>NW_026991724.1:14202500-19202500 GCF_029215605.1 Mirounga angustirostris | reverse complement strand
GAAGCCCAAATTCCTACCAAAGATCTCTATTTTAATAGAGTCAAACATCAATTTTTTAATGGTATTTTTGTATCTGCTTAAGAAACCCAAGGTCATGAAGACATTCTCCAGTGCTTTCCTCTTGAAGCCTTACTGCTTTGCCTTTCACATTTAGATCTCTATCTAGGGGATATCTTTAAGATTTTAAGGTTTCATTTTCATGTGCCAAGCATTCTGCTAGGCAGTGTGCTTTGATTAGTTCATAGCAGAGATTGCTGTTTCCATTTTATAGATGAAGTGATAGAGGTTCAGAGCGGTGAAGTGCTCAGACGGCGCTACCTGCAAGAAGCAGGGCCAGGCTTTGAACCCAGGACCGTCAGTGTCTTACTTAGCCAGAGCCTAGGACAAGACACGCTGGCGGAAGACCTCTAGGCTTCCCCCCCACACCCGGAAGGTGGCTGAGGAGCGACCCTTCTCAGAATATTGGTGAATAAAGGGCCTGGTACCGGAGCTGGTTTGGCTCCAAAGATCACTAGGGGCTACAAAGCAATCTTGGGGGTTCAGGGGATAAAAGGCTTTTCTCAAACATCCCATGATATTTTTAGGAATCCATGTTCCACAAACCACATGGTGAGAAATGATTCCAAAGCTCCATGGCTCAGTGTGATGTTAACAATCAGTTAAGATCACCAGGATTTATCATGGCCAAGAGGTGTCTGGCTTTGCCCCGTCTACTAATTTTTCTCATCCTACCTACGGAAATGACATATTAATAGATTTCCTGGTCTTAAACCAGTCTTGCATTCCCAGAAGAAGCCCTGTCTACTTCTGGGACATTATTATTTTTTTTTAAGATTTTATTTATTTATTCATGAGAGAGAGAGAGAGAGAGGCAGAGGCAGAGGGAGAAGCAGGCTCCCCGCGGAGCAGGGAGCCCGATGTGGGACTCGATCCCAGGACGCTGGGATCGTGACCTGAGCGGAAGGCAGACGCTTAACCGACTGAGCCACCCAGGCGTCCCTGGGACATTATTTTTAATACACTGTTGCCCTGGTGGTTTCCCAGATGGTCTCATAAATTCTGGGAGCTGTGGGAACCTCTGTGGAGCAGGGGACAAAGTCCCATCACCTCTAACATTTTCCAGAATCAGAACCCACGAAAGCAAAAGGCCAAAACAAAACTTGAGGAAGAGAATACTGTGGCCCAAGTACACAGCTCGAGCCTGGACCAGCTTGTGGTGGGATAGCTGAGGATAATTTGCAGCATTCATAAATTTAACATGTTATGTATCAATTATTCATGAACTTCCTAGAAAGTCCATGTTGTAGTAAATGGTCATTTTTCCAAGCCATGATTTTGAGTCTCATAATGCAAGCTGGGATGTGGGAGCTAATCCCCCCGCTGATGGGTGGGCCACGCCAGCCCTCCGGCATTTGCTTCCCAACACAATTACATGACTTCCTACTCATTGAACATTGACCGTGACTCAGCTGGTGTTATAAAAACCTGTGTATTTTGTGGAAAACAGCATAAGAGCCAACTTTAGGTGTTGACAAAAGAGGAGAGAAAATGAGGAGGTCGGGGCCAGTGATGATTCTAGCAAGAAAATGACAGTTTGGTGTGGGCCCAAGTGGAAAGCCTAATTCTGTCATGGCTTTGCTTCTGTAATGTTGGCCAGTTCACCATTTGCTCTGTAGAAGTAGGGAAAAGCGGGGCGCCTGGGTGGTTCAGTTGGTTAAGCGACTGCCTTCGGCTCAGGTCATGATCCTGGAGTCCCTGGATCGAGTCCCGCATCGGGCTCCCTGCTCGGCAGGGAGTCTGCTTCTCCCTCTGACCCTCTCCCCTCTCATGTACTCGCTCTCTCTCATTCTCTCTCTCTCAAATAAATAAATAAAATCTTTAAAAAAAAAAAAAAAGAAGTAGGGAAAAGCGGTTCATGACACTGTTACAGTAAATTTGCCAGCCAATAAATAAATTATCCATCAAACCAGAGATAAAACCTTAGCAAATGATAACAAGACAGTAAGCTTACAGAATTTGGATATGTAGAAGTGATAGTCCATGTGAGTTAATTTTGGTGAGTTTATTTAAGTGGCATCTTAATAGTGGAATAAATCACTTTCATCTTATATTTATGGAATCATGAAAGACCTATGGGTAGTCACTTAGATTTTCCAGTTATATTTTAATGCAGTGGTTGAGAATCTTCTACTAGGCAGTGGAGCATTCCCCTGGTAAGCCTGATCCGTAAAACAGATGAAGCAGAGCTACTCTGTGTGAAGGGAGAGCAGTGAGCTCCATCGTGTCCCAAGCTTCTCCTCTTGACACTGGGGCACCTGCATGGGACCTCCTGCCTCCCACGTTGGGGAGGTTCATTATGGTCTGATTCATGTCGTGTTCCCAGCGTCTAGCACATGTCCAGGCATGGAATATGCACTTAATGAGTACTGGTGAGTGGGTGGATGGGTGGATGGATGGATGGTTGAATATATGGATGGTTGGCTGAATATGTGGATGGATGGATGATCAAGTGAATGCTGAATAGATGCCCAAGTAGATAAATACATGGGAGGGTAGATGATTGGTTGGCTGAGTGAATTTATAGAGGATTGATAGTAGATGACTTCACATTCCAATTCTCCTTTCCACTATAATCTACCCCACTTATAACGCCACAAATGGCCAAGTAAAATGTTTCAGGATCTGGACATGACATTAGCTGAGTTCTTGTAGAGACGCATCCCCATCGTAAGAAGAATCCTGACCACCAAGTCACCTTTTCCTCACCTCCATAATCCCAATGTTTAGCTGCCATCAAGGTGACCTCCCTACAGCCTCACCCGAGGAGTACCTCCTCCTTTCCTGAGCTCTGTTGGGACCTCACCCCTCTGTGCTCCTTCCTCCCTCCTCTGATGTTGCTGGTTTGTCCTCCAAGACCCACCATGTGGACGTCCCTGACTCCACGCCCCCAGCACTCTGACATCTCTCCATCAGGCAACCTGGCAACCAGAGGATGGGTATCGGCAAGCAGGCTGAGAGGCTACCCTAAAAAACGGAGGAGGAGACCCAGAAACGCCCAACCAAGTCAGCCTGCCCTGCCATGTCCCCTGCCCCAGCCCCTCTGCACATCCCTGCCAGGAGGCTGGGACCAGAGGGAAGATGGCGCCTGAATCCTCTTCCCCACATTCCCTCCAATGACCTCACTGGCCTCATCCTGGTGGGCTCAGCAGTGTAGGAAGAAGTGCAGTGCTGAGGCCAGACTTGCCAGGGAAGTGGACCTATGACAAATGTCCTCAGACTTTCCTGTGACAGGAGCTATCAGTCAGATTTGAGTCGATGGCCCCCCTTTTCCTTCTAGCCAGCCTCTCCGAGGGAGTGGGCAGGCCTAGAGGCCAAAAATGCTGGCTCAGCACCTCCAGTGTCTCAATGCCCTTCCCTTGTCGACACTCCTCAGGGAGCTTCAGGCTGCAAAGACCGCTGCCCTGTACCCAGACAGAGGGACTGGAGAGCTGCCTGTGCGCTACACTCAACAAGGACTTGGTAGTGATCATCTGCCTCAGTTTCCCTGCCCTGCATGTTCCCAGACCGGAGCCAGCCCTGACCCCATCCCCCTGACATAGGACTGGATCTTGTCACCTTCCCTCACACCCACCGTGCGCACCCAGATGCCACCCCCTCCCCATCCCTCTCAGACCCATTCACCCACCCTGGAAGGAGGATGTTCAAGAATAAGTATCTCTTTGGACAGAGTGCAAGCAGGTCCAGAGAGGGCAGGGGCGTGCCGAAGGTCACATAGCACGTGAGTGATGGGACCAGAAACAGAACCCAGGTCCCCTGCCTCCACCCCCACCACATCCTGCTTGAATTATCCTTGAATTATCAGACATGCCTGGGTTCAAATCCCAGATCTGCCACAAAGCTAGGGCAAATCCTCAGCTCACCAAGAGCCAGCATCCTCATCTATAAATGGAGGGTGACAAAGGCATCTGGACGGAGAAGCAGCAGGCGCCAGACCCCGCCCCACATGCAAGCCTGGGTCACGTAGAGCTTTCTGACTCCGTTGTGGCTCCCAGTCCCAGCCCAGGACCCGAAGTCTGGAGGCAGAGACTTCCGCCTGGCACAGCAGTGGCCCATGGCCCTGGGTACCACCCCAGCCTTGGGACCCTACCCGCAGAGTAGGGAAGCATCAGGCCTGTCCCTGAGGCCTGCTCAGAGCACATCTTTGCAGAGAGGCAAAGGAACGCTCTGCAGTGGCCTTATGCCCATCAAGTGCGTTCACCTGAGCCCGGCTCCATACTCAGCTCTGCACATTGTGGGGCTATGGGCCTCAGCCTCCACTCCAGCTCCATGCTCCTGTGGACCCTGGCAGCAGCCTCCTCCCTGGTCCCCCACTTCCCACTCTGCTCCCCAGTCTGCAGCCAGAGGGCTCTCCTAAAACACTCTGACCACACTCCTTCACCCATGTGTTCTCTTTGCCCTGGGGATAAAGCACGGTCTCTTGATTCAACGTTCAAGAGCCCTCAGGGTCTGGCCACTCCCAGCTTCTCCGCCTCTCCCATGATTCCTCAGGTGCACCAAGCCCTCACTGGGGGCCCCAAGGTTCTCCTATGGTGCGATTTGCCAGACTGATTTAGCATCCATCTGGAGCCCACCCCGGACCCAGACTCCTCAGTTAAGACCTGATCTACTCCCCTTTCCATTCCAACAATCTGCCAGTGCTCGTGAACATCTGCGGATCCCGCGTTTGGGCTAGATGGTGGGGTGAGGGATGAGCAGAAGGAAGTGCCAGTAGGTGAGTGAGAATGACAGAGAGGAGCTCACGTAGCCCGCCCCCACGCACCCAAGCACACAGAGCAACCCATCCCTGACTTCCCTCCTTGGGATTCAAATGGCTCCCCAGCTCCCTTTCTGTGCTGCCCTGGCCCAAGGCACTGGAGAAATCCAGTGACAAAACAGAGAGGACATGGGTCCTGCCCTCCAGGGGCTCCCATCCCATGTGGAGCCAGAGAGAGTATGAGTGTAGGCTCGGGAATTGCATAGAACAAGCTGGATCTGAGTTCTGGCTCCACCTCTTTTACTACCTCTGTGCCTCAGCTTCCCCATCTGTAAAATCGGAGGGAAAGACAACACCTACCTCTCAGGTTGCTGTGATGATTAAATGAGATCCTGGTGCTCATAAAGGGTCTAGAGCCTGACCGGTGCCGGTAAATGCTCCGTGAGAGCTACCTTAGTATTCACATTGCGCCTCAGTGGAGAAATTGCCCCAGGGCCCCTCCCCACAGTCCCAACCACATCTCTGGAACAGATGCAGAGATGGAAGATACACAGAAGAGGGGTCCCCTCCCCCAGCCCTGGACTGTTTGCCCCTCAGCCCTGAATACCTACTTGCCACGATCTCTCTCGTCCTGACACACGTGGGCTCCCTTCTCTGGAATCCTGGTGTCTTATCAGCAATGTTCAGCTGTTGATACGCTCCACCCTGCACAAGCGGTAGGTCATGGCCTGCTTTGACTACAATAAAGTGATCCAGAAGGAGCCAAGCATCGTTTTAGACATAGGAACGTTTTAATTTATCAAGATCCAAAAAAAAAAAAAAAAAAAACCCAAAAAAACCCACATGAGCTCCCAGAGCCTAGTGCCTGGTAGCCACAGAATAGCAGCTTGGCTAAGAGCGTGGGCCTGAGGCTGCCACTGACCCGGCTCCCTCTCTGTGGGCTATGTGACCTTGGGCAAGTTACTTAACCTGTCTGGGGCTCAGTTTCTCCACCTGTTAAATTGGGCATCCCATCTTAGGCCATCATGAGAACTAAGTGTGTGAGGAGTACTAAGCATGGAGTGGGACACACAGTAGGTGTCCCAGAGATGGTAGCTACTCAGGCTGCTCTGTGGAGGGAGGGCGGCCTCGCAGGGAAGAGCTGGTACTTTGGGCACAATTTCCTCTTGACCATGGGCACCTTTGTAGAAGCAGCTTGGGAAGAAGGTCCAGGATAGAGGCAAAGCTTGCTTTATCCTCTGTCCTTGCCGCAGCTGGTGTAGGGGGACAGGGAGGCAGAGGGGTGGGAAGGAGGGCTGTCATCGTGTTTCTCTGCCATCGTATGTATCTGGCCCCGCGTTTAGAAATTACAAGTTTCCCTCATAATTTAAAGCAGCACCTACCTCTGCGGGTCGCAGTGCCTGGAAGATTAATCCCTCAACCGGCCATCAGGTGGATGCCGGCGCCCACGGGCTCCATCTGCAGGCACGGGTGAGGCCATCCCTGAGCCCAGCTGGTAATGAGACGGGCACTGCCGGGGGTGAGGCTCTCGTCTGCGGCCGACAGGGCGGACGCCGGGGCTTCTTCAAGGTGACCCTGAGGGGCCGGCACCTCATGCCGAGCAGAACAGGCACGCACCCTCACATCCAGCTCTAGGTGTCCATGCTGGGCACCTGCAGCCTGGAGGGGCCAGCTCTCCGGGAGCACGTCTGCCTTGAGTCATGGGTGACCGGTGTGACCCAAGCCATGGCAGCAGCGGGGACACACCAAACAGGACAGTCCGGAGCCCTGATGGCTGTGTGGACCCCTCCACACTCCTGCCTTCTCGGAGGAGAGCTGATGTCCCTGACACGCCCCAGCTCTGCCCTTGACTTCCAAAGTGAGAGGCCACCTGGTGAGGAGGAAAAGGGTGACATCGGTTGGACAGCTGGCTAGCCTGGACTTTACTAGAGAGAATCTGATAGCAGGTGACCATGGCTCAGCTCCAATCCCAGCCAAAGCCCTGGCTACTGGCTCCAGAGTAGAAGCACGGGGCGCTGTGGTCACACTAGACGAGTGGGGCCAAAAGCTCCATTTCCTGACCAGGAGGAATCACCGTGAGGACCAGTGTCACTTAGTAACGTCTGCCACTGGTCTCAGTTGAGGAAAGAGAGGCAGGCGTGCTTCATGTCCATAGCCAAGGACTCGAGTCCTCCTAAACTGAGGTCAGATTGGACAATTTAAATAAATCTCTTTTGCCTCAGAGAAAGACAAGGAGGAGCGCCCCTTTGCTACCTTTCATCTGTGGGGCTTGAGGAAAAATGGACAACTTAGGCTTAGGGCAGCTAGCTGACAGCCAAGGGAATAAAAAGAAGAAGCTGGCACTTCCTCAAAAACTCGAGCAGTCACAACCGATCAAAAGCAGACATGAAACCGAATTCCGTACCTTGTTCTAAGTGGGGTCCTGAAGTCTTGAACTGTTACTGCCACATGGTTGGTCTCTCCCTTCAGTGCATCAGCCTTCACTCCCTGCATCTTAGGGCTGTGTTCTTCGGTGCATATAGGTTTATAATTGTTACAACTTCCTGATGGATTGCCCCTTTTGTCATTATAAAATGTCCCTTTTATCTCTAGTGACATTTTTTGTTTTAAAGTCTGTATTTTTTTTTAATATTAGTATAGCCACTCTGGGAAGCCTTCTCTGCTCTGATCCAACCCCTTGACATGTCTGGGTCAGTTACCATTTGATTTCCCTGGAACCTCCCTGGGCAGGTTTCACCCCAAGGCAGAAAGCCAGTGTCGGAGGCCAACAGAGTTGGTCCTCATACTTTGACACCCCCCCTCCTGGGTCCATCACCCACCCCTTTCCAAGATCTTGGTAAAGTTGACCTTCCAACCTCAAGTCTTGGCAGAGTAGAGTCCCTGTCTAGTCCTGAGTCTTCAGCTCAAGCCTCAGCTCAGCCAGTGATTTGCTGTGTGACCTCGGGTAAGCCTCTTGCCCTCTCTGAGTTTCTCTTTTCCTATCTGGGAGTTAGTTGAGCTCTCGGGCCGGAGCTGGAGAGGAGAGGAGGGGAGGTCAAGCCCCGGTAGCGGAGGCTCCTGAGGCAGGAGAGCAAAGCACTGCTTTGCTACCTACCTCCCTCGCACAGGTAGGCAGGACCCAGTCCCTGGGGCTGAACCCAGACTCTCCTCCATTTATGTAGGGACAGATCAGTGACAGGGCAGCAGGGCTGGAGGAGGAAGCCCCGAGCCAGTGTCCTCTGTCTCTCTGTCCGCAGTAGCTCGGTACAACCGCACCAGCTATTTCTACCCCACGTTCTCAGAGAGCTCGGAGCACAGCCACCTGCTCGTGTCTCCCGTACTGGTGGCAAGCGCAGTCATAGGTGTGGTCATCATCCTCTCCTGTATCACCATCATCGTGGGCAGTATCCGCAGGGACCGGCAGGCCCGGCTCCAGCGTCACCGCCACCGCCACCGCCGCCACCACCACCACCACCACCGCCACCGCCGCCGTCACCATCAAGAGTACGAGCAAGGATACTGTGAGTTGCCGTCTGCCCCGGGGCCCGGCCTCCTGTGACTGCCACCCAGGAGACGTGCGGGAGGCAGCAGCCCTGTCATGGGGGGGCGGGGGGTCAGGGAGAGACCGGAGGCACTCACCGGAATGCTCTCAGGCTCGGGAGGTCCAGTAGTCTGCCAAGGGGGACGCCAGAGGTCAAAGGGAGGGTGTGGTGCTACTCCCCAGCCTTGGCAGTGGGGGTCTGGTCCAGCTGGAGCCTGGATGCAGGGACAGAGGGAGACAGGGATGGGTGAGCAGGATGGGAGGACAGATGGGTAGGGGGATGAGGGGATGGAGGGGGGGGGGACGGGGCGGGGTGAATGAGTGAACAGACCAGTGGCTGAAGGGGAAGATGGCTGAGTGGGTGGCATGGGAGACGAATGGCCAAATGGGTGGACAGAAGGACACATGAAAAGAGCATGAATGGCTGGAGGGGGTGGATACAGGCGTGGATTGGGTGGGATGTGCGAGCACATGGATAGACGGGATGGCTGGGTGGATGGATGGAAAGATGGATAGATAGGAAGGTGGAGGGATGGATAGGTGGGGGGTGGGATGGGTATATGAATAAGTGGATGGATAAATGACGGAATGAATGATGAGTGAATGAATTTACCCCCAGAGAGCCTGCAAAGTGCACACAGAACTGATTGGGGAGTTTCCCAATTAGGAGAATCTCCCTTACACAGGGGTGGCTAATTCTTGGGCCAACCAGTCCCGGAAGTGTCCATCTGGCCAGAAGGCCTGAACTTTTTACAGAATGCAGCCACCTGACTCTGTCTTACACTTAGAAGGGACCCGTTATCCAAAAGCAGCAAGAAGGAGCTCAATTCATTCAATTTCTGAACGGTTGTCAAGAGCAGGAAAAAGCCTGCCCTGAGGCCTGATGGGGCCTCTGCCCGGAGTTGGGGGGCTGCATAGGCCCAGAGGCCACCATCACACTGAAGATGAAGCCATCTGGAGGCTCCAGAGCCATGGCAAGGCCTGGGAGTCTTTCCAGGACAAGCAGAGCTTGAGAGAAGGAAAGAAAAGAAAAATGCAAGAACTGGTTAGGTTGGATCTCATCCGCCTGGACCTCAGGAGGCCTGAAATCCACAGCCCCCTCCCAACATGCCCTGATCAACCAGCAGCTTTGTGCCACTTCCTTCCCCTTTCCAGAGTTAACTGGGTGAGGAAGGGGTCATCTTTTAGCAATTACGGCTCCCCACAGCTGCAGCCGGGGAGCTGAGGCAGGGAGGAATTGGGCAGTCGGGGGGTCACTATGTGCCGGGCACTTTTCACAGATAATCTCATTTAATCCTTACCGTGGTCCTGGAGGTCGGACCACTTTTTATTACCTTCCCAATTTACAGATAAGCAAGTTGAGGTTGGGGCGTTCAGGCTGCTATAACAAACATACCAGAAACGGAGTGGCTTGTAAACAAGAGAATTTATTTCTCCGTTCCGGAGGCTGGGGACTCCCAAGATCAAGGCCCCTGCAGATTTGGCGCCTTGGTGAGGGCCTGCATCCTTCTCACTGTGTCCTCACACAATAGAAGGGACGAGCTAGCTCTCTAGGGTCTCTTTTGTGAGGGCACTGATCCCCATTATGAGGGCTCCACCCTCATGACCTAATCATCTCCCAAAGGCCCCACCTCGTACTAGCAGCACCTTGGGGGGGTCAGATTTCACTATATGAATTGGGGGGCAGGGGGACACAAACACTCAGACTGTAGCGGGTGCTGAACCTCCCTGGGGTCACCCAGCCAGGCGGACCCCAGATTTGAGCCCAGGTGGCCCGACCTGGGTTCCTGCAGGCTCCCCACTGCACAGCCCTGCCTCAGAGGGACTGGTGCTCACACCCCTGAGGGGCTGAAGGTGCGGGCGAACAGCAGCAGGGGCGCCCCACGCGCCCAGGGCCCCGTCCGGCAGACGCACTCAAGACCTAGGGGCCCGGCACACCCGATGTTGCTCCTCTGGCAATGTAGTTAGGAGAAGCAGGAGAGCAGGAAGCTGGCCCTCTGAACAAGACACAGAGGGACATCACATGGCAGGGGACAAGTGGCCTCGATGGAAGAAGGGTGCAGCCGGTCAGTGGGTCGCCCTCAGTGCCCAACAAGGGAAGCTAAAGAGAAGAGTCAGCATGAATCAGGCAGGTGCTGAAAGCCCACCCAGCCCAGTCCCCTCTAGTGTCCCCAGAGGCCGAGGACTCCCCAAGAAGACAGCCAGGAGCACTGCCCAGACCCGGCCTGGCTTATTCCTATGCTTGCAGCACCTGCCTGACCTTTGAGGAGTGCGAGGCTCCTGCCTGGGGAATGCCCACCCCCAATAAGGAGCCTGGGCCCCCCTCTCCACCCCCCCCCTCCCCGCCCCCACCCCCCCCCCACCCCGCACCATAAGGCGCCGCTGGTCAGGCCCAGCACGGTCAGCCTGCCCGCCTCCCAGGGCCCAACTCTTGCCTGCCCTCCTCCAGCTTGTCCCCAAGCACCTCCTTCACACTCCGCCCCACCTCCACACCTTTGCACATGCTCTTCCTAGGCCCACAATGCCATTCCTAATACGTCCCCCAACTGACAAAAGCCTACTTGTCTTTCCAGGCCCAGTTCAAATGCCACCTCATCCCGCCCAGGCAGGCTTGAATCGCCCTTCCCTGTACTTGCTTGGCATTTACCCACACGTCTACCAGTGCCCCTGTCATGGGACAGCTGGGTTGCATCAGGGAAAGCAGGGCCTGTGTGTAGCTCTCAGTCAGTGGGGCCCATAGCCCAGCACAGGATCTCACCCAGAGAAGATGCTCTGCGGTCCAGGGAAGGAACCACCCCATTTACTCCTCAATGCAAAGGCTGGGTTCGCCCATTTTATTTTTTTAGTATTTTATTTTTTTTAAGTCATCTCTACATTCAACGTGGGGTTCGAACTCACACCCCCAAGATCAAGAGCCAGCCAGGTGCCCCTAGCCCATTTAAAGACTGGGAAACCAAAGCACCTTGTTGAACAGCCTGAAAGTTCCCAGGCCTGAGCCTGGTACTTAGAGCATGGGAGAGGGACCCACAGTAAACCCTAAGCTGAGGTTTGAGAGGCCAACCTTGGCCTGGAGGAGAGAGATGGGCCTGGAGGCCGCAGGGCCAGTGCCACACGAGCGAGGCCCTGGCCCTGATCTCTGGAGTCAGTGGGGTGACAGCAGGTCAGAGCCAGGCCACGCCTGGCATCAGGCCTTTGCTGCCCCAGGCTGATTGGTGGCAGCCCTGCATCCCTGTCCCCAGGGGTACCCATCTGGGGGGCTCCCACCTCCCTGCCCCACTTATGTTCTCGGCTCTTGCCTTGGCACCTCCTTGGGGCCTCAATGGGGAGCCCAGAGGCACTGACTCCCCCCCAGCTTCCTCCCGCCTCCTGGAGGGTGCACGGAGGTGCCAGGAGCCTCAGAAGGAGGCCAGGGAGGAGAAGGGAAGCACACCGCGCATAGCTGTGGGGAAGACAAAGCAGCAGAGCGCCGACAAGCTCCTGCTGGGTGGCACTGGGGACCCTTCTGTCCTTCAGACAGCCCCTTCCCCTGGCTTCACTGACTAAGGCTCTCCTGGTCTCTCCACTGCTCAGCCGGCTCCTTCTCAGACTTCTTTGTAGATTCCTAGTCTCTGAGGGGAGGAATATCAAGGTCCCTCAGAACCCAACCCTTGGCCCCAGGTCTTCTCTCTACACCTGCTCCCGGCTCCATCTCAGCCACCCGCCAGTTTCAGGCACTATCTGTCACCCTCGGCCAGGGATCCCCCAGGCATCTCTCCTCGAGGTCTCACAGGCCCCGCAGAACCAGGCATCCAAAACGGCCTTCATCTTCCACGTCTTACTGTACGACCCGGGAAAAGTTGTCTAACCACCCTGTACCTCAGGGGAGTCACCTGCACAATGGGTACCCTGGGACCCACCCCTAAAGTTACTGTGAGGACTAAATTAGCACAGTACCTGGCTTCTGGGTGCATGCTCAATACACGTTCACTCTTTCCATTCTTTCTCCCCCTAGAAAACCTGAGCCAGGGCCACATCGGTGACACTGGCCACCGCCCCTTGCCAGCACCTACCTGGCAGCTGCCAGGCATTCTCCACAAGGCAACCAAAGTGACTGACCTGGGAACACTTCCATCCTCTGCTCAACACCCTTCAGTGGCTCCCCATTGCCCTCAGGACAGAGTTGGCCCTCCTCCGCCTGCCCACAGAGCCCTTCTGCAGTCTAGCCAGGCGCACAGAGAGGAGCCAATAAATGTTTAAGAATGAATGAATGAATGAAAGAAATTCTATTTCTAGAAGATGGAAAGATCTTTCGCTTTAGGAGACAGACCTGGTGTCGTCTTACTTGCTGGGGCTTTAGAGCAAGCGGCCCCTCCTCTCAGTCTCCACATCTGAGAGCAGGAGGCGGCCACAGTGCCTCTCACAGGTGTGAGGGAGAATGTGGTCACCAGGCTAGAGCACGGTAGATCTCCGTGGACGCAAACTCCTTCTCCCCACTCCCGGGCTCGTCAAGGGGTTAAATCATGAGCTGAGGTATTTCTTGATTTGGGTAAAGAAGGGGATAGGGAGGTCTCACTCCCCATGAGGTGGCTGGAGGGGCTTCCAGAGGCCTGGACCATCAGGGTCTGTGCTGACTGGGAAGTTGGGAAAGGAGAGGGCCTAAGAAAGGAATTGGGGGGAGTTGAAATGAGGGGCTGGGGGAGTCTTTCCATCTGTTCCTCAGGAGCTCTGTCTGGACTGAGCTGGGTCAACTCAGGATTGGGGTCTGAGCTAGGTGAGTGCCTCAGGGCAGCCTCAGTTTACCTAAGCTGCTCAGCCTCTGGGAAGTCCCAGGAAAGCAGCCCAAGCAGAGAGGGGAACGACAGCGTGGCTCAGCTCTGTCAGCTCTCAGACGTCCCCCCCACCCCCCCACCCCCCGGTCCAGGACACAGCCTTAGCTTTCCCAAGGTTGAGACAAGCCACAGCCTCCTGCATGGTGGATGGGCCCCTCCCGGCACCGGAGCCCAGAGGCCCACATCCCACTTCTGTCCTCACCCTATTTCATGCTTTCTTCTTTCCTGAGTTTCTTCTTCAAGTTCTTCCAGACATCCTCACCCTCCAGCTGGTACCCTAAAGGGAAACAAATCTCATTTCAGCTCTTTTTTATAGCATGCGTTATTGGGTACCTTTTTCCTAGTAGAAAAGCAATATGTGTTCACCGTGGAAGACCTTTAAAATACAGAAAATATAAAGAAGAAAATAAGGGTCATGATCCTGTCATCAAGACAGAGCCACTGTTAACGTGTCTGGAATATTTTCTTCCGAGAGCTGTCTCGATGTCCATAGATAACCCTGGGATTATACCTGCAGTTAGAGTTTCACATCCAGATTTTTCTACTCACTGTTGTATCAGGAGTGGGGAAAAGAGATTAGGGGGAGTGGAAAGAACAGTCTTTACGGTTATACCGATTGTGCATGAATTCCAACTCTGTGACCCTGAGCCTCAGCTTGTAGAATGTAGAATGGGGATGGACAGTGCTGCTGACCTCAAAGAAGGGTCATGAGCCCCACCCCAGACCGGTAAGCCCCACCCCTGATGTTGAGTCCTGATCTCTGAGGGGAGGAGCTGGCTGCCCGCCCATCGTGGGTGGGGAGATCTCATGACTCAGCCATCTGTCCCGTAGCCTCTACTAGAACTGTCAGAAACTGGGAGGTGGAGAGCTTTATAGAGCGAGGAGCCAGGATATCCAGCTGCCCTCTGGGCCCACCAATAATTTGTTGTGTGGCCTCCAGCAAGTCACTGACCCCTCTGAACCACACTTGTAGAATGAATGTGCTCTATCAGCACGTCCTAAGCAGTGTTACTAGTTCTAAGAAAAGATTCTGTGGTCAAATACGCCTAAGCGCAGTCAAATGTAATTCTCAGCTGCAGGACTTCTCAGAGCCTTTAATGTGCTAATATATGGTAAACATACAAACAAAACAGAGGAGAATACAGTACACGGAATAACCAGAATTCATTACAGAAGTGCCTTTTCTCCTGGGATAACTAAGGGAATAATGTATGGTTGGGCACAGGGAGTAGGGAGGCCTGACCCCAGAGACCTCTGCAGCCCTCATTCCCTGACTCCCCAGTTTTCACGCCCCAGGCCTTCTCTACATTTTCAAAGCTTCCTTTTCACACCACACTCTTCTTTCTAATCCCCTTCCTTGGTTCAAGCTGTTCTGTTCCTTCTGCCCGGCCTGTCCCTCTTCTCTTGGCTAATTCCTAGATTAGACTCAGCTTTAAGAGCCCCTCCTCCAGGAGGGCCTCCCTGACCTCCAGGCTGGGTCAGCTCATCACTATTCCCATAGGGCCAGGACTGCATCTATCAGATCTCATGACACACTGCTCAGTACCGGGCTGTCCCCAGGACAGGCTGCTCACCACCCTGGGAGCCCCACCAGGGCAGAGCCAGCTCTGCTTTCTCTCTGAGAAGCCTGCGCAGCGCAGCAGGGGTGCTCACATTCTGCGGCTAGCTCCGAGAGAATGACAGGCAGCTGGGCTTGCTGAGGGACCAGATGGTGAGTTGGAGAAAACAGGTTCTCAGTGGCCTCAGGTAGACATGTTGGGCGCTCCCTGCTTCCGGTCTAACCCCCAGGCTGAATGTCTGTCCCCTGCAGTGTCCGACAGGCACACATACAGCCGCTCGAGCCACAGGATACGCTACACCTGCAGCCCCGCCGAGGACTGGTCCCCACCCTTGGATCTCAGTTCTGATGGGGATGTGGACGCCACAGTGCTTCGAGAGATGTACCCCGATTCTCCACCAGGGTAAGGAGGCTTCGAGGGGAGGAGGGCATGAGCGGGAGGGGCACTGGCTGTGAACCCACTCCCCCACCCCCGGTTGGGAAATAGCAACATCTCCCCCAAATGGGGTAAATGCAGAAAATCTCTGGGCGTGGCCATCTCCTGACCAAGCAGGTCCCAGTGACACAGGGCATGATGGAACAGATGTCACTGGAGAAGGAAAAGCTCAGCTCCCTCAGGCTGGGGTCAGGGGGTGGGGTGGAGGGTCCAGGCCCCAGCTTCTTAGTATGTACCCCCAAAACCCAAACCCCATGCACTGGGTCAGGCCTCACTGTGTCCAAACTGCACTCATGGCCGTCAGGTGGCCCGGTCCCATTGGGGAATTCTTCTCTGGGGGGGGCCTGTGGGTTCTCCCTGGCACCCTCAGGCAGATGACCCACGAGTTAATAGTTGGAAATAGAAGGGAGGTCAGGGCCTCCATCGCTGCCCTACCAGGAGACCCCTCTGGCCCCACTCCTGTCACCCTGTACCCCTTACCCCCTGGGGGGGCAGCAGGTGCTCTTTTGGCCTGTAGCTACGGGTTTCCAAGGAGCCCCAGGGTCTCCTTCCTCAGCCTGAAAGGGCCACTTTGGTGACTTGAGACCAAGGAGTGTCAGATGGCCCGAGGTTGCTGCCCCCGGCACCACCCACACTCAGGGCGAGCTGTGCAGCCTCTCCATCAGCCGCGGCCACTGCTCCGAGCCATGTGAGGCCCGCCGCTCAGTGACGGCACACGGGCTGAGTCGGGACCAGAACCCAGCCGCAGTGGTTCTGGGGTGCCTCTCCGGGGGGGGGGTGAGGGGTCTCATTAGCGCCAGCATGCCCCCAGCCCTTGGGAAAGGCCTCCACAGCGAGCCCTGAGGGAGCCTCTTCTCTTGCAGTTACGAGGAGTGTGTGGGGCCAGGGGCCACTCAGCTGTACGTCCCCACTGATGCACCGCCGCCCTACTCGCTGACCGACTCGTACCCCGTGCTGGATGGCGCCCTGAACACGGGCCCCGGCCCTGGCCCCGGCCCCGGCCCCGGCCGACCCCAGCAGGCACAGAGGATCCTGGGCCACGGTGGCCTCCGCACCGTCTCCATGGATACCCTGCCCCCTTATGAGGCTGTGTGTGGGGTCAGCCCCCCATCGGGTCTGCTGCCGCTGCCGGGGCCAGAACCAGGGCCAAGGAGCTCCCAGGGCTCACCCGCCCCAACCCGGGCCCCGGCCTCTGGTCCCGAGAGGATTCTGTGAGTGACCCAGCCAGCCAGGTCCTGCCGGTCCCTCGGGCTGAGCCACAAGGGCGTGCACGCACACACACACACACACACACAGGCTCACAAGGGCATGCGCGCACACACAGATACGCACACACACATCCACACTAACACACCCATGTGCACACACACATCCACATATGCACCACACATGTACAGACATGTGAATACACACAAGCCCCCCCACATCCACACAAACCCCTCTGCTAAGGTTTCATTAAAAATGAAGCTCTCTTGACCTCCCGCCTCCTCCCCAGCCTGTTGGTTATGCCCCTGCAGACAATGCTGGGAGAAGACCGGCGGAGAGGGACAGGGCCTTGCTCTCCCTGGCCTGTTTGCCTCTGCCCTCGCCTGGCAGGCTGTGCCCAAACTCTAAGTCTGCCTCCAGAAACTGCTCGACCACCCCAGGGCGGCGTGCCCTCCTGGGCGGTGGGCCAGGCTTCAGCGAGGTTCAGCCACACACTGTACCTCTCCCTCAATTCCAGGGCAGCCACAATATCACCACCCTGCCACTTATGGGGCGAGGGACACGGGTCTGGGGGCCCAGGCGCAGCCTGCAGGCCCTCACCACTCCCCCCCACCCCCCCTCACCCAGTGCCCCCGGCCTTGTGGCGCTGGCGGGGTTATTTTGGAGGCCCTCACCCCCAGCGACAGGTGATGAGCAGAGTCCTGGGCGGGCATGCGATGGTGGTGGTGGTGGGTGACGGCTGTCCCCATGTCTGTCCAACCACAGCCCAGGGCTGAGGGTCTTCAAAGAAGAGAAGGGTAGCTTGGGCACAGCTCTGAGGCAGAGACGCGGCCCCTCGCTAAGTGTGTGCCCAACTGACCATCAGGGCCCGAGTTTTGGCTGCCAGCCCCCCCCCCCGGCCCCGGGTGGCAGATCCTAGTTGGGAATTGTGTGCCGACGCGTTCTGGCCCCTGCCCTCCAAGGCGCAGAGATGAAATACAGGGGAAGCGGGCCCCCTAAATACTAGCATACCACCACGAGAGGCTGGATCTGGGCCTCACTGCCAGGGGCACCCCAGAAGGCAATATATGGGTGTGCCTGCCTAGAGAGTGGCCCACAAATCCCAGCAATTTCCATCAGAGACCATGCAAGTAACAGAGCTGATTTCCGAAGACCCAGCCTGCCAGAGGGTGGCAGCCGAACATCTCTGTAGAGAGTCCCGCCAGCATTGCCAATGGCAGGGAGTGGGACCCTCAAGTCCGCCCTGCCTCCCCCCACCCCCCCATCCTCTACCCCCCATCTCCATTCCTCTTATGAAGGGCTAAGACATTTCAGTAATCCCTTTCTTGAGAAGAAGGGTGACAAGGATGGCAATCGTGAATTTTATTTTCTGTAGAAATAGGATTTCTTCTGGTGCAGAACTGAAAGGAATCCGTGCAGAGGTTCTGTGGCATCCCGGAGCACCCGACTCCACCAGGAAAGGGACCTTGTTTACAAGCAGTTCTGTCCGCCTCTGTGGTGTACTGTTTTCTAGGCAAAAAATATCTGTCTGTTGTACTGTATAGCCTTTAAATGCACTCCAGGGATGAGACTCTTTTAAGAAATGCATCCTGCTTCTGCAACCCTAGAGAGTACTAGGGGAGAAAAGATAAAAATCCCTAAGTACTCATCAGTGTTTGAGGGATGGAGCTAAACAGCTTTTCTCGTTCCTGGATTAAGCGCTAAATAAGCAACAATGTATCTTTTCTGTGTTCAAAATAAATATATCGTATCAATAAAAATGTTGCAAAAATAACAGTCTCAAGGAGTGCATGGGGTGAGGGGCTCGCGCCATTGGACACTCGTTAAGTGTAATAAATAGCAGCAAACCGAAAATGCCTGCCTTCTCTCAAGATGAGCAGCCCCCAAAACCTTGTCGCTTCCCTGTTGACACCGCTATTGGGGTAGTCAGGGACTTCCACGACTCACTTTTTTTCTTAAGCTCCCTGAAACACCGCATCGTCTCTCTGAGCCGTGACCAGTGTAAATGTCGCCAACATGGGCCATCAGGTTTTGGCCCTGACTCCAGGAACACCAGGGACTGCACATTTTCCGAGCCCAGCAGTTGACTCTCAGCGCCCTGATGTTTTCCACTACCAGGAAGGGGGTGGGAGGACTGGTAATTAGACGGAAATGAGTTGTTTTCTTCCCCTTGCAGAAATTCTTTTCTGTGTGCTCGTTGATCCCTTGGCTGACAGAGGCTGGTTGCCTTCCTCGGTCCCCCTTTCCTCCCACTCGAACTCGAGTGGCATCCACCAGCAGAGTCCTAGACCCCGGAGTGCCCTGAAAGTGGGGCTCAGTCCTGAAGAAAAAGAAAGGTGCAGCTCCAGGCCCCGGTCCCAGCGGGCCTGCACCCACTCCAAGCCCACACTGCCACCTGCTGGCCGCCTGCTGCCACTGTTCAAAGCCACGTGCTTCCCTTCCCTCGTTTCCATACCTGCTGCCCACAGACATTAAGAGTGGTAGACAGACCTTGTTTGGGTTCTGAGCTGGTCTTCCACCCTGGCAATGTTCCCTGAGGTTTAACCAGTCAAGCATTCTACTTTCAGGAATCCCTCCCGCCCCCCCAGCATCTCTCTCTGGGCACACAGCCTGATGCCTAAGCACCGCCCCCCCCCACCCGATGCAAAATAATCACGCCTCTGTCCTCAACACCTGCTGTGTGTGGCTCAGGCGCCACCTCTGTGCTCTGGGGCCCTCTTGCCCGGAATGAATGTGGCAGCCCTCATGGTGATGGTGGCCAGCCACTCCAGCCCGAACCACACCAACACCCAGTTCCAACAACACATAGGGCCCCCCCCACCCCCCAGCCCAGGAGACTGTTGGGCTAGGCCTTTCCTGCCTCCCCCGTCCATACACACCCTGGGTCTACGTACGGCGCCACATGCAAGGCCCTTCTGCACATCCCTACAAGGAGACTGGCCGCCTCTCTCTGCCAGGGCCTGCGGGGTGGGGCCGAGGAGCACGCCCCAGGCAGTGGGGCTCAGCCCGGGGCTCATTAGCGCCCCAATGAGATGGGAGGTGACAATTCTTCAGGATGGTGGGAACAGGACGGGGCAGGACCAGACCCTGGGACAGGAGGGGTTGATGCAAGGGGTTGATGAGGGAGGTGACCCGGGGAGCACCCATAGGGAGTAGGCAGTGAAACAAGGAAGGAAAGGAAGCCAATTCAGGGTGTTGTGGTCACACAGGTCCCCCTCCGAGGGGGGTGGAGACAGTGGGGAGCACACCTCAAAGGTAGCCCCCGGCAGGAAAGGGGAGAGAGCGCTCACACTGGCTCGCAGACCCTCAAGGGCCATCGTTTGAGGCTGCCCCTTGGAGAACATTCTCCCTGTCCCTGGTGCAGCCGAGCGGGCTTCTCTGGCCAGAGAAGTCCTCAGACGGGGAGGTGCCACTGCTGGCAGGGCGAGTCCCCGCGACAGCCGGCAGGATCGGCCACCCGCGGCCCGTATGCACGGGCACGGCGCACTGCAAGGTTCGGGACCTGCTCAGCTGGTTTCGGTGCACACACACCTGCGCCCCCACACTCAGAGCTCACACGCGCAGGGGTCCCACACGCACACTCCGAGGCCACCCACTCCTACTCAGGGGTCACCGCTGGTGTCCCCCTGATGACTGACCGGGTTGTGGGCACGCGCGGTGGAAGGACAGGCAGCTCCAGCGTCCGACAGAGCAAATCTTCGGTCATGGGCTCTGCTCTGCTTGACCTCACGCTGAACCTCCCAAGTCAGGTGAACGCTCTCAATCAGAACCAATTACCTGGGTCAGGCCCGGTATTTCGGGGCTGGGGGCTGGGCACGCCCTTGCCCCCAGGGTTACAGCCCCGCTGTGCCTGCTCAGCACCTCGCCAAGGAATCCCAGGGCTCCAGGTCCTCAGGCCCTGTCGTCACAGCCCCAGCCTTACCAAATGACCCCTCCCCAGCCTGACCCCGAGGTCCTGGGGCTGGCCAGCCTTCTGCCCCACAGCTGGTGGCTGCCTGGTCCGTGACCCACCATAGGGTGAGGGGAGACAACTTTTGAAAGGGCAACCCTCCACCCTCTGGCAGGCTCTGAGACCCATTACCCACCCCCATGACTCAGTTGCAAGAGACAGAAACCCAACTTGAACCTTCTTAAGCAAGAAAGGACATTTATTGACTCATGTAACTAAATAGTCCAAGTGATAACTCTGACTTCAGGCTTGGCTGGATCCAGGAGGTCCAAGAACACAGGCAGCTGTACTGCCTCTCTTGGCTCTGCTGCCCACCATGTCACCTTCATTCTCCCATGGGAACAAGGGCTGTGGACAGACCAAGTCTATGCTGGCTGGCTCATGACCCAGCCCCAAGGCCTAGCTCACTGCTGGGCTCTGACATCTCATCCTCTTCCCCGCCCTTCCCTTCCTGGACTGTCCCTGTGTGTTTGAACCATCGCTGCCAGACTGGGGGCCCAGGGGCAGGACTCAAGCTGGTTCTTCTCTGGGTGGCAAACCCTGGGGGTGGGGGGAGCCTTGTGGAGCGGACAACTGGCAAGAGCATTCAGTTCAATTATGATGGAAACAAATTCCTCTCTGTGTGTCACGGCCTTGAGGACAGTAAGTGCAGAGTTGCAGACTCGGTGGCCCGTGACCAGACAGCACCCACTCCTGTACTCCCTGTGGCCTCTGAGCTCCTAGGCTTTCCAGGGGACTTGGAAGCCTTTGGGCAGCAGGGAACGCTGTGAGGGAAGGCTAGGTGCTGGGACCCAGAGGTTTGGCTGTCCCTGCTTCTGTCATCAGTTCACTGTGACTTTGAGCCAGATCCTTTCCTTCTCTGGGCCTCCGGACCCCCACCCCCACCACAGCTCCTGCATATCTCCAGTGCCCCCCCACCCCTCCCCCTGCCTCCTGCATTGTCACCAAAGTTAGCGACCCTGGCAGGCAGAGAAAGGTTCTCACTAAGCCAGTCACTCACCCAAGGCCCCAGACAGTGTGCATGCAAGAAACACCAAATCCAATGCTTCAAGAGGCCGCACAGATCCAGTGGGGAGGAAGCTGGTCCTGGAAAAGCTGAGGAAGCACCAGAAGACAGAGGGGGCAATGATTCCAGGCACCCTGCCCAGGCTTCCCCACCATGTTCTTGGGTCACCCTAGAGAGTCAATTCACAGGCATGATGAACTTCCCAAAGCTCAGGAACAAGACGTCCAGAATGAGTGAAATGGTTACATCAGTAAGTAATAGCAATAAGCAATAGAAGAATCACCTGGGATGGGGGGTGCGGGTGGAGATTAAAGTGTGTGTACCAAATTGTTAAACTTTGGCTATTAATAGGGGAAAAAGGGGGCCCTTGGTGGCTCAGTTGGTTAAGCGTCTGCCTTCGGCTCAGGTCATGACCCCAGCGTCCTGGGATCGAGTCCTGCATCGGGCTCCCTGCTCAGTGGGGAGTCTGCTTCTCCCTCTGCCTGCCGCTTCCCCTACTTGTGCTCTCTCTCCCTGTAGATAAAATCTTTTAAAAATCTTTTAAAAAAATAGGAAAAAATACAGGTCACTCCAGCCCTCTCCTTAAGGAGCAAATCTGCCTGGGGTCAAGGAGAGAAAGAGAGACAAAGAGACAATGAGAATTAAGGCCCTTCTGTTTTGGACACACACACACACCCTACCACACCACCTTCCTGGGCCTGGTGACTGTCTCTTCCGCAGAGCTCAGTGGCTTGGAACTCTGCATATCCCCCTTGCCCAAATCTGCCATTCCCCTTCAGTGCTCTTATAAATCTTCGGCATCAAGGGAAAAGCATGGCTTTTGGTCTCATAGCTTTGGCGTGGTAAACTCCATAATGGCCTCCAAAGACGTGCAGGTCCAAATTCCCAGAACCCATAACTATGTTAGCTTCCGTGGGGAAGGCACTCTGCAGGTGGGATTAAGGACCTTGAGAGAAGGCAATGAACCTGGGTCATCCAGGTGGACCCAATATGATCACAAGGGTCCTCCCCAGGGGGAGGCCTCACGGTCAAAGTAAGAGAAGACGTGCCAAACTGAAGCGGCGGGAAGAGAGAAATGAGAGATTTACACTGGCTACACTCCAGAACGGCCTCGGGAGGAGAGCTGCTGCTCCCCGAGGGCCCATTTGCAAGGACTCCAACTGGGAAGTGACTTCCCAACCACGGGGACAGGAATCGCCCTGACCGCGGGGCGCAAGAGACATTGCAGGAGGCAGGAGAGCTAGGGGCAGGGAGCAGAGAGCCCCCAGATGTGGTGAGCCCAGGTCTGAGGCAGCTCCAAGGCCAAGGACCGGGCACATGCCCTTCCTGGTGAGTGGAGGGCCCGGAGGCCAGCACAGTGTCACAGGAAGCCGATGAGCAAGAATCCTGGGCTGTACTCTGGAAAACTGTATGGAGGTTCCTCAAAAAGTTGAAAATAGAGCTACCATATGATCCAGCAATTGCACTACTGGGTATTTACCCCAAAGATACAAAAGTAGGGATCCGAAGGGGTACATGCACCCCGATGTTTATAGCAGCAATGTCCACAATAGCCAAACTGTGGAAAGAGCCAAGATGTCCATCAACAGATGAATGGATAAAGAAGATGTGGTATATATATACAATGGAATATTATGCAGCCATCAAAAGGAATGAGATCTTGCCATTTGCAACGACGTGGATGGAACTGGAGGGTATTATGTTGAGTGAAATAAGTCAAAAAGAGAAAGACATGTATCATATGATCTCACTGATATGAGGAATTCTTTTTTTTTTTTTAAGATTTTTATTTATTTATTTGACAGAGAGAAACACAGCAAGAGAGGGAACACAAGCAGGGGGAGCGGGAGAGGGAGAAGCAGGCTTCCAGCTGAGCAGGGAGCCCGATGCGGGGCTCGATCCCAGGACCCTGGGATCATGACCTGAGCCAAAGGCAGATGCTTAACGACTGAGCCACCCAGGTGCCCCAGATATGAGGAATTCTTAATCACAGGAAGCAAACTGAGGGTTGCTGGAGTGGGGGGTGGGGTGGGAGGGAGGGGGTGACTGGGTGATGGACACTGGGGAGGGTATGTGCTCTGGTAAGCGCTGTGAATTGTGCAAGACTGTTGAATCTCAGACCTGTACCTCTGAAACAAATAATGCAATATATGTTAAGAAAAAAAAAAAGAAGAAGAAGAAGGTAGCGGGAGGGGAAGAAGGAAGCAGGGGAAATCGGAGGAGTAGACGAACCATGAGAGACAATAGACTCTGAAAAACAAACTGAGGGTTCTAGAGGGGAGGGGGGTGGGAGGATGGGTTAGCCTGGTGGTGGGTATTGAGGAGGGCACATTCTGCATGGAGCACTGGGGGTTGTGCACAAACAATGAATCATGGAACACCGCATCTAAAACTAATGATGTAATGTATGGGGATTAACATAAGAATTAAAAAAAAAAAAAAAAAGAATCCTGGGCTGTGTTACTACAAGGTCACACTACCCCGTCAGTGGGGGGCGCTCCAGGCTGTGAGCCACCCAAGGGCTGGGACTTTATCTCAGCTTCTGAAGCCCCCAGGCCGGTATGGACGGGGACACAGGCTGGCCGCTCAAGGACAGCACTTCCCCAAACACCACAGGAGGAGGTGGAAAGGGGACCCAGAGTCTGAGAAGTCAGAAAATCGTGCACGTGCTGCCCCCCTCCCAGAAATTCACACCCCTACACACCTGCCCCATGAGAAGTCCTGAAGCTGAGGGGTCAGGGCACCTTCATTAGCCCAGCAGAATTTATTCAGCCACAGGAAACTGTTACTCACAGTTCGGAATCAAGACTGATTCCGAACCTCCAACAAGGGCTCCCCGTGGAGCACACTTTGAGAAATGGTGACCCGCATGGAAGGAGTGAGTCATCGAGGGGCTGAATGAGTGAATCATGACTTCATTAAGTATTGGGTGAATGAACGGAAGGAAGGAAGGAAGGAGGGAAGGAAGAAAGGAAGGCGGGGAGGAAGCCCAGCTCCCAATGCTGCCCCCCACCCATATCTCCCCAAACGCACCTTGCCCCGCCAGGCGGTGAGGGGCTCAGACGGTGGGGATGAATCCAGATCCTAATGGTGCTGCCCTATTTATACCTGGGTCTGTATGAAAAGGGAAAATCTCCTCTGTTGTCATTTTAATCTACTTCCTCCTGAGGGAAGGCTGGGATATGGTGAGATTCTAGCATGATCCCCACCCTTCCGGGGCCATAGGGCATAATTCGAATCTCAATTCTGAGAATAAACCAGTGAACTGTAAAAGGAGAACAAAAACAAAGACAAAACGGATGGCAGAAGGCGGGGCGGGAGGGAGATGGTGAGTGCATGGAGGGTCAAGGGCACACAGGTCAAGAGTACACAGGTAACTGCTGGGCTCTGTTACTCCAAAAGCAGTCCAAGGATTTGTGCGCGGTTTCTTTGGGAGGTGATCGCAGGAAGCACAAGAGGAGTAGGGAATGAAGACAAGGGAGGGATGAGAACCCCGAAGGAGGGTTATTGCTGTGGGCAACTGCTGGGGAGTCTCTGCAAGAGTGGAGAACACACCTCAGAACTGTCCCGCCACCACGGAGGGCAAGAAGCCAGGGCTTCTGTGCACTCACCCTCCTTGAGTGGCCGAGGGTTGGCCGGGGGTGTTAACACGCTGGGCCTTGCAGTCTGTCCCGCACACCAGCAGAGCACGCTCCTGCAGCCAGAGAACATTCTCCAGCATGAGCAAGAGGACTGTGGCCGGTGACATCCGGAGTGGGCTGAGGGTTACGGGCCCTGGGGTGCGGACACACATGGGTGCCGCTGTATCTGCTTTCCTATTTGGGGACGGGGTGAGGACGGAGTGAGGACGGAGCCTGACCTTGGCTCTGCTCCACAGGGAGGAGATGGCCCAGCCCCAGCCAGCCTCAGGCCGGAGCCCCCCAGAGTGACAAGCAGTGGGGGGTGGGGGGACCCGGGCTGTGTGCAGCTTTCTCTTCTGCTAGCACACTTCCTCCTCAGCTTCCTGAGTGTTGGGGCGGGCCAGAGGCGGGCCAGCCTGGGCCCGGCCTGGGGAGGCTCACACAGCTCTCCTTGGCACCCAGCCCCCCGGAGCCACCATGAGCCAGCCCCGACCCCCGGGCCTAGAGGAGGCTGCCCTTGAGACCCTCCTGGGCGACCTCATCGGCTACTACAAAGAGGAGGCAGGGGCGGGCCGGCTCCGGGTCTGCAGGCAAGCAGCCCTCACCCACAGGGCCCAGCGGCTCTTGGACACGGGAGCCCCCCCTCAGTTCTATCTGCCTGAGCTTCTGGTCCCTGATCCGGGCTCCACTCACTCCTGCGGGGCACCCAGCCCTGCCCAGAGTGTCTGCCACGAACTGGTGCAAGCACTAGAATTCCTGGAGCTCATATCTGTCAACCTACTTCTGTTTCCCTGGAGGAAGGAAATCAGGTCCCTAAAGGTAGGCACCACCATGCCTCTGAGCCAGGGGGTCTCGGGTAGGGGGCCAGAGCTCTGTCTCTGGGGGGAAGAGCATATCCATCCTGCCCACTGACTCTAGTCCCATTTTACAGGTGGAGAAACTGAGAGCGGAAGAGGTTAATGCAACTTATCTATGGTCACCAGCTAATAAGTAGCCCAGATAGGCCTCAAACTCAGGCAGTGCAGCCTCCAGCCCCTAGACCATACTGCCTCTCAAAAGAAAAGGAACGGAGGAGCTCATAATCAACAAGGGGAGGAGTCTGGCTCTGGAAAGCTTTATTCTCTTCTGGCTCCAGGCCAGGACTGCTGGGTTGGGAGCCAGGATATCGGGGCCTCACCCCAGCTCAGTTATTCTCTTGATATGTGACTTGAGACCAGGTCCTGTCTAGTCTTTAGGCCCCAGTGTGCCCTTCTGTGAAATGGGACAGAGGGTAACATGATCATGGACCAGATTTCCATTCTAGCCGAATGCTCCAGCCCGACTGCTTCTCAGGAGTCTCCACTGCCCCCCGGGCATCTGCCCAGCCCCTGCTGGGTTGTGTTCCATCTCTAATAAACACCCCTGTTTGTTCCAGACATACACTGGGAACTTCGCCTACCGGGTGCAGCCTGTACTCTCCGAATACACACTGCACAGCCTTCTGGGCAGGCTGGGCTACACGGCCACCTCCGAGGCGGAGTTTTCGCTGGTCCAGGCCATCAGCAAGGAGGACGCCAAGCAGATGGTGTTTGAGATCTTCCTGGCGAGAGTTGCATGTGAGGCCATTCTGGAAACCTCGAGCAGGCAGGTGCCGGGACTGGGCAGAGAGAAACTGGCCAGGCCCCACTCCAGGCACAGCTCAGGGAGAAGGCTGGTGAAGGCCCACAACTGTCCCGTGGGGGCCCAGCCAGGCCCGGGGTCCCCAGAAAGGCTGGGGCCTGAGAGGGCCCTAGCCGAGGGCCCTGACCATCAGAGCGCTGTGCCGGTGGCCCTGAGTCTGCCTGAGGTCTTGACGTTCCCCTGCACCCCTCTTGCTGGCCGCCTGCTCCGCTTGGACTTCCAGCACCGCACCAGCAGATGCTCAGACAGTGAGGAGTTCTTGACCTGCTACAGTGACCTTGTTCTGCACCGGACACCCTTGTTCCCCAAGGACCTTGTCCTGAGCAGCTTGAAGGCAGACCAAGTCCAGGGCCCAGCCCAGGCTCCCAGCCCCCCTTCAGGTGAGGCAGTCACCTCCTCAGCTAGCAGCGGTGAGTGGTCCCCGGTCCCTGATGCAGCTCCTGAGAACAGAGTGGTCACCGTACCCAGCCAGCTCTGCCTGACACCAAGTCCCCAACTGTCAGGGAAGTCCTTGGATCCAAAGCCAGAAGCCCAGGCAGAGCCAGCCACCCCTGACACCGACGCTGTTCCTCCAAACACTTCCTGTGAGATGCATGAGCTCTGTGAACACCTCTCCCATCTCCTTGGACCCCCAACTCTAGCGGGCCATCCTCAGGGCTTCCCAGGCCCCGGGCTTGAGGGGGATGAACAACCAGAGCCTCTCAGGGGGCCAGAGCCAGCCGGCGAGGGTGGCAGCCCAGACAATAGGGTCACTCAGCTCTGGAGGGCGACTCAGACCCCCTCTCATGTACGAGAGCCCCCCAACACGCACTATGTCCCTCCCGTGGGAGCCAGAGGTGCCAATTCCCACCCGAGACCACCACTCAGGCAACAGCTGAAAACGTCACCCCTGGATGGCACAGGAACAGACACCCTGACTGAGCACATGGCTCTGCCACCAGCAAAGTGACTACTTAGAGAAGCGGCAGCTCTGGGGCCCACAGCTTGTCAGACGCAGGGACCAATCTGCTCATCAGTCCCTCTGGTCTCAGGTCCCAGCCCTGTCACCTACTGACTGTGTGACTTCGCGCCACTCACTCTCTCTGAGCCTTGTTTCCTCATCGGTAAAGTGAGTGTGGTCGGACCTACTCGCAGGAGGCTGGGAAGAGTTGGAGAGACGAGGTGTGCATGGCGCCCCTCAGTGCCTCCCTTGGGCGCTTCCTGTCCCTTCACGTCCCTTGGGCATATCCGAGGGGCAACTTCCTTCAGCATCCTTCAGGCACCTGTCACAGGGCAGATGAAAAGACAGCTGCGTAGATAACCAGACATATAATATACCCTTAACTCGCTTAGACTCCTCGGTCAGCCTCCCTTCACTCTCTACTAACTTCTGGTTAACAGAGAACAGAACCGGGGCGCCTGGGTGGCTCAGTCAGTTAAGCGTCTACCTTTGGCTCAGGTCATGATCTCCAGGTCCTGGGATCAAGTCCCACATCAGGCTTCCTGCTCTGTGGGGAGTCTGCTTTTCTCTCTCGCTCTCTCTCTCTTCCCCTCTCCCTTCCCCACTGCTCGTTCTCTCTCTCCCTCTCTCAAATAAAAATCTTTAAAAAAAAAACAGAACAAAACCACACTTGGGAGCTCAGGATCATATGCTGGCTCCCCATCCAAGGATCGGGGCTCCACTCGTGGGCCACAGGCCCCCCTCCACCAGCCATCTGTTGCTCCCACATGTGCACATACACACACACACACACTTGCACACAAGTGGGTACATCCAGAGGTGCTGCTCTCCCCACAGCATTCGCTACCCAAGCAAATGACCCTGTCTATGCACAAGCTAAAGCCAGAGGACCCTGTCTAGGCCAAGTTCCAGGATTCTCTTGCTCAATTTTCTCCAGGGGCTCCCAAGGCCACACCAAGCCCGAGGCTCGGCCCCTCACTATACTCCTGACCTCATCTCATGCCCCTTCCTTGCCCCCAACCCGCTTCAGACAAGACAGACTGGCATCTTCTAGATTCCCCAACAACCTAAGCCAACCCCTACCTCCCAGCCTCTGTGTAAACTGTTCACTTCCCCACTCCACACCCTGTCCCCATCTTTCTTGTTATTCACATCTCACCTTAATGTCACCTTCTTAGAGAGACTTTTCCCCGGCCACCCATCTATCACATCAGCTTAGTTTAATTTTCTACACGAAGACATTTCATTGATTCATTTTCCATTTCCTGCACTAGAACATAAGCTCTCAGAGAAACTTCACCTTGACTCATTCACCATGGTTTCCAAGGATCCATCAAATGAAACCATCAAATGAGTAGAAAACTTAGAAAATACAGATGA
Source organism: Mirounga angustirostris (assembly GCF_029215605.1). Taxonomy (NCBI): domain Eukaryota; kingdom Metazoa; phylum Chordata; class Mammalia; order Carnivora; family Phocidae; genus Mirounga; species Mirounga angustirostris. Next base: position 19,173,665 of record NW_026991724.1, on the reverse strand, counting down.
AAGGCACCTGGGTGGCTCAGTCCAATGAGTGTCTAACTCTTGATTTCAGCCCAGGTCATGATCTCAGGATTGTGGGATCAAGCCTCGCATTGGGCTCCATGCTCAGCACAGAGTTTGTGTGTCCCTCTCCCTCTGTTCCTCTCCCACTTGCACTCTCCTCTCTAATAATTTGATAAAATCTTTAAAAAGAAGGAAAGAAAGAAAAAGAAAGAAAGAAAGAAGGAAGGAAACAGGGGCGCCTGGGTGGCTCAGCCGGTTAAGTGTCTGCCTTCGGCTCAGGTCATGATCCCAGGGTGCTGGGATCGAGCCCCGCATCGGGCTCCCTGCTCAGCGGGCAGCCTGCTTCTCCCTCTCCCTCTGCCTGTCTCTCTGCCTACTTGTTCTCTCTCTGTCAGATAAATAAATAAAATCTTAAAAAAAAAAAAAAAAAAAAAAAGAAAGAAGGAAGGAAGGAAGGAAAGAAAGAAAATACAGATGAATATGAAAACAAAAGCAGAAGTTACTATAGTATCTACTACTGGGAGATACTCAATGTTATGGTATTAGCATAATTTGGCATGGAGACCAAACTCAGGACTCTTGAGATCAAGACCCAAACTCATATCAAGAGTCAGACACCCAACCAACTGAGCCACCCAGGCGCCTCTTGGTCTTTTTTTATAAATGTGGGGTTATAGTATTTATAGTGTTGTGTTCTGCTTTTATTTCCCAGGAAGAGAGTTATTTTAACTAATTTTAGATTTAGAGAAAAGTTGTGAAATAATGCAAGGAATTCCCTTACAGTCCTCCCCCTGCTTCCCCTGAAACTGACATCTTACATAACCATAGTACGATTGTGAAGAACAGGAAATCAACACTGATACAGTATTACTGACTAAGCTACAAACCTTTTTTAAATTTCACCAGTTTTCCCATTACTACCCTTTCTCCATTACAGGATCCTATCCAGGATCCCACATTGCATTTGTTACTTTTCTTTCAACTCCTCCAGTCTGTAACACTGTCTCAGCCTTTTGTCTTTCATGATCTTGATGCTTTTGGTCAAAATTTAATACTAATCAGTTTTATTTGAGTGTCACAATTTGGGTTTGTCTGGTGGGGGGGGGTTGTTTGTTTTTTGTTTTGTTTTATGGCTGAAGTTATGCATGTCTGGCAAAATATCATGAAAAAATGATGCTGTGTCCTTGGTGCATCTTATCAAAGAGTTCATGACGTCAATACATCTTATTACTGGTGATATTTACCTGCTGCATCCCTGGAATAAACCCCTTGTCCTAGGAGCCCTGGTTCCTTTCATTGGAGAAGGATGTTTAGACACCAAGATCCAGGCTCCAGGTGTGCTCACTGTTTCTGGCTGTCACTGCTTTCAAGCCTAGTCAGGAAACATACAGATGTGTACTAACCCATGCATATACACATGTGGCTCTCTTTCCATATCTATATAGAAATTTAAAACTGTGAGTTTATACTGATGCCTCTGCTTCTAATCCAACACCACAGGGTTTATTTTACCTGTGCCCTTTTATTTATAACTTCTTTCTCTAGAAGAGAATGAACCCCAGCTCTCTTAATCTACAGTCGACTTATTTGCTCAAGACTATTACTAGGGGTGCCTGGGTGGCTCAGTCGTTAAGCATCTGCTTTGGCTCAGGTCGTGATCCCAGGGTCCTGGGATCGAGCCCTGCATCAGGCTCCCTGCTCTGCGGGAAGCCTGCTTCTCCCTCTCCCACTCCCCCTGCTTGTGTTCCCTCTCTCGCTGTGTCTCTCTCTCGGTCAAATAAATAAAATCTTAAAAAAAAAAAAAAAAAAAAGACTATTACTAAAATTCCAGAATTGCTAACCATACCTCCATGAGAAACACGTTTAAAACTATAGGACAGCATTTAGGAAGAGTGATTTTTGCCTCTACTCTTCCTACATCCAGTCAAGACCTTGTTTTCCAGTTACTTAGGCTACTTCTTTATTTTCTCACCCCTCCAATGTGGCCGTTTTTCACGTGGGATGTTGTCAGGGCCACCTGTTTTTGTTTTCTGTGTTCCACTCCCCCTACATCCTCCATCTTATCAAGGGGGGTAATGTGACACATTCCTATGGTTCTAAGAGTCAGTTATACAAATGGACACATTCACACAAGAATCGTTCCCTTCTCCTCCCTGCAACCCCATCCCATCCTTCCCTCTCTCCAGCCTTTGTTCACCAGTCTGTTCAGTTTCTGGGTTATCCTTCCTGCATTTCCTCTGCATCTGTTTATGTTCTTAGGTTTCTCCTTTCTTTTTATATAAAAGGTAGCGTACCATAGATACTCCTTGGGATATTGCTTCTTTTTTCACTCAACATTGCTTTACGTCCTGGAAATCACACCTGTTCAGAGCTTCCTCATTCTTTTTTCTACTCCACCGTGTGGCTGCACCATAGTTTATTTAGCCACTCTGTTATGTAAGATCTTTAGGTTGTTTCCAAGTATTTTGCAGTTAAAACCAATGCTGCAATAAATAACCTGGTGCATAGATATTTTCCTATTGTAGGAAGTATATATTAGATCCCAGAAGTGGGATTGCTGGTTCACGATATAAGTGCAGATGTAGTTTGTTAGCTGTTGCCAAACTTCTCTCCAGAAGGGTTGTACAAATGTATACTCCCACCAGTAATGTATGTGAGTACTTTTTTCCCCACAGCCTCACCAACAGAATGTGTTTGCTGTTTTGGTTTGGTTTGGTTTGCCAGTCTGGTAGGTGAGAAATGGTATGTCGCTGTTCTTTTAATTTGCTTAGTCCATTTGGGCTTTTATAACAAAAATACCACACACTGGTGACTTAAACACAACCGAAATTTATTTTTCACAGTTCTAGAGGCTGGAAGTCCAATGTGGTGCCAGTATGGCCGGGTTCTGGCAAAGGCTCTTGGCCAGTTTGCAGACTGTTGACTTCTTGCTGTGTCTTCACATAGAAGAGGCATGGGAGCTCTGTGGGGTCTCTTCTTTAACAGCACTAAGTCCATTCATGAGGGCTCCACCCTCATGGCCTAATCCCCCCCCTCCTGAAGGTCCTCCTAAATACCATCGCCTTGGGCATTATGTTTTCAACAAGTGCACTTCGGGGGAGGGGCAAATATTCAGACCATAGCATTTGCATTTCTGCATGAATTTGAGTGCTTTTCACATGTTTATGGGCCATTTTTAGATCTTTTTTGTAAATTGTCTTTCACATCTTTTTCTCATTTTTCTATTTGATTTTTGGTCCTTTGTCCTTCATTTTTAAAGAATTCTTCATGGGTAGTTAGGAATATTTACCCTCTGTCTGTTACATAAGTTGCATTTTCTCCCGGTTTCTGGTCCTTTGACTTTGTTCATGATGGGTTTTATCACACAATTTTTAAAATTTTTATTTAGTCAAATTGATTAACCTTTAGTTTCCCCTGGATTTTGAATCATACTTAGGAAGCTTTCCCTAAATCAAGGTACTTGCCCGGTTCCAATTTTTACATTTAGATTCCTAACCACTTGGAGTTTATTCTTGGGTACGGTGTGAGATATGGATCTCTTTATCTTTCCCCAAAGGGTCACTTCGGCACCATTTGTTAAAAAGTCCATCTTTACCCCAGTGATTGGAGATGACACCTTGTTCATGTACTAAATTTCCACGTGCGCTTAGGTCTATTTCTGGGCTATTCATTCCACTGCTCTGTCTATTCACGCAGCAGTACCACACTATTTTGATACTAGAGGTTTTAGAATATGTTTGAATGTCTGGTAAGGCTGGTCCTCCAACATTGTTTTTCTTTTTCAGTCGTTTCCTGGTTATTCCTGAATGTTCACTTTTCTATATGAATTTTAGAATAACGTGTAGAGTTCCATAAAATAGACTGTGGTATTTCTATTGAGATTGTATTAAATTTGTAATTTAACTTAGGCAGAACTGACATCTTTGTGTTGAGTCCTCCTATCCAAGAATGGGATGTCTTTACATTTGTTCAAGTCTTATTTGCTGTCTTTGAGGACTTTTTAGCATTTTTCCTTCTTTGTTTTTGGATGTATCTTGTTAAATTTATTCCCAAGTACTTAACCTTCTTTGTTACCACTGTAAATGGGATTTTCACTACCCTTATGACTGCTGTTTACTGTTTGCATATGCTAATTTTGTACCCTGCTAGGTCACTAAAATGTTATTGTTTGTGTTAGTTTTGTCACTGACTCTGTGGGATATATTATGGTGTTAATTCTTTACCCCAGCAGAAGGGAATGCTGAGGGGCTGCTGGCGCCCTCCTGCCTCAGTGTGCATTTTCTCAGGGGTTATTTCAGGACGGGGGCATCTAGGAGGAGCTAAACTACATGCTTCATGTGTGGAGGGGCCGTGTCTGTCCTGTTCACCAGTGTGCACGTGTCACCCAGCACGGGGCCTGGCACAGAGTTGGTGCATGGGAAGTGCTGTCGAAAGACAGGGAGAGAAGAGAGGCCTGCTTACAGATGGCCCGAGGACTCTGGGCTAAGCAAATGGCTGGCGAAGATGCTGAACTACTAGCTTCCCCATAGCACTGATGAAGAAGCAGGTCTTAAAAATGAAAATGCAGCATCTCCACCACCCTGGCCTGGAGCAGCCCACTAACAGCTTCCCCCTCCAGGAAGGTGCAAGAAAGTCTGGTCTCTTCTCCAGCCAACTACAGAGAGCTGGAAGGGGTTTGAAGGACAGGGAGTAGCCTGGCGCGGCTCCAGACCCTCGGTGTCCATCCCCCTTCGTAGTCTGTGCAGCGTCTCTCCGCGTGAGGGAGAAAACAGAAGCCCGGTGTCCAGGGGAGGAAGAAACAGGACCAGAGAAGTGAGGTGACCTGCCCAAGGTCTTGCACCCAACAACCAGGGAAATGGGAGCCCAGCCTGTATTCGGATCCCAAAGCCCAAGTCCCACCCACAAAGCCAAGTGGATCCCAAAAGGTAAGAGTCACTTAAAACTTAACAACTGGCCACTGTCTACTTTTTCTGGGTATTTCCTAAGATGAGCCTGGAGCTGCCAACATCTGCCCATCTCTGGCTACAAATAAATCTGCTCGGTGCGTTAGGGAAAGGACGAGTGAGAGGTCACCTGAGCCCACTGAGAAGGAGATCTCCAAGAAGACATCAGTTTATTCTGTAAGGAATCCAGGGCCTTGTTGTTATAAGAAGTGGTGTCCGTTCCCATGGCCTGAGAAGCAGCTGTCTCTCTCCAGGCCCCTCTCTCATGCCATAGGATGCCAGCTATAGATCCAGAGTCCCCATGAGAAGCAGGAACATTTTTAAAAAGAAAAGGCCAATTGCCTGCCCCATGTTCTGTTATTCCAGAAGGGCCATGATGCACTTTTCAGAGGTACGGTCCCGAAGGTCAGCCTCAAAGAGGCCAGTGACCTGTACCTACTGAACAGATAGATCAGTCCAGGTGGCCCCCTGACTAGCTGGTGAAAGTACGCATCCACACCACTCCAATGGAAAGTGCCAGTCCCTGCAGCTGCTGCCATTACTCAGCCAAGTACCTGCTTTAAGGCCCCGTTTTCTGGGCCACATCAGATGAACGAACATTTCCAGGGACACTTGCCGCATACCGGGCCCTGGTCCAGACCCCTTCCATGTCCTGAGAAGTGAGCGATTCTCTCATTTGACAGACAGGGGAACCAACACTCACAAGACGTTCAACAACCAACAAGGGGCCAAGTTTTCTTGGGACTCAGGGATGGCCAATTCTAGAAAGTGTCAATCAAGAGAGGTGACTCTCAAAGGGTGGTCCCTGGACCACAGCCTCGTCATCACCTGGAACGGTGTCAGAGAACAGATTCTCGGGCACACCCCAGACCTGCTCAATTGGAAACTCTGGGGGTGGGCCTCATAATCCATGTTTTAACATGCCCTCCGGGGAATTCAGATGCACTGAAGGTGGAGAACTAGGAGCTAGAGACTCCCAAAGGGCACAAAAGCGGAGAGTCAGCCGCAGGTGCAGGTCCCCTAAAACAGTGCTATTCTCAATGTGTGTTCCGAGGAACGTGAGCATGCGTGGAGACTGTTAATGGCTATTCCCAAGAGGGGTTCTACTGTCAATGAGTTTGAGAGTCCCAGGATTAAATAAAGTTGAAAAGGGGGTTTGATCACAGGACTACTTGAGTTTAACTAATGTACCTTGTGCGTCTCAGAGAAAGTACCCAGGTGGCGCTTCCCAAACTTCCTGGACTACGGAACCCTTCTTTCTCAGAACACCTATTATTATCTCCCAAAACACCTGTGTTCCACAGACGCAGCCTTGAAGAAGAGAAAAGCCAAGAAATGCAGAAATTTAGGAAGATGGCAGTAAATGCAATACCTACTCTGGACTCCACAAGACTGGCTCTCTTTTGGCTTCTGTGTAATGACAGCCTTTAGCAAGCTCACTATCTTATGTAAAGCAGAGGAACACAGAGTTCACTCGGCCTTAGGGGACCTGCGGGGTTGGCGTTATGAGGAAAAGAAAGCCCCATGCCAGTGACCCTGGGGCCCCGGGTGAGTAATCCACTGCCAAAGCCCAGAGGCACCAGGCAGGGTATTATTGTTATTAGATTTTCAACAGGGAGGGCTGACATTTCCAGGAGCTCGTCAATTACTTTAATAACTGTAATTCCTCAGGCTGGGCAGGCCACGGGGATGAATGTTGCTCATTCCACAGCTAGGGGAGCATTTGAAGTGAGCGCCCTCATCCGGCCCCAGGGCTCTAGGAAAACAAGATGGCATAGATTGAACAGCACCTAGGGGCAGGCAGGTTCTGGAAACATCTACCTGCTCTCAGAGTTGTAAATGCTTCAATCCTTCCCCAGGTCTGGGGTGGGAGTCTGTGGGAGGCCCTGGAAGGGTCTCTGACTGAGGTGTTCCACAGGCAGGGAGGGCGGGGGGCGAGGGACGGGACTTCGTATCCAGATGAGGGGCTCAGGTGTTAATGAAAGGGGGTAGGAAGAGAAACAGAAAGGTGACATCATTTCCCAGGGTCCACAGTTAGGAGGGCCTCCTGAGAGCCACGCGGTGGGAGTGCGTCGGCCCGGCGGCCTGTGCCCTCACCTGGCTCCACCCAACGCAGGAGGCAGGTTGAGCCGCGGACACCGAGGACACTGTAGCACCAGGCGGTGAGGGAGATGTGATGTGAGGGCAGAAGGGAGGGACAGGTGGGGCCACAGGGCACCACGGCCCTGACGCCGTGGTCCGGCCCCTGAGTCCCGACTTCCCTCCTGCCTTTGCCCCACCTCCAAGGCCTCTGGCAAAATCTCGCTAGAACCTTCCAGCTTATCTCAGTTGTGCCTTGCAAAGCTCATCATCCACATTAGAATTAACGTGTGAGCGGCGGACAGTATGTCCTGATGCCAGCAGTAGCCGGAGGAGGAGTTCTGGCACCATCTTGGACAGGGAAGTGCCTGGAGGAAGGAAGCCACGAACCAGGAGGTTGAACTGGGAACAGAAAGCCAGCAGGAGCCCGGGGCCCCGATGGCCCTGGAGCCAGCACACCAGCCCCGAATCACCCACTTCCGCACTTCGATGTGACGCAGAAACACACTTCTATCTCATTTTTTTTTTTTTAATCACCAGGTACACGAAATATTTCTGAATGATTCTAATCATGTCTTTTGCATATAAAATTAAAAAGGTGACGTGTAAATTAGAATTATTTCACTAAAACTGCTGACTAAAAGAAAACGTGCTATTCAAAAAAATTTTTTAATTACCGAGAGTCAAAGCAGCTGGGGCCGCTCCAGGGCGTACTCCCGTTATGCCCTACGGAACCCCCCCTCAGGGTAAGAATGGGGCGACACCAGCCTAGCGGGGATGTCACTGCCCTGGCTTGCTCTGTCGGCAATTTAGAGACGCCAGCCCCGCCATGCTCCTCCCAGCCATTCCTGAGAGTCCCCGCGGGCCTCCCTTCTGCTCTAAAAACTAGGCCCCGTGCCTACCGTGTGCCATCTGCCCTCTTTGTGCCCTGGCTTTTATAGCTGCTCTGCGCCCCCCGGTGCCACTGGCCCTGCCTGCCACACGGGGAGAGCAACCCTCGTCCGTGCAAGCCAGGCACCAGCCGTTTCGTGGGACACAGCTGGCCCGCGAGATCTCGGCCCCCTGCCCCGGCCGCTGCAGACACACAGCATCCGCTCCACGGTGCCAGAGCAGGAGGATGGTGAGCTCTCCTGGACCCGTACAGCCCATGTTAGGAAAGATGGGGTTTAAAAAAAATGAAAACACATCCTCCTCCTGGCAAAAGGATGCTGTTGTGGGGGGCTAAAATCACGGGCCTAGGCAGCACGCCGAGATTAACATCAGCTTTTAGGTGAAGGATTTATTGGCGACCACGGGGCAAGACTTTACCTTCTTTAAAATCACATTTCCCCCAAAAGAGATGCTCAAATTGAGCTGTGGGGGGAAATCCCGGACTGTTCACTTACTTGGCTCGTCAAGCTACCGGGCAGCATAGGCCCTTGCCTCCCCCCGACGTCTGGTCGGTCCCTGACCTTTGGGCCGAGAGACACGTCCCCACTGGGCTGCTGCCCCCCCTCCTGCCCACAGAGCCCAAGAACTGGTCCAGGAGTCACAGCGCCTGCCTCCCTCTGGGGCGGGACCACCAGGGCTCCGGTCACCCACGTCGAGTCAGAGAGCTGCACGCAAAGGTGCCACACTCACGCAGAGGCTGGGACGAGGCCTTCCAACCCTCGCCGATGCCAACCGCTGCTCGGGAGAGGCTGAGGCCTGTTGCCCCAAAGTCACAACTGACCCCTCCCCATGCTTACAACCAGTCTTCTCGAAGCTCTCTCCACCCACCTCCAAAATAGCAGGAGCACCAGGGCTCCCAAGAGCCTTTGCTTGCAAGCCCTGATCTTCCAGTCCAGACTGCCCCCCTTAAAAGAATGTTCTTTCTCTTACTTCCCACTTGACTCAAGAGACAGTGGTGGCTTTGATGAGTTGCTGCAGCTGAGGGAAGCTAGGATATTTTCCGAACCAATAAAGATGATTTCATGCTGTATGGTCCAAGGGTCTCCTTGGATGGAAAAACATTTCAGAAAGACTTAAGGCCACTTGCGTCTCTCCCCGGGACCCCAAACTCTCAGTAATTCCAAGGGCAAAGCTCTTCACACAAGGCCAGTACAGAGTACGGAGGCCTCAGAAGCCAGGGCTGGTGGGCCCCTTCCCCAGCCTGGCCCTGGGCAAACCACCCAGGCACCAAAGCCATTTCCCCGACAGAGAACTGACAGCAGCTCCGGCAAGGCCTTCGTCACCAAGGAGACCGACACCAGTCAGGAGCCCACGCAGGATTCTCCTAAGGACACGGAAGCGCAGATGCCGAGGTGGTCAATGCCACAGCAGCCTCCTGCTGGGAAACCACTGAACACCGGGCTCAAGCCAAACACGACCCAACTTTGTGAAAGTCTAAGAGCATCGACTGTCCTCGAGAGCGGCTCAGATAATGAGAAAATGATGGTACTGACTCCGTGCACTGCTGGATCTCCCCATACACACGTGAGGTCTCTAGCAAGGGAAGGCAGGCTCTCGGGAGGGCGAGAATGTTTGAGAGTCATGCCGAGTCTGAACTGAGCCAACGCCACTGTCCCTGGCTCTGGGACCCTGGGGGAGTCTCTTAGCCTCTCTGAGCTTCAACTCTTCCCTGGGATGTGAGGCCACTACCTCACCCTCCTGGGTGGTCGGCAGAGTTAGAGACCCTAAGCCCAGCATTACTTCAGGCAGCTCTCCCCTTAATCACGGGGACCCAGCAGTGGGAAACCAGCAGGAGAGGTGCTGGGGAATGCGAGGCTGCAAACACCAAAGGGCATGACAAACCCATTGGTCCCATTTGTCATTTACCCTCAAGGGCCAGAGACCCAGGATGAAGACATTGGCAAAGAGGAAAAGACCATCAGGAAAACAAATGTGGCCAGATATCAAGCCCTCTTGAGAGTGGATATTTCCAAATTGCTCCTAATAGCTAACTTGGCAGCATTTTTCTGGCATGATCTTCCCCATCCTATGAACCATGTTTCTGAGTCTCTGGAGTTAATATTCGGTCCCGGTTTTGTTCAAAGAGTTTTAACATTTTCTGCACGTCGTGGTCAGCCTCAATCACCTGGAAATTAAACACACGGGTCACAGGGCTGCGCTTGACCTCAATACCATCCTCCCGTCACACATGAAGAGGGAGAGAGACGGAGGCACACAGGAGGAAGCGCAGAGGGGCAGAGAAGTCCAAGGTCACAGGCAGATAAAAAGGAGGGTTAGAGCAGAACAGCACCAGGTTCTAGGTCAATTCACATTCTCAACTACGTTTCCACTTAAGAATCCACTACGGTTGTCCCTGCAGCCAGCCCGTGAATGATTTTTTTTCCCCCGTCGTTTTATATTATCCAATAACGAGGGGGTGGGAAACAGATGTCACTTCCTTAAAAATCCAGTACAGTAATATCTCACTTTCCAGCAACCTCGTGGCCTGGAAGCACCATGATGAGTAGAAGTTTCCGAGCAGCCCACACAGATGTCCCTCCCTCAGATCCCACACGGGGCGCACATCGCCAGACGTCTCGGGATCCATCTGCCTGCCTGAAGAAATTGAGCAGCAGCAAAGCAGGGCAGGAGGGGACAGGGGAGCAGGGAAAGGCGGGGCGGGAACGGCACGCAATGAGAGGTGGCGAGAGTCGGCAGGAGAAGCTGCTACGGGAAGCCAACGCACAAACTCAAAGACATTAGTGGTCTGGGGCAAACCGTCCTACACACCTCAGCACCTCCTAGGGGCGCCACTGGGTAACAGCCCAGGACAGCAACTGGTGTTCCTTCAGATGCCCTGGGTCACCGAGGAGAGGGGCAACGAGGCTCCATGGCTGCCATCCACTGGAGAAGGGATGGTTGCATCAGAGAGACCACCATCCCAAGGGGCTAAAGCCAAAACCCACGTCTAGAGCCTTCAGCCATCTGGAACGCTCCATCACTGACGATGCTGGATAAGTGAGATGCTACTGTGGCCACTGGTGTAATGACATGGGACAGGTCACCTTTTCTCAGGTCTGTCCAACAGACCCAGAGACTCAGTCCAGAATCGGGACCAGGAGAGAGAAAGGGCCCCTTCTACCCTCCCTGCTTCCTTCTTCTCGATCCTCCAGCTCTGAAGGACCTGGCCCCTCCCCAGACTGCAGAGTGGCTGACATTCCCCAGGTCACTCCTCCTTCCAGAAAAGTCTCCAGCCCTGCCAGGGGGACTTACCAGAACAGGGGCTGTCACAGGGAAAAGGCCCCCTTGGATGAGCCACTCCTCATAGAGGTGGTGAATAGCATTCAGGTAGTCCTGCCAGGAAACACACACACACAAACATACACATGTACCCAGGCCTTCGGGAGCAGGCAGGGGAGCAAACCTCTCCAGCAAGGACCTCAGGCAGGGGCGTGAACGTCCATGACCACGGGGAGTGGCTTGGACAAAGGGGTCTGCAACTGCCAACCTGGCTCAGGCGGACAGTCATAAATGCAGCCACTCCCCCCCGCCCCAGCCAGCCGGGCCATGGCGACAGTTGGAGGCGCCCCTCCCACCACCTACTCCCCCTCCCCAGCACTGCCCTGCTCCGATAGTGCCCTGCACACACCCTCCCACCTGACTTCTCACGCTGACGCCCACTTCTCCATCAGCAGGGCCACCAGTTCCTTTATGTTGGGGTCCACAGCTGCTCCATGGCTGAGCTTCCCAGCCCTGGACAGCCTCTGACATCCCCACTCTGTCCTTCCCAAGAGGACTGTGACCCTCACTGGCCTAGGAGACCCACTCCCGCTGCTTCCACCCCACCCGACAACTTGTGACCTGTAAGCCCTCTAGACCATGAAGACCAACTTCAGAAAGCCCCACAAGGTGGAAGCCAGGGGGAAAGTGGCCCGGACATGCCCCTAAGCCATCAGCACCTCTGCACCACGCAGGACTGGACAGACACTTTCTCACGCGCAGGCCACGGTGCTCTGACCACCCACGGCCACCTTCCCAAGCAGCAATTTACTGCCAGCCCAGAAGCTCCCAGGGAAACCGTAATGCCACCTTTTCATCCACCATCGAGTTATCCCTTGGCAACAACAGATGTGTCCTATAGGCCTTGTCAGAAATGCTGAGATAAAGGCCCAGCTAATAATGGCTTGGAGGTACTCCAGACTTGCCATTTCTTCAGAACATCTGGGTCACCGCAGAGAGCGGCCCTGCCCTACCACGGCCTGACCCAGCCCCGCTCCACTGTGCCCTTCCTCCAATCACTCCTGTCTCCGGATTTCAAAGGAGCTACCCAGAAGGAGGCCTACGCCTTCATGGTTGGCATCAACCTTACTGGTACCTGGGGAAAACAAGGTTGGGTGGGCCTTGGGAGCCAGGCGGGTCTTCCAGGGCCCCTAGACCAGCCCATCCTGAGCTCAGACCCATCCCAGGAAATGCCTGCCCAGCCTCTGTCCCAGTGGCATTCACATGGGGCATTCAGTTCAGTATTATCTGAGCAACTCCTAGGTGCCAAGCCCTGGGAAACACGCTGGGGATGCAGGGAATAAAACCTAATCTTAAAAAGCTCACAGTTTGATGAGGGATGGAGAACAAAACATATAAACAAACAGTTTCAGTATGCTTGTCCTTAGGGTTGTGACCATCATAATCCCAGAGGTTAGGGGATCACAATGGAGGGGGTCAAGGAAGGCTTCCTGGAGAAGGTGACATCTAAGCTGAAATTGGAAAGCAAAAGAAGCCACTGCACAAAAGCACATTTGTGTAAGTGCAGGATGAGTGTGAGTGTGTGTGTAGCCACGACTAGTCTCTGTGGCCAGAGCATGAAAGGCAAGGAGTAGAGGGAGGTAACGTGGATCCAGCAGGATTCGAGGTGGCACGCGACAGTGGGGACTTTACTCTAGACGGCAACAAGACACCGAAGGGTTGGTGGCTGGGAAATTGCATGAGTGGTGCTCTGTCCTGGAAACATCCCTCCCCAGCAGCAACGTGGAGGCCAGGTTTGGGAGGGCATGTGGGGAGTGAAGGAACAGGACGAGGAGGGCAGTCCAACAGTTACAACAGTCCTGACGAGAGGCCCTGTGGCCCTGAGCCAGCACCCGGAAGGGCGAGGCACTGGGCAAGTACCAAAGAGGACAGCCTCGGAGCCCAGCACTGCACTCAGCACCAGGGACGGAGCTGCAAGCGGGAGGGAGTGTTCCAGCGAGGCTCCAGAGCTGGGCACAAAGGCAAGCAATCCTCAGGAGGTGGACAGGACACGCCCTGGGGGGCGCCTGGTGGGCAGCGGGAGAAGGGATGCCTTTGGGCCCACAGGGCGCCAACCACAGCGACCCGGGCCCCAGGAACTTCACACAGCGTCTCGGGCCACGGAGGAAGTCCGAGCTTACCCCGCAGTATGCTCAGTTCCCGTTTCTCTGTCCGCGACAGCACAATGATTTCACGGAGGGATGGAGGTAGTTTCCCGGGCATTAAGCAGCTTCAAGGGGGCTCTTACCAGGGGAATGACGGTCTCCTCTTCCCTGCATCTCAGCCGCAGTCTCTGGTAACAGGTCTCAGGGGTGGTCCGGAGATACACTGAGATTTAAAAAAATAATATGTGGCTCTAACGACTCTGTTTGTGGCTTAGAAATGGAGGCCAGGGAGAGGGGGAAGGCAGGCCTGTGCACAAGGCGTGGAGAGAAACACCTGCCAGCCACTCTGAGCAGGACACACAGACCACAGCCAGCCCCCAGCCTGACCACTGACCAGCTGTGTGGCCTTCAGGCGTCTTGACCCTCATGCCCACTTTCATTTTCTTTCCATGTCACCAGCCCCACGGCGTTGCTGTGAGGCTGAACGAAGGTCCACATGTGCACGAAGCTTCGCACGGGTTCTGGCCTCCTCCCTCCCTTACACACTAAAAAAAAAAACCCATCGAATCACAATGGACCCAGGGGAGAGAAGCTTGAGGAGGGACCAGAAGCCCCCAGATCCTGTCTGCCCTTGGAGAGAAGGCTGAACTAACGTGGGCAAAGAATCACCAATGGTCGGGGCCCTGCCTGCTGCCCCTGCCGGCTGCAGTCCTGCCAAGCACATGCTCCCTGCGGCCCTGGGGGCTGGTCAGGAGGGGCCTCTCACCTATCAAATCAACAGACACGTCGATGTTCCTCACAATCCAGTCAAACCATTCCGACAGAATCACATAGTCCACTTCAGGCATCTTCCCGCTATAACGAGAGGTGTTAGGGTTTTATGCATCAAAAGGATCTGTAGATGGCTTCTGTGTAAAGGGCACAGCCCGGGGCACCAGGGCACAGCATGATCCATGGGATACTGGGCCCCCAACACTTCTGACCCTCTGCTGCCGGGGGGACGGTTTCCGGTCTAATGCAGCCAGTGTCGTGGAAGTGCTCGATGGGAGAGCTCACCTGGGACTTGAACCCCAAGCAGAGAAAGGGGCTTTGAGGACTGACCCCAGAGAACAGGGACAGTGCTCAGGTTGGAAGGTGGAGCAGCAAACCAATTTCACCTCTAGAAATCTATTTTGTGCAAATAATCATGGATGCCCACTGCAAGCACCACCAAAAATAATGAAAAGTGAAATCTTGGCACACCAATATAACAGCAAACCATGCAGGAACCGAACGATGGTGTAGTAAAATAACATTTAATGACATGGACAACGCCCACAATGGAGTGGTCAATGAGAACAGCAGGTGTAAAATTGTGTGTAGTATGACCCAACTGTATTTCCCTGAGAAATCGTTCACACATTTTAAAAAAGACTGGAAAGAAAGACAACAAAATGCATCCAGTGCTTTTCTCTGAGCTGTGGGACTATAGGAGACTTTTTTTTTTTAGATTTTTTATTTATTTATTTGACAGCGAGAGCAAGAGAGCACAAGCTGTGGGAACAGTAGGAGGGTGAGGGAGAAGCAGGCTCCCCGCCAAGCAGGGAGCCCGATGCGGGGCTCAATCCCAGGACCCCGGGATCATGACCTGAGCCGAAGGCAAACGCTCAACCATCTGAGCCACCCAGGCGCCCCCCTGCTTTTTTTTTTTTTAGATTTTTTGGGACTATAAGAGACTTTAATGTTTTCTTTCTACCTTCCTGTATTTTCCAAAATCAGAGGAGGGGAAATAACTACATATTTAAAATGTTAACTGAAAAAGGAAGGAAGAGGGCACCTGGGTGGCTCAGTTGTTAAGCATCTGCCTTCGGCTCAGGTCATGATCCCGGGGTCCTGGGATCAAGCCCCGCATCGGGCTCCCTGCTCGGCAGGGAGCCTGCTTCTCCCTCTCCCACTCCCACTCCCCCTGCTTGTGTTCCCTCTCTCGCTGTGTCTCTCTCTGTCAAATAAATAAATAAAATCTTTAAAAAAAAGAAAAAGGGGGCGCCTCGGTGGCTCAGTTGCTTAAGCGTCTGCCTTTGGCTCAGGTCACGATCCCAGGGTCCTGGGATCGAGTCCCACATCAGGCTTCCCTTGCTCTGCAAGGAGCCTGCTTCTCCCTCTCCCTCTGCCTGCCACTCTCCCTGCTTGTGCTCGCTGTCAAGTAAATAAATAAAATCTTTAAAAAAAGGAAGGAAGAAATCAAGACAAGAGACCAAGAGTGCAAGAGGCCTGGCATCTCTCCCTGGCTCCTGTGTGTTTCCCCCGCCCCAAAAGGAAACCCACGGGGAAGAGCCAGAGGACGGGCAACCAGGAGACACACACCTGTCAAAGGCTGGGTGATCCTCCGAGGCCCAGGAGAGGAATTCTCCTTTTTAACACCCCACCCACCTTGGATACCATCTTGGATCCACTCAGAACAGGGTTTGGCAGGACTGGCTACAGGAGAGGGGCCGTGCCTGGGCCCAGGGTGCATGGGAGGGGGGCGGTTCTGACTGCCGATGAACAATGGGTGTGGGAGAAGAGCCCACTGGAAGGGGGGGTCTGGAGCTGGCCCCCTGCTGGGCGCTGTGAACAGACTTCCACCCGGCAGGGAGGAGCAGTGCAGGGATGGGCATGGAGGGAGGCAAGAAGCTCAGACAGTTGGAGGGGCGCATCTCGGGGAGACTAAGGCCACAAGCAGCCTTGCCTGGGGCCCAAATGACAGGGCATGGCACAGACTCAAGCCCCTCAACCTTGAGACCCCTATGGCGCCCTCAGGGGAGACCGGCTGTGCTCGGGCTGAGTAGCAGGAAAACATACGGTACCCGAGAGAGAATAGCAGGGGCAGAGGGCCAGCTGTGGGCACCTTAGAGGTCTTCAGGCATCAGACCTCAGCCAGGAGACAAGAGCAGACCAGAGCAGACTAACATGTGAGGGCGCCCCGAAAGAGTGGGGGAGGTCAGTGGGAGGAAGGTGCACAACCCTGCAGAGGGGACCAGAGCCACTGAAATCCAGGAACTAAAGATAAGGACTTTAGGACCACAGGCTGGTATGGCATGAGGACAGGTGGCTGCCCAGCCCCTAGTTCTTTCCTCTTACCTCCTTAAGAGTAGTCCATTATTTATTCAGGGTCCATCCACAGGCCTGAGTGTTTCAGGGAAACCTGACCTCAAGCCAAGCTTCAGGGGAGGCCCAGTTGGTCGAAGGGAAATACTCTCTTCTCATGAAGCTGAGTGGATCTGGCCACAGGGGCCCGGCCTGTACCAGTGAGACATGAAGGAGGTTTGCAGGGGTTTGCAGGGGTTGATGGAAACCATGCTTCCTCATACTTAGAGGAAAGCCACTGGCAAAACACCTACCCTCTGGCCAGCAGGTGAGAAGGCTGGTTCTGCCACAGCCATTTTGTCACCATGAGGGAATCATATTGAGGACACAAACAAGACACAGAGTCGGAAAACAGGGCCAGAGCCACTGAATGAAACCAACGCTGAAGTCTGCCATTAAGACAGCCAGTAACAACCGTGTTGTTCAGGCTACTTTGAGTTGGGTTTCGGTTAGTTGCAGCTGAGAGTATCTGATTTCAAGAAACCAAACCATTCTCTCTTTACATGCTTTCCTTCTCTGGGAAACAAAGGTTTGTTCTCCAGAACAAAAGTGACTGGGAGGGAATGGGGATTTCCAAAATGGAAGCTGCTCCTCAGCACCTCCCCTTCTCCACTACCACAGAAACAGAAGAGACTAGCAACACAGGGTCATGGGCCTGTGAGAGCTGCCCAGGGCGGCAGTCTCACAAGTCCCAGACGCTGCCTCAGCAACAGGGTGCCCAGCACAACCACCAAGCCACTGCCAGGGGCAGCACCTCTCTACAGAAAACCCAGCCATGTGACTCACCACCAGCGGACTGGGCGCACTGAGGGGGTTTTATGGTGCCTCCCCTTCCCCAGGGTGGCAAAACCAAGGTCCTGGGTCCACACGAATCCTGCTGGCTGTTTTGCTTGGCATGGTTTGCTGCCACCTTCCCCCTGAGGACCATGGAGTCCCCAGTTTGCAAAGCACAGGTCAGAACAGAAACCGCACACTCCAATGCCAGTCCCCGTTTACATTATTTTCTTTTGTTTTCACAAGACCTTGCGAGGTCACTTTTAGTCCTGATTTACAGATGAGGAAAACTGAGGCCCAGAGCAGTGAAGCCCAACTCAGTCTGAGCCGGAATTTAAGCCTGGCTCTCCATGGCCCCCAAACCCATATGATCTCCATGACATCATTCGCCGCCCCCCCCTCGCCCCCCCCCCCCCCCCCGTCCGAGCGCAGAGGGGGCTGTTCTGGACGCTCCAGTGCGTCTTTGGCCTCCGCCCAGGAAAGGCACAGCTCTCAAGGTCATGACCCAGGCCCGAGGCCCCGGTCTAGACCAGAGCAGGGGAGGAGTCCAAGCCCCTAGGCCAGTTAGGGAGGTAGGAGGCCCTGCCTATTGTTCCAAATGCAGGGTCTTAATCAATGTCCACCAGCCCCAGGTGAGTTAGCTGTCATTTCCCAGCTGGGTCCCACTCAATTCTTGTACTTCTGTTCTTAGAAAAAGGCGACCAGCAATCTTGTAAAACCTTTGCATTCAATTATTCAGCCCTGGGGCTTGGGCCACATAATGGCCTGCAAGGCATTCTCGCCTCCTTCAGCTTTTCCTTCCAGCGCAGTGCCCACGATCGATCGTTAAGGGGGTGATGTAACTGGAATCTTCCTCTTCAGCAATTACCATGCTGCTCTCACACCCCTGGCCAGCATAACGGCACTTACATTCTGTCCGCCCCAAACTCGCTGCAGTGGGGGGGTCCAGAAGAGGCAGGTCTTTCCCTAGGAGACCCAAAAGGCAAGGACGCCTTTGAGAAGGTTTGCTTCAGGGGATGCACAATGCCACTATGTGGCCTGCCGTGACCTTCCACCAGGGCCCCCCACCCCAGATTCCAGGCCAAGGATGGAATGTTTCTCAATGGCTTTTGAGAAAGAGGAAAGGACCAACCCCAACACGGAAGGGCAGCAGCAACTTGCCCCCTGCCCTGGGAAAGGGCTCTCCCCATCAGGGCATGGTAGGAAGCCTTGTCCTTGAGCACCTGAGGTGGGGGGGGGCAGACCAGAGGTCAGGCAGGAGCTGACAAGCCACACTTGCCATCCTGGGGTTCCCAGCACCCAGCTGACCTCCCCACAGGTGGGAACCAGAACATCCTATTTTAGGTGTGGGCCAAGGATCCAGCCAGGCTCAGTTCTAGCATACATTTGGTTTAGGCTCAACATAACGGTCATCTGTATTTGGGGGGGAGCAGAAACGTCTCAAAACACCTACTCTGTCAGTAACACTTCGTGGTGGCTGACCCACTGCATCGAGGAAAGCTGGCCTTGTAAGGAGACTGCCGGCAAGCGAAGCCCGCGTTCCACACTACCCCACACCCGTCACTTCCTTAGCTCTGGCTGCAAACACGCTACTGTGCCTCCCCGCAGAAAACCTCTGGCCTACGGCTGCACCTCTCCTGGCCCAGGAGTAAACCTGGAGACCCTTCCAACAAAGAAAACACAACAAAACCCCCAACAACTAAAACCTGAAGCAACAAATGAGAAATGAACAAACAGCGGGCAGCGCAGGAAAACAGGAAGCCCCGCATTGCAGAACTTTCACCAGGATGGGCCGCCTGCCCTCAAGAAAGCCCGCAGGACTGGGCTCTTGCTCTCCTGACCCCAGGGAAGCCACAGGAACAAAACTCTCAGGGGAAAGGGCCCGGCATTAGGGTGGAGAGCTCCTTGCAGCTGGCGGCTGGCTTCTTCTGAGGCCTTACTCCTCCAAGTGCGCTCCCCAACCAGCAGGATGGGGGCCGCCCAGGTTTCTTCAGTTAGAAATGCAGGTTCTCAGGCCCCGCCCTGGACTCCGCAAAGCGGCTCATGTGTGTTAACAAGATGTACAGTGATCTGCGGCCCTCGGCCCCTGGAGGACTTCAGTGAAAGGGTGTGTGAAGCACCGCCTTCTCCCACATCCCTGTAACCCGAGTGGCAGATGGCCTGGCCCCCCAGGCTGCCACGGTGTTCCCAGCAGCCTCTGGAGTGCCCAAGTTCATGCACCAACCAACAGCCTCCGGGCTGCATCAAGTGATACCAGAGGCCGATCTTCAGGCCCCAGTGAGGTCTTCGGGGGAATCCATGCTCTCCCAAGGCTGTATGAACTTGAATCAATCAGATCCCAAGAAAAGGAACAGGGACACAGTGAATTTCTCCTGTGGGTCACAATCCTACAGAAATCCTAACCACAGACGCCAGGCATTCTGGGAGGGCCAGGGTGAGGCATAAATATGAACAATAAACATCAGGCATAAATATGAAGTTAACAGGGCAGGAAAAAGGCTTAAAAAAATGAAAAGCTATAGTCTTCTCCTACACTACCCACAAGACAGCCATGTTTTGGGCAAGGGCCATGTTTTCTTGGACCTACGACCTCAACCACAGCCACAGAGATCAGGAAATCAGAACCAGCCATCAGAGGTGCTGGAATGAAGGGCTACGGGCATGAATGACCAAAGGCCACGGACATCAGCTAAAACTGCCTCCTGGGAAAAGAGAGACTGATGGCTCCCGGGGAAATCTGCCAGGTGTTGGGCAGCCAGCAGGTAGGGGACGGGGGGCGGGGGGGGGGGGGCGGTGGTGACGGTTAACTGGCGAATTTCGTGAAGAGCAGGGTAGGCAAGGACCTGCATAAGGGGCACAAACCCTAAACTAGGCAACTGTTCCATAGGCTCTCCAGAGATGGATGACAGGACTTAGAGATGAGAGGGGCTTGGGGAGCTTTAGGAACTTGGCCGTGCTCACAAAGACAGCAAATTCCAGAGCCAGGAGGGGACCCAGGTTCCCCGAACTCAGCACTTCACTCTCTCCTCTGGGCCTCTGGTCATTCCATTCCAGGTTATCCTCTTCAAAAGGAGCCACTGGCTGCCACACAGAACCCGCCAAGCTGACGGCAACTACAAGACAGCCAACCTCGCTAGGCAAAGGGCACAGGAAGTCCCACCCTGCCGCCCAGGGTCCACGAGACAGGCTATGATGCTTTCATCAGAGCAATAAACAAACACCGGTGGGGCTCCTTTGTTCTTTCTCTTCCTTCCTCCGCCTGTCCCTCCCTCTGGAGGAGGCACTGATAAGCAGGGAGCAAAGGAGGGTGAAAGGCTAGGTACACCTGAGGTGGACACCTCGGCCTCACTGAAATCCCAGACAGGGCAGGGGAGGGGCGCAGACTGGACAGGGCTCTAGCATCAGGCCCACTCCTGCTGGAAGGTCGGAGGACAAAGCTACGGTCAAGACTTGCCCTGGCTGCTCCTGACCCCATGGCATTAATCTAATGCTCAGAATGGATGCAAGCAGAGGCTCTCGTTCTGGGGCCACACAGCAATGGGCATGATCCATGGCAGCTCAGGACCAAAGGAAGCAGCCTTTTTAGTGGCCCCTCGAAGGAAGGGGCGTGAAGCAGCTGGGGCCAGAGCCTGGGGAACATGTCCAACTGGACCCAAGAGCAGCCCCAAGTCCCATTGCCCAGCAACAGCTTAATGATACGGCCCAGGTACCGGCCCCGGGCTGGGTCCGTGCTAGGCAAGTACACCTGACGTGGCCGGTCCTCCTGTCCTCAAGGAGTTTATGGCCCAGCTGGGGGGCGGGAGGGGACGACACACGATAGACAGTTGAACAAATAAAAATAGACTAAGTTGAACCACGTGTA
Source organism: Mirounga angustirostris (assembly GCF_029215605.1). NCBI lineage: Eukaryota > Metazoa > Chordata > Mammalia > Carnivora > Phocidae > Mirounga > Mirounga angustirostris. The sequence goes on along the minus strand of NW_026991724.1, from coordinate 19,152,609 downwards.
ACTGCCATTCTTGTAGGTCAAAATTGGTCAAATGTTAATAATTTCATTGGGTTCAACTTACTTTAAAGTTGTCTTAAATACTATGAAAAAAGGCAACAGGAAGAAGTAATTAAAACTGACAAAGAGGTCTGACCCATCTAGACAGGGTGGCCGGGAGGCCTGGGAGAGGCGACACTGAGGACAGCTACAGACGAGAGCGAGCAGGGAGCCGGCATGTAGAGAGTGGCAGGCGGATGTCAGGATAAACCTGACGTCAGGACCTCTCGGTGAGGGAGCTCAAGGTGGGAAGAAGCAGTAATGTGGGGGCTGGCAAGGAGAGGGTGACCAGGCACACAGCTCCCGAGGAGGGAGGGGCGTGGAAGGCGGCCACGCTTCAGACCGCAGCCTGTAGCCCAGCTCCCCAAGACCCCTAAAATCAGCAGTCCACTGAGCACAGACATCGGGAGGGTCCCAAGCCTCTGAGGCCTCAGCACGGTGCGCCACCAGGAGTCCCCTAACTGTGCCTACATGACAGAGTCCACTCGCATGAAGGCAGAAGACAGTCTGGAGTGAAATTATAACAAACACTGCGCAAGATGTTCTAGACTGAATGCTCTGTGTCTCTGGGTCTTCACCCGGCCCCACATCCTCCCACGTTGCCACGTGACCCACAGGGGCCCTCCCAACCTCTCAACCTGGGGTCGGCCAATGGGATGTTAGCAAATGTGAAGCTGAGGCCTGAACAGTGCTCATGCGTTCCTGCTGGTGCCTCTGCTCTCTGTCGTCACCATGAGAAGTGTCCAGGCTAGCCTGCTGGTCCCAGGGGAGGAGGAGAGGCAAGAAGAGAGAGATGAGTCACCGCGGTCAGCCCTGCTGGAGCCATCCTAGACCAGCCAACCTCCAGACATACCACGGAGCCCGGCCCCCAAGGTCAGCAGAGCCACCTGGCCCACCACCCTTGACACCTGAGCAGTCGCTGCGGGAAAACTGCCGCTGAGGGTATCTGGCTGGTTGTTACAGAGGGTTACTGTGGCCAGGGGCTAACAGATACAAGAGAGCAGGAACTCAACAGCCATCACACGAATAAACAAGTTCCGATTTCATTTCTACAAAATGAATGGTTTCATAAATTAGCAAGTGTGCAAACCACGGTACCTTCTATATAGGTTTTCTACAAAAATATATCTTGCGCTGTGAATCGACCGCTCCATCAACCGCACGGGAGATGTCTAAAAGAAAACAAAGGGATTCACTGACTCGGGTCAGGAAGGCTTGAAAGACGTCTGTGGCTCCCCCTGCCTGCGGTCTACACCTAACACAAGAACAGAAAAGCTGTGGGAGAGGGAGGCAGGCACCAGAGCAACAGTGGGGGTCCGACATGGGGCTCAGCTGCGCTCTGCCCTCAGTCCGGGCCCCTCCCCACATCCCGAAGCTCAGTGGCAGTGCAGCGATGCAGGGGCTGCTGCTCGTCAGCAGCAGCCTCTTTCGGAGGAGAGGTGAGGCTCAACTGGATTATCGATTTGGGGAAGGGCTAGAAAAACTGCCAATTGCTGTCCAGCAGAGTGTTGTCAAGTGAAAAGTGTGGTAATCATGGAGGTAAGCAGTGTGCACTTGCTTAAGCACAGGGATCTGTATGCCGGAGACAGAGCCCTGAGAGGGCTGGGGTGCGGCTGACATTTGGGAACTCTGCCCTCAGCGACTAAGGCCTGGCTCTCTGGAACATCGCAAAGATGTGAGACCTTGGTGCCTCCTCACAGGGCCAGCTGGGGACCACTGCAGCCCTTTGGAAACTGGGAAGGACTCTGCCCAACCAGGCACACCCTGCTCTCTCTCAGGCTGGCCCACAGCACCCATGGCACCTGGACCGGCAAATCACGGGCACCTTCAAAGCCATAACCCAGGAATTTCCTGACTCTCTCTCCTTGCGTTTATCTGTCCGTCCATCTTCCTTTCCATTTTTTCCATCCTCTCCTTACTTAGGACTCTCTGCTGCCCATCTGTTGCTAGCCCCCCACTCATCCATCTCTCCTTCCGCTCCTCTTTCCTTGTCTGTCCATCTCTCTCTCTCTGCGTCCTTCATGGTATGTTTCTCTAAACACAGAAACACATGTATGTCCCCTCATATTCAGATCTATTAGATGCAATTTAGATTTGCAATCCAGTGCCTGCTCAGGGGAAGCAGGATGGGCAAAGGGGGAAAGTGCCAACCTCGGATGCTCTGACCTGTATCATTTAGACAGATACTTGGGGAGACAGAAATGCATATGGTTCTGCTCCTGTCTTTCCATTTTTTTTTCTTTTCTTTTCTTTTTTTTTTTAATTTTATTTATTTATTTGAGAGAGAGAATGAGAGACAGAGAGCATGAGAGGGAGGAGGGTCAGAGGGAGAAGCAGACTCCCCGCTGAGCAGGGAGCCCGATGCAGGACTCGATCCCAGGACTCCAGGATCATGACCTGAGCCGAAGGCAGTCGCTTAACCAACTGAGCCACCCAGGCACCCTCTATCTTTCCATTTTTAAAAGATGCAGATTTGTAGAATGATAGCTATCGTCACAACCGCCCAGCCCTGGATCAAACCATCCAGCGGAGTGGCTGTGGCACATCACCGGCTGTAGGGATCTCCCATCTCCTTCATGGAGAGCATCCAAAGCTGGCCTTTTGGGTTGTGCTTTCAATTTTGAACCACAATCAGGCCAATCAGGCTCTTCTTAGCCAGCCTGTTTTGTAAGAGACTCTGCCCCTGTTCATAGGCCTGATGGAAGGGGTCTAAGCAGCATGTTTGTGCCCTGTGATCTGTCTCAACACCTGACTGGCCCAGGGCTAGGCACAGGACCCAAGCCAAGCCAGTCCAATTCTTTCTCCCAAGAATTTGAACCAAGAGCCAGATCTTGTGAAGGTTAGATCAGTGGTTCTCAAACATGCAAACAAAACAAAGCATGCCTTAAAATCACCTGGAGAGCGTGATAAAACACAGCCTGCTGGGCCTCATCTCCAGAATTTCTGGTTCAGCAGGTCCGAGATGGGGCCCGAAAATGTGCATTTCTAACAAGTTCCCTGCTGCTCCAGGTCCAGGCACACTCGGAGAAGAACTGACGTAAGTAACGTTGAGCCCAGAAGTAGTCAGGTCGTGAAGACTCGGGCTCACTGTGGCCTGCCTAGCAACTCTGTGGCTAGCTGAGGTTGCTGGGTGGGGGCGCTGGAGGCTGGACCTGGGAGAGCTGCAGGAACAGGAAACCTTGGTCCCAGACACAGAGAATGCTGAGCAGCGCTCAAGGTCCCAAGCAGCTTCCTTGTGAGGTTTCCCTTCCTGGCAATCACATAGCCCCCACGTGAAGAACACTTTCAGAAGGCTGAAGCCGAGCATCTGAAACATACCTGAGGACGAGTGTGGTGGTCCAGCATGGTGAGCTGCACGTACGTCTGCAGCGTGAGGCCCCATCGACAGGCATCGTGGTACATCAGACCCTGCACAAGGGAGAACGCAGCATTTTACCTCAAAGAGCTCTAGCGATAGGACTCTGGTCTCTTCAGTCACTGATGGGTTCTCGTGAAACCCACCAGGGGCTGTGGTGGGGCCAGGAATGAACCCAACATGGTCACGGGGCCCTGAGGACAGAGTGAACAGGCACTGGGGCAGTGACAGGACAACCAAGTAACAGCTGTGACAGGAGCCTATATAAAGTCCCCAGGGAACACTCACTTGGTCACTTAACAAGTGTTGGGGAGCTCCCTGCAGTCATTTCTCCACCTAGCAGTCAACATGCGCCTGAGAAACCTCCATCAGCTCTTGTTGCTCCTCTACTCAGAACCTTCCAGTGGCTTCCCGTTGCAGCCAGAGTGAAATCCAAAGCCCGTACCAGGGCCCACAGGGCCCTAGAAAATGACTTGCATCTTCTCTTGTCTCCTACCATCCTTCCTCTGACTCAATGTGCTTCCAACCACAGGAGCCTCCTGAGTGTTCCCCCAAACACCCAAGCATGACCCCACCTCAGGGCCTTTCATTCGCTGTGCCTTCTAACAACATTCTTGCTCCGTTCCCTGCACTGCTCACTCCCTCCCTATGTTGAAGTCTGTGCTCCAATGTCACCTGAGCAGAAATGCCTTCCCCAACTATCTTATCCAAAAGAGCAGCCCCATGCCCATCATTTTCTCTTGCCTGTACATATAAAACAGTCCGTGTTCCATATTCCTCTTACTAATAATCTTAAATTCTGCTCTTTTCCACATTTTTGCTTTTGTTTTTTTCTCTTGGTGCTAACGAATGAAATTCCAGCGCCCGCCTCAGAGACCCTTGACCTCAGAACATGAATATGCTGCCGTTTTCCACGCGTCCCCTCCCTCTTCTCCCCCTGCCCAGGGAAGAGCAGCACCACCAGTCCCCGCACTTAGGCGGAAGTTGGCTATGCATGCAGGAGACGACACACCCACCAGAGGATTATGACCGCGGACATTTCTCCACTTGGACACTGGCTCCTGTAACACCTGCAAGAAAAGAAAACATCAGATGTCTGCCCTCAGGATGCCGGTCCCCAGAGTGGACCAAAAGAGCTGGGCAACCCTCTCTGAGAAGCCACAACTCCACCCAGACATGGCTTTCCCACAGTGACCTCAGAACGGTGTCCATCCCTGCATGCAAGACTGCACACATGCCACATTTCCGGCTGCCTCGGGAGCTCCCTGAGGGCAAGGCAGTTCTCTCCATCTCTCCTCCCTGTGTGCCATCCCAGCCCTGACTGTCCCCATGTGGGGCTGAGCAGACGGGAGGAGAAAAGGCAAGAGGGAAGCTACCTGAGGCACTTCCAGCCAGCTTCCCCACTTGGGGGCTCTCCCATGACCCCAGCAATTGGCTCCCCCTGGTCTCTGCATTGGGCATGCTGACAGCTAAGAGTTACGTTGCATTAGTTCACTTCCTAAACTGTGCCAGAGCCTCTCTGGGGTACAGGTATGTGCTGGAAAGGATTTAAATGGGGCTCTTGGGGCCAAGATTTTGAGAGTACCTGGATCCATCTGGGGACCTGAAAGTGCATGTGAGAGGGTCTATAGGTCACAGAAGACCAAAGGAAAGCAATGCGTGTGACCCATGAAAAGTAACCTCCCCCCACCTTCCACACCTCTGTGCCTTTGCTCATACTGTTCCTTCTGCCCAGTATGTTCATGTCACCTCATTTCACATCAACTTCCATGGCATGGAAAACTCCTACACATCCTTCAAACTCCAGCTCAAATATCCCTTCCTCTGTGAATCATTCCCTGCCCCTCCCAAATGCCCTTTCTTTCTGGGTCTTCAGCACTCTATTCCTGTCCCAAGTAGCATGTGTTGCCCCGCCCAGGCCACGAGAGGCTGGGCACAGGCAGCCTTGACCTGCGCCCAGCTGAGGCACGATCAGGCAACACTTAATGAGAACTCACTGTGCCAGCCGCCATGCTCAGGAAGAGCCAAACCACCTCGGTCCCTGCTTTTATGAAACTTTAAACTTGGGGCGCCTGGGTGGCTCAGTCAGTTGAGCGTCCGACTCTTGGTTTCGGCTCAGGTCACGATCCCAGGGTCCTGGAATTGAGCCCCACAAGGGGCTGCGTGCTCAGCAGGGAGTCTACTCAAGATGCGTGCGCGCGCTCTCTCTCTCTCTCCTTCTGCCCCTCCCCCTACTCACGTGCCCACACATGCTCTCTCCAACTCTCTCTAAAATAAAGAAATCTAAAAACAAAAAACTCACTGAGAGAAGCAGACCTTAATCAGATCATCACAGAAATCACGTATTTTTAAGCCCTGAGAAGTAGTATAAAACAAGGTTACAGAGGGACCAGAAGAATCTACACCAAGAAGGGTAACCTAGCTGGGGAGGTCAAAGAGCGCTGAGCTGAGATCCAAAGGCTAAGTGAGCTCTTCGGAAAGCCGACAAAGCTCTCCGTATTACAGAAGAACCAAACAAGGGTGTGGTCCCCCGGGGCCAGCCAGCCGGGTCTGGGGTCTGGCTCCACCCCATAGCAGCAGCGGACCCTGGCCATTCATTTCCCTCACTAAGCCCATTTCCTGCTCTGCCACCGAGGTAATAATTGTACCTACCTCACAGAGACGACTCTCATAAGGGCAAAATCAATTAGACAACAGAAGGAATCCTCAACATACTGCCTGGCATACAGTATTACCCTCCTAGGTGCTGACTCTCGTTGTGATTTAGGGGCACTTATGTGCCACTTAGGTGGCACTCTATAGGGCACTTTAGGGGCACTTATGTTCTCAGGTCTCAGAGAACATAAGTGCCCCTAAAGTGCCCTATAGAGTGCCACCACTCAGGACAGGCATATCAGGAGTCCCTAAGTCCCCCGCCTCCCCAGGTGTGATGACTCACCAGAAGGACGCACAGGACACAGCCTAGAGGGATATTCACAGCTAAGATCTGTTACAGGGAGAGGATACAAAACAAAATCGGCAAAAAAAAGGGGGTGCACAGAGCAAAGTCTGCGGGGAGACCAGGCACAAGGTTCCAAGGGGCCTCTTCCAGGGGAGTCACACCGGAAGCACTGAACTCCCCCAGCAGCAAGCTGTGACAACACGGGAGGTGGCGTCTACCGGGGAAGGTGGCCTGAGCGCAGCAGTTCAGGGTTTTTGTCAGAGTTCAGCCATGTAGGCAGTCTCTGGCCACCACATAAAAAAATGCCAGACTCCCAGAAAGAAAGCAGGCGTCCAAAAGAAACCATATTGTTTGCACAAACAGTTCAGGCACAGAGAGCCATCTCTATCAGTTAGGAAATGGTGGAACTCTCCTAAAATCTAAGTTCCCACACGCCAGCCAAGGGCTGACCTTGCACACAAGCCACTCTGAAGACAGCAGCTTGGGCCTACGAACTCTTTTCTGCACAAGCGAGACTAGGGCTACAGAACATTTATTCTTTTAATCAAACCATGTGTATATCCTTTTTAAAGATTTTATTTATTTGAGAGAGAGAGATTGAAAGAGAGAGGAGAAGCAGAGAGAGAGGGACAAGCAGACTCCGTGCTAAGCAAGGAGCCACTTGGGGCTCGATCCCAGGGCCCTGAGATCAGGACCTGAGCCAAAATCAAGAGTTGGATGCTTAACCGACTGAACCACCCAGGCGCCCCTCAAACCATATATATGTTTAATAGAAGTAAAAAGCAGGAAGGGAAAGAAGGAAAGAAAATACTTCTAAACATTTGAAAACTGTAGGATCTAGAGTAACAAAAAAGAGACAGAAACAGAAAAAATTACACCACGAAACTATTCCAGGAAGAAGAGTCAGGGTCTTAGTGCAGAGGCACTTCTCAAATATCTGCGAGGTTATTCTGAGTGACTGGGCTGTAAATAAACTAGAGATTATGTTAACTGGCTACCCATGGTAACATCCCCCAGCTTAGACACAAGTATCTCAGATGTAACACTGTAATATTTCAGCCACTCTCAACATGTCTGTAGAGCCCTCTAAACCAGACCTCAGGGAAGTCTATACCTGCACGGTCTAACACAGTGGCCATGAGTCACATGTAGCTCTTACAAACTTCAAATGTGACTAGTCCAAATTGAGATATACCGTAAGTATAAACTACATTCCAGATTTCAAAGACTTGGTATGAAAAACAGAATGCAAAACAGCTCATGGATGATTTTTATACTGATTACATGTTGACATGATAACATTTAGAATATACTATGTCAAATTAAGTATCCTTTTTGGTTTGTTTTTGAGCAAAACTGTTAGAAATTTCACACTATATATGTAGCTCGCATTTTATTTCTATGGGATACGGCTGGTCTACACCCTCTGTAAGTCACTCCATCGAGCTTTGACACCCCCTCGAACCCCGTGTGGAGGCCGTACCTCAATGCCTGTTGTGTTGGAGAAGAACTCCAGGCACGTCGTCTTCCCGCTTGCAATGTTGCCCTCAACACAGATCTAACAAAAGACAAATGCCCATGAGAACCAAAAATCAAGCAGCTAGGGGAGTATCCCAAGGAAGAATTTCTAGGGAAGGGCTCAGGTGAACAGCATAAACAATTCAGTCCAAGACTTCAATGTGCACATAAAATTCCCACCACAGGAAATTTCCAAGGTCCCACCGTGAGCAGTAACAACAATGCTCAGCTCCAGGCCCACCACTGATGGCCACTGAGCCACTGCCCTCCAGGACAGGCCCTCCAGGACAGACCCTCCCTTATGTCGTCTCCTAGACCACACACAGCTTGCCACTGCCCACCCAACTCTGCCCTTCCCTAGCTCCACCCCTCAGACTATTAGATTTTAGGCCCAAGTGTCCTACCTCCTTAACCAGAGCCTAGGGCTTCGGGGCTGGGAAGCATGTGTACGTTCCGTAGTACCTCACTCACTACTTTACACAGAAAAACATGGACTGGAAAGTATTTAGACAGGAGAGGACTTAGTGGAACACCTTGCTGCAGGCCAGGCCATAAGATGGGTAACGTATACCAGGACCACATTCAACCTTGCCAGCTAAGTAGTGGGTCCCAACACTTTCAAAGAAGAGAAAAATGAGGCTTGTAGGAGGGAATAAAGCAGAGAGGACAGTTTGAATCCACACTCTGCTCACACTAACCGCACTGGGAGAGCAGGCTCACAACCATGAGGGCACAGTGACCTTTAAACCCAGACTGGAGGCACCCACAGAAACGTGGGCCATGTAGATGACTTGCCCAAGGCACCGAGCCTGGCCAAGGAAAGAGATGGAATCACACGTAGGTCTGGCAGACTCTTTTCATGACCCCAGGGAAGCCTCACTCACACCCCATATAAAACACAGGGTCACAGTGGGCCATCTCACCTTGCTCCCCCCACTATAAACTCTGCCAGTCAGCTGCGAAGGTTCCCTCCTGCCTTGATCCTAAGGGGTATCCAGAAGACCAGACAATCACACTTCCAACAGAGGCCAGGCCCCCCTCCGATTCCAGGTGCCCACCAGCTCACTCCTTCAGAACGTAAAACCACAAAATGAACCTAATGGAGGCACAAAAGGCAGATCCCATCAGGGCCCTAATGAATTTGATGTTTTATTGCTGCTCTTTAAAGGAAACAACTTTTTCGCTTCCTAGAAAATGAAGAAGAGCTCAACCGTCTGCATAGACTTTGCTTCTTTCCCGTTCACTGCAGGAGATATTGTTTAGATGAGACCTTCTTCCAGAAGTTCCTGTTCCTATTCTGTGGTGGTGACTGACTTCCTGGTTGCAACTCAGCGCAGACATTCCCTAACTATCCTGTCCCATGTGACGTCCCCTGGGTACCTCAATTCGTCACCTCCCAACCCCAACATACAGCTCCTCTTCCTGTTCCAGTCCTCAGGAAATGCTGCACCATCTACCCTCAACCCCCTGGGTGTCTCCAGCCCTCACCCAGCAACTCAGCAACTCCTCCAGGCCCTGCTTCCCACTCACCTGCAGAACCTGGCCTGGCCCCCTGGCCCCCAGTTAAGGCCTCTACCCCACGTGGCTGGAGCAGCCTCCCCAGTGGCCTCTGTGCCTTCCAGTCTGGCCCAGCAGTGCCCCTCAACCCCACCTGTGGTTCACCACCACCATCTCTTCCCGAGAGGCAAACCAGATCACATCCAGTCAAGTCTTTCAGTGGCTCCGGGTGTTGGGACCTGTCTCCCGTCCCTCCTCACCAGCTCTCTGGGGACCAGCCCGAGCCTCGGGCCTGCAGGCTCCCTTCCTTCTATGACTCATATTTGTAGCTCCCTCTGCTCCAACACTCCTGCCTTGCCTTTCCCTTGATCTCCCAGGAGGCTTCAAAGCTCCCCAAGGCTCCCCTCAGGCACTGTCCTCTGCAGGCCCTGCCCCCTACTCACAGGCCCCAGAATCACTGCTGTTCTGGGTCCACCACGGTCCTATTTATTGCCGTCTCCCCTATCAGACCAGGGACTCATTAATGACAGGGGCTGTTTGGTCCCCAGGAACTCAGAGGATTTGAATGCTTAAGAATAGCCCTGGGCCTAAATGCACGCTCCATACCACTTCTAACAGACCTACCGTGTGCCTAAAAGCACCCAGGATAGGCCCGGCTCCCATCAGTGCTAGCTCGATAATTAACAGCACAATAATGCATCAATTCCCAACCAGCTCAACATAATACCCCTTTTCCTTCTGCAGTGCCTATCGTCAGCGCCCACCACACCTCTCATTTCCAACACACTTTCTTAAAGCTCAAGTGTTACAATCGCCAATCCTCTCCATGTGACTTTATTCCTTCCCAGGCCCTCTCTAGCACCCTGAATATCCCAGGGGGCTTGCCCACCTTTCTGCCCTCTGCAGACCCCAGCCAAGGTATTCCTGCCACCGCCCGCCAAACCACTCCCCTGAGCCACAGAAACTACCGACTTCTAGCTCCCTCAAGGAACTGAGCCTCTGGATTGATGGTGCTCCCCACTACGGCCGGCTAAGGGCTCCCACATCTCCATGAACATGTCCAGTTTGGCCCTCTTTGGCCTTCAACCTCCCACCAGCCCCAGTCCCACCCCACGGCTGACATCTCCAAGTCGCTACTCTGGTGGAACCCATGTCTGTGGACCCCCATGGATTCTCTCAAATACCCCCACGCACCCACTAGTGTCAGCACTGGAGGGCAGAGGAGGCAGTCAGCAGACCTTCCCTCACAGCCAGGCTGCCACCCACTAACCCAAGGTGAAACCAACCTTTCCCACACAGAGGAGCATTTTTCAAATCCTTCTGTAATCGTTCATCAAGCTGACAGTCTAAATCGACCTAAAGGCTTTGAATACATGTGTGCTCCTAGCCGTGTAGACTCTTGATAAGGACATACCAGAACCTGGTAACAGGTGGCCTCTGGGAAGGGGGTCTGAGGCCCAGCGGTGGAGACAGACTTCCTCATCCCCGAAGATCCTCTTATATTTTTGTTTTTTACTATGTGCACGTATTCCCTCACTCCCCTCAGCTCTTCTCCCCTCTCTATATATAATCCTCCCACTTTATATATATGTATATATATATATGGAGGCTGCCCAGTGTTTTAACTTGCTGGATCCATATGTGAGGGTCATAAATATGAAATGTGAAACACACACACACACACACATATATATATATATAATCCCACACTGGGGAGTGCGCATAAAAAGAGGGACTTACCACTGATTTTTTCTCTTTTTCATTTTCTCTGTCTTTATCTACAAAAGAAATGAAATCAATTTTTAAAGTCAGTTTTAAGAAATTCACTCTTCTTTGTCGTAATTTTGGCAGCCACCACAAAAACAGTAGTGTTTATGCTTACTCCCTGGCCTAAAAATATCTTCCAGGGACATCGGAGTCCCTCCACGGGTGGATGGAGGCAGACCCACCACGGCTGTCTACCTCCATGTGACAGTGCGCAGCTGCTGCCTGGGTCGGGGTGGCACCTCTGGGCCCCAACTGTGCTCAGCTCCCCCCACCCCCTTAGTATATCACACTTTCCATTTTCCACACATTTCATATTTATGACCCTCACGTATGGATCCAGCAAGTTAAAACACTGGGCAGCCTCCACTGGGACCCCATGGCAGAGTGGTAGGCGGGCATGGGTTTCGGCCCAGGGCTGACACCCTCGGCCCACCCACCACAAAGGTGGTTCTGAGGAGCCACCCAACAGCTCGCGGCCAAAGAACGCTGTAACTTAGCTATTACGGCTTCTGACATGGGAAGTCTCCACTCCCAGTGGGAGCAGGAAGGCTCCGAGACTAAAGCACCCACCACCCGTTGGGGACTGGTTAACTGCTGTTCCGGGGCCTCCGTCTCCCCCAAGGCCATGAGAATCGGACTTAGAGCGGGACCCGGACGGGAGCAGCCCCCGCTCGCGGGGGGCGGGAGGGTCTTTCTCTCTCTCGAAGGATCCGCACGGCCCCACCCGCTCGCGGCCCGCCGGCGTCCGGGGCAGCTGACAATGACCGCCCTTGCCCCTCCACGGCCCCGCAGTCGCCGGGACACAATCCCGGCGCCTAGGAGTAGTTTCGGGTTCAGGCCGGAGGGCGGGGAGTGAGACCGGCGGCCGCCGAGCGCCAGGCGCCGGCCGCCAGAGATGCAACAGAAAGACGCGTTACCGCGAGGCCAGGCCGGGCGCTGCACCCCCCGCGTCCCTCGGCCCGGGCCGGGGCTCCCAGGCCCCTCGCGCCGCAGCGCCCGGGCGGCCCAGCTCCGCAGCGGTCGCAGCAGCATAACCCGGCGGGCGGATCCGACGGCCCGGCTTCCTTCCTACGCACGTCGGCGCGAGCTCAGCGCACCGCCTCCAACCCCGCGCCGGCCGCCGGGGCGCCTGCTGGGGCCGCTCTCTTAAAGAGACCCTGTCGCATTTCAGCGTCTCTCCCGAGAGGGTAAGCAATTCAAGGCCCGGGCTGAGCCGGTTGCAGCCAGGCAATCTTCCCGCTAACGGGACGCTGGCGGAATGAACCCCCGACTTGGCAAAGCTTGGGGGATGGATGGCCAACAATACCCGCAACTGGTTGGTTAATTAATTATTGGAGATTACTTAAGTGAGCACGTGTTCTAACCAGGCACCTGGCACACACTTAGGGTGTCATTTATTCTTCCCAACAATGCTGCAAGTAGATATTGTCACTCCCATAATCCTAGCTGATTATGAGCGAATCCTCCGAAATTTAGGTAACTTGTTTAAAATGATCAGAAGCATTCATTAAGAGGTGAAGCTGGAATTCAAGTCATCTATCTTGCCTCACAGCCTGCACTCTTTCCTCTGAACTTTGACATTTCCGGGTCTAGACTGTAAATGTACTAGATGCCTCAAGAAAGTGTTAAAACAACAACAAAAACAAAACAAAACAAAAAACACACAGAAAAAAAACACAGATAAGGGCCCCAAATGGAGTTGCTTATTTGAGCCCCACCCCACCAAACCAAGACTTAATTGTTTTGGCTCTCCCAGAAATGCAAACAGGCCAGTCCATCAGGAATAGCCTGATCAACAATAGTTAAGTAAAATCTGCTTGATAGGCTCCTGCCACCCCCTAAAGCAAAGCAACCTTGCCACAAACACCCAGCTTCTTTGCCAGTGTAATTTCCTTGTTCCTGCTTCCTTTTGCCTATGAAAGTTTTTCATTTTGTACGGCTCCTTGGAGAGCCGTATCTGCTAGATTGGATGCTGCCCAAATCAAATCAATTTTTGCTCAAACTCTTAAAATGTTTAATATACCTCAGTTTATCTTTTAACAAAGGCACAACTAATATTCCAACTGAACAGACAACTGGGGGTGGGAAGGAAGCCTGTAAATCTCATCCATAGTCAGGTAGCAAAAATTCAGCCCAGGTGTGAGGTAGACGGGTATATGTAATTCAGCAGGCCCAGGCCCTGAAACCTAAGCTGCTGCACTTAGAACTGTGTGGGCATGCCCATTCCAGGGCTTGGGTGGAGGGGTTTCCTACCTCTGCCAGGAGTGCAGGATGCTAGCAGTCACCTCTAGGACAGAAAAGAGGAAGTCATTGGCAAGAGGGTTCACTCAGTCTCTAGATTTGCTATCAGAAAGCCACAACCCCATCTGGTGCTTTCTGTATTACCTGCCACAAACACGCCCTCCATAAACTTCAGGATTAAGTTCAACGTTTTTCTGATTTGGGATGAGGCTGTTGGATCAGACTGTGATCCCCTGGGGGCAGGGGCAGGGTATGCGGCCCAGGCCGTTGATTCAGACTGCACATACTATACATCTACTATGTGCCAGACCCTGGGAACCCTGCAGGGAGAGAAGCAGACAAAGGCAGGTCCCTGCTTTTGTGCAATTTATCTTTTTAAGATCTATCAGCTAGTGATACGTGAAGAGAAGGTGATGGTGGCTGCTCTAGAGGGGGTGTCCAAGGGAAATCCTCTCTAAGGAGTTGGTATTTGAGATGCTCATAGTACGGGGTAGCCCTGCAGCCATTCCTGAACACCCCCAACCCCTCCCTGCAACCCCCTCCAGAAGCGCTCCATGACAGGAAAGCCCCTACGGAGAGCTGGAGAGCAGTTGTCTTTGGTGCCTGGAGGGGCGGGGCGGCGTGCCCCCCGCCAGGTCCGCAGAAATAAAGCAGGCGAACCCCAGGAGCCCGGAGAGCGAGAGCGACAAGCGGCCGGCCCCGGCGAAGCGCATGCGCACGAGCGCGGGCCGCAGTGGCCTGCGCATGAGCGCGCGAGGGCGGGAATCCCAGACGGGCGGCGCGCGGCGGTGGCGGTTGCTATCTCCGCACGAGGCCTGGCGGAGCTGTGAGGCGAGGAGAAGGGGTGAGGGAGAGAAGTAGTGCTGCTGCTGCTGAGTCTGCAGGCATGATGTCGACCCTGAAGCCGAAGCATCGCCCCTTCTGCTTCAGCGTAAAAGGCCACGTGAAGATGCTGCGGCTGGTGAGGCCGGGCCACCGGGTGGGGGCGGTATCGGGGCGTGCTCAGGGGCAGCGGGAGATGGCTCTCAAGTATAAAGAGGAATCCCCTACCTTCTCTTTCAGCTTAGGCCTCCCCAGAGGCACGGCGGTTCACTGTGCACCCCGGGGGCAGAAGGAGAGAAAGAAGGCACTGCCCTGCCCTTCAGGGGTTCACAGACACATTCATAAAGCCAAGTAAGCATGTCTGCACGAGTGGCCCCCACTTGGACCTGCACACCAGGTACCCAGGTTAGCAGGCCAGTCAGCTGCGCCTGTACCCCGTACAGGACAGCCGGGCTGCCGGCTTCGGGGCGTCAGGCGTGCCGGGCGCGCTGCAGGTAGTTCGGAACAGAGGTCTGGAGAGAATGAGCCATCATTTGGAGGAAGGTGCCCTGGCTAGTTAGAGAAGTGGGGACTGTCACAGGAGACTATGTTGAAGGAACAAAAAAAAAAGGGGGGGAGGTGGGAGGAGAAGGAAAACATAATTTTTAAATTTTAAGGAGGTGACCTATAGGGGAGGAGATGGAAGTAGTTAAAAGCTACAGGGAAACAATTCCACTTAATATGAGGAAGAACTTTCTATTGGGAAGGTTCCCCAAATTAAGTGGCCACATCACTTGGGAAGGCAGTACATTCCCAAACAGCAGAGGTAACAGGTGTAGATGAGCACCTAGGGAGGATGCTGTAAAAGAGATTCAGACTCAGGTGAGTGCATAGAACAAACTGCATACAAGGTCCCTCTCACACCAAAAGTCTGTGATTCTGAGAAATGACTGTAATGTAATACAAGTCAGAGTGCGTAAGAGAGGTTTAGGAAACTACTCTGGAGTTCAAAGGACAGGAAGATTACTTTGGGTTAGGAGTAAATAATCAGGGAAGAAGTGACCTAAGAGTCTGGAGTTTTATGCCCAGTACTGAAAGCTCTGGAAGAACACTGGAGGAGGAACAAGATCTTGTGAGAAATGTTTAGTTTCAGACATATCAATTCTCTCAACAAACATTTAGAGTATTTAGTTGTATTCTAAGATCTGACTTAGGCCCTGGAACAACAAGAACAAGCAAGACAAAGTCCCTGACTCATGGAGTTCTTCAGTCTAGTCAGAGACAGACCTATGAGCAGATAGCTATAATATGTGGTAAGATGGGGATAGGCCAAAGAGTCTCACATTTAACCAAGGACAAGAGAAAGAGAGGTATCAGGAAACTTCCTAGAGGAACATAGAGTGGGGTCTGAGGGGTAGCCACCTGAGCAAAGACATGGAGGCAAAAAAACAGCATGATTTATGCAGCAAGTTTTAACAAGATGAGCGTTGCCTTATTTTTTTCATGCAACAAATACTTATTGAAAGCCTACCATGTTCCAGGCACTGTTCTAGCCTCTTGGGACATATCAGTGAACAAAGCAAAGATCCTGGCCCTCATGGAGTTTACATATTGGGGTGGGAGGGCAGGGGAGACAGACAGTAAACACAATAAATAAATGATGCAGTATTGTAAAAAGTTGTAAGTGCTATGGAACAAGAGACAAGTAAAGCCAGGGAAAGCAGTGTAAGGGGAGGAAGGTTGCAGATTCCAGTAATAGAGTGGTCAGGTTAGGCCTTGTTGAGATGACAGCTGAGCAAAGAGTTGAGTGAGGCTAGGGAGTTAGCTATGAGAATATCTGGAGGAAAAGTGTTTTAAAAAGGAACATACATTACAATGGCCCTATGACAGGAATGTACCTGAAGGGTTCAAGAAAAAGCAAGGAAACCAGTATGACAGGAGTGGAGTGACTGGGGACACAGTGATAGATGAGGAAGGTTTTGAGTAAGGTTGTATATGATCTGATTAACATTTAAAAAAAAAAATAGACCAGCTGCTATGTTGACAATAGATTGGTCAGAGGGACAGGAGGGGATTGCTGCAAGGGCAAGGGTAGAACCAAGAGACCAGTTAGAGCTATGGTAATTTGGGCAAGGAGGATAGTGGCTCAGACCAGGGTGTTGGCAGGGTAGGCTACAAGAAATGGTCATATTTGGGATATATTTTGAAAGTAGCCCCAACATGATTTGCTGATGAACCGGATGTGGTGTAAGAAAAAGAGAGGAGTCAAGATAACTCCAAAGTCTTTGGCCTAAGCACTGGAAGGATGGAGTTGCCATCCACTGAAAGCCTGTGGGTAAAGCAAATGTAGGAGGAGGACCAGAAGTTCAATTTGAGAATTAAACATTGGAATTATCCTGTGCATAAACTGTGAAGAAATTCTGCTAGAAAAGAAGACAGGAGCTGAATGATGGAAGGCTGAATACCATGATGAGAGGTAGGCTCTATTCTAAAGATCACAGGGAGCCGCTGAGAAGTGCATTTGCGTTTTAGAAATTATACTGTAATACCTTTGTCGAGGTAGTTCAGGGAAGATACTGAAGGGCAGTAGCTGTAGGGACGAAGAGGAGGGAGTGAGTTCCCAAGATGGTTAGCATTAAATCAGCAGGACCTGATGATCGATCATTTGTGGGGAGTATTAGGAGCACTGATAATAGGTTTCTCGGGTGGGTGATAAGATAGATGGTGTATCACTAATTAAGATAGTGCATACAGGAGGAACAGGCTAGATGAGTTCAGTTTTGGATATGGTGAATTTGAGATTCCTATAGGTATTCAGATAGAGATTGCAAATGGCTATTTATGTTTGAGATGTTGAGGATTGATCTGTGATAGGAACCCACTTTCGTCGATTGGGTTGTGAACAGAATCTAAAGGAATACCAGCATTTTAAAAGGATGGGTAAAAGGAGAGAAGCCCACCAAGGGAGGATAGCTACAGAGTTGTATAAGAACTAGGAAAAGTGACATGCAAGCCAAAGGAGTAGAAAAATAGGGAAAAGATCGCCAATGGCAATTAAGCCATGGGAGTCCAATAGGATAAAAACTAAAAAATGTTCATTAAATTTAGTAATTCTGAAATCATCGATAATCTGAGCAAAAGCAGTTTCCACAGAGTGGTGAAGAAATGTCTGAGATATTAGGGGGATATTTAAAAGAGAATTGGAGACAAAGGCTAAGAGTAATGATAGAAGAGTTGTAAATAATGGATTGGGGGAGAATCCAATGTGACTGAAATCATAGGAACTTTTAAGAAAATGGATTAATCACCAGTGTCAAATTCCATGGTGCAGAAAGTTTACAGAAGATGGGGACTGAAAAAGTGACCCTAGATTTCATAACCTATGAACTCAAGACTGTGGTTCAATAGAGTAAACGAAGTGGTTTGAGGTGAAATGTTGCTAATTGTAATTATATTAATTATAAAGAATGGCTTATAGAATGGTTATATTTGCTAAATAATCAAACTGATCAATTTAGAAGTTTAAAGGTAGGGTATTTTTATACTAAGAAAGTAATTGAAAGAATTATGAATAAGTAGCCCATATAGATTTAAAGTTAAAAAGAGTGTGTAAATGCTACTAGCTGACAGACTGATCAGAAGAGTCTAGCCAGGGAAAACTCTTGACAAAACCATTTTCCAATAACATAGAGATTTTGGATAGAGCTATAACATGACAGCTCCTAAAAACATGATGTTGACAGACTCACTGGGACCCATCAGCTTATTTTTCCTTTAGGTCACTTAACATTTCTGTGTTTTATATCTTCATTTGTAAATGAGGAGATTGGATTAGATTAATTATCTTTTCGGGGTTTTTTTTACTTAAAATATTCATCAATTCTGATTGCATTCTATTTAGGTTAGAGAAAATATGTAAAAAGTGAAGCATCAGAATTGTTGGGAGTTTTTTTTTTTCCTTTGTTCCCACATAGGGTTCTTCAGAGAATTGTTTTTCTCTAACAATTTATTTTAAACTTTTCTCCAGTATTTTTCATGGCAACATTCTAAGTTTAAGTTTGACAGTAGATTCCACATTGCTAAGAGTTAAGGCCTGATGAGCAGATGATAAAGAATTATAGCAGTCAGTATACAGATGTTTTTTAAAAGAATTATAGGGAGAAATAGAAAACAGGAATTTCTTGGGGAGCAGGATGAATGGAAGGGGTGTGTGTGTGTGTTTTAAGAGAAGACAACTTGGATATGTTTACAGTATGATGTGGAAAGGAGCCAGTGAGGAGAGATTGAAGGTCTGAGACAGAAAAGAAGGTATATAGTGGGAAAATACTAAGGGAACAGATATGGGAAGAGACGGTATTAGGTGTACAAGTGGAATAACAGAGAGGGACACCTAGTTCCCTAAAACACAAAGAGAAGGCAACATCCATACATTGTAGTAATTCCTCCTTTAGGTGTGTGTATATATGGCCTAAACCCATTTATTTAGTTACTTTAGAAATGATTTTTACAGCTTAAACTTGCATTCAGTAATCGTTGAATAAATCATGTTTTTTTTTTTTATCCTTATAGGCGCTAAATGTGACATCCATGACCTTTTTTATCATTGCACAAGCCCCTGAACCATACATTGTCATCACTGGATTTGAAGTCACTGTTATTTTCTTTTTCATAATTTTATATATACTGAGACTTGATCGATTAATAGACTTTTTATTTTGGCCTTTGCTTGTAAGTGTTCAGTTTTATTGTTAAAATTAACTACTTTTTTCCTGTCATAGTGAGACATTTTAATAAGCTATTCTTTAGTTTTCTTAAGCCTTTAAGAAATGTCTGATAGGCTTAGGAAGGAGGAACTCTACCCACTGCTACTGTATTCTGTATTGTCCCTTAGCAACCACAGAGCATAAATTCTCCTCTGAGCCCCCATCTACCAGTACATGGGACTGACCCTTCTATTAGAAGAATTCCTTAAATGTTGATCTTCTAAAGAAATATAAATTCAAGATCATGGCTAAGAAAATTATAGAGCATTCTTAATCTGTACCTCCCTTTTAAGTACATGTTGATATGACCTCAAAACTGGGGAAAGAGATGGAAGCAGAGACACAAGTATCCACATCTTGCACATCCTGATCACTAAATGGAAAACCGAAATAATCTGGGAGGCTGAATAAAGCACAATGTTACCTTACTTAAGAATGTCTGTAATCATTAATGCTAAATAACTCATCCGGTACAACCTTATTTAGTAGCATATGAACTTCACCTGACATACTTATAGCATTGAGAATAACTGCCCAGTGAAGTGCCTAAATGATTCTGGAAACTGTCAAAATAGGCAAGTTGAAGATGCTAGTTAAGGTGAACGTGTCCCTTCAGCCTGGACTGTTCTCCAGTTCTAGGAAAAATTGAGTGGCTTTACCTCTCTCTCCTCTTCCAAATTTTATCTCCGGTATCCTGTCTCTGTAGGTCTCCCTCCTAACACCCCCTGCGGCCCTTCCCACTTTTGGCTGGAATGGTAGCTGCACTTAAATCTTCCTCGGCTGCGCTCCTTTCATCCTCCTGGGTTCCAAAGTGCTGATATCGAAGCTGATAACCCCCATTAAGGAGAGAGGACTGTGGAGCTTTAAGCATGCCTTCAAGTGGTACCCTCTAGAACCACCTTTGAAGGCCAATGATGCACATTTCAAGCCAATCGGAAGCTGAAAAAGTCCCAAAAGGAGAAAGCTGGGAAATAGGATCTACATAGCAACTCTCCAGACTCCTACTTGATCACACTTTTAGAGCTGGACCTGACTGGAGGGAAGTCTAGGAAAAGAGATCACAATGGCTTAGACAGTTGGCCCTCAGAGTAGATAATGTCATTTAGTAGCAGAAAGGGCTAAGCTAAATTATTCCAGGGTCTTCTTCAAAGACATGAGGTCTATATCCTCTTGACTCAAAAATTTATATAGTTGCTCTTCACATTCTGCTTTCCAAGGTTAATAAAACTAACACATTTTAGTATAATTTTCTGGAGCTTATTACATGTTGCCATAATAAACTTGGAGCCCTAAGCTTAACAGAATACACTGGGAGAGAGGGTGGTCTATGTGTAGACTGAAATTTAGTCTCCAAATCTCTGAGGATCAAACTTTGCTGATATTGTAATCTCTGAGAAATGGTGCTATATGGTCAACTACGGGATTATTCCATTATGAAACCCAGATTCCTCTCTGTTCTTGATCTAATGGAATCATTTATTCAAGTGTTCAGTGTCTGCTAATCCTAGCTTCCGTAATGGGTTCTTTGATAAAACACAAACCATATACCTGTGAAATTTTCAATATAGCCAGGAAGCAAGACAGATGAGCAATTCAGTGTAATAGATGTTGGGATAGATGCATACCCAGGAGAGTGTGGAGGCACTGGGTTGGGGTGGGGGGGCAAGAGTGGAGGCTTGGGAGGCAGTAGGAGGTCAGAGCATGCAAGGCTTTATATGCCATGCATTTTAAACCAACTGCATGGGAAGCTTTTAGGGGTTTTTAAGTAGGAGAGTGACATTAGCAGCTTACAGTTTAGGAAACTGTATAATAATGGCTTAAAGAGGAACAAAACTAGAGGTAGGTCTCAGAGACCACTTAAAACTTTGTTTCTGTAATCCAGGCATGAAAATTATAAAGGCCTGAACTATGGTCATAACAGTAACTAGAGAGAAAGGGGTGAATGGGTAGAATTGATAGGACTAGGTAAATAAGAATTAAGAATACCTGCCATTTAAATATCTTGAGATGATAATGAGATAGGAAGTACAGAAAGAAGAATAGGTTTAAGGAAGGGTCAGGGAGAGGAATGCAGTAAGTTCAGTTGAGAAATACTGGGTTTTAGTTGCTTATGGAATATTCAGATAGAAATGTTCAGAACAGGTCTGAAGCTCAGGAGAGTGAGAAGTTAAAGCTGCAGCTGTGGAAATCATCACCTTGTGATGGTAGATGAGCTCTGGGACTGGCCTAAATGGCACGGAGAGAGTGGAGAGCAAACTGAAGGTAAAACTGGGAAACGCCAACATATGGGGTGAAAAGGAGGAGGAGCCAGAGAAAGGCAGGAGAGGATGCAAGGGAGACCCGTGTCACAGAAGGTAAGAGAGGAAAACACCTCAAAAAGGAGTGGTGAATACTGTCACATGTAAAGAGAGGAAAATAAGCCCTGGAAAAAATATATATTCACAGGCTGTGTTACTAGAGGCCCCCTTTACCAGAGCGGTGTGCCTCGAGTGGGCAGGTGACCGGAAAGCTGAAGGAATGGTTAGACTGAGCAGGGCAAGAGCGACAACTATAATTAGAGGGGCCAAAGAGTTGAGGAAAGCTGCCAGGGACAAAGAAAGGTCATGAAGAGAATAAGGTTCCTGCAGAGTGGTGCATGGGAATGGGAGTCGGAGCACAGCCCTGGAGAAGCTGCCTGGGGCTCTTCGACTGTAACAGAAGTGAAGCATACGGGCGCCTGGGTGGCTGAGACGGTTAAGCGTCTGCCTTCAGCTCAGGTCACGATCCCAGGGTCCTGGGATCGAGTCCCGCATCGGGCTTCCTGCTCCTTGTGAGCCTGCTTCTCCCTCTGCCTCTTCCTCTCTCTCTGTCTCTCATGAATAAATAAATAAAATCTTTAAAAAAAAAAAAAAAGTGAAGCAGGGCGCCTGGGTGGCTCAGTTGGTTAAGCGACTGCCTTCGGCTCAGGTCATGATCCTGGAGTCCCGGGATCGAGTCCCGCATCAGGCTCCCTGCTCGGCAGGGAGTCTGCTTCTCCCTCTGACCCTCCTCCCTCTCATGCTCTCTGTATCTCATTCTCTCTGTCTCAAATAAATAAATAAAATCTTTAAAAAAAAATAAAAAAAATAAAAAAAAATGAAGCATACAAAGATGGCTGAGGATTTCAATTAATGTGTCAGTGGGGAAAGGTAACTTCTGCCTCATGGCCACTGTCTTCACTGATGAGGAAAGGGCGTGGTCATCCACATTCAGACGTATTATGTTCATCACGGTCCCAAAGCTGCAGTGACTGTCTGTGGTGCAGGCCTTCTGTGACTGTTCCCCTCAAGTGTTCCAGTGACAGAAAGCACAGTGAGCCAACGCAGGGCTCTGCAGTGGTATCCAAGTACAGGCACAAAATTTCTTGAAATCTCCTTTTTTTTTTGTTTTGTTTTGTTTTGTTTGTAATTAACATTCTACTCCATGGTATATTGATGTTTGGTTTTCATTATAAAAACGATGTTTTGGGGTTTTTTTATTTTTTTTTTTTTAAGATTTTATTTATTTATTTGAGAGAGAGAGAATGAGAGACAGAGAGCATGAGAGGAGGAGGGTCAGAGAGAGAGGCAGACTCCCTGCCGAGCAGGGAGCCCGATGCAGGACTCCATCCTAGGACCCAGAGATCATGACCTGAGCCGAAGTCAGATGCGCAGCTGACTGAGCCACCCAGGCGCCCCTCAATACATTTTCATAGAACGAATGAGGTAATGAATTAGTGAAGAGAATTTCAGAGAGCCTAGTTTCCAGCTGTCCTTTGGCTTTGTAGACTGAAGTTGCCACAGAGTATATGGCTGGTCTCTATGGACTTCAATTCCACTTCTATCTGCCTGAACAGACTTTTATGATGCTGTTATGACTTTTACTATGCACATGCTATGACCCAGAAAATTATTTATTTATTTATTTTTTTTTTAAAGATTTTATTTATTTATTTGAGAGAGAGAATGAGAGAGAGAGCACATGAGAGGGGGGAGGGTCAGAGGGAGAAGCAGACTCCCCGCTGAGCAGGGAGCCCGATGCGGGACTCGATCCCGGGACTCCAGGATCATGACCTGAGCCGAAGGCAGTTGCCTAACCAACTGAGCCACCCAGGCACCCAAAAAACGATATTTTAAATGACCATTAAGGGTCACTGATATTTCAGGACAGGTGCATCCTTTTCTCTCCTGTAGTCTGCACTTCCTAGAACACCACTTTTACCTAAAGCCATTCATACACACTTACCTGAATTAATCACAGGAGGCAGGACTGTCCAAAGCAGAGGTGTGGCTTGCCTTGAAACAGAGCAAAATATCCAACACAGAGGAACATTAACCTAGGACAGTCTCAATATTTCTCGCAAATGAGCTTTTTTTCTTTCTACATGAATCTAATCTTGCCTGTCCCCATTGAACCTCTTCCTATTTTTATTTTTTATTTTTTTATTTTTGAGAGACTGAGAGTGTATGAATGGTGGGGGGGGAGGAGGGAGAAGGCAGAGGGAGAGAATCTGAAGCTGACTCTGAGCTGAGCACAGAGCCACCAACTTGGGGCTCAATCTCAGGACTCTGAGATCATGACCTGAGCTGAAATCAAGAGTTGAACGCTCAACCGACTGAGCCACTTATGTGCCCCTATTTTCTTTTTAATAACCACATTTTTAAGTTAACCAGGAGTTTGAAGTCTGATATTTCTGTTAACAATACCTTCCGGCCTACAGATATTTGTAAACGGATATAAACCATTCCAGAATAAAGATGATTTACCTTTCTCACACTATACATCCATTCATAATATAAGTTGCACCCCCTAAAGCCATTGTTCAGGAGGCAAATGTTTTGTTCCTAGAAATTATTAAATGAGGGGCGCCTGGGTGGCTCAGTTGGTTAAGCGACTGCCTTCGGCTCAGGTCATGATCCTGGAGTCCCGGGATCGAGTCCCGCATCAGGCTCCCTGCTCGGCAGAGAGTCTGCTTCTCCCTCTGACCCTCCTCCCTCTCATGCTCTCTGTCTCTCATTCTCTCTCTCTCAAATAAATAAATAAAATCTTTAAAAAAAAAAAAGAAATTATTAAATGAATGAGCTACATCATCTGAAATAATAGTATAATCAGTCAGCCATTGCATGCAGATGTAGGAAAGTTTTTTCCTGAAAATTACCATTGTCTGCCAAGTGTGTGCAGCTTTTTTATTAATTGCATTTTAGTAACATTATAAAGCTGTTTGATTTACAGTGTAAACTACTCCACATTTTCTCTTAGCATTCTGACTTTCCAGTGTACCATTCTATCATAAACCTTCCACACAATACATCATCCATTCCCCCAACCAGATGTGTTCTCCCTCCAGCTATATTTAAATAAGAAAGAAATGTCTAAGTAATTAAACGATTAGTATATCATAGGTTAAGAGACACACTAGGCATCACTGTAGACCAAATACAATACAGGTGTCATTTTACTGTGGCAGTTGGATTTCAAAAAAAAACAAAAACTAGATTTGTTTAATAAGATGGAACTTTCAAAATCTCTAAGCAGCTGATTCGTTTTCCGGCAGTCTTCATGTAAAGCTGACCTTCCTATTCTGTGTTTTAGGATATTATCAACTCAATGGTAGCAGCAGTGTTCATGATAATCGTGTCCGTGTTAGCACTGTTACCAGAAACCACAACATTTATAGTCCTTGGAGGGGTAAGTGGAGGTCTTTCTGATTTCTTGCTTTAGGTTTCATTAGTATTCACATTTACCTGAAAAACAGATTATAAGAACAGAAATCTACCCTGTATTCATCCCTGGGTTTCCTAGGCCAGTGTATGGTCCCTAGTGGCTTAATATTCTTTTGTGTGAGTACATGTCCTGAGTAATCTGAAGGAATATGATTTCACCCTAAAACAGAAGTTAACCAAAGAATAGTTCCTCTATGTTCCACATCAACATGTAGAGCGAGACTAGACTGAGAAAAACTACTGGAATCTGTTAAACTTAGCTCCGAGATGCCTGATGTCAAGCAAAAGACCATGGATGAGTTTCATAGCTCTCCCTTTTAAAGAAAAGGATACATACCACTTGTTAAAGTGAGACAGATTGCTCTGAACTCAGTTATTCTTTGTCCAGAGCTTTCTTCAGATAGAAGATAATACAAGATGTCTCGTGATAAGGTTGTAGGAAACCTTATAAGTAAAAGATTTGTTTTGAACATTGCTTGAAGGGAAGCAAGCCAGTTCAATCAGAATTTATCCTGGAAGGCAAGCCAAAATAAACAAGAGTCAAATAATTGAATTTTAGTTCCATCTGATTCTCTTCTGAGATTTCTTACAGGAGGTTCAAAATCATTTGGCTTTTCTAGATTCTTTTTTTTTTTTTAAGATTTTATTTATTTATTTGAGAGAGACAATGAGATAGAGAGAGCATGAGGGGGGGAGGGTCAGAGGGAGAAGCAGACTCCCTGCTGAGCAGGGAGCCCCATGCGGGACTCGATCATGGGACTCCAGGATCATGACCTGAGCCGAAGGCAGTCGCTTAACCAACTGAGCCACCCAGGTGCCCTGGCTTTTCTAGATTCTGACCTAGAGATGTGAATCAGAAAGATCTTAAATAAATCTCCCTCCTACTTCCTCGTCTTTCCATAGTATGGGCCACTTAGGAGAACTAACCATTCTCAGACAGTCATGTATGTCACAATCCATGGTTTTTCATCTCCTTACTAAGCCCCAAGCAACTTCATGGGGGATGAGAATTATTCTAGAAATAAGATAGTGCTGTAACAGCAGTTTCCCCCAGTTATCTTTAAAGATAATCTTATCCCGGGACTCCTGGGTGGCTCAGTCAGTTAAGCATCCGACTCTTGGTTTCGGCTCATGTAATGATCTCAGGGTCCTGGGATGAAGCCTTATGTCAGGCTCTGCACTCAGCAGGGAGTCTGCTTGAGGAGTCTCTCGCTCTCCCTCTACCCCTCCCCCTCAAAATAAATATTTTTTTTAAACTTATAAACAAAAAAATAATAATCTTATCCCTCTACTATGGAGAAAGAGGGACAAGGCATAGGATTTACAGTTGACCCTTGAACAACATCAACTCCCCACACAGCTGAAACTTTTTAAACTCTGACTTCCCAAAAACTTAACTACTAGTAGCCTACTATTGACAAGAAGCACCAAAAACATAAACAGTTAACACATGTTTTCTATATCATATGTATTATATACTGTATCTTACGATAAAGTAAGCTAGAGAAAAGAAAATGTTATTAGGAAAATCATAAGGAGGAGAAAATACATTTATAGTACTGTACTACTAAATTTATCGAAAAAAATCCATGTGTTAAGTGGACCTATGCAGTTCAAACCCATGTTGTTCAAAAGTCAGTGGTGCTTTTATTCACTTACTCATTCATTCACTGATTCATTGTTTACAAAGGTGCACTTTAGCAGATGCTGACAAAGTATAGAGTTGTGCTGTCCCATGCAGTAGTCATTAGTACATGTGGCTATTGAGCACTGGAAATGTGGCTGGTCTGATTGAGATGAGCTATACACGTAAAATACACACTGGATTTCAAAGACTTACCAAAAAATGTATATTATTTCATAATAACTTTATTATATTGATAACAAATTAAAATTATATTTTGGATATACTAGGTTAAACAAAGTATGTTATTAAAATTAATTTCACTTGTTTTTTTCTTTTTAACGTGGCTATTAGAAAAAACTATGTGGCTTACATTGGTGACTCACATTCTATTTCTTTTGGACAGCACTGGACTAGAACGTGAGTCTACCCTAACCTCAGATTGCTTAGAGCCTAATACAGGGAAGAGAAATGTAAACAGCTGTATATAAGCTATTGACAGAGTACTACAGGGCACAGAAAAGAGGAAGCAACTACCTCGCTCTGGCAGTGGAAACTCAGCTTGCCAGGAATAAAGGGGAGATGAGGGGGATGGTTCCAGGTAGAGGAACCAGCAACATGCAGAGTACCAGAGTCTTGGAAGGATAGGTAGGAAGTACTCAGTGTGGTCAGAACCTAAGAAGCTGAGTTTGAGATTCAGGATGGAAAATGGAGTGGTTTCTAGAGCCAAGAGGCTAGACTTCCTGGCCATTGGACGGAAATCACCAAATAGCATGCAAGGAATGATATCCCTCTTTTCCAGCCCAGGCACCAGCTCTCAAATAGCCATCAGAGTACCTAAAGACCAAGTTCTAGTTTATTCCCTTTACCTTATTTTTTTTTCCCTGAGACCTATTTAGAATCCCACCCTTTAAGTGGATGTAGCCCCAGCCTTTAAGAGTTCACTTTGGATCATCTTACCACTCCAGTTCTCTAAAGTGTTTATCACAGCTACTGTTGCTTTGGTTTAATCTTGAGCTGCTGTTAACTTTGGCCCTCCAGTAGAGTTTGTAGTAAGAAAGGCAGTTGAACATTGCGGTAGGAACGTTGATTGATAACTAAGTATCTTCTGTAGGGCTTTAAATCATACATGGGGGGAGCAAGTCAAGAGATCCAGGCAAGTATTTGAGAGCCCACACCACTTCAATATTATTTCTGCTCACCTAAGTTATCTTTGCCCTTTTTCTAGGCAGGTATTGGGAAAACTTGGGAATGAGAATGAAATGATCTCTGAAGTCTCTTCCCATTTTAGTATTAGGTGGAAGCGGCCCTGGCAGGAGAGGAAGCCAGTGGGTAGACCACTTAAAACCTGTGTGAGTGACCGAACTCCAGACCGTGGCCACCACAGTGACAAAGTGTGTTTGTTTCCAGGTGTTTGGACTCCTGACAGCAGTGTGCTGTATTGCCGACGGGGTCCTTATTTACCGGAAGCTTCTATTTAATCCAAGTGGTCCTTATCAGAAACGCGCTATTCATGACAAAATTTAAGTTTTGTAATTTTATATTACTTTTTAGTTGATGCTAAGTATTAAATATATTAAATATATTTATTCCTCCCCATGCTTCCTGTAGTTGTTCTCATTTTAATCTCAATATGGGAACTGGAAGAAGAGATGTGGGAACTCTGTGCCCAGCGCTCCCATATGGTCATTTCCAAGTCAGCCCTGATCCTGATCTGATTGGGTTTTCCTCATCCTGGGCCTGGGTGGCAGAGAAGAATGCACCTGGCCCGCCCTAAATGGTCTCCAGAGAGTCCCCTTCCTAGCTGGCTGGCAGCACGGAGGGGTGGAGTTGCAGGGATAATGAGTTCCCAGGCTAGGCAGGGGCATCTCATCCCAAATGGCGACAAGGGTGCCTGGAGGGCCTGTTTGTCCGTGGGCAGCGAGAGCTGGGTGCGCGCGAGGGACAGGAGGCCGGCAGCCGTTGGGGCACGCCGCTGGTTCCCAGGGTCCAGCCTGCCGGCGGCGGCAACCTCAAAACGGCAGGGCCAGCCCGAGGCAGCCAGGCCCCGGGGCCCACCACGGATGCCAAAACCACCAGGACCCCCACAGAGAGCATGGAACAGCAGCAGCGTCCCGCACGCCCAGGGGCTGCCGCAGCTGCGGGGACAGCCTCCCGCTCAGGGCCGTCCGCGCAACCCAGGAACGTAGCACCCAGTGCGCCGCAAGGTGCAACCTCAAGGACACCCACCCAGGCGCCCAAGAGCGAATCGGAGAAGGCCGCCATCCAAAAGCGTGCTGAAGGACGGGCCCTAGTCCCGCCCCACTTCAGGGACAGCTTCAAGCATTTTTTCTTCTCGCCCACGGGAATGTTGAAGATCTTCAGGCTGGTGAGCAGAGAGAGCTGGTGATGCAGGGTGGGTGCGGCCTCGGGGAGTGAGTCCCGGGGGGCGCCAACTCCCCAAAGCTTCCCGACTTCCCTACTTCCCTTTGCCAGCCAGTTTGTTCTGCCTCATCTTCCCTCCCTTCTCACCTTGCTCCTCCCCACACTCAACCGTTATTACTAAACCAGCACTGTTGTTCCTGTCTTACTTTGTATTTCTCAGGTTTTCCCTCACAAAGGGAATTAGGGAAGCAGTGAAGAGCAGAAATGTGTAAGTTAGCAAACAAAAATAATTGAATTGACCAAAATTGATAAACCAATGGCTAATATAATAGGGGGAAAAAGGGGGAAAAGAGAACATATATTTAGACACCAGACAGGGAAAATAATCACAAAGGATGAAGAAACTGAGGATCCCCAAGAGTACTTTACAAAACAAATAAACCTAACTGAAAGAAATAGTTTATTTTCTAGGAAAATATAATTACCAGAACTAACCCCAGAATGGAGAAAAACCTAACCAGACCAATGTAAACACAGAAGAAAATGAGAACTAATCAAATGAGTATCTTTCAAAAATTTATCAGGGCCAGACTTTTTTACACATTAACTCTTTCAAACTTCCATGGGATGTAATTCTGATACTATTGAAACTTTTTCAAAGAATGGAGAAAGAAGCAGCCCTTCTGAATTATTTTTTCAAAGTAGTATACCACTGATATCAAAACCTGACCAAGTCAGAAAAAGAAAATAGAAATCTCACTTGTATCAAAGCAACAAGTATTAATATATTAGCAGAAAATATTCAGTACTTTTTAAAAAATACACCATGATGATGCAGTATTAGGACTCTATTAAAATAACCAACAATAGGGCGCCTGAGTGCCTCAGTTGGTTAAGCGACTGCCTTTGGCTCAGGTCATGATCCTGGCTGGAGTCCCTGGATCAAGTTCTGCATTGGGCTCCCTGCTCGGCAAGGAGTCTGCTTCTCCCTCTGACCCTAACCCCTCTCATGTGCTCTCTCTCATTCTCTCTCTCTCAAATAAATAAAATCTTTAAAAAAAATAAAATAACCAAAAATATAGGTAAAAGGAGAACAAATTAGGAGACTATATCAAATAAGAAAAAGAATACATTTGACAAAATTCAACATTCATCTCTGATTGCAAAAAAAAGAGATCCATAAAATAGAAATACATAGATATTTTATCGACATTATAAAAATAAACCCCAAAGTCAGCATCATATATAATTAAGCATTAGAAGTATTCCCATTAAATGAGGAACAAAGAGGATGCGCTCATCAATACCATTATTCAGTATTTTTCTAGAACTGCTAATCATCACAATTAGGAAAAATAAGTAACAGTTGAAAAGATGAGGCAAAATATATCATTTTTTCAGCTGATATCACTGCCTAAAAACTCAAAATCAACTGTGAAACAAGTTAGAACAAGATAATTTCTACTAACTCATTAGTAGAAATGAACAAACAAGCATTTAAAATAGAAGAAAATATTTCTCTTTACAACAGCAATCAAAATGGTAAACTAAGAATAAATGAAATAAATTTGAAAGACCTATATCAAGAAAACTCAAAAAACTCAGATATTTCAAAACTACTAAAAATAACTGGAAAGATATACTTTGTTCTTGAATAGTAAAAGTAAATCTTTTAATCTTTCAAAATTAGAAGCTAAATGAAATCCCAATTAAAATACCAACAGGCTGGGGCACCTGGGTGGCTCAGTCGGTTAAGCGTCTGCCTTCGGCTCAGGTCATGATCCCAGGGTCCTGGGATCGAGCCCCACATCGGGCCCCCTGCTCGGCAGGAAGCCTGCTCCCCCTGCTTGTGTTCCCTCTCTCGCTGTCTCTCTCTCTCTGTCAAATAAATAAATAAAATCTTTAAAAAATAAATCAATAAAATAAAATAAAAAGCCAACAGGCTTAGCTTGGGGAACTTGACCAAGATAAACATGGGAGAAACATACAATCTGAGGATGAGCACTGAAAGGGGGACTATGTCAGACAATAATATAAAATAAATTGCCTATAATTGCAAAAGTACTAGAGAAGAAATCAGCACCTCAATGGAAGAGGATAGTCTCAAAAGAAACCCAAATACACCTGAGAATTTAGTACATGATAAAGTTTGGATTTCAGATGAGCGGGGAAAATACTGGTGTTTCACAATAAATGATGTTGGGATAATCAGCACTGTTTAGAAAGAAAGAAAACTGGAGCTCTACCTCTTTCTATCAAAATCAGTATATATTTATTCTACTTGTATATACTTCTTTCCAGTATGAAATAAACATTGTGAACAGTAGTTACTTTTCAGGAGATAGACTAGTGTTGGGTTGAGGGAGAAGAAAGAGACTGGAGTTCTTTTTCTTTTTTTTTTTTTAAAGATTTTATTTATTTATGTGACAGAGACAGACAGAGCACAAGCAGGGGGAGCAGCAGAGGGAGAGGGAGAAGCAGGCTCTCCGCTGAGCAGGGAGCCCGATGCGGGGCTCGATCCCAGGACCCTGGGATCATAACCTGAGCCAAAGGCAGACACTTAACCGCTGAGCTACCCAGGTGCCCCAGACTGGAGTTATTTTTCATTCTTCTATACTTAATGTGCACTTTTATTATTTCCATGTATTATTTCATTTCTTCGAAATATGAGAAATTTTACAAATAAAATGTCTGTACAAAACAATACAGGCAAGTGCAATATAATCAGATTTACATTCTAACAGTTTATGGGTTTGCTTTGTTTTTTCCTAGCCCCTGTGCATTAAAATAAATCCTGTTTCTTTTATTGCAGGGTCTTCTCATAGGAGCATTAGTTTGTTTTGTCATTGCCAGAGCCAATGAGCCGTTTATAGCCATCACAGTTCTGGAAATCTGCATCGTTCTTTTTTTTATTCTAATATATATGCTAACCCTTCAGCACTTGCTGGTTAATTTAGATTGGCCCTTACTTGTAAGTGTTTATTTTCATAATTCAAATATAAGCTTTGCCCTCGGTCCCAGAGTAAAGTCTCTCCTCAAGTGAAAGCAAAAGCGCTATCTCTCTGGACAAGAACATAACTGAGCTGTGACAGGGGGTTGCCCTAGTCCTAGGGGAGAAACTAGCCTAACACCCAGGAAGATTCCTTGGACACTTCTGTCCATGGCACAACCAACACACACACCTGCTTCCATCTCATTATGGCACTGAACACATGGTACTTTGCAGCTTGTCCTAAAGAAAATTTCAGTTAGTATATTCAGTAGGTAAACACACTTCTCATCCATTGCTTGTAAAACAGCACATGCTTCTACTTTTCAAACAGCAGCTATTCTAACATTATAAACATTTCCTCCCCTGCATAAGCAAGAGTTGGCATGGCAAAGTTGTAGAAAATTGTCACCCACACCCTGAAAGATTGCAGGAGTCAATCTTTTCATGGATATTAAGGGTCCATACTCCCAAAGAGGTGCCACATGGTGGAGTATTCAAGAAAAGACATTGCATTGCCTTATTTAGTAGCTTTTTCCAGAACTTCATATTCTTTACCAACTGAAAAATTCCTGAAGCTAATCCCTCAGGTCTCAGAGAAATCCTATTTATTGTGGAGCCTGAGGTTCTGTATCCTTGCAGACTGGAGAACTACTGCTCTGTCCAGATACAGACATGGGCCCACTTCCTGGCCCTGGCACCTTCCTAGCTGTGTGAACTTTAGCCTCAGTTTCCCCATCTAGGAAATTCAGCAAAGGAAAAGGGTGATCATAATAACTACCTCATAGGGTTCCTACAACACTTAAATGTGTTTAAAGCAAATAGCACAATGCTCAGCACAAAGCAAAAGCAAACATTCACTTACCAAGTGTCCATCAGACCCCATAAAGTAGTTAGATGGCTTTTACCATTTTATCTTGCACTGTGAACAATCCTAACTCAGAGGTCAGGCCTCTCCCACATCCCACTTCCTTACAGTACCTTTTTCTAACCTTAAGGTAGGATTGGTTGCTATTGAGCTAAACTCAAAATACATTCTTGAAGCGTGTGAGGGATTTTCTAAAAAAGCTGCTGAGCTCTCTTTATCCCACAGAGTGCAGAGCAACAGGAAGCAGACAAAGCCAAGTATGAGCAAGTCTAATTGGACATATGGAAGACCCTCTTAGTTATGGAGAGCTATAAGGATAAAGAGGTTTCTGAGGGGAAACTAAAATCTCTGTCCGTGGAGATTTTCAAGGACGGAAGGTAAATGAACCGTTTTGCGCACACAGTATGTGCCAGATACTTTTTCATATGTGTTGCCTTATTTAATCCTCACAACAACCCAGTGTGGTTACAGTTTAGCAGATGAGAAGACCTGATGAAAGAGATGAAGTTGCTCATGGCCATAGGCAGTCACTTGGAAACTCAGGCCTGGCTCTAACCCAAACTCGTTCCAGACTTTTTGCCCTATTGCCTTACAATGGTTTCTCTGTCTCCATCCTCCCTTCATTGTTATCCTCCTCGGATTCTCTAAATTTTATGTTCTCTGTATCTTCTCCTGTCTCCTCGTGGTTTCCTTAAAATACAGAGCTAGAGATGAACAGATTAGCCTGGAGGGCGGGTACAGGTCCTTAGGGCAGGTGACTGAGGGCACCACAGCACCAAGGTCAGCTGTGGACTAGAGCCCTCTGAGGAAGGGTCCACTGCTATAAAGCTGGAGGGCTGGATGGAGCCTCAAGGCACCATGCTTTGATGTAGGGTCCGGGGAGAATATCTAGGAAGTGTCTCAGACAAAGGCAAGAACTGGGGGCTCCTAAGAATGAACCAGAAAGGTCCTATGAGAGGAACTGTTCTCACAGTGGTCACAGACAGCTCAGGCCAACTTTTGTAGAATTGCAGGCCTTCGGTCAACTCTGATAAAGCCAGGCCCCCTTTAGCTACCTGTATCCTTGGGTCAGAGCATTCTCTTCCCTTTGGATGACTATAGGAGCCCCAAAGCGTGATTCACATGGACGTGCCTGCTGAGCTCCCAGGAGCTCCACAGTTGGAAAACTATGAAGGTTGCTCAGTTATTCTGAGGCACAACTGACTAGCAGCACATATAACCAAGCAGCCACATACTAACCAACACAGTTGGTCAGATGGTGTGTGATCTAATGGATTTGGAAGGTTTTTTAAAAGACCCATCAGGGCGCCTGGGTGGCTCAGTTGGTTAAGCGACTGCCTTCGGCTCAGGTCATGATCCTGGAGTCCCGGGATCGAGTCCCACATCAGGCTCCCTGCTCGGCAGGGGGTCTGCTTCTCCCTCTGCCCTCTTCCCTCTCGTGCTCTGTCTCATTCTCTCTCTCTCTCTCAAATAAATAAATAAAATCTTTAAAAAAAAAAAAAAGACCCATCAAAAAAGGATCCAAAACTGTGTTCTCCTGTCCTGTCCCTTCCTTTCTAGTCTTCTCTTCCAGATTCCGTAAGGTGAAGGACGTGTACATATGAGATTGTTCAGAAGGGTAGTTCCACTGGGTGGTAACAGGAAGGTCTTGGCAGGGGAGGCATTGTGCTGGATTAGGGAGAGTTTGGGTGCCTAGGAGAGGGCTGCTTGTCACTTCAGAGAGTAGGTGGACTTGGAGATGTGTTGGCATCATGCTGCAGAAGTCCCCTGGGACCCAGTGGAATGGGGAAAAGCCAAAGAACACAGACTATCCCTGTTTTAGGGCTCTGTACAGGCTCGAGGACCCACCCACACACTGGAGGCATCCAGCATGCACATCCCCTCTCTCCTGGCAAGATGGTTTGTGCCCCCAAGGTAGAGCATTAGGGTAAGGAGTACTGATTTTAAGTGGCGGTTTCCTTAAAGGCTCCCAGGAGCACAGAGTTCCTTATTCCTCTGTTCCCATTTTTGTCTGGCAAGGGGCTAATGATGAAAACTCCCAGCAGGGAAATAGAAAGTTTGATAAATCAGGGCTTCAGATGCTCAGCAGAGAGCTGAGCCTCACGTACAGACGTGCTGAGATCTATGGACTCTGGGACCATATTTTGGCAAGGCCTCCTTCTCTGGGGAGATGATGGAGCCTGGGCTGGGGGATCCATACTCCAGTCTGAAGTGCATCTTCTTGCTTCTGTGAAGACTATGCCAGTGACTCTGATACCCATGGATCCACCTCTCAGCCAGCCCTTGACTTGGTATCATGGGCCTGCATCACATCTAGTGAGGATACAACTTTCCTTACCCCACCCATGGTGGGGTCACTGTCTTCATTTCTAGACTTCATTATCAATTTTACCCATGAATCTAGTGTCATCTGTCAACATACCCAAGGAAAGTATGAATTGTAATTATCTTCTGAATAGCCCATATTTTTAATACTCCTACATTATAAAAAATATTATCCAATATGGTCAGAGAAACAGTTCTGATCAAGCAGATGTTTTTGCCAATAGAAAGCAATTTAAAAAAAAAAAACATATTAAACATTTTAAACAAAAACTCTACAGAAGTGATGATTCCCAAACTACCAGCAATATCTTTACATTTATAAAGAGGAAGTGTCAGCTTTAGAATGTCCCCCTTCAAATAGGATTAATGAAAAACGACAGTTCTGGTCATCTCTGATCAGGCTATATCACATGTTTGGAGAACTCCAGGCAGAAATGGAATCAGTGGGAGTTGCAGCTAGCTGAATATAATGTTTATTATCTATAAATTCTTGTTACAAATACCACATTTTGTGAAACAAATTGTAAATGTTCAAATTTTTTTCTAATATTCAGTGATTTTTAAAAATAAGCATTCACCATTAAAGCATCTTTTTCTTTCCCAGTTAAAATTCTACACTATTTTATCTCAGCAATTTGGGTGCTTTACGGAAAAATAACAGTCAAGTAACAAATCCATCTCTCAGTTTAGTCAGAGGAGGTTACCTGAGTCAATAGGGTATTTAGTCAAGGGGGAAAGAAAAAGATGATAAGTAAAGATGGCACGTGACAAGGCTCAGCTGCAATTTTACTCCATCAGGAAGAAAATATCTCTCGCTCCCCCCCTCCCCCCGCCAAAGATGAGGCCAACAACAATGATGTGTCTAAGGCAAAAGATCGGCCAGGGGAGGGGGGTGGTGTAGCACAGAGAAGGCCTCTGGACACTCAAGTCAGGCTGCAGAGGGTCCTAGCCACTTACTGGCTGAGCAACCCCAAGCATGTTCCTTTAGCCATCTGTAAATTGAGGATAAGGATAATTTGTTGTGAGAATCAAATGAGATTAACACCCTGGCACAGTATGTGACACACAGGAAGTGCTCAAGAAGTGTGATCTATGAGAGAATGTTAGATATAAGGCAAACATTAGCTCCAAAGGACAGTTCAGGAGAGCACTTCCTTGTGAGCAAGGACCAGAGTAAATCACAGTAAGGACAGAGTAAACGAACATCTAGTATTCCAGTGAGGAGATGGAATTATGACAGGGAGTCAACGATTGGCTAGTGAAGCCTCGTCTACAGTTGATTTATTAGTATTCTCATTATTCATTGGCTTTCATCTAAATTCTCAACCACCTATGGCCACAGCTAGTTAATTTTTGTTTTAAAAAGTTTACATCCTATTTCTTAGTTGTAAGAGTCCTTGTTCACACTTTTTTACTATCTTGGTTTACATAATCCTAAAGGACTAAGCTTCTTGCAAAACTGTAAACTACTGTACCTGCCCTACTGTGGGCAGACTTTTCATTCAGCCCACAGAACCCAGCTGGATTTTACTTCTAACCCTCACCAGCCCTGCTCCTTGTCCCCCCAGTGTTACCCACCAGGTGTCCAAATAATTAGTGCCCCTCCATGAGGCAAGTCACATTCCGTGATAAGGATAGGACTCCTTGCTCAGCAATCTCAATGGGAAGAACACCTGAAGTTTGCAGAAAGTTTACCAACTGTGTACACTTTGAAGGCAGATATCGCAAGTCCACATTTTGATGCACTCATGACCCACTCGATGCCAGGCACTTATCTGGTATTTGCAGATTCATTATACCATTTAATCCTCAGATCAACCCAATGAATCCCAATCACTTTCCCCATATTTAAAATGAACATGTTGATACAGAGGGATGATAAAACATGCCCCAGGTCACACATCTAGGAATTGGCAGGCCAGAAGAGTTCATCAACAAAATACACTTCCGGGGCACCTGGGTGGCTCAGTCGTTAAGCGTCTGCCTTCAGCTCAGGTCATGATCCCAGGGTCCTGGGATCGAGCCCCGCATCGGGCTCCCTGCTCGGTGGGAAGCCTGCTTCTCCCTCTCCCATTCCCCCTGCTTGTGTTCCCTCTCTTGCTGTGTGTCTCTGTCAAATAAATAAATAAAACCTAAAAAAAAAAAATACACTTCCACTGTACATGTCCCATACCATTTTGACCCTCCGTGACCCATTATCCACGGAAAATGCCCAAGATGGATGCTGCACTTCCAACCTAGGGGGACGATGGGAGGCAATAGTAAGAGGAGTTCTGACTCCCCTCCTTGGCAGATACCCAATCTTAGGCAATTTAATAAACCTCTCTAAGCCTCTGCTATGTCCTCTTAAAACTGGGATCATAACAACACTGACTCTGGAGGGTGTTTGTGAGGGTTAAATAAGATAATGACTGGGAAATACTGAGCACATTGAAGAGCTCTATCAGAGCCATTATGATTCTGCACATTGGGTGGCAGGGCTCCTTGCTAGATTTGGGAAGGTGCACCAGACAGGCTGACGCTACCAAGTCAAGACATCAAGACTTAAGGACTTAAAATGTTCCAATTAGATATCCAGGCCATATCATGGTTCTATCACCCTGAGCTTTTGACCCTCCCCACACTAGTGCCATGGACACACTGAGTACCCACTTTTCCATTATTGCTCTATTACCAAAGCCCAGCCCTCTGCTTATCCTGAGGAGTGGCCCCCTCTACTCATCCTCGCCCTTTATTTAGCACACAAAGCTGCAGTTAGGGCTAGCAGTTAAAGAACCCAGTACTGGAATCCAGAAGAAAGGACAAAGGCAGCCCACAGATGCTAGGGCAGACTCCATTCCAGCCATTTCTTAGGAAAGAACAAAAGTCAACAGCACAGGCATTCACTCTAGAATACCAGGCCTGCTCCTCAGGTGGGTTCCTGCCTCCCTGGGATATGTGAACCCACAGAATAAATGTGACCCAACTAACTGCTGGAGAATTGGCTCTACCTACAGATTTGGGAATGCAATTAAATTAGTAAAGTGCTAATCTAAAATTTCAATTTTAGATTAAAAAATATATTATGGAATAGAATGCAGAATTTACATTAATTTAAAATAATAGGATTTTTAAAAATCATATTTATGGAGGTCTGATTCGGGTAGGACCCCATATCTCTAGGTGTTTTTCATGCTCACTTTCTTATGCCCTTTATGGAGAATATAATGGGGAAGTTGTCAGTTTTGGTTTTTTTTTTAATGGCACTCTTTAATGAAATTAAACCCATTTCTGCTGACAAAGTCCTATCCAGGACCTTAAAATCACATAAACTCATGTCTTGGAAGATGCAAGAATTTCGCTAACGGTTCCTCTTAATATTTAATCAAAGGGAAAGTTTTAAAAAGACATCCATCCTTAGATGGGTAATTGACCAATTTAAATATTTTATGAAATCACATTTTCACATAAAGTTGACAGTTTTCAATTCTGTATTACAGGATCTTGTCAACAGTTTTATTACAGCTGTGTTCCTTTTAATAGTTGCCATCTTGGCGATGCAAGAAATGGAAAGAAGGCACTTATTCTATGTTGGAGGGGTAAGTCGAAAACTTCGTGACCCCCTTTAAGATTAGTATTTCAGGGGAACCTGGGTGGCTCAGTCAGTTAAGGGTCCAACTCTTGGTTTCGGGTCAAGTTGTGATCTCAGGGTCATGGGATCGAGCCCCACATCGGTCTCAGTGCTTGGCGCAGAGTCGGCTTGAGATTCTCTTCCTCTCCCTCTGCCCCTCCCACTTGCTCTCTCTCTCAAATAAATAAATCTTTTTTTTAAAAAATCAGTATTTCAGGGCACTTGGGTGGCTCAGACGGTTAAGCGTCTGCCTTCGGCTCAGGTCATGGTCCCAGAGTCCTGGGATCGAGTCCCGCATCAGGCTCCCTGCTTCTTGGGAGCCTGCTTCTCCCTCTGCTTCTCTCTCTCTCTGTCTCTCATGAATAAATAAATAAAATCTTAAAAAAAAAATTATAAAAAAAAAATCAGTATTTCAAAACTCTTTTCAAAGGGAAACTAGCAGACCATCATCAAGATGTAAAGTTGCATAAACTCTAAACTCATGAAAATCTTCATTCTAATACTCATTCGCCAAATAGGTACAAACTCCCCTTTCGAGAAATGTACACACTATTTTTTGAAATGTTGCAACAAGGTGTTCTTGTCCATAAATAGGATTTTGACTCTTCTGGACTAGAGATTTATATTTTAAAAGCACATGAAAAGAAAAGCACATGAATAGGAAAAAAAAAAGTACATTGTCAAAAGTGAATGGCCCAGGAGGAAGGAAGGAAGAAAAGGAAGGAAGCTCCCAGCATGTGCCACACACATGGCCAGGCATGTTCTGACTTAATTTTTACAATTCTCATTTTTACAGATACGAGAACTGAGGTTAAATACTTTGCCTGGCTCACAAGCCTGGGACAAGCTCATCATATGAAGAGCACAAGAAATGGCAGATTAAATGCTTTGAAGATGGAGGGTGGGAAGTAGAGAGATGAGACTTTGGTTCAAGAAGTTAAGCAATGGGAACAAAAATTAATCAAAAAAAAAAAAGTTTGACTTCTTTGAAATCAGTAAATATTTGTCAATCCCATTGGATTGTGCCAGGCCCAGGCTTAGTGTTGGGGATAGAGTCCCTTATCCCTGTAGGAGCCCACAGATTAGCTGGGGCAAGACCTACCTAGGGAAAGTTCATTCAAGCATCCAGGGATTAAGTGATGGTGAAGAGAAACATCCAGAGCCAGCAGGATTTGGGAGGCACCTAGAATCTTGGGTGCTATGCACTGCTGGTCCCCATCTGCTAACTCAGACACCAAGCCTTCTCCTACCTGCCAGGGGCTCCCACCATCTGGACCCCATCAATTCTTACTTGGATGACAGGAGCCCCCACCACACCCCACTGGTGTCCCTGCCTCCTCCAGTCCTTTTCACCTCATGGCTTACTGCAAGTGGGCTTTCTGACTCTGGCACCTGATCTCTCCTTTCAATAAAGTCCCAAATTCTGCACTTCCTAGCCTCAACTCTGCCCCATCCCTCACCAGCTCCAGAGGTCTCAGCCACACCACACTCCTTGGAGACCCCTGTCCACGATCTGAAGTTCTCTCCCTCCCAGTTGGTCCCCTTGGGAACTCCTTCCTGCCCTTTTCAAACAAAGCCCAGGAGTCCTTCCTACTGAAGGGCCTTCTCAGGACCTCATACCTATCTGGAGCCTCCTACAGCCAATACTCTTCTCTGGTCCTTTCCTGGTGCCTCGGGCATCTGGCAAGGTCATTACTGGCAGCAAAACCCACCATTTCCAAAATCCCTTGCTCTGCGAATCGCAGAATGTGCCACAGCTGTCAGCTAGGCAGACACCAAATAGGCAGTGCTGGGTCAGAAGGGGACAAGCGGCCCCCTGCAGCCCCCTGTCCCCTGGGATGGGATAGGGAAGACAGGTTGCGGCTGAGCTGCAGAATAACCCGGGCTTTCCTTCCCGTGTCTTGTGTCTGACAGACCCAGTGTCTCACAGCGGCAATCGTGTGTATCCTGGATGGGATTATGGTCACCAAGAAGATAACGGATAAAATGAGAAGAATGCTGGGACTCGAATATGAAAGAAGTTCCTCCCTGCTCCCGGAACCCAAGAAGTCAGGACCCACGCCAGCGCCCGGGAAAGCGGGCACGCCGGGATCCTCCAAACCACCCACCTCGGCAGCCTCGAAACCACCCGTGGCGGCACCTGCGAAAGCACCCACACAGGCCCCCCCCTCGGCTGCCAGGCGCACCTCCTCCCGGGGATCCTCGAATGCATCCTCGAACGCATCCTCGCCGCCACCCTCGTGGACAGGAGCGTCTGTGCCTCGTCCCTCCCGCTAATCCCCCCACTGAGCTTGCATGCTGTCACCTATCCCGGCCCACGTGCGATCATAAAATCAGGGCTGCTAAATCGGGAACAGTTCTGCTTCCTCGTGTTGCCTTGTGTAAAAGTCGAGCTACCTGTTTTCGCGGCCGCTGCGCCTGGCGGGGCGCGGGACGACGCTGCCCCAGGGAGCCGTGGCCAGGGCCTTGACCCCGCGGGGGTTCCCGCCCACGCGACCGGCCCACGGCTGGGGGGGGGGCTGGGCGGCCCTGGAGGCAGCCGGCCCGGCACCCACTGGGGTCCTCGCGGTGCGACCGAGTCGCCCGGAGCCAGGTGAGGGGGCGCGAGGAGACGCGGCGCGCGGGGAAGCGCCGGGCGTTGGCGTTCGCCGGCTCCTGGCCGTTGGCTGAGCGGGACCTCTGGGCGGGTCGGTGGGCACCAGGCTCGCTCAGAGGCCAGGCCTGTCCGCGGACAGCAGGAGAGATCGGGCAGGCGGTGAGCAGCTAAGAACCCCCACGCAAAGACGGCTGACAAAGGCAAAAAGGGCAAAGCGGCGGCCCCGGCGGCCCCGCCCCCCGCAGCGGCGCCCCCGCCCCCTCCGCCGCCGCCGGTCCCCAAACCCCAAGACAAGAAAGACCAGGAGCCCAAGAAAAAGGAAAAGTCAGTGCAGCCCAAGGATGAAGTGGGCACGAGGAAGGGGTGTCGCCGCTACAAGTGGGAACTCAAGGACAGCAATAAAGAGTTTTGGGTTATGGGGCACGCTGAGGTCAAGATCCTGAGCTTGGTAAGTTGGTCGGGCACCCCTGGGCGGGGGCATGGGGGTCCAGCGATGGGAAGAGGGAGAAGGAGCAGGCTCCACAGGGGCTCCGGAAGGGCTGTAGAGCCAGTGAGAGCCCTCTGCCGTAGCTCAGGTGCATGTCTCCCAGCAGGGCTGCCTAATAGCTGCACTGGTAATGTTCACGGGGACCACCGTGCACCCTCTCCTGACACTCATCATCACCATGGAGTTGTCCGTCTTCTGCTTCTTCTTCATTATCTACACCTTCGCCATCAACAGATACATGCCCTTCATCCTGTGGCCTATTTCTGTAAGTGAGAGGAGGTGGGGAGTGCCTGCGGCTGGGGTGCATTCATGCGTGTGTCTTGGTACCTGGAAGTGACTGAACAGACAGACATGCGCCACCTTCTACATTAGTGCCCAGGGCATGGGCTCAGCACCTCAGGTGGGCCAGGGGAGGGGCAGCTGAAGTTAGGTAGAAAAGGCAGCTTGGGGGTTGGGGGCCAGGTGAACTTCTTACCTATCTGGTGGTCAAAGGAAGAGGTCTTTGCTTTCTGGAAGCTTTGCTCTCCATGGGAGCAGGGGCTGTATAGCAACCAGCTGTTCCTCCCACTTCTGTGCCAGCTCACACTTGAGTGTGGAGAGATCACCCCAGAACATACCCCATCCCCAGGATTCAAAGAAGAAAACCAATCTTCCAATAAATCAGTAAAATAAAATGAGAATTTTAAAGAAATCCCTTCTAAAGCAGTCTTGGATCTCCAGTGACTTTCCCTGTAAAGGATGTTAAGCATAGGGGCGCTGGGTGGCTCAGTCGGTGGAGCATCTAACTCTTGATTTCAGCTCAGGTCATGATCTCGGGGTTGTGAGATCGAGCCCCTGTAGCGCTCTACACTGGGCATGGAGCCTGCTTAAGATTCTCTCTCTCCTCCCTCTGCCCCTCCTCCATGCGCATGTTCTCTGTCTCTCTCTCTCAAAAAAAAAAAAAAAAAAAAAAAAAAAGGATGTTCAGCCCAAAGCAGTCATCCACTGGAACGGGAGTGGGGCACGCTACCCAAACACTTGTGCCCTCTGTTTCCTTCATCTGTAACATGAGGACAGTAATAACCTCTCATGCGATTGTGCCTGAGAAATAAATGCAAAGTGCTTGATGCTGTGCCTGAGGACTCAGGGCCTTGAATCCCTGGCCATCACCTGTGTGATCACAGAGTGCACCCACCTAACTTCCATCTCACTGCACATTCACAGTGTACCTCCAGGGCACTAAACTCAGGGTTTCACTCACCTTACATATGAAATGGTCTCAGGAGGGCCAAATCACGTACCCCCAGGTAACTCAGCTAGTAAGTGGCAGAAAAAGGATTCAAACCCAGCTTTGTCCGAAGATTCTGAGTCCCTAACTGCACTCAGTTCTGCTTCCTTATCAAAAGTGACTGGGGCCCAGGGATTCATAGGTCTCCGCAGTGTAAGTGAGGACTCCCAATATAGGGAGAAAGGAGAAGAGGACCAAATAAGACTCTTGGGAGAGGGATAAGCAGAGGACAAAGTAAAGGGAAAGCCAAGGAACTTGAGAAGATACTTTTAGTTCCAGCAAAATGAAGAATCAATAAACCCTGAAAATCCTCCTACTGCACCTATCTAAAACTACTAGGGAAAATGTAAACACAACTGCGGTAGCTGAATGAATGGCTGAGGTGGCAGGAAAAAAAAAAAAAAGGAGACACACAAGTGCCAGAAATGAAAAACAGGAGTGGGGCTCAGTCCGCTATTGGATTGTGGGTAGGACTGGCCCATGAAGTATTGCCCCCAGGAAGCAAGAGTGTGGATGTGCATACACTCTTCAGTTAGCGGAGGTGAGGTCTTGGTCCCGAGCAAGATGGGGATTCAGAACTGAGACCCCTGCATAAGCCAGCACCCTGCAAAGACAGGGAGAAGACAGGCAGAGAAGACAAAGGAACAAGAAGCCATGTTCACCTCTGTCTGAGCTTTGAGTGGGAAAAGAAAGAAAAGAAAAGAAAAGAAAAAAAAGAAAAGAAAGACCACCTTGAGAAATAGAAACCTTGGGCCTGAATTTTGTATGGACTTGGTTTGAATTGTTAACTACTTTCATCCTGGAAACCTTCATGCAGCCTAGAAAAATTGTGCCTGGGAATTAGCATAATATCGGATCCTAACTTAATCATGTTCTGACGATGTCCCTGGGACTCCTGACAGAAACAAATGCAAAGTCCCAGTCAAAGCATAAAGAGGTTCTCACAGGACAGGTGGGGGCAGAGGGCCTGCCAAGAATGAACTCACAGTCCAAAACTACAAGACACCTGATTTTAAAATCCCCATGTCCAAGAATCGAGAATCAGCAAACAAACAAATGGGAGGAGGGGCGCCTCGGTGGCTCAGTTGGTTAAGCGACTGCCTTCGGCTCAGGTCATGATCCTGGAGTCCCGGGATCGAGTCCCGCATCAGGCTTCCTGCTCGGCAGGGAGTCTGCTTCTCCCTCTGACCCTCCTCCCTCTCATGCTCTCTGTCTCTCATTCTCTCTGTCTCAAATAAATAAAAATTAAAAAAAAATTTTTTTTAAATCTTAAAAAAAAAATGGGAGGATTAAAACTCTGAGAATATGAGATTAATAGAAGAGCTGTCTGAAAATAATAAGAAATACACTTAAAATAATTAAAGATATAAACAGAGCCCTAAGAACAGAATAAGACAGTCTGAGGACAGAATAAAAAGATCCAGGAAATGAATACAA
Source organism: Mirounga angustirostris (assembly GCF_029215605.1). Lineage (NCBI taxonomy): Eukaryota > Metazoa > Chordata > Mammalia > Carnivora > Phocidae > Mirounga > Mirounga angustirostris. The sequence goes on along the minus strand of NW_026991724.1, from coordinate 19,108,403 downwards.
TACCCTTCAAAATTGAAATTATCCTTCAAAAATTACTATTCAATGGGCACCTGGGTGGCCTAGTTGGTTAAGCGTCTGCCTTCAGTTCAGGTCATGATCATGGGGTCCTGGGATTGAGCCCCACATCAGGCACCCTGCTCAGTGGGGAGTCTGCTTCTCCCTCTCCTTCTGACCCTCCCCCTTGCTTGTGCTCTCACTCGCTCGCTCTCTCTCCCTCTCAAATGAATAAAAAATCTTTTTAAAAATCTTTTTTAAAAAATTACCATTGAAGGGGCACCTAGGTGGCTCAGTAAGTTGAACACCTGACTCTTGATTTCAGCTCAGGTCATGATCTCAGGATCATGAGACTGAGCCCCGCATTGGGCTCCACGCTCAGTGCGGAGTGTGCTTTTTTCTGTCTCTCTCTCCCTCTGTCCCTCTGCCCCTCCCCCTGCTCACACATGCGCTCTCTCTCAAATAAATAAATGAATCTTTTTAAAAAATTATCATTCAAGAGCTCGCTTCTGCAGCACATATACTAAAATTGGAACAATACAGAGAAGATGAGCATGGCCCCTGCACAAGGATGACACATAAATTCACAAAGCATTCCATATTTTTTTTAAAAAATTATCATTCAAAAATGAAGGAGAAATTAAGACATTCCTAGATAAAACAAAAGTTGAGGGAGTTTGTGGCTAGTAGACCTGCCCTACAAGAAATGCTAAAGAGAGTCCTTCGGGCTCAAATGAGAGGACACTAGACAGTAACTTGAAGCCATAAAAGAATAAAGAACACCAATAACAGTAACTACATAGGTAAATATAAAAGCCAGTATTATTGGGCGCCTGGGTGGCTCAGTTGGTTGAGCGACTGCCTTCGGCTCAGGTCATGATCCTGGAGTCCCGGGATCGAGTCCCGCATCGGGCTCCCTGCTCGGCGGGGAGTCTGCTTCTCCCTCTGACCCTCCCCCCTCTCATGCTCTCTCTAGCTCATTCTCTCTCAAATAAATGAATAAAATCTTAAAAAAAAAAAAAAAGAATTGGGGTTTTAAAAAATATATTAATAGTTTGGGGAGGTGGGGAGAGAACACTGAAACAAGGTAGAACTGAAGCAGCAGCAACATGGTAACAGGTTAAGACCACGGTAGTGGTGTATGATAAGAATTAAAAGTCATTGATTTGGAAGGACATTTGGTAATAATGTTAACACTAACATATTAAAACATAATTCTGTATTCTGCTAAAGAATAGAATTCCCGGGTATATAACATCAAACCTATTGAGGGGAAAGAGTGGAAAGAGAATAGAGTTAATTCATAGAAGGGAAAAGGGGGCAGGGGGAATGTGGCATATGTTAAATAGAAAAAATAAAATGGCAGAAATAAATCCAAATATATCAGACATGGTGACAAATATAAATGGACTATATTCTTCACTTAAAAGACAGAGGACTCTAAGAATAGATATTTTTTAATCCAGCTATAAGAGATGGAAAAAATAATAAAAGGAAAATACTAACTAAAAGCCAATTTTATGTTTTTTTTAAGTTTATAAAGATCACCACGTATAGTAATTCTGAACTTGTATGTACCCAACAAGATAGCCCCCAAATATAAAAAAACAAAAATGAACTTATTTATAAGGAAGAACAACAACATGCTGCAAACAGCAACCATAGTGGTAGAATAACATGCCTCCTTCAGCAATTGATAGCCAATCCAATGACATACCTAGAACATATGGAACCCTATACCCAACAGAACGGGCTATATATTCTTTTCAAGTACACTTGGAACAATCATAAAAATTAACCTCAGGGTGCCTGGGTGGCTCAGTTGGTTAAATGTCCAACTCTTGATTTTCACTCAGGATGTGATCTCAGGCTCCTGAGGTCAAGCCCCAGGTTGGGCTCTGCACTCAGCGGGGAATCTGCTTGAGACGCTCTCCCTCCCCCTCTCCCTCTGCCCCTTCCCCTGCTCATGCTCTCTCTCTCAAATAAGTAAATAAATCTTTAAAAAAAATTATCCTCAGGGCACCTGGGTGGGTCAGTCGGTTGGCTGTCTGCCTTTGGCTCAGGTCATAATCCCATGGTCCTGGGATGGAGCCCTGCATTGGGCTCTCTACTCAGCGGGAAGTCTGCTTCTCTCTCTTCCTTTGTGCACTCTCTCTCAAATAAATAAAATCTTAAAAAATTATCCTCAATAACATCACAAAGTAAATGTAGATAAATAACAAATAAGTGATTATCATACAGAACATATTCTCTAATTTCAACGTAATATAATTAGAAATCAATCAGTAAAATTTAACTCAATCCCCAAGTGTTTGGGGGCAATCTAGTGTGTTCCCCAAACATATGAGGATTTAGTATCTATGTAGTATTCACAGATACTATCTGTAGAATGTCCCTAAACTATTCAAATTCAAATCTATATAATTAGAAAAGACTGAAAATTAATAGTCGTAAGAAGGTACCAGAACAAAATAAAACAATGGAATTAAGAAGAAGGCAATGCCAAAGATAAGAGCTAAAACTAATAAAATAGGAAACAAAGATCCATAGTGAGGACTAATAAAACAAAATATCTAGTTCTTTGAAAAAGACTAATAAAGTAGGTGGATCCCAAGGGGGGGGAAAAAAAGAGAATGAACAAAGAAAAATATTAGTATAAAGATCAAAAAGAGGGCACCTGGGTGGCTCAGTTGGTTAAGCATCTGCCTTCCGCTCAAGTCATGATCCCCGGGATTGGGTCCCACATCGGGATCCCTGCTCCACAGGGAGTCTGCTTCTCCTTCTCCCTCTGCCCCTCCCCCACTGCTTGTGCTCAAGCTCTCTCTCCCTCACTCTCAAATAAATAAAATCTTAAAAAAAAAAAAAAAAGATCAAGAAGAGATTTTTAAAGATTACAGGGAAAATGTGAATTTTTATGCCCATAAATTGGAAAGTTTAGATAATAATTTCCTGTAAAAAATATAACATAAAATTGACTCAAAAAGAAATAGAAAAACAAGTTATAAAAAATTCATCCATGTTTCCATGTGGCACTGGTTTCACTTTTTACATTTAAATCTTTTGGTTAATTTGGAGTCATTCTGGAAGCCTGGGTGGCTCAGTTGTTTAAGCAACTGCCTTCGGCTCAGGTCATGATCCTGGAGTCCTGGGATTGAGTCCCACATCAGGCTCCCTGCTCAGCAAGGGGTCTGCTTCTCCCTCTGATCCTCCCCCCGCTCATGCTCTCTCTCTCATTCTCTCTCTCTCTCAAATAAATAATAAAATCTTTTAAAAAAACTAATTTGGAGTCATTTTGGTATATGGTATGAACCATGACTTCAGCTTTATATCCTTTTTTTTCTTTAAGAGAGAGAGGGCATACACGTGAGTGGGTGGGTGTGTGGGGAAGGGGGGCAAAGGGAGAGGGTGAGAGAGAATCTTAAGCAGAGTGCAGAGCCCGATGTGGGGCTCAATCTCACAACCCCAAGATCATGAGCTGACCTGAAATCAAGAGTCAGTTAACCAACTCAGCCACCAAGGTGCCCCTCTAGCTTTATATCCTGATGACTATCCAGTTGTTCTACCTTATCACTCAATTTATTCATTTATTAAATAGTGTATCTTTTCCCCACTGATTTTATATTTTTTAAGATTTTATTTATTTGGGAGAGAGAGTGCATGCGAGAGAGAGAATGAGAGAGCATGAGTGGGGGGAGGCTCAAGGGGAAGGGAGTAGAAGTAGCCTCCCCATTGAGCAAGGAGCCTGACATGGGGGTCAATCCCAGAACCCTGGGATCATGACCTGAGCCAGAGGCAGATGCTTAACTGACTGAGCCAACCAGGTGATCCCACCACTGATTTTTTTTTTTTAAAGATTTTATTTATTTATCTGACAGAAAGACAGTGAGAGAGGGAACACAAGCAGGGGGAGTGGGAGAGGGAGAAGCAGGCTTCCCGCTGAGTAGGGAGCCCAACGCAGAGCTCAATCCCAGGAACCTGGGATCATGACCGGAGCCAAAGGCAGACGCTTAACGACTGAGCCACCCAGGCACCCCTCTCCCCGCTGATTTTAATTGGCATTTTTGTTAAATGTTAAAATCCCAGATGCAGGCTTTATTTCTAGACTATACATTCAGTTTCATTGGTCTGTCCCTTTTTTCTTCTCTCTTTTTAAAGGCCTGATAATATGCTGTATTATCTAGTAGGCTTTTGATCTTAAAACCAGACATTATAAGGAAAGTAAAGTATATATAGTATAGTATATATAGCTTATCTGAATGTGGCTATAAGAATCCTCAATAAAATATAAGCAAACTGAATCAAGGGATACATAAAGAAGCAATACATCATGATCAAGCGGAGTATGTGTCAGGAATGCAAAGATGGTTTAATCTGCAAAATTCTATTAATTTACAATCTTGAATCTAAAGGAGAAAACCATGTCATCTCACGAGCTTCAGAAAAACTAGTAATATTCAATACTAATTTTTAGGAAACTCTCAGCAAACTACTTTAAAAGAGAACATCCTTATCTTAATAAGTACCTACCCAAACCAACAATAACCATTGTGTTTCATGGTAAAACTTTGGAAACATTTCCTTAGCAATGCCGACTATCCATCCTTCTGTACAGCACTGTGCTGGAGATCTTAAATTAGTCACAACGTAACAAGAAAAAAAGTGAATGAATTGGGAAGGGGAAAAAAAACTAGAATCATTCACAGATAATATGATTCTCCACATAGAAAATCTAGAAGAATCTACAGTGAAATTACCAGAACTGCTTGAGTGCCACAGGGCAACCAGAGACCCACACGGTATCATTCCAGAATACCAGCAACGAACAATGAGAAAATGTGACTTCTCAAAGAAACCATTTAAAACAGCAACAGAAACCAGAAGAAACTTAGAATAAACCTGTTCAAAGATGTGTAAGACTTTACACAGAGATCATAATTTATTAATAGACATAAAAGAAAACTCTACATAAATGGAAAAATACACCACATTCACAGATCTGAAGAACTGTTATCATAAAGATGATATCCGTTTATTCCACAGTAATCCGTAAATTAAGTAGAAATTTCAACCTGACAGAGGTTGTTTCTGGAACTTTACAAGGTGATTCTAAAATTCTGACAGGGATGGACTCATCTAACAAGATATTGGAATTACTGTAAAGCTTTGGTATTAGCTCAGGGATTACAAAAAGACTAATGGAATTGTTATGGTCTGAATGTGTACCCCCAAAATTCATAGGCTGAAATCTAACCTCCAGAGTGACTAAGCTTGCAGATGGGGCCTCTAGAGTAGTACTTAAGATGAAATGAAATCATAAGAGTGGGACCCTGATCCAATAGGATTAGTATCCCTATAAGAAAAGACAACAGAGAGCTCTCTCCTCCCTCCCTCTCCCCCTGCCTCCTCCCCATGCCACTGAGCACACCATGGAAAGGCCATGTGGGGACATAGCAAGAAGGCAGCCATCTGCAAACCAGGAAGAGAGCCCTCACCAGAAACTGAATATGCTGGCACCTTGATCGTGGACCTCCAGCCTCCAGAACAATGAGAAAATAAATGTCTGTTGTCTAAGCCACCCAGTCTGCTAAGGTCACCTGAGAAAACGAATACAGGAATAAAAAGAGAACTCAGAAACAAACCTACATACATATGGCAACTTGGTATATAACAGAGGTGGTGTTATAAACCAACTGAACTGAATATTTAGTAAATGTTCTTGGGAATGTGTGTGTGAGCAAGAGAGAGAGGGAGAAACTATGTATCACGTTAAAATTAAAACTTTACAACAGAAGCCATCATAAAGAAAATTTTTAAAACCAATAGAAAAATGAGATCAGGGATATGATGATATCTTTTATTTCTTCTTGTCTGACTGCCCTACCCAGGATTTCCCACTCTGTTGAAGAGGATTGGTAAGAGGGGGCACCCTTGTTTTGTTCCTGATCTTAGAGGAAAAGTTTTCAACCTTTTGCCATTGAATATGATGTTAGCTGTGGGCTTGTCATGTATGGTCTTTATTATGTTGACATATGTTCCTTTTATGCCTAATTTGTTAAAGAGTTTTTATCATGGATGGATATTGAATTTTGTCAAATGTTTTTTTCTTTGTCTATTAAGGTGATCACATGATTCTTTTCTCTCATTGTGCTAATGTGACCTACCACATTGATTGATTTGCATATGTTTAAAACATCCCTGCATCCCAAGGATAAATGCTACTAGATCATGGTGAATGATCCTTTTAATGTGCTGCTAAATTTGGTTTGCTGGCATTTTACTGAGATTTTTCATATTACTATCCATCAGGGATTGGCCTGAAATTTTCTTTTCCGGTAGTGTCCTTTTCTGGTTTTGGTATTAGGAAAACGATGGCTTTATAAAATGAGTTTGGGAGTGGTTCCCTCCTCTTCGATTTTTTGGAAGAGCCTGAGGATTGGTGTTAATTCTCCTTTAGATGTTTGGTAAAATTCACCAGTAAAGCCATCTAGTTCTGGGCTTTTCTTCATTAGGAGATTTTCTTTCTTTCTTTTTTTTTTTAGGATTCTACCCATTTATTTGACAGAGAGAGAGACAGCGAGAGAGGGAACACAAGCAGGGGGAGTGGGAGAGGGAGAAGCAGGCTTCCTGCCGAGCAGGGAGCCCGATGCAGGGCTCGATCCCAGGACCCTGGGATCACGACCCGAGCCGAAGGCAGCCGCCAACGACTGAGCCACTCAGGCGCCCCAGGAGATTTTCTTTTTAAGATTTTATTTATTTGTGAGAGAGAGAACACTAGCAGGGGGAGCGGCAGGCAGAGAGAGAGGGAGAAGCAGGCTCCCCTCTGAGCAAGGAGCCCGATGCAGGACTCGATCCCAGGACCCCAGGATCATGACCTGGGCTGAAGGCAGACGCTTAACCGACTAAGTCACCCAGGTGCCCCTGGGAGATTTTCGATTACTGATTCATACCAGGAGGAAATATGCACAGAAGACACAGACAAGCGTGTTCACCACAGCAGAGTTTGTAATAATAATTTCCTAAAAGGTAGAAACAACCTAATGTCTCTGGTTTGGTTTATTCATAGCATACATCAGTTAAAATTTATGAATTCAATATGTATTTCTCAAAATTGATAAATCTCACAAACTTTGTTAAGTTTAAAAAGCCAATACTGGGGGTGGGGGGGGTGCCCGGTGGCTCAGTTGGTTAAGCATCTGGTCATGATCACAGCGTCCTGGGATAAGACTGGCATCCGGCTCCCTGCTCAGCAGGGAGTCTCCTTCTCCCTCCCCCTGCTCTTGTGCTTTCTCTCTCTGTCTCTCTCTCCCTCTCAAATAAATAAATAAAGTCTTTAAAAACAAAAACAAAAACAATGCTGGGACACCTGGGTAGCTCAGTCAGTTAAGGAATTGACTCGATTTCAGCTCAGGTCATGATCCCAGGGTTGCAAGATCAAGCCCCATGTCAGGCTCCGCGCTCAGCACAGAGTCTGCTTGAGATTCTCTCCCTCTTCTCCCTTCCTGCCCCCCTCCCCATGCATGCACATGCGCTCTCTAAATAAATAAAAAATAAAAGATTTTTTTAAAAAAGCCAATGCTAGAAGATATCTTTTATTTAAATTTAAATTTGTGAAACACATAAAATAGTATATACTGTTTGTGAATATATAATATGGAGGAAAATATGAATACACTCTTGGGAAAAGTACCCATTAGCTCCAACGTGTGTGGCTGCCTCTGAGCGACAGGCATGAAAGGGCTAGAGTGGTGACCCTGTGGCTCCACAAAGTTTTACTTCTGGCTTTTTTTTTTTTTAGTGCTCTAAGCAAATATTGCAAGATGTTAACATCTGTTCAATCTCAGTGGTTCATGGCTGCTGGAGGTGGGAGTGGGGATAGTATGTTTGAAATGTATTAAAATTCAAAACCCTGAAAAAGAAAAGAAAAGGCCCACAACAAGTAGCCAGGGAAGGACAATTAACAGAAAAACAGCATCGTGGAAACCAAGGGGAAGGGTGGGCCTCGTCCAGGGCTGCCGAGTTGGCTGTTGCCCACATGATGAAGACGGTGCACAGACTCTCGGCTACCATCACCACACGAGTGATGGCGGAGGAAGCCGGCTTGCAAGGGCCATGCTTTGGCCAACTCTAAGCTTGGCTACGCCGGGAAGTGGCCGTGCATGGTACCTGCAGGGAAAGCAGCCCTCTGCCCAAGCTGGAAACATCTGGACATTTTTAGGAAGGTAAAGGAAGTAAGTATAGGGCAAGGTTAAGATTGGGGCCAGAAGGGATAGAAAGGAAGGCTGATGATGGAGGAGGTGGTGTGGCCTTGCAAAGAAGAGAGTGTCTAGGAAGTAAGGCAGGAGGGGGGTGGGGGCAGGGGTGGAGGAGGCAGCTGCCAGGCTCCCAAGCAGAGAGGCCAGAATCCAACAGACCCTCCTGCCAGCGATACAGCCCACTCTGGATCCAGAGAGGGGAGCTGGCCCTGAGAGCAGAAAGATGATGGAGGGTTGTACTCACCATTAAGTTGAACAGATGTGCATTTACTTAAATGAGTATTGGAGGGAAAAAAAAAGAAAGAAAGAAATAACTAGCCACTAAATGTGTGATTTCAGAGGAGATGGCAGCAGAGGGGGCCCATGAAGGCAGTTAAGCAGCCTGAGCTTTGGGTCTCAACACAAAGAGCCCAGCCCTGGGGACCAGAGCATGTCCACCCAGCTGATGTATATTTATCTTCACATATATATTTTTAAAATTAGGCAGAAGTTTGGGGCGCCTGGGTGGCTCAGTCATTAAGCATCTGCCTTCGGCTCAGGTCATGATCCCAGGGTCCTGGGATCAAGCCCCGCATCGGGCTCCCTACTCGGCGGGAAGCCTGCTTCTCCCTCTCCCACTCCCCCTGCTTGTGTTCCCTCTCTTGTTGTGTCTCTCTCTGTCAAATAAATAAATAAAATCTTAAAAAACAAAACAAAACAAAAATAGGCAGAAGTTTGGAAACCATCCCCTCTGGAGGAAGCGATGCCAGGCTGGGTGTTGATGGGGGTTTGGTTCTGGTTGAGACTGACTCTCCCATCTCCCACGCTTTCAGGACCTTCTCAATGACCTGTTCGCCTTCATCTTCCTTGTGGGGGCTGTAGTCATAGCTGTGAGAAGCCGACAGACCATGCCCATGCACTACTTCATTGCTGTGGTGAGTCTTTCGTGTTGGGAACTCCAGAAATCACCTCTTCTGGAGAATGGGTGTTTTCCCCTGACTTAAGGAAAGGACTTCTTTTCTTTTCACAAAATCTTGGGACCCGTGCAAAGTTTAAAAGTAAAGCTGGTCAATGTTTCCAAAGAAGAAGCCACTTAAATAAAGATGCCGTCCAGGGAGCCAGCTGAGCTAAGGGCTTCCTCCTCCTAGCTGCCTTGATCCCCAAGCCAATGGGCCACACCCAGGCTGGGTTTTAAGAGAGGGATGCTGAGGTTGGGGGAGGGGCAAAATCGGAGTGTCTCCGGGGGAACCAAGGGATGTGTTAACCAGCACCTGCTGACTAATTAGAAACAAGGAGAGACTATGCCTGCTTTGGAATGAAAAGCAAAAGTTCCTTCTTCTGTTTTCTAGATCCTTATTGGCGTGGCTGGACTTTTCGCCTTAATCGATGTGTGTCTTCAAAGAAAACATTTCAAAGGCAAGAGAGTCAGAAGGAATGCGCTGATTCCCCCTGCAGGAAAGGAGCAAAAGTTTGAAAAGCCAAAGGAAGGAGAAAAGCCACCGGAAAATGTACCAGAAAAGGCACCAGAAAAGGCAGGAGAAAAGCCCAAGGATAAAGGAAAGGGAGGCAAGAAATGACAGGAAGGAGTGACAGCGTGTTTTACTACAAAACATATGTCCACTGTCTGTCTTTTCTTCTCTCTAGAATGGTTTTTTCCTTTCCATCCCAATAACCACCTTTGCTTGGAAAAGAAATTCCTCTTTAAATGGATTTTAAAGCTTAAAGTTGACGTAAACATTATTTTGTTCATTCAACAAAAGGTACTGAGTGTTTTGGTGCAGAGGGCAAGATCAGAGCTGGGCCTCTTGGGGCACCTGCCTACCACAGGGCACACGAGGTTTGGGGGACCAGCAGTGTGGGCGACACTGGCTGTCAACAGTGATCAGCCAAAAGGGCCAGAGGAGAACAAGAGACTGCCAAACAAAATGAACATTTTGTTCATAGTGATATTTGTATTTTCTATTTTTTTTTTTTTTAAGCATCCAGGTAGTCCCTATGAGAAAAATCGGCTGTTGGCCTTCCTTACTCTTACTTTGCAGTTTAGCCTTGGTCCTCATGTGAGGTGCACTTAGGAGGAGGGCAAAGAGGTGGTGTCATCCCCTCAGGGTTCAGGGCCTCCAAGAGCCAGTCAGGCTGGCACATGGGCAAGGCAGGATGGGCACAGGAAGAACCGAGGGGACTCCAGCCAGCCCTCTGGGACCTGCAGTGTCTCCCTCAGTGAGGACCTGAGCATAAGCCCTGAGCCAGGCTCAGCTGGGCCCTGGAGCCACGGTTCCCGCCCAAGTGACAGGGTCCACCTCTGCCGGGAGAGCACATACTCGGCTGCTACAGAGCAGCAAGTGAGGCTGGCAAGAGGCTGCAGCCTGGTGGTCGGCGGTTGGGCGGGCGGGGAGCCCATGCAGGCTGGGCAGGATGACGCATAACCCTACCGAAAGTGGGAGCAACCAGAGGGGGAGGTACCTTGAACTCAAAAGTGCAGCCTATCCTGCCATGTGACCCGAAATTCCTCTCCTAGGTATTGAGCCAAGAGGAATGGTGTATTAGAATGTTCATAATAGCCAAAAGGTAAAAAAGAGCCTAAATGTTCAAAAGGAGATGAATTAAACTGTGCTACGTTCACAAAATGGAATACTACTCAGCAATGAAAAAGAATAATGATACAACATGATGATGAATAATGATAAAAATAAAAGATTCACAACGACGACTCTCACATCATATTGAGTGAAAGAAGGCACACACAAGAGAAGGACATACCCTATGATTCTATTTCTAAGAAGTTCAAGAACAGAGAAAAATACAGTGAAAGAAATGGACACACTATTTGCTTCAAGAGGAGTTTGAGGACTGACTACAAAGGGGCGTGAGGGTATGAGAAAGTTCTTTATTTTCACTGGGGGAAGTAGTCACAGGTATATACGTCTGTCCAAGCATTCAATTGTATACTCAACACCTGTGTATTTCATCATATGTAAATTTGATCTAAAAATGTAAGCACAACAGAACTGTGTTCAGAATTTCATGGAACAGGGTAGACCTTGCTGAACTCCTCTGTGTGGCCATCCCTCTCAATCCCTGGAGGCGGCTCTCGGAGCAGGCAGTTCCCCACATCCAGACAGAGAAGGCATGCAGTGGGCCTGGGCTGGGGCTGGAACATAACGATGCAGCCACCTGTCATGCTGAGCCAGGAACCCTGGGACAGGGCTGTGGTCATCAGAGACTTCAGGAAGATGCCCCTTTGGAGCAAAACTACATCAGGTGAGTATCTGCTAGGAATAGGGAATGTATCACCTATGGATCTGGTCAAAATGCAGATTCTGAAAAATCCTAACTAGTACATTCAGAGTAAAGATGGATACTGTGTGCCTAAAACAAAAATCGTAAAGAAGACAATAAGCTAACAACAGTTCTTAATGGGGAGGGGTTGGTGGGATTATGAAAAAGATTTTAAAATTTAACAGGAGAGTTAACTAATAGAATGGACAGTTAGTGTTATGGAAAATAAAGTCCACATTGCTTGGTAAAATACAGGAACTTGAAAGATAAAGAGAAAATTCCCAAAGCTTTCAGAGCAAGAGAAACAGCACAAAGATGTTACTGACATGAGAACAAAACCAAACATCAAAGGCTACCTGGATATTAGAAGACAACAAGGCAGGGGCACCTGGATGACACAGGTGGTTGAGCATCCTACTCTTGGTTTCAGCTCAGGTCATGATCTCAGGATCCTGAGATTGAGCCCCACATCGCGCTCCATGCTGACTCTCCCTCTGCACCCCCCCCAAAACAAAAACATCTTTTTTTTAAAAGGGTGGGGAGTGCCGGGGTGGTGCAGTTGGTTGAATGATCAACTCTTGGTTTCGGCTCGGGTCATGATCTCAGGGTCATAAGATCGAGCCCTACACTGGGCTCCACGCCAAGCGTGAAGCCTACTTAAAAAAAATAAAAAATAAAAATAAAATTAAGGGGGGGCGCCTGGGTGGTTCATTTGGCTAAGCGCTGCCTTCGGCTCAGGTCATGATCCCAGGCTCCTGGGATCTAGCCCTGCGTCGGGCTCCCTGCTCAGCAGAGAGCCTGCTTCTCCTCTCCCTCTGCCTGCCACTCTGCCTATTTGTGCTCTCTCTATATATCTTTGTCAAATGAATAAAAATTTTAAAAATCTTTTAGAAATTTTAAATTAAATTAAGGTTAAATGAGGTCATAAGGTTAATTGGTTTTCTTCTCTCTGTATCAGAAGCAGTGGTGGGAAGTAGGAAACTGAGTAGAGAAACGAAACAAGCTTTGTAGACAGAAGACCCCTCAGAACTTGAAAGTGTCAAGGAGACCATGAAAAGGAAAGATCTCAAGAGAAAGATCACATTAAGCTGTATATGAACTCTTGGGACCACCCCCAAGCAGTGGATGCATGGATTTCACCCTAGACAGCAGATCAAAGGCCTGGAGAAGTAAACCACAGGGAAGGCCATGACACAGGTCTCAGACTGGAAACTCAGGCACACACAGAACAGATCAGAATAGCACTGCAACAACAACGGACAGGACATCTGGACAGAATGTCAGTAAGGATATAGAAGACTTGAACAATACTATAAACCATCTACTCCTAACAGATATATGTTGAACATTACCCCAACAACAGCAGAATACTCATGCTTCACAAGTGCATATGAAAGCGTCTGTAAGATAGACCAGGTGTTAGGACACAAACCAAGCCTCAATAGATTTAAAAACACTGAAATCATACAAATTATCTACTTTGATCATAATGGAATGAAGCTAAAAATGAATAACAGAAGGAAAACTGGAAAACTGACAAATATGTGGAAAACAACCAATGGGTCAAAGAAGAAAACAGAAAAAGAAATTAGAAAATACCTACAGATGAATGAAACTAAAATACAACATACTAAAACTTATGAGATGCAGCAAAGGCAGTGCTCAGAGAGAAATTTACAGGTGTAAATGCCTACATTTAAAAGGAAGAAAGATCTCAAACCATAACCTAACTTTACATCTTGATGAACCAGTAAAAGACCAAACTAAACCCAGAGATAGAGGAAAGGAAACAACAGAGATTAAAGCTAAGATAAATAAAACACAGAGTAGAAAAACAATAATCAACAAATCCAAAAGTTGGTTCTTTGGAGGTATCAACAAGATCAACAAACTTTTACCTAATGACAAAAAAAAAAAAAAAAAGACTAAAGTCAGAATTGAAAGTGAGGACATTATACTAATGATAGAGAAATAAAAAGAATTACAAGATAATTCTACAATAGTTGTATGCCAAAAAATTAGATGAAAAGACATACACACAAGAAACACACGATTTACCTAAATTGACTCAAGAAGAAATAGACAATCTCAACAGATCTATAAAAGATCAAAATAGTAACGAAAAACATCCCAACAAATAAAAGTTCAGTACCACCAAACATTTAAAGAATTACCAACCCATCTCAAACTCTCCCAAAAAACAAAAGACAAAGGAACACTTTCTAACTCATTTTATGGAGCCAGCATTACAAAAGATACCAAAGCTAGATAAAGATATCACAAAAAAAGAAAACTATATCCTAGTATTTGTTATGACTATAGATGTAAAAATTCTCAACAAAATTTAGCAAACCAACTCTAACAGGACATCAAACTTATTATACACTATGACCAAGTGGGATTTACCCCAGAATACTACTGCAAAGTTTTTGAAAACTGAACTGAGGGGGCAACTGGGTGGCTCAGTCATTAAGTGTCTGCCTTCCACTTAGGTCATGATCCCAGGATCCTGGGATCAAGCCCCACGTCAGGCTCCCTGCTCAGCAGGAAGCCCGCTTCTCCCTCTCCCACTCCCCTTGCTTGTGTTCCCTCTCTCACTGTCTCTCTCTCTCTCTCTGTCAAATAAATAAGATCTTAAAAAAAAAAAAATTTACTAAAAAGAAAAAAAAAGAAAAGTGAACTGAGGGGCGTCTGGGTGGCTCAGTTGGTTAAGTGTCTGCCTTCAACTCAGGTCCTGGAGTCCTGACATTGAGCCCCACATCAGTCTCCCTGCTCAGTGAGGAGTCTGCTTCTCCCTCTGCCCCTCCCCGCTGCTTGTGCGCTCTCTCTCTCTCTCTCTCTCTCACTCTCTTCTTTCAAATAAATAAATAAAATCTTTAGAAAATTGTTTAAAAAAAAAGAAAACTGAACTGACATTGGATCCACAGTTCAGTGGTGGTAGGATATTGTGGCCTAAATCTAACCAGTTGATTGCCTGCTTAAAAATAAAAAACAGGGATGCCTGGGTGGCTCAGTCGTTAAGTGTCTGCCTTCGGCTCAGGTCATGATCCCAGGGTCCTGGGATCGAGTCCCACATCGGCCTCCCTGCTCGGTGGGAAGCCTGCTTCTCCATCTCCCACACCCTCTGTTGTGTTCCCTCTCTCTCTGTCTCTCTCTCTGTCAAAAAATAAATAAAATCTTAAAAAAAATAAATTAATTAAAATAAAAATAAAAAACAAAACAAAACCCAATGATCTCTATAGGAATTAAACAAATCCAGAGTTCATAGCATAATATGAAAAATGTCCAAGATAAAATCAATATTTAGTTGACATATTCAGAACTAGAAAAATCTCAACATTTTATGAGAGAAAAGACAGTCAACATAGAGCAACCCAAGAATAACACAAATGGTAGATGATTAGACAAAAACTTGAAAGAGAATATTGTAACCATGCTCTAAGAATAAGTGAAATAAATGGATAAAAAGTCTTAGTGAAGAAATATAAGATATAAAAAAATCATATGGAAATTTTAGAACTGAACACAATAACCAAAATACAAATCTCACTGGATGTGCTTAATAGCAGAATAGAAATGGCAGAGGAAGGAGTTAGTGAACTTGAAGATAGATTAAGGGGCGCCTGGGTGGCTCAGTCGGTTAACCATCTGCCTTCAGCTTGGGTCATGATCCCAGGGTCCTAGGATTGAGTCCCGAGTCGGGCTCCCTGCTCAGCAGGGAGTCTGCTTCTCTCACTGCCCCTCCCCCCTCGTGATCTCCCTCTCTCTCTGTGTCATTCTCTCTCTCTCTGAAATAAGTAAATAAATAAGATAGATCCATAGAAATTATCCAATTTCAACAAAAGAAAGTAATAAGATTGAAAAAAATGAACAGAGCTTTGGGAACTTTAGAGACAATATCAAAAGGTCAAATATTTGTTGCTGTTGTTTTTTTAAAGATTTTATTTATTTATTTGACAGAGAGACACAGCGAGAGAGGGAACACAAGCAGGGGGAGTGGGAGAGGGAGAAACGGGCTCCCTGCCGAGCAGGGAGCCCGATGTGGGGCTCAATCCCAGGACCCTGGGATCATGACCTGAGCCGAAGGCAGACGCTTAACGACTGAGCCACCCAGGCACCCCTCAAAAGGCCTAATATTTGTATCACTGGATTCCCATAAGGAGTGGAGTAAGAGTATGGCACAAAAACTTTTTGAAGAAATAAAGGCTGACAACTTCCCCAAATTAGCAAAAGACATAAATTTACAGATTCAAGAAATTCAGTAAACCTCAAACAGAAGAAACAAAAAATTCATACCCAGATACAGCCTAATCAAATTTCTGAAAAGTAAAGATGAAGACAAAAATATTGTGAGCACTTAGAGAAAAATGATGCAACAATCTGAATGACTGAGGATTTCTCATCAGAGACCATGGAGCCCAGAAAGAAACGGCACAGTTTTCAAGTGTTAAAAGAAAATAACTGTCAGGGCACCTGGGTGGCACAGTTGGTTAAGCATCCGACTCTTGGTTTTGGCTCAGGTCATGATCTCAGGGTCATGAGATCAAGACCTGCATTGGGCTCCACACTCAGCATGGACCCTGCTTCAGATTCTCTCTCCCTTTCCCTATGCCCCTCCTGCTCATGTCCCTTCTCTCTCTCTAAAATAAATAAATCTTGGGGTGCCGGGGCACCTGGGTGGCTCAGTCGTTAAGCGTCTGCCTTCGGCTCAGGTCATGATCCCAGGATCCTGGGATCGAGCCTCACATCGGGCTCCCTGCTCAGCAGGAGGCCTACTTCTCCCTCTCCCACTCCCCCTGCTTGTGTTCCCTCTCTCGCTGTGTCTCTCTCTGTCAAATAAATAAATAATCTTAAAAAAAAAATCTTGGGGTGCCTGGGTAGCTCAGTCGTTAAGCGTCTGCCTTCGGTTCAGATCATGATCCTAGTGTCCTGGGATTGAGCCCCACATCGGGCTCCCTGGTCAGCGGGAGGCCTGCTTCTCCCTCTCCCACTCCCCCTGCTTGTGTTCCTGCTCTCACTATCTCTCTCTGTCAAATAAATAAATAAAATCTTTTTAAAAAAAAATTTAAAAAATCTTTAAAAGAAAAGAACTTTTAAATCCAGAATTCTATATCCAGTTAAAATACCCTTCATCAATGGAGGCCAAAAAAAAAAAAAAGACATTCTCAAAAAGAGGAAAACTGGGGACACCTGGGTGGCTTAGTCGGTTGAGTGTCTGCCTTTGGCTCAGGTCATGATCCCAGAGTCCTGGGATCAATCCCCACCCTACATCGGGCTCCCTACTTATAGGGGAGCCTGCTTCTCCTTCTCCCTCTGCCATCCCCCGCCCCAACTTGTGCTCTCTGACTCTCTCAAGCTCTCTGTCAAATCAATAAATAAAATCTGAAGAAAAAAAAAAAAGAGGAAAACTGGAGCGCCTGGGGGGGCTCAGTTGGTTAAGCATCCGGCTCTTGATTTCAGCTCAGGTCATGATTTCAGGGTCATGAGATCAAGCCCCAAGTTTGGCTCTGCACTCAGCAGGGAGTCTGCTGGAGATTCTCTCTGTCCCTCTCCCTCTACCCACGCTCACACCCCCCTCCTCCACACACTCTCTCTCTCTGAAATAAACAAATCTAAAAAAACAAGAGGAAAACTAAGAGAACACATTGCCAGTAGATCTGCTCTGAAAGAAGTGCCAAAGGAAGTTCTTTAGACAGTAGAGAAAGTATACCAGAAGGAAACATGGAATTTCAAGGATAAAGGATGAGCAACAGAAATAGTAAATATCTTAAAAATTAAAAACAGAATTACCATATGATCCAGCATTCCCACTTCCGGGTATATATCCAAAGGAAATAAAAACATCATGTTGAAGAGATATCTGCACCCCCATGTTCATTACAGCATTATTTACAATAGCCAAGACATGGAAACAATCTAAGTGTCCATCAATGGATGAATGGATAAAGAAAATGTGGCATATATACACAATGGAATATTATTCAACCTTAAAAAAGAAGGAAAACCTACCATTTGTGGCAACATGGAGGGCATTATGCTAAGCGAAAAAGTTAGAGAGAGACAAATACTGTATGATTTCATGTATATGTGGAATCTAAAAATCAAGAAAAAAAGAAAAAAGTGAAACTCATAGAAAATGAGATCAGATTTGTTGTTACCAAAGGCAAGAGGTGGAAGGAAAGGGAATTAGATGAAGGTAGTCAAAAGGTACAAATTTCCAGTTATAAAATAAATAAGTACTGGAAATATAATATACAGCATGATAACTACAGTTAACACTGCTATATGGCATATTTGAAAGTTGATGAGAGTAAATCCTAAAAGTTCTCATCACAACTTAAAAAACACTTTTTCTCTTTTTTTGTATCTATATTTGATGATGGACGTTAACTAAACTTACTGTGTTAATCACTTCACAATACACATAAGTCAAATCCTTATGCTGTAGACCTTAAACTTATATGTCAATTATTATTGTATGTCAATTATTATCTCAATAAAACTGGAAAAAAAAGAAATAGTAAATATCTGGACAAGTAGAATATTCTTCTCAAGTTCTTCAAAATATGTTTGATGTTTGAAAGCAAAAATCTTAACATTATCTGATGGGATTTCCTGTAGAAGTAGATATAATACATGTGACAGCCACAGCGTAAAGAAGGGAGGATAAAATGACCTATATGATGGTCAGATTTCTGCATTGCATTTGAAGTGGTAAAATATTAATTTAAGTAGCCTGAAAAGTTAAGCATATATATAGTAATCCCTATAGAAAACACTAAAAAACTGTACCAAGAGAGTAAAAAACTCAACAGATAAGTTATGAAAGAGTACTAAAAAATATTTAAATAATCCAAAAGAGGGCAGGAAAGAAGAAATGAACAAAAACAGAAGAAACAAACAAAACAAATACAAAACTGTGTAGCTAAATCCAAATATACAAATAATTACACTAAATATACATACATACCAATTAAAATACACAGATTGTCAGAGGGATTTTTTTTTAAAGACCTGCAGAAAACCCACTTTAAATAATGGTATAGGTAGATTAAAAATAAAAGAATGGGAAAAGATATTCCATCAATCAAAAGAAAACTGGGATAGGGCGCCTGGGTGGCTCAGTTGGTTAAGCGACTGCCTTCGGCTCAGGTCATGATCCTGGAGTCCCGGGATCGAGTCCCGCATCAGGCTCCCTGCTCGGTGGGGAGCCTGCTTCTCCCTCTGACCCTCCCCCCTCTCATGTGCTCTCTGTCTCTCTCATTCTGTCTCAAATAAATAAATAAAATCTTAAAAAAAAAGAAAAGAAAACTGGGATAGTTAATACTAATATCATACAAAGATAAAGCAAAGAAAATCAGGAATAAAAGAGACACCACATAATGATAAAATGATCAATTCACCCTATGAAAATACAACAGTCCTAAAGGTTCCTAATAGCAGAGCCTCAAAATGCAGAAAGCAAAAACTGATAGAACTGAAGAGAAAAATGGGCAAATCTACACATATTATTGAAGATTTCAACTTTTCTCTCTAGGCAATTGATAGAACATGTACACAGACAATCAGCAAAGATGTAAAAGAACTAAATACCACCACTAATCAACTGGATCTAACTGACATTTATAGAACACTTCACTCAACAAATACACTTTCTTTTCAAGTGCACATAGAGCATTCACCAAGATGGGCCATATCCTGAATCATAAAACAAACCTCCATAAATTTAAAAGAATTAAAATCATACAAAATGGGCGCCTGGGTGGCTCAGTTGGTTGGGCGGCTGCCTTCGGCTCAGGTCGTGATCCTGGAGTCCCTGGATCGAGTCCCGCATCGGGCTCCCTGCTCGGCAGGGTGCCTGCTTCTGCCTCTGACCCTCCCCCCTCTCATGTGCTCTCTCTCTCTCATTCTGTCTGTCTCAAATAAATAAATAAAATCTTAAAAAAAAAAAAAAATCATACAAAATGTCTTCTCTGACCATAATGGAATTAAACTGGAAATCAATAACAGAAACATGATTGAAAAGTCCTCAACTGTTTAAAAATTAAATAATATACTGTCAAATAATCTGCAGTTCAAAGATACAGTCTTGGGAGAAATTAGAAAATATTTTGAAGTGGACAAAAATGAAAACACAACATCAACATTTGTAAGATGAAACGAAAATAGTACTTAGATATTTATAGCATTAAATGCTTATATGAGAAAAGCATAAACAAGATGTGCCAGATAAATGCCAACAAAAAGAAGGTAGGCATGGTGAAATTAATATTAAATGAAATAGAATTCAAAGCTAAAAGCATTCACTAGAGACAACAGAAATGTCAAAATGATAGTTAATAAAAACGTAATATATGCCAGGCACTATTCTTTTTTTTTTCTTTTGCTAGGCACTGTTCTAAGATATTTTTATATATTAACTCATTTAATCCCTACAATAATTATATGACTTAGGTAATATTATTATCACCATTTTGGGAATGGAGAAACTGAGTACAGAGAAGTTAAGAAAGCAATAGAACTAGGATTTAAACCCAGTATTTAGGCTCTTTATTGCTACACTCTACTGAACAAAACATATGTTAACTTTTGGGGCACCTGGGTGGCTCCGTTGGTTGAGCCTCCAACTCTTGGTTTCCTCTTGGGTGATGATCTCAGGGTTGTGGGACGGGCCTATAGCGGGGGGGGGGGGGTCCACGCTCAGCGGGGAGTCTGCTTGGGATTCTCACTCTCCCTCTCCTTCTGCCCCTCCCCCACCTCTCTCTCTCAAATAAATAAATAAATCTTAAAAAAAAAAACCCATGTTAACTTTGGTTCATCTAACACCATAATTTCAAAAAAAACAAACAACAACAACAACCCCAAACTGTTAGAAATCCAAGGAAAAGTAATAAATCTAAAACTTTAGTGAGGAGCTTTAATATATCTGTTTTAGTAAGTCAATACATCAAGAAAAAGAAGAGTAAGTATAGGAGCGGCTGGGTGGTGCAGTCAGTTGAGCATCGGACTCTCCTGAGATCAAGCCCTGCATCTGGCTCCTCACTCAGGGGGGAGTCTGCTGGAGATTCTCCTCTCCCTCTGCCCCTCCCCCCGCTCCTGTGCTCTCTCTCTCTCTGAAATAAATAAATAAACCTTAAAAAAAAGAAGGGTAAGCATACAGAGAGTTTAAATTACATAATTAACAAAATACATAATGGACATATGGATTTTGTACCCAACTAAGAGAGAATATTCAATCCTTTTAAGCACACATGGAACACTTACAATCCCTGACTATCTATTAGGACACAAAGAAAATCTCAACAAATTCCAAAAAGCAGAACATACAGACCTGTTCTCTGAATAAAAGAAATAATAAAATTTGATTATTATACCATCACCAAAGTATAGCCAAAAATTTATCAAATTAAACATTTTAAAATACCCTTTTAAATTATTCTTGGATTAAAGAGGAAATGTAAAATGGAAACTACAAGCTAATTAGAAGTGGATAAAAACTAGAGCATTATTTTAAGGATGTGTCCTAAGCAGTCCTCAGAGAAAAATTTATAGCTTTAAATGCCTTCATTAGGAAACAAGAGAGACTTAAATAAAGGATAACACAATACACAACAAATAGAATAAAATGAAACAAAAACTAGAGGTCAATTCTATTTATGAAAATAAAGGCAAAACTCCCAAACAAAATACTAGCAAAATGATTCTAGAGGTTTATCAAAAGAGCAAAGCAACATGACCATTAAAGGCACATCCCATGAATGTAAGGACAGTGAGCCTTGGGAAAACTGCGATTGTCGGTCACCACATTCATAGATTAAAGGAGAAAAACACCAGGTTCTAAAAGGAGAAATCTGTATGGCAAAAATGCAAAGTAAAAGACAAATGATAAGCCAGGAAAAACTACTCATAACTCAAATTTCAGAAAAAGGATTATTTTCCTGAATATATGCATTCTTATGTATCCATTTTTTTAAACCAACAATTAACAGAAAAACATACAAAGTATGTGAAAAGTCAGTTCTTGGAAAAGCAAATGCAAATGCCTGTTACATACGCAAAAAAAAAAAAAAAAGGCAACAAAAATACTCCTTAATCCACTCATAACTAGAGAAATGCAAATTAACACTACCACAAGGGATTTATTTCTAAATACCATTCTCTAGTAAAAGAACCAGAGCTTCTTAGAGGAACTCGGATTCCAGGACTGGGATGGGGAGAAGATAAAATGAACCTGACACATGTTATAGGGTCAGAAAATAAGGAAATGGGGGGGGAGAGATGGGGGATGGGTACCCAGAAGCCCACCAGTAGGAGCTAATAAAGGCCAAAGATGAAAAAATTTAACCAACAAAATCAAGCACAACAGTATTTAATTACAACCCAGAGAATAAAATAAAGAAATCAGTGTAGGAGAACAGAAAATATTCCTTACACAGGAATGTACAGGGAATAGAGCCACCCTTCTTCATCCCATAGCAGACACTTCTGGGGCCATCCGAGTGATGGGTTCTGGGCTGGGCTAGGACAGGCTCCCATGGAGCTCACAGCCTGCAGTGGGAGTGACAGCCATCTCGGGCATCCAGTCCCCTCAAGCAGGGGCACCCCTCCAGTTCTCCTTGCCTCTCTCTGGGCCCTCTCAGCCACCCCAGTGAGTCACCATATTTTTTTGCGTGAGTTCCCTTTCAGTAAATTGAGATAGAGATTACTTGAAATAAAATGCAACCATTTTAAGTGGAGCGTTTGATGGGTTTTGTTAAATGTATGTTTCTGTGCAGTCACCACCCTCCGCAAAATAAAAAAACATTTCCAGCACTCCAGAGAGCTTCCTCCTGCCTCCACCCCAGGTTACCACTGGTCTGATTTCGGTCACCATAGCTGAGTTTCACATGTTCTAGAAATTCATAAAAATAGAATCATACAGCATGTACCCTTTCGAGCCTGGCTTCTTTCATTCAACATAATGTCTGCAAAATGCATCCCTGTTGTTGCACCTGTCAATGGTTTATTCCTTCTTCATGCTTAGAAGTATTCCAGCGAAGGGATGCCCCACAGTTAGTTTATCCTCTCAGGTGTAATGAGCG
Source organism: Mirounga angustirostris (assembly GCF_029215605.1). Classification (NCBI taxonomy): domain Eukaryota; kingdom Metazoa; phylum Chordata; class Mammalia; order Carnivora; family Phocidae; genus Mirounga; species Mirounga angustirostris. Next base: position 19,085,821 of record NW_026991724.1, on the reverse strand, counting down.
ACTGGAGTTGTGCAGTTTGAGCTATTAAAAATAGAGCCTCAGGAGGCCTGGGTGGCTCAGTCGTTAAGCGTCTGCCTTCGGCTCAGGTCATGATCCCAGCGACCTGGGATCAAGTCCCCCATAGGGCTTTTGCTCAGCTTGAAGCCTGCTTCTCCTTCTGCCCCTCCCCCCGCTCATGCTCTCATGTGCTCTCTCTCTCTGATAAATAAATAAATAAAATCTTAAAAAATAATTAAAAATAAATTAAAAATAAAAATAGAGCCGCTGTGGATGTTCAAGTCCAAACCTTTGCAAAGACAGGTGCTTTCATTTCTCTTGGGGAAATACCTACAGATAAAATGTCTGGGTCACACAGTATACTTCTGTCTAATATTTTAGGAAACTGCCAAGCTGTCTTCCGCAGTGGAAGTCATCACTTCCAGCCCCAACAGGGGTGTATGAGAGTTCCAGTTGCTCCACATCCCCCCCCCAGCACTTGAATGGTAGAGTCCCCTTTTATGAAGCCATTTTAATAGGTGTAAAATATCTCGGCGCGTGTGGGTGGCTCAGTTGGTTAAGCAACTGCCTTCCGCTCCCGTCATGATCCTGGAGTCCCGGGATTGAGTCCCACATTGGGCTCCCTGCTCAGCGGGCAGTCTGTTTCTCCCTCTGACCCTCCCCCCTCTCATGCTCTCTCTCTTTCTCATTCTCTCTCTCTCAAATAAATAAAATCTTTTTTAAAAATTTAAAAAGATAGTTTCTCATTGTGGCTCTAATTTGCATTCCCAGATGTCTAATGATATTGAATATAGTTTCGAGTGCTTACTGGACAATCATATATCTTCTTTGGACTGTTCAAAACTTTGGCCAATTAAAAAAGTTGCGTTGTTTTCTACTTACTGAGTTACAGTTTTGAGCCAAATTAACACTGATCGATATCAGGTTGTCCTTGTTCTAACCCTCACCTGTCCTCCTCCCAGGGGATCCAGAGTAAGATCCAAACACCTGGGTCTGGTTCTCTACCATCTGTCTCCTCCCCGCTAGCCCTTTGTTCAGTCCTTTCTTCCACAAAGGCTCCCGGCAACCCTCTGAACCAGCCATAACGAGGCAGACAACTATTACCAAGAATCATCTTGTTCACGATTCTCTGGACACAATAATGACCCACTCCCCACAAATTAAGCTGATGCATCCTTGCATCCTGCAAATGCAATCTTTCTAGCGCTGCTGTTAATGAACAAATAAATGAGTGAACGAATGCCTCTTACCTGGCGGGAGAGGCCATCGAATTCTTCTTTGAGGAAGTGACACTGGGATGATCACAGAGTAAAGGGAAGTTCATCAGATAACCAGGTTGGAGAAGAGCAGCCAGGTAGCAGGGTCAGCATGCACAAAGGCCCTGGAGTGGGGAGAGCATGGTTTGTTCAAGAAACTGTAAGAGGGTCTATGAGTGGAGGAGCCAGGGAGCAGAAGACACCAAGGGATTATGTGTTTAGTCTCTCTACCAAGACTCTGAGCAAGATGGGAATCTCTGAAGGTTTGGGGGATAAGGGAAATGCAGGTGATCCTGACTGAGCATTTTAGCATCCTTCTGGCTGCCAAGAGAGGAAGCAGAGAGGCCTCTTAAAGACACCCTCACAGCAGTCCAGGGAGCAGGCAGGAGTACTCTGGGGCCTCGTGGAGGCTTGGTGGTGGTGAGAAGTGAAGAGACAAAGAAAGCTTTAGGAGGTGAACATGTGCCGGCCTTGGTGACGGACTGATGGTGAGGGTGAAGGAGAACAAGGACAGCCCCGGGTCTCAGATCTTGGGGTACAAGGATGGATGGCGGTGCCCTTCATGGGGGCCCAGGAGCCAATGGGAGTCCCCGGAGTATGAATGGGGAGAGGGAGCAGAAGGAAGGCTGGGGAGGCCAGTACAGGAGGCCGGGCCGGCCAAAGATGGGAGGGGTGGCCAGGGGAGAAAGAGGGAGTGGGTTGGGGAGCTGACAGCTCGCTCAAAAGCGCAGGAGGACGAGACAGGGGTCTTGCCGTTTGGGCGCCTAGGTTCCTGGGTCCCAGACACAGCGCAGGGACACGGGCAGGAAGCTAGACGACGCAGCGAGTGTACACAACCCTTCAGAGCACGCAGAGAAGGCTGGAAGCCCCGACGGGGCGTTCAGGGGCAGCAAAAAGAAGGTCTCGGAGCGCCGGGCCGGGGCTGAGGGGAGAGTGCGCGTGGGTGTGAGGGGGCCCCACGCCAGCTCGGCGGACAGTCCCGCCCGGCGGGGCCCGGAGCAGCTCGGGCAGCCAGGGTCCGAGCGGAGGACGGGAGGAGGGGGAAGGCGAGCGGAAGAAGCGAGCGGGGCAGCGGGGGAGCCGGAGACAGCGAGGAAGGGAGGAGGGGACGGGGCAGGAGGGGCGGGGCGGGGGCGGGGCGGCGGGGGGATGCGCCCCCGCTCTCGAGTCTCGCCTTTTCTCCTTCCGCACAGCCCGGGTTTCCGCTTCCCTCCCGGGCGCGGGGTGAGGGAGCGGGGCCGCGCCTCGGTCCCTGCCGCCGCCGCCATGTGGCCCCCAGACCAGGAGCCCGACCCGGAGCCCGGCCCGGCCCCGGCGCGCGCCGGCCGCTCTGCGCCCGGCGCGGCGATGCCCGGGCTCCGCGCCCTCCTGCCGGCGCGCGCCTTCCTCTGCTCGCTCAAAGGCCGCCTCCTGCTGGCCGAGTCGGTGAGTGCGGCGCGGGGCCGGGGGCCGGGGCGGCGGAGGCGCCGTCGGGACGCCCGGGACCGCCGAGCCCTCGGAGCCGCGGAAAGCGGGCGGAGCTGGGCGCACTTCCCCAGGCGTCGGGTGGCGCCGAAGCTCAGCGCGCGAAGCAGAGGCGAGGCGGGGCTCGAACCCAGGCCCTCGGGGCTCCCTAACCCAGCGTGGGGGGCCGGTCGGGACGCCTGGGGCCGCGGCCCGATGACGCGGCGGCCGGGCCCCTGGGAGCTCAGCCCGACGCTGTGTGACCCCGGGCGCCTCCGCCCTCTCCGGGCCCCCGGAACGGGCTGCAGCCCCACATCCTCTGGCCTCCGTCGCGGGCACTCGGCTCCGCAAACCCTCCCGCCATCCCCGGCTGCGCCCCGGGAGGAATCAGCCCGCTCGGCGCTTCACGACGCGCGGATCGGGGCCGGGGTCGGCTCTCCGCGCCCTTGCCCGCTTTCCTGGGCGCAGGGAGGGCTGGCCGGGCCTCGAGCTGCGGGGCGGAGGCCGGGGTGGACTCCGGCCAGCCAAGACGGGGAACAGCGGGAAGTGGGAAGGGGACCCCCGGGATTGGGTGAGGCCGGGGCCGCACAGTGCGGGGCGCGGAGGCAGACCCCTCCCCCCGGGTGCAGGGGGCGGGAGCCCAGCGGGGGTGACTTCATCCCCCTCATGCCCCCCTCGCTCGGATCCAGCCGCCCCGCCCCCGCCGAGCTCCTTCCTCCTGCCCGCAACCCCCACCCCGGCCCGTCAGGCCTTTGTCTTGGGGACACTACGAAAACTCCTGCACCATCCGCGGGTGGGGCGGGGGCTTGGTGCTGGGCCTCCGTGCAGGGAAGGGGACGAAGTGGCCGGGCGCAGGGGAGGTGAGATAAGGAACAGCTCTTGTTACTTAGATCTCTGGCAGTTTGGCAGTCCCTGTCGTTATTCCCACTTTGCAGACAAGAAAGCTGAGGCCAGGGCATCTAGGGAATTTAACAGGTGGGTCACTTGCGGGCCAGGTGACAGCAAGGCTGAGTGGAGGTCAGAGGAAGGAAGCTTCTGCCCCACACCTCTCCTTCGTACTGCCCGGGCAGATGGCAGGAGGCCATCCTGGCACTTCTTCTGCCCCTGGGGTCAGCCCGGAGGTCACCAGCCCAGCTCCCAAGTGAGGCACCAGGACCCAGGACTCAGCCCACACTCCAGGAAGTCGCCTGTGGTTGGCCACCCCAGCCCCACCCTGGAGACTGATGAGAGCCCCTTTTGCACAGAAGCCTTAAATCCACAGGCCAGTGAGGGAAGCCAACCCCAACCCCACTCAGCCCACCTTATAGGGGAGGCCCTTGGTGTAGCTTTTCTAGGAGGATGAAGAAGTAGGGAGGAACAGGTTAGGGTTGATCACAAGGGGAGCCACTCTGGCCACTCTTCCCTCCCTCTGGTCCCCTCTGGCTGCCTCCAGGCCCAAACAAGTGGGGAGGCTGACCGGGACGGGAAAGGGGAGGAAGTAGCCACCAGGAATCAGGGAATAAGGAAACAGGAGTGGAGAGGGGGTTCCCCAGAATCTGACTTTGGGGGCCGGTGGACAGGAAGGGGAGGGACCATGACAGCCTTCCCAGGAGGACGTACAGCAGGAGCTAGGGACAGGGCTGGGTCAGGGCCCCCTGGCCTTGCTTTCCTGGGAGGCCCCTCTCTGTGCCTTAATTTTACATCTGTTCAAATTGAACTCGGCTAATTTCCGGGCCATGGTCAAGGCAAATTTGGGTGCCCTGGGGACTCCCTGGGATCTCTGCAACTCATCTGTCTGAAGCAGCCACAGCATTTCCTGTGGGGCCTCTGGGTGTCCCTACAGGGCCCCCTGGGCCCCACTCCAAGCTACTCAGCCGTGGACATGTTCAAACCCGCCCAGCCATAGTGACAGGCCAGATAAAGGCCAGCTCCCATAGGGCAGGGTTGCTTAGGAACTAGAGCTGTGTGGCCAGCCAGCCCTGGGTTCAAGTTTTGATGCCTTGTTATTAGCTGCATGACACTGAGCAACTCACTTCACCTGTGAAGTGTCCGCACCTCAGTCTTCTGATCTGTGAGGTGGGCTGTGAGCAGCACCAGTGCCTGGGTGGTTGCGAGGATTCTGCAAGCCTCAGGCCCTGGCCCGGGAAACAGCCCCTCATCTTGGTCTGCCCTGCCCTGCAGGGCACACGGTCTGCAGAACTAGCCGGGGACCTCAGCGTCTCCTGGCATCAGTCCCCACCCACGGCGTGTGGGCAGGGCTGCGGAGAACTCTGATCCTTGTTGCTTAGCGTGGCCTGCCCTTTGCACAAAGGCTGGGTGGATGATGCAGCAGGGCCTGAAGTGTCAGGCCAACACTCCCCCTCCTGGAGGGTTTTTTCTTCGTATGAATTGGCAAACAGAAAACCCGAAGAGTTCTACCCTTAGCGCCCGTATACCCACCGCCCAGATTGTACAGTTGTTACCCTGTTGTCAGATTTCCTTTATCACATATCTCATCCATCTGTCTGGCCACCAATTAGTTTCTGATGCGGAATAAATTACGTGCATCAGTACATTTCGACTCTGAACACTTCAGCATGCATATCATTAACTGAATTCAAGGTTTGTGTATTGGTTTTCAGCTAAAAGTCACATTCTTGGGAGTTGGGTGTAATTTTTTGAAATGGTTTCTGCTTTGTGAGCTGCCTTAGAGACTGCTTAGGTTTGATTTGCCCTGTTGGGCACCATCTGAGTTGGGTGGATCCCGCCATAGAGCCTGCTGGGGTGGGGGGCGAGGTGAGCAGCAGGCTACGTGGACGTAGCCTCCTGGGGGGCTAGACCCATGTGGGAAGCTGGGCTTCCTGATTGGGTCCTGGCAGGGTGCTGGCACGGGATCAGGGTGCAGAGCCGTGCCCAGAGGCATTGGGGCAGCGCGGGTGTGGGCCAGGGCCCCATAACGGGGTTCTAATGCTGGCAGCTGCAGGACTGTGGGCAGGTGGCCTCCCCTGCTGGAGCGTCTTCTGTGCTTGGCTGCAGAGCCCTGGGCCGGGGGTTGTGCAAAGGTTCTGACTTTACCTTCCCGCACCTCCAGGGTCTCTCGTTCATCACCTTTGTCTGCTATGTGGCATCCTCTGCATCCGCCTTCCTCGCAGCGCCTCTGCTGGAGTTCCTGCTGGCCCTCTACTTCCTCTTTGCCGATGCCATGCAGCTGAATGACAAGTGGCAGGGCTTGTGCTGGCCCATGATGGTGAGGGCTGGGCCCCAGGAGGAAGGGGCTGGCTGCATTTCGGCCCTCACCCTTTCTTCAGTGTGCTGGTTGGTTGGAGCCAGGACCCTCCACCCGGCAGCCATGTGACCCAGAGCCGTTGCCTTACCTCCGGGAGCTCTCTGGGTGAGGCGGGGAAGCCCCGCTGGCATCCTGGCCCCTGGCCACCAGGTGGCGCTGGTGCTCTCAGCTGGGCCTGCCGGAATGAGCCTCAGCCGCAGGAATTCAAGCCATTTCCACAAGGGCAGGACAGGTTAACTGAGGACTTGGAGGGCTTACCCAGACCTCAGCTGTCTGGCAACTTGCTTAGGCAGTCACCTGGGAGGCCTCAGAGCCCCACCTCAAACTTTGCTGTTTGAGAAGGGACAGAAAGGCTGCGATTGCACCCTGGTCTCTTGACTTCATATCCAATATGCTTCCTGCTGGGCTGCACCCTGTGTCCCCATTTTAGGGACAGGTGAGCAGAAACCATGATACATAAATGGATCTGCCACAAGTATGTGGCTCAGTGAGGCCCAGGGCCAGATCTCCCCACTGGAGAGCCAGCAGGGAGCAGGTGACCAGGTTTCCAACGTCCTTCTCACCAAATGGGATCTATATGTGGGCCCGGCCGGAGGGCAAGCTGCAGCCTGGCCCACATCCTGTTGTCCACCGGGCAGGTGACAGCCAGCTGGACCGGGAACAGGGCAGCCTCCAGGGGCACCTGGGCAGGGGCAGGAATGGGGGTGGGAGAAGGACCAGGGAGTGCAAGGTGGGGCCAGGACAGGGCGGGAGCCCCACGGATGCCGGACCTGCGGGCGCCGGGTGTGTGTCCAGCCTTCGGGGCCCATCATCCCCTGGAAACAGTGGGTTCCAGCCCCATTCCTGCCGCCTGGTGCCCTTCTGAGTCCCTGCCCCGGTCTGGGCTCCCAGTTGTACTGCACTCCTGGGAGCCCAGGGCGGTGACCACGCCCACCTCCCCCCAGGACTTCCTGCGCTGTGTCACAGCAGCGCTCATCTACTTTGCCATCTCCATCACAGCTGTCGCCAAGTACTCGGACGGGGCTTCCAAAGCAGCTGGGGTGAGTAGCCACCCTAGCCCTGGAAGAGGTTGCCCAGCAGTGCCCCCCTCAAGCTCACCCCACCCCTGATGGAGCCCCAGATACCCCTTGGACACTCAATGTCTGGGGCACAGCCTGTCCCCGCAGAGGCCCCTTGGGTTTTCACGTGGATCTCAGCGATTCCAAAGTCTTCTTATTGGAGATTTAATCTGCCCTGAGTTTTGAAGGCTGTTTGCCCAACCAAGGTAACAGCTCATTTTCCTACTTGTCGGTACCGGGACGGGTCTGTGTTTGCCAATCCGAGCTACTTATCCGAGCTGATTGAGCGGGGCGGCAGCTTCTCCGCTTCTCCTGGGCTCTCGGACCAGGGACTCCCCAGCTCCTGATGATGGGTCCCATCCACCCTGTTCCCTATCCCACAGGTGTTTGGCTTCTTTGCCACCATCGTGTTTGCAATCGATTTCTACCTGATCTTTAATGACGTGGCCAAATTCCTCAAGCAAGGGGACTCTGCAGAAGAGAACACAGCCGACAAGGCAGAAGGTGGGTGGCCCCCCTGTGGGTTTTCACCTGGGAACCCAGCTTCTCAACCCAGGACTGTTGCTGGGGACCCTGCTCTCCCTTAGGGATACTTGGCCAGTTTGAGACTGGAGGAGCATTTCCTCTCTCCCCATATGGGCAGGAAGTGTGTTCACAGCCTGGTTCTCCTATCCCTTCATGGGGCACTGATCATAAAGCAGGCTGGCTCCGCAGGGCCTCTGCCTTTCCAGGAAAGGCATGCTGAGGGCCTTTTCCTCGGTGAGACCTTTCATGATGAGCCCGGGCTGCTGAGCGGCCACCTGCCCTGAAACCCACCCCCCCTGCCCAGTTTCACCGGCCCGTTGCTCAGGGGCCAGAGAACCAGGCTCTCCTTATCCGCAGCACTCGGGCAAGCTCTGCAGAAAGCATCCCTCTGCTAAAAATATGTGAGACTCCTCTCATCCCATCCTGTACTTCAGCCACTCCTAGGTTCAGTGTCCCTAGACATTTTCCTTAGGCCTTTGGGACCTGCTACCAGTTGCCTGCCCTGGGTGCTCCTAGCCCATCACCCCAGTGAACAAGTAGGAAGCGTCAGTGGAGACGTGTGTTTGAGTATTGTGGGCTTTGACACTTGGAGATATATGTATGATGATTTTTTTTTTTTTTTTTGCTGTAAAATGATTCCTAGCTTGTGTTAGAATGAATACAGCAAACCCACAAAATCATACAGGGCTAGGGAGTCAGGGTTTGTGGAGGCTCTCGGAGCTCATCCATGACCCGGCAACAGTGTGAGGACAGCCTGGGGTTCAAAGAGACCGAGGCTGGCCAGGGAAGGGGTGTCCCTCCCTGAAAATAGCAACTGGCACTGGGGCTGAGGCAGGAGGGTTAGCAACTTGGGTGTCTTTCCTTCCTGGAATGGGGGGGGCGTTCCAGAAGGCTCTAGAGAGTACTCTTCGGTATTGGATTTCTAGGAGCCCTTGAGTCATACCTTAGATAGGCCCTTGACGTCATAAAATGGTTCTGATCACCATATAATATTAGGATTGGGGGCAAGGGGGATTGAAACTATAAGTTGGTTAAAAGAAAGCTTCCTGATTTTCTAGTATATTTTACTTTCTTGTGCCTGAAAATAGCTGTCCTCACCTTGCCCTGCTGAATTGCAGGGTAGGGTTGAATTTGGGGTGCAGATATATCACGCTAACACCCCAGGTGAGAACGGCCCGGGGCGACTCTGGAGGGGCATGTGGGCTCCCCGCTGCATGCGCCCCACCCTGGAGGGGACGGCAGCTGCCCCTGCAGGGGCCCAGGCCCGGGGCCAGTCCTCACACCAAGCTGACGCCAGCAACAGTCGGAAACCCAGCCAGTCTCCCCCAGAAACAGCTTCCCGGCACCTCTGGCCTGGACACTCCGGCCAAGCGTCCCCCTTGCTTCGCTTTCAGAAGAGCATTCCGACTCCGAGTCGGACTGAAGGCCTGCCCCGCCCCGGCAGCCCGAGCCGCGCGGGCCCCCACTGCTGCACCTCGGGACCGGGCGGCCGACCGGCCAGGGCACCGCGCGTGTTGCGAGAGCAGCGCCGACCTCTCCAGCGCCAGCGGGAGCTGCTGACGAGCTGGCCTCCTCAGGGCCCCAGGGTGACACGCCAAGCCCGGCACCCTCGGCCGAGCACCCTCGGCCGAGCACCGTCTAACCGCCGCGCACGCGGGGGCATCGTGAATATTCCGCCACGTCTCCTCGTTTCTGCCCCACAGACCTTAAGCCTTGTAACCTCTCTGCCAAAAATAAGCACAAGGGGACAGAGCTGACGGAGCCTTGTTACCTCCGTCACAGGAAGCATTTCATGCTGGGGGGCGGGGGGGGGGGTAGGACCGAAGCCACCACAGGGCCCACCTGCTAGGCCCCAGGGATTTTTGTCTGCATTTGGTGTCCCACTCATGCGAGGCACTTTGTCGAGAATGATCCTTCCAAGATTCTCTTGTTCAAGGAACACCAGAACCCTCTTCATTTCTGAAGCAGGGAGAAAACCGACCTTTGCTCTCATCCAGGAGCGAGCAGGTCAGGGTGCCTGTTATGGGGAGCCACGTCTTCTCCGGGTGGTATGACAGTTGTACCAGGTCCAAAAGGTCAAGGGTACCTAACCGTGAAGTAACTGACAGCGTTCTGGGGGGCTGGGCAGGCCCAGCCGATCCCTCTTTCCTGGGGGCCCAGGAGCAGGCGAGGGGCTCTCGGGCACTCAGGATGACAGGTTTCTCGACACCTGACTGCCTCTCGAGAGGGGAGCTGTGCCTTCTGTGTTGACCTAGAGACATGTGCTGCGTGTGTATGTTCAATGGGATTTTGTAACTTTATGTAATTTTTTTTTTTTTACACAAAAGTAGCTTTTTAAATGGCATTTCCTCTGACCCAAGAAGCCTCATGAATGAGCCAGATCTGGACCCATGTCTTGGGCATTTGTAACCTTTGTTCTTCTCTTGCATGTGAAAAAAGCCTTAATGGATTAAAGCAGACTGACTGCGTGCTTGGAGTGTATGTTTGAAAACCCCTCCACCACCCAGAGCAGTGCGGGCACGTGTCCCGTCCGGCACAGACGGGGCCTGCCGCCGGTGAGCCCTGACGGCTCCGGGTTTCAGCAGCAGCGCGCATCTGCTCCACACCAGGACCCCACGCGTCTGACACATGTGCTCTCCCACACTCCTCACACAATCCTGGCTCGCAGTCCAGGAAACTAACAGAAGGTTCAGGAACTTGCCCAGGTTCACCAGAGCCCCTTGGAGGGGGCCCCGGGCTCTCTCACTTATGCGTCAGGGTAACGACCCAGGCACCTCTGCGGTGGCCCGAACCTGGGGCTCTTGTGGTTTGGAAACTGGTTGCATGAGAGACCTCGGAGTCGAAGCCTGGGAGGACCCTGAGTCGGCATTTGGCCCAGGCATTCTGCCCCGACTTTTGCACACGTTCGAAAACCTGTCTGAAAGTTGAGCGTGCAGATGCCGAGAGGGGTACACGGCGGGCGTTTCTGCTCCTCCTTGCCTGCCCAGCTGAGCCAGCCACACTGCCTGTCCACACCCATCCCGTGGCCTCTCTCGTGGACGCGGACTTTGTTCAGCCTCCACCTCCCAGGCCTGTTTCGGGAATGGGGTCCACACCTTTGAAGGGACAGAAGGGAAGTCAGAGGACAGAGACAATGCCACTTTTACGTGTCCATTTATTAAACAAAAACTCCTTCATGACGATTTAATACAATATTTATTAGCGATTAGTGTTGAGAAAATTATTTCCCTCTACATACAAAAATACAGATTTGAACACTATGAAAACGATCAGGACAAGTACCATGAAAAATAGGTCCTTCAAAAGAAATAAGGGGGCAAAATCGAGGGCAATGTGAGGCCCCTATCTGCTGTCGGACAAGCCACCACAGGCAAAGACTTTGGGGCCCCGAAACCACTCCACATGGATAGAGTCAAACCCACGAGCCAGGGTTCGAGAAGCCAGGAGACCCACCAACAGCATAAACCAACGTGTGCCAAATGGGCATCACCTCAGAATGCCCCACAGCTGTGTCCAAACCAGTAAAGGAAATAGATTTTTAAGAAGCAAAATGTGATAGTTATTAAATTAACATTGCCCCCCAAAGTGCCACCAGGCCAAGTAACAATGAATAATCGTATTAGAGTTATTAGCCATCTGACTTGACTTCCTTTGTTAAAATAATTACATATTCTGACCCTTCAAAAGGACAAAAAAGAAGCTACAACCGTTATGTTTCAATAAACCCATTCCTTCATGTTGCAACGACTCAGCTAGTTTACTCGAGATTTTTCTTGACCGGACAGAACCCGAGTCCTACGGGGGTGGGAAAGCCGAAGGAGCAGCTAGAGTGTTAGCCGAGTCCCGATTTCACCAAGCTCCTCATAGCAGGGCATCTATTTTGTCCAGGCAGAAAACCGGAAAGGGCCACCGAACCCCCCCGGCGCATCCATAAACCAACGTGAGGTCCCAGGAGAGGGCCAGCCGGCGGAGGCCACCGGGGCAGCCTGTCTCCCGCGGGCAGAGCGGGAGGGGGGGCCTGAGCCGGTCCGGGAGGACACCAGGCCCGAGAAGGCCCTCGGCCTCACCAGCCCGGTAATAACGGGGCTCTTCGCCGTTGCCGACCCAAAGCGGGGAAGTCAGAGCACTGCGGGTATCTATTCTTTTTTATGAAACCACTTTCCTCTTTCTGTTTGAGGTGAGGAGTTGCTCGCTGTAACTGACCAAGTAGTTTAAAAATGCCAAATGCAGTTATACTGATTAATAATTATTTCACAGAAATATACTCTTACTCTCAGACTGTTGAAATAAGCAGAAACAAGTCGTTGGGGAGAGAAAGCAGCAGAGAGGAGACAGGAATAGCCAAGGTGGGGTGGTTTTTTTTTTCTTTTTCAAAATACGTAACGAAGTTTAAAGGGATAATGGCCAAACCTCAAAACCATCATTGCTAAAAGCAATATTAAAAGGACACAATCGAAAATCATGCTACAAAAATAGTGTCATCTGGTTTAACTAAATGTACATCTTTTTTTCAATTCCATGATTGACAAGTGTTTATGTGACTGACACACGGAAGGCACCGAAGGTGAAGCGATTATTATTTGTCTTAAAATATACAAAGACAGAATTATCTACTTTGGGGAAAAAAAAAAAACATACAGTCATACCTGTAATAAATAGTTAAGTGTTTTTGCCACGGGTTCCTGAACCCCTACAAACTTCAACATATACAAATAGTTTCAATCCCTACATTCTCTTCGAGGGAACCACATCAAAATCAAGTTATTAAAAGCACTGGTTTTATCCACATACATCAGTTTCATCATGAGGCAGGATTGGAAAACTCATTTTGGGTTACAGAGTGAACCCGCCGGAAGTAGGCAGCCCCTGTGTGGGTCTGGGCCAGCTTGGGGGTCCATCCAGGCCTCCCGCTCTCGTCTTCCCCCAGGGAGCCGGCCCTCCCCCAGCCTTGGACCAGTCAGTTCTCCCTTTAACCCCTAATGATTTGCCTTCCTCGCTTCTGCAGGGGAACAGAGTCTCAAAACTTGCAAAACCGATTCTGGAAAAGGCAGGAAAGGAAAACGGCCCTCAGAGGGAGGCAGCCATCAGTTAGACCTGGCCCTGACTGGCATGGACACCAGGCCCCTACACTGTCCTCATTCCCTGGTAAAGCGGGGTGCTTCCTACTGGGGTTTAGCAGTGTCCTCCAAAGACAACTCAGATTTGACAGGTTCAGACTATTACCAAGTCCCATACAAACTATCCCCTGAAACAACTGTGTCACATCTTCTCTCCTCTGAGGCATAATTAGGAAAAGAAACTTCGGGCCTCGCCCTAATCCCATCAACAAAGCTGATTAAGGTCATTTGAGACAAGTTCCACTAGAACCATAAAAGTTCTGATAGTTCAGTACGGTCCAGGCTATTAACCCCTTAATGAAGGCTCTCTGGCCTTTGTGTACAATGCATCCCAAAGAAAACATGCCACTCCCAGCTGTCTAATAAGCAAGTCACCTGAATTAAAGTCTTGGCATAAAAATGTGGACAACAAACTAACCCTATGAAAAAGATGCACTATTAAAGGATCCATAATCTAAATTTTACTCTAGGCAAGTTGCCAGTGATTCAAGTTCAGTGGGCCTGTAGGTAACTTTTTTCTGTACTATTTATGGAATAAGAAAAACTAGAAAGGGGGAGAAAAAATCCCCAAGGTTGAGAAATGACATCCAATGGAATAAAAATATAATCTAGACCAAAGAAGGGAAAACATGTCAGGACCCATTCCTCTGTTTCAAGCCTAAGAGTGTATAAATGCCATTTACTGGTATAAGGAAAAGTCAAATGGAACATTCATTTTCAGAAAAAAATTCCAGATCTAACAGATACTGAGGGTGTTTTCTGTCAGAGGTGGTTTCTAAACAAAAGCAATGTACAGGGTCAAATATTTTTTTTTTTTTCAGGGTCAAATATTTCAAATTACCTTTTCAACCAGACAGTTCTTATGATCTCAGTAATATCTGCTGAGAAGAGAGGAAACAAGATTTTATAAAAAGTCAGGAAGGTTTGCAAAGCTCAAGGCAGGCAGCGTTAGGCCTGCATCCTCTCTAGGCACCCAAACCAGAATCTGAGTCACCCTGTCCAGACTCAACAAGACACCAAGAGCCCATCCAGAGCTCCAAGGCAGACTGGTCCCAACATCCAGCTTTTGTTCTCAGGCTGATTCCAAACACAAGACCTCATTTTTTCCAAAGCTAGAGGATAGGAAGGTAGTTCACCAAGTACATTTTTTCAAAATGTCCTGGGTCAGTCACCATGTGTGGTGTGATGAAGCGCCCCCCAGGACACAGTCTGGGTGCAGAGCCCCTCCCTCCCCTCAGCTCCCAGACCTGCCCCTGCCCCCACCTCTTCAGCCTGTCGCCCAGCTGGTCCTTAGAGTGGGTGCTGATAAGGTAAGAAAGACCTGAAGACAGAAGCCCCGGGTTCTGCAAAGTTCACTAGGAACTAAAAAAGCATCTGGGGACCTCACAAACCAATGGCAGTCCCAGGGGCAAGAAGCAACTTTTTATTTTGCTAGAGAGAATCAATGAGCAGTAGCCTTCAGCCTAGAAAGTGCTTTTTTTTTTTTTCCTGCCTTTTGCTACCCGTTTAATGTCATTATTTTCCTATAAACAAGATATGGAGAAAATGACAAGCAGTGGCAAAATGACTTCATGGTTGCTTGGTTTTGGACATGGAGGCACAATCGGGACCACTTAAATCATCACTGCCTTCCAGAATCACTGAACTGGCCACACGTTGCCTCCACACACTATCCATCTGTTAAGGCCAGTTCTGAGAACCCACAGAAAATCTTGCACAGCCAGAGATCAGAACTCGGTCCACCTCTTAAACACATGGAGGGGTGAGGAATTTCTTCCCAAAGAGCACATGAATGTTGACAAGAGAAGGTGAGCTGGGGCCACACATAGGACGTGACACACCGAGGCGTTATTCCAGGCTTACTGGGTGCAAGAATTCACACACGTGTGCAGACAAGAGTCAGTGCTTCCTCTCCCCGAGGGACTGCCTGTGGCTTAAGTAAAGTCTCAGTCACTAAGAGAGCCCCACAGAAAGGCAGATGAAACTGCAAACTTCAAGCGAGTAGACATGTTTTCAACGGAGTCAAAAGCTCTCACCAGAAGCATCCAACACATCGGACTGACTTCACGCCTACCCACGGGCAAGAGCGTCCCTGCCAGGCGACTGTCGCGGTGCCCTGAGGGCTGGGGCTGGGGTCCCCCCACTCCCCGCCACCGGCACACTGGCACTTGCAGTTCAGCTTGCCGAGGCAGACGAGGCCTGGGGACTGGACAGGCTGCTCCATCCCTGCCTTTTGGTAGGCAAAGGTCATCTCTCTTGGGTAAGTGTTGCTGCACAGAGTAAAAATCTAAAATAAAATACATCGAACTTCTCCGGTGAGATTTTAATCTGTGACTGCCTTCGTCCTTCCCTGGCTTTCTGTGAGGCCAACGAGTGTCTCTGGGCCTCCGTGACTGTCCTCTCTCTGTTTGCAAGGGGAAGACCTCTCCCTCCAATGCCTTCAGCAGTGCGAAAGGATTCAGGAGACTCGGAGGGAAAAAAAATACCACATCAACCAAATCAGTGCCAAGATCAACTTTCTCTGAAGACGTCAGCGTTTGCATCCATCTCAAACCACCCCAGAGGTTCCACCAAATGCTTGTGGGTTTCAATCATACAGTGTCCAGGAACAAATTCCAATTTACACAGCAACTGCAGTTCCCATCAAGTCTGGCACCCACTATGAATGCCAGCATCATCCTACCAGAAAATTGAGAAACACTAAGATTGCCTCAGCCTCAAAATGCCCCAAACCATATGCATGTGGTCCATATTGGAACTATTAAATGCACAAATAAGCTTCCTTCGATTTGCAAAAAAAAAAAAAAAAAGTCCTGGTAAGCCCCCCGCTAAATCTAGATTGTCCTGTTTGTACACAGAGGCAACACAAGGCAAATGCAAGCGTCGTCACACTCGCCCTAGACAGCCAAATTCCCTCCACGAGCACTCACGTCACACGAATGTCACCGGGTCACCTGGGTTAGAGAGCTAGGAGCAGGCCTGGCCGCTGCTGGTTGTCCTGGGAGCTAATTAAATATAAAGAAATATATTTACAAAAACCATGGGGGAGCCTCATGGCACAAAGGATATTAAATAGTTACAGGGACATAAATAATTCCAAAGATTCTACACTACGATGCAAACTGACTATAAGTCCCTCTGTGGCACAACGTGCCATCACTTTTTATCACCTGTAAGCATTTATAGTTTCGATGGGCTTCAGAACCCTTTCTTGCAGCTTTCAACACGTCCTCAGGAGACCAACAGGCCCTTTTTCACCAGATGATAAACTGACTTTATTGCAGTGACTTGGGAAAACTTGGGCAACGATCCTGCCTGAGTGGTATTGTTTTTTTCGATCTCACTTCAAAGGCGGCTTTTTATTGAGGCCAAGTAACATGATTCCCAACAGATTTCTGATAAAGTTCAGGGTGGTCCTTCCAAGTGGGCCCTGCTGAATGCAAGGCTGAGTCTTCGTGACCCTGTTTCTAATTGGAACTCTCAGAGGGAGATGAGCCCATTTTTGACGATGCAGACACACTCAACAAATGCAAAATAAATACACAAAATGAACAGATAAAATCCAGATGTCCTAATCTCCTCCGAAGTCACTACATCTACTAAGTTCAAAGTCTGCGACGCATGACTGGCACAGCCTCACAACACACACGGGCAGGGGGCTCGATTGGACCCGGGTGGGAGCAGGGGGTCTGCACGGGCAGCCCGCCGCCCGGGACGCAGACGAGCTCGCACGTATGACCCAGGCCGCTGCCCCGGAAAGGAGCCGCAGAATTCGGATCGTACCGGGTGGCCGGTCCAGGGGGCTCACCGCTCGCCCCGACCCTTCAGCCATGGAACTGCAGGCCGAGCAGGGGGACCTGCACTGGGAAATCAGATGCGCTGGACGCCTTCTCACACGCGCTGGGCCCCCCACCGGCCGGCACACTCACGTTCGCTCCCCCTTACACGGCGCCCTCCACCGCTGCCGTCGGTCACCGCTAGGTGAGGTCCCGGGGGCTCTCCCCGGGCTGCACACTCGTCCCCCGAGCAGGCCGGGTCTCCTCCCGGGGGGACGGCTAACCGCAGACTAGTAGAGCGGGAAGGAGGTTTGTAAACATTAACAACAGTTCAGAGAGGGAAAACCCGACAAGGTAAAACAATTTTTCCGTGAAAGATACAATTAGTCTCCAACAGGAAAAATACAAAGGACAAAAAACACTACAGCATCAGAGGGGCTCGCTGAACACTCACCACATAACCTTCACTTTCTCAAGAATCCATTCGAAACCTGACGTAACTAGAATTTTTCCCAACAACTTCCGAGATCAGCGTCCACAGTGCGGACCCTGAGGCACAAAAGCCAGAGCCTACGCCTTCTGAAACATCAGAGAAAGGATGTGTCGTGGTGGAAATTCAAGTATTTTCAAATCCTAGACAAACCTACTCAGAATCACTTCACAACTGTCGTCAGGCATTCAAAAATTAGCACACATCCCTAAAACAGAGGTGGGTCCCCACCTGTGGTCCATGAAGCCAGCAAATGGGCAAGCATTCTGGCTGCTGGAATGGATTGTATTTTTTGTGTGTGACTTTTACCTGAGAAGGTAAAATTGCAGCAAGTCTGCAATTCAGCCTCCGGGTAGTAAGGGTGGGTAGCAAACTGGAAAACAAGATGGTCCCATATTCCTGGAGGAGGACGTGGGAGTCGGGGAGGTGATGCACTGGAGGAACAATCGAGTGATTTCTGAGCAGGGCAGGAAACGACGGGCGACCTTCCCGCAGGGCAGCGGGCCTGCCGAGCTGTGCCAACAGGACAGCAGCTCTTCCCATCCCCGAAGAGTCCAGACCCGGCAAACAGCTCCACCAGCCACCCCTGGCCAGACCCTCAGTGTCTCCCGCGGTGTACCGGGCCTGCGCTGGCTGTCTCGACGGCCCAGGGATGGAAGACGAGGAGGAGCAGGCGAGGGTCCAGGTAGCAGGACCACACGCTGCCCTGCGGCCCTCGAGGGGCCTGCCCAGCGATCGCTGCTGACTCTTCCAACCCTGCACCTTCATTCCTTGATTTTTTACCCCTCCTAGCAGCTCCCATTAATCCAAAGTCTTGACTTGTCGCAAAAACCTGTGACAGGGTGGCGCAGAGCCAGATGTGAAGCCTGTGCTCGGGGACAGTGAGGACCTAGAGGAGACATGGCAGCCTGTGAGGCCCCTCCCGCCCACCTCTGTCTCAGCAGCTGAGTATGGGGCTCCCCGCCTTGCAGACCCACCGACAGGGCCACTCTGAAAACCCTTTCCTGGAAGGAACTTCTACCAAAGAGGACAAAATTCAGCTTAATCACAGGAAAATCTGACGTGACGAGGGAAAGAAAACTTGGTTGAAAGGCTGGGCACAAGGATGAGAGGGAGGAGGGCTCCGCAGTTGGGCTCATGTGTCCAGGTGCTGGATCTCGGGGCGACCGTCCACATCTCTGGACTCCGTGCGGGCTCGGATGTAGTCACTGGCGCTCTGCTGGTGGACGCTGACTCTCCACTTCTGCACTGCCAGGAATGTGTTCACCGCATACACCGCAGTCGCCAAGAAGCCAAATATCTACAAAACACAGGCACGGTTAGTCCAGACACAGTAGCCTTCGACAGGGTGTCCAGGCACGAGCCGCTCACGTTGACCCGAGCTGTACCCACAACGCCCGGACCCACTGCCATCTGGCTGTCGGACTATGGCCAAGTGCATAGTTAAACATGACTCCCCGAAAGTCCTGCCTGACCTGAAGACAGCCTAAGGGTTCTCTTCAAGTATTCTGGATCTATTAAACACACACACACACACAAATCACAGAAGTACCTCTTTTTCATGGTCCCAGATAAGAAAGTACAACGTAGCCAAAGAACCAAACAGAAAATGAGGGTCTCATGTGTGAGATGCCCACCAGGCCACAATGGCTGACATTCCAAATCACAGCCCCCAGGCCTCCACCTGCTGCCCAGCTTGCCCCGCCCGTGGGCAGCTCTGAGGTAAGCAGCAGCAGAATTGTAATGGTTTGCTAAAGACAGATCAACCTACTGAGTGACACTTGGGAGAACAGCTGGTTTCATGTTTTTTACAAACCTTTTAAACTGCCCTTCACCGTTGCAAAAGTGCTGCATATTCATTATAAATAGAGAACAATACAGAAATGCAAAGCAGAGAATCAAAGTCTTACGTGATCTGGTTCCCACCCTACTCCCAAAGGCATTCTACCTTGAAGAGCAAAAAGATGTCGTCTGGCTGCCAAATGGTGTCAAGACTGCCCTCTCCTTCGTTAAGATCCCCACACTGGCAGATAAGGCTCTTACCAGCAACATCACTAACAGACATCCAGGGCTCTGTTGGGAACAGACTAAAGGAGCCATTCTCAAATCGGAGTGTGCACCTGAATCACCTGGGAGGCTTGTTAAAACATATTTCTGATTCAGGGGCTCCTGGGTCGCACAGTCGGTTGAGCTTCCGACTCTTGGTTTTTGGCTCAGGTCAGGATCTTAGGATCATGAGATCGAGCCCCGCATCAGGCTCTGCGCTCCGCACGGGGTCGGCTTGGGCCTCTCTCTCCCTCTCCCTCTGGCCCTTCCCACTGTGCTCTCTCTCTCTCAAATAGATAAATAAATCTTTAAAGGGGGAGGGGGACATTTCTGATTCAGTAGCTCTGAGGGAGCCTGGGAATGGGATTTCTAAAAAGTTCCTTGGTGATGCGGAGGCTGGTCTTCTGGGGACTACACTCTGAGAACCACAGCACAGAAGGAAGCAGGACCTCAACTGGCTCAGTAACAACATCATCAGCAAAGAAAAAGTTCGAGAAGAATGAGCAGGACACATGCTAGGGGACAGAGGCGAGCGAGTCACGGGGTGTACAAATCCGCCTGTGTTTTAACCAATGCAGCTCACTCACCACGGCAGCAATTTCCGCTCCGGTCTTGTGGTTCAGAGCAGCTAATACAATCGAGGCAATAAAGAAAAAGAAAGTGCTGAGTCCAGTGTTGACCAAATCCTAAAGAAAGAGATAAAGTCACTTGAAAAGAATTACTTCATGCTTTGCCCTAAAAGCAGCTGAAGGATTTTCAAAATAAGGAGCACAACATCCAGCCTCTCTTATGGTTCCGTATTTTAGTCCTGATGGCCCAGGGGTACTGGACCCATGAAGGAAGGGGAAGATGGTAGCAGCGTATGGCGTGTATCGCCTGATCTATCACCACGGCAAAATTCACGTTTTAACCAAGCACGCTGTCATTCCTTAATGAATTATTATAGAAACCCAAACGGACTAACCCATCAAGGACATGCCTGTTAACTACTGTTTAGAATTCTATTGTCATCTTCTAAAAATACGCTCGAATCACCTTTCATTTGCATGGACAACACTCCCCAGGAGTCCAGAACGTACCGAAACTGGTGAAATCCCCTCCAACATCCCCTCATTCACATATGACATGATAAGTGCACTGTTTTCAGGCCTAGACAACACCCTTAGCCAGACCTCATGCTCTTTCCTATGCGTGGTCTTTCAAGGCTCTATGTGGCTAAAACCTAGAGGATTTTCTCGTAAGCTTTCTGAAAAGCAAATGAGGTTACTATCCAATGCTTCAAAGATTTAACTCTAGTCAGGGCGCCTGGGTGGCTCAGTTGGTTAAGCCACTGCCTTCGGCTCAGGTCATGATCCCGGAGTCCCGGGATCGAGCCCTGCATTGGGCTCCCTGCTCGGCGGGGAGTCTGCTTCTCCCTCTGACCCTCCCCCTTCTCACGCTCTATCTCATTCTCTCTCTCAAATAAATAAAAAAAAATCTTTAAAAAAAAAAATGCTCAGTTCTGGGTAAGGTGCTGTAGGGACAAGGAAGAAGATAAAATGTATTTTCTGAACCAAAAACTATTCAGAAGTAGGGGGAACGTTTTATGATTCGATGCTGAGGCCAGATATCAAACAAAACTGTATATACATTAGGGGTGACTACGTAAAAATATAAATGTGGTCAAGGGCCTGTACGCATTAAAGAGGTTCATGTTGTTTGTCTAGGATGTCCACATTTGGAAATTCATCTTAAATACCACACTAGTGCAGAAAGGTCTCAGTGTAAGGATGTTCGTCATAGAACTTAAAATCGCAAAAAAATGGGGAAGCAAACAAAATGCTCACGAACAGGATTTGTGAAATAAAACGGTATCGCCACAATGGAACACTATGCGGTCATTAAAAATAATGATATAGTTGTACATTTAACATGGAATATACTTAAAATAGTTTAAGTAAAAAAGCATGATTCTGACGGTTCCGTTCTTCCCCCCCCTCACACATCACAACATACATGCCTATGGAAGAGCTAGTTCACATGGTCTGGAAGGTTGTCACACCAAGTGACGCAAGTGGTAACCCTGATGCGTTGTATCATGTGTGACTTTTTAACGGCTTCAGTGAGATACAACTCATATGCCGTATAAGACGCCCAATTAAAATGGACAATTCAATCACCATGATCTAGTTTTAGAACATTTTCAGCACTCCATTAGCAGGTAATTCTTCATCCCTCCCCTAATCCTAGGCAACCACTGCTAACCTGCTTTCTGGCTCTGTGGATCTTCCTATTCTGGACACTTCATATAAACAGAATTATATAATATGTGGTGTTTTGTGACTGGCTTCTTCCACTCAGGATGATGGTTCTAAGGATCACTCACGTTGGAGCATGTATCAACACTTCACTCCTTTCTAGTACTATGTTGTAGTCCACTGTATGGATACGCCACATTTTATCTACCTTTTCACCAGTGTTTGGACATTTGAGTTGTTTCTACTTTCCAGTTGTTTTAAATAACCCTACTATGAACTTACAAGCTTTTGGGTAGACATATGTTTTCACTGGTCTTGGATCACCCACATGATTTTATTTTTTTCTTTTATTATCTGCATGTTCCAGCTTTTCTGTAACAGACATTGCTCTGCACAGTTTATAAGGCTTAAACATGGGGCGCCTGAGTGGCTCAGTCGTTAAGCGTCTGCCTTCGGCTCAGGTCGTGATCCCAGGGTCCTGGGATCGAGCCCCGCGTCGGGCTCCCTGCTCCGCAGGAAGCCTGCTTCTCCCTCTCCCACTCCCCCTGCCTGTGTTCCCTCTCTCGCTGTCTCTCTCTGTCAAATAAATAAATAAAATCTTTTTAAAAAAATAAAAAATAGAATGCTTAAAATTGGAATACTGCAGGTGTTGGTCAGCATCAACTACTTGAGTTCTGTGTCCACGAAACAAAAATCAAGGCTTGTAGGTTCACCCTTCACATTAGGGAGAACACAGACACGCCCTCTGACTGGGCTTTGGGGGTTTGTAGTCAACAACGGTGATTAATCTTTTTTAATGCTTTTACTGGGACGTGTACTCTATCAGCCACATGCTTTCCAGTTTGCCCCAGCCGTCCCCACTCCCTACGGTCTCACAGCCCCCCCCCCCACTTCATGCTTCCGGTCTGGCCCCCAGAACACTCAAGGCTGCAGCCCCTCCTTGTGCTAGGGGATGAAGAGGAAATCCGCCCTCACACACACACACTCCCGGCTGTCTCCTTCAGTGACACACCGGCAGGTACAGGGGTGAACCCCTGTAACTCCAATAATGGGTCAACAGGATGTGGCCTAGAGGGTGTGAACCCAAGGCCCACTGGCCGTATCTGGCCCAAGGACGGGTTTGACTTGCACGGCATTCAAAACAAATTTGAACATGCCAACACTTAAATACCAGAAGACTGTACATAAAAAACGGACTTCTTAAAAGAAAAAAAGAAGCTTCTAGCTGCTCTTGAAAAGCTGTTCCCGAAGTGCCCTAAAGCAACTACACAGTCAGCTGGGGCTGGGGAAGAGAACGACCTGCCCCATCTCCCCATCTCCCTGTCTCCCCATCGCCCCACCTCCAGCTCATGTTCTCAGAGGCCCAGCCCCAGCAGGCCCTGAGTCTCCAACCCCGCTCCCGTCCCAGAGAATGGGCCATCCAGCAACGTGCCCTGTCCCCCCCCCACACCCAGTGGGCACCCACTCATCTTTCCAGGCCCGGCTGGCACCGGGCTTTTTCTCTGAACAACCCCTGCTGACACCCATTCCAGGCTTCTGCCCCGAGGAATCTACGACCTCCTTGCCTGGGTTCCACCAGGCCCCACACAAAACTGGATCTTACGGAACACACTTACCAAAGCGCGAGCAGCTTGCATCGACCTGCCCTGTGCTTTCGGTTCCCAAATCCTGGCACAAAGCAGGTGTCCAATACACGGCTGCTGGCCTGACCACAGGGGAGACGGCTGTAAACAGGCTCAGCCCCAGGCTCTCACTGCGGTCGCTCCCAAGCCACCGGGCTCTGTGGCCGGCTCTGGTGTGAGCTCTACACGTGCACGAGACAGGAAGTTCACAGCCACTAGTCCACGCATGGACTTGTGCTCGAGTGGCCCCAGTGCCAAAGGGACGGTCATAAAACACTGACAACAGTGGCATATACCCTCCGTGGAATCCCTGTTGTGTCAAGTGTGTGTGTGTGTGTGTGTGTGTGTGTGTGTGTTACGTCACCAATCCTCGCCTAATTATGATCCAAAATACGTATAAAGCAGGAGAGGTGCTAGTTTGTCCTACTTTTACAGGAAAAGATGAGTACGGTATGATAAAAAATATGTATTTGGTCTTTGTCCCCAGTTTCTTGGCATTTCCTGAGTGATGATAGGAGTGTCTTTTGTGATTCATAAGGAGCCCCTCTCAACCACTCCTGAGCTTATGGTAATGAGGTGAGTCTGGGGAGCCCCCCTGGATAGTTTCAGGATGGGAGCTGGTTACCAGAAAAACCAACCAGGCTGTTAGAAGGTTGGAACTTTCAGCCCCACCCCCACCAACCTCCAGGGAGGGGAGAGGGGCTAAGGATTGACTTCAACCTCCAAACGGCCGATGATTTTAACTCCATCATGCCTACGTAATGAAATCTCCATGAAAACCCCCGAAGGACGGTGTTCAGGGAGCTTCCAAGCTGGTGACTATATACCTATGCTGGGAGGGTGCTGTACCCCAACTCCGTGAGGACAGAGGCTCCAGCACGTTGAGACTCTTCTGGATCCTGCCCTATACATACGCATCTCTTCCATCTGCCTGTTCCTGAGTTGCATCCTTTACGGCAAACCAATAAGCACAGGTAAAGCACTCTTCCCAAGTTCTGTAAGTTGCTCTAGAGAATTATGAACCTGAGGAGGCAAATCTGCAGTTGGTGCAGGTCACCTGGGAGCCCCGCTGGTGGCAGGTGTCTGAAGCAGGGGCAGTCTCATGGGACTGAGCCCTTCTCCCGGGGGTCTGTGCCAACTTTAAGAGTTAGTGTCGGAACGGAGCTGAATTTTTGGACACCTCGTTGGTGTCAGAGAATTAGAGAACTGCTTGGTGTGGAAAAACTACACAGATTTGGTGTCAGGAAAAAAAAAGACATATATTTGGTGTGAAAAGTGGTGTCAGGAAACACTATACCATGAGTCATGGCCAAGGCCTTGGGGCTCTGCAGGTGGCCCCGCTGGGTGACTCAGACTATCCCCACTCAACACCCAACCTGGGTTCTTGATTGTGAAGGTCTGTGGGGTGAGCAGGGGCCACTGAAGCACTGAGAAGGAGCACCAAGGAGGAAGAAGAACAGCCAGGACAGTGTGGTATCACGGGAGGCAGAGTGGAAAATACAGCAGGAGGCACAGAACATTCCATGGCAATTCTCACACTGTTCGGTGGGGGTGGGGCGGGGGAGAACTGAGGAAGAGCCAGGGGATCCAGGAACATGGAGGCCCCAATGACCCCGACCAGAGGACTTTCAAGGATGTCAAGTTTATCTCCCGACCCAGACGGGTGGCTCCACAATCTTTACCATTCTTTATTCAACTGTACATTTTATTTTTTATTTTTTAAAGATTTAATTTATTTATTTGACAGAGAGAGACAGCGAGAGAGGGAACACAAGCAGGGGGAGTGGGAGAGGGAGAAGCAGGCCTCCCGCTGAGCAGGGAGCCCAATGCGGGGCTCGATCCCAGGACCCCGGGATCATGACCTGAGCCTAAGGCAGACGCTTAACGACTGAGCCACCCAGGTGCCCCTCAACTGTACATTTTAATGAATTTTTCTGAGTGAGCTGTATTTGACAGTAAGAGGTGAGAAAAGAGAAATGAGGAGGAGGGAAGCAGAGAACAGAAGTGCAGACCTCCCTCCTTGTTAGGAAGTTCGGCTAAGCAGTCCGTGAGGGACTCAGAGTGCTGGCTAAGGAGACCAGGAGCCCCTAGCAGCTTTCAGTGGCAGGCAGGGAATGGAGGGAGAGGGCTGGGGTGATGGAGGAGGCCTAGGGCACTAACTAAACACAGGTGGGACACAAAGGTGTATAAGCCTCTAATACACAGAGAAAAACAAGTATCGCAGGATAAGTCCCACAGATTCATCAAAAACAAGCAAACCCAGAGCTAACAGAAGCTTTCTGCTTGCATCACATAATGCTTGTATAAAATATACACTTTGCATCTTCCTCCTTATTTACCATTTTCCATGATTATTTTTGTGTCAACATATGCTCATGAAATGACCATTTTTCTAATTCTATACCAATCACACCCTAGTTCACTCATTAGTTGGCTCTACTGAGGACAAAATATTCCCACCACCTTGTTAGAGAAACACAGCACGGTCAAGGCCAGCCCTCTGGAGCGACTCAATGAACTGTGTCCAGCCCTGAAGAACTCACTTATTCTCCCCTCCTAGAGAACAGATGACCTGAGCTCCCCTAAGTAAGTACCACTTCCTCAAGTTCATGTACTCATGCATTCTTCTGTTGAATAAGCATACACCTTCATCTGCTCTGAAAGGGTGGAAATTCTGGAAAAGATCCCAAAGGACTGAAACTGTTCTCAAGTGACAATATCAGCCAGGCGTTTGCCCCACCCAACGCCGTCCAGAAGAAAAGGACGTATGTGAACTTTCCAGTGAAAAAGATGCACTTCAATATGACCCAATAATGTGGTAGTCAACAAGCAGGAAGCCCTTCATGTTTAAAATAGAAGAATCAGAATTCCCGAATGCTCACTAAAGAGGTATTTCTGGGGATAGAGACCAGTATGAATTAGTTACTAAGTTGCAGAATGAGGTCTTTTAACAGATTTATAGTCAAATCAGTAGATAAGACTGAATTAGGGGAGTGAAGTCAAACCTGGCAGAAGTCTGCAGGGGGAACATGTGGCTGATAGGAAACAAGGGATCGTCGCTTGCGGTAATACTAACATCTCTCGGACTGGCGGCAGCGCACGCTGGCTTGAGGTCCCTTATACACACGGTCTCATTTCATTCTTAAAACAAGCCTCTAATGGGGCGCCTGGGTGGCTCAGTCGTTTAGCAGCTGCCTTCAGCTCGGGTCATGATCCCAGGGTCCTGGGATCGAGTCCCACATCAGGTTCCCTCCTCGGCGGGAAGCCGGCTTCTCCCTCTCCCACTTCCCCTGCTTGTGTTCCTGCTCTCGCTATCTCTGTCTCTGTCAAATAAATAAATAAAATCTTTAAAAAAAAAACAAGCCTCTAAAATACTATCATCTCCACTTTACCAATGGTGGCCTTCAACACGGGGCTCTAAGTGACCTGCCCAGGGTCCCACACAGCCCTTAAGAGCCCCCCTACATTTGAACACAGATCTGACTCAAAGGCCCTGGTCTTAACCTTCCCGGCAGCCACCTCTTTGTCAGATAGGCCTTCTACCACTCGCATTTTGGTTGCAGGAGGTTTATGAGGTTCTCCTATGCTGTCAACTCTGTGGGCAATTTTTTTTTAAAGATTTTATTTTTAAGTAATCTCCACACCCAACATGGGGCTCGAGCATATAGCCCTGAGAACAAGAGTCGCACACTCCACCGACTGAGCCAGCCAGGCACCCTTGTGAGAATTTTCTAATGGAGAAGACAAACTTTATCTTAAAAATAGCTGAGATGCTATGGGGCGCCTGGGTGGCACAGTCGGTGGAGTGTCCGACTCTTCGTGATCTCGGGGTCATGAGGTCGAGCTCTGCATCAGGCTCCGTGCTCAGCACGGAGTCTCCTTGGGTTTCTGTCTCTCTCCCCCTCTATCCTTCCCACCCCTCTTGCCCTCCCTGCCCCCCGCACGGATGCGCTCTCTCTCTCTCAAATAAATCTTTCTTTTTTTTTTTTAAGATTTCATTTATTTGACAGAGAGAGACACAGCGAGAGAGGGAACACAAGCAGGGGGAGGGACAGAGGAAGAAGCAGGCTTCCCGTCCAGCAGGCACCGAAGTGTGAGGCAGCTGATGGTGCTTTCCTGTGACTCTCTGACTGATCCCCTTTGAGCTCTTGCACATGCTTGTTTGCAAAGACACGTCAAGAAAACCAAGTGCTTCATCTAGAACTAATGATGTAATGTATGGGGATTAACATAAGAATAAAAAAAAAAAGAAAAAAAAAGAAAACCAAGTGCAACTAAGTTTCCTTTCTCATTTAGCAGGATAAGGAAAAGTAACACAAGATGGGCCAGGACAGGACCAGCCCGGAGCTTTCCATGCCAATCTGAAGGTAAGGCTGTCAAAAGAGGGTTGAGAACCCAGACCCTCGAGAGCACATGCTTCTGATCAAACCACCAAACCTTCCGCGTCCTCCCACTTGCTTTGAATTTAATGCTAATCCTAGGCTTTGCAAGTCACCGGCACTTTCATTCCTATTTTCAATTCTTCCTGAATCAATACTTTTGTAAATGGCTTTTGGGTCCAGTGTGAAAAATATGCAAACGTTTTAATTCCATTTTTCTCTTCCCAGGTTCTATAAATATCAACATTACCAATCTTCTCAGAGGATCATTAAATTGAAATGACATCTTTAAAGGGGTCAAAATAATTGTTATATGATGGTTCTACCATTACTGAAGATTCAATTTACTTTATAGTTTTACTCAACCCAGTAAAGACAGTTAAAATTTCACAGCTGCATTACAATAAAGTAAGTATCAAAATGAACTGGAACCAAACAAGATTGCAGAGAGATTCCAGCTTGCCCCTGGAGCCGAGGAGCACCCAATCCTTTCAAGGTCAGAGAGTGGTGGTGACTTGTACTCACTGTCAGGTTCCAGTTGATCTGGGGGATCCTCATGTGAAGGTTCAGACTGAACAGAATCAGCAAGACTCCAGTCACTACAAACGCACTACAGCTCACAAACTCAAAAAAGTAGAGGCCTTCACACGGGGAGCACTCCATGATGGTCTCTATGCAGACGAATGCAATCAGGGCCAAAATCTACGAAGAAAATTGGAAACACACACATGTGTGTATATTTAGTACACATCCATGGACATATGTGCCTGCCACATTTATTTTTTTTTTTTAAGATTTTATTTATTTATTTGAGAGAGAGAGAATGAGAGAGAGAGAGCATGAGAGGGAGGAGGGTCAGAGGGAGAAGCAGACTCCCCGCTGAGCAGGGAGCCCGATGTGGGACTCGATCCCGGGACTCCAGGATCATGACCTGAGCCGAAGGCAGCCGCTCAACCAACTGAGCCACCCAAGCGCCCCTGTGCCTGCCACATTTAAATAAAACTCCACCACCACCACATGCGGCCAGTGTTCCCCTGGGGACGACAGTATCGCTGTCAGCAATATGATCTGATGAAATTCTTATGGAACACCAGCTATGGAGGCCTTAAGGAAAGGATCGAATTCCTAACGTGAACACCTACACCCCACTGCAGTCCCCGGACACTGTTGGGGTGAGGCTCGGCCCTTGGGAGGAAACAGTAAGGAACGGCTCTGCGATGTTTTTGGTTCTTCCTCCGCCACTAGTAAGTGGACGCTGTCGACACACGTTTCTAATTTCTAGTCCCTACCACAATTATGCCAAACATCGAGAGGGTAGGGTCCAAATGGTGTCTGTTTATGCCATCTGCAACTACCCTGGGGGTTCAGGCAGAGGTCACGCAGGCTGACTGTGACCCCGGAGGGCTGTAAGACAGAGAAGGGTATTATCTCCTCTTCTCCCAATTATAAGCGCCTAAAATCGAGGCCCACCTAATTCATTCACGAGCTGTGCTTTTCAAAAGTGATCACTGGACTTAGCCATTAGAAAGTCGGAATGGAGGTTTATAAAAACATTGAAAAATCTACCAATAATGGCACCAATTTCTCCCTGAAGGACCAAAGTAACGTTCCAGCAATATGTCCCAAGAGAATGGAGATCATCGTCAAACAGGTATGAATGGAAATTACCAGGTGAGCTTTTAAAGGTAGATTTCAGGACAAGGAGGCAGCCCAAAGGCTGAGTTGATGGCCCAGTGAGCAAAGAAAGGTCAGGTGGTCTTGCACCTAAAACCAGATCAGTCTTGGGCTCCTGGCCTCTATTCTAGCACTTTTCTAACCAAGCACCTCACAGCCCACGACACGTCCAGCCTGGGCCAGAACCTGAGGCGAGCCCCCACTTCAAAGGTCCAGGACGTGTAGGCAGGCGGCTCTGTGGTCCCAGATCTGTCCTCAGAGCCAGCAACATCAGCATCACCAGGGAGCCGGAGAGAAGTGCAGAATTTCTGCCTCTCCCCCTTGACCTACAGAGTCAGAATGGTTGTGGGTTTTTTTGACAGGATCCCCAGATATTCAAGTGTGGGAAACATATAAGGCACAGGCTATTCTGTGGCCCCCCTCTGCCACCTGGAGTCCCACGCATGCCTTTCAGTGCCGCACTCAATGCCACCTCCTCCCAACGCCTTCCCTGATTGTCTCTCCTCCTGACAGACATTATTTGATTCCAGTCTCTCCCAGGGAAGCTTGTTCATCTATGATTGCATTCTACCCTTTTTTATACTTGCCATATGCCTCCCTCTGCCTCCTGAGCTCTCTGAGGGCAGCGGCCAGCCCATCTCTCTCCACCCGAAACACCAAGCACTGTTACTTGCACACCGCCAGCTAATAGGGGGGTTGGGGGCACTAAAAACCCACACCCACAACTGCTGACATGCTTGGCAGGGTCTCCACGTAAAAGGCAGGGCAGGGCAGCTCTGCTCTATCCATTACCAATACTCCTGCGCAGGAATCATAAAGACACCTCTCCTATCAATATGGGGTTCTGTTAAGTCAGGGTATTAGAGACAGGGCTCTTTAAGCACACACTTTGTCCTTTTCCTAATGGCTCTTTTAATTTTCTATAGAACCAGAGACTTGAATTCTCCCTCTGAATTACATGCCTGACTTGCAATCAATTCACAAAGAAGTAGTTCATGTAAGGGAAACTCCTCAACTTTTTCTTCCCCCTGTAATTGGATCTAGTAATCTTGGGCAAAAAATAACACACTGTAATGATGAGTTACAAATGTTTCTGGTATGCTAACTTCAACCATATTTGTGTGGGAAGGTAACACCTACATCCTACATTCTTAAATATTAAAATAAAAAAGTTTCAAGAATATGCAAATCTAATAGGCCACTCAATGCAGCGGTGAACAAAACAGAAATCTGCTCTCTAGCTCATAGTCTAATGAAGGAGAAGCTTTTAAAAATGAAATTAGAAGTACTGTATGATAGGCACTGTGAAGTGCAAAGGGGAAAAAAATCAAAGCAGGAAAGGATAATGCAATGTAACTAGGGCAAAGGTGTTTGAAGTTTTAGGGAGTGACATGGAAGGCCTCACTGAGAAGGTTCTAGATTTATTACAAAGTTTATTACAGTCTATTACAAAGGATAGTCAAGTGAAAGAGAACTTCAACTGCCTCCATTCTGACCTCAGTCTGTAGTCTGATGCGTTCCTTCAAGCTTATCTCTCCACTCAGGAAAAACACCCTGCAGGCAAAGCAGTCCCCGTGTTGGAAACCAAAACTACCCCCTCAAGCAACAGGGCCTGCCCTGGGCCAGCAAGACCCCGTGGGGTTGACCCCAAGAGAATCATGGACCTGACCTTTACGGCCCAGCGGCCTGTACCTACAACCTTTGTCCCACATTTTCCTCACCTACACCTAGAAGCGATGTCTGTCTTCCCGGTGTCGGCCTCACTGAAATAAATTCCTTTCTAGTCTCACCACCATCGTCTCTCTGCCTTTGGATTTTGTCAGTGGCCAGTAGCCAAACCAGGTCTGTGGGGAACACCTGGAGCCACGTGCTCTGATACCACGTTACAAAAGGATATGGCTGAACAGCAAATGAAGATACACAGGGCAAGGTCCAAAAGGGTCCTGGCACTGCTCATCTCTTGCGTTCAAGTTTTTATAGAGCTCATTCTGTAGCCCCCTTCCCCTTCCCAGAGATGAGCTGGGTTGAAAGCTCCAACTCTCTAATCACATGGTCAGTTCCCTGGCAACCAGCCCCCAGCCCGAGAGTCCCTTCATTAACACAAACTCAGATGTGGTTGAAAGAGGGTTGCTGAGAATATCAAAAGACACCTCTTACCATGTAGGAAATTTCAAGAGTTTTAGGAGCTCTGTCCCAGAAATGAGATGAAAAACAAACATATACTTCTTATTTTAAGTGACAGTATCACAAGCATTCAGATGTAGACAGAGATACGGATAGATACGCACGTACGCACAACTACACTCATAATAATTTAATCAGTCCCCTTTTGATGGGTATTTAGGCAGCTTCTAATATTCTGTTTCTAATAAACAGTACCCTTTTTTGCCTGCCTTTTGGCACAACAAATGTCAAATTTTTCTCCAGCATAATGAAGCCTAACAATTGTTGCTAAAGTAAAAGTTACCTATTGACCCACAAGAAGAAAATAAGGGCTCAAAATTATACTGGAAGCCAACAACTTCAAGGCAACCCAAGAATCCAAAGTAATTCAACTTCTAACAGTTTTGCAGTAGACAAATGTCACAATGTAAAATAGTACAGAGATGTTCAAAGAGATGCAAATAAGTAACAGTTACTGTATTTGCTAATTGGAGGATCGTGGGCGTCCTTGGTCAGAGCCCTTTCCATGGGGCACCAACCAAGTGACCAGGAGTATTTTCACAGTTGGTAAGTAAGCTGAGATTAAAAGGTTGTCAGGTTTCCACCACTGCAGCTAATTATGATCGACAACATCAAAAAGCAGGAAGGGAGGGAGAAAGAGTTGGCTGATTAAGTTACTATTAAAACTTTTTAAAATTTCTGGGGCGCTTGAGTGGCTGAGTTAAGTGTCTGCCTTTGGCTCAGGTCATGGTCCCGGGACCCTGGGATCGAGTCCTGCACTGCGCTCCCTGCACAGCGGGCAGCTGCTTCTCCCTCTCCCTCTGCTGCTCCCCCTGCTTGTGCTCTCATGCTCTCTGTCAAATGCATGAATAAGATCTTAAAAAAAAACAAAAAAAAAACTTTTTAAAATTTCCTAAAACCCCATGTTTCTACTGGTGGGAGTGTCAAGCGTCAAGACCTTTCTGGAGGGCCCAGTAATCAACAGCGCTGTTGACCAGTACATCCCATTCTCCTCCTTCCAGGCACACTGCAGGGTTGGAGGTTTGTACTGTGAGATGTTCCCCAGGCAGATTTATTCTTAAGATGATGGAGTTTATGCCTCAGAACTCCACACTTGCCACCCTGGCTTCCTATCCCAACTCCTTTGGGCAGGTGGTGATGGGGGAACAATGGTCGTTGTGGGGAGTGGGCTAATCGGAAGCTGAGTGAGAGATTGGTTACATTTGGGTTCAGCTGTCACTTCCACCCCTAGCTAGTTACTGCAGCTTTCCCGCTGCAGGCATGGCTTCCAGATAGGCTCCGAGCTGACATCACGGAGAAGAAATGGGCCCTAAATTTCACCAGACAGATCAGGATTATATCCAATAATGCAGAGTATGCAATTATAAACACACTATACATTTTCTCCATTTTGGGTGGAAATCACATGAAATAGAATTGATCAGAAATCCAGGGTTTGTATGGCAGAAGCCTGCAGTGGGACCACAGAGCATGAGTACGTGTGTGCGTGGGGGGGAGGGGAGATCACAACTCCTGCATCCCAGGCGGTCAGATGGTATCTGACAAACCTTGAACTGACAAGGTCAGAAAGCACTGCCACCCCCCCCCAAAAAAAAATGGCACACAAAACTGCCTCTATATACCTTTTTTTTAAAGATTTTATTTATTTGTCAGAGAGAGAGCACAAGCAGGGGGAGCTGCAGGCAGAGGGAGAAGCGGGCTCCCCGCAGAGCAAGGAGCCTGATGCGGGACATGATCCCAGGACCCCGGGATCATGACCTGAGTGAACTGAAGGCAAACGCCTAACCCACTGAGCCACCCAGGCATCCCTGTATGCTTTTTCAGTATTAAACAGATCATACTAAAAATTCAAGTATGACCTGTGTTAGAGGAAGCCAAAAACAAAAACAGAAAGAACATATTTTTAAATTCGTAATTTTGTGTGCTTCTCATTAAAAGTACTCACTCTCATACCTACCTTTCTATTTTTAATTTTACTTATTTTTCCTTACAGTGGGCCTCCAAAACCACAACAGTCTCAAGCCACTTCAGCCTGGATCTACTCCTGGGCTCGGATAAACAAAGGTGTGAGTGGGTGAGAGATCTGTTACTTCCGGCAGTGGCCGGTGGGCAGGCGCACTCCGGTCTCCCTGCCACAGCTGCTTGCAAAACCCCAGAAGCAGGTGGCCTCTGAGTAAGGCTCACGGGAGATGAGTGTGCAACATGCGAGAGAAGGAAACCTCCCATGTGTTAAGCCACTGAGATTTTATGCTTGTTTGTTGCTGCAGCATAATCCAACTCATACTGACTAGACAGGGCACCCTGGCATACTGTCAAATTTCACAACATATCCTAGGTATCTAATACAAGACTGCAAATTTTATAGGATGAGTAGGTCACTCACTCTTAAAGACACCAGTTTGACAAACTCTTACTGCATCATCAAGGTTAAGATATAGACATACTGTTTTAAAACAAAAGAATAAAATATTCGGAATTTCATTTCAGGAATCCATCTATGTGGTAGGACTGTGGATAGATTTTTTTTTTTTTTTTTTTTGGAAGGCTTCTTTTATTTTCCAAAATGTTTACAATGAGTATGTGTACTTCTTTAAAAAAAAAAAGGGCGCCTGGGTGGCTCAGATGGTTAAGCGTCTGGCTTCGGCTCAGGTCATGATCCCAGGGTCCTGGGATCGAGTCCCGCATCGGGCTCCCTGCTCCTTGGGAGCCTGCTTCTCTCTCTCTCTGTCTCTCATGAATAAATAAATAAAATCTTAAAAAAAAAAAATTCTCTATATCAACACTTTCTGAAGCACCCAGGTTTATGATGAGTTAAATGTTAGTGACCTCCAAGAATCAATCCTTATTTGTTTTGAAACCATTCATGAATTTTTTTAAATGACATTAAAAGCTCTAATGGAAAATGAAAGTCACTCTGCAAGTCCATGTTGGTCCCATTTCTTTATCAGAAGAGTTCATCATTTCTAAAGCCTTCTTTTTTTTTTGGTTGCTTAACCGATTTTAATAACATGACACAAAGCCCCTACACTTGATAGAATCATTATGCAAAATACACAGATGAATACTGTCTTCTTTTAAAAATATAAAATAAATAAGCAAGACGTGAAAATAGGCAAGTTTCATTAAATAAATGAAAATTTTAAAAAAAGAAACTTTTGCTTTCCATATCATTTGAAAAAGGGAAATTAGCATTTTAAACAGTATTCAAGTTTAGTAAACAAATTTTTAAAAAGTATTATAAAATGTTTAACTGTCATCAGCTTCGAGGTTTATGTTGCTCCCAAATTTTACATAGAACTGAACTTTCAGATCCGCTAACACTCGTTGAATTGATTCCACTCTGGCTTCTAAGGCGTCAATTTCTTCTTGCAAATTTTTCTTTTCTTCTTCTAACATTTCCTGTATTTCTTCTTGAGAATGGCTAATGAAAACATCACCGATTGGATAAGGTATCATTAAGCAATCATCAACTGCAAGTATGATGTCCTCACAAGCATCTTCTAAATTCTGGAGTTGTTTTTTTTTACTTCTATTTCCCCTTTCAGCTCTGTGATTCTACTTGCATTCTGTGCAAATCTGTTTATCTTTTGTTGGTCTTCAAAAGGTGGTCTTAGAGGAGAAACAGGAGAGAAAGTTGTGCGAGGTGGTGCCTGACTTCCAAACTGAGATCCTTGGTTGGCTTGCGTTTAGGAACATCAATAATGTGAGGATGCTTGGGTGGCTCAGTCATTAAGCATCTGCCTTCGGCTCAGGTCATGATCCCAGGGTCCTGGGATGGAGTCCCGCATCGGGCTCCCTGCTCTGCAGGAAGCCTGCTTCTCCCTCTCCCTCTGCTTGTGTTCTCTCCCTCGCTGTGTCTCTGTCAAATAAATAAATAAATAATCTTAAAAAAAAAATACTACTACTACTATAAGGATGCTCTCAGGCCCTGTGCTGGGCACCTTCCATTCGCTGTCTGATACTCACACCCGAGTGGGAGGCAGGTGGCATCTCCATCGTGTGGCCAGAAGATTCGTCCAAGGCCCCAAAGCTATTGTTCCACACACCTCATTCCCCTACACCAGATGTCTGACCTATAACTGACCTTGGAGAAAAGCATCACTGTATGGGTTCTCTTCAAGGAAAAGAGTGTGAGACCCGCACAACCAGGGCCACGAGGGCCTCTGACAAAGCTCACAACTTGGTTACTCATTTTCAGAGGGGTCTAACTAAGTCACATCTTAGTTTTTCTAAGAAAGGTGATCCACGAGTTGCTCCTCTCTAGGGAAGCCATCCCCTGAGGAAAGCAGATTTAAACTTTTTTCTCTCCTCTCCCCTGAGACAGTAGAACGAGTAAATTTTTGTTGTTGTTGTTGTTGTTCTCAAACAAGGGAGCTAACTGCAGTGTCCATGGACCGGAGCTATGAAATTTTTTTTTAAGATTTATTTATTTGACAGAGAGAGACACACAGCGAGAGAGGGAACACAAGCAGGGGGAGTGGAAGAGGGAGAAGCAGGCTTCCCGCTGAGCAGGGAGCCCGATGCGGGGCTCGATCCCTGGACGCTGGGATCATGACCTGAGCCGAAGGCAGAGCCACCCAGGTGTCCCACGGAGCTCCGGATTTGAGAGAGATGGAGAATTAAGAGAAGCACGGGCTCTGGAAGGGCGGAGAGGCCCTCAGGCGCTAAAGCCACCCAGGCGGGCAGGGAGCACTGTTTAGGCAGAAGAATTCGGGAGCACTGTTTAGGCAGAAGAATTCGTTATGCGAAGGAGCCCAGAGGCAGAGGCAAATAAGTGCCTTATTGTTGAGAAGAAAGGGAGAGAGAGCACAGAGAGGGAAGGCTGCCAAGGCCTGGGGCACAAAGCAGCCAGAAGAAAACAGGAGACCCAGGGAGATGACGCACCGCACCGCACCGCTCCGCGGGGTATGCCCCACGGGCACCCACATTCCGAGCCGCCTCCAACCCCCAAGGCTTCGTTTGCGGTTCCGATGAAGGACAGGAGGGATCAGGCTGTAGTTGCTCCGGGATGCTGTCGGCCTGGTCTGGTCGGGGCTTGGCCCATGTGAGGAGGCCAACTCGGCCAGTGCTCCTGACATATTTTCCAAGCTGGGTTCTGCTGTGTCAATAATTTTGCCATTTTGAAATCGTAATGCCATACGTAAGTCAAGAGCTGAACTCAAGGGAATGGATTTCAACCTCTTTGTTTGGCAAGACCCTTACCTTTAACATAAATGATTATACTTACAGCGAAAGTGAGCTTGATCACACACACACACACACACACACACACACACACACACACACACACTAGACCCACAAGTCACTTATACACAATGGCTGGCCACAGCACACCGCAGTCTCAGACAAACTAAAAGAGGCTTATTTTTGGACATCCAATGACGTAGAGCACATAAACAGTGTTCCCAATGAAGTGCAAAACATTTTCTTGTTTTTTTAAAAAAGTTTCGAAAACCTTATTATGTGGTTTGATGATAGAAATGCACATGACTTCAGAAAACCACAGGACGGTCAGCATCTTTCTTGCCAAAAAAATGCCCACAACATTTTCCTGCAAATGCCACCCTGCCCCAAAAGCTACATTTTCAGACCGTTTAAATTAGTAATGGAGCAAAAACAACACACATGTAGAGGACAGAGGAAACAAACTGCCTTCAAACCGTCCGCATACGAGGATGGTTAGCTATGCCGCCCGCATCCCTCTCCCCCTGCCTTTCTCACGTCCTTGCTTCATGGATGAAGCCGAAATCGCAGCAAGTAGTATCGCATCCCTACAGGATTCAAAAGCAAAACCTGCCCCCTTTCGTCCTCCCCCTGCTTTAACTCTGGGGTAGCTCCCCACCCGAGCATCCCCGACCAACCACCTTAAATGGCAAGGGCACTGTTTTCCTCATTGAATGAGAAACCAGCCGTCCAAGACCAGCTTTTTGCTAAAGATAAATTTAGGCCACAACAGTGAACTGCATATCCTAAGAGGCCAGGAGGAAAACCCAGCACAGCCCTGAGACCCAGAGTCCTAACAGCCCCAGAACCTCTGCAGCATCCACCTGCGGGAGGGTCCGAGAGGAGAGGAACGTACTTTAGGTGGCCAAACCCATGGCCCTCAGGGCCTTGCACACACATTCTGGGACTTGCAGATTCAAATACCTTGCCCCAGACCTTGACATATAAATTTGGGGACTACCATTTAGCAGGCTTTGTAAATAATGTCCCTAGCTCCAGAGACAATAAGGACAGTGGCCCTGCTAAGAAATTCAACATTTGCTGAGCACTTCTACTGGGGGTCCAATGATGTGGTGGGCATTGCCATAAGCATTCACACCTATTTCATCTTCAGTCCATCCTGTGAAGAACACACGGTCAGTTTGCTTGTTTTTAATCGAGATACAATAAAATCCACCCATTTAAAGTATACAATTCAGTGGATTTTAGTATATTCAGTTACACAACCATCGCCATTATGTAATTCCAGAGCATTTTCAGCGTCCTAAGAGGAACGTGTTTGTCTGTCTGTCTGTCTGTCTGTTTAGCAGCAGGGCACAGGCGGCAGAGAGAACCTTACGCGGCAGCAGAGCCCGACCCAGAGCTCAATCTCACAACCTTGAGATCATGACCTGAGCCAAAATCAAGAGTCAGACGCTGAACCGACTAAGCCCCCAAGTGCCCCAAGGAACATGGATGGGTTTTGAATCCCCATCCTATTGATGAAAAAAAAAACGAGGGCAAGACATTAAGCAACCCATCCAAGATCACCAAGTCTCCAACAGACTGGGCTGAAACCCGTCCCTGAACACTCTACAGCGCAGGTCACTGCGGATCACCCCTCCAGCCACCCTTGGCTTCCGGTGCTCTGTTCCCCCACCCCGCCTCCCCGCAGATGGTGGGTGCTCCCCAGAGCTGTGCCTCCGTTGCTTTCCCACCCAGCACGTGTACCCAGCAGGTCTCCCTGACCCAACTCCTACTCCCACACGTACTTCTCTCGTCTGAACATCTATGTAAGCTCCAGATGCAGGCTGCACCACCACTGCCCCCCACGTTCGGCATCTCCACCTCAGTGTCCCCAGGCACCCACAGAAGGGCCACAGAAACCCCATCCCCTCACTGGCCATTAGCACAGCCACTTTTTTCATCCCAAAAAGAATTGAATTGATTTTAGTTCTACAAATGAGGGGGATTACTCTTATACTGAGAGACCACAGGGTGCAAAATGAGAGCCAATGTAGCCATACAGGGGGGTCGGTGTTAGGTTACTGGAAGCTGGGATTCTTGAGTCTCAGGGCCTGTGTGCCAGTTTCACCTCTGCCTTGGAGTTCTCTGGCTCCAGGCACCTTGCGTCTCTTCTCTGGGCCTCTTCTCACCCATCTGTAAAGCGGAGGGCTATCTTGCGGGGTTGCTGCAAAGATCCGATGTAAAATCCTTAGCACTGTGCCCGGCACACAGTGAAGGTTGAGTGACCAGCAGCCATTGTCGTTACAGCGTGAAAGGTCCAAGAGGACCTGGACTGTCTTCACCGGCTGCGTCCGGTGGGGAATGAGCACACGCGCTCCGTATCGGAATCTTCTTCCTTTTGAAGGCTGAATAATACTCCATTACATGCACACACTACATTGTGTTTGTCCATTCACCTGTCCCTGAACACCTGGGTTGCTCCCACCTTCTGGCTGTCGTGAATAATGGTGCTGTGAACATGGGTGTACGCATCCATGTTTGAGTCCCTGCTTTCAACTCCTTTCAGGTCTACCCAGAAGTGGAACTGCCGGATCCTGTGATAATTCTACTTTTAGTTCTTAGTAATCAAAAATTTAAAAATAAGAGGTGGAAGCATAAAAATCAAAGTAATATATAAAACCCTTAAATCATAAATTTGAAAATACTAATAGGAGCTTTTTTCTTAAAAAAAAAAAAAAAAAACAGCTGTGGGTACCCGGGTGGCTCAATCGGTTAAGCGTCTGCCTTCGGCTCAGGTCATGATCCCAGGGTCCTGGGATCGAGCCCCGCATCGGGCTCCCTGCTCAGCGGGAGGCCTGCTTCTCCCTCAACTGCTCCCCACCGCTTGTGTGCTCGCTCGCTCGCTCTCTCTCACGCTTGCTCTCGTGCTCTCTCTCAAATAAATAAATAAAATCTTTCTTAAAAAAAAATAGCTATATCCACTGAAAAGGCCTAGAAATACAAAGTCAGTAATAATAAGCACCCCTAGTGCCCAGATTGAGGTCTCTAGGTATTATTTTACACTATCAGGAATAAGAACTTCTAAGAGAAATGATTGATTTCAGGTCTGGGGCAGGACATACACAAGACTAGCCTACGGGAAAGCAAGTACACTGTCGAAGACTACTGAGGTTTTGTCAGAAGGTCACGGGAGTCAACCTGAAGGGGCTCCCAATGGCCAACAAGACAACACAAATAGATACGTTTATATATAATATATATTTATATGCATATTTATGTTATATATTATATTATACATACTATATATAAATGTATACATTTGAGTACATTGTATACATTTGAGTAACATTCGATCTAAAAACTATCATTTTCCAGTGAAAGTAATCAGGGCTCCTTAGAGAATTCCAGGGCCGAGGTAGAAGGATCTAAGATGAGCCTGGAACTCTTGTGTCTGAGAATGAAGGGAACATGTCTGAAGGACGTTGGAGACGGTTCAAAGGGGCTCCCATTGGCCAAATCTGGGACAATCTGAGCATCAAAATAGATAATAATCGTTAAATATTAAAGTCCTTGAATAAAATATGAACCCATGAACCCATACTGACATAAGTAAACAGGGAAGAAAAGTAAACTCTTCCTTACAGTTGAAAATCCAGCTAATAATACAAAAGGAATGATAGATCCATACAATGGCCATTTGGCAACCATCATAACAACACCTGAGTCAAGCAAGAATCAATGGATTTTAAAACTAATGAGTGAAAGTTTGAGGAGTTACAGGATATTTACATACTCTAAAAGTATCTCCCCACAAAAATACTTACTTAAATTATACAGGAAAAAAAGAGTAACTTGAGAGTGGAGAAGCCTGGCTGGTATCACTTTAACCAAGTTAAGATCACCAGTAAGGGAACAAATATCTACGTCATCTGCCTCTGACAGGAGGCACTGAAAAGAATGCATCATTATTTCTGCGGTATTCCTGGCAATACCACAAAATAACCAGAATCTAAACAGGAGAAAACGTCAGACAAACCCAAATTGAGGGACGTGCTACAAAATAACTGGCCTGTATTCCTCCAAAATGTCAATGTCACGAAACACAAAGGCTGAGGAACTATTCCAGACTCAAGGAGATTAAAGAGAAATGACAACTGAATGCAACATATGATCCAGGATGTTCTTGTACTATGTATATAACAGTTTTGAGAAAACCAGAGAAACATGAATAAAGCTACAGTTCAGCTTTAGTATTGTATCAGTGTTAATTTCCTGATTTTGATCACTGTACTGTGGTTTTGTAACAACATGGTCTTGTCTTTAAGGACACTGAAGTATTTAAGGATAAACAGGCGTCAAGTCTGCACTACAGAAGACTTAAAAGACTCAAAAGACTTAAAATGCTATATAAATATACACATACCCATGAGTCTATACACACAAAGAGAAAGGATAAAGCAAATGTGGTAAAAAGTTAACATTTGGAGAATCCAGGAGAAAGTATGTATTCCTCTGTACTACTCTTGCAACCTTTGTGTAAGTCTGAAATTATTTCAAATTCAAAAGTCTTTTTAAATGACCACAAAATATTGAAATATATTAAATACATAAAAGCCATGAGTTTTTAATGGACATTTCAAGGGGAAAACCCCTCTGTTCACCTTTGGGGGTTGCTAAAGCATCAGCTTGTTATTAGGAAAGCTGATAAAGGACAAGAACCAAGCAGGTACCTTGCTTGCCTTTCCCATACAAACTGTATTTCAGGGCAATCAAATGGATGGTGAGGAAAAGTTCCGTACAGAATTCCAGCTAGTAAATGCAGAAGGAATGACAGATTAGAAAATCACCATTTGGTAATGGACCTGGGTCAGAGTTTCTCAACCCACCTGAAAGCCAGACATTAACTTGGTAGGATTCAATCCAAAAATATTCTTTTTTTGCCTGCCAACTTATCAAAACCATCCTCCTAACTCCCATTTGTGTCACCCTCCACTAAAGCTTTCTCTGACTCTTGGGGCACCTGGCGGGCTCAGTCGGTGAAGCGTGAGACTATTCATCTTGAGGTTGTGGGTTTGAGTCCCACAATAGGTGTAGAAATTACTTAAAAACAAAAAGAATTAAAAAAGCTTTCTCTGGCTCTTCAGCCCAATTACTCTTAGCTCACTCAGATGACCTGTAGCTCTTGTTCTAACCACTGGTTCACATACTCGGTTCACATGGGGATCTTTTCAAAATTCTGATACCAACACTGTCCTCCAGAACAAAGTCTCCCAACTCAGCACTACTGACAATTTGGACCGGATAATCCTTTGTTCAAGGGGCTGTCCTGTGCATCGTGTGATGTTTAGCAGCATCCGTGGCCTCAACCCGACCCCCGCGGCAGCAACCAAAAATGTCTCCAGATAGTGTCAGATGTTTCCTGAGGGGGAAAATCTCC
This sequence comes from Mirounga angustirostris, assembly GCF_029215605.1. Classification (NCBI taxonomy): domain Eukaryota; kingdom Metazoa; phylum Chordata; class Mammalia; order Carnivora; family Phocidae; genus Mirounga; species Mirounga angustirostris. The sequence goes on along the minus strand of NW_026991724.1, from coordinate 19,044,167 downwards.
CACCTCCAATCAGAACCACTGATCAGGTTATGATCACCATTGGCTGTTAAGCTATTAAGTAAAAGGCCGATGAGGAATTTTGAATAGATGGATCAGGCTCAAAACACTCGTACCCACCAATCCATCCTAGTGTCACTAAAAGTGAGACAATCAGACACTTTTACCTTCTGATGTTGATGCAACAGGATGGACACTGCGGCACCAATAAAGCTTTCTTACCGTCCCCCAAAACCAAGCCTCCAGAGTGAACGAGTTGACAGGAACTGGAAGAGTCAGGGAAGCATGTGAAATTTACACTGAGGAGGCCATCAGCCAAATTCAAAATGTGGGCAATGCTACACAACAAATTACCTCTTCTCATCAACAAACAGCATAAAAGGAAGGGAGGGGGCTGATGCAGATTAAGAGAGACTAAGAAACATTTGAGCATAGGCAATGTGCGGATTGTGTTTAGATTCTTTTTTTTTAAGATTTTATTTATTTATTTATTTATTTTGAGAGAGAGAGAGAAAAAAAAAAAAAAAAACGAGCAGGAGGAGGGGCAGTGGGAGAGGAAGAAGCAGGCTCTCTGCTGAGCAGGGAGCCCAACGTGGGGCTCGATCCCAGGACCCTGGGGATCATGACCTGAGCCAAAGGCAGCTGCTTAGCCAGCTGAGCCACCCAGGTGCCCTCTTGTTTAGATCCTAATTCAAACAAACCAAAAAGGCACTTTTGGAATTCCTGGAGAAAAAGAAATACATAGTGGATATTAAAGGATATGAAGGAACCATTAATTATTTAGACGTGATAATACTGTGGATGTGTCATCTAGGGAAAAAGGTCCTGTTAGAAATGCATGCTAAGTATTTACAATTGAAATGCTACGGTATCTAAGGCAAGTTTTAAAATAGGACAGCCAGAAAAGAGGGCGGGGAGGGGGGAGTTGGTAAAAGAAGAACATAAAATGTTAGTAACTGTTGAAGATGGGTGAAGGGGATAAGGGGATACAGGTTAATTTTATATGTCAAGTTGAGTGGGCCACAGGGTGCCCAAGTGCTTAAACACTCTTCCTGGGTATGCCTGTGAGGGTGTTTCCAGGTGAGATTAGCATTTGAATCTAAAGTAAACTCGGTAAAGTAGATAGCCCTCCCCAACGTGGCTGAACACCATCCAGTCCACTGAGGGCTTGAACAGAACAAAAGGGAGAGAAAGGAAGAATTCGCCCCTTTCTTCCTGCCTCACTGCTTGCGTCCCATCTTTCCCTGCCCTTGGGCTGGAGTTTACATCATCAGCTCTGGGCTGACAGGACTCTGAATTACACCACTGGCTTTCCTGGATCTCCAGCTTGCAGACAGCAGATCATGGGACTTCTCAGCCTGCACAACCACGTGAGCCCATTTCTCACAATAAATCTTCTTTTATATCCTACTAGTTCTGTTTCTCTAGAGAACGCTAATTAATGCAACTAGTAAATGTTTGTAAGTTTCCATAATAAAAACCTTAATTTAAAAAGAATGTCAAGGGCGCCTGGGTGACTCAGTTGGTTAAATGTCTGCCTTTGGCTCAGGTCATGACCCTGGGGTCCTGGGACTGAGTCCTGTATCAGGCTCCCTGCTCAGTAGGGAGTCTGCTTCTCCCTCTGCCTCTCCCCCTGCTCATGATCTCTCTCCTTCTCTCCTTCTCTCATGCTTTCTCTCAAATAAATACAATCTTAAAAAAAAAAAAAATGTTGAAGGACTTACAGCCAGAATATACAAAGAACTCTCCAATCTTTAGAGAAAGAAAACAATCCAATTAAAAAGTGGGTAGAAGAGGGGTGCCTGGGTGGCTCAGTCGGGTGTCTGCCTTCGGCTCAGGTCATGATCCCGGTGTCCTGGGATTGAGCCCCACGTCGGGCTCCCTGCTCAGTGAGGAGTCTACTTTTCCCTCTCCCTCTGCCCCTTCCCCCAGCTTGTGCTCTCTCTCTCTCTCTCTCTCTCTCTCTCTCACTGCCTCTCTCGCTTGCACTCAAATAAATAAAATCTTTTTTTAAAAAAGATTTTTGTATTTATTTATTTGACAGAGAGAGACACAGCGAGAGAGGGAACACAAGCAGGGGGAGAGGGAGAGGGAGAAGCAGGAATCCCGCCGAGCAGGGAGCCCGATGCGGGGCTCTATCCCAGGACCCTGGGATCATGACCTGAGCCCAAGGCAGACGCTTAATGACTGAGCCACCCAGGTGCCCAATAAATAAAATCTAAAAAAAAAAAAAGGGTAGAAGACACTTCATGAAAGAAGATACACACACAGATGGCAAAGAGACACATGAAAAGACCCTTAACATCATTAGTCACTAGAGAAATACATATTAAGCTCACAATGACATACCACTCCACACTCACCAGAATGGCTACAATTTAGCAAATAACAGACAATTCCCAGAGATGGCAAGAACGCAAAGCCACCAGAACTCTCATACATTGCTGGTGAGAGGGCAGATGGCATGAAGCCACTCTGCAAATGGTTTGGCAGTTTCTTATAAAGCCAAACATAACACTTAATGCCATATGACCCAGTGATCCCACTCCTAGGTGTCTGCCCTAGAGAAATGAAAATTATGATCACACAAATACCTATACATAATGTTTACTACAGCTCTATTTATAATCACCAAAAACCGGAAACAATCTAAGTGGCCTTCAATGAATGGATAAGCAAATAGTGGTATGCCCATATAAATGGAACACTAGGTACAAGCAAAAAAAGAAAAAAAAAAGATCAAACTACTGAACACACAGCAACATGGAAGAATATTTCAAATGCATCATGCTAAGTGAAAAAAGCCAGACTCAAAGCCTACAACATTGTATGATTCTACTTATGTGACATCCTGGAAAAGGCTAAACTACAGGGATAGAAGCAAGATATACTGGTGGCCAAGGGTTGGATGGAAGGAGAGGGAATGATTAACAAGAACATGGCAGTACGAAACAATTGTGAGGGCTGATGAAACTATTCTGAACTTTGATTGTAGGGGTGGACAAATGACTACTTAGTTGCCAAAACTCACAGATCAGTACACTTTAAAAAGTGAAATTTATTGTATTCAAATTAAAAATAATGAAAACCACACTGTGTCAACTTAAAAATTTTTTAAATAAAAATGAAAAACAGAAAGGAAAGTGCTGGCAAGTCTATTGATAAAGAGAAGCATGCTATCATCATGTTATAAAGCAATCTGCATACAGTGTGTATAAGTTTGTATACACACCCATCCGTACACACACAGACTCAAGTGTTATGCACAGTGTGAACAGTACTCATCTCTGATTGGTAAGATTCCAGGAAATTTGTTTTTTTCTTTTAAGGTACCGGTATTTTCTGATTTTTTTCCTAAAAGTAAATTAGTAGTATTTTTATGATTTCTTTAAAAAGTAATCTAAGATAAACACAAGCTCCTCCGGGAAGCTTTTCCTGATCTCTCCACAATTAGCCTTTCTCCCTCCAGGCTTCCCTTCGACGTCCTCCAAGCAGGCTGCCTTTAGTCTCATTTTCTCCGTAGCCCTTAGCCTCTCCTGCTGACTGAGCTCAAGGAGGAAATGCCTCCAACGTACCTTGCTCCTGTATTCACTTGTTTACTGCATGGTGGTACCTGGCTCAGGAATCATGTCTCTCTGGTTCCCTGCTCTATCCCCCTGAACAGGCATTCAGTAAACAGCTGGTTAATGACTGACCAGCCCACGAGAAATGAACAGGCATCTAATAAATGACCATTAAACCATACCCACAGGTAACTGGACACTATCCAAAGGGTGATAATTAATGTTTCCTGTCAGCCTAGAACATAGGTTCAGGTGAAAGGCTTTTGGGATGACCCTTGCCCATGTAAGTTTCTAGAAATTATTTGGTAGAAAACACGCAAGGCTGGCTTATAACTTGCCATATTTGTGGGTACGAGACTCAGGATTGTTAATTCGTAAAGTAATAAGCTTCAAAATTACCCCAACAGGATAGAGGGCCAGGCTAATGCCATCTGGCATACACTTAAGGGTCAAAGATTCAGCTACAGGAATAAGGAAGAGAGCGGACGTGATAACAGCAGTCAAGTGAAAACAGAATTTAGGTGATTTTAGGTGACATCAGTCACACTGAAGCTAAATGTCAGTAAAGGATGAAGTAAAAGACCTTAATTTTGATGGCAGGGTTGAACTGAGTGGTCACAAATCTTTTCTCATCTTGGACGTTCCATTTTCACATCTACAGGATGAAGTCTGTTTGTTAGTTTGAAAAGATAATAAGACCAAACTCATTTAAATGTATATTCTTGTGGGGCGCCTAGGTGGCTCAGTCGGTTAAGCATCTAACTCTTGATCTCAGCTCAGGTCTTGATCTCACAGTCATGAGTTCAAGTCCCACACTAGGCTCTACACTGGGTGTGGAGCTTACTTTATTTATTTTTTTTAAGATTTTATTTATTTATTTGAGAGAGAGTGTGCACACATGAGCAGGGGGGAGGGACAGAAGGAGAGGGAGAAGCAGGCTCCCCGCTAAGCAGGGAGCCCAATGTGGGGCTCAATCCCAGGACCCTGAGATCATGACCTGAGCCGAAAGCAGATGCTTAACCAACTGAGCCACTAGGTGCCCCTGGAGCTTACTTAAAAAAAAAAAAAAAAAAAAGTTTATTTTTGTGATTTCCCGCACATGCCAGGAAGATCCAGAGCAATATTTTAAACATTTCCTTACTTCTAAAACAAAAATAAATAAAAAAAGAAGAACACCACAGCATTAGGATTTCTCTCTAGCCTCAGCAGGCCAAGGTCCCTGCAGCCTGCAAGCTAAAGGCCTATTTGCTATAGAAAATAAATATAGGGCACCTGGGTGGCTCAGTCGGTTAAGTGTCCAACTTTTGGTTTTGGCTCAGGTCACAATTTCAAGGTCATGAGACTGAGTCGCATGACCTTGAGATACCCTCTCCCTCTGCTCCTCACCCCCGCTCACATGCCCTCTCCCTCACTAAAATAAATAAATCCTATTAAAAAAAGGAAAGGCAAAACAAATTAAAAAGCTTCCAAATATCACGATTTGGGAATTCCAGTGCCAGTTAATGGATTAAGTACAGTGCACCCTGTCTCCCTCACTGAATGTGGCTAGAAAATCTGGAACAATGCATGGAGCAGCTACTTCAGGACACTGACAACTAAACAGCAGTAGGCAGATGAGGGAAGTCGACGAGAATTCACAGTTCACTGAACCAGCAGCCAGCTTCCTATTTTTTCCTCTCAGGATTGCTCAACTTGGACGCAAGGCAACCCCAAACTCAGAAACGGGAACCAGGTATGGACAGAGAGATTCTGCCTAGAGAAGTGGTCGAGGAGATTCTTAACACTATGAATATTGGGGGGGAATCCTGTTTTTAATTTTCCTTAAAAAACTTGTTTTCCTTCACTCTCCTATTCCAGACCCCAGGCCATCCTCCAGTGGCAGAAGCGGCTGCAGGAGCAGGACCCCGCAGACGCCTTCAACCCTGAGGAAGGGGATCTTCCCCACCGATCCGAGGAAGCAGAGTTCCAAGGGGAGGGAGTCCCACTTCTTTTTCCTGTCCCAGTCCTTCCACTGCTTGCTGCTGGGCAAGGGCACAGCTACGAGAAGAGGAGAAGAGCAGCTCACGTGCCTGCTTCCTGGACACAGGCCTGAGAAGGGGGGGAGGGGGGCTCCGGGGAACTGGAACGTTCGAAGCAGGTAGCAGAAAGGGAAAGTGATCCATCAGTCACTGGTAAACCTGGGGGCTCACCCCAAACTGGACATGTGTAGACCTGACCTTAACCAGCACAGTAAAGACTCTGAGAACTGAACCATGGGACAGGTCACCACACAGGTCTCAGACTGACCCCTGAGTAGCACACACGAGGGGATGATCCAAATAGCACCACAAAGGCTCTGAATTGCCATTGAATCCTCAACCCCACAGACAGCTGGCTTTTGCCACCTGAATCCAAGCAGGCTGACTGCCTTCTAAAGCAAACAAAACAAAGATCAACATTCTTCACAGGATTTAAACAAGACCAGAGTCTCAAAACATAATAATCAAATGTCCATGATATAATCCAAAATTACTTGGCATACAAAGAACCAGGAAAATCTCAAATCACACAGAAAAAGAAAATCAACAGATGTCATTGCTGAAATGACACAGTGCTGGAATTATCAGGTTACAAAGCAGCTGCAGTAAAAATAATCCAAGGGAAAAGGATGGATGACTACTCTTGAAAGAAATAGATCCAAAGTCTCAGCAAAGAAAATGAGGTATTTATATATATTCTTTAGAACCGAGGGGCGGCTGGGTGGCTCAGTCCGTTAAGCAACCAACTCTTGGCTTCAGCTCAGGTTGTGATCTCAGGGGTCATGAGATCCAGCATGTGCCGGGCTCCACACTCAGCAGGGAGTTGGCTTGAAGATTCTCTCCCTCTGCCCCTCCCCTCCACTCACGCTTGCATGCACATGCTCTCTAATAAATAAATCTTTTTTTTTTAAAGATTTTTATTTATTTATTTGACAGAGAGAGAGACAGCGAGAGAGGGAACACAAGCAGGGGGAGTGGGAGAGGGAGAAGCAGGCTTCCTGCCGAGCAGGGAGCCCAACGTGGGGCTTAACGACTGAGCCACCCAGGCACCCCTCTAATAAATAAATCTCAAAAAAAAAAAAAAGCAGCAGCAGCAAGTGGAAATTTTAAAACTATAAAACACAATATCCTAAATAGAAAACTCAATGGATGGGCTAAAAAGCAGAATGGAGCTGATCAAGTAAAAGAATCTCAAGATAAATCAATAGAAATCACCAAATCTGAACAATAAAGAGAAAAAAATGCAGAGAACCTCAGGGACCTATGGGATAACACCAAAAGGTCTACTTATTTCTGTCACTGGTGTCCCAAAAGCAGAGGAGAAAAAACGTGAAATAGAAACGAGCATTTAGAGAAATAATGGCAGAGAACTCCCCATATTTGACAAAAGACATAAATTTAAAGACTCAAGAAGCTCAGCAAATCCCAAACAAAAAATTAAAGAAGTCTGTGCCTGGATGCATCATAATCAAACTGCTGAAAACTAAGAAAAAAAAGTCCTAAAAGCAGCCAGAGAAAAAAAGATGCATTCTACATAGGGAAACAATGATTTGAATAATGCAGATTTATCATCAGAAACCATGGAGGCCAGAAAGAAAAGGAATAGCATTTTTAAAGTACTGAGAAACAAACTGACAACCCAGAACTCTATATCCAGCAAAACTATCCTTCAGGTTTAAAAGTGAAATAAAGGGCACCTGGGTGGCTCAGTTGGTTAAGCAACTGCCTTCGGCTCAGGTCATGATCCCGGAATCCTGGAATCGAGTCCCGCATCGGGCTCCCTGCTCAGCGGGGAGTCTGCTTCTCCCTCTGACCCTCTCCCCTCTCATGCTGTTTCTCTGTCTGTCTCTCTTTCTCTCAAATAAATAAATAAATAAATAAATAAATAAAATCTTTAAAAGTGAAATAAAGACATGCTTAGAAAAAAGAATTAAGAGAATTCATAGCCAGCAGACCTGCTCTAAATGAAATGCTAAAATTTCAATTCTTCAGACAGAACGGATCCCAGAAGAAAACCTGGAATGTCAGGAATGAAAGCAGAGCAACAGAAATGGTAAAAATCTGGGTAAATATAATGGACAATTTTCTCCTCTCAAGTTCTTTAAAATATGTATGATGGTTGAGAGCAAAATTTCTAACATTGTTTAATGGGGTTTCAGTGTATATGACAACTAAAATGAGGGAAAGGGTAAAGAGGTAAATGAACCTATGTGATGGTAAGGTTTCCGTACTTTACCTGAAGTAGTAAAATAGTAATTATAATTAGACTGTAAAATGCTATAAAATAATTCTTAGAGCAAATGCTTTACAAAACCGAAAGACATATACGGTCAAAACTCAGCAGACCAATTACAATGGGATACTAGCAAATATCCAAATAATCCAAAAGAAGAGAGGAAAGGGAAAACCAAGGAACAGAGCACAAAGAGAACACACAGAAAAAAAAAAAATCATAAAATGGTAGGCCTAAATCAAAACCTATTAATAATAACATTAAATGTAAACAGTCTCAACACATATCAATTAAAGATGGACATTGTCAGAATGGATTAAAAAATAGGATCCAACTATACGCCGTCTTTAAGAAACTCACTTCAACTATAATGATATAAGCAGGTTAGAAGGAAAATGATGGAAAAACATATACCATACAAACACCAATAAGAGAAAGCTAGAATGGTGTATTAATACCAAAGGACACTGAGAGCACAGAAAATTGCCACGGATAAAAAGGGATATTAGATAAAAAATAAAAGCTTCAATTCACTAAAAAGGTATAACAATCCTAAATACATATACAATAATAGAGCCTCAATATACATGAAGCAAGGGGCGCCTGGGTGGCTCAGTCGTTAAGCGTCTGCCTTCGGCTCAGGTCATGATCCCAGGGTACTGGGATCGAGTCCCACATCGGGCTCCCTGCTCAGCGAGAAGCCTGCTTCTCCCTCTCCCACTCCCCCTGCTTGTGTTCCTGTTCTCGCTGTCTCTCTCTGTCATATAAATAAATAAAATCTTTAAAAAAAAAAAAAAGAAAAAAATATACATGAAGCAAAAACTGATCCAAATGAGAGAAGAAATGAACAAATACAGTTGAAGTCTTCAACATTCCTCTCTCTGAAACTGACAGAACTAGCAGACAAAAAAATCAGCAAGAATATAGAAAAATGATGGATCAAAGACTGAAACCTAAAACCTAAAACAATAAAACTCTTAGAAGAAAGCATAGGGGAAAGCTTCATGACAATGGACTTAGTAATGATTTCTGGGATATAACAACAAAAGCACAGGAAACAAAAGTAAAAACAGTTAAATTTAACTACATCAAAATTTAAAACTTCTGTACATCAGAGGACACAATTTACAGAGTAAAAAGACAACCTAGAGAATGGGAGCAAATATTCACAAATTATATCTCTGATAAGGGGTTAATATCCAGAATATATAAAGAATCCCCACAACTCAACAACAATAACAAACAACCAGATTAAAAAATGGGCAAAGGACTTAAATAGACATATTTCTCCAAAGATGCACAAATGGCCACCAAGCACATGAAAAGATGCTCTCACTAATCATTAAGGAAATGCAAATCAAAATCACAGTGAGGTATGACCTCCTACCCATCAGGATGGCTACTATCAAACAAAACAAAAAACAAAATAACAAGTTTTGGGGCGCCTGGGTGGCTCAGTTGTTAAGCGTCTGCCTTCGGCTCAGGTCATGGTCCCGGCATCCTGGGATCGAGCCCCGCATCGGGCTCCCGGCTCAGCGGGAAGCCTGCTTCTCCCTCTCCCTCTGCCTGCCGCTCTGCCTACTTGTGCCCAATCTCTCTGTCAAATGAATAAATAAAATCTTTTAAAAAAATCGCAAAAAGTATGTTCTCTGACCATAACAGAACTAAACTAGAAATTAATAATGCAACAAAAATTGGAAAAATCTCCACCAAACACTTGGTAATTACACAACATATTCTTGAATAATTGATGTGTCAAAGAGGAAGTCTCAGGAGAAATTAGAAAATATTTTGAACTGAATGAAAATGAAAGTACAACTTATCAAAAACTTGTGAGATGTAGCTAAACCAGTGCTCAGAGGAAAGCATGTAACACTGGATGCTTATCATAGAAAAGAACAGAGACCTCAAATCAACAATCTAAATTTCCACCTTAAGATTCCTTATTTTTGGGCTCCTGGGTGGCTCAGTTGGTTAAGCGACTGCCTTCGGCTCAGGTCATGATCCTGGAGTCCCTGGATCGAGTCCCGCATCGGGCTCCCTGCTCGGCAGGGAGTCTGCTTCTCCCTCTGACCCTAACCCCTCTCATGTGCTCTCTCTCATTCTCTCTCTCTCAAATAAATAAATAAAATCCTAAAAAAAAAAAAATTCCTTATTTTTTTTTTTTTTAAGTAGGCTCCATGCCCAGCGTGGACCCCACTGTGGGGCTTGAACTCAGGACCGTGAGCTCAAGACCTGAGCCAAGATCAAAAGTCAGATGCTCAACTGACTGAGGCACCCAGGCGCCCCTTAAGAAACTTTTCTTAGAGCAAAGTAATACTAAAGTGAGTAGGAGAAAGGAAATAATAAAGAGCTAAAGATCAATAAAATTGAAAAATAGGGAAATATCACTGAAACAAACAAAAAAAACTGGTATAGTTCATTAGCCAGATGGATACGGGGCAGGGGGAGGGAAGAAAAAAATTTACCAATTACCATGAATAAAGAAGAAGATATACCTATGGACCCCCACAAACATTAAATGAATAATATAGAAATACTACAAACACATCAATACACATGAATTTGAAAGTGATAGGGACCAATTTCAGGAAAGCCACAAACTACCAAAACTCACCCAGTAAGTAAAAGAGAACTTAAATAGTCTACTATCTATCAAATAAATTGGATTAGCTTAAAAAATCTTCTAAAAAATAAAATTCCAGGCCCAGATGGTTTCACTGACAAATTCTACCAAACGTTAAATACAGAATACGAACTCTACAAAAATCTCTTCCAGCAAATAGAAGAGGAAGGAATACTTCCCATCTCATTTTATAAGGCCAGCATTACCTTGATAACAACCAAAGACAGTTCAAGGAAAGACAACTACACTTATATTCCTCATGAACACAGACACAAAAATCCTTAGCAAAATACTAGGAAATCAAATCCAGCAATTTGTAAAAAGAATAGTACATCACAACCGACTGTGATTTAATCCAAGAATAAAAGACTGGTTCAATTTTCAAAAATCAACAGATGTAATCCATCATATTAACAGCTTAAATAACAAAAAACACATGATTATGTCAATGGCTGCAGAAAAAACATTTCACAGAATTCAACATTCATTCATGATAAATGCTGCCAGCAAATCAGGAAGAGAAGGGAACTTCCTCAACCCAAAAAAAGAGCATCTACCCAAAATCTACAGTTAACATACTTAGTGGTGAAAATGAATGCTTTCTCCCTGAGGGGACCAAAGCAACAATCTCTACTCTCACCACTGATACTCAACACTGTACTGGAAGTGCTAGCCAGTGCAAGAAAAATAAATAGAAGGCATACAGACTGGAAAGAAAGAACAACTGTCCCTATTTGCAGATGGCATGATTGTCTATGCAGACAATCCCATGGGAATCTCTAAAGACGCTCCTACAACCAAGTGAACTAGCACAGTGCAAGATCCAAGGTCAACACACAAAAATCAATCATATTTCTATATCCTAGCCATATACCACCAGAAACCAAAATTAAAACAACAACAACGATCTGTATCAGTTACAAGAGTGCAAAGACTGAAGCACTTACATACGAATCTAACAAAATATGTACAGGATCCACATACTGCAAACTACAAAACACTGAAGAAAGAAATCAAAGATGACCTAAATAAGTGGACAGATATACTGCATTCATGGACTGGAAGATTCAAAGTAGTTACAATGTCAATTCTGCACAAATTCATCTGTAGGTTTAACACAATTCCAAGATCCCAGCAAGACTGTTTAATAGATAGGGTGCCTGGGTGGCTCAGTTGGTTAAGCGACTGCCTTCGGCTCAGGTCATGGTCCTGGAGTATCGGGATCGAGTCCCGCATCGGGCTCCCTGCTCAGCAGGGAGTCTGCTTCTCCCTCTGACCCTCCCCCCTCTCATGTACTCGCTCTCTCATTCTCTCTCTCTCAAATAAATAAATAAAATCTTTAAAAAAAAAAAAAGATTGTTTAATAGAAACAAGTTGATTATAAAATTTATATGGAAGTAAAATAGTCAAAAGAATTTTGAAAAAGAACTAAGGTAGAGGGCGCCTGGGTGGCTCAGTTGTTGGGCAACTGCCTTCGGCTCAGGTCATGGTCCCAGGGTCCTGGGATCGAGTCCCACATCGGGCTCTCTGCTCTGCGGGAAGCCTGCTTCTCCCTCTCCCACCCACCCCCTCTTGTGTTCCCTCTCTCACTGCATCTCCCTCTGTCAAATAAATAAATAAAATCTTTAAAAAAAAAAGAACTAAGGTAGAGGATCCACATTACCTGATTTAAGAATTACTATACAGGCGCCTGGGTGGCTCAGTCAGTTAAGCGTCTGCCTTCAGCTCAGGTCATGATCCTGGGGTCCCTGGGATGGAGTCCCAGCATCGCATCACATCAGGCTCCCTGCTCAGCAGGGAATCTGCTTCTCCCTCTCCCTCTGCCCCTCCCCCCAACCTGAGCTCACTCTCTCTAGTGCTCTTGCTTTCTCTCTCAAATAAAATCTTAAAAAAAAAAAAAATTACTATAAAGCTACAGTAATCAAGACAGCATAATATTGATGAAAGGACGCACACACAGATCAATGGAACTGAACCGAGAGCCCAGAAACAGACACACACAAATACGGCCAATTGATTTTTGACAAAGGTGGAAAGGCAATTCAAGGAGAAAGAAGAGCCCTTTCAACAAACAGTACTGGAACAGCTTTATATCAATAGGCATATATATGAACATCAACCTACATTTTTCACCTTGCATAAAAACTAACTCAATAGGGATTATAGATCTAAACGTAAAATATGAAACTGTATTTCTTAGAAGAAAACATGGGAAAAAATCTTCATGACCTAAGATTAATTCTTAGATATGACACCTGAAGCACAATCCATGAGAAAAAAATTGACAAACCAAATCTCATCAAAACTAAAAACCTGTTCTGCAAAAGGCACTGTTAAGAGAATGAAAAGAAAACAGAATGAGTTAAACTATTTACAAGTCATGTATCTAACAAAGGTCTTCTATCCAAAGTATATAAAGAATTCTCAAAATTCCACAGAAAATAAATTGTCAGGGTGCCTGGGTGGTTCAGTCGGTTAAGCGTCTGCCTTCAGCTCAGGTCATGACCTCAGGGTCCTAGGATCAAGCCCTGCATCGGGGTCCCTCTCCCCCTCCCTCTCCCTCTGCAGTCCCCCCTCAAATAAATAAATGAATAAATAAATCTTTTTAAAAAATCCATTAAAAAAAGAATGAAACAGGGGTGCCAGGATGGCTCAGTCGGTTGAGCGTCTGCCTTTGGCTCAGGTCATGATCCCAGGGTCCTGTGATCGAGCCCCGCATTGGGTTCCCTGCTTGGCGGAGAGCCTGCTTTTCCCTCTCCCTCTGCCCCTCCCTCCTACTCATGTTCTCGCTCTCTCAAATAAATAAAATCTTAAAAAAAGAATGAAACACATCAATTTCCAAAATGGCAACCAAAAAGCAAGGCAAAGTCTACTGGACAGGGACAACCAGAGACAGTGTAAAGCATAATGAAGCATACGCTCAGATGCTAGCTGTTTTTTTGGACAGAGTGTTCAGTGTTCACGTGTTCAATATTCATAGTGTTAATATTCAGATGGAGTATTTTTTGGAGTTATAAATATATCCAAAAGCAAGTTACAGAACTGCATGTATAATACCCCATTTCTACAAGTATGCACATAGGAACAAAGTCTAACACAATGTATACCTGCTAACAGAAATTCTCTGTAGCTGATTGAGAACAGTATACTGGTGATTTTTACTTTTTTTCTTCATTTTCTATATTTGTCTGATCTTTTTAAATTTTATTTATTTTTAGAAGATTTTATGTATTTATTAGAGAGAGAGAGCACAAGCAGGGGAGAGGGACAGAGGGGAAAAGGAGAAGCAGACTCCCCACTGAGCAGGGTGCCAATGCCGGGCTCCCAGGACCCCCAGATCATGACCTGAGCGGAAGGCAGATGCTTAACTCACTGAGCCACCCAGGCATCCCTGATCTTTTTTTTAAACAACAGATACAAACTAACTTTAAAATCAGAAAATAAGTTTTTCCCACTTTGGAAAACAGTATTCAAGTTAAAAATATGGCATCTGTATTACAGATCAATTTATGTAAGACTTAAGAGTGAGTGCTTCTTGACGTAAAGGAGCTTTGTAAGCCTCATATCGTACCAGATCCCAAAGACACTTCACCAGATGGGTGGCTGCAGAATAAGGAACAGAAATATAGAAAGCTTCTCCACAGAAGCGGTTACCTTCTCTGGTGTCTCTAAACAAAGAAGGGGGAAGAAATCAGGCCAATGGTAATGGTGTTCAGATGGAAGGAGGCCCGTGAGTGATGGTGAGCAGGCAGAATGGATCCTGACGTGGGACAAAGGCGGGGGAGTGGACCCAGGGGGAGACCAGGAAATTTGGAAGAGGTATGAAGGAAGGGAGAGTTGGAGGAAGGCGTGTGATGGGAGAGTAACAGTAGTTTCACAGGAAAACATCTGTCTGCTCACTGATACCTCAGAGAGTTAACTATTCTGTCCCTCTCCCCTCCCCTAGGAGAAGTGACCCCAGGCTGCTCCTTGCACAGGGGTGTCATGCTCAGGACCCTCAGTGCACGAGAGGGGTGGACATCTGAGCCCGAGGCAGCCAGCCCACAGGCTGGCCAGGCACCTCTAATTTGACCTGGCTGGGAAAGCACCACCCAAATAAAGTCAGTGGCAATCAGGCCAATCCGATGCTCTCTGTAATTCAACTGCAGTCAGCAAGCTAGTGGCAGAGAGAGCAGACAGACCTGGGATGAACATTTGCAATAGCCTATCAGAGTCGGGGTCCCTGGCTGGCTCAGTTGCTGGAGCATGAGACTCTTGATCTCAGGGTCATGAGCTCAAGTCATGGTGGGTGTGGAGTTTACTTAAAAATAAATACAATAAGGGCGCCTGGGTGGCTCAGTTGGTTAAGCGACTGCCTTCGGCTCAGGTCATGATCCTGGAGTCCCGGGATCGAGTCCCACATCGGGCTCCCTGCTCGGCGGGGAGTCTGCTTCTCCCTCTGACCCTCCCCCCTCTCATGTGCTCTCTCTCATTCTCTCTCTCTCAAATAAATAAATAAAATCTTTAAAAAAATAATAATAAACAAATACATACATACATACATACAATAAAGTCAGAATATCAATATATCTCTATCAGAAAACAACACGACTGCAACTTTCCTAAGCATTCTTTCATGATTCTTCGGACCTTTAAGAGCTGCTTATTGGGTTATGCTATCATTTACAGAAAATACCTAAGTGTACACCCTGCAGAGTCTGAATGTTGTCCTGCTCTTATGTGCAGCCATTTAACAGTGAAACGTGGTTTGTTTCATGGGGCCTCTTAATACGGCATTCTTTACAGCCAAAGATGGTGTTTCCCACTGCAAACGAGTGAGGCGGCAAGGTTTTTAACATACTTTTCCTTGCAGTCTACTTACTTTAAAACAGTATTTTCCTCAGTCAGTTTTCTCTTCTTGGAAGCAACCAAGCAGAGCGTTCACTTTCATTAGGAAAACCACCTTCCTTCATATGGTTTTCACCTTCTTCTCGGGTCCTTGACCAGACTTGCTCCTGGAATTCCTGCGGGTCCTTGGCTATGTGAGACAGATGCTGCCCTCCACAGTGGGGTCGTGGCCCCTGGGCCCCACCAAGTTTTTGCCTCCAAGTTCTCAGGCCAAGTTAGCGCACATAAGCCCCTGCCAGATAAAAGCCCAAGGGACAGATACCTGTCCACAAGCAGCCCAGGCGGCAGCGGATGAAGCACTTGGGGGCCTCAGGTTAGAATGGGGCCAACGTGAATCTGGGCAGAACCCTGTCCTCTTTCAGATGTGATCAGTCCACAGTCCAGTCTATGAAGGGAGGACATGGGCCCTTTGTGGCCCAGGAGCCACGGGATGCCCTTGACTGGGCAGCTGGAAAGAAACGCTGAGTCCCAGATACTCAGCTCAAGTAAAACCCCCAAGATTCGTGAGGCCCTGCTGCTTGGCCCTCCTAGGGTTCCCTCCAAGGCCTGGCTTACCTGTCCTGCAGCAAAGCCCAGAGAACCCATGTGTCTGTTCCTGGCAAATGAGAGCTGACCAACAGCGCAGAGACCGGCTCAGCCTCGGGAGCGGCCCGCCTAGCTGGTCACAGAGGCAGCTCGGCGCACGCACCCCTATGGGAACTCACAGAGGGGAAGTTGTATCCGCTTATCTGCACGCCCATCACACGTCATCAACTGTTTGACAGATGCTCTGAGCGGGACTGAAAGCTTTTAATTTCATCGACATGGGAGCTCTTGTCAAAATGAGTCAGCAAATTACTTTTTTATCTGTCTTCATTCAGTCAAGTGGTATTAAATACATCATCATCCATATACCTCACAGAGGACCACACAAGATGCTGGGAGGCCCGGCACACGCACGTGCTTATTAATTCAAAATAAATCTGTTTAAAATACTCTATCTGGAAAATTAAGTTTCAAGTTTACATTTTTTGCTTTATTTGGTATTATTTAAAAATACACCTTCCTATCTAGCTAGCTTAAAATCACAGCTAAGCCATGTCTCAAGTATGTTTCCCAATTAAATAACGAAAACATAAGCTGCTGTATACGGTACCTTTGTGCCAGTTAGAAACAGATCCCAGTCTGGGTGGGGGCTTGGCTTGGTAAGAGGGCAGCAAATTAAAAATGGCACATGCATACACATACCTGGGGCTGACGAACTGGAAGAGGCAACCCTTCCTCCCAGGGGACACTGCCCAATGCCAGGCATGTGCCGTGACAAGCGCAGCGTGCAGGCTGGGTCTCAGCCCCCTCTCACCCTCCCAGTTAGACCTACTGTGCGGCACACAACCTGCCCAACTGTACAAAGTAGCTTTGGACAACGGAGATTTACAGCAGGATGATGACGACTTTCCTTGTTCCTCTAGGACAATAGTATTTGCTGAACCAATCTGGCTAAATCCTGTATCTGGCAGGTCTTAATGATATGGGTGCTAAGTATTAAGAAGTTTACTGTTGCAGTCGGCTAAGTGACCGACTCTTGGTTTCTGCTCAGGTTGTGATCTCATGGTCGTGGGATCGAGCCCCATGTCTGGCTCCGTGCACAGCACAGAGTCCGCTTGGGACGGACTCTCTTTCTTTCTCTCTCTCTCAAATAAATAAATAAATCTTAAAAAAAAGAAAGAAAGAAAGAAAGAAAAGAAGTTCACTGCTGCAAACAGGTAGAATTAAAAAAAAAAATTTTTTTTAACTTTGTTTTCGTTTATATTGATCTGGTCTGAGACACAATGATAGATTTTACAGTCCATCAAAAAACAAAAAAACAAAAAAGAGGGACACATGCACCCCAATGTTTATAGCAACAATGTCCACAATAGCCAAACTATGGAAAGAACCTAGATGTCCATCAACAGATGAATGGATAAAGAAGATGTGGTGTGTATATATATATATATATACATACACACACACAGTGGAATATTACGCAGCCATCAAAAAATGAAATCTTGCCATTTGCAACTGGAGCAAGAGGGTATTATGCTAAGCAAAATAAGTCAATCAGAGAAACACAATTATCATATGATCACAATAATATGTGGAATTTGAGAAACAAGGCAGAGGATCATTGGGGAAGGGAGGGAAAAATGAAACAAGACGAAACCAGAGAGGGAGACAAACCATAAGAGCCTCTTAATCTCAGGGGAAAAAATGAGGGTTGCTGGAGTGGAGGGGGGTGGAAGGGATGCAGTGGCTGGGTGATAGACATTGGGGAGGGTATGTGCGATGGTGAGTGCTGCGAACTGTGGAAGACTGATGAATCACAGACCTGTACCCCTGAAACAAATAATACATTATATGTTAAAAAAAAAAAAAACACAAACAAAAACAAAAAACAAAAAAGAACTGCAGGCCTCCTACAGAATTCTGTGGAACTAGACATAGAGGAGGGGCTCCACAAACTACTGACCCTACTGGGCACCCCCAGGCTTCCCCCAATCTGGCAATTTGTCGTTCTTTGTGGGTTTCACTCACCTAACTAGGTTGGCAGCCCCTGAGGCCCCCAAAGTCCAACCCCAACAGCTGAAGCTTTTCTAAAGCATCTAATGCAGATGAGGCATATGCAGGGTCTTCCCAACTACCTCACCAAAACCACCTTAAGCACCGCAATACCAGTAACGCCCTCATTACCCCTCCACGGTCATCACACATTTCAGGACCTGCAAAGAGCCATCTGGATGCATCCCCTGTGACAAATGGGGGTCTGTGTGCCCAGTTTCAGCTCCAAAACCATACTCTAAAAGAAGATAGACCATGCTGACAAATTATCCTGAGCTCAATTTATTACAGACAAATGAAGGGACAAAAAAGCAACTTTATTTCTACCAACATTTGGGTTTTGTTATAACCCAAACTTTGGGACCCCCAAGTCAACTGGCCGTCCCAGGACGTTCACTTGGGCAGTTTGCCTGGGCTGATTAGATACCTGCACTTTCGGCAGGACATCGCAGGCAAAGACCTGATTTGCCCTATATGGTCTTTACTAAATTACTGACCTAAAAAGCACCCAAGGATATTTACTACTCATCCTCTACCCCCATAATCACATAAAGGGTAAGAAAGATGATCTGAATTCAGAGAGCTGTTCCACAACTGTCTTCACAGAGCGGAAGCAGCTAAGTCACTGGGAAAGAGGCTCAGGGTCCAGGGCCACCAACAAACTAGGTAGCTATAGGTAAGCCACATTCTAGGGGGTCAGATTCGTTACCCATAAAACAAAGGAGGGACATACATGAATGGTTTCAAGTTTCCTTCTAATATAAAATTCTGATTTTCTGAATCGCAAGGTGTTGTGAGCCATCTTGAACCTCCACTATTGATTTATACGAGGATCTCACCTGGCTACAGACTTCCGTCTATCTCCCCCTCCCCAATTCATATGTTAATTATGGTATCTGCTGATGGTATCTGGGGCGGGAGCCTTTGGGAGGTTATCAGGGTTGGATGAAGTCATAAGGATGGAGCTGGATGAAGTCATAAGGATGGAGCCGTCATGATGAGGTTAATCCCTTATAGGAAGAGGGAGAGAGATCTTGCTCCCTTGCTCTCTCTCCATGCATGCACAAAGAGGCCATGGGAACACACAGCAAGTTGGCTGTCAACTACATGCCAACAGATCTGAGAATGATGCTTACCTTGCAGGTACCCTGACCTTGGCCCAGCCTCCAGAACTGTGAGCAATAAAACTACTATTGTTTAAGCCACCCAATGGCTTAACATTTTGAATGGCAGATGAAGACACACCCTCAACATGAATTAGTTGTTTTTCTATGCTTCCTGGATTTGGGGCTGGTTCCAAACTCACTAGTACATCAAACTGAACTTGGATGAATTGTTTTGTTTGTTTTTTTATAATTTTTTTTGAAGATTTTATTTATTTATTTATTAGAGAGCAAGAGAGAGAGAAACAGCATGAGAGGGGAGAGGGTCAGAGGGAGAAGCAGACTCCCCACTGAGCTGGGAGTCCGATGTGGGAATTAATCCCAGGACTCCGGGATCATGACCTGAGCGGAAGGCAGTCGCTTAACCAACTGAGCCACCCAGGTGCCCTGAACTTGGATGAATTGTTAAGTGCTTACCAAGCAGCCAAGTGTTTGCTACTGTGAACACTAAACAGGAGAAAACTGGGTCTCTGCCTTGCAGGTGTTTACAGACTTACTACAATTAACTGTAAGTATACCCAAATCTGTTCAGAAAGCCAGAAAATCCAGGGGTGCCTGGCTGGCTCACACAGAGGAGCTTGAGACTCTTGATCTCTGGGTTGTGAGTTCAAGCCCCACACTGGGTGTAGAGATTACTTAAATAAATAAAACTTAAACAAAAAATAAATTTAAAATAAACTTAAAAAAAGAAAGCCAGAGAGGCACCTGGGTGGCACAGTTGGTTAAGCGTCCAACTCTTGGTTTCGGCTCAGGTCATGATTTCAGAGTCATGAGATTAAGCTACACATTGGGCTCTGTGCTCAGCTCACCAAGTCTGCTTGAGATTCTCCCTCTCCCTCTGCTCCTCCTGCTCATGCATGCGTTCTCTCTCTCTCTCAAATAAATAGGAAGGAAGGAAGGAAGGAAGGAAGGAAGGGAGGGAGGGAGGGAAGGAGGGAGGGAGGGAGGGAGGGAGGGAGGGAGGGAGGAAGGAAGGAATCACAGAGTCCAGAGAGTGAGGGACACATGTAGTTTAAGCTGGTGCTCCATCACAGGAGACCAATCAGAACAAAGAAAACCCATGATGGGCACAGCAGGGCCAGTAGGAAGAGGGGTAGGGGAGAGCAAACAGGGAAGAGGGGTAGGGGAGAGCAAACAGGGAAGAGGATACAGGACCCAGCCTTACCCCAGCCCACTCCCTGCTGGGGTAGCTTCTGGCTGGGCAAAAGGCTGCAGTGCCCTTGCAGGATCAGCATGTTACTGTGGGAGAACAAGGAGCTTCCAGCCAGGATGAGGTAGCAGATCCAGGTCAAGAGAACCTGAAATGGGAGCGTGACTCAACTAGAACCTAGCTGGAGGAGCCAGGACTCATGTGCATGAAGGGTAACAGCCAGCATTCACCAGGTGCTTCTCTCAGCCAGGTTCCACGCCAGGCACTTTCTATTCAACCTCACGCCAACCCTGCGGCGGCAGGTGATCCTCTTCCCTGTATTCCTTCAGTTCTGGCCTGACTCAGGCCCCTGAAGACCAGGCTGAGGACTAAAGGGCATGGCCCTAAGTGTAGGTGATCAAGATCTATTTCTGTGAAGGAAAGTGACCAGGGAAAAACAAGAAAACAAGAGAGAAACCCAAAGTGGGGTAGAGAAAGCTGTAACGGAGGCTCTTCCAGTGACCCAACAGCTCAGCTGGAGGAGCAGGGGACACGGAGAGAAAGGGACAAATGAAACTGGGAGGGCCTAACATGCATGCAGTAGATAAAAATCCAGCCCACACAGGCCCCTCTCCAGATATCCCACATCTCAGACTAAATTGTGAAAGATTTTGAAATGGACCAAAAGGGTTACCGAGTATCTTCAATGCAAGAATGGGCCTTGTTAGAACATAACTTTCCAAGTTATCTGATCCTATGGGATTTGTCCCTTTTATGGCCTTTGAGATATTTTGCAACTCTTTTAAGTTGTACAAAACTGATAAGCCGTGCAAATGATTCTTGTCTGTAGACAGGCAAATTAACTGTCTGGTGGAGAGACAAGTGATCCCCCTTAGAGCCAAAGTGGCATCTATTTGAAATTCATTTCATGGTGTATGTGTGTGCAAATCCTTGAATTTTCCTTTGAACAGATTGGAATCCTACTGGTTGAATCTTACTGGTTCCCTCATTAATTAATAAACTCTTTTATATTTGTACGAGAGTTGTGATTTTATCCTTTAAAGATTCTCTTTTAAGACCCATAAACAAGCAAAAGTCCGAATGGATGCCAATAATGTATAGTAGCTGTTCTACGGGGGAAAAACAGGTTCCAGAGGTCAACAATTCTTTTGACCCCAAGTAATCTGAAGTGCTGGCTCAAGCGAACAGGGAGACAATCTAGCCTCAATTTTTACCTCTCTACCCCTCTTCCACCAGCAGTCTCCAGCTTCCTCACAACTTCCACTCACTCTGATCTCAGAAATTCTTAAATTTCAGTGGCAGTCCGAGGAGCTAAAAGAGAAGGACTGAGAGGCTCCCCTTTATAACGAAACCAACACCTCTCCAGGCTCTGACAGATGTGACCCCTTCGCTGTGGAAGAATCGGGAGCCGGAAGGGCTCTCAAGGCTGGCAGACCTCCCAGGAGCCGTGCTGGCCGAAGAGGGGAAACAGAAATGGACTAAGTCCCTGTAGGACGGGAAAGATGCGTGATGTTGGTGCAAGGCTCAAAACCTGCCTAGTGGTTGTAGAAACACAGCGTGCTCGCTGCAGGCTGGCTGCTGAGCTCCCCACCTCGTAGCCGGGGGGACCATCAGCAAGTTAGTGAGATCAAAAAGCCTGTTTTCTCATCTGTAAAGCATCTGCCTCATAGGACTGCTGTGGGCATTAAATGAGAGAACACATGTGTAACACTCAGCAGTCTGGCACATAGTAAATGCGCAATAAATGTTAGCTTCAATAGTTTTCTGACTGAGAATGAATTGAATATAATGTAAAAATAAAAACAAGGACTATAATAAAACCTAACTGCCACCTACCTATAAATTGCATTTGTCACATCTTTTCCACTCCCTTTGCCAAAAGACCAACTGGGTCTTCATTTCTCACCTGAATTACTCAACGTCTCCTATCATGCAGCCTGTTCTCATCTCATCCACCTCAAAATCATCCCTCCTCACCCCCTTTAACCCAGCGACAGCCAAGAGAAATAGGAGAACCACATAAGTGATTGTACATTTTTTAACAGCCAGATTTTTAAAAAGTAAAAAGAAACAGAATTTCATAGTATATTTACCCAGTTACATCTAAAGTATTATTTTGACATGTGATTAATATAAAAAATTGAGATATTTCACATTTTCTTTTCCTATTACAACTTCAAAATCTAGCATGTATTTTATACTTATGCACATCTCAATTCATACTATCCACATTTCAAGTAGCCTCAGCTCCAACCGCTCCCCATCTCTTTCAGGAAATCCAAATTCATTGGCCTCACAAATCAGGCCCTTTCCAACCTGGGTCCTCCTCCCCTTACCCAGGCTTACCCGTCCTCCTTACCTGCCCCTCCCCCCAGGCTTACCTGTCCTCCTTACCTGCGCCCCCCCCCAGGCTTACCTGTCCTCCTTACCTGCCCCCCCAGGCTTACCTGTCCTCCTTACCTGCCCCCCCCTTTGCTGGGATTGCCCCCAGCTCCCAGCACCTGGTATATTTCTCCCCCACAGGACACACCACACCTATGCCAGCCACTGGCTATTCAACACTAACACGTGAAGTGCCCGTTTCCCACAAGGGCCTCCTTGCCAAGCTGTCCCCGGCCTCTAGGAGGGCGCCCTTGGCTCTGGTGGTAAGAACACCCCACACCAAACCCTCACTCCCAAGCCGACTATGAGCGCATCGGAGGCAAGGACCTTTGTCCTGTTTATGCACAACAGCAGATGACCCAGCCAAGGGTTTCAAACACATATATAGATTTTTTTTTTTAAGGGGAGAATACGTTAGCACTTTTACCATTTAGCTACTGATCTTGATCTAACTCTGAAGTCATTCAGCCAACTCTTAAAGTATACACAATATACAGGGTTTGGCCCAAAAATGGTGGAGACATAGTAGGCAAGCTAAAGAGGCAACTACCGCTGGGACCGCCATTGTTCCTGGGGCTTGGGTTGTTGGTTTTTTGTTTTTTGGGTTTTTTTATTGGCACAAAAATCTTTTAGCTTTAAACTGTTTTTCATAGCTGTGCTGGAATAAATGGGAAACCACAAAAATGAAGGCTTCCACTGCACCAGTCATCAAATTGTAGTGGTAAGAAAGAAGCCATCCAAAACTATCCACATCTGATTGAACTCTCAACATTTTAAGTGTTTATTAACCCATATAATTCCCAAACTTAACCAGTCATTTGAAATGCTCAGAGACAAAATCCTGGGTTTCAGTATTTCCTACAGCCCCCTCCAGCCTCCAGAAGATGGAGGCCTCCCTTCCCAGGGCCCCATGCAACTGCTATTCTTTTATATTCATCAGAGAGCTTTATAAAGACAACCACTAGGACCAGCCTCAATCCTAGTTGACTTTTTCTTTACACATGTTAAGTTTCTGTGCTGAGGGCTCTCAAAAGATGTTGGCTTGGCGGATCCTGAGCGATCCTCTCTATCAACATGTTAATCAGAAAGCAGAAAACTTCGATAATAATCGGAGAATCCCTGGTTTTCATCTTACACTTTCCTAAGCAAAAAGCTTGGCGAGGCCTCTTATGGTTTCCCCTCCTTTTACAAAAATCTGCCTTCTAAGCAAAAGCTTCTGTTTCCTAGTAGCAGTAGATACCCTTTTAAAACTCACAGTTCAAAAAAAGAAAAAAAAAGAATTACAGTGGCATTTTGTTTCCATACTTTTCTCCCCAATATTTTCCACCCAGAACCGAGTCCAGAAGCTTATTTGTAAGTACACAAATGTAGGTTATTTTTCCCTCATAGATCCTATGTTTTCAAATAGTTTGACCTTAAAAAACTACCTTAAGTAACACTCCCTTTTCTCTCTGCATATTCAACTGGCTGACGAGGGCCTTACTATGTGCCAGGTACTGTTTGAGACCCTGGGGATATAGCAGGAAACTTAACACACGACACCTCTACTCTCACAGAGCTGAAGTTCTAGTCGGGTGGTCCAAGCTATGAAGAAAAATTAAGCAGGGAGAGGGGATCAAGAGTGGGGGTGGGGGGTGTCCTACTTTACACAGAGTGCTCAGGGAAGGTCTCTTTGGAGCAGAACAGAAGAACAACAGTGCTGGAGAACAGAGCCAAGTGACATTTTTTTGGGAAGGGGGCAGGGAGCGGAGGATGCAAGAATAAATCTCAAATGGGAAGACTCTGAGGCAGGAGTCTGTTACTCAAATGTCAATCAAAGCTTCTGATCAACAAAAAATAATCAGTACCATAAAATCCCAGCCAAAAAAGAAATTGGCCTGATTACTATTTAATGCAGTTATATTAGTCTTTTTGAAATGTAATTAGTACCTAGCCCCACAGTCTCTCAATCTCCCATTTCTACATTAATGAACTCTAGGGGTCCCAGGGGGACCCCACTCTGAAAACCAGTGACAGACCCCACCATTTAATGTCTGGAGACAAGACCACACATGACAGGCGCTGAGATGGAACACTGGACCCCACCTCGAGTGAGAATCTTTCACACAAAAATCTTTCCCATCAAGAAGTTAAACTGCTTAAAAATAAAATAAGATTTCCCAAAGGAGGTGTTGCTTTCTAAATTCTGTACCCTTCCACTCATCTGTCCCTTCTCCAGCCAGCTGCAGGCCTGCTCCCCAGCCCTGGACCACTTTGAACGGAGCCTTTGAAACTTTAAGTTGGCTTTCGGCCACCACACAAGATGCTGAGGCCATCCCCTTGTCCGGGGGTGCCTTGTTCTCTCATTCTCTACCTCTCCCGGTCTATCCTTCTTCCTCCTGGGCTCTCTGAAGTCCCACCTCGCAAATGAATCCAAATCCCAGCTCATCTCGCCCTGCTTTTTATTTCTCGCGCACACGTACAGCCTGTCCCCCGGCCCCGGGATAATCTTATTTTCCAAACAACAATATCAGGACACATTGTCAGTACATGAGTACTTGTTATATGAATCACTATAATTGCAATGCTTGGAATATTTCATAATTTAAAGTTGTTTTTTTTTTTTTTTAACTTCAGATGCACTTATATATCGTCTGATGAGACAGCACAGCACATTGGGACCATCTGGGAAAATTCAGAATCTGTGATCACAGTCACGGGCCTTTGACTACAGCTCTATTCTCTAGTAAACAACTGGATTTTCCAGAGAAATCGGATGTCATCCTACAAAAGGATCTGAAGCTACTTCCAGCAATGAGGAGACGAGGCAGTGACAGCAGCTGCAGGGGGAGGGCCAGAATGCTGGCATTCCCAGGTTATTTCAAGAGCTCATGGAACTAGCAGGACCACCGTACGAAACAATCAGCCTCGGCGGCCCCACAGACCTCAGCCCTTTATGGGGCGGACCACCTATGTGCTGTAGCTCAGGTATCTCCAGAACTCCCTCTAGGCTGGAAATATGCCTCTCCTGAGCACCCAAGCAAGGCATCCGTTTTACCAGGAGGGACAAGCATCACGGATTGGGCAGTGCACTTACACTCCCGTCTTAACTCCTCTAAGCGTCCTCTGAAGGGCCACGACCTGGGAAAGGCTCTTCCCGTGCTCGAATTATGAAAAAAGGCCCTCCCCCGGGGCCATCAAGGAAGAATTGATCTTGCCCTGTGACTCTGCAGGAACCAGAAGGTCTTACTGAGCTCACCGTTCCCCACTGGTAAGCACACTGGAGAACTGGAATAAACTGGGACCTTCAGGCATATTGCAGAGAAATGCTGACCAAGTCCATAATTTTTTTAATGCTCAGAAATTTAATGATACTGCCCTTTGATCTAGTAAAAGCATTCCTTAAAATGTAACAAAAAATAGTAACAAATCAAAATAAGAGTGCAGGATATTTACTGAGTATTCTTCTTAATAGCAAAAAATTGGAAACCATGATCTTATTGAGCCTCTGGAAGAGAAAAACTCCAAACATCTTTTCATTTCATCTGTCATACTGAGATTTCTTTTTTCCTCGTTTCCTATATGTTACAATTTTTAAAAATGGAAATATAATTGACATTTAACAATTTATTAGTTTCAGGTGTACGACATAATGATTCGATATTTGTTTATATTGGGAAATAATCACAATAACCTAGTTAATATGTGTTATCATCCATAGCTATAAATTTTTTTTCTTATGATGAAAACTTTTAAGATCTACTCCCTTACAACTTTCAAATATGCAACACAGGATTATTAACGATAGCCACCATGCTATAGCACGTTATAACCCCATATAATATTTTAACTAATAGAATGAGGGTAAATTCCTCTCAAATGAAAGAAATTCTGCCTTTAGCAAATAAATAAATCAAGTGCCCACTATCGTGCAGAATGCTTGTTGTTGTTGTTTTTTAACAGGAAAAGTTATTGAACAAATGTTTAAGCTTTTAGTTTCTTCAGGAGTTCTGTATTGTCTAAATCGTGCTCCCCAAAGGCCTCCAAATTACAAAGTAGGTAAAAGTAAGTTAAAGGTTATGGTCAGTACATTAGCTTTCAGGCTAACGTATGTTAAGATAGAACTTTTAACGGCTAACGTTTTAATAATTTTTTAATAGAAGATATTTGCATGTGGCATATAATTCAAAAAGTATAAAAAGTCATACAGTATGGGGCGCCTGGGTGGCTCAGTCGTTAAGCGTCTGCCTTCAGCTCAGGTCATGATCCCAGGGTCCTGGGATCGAGCCCCACATCGGGCTCTCTGCTCAGCGGGAAGCCTGCTTCTCCCTCTCCCACTCCCCCTGCTTGTGTTCCCTCTCTCGCTGTGTCTCTCTGTCAAATAAATAAATAAAATCTTTAAAAAAAAAAAAAAAAGTCATACAGTAAAACTAAGTCTCCCTTCCACTCTGGCCCTCAGCCACCGGTTTCCCAACTTGTGTCATTTTAGAGATATTCTATAGTGCCAACAGGTCTGTAACACGTTGTATGTGAGGCACTTTGCTCAGGATTTTATATGCTAGGCTCATCAGTGCACAGTACTATCATCAACCCTAATTTATAAGTCAAGAGACCGGCTTGTGGCGTGAAATGAACAAGAAATTGGCCAAACGTCTCATACTCTCAGAACCCATCCCCATCTTCCCACTCCCCAACACACACACACACCCACCCCACCCCACCCCCTAACAAAGGTGACTTGATGTTAAGTTGTTCTCCCCACCCCTAAATACTCTCCCACCAACTTCACCATCTGTTTGCCTGGCTAATTTGACTTTCCATACAAATTTTAGAATCAGGGCACCTGGCTGGCTCGGTCGGTAGAGTATGCTACTCTTGATTTTGAGGCTATGGGTTTGAGTCCCACACTGGGTGTAGAGATTACTTAAAAAAATAAAATCCTTTAAAAAAAAAAAACCCAAAAATTTAGAATCAGTTTGTCTCTCTCTAAAAAAATCTTGCAGGGATTTTGGGATTGTGTTAAACCTATTGATCAATTTGTGGAAAATATTAAACCTATACTGAGTCTTCTGTGGGGCACCTGGGTGGCTCAGTCGTTAAGCCTTAAGCATCTGCCTTCGGCTCAGGTCATGATCCCAGGGTCCTGGCCACTCCGCGAGGAGCCTGCTTCTCCCTCTCCCTCTACTGCTCCCCCTACTCGTGCTCACTCTCTCTCTGTCAAATAAATAAAATCTTTTTAAAAAAAACCCTATACTGAGGCTTCTAAACCATGAACATAGTAATATCTGTCCACTTATTTAGGTTGTCTTTAATTTCTTTCTCCACTGTTTTGTAATTTTCAGTGTACAGATCCTGTACATATTTCATTAGATTTATACCTAAGTATTCCATTCTTTTCAGAGCTATTGTAACTGTCAGGGTTTTCTTGTTTGTTTTTTCCTGTTTCTAATGATTTATTGCTTTTATTGTATATATATATATATATACAGATATAGAAATACTGATTTTTATGTCTTGACCTTGTATTTTATAACTGTGCTAACTCACTTATTAGTTCTAGGAGCTTTATCTAGAGATTCCCATGGGATTGTCTACACAGACAATCATGCCATCTGCAAAGAGGGACAGTTTTCTTTCTTTTCAGTCTGTCTGCCTTCCATTTATTTTTCCTGCACTGGCCAGCACTTCCAGGACAATGCTGGATATCAGTGGTGAGAATAGAGATCATTGTTTTGTTCCCCATCACAGGGGGAAAACTTTCATTTTCACCACTAAGTATGTTAGCTGTAGATTTATTTTATTTTATTTTATTTATTTATTTGACAGAGAGAGGCACAGCGAGAGAGGGAACACAGCAGGGGGAGGGGAAGAGGGAGAAGCAGGCTTCCCTTGGAGCAGGGAGCCCGACACAGGGCTCGATCCCAGGACCCTGGGATCATGACCCGAGTGGAGGGCAGACTCTTAACGACTGAGACACCCAGGAGCCCCTGTAGATTTTTGATAGATTGTCTTTTTTGGATTGAGGAAGTTCCCTTCTCTTCCTAGTTTGCTGGCAGCATTTATCCTGAATGAATGAATGTTGAATTCTGTGAAATGTTTTTTCTGCAGCCATTGACATAATGTGTGTTTTGTTACTTAAGCTGGTCATTTGGTGGATTACATCTATTGATTTTGGAAAACTGAACCAGTCTTTTATACCTGGAATAAATCACAGTTGTTGGTGGTGTACTATTCTTTCTACATAATATCCCTGGATTTGATTTCCTAGTATTTTGTGGAGGATTTTTGAGTCTGTGTTCATGAGAATGATTGGTTTATAGTATTCTTTTCTTGAACTCTTTGTCTGGTTTTATAAAATGGATGTGTACTTACACTCTCCTGAGGTCTGGGATGATAATTTTATTATTTTGAACACCAAAAAAGTTAAGAGTGGTTTTAACTTTGCTTTTCTGTTAGAATTAATTTGATTTTAAGTCTTTGGCCATGAAGACAACTTCCAAAGATAACAATAATTTCCTAAGTGAAAATGAGACTGTTTTACAAGGAGCCACTTTAAGGTAGATCTGAGAACCCGTTGCAGTGAAACCCACTACTTCACCCACAGGCCCTGTCACATCCCCGCACATAGCAGGAATGGTGAGGGGTTTTGCCCAGCTGGCTTGAGATAAAGAGCAGACAAGGTTTCCATCAAATAAAAGATATGTTATTACTCAACCCTGAAATGTAAATACTCATATTTGCCTTTGAATTACCTAAGAAAGCACCTATCAGACATTGACTTTTTTTTTTTTTTTTAAGATTTTTATTTATTTATTTGACAGAGACACAGCGAGAGAGGGAACACAAGCAGGGGGAGTAGAAGAGGGAGAAGCAGGCTTCCCGCAGAGCAGGGAGCCTGATGCGGGGCTCAATCCCAGGACCCTGGGATCATGACCTGAGCTGAAGATAGACACGTAATGACTGAGCCACCCAGGCACCCCTCAGACATTGACTTCTTAGTTCTTACAATTCCTAAAATGCTTGGTCATTACTAACCACATTACACTATTGAAGAAGCCAAGACAAGGATAGGTTTAAGAGATTTCAAGATCAGCGGAACTAAAATCTGAATTTAAACACCTCATATCACCCAACTTGGTTATAAAGAGTTCTAAAATAACGACAATACAATGTCAGAAAGTCAGTCAGGCATGGGAGAAGCTTAAGAAAAGGATCTGAGGCAAAAGAGCTTCCTGAGAGGTCTTTTTAGAACTGAAATACTAGGGGCGTCTGAGTGGCTCAGTCGGTTAAGAGGCTGCCTTTGGCTCAGGTCACGATCCCAGGGTCCTGGGACTGGGCCCCGCGTCAGGATCCCTGCTCAGCGGGGAGTCTGCTTGTCCCTCTGCCCCCCACCCTCACTCCATGCTCATGCTCCCTCTCTCTCTCAAATAAATAAAATCTTTACTAAAAAAAATAGAAGTGAAATGCTGACTCTCTTGGCACTTTTGAGAAGGCCCATCCCCTCACTGAGGAAGTGGACAGACCTGTTGGGTGAGGGGCAGGACCCCACACAGGAACTGCACACCTGCATAATGGCCACTGAGAAATCGAAACCCTTGTAAGTCTCTTAAGCATGCAAAAGTCACCCAAGCCATCACCAGGGTGGCCAAAACCACAGAAATGTCCTTGGACTCAAGGTCGCCTGCTCTGTGCAACTCAAAATGACGTGTCCAGGAGGCAGTAAAGAGCACACTCTGAAACCAGACTGCCACGGGGTTCAAATCCCAGCACTACCACCCACCAGCCATGTGACCTTGAATGAGACACAACCTGTGTGCCTCAATTTCCTCATCCATAACCTAGGGGTAACAACAGTAGAGTAAGCTCTCACTAAATAATGCCTACTGGGGCCTGTCCTCTTCTGACCCTGTCCTAACTCATGGTATAAATGACCGAATGCCTTCCCCAACCACCCAACCCACGAGCAAAACTATGCTTTCAACCAAGCTGATGAGAAAAAGCAAAAGGCCTACATTAACTATTTCATTAACTGATGTCTGGAAGCTAAAAACCAATAAGCACTCACAGAATCCACATTCACAAGAAGGAAGGAAGTATTGGGGCGCCTGGGTGGCTCAGCTGCTAAGCAGCTCGTCTGCCTTCGGCTCAGGTCATGATCCCAGGGTCCTGGGATCGAGCCCCACATTGGGCTCCCTGGTCATGGGAAGCCTGCTTCTCCCTCTCCCGCTCCCCCTGCTTGTGTTCCCTCTCTCGCTGTGTCTCTCTCTGTCAAATAAATAAAATCTTAAAAAAAAATTTAATCTATGAAAATACTGATCAATTTTCATTTTTCAGATTAGTTTTAATATCAAAAACATTTCATTTAAAATATCAATTTAACTTTTTTTTTAAGATTTTATTTATTTATTTGAGAGAGGGAGAGAGAGAGAGCACGAGCAGGAAGCCCATTGCAGGACTCGATCCCAGGACCCTGGGATCATGACCTGAGCCAAAGGCAAAAGCTTAACGGACTGAGCTACCCAGGAGCCCCAACAATTTAACTTTTAAATCACTAGGAAGTTGGGACACCTGGGTGGCTCAGTTGGTTATGCGAAGGACTGTTGATTTCAGCTCAGGTCATGATCTCAAGGTCCTGAGATTGCTTGGGGGGGGGGGCGTCTGAGCTCAGCGGGGAGTCTGCCTCTCTCTCTCCCTCTTCCCCGCACTAGCTCTCTTTTTCGCTCTCTAAAATAAATAAATAAATCTTAAAAAAAAAATAAATCACTAGGAAGTAAACTATTTTTAATTCAAATATATAATTGTAATTTGGGGATGGCAATTTCACCAAGTTTCTTTAAAGACAGGAAATATTAATTAGCAGCAATGATATCTTTTATTACACACTAAGCACCTAAAATGCTAGGTGCTAATTTATACATCACCTCATTCTCTTAATCCTTTTAGGAGGCAAAGGCTCATTTTACAGTAAAACCTCAGCCTTGAGGTTGAGTATAATGGTTCTGATAGAGAACTGATTGCTAGCACCTGTGAGAGGCTTTAATACTTTGCCAAAAAAAAAAAAAGATATAGAGGGGCGCCTGGGTGGCTCATTTGGTTAAGTGTCTGAGTTGAGCCTGCCTCCCCATTTCCCTGTCTCTCCCTCTGCTTGTGCACTCTCTCTCAAATGCATAAATAAAATCTTTTAAATAAATCAATAAATAAAATGATATAGAAAGGTAAGTTCAGGGCGTGGCCCAGTCAGTTAAGCGTCTGCCTTTGCTCAGGTCATGATCCTCGGGTCCTGGGTTCCAGCCCCACATCTGGTTCCTGCTCAGCAGGGAGCCTGCTTCTCCCTCTCCCCCTGCTCATGCTGTCTCTCTCTCTCTCTCTTGCTCACTCTTTCTCTCAAATAAATAAATAAAGTCTTAAAAAAATAGTAAGTCTGAAACTTGAATGTGCATGTGAATCACTGGGGGAATCCTGTTAAAGTGCAGATTATGATTCAGAAGGTCTAGGGTTGGCTCTCCGAGTCTGCATTTCCAACAAGCTCTCAGATGCTGGTAATGGTGCTGTTCTATGGACCACACTTGGAGTAGCAAGGATCGCTACAGGTTGCAAGAGGCCACAAACCACAAAAAATGTCCATGAAAAAACTAAAATGAAAAAGTCAGATATTTCTCAAAAACAATATGTTAACTGTAATACAAGCTCTAAGGTAAGAATTATAACTTATCCGTATTTCCTGATGGGATTCTGAACTTTGTAAACATCTTAAAAATA
The DNA here is from genome assembly GCF_029215605.1 of Mirounga angustirostris. NCBI lineage: Eukaryota > Metazoa > Chordata > Mammalia > Carnivora > Phocidae > Mirounga > Mirounga angustirostris. The sequence continues at coordinate 19,011,833 of NW_026991724.1, read as the reverse complement.
TCTTCACAAGGACTTCTTGTTTAAATCTAGAGTCCAATCTCTCAGCTTTGTGAGGGTTCCGCCCCCAAAAAACCCTGACTTGATATCAAGGCTGAGAAGCCAAGTACATGGAAGACTGTTTCAAGTTGCCGTACCCTTCAAGCAGGTCCCTTTCTTTCACTCACCCACACATCCTCTTACTGTTTAAATTCAAACGTGAGACAAATGGCAGAGTTACGCGAGATTTTAGGGGCTGGGCCCGCAAGTTTTTCCAGATGAAAAGCAAATTTCTACGACAAAACAGCATCTTACCAAAAGGCAATGACAAATACCACCGGCTTCCATTCCTGGCCTTAGGTGACAAAGTCCCAGCGATGAGATGGCAACCAGCACTTTATACAAACTACTGATTTTCATTCTTTTACCAGATCCTTTGAGTGGCTAGTTCTCTTTACTTTCAAAAGTCCACAGAATAAACAAAGCAAGGTACTTAGCAAGGCCCTATTTTCCACCTGGGTCCAAGTTCACGCCCTGTTTTTTTACTCATTTCTGATTATCTGTGCTGTACTCAAACATTGGCTAGCTGCCTCTTTTAAAAGGCAGTTATACACCACCCTCCTCCCTCCCCCACCTCCTCCATTCTCTTTGCTAACAGCAATGCCTAACTACAGAACCAACATATCCCTGAGAACATTCCAGCTTACCGGATAAGGTCAGTTTAAAATTCTAGAGAGGGGTAACCTATTCCATTTGCCTTTTTTAGAGCCCTTCAAAAATATCCCCTGTCCATCAGCAGAACAAGCCGGAGAGAGAGAAAATAGTCTATGATTCTGCAATTTACAAACACTGAGACCTTCATTTAAAGGGTGTCCACATTTTATATTATTCCCAAGGGATGTTTATCTATGTACTCAACTAAGCATAAGCCCAGTGCCTGGAAGAAACAATATGCACACATTGCAGCTCTAAGCAAATGGCTTCTCTGGCCGAGAAGGCTATAAAGTTTTGCTGCCAGGCCTCAGAGGAAGGCCTACCTGTGACAGGGAATACGGGACACGTTTTTTCCCTGAACTGGAGCATGCCCTGTCCACTAGAGAGCTAAGCAACTGCCCAGAGAGGCCTGTTACAAAACCATAGAAGAGGGGCAGAAGTGGTAGGCCTCTGCCCTGAATACCCTGGAAGCTGAAAAGAAGAATTCTGAGATGAGCTCTACTATCGACAAGTCTGACAGAAAGTTCTCTGTTTCTGTTGCCTCCAACACTGGCTGCCCTCCTCCAGTGATTTAACTCTGGGTACCAATTGGGCAATGCCAGCCACCGAGCTGGGGCAGAGGACTGAGGGATGCTGGTTGGGTCTTCTAGGTTAATTAGCAGGAATCAAACCTCTGCGGTATAAACTGGAGACTTTGGGGGGCAGATCTGGGCACCCCCGCTGCATCTAGGCTACATGCCTCCATTCAACACATTTATTGAGTATCTACCCTATGCCCTGCACTCTGCCACATGCGGAGAAGGAAATCAAGCCACAGTCCCCAGTGGTGGAAGCAGACAGAGAAGGGCCTTCAGCGGAGGTGGAGGTTGTGAGGGCCCCGAAAACCTGCCACAAATTGCTGTGACCAGCAGTCACCCAGGGGACAGCATGACCTCCGCGCCGGGCTTCGCTGACCACCAAGCCCAATAATGAAAAAGGCTGGCGACGGCGAAGGCGGGAGTGAACAGGTAGGCCCGGGGGGCAGGTGTTCAGGTAGGAGGCGCACAGCTGAGGCTGCAGGGCTGGAGAGGGCAGGGTCCCCAGGGAAGGTGGGAGGGCGGCCCAGGACCCCGCGAGGGAGAGGGGGCGCGAGCAGCTGGGGTCTGGCCCCGGGAGGCGAGTGCGCGGCGGCGGCCCGCAGGGCCTGCGCCCCCGAAGCGGTAGCGGGGAGGGAAGGCGCCCGGCTAGGCCGCCCGCCCGCACCTGGGGCCCCGCCCGGCACCTACCACTTGGGCGACCTTGAGGCAGCCGAGCGCGCCGCGCAGGTAGTCGGGGTCGCAGCGCAGGCCGGCCAGCCCGCGGCGCTGGCTCACCGGCTCGGTGGTGGGCTGGTACGGGCTGCTGGCGCCCGAGATCATGGAGGTGCTCGAGGCCTCGCCCTCGAAGCCGTCCAGCTCCTCGCCGCTCCGCATGCTGCCGCCCGACCCGGGCCGCCTCGCGCGGCCGGCCCCCGGCGCCCGGAGCTGGCGGGCTCAGCGGGGCCGCCGCATCGCCGCCGCCGCCTGCCTGACCGCCCGCGGCCCGCCCCGCCGCCGCCGCCTCCTCGGCGCCCGCCGCCGGCTGCAGCCGCGGCTCGGTCCGCTCGGGCTCGGCTCCCGCCGCCTCGGCAGCGGAAAGGGAGGGAGGCGGGAGCAGGCGGAGAGGGAAGGAGGCGGGAGCCGGCGCGGCGGGCCGGGAGGGGGCGGAGCGAGTGCCCACCCGCCGGCCTCTCGGCGGCGCTCCGCGGCTAGGGCGAGACGGAGGCTGCGGCCCGCGCCTAGGGGCCTCGGGGGGCGGGGCCTCGGGGCGGGGCGGGAGGGGCGGGGCGCCGTCTCCTCGGACCCCGCCCTCACCTGCCCGTGCGCCGGGGCCCGAGGGCCCGCTCCGAGTCCTGCGATCCCCGCGTGCCAGGGAGGAAGGAGGGCCGAGGGAGCGTCAAAGTGGACCTAGAGTACACAGGGTTGCTTTCCCAGGGTGCTGCCTTAGTTTTTCCTCTGGAGAAAGTGGGGTCCTCTGCAGGTAGGCTGGGAGAGTTCCCGGTGAAGACCAAGATGTGCTGTGCGACCCCCTGCTGCGAACGGCGCTTGGTCCAGGGTGGGTCGGATCAGAGGAGGCTAAGGGTCTGGGTTCCCACCCTGGGCGCCTTGCAACATAGCAGAACTGAAGCCAGGGACTGAGCGCGGCGGGAGTGAAAGAATGAGTGAGGGGTCGCTCAGCACGAGGTCTGCAGAACAGACACGATAAATATTTGTAACTCCCAATGTAAAGTTCTAGATCCACCGGCCTGACCGTGGAGGGGTGCTAACACATTGTAGACCCTCGGTAAGCAACGTTAGTTGCCTCTCAGCTGAAACGATTTTGCAGTCTCTGTCTGATCGTCAAGTCAGGTTAAACACAGATTTTTGCTCTGACGGGCATTAATTAGGGACCAATTTGCAATTCAAGTGTGAAGGCTAATTTTAAGCTCAAGTAAAACACTGACTTTCTAAGAATTGTTGCTTTGGTACTGAACTCTTACACACCAGAAATATTGAGAGCTTCCCATGCTCTAGGCACTGAGCAAGACGCTTGAAGAAGGTATTATCGTTCCCATTTTACAGAAGGGCAGATTAAGACTCAAGAGTGGTAGTAGCTTGTCCCCAGCGACACAATTTCGTGGTAAGCAGAACCTGGGTTCCAACTTTTCACCACACAATATTGCCTAATATATAATGTAGATAGATAGGCTGGTGAACTCCAAGCTGAGATGCAGTAAACACCATAACTAAAAAGATTTCCATTTAAAGGGCTTTCACCTTTAGGTTACCAAAGATGGGAAAGACAATGATCTCTAATACTCTATCCAACCGTATTGGGCACTTACTGTGTGCTAAGAAATATACTAGGATCTGGAGATAGACTGCCAGGTAAAAAAGACAGGTTGGATGCAGGCTTTGGCTTCTGATGTCTCCCCAAATCCCTGTAAAATGACAGTGATGGGGATTTGGGGTGGGGGGCATAAAACCACTGGGACAAAGAATGGGAGACAAGGGCAACAAAGTGGAAACAGAATAGCAAATGGGCAAGTGGTAACTGACTTAGCAGATCCAAGAAAGCTAAACCCTACATTGGCACAGGGAAAAGCTGAACTACAACCTAGGTTATATCACAGGACAGAGGGCTCTGGAACAGGCAGCACCAAGCCCATGTAGGAGTGGATCATTAGGCACAGTGGAGGGCAGGGGTACCATACTGAAAATTATGTATTTGTGTGTGTCTATGTCTCTGTGTATCTCCTTGGATGCCAAATAATATGAAAGCAAAAAAAATTTTTTTTAATTCAATAAAAGAATTAGAGAAAAGGAAATCTTATGGGAAGTAGAGCCAAAAGGCAAAGAAATGGGAAATGAGAGAAAAGAAAATTAGAATAGTCCAAAAGAATAATAGAATAATAAGACTTCCATAAAGTTAAAACCAAGAAAATGGAGGGAAGAAACCATAAAATAATAATTCAATAACATTTTCCAGAACCAAACATGAGTTTTGGACAGTGCCCAGGACAGTGAATGAACAGGGACTTGCACGCAGGCCCATGGGACTGGCAAAGAGAAGATTCTCAAGGTTACAGAGAGGAACACAGCAGGTTTCACTTTTATAAAGGATCAGGAATCAGAAAGGCATCAGACTTTTCTACAGCAACTTTGGGAGCTACAAGGAAATGAAGCAAACCCTTCCACATCCTGAGGAAAAATGATCCTCACCTCGAAATCTGGTTCTGTCTGGAGTATCAATCAGGTATGAGAGTTGATGTCTCTTTCAGACATGTAGAGATTCCCTTTGTCCTTTTCTCAGGCGGCTGCTGGAGGACTCACCAAAACAAGGATTTAAACCAAGGAAACAAAAGACACGGGATCCAGGAAAGGGTGGATGCAGCGTAGAGAGAGGTGGTGAAAATCCAAGGGTGAGGGGACAGAGGCCCCAGTGCAGCAGGGCTAGGAGTCACCCAGCCCAGACTGGAGCAGCCAGAGGCTCTGAGACTTCTTCAAGACGAAATTAATGTGTTGAATATACAGAAAGAGAAATACATAGTTTTGGGAAAGTTTTGACATAAGTTAGGGATAAATGCCTAGAGAACTAAGCAAAAATTCATATATATTTATTAACTACAGGGAAAATAAAATGATTCATAGACAATAAGTATGGTAAATCTCAAGGCTCAGCTGTCAGTAATATTTGCATAATGATAATAATGTAAACAATGAATGCTGATCTAACCAGAAGTAACTATAGCAGAAAGGATAGAGGGACAGGATGTGTGCAGGTGTGATAGGGAGAAGGGGAGGGTATGCAAGAGATCTAAATACTCATCATCTATCATGAGAGATCAGTAGATGCTTAAAACTGAAAAATCAAGAGGTAGCAGTATACGCATGTTAATTAAATATATAAAGATAAGTACAAAACATTCAGTTAAAAGTTTCAAAGTGTTGCCTCTGGGGAACAGGAAATTTAAGGAGGGTTATAGGCCTTGTAGAAGTATCTGATACTCTCAACTATGTGCACATATAACTTTAACAAAAATAAAAGCTAATGGGGCGCCTGGGTGGTTCAGTCGTTAAGCGTCTGCCTTCGGCTCAGGTCATGATCCCAGAGTCCTGGGATCGAGCCCCGCATCGGGCTCTCTGCTCAGCAGGAGGCCTGCTTCTCCCTCTCCCACTCCCCCTGCTTGTGTTCCCTCTCTCGCTGTGTCTCTCTGTCAAATAAATAAAATCTTTTAAAAAAATTGCTAAGGGGGGCTCCCGGCTGGCTTAGTCAGTGGAGCGCATGACTCTTGATCTTGGGGTCATGAGTTTGAGCCCCATGTTGGGTATAGAGATTACTTAAAAAAAAATTTTTTTTTTTAAATTTTAAGTATCTAAGAGCTAAGTTAAATACAATTTTTAAAAAAGGAACTTGAGAGTCCGTGGTGAGCAAGGCAGATACAGGCCCTGTCAGCATGGACGTGGAGAGCAAGTATTGAAACCTGTAAGCATGTGCTCTGGGAATTTCCAGCCAAGGATTTAATTGAGTCTCTGGATCAGAATTTCGGCTGAGATTTGAAAAGTGAACAGCAGTTAGCTAAGCAAAGAGATGATAAGGGTTGATGGAAGTGTGTTCCAGGCAGAAGGAGCGAGATGTGCAAAAGCCCAGAGACAGGAAAAGCAGGGCACTGTGAAGAGGCTCAATTGCAGAATTTAAGGGGAGGAGGATGGCAGACAAGACCTGAAGCTGGAAGGAGGATGGCAGACAAGACCTGAAGCTGGAAGGAGGATGGCAGACAAGACCTGAAGCTGGAAGGAGGATGGCAGACAAGACCTGAAGCTGGAAGCAAGCCTCCGGCCGGTCCCTCCAAAACTCTTGTGGGCCGTGTGACAGGGTGGACTCTGAACAGTGTTAAGCAGGAGAGTGGCCCCGGGGAGGCCTGACTTTAAGAACTCTGACTTCATTGAGGGAGAAGGATTGAGCGGAAGCGAGATTAGAGGCTTCCTCCGGTACTTATTAACTGTTCCCTGTTCCTGGACACTAGCCTAGGTTTATTTTTAGTTCTAGGGACAGACTCAAAATTTTTACTTCTGGTTTTTAACAGCAGTTAAACAGACTTCCAAAGGCTGTTGTTAGGCATCCCACATGGTAATGGTAGGTACAACCTGGTATTACGGTGCCTTCCTCAGTTTTAAATTGTAATGTATCACAAGTCTGTGGCTGTAGCTGTGCTCCAGGTGTCCGTGAGTGCTGAGATCAAACTGAGGATGACCCAGGGTAGAAAAGTGGGTCGCCTTCCGATAGGTGCCTTGGTTTCAGGGTCTGGTCCACATATCCAGGGCTGACTCAAGGCAACCCGACTCAGAAGAGCCTGATGGACAAACCAGATGTTACTTTATTAATTGCTGCCAGTGGATAGACTCTACCAACAATCCTAATGCTAATTCGTATCTCAATCCCTGAACTCGTCCTGAAAGAGTTTCTTGGAGCCATAGCACCCTTAAATAGGGGCTATTCCCCAGGATACCCCGGCTCACCTGATCAGGCCTGGCCTGGCCCAAGTTCCTCAACCTCTCACTTAGCCCTGAGCTTAGTTCCCTCCAAGGGCAACCATCTCCAAGTCTGCGGGCCTCCTCACTCTAGCCCCACACCACAAACACAATGATTCCATGGACTCATGGAAAGTTCTAACCTCAAGAGCATTGGTCCTCCAAGGACTTTAGATTCTTAATTCCATGAAGGACTGGGAGCAAAACACCTTCTTGAATGGTGTGGTCCCAGGTGGTCTTTACCTGGAGGCAGTGCCTGGCGTTGTTGAGGCAAAAGGGGGTTCACATCCTGAGGCCGCTCCCTAGCGCATCTCTGTGGGTGCTGAAAGTGGGGGTAGCTTTTCCTGTAACTTCAATTAAGCAACAGATCTAATCTACTTTTAATAAGCTCAGTAATTAGCAGGATCCCTAGAGACTTCTTCAAACAAAAATATAGACGGTGGTGAGGAACTAGAACATTTCAAGTATGAAGTATATAGTGGGAAGATGAATTAAGTTTAGCATTAAAAATGATCGGTGTTAATATCAAAATGAACCAAATGCCCAAGAAAATCTGATGTTTAATGTCACAAGACTAACAAGTTTGAAACGATTTCACTTGTAAATGGCCTTTCAAGGAAAAGTCCCCATACAAATTCCTTATGTCTGAAGGATTAGACTCAAAGATGTAAAAATAAACAACCCATTTTTGTGTTTGAAAGAAGCAGATGCCCCTGTCCTCCATGGGGGGACTGACCGAACCCCTCCAGCCCCGTTCCCACACGCCTGGAGGGAGGGGCTGGGCCTGGGCGAATTCCAGGAGGGAGCAGTTCGGGGGTTGGAGTTAACTGCTGCTTCTGAAAAAACTTGTTCTCTTCAGCCAGAAAAATGCTCTCCAAGTCTTCTCTAAAAATAGTACTTGCTGGGATTTTCCAGTTTGACATTCCTTCAGTTCCTATGACCAAGGACAACTCGAGCCAATCCATCTGCACCCCTTCCCAGAGACGCCAGTGGAACCCCACCCTCCGTGGGAGGCCAGTTTGAAGGTCCTGCTGCCACCAAACTTTGTGGGCACTCGACGATTCAGATTCAGGCAAAGATTCGCCCGCTCAGCAGCTGCCTTGCTTCTCCCTGGCGGCCCTCCACCTTCTCTTCTCGTGGCAGAGAAGAGGGAATGATTTTCTAGGGAAAGTAGAAGGTGTGACCATAAGGAAATGTGGGTGCTGGGGTGCCTGGGTGGCTCAGTCGTTAAGCGTCTGCCTTCGGCTCAGGTCATGATCCCGGGGTCCTGGAATCTAGCCCCCCATCGGGCTCTCTGCTCGGCGGGAAGCCTGCTTCTCCCTCTCCCACCCCCACCCCCCGCTTGTGTTCCCTCTCTCGCTGTCTCTCTGTGTGAAATAAATAAATAAAATCTTAAAAAAAAAAATGTGGGTGCTGCCTTCACTTACCTCCAGTCCCCGTGGCCATGCCAGGCCGGATGCTGACTACATTAGCCTGGGAAACTCAGGGAGCTGCTGCGGTAGCCAGGGGGCGACATACATAAACCCACCCTTTGCCGATGGCCCACTTCCATGTGCCAGCCACCGGGCCACACGCTGCAGCCTCAAGGCTCTAATAGCAGAACTGTAGGCGTACTCATTGTGTGGCCAGAGTGCGCATGCTTGCTTCTGTCTGCCTAGCATCCATCCCCCTGCTTCTAATGACAGCACCCCACCTTGTTATGGACTGCTCCTTTTCAACTCCGATTTGCACCTCTCACCTCCCAGGTGATGCCCACCCAGGAAGGGTCTGCCCCTGACCCAAGAATGACCCGTCCTGGTCCCCTTCTACCCTAGATTGGCTAGGGGGGGATTGGGACATGAGTTGAGCCAATGAGAATCCTACCCTGGGCTTTTTCTCTCTAGAACGCAGGGGTATACAGACTTCAGTGTGCATGGGCATCATTCAAGGGGTGGATTTTCAGGACCTCCTCCAAGAGTCGGATGCTTAGGCCTAAGGTGGGGCCAGGAATCTCCTGCTGCAAATATCTGTAGCACTTCCAGACCGGTACAACTGCCTGGGGGAGGAGAGGCAGGGAAAGCTTCAAGGAGCTAACCCGCGTCTTGAAGGCTACATAGGAATTCACTCAGCAGCCTGTGATCCCGCCAACTGTTCTGCCTTCTTGAAGCAGTTTCCTTGCCTGGTATATATGGCCCAGGCTCTCCTGATTTTTCTCCTACCTCTCTGGTTGCTCCTTTCAGTCCGCTTTATAGGTTCGGTCCCTGGAGTTCAGTATTTCTCGGGGTACTAGCTTCATCACCCTTCTTAACTCCACACCATTCTCCTGAGCTCCAGCTACTTACATCCACTTGCCCATTAGACGTTACCCTTGGGTGTCCTGAATTCCATGAGGCTAAACGTAATTCATAATCCCACCTGCTGGCGCCCCAACCTTGCAACCCTGCCCATTCCTTTATGAGGCCAATAGGAGAAGGAGGAGAAGGCATTTTTTTTAAAGATTTTATTTCTTTATTTGAGAGAGAGAGAAAGAGAGAGAGCACATGAGACGGGGGAGGGTCAGAGGGAGAAGCAGGCTCCCCGCCGAGCAGGGAGCCCGATGCGGGACTCGATCCTGGGACTCCAGGATCATGACCTGAGCCGAAGGCAGTCGCTTAACCAACTGAGCCACCCAGGCGCCCAGGAGAAGGCATTTTTAAAGTACATTCCATGTGCCCGACACTGCTCTACTCGGTTTTCATATATTACCTCATTTAATCTTCAAAATAGACCAGTGAAGAGGGCTAACTCCTAGGTCTCCTGTAGGGCTCAAGCTAGATGTCACCTCACCCAGGAACACCTTCCTGAGTCCCCAGGCTGGATCAGCTGCTCCTTCCCTGGGTTTCCCAGCCTCTGGCATCAAAGTATCTACCCATCCATCTGCAGCCCTTCCAGACCATGATCTCTGTTGTGTCCTCTGGGTCTGGCCCAGGGCCAGACATGGGGTAAGCACGCAAGGAACCATTTGTGGAACATAAGACCATATTCACTGGCTACGTCACCCCAGACAAGATGTTAACATCTGTGGGCCTCAGTTTCCTCGCCTGTAAATTGAAAAGGGTTTAGAATCATGTCTGAGACAAAGCAGACACTCAGCAAATGTTCACTCATTGTTGTCATTATTCTGAACAAGCAGTGCAAGACATTCTGGAAAGAGGAGATAGCCTAAGCAAAGGCCTGACAGAAAGGCCTGAGGGGTTCAGAAAGAGGTGAGCAGTCTCAGTGTGTGTTCAGACGGGGAGGGTTAAAGGGTCTGTGAGGGACAGAGGCAGGGACGGATAGGCAGAGAAGGTTGGGAACACATTCTGAAGGCCCCTGCACTCAGGAGAGCCATCAGAGTTGCAGTGGGCTCTTTAAGCAGGGGACTGACATGATCAGATTGGGGTGAAAACAAAAAGTAGAGATAAATAATTCAAAGTCTTATCGTCTCTATCAAATGGGTAGCAGACTCTGTTACCTTAAATAATGTATAGAGCCCTTTATTTATTTTTATTTATTTATTTATTTGACAGAGAGACAGTGAGAGAGGGAACACAAGCAGGGGGAGTGGGAGAGGGAGAAGCAGGCCTCCCGCAGAGCAGGGAGCCTGATGCGGGGCTCGATCCCAGGACCCTGGGATCATGACCTGAGCCGAAGGCAGATGCTTAACAACTGAGCCACCCAGGCGTCCCTGAAAGTTTTAATTAAATGTATTTACTTGGGGTTGCCTGGGTGGCTCAGTTGGTTTGGCATCTTACTCTTGATTTCGGCTCAGGTCATGATCTTGGGGTCATGGGATCAAGCCCTGCATCAGGCTCCACGCTCAGCGAGGAGTCTACTGGAGAGTCTCTCTCTCCCTCTGCCCCTCCCCCTGTTCACGTGCATTCTCTCTCAAATAAATAAATAAATAAATCTTTTCAAAAAGTGTATACTTGGGGGCACCTGGGTGGCTGAGTCATTAAGCGTCTGCCTTCAGCTCAGGTCATGATCCCAGGGTCCTGGAATCGAGCCCCGCATTGGGCTCCCTGCTCAGCGGGAAGCCTGCTTCTCCCTCTCCCACTCCCCCTGCTTGTGTTCCCTCTCTCGCTGTGTCTCTGTCAAAAAAATAAAATCTTTTTTAAAAAATGTATACTTGGAAACAATCTCAAAATTACAAAAAAAAAAAAACCTCCAAAAAACCAAAAACCTGTAAGTACAGTACAAAGAACTTTTTTCCCCCTTGACTATTTGAAAATAAGTTGCCAACCTAATATCCCATCACACCCAAATACCTTAGTAGTGCGTATGTCCTACAAACAGGGACATTGTCCTCCTTTACCAGAATACAACCATCAAAGCCAGGAAATTATTGATAGGTTACTACCATGTAATCCTTGGATCCCATTCAAATTTTGCCAAATGTCCCTATGTCTTCGTAGCAAAGTGATCCCATTAAGGATCAAGTGTTGCCTTAGCTGTCCTCTCTCTTTAGTCTCCTTCAGACTAGAACAGTTCCTCAGACTTGTCTTGACTTTCACGACATTCACACTTTTGAAGATTACAGCCAATATTTTGTAGGAATGTCCTGTAATTTGGGTTTCTCTGATGTTTCCTCAGGATTAGATTCAGGTCATACATTTTTGGCAGAAACACCCTAGAAGCGATGTTGTGTTCTTCTCAGTACGGCCTATCAGGAGGCATATGATTCCTGCTTGTCCTATTATTGTTCACTTTGATCAGTAGATGAGGCTTGTCTACCAGCCTGCTCCATTGTAAGTTACTCTTTTTACCCCTTGTAATGAACAAACCTGAGTCACACTGAGCACAAAAATAAGTATTAATCATATGGATAACCCATTGAATAAATCATATAAATTGAAATGAGGAATGAGAATTGGAATGCTGTTTCTGCTTAAACTTCCAATTTATTTATATCAAATATAGACTTATGATTTCCTATGTTTTTAATGGGTTATAATCCTTTTAGAATCTTTTTTTCCCCCTCAAATTGTGTCTGATTTGATTTTGGGCTCCTGTGGGGTTTTTTTGTTTTTGTTTTTCCATGTCTCCCTATTCTTTGAGCCCTTTCTTACTTTCTGGCACACATCTCCCAAGCTCACTTACACTTTCTCTGTCCCAGCCCTAGAATCAGCCATTTCTCCAAGGAGCCCCAATTTATTTTATTGGAGAACAGTATTTAGAAACCAAAATCTAGGCATGAGCTGCACTCACTCAGGCTGATGCTGCTCCTAGGCCCTCTTGGTGCAAAGAGCTAGGGAATATACATATGTATATAAACACACACATATACATGCATATATATATATTTATATCTGTGTGTATTGAAAACCATGAGTTCACACTAATATCTCTAACTCCATTATTCTAGTTTTCTTTTTTTTAAAGATTTTATTTATTAGAGAGAGAGAGAGAGAGAAAACATGAGCGGGGGGAGGGGCAGAAGGAGAGGGACAAGCAGACTCCCCACTGAGCAGGGAGCTCAACGGGGAACTCAATCCCAGGACCCTGAGATCATGACCTGAGCCAAAGTCAGATGCTTAGCCAACTGAGCCACCAGGCACCCCTCTCATTTTCTCTTTCCAGTATTTGTTACTCCCTTCTCTGGTGGTGAGAAATCTGGCTATTATCTTTCATACATTAATTTACAAGATCAATGCCCCTGTATGTAACCACTTTCCAAATCTCCATCACCCCAGGCCCTGCACAGATGCTCTCCTACCACATGACCCCACATTGGGCCCCTCCTCTCACGTGGAGACTCACTTCATCCGACTCAGGTCCTGACACTCCATGTGGATGCCCTCCTTCCCCACTCTGGACTGATAACCTGGAGTTAGGCCAGCCCTCCCATGGGTTTGCCGTTTTCACCCCACTTGGGCTCTGATGCCCTATGCCCCTCTCCTCCTGAAGATGTCATCTTCACCCCCTTGAGAAGAGTGAGGAGGGTTTTTTAATGCCAGGCCATTCCCCCATCCCCACCCATAGGGACATTCTCTTCACTCTGCTCAGTTTCCAGAACCTGGCTTTGGGTCACCATAGCTTCTCACCCCAGCCCCAGCCACCTACTGTGCTCTGCCCACCTCAAAGCTTTAGGGCCAAATCAGTGGGGAAGAGGAAAAGCATCAATGATTTGAGGTTTTATTTTGAGCAGAGAAGCTGACTGGTGTTAACTCACTGCTTGCCTTGTCTGTTGCTCCCAGAAGACTATTAGTCCTGGAGAGGCCGAGCCTACCTTGTTTACCTCCTCCTCATCAGTATCTCAAGCGTCACCCACTCATGCCCACTGTTCCTTGGAAGATGGCAATGGTTGCTGAGGAGAGGCAGGGGGAGGCCCCAAGAGGCCACATACCCCAAGCACGTATTTGAAAGCCCACACATGCAGATGGCGGGGAGCGGCCTTGCCCAAGAATCAGGCAGTTGCCCAGGTGATGGAATTTATAGTGTGCTGAAAGCTTGTTTGCCCTAAAATAGCTCTCTTGCTCACTGTCTAAACTAGCAATTTCTTTCTTTGTATTTAAGGCCTGGTGTTTAGCACTGCTCCTGGGGGCTGGGAGACAGTGTACAGATTAGGTACAGGAAGGCAGCCAAGCAGGAGCAATGACACCTGGATTCTCAGTTCCCTTCTGTAGGACAGTGACAAGTAACTTCCCTCCCTGGCCTTCCTCCCCAACCTTGAAAGTGGTGATTTCAAGCTCTAAGGTCTCTCTCTCACACCAATAGTTCACGGCTGGTTCTGTTTCAGGACCATCTGCACACTTGGCAATGCACGTGGCATTCACCTCAACGCATCCAGCCTCCCTATGAGGTAGGAGATGGATTCTCCTCACCACTTTCCAGATGAGGATGCTAAGATTCAGAGAGGTCACGTGACTCACTTGTCCACAATTCTACAACTCTTAAGCTCTGGAGCCAGGACTCAAAACCCAAGCCTACCTGACAGCCCATGTGTCAGGGCTGGGGCTGTGGGCTATGTTTTTCCTTTTATGTCAGAGCAGTTCCGGTTCAGCTCCATGCCAGAAATACTTACGGTTCCAAGCGTGGGCGAGAACCATCTGGCAGAGGGGCTGGTTTGAGGCTGTGTTTGGTGATGCCTCCCTTGAGGACTCGGAGCAAGAAGTGAGGTGTTTGCTGGATTGCCCTTTGTGCCCGTGACCATGCCACCCCTGGGAGTCGCAGAGACCTGCTCCCAGGGGTGTCCCTATAATGGCAAACCCACCAATTTACAAATGGCTGATTTCCCTGGGGGCAGGGAAGGTGAGAAGTAAAAATAGGTGGGGCAGGAGAGAGGAAACTGAGAGGCCACACAGAAATATCACCAGAGTCCAAATTCGAACAGTCATAAAGATAGGGATCCTTACCCAGCCTTAGTAACCCCGCACATGAACGTTCACAAAGAACATTCTGCAGAACCTAGAGGATGTCCATAGTCACAGCTAGCTGGGAGAGCCCACACTTGAGCCCTTCTGAAAAGTCACACCTACCCAGTCACCCATGAAACAAATCAAAACAAAATACGTTTAACCCTGAGTCTTCCAATCCCACTCCACCACCTATAATGATACGCGCAGAACACACGGTGGGAACCTAGATTTAGGTGTTTATAGATGGGAAGGGGGACATCAAGAGCAAGGCTGCCCAGTGTGGGGCAGAGGCTGCACCGGGACCAGGGGCATGCTCGTGCAGTTACAGCAGTGCAAAGCAAACATCCCTGCTGTTTGTTCCCTCCTGTGCTGCTATGTATGAGACATGTCCTCGAAGATGGGTTTTCAGGGTGCAAACCACCTGAACGCTAATTGGAACCTCTGAAATACTTTCTCAACATGCACATTTTATTTGTATACAAAGTCTAAACAACCACAGCCTTTAGTTTCCTATATACTCCAGGGTTTAATGCCCGCATTTGTTAGCTGATTCTGAGTAGGTCAAAAACGGATTCACAGTAAAATGGCGCCAAACATTTTAAGTATCAAGGACAGATGTAACATGCCACAGACTGCTGACAGATGTACCAAGCACCCCCGCTCTTTAAAATAAGTTACTGCCTTAAAAAAAGGACTTTTAAGCAGTTGAATTCTTCCCCAAATAAAAATTAAGATGCTTATAATCTGAAGTTCACATCTTGCTTGCCTTTTCTAGAACTTTAAAATAGTTCTTTGAAGAAGCTGATTGGGTGAGGTGGGTTTGGAGAGGAGGTAGGGTGGGTAAGATGGAGGAACCTGATGATCGTTTCTGAATGTTAATGAAGTTCTATGCAAGAAATAGGTTCAATTAAATGTTCTAGAAAAACATATATGAAGCTATCTCGGCGGTCTTGTGATTCATCTTGGTTGATGAAAACAAGATGGAAAACAAAGTTAAGTGTTAACAGTACTGGAAAAATTTTAACTTTACCCACATTGGAATTCCTTTCCTTTTTTTTTTTTTAAAGATCTTATTTACGGGGCGCCTGGGTGGCTCAGTCGTTAAGCGTCTGCCTTTGGCTCAGGTCACGATCCCAGGATCCTGGGATCGAGCCCCGCATCGGGCTCCCTGCTCAGCGGGAAGCCTGCTTCTCCCTCTCCCACTCCCCCTGCTTGTGTTCCCTCTCTTGCTATGTCTGTGTCAAATAAATAAAATCTTTAAAAAAAAAAAGATCTTATTTACTTATTTAGAAAGCGAGTGCACGAGCGGGTGGAGGGGCAGAAGGACAGGGGGCTCAGTCTCACGACCCTGAGACCATGACCTGAGTCGAAATCAATAGTCGGCCGGCCGCTTAACTGACTGAGCCACCTGCGCGCCCCAACACATTGGAATTTCTTAGGATCGGAAACACTAGAAAAGTTAGGCAACTCTGTCTAAAATGCTGCCCAAGGTTGCAAAAGAGACCTCATGACCTCAACCCTCCCACACAGAGCCCTGGTCCCCGCTGATCTGTTGCCCACCCTAGATCCCCACTGCTGCCCTCTCAAACCTCTCCTTTCCCTTCAAGCTCCAAGATTCCCTCAGACTCAGAGCCCAGGGAAAGTTCTGGGCTGCAGCTCAGCTACGGTCTGGCTCTTTGTACCAGCAGGGTGCACTGTCCACCCACGGTGGGCGTTTTGGCTTCTTCCTCCTGCTTTCAACCACGCTGCTACAGCTGTGTTGTTTCTGTCTCCTAGTCAGCACACACCACCTGTGCCTCAATTAGCAGAGCACTGGGATGGCACTTCGCATCCCTGTGGCTATCTGCAGGCCTTGCAGGGTGAGAACTACAGTACTAAACAGCAAGCACTGTCCTTGCCTCCAGAATCCAGGGTCAGGTATGGCATCCCATGGGAATTGCACCAGGCAGGTGCCCACCGGTTATCCGTCCCTTCAACCTCTATTTCCTTTATAGATGAGATACTAAACTACAAAATGTGAGATGCCACAAATGGAAGGTGTAGATTCTACACAGGTACAGATGGGGTTGCTGGAACAATGTTTAAATTACAGTTTCCGAGAGGTATGTTCAGGGCCAACAATCACACTGAAGACCAACCACATGCCAGGCACAGGTATGCATCCTGTACTGTTCACAATGACTGGAAAGAAATTTGATCCTTCCTTTATAGAGGAAGGAGGCCTAAAGGTGTGAAGTTCCCCAATTTGGGCTGCTTTCTTGTTCTGCTTTTTTTTTTAAACATTTTATTTATTTATTTTAAGATTTTATTTATTTGACAGAGAGATAGAGAGCACAGATAGGCAGAGTGGCAGGCAGAGGGAGAGGGAGAAGCAGGCTCTCCGCAGAGCAGCGAGCCCGATGCGGGGCTCGATCCCATGACCCTGGGATCATGACCTGAGCCAAAACCGAGTCGGACACTCAACCGACCGAGCCACCCAGGCACCCCTCTCGTTTTGCTTCTTCATCAGTTCCGTATCTGTCTGAACTGTACTTGCCTGATTCACAAGTGGTGAGACTTCTGTAAGGTCAGAGGAAGGACGCATGCCGGTCCCATCAGGCCAGCTGCCTCCCTCTGTGTGCTGCCACTGATCCAAGGTGAGAGAAGGAATCCAGAGCGGGCGGTAGTGTGTGTGAGGGCCACCAGGCAGGCTGGCCTTGCATGCACACTCAGGGATATCTACACTCGTCAAAGTCTGTATCTTAGGGCCCGACAAGAGCCTTTACCACAGGTGACCCCCCAAACTCTTCATGCCCTAAGAGGCAGAGGTCCTTCCAAGATAGCAGAGTGGCAGGCCCCTCAACCCACCTTTCTCAGCAAAGAAACTGTGATTACAGCCCCTTCTCCCTCTGTATAGGTATACTCTATACTTTCTCTTTGGGTGCATTCTCTGCCAGTTTTCCCACCTAACAAGAACGACTTCTCCATCCAGGACAGAAATGGAAAAAGGTTAAAGAGCAATATACATGCGCTTAGCACCACAGATGAAAACACTTTCAATAGGTACATTTCCCTCACCCGCTACACAGGAGTACAATACACACCAGCAGAGCACCACAATTAGCTCAAACTCCAAAGCTGGATGTCTTGGGTTCAACTTCTCACTCTGACCTTACTAGCTGTTCAGCCTTGTTTCCTCTCCTGGAAACTAAGATGGGGATGATGGCAGCACCTGCCACACCGAGCTGTTATGAAGATTCAGTCAGTGTATACAAAACCTCTAGAGGAGTCACTGGCATATAGTGATCTCTAGTAGCTTTGCCATTACAATGCTACTGCTAGCCCCCATGAAATAAAATAAGCCCCCAAGGACGTCTTTATTTACCAAACTTCCTAAACTCAATTTCAAGGCAAAAGAGAATGGGTTAATAATTTCTACAACTGACAGGTGTTCAGAATGATGTAACCTTTAAAAAAAATGATGTAACCTTTATGGAAGGGATTCTGATAACATCTAACAAAAACTACAGAGGTACATTTACCTTTGACTGAGCAGTCCCTCCCCACTGTTAGGAATTTACCCTGAAGATACATCCCCACAGATAAAAACAACATATGCACAGTTATTAATTGTAGCATTATGTACAAATAAGACCAGAAATGTCCTAAATGTCCACCTATGAGACTGGGTGAATAAGCTATGATACATGTGCATAATTGGCTACTATGCAGCTATAAACAAGAATAAAGACTTGAAGACAGAAGACTGAACTCATAAAAAACTTTTAGGCGACGTTAAGTGAAAAAAGTATATATTGTATGTCCACTGAAAGAACCTAGATCCAACAGCATCCAGTAACATTAACCATGCCTACAGTCTAGACTAAAATAAATACTGATTCCCACTAAAAAGAACCAGGACTCCTTGGGGAAAAAAAAACTAATTCCAGGTCAGAGGCAAGGGAAATGCAAGGTGAGCCTGAAACATCTTTTTGCGCCAGAAATAAAAGAAATGCTCCAAGACCAATGGGGGCATATCAAAAGGACACAGCTGATGTATCTGAGTCTAGTAACCATATATATAAAGAACTCCTACAATGCAACAATAAGACAAATACCTTAATTTAAAAATGGGCAAAGGATTTGAATAGACAGTTCTCCTAAGATATACAAATGGCCAATAAGTACATGAAAAAACGCTTGACATCATTAGTCACTGACATACTACTTTATGCTCATTAGGATGGCTACAATTAAAACAAAACAAACAAAAAACTCCCAGAAAACAAGTGTCAGCCAAGATGTGGAGAAATCAGAACCCTCATATATTGCTAGTGGGAATGTAAAAAGCTAAAATGGTTTAATTGCTGTAGAAAACAATCTGGTGGTTTTTCAGTTAAAACAGAATTGTGATATGACCCAGCACATACTCTTAGGTACGTGTCTACAGAACATGTTTACACACAAACTTACATATGAATGTTCCTAGCAGCATAATTCATAATAACCAACAACTGAAAACAACCCAAATGCGTATCAACTGATAAGGGGATCAAATGAAATGTAGTTTTATCCTTGCAATGGGGTGGGCATTATTCAGCCACACAACGAGATGAGGTACTGGTACATGCTACAACATCGATGAACCTAGAAAACATTATATTCAATAATTGGGGGGGAGGGCAGAATTTGGACTAATAGGTATGAGGTTTCTTTTTAGGGTGATGGAAATGATCTGGAATTTGACAGAGGTAGAGGGTACATAACATAGTGAGTGTACTGAAAACCCTTGGACATTTTAAAGTGGCAAATCTTATGTTGTGGATTATAGCTCAATAAAAAGAAAAAGGGACACAGCTGGATGAAGGGGCTACCACTCATCAAATATGGGGCAATTTGAGCATCAAAAAGAATGAGTTACTAGATTATAACACTCTGAATTAAAAAATTCACAGTGAAAACAATGACCCAAAAAGGGAGAGGGAAGAACTCCTCTTTATAAATGAATGCCAGCTAATGCAGGAGGAATGATGGGATAAGAAAAATGACCATTTAAGACTCCTAATGAGATAACTGATTTAGGCAAGGGTCATCAGTGGGTGCTCACAACCGATGTGTAAAAGGTGGCCGAAGACGAAGATACTCAATGGTACCACGCACAGTTTATTGGATAGATCTGGGGGACACCACCTTAACCAAAGAATCAAACCCAACATCACCAATACAGGGACAACCCGATGTGATGCACTAGAACATAGACAACCTCACTTATGTATCCCTGCAGAAAACATTTAACCTGAAATAAATCATGAACAAACAATAAGACAAACCCAGAATGTGGGATTTTCTATAAGACAACTGGCCTGGACTTAAATATATTTAGGGGTAAAATGCCCTGATGTTTAAAACTTACTTAAATGACTTAGGGAAGGAAAAGTGTATGCATACATGCGTCTATGTGTGCACGCGAGAGAGAGAGAGAGAGAAATGGAGGGAAAGAGAAAGCAAATGTGGCAAAATGTTAAAAACTGGTGAATCTATGTTAAAAAAAAGTACAAGGGTATTCAATATACTTTCAAATTTTCTGTAGGTTTACAATTTTTCAAAATAAGTTGGGAGAAAATGTGTATAATCAGCTTTAAAGAACAAAAATTTAACGTGCTTATTAGTTAAATGTAATGAACAGAAACAATGTATCTCTAATACAACAAATGTGATTTTCTTCAACATATTTTACTGTTCCCCATTTAAACAGGTAAAAAACGTTACGGTATAGTTGCTCTGAAATTCCTCTACGAAGCCTGAAGGCTTCTGAATTAAGTAAAAGTTAGCCCAATTCAGTTGATAAAAAGTTTATCTAAGAGGCAAGAAAATATGTTGGATAACTCACAAACCCCACTGTACTGCACCCGCAGCTTAGAACTCTACATACTTCAAAATATGGCTTCAAGATGTTTCTTCTTTAACAGAATTTGTTAATTTTTCGTGAGAGAGGTAAACATTTTTTGCTACACAGACCATATGATTAGCAGACAATTCAACTTTTATCTCCAGTGAGATGATTTATCATAAAGAAAGTCACCAAAAGTTGTAAGCAGTCTGGATTCGCGTTTATTGAAGCCAGTAATTAGAGACATCTTCTTTTCCAGCACTAGAAAGCAAGGTTCCACATGACTGCATAACTGCATCCGGTTAGAGCCACACCCCTGGACTAAGGCTGGTGGGGGAATAATCTGCAGTCCTAATTTTAAATTAAAAACACCAATGAACTTAGTATAGAGACGACAGTGAACTTTCACTTACAGCATCAACATTGTTAAAGGTCATCATGATGTACAGAGCAGTCACTTTCAACTTTGTTAAACCAATAAAACACGACAACGTCTTCAGTTTAAATAGTGATTTTAAAATGCCAATCAAAAAAAAAAAGTGCAAACAAAATTAAATAATGATAGCAGCATACCCGTTGCATTTTTAGGAAAGACCAATTCATGGCCCTTATCATGGCCACATCTTCAAGGTTGGGCTTATTTCTTTGATTTTTCCACTTTAAAGACAAACAGCAGATGTAACCACTACAATATATATAAATAGTCTTAAATTGTCTTTAACAGTCTACCTTACAAGTGTATTCTGCAAATAAAATGAATTTTATTTTAAAAAGTAAAGGCTGTTTACTGTTCGGCCTTTGGTTCCACTGCTTGAAAACCCCGAAATAACAAAAAATATCTCCCCTCCTCCCCCCCCCCCAAAATAACCCTGCAGCTCCCCAAAGTTGGTAGACTTTGGCAACCACTGAGCACGTGACATTACGTGCTCCAGTGTCTTCTGCTACTAGGAGCATCCACTTGTCATGAGAAACTAAAAGTGATCTTCAAGAAACCTTCCCTCACAAGACAGGTGTCTTAGCATTTTAGCAGTTTTAGTACATTTTATATTGACACAAAAGTGCTTATCGTATTTAAATGACAAAAAATTTTTAAAAAGTAAAATTCTGCATTAAAATTTGAAATCACACTGTATCCCCTGTAGGCATGTCCCTTTCCAATAATTCTTTCTGGTTTCTGAGGTCACTCATTTTGCCCCTACCCCCACCCCAGCTGCTATAGAGAGAGGGATTAAGTGACCCCACCATCAGTGTGGTCACAGTTGTTGGGCACCTATTGGTCACTACACCACAGCTATCCTTATACAGTCAGTTTACTGTCACTATCTGGACAATCTAGTAATTGGAAGCCACAATACATTTAAAAACAAAAACTGAATTTAAAAAGGGGTGAAAAAGTGTATTTTTAACAATAAAACTGGCACAAGGAACATGTTTTTGTTTGTCGGAAAGGCAACTAAGTACTCAGCTTTCTCCTTAACAGTGTTCAGACCTTTACAAAAGAGCAATTCAAGACAGTCTTAAGAGTCTTGTCTTATTATATAACACAGGTTATTAAGTTATGCCCAGTACTATGTTAGTGGTCAGTCAAATGTGGTATGTAAAAGTAATGACATTAGGGAAGTTATGCTCAGACACAGTACAACAAACATTCATATAAAAAAAGTAAACTCCACATAAGTGAACTGAGGTTTTTTTCCCCTTGGTTTGACAACAAATGTTTTATACATTAAATTAATGGTAGTGTTTGCATTCAAATGTTCTGTGTCACGTATAAAATTAAAAGTGCCATTTCAAATCCACAGAAGTCATTTCCAGAACGGTGGTATGACATGACGACATGTATGCATTTGCCCTAAATGGAAACACTGAAACTCTTATTTCCATAAGAAAAAAACGCTACATTTTATGAAAAACACAAACAAGAAAAAAATGTATCATTTCCATTTTCAATATAAAACATTCACACTTATTTGCCCATCTGATAGCACTGATCAGACCAGAGAGCTAGGACAAGATCCTTTTGCATCAATGGAACTCTGTGAAGGTTTCCACAGACCATAAGGCAGGGATTGGTGCAAGCCAATTCATCAGAGTGCAATTACATTACAAACCTCCCTCAAACTTTCTGTAGCATATTGCATTATGGTAAAATGAGAGGTTGTTACCCATTCTCTATTAGTAGGCCAGCCTGTGGTAGTATAAAAAAATTTAATTTAAAAAACAAAGCAGGAGCTATTTAGAAAACAATTCAAAGGAAACTAATTTTGTAACTGCTGACTTGAATCACACCCCACAGTGACCGTCTGCCCCGATGCACATCTGTGGAGCCCAGCATGGCCCACGGGGACATGGCCTGGGCCACACATGTGACTCTGAGGCAGCTGCCATCTTCCCCACCATTGTCAGCTCCACCTGACTCAGGCACCCCCACACTCTACATATCTGTCATAAGTTAAAGATGCATTCAGAACAAGTCTAATTCCCATTTTCTCAGTGTTTAGCTTGGAAATGCTTTTGATTTTAAGTCTTAAAAATAATTATTCGACTTTCTACTGACCACACAGTATTTACTCACACTGCTCATCTCCGCCTTCCTCATCTCCTTCGACGTTCAGCTTCCCCACCATCACTTCTCTCATTCTTCCTTTCAGTCTTCTCTTTCCTGGACTTGCTGCTACTTAATCTGCTTCCCAAGAACAAGTGAATTCGCCAAAACGCAACTGGTCAGACTAACCACCCTCTGATCAATGATTTCCTGGTCTCATTTGCTCCACCCTGAAAGAAAGCAGGCCCTCTTTCTCCCATCTACCTTCCCTTCCACAAGAAGCCCAGCTGCACTTGCTTCCCACGAGAGAGCCGCATGCCTGAGAGTCCAAGGGTTATCCTTAACAAAGGGGTCTGACACATAACCTTCCTAAATGTGCATTTCATACTCGGACAAGTCAATGAAGTATTTTTTAAGTTCATCTCCCCTGCCCCAAAAAACTGATAGCATGTGCCATATCAGAAAAATCCTTGTCTTAGCAGATCAATATACATAGTTATTTGGTCATTTTACATGTGTACTTTTTAAGGAGGATCAGGCTTCATTTTCTGTTGAAGAGTTTGTTACCATGGAGTCTGGTTTTCGAGTCATTCTATCCAGTTCTTCCTGAACATTTGTCAACACAGTCTTTTGTCCTTTAAAAAAAAAAAAGCAGCAGTGTTAAGAAAAATTATTTTTCTAAAAGGAATATTTGAATTTACAGACTACTGTAATCATCTCTGGTGATATAAACCTCAGTAAGAATGCAAGCAAGTCTTTTTTCATTGCAATTATTATAAGGAGATACCCTAATTCAACCCTTCTTAATTCCAAACATCATAGGTCTGTGTTCCCCTGAATACATAACTGCCCCCCTGTGTGGGCATGCCTTTGTGCCAAATATAAGAGCCTTTCTGAAAACACTCTCACCACCCAACTCCAACCCCAGGCACTGTCATCGTCGCCTTCTTAGAGGTGGTATGTGAGTTTCTGGTATACCATAAACTACTTTCTGTGCCTCAGACAGGTGTTTGTTTTGTTTTTAATTACAACACTAACTCACATGGGTAGTCTGGAAACACCATGTTTCAATAAGAATATAATGCTAGGGCTAGACATTTCAATACTGTACAAAGTCAGTGCTCATATTCTTTTGTTATCAAATGCTGAGGCCTGGAAATGACCCTTATCTCCTATCAGGGGATATCAACCCGAAGCTTTGGCCACGGGACCCGATTTAGAGTCTCCAAGAACTCAGGAGCCCCTAAAGGCTTGGCTGACCTGAGGATGGAGTGATCTCCTGCGGACCTCCTTTCATCTGAAAACACCAATTAGGGAAAATACTCTATTAACATTCCTTATAATCAGTGGAAAAGTAAAAGCAAAACCCTTTTTAAAATGGCCTCAAACTTCCTGGCAAAATGGGTAATTCCCAAGGAGCTTGGCTCTTTTGTTTCAGAGGCCTCCAAGACATAGACTGGCCCTACTGCCCACATGGAAGGAAAGGAGGGTGGGCTGCCACAGAGAGGAGTGTGACAAGTGGGGAGCTTCATGGAGGAGGAAAGGACAACCCTCCAGTGAGACAGGGAGGGTTCACAGGCTCCAGCTCATGGCAAGACTAGAGACAGTGAACAAAAATCTTTATAAAGCATCATAGAATATTAAATATAATAAATAAAATGCCACCCATGAACAGTTCCACACCAGGGTCACATGTACAGTTTAGAATACACCTCAATTTACCCAACAGTCAGTTCCTGACAACCCCATGTACATAAATTCCACCTTAAATGTGCCAAGGAAACCTGCATGCTAATAAAGTAATCCTACTGTAAAGTGTACTGCTCGGTTTAAGGTGGGGATGTGCTTACTCGCTTGGCTGTTCAGAACACGGAGGATCTGCACGTCAGGTGAAGGCAGACACTCCTGTCCATTCCCCCACCTCCAGCACTGCTCAACTGCAAGGATCAGAGGTCTCCAAGGGCCCTTCAGTACCTGATTTCTTGGCTGTGCTCTGCACACCACCAGCACCAGGACTTCCGGGAGAACCCGTTTTTTTACTCAGCAGGCTGTTGAAGAAGCTGGCCAACACACCTTCACTTGCTGCATTATCTAAGGAAACATTAAGAAAAATAGCATCACACCACTGGACGACTCAACACCACCACAAAACTAGCTTTCAGCTTGGAATTATCCATTTGTGGCTATCATCTTCCCCAGACACTGAGCACATTCATTTACTATGATTCCTTCTATAAGGCCACTGCCAAGGCTAATTACGTGTTAGCATGATTTATTAAGTGCAAACCTGTTTACATTTTCCATCTGTTTGGGGACATAGCTCACCCAGGCGCCCTAAGATTTTTTATTTTTAAGTAATATCCATACCCAACATGGGACTCAAACTCACAACCTTGAGATCAAGAGTCACATGCTCCACCTAATGAGCCAGACAGGCACCCCTCAAAATACACTTTTAAAGTGTCATCTTGGGAAGCCTAGGTGGCTCAGTCAGTTAAGTGTCCACCTTCGGCTCAGATCATGATCCCAGAGTCCTGGGATCGAGCCCCGTGTCAGGTTCCCTGCTCAGTGGGAAGTCTGCTTCTCTCTCTCTCTCCCTCGGCCCCTCCCCCTGCTCATGCTCATGCTGTCTCAAGTAAATAAATAAAATCTTTACAAAACAAAAAAGTGACTTATGTTGTCTTCCTCTCTGAAGGAACCTGCACAGCCTAACTGGT
Organism: Mirounga angustirostris; assembly: GCF_029215605.1. NCBI lineage: Eukaryota > Metazoa > Chordata > Mammalia > Carnivora > Phocidae > Mirounga > Mirounga angustirostris. The sequence goes on along the minus strand of NW_026991724.1, from coordinate 18,986,589 downwards.
ATCTTACACAGAGCTAAATGCAAAGGCCACTGATTCCAACAAAGGGACAGGCCTTGGTCTCTGCCAATTGTAAGCCCCCTCCCTTTGAGGGAAAGGGGAAAGCAGCCCCTTCTTGGGGGAAGAGAACAGCCCAGCTGCCATGAGTCTCACCTTCCAAACCTAGCCACCCAGGCCTTTCAGGGTTCAGGCCTAAGATTAAAGACTCTCCATAGAAATAGGATACATACTTTTGATGTTTGGGTCCGGCTTCTTTACTGATGTGCCTGGGGAGGCGCTTGGCACACTGGCTGGCCCACCCCGGCCCTGAGTTCTTGGAGAGCCAGAGGGTCCTCTCGCAGGGGATTCCTAAGTCCAAAACCAGCCCAAGTCACACATAGGCATAAAAATAACAGGAAATACATATTCCAAAAATGAAGACATTCTCTGCAGGATGTTTTTCACAGTCTAGGGAGAAGGATGGTAGGACTGGGAGTTTGTTCCAGCTCAGTCTCTTTCTAGACCTTAGTTTCTCCTTAGAGAAATCAAGATAATAAAGCCTGCTCACTCTATTTCCCTGAGCTATATTCCTTCATCAGACATTTCCTGAGTCCCTATTATGTTCCTGGCCCTGGGCCTTCAGGGAAACCAAACTCCCTGGAAAATACAAAAACCCACACAAATATAAGCTCTTAGAAATAATGGCATCAAGAATGAAGACACCTACAACACTGGGCCTTGACACCCCATTTAGTTTAAGGTACTCACGGAGGCTCTCGTGGGCGTGGCTGGCTGCTTGGCAAGGAGTGACTGCAAAGAGAGGGACACACTGGCTATTAACCAAGGTCTGCAGAAACACTTACTGCCCAGTGTTCCACTAGAGGGCGCCATGAACAACAACCAAGTCATAGATTTTATATTATGCATGCAAAAAGTTTAAATTCAGCAATTTGGTATATGGTGAAAAAAATAATCCAAGTAACCAGTTTTGGAGCTAAGGTAGCAAGGAGAGCACATAAGGGAGGACAGGTTGGCAAAAGAACCATCAACACCCCAGCCTGCTGAGCTGCCTGCACCATCAGGCAGACCCATGACATGGCTAAGAGACATGTCTAACAACAGTCCTAGTGAAACAGAAAGGTGAGAGTGGGTTTCCATTCTGAACTGTCAGCTTGGGGAAGTTACTCTCCTCACCTACAAAATGGATACATCAGCTCACCTGCATTCATGCACAGGAGGCTGTGTGGGGCTATGTAAAATAATGGAAGTGAGGTCAAGGCACTTGGTAAACTGTCAACACAGGAGGTATTTATTTGAGGAAACCTAATTTCCAGAGAAAAAGGTTACTTAAAATGATAATAAACCCCTCATTGCTGAGAATCTGCAAGCAGGTAGGGGATCACCTGAGACAGATGGCCTAACCCCTACTCTGTACCAATGCCAGAAATGGGAGGGAACAAGGAGACCTGGTTACAACCCCTTTGACACTGAAAGCTCTTTGTGATGTCCTCAACCTCACCCCACGGGACTGGCATTTCATGCATGAGAAGGCCTCTGCTCTGGTCTCACTGGTTTGTCTTACCTGCTGCTTCATTAGGAACACCTGCTCATCCTCTGCTGCCAACTCTTTGTCATGGACCAGCTGTGAAGTGAAATGACATACTCGTTTGCGGTCACAGGCCAAGAACACCAGAACTACTATCAAAATTCTCAATGAAAGAAGAATCTTGGGCTCGGGTCTCAACATGGACCTGGGGAGAGTACCTGCTGCAACTGCACAATTACGTTTTTTCTAGCCTGGAACCAACTCTGTCCCGAGACCAGCCTTGGCATGTGGCCAACTGACATTTTTTAAGTCTGGCAGGTTCTAAATGCCTCCCAGATCAGGGCCTGCAGATCAGAGGTGCACAGGGATCTCCTAGGTTATCCAGAGGTGTGGTGGCACTGTCAGGACTTAGTGGGAAACTTCAACCCAACTCCATGTGGGCATTCCATCACTCATGCCCCACCATCTGGAGCCATTTACTTAACACGAGACTTGAGATGAACATTTTTTTAAAGGCCCTTGGATTACGTTTTTTTCCCCTTAAAGTGGTTCAGTATGTAAAACAGATTTCTTTATATATTTCTTTTCTCATAAAAACAAACAGACAAATAAACCCCCAACAAAACACAAACCCTATAACTCAAACTGACTGACTTGGTTACCTTTCTCACAGGTGGCTTCACAATAAAATCTTCATATGCATCTTCTGGCTTCACAGTTGTGAAATTTTCATATAAAATCGCTATTTTCTTTTCATTGTCCCAACCTGCAGGTCTAAAAGCAAGGAAATAGGGATTGATGTGCTTCTCCTGGGACTGCCTCACAGCACACTTTAGAGCACATTCCGGGTTAAGAGGGGTCCTAGGTGAGCGCCTTTCTCACAAGATCTGGTCTGTAGTTGCTGGGGCTGGCTTCTAGCTTGTGGCAGACAAGCCAAAGTTTAGTGCTGGCAAAACCCATCAGCTTGACAGCGCAGATCCTGCTCCAGACTAAGCTCATGGGGCCCAAGATCTAAGGAACCAGAATGAGATCTTACTGACTACACATGCTAACCCACAGAAGTGTTCAGAGCTTTCACACAACACCATCCAGAAAAGCAAGGACACAATGGGGCCTTATTCCGAGAGAGCGGAGGTTGCAGAGAAGAGCACAGAGGAGAGCTCAGGACGAGACTGTTTGTCTTGGGCTTCAGTGTAGAGGAAATTTCTCTGAGAACTCTTCTGAAAACAGTTTTCTTATGGACTGCTTTATTAATGTTACTGGTGTGGGAAGATGTGGAGCAAAGGAGGGCATCAGGACCTACACTCTCCTGGGCCCCAAACCAAAGGGACACAAGGAGTCCTTGAGGCTCCTACATGGGTGCTGCCCTGATTGTTATCACTAATGGCACCCAAGTTCCATTAAGTTGAGCTACAGTAGCCTACATTCCCACCAGACTCTCCTAAAAGAGCAACTGTAAAATGCCCTACACAACACACTTTTGAATTCTACAAGCTGTAAAAAATGCCAACTGATTGTTCTCGCAGGCCTCCCTTTCCCCACATAACCACTGCTTCACAGCTCTATGACCCAGACAGCCTTCTTAGCCAGGGTGCTCTACCCAAATGGTTTTGCTACCTTCACCAGCTCCCAAATAGCTAAAATACCAACAGGATCAAAGATGCAAAGGGACAGGGTATGATCAAAATACCATCAGGACCCAGGCAGCCTTCAGAAGCTGTGAGATGCTTTTCTCCAGAACAGCCCCGATCCCCAGACCATCTTCCTCAGCTTCCTGTTCCTCAGGATCCCAAGTGATTTGGGCACTCACATACCACTCACTGAGCTTGTGTCTCTGGTGCCTGCCTGATCGCTCTGGACAATTCTCTAAAAATCGATCTAAGGCTCTAGCTTTGCCATTTGTAAGCAGCCTGAATGAGGCTCTCCCTGAATGCTCAGGAAGCAACCCTGTTCAGTCCCCAGAGCTCTTGGCTTTCATATCTTCAGCCTTCTCAGAAACTGTCCCTCCTGCCCCTCCATTCCTTCTGGTCTGCTTAGCACACAAACACTTAGCCTTCTGCCATCACCCCTCTGCCCTCCCTGCCACAATGCCTCCACTACTCCATTACTGCCCCACCCCTGCCCTCCCAGTGCTGTGTGCAGGGACCACATCTTGTTCATTTCTGCATCCTTAGCATAGAACCTGGACACCTAGAAGTGCTCAGCAGTTGCTGAAGACACTGTAATTTCCGTGAATATCTACGCCTACAAACACTAGCACAAGTCCTCGGAGGCCACACAGCTTCAACATTCATTCATGCATCCAAAACACTCATCATTCTCCAGGGACAGAAAGACACAAACTGGAGGAAACAGGTATCTAAATCTCTGCCCAAGAACATCAGCCCCAGTGGCTCCTAAAATATGAAATGCCAAATATACAGTAAGTATTCAGGATAGCTAAAGCTCATGCTGATAGGTACACCAACGAAGGTGCCTGCAATCTTCCCTGCCAATGAGCAGAGAAATCAAATGCTTCAGAAGAAGATTATCAGGGTCCCCAAAGCCCAATTCCCTACACTTCAACTCCCTCCTCCAGCCAGTATTCTATCAGAGCTGACAATAAGTGGCAAAAATGGCTGGCTTAAGTTTTGGCACCTTGCTCTCAATGAAGAAAGGCAGCACACCTGACCTCACTCCACCTACTTCCCTTAGACTAGAGGCAGAATGACAAGTAATCTGGAGAGGAGCTGTGAGGTCCAGCCCAAGCACTTCGCCCCATGGCAGCAGAAAACTGGCTGTGTATAAAAGAGACAGAAGGCACCTTACTTGGAAGGATAAAATGTGAAAAGCAAATGTACTATAAAAAGAAGCATTAAAAAAAAAAAAGCATTTGAAATAACCTATAAGGAACTCACATAAAAACTGCATCCTTTTCCACAACTAAGGCAGGTGTGATAAAGTGGAAGCCATACGTTTTATGAACAATGTACTTATACAACAAGTCGAGGTTTTTCTCCTCCTTCACTGATGTGTAAATCAAGGCTGCTCCATCTAATCAATCCGCTTAAGGAAAACAAATTCACTGCAGGAGGAGATAAAAACAAACACATACAAGCATAATCCTCAAAGTACTACTCACAGGTGAATCAGTTTTTGCTCAATACATGATCAACAGAAAGCGTTAAAACTTTTAAAACTAAAACGGTAATCGTAACAGATGAACCACGTCGAAAGCATAAAGCATGTCAATGCTGGCAGACCATGCACTTCATTTTTTAACACGTAGACTGCTACCTTTTGACCCATCAGGTTGGTTCCTAAGCAGTCAAGTTAATGGCTCTGAGGTTAGCCCAGAAAAACATCCTTGGCATAACCAAGGTACACAGATTTGTTCCTGGACAGATGGTTCACAAGGGATCCAGTTTATCATTAAGCCCATCTTTTGTAAGAGATGGATACCGAACATGTATCAGCACCCTCACTGAGCTGGACAAGATAAAAGGCCCAGAGGAAGTGGCAGGAACCTATCCCTCACCCCCATATCCCAGAATATAGAACCAAAGCACCAACTACTATTGTATTTTTACAGAAATAAGATTCAAAAGACTGCTGACACAGTATCTCTCTCGTGGACAGCACAAAACACACATGGGAAAAACCCTGTGGCATCTAAAACAATACCGTGTTGGGTAATTAACCCTTTCTGCAAAAAAGCAAAGTTTAAAAAGATTTCCAAAATATGATAAAAGTAGTTTGGTATTAAGACTATCCATATCAGCTTTCTTCTTAATATGAAAGCCTTATCAAATGTACAGCATTAAAAATAAAAAGTGATGAAAGACAGACACAAATTAGTAAGTCTCAAATTCCAATACAGTAAAATACAAAACTCGTGAAAAGATGTATACAATTTCTCCATGGCAGAAGATTGTTCTGGATTCAGGAAGTACTTTAGCTTTTTGAAGATGCCCCAAATGGAGAGAAGCCTGGATCAGCACAGAGAGGGGAGCCTGCGCTCCTATGCCCTGACACAGCATCCCAAGGATACACTGGAGGCAGAACCTCCGTAGGTGTGACTGGATGAAGTCAAAGTGCTCGTCCCTGTAATCATGCTCCTTCTCCAGGACACTCACTGCATCACACTGCAGGGAAGACAGAAAGAGAAAGGAGTCATCTTTTTGCTTCTCTCCCTGCTGAGGATGGGAACAGCATCTTCTTTAGAAATAAGGTATCATAGTTCCAAAGAAGAAAGCCAAAGCCAAAGGTCTAAGCATTAATCAGACAAGAGTCAGAAACAACTGGAGAGTTTTCTTTCATCCTGGGCCACAGTTTCCAGAGCTGTAAAGTGGGGATAGAACAGTCTGATCACCTCACAGTTGTTCTCAGAATCAAACACAGTCACATCAGGAAGCAGGCCCATGGGACATGGCTGTGCACTGCACACTCCATAGGACTCCTGTCTCACAGAATATAATGCGAATGGCACACTCTGTGGTTGAGAATAAAGTACTTTTGAAACCCAAAATGTTGTGTGTGTTTTAAGTCTATTTATTTATTTAAGTAATCTCTACACATAATGTGGGGCTCAAACTCACGACCCGAGATCAAGAGTCTCAGGCTCTTCCGACTGAGCTGGCCAGGCGTCCAAAAACCCAAAATGTTTTTAAAGCTTTTTTTTCTTTTGCAAGAGAACAACTTTATTTCTCTCTGACTGAACTTAATTTTCATTCTCGCATCATCATCCTATAGGGTAGAACAAACTGAAACTTTGAGTTCCCTTCCTTCTTTTCCTACTGAGTGTTATGTTCCTTTCTGAAAATCATCTCAAATCCAACAGATTTTAAGAGACTAAAACCCTGAAGAATTCTGCTCTTCTATATTATTTTTTATAATCAGCTTGGGCTAGATCAACTGGTTCACAGAGCCTTAAGAAAACTGCTTTTAGTTCTAAGTTTGAATCACTCAACAAAGTTGACAGTGCTTCCTGGACTATGAACAAACTGAGTGATGTCATGTTTCCAGCAGCAACATTAAATGACAATATTCTCTAGCCTGACCTACTCAATATACCTTAGTGAATCCCGAATTAGTACAACTCTCTTGTAGGAAGACACACAAGCAAAGCCCCTTAGCTTCTTTCAGATGGTGACTGTACACTGGCCAAACCCAGCCAGATTTACAATTCCCTGGCTCATACCTTTGTGCACACCACCAACACTGGGATTCCCAGGTTATGAGTCAGCATATTGTCACCAAGAGGCAAGGCAACATTTTCTTCATCAGGACCTGAGGTCAAAGGTCCTCTTCTCTGTGGGGAACCTTGACAACCTTCTTCAGGCTCAACATAGTCTTGAAACTCTTTCACAACTACAGGTGAAAAAAGGAAAAGAAAATCACAAATAAATAAAAAATACACATGCCAGTTTTAGGAAACCAAAAAAGGCAGTAATAAGCATAAAACATAAAGAGTCATAACAAACTTCCCAACTCTGCTCTACTGCAATATTAGGGATTTGGAGGTAGTGATGCAAAATGCCAATTCTGACACATTCAGTCTGAGCACTATAAATTCAGAGCAGCAAAGACATACCCCTGGACATCTTTAACCAATTTTTTTTTTTTTAAAGATTTTATTTATTTATTTGAGAGAGAGAATGAGAGAGAGAGAGCATGAGAGGGGGGAGGGTCAGAGGGAGAAGCAGACTCCCTGCCGAGCAGGGAGCCCGATGCGGGACTCGATCCTGGGACTCCAGGATCATGACCTGAGCCGAAGGCAGTCGCTTAACCAACTGAGCCACCCAGGCACCCCCTCCCCCGGACATCTTTAATTATATACAACTCTTAAATAGGTTTTAATTTTTTTACTTACCTATTTCTTTAAGATTTTATTTTTAAGTAATCTCTACACCCAATGTGGGGCTTGAACTCATAACCCTGAGATCAAAAGTTGCATGCTCTACCAACTGAACCAGCCACAAGTTTTTAAAAAAGAGTAAGTGTTGCGGCGCCTCAGTGGCTCAGTCGTTAAGCATCTGCCTTCAGCTCAGGTCATGATCGTGGGGTCCTGGGATCAAGCCCCGCATCAGGCTCCCTGCTTGGTGGGAAGCCTGCTTCTCCCTCTCCCACTCCCCCTGCTTGTGTTCCCCCTCTCACTGTCTCTGTCAAATAAATAAATAAAATCTAAAAAAAATAAAATAAAATAAATAAAAAAGATTAAGTTTTTTTTTTAAAGATTTTATTTGACAGAGAGAGACACAGAGAGAGAGGGAACACAAGCAGGGGGAGTGGGAGAGGGAGAAGCAGGCTTTCTGCTGAGCAGGGAGCCCGATGTGGGGCTTGATCCCAAGACTCTGGGATCATGACCTGAGCCGAAGGCAGACACTTAACGACTGAGCCACCCAGGTGCCCCAGATTAAATTTTTTTAAAAAAAGTTTTAAAAAAATTATAAGATTTTAATACTTTCTAATGTGAAAAAAGCTGCATTTCTTACATATCTAATATTTTAAAAAATGAGACTAGTAAAATAATCTGAATTCCACAAGAACATGCTGTTTCCATACAGCTGACATGTCTGTACTAAGGAGCGAGGCTGGGCTTGGCCAGCCCATCCACATCTCTTCATGATCCTCACTCTTGTGGACGGTCTCATCTTTAGGAGATCCCGAGTCACTGTGCAGTGCTGACCGACCTGTTCCTGCCTAACACACGATGGAGTCAGTGGTATAATGTCCACTTCTTGGCACACACAGTCACTACTTCAGGTCAAGAGTGCAATCCCACAGGAGGGCCTTCAAGCTGAGAATAGTCCATGGCCCTGGTTAAGCTAAGTGAACACAAAGCTCACGGATCCATACCTTTTCATGGGTACTTCAAGGCTTACATGTCAGGCCAGAAAACAAGGATATGATAATTAAAGCTACTTTGAGCTAGAGCAGCAAACACGCAGCTCTATACCCTTCTACACCCATTAGGACAAAAGGACCAAAATGCCTTTTAGTCTCATCCACAACATGCTCATTAAGAAAATACAAATAAATGGATTAAAGAGAACCTAGAGAGAGGTGCACATACTCCTCTTCATCCACAGACAGATTTCAAATATTTTTTTTAAGGGGGGGAGGGGCAAAGGGACAGGGAGAGGAAAAGAACTTTTTTTTTTAAGATTTTATTTGTCAGAGAGAGAGAGAGAGACAGCGAGCACGCATGAGCACAAGCAGAGGGAGCAGCAGGCTCCCTGCTGATCAAGGAGCCCAATGTGGGATTCAATTCCAGGACCCTGGGATCATATCCTGAGCCGAAGGCAGACGCTTAGCCGATTGAGCCACCCAGGTGTCCCACAATTTCTCTTTATTAAGCTCATTCATATAATTTCATTGTCAATATAAACACTCGAGATCTTCACTGCATTAAAAAAAAAAACAACCTAAAAAACAGAAATGGTTTCTGATGAACTTAGCATGGCTGTTGAAGGATTTTCAAGAAATCAAAGGTTCTCAAATTTTCTCCTTGAAAGCATTTTAACAAATCTTCAAATCAATGGAAAACACAAAGGCTTAAGTGTGGGTAATACCTATCACTGTCCAACATCACATGAGGCACTCAACCAGGAATTCCAAGACAGTGAGCATGGCAGAGCCTGGAGCAAGTTACAGGTAAGCTAAGTGGCTATGGGAAGTGAGGCAGGGGTGCGCCAACTCCCAACGGTGAGCTCCAGGGAACTCCATCACCCAGCGCACTGCATGTATTCTACATATGCCAGGATGTAAAAATAGTTGAGAAGCCTAGGGTTAGACTAGTCACTCTCTAAAGGAATGACTTAACTATAGCTATCGAGCAACTGTAGGAAACACACGTGTTTTTAATAACTCAGCATTTTAGAAAATAAGTTGGAAGGCAGAATTAAGTGTTCATAACATAGAGATTGGTGAAAAAGGAGGATAAACACATAATGACTGTGTAATTCAGATAATAAAATTTGCATTTCCCTTAGGGGGCACACATACCACAGTATTAACAATTTCTCTCCAATGGTGGGATGGCCAATATTTCACAGTCCACCTGGGGGGTCCCCCTTTAGTATCTCATGGGAGTGGGTAAGGGAAGGAGATCAGAGTACTCTACCCTAGCTGCTGCCTCTCTCTCATCTTTTCCCTCCTACCTCATTGATCACCCACTGATTCCACAGTCCTGAAAAGATTTCACAGACAGCACCTAATCTTTTTTCTCTATTTGATAAGCAAGGGAAGCCCCAGACATAAAGCAGGAATGACTAACCTACACAAGTACCACCTTCTAGTAGCTCTGGGGTTGCTCTGCCTTCCCCGGTCACTGCCAGCCAAACAGCTGCCACAGATTCAGGACCCCTGGGGAATCACATCCTGAAAGAGTGGCCCGCTGTGGAATAGCATTCCAAACTCAGCAGACTGGAGACCGGCGTTGGATTGGAACTAGGCTGGGTGACAGCCCTTCGCTCATTCAATACAATACCTAGAGTCCAACTTATCTGCAAAGTGGGAGTCTGATGAGCAAGAAGATGGATGACTGCTTTATGAAAATGTAACCTACAGCCAGTACTAACAAAGGCATTCCTTCAACAGGCAACACAAAGGCACGACTACCATCCAAACATCTCGGAGGAAGGGCGGTGAAAACAACAGAGGCCTTCAAGGAAGGTTAACCAGAGTCATGAGGCACAGACGTGGTTCCAGCAATCGCTAGTTGCCCTCCTGTGTCCTCTCTCCTCTACTTCCTTAGAACCAAACCCAACCCTGATACATGGAACACATGGCCATACAGAACTACATTTCCCAGCCTCCTTAGGAAGACAATAGGCACGCACCCTTCAGCCCCTCTTTTCTCTTCCTCCATGTGCTGCCTGGAACACGGATGTGAAGGCTACAGCTCTAGTTGTCCAGAGGAAGAGAACCACACCCTAGAGATGACAAAGCAATAAGCAGAAGGACCCAGGGTCTTTTGAGTCTGCCTTCCCAGAGCTGCTTTCCAGGCTTGAACTGCTTACCTCTAGATTTCATTCATAGGACAGAATCAACTTGTCTTTTTTAAACCACTGTTATTTTGGGTTTTGTGTCACAAGCAGCTGAATCTAATCCTAAGTGACAGACATCAATGACTAAGCACATAATCAATTCAATAGTTCATGGGAACACAAGCATCCAGGAGCAGGCATCTTATCTGCTGTGTGCATCTCCGATGCCTAGAACAGACCCAGTCCAAGAAAGACACTTTCCCTATCTGGGAAAGAAAAATATCCTTGGCTTGATCTTTCTTTTTTTTCTGTTTTAAAAATCTTCACAAGGTTATAACACTAAGAAAAAAGATTCAGAGACTGAAATCTCCAGGGCGTTAACCCACTAATCTGGGTAAGCCTGGGGTTACCAGTGAATGGGCAGTGAAAGACAAACAGCTCTTCAGCCTCAGACCTATTCTAAGAAGTTGTCTTTAAGTTCTCTATTCCAGGGGAAAAAGAGGCATTATCTAGAAAGGTCAGTGGTTGAAGACAGACGAGCTGAGCTGCATAACAACCACTGTAGCATACATGCGGGTGACCCGGGAAACACACATGTATGCAGCAAACCAAATAATTAGATGTTAAACTCCCTGTTTTAGCTAATGTGGGACAGGAGCAAGAGGAATTTATGATAGGCAGACACACAGTGAGAGATACAATTTAGAAAGCACATCAAAATTTCTGAACCCTTCTGCCAGTAAGTGTGAAGATCCCATGTGCCATGCCCTAGAAGCCCTCATTAATTCACTAAAGGGAATGATGTCATCCTGTGGCAAAAAGCCAGGCTGAGCCCAGCCTGCCCTGGCCAAGACTGCGGCCGCTGCCCACGCCACAGCCCCAGCCCCTGCCCCTCCCATTTCCCTGGCAAGTGGACAGAAGCTGATGTAAGTGCACAGAAGCAAGGGAAAGGAAAAATAAGCTTCTGAATCACAATAAGGAAAAACAAAACAAAACAAACTTTGTTTAATTTGAAAGTTCTCTGTTGTCAAAAGGGCTTGGGTGTCCTTAGTCTCAAAATAGCCTCTCATTTTAATGACAAAAAATGACCTTCCTATTTCTAACTAAAATCATGCTTGCTGGATCCCAAAATGAACTAAGGTAGCAGCTCAAAGATTTCTCTTTTGTACGGCTTCCTTTAAACCTCTCAGTAAGAGAGTCCATGGGGCCTCAATGGAATCTCAGGGCAATGGACTCAAGCTGCAGATCCCACAGTAGGCCTCCACACCCACTGATGCTAACTCAATAGCCAGAATAACAGAAAAGTGGAAAGACCCACAGAACTGATCCAAATTTGAGGGGTGAGGAAAGAACCCACATCTTAAAAGAGAACCAATGAAGATAATAAGGAATATGGATTCGTTTACTTTCTTCAACTGTGATGCTTGAGAATAAGAATGCTTTAAATACTTTTTGACTACTGAATTTACAAGAGCAACTCTGAAATAAACTGTACAAACAAAACTACATATTCCATAAGGGAAGCTTTGTAACCTCCTGACACTATGAAAAGGAAGGTGGCTTGAACCATCCAAAGACACTAGTGAATTTTCCAATTAAGAAAATCCTATTTTACTTACACTTCCGTTCCAGCTCCCTCATTTCTTCTGGTGGAATTTTCATTTTATCAATGTGCTCACGTAAAACACTAGCCCATTTCTGTAGAGATTCCATCACGGTCCAAGGCCTAGACATGTCTGCAACAAAAATGACCAGGGTCTCCGGCAAGGATTCAGCAGACACTGCAAACTTCAGCAAGCCTTTGTGGTATAGGTCTCCATCCAGAATCCACACATTGCAGCGTGTGTGATCTAAAAAAAGCAGTAAAGCTAAGTTACTACCTGACAATAACCATCAGCACAGCTGGAAAAAAGCCACATCAAGAAGAACTTGAGGAGTGCCTGGGTGGCTCAGTCAGTTAAGCATCTGCCTTCGGCTCAGGTCATGATCTCGGGGTCCTGGAATCGAGTGCGTCAGGCTCCCTGCTTAGTGGGGTCTGCTTTTGCCTCTCCCTCCACCCTCCTCCCACTCCGCCACTCATGTGCATTGTCAAATAAATAAAATCTTAAAAAAAAAAAAAAAAAAGAACTTGAAGGTAACCACCGTAGAATTCCAGACAAAACACACAAAGAAATCCTCTTTGGAAAAGAGCCCAAGTGTTCAGTGAGCAGTAACCCTTGGTCAAGGTGCCTAGTGAACTATCTACACTTTAAAAATTTGTAATTACCATAATATATTATATCCACATCTAAAGAGATGCCAGCAACGTCTGAGGAATAAAGAGTGAAGGACATTTTAGCTTTCAATAGGAATCAAATGATACATATAAAAGCTAAAATGTTCACTGGTCAACTGCCCTATAGTCTGTGTAGTCCATTCTCCTCAGCTACCAACAATCCATGGGGCAACAAGCTGTGCCGAAGAGCCTGTGGTTAAACAAGCTCTTCTTGTCAGACACACTAAGCAGGGAGTTCACGTAACTACAAACGGTGCCAAAGACACAGGACCTTTGTGTTTAAATGCCAAGATAAAATCATTACATATAAAAATTGAGGTATAAGAATTACTGGATGCCTGGTGATATTAAGGAATTAGTTATTTTTGGTATAATAAGAATATAGTTATGTTTTAAAAAATCCTTATCTTTTAGGGGCGCCTGGGTGTCTCAGTCAGTTAAGCATCTGCCTTCGGCTCAGGTCATGATCCCAGGGTCCCTGCTTGTGCTCTCACACTCTCTCAAATGAATAAATAAAAAAATCTTTAAAAAAAACCCCAAAAACCTTATCTTTTAAACATACATATGGAAATATTTGCAAATGAAATGATATGTCTGAAATTTGCTTCACCATAATCCAGTGTGGAGTGAAAGAAGTGAGAATATAGTTGAAATAAAATTGCTAAAGAACTGTTTAAGGTAACTCTTTGAGGCAAATAACACACACTGGGGTTCATGATCCTAAGTCTATGTTGTACCTATTTTTAAAGGTCTTCCATAATAAAAGGTTAAACATACACACAAATGTGCAACTACTGACATTTAATGAAGCACATGGTTCCAAAATCGTACCTGGATGATCAAACCATAGAAGGTAATTCTCCACGGGCGCCTGGGTGGCTCAGTCTGTTGGGCGACTGCCTTCGGCTCAGGTCACGATCCTGGAGTCCCGGGATCGAGTCCCGCATCGGGCTCCCTGCTCAGCAGGGAGTCTGCTTCTCCCTCTGACCCTCCCCTATCTCGTGCTCTCTCTCTCTCTGTTACTCTCTCTCTCAAATAAATAAATAAAATCTTAAAAAAAAAAAAAGATAATTCTCCACAATAAGCTATTTTAAAAAGTTTTTAGGTATCATTTTTGAGAAATACTTTTCTTATAAAAGTGCCTTGAGGGAGAACTCCTACAATCCTAAGTATCATTTCACTAACTTCTTTCCCAACAAATTCCAAAATACACTTTTAAAAACCTATCTTCTGTTAGCTATGCTTTTTTGTGTAATTGATTCATTAAAACATATACTGTTAAAAATTTTATACTCACGACTTTATTTCAACAGTATAATAAAAGGTATCTCCACCTAACTAAACTTTCAAAGTTCTAATACACTTTATTTATTTTTTAAAGATTCTGTTTATTTATTTGACTGACAGAGATAACGAGAGCAGGAACACAAGCAGGGGGAGCGGGAGAGGAAGAAGCAGGCTTCCCACCGAGCAGGGAGCCTGATGTGGGGCTCGATCCCAGGACCCTGGGATCATGACCTGAGCCGAAGGCAGACGCTTAAAGACTGAGCCACCCAGGCACCCCTCTAATACATTTTAGACAGTGATTTTCGTTTGGGTTCTGTGGATGTCTTGAAAGATACTGCCCCGTACCTGAAGCCCACTGATTTTAATGCCTTCCCCTCACTAGGCATGGTTCCTTTCTTCAGCTTCTCTTCCCACTGCCCACTACATATAATCAGCCATGCGCATGGAGAGCACACACACCACATGTGATGTTAAACGGATGCCCACAACCCTGGAGGCAGTGGTTCTTTGACGTGTCATGCCCCACCACAAACCAGGGACAAGCCAGAGACCATTTTCTCTACCTGTGTGAGTGTCTGCAAAATGTATTATTTATAACCCACTCACATCACACAATAAAAAAGACTACTGATGAAAGATGTATAACTAATCACTGGTAAGGCAACTCCTCCATCAAAAAAGACCTGCGGGCGCCTGGGTGGCTCAGTTGGTTAAGCGACTGCCTTCGGCTCAGGTCATGATCCTGGAGTCCCTGGATCGAGTCCCGCATCGGGCTCCCTGCTCGGCAGGGAGCCTGCTTCTCCCTCTGACCCTTCCCCCTCTCATGTGCTCTCTGTCTCTCTCATTCTCTCTGTCTCAAATAAATAAATAAAATCTTTAAAAAAAAAAAAACAACAAAAAAAAAGACCTGCAAGTAGGTGGCCTAAAAATGCAGAGACCAGGAAATTTTTAAGGCAACCTTAAGGAATCTGAAATAAATGTTAACACATTCTTCAATTCAAAGGCAAGTGAATATGGTTAATATGATGCTTTGGCATGATATATGCTTATGCCATCTTGACACAAGAAGCTACACAGGTTCACAGAATGTTTACACCAGGTTTTGTACTTTCAAAAGGGTACTGGAGCTACCACTGTGTCTCAAGTAGTCGGCCACCTCTCATTCCATCAACCTACAAAATAGGTATTGTTACTCAATTCTACAAATAAGGAAATGGAGGTGTGGAGGGCTTAGGTCAGTCACAACTAGTGATTATAGAAGCAGGACTCTGAACCAGTTCCGGTGGCTCCGAAATCCAAGTGCTTTCCACAATAACCATGCTGCCCAACAAAAACAGGATGCAAAAGACTCAGACAATATGAAGCCCTCTAAGCCTGGCCCAGTGGCCCCTCAGTCCCAGACTTACCCACACTGATGCTGGTGGGCCCAGCTGAGCACCTGAATGCCTGTCTTTCTTACTAAGAAGAGCCCTCAGCACCAGGCCTACCTCCTACCTTTCTTTCACAACTTTCAGGCAATGTTTGGCATGGCAAAGGAAGCTAGGAGAGGAAGAGCAGGAATCAGGCCTCTGGGGTTCTAAAATGACCATTCAGTTAACATTAATAGAATGCAGGTCTCCAAGATTTAATAAGAGATCCTTATCCATGACCTCTATTAAATGACTTTTGGAGATCAAAGAATTATATTGCTGGAAAGGACCTGGGTCCATCTTCTTCATTTTAGCACTAAGGAAATGGGGAACCAGAGGTGGTGGGATCTGCTCCTTTATATAATCACCCTTATACTATGATCCTTACTGTTTAAATGGGTAAAGGCAAATATAAAGTAATCTAACACAGGTATTTCACCCTTAGATGAAATAACCTTCTTACAAATGAAAAGACCTAGGCACCAATGATTATTTGTTTTAGAGCCATTCATAAAACTTCAAAGTTTATAAAAGAGGTATTACTGAGTAGTGGTAACAAAAAACAATTACTCCAATCCAACTCATCATTATACTTTTAAGAAAGAATTTTTAAGTAATATCTAATCTTTATAACAGTGCTTATCATGTACTTTTCTTTTCTTATCATGTACTTTTCATATTCCCAACTACCCTGTAGGTAGAAACTATTACTATCCATATTCTAGAGATAAGGAATTAAGAAAGAACATCATCACCTCCAAGCCTCTATTTCCTCCACTGAAAGAAACACAGGCAATCAGCATTTCTACATTGTCACAAAAAGACTCAAAAAACTCTACTGTGAATATCTATTGAGCTGTTATTCTCTGAATCATACGAATTTCAGATTCTCCACTAGGACATGGCAGAGTAACAATGTGCCCAAATCAATCTGCCAAGCATTTCTCTCATAGAAAGGTCCAAAGCCTTTATGTATTTATTTTTTCCAAAGCTTTTAAGAACATCTTTCTTACTACCTTTACGTGCATTTGAAACTTTACCTTTTAATTAGGGGCTACCCAGAGCAATAGCTAACAGTCCCAATTCCTCATTTTTATTAACATACTCTAAAAGGGAAAAGTGGGTTGGGGCGCCTGGCTGGCTCAGTTGGAAGAGCATGCGACTCTTGATCTCAGGGTCATGAATTTGAGCTCCATGATGGGTATAGCGATTACTTAAAGAAATAAACTTAAAAAAAAAAAAAAAAGTGGTAAAGTCCTGCAAAGATATACATTTCATCTGTTGCCCTGTGACTAACTCTCTTAGAACTAAACCGAAAAGTGAGAATGCCTAGACACACTGCAGGAGCCACAACCACTGAGTCTGAGACATGCATATACCCCTTACCACGGATCAACATTTCACTTACCGTCTCGGTCCTCATCATGGACGCTGAGGTAGAGATACTCTAGGCCTCTTCCTTTTTTGCCATGCTCAGCTCCTTGAAGTTTAGTCATGAGGGTTGTTTTCCCAGAGCCATCCTCACCTACAAACGATATACAAAAGAAGGCAAAGTGTGCTGTTTATTCTAGGCAAGGACGGGGAGTATTGACACTTACACAAGTGACAACTAAGAATTTCATGCAAAGCCTGCTGCTGAGATCTGACCTGCGTTCATCATAAACAAAGTAGGCTTTGGGGTGCCTGGGTGGCTCAGTCGGTTAAGCGGCTGCCTTCGGCTCAGGTCATGATCCCAGGGTCCTGGGATCGAGCCCCGCATCGGGCTCCATGCTCAGCGGGGAGCCTGCTTCTCCCTCTACCTCTGCCTGCCTCTCTGCCTACTTGTTCTCTCTCTCTCTCTCTGTCAAATAAATAAATAAAATCTTTAAAAAAAAAAACAACAAAGTAGGCTTTGCTGTAAGAGTGGGTGGGGGGATGGTGATAAAGGTGGCAAATTCCAAGATCTAAAATGATATTCTACTGCAGTCATCCTTATTTCACAAGGGACAGAATAAGGCAGGTCCACAGGCCCTACCTACAATTTGTAAGACATGCATCTGGAGAAGTAAAAGTAAAAGGTGGAGTCAGTTTCTCACAAAATAAACTTTTACTACAAGAAAAGCAAGAAATCTTCAAAATATAATTAACCTTAAAGCCAGGAACTGGGAACTAAAAAAAAGTCTGATCCTGCCTCATAATCATGAAGAATAGAAACTATTATTCACTTTTGATTTTAGTACCTCTCTTTCATAAGCATCCTGGAGGCTAGGAAACTGATGAAAATAATTACAGACCTGAGCAAAACTCTTAAGTACAGTCTCAGTAATTATCAAGCTCCTCCTCATCCCCCTCCCACCAACTAACAACCACCCCCACCCCCGAAAAAGAAACCTTACACATTAAGACAAACCACCACCCAGAAACATTACTAGGCACCCCTGGCATTTAATAATATGGAATTACAGGACATGAGAATTGAGAGGCATTCCACAGATCAAAGGCCTCTTCTCCATCCCCAGTGCCACTACTGCATTCAGATACTCCACACAGAGATACTGCATTCAGATACTCCACACAGAGATACTCCCTTCTGGGCCATGGTGAACATTTGTCAGCCTGACTTCAATATCTGCTCATTTTTGTCACCTACAACTCTGCTGCCAGAATTCCCTTTCTAAAACACAGATCTGGTGACCTTGATGCCCCACTTAATGAGGATCTCTAACGGTCCTCTATTCCTCTATTACCTTCTGTAGTGATTATCACCTAAAGACCATAAACTTTCCTCAAAAACACTGGCAAAATTACCCTAACAGCTATTGCCAGGAGGATTAGGGGATGGAGGGGAAACAAAAGGCCTTGAAACTGAGGGGCCTCCAGGAAAAAGCAACAACTCTTCAGTCCTCCACAATCTGCCCCAACTTACTTCATCCGTCACCTTCCACAAGAAGCTTCTGGCAGCTTCCAACCCCCCACACCCTCCTGTCACCTCTGTGTTCCTACAAACACTAACCCGCTGTACCCTTTCATGTTGACACTTATCCTTCAAAACACCGGACACCAAAAGTACCCTCCCGCAAAACATCAAGCAATGTGATGCTCCCACAGTCATCTTGCCATGCCAACATGGTGTAGCACAATTACCAACCTATCAGTCTCTCATTAGCCTGAGATTCTTGTGCAAAGTCTGAAAGACATCTGTGCTGTCTCTGTGCCCAGCCTACAGGAACCGCTCAACAAACGGGTTCTCTGAATGAATGAACCTGATCAAACTCCCTCACTTGCAGAAGGAACTGAGACCAGACACACTAAGGGACCTGACCCAGCAGTGAGGGCTGGAATAATGCAGTAAAGTCCCCAGGGAGGACTCCAAGACCTACTGTCCTTTGCAGGGTCTCCCCGACTGTGCACTACTTATGAAGATGAAGGAATGGCCCCGGTGCCATTTCTAGCCCTGACCCCAAGTCATCTCGTTCCCGCACCTCCTTCACCTAACCTACTCATATTCTCACCCTCCCTCACCCCATCCGCAATTTGGTGAACTTCGAGGCTATGAGCGCAGGGAATCAGGGACATTTAAAATAAGGTTGATGTTGCGGCCAAATGACTAAGGAATGTGCCGACAACTCCATGCCAGCATCACTGGACTCTCCAAAAGAGATGTCCCAACCTCAGGCACGGTGGACTTGGCCATCCTCCGGCTGTCCAGCCAGGATCTCCAGCCCTCCCGGGAGAGGCAGGCTGCGGGCAGGCGGCAGGGGAGGGAGAGGCTGGGACCTGTGAGAGGGGCGCCCGTCTCGCCCACCCCAGCTCCCCGGGCAACGCCCCGCCTCCGGCGCTCACCGAAGACCAGGATGTTCTTGCCGGACGGCAGCTTGGACCTGGCGCGGGTGGACACCTCGCTCAGGATCGAGGACCTATGGGGACAACAGCGAAGCGGTCAGCCCCGGGGCTAGCCTCACCCGACTGGACCTACCCTGCCCGCGACGGCCCGTCAGACCATCAGACGGTCCAGTCCAGTCCGGCCGGCTCCCCGCCCGGCCGCGCCCTCCTGGGCTCAGCCGGCTCGGCCCGGCCGCCTCGCTGTCTTACCATAGGCTCTGGCCTTCTTCCTCCTCACCGGTGAGGTCGCCGGCAGCCGCCACGGCGGGCCCGTTGGGACCCAGCAGCAGCTTCTTCTCCACCCCCACCGGCGCCATCTTGCCAACTGCAGCCACAAAGAGGGCCCTCCCCCGGGCCCGCCGAGGACCCGCGAGGACCCTGGTCGGGCCGCCCGCCGCCCGCCGCCCCCCACGCCACACCGCACGCCGCCCGCCCTGTAGGGTCCACGCCGCCCGCCGCGCTCCGCCGGGCCCACGATGTCCGCGAGCTCCCACAGGGTCGTGAGGCCGCCGCGGTGGTGGAAGGTGGGCGGCGGTCAGGCGGCCGCCGGGGCAGCCATGCGCAGAGAGGCGACGGCGGCTGGAGGGGGAACCGCCCGGCCGGAGAGCGCGCGGGCGGCCTCTGCCGGCCAAGGGGCGCAGCGGCACCCGGCCTGGGGTCCTCGCCCCGCTCCGCGCTCGCGGTGCGCCGTCGGGGGCCAGGAAGCCAAGTGGGCTGGCGCGAACAGTTCAGGCTTTGGAGTGAGACCAGTGCACGACAGCGCCATTTATCTGGCGCTTACCTGTGCCACAGTCACACATTATCTCACTGAATGTATCTAACCCTTTCGCAGACGAGGAACCTGAAGCTTGGAAAGCTTAATAAACCTTCCCGAGGACCCCAGTGCCAGAAGATAGCATCCCAGTACTTAAATCTTATTCACTGAGTTTAAACTGTTGTATCATGAACTCTGCCCAGTTCTCACCAAGCCCCGCACTGAAAGATCGACCTTAAACTAGACCCTCAAATCCTCATAAATAGCCCGCTTTTCTACTCCTCTTTCCTTGACCCTATTAAAACTGCAAGGTAGTGATCTTTGCCGCAGTAAACAATACACTCGAGTTTATTAACGTTTTTTTTTTTTAAAGATTTTATTTATTTTTTTGACAGAGAGAGACATAGCAAGAGCAGGAACACAAGCAGGGGGAGTGGGAGAGGGAGAAGCAGGCCTCCCGCAGAGCAGGGACCCCGATGTGGGACTCGATCCCAGGACCCTGGGATCATGACCTGAGCTGAAGGCAGACGCTTAACGACTGAGCCACCCAGGCGTCCCTATTAACGGGTTTTTAAAAAATGTTATTTCCAGGGAGCCAGCATTTCACACCACAAATAGGCAGCTTTACTTTCCTGTCTTGGGGTGGGGGGTTGAAGGAACGAAAAAGATGTGAAGGATAAAGGTCAAGAAGCCACAAGGGGAAATAAAGTAATGGGAAAAAAACAAGTCCATTTCACCCATCCAGCTTAACTTTAGGTGTGGCCTCTGAGGGATCTTGCTATCCTCAAACAGCTCACTTTATAAGGCATTTCTAAATATCACAAGGAAGTGGGATATGGCGGAAAAGCAACCACCTACATGAGTTTCAAATGAGCAGAATTCTGATCCGGCTCTGCCAAATGTTGGCAGCAAGAGTTACAGGATCCAACAAATGGGCATAGCATCTGCCAACCTGAATGTAAGGTTCAAACAAGACAATGAGAGTGAAAACCCATTAAGAGTTACACCCTTGGGCGCCTGGGTGGCTCAGTTGGTTAAGCGACTGCTTTCGGCTCGGGTCATGATCCTGGAGTCCTGCATCGGGCTCCCTGCTCGGCGGGGAGCCTGCTTCTCCCTCTGACCCTCACCCCTCTCATGTGCTCTCTCTCTCTCATTCTCTCTGTCTCAAATAAATGAATAAAATCTTAAAAAAAAAAAAAAAAAGTTACACCCTTGGAAGTCTGAAAGTGTTACAAGTCATAAATCTGAATTTTCACAGGACAGAAGATGGAGTTTAAAACTACAGGCCAGTGAACTTATCAGCCCTAGGTAAAATTCTCTAATGTGACCATTGGAAAAGGAAAAGATAGGACTAGATTTACAGTCTTTTTCTTTTTTGCAGGAATACCAGGCAGGAGGATGTTGCAGACACAGCAACTGCAGTTTTCAACAGGGCATCTGGCAATTCACATCATAGATAAGAAAGTGAAAAATGTAAGCTGAATGATAGCATTGAGGCAAGTTAAAGACCAGGCCCAGAGGGGACCAATGAGCAGGGACAACCAGAGGCTGCTAGGAGCCTGCCCCACCTCTCACCCTGGCCCAGCCAACTCAAGTTGCCATCAGCTGTGGATGACCTGAAGCAGGAAGGGATGCCTAATATACTGGATGACAAACTGCGTGCAGATTAAATCTAGCAAGATGGGGCGCCTGGGTGGCTCAGTCTTTAACCATCTGCCTTCGGCTCAGGTCATGATCCCCGGGTCCTGCGATCGAGCCCCACACTGGGCTCCCTGCTCTGTGGGAAACCTGCTTCTCCCTCTCCCACTCCCCCTGCTTGTGTTCCCTCTCTGTCTTTCTCTGTCAAATAAATAAAATCTTTTTAAAAATAAATAAGTAGGGCGCCTGGGTGGCTCAGTTGGTTAAGCGACTGCCTTCGGCTCAGGTCATGATCCCAGGGTCCTGGGATCGAGCCCCGCATCGGGCTCCCCGCTCCGCGTAAGCCTGCTTCTCCCTCTCCTACTCCCCCTGCTTGTGTTCCTTCTCTCGCTATGTCTCTCTCTGTCAAATAAATAAATAAAATCTTTTAAATAAATAAATAAATGTAGCAAGATGAAATTTTAAGAGACTGCTGAGTTCTGTAGTGGGGTTAAAAATAAAAGCCTAAGAACAAAATAGAAATTAATTAAAATTATAATCTGTAAATCATAAACTATATTAACTACAGTCTGAGAGTTGATCATGTATAATACCAAGAACTATCTCAGGTGAGGTCCATAAAACCTCATTGGACCCCTCAAAGCTGATCCCTTACTCTGGCAGTCAGGCCACATTTCTTTCTGGCCACAGTTTATAAAGACAAAGAAGTGGGGGCACCTGGGTGGCTCAGTCGTTAACTGTCTGCCTTCAGCTCAGGTCGTGATCTCAGGGTCCTGGGATCGAGCCCCGCATCGGGCTCCCTGCTCCGCGGGAAGCCTGCTTCTGCCTCTCCCATTCCCCCTGCTTGTGTTCCCTCTCTGTCAAATAAATAAAATCTTAAAAAAAAAAAAAGACAAAAGAAGTGTTCAGTGACTAAGTTCATAAGAGACATGACACTGTTCTGCTGAAGTAACTGGGGCTTATCAGCATGAAAGATAAAGCATGTAGAGGGAAAAGAGGAAAATGATGGATATTGATCTTTGCCTTTCAAGGACTGGCATAGTGGAAAAGAAATTCAACTTTTGTGATTCTACAAAAGGTGCTCGAGGAAAGCACATTTCATTTTAATGTAAGGAAGGAATGACCATCAATTATTACCCTAAGTAGTAAACTCCATGTTTCTGAGGATTTTTGTAAAATTAAGGAGAGCCACCAATGGCCAGGTACAGCAGTTCATGCCTCTGGCAGCAAACTATAACTGAGGTCAGTTCCAACTCCAAAGGTCTGTCATTATTAAAGTCATTTTTTATTCCCAGTTGATTTGGCCAGGTCTGAATTCCTAAAGCCATACAGTTCTCGGTCATTATTCTTCAGCTTTCCTTTTGATATGTCATTTATTTTATTACCAAATATTTCCATTTGAAGGAAAAAAAGTAGCTCATGTTAACCAAAAGTTAGTCAAGGGTTAGGACAAAATTTCAATATTTCAGAAGGCAATAGAGTATTGGTTCTTTTCTTTTCATTATTTTTTTTTTAGGGGGGGAGGGGCAGAAGGAGAGAGAGAATCTTAAGCAGGCTCCATGCTCAGCATGGAGCCCATGCGGGGCTCAATCTCACAAACCCTGAGATCATGACCTGAGCTGAAACCAAGAGTCAGACACTCAACCAACTGAGCCACTCAGGTGCCCCAATACTGGTTAATTTAAATATTGCCTCAATAACTGATACAAATCAGTGTCTAAGCTATAGTATGTCATATTCTTGGGGATGCTTCACTTAAGCAGTGTTTGATTTTTCTGTTACATACATAATTCCCAGTCAATAAAAGAACTATTGGGGTGCCCGGGTGGCTCAGTTGTTAAGCGTCTGCCTTCGGCTCAGGTCATGATCCCAGGGTCCTGGGATTGAGCCCTGTGTCGGGCTCCCTGCTCAGTGAAGAGTCTGCTTCTCCCTCTCCCACTCCACCTGTTTGTGTTCCCCCTCTCAGTTTCTCTCTCTGTCAAATAAATAAAATCTTTTTAAAAATTAAAAAAAAAATAAAAGAACTATTACCTGAGACCCACTTGAAGTGGAAAAATATGCTTAAGTTGTATTTGAACAATATTAAGAAACAACTTCGATTATCTAAACTGGTAAGGCTGAAACAACAGACAAAATGTTTTCCCTTTTGACCTAAAATAACTTGCATAAATCTTGAGAAGTACAAATCGAAATAACCGAACAGACTATTTAAATAATCTCCATAGTGCTTAGGAAATACTGACAGATAATAGACTAGATTCATTCACACTTTAAATGCTTTAAGGAATTTTCCTAATTGTAAATTATTCTTTCCTTTAAAGGAAATTTTGGATTTAAATAGAAAATTTTCTGCATATTGGCTCTCTGGAATTTTCACTATGGATCAGAAAATTAAAAATTTAATAAAAACTCTGAGTTTATCAAAGTAGAAATAGTCATGATGTGAAAAGGTCAAAGAATACAAACTTACAGGAAATAACTTCTGGGACTGAAGAAATCTACAATGACATGAGGCAGTGAGCCAACGGCTACCTAAGTATACAGGTGAGGTTTCAGGCCCTGATACTTAATCACCTTGCCACAGCAATAGCATTTTAAGTATAATAAAGGCTGCAACAGCATCCTTTGGGGATCATGATAGAAATATAAAAAGAATAAGAAAAATAGAAAATTGAGATCAAATAGTTTGGTTTTCCACTAGAAGAAAACTAACTTAAAAATGAACAAAAAAATGTTCTCAGTTTTTAAAAAGCAAAACAAATAAACATACACCAAAAAGAAGTGAACCTAACCATAGAATTTGGGAGTATTCAAAGGAATTACATAATCAGCCTTTAGAAGAGGAACATTTTCGTTAACAAAATGTCAAACATTGATTTAATGTGTGGGAACTTCACGTGAACAGCTTGGGAAACTATTCTAAGTTCTGGGGAAGAACTTTCACTGGGTAAGAATATACTAAAATCCAAATGTCTCACATGGTATCCATTACAATATAATGTCAAATAATGTTTAAAGGCTGATCATTTTTTTTCTCTGACCTGTGTTCCTTGAGCTTAAGGAAAAATAAAAGCATATTCCTAAATGAATGTTTGACCTTATAAAGGAATTTTGTCTTACTAATCTACACATTAAAAATGTATTGTTTTAGAAATTACTTTAATAATTCGATGAGACAAAGCGTCACAAAAAGTATGTAATTAGAACAGTATTCCTGTTTTTAGATTCCCTGCTTCATGAGCGTTTAGAAGAGTATTTTAAATTGTGTTTTCTCAAGGCATTGTATTTTAAGAGTTCAAACTAAAAACTGACAGGTATTCCGATCAAGGAGCTGCACACTTGGGACGTTTGGTCAGCTTGTGGTATTTGTGAGCAAGGTCCACAGCCTTCCGTCCTTGCTGAAAGGGGAAAGACCACAAAATTAAATTCCAATGATTTCCCATTTTCTTAACTCCATTGAAAAGGTAATTTACTTCTTCTTCAGTAAAGTTTTTACGAATTCTTCTTTTTTCTGTAATTAAGAATAATTGTAGAATATATTAGTACTTGCTGAAAAAAGGGATCTTCTTGAGACCCAAATAAGTGCTTAACTTATTCTAAGGATATGAACTATATAGTGAGAAAGCTTCATGCCTGCACTACTCATCATAGAGAAATCCATGTCAATTTAAAAACTGAGTGCCTACTATGAAGCTAGGCCTTATCACTCTGAATTCTTCAATAACTGTAACTTAATCCTATTGTAATAATACTTGCAACACCTTTCAATCAAGAAACACAAGAATTTATAAACATTTGACTGTTAATTCTCTCAACATTCCTGTGAGGACAATTAACAAACAGCTTACCTATCTTACAGATACAGTCTTCCCAAAGGGCTCCATTACTTCATAGAATAAAAAAGAATATCAACACTTGTTACTTTAATTAACAGGCTTGATAAATATTTTTAAAGAATAAGGGTCTTTTGAAATTCATTTTTAAAAAACACATTCACTACCTATATGGGTGTTCAGCTTGATTAAAACTCAAAAAACAGGCTGCACAAAGGGGGAAAGAAGTTTTCAACTATCTGGCTTTTAGGGATACTTTCTACAAAAGAAAGAATAAACAGTTGGTGTTAAAAACATAAATATCTTCTGGTGATGATTACTAGGAAATAGTTTTCTTTTAAACTTTTTCATTCATTGCTAATTCATGTTATCATTGTAGATAGATGCTGATATGGAGGGCTTTTTTTGTATTCACACTTAAGGCTACTATTTACTTTAGGAGGACTTGAAATAGTTGTGCTGGGAAAACCTTAGAAAATCTTGCCCTTGCAGGTCAAGACTGTTAGCCATTTGTCTAGCTCTCCTAAGACAGGAGCCATAGTTCAGATCTTTTAAAACAGAAATAAAAATCCTATCAGAAGGCTGAGAAATCAATAAAAATAATGTCTGATTATTACTTAATGGTATTACTTAGAATGCAAGATCCATGAAGGTAAGAATTTTTGTCTGTTTTGGTCACTATCATATCCCAAGGCCTAAAACAGTACCTGACACATAGGAGAGGATCAATAAATACTTGTTGGAAGAAAAAACTTATTGGTAAAAAGTGTTTCAAAACTTATCAATGGGGGGGCGCCTGGGTGGCTCAGTTGGTTAAGCGACTGCCTTTGGCTCAGGTCATGATCCTGGAGTTCCGGGATCGAGTCCCGCATCGGGCTCCCTGCTCGGCAGGGAGTCTGCTTCTCCCTCTGACCCTCCTCCCTCTCATGCTCTCTGTCTCTCATTCTCTCTCTCGCAAATAAATAAAAAATTAAAAAAAAATTAAAAAAAAAAACCTTATTAATGGGGGCGCTTGGGTGGCTCAGCCAGTTAAGCATCTGCCTTTGGCTCAGCATGATCCCAGGGTCCTGGGATAGAGCCCCACATCTCCCGCTCCCTCTGCTGCTCCCCCTGCTTGTGCTTTCTCTCTTTCTCTCAAATAAATAAATAAAATCTTTAAAAACAAAAAACAAAAAAAACTTATCAAAGACGTTACTCTTCACTTTTGGGTCTCCTGGAAAACTACTGTTATCCAAGAAATACATGATTTCAACTTCACTTGCTAAATGATTTGAACTCATAATCAGGACAGGACAGGTTATTATAACGTTCAGGACACAGGCATCTGGAAGTTGTTCACAGCCAATTCCCACTTTTCTAATGAAGCCGCCATCTCACGGACTCCTACATCTGTGCCCAATTCCTCAAAGTTTACTGCAGCTGAATACAGGGCAGCCTAGAAGGAGGAAGCAGCTCTACCCCACAGGGCTCCCTTCTGTGACTTCTTTAGTGCTCTTCTTAATATTGATCGGGTATTAGGAAAGAATAGGGGAAACAAGGCAAGAAGGCTCAATTCTAGAAACCCTTATTTTTCAAACCCTCTCAAGATACCAGTCCATTCTGAACGAGAGCCAAGGCTCTTTAAATGCTGAGATGCTGCAATGGTCTCTTCTCAAAAGAATGGTTTCAAATTTGAATGTAACCTACAGCCAAACAAATGGTCATAAATGTCTTTCAAAAAGAAAGGGAAATCAAGGGGGGAAAATGGCAACATATCCAAAATTCCTAGCCTGCTTGTGAAAGAGGTTTGTAAGACCAATCTACTCCACACCTCCTCAAGATGTCTTTATAAATTCTAAAAAAAAGCAGGCCAAATTATTAACTATTTGTTTTTAGCTAAAGGAATTCTAACCTACAAAAAAGATGTATGTATTTATGAGCTGGACATCACTTAATAGTATTTAGGATCCCTCTGTATAATCAATGTATAACCATAATTATGTACATTTCATGAGGCTGTGCAAATGAGTTTACTATGTAAAATGATTATAGGATATTTTTAGTTGTTATATATTTGCTTTTAAGTCATGTTGTTGAAAAAAATCCATTATTAACTTGATGCCAACTCCTTGTCAAAAGCAAGTTTTCCAAGTGCAACATGTTTCTATGGAAAAGTTACCATTAAAAAAAAAAACAATAAAAAAAATAAATAAATTAAAAAAAAAAAGTTACCATTCTCTAACAGTTTCTACAGGAAATATTTCAAAAAAGTGGGCTGCCCTATAGGAGTACTGTACATAATTTTATTTTGCATGCAGAACTTTTAACTTAGAAAAAGATCCAGATATAAAAAGTTAATTCAAGGGGCACCTGGCTGGCTCAGTCAGTAGAGCATGTGACTCTTGATCTCGGGGTTTTGAGTTCAAGCCCCACATTGGATGTAGAGACTACTTAAAAAAAAAAAAAATCTTTTTTTTTTTTTTTTTAAGATTTTATTTGTCAGAGAGAGAGAGTGCACAAGCAGGGGGAGAAGCAGGGAGAGGGAGAAGCAGGCTCCCCGCTGAGCAGGGAGCCTGATGTGGGGCTTGATCCCAGACCTGAGATCATGACCCGAGCTGAAGGCAGACGGTCAACCAACTGAGCCACCCAGGTAACCTCCTCCCCAAAATCTTAAAAAAGTAAATTTGAAACTTCTTTTAAGGCTTTGGAAGTGAAAATGGCCAATTAAAAGTATATGGCAAAATGTTTCCATATGTATCAAGTCTAAATATCTTTGCAATAAATAACAGAATAACTCTATAGATACTACTAAATTCCAGGTTATTTTGACAAGTAAGGTTATTCAACTGCTTATTCTTACTCTTCAGGCATTAATTCCATATGAAGAGAATACAGTGATAACGTTCTTTAAGTCTCTGTAATAAATTTGGAATGGTTATAAACCTGAAATGTTAACCCGTAGTTAAATAAAAATTCTCATAAATTAACTCATCACTTAAGAAGTATTTTGATTTTTAAGCAGGGTTCTATGTGTCTCTTCAATTCTGATGGTGTGAAGTGCTGTAGTTATGAACCTAAACCCTTTGCAAAATCTCTCTGAGGCACTTATACATAGGAGAATAATTTTGTTCTTAAAATAGAAATGTGATCGAGAGGATAGAACAGGGGCTTCTGAAGAAAGACAGGCTTGCATTTGAATGTAAGCTCTGCCATTTGCCAACTCATTGTACCTTAAAGTGGGAATAAAATAAAACCTACCTTATAATAATATTATTATAAGAATTAAAGGAAATGTCTGTAGTACACCTAACATACAGGAAGTGCTTAATAAATGTTAGTTTCCTCCTGCTTCTTCCCCAGCTGGCAAGCAATGGGTGAGAAAGCAACATGAGAAGGAAAGTGAGAAGCCTCTTTTCTTAGGACCTATGGCCTTCATCAAAGCCAAGGATTATCATTTAAGAACCATTAATGATGAGACTGAGAACAATCCTTCAGCTGTCCTCTTTTTCTCAGAACTATATGCAATTTAGGTTTATTTAAAAATTAAATATATTAACTTATTTCTCCAGAGGTAGAAGATTCACCACTGAGTTGTCGTCTTCTACGTGGGGTCAGCAGAATTTCTGAAAAATACAGAAAACATTTAGGATACTTAGAGTATCAATCTGAGTAAGAGCACATCAATTCCATTAATATGGTATTTCCTCCCCCCCCCCCCCCCCCCCCCGCTCTAATGGGAATTCTTAGATGGATTAGGAAGAATTTTTAAACTACCAGAGACTAAATCTGTTCCCTGGGTACATCTTAAAACACTGGTTGCTCAGAGACATTTTCTTTTCAACATTTTGCCCTCTAGCTTTTTAATATATTTAATGTTCTAGATCACAGTTCAGAAGGCATAGTCATAATTACAGTTTCAAAGCTGCGGAATTAATTACTTTTGTTACAGATACGTGATTTCCTTAGTTCACTTTTATATCTGTCTTCAGCTTCCACAATGACTTTATGACGATCACATTGGTATGGGCAAGAGTGCAAGAGCTTGCTAAAATTTCGGCTATTCAGAGATTTTCCTACTGCTATGCAACCTAAAAGAAAACAAATTAAAGTGATATATAGATGTTACAAAATATCTAATAACAAAAATCTGTGAAAGCAAATATCTTTATGATGGTAACTGAAATCAGGAACTTAATTATAAATATGTCAAGAAGCTCAGTCATAGGAGAGATTAAAGACAACAGATACAATACAGTGAAATAAGTGTTACAATAGAGGTGTGAACAGTTAGGTTGATATATAAACAGACCACCTAGCTTGGTTCTGAGTAGGAGTCACTATTAGGAAAGCTATCCAAAACAAGTGACCCTTATGCCTGGTTGTCTTTTTCCCCCCAGTGTTTTATTATGGAAAATTTTAAACACACAAGAGTAAGGGAAAAAGAACTTCCACATATCCATCATTCACCTTCAGTAATTATTAAGTCATGCTCAGTCATATTTTGCCTACAACCCACTTACTCTGCTCTGCCCCCCATGTATACACTGGATTATGGAGGCTGGAATTGGCATTAAAGTATCATTTCATCTGTAAATACTTCATATGCAACCCTAACAGAAAAGGGCTTCTTTTTCAAACACACAAAACCATTATCAAGCCTAAAAAAATTATGCCTAATATAATCTAATATCCAGTGTTCAAATTTCCCCATCATTTCAAAACTTTCTTTTTACAGTTAATTTGTTTAAACCATGATCCAAAGAAGTTCCATCATTACATTCAGTTGAAATGTCTCTTGAGTTTCTTTTAATCTATCAATTCTCCTCTCTTCCTCCTTGTCATTTACTTGATGTAAACACTGGGTCATTTGTACTATGGAGCTACTCAAAGGCTAGGTTTTCTTGATTTTATCCTAGTTAGATGCTTTAAAATGTTCCTGTGTGTCCAATAAACTAGTAATTAGATCTGGATGATTGATAAGATTCAGATTCAATTTTTTTTAAGATTTATCTTATTTTTAAAGATTTTATTTGAGAGAGAGCAAGTAAGTGAAGGAATACGAGTGGGGGGAGGGGCAGAGGGAGAGGGACAAGCAGACTCCCTGCTGAGCAGGGAGCCAGATGCGGGGCTCGATCCCAAGACCCTGAGATCATGACCTGAACCAAAGGCAGACACTTAACTGAAGGCAGACGCTTAACCGACTGAACCACTCAAGCACCCTTATTTTATTTTAGAGAGAGAGAGAAAGAAAGAGAGGGAGCAGGGGGAGGGGCCAGGGGAGAATTTCCAAGCAGACTCCCTGCCAAGCACGGAGCCTGACATGGGGCTTGATCCCATGACCCTGAAATCATGACCCAAGCAGAAACCAAGAGTTGGATGCTCAACCAACTGAGCCACCCAGGTGCTCAGATTCAATTGTTTTTAGTAGAATTCCTCACAGGCAGGATTGAGAACTTCTTTCTGCATCATATTAAGAGGTACAGAAAGTCTTTTTTTAATGTTAAGATTGATCAGTAGGTTCAGATGACGTTAGCCACTTCCATCCATTATAAAGTTCCCCAACTACCAGTCACCTAATGTTATTAGTGGCCCACTCCTAAAGGACTAGAAGTTAGCCAGGAAGAAAGCTGGCTGAGATAAGGACATTTCAAGTACAATGAACATGTGCAAAAGCCTAAAAAAGTGAAAAGGCACAGCATGGTCAGAGAATTATAGGTACTTTGGTGTGGCTAGAGAGAAATGTGGGAGGAAAGCTGAAGCTAGTGAAGGTTGCAGGGGGCCAGATAAGAATGTCTTTTTTTTTTTTTTTAAGATTTTATTTATTTATTTGACAGAGAGAGAGCACAAGTAGGCAGAGTGACAGGCAGATGGAGAGGGAGAAACAGGCTCCCCGCCAAGCAGGGAGCCGGATGCGGGGCTCGATCCCAAGACCGCAGGACCATGACCCGAGCCGAAAGCAGCCGCCCAACGGACTGAGCCACCCAGGCGCCCCAAGATAAGAATGTCTTGAAAGCCATACTAAGTATTAACTATCTTCAAGTCAGTGGGGAGGAACTAAAGGATATTTATTAAGCAAGGAAATGATTTTCATTTGTCTCATAGAAAGCTTAGGCGAAGGTAAGAGGATCAGTTGAGGGGTTACTTCAATAGTCCAGAATATAAATGAGGGGATTCTGAAACAGGACATTTAGAGGGAGAATGTTAAGATTTCTGAGGTAAAAACTGGTGAATGATGAGCTGCTGGGGTAAGGGAAAAGCTTAGGATAATTCTTAAGTAATCTGATAGTTGATTGAATGACAAAGTTTGGAATAAGCATGGCAACTTTCTGGAAGACTTAAAGAGAACAAATATGCAATAAAATTTAACAAGTGGAAGCAGAACAAAATTCCACAAAAAGCCAGGCAGAGAGTTTGAGTCACTGAGTTACAGAGAAGCACTGAGGGTTCTTTTAGCTTGATGACATGATAAAAAGCACATGTTAGAGAAGTTAACAGCAACATGAACATTATAGTTGGGGGTTGGTGAGACTTCAAACTGCAAGACTGTTAGAAAGTTGGTTTAACTGAGCATGAAGCAAAAAGCGCCTCTGTGGGAATGAAAGAACCAAATTTGACAGACTAGAAATAGGAGATGTAAAGAGAAAAAATGGTTATAGATAATTGAAATCTGGAAGGCCAGAAGAATAGTAACAACACTAACAGAAATGGAGTGGGAAAAAAAAAAAAAGAAATGGAGTGGCTGGAGGGAAGGCAATTTAACAAGGAGGAAGATGCTGTTTTAAATACATCAAGCTTCAAGTAAAAACACGATACTTAAGTGAGTATGTCCTGGATACAGCTGGAAATGGAGGAATGAGGCTATAACCAGTTCAAAGTAGAAGCCAAGTATAGAGATAACAAATTTGAAATCATCAGTAAAATGATAGCTGATGCCACAGAAGTAAATGTTGCCACCGTGTTGAGAAAGTCCTACAGATTATGTCTGGGGGAAATATCTGTAGAAATTTGGCAAGAAGAGAAAGATAAAGTAATAAAGGTGATAAAATGGAGTGGTTTTTAGAGTTCTTGAAGTAAGGATTGAGATCGATTCATCTTTGATACCCACGCCTGCCATAGAAGAAACACTCCCTGAGTATCTGTGAAATAAATGAATCATCATTGAAGAAAGGAACTAGGAGAGAACCATCTCAAACAAAGTAAGGGATGAAAGGAAGTTAACAGTAATAGAGCATCCACTCTGCCCTCTGAAATGCGTCAGACCAGAGGTTCCCAAACTTTCCCACTTCATGGCATCCTTAAGTTCTTGGTGATTTTTTATGGCACCCCTGGGCCAAAAGAAATACTGATTTGCCTGTTAAGTCCAAAACAACTTAATAAATATTTATGTTCTAATAACTTAGTAGCCACTTGAAAAAATACACCTAAATTGAAATAACACGGGCACCTGGGCGGCCGAGTTGATTGGGCCTCTGACTCTTGATTTCAGCTCAGGTCAGGATCTTAGGGTCGTGGGATCGAGCCCCGCGTTGGGCTCCACACGTAGCACAGAGTGTGCATGTCCCTCTCCCTCTGCTCCTCCCCCTCTCGTACGTGCGCTCTCTCTCCCTCTCTCAAATAAATAAGTAAATAAAATTAGGGGCGCCTGGGTAGCTCAATCGGTTAAGCATCTGCCTTCAGCTCAGGTCATGATCCCAGGGTCCTGGGATCCAGTCCCATTTCGGGTTCCCTGCTCAGCAGTGAGTCTGCTTGCCCCTCTTCCTTTGCCCCTCTCCCCACTCATGCTTGCTCGTGCTCTCTCTCAAATAAATAAAATCTTTTTAAAAAAAATTTTTTTAAAAGAAAATAATATTTAGATTCCATTCTTATTAATCACAATTATTTCTAATGGGATATGTGCACCTACTAGGTACAGCACAACTCCTCAAACCTTGGAATCTGACATTGCCACCCTCATTTCCTGTTCCATACTATTTTCATGTGGTGCTTGCTTTTTTTTTTTTAAAGATTTTATTTATTTATTTGAGAGAGAGAGAATGAGAGAGAGCAAGCACATGAGAGGGGGGAGGGTCAGAGGGAGAAGCAGACTCCCTGCCGAGCAGGGAGCCCGATGCGGGACTCGATCCAGGGACTCCAGGATCACGACCTGAGCCACCCAGGCGCCCCTGGTGCTTGCTTTTTATCACAACCACTGAAAGCCCAGCTCCACAAAGACGACATCATCACAAGGAATGTAGTGCAATCTAACGCTGAAACTGTAAACGACTTTGAGCTAGTAGTGCCTGTGGTATCCAAAAGATGTTGACTATTTTGTGTTTCACTTAAAATTTAAAGTATTGTGTAGTGCCTTGTGAGTTCAATGCACACCTCCAGGGAGCCTGGGTGGACGATCTGGGAAATTTGTCTTTAAACTACTGAGAGGAGGGCGCCTGGGTGGCTCAATTGGTTAAGCGACTGCCTTCGGCTCAGGTCATGATCCTGGAGTCCCGGGATCGAGTCCCGCATCGGGCTCCCTGCTCGGCAGGGAGTCTGCTTCTCCCTCTGACCCTCCCCCCTCTCATGCTCTATCTCATTCTCTCTCTCAAATAAATAAATAAAATCTTTAAAAAATAAAAAATAAAAAAATAAACTACTGAGAGGAGAGGATTTCAAGGAAGGGCAGTCAGCAGCACAGAGATACTAGAGAGGATAAAAATTTTTTAAAAAGTCTTCGGTTTTGGCAGGAAAAAAAGAGACTTCAGGAAATCTTTAACATTTAGGTTTAGTAGAATGGCAATAAAAGAAGCCAGAGTGCAGGGAGTTAAGAAGGGCATTCATACCATGAAAGAGAAAGGAGAAAGAGCAGGCTGTCTGGTAATAAATGATGAAAGAAAGAGGGGATGAATACTTGAAGAGACAGCAAATCACATCAAGTATTTAATACTTTTTCCCTCTTTTTAAAATTTTTATTTACTTAAGTAATCTCTAAACACAACGTGGGGCTCAAACACACAACCCTGAGATCAAGAGCCGCATGCTCCTCCAAATGAGTCAGCCAGGAGCCCTTAGATTTTTCTTTTTTAGATGAAGAGAAATGAACATAGTTTAAGGTGGGCCAAAAGGGGTTAATGAATAGAAAGGTAATGAAAAGAAAGATTTCACAAGTATTAAAGTGAGGAGGAAAAAAGAGATGGGATTCAGATGATGTAGCTAATTTTAGAGTAATAGAGACAAACTCTACATTCAAGACTAAAGAATAGTGTTATTTCAAGCCTACTATAGAATAGCCTCAATTTTGTCCATAGAGCAGAGAGTGACACTAAAAGAGGAAATATCAGGGTATGGAGGAGAAGGGGCTGGGTTAAGCATTGTGGGTTAAGCATTGTGGCACATTTACAGGAGACTTGCAGAAAAAATAAAATAATGGGGCGTGGAACACTAGAAACATTTACACATTAAATATAGACATAAAAATAGATACTGTTTAATATTTAATGTCTTATGTTTAGAGCATTATCCAGAATACATACCTATTGGCTCTCTGAAAATATAAAAAATGTTTACCTTACTCAGAAAAGTTAAACTTGTAGATGGTATTGTTGACAAAAATAGAATAATAAAGTAATAAAGTATTAGATGTGGTGATTCATATAAATAAATATTGGAAGCACAGGCTAATGCAGATAGGTATTGATTTGAGTGTTTTATGATATTCCAGATTGTTATTTTTCCAAAGGAAATGAAGTTTAAATCACACAGGCAGAACTACTACAAATCCTAGTTAACTAATTTCATACAAAGTTTTAATTGCAAAACAAATGTAATTAAAGAATATTTACCTGAGCATCTATACTTTAACATTTTGGAATGATTGTCAGTTGCTAGAAAACTGATGACTTCTTTATTTATTATATCTGAACATAATGTAAATGGATCTGGAAAAAAAAAACTGCAACACGTAAGATTCTTCTGATTGATGAAAATGCCCTGACATTTACACGATATATTAATTCTCAAGATTTTCATAAACTTTAGCACAGTACAACATATCCAGTCACCCTAGTAGATAAACAGAAAGGTTCTGGTTATCAGTAAAAGGTGACTGAGGCACTTACACCACCAGAAAGAGAGTCAAAGGTGTGGCTCATATGTTAAGAGGGCAAATATACCAATGTACATTTTTAGCTATATTATCCACCTAAATATGTTTTCTTAAAAAATCAAAGAAGAAATATTTTTAATCATACCTGTTACTGGTAACTGCTGCTTTCTATTTTTGACAACGGGAATTGGATGTTTAAAAATATGGTCACTAAAAGAAAATAGACACCAGATATTTAAAAGTAAACATAGTGGGGGCGCCTGGGTGGCTTAGTTGGTTAAGCGACTGCCTTCGGCTCAGGTCATGATCCTGGAGTCCCGGGATTGAGTCCCGCATCGGGCTCCCTGCTCGGCAGGGAGTCTGCTTCTCCCTCTGACCCTCCTCCCTCTCATGCTCTCTGTATCTCATTCTGTCTCAAATAAATAAATAAAACCTTTAAAAAAATAAAAAAATAAAAAATAAAAATAAACATAGTGTTTGGTGTGTAGACAAATGTTTCTGTAGGCAGTGGTGCAATTCTGGGTGTTTGGCAGGCAGGAGGAGATGGAACCAGGGTCTACCAAAGTCTATCAAATTCTGCCCAAGTAGTGTTTGTAATGGTTATAGCCTCCTTTCCAAAAATGGAGTTAAATAAGACTCCAGGGGCGCCTGGGTGGCTTAGTCGGTTGAGCATTTGCCTTGGGCTCAGATCATGATCCCAGAGTCCAGGGATCGAACTCCACGTCTAACTCCCTCTGCCCTTCACCCTGATCATTCTCGTTCTCTTTCTCTCAAATAAGTAAATAAAATCTTTAAAAAAAACCCAAAAACCTACAAGACTCCAAAGGGCAATAATACTGATGCCAGCAGAAACATGGGGGAAAAGTTATAAAAGAGGAAAACATGGGACACCTGCCTGGCTCGGTTGGTAGAGCATGAGACTCTTGATCTCAGGGTCATGGATTCGAGCCCCACACTGGGTATAGAGATTACTGAAATAAATAAATAAACTTAAAAAAAGAAAAAGGAAAACAGGAAGGAATGAGGCGGAAAAAAAAAGGAGAGAACAGAATCAGAGAGCAAGAAGGCTGGCCCAAGAACGTATCTCAATGCTTTCCAATTCCATATCCCTGAGAAATCAAGTTAAATTGACATCAAGAATGGTTTTGCAAAGGAAAAAAGGGGTGATGATGATGTAATCCATCTCCCTAATATCCTGTTCACCCTGCAACCTTCCCAGAATATAGCAGCATACTCTTCATTTTCCCTCCTGGCACAGTAACCATCAGAGGAGAGAACACAAGTAAGGGTTTAAGAAACACTACAATCCCAGGTCTGGCCCCACAAGCTACCTGAGGGAGAAAGGACATCAACTGGAGGTGAGGTGCAAGGAACAAGTGAAAAGGCAAGCCTAAGCCAGATTTTCATCACACACTATTCCCTTTTATCAAATTAAATTTAAAAACTGGTTTTTGCTACATTGCTAATGGATTATCAATGTACACACTGTTACTTCAGGTATAGCGTTTCAGGTTAACTTTTCTGAGTATCTTCTAAAATTCAAATCTGATGTCACTCAATTTAAAATCCTCAATGGCTCCCATGCCCTATGAGGGAAAACCAAAAATCCTGAGTATGACATGCAAGGCCTTAGATGAACTGGCCTATACCTCCCCAACCAAACTCCCTTCTCAACATTTCCATTTAGGCTCCTCCCAAGACCATGTTTTTTGTTTTGTTTTGGTTTTGTTTTTTTAAAGATTTTATTTATTTATTTGACAGAGAGAGAGAGAGACAGCGTGAGGGGGAACACAAGTAGGGGGGGGTGGGAGAGGGAGAAGCAGGCTTCCAACTGAGCAGGGAACCTGATGCAGGGCTCAATCCCAGGACCCCAAGCTCATGACCTGAGCCGAAGGCAGTCGCTTAACCAACTGAGCCACCCAGGCGCCCCAAGACCATGTTTTATCATTTCTATATCCCAGGGCTTAACAGTGTGGCACATAGTACTGCACAAAAAATACTTGAATAAATACATAAAAGTTAGAAACAATTATTAAACTATACCTTGATTGAGAAACAGAATTCTTTTTTTCAAAAGTTGTTCCTTCATATAAGTTTTGATTATAGCTTGAAATGGCTTTACATAAAGTCTTACTTTGCCCACTCTCCCTATAACAAGCATTAACTGGATTTGCACTCTTTAACAGGGTTTTCATTTGGTGATCATTTGTACATGCTGAAGACAGAACTCCATGGGACTGATAACTCTGAAGTTTTCTCGACTGCCTTTTATCTTTATCTTCTGCCGTAGGACCTCTGCCAATACTATCTGCATGGAGGTGTTTCAATGTATTTTGAATATTTATGTTCATAGATGAAACATTATCCTTATCTTTTTCTCTTTGTATTTTTTCCTATAATATAAAAATGACAAGTAAATAATCTCAAGATAATCCATTTGCTTTATAGTCCAATTTACACTCCCTTTAAATAATGTAGGAAAAGTTCATGATTAGCCAAAGAATATACATAATAAAAGGGACAGTTTACATTAGAAGAAAAGGGAATATATTTAATAGATAATCTGGGGACAACTGGATAGTCACCTGGGGAAAAAAATAAATTGGATCCCTATCTCAGAATTTACACAAAAATAAAGTCAAAATGAGCTAAATATTGTCATGTAAAAAATGCAATGTTATGTTTTAAAAGAAAACATAGTATTTTAACACTGTTAAGAGGAAGAAGACCTTTCCAAATATCACAAAGAATCAATAAATCATAAAAGAAAAAAACCAAAAATACTTTTTCAAGGTTTTGCTACAGACCAGAACAATGTGGGTGGGTAGGGGAGGAACTCAGAAGAAAAAAAGGTCAGAAGTCAAATGATAATCAACCCATATAGAAAGAATATGTATAAGTCATATCTTTTTTTTTTTTTAAGATTTTATTTATTTATTTGAGAGAGAGAATGAGATAGAGAGAGCATGAGAGGGAGGAGGGTCAGAGGGAGAAGCAGACTCCCTGCTGAGCAGGGAGCCTGATGTGGGACTCGATCCCAGGACTCCAGGATCATGACCTGAGCCGAAGGCAGTCGCTTAACCAACTGAGCCACCCAGGCGCCCCATGTAAGTCATATCTTGAGGTATGATTTTTTCTTTTTTTTTTTTTTAAAGATTTTATTTATTTATTTGAGAGAGAGAGAATGAGAGACAGAGAGCATGAGAGGGAGGAGGGTCAGAGGGAGAAGCAGACTCCCTGCCGAGCAGGGAGCCAGATGCGGGACTCGATCCCGGGACTCCAGGATCATGACCTGAGCCGAAGGCAGTCGCTTAACCAACTGAGCCACCCAGGCGCCCGAGGTATGATTTTTTTCTATTAACATTTATAAAAAGCTACTACAATGAAATATGAACAAGATTAACAATAGTGTAGAAAAACAGGAAAAGGAGATGAACAGTTAACAGGAAAGAAAATATAAATAGCTCTTAAACATATGAAAAAACGCCCCATCCCATTTGCAATAAGAGAAATGCACAATAAAACCACACTGAGACAGCATTCATCTAGGACACTGGCAAAGATCAAAAGGATACAGGGAAACATTCTCATACAAGTGGGAGTATAAATTGTACAACCTCTGTGGAGAAATAATTTGACAGTATCTTTCATAATAAAACCTGTGCATATCTTCAAAAAAATCCTATAGGTATACTTGTGTAAAGGTAAGCATATCTTACTTTTATGTGCAAGTACTCAGGTGAGTGCAAAATGTTAATGTTATTACAAACACTGTTTGTAATAGCTAAAAGTTGGAAATAACCTAAATGTTCATAAGAAAGAGAGCTATCATATCCACCAATAGACTACCGCAACCGCAAATAAAGAATAAAGCAGGTGCCTGGCAGGCTCAGTTGGTAGAACATGCAACTCTTGATCCCACATCGTGAGTTTAAGCCCCACGTTGGGCTTGGAGCCTATTTAAAAAAAAATTTTTTTTTTTTTAGGGGCTCCTGGGTGGCTCAGTTGGTTGGGCATCCGACTCTTGATTTCAGCTCTGGTGGTTATCTCAGGGTCCTGAGATTGAGCCCTGGGTAGGCCCCACTTAGCAGGGAATCTGTTTGGGATTCTCTCCCTCTCTTTCTGCCCCTCCCCCCAACACTTTCTCTTTCTCTAAAATAATAAAAATTTTTAAAGATTTTCTTTATTTATTTGAGATAGAGCAAGAATGAGAGAGAAAGAGAGAGCGGGCACAGGTATGCACACAAGTGGGGGTGGAGGGGCAGGGGCACACAAGAGTGGGGGTGAAGAGGCAGAAGGAGAGGGAGAAGCCGGTTCTCCACTGAGCAGGGAGCCCGATGCAGGACTCGATTCCAGGACCCTGGGATCATGACCTGAGTCAAAGGCAGATGCTTAACAGACTGAGCCACCCAGGCGCCACTAAAAATTTTTTTTAAATAAAGAGAGGTAAGTAAATAAGCAAACAAACAAACAATGAGGGCTTCCGGTAAAGATGATGAATTTAACACCTTAATTTTTAGTCCTGAGTCCAGTGGAGTAAACCAACTGAAGAACAGTTTTCAAAAAGGCATAAACCCACAAGAAGGAGAAATGAAAGAAGAAATAAAGGTAACCCAAGTTTGGAAATTGGAAAGCAGGTAGGTGAATGATAACCTACTTAGCAGTCTTAATAAAGCTGAATCCAAAGCTGACAATGGGAAAAGCTAAGAAACTACCTAGGATGGGCTGCCAAACTCTCAAAAGACTGAGGAATTGGAGGTGCTGGAACCTCTAGAAGATGGGGCTTAAAAATAGGAAAACTGGATGAAAGTCTGTTTAAGAAATAGTTGGATTACAGGGGTGCCTGGGTGACTCAGTCAGTTGAGTATCCAACTCTTGATCTCAGCTCAGGTCTTGATCTCAGGGTTGTGAGTTCAGACCCAACATTGGGCTCCAGGATGAGCATGGAGCCTACTTAAAAAAAAAAAAAAAGAAAAAATAGTAGTCGCATTATTAGATCTCGACCCCCCTATTTAGGCACACTTAACAGGCAGTTGACTGACACCAGAAGGTCCTCTCCTTCCCCAAGGTTGAAAGTTCAATCTCTGGAAGGGATAGAACAGTTTCTATACTGGAGGACACCAAACAAGGCTGAAGGCAGAACACTATTTAAGAAACAAATCTAAGCAAATATTCACATACTGAATACTAAGACCCACAAGCTTTCTTCTCCCATTTTGATTCCAGAAAACTGGTTGACAATCTCTAGGCAGGAGATTAGACGTTGGAGGTTCTCCCCAAAAACGACTCATCTAACTGATCCTATGAGAATCCATAAGCAACAAATTTTCAGAAAGACTTTCAGTATCTGACTCTTAAATATGAGTAGCAACCAAAGACCACCAGAAATATGAAGAAAGCTAGAGACCAAGGAAGAAAGGGGGGGGGGGGGAAGGAGAGAGACAGAAAGCAAGCAAGTAAGCAAATAGGCAAGCAAACTCAGAGGAAAA
This sequence comes from Mirounga angustirostris, assembly GCF_029215605.1. Classification (NCBI taxonomy): domain Eukaryota; kingdom Metazoa; phylum Chordata; class Mammalia; order Carnivora; family Phocidae; genus Mirounga; species Mirounga angustirostris. Next base: position 18,945,495 of record NW_026991724.1, on the reverse strand, counting down.
AGATGGAGTAGGAAGAAAAAAAATTTTTTTTAAGATTTATTTGAGAGAGGAAGGGAGAGAGTGAGAGACAGAGTGTGCCCATAAGCAAGGGGAGGGGCAGAGGGAGAGGGAGACAAGCAGTCTCCCCGCTCAGCATGGAGCCTAATGTGGGGCTTGATTCTAGGACCCTAAGATCATGACCTAGCCCAAATCAAGAGTTGGATGCTCAACCGAATGAGCCACCCAGGTGCCCCAGAAGAAAAAAAAAATTTTAATGAAAATTATCACTGAGGGGCACCTGGGTGGCTCAGTTGGTTAAGTGGCCTTCTCTTGGTTTTGATTCAGGTCATGATCTCAGGATCTTGGGATCGAGCCCTGCATCATCGGGCTCTGGGCTCAGTGGGGAGACTGCTTCTCTGCCTCTCTTTCCCTCTCCCTCTGCTCATACTCTCTCCTTCAAATAAATAGGTAAAAATTAAAAAAAAAAAAGAAAATTATCATTGATATATTTAAGAGAAGAATGCCAATGATGTCTTAAGTCCATGAAATAAGAGTAAGATTTAAATGGAGTAAAAAAGAGGCTTTGGTAACTACAAATATGAAAGCAGAAGTGAAAAACATATTTGTTTAAAAAGTAAATATGAGGTGCCTGGGTGGCTCAGTTGTTAAGCATCTGCCTTTGGCTCAGGTCATGACCCCAGGGTCCCGGGATCAAGCCCCGCCATCGGGCTCCCTGCTTAGCGGGGAGTCTGCTTCTCCCTCTCACACTCCCCTGCTTGTGTTCCCTCTCTCGCTGTGTCTCTCTCTGTCAAATAAATAAATAAAATCTTTAAAAAAAATAAAATAAAAAGTAAATATGAGAACACTTCCTAAAATGTAGAAAAAAGAGGATGACATGGACTCCAGGAAACAGGGAATCAAACTAGGAAGGATAAAAAGAGCATTATGAGATGATAGTAAAGGAGTATCCCAGGGTAACAGTTGTATACTTGGCCTACAGGGTGTATTAGTTATTAATTTATTGCTCCTCAACTCCCAACCCAACCTTCTTTGCCCTACATTGTAAAACTGAAACTAGGCTCAATGGACTGCTATTCTATGACTAGCAATGATGTTAGTCTCTGTTATTAGCAAGTGCTGGAAGGACAATACAAGACTGCAAGAGAAAGAAGGGACTTTTTCTCCTTTTGGTGTTCTGTTGTTTGAGTGGTGGCAAATGGAAGTAGATAACTGAGAGAGGTTCGTAATTTCTTTAAGGTATAACTGTCCAGTGATTCCACTCCTAGGTATTTACCCAAGAGAAATGAAAATGTAAATTTCACACAAAGAAGTACAAACCAATGTTCACAGCAACATTATTCATAGTGGCCAAGATCTAGAAGCAATCCAAATATCCATCAACTGGTGAATAAACAAGTTGCAGTACATTCATACTGTGGAATATTCAGTCCACAATAAAAAGGAGCAAATATTAATAAAACAACATTGACGAATCTCAAATACATTACACATTAAGTAAAAGAAGTCAAACACAAAAGATTATATAATATATAATTCCACTTATGTGAAATTATAGAAAAAGAAAACTAGTGACAGAAAACATATCAATGACTGCCTGGGCCTGAAGATGGGGACTGGGACTGTCTACAAAAGGACACAAGGAAACATTTTAGGGTGAATGAACTGTTCTATCTTAATTGTCATGATAGTTATGCAGCAGTATAAAATTATCATAACTCAAACCGTATATTTAAAATGTGTGATTATCACTGTATGTAAATAATCTTACTAAAAAATATTTCAGAAAAATGATTGTTTAAAGCAAAAATAATATTACTGAACAGTTTGTAACAATGTAGCAGTAAAATAATACATGGCAACAACAGCACAAAGAACAAATGGAAATGTATAATACACATGAGTGGAATATTATTAGTTGAATATAGACCATGATCAGTTAAAGATGTATAGTATAAACCCTAAAGCAACCACTTAAAAAAACAGGAATGTTTAGCCAATAATCTAAGGTGAGCTACAATTTTTAAAATAATATAAATGAAGAAAGGAGAGTAGAAAAAAAGGAACAAAGAACAAATGGTACAAGTAGGAAAAAAGTAGCAATATGGTAGACTTAAACCCAAACATACCAATACTTACATTAAACATAAATGAAGAAGTGATCACATCAATTAAAAACTAGAAACTGTCACACAGGATAAAAAAAGACCAAACTATATGCTGTCTACAAGAAACCCATGCTAACTATAAAGACACAGATTACAAGTAAAGAATATTTCCATCAGGGGGCGCTTGGGTGGCTCAGTCGTTAAGCATCTGCCTTCAGCTCAGGTCATGATCCCAGGGTCCTGGGATCAAGCCCCGCATCAGGCTCCCTGCTCAGCAGCGAGTCTACTTCTCCTTCTCCCACTCCCCCCTGCTTGTGTTCCCTCTCTTGCTGTGTCTCTCTGTCAAATAAATAAATAAAATCTGTAAAAAAAAAAAAAGAGTATGTCCATCAAGGAATGGATAAACAAAATGTGATATATATCCACTCAATGGAAAATTATTTGGTCATAAAAAGGAATGAAGTGCTGATACATGCTAAAACATGGATGAGTGTTGAAAATACGCTAAGTGAAAGAAGCCCGTCACAAAAGATCACATATTACATAATTCCATTCATATGAAATGTCCAGAATAGGCAAATCTATAGATATACAAAGAAGATTGTGCATGGCTGGGAATGGGGGATGCAGGGAAATAGCTAAAGGGTACAGAATTTCTTTCTGAGGTGATGAAAATATTCTAAAATTGACTATAGTTGCACATAACTGTAAATACACTAAACACTACTGAATTGCATACTTAAAATGGGCAAATTGTATGGTATATGAAATATATCAATAAAATATCAATAAAGCTTTTTTAAAAGGAATGAAATACTGATATAAACATGCATAAGCCTTGCAAACATTATGCTAAATGAAAGAAGCTAGTCACAAAAGCCCACATATTATATGATTCTTTATATAAGAAGTCTAGAATAGGCAAATATATAGAGACAGAAAATAGTTTAGTGCTTGCCTAGGCTGGGGAGGTGGGGAGAATGGATGGGGGAAATAGGAAGGCTGACTGCTAAAATGTATGGGATTTCTTTGGGGGATGATAAAAATATTCTAAGATTGATTGTGGTAATGGTTGCACAATTCTGTGAGTATACTAAAAACCAATGAAACGTCTTTAAACAGGTCAATTGAATCAAATGTGATTTACATCTCAATAAAGCTGTTACATACACACACACACGTAGCAGGATGTTTATTCTAGAGTTGTCTACACCGGTGACAGAATGAATATAATCTGAATGTCCCTCAACAAAAGACTAGTTAAATAAATTTATGATCATCTATAATAATGAATATTAGTCATTTAAAAGAATGAAATTACTATACTATTATACTAAGTTGAGCACTATGCTTTTATTTTTATAAATGCATGCACAGGGGTGCCTCGGTGGCTCAGTCAGTTGAGCATCCAACTCTTGACCTCAGTTCAGGTCTTGATCTCAGGGTCATGAGTTCAAGCCCTGTGTTGGGCTCCACAGTGGGCTTGGAGCCTACTTAAAAAATAAAAGTAAAAATGCATGCACATACAAAGACACAAAGCGTACATTCACAGAAAAAATAGTGAAATGTGCATATACACATACATATACATATATGTAAAGAGAGGGATTATTATTTCTCCATCCTTTTTCTTTTTTCTTTCTTTTTTTTTTTTTGATTTTATTTATTTGACAGAGAGAGATACAGTGAGAGAGGGAACACAAGCAGGGGGAGTGGGAGAGGGAGAAGCAGGCTCCCCGTCGAGCAGGGAGCCCGATGCGGGGCTCGATCCCAGGACCCCAACCCGAGCCAAAGGCAGATGCTTAACGACTGAGCCACCCAGGCAACCCTCCATCCTTTTTCTAATTCTTATTATGCAAACGTTAGATCTCTATCTTCCATGTCTCTTATTTTTTCAGTCATCATTTCCACCTTTTAAAAATCTTTTTTTCCCTATGTTCTAAGATGGTTACTCAAGTATCAACTGAATTTTAAATTTGAAACCATTAAAATCTGGGGCACCTGGGTGGCTCAGTCGGTTAAGCATAAGACTTGATTTTAATTCAGGTCATGATCTCCTGGGTAAAGGATTGAGCCCTGTGTCAGGCTCCAAGCTCAGTTGGGAGTCTGCTTGAGATTCTCCCTCTCCCTCTGCCCCTCCCCCCACTCACAAGCTCACTCTCTTTCTCTCACTAGAATAAATCTTTTTAAAAAAACATTGAAATATAAAAAATAGCTTAGCAAGAAAAATCTTTTACCCTCCAACCTCTACTGTAGAAAAATACTTGAAAAAAGTTCTATATTCCTTGAAACAAAAAGGCCAACCTCATTTCTTTCTCTTTCAAGCTGTTCTATTCTGTGTAGAATTTCCTTTGCTTTCTTCCAGTACTCTTCAAGGCTCTTCTCTTTCATATTTACGTCTTTCAATTGTTCTTCATTTTCATCAAAAGAGTATTCTCCTAGACTTAGAGATAATTTCTCAGCTTTGTAATATGGGAAAAATAATGAATTTATCCATTACTAGAACTGTTTTTTTTTACACTTTAAATATAATTTTAACACTTTAAATAAGGACTACTTCATACCCCACACCCTCTTCTCTAAATTTTGCCCATGCAGACTATCTTATTTGTCTAGGTGGTACTGAAAATAAATGGAAAGCAAGTACTTGGCAGAAGCCCAAGCCCCAGTCATAAGTTAGACTTTACTCTATCAGAGGAGTATAGGAGAAAGAACATCATGAAAATACATTATGCCAGGCACATAAACATCCCCAAGTATGTGGATACCAGTTTTAGGTTTTTTTTTTTTTTTTTTAAAGTTTTCATAATGCAGTTCTTTCCTTTAATCTTTTAAGTTTACTTTTTACATATTTCAGCAGCAACTCTTCTTCCACAAAGACCAATTCAATGGCCATCATTTCTTCCATACATGCTCCCTCCTATCATAGGGTCTTTGTGCCTCACCATTGCTTATGGCTGACCTAGTTAACACTATACATTCAGATCTCAGCTCAAGAATCACTTCCTCCGACAAATAATACATTATATGTTAAAAAAAAAAAAAGTAGCAAGGGAAAAATGAAGGGGGGGAATCGGAGGGGGAGACAAACCATGACAGACTATAGACTCTGAGAAACAAACTGAGGGTTCTAGAGGGGAAGGGGTGGGGGGATGGGTTAGCCTGGTGATGGGTATTAAACAGGGCACGTATTGAATGGAGCACTGGGTGTTATATGCAAACAATGAATCATGGAACACTACATCAAAAAATAAATAAATAGAGAGAGAAAAAAAAAAAGAATGTCTAATGGAAAAAAGAAAAAAAAAAAAAAAAAAGAATCACTTCCTCCGAAGCCTTTTCCGCTCCAAGTCTAGGTCACAGTCTTTTGTTATATGCTAAGATCTATGCTCCATCCATTCCTAACCCTTCAGTTAACATATAACAATTCATTCATTTTTGAGATTATTCAAGGACTATTTATCTAGTTAAACAAAGCTCTAGGGTGCAGACTGTATCCCTAAAACTAGCACAGTGCCTGCAAATAATAGGCACTCGAACATTTTTTTAAATAAATAAACAAGCGGCACCTGGGTGGCTCAGTCGTTAAGTGTCTGCCTTCGGCTCGGGTCGTGATCCCGGGGTCCTGGGATCGAGCCCCGCATTGGGCTCCCTGCTCCCGGGAAGCCTGCTTCTCCCTCTCTCACTCCCCCTGCTTGTGTTCCCTCTCTCACTGTGTCTCTCTCTAGCAAATAAATAAAATCTTTAAAAAATAAAATAAATAAATAAACAAATGCACTTTATATTATAATTTAACCATAAGTCACCTGTAGGCCTCAAATTTAAGTCCTACAACTAAACTGTCCACATTGCATAAAATAAGTGAATTATCTATATTGCTGCTCTCTTCCAGATAGGTTGAAATGCTGAAATACTCTTGTTGTCATGTCCAAATTATATACTCTGCTTCTCAAATTAAGAAGCACCTGGGAACCTAAAGGGCTTGGCTCATCAAAGCAGATATAAATTCCCCTTCATAAACTTTGGTATTTTTTTAAGTAACAAGAAACTTACTAATTTTTTTGCAATTGTGAAGCACAAAAGTGGCAGCTTTGTTTAGTTCCTCATTCTGCGATTCGGTTAAGGCTTGTATCATGAGTGGAAGCCCATTGTTTTTAAAAAGATCATACTGATTTTCCTCTGGAAAACATACCAAAATGAAAGTAGAAAATAGTTATAGTTATTTTTTCATAAAATATCTGCATAAGGTCATAATTCTTCTTTGTGATCATTATGATCACAGTTTAAATCTTTAGAATAAAAAATAGTTTCAGAAGTATTTTCCATTTAGGAAATAATCTTCTGACATAAAATACCTGTCTCATAAGTGATGATCTCTGAAATATAGCCACAGAGTAGTCATACCTCATTAAGAGTAAAAAAACAGCCCTCACCTAGTTTAAAAAAAGGTATCATTGAAAATAAAAAAAGTATAGTTGTCAGATTAAACCTCAATAAAAAATAAAAATAAAAAATTTAAACGGTAGAATAAATCCAGAGCACCTGGGTGACTCAGTTAAGCGTCCAACCCTTGATTTGGGATCAGGTCATGATCTCAGGGTTGTGAAATGGAGCCCCACAGCATGGAGCCTGCTTAAGATTCTCTCTCTCCCTCTCCCTTTCCTCTCCCTCTAAAAAAAAAAAAAAAAAAAAAATGGAGATAGGAGAAGAGGAACACAAGGAGGAATCTAGTCCAATTACATTGGTGAAAGATGTTGAGGGGCTGAGGGCCTAAACTGGAACTGGGCAGAAAGGGATAAGGAGGGCTATGGATGAAGGAGGATGAGGAGCAAAATGACTGGTTTGGGGCCTGAATGACTTAAAGAAAGGCAGTACTTTCAAGCCTCTCATATGAAAATAAGGAAAAAACCAAAAGTGGATTTCCACTCCACTATTTTAATAAGCATAAATAATTCAATACTAGGGGCGCCTGTGTGGCTCAGTCGTTAAGCATCTGCCTTTGGCTCAGGTCATGATCCCAGGGTCCTGGTATCGAGCTCCGCATTGGGCTCCCTGCTCCACGGGAAGCCTGCTTCTCCCTATCCCACTCCCCCACTTGTGTTCCCTCTCTCGCTGTGTTTCTCTCTGTCAAATAAATAAATAAAACCTTTAAAAAAATAAATTCAATACTAACCACAATCCTCTGTGCAATGACCAAGAGTAAGTATAATGCTAAATTTTTCTCCTGAATCCAGACCTTCATGAAGCAGTAATGTCAGAAGTTTTGAAACAATCTGATACTTGGATAGTATTATTCCAAAAGTAGCTATTAGTATAAAATAGGGGGAAAAAAGTATAAATTTAAAACTTGAAACTATACATATGCTATTTGTCAGATCTTATCCTGGGAGAACAATACCATATCAATATAATAGCTAATATTCATATCTCATACATATGTTTATGTATGTGTGAATATAAATAAATGTATTGTAATAAGATAATGGCTTATAGAGCCCTCATTAATCCCTGGTTATGGCTGGGTGAGTCAGACTTCATACTTATCAGAAAAAGGCATACCTTAATTCTTCATATAATTTTTAAAAATCTATAAATTGGGTTTTCCATTGCTTATGTTTCCAAGATGTCCCTTCATTTCTCATCTAAAGTTTTTCATTTAATACTGCTTTTTCAGTGAAACAAAGGTTTAGAAATGACAGAATCTTATCTTGTTCTATCAGTAGACTTAAAGTCAGAAGACCTCGATTTGAACCCTGAGGGAAGTCATAATCTCCACATGAAAACAAGGAGTTGGACCAGATAATTTTTAAGATCCCCTCCTGCTTGTGAGACACTGAAAGTCCAATCTATGTTTGTGTTCAATCTATCATTTCAACACTCACCATGCTGAATTCAAATAAAACTCAACTGTAGAAAAATTACTAAGCATGTTCACTCACGATTATCAGCAATACACGCATCCACTGTCTTTGTCACCACCACTGCAAGCTTAGCACTGGAAAGAGTCTTGTGTGAATCTGATTCCAGTTGCACCAGAACTTGAGACAATACATCCAGTCCACCCACAGATATAAAGTATTTCTGAACATATGCTTAAGGAATAAAGCAGCAAAACTATTAATACCTCAAACAAGAAAAGTGTATGGTTCCATTCAATTAATTTGCACTAAATATGACATTCACATGACTTTTTCAAACACTAAAAATCCCAAAATTAAAGAATGAAAAATCCAATCTTTACCTGTGCATACATATAATCATAAAATGGGTCATTTGCTTAGGTAAGAAACAAACTTTTACATAGAACAACTACATATACAGTACAGTGTTTCCTGTTAGATATGTTTTTTGTTTCATTTAGCAAGAACTGGTATATTTTGCAAGAATGACATTAGTAAACTCGAAGTCTTTCAATAGAGCTATGAAGAATAGATTCATTCATTTAGCTTGGTATTGCAATTAGCAAGCTGCCTATTTTCTGAATTCCAACATAACTCATTCCTTAGATTGCTTGAATCTACAAAGGGCAAAGTAATTATTCCAAAGGAACACATATTTTCTCCATCTTATTTAAGCCTAAATCTTTTACTTCTTAGAACATAAAATTATAACATATTACTGAGAGACATAACAACTATTCCAAAAAATACTCAGTGAAAAATACATTTTTTTTAAAAAGTCTGAAGTGTCTTGTTCCACTGTTGAAAAGGATTCTGATGGGAAAGTATCCCATGGGTCTGTGCATTCTATAGTCTTCACAGCCCCTATATAAGCAGTGGGTTTATAACAAATGGATATAATTCTGCCACAAATCTTCTTTCCAGTCTACCCTAGCATCACAAATTGAACCAAGATTATTTTTTTTAAGATTTATTTATTTGAGAGAGAGTGAGAGAAAGAGCACAAGTGGGATGAGGGATAGAGGGAGAAGCAGGCTCTCCACCTAGTAGGGGGCCTGATGCAGGACTTGATCCAGGGACTCCAGGATCATGACCTGAGCCAAAGGCAGGCACTTAACCAACTGAGCCACCCAGGTCCCCTGAGCAAAGATGATTTAAATGAAAAAATTACTTTTTATACTGTTTGATAAAACACAAAGATCTTAATCTAAAGAAAAAAAAAAAACATCAAGTTCAGGGACACCTGGGTGGCGTGGTAGGTTAAGCCTCTGACTACTGGTTTCAGCTCAGGTCATGATCTCAGGGCTGTAAGAGCAAGCCCTGTGTCAGGCTCCAGGCTCAGTGCAGAGTCTGCTTGGGATTCTCTCTCCTCCCCCTTTGCCCCTCCTGCTCATATTCTTTCTCTCTCTCAAGTAAATAAATATTTAAAAAATATGTACTGGGGCGCCTGGGTGGCTTAGTCGTTAAGCATCTGCCTTTGGCTCAGGTCATGATCCCAGGGTCCTGGGATCGAGCCCTGCATTGGGCTCCCTGCTCTGTCAAAAGCCTGCTTCTCCCTCTCCCGCTCCCCCTGCTTGTATTCCCTCTCTAGCTGTCTCTCTCTGTGTGTCAAATAAATAAATAAAATCTTTAAAAATAAATAAATAAAAAATATGTATTTAAAAAAATATCAGTTTCAGAATTTTCTACATCTGGGAAAGGAGGTGTTAGGAAATGTTACTGAAGGATAAGCAAGCATTTTCAATATTATGGAGACTCCAAAACAGGTTTCTTTTCTGCGAAGTATTTTCATTAAAAAACAAAACAAAACAAAAACCTCTTGAAAAAGAAATATCTTGGGCGCCTGGGTGGCTCAGTTGGTTAAGCGACTGCCTTCGGCTCAGGTCATGATCCTGGAATCACAGGATCGAGTCCCGCATCGGGCTCCCTGCTCGGCAGGGAGTCTGCTTCTCCCTCTGACCCTCCCCCCTCTCCTGCTCTCTCTCTCTCATTCTCTCTCTCAAATAAATAAACAAAATCTTTAAAGAAAAAAAGAAATATCTTTAAATGTTTAGATAAAAATGGCACTGTGTTACCACATTTTCTAGTAATAGCCTATGTAATAAAAATTCAGGCTTATAAGCATAAGAACATCCTAGTCTACACTTGTACACTGAGTATTTCAAATTTTATCTAATCTCTTATTTCATACGAGTTTGCTAAGAGTAATGAGGTCCTAAAATTATTACTATTTCAAGTTGACTTTTAGAGAAAAAGGAAATGTCAAAGCATCATGGAAAGAGAATACAATTTTGGAATTATAGAGATATGTTCCTTTGCACGTGAAACATGACTATTTGCTTTAAATACATGAATATAGGTACACACCAACAATGTGTGAGAAAGTTCTAGTTGCTCCATGTCCTCATCAATGTTTAATATTACTAGCCTTTCTGCTTTTAGGCATGGTGTGAGTGTGTAGTGGTATCCCTGGGGTTTTAGTTTGGATTTCTCTGATGACCAATGATTTTGAGTAGCTTTTCAAAAACTTTCTCATTACTTATTTACAATTTAATACTTGTATCTTCTTTGGTGAAGTATTTGTCCAAATCTTGCCCATTTTTTTAATCATTAGGTTGTTTTTTGTCCTACCAATTTGTAGGAGTTCTCTATATATTTTGGGTACAAGTTCTTTGTCAGATGTACATTTCACAAATATTTTCTTCCAGTCTATGGTTTTCCTTTTCATTTTAACATGGTCTTTTGAAGAGTTAAAGCTTTCAATTTCACTGAAGTCCAATTTCTCATTTTTTCCTTAGTAGCTCATACTTTTTGTGTCCTAAGAAATCTTTGTCTTCTCCCAAATTATGAAGATTTGCTCCTATGTTTTTGTCTAGAATTTTACAGTTTTAGTTCTTACACTTAGGTCTGTGGATCACTTCAGGTTAATTTTTACAAACAGTATAAAATTAGGGTTGAGATTCATATTATATGTACAGATATCCACTCTTTCCAGAAGCATTTGTTGAAAAGACAAATTCCCACATGGAATTGTTATGGCACTATTTTAGAAAACCAGCGACTATATATGTGTGGGTCTATTTCTGGATTCTCTATTTTGTTCCATTGATCTAGTATGTCTACACTTAAACTAATGCCACACTTTCTTGATTACTGTATGATAAGTATTGAAATCAAGTAATATAAATCCCATAATTTTGACCTTTTTCAAAACAGTTTTGACTATCCTCGCCCCTTTGCATTTCCATGTAAATTTAGAATCAGCCTGTCAATTTCTACAGCAATGCCTGCTGGTATTTTGATGGGAATGCCTTGAATCAAGAGATGAATTTGCAAAGTGACATTCTAATACTACTGAGTCTTACAATCCATGAGTGTAATATATCTCCCATTTATTTAGGTTTTCTTTACCTCAGCAATGTTTCATAGTTTTCAGCATATAGACATTGCACATATTTCATTAAATATATCCCTAAGTAGTTTTTTGATATGATTATAAACGATAGTTTAAGTTCCCGATTGCTTGTTGCTACTACATAGAAATACAGTTGATTTCTGTATATGACCCTGTATCCTGCAACCTTGCTAAAATCATTTATTCATTCTTGTAGCTTTATTGTAGATTCTTCAATCACGTCACGTATTAATAAATACTGTATTTTCTTTTCCTTTTCAATCTCTATGCCTTTTATTTTCTTGTCTTATTTCACCGACCTGAACACCCAGTAAAATGTTAAAGCATTGAGAGTGGCCATCCTTATTTTTTTCCAATCTTGGGGTTGGTGGAGAGCACATTAAGTCTTTCATCATTGACTATGTTAACTGTGTTTTGTAGAGGCCCTCTATCACACTGAGAAGTTCTATCTATTCCTAGTTTACCAAAAGCTTTTGTCACAAATGTATGTTGAACTACGCGAAAAGCTTTCCTTGCATCCTTTCAGACTGTATAGTTTTTCTTTTCTGTCATAACCTGTGAATATGGTGAATTTTCCAATGTTCAACCAATCTTGCATTCCTAGGATAAATGTCACTTGGTCATAATATATTATCCTTTCTGTATATTGCTGGATTTGATTTGTTAATATTTTTTAAAATTTTAATTATAACTTTTTAAAAATTTCTTTAAGTAAGCTCTGAACCCAACATGGGGCTTGAACTCATGACCCCAAGATCAAGAGCCACATGCTCTACAGACTGAGCCAGCCAGGAACCCCTGATTTGTTAATGTTTTGCTAAGGATGTTTGCATCTATATTCATAAAGGATATTGACGTACAGTTTTCTTGTAAAGTCTTTTTCAAGTTTTAGTATGGGAATAATGCTGATCTAAAATGTATGGGCAAAGGGGCGCCTGGCTGGCTCAGTCAGTAGAGCATGGAACTCTTGTTCTTGAGTCGTGAGTTCAAGCCCCATGTTGGGCATGAAGATTACTTAAATAAAATAATAAAATAAAATAAAATAAAATAAAATAAAAACATCAAAATGTGTTGGGAAGTGTTTCTTCCACTTCCATTTCCTGGCAATTTATGTAGAATTTATTTTCCTTAAATGTTTGTCATAATTCACCAGTGAAGCCATCAGGGCCTGGAAATTCCTGTTTTAGGTTTTCAACTACAAATTCAATTTCTTTAATATATATAATAATATTCAGGTTATCTATTTCTTCTGAGTGAGCTTTGGTGGTTGGTGCCTTTCAAAGAATTTATCCAATTCATGTAAGTTGTCAAATCTAGTGGCATAAAGTTGTTTTGATTATTCCTTTGATTATAAAGTTGTTTGATTAAAAGGAAAATATCCTTTTAATATCTGTTCGGATCTAGAGTGATGTCACTTCTTATTCCTGATATTAGTAATTTGGGCCCTCTCTTTTTATTTTGTGGTTAGTCTGGCTAAAGGATCCACCATTTCATTGATCTTTTTAAAGAACTAGCTCTGGTTTCATTGATTTTTCCCTATTCTGTTATTTTTCTATTGCATTGATTTCTTACCTTCTCTTTATTATTTCCTTCTTTCCTCTGAGTTTAACTTGATTTATTTTCTAGTTTCTTAGGTGGAAACTAATATAATTGATTGAGAGCTTTCTTCTTTCCTTATACAAACTGTAGTGCTATAAATTTCCCTCCAAACACTGCTTTCAGAATGTTTTTGCAGCAACCCAGCTTTTATTTTTTATTCATTCATTTATTTATTTTTAGCAACCCAGTTTTTTAATGTTGTGCTTTCATTATCATTCAGTTAAAAACATTTCTAATTTCTTCATGACTTACTCTTTTTAAAAAAAAAAGATTTTATTTATCTGACAGAGAGATACAGCGAGAAAGGGAACACAAGCAGGGGGAGTGGGAGAGGGAGAAGCAGGCTTCCCGCGGTACAGGGAGCCCGATGTGGGGCTCAATCCCAGGACCCTGGGATCATGACCTGAGCCGAAGGCAGACGTTTAACGACTGAGCCACCCAGGCGCCCTGTGACTTACTCTTTTACTCATGGGTTTGTAGGGGTTTTTTTTAGTCTCTTTTTTAGCACTGAGTAATTTTCAGATATTTGGGACTTTTCTAGATGTTTTATTTTTATTCATTTCTAATTTAATTACGTGTGATCAGAGAATATACTGTGTGGGGCTTTAGTTTTGCTATCTAGTTGCTCTGTTTCATGAGGGTCTCTGGGGAGATTCAAAACTATGCTGTTACCTCCATCTTTCTTACTATCTTCCTAACGATGTCTACTTTCAAGATTTTCCTATCTGTAATAGTCTAAATGCAACCAAAACAACCCAACTTACTGTAATAAAATTATTTCATTAATTCAATTAACTCCATAATTAACTCAGTAGATTTTTGTTATGTTTTGAACTATGTTTCTTCAAGTAAAACTAGAGAATAATGAATACTTACTGTTATTTGCAAGAGTGAGTCCAATAAATGAGCAAACAGGGCGAATTATCTCAGGTTTGATACAATTTATTAGCCAGTCATTGGCATGTGGAAAAAGTGAACAGCAAAGCATTTGATTTTCATCTGAAAGGAGACAAAGTCAATCATGTTTTAATATATTTGGAAAATATCAGTTCATTTGTTTTTATTTTATTTTTATATTTAAATATTTGAGATATTACCATTTTGAGGATTGTTGACACAGACGCACAAAGTACTACACACTGAAGACCATAACTGATAGCTCTGGAATGCATCTTTATCCGACAAATTCAACTCGTATTTTGAAAGAACAGTCCTATTTGGTTAAAAAAAAAAAGGAAGAAGCAAATTAAAACAAATGTGTTAAAGTCTTAAGTAATGAATAACAACAAAAGATTTGTATTTTCTTACCTGAACAACTGTGTCAGAACTGTAATACAACCTGTTTCTCTTACAAGTGTTTGTCCAGTCCCTTAAAAAAACAGACATATAATACACAAATAGGACTTCTGTTTATAAGTAATTTTGCAGAAATGAAAAACATTTAACTAGTATTTTTAATAAATAACTTGTAATCACTTTAAAGTATTGCAATAGATAAAAATCTGTAATCGGGGTTATACACTACCTATGCCCAGAAAAAGACAGCATTCAAATTTCCTCCAAAACTGAAATAAATTTTAGCTAAGAGCTACATGAAATTTAAGGTCATTGTTAGCTGATATAATAAACACTGTAACTAAATGGCTAATTCAGTGGAAAATCAACCAAACTAATCATCAAATGCCTCTTTTGCTTTTAAAGCTGCTCCTTTTCAATGTTATTTAAATAACACAAATCACTTTACTATTTTTTATAATTAATAAATATCAAACAATTAAATATATGTGATTCTCTTTTCTTTAAAGCCAGTAGTTCTCAGAAGTTAGTAAGATTTTTTAAAAAGACACTGATATAGGGGTGCCTGGGTGGCTCAGTCGGTTAAGTGTCCGACTCTTGATCTCAGCTCAGGTCTTGATCTCAGGGTTGTGAGTTCAAGCCCTGCATTGGGCTCCACGCTAGATGTAGAGCCTACTTAAAAAAAAAAAGACACTAATATAAAGACTAGAATAAAAAGAACAAAGACTATTTCAATTTATAATTTTTTTAAATGTTTCTACACCACGAAAGAATGTACTTACTATTATTTGAAACTAGAACCAAAATAACATAGACAGACATTCTTTTCAAATTTGTGTTTGAATCATCATTAGATAAGAACCAAGTTAAGTCTTCAAATAATTCTGAAGTGCACAAAGACTGCTGACAGTAAACTGAAAAATAAAAATATAATTGCAATTTCTATGCATTAGCCTAAGTCTTAAAATATGCTGAACAAAATATAAAGTTGCCAAACAGATGGTTCTCAACCAGATCTCATTTCATTGACATTTATTAGTCATGCAACAAAATTTCTGAAAAATTGCTATGTGCTTACTCAATTAGCAGACTGAAAAAGCAGTACCTTAATCAGAAGTACTTGACTGAGGCTCTAAAACATGTACAAAATCTCCTAGAACTTCTAATAAAAACCTAACTAGGGACGCCTGGGTGGCTCAGTCGGTTAAGCATCTGCCTTCGGCTCAGGTCATGATCCCAGGATACTGGGATCGAGTCCCACATTGGGATCCTTGCTCAGTGGGGAGCCTGCTTCTCCCTCTGCCTGCCGCTCCCCCTGCTTGTGCTTGATCGCTCTCTTTCTCGCTCTCTCTCTCTCTGGCAAATAAATAAATAAAATCTTTAAAAAACAAAACCCCAAACCTAACTAAACAAAAAAATATGAAAAAAATTTTAAGAGGATGAGTAAGTAACAAAAGATAGCAAGAGAAAAAAAAATTTTTTTTTAAAGATTTTATTTATTTATTTGACAGAGAGAGAGATAGCAAGAGAGGGAACACAAGCAGGGGGAGTAGGAGAGGGAGAAGCAGGCTTCCTGCTCAGCAGGAAGCCCGATGCGGGGCTCGATCCCAGGACCCTGGGATCATGACCTGAGCCGAAGGCAGACGCTTAACGACTGAGCCACCCAGGCGCCCCAAGAGAAAAATTTTAAAAAATTCAGAAACCTGTTTTAGATAGACAAATGATACTTGTGCTATTTTTTAAAAACTTTCTAGAAATAAAAATATTTTTCCAAAAAGCAAAAATGATACCTGACAGTAGGGTTGTGTGTGTGTGTATGTGTGCATGTGTGTGTGTGTGTGTGTGATAATAATACAATAAACAGAATTTTTTAAAAATAATTTAAGAGGGCATGTGGCTGGCTCAGTCAGAAGAGCATGTGACTCTTGATCTTAGGGGTGATGAGTTTGAGCCCTACATTGGGTGTACAGATTACTAAAAAAAAAATAAACTTAAAAAATAAAATTTTTAAAAATAATAATTTGAACACAGAGATATAATTTGTATTTTATCCAGTATTTAGAACCAGCTATTAGACTTTCTCTCAAGCAAAGGACAGTGTCTGATTTATCCCAATGACTAGCACACAGCTTGGTTCCTACCAAATGATGAAGAAATATTTATGGATGAAAATTTAAGCGGCATCTGGGTGGCTCAATTGGCTAAGCTATTTGACTTTTGATCTCAGCTCAGGTCTTGATCTCAGGGTCAAGTTCAAGCCCCGCATTAAAAAAAAATGAAACTTTAAGAATAGAAAGTTGTTTGACAAACCAGTACTTGAGATTCAACTTCATTTTGGGTATAATACAGGAAAATGTTTTTACCAACATGAATTTCTATACCCAGAGTATATTTATCTATATACAAGATGCTGTAGGTTATCTTTGTTTTTTGACTCAACTACCTAGTTATATAGAGAATGAACGTAATAGAAAAACCAGAGATAGACCCACCACATATGCAAATTCATGAAGCCCTAATAGCATCTCAAATCAACATGAAAAAGATCTTTTTAATAAGAAGTGTTAGAATAGCTGGATTGCCACATAAAAAAGATGAAACTGGAGCATATATCATGCCATACCCCAGGATATTCAAAAGGAATTCAAAAAGGAAAATGTAAACGTAAAAAATAAAACCATACTAGGACCAAAAGTCAATGTGGGTGGATTCCCCTAGAACCTTAAGAGTATGGAAAACTTTCCTATGACTCAAAATCCAGAAGCAAAAAGGGGAAAGAATGTTGAATTTTATTTTTGTAAAAATAAACTTTTGCATGACAAAAAAAAGATAAGCAAAGAAGACAAAGTGAAACAAATGTTTCCGACTAACAGCAAGAAAAATTGTGAAAGATTTTGAAATGATTACTGAATGTCCCATCTAGCACACCCTTCTACATTATCTGTGTCTTTCACTGTCTTTGGGCTATTTTACATCTTTGTAAATTGTAGAAAATTGACAGTAATCCAAGTCATCCTTTAAAAAATATTTATTTATTTATTTTGAGAGAGAGAGTGCATGCACATGAGCACATGAGCAGGAGGGGCGGAGGAAGAGGGAGAGAGAATCTCACACAGAGCCCCACGCAGGGCTCAGTCTCACAACCCTGAGATCACAACCTGAGCCGAAACCAAGAGTCAGACGCTTAACCAACTGCACCACCCAGGTGCCCTAGGTTACTCTTGATCATAGAAATACAAAACATTTTGGCTAGTAGAACGCAACTGATTATTGCCCTGCAGATACTGACCAGTTATATGCCTACGTACAAATCTATTTTAGCATTCCGTAACGCCTATGTTGTTTTTTTGTCATTGCCTTTGAAACAGTTGTCTTATTTTACTGGTTCCTTCATTAGTTAACAAGTGGCATGCATGAATTTAAACAAATAAAATAACTGGATAAAACTATTCAGACATGTAAAAAAGGAACTTAATTCTAAAATTACTTTTTAGTAGTTTGTTAAAATATAGCATAATGCTTGAAGGATAATGAAAAAAAGTTTTCATATATTACCATTTTGTTCTGCAACAGCTCCTAATGTGTATAAGGCTGCTTCTTTTACCATGCTATGTTCACTTGACTTTGCAAGATTTTTTACAAACATCAAACCACCAATTTCCCTAAAATAAACACCTGCATTACCTATAGGGTGTACAGAAAAACAAAACAAATGATATTATGAATCTTTTAAGGAGAAAATAAATCACATGAACTTTGTAACAAAGCATACAGAGTAACTGAGTCAAAGAGAAAGAACTATGCATATTTCATATATCACAATACTAAAGAACTAGAATCACAGATAAAAATTCAGTATCATGTCTTACTATTTTGTTGACAAACTGAATGAATAGTGACCAAAGCTTCCTTTTGTGAGAAAGGGTTGTCCATTTGATACTTCAGGCACTCCAATAATAAGTTCAGGTCAGTCTTCATTTCTGAAGAACAAAAATTTCTTTTTCTTTTAAACCAAATGTTTCTTTTCAAAAACTAACCATTTAAATTTCACTTTCTAAATGTATCTTTGTAATGTTTGTTTTTAAAATAATAGTATATATTCCTTTTATAATCTATAAACAGTAAAGACATATAAAAGATGTTCCTTAAATAAAAGAACTTGAAATGAAATTCTTATAACCATTAGATTTTCCCCTTGCATGAAATAGAATACAAAATTCAAATATTATTTTCTTTAAATACATCTACACTGGTTTAAACATCTGCCATTTAGAAATGAACTGAATGAAAATGAAAATACAACACATTAGAACTTGTGGGATGCTACCAAAACAGTATTTGGGAGGAAATTTACAATACTAAATGCTTATATTATAAAAAAAGAAAGGTCTTGGGGCGCCTGGGTGGCTCAGTCGGTTAAGCATCTGCCTTCCGCTCAGATCATGATCCCAGGGTCCTGGGATGGAGTCCCAAATCAGGCTCCCTGCTCAGTGGAGAGCCTGCTTCTTCCTCTCCCTCTGCCGTTCCCCCCTGCTTGTGTTTTCTCTCTGTCAAATAAATAAATAAAATCTTAAAAAAAAAAAAAGAAGAAAGGTCTCGAATTAATGACCTTAGCTTCCATCTTAAGAAACTATAAAAACAGTAAATTAAACCCAAAGTAAGTAGAAGGAAGGAAATAAAGATCAAAGCTAAAAATCAATGAGATTGAAAGCAGAAAAAAGAACTGGTTCTTTGAGAAGATCAGTAAAACTGATAAATCTCTAGATAAACTGATGAGGGAAAAGGAGCAAAGACACAAATTACCAATACCAGAATGAGAGATGGCATCATCATAGATTCTATTTATATTCAAAAGATAAATAATAGTTATGCATAACTTCTTATCTATGGATTCAATGACTTAGGTGAAATGGACAAATTGCTTGAAAGACACAAATTCGGGGCACCTGGCTGGCTCAGTCAGTAAAGTATGCAACTCTTGATCTTGGGATTGTAAATTCGAGCCCCACATTGGGCATAGAGATTACTTAAAAAAATAAAATCATTAAGAAAGACACAAACTGGGCACCTGGGTGGCTCAGTTGGTTAAGCCTCTACCTTTGGCTCAGGTCATGATC
Organism: Mirounga angustirostris; assembly: GCF_029215605.1. NCBI lineage: Eukaryota > Metazoa > Chordata > Mammalia > Carnivora > Phocidae > Mirounga > Mirounga angustirostris. The sequence continues at coordinate 18,926,063 of NW_026991724.1, read as the reverse complement.
CTAGGGTCCTGGGACAGAGCCCCATATGGATCTCCCTGCTTAGCGGGGTGTCTGCTTTTCCTTCTGCCCCTGCTTTTCCCTCTTCCTGCTGATGTGCAGGCACGCTCTCTCTCTTTCTCTCTCAAATAAATAAAATCTTAAAAAAAAAAAGAAAGAAAGACACAAATTATCTAAACTCACCCAAGAAGAAATCAGATAACCTAAATATTCCTGTATCTATGAAAGAAATTGAAATCACACTTTAAAAACCTTTTGTAAAGAAAACTCTAGGTTCAAATAGCTTCATTTGTAAACTCTTCCAAATGCTTAAGGAAGAATTAATACCAATTCTACACAAACTTTTCTAAAAGTTTGGAGAGAAGGAATACTTCCAAACTTATTCTATGAGGCCAGCATTACCCTAATACCAAAACCAAAGCCATTAGAAAGGAAAAAAAGACAACTACAGACCAATATCCCACATGAACATACATGTAAAAAGTCTAAATAATTTTAGCAAACTGAATCTAAAAACATATTAAAGTAGCAATACATCATGACCAAGTGGGTTTATCCTAAAATTCAGGGTTGGCTTAAGATATGAAAAATCAATTGATGTAATATGACAAACTAACGTGGAAAATCATATGGTTATCTCAATAGATGCAGAAAAAGCATTTGATAAAATTCAACATTCATTTCTGATAAAAAAAAAAAAAAAGCTCAGCAAACTTGGACTAGAAGAAAACCTCCTCAATTTAAAAAAGTATATCTACAAAAAAAAGCCCTACAGTAAACATAATACTTAACAGAGAAAGACTGAATTCTTTCTCCCTGAGATCAGGAACAAGACAGAGATGTTTAACATTGTACTGGGGAGTCTAGGCAATGTCATTCTATTTAACATTCCATTTAACATTGTACTGGAGAGCTTAGCCAGTGCCATCAGGTGAGAAAAAAAAACATTCAGGGGCGCCTGGGTGGCTCAGTTGGTTAAGCGACTGCCTTCGGCTCAGGTCATGATCCTGGAGTCCCTGGATCGAGTCCCGCATCAGGCTCCCCCCTCGGCAGGGAGCCTGCTTCTGCCTCTGACCCTCCCCCCTCTCATGTGCTCTCTCTTTCTCATTCTCTCTGTCTCAAATAAATAAATAAAATCTTTAAAAAAAAAAAAAGACATTCAAATTAGGAAGGAAGTAATAAAACTATCTACCTTCATGTATAACATGATCTTCTATACAGATAATCTGGTGGAATCTACAAAAGAGCTACTGAGTATAGTAAGGTTTCAGTATATCCATTTAACATACAGAAATTAATTACATTTCTATATATACCAGCAATAAGTAACTGAAAATTGAAATTGAAAAATAATGCCGTTTATGGGGAGCCTGCGTGGCTCAGTCAGTTGAGCATCCAACTCTTGATCTCAGCTCAGGTCATGACCTCATCAGTCATGAGTTAGACCTCTGCCTTGGGCATGGAGCCAACTTTATTTTTTTATTATTTTTTTAAGATTTTATGTATTATTTTTTTGACAGGGAGAGACACAGAGAGAGAGGAAACACAAGTAAGGGGAGTGGGAGAGGGAGAAGCAGGCTCTGCGGAGCAGGGCGACCGATGCGTGGCTCAATCCCAGGAACCTGGGATCATGACCTGAGCCGAAGGCAGATGCTTAACAACTGAGCCACCCAGGTGCCCCTGGAGCCAACTTAAAAAAAAAACAAACAAACAATGCTGCTTATAATAGTATCAAAAATATTAAATACTTAGGGATAAATCTGACAAAAGATGTGAACAACATGTCTACTAAAACTTAAAAAATACTGTGGAGACATATTAAAGAAGATTGAAATAAAGGGAGTAAAACACCTTTTTCATGGGTTGGAGGACTAAATATTGTTAAAATGTCGACTTCCTCAACTTGATCTATAAATTCAATGTAACCCCAACAGGCTTATTTTTTTACAATGGCAATGCAGAGAAGGATAGTCTTTCCAACAAATGGTAGTGTAACAACTAGATACCCACGTTCAAAAACATAACAAACCAAACTCGAATCAAACCATATACAAAAATTAACTCAAAAGGGATTGCAGACATAATGTAAAATTGGAACTATAAAACTTTTAAGAGGTAACACAGGAAAAAATCTTTGCAACCTTGGTTTAGGTGAAAATTTTTTAGACACAATGCAAATAGCACAATCTGTAGAAAAATAAGGAATAAACTGTATTTCATCAAGATTTAAAACTTCATTTTCTTTTTTTTTTTAAGATTTTATTTATTTATTTGAGAGAGAGCAAGCACAAGCAAGGGGAGGGGCAGAGGGAGAGGGAGAAGCAGGTTCTCCCCTGAGCAGGAAGCCTGACACAGGGCTTGATCCCAGGACCCTGAGATCATGACCTAAGCCAAAGGCAGATGCTTAACCGACTGAACCAACCAAGCACCCCTCAGCAGTTTCATAAATTGTTAAACATACACCTACCATTTGATCCAGCCATTCCACTCCTAAGAATTTATCTACAAGAAAAGCAGGTATGGTCCATACAAAGACTTATACACAAATGTTCATGGCAGCATTATATGTAATAGCCAAAAACTGAAAACAACTGAAATGTCCATCAACAGATGAATGGATAAATAAATTGTGGTATGACCATACACTATGGCTAAGTATAACAACAAAAAGGAGTTAACTATTGATATATGCAACAACATGGAGGAATCTCAAAATAATTAAACTGAAAGAAACCACAAAAAAAGAATATATACTGTATTATTCCATGTATTGGAAAAAAAATGTAAACTATAATAACAGAAGGCAGATCAGTGGTTGCTTGGGGGAAAGGGGTCCAGGAAGGGACAAAAAGAAGTATTATAAGGGTGCATGAGGATATATTCCCTATCCTGATTGTGCTGTTTGCATATATACACATGTGTGTGTCAAAACTTACGAAAATATAAACTTGAAATATTTATTTGCAACTAAAAATGAAAGACAATCATTTCCCTATAAAATTTTCACTACGACCTTTTAACAATTTCATCTCTTGGTTTTAAATAAAATTGTATGCAGATTTTGACATAATGTTTGAATTAAATTTAAAGTTCTCAAAGATATAGGATGAAGAAAGAACATAAAAACATAGAGGAACACATTAAAAGAAACTTAGATCTATTATCAATCAATATTTAGTTCTCCTCTTAAAAGAAATTCAACTGACAATTTGGTTCAATAAAATTACTCATGATTCAATCTGTTAGTAAAAAACCATAGTACAAAGGTTATTACTAAATTATCTTAAAGCAATAGCAAACATTTATTGATCATTTTCTACATTAATAGAGACCGTAAGAAGGTTAGTTTGACTGTATGGATAGCAATAACAACAAGCCAAAGAGGATTTTTGATGGGGCATGCTGATTTTCAATTCTAGGCACAACTGCAGAAAACAAGAAACTTCTTTAAGTATTCTTCTATTCCCTCCTGTACACCCTTCTCCTACTTTGATATTTTCTATTATAATCCCTCCCTTCCCAAAGCACCTAATAACATCTATAACTCAGTTTTATCTTCTCCAGCCTATGCAACCTAGTTCCTTCAGTCATTCCTGAAGAAAATAAAACAAAAACTCAAGTATATACAATATAGAAGCACAATTTATAAAAGAAAATTGGATAAATTGGACCTAAAATTTGAAATTTTTTGAGCTTCAAAAGATATCAAGAATGTGAAAAGACAACTCACAGAAGGGAAGAATAGATCTACAAATCAGATATCTGATAAGGGGCTTGTGTTCAGAAAATAAAAAGAACTCTTAAGACTCAGTAATAAAAAGATAACCCAAGTAAAAAGCATATAGACATTTCTCCAAGAAAGATACACAAATGGTCAGTTAGTATATGAAAAGACGCTCAACATCATTAGTCATTAAGAAAATAGAAACCCAAACCACATTAAATACCACTTCACAGGGGCGCCTGTTGGTTAAGCAACTGCCTTCAGCTCAGGTCATGATCCTGAAGTCCTGGGATCCAGTCAGCATCAGGCTCCCCACTCAGCAGGGAGTCTGCTTCTCCCTCTGACCCTCCCCCCGCTCTCATTCTCTCTCTCTCAAATAAATAAATAAAATCTTAAATAAAAATAGTTAAAAAAAACACCACTTCAAATCCACTAGTATGGCTATAATCAAAAAGACAGATTTGTGTTTACCAAGAATTTGAAGAAAATGGAACCCTTATACATTGCTGTAGGAACGTAAAATGGTACAGCCACTTTGGCAAAAAGTCTAGCAATTCCTCAAAAGGTTAAATATAAATTTACCAGACTCAATAATTCTACTACTAGATATATACCCAAGAGAAATGAAAACATGTCACACAAAAACTTGTACATGAATGTTCACAGCAACATTACTCATAACTGCCAAACAGTGGAAACCCAAATCTCCATCACCTCTTGAATGCATAAACAAAATAAGATATATCCATTCAATGGAATATTATTCGGCAACAAAAAGGAATGAAGATACTGATAAAACTTGAATAATCCTTGATAATACTATGCTAAGTGAAAGAAACCAGCCACAAAAGCCCACATATTGTATGATTCAATTTATATGTCCAGAATAGGCAAGTCTAGAGACAGAAAATAGATTAGCAGTTTCCTACAGTTGGGGGCGGGTGGTGGAGGTGTGACTGCTAAAGAGTACAGGGTTGGGGGGAAATCGGAGGAGTAAATGAACCATGAGAGACGATGGACTCTGAAAAACAAACTGAGGGTTCTAGAGGGGAGGGGGGTGGGAGGATGGGTTAGCCTGGTGATGGGTATTGAGGAGGGCACATTCTGCATGGAGCACTGGATGTTATGCACAAACAATGAATCATGGAACACTGCATCTAAAACTAATGATGTAATGTATGGGGATTAACATGACAATAAAAAAAACTAAAAAAAAAATAAAACTCACACAAAAAAAAGAGTACAGGGTTGCTTTGGGGGTGATAAAAAGGCACTAAAATTGTTTGTGATGATTGTACAACACTGTGAATATATTAAAAACAACTAAATTGTATACTTTAAATGGTTGAATTGTGTGGTATGTCAATTATATTTTAATAAAGCTATTCTATATACAAAAATCAAATTACTGGGGGCGCCTGGGTGGCTCAGTTGTTAAGTGTCTGCCTTTGGCTCAGGTCGTGATCCCAGGGTCCTGGGATCGAGCCCTGCATCGGGCTCCCTGCTTGGCGGGAAGCCTGCTTCTTCCTCTCCCACTCCCCCTGCTTGTGTTCCCTCTCTCACTGTGTCTCTCTCTGTCAAATAAATAAAGTCTTAAAAAAAAAAAATCAAATTACTGGTATGCTTTGCAGTTGTCCAAATGACCAAAGTGACCCCAATCTCAGTTCTTTTGGGTGACTGATATGGATACTAGGAAAGAGACAGTCTCTCTTTTCTAAATCTCAAACTGCATGTAAATCTGGCTATTCATTTCCAAGGCCAAACTTTGGAAACCTGTCATTAGTCAGAACAGATCCATCAGTAATATTTTCAAATCTATCATCTTACTTTTGGAATATTATCCCTAATCCTTTCAACTGTCTTACTTTCTTATTCTTATATTTACTCCTTGACACCTAAGATCTCTATAATCCCTTTACTCCTCCTGCACTGAGGATGTGAGGGCGATCTGACTGCGACATCTGTCACCCCATTGATCGCCAGGGTTGATTCGGCTGATCTGGCTGGCTAGGCGGGTGTCCCCTTCCTCCCTCACCGCTCCATGTGCGTCGCTCCCAAAGCTGCGCACTCGGTCGAAGAGGACGACCTTCCCCGATAGAGGAGGACCGTTCTTCGGTCAAGGGTATACGAGTAGCTGCGCTCCCCTGCTAGAACCTCCAAACAAGCTCACTCCTCCTGCACTGAGGCTTCTAGTTTCATTTCCTTCCCTATTCATCCTAGATCCCATGATTCATCACCTCAACCATTATCTTGCTAAGATTACTTTGACCCCCGTCCTTCTACTAAACATGTCCTATAATCCTAACCATGACTCAAAAACATTTTCCTTTCTCTGCTCTTTCAGCCCAAATTTGGGCATTGCTAAAAGAAAAAAAAAATCAAGCAATTATGCCATTACAAATATTTGGTATGCATTCCAAGTTATAACCCCCAAATTTATTCAGCAATCCCATCCACGGTCAGCTCTATCTCTCACACCCTTCTGCTTCCTCTGCCATTTTCCACAATGGCTATTCCAAATCTTCAGCTATCTTTAAACCTCCAACCCCTGTCCCACATCTCCTTCTCTTCCACTTTGTTTTATTTTATTTTTTAATGATTTTATTTATTTGAGAGAGTGAGAGAGAGAGAAAGAGCACGAGCAGGGAGGAGAGATGGGGGGCGGGGCACAGCAAGAGAGGGAACACAAGCAGGGGGAGTGGGGGAGGGAGAAGCAGGCTCCCAGCTAAGCAGGGAGTTCGATGCAGGACTCGATCCCAGAACCCTGAGATCACGACCGGAGCCGAAGGCAGACACTTAACCAACTGAGCCACCCAGGGGCCCCTCTTCCACTTTGTTTTAATTGGGTTTCCCCAGAAGTAGACCAAGAGACAAGGATTTGAGTGTTAAGTACTTTTTTGAGAAAGTGACACAGGACAGGAAGGCAGACAGAAGAAAGTTATTATTAAGGTAACTGGAGCTTCACTCCACAAGGGAACTCTGGGAGCCAGGGTGGAGCCACATGTCTCAGAGATATCCCCACCAAAGGGTGAAGAGTATTTGTCCATCAATTCCAGTCAGTCATTTGTTCAGGGCTGCTCCCAGGGAAAGGGCCATTAATTATCTGGCATCTCTGGCTTGCCTTGCTCTCTGGGCAAAAGCAGGTTACAAATGCCAAGATAAATCCTCAAAGACACAGATGTTAGGCCTCACAGAATTCCCCACTTTCCACAACACAGGATTCCTACAAAATATTTACAGCCACACTCATTCTTATCTCTTCCTCTACAATATCAGAACAGGTATCTAGCGCCCTTCTTCTTCGTGGTTAATCCATTCACCTGTGTTGTGGGACCCTAGAGTGACTACAACTAGTATACTTTGGTGGGGTTTTTTCCTGCCCAGAATGATTTCCCTCCTTTTTGTGCTTTTTTTGGAGAACTCTTCCTCACAACTCTGAGTTTCCCAGTGGTATGAACTGATAGATTTCCTTTCTTGCTTGTACTAGTTTGACTTGATTTCTCTCACATGCAACTCAAATGGCACCATTACAGGCCCATGACTTCCTTAAAAATCTATTCATTTAACAAATATTTATTGCCTGTCTACTATGCATCCACTCTGTACCAGATGGGGATTCTGATTCCAAGGAACTCAAAATCTGGTGATGGAGACCGAGAAAAATATGAATAATTCCCATAGTGTAAAAAAGGTTCTGAGAGGAGCATCTACAATTATCCCTCCTCTCTTTTCAGTTCTCTTCAACCTCTACCTCTTCAGAATCTCCATTCCCTTTTCATATATTCTCTTGTCTCTACTCCCTTACAAGGCTCCCTTAACATTACAGTCTCCCTCTACCTATTGCCATATATCTTCAGTCAAGCTTTTAAGAAGAGTTAGGGGGGCGCCTGGGTGGCTCAGTCGTTAAGCGTCTGCCTTCGGCTCAGGTCATGATCCCAGGGTCCTGGGATGGAGCCCCGGATCGGGCTCCCTGCTCAGCGGGAAGCCTGCTTCTCCCTCTTCCACTCCCCCTGCTTGTATTCCCTCCCTCGCTGTGTCTCTCTCTGTCAAATAAATAAATAAAATCTTTAAAAAAAAAGAAGAGTTAGGTATTCATACTGTCTCCAGATCCTTATTTCCCACCCAAAAGTCAATATACTGCAACCTGGCTGAAATGTATCAAATTTACTGTTAATAAAACAAATGATCTCCTAAATAGAAAATCGAGTGGATAATTCAGTCATCTGTGGACATTTGACACTGATGAGCTCAAGCAATCTTTCTCATGAAGTATTCTCCAAAGGCTGTTTTCCAAAATTCCACATTCCTAAACTTCCATTCACCTTTCTGAAATATTTTTCTCAGTCTTTGAGAGCCCTCTTCCTCAGCCAAAACCTTACGTGGTGTGCATTAAGGAACACTATTTCCCATCCTTTTTTTTTTTTTAATATTTCCTCTCTAATGAATCTCCTCCATGCCCATGGATATAATTTCTATCTTTCTAAGGACAACTCTGAAATCTGTACCTCCATGTATACTTTGGTGGTGGTTCTCTCAGGTTCCCACTGTTCTTGTATATACCTCTATTAAATCAGCTATTATACAGTATTCTAATTATCAGCATGCCTTTACCCATTAGAATGTCAGTGTCCTGAAGTCAGTGTGACAGGCAGGGTAGATGCACAATAAATACGTATGTAAATTGCTGAGTAATTCTCTCATTTCCTGGATCCTGTCAGATAATCTGCAGTATATCCCACTAATAAATTATAAAATTAATACCAGATAAATAATCCATTAATTTCTCACCTTGTATCTTCTTTGTGTCCTCACTTTCCATACTCGTCTGTATTCTTTTTCCTTATATTTCATCTATAAGATAAAGGTATTCTCTCAATTTAAATCAATGTTTGAGAATTCCAGAATTATAAATGCAAAGGGGCAGGGAAAAATAGTTTTCCTGAAGCCAGAGAGCAGGGACTGAATCTACAACTTATTGAATATGTGATAAAGGTTATATTTAAGTTCTCTGAGGCTGTTTCCTTATCTGCAAAATAGGAAATTCCTACTTTATAAAGTTGTTACAAGAATTAAATTTAAAAACATACATAAACGCACGTGGCATTCTTAAGTACTACAGGCATTCAACACATTTTATTAAATAAACATAAAAATGGTTGGTTAACTGAATCTAACTGATCCTCTTCTGGTACTCCTTCCTTATTTTCTCTCCTGTAAATTTTCATCCCATCATTTCTGATTGGTCACCCCTCCATGAATCAGAAATTTAAAACACACACACACACACACACACACTTAAGAACTCCATTTCTCTACACAAGCTAAGTTTAATATTAAAATATTTTTCTAACAACCCATTTTTTTCAACATAGTATTCTTTTAAGCTAAAAATCTTTGTTTATGTATCACTTGTTAGAAGAATTTTTAAAATAACCAGCAACCCTGATATGGCATCTCATATGCTAAACTGATTTTTTAGAAAAATCTCTGAGAGTCCGATTAACTTCTTAGAGTCATCAGGACTCACAGAACTCTAGAATTCTTATTTACTCCAACACTATAAGGTTAAAGGGAGATAGCTACTTATCCTTTCTATTTTTTTCTCATTCTCAGAATGGAAATAAAATTCCCAAACAAAAAAATAATAAATGTGAGAATCTTTTATAAGGTAATATATAAATATACACCAGTTTTGCCATTTTTTTAACCTAGATATTCCATAATGATGTAATGTATGGTGATTAACATAACATTTTTAAAAAAAACTAAATAAAAAAAAGAATGGTTAGGTACATTATGGTACATTCACAGGATACTGTTAACAAGAATACTGATGTTTGCTTCAAATGTTTAATAACAAGGCAAAATGCTTATGCTACAATTAATCTAAAAGAACAAAACTCAAACTTTTATCTACAGCATGATCCCAATTTTGTAGAGGCAAACATAAAATAAAACTACATAGAAAACAACAACATTAACACTTGTCTTTAGCTGGTGGTTCTATGGTGTCTTATCCCACTTTTTTCTATTTTTCACAATTTTTATAATAATAAAAGCTTCTAACATTCAAGTCCTATCATAGGCAAGGTTGTGTTCTGTAAACCTTATAAATATTATCTTTTTAGTTTTTACAACAATCCTAAGAGGGAGCTATTGGAATGAATTCTGATGAGGAGAGGGTAAATAATTTGCCCAAGTTCAAACAGAGAGTATGTGCCAGAGCTGGAATGGGCACTAAGAAAATCTGAGGCCATCCCCTACACTCTTATCCTCTATTGTACTGTCTCCCATATGTAAACATGCATTACCTTTCAACAAATGGGTTAGGATTTGGAAAAGGAAGACTAAATAAAAAAAAAACTTATAAAAATGGACTACTATATCATATGTGGAAATTTTTGCTTTGTAAAGGAATTTAAGGACTATTTCCTTAGTTTTAATTAGTCAGAATTAATTATTCTGCTTTAAATATGATTTTATTTAAAGGGGGCACCTGGGTGGCTCAGTTGGTTAAGCGACTGCCCTCGGCTCAGGTCATGATACTGGAGTCCCGGGATCGAGTCCCACATCGGGCTCCCTGCTCGGCGGGGAGTCTGCTTCTCCCTCTGACCCTCCTCCCTCTCATGCTCTCTGTCTCTCATTCTCTCTCTCAAATAAATAAATAAAATGTTTGAAAAAATAAATAAATAAATATGATTTTATTTAAAAAGGAATATAACTTTAAAATCTAAACATCTTGAAACTGAAACTGACAAAATACACTACCTTCTATTCCCCCTTTGTCTTTCCTATACTTTTTTCAATTAAATGGTCACTTTGCACACAAAAAAATAGAGTTTTCCAACTACATTGTAGCATTAATACAAGTCATCTATTTACTAGCAAAATGCTTTAGAAACATCCACAGCAAAGGACAGGCTATAACTTTCAAGGAATTGATATTTATATAATTATATTTTAAATTATATAGTCTCTTCCCCAACACAAAAGTATCTGTTCAATAAAGCAGACAGTGTTTTCAGTAATTTAGTGAAGATGCAAATTGTAATGAACAAGATTTCAAAATTGCTGTGTTCTCACAGGAGGGAGAAATGATTTTTCCAGGTAACAGGAAGAAACCATCCCACTTACAGGTTTAATTTAATCTACTCTCCAAAACAGTGCTGTTAAATTCAAATTTAAGCAAGAAAACTAGCTGAAAATTACTCTTTCCCTTGGCCTAGAAACTGTTAACATGAAAAGCTTTTTTGAAATGTAAATATTACCCCCAAAATATCAGAACGATAAATGGCATCTTCCTGTATAAGGCTGGCAGGCTGAAAATCCCACCATTAATTGCCATCACTAAGTTCTTGACAGCGGATACCCAGCTTGGACTCATACATTGTGGAAATTTTCCTTACAGTAGGAGAAGCGAGGGAGAAAGGGCCAATATGCAAATAAACTAGCTTTTACAATAGTTAAAATAGATTGAGAACAGGTGCAGAAAAGCGAGGGTACCACGAGTGAGTTCACACTACATTTACATTCCCAGACTCAGGAGATCGGAGCAGCTGTTCCACATTAATCCTCATCACCTCTTCCCAGTTTGCACAGGCGGGCGATGCCCGATCTTTCCAAGGAGGGAAGTCTATCTACCTCCACCCTGTTTCCCTCATTAACACCAAGACCTGGCTCACCTAAAGAGCCCGGAGATCTCCTTTTGAAGAGCAGAGGTCTTCCCCAGACCCTCTCTTCTTCGTAGGCCAGGGCTCTCCAACTCCTGCCAAGGACGGGATGCTGGTTAAAGGCGCGAGTCCCGGCCTTTCATGGGGGATTCACCTGCAGCGGGTGCGCCCCTCAAGGGCTGCGGCCCACGCGGCCCGGCCCACGGTCTGAGAAAGGGCCTCACCACTGGTTCCCACCCCTCCCATAACCCGAATCACCCGGCGAGAGGCCCGAGGATTCTCAAGTACAATCAGGGTCGGAACCTGCCGGGCTCCAGACGCCCGACTACATGGTACGTGACAATTCTCTTTCTGCCACCAGCTGCTGTGGGGACTGCAGCCGGGGTCTGCTGCCTCCTCAGGGAAGCCCGTTCCTGCCGGCTCAATCCACCCCCTCACGTCAGGGGGTTGGAAGGGGAAGAGCCGGGCGTCCCGCATCCCAGCCGCTGTGACGGCGGACCCGGGCCTACCAGCGGCAGCCCACCTTCCACAGGAGGCCAGAGCTCGGTTTCCGGGCGGGAGCCGGGCAGGATCCGAACGCGCGGGGAGCAGAGGCCGTGACCTTCACCCTCAAGTCGCAGCGCGCTGGGGTTCCGCCCCTTCTCCCTCGCCGCCAGCCTACAACGACGCCGTACTCGGTTTCCCGCCCAACGGGTCGGGCCCACTTCCGTAGGGCGGGACTTCCGGCTGCGCCCACCCGGTCTCTCTCCGCTGACCGCAGCTCCCGTCACCAATGCGGGTTCCGGGTATGAAGCGGGTGGATGCAGTGTCATTGAGTGGTGGAAAGTCACAAATTGAACGGGAAATCCTCTGATCTCATCGCCCCCAGATTTTAGGGCTTTCTTTGCGCAGAGAGGGGCGTTGGCAGCAAGGAGTCAGGAGAGCAGGCTCTGGGACGATGAAGCTGGTTCTGGGACTGTGGCTGCAGGGCACAACATGGGTTAAGAGGCCATACGAGCACCAAGCCTGGCCTTATTCCTCTCTCCCAAGCTTCCTGTCCTTTCTAATAAAACTATACAGTGAAATATTTGTCTTTTCAAATCGTGATGGTCCTAAGACGTCCATAGCTAAAATCTATGCATGGCTTAAATTCATTGCTTAAGAGGGTAAGAAAAAAACCTATTTTAAACTGTTTTTAATGAAACACAAGAGATTTTTTTTTTTTTTAAGATTTTATTTTTAAGTAATCTCTATATGCAAGGTGGGCCTTGAACCTACAATCCACAGATCAAGAGTCGCATGCTGTAAGGACTGAGCCAGCCAGGCACCCCACAAGGGATTTTTATAAGTAACTTTGAATTAGCAAACCAGAAATAATGAACTCAATTAAAAATGGATAGCTTTTGGGGAATCTGGGTGGCTCAGATGGTTAAGCTCTGCCTTCTGCTCGGGTCATGATCCCAGGGTCCTGGGATCGAGCCCCATGTCTGGCTCCTGGCTCAGCGGGGAGCCTGCTTCTCCCTTTGCCTCTCCCCCTGCTCATGCTCTCTCTGTATCTCTGTGTCTCAAATGAATAAATAAAATCTTAAAATAAAATAAATTAAAATTCTAAAAAAAAAATGGATAGCTTTTATTCTCAGAAAAACGACTGCTTCTTTCCCCCACAAAGAACAAGACTACATTATTACAAATGAGAAAAATGTTTATTAAGGAAACAATTTAACAGTTCTCCCTAGAATTTTACAAACTAGAGCACAACCTGAAGGCAATTACAGTTTAAATCATTAACACACTACATAGGATGCTTATTCTACAACTGGAAAGTTGCTGAAGTTTGTGACATGCCACTATAAATGTAAGTATTATTAAAAATTACAAATTGTTTGGTGATTATTTTGATAACCTCCTGAGCAGCAGCTCCTGCAAGGAAAAAGGAGAAAAGCAAATCTTTGAAAAAGGTAAATTTCAAGTTATATAAAAATATCCAATTCTGTAAAGAAAACCTTTCATTTCCAAAAGCAAAAGCGTTTAAAAATAAGCCAAAACAGGCATAGCTTACTGAAGCACATCAAAATCAAGGACTGCAATTTTTTTATAACTATATTATTACAGGAACAAATTTTGTCCTATACATTCACACTTTGGGATATTATGCCACAATTTAAAAGAATGAAGTGTTATGGTGGTTTCGAATGCTGATGGTATTTTAAGTCAAGTCAAAACAGTAGTATGGTTGATAGCGCTTTTTAAAAAATACAAATAGGGGCGCCTGGGTGGCACAGTCGTTAAGTGTCTGCCTTCGGCTCAGGTCATGATCCCAGAGTGCTGGGATCGAGTCCGCATCGGGCTCCCTGCTCGGCGGGGAGTTCTGCTTCTCCCTCTCCCACTCCCCCTGCTTGTGTTCCCTCTCTCGCTGTGTCTCTCTCTGTCAAATAAAATCTTTAAAAAAAATAAAATAAATAAATAAAAAATACAAATAGAAAAAAATTCTCGAAGATGATCCTTATGTTACATTTACCCTGTGCCTACTTTACTTTAATAAAATGGAATAAAGGTGTATTTGTTCTAAATACATTTGTAATTTGGAAACAATCTATATTAAATACCGCCAGGCTGCTATACTCAGTAACAGTCTTATACAGTAAGAAGTTTTGAGTAACTAATCAAAGCAAACAATAGAAAAAACAAAACTACAGAGGAAAAAAAAATTCTTCATCTATTATAATATGAAGCTTCATCTTTTTTTTTTTTTTCTTTCTTTAATGGACAGAAAGAGAGAGACAGCGAGAGAAGGAACACAAGCAGGGGAAGTGGGAGAGGGAGAAGCAGGCTCCCCGCTGAGCAGGGAGCCTGATGCGGGGCTCGATCCCAGGACCCTGGGATCATGACCCGAGCTGAAGGCAGTCGCCTAACCGACTGAGCCACCCAGGCACCCCTGAAGCTTCATCTTTCACAAACATTCATTGATTCAATAAAATATGAGACTCTATTACGTACCAGAAACTCTTCTAGGCACTAGGGATAAAGAACAAAAGACAAATCCTTGCCCTCATGGATCTTACTTTTTAGTAGAAAGGGAGAGATAATTTACAAGTAAGTAAAATTTACCGTAAGTCAAATGACTCTAAGTGCTAAGGAGAAAAAGCAAGAAAGGGGGATATATATGAGTGCAAGAGGAGTGACTCAGTTTTAAAGTGGGGAGTCAGGAATGGCCTCATATAACATTTTAACAAAGAGAAGGTAACATTTTAACAAAGACCTGAAAGAAGTGAAATATAACTGTTGTGCAGAATATAGAACACGTTATGGACTAAATGTCCTCAAAATTCATGTTAAATCCTTAATACCTAATGTGATAGTATTTGGAGATGAAGATGGTATGGGGGTCTTTGGGAGGTAAACAGGGTCATGGGGTAGGGCCCTCATGATGGGTTTAGTGCCCACATAAGACATCAGAGAGCTTGTGTCCCATCTGTCCTCCCTGAACAAAGACAAGGTTATATAATGGCACACAGCAAGATGGTAGCCACCTACAAGCCACAAACAGGCCTCACCAGAAACCAACTGCCCTGGCCCTGACCTTGGACTTCTAGCCTCCAGGGAGTTTTTATGAAAGAGATGCTAACTTTCATTTGGGCCTTGAAGAACAGGTAGATTTTAGACATGCAAGAAATAGGGAGATTTATGGCAAATGGGCCCTGAGGGTTAAGGATTGTAGGAGCAGGAAATCATAGGGCATGTCTCCAGGAAAAGGAAATAACTTGAAAAAACCAAGGCCAGAAAGGTAGAGTGGAACCAGAACACGGTGTGTTTTTAATGTCAAATCAAGGACTCTGGACTTGTTTTCTGAAGATCATTGTAGTGTGTATGTGTTACTGCCAGGGCAGAGGGTTAGTTAAGTGAGAGACGTGATCAGAGCTACGCTTTAGGAAGATCAATGACACTTCACTTTAAGATGGACAGTAGTGGGAGATGAAAAGCAGAGACCAGTAAAATAATCTAAATAACACAATATCCTGCCTCACTGACTCCCCTAGTTAAAACAGCTCAGAAAACCAAACTTCTTAACTGTACTGTGTTACCACAGATGCCAGTCTTCTCATCTATGGAACTCACCCCCTAAGAACGCAGCAATGGTGTGTGGCTCAGCAGCTCCGTATCGGCAACTACAGAAAGAGAGGGAGACGTGAACTTAGATTAGCCTTATGACAAGACAGGTATTATCTTTCCCATGCCCTAAAAATACTCACAATTCATGGACATAGTCATCTTTAACCATTACAGATAATCCATTTTCCTGAAGGAAGCCAGTGAGACAAGACTTCAGCTTTCCTATATCTTCTTCAACTTGGTAGTTAGATACCCCTAAAAATACATATGTCAGTTAATTTTCATTAAAATGAATAATGAAATTCTAAACCAATGGCTATCTACTTTTCTAAATCCAGTTTTAGGTGTTCTAGTCAAAATAGTAAGGAATGAAACTGAAGTAAGAACAAAAATAAGGGTAAGTACAAGACCAATATTTACAACTATCACAAAGCTGTAACAATCAAAGAAACCATCTGAAACCTATTAAAATTTCAAGTTTGGTAAGTCTGCTTTGTTTACTGTTCTATACCCAGTATCTAGAAAAGTATCTGACACATAGTTGGTGCTCAATAATTATCTGACAGAAGAATTAAATGAATAAGAAAGTAATGTTCCATTTATACTCTGTATAAAAAATTATGGTGCTCGGGGTGCCTTGGTAGCTCAGTCGTTAAGCGTCCAACTCTTGATTTTGGCTCAGGTCATGATCTCAGGTCAAGGTCTTGGTCTTGAGATCAAGCTCCACATCAGGCTCTGCGATGGGCATGGAGCCTGCTTAAGATTCTCTTTCCCTCTCCCTCTGCCCCTCCCGCCCTAAAAAAAAATTATGGTGCTTAAAAAAATTATGGTGTTTATTATCCATTTGCAGAAGACTAAATGACACTGAAGACATAAAGCTATAATAGGCAACATTTATTGAACATTAATAAATGCTGGACAGTGTTCTAAGTACCATATATATTAATTGATTTAATCCTCACAAAAACCCTATGAAGTAGGTATTATTATTATCCCCATTTATAGGTGAGAAAACTGAGGCAGACAGATTAAGGTATTTGCCTGAGTTACTTAGCTCCTAAGTAGCAAAACTGGGATATAGGCCTGGGCAGTTCTTAATGATTATACTATGTCTCCAAAGGCAAAGCTATTATTATTACTACCGGAAGGAAAAATACAATTGCTGTAATATTCAAGAATTACTAAAACAAATAATATTTTTTAGCCCTTCTAGTTTAAAAACCATCACTACTCTTCCTCATAATAATAATACCAAGCCTTTATTGAATACTTACAAGGTGCCATGCAGTGTGTTAAGTGATTTTCATACATCACCTACGTAACCCTTACAATCCAAGAGTAGACACTATTATCGCTGTTCCATAAATGAGAAAACTGAGACTTGGAAATACTGACCCACCCAAGATCAAGAGATAGTAAGTGACAGAGCTTAGATCTGAACCTAGGTTCAACTCCAAAGCCTGTGCTCTCTGTGGTAGCTAGTCTCCCAAGATGGCTCCCCAATGAATACTCCTTTGTGCCCTCACGAAGTCCCCTCCCGCTCTTAATCTAAGCTGGCTCTGTGAAGCCAATAGAACATGATGTAAGTGATGTTGTGTGACTTCTGAGGCTAATTCATAAAAAGCCTTGTATGTTCCACCTGGGTCTTTTGGAATGTTAACTTTGGGAAAGCCAGCCACCATGTAAGAAGTCTGCCCTAGGAATACAATGCTAAAAGGAAGCCCCAGTTAGCCATGGAGAGAGATGCCTAACCAGCCCTCAAGCAGTTCCAGCTGTTCCAACTAAAGTGCCAGTCACATGAGTGAAAATGTCTTCTTGGATGTCAAGCCTTCAGATGACCCCAGCCCCAGGCGTCATGCAACTCCGAGAGTGATAACTGCCTAACTGAGCCCAGCCAATCCACAAATTACAAGATAATAATTTACTGTTTTAAACTAGTAAGGTTTAGGATGGTTTGTTATGCAATAAATCAAAAATACAAGCTATCAAACAATACACATAAAGTAATACATATTTGGTGTTTATTCCTTTTCTTTCTGCTGGTAAGCTTGCTCGTTAAGACTGTAACTCAGTGGGCATACTACATCAGTTGGGGCAACAGGTTTTCTGATACTTCTAGAATGTGCTGCTATGCCGTAATACTGCACAATTAAAATTATCATCTTAATAAAAATATTCTGGTCAACTGAAGATCTTTTGAGATTATACCAATTCTCCAATTAACTACATTTACAGACAACAAAAAATAGATTCTGAGCAAAGAAATCCCTACACCTTCAGAGTTTGGAATTCAAGTCACTAGGCATACTTCTTATGGCTTTCCTGTTCCACTAAATTAAACTCAGTGTGAGTCTTAGAAGTAAACTATGGAAACTGACAGGAAAAAAAACATTTTATTCTAGGGGCACCCAGGTAGCTCAGTCGGTTAAGTGTCCGACTCTTGATTTCAGCTCAGGTCATGATCTCAGGGTTGTGAGATTGAGCCCCGAGTAGGGCTCTTGCTGGGCGTGCAGCCTGCTTAAGATTCTCTCTTTCTCTTTCCCTTTGCCCCTCCCCCCCAACTCCTCAAAAAAAGAAAAAGTTTTATTCTATAGGCATTCAACCAACATTCTCCTGTAATAGTTTAGAATCAAACATTATTTGCAAATACTTACACTTAAAAAACAAATGGTATTTCCTCCCTGAGATGAAGTAGGTATAAACTGTTTACAATGTAAAATTCAAGCACCACTGCTGTAAACACCCCAAGAACACCCAAGAAACTTTAAGATTTAATTCAATTTAAGTATTTACTCAAGACTTTATTGTATATGATAATGAGATTGCTAGTCTCACCTGGATATCGACCATGTTGTTTATGAAACCTATCAACAGCCCGTAACATTAAATATAATACTATCTCATTATCTGGATTGTCCATGCTGGAAACTGAAAGAGAAAAACAATTCAGTGTAATTTGGATAATTCATTACATAAAAACAATGTAGAACTGAATTTACTATATACTCCAGTTTCAGGATACACGGCAATTCTATCACAAAATTTAAATATTTTGTGACAATAAAATAGAAAATGATAAATAATAGTAAAATAAAGGGAGAGGGAGATATGTTAAGATGAAACTCAATGTTCTTAAGGACTATTAGTTAGTCACATAATCTCTAATGACATAGTAACGTTCTGACTTTAGCTCTTCTTCATATCACATAACTTACTCAGTAACCTAAAGATGATTTCATGTATATATTAAGTTTTTATTTTGCAGTTATGACTATTTGGAAGTATGACTACTTCTTGGTTTATAGAATAAAATTTACAGTACAATGTTTACATTATCCTATAAATTATCATCATATACTCACTACTATTAAACACAAAATATTTATTTATACCTCTAAAATTGATTAAAACTAATAACCTAGCATCAAAGGATTATTATACTTACTTATTTCCTCCTTGTTAATTGTATCCAAGCCATATTCTTCAGCTAAGGATCGACATCTTACCACTCGAAGAAATGCAGAATTGGTGCCTGAATACAGGAAAGACATTATGGAAGTAAACGGTTGAGATGTGAATATTCCAAATCACAAGTCACTCTAAGAACAGGAAATTTTGGGGGCGCCTGGGTGGCTCAGTCGTTGGGCATCTGCCTTCGGCTCAGGTCATGATCCCAGGGTCCTGGGATCGAGCCCCGCATCGGGCTCCCTGCTCAGCGGGAAGCCGGCTTCTCCCTCTCCCACTTCCCCTGCTTGTGTTCCCTCTCTCGCTGTGTCTCTCTCTGTCAAATAAATAAATAAAATCTTTAAAAAAAAAAAAAAGAACAGGAAATTTTGTATATACTCTTTACAGACATGGAAATGTGAAGAAACGCCTCTTTGGCTCTCATGGTTAGCAGAGAAGGCACTAGAACACAAATCATCTGAAATTCATATCCTTGGCAGTACAACTAGCTCAGCACTGAGTAAGTAGGTGATGGCACCTCTCTGAGCTTGCTTTCATTTGTAAAATGGGGATATTACCTTTGAAAGTTGTTCTGTGGATGAAATGTGCAAGTGTATCAAGTGCATACCTCCCACAATACCTGATAGGACTCAGTGAATAGTCATTTTTATCATTATTACGGATAAGTAGTCCTAAAGGAGAGCATTATATATATTGTGCGCTTTACATATGTAAAACTTTCTTAAAAGAAACCCTTTGTATTATGGAAATTTTCAAACATACCCCAAAGTAGAGAGAAGAGAATTAACTTTCAAGTACCCAACATCCAGCTTCTAATCTGGTATCATATGAGCTAGTAGAGCAAACACAAATTCAAAAACAAGGTGCAAGATTGGTAGTGAAACAAAACAGTAAAACTAAGCCTCAACAAGCACTATGGAAGAGTCATTAAAGGAAGAACATGGATAAATACATTTTAAAGCTGGGGAACGTACAAAATATAGACTTTTGCAGAAGCTTAAGGCAGTAGCTACAGGGAAAAATTCTCAGACAGCATGTAAAACAAATTTTATTATTCTTAAACTAATTTTTTTTTTTTTTTAGATTTTATTTCTTTATTTGAGACAGAGCACAGAGGGAGAGGGAGAAGCAGACTCCCTCTTAAGTATTTATTCAAGACTTTGAATAAATTAAGCAGGGAGCCCGATGGACACAGGGCCTAATCCCAGGACCCCAGGATCACGACCTGGACCAAAGGCAGATGCTTAACCAACTGAGCCACTGAGACACCCCTCTTAAACTAATTCTTTTTTTTTTAAAGATTTTATTTATTTGACAGAGAGAGACATAGTGAGAGCAGGAACACAAGCAGGGGGAGTGGGAGAGGGAGAAGCAGGCCTCCTGCGGAGCAGGGAGCCCGATATGGGACTCGATCCCAGGACCCTGGGATCATGACCCGAGCCGAAGGCAGATGCTCAACGACTGAGCCACCCAGGCGCCCCCTCTTAAACTAATTCTTAAATACAAGAAAATGCTTTGGGCCTCCTAAGGAGTTATCAAGATCCCAAGAGCCAACCCACTCTGAAACTGGTTGGCAAAATTCTTAATTCCATCAGTCATTTAACACAGATCAAAGTGAGTATTTAAACCAATATTGTCAATGTACATGTGACTCGAGATTTCACATCCAAAGTCTTCACATAAAACTTTCCCAAACTATTTAAAAGTAATAAGCTGAAAATAATTCTGTATTGACAATTTTCAACTGACCTTCATGTCTTTTCAGCACTGCCATAGACAGATAAGCTTTATCACTGACCGTCTTAAAACACCCTCTCCCTTTATTATGAGGGGAAAAAAACACCAACTCTTAGTAATTCTTATCTATACCACTGAGACCATGGAAAATTTTTAATGTTAGCCATTTAAAATTCCTGAAAACATTTCGATCAAGCGAAGTAAAGAAATTAATTCAAGGGGACTTACAGAGTAATTTTAATTCTTTCTCTGAAATGGACTCTGGTGCCTGTAAAGACAGAAATGCAGGTTTTGCTCCAGTATATAAGAGGAGATGAACACAGACTGCAGCACAAAGCCAATCACTGGGAGATGGAGAGGCTTTCCCCAAGCACTGGAAGAGCACTGTAAAAACACCTTGTTTCCTTAGTGAAGGCCTTTCTCATTAGCCAGGTCAGAGATCCCTCTAAAGAAGCCTAGAACCAGGCCACACCCTCTATCTCTAAACCTTTTTGGCCACTGGAGTTATGCAATCAGGCCAAATGGAGCCCTACTGTCCGTGAAAGGCACAGTACGCTCGGCTCAGCAGCTTACCTGGCCGATAGACTGCAACAATTTGGCAACATGATTACCCACAGCAGCAGCATCTTTCTTTGCTTTTTCACGGTAACTGGAAAAGAACAACAAACAGCTGTTTTCAACAATTTTTAAAGTTAGCAAAATTTAAATATCACCATGAAGCAAATTTCTTTCCTTTTCATGAAAAAATACTGGTCTGGTAACATACAAATGTAAAAATGCCATGGAAATGCTAGCAGCAGCAGCTGTTAGTGGCTGGGAATCTCCCCAGTGTTGGTGATGGACTCTTGGAATGTACTAATGCCTGAGCTCCCTCTATAATTAACAGCAATTTAAAAACTACCCTCCTAGAGGGATCCACGATCCATGCTTCTGGGAGGACCTGACTACGTATGTTACTGAAGAACATGATTTATCTCCTGGAAGTTAAATCCAAGGAAAGTCAAATACTTCAAAACTGTCTATCTCCAGGGACGCCTGGGTGGCTCAGTCAGTTAAGCATCGTCTGCCTTCGGCTCAGGTCATGATCCCAGGGTCCTGGGATCAAGCCCCATATCAGGATCCCTGCTCAGTGGGGAGCACACTTCTCCCTCTCCCTCTGCTGCTCCCCCCTTGTGCGCATGCTCTATTTCAAATAAATAAATAAAATCTTTAGAAAGAAAAAAATTCATGTAGAAAAAACAAATTCATGTAAAACCTATAAGGTCTATTTACACTTTCATTCTCTGAAGATGATCAGTGTTAAGCTGACTACCTTGATTGTGAGGTCATACTTCCGTCTATCCTCAGCTGACTTTCCCCAAGTTTTAAATAACTGAACTTTTAGACTAGGACAACAAAGGTGTGTTAGACAGTGGCTGAGGTGAAAAATACAATGTCTAGAGAACAGAGATCTTCTGTGTGACATCATTTGGTCCTTGAGGAACCCAAACCAGTGGCCCTGGATTCATCAGCAACATGCCTAAACTACATAAGGGTAATATCCACTGAGATCCATACTTATGACAGTCTACCTGGGTTCAGGCTAGTGACACTTAAGAGAGCTGGTGTCCATCTACAGTCACAAACTCTTTAAATTATGAAACATTTTGATAAAATATTCATCAAACTAAAGACTTCGAAGTTTTAAGTTATAGATAAAAGTTCCTATAGGGCCATAGTTAAGAGTATAGAGCTGGGGGGCATCTGACTCTTCTTGGTTTCAGCTCAGATCATGATCTCAGGGTCGTGGGATCAAGCCCTGCATTGAGCCCTACCTCAGCCTCTGTGCTCAGCAGGGCATCTGTTTCAGGTTCTCTCTCTTCCTCACCCTCTGCCCCTACCCTTCATGCTCGCTCTCTCTCTCTCTCTCTCTCCCTAAAAAAAAAAAGAGTATAGAGCTGGGTTTCATGGGTTCGAATCCTGACTCTATTTCCCAGCTATCTGACTCTGAATAAATTACCTTTTCTATGTTTCAGTTTCCTCATCTGTAAAACTGGGAAAATAATAGTATCTCTCTCATGGGGTTGTTGTAAATATTAAATTAGTTAATACATAGAGCAGTTCATAGCACAGAGTTAAATGGTCAAATATTAGGTTTTTATCATGAAAGATGAAAGAAAAAATCTGCCCCCTAGTCAGTAGATGGGAACTCTCTGTACTTTCTGCTCAATTTTCCTATAAACCTAAAACTATTCTAAAAATAAGATCTATTTTAAAAAGTCTGCCCGTAAGTTTTTTTAGCTTATTTTTAAAAACTGTAACAGACTTGCATTTGATTTCTGATAGAGTGGTAAAATATGTTCATCTGTACTATAAACAAGTTAATTTACTGGTAACAGAGTTTGAAAACAGTGACTTACACATTTTGCAGCTTTATATATTTGCTTGAATCTGCGATCATATCAGGAATTGTGCCTCGAACAGGTAAATTTCCCTGACCCTCTTTGGCCACAAATTCCTTTAAGGCACGAGCTAAAATCCAAAATGATGGAGTCTAAAAGAGTAAGAAAAAAATTAGTATTAAATGGCATCTGAATTTGACCCAAAGGTTAAGATGGCACTATTTACTTTTGGTTGTTACCTGTTTGGTGATATTTATGCAGTGATCATCATTAAATATATCTTCAATACTGCTTGGGATCTAACAAAGGAACACAAAACATTTACTTATACTAAGAATGTGCCCATCTGTATTTCCACTCTTTCCCCAAACAAATTCTTTTAATTCCTACATTGTAATCAAATACAAACTTCTGATGTGCTTAGACTTTTTTTGTAAAGATTTTATTTATTTGAGAGAAAGAGAGAGAGAGAGTGGGAGCACGTGTGCACACAAGTGATGAGGGGGAAAGAGGGAGAGGGAGAAGCAGACTCCCTGTTGAGCAGGGAGCCCCACTCAGGGCTCAATCGGGGACTCTGGGGTCATGACCTGAGCCGAAGGTAAATGCTTAATTGACTGACCCACCCAGCCGCCACCATGCTTATTAGACTTTCATTGAGAATCAGTACCAGACAGAGATTTGATGAGGAAAGAGAGAATGGAAGGAAGTCCCCTCCTGCCCACTGGTGTCAGCATTAAAGACTGACCAGTTCTCTTCCATCATACATGGATTAAAAAGGGAGCCAAAGTCTTTTGATATAGTTACATCTGAAGATATAACAAAGATTTCAGACATTACTAGCAAGCTAGATTTGTAGTCCATGTGTTTCCAGCTTGTCAAAAATGTGAAACCCTTACACCCTAAATCAGGAACTACTGGAAGAGACAACAACTCTGGCAAAAACTAGATAGTTAAATTAAGTACTTTTAAGGCTGGCAAAAATCATCATACATTAATAACAACTATTGAAATTATAGGCTTTGATTCTACAGCTGTGTGGAAAGAAGAAATTTCTTATTGGTAACTTCCTAACTGGTCTCTCTGTTTCTGCTCCCAGTCCCCTACAGTCTATTCTTCTCACAAGAACCAGAATGATTTTTTAGATATATAAGTAACGTCACTCCACGCCCTGCTCAAAATGCTTGAATGGCCCCCTCCCGATCCTAGAACTCCTCATCCTCATCATGTCCTACCCCTCTGTTCTGTGCAAATTTTGTTCATAGCACCTAGTGCATGTATCTGTCTGCTTGGTTCACCATACAGAACCTAACTATGAGAACCTTGGGTTTTTTTTAATTGGGGTAAATTTTACATTCAGTGAAATGAATCTTAAACGTACAGTTTGATGCATTTTGATTACTCTGCGTGTCCTTTTAACCATCACCTCAATTAAGACAAAGAAAATTATCATCACCCCAGAAAACTGATTGATAAAGCACACACTTTAATTACTCAGCAATATTACCTCATTGTCTCCAAAAAGTTTGTAATGACAGCTTAAGTGCTTTCCTAATGTGAAAGACAGCATTTTTTGCCATTTTAAATTATAAGAAAATTCTTAACTTAAAATACCAGTTGTGTTATTCCAAATTTCCCAAAAACCTCACTGGCGAGACCTTAACAACAAAACAAAGGGCATCTAAACAGAGTTATCCTCCAAATAATGTTTTACAATGTCATTAAGAACGTCTTCCATTATATCCAAACAACTACTGTCAAAAGCAGACGCAGGGTAAGATTTAACTTTCAGGCAACACTATTTTGGGCCAGCAAAATATCACCTTCATTATATATTTCCTACACCCAAACTGTTACTATTCACAAATCATGTACTTCAAATAATGTATATAAATCACTGTATCACTAGTATATGCTGAAGCACCGATAACCATTTTAACAAGGACAATACAGTCTTATTAAAACAAGATTCAATCCATATTATAGATATTAATTTCTAACAACTTTACAATTTAGGAAATATTAACTTAAATCTAAAATAAGGGCACCTGGTGGCTCAGTCAATTAAGCCCCTGACTTGTGATTTCAGCTTAGGTCATGATCTCAGGGTGGTGGGATGGAGCCCAGCATCTGGCTCTGCACTCAGCTGGGAGTCTGCTTGGGATTCTCTCCCTCTCCCTCTGCCCCCACCAAATCATGCACACATGCACACATGTTCTCTCGCTTACTCTTTCTCTAAAATAAATAAATAAATGGTTTTTTAAAAAAAAAGAAAAATATAAAATCAACTATTTCAGATGAGGACTTCAGAAAACACCTTTCTTGTATGAATTCCTCAGCAACACTTTTAATACCTGAGTTGTGTTTAGTGCTGTGTTCACATTTTTAATAGCTTCTTCAAAATTCTCTTCATCTTCCGGAGCCCCGTTTTCATTCTTTAGAATTCCTAGTAAAATAGAAATTGGTTAGCAAAAAATAGCCCTTTTCTTCTCACCCCTTTGCTCTCCCTAACATTATGGAAATAACCTCATCAGATCTTAAAAGGGAGGACTGGATACTGAAACTTAAGAAGAAAGAGGCTTATCATTAGTCATTTTTTTATTAATATTAGCAGCTAACCTTTGTTAAGCTTTTACTTTGTATCAGACACTACTAAGTGTACTTCACATTTTACTGTATGAATGAATCCTCACAACAACCCACGAGGTAGTTATCAGCAGCACCCAGTTCCTCATTCACAGATGAGGAAACTATCAGTAGTTATTTAAAAAACTATATGATGAGTGGCTCCTAAACCTCCCCTGAGAAAAAATAAAATACAAGCTCATGATGGCACTGTCTGACAAAGCCACTGACAGAAATCCAACAAACAGCTTCAAGCAATTTGCTTTTCAAACTTTATACAACATTCAATTGTATCCCATCATATTACCTTGTCTAATCAAATCTCTGAAGTCTTCTTTTTCTTTATACGTTTTAGGTATTCGTCCATTTGTCTAAATTGGTTAGAAATTTTTAAATTCTAGTTATAAAAAATCAAAACATGGAAACTGAGAGTCCCAAGTTTCCCCCATTCTCACATCCACATGAGATTTCATCAGCAAATACCTCAGTGAAATCAGAGACTGACTTGAAAGAAAACAAAAACTGTGAGCCATTTCTCTACATTCATTCCCCACTGCCAGTTTCAGAATGACATTTACTGATATTTCATTTTGTTAATAAAAATATCAGTATCAAAAGAGGTACTGCCAGATTTAAACAGAAAAGCACCCACCTCCTCTATAACCATATAAAGAAAAGAATTAATCTCCCACTTTCCTCCACTGAAATCCTTTATAATAAATTGAAAATACAGTCATATATGAAATTTGTGTTTTTAAAAAAGGACGTACTTCACTATACCACTGTGCTAAATATTTAGCTACGATCACAATCCATGGAGTATGGCTATGGTCCTAAAAACGAAAGAAAAACCAAAGAAAATGTCAGTATTAGTTAACATTAATTAGTTTACATTTAGTTTTTATCACATCATCTCATTTTCAACAAATCCAACAGTAATTATGATCATCTCCCACTATATGTAGTATAGTGAATGG
Source organism: Mirounga angustirostris (assembly GCF_029215605.1). Taxonomy (NCBI): domain Eukaryota; kingdom Metazoa; phylum Chordata; class Mammalia; order Carnivora; family Phocidae; genus Mirounga; species Mirounga angustirostris. Next base: position 18,899,401 of record NW_026991724.1, on the reverse strand, counting down.
AGGAAAATGAACTGCATTAATGAAAATGGCTTTACAGGGGCGCCTGGGTGGCTCAGTTGGTTGAGCGATTGCCTTCAGCTCAGGTCATGATCCTGGAGTCCTGGGATCAAGTCCCACATCGGGTTCCCTGCTCGGCAGGGGGTCTGCTTCTCCCTCTGACCCTCTTCCCTCTCATGCTCTCTGTCTCTCATTCTCTCTCAAATAAATAAATAAAATCTTTAAAAAAAAAAAATGGCTTTACAAACTTTTTTTAGAAGCAATATCCAATTTAGTCCTAATATGGCAGGTTTGTACTAAGACTGTCCCCATTTTACCGTCAATAAAAGAGTCTCAGAGATTGCCACCTGAAGAGAAAGCTCAAATCTCTTGATTTCAGATACCAATCCTAGACTGAGAAAACTCTGTTTTCTGGTCAAATACCTGCATTTTAATTAATACATGGGTAGGAAAAAAACCACATACTCCCTAAGTTACATAGTCTATTATAAATATCATTATTTCTATAATGAAATATGGAGTTGCTTTGGTAACTCTTCAAACACTAAAAATAACTTTCAAGAGGAATTAATTTCAACAAACACCCACCCCAAATTCACACTATTTTAAAAAGTACATCTAATTGTTTACAAAAGGGTTATGAAGAAGGCTGCTGGGATGTTATTACCCAATTTCTTTTTTTTTTTTTTTTAAAGATTTTATTTATTTATTTGACAGAGAGAGGCAGTGAGAGAGGGAACACAAGCAGGGGGAGTGGGAGAGGGAGAAGCAGGCTTCCGGCGGAGCAGGGAGCCCGATGCGGGGCTCGATCCCAGGACCCTGAGATCATGACCTGAGCCGAAGGCAGACGCTTAACGACTGAGCCACCCAGGCGCCCCTATTACCCAATTTCTTGACGTGGGTGTTGATCACACAGATATGTTCAGTTAATGAACTGCTCTTCAAAAAAAAAAGCTTTTCAAATTTTGGTGGAAAACAAATTTATTTCAAACAAATTAAGTACAATGTTGTTACTATGTAATCTGGATGACAAGAATATGGATGTTTATAATATTTTCTCACTATGGTGTAATTCAAAAACCTTAAGTTAAAAAAAAATCTTTTAATCCATCTGTAAATGGAAGGTCATACATACTACCAACCTTTTTTTCCATATGATCCAAATCATAAGACTGAAAATGTTCTCTCAGTTCAGGAAATGGCTTATCCAGTCGTAGATCCTCTAATGCATTATCTGGATGAGATTCTATTACTGTGAAACAAATAATCCCAAAACATAGACTTCTTTAGCGATACTTCTGGAATACACTACATTATAGGGACTTAAGAAATCTATAATTTCTGAGAGAGTGGGACATCCGGCTTGCAAGCAGGCAGATTCGTTTTGCATGTGATAAAAGAGCGACTTAAAAATGGGTGATGTTGAGAAAGGGCAAGAAGATTTTTGTTCAGAAGTGTGCCCAGTGCCATACCGTGGAAAAGGGAGGCAAGCACAAGATTGGCCCAAATCTTCATGGTTTATTTGGTCGAAAGACATGTCAGTCCCCTGGATTTTCTTACACGGATAACAACAAGAACAAAGACATCGCCTGGGGAGAGGAGACATTGATGGAGTATTTGGAGAATCCCAAGAAGTACATCCATGAACAAAAATGATCTTCACTGGCATTAAGACAGGAGAAAGAGCAGACTTGACAGCTTATCTCAAAAAGGGCTACTAAGGAGTAATAGTTGGCCACTGCCTTATTACAAAACAAAAATGTCTCATGACTTTTTCTTATGTGTACCATATTTAAATTGATCTCATACACGAGAATTCGGATCATGAATGGCTGATAGAATATTTCTTTTGGACAGTCCCGATTTAAATAAGATGGGCTCGTGGTTAAATGAATAGGATCAGCTTTTTGAACTTTGATAGTAATTCTGGTTCAGCAAGTGCTGTCACTGTTTTCCCCTTCCAGAGATTCAATTACAATTGATTAGTAATGGTCAGCTTTTCACAGAGATGGTAAATGCCATCTCTAAACTTATAGAATATTAGTTTTATATTTAGACTGATATAACTGGTTATATTAATACATATGTAAATACTGAGGAAATCCCTTCACTGTCTCAGAACAGCAAGACTCAGCTGTGTTCCAAGTTGTGTTTGTTAGCCTGTTAAAGGCAAGGGCTGAAGATAAGCTGGCAGTGTCCACTTTATCTTTTTGGTCTTAACTATGCCAATGCGGTTAAAATTCCCTGCATCTAAAATGTTGCCTTTTGCTTAATGAAAGGCATTTTAGTGTGGTTTATGTACAATATTAAATAAAGAATACTTAACACTTCTCACATTTTATAGATGATCTGTAAGGTCACATGCTTTTAAAATTCTGTGTGACAAGATATAGCAGCAGATTTGGCTTGTGGATTCTTCACTAAGTCAGACTAAGTTATAATTCAGGATTGTCTTCTAAACAGCTATTCAAAGACACAACTGTGAATTACCATATATGTATGATTGGTAATGGTGCTTTTGCCAACTCGTTAGAAGGGTGAAAAATGAAAAGATATATCATCAGCACAAGTCTGTAAATTATGTGATAAGGCTTAAGATAATTAAAAACAAAATCACAGATCATGAAAAAAAGAAATCTATACTTTCTAAATGGGCATAGGACCTACAGGTTTTTTTTCTGTTTCTTTTTTTTTTTCTCCCAAGGAACTGATTTTATTTAAATTTTTTTTTAATTTTTTTTTTTTAAGATTTTATTTATTTATTTGAGAGAGAGAATGAGATAGAGAGAGAGCGTGGGGGGGGAGGGTCAGAAGGAGAAGCAGACTCCCTGCTGAGCAGGGAGCCCGATGCAGGACTCGATCCTGGGACTCCAGGATCATGACCTGAGCCGAAGGCAGTCGCTTAACCAACTGAGCCACCCAGGCGCCCCTGATTTTATTTTTTAATTTTTTAAAGTAAGCTCCACGCCCTATGTGGGGCTCGAACTCACAACCCCAAGATCAAGAGTCACATGCTCCACCAACTGAGCCCGACAGGCACCCCTTTTCTGTTCATGATTGAGATAAATTTATATACACATATATATTTACATTTTTCTAAATGCACAAATCATAAGTGGACTATAGTTTTAGTAAGAGTAAACTCAAAATTCCTCTAGAGCTGAATTTTCTTGCTATTATAATTTTAAAAGACCAAAACTGATAAAATATGTGTTCAGATAGTACTTAACAATCTACCTTTCCCCTCCTGTGGTCTTCAATAGACATCATCACCATCTACCTAGACCTCTTCCCTAGAAACCTGATGGTTATCCTTTACTTTTTTTTTTTTTTAAGATTTTATTTTTAAGTAATCTCTGCACCCAAAGTGGGACTCGAACTTTCAACTCCAAGATCAAGAGTTGCATGCTCTTCTGACTGAGCCAGCCAGGTGTCCCTATCCTTGATTTCTTTCTTCCTTGGCCCAACATCAGTCATTACACAGCCTAATATCACAGTTCTCCATATGGCGGGAGTACAGGAATGTGTAATTTCGGTGAGTGTTTAGAGCTAGGCCTAGTTCTGTCACTTGCTAGCTGTGTGACTTTAGGCAAATAACTTAATCTCTGTGCCTCAGCATCCTCATCTGCAAAAAGCAGATATAACAGTATCTACCTTATAAGGATTTTGGAAAGATTACATGAAATAATCCACATTACAGCAGGCACACAGCCAGCAACGTTAATTATTATTTACCCCTTTATTATTATTATTTATTATTATTATTTACCCCCTCTTCCCTATCCTTGTAATATCTGCCTTAGGTCAGGGGCTCGGTCTCTGTCTCTCTCACCTAGTTACGCCACTGGAAATTTCCTAACAGCAACCCCTGCCTCCAATCTTTGCTCCTTCAAACCCATTCATTCTCCACCCCACTTCAGGGTATACATTTGAAATAAAATTTTCTCCCTGTCACTCTCCCACTTACAACTCTTAAAGGGCCTACTACCACCTGCCGAGAGCTGATGCCCAGAAGCCACCCCCTAACTGCCCAGGCAGATACTACTCCCCCGTGATACTACCAACACCAATGGCTATCACTACGCCAGCAGAGTTCCCTGGCTCAGAGCCATGCAGGAATACTGAATGAAAACTGGATGATGATTTAAGCTTAAAAATTTCTAAGTAGGGGCACGCCTGGTGGCACAGCCAGTTCAGCGTCCGACACTTGGCTCTGGCTCAGGTCATGATCTCGGGGTCATGAGACTGAGCCTCACGTGCGGCTCCCACTCAGTGTGGAGTCTACTTGAGATTCTCTCTTTCCCTCTGCCCCTCCTGCACGTGCTCACTCTCTCTCTCTCAAATACATAAATAAAATCTTTTTTTTTTTAATTTGTAAGTAAAGGTCTAATATCATCCTTGAGCTAATGCAAGCTTACCTATATATGACTTCAGTCTCCTATAACACTGTTTCCTTGGAGCAGTAGTTAGGTAAATGCCTTGCTTATTGTGTAGAACTGTACCTGAACTGGGGGAGCCTAATGCCTCTATGAGAATGGAATGAAAGATTGGTAGAGAAAAGCTGGTACGACGTCCATGTGTCACTGTGACCCACATACCGTGGCTCTCACCTGTAGCAGCCCTACACGCCCTATGTGGGTTGAGAGGCAAAAAAAGCTAGGGACTTGTTTTGCTCCTGGGCCTCCTAATAAGATGAAGAAGCTGTACTTGTTGTATCTCCTGCTTTGTACCCTTCTATAACACTAAGTAAAGGAAATATTAAAGACTATTGATTCTGATTGCCACTCTGAACCTGTAACCAGAGTTGTGCTGTTAAAATTTACTTTGTAATTTATTTATTTATTTATTTATTTAAAGATTTTATTTATTTATTTGACAGAGAGAGACACAGCATGAGAGGGAATACAAGTAGGGGGAGTGGGAGAGGGAGAAGCAGGCTTCTCTCCGAGCAGGGAGCCCAATGTGGGGCTCGATCCCAGGACCTGGAATCATGACCTGAGCCGAAGGCAGACCCTTAACGATTGAGCCACCCAGGCGCCCCTAAAATTTACTTTGTAATTTAATACTGACTTTCTATGGGGCACCTGGATGGCTCAGTCGGCTAAGTGTCTGCCTTCGGCTCAGGTCATGATCCCACGGTCCTGGGATCGAGCCCTGCATCAGGATTCCTGTCAGTGGAGAACCTGCTTCTCCCTCTCCCTCTGTTGCTCCCCCCTGCTTGTGCTCTCTCTCTGTCTGTCTCTGGAATAAATAAATTAAAAAATAAATAAATAAATAAAAATAAAAAACAAAATTGATTTTCTAAATTGTCAGGTTTCTAAAAGTGTAGCTAAAGCAACCAATGGCAAGCCCCATAGGTGCAACAGACTTACCTGGATGTTCTTTTATAATGATCCTCATATAACCAACTAGTCCATATGTCCTACAGATCAAAAGAGGTATTTGTGAATTCCAAAGGACATCCGCTAAACGTAGTAATGTACTGTAAAGGAAAGCACAATAAATAAGAACATAAGCAAATGGATATAGGCCAAACATGAAAACACTCTAAAATAAAGCAACTTTCTTACTAAGTAATAAATGCAAAGATATATCTATTATATTTACACAAGCAGATCATGGATACACTGAAAAGCAATTCCACAAGACTGCAGCCTCACAGAAAGTGTATCTCTTGGACTAGAGGAACATGAAAGCCTCCTCTTTTGTATTAGGGAGAATGTTATTGAAAGACACTTCTACTTCTTACACGTTTCCATAATGATAAAGAAAATATCTATAAAACCCTTATCTACACCCCCAAGCACACTCTATAATTCTAACTAGGTTTTTTTTTTCACTAAAAAATAACCGATGTTTAATTTAACTGCTCTAAATATAGTAGGAAAAGTTTCACATCTCAGTATTTTTCTCTTCCCCATCTTTTTGATGTTGGAGACTTATAAGCACTTCCATTAAAGGTTTCTGTGGAGTTTAAGAACTTTAAGAACTACAGGGGTGCTGGGTAGCTCAGTCAATTAAGCATCCGACTCTTGATTTCGGCTCAGATCATGATCTCAGGGTCGTGAGACAGAGACCCACACCAGGCTCCGTGCTCAGCGGGGAGTCTTCTTGAGATTCTCTCTCCCTCTCCCTCTTGCCCCCCCTCACCTGCTCTCTCTCTCTCAAATAAATAAGTCTTTAAAAAAAAAAAAAAAAAAAAGAGGGGCACCCGTATGGCTCAGTCAGTTAAGCAGCAGCCTTCAGCTCAGGCCACCATCTTGGGGTCCTGGGATTGAGCCCTGCATGAGGCTCCCTGCTCAGCAGCGAGTCTGCTTCTCCCTCTGCCCCTCCCCCCGACTCTAAACTCTCTGTCTCGGTCTCTTTCTCTCTCTCAAATAAATAAATAAAATCCTTAGGGGTGTCTGGGTGGCTCAATCGTTAAGCGTCTGCCTTTGGCTCAGGTCATGATCCCAGGGTCCTGGGATCGAGCCCCGCATCGGGCTCCCTGCTTGGAGGGAAGCCTGCTTCTTCCTCTCCCACTCCCCCTGCTTATGTTCCTGCTCTCGCTCTCTCTCTGTCAAATAAATAAATAAACTCTTTAAAAAAAATTTAAATAAAATAAAATCTTTAAAATAAATATATTAATTTAAAAATTTTTTTAAATAAAGAATTTTAAGAACTATAGTCTTTGCAGAGAAAACAAAACTATGCAAATCTAATAAGAGACTAAAATAAAAATGAATTAACATAAAAATTTACCTTTCAGGAAGCTGAGTTGCAACCACAATGGTAAACCTACAGAAAAACGAAGGATCATTGTCTAGAAGGTTTTCTGGACTCTAAATAGGACACAGGAAAAAAATTAAACAATTTTATAATCATGTTAAACATGGCAGAAACAGTTAAGCTATTTTAGAACAAATGAGGCAACATGTTAGACTCCAGTGTTAAAGTAATTCAACTCTTAAATATACAAAGATTCAAAATTCTAAATGCTAGGGCACCTGGCTGGCTCAGTCAGTATAACAGGTGACTCTTGATCTCGGGGTCACCAGTTCGAGCCCCATGCTGGGCGTAGAGATTACTAAAATAAACTCAAAATTCCAAACTCTTAGGGCTCTGAATTATTAAAAAATTACATTTCCACATATATATATATACCATATATACCTCTTCCACAAAACTCCCGGAGACATCGTTATTTAATTCTTGTAAGAATTCCATGGCAGCCTGAGCTCGGTTCTTTAAAAAAAAAGAGCATTTGACTTGAATTAGAAAAAATTTGGTTAAAATATAACCACTCAATTTACAGATCAAGCAAACATATTATAAAACTTCCCAAATTTCATGCATAGCTATGACAATTCTGCTTTTCATAGTATTTAAGCTGAGGTTCAATCACAATATTTCTTTAAATACTACTTAAAGACTATATTATTTGTACCCAACTTTTCTGAGCAGGCAAATGACCAGAAAACCTTGGGTAGCAGGCAGAGATATTCTGGACCAAGTTTAGACTCACTCTAACCTCCCACATTTATAATCCTGTATGAGAGGTCAAAGAAACAGTCATTTCCATTCAGAACACTGTATTAAGTTGACTATTATGGCTTTGTAAGAATTTTAATACGGAACATACAAAAATAAAAGATAGGCTGGCTAACTCTTAAAAATCTTGTTAACCAGAATATTCCATCCTCCTTATGTTAATCTCAAGGTTTAGCTTTAATACAGGATACAGCATAAAAACATAGACAGTACGTTTAAGTTCTTAAACCACCAAGCATATAAAGATTTGCGAGATTTAAAAAAAATAAAGCTAATTTAACTTTTTTCTCAGAGAAATAAAAGCTCTTTGAACGTCAAAGCTTTCCAAGCAATCAAAATACAGTGGCATCATTAGATGCTCAAACACAGCTATATTCTATAATAAACCGATGGTTTACCTTGCCGATGCTGCTTCTTTGAAGGAAAAAACTAGAACAGAATTAAAAAAAAAAATTAAGGGCTTCTTTGACTATAAAGGGAAGGTTATTTGTAACACCAGGTATATTTCATTCATAGTATAAATACTAACTATATTTTAATAATAGATTATTAAATTTATTTAATAACAGCGTTCCTGGAGGAAGATAACAGGATGAAATTTGTAATCAAAGACCAGGCTAATAAATCAATGTTCCCAAAGTGTGTACCACAGAACACAAATTTCATAAGATGCTCTGAGAGAATAAAAGTTCCCTGGCTTGGGCGCCTGGGTGGCTCAGTTGGTTAAGCGACTGCCTTTGGCTCAGGTCATGATCCTGGAGTCCTGGGCTCGAGTCCCACATCAGGCTCCCTGCTCAGCAGGGAGTCTGCTTCTCCCTCTGACCCTCCTCCCTCTCATGCTCTCTGTCTCTCATTCTCTCTCTTGCAAATAAATAAAATCTTAAAAAAAAATTTAAAAATAAATAAATAAATAAAAGTTCCCTGGCTTTACAAAGTTTGGGAAACACCATATGTTATATTTCCCTCTTGGAAATTCATAATAAATATATCACATGATATTAAGAAGGTCTTATCTTAGAGAAATGTTTAACTTCATTTGGCCCATTTCCAAACTCATTTGACCATGGAATCCATTTGCCCATTTAGCAGCTATTAACATTCCGTAGAGCCAGTGTTCCACAGACCACACTTGAGAAGTGCTATATTGAACTGCTTGCTTTTGCAGGTTAACTAAAACAGACTTATTCAGGTTTCCTCCCACATACCCTTGTCATGTCTCAAGGCCCAGATTTGAGGCTGGGCACCATTTTGTAGCATAAAATCAGTGGCTCCATAATCAAAAGAAACCTTATTCTTATCACACACTGCTCTACCAACCAAGTAAGCAAAGATAATAGGACTTTTTCTTTATAGATAGATACCAATAGAAGGGTGCTGTTGTAGATACACTACCACCCAAAGAAAAGATATCAAAGCTCAATATGAACTAAATTCTGACTTTTCTTGAATGTACTCACTGTTGTCATATACTAACAAATACAATGAGAGATTCCAGCCTCCAAGTCTGGAGAAGAACTTGAAATCCAAATCTGGCAATGCTTTGGAAAACTATATTATGATAATCTTTAAAAAATAATATACAGGCCATCTTTAAAACAGCATTTTTATAGAGACAGTGGAGTATACAGAGAGATATACCTGGACTAAGCTCAGAAGAAACACAAATAAAAGGTAATTTTTATTATTCTTGTAATCCAAAAATACAATTTTTTTTTCAAAAATACAATTATTTTAAATTATGTACTAACCCCTAGGGATCAATGCAAGGACTTAGGAATTGTCTAGATTTCACAAATCAAGGAATAAGGACTACTCCTTTGCACTAATAGCAACAATGAAGACAGTAATGATGGGTACCTTTTATTAATGGTCTATCTGCTGGACACGTATAATGACTTACTTCATCCTCACCATAATCCTAAACACAGGGATTATTTCCACCTGAGAGTCAAGTCACCTTGGCTGAGGAGGTGGAGCTGGGATTTAGGCCTTACTCTCCTGTGACAGTGCACTGCTTTCCCTAATATGCATGTGTTTGAAAAGAATAGAACATACTTATTTCCAGCATCCTCTCCGCTGACCTGATTTCCATCGATAATTGTAAATGAACCAATACCTGGAAGACAAAACAGAGTCAGTCAAGGACACATAATTTCTAGTTCAAAACTGTATGGAGTAAATTTACTACCACAAAACTACCTTACCTGGTAGTACCAAGTTTTTAAGAATTTCGGTTCCTGTGGCTGTTGCATTTATTAGGCAAACATGAGCAGATTCTAAAGCCTCTTGCCCATGATCACCCCACAACCTACAAAACAAGACACAAATTCAACACTTCTAAAACTTCCACACAAATCCAACTTTCTTATTTGGATGGTGATCTTTGATCTTCAAAGTGTTCTTGCACAGAATGGCTGATGTGATAACCACAGTAAACACGTGAGACAGGAAGAGCATCAGGTGTTACGGGGACTATAGCTGAGTAACCTAAGATTCAGACAGGCTGATGCTTTGCATGATTAGAAGGGGGTCAAATCTGTACTAAAAACTTGGGTCTTCCAGCTCCTTGTCCATTACTCTTTTCAAGCCAGATAACTTATAGAACAGATATATTAGATATATTCATTAACATTAAAGAACTGCCTTAGACTTAAAACCCATTTGATCCTCTATTTCATTTCTCCTTAAATTACACAGAGCCAGTATATTTAAGATCTTGACATAGAATTTATCACTGTGACATCTCCAAGAGTGATAAAAGCTTTACCAAGAAAACTGAATTACTGTCATATGGAAAGCCTCATGTTGACTTCTATAGGAGTGCTTTAAAATATAAAACCCAATGCTCATTTTAATAGCATGATTAATAAATGCATACATTATCAAACACAAAGATATAATAAGGATCAGAAATATACGTTATAACCTGATTCACACTGGCATATCATTAACAGGGCAAGGTGCATGATCACACATGCATCATGGCATCTGGCCCAGTCTGGTTACCTTCACCCAGAAAGCCTTTTATCCTTCCTTGTCAGTATGGGAAGTATGAAAATCATTAGAAAAATGCCACAGTCTGGAGGACTGACAGGCTTTAATGTGCTTTCCCGGTCACCTGATCAAAAACAGATGCCCTGTTATTGCGTAGCCAGTATGTCCTCCAGAGCATATCACAACTGTAACTATTTCATTTGGTTTTTTATTTGAGGAACATCCATCTCTCCATTCCACTCTAAACTCCATGAGGGCCCAGATAACTCCCTATGTGCACCCCTGGAGCCGCAAATGCCTGGCACGCTGCCTTGCCCAGAGGAAGTGATCACTGAACAGCTGTCAAATGAATGGAGGAATAGCCTAGAAGAACCAGACAGACGGGAAACATCTGTTTTTTTTTTTTTTTTTTGAAAGTAGGGCACACACAAGACAAGATAGATTTGGTTGATGGATGCTTGGGTACTCAGATAGTGAGCCTAAGAGAATACTGGTGCATTTCTAGGTAAGGCATTTCAAGAAAGAGGCCAGACAAGAAATCAATCCTCTTTGCTCCCATGCTGGCCTAACTATGGAGAGCACGGCCTGGTTGACTCCTGCCCGGCTGTACAACTTTGCTTCTAGCAGCCTCCCTCTGACATTCCAAAACCGATAACCAATTCTCACTATGCAAAGTAAAATTTGGTCCTTAACTGGATGGGACTCAGCAAAAATTCTCAAATTCAAAAATTTCAATAACCTAAAATATCTTCTCAGCTCTTTCTTGTATGGTTATATCTGAATTCAAAACACAAGCAATGCTAAGAATTTACAAAAGAACACAAGTTGGTTACAAGGGCTCTGTCACTTTGCTTCCTTTCCCAGAAGCTTGGGAGCAGAGTGATGTGACTGAGAACAAGCTCTGAAAAAGCCAGAAGGGCCTATGTTTACATCCTGGCTCAAATACATGGGAGACTCTGGACAAGTTATCTAAGTTTCTCCAAGACTCCATTTCCCCATCTATAAAGCCAAGAGAATGTCAGCCTTCAATGCTGCTCTCAGAATTAAGTGCCTGAAGCCCCTAATACAGAACTAAGCTGTAGGTGCATATGGGAGTTCCAGGGGACATATAGGGACATACTGTAACTTCTCCCGGCTTGGGGGGGGGGGGGGGCGGTTTCCAGAAAGGATGAGGGCCAAGCATTTGTGTTACTTCCACTGCCTTAACACATAGACGATGCTTAATAAATAAGGAATGGGGTGTGTAAGGAGAAAAGGCAAGATAGAGGAATTAGCCAAGGACCTGCCTAATGGCTTAGACCTGCAGTGTCCACTAAGGTAGCCATTAACCACATTTGGCTACTGAACACTAAAAATGAGGCTAGCTGGTCGGAACTGGGATGTGCCTACAAGTGTAAAATGCCAGATTTCGAAGACGGCATGAAAAAAGAGGTAAAAAAAAAAAAATCCCTAATAAATGTTTATATTGATTAAGTGTTAAAATGGTAATATTTTGGATATATTGGGTTAAAGAAACTGTATAAAAATTAATTTCACCTGTTTCTTTTTAATGTGGCTACTAAAAATGTAATTACATATGCGGCTCACACAGGACAGGCATTATATTCCTCCTGGACAGCGCTGGCTCAGGACAATCCCTAACACTCGGCGCTGCTCGGGGCGGCCGGGATGGGGTACACGCGATCCCCCAATTCTGCTAAATGAGGAGTAAGCGCCCAGCGGGGCGGGGCCGGCTGCCGCCCTGGTGACCCGCCCGACACTGGGGCGGCGAACCTCGAACTGCACACCGCGTGGCGGGCGGGCGGGCGCACCCCTCGGAGAAGGAGAGTTCCGACCCTCAAGGGTCACCCCGGGGCCCCAGGCCGGGGAGCCCCGGGAACCGGCTCCCCAAGCCCAAGACTGCCCGGCCCGGCCCAGCCGGAGGCCTGGAAGAGGCCCGACCGCGCCGCCCGCTCGCTTAGGCCCGGCCGGGACGCAAAGGAGCCCGCCGGCCGGCCCGCCCAACTCGGTGAGCCCTGGCTCACCTCAGCTGCCGGTCGTACTTCTGCTCCTTGAGCAGCTTCCCCGGTTGCGCCATGGCCGCACCCGCCGCGCGAACAGCCGAGCCCCGGCAGAGCACCACCACCACCTCCACCAGCACGCAGGCGCACTGAGCGCCCCTTCGCCGCCTCTGCCGCCCGCGCGCCGCCCGCAGGGGGCGCCACCACCTCACTGCGCACGCGTCGCCAGTCCGCCTGGGAGTACGCGACCACAGCCCCTAGCCGGAACCCGGACAGAGGCGGGTCTTTACCCTGTACTGCTTCCCTGCTAGTCCGCCAGTCTGTGTCTTGGTACGTGCGGTAATCGTGGGGCACTCGGGCCCTGGAATCCGGCAGATTTGGTTTTTAACCACTTACTATTTATGATATCTGCTCTTTACCTCTCAAATCCTCTGTTTGTTCATCTGTGCAGTGGGGATAAATGGGTCTCCAGCACCGGCTCCTATTAGCCTTAAATGAGATCTTGAATACACACAGAGCCAGACTCACAAAAAATCCTGTGTGGATAATAACTTTCATTATTATGGTCATTACTGTTCACTTATTTCTTCCATCCTCTCATGCAACAAGCCCACGCGAGGTCCTGTTTCAAACCACAAAGTTAGCTGCTCCCAGCTGCAGATAAAAAGACAAATATGTCCGCGGCCCTGTTCTTGAGAAGTTCACAGTCTCCAGAGGGGAGAGGGACAGTAAGTAAGGACAATGTGGCCCTCCTATTAATAGAGGGAACCTGGGGTCCCGAAAGGTGCACAAAAGAACTCTACCCACTCCCCTTCTTCCCTCTCCAGGAATGTTTCACATCGTGTGGGCAAGGAAGCATGTTTTTTTTTTTTTTTTTTTGCAGAGAAAGTATGGTCTTTTATTTTTTTTATTTTTATTTTTTATTGTTATGTTAATCACCATACATTACATCATTAGTTTTTGATGGAAGCATGTTTTAAGCAGAGGGAACAGCAGGTGTCATTCCTGGGAGGCAGAGAAGGCATGTTAGGATGGAGGGTCTAAAGGAAGTTTGGTGTGGTGGGGAGTTAGGTGAAGGGTAGGACATGGTCAAGCTAGGTTGTGAGGCCCTTGAATATAAAAGCAAGAAGGAATGTAAAGCCCTCTACTTTCTGAAAAGAGCCACTTTTCTTTTTTTTTCTTTTTTTTAAGATTTTATTTATTTATTTGACAGAGAAAGACACAGTGAGAGAGGGAACACAAACGGGGAGTGGGAGAGGGAGAAGCAGACTCCCTGCCGAGCAGGGAGCCCGATGCGGGACTCGATCCCGGGACTCCAGGATCATGACCTGAGCCGAAGGCAGTCGCTCAACCAACTGAGCCACCCAGGCGCCAAAAGAGCCACTTTTCAAGAAGAGGATGGCTGCCCTGTGGGGATGGGTGCCAAGGAAGAGTTACCCCAAGAGAAAGGGGGAGAGGAAACTAGAAGCCAGAAGAGCAGCAGGGAGGGAGATGAAGATTCTTTCCCTTCTATCTCCCAGAGCCTACAGGCACCTTCAGGTTAATAATTGCCTGAAATAAGATGAAAATGAGCACAGACCCCTGCCTCTAACACACCCTGGGATCGGATGGAGGAGAGACAGTTTGATGGTAATGATGCAGTGGGATGATGGATGCAATTCCCCTGGATGCTGTCCCCAGGATCAGGGTGGGGCACACCCTCTTATGACTTCCCTGGTCCCTACCCAGCACCCATAGAATACAACTGATGGGAAACAAAGGCATGAGGCTTTCCCAGCACGTCGTGTGCTTATGCTGTCACATTTCCTTCTCCAGTTGGACAGGTGAAATATAAGGGATAATAAAATACACCCAAGGAATGTGGGAAGGTCAAAAGACAACAGGTAAGAGTTCACTGCTTAGCTTCTGATGCTCTTCATGGACTGCATGAAAGGAAACATCCCCAAATTTGGTGGGGGAAGTCATAATGCCTATGAAGAAATGTATGAATTTGACAAAGGTTTGTGTTGGGAGTGTCTGTAAAAAGATACGGCACAGTATTAGATTCCTAGAACTGCTGTAACAAAGTACCACAAACTGGGTGGCTTAAAACTATAGATACGTAGGGGCACCTGGCTGGCTCAGTCGGTAGAGCATGTGACTCTTGATCTTGCGGTTGTGAGTTCGAGCCCCACATTGGGTGTAGAGATTATTTAAAAATAAAATCTGTAAAAAAAAAAAGATTCTTACATTAAAAAAAAAACCCTACAGAAATGTATTGTCTCACAGTAAAACTTCAAGTCTGAAATCAAAGTGTGGGCATTATGTTTGTTCCCTCTGCAGCCTGAAGGGAAGAATCCTTCTTGGCCTTTCTAGCTTCTGGTGGTTGGCTGGCAATGCTCGGCTTACAGCTGCAACACTTCAATCTCCGCTTCCATGGTCACATGGTACCCTCCTCTCATGTCTCCGTCTGGATCTCTCCTCATAAAGACACCAGTCACATTGGATCAGGGCTCACCCTAAGGACCTCATCCTAACTTGATCTCATCTGCAAAAACCCTATTTCTAAATACTGTCACATTCACAGTACTAGAGGTTAGGACTCAGCAACTTTGGGAGGAGGGGAGGACCCAATTCAACCCGTAATAGCATGTAAAGGTGCCTGTGCTGGATCTGTGGAGGTTGATCAGACCCAAACCTTGCCACCTGAGAACTGAGGGCCCACTGATGACCTATTCCTATTGTGGAGGTCAGAGAATAAAACTAGGAATCAAACTGGGAAACCATGGCCTCATTCAGTGAAGCCATTGGTTTTCAAAGGGCGGTCCTGGACCAGCATCATCATCATCACCTTGGAACTTGTTAGAAATGCAAATTCTGAGGCCCCATCCCAGACGGGCTGAATCAGAAGCTCTGGGGGTGAGGCCCAGGGAATCGTTTTAACAAGCCCTCCAGGTGATTCTGATGCACACTCAAGTTTAATAACCACTGACCCCAGGGGTCCTGGCTCAGTCAGTTAAGCATCTGCCTTGGGCTCAGGTCATGATCCCAGGGTCCTGGGATTGAGCCCCACATCGGGGCTCTCAGCAGAGAGCCTGCTTCTCCCTCTCCCTCTGCTGTTCCTCCTGCTTGTGCGTTTTCTGTCAAATTTAAAAAAAAAAAATCTAAAAACAAAAAAAACACTGACCTAGACCAACCCCCCACTGAACAAGACAAGTGGGAAAACTGAGCCCTATAACCACAGTATTACCCCCACTTACTGAGCACTTACCATCTTCCAGGCAGGCCCTTGCCATGCATCACCTCATTTTGTGCTCACCCAATGCAACAGATACTGTTGCTCACCCCATTTCATAGACAAGAGAGCAGAGGCTTGGAGAGCCTTACATTAAAAGTGAGTACAATTCCAAAGCCTCAAAGCTATTACAAGATGGTACGAGGATTAGAAACAAACACCCCAACAGATCTGGCCAGACCCCAGCTCAGATCTATTATTTTACCCATCCTGGTTGGTCTTGGCTGGGGGAGACTGGATCCTTGGGCTCCCAGGCAGTTTGGGGCTAGCTCTGCCCTTGAAGAGCTTACAATATGTGGGAAACCAGCCAGAAAGAATGAGTCACACCCCAGGACACCCTCCCTGGCCTCCACCACTATCTCTCCCTTCCTGTCCTTGCCTATCTTAGCCCTTTTCATCCTGGTGCTCTTTGGCCAATTTCTTGTCTTTCTCACTTACCCCTCCCCTGAGGCAGGTGTGGCTCTATAATGTTCACAGTGGTATCACCCATGCCTGGCCCAGAATGTGGCATTAGTAAGTCTTCAATAAATGCATATTGAACAAAAGAATAAATTTTGAAAACTACTTCCACCATACTTTCTCATTTTCAAATGCCTTACTGGCAATACATATATCATTGGATTTGGTAATTCCACATTTAGTAATTTGTCCCAAGGAAATTATCAGACACACATGCACAGATGTATAAATAAGAATGTTCGCTGTAGTGCTATTTACCATAGTGAAAACTGTAAATAATCTATATATTAGAGCATTGTGCAGTTATTGAGTGCGAAGTTCTCCAAGGCTGATGGTGCAGAGAAATGCTTACCATAGGGCATTAGGTGAAAAAGCTGGTCACAAAGCTATACATATGATTCTGATTGTTTTTTCAGCACTACTAATACATATCTAAAAAGCCTGGTAGATGGTCACTAAAATGTTAACAGTTTTGGTTCTTAGGTAATAATATGTTCAGTGGTTTTAATTTTCTTCTCTGTGTTTTTCTGAATCTTCCAAGTTTTCTACAATGAATAAGGTGTCACTCTTATAATTGCAAAAGGAGCATTTGGGATTCTAAATGTGCCCAACAAGCTAAGGAAAAGGGGAAGGAATAGAGGTTCTAGGGTCTAAGGAGTACATCCTTGACACCAGGAGTCTCACAGATATCATGTTACCTGACCATCCTATTAGCCTCCTAGACTCTCATTCCCATTTTATAGATGAGAAGACAGGTTCAGAGAGGTAAAGTAACTTGCCCCAGGTCCCACAGCCAGGTATGCTGGGAGCCATATCAGGGCTCATTCCATCCCACTGTTTGTACACATATACATACATACATGGAGTGGAAATTTAAAAAAAAAAAAACAAAAAGCTCCAGTTTTGCTTTTAGAGTCTCCAGGCCACAGGGCTTCTGGGCCTGGCCTGTGGGTCCTATGCATAACATACAGTGACAGAGTCATATACAGTACATAGGACTCTACTTGTTGGAACAGCATTGGACATCTGTTGTCTCAACCAATACTCACAGGTTCCCCATGAGCTGGGCGGGGAGGGACAATCTCCTCATTACCTTGTAGAGCAAAGGCATTGTACCTTTGAGAGAGGAAGTGAGATCTGGTCAAGGTCACTTGATGAATGAGATATGGCTGTGTAAGCTGCTTCTGCCCTCCTCCCCCTTCTCCCCCCCCATTTATCATAGCCCTCATACCACCCACCCCCTGCCCATGCTCCTCCTCCCTTATAAACAACAGTGAAATCCAGGAGCCACTAATGCCAGTGAGACCAAAGAGTAAATTTCTGGGCAGTGAAATCAATTCATTTTTAAAGACAGCACATAATTGAGACAGGAGGCACCTGAATGGGGGTATTGTCTTTCCCAAGTTGACCGGAATGGACTGCTGGGGTAACGGGGGCTTCACCTGAAATGGGCAGAAACGGGCAGAGTGCATCGGCTCCTCTCACCTGCCTGAGTGCCCAGCACTCCAGAACCCGGAGAAAATTGCTGGGTACAGGAAGGAAAGAATTAGATCAACTTGTATGTGGTTGTTAAAGAGGTAATAGTTTCTTCCAGAAGGTACAAAGGAGTAAGCCTTAGTGTCCCTCCCCCCCCCCATTCTGCACCTTCCCCACCCTTCCTGTCTCCCAGTCTCCTTCTGGGAGGCAAACACTCTCCCAAGCCTCTCTTAAGTCCTTCCAGAGAAAGTCTTGCATATATGCAAATGACAATCAAATTTAAAATCCACTTCCTCCCCCTCTCCGTGCTTTTAGACATGTTGAATAAGGGACTCAGCAGCACTGGATTTTTGTCTTTGCTCTGTTACTTGCTATTTTCCCTAACAACTTCTCTAAGCTTTACTTTCCTCATTTGTAAAAAGGGGCAAAAATCCACCTAGGGTTGGTGTGCAGATGAAATTGGATGCAAAACTATATGAATAATTCTAACTTTTTAATTAAATGCTCTAAATAAATATGGAATAGGCCTGGGTCACTCTGAAGAGGTGACTCAATGAAGTAGCTACACTTGGACCCCTCCCCAGAGCTGAGAGTGTTACAACTCCCCCAGGAGAAGTGTGGCTGCTTCCTCTGGGACTGAGCAAGCTTTTGTCTTCTTGGTCTGAGGATGACAGTTCTGGCTTAGACCTGGGGCCCTGACAACGTTGCATTCTCTGTCACACGCTGATTTTGGAGGCCCCATCCCCTGAATCTCTATCATGAGTCTCCTGCTGCCGCCTGACAGTCGTATTTCTAGTAAGGGTGGCTTCCAGCTCCTGGGTCAGAGAAAGGCATCTAGGCAGGGCTGGGAAGTCATTGACTGACCTTGACCCAGCCAACCAGTTGTTGATTAATCTCCACAACTCTAACTTGCGGAACTGAGGTTCAGGGCCTAGAAGAGGGAAACTGAGATAACCACAGAGATGTAGGGGAGTCAGGCAGACAAATGGCTGATTCCTTCACAAGGTCAGCCAAGAGCAGGGCCTGAAATAGTCTCCTCTGGTCAAGGTCAAATGGCCCTTCACCTCCTGTTGGGTACAGGTCCCTGGCTGGGATCATTTGTCGGTCCTTCCATCCACCCATCTATTTGTCTTCCCAAAACTGCCTGCTGAGGCCTAGTCAGAGACAAGGCCTATCCTTGGCACAAGGCCACATCCTAAGATGAATCAGATTGGGCGGCCTAAAGCCAGTGGGTGGAAGATAGAGGACGCCCGGGCAAGGAGGGCACAACAAAGACCAAGGCTTGCAGGGGGGCAAGTGTTGGGCCAAGGCAGGCAGTGAGGTCGAGTACAGGGTGGAGGGCCTGAGTTCCCAGCAGGTGTGCCAAAGGTCATGAAGAGTCAAGGAGAGGAAGGACAAACAGCAGGCTGTAGAGGGGCAGGCAAAGAGTCCTGCAGGGAAGGAGGAAGCAGTGGAGAGAAGAAGAGGGTGGGAGGCAGGGTCTCAGGCTTGGTTCTGTGAGGGAGCTCTTGACCATCTGTCCTCATGCCCGCTGGTTGATGCTACTTCCTCCCCCACTCCCCCTTTGGGGTCAGGGGTCTGGATTGCCAGTCCTGTCCCCTCTCCTACCCCAGACTCCTAGATCCCCATTACTATGGGACCCCTGCCCCCAGCACCAAAGAGAAGTGGTAAAGAGCACAGTGTCTAGAGTGAGACCATCTGGGTGGGAATCCCTTGCATGCTGCACAGATCATTTTACCTCTCTAGGCTTCAGCCCTCTCTCTGTGAAAGAGGCTACTTGGAAGTACCACCAAATGTTAGGGTAGCTAAGAGAGTTAGATGGCAGGAATGACCCACAGCTTGGCCCAGCACCTGCCACAGTGTCTGGTTCCAGTTCTGGACACCTGATGGCCAATGCACTTTGCAGTTTAGAGGGGACTCTCCAATCCCAGAGGACTCAGGACCCAGAGTCCAGGTCCCCGGTAACGGGATTTGCGGCTCAGGGACAAGCCCCGGGATGGGATGGGATGTGGAGAAACCAGGGCAGTCCTCAGCACAGTACAGTTCGGAGCCTGTACACGTGAAAAGTGGGGAGAGTCCTCTAGCCAGGGCGGGGGAGGGGAGATGGGGAGTAGGGAGAGGGCTTTAGGTCCCCAGACCCCCCACCTGGACTCAACTCTGGGGTTCAACTGGCCTGCGGGCTGGCGCGGGCGGGGCACCGCTGGCCTCTTTAGCCCTGCTGGGGGTTGGGGGGGCGGGTCCCCCAGGAACTGCTCCTCCCGCGCGCCGCAGCTTTAAGAGGCTGCTCGGCGGTAGCGAGCGGGCCGGAGCCGCAGCCGGAGCCAGCGGAACTGAGCGGAACAGGCAGGTGCACGGCTGCGGGGACAGCAGCGGCATGACCGGCCACCACGGCTGGGGCTACGGCCAGACCGACGGTAGGTACAGACCCCGCCAGCCCCTACCCTCCGATCTAACCCCCGACCTTCGAGCCCAGTCGGATTTCCTGGACCCGCAAGCCCCCCCCCCCTCCGGCCGGACCGGGACCCCGCTCTGGTCCAGCGCCCATAACCCAGGCCACCTGCCCGGCCCGAGCCCCGGCTCCCCGGCTCCTGGCCCAAAGTCCGCGCTGCGACCCGGCCCGCCCCGCCGCCAGCGAGCCACCCCGCGGCTGAGCACGCGTCCTGCCACCTCCTCCGCGCAGCCCCTGACTGCCGTTCTCATCCAGACCTGGACCCCGAACTCACTCACCCGCGGCGGGCACAGGGGATGGAGGTGGCCCTGGGCAGCTGGGGATGGGCGGGGCGGGGCACTGTGCGCGGGTGTCTGTGCGGGGAGCGCGCACGGCGTGTGTGCGGGGACCTCCCGGCAGCCGGGCTCTGCTGGACAAGGGCGCGGTGTCCCCGGGAGAGTTTCCCCGCGGAAGTGTCGGAGCTTTTGTGTCGGCAGGTATGTGAAGGAAGGGGGAATTTGGGGGTGCACGCGTGTGTCTGGGTGTCTACATAGAGTAGGGTGTCTGAGCACGTCCTGGTGTGAAGCGTGGGAGCGCATGGCCCACATCAACCTCCTGTCTGGGAAAATAGCTCCCTGATCCTGCCTCAGTTTCCTTAGGATGCAAAGGAAGGGAGAAGAGGCAGAGGTGAGAGCCAGATGGCTTGAATGTGGGTCTGGGGCAGGTCAGTTACATTTTGGGCTATTTTTTACCAAGCTGGGGTGGGGGTGTGGGGTAAGGGCTCCCCCCTCCATCCGGTGAACAATGAAGACCCAAGATCCACGCTGCCAGAAGGAAACCCCAGGCAGGGTAGGTGGATGTGCAGAGACAGGGAGTGTTGGTGAGAGGAACACTCCTCATCTCCCCTTTTCTGGGAATCACTCTTTGAGGGAGGGTGGAGGTCCTGGGCTAGTCTCGGGGTTAGGAGGTTACAGTGGGCCAGAGGGAGCTGGGGAGGTGCTGTGATGTGTCTGGTTCCCTCTGGGACATAGGGACATAGGAGCATACTTTGGAGGGGAGACTGCCAGATCTGGGCATGGAAAAGCTAGAGACATTCAGAAAAGGGCAACAGAGACCAGCAGAGTTGGAGAGAGAGGCAGAGAAGGGGCAGGTTGAGAGAACCCATAGAAGATCATCTTCCCTCTAGCACCTGCTCTGAACTAGGTTCTGGGTGCTCTCTCCAGAAGTGGAGTCCCCTGACTGTTAGTCCTGCCCACCAGCTCTGAGCATACAGTATCCTATATGGCCTGCCCCATGGGCTTGCCACCCTCAGGCCACTGCCCCTCACCCAGCCAGACCTGGGTCATTCAGTCTAGGGGCAATGAGGGAGGGAAGGACAGAAGATAGAGGTGCGGGCATGCAGCATGCTCGCAGGACTTCAAAAATAACCCAGTGGGTCTGGGCCACGATTCTGAGTCATCCACTGGGGACACAGCTCTGTCGGCACCTGCTGCTGTTTTCTCGGGAAAACTTAAGAAGCCAAAAACGGGGAGAAGCACCAGCCGGCAATAGCTCTAAAAATAGGTTGTATCTCAGGATGTTCCCCAGGGAGATGCCGAGCCTCTCGGCTGCAGATGGAGCCTCTGGGAGGCAGGTGGTGGGCGCTCGTGGGTGTGCACGCAGGTGTGTGTGTGTGTGTGTGTGTATGTGCTTGCACGAGCATGTGTTTTGCTGTAGTCTTTTATTGCAGACCTGGGTTTACAACAGTGGGTGTTTGTGGGTGATGGTGCATGTGCGTGTGTCAGGTATGGTCGGCAGGACTGTGTGTGTGTTTGTACTCATGTATGTTGCTGGGCCTGGCCACTCTGGGCCCAACGAACCCAGGTCACTGTACACATATGTGTGCAGACATGAAATTCTCTACGGATCTGTAGGTAGATGCCAGGGGAGGGCAGTTGGGGCTGCCCATGCACATGCTGTATGTTTATATCTGTACCCAAGTTTGTGTGTGTGTGTGTGTGTGTCCACGCGCACATGCATGAATGGGCCTCAGTTCTTTCATCTATGAAATGGGGATCATGCTGGTTTCTACTTCACAGTTTGGTTGTGAGGAGCAAGCGCATATCACAGAGCCCAAGCTAGGTTGACTTTAGCTTTTGTTATTGTAATCACAAACACCAACACAAACGTGCTCAAGGTGTGGGAAGAGGCTAGATACCTGGTAAGGTCAGGTCAGGGACTTCAGAGGCCTGGGGTTCACTGTGAGCATGCACTGGGAGTTGGGGAGGAGTCCCTGCCTAGAGCCGCCTCTGGGCTTGTGGCTATATTGTGCTCCCTTCCATGAATTACCTCTCTGGGCCTCCTATCACCTCTGGGAGGAGAGTTTTAGTGAGGCCATTTTGCAGAAAGGAAATGGAGGCAGAGAGGGAAGTGGCTGAGCTGGGACTGGACAGCTCCGAAGCAGAGGCTGACATCTGAAGGGATATCGGAAGACGGTCCCCCACGGGCGTCCTCGGCCTGCAGCCCAGAGATCCCAGCTAGCCCGAGCCCTTGCCCTCTCCCCACCTGCAGGCCCCTCACAGTGGCACAAGCTGTATCCCATTGCCCAGGGAGACCGCCAGTCACCAATCAATATTGTGTCCAGCCAGGCTGTGTACTCGCCCAGCCTGAAGCCACTGGAGCTTTCCTATGAGGCCTGCATATCCCTCAGCATCGCCAACAATGGCCACTCTGTCCAGGTGGATTTCAATGACAGCGATGACCGAACTGGTAAGTGGCCCTTGCCAGAGGCTGGCC
This sequence comes from Mirounga angustirostris, assembly GCF_029215605.1. Taxonomy (NCBI): domain Eukaryota; kingdom Metazoa; phylum Chordata; class Mammalia; order Carnivora; family Phocidae; genus Mirounga; species Mirounga angustirostris. Next base: position 18,876,468 of record NW_026991724.1, on the reverse strand, counting down.
CCCCTCCCACTGGGGTCCTCACCCTGCATAGGGGCAGGCTCAGGAAGGGCAGGTTGCTGTGGTGGGGAAGGAAGGCTCTACCTCTCATCAGCTCTGAAGCCTTGTGCTGAGCCTCAGTCTCCTTATGCATACAATGGGAGCAAAAAGACCCTCTTTTCCTCTCTGGGTTCATAGGGAGGAACAATGAAAAACGGAAGTGATGTTTGCAGTGCTGACATACAGCAGATCCTCAAGAAATGTGAATTCCCTTCCTTCTCTTCCATTTACTGCTTTAGGTCAGGTTTGTTTTCACTCCAGGCCCTGTCACTGACCTGCTGTGTGGCCTAAGGCCAAACCCTCCTCCCTGTGTGATCTGGCCAAGCCCAGAGACAGAAGGGAGCTAGAGTGTTCTGTGTGCCAGGTCCCTTGCTAAGGTCTTAGGAGGCTCTTTTATTCCTCTCAAGAACTCCCCTCTAAGATGGGCAAGCAGAGACTCAATGAGCGGGGAAGCCCAAATCAGCCTGGTCCAACCCCAAAGGTCTTGTCTCCAGCCCATCCTCAACCTCAAGATTCCAACCAGTTGGGCCAGAGGAGGCCAGCAGGAACTTATGACATCTGTTACCCTGGGTTGAGAGTGTAGGTTCTTTCATAATAAATTCCTAGGCAGAAGCCTCAGGAGTGCTCCTCAGTGAAGAGATTTTATCCTTATGAACAGGCCTATGAAGGGTGGAGTGGAGCAAGGAGGGAAACTGCTAGAGTTTCTTGTGTAAGGAAGTAATTGGTACGCTGCCCCTCTCCACCTCCCCCCCACACACACATACAATGAAAGCACACAAGGGAACTTAACGTTTCAAGCAGAAAATCAAAAAGCAGAGAAGAGGAGGGAAGCCAGAGAAGAGTGATCTTAGTTGCTTAGCCCTGAGTTCCCTGGTAGGCTAGGAAAAAAGGGAAAGAGGACCAGCTATAGTTCTTATTGCCGAAGGGAAGAAATCCAGCAGACCCTCAGAAGAGAGACAACCCTTCCTGGTACAGAATTTTTAATAAAGCCTCTCACCAGAGCTTAGGGGAGGGACATGAGGTCTTGATGACCCTAAATGACAGTTTTTAAAGGAACAGCTTTCATGTGACTGTACCTTCTAACAGCCTTCAGAGGGCATTGAGGCTTCACCTCAGTAGCTTAGTGAAGGCCATTGTTGTCGGGAAGTGGGGAGGGAGTCCAAGGGAGCATGCCTCTGGATCGCTGATCCAGTGGCTTACTTTGAGGCCTGGCTGGGGCTCCGTCTCCTACCAGAATGCCCAGGCTTGAGGAGGCAGGGAGTCAGTGGAAAGAGATTGAGCTTGGGAGTGAGACAGTTGGGGCTCTGCCACTCACCAGCTGTGTGACTTTGGGCAGGACACCTGCTTTTCTGAGCCTCAGCCATACATCTCTCCAATGGGGGTGATAATATGTTCCTCTCAAGAACACTGTGGGGTTGGTGCCAGCAGAGTGCTAAATACATGGTGAATGCAGAGTGAGTGATAGTATAATCTATAGTCAGGACAGAGGGAGAGGGCTAAAGGAGCTAAGTTCAAGGGGTTAGGTAGGGAGTTTATTCCCTGAGAGACCACACTGCAGCATCCTCAGGGGGGCATGAGGGGCATGCTCAGACGGGTGGGCCCCCAGAGGTCATATCAGGGAGCTCAGCCTGCAGGCCCTCTTGCTCCTGCCTCCCCAGGATGGGACAGCCTGATCGGGCCCCTGCCATGGCCACCCTCCCAGACTCCCTTTGTCAACCCTCTAGGAATGCTATGGACAGATCCTGCTTCTTGGATAAGGCCAGGTAGCAAGGAAGGGCCTTTGGACTGTTGGGTCATCCTCCTCCTCACAGGACCCACAAGGGGCAAGGCCCTGCCCTGGTCACCCATTCTGGACGGGCCTCAGAGTGGAACTCTGAGGCTAGGGCCGTCACCTGATCCAAGGGCTCACATTCAGGCCTCACTGGGGCTCCCTCCACTGCCAGATCCCTTTCACCTGGAAATTCAATCAGTCCCAGGAGGCCTTGTGCATGGCCCCAGCTCACCAGGTATCAGGGTGAGAAAGTCACAAAACCAGCACAAGTAGGGACCTCCCAAGAGGCCACGGGAGATGGCCTGGGCCTGGCCATCAGAGTGTGGACCCTCAGGAGCTGGTCTCTGGACAACACCAGGTCCTGAGAACGCTCACGGTTCTAGGGAGACAATGTGATCTGGCAAGTAGGGGCTTGGGCTCTGGACTTATGAAGGATATACAGGCTTATATCCTAGCTCAGTGCCTTGCTGTGTGACCTTGGCCAAATGCCTTGCCCTTTCTGTGCCTCATTTTCCTCCATTATAAGATAGAGATAACAAAAGGTTCTGTCCCTCATGACTTCTATAAGGCTTCTAGAAGGACTAAACAAAAGAATCCTTCTAATCTAGCCCTGGGTCAGGGATCCAGACACGAGAGGCCTCTTGTTAGCGGTAATGGGGGCCTGGGAGACAAGGTCCCAGCTTCCATGCAAAAGTGGGCGGGAGGGGTGCCTGGGTGGCTCAGTCGGTTAAGCGTCTGCCTTCCACTCAGATCATGATCCCAGCGTCCTGGGATCGAGTCCCGCATCGGGCTCTGTGCTCAGCGGGGAGTCTGCTTCTCCCTCTCCCACTGCCTGCCTGTCTGCCTACTTGTGCTCTGTCTCTCCCTCTGTCAAATAAATAAATAAAATCTTAAAAAAAAAAAAAAGTGGGCAGGAATGGGGAGGATGGCCAAGTGGACTGGTGTATTCTGTCACTATCTCTGCCACCTGCAGGGCCCAGGGGACTGGGTGAGGATGGACCCAAGCCTAGTTAGCCCAACGAATTTTCCAAATGAAAACTTTCTCCCGCCCCTGGACACTGGCCTGGGCCTGGCACCACCACCTGCTGGGAGGTGTGGGATCTCTCACATCAGTGACTACACACCCCACTTCTTCCTGCAGTGGTGACTGGGGGGCCCCTGGATGGGCCGTATCGGCTCAAGCAGCTCCATTTCCACTGGGGCAAGAAGCACAGTGTGGGCTCAGAGCACACGGTAGATGGCAAGTCATTCCCCAGCGAGGTAAGGGCCCTCTACTGGAATCCCTGTACTGTTTGGGGAAGGACAGGAGAGTCAGGGACTTGATGGGTGCTTGGTGTGGGGCTCTGGAGAGGGTGAGGAGGGGCACCCAGGGGGTTTGGGAGAGACACCTTCCACCTGCCCCCAGCACAGGGTCTTCCAACTGAACTCTGCCCACGGATATCCTGGTCTGTATATCCAGAGGGAGTTTTCTGAAGGACAAGTACAGTCCCACCACATGCTTGCTAACAACCCTTTAAGGACTGAGCCTGGCATTCAAGGCCCCGCACGTAGTGGCGTTGCCTGGCCTCATCTTTTCCTGACCTCTCCCCACATTGGCCGGCATATGATGAATCTCCTGTCCACACCCAGCTCTTTCAAACCTCCAGGCTTTTTGCCTATGCTATTCTCTCTGCCTGGGGTACTTTTCACCAGGGTTCCATCTGATAAGCCCCTGTTTACTCTTCAGACTCAGCTGCAGGCACCGTGTCCTCCAAGATGTGTCACTCAGAGGGCCATTATCTATCTCACAGCTCACTGAGTGCAAGGCCTGAACCAGATTCCTCTTTAGGTCACCTGGGGCTCAGGAAAGGGTTGGGCCCAGAGCAGTGTGGATGTTATCTGTGACCACTGGGGGCTCCACTGGGGGCTCTACGGCCCCTCCCAGAGGCCTGGGAGGTTTAACAGCCTTACCCCTCTTGCAGAGGGGCCAGGAGTCCAGTGGGAGTGAGGGAAGCCTGGCTCTGAGCTCCCATGGCCCCTCGGAGGCGCTAAGCACTGGCCTTGCCCCTATAGCTGCACCTTGTTCATTGGAACGCCAAGAAGTACAGCACCTTTGGGGAGGCAGCCTCAGCACCTGATGGCCTGGCTGTGGTCGGTGTCTTCTTGGAGGTAAGGGGTGGTTACTGGGGCCAAGAGGGGCACGGGAAGCCTGGCGCTGCCCCCTCGTTCCAAACATGGTGGGTGCTGGGCTCACTCTACCCTTTCCCTGACAGACAGGGGATGAGCACCCCAGCATGAACCGTCTGACAGATGCGCTCTATATGGTTCGGTTTAAGGTGAGACTGGGGGTCCATACCCCTGACCCCGGGCAGCCTGGTGGGAGGGAGGAAGAGGCTGGAGCAGAGGGCGGGCCCAACCACTGCTCCAATCTGACAGCAAACCCCTGCTGAGATGAAGGGTACAGGCAAGCAGCCACAGTGCCCAGCAAATAACTCCTCTTCCCCAGCGTCAGTGGCCTCCCGGAGTGCCCAGCACATCACCCGGGTGGGTATGGGACCCGGGTGGGATGCTTGTTGAGTCAGTGGCCATCCTACAGGCAGCTAAGGGCAGTTGGAGGACGTGGCAGAGACAGAACATGGAGACCAGAGGGCTCTAGGAGCAGCAGGGTTTACATACCGGCAAACAGGTGGACAGGGCCCAGACCCGGGGGGAGACGGCATCTGGTATCACAGACCTATGCCCACATTTGCATCAGTGGGCCAAGGAAAAGCCTAAATCCTGCCGACAGCAGAGAGTGGGGAGGATGCTGGTCTGGTCCTAGTGGCAGGTCTATGCCGATTCCTGGGTTTGCCTGCCCTGCCCCAGGGAACCAAAGCCCAGTTCAGCTGCTTCAACCCGAAGTGCCTCCTGCCTGCCAGCCGGCACTACTGGACCTATCCGGGCTCCCTGACGACACCCCCACTGAGTGAGAGCGTCACCTGGATTGTGCTCCGGGAACCTATCAGCATCTCCGAGAGGCAGGTGAGTTCTCCCAGAGTCCCGGGTGAGATGGGAGGATATGGCACTCAGGGCCCATCCCAGGGAGTGCCACCCTCCCAACCGGCAAAGCTACAGCTTATGGTCCCACCATCAAGGCTCCCATCTTTTGCTAATAAACATTTAGATTCCTTTTTTTGTTTTGTTTTGTTTTAAAGTAGGCTCCATGCCCAACATGGGCTTTGAACTCATGACCCTGAGATCAAGAGTTGGATGCTCTACGGACTGAGCCAGCCAGGCGCTGCCCACCCCCCACTTTTTTTTTTTAACATTTAGATTCTTGGTTGGGAGTTCGCTTGATTGTTAGTCATTGGGACATAACCACAGGCTAAGAGGGGAGATCCCTGGATCCTAGGATGATCCCTACCGTGTTAGAATCTGAATCCTGCATTTGTTGATAAGTCTTAGCTAGATGGATTTGGAAGTGGAGCTAGGTGGAGCAGGGGCCAGGTTTAGAGGCCCCTTAGTGGGTGGATAACTGAGGTCAGGATCCCAAAGAGAGAACAAGTGGGGAGGAGTGGGGACAGGACCTAGGAGTAAGAGGAGGGAGAGGTGGAGCCAATTGGCCAGGTATGCCAGATGATGTGTCTGGGATCAGAGAGGACCACAGCACCCCCATTCTGCCCTGAGTATCTCTTCCGCCTTCTCAAGATGGAGAAGTTCCGGAGCCTGCTTTTCACCTCAGAGGATGATGAGAGGATCCACATGGTGAACAACTTCCGGCCGCCACAGCCACTGAAGGGCCGTGTGGTCAAGGCCTCCTTCCGGGCCTGAGCCGCCTGCCTGCCCAGCCGGCCACTAGAGCACCATTTTCCCAAGGGCTTCCATGTCAGCAGACACCAAACCATCCGAGGCTCCCTGCCTGGGGGGTGCTGTGGACCACCCCCTTCAGCTGGCTTGCTCCTTGGCCACCCTGGAGGATTCTTGATGGGACCCTCAAGTCAGGGGACACCCTTCAGCTGGGGACAGGAAGGACAGGAGCTGAGCATGGTCCAAGCCTAAGGCTGCCTCTGCTCTCCAAGACCCAAAGGCCCCTGGGAATCTCCTCCCGTCTTGCCCCACTGGCAGCAGCAGCAGCCCCACCCTGAGCTCACACTGTGATGGACGAGACCCAGCTCTCTGGGGCAGGCACCTGGCATTGCCAGGAAGACTCAAGCAATAATTAGAGGGGGGCAGGGCTGCCCTCTCGGCGTTACCTCTTTTGCAGGCCTCTGCCATGCACGCACCTCACTGCCGGGCCATTAAAATCAGCACCCAGCCTGCTGGAGATGACATGGCCTTTTCCCTCCAGCCACCTGCTGCCCTGGGCAGACACTGGCTACAGCTTCTGGAGTATCTTCCCTCATCCCCACCCAGCCACCAAAGCCACCTACATGACAATCCATCCATGCAAAGATTAATAAACTCATTTATTCATGGAACAAATACCCACCGAGTGCCTGTGCTGTATCAAGGACTGTTCTAGGCACTGGAGGAACTGACGGTGATGAGTCAAGCAGAGTATGTGGGGAGGGACAAGGGTACTGAGCGGGTGAGGGTTACAGAGAGAGCAGGGCAGGGGCCATGGGAGCAGAGAAAAGGGGGAGGGCCTACCTCATCTGGTGAAGAAAATTAAATTCCAGCCAGTATTCCAAGGCAGAGAGAAGGGACCAAAAAGTTTGAAGCCAAGGGGAAGCAGGTGTGCAAGCCTAAAGGCGAGAGAGAGCCCAGAGTGTGGAGCTGAAAAGGACCAGGGATGCTGGAGCCCTGGGGGAGAGGCTGGGACTCTCCCGAGGCTAATGGGGAGTCACGAAGAGTCTGGGGTAGAGGCGGGGCAGAGCCCCATGTGCAATGGAGGAAGATCCCTGGGGGGTGGGGATGAGCAGGCAGGAGTGGCAGCAGGGAGGAGGCAGGGGCCAGTGGCCCGGAAAAAGGGGACAGGATGGTAGAGGTAAGGAGCAGCGGGGCTGGATGAGATAAGTTTAGGAGGTGCAGCCCAAAGATAGGGTTTGGCTATCAGGGAAGGAAAGAGGATCCAAGTACCTGGGCCTCCACCCGGACTGGGGAGCCTGGGCAGGAGCTGACCAGGGTGGACGCAGCACTCACAGGGCCTGGGAGGGGAGTGCTAGGAATTAGTGGGATGTTGCGGTCTTAGCCAGGGGAGAGGTAAAGGGTTGGGCTGCTTTGGCGTATCTTAATTCAAGGTGATAGTGAGGTCTAGGGGCTAGAGGGGAGGGGTACACAGGAAAGAGGGGGCCCAGGATGTCCAGAGGAGGAAAAGCAGGGAACCTTAAGCAGGAGCTGCTGAGAAGTGGGAGAAAAGCCACAGAATAGGGTCCAAAACACCAGGGGAAAGGGACCCACTGGGGGCTGCTGAGGAGTCTGAGGCAGGGCTGGGGCCAGGATGAGGCATGCATGCTCAGGCCCGACCCTGCATTTATAGGAGCCTGAGAGTGGGTGCCTCCTTAAGTTTGCACCCTAAGTGCCTCCTTGCCTCGCCTCAGTCCAGCCCAAATCTGGAAGGCTCCCTAAGGAAAGCACACAGGTGGGTTTAGAGACCCCGCTCACTGTAACCCAGATAGAGGGGCAGGGGCAGGCAGCAGACAGCCAGGGGGCTAAGGCCTGAGGGGAGGTGACAACTGGGACAGCAAATTTCAAGCAGAGAGATACATTCCTGAGGGGTGCTGGGTCAGGGCCTTTGCAGAGATGGGAGGTGGCCTGTCTGAACACCCTTAGGAGGGAGGCTGAGCTGCAGAGACTAGGGGGGCTGGCGGTGCCTCTCTCTGCTCACTTCACCATGGCTCCTGTCATTGTCACTATTTCCAGAAGGGCACTCCTGGGTTATGCAGTACTTCTGGACTTTGGATGAAGCCATAAGGAGAGGGAAGAATTGGGTCTGAGACTTTTAGCTTCGAGCCAAGGATGCGGGGAAGGGAGAGGCTTGTTCAGTTGGCCCCTCTCACTCCCATGCTCAGGACCAATCTGTCTCCCGAGCGGGCTGAGGTTGGGGGACAGAAGGGACAGGGCCCCTCGATGGGAGGCCAGGCACAGCTTTGCCCCTGCAGGCGCCCCTGGCCTGATATAAAGGGCCATTTTCTGCCTCAGTGTTTCGGGAGACCTTAGGAAGGGTGGTGTCTCGAGGACAGTTTTGCTCAGCTTGAAGGCAGGCAGCGGCAGAGAAGTAATGCTAGGAAAGCTGCCTCTGAAGGCAGGCCAAGGGCCAGGGGCAGATGTCTGACTCTCTCCTTAGGATCCAAGAACTGTCTTCACCTCCATTTTACAGACGAGGATGATGAGGCTGGAGGAGGGTAAGTGGGCAAGTGGTAGAGTAGGATTGGAACCTGGATCTGTCCCGTAACTCTCCTGCTCTATGCCAGAGAAAATGGGCCCAAGGGAGGGAGGGATGGGTATGGTGGTGGCCACGTGGAGTTGGAACAACAGGCTGATGCCACTGGCCATGCCAGGGACCTTGGCCAGCCCCTCCCAGGGATGCTGGCATGACAGGCTTGGCGCCACCGAGGACTTGAGAAATGGGAGCTGGTGTTACAGTAATTATCCCAAGGCTGCCAAGAATCCTCACCCATTAAATCCTTCCCCTTAATTCGTTTTTTTAATTTAAAACTATTTTAAAATCAAAAGTGGCCTCCTTGTAATCACAGCCCAAGATTTGACCCTTTTACATCCAAATGGGATGCCCCCGTAGGATCCCAAATGCCTCCAGCAAACCTGGCCTCAAGGGACCCAGGACTGTGTCCTGAATCCTTACCCAGGGCAAGACTGGCCCCGGGCACATCTGGAGCACTCAAGACAAGATGGGCTCTGTTTGCTCCCAAGATCCCAGAGAGCTCTCCCTGGCAGCCGGGGTGGCCCTCGAAAACATCTGGGCTGGTGGCCCAGGCCAGTGGCCACAGCATGCCGAATCTGTGCCCAGGCTAGGGGCATCGCCTTCCCTCCAAACCTGGAGGAGCCAGGCCCTGGGTCTCAGAGCATCTCTTCTCTGCGCCTCCGGAGATGGGGTGGCTGTAAAGACCCGGCCCCCTGGAATTGTCTGCAGAGGACTTGCTCCCAACCTTGTAGCTACCTCCACAGCTGCTCCTGCTGCAGAGGCCTGAGGGGTCCCCATAGGGCTAGGCAGGGACACCCATCGGCCAGAGTGCTCGTCTCTGAGGACAGTGGCCTGTGGCCTGAGCAAAGGTTGGGGATACAGACAGAAATGGGTCTGAGGTGAAGGTTGCAAGGTAAGCTGACGGCCCCACTGTCAGAGCTGATGTCTGGGAGGGCGCCTCACTGATGTCCAAGCTGAGGTCCTGGAGCAGGACGGAGGCTTTGACTGCTGCTAGGGCTGGCCTGAGGATGGGGTCACACAACAGCATCTGCCCAGCCGGGACATCTTGGGAGCCCCCCGTGTCCATGGGTCACAACATCCACTCTGAACTCACTCTCAAAGGCAGAATAAACTGCTGGTTGGTCACAATTCTGAGGGGCGTGGGGAATGTGATTCTGGAGCATGGAAGGTTCTGGTATTTGTCCTGCAGCCAGAGGCAGGGCCTGGGGCACACATCCCTTTTGGAACCTTTTCTGCTCACAAACTTAGGGCAGATGCACCAGCGCCTTCCTACCTGGGCGTTGCACCACATGTCACTCAAGTCCTCGGAAGCTTGTCTTCTCCTCTGTAAAACGGAAATGATAGAATGTGAGTCTCACATATGTAATTCAAAATCTTCTAGTAGCTCTATTTTAAAAGATAAAAAGCGGGGGAGGTGCCCAGCTGGCTCAGCTGGTAGGGCATATGACTCTTGATCTCGGGGTTGTGAGTTCAAGCCCCACGTTGGGTGTAGAGATTTAAGTAAATAAATAAACTTAAAAAAAAGAAAGTGAAGAAATATTAATAAATAGACAAATAGTAAAAAGAAATGTGATTTAATTTGAATAATGTATTTTATTTAACTTAACTATGTCCAAAGTAATTATCATTTCAACATGTCATCCATGTAAAAAAATTAACGACATATTTTACATTGTATTTTGTGCTCAGTTTTTCAAATCCACTGTGCATTTTACACTTACAGCATATCTTGATTCAGAGTAGCTACATCTCAAGTGCCTAAGAGCACATGTGGCCAGTGCCTACCATATTGGAGAGCACAGCCCAAAACGGATGTTTCCTTTTGCAGGGCCATCTGCTAGCAAGGTGTCCAAATAGGCCCCCTGGCTGGGCCGGTAGCCAGGCAAGGTGGTGGCAGGAACGAGTCAGATCTGCTCCAAGCCTCTGTCCTCCACAAGGGCAGTTTCAGAACATTTGATGCCAAATTGGCTCCGTCAGGGCCTTCCACCTCCAGGAAACCTCCAACCTGGCTGGCCCTGCCCCAGGTCACTCTGCAGGACCTTTGCTGTTCCTCCGGGAGAGAGGCCAAGACCCTCAGCAAGGAGCTGACTGCAAGAGACGATCAAGAGTGGGGTAAGGTGGTCGTGTCCCCGAGAAGGGTCCTGACTTGGTTGAGGAGACTTGATTAGTCTGAGAGGCTTCTTAGAAGAGGGGTCCAAAGCCAAAGTACTTGGCATCCCAGCAGAAGCACAGAAGCCTCAGCAGCAGTGACCATTTACCAGACCGAGAGGAAGGCCTGGGTATCACCCAGCATGTGTCAACAAAGACGGGGGGTGTGGCTGGGGACACAGGGCTCCCCAGGCTCTGGAGGCCTCCAATGCCAGGGAGAAGTTTACCTTTATATCCAGGTGGCGTGAGGAGCTGCTGGAGGTCTGGAGCAAGAGCTGGGGGCCTTCCGGATTGGAGGAAGAGGACTCTCTCAAGGCTCAGAAAGCACTAGGCATCATTTGGCCTGACTCCACCTTCCAACCCAGGCTCAAGTGCAAATTCTGGCAGGTACAATTCATCAGGCCCTCCTGCTGCCCCTCCTTGGCCTGGCGGAATGGACTCACACCTGGGCCCTGGCGGCTCTTGGCTTGGCAGTCTGTGAGTCTAATCTAAATCCCTTCAGCTGCAATTCAGTTTTTGTCTTCAGAGGCATGGGAGGGCGAGCAGGTGGCTCTTTAGTCCCACTCAGTTGCTCTCTTGGGACAGGCACTGTGGGCAAAAGCATGGGGGCTATAGGGTCACCTGGGCTCCCAGGGGTCCGTCAGGTTTTCAGGAAGGAGCTCTTCCTCCTCGTCTCTCAGCTCCTGCTGGGAGTGGCGAGTCCTTGGTTGCTCTGGGCACGGGTATCTCCAGAGGGCACACGGTCCTGTCTCTCCAGTTACCCAGGGCTCCCCAGGGAGCTGGGAAGCAGGTCCTTGCTGCCACTGCTACTGTCCCAAGTGTTCAGGAGTAGAGTTTAGAGGGTGTGACTTTTTCAGCCCGAGGAAGCTATAATAGGGATCAATAAGCTGCCCAGGGAATCCTAGAGTAGCCACACCAAAAGAACTCCTGTTCTGACCCCCCTATACAGACAGGACAAGTGAGGCCCAAAGAGGGAACAGAGTCTGCCAAAGTGAGTCAGTGGGAGAGCTAGGATTTATCACTCCTGGTCCAGTGCTCTTCACTCCTCAGGAGAGCCTTACATAGCAGAAAGGCCTGTACACAGAATGACTCTGGGCTTGCCTGTCACGGAGCCCAGAGCTTGCCTGTCATTTGAGCTTCAGTGCTCAGTTGACATGGTCCCCTGATGAAATGCAGGTACCCCTGGGAGGCAGTAACACCTTCTGGGGGAATGATTTTTATCAACTCCTTTTCGGTCTGTCCTGTGAGCTCTTCGCTGCATCTCGGTTCCACATCCATACAGTGTGTTAGTGGGAGGGCCAAGGGGTCTAAGGGGGTACTTGAGGAAGGAGAGAAAGCAGATTTCCCAGAAGTAGAGCCAAGCTGTGGCCGAGCTGGGGGCCAGGCGACAGCTCTGGATCTCAGGACGTGGGTCACCCCCTGGGCCCCTAAGCTACAAGGGGCCAAGGTGCTGGACCCAAACCGGCAGGGACAGATGAACGGAAGGGTCTCTCAAGCCCCCCAGACCTTTGCCCAACAGTGTGACAGGAGATTACCTGGGCTGAATTTCCAGCCAGCCCAGGTCCTCGGGGCTTAGAGCTGGATTGCAATTGATGTACAGGAAATAAAGATATTCTGTGTGTTCCACAGATCCAAGGCCCGTGAACTATGACCCATACAACAATGGCGTCTGAACTTTAGAAGTCGGTGCTTGGAAATGATTTCTCTCCTGGGAAAGCAGAGCTCTAATGGTTTAATTTCAGGCAGAGGCAGGTGAGCTGAAAAGATATTTGGGGGGCAGCCAAGCCTTTGAAGCCTTGGCCCCAGCACTAAATCTAGAAGCCTGTGGTTTCTGGGGGCAGTAGAGGGGACCTGGAGGGGAGCTCCTCCCTCCTGTTGCAGCGTGGGTCTACTAGGGTCTACAGAGCTGCTCACATGGGCCCTATGACCCCAGGCTGGGGTAGGGGAGCCCTGCATCAACCGGTGGTAGCTCTAGCAACTCCTGGGGGCTCGAATCAGGGCAGCAGCAGCAGCTCTACAGTCTTTGGGGCGCCTGCCTCAATCTCAGTGCCCCCCTGAGGTCAGAGGTCATGCTGAGGAAAGAAAGTCAGGTGTCTGGCAGCAGGCAAGAGCTTGACCAACCGCAGCCAACTTTCCTAAGCCCTTCTGCAAGTTGAGACCCCTAGAGATGGATCCTCAGTGCCTGTGGCCCACAAGACTTGGCCGTGTCAGGAAATGTCAGGTTTCGGATTATTCTTTTTTTGCCCCTGTTCACACTGACACCCAGGAAAACTGGGGTTGCAGCCATGGGAACAGAGATACGAATGGCCAATGTTTTGGGTGCTGCTGGCAGACCCAGAATCCCTTACCCCGAAACCTTTTTAGTTTAGCATAATTTCAGACTTTAGAAAAGTTAAAAAAATAATATAATGAATATACTGTAGACTGGTCACCAGACCCCCCCCCCATTTTATCACAGTATAAGAATCAAATAAGCATGAAATTAACATTATGTTACTATTATCTCATCAACATACCTTATTCATATTTTGTCAATTGTCCCAATAACGTCTTTTGTAACAGCAACGACAGAAACCCTCAGATCATGTCCCAGATCATGTACTGCATTCAGTTGTCCAGTGCCCTTAGTGTCCTCTTCTCTGGACGTTTTCTCCATCTGTCTTTGCCTTTCGTGACACTGAAATGGTCAGAGAGTATGGGCCAGTTAGTAGTAGGATGTCCCTCAGTTGGGTTTGTCAGATGTTTCCTCAAGGAGACTCGGGTTATTCGTTTTTCATAGTCTGAACACACCTATAGAACCAGCATCCAGATCAGCAAAAGTATGTTTCCAGCACCCCCAAAACCCCATGTCTTCATCAAGTTCCTACCTCCCCAAAGTAATCACCATCTTGACTTCTAATAGTATAAATTACATTTGTCTGGTTTTGAACTTCAAATAAATGAAATCATTCATTTCAGAAGTCTTCCTAGTTTCTGGCTTTTTGGCTCATATTATGTTTGTGAGATTCCCAGAGCCAACTTTTTTTTCAGAGCCTAGTTTTTATAATAATAAATGCAATACCTCCCATTATGAGCCTTCAACGAAAATCAAAGAAAATACAATTTATCTACACACCTGATTTCAAAAAATCACTTAAATGCCTTAGTTGTAATATAAAGGACAGCCCTTTATATTACATATTTATATATACAAATAACATAATTTTCAATAAAATAATATGTGTATCAGACTGTAAATGCTAGCTCACAAGGATGTGATGAGGTCTTTTGAGGCTTGTACCCATATACAGAAGCCTCGTAACATGGCAGCTACAAACTCATTCCAGGCAGAGGAACATGAGTATTGTTGCCATCGTGGTGTGATTTTCCTAGATAGTGAACAACTCCTGTACTTTTTAGAACAGACATGAAAACATCCCATCTACTCACTGAATTTGAAAGACGCATTTATCCACTGTACAATATTTTATAAGTCATCATATTTTAACTCATAGGAGGTGAAATTTTGTCTCTCAAGATTATGAGCAGCACAATGCATAAATTAGGCATAATTGGTAAAATTCCAAGCAACATCAAGTATAATAATTCGCTATATATTAAAACTATACAAGCATTACTCTGTGTTTCCAAATAAAATGGAACCAGACTGTATGGAGTGAATAAGTCAGAGGGATAAAACATAGAGTATAGGGAATATGGTACTGTAATAGTGTAATATGATGACAGATGGTTCTACACTGTGGTAAGCATAGCATAATGTATAGATTTGTCCAACATGCTGTACACTTGAAGCTAATGTAACATTGCATATCAACTATACTTTAATTAAAAAAATAATTGGAAAAAAGGAACAAGGTTGTAGGCTCCAATGAAGATAAACCAATTCTTCACCTGTCTGAACATCCAGATGAGATATTGGAAGGTAGGGCAGGACTCAGACAATTCTCTGTTGGGTGAAACTGCCCTGTAGGACCTCCAGGACCTCTGACAACCCCGAATGCCAGGAGTCTCCCTAACCATGTGACAAGTGCCCCCCAGATGCCCTAAATGCTCTCCGAGGTGGTACCACAAGTCTAGGGGACAAAAGAGGACTCCATCTGGAGGTCAAAGAACCACAGGGAGAGGCATGTGAGTAGGGCAGAGGGGAGAGGGTTGGGCATGGCCTGAAGGAGGTGGGGGCCTAGGTGAGAGCACTAATGGGGGGGTTCTAAGGTGGGGCCTCTCCATAGCCAGCTCCTGAGGGAGTAGGCTGGTCTCTAGGGATGGAGGGTTGCAGACCCCGTGTGAACCTTGCTGTCTACCACCCAGCTCCTCCCTCAGAGGATGCCACCAGGACCTACACTTTCCTGGGCCCTGCATGCATAACCTCTCAACCACTCTGGGCCCCTCAGGGACTGCACCTCCTAAGACATAGGGGGCCCCATCAGCTGCAGCACCTATGGGGGCCTCCATGAGCTGAAAACCTACCTAAGCTACACACTGAAAGGATTATAGGGCCCTCCCATAGGTAATTAAATATAAAAACAGCACAAGATGTTACTAAAGTGATAAGTAACTATAAAGAAGATAAACATAATTCTGCTTTCTCTCCTCACACTTTTATTTCAATAAAATATTAACTAACAAATTATTTTAAGGCACCTTCCTTTGGACCTCCTCTGAGACCATGCTCCATGTGCCTGTGGGGTGACCCACAAGTAAACACAGTCCATGAATTGACTTTTTTTCATGAATTGATTCATTTAATTAGCTCATTTCATGAATTGACCCAAGACCTTCTGAAGTGGGTACCATTCTTATTCCCATTTTGCAGATGAGATGCTGAGGATCAGATTGATTAAGACACTTGCCCCAGGTCACAAGGTTGGAGCCAAGGCTGTACCACCACTCTCTAGGCCCCTTGAAAGGCATTAGCCTCCCCACTGATGACAGTGTCAGTTCCTGGTATGAGCCTTGTGGAGGGATGTGTATGCATGCGTACAGACACAGACAGACAGACAGACACACACACACACACACACACACACTCCCTCCACCAGGTCTGGGAAGTGAGAGATGCTCAGGCGCTTCCCGCAGTGTGTTTACGCCCCCTTGTGGCCATGTGTGAGGCTGTAGCTTGGTCTCTGGTCCATCCTAGTCAATATCCACCAGCAGGGGCCCAGCCTAGCTAGCTAGGCTGGGAAAGAAACTTGCCCTGGGGGGGGTTACTACTTGTTAACCTATTTAAAATATTTTTGCTGCTGTTTGTGCTCCGGCTTTGCTGAGCACCCTAAGCTCTTGCTTCCTCTGCTGTCCAAGGGGCTCCAGTCCTGGGTGCAGCAGGCTACTGGTCAGTGCCACTGCACCACTGGGCTATTGGGAAAAGGGCATGTGGAGGCCTGAGGCAATGGCCCCACTGCTCACCAAAGGTATGGAGGAGGGCATTCCAGGCAGGGAAACAGCAGGGGCTTTGCCCTGGAGGTAGGTACATGGAATAGAAGGTAAGCATGGAAAAAAAAAAGCTGAATTAAATTTGACCCAGTCTCCAGCATAGCCTGGGGATGGGGTTGCCCTGATTAAAGTGATGGGTCCTAGTTCTTCAGACAGAAATAGCTCCAGAGTCAAGGAAAGGAGGACATCTCTGCTTCAACACCCCCACATACTCCTCTCTGCCCCCATTCCAAAGTCACTATACAGCTAGGAGGAGGGATATGACCCCACAACATACACGGGAATGACTGACCCCGTTCAGCACAGGGGGATACAGAGAATCTAAATTTGACTGATGTCCCTTGCCCAAGTCATATATCCAGTCGATGACAGCGCTGGGGTTCTTATGTCTGCCTGACCCACAGCCCAGCCTCTGAAACCACCACATTACATGGGGTGCCTTGTGCTAGAGGAGGCTCTTGTCTTTTGGAAAGGCAGGTATAAAAAATGCTCAAAAACTTCATAAATGAGCCCCGAGGCCACAGTGCCACCCTGTCCTTAGGCAGGGAAGAAAAAATACCCAGTTCATGGATTCTGAGCCTTCTACAAAAAGTAGGGTGTTGAAGTGGAGGTTTTGATTATTGCTATTGGCTGATTAAAGTATATTTGCTTTTCCATGAGTGTGTTTGCAATGCACTAGCCCACCATGCCCACTAAGAGACCAGGCTCAGAAAAGACACATACATTGTTAGCACCCTTAGAGATGAAGGCCCAATTTAAATTAGTCTTTACCTAAAGATGCCTAAATAAGGGGCGCTGCCTGGTACAGTCGGTAGAGCATGTGACTCGATCTCGGGGTTGTGAGTTCAAGCCCCACATTGGTCCTAGACCTTACTTTAAAAAAAAAAAAAAAAAGGTTGGCTAAATAAAGAGGAAGTATGGTGAGAGAGTAACTTTCTTCCTTCAGGGGAACTCTTCCTCTGGCTTCAGAGAAGCTCAAACTGGCCCCTTAGGCTATTAAATGTGGATAAAACACTTCTAGAAGAGTGGCTTGGCTGTGAGTCCAAAGAGCAGGGCTTGGACCCTTCTTAGCCGCAAGCGTAAAGTGGGACCCCTGGGAACCTGGGGAAGTCAGTTCAGGTCTCTGGACTTTATTTTGCACTTCAAAGAATGGATATGTGGGCATCTCACAAAGTACATGGGTTCTGCCAGATGTGACTAGATTTTATAGCAAAAAGGAGGTTCATGGTGAAATACTTGGAATTGCTGCAATAAAGTTGGATGATTTCCTTTTGCTGCATGATTTCTCAGTGCCTTGACTAAGTCATTGTTCATTGTGAATCTGTTCCAGGGGTGGGTAGACATGGGACTCTTTTCTCTCAGAACTTTTTTTCTGGGATGGTGCTCCATGGAGCACGCTTTCAGAAAGCATGGGTGAGATGCTTTCTCCTGTTCTCCTGATGCATTTCGTGATGCAACCCCTGACCCAAGGTTGCAGCCCTGGCCATAAAATTCAAGCCCAAGACCTTTGTCCTTGCTTTTCTCTCTTCATGGAATGCTCTCTCCCAGATAGGCCAGGCTCACTCTCTAACTTCCTTCAGATCTCTCTCCAAAGCCTATCTTATCAGAGAGCCTTCCCTGGTTTCCCTATATAAAATAGCCCTCTGGTCCCTGCCCCTCCTTTGCCCCAAGACAGCCCACTGGGCCTTCTCCTCTCCCACTCCTATACGTTAGTGTGTAGGACAGACATTATTGGGGATTTTCCTGATTATTAAATATGTGCTGCATGTTAAAAAAGAAAAAAGAAGTGTATAAAGAAACAAATGGAAAAGGAAAGAATGTGAAAGTTTCATGACCCAGAGATAAGCATTGTTAACTGTTGGGCACGTGTCCTGATGCTCAACTTTTTCTCTGCACGCAAAGAGGCATGCACAAAGGGGAAAAAAGGAGGAGGAAAAAATGCATAAATTAAGGTTACTATCTGCCTCCAGTGAAGGGCAATCTTTAGCTTTGGCTGTATGAGCTAGATTAACTTTGAGGCTTCCTGATAACCTGGCAAGCTGTTTTGTTTCAGAGCAGGTTTGAGAAGAGGGCTGAGACAAGACTTGTATTTTTTTTTTTTACATTCCCAAGCCTTTGTCTCTAGCATCCCCAAGACTTGCTAAATATGTCCTTGAGTTTGCTGCTCTGCAGGGATTGTTAACCATTCCCTCTGAAGGAGAGGGGGCCCTGTGGGTCGGGGTGTGTATGTGTGTGCGTGTGTGTGCGTGCGCATGCATGCACACACGTATCCAAATGTGTGGTCAGTTTGGGAGAAAATGGCGCCAAGAAAAGCCACCTGCTTGGGCAAAGGTGGTGAAGCTGAATTACTTGATTTGGGATGGCACCAGTCTGGGAGACAATTGTCTGAGAGCACAGATGTGCTCAGATGGGTAGGAAGGGTTCTCTGGGTTTATTCAGTTGTGTTGAGGAGCGCTGATGCCTCAGGACCACTGCATGGATAAGCACATCTGCACGCTGGCAAAGAAGAAAGATACCTGAGGTTTTTACAAACTCTCCCAGATAGCAGGCCTAGATGTTATAGTTTTGGCAGTCGCAAAAAAGCCTGACTGTACCATCTCAGTTCCCCCTGACACAACATCATCCTCAGATCCAGCTTTCCTAACGTTCCATAGAAGCTCTTATCTGTGTAGCTAGGAAATCAGGGAATTTTGCCAGAATCATTCAAGGGATGTAACTCCCTACCCGGGTTAGGCTGTTTTTTTAAAATACAATTTTGTGGCTCCTTCTCCTTCTTCTCCTCCCCCTCCTCCTCCTTCTTCTTTTTCCTTATTATACAAGATGAGCCAGATGGAGTGATAGATATATCTGTTTACTGTACAAAATTCGTAATGTTTACCTTCATCTCTTTTTTTTAAAGATTTTATTTATTTATTTATTTGATAGAGAGCACGTATGCAAACGTGGGGAAGAGGAGAGGGGGAGAGAAAGGGGGAGGGAGAGGGAGGAGAGGGAAAGAATCTCAAGCCGACTCCACATTGAGCACTGAGTGCAGAGCCCAAGGTGTGGCTTGATCTCACTACCCTGAGATCACGACCTGAGCCGAAACTAAGAGTCACACGCTTAACCGACTGAGCCACTGAGGTGCCCCTACCTTTGACCGTCTCTTTAGGATAAATTAAAAAAGGAGAATAAGTGGATCAAAGATCTGTCCATTGGGTAGCCTCAGTTTACACTCCCAGCTGCCTAGATGGCAATGCCTACTCACCAATATGAAGTACTAATAATGTTTTAATGTTTGTCAGGTTGATTGACAAAAACCAGTATCTCATTTTAATTCATTTGCTTGGTTTTGACTGAGGCTGAGTATTTTTACATTTCCTCAGAAAATGACAGCTGATCTGCTGCTTTTCCTTTCCCAAGGAAAGATAAGTCCTTTTCCTTCATTTTTCTACTTGTAAGACCTTGAATCAAAGAAGCCCTGGGAGACTGGCTGGAGTTCTTGGGCTGGCCATTATAAGTCAGTGACTGAGCGAGCTATAGCCCTTAGACGAAAGTTCTGGTGCACACAGAATTATCAAGGGTACATTTTTTACTTTGGAATTGTTGTGTGTGTGGTAACTTAGAAAAACGTTGTGGTTTCAGACTTCGCAGAGGGACAGAATTTTTCTCAGGAAAGTGTGGTGGGGACAGCCAGCTGTATGTCTCCAGCAGTCACCTCGGGCACCCATAAATGCCTGCAGATGGAGTAATTAAGCTGTGTCACCCTTTGTCACCCCAAATGAATTACCTATATGAATAATAAAAATAAAATTGCACCCATTTCTTTGGAATGCCTTAGAGTTATTTTTAGTTCAGTCTGAAAAAGCCTTCTCCATATCCAGGAAGAGAGATACTGCAAATTCTGACTTACTGGTAAAACTTCCAGAAAGGGCCAAAGGTGAGTGGCAGTATAAATGTCATACCAGGAGCAAGTCCGACAGGAGCAGTTTGATGGCAGGCACGTCCTTGGGTCCAGGTGGGCTGGCCAGACTCTCCAGGTAAGCCGGCATGTCTTCCTTCCCGAAGACCACATCCTCAGGGCTCTCTAAGTGGCCTTTCTGGTCATCTCCTGGTTTTCTCTGCCTCCAGGGAAGCACTGCACTTGCCTTACCACAGTTAGTAGAAGAGTGAGTAAAGCCATTAGTAAGCAAGCGGGGGATACCTGGAATCCCACAAGGCGAGGGACTGAGGGATTATCTGGTGTCTTGGGTCTCAGCCTTTCTCAGCCTACTGGTCACTAACCATTTCTGGTAACTGTCAGTGACCGGACCAGTGTAATTGTTTTTTGAAGGCCCAATGCTCCCTGGGGAACCAATGAAGATTTTAGAGCAGGAATTTGAGTTTTAGAAGGGTCACTGCCTATTCTGTAGAGGAAGAGCTGCTAGGCTGGCAGTTGAAGTCAGGGAGACCAGATGAGAGGATTGGAATAGGGCAGTGAAGTCGCCGGAGACAAATGCATGCATTGGAGAGATACTTGGGGGATAAAATGAACGGGATTAGATAACTGACGGGGGTGGGGGGAGGGTAGCAGTCAAGACTCCCAAGCTTCCAAAAAAAAAAAAAAAGACTCCCAGGCTTCTGGTTTAGGCTACCTGGGAAGATGGCGGGCCCATTACTGGGTTAGGGTAGGAGAGAAAGAGCAGGTTTGGCAGGAAGCTGAGTCCCCGGAAAGATGTGTTAGAGGCGTACGTAGGGCCTCCAGAGGGAGGCGGCCAAGTGGTTGAATATAAGGCTGTGACGCCTGGGAGAGGAGTCTGGACGGGCCGGCAAAGCAATGGAGGGGAAGCCGTGAGGTATATTAAACAACAGCAACGAACTGAAGGGGCTGCTCGGTTTGGGGTGTGAAGAGTGTGGGCGGTCACGTGGTGGGGTTGCCAGCCACTTGAATGCCCGGTGGAGTAGCCTGCGGGGCGCTCGGCCCACCCACCACTAGAGCCCAGGAGACTGGTGGGGACGGGTGGGGAGGAACCGGATTTGGTCCCTCCCGCCCTGCCCGCCCTCTCGTCCTCCTTAGCCATTGGGCAATTCCTCTGTCCGTCAAAGGCCCGCCTCCGCAGGTAAACCAATAAGGGCCGGCGAGAGGATGCTTCCTTCTCCATCTGGATCTGCACAAGGGGCCGCTTCAAGGAGGTGAGGCGGGAGGAGTGGCAGCCGCGGCACCGTGCGCAGGCGTGGGACTGACGGGACGGACGGGGTGGCGGTGGCGCAAGCTGGTGAGAGGGGAGCGAAGGTCCGAGGTAGGGAAGGGGCGATCGTGGGTTGGGGACTCCTCCACCCGCAGGGTGTCCCCTGTGCCTTGGTCCTCCCCGGCCCGCAGGATCGGATCAGGTGATGAGGTGGAGAGCCGGGGTGAGGTGAGGTGAGGTGAGGGGGCGGGCCCGCAGCCACAGTCACCCCATCGCGCGCACGCGCCACGTGGGCTCGCGGACTTGCCAAGGACCCTTGGCTTCGGACGCGGGCACCCGCACGAGCTGCTTCAGCCCCTGGAGCACCCACTGTGAGTTAGGCGCCTCGACTGAATTTGCCTGTTTTTCAGGCTGGGAAGCTGGGGCTCAGGGACGTGGCCGCGCCGGGGCTTGAGGGAGATCGGGCTTGCTGGACTCCGGAGACCGAACTCTTATCTATGAGGCTATGGGTCAGAGACTTGAACTTGGGACCTGTTTGTTTTTTCGAGGGACACGAAACTGGATCCTGGCTGCGGCTGCGGCGGACCGACTTGCGTCGGACACTGTTGCCTGGTTTCTCAGCAGGGCCCCAGAGGGGTGGGAGGTGCCAGGCGCCCTCTGTAGTCCTTGACCTACCGCCCGGGCCCAAGTTCGGTGGGAGGTGGGACGGGGGGGGGTGGGGAGGAGGACGATCCTCAGTTCTGAGAGCTCCCAGTGCCCCAACAGACAACCTTGGCAGAGGGCAGGTCTCCTGAACGAAATCCGAAAACATGTGGGAAACGCTCCTCTTAGGTCACCCAAGAAAACAGAAAATAGAGCAGGTTTTGTTTTTTTTTCCTAAGAAAAAATGCCACCAGAGTCTGTTGAAGGTGCTAGGAAACTGTTCCCTTCATGTCCTTGTAGAAGCAGATGTGAATCTTTTGGAAATCAGTTTGGCAGTATGAGTCTACACCCTTTGACCTACTGATTCCTCCTTTGGGAAATAAGTAGGTTAAAACCTAAGTAGGGAAAATGTTGGTGTGCAAGGCAGTGCAGTTTGGTGTTTCATAAAATGTTAGCCAGTGGAAACGACCTCTGAATCTACATTAGAGGACAGTTAAGTAAATTGAGATTGTTTATGCCAAAATGGGGTATTGCACATGCATGAAATGTATTATCATGAATAAAATGCTCTTAAAAAGAAAACCACGGTGTAAGTTGTGGTTTCAACTATATAAAAATGTATACAGAATGACTAGAGGAGTCACCTAATGATAAAAGTAATAACTACCTTTTTGGAGCAGAAGGGTCAAATTTCATTAAATCCTCACAAAACCTCATGAGGCTGGTATTCTCATCCCACTGTCAGACAGCTGAAGCGCAGGCAAGTGAAGCAGTGTGTCTGATGTCAGACAGCTAGGGTCATACCTGGTGTGCTCTTGGGCCTTTGGAAGTGCTATGTCCAGCCAGTAGTTGAGGGCCTGTTGTGTACCTCGTATGGGGCCGGGCACTGGGAAAGCCACTGGTGAGTAAGGGAGCCTAGGTTTCTGATTTCATGGAGCTTACAGAACAGTGGAAAAGCAGATACTTCAATAAAAATTTAAACAGTCTGCTAGAGAAAGTGAACATGGGAGCTAGACCGTGGGCTCTGGCAAGGGAAAGGATTTGGGAAGGAAAAGAAAAAGGGGGGCCCCTGGGTCAGCTGTGAGGAATGAGTAAGCCCTGTGGGGAAGCCTTCAGTGGCTAAGAGTGGAGAACGTATAAAAACCCTGTTTTCTCCATTTTCTGGAATATTATTTATGTGTTGTAATGGGAGGTAGGGAGACTAAGTATTTTGAATTTAGTCAACTCTTTTGAAATTTATCTTAAATCGCTTTTGTTCAGAATGGTAGCACATGTTTTCAGAAGTCGTTGTTTTTAAGAAATTGAATTTGAGCTTTCTTCAACGCTTTAATTTTCAGGTCTAAAGAAAGCCCCTTTTGCTGAAGGAACACATTTGCTGGTGTAGTTTCATAATGTCAAGTACTTTGCCCTTCTGGATCTTAAAAAACTCTGCAAGGAACAGCATTGCCACGTTCCAGGGGGGCAGACGTTTCTATTCAAGGTGTGCCTCCAATAGAAATAAAGCAAGATGGAGACTCTTTTCCCAGGTACCAGGCTCCGGAAAAATCAGTGTCCCGTGCAGTGACGTCGCTCTGCAGAAAGCCTACAGACACACATCAACAGAGGAAGATGACTTTCAGTTGCAGCTCAGCCCTCAGCAGGTAAATGAAGTGCTGCGAGCCGGCGAGTCAGCCCACAAGACTCTTGACCTCGTCAGTGGGGTCCCAAATTCAGTGCTGCGGTTTGAGAGCAACCAGCTGGCTGCCAATTCCCCAGTGGAAGACCGGCGAGGTATCGCCTCCTGCCTGCAGACCAACGGGCTAATGTTTGGCATCTTTGACGGACACGGTGGCCATGCGTGTGCTCAGGCAGTGAGTGAGAGGCTCTTCTACTACGTGGCTGTGTCACTGATGTCCCAGCAGACCCTGGAACAGATGGAGGGCGCCATGGAAAGCATGAAGCCCCTGCTGCCTATCCTGCATTGGCTCAAGCACCCAGGGGACAGTATCTACAAGGATGTCACGTCAGTGCACCTCGATCACCTCCGCGTCTACTGGCAGGAGCTGCTTGACCTGCACATGGAAATGGGACTCAACATTAAGGAAGCGTTAATGCACTCCTTCCAGAGACTGGATTCTGACATCTCGCTGGAAGTCCAGGCCCCCCTGGAAGATGAGATGACAAGGAACCTTTCACTCCAGGTCGCCTTCTCTGGGGCAACAGCTTGCATGGCCCACGTGGATGGAGTTCACTTGCATGTGGCAAACGCTGGTGACTGTCGGGCCATCCTTGGGGTCCAGGAAGACAATGGCATGTGGTCTTGTCTGCCCCTCACTTGCGACCACAATGCCTGGAACCCGGCTGAGCTGTCACGGCTGAAGAGGGAGCACCCTGAATCAGAGGACAGGACGGTCATCGTGGACCACAGGCTGCTGGGCGTCCTCATGCCCTGCAGGGCCTTTGGGGACGTCCAGCTGAAGTGGAGTAAAGAGCTGCAGCACGGCGTCCTGGGGCGGGGCTTTGACACCGAGGCCCTCAGCATTTACCGGTTCACCCCCCCCCACTACTATACTCCGCCCTACCTGACTGCCGAGCCTGAGGTCACCTACCACCGGCTGAGGCCCCAGGATAAGTTCCTCGTGCTGGCCTCGGACGGCCTGTGGGACGTGCTGGGCAACGAGGACGTGGTGAGGCTGGTGGTGGAGCACCTGGCCGAAGTGGGTCGGCACAAGCCAGACCTGGCCCGGAGACCTGCCCACCTGGGGCTCATGCAGAGCCTGCTGCTGCAGAGGAAGGCCCAGGGGCTCCACGCAGCCGACCAGAACGCAGCCACGCGTCTCATCAGACACGCCATAGGAACCAATGAGTACGGGGAGATGGAGCCGGAGCGGCTAACAGCGATGCTGACGTTGCCAGAGGACCTGGCGAGGATGTACAGGGATGACATCACTGTCACGGTGGTGTATTTTAACGCAGACTCGATAGATGCATATTACAAGGGGGGTTGAGAGGCTCGCGTATGGCCAAGGCCAACTTAAATGCTTTGCTAAGACATTTTTCGCGTAGTCTTAAGCTGGCTCTTCAGACAGTAAGCCCAGCAGATGTAGCTTGCTTAATCACAGACTGACATGAGGAAAAAAACAGCGTTGGTTTAAAAACAGTGGAATGATTTCATGTCCCCATGTGTTTGGTCACCTTTTCTACGTAGAGAGGGCAGAGCATTGAAAGCATATGGACTGGGGCCCAGAGCCAAAGTCCTTTTATAAAGACACTGTTGTTAGACTGTCAGCCTGAGCCTTCAAAGGGTAAATTTAATTATCGTTCTAGGAATATGAACAACTTCAGGATTTTCTGAGGAGGTGCCGCAAAATCGGCAGACTTGGCAGTTTTTCCTGATTCACAATCATGGATGTCTAGACTATGAAGAGAGGTTTTATTTTTTATTTTTAAATTACTAAGACCTAGGTTTACAAAACATATTCTAGAATACTTTTCTATGCAATATTCTAACTTTTTTGTGTGATTATACTTGTGAAAACACTTTGTGATGCTGCATCCTCGTTGCATTTTAGTTTGTTCTAAAACTGAGCCCTCAAACTTGCAAATAGGCCTGCTGTAAGCATGCTTGGAATGACTCATCTTGATTTTCAGCTGAGGGGGCGGGGGTGGCTAGGCCTCTGGACCAGCTGAATTCACTTGTGCAGCTTGTGATCCCTTCTGCTGTGTCCCACCCCTTAAACCTTGAGCCATACTCGGAGGTAACTTCTGTCTCAGCCTTGATTCCTGGCCTTCCCTGCATTAATAAAATACCCTGCGGAGCTTAGCCTCTGCGCGGGTTATTTAGAGCACTTAGCCTTTCTGATTATACCTCTCAAACGTTCTTCTGTGAATTCCACCTAATCCTCCTACCCGTGCTTTGCTGCTGCTGACTGCGCAGTACTGTCTGGGAGGAAGGCTCCCTCTTCAGAGAGTTGCAGGGAAGGAGAAAATGTGATTACGTAGGGTCATAGTTGTGACAGGTGAGTGGGCAGGACTGGCTGATGCAGTGGATTGTGGTCTTAAGTAAGACTCAGCCTGAACCTGGACGGGTGAAAACACGAAGGACTGAGAAGTCGCTAACCAGGACTGCCTGCATCCGGAGAGGCAGTGGGGAAGAGGGAGGAGTGAGATTTGTCAGACGGGACACTTGCCTCGAGACTGTGGGCTGAACCGCCGGGCTACTCCTCAGGGACCAGACCATATTTAGTATAGGAGTTGGCAAAAACAAAAATGTGACCCGTAATGGCTTCTGTGGGCAGAACAGTCTTTGTCTTGATATCAAATTAAACCACGTGCCTCCTTTCTTGGGGAACAAATTTCATGTTCTCGTGAATTGCGGTGGCATTTAAACAACAGGAAATGTGTCCCTAAACAGAAACACAAATATAATCCCACAAAGCTGACAGTTACATCTTCCTGCACTACGTTGGTTGATCCTCTCCTCATCTCCACCTTGTGCCATCCACTGAAAGAAAAGAGAGTTTGACTTTTCATGTCCCAGTGACATTCATTCACATGTTGGGGGACTTCTAGCTGGGGGACATTCCCCTGTCCGTTTTCCAGTGTAACTGTTCAGTGATAGGGGTTCGTCTCTACTCAGTGCTTCAGCCTCGGTCCTTTTATTCTGAAACCATTAGTGTTCCTTTTGATCTCCTAGACTGAGAAATGAAACGTGAATCACCACTATTGTGCTTGCATGAAGGTTTGTTGCTGGAGCTGAAGACTGCTCGTCTGACATGCTTTGTTCTTAATGCCGGCTAAACCCTGGTGCACCTCGGAGCATTACAGACTGTCTGAATCCTGTTTGGGAGCCTGCCGTGGGTCATAAAATGCATCTGATTCAGTAACTCGGGGGACAGCTGAGAGGATACAGACTTCCCGCCTGCTTCTCCAAGCATATCTGTGTTCTCTCCCTGCCTAATATATTGCCTGCTTTCGAATTGGTATATCGAGATGGAAGAGAGGCCGGTTTATTGTCTGCCTTTTTCCACTGTGAACTCTCTCAGCTCTTTCCCTGAATGCTCCAAGGAGAGTGTCCTGGTTAAGCCCCAGCATGTCTGTCTCCCGGACCACCCTTCTGGTGTCATTGGCCTTTCTGAGACACACGGGCTATTGCTTGAGGACACTGGGATTTGAGAGGGGGTTGGTGGCACTTGTCAGTCTTCCAAAGCATGTATCATTTCTTTATGTAAAGCTTTCAATTTTGAGACATCTAAAACTAACTAAAAAATAACATTGACCATTTAATATTTTGGATGTAACTTGAATAAAGTATGCCTTGTTTCTTTAAACTGCGTATTAGTTTAGGTAAGAAACTTTGGTAATATTGGCATAATTTAGATATTGTTTTATATATAAATAATATAGCATTGCTGATTCTGGGGATTGGTCAAAATAGAGAGGATGGTATAGTTCTAAATTCAAATTAGTATGCTAGGTCGAGTTACTTAGATTCAGTTTTCTGAAGGATTATTTGTAACATTAAAGCTAATTTGTTATTTTTTTAAAAAGCTGATTTGTTACAATGAAAATGTGAACTTTGAGGTACATTAATATATAATCATAGTTTTCCCAGAAGTGTGATTGGCCTAAAAGATCGTTCGTATTGGACACACTGGGTAAAAGTTAGGTTAGACGCAATTGAGCTGGCACCTTTTGTACGTAAGTGAAATATAAACAGTTTGAACTTGAGTCAGCGAAAGAAGAGAATAATGAATTGTATGGAACAAGAAAATGTGTTCAGAAGGAGTCTGGCTTGACTCTTTTGTCCATCAGTTCCTGGTAACCTATCTTCATTTGACAGCTCTTGGGAGGCCTCTACTTCCCAGATTAAACCAGAGGATCCTGGAACTGAGCCATCCTAGTTTCATCTTAAAGTGGTGCATTTGTCTCTGAACATGACTCCTTCCCCTGGCAGAAAAAACCCCGGTGTAGCTTTGGAGCTGGGATATAAAGGCTGGTGGTACTGTCCTCATGCGAACTGCCTCGTGTATCACCGAGAGGGAACACGGGTGGCTGAGCAGGCTGAGGCTCTGTCCCTTATGCCTGGGGCACCTGATGTGTAACTTGCTTCCTGGAAAATAATTCTTATCAAGCATTGACTTGGAAAAATGATTAACCCTGTTCTTTAATATTTACTGACATTTGTATTTTAAGCTGGATAGCAATGTTCTTATTTGACATTGATTTTCTCTTAGAGATATTTAAATGAAATTTGTAAATAAAAGAGGCAAGATGAAATTTGGTTTCTTTTGGTTTGAATAGTAATTTCTTTCGGGCCTTAGGGTACTAGATTAGACCAGGCTTTGATTCACCACCTTTATCTGGCCATGGAACATTTTAGTCTGTTCAAGGTCTCCCCTCCCCCACCCCCAAAGAAGTTTCCTCTGCAAATTTTTGATGGCCGCTGACCACACAGAAAGTCCTCATTTAGTGTTAACCGTGTGTGCGGGGACCTGAAATGAAGGAAAAGGAAGTGAAGGCTTTTGTTGTAAGGGACTCCACACGCTCCATGCCAAGGCCTGCTGAGCTTGTGTTAAATGCAGGGCCAGCTTTGGGGAAAAGTTCCAGGCAGCTATCTCCAGTGTTGAAGACCCCCCTCCATCCCACCCCCACTCCCTGAGCTCTGTCTCCCTACCTCTGGAGAGAGAAAGCTCCTAAGGACTGCCCCTGTGGGTGCTTCTTAAAATGCAATCCAACTATTGAGTCGTTAACACTTTAGTGTGGTCTAGGGTGGTTCATCTGGGCTTGAAGAGGAGCAGATTTGGGGGAGGGAAAGGTAGAAAAGGGAATGTCTGTGGTCTGATGAAGATAACAAGAGGAGCAATTTCCCTCTTTAATATCATAAAACTAAAGAACTTGCCCCTGACACCGTGGTAGGGCTGGGATTTGAACCAAGTCCACAGTCCATCCACTTGTCCCAGTACTGGCCCCTTCAGAAAGGGAACATAATGCATGAAACTCACTGCACAGTTTTGGCCCAGGGTGGGTGGGGATGGGATGGAGAAGTAGGTGGTGCTGAAAAGGAGCTAGATATACTTAACACATGTGTTCCAATATTCCATCATTTTGGAACACGATAAAAATACAAGGGAAACGGAGAATTAAATTTTCAAGATTGAGCTCTTCGGACTCCTTCCAAGGGAAGAAATAAATTTATGCTGTTTCCTTCATATCTAGAGTTTTTGTTTTTATTTGACTTGATGCTACTAAATGCCCTGAAGTGAGGGCGCCTGGGTGGCTCAGTTGGTTAAGCGACTGCCTTTGGCTCAGGTCATGATCCTGGAGTCCCTGGATCGAGTCCCGCATCGGGCTCCCTGCTCAGCAGGGAGTCTGCTTCTCCCTCTGACCCTCCTCCCTCTCATGCTCTCTGTTTCTCATTCTCTCTGTCTCAAATAAATAATAAATAAAATAAATAAATAAATAAATAAACAAATGCATGCCCTGAAGTGGTTCCCAGGCTGGTGGCCCTCTGAATCGTGGGTGGCCGGTGCTCCACGCAGCTCCCTCTGGCACAGGTGAATCCTTACCAGACTTCTCGGGGTCAGAGTGTCTATGTTCCACTAGCCCCTGACCTGATCTGTTCCGTATGGGAAACTGCCCAGCCGGCTGGGAGGAGCAAGGGGGCAATAAGTAGGCCAGCACACATTCCTTTCCCTCACGTCTGGAAAAGTGGTCTGGGGAGGGACTTTGCCGAACCTGCTCTGTCCCACGTCTTAACTCTTCCTGCCTTTCCAGCATTCTGGAAAGGCCTAACTGGCCCAACCTCGTCCTCCCTACAGGAGATGAACAAAAAGAATGTCTGTCACCAACCGCTCTCTGTCCAGTCCACCCTGCACAAACCTCGTGTGCCCCAGGTCCAGGCGCCGGGGATGGCCCCTCCCAGTGGGAGGCTGAGAGGCGTGACACTGGGCAAAGTGGCGACGGGGATGGGCCACACAGAGCAGGGAAAGGAGCAAGAGGAGTGAAGCACAGGGGTGGGTCCGGTCCAGTGGGTCTTTATGGAAGTAGGGATGAGAGTGCAGTGAGGGCTGAGAGGGGAGGTAGCCAAATGTGGCTGGGTGGGCAAGGGGATCCCTTCGGGTGGTCTCTGCGGATAGGAAAGTGAGCGCCGCCAGGCAGGGAGCGCAGAAAGGGCTGTGGGCGTGGCTTGCTCCTCAGCAGCATGGAGGTGGGGGGCAGCCCCGCAGATCCCACCCCCATCTCTTCACTTCCCTGGCAGGTTGCAACCAGGTGCTTTGGGGCATTTGTCCTTGTTTTTCTCCTCCCCACTCCACCGCTGTAACATCAGGCCTGGCCCCCTGCCCTGCTGATTGTAGAATGAATGAGGAAGGAGGTGGGGATGGACAGAGGGATGGATGATTTAGGGAGGAGCAGAGGAAGAGGGATCAGCCAAAGAGAGGTCAGAGGAGTAGTAGGAAAACCGTGAGCAGTGGTGTGAAGAGGTGTGAGGAAAGGGGGCGAGGAGTGTCTGGTACCAGAAAACCCATGGGTGTGGAGAGATGGAAATGCACAAGTGATTTAAAAAGCATCGCTAAGGAGAGGTGAGAGATTCTCCCGTGGGACTCAGGACACAGGATGGGCCTGGATGGTGAGGTGGAGGTGAAGGGCTGGCTCTGTGAGAAGAGGTTGGCTGAGCGGCTGGGAAGACCCTTCCTCTGAGATAAAGTGGCGCAGCGGGTAGGGGGATGGGAATGTCACGGAGCCCACAGTTCCTTGGTTGTGGGAGGGAAGAGTATCCATGGGTTCACTTGGGGCTCCAGGGGCTTTGCTGACTCCAAACTGGGCTTTGGCATGGAGGGACGGAGGAGTCGGGTCTTTCCTGAGCTCTGCATGGTGGTTGGTCACTCAGTCCTGAGGATGGCACCACCGGAACACCAATGGGGAGCCCTCGGCTGGCACCACCCGTGCAGGCTGTGGGATTCTGCCCAGAAGCACTGTGAGACAGGAGGCTGCCTCTAGATGTCACCATCTGGCCGTATTGGTGCCGGCCACAGCTGGAGCGACTGGGAGGACAGTATTCCAGAGATGAGACCCTGAGGCACAGCCCTGCCGGAGCAGGGGCTCCCTGGGACTGCAGCCTGGGACACCCTTCAGGGAGCCTCACCAGACCCGGAATGAGTGTAGGGTGGGAGAAGGACCCTGTCCTGCGATCACTTAGCCCTGTTTGAGGGAACAGGGCTGCTGAAACCCCAAGACTGCAGAGCCAGGTGGTGGGCTATAGGTGGTGGGGGATCGCTTGCCACCTTTTCCAATCTCCCCCAGTGTGGGTGCTCCCCTCGGTGGACTGCCCCACACCTCTGAACCCTTCCCACCTCCTCTTCCTGCTCCCTGCAGCCGGGCCCCACAGACAGCCGCCCAGCTCTGGAGTCTGTTCCTCCTGCCCCATCCCCTGTCCCAGCCCCACGAGTGGTCCAAACCACCTTTACCCCCACCCTCACCCCCAAACAACTGCTGCCCCCTCCAGTCACCTCCACCCAGCACACAGCAGCCAGAGTGATCCTGGTTGGACTTGAATATTATGTATCACTCATCTGCTCCAAACCTTCCAGGCTCCCCCTCACCCTTGGGAGAAAGCTCAGAATCCTCCCCCCCCAGCTTCCTCCAACAGGTATGACACAGGAAGAAAGAAGTGAGAGAAGAGAAGGAGGTCTTTCCTCCACAAGCTGAGGTCACCTCTTCCATTAGTCAGGGTGCCTCCCTGGTCACCTCTGGGAGGGAGCCTGGAACCCTCCACCTTTTGATCCTTGTTGTGATTTGAAGGATGATCACAGATTCTTTGCCACTCCTCCCATCAAGCTGTGGGGTCTAATTCTCCTCCTCTTGAATCTGGGCTCAACTTAGCAACTGTGACACTGGGGATTGACATTCGTGTGCAGCAAGGTCTTGATAAGTGGTCAATCTGACTGACGGTTGTGATGGTTAATTTTCTGTTAACCTGACTGGGCTAAGGGATGCCCAGAAAGCTGGTAAAATATTATTTCTGGGTGTGTCTGTGAGGCTGTTTCCGGAAGAGATTAGCATTGGAAACAGTACACTGAGCACAGAAGTGGGTGGGCATTAGCCCAGGACTGGAATAGAGCAAAGAGACCAGGGAAGGGAAAAATGTGCGGTCCGTTGAGCTGGGACATTCATCTTCTGCTCTGGGACATCTGGTGCTCCTGGTTCTCGGGCCTATGGACTCTGACTGGAACTTATACCATTGGCTCCGGTGGTTCTTAGGCCTTCAGCTTTGCACTGGACCCACACCGCTGCCTTTCTTGGCCTCCAGCTTGCAGAGAGCAGAGCATGGGACTTCTCAGCCTCTATAAGCACATGAACCAATCCTTCATAGTAAATCTCACAACCATATGAAGTGAGTATCATGAACCCATTTTACAGATGGTGAAACTGAGCCCGGAAAAGTGAACTGATGTGCTCAAGATCTCAAAACTAGTAAATGTGGAGCTGAGTTTTGAACCCTGGTATCTGACTTCAAAACTTCCTCTTCGCTTTCATGTGATCTGTTGAATCATGCGATTCTGTTGAATTCACGTGATTAAAAAAAGCAAACAAACATGCCCTCTCTGCTCCCTTAAATTAAAGCCTGGCAGGAAGGAGGGAGCTGTGTGTCTGTGGAAGCATTCTAGCAGAAGCTGGAGGGACATTTGGCAAGATGTGACTTGGACGGACTGTGAGGGGTCCCGCCCTGAGGCTGGGCCTCTGCTTCTGCCTGCAGTGGGGCTGTGTGCCTGCGACAGAGGACACTCTGTGTATGGCATTTACTTGTGTCTCCAGTCAGCCTGGCCTGTGGGGATGGGAGGGCAAGAGCAGGTGGAAACTGGGGGAGGAGTTGCTTGCCTCAAGCAGGTAGGAGGGAGCAGAAGATCACAGCCTGCCCTGCTTCTCCTGACCTCGGGGCCCTGGACTGGTCTCTGATCCCCCTCCCTGCCCTAGGCTTGTCACCTCTGGCTTGGGGGAGAGCCCAGAACTATTCAGCCATACAGTGAAACCTGCTCTCCTGCCCAGCACCTGTCCGAATGTATCAGAGAGAGCGGACCAGGCAACTGCAGAAAGGGGGCTGAACAAATATGGCCATGGCCCTGGTGCTGGTAAGAAAGAGAAAGTGGACACCGCTGACATGGCCTTGCTCAATATACTGGACAAAGAGATTCTGGTGCAAAGTCGGGTGGACTTTAAAGAGACAGTGAAAAGAAGTGATGGTGGAAGATCGTTATTATTAGACGGGAAATTGCTAAATGGAAATACTGTAAGTGGGGGGTGGGGTGGGAAATCACATTATGAAACAGAATGTACAGTGTGACCCTAAGTTGAAATCCTTCCCTCCCCCCACCCCCAGCCCTCACACATGCCCCTCCAGCAGCTCCCTCGTGACTTAGCCCACGGGCCAGGGGCTGGCAGTGGAGGAGGGGACTGTGACTATATTGGGAAGGGGATGAGATCACCCAGAGGCTGGCTGATTTAGAACCGGGTAACTTTTTCCACCCGTTTGGCTCTCAGAGGCTTCTGCACTGGCTCATAAACTTTGGCGCCAGCCTGCAGGGTGGAAGGGAGCCCTGTTCCCCTCCCCAGGGGAGGAGATGGTGGCTGAAGCTGGATAGGGGACAGGTGCTAGGCTGAAGTTGAGATAAAATGACAGAGTGGGCCTGGGGGTGCCCAGGGCCCTGCTGGGACCCTACAAAAGCTTTGCTCTCAGCAGAGCTCAATGTCTTATCACCACCGGGGAACTTTATGGGCAGAAAGTACATTTTGTGGGTGCAGGAATATCCCAGAGGGTGGCTACATTGTGGCAAAGTGAGCCAGGTCCCCCTGGGCCCAGCTGTGATACCCTGCATGTTATGTCTTGAGATTCCTATTTGCCAGCCTGGCCCTCCCCACCAAGAGGACCCCACCCTGGCCAAATGCAGGGAAAACCCTGGTGGGGGTAGCTGAGAAGAAAGAGGTCTGGGCTGGGGAAGCAACTGGGTTCCAATTCCAGCTCAACAAATAACTGGGTTCAGTTCAATTCCCACCCTTGACTACAGTGCCCATCGGACTCCCTCAAACCTGTGCTCCAGCCTCACGGAAATGTCACAGTATGTTACAGCATGTCCCAGTCCTCTGAGATTTTCCTGGCAGTTGTCCCAGCCTGGCTAGCCTTCCCTACTCCGGCTGCCTTTGTCAACTCCCACCCCCTGAGCCAGGTCAAGGGCCATCTCTCCCCTAGTCAGCGGCCCCCAGGCCGGCTCGTCCATGTCCATCGGGGCTGACCCTGAAGGCAGGGACTGGCTCCAGGGAAAATGCTAGGACACGTTGGATGAAGGAAGGGGAGAGCCCCTGGAAGGGATGAGGGGTCGGGGGAGGACCCTTGAGTGGGACCTTGGGGCCTCAGGCAAATAGCAGAAGATTATGGTTTGAGGCACCCTGACCTGGGCTTTGTGGGCGAGGAGTGGGAGTTGGACAGAACCAGAATAAGCCAGAGCATCCCCTCCTTACCCTGAGCCCTGGGCAGCAGGGCTGGGAATGGAATTCTCCAGTTGGATGGAGTTTTTCCTGGAAAATCCCCACAAGCCCTTCCAGAAACGTGCTTTTGTGCCTGACTCTGACTCCTTCAGATTGGTGGGTAAGAGGCCCGTTAGCCAGTGGGCTATGCAGACAAGGCCCTTGCCTTCTCTGGACCCCTGGGCTTGCGCTCTGGGACAGCTGAAATGGAGATGCCCACATCAATTTAGCACCATCTGTCAGCTTCACAGAATTCTCTCAACTATCTGAGAGGCAGAGATCAAGGTCCTTATCATTTGAGAAGGACGCTGATGCTCGGAGATGCTAAGTGGCTTGTCCAAGATCCCCTGGCCTAGTCAGGATTCGAAGCCCACCTCTTGAGGGTTGGCCTGCATATGGCTCCAGTCCCCACACCCCTTTCAGGATTCCTGAAAGGGCAGGGTGAGCCCTCAGGCCAAGGATGCCACTTCCAGCTCGGTCCCGTTTCAGCAAGCCTGGCCTGGCTCTGTGCCTGCCACTCTCAGAATAACCCTGGCAGTTCTGGGCACGGATCACTGGCCATCACCTGGGACCTATTTCTGTGCTTCGGGTAACGAGGAAGTCTCACCTTGTGCAGTAACCACTTGGGGCAAGGGTGGAACATGTGACCCCCAGTCCCAGCTGACCTTGCTGCCCTGCTGAGAAATGACCCCAGAAGGGAAGTGGAAGCCTGCTTAGCCACTCTCCCTTTCTCTCCCTTCCCAGCCACTTCCCAGAATCTGGCTTTCTACCCCATCTCCTCTTCCCTTCTTCTTGGCAGCCCACCCCATCACTGCCCCCCCCCCCCACAAACTATGATCAGAAGGCCGAGAGCATCTTCATTTCTCCTCGTGACCCATTGCCAAATCTTCTGCATCTGAACAGCTAGAAAATTCTTCCTCACTTCTAACTGTGGAAACAAGCCCATTTCCTTAGGTTCCAACTGGAGGGTTCTAGAACCCAGGTGCAGGAGCCATCTGGGGATCCAGTATCTAGAACTAGACTTTCCGTGTCTGGGGCCCTGAAACCCTATGAGGGCAGGGGTTGATGGCATTTGAGATGACAGAGGCTGTGGACATACCACAGACATTCTGAAACGGTCTCAGGGGTCCAGAATGCAGAGAGGAACACCCCAACCGAGTCAGAGGGGTTCCTTTCTGCAGAAACCAGTTGTGTGGAGGGAGGAGTATTATTACCCGAACTCAGAAACATAAATACATTTTAAATAAAAAGACTGGAAGGAAACCTGATAAAAAATGTTACTGTAACAGCAAAACCAAGAATGACTGTAGCTGTAATGACAACATAAATAATAGTAGCTATTCTCATTTTCTGAGGGCCAGGGATGTGCCAACCCCTACGCTAAGTAAGGGCTTTGCTCTTATTATCTAAGTTAATCCCCACAATGTGCTCTTCTCTTGGCCGCGGTAGCCAGTGGCCTTCGGGGTGAGCTCTATAAATGAGGTTGGTTTTTGCCAGGTCTGCAGCTTCCCTGGAGGTGGACGGACAAGCCCTCAGCCCAATACACAGGGCATGCTGTGCTCCCCCCGTAGGCAATGCTGGGTGTCAGAGGGCGGGGCTGGCCCCCAGGGGCGGCCTTCCAGGAACCAGCCAGGCCCACTGAACTGACCCCAGCCCCCACTTGGCCCTACTCCTACAGGCGTTGGGGCTTGAAATAGTGGCCGTTTGAGAGCTGACAATCAAAGGGCTGCTAAAAAAAGTCCCCTCAGTCTGGGCTCTGTCGCACACGGCTCTTAGGGCCTATTTTGGGGGAGAGGGTGCCGACGTGCCAATGGAAAATCCATGAGGCGGGAGTCTCCAGGGTGGAGAACCTGTGTGCCTCTCTCTCCCCATCCTGGCGGCCCACCCTAGCGTCCGTGCGCGCACACACATCCGCAGCCCTCGGCCCGAATTCCTACCGACTGGACTTTGTCATTCTTACAAGAGCTTAGGAAAGGGATGAGGAAACTGAATCTCAGAGAGGGGAAGCAACTTGCACAAAGTCACACAGCCTAGACGTGGGCAGGACCGTGGCCAACTGGGCTTCTGCGGCTCACGATACAGTGCTCTCCCCCTAGAGGCAGCCCCCGCCTACGGGCCTCACCGGGGAACCCAACACATTGTCTTCCGGGGCATCAGAAACTCCAGGGTCATGTATTATGGTTGGGACTGGGTAGGAAGCTGAGGATGACCTGCGGGTCATAGGAAGTCCCACTGGAAGTCCCACTTCTGATGGGACCTTGCCTGGCTGTGGGAGAGACAGATGCCGCAAGCCTTGTCCCAAGTGAGCCCATCCCCCCATCCAGTCCATGTGACCATCTCATTGCCCCCTACCCAGGCCCCCAAAGCCTGGCAGCCCCTGCCAAGTTTCCAGAGAATGTGTCAGATAAGGGACTGGTGCTTATGACTCCCTCCCACCCAGCCACTATCTTTGACCCTGCGGCCACCGCTAAGTAGGTAAGAATAGCAACAGCCCCTGCGACTGGGCATGCACACGGGGACAACACAGCGACATCTTCAGGCAAGTACCAGGCCCCCTGCGCTGGCAGTTCCGCCCCATCCGGCTCCCGCACCATCCTGGGCCTGAAGTCCCACAGCATCTTAGGAGATAGCACCAGGCCTGGTCCTCTGCCTCTGCTGCCTCAGTGGATGGGCTCTGGAAGGTAGCACGCCACCTTGTTGAGGCCTGTCCTGAAGCCTGCCCTCCACCGAGGAGCCGTGTGACCTGGAGCTGCTCACTTGTCCCTTTCTGGGTCCAGAAGCAGGACGAGGTGGCACAGCGGCCCCCTAAAGCCTGGCAAACATCCAGCAAGGCCTCTCCTGGGGCTGGAGCCCCTCATTGTCCTGGTAACCACAGCCGGGCCTGCCTATCAAATACTCCCGCGAACTCTGCCCCTTTGACTTCCCAAACAGCGGGGATGTGGACAGGGTAAGGCTGTGGGAGTCCCTGGGATATGATCACAAGGTAGGGCGGCATGTTGCGACTGAGTGGCTCCCTGTGACACTCCTGTGGGTGCTCCACTCTGTCGCACGAGCGTGTGAGGGTGGCGGCATCACTCAGAGGAAGAGGCTGTTGCCATAGGACCCAGGGTGAGCGTCACCGTGACACCCAGAGTGGGGAGATGGAGGGAGCTTTGTGTCCAAGTTCCTGAGTCACTGCGATACCTGGGGGGGAAGCAACCCTCTCCCGCCCCCACCACCACGTCAGTGGCCCCTGAAGCTCCCACAGCCTGACTCACTGCGTGGCTCAGACCCGGCCCCGGCCCCCAGCTTCCTCAGCCCTCTGCTCCCAGCCCCCTTGCCCTCCTCATCTTCCCTTCGAGCTACCTCCTGTCAGCTTCACTCCCCACCAAACGCCACTGATCCAAGTGGTCTTGGGGAGAGGGATGCTAGGGATGCTAGGGCAGGGGAGGAAGGGAGGGGCTGGGGTGAGTTCCTGGCACACTCACACACTGTGACTCCCTGCAGACCAGACTTTAATATGAACTTACACACCCACAAACACACACATACACACAACACACACACACACATGCATGTGTGTGCGCCTGATGGAGTGACAGGGTGGCCAAGGGGTCTACAAGCTCAGTCTCTCAACACTAGCCCTGCCAGGTAGGCCCCCATAACCCTTGAAATCCTTTGGGTCCTCCCACATCTCTTAGGTCCTCTCATTAGAAACACGTGATCCCACAGCAGCAGGACCTCTGGAGGTGTGATCAGAGGAAGAACCTCCCTGAGGCCCAAGCTAGAGTCCTGGGGTGGGTACAGGTAGGTACGGTTGAGATGGAGGTCCCCAGACTGTTTCTTTGTGAGTGAGGGCCAGACCGACCTCTGGGCCTCTCCCTTCGAGAGCCCTAATCTCTGGGGCTGGAAAAAGTTTAAAAATATCCTCATGTTTACATTCTTTCCAAGCCCGCCTCCCAATCCTCAGTGCTGGGTCCCTTTGATCTGGCCCAGTGCCTCTGAAAGGGGCCTGGGAGGGGGGAGCATGAGCTCCCCACTGGGGCAGACCCTGTGACTCCCTGAAGCTCCAGACCAGTCTGAACCCTGTGAGACCCCTCAACAACCCCCCAGAGAGAGCTTTAGAGCTGGCAAGGAGCCAAGGCCAGAGGGGGTGTCTTGCCCAGGGTCACCCAACAGGGCCATGTGGGGGCTAGAGTTGGGGCTCCCCTTCATACTCCCTCCCGAACACCTGGGCCTCATGGGGCCCAGGGGAATGTGGGAGTAGGTGGCTATAGGCGTCTGCAGTGGGTACCCCAACAGTCTGTGCACCCGGGAAAGCCACGTGTACTCAACTCCCGCTGTGTGCCCAGAGCTGTGCTAAACACATTTTGTGGGGATCATCTCATGTAGTCCTCTCAACAACTTCACTGTAGTGAGGCCCATTTTATTAACAAGTAAACCAAGGCTCAGAGAGGTGAAGTGATTCACCTGGGAACACACCGCAAAGATGAGGCAGAGCGTGGATCCACACTGAGCCACCAGTTATTCCTCACCTTGCCTTAGCAGCTAGGCCCTGCCTGCAGAATGAAGCCTGCCTCCTCAGTGAAATCTCTACTAGCACTCACTGAGCCATGGCCAGGTCCACAAACCAGTGCTGTCTCTGTGTTTCTCTCCCTCTGGGACCCAGGAGGAGCCATGCCCCCTCTCTGACCCTCACTTTCCTCTATAGAATAGGCTGTGGATCATGGAGAGGCTTATGTCCACAGACTCAGGGAAAGTGAGCCTGTGTCCCTGGGGATTATGTACCTTAGGGTCAGCGCCAGAACTGACACCATCGGAGGGTGGCCTGGGGCCTGGGGCCTGGAGGCCAAAGAAAAAAAGCCCTCAAACTGGGGCAGGTGCCTTAATTTGCCCTGTCAACATCCACTCTTTCCTTTGTTGGTACCCCACCGATCTGCTTACCAACCCATCCACCTATCCACCCATTTACCCATTTACAATCCACCAACCTGCCCTCCCATCCACTCATTCACTCATTCACCCACCTACCCATCTACCTATCCATCCATCCAGAATAAAGACCCAGAGAGTGGGGTGATGACCAGGGTCCCAGCTCAGGTGCTACATCCCACCGGCTGGCTGGACTTGGGAAGGTCCCTTCACCTCTTTGTGATTCACTTTCCCAATTTTACAAGAAGGAGCTGGCCTGACGATCTAAGGCCCTTCTCAGGGATCTCATGGGAGCCGAGGCCGCTGAAGGCTGTGGACACTTGGGGAGAAGTAATTCTAACCTTGGCCAGACAGTCCCACCTTGTCTGCTTCCAAGACTCCCAGCTGCAGCCCTTAATCTCTCTGAACTTCAAGAAACTCACTGGCAAACGGGGCCAGTAATCCTGCCCTCACAGTTTGGTGGGAAGATTAGATGAGATGCCACCTTTGAAGAGCTTTGCACCCTGGAGATTTCTAAGTGGATGCAGGCTGAGTAGAGGATCTTGGGAGAGGGACAGGAAGCTCTGCTTGGACTGCAGTAGTCCACAGAACCTCACGTTGTGTGTGTGTGTGTGTGTGTGTGTGTGTGTGTGTGTGTGCTGGGCCCAGGATGGCGGGACTGGCCTCAGAGTTCAGCCCGGGGCTGGGGATCCTCTGTGAGTCTCTCAGACTCTTCAGGCCAGCCAGGATGCCCACCCCATCTCTCTTGGTTGAGCTTGGCCCCCATCCCACAGAATCTGCCAGGAGCGGAGAGATTATCTCCTAAAAATAGGGCCTGGGCCGCACAGAGGTTGTTTTTCTCCCTTCCCCGTGATTTACCATCATCAGTTCAAAGTGCCTGGGACAGCAAGTCCCACCCTGGCTCCCTAGAGACGGTTGGGATGGGTGCATGGAGGATCAGCATGCGTCTGGGGTCAGTCAAGGGTCAGGGATTGGAGGTCGGCCTGGAGGTGTGGTCAGGGCTCAGCAGGGCACCAGGGCCATGGCTTAATCTTGGGTCAGGGGAAGGGGTTCACTCGGGGCAGGGGCAGCTCCAGGGTGAGCCATGGGGGTTCCTGTCTGTCTGAGTGATTCCCTTTCTCTGACTTTCTGTAGACCCCACCCCCCATGCACTCACCATCCTGTATATGAAACCCGGAAGTGTGCTAGGGCCTATGCTAGGGCAAGGGGACCCATCCCCAACCTCACCTGTCCTGTTCCAGCCCTATTAGACCCTCACGATTCCTGTGCAGACCCCTCTTAAGACTATGGGACCTCTGCTCAGCCATGTGCAGGTGACTCACAGATAGAGCAGTGGTGCGCACGTAAGCACAGGACATAGACTCACAGGTGCCCTCCCCTAGCAAAAATGTCCTGGAAATGAGAATGCACTCGAAAGGACACCCTCCTCAACCGTCACCTAGTCAGAGTGGACCCACCCAGGGTCTGCAGCCGTGGTCTCCAAATGCCCATAGAAATGACCCACCCTGCTCCAACCTCAAGTTCTCACCAAGAACCGACGTGATGCCCCCATGTCCCTCCTTCGTAGGGGACCCAGGCTTGTCCCTCAAGCCCCTAGGCCCTTTCTGCACAGCAGGAGATGGGAAAGGAATGAAGGAGGACATGGGTAATGCACACACGCACAGGACTCTGAGATGCAGGCACAGCCCACGCCCTGCTCTCCGAGGCTTTATTGGTGGACAAACGTGGCCCATTTGGAGTATTCCCACGGGCAGCCCATGAAGTCAGTGTTCAGGCTCTACAGACTTGTCTGGTGATGTTGACTCCACCCGAGGGCAGGTGAAGGGGCTCCTACTCTGTCCTAGCTCCCGGCGATCGGCAGTGCTGGGCCCTCTCCCAGGGGACTCAGATGGAGTTAGAGGCCAAGCTCCCAGCTGGGGCTGCCTGGACCATTCAAACCGCCGCCTTCAGGGGCATGCTGTCCACTGGCTGATTTAGGTCCTTCTTTCTCGCCAGGGTCAAGTGAGTGAAGATGAGGATGAGGAAGATGCCTGAGGGGCCCAAGAGGGATGGATCAGCTCTCAGAAGGAACCATGGGACTTGTCCACCACCCTGCTATTGGTATTGATTTAATAAGGAAACAAGGTTTCCTAGACAGCATCCGCAACGCCGGGTGAGTATGACTGTGGTCCTGGGGCCAGAAGAAGCCTGACTGTTTGGCCTGCAGCTGTCCAGAACACCCCAGCCTCCAAAGCCCCCTTCTCTGGGGAACGGTTCAATGCTAGTCATCTGGGAAACAGTGAGCTGTTCCCATGGACTCTGACAAAAAGGCACATGGTAGCATTGTGCTAGAACTAACAACAACAACAAAAAACAGCCAGGGAAAAATCTAGAGGGCCAAAGAAATCAAGGGGATAAAGAGGGAGGCTTGGACTAAAGGGATTAGGCTGGAAAGACCTGGGCTCTGCCACATTCTGGCTGTGTGACCTTAGACAAGTCACTTAACCTCTCTGAGCCTCAGGGACCTCATCTGGAAAATAGGGAGATGCCACAGTCTACCTCACAAGGTTGTGGGGGGGATTCAATGTGACAGTCCTATATTACACAGTCAACGTATAATAATGTAACAGTAAATACTGTCATCAGTGATGATGATGACGAGTAGGATAGTACGAAGCAGGAGCATGATGACTAGGAGAGTTGTGGGGTTCCTTCTCCAGCCCTGGGGAACACCGTGGGATAGGGCACTGTGCACCTGGAGACTAGCACTCCAACCATCCTTCACCCTCCCCCACTCAAGAGCCCAACATCCATTACCTATCGCCATCAAGGTGCCCACGAGGATGCCCACTGCCGACAGCTTCGTGGGCATGCCCTTCATGCGGCCCACCTTGCGCATGCACTGCCCCTCCACGTTGCAGCGACACACAATCACTGGGGGGACAGGGGGCAGGGGAGGAAGGTGCAGGCGGTGGGGGAGGGCTCTCGAGCCGCTGGGAGGCTCCAGCGCAGCCGGCTAATACACACGTTGGGGCAGACGTGTGTATTTACGTGCGTGCGGCACTCCTCTCTGTGCGTGCCTCTGGGCGCAGGCATCTGTGTGCCTGGCCACGCATACGCAGGCACGCACGCGCATCTG
Organism: Mirounga angustirostris; assembly: GCF_029215605.1. Lineage (NCBI taxonomy): Eukaryota > Metazoa > Chordata > Mammalia > Carnivora > Phocidae > Mirounga > Mirounga angustirostris. Next base: position 18,834,427 of record NW_026991724.1, on the reverse strand, counting down.
TAGCCCCCGTGACCCTGCGGGCGCGTGTCCCCACCCCTCCCCCTGCACGGCAGCGGCTCCCTGGGGAACTGCAGGCACACAGTGCCCTGGCCTCACCTCGGATCCGGAGCTGCCACGTCCGGGCATTGTGGCTGACGACTACGGGCACTGCGTGCTCACGTGGCTCCACCCAGTGCAGGGCCAGGGTGAGGTAGGCATGGGAACCTGTGGGACCGTGAGCAATGACCAGAGCCCCAGCCTGGACAGACCCGAGGCCCAGCCCCATCTCACTTCCGAGAGCCCCACTGCCTCCCGCCTTGGCCACAGTGTCCCGCATTTCCCCACCACACACCGTTGAGAGCCTGGAGGTGCCAATCCCGCTGTACCGTAGGGTGGGGGCCCAGGGCAAAGCTGTAGGGGCCAGGCCCCCCGGCCAGGCCAGGGTCCTCGCCGGGTCCACTGATAACCACGCCATGGTCCTGGCGGGGTGTGCAGAGGTGTCGGGCGGGTACGGGGTGCAGGGTGGGGGCCCAGGCAGCCGGGGCCTTCAGAAAGTGGATCACGAGGGTTGCAGAAGTGCTCAGTGCCGGCTCATCTGCAGAGGAAGTGCTGAGCTAGCCCCAGGTGGAGATCTCACCCTGCTGAGTCTCTGCCACACCTGCTCTACTCCACCCCTCCTCCCCATCCCCAGCAGCATCCTCGCACCTGTCTCTTGCTCACAGTGCACTTGCCCCCTTCACTATTCAAGCGGCTGCCAGACCTTTCTGTGCCTTTCCGGATGCCGGGCTTGCCCTCACTGCCCCACCCCCTCCCCACCTACTGGTATCAGGGCCCGACAATGTGGAGATGCCCTGATTTGGGGGCGCTCACTTCTGCTGGGTCTGTCGTGCACCACAGGACAGTCCAGCCCAGAGCTGAGACCCGCCTCCCTGCCATACCCACCCCAGGGCCAGCCTTTCATCCGGTCAATGTGCCATTCAGAGTCCTCCATACCTGGCTTCAGTGTCCCACTCAGGCTCCCGTCCTGCCTCGCCTGCCATAAACACAGCCCCAGTACTCCTTCCACCTGCCTGGCCCCGCAGCCTCTGCTCCTAGCCTATGTCTGAAGCCAACACCTGAGAGGCCCTCCAGGGCCAAGGGGCAGGGCTGGAGGATTTTAAGTGTCCAGTGAGGAGCGTGGTCTGAGAGGGGAAGCAGACGCCAGGCGTCCCAGAGACCGACATTGGCCCCGGCCCTCGGATCCACTCTGGGGCAGAGTGGATGCCAGGAAGGACCCTGGGAAGGAAGCTCAGCCCTGCCCATCTCTCTGTCTGCCCGAGGCTTACTCTCCCTCCCAGAGGCCCCACCTTTATACTGGGCCTCCACGAGCACTGTGCCCGGCCATACCTTCATACTGGGCCTCCACGAGCACTGTGTACATGTCCCCAGGCTGGGCGCCTTGCAGGGGCCGGGCTGTGTGCACCTCCCCAGAGACCTCCTTGATGCAGAGCCAGCCCTCTGAGTCATTGACCAGGGAGAACCTGAGGCCCAAAGAAGATGGGGAGAGGGGGCAGGGAGGCACTGGGACCATATATGGGGTCTTACTCAGAGACCCCCCCAGGGCCATGTGACCTGCTCAAGTTCCACATCCTCTCTGTCACTCGGGGTGGCCAGTTTCTCTCCCCAGCTTTAGGGACTTGTTGAGGGACAGGGCTTGAATCACGGATACTGTGGGGGGTGGGGAGATATCAGAGCCCGGGGGGCCTGACTCAACTCCACTAGTCTCAGGTCACCCCATAAAGGGACAGGATTGGGCCAGGGAAGAGCCCTTGTGCTGCACTCTGGGTGAGGGATGGGGGAGGGCCCATTAGGACAGCATGGGAGGCAGCATCTGAACTTGCATGGAGTCCTAACTCTCCTCTCCATGCCCTATCCAACTCATCTAGCTCTGACTCGCCCGCAAGTCACAACCTTGGCATTGGCCATGGTTTGAGGAACATTCCAGAACATAGATAATGTGAGTCCCCTCTGAGGCCCTGGGGGTCATCCCTGGGGAGCAGAGGAGGTCCAGTGCAGCTAAGGGCTGGGCGTCTGGCTCACCTGAGGGGACTGCTTCCAGGGTCTGAGGGTTGGACGGTCAGCAGGAGGGAGCCAGCTGGGGTGCTGACTGGAATGCTGGCCTCATAGTGCTCCTGGTCCAACTTGGGGGGTGGCACCAGCTTTTCCACCAGCACAGTCACTGTGGCTGTGGCTCCAGGGCCTGGGCCTGGCCCCACCAATTCTGTCACGCTCCGAACCACTACCACCAACTTGTGGCGTGAAGCTGCCTCATAGCTGAGGTTCTAGAACCAATGGGGTCTGGGTCACTGTTTGGACCAGGGGGTGGCACCCTGGTGCGTGCACGTGGGTATATATGTGCCCCTTCCCAGCCCCTTACCTTGAGGAGTCGGAGTTGGACATGACTAGAGTCTGGTTCCCAATCGAGGCCGAAGGTCCCCTCCACATCCCCCGCCTCAATGGCAAAGTCCATGAGGCGGAAGGCAGGCTCAAGGTCAGCATCGGTGGCCATGAGCGTGGCTACCAGAGTCCCTGGCTCTGCATTCTCAGGGAGGCTTACAGGCTCAATCTGGAGAGATGGGGACAGGCCATGAGCCGCTCATCAGTGCCTCCCAAGATCTCCTCCCCTGTTCCTGCTTACCTGGGAGACGGTGAACTCGGGGGCATGGTCATTGACGTCTGTGATTGTGACAGCAACCTCACATGTGCTGCTGAGGCCTGAGGCAGGACAGGGCGTGTTGGAGAGACCAGGAAAGGACCAGAGAGGGAGAGAGCCCGGGTCACCACCGGGCACTTACCGCCCTCAGCTCCTCCTCGGTCAGCAGCCATCACCTGAAGCAGGATGTTCTGGCCAGCTCGGAGGGGGGCATCCCCCAGTGTCACACTGCCTGAGGTGAAGTCCAGCTCGAAGGCTCTTCCGTCTGCTCCCTCCTCAGGCTCAGGGCTCAACAGCTGATACACAATGTGGGAATTGGGAGAACCAGGGGCATCCATGTCCTCTGCCAACAGCCTAGTCACCTTGGTGCCTGTGAAGACAGCACCCACCTGGGTGGGACCATAGGCCAGTCTGGAGGCCTCCCTGCACCCATTCCTCTTTTGTGCCGGACCGAACCTGAGCTTGTGTGGAGGAGGGGCCCATCTCAGATAAGAGCAAAATGGGATGGGTCATAAGGACTTCAACCCTCCCGCATCCCCTAACAAGGCCCATAGCCCACCTGGGGGGCTGAGCTCAGGAATGCTGACTGGGGAGTCACGTAGGAGGCAGACAGGCGCGTTGTCGTTCTCATCCATCACTACCACATGCAGCTCCAGAGGTTCTGTGTAGTCCTCACCGCGGGTATTCCGAGCCTGCACCTGAAGCAGGTACTGAAGTGGGCAGTGGGGGGCTTCAGATGAAGGCCAAGGGCAGTTCCAGCCTGGCCCAGGTCTGAGTTCCCTTCTGGTGGCCAGTTCCAGCTCTTCTGGGTGCTCTTCCACTGCCTCAGTGCCTGTGGGGGATGCGACACCCCCAGAAGCCAACCAGACCGTGACCAGGCACCCCTCAGCCTGCCCTCCTGGCTTCCCCGTCACCTCACCTCAGCCTGGGCTTCTCGGTCCAGCTCCTGGGTCACGTAGAGTTTCCCCTCTGCATCCACATCAAAGGGTCCAGGGGGTTGGCTCTCCAGGTGATAATGTATATTTCCCCCACTCCAGCGTACCTGGCAGTGGGACACAGAATGAGGGCACCCTGGGATGAGGGCCAGGAGTAGCCCATGTCAGCTCTTCTGCCTCAACTCTTCCTGGGTGGGGAGCCTGGGTCCCTGCTGCTGTGGGACCTCAGGCAAGTTGCTCTCCTCCCTGGGTCCCAGGTAGGGTCCTTTGGTTTGGGACACTTGTTGATGTAGCAAGTCCCTGGTGGCTCTGGTCCAAGTCTGGTCCCTGGCCAAAGTGCCTGAATGACCAGGTTGTGTTATTCTCTGCCCTCTTGGGCCGGGCCTGCCCCCAGGGCATTCCTCGAGGAGGTCTGAGACATTCCAAGCCCAGGTGACAATCCCCATGGCAGCAGGGAGGTGGCAGCTGTTCTCCCTAGGGAAGCCTGGGGCAGGGGCAGGTCAGGGCCCAAGCCACGCTGGCCAGAGGAGAGCAGGTGAGGGGCTATGGGCCTGGTCCCAGGGCCTTGGACACTGTACTCCATGATGGGAACTGATGGGGACAGTAGAGGGAGGGACATAAGTAGGGGAGGAGCAGGGGTCAGGTTGGGCCTCAGACCCCCCCCCCCCCCCAAATCTTGAGACTCAGTCCCAGCTGTACCAGCCACGGGACTACTTTAACCACTGACAGCCACTCACTTACCTGGGCCATGTGGTGTGGGTATGGAACTTGGAGATTCTCTGCCAGGTGGACAGGATCTAGGGGCACCCAGGTGTTCTCTACTATGGAGACATCTACAGTGGCTGTGGCCTGGTGGCCTGAAGCCTGGTCACCCATGTCCTTGACCTGTACCAATAGCTGGTAGGATCCTTCTTCAGCCTGGTCTAGGCTGGTGCTTCCTAGAAGGGGCAGGGTGGTCAGCTGGCAGGAGTCCAGGGCATCCTTCTCAGCGAGGTAACAAACACAAAGCCAAGCATATGGCAGGTGGTTAGGATGCCCTCTGGGCCCAAGGGCAAGAAGTGCTTTTAGCACCAGAGTGAGGCCCAAGCAGGACTTGAAAGTTTGCAAAGTCATTTCTATAGCTATCCACACAATGAATGGCTGATGGACTGGATGACTAGGATGAGGGGAGGGGTCCATGGGTGGATGGGGAGATGAGTAGATGACCAGCTGGATGAATGGATGGTTGACTAGGTAAATGGATGGGGAGTTGGGTGTGTGGATGGGTTAGTTTGGGTAGGTATTTGAATAGATGGGCTGCGTATGGGGTTGGGTGGTAGATGGGTGAATGGGTGACTGGCTGGTAGGTGTATGGTTAGCTTTGCTTTCCATCTCCATCCTGTGCCTCTGGTCTGAACTCCCAGGTCCAGCTCTCCCTTACAATCAGTCCAAAGGTGTCCCGGCAACATCCTAGGCTACAACCCCTCAGGACTCTCCTATCCTTGACCCTTAGGCTTGGGTGTCCAGAGTGTAGGGCTGAGGCTATTCCGTTCATACCATTTTTTCTCTCCATGAATGGTTCAAGCCTTTTGCCTTGCCGCTCTCCACCTAGAATACTCTTTCTTCTTCATCTCTCAAGCTTCAACCTATCCTACTATTACAGCTCACATGCCGCCTTCCCCACCTTTCCCTGACCCTCCCCCCTCATCACACCCAGCTTAGGCTCACCCTCAGGGCTGAGGGCCAGAGCCCCCAGCCGAGGCTCCAGCTGGAACATGTCTGGGGAAGGCTGGGCTGGGGCCTGGTTCAGGATGTAGAATCGGAGATCTGAGTTGGCTGTGCCTGGCTCATCCTCATCCAAAGCCTCAAGGAATAGGAAGGGGATGCCTGGCGTGTGTGGAGAGGGCAAACCTTAAGGGGTGCAGGGGGTGGGGAGAATTTCCCATGCCTCCCCCATCTCTCCCTGGTACTTCCTTCCATATCCGTCATCATATCGGGACGCTGGAGGTGAGCCACAGATTAGAAAGGAGGACAGGGAGTACTGAGGGGACTCAGTACTCAGTTTGCAGGGGAGCAAACTGAGGCCAAGAGTGGATGGGACTGGAGGACTCTCAGTGGGGTGGGGGAAACGAGATGGGACAGAAGTGGGAGGGGGCAGCTTGGACCCTGGCCGCCCTGTCCTTATGCTGATGGTCAGCCATCCCTTTACTCTCTGTTCTCTCCTCAGGGCCCACCTGACCTGTCGCTCGCTGGTGGCCCTGAGCACTCACCGGGCCTGGTGCCCTGGCTCAGCTGAACTCTGTAGATGGACTGAGAGAAGTGGGGCACCTGGTCATTCTCATCCTTCACATGCACAAGCACAGGCCGCGGGCCCCACAAGACACGTCCATCCTCAGTCTCCAGGGCGACCTGGCAGGGAAGGCCCGTCAGCACCCTGGCCCACCTTCACCATTCTCCCCGACATTGGGCCCAGTCATACCTGTAGCCGGTACTCCGCTTGTTCTTCTCGGTCCAGGGCCCTGGTCACCAGCAAGAAGCCAGACTCTGGATCCACAGCAAAGGGGCCCTCAGCTGCCACGCTTCGGGTCCCCGACAGCACAATCTCGCCCTCAGTCTCCTCAGGGGGCAGTGGCAGCTGTGAGGGAGAGCAGAGGTAAAGGCAGTGGGAGCTACCCCTGGGGGATGCCCCTTCACCCAATGGCCCCATTTTATATGTGGGGAAACTGAGGCTCAGAGAGGGCTAGCACTTGCCTGAAGTCACACAGCCAATAAATCACAGGACCAACATTCAAAGCCAGCAATCTTTCCCCTGTACTTGATGCTCCCCAGTACTCCCCGCCCTCCTTTCTAAGCCCAAAACCCCACCACCAATAGTTTATTAAAACTCTACTTTCTTCTGGAATTGAAATTTTGTTAGTCACTCACACTGTATCACATACTGTCCAGGAAGCAGGCTTGAAAGAAAGGCAGAGCAAGAAAGAGAGAGAAATGCGGGAGGTGGGGGAAGTGGGACCTGCGGGGAGGGCAGCCCACCCACCTCTTAGGCTCACCTTGATCAGGTACAAGGGGAAATTTCCACCATAGTTTTCTGGGACTTCCACATACAGTTCTGCAGGCTGGACCTCGGGGAAAACCTGGGGGGAGGACTCTCACCTTGTCTCCAGGCTTTGCCTTCCTGTCATGGGTGCCCGACCAGGATGGGGAATTTCTGCCCCTTCCATGGGCCTGGCCATACCTTAGCCCATCCACCCTCTGGCCTTCAACCTCCTGATCCCACAGGAGGTCTATAGCCAGCTCTGCACACCCTCCCACAGCTAGTCCCTTCCATGGTCAGTGCGGCTGGTCCAGGTAGAATGGGAGAGAAGGGCGCCAACCCCCAAGGCCACGATCCGAAGGGGACGAGTGGGGCCCAGCTCACCTGGGCTACAGAGAGGCAAAACAGCAACAGCCAGACAGGCACCATGGTCAGGACAGGCCTGAGGGACGTGGCAGGAAAGATCCAGCCAGATCAGCGGGCAAGGGCTCCCTCCCACTACTCTCCTCCTAGAGAGTATCCCTCCCTTCATCCCCACTCAGCCCAAGCCATGGCTTCCCCAGGCCCCACAGGGGGCAACTGTGCCTTCTTCAGTGGGACCTCTGCTACCTGTCACTATGGGAAAGGCAGTCAGACCTCCTCCTGTCCCCTGTCCTTCTATACTCTCAGAGCTGCCCCTCCCCATCTCACCCACTTGGACATTGCCCTCCACCCACTCCCATCCTTGTCCCCTACCTCGGTCTATTCCATACCAGTAGCCAGAGGGACCTCACAACAGACTGGCCTCCTCTTCCTCCCCTTAGAGGAGCCTGTGACTCCCCACCTCCTGCAGGGTTGAAGGGCATCCAGCTCCTCAACCAGGCCCACCCAGGCCCCTAGGCCCAGCCAGCCTGCCTCTGGTTCTTGCTGCCACAAGGATCTCCATGGGAGTTTCACCTCCACACCTCTGGCTCCTTGCTGACATAGCCTCCCCAGCTTGTACAGAGATCCCAAAGTGGTAATTGCCCAGCAGCCCCAAATATCACAAAAGTCTGAAGCTGGAAAGACCCTGATAACCCTAAGGGTCACTTCCTGCAGCCGCCTCATGTTGTAGGCAAAGCCTGAAGGGCAAGGCCTGACCAAGGTCACACAGGACTTGACCATAGGACAATTCCTCCTGGAGCAGAGGACCCATGGTTCAGGGTCTTGGGCCCTGTTTTTCCACCCACTGCCATCCTTCAGACACAGAGTCCCCTCGGGGCAGGAACCCTGCCCTCCTCTTGGGATTTGCCAGCCCTCAGCATGGAGCTGGGCATGCAGAGCATGGACAACCACTCTAGCCACTCCTGGGAATTCTTCCCTGAACAAGGGCTGGACAGGCCAATGTTTTTCCTTCCCCTACCACCAACCCCAGCCTCAGCCCTGCTCACCCCTCCACTCCAGGGCCCTCACCCTCCGGTGCCTAAGGCGGGCTCCCTTGGTCCAGCTGCCTGGAGAGAGGGCTCTTTCTCCAGGGAGCGCTGGCCAGGCCGGGATGGGTGGGGTGGGGTAGGGCAGGGCGGACACTTGAGCAGGTAGGCGGTCCAGCCATGCTTGCTCAGGAGTGGAAAACACCACTGGGCCTACGGCAGCAGGCCTGGCCCTGCCCAGCCCCCCAAGTTACTCATTGACTTTGGAAAGCTGGGGGCTGCTCAGCATCCGTGACTGCCAGCCCCGGGAGGTGGGGAGATCATTGGCCTGGCACTTCTCCCATTCCTATACAGCCCAGTGGGGACTTCTTGGGCCTCTGGGCTTGGACATTACTTCTTTTTCTGTGGTTCCAGACTTTATCCCACTTCTCCCCCATGCACCAGCATCTGCAGCTCTACCTTGGTCCACTCTGTTCCTTTTGTCTGGAATGCCCTTCCCTCCCTTCATCTGTCTGGTGAGCACCTACTCAGACTTCAGTACTCAGCTCAAATATTCCTTTCTCCAGAAAACCTTCCCTGGGCTCCCAGGCTTGTTCAGGATTCTTTTCTGGGAATACCCTCTATGCCATGCCATGTGCTATACCTCTATCAAGGCAGAAAAGACACCAGATTGTCATTGTCTATCTCTCCCATCAGACTGGGACCCCTCCAGGGCAGGTCTCAGGGACCCAGTCACGACCTTGCCCTCACTTGGCCCTGACAGCTTCTCACTGGATCAAAAACAAGGAGCTAGAGGTTGCACATGAAGGATACATGAGCATGACCTGAACTGGGTATTTGTGGCTCCAGACCACCCACCAGTGGGACCAGTAGGTGGGGTCACAGAAGCCCGTGAGATCCCCTGAGGCTCCCAGAGGGCTCACACTGGCTGCTGACACGGAAAGGGCTGGGACAACGGACTGTCCCGTGCCTCTGAGAGGGAAGAGCAGATTGAGCCAGCTCAGGTGACCTTGAGGGAATCACAGGGCTTGCCAGAGACCCCTCCCCCACCGAAGGCAGCCAAGTGGAGCCAGGAGAAGCTTCTGGGGCCTGGGAGTCCACGACCAGGGGTGTGTGGGGGAAGGGTCAGGGATCCTGTTGCCAGTCCATCCTTGTCCTCCGAGTTTCCCATGGTCTTCCCTGAGTCCTTCTCACCGCATATTTGGAGGATGGGCGGGGACGCCTCACCCGCCTCCAGCCTTGTCTGCCACAAGCCCAGCGCCTGCCTCAGGGTCACTCAGGCACCCCATGCACCCCAGCCTGGAGCAGGGCACTGTGGGGTTGTTGAAGGGATCTCCCATGTGTTGAGCTCCTACTATGCACCCAGCACTGCTCTAAGCACATGCCTTCAGTATTCCCCCAACTCCACTTGGAAGGGGCACTGTCCCCATGTCGCATACTAGGGCACAGAGATGCTGGGTGGCTTGCCCAGGGTCACACAGCCAATAAGTAGCGGGGCCAGGAAGGCCTGGATTCTTCTTCAGGCCTCAGGATGTCCACCTGCTCTGAGAAAACCATGCCTTCCACATGCCTCTAAGTATGTTGCAGGGTGGGAGTGGGGAGCGGCCGCAGCTTTGAGCAGTTAACACTGCCCTGGGGGGCATGTGGGTGAGTCAAGACAGGTCCTGCTCATTCAGAAGTGGCCCTGACACCTTCTGCCATTGAACAACTGCAATCAGTGTTCTAACCAGGTTGCAAGAGCTCCTAGGGGCCTGTGGAATAAAGGAATTGAACCAATGAAGGAGATGTACAGACCCTTGCCCAGAACTCAGAAACTGTCCCAGGCCTCGCCACAGGCTGCTTTCAGGCTCTGGAGACCAGCAGACTTATATACCAGTCCCTACTCAGCCACTTCTACCTGTGTGACCTCAACTTCTTCGGTTCCCCATCTGCCATTGCCAAACGGAGATAGATACTCTTTCCCCAAACACCGTAGGGCAAGTGCCAGCAGTCACCTGTGTCTGGTGTCGGTGGCGGGGAGACAGGCACAGCCCCAGCCATCAGCAAACATACACACATTCCCACACAAATACAAAGCCTCTCCTTCTAGGCACGGAGGGCTCCGGGAGGGGCTCCCGCCAAGACCATGTCAGCCAATGCTGAGCACGGGAGGCTCTGGCCCGGCCCCTCCCAGAGGAGACAACAGCGAGGCCCTTGCTCCGTGGCCCAGCCCCAGACACTGGCCTCCTCCTTTCCCAGCCAGGGAGTCTCAGAAATCTTCCACAGCTACCCCACCTCAGCAACTTTCCAGCCCCTCGGGAGGAGGCAGGATGGAGACAGCAGCCCAGAAGTCAGACCCAGTGTTTTTGTTTGGCCATGAGATCTGGGGCAGGCCATGGTCCCTCAGACAGACTCAGTTTTCCTTACATACAGTGGGGTGGCTGAACCCTTAATCAGCTGGGCAATGCGAGGCCCCAGTGCAAGAGAAAGATCTGGGAGGGGCTTTTGTCTCCTCCTGCTGCTTGGCTGTCCAATCAGGCCACGACCCACACCTGCCCCTCTGGTCCATCTGGCTAGATCGGAGCCCAAATATTAGGACAGTCAAGGCTGCACACTAGGGTAGGGCAGTGAGGCCCCATCCCTCCACCTCAGGAACCCTTCCTGCTCTCACAGCCCCCTATTGGGAGGAAACACAAAGTCAACAGCCCTGATCTATCAGGAAATAGTCTTTATTACAAAAATTTGCATGTAAACAAATAACCACTGCACTGAACAGCCTCCCTCCAGAGCATGCACAGCCCAAGTGTGGAGAAAGTTAGAGTCCTGTCCCCACACACAGGCCTGCCCCACGGGCTGGGCTCGGGCCACTACTGGGGACACACCCTGGCCTGTACATGCATCGCCGAGGGCCCAGCCCTTGATGGCCGCTGGGAGCTGCCCGGGCAGCACTGTCTATCTGTCCATGACCATGAGGTGGGGTGTGCCCTGAGGCACCCAGGGCAGGTGGCTGGGCCAGCCCACCAATCTGCCCATTTGTATGCACAACGCAGTATGTGCCTGTGGAGTCTAGAGCACAGAGAGATCGTGGCAGGACTTGGACTTGGCACGAAAGGCCATCTTGCGGCTGTTGCGTGCTACAATGCGGCCCAAGAAACGCTTTGCCTTCTTGCCAAGACTCTCTCGCCGCCGGGTACCCGCTTGTCGACGTGCGTTGGCCTCTTTGCTGTCCCTGCGCAGGCGTATCTGGCGCACAACACCCTCGAACAAGGCCTGGACATTGTGGTGCAACGCCGCGGAGGTCTCGATAAACTTGCAGTCGAAGACCACAGCACAGGCCCGGCCCTCTGGTGGGGACAGGCACATGGCAGTGAAATAAAGGGGGGGGGGGAGGAGCCCACTCAGACTCTAGCCACCCCGTAGCAGCTACCACTCAGGAATCTGGGGACCAGGGGAGGAGCTCTGGGGGGTCCCCAGAAACACTGACCCCAGCTCCTGTACAGAGGATCCAAGGCATTGCTGGGTCACCCAACTGGCAGAATGTGCCCACCTTTAAGGAGCTCACAAAGGCTTACAAGAGGAAACTCATTTATTGAAATAATTTGAAGCCTGATATTTAAATGGAAATGCTGAAGCAGTCAACACAAGAGAAGGAGAGCTTTGTTGGGCACCTTAGTATTTCATGGTTTGAAGTTATAATGAATAACCAGTGAAATTGGGAGGAGGATGTCACTAAGTCACTGCTAGGTTTCTCTGAGGGACTCCATTCTGGGGGCCACAGAAGAGAATGCTGAGCTGAAGAGGAGCAGATCCTCCCCAGGGTCAAGCCCACGCCGAGACCGGCCCCGGCCCTGAATCCACACTCTGACCTCCTAGCCCAGTTCCCTGCACTCTCCTCACTCCTCATCTGTCAGGCCAGGGCCAAAGGGTACAGGAGAGGAGGGTCCTGAGGTGGCCCAGCTCAGTGCCCAGCAGCTTCTTCCTCCCCAGAGCATCTGGTCCTTCCCCCAGGCCTCTCAGCCCGCTGCGAGTCCCGTGGGAGGGCAGCAGCTTTCCCCCCTCTCCCCCTCAAGTTTTCTTCCTGAACATTTTTAGCCATTTATGATCCCCAGGGACTTGAGTTGAGCCAAGACTGAATGGACCACAGCCCAGCCAGGATGTCCCTCCCTTTCCGACCCACTCCCTGCTCACCATCCAAGGAGACCTCTCGAGAGCGCACCAGGTCGCTCTTGTTGCCCACTAGGATAATGGGCACGTCGTCCATCTGCCGTGCCCGCCGCAGCTGGACCCGCAGCTCTGAGGCTTTCTCGAAGCTTCCCTTATCTGTCACTGAGTACACGATGACGTACGCATCCCCCATAGCCATGCAGTGACCAGGTAGCCAGTGGCTGCTATCCTGGGGAACACATACACATGCATATCTACCAACAGTTCTCATGCCCGGGCTACAAGGCTGCCCCTCTAAGCAGGCCGCTATACCCAGGTCACCCCTCCCACCCTGGCCTGGGTCTCAGCCTGCAGCCTACCTGCTCCCAAATGTCATAGACCATGAGTGATGCCTCTTCTCCATCCACCACGATGGACCGATCATATGTGTGCCCTAGGCAGGAGACTAGTAGTCAGGTGATCTGCTGGCTGCCAAAAGCCACCCTCCCACACCATGTGCCAGGTTTCCTGTTTTGGCCACACCCTCCATCTCCACCCTAGAGCCCCCCTAACCTTTCCCTCCACTGATGGCCACTATGTGACAACAGAAATGACAGGGCCGAGAAGCGGGCCGTAGAGGGTGTGGTGTGTCTGACCCTCACCTAGACACCGCTTCCCCAAGCTGACAATGTCCTGGGTTGCCACTCCTGCGTTCCCCGCCCTCCTGTTGCGTGGGCCCCAGGGTAGCTCTGACCACAGTAGCCTGAGTTAGAATAGTGACTGTCACATTCTTTGGGAGCCTTAGTCACCTAGGGCTCTTCTCCTAGAAACTCCCTCTGGCTGTGTTCCTGCCAGCCCTGTCAGGGAGGGATGTCCTATCCCCATCCTACAGGTATGGTCTGGGCCTTCTACTCTGGGCATTTCTTCCCCTACCAAGGGCTGGAGATCCCTTCTCCCTCAGTTTCCCCATCTGTGAAATGGGTAGGTAGAGGCATGATTCTGAAAGTGCCTTCAGAATCCCATGGTGTGTGCCGCTTTTAATCCAGGTCCCCAGCCCTATAGCCCTCAGTCCTGCCCTGGCATCTCCCCTCCCTTGAATAGTCGCAGCCCCTCACCTGCGGCCTCTGCTTCAGGCCCATCCTCGACACCACCGAAGATGCGCGCCAGAGCGCTCTTGCCCACACCAGGCGCCCCCAGCAGCAGCACCTTGTAAACGCTGTCGTCTGAGTCGCTGCCCCCTGAGCTGAGCGACTCGGAGGAGCCCTCGGGCCAGTCGAGCGTCGCACCCTGGGCCCCGGTCCCGGCCCCGGCCGCTGCCAGAGCGCCCGGAGTCAGCGCCGCCTGCAGGTCGCGCTCGTCCACCGGCATGCTTCGGCGGTGCAGCGGGGGCGCCGGGCCCCACGGTGTGCTGCCCCGACGGCGCTCGCGCTCCCGGGCCCCGCCGCGGCTCCCGCCCGCTCCGCTGCCGCCGCCATTCAGAGTCATGGCGCCCGACGCCGTCTGGGGCACGGGAGTGGGGACGGCAGGGTCAGCCGCCGTGCAGACCGTGTGGGAGGCTGGACCCCCGGCGCGCCTGCCCGACGCCGGGGTCAGGCTCGACGCTCGGGCCGAGGACCTGCCGCAGTCCCCTCCCGGCCGCGGAGGTCCTGGCGCCCTGACTCGTGAGCCACCCTCCCGACTCGTCCATCCGCACCCCGGACGGACGCTGCGACCACCCGCACCCCGGGCCGCCAGGACACTCACCCAACCGCACACGGACACGGTCCGAAGTAGGTTCCAGGCCCGGATACAGTCCACTCGCAGACCCTGGCTCGGACGCCCGACGCTGCCGCAGCCGCCGCCTCCTCAGTCCGCTCTGGGTCCCGGCTCCAGAGCTGCCTATTTAAGCGCCTGCCCGCCCCCGCCCCCGCCCCCGCGCTCGCCCACGTCCCCGCTGCCGCGGGGGCTGACGTGTCGGTCCGCCTCCCCCTCGGGGGAATCCCCCGCCCCCCTCCCAGGACCTCGCACCCACCCACCGAGACCCCGCCCCACCCGACTGGGCAGACAAAGCCCGCGTCTGAGCGCGTGCGGTGGGAGGCAGGGAAGGAGGGACCAGGACGGGGCGGGGGGGACTAGGTTGAATGGTGTGGGGGAGGGTTTGGAGTTGGGGGTACCATCCTGGGTGGGGTCAAGGGGGAAAGCCGGACTAGCCAACTGTGCCAGCTCCTCTCTGGGGAAGAATTACTTCTGGCCCTTTACCAGTGAATTCTCCCTTTGCTCTCCCCCAGCCCTGGCCTGTTGCCCAAGCAAGCCGAGGGATACAGGCTGGACAGACTTCACCCTTCTCTGTTCAGGACACCCACTCCCCACAGGCCCATATATGAGCTAGAACTGAAGGGTCCTAAATCTGGGCTTCTGGCCTTGGTGCCAAGTCCTCCCTATTCCCCTCCCTGCCCTGGGGAGTTGAAGGTTCTACCTGATGAGGCTGTCCTTCAGGGTGAGGGTTAGTGTCACCATGGGAGCCTCTGGGGACACGTGGAGAGCTTTCTGGGGGAGGGGGTGAAGGAAGGGAGGTGTTCTGGCAGTGTATTGCAGGTAGGGGTGCATGCTTGGTTTTGGGGGAGGGAATATAGGCCCAGAGAAGGGAAAGGATGAACTCAGCACCGCCTCACCTCCCAGCACCCTCCAGACAGCTGCCAGCAACTCTGCTAAAAATACCTGGTCCTGGCCCTTCCTGGCCCTCCCTGGCCCTTCTGCTCCTGGCCTTTCCGCTCCCGATCATTCTGCTCCTAGGCTGGAGGTTGCTCAAAGCTGGGGAAATCTTGGCAGACAGGTGTCAGATGGCACAAGAGTGGCTAGGGGTGGGACTGGACCAGAGTCAGGGCCGGATCCAGCTGCTCTAAGAGTCTTCAACGTCTCTCTCCTTCCCTTTCGCCCCAGATGGGCCTGTAGTTCAGGGCATATGCAGTGCCTGGAAGTTCAGACTCCCATCTAGGAGGGGCATAGGAGGGGCCCCAGTTTGGGTCAGGGCTGGGGCTGGTGGATGGGATGAGCCACCATTTGGTGCCCCCGCTGCCCAGAGCTCACCCACTCCTTAGAACTAGGGTGGATGCCAAGGCAAGAGGGGAGGAGATAAAATGGGGGAGCTTGGTTTCTAGACCTGTCTCTGCCTCCAGGCTCCTGGGTCTTGCCTCCTCTCCCAGCCTCAGGGTGCCCAGCTATAAAATGACCTGTTCCCTCCTTCGTTCATGTCTAAGATGTGTGAGGATTGGGGGCAGGCAGGCTATGAGGTACTTTGTGACAGGGATCTGCTATCAGACTCTGACGTTTGATTGTGATGAGTGTGGCGAGGGTGGGGGCGCCCATTCAGGGCGCAGGTGACATCACCGATGGAGATCCTGGTGGGCTGTTGTAGGTTGCCATGGAGACCTGGGTGGGGTTTTCTGGCGCTCTATCAGTTTCCTTGGCAACAGCTGAGAGGGCCTTGGAGTGAGGAGGGCCTGGCTAGGTAAGTATGAGGGGGTTCATGCAGGACCCTCTGGTCTTGAGGTCCTCAAAGTAGGCAGCAGCTAGACTGAGGGGTGTTCTGGCCGCTTGTGTCCTTCCCATGGCCCCGGGGTCTTGGGGGCCTGGGGAACCCCAGACTGGCTCCAGCTTACTGGATGAGATCCAGTGGCCAAGAGGGAGTTGTGGGTGGAGCCTCCTGCCAGGACACGCGTCTCAAGAGCCAGCAAACCACTTCCCATCAGGAATCCTGGCCTGGGCTGTTTGTGAGCCCTCCTACCCACCTCAGATATGATCTTACCCCTGAAAATAAACCCCGAATGTCCAGCAGAAGGTAGGTATGTGGTGTAGCTGTGACCCTTCCCAGCAGGAGCCATGCAAAAAATTAGGGCTGGGTTTCCCCTCCAGTAATCTGAACTCTTGACTTCAGCAATGTTTCTTCATTGCCAAGTAAACTGCATCCACATTGGGCCAGTCAGGCCCCAGGCATTCCCCAACAGGCCAGATGCACTCACCACAAGTGGGGTATGGTCAGGGGCCCCAGGAGCCAAGACCAGGACATGACCTTGAGACATCCCCACTCCCACTACTGGTCCTCCCAGCTCTTGGGCTGAGCTTGGTTACCCAGAAGGAGCAAACTGAGTCTGGAACACACCTAGGACAGCCCAGCCTTCAAATCCCAGCTCTGCCACTTGCTAGCTGTTTCACCTCTGCCCATTTATCTTGGGTAAGCCTCAGTTTCCTCCTGTGTAGAACAGGGATAATGTCTGCATGGGAGTTGTTATAAGATATAAAAAACATGAAATGCAGAGGTAAATGGTTGGCACAGCCCTGGCATATAGTCATATCTCAGTAAGAACACTTTTACCATCCCTGTTTGGACGGGACAGGTTGAGTGAATCTGTGGCCCCCTCCTGCTTCTTCTTTCCTGCTTCTGTTCCATTCTCTCCAAAACAGTGGTCTGCCCAGGAGAGGGGCATTGCAGATACCCTTCCCCTCCCCTCCATACCCACCTTCCCTCTGTGGGACCCCACACCTTTCCCTCTCCCTCCAGTAGCAAAAGGTTGCAAAGGGAACTTGGCTGGGTTTCAGTATTCCCAGCTCTCCTCACACAACAGCCCCTATGCCCCAGTTCCTTTGTTCTAAGGCTCATTTCATTCAAGGGCACCTGGCTGGCTCAGTCAGTAAAGCATGTGACTCTTGATCTTGGAGTCTTGAGTTTGAGCCCCACACTGGGCGTGGAGCCTACTTAACAAACAAAGTAAAAAATAAAAATAAATAAATAAGGCTCAATTCATTCATTCATCTCACTGACCTGTACTTAGTACCTACTGTGTGTCAGGCCCTTGTGCTGTGGGCATGATAATAAGCACAAACTGACATAGCTGGGCATGTTCATACATGTAATCTAATCCCTGGGCCAATCTCTCCAGCTATGATTTGTTGTTCCAGTTTTGTAGACATAGTAACCAAAGCCTGAGAAGTCACAGGCCAGAAATAGCAGAGCCAGACACACCTGACAGAGGGCTTCAGAGACCTCAAACCTCACCCCGATCTCATACCCATGTACAAACAGCTGGAGTTCCAGAAAGTTCCCTGGGCACTAGCCCAGGATTCACAGATGGTGTCCCTGCAGGCAGCCAGAGGCCACGCACAGATGAGTCAAGACTGACAAGGGGACTATCTGATATGCCAGCTGTGACAGGAGCAGCTTGATGTCCCTTGCCCACCATGGCCTGGCTGCCAGGAGGGCTAGCTGAATGACTCAGTGACACCTACCTCCCCCATGACCTCCCACCCCCAGCTGAACACAGACACCACAGACACCTTAGACAGATTGGGGTTGGCAGGGCAGATGTACATACATGGTGAAGCCCACAGCTGGATACAGGTGGTTGGGAATGCTCCTTGGGCCCAAGGGGCTCTGGTTGGTCACCTTGCCTTTCTGGAAAGGTTGGAGAGGGGGTACAGTGCCTGGAAGATCACCTGAAATGGGTGCAGATCTATTTTAAATCTCCACAGAGCAGTCCCAAGTGATCGTCACAGCTATGCCCACATTACACATGAAGAAACTGGGGAATGTGGGCTGATGACTTCATCTCTCTAAGCGTGGGCAGCCAGATCTTGGTCACTAGGTGGCAAAGCCCCTCCTTCCTGGAATTGGGGGCTGGCGGCTGTGGGGGGACAGTGGGGGCGTAGGCCCTTCCATCCAGGCAACAGCGCCCCCTGCCAGCTGAGGAGTACGTGCCAAACTGCTCAGGTTCCTCTTTACTCCCTGGCTGGAGGTCTTGGGGAGTGAGTTATTTATTTCAGAAGCCCATTTCCTCATCTGTGAAATAGGGATAATAAAGGGTAGCAACTGCAACGCAGGGCTGGGTGGAGGATTGACCTTCAGCTAGTGCCCACTCTCGGGACAGGCTCAATGTTGTCAGCAACCCTCAACAGATCTGCAAAGAGTCTCTGGAAGTCTCTGCCCACAATCACACCTGAGCCTTCGCAGGGAAGAAGTGGCTAGGGCAAGGCTTCTTAATATTCCTATTTATCCTCAGAGAAAGAAACTGAGGCCGGGAATCATGGCATTATAGTTTCTAACTGGCTGATCCCAGATCCAAACCCCATGGTCCATGCTGGTGACCGACTGTGCTCTGGGCACAGGGTTGGGGGAGGCAGAGGGCCCAGACCTCAGCACCTGAAGTGACACACATCTTTGGGGATGCTGGTGAAGAGGGCGCTTCAGGGTCCTTTGAACAGAGAAATTGGCTGTCACTGCCCTGACCAGGGGACCAGACCAGGCATCACCAACAGTGAGACAAGCAGGCATCGCACAGCTACTGGTGGATGCTAAAGGATACATACGGAATTCTTGGGCCAGGTTCTCATTAATAAACTCAAACCTGAACTCAATCAACTTCTAGTTTATAGGAAGCGTAGCAGACAAAGAAGCACGGATTGCAGGACTTCAGGACAACTCATCTGAGTTGAATTTCAAAAAAGTCAATGTCAAAAAAGATCAAAAGATGAGGAGTGGGGTGACAGTTCTAGAAGAGGCTAAAGAGAGATACCAATACAATACATAAAGTATCACTGGAGCCTGATTTTTTTTTTTTTTTTTTTAAGTAGGCTCCACACCGGCCATGGAGCCCAACGCAGGGCTCAAGCTTGAGACCCTGAGAGCAAGACCTGAGCTGAGATCGAGTCAAATGCTTTTTTTTTTTTTAGGTTTTATTTATTTGACAGAGACACAGCGAGAGAGGGAACACAAGCAGGGGGAGCGGGAGAGGGAGAAGCAGGCTTCCCATGGAGCAGGGAGCCCGATGCGGGGCTCGAGCCCAGGACCCTGGGATCACGACCTGAGCCGAAGGCAGGCGCTTAACGACTGAGCCACCCAGGCGCCCCAAGAGTCGAATGCTTAACTAAGACACGCCGGTGCCCCAAAGCCTGATTTAAAGGAAAGAAAAAAAAAAACAACAACAACTATGAATGATATTTTGGGGAAATTTATAAACGATTGGATATTAGATGATGTTAGAGAATTTTTCATTTTTTGGCCAGGTAAGAGTACTATGGTTATACAGGTTTACTCTTAGGAGACCAGGATGAAGTACTTAGGAAGTGAAGGCTCATGTGTCTACAGTTTACTCTCAAATACATTTATATTATACATACACACATAAATCAGACCAATGTTGCAACATGTTAACAACTGTTGAATATAGATGATGGATATACAGGTGTGTTCACTACTCTCAATTTTTTTGTATACTTGCAACTTTTCCTGATGAAACCATTGGAAGAAATTTTAAAAATGCACTGCATCTCATCATCCCAGCCTGTATAGGAACTTGTACTCACGATTACCATCTCCTCCCAAACCCCGGGATCACCCAAGATGAAAGATTCTGAGACACACTGGGAAATGAATATAAATTAAGGGTTTATTACAAAATGCAAAATGTTAGTTTCTCATTGTCAGTGATTCAAGAAAACAAGGCCATGAGCCCTGGGTGTGACTGGGGGCAAGAAGCCAGGCTCAGGAGCGGGCTGACAGGCACTGGTTCACAACCTCCAGCAGGTGGGTATTCTCTAGGGCGGCTGCTACCCGTTCCTTATCTGCAAGCTGCTTGTTCACTGGATGGGAAAGTAACGGAGAAGGATCAAAGCCAGGCTCCGGCCAGCCTGCCAACCAGCCCCACTTCTAACCCTTGTATATATACATACACACTTGCACCAACCTCCTGTCACCTCCTTCCCAGGACCCCAAGCCTCGACCAAGCTACCCAAACCACCTGCTGCCCCTTGTACTATTAAGTCTGACACACCCTGGTCCTGTGTACTTAGAGGGAGAGGGCAGGATTGGAAGAACATGGTAAGCATAGGACACTTAAGCCAGCTTCACTCTAGGCTGCCACCTCCACTGAGGACTCACCCACCCAGCCCTCCTCCTTCCATCTTGCCCTACAAACCACCATGGCAAGGGGGAAGCCTCAGGGCCAATGCCTCAACATCAGCCCATGCTTACCTGCATGCTCCGAGGCATGGGTCCCCGGTGTAATGTGCACATCCATCTGGGAGGGAGATAGGTGGGGTGTGAGGACTTATCACCTATCTACCCCCTCGTCCCCTTCCCCCCACTCATCACCTTCCACTGATCCTCCTAATCATGACTGTGGACTCTGGACCTCCCATTATGCCCCAAACCCACCCACAGCCACTCCATCTCTACCCAAAGAACTGACTGCTACTGTTGACTTAAAGGCCTGCCTCTGCCCCATCCATGCTCCAAATCTATCTACAGCTTCCTACTCCCCTTCCTGCCACACTCACTACTTTTCTGCACTTTCCAGCACAGGCCTTTATATTTGTTGTCCCATTCAATTGGAAAGGCTCCGCCCAGTTTCATCACCACTACGTGGGATCCTTGCAGGCCTCACTCAGATGTCCACATTCATGCTCTCCATGTCTTCCTCAGAAGCAGAAGCTCACCCCTGTCCTACCCCTGGGGCTCAGTTCCAATTTACCTTAAAACGCTGGGGAAGGGATCGAAGAAGCTTGACTTTGATGGATAGGCCAATAAGGGTGGCCATGCTGCAGTGTGGAATGGTGGGTGTGAAGGCCACGGCCACCGTGCTCTCAGGATCGCTCACCTAGTTGAAGAATGAGATCTCAGAAGAAGGCACTCCCTTCCTCTTAGTATGTTGCTTCAGCCAAATTGTCTAACCTCTAGGGGCCTGTTTCCTCATCCACGAAATGGGCACAGCAATCCCCCCCTTCCGAGGATCCCCTGACGACTCCGTGAGCTGACAGAACGCCAGTCTCCTGGTGCAGATGAACTTTTCTGACTCTTCCGAACCATCTGCCCCCCACGGACGCTGGCAGTGACTCACCTGAACCCGGACTTGCTCTACTACGTTCAATTCTTCCAGTGTCAGTGGATGCTCCGGGTCATTAATGGAGCGAATCAGATGTGGCAAGTGAAGGAAAAGGGACTCTGCCTTAGCCCACTCAGAACCCTCCGCCGGGAATGCCCGGCCCTGATACAGCGCCACTAACTACTGGACATCATCACTTCAGCCCCCTCCCAGGCCCCCGCGAACCCGCCCGCGTGCGGCAGCGGTGGATATCGAAGATCTCGCGCGCGTCGATGCTGTCTGGAACCTGCTCGTCCTCCTCGCCCGCAGTCACCGGTCGCTCCCCAGAGCGCTCGTAGATGAGGGGGTTAGCGTTCTCCAGGAGGCCGCTCCCCACAGCGCCGCCGCCGCCCACCATCCCGAAACCGCGCCGGCCGCTGTAGGCGCGCACTTCCGCTCCCGCAGGAGCACTTCCGGGGAACGGGCAGGGGGCGGGGCGGGGCGTGGCGACGGGGTCGCTTGTGGGACATGCTGCACCGCCCTACTCGACCTGGGCTTTGAGGGGGAGCGGTGGCCTCGGTGCCGTCTGTACGTTAACCCGGAAAAATGCAGACCACCCCGGCGAATACACAGAGAGGGCACTCGAGCGGCACGGGGCCGTTGGAGCCCGTAAGTTAGGTGCTGGACGGCAGAGGCCACGGCTGGCTCTTAGGGACACTAAAGACCGGCCAGGCGTATCTTCGGGCACCACTTCCTCCAGGAAGTCGGCCCTCAGGCTGGGCAGGTCCCCGCGTACCAAGCGTCCTCTGTCCTGGCACCGTTTACTGCTTTTCGGAGCCACCCGGTGACGCACCTGCCTCGCCCTTTCCACCTGGGCCCCAGAGTGCCCTGCCGAGTCCCTAGCACACGGACCCGCAAGCGCTCCTTAAATGTTTGTCAAATAGATAAATGACCGATCTTTGCGGGAGGTGGGGAGAGGGGAAGCCATAGGATTGGGTTGCCGTTGTCCTTAAGATAATGCCACAGACGGGCGCCTGGGTGGCTCAGTTGGCTAAGCGACTGCCTTCGGCTCAGGTCATGATCCTGGAGTCCCTGGATCGAGTCCCACATCGGGCTCCCTGCTCAGCAGGGAGTGTGCTTCTCCCTCTGACCCTCCCCCCTCTCATGTGCTCTCTCTCAAATAAATAAATAAATAAAAACCTTAAAAAAAAAGAATGCCACAGTCATGGGTGCATTTCAAAAGGCAGGCTGTGGCTGAATAGGGAGGAGGCCCGCGGAGACCCTCAGATTAAGGAAAATAAGGCATGAGGAACCTTGAGGTGGACCCAGAAACTGAGTCCTGAAAGCAAGGAAGAGCTCTCAGGATGGGCAGTCCCACCTCCCTACCTTTGCTCATACGGTTCCCTTCACCCTGAACAAAGATCGTTCCCATTTCTACATCTGGGGGAATCCTGATCGTGCACCTCCTCACGGAAGCTCTCCCGGGTTCCACAATCACAGCTTATTGCTCCCTCTCTCTAGCCCCAAACACCCTTATCAGGCCTGTGACCATGAGGACAGTGAACACAGTGACTCCAGTTTTGAGGAGAGGGTTGTTGGTATTGTGGAGGGGCTGCAGAAGCCTCGCCGCCCCTTCTGAGGAAGCCCAAGGGGGTCTGGGCAGAGGGGAAGTGGCCATGCAGTGCCCGCCTGTCACTGGTTTTTGCTGTTCAGTCCGCCCCCCGCGCCTCCCCCGCGCTTTCCCTGCCCAGCTAGCCCCGCCTACTCCTAGACCAGTCCAAACTCCAGACCTGGTTGAGACATTCTCTGAACCGCCGCTGGATGGGCACCAGGGCAGTCTTTGGGTGAAAACAGCAGTGTGCTGCGAATAGACCATGCTACTGGACCGACTTCGCGTGCGGCTGAACGCCGTGGTCTGTGGGCTCCTGCTTTTCCTCGTCCTGGGCCAGGGTGAGGCTCTTTCGAGGGGCGGCAAGGACTGGGATGGGATTTGCCAGATTCTGCAGAGACAGGACCTGAGACTGCAGGAGGGAAGGCCCCAGGGAGGTGGATTAGGGTGGAGAACCACAGTATGGGGAAACTTGCACCAGACCCAATGCTTCGAAACCCCTGGCTGGGCCCCCTGAGGTGCAGAGAGAGTCGTGGCTGACCGAGGTCACACAGTACGGAGGGGCAAGCGAGGCCAGGAGCTCTGAGGGGCACCTGGCGAGGCAGGCGGGAGTGGGGTCATGATTCAGGACGTTTCCTTCTTAGTGTTTGTGGTAGAGCTAGCGCTGCCTGCGAAAAATAATAATTAACTTCCTGCCACGGTTTGGCTCTGAGTGTTGCGCCCTTGGCCAGAGGGGCGTCCCAGCACCTGCCAAGTGCCCCTCCAAAGGGGCCCAAGTCAAGATTACTGGCTCTTGAGGAATCTGCGCAAGCCCACACCCCTGCATCCTAAAGCCTGTCTGTTGGAGAGATTGTCATATCCTTCTATTCACCTCATGCATCCATCTGGGGTGAGGTCACCTTTTGTTCTCCAGAGCAAAGGTGATTGCACTTCGGGCCAACTTCCATTTCTCCTGGCTGTTACCAGTAGCGTAGGCTATTCTGGAACCATGCATGGGGCCTCCGCAGCTCCTTTGCCCCCTCTTAACTGTGTGATCCTCTCACCCCAAATGGCCCTACCTGTGAGACCCAGCTATCCTCCCCTTTCCCAGTCCGATCTGCCCTGGAGGCATCAACATTAATCCGTTTCACATGGCCCACCCCAAGAGGCTTCCGCCCTTCCCAGCTGCTCACCAGGCTCTCAGAGGTCACTGAGAGCCTCCAGCAGGACAATTTGCTAGGCCTTGCTGATACCTCCCTTTAAAAAATGTTAATGTTTCAGATTGGACCTACATTCAAAAAGAAAAAATGGACAAGCCGTAAGAGGGCACAGGTGATAATGTCTGACCCTCTCCTGTTCCATCCCATCCTGGCTCCTTCACAGGGACCATTAGGATCCCCAGGGCCTTCTACACACTGCTCAGGAATTTACTCCTGAGGATGCACACGGGATGCACACATCCTTGGTTTTCACCTAAATGATCACAAACTCCCTCCTTTTCTGGCACACAGCTTTTTCACTTCCTGACACAGGGGGTGACCTCCCCACAGCTGTACATGCTAGAGCTTCCTCATACCGTTTCCTGCAAGGGTTTCTCTTCAAAGAGGAAGCATCCTTGATGTAACTGGCCTCTGATCAGGGACATTTCAACAGGTTGTGTCCTTTGCCATAACAATTTTCAGGCATTGGAGGCCAGTGGCCATAGTGAATTACATGGACAGATGTCCCACCTGTGTAGACAGCATGTTACTGGGGGGAGGGGTGGGCCTTTGACTTGGGAAGACATTGCTTAGTTGCCCTCGGTGGAACCTGTGAGTGGCTGCTGACCCCGGCCTTATCCACACGCTCTGGCATCAGGCTCATGTGCATCAGTGTTGATCCAGTAGGTGATCTGAGCAGGGAATAGGCAGGCGAGCTGGGAAGGGAAAGGTGGGTCTGGCAGGGGAGTGGGACTGAACAGGCAAAAACCAGTAACAGGCAGGCACTGCATGGCCACTTCCCCTCTGCCCAGACCTCCTTGGGCTTCCTCAGAAGGGGCGGCGAGGCTTCTGCAGCCCCTCCACAATACCAACAACCCTCTCCTCAAAACTGGAGTCACTGTGTTCACTGTCCTCATGGTCACAGGCCTGATAAGGGTGTTCAGGGCTGGAGAACAGGAGCAATAAGCTGTGATTGGGGAACCCGGGAGAGCTTCCGTGAGGAGGTGCACGATCAGGATTCCCCCAGATGTAGAAATGGGAACGACCTTTGTTCAGGGTGAAGGGAACCGTATGAGCAAAGGTAGGGAGGTGGGACTGCCCATCCTGAGAGCTCTTCCTTGCTTTCAGGACTCAGTTTCTGGGTCCACCTCAAGGTCCCTCATGCCCTGTTGTCTCTGATCTGTAGGTAGTATAGATCCCTGAGGCTGTTTTTTGGTTTTGTTTGTTACTTTTTATTATGAACCGGGCTCAGTTAGGCCAAATTCTGCAGAAGCAGAACCTGAACCTGTGGAAGGAAAGCTCCAGGCAGGCAGGAGCTGGTGGAGATGACACCAGGGGAACTGGGAGCCGGACTGCTTACCTCCCTGCACCCTGAGGGGTAGAGAGGGTCGGCGCTGCCCGCAGCCACACAGCACCAAAGGGTTTCCGGTCTGTGGTAGAACACTATAACACACCCACTGAATCCATGACATACCTTCAATGATTATCAAGACCTGAGCAACCTGGTGTCTAGACTACCACCTCTCCCTTGCACCATTATTTGAAGCAAATCCCAGACATTATATCATCTGTAGATATTTCTATGTCCTATTAAGAGAAAAGGAATATATATATACATATAACAATATCATGATTTCTTAATGCAATCAAGTATCTAGCCAAATGTTCTTATTTCATATTATCTCATAGATGATACTAACAGGGTTGTTTTTTTTTTAATAATCAGGATTCAAATAAGGTCCATACTTTGAAAATTGGTAGATGTGTTGCTTATAACAGCTTTGCAATATAATCCACATAGCATACCATTCACCTGTTTAAAGTATACAATTCAATGGTTTTTAGTATATTCAAAAGTTCAGCACATCAATTCCTCCTTCCCCCCACCTTGAGCCCTAGGCAACCACCAATCTGCTTTATGTCTCTATGGATATGCCAGTTCTGGGCATTTCATATAAATGAAATCATCCCATATGTGATCCTTTGTGACGGACTTCTTTCATTGAAGATAAGGTTTTTAAGGTTCATCCATGTCGACATGTTCAGTACTTTTTTCTCTGTATGCTGAATGATGTTCCATTGTACAGGTGAGATACATTTTATCAGTTGATGGACATTTGGATTGTTTCCACTTTTTGGCTATTATAAATAATCCTGCTATGAGCATTCACGTGCAGGTTTTTGCGTGGATAGATGTTTTCAGTTCTCTTGGGCTTATACCTAGAAGTAGAATTGCTGGGTTGTATGATAACTATGTTTAACTTTTTGAAAAACTGCCAGATTGCTTTCCAAAACACCTGCACCACTTTACCTTCTCACCAGCAAGGTGTGAAGGTTCCAGTTTTTCTACATCCTTACCAATGTGTGTTATTATCAGCCTTTTTTATGTGAATCTCTTTGAGTCTTCGGTCTTCCTCTGCCTCTCTTTTATTTTCCTTGTAATTTTGTTTTTATATCGAAGAAACCAGTTTAGTTGTTCTGGAGAGGATCCCAGAGTTTGGGCTTTGCTGATTACATCCGTATGGTGTCTTTTAACTGTTTCCCTGCCCCCAGTATGCCTGTATGCTTGTGTTCATTTATTTGTATTCTAGAGGCTGGATCAGATTTCAATTTCAGGTTCTGCTTTGTTATGTTTCGGGGCAAGACTATTTCATGTGGGGCTATGGACTTCCATCAGAAAACATACATCATCTGACTTTTTGTGACAAAGTAAGTTGTTAACATCACAGTCAGATTTCAGCGAGCCTTTCTCTTAGCAGGAGTGAAGTGAACATTTCTTCCTTGGCGTATGAGCCATTTTTTGGTATTCCTTACTCTGAACGTATTCCCTCACCATTTCACAGTTATTCACCATATATGCACAACTGGCACACTTCTTTTTCATTTGTAGAAATTCTTTGTGTGTTAAGAATCTCACCTGGGCTCCTTGTGTTAGGCGACCCTCAGTCGCTTCCTCCCCGCCGATCCCCATAGTAGGGCGGGCGGTACTTCTTACCGTCTAGTTACAGTGGTACCTCATTTTCGTAGCTCTCCTCACCATATCATCACTCTTGGTTTGAAAGATGCTTTCTTTATGTCATTTCTTGCCACTTAGAGCATGAGATCCCTAGGGACAGGAGCCTTGCATGTCCTATTCCCACAGTTCTCCTACTGCCTCATGTGATCCACACAGTCAGCAGAAAGGATACTCTCACCCCTTCAAGCTTATGTGACCATTTGTTTGAAGCTCCCAGGGCTCAACGATGGTGCTGGGTCCCAGGAAGCCTCGCTGAGTGTGGTGGAAAAGGCTGGGGCCAGATCCAGTGAAGAGAGTTGGGGGAGTGGGCGGGAGTGGGTTGGGGTGCTGTGGACACACAGGGTTAAAGGCAGGAAATTTGTAAAGCAAGTGTTTGTAGATCAGAGTCCCTTCAGCTGGGGACCGGAAGCAGCCGGCAACTTCAATAGCCTGGGAGGGCAGCTGATGGATAGACTCAACCCTGATGTCCATTTCTCTGCTCACAGGCCAGGACTCTGCCAGCCCCATCCGGACCACACACACCGGGCAGGTGCGGGGGAGCCTCGTCCATGTGAAAGATACTGATGTGGGAGTCCACACCTTCCTGGGAATTCCCTTTGCCAAGCCGCCTCTAGGGCCCCTGCGATTTGCACCCCCCGAGCCTCCTGAACCTTGGAGTGGAGTAAAGGATGGGACCTCCCACCCAGCCATGTAAGCAGGGAGTCCAAGGAACTCCAGTGGAGGGTGGAGGGTACTCCAAGTTCTAGGCCAGGCTGCAGTTGTCATTTCGTCTAAACCCCCACGGCCAGTCTCCCCTCTGAGTTTAGTGGATCCCCACATGCATTTTTCCCATAAGCATGCAGACACTTGGAAGGGTAAAGTAACTTGCCCAGGCTCTGGGCTTGACACTTAAAGCAGAGATACACATCTGCCTCACTTCTAGCCATGTCAGGTGTTCTCTGCCCCCAGGGGAGGCTTGGGTTGGCTCCATGAACCCCGTAATAGCCCTTGACTCCAGCAGCAGGTACTATAGATCCCTGAGGAGTGGAGGACCCCCTCTGTGTGCAGTTACTGGTCCAGTGACAGGGCCAGCTGCCATGGGCCAAAGGGCATGTATATGTTCTTGCAACTGGAAACTCTGTGGGAGAGATGAGGTTCCCTGAGAGCCTGAGAGCCTGACTGGAGCTGAGGGCTGTCCCACTGCCCTTCTCATGAGAAGTTAATATCCATTCATTCGGGCAGCCCACGGATGTGGGCTACTCCCCTGTTCCACGCCTGTCTGGGTACAGGAATACAGAGCTGAATGTCAACACTTGCAACTCACGGCTCTCACAGAGACCCCCAAGAGTCAAGATTTCCTAGCCTCAGGAGGGTTGATATCCAAGACCTTCATAACCTTGAGGCCTCCCTGGAAGACGGGGCTCCCTCCCAGCTTCCCCAGAGCCTGCGGCCTGTGACTTGGTGTGGAGGGGCTTTGGGGAAGGACCGTGTGTGAGCAAGGTCTCGGGGGAAGTGGGACTGAAGGTGGCGGGGAACCAATCTGGGCCCAGGATCTGGTTTTGACCATGGTACGGCCCCGCTAGGTGTCTGCAGAACATCACTATCATGAATGCAATGGCTTTGAAACTGCTGAGTATGACCCTGCCTGTCACCTCCATGTCCGAGGACTGCCTGTACCTCAGCGTCTACACGCCTGCCTACGCCCGGGAAGGTTCCAGTCTGCCGGTGAGTGCCAGGCCCTGCCGGCTGCGGTGTGGGAGCACATTTCTTCTGCAAGAAGATTAGAAGGGCCAGGATCAGCCGGGGCCCCTCTGCAGTGTGGACCCTATTAAGAAGCCTCTCACTGTTGGGGCCAAGAGAGTGTTCTTACCCAGCATGAGTGGCTGACCCTCGGGCATGGGGTCATAGAACCCTGGCTGCTCCCGGAGGTCAGAAGCTGTGGCCCTGGGACGGACCCAAGACTCACCCAACCCACTCATGCCCAGGAGACCCACTCAGGTGCTGTATCTGTTGGACCAATGAGAATGGAGAAACTTAACTACCGTGCATGTGCGATGACACCCCTTTTCTTTTCACCTCAGAGAGAGTTCCAGGAGAAATGGAGCCAGGCTTTGGTACATAGGGTGGGACCCAAAGTATGAGAAGCCCAGTTTTCCTGATAGAAATTGGGTCACCTTCAGCCCAGGTCATGAAGACACCACCCACTCCTGCCTATCTATCTATGTGGTTAGGCACACAGAGCCAAAGTGGTGGAGAGTCGGGTGCCTGAGTGGCTCAGTCGTTGGCCGTCTGCCTTTGGCTCAGGTCACGATCCCAGAGTCCTGGATCGAGCCCCGCATTGGGCTCCCTGCTCGGCAGGAAGCCTTCTTCTCCCTCCCTCACTCCCCCTGCTTGTGTTCGCTCTCTCGCTGTGTCTCTCTCTATCAAATAAATAAATAAAATCTTTAATTAAAAAAAAAAAAGTGGTGGAGAGTCCAGGTAGCAGCCCCAGTGGGGTTTGGGCTCGGTGGGAGCCACATGGTGTCTGTGCCTCAATTTCCCCAGGTGTTGGTGTGGATCCACGGTGGTGGTCTTGTGATGGGCATGGCTTCCATGTATGATGGCTCTGTGCTGGCGGCCTTTGAGGATGTGGTGGTAGTCACTATCCAGTACCGCCTGGGTATGCTGGGCTTCTTCAGGTGAGACTGGGGCTAGGCAGGGCAATGCCGGCTGAATGAAGCCAGGACAGCCCCATCATCCCTGTCCTTGCCACCTCTCAGCACTGGAGACAAGCATGCACCTGGAAATTGGGGCTACCTGGATCAAGTGGCCGCGCTACGCTGGGTCCAGCAAAATATTGCCTATTTTGGAGGAGACCCTGGCCTTGTCACCATTTTTGGCCAGTCCGCGGGTGGCACAAGCGTGTCCTCCCATGTCGTGTCCCCCATGTCCCAAGGACTCTTCCATCGTGCCATCATGGAGAGCGGTGTGGCCCTGTTGCCTGGCCTCATTGTCAGCTCATCCAATGCAGTCTCCACGGTGAGTACCCCGAACTGTGGGAAGCCAGACTGCTGCCTCATCTCTTACCTCTCAGCCTCCATTACTCTGTTAAGTGGGGATAACAAGGGGCCCCGTCATGGGCAGGACTGTCCAGGCAGGTGGGCCAGCCCCTCTGGCTGAGACCTCCGAATCCACACCTAATACCTTGAGATTTGGGGTACACCTGCCCCCGGCTGGGACGTTGGGCAAATCCTTCTCCCCTGTTTGGAAGGATGAGCCAGCCCCTGCCTGGTCTCTTTACAGATGGTGGCCAACCTGTCTGCCTGTGGCCAGGTTGACTCAGAGGCCCTTGTGGGCTGCCTGCGGGGTAAAACTGAAGAGGAGATTCTGGCCATCAGCCAGGTTGGGCTGAATGGACGTGTGTATGGAAGAAGGGGACGAGTAGGGGTGGGGAGCCTGTGCTTTACATTCTCTGGGCAAGTTACTCCATCTCCACACCTTGGTGTCCTCACAGCCCTGGGTGGAAAGTTGAGGCCAGGCCATGCTAAGCCAATGGCAGGACCTCTTGGGGGAGGGGGTGTGAGCATCCTGGATGAGCTGGGAGCGGGTGAATGGGACTCAGAGCGCATCAGGAAATGTCTGGGACCTCACTTCGTGGGCCCTCTCAGCCCTTCACGATCACCCCTGGCGTAGTGGATGGGACCTTCCTGCCCGGGCACCCCCAGGAGCTTCTGGCCTCCGCTGACTTTCAACCTGTCCCCAGCATCATTGGAGTCAACAACGATGAGTACAGCTGGCTCATCCCCTCGGTGAGGCCCAGCCCCAAGCTCCAGGTGCCGGGGGCCCCCGGGGGTGGTGGGGCCAGGGCTCAGGGCATCAGAGCTCTAGGCCCATCCTACCCTCAACTGGAGATTCTCCCACTACCCAGACCATGAAAATCTCTGACACCCAGAAGGAAATGGACAGAGAGACGGTGAAGGCTATCCTGCAGCAAGTGTCGACAACGTTGGTGAGGCTTCTGGGGTCCTGCCCCAATGGAGGGGGACTCTTCTCCTGTCCAGAGGCAAGGGAAAACCCAGCCCCAAGATATCTTGTCCATGCAGTATCTCCCATGAGCAAAGGCTGGGGTCACCCCAGAGCTCAGCCCCTTCCTCCCATTCCCTATACCGCCCCAGAATCCATCTCCCCAAACCTGACCCTGCTGCCTCCCTGCTGCTGCCAGCCTGCCTAACCTGACTATTTCTGATCCCCCTGGGGTAGATGTTGCCTCCTGAGTCTGTTGACCTGTGGATGGAGGAGTACATGGGGGACAGTGGGGACCCACAGACCCTCCGAGTCCAGTTCTCTGAGATGATGGGGGACTGGATCTTCGTGATCCCTACACTCCAAGTAGCCAATTTTCAGCGTGAGTAAATCTATAAGGCCAGAGCAGTGAGGGGGCAGCTCAGAGCTATAGGTCCCTCGTGAGGTCTATTGGTGTCCAGGTCCCAACCCATGTCTATATATTGGGTCCTTAGGTGCCAAGCACTTGATGTCCCTCATCTCAGTAAATCCTCAAAGCTAGTCTAAGAGACGGACATTTTCCCCATTTTACAGATGAGGACCTTCAGTGACTTGCCCAAAACCACACAGCTAGGAAGTTCCGAGGTCATGATTTGAACCCAGGTCCTTCCCCCTCCTCTTACTCCAGCCAGGGGCTCCCTCACCCATTGTTCAGATTCCAACCAGCTTTGGACCTAGCTATCTTGTCACCACGGGTGATGCAGGAGAGCCCCAGGTAAGGGACCACCATGTCATGGCCTGTCCACCCCACCCCCTAGGCTTACACGCCCCGGTCTACTTCTACGAGTTCCAGCATCGGCCCAGCTTCCTCAAGGACATCAGGCCGCCCCATGTGAGGGCAGACCATGGTGATGAGGTATTCTTTGTCTTCGGAACCCTCTCTTGGAGAGGCTACGGTGAGTGTTCCTGGGAGAGGTCCCTCAGAGACTCCTCGTTCCCAGAATGGGGGACGGGGCCTTGCCTGGGTCCCTCCGTGAGGGTGACAGATGAGCAAACCAAGGCTCAGAGAGAGGATGGGACCAGGTGCCCAAGATCTTACAGTTAGAGAGGCTGAGCTAGAATTGGACTCCAAGACTCTTCAGAATGGGGCCTGTGCTCCCCCCACTCCCCCCCCCCGAACCGTGGATGCCTGGCATGGGTGCAGAGGAGGGTGTTTCGCAGGCATATTTGTTTCTTAAATCACTTTCCGGTGTCAGGAGGAAGGAGAGAGCCTTCTCGGTTAGGAATGAGCCTTGTTGGGGCGAGGAGAGGGCCTGGCGCCCCAGGGCTGGGACAGGGAGTGGGCAGAGAGCCAGGCCAGGGAGGGCAGAAGAGGGCCCAAGGAAAAGTTGCACGTGGGCTGGCGAGTGTGGTGGGGGCTGACCTGTGTGCTGAACTGGGGTTGGCCTTCCCCTGGACCCTTTTCCTCTTGCTCTCTGTAGTTGAAGTCACGGAGGAAGAAAAGCTGTTGAGCAGGAAGATGATGAAATACTGGGCTAACTTTGCTCGAAATGGGTGAGATGTCACACCCCACCCCAACCTCCAGGGCTGGGGGGGGCTTGAACCCATTCACGGGCCCCCCTTTTCTGTTGTGACCTCATTAGCGTACATGTATCCTTAATTGCATGGTGGCTCCTTCCCCAGCTCCAGGTCCCACACAGACAGGGAGGGGCCTTGTGGGTGCTGGGTGCTCCATCTCCAGGTGACCTGGAAGAGGGGGACAGTGCTATGTTACCCACAGAGCCTCCCTCTGACGGGAAGGGAAGAAGCAGTCCAGGTTGCCCTGCCTCCTGGTGACACTCTAGTGGGAGGTAGTTTCTTTCCTAAATCTAGAAGCATCCCCCTGTCATTCCCCAAGGCCACCTGGCCTGTTTGGCACCTCGCCTGACCCCAGTTGGGGTGCCAGGTCTGGGCTCAGCAGGGCTCCGAGTGACTCTCCCCCTGCCCTGCTGGGTGGGCATGTCTACAGGGACCCCAACGGCGAGGGTCTGCCCCACTGGCCCGTGTTCGACCAGGAAGAGCAGTACCTGCAGCTGAACACGCAGCCTGCAGTGGGCCGGGCCCTGAAGGCCCAGAGGCTTCAGTTCTGGACGAAGACCCTACCCCAGAAGACACGGGAGCTAATGGAGGCGGAGGGGAAGCACACAGAGCTGTAGCTTCCTGTGTCTGGGGCTGAAGGGCCGGGGAGGGGGGGCTCGAGTGCAGGTGGGGGTCTGCCGGATATACCCACACACATGCACTGAGGAGCCAGGGGCTTTTCCTTCCTTCCCTTAGCCATTCATTCGTTCTGCCAGCCAGCCAGCCAGCCAGCCAGCCAGCATTTACTAAGAACCTACCGCATCTTGTTAGTTGCCAAGCCCCCATAGGTCCTCTCATGTTAGACGCACTCAGTGAATCCCCCCATTGGCAAACCCCAATGGAAATTCACACCGCACCGAGCCTCAGGCCCCGTCCCCTCTTCCTCCCCTCTCCCCCACCCCCACCCTCCCTCCCCTCTCCCTTTGAAGGAGGGTGCTTTGGGAAGTGTTACCCACACCTGGCTCTCAGCAAGCCCCACGTGCTCCCATATTTGTACAGAGCCAGTAGAAAATCTGGATGCCAGGAACCCAGGAGCTCCGAGATCTTGGCCATCGAGGCCACCAACTACTGAGGATGTAGAAGTCCCCGTCCCCACCCATTGTCTCCTAGACGAAATGTCATCTACCACTTACATTTAAACACCCACCCAGTCACTTACCTGTGTCACACAAGGTGGCCGACTCCATTTTTTGTAAGAAGACTGAGCTTGTCCATGGGCCCCTGGAGCCTGGGCGAGCTGTTCAGTGGCCAGGAGAGCCAGATGGGTCCCTCAGCCACCCACCTCCTGAAGTCTGCCTTTATTTTCAGTGGTTCTGTGACACAGCTGGGGGAGGGGGAGGGCAAACTTTACACAATTGCTGCACATCAATACAGATGTTTATCTGTGAGATGTTCCCTGGAAGTAGGATTGGGAGACCAGAAAGTCCAGGAGAAGAGACTCTTTTCTCCTTGGTTCCAAATGTCTCTCCATCCAAGGAGATCTCTTTCCTTTTGGAATACTCCTTGTCAACCATTCCCCCACCCTCTGCTGACCTTCCCCCAACTCACCGTGGGCATCCACATGATCAGTTTTCCTGCTTACCCCATTGCCTCCCCTAAACTTTTCCTTCCCTCACCTTATCCGACCCCCCCCCCCCGCAAAGGAAACCCTCTCTTACACAGTATTTGATCTCAGTGTGCAGAGATACCAAATTGTGTTCACAGCCTGTTTGCTCTATCAAAGCACTTTTTCTCTAAGAGGCTACAGCCTCCTTCTTCTCATAGACCTAGGAGTCCTGCTGTGCCCCTGCCTCTGACCAACTTGCCCTCTCCAGGCACTAGATTTTCCAGGAGGAAAGCCCCCTTCCTTCCCTCCACTGCCTGTAAGCCTAACCACAGAGCCTCCGGAAGTGGGGTCTGAAGGATGGAGACTGGCCACCAGATGGCAGACAAGAGTAACCTTAAGCCTGGGCCGTCTTGAACTAGGGAGAGGGGAGGGGCTTTCCTTTTAGGGGACACTGGTGCATAATGCTTCTCCTGCATCCTGAAAGCATTTATTGAGCACCCACTGCATGCATGCCTCTGTATGTTTTTCAGTCCTTCAGATGCACAATATACTTTCCAAAAGTGGGTTCCCAGTATTAGTTTTTTAGTCATCTTATTTTTTAAACAGTTTTATTGTGGAATAATTTACATACAATTAAATTCCTTTAGGTGTACGGTTTCACAAAGTTGGCTAAATATATGAGACATACAACCACCATCACATCAAGTTTTAGAATGTTTCTCTTTTTTTAAGATATTATTTATTTGTCAGAGTGAGCACAAGCCGGGGGAGCGGCAGGCAGAGGGAGAAGCAGGCTTCCTGCCAAACAGGGAGCCCGATGCAGGACTCCATCCCAGGACCCTGGGACCATGACCTGAGCCGAAGGCAGACGCTCAACTGACTGAGTCATCCAGGCATCCCTCAAGTTTTAGAATGTTTCTAAACTCCAAAGAGTTCCTTCGTGCCCCTTTGCAGTCAATCACTGCCCCGACCCTGGTCCCACACAGCCACCAAACTGCTTTCTATTGCTATAGTTTGCCTTTTCTAGAATGTCATAGAAATGGAATCATTTATTACTGGTTTCTGTCATTTACCATAATGTTTCTGAGATTCAACCAGTGGTTTCCTTTTGTTGCAAAGTAGTATGTCATATATGGTATGCTACATTTTTTTCCATTCACCAATTAATGGACATTTGAGTGATTTCTATTTTTTGGCTTTATTAAAGTTGCTGTGAACATTTTGAGACAGGTCTTTGTGTGGACATATGTTTTCATTTCTTTTTTTAAAAAGATTTTATTTCTTTGAGAGAGCACACACGAGCAGGGGGGAGGGGCAGGGGGAGACGGAGAAGCAGGATCCCCACTGAGCAAGGAGCCCGAGATGCAATGCGATGCGGGGGCTCGACCCCAGGACCCCAGGACCCCAGGATCATGACCTGAGCCTAAGGCAGATGCTTAACCGACTGAGCCACCCACTCACCCAGTGTTTTCACTTCTTTGGGGGAAATAGCTGAGAGTGGAATTGCTGGGTTATATGGCAAGTGCATGTTTAACTTTTAAAGAAAATGCCAACCTGTCTTCCAAAGTGACTGTACCATGTTTGTGCCCCACCAGCCACCTATGAGGGTTCTGATTGCTCCATAGCCTTGTCAACACTTGGTCTTAGTCTTCTACCGTTGATTAATTGTAGTGGGTGTGTAGTGATATCTTACTGTGCTTGGTTCCCCGTTTCAGTGTCTTTCTCTCTGTCTCTCTGTCCCTGTCTCTCTCCCGTCCTTGCTCGTGCTCTCCTGCATGTACCTATGGATCAAGCTGCAGGGAGAGGGATGGACCCCACCTGGAAGCCTGCCAGAGACAATCCGGGAGGGAAGTTTGATCCTGGGTCCCTCCAGCTCTGAGTGCCAGCTGGAACCCCAGGAGAGAATCTGGCATCTTGTCTAGGCATGACCCTCACCCAGCTCCTCACTGAGCCAGCACTTCTGTTCGAATCAGTAAATATTTGCCAGTCCCCCGCACTCCCCACACATCCCCCCCACCATCCCAACTCCCTGCCAGCCGTGCTCCCGACACCAAGGCCCAGAGGTGAGTCCTGCCTTTATTTGGGGTAGAGGCTGTCCCAGAGAGACAGACACCCTGACAGACGCCTGGCCTGAGGTAAGAACAGACGTCCAGTGGCTCTGGTTCCGTGTCTTGTGTTTTCACACATGTAACCTCAGACCCCGTGAGGTGCTTCCTAGAATCATCACTGTTTCCCAGACGACAAAACCAGACCCAGGGCTCTGGGTACAAAGTCACACAGCCAGTGCTCGGCAGGGCCGGGATTTGAACGCAGGAGGTCTGGCCCTTAAATCACGTCATTCTGGGATGCAGAGTAGGATTTGAGTTGTGAATAAGAAGCTTCCTGCTCCTCTTCCTCCACTCTCTCTACCTGCAGACCTCAGATCCTCCCGCCAGGAGCCCGAGGGCCTCTTGAGGGCAGTGCCCTGCTTCTGCCTTGTTACTTGAGGAGCCTCAAGAGAGGGGGCGGACATGAGAAAATCACGCCCAAAACACACCCTGGGCATCCTCAGTCCTGGGGCCCTGTGGCAGGGCCACCTAGGCCCAAGGCCCTGAGGCTTTACAAGGGTATCAGCAAGCCACAATGGAAAAGAGCTTGCCGGTCCTTCAAGACATTAAACACAGAATTACCAGGTGACCACAAGCCATTCCTAAGTGTATGTAGCCAAGAGAAATGAAAACATAGGAACTCACAGAAACTTGTACATGGGTATCTGTAGCAGTATTACTCAGAATAATCAAAAGGTAGAAACCACCCAAATGCCCATCATTGAATGAATGGAAAAACAAATTGTGATATAGCCATACAGTGAAATATTATTATTCGACCATAAAATGGGACCAAAGGACTGATATGTGCTACAACTTGATTGAACCTCAGAAACATTACGTGAAGTGAAGGAAGCCAGCCACAAAGGGTCACATATTGCCTGGTTATTATTATGTGCTATATCCTGAGTAGGTAAAATCCTGGGAGGCAGAAAGCAGACGAATGGTTATCAGGTTATCAGGGGGTGGGGTCGCGTAGCAATGGGAGCGATTATTGAACAGGTATGGGATATTTTGCTGAGGCAATGAAAGAGTTTTCTAACTAGAGAGATGTGGTAATTGCACAAAATTGCAAATACACTTAAGTGCCACCGATTTATATACTTTAAAATAGTTAATTGCATGTTATATAAATTTAATCTCAATTTAAAAACAACAACAACAAAGAGGATCACCTTCAGTTCCCTCCATCCAACATCCTCAGGCACCCCCTTGGCCAGCAGGACTGGACACCAGCTCTGCCCCGAGCCATGGGCTCCCTCGGAATTTCAGCCCAGTCACTGGCCACCACTCCCTCAGATCAGTGGCGTGTGTCTCTTGTAATGAGCGCACAGGGTCTGGTGGAGCTCACTGAACCAGGAGAGCTGGAATTTGAGCCCAGGGCTGCAGAGCTCCAAAGCCCAGACTCTTACCCTTCCCCCCTGCCTGCCCGCCCCTTCCCGCCCCCCTCACGAAATATCGCATCACCCACGCCCCTGCACTCTCTGAGCCCTCCTTCCCCCACCTGGGTACTGGGTCTTAGGGCTGGCCACCAGCCAGATGCGTAAGGCCACTGAGGTTTTTATAACATAACCCTTTAGAGATTGGTTGTGCCAAAGGGCAGGGCCTTCTTATACCTTCCACCACTTCCCCCAGTTAGTTGTGAGGAGCATGGGGACAGTGTTAAGAAGTGGGTCCAGGGTCCAGCTGTGGGTGCCCTGTCTGCTCCTGGCATTCCCTGCTTCAGCCACTGGTAAGACATGCCAGCTTAGCCTGCAGAGGGGGGAGCTTCAGGGTTGCTGGGAGGACTTGGGTGGAAGGCGCAAGAGGGAGGCAGGGACCGGGAGGGGTGGACAGCCTGCTCGGGGAAGAAGCCCTCAGTTCCAAGAAATGCCAGGGGTTGTGTGCATCCTCTCTGGGCTGGGTCTCAGCCACTGTGGTCATGTGTGGTCTCCAGAGCAGGCCTGCCAGAGGACATGATTGTCCTTATGTTTTCAGGGCACCCAGGATTTGATTAATCAGCAAGACACAGACACAGAAGGGAGGGTCACGAAAGGTTTCCTTCCAGGTCCTAGAAACAAGCGGCATGCAGGGAAGCATGGGTCAGTCAGGAGGCAGAGCAGGGGAGGGGAAACCGTGGGCAAGAACCTTTATTGTTTGCAGAAAAAAGCGGCCAGGGGGCTAAGCAGGTTCTGGATTGGCTAATTCCAATGTTCTCAGTGGGCTCTGGGGCATGGGGCGGTCCCTCATTATCTGGTATCTGGCCCTGGGGTGATTAGGGCAGGTGGTTAGTGGTGGGGAATCTGAGAAGCCCAGAGAAGGTGGCTGGGGGCACAGGCTCTGGATTGGTTGGTTCGCATCTGAAAGACACCTTTCAGTGAGTTGTTTACTATCTCTAAGGACTGGCCAGCCCTGGAACCCGCAGTCCCTCCAGAGTCTGCAAGATGTCAAAATAAAGAAAACGAAAAGACATGGTTATTACACTTAATTTAGCAGATGAGAAATCTGAGGGTGAATGGCTAGCCCAAGGCCCAAAGCCCCACGACAGGTCTGTGGGTCCCAGGAGAACCTAGTTCACCCTCAGGGGATTGGTTTGGCCCAGAGGAGAGTGGCAGACCTGCGAG
This sequence comes from Mirounga angustirostris, assembly GCF_029215605.1. Lineage (NCBI taxonomy): Eukaryota > Metazoa > Chordata > Mammalia > Carnivora > Phocidae > Mirounga > Mirounga angustirostris. Next base: position 18,795,851 of record NW_026991724.1, on the reverse strand, counting down.
GGGGGAGGAGAAAGGGGGGGGTCATCATAGGGCCCACCCCCCGGGCTTGCTGGGAAGGTTAGTCACGGTGCTGTGTGCAAAGTGCTCAGAACAGGGCTCACAGAGTAGGTGCCCCAAGAACCACTGTGTAGTGAGTCCATTTGCCCGGCCCCCCCCATCACCTGTGGAGGCTGCAAACTCATTCGCTGGCCCTCTGTCCTGCCCGCAGGGCCTGAGGTCACACAGCCTGAAGTGGACACCCCCTGGGCCGCGTGCGAGGCCGGCAGGTGGCCATGAGGGGCACAGACCGCCTTGTGAATGTCTTCCTGGGCCTCCCGTTCGCGCAGGCACCTCTGGGGCCTGGCCGATTCTCAGCTGCGCCCAGCGCAGTCCTGGGAGGGTGTGGGGGATACCAGCAATGCCCCTGCGATGTGAGTAGCCCCTTGGAGGTGGACAAGCTGGTAGGTTGCAGGGATCTAGATGGCGGGGCTGATGGGCTGACCCCCTGGCCCTTGGGCGCATCCCCGGCCACAGGTGTCTGCAGGATCTGGAGAGAATGGACAACAGCAGATCTGTGTTGAATGGAAAGCACCTGTTTCAGAGGACTGCCTGATCCTCAACAGCTGCAGCCCCGCTGAGGCCCCTGCAGGGGCCAGGCGGCCGGTGTGCAGCTTTGAGGGCCCTGTCTGCACATCCGGCTCTGCCTGGCCTGTCCCCTCCCCAGCCCCGTTCTCATACTGCCTCAGGGGCCCCAAGAATACCCTGGGTTGATGGGAGGGCAGCTGGTGTCCCAGGAGCTGGGGGTCACTGCCCCATGGCCTCTCTGCAGGTCATGCTGTGGATCCATGGAGGCACTCTGGTGGCGGGTGCTGCCACCTGCCAAGACGGGTCAGCCCTCGCTGCCTACGGAGATGTGGTAGTGGTCACCGTCCAGTACCGCCTGGGGTTCCTTGGCTTCCTCAGGTGAGGTGGCCAGCCTGGGGTAGGGCTTTGCTGGCACTGGGAGAGGCCAGCTTGTGAGGGCAATTGGGGAACTAGGGTAGGGGTCCAGAGCTTGAATGCAGATTTCTCAGGCAAGCAGGGTGGCTGGAGAGCAAAGGACCCTTCCCCAATGCCGTCCGGGGCAGAGAAGGAGGCTCCCCATCGCTCCCCTCTGGGGAAGGGGCTCTCCCGAAGCCAGAAGCATACAGAGAACTTGGTCCTTTGGACAGGAACTGTTGACTGGTGGTCTGGGGCCTGGATCCCAGCAAGGGGCGGGGGCAAGGAGCACTAAGCTCTGGCTGGCCCCCCAGCTAGGCACCCCACACCACGTGCTGGGCAGGGGGCTATGAAGCATGCCTCATAGCCAGGCCAGACCTGGGGAAAGGGGAAGGGTCTGCCGGCCCGGCGGCTGGTTCGGAGCAAATAGGCAAAGGCTGAGAAAGAGCCCCGCCGCCTCCGCTAACCACTGCCTCCCCCAACCACTGCCTCCCCCCTGCCCCCTAGCACTGGGGATGAGCATGCGGCTGGCAACTGGGGCTTCCTAGATGCGGTGGCTGCTTTGAACTGCGTGCAGGGGAACATCTCCCCCTTTGGAGGTGACCTCAACTCTGTCACCATCTTAGGTGCTTCGGCTGGCGCCTGCATCGTCTCTGCCCTGGTGAGTCTCCACAGGCTGGCAAGAGTATCTCCCGTGGCCCCAGACCACCCAGCATTTCTGCCCTCCCCTGACAGCCCCCTGTCCTCAACACGGCACCCAGGTCCTGCCCCCGCTGGCTGCAGGGCTCTTCTACAGGGCCATAGCTCAGAGTGGGAGCGTCACCATGCCAACGTTAATGGATCCTAACCCGAGGGTCCTGGCTCTGGTCGGCATTTCTTTGCCTCTCTCACCCCACGTGTGCCGGCCACAGCCACCCTTTGCTTGCCCTGAAGTCCCAGAGGGTGTCACCAGTAGGGAGCTGACTCCCCAGCCTGGCTCAGGTCTCGGCAGCCTCTGTCGTCCCCTCCCCGCCACACTGGCCGTGCTGGAATCCCTCCTCTCTGAACCCTGTCTCATTTCCTTAACTCACTCTGTGAAACTTGACTGAGCCTGCTGGCTCTGGGAATATGGTTAACTAGATAATGACACTGTTCTCAGAGGGGTAAAGGGGACTCCACTACCCGCACAAATAATGATGGTATGATGTAATGGGGGACACACGGGGTGCCTGGGGACCACCCAAGCTGTGGGCAAAGAAGCCTTCTCAGGGTTGGCGGCAGGTCTCTGGCCAGTCCCGAGTCCCCATCTCTGACATCACTGCCCCGTCTTTCCCACAGATACACCCATTGTGTGTGGGAGGCAGAGGGCTGGAAGGTGGGGGTGGATGAGTGAGGGAGAGGCCAGGCTCTTGTCTGTCCCCAGAGCTTCGCAGACTCCCTGGGCTGCAGCTCTGCCTCTTCGGCTGAGATGTTTCAGTGCCTTCGGCAGATGGCAAAGAGCAAATCCTTAACATGAAGTTGGTATGCCTACCTCTCGGGGGGCGGTGGCAGGCAATGGCGCAGAGGGGTCCGTCCAGCTCCTGTGGGAGCAGAGAAGCAATCAGCAGTCTGGGGTGAGCGTTGGGGCAGCCACCCCTGAGGGGAAGGGATGGAGGGCCCAAGCAGGCCTGGGAGCATGAATGCAGGGCCAGCTCTTCTAGGAAAGAGGTCTGCTTGGAAGTATCCATTGCCTGGTCTCCCTATTGCTCCTGGTCCTCCAACCCTGGTGACCTCTATCCCCTCTAAGGCTCAGCCACCCAGGCACGCAGCCGGGGGACCCCCGCATGCCATCTTTTAAGGCATGGGCCTGACTGGGAAGACCCGTGCCTTGCTTTCTCCTGCAGAACACTACGGCTTCCTACACTGTTGATGGCACCTTCTTTCCCAAGAGCCCCATGGAACTCTGGAGGGACAGGCACTTCTACTCTGTGCCCTTCCTCGTGGGTGTCAACAATCACGAGTTTGGCTGGCTCATCCCCAGGGTGAGTGTCCTCTGGCTCTTGTGCTTTTAAGGCCCTGCCCTAGCCAATCCTCTGCCACCCCAACATCATCACCGCAACCTATGAGCTGACACTCCCATTTGATAGGTGAGAAGGTAAAGCTCAGAGAAGTTTATGGGACTTGCTTAAGGTTACCCAGCTTAATTTTCCCAAAGCAAAAGCTTGGAGACCAAGCTTTTGCACAAAGTAGCCTTCTGGGCAGTTACTGATTCACAGCATATTCTCGCCTTGGTGTCTGGTTTATACATCAAACTCTATGAGACTGGTTAGTATGACTCTGTGCCTAAACATCATGGCCCAAGTGCCTTCCAGTCCCTTGCAGGTGCACAGAACTCCCCACACAAAGCGTTAACATCATGCTTTCCTTCTGAGCATCTTTCCTATCATTCTCCTTCTTCTACCCATCTTCACGGTGATTGACTTAAAAAAAATTTTTTTTTTAAAGATTTTATTTATTTATTTGACAGAGAGAGACACAGCAAGAGAGAGAACACAAGCAGGGGGAGTGGGAGAGGGAGAAGCCGGCTTCCCGCAGAGCAGGGAGCCCGATGCGGGGCTCGATCCCAGGACTCTGAGATTATGACCTGAGCCGAAGGCACTTAACGACTGAGCCACCCAGGCGCCCCACGGTGATTGACTTTAATGACTGCAAAACCTTCCACAAAGGGAGGGTCCCATCATAATATTCCTTGATTTCCACACTTGGGTACTTTCTAGTTTTTACGACCGAAGCTAATAGGGCAGTGAACCTCTGCACATTCATAGATTTTGTCCTTTGATTTCTTCCTTTGGAATAGCTCTCCAGGAAGGACATTTGGGTTTTTGTTGGATGACAGGCTCATGCAATCTTGACATTCAAGGAAAAAGCTTGTAGAAGTTTCCAGGCCAGGTGTGTGTATGCAGTATGTGTGTGTGTGTGCGGGGGGGAGGTGTGTGTAATGGCAGAAGAACGTTAAGGGGAAACAGTGGCAGGCAGCCTTGGCCCCACACTGTCAACTGAGAGCCATGAATCGAACGGTGAGGAAGAGCCAACCTGGCTGGCTCCCAAGACCCAGGCAAGCCTGCCTGGTGCAGAATGCTGTGCCTGGGACTTTGTAGCCAAGGATGTTTCTCAGGAATTGGGTGGCTCAGGGGGCTGCTCACCTCCTCGCTGGTGCAGGCATTCTCTTTACTCCCCCTGTCATCCATATGGGCACAACCATACATTGCTCAGCCGACTAGATGTTTACTAAATGTCCATGGTGGAAGCATTAGCTATGGAAAGTAATCCATACATCTTATGGAGACCTCTCCACCTCTTACACATTGCCGCTCGCTTAGCACTTTGTGAAATTGCTGTGCCGATTTAAACTGCGGCCAGCAACTTGAGTCTACAGGTTTTATTACAACTTTACCGGCATTTGCAGACCATAATTTTTAAAATATCAACTTTATTGAGATGTAATTTACAAACCATAAAATTTACCCTTTTAAAAAGCGTGTAATTCAGTGGGTTTCAGTATATCCACAAAGTTGTGCAACCATCACCACTATCTTATTCCAGAACATTTGCATCACCCTAAAATGCAGCCCGTACCTGTTAGCAGTCACTTCCCATCCCGCCTCCCCCCAGCCCCTGGCGACCACTAATGTACTTTCTGTCAGATCTGTGGATTTGCCTGTTCTAGACATTTCAAGCGATCTCTACACCCAAAGTGGGGCTCAGACTCACAACCCCGAGATCAAGAGTCACATGCTCCACCAGCTGAGCCAGCCAGGTACCTCCTAGACATTTCAAATAAGTAGAATCCTACAATGTGTGGGGTTCTTTTGTCTGACCTCTTTCATCCAATAGGATGTTTCCAAGGCTCATCTATGTTGGAGCATATATCAGTACTTCCTTCTTTTTTATGACTGAATAGTGCCTTGTATAGATAACAATACAATTTGTTTATCCATTCATCAGTTCAGAGATATTTGGGTTGTTTCTACCTCTTTGGATATTATGGGTAATCCTACTCTGAACATTCATGTACAAGTGTATGTTTTAACTTCTCTTGGTTATATACCTAGGAGTGGAATTGCTGGGTCCTATAGTAACTCTGTTTAATTATTTGAGGAACTGCCTGTTTTCCAAAGTGGCTGCACCATTTCACATTCCCACCAGCAATGTATGAGGATTTCAATTACTCCACATCCTCGCCAACAGTCATTAGCTCTCATTTTGATTATAGTCATCCTAGTGGGTGTGAAGTGGTATCTCATTGTGGTTTTGATTTGCATTTCCCTAATGACTTGAGCATCTTTTTATGTGATTATTGGCCATTTTTATATCTTCTTTGGAGAAATGTCTTTCAAAGTCTTTTGCCCGTTTTAAAATTGCATTGTCTTTTTATGGTTGAATTGTAAGAGTTTTTCATTTATTGTAGATACAAATCCCTTATCAGATATATGATTTGCAAATCTTTTTTGCCATTCCGTGGGTTGTCTTTTCACTTTGTTATGGTATCCTTTACAACACAAAAAACTTTCATTTTGGGGTGCCTAGGTGGCTCTCAGGACATGATCCAGGAGTCCCAGGATCTAGTCCCGCATCAGGCTCCCTATTCATCAGGGAGTCTGCTTCTCCCTCTGACCCTCCCCTCTCTCGTGCTCTCTCTCTCTCTCTCAAATAAATAAATAAAATCTTTTAAAAAAACCACTTTCATTTTGATGACGTCTGATTTATTTTCTCTTTTGTTGCTTGTGCTTTTGGCGTAATATCTAAGAAGGGATTGCTTAATCCAAAGTCACCCAGATTTACCTCTATGTTTTTCCCAAAGAATTTTATAGTTTTAGCTCTTATATTTAGGTCTGATTCATTTGAAGTTAATTCTGTATATGGTTTAAGTTAGGGATTCTTTTGCATGTGGTTATCCAGCTGTTCCTGAATCATTTGTTTAAAAAACCTTTCTTTCCTTATTGAATTGTTTTGGTGCCCTTACTGAAAATCATTGACCATAAATGTAAGGGTTTATTTCTGGACTCTCACTTCTATTCCATTAATTTATATGTCTATCCTTATGCCAATACCACACTATCCTGATTACTACAGTTTTGTAGTAAGTTTTGAAATGGGGAAGTATAAGTCCTTCAACTTTGTTCTTCTTTTTCAAGATTGCTGCATTACTTTGCTAGGGTTGTCATAACAAAGGACTACAAGGTGGGGGTGCTTAAACAATAGAAATCAATTGCCTCACAATTTTAGAGGCTAGAAATCTGAAATCAAGGTGTTAGCTGGACTGGTTCCTTCTGAGTACTGTAAGAGAGAATCCATGCCTCTTCTCTAGTTTCTGGTAGCTTCAGGCATTCCTTGGCTTATGGATGGCATTCTCCCTCAGTCTTTACATTGTCTTCCTTCTGTACCATCCATCTCTGTGTCCGAATTGTCCCTTTTTACAAGGACACTAGTCATATTGGACTAGGGCCCACCCTAATGATTACCTTTGTAATCATCTTAACTTGACTACCTCTCTAAAGGCCCTATCTCTAAATAAAGTCACATTCTGCAGTCCTGGGGGTCATGACTGTACATACCCTTTTGTGGAGATACAAATCAGTCCGTAACAATTGTTCTGGTTATTCTGGGCCCCTTGAATTTCCATATGAATTCTGATCAGCTTGTCCATTTCTGCCAAAAAAAAAAAAAAAAGTGGCTGAGATTTGGATAGGGATCACGCTGAATCTATAGATAAGTTTAGGAAGTATCGCCATCTTAACAAGATGAAGTCTTTCAACCCACGAACATAGGAGGTCTCTCCATTTACATAGGTCCTCTTTAATTTCCCTCAATTATGTTTTTGAGTTTTCAATGTACAAATCTTGCACTTTGTTAATGAAGTGGATCCTTAAGTATTTTGTTTTTGATGCTATTGTAAATGAAATTGTTTTCTGCACATGATCTTCAGATGTTCGTTGCTGGTGTGTAGAAACACAACTGATTTTGGTCTATTGTTCTTGTTGACCATCATTTTTAAGACATTTGCACCTTTAGCTACTCTGGCCTTTAGCTTAGTCCTTTATTTTTTAGTGCAATTAACATCCCCCTTTAGGTATACACTCGTTGAGTTCACTCATCTGTGGGTTTTCTCTTCCTGTTTTCACAAAGATTAACAAAGAGCCTTGTAGCCATGAAACTAACTTCAATAGCTAATGTTTCCACAGTGTTTACTGAATGTCAGGGTCCTTGTATTTGCTACTTCGGTCTTCATAATCCTATGAGGCAGGTTATTGTCATTTCTGTTTCACAGATTAAGAAACTGAGACACAGAGAATTTAAGTAATAGGCCCAGGTCATGCACCTAGAAAGTGGCAGAGCTGGGATTCGAACCCAGAGACTATGCCCTTAAAACTGTAACATATAAAGACAACTTTTCATTTTATCTTATTTTTTTAAAAAAGATTTTATTTATTTGACAGAGAGAGACACAGCGAGAGAGGGAACACAAGCAGGGGGAGTGGGAGAGGGAGAAGCAGGGTTCCCGCCGAGCAGGGAGCCCAATGTGGGACTCGATCCCAGGACCCTGGGATCATGACCTGAGCTGAAGGCAGACGCTTAACCGACTAAGCCACCGAGGCGCTCCGACAAAATTTCATTTTAAAGACAGCATTTTGGGGCGCCTGGGTGGCTCAGTCGTTAAGCGACTGTCTTTGGCTCAGGTCATGATCCCAGGGTCCTGGGATCGAGCCCCGCATCGGGCTCCCTGCTCGGCAGGAAGCCTGCTTCTCCCTCTCCCACTCCCCCTGCTTGTGTTCCGTCTCTCGCTGTGTCTCTCTCTGTCAAATAAATAAATAAAAGCTTTAAAAAAAAACAAACAAAAACCGAGCCCTTTGAAAAAAAATAATAATAAAATAAAGACAGCATTTTAACTTCCCCTGTGGGCCCTCCTACAGCACCTGGTCACACTTGGCTCCGTTCACTGGGCCGTGAACATTTGTCTGCTCATGATTGCGAGTGGGGGGTGGCGATGATAAGGCTGTTACAAGAGGACCTTGATGTCCCCGCAGGGCTAGGGTTTCCTGGATAAGGTGCAACAGATGAGCACAGAGAATATATTGGCCATGGTGAAACCCTACTTGGCCAGTATGGTGAGTCAAAAGGGAGGAAGAGGTAGTCCGGTGGGTATCCTATCCAGAATAGTAGGGCACCCTCCTCTTCCTCTTACCCTCCATCCCCCACAGCTACCCCCACACTGCCAAACCCCTTGGTTCAACTGCTGACTTTTAGTTCCACCCAGAAATCCTCTTGCACATGAGTCAGTGTGGTTCCCAAAGGAAGATCATCATTGTCATCATAGACTGCCCCCTAATGAGCCCATACTATGTGCCAGAGACTGTGCTGAGCCCTAGGACAGGCATTCATCTCCTTCAATCCTCATTATAACCCTGTGAAATAGAAATTTTCATCATCTCCATTTTACAGATGAGGAAACCAAGGTTCCAGGTCTCATGATAAGTAAAGGGCAGAGACAGAACTTCTGCCAGGTCTGTCTGATCCCAGAGCTTTAGCTGTTAAGATCATCCTGTCAGATGTGGAGCCAGTTGGACCCGAAGTCCAAACCCCAACCCTGGTCACTTGTCCACAGTTAGCCGTTGAGCCCATTTCTTCATCTGTAAATGATGGGTGCTGTATTTGAAAAGTCTACTGGGAGTTAGTATTCAGAGGGTGCTCAATCTATGCATATTTCCCTCCCTACTTTGGAACCCCTAGAGCCCTCCCCATTCATACAACCTCATTACTGTTCTCTGGAGCTCTCGGGGAGCCCCCATGATTTGTTCTTTCACTAACTTCCTGGTTAACTTCAACCGGGCAATCCCTCAAGACCAGAATCCTTAGCTAGGAACTTCATGTAGGCTGCCAAACAACCCTGCCAGGCAGGAACTAATTTTCATGGAGGCTCAGCAACCTAGCTGAGATCACACAGCCAAGCAGCAATCGCAGAGCTGGCATTCTGGCTCCAGATCTGACCTGATCCTGCCCAGACACTATCTAGAACCCCCAAGGGAGGGAGGAGTTCTGGGCACATGAGTCTTGGGATATAAAAGAGGCCATGCTGGTGGGTGTGGGGCTTCTTGGGAGGGTCTCCTGGGGCTTCCAGAACCTGAGTGGGCCTGAGTCTGGCCTCCTGCCCCAGGATGTGCCCCCTGAGGTGATGCCCAGCATCATAGATGAATACCTAGGCAGCAGTTCCAACACAGAAATCAAACGCAATGCCTTCCAGGACATTCTGGCTGACATCACCATTATCTTACCCTCCTTGAATTTCTCTAGAAACCTCCGAGGTGAATCTATCCCTGGTCACCTGCCCCACCCTTTCCATTTTGGACCAGGAGCTGGGTTATCACAGGCGACATGACCCACACCCTGCCACTGCCTCCACACCCCCCTTCCTTTCTGGGATGCAGATGGGACTCTGGCAGGTCACTCTGTGGGCGAGTAAACCAAGGCTCAGAGAGGTGCAGTGACTCATCAGAGGTCACCCAGCAGGGCTCATCACCAATTCTCAGGGATTCATTTGAATCATGAGTGATTTTTCCCACGTTCAGCACTTCTCCTGGGAGAAAAGTCTTGCTTCCTCCAAGCCTGGTGGCTAGTCCCTGACATAGCCCTCAAACAACTCCAAGCTCCTTTCTTTGTGACCTTGAGCAAGATGCCTATCCCCTCTGTACCTCAGTTTCCTCATTTGTAAAATGGCGACAGTAACAGACTCTAATTCGTCTGTTGTCAGGAGGGTGAAATGAGCGGTGACGCAGAAAGCACGTGGAATGGTGTGCGGCAGCCGGCGGGTGCTCAGGAAGCGCTTGCTGATAATGACATTGTCATCATCAGTATTATTACTGGGACTGGAGTTACTATGAGCCGGGCCTGTGATCAGGCTGACGGTACCTAACCCTGAAGCAGCCCTCTCTCCACAGATTCTGGAGTCCCCGTCTTTTTCTATGAGTTCCAGCATCAACCCAGTTCTTTCTCGAGATCAAGCCTGAGTGGGTGAGGGCTGACCATGGGGCTGAGATAGCCTTCATGTTTGGGGGTCCTTTCCTCACGGACGAGAGCTCCCTGCCGGGTGAGGACACAGAGACAGGTGATCCTTGGGCTGCAGGCTCCAACGGGCTAAGCTGGGGCTTGTAGGCACACACGTCTCGTCAGTGCAGGGAACCCTTGGGTTCTCTCCAGGACCCACCTGACTCTGATCCAGGTCTGTTCCTTCCCTGGCCTTTCTAGAAGCTACAGAGGAGGAGAAGCAGCTGAGTCTCACCATGGTGGCTCAGAGGACCAAGTTTGCCCGGACAGGGTGAGTGACAAGCCAGCACACGTGGCTTTGGGCCTCGATGACTCAGATCTTCCCCCCAGGGGACAACGCGGGAGGCCTTAGCCTTCATTCATTCCTCCCACCCAGGGACCCCAATGGGGAGAGGCTGCCTCCGTGGCCCCCCTTCAACCAGTTGGAGCGATAACTGGAAATCGGCCTGACACCACAAATTGGCCAGAAGCTGAGAGAAGCCCAAATGCAGTTCTGGGCAGAGAGGCTTCTGGCCAAGATCGGCCAGTGGCGGCAGATGCGGAAGGGCAGGAAGGCCCAGGAGGAGCCCTAGGGCGGGGACAGAGTCCCAGCAAAGCAGCTTCTTTCTCCCGCTGCTAAGAAACTTTGACTTAAACCAAGCTGATATATAGACATGTCCCTTAAGGAACCAGCCCCTCTATGAGTGGCACTGTGCTCTGTTGAACCCCACTCTGCGTCTCCCACACAAGGGTTGGGCAGGACCTGGAGTCAGGGATGTTTGATGAGTGAGTAAAAGACAGAGAGCCAGGGAACCATGGCTGCTGGACACGAACCCAGGCTCTTCAGCCACCAAACCTATGCTCGGTCTGGCACAGATGTCCTCCTTAGCCAGGAGGGTGGATGGACAAGGCAGTCCTGGAGTAGAGGGGAGTCCTGAGACCTCAGGGGATCCAGCCTAGAACAGATCTTAGCCTCCCAAGCAGTAATCACCCCCAAAGCCTGACTCAGGCTGAGGGAGATCGCTTTCTCCATGCTGCCCACACCTGTCTCCTGCACAAGACAAAACAGAATCCAGCTAGGCCGGAGCCCTGACTCTTAGGATATGAGATGTGAGTTTCCCAGCCCTAGTGCTTCAACATTTTACGGGCTGGCTGGGCTCCTCCCTCCCCTCCCAGCTTGGGGAGACCAACTTCTAGGGGAGCTCAGCACAGCCCCCACAGTACCTACCAGGACACAGGAAAACAGTTGGGGGAGGGTGTCTGGACTAGTGCATCAGTCAGGCTTTTGTCACAGAGAAAAGAAGAGGCCTACCCACTCAGGCTACAACAGGTGAAAAGGAACCAGAGGTTTTTTGGGGGGGGGGGGCAAACATTTCTTTTTTTGAGGATCATTGCCCCATTCCCTCAAAACATCTGGATTCTAATCCATATCACAAGGACTTTCCCTGCCCCCACTCTCTCATCCTACAGGTCCAATCCCACAAATACCCTTCCTCAGTCAGACTAAGTTCCTGGCTGCTAAGAGTTACATGAAAAGCACTTGCAGTTGGGACCAGTGCTGTTCAGGGAAGTCCATTCTGGGCAGGAAGGAAAGACATAAAGCCAAATGGGCCCTGAGTCATGCCACTCCCCTGCTCAAAAGTTCCCTGTGATTCCTTGCCACCCTTAGGGCAAGTCCATGTTCTTCACCTGGCACTGAAGGCCTCCCGTTCCCTTCCCCTTCTCTCCACAGGGAAGTTTGTCCCCACAAGTGAGTGGAGAGCCTGACAAATAAACAAGCCCCAGTCACCGCGTGCCACTGGGGACTCAGAGGACTGTAGGTACACAGAGGCATGGGCCAGCCCTGACCTGGTGGACATGGGAAGGAAGGAAGGACATCTAAGCTGAGACCTGAAGGACAAGCAGAGATTACTCCAGGGTGCTGGCCAGAGCAGTGGACTTGAGGGATGGGGAGCAGCGGGAAAGGGTGTTCCTGGCAGAGGGAACAGCAGACACAAAGGCCTGGAGGTTGAAATGTACTGAGGAAACAGTTCTAAAGAATGGAGAGGTCAGCAAAGACCAGACTCTGAGGGGCCTTGTGGGCTGCAAAGGGGGTGTGTGCTTGAGGGTAATGGAGGGCCTTGGAAAGGTTTTAACCAGCAGGTGACATGAACTGGTTGGGGGGGGGCGGTGAGAGTGGGGACAGGGAGAGTAGGGAGGGGACCAGTGTGGGTTTCCAGCTAGGTGGAAAGGCACTGGTTGGCTCTAGATTTAGAGTAGACAGACAGACCTGCTGAGTGATGGACAGAGAGGTGAGGGGAAGGAAGACCCCCAGGGGCTGCCTGCAGGCGAGCAAGCCCAGGCTGGGAATCAAGGGCCCAGATCCGACCGTGCTGGATGTACAGAGGCCTCTCCCTCCAGGCCTGAGGGCGCACCATACCTGGGAGGCATGGGGCGGGGGGAACCATCACCAGCTTTGGTGCCACCATCGCCAGAGGGCTCTGGAGGGTGGGCCTCAGACCCTGTCCCGCTGCCATCTTTCCCTCCCTCTCATCCCCCAACCCCAGCTGCTAGAGTTCTTTCCGCACAGGGAGGGAGGGGGATGGCCTGGCCCCACCCCAGTCGCTCAGCGGGAGCATTCATACAAGGTGGGTATGCTGCTGGGATTTCAGTCCTCCTGCCTTTTTAGTCTGTCTTCCCTGGGCCAGTGATTGTGGAACACCCCTCCCCGGCCTGCCAGGTCATCCGTGACTGACTGATGGCCCTGCCCTGAGGATCCAGCAGCTACACAGAGCTGAGGGGAGCAAGCCAGGGGGAACCCACAAACTCAGACAGGCCAGGTCCTGCAGCGAAGGGACTGGTGGGCCCAGGGAGCCTCCCTGGGCGGGGTCACAGGAAGGACCATGTGAGCAGCGTGTGTGTGCCCCAGGGGTGACTGTGGGGTCAGATGCACACATCTGGACCCAGCCACCTGGACAAGGTACCAGCAGCTGCTCCAGTAGACACAGACATGCGTGTGTATACCCAGTGCCAAACTTAGTTACTCACCCACGTGGCCAGTCCCACACACTCATATTCACACACCCTAATAGGGTTCCAGTTCAGTTCTGCAATTTACTAAATGTGTATCTTTGTGTAAATTATTTAGCTTCGTTGTTTCTTAATTTTTCCATCTATGCAATGGGGGCAGTGATCATGTCCCCTTTCATAGATCTGCCGTGAGCACTGAGTGATAATTAGCTGTCGAGTGCCTGACACACAGCAAGTGCTCAGTAACTGCTCTCTGGCCTAGATACGGACACAGCTTTCACAATCATACTGTCCTTTGAATCAGATGGCCCCCTTGACTACAGTTTCGACCAGGATCAGGGCACAAGGCAACCAGCTAGCCAGGCATCACAAGGACACTTGCTAAGCTTGCCTCTGTGTCAGGCTTACTCACATCCATCATCTCCCTCAGGCGTCTGGACAGTCCTCTGGGGTCCTGAATGGTCCTTCAGGGCCCTGAGTGGATCTCCATTCTACAGATGAGGACACTGAGAATCAGAGGGGAGGGTGCCTTGCCTGAGGCCACACACACAGAGATGACAGAGCCGGACTCATAGCTAAATCCACTGGCCTCCGAGATGTCCTTCCCCCTCCAGAATGTGCCCTCATGTCTAGAACGCACTTTGCTGGAATTGAGAGATCTCAGAGGCTGATGTAGGTGGAGGGACTGGGGTTCTAACGGGCGGCAAGGCCAGCAAGGGATGGCCAGAGGGAGGGGGTCTTGCAGGGTAACAGCTTCAGACTGTGGTAAGAGAGATGACAGGGTCCAGTGCTGCTCTTGGTTGGATGCCACACAAACTCCCTCCATCCTCGGGCCTGCACTCGGATGCTATGGCTGGTCCGTGTGCACAGCCTCCCCCTGACCAGACTCCAGGGCCTCACCTGCTGCTGGGTCTTCAGGTATAGGGAAGCTGGCAGGGTAAAGGGCTTGAGGTGTCGAGCCTACCCCCACCATGGAGGGTCAGCGTCCAGGCCATCTTTCTCCCTGGTCTCCAGGCCCCATCACACCCCAACACCATTCAGAGCCCCAAGCAAGTGAAGACTCTGAGCCAGGCCATTGCTCCCCTTGGATGAGAGAAGCAGTGAGGGGGAATTGGGCCCCCAGGTCTCTAAGGAGACCAGACAGCCGTCCAAGCAGACCTAGAAGCACCACAGGGGTCCCAGAGCAGCAAAGTTGACTGGGTGGGTGGGTGGGCAGAGTCCTATCACCCCTGCCTGGCCCCGGCCTCCTGAGAGGAGGCCTTGTCTGCCACACCTGTGTGACAGACAAGGTATGAGGCAGAGCCAGGGTGAGCCCCCAGGAGCCCAGTCTCTGTTAGGACCACCCCCTGGGGTGGGTGCTGCCTAAAGTCACCACCCCAAGGGCTGGGAGGAATCTGCCCAGTGTGACTGAGCAAACCCGTCAGGCTTTCTGTGACCCTCGACCCAAAACTGGAGGGAGGCTCCTGGCCCTTCCCAGCCTCCCAGAGCTTCACCCACGAATCAGTCCTAAGGACCCATTCCTGTAGGGCCGCACCCTGGCCCCCATGTGGCCAGCTGGAGGCACACCTGGGTCTCAGGCTGGGCCTGGGAAGTGGCACTGGAAATGCCATGGCCAGAGTTCTGGGAAAGGGACAGCACTGCAGGCAGCAGCAAGAGGGCCTGAAGGTATCCTAGGACCTTTGAAGTCAGGGGTGGGACTGCACTATGTTAGGGCCACCTGAAAAATACAGGTGGGCAGTGGGAATTCCTCAATTGTCTCCTAATTGGACCAGACATCCAGTGACAGCAGGCTCAGGTCAGAGCTTCCCACCCTGCACCCCCAGTCCTGGGCCACCTCCAAGGCATGAGGTGAGCTCACCTGCAGGCAGCCAGGGTAATCCTTGGGAGCCAGTCTCTGGGCTGAGTCTCTCCATGACTTCAGGCAGGTCCTTCCCTCACAGGGATTTTAGTTCCCTGTCTATGCACGAAGCCTGGGCAGGTTGGTCTCATGCAAGAAACTGCAGGAATCTGGCTGTATCCTATAGGGGTGTAGCATATCAGAAAGGCACCCAGAAGGGGATGAGCTGACTTTTGGAGGATAGCCAGGAGTTCACCTGGTTGACAATGCAGGGAAGGGCATTCCACCCAGAGGGAACAGCATGAACAAAGGTCCCATCCTTTTTCTCCTGCTCTTTCCTACTGGCAGTAAGCCACCTTCCTTTGTGGGAGTGCAAGTCACACTTCCTGTGAGGCCTGGGCCAAGTCATTTCTCCATTCTGGGTCTCAGTTTCCTTACATATACAATAGGAACAATGATAATGATGGCAGCAGCAACAATAAAGATGCTTGGAAAGAGTCTTGGCTGCCCCAGAGCGGACATTCTGATATATAGGACTGGATGAGTCCTCTCCTGAGTCACCCAGCATGCTCTGTGTTTGAGGGAATACCAAGGCCCCATTTGGTCCACTATTGGGCTTCAGATATATGCAGACACGTCTGGCAAGTGGGGTGGGGTGTCCTTAGAGGCCAGATCGCAGGGTGAGGCCAAGGTCCTGGAGAGAGAAGGAGCCTGTGCTCAAAGCCAGCTCAGCGGCTGGGCCTGGGTGAAGGCGGAGAGCATGATTCTGGCCTGGCCTCCCACCCACAGGGGGCAGATAGAACACCCCGGGAGGGGCTCAGCCAGTGCGCCTGGGCCAAGGCTGCATGCACAGCTGGCTCCTCAATAAAGCATAGCCTCAGCTCAGCTGTGGACTTGATGATAACCCCTGGAGGCCCCTCCACGCCCTGGGAGCTCCCAAACATACTTCCCGGTGACTTGGATGTGACTCTCCGTCCCCAGAGATGCTCCCTGAGCATCCATTGGGTGACAGACCTTTTAGACCCTCCGTTCCCTTTCTTCCTCTGGAGCCAGCACTGCTTCATCATATGGTGACCGAAGGTTACATTTGAAGCAAGTGATATTTTCTGATTCGCAGCCTTTTTCCCCAAAATAGAATCAGCTTTTTCTTGGGTCCGAGTGGTTTCAGCAGCCCACTCCTACCTCCAGAGACCCTCCAGAGATGGTCTGTAGCTCTGTACATTGCTGAGGTTCCTGCTCTGTCAGGAGTCACTCCTTCCACAAAACCCCCCCCCCCGACCCAGCCAAATCTTTCCTTTATTTTTCTTTTTTTAGTAAACTTCTATGTTGAAACATAATGTATGTACCAAAAAGTACACAAATCCTAATTATAAAGTTTGATTAATTTTCATAAAATGAATATTCACATACACACCAGTATGTAACCAGCACGTGGATTAAGAAACAGAATATTATTAGCCGCTGGAACGAGTTCCCCTGTGCTCTTTCCGGGACTCCCCTCCAAAGGTGATGGCTATACGATTCTCAATGGCAGACGGTAGTTTTGCGTGCTAAATGGAATCACACAGCCTATGATTCCATGAAATGGAATAAAAATGGAATTATACAGTAGATGCTCTTTTGTGTCAGGCTACTTTCACTCCACATTAGGTCCGTGAGATGCATCCAAGGATCATTCAATCTCATTGTAACAGGATTTCATCGTGTGAATACACCACGGCATGTTTCCTGTTCTCTTAACAGGCCTTTGGGTAGTCTCCAGTCGGGGCTTTTATGAATGGTGTTGATAGGAACTTTCTTTTTTTTTTTTTTTTTTTAAGATTTTATTTATTTATTTGAGAGAGGGAATGAGATAGAGAGAGAGAGCATGAGAGGGGGGAGGGTCAGAGGGAGAAGCAGACTCCCTGCCGAGCAGGGAGCCCGATGCGGGACTCGATCCTGGGACTCCAGGATCATGACCTGAGCCGAAGGCAGTCGCTTAACCAACTGAGCCACCCAGGCACCCTGATAGGAACTTTCTAACACGCCTTCTGGTGAGCATACAGACATGTTCATTCAGTATATATCTACCACGTGGAATTAGTGGAGGGATTTGGAATTGCTGAGTCATGGTGTTGTAGCTTTGAACTCGAGTGGATTATGCCAAGCAGTTTTCAAAGAGGTTGTACCAATTTACACTCCCACCAGCAACGCATAAGAGTTCTGGTCGATCCAAATCCTTGCCAAAATGTCGGGATTGTCGGTCTGTTTCACATCAGCTTTCCCTTTTTCTTAGATTGCTTTCTTGAGATTGTATTCACATACCATACAATTCACCTACTTGAAGTGTACAGTGAAATGATTTTTCATATCTAATCTATTTTCTGTCTTTATTAGCTTCTCTGTTCTGGACATTTCATATTCATGGAATCTTATTAGACATAGTCTTCTGTGATTGGCTTCTTTCACTTAGCATAAGCATGGTGTCACATGTATGAGTACTTCATTCTGTGTGGCCAAATAGTATTCCATTTTATGGATATATCACATTTTGTTTCCTGTTCATTAGCTGATTCATCATTTGGGTTGATTCTACCTGGTAGCTATTAGGAATAATGTTGCTCTAAATGTTTGTGTACAAGTTTTTGTGTGGACATGTTTTTATTTCTCTTGAAGACACACACACACACACACACACACACACACACACCTAGGAGTAAAATTGCTAAGTTATACGGTAACTCTTATGTTTAATCATTGGAGGAACTGCCAGACTGTATTCCAAAGTGGCTGCACATTTTACATTCCTCCCAGAAGTCTATGAGGATTTAGATTTTTCCATGTCCTTGACAACATCTACTATCTGACTTTTGTATTCCAGTCACCCCAGTGGGTGTGAAGTGGGATCTACTTTGGTTTTGATTTGCATTTCCCTGATGGCTAATGATGTTGAACATCTTTCCATATGTTTATTGGCCTTTTAAACATATTCCTTGGAAAAATATCTCTTCATATCCTTTGCCCAATTTTAATTGAGTTGTGTTTTTTTGTTGTTAAGTTGTAAGAGTCCTTTATATATTCTGAATCCAAGTCCCTTAACGGCTATATGATTTGCAAATATTTTCTCCTATTCCATAGCTTGTCTTCATTTTCTTTGTTCTTTTGTATGTGGCGGCCCAATTGTCCCAACACCATGTTGTGGACAAGACCATTCTCCCCACCACTGAATGGTCTTGGCACCCTTGGCAGTCTTGTCGAAACTCAGCCATGCATAGATACATGGGTCTATTTATACATATATACACGGGACTCTCAATTCTGTTCCATTAATTTTTATGGTTAATTTATGTCAGTATATACTACCCTCTCTTGCTTACCATTTCTTTGTAATAAGTTTTGAAATAGGAAATTATGAGTCTTCCTGTTTTATTCTTATTCATGATTCACCCAGTCCAGCTTCCTTGCAATTCCATATGAAATTTAGAATCCACTTGTCGATTTCTACCAAGAAGTCAGCCGAGATTCTTACAGGGATGGCACTGAATCTGCAGATCAATCTGGGGAGTGTTACTTTACCAGCTTAACAATATGAAGTCCTTTCATGCACAAACACAGGGTGTTTTCCCATTCGTTTGGATCTACTTTAATTTCTTTTTTAAAATAAATTTATTTTTTTTACAGTGGGCTCTAGGCCCAACATGGGGCTTGAACTCACGATCCCAAGGGCAAGAGTTGCATGCTCTACTGACCGAGGCAGCCAGGCACCCCGATCTGTTTTAATTTCTTACAACAATGTTTTGTAGTTTTCAGAGTGTAAGTTTTGGACTTCTTTTGTTTGGGAGCCTCCAGGCCATGAAGGCACCCCAGAAGTTATCAAGTCCAGAGCTGAACTGAGTCTGTGTTTTCTTGGGCAGCGCCTGTAGATGCAGAGGTAACCAGGCACATTGGCCACGCCCCTCTTGGCGGCAGAGGGGGGGCGGGGTCCTAGCTGTATCCACCATCCATGGCTCGGTGTTGGCTACACTCTCCTACCCTCACCCCTGGCACTGGCCTCTAGGCTCCCTCAGGGCTAGTCATCTATGAATCCTTGCTTGCCAGAATGTCCCAGAGATTCCTTAAGGGTGCGATCCTGGCAGACACACACTCTCCTTGGGTCTGCAGCTGCTACCTTTGATGCTGTTTGGAATAGAGAAGTGTACCTCCCCCCATGTTTGATATACCCTGATGAGAGTCATCCCTGACCAGCCTGGGCGCAGGATCTCAGCTCAGTGAGAGGATTCTTCCACCCTCGCAGGTACCCTTTACTGCCCCTGTGGGTGGGAGGTCACATCAGAACCCCGGTGGGTCCAGAACCAGGCCCTCTACCTTCACCCCAGGCCCAACTGCTAGGCCAGCTCCAAGCAAGTCTCCTCTCGCCAGGACTGTGACTTCACCCTGTCATCAGTGTGAAGGCCTCTAAGAACACTCCACCTCACTTGTTAGACATGTCTCTTTATGTGTAAAGCCCAATAGTGGACCAGATGGGGCTTCGGTCTTCCCCCCACAAAAAACAGAATGCTGGGTGACTCAGAACAGGAGCCACCTTGTGCTACATATCAGAATCACAGATTCTTAACCCTAAGACAGCGTTGCACCAAGGCCACCTGGCTGACCCAGCTCCCCATTCGACATTCCCTGTGCCCCATGTGAACATTGGATGGAGCCCACGTGAGTCCTAGCCCACACTCCTCCCCATATGGATGGACCAGGTGAAAGGCTGTTTCTTACTCAGGGAGAAGTGACAGGAGTAGAGCCAGGTGTTGGCAGGACCAGACCTTAAGGCCCACCCAGAACTGGCCAAGATGTGGGGCACCTGGGCGTCTTAGTCAGCTAAGCCCCTTTTACTCAGGTCATGATCTTGGGGTCCTGGGATGCCCCACATCAGGCTCCCTGCTGAACAGGGAGTCTGCATCTCCCTCTCCTTTTGTCCCTCCCCCAACCCTGCTTGTGCTCTCTCTCTCTCTCAAATAAATAAATAAATAAAATTTTTTAAAAAGAGAAAAGAACTGGCCAAGTTGCTGCACAGCTGAGTGGAGTAGTCTCTATGTGCCTGGCCCCCAGGCCTGGCAGGTAGACTCACAGTCTTGTCTGCCTTCTCTACCACTCCCTTCCCTTGTCCTCCATCCCCCGGCTTGGCCCTTGCTTTGAGTGACACATGCTTACTGCATTAAGGTAAACCAAACTTGTCAGATCCTAGGCAGAAGAAACAAGCAGCTCTGTCACCTCCTCTAAATGGGGCTCCATATTCCTATTGATGTGGCCACACACAACCTGCAGGGGAGGCTGGTAGAGGTGATGAGGAGGGGAATGTGGTCCAGAAAGAAGATTGTGGTCCAGACCAGACAGAACTATTGATAACCCCCACTTCCTTGGTCCTGCCTTCCGTGTCCTCCCATCCCTAGTCTCTTGAACCCCACACTGATGGTGAACTCTCCACTGTTTTTTGTTTGGTTGTTTTTTTTTAAGTAGGCTCCACACCCAGCATGGAGCCCAACATGGGACTTGAACTCACGACTCCGGATCAACACCCGAGATGAGATTAAGAGTTAGTCGCCCAACTGACTGAGCGCCCCCTCCATTAATGTTGATAAAGAAAATACGGAAAAGTTAAAGAAAAAAAAAATCAAGGTAACTAATGCCTGCAACTCAGAGGCAACCACTGACACCATTTTGACATTAATCCTTCCTGTTACTTCAGACATCTTTGGAGTGTTTTGGTGTTCACTCTCCATGACTAATATATAATTTCAAATTCTGCCCTTTTCAAGTTCTTGAACGACATCAGCTTTTTCCCAAGTACTGATGACAACAGCTAACATAATGGGTTTCCCCGGTTTTAAGTGTCTTCCCTACATGAGCCCATCTAACCCTCACTACAACTGTATGAGTTAAGTACTATTATTATGTTGATTTCACAGATGGCGTAACTGAGGTTCAGAGAAGGTAAGTGATTTTCCCACGGTCACACAGCTTATGAATGGCAGTGCTGGAATTCAAACCCAGCAGCCTTGCTCAGAGCCACCACATTAAGCCATCTGCTGCTACAGAGTCTTACAGAACATGCCATTACTGACCGTGTAATATATATTATATAATGTAGATATAACATCCCTTCCTCACCCATCCCTTCTGGTCATGTTGGGCGGGGGAGACTGTTGCCAACAAGGCTACAGGATACTTACCACATAAACAATTTTTTAAAAGATTTTGCTGTTATTTATTTGAGAGAGAAAGAACACGAACAGGGGGAGTGGCAGGCAGAGGGAGAGGGAGAAGAAGACTCCCCACTGAGCAAGGAGCCCGAGGCAGGGCTCGATCCCAGGAGCCTGGGATCATAACCTGAGCTGAAGGCAGATGCTTAACCAACTGAACCCCCCGAGGCACCCCTTAACTCCTGGTTTTAATTAACATTTTATGCCTACTCAAAAAGTGGAATATTTTCATAAGTGCTTACCTATTGTCTCTGGATAACAAGGCTGCGATGAAGACCACTCCAAGGGGCACCTGGGTGGCTCAGTCATTAAGCGTCTGCCTTTGGCTCGTGTCATGATCCCAGGATCCTGGGATCGAGCCCCACATCGGGCTCCCTGCTCAGCGGGAAGCCTTCTTCTCCCTCTCCCACTCCCCCTGCTTGTGTTTCCTCTCTCGCTGTGTCTCTCTCTGTCAAATAAATAAACAAAATCTTAAAAAAAAAAGTGAAGTATCTTTAAAAAAAAAAGACCACTCCAAGGCAGCTCTTGTTCAGGGGTATAGAGCACTCTGCTGCATGCTTAGGTGCCCCCAGAGACTGGAGTGAGGAGAGCAAAACAACACTGCTTAGAGCAAAACTCTGAGGAGAGCCTCACTGTGTGACCTTAAGCAAGTTCTATAACCCCTTTGAGCTTCCATTGCCACATATGTATGGTGCAATAATAATAACAATTACCCTCTACATGTTTTAGGAGGACAAGGTGAGATAGTCCATGTAAAGTGTTTGGCACAGCGCCAGAGGATCAGTAACTCATGGTTGTTGGCTAGTTGATCATGAGTGGACCCAGGCTTCAGGGCAAACCCAGATAATGTGGCAGACCTCTGCCTCCGTGCTCTGTCCTATGAGACGTCAGGCTAGTCATTGCCCCTCTCTGGGCCCATAGGCCTCCCCCAGCTCTCCCCAGGGCCAATGAGAAGCTCACATGGCAGGACCATGTGAAAAGGCTTTGTAAACTGCAAAGAACAGCACACATAGGAGATTTGAGATGACCCTTTGCCCGCACTGTCCTGCCTACGTGCTTGCGGGCTCACCATTACAACCACCCCTCTGTGCTCAGATATTGCTTTCGTCAGCCCTGCAGAGACCTGGGGACATGCACAGAGAGGTACTTTTGGCCACCTGCAGCTGGAGTGTGTCCTCTATCACACCAACTCCAACTGCTATTCCCAAAACCAGGAGGTGTTTGTAAATCACTTTCCTGATGCAACCCTGAGATTCTCATTCAGAGGGTGGGCCTAGGAACCTGGGTTTTAACAATGATTTCCCCCACATGATTCTGATACACAGCCAAGTTCAGTAATACTTGGATCATATTTGCTTTCTGTCATTTGCAGAGTGAACCCTAGGGGACCAGGGCACAGAACAATTCAGTTTTGATAAAGGAGGGGAAGAAATGACAAGGGTGCTTCAGGAAAGGGCAACAGATGTGAGGCCTAAGTGACGCTTGGCAACACGAGTGGGGCAGGATGAGAGCCCAGAAGAGGAGGAAGTGCCATAGGCAGAGGGTAAATTCAACTTGGTCTAGTTCATATTCAGTCCAAGAGCTGGCTAAGGTGTAGATCTTCTTGTAGTGTGTCTGTGTGCCTATGTGTAACATGTAAATCAATGTATGCTACATATGGATACACTGTAACCTTTATATAACTGTTCATACATACATGTATGTATGCATATGGGTGTGCATTTAGCTCTTGCATTTCTGCATGCTTCACCGTAGATAAGCTGAGCTCGTATGTACCTATGTATGTGTAGATTTGTATGTACATGTGAGTATTAATTTGAGCAGATATATGAATGAGAATGCCTATATGTGTGTGATTTCTTCCCAGAAGTATGCCAGGTAAATGTTAGCAATAAGAAAGAGATATGGTAATATCAATATCAGACAAGCAGAATCAAAATGATACAATGATATTGACATTAAATGATGCATTAAATGACAGAAAATATTTTATATAACAGACATGAACCTTTACGCACCTACCAACATAGCGTTGAAATCTTAAATCTTAAATAATGATAGAGAAACATACTGAGAGAAACACAGAAAAAGTGGGCAAGTACGCAATTGTGAAAAGCTGCAAGCTGCAACTGGTGCCATGGCAGATGGGCCAGAGTTCTTTCAGGGCCAGAGTGACCCTTCTCCTCTCTTCCTAGGTACCCTGCACACCAAAGAACCTCTAGTGGTTACCAAATATGGGACCCTCCAAGGAAAATAGATGCACATGGGAAGACACCCATCAGTGTCTTCCTAGCAGTTTCCTTCTCCAGACCTCCTGTGGGTGCCTGCAGGATCACTGCCCCAGGGCCCCCAGAATCCTGGGAAGGATTCAGAAATGCCACCACCTATGTCCCTGCATAAGAGCCAAAGGACTACTGTCTGGGAGGTGGGCAAACCCTAAGGAGGGCGGTGGACCAATGCCTGCCTCTGGGTCAGGGTTTGAACAACTCACTAAAAAGAGTCCACTGTGTGGCCGTAAGTGGGCCAGGGGCCCATTCTGGGCCTCAGTTTACAAACCTATATAATGAAGTAATTGGCCCGGATGGTGTTTAAGGCACTGATACTTCTGTTCTTGGCTCTCTCATGGGAGAGCTCCAGGTAAGGAGGAGGTGCTCACTGATGTGCCCCTGGCACCTTCTGGGGAGCTGAGTTGTCCTAAAAGTATGTGAGGAGCAGTTCATTTGTTCTTTCTCTCTCTCTCTCTCTCTCCCCCTCTCTCTTTCTCACTCACACACACACACACACACACACACACAGCCCATACTCAGTGAACCCTGAGCTCTTCCCTCTCACTTGGGACTTGAGCCCAAGGACAAGCCCACATGGCACATCCAACCTTTCACTGCAGAAGGAGCTCCAAGATGGGGAGGTCACAGGCTCAGGTTCAGTTTTAATGTCCCAGAATCTTTTTTTTTTAAAGATTTTATTTATTTATTAGAGAGACAGATAGCGAGAGCAGGAACACAAGCAGGGGGAGTGGGAGAGGGAGAAGCAGGGTTCCCGCCGAGCAGGGAGCCCGATGTGGGACTCGATCCCAGGACTCTGGGATCATGACCTGAGCTGAAGGCAGACGCTTAACGACTGAGCCACCCAGGCGCCCTAATGTCCCAGAATCTTAATGCAATCTCTAGCAAGGCTCAAACCCTGAGTCACGTGAGCATGTTGAGGTTATGACTGCCTTTTGAAGCCTTGGGCTTGGGAATTTACCCAGAACAAATGTATTAATTATTTATTCAGACCATTGAGTAACCCACTGTCCAGAGTATTCTGTGGCAATCATTAACAATTAGTTGGATAAAGCACTGGGTTTAGAAAAATGTCTACTGTAAGAACCTGGGTGTCAGTTGATATTAAGAAACTACAACCGGGCGCCTGGGTGGCTCAGTCGGTTAAGTGACTGCCTTTGGCTCAGGTCACGATCCCAGGGTCCTGGGATCGAGTCCCACATCCGGCTCCCTGCTCTGCGGGGAGCCTGCTTCTCCCTCTCCCACTCCCCTTACTTGTGTTCCCTCTCTCGCTGTGTCTCTCTCTGTCAAATAAATAAATAAAATCTTTAAAAAAAAAAAAAAAGAAAGAAAGAAACTACAACCACCAGAGTGCCTGAGTGGCTCAGTGGGTTGAGACTCTGACTCTTGATTTCGGCTCAGGTCAAGATCTCAGGGTTGTGAGATCAAGCCCTGCACTGGACTCCATGCTGGGCTCTGCGCTAGGTGTGAAACCTGCTTGAGATTTTCTCTGTCTCCCTCTGCCCCTCCCCCATCCCACACAAGCACAGGTGTCCTTTCGCTCTGTAGAAAAAAAGGGGGGAGGGGTGCCTGGGTGGCTTAGTCGGTTGAGTGACCAACTCTTGGTTTCAGCTCAGGTCATGATCTCAGGATCATGAGATCAGGCACGCCAAGGGCTCTGCACTCAATGTGGATTCTGCTTGAGATTCTCTCTCCCTCTCCCTCTGCTCCTTCCACTGCTCATGCACATTCTCTCTCTCTCTCTCTCAAATAAATCAATCTTAAAAAAAAAAAGAATGTTAAAAAAACTATAACCACCACCCTGGGTGTCTATTTGTTGAGAACAGGGCATCCACTGTTAGAACATGAATGGCTGTTACTAGAGTGCTGGGGTGTTAGTCATTAGAACAATGACTACCACTGAGAGAAGCCCAGACATTCTGAACACTCTGTGATTGTTATTTGGAATCCCATGGATCAGGTGACAGAACATGGGATAGCCATTACTAGAGCCCCAAGGATCAGGGGTTTAGAGATTGGGGTATCCACTGCACCGAAGTCTGGGTGTCAGTTGTTGGAACACTGGCCATGAACTGTCAGACAACAGCTGTTTGCAACACAGAGTGTTAGGTATAGGAATTTGTGGATGGCTTAGAACAGACTACGGGATGGTAGTTAAGAGGGGAAGAAGACCAGTGACTAGTTTGGATAATGACTAGTTTGGGGCCAGAGCAGCAAGGGAACAAGCAGAGAATGGAGCAGAATAGGCAGAGGGTCTCCTGTAGCCAGTCAGATGGACCCAGCCCCAACTATTGAGAACAGCCACTCTCAGGGCTCGGCCAGCAGGGAGAAAAGGTGAGGTGGCCCAAGAGCCAAGCTCCACAAATGTCCACATGGGTGCCAGGACTCAGATAAATCCTCATCCATCCCTGCCCCTTGGGAGTACATGGTTCAACTCCAACCCAGTACTATAGTCAACATGGATAGAGCTTTGGGGAAGCACAGAGGGGAACTGCCCAGCAGAGGGGGCACCACTTGAGCTGAGCCTTAAACATGAGCAGGAGTTTGCCAGGCAGAGGAGAAAGCATTTGGCAGAGGGGACAGAAGCAAAGGGAATTAGAGGTGGGAGGCTAGGGTCCATGTGTATCTGCAGGAAAGGGTGGCCAGAAGAAGGCTAGATGGAGAGGGCCTGGGGCAGTGCAGGTGAATCTGGACCTAATCCTGAACACAGGGGGCCCAGGAAGGTTTTAAGGTGGGGAGTGAAAAGGTCAGGTTTTTGTTTTCTATCAGTCCTCTGTGGAGGATGAGTTGGAAGGGATATAAAGAGGCTGGGGCAGTGTCCTGGCCAGATGTGGTAATGGCCGTTGCAGGGCAGCAGCTCTGGAATAGAGGAGGAGGCCTATTTAAGAGCTGTTTGGGAGGCAGATCAGAGACTGAGGGAGGGGAGGGGATATGAAAGACAAGGAGGTGCCCAGGGTACCCAGGTTTCTGGCTTGACAGCACCAACAGCCTCTCCAACAGGAGCAGGGAACCTCTCCCCACAAAGACTCATGGGGCCAGGCTCAAGGCAGAGGGGTGGATCTTGGGGAAGCCAAGCTGCCTCCCACCCCTGGACCCTAACGCTAGTGGAAGCCACTCGGACACAGGCAGATAGACACACACACACACACACACACACACTGCCTAAATAATTGCTTTTGGTTCTATTCCCTCAAATGCGGAACCTGGGTTTTCAACCATTCTCAGCTCTATGGCCACCACATTGGCCACACTCTATGGCCCAAACTCGTATCGTGGCCGCAGGGGGCTTCAGGAGGCCTGGGCCATATCGCCTCCATGTATCCCAACACGCGCAAACAATCCAAGTGGCTGAGCTTCAGCGAGGACGGTCTGTACCTGACCGTGTACCGCCAGCGCGCGCCTGAGGACGCTCTGCTGCGGCTGAGTATTCATCTTCCTGCGCGCCGCCCGGCTCAGCCACTGCACCGCCCCGCTCAGGCCTCGGCTTTCCACGCCCGGGTGATGGTCTGGTTCCCAGGAGGCGCCTTCCTCGTGGGCTCCGCTTCCACGTACGATGCCTCTGAACTGGCCGCCCGCGAGAAAGTGGTGCTTGTGCTGCGGCAGCATAGGCTCGGCATAGGCTCGGCATAGGCTGGCCGTCCTGAGGTAGGCGGGGCCGGGGACCGGCGCGGGGGACGAGGGACCCGGCCTCCTCCGGACTTGGGCTCAGGGCGGAGGAGGTGCGGTCCGGGTGGTAGGCGAGGGGAGGGGGCTGTGGGGGCTTGGCTGCAAGAGGTGCGTGCAGGGGCTGCGCCTAACTTCCGCGGATGCTCCATACTGCGATGGAGAGGGACCTAACTCTAGGGTAAGAGGTGTGGTCCCAAGACCAGGTGTCTCAGGGACGCGGCGAGGAGAGGCAGGGCCAGGCGGAACCAGGCAGGATTCCCTGAGCAACCAGACGGTCGGGGCTCGGGACCCTGATTATAAGCCCCGCTCTCCGAACGCGGGCGACACGCAGACCCGCAGGAACTGGGCGCTGCTGGACCAGGTGGTGGCTCAGTGCTGGGTACAAAAAAACCATCGCAGCCTTCGGTGGAGACCCAGGCTGCGTAACCCTGTTTGGCCAGTCTTCGTGGGCCATGTCTATCTCGGGACTGGTGAGTGCAGTCCCCGGGCAGACCCAGCACAGACTCAGGTCCGCAATCCATGAGTGCATCCTCCACTGCACAGATGCATGTGCAGATGTGCGTGTACAGGACCATGCAGGTCCACAGACCTGCCCTCACCCCGGCCAAGGGTACCACTCTGGCCAGGGGTAGCGCTGATGAGAAAACCAAGCCAGTCCAAGAGAGAGGACAATGCTGAGAGTGGGGATACTCAGCATTGTCACCCAGCACCTCCTGCCTCCCTACCTCCCCCAAAAGCTCTATCCCCTGAACAGAGTGCACCATCTGTCCTGTGGGCAAGGCTGGGGCCCAGACCAGGCCTGGGAGTCAGGGGCCTGGGTTGGAGACTGGGGAGCAACCACTGACCTGGAGTGTGCCTGGAGTGGGGGTGTAAGGTCAGGTACCCTCTGAGGGCCACGTTGCGGAGGTGAGCTGAGACCACATCACACAGGGCTTTACCCGCCACAGTAATAATACTGAAACGCTTGAACACTTTCTGTGTGCTGGACATTCTTCTAAACCGTTTCTGTGTATTCATTCAATTCCCTCAACAATCCAGAAAGGGAAGTCTCCTCTTTCTACAGTTCTACAAAAAGAGAAGTTTTCTCCATTCTGCAGATGAAGAAATTGAGGCCCAGAAAAGCTAAACAGCTTTATTCAAAATACCCTGGGAAAGATTTGAAGCAGGGAAGTGACAGCCAGATGTGCATTTAGAGAGATGGCTCAGTGTACTGAACTGGGTTAGAAAGAAATAGGAGCAGAGGCCTGGAGGCCAACTGGGAGGGAAGGTGGGGTATATCCCAGAGGAGATGATGAGGGCTGGCTCTGAAACAGAGGCAGGAAGAATGGAAAGTGGAAGGTTGCTGCAGAAGGATGCATGAGGCCAGATGGACAGGTGCAGTCTCATCCGAAAGGCCTCGGGGCAGCTGGGTTGATGGGTGGGCAGAGGTGATAGGAAAGGCTCCTAGGGCTGGGTGGATAGTGGGGGGTGAGGGATGCCACCTCTCCATTGACCGACCCTAAGGAGCTAGGCAGTTCCTAATCTAGAATGTTCCCGAAAATGAAAGCCTTTTGGTATGGAAGCAATAGTGGAAGGAGCAGGGTGGGATGTTAGCCCCCCACGTTCTGTTCCAAATGTCATATCATATTCCGACCCCCGGCCATTCCACAGTTGAGGAGAAGGCGCTGAGCCTCCAGATGATGAAATACAGGGCCAACTTTGCCCATACAGGGTGAGTCTAGTCCCCCAACACATCTGGGCATCTGACCCACTGGCCAGCTGCTTCTGGTATTTGTCCCTGCGTGTCCCAAAGGAAATGCACAATCAGCCCAAGCAGACTGCCCCTTCTTCCTCACCTTTCCCCAGTCACCAGGTCCTAAATATCCCTAGGATGTGTTTCTCTCTGTCCCATGACCACACTCTTCATTCACTCATGCATTCATAATGCTCTGTTTTTTACCCAGCCCTATACTGGGAGCTGGGATTCAAGAATCTTGCAGACATGACCCGCATCCTCTAGCGGCTTGTTAATGTTATAACAAAAACATTAAGTTGCTGTACTGGGGAGGGGGGAGCAGAAGGTACTTTGAGAGCACAGAGAAGGTGTCTGACTGAGCCTGGATGGGCAGGAGTGGCTTCCTGGCAGAGGTGACACATGGGCTGAGCTTTGGCTAGCCTTGTGACTAGTCTCTCATCTCCACATTCTCTCTCCTTACCATCCATCTCCCTTATGACACTCAAGGGATCTTTGTGAAATATCATCAGACCAAGCCACTCACCTGTTTAGAACTCTTCATGGCTTCCCTCTACTCCCAGACTAAAGTCCCAAGCCCTTAGCCTCTTGGCATGAAAATCTTCAAAATCTTTACTGTGTCATCCTCTTTCCACATCCATTCTCTTCACACACCCCATGTTTTTCTGTAACCTTACACTTGCTTCCTCCAAAAGCCCTGGTCTTTCATACCTCCAACCCTTTGCACATACTGTTCCCTCTGCCTGGAAGGCCCTTGCCACCACATAGTCTTCTAATTTTTCTTAAAGGTCTATGTCTATATATCATCTCTGTAAAGACTTCTTAGACCCCAACTCCCAAAGGGAAGGTGAATCAGGGAAGGGTAAGAGAAGAAGGCAGGGTGAAGACAAGCGTGAACAATCCTCTTTCCTTCTTCCTTCTGGGCAGAAACCCCAATGTTGGGAAGCTGACCTACTGGCCACAATACAACAAGGAAGAGAAGTACCTGTGGATGGATTTCACCGTGAGGGTGGGTGTGAAGCTCAAGGAGGAGAAGATGGCCTTTCGGATGAGACTGCACCAGCATGGAGGACCTGAGAAGCAGAGGCATTTTTGAGGGTGGTTATGCAGGTAGGGAGCCTAAGGGATTGTCCCACCACCTAAGTCTTGGGGAGACTGACCATGGACACATCTGAGACAAGCGTCCTGCCTTCTACAATGTAAGACCTGCAGAGGCTCCCTCCTATCTCCAGGCCAGAGCTAGAGCCTTAGCCTGTTGTTTGGGGCCCTGCACTACCCTGTTCGGCCTGACATACCATGATGCCCCCTGTCTCATGATGCCATCAGGTTAGGCCAGGTCCTTTTCCTGCTACGCTGTGCCCAGCCCTAGGGCAAACCCTACTCTTCCTTCTCCAAATCCTCCCACCCTTCAAGGTCAACTTGAAGCCCCTTCTTTTGGGAGCCACCCAGACTGCCACTGCCCCTGGCATTGCACCCAGCTTGTCATTTACCATTCATCCTGCTCAGCCTTGTGCCTGTTCACATCACACTGGCCTGAGGCCTTGGGCAGGTTACTTATTACATGTAGTGAAGCTTTGATAGCTTAGGATCTTCTCGCCCTCCCCTACTCACCTCCCCCCAAGGTCCCTCCAAAGCCTGGACCAAGGAATGGTCCTCCGTAAAAACATGTTGACTTGACCTGAATTTCTCCATCTGTAAAATGGTTGAGAAATCAAATGGCATCTTGATTTGAGCCCTCAGAGGAAGGGTGCACTGCTGCCTGTTCTTCCTTGGGCTGAGCCTGCTTTGCTACACTCAGGGGCTGTGGCAATTTGCCTGGGTTGCAAAACACCTGGCTTTTTCTTCACTGTCTCAAGTGTACCCCTCAAGGACACCCATACCCCATGCTCACTTGTCCATGGGTTTAGGTCTTGGTGCTGCATCCAGACTCCTCACTCTGGCCTCTCCTACAACTCGACCTGGGCATACCCCAACCTGTACCACAAGTTTTTTTGGTTTAGTTTAGGTTTTTGTTGGTAAAATATATATAACATATAGTTTACCATTTTAGTCATATTTAAATGCCCAGTTCAATGGTATTAAGTACATTCATGTTGTTATGTAACCACTGCCACTATCCATCTCCAGAATTTTTTCATCATCCCAAACTGAAAACCCTATATCTATTAAACACTAACTCCCTATTTCCTCTCATCCCCAAACCCTGATACTCACTATTCTACTTTCTATCCTGTGAATTTGACTATCCCAGGTACGTCATAGAAGTGCAATCATACAGTATTTGTCCTTCTGTGTCTGGCTTATTTTGCTTAGCATACTGTCTTCAGAATGCATCCATGTTGTAGCATGGATCAGAATTTCATACCTTTTTAAGACTGAATAAATAATAAATAAATAATACACACCATATTTTGTTTATCCATTTATCTGTTGATGGACCTTTGGTTTGTCTCCACCTTCTGGCTATTGTGAATAATGCTATTATAAACAATAGTGTAGCGTCCCACAGTTTTATGCCCCAAACTACCATGTTGCTAGTCTCTATTCCTAGGGCTTCCTGAGTCCCTGAGACAACTAGAAACTGCAGAGGGGGGGGGGGGGGCAGAGGCCCCCAATCTTCCATGCCCCAGTATCTAAGCCCCAAAAGCAAAGGGACGGTTGGAAGAGGAGGACAAAACCCCTTTCAAGCAAATATTTATCTTCACAACAACCGTGTCATGGATTTTATTATCTGTATTACAGATAAGGAAACAGACACAAGACATAAAAGGCCTTGCTCCAGGTCATGACCTAGTAGTGGCAGAGTGGGAATTTGACACAGGCCTGTCTGACTCACCCTGCCACTTCCATCCAGACTTGGAGCAATCCCTGAGGGAGGATGGTCCCCAGAGGAGGTGTGGCAGCTCTCCTCTCAGGGGAGGCATAGGCAGCAGAACATCCCTGCCCACCTCTAACCAGGGGACAGTCAACCAAACAACCAATCAGTGGGACCCTGAGTCAGAGCTAGGAGCTCAGCCGCCTGGAGGGTGGTCCTGGGCAACCTGTGCAGAGCCCCACAGGGACTAGCCGGGCTTGAGTGCGGACAGGATACCCTGACCTGGAGGTCCAGAGGTCTGACTGCAGGTTGGTCCAGGCCTGCTTCTGAGGGTCCCTCAGTTCCCTCCTCAGGCTCTCTCACATGTCTGGGGAAGGAACCTTCTCCAAAGAGCCACTTGCCCAGAGGCTGTTATCTCCCAGATCGGAGGGTGTGCGGCTGAGGAGGGACTAGGGTTCAGTCGGCTCAGCCAGGCTGCCCCAGATGCCAGGCTCATAAAGGACTCCCAGGGATACCTAGGACCTTCTCTCGGAATTGGAGCCTGGAGGAATTCCCGTGGTCAGCCAGGATGGTGGGCTGGCCCCCTGCCCCCACAGCCCCTGCCCCACACCCACCCTGTCCTCTCAGGAAGACTCCCCTCTTGTTGTGCGCTGCTGCCCCCCGCCCCCACCACTGGGCGGGGAAGGCTACCTACTGGCTTGCGCCCACCTCGGCTTCCCAGCTGCACCCGAGTCTCCGACGGCCACCCAGAGTTGTTCCTAAAGTCCCTGCCAGGCCCCATCCCGCGGGGAGCAGTTCTCAGATCTTGGAGAAGGCCCCAGGGCACTTGAGAGGCTTTTCCCTGGGTTGACGCGGCGTGCCGGGGCCGCCGCGAGGACGAAGGCGCACGGACGCAAAGCCAACGTAGAACAGCGCGCACACGCGGCTCCCGCCAGCGCCCGGCTCCGGAGCGGCGCCCGTTCCTCCCCTCCGACACCCCGCCCGCCCCCGCCCCGCGAAGCAGCAAATACGGCGAGGGCGGCGGAGGGAGGGCCAATTAGTGCGGGAGACGCGGCGCGTCCGCGGTGCCCGCGCTGACCGCAGCCCCCGCAGCGCCGCCGCCGCCGCCGCTCTCCGGGCCCGGGCAGACAGCGCCGGCGGCCTGGGAGCCCCGGGGGACCCGCCGTCCCGCCTCCCGCTAGCGGCGGTGATGGATCCAGTCGCCTGGCGCGGGGCCAGAGCCCGGGCGGACGCGAGGGCGCCAGGAGCTGAAAGTCGCCGCCGTGGGGGCGTGAGTACGGGGCGGGGGGGGGGGGGATTGAAGGCGGGGGGATGGGGGACGGGGAGGTGGGGGGGATGGGAGGCAGGGGTGGGCAGCGGAACGGGGCCTCCCTCCCGGGGAGGACTCCTGCGCCCCTGACGGCCCGTGCCCATTGCGCCAGCCAGCAGTCGGCGGGCGGCAGGCGGCGCGGTGGGACGGAGCGGCCCCGGTCTCCGGCAGGCGACGCAGGCGTTCGGGGCAGGGGTGGGCTCTGCCCAAGGCCCTTGCGGTCTCGTGGTTCTCCTGGCTTCAGGCTCTCCAGGGCCCCGCTTGGGCTGGCCGCGCCCAGAGCAGTTCCCTGCTGGTGGCCGTGGAAGCCCATGCTGGCTAGTGCCCCCGTGGCCGGGAGGTGGGCAGGAGTTTGGGTGGGCAGCACAGGGCCACAGGCGCTCATCACCGATGGATGAGTCATGGACTTCCTCCCCAGGGTCCCGTGCCGTGACTAGCCACCTGTGGACTCTAGGAGACCCAAAAGGGATCAATCCTGCCTTCCAAGAGCCCACAGGCTGCCTGGGGGGATGCTCCAGGGGCTTGGCCGGGATCCCAAGCTTATGGAAGCTCTGAGGTCCAGGGAGGCATCAGGTGAAGGAGAGGGGCTGGAAGAGGAGCAGTAGGGTCAGGTGCCACCACTTCAAGGCTTCACCTTCCCCAACTGACCCCTTCCCAGCCCAAGCTGGACACACTGGAGCCCTGTAGTGAGGGACAAGGGAAGCCTATGCCCAAGACACCCTAGATGAGGCTCAAGTTTCTAGAAGGGAAGATGCGGTGGGGGAGGGTTCAGGAGAAAGTTTCACAATTCTTCTGTGGGACTGCCCCATCAGTGCCACAGGGGCCTGGGTTAAAGGTGCTGAGGCTCCTGACCAGTGCTGGATGCAGTGGCATCGGGTTCAGAGTGGCCTTTTCTCTGTGCCCTCTGCCCCCAGCCCTCTCACATCTGGCCTTGGTAGGGAGGGGCTGGTGACCTGCTGTGGGCCCTGAAGGGCCCCACTTCCTGTGAGGGAGAGGACATCACTTTTCTAAAGGAGTCAGAACTCCCCTTTCCATATACCAAATTCATTAACTGTGTGGAGAGAGAAAGCACCTGTGAGAAACTGGCGTATGGGGACTGAGTGAGGAAGGGACGCAAGTGACAAAGACGCCACCTTGAGTCCTTCATGAAATGAGGTGCAAGTATATTAAAGCATGAGGAAGAACAGAGCCAGATAAAAGAGACAGGGAAAAAATCCACCCAGAAAGTCAAGGGCGTGGAGGGAAGAAACAGAAGCAGGTGGACACACACGCAGACAGGCAAATGGACAGAGAGCCAGGGCAGTGCTGAGGCTGTTCAGGCTGCGAAAGAGAAGTACCTGGGTACTCAGACGGTGGCAGTAGGCAGGGATCTGTTTCTCATCCCAGTTGCCTGGCCACTGAGACCTTGGGTGGATGACAGAAAGGGTCAGCGGGAAAGGCTGTGGGAGCACAGTGGAGATGCTGACGTAACTTGGGTGACGTGGTGAGTCAGAGAAGTCTTCTGGAGGAGCATCTGAAAGGACCAGTAGGAAAGAGTGGAGGGTATGGAGGCAGTGGGGGGAGGGGGGAAGCTGTGTCAGCTAGAGGGCACAGCAGGAGCAAAGGCTTGGAGATAGGAATTAGCCTGTTCCATCCCAGCAGCTCTGTGTCAGTGTGGCCCATATGGGAGGGCTAAGAGGGGAAACGGGCCCAGAGCTGGGGCACCAGGTTTGTAAGCTTGGGAGAGGGCATGGACTCTACCCTGAGGCACTGGGGAGCCATGGGAGGGAAATGTTCTGGTCAGATTCACCTTCCAGAAGGATCTTTGAGATTACAGAATCCAGAGCAACCAAAGGAGGAGAGTAGAATTGGAGGAACCAGGGGAGGGCAATGCAGAACTAGACAATGAGTCCTTCATAGAAGACAGCGAGAAAGTTCATAAAGCAGATGGACAGGACTTGGTGACAGATGAGGGAAGGGGAGGTAGAAGTTGAGAGAGACTCCTAGATGTCCTGTTGTTCCAAGGAGCTTTAGACAAAAGCAGGAGGCCAGCTCTGACCACTCCCCCTCTCCCCCACCGGAGGGCTCCTGGGGGCACTCTGGCTGAGAGCTCTCCCACCCAGCCCAGCCTGGGAACTCATCACCCCCTCCTAGGGCCTGGGGGACCCCAGCCCCTACCCACCAGATCCAGGAAAAACCCCAAGGGGATGTCCTGTCCAGGGTGGGGACATAGGTAGGGCCCAGTGTTGCTGGGGAAGACCCTTCTCTCCTCTCCACCATGGAAAGCTGGTCAGGACAGGACTCTGGCCTCCTACTCTCTAAAATCACAATGATAACTTCATGGCCACAAGGAGCTGGGTTTGGGCCCATTGGTCTGTGGGGCAAATGGGAAGGAGAGGAAGACCCATTTGAAGCCTGAAAGAACTCAAGATCAGATGGTCTCACAGAGCAGAGTTCAGCATACCTATTTTCGGATGAATATTCTTATCTGGGCCTGTTCTGTGTGTGTCCTCAGGCAAGCCCCTGCCTCTCTGGGCCTGCTTCTCCTCATCTGTGCATCTGGGAACAATCCCAGTGGGACCCTACTCCAGCCCCAGTCTCCTCCAGCTGTGGTCCAGGACTTATCCATTCCCAGCTTTTAGCCACAGGTGCTGGTGGAATAGCATGCCAGTGACCTCACCAAGGAGCCACTGCATTATGGATCTACTGTTAAGGAGCAAGAACCCTTTTGAGGGGGAACCTGAAGGTGGAAGAAAAGCCGTTCCGGAAATTAGCATCAGTGGCAGAAAAATTCATTAAAAGCTGGTGGAGACACCTGTGGCGGATTTATGTCTCTTAACTAAGGAGCAGCTCTTCTGGCCTGGAGGAAGGACTGTGGCTTCCAGGTCCTTTCAGAGACCCCGGGCCCAAGACTCTAAAACTCTGGCTCTGTTGCTGGGCCTCTCAGCATCTGCCAGAACACCACCGTCAGTTTGCTACTCCCGAAACATGGAACTCTGCTGTGCTAGGAAAGGCCACTGATGGGCAGGGATCTTGAGTTTTAATACAACTGTTCCTCTGCTGTGTGACCTCAGACATTCAGTTGGCCTCTCTGATCCTCCCTGCCAGGAGAAATCCTAACTGCCTAGCTTCCAGGCGACCAATCCACCTACAATACTCAGCACATCTGGGAAAAGAATAATTTTCTCAAAGAAGGAGGATACCCAAACAGCTCTTGGTAGTGGGAATCTAATGTGAAAAGCCGGGAAACAGCCAGGAACCCATTGTCCCAGGCGGCACAGGCCTCCCTCCCACAGTGTCCAGGTAGGGCAGACAGACGAGCTATTGCAGCACTAACCTCCAGGGGGCACCACTTACCTGGTTTACCATGTGAATGAGAGCCTGGCTGGGACCGGAGCTCCAGCCCTGCCTCCTCTGGGCTTGCCACCTACACACAACCCTTACACCACACATGCCTCTGACTGGGGGATTGCTTGGTCACCACCTAACCAAAGCAGCCACATTGGGCAGTCTTTGCAGCCCAATGCACTCCCGCCAGCCCATCCTGGGCTGCCTTCAGCTCCCAGAGCTGGTCCAGCCAAGTCATTCAATGCTAAAAGAAGCAAGATCCTTTGAGAGAGCTATGGACATAGCAGCCCCCAGGGCCTCAGGGAATCCCTTCCGGGGTCACACCTGTCATTCTGTCATTGCCTCTCGCCTGCCTCAGCTACAAAAGGAGGCAAGCCACAGGCAGCTACCCTCTGCTGTAGGAGAGCATGTGTTCCTTTTCAGGGCCCTTCTCAGCTCATTTTATGGTATTTTAACTAGACCTTGTATGAACTCAAACTGTTATCCCAGGCTTCCCTTGACTGCCAACATTTATAGTTGGATTTGTATCAAAGCATAGAGTTGTAAACATCCTAGAATTTCAGAGCCAGAAGGGACCTTTAAGATTGTCATAGCCACCATTCTTTCAGAGCTTGTAACCTTGTACCAGGCACTAACCCAGGTACCGTCTGGTGTTTTTGCCTGCCCAGTACATCCATTCTTGCAATATTACCCTCTCGACAGCAATTCAATGTCCACAGTTCAGGGATGAGCAGGTAACCCAAACTATTAAAGCCTATTAAAGTCAACCCAGGATTTTTGTGGGAATATCAGGAAAGAGCAGTTCTCACCATTGGAGGGTAAGTCAGCATGTGAATAAAACTAAAACAGAAAAACAGAACCAAGAGACCGAGAGAGACAGAGACATAGACAGATTCCTGTGCCAGTGCTTGAACACGTGGATCCAGCCATGCCTGAAGTCACTTATACACCTAGAGTTATCAGCTAAATGAGCTAATACATTCCCTTTTTGGTGTGAGCCAATTTTTAAAAAGATTTATTTATTTATTTTAGAGGGGAGGGACAGAGGGAAAGGGAGAGAAAAACCCAAGCAGACTTCATGCTAAGTGAGGAACCTGACGTGGGGCTCAGTCCCACAACGTGGAGATCACAACCTGAGCCAAAACCAAGAGTCAGATGCTTAACCAACTGCGCCACCCAGGCACCCCCGTGTAAGGCAATTTTAATTGGGTTTCTGTCCCCAAAACAGTCCTGACAGATACAAGTAGATGACTTTGTCCTCAATTTACAGATTAAAAAACTAAGTAACCAGCTCTGGGATCTTAGACAAGTCATGAAACTCTCTGACATCAGCTTACTCTAACAAAGAATAAAGAGACTGAATTTTTTCAACTTCGGGACACCTCTGCTCTTCTGGGATCTCTCTCTGTGCTGTACGCTCTTAGATAGTCACTTACTCTGAGTCCCGATTTTCTGAGCTGCAAAATAGGACAGTAATTTCTTCTCTCGTTACTTTGAAGGAGTTTGGGAAAGTCCAATGAGAGTGTTTGGAAATTTACTTTTACTAAAGCAAATGTTATATAGTGTCCATATTTTACAAGTGAGGCATCTCAACTCATACCAGACAACCACTGTTGTCCCCAAATGGCTCATGTCTCTTCCAAAACAAAATTTTAAAGGCTTTTAAAAATAAAATTTAACAGGGGCGCTTGGGTGGCTTAGTCAGTGGAATATGTGACTCTTGATCTCAGAGTTATAAGTTTGAGCCCCACATTGGGTGTAGAGATTGCTTAAAGATAAAATCTTTAGGGAGCCTGGGTGTCTCAGTTGGTTAAGCATCTGCCTTCGGCTTAGGTCATGATCCCAGGGTCCTGGGATCAAGCCCCGCATCGGGCTCCCTGTTCAATGGGGAGTCTGCTTCTCCCTCTACCCCTCCCCCCCGCTCGTGCTCTCGCTCTCTCTCTCAATAAATAAATAAAATCTTTTTTAGGGTGCCTGGGTGGCTCAGTTGGTTAAGCGACTGCCTTCGGCTCAGGTCATGATCCTGGAGTCCCGGGATCGAGTCCCGCATCGGGCTCCCTACTCGGCAGGGAGTCTGCTTCTCCCTCTGACCCTCCTCCCTCTCATGCTCTCTGTATCTCATTCTCTCTGTCTCAAATAAATAAATAAAATATTTAAAAAAAATCTTTTTAAAAAATAAAATCTTTAAATAAATAAATAAAACTTAACAAGACCGTAAAACACATTTATAAAGTGACCTCCCCACAGCGCCTCATTGGCCAGACTCTCTAAGTCAGGTCAGACCCAAGCATACCAAGGGAGATGGCACTGGGTGAAGCTCTCTTGGGAATAACTAGTTGGCACTGTTACAGGTCAAGTGCTCTAGAAAGTTTTGCTTGCAAGATGTTTATTTTTTTATTTTTATTTTTTAAAAATGTTTATTTATTCATGAGAGTCAGAGAGAGAGAGAGAGGCAGAGGCAGAGGGAGAAGCAGGCTCCCCGCCTAGCAGGGAGCCCGATGCGGGACTGGATCCCAGGACCCCGGGATCATGACCTGAGCCGAAGGCAGACGCTTAACCATCTGAGCCACCCAGGCGCCCTGCAAGATGTTTATTAAAGAGTGCTCTTGGGGGGGTGCCTGAGTGGCTCAGTCGGTTAAGCGGCTGCCTTAGGCTCAGGTCATGATCCCAGGGTACTGGGATCGAGTCTCATGTCGGGCTCCCTGCTCAGCGAGGAACCTGCTTCTCCCTCTCCCTCTGTCTCCTGGCATGTGCTCTCACTCTCTCTGTCAAATAAATAAATAAAATATTTTTTAAAAATTAAAAAAAAAAAGGAGTGTCCTTGGGATCAAAACATGTTGCTGGGAGAGGAAAAAAGCAGAATTGGGTAGAGGAAGAAGTCAAGCTATACTGTAGCCCAGCAACAGTTTCAGGTGACTCTAGGGAGCCCTAGAGCTAATATGACCCATCAGCATTGCTCTGCTGGGCCTTTACACACCCCTCCCCCATCACTGGATATAAGCTGCCCAGAAAGAAAGAATGACTTGCAGGTAGCTCTCTGTAGCTCAGGGAATCCCAGAAAGGGCTGAGAGCAATCCCAGCTGCTCAGTCCTTCACTGAAGAGGGATCTAGGTGGCTCATCTCTGTGTCCATCTCAATCACCAACACTACCTAAGCTGCAAGGCTTCCTGGGAGCTCCCCTGGGGCAGGAGGAGCAAGCTTCCCTAGCATCAGGTGGGCTGGGGAAGCTATCAACGGTGCCTTTTTTTTTTTTTTAAAGATTTTATTTATTTATTCATGAGAGACAGAGAGAGAGAGAGGCAGAGGGAGAAGCAGGCTCCCAAGGAGCAGGGAGCCTGATGCGGGACTCGATCCCAGGACCCTGGGATCATGACCTGAGCCAAAGGCAGACACTTAACCCACTGAGCCACCCTGGCGTCCCAGACCCCACATTTAATGAAAGAGTATGAATTTGCCTGGCTGAGAAAGGGGGAAAAAAACAAGCTACACTGAGGAAGTTAACCAGGACTAGAACAGTCTGAAGCCAAATTCATTGCCCATTCACTCAGAATTATCATCTAGAAGAAGAGAATTATTGTCTGCTTTATTTGTCCCTCTTGTGTTCCTAGAGGGAAGGAGGACTGGTGAGGAGGCTATGGGCTAGTGATTCTGTCTGCCTATTTGCAAGACGATATTACAGCATGATGGGAAACCCTGCCTGCTAGGATGGTTTAGAGCTTGGAAAATTTGGGGAAGAATCCAAGAACAGGACATGGTGTCGAGGCATCATCAGCACGGAGACAAAAGGAGAGAAGGTAAGAGAGGATGCATTTGGATTCAAGAGTCGATAATGAGCCAGAAGTGAATGTTGAATTATTCAACCTCCTTTATTGATCCATTGATCTCTATCTGCAGGTCTTGGTTTATTCTTGGTTGGCATTTCCTGTGTCTGAGACATTGAGAAGAGAAATGGGGGGAGGAAGGGTTTTTAAGACTCAAGAAGAAAGAAGAGTCAGTGCCAAAGAGAAATTTGGCAGCAGATACCAGGAACCTTAAAATTCCCATACCTTTTGACACGGTGGTTCTACTTCTGGAAATTGACCCTAAAAACACTATCCAAAACTTTTAAGAAAAACCAGTAAGCACCATGATGTTCACAGAAGCCTATTTTAAAACAGCAAATAATAGGAAACAACCTGAATAAATGCCCAACAATAGGAGATCAGCCAGGATGTCATTAGGAGTTTTATAGGATTACATGAGAAAATATTTATGCCATAATGTTAGGTGATAACAGAGCATTCAAAACTGTTCCTATAGAACATCATAACTATGTGAAGAAATGTAGATGGAGAGAGGCTAAAGAACATATACTTAAATGTAGCAATGATTGTTCTGAGGTGGTGAGACTCTCTTCCTGTATTTCCTAAATTTTCTACAGAAATATGTGCAAGTTTTAAATAAATTTAAAAAATGCAAGTGTGGGGTGAGAGACACTCATATGAAGGCTGCACATTAGTAAAATGAACATAAATTAGTGGGAGCCAAATCCTCACAGGGTGCTGCCATGTCCTACATGGGCTGACCCCAATGCATCGACGCATTGTATGGACCCAAATGATAGAGTGAGGGACCCAGTGGGGTAGTCAGTCTATGGAGGACAATCAAAGGCTCCTGAACTTGTGTTTAAAGAAAAAGTGTGAGTTTTCACAGCAGAGAAAGGGGAGGAAGTCATGCTAGACTGAAGGTACAGTAAGAGCAAAGGCTCTGAAGCATGTGGGAAGGTAATCAGGTCGGAATGGCTGGATTGCAGCATGCCAATGGGGATAAATGATGGGAGATGGGATTGGAATGGAAAGGAAGTCATGAATGCTGGGCTGAGGGCCCTAGACTTCCTGCCATAGGCAAATCAGAGGCTTGGGGGAGGGGTTTGGGGGGAGGGGCAGTGCAGTTAGAGCTCACCACTGCCATTCTCTAGTCCCCTAGACTCGTCTGTTTCCCATCACCAGCCAGAAACTTGGAGAGCAGGGGAGGAGAAGAGGAGCAGTCCCAAATAACCCTCGAAGACTGGTCAGCCAGGCCTCCTGACCCCAGTCTGGCCCTCTTCCCAGATTCAAGGCTCGGTCGCCATCCCCAGGCACCCAGACAAAACCCCTCCGCCTCCCATGACAAAGAGGCTCATTTGGAGCCTGGGCAAGATTTGCAAACGTCAAACTTGTAATTACAAGGATGAAATCATCTGGTTCCTTTTAAGCAAACGGGTTTATTGATCCCAACACTGAAGAAATGCTATTCTAGGGAAACTTGCTCCTCTCGGTTTTCCTCTCCCTCTGGGATGGCTGAGCTGGTGGGGGAGGGTGGTAGGGGAGCTAAGAAGGGGGAGAACCTCCTGGGAGGGGAAATTCTTAAGGGCCTAGGGGTGAATTTTATGGTGTAGATAAATTATATCTCAAAAAAGAATTCTTTAGGGCCCAGGAAACAGCTTAATTTGGCAGATGACACCCTCATTCTGGACTTAGGCCCATCTCCATCCCCAAGCTAGAAGCTAGGTAGAGCTGGGGCTTTAGGAGCTGTGCCAGCCATTAATTTCCCTTCTCTCCCACCACCATCAAGTCTCATTTGTGGCTCCAGATCCTATTTCAGCTTCAAGATGGCACAATATTTCCTCAGTAACTGGAGGGAAACTGTTTCCTTAGAAAAAAAAAACACACTAGAGGCTCAGGGGCCTGGGAAGACCTCACCCTCTCTATGAGGAGAGGCAGGTGTGGGGAGCGGCTGACACCAGACCTGGATAAAGCCATCCTTTCTGCCGGACTTAAGGAGGCAGGATGTCTAGGCCTTGACCTTCCAAGCCAAGGAAGGACAAACAGCTGGGCTCAGGGGACAGGAATGCACAACCGTCAAGGTCAAGAAACACATCCTGCCACAAGGCCCACAATAGGATCCCTTCATTCAGCCCGTTGGGGACCCTTTGGGAGCATGATCGGGTGCTCCAGGAGGAATGACCCCAGTTGCAACTGTCCAACAGTTTGCAGTTCAGCTAGAGAGACGAGCAGCACTTTTGGCAGCTCTACCAGCGGATGTCTTAGGGTGGAACAGTTAAGAGCAGAGCCCTGGGATTGCCAGCCCTTCCGAGCCTCAGTTCCTTCATCTGTAGAATAGGGTCAATCATACCAAAATGCAGGGTTATGGTGAAGAGTGAATGAAGATGATCTAAACCAATGCCATTTTGTTATCTCTAATGAGTCAAGGTCTTGTCACCGTCCTATGTTCACTTATTTGTTGTTTCAGAGTCTCTATTTCCTCATCTGTCCGATTAGGACAAGAAAACTTGTCTTAGAAAGTGGTTCTCTGAATTAACTGAGATAAGGGACATAAAAGCACCCAACTCACAGCTTCACAGTTGAGCCGAACAATTGAGAGTTCTCATCCCCTGCTCAGTGTTACTGTGCATTCTCTGCGCACCCATTCAAGATCAGTCAGGGAGTCCTGTAGGAGCAGCTGCCCACCCAGGAAGATAAGAAAGAAGAGGCCCTGGGCTGGCTGAATACTTAGGAAAGGAAGGCTCCAAATGGCAGGGCTTCAGAGAGAATTGGCCAGGTTTTTGGAGTGGGAAGGGTGTTTCTAGGCAAAGAACAGATACCCACAGGCTTCCATCTATGGACCGACCCTGCTAGAGCTGGCTCTTTGCAAACCCCTCCATAGGGTGGTGCCTGGACCAATCCATACCCAGCCAGACAGAAACACAGGGTTAAATACACCTGACAAGTGTGAACTTTTCCTTTATTAATTTCTTTTCATCTCATTTTTAAAGTAAGTGAAAAAACTTTCACAACAACAACAAAAAAGGCATACAGAGGTCAGCCGAGGAGATGGCCTCCTCCAGCCTGCGGCCGGTTTCCCAGTCGTCCTGGCTGGTTGGACGCCAGACAATGCCCAGTGGGTTATCCTGTGGCCTGGAGTTGCCAAAGGCTGTCTGTGGTGCTGCTGTTCTGGATTTGCCTGGCAGGCTTTCTCATCCCTTTCCCTCAGGACATCATTCCCCGCCCCCATGAGGCTGACAATTCATGTGCTCTGCCCTGCTCTGTACTCCCACCCCTCCGCCAAGATCGGCTGCAGGTCCATGAACCCTACCCGGACCCGCTGGAGTAAGAGTGCTGCCGTGTGGATCATTCTTTAAAGACAGAAATGGAAAATTTTATACTAATGCCTGTCTAAACAGAATATGGTGGTGCCAAATGGTGTGACATGGGATATACTCTCTTCCTACCATGGAGGCGACCGTCAGGAACTCTG
This sequence comes from Mirounga angustirostris, assembly GCF_029215605.1. Lineage (NCBI taxonomy): Eukaryota > Metazoa > Chordata > Mammalia > Carnivora > Phocidae > Mirounga > Mirounga angustirostris. The sequence goes on along the minus strand of NW_026991724.1, from coordinate 18,752,373 downwards.
CTCCCCTGACCAGTGGCCTTCAGATGGTCCTGTTGACTGTCTGAAGGCCACATCGTTCTCCTCTCATTTAGACAATGGCTGCATTGTCCTAGTGTCCAAAGGTCTTGGCTGGACTGGGGAAGACTTAAAGTAGACACAGCAGATGGATGAAAGTTTCTGTTCCTTGTGAGGGACTTAGTTCTGCCTTGGTGCCTTGGGGTGAATGCTGCCTCACCCACCTCTCAACATAAGTTGCAGATGTTTTAAGGCTGGTTTTGCCTGCGCTTTGCCTGTGCTGATTTGGAGTTTCCCTCTCCAGTTTCATCAGAACCCTTAGGCAGCAAAATAAAGATGGTATCCTTTGCCAGATGTAGCTGATAGAAACTGCTCAATGGACCCACAATGCACTCTCATTCCCCCCTTTTGGAGAAACTGCTCTTCCCCTCTTTCAATCCATCAGGTTCTATCTGAGGCTGCCTATCCCAGGCCCCCCAACCCCTGGTGGGAGAGCATGTGACATAAGCTGGCCCATGTCATCATATCAGCCTGGACATGGTGATTTGATAGAGGGAAGAGTATGTGATCCAGACTGGGCCAATCAAAGTCCTTCCCAGAAATTTTATGACTTAGAGATGGAGAAGTGGCTGCTCCCATCCTTTGCCAGGAAATGGCTGCCAATGAAGAAAGCTTGAGAAAGTTAAGCAGTGAGAAGAAATGGAGAAATGGAAAAGAAAAGGAGACTATCCCTCCTTCTGTTTCATTTATTTACTTACAATAAAACAGGCCCCTTTCTACCTTTAAGTTTGCTTGAATTGGGTTTCTGTCACTTGCAATTGAAAGAGACCTGGGCGGCGGGGAGGGGCGCCTGGGTGGCTCAGTTGATTAAGCAACTGCCTTCGGCTCAGGTCATGATGCCAGGGTCCTGGGATCCAGCCGGCATCAGGCTCCCAGCTCAGCGGGGAGTCTGCTTCTCCCTCTGACCCTCTCCCCTCTCATGCTCTCTCTCACTCTCTCTCTCTCAAATAAATAAATAAAATCTTAAAAAAGAGAGAGAGAGACCTGAGGGAAGATTCTGAGATAGATGGAGGCCCAATGGTAGTGTTTGCTGACATCCGTATCTATACCCTTTCTATTTGTGCACACTCATATATTCACACAGGTTTCATATGGACTGGGAAAGAATGCCCTTGGAGACAGTTGATTGTTTGCTATTCAGAAAGTGTGTTTGTTAAAACCACCAGCCTACAGGTTTGACTTCGCTAAAAACTCCCTCCCTGACCTTGGGCAATTGATTCATCTCTGGACCTCAGGACGACCAACCATCCCAGTTTGCCAACCAATGGTTTCCTAGGACATGGGACCTTCACTGTAATAGTCTCTGGAAGACTGGACAGTTGGTCACCCTAGCTCCGTTCCATATCTGCAAAACTGAGATTGAACTAGGCAGGGGTAGGAAATTCTGCCAAACCCTGCATTCAGGCCGACATTGTATCCTCACAATCCTTTGCAATATAGCCAGCTACTGTCAGAGTTGGCACCTATTTGCCAACCTTGCACTGAGTTTTTGACTCGCTGCAATTTTAAGGGTCAGAATTTATTGAGGATCATTTGAGTCAACCTCTGCCATAAATCCCATGTCAAACTCTCTCCAGCTTGGGCCAAATGACTTCCCTAAAACTTGTGGATCTTTTTTACAGTTTGATTGCACATTTGGGTAAATATATGGACTGGCATTAGGTTTACATATAATTCAGCTTTTCTTCTTTAGAGACTTAAACTTATTGAGTGCTCATTACCGTGAGAGCTTGTGTCTGCGTTTTGCAAATAGGCAAACTGAGGCTTAGCATCCAGGGCTTATGTAAGGCTTGTGTAAGCAGCGGAGCGAGATCCCAGCCAAGGCCTGTCTGACTCCCAGCAACTCCGACCTTTCCACCATGATGCGGATTCAGTTGGATTCTGTGGTCTTTAGTCTTCGATAGGAAGAGCCTACATCCCTCCCCATCGGTTGTGGGACACAAAGTCCCCAAGGACTTAGGTTTCCTCACGTTCAGGTGACAATTTGGGGTCATTCCGAGCAGCTGAAGAGCCCCAAAGTTCCATACAGCCGACAGAAAGGACCCGCGCGGGCCGCTTCCCGTCTCCAAGGTCCGGGCAAATGCCCGCAGAGCTGTTCTGCCCCGAGCAGCCCGCGGGCGGGCGAGGGAAAGAGGGCCGCGCCGCGGGAGGAGCTCTGGTTCGCGGCAGCCCAGCCGCCCCGCAGGCGGGCGGGCGGCGCATGCGCGGCGCGGGTCGCAGAGTTGTGAATGGTGCGTTTTGTTTGCCGGAGTTTGGGGCGGGCGGGCGCGCGAGGAGGAGGGGTGGGGCCGACCGGGGCGGGGCGGACGGGCGGGCTTGCGAGGTGGGCGGCGAGAGGAAGTGGCGGCGGCGGCGGCCAGGGGCGGCGAGTGCTGGGTTCGCGCGGGCGGTAGGCAACGGCTGAGGCGGCGGCGGCGGCGGCGTGGGCTGGGCTCGAGCGGGCGGCTGCACCTCAGATTCCCGGGATTGGGAGCCCACGCGGGCGGGCGCCTGAAACAAAGGGAAGCCAGAGTCAGGGCGCCGCGGGTGGGCGGTCAGTCGGTCAGCGCGAAGCCGGCCAGCGGGTGCCGCGCAAACCCGGAGCCCGGCCGGCCGGCGCGGCCTCAGAGCGGGAAGATGCCGCGCGTCGTGCCCGACCAGAGAAGCAAGTTCGAGAACGAGGAGTTCTTCAGGAAGCTGAGCCGCGAATGCGAGGTGAGGCAGGCGGGCGGCGCGGAGGCCGCGGCGCGCCCCGAGTGGGCCCGGGCGGAGAAAAGTTTGGGCGGCGCGGCCCCGGGCAGCCCGGCGGAGGGGCAATCTCGCCCGGGCAGCCGCCTGCCCGCAGACTCTGCTTGGCCTTATCTGCGGGCCGGGCGGGCGCGCAGGCGGCGTCGCGGATTTGGCTCCTGATTTCGGGCCGTCTCTGCCTTGCAGATTAAGTACACGGGCTTCAGGGACCGGCCCCACGAGGAGCGCCAGGCGCGCTTCCAGAACGCCTGCCGCGACGGCCGCTCGGAAATCGTAAGTCGGCGGGGCAGGGGCGCGGGGACCGAGGCGCGCGGACCGAGGCGCGCGCGGGGCACTTGTTGCGCGGGGGCCGCCGCGGCCCAGGCCGGTTCCGGACGGCGCCGCGGACGCCGCGGCTCCCGGAACTGAGCGGGCGCCGTCTCACTTCCTACTCGGGATTCAAAATGCGAAACCAGACACTGGCGGGCCGCGTCCTCGCGGGGACACGCTTCTCTGTGGCCCTCTGCGGGCCGTTTATGTTTCCCAGACGCGACTCGGCAAACAGTTTGCCGCGAGTGGAACTCACACCGGAGCCCAGCTGAACGAGGAGAGGTCCCAGTGCAGGCTGTGTCACGGATTAAGGGGTTGGGGTATTTGTAAGGGAGAAAACACCCATTCGGAAAAAGAACTGGGCTTCATTCAAGGATCTGATTTCTGGGCGAGAGTTGGTTTCTCAGGACGCTAGGTTTGTTGGTAAATTTGTACGTGAAGCTGTTTCCCCGCCAGTATAGCCGAGAATCTTTATACCAGTTACCTATTGTCCCAATAGAGAAAGACAAGCCCTAAAGAATGAGCCATCTTATTTTCTTAGAATGTTAAGGCTCAGGAGACACAGAAAGAAACCATTATCTTTTTTCAAACCTCAAAAACGTCTCCCGTTTAGTGCCGCAGTTCCTAAAGAATTGCATGGATTTGCGAAACCCACAGTTGATCATGAGGCCTTGTTTCAGGTGGTAGATTGGGTGCTTCGCCTTCACCAAACCTTACCGTGGGGGGAAAATATTCAAGTGTCTCATCTCCTTTTTGGTTTGTCCTATTGGAGGTGCTAACGAGGAGGGAATGAAAAAGCCAAAGGGTAAGTAGGAAGAAGCTAAAGAAAAGAGATCTTATTAATTAAAAAATGAAAAAAGAAGTTGAAGTACTGTATAGTGGAATCTAGTTATCTACTCTGAACTGGGCCCATTGCATTTGCAGAGACTTGAAGCTATGGTGGAGTTTGAATTTGGGTTAACAATAGGAGGACATACTGGAACATTTATTTTTCCCACCTCCTTCATGGAGAATATATTTTATTGAAAAACAGTGCAAATACCATAAAATTCTCCCTTTTCATCACCTAAATCAAATTTATTTTAATTTAATTTTTATTTTTTTTAATATTTTATTTATTTATTTGACAGAGAGAGACACAGCAAGAGAGGGAACACAAGCAGGGGAAGTGGGAGAGGGAGAAGCAGGCTTCCCGAAGAGCAGGGAGCCTGATGCGGGGCGCGATCCCAGGACCCCGGGATCATGACCTGAGCCGAAGGCAGATGCTTAACGACTGAGCCACCCAGGCGCCCCTAAATCAAATTTATTGTTAAGAATATTTTGCTATTTAAAATGAAGACTTTTTAGAATTGTATTACAGATGATGTGAAGATACTAGCTAAATTTATTAGGAGCTCTAGAATATTAGGTCACTAGTGCATGTTATGAAAGAAAATCTCCAGTTTTTAGCCCACTTCCAAGTTTCTTGAGTAGTTACAATAGTTGTATGCTTAAAATGTCTAAGACACACACTTTCGGTTTTGGCCTTGAGTGGTAGAAGAATCATTCATTAGTTGATCCAGTGGTTATATCATTCTTTGTCTGGGCTTCCTTTCGCGAAAGGTAGATGGTATACCTAACCAATGGATTTCCTGAAGTTAATTGATGTAAGTGTGAAAGATGAGGTACAAAGTACTTCATGATTTTTTAGAGCTGAGGGTTTTTTTTGGAAACCTAATGAAGTATAGCTATTAGGTTGTTTTCTGTCACATCAGGGGCTTTACTGCATATAATTATGAATTGGAAGTATAATTTAACCCACAGTAGATCTGAATTTTTTTGCTCTATTATAATATTACTGTAATATTATAGCAGTATTATAGGTTGCTTGTATTTATTGTAAGTTTCTTTCCAGGGATAAATCAGTTATTGTAGGCCTTCCTCTTCCAGATACCTGATCCTACAAATTTTAATAAGTTCTTAATATCTGACAAGTATTAAAAGTTAAAGGAGGGTAGGTTGAATTCTGTGTAAGATTTGCAGTTAATATAGGGCGCCTGGGTGGCTCAGTCGTTAAGCGTCTGCCTTCGGCTCAGGTCATGATCCCAGAGTCCTGGGATCGAGTCCCACATCGGGCTCCCTGCTGGGCAGGAAGCCTACTTATCCCTCTCCCACTCCCACTGCTTGTGTTCCTGCTCTCGCGCTCTCTCTCTCTGTCAAATAAATAAAATTAAAAAAAAAAAAAAGATTTGTAGTTAATATTGCATATGTGTCTTAATTTGTTGAATAATGTTACTTTGTATTTGGGAAGGAATTTCACTTTTTCTAGTTCCCTCCCCCTTTGATTCAGTATTCTTCACATTTAAATTACAGGATCCCTAGCTCCTAGAGGGTGGAGACCACATTAACTTTGTGGTGTATACATTAATATACTCTCCTCTAAACAGGTACTCTGCATAACGCTTATTGTATTATAGGTTCTTGATTAATTGAATTTAGAGGTTACTTAATATAATGCCTAAAATTTTTTTTTTTTGTTAGGAACAGGCTGTGGCTTTTACTTATTTGGTTGTGGAAAATAGGTGTGTAGAAGGCATTATTTTGCCTCTTTTGACAGCAGCTATATACAGTAAAAATATGCATAGTTACCAAAACTATTATCGACCTTTCCCCCCTCTTTTTATTCTTTTAATTTTGAACATCTCCTTAGTGTATCATTGAAGTTAATGAATTTATTTTGTATTTAGATAGATGTGATCATAACTATAAAACTTACCCAGACTCCTTATCATAGCATGAATAAAAGTGATTATGGGTAAGGGGTAGAACCTATTTGGTCTGTTTTATTCCTCACGTAAGTTCTTATTGTGGTAAGAGTGTTGGAGAAGTCTTCAACACTAATGGTAAATTAAAAGGATTCAGGTGTGGTGATGACTGTGACAGCCGTAAAAACTATATATTTGTAATCCTGAAGATGGAAGGGTAAAGGTATGTTGGATTGGCATAAGGTGTGTTATTAGTGAAACCTGTAGAATAATCATTGGGACAATCTGGAAATCTTACATATAGACAATGATACCACTGTATCATTTTTATGTTTTTGAACAGAATTTTCCCAATTGTTATGCATGTGTAGATATTCCATTAAAAAAAGAGTTCTGTGGTCAAATAAATTTGCAAAATGCTATACTAGAATGATCTGTTTTTACCACTTCTCTCTCAGAGAGAGGGATCTTGATGAGATAATGGGCATGAAGTGATGAAGCAGGAAATCTCTTCTGAGGTTGGTCTTCAGACAGGAGGTGAGGTAATAAGATCTATAGACTGTTTTTACTTAGCAGGGAGCTGATTTGGGGTACTCTGGGGGTGGAAGGATTTGTTACTAGGTGAATACTAAAGAAACATGCCTTGGGGATTTTGATACAAGGCATTCATTCATGGACTGAATCTCTTACCTGCCACCACTCTACGAATTTATTTTATTATCTGAGGCTGAAAAACTTAGCTCTTTTATCCAGCTCAAAACTGTTTCTCTTATTTAGCAAATACTTAAATGGCATTTGCCTGGTACTATTATAAGCACTTTACAAATAATTAGTGGGGAAACTGAGGTACAGCTAAGTAACTTGCTTCGTCATATAGCCTAGGCAGTGTGCCTTCTAGAGTCTGCTTTTCATTTGAACTATTGTTGGTTCATTTCGCTCCACTTGTCTTTTAAACTTTGTGTTAATGGGGAAAGATTTTTTTTAAAGGTTAATGTTGTAATATTGACGTTTGTTCAGTCCCTATTTATATAAAATACCACAAGAAAGAGTATCCCAGTTGATTAGGTAAATGCCATTAAAGATTTCTATAGAGATTTAGCAGTTAGGTTGACAGTTGTACCTCCAGTACCAATAATAGAAATAGGAAGAATACATTTTTATCTCTAAAGAATCTAAGCTGTTAATCACCAGGGGTACTGGTGGATAGTTGAATCAGCTGATGGCTTTAAACAATTTGCCCAAAATGTGAACCCCTTCCTTTCAGTTGAAGACTCTTTGATTGGAAACAAAGTATGTTGTGGAACTTTAATTAGTAAAATAAAACAAACCAAAACCTTTTCTCATTTCACCAAAAAAAGAAGAGTTTACATTTAGGTGATGAAAAATGTTGTTTTTGTGTGTGTGTGTGTGTGTGTGTGTGTTTTTCAAAATGCTTTTTACTTATTTCTTTGTTTCTTTCTGAATTTCCCTTGGGAAGAGGGACAATGCTATTTCTATTTTTTTACTTGGAGAAAATATAGTTAAATGACTTAGGGGCTACACAGAATACTTTATTGAAATGGTTTTAGATTGTTCTGTCTGTTGAACCATGCATCCAGATCTTATTATAAATATTAGATGAATACTCTTTTGTATAGTCAGATCCAGTTCTCCTAAAGTTAAATTTCAGAAAATGCATATTTTTTAAGTCACCTAAGGTTTTAGAGAGATGAGAAGTTCTGTCACATTACATGCTAATGTATCATTTATCAGAAGAGACAGTCCTGTGCATTTTTAACATAGGTTTAGAACATAGTGTTCCATTAGGCGAGGGAAATCAAGAGAAATTAAAATGCCTCATTTACACATCTTGAAATTGTGGTATGCTTTAAAATTCAAAATGTTTAGATCTTCAGTGATTTTCAAATTTAAAAATAGAAGTTTTTAAATTCAGGGATGATGGCTTCTGGTTAGACATTAGCAATGCGAGATCCTAACGTCAGCAAAAAATGACCTGAAAGAAAGTATTGATTCCATGTCTGATTTTATATTTAAGCAGCCAATGGCAAATGTCCTCAAAATGGAATCAGATGTTTGTAACTTAATACTTAAGAAAAATGATGAGTGCATGTTTTTTACTTTTAAGTATTCTCGGTGCTGCCTGGCTTAAGACAGAAACTGATGTAAAAATAAATGACTGCCTGCATAATTTATGTAATGTCCTGCTCCTGATCCTGTTTGTATTGATTTTTCTAAAAGGCTTTTGTGGCCACAGGAACCAATCTGTCTCTCCAGTTTTTTCCGGCCAGCTGGCAGGGAGAACAACGACAGACACCTAGCCGGGAGTATGTCGACTTAGAAAGAGAAGCAGGCAAGGTAGGAAACATTTCTTTGCATTTGAAATACTGTGGATTGTTCTATTAGAGACTATCGGAAGATTTACAGTTTAATGAAGAGATCTCAGGTGTGATTATATACATATATGGTCAGATTTGTTTTCATATTATAAGGATGTAATACAATTTTTTAAATCAGTGTCAAATTTTTTTGGTATCATTCCATTACTAATTTCATGTATATAATATTCATCATAGAAACTTGTAGCCCTTAAAGAGAGTAGTGTGCTTTCTTACATGTAATATTTAAAACTTAATTCCTTTAAAAGTGTTGACAGGCTATTTTTTGTTTTACTAATCCAGGTGATTCCGGTGCTGTAAAAAAAATTAAGAAAAATGGGAGAAGGCTCTGTAGGCATAAAATTTAATAATAAATAGCTCATGGGTAACTTTCTACTTCTGTTAATACTGCAAATTTAATTTTGATTAAAAAATAGTGTGAAAACTTTAACTTGGAAATAATTTTTTTGTTTTGAGGAAAAGCTGGGAAAAGAAATTGATGCCTTAAAATTTTTATATTGGAAGTTTAGGTTGAAGATACGAAATGTTTAAGCTGAGAGCTCTATTAAATGCTAACTTAGATGTATTACATAACTTTGTGACATTTAGTAAAAAATATCTTGGATTGGTTCATCTTTTAATGTAGAAGTTGACTCTTATTGAAATAAAATATTAAAGAAAAATATTTTTTGGCTTCATCTTATGCTCAGTATTTCTCCTGTTCCCTTTGTGTTTCTGTACCCGTTTTGATCAACTTGCTCACTTACTCTTCTAAGTATCGTCATGAATAACATAATCTCTCACTTTATTTGCAAAACATAATACATATATAATACAAAGGTTTTTGTATTAGCCTGTTTTGGGAAAAAGATTCCTGGTTTTGTATATTACAATGAAGACTTTTTGTTTAAATTTTATGAAATAAGGTGGGTTTGCTTTTTTTTTTAAGATTTACTTATGTATTTGAGAGAGAGAGAGAGGAGATAATCTCAAGCAGACTCCCTGCTGAGCAAGAGCCCAACCCAGGGCCCGATCTCACAACCCTGAGATCATGACGTGAGCCAAACCCAAGAGTCGGATGCTTAGCTGACTAAGCCACCCAGGCACCCCCGGATTCGATCTTTTGTGGGTGACAAACCAACTAATCTTTGGAGAGGGAGAGGGGAAAATAGATTACAGAATTTTTAAAAAGAGTAATAAGTGATTTGCTTTTCTCTGTATTAGCTTGCTTGCTTGGAAGATTAACAGCAAATGTTCCAAGTTTTACTGTTTGGTAATTCTTATATATAAGGAAGAAGTTGGGAAGTCACTGTAGGATTATGCTTTGTCTGTTTTGTGCATGTATGTGTAAGTCAATGAAGAAATTATTTTTTTCCTTGTTCAAAACACTTTCTTAACGTTCGTTTAACATGGTGGCTCAAATACTACAGACATAAACCAAAAAAAGTTATTTCTTCAACTTTAATGCTAAACTATTTTGACACTTCAAAATGGACATCTCAGTGTTACCCAAGTCTGCCAGTATTTAATAACTAATAAATGGGTGTTAACTCTACTAGAAAGTATGTTTGCTTAAATTAATGTAATGATAACTGTTTACCAGATCGAAGACCACATTATTCTTGGACTTAAGCCATTGACATGTTTTTAGTTACATGACCAACAATAACAAAAATGTTGTATGACTTATTTTAGTGTTTAGAAGGTATGTTTTCAAATACAATTGATAGAACTGATGCAAGTTATCAGGACACTTACATTTTATTAATAGTTGTTTTAGAAGGTTTTTTTCTGTAAAAGGCCACGTATCAAATAGTTTTAGTTTTGCAGGCATGTGGTCTTTGTTGCAGCTGCTCAAGTCTGCTGTTATAGTGGAAAAGGAGCCATAGACAATATGTAAACAAATGAGTGTGGCTGTGTTCCAAGAATAGTAACAGTGGCAAACTCAGTGTCTTTCCCTCAGATTTAAATCTGTAAATGTTTATGTGTAGATTGTGTACTCTTTAAATATAATTTTTCAACACCTGTACTACGCCAGTAGGATCCAGAAGAAAAAAACATGTTAAGGCACAAAAACCAAAAACAAACAGGAAACTGCTAGTATATTGCTCCTTTCCAGTGGGATAAAGGATACCAGTGCATTTAGACAAAAGGTACTGACCCATGTTTTCTCAACCATGGAGCTCAAGCTATGGGGTCTTTTAATTTTCTTACTCCTTTTTTATGGTCTCTTTCTGATAGTCATTAGCTTGTATTTCTGTCCCTACAGGACTAGGACTAGGACTAAAAGCAAAGAAAAATTGAAGGGATTTCCCCAAATGTTAATTGTTTGCCTCTGCTTCTTATTTTGGATCGCAGATCAGCATCTTTTCTTCCACGTACTCTCAGCCTAATTACTTTCTGAAGCAGCTTAGTTCTCTTCCCCATTCACACCCAACTTTGAGGAACCTAGGGTTAAGGCTTTAGAGTTAGGCATAATTAAGTCCTGGCTTCATTTACTACTATATAACTTTGTGCAAGTTATTTAAGCTTTATGGTCCTCAATTTGAACATGAGGTTAATGCATACTTCCCAAGATTGCCCTAGTGATTAAATAGTGTATAAAGTGCTTAGCCCAGTATCTGACACAGTTGCTCAAAAATTCATTCATTCTGAAGATTCTTGTTGAACACCTGTTGTGTATACTGAGCACTGTCCTAGGCACTTGAGATGCATCAGTGAACAAAACAAAGATCCTCCCCTAGAGATTGTTTTATGGAAGGAGGGAAGGATAGACAGTATTCATAATAAATAAGTTATGTAGTATTTTATGAAGTGGTAGGTGCTCTGGAAGAAAAGAAAAAGTTGAATAGAATGAGGATGATTGAGGACCAGAAATGTTTGCAATTTTAAATAGGTTGGTCTGGGTAAAGAAGGTCATGTTTGAGCGGAGACCTGAAGGAGGTTAGGGAATGATGAGCCATGTAGGTATCGGTGGAAAGACAGGAGACAGTCACTGAAGGTCCTAGAGTGGGAGCATGTTCGTGTGTTTAATAAGCAGCAAGCAGCCCAGTGTGCCTGGAGTAGACTGAGCAAGGAGGAGGGTAATAGGAGATGAGATCAGGGAGATAACAAGGAGCCAGTTTATGTGACCTTGCAAACACCTGGATTTTTATTCTGAGTGAAATGGGGAGTAGTTTTAGGTTTTTGAGCAGATGAACAATATGATCTACCTTGGGTTTTGAAAGGATCACTCTAGCTGCTGGGTTAATAATAGGCTGTAGGGGGGCAAGAGTGAAGTAGGGAGACCAGTTTGGCTGTTGCTGTGATCTTGGCGAGAGGTTAGGGTAGTAGCATTGGAGGTGGTGAGAGGTGATCATAGTCTGAATATATTTTGAGATAGAGCCAACAGGATATGCTTATGGATTGGATGTTGGGTGTGAGAGTCGAGAATGACTCCAGCGTTTTTGGCAAGAGCAACTGGGAGTATGGGATTGCTGTCATCTGAGATAGGAAAGACTGTGGGTGGAGCAATTTTGAGGAGCAATTTAGGACATGTGTGTTTGTGGTGGTGGCTTGTTAATGCACTTCTGTTTTCTTACCGCCCACCCTTGACTTCTTTAAGTTAGGGCACTGCTTTCTCATAAGTGATCCTTCATCTGCTTATCCCAAGGGTTCAGGGGCCTGTTAAAAAGAATCAACTTTATTGAAGTATACTTGACATACAATAGAATGCACCCATTTTAATTATACAAATTTGAGTTTTAACAAATGTACGCACCCATGTAAACACTACCCACGATCAAGATAGTGTTTCAGTCACCGCCAAAAGTTCCCTTGTGCCCTTTTACAGGAGTCTGGGAGTGGTTTGGCTGGATGGTTCTGGCTCAGGGCTGGGACTGTGCAGTCTCTGAAGACTTGACTGGAGCTGAAGAATCCACTTCCAGGCTCACACGTGACTATTGGTAGGTGGCTTCACTTGCTAGTCATGTGTGCCTCTCCACAGAGAGAGAAAAGAATGAAGTCACCATGCTTTTTATGACCTATTCTCCAATCACTTGTGTCTTATTCCGTTCATTAGAAAGGAGTCACTAAGTCTAGCCCGCATTTGACAGGGAAAGAGGAATTCACATACATGGGTGTGTGAATACCAGGACACTGGGATCATTGGGGCTATCTTGGAGGCTGGCTACTGCAATATTCACTTAAATTTAGTGAACTCTGAAATATTAGAATGCTAATAGGAGACAGAACCTGCATATTCTCTTTGATTTGAAATATGGCTTTATGATCTAAGAAAATGGGCTCACCAAAGTCAGTCCTTTTATTCATTCTTTCTGCCTTTGTGTTCATAGGAATATTTTCAAACCAAAGGTCTTCAGTAAGGAAGGCCTGTTAATGGATAACTGACCATAAATAGGTATTTCATATAAGATCAAATCAGAGCATTCAAGTTTATACCGTCTCTCAAATATATTTGAAACTTCTGCACCCAGGTGTCTAGTGAGCTGTCTGCATTGGCTCTTAACAACAATCTTTTTTAGAAGAGGTTTAAAATAAAACAATGTAGTAGAAAGAGCTGTCAAAAGACAATCATAGCTATTTTTTTTAACCTGGAAATGGGAATCAGAATGTCTGTCCTCTTCCTATACCTCATGTGAGGATTAAATGAAGTACTAGAATATGTGAAAATGCCTTTTAAATTGTAATACCCCATCCAAAATTAGGCTGTTTGATGGTTTTGTAGGGTGAAATTATAGGTAACCTAATTATGGAGTTTTAGTGCTATGGTGTGCCTTAGGTCAGCTTCACTTGTAACTGTACAGTGTTGGAACACCACATCTTTCCCAAGTGTCCATCCTGGTGTATTATAAACCCTGACAGCCAAAGTGTTCGTAATTCTGCCTGAATCTAAACTGCTTTTCTCTCATTTCGCTTTCAGAAGGCAAGGAAAGCAACCAATTGGAATTTAAGTCATTCTTAGTTAAATTTTTGTAGGCCAAGCAACTTCTAATTCCTTTGATCTTTCCTCTTAGGACCCATTTCCAATTGCTTTTTATTTCAAACAAATGTAAATGATTGTTTCACCATAAGTTATTAGTCTTGAATGGTCAGATTAATGGTTTTTGCATGCATTCTTTGTTTTATAAAGCCTGGGTTAGGGTTTCAAATTAATTACTGTATATGATTACTACATGATCCTAGTTTTTGAGTATAAAGATAAAGGGTATGAAAAGTATTTTATAAACTGAAAAAAAATGAACTTTTACAGTGCTACTGTTTATCATTTTTTCTGTAGAAATTGAGTATACTATCTAGTGTTACTACATTGGCCCCAGAGAAAGAGAGGTTAAAATTTTTTTTAACAGTTGCATTTCTATTTATAACTTCTGATTTTAGTTGATAGTCAAATAACATTACTAGCACACATTGAGAAGTAGTTATGAAGTATATGTTATTAGAGCAGATGCTTTTTTTTTTTAAAGATTTTATTTATTTATTAGAGAGCGAGCGAGAGAGAAACAGCATGAGAGAGGAGAGGGTCAGAGGGAGAAGCAGGCTCCCCGCTGAGCCGGGAGCCCGATGTGGGACTCGATCCCAGGACCCTGGGATCATGACCTGAGCCGAAGGCAGTCGCTTAACCAACTGAGCCACCCAGGCGCCCTAGAGCAGATGCTTTTAAGAAATTTTGGTGTCTTATTTTTTTCTTCCCAGAACTTCTGTACTTAAAACTGAAATCTTTTATCATTCATTTTCATGAGCATAAGTAAAGCAAAATTTAACAGCATTTGATTTAATGAATGAGGACAGACTCTTGTTTTAAATGGTTTTTCCAGAGGTCTGTGATTCTGCTGCTTCTGGAGCATTTTGCTTACTTGCCTGCAGGATCTTTGTCCCAAAATAAATATTGTGTCTGTTTATATACCATCCACAATTTGGCAGGGTGTAGAGGACTCCTTGATGTTAGCTTTGAGAAATCCCTATTCAAGCTCAACCAGTTCCTTCTCCTCCTCAGACAGCCCAGTCACTCCAAATAAAAGATAGCTGTGGTAAAGCTTTGGAATGTGACTTTCCTCAAGAGAAATTGAGACAACTTTACAACTAGTTTGTCAGATCTAGATTTTAAATATGTCTACTCAACTAAAATATGAAGTATATTTTCCAGTGTTTAGTTATTGGCAATTTGGTGCATTGGAATAAGTAATCTGTTTTTGTTTGTTTGCTTGTTTTAAAGCAGACATTTATTTATTTATATTATTTATTTTTTTCATCATGATAAGTATACTCTTCAATCTCCATGGTCTGTTTCATCCATCCCCCTTCCCCCTTCCTCTCTGATAACTGTCAGTTTGTTCTCTATAGTTAAGAGTCTACTCTTGGTTTGTCTGGTTTTCTAAAATATATTTTAAGTATACTATAATATTTTTTTAAAGATTTATTTGAGAGAGAAAGATCATGAGCAGGGGGGAGGGGTAGAGGGAGAAGCAGACTCCCTGCTGAGCAGGGATCCTGACGTGGGACTTTGTCCCAGGACCCTGGGATTAGGACCTGAGCAGAAGGCAGATGCTTAACAGACTAAGCCACCCAGGTAGCATATCCACACAACTATAATATTTAAATAACTGAATTATAAAGTTTAGAACTGGCAGCCTTACGCTTATATTTTTTAAAGAAAAGGGTTTTTTTGTTTGGTTCTTGTTTTTTTTTTTAAAGATTTTATTTATTTATTTATTTGACAGAGAGAGACAGCGAGAGAGGGAACACAAGCAGGGGGAGTGGGAGAAACAGGCTTCCCGCGGAGCAGGGAACCTGATGCGGGACTCGATCCCAGTACCCTGGGATCATGACCTGAGCCGAAGGCAGACGCTTAACGACTGAGCCACCCAGGCGCCCCCTAAAGAAAAGGTTTTATTTCAATAATTTTTAAATCCAGGAGGGAGACTTGACCGACTTCATGCATAAACAAGATGGTTTAAGATTTATTACCTTCGAGTTAGAGTTACATTAATTTGCAAATATGTAAATATATCTCCACAGTATTTGAAGATTGTGTGTTCTCTTTTTCCCTTCTCTTGAATTGTATTATTTGTCTGAATTTACCTTTTAGCATTAAGGTAAAATTTTTGTCTTGGCCTTATCTAAATTATATATTCCAAGTTAAAGAAGACCGAAATAATGTGTCTAAGAGGAACCTCCTAATTCTTCCCCTCCTTCCTTTGGCTTTTTTTTTTTTTTTTTAAGATTTTATTTATTTATTTGACAGAGAAAGACACAGTGAAAGAGGGAACACAAGCAGGGGGAGTGGGAGAGGGAGAAGCAGGCTTCCTGCCTAGCAGGGAGCCCGATGCAGGGCTCGATCCTAGGACCCTGGGATCGTGACCTGAGCTGAAGGCAGACACTTAACAACTGAGCCACACAGGAGCCCCTTCCTTCTGCTGCTTACCCCAGGATTTTTTAATGATTAATTCAAACACTTCAAGGATAAAGACTGCTGAAACTCACAATCCTGAGATCAAGAGTCACATGCTCCACCAACTGAGCCAGCCAGGCACCCGCTGTGTATTTCCTAATACAATGTTTCATACAATGTCAAGGCTACCTCAACTTTAAATTTGACTCATAATAAAACTTCAGTTGCAAAAATATCTGATAACTTATATTTAGAATACATAAAAAACTCTCACATCTCAATTATAACCTAATACAAAAAAATGGACCAAGGATTTGAATGGACACTTCACCAAAGATATACAAATGGCACATAAAACATGCTCAACACTCTAAGTTACTAGGGAGATGCAAATTAAAAGCAAAGAATACCACTATATACTCATTAAAGTAGCAAAATGAAAAAGACTGATGGCACAAAGTGTTGATAAAGATGTAAAGTGACTGCAACTCTCATATACAGCTAATGGGAATGCAAAATTATACAGCCACTTTGGAGAATAGTTTGGCAACTTCTTTTTTTTTTTTTTTTTTTTTTTTAAGAATTTATTTATTTGAGACAGAGAGAATGAGAGAGAGAGGGCACATGAGACGGGGGAGGGTCAGAGGCAGAAGCAGGCTCCCTGCCGAGCAGGGAGCCTGATGTGGGACTTGATCCTGGGATTCCAGGATCATGACCTTAGCTGAGGGCAGTCGCTTAACCAACTGAGCCACCCAGGCGCCCAGTTTGGTAACTTCTTAAAAAGTTATCATAATGAGGGGCGCCTGGGTGGCTCAGTCGTTAAGCGTCTGCCTTCGGCTCAGGTCATGATCCCAGGGTCCTGGGATCGAGTCCCACATTGGGCTCCCTGCTCAGCGGGAAGCCTGCTTCTCCCTCTCCCACTCCCCCTGCTTGTGTTCCTGCTCTCGCTATCTCTCTCTCTGTCAAATAAATAAAATCTTAAAAAAAAAAAAAAAAAGTTATCATAATGAGATGACCCAGCAATCTGAGTTCTATGTATCTACCCAAGAGAAATGAAAACATATGTCCACATAGGAGACTTGTATGTAAATGTTTAAAGCAGCATTATTCGTAATAACCAAAAAAGGGTAAATAACCCCCATGGCTAACAACTGGTAAATGGGTAAACAAAATGTAGCATATCCACACAATGGCATACCGCTCAGTGATTAAAAGAAATGGACTATTATACACACAACATAGATGTATTTCAAAAGCAAGTTGCTAAGTGACAGCTAGACACAAAAGTCTGTATACTGTATGACTCTGTTTATATGAAATTCTAGAAAAGACAAAACTATAGTAATAGAAAGCAGATCAGTGGTTGCCTGGACCAGGGAGTGAGAGGACTGACTGAATGCAAAGGGGCATGGGAAAACTTCCTGAGGTTATAGAAATGTTCCAATCTTGCCACTGCCCATATATATATGGTCATATAATATATATATATTTTAAGATTTAGAGAGAGAGAGAGGGAGCACTTGAGTGTGGGGGGTGGGGTGCAGAGGGAGAAAGAGTCTTAAGCAGAGTGCTGAGCGCGAAGCCTGACTTGAGACTCAATCTCACGACCCAAGCCGAAACTGAGTTGGGTGCTTAACCGACTGTGCTACCCAGGCGCCCTTTGTTTTTTATATATATCTCAATACCAATTGAAAAAAATCAATTATGAGGGAAAATGGGAAGCAGTGAAATTAGGATATAGCAGTCCTACCCCAAAATTATAGTTGATATAAATGCATGCGACTCTTGATCTCGGGGTTGTAAGTTTAAGCCCCATGTTGGGTACAGAGATTATTTAAAAATACAATCTTTTTTTTTTTTTTTAAGATTTTATTTATTTATTTGAGAGAGAGAATGAGAGAGAGAGCACATGAGATGGGGGAGGGTCAGACGGAGAAGCAGACTCCCCGCCGAGCAGGGAGCCCGATGCGGGACTCGATCCAGGGACTCCAGGATCATGACCTGAGCCGAAGGCAGTCACCCAACCAACTGAGCCACCCAGGCGCCCTAAAAATACAATCTTTAAAAATATGATAAAATAACTTTTTTCCTGACAAAGGAAATAGGGAAAATTTGGAAAATAAACTTTTTAGAAAAGATACCCAAATCATCCATAATGTACCACTTACGAAGTCATTGTTAATTGGTATAGGAAATGTTGGGGTTTGGAGCAAACAACCAACAGAGAATTCTTGAGACCTCTTCAGTGCAAAAAGATGGTTTTATTAAAGCACGGGGACAGGATCCGTGGGCAGAAAGAGCTGCACCAGGGTCATGAGGAGTGGCCAATTAAATACTTTCAAGTTGGGAGGGGATTAGGGATAGTGTAAGTCTCTAAGGAATTTTGGAAGCAAGGTTTCCAGGACCTTGAGGGGGCTAGCTATTGTTAGGAAAAGGTCATTTATATGTTCTCACTGATAAGTGGAATTTAAGAAACAAGGCAGAGGATCATAGGGGAAAAGAGGAAAAAATGAAACGACGAAACCAGAGAGGGAGACAAACCATAAGAGACTCTTTTTTTTTTTTTTTTAAGATTTTATTTATTTATTTGACAGAGAGAGAGACACAGCGAGAGAGGGAACACAAGCAGGGGGAGTGGGAGAGGGAGAAGCAGACTTCCCGCGGAGCAAGGAGCCCGATGTGGGGCTCCATCCCAGGACCTGGAATCATGACCTAAGCCGAAGGCAGACGCTTAACGACTGAGCTACCCAGGCGCCCCCCCCCATAAGAGACTCTTAATCTTAGGAAATAAATTGAGGTTGCCTGAGGGGAGGGGAGTGTGGGATGGGGTAACTGGGTGATGGACATTGGGGGGGGTATGTGTTGTAATGAGCACTGGTTATTATATAAGACTGAATCACAGACCTGTACCCCTGAAACAAATAATACATTATATGTTAATTAATTGAATTTACATTTAAAAATAAGTAAATCTTAAAAAAAGTCATTTATTTACTGTCTAATAAAACCCTAGTCATGATTACCCTTCAGATTTATATCAGTGGGCCATATGCTTGGAGGATGATTGCCAACATACATCTGTGTGGGAGGGGGGAAATAAAGAAAATTTCCAAAGGAATTTTTATGTGTTAAGACCTATTTGATATAGCATTTACTTTTTATTTTATCTTTGAATTTTCTGCACATCTTGTTAGTAATTGTTGGATACTTTTTTTTTTTACCTGACTTTACAAAAAAATGTGTTGTCTTTTTTCTTTTTAAGTTTATTTAAATAATCTCTGCACCCCATTGGGGCTCAAACTCACGACCCCAAGATCAAGAGTCACATGCTCTTCCAACTGAGCCAGCCGGCTGCCCCTGTTATCTTTCTCATCTTACTGTTACTAACTATGAAAGAATAGAAAAATTAGAAATAAGTAGATACCTTTGTGTAAGAAAGAAGCAACAAAATGATTATCAGTGTTAATTTTTAGAATAAAAAGATGAGAAATGTAGACGTTGATGTACTTAGTGAGTACACACACAGTTTCCATCCATCTAGGAAACCTTTGCAAAATAATCTAGAAAACAGTAGTCATATCGTACAGGTGGTGATCATGAAAACTCTTTCACTCCTACAAAACACTTTGAGTATTCTAGTAAAGGCATTTTGGGAGGGCAGAAAGTTTATAACTACCTCTGAATGGATGGGACTCCCTTTGCTACTGTGTACTTTTATTTCCTCATTTAAGAATTACAGTAATAGCTGAGCAATATTCCACTGCATATATATGCCACATCTTCTTTATCCATTCATCAATTAATGGATATTTGGGCTGTTTCCATAATTTGGGTATTGTAGATAATGCTGCTGTAAACTTCAGGGTGCATCTACCCCTTCGATTTAGTATTTTTGTGTTCTTTGGGTAAATACCTAGTAGTGCAATTGCTAGAATTTTGGGTAGTTCTATTTTTAACTTTTTGAGGAACCTCCATACTGTTTTCTAGAGTGTCTGCACGAGTTTGCATTCCCACCAACAGCGCAAGAGGGTTCCCCTTTCTCCACATTCTTGCCAACACCTGTTGTTTCTTGTGTTGGTGATTTTAGCAAAGGGGAAGTGGATGGGGGGATGGGTTAAATTGGTGATGAGGATTAAGGAGTGCATTTGTTGTGATGAGAACTGGGTGTTGTATTGAAGTGTTGAATCACTGTATTGTACACCTTAAGGTAATAGTATACTGTATGCTAACTGGAATTTAAATTAAAACTTAAAAAAAAAAAAGCATTAGAATAATAATAGCACAGTTCTGTAGCACTGGCTATATGCCAGGTGCTGTTTTAATTGATACACAGGTAACATACACTGATACTTTTATATTTTCCATTTTACTGGTAAGAAAACATTTGTAAATTTTAATACTGTTTAGCTTGAGCAGGCTCAGAGACTTTATTTCTTTCATAACAGTTCTTGGATACTTCGTTTTCTACAAAGGATTAGAAGCCCCAGCCAACTAACAAGTTCTTCACGTTATAGATATTCTAGACTAGATGTTATAGACATTATAGACTAGACATTATAGATGGTGCTATGGTAGGGAGTTTAATTATTGTTACCTTCTTTTATGAAAGTATACAGTGTACACATTTGAAAATTATTATATCATAAGGTTTTCAGTTTAGGATGGGCCCTCTCAAACTGATGTATATTTAGGAACCAAGAATTTAAGATAATACTTAAAATGTGCCTTTTGGTGCTTTTAGTACTCTGGAGCTGTGCTATACTGTGTGTCTGAAGAAGGAAAGCGCCAAGTCAGGGAATGTTTGACAGGCTCTTTTTGTGGATGAAAACCTTTTTTCCACGTATACAACCAATACTGAGCCTTTGTGTTTTAAAACTTCAAATGTAAAGGCAGGTTAATCTTCAGATTAAAACGAAAGGATAGCTTAGAACATGTGACTTCAACATTTCCATTAGGAGAATTTAGATGTTTTTCAAGCAAACAATATTCTGTCTATATTAAGTGACAATTTTTAATAAGTATCTGACCTCACTTAGAGAATATTGCTTTAGATAATGGCCCTTTTGAAGAATCCTCCAAATTTCTTAGGGTATTGCTTATTCGTGATAGCAGCTTTTCAGTCCTGGCTTGCCATTCCTTTGCTATCCAGAACATTTCTGGGCCATTTTAAAATTTGAAATAAAATTCACATAACAAAATTTGCCATCTTACCCATTTTATTTTTTTATTTTTATTTATTTATTTATTTTTAAGATTTTATTTATTCATTTCACAGAGAGAGACATAGTGAGAGAGAGAACACAAGCAGGGGGAGTGGGAGAGGGAGAAGCAGGCCTCCCGCCGAGCAGGGAGCCCAGTGCGGGGCTCGATCCCAGGACCCTGGGATCATGACCTGAGCCAAAGGCAGACGCTTAACCGACTGAGCCACCCAGGCGCCCCCATCTTACCCATTTTAAAGTGTACAATTCAGTGGTTTTTAATATATTCGCCATGTGCATCCTTCACCACCATCTAATTCCAGAACATTTTCAGAATTTTTTTTTTTTTTAAGATTTTATTTATTTGACAGAGAGACACAGTGAGAGAGGGAACACAAGCGGGGGTAGTGGGAGAGGGAGGAGCAGGCTTCCTGCCGAGCAGGGAGCCCGATGCAGGGCTCGATCCCAGGACCCTGGGATCATGACCTTAGCCGAAGGCAGACGCTTAACGACTGAGCAACCCAGGCGCCCCGATTTTAAATACGTTTTGAAAATCTGCAGACCAATTTTTAAGGTGATCACCCCCAGGCACTGTGGTAGGTGATTTACATTATCACTCATTCTGTTAACCCTGCACTATATAGTGAAATCTTTTATTTGATTTTGGAACACATTTGGTGATAGCTTGATTTTACAGCTCAGGAACCTGAGGCCTAGAGAGGTCAAATAAATCTTCAGAAGTCATGTAATCTGTTTCCTAGGTAGAGCCAGGATCCAGACCCAGGTCTTTTTTACCCCAGAAATCTGTGTTGTTTGCAACATACCACACTGCTGCTAATAAATGATCATTAGGTAAGTTGCCAGAAACTCCACATTCTACCTTCTAAAGGCTTATATTATTTTAGCCCACTAAGTTACTCTTTCCATTACTCTGAATAACCACTAATATTTTTTTTTTTTTAAGATTTTATTTATTTATTCATTAGAGACAGAGAGAGAGGCAGAGGGAGAAGCAGGCTCCCAAGGAGCAGGGAGCCCGATGCGGGACTTGATCCCAGGACCCTGAGATCATGACCTGAGCCGAAGGCAGACGCTTAACCATCTGAGCCACCCAGGCGCCCAATAACCACTAATATTTTAATGTGGTCCCTTTAGACCTCATTTTGATGACTTCAGAACAACCTTTAACCTTCATCTTTTTCTTTTTAGCCTTTTGACTTGATTTTTTTTTTTTTTTTTTTTTTAAGATTTTATTTATTTATTTGACAGAGACAGAGTTAGTGAGAGCAGGAACACAAGCAGGGGGAATGGGAGAGGGAGAAGCACGCTTCCCACCGAGCAGGGAGCCCTATGTGGGGCTCGATCCCAGGACCCAGGGATCATGACCTGAGCCGATGGCAGATGCCTAAAGGCTGAGTCACCCAGGCACCCCTTGATTTGTTTTTCTAACTTCCAGTGCGAATGATGTTCACTATGGACAGTTATGCTGATAGACAACTACACATAATTTTTCTGTATTAATAGTATGTTCGTAATTTAGTAAAAGTAGTTCCAATATTTTAAAAAATAATTCTTACAGAGTTGACTCGAGAATGGATTACAATAAACAGTATCCGCCTCTTTCATTTCATTACCTTTTTGGGGGTTTTTTGGTCTTAAGCGAAGAATTTTGTCATTTAATTTTATAAACTTTTACTTGAAATTGTGCCACTTTGGTCAGAACATTCCAGAACTCTCTTAAACATGCATTGTTTGTTTTGAATCATAGAACGAAGATGGCAGAACTAGTAAGTTATTTTGGGGGTAGGGGGAAGTATTCATATATGTTCTATAGTCATATAAAGTGTTCGTGATATTCTGGGTGTTATGGATTTATTGACTATCCAGTCTCTGTTTATTCTTTAGGGAAATAGTCTATTTCCACACTCCCTGAAATACTTAGAAAACATTAATAATGCAGTTCATTAATGCCACTATGGTTTAAGTAAATATATAGAGTCAGGAGTTCTGGATGCTAACTTCTGCCACCTAACTTTATGACCTTCTGCAAGTGAATTATTTAATATATCCTACTTTAATTAATTTATATAATCTCTGCACCCAATGTGGGGCTTGAACTTACGACCCCAAGATCAGGAGTCACACGCTCTACTGAGTGTGCCAGCCAGTCACCCCAATATCTCTCACTTTTAACTTCTTCAATTAAAAAATGGGTAAAGGACTCAAATAGATGTTTCTCCAAAGAAGATACAGAAATAGCCAATAAGGACATGAAAGATGTTCAGCTTCACTAATCCTTAAGGAAATACAACTACAATGAAAAATACTACCTTATACTTATTAGCATGGCTACTGTCAAAAAAACAGAAGAGGTGTTGGCAAGGGTGAAAAACAAACCCTTGAGCAGTGTTGGTGGGAGTACAGAAGAGTATAGCCGCTGTGGAAAACTATCGCGGTTCCTCAAAAAAGTACAGAACTACCATAGGATCCAGCATTTCTACTTCTGGGTATACACTCAAAAGAACTGAAAGGATCTCAAAGACATATGTATACCCATGTTCATAGCAGCAGCATTCACAATAGAAACATAGAAACAATCCAAGTGTCCATCCATAGATGAATGGATAAGCAAAGTGTGGTATATAACATACAATGGAATATTATTGAGCCTTCTAAGGAAGGAAATTCTACAATATGCTACACGATGGATGAATCTTCAGGACATTATACAAAGTGAAATAAGCCAGTCATAGAAAGACGAGTACTGTATGATTTCACTTATATGATGAGGTACTTAAGAGTAGTCACATCATAGCAGAATGGTGGACACCAAGGGCTGGGGGGAAAGGAGAATAGGAAGTTGTTGTTAAATGGGTTTAGAGTTTTAGTTTTATAAAATGAAAAGAGTTATGGAGAAACTCCTGTGAAAAGGTGGTAGAATCATACAATAGAATAAAAAATACAGAGCAGCCCACTCCCTCTGACCATTATTTCCTCCAGATCTCCAGCAAATTTGAGAAGTGGCTCACACTGTGCCACATGCCCCAAATCCAGTGTGAGCCTTAGGTTTTCTGCAGCCTACTCATGACTCCTCACAAACTTCCCCAGAGGGTCCCTTCACATTTGTAGGGAAGCTGAAAGTCCAGACTTGACTCTCAGACTCTGGTCAGCTTATCTCCTAGGAGCTTTCATGTTAAAAGTGACATTACAGTCCTTTACTGACACTGCCATGAAGTCTGTGCTGCTTATGTTCAGCCTTCAAAACTAAACAGTGCATTGTTTAGAAATACATGCACAGGAAAAAAACACATGCTTAGGAATAAAATGATAAAGCAAGGGAATAAATATAATTGAATTTTATTGAATTAGTTTTTTTGTTGAGTTTTAGGAGTTCATGTTAATTTCATGTTAATTTTGAATATGAATCCCTTAACAGATCTATAGTTTGCAAATATTTTCTTCCATTCTGTGGGTTGCTTTTTTACTCTGTTGATAGTATTGGTATTTTTTTAAGATTTTTTTTTTTTTTTTTTTAAGTAATCTCTACACCCAATGTGGGGCTCAAACTCAAGACGCTGAGATCAAGAGTCACATGCTCCACCAATTGAGCCAACCAGGCGTACCAGAAGTGTCTTTAGATGCAGAAAAATTTTAAATGTTCATAAAGTCCTATTTGTGTATTTTTTGTTGTTATCTGTGTCTTTGGGGTCATCTCCAAGAAATCATTGTCAGACCCCCCCCCCCCGATGGCGGGGCTCGATCCCAGGACCCTAGGATCATGACCTGAGCCAAAGGCAGACGCTTAATGACTGAACCACCCACATGCCCCTTTTTTGAGTTAATTTTCATATATAGTGTTAGGTAAGGGTCCAACTTCATTCTTTTGCATGTGGGTATCCATTTTCCCAGCACCATTTGTTGAAAAGACTGTTCTCACGCCCTTGTCAAAAATCATTTGCCCATATACAAGAGGGTTTATTTCTGGGCTTTCTCTATTCTATTCTATCAGTCCATATGTTTGTCTTTATTCCAGTATTACACTCTTTTGATTACTGAAGCTTTGTAGTATTGAAGTCAGGAAGTAGGAGTCCTCGAGTTTTGTTCTTTTTCAAGACTGTTTTGACTACTCATGGTCCCTTCAGATTCCATATGAATTTTAAAATGGATTTTTCTATTTGGTTAACACATCCATTTATTGAATATGTGTGTGTGTATATATACAATCTATTAAGTTATAGGTACATTCTGAATTCATGTTATGATTCTCTTTTGAACTGTAAGGAGGAGATTGGTAAATTACCTTAAATCACTTTGGAAGAAGCTATTTTTCACACTTACATGCAACCGAATTATGATTCAGAGGCAAGTGAGATTGAATGACTGTCTTAGTGATTATCCAGCAGGCAAGCGGTTGACTGCATTTATGAACAGGGAGGATCATGTGGCTAAAGGAAGATGAGTCAGAACCAAGTATCTTCTAAAGGAATCTGTTAAATAGACTACAGAAATGATTACAACTGAAAGACAGGGTACACACTTCATTAGCAGAATGTCTTGTTTTCATTGGTGTGTGTGCCATCCCAGTATTACTGCATATCTGCTGATTCATTGGTGAGAACAATTGTTCAGTTCTCTCAAAAAGGGGGGGGGGCTTTTTTCGTTTGCAAAGAAATCACTGTGTAAAACATTGGAAATGTGTTTGCAAGCAGTCAGTGTTTCTCTGGTGCTCTGTGTTTCATAAGTTTTATGTATGTTATCTTAACTAATTTTTACTATCACATATGAAAGAGGTATTATTTAGCCCTGATTTTATATGTAAGGAATTAGAGGCTTATTAGCAAACTTAAATAATTTGTCTCAGACACACTGATAGAGCTAGAATTTTTTTTTTTAAGATTGATTGATTGATTGATTTGACGGAGAGAGACACAGCAAGAGAGGGAACACAAGCAGGGGGAGTGGGAGAGGGAGAAGCAGGCTTCCCGCTGAGCAGGGAGCCCGATGTGGGGCTTGATCCCAGGACCCTGGGATCATGACCTGAGCCGAAGGCAGACGTTTAACGACTGAGCCATCCAGGCGCCCATATTGCTGTTTTAAAATGAGCTTTTTTTCATCTTATTTTCTAAAGAGTTACTATTGTAAGCTAAGAAAGTTGTTGGTTTTTGTATATTGTTTTTATAACCAGCCACTTTCTTGAATTCTTTAATTCAGTTAGTTTTTCAGTTGAGTATTTTGGATTTTTCAGGTAGATAATCTTCAGTCACATTTATATGCAAGTTTGTTAGAACTGTAGTCTTTAAAAGGTTGGAAAGCTGATGGATTCAGACTTCCTACAATTTTACTATCATTGGTACCTTCCAGTAACCTTCAGAGTTAAGTGAGTCCTACTTAAATGTAAGGAGTGAATTCAATTTTAATTCTTACAGTTCTTTTTTTATGTATTCAGCTCTTCTTCATTAAAGACTGTTAACTGATGTGGGAATCTTTTTTGGGTGGTAGGATGTACACCTTTTTAAAATTCCTGGTATATTCCCACCACCTTGAATGATAATACCCTACACAAAAGGATAGGTGGTAAACGTTTGTTGGGTAGGTGGATCTTTTTAAATTGAAATTAGAGGGAAGCCAGAAGAAACCATTTCTAAATTCCAGCTCTATTTCTGCTTTTCTTTTAATCATTATTCAAATATTTACTGAGGACCTAAGAGGCTGGTTATTCTCTATTACTGTTTTCTCTAATAACTTAATTTCTAGATTAGAGTCACAAGTGTTTAAGCTCTAGAAATTTATTACAGAGAAGTGAAACAGTCTTTCCAATAGAAATGGGTTTTTTATGGTGAAGTATCTGTTTCTGTTTTTGTTAACAGCTTTAGACAGTGGTGTCTATATTGATTTTATGGCTTAGCACTCCTGTGTATGGGAGTGTTGTTTGCAAATCTACTGTTCTTCTGTTTTAATTACCTTGAAATTATTTTTTTTAGAACCGCTCAGAAAAGATAGCTCTTTCTGCTGTTTGGTTGTATCCTCAATTTCTATTCCCAGCACAGCTACCTAGGAACTAGAAACACTAAACGGCTATAAATATATAGTATTGTAGAAGAAAGGGCAATTGAGGATGCCACTTCTTATTCCAAGTTTATATATTCTCAGAATAAGTAGACTCCAGACTCAAGATATCAGAGAGAGAACTGTTTTGTGCAAGTTGATAAATGAGAGGGCTGGGGGGCGCCTGGGTGGCTCAGTCGTTAAGCGTCTGCCTTTGGCTCAGGTCATGATTCCAGGTCCTGGGATCGAGCCCCGCATCGGGCCTGCTCAGCGGAAAGCCTTCTTCTCCCTCTCCCACTCCCCCGCTTGTATTCCCTCTCTTGCTGTGTCTCTCTCTGTCAAATAAATAATAAAATCTTTAAAAAAAAAAAAATGAGAGGACTGGGTTCTCTCATACCCTTTCTCTGACATTGACGTTTCAAAACACAGGTTAACTAATTTTTACCTATTTAGGAAGTTCGGTCCATTTACTAAATGAAGGGTATTTATCATCTCACAGGCTTTGTGCTACAAAGATCTTGTTGCCTATGAGGGAAGAGGAAGAATGAAGTTTTTACTGCCATGATTGAATCCTTTTTGCTTTGTACACCCTTTTGAGAATCTGATGAAAGTAGAACTTCTGTAGAAAAATGCACATGGGTTCAAACAAACACATACATTTTTACATAGAATTTCAAGATGTTTCTAGTCTTTTTGAAACTTAGCCATAAACCCAAACTCCCATATGTTCTTTAAACTCCGGACTAAGAACTCCTACCTTAAATAAAAATATTGCTAAAAGTTATGAGCGACCTAAGATCCTGTAACACAATACTTAGATATCTGATGCATTCAACAAAGTGGAAGTTTTTTGGGACGCCTGGGTGGCTCAGTCGGTTAAGCGTCTGCCTTCAGCTCAGGTCATGATCCCAGAGTCCTGGGATCGAGTCCCGCATCGGGCTCCCTGCTCCGCAGGGAGCCTGCTTCTCCCTCTCCCTCTGCCTCTGCCTCTCTCTCTCTATCTCTCGTGAATAAATAAATAAAATCTTTAAAAAAAAAAAACAAAGTGGAAGTTTTTACTTGGGGGCCTATAACTTAATCTTCAGCCACTAGGTTCCTTAAATGTTTTTCTCTCTCCTCACTGACTATTCATAGCCGGCCGGCTTTGCTGGGTTCTTTTCTTCTACCCAGCATATAAAAGTTGGATTTCCTCAGAGTTCTTCCTGGGCCCCCTTCCTTTCTCCTTCTATTTATTGCTTGAGGAATCTCTTCCTCTCTCTTGGACTTAAATACCATTGTATGATTGATGGCTGCCAGATTGTATCATCAGGCCATATCTTCTCAGAGTGCTAGAATCCCATATGCAACTGCCTACTCAGAAATCCATTTCTATATCTTACAGATATCACCTTTGTAACAAAAAAGTTATTATAGATATTTTTATAATAGCTTTATTGAGATAAAATTCATATACCCTAAAATTCATGCTTTTAGAGTGTACAATTCAGGAATTTTAAGTATATTCACAGAGTTGTACAACCATTACCACTCTCGAATTCCAAAACATTTTCTTTTTCTTTTTTTTTTTTTTTTTAAAGATTTTATTTATTTGAGAGAGAGAGAATGAGAGAAAGCACATGAGATGGGGGAGGGTCAGAGGGAGAAGCAGACTCCCTGCCGAGCAGGGAACCCGATGCGGGACTCGATTCAGGGACTCCAGGATCATGACCTGAGCCGAAGGCAGTTGCTTAACCAACTGAGCCACCCAGGCGCCCATCCAAAACATTTTCATCACCCCAGAAAGAAATCCTGTACCATTAGCAATCACTCATTCCCCCCTGCCCTCAGCCCTTGGCAATCACTACTGTCCTTTCTTTTTCTCTCTGTATTTGCCTGTTCTGGACATTACAAATAAATGGAATCCTGTAATATGTGGCCTTTTTCTGATTTCTTTTCACTTAGCATGATGTTTTCAATATTCATCCATGTAGCATGTATCAGTACTTTATTCCTTTTTATAGCTGAGTAGTATCCCAGTGTGTGGATAATGCCATGCATGTACATGCATGTTCTTGCTGAAGTTCTGCTGCTACAGTGATGATGTACTTAAAGCTACAGAATGTGAAAATAAGGCGATATTATGTATAATTTGGATTGAATGTAACATCGCACTTAACTGATAAATAGAGCTCGATGTGAATAATACTAACTTTTATCTTATTTCCACAAGAACACAGATGTGGGGCTGTATTCACTTTTAACTTTCTGTGAAGTCTCACATTCTCTGATACTTTACTTTTGGAAACATAAGCAGGCTTTTTGCTGTTTTTGTGTATGATTAGCTGAATCTGTTCAATACTTTTAAAGGCTTTATAGAATATATTTTGTATAAAATATTTAATTGTTCAAGGACAATGGGTTTAATCCCGAGGTCACATTCTAATAATGCATTTTCTTTTCACTGTTGGAAAGAATTATTTTCAGTGAAAGTTATCTTAGTGTTTAAATGATGTTATTAAATTACATTACAAAATGCCAAAATATTAAGAGACAGAATTTTATTTTCTTCATACTTTGAGTTTAGGTGTTCATGAATGTATGAAAATGCCAAACATTTGAAGATCTACACCATAAAACTGTTTATTTGAATGTGAACATCTAAATAAATCACCAGGTTCATCTAAATATTATTTTACATTATGATTCCAGGCACTAGCCTTGACTAAGAACTGTAGTCATTTTCTGAATCCATTTAGGAGTTTCCCAAAACAGATAAGTGGTTGGAACGCCTGTGTGGCTCAGTCAGTTAAGCATCTACCTTTGGCTCAAGTCATGATTCCAGGGTCCTGGGATTGAGCCCCACATTGGGCTCCCTGCTTAGCGGGGAGCCTGCTTCTCTCTCTCCCTCTGCCTGCCGCTCCCCCGCTTGTGCGTTTTCTCTGTCCCTCTCTCTCTCTCTGTCAAATAAGTAAAATCTTTAAAAAATCAGTGGTTTTCTTTGTCATGAGAGAACTTTATTACAAAGAAGTAATGAATGGGCTTTTAAAAAATTCAGTAATTTTATTAGGAAAATATTTTTGATTATAGAATTAATGTGAATAAACTAGATTATGGAATCATTGGATTCTAAATGGTATAAATCATTGATGAAAAACATGGAATCTGATCATGAAGGTAGATTCAAAGAATTCTCTTCATGATTAGTGTGAGAATTTAAAATAATGAAGTACTTGGTAGGTGCAACGTTACACTCCTCACTGTGTGGAGTGCTGCTAGAAAGAGTAGGTGGAGATCTTGATTAGAAGATGTGTTAAGTGGAGTTATATGGATAGGCAGCGAGGAGGGGTATTGTTTTTAGGTTTTGTGAGGTGTCGAAAATGAGATCGTCATAGTCACTTGTTTGACGAGGTACACATTAGTGGAGTTTTAAATTCACAGTGTGGAAGAGAATGAGCACTTATCAGAACAGAAGGAAATGTGTGGTTAAACGGTTTCAGCTATAACTGTAGACTATTTCCCTTGGTCCAAATGGGAGGAGAAATGGAACCTTATGTTTTGGGCTTTTTTCCCATTATAAATAGAAATTAGTTCAGTGCGGAGCCTTTTACCAGGAAAAGAGGTTATGTTTAGTAGTAGAGGGGAATGACAAAAATGTGTACTAAGATGGCATGAATCCTGTAGGTTTTATTTTACAAGTGTCTCGGTTGTTATTTTTGAGCATATTGGTAATTACTGACAGTCAATTATTCTTATTAAACCTCTCTAAAAACAAGAATGCCCCAAGATTGTTGAAGAAGCTGATGAATAAAGAAAAAGCTGATGCTTCCAGTTTTTTCCTCAAAATGAAGACTATCTTAACCAATTTTATATAATTACAGGTAATAAGTAATACTAATTTTAGCTCACAGAAGCACTTGGATTCTCCAAATAAAATATATTTGGTACAGACAAATGAAGAACCTTATTTATAAAGATATATTTGATATTTTGAAGAGTCATAGAAGTCCTGCTTTGTCTGCTTTTAAAAAATCTTATTAAGGCATTAAATGAAAAAAATCTATTCTGATTTTTATCCTGAAATGCATGTTAAATGAGGTAGAGAAGACCTTTTTTTTTTTTTCTGAAGTTACTATTAGGATAGTGCAGTATTGGGATGCGGGGGGAGAAGTATAATAAATTTCTTATATTTCGGGGCACCTGGGTGGCTCAGTCGTTAAGCGTCTGCCTTCGGCTCAGGTCATGATCCCAGAGTCCTGGGATCAAGCCCCGCATCGGGCTCCCTGCTCGGTGGGAAGCCTGCTTCTCTCTCTCCCACTTACCCTGCTTGTGTTCTCTCTCTGGCTGTCTCTCTCTGTCAAATAAATAAATAAAATCTTAAAAAAAAAAAATTTCTCATATTTCTTACAATAAATTTTTACCTTAAGGTGATAGCATGTGCACCTTTCCTTCCTTGATGGATCCTTAATAGCTCTTGAGAATAGTTACATTTTCAGGTACTACGGGAATTTAGTGATTGAAAATGAAACTGGTCTGAATTTAGAAATCATACCTAAAGTGACTTTTGCTCTAGAATTATTTATATTTACTTGACAAGTAATGGTGAATAAATAAATGTTACATCAGTTAAGTTTCTCTGGTTAAAAGCAGTGGAAATCAACTCTGGCCAACTGAAGTAAAAAAAAAAAAAAAGGCAGCATTACTTTACAGGAAGCTATGAGGTAGCTTATAAAACTCGGAAGTATGAAGAGCTTGACCCTGGGTGGCTCTGGGTATCCAAATAGAGGGAAACTGTGTGTACTGTCTTAAGGGGCCGGTGAATTCCAGTTTTCCATCTTTCTGTCTTTTTGCCCAAGGTTCAAAAATCAAGGCAAAGTACCTGATTGTCCTAGCTTCAGCTGGAAGAGCAATGATAATCTACTTCAAGCATCATTTTACTATAGTTTGTATAAAATCTGCATAACTTTTTTTTTTTTTAAACTAATTTGAGGGACACCTGGGTGGTTCAGTCAGTTAAGTGTGTATTTTCAGCTCAGGTCATGATCCCAGGGTCCTGGGATCAAGCCCTGTGTCAAGCTCCCTGCCCAGGAGGGAGTCTGCCTGTCCCCCTGCCTCTCCTCCAGCTTGTGCTCTTTCTGTCTCTCTTCTCACTCACTCTGTCTCTCAAATAAATAAATAAGATCTTAAAAAATAAATAAAACCGGGCGCCTGGGTGGCTCAGTCGTTAAGCGTCTGCCTTCGGCTCAGGTCATGGTCTCAGGGTCCTGGGATCGAGTCCCGCATCGGGCTCCCTGCTCTGCAGGGAGCCTGCTTCTCCCTCTCCCACTCCCCCCGCTTGTGTTCCCTCTCTCGCTGTGTGTCTCTCTCTGTCAAATAAATAAATAAAATCTTTAAAAAAAATAAAAATAAAAATAAAAAATAAATAAATAAAACCAATTTGAAAGAATTGTGATTAGAAATAAAGTCCTGGTAAACCAGATTAACTTAACTTACAGAATTTGGTCAGAGGCTATGGTTATGGATATACTTTCCTACAATTTTTTTTAAGATTTATTTATTTATTTGAGAGAGAGAGAGAGTGTGTGAGCGAGTGAGGGAGGAGGGGCAGAGGGGGAGAGAGAGAATCCCAGGCTGGCTGTCTGCTGAGCCTGGAGCCTGACACACTGCTCAGTACCACAACCCTGAGATCATGACCTACGCAGAAACCAAGAGTTGGACGCTCAACTGACTGAGCCACCCACATGCCCCTACAATTCTTTCTTTCTTTTTTTTAATGTTTCATTTATTTATTCATGAGAGCCAGAGAGAGAGAGAGAGAGAGAGGCAGAGGGAGAAACAGGCTCCCCACCTAGCAGGGAGCCCGATGCGGGACTTGATCCCAGGATCCTGGGATCATGACCTGAGCCGAAGGCAGACGCTTAACCATCTGAGCCACCCAGGCACCCCTGCCCCTACAGTTCTTAATTCTATAATTGTATTCATCTTTTTTTTTCCCCCTAAGAAAACTACAGGTTTCCTCAGTAAGCTTATTCTTCATTTATCATGTGTGTGATGGCTTATCATTGGTTTTCATCCTTTTTTTCTGTGTCTTAGGTATATTTGAAGGCTCCCATGATTCTGAATGGAGTCTGTGTTATTTGGAAAGGCTGGATTGACCTCCAGAGACTGGATGGTATGGGCTGCCTGGAGTTTGATGAGGAGCGAGCCCAGGTAGGGTGACATCAGGCTCTACCGACATGGTCTCTTTCTGTACCCCTAATCTTGCCTTCATCTGTGCATCTATTTTATCCCGTCTTCAAGAGTAAGTATAAAAAGTCTTATGTTCAAGTAGTATTGAGGAATTCTGAAGATAGATGTTGAGACCCTTTCTGGTCCTGGTTTGGGGAAATTTTTTCCTTTGGTGGTTCTAAATTTCATTGGATTATTCCTGTCTGCTCAGTGGGGCACTTCAAAGTCCACTCAGTGATTCTTTTTAATATTTTTTCTTGATCTTTAGAACATTATCAGGAGGGAGAAACAGTTCAAAATAAAATGTAGCATTTCTGGAGTGGCTCGGTGAGGAGTTTGACAAATCCTCTCCCCAAAAAGCAATGATTGAACTGGACAAAATTGTTTTAAAAAAATTTTTTTAAGTCTCTAGAAGTTAACCAAAGGCCATACATTGAGAGGTTGAATTTCAGTAAGGACCTGACAGTCTGTGGCATTTTAGTCAGTAGGGAGCGCTTCCATCCCTTCCCTCAGTTCTGTGGCCTCTCAGGTTAGGCAGGCAGGACAAGCCATGAAGACTGGCAGCTCTACTGTCCTGTCACAGGGAGCTGACTTTATTTAGAGCAACATTTGAAAAAAATCCACGCCCAGGGATGTTACCAAAAACAACAGAGGGCTCTGGCAAACCCTCCAAGAAGGCAAATGTTGTGGGAAGCAACAAAATGGCAGACTAGCCAGAAATGTTCAGAGATCTAGGGAAATGGGCCGCTAAAGTGGGCCCTGTTAAAATCACAAATACTTCTCGTGGTCCAGAAGACTATGTGCATGTGTGAGGCTGCACCTGCCCAGGAGAAGACAGAGCGGGCTCTTGCAAGCTACTCACGCACACGGGGTGGAGTGATAAACTCCCTGCACTTTGAAAGTATTCCCGCTGCACACAGATCCAACGACAAAAGACAAGCCTTCTGGCTCAAGGTGTTTAAGCAAAACCCCTGAACGGTCATTGGCTGACCACCAAGTTATGCCGACCCAGGGCATAGGCCTAGAAAGCTAGGCCTAAAAAGAAAAGAAAACAAAACTAAGCAGCAGCACCAGAGGCTGCATATTACTGGGGAAACAAATTCTACAGAATTAGTCTAGGTTAAAAAAAAAGTCTAGGTAAGTCACTAAACAATAAAAATAGCAACAACACAGTGGAGGCTGGAGTCAGAATTCAGAGTTGCTACAGCATATTAT
Organism: Mirounga angustirostris; assembly: GCF_029215605.1. Lineage (NCBI taxonomy): Eukaryota > Metazoa > Chordata > Mammalia > Carnivora > Phocidae > Mirounga > Mirounga angustirostris. The sequence continues at coordinate 18,718,112 of NW_026991724.1, read as the reverse complement.
TTTAAAATGTTCCACTTTCGGCAGCCTGGGTGGCTTAGTTGGTTAAGCGGCTGCCTTTGGCTCAGGTCATGATTCCAGGGTCCTTTGAACCCCGCATTGGGCTCCCTGCTCATTGGGAAGCCTGCTTCTCCCTCTCCCTCTGCCTGCCGCTTCCCCTGCTTGTGCACGTTCTCTCTCTGTCAAATAAATAAAATCTTAAAAAAAAAAAACGAAACTACCTTTGAGGGAGCCCAATTGCTTGTTCTTAGTGACAAAGGCTTGAAAGCAGTTATTTATCAGTATGTTCAAAGAATTAAAGGAAAATTCCTCCTTTAAATAAAGGAAAATTAAAATGACAGTGACTTATCAAATGGAGAATATCAATAGGGATCACTCAACAGCAGATTTGAGCTGGTAGAAGAAAGAAGTTAGTGAATTTGAACATCAATTAATAGAAATTATCCAGTCTGAAGAACAGAAAGAAAAACAAAGCAGTCGTAGAGACTATGGAACACCAGCATGCATACCAACATGTATATGTAATGGAAGTTCCAGAAGGAGAAGAGAGAAACAAAGTTTATTTTAAGAAATAATAACTGATGAAAACTTCCAAATTGATTGAAAATATTCATCTCCATATCCAAGAAGTTCAGTGAACTTGAAGTAGGATAAAAACAAATCCACACCTAGATGAATCACAGTCAAATTTTGAAAAAAAGAATCTCGAAAGCAGCAATAAAAAGGACTCAACACATGCAAGAGAGCCACAATAAGATTAACAACTGACTTGTCTTTTGAAATTATGGAAGCCAGAAGCTAGTGGGATAATAATGACATTCAAAATGCTAAAAAGAACATGTAAAAATATCCAATTATTAGTAGGTGTTGGTTTCTTTCGATTGTTTTATATTAATCCTCTTAATAAAGTTAAAATAATGACAAAATGCTCTTTTTTTTGTTGTTTCTTTCTGTTGTCTCTTCTGTGCTCCCCCCATATGGAAACATGAGAATTTTCTTATCAAAATCAAAACCCAAAACCTTCCTAGTAAAAAATTAAAATTCTTGGGGTGCCTGGCTGTCTCAATTGGTAGAGCATGTGACTGTTGATTTCGGGGTTGTGAGCTCAAGCCCCATTTTGGGTATAGAGATTACTTTAAAAATAAGTAAGTAAATAAATAAGCAACAAAATTAAAATTCTTAAGAAAGAATCCCTGCTACCTTGATTTCCGCAAAGATGAGTTACCAACTCTTTCAGAAAAATAGTAAATAATCCTCAATTTAGAAGGCTGTTTCTGTGAGAAGTAATACAGCAGATTAAATTTATATAAGGTAAAATTTCAGATTTAATTAATTTCTAAACTGAAATAATTTATTAAAATGATAGATAAAAGTTTTAAGTTTAACCCACAGTATCTTCCATACTTAGAATTTTCCAAGTCTTGTTTCCCCAGTCTATAAATTGAGCTTTATCACTACAAAGTTAGTACCATCTGTTGTGATAATAAACTCATATAATAATAGGTCTTACATAATGTAAAAATTTTAAAGCAGGGGACTCCAAACATTCAATCAGCAATGAGTACTTCTGTATAACCTTCTCTATCCCAGAATCATCTGTAAGATATGTAGAAGTTAGGAATAGGGGCTTCATTGTCATATAATTGTGAATCCTAACCCCACTGCTTACATCTGTTATGGACTGAATATTTTTGTTCCCCCAAATTCATATGTTAAAGCCTCAACCCCCAATGTGACTGTATTTGGAGATAGGACCTGTATGGGGGGGTTAATTAGGGTTAAATGAAGTCCTAAGAGTGGGGCCCTGATACGATAGGATTAGTGTCCTGATAAGAAGAGATACACAAGAGAGCTTGCTCATTCTTTTTCTCTGCTATATGAGGATGGTATTCACTAACAGACACTGAGGTATCTGGTACATGGTAAGGTAAGAGATAAACAGTATGGTTACAATTCCATTTTAATTGAAGTTTGTAAGTATTTCAGCTGAAGTATTTTCACCTGTATCGTGTTTTTGCCTTTGTTCACAGTACTTTTCACAAATGTTGACAAGGATATGGAACAATAGTTGGTGTGGTGGTTATGTAAAATTGACACATTTGGAAAATTGGCAATACATACTAAAACTGCAAATGACATACACCTGTGATCCAGCAATTCTAGTCTAAGTCATGGTATACAAAGGGATTGAATACATGTATTCATCAAGAGAAATGTACTGGGCATTTATAGCAGCACTAGTAATAGCCAGAAACTGCAAACTGCTCAATTGCCAATTAACAGTAGGATGAATAAATTGCTCACTCACATAAAGAAATACAGTGATAATGAAAAACTATAACTTGCACACCAATATGGATGGATTTCACAGATATATTGATTGTATCCAAAAAGTACACGCTGTATGAATCCATTCATCTGAAAGTAAAGAAATGGGCAAAACTAATTAAGTGTTTTTAGAAATAAGGATAATGGCTTATACCTGAGAGAGGAGGCTAGGTACTGGAATGGGGCAGAAGGATACTTGTGAGATGCTGTTACTGTTCTGTTTCTTCCTATGGAGTCTAGTTACATGGAAGGTTCAGTTTAGGACAGTGCTGCCCAGTAGAATTCAGATGTGAACCACATAATACAAGTTTTTCTAGAAGCCACATTAAAAAAATAAAAAGCAATTATTTAATTTTTATATTATATTTTGTTTAACCTAGTATATCCAAAATATCATACTTGAACATAAAATGAATATAAACATTTACTGAGATGTTTCACATTTTTTTCTTTGTAACAAGTACTTGAAATCCAGTGTGTATTTTCCATGTACAGACTCCGACTAGCCACGTTTTTCTTTTTTCTTTTTTTTTAAGATTTATTTGTTTGAGAGAGAGAGAGCATACAGGGAGGGGCAGAGGGAGAGAATCCTAAAGTAGAACCCCTGCTGAGTGAGGATGCCAATGTGGGGCTCGATCTCATGACCCTAGATCATGACTTGAGCCAAAACCAAGAGTCAGACACTCAACCTACTGAGCCACCCAGGCACCCACAGACTAGCCACATTTCAAATGTGCAGTAGTCACATGTGGCTAGTTGCTACCATATTGGACAGGAAAGCCTTAATACAAGTGTACACTTTTGTATATATAATATACTACAATAATAAAATGTTTCTACAAGTTTACCACAAATGAATATAATTCTGAGTATAATTGTAGGAATAATCATGTTTGCTGATTATATTTTCATCATTGTTTATTTTCTGTAATTTGTAGGGATAAAATTCAATGTCTTTATGCTTTTGGTTTTCAATATTGTAACTCTCTCTAAAAGCGTAAAGATTTTTGGCACTTCACCATTGGATACTTTAATCAGAGATTTCCAACTAATTTTGAACAAGGTGTAACTGAGGACTCATTTACCATAAAAAGGTCAGTGCCATTGTAGGACCTATATTGATTTCAGAGTAGTACTTCAAAGGCTCAGTTTTCTAAAATCCAAGGTGTGGGTGTACTGTCCTGATGAATTTTTTATATTCAGCATCAGCTTTGTCACATTTTTAGTTCTGTTACTTTGTAGATACATAAATATATATATATATATTTTTAAAGATTTTATTTATTTATTTGAGAGAGAGAGAATGAGAGACAGAGAGCATGAGAGGGAGGAGGGTCAGAGGGAGAAGCAGACTCCCTGCCGAGCAGGGAGCCCGATGCGGGACTCGATCCTGGGACTCCAGGATCATGACCTGAGCCAAAGGCAGTCGCTTAACCAACTGAGCCACCCAGGCGCCCATGTAGATACATAAATATATTTCTAATTTATGCAGCTATAACTTCTAAATGATTGGCAGACTATCTTCTTTGGATACAGTTATGAATTACATGTGTCACATCTTGTTCCTAAGAAATTTCTATTTCATAGTTTTTAAAAAATTTTATTTATTTGAGATAGAGATTGCCCCTGTGCTTGAGGGTGGGGAAAGGGACAGAGGGAGAGAAAGAGAATCCCAAGCTGACTCCTTGCTGAGCACGGAGCCTAAGCTCGATTCCGATCGCAGAACTGGGAGATCATGACCCAAGCCAAAACCAAGAGCCAGAGGCTCAACCGACTGAGGTACCCAGGCGCCCTTCTGTTTCATTGTTTTTAAAAATTCACTGAGAATGTTACTTTTTCTTTTTCTTTTTTTTTTTTTTTTAAGAGAGCACAGGCGAGCAGGGAAGGGCAGAGGGAGAGAGAATCAGAAGTGGACTCCATGCCCTTGGGGCTGGATCTCACAACCCTGAGATCATGACCTGAGCCTAAATCAAGAGTCAAACACTTAACTGACTGAGCCGGTCAGGCGCCCTGGGAATGTTAATTTTTATACAGTGTGTGCTCCACCAGCATTTGTATTATCAATATAAGAGGGAATAATTTTATCTTCACTCTTGTACTTGTTAAATTAATTTGCTTTGGCAGTCACAAAAAAAGATGTTTCAGGGGCCTGGCTGGCTCAGTCATTTGAACACCTGACTCTTGATCTCGGGGTTGTGAGTTAGGGCCCCATGTTGGGTGTAGAGATTACTTAAAAATAAAATCTTAAAAAAAAAAAGATGTTTCACTTTTAATGTAATGACTTTTCAATAGTTTAATTTTGGTTATATGATCAAGTTAGAAAAATTGAACCATTATTTGAATTAACAGATTTTCTATTTGACATCCCTGATGACACTGATGTAAAACTGATGTCCCTTAGCTGTTTGCAAGGTCTTTGTTAATGAAATCAGCATATAAACAGCTTTGCTTTTTATATGTGTATGATAATGTGAATTGAATCATTTGTCATTTGTCAGTGAATTAAATCACTTGATTTAAATGAAGTTGTGTTTTGCAGAATGATGTTGAATGTACCGGTTGCAGCTGCTCGTGTTAGATTGTCGCCTTTGAAGTATATGTTGATGCTTCTTCAGCAGTTTTATTTCTTTTGGTTTTCATGTGATCAGTGATACCATTCTGGTCCTCACAGAGAATAGTAAATGTCGTTATTTTGTGCAAATTACGTGTTCCATCATCAGCTTTCTTGGAAATGAATTTGATTCTTAATTTTTCATAAAACAGGCACTTCCAGTTTTTAAATTCATTGCTGCAGAAAGGTATTACCAAGCCATAAAATATATATAGTTGTAGATTTAGGCAATATAATAAAATCACTGCAGCAAGAATGGTCAGGATATTCTATATATGCTCCATGACAGGACTGCAAAGCCTTTATTTGCCACATGGGTTTCACTACACCCACCTTTTATGATGACTCCACCTGACTCCTTTGTGCAGATCGTGGTTAAGACCACAGTATAACAAGTAGCTGGCGGGGACAAGAGTGTTTACAGCTGCTCCCACTGCCATCTGAGATTGGATAGAATTAGTTGTCCCTAGCCATCTTGAGCATACTTTATGGGTGAGTATATTGTTTTATCAGGAGTTGCCCTTTATGCTGCCCTGGAAGGGGGTAGGTGTTAGTTAAGGATAACGCTGGTCATTGCCAATCGTCTTTCAGATTAAAGTGCAAACTGTTCACTGCACATACATTTCACATCTTGCTAGAAAGGACCAAGACAGAAGCTGGAGTTAGAAAGCGGAGAGCTACCAAATCTCTATTGGCTTATTTTACTACAATTATTAGTAATAATACTTTTTTCTTTTAATGAAATAAAAATCGGTGACCATTGCTAGAATACACATTAGTGGCTAATAACTTCCTTAGGGAATTAGATCACATTTCATGTTATATTTCCTCATTTCATCATGTAATATTTCTCTACTATACTTAATCACAGCTGACATTTATATATTGATTTTTTGTAATTATTTGTTCACCATCTTCCTGCCCCACTAGACCAGACTGTGAGGAGAAGGACCATTGTTCCCTCACATTGTACCCATGGCACCTTAGCACAGTGACTTGGACATAATAAAGACTCAAACATTGTGGAATGAATGAAAAAGTGAAAAAATGCACAGGACAGGAGTACCCTGTTACCAGTAGATGTGTCCCAGTTGATAGCTAACTAAACAATAGAAAGCCCTTGGGAGTTGGGAACAGTGTTCTTTTGCAGGTACCTCAAGGTTATATGGTATATTCTAAGAATACAGTAGGAATGTGTAATATTTATTTAGATGTGTAAATTTGATATATCTGTAAATGCTTATAAAATAATAGGTAGCAGGGCGCCTGGGTGGCTCAGTCGTTGAGCGTCTGCCTTCGGCTCGGGTCACGGTCCCGGGGTCCTGGGATCGAGCCCCGCATTGGGCTCCCTGCTCCGCGGGGAGCCTGCTTCTCCCTCTCCCACTCCCCCTCCTTGTGTTCCCTCTCTCGCTGTGTCTCTTTCTGTCAAATAAATAAAATCTTTAAAAAAATAATAATAATAATAGGTAGCACTTACTGAATGCTGTCCGTTAATATGCTTAAGCATGTTTTATATGTTACTTAATCTTTACAGCAGTCTTATAAAGTAGGTATTACTACTATGCCCATTTTACATTTGAGTTTACTGAGGCTTAGAGAAATGAAATGCCTGTCCCTCGGTCATAAAGCTGGTAAATGCATCAAAGGATAGAAATCTGATTAAACCTTTCAAAACTTTTTAAATATTTTATTTATTTATTTGACAGAGCACAAGTAGGGAGAGCAGCAGCAGAGGGAGAGGGAGAAGCAGGCCCCCCGCAGAGCAGGGAGCCCGATGCAGGGTTCAAAGGACCCTGGGATCATGACCTGAGCCGAAGGCAGCCACTTAACTGATTGAACCACCCAGGCGCCCCTACACCTTTCAGTTTTATTTAAGTTATAGACATCTTGTCAGTGAAAATTTTAAGTATTAAACAGCCATACTAATAGTGACAAATAAAATATGCATCACACAGAACACAACACCAAGCAGTATAGGTATAGTCCAGGTAGGTATAGCACTTAACTTATATTACAGGGGTCCTGGGTCTTCTGTCTTCCTGCTGTGCTGTGCTCAGTGTGGGATTGCATCTGCATTATTATGTTTGCACAATGGCTGCTGTATCTCTGGGCATTGCATCAGCTCATAGGAGGGAGAAAAGCTGAAATGTCTCTTAAATGACTTTCTTAGAAGCCCCAGTAGGTGACTTATGCCTCTGTCTGATTGGTTAGAATTGAGTTACTGGTCACCCCTTGCTGTGGTGAATCTAGGAAGGTGACTATTGATGACTTTTTGGATATTTTTATCTTTTAGTTTCTTCAAGTGTACCATTGAAAAATCCTAGTATTGAAAAGTGTGTGACTGCAAAGGTTGAGCATCCTGTGCTGTAGACAATGAGGGAGCTTTTTTAAGTTGGGGGTATTATAGTCAGATTGTGCCTCAGTGCGGCACGCTCTGATGGCTGTGGTAAATTGGGGATGACAGAATGGAAGCAGGGAGAGGCTGTGTAGGAGAGCTTTGCAGTGATTTTAATAAGAGATCTTAGAAGACTGAACTAAGAAACTGTAGGAAATAAAAGGAGACTTGAAGATTCCAAAAATATTCAGGAGGTCAGATGGCTAGGACTTGGTGGTTGATAGGCTCTGTGGAGATGGAAGAGTGAAGAGTCAAAGGTGGCTCAGACTTCTGGCAGAAATGAGTGAGTGGTGCCGCGAATGGAAACTAAAGGGGAATAAAGAAGAACGTTTAAATCGGTTGTCCCTCAGACACAGTGAGTTTGAGGTATCTGGATTTTCTTCATGTGCAGATCTTTATTAATTGGGAAAGGATTAGGTAGATTTGTTATATGTTACAAATATTTTTTCTTGATAATATCCCTTGGACTTTTATTTACTTCCTGTTGTTCAACAGTTTCTCACATTTGTATAATCAATTCTGTTAATACTCTCTTTTATATTTCTGGCTTTTGTGTCCTAATTAGAGGGCCTGGCCTGTCTTACACCCAAATTATAGAAGTATATACCTCTGTGGTTTAAATATTGACTTGTACAGGATTTTATTTTGGTGAATAGGATGAGGTAAGGAAAGGGAAGAGCATTTTCAGTTGTTAGAATTACTCCGTTCTTCATTTCCTCCAAGAAACAAACACCGTCAAATTGTAAGTTTTTATTCTAAATCAGAATTAAAATATCCTTTTCATGTATTCCAACAGCAGGAGGATGCATTAGCACAACAGGCCTTTGAAGAGGCCCGGAGAAGGACGCGTGAATTTGAAGATAGAGACAGGTCTCATCGGGAGGAAATGGAGGTGAGAGTTTCACAGCTGCTGGCAGTAACTGGTTAGTACTTTCCCCCAACCTCTCAGGCTCTGTTTGTGCATAATGTTTTTTATAAATAGTTTCATTTTGTCTTTCATTTGTCAAAAGTTATACTGCGTCTTTGTGTTTATTAAATGTAATTGCTCTAAAGAGACTTAGTCTTAATTTTAAGGTTGTACATGAATTCACTGTTTATTGGTCCTCATAAAAATCATTTACTGTCATGTATATATTCTCTTAATTCATTGATCCAAATATCTTCCCTCGTTTTTGTCTTGTTTATTTGTAAAAATTACTTTATGTTATCGTAGCATACATATTTTTAGAACATTATTAAAACTCTTTGGAAATTATATTACTTTATATTTTTTAATGAATGTCTTGATTTTGTAACAGTGTAATGTTTGGCCATTTGTGTATTCTCTTTACTAGAGGAAAATTTAATATTTTCAAACTACTGAATGAAATTACCTTAAACCATTTTTCTTTTAACTTTTTATGCTACAGAGATAGAAATCCTCACAGAAGAAATATGTAGCTTAATTACTGTAAGGCTAACACCCTAATAACACTGTCCAGATTAAAAAAAAGTCAAACTTTGACAGCTACCCCGGCAGCCCCCTCCATGTGGGCATCTAATTATGACCTTCTCCCTCCCCTTAAAAGTACTCATTACCTCAGTTTTTATAGTAATCACTTCCTTGTGTCTTTAATTTTATTACTCATGCTTCCTTCAGTCTTCAGCATTGAAGTTTAGTCTTACCCAGTGTGTAAATTTGATAAGACTTTTAATTGACATGGATTTTTTTCCTATATAAAATTGTACCCTGCTTTAAGCAGACTTTTAATTATAAGACTCATATTTAAAGTATGTATACATTGTTCAAAACCCCAATTTCTACAAATTGTATACTCTAACAAAACAAAAATAATCAAGATGAGAACTAATGTATTTGAAAAGAATATTGTTAAATGTTAATAAATGCTTCAAGTTTATAAGCTTAATTATCAACATGAGCGTTTCACACAAGAATAGGAAAAAGCACACATTCATCTTTGATAATCAAAAGAAATGGAATTAAAATATAATTATAGTACATGAACTAAATAGAGTAATTTCCAGGCATTAAAAACAGTTCTGCAGATTGGTTGCATAACATTGTAAATGTACTTAATACTTAACACTACTGAACTGTGCACTTAGAAATGGTTAAGATGGTAATTTTTATGTATTTTAACACATTAAAAAAATTTTTTAATCGGTGTTACAGAAAATTTGTGGGTTTTCCATGCACAAAATTATATGTACACTATTATTTAAATTAACACAAAAGTGTGTGTGTGTGTGTATGGAGATATTGGTGAAGAGCCCAGATACTAGAGCCAGCCTCCAAGATCTGAATCTGGCTTTGCCACTTACTTTGTCACTTTGAACAAGTTATTTCATCTTTCTGTGGCTCATTGATAAATGAGGCTAATAGGGGCGCCTGGGTGGCTCAGATGGTTAGGCGTCTGCCTTCGGCTCGGGTCACGATCCCAGGGTCCTGGGATCGAGTCCCACATCGGGCTCCCTGCTAGGCGGGGAGCCTGCTTCTCCCTCTGCCTCTGCCTCTCTCTCTCTCTCTCTGACTCTCATGAATAAATAAATAAAACATTTAAAAAAAAAATGAGGCTAATAATTGTGCCCATCGCATAAGGTCATTTTAAGGATTAAATAAGCAAATACATACGAAAGCACCTCTTGAGTTTGTGGCTGAGTAGATGTCAGCTACTATTATTAGTGTTAATGTGTGTGTGTGTGTGTGTGTATCCCTCTATGTGACAACATATATATTTTAGAATAAATGAAAAAAAGCTACGTAGTGGTTAGTGTATAAAATAGAATTATCTTTTAATGATTGAGATTTCCCTTTGTCAGTGAGTGAATTAATCTAATAGGCTGATAGCAACTGCTGGTGCCCCCAAGAATATAGTACTTTTTAGCTAGGAGAAGAGACAGGAGGGATATTATGCAATGCATTTGTAATTCTTTGAAGCTTTTCAGTTCTTGTGATCAGACTTCCCATGACATTTTCTTTCAGAATGCTTGTATCTGTAGTAGTAAGAAGTTTTTAAACTTATAATGTGCATTTATCTTCTACTTCTGAACCTTTTTGCTCATGCTGTTTGTTCCCTGACTGATAATGTACTTTTCCACCCATTTGTTAAAACCCAGCTTAAACATTCGGTCAGTCCCTTCTCCAGCCTGCTTCACTGTTATTAGCCCTTCCACTTTGTCATTTCCAGAGCACTTATTTCTGTTATTGTTCTTACAGAACAGTATATTGAAACAATTAAAAACATGTCTGTCCTTTATTGTAGATTCCCAGTGAGATGGGGCCCCTGATTTTTTTTTTTTTTTAAGATTTTATTTATTTGAGAGAGAGAATGAGAGACAGAGAGCATGAGAGGGAGGACGGTCAGAGGGAGAAGCAGACTCCCCGCCGAGCAGGGAGCCCGATGCGGGACTTGATCCCGGGACTCCAGGATCATGACCTGAGCCGAAGGCAGTCGCTCAACCAACTGAGCCACCCAGGCACCCAAGTCCCTGATTTTTTAATCCTCACATTACCCACCACAGTGTTTTGTACATTGTGTTTAGTTGTCTAATGGAGATTTTCAGAAAATAGTTCTTATCCTGGCTATCTGAAAACTAAAGTTACAGGGTAGACTAGAGGTTAAAGTAGAATAATACATGTTACTGGTCTCTGGAAAGGTTTTAAATGTTTGTAATCTGTTGGTTTATATTAAGTAATGAACCCCAACTATGTTGTGCTGGATTCTGCATTAGGGACTGGTAAATATATACATGAAAATGCACAGGGGCACTTGGGTGGCTCAGTCAGTTAAATGTCCAACTCTTGATTTCAGCTCAGGTCATAATCTCAGGGTCGTGGGATAGAGCCCTGAGTGAGGCTCCCTGCTGGGTATGGAGCCTGCTTAAGATTCTCTTTCCTTCTCCCTCTAACACTCCCCCCCCACCCAGCTTCTTGCTCTCACACTGTCTCTCTCTCTCTCTCTCTCTCTAAAAAAAGAAAGGAAGGAAGAAAGAAAGAAAAAAGAAAACGTATGGTTTCTGTCCTTGAGCAACTGTCAGACTTGAGGGAAGAGAGATACATAAACATGTAATTGGAGACTACTTTAGCAGCAGCCACACACAATGGAGGTTCAGAAGGGGAGCAGTGAACAGTGTAGAGAAATGAGCGCTTATGTCTGCCTCTGCCTGGGGAATTCACAGGAAAATACCCTTGCAGGGATTTGAAAGAAGAGTGGGAGTGTTCCCCAAGCTAGGCAAGGCATTCTGGGCAGAAAGAACAGTGTGTGCAAAGGCATGAAGCAGTAAGAGATCTTGTCATTTGTCATGTCTGAGAATGTGGTTGGTCACTCTTTCTGGGAACAAGCCAACATGGCTTTAAATGAATATAAGAATTGCTTTATAAAAAGTGCTCTTTGGCTACATTACATTTGAAGAACAACTTTGTTAATTAATGGAACGATTACTTAAGAAGTGTTTGTATATGTTTTGCTTTAAATAAAATGGATTAGTTGACACTAAGTTGTCTTAAATGCTAACGTGGTTGTTCTTATAAATAATGCTACTTGAAAAACATTCTGGTGTGTGAATTTATATATATGTGTGTGTGTTTATATTTGTGTATGAACAAAAGCATAGTCTGTTGATAGAGGTGTTAAATAATTTGTTGCTCAGGTAGATTGTTTTCCAGTTGGTTTTATGTCAGTGATTTGAGAGCATGGACTTTGTAGTCAGGCCTAGTTGAGATTCCTGCTTTATCACCTGCCAATCTCTCTTAAGCTTATTTTCTCATAGAAATTGTTGTGAGAATTAAATAGGAAAATGCTTGTAAAAGCACTTAGTATGGTGGTTGGCTGGTGTATGCCTACAGGAAATAATAGCTCTAAAGTACTTCTTTAGCACTAAAAGCTCTACCACAGTGCTGGTTCCAGGTAATTGAATTGTCCTTTTAGTTCTCTGAAGTGTTATCAGGGCACTTTCCCTGCATTATGACCTGGAGCATAGGAAAAATGGTTAGATTGTCATCAATGATTTAAGATTCCATAGTCCCTGAGGCAGTAATTTAAAACATCAGTTCTTATAGAGAACTGTCATCTATAAAATTGGGCTGGAATCTGACTCCAGAGCTTGCACTGGCAGTCCCTTAGGGAAGTTTTGGGTATGCATGTCTTTTGGTACTTTGTGCATGTATATTTTGCTTTCCTTTAAAAAAAATCCATAATCGGGAGCCTGGGTGGTGCAGTTGGTTAAGTGACCAACTTTTGGTTTTGACTCAGGTCGTGACCTCGGATTTGTGAGGTTGAGCCCCACTTAAGCCTCCCTGCCCAGTCTGTTTGGGACTCTCTCTCCCTCTGCCCCCCCACCACCACTGCGCTTTCTCTCTCTCAAAATAAATTAATAAACCTTTAAAAATAAATAAATAAATCCACAAGAAATTCCTAATCTTATTTTCTTACAGTTTACCTTCTTTTTCCTAAAAGGGGAGAACATTAGGAAAAATTATTGTTGTCTCCTCCCCCCCCCCCCAATAATTCAGACATCTATATGGGACATTATGCCATATACTCTAACATTCTTATGGTTGAGGAACCTGAGACTCCGAGAAAAATTGACTTGCTCTCTTTCAAGTAGTTGGTTAATGGAAATAAGAGTGAAGACTTAAACCAGTTTCCTAACCAAAAGGCCTCTACAAATACAGCCTAGCACTGGGAAATGAATTTCCACATCACCCATAAAGATGATTAAGTTGAAAAATAAAACCTGCCAGGAGAGGTTAGAAACCATTTTGCCTGGAAAAGAAAAAGCTGAGGCAAAAAAGAATAATAATGATTCCAGTGGGTGGTCCTGATGCCTGACTGGAGGTGAGGACCGAGGAGCAGTGGTAACTCGTGGGTGGCAGTAACCCAGTAAATGGTCCTTGGAAGCTTGAGATGCTGGCAACTCAGTGGCTTAGGGATGTCCCACCCCTGTTTGGATAACCTCTGAGGCCTCTGGCCCCATGGTGCTAACCTTGTAGTGGTGGTGCTTGAGCATTTAATACATGTGTAAGGTTAAGGTTACTAAAGGTTTTGATTTGTGCCAGTGTCTGAACCTGAAATCAGTTCTAAAACTCCCTGAGCATGTGTCTATTTTACCATCTGTAAAATTTAGAAAGTTTTCAATCCATCATTCATGGTAGGGATTTAGCATTTTCTTTCTCTGATTTTCTGGGAAAAGGTATTTTAGTAGTATGATATTTTTCTTTTTTTTTTTTAATCTTTTAATTTTAGGCAGAAAGACAATATGGAGACTCAAACAGGATGTTGGCAAGTACAACCTTTCATTTCCACGTCTACCTTAGTGACTAGGTAGAGTTGAATTCTTTCTAACAAAGAAAAACAAATACCATTTTTTTTAATAGAGAGCTTCATTTTCAATCCTGCAATAGGCTTATGGCCACACATTGCTTCAATTTTTTTTAATCTTTTTAAAAAAAAAATTTATTGTTATGTTAATCCCCATACATTACATCATTAGTTTTAGATGTAGTGTTCCATGATTCATTGTTTGTGCATAACACCCAGTGCTTCATGCAGAACGTGCCCTCCTCAATACCCATCACCAGGCTAACCCATCCTCCCACCCCCCTCCCCTCTAGAACCCTCAGTTTGTTTTTCAGGTCCATCGTCTCTCATGGTTCGTCTCCCCCTCCTTTTTCCCCCCCTTCATTCTTCCCCTCCTGCTATCATCTTTTTTTTTTTTCCTTAACATATACTGCATTATTTGTTTCAGAGGTACAGATCTGTGATTCAACAGTCTTGGACAATTCACAGTGCTCACCATAGCACATACCCTCTCCAATGTCTATCACCCAGCCACCCCATCCCTCCCACCCACCCCCAACTCCAGCAACCCTCAGTACATTGCTTCAATTAAATACTTAAGTCCATGTCATGAGACCACTTCCAAGGTTTTTGAGATTATCGAGCTGCTACCTTTCAGAGGCGATAGCAGCTTATTATTAATTTGGCAAGTGAAAAACTAGAGTGAAATGAAGATACATTGTTTATTTTAGTAACCTTGTTGAAATACTGTTAAATCTTTGGTATACAACAAAATGGTCTGCAAAAGCTACATAACACTGTGTATAATATCTTTATCCTCTGGGTAGTTTTTAAAAAGGAATACATGCACATATTTGTCTCTCTTTAGTAGGAAATGTAGGAAACTAACTGAAAACTGTGGAGGGGAATCAGGTATCTGGGGGCCACATGGGAGGGTGATTACTTTTCACTGTTTATCTTTTAGACCTTTTGAATTTGGTATCCTGTATATCTATTACCTCTTTAGAAAAGAAATAAAATTTGTTTTTAGTTTTAACACAAAATGATGGAACTAGAAGATTCTAGAACTTACTATCTGTATCTCTGGCATATGGGTTTTTTTCTAAAAATGTGAAATCCTTCCTTCGTTTGAAATTTTATAGAGAACCCCAGTGTATATGGTAGAGAAAAGGGGTACTGCTCTGGGTGAAGCAGGGGTGGGAATTACTCTGATTTCCTTCTGTAGTCCCTGGGGTGTTTTCATGGAACCCAGTAGCTGACAGAATGTAACTTAAGAACCTTGGATGTAGTAAAATGAGCATGAGGTTTGTAATAGATTGTTCTGGTTTTAAATCCTGGCTCTCCTATTTGTTGTCTTGTGACATTAGGAAAGTTACTTATCCTTGTGAACCTCATCTGTAAAATCAGGGCTAAGATCCTACCTCCCAGGTTGCTGCCAGCACAGTATCTGACTCTTAAATGGGCTCACTTCCTCTTTCTATTCACTGTGGCTCACAATGTATCTGGAGTGGCAGTAAAAGCAGGCATATCCTAACTTCAGAATGTGAAAGTCCAGAGATATTTTGCCAAGATATTTTATATTCTGGTATTGGTTGTTTTGTTTGTTTGTTTTTGGTTTGGTTTTTAACAACAGTAAAGGGTTTTGAATTTTTCTGGGTTCTGTTAGAAGTGGAGGTAGTGGTTACCCAGGGGGTGAGTAGTGACGAGGGAGAGGGGAGAGCACAAGGGGAACTTCCCAAGTTTGGGTAGTATTATTATATTGCTTGATCTGGGTGCTAGTTACATGGGTGTGTTCATTTAATGGGAAATTCATCAAGTTACATATTTATGATCTATGCACTATTCTGTATTTTAATAAAAAATTAGACATTAAAAAAGAAAAAATAATCAAATTTCTTCTGTGAAGTGCCTGCCCATTGCTATCTGTTGCCACATAGTAGTAGCCAAGTGTCTTTTTACCTGGGATTCCTTCCCTGATTTGAAAATGTTTGATGCATTACTGATGGCAGTTCTCTTCAGGTCACACATCTGTATAACTATAATTCTAATGTCTTACTTCGGGATTTTGTGAAAAATTGAGGTTAATAAAGGACAGAATGAGTGCTGTGGTCATAAATACATTGGAATGATGCCTATGTTATTGATAGCAGCTCATGTATACTCCCTATGTCTAGAGACTGTCTTCAGCTTGATTGGCCTCTTCACTTTCTAAAACTATAACGTTGTACTGTTGGCTCTTAATTCAGCTGTATGGTGACAGGGTGCTGAAAGAGATTTTCTCTGTCATTATGCAGAAAATGCTTTCATCTGGTTAGTTTCTTATCTTTAATGTCAGAGAATGGGTAAATAATTACTGCTTATTTTACTATAGGCAGTTTTAATACAATTCAGCAAATCACAGGAGAGTTTTAGGTGGAAACTTTTTGGAAATAAAACAGGCAAAAGGCTTTATGTGGTTTTTGTATTTGTGTTTTGTATGTTTTTGGAGCCTTCGATTCTGTGTGGTCCGAGAAAAAAACTATCGCAGCCACTATTTTAAATTCCCGCAGACTTCAGTTTTCAAATCACTTTAACTGTACCAACACTCATTTTTGTGTAAGGACAAATTAACATAAAAATCTGTCTATACTGGGCCTTCCTAACATGTCTTTTGAGTAAAGGCAATAGATGAGAGTGAAGCGGGAATATGAACTCAGACTAAGAATGAGAACCGGAAGAGGATTGGTGAGGGAGGAAGAGGATACTAGATCTGCCTTCTCCCATACCAAGAAGGAGTGTCTTTTTGGGGCTCCTGGGTGGCTCAGTCGGTTAAGCATCTGCCTTCAGCTCAGGTCATGATCCCAGGCTTCTGGGATCAAGCCCCATGTCAGGCTCCCTGCTCAGCAGGAAAGTCTGCTTCTCCCTCTTCCTGTCCCTCTGCTCCTGTGCTCTCTCGCTCGCTCTCTCTCAAATAAGTAAAATCTTTTTTAAAAAAAAGTCTTTGCTCTCTATCATAGGAGATGCAAGCTTCATTAAAATTTATTTTGTCCTAACCTTGTTTTAGTTTGTAAAAATTACATCTTATTGACAGGATGCAGGGTTGTTGTTGTTTTTTTTTAACATTTCAAATGTTCATACACATATATTGGGACGTGATGAGTAGCTTTGTTGTAATAACGACAGTGTGAGTACTTACTCTATATGCCAGGCAGTATACACTACAGTATTCGTTTCACATTTGGTTCTTAAAACACTGAGGCTGAACGAGAATAAGAAACTTGTCTAAGATCACATAGCTAAAGTGGTAGAGCCATCCCAGTCTACATCTGGAAATGTAGATTATTTCCACTATCTCTTTTATTTTGAAATAACACTTTATATATAAAGTTTTCCTGAAGTTGTATACTTTATAAGAACTATATTTTTTTACATGCCTGTTAGACCAGCTCTTGCAGTCTCCTTACCTGACAGGTGTTTATGATTGTCTGCTGACCTGGTTTTTACCTTTTTGCATTTGGAGAAAGTACACTCCCTTCTGTCATATTAGGACTTAAAATTTCTGCTTTGTGACTCCTCCAGCTTTAGCAGTTGGGACCAGCTAATGATGAAACCTTGGGGAAATCACTTAACCTTCTTGGCTTCAGGCTCACAGTTTGTAAGATTAGTGAGCTAAATCTCTGATGGACTTTGCCACTCTAAAATTCTGTAATTCTGTGCTCTGACGTTTAGTCAAGTGTCAGACATAAAGTATAAGCATAGTGTGTGAACATAGTATATTATACTCAGTAAGTTGGAGCTATTTTTAAGTATTAGAACATTTTCTCGTGAAGAGTTTTCAGCAGTTTGATAATCTTGATACCAAAAGAATGGAAATCAACCAAAAGAAGTTTTATTCATTTTCATTTGGGCATCCCTGCTCTTGGCTACTTCTGCACAACCCTGGCCAGTAGGGAAAACTCAGTGCCAGGTGACTGTTCTTTGTCACTCTATTTTGGGCTCATCTCATGACTGCCTCCTCAAAACTGGATTTGCCATGTTTCTGGACAGTGGTATATTGAAAGAAAGAAAACAGGAGCAACTGGTAGTAAGAGGTCTGTAGTAAAACGTCTAAATTAGGGGCACCTGGGTGGCTCAGTCTGTTGGGCATTTGCCCTCGGCTCAGGTCACGATCCCAGGGTCCTACGATCGAGCTCCACATCTGGGCTCCCTGTTCAGCTGGGAGCCTGCTTCTCCCTCTCCCTCTGCCACACCCCCTGCTTGTGCTGTCTCGCTCTCTCTCTCAAATAAATAAAATCTTTTTAAAAATGTCTAGATTAATTCTTTAAAAATATATATATTTTAAAGATTGTATTTATTTGTCAGAGAGCACAAGCAGGGGGAGTGACAGGCAGAGCAGGCAGAGGGAGAGAAGCAGGCTCCCCACTGAGCAAGGAGCCCGATGCGGGACTCGATCCCAGGACCTGAGATCATGACCTGAGCCGAAGGCAGATGCTTACCGACGAAGCCACCCAGGTGTCCCAAATTCTTTATAAATATTAAAAACAGATTTATATTCTGAACAGGCTTGTGGGTGTCTGCTTTATATTAAACCCCTATTCTGAAATAGCTGTTAATAAGTTAGAATCAAGGGCCCATGTGGATTGACCGAGGAAAAGAAACTAGAAATCATGGACTTTATGCTTTTATAATAATCAGGTTCAGAGAGTTTCTTAGCCACCATCTAGTCTAGCCAATTACTCATAGAATTCCTTCTAAAACATCTTGCTTTCGTTAGAAAGCTCATCCAGTTGTTGAATACCAGTCCTGTGGAAGCTATTTCACTGAACCTAAGTCTGTTTCTGTTTGTTTCCTTCATGTGACAGTCTGTACATCTTCCCTCCAAACAATACATTTCCTCCCAGTCTCCCAGCTCTTATTCCTCCCTCTTCTGCTCTCACCCTCTGTTGAGTCCTTCCCCAGCTCTCTCGTTTGTCCAATTTTTGCTTTTCCTTCACAGTGTCTTCCATTACATCTTCCTAATTCCTTCTTCACAGTGTAAATAAACTGCAAACACAAGTAAATAACAAGACAACTTTACTCTTCTCTATGCCTTTACCAAAATACATTTTAAACAAATAAACCCATAGCAACTTCGGCATAGCCATGAACAGAAGGGAGAACTCCAGCTGCTGATTACTGCTTATGAAGGCCATCACTCACTTGAAGTTATCCCATTATTATTAAAGTAATTTGAAAACTACTCCTATTCCAAGACAAAAGCTGAAATATCCTTTTGACAAAATATTATTGGTAGGTTAATAGTGTTTTGTTAATATATAATTAGGATTGATTTTTCTGTTTCTTCATTGCTCAGCCCCTTTCTAACCTTCATTGACTGAACCCAGATGCTTATATCGCCATCTGTGATTTTGCAGAATTGATCTGTCCTTATACTACATTTAGCATTGATTTTGTATGGAACTTAAAGTGGTTTTTTTGTTTTTGGGTGGTTGGTTGTTTTTTGTTTTTGTTTTTGGGGTGGGTTTTTTTTTTTTATGAATATGTATTCCATAGCTTTTTCAGTCCATACCATGCAGCATAACTTTAACATGACTAGTAATTGAAAGAAATATGCTAAAATTTAGTTAGCAGTATGCTAATAAAAATAATTAAAATCTGCTAGAGGAATGTATCAAAATTTATAAGAGTACAGAAGTTAGTGTTGGGTTTTACTTGATTTGTTTCAAAGTGAACAAGGCAGTGTCCTTTTTATCTAAACAACAATAATGCTCTTGAGAAATGACAACATTGCTGGAGCTTCTGACCAAACTTGATCATGCAGTACAAGTATGACTTGTTGAGATGTTTCTTTGAAGGTCAAGAATGCTTTTTCTTTTGTTTTGTTTTGTCTTAAGATTGTAGAGACAACGAGAGAAGGAATAGAAGCAGGGGGAGTGGGAGAGGGAGAAGCAGGCTTCCCGCTGAGCAGGGAGCCCGATACAGGGCTCCATCCCAGGACTCTGGGATCATGACCTGAGCCAAAGGCAGACGCTTAATGACTGAGCCACCCAGGTGCCCCAAGAATGCTTTTTCTGTAACAACCGTGTCAGATCTTAAGAACTGAAACCAGAATATTTCGATCTTTGGTTAGATTTGTTTCCGGGGGCGCCTGGGTGGTTCAGACGGTTAAGCGTCTGCCTTTGGCTCAGGTCATGATCCCAGGGTCCTGGGATCGAGTCCCGCATCAGGCTCCCTGCTAGGCGGGGAGCCTGCTTCTCTCCCTCTGCCTCTCTCTGCCTCTCTCTCTCTCTCTGACTTTCATGAATAAATAAATTTTAAAAATTAAAAAAAAAAAAAAAAGATTTGTTTCCAAAAACTGACATAGACAATGAAGAATCACTTGGTGATTATAATACATGATTCCATTTAGCTTAATATTGCACAGGTGATTTCATGGTGGTCTCAATTACTGGCAGATATATATATCTATTATCAGAGGTGACTACAGACGAGATCCCGATGAAGAATGGTCATGGCATGGACTTAGGGTTAGGGGTGGAGGCAGTTAGAAGCGCTCAGATTCAGGACATTGTTAATGTAGAGCTGTCAGAGCCCACCACTGAGTGTGAGAAAAAGAGATGTTAGGGTGACTTCAAGCTTTTTTGCCTGAACTACTGGTAAAATGGACTCGCCATTGTCTAACATAGGAAAACCATTGCTAAAAGAACCAGGATCTGTAAACGATCAGATGCTTGTGCTTGATTCCCATTTATAGTCACTAAAGAAAGCTTATGGAAGAAACACTCATTGGAATTTGTGAAAGAGACTGAGAATTAATGTTGTATGTGGACCAAAGGGGCACTTGTTTAAAGAAAAACTTTATAGTAGCAGAGAGTGTCACACAGAACCTGTTAGTTGTTAGATGTTCTCTATTAAGAAATTTGCCATCGGTAGTTTAACTGGAAATGTTTATTCTAAAGTGAACTTGAAAACCTCAGTGTCTATAATTGTCAAACCTCTTAGTCGTTAATTTTGTCATAAAAATACTTCTGGTTATGTAAGTGGATCAAGGACTGCAATTTTTTCCCCCAGTTTTGCTTTTTTTTTTTTTTTTAAGGTTTTATCTAAACTTATTTATTAAGAATTGCTCTTGGTTTTTTGGGAGGGTTTTGTTTGTTTTCTAAGAATTGCACTTGTTAAGTAACAAAAATTTGTGTTGTACTCCAGGTCTTTCTTCCCTCCATATTTATGCAATTATGCAATAAAGGTATCTGTAAAGTATAGTCATGTCCATTATTTCTACTTTGGAGAAATAGAACCTGGCCTTTAACTTTTATGTATATAACCAAAAGCAGTTAAAATTCTGTTTGTTCTTGCTCTTAGATGGTGGCCTCCCTGAAGTGGTTCTTCTTAGTGGAAGCTCTAAGAGCATCCATTTTTGCTTTTGAGACAATACTTTATCTATAGTAATGATTTTATTACATGAGGTAGAGGTTTTTATTTAAAACTTCTGTGGCAGAGATGGCATACTGTAAGATGAAATTCACTACTACATTTTTCAATCATACCATTAGTACGCTGTGTACTTTTGTGTGACTGTAAAATAAGCAGCACCTATGTTATAGGTTGCTGACAGGGTTTTAAGATTTTATTTATTTATTTATTTATTTATTTATTTATTTGAGAGAGAGCACACAAGCAGAGGAGGGGCAGGCAGAGGGAGAGAAGCAGGCTCCCCGCTGAGCAAGGAGCCTGATGCGGGACTCGATCCCAGGACCCTGGGATCATGACCTGAGTTGAAGGCAGATACTTAACCTACTGAGCCACCCAGGTGTCCCGCTGACAGGGTTTTAATTAGTTCATTCATGGAAAGTGCTTAGAACAGTGCCCAGCATATAGTTGGTGCTCAGTAAATATCAGGTACTATTAAAAGGGAAATTTTGATTCTAAGGTGAACGGATGATGTGTTTAACCCTGTAGTCCAAGAACTATAAATGTAGATTTGTTGTTCTTTTATGCATAGTACATATTTTGATAATGCTCTTTTGAATATAATGAGATTTTTTTCTTGGTTTTTATGGAAACTTCAGCAAAATATGTAATACCTAATTTAAATTGTTCTTTTTCCTCTTACATATGGAGATAGTGGCTGAAAATTTTTTAGTTGTAAACTGTTTTTTTTTAATGCTACTTTATACTTTATTTATCTAGCACTTTGATTTTCAAAACATGTTTTGACCCTCAATTATGATTTTGTCGTTGCAGGCAAGAAGACAACAAGACCCTAGTCCTGGTTCCAATTTAGGTGGTGGCGATGACCTCAAACTTCGTTAAATAGCAGCACAGCAGATGTGCCCACCCATCTTTACATATACATTGTTTCTAGTTGGCAGAAATAATCATTAAAAGACCAGAAACTGTGATAACTGGAGGTACTGCGTTCTATTTCTCAACCTTAGGCAGTAACAAGACATCACAAACTGCCATGGTTTTGCACTATGATTATATAATATCTGCATTTCTAATTTTGTATGCATGTAGCCAGTAATTTGAATTTTTTTCTATGCAAGCTTACCTTGTTGGCATTATTTTAGTGAGTTGAAACTATCCATTTGTAAAGCTCTTTTTTTCCTCCATTTTAATTTAAAAGATTATGTCATTTAAGAACAAGTCAGGAAGTTTAAATTTCTATCAGAGGGTTTTCCCCCTAATCAGTTGTTCTAATTATTTTTGGAATTTTACATGTGTTGGTTACACAGCTTCATTTAGGTAGACACTCGTGGTTATTTGTTTTGTTTCTGTGTTTTTATAGTTCATGGCATTTTAAAACTGCTGATGTGTTTGCATTATTTTAAACAAGCTAAAAACCTAGTAGCATAGAGCTGTCTGCCACAGCCTTTTAACACAAAGTTTACAGTTGTTAAAGTTGCAGTATCCTTTTAAATGTTGATAATCAGCTCCTTTTTCTTTTTTCCTTAAACATAAAATGTTTTCATTGGTATTAACTCTGATCTGCCCCAGATCTCTTTTACATTCTGTTCTGTAATCATTAGTTTGTGTGGAGATATTCTCCACAGATGGTAATAATACTCTACTGAAATGCCTAAAGAAGTCGCAGGCTGGCTTCTGTTTTATTCAGGGATTTTTTTTTTTTAAGTCAATCAGAAAAGGGATACTGGAGCTTTCTTCATGTATGTAACAGCATATTAAACTGGAGACAGTGATGAATCAGCTACCAAGGTAATATTGTATTAATATCATGTTTAAGATAGCTGCTTTTATGTGTATTTTATAATGCATGCTTTTGTAAAAACAATGCTGGGTGATGAAAAATTAGTCTTAGAAAATGTTCATCTGTGCAGAGGATACATTTTCTTCATTAATTACTCTGGAAAAAAAACTCACAGGTTATATATATGGTATTTTCCAAAAGGACTATTAATAGAACCTTTTGAGATGAATTAGTATGAGAATATTTTTTAAATAGGCTCACTGTCAAATTGGATGCAACTTTTTTTTTTTTTAATACAAGACTGGAAAAAAGTGCTAAGTCATTTGGCACCTCCTTACAAATATTTTTCATGTCACATTCATTAAATGTTACTACATTTCTGAATTTTTGCAAAAATATATTTTATCATAATAGAATGGCATTATTTTAAAGAGTTTGAAAAACTGACATGGTCAATTCAGAAAAGAAACTGAAGTCTGAATAAGGTCATTGCATTTAAAACACACACACACACACATATATATATATATACTTGACTGATGAGGGAGGTGTGACTTTCATTGTATATAGGTCTTATAATTCACAAACATATCCTGTATCTCAGAATAAAAATATCTGTTATATATTTGAAGTCATGCATGGTAAGGAGTGTGTTTAAATTGTTACAAACAATAATGCATCATAAAAGACCATGCTGATCTTGTGTAACTAAGTACTATGAATGAATTTGGTTGGTATTTAGTGTTGTGCAGCTCACGTGTTTACACACTCAGTGCCCTAACTTCCCCTGAGGGAATCGCCTTTTAAGTGGCCCTTAAAGTGGTGTTTTAAGGTTCCTTTATCACAGAGCTCCTTGGTTTTTTACTTCTGCACTTAATTTTTTTAATAACATGATGATGATGGTACATTTTTCTCTATTGCTTCTAGCTAAGGGCTTTCATTCCACCAGTAACTAAGATCAAATGTTATTAAATGTTCATATTGCCATCCTTCTGTAAATACTCGATATTTCCTGTCATTCAGCTCAGTGCTGCTTCCGTCTGTCTTAATGCTGGCATTAAGATCATGAGCCCTTTTTCTCCAGTAGTGCAGGCTTTGAAAACTTTTATTAAGTTATTGATGCAATTTGATATTTTTCCATAATCTATATTTAAACAAAATTACATCATTGCATCATCTTTTCTAAATTCATCTCCATTAAAACTTGCCTTAAGCTACCAGATTGCTTTTTGCCACCATTAGCCATACTGTATGTTTGTATGTTTCATTTACTTTCACAATAAACTTCTCTGTAGTGAAAAAAAGGTCTTGGTTCTTCATTGACATAACCCAGCAATTTCTGTTCTGGTGCTCATTATGATACGAAAATTGACTTTTTTGTTTCCAAAATGTTCTTTCATTTTTTTTTTTAACCTTAAAAAAACAACAACAGTGGCATCTAGTGGTCATTTCTGCTGATTCCAAAGAAAACCTTTAATGTAAATATCACAATATCAAATGTACTTAGGACTTGGGCTCCTGGGTGGCACAGTAGGTTGAGCGTCTGACTCTTGGTTTCAGCTCAGGTAGTGATCTCAGGGTTGTGATCAAGCCCTGCGCCAGACCCTGTGCTCAGCACGGAGTGAGCTTGGGATTCTCTCTCCCTCTCCTTCTGCCCCTCCTGCTCATGCTTTCTCTCTCTCTCAAATAAGTAAATAAATCTTAAAAAAAAAAAAGAAAGAAAACATACTTAGGATTTTCCTTGGCATTTTTCCTATACCAGCTTTTTACTTTAGAAACATGCCTTAAGCTTGATTCATAATGAAAAAATTTACTTAATCACCACCATATTTACTGCAAATAACAAATACAAATGGTGAATTGGCACCATTAAGCAAAATTCCAGAGAATAAGATTCATACTCTTGAGGGTTAATATCACAAGTTGTTTCAGCAATAGCATCATGGTTTTAGTAAGTATATCATTTCTAGAAACAGGTATTTGGATATGCTAGTTTGGGGCTGCTTGGGAAAACAAATACCTTAATTGATTGATGCTTTATTTGGCAATAGGGAGCTTTTTCAAGCTATAAGCCCTTGTATGAATTATCCATTACTGGATAACACATTGCTCCAAAGCCTAGCAGCCTAAAAAGTAAACATCATCTCACAGTTTCTGTGGGTCAGAAATCTGGAAGAAGCTAAGTTCAGTGGTCTGGTCCAAGGTCTCTCCTAAGGTTAGAGTCAGGTTGTCAGCCCAGGCTACAGTCATCTCAAAGCTTGACTGTGGCTGAAAGATCCCCTTCTAAGCCCACTCGATTGGTCATTGACTGGCCAGTTTTTCAGAGACCATTGGGTGAAAGCTCTTGATTTCTTGATAGGTTTTGGAATGGAGACCCTGAGCTTCTTGCCATGTGGGTGTCTCCATAGGGCAGCTCACAGCTTGGCAGCTGGCTTTCCCTAGAGCTAGTGATTCAAGATGGAAGCCGCAGTCTTTTTATTTTTTTTTATTTTTAAAGATTTTATTTATCTGAGGCAGAGAGAAAGAGAGACAGAGAGCACATGAGAGGGGGGAGGGTCAGAGGGAGAAGCAGGCTTCCTGCCGAGCAGGGAGCCCGATGTGGGACTCGATCCAGGGACTCCAGGATCATGACCCGAGCCGAAGGCAGTCGCTTAACCAACTGAGCCACCCAGGTGCCCGCCACAGTCTTTTTAAAAACCTAACCTTGGGGGCGCCTGGGTGGCTCAGTCGGATAAGTGTCTGACTTAGGTTCAGGTCATGATCTCAGGGTGCTGGGATGGAGCACTGCCCCCCCCCCCCCCGCCCTTTGGCTCCATGCTTAGCAGGGATTGTTCCTTTTCCTCTCCCCCCTGCCCGTGCTGTCTCTGAAATAAATAAAATCTTTTTTTTTTTTTCTTTTAAGATTTTTAAAAATTTATTTATCTGACAGAGACACAGCAAGAGAGGGAACACAAGCAAGGGGAGTGGGAGAGGGAGAAGCAGGCTTCCCACCGAGCAGGGAGCCCGATGCAGGGCTCAATCCCAGGACCCTGGGATCATGACCTGAGCCAAAGGCAGACGCTTAACGACTGAGCCACCCAAGTGCCCCTGAAATAAATAAAATCTTAAAAAAAAAACCTAATCTCGGTGTGCCATATTCTATGTTAAAGTGAGTCACAGGGTCAGGCCCACACCCAAATGGAGTAGTATTAAGCTTCATCTCTTCAAGTGTGGTGTGTCAAAGGGGTTGTGGACATATTTGTAAAACCACCATAGCACATTGCCACATCTGTGTGTGTGTATTTACAAGACAACATTGGTGTTTTGATCTCCCAATATTTGTCTTTTGCAGGCGTATTTCAAGGCATGATTACCCCTAGATAGCATCAGTTTTTTTCTTACAGCACCACCACATGTACATACATGGCATTTTTTAAAAAGATTTTATTTATTTGAGAGAGAGCGTGAGCTAGTGTGAGCGGTGGAGGGGGAGTGGGCAGAGAGAGAGGGAGAAGCAGGCTCCATCCCAGGACCCTGGCATCATGACCTGAGCCGAAGGCAGATGCCCAACCGACTGAGCCACCCAAGTGCCATATATGGCATTTCAAAAATGTGTCAAGGCCAGAAAATTAAAATTGTAGGGTGGGATCATAGGTGGAAATGGTAGTTTGGCTCTTTTCAATATAGGATGCTTTTAAAACAGTTGCTGTCTTAAGTTAAATCTCAACTTTTGGTTAAAATAATTTAAGCAACTTTGGGGCACCTGGGTGGTTCAGTCGATTGAGCATCCGACTCCTGATTTTGGCTCGGGTCACCATCTCAGAGTCCTGGAACTGAGCCCCACGTTGTGCTCCACACTGAATGTGGAGCGTACTTGGGATTCTCTCCCTCTCCCTCTGCCCCACCCCACCCCCATAACCCCCTGCCCTGCTTGTGCTCACTCACTGTCAAAAAAAAAACAAAAAAACTTAAGCAACTTAGGGTCATTATTGGCCTTATTTGGGTTTCAGAAACATTAGGAAATGTGAGGAGATAAGATACAGAGGGAAATTTTTGATTAGAGAAGATAATCTATATCCACGATGTCTCCAGTATGGTAGATACTAACCACATGTGACTATCAAACACTTGAAATGTGGTGAGTGCAGCCAGGAAACTGATTTTTAAATTTTTTAAATTTTTATTTTTTTATTTGACAAGTATTTATTGTAAGCCAAATATGTGCAGGGCAGTTTTCTAGAGATGAATAAAATGGGCAAAGTTCCTCTCCTAGTGAAGTTTACATCTCCTGGGGAAGATGAACAATAAATAAGTAATTAAGTGGTGAAGTGATAGATGGCTGTGAATTAACTAAAATAGCATCATGGGATAAATAGTGATTAGGTCAAATAAAGGAAGAATTAGGGAAGATGTGACAGGAAGTAACGTTTTTGCTGGGACCTAAACAAGTGAGCCAATCGGAAAGTTCTAAGGGGTTTTAAGCAGAAGGAGAGCTAAAGGCTAAAGCCTTGATGCTTGACCTTGTAGCTGGAACTACTAGATCTGATTTTTAAAATTTTAAATTTAAAAGCTGAGGCAGTACTAAATATTTTTCTCTTAAACAAAACTTTGTTCTGGAAGACTATTTCACTTTAGCCCTTGACAGTTCAGTGTCTGGGGCACCTGAGTGGCTCAGTCAGTTAAGCATCTGCCTTCGGCTCAGGTCATGATCCCAGGGTCCCTGCTCAGTGGGGAGTCTGCTTCTCCCTTTCCCTCTGTCTGCTGCTCCCCTGTGCGCTCTCTCTCTCTCTGTCAAATACATGGATAAAATCTTTTAAAAAAAGAAGGACTGGCTGTTACATAGTACATCTAACCTGGTGGAGGTCGTCAAAGAAGGCTTCCTTAAGGCATTTGAGCTGAAATCTCAAGGATGGAAGGAGACACTACCCCAACAAAGAGAAGGTGACAAAAGTATTACAGGCAGCCAGGTAAAGGCATGGCAAGTTTGAGATACAGAGCAGTTGAGTAAAACCAAAACATGGAATGGAGAAGGCTGCAGCTGTGGAGAAATATGCAAGGATCAGCAGAGGCCCGAGCAGTGCTGGATGGACTTCTCAGCCATGTTAAAACACTGGGACTGTTCCCATGGGCAAACAGGAAGCCACTGAGGGGTTGTGAGTTTGAGGGTATGGGTGCTTGAAAAAGCTCACTGTGGTTGGAGAGAAGAAGCAGAAAGTCAGTCCCATTGATCAAAAAATGAACCAGTAGAGAGTTTAAGAATAGCTTAGTGGGGGCGCCTGGGTGGCTCAGATGGTTAAGCGTCTGCCTTCGGCTCAGGTCATGATCCTAGGGTCTTGGGATCCAGTCCCGCATCGGGCTCCCTGCTAGGCGGGGAGCCTGCTTCTCCCTCTGTCTCTGCCTCTCTCTCTCTCTCTCTCTGACTCTCATGAATAAATAAATAAAACATTAAAAAAAAAAAAAAAGAATAGCTTAGTGGGCCTGGAGACATTTCAAACCTGAGAAAAAAGTAAAGGAGGTATAATTGACGATTTTACCAGTTTTTCTTATCAGGCTGGTTGTGTTGCCTTAAAATTTCATTGACTTGGGGCGCCTGGGTGGCTCAGTTGTTAAGCGTCTGCCTTCGGCTCAGGTCATGATCCCAGGGTCCTGGGATCGAGCCCCGCATTAGGCTCCTTGTTCAGTGGGAAGCCTGCTTCTCCATCTCCCACTCCCCCTGCTTGTGTTCCCTCTCGCTGTGTCTCTCTCTGTCAAATAAATAAATCTTAAAAAAAAAAATTTCAGGGGCACCTGGGTGGCTCAGTCGTTAGGCGTCTGCCTTCGGCTCAGGTCATGATCCCAAGGTCCTGGGATCGAGCCCCACATCGGGCTCCTTGCTCAGCAGGAAGCCTGCTTCTCCCTCTCCCACTCCCCCTGCTTGTGTTCCCTCTCTCGCTGTCTCTCTCTCTGTCAAAAAATAAATAAAATCTTGTAAAAAAAAATTTTTTTTTTCATTGACTTGAAGACTTAATCTCTTACTTAACTTTCTACTTGGTTGACTTAGGCGTACAGTCACTGGAACATAGCCAACCATGTAGCAGGGCCAAGAAGACAGTGTAATGAAAGGGGCACTAGCTTTTAAAACTCACAGGAATTTGACACACATGACTTCTTTTTACATATCATTGGACCTAGCAAACCACAGGGCTATTCCCGACTTCACCTGAGAACTGCAATCTTACAAAGAGAATATTTGTGCATAGCACCAATGACTATCATAGGCCGCCCTCTCAATTATTAAATATTGTTTTACCCTCCTTTCCTCAAGAAAATAGATCTACCACAGTAGACAACCTAAAAGTCCCAAGCACTGAGGTAAAATTGTAGGATATGTCATTATCTGCCCTTAACAGTCAGTTACAATGGTAGAATAGGAACAGGAAAACTGCAGTTTTCCTGTTCCTATTCTACTTCCATTCAGAAAAGGGGAGAATAAAGCCACTGTACTAACAATTATGAAATGTCACTGGGGAGAGAGACTGAGGGCTTTCTACCCTGAGAGAGGGGAGTGTCCTTTGTAAGGCTGACTGGGAGGGACTCACCAATCCATTGTTTTCCACAACTTTTGGGCCCATTCCTGATTTGCTGGATGCAGTTACCCTTCATCTCTGCTTTCAAACTGGCTGTTGGTTCTTCTCTTGACAAATGCAACCAATAGTAACCATGGTAGTAAGATTTTGTTTTCTAAGCTTTTCACCCACGTGTACATTTCCCGCCTTCTAAGCTATCACATGTGACTGTTTTAATAGGATTGGTATACTTCCAGCCCTCCAATGTCAGTTCCCCCAGCTGTTGTCCTGAGGAACACCATCATCCATTCAGCTACCCGAAGCTGGAAACCTGTGTTTTTATTATTTAATCTTTTTCTCCCTCATCTTCCGCATTCATTCTATAGATCCTGCCAAAGGATTCCATCAATTCTGTCACTATCAGGTTATTTAAAAATGTTAATTACACACAAACCATTCACCTGTAGGTCAAAAACCATTTACCTATAAGTGCTACAAAGCTGTGAGGTATGATCATTTTACAAATGAGGAAACTAAGACACAGAGAAGCTAAGTAACTTGCCCAAGGCACAAAATCATTATATGGCAGAATTAGGATTCAAACTTCCAGTCAACGTGTTTAACCAATGTTAACCTTCAAAATAAGTCTGCGAGTTATTTTACCAGCAAAAATGGGCTTGTTTAGGAATAGAGAATTTTAATCCAGAACAAACAAGATACAGGAAAGCCATAAGTAAACCCCCAGAATAAAGGAGAGGACAGCTCTTATATAGGAAAGGGGAAGTTGGGAAGGCTATTATAAACAAAAAGTCAATTGGAGTAAAATGGGAGCTCAAAGTATAGTGGCTTTGGCTGGGCTGTTGCCCACAGAGGAGGAAACCTTTCTTCCACCTGGCTGGTCAGTAAAATAGCACTATCCTATCCTAATAATCCTATTCTAATATGGATTTACAAGGCACATCTGGTCCTGTTGGGTATGCAATCCACCACCAGGAGTAGGATGTCTGAGCTCCCCCTGCTGGTCTCCTGCTTCCATTCTAAAGTTTCCTTTTTTTTTTTTTTTTTAAGATCTTATTTAATTTTAGAGAGGGAGAAAAAGCTCATGGAGAGACAGAGGGAGAGGGAGAGATTCTCAAGCAGAGATAGGCAAGGCTCAATCTCATGACCCCAGTATACGACCTGAGCCGAAATCAAGAGTTGGCTGCTCAACCAACTGAGCCACCCAGGTGCCACCCCCCCCCACCGGGAATTTCTTAGGGGCTTTCCCACCCTTGTTCTTCCTGTTACTTGGATTTTCCAAACTAAAAATCCTTTTCATGTTGTTATCCAGTGTGGCTTTCTCTGTTGTCTTTCCTCTCCCACACCCCCACGTGACCTGCCCCAACCTCTTTGTTCACCAGAAATAAGTCCCTCCAAGTGTTTTTTGAATATAAGAACCAGTCCTAGTCTGGTTGGATTTGAGTTCAATTCAAACATTTTAGATCAACTAAGATTATTCCTCATCAATGTTAGATTTCTTTCCAGGTCTACTCCCATGCTATTTAGGCCAGCGGCCCAACTGACCTATCCTAAACTGATCCCATCCACATATAAGGTAATCTATCCACATCTTTTTTTTTTTAAAGATTTTATTTATTTATTTGAGAGAGAGAGAATGAGAGAGAGCACAGGAGAGGGGGGAGGGTCAGAGGGAGAAGCAGACTCCCTGCCGAGTAGGGAGCCCGATGCGGGACTCGATCCCGGGACTCCAGGATCATGACCTGAGCTGAAGGCAGTCGCTTAACCAACTGAGCCACCCAGGCACCCTAAGGTAATCTATCCACATCTTTAATGCTTGCCATGCATAGTAAGAAGTAAATATCCACCTTATCCCCACTCCCTGTATTAGGTATTATTGATATTTTTTGGTTTATCTTTCCAGAAAGGTTCTTTTGGTATGGACAATGTTTCTTTTATTTCTGTTTCACATACTACTATACAGTTTACACCTGGCTTTTTTCTATTAGCACTCCTTCCACATCAGCATACAGGGATATACTTTGCTTTTTAAACGTATTCTATTACATATATCACAGTTTAGTCAGCCACTTCCCTACCGGTGGACATCTCAATGACTCAGTTCTATTGTTTGGCATATGATGTGGCAATGGACATCCTTCTCCGTGTTGTTTTAATGCCAGTGGCAGTGACTTCAAGTTTTGATGGAACCTCCCAAGTTACATTCCTACCAAACCAGTTCGAAAATTTAGCATGTCATTCTCTCCCCTGCTAAAATCCTTCCTCGGAGGGGAATGTAATGGAAAGAACTTGGATTCTACCACTGAGGACCACAGGCCATTTACATCTCTGGGCCTCGTTTTCTTCACTCGTAAAGTGAGGTAGAATCTGACATCTCAGGGTGGTTGTGAGAATCAAGAGTCCGCTTCCATGAAGGCTTAGCTCTAAAAGAGGTCTGATTCCCTTTTAGTTTTTGAGTGCCCCATGCCATGGGCCAAAAGCTCAGGCAGAAGAGGCTAGAAAAGCCCCTCTTCCGACCTGTAGATAATGAGAATGAGGCACAAAGGGCACCAGACGTTTGGTCAAGACCACACAGTGTTGGGAGCAAAGCTGACTCACCAGAGGCTGAGCTGCTGCCAACGACCTCTGGATCCCGGCCCCAGGGGGCTGTACACATCTTGACTAGGTCAGCTGAGGTCTGTCCTAGCTACTCCCCATTCTACCTATTCCTCTCACCCAACTCCCCACTGTCCCTACGCAAACACTCGAGCACATTCCGCACTCACTTGAACGTCGGTGTACTCCCTCCCCGCTGGGCCTCAGACGTTGCACCCTCGGAACTCGCCTTTTGCACCCAGTGAATGTGAGGGGGCGTACGTACGTGTAGAGGGCAGACGGATTTGTAGAACACGTCACATTTGTGTGTTGCGTGGTGTGCACATCCTTGTGTAGAGATGTGAAACGTGTGCAGTGGGGTGTGCAAATGTGGTGATTCATGGAGTACGGAGGTCCCGCTCCACCAGCGCCCACCCTTCCCAGCGGTACAGTCTGATTTCCCTCAGCCTTCGCCTCGACTTTCACACCATTTTGCGCGTGCGCGACTCCTCTTTGGGCTCCTTCCCCCCCCAACCTGCGATTGATATCCCGCCTTCGCCCCGCCCCCGCCACGCTTTACGACCCCGCACGCCAATTTTGCTGCAGACGCTCCGGCTGCCGCCGCTGCCCCTGCCGCCGAGGGTTTTGCCGGTGAGGTGAGCTGAGCTGAGCTCTGCTGACCTGAGGTGTGTTTTTGGGCTGGTGCCGCCGGCGGCCGAGGAGTAGGTGGAGAGCCGGGCCAGCGGGGACGGCAGGTCAGTCGCTGCTTTGTTTCCCCAGCTTCGGTCCCGTCTGCGTTGCTGCAGGGAGGCCGCCCCGGCCCGGCGAGCTGAACCAATGCTGGATCTGGAGGTGGTGCCGGAACGCTCTTTGGGGAACGAGCAATGGGAATTCACCCTGGGTGAGTGTGGGATCCTACCGCAGAACCTTACCCTGCTTCTTACTTACCTCCAGGCCTTTCCTGCCTCTGGTCTCTGCCCCTTATTCCCCTGCGCCCGCGGGTCCTCGCCTCTTCCGTCCTCTCGGCTCTTTGGGCTCCAGGCACTAAGTTACCCGTTCCTACCGGCCAGACTCGCTAGTCTGTCGCTGGTCCTGACCTTGACGCCCTCGCCTCACGCCTCAGCAGGGCTCCTTCTGGGGCAGTGGTACAGTAGTAATAATAACAACAATGGCTGACACGCCCCAAACACTTACTCAAGGCTAGACCTTGCTTCTTTGCGTAATTATCTCAAGTATGCCTCCTTGGGGTTTGAGGGTCCGTACTGTTGTTTTTTCTATTTCCATTTTACAGACGTAATAGCTAAGAAGTGACTGACACCCTTAAACGCCACAGTAGTACGTCTCTTTTTGCTTTTCTGGGCTGTAGGTTGCCTTGTCCGTAGGGGAAAGCTAGGGTCAGATCCCATAATCACATGTTAGGGATCTAGTCAAGGGAGGTAAGAAGAGTTTGTGTATTAAAGGAACTTGTTACTTGTTTCCTTCTCCTTTTCAGTGTGGTCGATGTGTGGTGTAATCCTAAACCCAGACCTTAGCAGAGAGAGTTGAAGGTTTAATGAAATAAGAGTTCAGGGAGAGTAACATTTAGTTTGTATAAAATGCAGTTTGGCCATTTTGGGGGTTTTGGCCCAGTATTAACTATTCCCAACGTCACTACCTTTATATATACAAGTATGTGCATTCAGTGACTCCAGTGTATGTTTACACTTACCCAGCACTAGGAAAAGGGGGTGTGGAGCAGATGTTGGTGCTCTTTGTGCAGACTTCAGCTTTTGTCCCACTAATTTGGGCTACTGGACTGAGTGACCTGCTCCTTTGGGCTATTAACTCATCCTTGAATCTGGAAGACTCTTGTCAGTGGAGACAGGCTAGATGAGAAACTGCACAATAGATGCTGGTAGGACCCTGCTGGTGCTTAGTGTCTCCATGAACTAACTGAACTACAAGCCTCTGGGTTATAGGAGCCAGTTTTATAGAGAGGTCTTAGCCAGTTTCTCTCATAACTTACACCACTCCTGCAGAGTTCTTCCCAAAATTTTAGCTGGTATGAAACACTTTGGCCTCTTGTGAAGCACCAAGAGCTTGATTGGGAGGCCAGTAATACATTTGCCTTCAGACCCATTCATATGCTGATGCTGTTTGCCTTCTATTGAAGAAAGAACCTCCCCTACACACAGCTTCTCATACCAGTACTTCACAGGGCAGAGAGAGAACCACAACCATAACTTCAAACTGCTTGATGGTGCATGCATGTAGTTTGTGAATCTCGGTGGTACAGTCTCTTGGCCAAAAGTAGTGATTAGAATGTCATTTGAGGGGTGGGTGGCTGGCTTAGTCGGTAGAGCATGCAACTCTTGATCTCGGGAGTTGGGAGTTCCAGCCCCACACTGGGGGTAGAGTTTACTTAAAAATAAAAATAAAAAGAATGTCAGTTGAGACCAGGATTTCCCAAAAAAGCTGGGTGGAAGAGCAAGGCTTCTTCTGTCACCTGTTGTTTAGATACCTTAACCCCCATTCCTAACTTTGCCAGTTTCCAGGAATCAAGGGTTTGGGTAGTTCTTTCAAACTGTCTAAATATCTAAATGGCAACAACAGTGAAAAGGGCATTTCTCTACAGTGGCCCAGAATTGAACTTTGAGGGAAGCCTCATAGAGGTGGCTTGGCCTTGATGATTCTCTGGTGGGTCTTAAAAATCAGCCTGGTTCTGTTGGTAAAGCATGTGACTCTTGATCTCAGGGTTGTAGGTTCAAGCTCCACTTTGGGTGTAGAGATTACTTAAAATCTTTAAAAAAAAAAAAAAATCTGCGGTTTTAAAGCGTGTCTGCCTGAAAGATGACAGTTATTTTAATTTCCTTAAGCCTTTTAAAAAAAAAGAAAGAAAAAGATTTTTTTCTTCTCTCTCAGTCTTCTCCCCAACCCTCAACACATGTAAGCTGAAATTGGGGCTGATAGGTAGGGATAGATCTAAGAAGTGGATCTATGCTTTAGAATTACATTCCTAGGCTAGAGAACTAGGCAGTGCTTAACTAAAGTCACCACAACCCTGTAAGGTAATCTCCATTTGCCACATGAGGAGCAGGCTCAGAAAGGTAGAGATGATAAAAGTAGGTACCTGAACAGGGAATTCCTGCTTCCCACTGCTCTGCCCTTCTGAGGATTGGCTCAGCTTTGTCTCTGTTCTTTCTGGAATCTGCAAATGCAGATGCATCTAGCCCTTGCCATCATCTGCCTGGCATCACAGTGGGGAGCTGCATCCAGCTTCTTGGCTTCCTTCCTGACCTTTGTGTCATGTTGGGAGATGAGGGAAATGCCAACAACACTGACAGGAAAACCTAGGCAAAGAGGAATCTCTGAGAATCCCACTGATGGCTTGACTAGTGGTGGAATAAAGGCAGTACAAACTTGAAATGTTTTCAGTAAGGCTTGGAGAATGTATTGGTGTGGAGGCATGTATCTGAATTGTTATAAACTGAAGCCTCACTCCGTTTAAGGCAGCGTATAAACCTTTGTGGACTCTGCTTACAAACATCAAAAATTGGGGGCCCCTGGGTGGCTCAGTCGTTAGGCATCTGCCTTCGGCTCGGGTCATGGTCCCAGGACCCTGGGATCGAACCCCACATTGGGCTCCCTGCTCCGCGGGAAGCCTGCTTCTCCCTCTCCCACTCCCCCTGCTTGTGTGCCCTCTCTCGCTATATCTCTATGTCAAATAAATAAAATCTAGAAAAAAACAAACATCAAAAATTGAATAAGAAATGGTCATATACCCTGAAGAGTTTAGTGTGAGGGAAGGGTTATAGAAATAGTTCATTATATTAAAATGAGGTAGAGGCTGTATAGGGTGCTTTGGAGGGGAGAAAAGACTCGAGACTCAGGGAGGGCTTTCTATCTACCTGCAGTAGTCAGTACCATTCCTGGAGCCAGTGAGCACCAGGAAAGCCCTATCAGAAATCTGCCAGATTTCTCTTCTACAGTGTCTCTATAGATACAAATCTTCCAGTCAAATTCAAAACAAAACAAAACAATGGGAAAGATTGTGTGTGTAGGGAACTATAAGCAGTTTGGTATTCTAATTAGAGCGTGATATACTAATGGAAGAAGAAAATGGGTTCTCCAAATTCCCAATACTCTTTGGTGGTAACTGCCTGGGACACTACTAAGGAGTTTGGGGTCCAATGGAAAAGAGGGTGAAGTGAAGATTAGTGAAGTGTGTTGTGGACATGGGTTTAGGAAGAAAGTTAGAGACTAGATTTGGGGAGGTGGAGAAGGAATCTAGAGGTGACTGGGTAGATGTTAGAGGTATTGAGACCCAAAATACAAAAGAGAACTCAGATTGAAAAGAAGATGAAAAAGTCACTGTTACAATCTGTCAACTTTTTATTTGCCTTTAGGTTTATACAGAAAAGAGATTGAGATGTGAGAAACTAGGTGGTTGGTTGGATGAGTGAATGAGGAATGGGCAGAAGGAAATGTTGCCCATCATAGAGACCTGGCAAGTTAGAGGAACAGCAGGAAAGAGTGATGTTAGTAGAGACAGGATGAGAGTGCTCAGAGTGAGAGTGTGGTCACCGGGGTCTATGGTACAGGATTTACGTGTCCCATAATTGCTTTGTTTCACTCCATCAGAGCCCAACAGATACATAGGACCACCTACTATTGTGCCAGGCACAGTGATTGGGTGCTGGGGATGCAGCAGTAAGACAGATAATGTTTCTGTCCTCGAGGTTTAGAGGAGACTAACAGATAAGTAAACTGGATGGGAGGCTTTATTAGATAAGGCAGTTGGGGAAGTGAGATGTGAGTAAGACCTGAAGAATGAGAAGAAACCAACTATGGGAGGAACATTCCAGCAGAGTCTGAGCTAGCACAGAGGCCTAAAGGAGGAAGGAGTTTGACATGTGCTGGGAACAAAGGGAGGCATGATGAGCAGTGGAAAGAAAGATGGAGGTAGACAAGATCCAGAATATTCAGGGACTTTAGGTGATGGCTTGTTGTTTTGAGATTTATTGCCCTGTAATGGGAAACTCTTGGAGGGTTATAAGCAGATAAATGATGAGATCTATAAGACATAAGATGTGTACAGTTTAGAAGGCTGACATACAGTCTGTACCCTTTTTGGGGCTAGGTAGCTCTGTTAGAACTGGGACAGTGCTCTAGTTTCTTTGCCATACATATGGTTGGTTCCCTTTAGAGGACTTTTGTAGCCTGCCTTTATCAGCAGCTGTGTGACAACTGATCGTTGTAGCTGCTTTGTCTCCTCCAGGTGGGTTCCTCCCCAGGTGACTCAGGACCTGAGGACCCGAAGATTCCAAGGCCAGGGATTTGATGTGGTTAAGTGGAGAAGAATCCTTCCTTGAGAAACTGATTTATGCCATGTGGGTCAGAGAAGCCATGTGGCCTTCTGTTTCTCAGCACCTAACACATGGATGTTTGCCCATTGTTTTGGGGAGAGACAGCACAGATGCTCCTCCATTTCAGGAATGGCAAAGCTGAGTGATGCGTCCAATTTGTTCATATTCTCAACAAACATTTATTAAGCCTTACTATGTACCAGGCCCTATGTTATAGAAGGCGGGAAAGTGCCTTGTGTTAAGGTCTGGTTTCCTCCAACTTTCTTCAAACTGTAGAATGGACCATCAAATGAAGGCAAGGTTAGATCATTGTTTAAATGTAGATAGACCATGTGTTTTTATAACCTTCTGTTATTTGTGTGTAAACTCTTTTCTGCACATCTCTCCTAGAATCAGAGGTAAAGTGATCTTGAATGTGAGCCACTGTGCTTACTTGAGGTCATATGGTGGTCCCTCCTTCTCCCTTTCTCTTACTACCTACTCCATTACCCATCAGCTTGGCTGAATAAATATTCAACAGCCACTATGTGGTCAACCCTGTACTGGGTGCTGGGGATCCAGAGAGTGGTGAATAATACAACATTGCCCTTGGAGTCATAAAGCTGTGAGTCTTTGATTTGGGATTTTGTCTGGGACTTTGTTTTGGATTGTCTCTCTGTGAGTTTCTTCTTGTTTGAAATATAATGGACTCTGAAAACATACTTTTTGGTAGTCCCTGGGATCTTAGAGATATTGTTGGGATTTGGATTTCTTAAATTGGGGACATATATAAATTTGTTTATAATGGGCCATGAGTTCAAAGATCAAGTATTAAGACTTAGAGGATTTGTGGTTTGGTAAGTAAGGATCCAGTGAAATTCTTAGTAAAGTAAGTTGGTTCTGGTAGATGTGTGATTTTTTTTTAGATTTTATTTTTATTTATTTGAGAGAGAGAGAATGAAAGAGCATGAGAGGGGGGAGGACCAGAGAGAAAAGCAGACTCCCTACCGAGCAGGGAGCCTGATGCGGGACTCGATCCTGGGACTCCAGGATCATGAACTGAGCCGAAAGCAGTCGCTTAACCAGCTGAACCACCCAGGTGCCCAGATGTGTGATTTTTGACTTTTTAAATGAGCCCTTACAAGTCATGTGCTCCTGCAGACTCTCATTTGAAAGATGAGGAGACATGCCAGAAAGAAAGAGAGGAAGGAACCTGCCCTAGGTAATACGTAATTCATGGCAGAGTGAGAACCAGAACCTGGTCTCCAGATCCAGTCATGCAGTCAGTGCTTTTCTCACTGTTCTTTGGTTCATGCTGACTTTGCCTTCTCTGAGCCCTTTTCCTGCTTGGGATCAGGACAGTAGTTCTCATTCCCAGGAATCTCTTTTATATATTCACTCCCTCCCCTTATACAATCCAGTTGTTCCCTTAGTGCTTGCTGCTAACTTTATTCTAGCTCTTGCTGCTACTGAATTTTTATTTACTTATATGTTTATAGACCTTAGTGGCCCCCGCCTCCCACCCCAGGCTTTACTGCACGGTCTAATGCCTAGTATGAAGATAGATGTCAGGAAATGGATAGCCCAAGTAACCACACAGGTGTCCTTGCTTTATTTCAGGAATGCCTCTGGCTCAGGCAGTAGCCATTCTTCAGAAGCACTGTCGCATCATCAAAAATGTCCAGGTTCTCTACAGTGAACAGGTGAGTGGTAGCTGCTTTGTTTACTGAAATAGCATTCCTCATCGTTGAGTCACATCCAGAGGTTGATGCTCTGGGAGAGACACACTGGCAGGGATTGCTTGGTCATTGTGTTTGAATGGGAGAATCTCTAGCACTGGTCAGTCACCAAGTACATTTTCTTTGATTCTGAAACTTCGTCTTGATAATCTAGTGCTGCCAGGTTTGGAAGAGCACTAATAACTGAACTTGTTTTTTGATGTGTTTGACTTATCTACTGGTAGTCTTGGGGGACTGATAGTAGATATCTACTATCTACTATCTACTGATAGTCTAGGGACTATCTTGTCTTCTAGGGTGCTTGCCTTGCACTTTTTCATTTAAAATAGTCTTTTCTGCTTTGTTGATTGGTTTGTGTTCAGAGTTGTTGCCGTGCAAATTTCTAGCCAGCAGAGCACTCCAGACTTGAAAAGAAGCAGGTATAGCTCACTACTTTAATGAGAATGATCTGATACATGAGATCATACGTCAAAATAATTGGCTCCAAATTAATGGACATAGTTCATATTTTGCTCTTTTTTTTTTTTTTTTGGTCTGATTTGTCGTGGTCTCTATTAAATGTTGGTCAGTTGTGCCAGGAATTAACCCCTATCATATAATGTTGCATGTATCTACAAAGACCTTTCCCATTTCCAGAAAGAATATATATGTTACACCAGAGTACTTTCTGAACATCAAGATTTTTTGTGTTTGGTTTTATATGTAAAGTTAGAGACTATTTTTTATGGGCTTTTAGAAATAGGATTCTTTATCTCTCTAAAAATGCAACCTACCTTCTACTGAACTCTCTGAAACCTGTGATTCTTCTACGACACAGACCATGTGTTGCTGTGTGGAGCAGCCTTTATGGTGCCCTATGTGTCACAAACCTCAGGGAATAAATAGATTCTGTATTGTTTTGTTTTGGTTTTGGCTGTTTGGTTTTTTTATATTTTATTTATTCGACAGAGCACAAGCAGGGGGAGTGGCAGAGGGAGAAGCAGGCTCCCCACTGAGGAGGGAGCCCGATGCGGGGCTCGATCCCAGGACCCTGGGATCATGGCCTGAGCTGAAGGCAGACGCTTAACCCACTGAGCTACCCAGGCACCCCAGGGAGTAAATAGTTTTGAGCCTATACATGCTACTGCATGTCCTCACTCACTTTTCTGAGACTTTCTACGTACTGTTTTGATGATTTTAGTTCCCTTTGTTCCAATTAGTTTCAGATCCTAAAGCAAATGACAGTTTATTTATTTTTTTTTTTTAAAGATTTTATTTATTTATTTGAGACAGAGAGAATGAGAGAGACAGAGAGCACATGAGAGGGGGGAGGGTCAGAGGGAGAAGCAGACTCCCTGCCGAGCAGGGAGCCCGATGCGGGACTCGATCCTGGGACTCCAGGATCATGACCTGAGCTGAAGGCAGTCGCTCAACCAACTGAGCCACCCAGGCGCCCGACAGTTTATTTTTGACATGAAGAATGTTGTAGATTAGGGGCGCCTGGGTGGCTCAGTCGTTAAGCGTCTGCCTTCGGCTCAGGTCATGATCCCAGGGTCCTGGGATCGAGCCCCGCATCGGGCTCCCTGCTCGGCGGGGGGCCTGCTTCTCCCTCTCCCCCTCCCCCTGCTTGTGTTCCCTCTCTTGCTGTGTGTGTCTCTGTCAAATAAATAAATAAAATCTTAAAAAAAAAATGTTGTGGATTAGAGGTGAGTGAGATTTCTGTGAGGCTTTCTAGTTTGGCCTAGTGCCAGGGTTGAGCCTCTCATGTATGTCCAGACATTAAACTCTGCAGTACAATACTCCCCTTCCAGCCCAGTGAGAGAGACCCTATGTGAAGGGTCTTCCTGAGACAGGGAATGCATCATCTCTGCAAGTGCTTAGATATTCTTGTGGTGCCTACCACACAAAAAGGGACTTCTAAGAGTGGGCCAGGGGATTCCTTGAGCCACAGTGTCAAAGTGTTTTCTCATTTATAAAGTGACGGATGGTGACTTTTCCTCTTTGTCGTACTCGGATGATCCCTAACCTACTCTGACTTTCAGTGTTAAACCATAAGGGAATTACTCATGACGATTAGCAACCATCCAAACAGGGATAATGGGCTTGCTTCTTGAGCTTATAGCTCCTGCATATTCAGTTAAATCAGATTTGGGCACCCCAAAATTAGATACATTTGAAAATAGGCTTAACCGGTTTTTAAGAATGAAGTTTATTTCTTATTTCACTACTTTTGTTGTCTGTTGTTGCAATCTTTAGGTACACATAGTAGTTTTAGCATTAAGCTCATTTCCCCTGATATCTTCTAAGCAACTGGAATCAGTTGGAAAACATGGGTTTTTGAGTCCAAACCTTGGTTCGGATCCTTGCTCTTCCTATTTCTTAGCCATGCAACTTTTGGTCAGTTGTGCAAGGAATTAACCCCTATCATATAATGCTGCATGTATCTACATGCAACCAGTCTGGTTCTCCTTCTGTAATGTGGATATAGTTTCCTTGTAATAGAAAAATCTTTTTTTTTTAATTTTATTTATTTATTTTAAGTAATCTCTACACCCAGTGTGGGGCTCAAACCCACAACCCCAAAATCAACAGTCACATGCTCCTCTGACTGAGCCAGCCAGGTGCCCTAGAATAGAATAACCTTTTGATGAGGATCAAGAGGAGGTGGTCTCTCAGAATTCTGATGTAATGCTTCTTAAATTGGGTCCTGTCCTCCTCTGCCCTCCTTCCCTTCCTTTACCATCTGTCTCCTTGCTCCCATCAAGTGTGAAGAATAGTTTGGCCCCATTAAATGTTTCAGAAATATCTTCTTGTCTCTAGCATATCACACTTTGGAAGTTAAATGTGTATATCAAGTAGGTCCCATCTTTCTTAGAGGGAAAAGTGCTAACTAAGAGCGAACAGCTTTACTAACTGTTTCATATGGAGGACTGTATAGTTCTGGGTCACTGAAAGGGCCTGCTTAAACATAACATAGTACAGATATCCTTTGGTTCTGGAGATATAAAATACTAATAAAATGATGGTTGTGAGGATTTGCTTGCTTTTGAAAATTATCTAGTTATGTCCTGAATTGTAACCCATGTCAGGAGAAAAATGATCAGATCTTGGAAGAGTGTAAGAAAATTCAGATCCTCCCATCATTCCTCCTCCAAGCAAAGATCTTGAAGGATGCTAAAATGTTGCTTCATCCTGCTTACTGCCATGTAATAGCCCTCTCAGAAATGTGTTCTGGGGTGAGAATCAGTGACCTAACGTCAGGGTTCATTGTTGTATTATCTTGCTTGAGGCCTAATGGTTTTAGACATTCATACAGGCCTACTAGAAAATTACAGCATTCCTTCTTCTAGTGTTTGCCAGGCATGATGGTGCCACCTGGGCCTGCTACCTTGTGAAAATTATTGGCGTAGAAGGGAACAGACAGTCCGAGCTAATCCCAGAAGGCTCTTTGGAGAGAATTTTTCTTTTCTTTCTTTTCTTTTCTTTTCTTTTCTTTTCTTTTCTTTTCTTTGTTTCCTTTTCTTTTCTTTCTTTCTTTCTTTCTTTCTTTCTTTCTTTCTTTCTTTCTTTTTCTCTTTCTTTCTTTCTCTTTCTTTCTTTCTTTTCTTTCTTTTCTTTTCTTTCTTTCTTTCTTTCTTTCTTTCT
The DNA here is from genome assembly GCF_029215605.1 of Mirounga angustirostris. Classification (NCBI taxonomy): domain Eukaryota; kingdom Metazoa; phylum Chordata; class Mammalia; order Carnivora; family Phocidae; genus Mirounga; species Mirounga angustirostris. The sequence goes on along the minus strand of NW_026991724.1, from coordinate 18,675,489 downwards.
TTTCTTTCTTTCTTTCTTTCTTTTTGATTTTATTTATTTGACAGAAAGAGCAAGAGAGCACAAGCAGGGGGAGTGGCAGAGGGAGAAGGAGAAGCAGGCTGTCCACTGAACAGGGAGCCTGATGTGGGGCTCTGTCCCAGGACCCTAGGATCATAACCTGAGCCGAAGGCAGATGCTTAACCGAGTGAGCCACCCAGGCACCCCTGGAGAGAATTTTTCCAGGGAGGCCCACACCAGTGGCACCTGGCCTTCCAGCCTACACCTCTATCTCTGACAGCCACACTTCTGTCATTCACTGTGCCTACCTTGGGTGGCTCTATAAAGAAACTTCTAAACTCTTTTGAGAGCTATGTGCCAGTTTAAAGGAGGGACAGGGTTTTGGATGTTGGGTTTGTTTTTGTTTTTGTTTTTCTGTTGGGCAGCTTGGTTCAGGGCTATGAAATGGCTTCAGATGTCAAGCAAGTCCTTGAATTGATTGCATTAGAGCAGAAGCAGGCTAGTGATACAGACATGATGAAAGAGTGCTGTATGCTAAGTGCTGTGCTTGGTGCCCTTTCTCCTGCTATCTAGATCTATCTCTGTTCCCACAACAACCCTGGAGGGAAGGGATGATGATATTCCCATGAAGAAACTAGAGCTCATAGAAGTTTTGAGAGTCACTTAAGGTCACCAGCTCACCAGTACTCAAGGCTTGGCTCTGTCCACTGCTTTGTGCTGCTACTCCCCTCCCCCCAGACTCAGAAGAGGCAAATGTAGAAATATGACTCCTTAGATCTTAGATTTAGGCTTTTCAGAAAGAAGCACATGTGATATGGGATGGTGGGGAGAGGAAAGGAAGGAGTAAGAGTGTCATCTCATATATAAACAGTACAAGGTATTTCTTTGTCCTGGAACATGGCTTAAAGCAGTCAAAGTATACAATAGATTTCCTGTGGATGGCACAAACAGCCTGGAAGTGAATGGACATAGGTTCAGCTGTCATGCATTGAACATTACCTGACAAATTTGGGTCCTAGAGAGGCTCTTTTACCTGGTCTCTGTTCCTCGCTGATTGCTCTGTAGGTTTGATAGGTAAACCCATGCTATAGATGTGGACTCTGGACCTTCCAAAGAAAATGGCCTCTATATTCACATAATCTTGGCCCTTTCCCTCAGGTAATATTACTCAAAGCCTAGAAGAAAGAGGCTCTTTTCATCCAGTATTAGGAAGCAGCAGCTTCAGACTGGAAGCAGAGGACACTGCATTCACACAACAGTTTGTTAGTTGGGCGAGGGAGGGCTATCTGCACTTCCATAATCTCTGTGCATTGCATTTAGATTTGTAAGGTTTTTTAGTTGCTGTTGAGTAAGTTGTTCAGAGTGCTTTACTTTTTGTTTTGCAGTCTCCTCTAAGCCATGACCTCATCCTTAACCTGACTCAGGACGGGATCAAACTGCTGTTTGATGCTTTCAATCAGAGACTTAAGGTAACTATGAATGACAACTAAAGTTGCATGTCAAGCTGATTAATATGTGCTATTGTGAGATGTTTCTGAAACTAATAAGTCAGAGTAGACTCCTGTGATTCAGAGTCCCCCACAGTCTAGGGGACTAAAGCTGTACCTGTTCCCCTAAATAGAGGAAAGCTGGGGGTGGGGTGGGATGGGGTGGGGTGGGGTGGTTGGAAGGAGGCTGGAAAGGACTCCAACCCGAGGCTACAGAGGTGAAAGGGAAAAAGTGTTGAAGATTTGGGGAATATGCTATGGGGAGGGGACTCTTAAGTTATTCAACTTAAGGAAAGCGACAGAAGAGCTAAGTTATCTGGCACAGATTATTCCAAGTCTTAAAAGGGATACTAAAAATGGGGCCTAACTGCAGAATAGGACCAAAAGACTTGTTTTTGTATCTTGTTTTACTTCATTCTTAGGTCAAACAGTATGTCTTGGAAGATGAAAAATGGAACTGTTCTTCCTAAAATGCTGGGGCTTAGGGCTTAATACCACCAGCAATGAGTTGATTCTTTAACCCCCTTCAGGATATGTAAACAAACAAATTAGTGCTGTGTAGGGTTTGTCTTAATTGCTGTTCAAGTGCAGTTTACTAACACCTGTTTTCAGTCCAGGATGTTTTTAATATACTATTTATGAATGCCTGAGCTTCACAGATTAGTCATGTGACACCAGACTCATGCCTCAGAGTCACAAGGTTGAATGTGGCTCTGGGCAGTGGCATACCAGAGCAGTTACCCTGGTTAGGTTGTGCCTTTCCAAAAACTTGGGTATTTCCTAGTTCTCATCATCCCATCACAAGTGAACTGCTAAGGAGACAAGACGGAACATGGAAAAGGAATCTGTACATTGAATGAGAAGTCCTCATTATGATTATTTTTCAAAAAGCAAATGTATTAGCCCCACAACTACCTTGCCTCTCCTTGTGGACTTAGTCATCCTGTCTTCACTGACCAAAAGTTTCACAGTGGGAAAGGGAAGACAATGGTCATTAGTGTGGCTTCATTACAAATTGGGGGGAAAATAATCTGGAAACACCTTTACAAAGAGTTATTTGTCTCAGCTTGGTAAGTCCACTTTAGGAAACATAACCCCAAAAGCTTATGGGGAAGGTAATATTGCCAGGTATTTATAACAGGGCTCTTCATAGTACTGAAAGGCTGGAAATAACCTAAATGGATAAAAAAGGGGGATGGCTAGGCAGCCCATCGTAGAATCACAGCCTGGTGAGGACAGTGTCATGTATTTAGTGAGTACTTGGTACGGGTTAGGCACATGGCTAAGTGCTTCCCATACATTTCCTAACCTAACAAGCTTGTGAGCAATACTGTTTACCAGTGAGACAATAGAGGGACAGAGGGTGAGTGGTCTGCTAAGCTTTTAACCCTGAATTACCAGTGTGTGGTGGCCCTTGGGAATAGAAATGACTTAGCTTCTGTGATGGGTTTGGGAAATAAATGTGATAAAAGCTGAAGAAAATTGAGCACACTATGGAGAAATGTGAGGAATGGGAAGTACATTTGAATGGGAAAGGAAATAAATAGAACCGTTTCTTCTGCTTTCTGTGGGGTCCCTATGAAGAGAGGGGGCTGGGGCCCTGTCTGAGCCTCTGGAAACTGGGGAAGCAATTCTCAGGTGCCCTTGGTCAGCATCAGATTTGACCTACCCCATCTGCCTGCCCTTCCATCTGAGCACTTAAGAATCCACCTCTCCCTGATGCCTTGACTCCCTGTCTGTGAGAAAGCCCTGTGGAATGAGGCTTCACAAATCTCATCCTTTACAACTACCTGTCTTTTCATTTCCTGTCTTGGCTGCTGCCGTGGCTTCTCCTCTGGGGAATTCAAGGCCTTTTCCAGCCGAGAGGATGGTAAATCATGGACTTCAGACTTCCCCAGCTGGTTGTCCCTGTGGCTCAGCAAGCTCCATGGGCCAAAATCTGCTTGTTGATTCTCCTGGTGACATGAAGGACTCCAAGATGGGTCTCTTGCCACATTTGCTGTCATACATAGGCCCTGTGATTAACTGTGGGCCACTGTTCTCCCATTAGGCAGGCAGGGTTGAAACACCCAAAATATTGGTCTGGATTATTGGCAGGTGGGTAATAATGACACAGAAGGAATATCTTCGAGGCCTACCCCCAGGGTGAGTGGTGGGTCATCATTGGCCAGTTGTAGGGGTGGCAATCAGGGAGGCAGAGTGCCTGCACCTGCTATATAAGCGAGGCTTCTGGCTAAAGGCTGAGGCTTTCTGCCAGCATGGGGCCCTGGCCTTGGTGAAATGGCGTACCAATTTGGCATGATACAGGCTTTCTGAAGGGGACAGTAGGTATCTTATGAATCACAGCTGTTCCTCTGTCCTTCCTTGCATGACCTCTCTTGGCACCTCTTTTCATGCTTTCTAGCTTCATATTGCCCGTAGCTAGCTTCATAACAGTCAGACTTGACAGATGTTTTAAGTACCTTTCCTGTGTGAAATAATAAAGCCTGACCTTAAAGGGCTTAATTCCCTGGGACTGGTGAACAGCATACACAAGTAGCATAGGAGAGTTGATTGAAGTGCTGTGATGGCCCAGCAGAGGGAGTTAACTCTTAGCAGTAAGTAGGATCAGAATAGTTGCATTATAATTAAGAGGTGCCCAACTTGTGGTTCAGTGTTAGGATCATGAAACAAAGTTAGGGATGAGGTCTGGCCAAGAGTAAACTGCCTATTATGTCTCATTTTCTGTGGCAGTGCCAGATGCTTCTACACACAGGGCCCCACGGCCCCTTGTAGGATGAGCCCTCAGGGCAAGCGCACATTGAACCAGCTGTGCTTATTCCTCTACAATGAAGGCCAGGACTCCCAACTGGAGGATAGTGGCTGGTGCTCTGGGCCCCAGCCAGCCATGCTTCTGGCTGCCAAGCCCTTGACACCATTAGCATAGAAGACTTCATAGTGCTCATTACTTGGCACCCCTAGTGACTGAGTGTTCAATACTTTTGTCTCTGCCCTGAGTTCTTGGCATTTAATCCAAGGCTGAACCCCTTGATATGACACAAGGGTCCTGAGGTTCTCCAGGTGCCCTTCAATAGTTATATATAGATATAGATGTAGATACATGAATATTGTCACACTTGTCCTAACCTAATGTAATACAACTTCTAGCAGGATATACCGCCCCCCTCAATCTTTTTGTTTTGTAAACTAAAGTATTTTAAAGCTGTTTTTTAAAGTGAATTGATTTGGGGTCTTTCTAATACGGCAAAGTGTGGAATAAAAGGAAGAGGGCTCAGTATCCAAAGGTACAGCTTTAACCTTTAAGCTACGTGATTTGTTTCTGTGGAGGGTTTCATGGTTCTGTATGTGCTGTCCTCTGTATGACCCAGTAGTAGATTAGATAGAGGAACCTTCACCTGCAGCATCCATGGACATCTGTTGAGTGATCCACTGGAAGAAGGAAAAGGAGAGGTTATGCTGTGTGTGTGGTATGGGTTTTTCCTCCAGATTTAAAAATGAGAACAAAATATAATGTCTGGTGCTTCAGGAGAAGTCTGACTAGTGATAGATTTTTTTTTCTTCACTGTTTTTTAAATACCTTTTTTTTTTAAGATTTTATTTATAAGTGATCTCTACACCCAACAAGGGGCTCATACTCACAACCCCAAGATCAAGAGTCACATGCTCTACCGACTGAGCCAGCCAGGCGTCCCTCTATAAATGTCTTTTTAGTCAGTCTTTTTCAACTGCAGAGCATTACCAATGCTTAAACATTTGATTTTTTTTTTTTTTAGGTGATTGAAGTATATGACTTGACTAAAGTAAAGTTAAAATATTGGTAAGTTTACTCCCCCACTGGTATATGTCACAGGATTGGTACAAATGGAGTTTATCTATTACCCTCATTAAGTTAGTAAAGGAGTCCCATCCATAGCAGTTCTACGATTACAGCCTGGTGCCATGATTTCCTCAGGCAGCCTCCAAACCTATTCAGCTTTCCGGGGAAGAGAAGGAAATCTTATTAAGGACATGCTGTGTGTAGAACACTTCTCATATATGTCAGCTCATTTAATCCTCACAACAAAGCAGGGCCTCAGCTTAGAGGTGATATGACTGTCTTGTGGGTCACAGCTGCCATCCTTCCCCGCCGCACCCCCCATAGGTCTGACTCCAAAGCCTATGAATGCTAAAGCGAACGCCAAAGGGACTGCTGTTTGGGGGCCAAAAATCTACTTTTTTTTTAGATTTATTGGAGCGCCTAGGTGGCTCAGGTGGGGAGCCTGCTTCTCCCTCTCCTGCTCTCCCTGCTTGTGCTTGCTCTGTTTCTCTCTCTCTCTCTGTCAGATAGATAATTAAAATCTTAAAAAAAAAAAAAAAGATTTACTTATTTTAGAGAGCAAGTGCCTGCAGTGGGGTGGGGCAGAAGAGAGAGAGAGACAGACCTAAGCAGACTCTGCACTGAGCGTGGAGCCCGACCCAGGGCTCAATCTCACGATCTTGAAATCCTGAGATCATGACCTGAGCTGAAACCCAAGAATCACATGCTTGACCGACTGTGCCACCCAGGTACTCCATTGTTGTTGTTTTTTTAAGATTTTATTTATTTATTTGAGAGAGCAAGCACTGGGGGAGAGGGGCAGAGGGAGAGAGAGAAGCAGACTCCGTGCAGAGCATGGAACCCACCGTGGGTTCAAGATCACAACCTGAACCAAAACCAAGAGTTGGACACTCAACCAACTGAGCCACCCAGGCGCCCCCAAAATCTACTTTTTAGAATGAAAATGGGAATAGTCTGTATCATAAAACAAATATTTGAGCTCCCATAATGGAAAGGCACTGTGCTAGCATCCAGAATACTCCATATAGTAAGCTTCCTTAACAGGCTTCCCTTTTCCTTTGTGAGGGCATGAAAGGGCCTGATTCCTGGGGCTGGCTCAAGCAGCATTTACCGATAGAGAAGTGGATCAAGCAAATGTGTAATAGCACTGGTCCCTGCAGATTCTTTGTGTCTTTCAATTTGTTGGAGCCTTTGTACCTCAAGGTCTGGTTTCTCTTTTCGCTCTTTTTTATTTATTTTTTATTTTTTAAAAGATTTTATTTATTTTTGACAGAGAGAGTGTACAAGCAGGGGAAGCAGCAGGCAGAGGGAGAGGGAGAAGCAGGCTTCCCACTGAGCAGGGAGCCCAATGTGGGGCTCGATCCCAGGACCCTGGGATCATGACCCAAGCCAAAGGCAGACGCTTAACCATCTCAGCCCCCAGGCGCCCCATCTCTTTTCCCTCTTAAGAGTTAGTGGTAAGTAAAAGCATGGGGTCAGCCTGCCCTGGGTTCATCATTCTGTTACCGCTGACCTGGGGAGTCATTTAACCTCTCAGAGTTTGTATTCCCATCAGAGAAATGAAGCCAGTAATATGGCTGCTGGGTTAGGAAGAGGACATGAGACACTGCTGGCAAAGCATATAGCACCATGCCTGGTTAAAAAACAGGTGTTCTGGGGCGCCTAGGTGGCTCAGTCAGGTAAGTATCTGCCTTTGGGTCAGGTCATGATCCCAGGTCCTGGGATGGAGCCCCACATCAGTCTCCTTGCTCCACGAGGAGCCTGCTTCTCCCTCTGCCTGCCGCTCCCCCTTGCCTGTGCTCTCTCTCTCTATAAGCAAATAAAATAAAAAATCTAAAAACCTACTGCTAAAAAAAAAAAAAAAAGAGGTATTCTTGGGCGCCTGGGTGGTGCAGTCGGTTGAGCATCCAACTCTTGGTTTCAGCTCAGGTCGTGGTCTCAGGGTTATGGGATTAAGCACTGAGCATGGAGTCTGCTTGAGACTCTCTCTTCCTCTCCTTCTGCCCCCCCCAAATGAGTAAATAAATCTTAAAAAAAAAAAAAAGAGGTGTTCCATGAATTATGCTAATTTAAAAAATATTCTTAACCTTAAGCATTCTTCTAATTCTTTTTTTTTTTTTTTTAAAGATTTTATTTATTTCACAGAGAGAGACATCAAGAGAGGAAACACATGTAGGGGGAGCGGGAGAGGGAGAAGCAGGCTTCCCGCCGAGCAGGGAGCCCGATGTGGGGCTCGATCCCAGGACCCTGGGATCATGACCTGAGCTGAAGGCAGATGCTTAAGGACTAAGCCACCTAGGCGCCCCTTACGCATTCTTCTTAAAGTCATACATGCCATATTTTCATGCTCATCATCTAAAATCACATGCTCCTCTTCATTTCCAAGCCCCTCCCCCTCAGGTGTTTCCCCTTTGCATGGGATCCATCTCTCCCCCCTCCCCCCATTCACCCAGTCTTTGAGTGCTGGCTGTTAAGAAAACAAGCTGCTTGGGGCGCCTGGGTGGCTCAGTTGGTTAAGCATCGGACTCTTGGTTTTGGCTCAGCTCATGATCTCAAGGTCCCGTGTGGGGCTCTGTACTCAGAGTGGAGTCTGCTTCAGATTCTTTATCCCTCTCCCTCTTCCCCTCCCTGCTCGCCCTGTCTCTCTCAAATAAATAATAAAATCTTAAAAAAGAAAGAAAGAGGGCGCCTGGGTGGCTCAGTTGGTTAAGCGACTGCCTTCGGCTCAGGTCATGATCCTGGAGTCCCTGGATCGAGTCCCGCATCGGGCTCCCTGCTCTGCAGGGAGTCTGCTTCTCCCTCCGACCCTCCCCCCTCTCATATGCTCTCTCTCATTCTCTCTCTCTCAAATAAATAAATAAAATCTTTAAAAAAAAAAATTTAAAAAAAAAGAAAGAAAGAAAAAGAAAACAAGCTGCCTTGCTTGGCTATACTGTTCCTTTAAGATGTCTATCCCCTTTTAAGAAAGTTCCTTTTGAAGCCAAACTATTAGTAGGCATCCTAGGAAAACACATTAACACTTTCTATTCCTTTGGCCATTCTTTATCCAAGTCCAAATGCCATGGGGCTGAGACTGAATTTATTTCCTTCTAAACTGCCTGATGACCCCACATATCTTGGGAGGCCCTAAGGATCAATTCTGTCTGTCAGCCTCAGGAGACTTGACTTGTTCTGACTTAAGTAATTATTCCTCACATAAAAGTTCTTTAATTAAACTTGTGTTTTGGCATACTTGTAAACTCACCTGCCTATGTTTTAAGAATAACTCTTGGGGCGCCTGGGTGGCTCAGATGGCTAAGCGTCTGCCTTCGGCTCAGGTCATGATCACAGGATCCTGGGATCGAGCCCCACATTGGGCTCCTGGCTCAGCGAGGAACCTGCTTCTCCCTCTGCCTCTCTCCCTGCTCATGCTTTCTCTCTCTCTCTCTCTCTATCTCTGTGTCTCAAATGAATAAATAAAATCTTTAAAAAAAAAAAAAAAAAGAATAACTCTTCCAACCACCATCTTCAGTGATTTGAAAAGCATCTTTGTTTTTCAGTGGAGTGCATTTTAACTCTCAGGCCATAGCTCCCACCATTGAGCAGATTGACCAGTCTTTCGGTGCAACCCATCCTGGAGGTAAGCCCAAGTCCATCTGATTCCTTTCATCATCTGTCACAGCCCATAATGATAAACCTAGCAAGTGATCCCATCCCAACCCCAGCACCCCTGAAGCCAGGTTCCTGTAGAATTTGAGGGTTGATAGTTGGGTGTGAAGGAAAGCTCCTCCCCCTTTGTTTTCAGCCTAGGAGGTCAGTTCAGGAATCAGACACAAGGAAGGTGTTGCCAAGCTGGTCTGTGTTCACATTTTCTGATGCCATTCAACCATGTCATTTTCTCCTTCCCATTCCCACAGTGTACAACTCCGCTGAGCAGCTCTTCCACCTCAACTTCAGAGGACTGTCTTTCTCTTTTCAATTAGACTCATGGACCGAGGCTCCCAAGTACGAGGTTAGCCCTTCCCTTCCTATGGTATTTGTCACCCAGTATCCAGGTAATATGGACCCAACAGACAGTGCCACTGGGGACGCTGGATAGGTAGCCTTTCTTTGGTTTCCTCATCTCTCAGGTCTTCAGAGGCCAGGATGGGCACAGTGGGTGGGGTTGATAGCAAGAACAAAGCCCAAGCCGGCATTCCCAGGAATGGGCACTTCCCACTGCAAAGTGAGGTCAGGCTCCCTTTTCAGAGAGAAACTCAGTTGTGCCTTGGTTTAAAATTCCAAATCACTGTGGTTTTTAGCAAATTGTTTCATTCATCCTTAGGTAGCAACATCCTTAGGGTCGTGAAATGATAGATGTTTGTAAAGCTTCCATTTTATTAAAGAAAGCATTCCTGTAGTTTCTTCTTGATGAAAGAAAGAAAAACTAAGTAAAATTAAAGATGAACCTCTTTGATGGGGGGAGTTGATTGACATGGAGCCGGGTTTGACTGTGTGCTTTGACCTGGCCCAGGGGCCTGGGGAAATGCCAGAGCCTGGCTCCGATGGCCTGCAGTGTGCTCTTAGTAAAACTGTTGTCTTATGTTTGCAGCCCAATTTTGCCCACGGTCTAGCTTCTCTCCAGATACCCCACGGGGCGACTGTGAAACGAATGTACATCTACAGTGGAAACAGCCTACAGGATACAAAGTATGTGTAGGGAGCACAAACTTCACGGTCCCTGGGCTCCCTGGGAGGGAGGGCAAAGCCTCTGCTCATTCTGTGCCTGCCTCCAGGGCTCCCGTGATGCCCCTCAGCTGTTTCCTTGGCAATGTGTATGCTGAGAGTGTGGATGTCCTTCGAGATGGAACTGGACCCTCAGGTTTACGACTTCGGCTACTTGCTGCAGGTCAGTTAACTTGCCTTGGGGTGGTGAATTCTCCATTATATCCATGTTGAGACGATCTAAAATCCCACATGCTTAGAGATAATTGGTATAAGACAACGTGGATATTTATGGTTAAAGCTTTGATTTAAATTTGTGAAGGGACAAGACATAGTTTTATCATTGGCAAATCTTAATAAATGACAGTAACACTGCTTCCCCTAGGATGTGCATAAGCCTTCTGTGTGCTTATGTAGTTTTGCAGTGCCTCCCAGGCTGTTTACTGGAGATGTGTCTTATGGGCTGCGATATTGGTCTGTTCTCCCCTTTTCCACCTTTTTTTTTTTTTTTAAAGATTTATTTACCCATTTTAGAGCGCACAGCGGGGAGGGCAGAGGGAGTCTCAAGCAGACTCCACGCTGAGCACAGAGCGTGACATGGGGCTCATTCTCACGACCCTGAGATCACGACCTGTGCGGAAACCAAGAGTCGGACGCTCAACTGACTGAGCCACCCAGGTGCCCCATTCCCTTTTCCACCCTTTATGGCAAGTTCTCAGTAGGCCAGCAGCAAGGACTTGTTGAATTGTGGTTTGGCCAGACCCTGCTGTGAATTTTGCTGACTGTGAACAAAAAGCTGCTGCCTTCAGTGGCTGGTCTCACCAGGATCCACGCCCTATTTGTGATTTCCTTGTATGTGGCCAGTTTCAGCTACTGTGGACCTTGAGCCATGCTTGGTAGTACAGGCCATGTCTTTGGCCTGGGAGCCAGCATAGGAGCTGTGCCTTTATGGAGCTCATAGTCTAGCCAGTGTTTGTTCATAAATTGGGGTCTTATATCAGTTTCTAGGGCACTGGTTCTTACCTATGAAGAGTCTGGTATATAAACCGTGAGCTCACTCCCCTGAACAATGAGATAGTTTACAACCTCCAGGTTAGGAATTTTTTTTTTTTTTTTAAGATTTTATTTATTTATTTGAGAGAGAGAATGAGAGAGAGCATGAGAGGAGGGAGGGTCAGAGGGAGAAGCAGACTCCCCACCGAGCAGGGAGCCCGATGCGGGACTCGATCCCGGGACTCCAGGATCATGACCCGAGCCAAAGGCAGTCGCTTAACCAACTGAGCCACCCAGGCGCCCAGGAATTTTTTTGAAATGTGGTTTTCTAGCCAAGGAAGAAAACTCTACTTAAAAGAATGTTGCACTTGAGCTATAGTGTTTGAGAGAATTGAGATTGAGAATTGAGACGTAGAAGGTCAAGTGATTTAGGGTCTCTCTTGTCAGGAGGATCACACCTTGAAACAGCAGGGTAGTCAAGGATGATGCGGTTGTCCCAGGTGACAGCAGGAGGAGTCTGTCAGGGGTGGGGGATCTCCTCCAATTGTGACTGCCGTCCTGTACAGCACACTCCCAGTGGTCACATGTCACAGGGTCAGTGGGGGAAACACTTGAAGTCAGGGACGCGCCACATCACTGTCCAATCCAGTACCCATTGAGAGTTTCCTTTGGCAAGCAGAAAGGTAGCTTGTGTCAACCAGCCCATTTCTCACATGTTTCCTTATGGGGTGTAGCTACTGGGATGCTTTTTTTTTTTTTTTTTAAGATTTTATTTATTTATTTGAGAGAGAGAGAATGAGAGACAGAGAGCATGAGAGGGAGGAGGGTCAGAGGGAGAAGCAGACTCCCCGCCGAGCAGGGAGCCCGATGCGGGACTCGATCCCGGGACGCCAGGATCATGACCCGAGCCGAAGGCAGTCGCTTAACCAACTGAGCCACCCAGGCGCCCTTTTTTTTTTTTTTTTTTTAAGATTTTATTTATTTAACAGAGAGAGACATAGCGAGAGCAGGAACACAAGCAGGGGGAGTGGGAGAGGGAGAAGCAGGCTTCCCGCAGAGCGGGAAGCCCGATGTGGGACTCGATCCCAGGACCCTGAGATCATGACCTGAGCCGAAGGCAGACGCTTAACGACTGAGTCACCCAGGCACCCTACTGGGATGCTTTTAAGATAGGAAGTCAGTTCACCTGTCTTGGTCCCCACAATAACTTATAGGAAGATTCACTCCAGGGAATCAGAACCTAAAATAGTCTCCTAAAACTAAGGGTATTTTTCCCTTGGTAGGCTTCAGATAGGGTGAGACAAGAGAGAAGACTCACACATGAAGGGTGCCTTCCCTGTGGCCCCATCTGGACATTCGCAAGTGTCTGGTACTTGGAGACTTTGGGCATACAGTCCAGCTTGACAGGACTTTTGGTGGGTTCTGTAGGTCACCCAAGCTTGCCTAAGCAGCAAGATTTATAGACAGAGGTTAACGTGGGCTATGCTTTTCCTGTGACCTAGTTAAACACAACCTTTATTTGCCACTCGGTGTATATGTGCTGTGACTAAAGACTCTTGGGTTAGTTGAAGAACTCAGTACCAATTTATTTCAGATGTTGGATCCCTGAGGTCTTCCCTATATAACAAATGGATTGTTATTCATGAAAGAGCTTTGTCAACTATAAAGCTCTTTGTAGAGTAAGGTGTTGGTGATTATCATGTACCAGGAAATGCAGTCTTCCTCAGGTTCTTGCGTGTGTGTGTGTGTGTGTGTGTATGTGTGTAGGGGAAGTAAAACACTTTGTCTTCCCATCCACAGAGTTGCTGTGTCTGTTGCTATTCCACATCTGCTATGTGTGTGTGTGTAACTGGAACTGTTTCCAAAATGTATTAGACAGAGTCAGGGTTTAAAGATTCTTCCCAAAGAAGAAACTTTTGGCAAATTGGATTTTCTTATCCTCCCACTTTTCTGGTTTGTCATTTTTGAGTGTTAGTGGGTCTATCAGTGTTTGTAGAATTAGGGAGTGAGTTAATGGATATTTCACTCTTGGCTTTTCTATAGAGTGATCTTGAGGTCCAGTCTCTGGTTGGGGGTTACCATTGAGAAGCCCCTCTTAACATAAGTTCTTGTATTTTGTCAGGAACTGGAAAGTGGCAAGAGATAATAGCACCTCATTATATACTTCCATAGCATCTATGCTGCTGTGTATTGTACCACAGCTGGGTGGGGTCAGATTGGGATCTTCACACCATAAGCTCCAATATGGGCAGAGACTGCACTTGTTTTGCTCAGCATGTTTCTTCAATATCTAACAATATCTAGCTTCAATATCTAACAAAGACATCTAACATGTCTAGCCCATGGTAGTCAATAAGTAAATATTTGGTGAGTGAATGAATGAAGTTTTCAGAGCTCCACATCACTTTTGTGGGATTGAATGAGTCTCTGGGATTTTTTTTTTTTTCTTTTCGGTTTTTTTGTTTGTTTGTTTGTTTGTTTTAGGTTTTTTTAGAGAGGGAGACAGGGGAGAGCAGCAGAGGAAGAGGGAAAAAGAGAATCTTAAGCAGGCTCCACGCCCAGCATGAGCCCAACTCGGGGCTCAATCTCACCACCCTGAGATCATGACTTGAGCCGAAATCAAGAGTTGGACGCTTAGCCGACTGAGCCACCCAGGCGCCCCTCTCTGGGATTATTTCAAGTAGATAGTGATCTCTTGTAGCATCGCAAGCCCTTGTGACCTGGTATTTCTGTTTTTATGCAGTCTTGCTCCTCAGCCAGAGCTAATAATGCAGCGTGCCTCTCTGGGGCCGCCTTGGCCCGACGCTGCAGGATCTCAGGCTCTGGGTGGGAACCTGACCACCTTTCACTTACTCTCTGCAGGTTGTGGACCTGGCCTATTAGCAGATGCCAAGATGCGGGTATTTGAACGTTCAGTGTATTTTGGTGATTCCTGCCAAGATGTTCTTAGCATGCTTGGCTCTCCACACAAGGTCTTCTATAAGTCAGAAGACAAGGTAGGGGAAATGTGTTTATAAAGTCAAATAGGCAGTCTCCTTTTAAGTAAACTCTGCCCCCAAGGTGGGATTCGAACTCACAATCCTGAGATCAAGAGTCACATGCTCTACCGACTGAGCCAGCCAGGCGTCCTTCTTTTTTATCAATATTAACTTAGTATCAAGTAAATATAAATTGTTTATTATTTTTCCATAGAACCTGTTCTGTTAAAACTGATAAGGAATTAAATTGAAAGTTCTTTCCTGATACTGTTGGTCAGATTATCCTGCCTTTTTTTGGGAGACCAGGGCCCAGTCTGTGGTCAACCAAAGCTGGCTGCATTGTTCAGCACCAGTAGCAGGAACTCTGACACTCTTGCTTACCCAACAGCTTGATCTTACACCCAAAACACAGTTTGTAGACTTTTAGTCAATCTGAGAATTGTATTAAGGAGTTGGGATTTTAATTTGTTGTTATTTTCTTCCCAACAGATGAAAATTCATTCTCCTTCCCCTCATAAACAAGTTCCATCCAAGTGCAATGACTACTTTTTTAACTACTTCACTCTTGGAGTGGTAAGTTGTGATTCCTTAGAGAAATGTTTCATTTCTGTGGTGGTGGACCATGCACCTGGGCACACCTTTGTGTCCACATGGAGCTGTAACCATGCCTGGCAGCAGGGAAACTAGCCCCAGCTGGCTTTGCTCAGTGCTCTTGCATTGGTACCCTAAAGTGGGCCTTCCCTAGCACTGAGATTGCTCAGAAACACTGGGTCCCTGGTATGTCTTGGCTTCTTTATTGAGGGCAACATGCTGCTCAGGTGGAGGCCATGGGAATCATTCCAGGTAACATAGTTTGAGATCTGCCCATTTGTAGAACATAGGAGCCTATTCTGGAGTCACAAAACAGGGAGACTAAAAAAGGGTCAAAGACAGTGGGAATGAGGGCTCCTGGGTGGCTCAGTTGCTTCAGCGTCTGCCTTCGGCTCAGGTCATGATCCCAGGGTCCTATGATCGAGCCCCACGTCGGGCTCCCTGCTTGGTGGGAAGCCTGCTTCTCTCTCTCTCTGTCAAAAAAAAAAAAAAAGACAGTGGAGTCAGGAGTAGTGGGGGAACAGCAGTGGGGTCATAAACTCTTGAGGGTAGGACAGTAGCAGGAGGGAATGGCACTTTGTAAGCAGAACCTCTCTAGTTCAAGGGCCACTGATGATAAGGGACAAGGAAGATGGAACAAATGGACCAACCCTAATAGGACTTCTGTAGGTAATGTAGGGTTGGAGTCAGAGGTAACCCTGAGGTCACAGGCCCAGAAGGCTGGCAGGATGTGAAACTTGGGGAGGGTGTGGTGGATAGGAAGAAGTGTTCGGTGGGCAGCATCAAATCCAGGTCTGAGTCCTGGTGAGAGGCTGGACCTTCGGTTCTAGGGGTTGCTGACTCCCATAGAGAGGGCCTAATGGCCAGTCATGGCATTCAGAATAGTTGCGTGCTTTGAGCCGCTGGAAATTCAGGTGGTCCCTGAATCTTCTTGGCAGCCTTTAAGCCAAAATCTGTGCTTAGTTAGAGTTTATAATCAGGTACTTGTTAGGAAAGGTCTCCATGATGTGTTTGAGTTCCCAAGCAGTAGGAGTTGTAGCCCATGCGTCTGCTGGGCCTGCTGCTACAAAGTTTGGAATGAGGGGCCTGCAGATAATTGGGTGCCCCCTTCACTGAAAACGTCCAGTTAAGGCTGCTTGGCCTCAGCTATCCTCTTGACTGTTGTTTGGGAGAAGGCTATTGCCCAGACGCATCCGCCTTGTGGAGTGGCTATCTTTGAGTTGGACATGCCCTTAGAAAGGCCCTTGCCCAGCCTCAGTAACTTTCACTACTTGGACATCCTTGTTTTCTATCCCAGGATATCCTCTTTGATGCAAATACACACAAAGTGAAGAAGTTTGTCCTACACACCAATTACCCTGGGCATTATAATTTTAACATGTGAGTATACCTGTACCTGCCCCTCCCAAGAATTGAGCTTTGGGTTGAAAATTCCCAGGAAAAGAGAGCCTGTGGCTTTGAATGTTCACTAATTTGTACCTGAATTCTTACAGTTTCGTGGGAAATGAACATTTCCTGAGTGTTTGCTCTGTTCCTGGTACAGTGTCAATACCTTACGTCTCTCCATTTGTACCCATTTTACAAATAGGGAAGTAGAGAGCCTGGTATCTTATCCAAGATGACAGGGTCTTCAGACCCCAGAGCAGAGCTTCGGGGGTGGGTTCATTCTGTGTTTTCCTGGGGTGTGGGGTTAAGATGCGCGGGTGGTCAGGCCTCTCAGGGGGCCCAGCCTTTATCCATCTGGCTTCTCTCTCTAGTTATCACCGCTGTGAGTTCAAGATCCCACTAGCCATAAAGAAAGGTGAGTAGTGAATATCCCCAGAGTAAGAAAAGGGTTTTGAAGTTAGTCTTTCATGATGCAGAGACACAGTGATCCAAACAGAAATGGTAGCAGGAACCTTTGCCCACCTGCTTTGCCCATAGCCTCAGCTCCTCTGGGTTGGGCTCTGTGTTCTGGGGCTGCATTTTTTTTGGCCTGTAGTCTGCTGGAGGCTCTCAAGATCTTTTCCTATGATCATGGGATCGCTGGTCCATGATGGAGAGAGTTTCCTACACATGATTATCCAGGTGTTCCCATGTCGGCCTTGTGACTGCTGTCTCTACCCTCTTCCATTCAGCAACTCTGAAATAGCCCATCTGTCCTCCCTCTGTACTCCAACCCCAATGCACAGGGTGGCCAGGTCTGGATTCTGCCTAGGCTAGGGTCACAGGTAGGCTGGACCAGCTACCAACCCACTCTGTGTTCTCTTTTCAGAAAATGCAGATGGTCAGACAGAAACATGCACAACCTACAGCAAGGTGAGCTATTTTCCCACCTCATGTAGCCCCAAAATGAGGTGGGTGTGAGCCTGCCAACAGTCTGGGGCCCATGTCTTCTGGGCCAGCCATTGGTCATGATCAGGTCCCTGCTAACCCCTTGCTGCCCCCATCCCTTTTGCAGTGGGACAACATCCAGGATCTCCTGGGCCACCCTGTGGAGAAGCCTGTTGTCCTGCATAGGTGAGTGGGAGGTTGCTATTTCCAACCACCCCATCCTGCTCCTCACAGCCCAGAAGACTTAGGGAAGCCTAGCTGTGCCTATGGCTTAGAAATGACAGAAGTTTCTGTTGTTGCCACAAATATACTTCTCGCCCCCCACCCTGCACATTACCACTGGGCCAGCTATTCTGCATGTTTACCTGTACCAGAGAGGTTCCCCCTTGGGGATAGCTCCCCTCTCCAGGTAGGGGGGCCTTTCACCCCTAGTTATTCAGAAAAAGAAGCACTTTTCACTGTCCTGGGCTCTTTTTTTCCCATTAAAGTTGCCACATGCTGTAGTCTACAGCTTCCTACCCAGTTGCCATGCTGCCTAAGGCTCCTCCCTCCTAACTTGCCACTCCAATCTAACTGTGTAATAACTTCCTGTGCCTCATTGGGCTGTGTAGGATTCAGAGCTTGAATGATACCTGTCACTACCCCTGGTACTTCAAGGGCCTGTGTTGGAAACAGCCATGAGAGACCACTGGCCAGTAGCCCCCATCCCAAAAGGGACTGGATGCCCTGCCTGGCCTCGGCTTCTGTCTACACCTCTAATTCTGGCTTCCCTGGCCTCAGGTCCTCCTCCCCAAATAACACCAACCCATTTGGCTCTACATTCTGCTTTGGTCTTCAGCGGATGATCTTTGAGGTAAGCCCTGGGGGTTGAGGGGCCGGTGGCCATGGCAGGGACAGGCAATTGATGGAGGAAGGTTGGGGAGGGCCTAACAGCCCTGCTCGGTGAGTTAATCCTTCCCCAGTAGCCCTGTCTGCTAAGAATCTGACCTGCCCGCATTGAACAGTAAGAGTATAGAAACTATGTTGGGGAAATTCGAGGTCATGGAGGCTAAATCAGTAGACTTATCCAACAAGATGAGAGGTAACAGGGATCCCACATATGTGAAAACGTAAATATGGTAGGAAAGGAAACCCCAGGGAGCACATGGGGCTCAGCATGGGAGTGTTGGGGGTCTTTGAATGCCATATGAAAGAATGTGCTGTGGGTGAGTGGCTGTAGAGGCCCCACTGGCTTGGGAGAAGAATGGGCTGTCCCTCTTCTCCCTTTTGGATGCTACACCTTCACTAGGCCCCTAGCAGTTCCAGAAGGACTGGATAAATAGGTATAGTGAAGTTTATCCCATGAAGAGCAGGCAGTGGCTGGGCCAGGATGACCCCTAGCATGAGTGGGGGATGTTGAGGGATCAGCCCAGCCCTGTGTGCAGGTGTGTTGAACACACAACATCCATCCTTTGTGCACAGGAGCTGCCCCAAATCCCTTGTCTGCAGTCACAGCCCTAGTACTGGTGGTTTTTATGGATCTGATTGCCTACCATGCCTGCATCCCTTCTACTCCTCCCCTTTGATTCATTATCCGCTTCTCACACCAGGTCATGCAGAATAACCATATTGCCTCGGTGACCCTGTATGGCCCCCCCAGGCCTGGTACCCACCTGAGAACAGCGGAGCTCCCCTAAGGACATCACCACCCATGCCCCTCTGCCCCGTGGAGCTGTGCATTGCATCCTATTCAGCGGGCCTCCATGTGCCACCCTGTGGGTTTTCTTGGACACCTTGCCAGTGTTGAAAGGCTGTTGTGATGTTCTGAGGTGGGGCTCAGACTGGGTGCTCTGCCATGGGGTGAGAGGCCCAAATATTCCTCTGTCCGTCCTCAGCCTGCTGGTGCCAACAGAGGACACAGACTGCAAAGAGAAGCACAAACTCTGAGCCTTGATACCTGGACCCAGGCGACCTCGACTAACACATACGGAGGCAGAGTTCTGTCTCTCCTGTTCCACACGCATTGGAAAAAGTTGGGACTCTTTCTGTGGCTGAGGACACAGGCACCCAGGACGAGGACGAGGTCCGGCCTTTGGCCCATCATTGCCACGTGACCCTTAAGGCAAGCAGGTAGCATGTCCATAGTACTTGGTTGCGACTTTTGCACTACATCCACTTTAGTTACTTGATGAGCTGGCTGTGGCCAAGGTGGCCCACCTGCCTTTCCCTGTTCCTTCTTTGCACGCGCTCCCTACCAGGCCCAGTAGGCACGCCCAACTCATTGAAACACAGCTTTTTACCATCCAGGTATGTGCCCAGGCCTGGTTCCTACCCCTCTCGGAGCCAGCCTTCCAGGTCACCTGTGCCCCTGTTCTGCCCCAACCTGGCTGGCAGGCTGCATGTTTCCATCCTGTTTGCCTCTTTTATTTAATGCCAAAGTTTTAGCCAAAGACATCTTCCTCCTTTTATTGTTTCACCATTCTGTTCTGCACTGTGGGCTGGCTCTCTTGCCCCAACCCTGGGCAATGTCCCCTGGCCAGGCCCATTCATGGCTCAAGGCCTCTGGGGGCTCAAGGAAGGCTGGGCTGCTCAGTCTTCTCATGGGTCTTGCTAAGGAAAGTAGCATATGTGCTTTAAAAATAATCCTTTTGAAAAGAATTGAGAAGAGAAATGTATAATTTTATCCCATTTTTAATATTTTGGTCTAGCAACTTGTGATACATAGATGACAATTTTGTGAGTTTTTCAAATGTGTGTACAGATTTTTGTAAATATGACTCTTTTGTAATTAACTCATGTACAGCCTCATCCTGTAGAGTTTAACAATGAATGTGCAGGGGACCTGCCCTAGGCTCCTAGGTGGTTCCTGGGCTTATAGCCAGGCTTATGTGGCGTTCCCATAATTTTGTGACTGACTGGTGTCTTCCCATTTGGACTGTGGCCTGGCCAGAGACCCCCCCACACACATCCCCCCGTAGGGGCAGCCAGGACTATCCCCACGTTCTTCATGCCCTGCCCATACCCCTCCAATAAAGACCTATGCCCTCAGCAGCTGCTCACCATGTGCTGTTGCTGAGATGTTTGTACTAAAATAAGCATGGAGGTGTTGATTTTTAAGAAAGTGGGTGAAAGATATGGGAAATTTTATGGTGGAGTCATCTTAGGTTCTTGGCTCTTCTGAGTGGGGCAGCACAGCCTCTAGTAGGAGACTGGCATTGTTGTGTGTGTGTGAATTCTTATGTGGTGAGGAAAGACTCTAGGTAAGACCATGCACTTGTTTGTCCCTGTGTGCCTCCATCCCTGGTGTTGCAGCCAGACCAGGGCCCAGGAGGGGTTGGTTTCGGGAAAGGAGACCTCAGAAGAAGATCTAAAGATCAGTACAGGGCTGAAAATCCAATTTGGATGGGCAGGTGGGAAGCAACATGCCTACCTTCAGATTGAGTTGTAACAAAATGCCTGCCAGTTCCAGGACCCCACAGCTCCTCCAGCCTTGGGAGAGACCTGCATTTGCATCACTCTAGGACTTCCAAATCAAGGAGTATGGTCAGATTCCATGAGCCTCTGCGACCACCCATCCCCAACCCCCAAAAACCTACTTGGTAGTAGGAGGGCCAAACATATTTACCTGTTTGGCAAGAGCCTGGTGCTCTAAGGCCTCAGCCCTGGCTGTCTCAAAGGGCTACCATCTAGGTGATTCTAGATCAGCTCCGAATAAGGTAGGCCAGCAGGAGCCAAGTTCAGTCTTAATTCCCTGCGGACCTGTAGAGGCAGACTTCTGGTGATATGGGCTAGATTTTTGAAATCTTCCGCCTCTGGGAAAGAACTACATACACGGTGATAATCATCCTGGGTCTGAGTGAGGGGAGCTTGGGGCCATGAAGGTGGCTAGGGGCCCCACTGGAAAGAGCCAGCAGCGACAGGCCACGGACGGGCACAGGCTAGCCCTTGGGGCCCATTCAGTAGGCGCCACATGAGCCAGATGTCGGCGGCCGAGAGCCCGTGTACTACAACCAGCTCCCGGTAAAAGCAGGGGTCAAAGGTGCGCAGGTGCGGCGCCGCTGACGGCCGGGGGATGCCAAAGGTGCGGAAAGCAGGGTGGGGCTCGGGTGTGAGCCGAAGGCGCTGTAGACACATGCCCAGAAAGACGTCGTCAATGGGGAAAAGCTCAACTTGCGCGCAGGCGCCGGCCAGGCGACGCAACGTGACCCCCGAAAGCACAAAGCCACCACCACCTGCATAGGCCGGGTAGGCGGGCAGGCCGTACACCGCCTCAGGGATGTAGTATTTACTGGTCCGCGCACGGATTGGCCGAGCCTGCACGATCACATCGCCCGCAAGCAGGTCCTGCGCCGGATCCCGCGGCGCCAGGAACTCCAGCAGGTTCCCCACGTGCACGAACACGTCTGCATCGCCCTTAAAAACGAAGCGCACGTCGGGGCAGTAGGCCGAGGCCCAGGCGAGAAAGTGGATCTCCTTGAGCGTTAGGTTGAAGAAAGTGTCGTCGAAAGCCCAGAGCAGGATGTCCGCGTACGCGCGGCTCTCAGCACGCAGCAGGGCAGGCCAGTGGGTTCGCGTGCCCTCCCCCTCCGCGTCTGCCCCGTCTGTACCCGCGCCCCTGGGCACGCCCAGCAAGAACACGCGGCGCACGAGCGCCCCCTGCACGCGACCCTCAGCACCCCACGTCTGGCGCACGGCTTGACGCCGCTCGAAGTCCGCGGCCACTGACTTGACGGCGATGAGCAAGTCGGGTCCACCTTCAGGTGCGCCATCTCCTCGGCACTTGTGCGGCTGATTAATGAGCAGGGGGAAGCGCCGCTGGTCCTTGGCGCGCAGGTAGCGGCCAAAGTCAAAGGGCCCCGTGGGTGTGGGCGGCGCCGGTGTGTCCCCTTCATAGGCCAGCGGGGCCGGGGCCGGGGCTGCGCCTGCGTCCGGCGCCTGGAAGACGCGGAGTCCCGGAGTGGGCCCTGGCGCTGCCTTCCCTTGCGTTCGCGGGGCGCTTGTCGTCGGGGCCGCGCCCTCGCGCTGCGCGTAGAGAAGGAGGCCGAGGGCGGCGCCGAGGAGCAGCGTGAGCGACGCGTCGCCGCGGAGGCGCAGCCTCCGCCTCATGTCCGCGTGGCTGGCGCCCGCGCCCCCTGCAGAAACACTCAGTCAGGGGCTCGCGACGCGGAAGCCATTGGCCGGGAGGAGTTCCCGGCCTCGGTCTCCCCGAGGGGAGGGGGCGGAGGCCAAACGCCGAGGGTCTCCGCTACCGGCCATTCATCCCCCTCCGGCGTTCTGCTCTGGGCCGTGGCACACCCCCACACACTGGGTTGGGTACCCTGAAGAGGCTGCAAGTTTCTCCTAGTAGCCAATCCCCACCCCCCTCAGCGCCGGACGGTTCCCTAAGGCCTGGAGACGCCGAGCTCGGCCCCGTTCCCCGCCCGCCCTTCCCGCGCTGAAGCCGAATCCCTTCTACCCCCTCCCTACCCACCACGTCGGTCCTTGGGATCCCGACACTCACGCTTGTCCCTTGGGAGCGGCGCAGCCCCGGACGCCAGGGCCTCCGGGGCTCAGCGCAGGGTCCCAAGGGCAGCCATGGACGGGGCTTGGGCCAAATGCAGCGTTGGCAGGAAGGGGGGGGACCGGGGCCGCTGCCACGTGACCCTCCAGCTGTGCGCGCCTGGACATCTGGAGCTCAGCTCCGCCCCGGCGCCGCGGGGAGCGCTGTCTCCTAGTGAAGACTAATCTCTGAGAGGGATCCCCACGGGCAGCTCTCTCTGGGAAGGCCGGAGGCGGTGGGTTCTGGTTTCGGTGTGGGCTCAAACTCCCCAACTCTGCCTTTTGGTGGGGATAGGAAGAAACATTAGCCTCTCTGGTTAATCTCCGCACCCCCACCTCTCCGGAGTGAGGCAGGGCCTGGGCTGGCAGGAGCCCAGGGCTGGCGGGTCCCAAATCCCCGAGGCTGAGCGTCTTAGGCATCTACTTGGCCACCATCCCAGGCTAACCTTGGAAGCACCTCTCCTCAGCTCACCAGCAGCCCAGGTTCAACCAGGCAGGACCTATAATCATAAATGGCCCAGGACATATGGCTGCCTCCTTACTCCTGGTTCTGCCATGCCTCCCTCCCACCCCAGCAAACACACACGGACCCACAAGATTCAATTCTCACAACTCTGGTAGCAGCTCTCATTGCTCATGCAGATGGGGACACTGCCCCTTAGGGAGTTAAGTGACTTGCCCAGCATTATACAGGGAGAAATGCAGAGTATTGCCCTAGGTCTTCTGGAATTCAGTCTGGGACTCTTTGCTCTGTCCTCCCTTGACCCTCTCCGCATCTATCCACTAGGATACAGGACAGGGGCCAACCCTCTCTGCTTTAACTTCACAGGGGAGCACTTCAGTCTGTCTCCCCAGAGGTACCTCTGGGCCCCCTGGGCCCTAGTACCCCACACCCGCATAGTCCAGCATAGCCTCCTACAGGCAGAAATAACCAAGCCTGTGTCACTGCAGGCCAGATTGGACTGGCAGGGATGATTCAGCTGGAGGGATTCCTGAAGTCAGCCAGTGAGTAAAGGGTTTGATCTGGGATCCCAGTGGGCAGAGAGTTGTTCTGGAGATTGAGGGCCCCCTCGATTAAGCAGGCAGCCCCGCCCTCCATCGGGCTGAAAAAGGCAGAAACTCTGAGGTCCTCCTGCACTCTCACTCCTCATCCAGTGTCACTAGGCCTGTTACCTTTCATCCTAAACAGTTCCCAGTGTTCATCCCTTCTCTCCATCTCTGCTGCCACTGCCCTAGCCTGGGCCTCCACCCCTACCCTCCCTCCCTACACCTCTCCCTCTTCTTCTCCCTCCTCACCAGCCTCCCCACCTTAACTCCCCACACTCTCTAAATGCTTCTCACTGGCCTCAGTGTAAAACCCAAAATCTGTAAAATGGCTTACCAGACCCTGAGCTATCTGCCTCCCACACTCACCAAAAGCTCTCTTTGCAAACCCACCCACTACCCCTAGATCCAGCCACTCCAAATTTTCTGTTCTTCTAACATCCTCTGTTCTTCTAACTTTCCTCAAGACCTCACCCAAGACTGGCTATCCAGAATGTTGCCATTCCCTCAGCCCGCCACCCTCATAGGTCTCCCTGGAAGGCTAACCTGGGTTAGGCCCCTGCTCAGAGCACCCACAACTTTTTGTATTTTTCACATTAAAAAAACGGGTAATATTTTATTGCTGTTGCTTAAAATCTGCAGTCCAACACTGAGTATGAACTGGGGGCAGGCAGGTTTCGTGTATCTTGTTCACCACAGTATTTGCAGCGCCCAGGATGATGGCTAGGACACAGCAAGTGCTTAACGAGTTAGTTGTTCAATGAGTGAAGAGGTAAGGGCTGGCCAGAAGCCCCTCATTTGGGGTGGGCAGACCGCTGGAGCAGGTCACCCATGCACTTTGTCCATATCACAGTATCTGGGGCCAAATCCCCAATGGCACCCCAACAGGAATCGTGGGTGCTTGCCCAATTCCTGGAGAAAGCCGTCAACACCTCCCAGCAGCTCCAACAGCTGGGCTAAGTGGGGTTATCGGTGTGGTCTCAGAGTCCCGTGGATGGACAGGAGCTCCGCAATAGCAGCAGAAGGGACCCTAGGGTCATCCGGGTGCTCCAAACGCTGCTGGGCAACTGGCCGATCCCCCCCTTTTTCTGGTACTCAGGTTAGGCCAGACTGCCATCGGAATTCGCGAGGCCCAGCAAGTCCTCTGCCAGGCTGGTGAGCTCGTTCTCCTCAAGGGCTTCTACCAGGCGCTGCAGCGTGGCGCGGCGGCCTTCGGCCTGCACAAAGCGCCGCAGCAGCTGGAAGGCCTGCTCGTACAGCCCTTCGCGCTCATACTCATAGGCCAGTGAGTCGAGCGCCGGGTCCCGCAGCGCACGACAGCCTCGCTGTAGGGAGCGCCCCACTTTGCGCCATTTGAGACCCACTGAGCGCGCGAACGTCTGTTGGTCCTGCAAGCTCAGCGGCCGGTTCACTGCGGGGTGGGGGGTGGGGGGAGTGGGAAGCAGAGTGAGCTCGGGGAGACCAAGACCTGTACCCCTCCATTCCCGCCCAGCGACTACCCGGCCCAGACCCTGCCCCTCCCCAAACTCCATCTTCCTGAGCACCCCGCCTCGACTCTGCGTGCGCCTCACCTATGGGCTGACCCTGGAACAGAAAAGTCTGGCCAGACGGCGGCGGCGGCGGTGGCTTCTCCTCTGAGAGAGAGGTGGCCAGGGACTGCGAGGGCGCTGGAACGACCTCCATGTCGCCACCCTGGCTCCCCGAGCCACATGTCAGATTCCGGAGTGCGTCCTCCAACTCCGAGAGTTCCTCGTCCCGGAGCCGGTCAGGCTAGGGAGGGGAGTGCGGCGTCGGTGGGCATCTTAGCCGCGGATCCCCGCCCCACCCCAACCCGGCCCCAGCCCAGCCGCACCTTCTGGGCGAAGATGCAACTCAAACAGCGCTCCTCATCCGTCAGCAAGGTGTCCAGCCGCTCCGCGCCGGCACGCAGCTCCAGTTGCAGCGGCACCGAGGGCAGGGCGAGAGCCGCCCCCAAGCACCCCTGCAGCGCGGCGCGCAGCGACCCCTCGCGGTAAGCGCGGAGAAAGCGGCTGCAGGACTGGCGTCCGCAGAAACGTAACTGCACAATCAGCTGCGGCTCGCTGCGGTGGATCTTGAGCATCTGCAGCACGTCCGGGCTCCCGCCACTCTCTGAGGAGGCGGACAGTCAGGCGACAGGCGGTCCCCATGCGGGGCCGTTCTCCAAGCGGCCATAGTGGAGTGAAGCCCACGCAGACTCCCTCCCTGACCCTAGCTCCCAGCTGGGAAGCAAAATTGGGATGCACACAGCAACAATCCAAAATGAAGGCCAGAACCTACCACAGGGAGCACCCTAAGACGGAGTGGGTGCCACCCCAGCCCATCCTTGAAGCCCCAAATGAGGGTAGGCAAAAGGGACGTGGCGAGAGGCTTTGCAGTACAGAGAGGGGCGTGTGCCCAGGGCAGCCAAGCCTTCTGGGTAGGCGGCCCGCGGGGCAGCAGAGGAACAAGAGGTCTCAGGTCTTCGGCCTCTACCAACTGTGGCTCCCGCTGCCCAGGAAGGAGGCGGATCCCCCAACACGTTTCAGCTTCCTGTGGCCTCTGCCCTGAGATAGGAAAGCCCCCCCCCCAAAGGTAGGTACTGGGGAGGGGTCTTGGGCAAGGAGTGCTGCAGTGAGAGAGGAAAAGAGAGAAAGGCGTGATTAGTAGAAAGCAGTGAGCTGGCTGGTCTGGGGGCGGGCATCAAGCGGAGGTGGGGGCGTTAGTGTATACATAGGTAGATCATACACAGACACGGGGACACACGTCTACACCCAAGGGCACACGTGCGTAAACAGAGAAGACAGAGCCTATGAAACCAGACATCCTTCTCCTCTCCTCCCCCCTCGCCGTCAAATCTTTTCTACAACCTGCTGGTTAAGCGCAGGCCCACAGAGTTGAGGAGGTGGGGCCTCAGCCCCTGGTCCCGCCCACAAAAGGCCCAAGCTCCCCCCCCCCAGTACCCGCCCACCCACACACCTGTCAGTGCATTCCGCAGAGCCCTGTACACCGGAACCTTCTGCTGGGCGTGAGCATAGGCATCAGATAGGACCACCTTGTCCAGCGAGGACTCCACAAACAGGTATGCGCTGCCCACCCACTCGTCGAGCCCATTTGGCCCAGTCGCCATCTTGCCTCCTGGAGACGCAGATAGGCATCCAGATAACCCCCAACCCAGCCCTGGAGACAACAGTCCAGTCCTGCGTGGCTCAGCTGTCCCCACCCAGCTGGCACAATTGTGAGGGGAAGTTCATCATCTTACAGGCAGCCCCCTGTGCTTCTGAATCTGCACAGCCCAGCCCAGCCCAGCTTAGCCCAGACTTGCAGTGAGGACTGTCCCTCCACTATCTTCTCTGAGAAAGCCCAGGGTCACAGTGGCAGAAAAGGGGAGGTACTATCCTGCAGTGGTGGCAGAGAAGTTCTGCCCCCTCTTCGGGCCAGGATGTCTCTCTTTCAAAGCTGACAGGAGACATCCTTATCCTGGATGGTGCCCATTCCCCACAGCCAACGGAACCCATATCCTGGTATGCCTTCAGCTTAAATTTGAGCTCCCACGATCCCTTTGGGACAACAGCCCCCATTAGGTTTTCTCACCTGCATTCCTATTATATACCTCCTGGCTTCATTGCAAAGGACAACTGTAGTTTTCACCTGCCCAGGTTCCCTCTCCCACTCCTGACTGACCTTTGGGGTCTTCCCTCTTCTCAATCCATGTGCCTGTTAGGAGCGCTAACTCCACTCCCTAATTCCAGGTGTGCGCAAGTGAAATAGGCGGGCCAAACCTGCATATTCCACTCCCCTTTCTAAAGTGATTAGTTCAGAGTTGGGCATAAGATTTAGGTTGGACCAATCAGAATCAGCCTGCAACTGTGGCTGGACCAATAAGAGAGACCCACTAGACTGAGCTGGAAGAAAGGATAGGACTCCTCAGCCGCTGCCTAGAAAGAGCCTGGCTGAGAATAAAACTGACACAGAAGGATACAGAGCCAAGAGATGAGGAGGTGTATGCCTAACCATACTATGGCCCTGGCTCTAGCTGCACCCTGAACTTTCCAGTTATGTGAGTTAAATCATTCCTTTTTGTTCTAAAGTCCTTGGAGCTGTGCTCTTGTCTTATGCAACTCAAATTGTTCTATTACAGATTTCCTCCCTGTGCTTGTATCTCCTCTATCTATCTTCTGACAAAATCCTAGCCCTAGACCAGGGGTCGGGGAGAGGGCAAAATTCCCAGCCAGGAAACCACTTCATTGACCCTCCTCAGTTTAATTGCCTCCCAGTTACTGCCCCATGAGGCTGCAGATGGAGAACTGCCCTGCCTCTTCCTCCCCACCTCACCTGAGGCAACATCCCATCCTTGTCCTAGAAACATTGGCTCAAGACCCCACCTACTGCCCCACCAGTCACACTTCTTTATCTCTGATCTCCAGCATTTATATACAGTAGGCTAGGAGGGGCTGCTGAGCCCTAGCTGTGAGCACCCTGGATGTCACTGCTCTGGGCAGAACAGATAGGGTGGCCCCAGCTGGCATCCATTCACTTGAGGGACAGGGAGGGGGGGATTGCTGCCAGAGGGAACCAGGACCACAGCCTTGTACCTTTGTGGGGAAGGAGTAGGGATCCTGAGCTAAAGCAGAGGCTGCATTTCAGATCTGCCCCCACACCCTAACCTGAGAGCCAAAGCCGGAACAGTAACTGGGCAGCGGCCCCCCAGTGTCACCCAGACCTGGCAAGAGAAATGGTTTCAGGTGACGGTCCGTCCCACCCTCTGTCTGAGCACAGAGGACATGCCTTTTGAGCGCCCCCCCCCCATAACTTTTTGGTAGAAAACATATTAATGCTTGTGTATTTACCGAAAGCAGTAGTCTGAAAATTAACAGAAAGCTAGCTAGCATTGTTTACCTCTGCAGAGGGCTGAGGAACAGAGTGGGGGGAGGGGAGATTTTTATTTTCACTGTATTTAGCAACATTCTACTTTATGGAAAGTTGACGTATGCCCTTTGTATTACATAAAACTGAAGCAAAAAATAAAACATAAATGGAGTAAGACTCTAGAGGTGATAAGTGGGACCAAGAGCGGTACAAGGCAAGTGAGACAAGTTAGGAGCCCAAAGGCAATGGCCCAGAGGGCAGGAGAGTGTGGGAACCTGTCCTGAAACATTTCCTCTTCCATGTCTTCTTAGCCCCCTGACTTGAGGGTGCTGACCCCATGAATGTGATCGGCCTCAGGGGTGGAAGTGAGGGCAGGACGGGGTCAGAGTCTGCCTATTGGGACTGTCAGGGCGGGCACTGGAATTCTGGAGGAAGAGGGGATGCTCCATCACACTGACTAGTGGACAAATGGGAGAAGTCAAACAGGTCTGCGAGGCTGGAGGTCGAGAGGGTCAGATAACAGGACCGGGACCCTTGGCTCGCGTGGTCCGCTGGGGAACTCCTTCCTACGTGTCCTTCTACAGAAGCCCCTCCTCGGGAAGCCCCGCGCCTCACCCACCGGCAGTCCGCCTCTCTGAGGGTGGGACCCGAATGGGTCCTTCGGGACTCTTGGCTGAGACTGTGAGCGACTAGCGGGTACCGACTCATGAAAATAGGGCCCTACCACCAGGGGCCAGACAGGCGCCGCGCCCCGTTAATACAGCCTAACAGTCCCCGGGCAGCCCCGCCTCCGGCCGGGTGGCCGCCAATGGCCCGCGGCCGTGGCCCCTCTAGGACTGCATCCACCCTGGAGCGCCCCCTACTCAGCTGGCCCGCTCCCGAGCTCTCGAGGGAAGCTCCCCGGACTCCAGTTGTGTCCACCCTCATGCTGGGGTTTCTCATGTTCACCTGGCTGGGGCGGGAACAGGTCTGCTCACAGACACTTTCAGAACCAGCCCCGCCCCGCCCTCCCACCAGCAGGAATCGGACACCCCCTCCAAAGACCTCAGCTGGGACAAGGAACCTGCGAGTGCCAACGTCCATAGGCTCTCTGTCGCCTCTCACGGAAACAGCCCACCAGGCCGCCGCCACCAACTGGCCCGGGCAGCCGCGGGTGACAACCGCGCCTCGCCCACGCTCCTGAGCCAGGATCCGCCTCTGCTCCCGCCGGCACCGGGAAGCCCACCCACCCTCTGCACTAACCTGGCGGCCTTGGCCCAGCCCGGATTCCCACGCCCGCCGGGCTCCACTGGACTAGGACGCTTCCGGGTGTGCGCGAAGCGCAGGGGCGGTGCCCCAGCCCCAGCAGCCCAGTCAGCCCCGGCGTCCCGCCCCCAATGCTCCCAGCCGTTTCTTCCCGCCCACTGTCCTCCGCCGCCAGTCCCCAGCCCCTGGGCAAAGCCCACCTGGTCCGTTGAGCAGGTAAGACATTGGCGCCCGAGGTTAGACGGCACGAAGAACTGCCCACGGTAAAAGACTTCGGGCGCTTTCGGCTCTTACGAGCCCGGGGGGCCCCAGGGTGAGAG
Source organism: Mirounga angustirostris (assembly GCF_029215605.1). NCBI lineage: Eukaryota > Metazoa > Chordata > Mammalia > Carnivora > Phocidae > Mirounga > Mirounga angustirostris. Next base: position 18,645,638 of record NW_026991724.1, on the reverse strand, counting down.
CTGCCCCGCTTTCTCAAGTAGGGAGCGGACGGATCAACAAAAAGGTACCCCTGGACACCAGAATTTTCTATGACGTCTGGGTGGGGAGGGTTTGAGCTCGATCTCTGGCCTCTCCAACTCCCTGACACTCAAAACGGGGTGCCGGTGGGTCCAAGTTCAAGCCTGGCCGCGGGTATCTGAAGCCCCAGGATATATGAGGTGCAAATTGCAGCAAGGGATCGTTAGCCTGGAAAATATGGGGAAATAGAAAACTGGCAAGTGGTGTGAAACGTTGTGTAGGAAAACCTTCAAGCACCCTAAAATAAAATGGGCAACTTTGAAGAGGACGCACACTTTCCAATAAAGGCCGCGCTCCGGAATGGGTCTGCAGAATCCCAGCTGAACCGAAACTGCCCAACCTGAGCCTGGACTGATCCAGAGTCAAGACTGAAACTTGAACCCAGGGCTCCTCAGGCCCCAGAACCCGAAGCTTTTCTCCGCTCAGCCGGCCTTTCTTTGGAAGCACTCGGGACGTCTCCCCAGTGAGGTGGAGGAAAGGAAGGAGCCTCCCCTCTCGGAGCAGATTCGGCAGTGCCCCACCCGCGCCCCTGCTTCCTGATTGGCTGGTGGTCCCCGCCAATTAAAAGTCTTCTCCAGTGCCCCCGCCCTATTAACCCAGTCGTCACTCTCTAGTGACTGGCTTGGCTGGGATGCGGGCTCTCAACTCGGGACCTGTGAAGTCAACTGGCACTTGTTGAAATTCAGATTCCTGGGCCCGACTTTTTCCGAAGAGCCTGATTTAGTAGGTGGGGCGGTAGAATCTGTATTGTGAACAAGTGTCCGGGTGATTCTGATACCCCCCGCCGTCTGAGAAACCCTCATTTCAATGGCCCTTGAGGCGAGGCTTGGGTCCAGTCCTAACCTGGAACTCAGAGTAGAAGTTGGGAAGAAAGCAGTTCTAGAAGATGTCTGGAAGACTAGTCTGGGTGGTCCTGGTGGCTCTGAGTGTATAGGAAGGCAGGAAGCTCTCTGAGCTGGGGGGTGGGGGGAGGAAGGGAGGACAGGATTGTCCCAAGTCACGGCAGGTGCAGCCGCCCTCCACCTTCTCCAGGGAAAACTTTAGTGGCCAGGAGAAAGATCCGATAGCATTTTCCAAATCCGGATATTCGGCTTTATCAACCTCGCACACAGGTCGTGGGTTGCCTTCCTTCTAGTATATCATAAAATGCAGATTTGTTCAACAAGTGAGAACGTAGTGTAAAGGAGAATCAGAAATCTTTCAGCAACTAGGACCGATCATGGGTCTGAGACCTGTGCAGTAAGTGGAACAGGGCCTCATGCTTGGTTTAATAATTTGCTTAAATGTTTTGCTGTCACAGTCTTGAAATTATTAATAATATTTTCAGCAAAGAGTCCCACATTTTCATTTTGCACTGGGCTCTGCAAATTTTGTAGCAAGTTCTGGGCCACAAGCCTTTCCACATATAGGCCCCGGTGGTCCCGTCAACATTTTGGCTTTCTGGAGCCCAGAGACGCCCCTCTCTCTCCAGACAAGCGCTTCTGGAAGCGGCAGAGCTCCCACCCCGCGCAGGGCCATGGCCGAGCCCGGAGAGCAACTGCCAGAGGAGGTGCTGGTGCTCATCTTTCGCTACCTGCCCCTGCGGGACCGTGTTGCTGCCGCCAGGGTCTGCAGAGCCTGGGCTGTTGCTGCCGCGTGCAGCGTCGTGTGGCGCGACACGACCATCAGGTGAGCGGGCTCCTCACTCTCCTGACGCCCTCCCACCTTCTCCCTTTCTCCATGGAATCGGGGGTTGGATTTAAAAGCATAATCATTACTGACATTTATTGACCGCCTACTATGTACCAACCGGTGTTCTAAGTACCTTACATATATTAATTTAATCCTCACGAAAACCTTACGTGGTAGATAGGTAGAATTGTCTCACAGATAGGAAATTGAGGCAGAGAGATTTAATTAGTTCCTACAGGTCACTCAGCTAAGTAGTGGCAGAGGCAGAATGGGAACCTGACAGTCTAGAGTCCCCGCCCCGCCTCCTTAGAGACCTCTGAGAAAGCTCAGTTCCTAAAATATCATTGGCTCTCCCTGCCAGGGCTTCAGCTCGAGGCAGACGCATCGTTCGTCTTCCAAAGGAATAGAGTGGGAGTTCCCTCCTAGTATCAGCGGCTATTTGGGGCAACCTGGCACGATCAGGACTGGGAGGTATATGTGTAGGGTGTCAGAAAGTGGCTATGGTAGCTGTACTCCAGGCTAAGGGATGGGCAGAGGCTTCTCGCGGCCAATGCCTTTTCTTCACGGTTCTAACCAGAAGTTGCGACTGTGAGCGAGAAGGCACGCTGCTACCATATCTGACTGCCAGCCTGGACCACGTTCACAACCTACGGCTGGAATTTGAGCCGTCGAGGGAGCCGAGCCGCCGGGCGGCCACTGAGTTGCTGACCGCACTGGCGGGCCGCACCCCGGGGCTTCGAAGCCTGCGCCTGGAGTGCCGCGGAGAAAAGCCGCTCTTCGACGCAGGCCGCGACATCCTGGACGCCGTGCACGCCGTCTGCCGGGCCGCCTGCGCGCTGCGCCACCTCGACCTTCGGCGCTTGCCTTTTACACTGGACGACGCGCTGGTGCTGCAGGCGGCACGCGGCTGCCCCGAGCTCCGCAGCCTTTTCCTGGACAACTGTACGCTGGTGGGCAGCGTGAGGCCCGACTCCGTGCTCCAGCTACTAGAAGCCTGCCCGCGCCTGCGCGCCCTCGGCCTGCACCTAGCCAGCCTGTCGGGCACTGCCCTCCAGGTGCTGGCGGCGCCGGACCGCGCGCCTTTCGCCCTCCTGGCCCTACGGTGCGCGTGCCCCGAGGACGCACGCGCGCCACCCCTGCCCGAGGAAGCCTGGGCCGCGGTGCGCCGCCGCCACCCAGGACTGGCCGTGGAGCTGGAGCTGGAGCCAGCGCTGCCTGCAGAGAGCGTGACGCGCGTCCTGCAGCCTGCCGTGCCGGTGGCTGCGCTACGCCTCAGCCTCTCTGGGGACACGGTAGGCCCGGTGTGCTTTGCAGCGCGCCACTACGCCGCAACCCTGCGCGCGCTCGAGGTGCGCGCCGCTGCCTCAGCTGAGCTGGACGCCGCGCTAGAGTTGCTGGCGGCGCGCTGCGCGGGCCTGCGTGAAGTACACTGCTTCTGCGTGGTACGACCCTCTGTGCTGCACGCCTTCCGCACGCAGTGTCCGCGCCTGCGCAGCTACACGCTCAAACTAACGCGGGAGCCGCATCCCTGGCTGCCCACGCCTCTGGCGTGACGGGGTAGTCGCCTCTTTGGCAGACATGTGGCCTCTAAGATGCTGGATGCATTTGCCCCGGCGTGCGCCAACGGCTAGCCCGCTCCTTCGGGACTCTGTTGCGTCTTGTGCCTCTGGAAGATTAGGGCCTGTGGGATAGGGATAGTGTCGGGGACCATCTCAGGGAGTCCTGAGTCCACCGGGTGGATCTCCGTAATGGGATCATCCTCCCCCCAACTCCACTCCTCTGCGGACGCTACGCTAGCTCCGCGGCCCTGGCGTGGGAGGGGGGAGAGGGGGGAGGGAGGACACTGGCTCAGGTGGCGAGTCAGGTGTGAGTGTGAAATAAAGAAATCCTGCAGCAACACTGCGTCCTCTGGAAGGCGGGGCGGCTCTGAATGGGGAGGTCGGGGAACCCTCAGAGGCCCAAGGACCCGACGGGGCCGGCGTGGGAGAGATCAGTTGACCGATGCGGCTGCGGAGGTCAGGGGCGGGGCACTCCGCATCCTTGGAATGACAACGCCCCAGAGTTCTGCGGAAGAGTGCCAGCTTCTCCCCTCCGCACCCGCTCTCCACACCCCTCGCTCCCATCTGCCCTCTCCATCCAGGCAATGGCCATCGCCTTCTAGGACGTTACCAGCCCACACCGGGCCGCGCACGGGTGATTGCTCCCGAAGAGCAAAGGAGGAAACGGCCTGAGAAGGGTGGAACTCGAACCCGGGTCTCCCTCCCCACCGCACCCCTCCACGCACATTCGATCCCAGCCTTCCCTTTCAGTCCGCTGTTGCTGCGGCCGCGGTCTGAGCCCCGCCCCGCGGGTTCGCACGTGGCACCCACCTGACCCGGCTCCCGGAGGCGGAGTAGGGCGGGGCGGGCGGCAAACGCAGCACTTTCCACGGCTTCCACAAGCCCCGCGGCGCCGGGCCCGAGCGCTTAGCCGGGCCGAGACCGCGCCATGCAGGAAGCGCCAGCCGCGCTGCCCACGGAGCCGGGCCCCAGCTCCGTGCCAGCCTTCCTCGGCAAGCTATGGGCGCTGGTGGGCGACCCGGGGACCGACCACCTGATCCGCTGGAGCCCGGTGAGGGCTGGGGCCCCTCGACTTCCCCAGTGGTCCCCGGGACCCTTCCACGTCAGTGAACATCCACGCCCACCCAACCCCCGCCTGGGACGGGGCTGTGGGTCCCTCGATTCAGCTGTCCAGTGTAGTTTACCTTGGAGGGGGGGTGCGCGAGATGGAGGTGAGGCGACTTCCTCCGGACCGAGGAAAGGGTAGGAGTCTTCTGGAGACCTAGAGCCTGAGGGATCTTCTAGGTTATTTAGTTCCCATCCCACCCCAACAGACAGATAGGAAAACAAGAGACCTGGAGAAGGGAAGGGTTGGGTCTGGTTCTAGCTCAGAGTGGCATTTGGGGTCTGGGACCCGTCCAGGGCTGGGACTCAAGTCTGGTTTCTGCTCTTTCTTTCCGAGAACCGAGTACGGAGTCTGGGTCGGGCTAGGGTAGGGATTCACTGTGGCCGCCCCAGGCTAGGCCTCGGAGCCGGTTCTGACCTGGCCTTGCCCCATGTCTCCATGAGCGGCAGGCCGGGTCCCCAGAGCGCGGGCCTGGCCGTGGGCGGGCACAGCTCACTGTGTCGTCCGGTCTCCGCCCGCACGGTGGGTGGGCGGGCGGCGTTCTTGGCAGAGCGGGACCAGTTTCCTCGTAAGCGACCAGAGCCGCTTCGCCAAGGAAGTGCTGCCCCAATACTTCAAGCACAGCAACATGGCGAGCTTTGTGCGGCAGCTCAACATGTGTGAGTCCCTAGGACCGGGGCGGGAAGTGGGTGCGAGTATCTTGGTGCGCGGGGATGGGGCAATTTACGCCCCCACGCTCCCCCTCCCCAGACGGTTTTCGGAAGGTGGTGAGCATCGAGCAGGGCGGCCTGCTCAGGCCGGAGCGCGACCACGTCGAGTTCCAGCACCCGAGCTTCGTACGCGGCCGAGAACAGCTACTGGAACGTGTGCGGCGCAAGGTGGGGGCGGCCTTCAGGAACTGGCAAACCCGGGTGGAGGTGTCGAGACGGCTGGCCCTTCCTAGATGACTCTGAACTGATGGTGCCTCCCCCCTGCAGGTGCCTGCGCTGCGCACCGACGACGGCCGCTGGCGCCCCGAGGACTTGGGCCGGCTGCTGGGCGAGGTGCAGGCTTTGCGGGGAGTGCAGGAGAGCACCGAGGCGCGGCTGCGGGAACTCAGGCAGTGCGGGGGAGGGGGCGTAGGAGGGTGGGGAGGGAGAGGGGGAGTCTGGGCGAGAGGACACTGGCCGCCAGGCACTCCTTCTGGACAGCTCCTTCTTCGCTCATGTCTTGGTGCCTCCATCCAGACAAATGGGCTGAGTTGTGGAACTCTGTTCTGCGTGGATGGACGCTCATCAGAGTGGTCGTGGGTTTAGACCTGCCGTTCTGTGGGGGGTGGTGACTGGGCGGACTCTCAGATGCCTCAGCACCCTCCCACGCCTTCCCCGCAGGCAGAACGAGATCTTATGGAGGGAGGTGGTGACTCTGCGGCAGAGCCACGGTCAGCAGCACCGGGTCATTGGCAAGGTGTTCCTCTCCCCCTACCCCCCTTCTCTCTACCACTCCTGAACACACCCACCTCCTCCGCCCAAGGCGGCAAATCCACCTGGAAGTTTGTTGGGTGGGCACAAGGTCTAAAATATGAATTAACACTTTGCTTCCTCTTTAGCTGATCCAGTGCCTCTTTGGGCCACTTCAGACAGGGTCCAGCAGCGCAGGAGCTAAGAGAAAGCTGTGAGTGAGAAAGTCAGGGATGTCCACCCTCACTCCCCCGCCACACACACACACTTTCAGGAGCCTCCCTCCCAGAGGCCCCATGCAGGGACTCCTCCTCCAGAAGCCTTCTCCCTCACCAGGAATCCTCATTCTTCTTCCCTGCACTATAGTTTTCCTCAACCCATGGCAATCTCCCCAAGGTCCCTACTCCACAACTTTCCCTCTCTCCCCTCAATTCTACCACCAAATACCCCATTCCCAGATCCCTGTGTTCCAGGACCTTAGCCCCAAATTTCCCCTCCAGCAGCCCCTTCCCCCTCACCCCAAACCATCCCAACAGCAGAGGGTCTGGGGCTCAAACCATGCTCTCTCCCTCCCCTCTCCATCCCCAAAGGGCCCCCATTTCTGGGGGGAGCCCCTTCTGCCTCCAGCATGTGACTGATACCCTGGCAACAGGCCTCAGCTCTGCTGACTTGGCTGCTGGGGCCTGAGGGAGGGAGGTGCAGGCTGAGAGGCATGGGGGATGAACCTGCCCTGCCCCCTGCACAGGTCTCTGATGCTGGATGAGGGGGGCTCGTGCCCAACACCGGCCAAATTCAATGCCTGTCCTCTACCTGGTGCCCTCGTGCAGGACCCCTACTTTATCCAGTCGGTAGGTTTTTGCTCATCCTCCCTTCCCTAGGGCACAAATAGGCTTATGGAGAGCCTAGTCCTTTCCCCCATTCCCCAACAGGAAGAGAAGGTGGAGGCTAGCCTTCCCCCGCCCCAAGACCCAGGCTCCCCAGCACAGACTGAGCCTTCCCCCTCAAATCTTACTCCTTAGACCTGGTCCATGTGGGTACTGGTTGGGTTTTGTCTCACCCTGTTGCTTGAGAGAAAGGACTGGGCTTAGTCTTCTACTTACAGCCCCTCCCAGAGACCACCTTGGGCCTCAGCAGCTCTCACAGGGCCAGGGGCCCTATCATCTCTGACATCCACGAAGACTCTCCATCCCCTGATGGGACCAGGCTTTCTCCTTCCAGCAGCAGCAGCAGGAGGTAAGACAGACTGGGCTGCCCTCTGGGGAGCTTGTGGGGGAGGGCCTGGCAGCCCAGATAACTGTGGGGGTAGGGGGGGAGGTCAGTGCCAGGGTCTGGTTGAAGCTTTTCTCTGGTGCAGGGAGAAGGGCCTGGCACTGCTCAAAGAAGAGCCGGCCAGCCCAGGGGGGGAAGGCGAGGCCGGGCTGGCCCTGGCCCCAAACGAGTGTGACTTCTGCGTGACAGCCCCCCCGCCACTGCCGGTGGCTGTGGTGCAGGCCATCCTGGAAGGGAAAGGGAACTTCAGCCCCGAGGGGCCCAGGAATGCCCAACAGCCTGAACCAAGGGGTCCCAGGGAGCTACCTGACAGGTAAGCAGAGTCCATTCTTGACTGTGAGCCCTGTGGGTCACTTTTGCAGATAGACCACTGCTAACTAACTTCCCAGCCTTGCCTGCCCATTGTGGCTGAGAGGAAGATCAGGCAGTATGATCTGACCAGATTTCTCAGTTGTCTAAAGAGTACCAGCATCAGAGTGCCCTGGAAAGTAGAAACTCCCATCAGGTCAATCAGTCTATCTAGGGTAGAGCCCCGGAATCTGTATTGTAACGGAGTTCATTTCGGTGACTGGAAACATTGTAAAGTACACAGTAATTTAAGAACCAGTGGTGTTGACAATTCCAAAGCAAAGGGACATATCCCAAGATCCCAGTTCCATAATCCAAACCTCAGGTCGAAGCTAGGAAGCAGAGGCGTTCTTTAAGCACCCTCTGTGTGGGGTATCCTCTCCTACCATTTCGTAGATGTCTGATTTTGATCCTGATGTATCCAGGTTCCTTAGGAACCTGACGGGGGGGGGGGGGGGGGAGACACTGCAGGCCAACAGCTGTTCTCTGTGTGCAGGGGAACTCTGGGCCTGGAGAGGGGGCGGCGGAGCCCAGAGCATCTGCTACCTCCCATGCTGCTTCGGGCCCCCCCTGAAAGTGTGGAGCCTGCAGGGCCCCTGGATGTGAGTACACCTTCAGCGGGGCAGAGGCATGGGGCGAGGGGTGGGGCCCTCGGTGGGGTCTGTTTAGCCGAGGGGAGGGCGCCACTGACTGAGTGCTTCCCCCAGGTGCTGGGCCCCAGCCACCAAGGGCGAGAATGGACCCTGATGGACTTGGACATGGAGTTGTCCTTGGTAAGATGAAGGTGCAGGAGGGCAGAGGGTTAGAGTTACTGAACCAAGCCCTCAGCCAGAGCCCCAGCTCCCCTCCTCCACTCCCCCCACCCAGCTGCTTCCTGAGGTTCTCCTCTGCAGATGCAGCCCTTGGGTCCAGAGAGGAGTGAGACTGAGCTGGCGGTCAAGGGGTTAAATTCTCCAGGGCCAGGTAAGAGTTGTAATGACTCAGGACCTTGGTCTGAGCTGCCAGGATTGGGTGGGCTGGGCAGTTTGTGTTTTGGAGGGAAATCCCCAGAGTTCAGGCGGCCCTTGCGAGAGCTGTCAAGGCTACCCATCCTCTCGCCATTGGGTGAGTGTGGGCAGGTTGAGAATGGATGTTTCATCCTGACTGACCAGAGGGCAGGACAGGTGAGGCTCTCCTTCCTGTCTCTCCCTGCTGAGCACGGCCCAATCCTCCTAGGGAAGGACTCCACACTTGGGGCACCACTCCTGCTGGATGTCCAAGCGGCTTTGGGAGGCCCAGCTCTTGGCCTTCCTGGAGCTTTAACCATTTACAGCACCCCTGAGAGCCGAGCCTCCTACCTAGGCCCAGGGGCCAATCCCTCCCCCTGAGACCCGCTTTACTCTGAAGCCAGCCTAGCTGAGGGGCTGGCCTGCAGCAGCACGCCCTTCTGGGCTTCCTGGTGCCCCTGGAAGAGGCTGAACGAAGACCCTGCTACTCTGCAGTCCTCCATTACTGAGCCCTGCACATAAACTGCATTTTTTTTTCTGTGTTTCTGGTCTCTTTTCTCTACCGACCAGGGAGCACAGAAGTCATGGGTTGGCCGGGGGGGAGGGGGGTCGACTTTGCATTCATAGAAATTTCCAGAGGCTAAGGCTTTAATAGCGGAACCCCTGGAGAGTGGAGGTGCTTGGGGAACCAGCCCCTAGTTCTGCTTAGGCTCCCGTCCTCTGGCCGGATCCAGGGCTAGCACGTGGCCGCTGCAGCGTCCGGAACTCAGGGGCTTTTGGGGTCACATCCAGCTCCACAATGCATCTGCTCTGTGATCCTGGGTAAGCCGGTCCCCTTCTCTGAGCCTTATCTGGGATAAGCAGAGAGGGCTCAAAGAGAAGATGGATGCAAAGCTCCTGGGAATTGCCAGGCCCCAGCAGGCCCAACTGCCCCCTCCCTGGACTCATTCGGTGCACCCGGGGTGGGGAGGGAAAGCGGACTATGCGTAGAAGCGCAGGGGTGCGCGGCCCCTGAGGCCTGCCTCCGGGTCCCCACCCCCTCCCAGTTCCCTTTCCCCACCCCCTCTCAGTTCCCGGCAGCCCTGGCCGCCCCGCCCCCGCCGCAGCTGCTGCTCCCATCCCCACCCCGCCCAGCCCTTTCTGCCTCGTCATCTACTGCCCCGCGGAGGCTCGTCCCATGAGTGGGGCCGCCCGGAACGCATAGAACCGGGAGCCCCACCCCACCCGGCTGGGGGAGGGAAGAGAAACTGAGATTGGGCAGAATCCGCACCACCCCACCACCAGCCGCACTCGAAGGAGGTCTGTGAGCACCGCCCCTCCGCGGGATTCAAGCAGTGGGACTGGGTAGAGGGGAGGTAAGGGGAGCCTTGTGATCGCACTTTCGCAAAGGCTCCCGCAGTTTCCCACGACCCTCGCTCCCTAGCATAAGAGACCGCGCAGAGGGGTGGGAGGGAGGCCAAGACCTCCCCCGATGCCTCGCACCTGGAGCTGCGTGAAGCTCCGGGAAGGATTTGGCCTGTGACCCTTGAAGAACTGGCTGGGATTCCGTCGGTATTCACTTCTGAGCATTGACTTGCAGCTGGGGTCTCTGCACCCCAGACAGGACAAAGTGCAGGACTTGGCATACTGCAGGGAGGAGGCTAACATGAAAATAACTTGCGGAGCAATGAGGGAGAAGGAGGGGCCAAGGCAATCTGCCCCCCTCCGCCCCCTCCCCCGCACTTGTACTGAGCAGGTCCTGCACCCCTGACTGGGGGGACAGTCTTTGGACGTCTCAGCTGGAGAGGGCAGAGGTTACATGAACACAGTGCAGTGATGTCAGCATGGTGGTGAGAGTATATGCTGTTACTGGGGCACACAAGATAAGGGACTAGTCTATCTTTGGGACACTCAGGCACTGGGGTGGACAAGGTGACATTTAAGTCTTGGAGGATGGGTCCACAGCATGGAGGAAGGGGAAGGGTATTCCAGGCTTAGGGAACAGCATCTGCAAATGTTCTGATGTGCCAGGGGCTTGAACGGTTCTCCCAGCACTGTGTGGTGGAGGGAAGTAGGTGGGGGAATCCTGGCTGTCCAGAGGGGTGGGAGGTGGTTTGAGTGGCCAGGCCACATAATCTTGATTCTCTCTGATGGACAGTGGGGAAAGGAGACAAGTAGTTAGGGCTGATATTCTGCTTGGCAAGAGATCTCGTAGTTCAAGCTAGAGCAAGTCAGATTCCAGTTCTGCCTCTTGGTCTCTCTGAACCTGTCTCCTCATCTGTAAAATGGGGATAATAAAGCCTGTCCCAGAGACTTGTCAAAGTCACTGTGCTGTGAGGGTGATGGGATGGAAGTGAGAGGTACTTACAGAGACTGTCATAGGAGATGAGGTGATGATGCTGGGGCTGAGGGAAGATGCTATTGGAGACCCACTGAGTAGTAGAGGAATAGCATTTGTCAAGAGATGCCACCTGAAGGGAGAGGGAGGGGCAGGGGGTAGTTCTGGTCTCTGCTCAGTAGTCTGGGGGAAGCGCTGACAATTCAGTATAGCCAGGAGTGGTGAAATGACCAGGGAGGCATAGCATGACACCAGGTGGTAGTGAGAGAGACCTGGGAGGCAAGATGGGGGCTAGGACCACAGCCACTCTCCCAGACCTAGAGCCAGGTAGAGAAGTAGAGGAGTGACCTCAAAGGGAGGATGAAACCCAGGAGGGTGCTGTGTGGACAAAGCCAAGGCTAGGGGAGATGGGCTGAGAGAGGGAGTGGTCTAGGGCCTGACCTCTCTGCCCCTTAATGCCAGGGGCCTTGCTGCCTGGGTCAGGTCACCCCACAAGTGATGGGCCATTGTCCTTGGCTGTTAATAAATGGACAAAGCAGATTAATTTCTGCCTAACACCCGCTGCTTACTACAGTCTCTCAAAATGGGAAGGTCCATGGAAGAAAACAGAAGTTCAGCAAGCACTTGTTGGCAGCCTTTATGAGTTAGGTCCGTGGTATTTAAAGATGAAGCAAGAGAAGATTCCCAGGGCAGCAGGAGACAGTTGGATATCTGTCAGGAGATCTTGGTCAGAGCTAGGACTCAAGAGAATTCAGGTAACCCTGCTCAGGTATTAGGGAACCAGGACATAGTGGTGGCATTGGTGAGGGGCTGCAGGGGCAGAGCCTGTCCTGGAAAGATGAGCCTCAGGGTCAGAATAAGGAGCCTGGGCTTCTTCGGTCGGTGAGGAGAGGCTCTCAGCACTTGTGCTCTGGGTGCAGAGGGGATTCAGCGCTCCGCAGGGTCTAAGCTGGACATGAAACGCTAGACTAAGAGGTTAGGATGACAGAAATATTCAGCAGATAGACTGGAAAGGACCCGACTGCAAGCTGGGTGTTGGGCAGCGGGATCAGTTGTGGGTCTTTCTGCCTGTTAAGGTGGGGAAGCAGGCTGGGAAAAAGAAGTTAGTTTGGATAAACTGGGTGTGAATAGAATGTAGGATCCACAGGCAGCGCGGGGCTCAGGAGGGACGTGCTGACTGGAGAGAGGAGTAGAGAATAAATAAGGACCCAGGGAGAGCATAGAGGAGAGGAAAGCCACAGCTGACATTTAGGGGCCCAAGGAGAAGCCTGGGGAGGAGACTGGGACAAGCCCTCTGCTGAGGAGCTGTCCGGCTGCCGGGGTCGAGGTGAACTTAAATCCCAACCACGAGTGTTCACTGAGAGCCTGGGAGAGAGGTCAAGGGCGGGGAGTCCCGGCTCCCGCTACCTCTCTCCCCCTCCCCCATGCAGCCCCCACCATGGGCAATGCGCAGGAGCGGCCCTCAGAAACGATCGACCGCGAGCGGAAACGACTGGTGGAGACGATGCAGGCCGACTCGGGGCTGCTGCTGGATGCACTGCTGGCGCGGGGCGTGCTCACCGGGCCCGAGTACGAGGCGCTGGACGCGCTGCCGGATGCCGAGCGCAGGGTGCGCCGCCTGCTGCTTCTGGTGCAGAGCAAGGGCGAGGCCGCCTGCCAGGAGCTGCTGCACTGCGCCCAGCGGACCGCGCGGGCGCCCGACCCCGCCTGGGACTGGCAGCACGTGGGCACCGGTGAGCGCGCGGGGGCGGGGCCCGAGCCAGAGCACGGGGCGTGGCGTGAAGGGTAGAGTGGGGAACCGAGTAGCAGTCTCCCCGCCCCCCAAATGGGTGTGTGTCAAGGATACCGCAGAGGCGTAAAATGAGCCTCGGATACTCCCACCTCCGCCCCAGGCTACCGGGAACGCAGCTACGACACTCCATGCCCTGGCCACTGGACACCTGAGGCACCTGGCTTGAGGACCACTTGCCCCGAACTGCCCAGAGCTTCAGACTGCGAAGAGGCTGGGGTTCCCAGGGGCTCTGAGGCAGTGCAATCCGGAACGCCTGAGGAACTCAATCCGGAGCTGGAAGCTGGGGCCTCTGATGAGGCTGGGCAGGATTTGGAACCAGAGACAGAGGCAGAACCGGAATCTGAACTGGAGCCAGATCCCGAACCCGAGCCAGATCCCGAACCCGAGCCAGAGCCTGAGGCAGGTGACGAGGCGGATGACGAGTCTGAAGGTGTGAGGCTACCCAAACCCGGTGCCGAATGGGTGGGAGGCTGGGCCCCACCTGACTGACCACTTTTTCTCTATCATCTCTAGATTCCTGACTGCCTGAGCACTGACAGGCCACCCCTGCCCAAGCCGGATAGGACCTGGGATCCTGCCCTGGCATTGGGGGGGGGGGGGGGAAGGGGTTGCCACCAAGTCTCCATCTGACCCAGTACCACTAGAAGTGAATAAACTCCGGAGGGTCAGCCTGGGCTCTCTGTGTGACTCTGGCTTTTTGCCCAGAACTAGGGTGTGGGTCTGTGCCCCTGAGGCTCAGCAACCTGGGCAGCTCTGTGCCCCGCTGTCCAGTTCTTAGCCCCATTTCATCCTCAGTAGCCCAAGCCCCACCCCCCTGGAGCCCTCAGTCCCAGGACCCCCGGGGACAAGGGCCAGACCCCTGGGCCCTGCCCTACAGACCTTTTCCCCTCATGAACCAGTTGGGGGGAGGAGGGCTATGTAGTCACCTGCCCCATTTCATGGAAGCCCTTGGGCCTGGTGCAGAGAGCCAGGGAAGGGAGACTTCTTTCCACTTAGGGCAGGCTAGAGCTCACAGCCTTGGGAAGTGAGATTAGGAGAGAGAAAGAGGAAGGGATCTTGGGTAGACAGAGCCCACACACTTCATTCTAATTGTTTTAATTGTCTGGTTTCTCTCTGGACTGGGAACTCCGTGAGGGTTCTGACCAGTAACTGGCACACAAAGGTGCTCTACACATAGTCACTGGCTAAATGAATAAGGACTTTCCAGTTGCATTTCTGAGTTTTATAGATGGGAAAACCAAGGGCAAGGGTGAGAGTGGGAATGGGTCAGCATCACACAGCTGAGTCTGAGGTGAAACCGGAAGCAACAACCACCTCTACACCATCCTGGTCTGGGGGGGGCTCAGGACTTGGGACAACAGCTAGGGGCCTGCCCCCCAGGCTCAAGTGTGGCTGCTGCCAGCCTCTGCCAGCCTTTGCCAGAGGCCAGCTGTGAGGGTGTGGGCAAAGACAGGAACAGCATGGACCAGTGGAGGGCTGGGGGCAAGGCCAGGTGAGCTCTTGGGCTTGACCCACAAGGCCTAAAGGACTGTGTGTGTGTGTGTGAGAGAGAGAGAGAGAGAGAGAGATGAGAGTGGGGCTAGGAGCAGTTCGTGCCTTCCAGAGGAGCTCTGTTCCCTCCACCACACCATCAGAAGCTGCTGCCTCCAGCCCCAGGAAGCAGAGCACGTAAATAGGGTATAAATACATGGCTAGTGGGAGAGGCAAAATGCTAGAAAGCACACCCCAGCCCAGCTGGGTCTCTACCACCAGGACCCCTGCCCCTTGAGTCTGTGTGAAAGCCAGGCCCTCAGACCCAGGCAGTCACCCCAGGAGAAGGGAGATCCCCACCAGGACCCACTGAGAGGTAGACAGCGTGAAAGCTGAAGGAGCACCAAGGGGCCAGGTGGGGGAAAGGAGAGACTGGAGTATGCAGACACCCAAAGCCATCTCATGCAAGAACAAGTTTCTACTCCCAAACCACCCCCCATCCCCATCATGCTCAGCCTCCCTCCTGCCCCCAGGCTTCCCCTCTGCTCAACAAAGAGCTAGAGGTAGGAGGGCAGACTCAGTTTGCTTGGCATGCTACTGTTGTTCCCTGGGCCCCAGAGAGGGTAGCAAGGGACACAAAGCCTCTGATGTTGCCACTCCTACCTCCTGGGATGCTCCCGCCCTCCCAATTCCCCAAGAAACACCCAGGCCATGGAAGCACAGAACAGTCAGCTTCATGTTCTGGGAGCTGATCTGGAGCCCTGGTCCAGGGCCTCTGCCTGTGGCCCTCAACCGGCATCAGTCAGGCAGCAGGCGGCCCAGCTCTGCCTCATCCAGCCGGTTGGTGGCCATGATGTGCTCCAGCTGCTGCCGGTAGCGCGCCAAGTCTTGCATGAAGTGGGGCACCCGGGTATTGGCCAGCACCCCATGGGGCCGCAGGTGGTCTACATCCTCATAGGACACCTGCAGGAAGGAAGCTGGGCCTCAGGGGCAGCCAGACGTAGCCATGGCTTTCAGGTAGCTGGTCCCAGCTCTCCACCAATGGCTCATGGGCCTCTGCTCCTGGAATGCCTTCCTCTGGATCCACTCCCAGTATTATGTACCCTGAGGCTTAGTCCTGGGTGTGTCTGCTCTAACCCCAACCCAGCTTCTTCCCTCACCTCCAAACCTAGGTATCCAGCTGCCTCCTGAACACCTTCCCTGGGATCTCCCTCAGGCACCGCAGACCCCACACCCACCGCTGAACGCCGGCGTGCCAGCTTCTGCCAGCCCCACGGTTCCCCCGTCACGGTTCTCTAGGTCAGCTTGAGGGAAGGGACCTGGAATATGTCATCCTCCAACTCAGGGTGGCCACTGGGTTAGAGGAATTCCACTCTCCGAAGAGCTTTCCCCAGCTTGCCCCTCCCGCTGCATGGCCACTGCCCTGTGACCAGACCACCATCAATCCCACCAGAGTGACTGGAAAGGCAGCCTCCTCCTCCCCCTGCACTCCCTTCCCTAGGCCTCTCTCTCCAATCCACCTCCCATATAACATCCACAGGGAGTCTTCTAAAGCAAAAGTGACATTTCCTAAAGCTCTCCAGATTCCCTTTTGCTTCAGGTGAAGTCCACCTTTCTCAGCCTGGCACAGACACCCAGAGCCATAGACTTGGTCCCTGGCCATTTCTCCAGCCTCCTCCCCCAGACTTTCCTGACTGCTCCCCTGGCCTGAATGCTCACCTCCTGTGAGATATGGTATCTACACATGCACCCGCAGTCTAGGTCAAGTACCTACTTTTGGCTGCCAGGCTGTCACTTCTCCTTTGTCCACCTCCACCCAGGTCTCCCCACCAGAGAAGCCTGGTACCTAATCCTCCGTCGGGCAGCCATCAGAGGCTCAGGGAACACTGCCGGGAGGAGAGCTGGCTGGATCTCTAGAGGTCCGTGGCCCCTCACCTTGCCCAGTGAGGTCAGCAATGGGAAATCGATGGTCTGGCGGTGCCGCAGAATGCGCACGATGCCATCCAGGTACACCTGATCCTTGCTGAAGCAGCCTGTGGGGCACGGGAGGGCTGTGAGCCCCTAGGCCAGCGCCCCCCCACCGCGGCCCCCCCCCCTCAGGGCACTCCCCCCCATGCCGCACGCCCCCAGGCCTCCTTCAGGGCACCTCCCCGCAACCCCGCGCGGGCGCCCACCGGGCAGCGAGGTGTCAGTCTGGCCGCGCTTGGCGCGCACGCAGTACTCCCAGCGCACGTCGGCGTCCTGCACATAGCGCGCCAGGTCCTGGAAGAGCTGGCGGAAGGACATGCGCGAGGCGCGATGGATGGTGTAGTAGAGCAGTGCGGCGCGCCACAGAAAGGGCTGCTTGCGGAACAGCACGCTGTGCAGGCTGGCCAAGCCCTCCTCCGTGGGGTTCGCCGGCCGCAGCCCGTACTGCAGCCGGCCCTCAGCGCTGTGCCACGGCTGCCGCGCGTTGTTCACGCCCCGCAGGTAGTGAGTGCCTACGGGGAAGGCGAGGGTAAGGAGGCACTGGGTAGGCCATCCAGGGGACCAGACTGCGGCCATGTCCTGCTACCTCCTACAGAACCTCTAACCGGTGACAGTGACGGTGACTCATGGTGACTCACGCATACTCCAGCCCCTCAACTCAGGCTCTCCCGCAAATTCTCCCCGCCCCCAATACATACTCACCCAACCCCAGGAGTGGGAAGACCCTCCTCAGGTGAACTCACACCCAAAGACTGAGAGTCCCACACACCAGAATCCCTCCCCACCCATCCAGGGCTACACACACAAACAACTCTTCCAAACTCACACTGCCCCCCACACCCCTCGGAGAGGTGCAGGAACTCACAAACCACCCCAGCCCCACATCCTGCATGCCCCTATCAATTTGACAGTCATGCTGATGACCCCAGCGAAAAACACCTTTTGCCCAGAGCTATAGGATTCTTGATGAGAGATAGATAGAAAGGAACAATAATTAGTGTCCCATGCTCTCCTTTTCAGCTCAACCTATCCCCTCCTAAAACCTGGCTTTGTGTCCTCAACTAATTCCATTCCTAGGATCTAGCCTTCCACCCACCCTGGAGGGCCTCCGTGTTGGCAGGGCTAGTGGGACCCTCAGAGTACTCCCTCTGGCCTGTCCGGGCCTCAGCAGCCTTGTCCCCACTGTCAAGGGAAATCAGAGAGGAAGTAGAGAAGTAGAGGGAGGAAAGGATACCCAAAAGGAGCAAGAGATGAGGGTGAGCCCAGAGTGGGCAGGCATGTTCTGGCCTACCTCTGTGAGCCAGAGGGAGGAGGTAGCTGCTCACGAAGGGAAAGGGCCCGTCCTCCGGAAGGAAGGGGAAGAAAGAGAGGGGGTGGGGTTACTGGGGCCCCTTGCTGCCCCCCACCCTGTCCCAGCCCCCCTCTCATCCTACCCACCCACCCACCTACCCACACCCTGACCTATCTCGTGCCGCAGCATGCCCTCCAACCAATACTGGCGGGCCCCAGTCAGGTTGATGGCCAATGTTGGTCGGCTGTTCTCCACCATCATCACTGCCTGGGACAGCAGGTCTTCACTCAGCTGCACCACAACCTGCGGGTGGTAGTGAACCTAAGCCATGGGCACCAGCCCTGAGACCAGGATGCAGGTGGACCCACTGATGCCACAGGGCAGGCAGGCCACACACCCTTCACCACCTTTGCCTCAGAGCCAGCTGCCACCCTATTGGGACAGGGGCTTGCCTGGGATCACAAGCTGGCCAGGTGTGGAGCTGGGCCTGGCAGCCTGGTTTGGGGCACACAGAAGAGGGGCCTCGAAGACAGGGCTAGCTCACCTCCCCAACACAGCCCTCCTTCTGCATGTATTTGCGAACAATGGACCAGATCTGGCACTTGGTCAGCAGCTGGCCCCCCGTTGCAGCTTCAAAGTGTTCATAGGTACCAAACTTCTCCAGGACAGCCTCAATGATGCCAACTGCCTGCACATAGGGTTGCGGTGGCTGGTGAGACCAGGCCTCTTGGGTGATCAGGACCAGGGTGAGGCAGGCAGGCTGGACTGACCTGATGGATGAACTGTCCAGAAGCCTCACAGTACTTCTCCAGCACAGCCGTGGGCATGGGCTCCTGGTACTCGAACTGTGGGTTGTAGGTGTAGTGGGACTGGAAGAACTTGTCCCGCTCTCGGTCCATATTGGTTGGCCTCAAGGCCACCAACATGCAAGGGCTCTTGCTGGCACCATGGCCCGCATCCTTTCGAGTCTTAGCAATGTGAGGCAGGGAGGCTGCAGACCGCAGGGTGCCCCCGCCTGGGTCCCGTCCCCGTCCAGGTGGGCCCCGACCCTGGGTGCCACCCCCCCGCCGGCCAGTACTATTTACAGTATAGGTGCTCTCACTGCGACGCATGTGGCCACGGGGGCCCACGTGCAGCTCTGAGAAGGGCTGCAGCTCAGGCTGGGGCCGCAGGGCTGAGGGGATTGACAGAGCCAGGGGCAAGGCCAGGGACTGAGGCCAGGGGTACAGCAGTGTCCCATCTCGGTCTGAGGGCTTCAGCCTATGGCCCAAGGATGAGGGACTGGTTGGTGGGCTGGGGGGTGCCTGTTCATACACTTGAGCCCCTGAGTCCAGCACCATTCTGTCCTGGGGGTCACATCCAGCCGGGTCACTCCAACTCCCCACACTGTCGACTTCTGGGAACACAGAAGGGCATGTGGAGGCCAGTATGAGTGGGTGTGGCCTGAGCTCCAACAGGCCTTGTGCTCCACACTGCCCTGGCTGGGTGCTTAGTGGGCTTGGGGCCTGCCACCAGGGGTCTGGGTAGCTGCCCTTCACCCCCATCCCCGTGTCCATTCCCTCCAGCAGGCTTACCCAAGGAAGCTGGACTGGGGGAAAGGAGGAGGCAGAATTTATACACTCACGTAGATGGTGGTACTGGAATCCCCTTAGACTATGAGCTGCTGAGAGTAAGGCCTGAGCCCCTATTCATGATTTTAATCCCTGTGCTCAGCACCCATCTAGACTGGGAGCTGGTATAGTGTAGCCCCAGCTGCTGGGATGAAGGCTGAGGGGGCCTCACTACCTTCTACCTGCCTTCCAACTATGGCATTTTCTCAGTCTCATCCCTCCCCTCCCACCCGGCTCCACCACCTCCTCCAGCTCAGTTGGCCTTAGTCAGGTTGAGTGCCTGCATGCCCCTTGCTTATGTTAGTCCCTCCACCTGGAATGATCCCTCTCCCCTCTGGGTCATCTGTTTAAATCCCAATTAGAATCAGCTTTTGGGGGAGCAGAGGGAGACTTCAGCACATTCAAGCCAATCCTTGGTCTGTCTCCTATCAGAGGCCTCTTTCTAATGGTCATCCAAGGCCGGCATTGGCACGTTCACCCCTTGCTCTGTACTAGGGCTCAGAACAATCCAGTCTCTTCCCAGAGACTGACTGAAGGCTCCAGAATCTGAACTCCTTTGCCTGCTCAGGGACACAATTCCAGCATTTCTCCAACACCATCAATCTCTTCCTCTCTACTGGATTCTTTCCAGCAGCATAAACACAGGCTTTTATTTCTGTCCTAAAAAAAACCAAAACCAAACCCTCACTTGACCCCACACTCCTCTAGCCCCACTACATCTCCCACCAGCTGCTCCTTATTGCAGCACAACATCCATCTGTATGCAGTCTGATTCCTTCTTTTCCTCTTATGTTTCACTCCAGTTAGGCTTCTGTCCCCACTTTCCATTGAAACTGATCTGACCAAGGTCATCAATGATCTTCATATTGATTGGCGCACTTGACATAATTAATCATGTCATCTTGGAAACATGTTCTCCACTTGGCTTCTCAAATACACTCAAACATATTCTCCTACCTCACTGGCTGTTAGTTCTTGGTCTTTCTTGCTCATCATTCCTGTCTTCCTGATCTCTTAACATTGTAATGCCTCAGGACTTGGAAACTTCTATGGAAACGTCTCTACTTTTCTCCATTTATGCTTACTCCCAGGGTGATCTCATCTGCTTTCATGATTTTAAGTACATCAGCCCAGACTTCTATAAACTTCCGACTAGTGTTGCCAGTTCTCAATACAACATCTTTACTTGAATGTACTTAACAGGCATCTCAGACTGAACATGTCCCCTATCTGGAATGCTTTCCCCCAGATAACTGCAGGGCTCACTCCCATTTTCCTCAGATTTCTGCACAAATATGTTATTAAACAAGTCTCCCTAACACACTCTCTATAAAATAGTAAACCTCCTCTTTCCTCGCCACCACAATCTTCCCTTCTCCACATTATTGGTTTCTGAAGCAGTTGTCACCACCTGAAGTACAGTATATGTCATTATTATCTGCTTTCTCCTTTCGAATGTTCACAGCTGTGTCCCCAGATCCCAGAATAGTACCCGACCCAGAGCAGTTGCTCACTAAATGGATGAACCCAAGAGCACTTCTCCTTCCAGAACTGGAATCATTCCTTCCACGCATTATGTTTCCATATCTAGTTTTGATCCCCTGCCCCCACCTCCCTTCCCTCTGCCTAGTGACCAGCTGTTTGAAAAGATTTCAGGCCTCAGACTTCACTCTTCTCAACTAACTACACTTTTCTGGACTCCTCACTGGTCTCTGCGCCTCTCCCTTCATCCCCACCCCCCCTTCTTTCATTCGACCTACCTCTTCGCAATTACCAAGAATACTCCTGTTTCTTTCACGTCTCAGGTTCTTTTGCCAAGAATGCCCTCGCAATGTCTCCTTGTAGCAAACTCCTAACCATTCCTCAGGGCTTGGTTTAGGTCTCACCTCCTCCGGGAAGCCTTCCTGGCGTCTTGGAGGCTCCCAGGGTCTAGGCGGCTTCTTTACCACCCTAAGCTGTCACTGTCGGAGCCTAGATCCGTGTCCCCACACCACCCCCTTAACTGCCTCAGGGCAGGGACGGATCTGTTTGACCCCCATGTCCCGAGCACCTAGCTCCACTTGCGGAATGAATGAAAGATAGCTGGGGAGGAGCCCAGACACAAGGCGGAGTCTGGTGACAAATGAGAGGGTGTGGCCTACGCCAATAAAAAACTCTCGGAGAGGTAACGTGGAAGAGGAGCCAATGGGGACGGGGAGATAGAGGAGGGGCGTGACCTGCAGCCAATAAGTGGCGGAGGATGGGGCAGGGGGCGTGGCCAATGGAGGGCGGAGCCAGAGGACAATGGAGGGGGGGTTCCCGGTTAGATGAGTAGGGGTCGTGTCGCGTGCCTTCGCGGCCTCTAGGGGGTGGGGGGTTCCGTCCGCGTACCGCGCCCCCACCTGTTCGCTCCTCTTCTCGCCACCGCCGTTCCCGCTCCGCAACACCAGTCGCCAGCCGCCCAGCCCGCGGGAGCCGATCGCCGGTGACGCACGCACTCGGGCGCGCGCACGCTCACGCGAAGGCGCGCCTATTCACGTCAAATTCGGCGGCGGCGAGCACCCGAGAACACAGCTCTGGGTGGTGCCAGGCAGAGCAGAGGGGGGCGGTGTCCGCCACAAAGTCACGCCCCTGGGCGCGGCGTTACCTTAAGCCCGCCCCCTCCACGAGGACCCGTTGGGTTTCAGCGCTTCAGGTACTAGTCGGCCTTCAAAGTCAGGGCCTCGACACACAATCTCACTGCCCTGACGCGGATAGATGGGGCTGAAGTCCACCTATGGCGGCAGAAGCTCGGTTACTTGGGAACGCAGTCCATACCGGGCTGATGTCAGGATAGGTGAGGTGCAGCCCATATATGAGGACTGGAGCCAGGATACCTTAGGCGTTTAACTGAGCGTGGACCCCCTAATCATCGCACTTTTATTTTATCCCCTCTTCCCCCAATACACAATTCAGGCGTCCGGGGACCGTCCCTGTATCCGGAGGGCAGCCGGGCGTCAGGCACAGGGCCCCGAGGGAAGGCAGGAGGACAGCGCAGGAGCAGGTGCTGGGACGAGGCTGAAGAGTGCGCGGCGACCGGCAGAGGGCGAGGGCTGTGGGCCCACCTGCAAGGAGCTGAGTGCGGCCAGGCGCTGCTCCCGCGACACGTCCCCGCGCAGGTCCAAGAGGGCAGAGACGTGATCCTCGCTACGGGGACACCAGAGAGCTGTGTGTCAGCTCCGCCCCGCTCTTCCCGAATCCATCCTCCCCTCCCTCTCCCCCCTCCCCACACCAGAA
Organism: Mirounga angustirostris; assembly: GCF_029215605.1. Taxonomy (NCBI): domain Eukaryota; kingdom Metazoa; phylum Chordata; class Mammalia; order Carnivora; family Phocidae; genus Mirounga; species Mirounga angustirostris. The sequence goes on along the minus strand of NW_026991724.1, from coordinate 18,623,500 downwards.
CCACTCTTCGCACCTCACGTCTGGAAATTTTTGTCGCAGGCCTGCCACCTCGAGGCCAAGCAGCATGGGGTCGCGGAGGTTCAGCAGATCCCGCAGAGCGAGGAGCACTGGCGCGCACTGAACACTCTCCTCCAGGCCCTGAGCACCGCGGGGTAGGTCTCGCGTTCGCCCTCGACCTCCACCCAACCACTGATATTCCCGCTCATCTGCTCGCCTAATGAACTCTCACCAAGCCAAGGAAAAGTTCCCGAAGCTGGGCCGCGTCTTGCTGCAGGCGCTCGGCCACCTGGGTCCTCTCGTCGGCTCCTCGGCACACCAGGCGGCCCTGCATCAGCGCACGCAGGTATTGCAGTACTACCGTACGTTCCGCCTCGGCCAGGAGCAGCTGCGGAGAGCGCAGTGGGTTCAGCATGCCTTTCCCATGGGGCGTCCCTACTCCCCAGCCTTTCCCTTAAACGCACCTGGGCCGCAGGATTCCTCACGCGCCTAAAATCCTGGCAGAAGCGCGCCGTCCGCTCGCACACATCGTCCAGCAGCTCTGGGCTCGACAGCCACCGGCGTGAGGGCAGAGCCGCGAACAGGGGCTGGGGGTTGGGGCAGAAATGGGGTTGAAGGAACGATCCAGAACTAGCATTCCCCCTGCAGAGACGCACACCCATATATGCTATATCTCCTCCCCCTCACCCCAATCCCTACTTGAAGCCTTACCTGGAGCTCCGCCAGCAGCGCCTCCAACACCAGGCGGCATATCCTCCTCTGCAACTCGTCCAGCGCTGTCTCCACCGGAGCCAAAGCTCCTGAAGCCGCCCCGTCGGGCTGCAGGACCGACACGGAGGAGCTGGACGGACCAAAAGTTAAGGCTTCAGGACCAAGGCCAAGGCCCTCGCGGTCGTCGGTTGTCTAGCCACTCTGACGCCACCTAGTGGTGCAAGTGTGTGGCGGGAGGGGGCAAGAATGGCGGCTCTCTGCACTTCTGTAGATCTGGGGCTTGGACTGAGGATGGGAGTGGTGGGCTCAGACAGCTAGAAGGAACCCAACCAGACCTGCCTCTAGTTCGCAGTGTGACTTCGAGCAAATCATGTCTTTTGGTTTCTGTTTGGGTAAGGGAAGAGTTTAATCCCAGCCAGGAGGGATTCAAACACATTAACTTGTTTGTTCTCTCTGCCCCCACCCCAAAGAACATAAGACCCAAGAGGAAGGGGATTTTTTTCTGTTTTGTTCACAACTGTAACCTCAGACATTACGTGGCACAGAGTAGGGCCTTGATAAGTATGTGTTGGATAAATGAATGAATGAATAATTGGTACTGTCAGGCAAGCACTGATAGGTACTTCACACCTGTTATATGATTCTCAGAATGTACCATTATTACCAACACATAATACTGATAAGAAAAACGAGATTCAGAAAGATTAGGTAACTCATCCAAGGTCACACAGTTAGCAATTAGTAGAACTAGGATTGGACTCTCAGAGCCATGTGAGTCTAAAATTTCTGATGACCTAGTGTGGACTGGGTCCATACCTAATTGGGGTTCAGTCAGGGGTTCTGTGGGGGAGGCTTCTGGTACCTGAGTGCTGACTGGTGGTTGAGGGTGGCCAGTAGGTAGGGCACATAATGAGGAGCCATTGCTTCCCCCCTGGCGTGGTCTCGGGAGAATCGGATCAGAGCATCACTAAAGCTGCAAAGGGCAGAGGTAGTTCCTGTACCTGTCACTCTGGCGCCCCCACAACTTGAGTCCCTGGTACTCCAGCCCCACCTCCAAGAAACCCAAGACCCTGTTTTGAAGAAGCCCTTTCCCCCTGGTGTGCCTTATTCACTCAGAGCCCCCTTGGGCTGCCCCAGGAGCAGGGCTAGGGGCTGGACGTGGGTCAGTGCCTTGGCAGACCTCCTCAGGAACGTGCCCAGTTCCGAGAGCGCCATGCCCTGCACCCGCTGCTGCAGTGACTCGCTGACCAGGCTGCTCACGCGAATGTTCTCTTCCAGGATCTGCAGGCAGCAACGGGTGGCCATCAGCAGAGTCCTAGTCCTTTTCTCCTCCCCTTTCCCTCTGGGGGCTTCCCACCCACCTGCAGCACTATGGCCGGCATAGGTGAGTGGTAGAAGCCAGAAGAGTCTGTGCCAGGTTCCTGCTCTCGATTCCACTCAGCTACCTCCCCATCCAGTGCCTTCTGCAGCCACTGGGCCACATTTGCCTGGAGGAAGGGGCAAAGGGGGGCAGGATGTAGCAGAGCACTGATATTGCTAGAGACAGGTCGACATGCGACTCTGCAGATACAGGCCCACAGCTGGTGGCAGAGCTTCTCTGTACCTGGGCCCCAACTACTCACCTGGATTTGGGCCACAAATGTTGCCTCCAGCTGTTCAATGTTCTCCGGGGTCAAGAGGGGCTCCAGCTGAGACACGTCAGCCTCAGGCCCCAACTCTAGGCTCCCCATCATTTCTGGCCTGCAGATGGGTAGCCCAGTGTCACTCTGAGCCCCCAGCCTCTGATCCACCCACTTCCTGATGCCCCAAGGGTACTGACCCCAGGTACACATGCAGTGCCCAGTGCAGCAGGGTGAAGGCATCAGCAGCTCCTAGCTCAGGCCCTCCCAGGAGCTGCTGCAGGCAGCGGCGCAGTCCACTGTGCAGGGTGTGGGCCCACAGCTGGACCACCTTGTAGTGCGGTGGGCAGCAGGGTGCTACTAGTGCTTCAGCTATGGCCAGCTCGGCCGGTAAAGCCACCCGCAGAGCCTCCAGCCACCCTGCCAGGGCCCCCGGCTCAGGCAGGAGAGGTGTCCCAAAGTGGGTCCTGTCCAGGCCCTCCTGTAATGCCTGCAGACAGCGCTGCCGCCAGCCCCTGGGGGCCAGCTCCAGGGAGGCTGTGTACCCAGCATCCACCTCCGCCACACGCACGGCAGCCACCAGCTGGGCTGGGTCCTCCCGCGCCAGCCGCCCTGCGGCCCCTGCAGCCGCCTCCACCGCCTGGCCCAGAGCCTCAGCCAGGGGGCCCAGCCCCTCGAAGACTGCCAACTCCAGGCCCCCCAGAGGTGCCCACGTCTCCTCTTGCAGCTGCTCCAGCTCCCGAAGGCACACATAGGCCTCCAAGAGCTGCCTGGCATCAATCAGGCTCCGCGCGTGGGCCACTGCGGCTGGCACTAAACAGGGAGGAGAGGAAACAGCCCTGAGTCTCAAACCTCCCCCCATACAACGGGTGCAGCGGTGGGTGCTGAGGCCCTAGGGCTGCAGTGAGGTGTCAAGTGTTCAGTAACGAGTACAGCAGAGCACTGACTAATCTGAAAGGACCCAGGGAAGGGCCTAGAGACCCGGCGGGCCAGGTGTAAATTTTTGAGCTGATGGAACAAGAGGAAGCCAGGGATCCTGGAGGCAAGGCAGTGTGGAATTCGCGGGGCCATGCTAGTGGCTATTTAATACTTCAATAAGTTAGCAACCAGGGCGGTCAGAGCCACTTGGCTGAGTCTCAGTCCTGATCCACACAACTCATACTTGAGAATCCCAGAATGAGCCAATTTGTATCCTGCTTCAGACGCCATTCGAAGCCTGAATTACTCTCTGGAAGGTCCCTGGTGTGTCCCTCCATGCAATCTCCCACGAGTGCCCCAGCCCCTCAGTCAGTGATGGGTGTTTATTGAATAACGGTTGGGGGGCTGAGGCCCAGGGCCCCCGCACACTCACCTGCCCAGAGCCGGGGCAGCAGCTGAGACAGGACCTGCAGCTGCTTGTGCTGCACCACCTGCTCCCGCAGTGGCCTGAGGGTCTGCGTGGCCTCTGCCGCACCCTGAAGCAACCCGTGGGCCTGGCCCAGGGCCTCACGGGCGCCCCGCACAGCCTCAGAAGCCTGGGCCAGCTGCCACACACCTGTCTTCACGCCCTCCAGGTAGGACTGCACCACCGACTGTGGGAGGGAGGTAGCCAGTGAGGCCTGGCCAGTCCTACAGCCTGTCCCCAGCACTCCTTTCCCCTGACTGTTGCCCACCTTGATGCGCGCTTCCAGCGAACAGGTACGCTGAACCTCACGGCTGCGGTACTGGCCCAGTCTGGCCAGCTGCTCCGGCCGGTAGAAGATCCCCGAGGCCCATTTGAGTGCTGCTCCTCGGGCCAGCCGCTCCGCCCTCTCCTGCTCTGGCCACTCAGGCCCTGGGCAGGAAGAGCCTGGGCAGCCTCGTCAGTTGGGCAGGGCCTACAGGAAGTGGCCCGAACCTGCTCCCCTTCCTACTTCTCAGCCTGTCCCCTAGGGCAGTCCGATCCATTCCTCTTGCTGCCCTATAGAGCTCCGGCCAGCCCTGGCAAGGAGGATCCAACCCCACCATTCCCATCTTTCTTGCCACCATCCCTCCCTCAGCCCACCCAGAGGGCTCATACCAGGGGGAAGTGAGGGCTGCATTTCGTCCTTGGTTGCTGAGTCCATGGCAGTCCCTCGAGGAGCTGGAGATGAGGTAGGAGTGGGGGTGCTCCTGTGAGCAGTAGCCTCAGGCTAGGCCCCTCTGAGAAGGAGGAGGGGGGTTCTTGTCCAGCCCCCTCAGGAAATGATGGGGAGACTGGGTTTCTCAGTTTTGCCCCTGCAGACACTAAGTGAGGCAGGGTAGGCACAGACCTCTGCTGGCCCCAGCTCCTGCTCCGAATTGCAGAGGACAGTTTGGTACAGAACTCACCAGGCTTGACCAAGCATCCAGTTCTTTCTCCTTTGAAAATAGTCTTGGCCTTGAGGATGGCCCTCTCCCCCAGTCTTCTGGGCAGAGCTGGGTATTCTCTTCACTGGCTCACGAGGCCTGGGTGGTTCCAGCCCACACCTCAGCATGTAGCAGAATTCTTCTCCCCAAGGAAGCCTCTGTACCACCTCCCGGCCCAGGAGCACCCTCCTCCATCCAAGGCCAAATGCCCAGAAAGGAAGGAAGCTGAGTCTCTGGCCTTTTATTCCCAACAGGAAAGTGCATCTGCAATGTGGGATGGGGTGGGGAGGGCTGGGCGCAGCTTCCTTGGGGGGAGGGGGTGTACTCCCTGTAATCCCTGAGTCCTGCCCAGCCCATCCAGGACCTCTTCGTGCTCAGGACACAGGCGTGAACTAGACGGCCCCAACTTGGGATGGAGAACGGTGTGCAAATATGGGTGTAGACAACATCACAGTAGGAAAACTGTGTTGATGGCTCCTCAGAGGAGGGTAATGAACCTCTGCAGAGAAGTGAGAGGCCACAGGTATTGTGAGGAAGGTGTGTGGTGGGTGATGGTGAGAGAGGGGTAGAAGGGCTAGGAAAGCTGTGTTTGTCTTGAGAGGTAAGGGGGCCATGGAGAGGACCACCGGGTAGTAATAATATAGTGGACGCTGGTTACCACCCAAATCCACCCTTCAGGACAACACCACTTGTTCCCCTAGCTGTCAGGAGTGTAGGTTGCTGAGGTGTCACAGCTGAGTCTCTCCCTCACAGTTAGGGCACAAAGGCCTGGTAAACTTGCCTGAACATGGACCACCTTGGAAGGCCCACCCCAGTTTCAGTGGATGGTCTGAGGCCTCTATTATAACTGCATCACAGTTTAATTCCCCCTTCTGCCCAATTTTGCATGTCTTACTCCCTTACAAGGATGGATCCTCATTAAACTTCCCTGTAGGCAGATCCCTGTCTCAAAGTCGGCCTCCCAGAGATCTTGACCTAAAATAAATTATAATAAATAATGATGGTATCAAACATAACAACGTGGTACTAGCCAACACATAATCCTTCCTACCTTCCAGGAACTGCTCTCAGTCCTTTACATATATGTACACCTAGGTAAGCATGTTTGCCTTGGTGGGAAAATTGTTATGACTCCCTGGTCTCTGAGCACTGCAGTGTTGAGACAAGAGAAAGATGAGGCTGGGATCAGGGAAGGGGAATGGGAATGGAGACAAGTGGGCAAGCTCGATGTAGTTAGTGCTTGCTGTTTGACAGGAAGTGAGGGACAGGAATAGGGTCAGTAAACCCAAGACACTGGGACAGCTTCTAGGAGCAGGTTTGGGGAAACACATTGGGTTCATCAGGCAGCGTGGTCTCCTCTTCTGAAATGGGGACAGGTTGGCCAGCCAAGAAGGTTCTGGTGGCTCTCCCCTCTCTACTGCCGGGGCTGCCCACCGACTTCCTCCACCTCTCCCTGCACCCTGCCCTGTCTCCCGGGATCCACGGATTGTTTTCGTCCTCTTCGGCGGTTGGACATTTGCTGATGGTCCCCGAAGTTTTGCTGCCGTGTCCGCAGAGAGGAATTGCGCCGGGTTCCCTGGGAGGGCGCGGAGCGGAAGCGGAAACAGCGACGCTGGCGCCGGCGGCCGGGTGGCCAGGAACGGAAGCGGAAGTGGCGGCGGCGCCGGCCTGGCCTGGCCTGGCTGAGGGGAGGCGGCGGGCAGGAGCGATGGCGGAGGCCGGGCCACAGGCGCCGCCGCCCCCGGGCACCCCAAGCCGGCACGAGAAGAGCTTGGGACTTCTCACCACCAAGTTCGTGTCGCTTCTGCAGGAGGCCAAGGACGGCGTGCTTGACCTCAAGCTGGTGCGGCCTGGGCTAAGAGGCGACCGGGAGGATGGTGGACCAGGCAGGCCTGGGCCGGTAGTGGGAACCCCTGGGGCCGTCCAGCTGGGCCCTCAGGGAGCAAGCCGCCATCGGTGTGCTTTCTCACAGGAGGGAGGCCGGGAACTGTTTCATTCATTCGGCCGAGGCCATTGGGCGTCAGCTATGTGCTAGGCTCTGGGCTGCAGGTGCTGGTCCTCGTGGCCCTCCTCGGCTGGTGTGGGAAGGCATCAGAACATCAGTTCAGACTGTGCCAGACCTCTTCCTGCCCCGCGGTCCTGATCTATGGCGCCTGGGAGGAGGGCTGGGACTCAGGCCACCCCTTTTTCAGATCACTTCCAGACCAGATTTCAAGGTAGCTGGGGGGACACCTGAGAGTGGGGCTGAGTATCCTGTGCTCTGTTCTGTCTGCCAGGCAGCTGACACCCTTGCTGTGCGTCAGAAGCGGCGGATTTACGACATTACCAACGTGCTGGAAGGTATCGGGCTGATCGAGAAAAAATCCAAGAATAGCATCCAGTGGAAGTGAGTGGGGGCACCTGGGAGGGCAGTGGCATCTCTTACCCAGAAGTGTCAGGGGCGTGGGGAGGAGGACACAGGAGAGAGCAGGGGCCATGGGACCCAGAGTTCCTGGTAGCTCCTCTCAGCCTCCCTCCCTGGGCACAGGGGTGTGGGGCCTGGCTGCAATACCCGGGAGATTGCGGACAAGCTGATTGAGCTCAAGGCTGAGATCGAGTTGCTGCAGCAGCGGGAGCAAGAACTGGACAAGCACAAGGTGTGGGTGCAGCAGAGCATCCGGAATGTCACAGAGGACGTGCAGAACAGCTGATATCCTCCTGGCGGTCCCTGCTCCCGGGGAGTGGGCGAGAGGGGCCCTCTAGTCCAGCTGGGTTTGCTCTGTGGTACCCTAGACACTATCCTGCTCGGGAGGATGATCCTGCAGCTCCTGGCCAGGTCCCTGCCTTGGCCTCCCTCCTTAGACTCAAAGCCCCTTCCCCAACCATTCTTGGCCTGTGATCCTTCTCCATGTAGACCCCAGGCCCCAGGATTTTCTCTGAGAGCTTGTACGTCAGATCTCTGCTAAAGAGCTGGGTTTTCTTTGTGGTCTGCCATCTGTCACCATAGGCAGGGCATCAGCCGTTCTCCTTAACCCCCACACCTTGGCCTACGTGACTCATGAGGACATCTGCAGATGCTTTGCTGGTGAGCAGAGCCTGGGTAGGGGGCAGTGGGGGTGGGGCTAGACTGAGCCACAGCCCTGAGCAGTGGGCTCAGTGCCCAAGGAGAGTTTTGTCTCTTAAGAGGGTTCCTTTGGCTTGCCCAAAGAGGAACCAGGCAGGGTAAGTCCTGGGTTTGAGGGTCATTGGGACCCCATGGAGGCAAATCATACTGAAAGGGTACAAGAATTCTGGGCTGGGTCCCTGGGTCAGTCCCCATCTGCAGTGTTTCCTGGGTTTGGCTTCTCAGGCATGACAGAGGCATAAGGGGGATAGAGCATGTGTGTACGCTCTTGCATGCTTGTATCCAGAGAACGATGGTGCTCACTTGCAACCTGTAGTTAGTTGCGTTATAGATACAGGAACTGTTCCTTCTCCGTTTTGCATTCTCTAGACTGGTTTGGGGAAGGAAAATTGGCCTTGGCCTGAACATCTACTCCTAGGGAGCAACCCCATCAATCAAGAAGTGAGATTGCCCAGCAATCCCTCAGTCCACATGTTTGAACCCAGATTTTCTGGTTACTGACCCTTGGGCTCTTAGGAGGAGAAAAGCTTTAGTTTTCTGCCCCAGCCAGTGGGGGGTTGGGTGAGGTTTACTGTCCTAAGACACCATGATTTCCTTCCTTGCTCAAAGGGATAGGCATCCCCATTCTCAGATTAGATTGAGCCCATGGGCCCTGACCCATCCTTGTCATTTTAGGAGATACCCTTCTGGCCATCCGGGCCCCGTCGGGCACCAGCCTCGAGGTGCCCATCCCAGAGGTGGGTGCTCAGCCCAGGCAGGCGGAGTTGATTGCGGGCGGGTGCTGGCTGTGGAGCCCGATAAGTCCCGGGTGGGGCAGGTAGGGGGAGGCCTGGGTTTGGGGGTTATCTAGAAGAACGGGCAGCCTAGGGTGGGAGAGGACACTGCAGCCCTGGCCCAGGGTCAGGCAGGAGCCAAGGCTGCTTCTAATTCCACCTGTCCCCCATCCCCCACCTCCAGGGCCTCAATGGACAGAAGAAGTACCAGATTCACCTGAAGAGTGTGAGTGGCCCCATCGAGGTGCTGCTGGTGAACAAGGAGGCGTGGAGCTCCCCACCTGTGGCAGTGCCTGTGCCGCCACCGGAAGATCTGCTCCAGAGCCCTCCTGCCGTCTCTACCCCTCCGCCTCTGCCCAAGCCTACCCTGGCCCAGCCCCAGGACGCCTCACGCCCAAGCAGTCCCCAGCTGACCACCCCCGCCCCTGTCCCTGGCATCACCGAAGCCCAGGGGGTGCCCGGTCCAGCAGCTGAGATCACAGGTGAGGTGTAACAGGCAGCTGGTGATGGGGTGACTTCTGGGGCCCAAAAGACAGCACCTCTGTACTCAGTGTTGGAAGAGACCTTGTGGGGGTTGTCCTTTTCCTGGTCTCCAGCTGGCCTCCCCTTGCTATGGTCGTGAATGAGCCCTTTTTAACAGGGAAGCTCTGAATGTATGAAGGGGTATTAGTGGGGATGGTTTTCGCCGGGTCCACCTGTGTCTCTCTTCCTCTGGCAGCCCCTCTTGAAGCCTGGCACAGCAGCCATGTCATCCTGGAGTCTCCCTCCTGCAGGCCTCATGCCTCTGTTCAGGGGCTCGTTTCTAGGTTCCCTCTGCGTGGGGGACTGGCAGTGCCTCTCTCTCCTTGGGAACTGGGGCTCTTGTCATCCCGACTGTGGCTTCTAGCACAAAGCTTCGGTATTCTCCTTCCTGCTCCCAAGTGACTGGGTTTGGGGGATCTGGTTGCAGTGAGCGGTGGCCCTGGACCGGACAGCAAGGACGGTGGGGAGCTCAGCTCCCTGCCCCCAGGCCTGGCAGCCCTGGACACCCGGCCGCTGCAGTCCTCCGCCCTGCTGGACGGCAGTAGCGGCCCATCCGGACCCAACCCTTCTACCTCCTTTGAGCCCATCAAGGCAGACCCCACAGGAGGTGAGTGCGTGGCCCCTGAGGGACAGGCAGAACCCAGCCGCAGCCACTGCTAGGGCAGAAACACCTGGAGCTGGAAGCCAGCTCGCCTGTCTCCTCGGCCAGAGCTGGCCAGCCCGCCCCCCGGCCCCCAGCAACCCTTGCCTTGACCCCAGAGCTCTGCCAGCCTGAGTGAGGAGCCTGGCTGCCAGCTCAGCACTGGTGCCCCTTTGCTCCCCTTCCCGAGCTACCCACAACTCCTGGGCCCCTCTCAAGCCTTGCCTGCCCCCCCTTGCACTCAGGGATCAGGAAGGCATAACTGCCATCCTGGGGAGGGGGCTGTGGTAAAGGCCCTCGGGCTCCAAAGGTGGGGGCAGTGCCTTCCCAGGGGAGGTGACATCATCTGCCTGGAGTCTTCTTCCCAACCTGTGATTTGGGTGTTTGCGTCTTCCAGGACTCGTTCTCCTTGGCCCACAAGCACTGCTCAGTCTCTTCTCACCAAGTGACCCTTTGTCCTCTGTGTTCCCTCTCTCACGTTCACTGTGTCGTTTCTGTTTGGGCTCCTTGGGCAGGTCATCTCTGTTCCATTCCGTGTCTTGGTCTCCTCGTCCCCCTCCAGCATCCAGGACCCTTGTACCCCCACCCCCCGGGACTCTGCTGCTGCTCTGGAGACATTGCCTCGCCCTGACTGCTGCCTCCAGCAGGTTTCTGGGGGATTCGCTCTGGTGCTCTCTTGCTCCATGGTGTTGCTTTCTAGCTCCTTTGGCATTTATGATGCCAACTTTGGCTCTTCTCTCACCGGCTTCTTCTGTTCTCTCCCTTGCATGCCTTTATAAACACTGTGCTTCGCAGGTCTCTGTTGCACACCTGTGGAGGGCACCCATTCGGGGTAGATGAATCCCTAGCCTCTGGCTTGCCTAGGTCTTTGTCTGAACTCCACACCTGTGTCCGTGTGCTTTCCTCTGCACATCTGATGGGCACTTCATTCCTGTGTCATTAACCGAAGCTTGCTTTTCTATCTCTGTGTGTACCCTCCTATTGGCCCTGGTCCCTCAGGCCTGACACCCGCATGTCTCTCCACTTCCATCTCCTCGCTTCTCCTGCTCTCCACCTGGCAGTAATTAACTGAGTTTTGTCTCAGACATGTCCCATCACTGGCTTCATGTATCCTCAACACTCAGGGTCACTGCTGGCTACCTCTACCCTAAATTCTTCAGCATCCTCCTCTTTACCCTGACTGATAGGGATCTGTCTGCAACACAGGTTGAGTGTGGCATTTCTGTGTTTGCAAAGTACCTTTAACGCTTCTTAAGGCCTGCTGGATGAAACCACAGGCCCTTCACCTGGTATATGAGATCCTTGTGCGCCAGCACTCCTCTCCAGTTTCATTTTCCTCTGCTTCCCATGTGTCTCCTCCCAGTCAGACGTTTGTAGCAGACTTGTCACCCCATAGCACCGCCCCTATTAAGTGTCTGCCTCCTCCTCTGCCAAGTGCCCTGGTCCAGGGTGTGGCCTTTGAGCCTGGCATTGAGCAGGTGCTCAACGAGGGCAGGTGTGAGTGGGCATCTGCCATCAGACAGGGCATACCTACTGAGCCCATCAAGGGAAGGGTCTGCTGCCCTCTAACTTCTGAGTTAGAAGGGCTGTATCAGTCATCTTCGATGGGCCTTTCGTACCCTGGGGTCAGCACTAAGGAACTCACATCTAGCAGGGGAGACTGACAATGCCAGCTTGGCCTCGGGCAGGGCCTCCATCTCCTCAGCTGTGTGGAGCCCCAAGACAGGTGGTATAACATCTGAGGAAGGTGGAGGCTAGAGTGGGACCAGACTGGATCTCTGTGCCCTTGAGTATGGCTTTCTTGTCTTTCAGTTCTGGAACTCCCCAGAGAGCTGTCAGAAATCTTTGATCCCACACGAGGTAGGTCTGCATTCTTCCATGGGGTAAGGGCATAGCTCATTGGGTCTTACAGTTGTTTTCTCGCACTTCTGAGGACCTATGATTGTGCTTGGTACCTGGGCAAAGAGTAAAGTTCCTGATGGGTAGCTAGGGGGGTCCCCTTCATGGGCTTTGGTGGGTGGAGAGCCAGGAGCCAAATGTAACTGAGCTCTCCCTCCCTCCCCAGAATGCATGAGCTCAGAGCTGCTGGAGGAGCTGATGTCCTCAGAAGGTGGGTAGCCCAGGAAGGTGGGGGTGGGCAAGGGGGTTGGGCAACTGCTGGGGGGGCGGCCTTGGCCCAGAGCCTCAGCCTGGTGCTCTCTGCAGTGTTTGCCCCCCTCCTCCGCCTTTCTCCACCCCCTGGAGACCACGATTACATCTACAACCTGGACGAGAGTGAAGGTGTCTGTGACCTCTTCGATGTGCCTGTTCTCAACCTCTGACTGACAGGGACATTCCCTGTGTGGCTGGGACACAGACTGTGTGACCTGGGGGCTGCCTGAGGACCTCCCCCACTCTACCCCTACACAGCTTGAGAGCCACAGACTCCTGGCTTCCCCAGCCTTCCCTCACTGCAGTTCTGACCACGACTCCCACTCCTGCACGAGCACCTGTACCGTGCTAGGAAAGCAGGGGAAAGGGGCTCAGACCCCTTCACCATAGAGCCAGAGTGTTTGCCTCTCCTTTTCTGGGGCTTTCCCCCACCTCATGCCCTCTCAGAGCCCAGGCTCGGCTGCCACTCAGTGGCACAGAACTGAAGACCTGCCATCATCTGCATAGGGCAGCTTGTCCAGCCCCACTGCCCTGTTGCAGCCAATGCCTCCCACTCTGAGGAGGGAAGCCTAGGGTGGAGCCAGACGCTTGCCAGCACCACCCCTAGCCTCCTTCACTTCTCCCCACCCCTGACCCTGCAGCTCCCCCTGGGCCTCTCCCCTGTACCCCCCATCTGCTGGGCCCTTAGCCCAGAGTACCTATAGGTGGGGTGGGGGGTGGGGTGGGGGGCTGCTAACAGGAAGGAACAGAGAGGTCTTTAGCTAGAAATCTGGACGGGTGAGCCCCTGAGGATTGGCCCAATCTCCTGCTGCCCTGTAGCCCCCCCCCCTTGTTTATTCATTTGCCCTCATTTAGAGCCATTTGCAGAGATTTAGAAAGATTTGCAGTAACGAACGGATTCCTATATAAAGATTATTTTTATACTTTTTGCAGCAAAAGGAAATTGTAATATTTGTACAGTATCCAAGTGAATAAAGACCATGCCTAAGGCTATCTCTGATCTGGTTCTTTCAGGGCCCCTCCCTGGAATTCGGCTGGATTGGTGGTGGGACCGGGCGGGTTACCTTTCTTGGAAAGGGAGGTGTGGCTGCTCTGGCGTCCCGCCCGCCCCGCCCCCCCGCCCCCACCTGGCGCACCTAGGGCGGGCCGCCGGGGTGGGGCGGGGCAGGGCAGGCGCCTACCCACGGGACTCCAACCCGGAACTAGTCTCGGCTCCCTTGGGAAGGCCGCGGCCCCTGGCCAGGAGCGGGACCCTAACCCCTGAGTGCGGGCCACGGGGTCCAGGCCTTGAACAGAGGGACGTCCTCGTTCTCGGAGGTACCAGACCAGGCGCGCCCTTGGCCGGAGCTTAGACGGTCTGGAAACTACAGGCGCCCCTGCCCTGGCTGGACCATGGCGCCCCCGCGGAACGTGGTGAAGATCGCGGTCCAGATGCCTGACGCCATCCCGCAGCTCATCCAGCTGGACCAGGTCACTCGCCCTGTCTGGCCTCCATTCACCCCACCACCCCCCTCCGGGTGGCCCCCTTCCCCTCGGAACCCCCAGGGTCCTCCCCAACTCCTCCCCACACCCGCCCCATGAGTGACCTGTCCACTTGCAGGCAAAGCCTCTGGCCGCTGTGCTGAAGGAGGTGTGCGACGCGTGAGTGCAGGCTAGCCAGGCCGGGGGGTGCCGGGGGGGGGGTGGGGAGGGCAGGAGGGAGGGGCGCCCTCTACCGGCCTCACTGAGCCTCCGCTCCTCGCAGGTGGAGTTTGGTTCACTCGGAACGCTACGCCCTGCAGTTTGCTGATGGACATAGGAGCTACATCACTGAGAACGTGAGTCTCCCCCGCCCCCACCCCCGCCAGGCCCATATCCCACTGTGCGACACCCGCCACTTCTAACCCACCTGATCTTGATCCCTCAGACTCATCCCCCTGTCTGGAATGTGATCTTTCTTTTCCGGACTCCCGAACCCTCCCTCACCAGCAACCCGGATTAACCAATCCTCAGAGCCCTTCTTTTTTTTTTTTTTTTTTTCTCAGAGCCCTTCTTGACTTCTCCCCCTTTCTCTCCATCTTCTCCAGAACCGCACAGAGATCAAGAATGGCAGCATCCTGTGCCTCAGCACTGCCCCAGTAATGCCCTTCCTGACCCCACCCGCATTCCCTGCCCTTCTTCTATGCCTCTTTGCCGCCCACCCTCTTCTCTGCCCAGTTCGGGAGGGCCCCGGCCCCAGCTCCGCAGTGCCCCACCTAGTGGACATCTGAGTCCCTACACCTCCAGTTCCTGCTCCTTACTTCCACCCAGCCTCCTCACCTTTCCCACCCCTGCCCAGGACCTTGAGGCTGAGCGGCTGTTAGGTGGGCTGCAGAGTGGGAGTCGTGAAAGGCGCCGGGAAGCTCTGCAGCACCTCGTCTTGCTGACCCCGGACGTCACCTTTGCCCAGGAGGTCATCAGCCGTGATGGGCTTCAGAGACTAGGCACCATCATTGAGGATGGGGATGAGTGAGCACAGGACTGCGGTTTGTGGTGGACATGGTGGGGCTAGGGGTCCTAGTCTGGCCCTGCTCAGCCCCAGATGTCCCCCCAGCTTAGGGGAGGTGCTGACCCTTGCACTGAGGGCCTTCTTGGAGCTCATGGAACACGGCATGGTGTCCTGGGAGACGCTCAGCATCCCCTTTGTTAGGAAGGTGGGTTGGCTTTTCTAGGGGCAGCAGGTGGGGGCAGTGGAGTGGTGTCAGGATCTGGCCTTCCATGGTGGTGAAGTGGTAGCAAGCCCCTACCCCTGTTACAGGTGGTGTGCTACGTGAACATGAACCTGATGGATGCATCTGTGCAGCCCCTGGCCCTCAGGCTGCTAGAGAGTGTGACCTTGAGCAGCCCTGCTCTGGGCCAGCTGGTCAAGAGTGAGGTACCACTGGATAGGCTGCTGGTCCACCTACAGGTGTAAGTGTCTGGGCGTGGGGGTGGAATACAGGTGAGGGGCATGGAGCCAGACCCTGGATAGCCCGCTGAGCCCGCCTCTTCTTGCCCCAGGATGAACCAGCAGCTACAAACCAAGGCTATGGCATTGCTGACAGCCTTGCTCCAGGGGGCCAACCCTGCTGAACGCAAGGTGAGTGTCCCATCTGGTGGCTGGACTGCAGGGGTGGGGGGTGGGGGGCTGGAGCCTGCGCAGGAGCTGGTGGGCACTGCGCGCCAACCCGGGACTGCAGGAGGGCTGCTCGTGGTGGGGCTGAATCATCTAAGCCCCCTTCCCACTTACCTCAGCACATGCTTGGCTACCTGTGGCAGAGAAACCTTCGCCAGTTCATCTATAAGGTAGGAAGGACTGGGCTAGGTAGACCCCTCCCCGCTTTTCCTCCCCCAGTAAGCCTCTGCTCACACCTATGGACTGGCTGTTCTCCAGAACATCATCCACAGTGCAACACCATTGGGCGACGAGATGGCTCACCATTTGTATGTACTGCAGGCCCTTATGTTGGGGCTGCTGGAGCCACGCATGAGGACGCCACTGGACCCCTACAGCCAGGTGGGTGCCTTTGGGGAACACGAGGCTGGGGAAGCTAGAGCGTGGCTTTGAGTCTATGATCCTGACGCCCGCTTACCCCACGACAACGTGGGGTACCTCCCATCCCCCCGCCCCCAGGAACAGCGGGAGCAGCTGCAGGCCCTGCGCCAGGCTGCCTTTGAGTCGGAGGGGGAGTCTCTGGGCACTGGGCTGAGTGCCGACCGCCGCCGTTCCTTGTGTGCCCGCGAGTTCCGAAAACTGGGCTTCTCTGTGAGCGACCCCTCCCTAGCCCCCCACCCCTGCCTCAACCCAGGGCTGCTGTTGTTCCGGAGGCCTGGGGCCCTTACTGAGCTGCCCGTCTCGCTTCCCCCAGAATAGCAACCCTGCACAGGATCTAGAGCGCGTGCCCCCTGGCCTGCTGGCCCTGGACAACATGCTCTACTTCTCCAGACACGCACCTAGTGCCTATAGCCGGGTCAGTAATCGGGTGGGTGGGATATGGCTGGGTCCCCGTGGCCTTAGCTGAGCTCCCCGTCGCATTCACTCTTTCTGCCGCCCCAGCTGGTGTTGGAGAACAGCAGCCGTGAGGACAAGCACGAGTGCCCCTTTGCCCAGAGCAGCATCCAGCTGACCGTGCTGCTGTGCGAGCTGCTCCGCGTCGGGGAGCCCTGTGAGCGGGCCTGGGCGCGGCGCGGCTGGGAGCGGGGGCCGAAGGGCAGAGAGGGCCAGGGGCTGCGCACGCCTTCTCCCTGAGCCCCTCCTGCCCCCCTGCTCCAGGCTCCGAAACAGCCCAGGACTTTTCGCCCATGTTTTTCGGCCAAGACCAGAGTTTCCATGAGCTCTTCTGTGTGAGCATCCAGCTGCTGAATAAGACCTGGAAGGAGATGCGAGCCACCCAGGAGGACTTTGACAAGGTGGCTGGGGTGGAAGGGAGGAGACCCGGGCCAGGGCAGGGGCCGTTCTGAGTAGGGGCCCCGAGCGCAGCCCTGAGCAGAACTGGGTGGCTCCAGGTCATGCAGGTGGTGCGGGAGCAGCTGGCCCGTACGCTGGCCCTGAAGCCCAGCTCCCTGGAGCTTTTCCGAACCAAGGTGAATGCGCTTCCCTATGGGGAGGTGCTGCGGCTGAGGCAGACAGAGCGGCTGCATCAGGAGGGCACGCTGGCCCCTCCCATACTGTGAGTTGCTGGGAGTGGGTCCCAGTCCTGGCCCCACCTGCCCCCACGGGCCTTGCCCCAGGTCAGTCCCAGTCAGCAAGCCTTCCCCTTGCCCCCTCCGCCCCCCAACCCAGGGAGCTACGGGAGAAGCTGAAGCCAGAGCTCATGGGCCTCATCCGCCAGCAGCGTTTGCTCCGCCTCTGCGAGGGGACACTCTTCCGCAAAATCAGCAGCCGGAGGCGCCAGGGTGGTTGAATGGGCAGGGGTTGGCAGAGAGCGGCTGGGTTGGGATCAGGGCCCCTCGCGTCATCCTTCCCTCTTCTCTTTTTGCTCACAGACAAGCTGTGGTTCTGCTGCCTGTCCCCCAACCACAAGGTGCTGCAGTACGGGGACGTGGAGGAGAGCGCCAGCCCACCCACCGTGGAGAGCCTGCCTGAGCAGCGTGAGGAGGACGGGACAGGGGTCCGGGTCAGCCACCTGCCCTCCCGAGACCACCCCCTGTGCGGGGCCCCCCTGGGTCCCAGTGGTCAGCCCGGCCTTCTTCCCACAGTCGCTGTGGCCGATATCAAGGCACTGCTCACAGGCAAAGACTGCCCCCACGTCCGGGAGAAGGGCTCAGGGAAGCAGAACAAGGTGAGTGCAGTGGAGGCCAGGGGCTCCTTCCCACCTGCATCTGCCCTGCTCTGTTCCCCACTCAGCACTCTCCGCTGCCTGCCTCCCCCAGGATCTCTATGAGTTAGCCTTCTCCATCAGCTATGACCACGGGGAGGCGGAGGCATACCTCAACTTCATCGCCCCATCCAAACGGGAGGTGAGTGTCTGGGCCAGGCTGAGCCAAGTGGGGCAGACAGGCTCGGGAAGAGATGGGCAGGCCCTCACGGAGCTGGCCCCATCCCCAGTTTCACCTGTGGACAGATGGGCTGAGCGCCCTGCTCGGCGGTCCCATGGGCAGTGAGCAGACTCGGCTGGACCTGGAACAGCTGCTGACGATGGAGACCAAGCTGCGGTTGTTGGAGCTGGAGAATGTGCCCATTCCCGAGCAGCCGCCTCCCATCCCCCCGCCCCCCACCAATTTCAACTTCTGCTATGACTGCAGCATCACTGAGCCTTGACAGTGAGGTTGGCCATGGGCCACAGCTGCTGGCATTGGTGACCGTGAAGGGTGGAGGGTGGTAAAACCCAGACACCCTCCAGCAGAGGCTGCCGCAGAAATAAAGTCTGCTTGACTCTGGGGTGTGTGTCGAGCCAGTTCTGCAACTGTGGGCCAAGCCTGCCTTCAAATTTAGCTGGCAAATGAGATGGGGCATCAGGCCAAGGTCACTGCTTGGGGCCACAAACCTGGGCGGCCGCAGTTGAGGGGCTGGTGTTGTGAAGGAGGGGCTGGAGACAAGCTGACCCTATTGTCCTTCCACAGGATGAGTCCTCAGCCTTCCTCGGTGCTGGGCCTGCAGGGAGGGATGTCCTCTGGTCTGGGTAGCAGCCCACTGAGGGACGTGGGGCAGAAGATACTGCCCTAAGTGGATGCCTTCCTGGGCCACATTAACAGGGGCCTAGTTTCCAGAAGGCTCCTGACAGTCTGAACTCAGTCCTCAGTCCTGCTTGGCCCTGCCTGGTGTCCTTTTCAAGACTTGGAGGCCCTCTGGTGAGAGGTCTGGAGGGACAGATGTGAAGCTGGGTCTGTTCTGTGCTGAATGGCAAACTCTTATGATTCCAAACATGTCCCCAGGTGCTGGGAGGATAGGGCTGATGCTGACAAGAGGGAATTCAGTGCCGGAAGCCTGGCATTCTGATTCAAATCTGCTGGAGCATGGGTGTGGTGGGGGCCACAGAGAGGCAAGGCCTCTGGGGACGGGAGTGGCTAGGGGTGCTGGGCCCAGCTGGAGGTCAGTTTCAGAGGTTAGCACACGAACCCACAGGCCCCACAGGGCAGGCTGAAAGCTGCCACCTCTCTGACCTCCTCCATGCCTCTCACTACTTCTCTTTCTCAACACCTTCGCACATACCTTTTTAAACAGTGTTAACCATCAACATGTTACCTTGAAAACTGATGAAATGGCATCTCCTTTGGAGAATGTGCTGGGGGAGCATCTGCTTCTGACTCGAGCCTCCAGGGGGCCCTGTATCCAGAGGCTTCTCACCTTGGAATAGTTCAAGTTCAACTTGCTATTGAGTTCAAGATGGCAATCAGGAGCAGGGATCCCAGATGCAGTTAACTCTTCTAATACCATCAGTTCTTCCTCCCCAGTGTCTCCATTCCCTTGTCCAGGCCACCAACATCTTGGCAAGAATCTCCTGACTTCCTGCCTCCTGTCTTGCCCCTCCAGTCCTTAATACCCCAAGTGCTTTTTCAAACATGAAGCTGATCAGATTACACACTCACATGCACACTACCCCCATCCTGCATTTTTCAGTGTCTCTCTTGTCCGTGGGATGAGGGTCACGGTTACTTGCCTGAGCGGTAGAGCTAGATGGGTAGGAGACATGTTGTGGTTTAGGACGTCTAACAAAAGGCCTGTGGCTTGCAGAGTTCTCTGTGCTTGATCCAAGCTAGCATCCTCCCTGCGGCCCAGGGGCCCCGCCCTGCCCTCCTAGCACCAGCTCGGGCCTATCATGTGTACCTCCCTGGTCCTTTCTCATTGCCCTCTTTCTTCCCTTCTGCCCCTTTTTCACGGCCTCGAGTCTTTCCTTGATCTCTCTGGGCTCTGTTCGTTGCTCTCCTAGGCTCCCAGTTCCAGCTGCTTGTTTCTCTATTTACGCACACCCCACACACTGGACTGTCCCTGTCTGTCGGCTAATTTGCCTCCCTGCCTGACCTGGGGGCTGGGAGATCTTCGGCACCTCTGAACCCCACATAAAGTGCAGTGCCTGGGGGGCACTTGGGCAGCCATGCTAGCTGCTCCTAGAACTGATGGGCAGATGGACAAAGAGAGTGGACAGATAGTTTCTCAGAGCTGCTGTTGAGAAGTCACTGGCACTGTTTAGGAGGTTGGACTAGGGGACCTCTAATGACCCTACCCAGAGATACTGTCCTCTTTCTTTTTTCTCCCTGAAGACAGCCTCATTGCATCCTTAATCATTGTGCTCCTAGGGCCTGGCTGGCACGTGTCTTTGCTGCAGGACATGCTTGGAGGCTCAAGCAGGGAGAGTCCTCCAGGCTTCTAGTCTCCCACCATACTGGGGAGGAAGTTAGGACTTGCTGGGGGCACCTGTGGGGCTTTGGGTCGGGTGTAAGGAAGAAATTGTCTGTGTGCCTCTGGTGTTTTGTCCACATTGTCCCTGGGCTAGGCTGGGCTGCTGCAACTGAGGTCGAGGGGAGGAGGGGGCCCTTTAGTCTGAGAACTTCAGACAAGGAGGTAAGATCTGGAATTTTTAATTTTGTTTGGGTTTACAACAAAGTCTGTGGCCTGGCTGCTGAAGCTCAGTGCCAGTAAGAGCCGGGAGAGCTCCTTATAGGGGATAAGGCGAGGCACAGGCCTCAGGTGGGAGAAGTGGGCAGGTCAAGAGGCACGTGGTCTGCTCCTCCGTGGCCCCAGATGCACCCCACCTGTGGGCCTGGCCTCCGGACCCAGGCCTGGCCAGGAGAGCAGGAGGCGGCATTTCCAGAGGCCTGGGTCAGCGACGTACGGCTGGAAAAGGCTCCTGCTGGGCTCTAGGGCAGACTGGGGCAGGAAGCCCCCTTGGCTGCCCCAGATTAGCCCTACCCGCCGTCCGAGAAAAAGGGGTTTATAGCTTGGGGAGGGGGCTTTGGTGTATGTGGCAGAGGCGGGCAGAAGGCACTGACTCGAATCAGGTCAAGAGGCCAGGGCTGGGGACTCGGGGGGCGGGGGGACGACGGACGCTGAGGCACAGGGTTGGTTACTGACCTGGCCCTAGAGTGTTACGGTCAGGTCAGCACCTCCCACGAAGCGGGACTGGACACAGGTCACCTGGGGCAGTTGGGCTTGGAAGTGCCTGACGGCAGCCATGCTGATACGAGGGCATATGGCCACATCTAACATCCGGAGCTGCTTGCATGCCCGCCTGATGGTATCCAGAGTTCTGTGGGAGGCCTCCGATGAGCGCCAGCCGGCATGGGGACCCAGCCCAGCCCCCGGACCGTGGCATCATCGGACAACTCACTGCTCGGTGAGCTGCCCGCAGCTGGCCAGGTTGAGGTGCTGCAGCCTGGGCCCAGCCCTCGTCACTGAGGACACTGCAGTGACTCAGCACCAAGCGCTCCAGGCTGGGGCAGCCCCTGGCCACGGCCACCGAGCCCTGGTCTGTGAGTGCTGGCAACAGGCTCAGTGACAGCTGCCTCAGCTCGGGGAACTGGAGCACCTGCAAGGACCGGGCTGGGGAGTTGCGGTGGGGGGGTAGGGTGCTGGAGCCCAGGGCCCTTCCAGGCTCTCCCACCCCCAGCTGGAGGAATGGCCGTAAGTAGCAGAAGCCAAAGGGCATGGAATGTCTTCCAAGCAAAAAGCGGGTTGGCCTGGGCCTGACACTGGTGCCAGGCTCCTCAGCCTATCCACACCCCTGGCCCCACACCTTGGCCAAACTGGCATCAGTTTGCTGCAGGCTGTGAGCTCCAACTCCCGCAGGGCCCGCAGCATGAGCAGGGAAGGGCCCTGTGGATGGGGAGAAGGGTCCTTGGGGCCCGAGGCCTGATGCTCCAGCTCTTGATGTAGCTGTGGGAAGAAGCTCCTGCTTCTCAGGTTCCTCCTGAGTTTGGCCCTCAAATATTCCTAGAGAGAGACACTTAGGGGCAGGAGGGCGGCTGATCCCAGGGACCACCCTCCCCCCTTCCATGACCTGCACCTGGGGCTCGTGCGTTGCCTCCTCACTTGGTTCCCCCAGCCCCAGAAGCCCCCAGTCTTGGAGTTCCTTGCACCAGGCCATACACAGGACTGAGAGGTGAGTGAGGTAGGTGCAGATGGCCTGCAGGGTCCTGTTGGTGAGGGCCACACAGGAGGATAAGTCTAGCACCCTGAGGCTCAGGCCCAGCACTGGGATCAGGGAAAACACTGAGGCATCCTAGGAGGGAAGTGGAGAAGGGAGAGAGCAATGGGCAGGTGGCTTGTGCAGGGGTCCCCAGGAAGGTTCTGCCAAGGTTCCAGCCCCACAGGTGACAGGAGGGAGCCACCAGATGGTCCACGGAGGGAAGCAACAATGTCCCTGTGCTGGTAAAAGGTAGGGGTGGGACACCAGGAGTTTGCTGGGGGACTAAGGCCTAGATTGACTGCGGCAGGAAGGATGCAGGTGCAAGTTTCTAAAGTATCTGTCCTGCTAGTGCTCCCAGACCCTGCTGAAGGTGTGGGCAGAGGCAGCCTTCTGACCATAGCCTATTGGATCATCCGTGGACATCTGACCCTAGCTGAGCCAATCAGGTATGCTTCCTCTAGAATTTGAAGCAGAACTGGGAGGTCACCATTGGGGTAGGGCTGCCACCTGCCAGGAGCAGGAGCTAAGGGCAGAGTAGAGGAAGCTGGTTTATAAAGAGGTTTATGAGAGACACAAGAACACGGGCCCTGGACCCCAGGGAGAGCAGCTAAGAGAGACATTGTGCTATTGGGAACATGGAGTGGGAAGCAGGGCAAGGAAAGCGACTGTGGAGGAGACTGAGAGACGGTTTTCAGGTTGGGAATGCCCGGGGTACATTGAGAGGTTGAAGGAATAACCCACTAAAGAGGGAGAGACTGTCATTGCCAAGTTAGGGACACCACCCAGAGGGACAGGGCTGAGCCCTATTGAAGGGACTGGCTGCAGCCGAGAAATGACCATGACTCCCACATCACATTACCTTTGTCAGACCCTGTCGAGCAACCTCCTTGTGTAGCCTCAGTATCCATTCTCTGCAGACCCCCCTCTCTCATCTTCCCTGCCTCCAGAACACCTGCCATTAGTGCCCCTACCCAGCCCACCCGGGGGGCACAGAGCACTTGGTATATGAGGTGTGGGCTGGGCCGGTCTGGTCTCTTGGGCCTCCCTCTAGCTGGGCCCACAGTAGGGGCCAAGGGGAGGAGTGCCGGCAGGAGCACTGTATTTCCAGGCTCCTTTCCCCTTGTGTCCTCAGTTCACTTCTCCCTGCTGTTCCTTGGACACCGACACCGGGCAGGGCCTCCCTGCCGCCATGGGTGCAGCGCCCCCAGCCCCAGCCCTGGAGAGGAAGGAAGGGGATGGTGTGCTCACCTTGAGTGAGGAGCAGTAGGCCAGGCTGAAGGAGGCCAAGGGGGCTGGAGCTCTGTGCCCCGAACCCAGGGCCTGGGCCAGGCCCCGCCCGCTCACCAGGCAGCACTCTGCCAGGTCCAGGCTGTGCAGCTCCCGCAAGCCCCCCAGGGCTGTGCATCCTGCGTCCATCAGCCATTGCAGCTTCCTCAGGCGGAGACACTGCAGGTGCCCTAGGTCCCGGCTGATGGCCAGGAGTGTCCCGTCGGCCAGTTCTGAGCAGCCGCTGAGGTCCAGGGAGGTCAGGCCTGATTGCAGATGGCAAAGGGCGGCCACAGCCTCTGTGGAGAGGTCCTGGCAGCCGTGCAGGCTCAGCTCCTGCAGCTGCAGCCCGGCCACCTGACCCAGGGCCTTCAGGGCCTCGGGGAGCAAGCCAGTGCCACTCAGGTCCAGGGCGTGCAGCCTATCAGCCCTTTCCTTCACAAATCGCAGCAGGTTGTGGAAGGAGAGTTGGGAGGGGGAGGAGTCTTGGGGGCCAAGGGAGCCCCGGGCTGGGCCTAGTTCAAAAGTGAGGTGACAGTAGGCCAAGGAGAGGCGCTCCAGGTTGGGGGCACAGCTGCTGAGCCGGTTGAAACTGAGGTCGGTCAGGTCCCGCAGGCCAGCCAAGTTGAGCTCACAGAGGCCACGCAACACCTGCCGGACCCGCTGTGCCGTCTCAGGCTGGGCTAGCAGCGTGCCGCCTGTGAAGAGGCTGTCGCCGCCACTGAGGTCAAGGATACGCAGGGCCAGGCAGCCCAGGATCAAGGCCACAAAGGAGGCCTGCGTGGGGCTGCCCCCACTGAGGCACAAGCTCTGCAGTTTCGGGCCCAGGTGGTAGGCAACAGACTCCAGCACCTGGTGCAAAGCTGGCGAGCCATCCAGGTGGGTCAGGCTGATGCAGGTGATGCCCTGAGGCCTAGGCTCTTGATGGCCGGGATGGAGGCGGAGGACACAGGGATGTTGTACTGCACGTTTGTCTAAAGGGCAGCAGCAGGACTGGGGTCAGCCCTCTGGCTTCGGAGGGGGTTGGCCATCATGTCTGGTGGCCAGTCCCTGGCAGGTCAGGGAAGGGCCCTGTCCCGATGGGGACCCACTGTGGTGTGTGGTGTCATGTGTGGTTGAGGGGGTGCTGGTGGGAAGTGGGAGGTGGGAAGACAAGTCACTCTGGGGCTCAAAGGGGATGACCGTGAGGGGAGGGCAGGAAGGTTAGCAATGGATGGGACTGGATGCCTATGGAGGGGCGGGGACAGGGTGGGGGGAGCTGGCCTGCTGGGCACAGGGGGCTGGGGTGGCCTGGAGGAGAGCCAGCGAAGCCCCCAGGGGGCAGAAGGGCTAAGTATGCTGGATCCCAAACTTTGGGGCTTTCAGAAGGTGACCCTGAGACCCATGGACTCAGCTCCTGCTCCAGGGAGTCAGAGCTCAGCATTAGCTAAGCAATCAGCCTCCCCCACTTTTTCAAGAGAATATAAATAGCCCTCAGAACAGCTGAAGGCTGTAAAAAGCGAAGCGGTTGTCACTCACCACCACCATGGTTGGCCCAGGTGCCAGAGGTCTAGGGCAGGCAGTGAGGCCTAGGTCCCCTGGCGGCCTCCGTAGCTCAGCCACTTGAGTGTTTACAAAAGGGTGGTGTGTGTGTGTGTGTGTGTGTGTGTACCCCAGTGCATGTGGGCCCTGCAGGCTCCAGAGTTCAAGATGTGCTTGTGATCTTCGGGGCTCATCTCCGGGAGGGGGTCTATCTTGTCTGTCCAGGTAAGGAAGGAGAGGCCTCCCATTTCTGTGGGCAGAACTCTGCTAAGAGAATGAATCTTGAGGTGCCAAGAGTGTGGGCTGGCCCCGCTGTAGGGCAACAGGGGAACGAGAGCGGGGGGTCCATGACTGGTGTGGGATGGAGGCTGGAGGTGAGCCCAGGGCTGGATTGGTGGGGGGACAGCCTGGCTTGTCTAGGAGTTTGGGGAGCTCCCGTTTTCACAGAAGCGTCCCTGATTTTGTGCCAAAGGGAAGTTATATCAGGTGTGGGGGAGGGAGAGGAAGGCTTGGCTTCTTCTCTACCCCTGGTGGATGGCCAGGCTGCAGGCAAGCAGTACCCAAAGGCTCTTGTTTTAATATATCAACATGATCCTGATGCAGGAAAGCAAGCCCTCTAAAAAACCTGTCCTGTCAGTTACTGCAAGAACAAGCTGATGTCCCCTGCTTCTGCCCCACAGATCATCATCAAAAGGAATTCAGAAAAGTAGGAATGACACATAAGATGCACTCCGGCAAGATACTTATCAACAGGATTCTCCCAGAGAGACACATGAAACCCATTCCTGGGTGGAGAAACCAGGCTGACTTCTGCCACAGAGAGAAGCAGCTCCCTATGGCTGTCATCATGAGAATGAGTGTGTGGTAAGAAATGGGGGCCAGCTCCTGACCGCTTCCACAGGAATCAGGGGTCAATTCCCATTCCTGGGATGTGGTCCTTGTGGATGAGAGGAGCACTTCCCGCAGCTCCCCCTCGTAGACACTGGGAGGCAGTGGGGTGGTGGGAACCCTAAGGGCTTGGCTCCCTCTCTCAGATTTAAGGAGGGGGGAAGATCCCAGTGGGTGGGGAAGGTGATTCAAGGTGATGAAAAGATCAGAGAGGAAAGGTTTTAGAAAGGAAGGCTAAAGCAGACCTCCAGCTGTTTCCAGGCCCTGCTGACAGAGGGGCCAATCTGAGGATGGAGAGTGAGCTGTGGCTGCAAGTGCAGAGCAGGGCCCGTTGCTGACGCAGGACCACCCCTGCCATCATGTCATGGCCCCCCCCCCCCCCCCCCGCCGCCCAGGCTCCAGCAGCCACAGTCCTTCTTTTCCTTCCTTCCTGAGCCTTGGGGGCCAGGAAATGTTCTCATGTTCTCCCCTTCTCCCACTGCCTCCCTATGAACAAGGTAGATAAACAGCTGTGTGTGTGTTGGGGTGGGGGTGGGGGGACACTGGCAGTCAGCCTAGAGTCCAAGCAACCAAACACAGGGGCAGGGCCTGGTCTGAAGGACTTCCAGCAGCTATTGGGAGATGTGTGAGAGTGTGTGTGTGTGTTGAGATTTGAGACTGCCTCCCTGCTCCCCACTGTTTTTCTTGATGGGGAGGGGTAGCCTCTAAGCCATCACTCAGGTGGTCTGCCCTGGACTCAGAGTGCAACACCCAGGCGCAGCCCTTTAGGGATACTGGTCATCCGTGGGGAGCAGAGCAGCAAGCAGAAGAAGCAGGCTCCTGGGTTACGGTCTTTGGCCCCAGTGTAGGAGGGTCCCCCTCCCTAGGCCCTAGGAAGATGCTTCTGGAGGTCCAAAGGAGGACTGCAAGGGTATCTGCTCTAGCTTCAGCTGTCCCATCCACAGAGGAGCCAACCAGCCCCCATCTCCTCCTTTTCCAATGCTGGCCTCTTAGGAGTAAATGCCAAGTCATTTGGGAAGTACCCCAAATCTACTAAAAGGGACACATATCCCTTGACTGTGAAAGGCCAGGATTCCATTGTACCTCATGAAGCCCTGCGCTGAGACTGCAGGCTTGGGTGCAGGCTTGGGTGCCGGCTTGGAAAGCACGTGATGGAGAAATGGCTCTCCTTGTCTGTTGGCACAGGATCCAAAGCTAACATGCCTGTTCTCCAGAAGAAAATACCTGCCCTGACACCCAGGGGCTTTGGTCTCTAGAGAGGAGTTAGACCTCGGGGGTCATTTCCAGAGGCTCCTCTGGGCCTTTATAAATACCCCAGCAGGAGAAGGTATGGAGGGCAGAAGCTGAGCTTCTTCACAGTGACCAGCCCAGTGACAACCAGGGTTCTCCCCGAAATGGGCATAGCCTGGGGGTGTGTGTGGGGGGTGGGGGTTCTGCCTTTGTCTACCTTATTGGAGAAAAGATAGGATTCAGTGGGAGCAAGTCAGGGGGAATAAGAAGTCACCGATCCAGCATCCTAGGCTGGCCTGGTGAGGCATAAACCCCAGCCATGGGCCAGAATCTTCGGTAGCGCCTACTAGCAAGAGGCACTACTTCCTTATCAACCTGCCCACGTCGGGGCCCTGGGAGATGGTTCCTGCTAATAAATGCTGCAAACTGCTCTCTGGGACATGGTGGGGGTGGGATGTCAGCAGAGCCCCTGATGCCATGTACCTGTGGCCTGGCCTTCGAGGGCTCCCGGCCCAGGTGGGGCTGAGCTCTGCAGAGACACCAAACAGGTCTTTGTCAGCGTCCTATCTGGAGCTCGCAGCTGGAGCAGCCCCGGTGCTAAAATGGTGGACTCTAGATCTCAAACTCTGACCGTGGCCTCCTTCTGACTCTTACCCCATGCCGATCTACTCCTGACTGCCCACTTTGCTTCTCCCCTCTTCTTCTTGGCTGGACTCCAGGAACCTCTCTGCTGATCGCCTCTCCCTGGGGTCCTGTGGCTCTGGCCCTGGCACGCTGCTGTGCCCATTCTTCTTGCCCTGCCAGGGATGATGAGGGGGCTGTGCTGAGGCTACAGAATTCCGCCTATGGAAGCCGCAGTCTCCCCTCTTGCCTCCCCCACCGCCCCCCTGCTCCCCTGGCTCTCTTCTCATCGCCCTCAAGGGTTCTCTCGAAGCCTACCATTCTCTCCAGTCCCTGACGCGAGTGCGGCAGCCTCCCCTTGCTCCGACCTCAGAGACGACCTGTTCTGTTTCAAAAAGAAGCCACTGCCGTCGGTGGGAAGGCCTTCCCTTTGCTGTGTTCAGTCCACCAGCCAGCTCCTGGCAGGACCCATCCTAACCTCCTTCCCTCTCCGCCTCCTAATCCCCTTCTCTCAACTACTGGGCCTGCCCCCACCTTCTCCCATAGGAACACGCAGCCCCTGCCTTCCCACAGCTCCTTCCCCAGTTTACAAATACCTCAGAGTCATAACTTAACAAAAGGCCTCCCTTGATCATGCCCCCCCACCACCACTCCTGCTTCTCCCCTTTCCTCTGCGCTCATGCTTCTCCTGAGCCCACACGCCCACACGGCGCTAGCCGCCTTGTTAGACCTCTTGCCTCACCCACTCACCCCTCCATCACTGCCCCCACAGAATCTCTCATTCCTGGCAACTGCTCCCCTCCAGCAAGGCCATCAACATCTGGGGGCTCCTCTGCAGACCTCCCACAAGTGTCTTTTCTGCCATGCCACCTGCTGTGGGTGGCCAGTCTCCCCCTGCTTCCTCCCACTGGGGGTTCCGTGCTTCTGCCTGCCTGGCTCTCCTCCTACCTTCTAGCCTGCTCCCCATCAACCTTTTTTGGGGCCACCAAAGAAGAGAGAGACCCAGTCCATAGAGGAGTGAGTTCCTCAACTGTATGGTCCACCCCATCACACACACACACACACACACACTCACACACTCTCTCTCCCTGTTGCTCTCATGTGCACCCTGGCAGATTGCACTTCATCTCATTCCAAATGCTTTATTTGCAGTCCACATCTTTTTCCAGAGCGCAGACCCTGGGAACCAGTTACCTGAGGGACCTCGCCAGATACATGGATGCAACATACTTACATCTGAATTCACTGTCTTACCCCAACACTGGGCCTTCTCCTAAAGTCTCAGTGCCCTCTACCAAGTCACCCAAGTCAGAGATCTGGGAGCCATTCTAGACCCCTCCCTCACTCCCCACATCCAGTGACCAAAGTCCCTTGCATCTCCTGTCCCTGACACACTGCAGCATGTCCCTCCGCTCCCGCCTCACTGCTCCTAGCCTAGTTCAGGTACCCGTACTGTCTCTCAGAAATACATCACAGCAGTTTCCTCCTTATGGGGGTCCCGGCCCTCGGTCTTTCTGGCTCCTAGCTAGCCTTGGTACTGTCACCAAGTGATCCTTACAAAAGGCAAACTGACTATGCTCTTTGGACCCCTCGATGGTTCTCCACTCCATGGGATGGAGCAGAGCTTCCGGGCCAGCCCTTCTTCAGCCCAGCTTTCCCATGCCCGCCCTCCTTCCTCCCTGGCCCTGGCTCTGGGCATGGCAACTTCTGATGGTTGTCTTATGCTGCCATGCCTCCGTTTGGCTGCTTTTTCTCTTTGGTCACAGTGCTGGGGCGGCGGGGGGCAGGGGGGCTGTCTCACCGCTCACCTACTCCCATTATTTAGCAAATATTACTCTTCTGTCTAGGCCCAGCGCAAGCATCCCCTTCTCCATGAAGTCTTTTCTGAATCTTCTCTGCATCCCCCGTGTGCCACACAAGACTCCCGGTGCAGCACCCCTACTCACTCCTTTTAGCTTATGCTTATCTACCTCTCACTACCAACTGTCAAGTGCTGGGCCTCCCCCGGCCCTGCAGCCCCAGTGCCCAGCACAGGGCTAGGCAGACAGACAACATCCCTATCTGAGTGAGCGAGGCCTCTCTGAGCAGCTCTGGTAACCTTCCCACTGCCTTCTGCCCTGTGAATAGCGCGAGCTTCTGTGCCAAGGCCCTGGCCTCTACCTCTCTTCTCACTCCCCTAAGACAACGTGGCCTCCAAATTCACCCAGCAAAGAGGCCACTGGCCTCAGAGGAACTTCCTCAGCAAATCGTTCCACATTACCACCCGCTCCCCTCCACGTCCTGAGCAGGAGAGCTGACATCCACTCCACCCTCTCCAAGGCCACGCCTTGCATCACCTCAGGCCGCATCCACCATTTCCGCCATTTCTCCTGTCTCTGCTTCCTGCATTCACATCACCCACTCCTCTCTGACTCTCCTCAGCATATGAACACACTTGAAATTCCTCCCAATGAAAATCCTTTGTCGAGTCCCCTCAACCTCTCATTATTGCCCTATTTATTTCCTTCCTCTCGTGGGGAAATAGGTCACTCTCTACAAGGCCCTTCTTATCTCATTCACTCTTCCACCCACCTGGCTTTTCCCCCCAGATGCCAAATGTTGCTGAAGTCACTGGGGACCTCCCTGGACATCAGACATCATGGACACTACCTGTTCTTTATTGTCTGGACTCTTCATGGGATTTGACACTGTTAGTCATCCACTCAGCACTGTAAATGCTCTTCACTTCTGATCCTCGGGACCTCCTCTGTAGGTGCTTCCTCCTCTCCATGCCCTTGGACTGGGGTACTCCCCTGGGGCATTCTGTGGCCTGCTGTTCCTAGGGTTCTTCATGTGCTGCCTGGGGGATGTTACTTGGATCCATGGTTTTAACCTCCACCCATTCTTGAATGATACCCAACTCTGTGTTTATTACCAAGACACTTCTCTTGAATTCCTCACTCAGAAATCAAACAACCAACTGCATCTCACCATCTAGAAGCCTCACGCTTCAAATTTCAACAAGTCCAAATCAAATTTCTTTAGACACTAAGCTCAATGACACTGGATAGATAACATGACAGTAAACCCTACTTATGTATACACATTTAATATGTGACAAAGGAGGAGTCCAATGCAGCAGGGAAGGGAAAGATATATAAGTGGTATTAGGGCTATTTGAAAACTAATCCATTTAGCTTCTTACCTGAGAGAATAGATTAAAATAAATTCCACCAATTAAAAAAATTTCTATAAAAATTTAAGCCATAAAACAGAAGAAATTATTTTGTTGTGAACCTAAAGCCTCTCTGAAAAAATGAGTCTAGTTAAAAAAAAAAACAGAAGAGAAATATGAGTGTACATCAAATTACTGAAGAGGCAAGGGGTCTCTAAGTTTAAAAAGCAGTGGAAGAAATAAGGAAGCAAAAGATGTTCAGAATCAACAACATAGAAATTTAACCTCTGTGTCTCAGAAATAAGCCCATATCTACAAATCAAATACAAAGGCAAATATGTTAGGAATATATTTCAATAAATATGTAAAAGATCCATCTCTTTAATGTATAAAAGGTTC
The DNA here is from genome assembly GCF_029215605.1 of Mirounga angustirostris. NCBI lineage: Eukaryota > Metazoa > Chordata > Mammalia > Carnivora > Phocidae > Mirounga > Mirounga angustirostris. The sequence goes on along the minus strand of NW_026991724.1, from coordinate 18,592,996 downwards.
ATACAAACGGGTAAGAAAAATACTAAGATACCAATGGTTAAATGGATAAAGAACAGAAACAAGAGAGGGAAATATAAATGGTCAGCTAATGAGAAAACTGTTTAGCCTCAGTAGTGATCAAAGAAGTCAGAATGAAAACAAGGAGCTGTCACCGCTTGCCTTTCAAACTGTTGCAGATGTCTGCATTCACCTCCAAGCTGGGCTGTTTCCCCACACCCCGACTCACCCTCTCCAGTCTCCTCAGCACTGGAGTTCTTTTTTTTTTTTTAAAGATTTTATTTATTTGAGAGAGAGAGAGAGAGAAAGAGCACAAGAGGGGGTAGCGGGAGAGGGAGAAGCAGACTCCCTGCCGAGCAGGGAGCCCGATGCGGGGCTCGATCCCGGGACTCCAGGATCATGACCTGAGCCGAAGGCAGTCACTTAACCGACTGAGCCACCCAGGCGCCCAGCACTGGAGTTCTAAGACACATCACTCCATGTCATCCCCTGCCTTACCATTCCTGGACAGGCTCCGTGGTAGTAATCAGGATGGAGCCCTGGCACCAGTGCCAGCTTGTGGTCTGACCACCCTTGAGCCTCATCTCCCACCCCTCCTACACCCATCTCCGTTCTAGCCGTAGGGGACTTGGGTGGGCGTTTACAGAGCCATTTCACACCTTGGTGTCTCTACCTGTGCTACCACCGGTCCCGGAAGACCAACCTTCCGCCTCATCCCGTTCCATCAGGAAGCCTTCCCTCATGCTGCTGGTCTCCTCTGGACGTCCTTCTTCCTGTTCTTGTTGCACCGCTCATGCGAGTGTCACAGCACCAAGCACACGACATCACCATCACTCATGTACTTGTCTTTCTCCTTCACCGGACTGTGAGCTCCTTGGGGCAGGGGACTCTATCTTACTCATCTGTCAAGTCCCAGCACTGGACCCAGAGTCAAGTGTGTATGAATGTAACGTATGTATATGTATGCATGGATGAATGGACGATGTGGAAGCAGGGCCATGAGCAAACTGGAGTGAGAGACGGCTGAGAATGGGCCAGGTGAGGGTGGCCACCTTACCTCCCGAAGGGCATTCTGGGCTGCACAGTACCAAGCCCGACTCACGAGGGAGGCCTCTTTCTGATCTGAGGGAGGCCTCTTTCTGATCTGACAGAGGCAGGAAGCTCAGAATATATGTGAGCATCTGAGGGAAAAAGACAGGGCATTGGCAACTATTAGAGCTGATGGCCTTTGGAACCTTCTCCAGCTGATAGTGCGGTCAGTCTGAGGGGACTGGAACACTGGCTTCTAGTTCATCTTGAATCCTAAGCTTCATGGGGTCTTCACTTCCCCTCTCCAGCCCCCAGGTATCTTTACTCTGAGCAAACCATTCCTGAGCCTCGCCTGGATGCAGGGTTGTACTGACTGATAAAAAGCAAACTTCCCACTCAGTTTGGGAAAAAGAGCCTGGGCATTAGGACCAGATAAACCAAGTTCAAATCCTTACTCTATCAACTGGCCTCTCTGAGCCTTGTTTTTCTAATCTGTAAAATGGCAATGGTAGTGAGGTTTAAATGGGTTGTGCTGAGAATTTAATAACATAGTAAAGTGGCGGGGCGCCTGGGTGGCTCAGTCAGTTAAGCGTCTGCCTTCGGCTCAGGTCATGATCTCAGGGTCCTGGAACCGAGTCCTGCATTGGGCTCCTTGCTCAGTGGGGAGTCTGCTTCCCCCTGCTCTCACTCTTTCTCTCTCCCTCTCAAATAAATAAAATCTTAAAAAAAAAAAATGTAGTATAAGACCTAGGACAGCAAGTCAGGTGTCCTCCTCTGATCTTCGGAAACCCCACCCCTTCCTCCTTCCCTCACAGGTCAGGCTCTGGGTCCTCTCTCTTTCCCCATTTTCTCCACTGTCAACTCGCCTTCTCAGCTGGCTGTTAAGATATGATCCCAGCAGGACCCAGCCCAGGTGCTCAGGCCCTCGCTCCACCTATGCTCTAGGAGTCTGGGGGTCATGAGGTTGGAGGCCCTATAGAGGACTGGGGAGGGAGTCACTGGTGAGGCCAAGAATGATCTAATATTAACTATTCTTTTCTTCTGAAATCTTCTCTCTGGGACTCTTGTAACACTGTGTTTTCTAGGGCTCCATTCTCCAACTCCAACTGCCCCGTTTCTGGATTCTTCTGTGGCTCCCATAGCTCAGACTTGGGTCTTTCAATCTGTTTACTTCCTAGGATAGTAAATTCATTTGCATGGCTTCAACAGTTACCTCTACAGCAATAAGCAACAATTCAGTATCCGCATATTGTCTCATCATTCATGTGCTAGTCTGGTGTTGCCAATCGTCCACAGGATCCATTATCTAAATGTCTTACTATCACCTTCATCTCAACCAAAATTCATATTCTCAGTCCAAAGCATCCCTTCCTCCCAACTTTCCGGCACCTGAGCTTCAATGTCAATAGTGCATCTCACCTGAAGATCCTGATAATACTTTGTACTCTTCATGCTCTTCTGTCCCTTGCTGTCAGATACAGGTGTACGGCACAGGCTTAGGCCAGGGTAACTAAGACTCATGCAGATCCCAGCTCTACTACTGTGACCTATGTGACCTCAGGCAAGGTAACTGACCTCTCTGAGCTTCAGTTTCCATACTATATATAATAGTTACGGTGTGCTTGATACCTAGTAGATGTTCCATAAATGGTTGCTGGATTGCTGTTACTAATATTTCTACCTTTGAAATTTTAGCACCTCAGTAGCCCAGACCCTTATCACTCCAGACCTGGATTCTTTCTACAATCTCCCACCTGACCTCCTTGCCTCCAGGCTCAGCCTTGCTAGTCATTTTGCACACTGTGACAAGGTTAGTTTCCTTAAAAAACAGCTTTTAAAAGATTTTATTTATTTATTTGAGACAGAATGAGAGAGAGAGAGAGCGAGAGCACATGAGAGGGGGGAGGGTCAGAGGGAGAAGCAGACTCCCCGCCGAGCAGGGAGCCCGATGCGGGACTCGATCCAGGGACTCCAGGATCACGACCTGAGCCGAAGGCAGTCGCTTAACCAACTGAGCCACCCAGGCGCCCCCTTAAAAAACAGCTTTTAGTCTTAGCACATCCCTGATGAAAACCTTCAGGGTACCCCAGTACCCTCAGGACAAAATCTCTTCTCTTGGGTCAGCAAGACCCTAAGCAAGATCCTGCCAGGCCCTATGCCTGACCGGACCCCTGATCCCAGAGCTTCCCCAGTTCAGTCTTCCCACTGTCCTACAACCATACCATGTCTATTACCTTTTGCCTATGTAGGCCTTTTTCCAGGAATGCCCTTTCTTAACCTTGACCTCACCAGCCCATTTTAACCTCTTCTTCCTTTCTTTGATCCCTAGCACACAAAAGGTACTCAGCCAATACTTACTGGTTTGAATTAAAGATGGACAGTGCTCTATCTCTATTTTCATCAAAGCCCTCTACCTCAATTTTCACCAAAGGTTTGCTCAGGGAAGGAGTGGGGAAGATAAAACAGATCATTATTGAGAGGCCTGGGGAGAGCTGCCTTCAGGGCCGGAAAGCTAGACAGGGGGAAGAGAACACTGATGGGATTGGGACTGACTAAGCCCCCCCCCTGTGGGAGGCAGGGAAGCCTGTCTGAGCCAAGTTAAGACAGTGGCCATCCTGTATTCTGGGGCTTGGCAACCAACCCAAAAAGCAACGGGAGAGGGCAATAAACCTCTCCTCACTGAGGAGAGGGAGCATGATTCTTTGAGCTGAGAAGGGGGTGGCTTTTCTAGGTGGAAGAGGAGGCAATGGTAAGGATGGAGTCACCCTCCATGAACCCCATCCTAAGGGGCTACAACTGAGATATGACTGGTCATTCCTGGGATTTATGTAGTAGACATCCTCTGGGGCATAGGAGATAAAGGATGCATGGTAGGGGGCTAAAGGGGGTGGGAGCTGCCCTATTCTTGCTAAGGGGAAGGAGCACCTTCCAGGGCCAATGAGGAAAGGGTGTCTTGTCTCCCGTGGGCAACGGGAGGGAGCTGCCAACTCTCAAGGCAAAAGGGACGGAGAGGCCATCCCAAGAGGCCACTGGGAACAAAATCTGTTCTCTCTCTCTGGCCAGTGGCGGGAGAGTGGTCTTGTTCCAGGCTAAGGAAAAGGAGCAAACATCCCATGGGGTGAAGGAGGTAGGGACAGCCATCACTAGGGACCGAGGACTCGAGTGGGAAGCAGGCCTGTCCTGGGTGAAGTAATCCAACGACTGTGGCCGGAGTTGATGGGAGGGGCAATCTGTCTCCCACCGCCAGGGGAAGGGGGCAGCCGTCTTTCGGGGCAGAGGGAATGGAGTGATCATCTCAAGGGGCCAAGGAGGATAAGATCGGTTACCATTCGGGGACGAGGGGATGGAACGGTCATCTTCCAGAACTGAGGGGGAGGGGCGGCCATCGCTAGAGAAGGGAATAGGCAGAGACTCTGTCCTCGCTGAGGTGACAGGGCAGCCATCTCCTGGGGCCGACGGGGAAGGAGAGGACGGTTCCCCCAAGCTAAGGGTACAGGGTGGCCCAAAGGCAGGGCCGTTACCCATAGCCTGCAGGTCCTGGGATCTCTCGGGCAGGTCGTTTCCGCCAGGCGGGGGGAGCCTGGCGAGCTGTCTGACAGCCCCTCCCCCCAGCCCGGGACCCCGAGGGCGGAGCCTGTCCCAAGCCAGGCCTGAGGGCGGCCTCCTCTCACCTCCAGGGGCAGCGACTCCGCCATCGCATCCCCGCCGCCTCCGCCCCCGTGTAAGGCCTTCTGGGAAGTGTAGTCCTACCGACTGGCGGGGAGGGCCTTGGGAGGGAAGTGGACCCCCCCACTTCCGTCACAGTTGTGACGATTTGGGTCTGCACCGGAAGTGCCTGTGCTGCCGATGTGGTACCTCCTGACCGCGGTTTCGGTCGCTCTCCCTGGTTTTTCTCGCTGGGTGTTTGCGTCGCGCCATGGCGGTAAGGAGGGCGGGTAGGGCGGGGTTCGCAACGGTAGAGGATTCCCGGGGCCGGGAGCCTGAAAACAGAGGAAGGATATCAAAGGAAGCGGTCCGCCAGAGGGGGGCGCCATGCAGTGGCCAGACCCTACTAGAGCTAGCGCGGGGGAATGGAGCGGCGCACCGCCCTACCAGAAGTGGTGCGGGAGGGGAGTGGGCGTCAGTACCAGACTGTACCAGACCTGGTCGGAGACCTTAGGGGCCTGAAAGGGGTGGGCGTCAGCCGAGATCTGGACTACTCCAGCAGAGGCCGGAGGCGCGCACCATTCAGCGCCACTCAGGAGTCCCCCTTGAAGGGGTAGTCATCCCAAAGCTGGACCTTACCAGGGGAGCCAGGAGATATCAGCCTAGTGTTGGATTGTTCCAGGGTGAGCAGGAGGCGATCATCGGTAGGGGTGTTGCACAGATGGTGTCAGCCCTAAGCAGGATGGACGGGAGGAGGGGTGGGCATCCCAAGGATTGTGCTTGATTTGAGCACGTGGGGATCTGGCTTAGGTGCAGGTGTAATTCTGTACCTGACCAGACTTGGGGGAGGGTAAGGAGGACCCTGGCTGAGGAGGGCTCTGACAGCACCTTACCATCCCTCTGCAGCCCAAGGGCAAAGTGGGCACGAGAGGGAAGAAGCAGATATTTGAAGAGAACAGAGAGACTCTGAAGTTCTATCTGCGGATCATACTGGGGGCCAATGTAAGTACCCACCTCCTTGCTTCTGTGCCCACCCGAGATCCCACAGTCAGCTCTGGTGGGGGTGGGTGTGGGTGTGGGTGGGCGTGGTGGTATGTGACAGTCATGTGTAGTTTTCCAGAAGAAAACTACAATTAAAAAGAAATGAGGGGCACCTGGGTGGCTCAGTTGTTAAGCGTTTGCCTTTGGCTCGGGTCATGATCCCAGGGTCCTTCCCTGCACCGCGGGAAGCGTGCTTCTCCCTCTCCCACTCCCCCTGCTTCTGTTCCCTCTCTCGCTGTGTCTCTGTCAAATAAATAAAATCTTTTAAAAAAATTCTTAAAAATTAAAAAAAAGAAATGAGAATGGATCCTGGCCCCCAAAAAATGCTCAGTAGTCAAAACAAAACAACCAAAAATGAAAGGAGCGTTTGAGTCTCAGATGGACTTGAGCCCATCCTTCCCATCCCGGATACACAGGGCCTTCTTTCCTGGGCTGACACGTCAGAGGGGAGTCTGGGGACTCAGGGACTCAGGGAACAGACCCCTTTCTCCCACCAACCCTATGAGAAACAGCCGGTCTCTTTCCACCAGCTGGCCTAACTCCTCGTCAGAGTCGAGGAAGGCCCGTGGTTTAGGGTAGCTTTTGATCCCAGCCTGATCATATATCTGTTTACAGGCCATTTACTGTCTTGTGACCTTGGTGTTCTTCTACTCATCTGCCTCATTTTGGGCCTGGGTAAGTGTCCCCTATCCTGGGAAGTGGATAAGCATATAGGATTACTGGCTGGCCTTTGATACCATTCTTATTCTGCAGATGGCCCTGGCCTTTAGTCTGGCAGTATATGGGGCCAGCTACCACTCTATGAGCTCGATGGCACGGGCAGCCTTTTCTGAGGATGGGGCTCTGATGGATGGTGGAATGGACCTCAACATGGAGCAGGGCATGGCAGAGTGAGTGTCCCCCGCTGCCAGCCCAGGTGAGCGGCCCTGGGGCTGGGGTGTTGGGGCCCAGATAGCCCGAGACCCACAACTGCCCGCAACTTAAAGAGGGTAGAAGGGAGATGAACTGGGGCCCATCTACTATTTTTGGCCCTTGCAGCCTCCCTTTGCCTTCTATCCACAGGCACCTTAAGGATGTGATCCTACTGACAGCCATTGTGCAGGTGCTCAGCTGCTTCTCCCTCTACATCTGGTCCTTCTGGCTTCTGGTGCGTGGACTGTAGGGCTCCCAAGAAGGGGCTAGAGCATTTAACCCTTCTCTTCTTTCATTTCCTGTACCTGGCTTCAAGTTACCTTTTTTGTCCTAGGCTCCGGGCCGGGCCCTTTACCTCCTCTGGGTGAATGTGCTGGGCCCTTGGTTCACAGCCGACGGTGGCACCCCAGCACCAGAGCACAATGAGAAACGGCAGCGCCGACAGGAGCGGCGGCAGATGAAGCGGTTATAGCCCCTGACGTTTGGGTCACAGGCTGCATGGTCCCCGTGCCAGGAGCAGGGAGGGCCTGCCTAGTCCAGGGCCCAAAAGCAGTCTAAGGTAAAGGATTGTTGAATAAATGGCTCAGAATGTGGCTAACGGCTGTGCGGGTGATAATGAAGGGCGAGGCAGGGAGAGCCAGTCCTGCTGTACTGTAGCCAGTATTAGCCTCCTGCTACAGACCAAGTGTGGTGGGTACCTCGAAGGAAGGAAAATGCTCTTGGGTTGGCTAGGAAAACTTTATTATACTCCACGTATTCAGGGAGCTCATACAAGTACGTGTACACACACACACACACACACGCACAAACACGCACGCACGCAGGCACGCACAGCTAATACTGCTCAAGGCACTGACCACTGGGCACAGAGTGGCTGGCCCTGGGGTTGAGAAGAGGCCCAAATTCTGCTGATCCCTCCTCACTCTCTAGTCTCTTGTACTGCAGACTGGGGCCCCGACAGGTAGGTGTCCTGGAGGCGGCGCCTTCATACCTCCAGGCCAGTCCCCTTGCTCAGTCCCAGTGCCTGCACCAGGTCCTCTCCGAGCCCGCTCTTCAGTGTCCGTCTCACTGCAGGGACAGAGCAGGGTTGGAAAGGGGTTGATGGGATTAAGGCGGGTAGTGGGAATTTGGGGAGCACTCACAAGACTTGCGGTTGCCCCGGGAACGCTTGCGTTCCCGAGCAGCTAAGGCACGAGGACTGCTCTTCGTCACTGATTGCACCAGCAGGTCCATGATCTCATCTGAAGTGTCACTGGGTAAATTGGAGCCTGGGGGTTCTTCTGGGGGTGCAGTGGAGGACCCCATTGCTGTCGGCATGACTGGGGAGCCACTCTGGGCCATGCCTAAGGGAGACCAGATGGGGAAGTCAGGTCAAGGTGACCCCGAAGCCCATTGCTCCCAGTGGCCCCAGGTCCCACCTCTGCTGCGGCGGCCATGTGTCGTGTCCTCTGGCTTGCTGGTCAGCAGACTCTTCATGCTGGCGTGACTGTCGGCATCACCCCGCCCTGGCCCACTGCCCACAGCCACCGGGACAGATGGGTTGCTGGGGGCTTCCCCAGCCACACCTGAGAACTTCTCTGTCTGCAGAGGACAGAAGGATGAGCTGGGAGCGGGGGAAGGAAGCCACAGGGGGTGGCAGTCCAAACCCGGAAGGGTGCCCACCTCCGTGATCATGCGGCCCCGGGTCTTGTTGCGCTCACGGTACGTGGCACGCTTCTGCTGCTGCTGCAGCACGCGTTCCCGGCAAGTGCGGTACTCCAGTGCAAACTCGCGCAGCGTGTGGCAGAACTGCATGATGCGCACCTCGCGGGCCGCCGGGGCCGTGTACCCCAGGTACAGCAGGAAGGCGTGGAACCTAAGCAGGCCGGGGTAGGGAGGAATGGTGAGTCCTGCGTGGGGTCTGAGCGATGGTGGTGGCGCTCCTGCCTCTCTGGCCCGTGTGCCCACCTGTTGCAGACACGGCGGTGCACCACCCGCAGCATGGCTACACGGCGGCCACACTGGGCCAAGAAGTGGGTGAGGCGGGCACGCAGGGCTGGGGCCAGCTCATGCTTGGCCAAGCTCCGTAGGCTCTCCTCAGCTGCCCGGCTCCGACGCTCCAACTGCCCCAGGTTCTCAGTCAGCTGCTCAAAGTCCACCTGGAAAAGCAGGGGGTATGCATGCTGTCCCCCCACAGAAGGGCACCACCTGAGCTGCCTCTGCCAGGCCAGCCAGCTTGGGCCCTAGGGACCCAGCTAGCCAAGACCTGCCTCCTGCCCTCCAAAAGCTCACAGTCTAATGCAGGAGACAATGGGGAACAGGGAAGCTTTCTTGGGGGAAGTGGTGGCTAAATGGAGACCCAAAGACAGTAGGTGTGTGTAGCCAGGCCAGCAGAGGAAAGAGTGTTTCTGGCCAAGGACACAGTCCACGCAGACACCTAGCTGGGCACACTCTGGCACAATAGCCCAGACAGGGAGGGAGAGCCAGCCCCAGGAAGCAGCGCTCCCTCATTGCCGTGGCTGGTCTTAGCCAAGCCTCTGGCTGGCGCTAACCTTGGCACAGCGCGTCAGGGCAGGGATTTCTGAGTAGAGGTCCGAGGAATCAGGCCGGGTCTGGAGCACCAAGGAGCAGAGATGGTGCAGCAGTGACTGCCGGCGCACCGTGTCCTTCACCTCTGACACCTTCTCCAGGTAGCTCAGCTCGAAGCCGCTGCTCTGAAAGGACCCCATCTGAGCCTGGGCCTGGCTGGCTCCAGAGCCCTGGCCGCCAGCCCTTGTGCGCTCCTACTCACCTGGGAACCGTTGAGGAAGTTGCCCACAGCCAGGAGAGTGGCCAGGATGCAGCGGAAGGTGGCATTTTGTACCAGCTGTTCCATGCCCACTTTCAGGTCAAATAGTGGTTCTGCGATTTCCTGGAGTGGGAGATGAGGGACTCTGAAACTACCTGGTCCTTGTGCTCACCTGCCCCCGTTCCTGCCCCGCCCCCCCATAATCCAAGTACCCGCTCCATGCTGTCATAGTCCAGCTTGAAGGCCCAGAGTTGTAGGCGGGCGGCCAGGCCCCCAGTGGAGGCAAGGGTCATCAGGAAATTCTCAGCTGGGCCCAGGGGTACGTCAGGATTGGCCAGCTGGGCCTCCTCGATCTTCTGCCGCTCCTCCTCCGTGGGCATCATAGTCAGCAGTTTCTGAGGATGCAGCCACCAACCCACATAGTCCCCTCAGTCCTGGCCTGAGGCTTCAGGAGTTGGTTTGGACTCATCCCTAGGTCATCTGGGGGATCCCCAGGGTCTGGGGAGTGCTCTGTAGAAATACCAAGCCCGTGCCCACTGACCAAAGGAGAGGGCCAGACCTCCCACCTCCCTCCAATACCCCTAGCTGGTATCCCCACCTCAATGCCATCTTTGGTGACAGCAAACTCATCAAAGTTGAGCAGGGCAGCCTTAATGACATGCACAGGTGGCAGGGTGGTTAGGCCAATGTTGATGGCGTTGCTGCGCTTGGGGTCCAGCACTGTGGTCATTGTCCGGCGGCCCTCACCGGCTTTCTTTAAAGTTGGGGAGAAGAGCGGTATGAGATTGGGAAAGGAACTAGCTGGGGAAACAATATAAGACGGCACTCTTAAAGCCCCCTTTGAAATGGCCAGATGGTGTGGTCACCCCACAACCTGAGGTGGGATGTGTAAGGCTTTGGGATGAGCTGAGATTCTAGTTAGGGCTTTGCTGATACCTTGTTGAGAGACCTCAGACAAGACTCGGTGCCTTTCTTTGCTTCGGTTCCCCCATGTGGGAAATGGGTGGCAGTTCAGACCCTTAAGCTCTGACTGCCTCCTGCCTCCACTGGGGTTACCCTGCAGACGAGGGTGGATTTACCTTGGAAGGCAGCACGTCCTTGGCACGGGACTCAAACAGGTGTTCCAGCCGGGCTGTGTCCACTGCTACAGGTTCCAGTGAGGCCCATAGGGTGGGGCAAGGCCCAAAATGGCTCCCAGAGCCTCCATGGCCCCCAACCAGCTTTAGCTCCCGCCAGAAGAGTTTTACTGTCTTCCTCTTGGTGGGGAGGGCTAGACCATCAGGTGCTGAGGGAGGAAGGGGGGCGGCTGGAGGTGGAGGTGGTGGGAGTGAGCCTTTGATGGGTGGGGGAGGTGGGGGCGGAGGAGGCAGGGGACCTCCAGAGAGCACAGGCAGTGGGGGTGGTGGGGGTGGGACCCCTTTCACAGCCTCCACAGCTTCCACATTCAGCATGTCCTCGTCTTCGTCCTCCCCCAGGTCTGAGAAGTCCAGGTCTCCGATGCAGAGCTTGGGTACACGGACAGGAAACTCCTGAATGGGCTCAGCCTTGGGGCTTGGTGGGGCCAGTGGCGCCTTGGGCTCTGGCTCAAGGCGCCGTTGGGCCCGGAGCAGACCTCGGGGGGCAGGGCTCTCAGGGGTTCTGGGTGCAGGGCCTGGTTCTGGGGAGCCACATAGTTCCCGGGTATCTAGAAAAGAGAAGCAGCTGTCAGCATCATGCCCTCTGTGGAGCAAAAGAGCAACATGAGTGGATTCTGCCCACCCACCTACTCACCTGGGTGTCCATCGGCCTCATCAGGCACGGCCCCAGCCAATGTCTCTGCCCGGCCCTGGGCCAGTGCAGCCTGCTTCTCTGTTTCTGCTGCTGCCACATTCTCCAGGAACCGGGCTCTGGAGGGAAGCGCTCATCAGTGAGGGTGTCTGACACACCCCAGCCCAGGGTGGTGTACATGCCTTGCTGTGCCCTGGGCACTGCCCCAAACTGCAGGCACACACAGACACACAGGGAGCAGTCCATGCGCTGAGCAGACCCAGGACTTACCCCGCAAGGCCAGCCCCTGTTCAATCCTCCATATCTGGGGAGGGTCAATGCCAACCCAGCATCCCCAGTTCAACATATGGAGAGAAATTCTGCTTAACATCTAACTTGCAACCTTGCTGCTGTTCATGTTCACTGTCTTGATTCTAGACAAGGACCCTCAAAGCAGGGGAAGGGGACAGCTGTCCCAGTGGGTACACCAGGCTGTCCCATGTCTGGCAGCTTGAGAGCTATGACCCATGCCTAGAAAAGGGCCTGGTAAACAACAGGCTTTAGCTTAAAAATCTCATGCTTTACTGACTGAGCTACCACAACAGGCACTCAGTTTATGTTAAAATAATGAATGTGATCCAGTGTCTTTTTTTCAGCCCCTCCAGCCTCTGTTGGCCCTCAGTCCCTGCCCTTCCCTCAGTCCTAGGTTGCTCCTCTACCCCCACACCATACAGCACCCTGGATACCACCCCCCCCCGCCCTATTCCTGGGAGACTGGGCCCCAGGTTGGGAGTCTGTGTCCTCATTTTGGGTTGAAGCTGTTAAGGTGTCACTGTTGAAGCACAGGGACCACTATGACCCCAATGAGCTGCTTCCCTTCCCCTTGGGTAACAGGAGGCATATGTCTGGGAGAGGAAGGGCCTGAGAGTCCCCCAGCTCTGGCTGCATGAGGCACATGGAACCCCCGCTGGGGGGAAGCATTGCTGAAGCCCTGAGCACATGGCGAGCCTGGCAGGCTGGCCTCTGTACTTACTCCAGCCTGGCCTGCTCAGTAGGGGACTGAGGGACAGGTGGGCTCTCTGGGGCCCTGGGTGGGGGGGGATGAGAGGAAGAGATGGTAATTGTGGTGTCTGCTCCACTCCAAAGCCCAGCAGCTTGTACCCACACAGAGCTGGGCAGTAGTACCAGGGGTTCCTTCCCAGCCCCAGTGGGAAGGGGAGGCTTGGAGGAGGCAGGACGTGAGGAAACTGGAAATGGAGGGGAGAGACGGACATGAAGCAGGACAGGGTGCAGTAGGAGACAAAGACGGAGCAGAACAAGAGAGTCAAGAGATAGGGGCAGAGAAACAAAGAAGGGGGGCAAGGGGAGAGATGACAAAGGGGCAAGGACAGGCAGAATGCCAGAAAGAGATGAAGACAAGCAGCAGGAGGAAGAGGTCCAGTCAGAGCAGAACCCCACCCCCCAGCAGTCACTTACCAAACAGGAGCAGTTTGGTGAAGTCTGGAAAGAAAGAGAAAGCACGCGTTTGGGCAGAGGAGTTTGGGCAGAGGAGGCGGAGGGCCTGTGGAGGGGCTCAGAGTGGAGGGACAGCTGGAGAGAGGACTCTAGGGGCAGCCTCTATCTCCCTACTTACTTGTAGATGCTCCTCTCGCTGGAGCTGTCGGCTGAGGGCCCCACGGAGATGGCAGGAAAGAGGTTCACCGAGGTACAGAGGCCAGATGCTGGGCTCATGGGGCTGGGAGCCAGGCCGGTCGACAGGGCCGGGCCAGCGGAGTAGGTGGAGATTACCGTTGAGGCGGGGTCCGCGGGGCTTGAGGCGGGGCCTGTCGGCGAGGCGGGGCCTGTGCGGCTAGAGGCAGGGCCTGCAGGGCTGGAGGCGGGGCCCGTGCGGCTAGAGGCAGGGCCTGCAGGGCTGGAGGCGGGGCCTGTTAACGGACAAGGCCACTGCAGGCGGATCCACCCCTCCTCCTGTGCAAAGGCAAGTTCTTACCCAGGCTCGGAGGAGCGAAGAGGGCAGCCCCCGCCTTCTAGAGACCGGCGGCTCCTCTTGCCCTCCTCCGAAGAGGGCTTTCTGCGTTCCCGCCGCCCACCTGCAGCGGCTTCCTCAATGTCTCCATCCTCCAACCGCAGGGCATTCTAGTGGAGGTGTACCCAGATCTAAGCCGCTGAGACTCGCACAGGTAGGGTGGGGTGTTGGGGAACTGCGCCTCTTCCCTCCCTTCCAGTCCCGCCCAGATGGCCCAGCCTACCTCATAGAGCACAAGCTGTGTGCGCAGATCGAAATCAGTGCCCGAGGTGCCCAAGTGGCGCTGGACCAGAGCCTCCATGCCCTGCTGCTCCAGCGCATCTGTCACATCATAGAAGGAGTCCTGGTCCGGAAGTGCTGCCAGTGTCTAGAGGGTGGGGATGGGAGGGCGCGGCTAAGGCTGACTGGAGTTAGGAGCCTTAGGGGCCCAGAATTGGCAGCTGGTTCTCCCCCCTTCTCAGGGCACCCCCACCTTGTTGATGAGGGTGACTGTGTACACCAACAACTCAGGGTCAGCGCCATTCTTCTCCTCTAGGATGGACACCAGATTGGCCCAAGGAAGAGAGCCTGACACACAGAAAGGCGAGCGATCATGCAGGGACAGGTAGGAGAGAGGGCTCTGAATGGTGGGGGAGGAAGGGACAGTCTCTCACCTGTGGAGCTGGCCACCAAGTTGACTGCGCGGATAAACAGCGGTGCGTTGTGCTCAGAGTATTCCACAAACACCAGCAGCAGCTTTAGGGCCGTTTTCACCACCAGGCGGGACTGGGGGAGGGGCCACCACATGTGAGTGGGGCTTGGGCCAGCCTTGTGCTAGCTGCTGCTGGGGAGGGGTAAGGGCTCCTGGGGCTGGACCCAGAGAGGAGAGTCTAGGCAGAAAGGCCCTGGCCCCAGGCCCAGGTGTCGGAGGGCCTCCTGGGCTTCGAGGAGCCTGTCTCACTCATGCCAGCCCACTGTGAAGAGCCGCCGGAGGTCAGTGCGAGGCAGTGGGGAAGGGCGCACAGCTGTGCAGAGAGCCACTTACCACACTGGCGCACAGCGTGTACAGCCACTGCAGAGTCTCACTGTGGGCCACCACCCCCAGCATTCCATCCACAAACAGCATCAGCTGGCCTAGTGCTGGGGACACAGGGACAAGAAGAGGTCAGAAAGGGGTCGCTGCAGGCAGGGGTCATGGGGGAGGGATGGGGCTAACCTCGGAGGATGTAGCTCTGGTAGTTGTGGTCAGCAGCAGCACCCACACGGATCAGGCAACTCAGCCCCTCGGAGTGCACAAATTCGGGCACCAGGTCCTTGTCCTCCTGGGGACACCACGGGGGACTGTAAGCAGGGCTCAGGCTGGACGCCCACCCCCAGCCCACTTCTGGGCCTCACCTGGAAGATCTGCTTTAGTGAGAAGAGAGAGCGGCGCAGCTCAGGGCCACTGGAGCCATACAACTTTTCTGGAAGGGGTAGGTGGGCACGGAGAGCTCAAGGGGGCACAGACACCCTCCTCTACTGGGACACAATCCCCCACCAAAGAATATTCTAGCACTCTTGATCCCCCAACCTCCTCCTCCACTCCCTGACTCTGGGCAACCCCCATCGCGGTTTAGCTGCAGCATCAGCCCTGGCCCTGGGAAGAGAGGTCAGGATAGGAATGGGGAGGGCCACGCATCCTGTCTCCCATGTGCCTTGTTCACTGTCCAGCACAGGCCTGAAAGAAACTGAGCCAGCACGCGTGGGGAGGGGGATTCCTGGACTCCAGTGCCCTCATACACTTACCCAAGATGGCATTGACCCTCACAGAGAGTTGAGTACGCAGGATGAGTGTAGGCTTCCGCCCTTTGCTGGAATCAAGCAGCCTAGTCAGCAGTTTCCAGGTCATTCCTCAGAGTCCCTGCCCTACACCAGGGCAGCTAAAGACCACCCCACATGCCAACACTGGCCCAACTCCTTCCTCCCCAACAAGAGGGTTTGTGCAAACATAGGTATCTCAGGGTATGTGCAAGAGCCCCCCATCCACCCCACACACACATCCCGGGCATCAGGTAACACTGGCCAGGCCTTGGGATTCCCCTGGCACAGTCCCCTGGGGTGGCAGGAGGTAACCCACAGCCTAGGCTCGAGATCAGGTGTCTTGCTTGCTGACACCTGAGCCAGCCCCTGGTGGAAGCAAGGGTGGGGGCCAGCCTTGCCTTCCTGGTCCCATCAGCTCTGACCTGATCTCTTCATAGAAGCCCTCCAGCATCTCCCGCTGCTCTTCCAGAGACAGCTCAGGGTCCAGGTAGTATCCGGAGGGAGACACTTGCAGGGCACAGTCCTCCAGCTGGGGGAAAGAGGTGGCAGGGGTATGTACGGAGACCCCACGCCCTCCCACCTCCCACTCAGAGAGCTGGCAGAGTGGCATACCACGGGGAGTGCGCTGCAGCGACGCATTCCGTCGGCAGCCATCTCTCCCAGGCCTACTACATGCAGTGCCCACGCACCCCAGGGGCCAGGCTTTCTTGCCCTTTGTACGTGCTATGTCTTCCAGCTAACACCTACCCATTCTGTAGGTTTCAGATCAGGTAATGGTTTTTTGGAATGCTCTCCTGGACTCCTCTAGCCAATGCTATGCGACCCATTCCACCCCATGTGTGTAGCTCCCATTTGTGAGGCCTTCCACACAGCGTGATAATGTCCCATACACTACTCTTCTTCCCCACTAACCATGAGTTCTCTGGGTTCAGGCACCGTGTCTGTCTTGCCCCATGCTGTATCTGCAGAGCCTAGCACAGCTTTTGGCTCACAGTAAGTGCTTACTAAACACTGTTGAGCTAATGAACATGAATAAGGAAAGGGAATAAAGATGGGCAGGAGCTCCTGCTTTCGAGGAAGTTCACAGCCCTGGGGGTGATAAGCTGCATCCACAAAGCAGTCAAGCCCAGGGAGAACATGTTAACGAATGCTGGTGCAAACCCAGCTGGGAGGGGTGTGTGTGTGTGTTGTCTCCCTGAATTGAGACCGTGAGGAGCTTTGGGTAATCCATAGGCTGTCAGTCCCTCTAGGCCTAAGGGTCTTTGCCCTGCCCCAAGTGAGCTGGGCCTCAGAGGCCTCCAGGTTGAAAACCAGGTTTTAGGGTCTGACTCCATCAGTCTGCACTGGGTCCCTGAAACCTGCATTATACAAGGCACACGTTCTATCCACTTGTCTGCTTCCCATGTATCCCCACCACGCCTCCAGCCTGGCTCCCGTCCACCATCATCAGGCGTCACACTGGCCTCTTAAGAAGTACCTGTAGAGAGGCCCTAGTGGAGTGACTCCAGAGTCTGAGGGCGGCACTGTGCCTATTCGAGACACCTCCCCCGTAGCACAGAGCCAGTATGCAGGGCTCAACAAAGTCCCCTTGAATTGAGTGGGCCTGCTCCTTGACGTACCATGGCCCAGGGAGAGCCCACCTCTGGAGAAGCAGGGTGTTTTCTGGCTTTCCTCTTACTGGGGAAGTCAATCCCATCATTCGTCCTGCTGTTCTGCCAGCCCTGCCCTGCCCTGGGCCCAGTCCAAGGGCTTCCAGCTGCATTTGGTCCCCTGGGGGGGAAGGGAGTCCAGCTCCTGCCCCTACCCCTGTTTCTGCTTTGCACCCCTGCTCATGCCTGAGAGCCTGACCCACCTCCTTCCTGGCAGTTCAGCCTTGAGGCCCTTGGGTGACACCCCCTCTCCTCCTGCCCCCCTCCCCCACCCTGTCTCGCCTGGGACATGGGACACAGGACAAACACTCCAGCCTGTTCTCTGTCCCACTTCCTGCCTGGCTGCCTGCCCTCCCTTGGGCGCCTTGGGCGGGCCTGGCCTCTCTCCCCTCCCTGGGAGCAGAGTCATCTTCTCCAGGGCCTAACAGGAACAGGCCTGAGATGCGGAGGCAAGGCCTCAGAGCTGGGGTACTCCGTCTTGGGCCAGCTCAGCTGAGGGCAGCCCCACATTCCTCCTGATCCCTCTTCCCACATGATGACTCAGCAGCCTGCCTACCCCACCCGCATCCAGGCACAGCTGCATCTCCTTCCACCTTGGACTAGAGGATTCTGGGACCCTAGAGAAACATCTACACACACCCTGCCCTAGCCCCAGAGCAACACATTCCTTCAGGGATCCCCCAGATCACACATACATAGACTAGCTCACTCATTCAAACATTCATGCATCAGGCTGATTTTAGGTGCTGAAGACATAGTGGGGAAGAAGATACTGCTTCTGCTTTTCCTGCCTTCCAGCCCGGCTGGGGAGGCAGGCAGGCTCGCCTCAGAAAAAGGCCACAAATACATGTAGAAGTACAAGGGTCATGAGTGCTAAGCAAGGAGAGGGGTGGAGTGCTGTAAAGCTGAACACTGGAGGGGTGATCAGATTAAACCTGGTATGTACTTCCACACCAGGTTCATGGTCTGCGGTATACATATATGCTCTGCTGGAGCACAGGTCCAAGAAGCACATCCCCAGAAAGCTCGGCTCCAGCAGGCTCTCTTCCCCTCCTGCAAGCACGCTTGTGTGCTCTAATCCCAAGTGAGCAGAGAATGGCCCTCTCCTTCCAGAAGGCCTGCATGTATTTGGGGTAAGGTCCTGCAGGCCAAGTGCTCCATCATCCAGCCTTCTCAGGTGAGCAGGTTTAATCTCTTTCCCTCCATGGTGGCAGCAGTGGCCTCCCTAGAGGAGTCCTGAGGTAACAGTCAGCCCAAAGCCTCCAGGATGGTACCCCCCAACCCAGCTGCCTGTCCTGGGTGGAGATGGGGGAGGGTGGGCTAAGGTAGCAAAGAACAGAGACTTCCTACCAGCTGGGTGGTGTTTGTCCCTCACACCCCTGGCCCCTTGCTCGGGTCACCCTTCTGAGAGCCAAACCTCTGGGGCTTGTTTCTCACACCCTGGGGCTGGGCCAGGCCAGAATAAGCCTGCTGACAGTGCTGAGGGTCAGCACAGGGCCCGTGTAGGCCCACATCCTTGACTCCCTCCTGGTTCTTGTCTTGCACGCTTCTCTGTGTCTGTTTTGGAGTACAGTCCTCTCCATTCTTCCCAGGCTCAGCCCCTCCCTTCAGCATCCAGCCCACTTTTCTCTTGGTTCTCTGGGCTCAGGCTCTTCTGACAGCCTAAACCAACTCATTACATATGGCTTTAAATGCAGGGCCAAACTTAGGGGACCATGGTGTCTACTCCCCAATATTTTTCATAACTGCAAATCAGGAGAGAATGAACACACCAGGGGCAGGGAAAGAAGGAGAAGAGGGCAGAATTATATGCTGAAGGACTCCCGTTTTAGGAAATAATTTTGCTAACTGCTTTTTTTTCTTTTGCTGTCCTCTAAACCCTATACCCTTGAGACACCTGGCTGGCTCATTTGGAGAGCATGCAACTCTTGATCTTGGGGTCATGAGTTCAAGCTCCACGTTGGGTGTAGAGGTTACTTAAACAAACAAACAAATATATAAACTTTAAACATGACACCCTCCTTCTACTGCTATCTTGGGTTTCCAACTAGACCATGACTTCCTGGATGAGACACCATGGATGGACCTTGAGGAGCGAAACCCATTAATAGTTATGCCTCCCCTGTGTCACATACCAGGTTGCCTAGTTGTCTGATTCTCCTGCTATTCCCTTTTTTTTTTTTAAGTTTTATTTACGTAAGCAATCTCTGCGCCCAAATTGGGGCTCAAACCCACAACCCTGAGATCAAGAGTCAAATGCTCTACCAACTGAGCCAGCCAGGTGCCCCTCTCCCGACAATCCTTTTACAGGTGAGGAAACCAAGGCTCAGAAACTCAGTGAATATGCCCCAGGCTGCACAACCAGGAATGGAACCAGGGCTAACTGACCTACATCTTGGGTGGATGGACTTTGGAAGTGCTCCAGGGAACCCTGGAGGGGAGGTGGGGCGGGGGGGAGGGCTGGAGCATGAAGTGTTGCCAAGGGCTGAAGACCACCCCTCAGCTTTCTGGACTCAGCAAATACCCTGAACTGGTCCTCCAAGTTGTAGCAACGGAACACAAATGAACACATACGCATCATACACGCCAAGGTAACAATGCCTACATCTGTAAGGATCTAGGTCCTGGGGTCCCTCACCAGGCTGCATCCCAGCCTGACCCCAGAATGACCAGTAAATTGGACATGGATGGTGGCCCCAGAGAAAGCTGGGAGAAGGCCATAACTCATGTCCACATCCCAAACTTCTAGTCTCCCCAAAAGACCTCCATATCAGGGAAATAAAGGGCTCAGTTCATCACCAGAGCACCCCATCTTACCCTTAAACCTCCTCTGGGATCCCTCCAGTTGGTCCCTGTCCCAGCAGATCAGGTTCACACTTTAGCCCCCTTGCCACAACTGCTCCTGAGAGGTAAACTGAGGCTGGAGTAGGGAGGGTGCAAGGTCAAGAAACATCCCAGGACAGTGCCATCCCTGTCCTCCTCTAATCTTTAGCCACAGCTGGGGAAACAGTTACTGGTGACAGACGGATTTCTAGGGCTATCCCTGCTGCTAGAAGTAGGGGGCTCCTCGGGCCTTTGCATCAAGGTCAGAGCAGGACTCAGGTCTCTGTGCCCAGAGCCCAGGGAGAAGTCAATGCTATCTCACACGTGGCAGGCCCTTTACGTGTCAGACAGGGGCTCCTGAGGCACTGCCCAGAAGACCAAAATGTAGCAGAGCTCTGGGTAAAGAGATGAAATGCAGGGCCAGAGGGTCAGGTTCTCCCCTGGACAGGGGCAGGTCCCTGGGCTGGGAGAGGCTTGTGCACAGAGGGAAGACAGATATTCCTAATATTCCCCTGGGGACACCAGGCATGGCCCAAGGAACAGCCAGGACCCTCCCCAGCCCCCTCACCCCTCCCACTCCCACCCAAGGCCAGGAGATGAGTCAGAGGCTGTGGCAAGGAGCTTCCTCCTAGACTAGGAGGAAATGAGCAAGGCCTTCTCAGATCTGAAAGCTCTAAACAGTTTAAAAAGGAAGCCCCCAGGGGAACTCTAGTCGCTAGGCCCAGCCCAATGGGGTATGTAGGGTGGAGCTCCAGAGTGAAAGTAGGCTGGACCTTCCTAAATTCCCAGGGAGGGAGCAGGGTCTGCAGGGATGATGGTCAGTGCCCAGAGTGGGAGGGCAGATGTCATCACTTGTCTGTGTCCTGTTCCTCTACTGGACAGATGTACAGAGGATAATATATTGATCCCCTCCTTCTTATTTCTGCTCTAGGCCTGGGATGGGAATGCCTGGGTTTCTGGGCCACCTCTCCCCTCTATAGGGCTATGTGGGCAGGCTTGAGTCATGTCTGTGCCCCTGGGGCAAACACTTATAGGAGGAGGGGAGGGACGAGCTGTTGACAGTTCCTGCAAGGAGGAGCCCTGCTCCCCCTCTCTCAGCCCTCTGATGTCCCTGCTCCTATCCTATTCTCAGCCCTTCTTCCTCCAGCCTTCTATTCTGGGGCTGTGGTCACAGTTTATATTTGGGATGAGCACATCACAGTGTATCTGACCATTCCTAGCACAGCTGCCAGCCCCAGGGAATCCTGGCTACAGGCACAGTGGTAACTCAGTGTGCCCACCAGCATATCCTGCCTGTGGGGGATATGGTAGTCCTGAGGTACACCAAGTGGGAGATCCTAAAGGTGGGGAGACCAGGAATGTCTGAGCTGGGGCATACTTAACACTTAACACATTCTCCATCTGAGCTCTGTAGTCTTTAGCTAAGGAGTACAGAGCACCTGGTGCAGCAGGGAGATGGGTCCCTAAATGAGGGGAAGAAGAGGGGTTGTTCTTTTCTGTTGCTGACCTCCCAAATCTGTCCCTAATTGGGAAGAGGGCTGTTAGGGCTAAGTCCTGTCCTAGAGTGGGGGGTGGGAGGAATACTATGTTCTCTGTAATGGACCAGGCTTATTTCAGCACCAGGAGTTCCAGGAGCCTGAAGGCAGGAACCAAGACTCGGTTCAACACCCCTCTCCAGCTCCCAACCTGAATTGAAGGTGGCCTCGGGAGGGACGTGCTCTTTCCAGGCCCACCTCAGACTGCCCCTTTGAACAGGGCAGGACAAAAGGGGTTGCATCAAAACACTAAAGTGGGCAGTGTACTACAACCTTCAAGCAGTGGCCTTGAAGCCGGGGCTCTGCCCGGACACGCGCCACTCCCCCCGCCAATAATCTCACTAACTCTCCCGCCCGCGCTCAGAGGCGGGGCTGGCCTGCAGAGCGAGGAATGCAGGCTGGGGGCCCGGCGCCCGGGGCACATTCCAGGGGAGACCCCGGGCCTAGGGGGCAAGTTTGCGTAACTCGCCCCCCAGCTAAGGCTGGGAGCAGGGGAGGGCACCCCCGCCAACTCTCTCTTTTTCCTCACCACTCGGTGTGTACTGGCTGGCGGGGAACCCTGGGGGGTGGTAGTGCGCCTCCCAGAGTCCTGGTCCGGAAACCCAGCGCGCCGGAAGGCGCTGCCTGCGGGGGGCTGAGCGCAGGGAGCTGGAGGGGAGGTAGAGCCAACCATCTGGAAAAGGGCCTCTCCCAGCACTGTGCACGAGTCGGCTCCGGGACGCAGGCAAACTAGGGCAGGCTGGCGGTTTAAAATTAGCCCGGCCCGCCCCCTCCCTTCTAGCAGTGGGCCGGCTGCGGCGGGAGTACGGGATGGTGGGGGCGGTGACTCAAAGGGCTTTTCCACCAGTGCAGCCACCAGCTCTCGGCGTGTCCCGGGCCGGACCGCTTCCCGGAGACTCACCTCACCCCGAGAAGTCTCTCTTCTACTGGCACTCCCGAGCGGGGCCCGCACCTACCGAGGCAACACTCCATCCGGCAGGACCTAATCCAGCCTCCAGAAACCTCTCGAGGCCTTGGCCGCCCCAGTGGCCCGCCCTGGGTCCGCCCCTCGTTTTGGTCCCGCCCCACCTCACCTGAAGCAGGTGGAAGCTGGGTGCTTCCCCAGCTCCAACTTTTATAGTCCGCTACCACCCAAACATCTACCGTCACCTTATCCAGATCGGTTACCCAGGCAGACAGGCAGCGAGTGGACCCCGAACATCTCCCCAGGTGGGCCTCACTTCGAGGGGGCAGCCGGAGTGGCGCAGACCACAAATTCCCATCTCCCTTCTTCAGCTTCCCTCAACTTGAGAGGCGTCCCGCGAAAGCGAGGCAGCGTGGACCTTAAGTCCCCAGTCCAAGACTTTCCCGCAGAAGCGCACCCGCTCCAGCCTCTCCCCGAGGGATACCTCCCAAAGGCTTTCATGGCGCCATGAACCTCTGATCGCCCCCAATCTTTCTCCGGACCCCCTCACCTTCAGCGGCGCCGCCAGCAGGCGGTGCAGCGCGGGTATCTGCGCACCCAGGGGCAGTGACCCGTCTAGGCTGCAGGTGGGGGCCCGGCGCGGCTCCGGGAAGTTGGCACATGCGAAGGGGTCGGTATCCTCCAAGTACTGCACCCGCACGGTCACCACTGATACCGGGTCCCCGTCTCCGCGGTCTTCCTCGCCCGCCATCGTCTGTCACTGGCTCGCGCCGCGCGCCTCCGCGAGGGTCCCGGCCCCTGCGCGGCGTCTACTCAACTAGCTCGGCTGTCTGGGCCGGGTCTGACCGGACGCTGCTGAAGAGGGGGCGGGGCCAGGAGGAGGCGGGGCCGAGGAAGGGGGTGGAGCCAAGAGTAGTCCCTGAAAGCGCCGGGAGGGGCAACCACTGCTGGGGGCGGGGCTTGCCACCAGCCACTCAGAGGGCGCGATCGTGATCCCGTTAGTTCACTGGCTCTGCCGGCGGGAAACCGGAGCTCACCCCCCCAGACCCCCACCCCCCGCCTTCAAGAGCGTGCCCAGAGCGGGGAGGTTTTCATTGGGGTTGGTGGCGGTGAGGCTGCATTCTTGTTGAGGGGTTATTCGGGCAGGTGGGGCGGGAATTTCTTCAGATAGTGGCCGGCCGGGTCTCCCAGAGTTTAGGGACGAGATGGTCCTGATTCCTTCAGTTTGAGGGATGAAGTGGATGGGATTCCATCGTTTGGGGAAAGCAGGGAGATGGATCCCTTTCAATTTGGAGCAAGAAGTGAAAATAGATTCCACTCAGTTTGAAGGAAGAAGTGGAATCATTTCCCTTTAGTTGGGGTAAGAAGAGGGACGGGTGCCCCTCAGTTCTGGGAAAATGATGTGATGACTCAATTTGAGTGAGGAGGTAGAACATGTTTTTCTCAGTTTGGGGTAAGATGTGGGTTGGGTGCCCCTCAGCTTGAATGAAAAATGGAGACGGTCCTCCTCAGTTTGGGGTGAGATAAGCCAAATGCCCCTCAGGTTTGGGGGGAAAGGTGAGTGGATCCCTTTTAGTTTGAAGGGAATCGATAGGCTGGGTTTTCTCATAGTTCAGGGAAAGAGGATAGGTTCCCTTCTGTTTTCATGGAAAAGGTGAGGAGACTTTCCTGTAGTTTGACCGAAAGGGAGGCCGGGTGCTCCTCGGTTTGGGAGATAAAGAGGAACAGCTTCCTCATCAGCCTTGAATGAGCTGGGCCCAGTCTGGGCCTTGGAGTTTCTGGGGACGTTGAGGAAGGACGGCGTTGTCCATCACGGCTTTCTGGGAGGGCCCAGTGCGCGTGCGCAGCGCTGGTCTGGGCGGGGGCCCGAAGGGGGTCCTAGGCTCCGGAGGGCGGCGGCGCACTGCCCCCTGCCGTCTGCACGGGGCAGCGTCGGGGCCCGCGCCTTCAGTACCAGCTGCCGGCGGCTCCAGCGGGTCGGCACTAGCGGTGAAGGAGATGCGCCCCTCCGGCCTGGACCGCGCCCCCCGCAGATCCCCTCCGCTCCCGCGACGGGCTACCTACTCCGGCGGGTGGGACGCGGCCGCGCCTCCGGAGGGCTGTGGCCGCTCACAGCTCTGAAACCGGGTCAGGGGAGCTCTGGGGAAGGTTTGGGGGAGCGGACTCGAAGGAATAGGTTTCGGGACTTGGAGAGCTGGACTGGGGGATTTCCAGAGCTCAGACTGGTTTAGAGGGGGGAGGACCAGGGGTCCAGAGTCCGGACGCCCGGGGCACGGTCTCGGAGTCCGGACCCGGCTTGGGGGTTTCGGAGCTGGGATTGGGGGGAGCGGGCCCCACGTGCTTGTGACGCGGGGGCGGCCGGTAGGCGCGGCAGCGACGCGGGGCCGGCGGCCGTGCGGTGCCGGAGGGCCGCTAGGCAGGCGGCAGGATGCTGCGCGCCGCACTACCGCTGTTCGGGCTGCCCCTGGCGGGGGCGGCCGCCACCGAAGAGCCCACCCAGGAGCCGGGGTCGCCCGGCGAGCCTCCCGCAGGGCTGGCGCTCTTCCGCTGGCAGTGGCACGAGGTGGAGGCGCCCTACCTGGTAGCCCTGTGGATCCTGGTGGCCAGCCTGGCCAAAATCGGTGAGTGCGTGTGTGTGAGCGCCAGGCCGGCGGCCGGCGGCGGACCCGCCCCCAACCCCTAGTGCCCAGATCAGGGCCTGCTTCTTGCACAGTGCCAGGACTCAGGTTCCGATTCCACAAATCCGGGCTCTCACAGAGTTCCTGCGCCCTCTCTCCCTCCTCTCCTCCCCGCGGGGGAGGTCTGAGGATTGGCCTTCTCTGAGGGCTACCCCAGCTCTCTCCATCCCTACTCTTTGCCCTCTCTGCCCCCCTCTTCCCCGTAAGCCCTTCGGTCTGGCCTCTTCTCCACCAGTCTCCAGGCTCCTAGAAACCTCTCAGCAACAAAGATGTGTGGAGACATTGTGGAGATAGTGTTCTCCAGCGAATCCAGGCATCCTGGATCTGCAGAAGCAGTCTTCCCAGGAGACCACATACAAGTGTCCACTCTCTTGGGATACTAGATTGCCACTTTTCCTCTAGGCCCCCCCTCTGCTCTCCTACAGATGCACCGTTCTTTAGTGTGCTTAGCAGGACCCCCTACCATTATTCAGATCTACGTTCTTCCCATTTCAGGGTAAAAAACAAACAAACAAAAACCCCTTTCATTTCATAGGGCCTTACTTACTATCTGCTGCCTACACTAGGTGCTTTCATACATCCGACCTCCTTCAGTCTGCACAGCATTAAAGGTTGTGCTTCACGTTCCTTGCCTTGAATAGAGCTGCTTTTCCTTGCCTTTGCCCCTTCCTCCCCACTTCTGAGCAGCCAGTGGTCCCTCCTCCTGCCAGAGACCCTCCTCCATCTCCCTGTTGTTCAGGCTCTGCTGTGGGGGTGACTAATTATAGCTGAGCGTTGCTACTCACTCCCCAGCTATGCTGGCACAGGCTGTACTCCAATCTCACCAATACAGTCTTCCTGTAGGAATCACACAGCTTAGAATTTGCCCCTCAACTCCCCCAGGGACTCTGCTGGGGGTGGGGGGTGGGGTTGCTGGGCAGGAACAGAAGAACTTTCCACTCTGTTCTTGCAGCTCATTAGTAATGGGAAATGGGGCCTGAAGGCCTTCAGGGAGCCTAGTTCTGCCTGAGAACAGGCTTTGGTGATGGGTTTTGGATTGCAGTGCTGGGGTTGATGCATGCTCTGGAAGTGAGGATGGAATGGAGTCCCTGAAGGAGAGGAGAGGGGAACTGAAGGTAGGGATGTGTGTGGGCAGATCTGACTGAATTTACCTTAGGGCCTGGCAGCAATGAGAGCAAGAGGGAGGAGCCCAGATTTGGGAGCCGAGAATTGGGTTTGCTGAGGAGTCTATGAGTTGCAGGAAAGTTCTTGTTTTATTTAGGGTTTATGTAGCAACAACTGTAGTTTCCCCAATAAATTGTAGTGCGTTGCCTAGCTTGGATGTCACATCCTCTGGAGGTAGAAGAAGAGAGCCTCTTCATCACACACACACACACACACACACACACACACACACACAAGTCCTCACAGAGGATGGGAGAGATCAGTAGGACGCTCAGCGATACCTTCCCTCAGCTTCATTGCTAGGAGATTTCCCCCACCCCCCCTTTTTTTAAATTTTTATTTTTATTTTATTTTTTTAGATTTTATTTATTTATTTGAGAGATAGTGAGAGAGAGCACAAGTGGGGTTGGAGAGGGAGAAGCAGGCTCCCCGCAGAGTAAGGAGCCCGATGTGGGACTCGATCCCAGGACCCTGGGATCATGACGTGAGCCGAAGGCAGACGCTTAACCGACTGAGCCACCCAGGTGCCCTTTTTTCCCCTTTTATTTGACAAATATTTATGTAGATCCCACTGTGTGCCAGGAACTGTTCTAAGCCCTTTGCATATAGCTTCCAAAGGGCACTGTCTTGGCATTGGGTCTCACATAGGCGATTATCATGGAGGCCACTTCCACTACCTGCCACTCCAGGTATGGGGAGAAGTGTTTACTCAGGATCTCAGGGCCTAGGGGAAAGCCAAAAGAGTTTATTTTAGTGGGCAAAGAGAGGAGTGGCGATAATGCTAGAAACCCAATTCATACTTCCACTTCTTTTCCTGGGGGCAGGTCTGTCATTATTTCCCCCCAGGATCATTTTTTTAAAGGTTTTTTATTTTTTATTTTTTATTTATTTATTTATTTTTTTTAGTTCTTTTTTTTTTTTTTTAAGATTTTATTTATTTATTTGAGACAGAGAGAATGAGAGAGACAGAGAGCACATGAGAGGGGGGGAAGGTCAGAGGGAGAAGCAGGCTCCCCACCGAGCAGGGAGCCTGATGCGGGACTCAATCCCGGGACTCCAGGACTATGACCTGAGCCGAAGGCAGTCGCCTAACCAACTGAGCCACCCAGGCGCCCTAAAGGTTTTTTATTTTTAAGTAATCTCTATACACAACTCAAACTCACAACCCCGAGATCAAGAGTGGCATGCTCCACCGACTGAGCCAGCCAGGCATCCTTCCCCAGAGTTCAGGTAAATTAAATAGCTTGAGATCACACAGAAAGTGATGGAGCCAGAAGAACTGGAGACCTTCTTACTGCTACACCCAATGTTTTTTAAGCGATTGTGCCATTAGTTGAGCCTATGTAATGAGAAGCACATTGGGCTAGGAGGCCTGCAGTGCTGCTAGGAGATATAATATGTGTTGTGGTCTGGATAGGGAGCAAGACACTATATTAGGTAACGTTTATTGAGTGCTTGTGATAGAGCACTGGGTTAAGTGCTATCGAGTAGATTGTTTTACTTAAACCTCACAACAATTCTATGAGATCATGACTGTTTTTATTTCCATTTTGCTGACAAGAAAACTGAAAGAGAGGTGAAGTTATGTACTCCGAGGCCACAGAACTAGTAAATAGAGGAGCTAGTCTTCGAGCCCAGGCAGCCTGACTCTAGAGGTCCTGATTTTAATAGCTATGTTATGCATAAAAATATACCAGCTAACATTTGCTGAGGCTCAAATAATAGCTATGAATAAGGGAGATCAGAGAAAGGTGAGGCCCCCTGAGGATAAGAGTAGAGAGGAGGGGTCATCTCCAGAATGGAAAGAGCCAGAAAGGCCTAGGTTACCATGACAGAAGCACCAAGAGACAGACAACCTTAGCTGCAGTGGAGGGCTTGTAGCCATGCAACTTGGAGATTCTAGCAGTCTTGCCGTTCTTTTCTCCTCCTTGGTCCCAGGGTCAGGGTTCCTGACCTTAGATAACATTTTAAGACTGGGAGGTTAAAGGCCAGTGTGTGTGTGTGTGTGTGTGTGTGTGTGTGTGTGTGTCCCATAAGCTGATACATCCTGCCCTCTTCTTGCATTGTAGTGTTTCACTTGTCGCGGAAGGTGACATCGCTGGTCCCTGAGAGCTGCCTGCTGATTTTGCTGGGACTGGTGCTTGGAGGCATTGTCTTGGCTGTGGCCAAGAAAGCTGAGTACCAGCTGGAGCCAGGCACATTCTTCCTCTTCCTGCTGCCTCCTATTGTGCTGGACTCGGGCTATTTCATGCCTAGCCGGCTGTTCTTTGACAATTTGGGTGCCATCCTCACATATGCTGTGGTGGGCACACTCTGGAATGCCTTCACAACAGGTGCTGCCCTCTGGGGCCTGCAGCAGGCTGGACTTGTGGGTGAGTGACACTAGGCCCTGGACTGGCAGAGGGAGGCTTTGCCAGATTCGTCACCCAGCTCCCTTCTCCAGCTCTGGAGATCCCATATTGGCAAGAGCCATGCCCTAAGAGCTCTGTCTTAGGTCCCTCCCACCTGGAGTGCAAGGCAACACTCCAGATGGGCCTTCAGCCTTCATTTAGGTCTCTGCCAGTTGAGTCTGGGCTTCTGCAGCATGACAGCTGAGCAGAGGCCTGGCTCCCAGCTGTGTGTGGGCTGCCGAGGCTGGGAAGCCTGCATTACTACTCTGCTGCCTCCTGCCCTCTGTTACCACACTGCCACTTGCCAGTCTTGCTCCCCTGAGGCACAATTCACTGTTCCCTGAGGGCCAACCATCCTGGCTCTGCCCAGGTCACATCAGGGTGGTTTTCTGTTATTATTATTATTTTTTTTTAATTAAGATTTTTTTTTAACAATTTTATTTTTAAGCAATCTCTACACCCAACATGGGGCTTGAACCTACAACCCCAAGATCAAGAGTCACATGCTTCATTCACTGAGCCAGCCACTGTTCAGCCAGGCACCCCCTTACATTTTTTTTTTTAAAGATTCATTCATTTATTTGAGAGGGCATGTACATAGTGGGGAGGGGCAGAGGGAGAAGAGAATCAAGCACACTTGCTGAGCGCCGAGCCCGAGGCGCGGCTGGATCTCCAGACGCTATCAGGACCTGAGCCAAAACCAAGTTAGATGCCCAACCACCACCTAGGGACCCCTGAATTTTTTTTTAAGTAATCTCTACACCCAGCATGGGGCTTGAACTCATGACCTCAAGGTCAAGAGTCACATGCTCTTATGACTGAGTCAGCCAGGCACCCCTGTTGTTATTATTATTATTATAGATAAATCTATATTATACATCGACAGAATGCAATACATTACACTGAGTGTTCTCTCCTTACTTATCCCATGGACTCTTTATAGCAACCCTGTTGGGGTATAATTTGTCCCACTTAATAGATGAGGAAATAGAAGGCCTTGAACTCATTTGATAACAGGTTCAAGGTTAGTAGGTGAGGTCTGCTTTACTGGGGCTCCTTGCCCTTAGGCTGCCTTCCTACTCCCTTCTTCCTCATTTCCTGTACCCAAATCCATCCAACTCTGAACATTGATAATTCAGACTTCTTCCAAGGTACAAGGGGAGGTTTGCAGTTTCTACTTGAGGATTCCAGCCTGGTTTTCCGAATGGATGAGTGAACTCTTTGGGGCAGGAAGGGAAGGGAGAACATCAGATAATAATAATAATAATAACAGTAACAACAACAATAATAATAAGTAACATCTATTAGGTGCTTACTATGTATGAGACTCTGGCTAAATAAAGAACCTTTTGAGGGAGATACTGTTATTATTCCCAATATATACATGAGAAAACTGGGGCTCACAGAGATTCTATGTCATATTCAAGTTCTCCCCATGGTGGGTGCTTTTCCTATCACACTTAGCCCTCGTGGATGGACAGCCCTTCCCCCTCCTGCTGACAATTGTGTCACATCCCTTAGGCTGAGAACCACAAGTGTGGGAGAAAGCACTCTCTTGTTGTTGTCCCTGATAAGGCCAGTCAGCAGCCAGTTTCCACCTGCTAGTGGTTCTTATTACTGCAGTTGCAATTCTCAGCGTCACCTTAACTTTTCAGGTTACTTAGACTTTCTTAGCCATCTCCTGGGTTGATTTTGCAGCAATCTCGTGAGGTAGGCAGATGAGGAGGCATGGCTTAAGAGAAGTCATGTGACAGTGACAGCGCCGACATCACAGAGCCGGTAAGTGGCAAAGCCAGGCCTTAGGCTCAAGTCTCCTGACCTGCGGGCTGACACTGTCTTCACCAGCCCAAGTCCTCTCTGGGCATCCTTGTTTCCACAATGCGGGGGCGGGGGGTGGTGGTGGGAGCCAGGGCTTGTCACAAGGAATGCTGTGGGAGACCAGATACCTCACCAACTGCTGTCCCCCATCTGTCCCTCAAAAGCCTCTCGAGTGCAGGCCAGCTTGCTGGACTTCCTGCTGTTCGGGAGCCTCATCTCAGCAGTGGACCCCGTGGCCGTCCTGGCTGTCTTTGAGGAGGTGCACGTCAACGACACTCTCTTTATCATCGTCTTTGGCGAGTCCCTGCTCAATGATGCCGTCACTGTGGTGAGAGTGCTCAGTTGGCTGCCATTCCCTGACCCCCGCTACCATGCTCTGACTAGTTGGGTGTCTGAGCATGCTCATACCCTTCCCTGGGTCCCCTGGGGAAGAAACACAGCCTCAGTTTTCACCTGCTCCTGGCAGTCCCAGTTGGGCATTCCCTCTTTGCTTCTGACTCTCCTCTTCTCACTCAGGTGCTGTACAAGGTCTGCAACTCCTTTGTGGAGATGGGCTCTGCCAACGTGCAGGCTGCTGACTACCTGAAAGGAGTCGGTCAGTATTTCCCCCTCTTGGCTGGGTTGCTGAGTCCCTGCCCCCAACTGCGTCAGGACAGAGGAGGCTGTTGGGTTGCCTCATTCCCTTCCCTCCACTATGGAGAAATGGGATCCCGAGAACCTGAGAAGGAAGGGCTTTCCCGGGATCCTGGTTCTGGGATCCTGACCCCCGGGGAGTCCAGTGGGCATTGTCCTCCACTCCCTGTCAGGCAGCACTCTTGTCTGCCCGGGTGGGGTCCAGGCCTGGGGTCATGCTGACAACCCACTCCTCCCCCAGCCTCCCTGTTTCTGGTCAGTCTGGGCGGGGCAGCCGTGGGCTTAGTCTTTGCCTTCCTCCTGGCCCTGACCACACGCTTCACCAAGCGGGTCCGCATCATCGAGCCGCTGCTGGTCTTCCTCCTCGCCTATGCAGCCTACCTCACTGCTGAAATGGCCTCGCTTTCTGCTATTCTTGCGTGAGTCTTGGGGGCCTTGCATGTAGGCAGCTGGGAGGGGGCATTGGAGATGGTTGCCCCTTCCATGGACAGAAGCAGGACCCTGAAGAGGCAATAGGCTTCCCTGAGCCCTTGTGGTAGCGGGAGCCTCAAACTCCCCTGGGGAGACGGCAAACCTCAGGTGATGTTTCAGGATCTGCCTCCAGAACTGCTCTAGGCACCTCAGAACCCAATCTTCCTCTGCCTGAAGCACTCTCTGGGGTATAGGCTGAGCTAGAAGTGGACCTCAGGTCCTGGTGCCACCAGCTCTAATGGCCACAGCACTTTAAAGAGTGCCTCAGAGAGGATGCAAGTCAGAGCATGTTTCTCGCAGCTTCCCTTCCAGGAGGCACTGAGTGGGAACCTGGAGATTTGGACCCTTATCCCAAGACCACCCACCACTAGCTATCCTGGGACAGTCTCTTTGCCTCCCTGGGCTTCAGCTCTGACGGTCTGACATCCTGTGATGGGCAGCACCCCTCCTGCGGCACGCTCACACCCCAGAGGCTGCAACCCCTCCTTACTTGCCCTGTCTGTTCATTCCTCTCCCAGTGTGACTATGTGTGGCCTGGGCTGTAAGAAGTATGTGGAGGCCAACATCTCCCATAAGTCACGCACGGCTGTCAAATACACAATGAAGACTCTAGCCAGCTGTGCTGAGACCGTCATCTTCATGCTGCTTGGCATCTCGGCTGTGGACTCTTCTAAGTGGGCCTGGGATTCTGGGCTGGTGCTGGGCACCCTCTTCTTCATCCTGTTCTTCCGAGCCCTCGGTATTGCCAGCACCCTCTGCTTTCCCACTCTCCTTCCTGCCCTGCCCCAGCTCATCCCCCACTTTGAGTCCACATCCTTGTCTATTCCTAAGCCCCACCCCCCCGCCCCGTTGCTCACCCCTCCCAACCCCTGTCAGACCTTAGCCCAGATACTTGGTGCCAT
The DNA here is from genome assembly GCF_029215605.1 of Mirounga angustirostris. NCBI lineage: Eukaryota > Metazoa > Chordata > Mammalia > Carnivora > Phocidae > Mirounga > Mirounga angustirostris. Next base: position 18,561,087 of record NW_026991724.1, on the reverse strand, counting down.
CCACTCCTGGGTCCTCCACTCCCAACGCCCTGCTCCCACTGGCCTCCCTCCTGCTGTAGGCGTAGTCCTGCAGACGTGGGTGCTGAATCAGTTCCGGCTGGTCCCTCTGGACAAGATTGACCAGGTGGTGATGTCCTATGGGGGCCTGCGGGGGGCTGTGGCCTTCGCTCTCGTCATCCTACTGGACAGGACCAAGGTCCCTGCCAAGGACTACTTTGTGGCCACCACTATTGTGGTGGTCTTCTTCACAGTCATTGTGCAGGTGGGAGAGCCCAGGAGGCTGGGTAGGGAGAGGGTCCGGCAGGCCCTGGGGGAGGCATGGAGCCTTTGGGACTGGGGCTCTTCTCTTTGGGGGATAGGGACCTGACTTCCCAGACCTTGAGTGCAGTAAGGTGGAGGTACAGAAGCTGAGGTCTAATTATGGGGCGAGAAGGGCAGCAGGGAACTGGATAGGGCAGGGCTCACCTGCTGCCTGTCCATAGGGCTTAACCATCAAGCCACTGGTCAAGTGGCTGAAGGTGAAGAGGAGTGAGCATCACAAACCCACCCTGAACCAGGAGCTGCATGAGCACGTGGGTACCAGAACCCCATCCCTACACCTATACCTCTCTTCCTTCTATTTTGAGCAGAGTCCTGATCCAGTCCCCCTACCCACCCCCTTCTAGACTTTTGACCACATTCTGGCTGCAGTGGAGGACGTTGTGGGGCACCATGGCTATCACTACTGGAGGGACAGGTGAGGGAGCTCCCCCAAGGCTCCTTCAGCAGCAGCAGCCCCACCAGCCAGGGCAGCATTGGGGATGTGCCACACTTCTGAGAAGGGACACAGCCAGACTTGGGCTGGGTGACCTCTGCCAGGAGCTCTTCAGTGGCATCCCAGTACTCTCAGGATAAGACAAGTCTTCCCAGGGAGGCCTGCCTGGCCCTGTGTGGTACTGCAGGTGCCAGACCCCAGCCTCATCGTGCTCTGCTCTGCCTTTGACTCTCTGCCTGCTAATTACATGGATCCTGGTTTAGAACCTCAGGACCCGCTCTGCTTCTCCCACCCTGCCACTGGGACCTTCGCCCATATTCTGTGTATTAGAACATTCCCTTGCCTCCTTCTCACCTACTTAACCTGTTCATCCTTCAGATCGCACCATAGGCATCAATTCTCTAAGGAGGACTTCCTTGGCCTCCCTGACTAGGACAAATCCCTATCATACTCTATCCTTTGTAGTTCTTGTTATGGTTGCAATTTTAGTTGTTTGCAATAACTTCAATTTAATGTCAGGCTTTCCCCTAATGCTGTAAGTTCCATAAGGGCCGGGATTAGCTTTGAGATTCTCCCAGCTGCGGCCCACACCAAGAGAGCCAGGCCAGTGCTGGCCGTGCCCCTGCCCCATCTGAGGAAGGGCCAGCCAGCTGGGCTTTGGGGATGGCACTCAGGGCTGGGCCTGACGTCCTCTGTAGGTGGGAGCAGTTTGACAAGAAGTACCTGAGTCAGCTGCTGATGCGGCGGTCAGCCTACCGCATCCGGGACCAGATCTGGGATGTGTACTATAGACTCAACATCCGGGATGCCATCAGCTTCGTGGACCAGGTGGGCCAGCAGCCAGTGGTGGGTGGGCAGGTAGCCAGCAGAGCAAGGCAGGAAGGGGTGACAGGCAGGACCTGAGCAGGGAGTTGGGAATTCCCAGCAGACTCCATGGTCTGGTAAAGTGGCAGCTGCAGGCACCAGCCTGACCTGATGCTAAATTCAGAGTCTGGCAGGCAGTAGAGAAAGCTGAGAAAGAGCTGGACTCTACAGTCAGCAGATGCAGTTCAATTCTTACCACTTACAAGCTTGTGATCTTGGGTAAGTCCCTTATCCTCTTTGAGCCTCAGTTTCCTCAATTGTAAGAAAGCAGGAATAAGAATACCTATGTCGTGGGGTTTTGTGGATTCAATATTTAAAGTGCATAGCACAGTACCTGGAAGATCAAAGAGCAGAATAAGTGTTACCTATTGTTCTTTTTATTACCCTTTGACTGGGCCACCCTCCATCTGATTGCCGTCTGACCTCTGTCTTGGCCCCTGCAGGGAGGCCATATCTTGTCCTCCACGGGGCTCACTCTGCCCTCCATGCCCAGCCGCAATTCTGTGGCAGAGACCTCTGTCACCAACCTGCTGTAAGTCCTTGAGCCCCCTTCCAATTCCTCAAGCTCCTCTCTGCTGGGCCCTCTCTGTGCATCCCTTTTGGGGAAGATATGTGAACACCTTTGCTTTTTGCCCTCCCCCTGGCCTGTGCCTCCCGGCCCCTCCCCGGCACACATGTTCCCTGCCTCCTGCAGGAGGGAGAGTGGCAGTGGAGCGTGTCTGGATCTGCAGGTGATTGACACAGTGCGCAGCGGCCGGGACCGTGAGGATGCTGTGATGCACCATCTGCTCTGTGGAGGCCTCTACAAGCCACGCCGCCGGGTGAGAGCAGGCACGGTGTGAGAGTTCCAAGGGCAGCTGGGGCGGGGGGTTGGGGAAGGGTGGTCGGGGAGGCCATGACTACAGGCTCAAGAGGCAGTTGGCGCCAGCTAGTGGAGAGTTAAAAACACCCACTTGAAGAGCGTGGGCTTCATCTTGTTGTAATAACTTTTAGCTTTTTTTTTTTTTTTTTTTTTTTTTGAGAAAGGGTTGGCCTGATACAAGCACTGTTTAAAGATGTCTTCTTCTGGTAGCAGAGCTCAGACCAAATTGGAGGGGTGAGGTGAGAGACGGGGAGAGCCAGTTGGGAGGCTGGACTGAAACACCAGATCGGAGCTGGGTGGTGGTAAGGGAGAGGAGCACATAGGATTGGGTGGTTGTCCTGAAGGGGAGAGGAGGGGACAGACTACAGAGGGCTTGATGGGGTCCCAGACAGAAGCAGAAGTGCTGAGGAAGCCTGTGGGACCAGCTTAGCATGGGGAAAGCCGGCATCTCTTTTAGAGAATGTTAGTCTAACGCAGGTCAGGAAGTTTTGGGGCTAGGCTAGACGGCCCAGCCCATCCGGGAGGGAATCTGCTGCAACCCCACAAGGGGGCAGCAAGCCATTACGTTGAACTTGTCTGAACCGGGAAGGCAGCTGTTACCATTCCTGGCAGTTGAAACAGTCCAGGTTATTTCTATCATTGAGACGGAATTGGCTTCCCTTAACTCGGTGGCACTGGTCCTAATTTGACTCTCTGCAGCTCTGCAGAATAAGACTTTAAAGGTTCCAAGACCGTTCCCTTTCACACAGGCCTTCTTGCCCTCAAGTCAGCATCGCCTCTCCCTGGTGTGTCTTCTCTGGTCATAAGAAACAAGGCCCAGAAGGCTTCTCTAGCTGTGGTTGGTCAGGGCATGGCATAGGGGTTCTCTTACCTTTCTAGCTCTAGAATTTGCCATTCTCTTCCCGCTGCTCAGAATCCCCCCAGCTTTGTTTTACCACTCTGAGGCTCCACATTATCCTTACAATTAGACACACCTCCATGGTCTTCCTCAGTTAATGACTGTTAAACTCTGTCTTATCCAACCTGTGGGGTTTGTGTTTCATTTTGTTTACTTTTTTCTCAAGGCAAATTTTACTCATTCACAAAACTAGACAGAATAAAATAACTCTCATGTATCCATTGCTCAGCTCCTCTATCAGTGCATGGTTAATCTTGTAACATGCTGTACCCCCACCTCACTCCATCCACACTTTATTATCTTAAAGCAAACTCCAGACATATCATATCATATCACCTCTAAATATTTCAATATGTGTCTCTATGTGGCAGGAACTCTCTATATGTATTCATGTACATGTATATTTTATATATATATATATACACACATATATATAATAGTAGTACTATTATCACTCATAGCAAATAACAATAATGCCTTCTCACATGAAATATCCAACCAGTGTTCATAAACATCTTTTTTCCAGATGGTTTGTTTAAACCAGGATCCAAATAAAGTCCACACTTTGCCTTTGGTAAATATGTCTCTTTATTAAAGAAGAAATCTCTAATAGTTCCTTTTCCTTTTCACCCACTTGCTTATTTATTTATGAAGAAACTGGATACTATGTCTCAGAGAATTTCCCATTTTATGGATTTTGCTGATTGTATTCCAGTGGTGGTGTTTAACATGTTCCTCCATCCTCTGTATTTCCTGGTAGTTAAATCTAGAGGCCTGGTCAGATTCAGGAACATTCAGTAGGTGTGCTATGTATTTCTTATTGTATCACATCAGGATGTATGTAATGATTGGTTGTCTATGGATGTGTGTATGTAAGATTGGTCAATGGGTGCAATTCTTGTGTAGTCAATTAAAAAAAACTGGAGTAAGATTGTGCTTATTTCTGTTAAATGTCATCTTATTTGATTTAGCCTATCATTCCATCGTTTGGATCCCATGTCTGGCACCAAATATCTGTTCAGATTCACATCATGTGAAAATTTACTAAGCCTGTTAACTTTGTATTCATCCAAATCAACATAAAATGTTGAACAGGATAGAGCTGAGGACAGAGCCCTGTGACATGCTACCAAAGACTTTCCTCCAGACTGACATGGATCAAGCATTTTTGGGTATGGTTACTCAACTAGTTCTGAGTCCACTTAGTTATACCATAACATAATCTGTAATTCTTCGTGTTCTTCACAGAAATGTCATTAGAGAGAGAGAAATGTCATCAGAAACAGACAGAAGTGTTTAGTATGCAGTTACAAATAGGAGATGATAGGTTAAGAGAGAGATAAGAGCTAGAACTAATGATTTTTTAAAAAGATTTTATTTATTTAACAGAGAGAAAGAGAGAGAGAGAGAGGGAACACAAGCAGGGGGAGTGGGAGAGGGAGAAGCAGGCTTCCCACTGAGCAGGGAGCCCGATGTGGGGCTCGATCCCAGGATCCTGGGATTACGACCTGAGTCGAAGGCAGACGCTTAACGACTGAGCCACCCAGGCGCCCCTAGAACTAACGATTTATAAGCAATCTTTATCATCAGAGGTTTCCTCACCTGGCAACATCAGAATCCCCTGGGGGAGCTTGCTAGAATACATATTCCTGGCTTCACCTCCTGGAGATTCTGATTTCGTAGTATGGAAAGGGACTAACAATCTGTGGGCTTAGTAAATGTCCAGGTGATTCAAATGCACCTGGTCTGATGGCGTCGTGGTCTCTATCATGAGGCTAGCTGAAGCTGGGGGAAGGGCCAGTTCACTACAGAGAACATTTGGAGGGGAGAGAGGAGGGCCACGGACAACACTGTGAGGAATCCACAGGGGAGAAAAGGAAGGGGAGCCAGCAAAGGAGGGGAGAGGAGCTGTAGCAGGTGGTGTCTCGGAGGCCTGGGGCAGGACAGCTGGATGCTCCACAGAGGTCAGCTCAGTGCCTAACCAGAGGCCATGCCATGGCACTGGTGACCAGGGAGAAGGCAGCACCATGGACTCGTGAACCCTGGAGTTATATTTCTGTTTTTAAGAAAGTGATGGGTATGAGGGAAAGTGTCAGAATCACAGTATAAAAGTTTGGCAGCAAAAGGGAAGCAGTGGCTTCAGTGGAAAGGCTTTCTTCAGGGGAGTGTGGGCAGCTGCCTGCTTAAAGGCAGGGGGTGGGCGTGGTGAGGGGAGGGGAGGAGGGAAGGTGCTGGGGCAGGGGGAATGGGAGGGAGCTAGGAGCTGATGGAGGCAGGGAGGAGTGGGCTGAGCAAAACAGGGGCCAGAGTTCAGGGGGAGGCCTGGGAGGGAGCTGATTCTGGCACCCCCAGTAGAGAGGGGTCCCTCTGGGTGATTAGGTAGAGGAGGGTAGATGGGAGACTTGAAGGGAGCTCTTAGAACTGGCTCAGGGCATCAGAAAATAGGAGGCATAGGAAAAGATCGATCGTACTGGGGAGGTGAGCCCAGATGAAATGATTCAGACCAAATGGCAGTACTTCTATCTGGCAGTCTAGGTAGCTATGTAGTGGGCTTGGTCTTTGTGAGAAAGAGTGGGAAGGAACAGATGATGAGGGTGGTCCTGAATTGGGTGCAGGTGGCTGTTGGGACCAGGAGGGTCCAGGGTGTCGGGAGAGATAGTTCCGGAAGTCCAAAGTTTTTGCAGAAATGGCTGGCTGGAGAGTTCGCTGTGGAGGGAGAATCCTGTGTACCGGGGGTGGGGGGGACAGGCACAGGGACCAGGCTCCTAGATGGAAGTGCTAAGAAAGAAATGTCCCCCACAGTCTCATAGTAGCCCTGAGGGACAAGATACAGGGTCTCCTGCCTCTTGTTACTTCAAGTCAGAGGGGATTGGGAAGGGCAGTAGAGGATAGGGACAGCCAGATTTGGGGGGAATGGGTTCGTGATAAAAAGAAGGTTTACCTCCGGTGAATTGAGAATACAGAGTGGCTGGCTGGGTTCCTATCGTATTTTTTGTTTTTTTAATCCATGGTTGGTTCTGGAAAAACTGGGCTGGCAGGGCCTATGGTGCACTTGGTGCTGTGGCCTGGGTTCCTGTGGGAGGCCAAGGCTCCCAGCATCATGGCAGGGCGGGGCTGTCATTGCCAGTACAAAGCCAGCTGCAGCCGCCACTTCATCTCAGAGGATGCTCAGGAACGGCAGGACAAGGAGATCTTCCAGCAGAACATGAAGCGGCGGCTGGAGTCTTTTAAGTCCACCAAGCACAACATCTGCCTCAACAAGAGCAAGCCACGACCTCGCAAGACCAGTCGCAAGAAGGCATGTGCTTTCTCTGGGACTTCTGTCTGGGGCTGGAGGCTGATGGTGCATAGTTTCAAGCTCCCAAGTATTGGAGTCCAGCCCAGGGGGACCCCGGGTTGGATAATCCTCAAGACCTTGGTGGGTGCAATAGTTTGTGTTCCCTTTTGCAACTTCCTGGAGGCCCAGAAGGGTAAGGTGAGGCCTTCTGGGGGAGATCTGCCTCTTGCCATGTGGGCGGTCACCTGCTGGGAGGCAGCAGAACTTCCTACCAGAAATGAACCCAGAAAGACAAAGGCAGGTTCCTGGGGGCAGGAGCAGGGAGAGCTCCATGAGTCCCTAATTCAGCCCAGGCTGAGGCATCCAGAGCCCTTGCTGGGGCATAGGTTACTTACACTCCATACACTTGCCTGGGGCGCCCCGGGCAGATGAAACCACTGAGACTGACACAGATTCCCAGGCCCGTTGTGTCAGGGAGACCCTACCAGACAACAGGGTTGGGGTTTTGAGCCATGATCAGAGGCTTAGGGGTTTTTTTCTTGGTCCTCAGAAGGATGGCTTGGCTAACACTGAGGCCACAAATGGGAAACCTCCTCGAGACCTGGGCTTTCAGGACACAGGCAAGCAGGGAGTGGGGGTGGGGCTGAGGATGGGGTGGGAGGGCAGAGGCCCATCAACCAAAACCTGGAGGATCCCCTTTGTGCTGCATTCAGTGCCATAGGCTGAGGCTCCTCCCTTCAGGGACCTGATGGGCTTACTTGATTTCAAAGCTGGCCATGTTCTAGGCAGTTCTCAGTTTGTGGCAGGAGGTGTCTGGTACCTAACTACAGGTTCTAGGCCCCGGGGAATTGGAGAAAGTCTCATGGAGAAGGGGGGAGCTTGAAGGATGGGTGTCCCCTAGCCCAGTGTCCTGTCTGCAAAACCAGGAGTTTGGATGAGCTGAGCATTGATGGGCCTTCCACCTCTCCAGATGCTCATGTTTTCAGTTGAGGATGGGCTCCGGGGCTGAGAGAACAGGATGGAGGGGCTGGAAAGTGGAACTGGCTTCCTCTGAGGAGGGGCTCTGCAGCCCCACCTCCCTTCCTCTCCAGCCCCAACCCCTAGGCCAGTGCTGAAATAGCCAGAGGAGAAGGTGGGAGGTTGTGCCAGCCGTGGGCTCTTGCCTGGGTAGACAGCTGGCTTGGGCTTACGCGGCACCAAGAGGCAGCTGCCGGGCTGGCCATCCCCACTCAGTCTTGTCCCCGTCCAGCTGCTGTGATCTTAACTGTGGAGTCGGAGTCGGAGGAGGAGAGTGACAGTTCAGAGACGGAGAAGGAGGACGACGAGGGGATCATCTTTGTGGCTCGGGCCACCAGTGAGGTTCTTCAAGAGGGCAAGGTCTCAGGTAATGCTTTCCTCCCAGCCTCCCTCCCCCTCGGGCAGGCTGGAGCTGTGCAGCTGCCATCTTCCCTCTTCACTCATGGCCTTCCCTCCAGACAACTCCCTTTTCCTACTCACTTATTCACCAAGCAGCATTTACTGAGCATCTCCTTTATAGTCAGACATCTGACATGCCTGATCTGATTCAATCCTCACAACAACCACGATCGGGGAACCGAGCTCATAGAGCACAAGGGTCTTGGGATTTGTCCAGGATCCCACAGCAGTACCAGAATTTGAACCTGACCCATCTGACTCCAAAGCCTGCAGCTTTGTCACTGCCTCCCAGCCTCCCTTTACAGTCTGGCGAGGCATACGAGGTGACAAGCAAACCAAACACCAGGCTCTGTTGTGACCCATGCTCAGCACACCTGCCCTCAGGTAGAGCCCCTGGGGAGGGTGGCAGCCTGGCCTGGGGAAGGAGTCTGAATTCATCAAAATGGCATTATTGTGGATCAAAAACAATATATATATGTGTTTCCGTATGTGGAGACCTAACTTACTCATAATATCACTGCTAGTTGGCTCCAGCATCCTCAGGTGTCATTTCTAAAATGTTTATTCTAGAAAATTGAAAAATATACAATAGACAGAATAATAAAGTAAACTTCCATCTACCCATTACCCAGCTTCAATAATTACCTACTCCTAATCTTATTTCATCTATCCCCTCACCTATGCCCCTCTCTTCACTGGGTTCTTTTGAAGCAAATCTCAGATATCATATCACCTTATCAATAAATACTTAAGTATGTATCTTTAAAAGATAAGGATTCTTCTTAAAAAATATTTCTCACAATACCATTATCATATCTAAAGTCTTTGTCACATGTTCAAATTTCCCTGATTGTCTTAAATTTTTTTTTTTCAGTAGATTTCAAATAAAAATCCATACAAGGCCCACACATGACATTTGGTTGCTAAGTCTCTTTTATCCTACAGCAGTGGTTCTCAAGGGGGTGGTAGTGGAGTGACTTTGCCTGCAGGGGACGTTTGGCAATACCCGGAGCCATTTTTGGTCGCCCCAACTGGAGAGGCGCGCTTGCATGTCGCGGCTAGAGGCCAGGGACGCTACTACGTGTCCGCTAACGCATGGGACAGCCTACAACAAAGTATCTGTTCCATCTTGTCAGTGATGTCAAGTTTGAGAAACCCTGATTTACAGATCCCCCCTCCCTTTTTTTCCTTCCCATGTATTTATGGAAATAGTCTGGTTATTTGTCCCACAGTCTGTCCTTGTCTGGATTTTGCTGACGGAATCCCCAAAGCATCATTTTAATATGTTTCACTGTGCCTTATATTTCCTTTAAACCAGTCATTAAATCTCGATCAGATGTCAGTTTAGATGTTTTGCTAAGAACCCTTGAGTGGCGGTGATGGTGCACTTTGTACCGCGTCACAGCGGGAAACCCATCCCCTCTGGGGTCTGTCTTCTGTGAGGTTACTGTCGATCACTGGGCTCAGGTGCTAACCTGGCCCACCCGCTGGGAAGCTCGCCAGCAGCTGTTCAGCAGCGTTAGCCGCTGACGGTCATCGCCAGACCCCCCCGCACTGCATCCGGGGCTGCACAGTGGTCATGCTCTCCATCTCCTTTGTCATCTGCATTACCAGCACTTCTTCTATAAAAAAAACTTCACAGCAGTGACTTCATTACTTTGAGGGGCAGTTCATACAGAAAAGAATAGATGAATGCTTGATTTTTTTTTTTCCTTTCACGTAACAGTTTTCAGACCAATGAAGCCTCCTCCAAAGGTGAAGACTGAATTTTGTTGTTGTTGTTTTAGTCTGGTGGTGGTGGTGGTGGTTAAAATTTAACATTCCGGGTCTTTCAAGAGAGGGAGTTTTACTTCCAAACATTTCATAATGTACTCGACTGCGAAGGACTTTATCAATGAGCAGGTACAGACCGAGCACCTGTTATATGCAAGGCATTGTATTGACTTTGGAGAGCAGGGCGCGGGAGGTGGCCAGGGGGCTTCTCCTCTTTCAGAACCTCGGACTTCCTGTCACACAGTGGCCTGGCCTCCCATGCCGGCTGCCAGCAGTGCTGGGACTCCTTGGCTCAGGTCCCCTTTGCGGCACAGCGTCTCGCCTGCTATGGGGTTTGCATGAGCTCACTCTTGTGGGCTCTGTCGCACCAAAGGGCTGTGGTGGGTGCTCAGGCAGGGCGTGCAGCACCAAAGCCTTTGGCGTGGAACCTCGAGGTCTCCCTCACGCTCAGTGCTGTCTCCTCTGGGACAGGGCCTGGCAGGATGTGGTTTCTGAGGCCAGCGCTGCAAGTTGATGAGGCTGATCACAGATGGGCTTTCTTCCTGCCTGGCGCCTCTTTTCTCTTGAGTTATCTTCATTCATTTAGTCAGTATTTGCTGAGCAACTACTCTGTGCCCAGCCCTGTGCCAGGTGCTGGGGATATACAATGCAGAGCTTTCCCTCATCAACTAATCACACATATGGATGTATTAGGACAAATGTGGAATGAATTTATTTACGACAACGTGGTGATACTTGAAAAGGATTCCACTGTGTTACTAATGAGTGCATATGTACTCTCTGTCCCCAGGGAGCCTTGAGGTGTGCCCAAGCCCACGCATCATCCCCCCCTCCCCAACCTGTGCAGAGAAGGAGCTACCCTGGAAGAGTGGGCAGGGAGATCTGGCAGTCTACGTGTCCTCGGAAACCACCAAGATTGTGCCCGTGGACATGCAGGCGGGCTGGAACCAGAGCATCTCGTCCCTGGAGAGCCTGGCGTCCCCGCCCTGTACCCAGGCCCCGACTATGACCCGCCTGCCTCCTTGCCCGCTGGCCACTGAAGAGCCCCAGCCCCCTTTCGACCTGCCTTACGATCCACGCCCTAGCTTCGCCTTTCCCCCAAGCCTGGCCAAAGCGGGCCGCTCTCGCAGTGAGAGCAGCGCTGATATCCCCCAGCAGCAGGAGCTGCAGCCCCTCATGGGACACGAGGACCGCACCCACCTTAGCCCACGCGCAGCCAACTCCCACTGGTGCATCCAGTTCAACAAAGGTGGCCGGCTGTAGCCCACGGACTCAAGGAGGAGCAGGGGGCTGGATGCCCATGGGAAGTCTTCCCTGGGCAATGGGCAGAGGAGCCCACTTAGCCTGACAAGGAGCCAGAGGAGCCTGAACTAGCAACTGGGCTTCCTTGGGGCAGGTCAGAAGGGTATCCTGGACTGGTCCTCACAGGGACCCTTTCACCACCTTCCATTTCAGTAAGGCCCTTACCCTGGCTCAAGACCCAGTCCAGAACTTCTAGGGGCTAGGCCCAGCCACTGGGAAGCTGATGCCCTTTCCTCAGTGGGTCCCCTACGGTCACTCTTGGCAGCTTTTCCTGCCCCCAAAGCAAGGGCATCATTCCATAGCTGATGCTGGTCTTTCCTGCCCTCCACCCACTCCCCAGCATCAGCTCAAAGACAGTGCCCTGGCACTGAGGCTCCTCGAGGGGCTGGTCCTCAGAGGGATGGGGGTGGGAGGTGGAGCAGGCCTCAACCTTACTTAGGCTTTGCTGCCCTGTTGGGTCAGCTACCTACAGCCAATTTTGTGGGGGGCAGGGGGGGCAGTGGGAACCTGTGTCCAATTCTTGCTTTATCTCCTTCCCTTTGCTGCCAGTTATTGGGGCCATAGTTCTTTCTTTTCCAGGATCGAGGCCACAGGGCTGGGCCAGGCTTCAGATCAGGGCTGTTTCTTGGCAGGGGTCACTCTGAAGATCAGCTGCTCTGTATCCAAGTCTGGATCTTTCAGATTCCTGGGTCTGGATTTTCTGAGGAGGGGAGATAGTGGCCTCTGGGCCACGACCACCTTGACATTCCCCAAATAGGAAAGGAGCCAGGTATTAAAGGGCCACCGTCCCACTGCTCTGGGGGCTGGGATGCCTGGCTGCAGTGGGAAGGGGGCTGACTGGGTGGCAGGTAAATTTTCTGGGGTTAGCACCTGCCCTGTGTCTTGTATCTTGAACCTAAGACACATTAAACATCTCTCGGATGAATGGGTGTCCTGTGTCCATCTGTCTGGGGGTCCTAGGGGTGCGGGGGCAACTGGGGTATCTAATGAGGCAAATAGAACTGCCTGCCCTGGGGCTTCTAGGAGAGAGAATGGAGGGGGATCCTGGGAAGGACTGTTAGGCCCTCTGGCCCTCTTTCCCTCCTCCCTCATACCTTCCCAACATGGTCCCCTGAGTGGGGGGCCTGCAGTGGCTGTCCAGGGATCGCTGTATGGGCACAGGGTCACAAAACTGGGAGTCCACTCTAAAATAGGGAGGCCAGCAGGAAAAGAGACCCCAGAACATAGGTCCCAAGGTACCCAAAGATGCAGCCAGCCCATACTGGGATCAGATAAGCCTTCCTTGAAAACCTGGAGGCAGGTGTAGGACAAATAAACAGAAGTCCCCTGCCCATGGCAGGTGGGAGGGCAATCTCAAGGGAGCTGCTTACCACTCGAGTTTACACTATAAAGTGGGTAGTGTGGGGTCCAGAAACATCTAGGGACCAAAACCCTTAGACAATAGCAGCCCCAGATTCAATTCCCACTGTGTCTGAAGGACTTTTAAGAAGACATCCATCTTTATTGAGATATAACACATACTACAAAACTCAACCACTTAAAATGTATAGTTCAGTGGTTTTTAATATATTCACAGAGTTGTACAACCTCATCACAATCTAAGTTTAGAACATTTTCATTATCCCCAGGAAACCTTGTGCCCATTGGCAGTCACTCGTCATCCCCTGCCTGCCCAGCCCTAGGTAATCACTAACCTACTTTCTGTCTCTATAGATCTGAAGGACTCTCGACACTGCGAAGGTTACACAGGTAGTCAATAAGCACTTACCTTCTCTGGGCTACGAATGGGAAAATGGGAAGGAAAGAGGAGTGACTTGGGCCTTGCCCTCATATTGTTTAGAGCTGGCAGTGACAGGACCTAATAGCTAACCGTCCAGCTGTCACTTACCAGCCATGGCAGCTTAGGCACATTACATACTGTCTGTGAGCCTCAGTGTCTTCATCTCTAAGACGGAATAGCAAGTATACTTATTTTATAAGTTTGCTGTCAGGATGAAATGAAAAAATGACAAGAACCTAGTATACAGCATGGCGCACAGTAAGGGATCGTTAATGTTTGCCATTACAGGTCTTGTACTTCAAGGCAAGGAGCGAGGAAAGTGCTGTGGGACTCCGAGGAGATCTGGGAATGCTTTGTGAGGAGCTGGTGGGTGTGAAAGTGTGTGTGTGTGTGTGTGTGTGTGTGTGTGTGTGTGTGTAGGGGTTCAGACAATACAGGCAAAGTTGGGTGGATGCATTCCAGGTAGAAAGAGCAGCATGCCCAGAGCACACATGGCAAAAAGGTAGGAGCAGTGGGTGATGTGCCCTGGAGAAACCAGCCAGAGACACACAGGCTGGGGTGGGGGTGGCGGGATGCTGCTGAGTTGTGGAGGTGGCAGAGAGCTGGCCTGGGAGAACTGTGATCTGGGGAGTGGTGTGGGCAGTGATATGCTTTGGGGAGCTCAAACGCAGTTGGTGCCAGATGGAATGAAAGAAACCCCTGGTGGAGGATAGACTGGTAGAGGGGAAGGCTGGAGACAGGAGGCTTGCTCTGCTCAAGCAGCCTAGGGACGTGAAGAGACTGGAGAGGGCAGGCAGCCATTCTCAGACTTTAGGGTCAAAATCACTGAGAGCTGTCAAACATACAGATTCCTGGGGCACCTGGGTGGCTCAGTCAGCTAAGCATCCGACTCTTGGTTTCGGCTCAGGTTGTGATCTCGCGGTCCTAAGATTGAGCCCCATGTCGGGGCTCTGCACTCAGCGGGAAGTCTGTTTGAGATTCTCTCTCTCCCTCTCCCTCTGCCCCTCCCCCTCCTCGCTCCCTCTCTCTCTAAAAATAAATCTTTTAAAAAAGCCATGTAAATTCCTCGGGCCTGCCCCAAGGTTCTGACTTAGCAAAGCAATGGGGACCCAGAAATCTGTAATCTTAAGCAGCTCCTTGTGAGGGACATCACAAACACGACATTCTTCGAGAATTTTTAGATTAGAAAGGTGGTAGAAATTAAATCCACACAATCAGGCAACTCAAGGTGCAGGAGGAAGGGGTGCAGAGGGGCTCCTGGGTTTGGCGCTGGGTAACTAAGGATAGTTGGACATCTGGGAAGACAGGGTTAGTCAGAGATGGAGGGGGAGAAAGCAGGTGAGCACAGCTGGGGGAGAGGCAGGCATGTGGGATTCAGGAGAGTGAGCAAGTCAGGAGCTCATCCATGGCTCACCACCTGACTGGATAAGATGATGGACATGGCCCTCGGGGTGACCTAAGCTGCAACCAGGTTTTGAAGGAGGAAGGATTTTGACCAGGGGAGATGGACACATTTGAGACAAGATTTGTGATCAGATGAGTTTTCTAGGCCAGTATGGAGTTTGGAGTTTATTTAGGCCAAAAGTGAGAAAAGTCTGGAAAGTCTGGGGTATTATCACCCTCGCTGTCTGAGGCAGTACTGAAGAGAGTGTGCAAGGTTTGGGGTGGAGTAAGTGCAGTGACTTTGGGTCTCTCATCACTAGGCCCACAGCCCCCATCTTATTTTTGATTGATTTATGTTGGCAAGGAATGGGAGGCTGAGGGAAGGCTGGGCAAGGGGCAGGGGAGGGAGGCCCAACCCCATTTTATGATCTCAGTGGAAAAGGCTGCTGTGAGTGAATTTTGCTGCCAGCAGAGCCACAGAGATGGGCCCCATGAGTCACTCCTCAGTCCTGCAAGCTCAGCCCTGCAGAGCCTGCTGTGGTCAGCGGCCTGGGTTGGTTCCAGGCCCAGCCCCCAGTGTTCCCCCACTAGGCCTCTGTGTGTCCCCATTTCTATCCGTATCTTTGCCATCCTAGGGCTGTGCATCGTGCAGCTCTCTGCCTTTTCTGTTCTCCTTTCAGACTGAGCCTCTGAGTCTGTCTCTATTTGTGACTCTAGTTTACATCTGGCTCAAGGATGGGGAGCCTCAGGACGGCAGGTGGTAATGTGACCACTCTCAGGCACCCCTAGGCATTTATTCTATGCCAGGCCCTATGTTAAGTGCTGGAAGTATAGAAGTGGCCAGTACACTCTGTTTTCATGAAGCTACAATGCACATTCTATGTGGAGTGAACAAACCAAGGCTGCCCCTGACGCTGAATCTGTCTGCTGCCCGTGCCCGGCACTGCTGAGGTCAGCTATGGCCTGTGGCTTGGGACCTCTTACTTGCCTCTGGTATTGGAGGGGGTATGTGTGCCTGCCAGCAGGTCCCCCCAGATCTCAGCGCTCCTAGGAGGCCTGGCTGGGGGCTGGGGGTGGGCAGACAATGGGCAGCAGAAGGACAGGGAGGGAGCAGGAGGCAATGACTCAATGGGGCGGCTCTGGGACAGCTGGGGAGGGATCCAAGGTTGGTCCTGATGCTCGCTAAAGCTAGAGGAGGGTGGGGCCAGAGGTCCTGGCTGGGGGGTGGGGACGGAGCAGGACCATTCCAAGGCTCCTCTGGCAGCCAGATCAGCTCAAGAAGAAGGCTCCTAGGTAGCTGGTCTGAGAGTCTGGACTTTGGGAGCTGATGTGGCAGCTGGGATGGGGGCGGGGGTGGGTTGCTGTTGTTACGACTGTGCCTGCTTTTTTTTTTTTTAAAGATTTTATTTATTTGACAGAGAGAGACACAGAGAGAGAGGGAACACAAGCAGGGGGAGTGGGAGAGGGAGAAGCAGGCTTCTCGCTGAGCAGGGAGCCCGATGCGGGGCTCCATCCCAGGACCCTGGGATCATGACCTGAGCCTAAGGCAGATGCTTAACGACTGAGCCACCCAGGCGCCCCACTGTGCCTGCTTTTGATGCCCAGGTTTGCTGCTCTGGCAGCCTCCAGGCTCCCGAGGGGGTGCCTGCTTTAGAGCCAAGGAAGCCATCATACCCACTGCCCCTCCCCTCCCAGAAACCAAGGGCCTGAGCATGTTGTGGGGCATAGTGCCTTCTTCTGGCCACACAGCCTACCTTCTTACACTCTTCCCACAAATTGTGGGGAGTGTCAGGCCAGGCACACATGCCCTAAAGGCACCTCACACCTCAGAGCTAGGAGGGATCTCACAGGTCAACTCTCCAGGTAGCTTTCACCAGTTCAGGATCCCCTGAATGAAGCTGAAATGATGGGGAGGGCATGAACACAGCCTAAACGCTGCCAGCAACTGGACATCTGACACATGGGGTCTTCCCTAGTCCTTATGGCAAACCCCAGGAGAAAAAAAAGGATGACTTTTTTTTTTTTTTTTTTTAAACAGGTGAGTAAGGTGAGGCTTAAAGAGAACTGAGTTGCTGGAGCTCACCCAGCAGGTAAGTGGAGGAGCAGGCCTGGGTTAGTGTCTCTGGCTTCAGGACCCTGACCTCAGCCCCAACCTCCTTGGCTGGACTTTGTGGGGAAGGGGGTAGGTGAAAGTGCCCAGGAATGTACCAGAGTGGAGGGTCTGGGCCTGGTGGACTCTGGCAAGCCTGAGTCAGCTCCAGCCCAGATAGCAGTGCCCCACCGGGTCTTGGAATCATACAACCTGTCTTGGTGCCTGGGCCTGGAAGGAAGATTGAGGGCTGCAAGGGAGGGGCCCCTTCCTCCTACCCTCCATGAAGATACCCGTACTGGTTCCTAGCAGCCCCAGGCAGCTGGTTTGGGCTTAGAGAGTTTCTCTTTCTAGGGGCCTCCTGGGACCCGGGGCCCACACTTATCTTCTCCCGCGAGGAGTGAGTGCTCCCAGTTTTGAGGAGAGAGGGTGGGGCAGCCCCCCCATACTGCGTGCATTCAAGAGCAGAAGCCTGCCCCGCTCCACCGCGCCCCCCTCCCCCCGCCGCAAGCCCCTTCCCTCTATCCCCAGGCCGACCCACCGGATCCCTCACCTCGGGCACTTACACCGCCTTCCCCAGCAGGGGGCCGCTTCCGGCGCTCTCAGGCAGGCGGGGGGAGTGGGCACAGTGGGATGGCTGGCAGTCGCTGCCCCTCCGCGCCGACAGAGAAGCCAAGTCAAAGTAAGGGGGCCCTGAGGGTGGGAGTGGAGCCGCTTGGCCCCGAGGGTGGGAGGGGGCGGCGGCGGGCAGGGGGCGCTGCGAGGGCGCGCTCCTCAGCGCTTTCCTGGGGGTCCGGGCCGCTGCCGTCGGGCCTGGGGGTGGGATGCAGCTCCGTCCTCCGGCCCCCAGGGGGCGGTGCGGCGCCGCGTCCTCCGCCGCCCTGCGTCCTCCGCCGCCCTGCGTTCCCTCCCCGCGGCCAGGAGGCGGCGCCCGTGGACGCCGGGCGGCGCGCTGTACCCGCCGTCGACGGCGGTGCGGTAGGTTTGAGGGCTCCGCTTCGCCGTCTCGCGTCCCGGACACGTGAGTGTGGCGGGCGGGCGGGCGAGGGATGGGGCGCGGAGTCTCGTGGCCAGACAAGGCCCAGTTGGGCGGGTGTCAGCACGAGGCAGCACGGCGTCCATGCAATGGCGGCGTCCCATCCGCATAGACCAGCAAAGCGTGGCAGGGATTGCGCGTCCAAGCGTGGGGGCCCTCTTGGCGGAGGCCCACGTGAGCGTGGTCGGGCGGGGGCCGACCCCTGCTGGTCTCCCCTCTCTTCAGGTCTGAACTGCCGCCGCGTCTGTGCTCCGTCAGGCCACCAAGACTGGCCTTCTGCCTGTTTCACTCACGGAGCCGTACCCACGACCATAATCAACCCATTTCCTGGATGAGCAGAAGCCTCACACTGAGGGCCCAGCCCCTCTCCCACTTGCCCTGAGCAGGCCCACTCTTAGGGAGGGGGTGATGGAAGGGCCACCGGAGGTTGGGGATGAGTCCCCAGACTCCCAGGGACACGCCACTGACTGGAGGTTTGCTGTGTGCAGCTTCAGGGATGCCTGGGATGAAGAGGAACCTGTTCCCCGCATGCAGGTTAAGGACCCCAATCCTCCGAGACCTACAGCAGGGACAGCCCAGGGAGAAGGGCTACAAGGCAGCCCCTTGCCTGCGGAGCCTCAGTCTCCACTAGGACAGATGGCTGTAGATGGGTCAGGGGATGCCCAGGGTTGCACATTAGGAGGTTCTTCACTCCAGTTAGAGGAACCAACCCCTTCTGGAGTGGAGAGCCTCCTGTGCCCAGTGTCCTCCCGCCTCAGCCTCACACAGGGTGAGAGTGATAGTCAGGGCGGAGGCTTGGCAAGGGACCAAGTTCCAAAGAGATTAATGCCAGCCCACCTGGGTCCTGAGGGCTTGGACAGTGATCCTGTGGACCCTGGAGGCCCATTAACTGAGACGACGTCAGAGCTACTGGAGGCAGGTGAGGGAGGCGGGGCCAAGGAAGTCTTGGAAGGGAGTGGGGGTTCCTGAAGGGGGGGAGGGCTCTGACCCTACTCCACCTGACGCCCAGGGCCGAGGAGGGGTCTCTGGGGGGGGGTGGCCCAATGCAGACCCAAGCCGTTTTCCTTCTGAAGACCCCAGTGGATCCAGCCTCCCTACGCCTGCTGATGATCTCCTGGCCCAAGACCTTGCCTGGGAGCTGCTGGCCAGTGGCATGGCTACCCTGCCAGGTAGTTGGGAACGACTGGAGGCGGTGGGAGTGGGGTGACTTGATTGGGCAGGTGTTCACTGCCTTCTCCCCACAGGGACTCGGGATGTAGAAGGCCGGGCAGTGCTGCTTCTGTGTGCCCATAGCCCGGCCTGGCTTCACCCCAAGTGCAGTGACCGTGAACTCATCCGCCTCCTGCTCTACCTGCGTGGCATTCCCAGGTTTGGGGAGGAAATGGGGGAGGGGGTTGGAGCCTGAGCTGGGAGATGGCAACATTGGGGAATTAGATACTGAACTGAAGCCTCTTCTTTAGGCCCGAAGTACAGGCCATGGGACTGACTGTGCTGGTGGACGCCCGGGTTTGTTCCCCACGCTCTTCTCTCTTGTGGGGGCTCAGCCAACTGCAGGTGAGTACATGGTAGTAGCTTCCCCTGCCTTCAGCCTTTTGTGTAGGGTTGGGGACATGGTTGAACTCAAAGTCCTTGCAGGAAGCCGCCCCAGGGTCAGTGTACCAGGTGCTGCTACTGGGAAAGATGCCGGAGGAGGTGCCTTCCAGGCTGCAGGTACAGAGCCGTTTCGGCCAGGGGTGGAGATGGGCTGTTTTCCCCACTAGGCCTCGGTCACCACCTGCTTTTCTGGCAGCTGCAGCAGCTGCCTTCTTATCAGAGCCTGCTGAACCACGTCTCCACCTCCGGGTTGCCGGCTTCAATGGGAGGAGGCCTGCCGTACTGCCACCAGGCCTGGCTGGACTTCCGGATGGTCAGTGCAGTGGGTGGGGCACAGGGTGGGTGGCAGGCAACGTGGCCAGCAGAGGGGCCTTTTCTGGGTTGGCTTGAGCAGTGCAAAGCCGGCCTGGGATCCAGGATGCCTGGGACAAGCACTGCACTACTCTGGTCATGCCTGCCCCTGCTCACAGCGTCTGGAAGCCCTACTGCAGAGCTGCCAGGTGGTTTGTGCCCTGCTCCAGGGGGCCATCGAGAGCATGAAGGCTGTGCCCCAGCCCATGGAGTCTGGGGTGAGTGTTCCCTCGACAGCTCTCCGAGTGCTCCCTGTCTCCCTCCTTTTCTCCCACGCTCACCTCCACTACCTGTTGCACTTAATCACAGGAAGTTGGTCGGCTGTTACGGCAGGCACAGGTCCTGATGCAGCATGTGCTAGACTCACCACGGCTAGCATGGCTACAATGCCAGGGGGGTTTGGAGCTGGCGTGGCTGAAGCAAGAGGTCCCAGAGGTGACCCTGAGCCCAGACTACAGGTAGATGCAAACTCAGACCCCAGATCTTGCCCCAGCTCACCATATCCTGTGCTAGGGACTCAGCTGGCTGGCTCAGAACCAGCCAGGATCGGTGGTCCCAGGACAGGGTGGAGTGGAGCAAGGCAACTAAGAGCCCTAAGACCGCGTACCCTATATCAGGCCAGCAGTGGATGAGGTTGATGAACTCTATGGCCGTGTAGATGGACTTCTGCATCAACTGACCCTCCAGAGTAACCGGCGGGTACAGGCACTGGAGTTGGTCCAGACTCTGGAGGCCCAGGAGGGTGGACTGCACCAGGTGGGAACCATCTACCCACATGGGCCCTCCCTCTGATCTCAAGCATGACCTCCACCCCACAGCAGCATTCCTTTCCCTGCTTGTGCCCCTCCAGATTGAAGTGTGGCTACAGCAGGTGGGCTGGCCAGCACTTGAGGAGCTAAGGGATCCCTCACTGGACATGCTGCTCCAGGCCCAAGGTCCTTTTCAGGACTTGGACCAGGTTGCCCAGGTGAGTTTGGTCACTTGTTTATTCCATAGGTATTGGGTCACTTGGCTGAGGACTGGGAATGCAGGATGGGTGAAAGCAAATCTATCCTTTTCTCTCTTGGAATGTACAGTTCAGCAGAGAAGATCAGTTGTAATCAAAGGTTCAAAGTCATATATGTGTTTGCAAACCAAGGCAGAAGCTCCGAAGAGAAGTAACGCAGGTTGTTCTACCCGAGTATAGTTATAAAGACCTCACCCAGAAGGGGTGTTGGGCTAGCTTTCTTGAGATAGTGACTTTTGAACTGAAAGCTAAAGAATAGATCGGGGTTAATTAGGAGGAAGAGGGGTTGGGGTTAAGAGACATTCCAGGCTGAGGGAGCAAACAGCATGTGCAAGGGTTCTGTGGCAGGAGGGAGCATGAGTTGCCTGAGAAACTATAAGCAGGACAGTGAGGTTGAAATGCAGTGCAGAAAAGGGAGGAAGAATGGAGTGAGATGAGATAAAATGAGGCTGGAAAAGTAGCGGCCAAAGAGCTGGGCCCCTGTTGCAGTGTAATATCTAAGTGGGAAAGTCACATAATCAGATCCACATCCTAGGAAGATCATCCTTTTTTTTTTTTTAAGATTTTATTTATTTATTTGACAGAGACACAGAGCAAGAGAGGGAACACAAGCAGGGGGAGTGGGGGAGGGAGAAGCAGGCTTCCTGCCCCACCCAGCAGGGAGCCTGATGTGGGGCTCGATCCCAGGACCCTGGAACCCTGACCTGAGCCGAAGGCAGACGCTTAACGACTGAGCCACCCAGGCGCCCCGAGGAAGATCATCTTAGGTTCTGGGTAGACAGGGATTTGAAGGATGGATGTGTACAGTCCACAGAGGCAATTGCAGTGGCCCACCAGGAATGATGCTTTCCCTGGCCAGATGGTGGCAGAGGAGATTGATTTTAGAAATTGCTGGGATTTGATGGTGGATACATAGAAGGAGAGGGAGGTTTCAGGGTTGAATGAGTGCCGTTCCCTGAGAGAGGGGCCGGGAGACAAGGATCTTCTGGGGGAAGGGGCTTCATCAGTGGAACTCAGAGGAGAGACCAGGGTGTAGAGGGTCACTTGGTGGATGTGAGTTGTGGATGACATTTGAAGTGGGTCACACGAGACTGCCTGAGGAGAGAGCATGTGGACTGTGTTCAGGAGCACCAGTGTTTAATGGCCCAGGTGAGGGATGGGGAACAGGAGGAGGAACCACCAGAGAAGGGTGAGGGGAATCAGGTGAGTGGAGAGGGGTCAGGGAGCTGGCAGAGAGAGGACTGGAGGCTGCTGAGTGATGGTCAGATGAGGCCTGAGAAGGGCTGGGGATGGCGGTGGCACTGAGGTTGCATTAGGCTGACAGGGGGAAGAAGCAGTGATACCAAGGATAACAACTTCTCCCGGAACTTTGGCTGTGGAGAGGGGCACAGAGACAGAGGGGAGTCGGGGGCAAGGGAAGGTCTTCAGTCACAGGAGAGACTTGACAATGACATGTAGAGATGTCTGTGGAAAAGACTGCTCTGGGCTAGACCACCAGGCCCAGACCTGCTGAGCCCAGGCTCTGTCTCCAGGAGCAGGTCAGGCGAGCTGAGAAGTTTCTACAGCCACTGGCTGGCTGGGAGGCTGCTGAGCTGGGGCCCACTGGGGCCCGCTTTCTGGCCCTGCAAGCCCAGCTGACTGACTTCTCCAGGGCTTTGGCCCGGCGGCGGCAGCGGCTGGCAGATGCTGAGAAGCTCTCCCATTTTTTCAAGCAGGTAGGTGGGCTGTCCTGACCTTGGCTGCGGGTGGTTGGCGGGGGTAGAGGGGTGGCTGCCTAACCCCAGCACAGCCTGAGCTCTTTCAGGACATTCTGCCTGTTCTCTCTCCTTGTCTTCAGGGTGACTCCAAAATCCAACCACTGGGGGGCATGGCCTGAGTCGTCATCCTGCAGGGATGGGGAGTGGGTTGAAGGGAAGGCTCGGCGGTCTTGGTGGGCCCCATCTTCACTGCCTCTCTGGCCTTGGTGTTACAGGCCTCAACCTGGGCTGAGGAGGGGAAGCGGCTGTTGGCAGAGCTGGAGCACGAGCACCCAGGGATCGCGCTGCAACGGCTGCAGCTGCATTGGACCAGGCACCCTGACTTGCCTCCTGCCCACTTCCGAAAAATGTGGGCTCTGGCCACAGGGTTGGGGTCTGAGGGCATCCGCCAGGAGTGCCGCTGGGCCTGGGCACGATGCCAGGACACCTGGCTGGCCCTGGACCAGAAGCTAGAGGCTGCGCTGAAGCCACCACTGACTGCAGCCACGACCATGACGGGCAGCACAGCTGGCCTGTGTGTCAGCCGTGTCCCTGCTGCATCTGCCACCCTTCCCCTGAGGAAGGCCTACAGCCTTGATCAGAATTTGGGACAGAGTCTCCGAGAGCCTGCCCACCACTGCCACCATGCGGCCGCTGCGGCTGCCTGCCACAGACCCGAGGCCGGAGGGGGTGCCCAGCCAGGGTCATCCCCTGCCACGCCTCCGCCAAGCAGCTCCGATCCCAGGAGCCCCAGCAGGTGCAGGCAGTGGGCAGGGCAGGGAGGGCAGTGGCAGGAGAGAGGTCTCGAATCCTGATTCCACCTATCTGGTAGGCTCCAGCTGGTGCTGGCGGAGATGGTGGCCACGGAGCGGGAGTATGTCCGTGCTCTTGACTACACCATGGAGAACTACTTCCCCGAGCTGGATCGCCCCGATGTGCCCCAGGGCCTCCGTGGCCAGCGCACCCACCTCTTTGGCAACCTGGAGAAGCTGCGGGACTTCCACTGTCATTTCTTCCTGCGTGAGCTGGAGGCCTGTACCCAGCACCCCTCTCGGGTAGCCTATGCCTTCCTGCGCCACGTAAGCCTCCCACAGGCCACATGGCTCCTAGCTGATTCTGCCACTCAACAAAGAGCCCCTGGGTGCAGGCTTGGTGCCAGGCTCTGTGCCGAGTACAGCTATGAGCGAGACCACCAAGGTCCCTGCCCCTCTAGATGCTCGTGTTTTAGTAGAAGAGACATAAAAGTATAAAAGGGAATTGCAGATTATGGTTGAGGCCAGGAAGAAAATAATCAGGATAGATCGATGATTGTGAAGGAGTGGTGGGCAGGAGTGGGGCAGTTAGAGGTCTCTTTGAGGAGCTGGTGTTTAAGCTGGGGCCAGAGAGAGGGACTGGAGTCAGAGTGTTCCATCCAGAGGAAAGATCAAGTTTAAAGGAAGAGACAGGTCAAGGTGGCTGAGTGCAGTGAGCAAGAGAAGGGGTAGTCCGAGGTGAGGGGTCCCAGAGTGGTGGTCCCAGAACAGTGGGAGGAGCAAAAGCCCTGTGGGCAAGCCCCGCTCTGCACAGTGCCTGTTCTTGCCAGGTTACCCCTCATTCAAAGCCAGGCAGATTGGATCAGGGGGAAGGCTTCCCTGGGAGCTGTTTATTGGCATTTTGGTCCTTTCAAGCTGAGGGTATCTGGCCTATGGGGCCCAGACTTTGGAAGCTGGCCCCCTTGCAACCAGGCTGAGCTGTGTGTCCTCACAGAGGGTGCAGTTCGGGATGTATGCACTCTACAGCAAGAATAAACCTCGCTCCGATGCCCTGATGACCAGCTTCGGTCACGCCTTCTTCAAGGTAGATGAGCCTGAGACTGTAGGGGAGGAGGGGGCGGAGGAGGTACCCCGAAGCCGCCTGATGGTCTTCCGTGCACCTGGCAGGACAAGCAGCAAATGCTGGGGGACCACCTGGACTTGGCCTCCTACCTGCTGAAGCCCATCCAGCGCATGAGCAAGTACGCACTGCTGCTGCAGGAACTGGCGCGGGCCTGTGGGGGCGCCGTGCAGGAGCTGAGTGCCCTGCGGGCCGCCCAGAGCCTCGTGCGCTTCCAGCTGCGACACGGCAATGACCTGCTGGCCATGGACGCCATCCAGGGCTGTGATGTGAGTCATGCCAGGCCCTGGTGGGCAGGTGCGGTGGGTGTGAAGGGAGGGGGCGGCAGAGGCTGGGTACTCACTGGGCCCCAACTTGGCAGGTTAACCTCAAGGAACAGGGGCAGCTGGTGCGGCAGGACGAGTTCATGGTGCGCACCGGGCGCCGTAAGTCCTTGCGCCGCGTTTTTCTCTTTGAGGAGCTGCTGCTCTTCAGCAAGCCTCGCCGAGGACCCACAGGCACCGACACATTTGCCTACAAGCGTTCATTCAAGGTAGGCTCACCCGACCCCTCCCACGCTCCCTGCCCCCTTCTCCCCCGGCGCCTCACCAAGCCCCTCTCCTGGCCACGCAGATGGCAGACCTGGGCCTCACTGAGTGCTGTGGGGAGAGCAACCTGCGGTTTGAGATCTGGTTCCGCCGTCGCAAGGCCAGGGACACCTTTGTGCTGCAGGCTGCCAGCGTGGCCACCAAGCAGGCTTGGACGGCTGACATTTCTCGTTTGCTCTGGAGGCAGGCCATCCACAACAAGGGTGTGTCCCTGCCCCCTACTTCAATAAAAGGTCCCCCCTCTAGGCAGCTTACAATGTCCCACATGGGCCCAGGCAGGGCCTAGGGACCTGGAAATGCTTGGGAGCAGGGAGGTCCCGCAGTAGCAGCCACTGTAGGGGAAAGAACTTCAAAGTCAGGCAGGCCTGCTCTCACTGTCCCTGACTACGGACACAGTGCTAACCTCTCTGAGTATCAGAGGCCTTAACTGTAAAAGGGCAGTTATGACACCTGCCCCCAGGATTGTGGGGAGGAGAGCATGGCACCAAGAAAGGCTCTGTGCACAGGATGGCTAATCTGCTGGGTATGGATGTATAGGAAGGACTTACTCAAGGGAGAGGGGAGACAGAGGCCCAAGGGCAAGGCTCACGTCCAGAGAGACCCCACGTATGCCCACTGTCCACCCAGAGGTGCGCATGGCTGAGATGGTGTCCATGGGCGTGGGGAACAAGGCCTTCCGGGACATCGCCCCCAGCGAGGAAGCTATCAACGACCGCACCGTCAACTACGTCCTGAAGTGCCGAGGTAGCAGGCAGGCTGCCGGGGGTGTGGGGGAGGAAGGCTGCATGCGAGGCAACGTGGCCCTTTGTCAGCCCTTGCCTGTGCTCCCTTCAGGACCCTGGCCCAGGTAGGGTCTGGCCTGTCCCAACCTGACCCTCTCTCTCATGCAGAAGTTCGCTCTCGGGCCTCTATTGCCGTGGCCCCGTTTGACTGTGACAGCCCCTACCTGGGAGCCTTGAGTTCTCTTCCTGGAGACCCTGCCTCTTGCTCTGTGCTGGGGTCCCTCAACCTGCACCTGTACAGAGACCCGGCTCTTCTGGGACTCCGCGGGCCCCTGTGTTCTCCCAGCTTCCCAGAGGAAGCAGCACTGGAGGCTGAAGTGGAGCTGGGCAGTCAGCTGTCTTTGAGTAGGTCTGGGCTAAGCCAGAGGCAGGATGGTATCGCTTAGGGTCTGGCCCTCGGGTGCTGACAGCTTACCTCCCTCCTCCCTAGCTCCTGAGGACTCCGAGGTCTCATCCCAGTGCCCATCAGCCAGTGGATCCAGTGGGTCTGACAGCAGCTATGTGTCAGGGCAGGCCCTGGGCAGGGGTCTTGAGGACTTGTCCTTTGTGAGTACCATTTTGTCCTGTATCCACCAGCCCCAGCCCAGGCCTATGGCTGCCTTTCCTTTAGGTGGAAATGGGGGTGGGTGGGCCAGGGCCCTACCCCAGAGATGCTACCTGGACCCTGAGTTGAGGAAACAGGCAGTCAGGCCTACCTTGTTAACCACAGGTCTGAGCCCAGGCTGGAAGGCAGGCAGTGGACCCAGCAGCTTTTGCTCCAGGAAACATCACCTCTCTCAGGATCTGCTGTGACCGGAGTGTGGCTGCCACCTGGGCTACCTTCCAGCCCACGTGCACTGCCCTATTGACTACTCTTTCTGATGTCTGTGCCCACTGGCAGACTGGCAGGGACCTCTCCCGGGGAGCCTAGCTGCAAAGCCTGAATGACTACCCTGATCCTGAGCTTCTGGCCCCCTGTCCCCTTCTTCTGTTCTCTCTGCTGTTCCCACCCCAGTTATGGGTTAAGATTAGGCTAGAGCGGAGTGTGGGTGTTGCCATGCTCTAGGCTGATGGGGCACCAAGTGGCTCTGGGCAGCGACTGGGCTGCCCCCACCCTCAGGAGGAACATAGGTGGGTTCCCAGCAGTTGCTTCCCGACCCCTGGTCTCAAAGCCAACCTTCTCAAACTTAAGGGCAAGCCCACACCTGTTGTACCCTTAACTCTTGGTTGCCCTGGCTGCCCAAGCCTAGCTCTTCCTGGGTCAGTTTGGTTATTTTCACTCAACACCTTTTGAATAGCTTTCAATTAGAGCTGTTATCTAAAATTATTTCACTGATTGTTAAGTCTTTGGTGTCTCAAAGAGAGAGTCCAGGCCCTTGACTCATAAATTACTCTTTATTTATAATAAAAATAGACTGACACACCCTCTGACGGGGACACACATTCTTAAAATGAGCCTTGGCAGGTGGGGGTATGTGAGGGCAGCATTTCTGGTCACCCTAGCCCTCTTGTAAGTACTTGCCCAGGATAGAGTAAGAGACAGACCTAGACAGGCCCCTCTGGATGAGCAGGTCCACGCAGCGACTGTATTTCCTGGCGAAAGGCAGTGTGAGCTAGAAGGAAAGGCTCGTCTTATCCCTTACTTCCTGGCTGGTTGCCTACCCTAGTTCTGTGGGTGTGGGGGGGTCCTCCCATCTGGGGGTGGGGGCAGGGGTAGGGCAAGGCCTGTTGTTGGGGGACCTTTGATGCTCTTGGGCTCAATTCTGCCCAAAGGCCTCTCACAAGGCTGTGGCTAGGAGTGGCTACCAGAATGACCAGAGGGTCAAAAATGTATGTTTCGGGCCACTGGTTTTCCATTTTCTAGCTGTAGATGCTGACTTCACCTTTCCAATCAATAGACCAGCCAGGGGCCTAAGAGTAACTGGGAACCAGTGTGTTTAGGGTGAAAAGTATTACAATAATATACCTGATTACAGAAATACCACATTAAGGAGAAATTAGCTAAATCTTTTTCACCTACAATGTTAAAATAAAAACTTAAAACCCTAAAATTATTTTAAGGAATCAAAAAACAAATACAAAAAGACTTGGGTCATTCCTTTGACCTTATTGAACATTTTTTTGGTAAAGAATGCTTTAAAGCAGCTTATATATAAAAGGAATGTGTGAAAGTGATGATGTAGCAAAGTAGGTGAAATTGGTATCACCCATCAAAAAGGTCTGACTCCTAATAGTCTCTCTGATTTCAGCACCCAAAAACTTGGGTTCACGTGATGTGCTTCCCCAGCGTGGCTGGGGGTGTTAGTGATGAAGGCAAAATTGGTACCATTGGAGGAAAACTGCAAAAACCAGTGGCCCGAATGCCGCTTTTTGATCACTCTGGACTGGCTAATTTCAGCCATTGTTTCTCCCTCCTTGGGACCAGGGACCATAGGTTAGCTGCCTGCCTTGCCTTCTGGGCAGTGTTGGCCTGGCCCCCATGCAGCAAGACAGTGTCCATTTGAGGTGTCCACAGTGTCAGCATTCCCAGTGGGGTACAGGTGGCCCTCACCTCCACCCAGCTGTACAGGCGTTCCTGGGTGTGCCGGTCATCCTTGAAGCCGGTGATGGCCAGCAAGTCCACCACAAACTGCTTGGGGCTGATGTGCAGGGTCTGCCAGGAGAGCCCCCGGTCAGGCAGGGCTGGAAGCAGCTGCCCGACACACATTTGCTCCCTGCCTTGCAGAGTGGGATGCGGAACAGGGGCTTCCCTTGGTCTGCAGGAGCTACAGGGATCAGGGGCCACCGTCAAGCCAAACTACCTCTTGGTCAAGGCTTGGTTCAGATGACACTGCCCCATCTTCCTGTCCGTGCGCTCCTTGCCACCCTTGTGCCCCTGGCCTGTTCCCCTTGACTTGATTCCCTTTGCCTGGCACCACTTATTGTGGAGCTAGGGGGACAGACAGGTGGAGAAGCAGCAAGGTCTGGGGCCTGGCAAACATACCCACAGCCGGTTGGTTAGGGAGACCACACTGGCTGTCATGGCTTTGGGGTCCTTTTGCCTGATGGAATCCAGGATGATGTCAGTCAGGAAGCGATGACATTTTTGTGCATAAAACATCTCTTCCCAGGATAGAGAGAAACTCAGGAAAGTCACCTCTGTGGAGGAGAGAGTAGATGTGGCCACATCTGCCTGCGGCTAAGGCCTTAGAGCCCGCCTGGAGGAAGGGAGAAGTGTAGGGCTCCTGAGGGAGACTGTTTTCCTGAAGTACCCTGGGTAGGGGCTCGGGCATCTCCACAAGGAAGCGCAGGGCCAGGTATGGCTTCAGAGTCTCACCTCTGGGCTGGGGGCTCGCTGTAGTCGGTGCCTGCCTGAGGTTGTCCATCTGTGTGGTATAGATGATGCTGTCCTCAAAGAACATGCAGGAACCATCGCTGCCCACCACGGGGGGATGGGCCACTTTGAGGATGACCCCTGCATTATCCACCTCACTGGCCTCAGGCAGAGGCTGCTCAGGGCCAGGGCTTTCTGTGAAAACAACACGGGGTGGGGTTCCTCCTTAAGCCACTTTGGAGCCCAAGCAGGGAGGGGGTCTCTGGTGACAGAGCAGCACAGTCAGTCACCCCAGCCTTCTAGCAGCTTCTGCTTCCAGCTTCTCAGATGTGGCACCCTCTGCTGACAGGGCCCTGTCCTGGCTCTCCTCTCTCCATTGTCCTAGAAGTATTACAAGCCCAATCCTACATTTCAGAACTCCAAGGAACTCCCCAAATTCCTCTTGAACTAAGGCTGGTATTTTTTTTTTTTTTTTTAAGATTTTATTTACTTATTCATGAGAGAGAAAGAGAGAGGCAGAGGGAGAAGCAGACTTTCTGCAGAGCGGGGAGCCCGATGCGGGACTCGATCCCAGGACTCCGGGATCATGACCTGAGCCGAAGGCAGACGCTTAACCATCTGAGCCACCCAGGCGCCCGAACTAAGGCTGGTATTAACTAGAGTTGATAATACCCCAGCTAGGAGACTGGAAATTGTTGGAAAACTGTAAAACGAGAGGAGCTTTTTGGGTGAGCTTTTGATATATGTCCACTCTGAGGAGTACGTTTGACAGACCAACTCACGGCTCACAGGCAGGGCCTGAGAAGGACCCTCCAAGGAGGGCCTAAGCCTTTAAAAGGGAAAGCAACAGAATACTGTAGAAAGACTTTGAGGGAGCAGAGGAAACAGCCCAACATGGCAGTTCTCAGCATACTCCCCTGGGTTGTCTCCACACTGCCCCTCCACACATAACACGCCTCTCTTCAGCTCCTTCTTCTGTCCATTCCACCTCAGGAATCATCCACACTCCTGCAGTCACACAAGCCAGAAACCTGGCCTCTCTCTTGCTGGATCCTTCCCTACCTCTTCCCCCAACTGCCTAGCCTGTTTGATCTAGAATGACCTTACGCTTCTAACACTCCTGCTTCTGCTGCTACGTTTCCTCTACTCCTGGAGCAAGCTCTCTGAATGCACACCTGACTGCTTGCTCCCTTGTTTAAAATTCTTCAGTGGCTGCCCACACCCCATAGGATGAGAACAAAGTACCAGGTCCTAAACTTGGCCCACAAGACCTGTCCTGATTAATTATGTCTTTAGCCCTATTTCCCATCACTTCCCCACATGAAACCTGGCCTCCAGAGCTAGACCAAAGACCTGTGTTTCCACAAGCACCCGAGATTTCTCCTTCCTTCCCCTGCTCACTCCCCAGCCCCTAGCCTTCTTTGTGCTTCTTTTATTTCATAGACACCCTCTTCCCACATGCTTCATGCAGACTCTTAGCCCCACAAGTTATGTCAGTGTGCTGGTCATCTCTGTCTGCTGCTTGGCAGAGCTGGCATCAGTAAATAGAGGGTTCTAGTCCCCCTTTGTCACTAATTCACTCTGTGGTCTTGGCCAAGGTTTGCCCTCTCTGTTGTTAAGTGAGACTTAGGTCAAGGATGGGACAGGACTCACCATTCTCTCTTGGCTTCTGCTTGCCCCAGTCCTTCAGCGTGACAGCTCTTCTCATGGGGAAGTATGGCTTAAAGGTTGGCTCTGGCCCCTTGTCTTTGGCTCCAGCTCCAGCCCCTGCCTGTGGGCCCAGGTCCTTCTCTGAGCCTGTGGAATGGCTTTTCCAGGAAGCTGAGGTGCTGGGCTGGGAAGGAGCCTCACTTCCCGAAGGGAGCTGCAGGGTAGCCTCCTCCATGGAGCTGCTCCGGGGGACTGGCAGTGGCTGGAATTCCCACTGTTTGCAATTGACCATGTCCCATTCCCTCACCAGGGAGATGAGTTTTTGCATGGGGGTGATGGGAGGGTCTTTGGTGTCAGGTTTCTGTGTGAGGTTGACTGTGGTGCATTTCTTCTTGGGAGGACTCTCAGGGTGGGCCCCCCAGTATCTGGGGTTGGCACATAAGCCAGGACAGTGGGAGTAAGTGCTGGGATTGCCCGCCCTCTTGGCACCTCGGCACACGGACACCTGGATGGTCCGGGAGTACTGCTCAGACTCCTCCGTCTGGCTGGATCTGGCCAGGGTCCCCTTGGCCTTGTTCCATGGAGTTCTGTCACTGCATTCTTGGAAGTCCATGGGCATGCAGGCTGTGTTCTGGGGAAGGAGGACATGGCAGCTCTGGGAATGCTGTGCTTCCACATTGAAGCTTCACCTGAGAATAATAATCTGGGCCTCCAAGCCCTCACTTGCTCACCCATCAATCCTATCCTCCACATAGGTCAGCCGTTGGAGCTTTGCTCAGCCTGAGTGGGGGTGGTGCTAGCCCAGGGGCCTCTCATATTCCAAAGGGACATACTATCAGCATCCGAGGCCACAAGTGGCCAACATTTCCCTGTGCTTCCTTCAATGTTTGGACATAGTTAACATGCTAGGAGTCCACGTAGGCCCTGCTCTTTAATTTTGCCATGCCCCTCAGTAGCAGAGCCTACTCCTGAACCCTGTGGTAGCGCTCTCAGGACAAAAACGAACCAAACAAGGCTGGGGCTTACTTCTTTGGTGTCTCTACTGAACTCCACCAGTGACCTTGGCCCTTCTGTCACCACATGCAGCCTCCTGATGGGAAAAGCTTCTTCATTTTCAGATTCTTTCTCCTGGGTCCATGACCTGCAGACTCCAAGAGGGAGTCAGTGAGCAGAGAAGCTTCTACTAGTTCATCAACCAGTTGGTCAGGTCTGCCCTGTGGCTAGTTAACTCTAAACAGGGGCGGAGAAGGGCTCTTAAAAGGTTTCACTTAGGTTATTAGCCAATCCTGGGCCTGCTCCACCCCCTTAGCCCCAAGGAGAACGGGCAGGTGGGACTGAGGACAGGATTCTCAAGAGGACTATAAAGGTCCAAACTCCAGAACATGGTGTCTAGAGCAAAGTTTCCTTACTTGTATGCCTCACATTGGGCAAGAGCTTCTGAGAGGGATGGGATGTGGTAATCCTCTACCTCCTGGCAGAATAATGGCCATTCCCTGCAGATGACAAGACATCGCCGTCAGGCTGGGCAGCTGCGGTGGGAGTGTGGGTGGAGGCATAGCCTTCGGAGCTGCTGCCTTGAACAGCAGTTCACATATTGGAAATAATATAACCTCCTCCCTGAAAGCTACAAACTCAAGATTTTTTCTTTTTCTTTTTTTTAAAGATTTTATTTATTTGAGAGACAGAGAGTGAGAGACAGAGAGCATGAGAGGGAGGAGGGTCAAAGGGAGAAGCAGACTCCCTGCCGGGCAGGGAGCCTGATGCAGGACTCGATCCCGGGACTCCAGGATCATGACCTGAGCCGAAGGCAGTCGCTTGACCAACTGAGCCACCCAGGTGCCCCAAACTCAAGATTTTTTTATTGCAGAAGGAAGGGGTTTCATCATATGATTTCCTTCCATTTGTCACTTACTTAAATTCAGATGGTAAAAACAGTTTTCCAAGTCTCAGGAAGTTGAGAATGTGTCGGAACATTTGGCCATCCCCGTGGATCAGCAGGGTCTGCCCGTAAGTGATCCAGGACACTCTTTGAGGGTTGGATAGAAGTTCTGGATACTGCAAGGGGTTGCACGCCAGACTCTGTTAGTCTGTTAGTTAAAGAGCTGGGTCGTCAGTAAGGGGCAGGTCAGTCTTCTCTTAATTCATGTTCTCAACCATTCTAGAACAGAGGCTTTGGGATTTCCATCTCCCTGTCTTGTTAGCCACAGGGAGCCATAGTGGGGAGCAGAGCATCCAGGGACAAGAACATCCCTGCTTCGAGTTTTGCTGCCTTCTAGACTAGATCACCCTCTCAAGGCCTTTGTAACCCCGCCCTGTGTCTTGCTTGGTCCAGACCCCTCAGACTGGTCTCCTCCTGACCCAAACTCCTGTGGGCCTTCCCAGTGTGCTGCTCATACAACAAGAGCACTTGGGGCCAGGAGCAGCGGGAGATGCTACCCTCAGCAGGGGCTAGGGCTGTGTGAGGGCCAGGTGACTAGGTTCTAAAGCTGCTCAGCCACAGAAGGCACGAGGAAAGGAGGATGCCTGGGGCCAGCATACCTTCAGCAAGGTCTGCAGGGTGGTTGCATACCAGTGGCTTCCAACATAAACTTTGATGATCTGTTGGGGGGAATACACAGTGATTTCTGCCGTCCACTCCTCATCTAAGGAAACCAATGAGAAGGAACAGATCACATGACCAGAAGGGAAATAGGTGGGGCATTTTGGTTAGTAACACATGTTAAGACTCAATATCTTCATCAGTCATGTTGTGTTGCCTCCTCTGAAAAGCAGCAGGAACCCCTTAAACCAACCTTCTCTCAGGCCTTCCCTGCAGCTCACCAGCTAGCTCACTTTCCTGGGTGGTGAGGTGGGTTTGGAATGGCAGCTTGGAGGGTCAGCTGGTGACTCAGGGTGGGGAGGGTGAGCCGTCTAAACTCTCATCAATACCAGGGATCCTGATGCTCTTCCCCTGACCCACCTCTCTCAAGAAAGCTGGACTGATGTTCCTGTCCACCTACATTGCCAACTGCCTCTGGTTTCTGGCTGGGTGTGTCCTGGGTGTCTAACTCTTCATGTGGTGAGGAGTCCCTCTGTATGTTTGTGCTTGTGGTTTGGCAAATGTCACATTGCCAGCTCTCATCAAATCACTGTCACTGCTATAGAGACCAAGCCTCTAGGCCTGTCTGGAGAATTGATTTATTTATTCTGAGAAGATGAACCCATGACTCTTTTCCTAGGGGAGACAAGGCTTAGGCTTTGTTCTGATGTTTGGGAACCAGTTTCTAATGAGCTTTGTAATGAGCAAAGGGTATATAACTAGGTTACATAATCAAGAGGTAAGAGGTATATCATTAGACTGTGAGCTCCATGAAGATAAGGACTGGGTCCGTTTTGCTCACTTCTATACTCATAGTGTCTGCTTCCTTCCTGGTATGTGGTAGGTGCACAATAAATGTTGACTATTGCTGAATGATAGAATACAGTGGAAACTTGATCTAAAAACTTTTTGTTAGTAAGAGGTTATAGGGAAGCTGGTGAAAACAACATTAGTTTTGGACTCAGACTCAAACTCTAGCTCGATCACTATCTCACTGTGTAATCTGAGCAAGTTACCTCCCTGAGCCTCTGCTTCATCTGTTAAAAGGACCAGAGAGTGCTCCCCCCTGGGTGGCTGTGAGGATCAAATGAGCACAGCATGTCAGCTCTCAGAGCCAGAGCAGTCATACCCTTGGAGACCATGCGGCCCCATACCGAGGTCAGTTGGTACTGCCCAGTCTGTACTACTCAAGGCTACTCATCGGCTTGAGGTGAGGAGGGGTACCTTAACATGAAAGTGTCCCTCTAGGAAAACCTACAGATGTTGACTTTCCTCTCCTCTTCCATCTACGGTTCCTGGCCCTGGCCAGCCTTGACTTTCCTTTATGATACCCAAGCCCTCCTCTGATACTAAATTCAAATAAAGCAGCTTTCTCATTTACTGAGCACATCCACGGGTGCCAGAGTCCTCGGCTCCAGATGAGTCTTCAGGGCTACTTTCATTGGCTCGTAGGTGATGTCCCTCTTGTCCAGGAAGGCACAGAGCTCGTACACCTCAGAAATAGTCTCAGTCAGGGGTAGCCGACAAGTCCCCAGCCAGTTCCTGCCCAGAGGAAAGGCCTGTTAGAGAGAACCTCAGCACCGCACCCCAAGGGAGTCGGGCCTGCCAACTTTTCATGTCCAGAATGCCTTGCCTCTACCACTGGCTCTAACCTGTGGCCACTACATCATTTCCTGCTTTAACCAGAAATCTGGTGATGTCTTGTGGGAGACTGAACTTGGACACACAGGCTCACCATGTTGGAGCTGAGTCTGACCTACTTCAGCAAAGCCCTCTAAATCAACTAACTGTAAGCTTCTAGGCTCTGCCTAAGGTTCCAGAAGCCAGACCAGGGCCCAGACACTCCCATCCTACCCCCATAAGTATCTGCCCATGCCATCTCAGTCACTATATGGCAGCCTTCCTTGGTCTTGGGAGGTTACTAATACCCTGTGTGCCTAGGAAAGAGGCTGGGGGTCTGAACATCAACCCCCTGCCTCCAAAGGCACTTGTCTTTGCCCTCTGTGACATCAGGGATGGGACATCTCTGGGAGAGATGGGTGGTGTGGGCCTCAATGGCCCAAAATGCCCAGGGTTGGCTGACCTTCTTCCTAGGGGCTCAAGAAAACCCACTTCTATGTTTAGTTTTGGTATCAATATATTTTGTGACCCTAAGAGAATTGCTCTACTCTGAACATCAGTTTACCTTTCTATAAAACAGGATTAGAATCCATGCCCCTGCACTAATGGGGACATTCAAGAGCTCATCCCCCAAGGCAAAGGCCAGGTATCACCTCCTTTGGAAAGCCCGCCTTGCTTTGCTTCTGGAACTCACCCCCAGTTCTTGCCTTTCTGTGTCTCCAGCAAGCCTCCCAAGGGTTGTGGGGTGGGGGAGGACCTTTGTAGAAAGGTCTGCATGGAAGGGGAATTATCTAGCACCCTAAGGGTTGTGACTGTGGCCTGCTCATCTCAGACCTAGAACAGG
This sequence comes from Mirounga angustirostris, assembly GCF_029215605.1. Taxonomy (NCBI): domain Eukaryota; kingdom Metazoa; phylum Chordata; class Mammalia; order Carnivora; family Phocidae; genus Mirounga; species Mirounga angustirostris. The sequence continues at coordinate 18,525,742 of NW_026991724.1, read as the reverse complement.
GCCAAAAGCAGCAATGGATTGCAGAAAAAAGAAGTATGAAACTGTCTGAAGACTTTGAACTTTGGGAACCCTTATACTTGGCACCAGTCCTCTCCTCTAAGGCCTGGGTTTAGTGGTGGTGGTGGGTGTAGCTAACATGATGGGTTTGTTCCCAAGGACACGACTTCCCTCTGGCTCATGGACAGGGCCCCAGGTTGGTTCCTGAGGAAAGGCAAAGACCAGCCTGAGTGGAACCAAGCTGCTCTCTGAGGAGGGCCTTACTTGACATGCTGAAAGAGGACCCCGTTCCCTGTGATGTACAGTCTACTGCCATCCAGCGTGCTCTCGATGCGGAGCTGTCCCAGTGCGGAGTCTGGGTACTTGACAAGCAGACCCAGGGCCATCATGTACAACGGCTTCACAGACTCCAGGCCTGCTGCACGGCCCCCCTTCCCAGGGCTTGGGGGAGGACAAGAGGTCCGGGAACAGCCACCTGTGCCGGTGAGAATGGGGTGACTCCTATACCCCTCATGGTCATAACTCTATTAGAAGCTTTGGGTCTTGCTTCCTACTGCTGCCTTGAATTAGTACCAAAGAAGCTTAGAGGGAGATTATTTCCTTGCACAGCCTAATCTGGATCCTCTCAAAATCAGTATAATTTTTCGAATACTTAGTTAGGTTTACAGGTCAAAGTTATTGGTTGGGAGGTAGGGTTGGGGGGGGATTAATTTGCTGTATCATTAACATTTGATTTTCAGAAATTTCAGTAGAGCTGCCCTTTGGCCCCAGCCTCTTCAGGAATCTCCCTTAGTTCCAAGCTCTGCTCTAATCATCCGTGGGGAAGGACCGGCAACCCTAAGCACAGAACCTGATGTGCATCACAGGCTTCTCAGAGTCACAGCCCCTATCACTCCTGGGCAGATTTTTCCCCAGAGACAAACTACGTGGTGTTACTTTCAGATTGGGTATTTGGGTTGCTGGCTCATGGGCAGGCCCTTGTTCTACTGCAGTGGGCACAATGCACAATCTATAGGATCCTAGCCCAGTGGCAACAATGGGCCAGGAGGCAAGCTGCTGGGTGATTTTCATGGATCTTTATAAATGAAATTTTTAAAAAAAGATTCTATTTATTTGAGAGAGAGAGTGAGAGAGAGAGAGCCCGAGCAGAGGGAGAAGCAGGCTCCCCACCCAGCAGGGAGCCCGATACGGGGCTCGATTCCAGGACCCTGGGATCATGACCTGAGCCGAAGGCAGACGTTCAACTGACTGAGTCACCCAGGTGTCCCTGGTTTTCATGGATCTTCTCCAATCCTCTGAGTAAGCCTACAGGAGGCGTCATGCCATCCTTCTATCACAGATGAGGAAACTCTCCTGAGAGGCTAATTAAGTACCCTGCCCCAGACCACAAAGCTAGGTGGGGCAGAGCTGGGATTTGAGGGCAGTTTTGCCCATCTCCAAGGATACCGGAGCTGTTTCCCTTAGTCATGCGCTTTATAAAAGGCAAAACCCATGCTTTGTGTTTGAGGGCTGCTGCACGGTTTACAGAGCCTGACTGCAAACACGCTTTCCCTCCAACTTCACGTGGCTCTGGTGGAGCAGGCACCGCTGTACTCCTCTCTCAATGACTCATGTTCTCTGAGAAATAGAAGCCCCTGAAGGAGGAGTTTCAACTCACCCCCTCTCAAGAGGATTGTAAGGCCCTGGAACAGGCTCCTGAGACCTGCTGCAGGATGCCACTACTTGCAGATAGGATAGAACTCCCATTTTGCCTGGGGACGAGGCTGCGGGGGCTGGGCCTAAACACAGCAAAAGACCTTATTCCCATGGGTGATTGTCTGGTGATGCACAGGCCAAACTCCACGTGTGCAAGACCGTTCTCTACGTCCTCAGCACGCCAGCTGAGGCCACACTGGGGTAGCTAGTTTCCTGCAACATGCCCAGTAGCTTCCACAGATGTACAGGATTTGGGAGATGGGATGATGAAAGGCAAATAAAACATGTAAGGAAGAAACTAGAATGAGGTAGGCCTGGGAGCATGAAGGCCTGGATTGGACCGGGGTCAGGAAGCGTCAGAAGCAGGCAGACAGGCACAGCAGCCAGAGGCTGTGAAGTAGGGAAACAAGGGAATTTGGGGGTGGGTGAGAGAACTGAAGCACTAGCGGAGAAGCTGCCTGAGAGTCTCCCATGCCCTCCAGCCATGCCTGGAAGGGGCAGGATGGCAGTGGCCATCAGCTGCTGCAAGGTGCTCACCATTTCCACAAGCAGGGCAGACCCACTGTACCCCTGGGAAGCTTGCCCTTGCGCCCAACCTCCCTCCCTAGGACATTCAGGCCTGGTTTCCCCACCCAGGCTGGGCTGAGCTACCTACAGCTCAGTGGGAAGGCTGAGCAGACAGAGGGTACACAAGGGTTCAGGCTGAAATTGCTCTTCTCGTATTCTAAGTCAGCCAAAACACCCACCTCTCACCACTGCCCAAAGCCCAAAGTGGTTGTGGGAGGGAGGGGAGATGTTTGTTCTTGTCTTTTCCAGCTCAATCCTGGACTGCCCCAGAATGTCAAGGGGAGGGCAAGGTTCCCCTGGTGACATACCCATGTTCATTCGGTACAACCTTACAGCTTCAGTGAGCTCGGGGATTTCCAGAATTTCCACTTCTGCTTCTAACACATCTATGTTGGAGAAATTATCTGGTAGTAAAATCTTCTGTGAGCGTAGAAAATTCACTTGAAAAGCAAAAGGAAACAAAATGGTTAAGGAGGTTATTTCTGATTCAACTGTCGGTCCAGGTTTTGGCAGGTTTGTGGTTCTGCAACGTATCCTAGGCTCTCTTTGTTCTGAAACAATTTCTAAACATACCTGGTTCGATTAGCTTTGAGTCTGTGGTTTCAAGGTGAAAGGCCCCAAATGACTTTGTTTTCCTGTGTTTGAGTCCATGGGTGTGGCCTCCCTTGGCCTGGCCTGGGGCTTCCAGGCCAGGCCCTCCTGGTGAATATACTGGCCTTGAGACTTACCCTGTGAGTCTTGACCCAAGAGTAGGTCATTCCAAAAGAGGGAGTTGTCTTGCCGCTTACAGAGGAAGGGCCCAGCTGAGCTGGGCCGGCAGGTGGCACTTGCAGTTTGTCCCTGCCTGGATTGCAGTGTGGGAGGCAGAGATGGAGCCAACGCTAACGTCCTGTGTGAATCAACTTGGAGATTCAGAAGCACATCAAGACAACTTTCCAGGTGACTATAAGGAATGGCTGGGGTTCCAGGCATTTGGGCCCCAGTACAGTTTGGGTGTTTCCTGCCCTATTCATCTAGGTGGCAACAGCATCTTGGAATCAAAGAGCTCACTCAGTTCACACCCTGACCAGAGCATGTCCTAGGGTGGTGGGGGGAAAGAGGTTGTCTCTGTCCAGGGTTGAAGATCTCCCTCCTTAGGCCACTAGCTCAAGCAGACAATTTTACAATGATTTTGGGGAACCTTTCACCATACACCCTCCTTCTCTTTTGTTCTGGATTTAGTGGATATGAGAGCAGGTAGGGACCATTCTTTGAAACAAAGGAATAGGAATAGGAAACGCTCTTTCCTCATTTTATGCTGACAGGAACTGAGGCTGGGAGACCACCCAGGTGGATATATAAAGGCAAGCTAGAGAGTAGCTGGCTTTTGAGCCCAGCTCAGGGCCTTGCCCTTCACACCAACTCCTGTGGCCCCTGATCACTGCAGGCAGCTTCCAGTGCCCCTTTACACCCAGGCCATCCCCAAATGAACAGGGAATAAAATAGCTCTGAGGTTTGTGGGAGTCTAAAGCTGGGAATCTGCTTGCCTTCCAGAAGGCTCTGTCATGCTTCCACCACTTCAGCCCAAGGAAGCTCCTGAGGCCCTAAGCACCAAGCTGAGCCTCCATGGGATGTGGGATGAGTAGGGGTGGATGGGCCCTATCAGCCACCCCCCCACCCCCAGGATAGAGCAATCACCAATGAAACGGAACTCGCTGCACTCGCACTCGATTAGGGCCACAGTCTCAGCCAGCCACAGCAGATTGTCTTCAGTCACCAGGCTTGGATACTTGGCCACTAGGTCTAGGGGCAGAAAACAGTAATGCACTTCCTCTTCCGTGTCTAACAGTGGTGTGTCCATGAGTCCCAAAGGTGCCTTATCATGTAGGCCTGGAAGAGAATGTGCAGAGTGGCATTACCACCTCTCAGAGGCCAGGGGTTCTCACTGATCCCAGGGTCCTAGGGGAAGCTGGGGAGATCACCCCAGAGATGGTCCCTGCCAGGTCCCTCCTTTCCCCATCCCCCCCTCTCTAGATGTAACCCTAACCGCAAACGCAGGAGTATGGTGGGGAGAAGGACACGGAAATCTGTTTTTCCTACAATGAAGGGCAGTAGGACGTGTTGTAAGAGTTTCGCTTATGTACTCAAAGTCATTAAATTCATACTTGTTACCTATCTGGTTTTTTCTAACTGATCAAACCAACCATTGTGACCCACAGATAAAATGGATGCTTTTGACTCTCTTGGAAGCTCAAAACCCATCAATAATCATGAATGGCTGTTTTGGTATCTCAGATAGGCCAATCTATACTGTAAGTCACCCATCAGACGGTGATCATTTGGAGACACTTCTTGTGTGGTAGTTAGAGGTGACTTGAAAGGTTGGTAGAATTCTCTGACTACGAGGAGGGGGCAGAATACAGCCCAGCCCAGCCTTGCCCAAATATGCAGAGGAATGAACGTGGAAAAGGGTGTTTAGTTCCAGTGGATAAGCAGCCTTGGAGAGGGCATGTGGCAGGGTACAAGATCAAAGAAGATGATGGAGAGGTACAGAGATCATCCAAAACTAGTTCAGCAATCAGAGTACTCTCTGGAGGAAGCCACTTCTGTTAGGGTGAGGAGAAGGGAAGCTGGTGTGGGCTATAGGAAGGGTCAGCCAGTGGGTATACCTGTGAAGGCGGGGCTTTTTATAGGAAATTCTGAGGGTTTGCTGATACACTTCCATGTTCGCCAGTAGTTCAAAGATGCTCTCTCAGCAACAGGTATGTCTGCAGGCCGTACACGTAGGTGGTGTTTCCCTTCCTTCAGATTATCTAGAGTCTGTTACATACAGAAAATTACTGCCTGGAAAATTCTAAATCGCATAATTATCGATTAGTTCTTGGGCAAAATACCAGGAAAAATAGCATGTGACTTACTTTGGTAAAGGTTTTTGAAATAAATTTAGTCAATCACACGAAAATATAAAAATTTAGGTCTACAAGATGATATGCTGATATTCAAAATTTCAATAACTATCTTCTGATTTTTGAAACAATCTTTTTGGGTTATAATTTTATGCTGATTAATAGAAATTTATCTTACATAAGCTAAAGAGTAATTTATATTTCATCATTAAAAACTAGAGATTTTCTACCATTTCCCCTCAACAATTTGTATAACTGCTGTGATCTGCTTATTGTTTGTGTTCATCCTAACCCTGGAATGTGATCTAAGCAGGGAATTGGACGTGGCACAGGGTACCACATTTTTCAAAGCACTTTCATATACATTTGCTCATTTACCCTAACACAACTCTGTGAGATAGATGTCGTAAATGTCTGCATTCCCATTTTACTGATGAAGCAATTGAGGTTAAAGGATTTGGGACTTGCTCAGGCAGTCTTCCACATCCAGAGCTCCTCCACTTGAAGGAGCAGGTGACCAGGCGTGGGTACATAAGCTGGAGCACGCCAGGTAGGCAGGGCTGAAGCTCAAAGCAGAAGGTGGCCTGGTGTTGCCCATCACTCAAGGACCCATTCTCCCTTTAAAGTCCTGTATAGGGGGCAGATTATCATAACAGCAAGCCCATTTTTCCTGTCCCTACTCTAGAAGAAAATAGTATTTTCCCAAGAAATTTCTGGAGATAGCTAGAGAAGTAGTCTTTGAAAGGCACCATATGACAACTTTTTTTTTCTCTAGGAGCCTCAAAATCAACAAAATACCTTAGGTTCAATATGAAACTAATAAAAGAACCTGCTTCTAAGCTGAACTACACAGGTGAAGCTCTTGCGAAGCGGCTCATAGGAAGCCTGAGCTTGGAAAGTGCCTTCTGGTGGCTATGGCTGTAAACTGCACCCACATAACTGCATAAGGTCTGTAAAAGGAGGGGACTAGAAATGGGAGAACCTTCCTCACTTTGGGTGACTGGTGGACTTGTGGAAGGACTGGAAAATGTCAGGGTCATGGGGAGTGCTTTCCGGGAGCACTGAGTAATGGGAGGGAGGAACAGTGTGTGTGTGTGAAACACCAGAAGAGAGTCTGTCATTCATTCATTTGAGAAATGCTTGTGTATCATCAGGGCCGCAGATACTGTGCCTGGGCTCAAGGAGCTCTCAGCTTGGAAAGCTGAGAAAAGACAAGAAAAACAACAATTTACATATATTGAGATTAAAAGCCAGCAACATTACTGAAGTTTCAGGAGCTCCAGGAACCCTAGAATTTCTTTCCACAGCGTTGGAAGGAAATGTAAGCTTTCTTGTCCCTCTTTGCTCAGGATTGCACACAACTTTAGATTCTGTGTCAAGCTGTCAGCTATCCTGAGGAGGGAAACTGGTGAAAGATGGGTTTCTGTATGAGGGAGTAGTTGGCCTCAGGCAAAGAGAAATAAAAATGAGGTGCCAGGAAGGTAACAGAGAAACTGGAACAGGTTCTGCATCAGTGGGTGAGCAGGATTACTGAATTCAAATGAGATGATAATGATGATGAAGGTGGTAATAATAATAATAATGATAATAATAATAAATTATATTATAATGTGACAGTATTTGTACTAAGTGGAATAAAAAAAACAGTGACTGCACAGGAAGGACAGGACAGGTGGGAGGATGGTAGGCAGAAATATATACTGAGCCACCTGCCTCTGTGCCTTGATTGTAGTGTTAAGGTGTGTGGAGGTTGGGGCACCTGGGTGGCTCAGTTGGTTAAGCGTCTGCCTTCAGCTTGGGTCATGATCTCGAGGTCCTGGGATTGAGCCCCATGTTGGGCTCTCTGCTCAGCAAGGAGTCCGCTTCTTCCTCTCCCTCTCCCTCTCAGTTCTCCCAATCTCTCTCTCTCTCTCAAATAAATAAATAAAATCTTAAAAAAAAAAAAAAAGGTGTATGGAGGTTGGGGGAGTGAGGGAGATGAATCTAGAGCAGTAAACAAGAGCCAGAGAGTGAAGCGCTCTGTAAGCTGGGCTGAGGAGATTGATATATCCCCTGGTTAAGAGAAGACATTGAAGGATTTTTTTTTTTTTTTAAAGATTTAATTTATTTATTTGACAGAGAGAGACACAGCGAGAGAGGGAATACAAGCAGGGGGAGTGGGAGAGGGAGAAGCAGGCTCCCCGCAGAGCAGGGAGCCTGATGCGGGACTCGATCCCAGGACCCTGGGATCATGACCTGAGCTGAAGGCAGTCGCTTAACCAACTGAGCCACCCAGGCACCCGACATTGAAGGATTTAAAGCAGGGACTGTGACTTGACTGATAGTCACACCATCTCCACCCAGTCAGCCAGCAAGCCCTAAGACTCCATGCCCTGCTCTCTGCTCTACCCTCTTCCTTCTTTCCCCTCCCCCAGTCCTGGTCCTCTCATCCCCAGGCCCTCTCCCTACAGTGATCTTTCAAACATGCAAATGAGTCCAAACCACTCTCCATCTTAAAAAACTTCAGTGCTCCCCACTACTTATAGGACATCCAAATTCTCCTTGGCATTACATGCAAGGTCCTCCACAATCAGTGGAGGCAGCAGGATATACACAAAAAGCACAACGGACTTGAACTCAGACAGACTGGGCTTTGAATCTTGGTCACTTAAGAGCTGACATTTATTGCCCAGGCACTTTTTTTTTTTAAGATTTTACTTTTAAGTAATCTCTACACCCAACATGGGGCTCAAACTCACAACCCCAAGAACAAAAGTTGCACATTCTACTGACTGAGCCAGCCAGATACTGCAACCCAAGCATTTTTTTTTTTTTTTAAGATTTTATTTATTTATTTGACAGAGACAGAGACAGCGAGAGCAGAAACACAAGCAGGGGGAGTGGGAGAGGGAGAAGCAGGCTTCCTGCCGAGCCGGGAGCCCGATGTGGGACTCGATCCCAGGACCCTGGGATCATGACCTGAGCCGAAGGCAGTCGCTCAACCAACTGAGCCACCCAGGCGCCCTGCAACCCAAGCATTTTTAAACTGAATCCTCCTAATGTCCCCCATCCCCCACATACCAAGTAGGCTTTACTATTTTTTTTTTTTTAAGATTTTATTTATTTATTTGACAGAGAGAGATACAGCGAGAGCAGGAACACAAGCAGGGGGAGTGGGAGAGGGAGAAGCAGGCCTCCCGCCAAGCAAGGAGCCCGACGCGGGACTCGATTCCAGGACCCCGGGATCGTGACCTGAGCCGAAGGCAGACGCTCAACGACTGAGCCACCCAGGCGCCCAAGTAGGCTTTACTATTATCACTCCCTTTTAGCAAATGGGAAACAAGGCCCAAGAAGGGAAAAAGTACTCAGTGCCCAAATAAGTGGAGACCCTAGGAATGGAACCCAGAAGTCTAGGGTCCATGCTCTTAACCATTGCTCTTACCAGTTGACTCCCATCTGTCACTTAACCTCTAGAAGCCTCAGGCTCCTCACATGCAAACTGGAGATAGGAAAATCTGGAAGATGTTGTTGTAAGGATTAAAGAAAATAATATAAATGTTAATTTCCTTCCTCTTAGTGGTCAGTTCCAAACTATCTTTTTTTTTTTTTTAAGATTTTATTTATTTATTTGAGAGAGAGAGAAAGCACATGAGAGGGGGGAGGGTCAGAGGCAGAAGCAGGCTCCCTGCCGAGCAGGGAGCCCGATGCGGGACTCGATCCAGGGACTCCAGGATCATAACCTGAGCCGAAGGCAGTCGCTTAACCAACTGAGCCACCCAGGCGCCCAGTTCCAAACTATCTTTTCAGCTTCATCTCCTACCATTCTTTCTGTCTGCATCCCATCATCAGTAACGCTAAACTCCATAAAGCTCCAAAGACATTGTAATGCCTCCTTAACTTTGTATATGCAATTTCCTCTTCCCAGAACACTTTCTCCTCCCTTCTCTGTCTAAAAAGCCTGAAGCCTCCCCTAGCTAGAATGGGTGATTCTCTTTTGTTCCCACAGACCCCTCCAAACTTCTCTCTCTGGGTCCCTGGCTTGGTTTCAGGCCTGTCCTTTCAGGCTTTGGGAGGAAGGACTGGCTGGATGCATCCCCAGCTTCTAGTCTAGAACCTAATGTGTAGTAAATTATCAGAATTGCTGTGTTAAATGAAAGAATGCATGTAAAAGAAGAGATAGAAAACTGAGTCCTCTGGAAAGAAAAGCAAAATGAGACATGAGGAAGCCCAAAATGAGCTGGCAGAGAAGTAGCCTGTATTCACAAAAACCGAGAAAGATGCTGAGGATCCAAAGCCATAGGAAAAGCCAGCACAGGATTACAATGGGCAGAGCCCAGAGAGTTCAGAGGGCAGTGAAGGCAGTGATTCCAACTTGGGACCTAAAGTCCAGAGGGAAGATCTACTAGAGAGAGGGACAAGGATGTAAAGGAGGAGAGGGAGACAGAATGACAGGACAAAAGGTCTCAACTTGGGTCTGATAGATGATGGATCATAACATGTTGGGTGAAGTAGAAAGAAATGAGAGTAACACTAGGGAGAGCCTACAAGAGACAGCAGACCATGTGAAACCCATGCTAAGCTGACTGCATCAGAAGAACTTGAAACTGCCATTTATTTCACTTGCAGATTCAAATCCTGAAATTCTGTCCCAGTGGAGGAAACAACAGTGCCCTTGAACAACTCTAAATTGGGCATTGTGGAAGGGATGTATTGAGGGAGGGAAATCCCTGCCTGGGAAAACAACCTGTTTGAGGAAGGGCCTACTCCCTTTTTGGAGGTGCTGTTTGATACCCGGGTATACCCTGTGGGGTGGGTGGGTGTGACAGTCCAACTAGTTTAGAGATATACTAGCTGATGGGAGAATGATCTATTTTGTAGAAATGAAATCTCCATTTCTTGCTACTTCTACGAATGTGAAGTGTGAGCTGTACCATTCTCTCCAAGAAAGGTATGTTTTTGTTTTTTAAAGATTTTATTTATTTATTTGTCAGAGAGAGAGAGAGTACACACAAGCAGGCGGAGTGAGAGGCAGAGGGAGAAGCAGACTCCCTGCTGAGCAGGGAGCCCGACGTGGGACTTGATCCCGGGACCCCAGGATCATGACCTGAGCCGAAGGCAGATGCTTAACGGCTGAGCCACCCAGGCACCCCCAAGAAAGGTATGTTTGACAAATCTTAAAAAAGAAAAACATACAAATAAGTCCCAAAAGATCACAGTTCCTGCCAGTCAAGTCATGCACTAGGCCCAGAAGCCTTAATTAGGTTGTTTTCTAAACTCTCTCAGTCAATCCTTGCTCTGACTTCTAGAAATACAAGACCTTCTACTCATGGGAAGCCATTTAGGTACTATATGAATCCAAAGAACACATTCCCTAACCCCCTCACTTTGCTTTATTGTTCTCAATAACACCTACTTATTTATTTACCATCTGCTAGTCTCCCCTAGTAGATATAACCTCCAAAACCATGAGGATCTTGCCTGTTTTGTTTTCTGCTATATTTGCAGCACCCACAACAGTTCCTGTGGGATCTCAATACATTTTTTTAAGGATTTTATTTATTTATTTGAGAGAGAGAGAGCATGAGCGGGGGGAGGGGCAGAGGGAGAGGGAGAAGCAGATTCCCTGTTGAGCTGGGAGCCCAATGTGGGGCTCGATCCCAGGACCCAGAGATCATGACCTGAGCCGAAGTCAGATGCGCAGCTGACTGAGCCACCCAGGCGCCCCTCAACACATTTTCATAGAATGAATGAGGTAATGAATTAGTGAAGAGAATTTCAGAGAGCCTAGTTTCCAGCTGTCCTTTGGCTTTGTTGACTGAAGTTGCCACAGAGTATATGGCTGGTCTCTATGGACTTCAATTCCACTTCTATGTGCCTGAACAGACTTTTATGATGCTGTTATGACTTTTACTATTCACATGCTATGACCCCAAAAATTATTTATTTATTTTTTAAAGATTTTATTTATTTATTTGAGAGAGAGAATGAGAGAGAGAGCACATGAGAGGGGGGAGGGTCAGAGGGAGAAGCAGACTCCCCGCCGAGCAGGGAGCCCGATGCGGGACTCGATCCAGGGACTCCAGGATCATGACCCGAGCCGAAGGCAGTCGCTTAACCAACTGAGCCACCCAGGCGCCCCTTCCCAGAAAATTATTAGAGGGAAGATTTCTTTAGGGAAATATAGACCCGAATTCAGATGGCTAGTTACTAACACAAGGATAATTAATGTTACTTTTGGCCTAGATAGTAGCGAAAAAATATGTCAGTCAGAAGCAGTGTAAGACTAATGACATGGGGGCAATTGTGTATGTGTGTAGGTATGGTCACCAAAAGACGGCTGACAAATGTACTAGTAGAAGAGCTCTGGGACTTAACGGAGGTTTTCCAAAGCAGAACCAGTGCTCAGAGATGCCTTATGCTCTGATGTGGGCTGTTGAAAGGAGCTTGGAAGGAGCTTGCAAATCTCCAACTGCCTTGTAAAAACAAGGAAGGCTAACATCAATCTGAAGCTCAAGGAAGTGAGGCTAGTAGATCAAAAGGATGTGTAGAACAGCTGCAATCAACCAAAGAAGCCAAATAAGATACAGCTATCAGGATCTCAAACCTGCCCCTCCCACTGCCACCTCCAGTTTCTTGGCCCTGCAGAAGTAGATTCAACCTTCATAGGTCATCCTGGGTTCATAATTCAATGTTCTCTCAGTGGATGTTTATTAAACAGGCTGGTACTGTGAGAGGCTAGGAATGCAAACATGAAAAGAATACAGGCTAGTGAAGGAGAAAGATATATGAATACCTGATCCAAACAGAATAGCATTGATAGGTGACAGGAATTAACTCTGAGAGCAGAGAAACAAAAACGCTGCCTGGAAATGTCAGGCTAGGCTTCCCTTGGATCATACTTAGGGTAAATCTTAAAGGGGGATCATTTTAGAAAGAAGAAACAGCAAGTTAAAAGATGTGAAGAGAAGGCATTTGGGGTGCTTAGGGACATGGCTGAACTTCAAAGTGTATGTGTGTGTGAGTGCCCACGCGCGCACGTAGGTGTGTGTGTCTTGGGAGAGGAGCCAGGGCAAGCAGACGCTATGTCAGGGGTTGTCCACTTACCCGTATATCACAGACAAGCTACGCTGTTGGGATGAGTATCTACTGTTTATCTAATCTTCCTTTCCAAGATCACACTGGTAATCTGTCTTCACATCATGAGTAATAGGAAATGTGAGACCCATTACTGGTCTGTTTTCTTAAAAGCATCATTTGTGTCTTCAACATAAAAACTCCCTGGCTCCCTTGAGCACAAGGAATGCAGGTATATTTGGGTTGCTTGCTGGTAGCAGAATGCTCATAGGCAGAATAATTTAAGTTTCTAAATTTAGAAGTCCCAGAAGGCAATGGAAAAGGAAACACAAGTAGCATGCATTGTCATACTAAGTCCTCAGTGGTCTTCAAGGGACAAGTAAAAGGGAATCGACAGTCTGCCAAAAACCTTGAACCCTTGTGAGTGACCCTGAAGAGAAATTTCACACTGCAGTAGCAACTCACTCTCAACCAGGCTGATAGCTTGTAAGAGGCTTGAAGCAGTTTACATTTAGGCAAAGAGGATTTCCCAAATTACACAGAAAGTTCTAGTATACCCTAAAACGTTAATGTACAGACCTGGAATGACTACTCTGTTTTTTCTCTGTGAACATCCAGGCTCATAGATTTACATATCAGCTTTGATAACTCCCAAATTTATACCTCTAGATCAGATTGCTCCCATGAATTCCAGACCTTATACATCCTGCTGCCTTTTCACCATTGCCACTTGAATGTTTAATAAATACCCTTTTCTTGCCTCTCAAACTTAACACATTCAAATCCCAACTCCTGATTTCTCCGCCTAAACCTGCACATCCCTTGGAATCCACCATTCCCCTTACTGCTCAGGATACAAAGGAGTTATCTATTCTCTCTTACCCTACCAACAATTCATACCAATAATTCATTAGCAAACCCTGTCAGTTCTATCATCGAGACATATACAGAATTTGAACATTCTAACTCCACTATTACCACATTAGGCCAAACTACCACTATATTTTACCTGGATGGTATAGGAGCCTCCTAACTGGTCTTCCTGCTTTTCCTGTGCCCCACTAGAGTGTAGGCCAGGGGTTGACACATTGCGGGGCTTGAACTCATGACCTTGAGATCAAAACCTGAGCTGAGATCAAGAGTCAGGTGCCTCACGCATTGAGCTGCCACCCAGGTACCCTGGCAAATTTTTTTCTGTAAAAGTGTGGATAGTAAATATTTTAGGCTTTGAGAATATGGTCCCTGTTGCAACTATTCAACTCTGTATTATAGCTCAAGAGCAGCTATAAACAATATATAAACAAATGAGCATGACTGTGTTCCAATAAAACTTAATGGGCACTGAAATTTGAATTTCAGATAATTTTCTTTTCTTTTTTTTTTAAAGATTTTATTTATTTATTTGTCGGAGGGGGGGCAGAAGCAGGGGGAGCGGTAGGCAGAGGGAGAAGCAGGCTCCCTGCTGAGCAAGGAGCCCATGCGGCACTCAATCCCAGGACCCTAGGATCATGACCTGAGCCAAAGGCAGATGCTTAATGGACTGAGCCACTGAGGCATCCCTGTAAAAACCATTCCTAGCTAACAGGTTGTACAAAAAAGGTAGTAAGCTGGATTTCATCCATAGGCTATAGTTTGATGACTCCTGTTCTAATATTAAGACAGAAGTCAATGATTTTTTTATAGTTTTATTGAAATATATTTAATGTGAAATGCATTCATATTATATATAATATGAATGATAAAATCTCCTATTTAAATTGTACAGTTCAATGGTTTTTAGTATGTTCACAAAGTTGTGCAACCATCATCACAATCTCTTTCAACATCCTAAAAAGTTACTCTGTACCCATTAACAGTCATTGCCAATCCTGCCCACCCTATCCTTCCCACCCTGTACCTCAGCTCTAGGCAACAACTAATCTACCTTCTGTCTCTAGAACTTCGCCTATTATGCACATTTTATATAAATTGAATCAATACAATATATGGTCCTCTGTGTCTGGCTTCTTTCACTTAGCAAAATGTTTTGAAGTTCATCCGTGTTGTTACATGTATCAGTACTTCATTCCTTTTTATTGACAAATAATATTCCATTGTATGGATATCCATTTTGTTTGTTTATTCATCAGCTGATGAACATAAGGATTGTTTCTACTTTTTGGCTACTATGAATAATGCTGCTTTGAACATTTGTTTACAAGTTTTTGTGTGGACATAAGTTTTAATTTTTCTTGGGTATATACTTAGAAGTGGAATTAACTGGGTCACATGGTAACTCTAACTTTTTGAGGAACTGCCAGACTGTTTTCCAAAGAAGCTTACAAATTTACATTCCCATCAGCAGTGGGTGAGGGTTCCAATTTCTCCACATCCTTGCCAACACCTGTCATTGCCTGTCCTTTTGATGATAGACATCCTAGTGTGTGTGAAGTGATATCTCATTATGGTTTCCATTTGCATTTCCCTGATGGCTAATAATGATTTTTGGACAGGCCTTAGCAGTGGGGAAAGTGATGGAAATGTGTGAGGCTGTTGATTTGTTTGAGATGGCTACTGATTCTCCAGCTGTATTTACACTCTGCTTCACAGAATAAACATCACTTCAATTAGACCAGCCTAAGTGTTTATTTCTTTGAAAACACTATTTCCAAAACATAAGCACTTGTTCTACTGTATCTTTAGGGAGGCAGATCCACATGATTCTTCAAATACTTCTAATGCTCACACAACTTGGGACTTTGAAATTGGACCCACTCATTGGCCTCTGAGTTGCTACCTCCTATACTGAAGTTGCTTCCCAGATAGATTTTGTTTCAATTTGGAAAGTGAGGATAGGAAAGGAATTAAAGGGCTTTATAAACTGTTTGTATAGCTGGCTTGTGTTCTTTAAAATGGTTCTTCAAAAAATTGCCTTGATCTCCTTGATTTTCTGCAATGAACAAGTGACTCCCTCCTTCCCCACAATAATGGAGCTTTGGCACAGAGTCATCAGCAATCTTGACACGCCAGGCCGTGTAAGTAATTTTGAAGCCACTTGTAATCAATTCTAGCGCTCCACTCCAGACGTAGTTAAAACCGATTTTATTTTGGGCGCCTGGGTGGCTCAGTCGGCTAAGCGTCTGCCTTCAGCTCAGATCATGATCCCAGGGTCCTGGGATCGAGCCCCGCATCGGGCTCCCTGCTCAGCGGGAGGCCTGCTTCTCCCTCTCCCACTCCCCTTGCTTGTGTTCCCTCTCTCGCTGTGTCCCTCTCTGTCAAATAAATAAATAAAATCTTAAAAAAAAAAATTTATTTCAGGTGGATAGCCTTAAAAAAAATAAAAAGAATACTACAACAACTTGTGTTGGAATATGTTAAGGGTTTTTTTTAGGGTTTTGATTTCCAAATATATAATAACTTTTAAGAAAAAGCATTAAATTATTTAGTAAGGATTATCTACAAAAACACTCAGTGTAGGGGTGCCTGGGTGGCTCAGTTGTTGGGCATCTGCCTTCGGCTCGGGTCATGATCCCAGTGACCCGGGATTGAGCCCCGTGTCAGGCTCCCTGCTCCGCGGGAAGCCTGCTTCTCCCTCTCCCACTCCCCCTGCTTGGGTTCCCTCTCTCGCTGTGTCCCTCTCTGTCAAATGAATAAATAAAATCTTAAAAAAAAAAAGAGTTCATCTGTCTAAAAAACAAAACAAAACAAAACAAAACACTCAGTGTAAAATGTTCTCATTCCTATATGACCCAAATATGCATGATCTACCTCAATTTTCTTCTAAGAGGTGTTCAGGAAGCACAGCTGGTAGTGCACTGAGCTGAACTGTGACTTGTTGGGTCAGTGCTTATGGAGATGGATCCAGTAAACAACATTTTGTCCAGACAGTGGGATTAATATGGAGCATGGCCCAATGGTCCTTTCTAGTCATAACATTTAGCTTTTCTAGGTTAAAAAAAATCATTGTCCAAAAACTAAGAATAAGCTACTTAAGATAAGCCATAGAAATGGTTTCTGTCGTTTGAAGAAAAGTTAAGATTCAAGAAGAATGTTAAAATAGGATTTCCAAGAGTCAAGGAACCAACTCAGCAGTTGGTTAAGTCCTATCCCGGGGCTGTGGTGGCTACTGGTATAGGTAAGGCAGAGTCAGGATGAAATCCTTTATTCAGTTTATTGATTACTCTAACTCATTCATCACACTTCCCCATTAAGAGGGTCATCTCAGCAACCAAAATATGAAAGGACACAACACGTAGTGATTGATATGAGGCCTATGTTACTGATCACTCCTGGAAGACAAGAGTATCTTACCTGCAACAAAGGCATCAGCTGCAAACCCAGCGCTTGCTCATAGAGTAAGTTCAATTCTGCACAACTGGAGAAGGAGAGTTTGGAAGTGTAGAGGTAATAGTGCACATGCCTGAATGTGGAACCGTCTCTGTCGATGAATAGCCTCTGGCTTTCCAAGGAGGTCAAGGCTGAAGCCTCTTTCCACAGCAGGGAGTCTGGAAACTGAGCGAGTTTGCTTCTGGGAACTGAGAAATGCCAGCCCCCAACGTTGAAATGAAACAAATCCTCTGCTGATTCATGAGGCATGCCAGGCTCCTCCTAAAAGGGGAATAAAAACAGAGCTATGCGAGAAAAAGAAATAAAAAGCATCCATCTTGGAAAGGAAGAAGTAAGATTATCTCTATTTGCAGATGATGTGATCTTGCATATAGAAAATCCCAAGGAATTCACTAGGAAATTATTAGAAATGAGTTTAGTAAGGGTGAAAGATATGTATCAATTGTATTTTTATTTTTAAATTTTATTTATGTATTTATTTGAGAGGGAGAGAGAGAGAACACAAGAGTGGGGGTGGGGTGGACAGAGGGAGAGAGAGAATGTCAAGCAAGCTCCACACGCGGCACAGAGCCTATTGAGGGGCTTGATCTCTCAACCCTGAGATCATGAACTGAGCTAAAATCAAGAGTCAGATGCTTAACTGACTGAGCCACCCAGGCGCCCCTCAATTGGGATGTTAATACACAAGCAGTGAACAATCCAAAAATGAGATTCAGAAAACAATTCTATTCCAATAGTATCAAAAAGAACAAAATATTTAGGAATAAATTTAACAAAAGAAAGGTAATACTTGTACTCTGAAAAGTTCAAAACATAGTTGAAAGAAATTTTAAAGACTTAAGTAAATGGAAAAACATCTCATGTTTACCAATCAGAAGACTTAATACTGTTAAGACTGTAATACTCTCCAGATCTACAGATTGAACACAGTCCCGATGAAAATTCCAGCTGCCTTTTTTTTTTTTGGCAAAAATTGACAAGCTGGGGGTGCCTGGGTGGCTCAGTCAGTTAGCGTCTGCCTTCAGCTTGGGTCATGATCCCAGGGTCCTGGAATAGAGCCCCTCATCGGGCTACCTGCTCAGTGGAGGGTCTGCTTCACCCTCTCCCTCTGCCCCTCCCCCCACTCATGGTCTGTGTTCTCTCTCACTCACAAATAAATAAATAAAATCTTTTA
Source organism: Mirounga angustirostris (assembly GCF_029215605.1). NCBI lineage: Eukaryota > Metazoa > Chordata > Mammalia > Carnivora > Phocidae > Mirounga > Mirounga angustirostris. The sequence goes on along the minus strand of NW_026991724.1, from coordinate 18,508,045 downwards.
AAAAAATTGACAAACTGATGTTAAAGTTCATATGGAAATAAAAGGGAATAGTAAAAACAATCAAACAAACAAAAAAACCCTCCAACTCTTGAAAAAGGAGAACAAAAAAATTTTTTTTAAAGATTAATTAATTAATTTGGGAGAGTGAGGGGAGGGGCAGAGGGAGAGAATCTCAAGCAGACTCCCTGCTGAGCTCAGAGCCCAAGGTGGGACTTGATTCCATGACCCATGAGATCATAACCTGAGCTGAAATGAAAAGTCAGACACTTAAGTGACTGAGCCACCCAGGCGCCCCAAGAACAAAATTTGATGATTCACACTTCCCACTTTCAAAACTTACTAAAAAGCTATAGTAGTCAAGATAGTGTGCTATTGTATAAGGAAAACATATGGATAAGTGGAATACCATTGAGAGTCCAGAAATAAACCTTGACATTTATAGTTAATTGAATTTGACAAGGGAGCCAAGGCAATCCAATGGATAAAGAATAGCCTTTTCAAAAACTGGTGCTGGGACAGCTGGACATCCAAATGCAAAAAAAAAAAAAAAGTTAGACCCCTACCTCACACCATACATAGAAATTAACACCAAATGGGACAAACCTAAAAATAAGAGCTAAAACTATAAAACCCTTAGAAGAAAACACAAAATCCTCATGATCTTGGATTAGGTAATGCCTTCTTAGATAAGATACAAAAAGCACAAGTGAAACAAATAAGCAAATAAAACTTCATCAAAATTGCAAATTTTTGTGCTCCAAAGGACACCATCAAGATTTGCAGATCACATATCTGATAAAGAACTTGTATTTAGACTACATAAATAACTCTTACAACTCAATAATAAAAATAATAATAAAAAGATGAACAATCAGGGGCGCCTGGGTGGCTCAGTCGTTAAGCGTCTGCCTTCGGCTCAGGTCATGATCCCAGGGTTCTGGGATTGAGTCCCACATCGGGCTCCCTGCTCGGCGGGAAGCCTGCTTCTCCCTCTCCCACTCCCCCCTGCTTGTATTCCCTCTCTCGCTGTGTCTCTATCAAATAAATAAATAAAATCTTAAAAAAAAAAAAGATGAACAATCAAATTTAAAAGGGAGTAAAAAATCTAAAAACACATTTCTCTATGCTAAATGAAAGAAGCCAGACACAAAAGCCACATATTACATGATTCCATCTATGTGTAATGTGCAGAATAGGCAAATTTATAGAGTTGATTAGTGGTGGCTTAGGGCTAGAGAGGTTGTGGGGGAAATGCACAGTGACTAGTAACAGGTATGGAATTTCTTTTCTTTTTCAAATAATGAAAATGTTGTAAAATTGTGGTACTAGTTGCACACTCTGTGAATATACTAAAAACCACTGAACTGTAAACTTTAAATGTAAATTGTAGTATGGGAATTATTTTTTAATAAAGCCATTTTAAAAAATAAAAAAAAAACGTTTAAGACAGAGAGTTAGGAGGTCCTGCGTTGGGCTCTGCACTCAGCATGGAGTCCGCTTGGGATTCTTTCCTTTTTCCTCTCCCTCCCCCTCTGCCCCTTCCCCTGCTCTTTCTCTCTCTTAAATAAATAAATAAATAAATAAATAAATAAATAAACAAACAAACAAATAAATAAAATCTTTAATTTAAAAAAAAAAGGAGAGAGAGAGTTGTGAGGAGGCGCTCCCTACCCCTCTGAGTGCATGCAGAGCTCTCTTGGGATCGTACCTGCAGAGACACTACATTATTGAGACCATAGCAGAATAGCTGAATGTTGTGGTTTCCTTTTTGTATATACAAAGGCAGCAAAGATCATTAACCTTCCTCAGCTCATTGTGAAAAGTTCAAGGTTATCTATTCATATAAATGTACTATTTTGCTTCAAGATAACCTAGCTTATCAACACTATAGAAAAGTAGAACATATGAACATACAAACCATCTGTATCAGATTTTAAAATAAACAAGGAGGACTACTCTTGTAAACAAAATTTAAAAGGTGGTAAATAGTATATAAAATTCTACCTTAAAAAGAACATAAAAGAATTCTAAATAAAAATTATGCATGGTGAAGCAATTGGGGTGCAATGTACTGATATTTATAACATTTTGAAATGCATCAAAAAACCAATATGGATTGGTAAAGGGATGGACAGATGGACATATGATAAAAACAAATATAGCAAGATGTTCACTGTAGAATCCAGGCAGTGGGTATATAGTTCGTTCAGCCTTTCTGAATCCTCCAAATTTGCATTAAAATGTTGGTGGGGGGGGGAAGAGTTGGTTGCTCAAGAGAGGAAAGGCTCACTTCTCCAACAAAACCTGCATCTTCTATTTTGATAGCTGAGGAAGGAAAATAAATGGCATGCAACAAAGAAGTGGGTGGAGTTCCTTTCTCTTATAATAACTGGTCTAAATAATTCAGAAGAGCAATTATATATGCCACATTTGAGGCTAGAAGAGTTAAAGGCACCATGAGAAAGATTACAAATTTTTAAATGGTGTCATGATTCACAGAAGCTGAGTAAGAAAAGCCAATCTAACCAACTAATCTACACTTTTGAGTCCCGGCCCTTTTAAAAATGGCTACAGCTGAGCATGACAAACTGATGGTAAATAAGGGCCCCACCCAGACCAGGAAGCATAAATAAGCAAGAACTCTTGATTTTGCTTTCAGTTCTTCTTGAAGGTGACTAGCTGGTTGATAGCTCAGTGTAAGTGCTCCTACTATGCAGATTTTGGCTGCCAAAGAAGACCCACTCCTGGACGGTGAGCTACAGTTCTGTTCTCAGTCCTCTTTTCTTATTAAGGATAGGCTTTGACAAGCGTCTTTGCTCAAGAGTTTGCCTCCTTCTTACACATACATGTCCCATCCACAGGTGGGCTCTCAAGAGATGCCTGCTGGAGTGAGGGTAGGGGTTAAGGATGTGGCTGTTCTTTCTAGAGTTTTCTTTCCAAAGACTGCACAGGGTTTGTTAGAACTATCCCAGCCTGGGGAGAGCCCTCGGTCAAAGGCAAGCTTGGGGATCTGTAGTACTTGAAGGGCAAAATGCTTCTTGCCAGACTGCCTACAGGAAATGGGGTAGCCCTCGCATAATCTCCAGCCCATTCCAAAGAGTATCTCTCTTTTCCGCACTGATCCTCCCTCCCAAAGGAGCACCTTCCAAATAGACTTTTAGAGCTGTAACCACCTCATGATCTAAAGACAGGACTTCAACTCCTCAGAGCCAAGTTCACCAACGATTCAGATCTGGGGCTCCCTCCCTATCATGCCTGAGAGAGCCGCCCCCGCCCCCATCCCCATTCCCTACCCCTTCTCATTTGGATCTGGACACCTCCCCCACCCCATTTACCCGCCGGCCACTGCCTGGTCTCAGAGTCAACAGCTCCAAATGCTGAGACAAGAAGAGCTTCACCTTGTCAAGAGGCACAACTCCACCTCTCAGAAGCCCCCCAAAACCTCAGACCTAGAACAATTCATCCCTCAAAACAGGCGCATTCTTCCAATCCCTCAGAGCCAGTCCCCAAACCCTTCAAAGCTGGGACCATGTCCCACCCCATGTCCCAGAGCCAGGTCCCTAACCCCATAGCCCTAATCCTTGGCCACATCACCTCCCCAATCGCCGCTTTGGTGTTTTTGGCGCCCCCGCCAGGGCGGGATCCATACCATAGTCCGGACGCCTGAGGCGGGTGCGCGCGTGATCACAGCACTAACGGCCTGGGGAGATGGGCGGCACGCGCGGTGGGGCGGGGCCTGCGGCGGGGGCGGGGCCTGGCGTGCGCCAGCCTGTCTCGTGGACCGAGACAGGTGAGGGGCGGGCGGGGATGGCGGAGCAGTGGGATCTGGACGAGGAAGGCGTCCGCCGCCTGGGGGCGCTGACTCTGGAGCAGCCCGGTAGGGCCAGGCCGGGAGGACCTGGGCCGGGAGCGTGGGGTCTGAGGCTGAGGGGAGAAAACTGAGGTAGAGGTGGGGGAACCTGAGGTAGACGCGGCGGAATGGCGGCGGAGGAGCGGTCCCTGAGATGGAGAAGGGGTTACTGAGGCAGAAGAGTCACACTGAGGTGAAGGTGAACGACGTGAAGTAGCCTGAGAGTCTGGGGAGGAGGGCGAGGAATGGAGGGAGACGAACGGAGTCTGAAGTGGAGGAGAAAGTGGATTAACGGGACACTGCGGCCGGAAACAGAACTGGACAGAGTCTGAGCTAGGGGAAGGAAACGGAGCCCCAAGAGGGGCATTGGCGGGAGAAGGGACGTGCTGAGAAGCGCCTTTGAGGTGGCGGTGCTCTTGCGGAAGGCACGAAGGGCGTTCGTTTTGGCATTTTCTGAAATTTCAGACCCAGGAGGGTTTTTCCTGTTTGGGGTAAAATGGGAAAGGATGTTCCCTTATCAGTCCCTCTCTTCGTTTAGTCTCCGCCTCAAGAACTTGGCCATTTCTTTGATCCGTCCGGATGTGTGGCTTCCTTTTAAGAGACCCTCAGAAAGGGGCCTCAGTTGTGAAAGCAATAGCAAGCCGCGAGCTGGTCTCTCAAGGCGCTGGAGAGAACTGGCTGAGCCACTGCTGACCCCAACTTTGACCTGGGCTCTGATTCACAGAGCTTGTTTTCTGAGTTTCTAAGGAGTAGACAAGTTGGGAAAGTTTTATCAGCATTCCTAACTCAGCTTTTACCCTTATTAAATTTACTCTATCCTTAATGCCGGGCCCTGTGTTAAATGCTTACCCCCCACCCCGCAATATTTAATCCCCATAACAGGCCTGTAAAGCAGATGCTGTTATTGTGCCTATTTTACAGATGGGTTAAAGTTTAGTCTCCTGCCCAAAGTGACACAGCCAGGGTTTATTAACCCAGGACTCTTGAGTTCAGAGCCTGTGCTCTAACCTTTACAAAAAGTTGCCTTTCTTGCTTCTTCTAGTACTATTTATTTGTGGGATATGAAATAATTGGTTTTATTTTGTTTAAAAATTATTATTTAAAATTTATAAAAACTAGTGCATGCTAGTAACAAACATTACATGAATGAAGAGGTTATTAATCTTTCCTTCCTCTGGAAATCTCTCCACCCCCAACCAAAGGTAGTGGTGTGGTGTGTATATGAATAGACTGCAGGTATTTCAGGTTTGTTTTTTCTTTTTCAAACTACTTTGAGCTCTCCTGTTTTACAAGTTAGCTAAGAAAAGCTTTATTGGTTTGACACACTTTTGTACTTTTTTTGCCTTTAAAAAAATGTTGATTTAGTTTTATTTGGTTGGGGGTGGGGCATATACTCCTTACATTCTCCAGCTATAATGGCACATGGCAGATTTTTTTTGCTTGTTTTTGTTTCCTTGTTTTATTACAGTTGTCTGAATAACAAAATTGTGCTCATTCTGACAATTCAAACAATGCAAAACTAAAGTAAATGAATATTCTTCCCTCTCCCTCTTTCCATACCTTTTCCATACATCTACACATAGGTATTTTTTTTAATGTATAAGAGCATATCTATTATTTGGCAATTTGCTTTTTTTTTTTGACTTATCAATAAAACATACTTTAATGTGCTGTTATATGCATTATTAAATTAAGTAAAAAATCACAGTGGTCATCTTTGGGGAGAAAGGCTTTTATTCTGTACTTTTCTGTACTGTTGGAATTTTCTGGCTATGTAATAAGTGTTATTTTCTTTTTAATGTCCAAAGAGATGATCTTGTGGTGCAGTTATACACTGTTTTGTATGTTTGTTTTTTTGTTATATTTCCCTATACTAAAAAATTCCCATAAATGTTTAAATTATCCTTTGTCATGCAGAAAATTTTCATCTTAAGGGAGTCAAGTTTATTTTTCCTTATGATTTGTGATTTTTTAGTCTTATTTTTGAAGTTTTTCCCTACACTGCTGAATAACATTTTTTTCCTAAAAATTTTGCTGCTTTGCTCTTCACCTTAAGTCTAATCTACCTGGAATTTATTTTTATATACAATGTGTGATTTGGTATAATTGTATTTTTTTTATACTGATCTCCAGTTTCCTCAGAACCTATTTATAGTATCTCTGCTATATTCCAAGTTCCTTTGTAAATGTGTAGGCTCTCTGTTCTGTTCCACTGTTCTGTTTGTCTATTCCTACACCAGTATCACACTTTTGTAACTACTGTGGCTTAACAGGTTTTGATAACTGGTAAAGTCAGTGCCCTCCTTCACTTTCCTCTTTTTCCTTCAAAGTTGTCTAGGCTATTCTTAGCCCTTCATTCTCTTTTAGAATCAGCTTGTCAGTTTTCATCAAAGCATTTTAAGCAGGGATGTGTCCTGATCTAATACTTATTTTTAAAATATGACTCTCACCCATTAGAAGCCTGTTACAGTAGTCCAGATAAGAGATAATGAATGGCTTGGACTAGGAGGATGACAGTGGAGATAAAAAGAAGTGGACAGAGTCAAGGTGTATTTTGTGGGTAGATAGGACAAGACTTACCAAAAAAATTGAATATGGGAGTTGGGGAAAGGAAAGATTCAAAGATAAACTTGGTTTAGGTTATTGCTGGGTGGACGATGGTGCTATTTATTTAGAGAGAGCACAAAGACTATGTGGGAAATATTGGCTTGGGGAAGGCGAATCAAGAGTGCTGTTTTGAACATGTTAAGTTTAAAATACCTACTAGACATTCAAATGTGAAATTTTTAGTAGGCAATTGGATATACAAGTCTGGATCTCAGAGGAGAGAGGTCAGGGTTAGAGTTGTGAATTTTGGGAGACACTAGCAAATCAGTAATACTTAAAGTGATAAGAATGGGTGAACTCACCTAACTAGAGAATGTGGATGGAGAATAGAAGAAGGTTTAAGACTCATCTTGGGATATTTCAATCTTTAGATGTTGAATAGAGAAGGAAGAACCTGGTGTCTTGGAATTTAAGAAAGGGTAGTGTATGAAGGAAGTAATGGTCAGCTGTGCCAAATGCTATTTTTTTTTTTTATTTGAGAGAGAATGAGAGAGAGAGAGCACACGAGAGGGGGGAGGGTCCGAGGGAGAAGCAGACTCCCCGCTGAGCAGGGAGCCCGATGCGGGGCTCCATCCTGGGACTCCAGGATCATGACCTGAGCCGAAGGCAGTCGCTTAACCAACTGAGCCACCCAGGCACCCCTGTGCCAAATGCTATTGACAGGCTAAGCAAGCAGAGAAATGTCTGTTAGATTTGGCAACATGGAACTCATTGGTCACTTTAACTAGGGGAATTTCGAGAGAATGGAGGGAAGCCAGGCTGGTTTGGGATGAAAAGGGAATAATATGTGAGGGAGAAGAACTAGTGAAGGTAAGACCTTTCCTGAGAAATGTGGCCATAAAAGAGAACACAGAAGTGGAATATTAGTTGGGGGATATAATGTGGGATCAAGAACAAGTTTTTAGTGGGTTTAAGATTTTATTTATTTATTTATTTTTATTTAATTAATTTATTTATTTGACAGAGAGCACAAGCAGGGGGAGGATTAGAGGGAGAGGGAGAAGCAGGCTCTCCATTGAGCATGACCTGAGCCAAAGGCAGACACTTAACTGACTGAGCCACCCAGGCACCCCAAGAACAAGTTTTTTAAAGACACAATATACTAGAACATATTTGTATGCTGATGATAATTATTTGGTAAGGAGAGAAAATATATAATTATGTACTTCTTTGGCTTTTAAAAATAATTCAGTTATTTATTATATGGGTAATATAATTATTGTACAGTGAAAAGTGAGTCTTGACCACCCCCTTCCCTGGCCCTGACCCAGTTCTCCTAAAGACAATCACTATTACCAATATCTTGGATAACTTTCCAGAAATATTCTCTACATATATCACTTATTTTATAATTTTTTTTATTAATGGCAGTATATAAATATATACAAGAGTAGAGACAACAGAATAATGAACTCCCATCACCCTACCTCAGCTGGTATTGTCAATTCATGGCCAGTCTTCTTTCTTCTGTACCTCACCTAACTTCTACCCACGCCTAACCCCCTGCACTGTTTATTTTGAAGCAAATCCCTGTCATATGATTTAACCCATATATATTTTAATGTATATATCTTCAAAAGAGAACTCTTTTAAAAATAATAATCACTTATAAACCTAAAAATATTTGTTTATTTATTTATTTATTTATTTATTTTAAAGATTTTATTTATTTATTTGAGACAGAGAGAATGAGAGACCGAGAGCATGAGAGGGAGGAGGGTCAGAGGGAGAAGCAGACTCCCTGCCGAGCAGGGGGCCCAATGCGGGACTCGATCCCGGGACTCAACCTAAAAATATTTAATAGTAATTTCTTGATATCATCAAATATGCACCCAGTTTTCTCATTTCACCAACTGTCCTATAAAATTTTTCTGATTCAGGATCTATGTAAGGCCTACTGTAATTGGTTGATATTTGTCTTTTAAAAAAAATTTTAATTCCAGTATAGTTAACATACAGTGTTACATTCATTTCAGGTATACAATATGGGGATTCAACAATTTCATGCCTCACCCGTGCTCATCTCGGCAATTACACTCCTTAATCCCCATCACCTGTTTCATCCCTCTGGCAACCATCAGTTCTCAATAGTTAAAGAGTGTTTCTTGGCTTGTCTGTGTTTTTTTGTTTTTTCTCTGCTCATTTGTTTTGTTTCTTAAATTTCACATATGAGTGAAATCATAGGTATTTGTCTTTTGTTGACTTACTTCACTTAGCATTATACAGTTGATACTTGTCTTAAATATTGTTTGAGCCATAGGTTTCCCCTTCTTTTTTTCCTTGCATTTTCTATTGTTCTTAAAGAAACTAGGCCATTTGTCCTGAATAGTTTCTTACAATCTGGATTTTGCTCATTAAATTCCTAAGATGTTTAACATTTTCCCCAGTTCTTGTTCCTATGAATTGCTACTTAAGTGAAGCTTGATTTGATTCAGGTTTGTTTGTTTTTGTGCAAGACTACTTCATAGGTGAGAGTATACTGTCATGAAGTGTATAATTATCTGGTGTTCTTTTTGTGACATCAGCTATTAAACATGACTATGTAAAGTCCACTAATTCATTAGGGATTGCAAAATGATAATTTTCTATCTTTCATTTTTATTAGTTGTAAGTTGTATATAAAAAGACATTTCCTATCGGGCGCCTGGGTGGCTCAGTCGTTAAGCGTCTGCCTTCGGCTCAGGTCATGATCCCGGGGTCCTGGGATTTTCTTAGCATCCTCTAAAGGTAACCAATAAGAGAGTTGTTTTGTTTTCTTAGTGTCATTATAAATTCATGGATTTAAGTGTTTTTGGTGTGTTCTAATCTACTATAGTTATTATCATAATTGCTGTTGAACTTGTCCCTACTTTGGCTAGTGGGAAATCTTTCAGGCTGACTCTTGAGGCTTTTTTTCAGTTTTACTTATTTGAAACTCTTTCATCATCCCTATAAATAAGCTTTATTAAAGATTATGAATTCAGTTTCCAAGTGAGCTATAAATGGTTTTCCATACAGAGATTATTTACTTGATTTGTTATTTTCATGAGCAAAACGTGTTTTGACCCATTAGGGTTATGTAGCTTATATATTAAAATAGGAAGATTATTCTGTTTTTTGTGGGTTTTTTTTTGAAGATTTTACTTATTTATTTGAGAGAGAGAGACTGAGATAGCGAGAGAGAGCACAAGCAGGGAGGAGAGGGAGAAGAAGCCTCCCCGCTGAGCGGGGAGCCCGATATGGGACTCGATCCCAGGACCCTCGGATCATGACCTGAGCCGAAGGCAGACGCTTAACCAACTGAGCCACCCAGGCGCCCCTATTCTGTTGTTCTTGACATCTTTGATGTGCAATGTTTGATTAGATCTCTGATCTGTTTGTCTTCACTGTCTTTATAAACACTGAGACTGCATAATCTCTTAAGACCTTGCACTTCATATGAATCATAAAAGAATATCTGTCACTGTGGCAGTTTATCATTTGAATGATAATTCCAGTTCCTTTAAAAATATTAAAATGTCTGCCCTTCAAAACAGCGGGGAAAGGCATGAGAAATGCTTCAGGGCACTGATAGAAATTATAATTGACCGTAGCTTTTGTCCCATGGTAACACATTCTTAGGGTACCAGACCATTGCATACAATAGGACTACCAATATGCTGCCCTCAAAGTCAGGAAAAAAATTTTTTGAGATATAATTCATATACTATAAAATTTAATGTATATAATCTAGTGCCACTTAGTTCATTGCGCAACCATTACCATTAGTAGTTCCAGAACATTTTTATCAGCCCCAAAGGAAACCCTGTACCCGTTAGGCAGTCACTTTTCATTTCCAGCTTTCCCGAGCCCCTGGCAACCACTAATTTGCTTTCTGTCTCTATGGATTTGCCTGCTCTGGATATTCCATATAAATAGAATCATACAATATATGGCCTTTTATATCTGGCTCCTTTCACTTAGCATGGTATTTTTAAGGTTCATCCATATTTTATCATGTATGGGTACTTCATTTCTTTTTTTTTTTAATAGAATTTATTTTTTAAAACATTTTTAGGTTTATAGAAAGCTGAGCAGAGAGTACAGAGAGTTCTATAAAAGCTCCCTCTTCCCCCCTCATACTTTCCCCATATCTCCCCTATTATTAATATCTTGCATTTGTGTGGTGCATTTGTTATGATTGATGAACCGATACCAATATATTATTATTAACTGAAGTCTGTTGTTTACATTAAGATTCACTCTTTGTGTTGTTTGATTCTGTGGATTTTGACAAATGTATAGTGTCATGTGTATACCATTACAGTATCAAACAGAATAGTTTCACTGCCCTAAATATCCTCTGTGCTCCATCTGTTCATCCTTCCCTTTCTACTTAACCCCTAACAACTACTCATCTTTTTACTACTACTTTCTACAGAATGTCATACAGTTGTAATCATTTAATATGTAATCTCTGGCAACCAGTAACTTTTTTTTTTTTTAAGATTTATTTATTTGAGAAAGAGAGCATGAACGCATGCAAGGGGGCAAGGGGGGAGGGGCGGAGGGAGAGGAAGGAGAGAATCCCCCCCCCCCCCCCCACCCACCAGCAGGCTCCTGGCTGAGCAGAGTCCAACACAGGGCTGCAAGGCTGAATCACAGGACCCTGAGATCTCGACCTGAGCCAAAATCAAGAGGTGGATGTATAACCGACTGAGCCACCCAGGTACCCCCATCCACTAACCTTTTTAAAAAATCTTTTAATTGAAATATAAATGACATACAACATTATATTCGTTTCAGATATACAACATAATGATTTGATATTTTTATACATCATGGCATGTATACATACAATAAATCTAGTTAACATTTGTCACATTACATAGTTACAAAGAAATGTATTTTCTTGTGATGAGAACATTTAAGATCTACTTAGTAACTTTCAAATATGCAATACAGTATTATTAAATAGTGGCCATGCTGTACATCAGTGATCTGTTTACTGTTGCCTTTTTCACAATGTCTTATAGTTGGAACCATATAAGTATAACCTTTTCAGACTGGCTTATTTCACTTAGCCATATGTATTTAAGGTTCCTCCATGTCTTCCCATAGCTCAATTGATAGCTCTTTTTTTTTTTTTTTAAAGATTTTATTTATTTGTTTGACAGAGAGATAGAGAACACAAGTAGGCAGAGGGAGAGGGAGAAGCAGGCTCCCCGCAGAGCAGGGAGCCCGATGCGGGACTCGATCCCAGGACCCTGGGATCATGACCTGAGCCGAAGGCAGCCGCTTAACCGACTGAGCCACCCAGGCACCCATAGCTCATTTCTTTTTATTGCCGAATAATATTCCACTGTGTGGAGGTACCATAGTTTATCCATGCATTTACTTATTGAAGAGCATCTTGGTTGCCTCTAAGTTTTGGCGGTTATAAGTAAAACTGCTATAAACATTCATATAAGCCTCTATGTACAGGTATAGGTGCTATAAATACAGAGGTTTCTGTGTTGACATAAACTTTCAACTCACTTGGGCAAGTATCAAGGCACATGATTGCTAGATCATCTGGTAAGCTGTGTCTAGTTTTATAAGACACTGCCAAGCTGTCCCAGGCGCCCCTAGAGCTACATGGGTGCCCCTGATCTTCATTTTTGAAATGACCTTTTTTTAAATTTGAGTTCTGTCTTTATTTTCAAATCTTCCTTTTCTTTCTGATAATTTTTCTGAATTTTTCTAATTCTAATTTACATTTTTCAGCAATTTTCAAACTTTTTGGTTTCAGAATATTTAAGAAATATAGGAGTGACATTGTCTTATATTCTTAAAAATATCTTTTTTTAAAAAATATTTTTATTTATTTATTTGACAGAGAGAGACACAGCGAGAGAGGGAACACAAGCAGGGAGAGTGGGAGAGGGAGAAGCAGGCATCCCGCAGAGCAGGAAGCCCGATGCGGGGCTCAATCCCAGGACCCGGGGATCATGACCCGAGCCGAAGGCAGACGCTTAACAGACTGAGCCACCCAGGCGCCCCTAAAAATATCTTTAATGTCTTAACTGGAGACTTCTAGAGTCTCATATCTGCTTCTGTATTAAATCTCAAGAAATGGTTGAAAAATATATATTTTTTATATATATTATATATTAGTATATAGATTAAAGATTTTACTTCTTTATTTGTCAGAGAGAGAACCCGATGAGTGGGGAGCAGCAGAGGGAGAGGAACAAGCTGGTTCTCCACTGATCAGGGACCCCGATGCAGGGCTCGATCTCAGGACCCTGGGATCACGACCTGAGCCGAAGGCAGACGCTTACCCAACTGAGCCACCCAAGCACCCCTGGTTGAAATATATCTTTTAAAAACGGGGCGCCTGGGTGGCTCAGTTGGTTAAGCTACTGCCTTTGGCTCAGGTCATGATCCTGGAGTCCAGGGACAGAGTCCCGCATTGGGCTTCCAGCTCAGCGGGGAGTCTGCTTCTCCCTCTGACCCTTCCCCCTGTCATGTGTTCTCTCTCTCTCTCATTCTCTCTCTCTCAAATAAATAAAATCTTTAAAAATAAAAATAAAAATGATGCCTCACACAGATAAGAGGTTCAAAAAGAGGGAAGTATTTTAATAGCCTTGCAGAGAATTGTGGATATTCTTCTTTGATATGACATGAAAACTGGACAAATGGTAGTTTCTTAAAAATTGAGTTGTGTGTGGAATCTGAAACTATATCAGCGTGCTTTTTGTACTCTGTTGCATTTGAAATCCATTGGTACATCTTGCATTTAAATGGATCTTTTACCCATGCATGATTTTGTGCATCCGTCATTTGAGAGATACTAATTCACTGAGTTATGTATGTCTTTCAAATGCTGACAAATGTCATTCTGTATAACATATAAAATAAAATTTTCATTTGTTAATGTCATCAATCTCGGGGCGCCTCGGTGGCTCAGTCAGTTAAGCGTGTGCCTTCAGCTCAGGTCATGATCTCAGGTTGTGAGATAGAGCCCCATTGGCTCTGTGCTCAACTCCGTGCTCAATAGCAGCTTGAGATTCTTTGTCTCTTTCTCTCTCTCTCTCTCCCTCTGCCCCTCCCCTCTGCATGCATTTTCTCTCTCTAAAATAAATAAATCTTCAAAAAAATTTTACACAGATGTTTTCCCTCAGGGCATCCACCATACTTTATTATGCAGAAGTACTTCATAAATATTTCTCATTTAGTCACACAAATAAAACAAACATGTGCTCAAAGTTCAGAATTAATAAAATTAACCATTTTTACTGCTTTTTAAAGGACATTCTTAAGTGAAACTGGCTATTTTTAAAAATTGCAGGTATGTGATGGTAAAGAATACTATGACTGGGCGCCTGGGTAGCTCAGTCGTTAAGCGTCTGCCTTTGGCTCAGGTCGTGATCTCAGGGCCCTGGGATCGAACCCCACATTGGGCTCTCTGCTCAGCGGGGATCCTGCTTCTCCCTCTGCCCCTGCTTGTGTTCCCTCTCTCACTGTGTCTCTCTGTTAAATGAATAAAATCTTTAAAAAAAGAACACTATGACTGTGAGTGTTCCTTGAGTCATCCTAAGGCCCCAGTAGTTTTGCTTTTACACCATAACTGCAACAGTGGAAAAGCTAATATTTTTTTAAAGATTTTATTTATTGGGCGCCCTGGTGGCTCAGTCGTTAAGCATCTGTCTTCGGCTCAGGTCGTGATCCCAGGGTCCTGCGATCGAGCCCCACACTGGGCTCCCTGCTCTGTGGGAAACCTGCTTCTCCCTCTCCCACTCCGCTTGCTTGTGTTCCCTCTCTCACTGTCTCTCTCTCTGTCAAATCTTTTAAAAAAGATTTTATTTATTTATTTGAGAGAGAGAAAGAGAGAGAGAGAGCATGAGAGGGGAGAGGGTCAGAGGGAGAAGCAGACTTGCTGCTGAGCAAGGAGCCTGATGCAGGACTCCATCCTAGGACTCCAGGATCATGACCTGAGCCAAAGGCAGTAGCTTAACCAACTGAGCCACCCAGGCGCCCAGTATTTTAATATTATTATGAAAGTAATTTTTAAAAAATATTTTGATTTTTGTGGACCCCTGTACATGTCTCAGGGTCCTTCAGGGGTCTAGGAACCACTTTGAGAACTGCTACATTTTGTTTTTGTATGTTTTAGCTTGTTTCGAAATATTAAGTTACGATTTTCATTTGTGATATATCTTTCCGGAGTGCTTTCATTCTTTAGGGGTAATACTCTCTTTTTTCTTTTATTAACGTCATATAAAATTGGACTGTAATCCTTTCCTGTGGCTCCTTAAGTGCAGTAAGTTTTCCTATACTTTTACATGCTAGGGTGGGCCAGAAGAGCTTTTCTAGTTTCAGGGTTTTGGAGCTCCCTCTTCTGTTCACAAAGTGGAAAAAAAAAAAAAAAAAGCTTTAGGCTTCCTGGTATCTGCCATCTTTGCTTCTCTCCCCACTTGTATCTGGACCTTCTCTTTTTTTTGAACCTGTTTCTGTCCCATTCAATGTGGATTCTCCTCCCAGTAATTTCTCCCTGATGTGGGTCTTATCTTGAAAGCTGTCTTCAGTTTATTACTTTTTGGAGTTTATAGGGTCCAGACTGCTCTAGCACCTTAAACCTTATTTCATTGCAGTTCCCTGGCACTCACCTGCAAATTGGATCTTGCAGAACCTCCTTCCAGTCTTTGTTTTTTTTTTAAAGATTTTATTTATTATTTGACAGAGAGAGAGATAGCGAGAGCAGTAACACAAGCAGGGGGAATGGGAGAGGGAGAAGCAGGCTTCTTGCCGAGCAGGGAGCCCGATGTGGGACTCGATCCCAGGACCCTGGGATCATGACCTGAGCTGAAGGCAGACGCTTAACGACTGAGCCACCCAGGCACCCTCCTTCCAGTTTTGATCGCTATTGTATGTAGCCCACCACACTTGCCAGTGAGTTCCTATTGACAATTTTGACATTCTCCTCTTTTTAGTGCTGTTAGAAGTCTAGTTGACTTTCTTCTATATATATGAGTATATTATATAAATATATATGTATATACTTTAAAACATAGTTACACAAAAATGTACTTTTCCCTCACTTACTGTCATGGAGATCTTTCCATATGATCATCTACAAGTGTCTACCTCATTCTTTTTAATAACTGCATAACAATAATTCACACATATATAGTAATTATAAGTACTGTTCTAAGTTTTGTTTAATCATTACAACATCTTATGAGTTAAATACTGTTATTATCCCCATTTTACAGATAAGGAATCTGAAGTACAGAGAGAGTAAGTGACTTGTAGAAAGCCACAGATCTAGTACTTTGTCCTGTATCCATCTACTGTTATTTAGGACATCAAGTTCTACTCTTCTGCTGATAGACCCTGTGATCATTTTCTTTTTCTTTTTTTCTTTCTCTTTTTTTAAACTATCCTAAAACCTTTCTTCAATTGATAGCCACGTGTTTTTATTATATGTCCTGGCAAATTTTTTTTTAGTATAATCCATAGGGCTAAATCCTAGCAGTGGGATTGCTACATTTTTTTTTTTTTTAAGATTTTATTTATTTGACAGAGAAAGACAGCTAGAGAGTAAACACAAGCAGGGGGAGTGGGAGAGGGAGAAGCAGGGTCCTGGCTGAGCAGGGAGCCCGATGTGGGGCTCGATCCCGGGACTCTGGGATCCCGACCTGAGCCGAAGGCAGACGCTTAATGACTGAGCCACCCAGGTGCCCCAGATTGCTACATTTCTTTTTAAATTCGTTTTGAGAACTTTTGGAGACTTTTATTACATCCTTCAGGGTGAATAGAGAAACACAAGGGTGCTATAAAACCAAGGTTTGGTTTCACTGTATTAGGTGATATCACTGCTTTTAAAAGGAAAATCTGATCTTATGAACCTTGATGTAGGGCCTTTCACAAATGGATTATGGGAGGAAACCTATTTTCACTGACTCTGTTTTTAAGCAGAGTTCATAATCTATCTACTGGTGATCTCTTTTCAGAATTGGTGGAGTCTCTTTCATTGCAGGGATCTTATGCTGGAAAAATTCATTCCATTGGTGATGCCTTCAGAAATTTTAAAAACCTCCGATCCTTAGATTTATCAAGAAATTTGATCACAAGCCTGAAGGTAAGTTCTATATTCTATGACTAGTCAGTTCAGCCCAATTTATTTTGGTGGTGGTGGTGGTGGTGGTGGTAGTAGTTGTTTTAATGGGAAGAAATAAGAGAGAGATAATGTCAGCCTGGGGAATATAGGATCTTCCTTTTAAGTGTTTCCAAACTAAATTTTATTATTCACTGTAAAACTCATTCAGCTTTATTCTATGTTTGAAATTTTCTGATATAAAATGTTGGGGAAATTTTTTTTTGTACTCAGGGAAAATTATATTAAACGATCTAAGGCGATAGGACAAAATTTTTATGTGTGTAAAAAATTACAAGGAGCACTTGTGAAAGTACATATTCTTAGTTGCTACTCTGAGAGAGATTCTGAGTTAGTCGGTCTGAGTGGGCTCAGGATATATCCGGGGATTCTGATGATGTTGGTACATAGTACAGAAACACTGGTTTAGATTATTTCTGTGGGTTTTTTCAAGGAGGAGGAGGAAATGGTGGCCTTGAAAATAAAGAAAAATGCCTAGATCAGGGTATGGTAGAGCAGAGGGCAAGACAGGAAAGTGGGCAGGAGCAGGCTTGAGCAGTGTGAGGATTAGCAAATACACAAAGAGCTGTACAAACATAAGTGTGTACACACAGAGGTGGAAGTTTTGTTTTCTTTGTGGTAGACCCCCAAATGGTATTTCCTCCACGTGTTGCCATTTTACCCTTATGTGCCCGTCTTGATTAAGCCCTTCTTTGCAAGACTCAAGGTCAAAGACTCACAAATGCTATTCAGGATTAGTTAATGATCTCCTGGATTATGCTGCCAGTTTTGTGCTTTTAAGGGAATACTTGTTCAACAAGACAAGCCAGACCCAAGTCTAAAACAAAGGACCCTGAAAGAGAAGTTCAAGCAAGATTTCCAGCTAGGACTCTAAAACCAGAAGCTGCAAGTTAAACTAGGTCGTTAGACTATTTGGTAACAGCCATTAATATTTGACCCATCAGTTTCAGAAAGCAGTAGTTTACAGTTGCTTGGGTCTCCTCTTTTCACATGTATCTTTGTTTGCTTGTTAATTTTCAAGGTAAAAAATTGAGTGAACATTGCCATAATTTGTTTATATACTCGCTTTCTTTCTACTTCTGTAAATTGGGCAAAAAACTATTGTGAAGATTAGCATGTGTACACTGGCATATATAGGAAGCACTTAGTAAATGTTTTCTCCAATTTTTTGCATCTATGATTTATCTGCATATGTTCATCTCTAGTAGTTCTGAATCATTTTACTTAATTTTCTCAGGGGATAAATGCTTTGTGATTATTTCTAGTATAACTTTGGGGAATACGTGAATTCATGCCAAGTGGGAAAAGTGAGAGGAAGATAGAAGTCATTTCCTTGACTTTTACACTGAGAGACATTAAAAGATTACTTGAGCTGGGCCATTAGACACATTTAAAGAGAGTCCTGATGGTGTACTGCCCTGAGAGTGGGGCCAAAGTCACTGAAAACTATTCCTAACTTCTGATCCTTTTACAATGTAGAAGTTAATGGAATTGAAAAAAGCCAGAAAGAAATGAATCAAAGTGTAAACAGAGTTTTCTATTCAGAAATGCTTTGTGTATAATCTGAGTTTTCTAAATTTTCTGCAACAAGAGAATGGTCATTTTGAATGACAAGAATAAAAAAAACATTATTTTATAAATACATGGTGGAAAATAATTTTACTGAAATTACCCTCAATGACAAAGTTCCTTCTATGGTAAGCCTTTTTACTACGAAAAGGATATGATTGTACATATATGTACATGTTTTGAATTATTGTCCTGAAATTTAATGTTGGACAAAAGCAGCTAACTAGACAAATACATGAAAATTAAACAATTATTTTCAATAGTAGATTTCAGCAAAGGAGGCATACTGTGGCTTTTCCTCTCCAGTATCCCACAGAAACAGAGGGGTGGGGTAATTCTGAAAGGAGAAACAAGGACAAGAATGGTTCCAGACTGTTCCAAGAGGGAAGACTTAAGATATAGTGTTGTTTCGTTTTCCCATATACTCAATTTATCCTAAACGTGAGGCACTGAGATAAAAGAACACAAAACATATACACACCTAATTTTTTTAAATTATATCCTTCTTCCTCAGAACTATCTCTTTTGCCTACCTCCTTCTTGAAAATTGAGGTGTATCTAGGGTCAGAGTGGATGTGGCAAGGGTGAGAGAAGGGCAAAAGTGACGTGGCCTAGCCACTGGAAGGGAGAGTAATCGGGGAGCAACAGAAGTAGAGAATAGACTGCAGATATTTCCATGTCAGATTTTGGAAGGAGGAAATGCATGATATCTTTGGATTATTTAATATATAGGACATCCAGTGCCTATCGGCTGCATTGTTCTTATTCTCAGGCATCTAAATAAGAGTTTCAACCCTGCCTTTCTCATGGGTGACTCAGGTAACATGTTTAAGGATGAAAGTAATAGATATATTTCCACCTTTATCTGTGAGATTCCTAGTCCTTACCTATGTGCAGTTTCATAATGTGGTCTTTTCCTTGCAGGGCATCCAGTACTTATGCTCACTCCAAGACCTGAATTTATATTATAACAACATTCCTTCATTAGTGGAGGTGTCCCGCCTACAGCCTTTACCCTTCCTCAAAGAACTAGATTTGAGACTCAATCCTGTTGTCAGGAAAGATACAGATTATAGGCTCTTTGCTGTGTACACGCTACAAACTCTGGAGAAACTGGGTGAGACCCTCCTCCCCTGTTCCTTGCCCTAGAATTTACATTAAACGAGCTGCCTCCTAATCTTTGGGTGTTGGCCCACAGTGTGCACTGGCAGGATATATTTGTTTATTAGTCAATATTTATGTAATTCTTTTGTGTTGGCAGGATGTATGACGAGTCCTTTTTTTATTGAATGACAATCTATGATTTTATCAGTTACTTCCAGCTTTAGTTTTCTTCAGTTGATGGTTTCACCACCACTTCCTCCCCAATAAAGAGTTTCCAGGTTGAGATTTATTTTTCGAGGTGCCCCAAATTTGCAACTATATTAGCAATAGAAAATGCATACAACCACCTTTGGGGCTTAGTCGGCAAGGAACAATAAATATTCCTTCAAATGAGCTAGTCTGTATTTCTTTATAATTTTATTGTTGAGTGTACATTTCTTGTTGATACAAACTTGGATTTGCCCCTGGGAAAGTTATTGTGGGGAAACTAATTTCTTTCAGAAACAGTGTAACTTTCAGCAGAATACTAGGCCATTTGGATTGTTTGCTGCCTAAACTCTACTTTCCTGCAGGGGTAGTGTAACTACCCCTGCAGTTGTTGCTATGGTATCCCTGTAGTCTCCCTGAGTTACTACTTGCTCCAGTGACAACATAATAGCATTAGTTTGTGACCTGTCTCTAACAAAAGAATATGAGACTGATCTTTAGTTTTTACTCTGTGAATATGGTTTTCTGACCCACTACTGTTTACTCCAAAAAAGAAACATGCTCAGACCACGGTTTTTGCCTCCAGATGACCGAGCTGTGCGAGAAAGTGAGAGAAAAGCTGCCAAGCTGCATTTTAGTCAGTTGGGCAACAGTGAAAATTTTCTTTTAGAGGTGGAAAAAAGGTAAGACAATTCTTTACAAAAAAAAAAAAAAAAGTTTTAGTTTGGTTCGGACATAGACAGCAGTGAATTCCTACTTAATGTCTTCATTTTCAGCAGAAATCTCCACAAGTTGTAAGAATCCTCAGATCAGGAAAAAGTATCTCTTCAACATACTGAAATTTCTCTGGGATGAGAATCTGGCCCTCAGAGGGAACATTTCTGCTTTCTTGAACTCTTGGGTCTGCTTTGGATATAATTATTTTTTTAAAAAAAATTTTATTTATTTGAGTGAGAGGAAGAGAACAAGCTGGGGGGAAGGGCAGAGGAAGAGGGAGAAGCAGACTCCCTGCTGAGCAGGGAGCCTGATGACATGAGGGGCTGGGATCATGACCTGAGCCTAAGGCAGATGCTTAACCAACTGAGCCACCCAGGTGCCCCTGGAAATAATTTTTTTTTAAATTTTTATTTATTTGAGAGAGAGAGAGAGAGAAACAGCATGAGAGGGGATAGGGTCAGAGGGAGAAGCAGGCTCCCCGCTGAGCCGGGAGCCCGATGCGGGACTCGATCCCAGGACCCTGGGATCATGACCTGAGCCGAAGGCAGTCGCTTAACCAACTGAGCCACCCAGGTGCCCTGGAAATAATTATTGATAATTCTCTAAAGCTGCTGTTCAAAGCTTATAGATAGGGATACCATGAGATATCATCCCCATAAATGCTTACCAACTCTTTCTTGGAGTTATGAGTACATGGTCTTTTCCTATTGAATTAGAAGGTTTACATTACCAGGGAGATTAATTTGTTAAAAGGTAAAGGAAATGTTTTTCTACAAAATCAAAAGTAAACAGACCTTGAAGCTCTAAAGTATCTGAATGGTAGATTTTTCTACTTCTTGTTACTAAAATCTGATTAAAATAAGATACCATATCTTCTACTCCAAAACTCATGCTCTTTATTTTTAAAAAGTAGCTTTATTATTTTTGAAAAACAGAAGTCATTTTACATATTATGTAAAATTTACATAATACAGAAAAGTGCAGTGAAAAAGTCAAAATCACCCCATATTCTGTTACCAAGAGTTAGTAATGTTTGGTATACATTCTTCTAGACATCTGTGTACCTACCAATAGACACATGTACATGTGTCTGTTAGTACTGTTTTCTGATGGTATAAGTAATGCATACTTATTGAGAATTTGGAAAGTATAGAAAAACCACAAGAAATAAATAAGCAACTCATAATTTCACTACCCAGAAGTAAACATTAATTGTAGTAAATATCTGCTTAGTCTTAGGTATATGTATGTGTGTATGTTTATATACAATATTCTATGTTATATAATCTCAAAATATACATTAATAATAAAATACATATATAATATTTATTTTATAGTAATTTGCTTCCTATACATACCATTTCTAGTTTGATAAGATATGAACATATCTCCACAACATTAAATATTCTTCTCCAGAGTGAGTTTTTTCTGTTTATTGCCTTTCCCCTCCATGAGAACTAGGACCTTGCTTGTCTTATTTGTTGCAGTATCCCTAGTGCCTCGAATAGTGTCTGACACATATAAGATACTAAGAAATAATTTGTTGAATGATGAATGAATGAAGTCAATGTTCTGTTGGCCTGGAATCTTTCTCTTTGTCTATTTCTGCTCTGATCCTTTATATGTTTTATAATGTAACCCTCAGCATTTTTAGTTCCCTATACATATTTTTTAGTTCTCTATTTTTTTTAAGATTTTATTTATTTGTCAGAGAGAGAGGAACATAAGCAGGGGGAGCAACAGGCAGAAAGAGAAGCAGGTTCCCGCTGAGCGAAGAGCCCGATGTGGGACTCGATCCTAAGACCCTGGGATCACGACCTGAGCCAAAGGCAGACGCTTAACCGACTGAACCACCAAGGCGTCCCAGTTGTCTGTTTTTTTAAGTCAAGTTTATTGAGAGTTTTACATAGAGTAAAATTCACCCTGCTATAAAAAGAAACGGAATGTTCCTTAAAAATTATTTGTATATTGGGGTGCCTGGGTGGCTCAGTTGGGCGACCGCCTTCGGCTCAGTTCATGATCCTTGAGTCCCGGGATCGAGTCCCACATCCGGCTCCCTGCTCAGTGGGGAGTCTGCTTCTCCCTCTGACCTTCCCCCCTCTCATGCTCTCTCTCTCTCTCAAATAAATAAATAAAATCTTTAAAAAAAAATTATCTGTGTATATATTTTGTGAACTAATTCTTATTTTAATTTGTTGGGGGTACCTTGTTTGTTACAGGAATACAGAGATGAATTAATGTATAATTGAATACATTTCCTAGTAAGGCAGATAATTAGCACTATCATATTTCCGTTTATCATAGTTACCATATGATGATTGCAAAAGCAGAGGTAAAATGTTACTTAAGTGCCCAGTCCTAGCATTAATATCTTATAAGCTCTCCGACCTTGGGTAAAGATTTTTTTAAGTCTTTCTGAATCTGAGTTCCCCCAACCTATAAAATGGAGATAATGGATAATAGGGGAGCTTTTATGATTAAATCAAATGGTGGGTGTAAAGTGCCTGGCTCATAGTCTAGGCTGTCTGTACTTCCAATCTGTACTTACTATACTTACATCTTACTATACTGTATCAATCAAGAGCAAACATTTACCTCTCATCTTTTTTTTTTAAACTAATGACTGTAGTTGCTCCCAGTACAGTTCTTGGCAGCAGAACCTTACTTTCTGTGTCCTATGAATTTTTTAATTCAAAAAAGAAAATATCTTATTCCCTTAATCATTTAGACCTAAGTTTGTATCAAGAAAACAGAGTGTGTAAGTCCTGAATTTTCTGGCTTTCATACTTTTTTTTTTTTTTTTGAAGATTTTCTTCAGATATTTAGAAAGAGAGAGCACACACATGCGCAAGTAGGGGGAGGGGCAGAGGGAGAGAGAGAATCTCAAGCAGACTCCCTGCTAAGCCCAGAGCCTTACGCAGGGCTCAATCCCATGACCCTGAGATCATGACCTGAGCTGAAATCAAGAGTTAGACGCTCAACCAACTGAGTCTGGCTTTCTTACCTTAAAGACTGAACTATGGTGTCCTTCTCTCTCACTATTCCCAGTAACAATATTATGGCTTTAAAAAATGGGTTTAACTGAAATATTTGTGAAATTAATATTTTCTAGAACATTTGAAAAATCTGATTACCATGAATTAATGTTTTCTTTTTTTTTTTTTGAATTAATGTTTTCTAAATAGCATTTACTGGTGATCTCAGAAACCTTCTTTTGAGCTTTTTTTTTTTAAATTTGAATTTTAAATAAATTATTCTATGTGGCAGCTCTAGGGAGAAGACAATGAAAAACTTTGTGACAGATGAGAGCTGTGCATCAAAAGTCAGTGCCGATGTTGATAACAGAATTGAAACTGGTAAGCTTTCTAGCTTTGATCACAAAATGCTTAAAACATTAGTTATTTCAGCTTTTGTGCCCAGTGTTGAGTAGGATGAAGACAAAATAGTTGAGAAATAGCAGATTTGAAATAAGCACCAGATTTACTGACTGTTTTTCCTCCTTTCTCTCACTGCCAGAAAAGGCCCTATTTATTGAGCAGGCCTCAATTGAGCAGTATAGAACCCGTCAAGTACAAGCTGTACTCAGAATTCAATTTCATTTACATCAATTTACATCATTAGTACATTCTGAAAATTGCATTGCCAGTCCCCATGGCCTCTGAGCATTGATTGCTAAGGTGATTGATTCATTAGCCAGAGACTCATGACTCATCTGCATCAATGCAGCTCAGACCCTGGGCCTTCTGGGTTTCTCTACTTTGAATCTTTGCAGCTGCAGAATCTCTTGTGTTTGTGCTATTTTCCTGGTGAATGTTGCCTGTAAGCACTGTTGGTAACCTACTAGGATTAGAAGTGGTTATGCCACATTTAATGATCATGGCACAGGTGAGGAGAAAGCTTTTCGTGAGAGGAATTGCATACAGTGGACACTTATGGATAACTTGGCACTCATCAGATGACTTTTTACTTGAGGAAACTATTCTATAGAGGCCTCTGTCCCTTTGAAGGATACACCAAATTATTTGCAACCTCTAAAAATTAATCCCTAAAATCCCAGCAATAACTTTAATAGATGGACTATGTAGTTTAGACATTAAGAATTTCCAGTTTATAACATAAAGTATGTTATTTTCTTTACTACTTATCTATCCATGTGGACACTAATTACAAGTCATTTTTATGTGATTTCATGGTAAAATAAGCCATAGTGAAATATGATTTTTATTTTTTCTTTCTTGGAAATCTCAGTGCACATATGTCATGGAGCATGGATTGCTTTATTTCATTTTAAATAGCATTTTTTATATTTAAAATTTGATGAAATTCTGGGGTACCTGGGTGGCTCAATCAGTTAAGTGTCTGACTCTTAATTTCAGCTTGGGTTGTGGTCTCAGGGTCATGGGATTGAGCCCCTCATTGGGCTCTGTGGTCAGCAGGGAGTCTGCTTAAGATTCTCTCTCCCCAAGATTCTCTCTGTCTCTCTCTCACCTGTGTGGCTCAGTCGGTTGAGCATCTGCCTTTGGCTCAGGTTAGGGTTAGGTGGGATCGAGTCCAGCATCAGGCTCCCTGCTTGGCGGGGAGTCTGCTTCTCCCTCTCCCTCTGCCTGCCACTCCCCCTGCTTATGCTCTCTCTCTCTCTGTCTCTCTCAAATAAATAAGTAAAATCTTTAAAAAAAAAAAAAAAAAAAAAAAAAAGATTCTCTCTCTCTCTCTGCTCCTCCCCCAATCAAGCAGTCTCTTAATTAATTAATTAAAAAATAACACAGTGGGGATTCTGCTTAGGATTCTCTCAATCTCCCTCTGTCCATCCCCTCCCTGCTCATGTGCTCTCTAAAATAAATAAATATTTTAAAAAATAAAATAAAATTTGATGAAATTCTCTTTTTTTTTTTTTAAGATTTTATTTATGTATTAGAGAGTGTGCATGTCGGGAGGGACAGAGGGGGACGGAGAAGGAAAGAGAATCTCAAGCAGACTCCTTGCTGAGTGTGGAGCCTGTCTCAGGGCTTGATCTCACGACCCTGAGATCATGACCCGAGCAGAAACCAAGAGTCAGCACTTAATCTACTGAGCCACCCAGGCACCCCTGATGAAATTCTATTGTAATAATTTTGGAAAATACTAAAAAATATGAAGAACAACATTTTAATCACTCATAAGCCTGTCCCCTAGAGAGAATCCCAATTAATAATTTGGTATACAGCCTTGTGTTTTTTCTAGGTAAAAACATTTATATATCCATTTCCAGAATGATGAAGATACATTGAAGTATAATTTGCTTCTTTTTGTATGAGCTGAGTTTGACTTCATTTATGTCATATTACATCATTAGCACACATAAAGGTTCATCCCATAAATTAAAATGTTTTAAAGTGCATAGTCTCAGGGCATCTGGGTGGTTCAGTCGGTTAAGTGTGTGGGATTCTTGGTTTTGGCTCAGATCCTGATCTCATGGGGCATCGGGCTCGGTTCTCAGCAGGGATTCTGCTAGAAGATTCTCTCCCTCTGCTCCCCCCCCCCACACTCTCCTGTCCACTCTCTGTCTCTCAAATAAATAAATCTTTTTTTTTAAAAAGGTGTATAGTCTCTACTGAGAACAAACTACTTTACCAGACACAGGGCCCATTTCTAAAGGTTCTTGGAAGCTCCAGCTGTTGCCTGGATTTTTTTTTAATATAAAATTTATGTTGCAACTTTGAAACGTTAAAGAGCTTTGCTTTCTACTGAAAATTATGTTTGTGCTAGACCCCTGGGGAGTGTTGCCTGTAAGCACTGTTGGTAATCCAGTATGACTAAAGTGGTTATGCCATGTTAATGGTTGTGCCACAGGCTAGGAGAAAGCTTTCTGGAGAACAGTTCCCACTAGCTCAGTTGTTCCAAACAGTGCTTTTCCACCAATCATTTAGAATGATACCCATTAGCATGGCTACTATCAAAAACCCAGAAAATAACACATGTTGGCAAGGATGTGGAGAATTGGAACTGCTGGTCCAATTGTTTGGTGGAAATATAAAACGGTACAGATGCCATGGACAGCAGTATGGCAGTTCCTGAAAGAATTAAAAATTACTGTATGATGCAGTGATTCCACTTTAGGGCCTATTCCCAAAGAAGTGAAAGCAGGATTTTGAAGAGGTGTTTGTATACCCATGTTCATAGCAGCATTATTCACAACAGCTAAAACATGGAAGCAATCCAAGTGTCCGTCAACAGATGAATGAATAAGCAAAATGTGATATACACAAACAATGGAATATTATTCAGCCTTAAAAAGGAAGGAAATTCTGACATATGCTACAACATGGACGAACCTTAAGGACATTATGCTAAGCAAAATTAGCCAGTCACAAAAAGACAAGCATTATATGATCCCACTTACATGAGGTACTTAAAGCAGTCAAAATCACAGAGAGAGAAAATAGAATGGTGGTTGCCGGGGGCTACAGGGAGGGGGAAGTAGGGAGTTATCATTTAATGGATATAGTTTCAGTTTTATAAGATGAAAAGAATTCTGAAGATGATGATGGTGATGGTTGCACAACATTATGAATGCATTTAATACCACTGAACTGTACACTTAAAAATGGTTAAGATGGTAAATTTTGTGTTATGTGTATTTAGCCACAACAAAAGTAATTGGGGAAAAAAACCCCAAAACTATGGAGACAGTAAAAAGATCAGTGGTTGCCAGGCTAGAGGGGAGGAAGGGATGACTAGGTAAGGGTGTACCTTCATTCTTTTGCATGAGGGGTGGGACATGGGTAGCTGTTACTGATACTGCCAAGAGCTAAAATTGACTGAAGTTAACTTCCATTTAGCTTCCAGGTCTTCCCCTGGAAATTGCAAGCCTTCAGTAGACTCCAGAATTCCAAAATAGTTACATCAGACAGATTCTGCCAGTGTAATTGTTGCCTCAGTGGAGGACAGATGCAGGGGCTGCTTACTCTGCCATCTTCCCCTGTCTCCATAGTTTTGTCTTCTCCAGAATGGCATATAGTTGGAATCATTAAGTATGTAGCCTTTTTAGATTGGCTTCTTTACTTAGTAATATCCATTTAAGGTTCCTTTATGTCTTTTCATGGTTTGATAGCTCCTTTCTTTCTAGTGCTGAATAATATTCTGTTGTCTGGGTGTACCACACTTTATTTATCCATTCACCTACTGAAGGACATCTTGGTTGCTTCTAAGTTTTGGCAATTTTGAAAAAAGCTGCTATAAACATCCATGTGTAGTGTTTGTGTGGACATAAGTTTTCAACTCCTTTGGGCAAATACCAAGTGTTTAATTTTATAAGAAACTGCCAAACTGTCACCCAATACAATCTGCTTTTTAAAATATCTTTTTATATACTGAGCTTCTTAAATTGAAGTTTCTCAAACTGGATTCATATTCTCAGAGTTTGTGAGAATATTGAGTTTGAGAAACACTGATGTGGATGGGCACAAGATATAGAAGCTCAGACTGTGCTAAGAGCGTACCTGAAAAGGTTTTGTGGCAGGTGTGGAAACAAAGTCCTCAGCCATTAAAGGCTGTGGAACTCTGGGATCGCCTAAGAGGTTGGTGGGATTGCTGTGAATAGCAGTGTGAAAGTGGCAATGAGTATAGCAGGTCATAGTTGAGTGATCATGTGGTTTGGATAGGTTTATGTTGGGTAGAAGGTCAGATTATTGGAGAACAGTGAGTGCCTTACTAAAGATAATTTACATGGAAATAGCGCATATATTCTGTGAGTTGAAAGGGGTCCTGCTCACTCTTTTAGCCAGTTCCTTTTACCTTTTAGTAGAATTACACCTAAAATATATTGATCTAATAGGTATTTTATTTTAAAACAGCAAAGAGGGGCAGCACCTGGCTGGCTCAGTTGGTAGAGCATGTGACTCTTGGTCTCAGGTTTGTGAGTTCAAGCCCCACGTTGGGTATAGAGATTACTTAAAATAAAATCTTTAAAAAAATAAAATAGCAAAGAAAAATTCATCGCAATCAAACTTCTACAGGAATGAAAGCAGCAATATCTATAGTAGCCCAAAAGTCCATCAGCTGATGAATGGATAAACAAAATATGGTATATCCATAAAAAAAAGAATGAAGTACTGATACATCTACAATGTATATCTTGAAAACATCACGTTTAGTGATAGGAGCCAGACACAAAAAGCCAAATATCATGTTATTCCATTTATATGAAATGTCCGGAATAGGAAAGTCCATAGATAGAGAAAGTATATTGATGGTTGCCAGGTGCTGGCAAGGAAGAGAGAATTGAAAGTGACAGCTAAATGAGTTTCTTTTTGGATAATGAAATCAGATCGTGGTGATGGTTGACAACTTTGTGAATATCCTGAAAATCACTGAGTTGTACACTGTAAAAGGGTTAATTATAAGGTATATGCAAATAAAGTTAAAGATTCCTTCCCCCCCCAAAAAGTGATTTTATAGCATTTGATAATTGATTGAAATTTGAGATGAATGAGAGACAAAGAATTAGTTTCTATCTTGAGGGATTGATTGAATAGTAATGCCAGTACTGAGATGTGGTTTAGAGTGGAGGGTGGGGAGCATCAGTAGCAGCAGGCCTGGAAGTGAAAATAAAGAGCTGGTTTAGAAAATACTTCTTCTTTGTCTAGGACAGGGGCACTCCTTGGAGACAGTTCAAAAAACTTAGGTCTGGACATCAAAAGAGAGATCAGAATTGAGATGGAGATTTTGGGTCATCCAGGGTGCCTGGGTAGCTCAGTCAGTTAAGTGTCTGCCTTTGGTTCAGGTCATGATCTCAGGTCCTGGGATCGAGCCCCACGTTGGGATCCCTGTTCAGCAGGGAGCCTGCTTCTCCCTCTCCTCCTGGCTCATGCTCTCTGTTGCTGTCTCCGTCTCTTTCTCTCAAATAAATAAATAAAATCTTTAAAGAAAAAAAAGATTTTGGGTCATCCAAATTTAGGTGATAAAGAGAAGGTATGGGAGCACTCAGCAAAGAACTTGGATATTGGGGAATTTGAAAGAAAAAGAACCTGTGAATCTGGAAAAAATATAAGTACAGTAAAAGAAAAACCAGGATGGAGCAGGGTCTTGGACACCTGGGAAGTGTTAAGTATTGTTCTGTATGATGAAGTTAAGAGGAGGCCTGAACCCAAAATCACAGCTTACTTACCATTTTCATTTTCTACTTAGAATCAGGTTAAGACCAGTAATTTCTGCTTTACTTTGTTTTATTTATTTTTTCTGTTACTAGTGCAATAGGAGCCAGAGAACATAAACTTTGAGAGCTTTGAGAGCTTAAAAGTAGTTCTATCAAATACAAAGGTGAAAGAGCATTTTATATTGAAGTAATAGGAAATTTCAGTCCCAGAAGGCAACTCAGAAGTAGGAAGCATTTTAGAGCCCCAAATGGCCTGAGGGACTGGATGTTCAAAAACCTGGCTTTATTCACTGTGTATTCTCAGTTGCCTTGGCTTACAGCAGCTTTCTGTTGCCAGAGCCAGATGAGAACTAGCAGAAGAGCACAGTGTTTGACTAAGGCCCAAGTTTTTGAAACTATCTTAATTCTTACATAATCCTGCTGGGGGAACAAACCTCTCTAAACAAGAAACTCTTATTTTCATCCAAGTTCCCCCAGAAGACTCAAGGTCCCCAAATTGTACAATTAATAAGTATTGATCAAGAATGTGCAGGGGCGCCTGGGTGGCTCAGTCAGTTGAGCGACTGACTCTTGGTTTTGGCTCATGTCATGATTTCAGTCGAGATGGAGCCTCATGTTGGGCTCCATGCTCAGCGTGGAGTCTGAGATTCTCTCTCACTCTCACTCTGTCCCTCCCCCTCCTCACCTGTGCACACTCTCTCTCTCTCTAAAATAAATCTAAAAAAAAAAAAAATGTGCAAAAACTTCTTTTTTTTTTTAAAGATTTTATTGGGCGCCTGGGTGGCTCAGATGGTTAAGCATCTGCCTTCGGCTCAGGTCATGATCTCAGGGTCCTGGGATCGAGTCCCGCATTGGGCTCCCTGCTCCTTGGGAGCCTGCTTCTCCCTCTGCCTTTCTCTCTCGCTCTGTCTCTCATGAATAAAAAAAAAAAAATCTTTAAAAAAAAAAATTTTATTTATTTATTTGACAGAGAGTGTGAGAGAGCACAAGCAGGGGGAACGTTAGAGGGAGAGGGAGAAGCAGGCTCCCCGCCAAGCAGGGAGCCCCATGCGGGGCTCTATCCCAGGATGCTGGGATCTCGTGATCTGGGCCGAAGGCAGGCGCTTAACTATCTGAGCCACCCAGGCGCCCCCAAAAACTTCTCTATAAGCATTCCAATCTAATAAAAATCCTAACTGGCTCTTTTTGATAACAGTTTCTAGGCTGGCCAGGACTAGGATATAGTTTTGTTTGTTTTTAAGATTTTATTTTTAAATCTCTATACCCAGTGTGGGGCTCGAACTCACAATCCAAGATCAAGAGTTGCACGCTCCACTGACAGCCAGCCAAACACCCCCGATTACCTTGTTTTAACCTTACCTCAACCCTAAGAGATAGGTAGTTTAGATTTTATCATCACTGTTTTACAATGGAGAAAATCAGAGAGGTTAAGCAGTTTGCCCAAGTTCACATGGTTTCCAACTGGTGGCACCAGAACTAGCTCTCAGTCTTGTGACTTCCCTGCCAGTATCTTTCCATAAGACATGTTGCCTTTGAAGTCTGGTCAGTGCTTCATTGTATTCCTTTTCTTTTAACACAGACTCAAACAAAGGACTTTTTATTCCCTTCCCCAACCGGGAAATAAAGGATTCCCTAATGAGTACTTCTGCAACCCAGGGCAATGGTATACCAGATCAGAAATTAGACACTTGCCCACTGGGAACACAGGTAATGTATTCACTTTCCTGTTGATCTGTTGACTAGTCAATGATTAATACTAACAATTCATTGACTTTCAATTATTTATGAAGGTCTAGGAGGACTTGTTTGATGAAGGCATTTTAGGCCCTTTAAAAGGAAAGTAGGGCAGACAGGATGCAGAGGACCTCCTCCATTAATTTCAATCTCCCCTTTCCTCTCCCCTACTAGGCCATTATCAAAAGTGGTATATTTATACATACAACTTTTAGCACATGTTAGGCCAGGTATTATGGCTCTCAAACAGGGATACAACAGTTAGAAGTTTTGGCTGGTTTTAAAATTTCTCCTCTCTACTCAATGTCTCCATCTCCTGTTGACTTACTCCTTACGTTTTTCTCCTCTGGCTTTTTTTTTTTTTTTTTTTTTTTTTTTTTTAGATTTATTTATTTATTTGAGAGAGAGAGAAAGAGAGCATGACCCGGCGGGGAGAAAGAGAGAGGAAGCAGACTCCCCGCTGAGCTTGGAGCCCCACGCAGGACCCTGAGATCATGATCTAAGCCGAAACCGAGAGCCGGAGGTTCAACCTACTGAGCCACCCAGGCACCGCTATCTCTGACTTTTAATTACTGCATCTTAACATCTCAAGGGTGGCTTTCCCAAAGCTGCCTCTTAATTGGAACATAAAAGAAGAAAAGGGGTAAAGATGGCATAGAAGTTGTGGGCATTGGGGAGGTAGAGATTGTGCAAGATGAGGCAAGAATTAAGAATGAGTTTTTAGGGATGCCTGGGTGGCCAGTCAATTAAGCATCTACCTTTGGCTCATGTCATGATCCCAGGGTCCTGGGATTAAGTCACTCAACAGGCTCCTTGCTCATTGGGGAGCCTGCTGCTCCCTCTGCCTGCTGCTCCCCCTGCTTGTGCTCTCTCTTTCTCTATCTCTGACAGATAAGTAAATAAATATCGAAAAAAAAAAAAAATAAGTTCTTAGTGAAAAAATTGGTGGGAGGGGGATACAACCATTATATAAGACTCATCTGTATGAGTGAGTATGATGCAGGAAGCAGAACTACTTTATATTCAACTTCTCCTTTTGTCTGCATTTTTTTTTTTTTTGATGAATTATGAGCAATGAAATTCCTGAAAATAGCTAGAAGGAGAAAAAAAAGAATCAAGGTGCCTGGGTGGCTCAATTGGTTAAGCGACTGCCTTCAGCTCAGGTCATGATCCTGGAGTCCCGGGATCAAGTCCCACGTCAGGCTCCCTGCTCAGCAGGGAGTCTGCTTCTCCCTCTGACCCTACCCCCTCTTGGGCTCTCTCTCTCAAATAAATAAATAAAATCTTAAAAAAAAAAAAAAAAAGAATGAAGGGCTCTGATTAATCCACATTTGGATTATCAACACTGTACTAGTAAAAAGTTAGTAAGATTTTTTTTTTCAGTTTGAGTTTACAATACCTTCATCTTATAAAAAGACAGATTAGGGGGCGCCTGGAAAGCTCAGTTGTTAAGCGTCTGCCTTCGGCTTAGGTCATGATCCCAGGGACCTGGGATTGAGCCCAGTGTTGGGCTCCCTGCTCAGCGGGAAGCCTGCTTCTCCCTCTCCCTCTCCCCTCTGCTTGTGTTCCCTCTCTCTCTGTGTCTCTCTCTGTCAAATAAATAAAATCTTAAAAAAAAAAAAAGATTAATATTTAGTTGATTCCTTTGTTTTTGGATATTCTCTTTAGGTAACTTAGAAACTATCTCAATTACTATTTTAAAATAGTATTTGTTTTAAAGGAAATGTCTAGTATGGTCACATCTGGATGCCCATCAACTCTCTTTTCCTAAACATTCAACTTTTTTTCCTTGCAGGAAGTGGCAAGAAGGGAGATCCCAAGTGACAATCACCAGGAAGATGGTAAGTATTTTGTTCAGGGAATATTTTTCTCCACACTAATCAGAGAAACCTAGAAGTGATGAGATTTGGGAGAAGATGGAGATGTCTCAGCCCTGGGGCCCTGTAAGGTCAACTAACTCTGCTTTTGTTGGGGGCTGCCCTGGATGCTTAGTGACCTGTGAGGCCTTTCTGATTGAAGAGTGAATATTCTGACTTCCTTTGTTCTTGACTTTTTTACTGGCTGGCTCTTCCTTGTTTCTTTTTCTTACCTTTCTTGCCCTCTTTTGGATTTATTATGTTTTTATTCCATTTTTTTCTCTCTACTGGTTTATTTATAAGTTATACACTGTTTCAATACTTTTATTATTATTATTCCCCAAACTACAATATGTGCCCTTAACTTATATAATTAAAAAATTAATAACTCTTGTCTTGGATAATTTAAAGACCTTAAAGTACTTTACTCATTTCAGTCTCTCCTGATTTAAATATTATTATTATAGATTTTAGTTCTCTATATTTTCAAACCTACATGAAATTGTTCTTATACAGTCAATGTTCATCTAAATTTATCTTTGTATTTACCACTTTGTTCTTCATTTCTTTTTTCATCCTAGATTTCCCTTCTGAGGTCAGTTTTCTCTAGTTTATAGTATGTCTTTTAGAATTTCCTTTAGTGTGGGTTTATTCTGTTGAAGTCTTTCCGTTTTTGTTTGTGTGAAAACGCCTCTATTCTACCATCATTCTTTTTTTTTTAAGATTTTATTCATTTATTTGATAGAGACACAGTGAGAGAGGGAACACAAGCAGGGGGAGTGGGAGAGGGAGAAGCAGGCTTCCCAGCGAGCAGGGAGCCCAATATGGGGCTCGATCCCAGGACCCTGGGATCATTACCTGAGCCAAAGGCAGACGCTTAACAACTGAGCCACCCAGGCGCCCTTCTACCATCATTCTTAAAGAGTATTTTGGCCAGGTATAAATTTCTAGGTTGGCAGTGATTTCTTTCAGAATATTGAAGGTATTCCACTGTATTCTTTTGTTTTTGCTTTCGAAAAGTCAGCTGGAGGTCTGTCACTCCTGCAAGGATAATCTGTCTTTTTTTCTTTGGTTGCTTTTAAGATTTTCCAATTGTCTTTGGTTTTCTTCAATTTTGGTATGATATGTGGATTTCTTTTTATTTATCCTGTTTGGTATTTATTACACTTGAATCTGTGAATTGTGTCTCATTAATTCTGGAAAGAGCTTCAAATATTGTTTGTGTCTTAGTCTTTCTATCTGTCCTTCTGGGACTCTTGATTAAAAAAATATATAGTAGAGATCTTTACTTTGTCCTCTTTCTCTTTTTCTCTTATTCTTTTATATTTTTGGGTGGGGGGGTTCTGATCTGCATTCTGGATAATTCCTTCTGACCCATCTTTCAGTTCACTAACATTTTCTTCAGCTGTGTCTAATCTGCTGTTAATCTTGTCTGCTGAGTTCTTAATTTTAATAGTTCTATTTTCAATTCTCTAAGTTTTATTTTGTTCTTTTTCAAGTCTGCTGTGTCAGTTTTTATAAACAGAAAATTTCCAGCTTGTTTTATATTTCTTTATACATAGTAAACATAGCTGTTGCATAGGCTATATCTGTTAATTCCAGTATCTGAAGTTTATTGTCTTTTTTTCTACTCATACTTATGTTATCTTGTTTCCTTTTTTGTTCCTTTGCTTTGGCTACCTTTGCTTTGGCTATCTGCTACATATTTGAAAAACTATTTATAGGAATTATTTAAAGTCTTACATAAAGGTATCTTTTCCAGATCAGATTTTCATTTGCTTCTACCAAGTACCTGGGACACTATCATTCTGGGATCACTTAAATCCAAGCTCAAAGCTTAAGGTTCTCCATTAATACAGATGATACAAACCTGGATTACCAGTCAGTACAAGGGCTGGCTTACTTCCAGTTTACTTTTACTCTGAAGGTTGCATTCTGCTTGGGGTTCCATCTTAATGTGTATGTGGGGAGAATGGGGCGGGGGTAGGGATGGTTTGTCATAACTCCTCACTTTGGATGGATGTTGAACTTCTGTCCCTGTTATCCTAAAACTTCTGAGGGTAAATGTGACTTTCAGTGCTAGTCTTACCTACCTATGTGTGTCCTTGCTATTTCCTAGATTTTGGCCTAGAAAATCCTCACCAGCTAACAAGCTCTTTGATTCTTTAAGAACATGTATCATCCCACTTTCTTAATGTCTTCGATAAGAGGCACAGTCTGAATTATCTAACCTCATCACTTGTTAGAATCTTTTTGTTACATAAAAATATTGTTCTACAACCTTTCCCTCACTGTGTAGGCTGGCCCTGGGTAAAACGTTGATATTCTGTAGGTCCTATAGAGATAAAAAGTGCTTGATTCTGCTTTTTTTAAGTTAATGTGACTAACTCAGTTATGCTTCCTAAGGAAGACCTTTAAGCATATGAAACTCTGAAAACTCCAAAGAGTGCAAAGAATTCTTCTACTTGCCCCACTCTGACACTCTTTAGAGACAACATACAGCTGTCTGAAAGAAATGCTTTATAGCTGGTTAGGGATTTTCATAGTTTTGGATTCCCTGCCATTTAATTGGCTTAGGATACTGGTTCCCAGTGTATGAACCTAGAACCTCTGAGTGGAGTTTGGGAGTGGGGGTGGGCTTAGCATTATTGTGAGGAGTCTATGAAATCATAAACCTACCAACTATTGTCTATAGACTGAAGACATAAGATCACAACTCTTGTCATATGGGGTACACCAAAATTTTTATATGAAAACAGCATCTAGAAAAACTCTGATACCATAGTTTTAGGAGGAAATGCCTAAGGGATTAGGTTGACATGAAATTTATCTCCAGAATGTTAAAGATTCTTTACTGTTTACACAGTGTCCAACATATTTTGTTGTTGTTCCATGTAAAAGTCCTTTTATCATTTTATGCTACTATTTATCAAAATTATAAACCATCTCTTCCTGAGAACTTTTTCTGGTTGGCAGAGGTATGTCTAGTGAACAGAGGTATCCTGAGCCAAGAAGAATTCTCATTGTATTTTGTGTTTTCTTTTCCCCTTGGTGGTGGTTAGAATTTAGACACTACTCTCCTCGTCAGTCCACGGTCCGATCCCCAGAGAAGATGTCTCGAGAAGGCTACCGACTATCTTTTTTGGACAATAAGTCTTCAGGTTCTTCTCCAGAAAAGGATTTGATACTAAAATCTGATACTTACCAGCTTACCCATGATGTCTCATTGGGTAAACGTCTGGATGTGGGTGATTCTAGCCAGATCCATCCCTTTCAGTTACCTGCAGATGTTGGTCTAGAAAATTATGATAGTCATTATTCTCACAATCTATCCCTGCATGGAAGTCTTGGAAAAAGGCCTCAGAGAAGCAAGAACTACCGAGAATATAGCATAAAGCCTTCAAATGACATGAAGGCCAGCGCATCTCATTCCTGTGGAGACTTACTGACTTCTCTGTCAAACCCTGACTCTGGCACCGGAAGGCTTTTGAAGCTTAGTTCAGGTAATAGCTTCCTGTCAGTGTATAGGCCTTTTTCCTAGTCATGAGATAGAGGTATAACTGGAAACTTGGGAGTTAACATTTCTTAAATTGTATTAGCATTTCTTAAATTTGATTTTGGGGTATCAGTAGCCAGTGAAACCTCCAGAAATCTGCAGGATATAAATTTAACATGATAGATACATTATTAAAGAAAACTTGTAGACATGTGAGCTTCATAACTATGTACTATTATAGCTAAATAGAATACCAGGACATATTTCTAGTTGTGTCTAGTCTTCTCTGGCCACAGTCAGAGCAATATACTTCACATACTACTTAACAGTGAAGACAGAAGAGATGTATGTTTGTTTTGTTTTGTTTTTTAAGATTTTATTTATTTATTTGACAGAGTGAGAGACAGCAAGAGCAGGAACACAAGCAGGGGGAGTGGGAGAGGGAGAAGCAGGCTTCCCGTGGAGCAGGGAGCCTGATGTGGGGCTCGATCCCCGGACCCTGGAATCGTGACCTGAGCCAAAGGCAAACGCTTAAAGACTGAGCCACCCAGGTGCCCCAGAAGAGATGCATGTTATTCTCCAGCCCCTGCTTACTGCTCTCATGTAGGATTGGAGTATGTGGACAGTTGGATTTAACCAGAGTTGGGATTTTGTCGGGTGGAGAGGGGGAAGGGAAAGGATCCATAGAGTTGAGGGTGTATAGTGGGGAGAGGTTATTATGACCATTGGACTCCAGGTGGGGTAAGGTTGAAGTGAGACAGGAGAGAGTTGAAAGGCAGGGTCATCTCCTAGCCTGTTTCCTTCACAGATCTGTATGCCACAACCCATTTCAACAGTGACCCTGCTCTGCTGGTAAATGTAGAGCAACAATTATCTACCAGTCTCAGTGACTTAACACCAGCACCTGGCTCTTTGCCAAACAACTCTGCCCTGGGAGACTCTCTACGGACACGGCTGTTGCCTACTGGGACCTCAGAACACAGAGAGAATCTGACCAAGAGGTCATTAAGCCCATCGAGGAGAGGATTCAAACGGAAGGACAATATCCCTGCCACCCTGAATCCAAAGATTGGTTTCAGAGATGCTACGGGAAGCGAGGCAAGTATTGGTTTGTTTGTGCTTGTGCGACAAACACATCAGATCCAAGACCACAATGGCGTTCTGTTGAGGGTGGCAATGATTCTGACCAAGGGTACTACAAATTCAAAGGGATTTTTAGAGGCCAGTGGTTAATACTGCCAGGCCAAAGCCTGTGAGTCTTCTGCCCTTAGGAAAGGCATTCCCTTTCTGCTGCATTTTCTCATTTCTGTCACAGTGAGAACATTCCCTAATCTACTTCCAGAGCATAAATTTTGTGGGGACTCTGATAATAAGAAGTGACAGATTTACCACAGCAGGGAATGCAGAAGTTGCCAGGGGCTCTGGGTTGGCTGAAGAGTGAACTCCGTAGCACTGATGTTTTTAATCTTAAAATCTTAAATCTTAAATTATTCAAAGTTGCTTTTTATAAACATACAAACATATATCTCATATCTAAGTGAATACAAAATAATTTTGAGTTTTGGGGCGTCTGGGTGGCTCAGTTGTTTAAGCGACTGCCTTTGGCTCAGATCATGATCCTGGAGTCCCGGGATCGAGTCCCACATCGGGCTCCCTGCTCAGCAGGGAGTCTGCTTCTCCCTCTCCCACTCCCCCCTCTTGTGCTCTCTCTCTCTCTCTCTCAAAATAAGAATAAATAAAATCTTTAAAAAAATAATAATAATTTTGAGTTTTACTGGACAGATCTACCTATACATTTTTCTATGTAAGACTCTTACTAAATAAAAAGGATCTTTAGTAGTGGGTCCAACAATAACATTTAACATAACATTTAGGGACGCCTGGGTGGCTCAGTCGTTAAGTGTCTGCCTTTGGCTCAGGTCATGATCCCAGGGTCCTGGGATTGAGCCCCATATTGGGCTCCCTGCTCGTCGGGAAGCCTGCTTCTCCCTCTCCCACTCCCCCAGCTTGTGTTCCCTCTCTCGCTGTGTCTGTCAAATGTAAAAAAAAAAATTATATATACGTTTACATATCTCGTGTGTGTGTGTGTGTGTGTGTGTGTATAACATTTAAAATGTTATAGGGGCGCCTGGGTGGCTCAGTCGGTTAAGCATCTGCCTTCAGCTCAGGTTGTGATCCCAGGGTCCTGAGATCTCTGTGTCTAGCTCCTTGCTCACTGGGGAGTCTGCTTCTCCCTCTCCCTCTTCCCCTCCCCTCCGCCCATGTTCTCTGTCTCTCAAATAAATAAATAAATAAAATCTTTAAAATGTTATAGAACATTTATGTTTATTCTATATTAACACACTAAATATAAGCTTATGAGTAAAAGTTTTTTAAATATTCCCCAGGGGTGCCTGGGTGGCAAAGTCGGTTAAGCATCTGACTCTTGATTTCATCTCAGGTCATGATCTTGGGGTCATGGGATCAAGCCCCACATCAGGCTCCACGCTGAGCCTGGAGTGTGCTTGAGATTATCTCTCCCTCTGCCCCTCCCCTCATGCTCTCTCTCTCTAAAATAAATCTTTTAAAATATAATACAATAAAATACTCCCCATTTTGGGGAGGTCTGGCTGGCTCAGTCAGTAGAGCATGCTACTATTGATCTCAGCGTCATGAGTTTGAGCATCATGTTACGTATAGAGATTACTTAAACTAAAAAATAAAAAATACTCCCCATTTTATGATACCTAATATGTTTTTAAAATGTTCTGCAAGTTTAATCTTTTTATACTACATAACTTAATATATTGAGCCATAGATGTAGGTGTCAAAACTTATTTATTGCTTTCTTCTAAAAATCTCTACAGAAAATTATAAGAGTATACTGTTATCTTTGAAATTATCCTTGAATAAGCTATATTTGCTTGGACGTATATAACATTCTATTCAAATCCAAACTGAAAGATGACCCCCCCCTTTTTTTAATGTTAACACTTTAAATGTCCAGATTCTTACTTCCCATATTGTGTAAGAATGACAAATGGTTGGTGTTTTGTTTTTTTTTTTTTTTCTTGAGCCTCTTTCTAGTGACCTGGGCAGTTTGCATGGTTTGCCAGGAAACCACAGTCCCCCGATCTCTGCCAGAACCTCCCATGTGGCCACTGTCCTCAGACAGCTTTTGGAGCTTGTGGATAAGCACTGGAATGGCTCTGGCTCTCTCCTTCTTAACAAGAAGTTTCTCGGTAAGTGAATGCATTCTCAGCTCCTGGAGAAGGGCTCAGACCTTGCTTCTGCTCTGTGTTCCTATAAAAGCCACTCAGTCCCCTTAACTTGCAAGGAAAAAATTGTTCCCATGATCACCAAAATTTGTCAGTGGCACAGTAATTGACAAATCTGCATTTTTCTTATAATCTTCCCTTGTGTACCAATTGTTTTGTCCCTTTTATGACCTTTTGGTAGTCTTGGGTAAAATGTAGAGTGATGAGATATGTAAAATAGAGTGTGGTGGTGTTAATGATTATGAAAGGATTTTATGGTCCTTGGGACAGTGCCAATAATAAATAGAATAAAAATTGGGTTTGATCATCAGAATTCTAAGATGCCTGTTGAAATGTTATGATTTGAAAAACTTGAATGAATAAATGACTTGGACTCTTCTTAGGGCTTCTTTTTTAGGAACTTGGAGGAAAAATCATACTGCAAATATTGCCCCCACGTGTTTATTGTTTAATGGAAAAAGAGTTCAAGGAGATCTTGGTGGTGGTAAACATTTAGGAAAAACTGGAAACTTTAAAGTTGTTTGGGCTCAATTTTTTTTAATTGCTAAAGGGACACACAGAAAAAGTCTTAGTATAGTTTTCTTCCCACATTGACTCTTTGCTCTCATTTTTTAGGAAATTATCCTCAGGAGCCACTCATCAGTGACTAGAGAATAGCACAGGGCTATTGAGGGTCTACTCATGAAGGTCTACTGTTGTTTCTCCATAGAAGGCATGGGATAGAATTTCTTATCCATTATGAAACACCTCTTATAGACACTTTGTAAATTCTTGTAAAAAGGAAATATTGGATTACCATATTTATCCTACAGAGCTGGTAGTTATTGACTAGGAATTCTGTGCTTTAGCTTTTAAGATTGGCCCGTGTGCCCAACCTGAATTTTTGGCAGGTCCTGCCCGAGATTTACTTCTGACTTTGGTAGTCCCTGCTCCTTCCCAGCAGTGGTGTCACTCACATCCTGAAGATATGTCAAAAACCTTCCGCAGGAGAGAGATGGAACTGAAGGAAGCTGGGCATGTGGTCCCTAATGACATGGTATGCCTCTCTCATCTTCCTTTCCTACTCTTTCTTTACTAGAATAGGACAGAGCAGCAAAACTAGAACAGCTTTGTGCCATAAAGATCATCATCACCATGAACCTAGATGTTCGGGAACCAAAATACAGAGAAGTTAGTCAAGGCAAATCAGGAATGTAAAACTTGCCAGCATAGAAACAACTTGGAGGTTCAACAGGGATGATTCCCTAATCCTAGCCCTATTCTAAAATTTCTGAAGAAAGAAAAAAGAATGACCTTAGAATGAAAATACTTAGGTTCATATTTTCAAAGGTTATGATTTAATTCCAATGAGGGAAGGCCAATATCTCTGGGATTGTCTTTCCTCCCTTCTGATGGAACAGAGAGCCCTGAAACACGGGCCATTCCTAGAGCATCAGGTTGCTGACTTTGGGAAAGGAAGAAGGGATTCATATCCTTAGGCTTTTTCCTTCTTTTCTTAACATAAGAGGATTTTCACACACCAACTTGAGTTTCTAGAAACTTTAGATAGGTGACTCAGAATTGCTGGCCACTTGTCAAAAGAAGGACTTGTCCTGCAAGAGTAGTGGATAACTCACAGGAAAGATTGCATCTCCTTGTGCTGTTTGTTTGCTGCACTTGAGCTATGTTTACCAATGAATTAAAATTCTAATGAGAAAGTCTGAGAGATGCTGACCTCCTTTTAGTTTATCACTAAACAGAGGAAAACATCTTTCAGTCTTCTAAAAGCCCTCCACAGAATTTCAGATTCTTAATGTATTTGTATTTTGTTTTCTCATCTAAAGGAAAGTTTGAAGCAAAAACTGGTCAGAGTGCTAGAAGAAAACCTCATTTTGTCAGAAAAAATCAAGCACTTGGAGGAAGGTGCTGCTACCTTGATTGTGAGTGGGCACCAGTCACACACCTATGGTGAGTTCAGGAAAGCAACATGTGGTGTCCCAAGACAACTGTTTGTTTATAGATGACCCCTTTAATAAGCTTCATCATCTAGAGGTCACATGGCTTCCTAAATGGAAACAATCATCTTGCCTCAGAGAGTTGTAATGCCAGTGGCTCGAGTTACCATATGAAGCTCTTTGTCAGTGTAAAGCAAGTACGGATGTTATTATTGTCATTATTTTTGAGATTGACACTTTCTGATTATAGCAGAAGATCATGTTCTGTGGGCACCTGGCTGGCTCAGTCGGTAGAGAGTGTGCCTCTTGAGCTCAGGATTGTAAGTTTGAGCCCCACATTGGGTGTGGAGATTACCTTTTTTTTTTTTTTTTAAGATTTTATTTATTTATTTGAGAAAGAGAGAGACAGAGTGACAGAGATAGCGAGAGAGAGAGAGCACAAGCGGGGAGAAGAGGGAGAAGCAGGCTCCCCACTGAACAGGGAACCCGATGTGGGCTTGATCCCAAGACCCTGGGATCATGACCTGAGCCAAAGGCAAAAGCTTAACCGACTGAGCCACCCAGGCGCCCCACATGTAGAAATTACTTAAAATTTAAAAAAGATCATGTTCTTTATAGATAGTTTGAAAAATATAAGGAAAGTATAATCCC
Organism: Mirounga angustirostris; assembly: GCF_029215605.1. NCBI lineage: Eukaryota > Metazoa > Chordata > Mammalia > Carnivora > Phocidae > Mirounga > Mirounga angustirostris. The sequence goes on along the minus strand of NW_026991724.1, from coordinate 18,465,810 downwards.
ATTACCTGCAATAACTGCCATTATTATTTTTGGTATATTTTCTTTCACCATATTCCTATACATATATTTTTAACTTAAAATTTGTGAGGGGCACCCAGCTGGCTCAGTCTGTGGAACTCTCGGTGTTGTGAGTTCTAGCCCCATGTTAGGTGTAGAGATTACTTTAAAATGAAATCTTTTAGGGATGCCTGGGTGGCTCAGTTGGTTAAGCATCTGATTCTTGATTTCAGCTCAGGTTGTGGTCTCTGGGTTGTGGGATTGAGCCCCACGTTGGGCTCTGCCCTCAGTGCGGAGTCTGCTTGTCCCTTTCCCTCTGCTTCTCTCCCTGCTCGTGCTCTCAATCTCTCTCTCAAATAAATAAATAAAATCTTTAAAAAAAAAAACTTTTAAAATAAATAAAATTTGTGACTTGATGTTTTAAAAATAAGTAACATACAACAAAATGCACACTTTTAAGTTAGATGAGTTTTGACAAATATATATATTTTTAATTCCATCCCAGTCAAAATACAGAACATTTCTTTTACCTCAGACCCTTGTGCAGTGAGTTTACCCTACTATCTATCCTAGGCAATCACCAATCCGATTTTTACATACTAATATTATTTATTTAATGGCAAAAGCATTTCCTGTAATATCACATGAATAATTCTAAACAATTTCCAAACATTCAGTAGACTTGAAATGAAATGCTTAAATGAAGACCTGAGTAGAAATACTTCTCTGAAATTGTTTCTTCTTTTCTGTTGGAGCTGAGAGTCTTAATGTTCATTATGATAAATAATGCCCCTCTTTTTTTTTTTTTTAAAGATTTTATTTATTTATTTGACAGAGATAGAACAAGTAGGCAGAGAGGCAGGGAGAGGGAGAAGCAGGCTCCCCGCCGAGCAGGGAGCCCGATGCGGGGCTCGATCCCAGGACCCTGGAATCATGACCTGAGCCGAAGGCAGCCGCTTAACCAACTGAGCCACCCAGGCGCCCCGAATAATGCCCCTCTTTATGTACATTAATTTCAGACTATATTCCTAGAAGTAGAGTTAGTAGCTCAAAAGATGTGGACATTTTTGGGGCGCCTGGGTGGCTCAGTTGGTTAAGCAACTGCCTTCGGCTCAGGTCATGATCCTGAAGTCCCGGGATCGAGTCCCGCATCGGGCTCCCTGCTCGGCAGGGAGTCTGCTTCTCCCTCTGATCCTCCCCCTCTCATGCCCTCTGTCTCCCATTCTCTCTCTCAGAAAAATAAATAAAAAATCTTAAAAAAAAAAAAAAAAAAGATGTGGACATTTTTGAGGGTTTTGTTGCATATTGTCAAATCACTCCCAAGCAAGGTTATTTCAATTTACATTCACTTCAGCAGTGAATGTATTTGAATGCCCTTTTCACTCCATCTTTGCCCACACTCCAGTTTTCTGTGTTTTTGGTTTTTTTTTTACTTTTTTCCCATTGTGATAAGTGAAAAATAGCATACCATTGACATCTCGATTTGTACTACTTTATTATTAGCATAGTTTAGGCCAGTATTTTAGATAAAGTCTACCCTTGGCTTAAAACATCTAGCTCAACACCCCTAAGCAAACATCATGGGCACTTGGATTTATATGAGAAAGTTGATTTGGAAGTCAGCACTGAATTTCCAGAAGAAACTCATCACTATCTGATTCTCACAAGCCTGAATAATCCAGGCATCTCCCCTAAGCTACTCTGAAAATAGATGTTTGTTCATTAGATACCTACTTTGAATCAGCCACGAGGCCCAGTACTGTATTTTGGCTTACTGGTGATAAATAGAGCTGTTGCAGCTCTGTTTTCCTCCTTCTAGAACCTTGCTACTCAAAGGGTGATCCATAGATCAGAAACATTAGCATCACCTGGGAGATTGTTAGACATGTAGAATATTGGGCTTCACCTCAGACCTATTGAATCAATCTGTTTTTAACAAAATCCCCAGGTGATTTGTAAGCATATTAAAGTTTAAGAAGTATTGTTCTAGAAGACCGACTTCCTTAGGACCAGAGTTCTTGTGCTTTTACCTACTTCATTATTGCAAGCATCGGTAACATATTTGGGGAGCTAGGTATGAGTGTCTTGACTACAAATTCAGTTTCTGCAAGCACTCATTGAGTTATTATATGTGCCTGATACAGTTCCAGATGTTTTCACAGATTCTATAAGGAGTGAAGTATCTACATTCACAAACTAAAAGGGAGAATATAGAGAACCTAGTATGTGTTGACTATGCTAAATGATGATTGAATCCTCACAACCGTGGTGGGGCAGGGTTATTAGCCCTAGTGAAACTCAGAAAAAATAAACTAATGCACAATATTAAATGGTTGAATTTTAATTCGGATCTCTCTGTTCCTAAGCCCCATATCTGCTGTCTCTAAGGGAGGGAATGGTGAATGGAGTGCGGAGACGGAGGCAGTGGGGCCCCCAATTCTTTAAGATGGCCACCTGACTACTTAAGCTCTGCTCAAAGATAGTGGCTTGAAATCCTGTTCACACCTGGCTACTGTACCCTTTGTAGATGATCTTCTGTGCAAAAACCAACAGCTGAACATGCAGGTGGCTTGCCTGAACCAGGAGCTTGCCCCGCTGAAAAAGCTGGAGGAGACAGTGGCCCTTCTCCATGAAAGTCAGAGGTAGGAGAGGGCCTATCTAGCTGGCTTCTGGAAGCAGATATTTACTTTCCTTTATCAGCTTTGTCTTATTTGATAATATCTATATCCTTTTCAAATTAACTCCATTCTATGTGTAAACCTCATGTATCTAGGTGTATCTGTGTGTAAACCTTCTGTATTCCAGAACACATGAGGGACTAAATGTCTTTGCTGGCATTGGTGGGTTACAGCACCTCAATAATAAGCAGTTTCTCACTAGATCCAACAGGACCCTTGTTTGAGTCAGCTAGCTTTTCTTGGTCACTACGTGCCCCTAAAATGGAAAGTCCCATGTATTTGTTCTCTTCAGAGGAGCTCAACAGCATCAGCCTCTTCAAAGAACGGCACCCTCAGGATGCCAGCTAGACAAATCAGAAGAAGCCTCAAGACTAGTGGTACATTTACAGAAGCTCTTGACATTTTGAATTGCAAAACACCTTCACTATGAATTTGAATGAAGTTTAAATATAAGAACCCCATCCCCAGACCTTCATCCCCAAACTTTACTTCATGAATACCTAGTGAATTAGGGTAGCTTTATGTTCAGAGAATTAGACCCAGACCCATTCTAGATGGCTTTAAAAAAAAAAAAAACTTTTCATTATAATTATTTCAAACACAAAAGTAGAGGAAGTAGCATAAAGTCATCCTTCTCAAACTGGGGTATCGGAATCACCTGAAAAACTTACTGAAATGCAGATCGCTGGGCCAGAGTTTCTGACTCAGGAGGTCTGATGAGGACAGAGAATTGCATTTCCAGTAAGTTTCCAGGTGATGCTGTTGTTGCTGATTTGGGGACCATATTTTGAGAACATTAGGGTATATCTCTTTAGGTGATGTACAAATTGCTGTATTTTAAAGTAACTTGAAATAATTCTTTTGTGTGTTGTTAAACCATCAATTCAATATACAGCCTCAATTTGTTTCATTTTGCTTTTGATTCATAAGGAATTTAATTGTTCTTATTTAATCTTGTTTTATAATTATGTAAAACATTTAAATGGCCCCAAAGTCAAATCTACAAGATGTTATCTTATTCAGACAAATATAAAAAACATACTGTTGTTTTAACATTTTATCTTAGAAATCAGTTTACAGTAGTATATAGAGTTAGTCCTCCTTCCTTTTTATAACTGCATAGGACTGCAACTGTGTTTGTCTTCTATTGATGGACATTTAGGTGGACAGTGTTTTGCTGTTATAAATAGTGTTGCAATGAACAGAATTGTGCAGGCATTTTTTTTTTTTTTGGTTAGTCTCTGATAGCTTTTAATATTACATGGTAATACAGAGTCCAAGAATGCAGTCATGACTAGCACCAATTAGTTAATTAGGATAAATTAGATGAAGTAGAAGTTAAGATTTGGGGATAGAAATTGGAGGCCTGGTCAGGTGCCAGTCTTTCAGTACTTCTACTTACCTCATCATGAAAGTGCTTTGGAAAGAATAGAACAATCACTATAAAAAACGTGAACTATGTTATTTGCTACAGTCAGTCTGGAACATAAACAACTGTAATGAAGAAAGAAACTGTCAGCCTGCTTTTAAAATAACCCACTCATAAATCGGTCAGTTCTTTCTATTTAAAGATGTTACTTCATTTTACATTTGTCTTTAGTAAACATTTCAGGTCTGAATAGCGTCTGCTTTGCTTTTATGATTTCATGACTGTCTTTTTCACCCATGCCTCAGATCCCTGGTGGTAACTAATGAGTATCTGCTGCAGCAGCTGAATAAAGAGCAAAAAGGTTATTCTGGGAAAGCACTCCTGCCTCCTGAGAAGAGTCATCATCTGGGGAGATTGTCACCCTTGGGGAAAAGCACGCTGTCTTCCTCCTCACCAGTGGCACATGACACGGGTCAGTATCTAATACAGAGTGTCTCAGACTCTGTTCCAGAGCCTAGTTTATGGAGCTAGCACTGAGCACCTTCTCTGCAGCTTCCCCTCTCAGCCTCGGGGGGGCTCTCGGTGTCATTGCCACTAGTATGGTGGTACTTACTCACAAGATTAAGAAAAAATCTTACTCCAATTATTTTGTATTGGTCCTTTTTATTTATTTATTTTTTTTAATATCTGTTCTTTTTTTTTTTTTTAAGATTTTATTTATTTGCGAGAGAGAGAATGAGAGAGAGAGAGCATGAGAGGGAGGAGGGCCAGAGGGAGAAGCAGATTCCGAGCTGAGCAGGGAGCCCGATGCGGGACTCGATCCCGGGACTCCAGGATCATGACCCGAGCCAAAGGCAGTCGCTTAACCAACTGAGCCACCCAGGCGCCCTATTTCTTTTTGTATCTCCTCCCATCGAGTCATTCTTTCTCCCTGCCCGCAGAAATACTTGGCACTTAATCCTAGAAACATTTGGCTGAAAATGTTGAAAAGGAAAAAAAAATCAGACATTTTTCTGAGTGTCACTTGAAACTATGTAGTAGAAGGTTAAAAAAGAACATCAATGACCAGGTGTGTTTTATGTTAGAACAAATTTCAGAGACTCTGTATTGATTGGTTCATCAAGCATGTTTTGAGTTTCCTCCCACCATAGTGAAAAGGTGACACTGTCTGGTTTCAGCTTAGGAGCAGCCAACAGTTTAGTTGAGAAAAGCAAAACTCATGTGATGGTATTTGGTATTGGTACCAAGCAGGTCTAAATACAAGCCCAAAGATGCCCTGGAGAGAGAAAAAGAGAGGGAGAGAGAGAGGCAAAGGAAAGAATTCCCACTCTGGGAATTGGAGAAGGCATCAATGAGGACTTGTCATATGAGTGGAAGTTTGCACAATTACAATGGTAACAGATAGAGGGGGCACACAGAGTCTCCCAGACCAAGAATGCAGAGTAGAAGAGTCTGGAGCCCCTGGAGGGATTGCAGGGCAGGGAAGATGTGGGTCATGATGCTGGGAGAATATATAACCAGGGGACCTGTCCTAGCCTGAGAGGTATGGTGTCAGGAAATGTCCGCTAAAGAAATGATCTTTTTTTAATTTTATTGTTATTTATGTTAAGGAATCTCTGTGCCCAATGTGGGGCTCAAACTTTTGACCCCAAGATCAAGAGTCACACGCTGTTCGAACTGAGCCAGCCAGTTGGAAGAGAAAGAAATGATCTTTCAACTGAGACCTGAAGAATGAATAGGAAGTCACCAGACAAAGCACAGGGCCAAGGGCAGAGGAAATGGGAAGTAACATGGTCCATTCAGGGAACTGAGGCGCTGAGAGGAGATGAGTAGAAACTAGACTGCACCACTCCTTGAAGATTTTAGATGGGAAGGCAAAGGAGTGACATTTGTGTTTGAGGAGCTTTCTCTGTAAGAGGAATGGGTTGAGGGCCATGTGGAGTTGGGGGAGAACCAAAGAGGAGGTAGAGATGTGAGAGAAGACTGGTGTGGCCCAGACCAGAGATGAAGCTTCCAAATGTTAGCTTTGGGTTCACTTTATACATGAGTACCCTGTATTTCAGACCTGAGGCATAATTTTTCTTTGACTCGTGATTCGTTGGGCATTTAAAAATCAATGGGAAAGATAATGAAAGTGGCTCTAAGTATGTTTCTGTTTCAGGATAGCCCAGGCAGCTAAGTTGCCAGAGAGCATGTAGAGGGTGAAGGACTATCAACCTAACTCCATATTGTGCTTCTCTTCATCTCCAGGGTCGTGTCAAAGAGAGACAGACAGGTGGAAAGATTACATACTTATTGCTCCCCTGACCTGGTACTCTGCAGGGAAGGAGAGCTATAGCCAAAATAATGAGACATGAAGATCACAACCAAGATCACACACTTCTAAGTTATAAATAAAATCCACAGACCTCTGAATTTAATGTGGGTTCCCAAAAGAAGCATGTACAGAGGAGCTATAAGTTTCTTTGAGGTGCATGGCCCTTTAGGAGCTCGAGTGAGCTCGTACTCTGTGGAAATAGTAAGAATCAGCCCCCTTCCTGACTTTTCTAGGCCTGCCTTGGCCCCAATAAGAGGACTCCAAAGAATGTAAGTCTTGCCCAGGTAGGGTAGCCTCAGCCTGTATGTAGCCTTGTAGCCCTGAGTTGTCATATTTCAGGGTCCTGGCACAGTACACAGGCCAACTCACTGGGAAGACCACTGAGGGAAAAATAATGAACTTCTTTCTCAACCCCCGCTCTCCCTTCCTTGCCCTATGGACATCAATAATGCCAGACCCCCAGAACGTATTTAGGGTACCTCTAAGGAGGAGCAGACTGAGTCAGTCACCTTTCACCCTATTTTCTATTCTCACTGAAAGTGGCTGGCCCTGTTCCAGGCCAGGCACCTCTCTAGGGTTGCTGGCCACGTCTGGGGAAGTCAGCTATGTTTCCTAATTTCCCTTGGTCCAGAGGTCGGGCAGGGTTGGGGGTGTCAAAGGGCCAAAGAGTTGTTGCCCTGTGGGGCTAAGTGGGCTCAACATGGAGTGGGGAAGGCTCCTGAAGCAAGTAGAAAGTAAGTGGAGGGGGATTCCTCACCCTAGGCCTTGCACTGTTGGGAGAAAAAAGGAAACCGGGCTGGGATGGAAACTGGATTCTCAGGGAAGTTCTGTGTCCAAAAGGAGGAGCAGAGCCAATCTGACAAGTGCAGCCTTCTTGCCAGCCAAACATAGAGTTTTAATGGTTCCATCCCACAGAACCTAAGCTCTCTTCCTTGCCTGCCTGCTTTGCTAGCAGGGGGACCCAAAGCTTTCCACCGTGAGGAGACTGGAAGATGGAACAGTGGTAACTGAAGGGCTGAAAGGGCATTGTTTGGCCAGTCGATGCCACATACCAGATTCTGCTAGACCCATCAGTCTTTAAGGAGTTTCCCGGCTCTGGGAGGGCCTTGATTGCTCTCAGGCTCCATCACTATTTTTCAGGAAGAAGAGGGGCTTTACTCCTATAAGGTGGAGTTTTGGGGCTCAGCCTGTTCTCTCTCTGGGCTCTTCTAAGCCATGTTGCCGGTCACAGGAGGAGCTGAGCTGCTGCTCCCCTCTACATTGGATGGTACTCTCACCTGCAGCTTACCAGCCTGGACCAATTTGCAATACAGTTAAATTCTTTTCACTATGAGGATATTTTAACAAATGCAAGCCAGCAGGATTTGGGTTTCACTCTTATTTTGCTCACTGAAGTTTGCAATTCACCAAATTCCACAAGGCTGGATAAATCATTCCTCTTACTGTTTGCTGGTGGGAGAGGTAAAGCTCTTTGAAACTCCTCCTTGGGCATAGTGATGTGGTCAGCTGAGTCAGGAGGAGCCCACAGCTGTCAGCTGTTAGGCAAGGCTCTGCTGTGGCCAGGTGCTGACCTCCCCCCTGTAATTCCCATCTCATCTCCCCAGTGTCCCTGCCCCAAGCCATACTATTCCTCTCCATCCCCACTCCAAATAGGGTTGGGCTCAAGGGACTCTGGGCATACCTGGCGCAGGAACATCCCAGAACAGTCTGGGATGAGGGAATAAACAGCTGTACTGCTTTGCTGCCTTATCCACATCAGGAAAAAAAAAAGCATTTGTGAGTATGTATCTGTTAAGCCTTTTCTGGTACCCTTGGTAATTGCCCTCTCCTGGGCAGGCACTAATTCCCATCCAGCCTGCTTGTCCGCAGGAAGGAAGGAGAGTTCGCCTCAAAGCCTTGGGTTTGGGAATAGCTATGGCCTAACACCCAGAGCCTCAGAGAAGAAAAAAGGTTGATCTGGGTTGATCTGGAAACTTCCAGGAGTCCTCAGGGACCAGAGATTTCCCCTCCCTCCTCCCAACCTGGGATGTTGAACAAATGGGAGGGAAACAGAAGCCCCTTCACTGTTGGACACCCTGTTCACATGCCAAAGGCTGGTGTTGGGTGGCAGGCTCTATCACTGGCCATCCAGCCCCGTTTTTGGAAATCAGTATTGGGGCTTGCTGTTAGAAAAAGCCTGGCCTGGGGGAAGAGGCATGGTTCTGGGCTTTATTCTGTAGAAGCCCCCTCAGCTATAAAATTAGGGAGTTGGACGATCTACTCTCTAACATTCTTACTGGTCTTGCATTTTCTGACCTTCTGAGCTAGACCCCGGAATGCCTAACTTTGGTAGCCCCATTGAGGTGGGGACCTGTCAGCAGGCATAGACCTGAGGCCTGGCACTGGGCGCTCCCCAACACCTGGCCCAGGCCTAGTCTGCTGTCTCATTCCTCTTTCCTGGAGAGGCCAAGACTGAACCCTAATAGGATGGCAAGCTGTGATGTTAGGACTATGGGTCAGGGCTGAGGTGAGAGACCTTAGATTTCCCTAAGGAGCAGCCCCAGGCAGTCTGGCTCTGGGCTAATGGAAGGGGCCTGGTGTGTGTCTTTTTCTGGGCAGGGTTACCAGTGTAATGATCAGCAGAGAGTGACATGCAAGTGAGTGGTAACACAGAGGTCAGCAGGGTGTGAATGTCATTAACCCCATTATTATAAACCTGACCAGGCCATATTGGTACAAAAGGTGTCTTTATTGAGGTCTGGGTAAGAATTTGGCACTTGGCCAGAGCAGCAGCTTAAATATGAGGCAAGCACGCAGGGGTTAGCCATGCCCGGGGCTAGGGTGGGGCAGTGGGGCTGTAGGCACAGACTCTCCCCAGCCAGCCAGAAGTCAGGGAGGAAAGGGGAAGGGGACGCAGAGCAGTCTGGGTGAGAGGCCTGGTGGGCTGGCCCTGTGGAGCTGGGCAGAAAGCACTGGGTGGTAGGTCCAGCAGGGAGGGGACAGGGCTCTCTTGCTCCACGTGCCCTTTAGGACCAGGCCTGAGGCTCTGCTGGGGGCAGCCACACTGGGGGCCTTCCCAGGCCTCACTTCTTCACCTTAGCATCATAGGTGCCTGCATTCTTGTAGGCACTCACATAGCCGCTGTCATCCAGGATGTCCTGACGCCCAGCAATGCCCTTGCCCTTGCCGCTCTCATCGAAGCGCTCCTTGTGGGAGCCTGTGTACTTGCTGGTGTCGGTCAGCCGTTCCACAGCACCTCCGGTCTTTGCTTTCTGTTTGGATAGAGTTCCAGGGAGGCCTGGTTAGGGAGCCCAGCCTTCCTCCCCCAGCCGTAATTCCCTACATCCCCCTCAGTGGCCACCCAAGACCAGCCAGGGTACTTACGGTGACGCCCACATTGGCCGGTTCCTTGCCTGCCACCAGATGGCAGATAGCATCAAAGGCTTCCTCCTTACTCTTCCCTTTGAATCGCTTCATTGCCAGCTCTTCTAGGGCCTTCTTGAACTCCTCATAGTTGATAACCCGAGCAGACTTTCCCCTGCCAGGTATGTGGGCACCATGAGTTTTCCCCCTTCTCCATGTCTTCCCTGGTTCCAGCCCCCCAGTTCCCCACCTTCTGGGAACATCAGAAGCAAGGACTGCCTGGGGCTCACTTGACTTTGGAGAAGACGATGTCAACATCCGTCCCTGTCACGGCCTTTCCGTCAGCCACCTTGCAGTCCTTGCACAGCTTGGCCCAGTTCTTGCCATTCATCTCTTGCCCACTGGCCTTGGGGTCACCATGGATGGCAAATTTGCGGAAGCTTTCCTCCAGCCCAGCCACATCTGTGCTCGTTGCCATGCCACCCTGCAGGGGGGGACCCACCTCAGTCACCTCGCAGCCAAGCTGCCCATCCCCTCCCCAAGGCACAGAACATCACTGCCTCTACCTCAAAACTTGCTACCTCAAAACCTACCAAGTTCTGAGTTATGGGCACTTATGCCATATACCCTCAGAACGAGATGGAGCTCCCTGGAGAGAGGGGCCAGCACCGAGTGTGTCCTTGGACCCCAGAGCCCCGAGAGGAAAGGTGCTGTCACTTAATGCCAGCCCTGGCTTAGAGTGGAGTTAAGATGAAATCATGATACCCACACCAGGCTGGGGACAGAGTGGCACTGTCCAGAAAAACTGAGGTCAGCAGCTGGGGCCATGGCTTTGTCTGGCCCTGGCACAAGACCTGCTTGGGTGGAAGTGAGGGTGGCAGGGTTGGCCCCCCTCCCTGGGAGTTCCATGCCAAGCTAGGTCAGGGCCAGGCCAGGCTGCTGTTGGACAGGTATTTAGTGAGGACAGGGTCTCTGTCAGGGGCATCAGGACCCAGCAAGACCCAGCCCAGGCTGAGAAGGGAGCCAAAGCATGAGCAGGGGTGCATGCCTTAGGCAGGGGTGCAGCTGGCCCAGCCAGGACCTTGTTACTATTTGCTGTTAAACAAAAACACGAGGGGAGCAGGAGTTTGGGGCTGGCCTGGCCACAGTTTGTGAAGCCTGGAGACAGTTGCTAAGGGAGGGTAGTGCTACTTGGAGAATGTTGCTAAGGGCAGGATGGTGTCAGGGCGGCTGAGAGAGAAGCTCCCAGTGCTGCTGGGCTGGGCTGGGCTAGGGAACTGGGGCCCACGGGTGCGGCACACCAGCACTCCCAGCGCCTGGGGCACAACCGTGGCCACCTGGCCCCTTGCCATGCATTTGGCGCTGTAACCTCCCAGTCTGTAGAGTTTAGGAAGAGCAGGCGATTTGGGGACTAGCACGGGTAGGGGTTGTAAAGTTATGAGCCCCCAGAGGCATACTGGTGACTGGAACAATGGTCTTGGTCCTGTAATGCTCACACCTACACCCTACATTGTGGCATACTTCCCCAGTGTCTACACCTTCAGTCTTCCATGGAAGCCCCTGGCCACACCCTGAGCACCGTCACACCAGTCCACAGCCCCACAGCTGAATGTACTCAGCCCTGGCTCTCAACATTCTCGGCCTTATTCCCCTGACCACACCCTTAACCAGCCCTGGGACTGAGGGCCTGGACCATTACCTGAGCACCCACCCCCACATATCTAGTAAGAGCTCTGTACAGAAACCCACCAATAATACCCTCAGCCCTGCACTAAAATGTCCCTCCTACACCCTCACAGGCCCCCTGCAGTCCCCTGACCACACCTACAGCCCTACACTGAAACTCCCTCCATGTAACACAGCCCAGTAATGAGGCCTCCTTGACCACACCTTCAGCCCTCCGCTGCAGCTGCCTCCATCCACACACACCCCAGTCCTGGGATGAGGACCCCCATCCACATACCCACAGCTCTTACTGAGCCCCCTAACCAGAGCTTCACTACTCACCCCGTTCTCCATACACCTGTAGCCTCCAACCACATCCTCAGACCCACCCTTGTCCACATACCCAGTTTTCTGGCCTCATGCTCAGCCCTGCTCTGAAGCCCCCCAGGTGCCCACATCCACAGACTTGCACTTCCAGACTCCCAGGTACTACGCTGAGAGCCCCCATGTTAAGACACTCTGAGCACACTCTGCATCTCCACTGCAGCCTCCTGACCACACCCTCAGTCATGTCCTCAGCAAACATCATCTACCTCTGTCTTTTATCCTAAGGCTTCCAGTGACCACAGCCTGGGCCCCTACAGAACTACACCCCCTTTACATTTACCACTGGCCTTAACACTGAAAACCCTCTCCCAGCGACCATCCTCACCCATCCCGAAGTTGCAATTTCTGGTACTGGCATCCCCACAGCCCCTACATTGTAATGACCCTGTCAGCCCACAATCGCAGTCCACACAGCACTCCCCTTCCCTCTCTCTACACTGCAGTCTCCCACCAGGGATCCAGAGACCCCGCCCAAGGGTAAAGTCTGGGGGAGCTTGTGGGACACAGATGCTTGTCCCAGGTGACTGGCAGGCTTCTGCCTCCAGTGCTCGCTCTTGTCTGTGGGAAGGATTCTTGGTACTAATCAGGTGGAACCAGGTCGCAGGCCGCAGCCCCAGGAGTCTGCAGTCCCAGGAGTCTGCAGGCCAAGGATGCAGCAGCCACGCCCAAGAACTGGGGCCACCCGCTGGCTCCCACTGGGACAGCTGGAGTCATCAATCAGCCGGGCGAGGAGGTGGGGGAGGAACGCCTGGGGCCCAGGACAGGGCCGCTCAGTTGGCTCGGTACCATCGGGGGCTGGAACCCCTTCCAGAGCGCTCCCACCCCACCCCCTTCCTTATCATGCAGGATACGGATTAGGGTGGTCGGCGCCCGCGTCTCTTACCTGCTTCTACTTCGTGGCTGTTTCTGCAGTGCGTGTTCGATGGACAGAAGGACGCAAGAACGGACCGACAGACGCGGGAGACCAGGCGGCTCCAAAGCTCTGCTCCCTGCCGGCTTCGGGGCGGGACTGCAGCCCGGGCGGTTCCGCCGTATTATCCCCTGTTTCTCGGTCTCCATAGAGACAGCGAGTCCCACCCCCAGGGCTGCCTCGGCGGGAGAATGACCAAGGTCACGCTGGCCCCACCCACAGGACCCCGCCCCCTCCGCGGGGGCGGAGCTACTGCTAAAGCCTTATCCCGCAGCTCCCAGGGCAGCTCCGTGGCCTTCGCGCTGGGGGAGACAGGCCCTCTGCAGCTCTGGACGTCCTCGGATAAACCCCCTACTAAGAAAACAGCCTCCTCCGGGGCTTCGCCCAAAGTTCAAAGCAGGCCCCCACCTCCACGGGGGAGATGAAGCTTTCCAGAGCCGCAACCAAAGGAGCGGGCGGGGTGGGAGGGAGGTGGGGCGGGGGGAGTTGGGGTGGGGAGAAGTCCCTTCCCTCAATGACAGTGGGGTCTAAAGCTGGCTCAAGACCACAGCTTTCCAATTAACGTTTGGCATCCCCAGGCCGCAACTCGGGAGCACTGTGGGAGCAGGAGGGAACAATGGGCGAATCACGTGTGCCCAGTCCCAGAGTCCTGGTACACCGACCGCCATCCCAACTGCAGGAAAAAGTTCCAGGACCTCTGGGGTCCGCGTACTCCTTTATTCCCATTCTACCCCGGTGTCGGCCTCGCAGTGTCTGCTCCTGCTGCTGCCTCCGGATCTCAAAGCCTATTTTCCCTCAAGTATAAACCATCTTCAAGAAAAACAACCTCCTCCAGGCAGCCTTCCAAGGACTTTTCACAACCAGAAGCCCTGTACCTGAGCGTCTTCGGTCCACGTGTATCTTTCCATATGACAATCTGGGTGGTGACTCAATGTCCGAGCCCCTCCCACCCCACCCCTAGGCCGACTGACAATGGTCCAGCTCCAGGATGGCCTGTGGCCCTTGCCATTAAGAAAGTATGCACTAAGTCCGCAAAAGCATTAAAAAAAAAAAAAAAAAAAAAAAAAAGTTTATTGGAGCATCCTGGCCGGTGGGGCGGGTATTGCTGAGTCTTGGGGGAAGGGATCCCATCCCGCCGACCGCAGGGGCTCCTAAAGTGCACTCGGTGCGGCGAGGGTGGGGGTGTTGCATAGAGAATCCGGCTGGCCGCTCCTCCTTGGCCCTCCTGCCTCTCCACCCAACTAAGCCAGGCCAGCCTCCGGGCCGCCCCGCGCCCCGGGCTCGCCGCTGCTCGGGCTCACGAAAACCGCGGGCGCACGCACCTGCAGCGCCAGCCCGGTCTCTCGGCCCCTGCCCCCTGGGGCGGCCAGGGAGGCGCTGCCCAGGCGCGTCTGGGCCACTGGAATCTCGTCCACGGACTCGGCTGACACCGAGTGGTAGGTGCCTGCAGGCCCAGCGGCGTGCACTGGGCTGGCGCCCGCAGAGTCCGATGCCGAGCTGGAGCTGCGGCCTGGGGCCCGGGGCACTGCGGAGATGGAGGACAATGTGAAACTGGGGGCTGTGACACTCTCGGGTCCCTACCTTTCCCTCAGAGCTCAGGATGCAGTCAGGAAGAGACACTCACCCGGCAGCCTGGGCAGCGGCGATTCAGGGTCCAAGGTCCCAGAGGTTGGCACCTTATACACCCGCCGCTTCCTCTTTTTCTGGAGAGAGAGGGGAGAAGCTGAGTGCCCCTTCCCTAGACCGCACATAGCCCAAAGAAGCAGAGGAGTGGGGCAGGGTAGAGGCTTCTTTCCAACCCCTTCCTCCTGGGCAAGGAGGCCAGCAAAGTCCCTCTTACCTGGGGTCGGATCCGAGGGGGCAGAGCCTGAGTCTCTGGGGAGGAGGGCGGTGGGGGTTCCACTTGGCCTCGGGTGGCAAAGAACTGGGAAAGACTGAGGGGGAAGTGGAAGGGTAATCGCTGGATGGCCACTGTTCCCTCAAATCCCACCCCACTGGAGGTCCTGAAATAAGCCTCCCTTCCTAGTACACAGAAAGGGGCATTGATTTGTCCAAGGGTATGCCAGGCTGGACCCAGACCTAAATACTGTGGCCTTGGCCTACCCCCTTTCTCCCACCTTGGATGTCCCTGCCATGCCAATGAGAGATGTCCAGGTGGAACATGCCCAGCTTGCACTCACTTGGCATTCACTGTGGCAGGCCTGGCCTGGCCAGGGGGTTCTGGGCGCACGTGGCTGAAGGTCCGCATGTAGAACTCCATCTCCTGGGGAAGGTGGGGGTCAGGGAGGCTGGGGGGCCAGGTGTGGATCCAAGGCCTTCTGGGTCCTGAGCCTACTCCATCCTGTATACAATACCCCATCCTATACAGAACACCCCCTTCTCACTGGTCTCTGTGGGAAGTCTGGGTGCAGAGGTCTATGACTGTCCTCCAAGCTTCCCAGCTATGCTGGGAAAATCCCTCTGTAGGCCAAGGCTTAAAACACCCATTTTTGGACCTTACCCCATCCCCACCAACTTCCCTACTTCATCTAGTCAAACTCCTCCTCCAGGAAGCCCCTAGCCTCATAGGTCCAATGCACCCAGTCTGCTCTGGCCAAGGTGGGTGGTGGGGAAGAGGCTCTCAGAGCAACCCTCTCCTGTTCCTCTCTTTTCCCAGGGTTCCAGTCTCTGAACTGATTTTTACAGGGCAGGGGCCAAGAGCCCTCTAGTCTAAGCATCCTAGGGCCAGCCCTGCCTCCATGGGTACTGACTATGAGGCCTGAGAAAGTCTCCTGCCTACATCTCTGAGGCTGTCTCCTCTGTGAAGTGGGGATGGAGAAGCTGCCCACCCACCCCCCAGGTAGCCAAGACTGTGGCTGGTACCTTGAGGACTCAACTCCTCAAAAGAGGAGGCAGTAAGAGGTAGGGGGAAAAACAGCTCCACAGCCCCATTTGGGATCAGGCTTATAGGCAAGTTCTGTGTCTACTTTAGTCACTGATCCTCACAGCCACACTGGGAGTGGCAGACCCAACCCCTGAAAGCGCAGGGACCTGAGGCCAGGAGGTCACAGAAGTGGGTTGGGCTGCCACCCAGGACACAGGACGCCCATGAGGACTGCAGATGAGGAGACAAAAGCTAGGAAAAAGCCAACCCAGGTATGGAGGGTATAGGGCAGAGCCAGTACAACGATGCCCCGCCCCCACCGGGTGGGGGAGGGCACCCGGACAGCTGTCACCCGCTCCGAAGTCGTTTCCATGGAGACCCAGGCGTCCTGACTAATGCAGAGATGACACTGTTAACAGCAACGCTGTCTCTAAAACAAGCCTATGTTTGGGGGCAACGGCTCCAGAGTGGGGCCCCTCCCGCATTCCTGCTCAGGGTGGGGGTGGGGAGGCTGCCTTCAGGGCCCTGGCAGATCTGGGGGACAGAGCCCAGCCGGCCCCAGGCTGGCTGCACAGATACGGAGATTCATGCCCAACCAATGCCCAGGCTAGCCCTCTGGAAAGCAGTGTGGGGGTGACAGCCTCAGCAGAGGAACACTGGAAAAGAAGGGGTCAGAGGCCAGTCGTGAGAACTGGGACCTCAAGGTAATGGCTAGGACCTCCAGGTAATCTGTACCCCACATCCTTCCTCTTCCCCAGTGTGGAGTCAGCACCCCTCCAGTGCCCAGCAGAAAGGGGCAAAGCCTACCCTAGTGCCCCTGGGCTCCAGAAGGGGGGGTGGGGCAGGAGGGGTGGGAGAAGCAGCACCAGAGGATGGTCCCAGAAGCCTGAGGGGCCAAGATGAGACAGGAGCCAGGCCCTAGGCAGCTGGAGAGGTCTGAGGGTACAGCGGGGTTTCCCCACTCAAAGCCCCCTGGGATCCTCCCACAGAGACCTTCACAATGTGCACACGCCTGCGCAGCAAATGGTACCTCTCGGCCTCAGCACTGTCCTCTCTGCAGTGGGACAAGCACATCCCTCCCCCCCGCCCCGGAAGCCTCCCTCAGGTCATGTGCAGACGATATTTCCTGCCCTTGCTGCTCTTGCTGCCACACCTGACTCCAGAGCCCAGGCAGGCAGTGGCTACAGGGCAGGGGCCAAGAGCCCCCTAGTCTAAGCATCCTAGGGCCAGCCCTGCCTCCATGGGTACTGACTGTGAGGCCTGAGAAGGTCTCCTGCCTACATCTCTGAGGCTGTCTCCTCTGTGAAGTGGGCATGGAGAAGCCGCCCACCCCCAGGGTGGCTGCCACTGCACTTACACGCGTTCTGTGCCAGGCACCAATCTCTGTACACGGTGGTGTGGCGGGGCGCTGCCACCAAAAGTCAGCATTCCCCCAGGCCTCCCAGGCCTTGCAGCCTGGCCCGCCCCTGGCAGTGACAACAGGAGAGGCGGGGTCCCAAGCCTTCTCCCGATCCACCCACCAGCCTGTGTTTGTGTCTAGTTGCCATGAGGACTTGGGGTCCAGAGTTCAGCCTTCCCAGCAAGGCCCGCCTGGGCCCCCTGCCCTCGCAGTCCCTGCGGGCTCCAAGAAGTGGACCACGCCCACCCCCAGCCGCTGACCTCAGGAAGCCACGGGGCGTGGGAACGGGGATAGGCTGGTCAGCAGCTGGGCTGGGGGGTTCCTGCTGCAGAGGGTAAGGACTTTAACTCTTCCCAGACCCAGCTTGTTTAAGCCTTCTTGGCCTCAATAGGCTCATCTGCAACATGGGTACAGTTACATTACCTGCCTCACGGGCTCTTTTAAAGATTAAATAGGGTAATGGGTATAAGGGCTCAGGATCACGAGGGGAGAGAACTGATGGCTCCATCCTAGCGACCTATGCACTGGTCCACCCCTCTCTCTTCTGCAGCCCCAACCTGCCCACTTTCAGGCTGCCACATTCCATGCCCTCCAGCACATGCTTGGAGCCTGGACAGGAGCGTACACGGGGTCAGGGAAACACAGGGCTCCCTCTGGCTGTGCCCACACTTGAGAAGCAGATACGTGCTGAGTATAGGCTTGGCCTCGCTCCTATTGCCTCCAGCATCCCCTACTCCAGCTGCGGTTCCAGGCCTGCTTCCCTTTGCCCTGTCTCATCACTGGGGCTTGCTACACAGCCCACCACCCCTCCCACACCCAGGCCCCATCACCCACCCCCTTAGCCCTCTGAGCCACTTCTATACCTGAATGGGCCGCATCTTGGGGGGACAGGACTCGAGCTCCCTGTGGGCCCCCTTTGCCTCCTGTGGCAGGCGATGCTGCACGATGTACTCATAGGTGGTGAGCTTGTGCCACACTGAGGGGGTGAGGAGAGGGCTCAGTGCAGTGGAAAGGGGGTCCTAGAGTTCAGAAGGTAAGGGAGGGTGCCCAGCCCCAGCCTGAAAGCACTGTCCCCAAATACACTAACCCATGAAGTGAGACCAGAAAGCCAGGACTGAGAAGAGCATGGTTTCGGGCATCTGCAGCACAACTGGGACCTCCCTGTGGCCCAAGGACCCCCATCCCCTGCGAGGCACGTGTAGGTGTGTGAGTGTGCATGTGCGTGTGTGTGCTGGGGCGCGGGTGGGGAGGGACTTACTGAGGTAAATGTGGAAGCAGAACAGGTGGCCCAGCAGGGCTGTGGAAAGCAGGCCCAGAAGGATGAGCAGCGCGGCCAGGGCCAGGATGGCAGGAGCCTGTGTCTCCACAGGGGCAGCGGGCAGGAACACAAACCACACATCTGTGTGATTCTTCAGCACTGCAAGGCACAGGCAGACCGCTCATCTGGGGCTATGACCAGCCCCGAGAACAGGCCCAGGGTTGGAGGGTGCGAGTGGGCCTGGAGCTGGAACTGACCTTCAAAGTGGTGATTGGTGCGCAGCCGCATGGGGTTGACAAAGAACTCCACAAAGACATACGTGGCCACCAGCACGAGGAGCAGGACACCCAGTAAGGCAGATGCCACACTGTGTAGAAAGAGCCTGGGCCCAGCCGTGGGCAGCTGTCAGCACCCAGGTGCTCCAGCTGGGTAAGGGCCCAGAACTCGGAAGGGCCCGTGGATGGGACGGGGACCCAGGCCTCTGACCCCACAGCCCGAACTCCTCACGCAGTCAGTGGCTTGGGCAGAGATTAACCTGGGCGGCCGCCCCAGCAGGAAGAAGACCCCAAACCTGCCCTCAGCAGTCCCGGGCAGCAGCCACCAGGAGCACCACCCTCAGACCAGCCCCGCCCCGCCCCAGGCAGGCTCAGGGTCCCTGGCTCACACTCACACCCACGCATCCCCAGGCAAAGGTGCGGCCCGCGGCCCGCTCTCACCGGTAGTTCCTCTCGCCCACGCAGTTGTTGAGCCACTTGCAGTGGTGGTCAAAACCGCACACGCACTTGTTGCAGGCGCTGCAGTGCTTGGAGCGAGCGCTCCTGCGGGAAGGGGTGGAAGGGGCACAACGCACTTGGCTAGCTTTTCCCGCACTTCCCCGGGGGCAGCTCGCAGGGCAGCGGAGTCGGCGGCGGAGGCACCAGCCACGCGGACGCCGCACCTGGAGCGAGTTACCCACCAGGCCCTGGGCTCCACGGCGGAGGCGGCGACGGGGAGCGCGCACGCCCTCTGGCGGCGCTGCGAAGCAGAGCAGCCACAGGAGGCCTCGCTTCTGAAGGGCCAGGGGCCTCGGAGGCTCCAGGAAGGAGGGCTTGGGAGCCATCACACTTTCCGAAACACTCTAGGATTGCGCACCTGCATGATGGTGGTATGAAGCGGAAATGGGGCTTCCTTTCCAAGCAACGACCCCTGCGCCGCGCCAGGAGACGATGCACGCGTGCGACCAGGGAGAAGAGAGCAAGGCTGCTGGGTCTAGGGCCTGCATTGGTTTCTCTGACATCTCCATTTTTTGAGTCCCTGTTTCCCCGCCAGTCTATGGGAATTTTACTGGCATTCTTCCAGAAAACCGCAGTCTGTCTGGGCTACCCAAAGGGAGCCAAAGGAAGAGGAGCAAGCTGACATCTAGGTGAGCAGTTTGCTGCAGGGGCTCAGATAAGGTGAGGCCACATTAGGAATGCAAGCCCAACGGGGTGTGGAGGAGTGAGCTGCAACCCCTTCCCCCAGAAGAGAACGGAGTGGGTAGCCACTGCCACGGCATCCACTAAAGAACAATGCACTGACCGGTGCCTGGCGAAAGAAAGGATGATGTGACACCAAACTCCTCAGTGCCTTAAGGCCGTCGTCGGCTCTTACTCTGTCCTGTGGACACACCCCCTTCAACAGGCTGCTAGATCTCAAGATTGGAAATGTGGAGCCAGCCTTGGACCATACCCCCACCCCCAATCCCCTGCCTGAGGCTGGAAGCTCCAGGAAGGGAGAGAGGGGCCTAGGGAGGCAGTCCCTAAGAGCCAAGGGGGTACGGGCTCTGCACATTCTGACTGCCCTTCCCACTAGCAGTGTGATCTGCAGGAAGTCACGTGGCCTCTCTGGGCTTCAGATTCCTCACGGGCAACTGAGGATAACAGTCCGGGCTTGGGGGCCAGGCAGGCTGGGTTGTGAATCTGGCTCTGCTACCCAATAGCCATATGCAGGCCTCTCAGCCTTTTACGGCCCTGGGCTCTTCCTCTTCTGTGAGGTGACAAAGATGCTGTCCACCCTGCACGGTTGTTCACAAGCACTTAGCACATAATAAGTTACTCATTAGACTAACTTCAGTTAGTCTAACTAGACTAACTGTTAGTCATTAGAAAAGTGTGTGGCAGTGCCAGACGTTTCCTACTTTAACTGCTGGAAATGCCATTCCGCATCTTCTGTTTCCAATCTCCTTGTCCTTCACCCAATTCTCTGTCACTCCATCAAGGTTCTTGACTGTGTAAACACGAGGCTTCTGCGGCATCAGGATAACTCTAAAGCCCTGGGCAGGCCCCTCTCTGCCTGGAGCGCCCACTGGCAGTTTCCCGGGGCACACTCGGCCCCCGCACACACCCTCAGCCCACACTCACTCACACATCTACGTCGCACAGGTTGCAGTGCAGATCTTCAATGACGTGTGCGTGTTGGCTGCGGTTGAAGACGGGCAGGGGCCCTGCATAGCTCTTGTCCCGCACGTTGGCATCTGCTGGATCGATGGAGACAGCGGTCAGGTGAACCACGAGGTGGCCGGCAAAGATGGCGCCCATGCACTGGCCCAGCAGGTTAAAGACTCACTCCGCACTCTGCCGGCTGCAAGCTCCCCTCCCCAACTTTCTGGAGCCCGACAACAGCTGGCTACCTCCATGTGACTCCCTCATGCAGAGACTCTCTGCCTGTGCCACCTCCTACCTGCAGCCCCACGAGAGCTTCCTTGTCAGACCGCATACCCATGACCCAGATGGAAGAGAGGAGCCATCTGGTAACAAAGCTCACAAGCCCCTGCCTACTGCCACTGGGGGGCCCAACCACAGGGCTCTGGCCTCACTCCTCCGGGACTGCCCCAAGTGCTGGCTGGTCTGACCTCAGAATCCAGACGATCTACTTTCAGATTCTAAATGATGAAGTGAGACTGAAGGAGATTATCCTCTAAGGCCGAGGGCCCCAAAATATAAGTTCTAAGTTTGTTTCTCTTGCCTTCATGGGAAGCCAGCTCCGAGAGGGAAGCAGCCATCCTTTCTCAGCAGCTGGGCCAGACGGAGACTCACTTGTAGACAGGGTCTCATACACCCACCACCTCCCCGACTGGAGTCCAGCTACTTAGAGCCCTAGGGCTCAGGGTTCTGAGGGCCTTGGCATATTCAGGGCCTGGCCAGGGGCAGCATGGCTAATGCTGGAGCTGAAACACAGATCTTCTAGGACCAACTGCTCAATGACTAGACCAAATGCTGGGGACAAGCATGCTGACAACTTGCTGCAAAGTCTAAATTAGTAAAAATTCACCAAGAGACTCTACCCAGGCAGCCATCTGCCATCTATCCATCCATCCTCTCGCTAACCAGGCAGACATCATCCCTCCATCATTCATCCTCCACCCATCAGCTGCCCAACCTCATTTTTCCTTCTTCCTCCTCCTCCCAGCAGCCAAACTTCCATACCTATCTGCATGAGCAAGGCTCTGCCCTAAGGGGCTGTACCACAGCGGAATGCGAGTCCCATAGCCCATCACAACCTCTCCATCCCTACGGCCCTGGCTGTAGGTCAGGCCTTCACCCCTTCCCCGGGTTATTCCACAGTCTCCTGACGGTTCCTCCTGTCTGCGCGCCCTTGAGCCTGCCCTTCACTTGGTCCCAAAGTGAGCTTTGCATAGCTTAAACCTAAAATCTTGTCTGCTTCAATTTCTACAGGGGCTCTCAATGGCTCTCAAACTACGGTCTCCTATTCAGTTCAGTGCCAAGGGCCCTTCCGCTCCAGCTCCACAGCTCCTGTCAAAACTGCCTGGTATCACCAACCACTACTCCTCACCATTCCAGCCTCTCTTCAGACACACTGAATATTTACCAAACATTCAGCTTCCTGCCTGCTCCAACACTTCTTCCCCTCCCCACCCCTTGGTTCATTCATTCAACTGTTCACTGAGGTCTTTCTTTACACCAGGCCCTACGGGCAATGGCAGGAGCAAGCCAGACTCGGTCCCTCACCCCAAGGAGCCTGCAGTCAGGTGGGAAATACGTATGTTAATCACATAATGGGTTGATTACAAAGAAGGAAGTTCATGGGACTAAGTGAGTAACTGCATGGCCTCATCTAGTCTGATGGGATCCAGAAGGCTGCCCTGAGGAAGTATCATCTCAGCTGAGACTTGGAGAGGAACAGACAATAGGCACCTGGTATAAAATCGATAGGAGGGGCTTGGCTGGGTACTGGGAGCAAACAGAGTCCCAGCCAGAGGGGTGGCTGATGTGTGGTTCCAGCTCAGCTCATTGCTGCCATGCAGGAATGAGGGCACATGTCACCAAATTCTGGCTTTTCAAAAGGAACCAGAAATCTGGATTTTTATGTGAAGTCTCATTTTTTAAATACTGACAATAAATAAATAATTTTTAAAACACACCTGCCAGGGGCACCTGGGTGGCTCAGTTAAGTGTCTGACTTCGGCTCAGGTCACGATCTCAGGGTCCTGGAATTGAGCCCCACGTAGGGCTCTGTGCTCAGCACGGAGTCTGCTTGTCCCTCTCCCTCTGCCCCTCCCCCAACTTGTGCGTGAGCTAAAAACACACCTGCCAAAGGAACACTTAAGACTGTCCCTTTTTGTGTGTTAATTTTCCCCCAATTAAAAAAGAAAATCTCACCTAAAAAAAAGAAATAAAATCTGAGGGCGCCTGGCTGGCTGAGTTGGTAGAGCATGCAACTCTTGATTTTGGCGTCGTGAATTCAAGCTGCACATGGGGCACAGAGACTACTTAAAAAAAAAAAAGAAAAGAGGGGCACCTGGGTGGCTCACTTGTTAAGCGTCTGCCTTCGGCTCAGGTCATGATCCCAGGGTTCTGGAATCTAGCTCCTTACTCAGCAGGAGGCCTGCTTCTCCCTCTCCCACTCCCCCTGCTTGTTCTCCCTCTCACTGTCTCTGTCAAATAAATAAATGAAATCTTTAAAAAAAAAAGAAAAAAGAAAAGATCTGTAGGCCAAACAGGCCCATGGGCTGCTAGTTCTGGACTCGTGCCTTAGCTGGTTGTTGGGACAGAGTCAAAAGCCTTCCAGCCAAAGACCAGTGGTGTCACAACAGAGAACCCCAGAGGAGAGAACATAAGAGGCGGGGGAAATGGGCACAAACCAGAACCCAGAGAGCCCTGAGGATCTTGAAAGTCATTCCTTAAGGCAGGAAGAAGCCATCATGGGATGTTAAACTGGGGAGAAACTTCAGATTTTTAAAGGGCGCTCGGCTGCTGGGACACAGACCAACATAGATGGACTGGCCCAAGTGAGAGTGTGTGTGGGGAGACCTGTCTGGAAACGAAACGGTCATCTAGTCCAGAGGGGCAGGCGGCAGTGGGGAGGAATGAGGGCAAGTTTGATAGCTACTTAGGAGGTAACATCAACAGGACTTGCTGACTGACTGGATACAGGTGATGAAGGAAAGGGGCCGAGCCAAGGGTATCTGGAGAAACAGCCGCAGAGAAGGCCGGGTGCGCGTCAGGCGTGCATCTGGCCCCATGGCGACGCGCGTCTACACAGCCACGCGGGTCTACATGGCCCTCCTCCACCCATAATCTGCTGTAAGGCTCCCACCCTCATACCTACCATGTGACCACCTCCAAGCTACAAGGCTTTCCTCCAGCGGGAGGCTAAGCACCCGGTGGGGGGGCCCTGTCTTACTCCTCGTAGCAACACCAGGGCCCGGGCCAGTTCCAGGCCCGAGGTGGGTATGTGGTACACCCCATTAGCCTACCTCATTCCTCAGGGGCCCTGAGGAAGCCTGCAGAAGAAAGGTCGCTTTGATGGAAGGAAGGAGAGGCATCCAGGCCTAGAAATGGGAGTGCCGATCTGGGTGGCTCTGTGAGCCTCCACATTGCCCAAAGCAATGAATGTGGAGAGGACAAAACCCTTAAACCGTCCCACTGCCTCACTGTCAGCTTGCCTGAGCAGCTCGTCTGGCCTCAGTGGGTATCAGCTGTGTGACCTCAGGAAGTCAATCTCTCCTAGCACCAATTTCTTCACTAGTAAAGTGGGGAGAACACCTTCCTTACTGATTGTTATGAGGATCGAATGACATAGTCCACATACAGGGGACGGCACAGTGCCTGGTACATATATGTGCTCAATAAATGCTGTTACTCTTGTTTACTGTCATTTGCCCTAACTGTACTTACTCCCACCATGTGATTATTAACCTGCCTTCCCAGGTACCCTGGTGGCAGAAACCCAGGTAATCCTGATGAGGGGTACGCCCATCCCAGATCATGGGAGGAATGTTTCATGAAGCATTCTACTTAAGAGCACTGACTAAGGCCTGTTAGTCACCTCAGGGAAAGTCCAGTTTTCCATTTACAGAGCTGATGAGGAGGCCCTGGGCCCTAGTGAACCAGGAAGCCCTCCAGGGACGTTGCTGGTGTCTGAGGACAAGAACCTTCTCTAGAGTCCTTCTCCACACACCTGTCCTTGTCACTCACCAAGGACAGCAAGCTTACCCTTCCAGCTCACACATTCTGGTGCTCACACACACACACCCTTGCATGTTCCTTGTCCTCTGGGAAGCCGGCAGGACTCTTCCTGTCAAAGAGAGGAGGAGGCCGAGAACCAGAGAGGTGGCAGAAGCTGCTCAGCCTGGTACAGCCCCAACAGGGCTGAGCTGTGGCCAAGCTCAGCTGCTGACTCTATGCCCAAAGCTTTCAAGTTCATCCCTGCGAACCTCCTTTAGCTCACTCTAGCCTTCCTCCCCCAAGAAGCCCAAGAAATCATTTTCATGAAGCCCACGTACCAGGGCACACTCTCCTGGGGACCCTCTTGACAGGGGCACATGGCCACCTGCTGCACCCCAATCTCCCAGCCTTGTAGCCATATCCCCTGCTCCTGGGAGTTGTGGCCGAGGCTAGGGCAGTCACACCGCCAGGGTCATGCAAGTTTGTGTTTGTCACTGTTCCCAGGAGCCTCCAGGGCATCTTTATCCCTCCTCTTGTCAATTCAACCTCACCCTAAGAGAGTGATTTACAAAACCAATGAGCTCCTAAACAGTCCCGGGTACAGCATAATTATCTGACCGTACATAAAACCACATGTTAAATATACCAGGAAACTTAGTATGTAAAAGAATTCTACCATGACTTTTTGAAAAGTGAAAAAGTCTTTTGTAAATGGAATAATTACTCCCTAATTTATCCCCTGTCGAGCTCTGGACGTAATTAGCTTTAAGGCTTTCTTCTATGACACCCTTGTGGTACCTCAGGTGATGAGGTTCCCAGCTGTGTGGGCTTTAAATGCTCCAAGGTACATTAGGTCCATCTGCTCACCCCATCAGGCAGAGAGGCCAAATAGGGGTTGGAAGCCAGGCCGGCCACTGGTCCTCCTGGGCAGAGAAGGGGCCTGTCTGTCCTTCTTTGAGGCTCCGGGGCACGGCCTCAGGCCCCTGCCATGTCCCTGTCCACTGCCCCAGGCCTTCCATGTACTACCCACACTTTCCCAAGGATACAGCATAGCCAGTGGGCACCCAGTGGTGAGGCAGGAGGGGAACAAGGACCCCAAAGCCAATGACAGCAAAGAAGAGGTACAGCAGCCAAGCCACAATCTGGAGAGGGTGAGGGGGCCAGCTCCACCCGTTCCGGCGCGACCGCTGGCCCTGCAGCTCGGGGGACGGTCTGCGGGCCTGTGCAGGCGCTGTCCACACACTCTTCTCAGGGGCTGTCTTGTTGGAGGGCTTGTTGCAGATGTTCATCTCCAGAGGAAGAAAAAGCAGAGAGAGCATTAGCCTGAGGAGGCCCGGGCTGGAGCCCAGAAGCCCATGCCTACAGCCAGGTTCCAGCAGGGGAGAGCAGGCTGGGACGTGAGGCCATCTCCCAGCTGCTCTGCGGGGGGACCAGCACCCTAGCATGGCCAAGACAGCCCGTGGGGGAGGGTGGTAGTGGAGCGCTCTTCTCGAAGCCCCAAAGCCAGCTCTAGTCCCAGCCGCCGCCAGGACAAGGTAGGAGGGGCCAGGGTTTATTCAGGACACAGTGTGGCTGCCTGTTACTCGAAGTGCTCTGTCTCCACAGCCATCAGAGTTAAACCCAGTAAGACATGTTCTCATCTGGTAACAATATCAGGCTGAGGCCAGAGCATTGAGAACACATGCTGATTCTGTTAGTCACCTCTGTCCTGAGGCCCAAATGCAAGTGTCAGAGAGGGGCCCCTTACTCTTTGCGAGGGGAAACAGGGAGTAGGGGTGCACACAAGGGGGTCTGGCCTCTGTCCCTGGGCCAGCACATAATCCCTTTAGGACAGGGGCCACTGGGAGACCCTAAACGCTCTCCCCTGTGCCTCAGAAGGGCTGCCTGAGACTTCTTGGCTGGGGAGGAGCCAGCATGCAACAGAGAAGGGAGGATCCCTCCTTGCTTCCCTCCAGCGCCAGAAACGACCGTGTTTCTCCAGGTAAATTTGAGCCTGGTGCCCTGGGAACAGAGAGGTGGGCTGATGCTCTTTGACTCACTTGAGATCTGAGCAGGCCGGGCCTCCTGCAGAGGCTGACCACCAGGTGGCAGCACTCGCCCAGCCCCCACCCCATCATCCTTCAGTCTGAGACGGGCCTGGCGGCCAGAACTACAAGCAAGGCAGGCAGGGCGAGCTGTCATTCCAGGAGGAAGAGCCCCGCCCACAGTATCTTCCGGGCCGCAGCGGGACTAGAGCCTGGGCAGGCAGCGCCACCACTGGGGAGAACTCATGGTGGGAAGGCCGAGAGCAGGCGACAAAACCCAGGCAGCTGGACTCTCCTTTCAGGAGCCCCCATACCCGTGGGCCCGGGGGTCTGACGATGCCAGAAAGTATGGCAGACCCCCCTCAGCACATCTACCAAGCACATCTGCCTCACCTCTCGGCCCAGCAAAATGTGACGTGACCTTCAGAGCCCAGTCTAAGAGCCCAGGAAGCTGTACCTGATGCCCCAAACAGAGTCAGGGGGCTCTCGTGCTTAGTCTCTAGTGGGCAAGTCACTTTGCCACTCAGAACCCTGTGTCATCCTCATGTCTGCCCCCTGTTACGCCAGTTTCTCCTAAGGGTAGCAACAATACGGTGATTCATTTACCCCTGTTCCCCACATCCCCTCCCCCAAGCAGCCACAACATACCTTGTACATAGTAGATGCTCAGTAAATGCTTGCTGACTTGAAAACATCTGAAATAAAGGAAGATGTGGGTGCGGTAAATGATGTGGAACCCTGGTCCACCCAAAGCCATCTGGCCCACTCCGCACAGCCACCATGCAGACAGACCTCTGCCCCAGCGCCCCCGGCTGCTGGCTCTTACCCTGACTGCCGGACAGTCCCACTCAGTCACTGCCCTTCATCCCGCCCGAGGCTCAGCGCCTCCGGCAAGTCAAGTCTGGCGTGTTCACCTGAGTAGCCTCATCTCAAAGCTAAATGGAATGACCTTAGTTTTCTCTCAGGGACTCAGGTGGAATCCCTTGGTCATTTGCTTCGTCTTCAATAACAAACAGTAAAAAGTGAATAAAGAGCCCCAGCTTTGGAGGAAACAGATTAAGGTTCAAGTCCTGGCACTTACCAGCTGAGTGGCCTGAGTTTCTTCATCTGAAAAACGGGGGGTAGGGATGGCTACCCGGGCTGTGTATAGATCAGCGACCCTGTAAGTAAGGCCCTGACACATAAATGCTCCCTAAATGATAGATATTGTAATTATCCTTAAAATAGCCCTCTGGCTTGTCCCTGTCTCTCCAAAGGAAGGCTGCTGCATCTGAAACTAATTTTCAAAGGGATGGGGGGCAGTGAAGCTGTTTTCTTAAACCAGGGGTCCCAAGGAACATGTTGCCATGAGAGCTGGGCCACTGGATGGTCATTGTAACCATCTCACCTTTGATCAAACGGACAAAGGTGATTGAAAAAAGAAAAAGAGAAGAGAAAAAAAAAAGCTGGCACCACTTCATTTTCAATGTCCCCAGACGTAGCAAATCTGTCTTTGATTTCTGGAAACAATCAAAGGTCATGAGGTGAAGCCCTGTGAACAGCCGAGCTGGGGGACTCTGCTCAGGGGCAAATCCCTGTGGCTTGCACCTCAGTTCTCCAGTGACACCATCACCAGGGTAACTACTTGGAAGAGAACCCATGAATTGGGAGCCCTAAATTCCAGCTTTCCTTTTGCCATCTTCACACCTCTGCAGCCCTACACCTTGAAGTTTCTAAAGAAAGAAGCAGAGGCACATGGCTGACATGTCCTCGCTGCCCGGAGTGGGCTGGCAGGGGCCACAGGCACCCCCCCCCCAGGTGCCGCTGCCTCCCCGATTACCTGAAGCAGGAGGATTCACCATCTGAGGCTTTGGGGGTGGCTCTGACTCCAAACCAGGGGACCCCTGGCCCAGGGAGGTGCCACTCGTATGAGACTGTGGGCAAGGGGATGGGGCTACTGGGCCTAAAGCCCTTGCGGCGGGGCAGCACTCTAGAGCGGACATGCAAGCTGGCTCGTCACCTGCCCCGAAAACCTGGGCCGGCCAGCTCTTAACTGACGGCATATTCCCCTGTGGGGCTGGTGGCTACTAAGTCTTTTGGCCGAAAAGACTTTGATTAAAAGGGCTGAGGGGTAGGAGAGAATCCAAGATGGGGCCTCTCAAGCAGGGATGGGACCAAGCACTGTCACCAGACCCAGGAACTTCTCTGGCTGTCCCTCCCTTCTCAGCACTTCTCTAGGAGCCCAGACTGAAAGATGCATGGCTCTGCTCCCGGACAACTTGGCCAGAGCACTGCACCCACACACTGGCCCAGGCAGCACTGTGGGGGCCCAGCCCCCTGAGTGCGCTGAAGATGTAAACACAGACTCGTGCTTTCTGGGGGCCCAGACAGACATGAGGGTAGTGGTCGTGGTTGGGTGGAAGGTGGGTGAACGGGTCCCGCAAAGGCCAGCCATTCAGTGTGACAGAACACAGGGTGTGCGGCGGGGGGGGGGGGCGGGGGTGTGTGTGTGGCTGTGTGGGTGTAGGGTGCAGATCCAGAGAGAGAGTTGAGCCCTGAGGAGCCTAGGAGGCCAGGCAAGGAAGCTTGGGTATTACTGAAGAGCCACCAGGAGTCACAGGAAGTTTAAAGCAGGGGAATGATACAAAGGTGGTGGGTGTTTCACAAAGCTTTCTAGTCATAGTGGGGAAGAGGGCATGAGCAAGAGGGGAAAGGGTAGGCCAGGGAAGGCTGCAGCCCAGCAGCCTTGTGCTTTGGGAGGAACTGGTCCAGGAGATGGAGGTCAAGCCCACAAGGTCCCTAAATGCCCCCAGCTGCATCTCTGAGAGGTATATGAGCCTTGGTGAAAGATTTTTCATGTCTTTCTGCTGCCATAGAACAAGCCACAGAGTTAAACTGGGGGAGATGGAGGAAAGACTAGAGGGAAGAGGCCCCATGGAGTGTTATGGCCAAAGGTCACCACCACGTTGGTAAGCCAAGGACCCACCTGGCTGCTGAGGTGGGCTGGAGCGGCTGTACAGGCCCTTCCCTTGTCCCAGTAAGGTGAAGGTCATTGCCAGGATGACAATAGTCTCGTCCTGTTAACACTCACTTGCTAAAACTCTAAAATTGCATTTTCAAAAGAAAGTTAGGGGACCTTAATTTATATGCCTGATGTACATAAGGGAACTCTTAACATTCTTAACATTTCAAGTTCTCATTATGAACTGCAGAATAGTTACATGACTGATCCACTTCCCTCTTGCCCACCTCTGCTCTCACCAAAAGAAAAAAAAAATATTGGGGAATGATGTTCTGAGATTCATGAATAGCACTGTCAAAACAACCAGACTGAGTTGTACCAGCCCTGGAGAGGCTACGGGCATCCCCGCATTCCTGCAAGATGTCTGAGAATGTCAGAAAAGAATCAACTTAATTACTAAAGAGGGTTTGTAGGCGGAGGCCACTGAACTGGGAGGGCAGAGTGATAGGGTCAGAGGAGAAGAGACAGGGCTGTTGGGGGGTACTGAGGGCCTGGGAACCTGAGCCACCGACGGAGAGAGGCAGGTTGGAACCAGGCAAGAGGGGTAGGCCTAGAGACACAGCCAGGTTCTGGTTCCTGCCCTGCCACTCACAGATTGGGTAACCTGGAGGCAAATTTCAGAGCGACCTCTTTGGGTATCTCCTTTACTCAGCTTTCAAAAAAGTTAGCGGGGGGGGGGGTGCGGGGGGCACCTGGCTGGCTCAGTCAATAGAGCATGCAAGCAACTCTTGATCTGAGGTTTGTGAGTTCAAGCCCCATGTTGGGCGTAGAGCTCACTTAAAAAAAAAAAAAAAGCTAGCTGGAAGGCAATTTGGCAATGTCTACCAAACTTTAGAACACATATACCCTTGGGCCCAGACATTCCATTTCTAGATATTTATCTTATACATATGGTCACAAAGTACACAAAGATTCACTGCAGTCTTGTTTGTAATACTAAGGGACAAAAACAATGTAAACTGACTGGGGCACATCCACACAGTGAAAGGCTGTACAACACCAAAATGGGGAGGGATGAAATGACCTTTGATACACAATGAAGTGGAAAACAAGACGTGGGGTTCATTGTAGAATGTGCTACCAACTGCGTAAAAACAAAGGGGGACGGATAGACGTTTAAGTTTCTATTTGCGCAGATTCTCTCTGGAAAGAAATACAAGCAGACAAACACAGGGGCTGCCAGCCTCTGGGAAGGAGCGTTACTTGGATCCGGTGAGAGAGATTTGCTCTGTGCACCATTTGAAATTTTTTTTTACCACGTGCATTTAAGGCTTTTGTAAAAAGAATTAGGTCAGATAAATAAGTGAGGGGTGTCACCCCTTACCCTCCTGGCCCCACTGGGCTGCCGTGCAGACCAAATGGGCTCGTGGGCTCCAGGGCCCTATACCACGCCTGACAAACAAGGAAATCCCACCTAACGACCATGCAAAAAGAGTGCCCGGTTTTAGTTCAATGCTTTCTCACTCTCGAAAGCAATTCTGAATGGTTCATCTACAAAGCTGTGAGGAAGAACCATAGGGCTCCCTGTGAGTTGTTGGGGGTCTTGTCAAAGCTGGAACCAGACCACCAGAGGGGCTGCTGGGCAGGACCTTGGTCCAGTCCTCAGCCAAAGGCCAGCTCAGCTTTCCATGGCTCCAGGACCCAAAGGGAAAGTGCACACCACAGGATGGTTTTGCTCACAACCATCTTTTCTTTTTGCTAAGAAAAGCTAGAGGATTTATGGTTGCCACCTGAATGATTTTCCATGGATACTTCTAACCAAATTTTCAGGTTTCTTCCCTCGATCTGCTTTTAAAATAATTTTCACTAAGATTTAACAGATGCCCAATTTAAGCCTAAACAGGAGTTGGAAAAAAATGCTACATGGTGCACACTGTTTTACAATGTGAAAAGTCATTTATAACGGAAGTTTGGGGGCAAATACTTTATTAAAATTCCCCACAGGTGCCAGAGAAGTCTCTGGCCTTAAAATTCTGGGAAGTGGTTCTAGTTTGACTAAAGGATGCACATCACCACAATGCCCAGGAAATAAATTGAAACTTCAGGCTGTTCTCAGAGTCCTCTCCAGTCACTGGTCTCAGATGCAGCTGGGCTCCTCACACAAACAACATGCAGAAGTTTGATGCTAGAGCAAGAAAAGCTTGAAACCCCAATCATGCCTGAGTTGACATGGTCTGAAAACATTTTCTCTGCCATTCTCCCCCTGAAGCAACCACTGCAAACTGCTTGGGATTCAAGTGTAGCCAGGGAAAGGGGACAAGAAGCGGGGGGGCAGGGAGCAACATGGAGTGAAAGCAAGGCCAGTGAGAGGAGCCAAGGGTTGTTGATTTTAACCAGGAAATCAACTCACATGATTTTAGGAGCAAGCCCTAAGGAACACCCACCAAGAAACAGTCGTTACAAACAAAGCTGTGACAAAACAAAGTAAGAAAAACAAAAGGGAAAAAAAAACCTGGCTAATTAAGCACCAATGTTGCTTTTATCGCAGGTTATGGTGATTATCTGTTTACAAACCCATCTCCCACAGTGAACCACCAGTTCCACCAAAGCAGAGAACACCCTTCATCTATCTCTAAATCCAACTCTCCTTCAATAAGAAAAATTAAGCATGTCTTACCATCTCTGCGGCCATCACCCTAATCCAAGCCTCCATCATCGGTCCCCTACATCGTTTCAGTGACCATGGCCATCACTAGCATTTAGAGGGTGCTTTTTCTGTGCAGGGCACTGCTTTAAGTGCTTTGACAGAATTCACTTATAAACCCTCACAACTCTCTGAGGTAGGTCCTAGCATTTCCAACTGGTCTCATAGGCCTCCTCTGTCATTGGTCTCCTTGGGCTGGCCTCTCACTTTCTCTCTCATAAACAACATGCGGAACAACATCTCCCCTTCACAGATGAAGACACTGGGTCTCAGAGGGGCTAACTTCTTCTAGGAGACACAGCTAGACTGGCAGAATTAGGATAGCCCGCGACTACTTTACTGGTGTGCGGCCTACAGCAGCCGAGGCAAGGTGAGCTTTTCAAAATGTCAAACTCCTCACAGCTTTTCAACGGTTTCCTCCTCCTGCTGGGATACAGGTGAAACCCCATTACACCCTTCAATGCTCCCCTCCCACTTTCTGTTCCTTAATAGTACTTTGCTGTCTCAGGACCTTTGCATTTGCTTTTCCCTCTTCCAGAAACACCCTTACCCTACTTACAATGCTGGTTTCTTTTCAACCTTCAGGTCTTAGCTTCAAAGTCACGTTTTACAGCAGACCCTGCCTGACCACCACCCCCGCCCCCTCCGTTACATCACCAGAGCACTTATCTCCACCTAAAATCACTTAAGTCTTCTATCTGGCGCCAGCACACATCCCCCCCCCCCCCCGCCCGCCCCTTAATACTCTGTGGGTTCTGGAGATCGCGCCGTTTCTAGGAGTCCTCCGTGGCCCGGCGCCTGGCACACAGGAGGCGCTCAACGCAGATACGTGAACCTAATGACGCTAGAAGGAAGCCCCGCGCTCTGCCGGGTCCCTGGAGCCCAGGCCGCGGGCTCCAGGCCGAGGTGAGCGCAGAGCATGGCCGAGCGGCGGGCAGCCACAGCCACAACCCCGTGGCTCAGGCCAAGCTTCCAGGTGAGGACCGCGATGGGGGCTCCTCACCTGCGCGTCGCGGCGACCAAGCCAGATCGGCCCTGCCAAGGTCACCCAGTGGTTCAGCCCCCGCGCCTGGCCGTCCACCCTCCAGGGCGGCAGCACTTCAGACCCTCGCAGCGGAGATGATCCCCGGGACCAGGCGGCGGCGCAGCCCGCAGCGGGGCCCCATCCCGGGCCGCGCGACGGAGGCCGGGCCGGCGAGTCCTCGGGATCCTGCTGGAGCCGGCTGGCGGCACGGCCCGGCCAGGCCGAGGCGGGCTAGAACTCTTCAGGCGCTGGGCCCGTTCCCCTGGCAACCGCGCGGGCTACGGCGCCCCACAGCGGCCAAACCGCGCTGCGTCAGTTCGCGCGGGCAACGAGGCTGGGGGCGGGGCTCACCGGGGACCCCCGGAACCCCAGCCGACCCCTTTCCCCATTCCCTCTCAACTTTTCTCCTCGAAAACCCACTCCCCCCACCTCACTCCACAGCTGTCTTCTCGAAATCCTAACTTGTCCCAAACGCGACCCCCTTCAGTTTCTCCCGAGACCACCACTCTCAGGGAGACCCCCAGGCAGCCGGCACATTATGAGTGTGTGCTGGGCACTGGACATTCCATGGGCAACTCTCACGAGATCCCTGCCCCTCAGGGAGATTACAGGCTAAGGGAAAGACAGATACAAATACCCAAATAAATATGTAGGTTTCCCCATAATATAAAGTGTGAAGTGTAAGAGCAAAATATATAGCACAAAATCATCTCCTTTTTATATTTCCTTTAAATCAAGTATAAATCCTACTGGGAGCCCCCATCCTCCAGGCTGGTAGGAAATTCAGTCTTGGTCTCCACTGGGCTCCTCTTACCCAGGTTATTCCAAGGACTCGGGATCTCCTACAGCGGCCGTCTGAGAAGTCACAGGTCCTCTCTGGTACTGAGGCCACAGCCATTGTCACAGGACTTTCAGCTTTGGGCTCTGAGGGGTCATGCCTGCTGCCCCAAGGTTGCCAGGGACAGGGGCCCCTGGGTGGCTAAGTCAGTTAAGTCACTGACTCTTGATTTGAGCTCAGGTCATGATCTTAGGGTCTTGGGGTCAAGGCCCACATTGGGCTCTGCGCTCAGTAGGGAGTCTGCTAGAGATTCTCTCTGCCTCTCCTCTCTCTCTCTCTTTAAAAAAAAAATAAATAAATCTTTAAAAAAAAAAAAAAAGGTGCCAGGACAGGTGACTGCTTCCTGGGTCCCAGGGCCCAAAGACTCTCTTCCCTTCCCCTGCCTTAGGGACCTCCCTGCTGCACCTGACTTCCCTGAAAGCCAGGGTGCCCTGGAAAGGGACTCTCCCATGAGCTCAGGCTTTTTCAAAAAACAAGCAAACACCACCACCACAAAACAGGAAGAAACTTTGTCTTCCACCAGCTGTCCTATCCATATCTCCAGGTCCCTAAAATGGTGAGTAGCTGGCTGGCTACCTGTTCAGAACGGGCTGGACAGAAAGTATCCCTATGCCTAAAATGTATGAGCCACATGCATACGATAAAAGCAACATAACAACTCCTGCTCTGTCAAAAGCCAGTTGTGAGTCCTTGTGCAAGTGATGTAATCTCTCTACCATATAAATTCTTGTTTCCAGGTCTGATAAACTCAAACTCATTATGGAATAAATAGCACTGCTACTCTGGCCTCAGAAATACAAGATGATTTCTCTTGTTGAGATGTCAGTCAAGATGACTCTTACCTGGGGCGCCTGGGTGGCTCAGTCGGTTGAGCGACTGCCTTCGGCTCGGGTCATGATCCTGGAGTCCCTGGATCGAGTCCCGCATCGGGCTCCCTGCTCGGCGGGGGGTCTGCTTCTCCCTCTCCCACTCCCCCTGCTTGTGTTCCCTCTCTCGCTGTGTCTTTCTCTGTCAAATAAATAAATAAAATCTTAAAAAAAAAAAAAAAAAAAAGATGACTCTTACCTGGAATTGGAGAACTTTAGGGTCCAACAGAGGTGGTGACCCAGAAATCAATGTAGAGGATGAGCCCATTTATGCCCACAGGGAGGGGAGGGAATCTGAGAGTCACAGCCTCTAGGCCCTGGGTCCACCTGCCTCCCAGGCACCTCTCCTGGATGTCCCATGAGTATCTAAATGCAACATATCCCTATATGCCCTCTCTGTCTTTGCCACAAACCTGTTCCTCTGCTCAAGCCCTCCAAAGGGCACCACTACCTGGTCCTTGCCCACGTAACCCAGTCTCCTCCTGGTCCTTGCCCACGTAACCCAGATAGTCCCCAAGACCAGGCAGTCCTCCTTCTGAAGCATGTCCAGTGTCCATTCCTCCCACTCTACTCCAGTCCAGACCACCACCATCTTCCTTGCTGATTCTCCCCCGGCCTCCTATCTAATGGCTACTTCCAGGCCATTCTTCTCCCAGCTGCCGGGTTTATCATTCTTTCTCTTAAATTTTTTTAAAGATTTTACTTTTAAGTCATCTCTACACCGCACATGGGGCTCAAACTTGCAACCCCAAGATCAAGAGTCACATGCTCTACTGACCTAGCTAGCCAGGTGCCCCCTTTCTCTTTATTTGTTAAAGTGGGTTGTAGTCTGAATAATTGCCTCCCAAAGATGTCCACACCCTAATCTCTGAAACCTATGGATATGTCACTTTACAAGGCAAAAAGGACCTTGATTAAATTAAGGAGCTTGAAATGGGGGAGATTATCCTGGATTTTCCAGGTGGCTTCACTGTAGTCACAGGGCCCTTATAAGAGGGAGGCCCGAGGGTCAGAATGGGAGAAGGTGATGTGATAATGAAAGCAAAGGTCAAGAGATATGACAGCTCTGTGCTACCAGCTTTGAAGGTGGAGGAAGAAGCCAGGAGCTGAGGAATGCAGACGGCCTCTAGAAGCTGGAAAAGGCAAGGAAACAGATTGTCCCCGAGAGCCTCCAGAAGGAACCAGCCTGCTGACACCTTGACTTTAGCCCAGTAAGACCCACTTCAAACTTCTGATGCCCAGAACTATAAGGTAAAAAACGTGTATTATTTTTAAATGTGTGTTGTGGCAATAGGTTATTGCAGCAGTAGGAAATTAATATAGTGGGTTTCAAATAGGGCTAAATACACATACATATAATGAGTTAAAACTGGTCTCCTTTGCAACAAAAATCCAAGTGGTAGCTCCGGTTCCCTCCATGTCTGTCCGAGTGACTCCAAGCCAAGTTCTCTGAGAAAAGGACTCCCTCTGGCCTAATTTGCTTTTTATTTATTTATTTATTTATTTATTTATTTATTTATTTATTTATTTATTTATTTATTTATTTTATTAAGCTCTACAGCCAACATGGGGCTCGAACTCATGACCTCAAGATCCAGGGTCCGTGTCTACCGACTGAGCCGGTCAGGTGCCCCTGGTCAAACTGGCTTTTTACAAGCACAGGCAGTTTGATCATATTCTTCTGGAGTCTGTCAACATAGTGTGGTCCCCAGTCCAGAACCTGACACCACCCAGGGCACCACCTACTAAAGGAGGCAACACGTTGCCTGCTCCCAGGGCAGACAAATGGCAGAGAAACGTTCTCAATATGAAAATACCATCTGATCAGTCTTCTGCGTAAAATACTTCCAGGGCTCCCTTTTGCGTTTAGGATGAATTGAAACACCAAAGCATGGCTACCAGGGCTTGCTCAACAAGTTCCTATCCACCTCCCTGTCCCTGTCCTCTCTGAGGATTATGCAGCTCCCGGAAACCACAGCATCTGCTGCCACCCCAGGCCTTTTCCCACAGGGTTCCCTTTACTTGGAGTGTTGCTTTAGCTCCTCCTGCCACCCATGGCCAACTTCTGTGAAAATGTGCGGCCCATTTTTCTGGGACAGAAGTCAGCCCCTCGGGCAGGACTTGTTCCTATCCACAGCAGCTGCCCCTGACCCACAAGGTAAGTCTGCCCAGGGTGGGAGAGCCCAGAGGGGAAGAGAAGGCCTAGCTGTGGTTTTAAGGGCTTGCACACGCATGTGTGAAGATTCTGAGCCGGCTTTCATGACTCCTAGAACCTCTGGGCCAGGAAAGAGCAGCTCACCATGCCCGGTGCCAAACCAGCCCACCCTTAATTAGAGCCATTGAGTGCCTGGGCCCCCTGAGACTTGTCACTCATCCCAGGACAGGTCAGTAGTTTACCAGTTTCAATCCCAGCTCTACCATCGCCAGCTGGGCAAACTCCTTAACCTCTGTGAATCTCAATTTGCTCTTTTTGTAAAACGAAGGTAACGAGAGCTTCTGCACGAGGGTGATGAGGACTGAAAATGTGCTCATACTTACAAAGCACACAGAGTATTCAGCTGATAGTAGACATCAATACAAATCCTCTAGACCTTGCTTCTCTTTCCATCAGGAAGATGATGCTATCCATTTCATCAACTAACAAAATTAAATTTTAATTGTCAAATCAGACCGGGTGGGATGTGGTCAGCCACAGCTCCTGTTCTCTGGGTCCACTTTGTCTGGGTCACAGTATCCTTTCCGATGAACCCTGGATGAATTGGCCGATCCACTTGGCTCATCCCCCTGGCCACCAGCATTTCTTACCCCAGCAAGCTCAGTAGCCTCCTGACTGGTCTTTCTGCTTCTACTGTGGGCTCCACATCCCCATCAGTCCATTCTCCTCACAACTTGTGGCGGTCAAAAAAAAAAAAAAAATTTTTTTTTTAAAGCCAAACTGATTATTTTACTTCCTGCCTACCACCATCATGACTCTCCCTCCTCCCCAGGGAGCAGTATTTCAATGAAATTAGAATCAAAACCTCCTCCTCACAGTGGCCTCCAAGACCTCCCGTGCCCCCTGGCTCTGGTTAATTCCTGCAGCCTCATGGCCTCCATTTCCTCGAAGGACCAGGCTCGCAGTCGTACTGGGGTCTTTTGCACTGATGCTGTTGCGACCTGGAGCATCACTTCCTCTGGGCAAGCTTTCCCTGACCCTCAGAATAGAAGACGCCGTTACTCCCCTAGCGCCGTGGGACTCCGGTTTCTGCCGTCAGTGGCTCCTTGATTGTGTAGTGATCTGATTAGGGGCTGTCCCTCCAGTGAGCCGGAGAGACCACACGGGGAGGAATGATGCTTATCTAGCTCCTTAGTACAGAGCCCGCAACACAGCAAGCACTCAATAAATGTTTGCTGAAGAAAGGAAGGGGGGTAGGGAGGGAAGATGGAAGGAATAAATGAAAAGATAGTGCTTCTTACAGGAATTCTCTGGCGAAGCCTTTGTAAAGTAAATGATACTTGGTGAATTATTTTTGGTGTAAAAATTGACTTTCCTATGTTATCGTCCCTTCAACATAGTAAATCTGTTTTTTTCCACATGCCTCGTAAAGATTCTCAGGACATTTTCCTCCCATTAATTTTTCCTTGTTAAATGGTTTTTATGACCACTTTGTGCTTTAAGAAAGAAGTACTGCTCGGTATTTAGAATATTCTCTCAGCTTCCTTGGTGAGAAGATTTTGGCAGCTTTCCCACTGTTGACTATAACCAGTACAGCTTGGAACACGATGTCACCCCTCCAGAACTCTCTCGGACCTAGATAAAACTTACTCTGTGTCTCTAGTTGGGGACAAGGTGTTTGGAAACAGCGCTTTATGCAACAGAGTTGCTGCAGGGCTGTCCCTTGGAGGCAAATGTAATAAAAATCATGATGTGTGAAAAATGTGCCCACAGAGCCCAAGGAACTAAAGATTTTAAAGCTTCTCTGCCAGTAATTCAGTCTTTATTTTATGTTTCTTGGAAAACTGAAGGCTTGTATCTACCACATGCAGGGGAGCACTGGGGGGGTAGTAAAGGGTATTTTGTGCGGTGAGAATGTCTATGCAGCCTGGTCAAAGCTGTCCTCTTTGTAAATGACCTCCCTTCCCAGTCCCCAACCCTGCTCGTGCTCCCCAGGGAGGGTATTTCCATCCTGCATGAAATTTCTCTCTTTGCTTGCTCGCTTCTATGGGGAATGGTACATGCATGCAAAGCTGCTGGCTGTTGTTACTTTATTTCAGAAATGTGCAGGTCTGAGACACCTGAATTTTTCCTGGAATACTTGAAAGCAAATTATGTGCCGGAACCTCTCAGGCCTGTTCCCAGCGGAATTTCCTTTGAGTGTTCATATCTCGAAACCTTATGTAACCTGACACAATTATCTGAAAAGGCTCAGAATCCAAAAGAACAGTTTTCTGAGCTAGGAATGAAGGTTGGAGCTGGGAAAGAAGTGTTCTCCCCTGCCCGGGGACTGGGTCATACCTCGCTATGACAATACCCAATTCACATTCCAAAGAAAAATGCTAACCCCCTGACACTGTGACCAGTGGGAGCATTTGCTTCATCTCTCCGAAGAAGGAATCGCTTAACGAGGTGCTCGAGGGACATTACAAAAGCCCTAGACCTGGCTGGTGGTTAAAAATATTTTGATAACCACCTTGAGCAACTGGTCTTCCCAGGATGGAAGCCAGAATGGCTTGGGCCCCTTCCGGGGGTTATAACCCCCTCCACTCACTCAAAAATCAACCCATCCGAAGGGTTGGTGTCTCGTACCAGCAGTTAGCAGTACAAATGGGATATATACAGCGGTCTGGAATCCGTATTTTCACCAAGTGATGGGTCCAGGTGATTCTGACTCAAGCTCAGCCCAAGACTCCACCTCCCCAGCCCAACCCCCAATTCCAGGGAGAAGGGGAGAATGAGGACACAAACTCTAAGTGCAGACCTAAAATCGGGGCTCCACAAGGAAAGGACCCTGCATTCCTGAAAGCCCCTGCCCCAAGAAGCTTCTTTTGCCCCTCCTTTTGTTTTACTTTCATAAATCCCAACCCTGCTCGCCATTTGCATACCAGCGGTGAGAGACCTCCTAGGAGAACAGGCACCACTCATAAGTGGTTGGCTTTTCAAGGAATTTGCTGGAGAAAATTGTAGGCAAGGCTGTGAACAAAACCCCCCTCCATCTGGTTTCAGTTTATTTAAAAAACAACGCACACAGGCCTCCCCACCAGCAATCAGAAAACAGCCACAGCTTCCCCAGGGGGGTTATTAGCCACCAAGGGTGGGGCTGAATTTTATATATGCAAATAAATTAAACCAGCTAGCCAACAGCAACTAATTTTTGTATCTTTTGCAGTTGTTCTGCCAAAAAAAAAAAAAAAAAAAAAAAGCCTAAATCAGGGGTGACGGAAGCTGTAAAGAAGCAAGTCTTGGAATTAGTTTTAACAACTTGCCTTAATGTTTCTAATCTAGAAGCAAATAAAAAAAAGTTGATAGTCTTTTTCACCTGGGTATTGCCAACCCCCTAGGCTGAAGGCCAGGGGGCCGTGTGACCAGATGGTTGGGAGCCCAGCGTCTGGATGGCTGTGACCTTCAGCACCTTGTAGCCTCTCTGGATTTGTTTTCTTTCTTTCTTTCTTTGTTAAGATTTTATTTATTTATTATTTTAGAGAGAGAGAGAGCAGGATGGGGGTGGGAAGCTGAGGGAGAGGGACAAGCAGACTCTCCCCACCTGGGGCTGGATCCCAGGACCCTGATATCATGACCTGAGCAGAAACCAGGAGTGGATCACTTAACTGACTGAGCCACCAGGAGCCCCATGTTTTCTCATGTATAGTACCTACTTCACAGGGACAATATGAAGATAGTAAATAAAATAAAGGACAAGCAAACCGCACACAAGGACTGGCATACAACAAACACACAGGAAATGTGGCAGAGGGTTATGAGTGACTCAAAACCGCACTGCTGGATCCGAGACAGCTGGTTTCACCTGGAGTCAACCAAGCTCTCCTGGCAAGTGTTCTCAACTGGGCTTGCCTTCCCCGCCGGGGTTGGTCCAGAAAACGTTTCAGAGCACATTCTTGTAGTGTTTCCCAAACTTGAGGACCCTAATCTACAAATATCTGCCTTCAATCCTAGAGGCAAAAGAAAAGTTCTGAGGAGGGTGCAAGACAATTTGAAAATGCAAGTCTGCTTCCCCTGCCTCACCATCCCCCCTCCCCGCTAACAAAAGGGCCCGATTTCCAGATGCACAGCCTAGATGGGGTTCCTCTAAAAATAAAGGGATTTCACTTCCCGCCCAGGGCACACAAAGGTGAGTTGTCGATGTCCTGTGCCTGGCCTCCCGTGCCAGGGAGCTGTGGGATGTGCTGGAGGCCATGGGCATCCAGGTGCCTCTGGGCTCGGCCCTTGCACGTCCACGAGCATCTTGGGCTCCGTTAGCCCAAAACAGACCTCTGTTTCTGTCCCTTGTCTGGATGCAGCAACAGAACTCCCAGCCTCCACTCTTCCCCCATCTCTAAATCCGTTTCCTGGCAATTGGGACAGGTATCTCACTTGCTCAAGACCATTCCCAGCTCTCCTTTGCCCTCAGAATGAAGTTTAAGAGGCTGCATGTGGCAAACGTGGTCCTGCATAACACAGTTCTCGAGATCCCAGACTTTGGGCTTAAGTACGCCTGCGCAGAGATGTGTCTATGGTATTTGGGGACTGGGATGTCATTTTCTGGTGGCCTTTCGTGAGGTCAGGAGGGGGAGCCGTGCAGAGCTAGAGTGGGGGTGGGGGGAGAGTGGAGATGGTGATTGTAGACAATTTTAAAGAAATGTGGCTGAGAAGGGGGGAGCACGAGAACAGTGCTGGAGGGGAGTGGTATGGAATTGAGGTGAAAGAAGTTCTCCATTGCGGCTACCAGTGGGAGAGGCCAGTTGTTGTTATGAACCCAGGGCATCCAGCACTGGGCCCGGCACACAGTAGAAACTCGATAAAAGTTGGCTATCTTTGAGGATGGGTCTGCAACCCCGGCGGGGGTACTGGCCATTGGCAGGAAGGTGGGCCCCTCTGCCATGTGCTGGGAGGTAGGGGTGGTGGGGTGCCAGGAGAAAGCAGAGGGCAAGGCAGGGCCTCCTTGGGACTTTGCTGCCTCCGAGCTGCACCACCGAGGGAGGAAGACATGACAAGGGAGTCTTGGCTCCAGGAACCCCAGTGTGGCCAGGGGACAGGGGGTGAACTCTTGGAGGGCACCCCACACCTGCTTCTGTTCCCCTCATCCTCAAATCCAGCATTCACCTTCACTCTATCCCCTTCAGAGCCGCGCCCTTCCAGAAAGGCCAGCAGATGGTGCCAGTGAGCTACCAGACTCAGCTGGAGCGGACAGGAGCCAACCAGCCAGCCCCCCACCAACCCGTGACCCTCTGGAGCCTGGGGCAAGCTAAGGGTTTGGCTCACTAGATTTCTGACCAAGGGGGAGGAGAGACCACGGGTGGTGGGGGGGAGGGGGAGAAGGGGGGTGTCAGACTAAGGACTAAGGGAGACAATGTGCTGAGGGCTTAGGGGTGGGGTGGCTGGGGGCTCTGATCCTTCTGGTTGCCCTTCATTCCTTTGCCCCTGCCAGGCCCTGCCTTATCTGCCGGGGCTCCTGCCCTCTGCCCCCCTTCCCTTCTCTTCCGGGGAGGCCCCTGCCAGCCCAGACTCCTGGTTCTGGCAGAGGCTGGTTCTCTGCCCCTGGGCAGGCACAAATTGGCACCAGGCCTCAGACAGGGTTGGGCCAGCCCCTCCCAGCCATGACTGCCTGAACCACTTTCTTTCTACTTCCAGAACATCTCCACCTGATGAGGGCTAAGGGTTCAGCCGCTGAGGAGGCCGCAGGGGGCTGCAGCATAGATCCCAGGAAGGAGGCCTGGCCTCCTGGCCTTGGAAGTAGGATGAATTGGGTGGGCTGGGTGGGCACATATAAAAATGTGCCAGATCATCCAGTCCCACAAGACCCAAATCGCACAAGACTAATGGTTCTGTCCAAGGTGGCAGAGCGTCCCAGAAGATGAGCTGGAAACACCCCCTCCCCATCCTAGCCATCCTATACTCTGCAGCCAAAGGCAATTCCCTATACCCCCTCTCAGCAAGTCTTTCTCCCCACCATGGGCTTCCCAATAAGTCAGGATCCTTCATGGTTCCTTCTCAGGACACTGTAGGATTCTGCTTCTCAGTCTCTGTTCTCACCTTCTTGTCCCACTGCCACTTCCCCTAGTTTCGATTCCAGTTCAGACAAGTGCTAGTACTACCTGTGTGGCCTTGACCTTGAAAACTGCCTGGGACCCCCACCCCACTTCCTCCCCTAAACCCCCTCTCCAGCTCCAAGGAAGCCCTTAATAGGCTGAGGCAGGAGAAACCATAGTCAGACTTTCAGTAGGGTGACAGAGCGGGGGTAGGAGCTCCCACAAATCCAGGGTCTACAGCTCAGGTCAGGAAGCCAGGCCAAGGTTGCTGTGTCTACCTGTGAGCCTGGGCCATAGATTCAGGGCAACAGAAGTCAGCAGGTTTTAGAAGAGGAATGTTT
This sequence comes from Mirounga angustirostris, assembly GCF_029215605.1. Lineage (NCBI taxonomy): Eukaryota > Metazoa > Chordata > Mammalia > Carnivora > Phocidae > Mirounga > Mirounga angustirostris. The sequence goes on along the minus strand of NW_026991724.1, from coordinate 18,422,239 downwards.
CCCTGAGTTTCCAAAGGATGACCCAGATGGAGGGAGAGTCACCAGAAGCACAGACAACACACACAAATGTACTCACATGCACATGCAGGGTCATGGCACAGGACATGGACACAAGTGTTTGCAAATCCTGGCACAAACAGGTACACAAGGTCATGTACTCAAGGTAGGCACACATGTCCTCGCCAGACAAGTCCTGGCTCCCAGGGCCAGGGCTAGCCTGCCATCCGTGCTTACAAGTGGAGGAGTACATGAAGGCACAGCAGTGGCTCTGGACAGGAGATGGGCCCCCACCCAGAGCCTCCCTTCCTAAATGGCTCCCAGCCCCCTCCCTGAGACTCCTGGGGCCCACCGGGGAGCCATGCCTGGGTGGCAGAGAAGGCTTTGGAGGAGGCTTTGCCTCCAAGCCCTGGCACAGAGCCTGAGCACCTAAGATAGAGATTGAGCACAGGGCTGGGAGGGGTCCATGACCTCCAGAGGCCCACAGGAGGCAGGGACTCCTTCTGCCATGGACTGCACCTACTGCCCTCAGAATAGGGCCTGGCAGCCAGGTGCTGGCACCAACTCCTAGTGCCTGGCAGAGCCCTAGCATGGATGCCGAACACAGGGTGCCAGACATGGGGGTGGGCAGGATGGGGGGCCGCTGGGCCACACACAAACACAGATCTTCATATATACAGGCAGGGAAATGCACCCATACGCACAGCACTTACTTTATACCCTGCGGAATCATGGGAGTCAGACCCGGATCACCTTGTCCTAGAGGCTGCCCTCACTGACCCTCCAGGTGTCCCCATTCGCCTGACTCTAGGAGTATCGGTCGGAGGGTGGGCTGGAGGTAATGGAAAGCCTAGACACTTTCTGTGAGACCCCGCCCCCGCCACACACACGCACACACGCACACACCTGCACTCCCACACACCTAGGCAGAAGGAGGTGGGGTTGGTGCATCCCCAGGACTGGGCCCTGGAGAGAAGGTGGAAGGCGGGGCGAGAGACTCCCAAGAGCCTGGGCATTCATCTTGCTCCCCCCACCCCCGCCACAAGCCCGTTTTGTGGCCGCGGGCTGCCTAGGTGTGAGCGCGCGCCAGGGCGTGTGTGTGCGCGAGGGACCTGCGGCCGCGCACAGCGTGGGAGTGCGGCGCGTGTGCCCGCTGCGGCTGAGGCGGCCGGCCGGGGGAGGGCGGGCTGCTTCCCCGCGCCGTTCCCGCAGGCCGGAAGGCCGCGCCGGTGCTGTCAGTGTGGCAAGCTGACGGAGGTTGTGCGTGTCCTCAGGTGTTCTGAGCAAGTGTGAGCGGGGTGTGCTCACCTGGGAGCGGCGGCTCAGCGGCCCTGGGCGCGTGGTGGTGGGGGAGGGCGAAGGGGTGAGCAGTTGCCAAGCACGAGGGCTACACCGACCGGCCCTGTTCCCGGCACGGTCCGCGGCGAGGCGGCCCCTCCTCTAGCAGCAACTTTGGGACTTTGTTCCGGCTTCTTAGAAAGCAGATCTGGCCGCGGGGGCGGGGCGAAGGGGGGGGCACCTGCCCGGAGGAGGGAGCGGATGAGAAGTGGCGGAAAGCCCCGCCCCCTTCCCCTCCGCTCCGCCCCCGCCCCCGCCCCCGGGGCTCTTTATAAGCCCGGCCCGAGGGCGAACAGAGAAAGCGAGCGTCCCTCCCGCCCTTGGCCGGTGTTCTGCTGCACCCCGCGTCCCTCGCCCCGGACCCCAAGTCCCTCTCCCTGCTCCCCAGCCCGGCTCCCGCCCCGCCCCGCCCCGGCCCGGCCCGCCCCGGCCCGGCCGCCATGGAGCGCTGGTCTTGGCCGTCGGGCGGCGCCTGGCTGCTCGTGGCGGCCCGCGCGCTGCTGCAGTTGCTGCGCGCAGACCTGCGTCTGGGCCGCCCGCTGCTGGCGGCGCTGGCGCTGCTGGCTGCGCTCGACTGGCTGTGCCAGCGCCTGCTGCCCCCGCCGGCCGCACTCGCCGTGCTGGCCGCCGCCGGCTGGATCGCGTTGTCCCGCCTGGCGCGCCCGCCGCGCCTGCCCGTGGCCACTCGCGCGGTGCTCATCACCGGTGAGTGCGCGGAGCGCGGGGACTCCAGGCTCGAGGGCGGGACCACTCCGAGGGCTCCCCGTGAGCACACCAAGGCAAGGCGGGACCCCAGCGCAGGAGTGGGAGTGTCGCCTTCCCTTGGGTGCCGGGAGTGAGCCAAGTAGGAAGCGCAAGGCACCTCCCTAAGTCCGGGTTGACTACCTGCCGCTGTGGAGAGTGTTGGAGGGAAAATGAGGCCGGGAGTGGGCAGGTGCGCGGGGACAACTGCTGCATGAGAAAGACGGAACCTCCTGGAGTTTGGGGTTTATGCTACGCCCCTCCCCAAGAGAGCAGTCTTTGGCCGGGGGCGTGCTCTGAGGGACTTAGAGGATGGTCACCCCTTGAACTCTGCCAAATATCCCCACGTGGGACGCCCCATCTCCTCTTCCCTGGGGTCAGAGGAAGGCGCTTAGATGGGGCGTTGGGGCGCCCACCCCCCAGTTGGCTGGGATCGTTGGACTCCAGAAAAGGTTGAGGTCACCATGAGGAGCATCTGGGCATTCAGCTGCCTCTCAGAACCCACCACCCACCCTCAAACTGCTGAGGTAGCCATCCAGAGTCTGCAACCAGCACCCCACCTCACATTCCTCCTGGTCTTCAGTGCCCAGGAAGGAGATCTTGGAGAGCTGTACTCAGGTGCCTCTGGCCGCCTGGCGGAGTTCCCTTTGTCTGGAGCAGGGAATAAATCTGTCACCAGAAGGACCGGAGGTGGGGGTGGGGGGGGTGGGGAGGGGGACTGAGGCCCAGCCGGAAGTGGGGAGGGGGAGAAAGGCCAGGGGGTACTGGGGGAAGGGCATTCTAGTTCTCCCCCAACTCCCATGGCTTTGGTTCTCAGAGCTCTGCCGTTACATTGGGCCCTGGGCTGGGGGCTGCCTTTAGACTGGCTTCTCAGAGGCTCTGTCCAGTAGGGGGTCCTGCCTGATCAGATGGACCTGGGAGAACTTCCCAGAGGCCATCCTTGAGCTGGGCCTGGGAGGATGAGTGAAGATAGGTGGAGTGCGGAAGGTGTTTTGGATCAGACAAAGTGTGGATATGGGACAAAGGTTTGAGACAGGAATGAGCATGGCCTGGGTAGGGAACAGTAACCAGTAATCAGTAACCAGCCTGGCTGCTGTGATGTGGTGGGATATGAGGTTGTTTCCTCAGAAGAGGCCTTAAATGCCAAGCAAGAAGCCAGACTGCTGAGATGGGGTGGGAACAAGGATGGCATGAGGGCTTCAGCAAGAGGGTGGAGTTAAAGCAGGGTTCAGGCTGGATGAGTGGGACCAGAGCTCAGAGTACAGTATGAAATTTCAGGGGATTGAGGAAGGAAAGATACAGAGACCCTCCTGGTAGGTTGTGAGCTCTGCCTTCTAATTTGTGAGCTGCCTCAACAGGAGCCGGGCTGTCTGCTGGTACTAGGGACCCAGTGGGCAGTCTTTCCTGAGATCTCCCCTCAGGCCTTCATGCTGTTGCTGTTACTTCTCCTTGCCTTGAGCCTGAGATCGAGGGCAGAGGTGGGACGCCATCTGAGGCTTGGGCTTCCCCATCTCTGGCTGTAAAGCCCTGCGATGGGAGAGGGGAAGGGTATGGCCCGGGCCGCTCCAGCTTGTCTGCGGTTTCCTCTCTCGCCACCTGACTGCAAGACAAAGAGGTGACCAGACCCTGCCTCACCTGCCAGGAACAGTATCTTGAGCCTGCCAGAGCTGCTGGAGAATGTCCCTGAAATCCACTGCCCAAGGCCACTCCAAGAGCTCACCCCTGGAGTCAGAATTTGGACCGAGTGGCCGAGTGCCTTGTGTGCACATTTGTGCACTGAGGGGGGTCTCATGGGAGTGAAACCCCGTGTGAATATGCAGGCAGGTTGGAGGTGTGTACAGGTGAACAACAGGGTATGCAAGGCATGGGTGACTGTGGGGACCACAGAGCCGAGGCTCTGGAAGGCCTCCATTTCACTGTGAAGGGCCTGTCTGCTCTGGGAGGGAGCTTAGGTGAGTGGACACACATGTGCTCACTCGCCTCCCCCAGCCGCCTCGTGCTCTGGAAGGACCCAGCAGCCCAGGGCTGTCTGCAATCCCCCGGCCACCCACACAACGCCCAGCTCACAGCCCCCTGCCCAGCTTTGTTCTCCGCGGCAGCAGAGGGGGCGGGGCTGAGGTGGGGAGGGCTTCCCGCCCCAGAGTGTCCAGAATTGGAGAAGCAGGGCTACTGTGAAGCTTCTGCTCAGCAGGACCACGAGGGAGGCAGGTCTCAGAGAGCCTCGGCGCTCACAGGCCTCTCCCTCCACTTGCTGGCTGCCCACGGAGCCAGGATCAGAATGGGAACAATCAGGAAGGGAGCGTTGCTTAATCAGATCCCCCACTCTGGCTCTGCCTGGTGGTTCCTCTCTCTACATACTGAGGACAGGAAATTAAGTCTCCAAAGCGGTAACTGACCTCAGGTCACACTTGTTGGGTGTGGGAAGGGATTCAAATGCAGGTCTGTTCTCTTCCCCATCCAGGCTTTTGCCTGTCCTAGGGGCAAGTGGGTCTGAGGCTCAGAGAATGCCCCACTGTTGCCACTGATTGGAATTCCAAGAGCTGGGGGTCAAGGGTGAGGTGGGGATGGGCCTCCAGCTTGCCTAGAGCCTGGAACAATAGTAGGGGTGTTGGCAGGGAAAGGAGGTGGGGCTCAGGTTGTGATGATGGGAGCTGAGAGCTTGGGCTTCATCCTGGGGGCTGGGGGGGAGAGAGGGGGCGGGCTTGGAAAGGTTTTCAGCCGCAGAGTGATACTGTCATTATTGGAAAGATCTCTCTGATTGCTTAGGTAGAGAATGGATTCAAGGGGGCAAGATGGGACAGGACCAGAGAGGGGGCTGCTTCCTAGGCCAGGTATGAGGAAGAAGCCTAGGCAAGGGCAGCTAGAAAGGGAGGGAGGCTGTGCTTCCACGCACGCCAGCTGAGGCCTGAGAGCAAAGGAGGCAGGACACCGGGGCTGAGACAGGGTCTCATGCTGACGTCCAGGAGAGTCCTGGCCTTCTTCTTTGTTGGCTAAGTGACTTTGGGAAGCAACTTCGCATTCCTAGGTCTCAATGTCCTCATCTGTAAAGTGGGAATCGTAAGCCATGTTTGGGGTAGCTATGGGGAGTCAAGGAGTTGGCAGCTGTGAGAGAGCTGGTGCCCAGGTGCTCAGCCAGAGGGGAGAAGCCTGCAGAGGCCAACCCGGGAAAGGAGGGAGGGCTGCTGATTGCTGGAAGATTGGATATCCGGGGGCCTGGATCCTGTCCGGACCCTGGTGATCCTAGAGTTGTCTCAGGCCGGACTGGGCCACAGTGGGAGTTCACTGGCTGTCCTGCCCTGGCCAGGCTGTGACTCTGGTTTTGGCAAGGAGACGGCCAAGAAGCTAGACGCCATGGGCTTCACGGTGCTGGCCACTGTGTTGGAGTTGGATGGCCCCGGCGCCCTAGAGCTGCGTGCCTGCTGTTCTCCTCGCCTAAGGCTGCTGCAGATGGACCTCACCAAGCCAGCAGACATCAGCCGAGCACTGGAGTTCACAAAGGCCCACACCACCAGCACAGGTCAGTGGCCGTAGCTCCCCCAGGGATTAGAGGTTTGCTGCTGGCCTGACCCAGAGCTTCCTCCTTTCTTTCACCCCCTTCTCTGTGCCCTCAGGCTTGTGGGGCCTGGTCAACAACGCAGGCCACAACAATGTGGTGGCCGATGTGGAGCTGTCTCCAGTGGCCACATTCCGCAGCTGCATGGAGGTGAATTTCTTTGGTGCCCTTGAGCTGACCAAGGGTCTCTTGCCACTGCTGCGCCGTTCTCGGGGTCGCATCGTGACTGTGGGCAGCCCAGCAGGTGAGGGCCCTTCCCCACTGGAGCGGGGAGGGATGCCGGAGCCTCTGGCGCAGGCTGAGCTGCTTCGCTCCCAATCCCTCCCCAGGAGACATGCCCTACCCGTGCTTGGCAGCCTATGGGACCTCCAAAGCGGCCATGGTGCTGCTCATGGACACATTCAGCTGTGAACTTCTGCCCTGGGGGATCAAGGTCAGCGTCATCCAGCCTGGCTGCTTTAAGACAGGTAGGGGTCGGGTTTGGGATGGGGGTATATGCGTGTGGTCTTCTCTGGGGTGGGATCAGGTCTGAGAAATGGGCATGGCTCTGGCTGGAGGCCGGGATTGGTTTGGGGGATAGACGGGCCTGAGTCTGGCTTTGGCTTCCGTAACTGACCTCACGCTGACCTTGCTGCTCCTTCTCCTCCCTCCCCGCCCCAGAGTCAGTGCAGAATGTGGGCCAGTGGGAGCAGCGCAAACAGCTGCTGCTGGCCAGCCTGCCCCGAGAGCTGCTGCAGGCCTACGGCGAGGACTACATCGAGCACTTACATGGGCAGTTCCTGCACTCACTGCGCCTGGCGCTGCCGGACCTCAGCCCGGTCGTAGACGCCATCACCGACGCTCTGCTGGCCGCCCGGCCTTGCCGCCGCTATTATCCGGGCCGCGGCCTGGGGCTCATGTACTTCATCCACTACTACCTGCCTGAGGGCCTGCGGCGCCGCTTCCTGCAGACCTTCTTCATCAGCCACCTTCTGCCGAGAGCGCTGCGGCCTGGCTGGCCTGGCTCGGCCCCAGCCCAGGATGCAGCCCCGGACCGGGACCGGGACCCGGACCCAAACCCAGGCCCTCCCCCCATGGCAGCCCAATGAGCAGTGCCCAGACGGCCTAGCTGCTCCGGCAGAGGAGGTCCCAGGAGCCCTTGGCCCTCCCCTGGTTATTGTGACCCCCCAGTCTGCCCTAGAGCCTGCCCTAAAGGACCCCAGCCCTACCCACTCGGTCAGTGCTCCAGGCCAGGCCTGGTGAAGCTGAGGCTTCCCAGTCAACCTCCCGGCCTCTCTACTGCTTCCTGAGCCCACACAGACCCTCCTGGGTGCAAGGTTCCACCATGTAGCTGGGAGAACCCAGCTGGATGGGGAGTTTTGTGCAAGACTTGGCTGTAGACTTTGACAGGATCCCGCAGACAGTGCCTCTGCAAACTAAGGAGTGACTGGGTGGGGTGGGGACCACCCCCCCTCAGGATTTTTTCAAGGCACCACTGCCTCAGTGCTGCAATTCAAAGGGTGAATCCTGTGTCTTGACTAGCTCAAGAATTAGGGCCCTGATCACCCACCCCAAGTCCCCCTAGCCCCAGGGAGGCTGCATACCCCACTTGCCCAACTGCCACCTTTTAAATACAAATTTTTATTTCTCCTAGAATGGAAAGATGCTGTGTTGGGAGAGGGGTGACTGCCTGGATGACAGGCTGTGGCTGGGTGACAGATTGGGAACTGCCTGGGGAACCCCTGGTGTTAGCATGGGCCAAGGCTCTGGGCACAGGCTCTGTGGTTCACACCTATCCCCCTTCACTGACCGAGGGTAGATCATTTATCCACAAATTTGGGCTTCCTCATAGTGAAATGGGGGTAGTGCCCCTGGCCTAGGGTGTAGTGCCCCTGGCCTAGGGCGTAGTGGGGCTCAATGAGGCAAACGGGGGCCTGGGACCCTCCAGGGCCAGGACCCAACTCCACAGGCCTATCTGGGCCTCCAGTGACTTCCCCCACCTTGCAGCACCTGGCTGCACACAGAGAGGGCCAGCGAGGGAGGTCGAAAGCTTGGGGTGGGGGTGGGCTCGACAAGGGTGGCACCCAAGGGAAGTTGGGGGTCTGAAAGAGGTACTGGGGCCCAAAGGAGACAGCAGACAGCTAGGCTTAGGGCAGTTTATTGTCTCAGGGGGCAGAGCTGAGGGACAGGGTTGCAGAGCTATGCCTCAAGGACACATACTCTATCCTTCCCCTGGGCCAACCACAGAGGGAAGAGGAGGCTCACGCTGCCCCAGGGGTTCTCAGGGAAGTGACCACATGCTTCTCAGACACGTCAGTGGCTGTAAACAGAGGGCTGAGGGGTCCTCCTTGGGGCGGGGGGTGGGGGGAGAGGGGGAATTGGTCCATCCTTGGTAGGGAGAGCAGGTGCCCAGCCCCTTTTCAGGCCCAAGAGCCATCTCAGAGAGGGTCAGGGAAACCGAAAGTCACTAAGACCATGTGCTACCCCCGAGGGCAGGCATGTGAACCATGGGCTTTGTCACAGCACACGTAGACACACGCTTGTGGGCATCCTCGGGCCAGGGCACTAGAAGATGGGGATGTAATTGTCGATCTTGGCGCGGTGGCGCTGGGCAATGCACTCGGCAATCCACACAATGTTGCGACACTCTTGCTCCTTGAGCTTCACAAAGGCATAGAAGATACCAAAGTGGAACTGGTTCAGGAAGGCCAACTTGTTCAGTTTCACCTACAGACAGAGGCAGGCGTGGTGTGCAGGTGGCCGTGACGGCACAGTCAGGCCCGGGCCACCAACCCCTCCCTACAATGGGCAGGGGAGCAACCCCTCACCTCATGCTCGAAGAATCGGTCCTCCAGGGTCTTGTCTCCAGGGTTGCTGCCTGCGCCCTCGAAGAGCAGCTTGTACTCCTGGCCCAGGGGAGGGATGGACAGCATGAGCGTGAGGGCACTGTGGGGCGTGGGGTGGGGATGTAGATGCCAGTAGGCCTGCCCATCACGCTGCAGCCGGGCACTCACCGGGTAGTAGTCGGCCACACTCTTCACCTGCTCATAGTCATCAGCCCGAGCCAGCTGGGCCAGGCCCTCCGGGTAGAGCCGCCCGCAGTGCGGAAAGAGCTTGGCCCGGTCCTCCTTGGACAGCTCTGTGTCGAACGAGTTGATGGTGATGATGAAGGCTCGTCGGTCGGCTTCAAACTGTGGGGCCGAGGCACAGGCACGGCGAGAGGGAGGGGAAGGGGGCGGTTGCCAGTCAGCTGTCAGGGCCTCCCCCAGGCCCGGGCTACCAGGGACCGGCAGGTGGGAGGGTGGGCAGGCACTTACCTCCAGGATGGGGCACATGGCATCGGCCGTGGTCCCGCCCAGTAGGGTGCAGAACTTGTAGAAGGACTCCAGGTAGGCCTGTGCAGACCAGGGGGCTTACTCAATCCAGGCAGGGAACCGGGGGACTTGCCTGGCCTCCTCCTCACAGTTCCCTCTTTCCCTCCCCAGTCCCTTGCATGGTGAGTCCAAACATCACACCCATGGACTGGCCAGGGAGCCCCCATGTCAGAGCCTCGGAAACAGCCATAAATTCCAACTGTTAATCAGCTGGCCTGCTGTCTCTCGGCACCCAGGAGTGACAGAGCAATTTCTGGCCGACCATCTGCTTCATGGTGCGCTGCCCCCTACACGCGCCTACACCATCATCCCACAGGAGGCCAGGCTCAGAGGGGACTCGGTCTGCCCCCAGCTGGTCTGCCTGCCTTTCCCCCAAACCTCCCCTCCTCAGCCTCAGCAAACCACAAGTTGATGGGCTTGGGGAAGGAAGGTGACTCCTGAGAGTTCACGGAGACAGCCTGGCCTGGGTGCCCTGGCCCATCTTGGCACCCCACCTCACAGAACTCCTTCCATCCCTCAGGTAGCTCCCAGGCATCGTGAAGCGGCAAGTAAATTGTCAGCCCCGCTCCTGCTGAGGGATGGTTATTGCTTGCACAGCCCTGCAGTGCAACGGCTGGGCCCATGGGCTGTGGTGGGAATGAGCACTTCCCGCCTGGACAAATTGGATCTGCTGGGCATGAGGAAAGGACAGGTCAGCTCAGGCCCTAGTTCCCTGCCAGCACTCCTTCATAAAACCAACCAGGCACCTGTCAAGAGAGAGGGGATGGTCTTGCGGCCCCCCCAGGGAGCTCCCTTCACTCAGATCCTCCTGGGTCCTTTCTGGTGGCCTGGTCACAGGGACTCTGGCTCCACAGGCTAGAGATTCTTCTTCAGGGTTGAGGGTGAGAGCTGGGAGGCCTGGAAAGCTTTCAGCACCGAGGTCTGCCCTCCAAGGTTCGGAGACGTTTCCACCCACCACCAGTTGATTTGGGCCCCAGGCTCTGCTGCCCCAAGGAGGTGAGATGAGACTCAGGAGTCCACAAGCACAGGCAGGGCCTGGCCAGCAGCCCGGGACAAGCGGGGCTCAGGAGGAGGCCTGTGGTGACCACTGGGGTCACAGGAAACAGAAGTCTAGGACAGGTCAGGGAGCCAGAAACCTGGAAGGAGAGAGTGGACCCCAGCACAGCAGATCCCCAGGAATCAGAGGGCTTGAGTGGCAGACACCAATCTGCCAATCCTACCATGCTTGGTGGTGATTTAGTTCCTCTATGACTGTCCCCAGCCACTTTTCTCCCCACGGCCAGCCAAGCTGGCTGTGCCCAAATCTCTAGCTTGCCCTGGTGGGGCCTGCAGCTCCAATCTGTGGGGAAGCCACCAGCCTTCCCCGAGCCATACCAGTCCCTGGAGAGGCTGAGCCCAGGGTCGGGGGAGGCGGTGGGATAGGCCCAGACTCTCTTCAGGAAGCTAGGGCAGCTGAAGAAACTGGCAAGACCCCAAAGGCCCAGGTACCAAGATTACCTCCCCACCCCTACCCTGTCCCCTGGAGCCTGCCAGCCCACGGCTACTGCACCAGCTGCCCACAGTTCCCACCCGCCAGGCATTGAGGGTCCGTCTAATCTCCCATCTGTGGCCACTGGGCTGGGGCATTGCCTGACGAGCGGGCGGTCCTGGCACGGTGCCCTCAGCCTTGGATCCGTGTTTATGAGCTGGTGCCCGAGCAGCCCTCGCCAGTGACTCCAGCTAGAACCAGTCAGGCCCGGTGAGGGTGTGGGTGAGGCTGGGGGGACAGCCGCACCCCTCACCCAGTCTCAGGGCAGGGATCCCGGCAGCAGGCCAGTTGGGCGGGCGGGAGCACTCAGATGGCGTGCACATGCACAGCCCCGGCTCACTGCCTGGCCTGCCTCCCTGTTAGCGGGGCAGATGAGAGCACGTGCTGTGCAAACAGGCTGAGCCAGGTGTGATCCAGGGCTGCCAGAGTCTAGCAAGTGGCTTCAGGCCACCCACCCTGCTTCTCTGAGCCCTCAGTTTCCTCATCTTACCAGTGTGGATACTGATGCCTACCTAGCTCCTAGGGCGGTCCTGACGATTAAAGAAGTTGGCGATCTTCCTAGCTCAGTCTCACCTCTCCGCTCTGTCCTCCACATTGCAGCCAGAGGCAGCTTTCTGATGACACTCTGCCCTGCTGTGGCAAACCTTCACTGGCTGACCCCGTCCACAGGACACAGTTCAAACTCTGGCCTGGCATGCAGGCCCTGGGTGACTTGATCCTGTGCCTGCCTCTTTTTCCAGACCTGTGACCTGCTGTCCATCTGAAACCTGCACTTCCACAGCAAACCGCATGCCACTTGGCCCACGTTCCGTGCTTGCTTCTGCGCGTGCCTACACCCCTGCAACTTTCAAGCAGGCTCCTCACCTACCCCCAGAGCCTCCCTTGCACTCTAGCCCAGATTCCTGGAGGGAGACTGGAGGGCCTCAGCTCAGGCGGCGGCCCTCTGTTGGTCCCCTAGCTCCAACCCAGGCAGGAGAAGAACTTCACTGTAAAGATCCGACCGACAGATGTTCTCAGGGTTAGGTCAGCAGGGCCCTTGGCCTGGGCTATCCTCAGCCCCCACTTCGGGGCCTGATCCATGTTCCAAGCTGCAGCCCATCAGGGGTCCTGGCACCACAGCTCAGTGCCTCACTACAGCCAGAGCCCAGTCTGTCCCAAATGTCCTTCACTGGTCCCTGGCCGGCCCCCTGCCTTGGCTCCCAGCCCTGCTCCTAGCCTCTCTGGGCCGGGGCAGTGCGGACCCATGAATCCCAAGCTCACTCTATCTCCAGGGGTCACCAACCTGTGCCATAGCCTGGGGGGAAGCAGAAGGTGGGTGGGGGATGCGGATGCTGGGACATGACACTGGTTCTAGGCCTGGAAACCCAAGAAGGACGTGGTGACCTGGCTACACCTGGCTGGGTCCCTCCCTCCACCATAACTGAGCACAGTGTTGCCTCTGCTCAAAGCCTGTCCTTGCTGGCAACAGTCCAGGCGGGGTAAACCTGAAAGCTTTGACCTGGGTGGTGGCCCGTGACCCTCTTAGATGCAGGGGGGAGCGGCCATCCAGGAGCCAGCTCTGACAGGCCAAGCTGTGGGGCACCAGCCACTCCTGCTGATCTTATCAGGGCCTGCCGCAGGCGCCACGAGATGGAGAACCTGTTTCATGCAGCCTGCACCCATCGTGGGAGCCAGCAAGTAAGTGGATAAGCCCCCAGGATAGGAGCCTGGTGCAGCTGCGTCCTGTCCCAGCACCCCACCTAAACCACCAGCCCACCACACCAGGGGCCCCCGCCTAGAGGCCAGCCCCCACCACTGGTGAGGGCACTACCTTGTAGAGTGTGTTGCGGATGATCTCGATGTTCATCTCATCAAGGTCCTGCTCTGAAATGCAGTCTTGGAAAAAGGCCGCTGGGGAAGAAAGACGTGGGGGTGAGGGGGGGTGACTGGATTCAGCCTAGGCGAGAATCCAGCTGCTGTTCAGCGACCCCTGCAGGGCACAGAGGGCTCCTGCCACAAGGCCTGACTGCCTAGGGGTTGGGGGCCTCCTCAACCCCGCCTGGGCAATTACCTTGGAAGTGGCAGAAGCAATACTCGGGGCCATGTGCACTGACCTGAGCTTCTCCTGCATCCCTGCTCCTAAAACTGATTTATAAAGAGGCGGCCAGCCATAACATGATCTAATCGCCTCTGGGGCAGACCCAAGTTCAGACCATGCCAAAGACAGACTTGCATAAGAGGCCATGACATCCTCCTTCCTTAAGGGGCAGCTGTGGATTTGGGGTCTGATGCCCACAGATCTGCAACCCCTGGGAGGGCCGGGGGCCCACATTTGGGAAACCAGCCTCTTTCTCTTTCAGACAAGGAATGAGCTGGGTGGGCATGGACCAGTGACCCAGAGGGCCACTGTTGGGCTGAAAGTGGAGGCCAGAGCAGGACAGAGCCCCCTCCCCTGACAGGGGCCCTCAGACTCACTGGTCCGTCTCTTCTTTAAAGATGGAGAAACTGAGAAGCCACAAACAGCCCAGAACCAGCCCAGAGTTCCTGGGAGAGTCTATGGCAGATATGCCCAGCAGGTAGGGCTCAGGCCTCTTAGTACAGAAACAAGTGCAGCTTGTAACCCAGTGGTTTAACCCTGGAGGCTTCCCGGAGGTGGTGCCCTGGGGGCTAGGATTGGGCCTATGAGGGCACTAGCTGGTGACAGCCTTAGTGCCTTCTCCCTAGCCTCCAAGACAGGCAGGAGCCAGCACTGCCTAGGCAGGGCCCTGCAAGAAGCTCCCAGTTCCCCTTCCTTTCTTGGCCTCTGACACGAACCCTGCATCCTGCCGGACACTGCCTGACCTGGCCCCTGGGACCTGCTCTGTGGAGGCTAGTGAAGCTATTTGCTTCCCTCCTCTGCCTCACAGGCAGCCAGCCACTCTGGCCCAGCTTGGGGCCACAATCGAGCACAGTTTGAGCTCCCAAGACTCTGAGGGACCCGGGCCTCTCCCCTCTCCATGAGCTCCGCCCTCCCCTGCATCCTGAGAAATTGGCCAGTTTCACAAAGTTACATGCTCCGAGTCAGGCCCTGGGGGTAGCCTGCCTGGCCCAGCAAAAGCAACAGGAAAGGAGCAGAAAGCAGGGTGAGAGAATGAGAGGGAAGTCTACGCAAAGATAAAGATAAGCAGCAAGGGGCAGGCCTCCCTTTCTGGCTCAGCATCATCCCCCAGGGGTGCCCACAGGAACCCTGCATGGAGGCGCTGCCCCCCCGCCTCGCCCCTCCGCCCCAGTGGCTCACCCAGGGGCGTGTCCACCAGAATGGCATTGTAGAGCTCGGCAGGCGTCTGTGCAATGTTCACAGCCTCCATCTGCTCAAAGCTGCCTAGCGGGTGGCACTTGGGCACAAGTTCGGCGATAGAGCGCTGGTGCAGCGTGCCCGTGATGAGCAGGATGACATTGTCAATCATGTAGCTGTAACTGCGAGAGGCACACAACAGCAGGGAAGCCGGTCAGGGAGGGGGGTCTGCAAGTCCTCGACCAGCACTGCACCCTGCCCCCACGTGCACAGGTCCCCGGCCCCTCCATGGTGATGCCGCCTCGAGGATGCTCCACTGGCTCACCTCCTTGCCCAGGTGCACCCCTATATTCCAGCGCCAGGAGTCCAGGACACACACGGCCCCTCCCTTGGGGGTGTGGCACAGATCATGCCCCCTTCAGTGGTTGGGAACAGGTAACTACCCCACGGTGTGAACAGTTCCGGCAGGGCACAAGGAGGGGGCTGCGAGGCCAGCCTGGAGGATGAAAGAACTGGGAGATGAAAGTGTGTTCTGGGAAGAAGAAACAGCGTGTGCAAAGGCCTGGAGGCATTCATGAGTGCCTGCCGCATTCGAGGAACTGGGCACAGATCAGGGCTGGCAGAGGGAGGGAACCAGGCTGGTGCAGCCAGCAGGCTGGGGCCTGGACACGGGTACTCCAGGCCAGGCTCAGGGCCCTGACTGCATTTTGAGTGCTAGGGATCCATGAGCAGGACGTAGGCAGGGAGTCCCACAGTCCCATTAGGGTCAATCTGGCTGCTGGGTGGGGAAGGCCTGGGGGTGGTTAGCAAGGAGAGAAGAGGCTGAGGGGTAGAGTGGGGAGAGAGCAGAGAAGGAGGCAAGGCCAGAGGGAGCCAGTGGGAGGGCCCCTGTGAAGGAGGGCCCCAGGTCCGGCAGAGATGAAACAGGTAGATAGCTGCCCTGTGCAGCCCCACTCCAAAGGCAGGGCACCACCTCCTCCTGGGCAGGAGGAGGCCTCCCCAGAGGCCAAGGCCAGGTATCCAGCCAGGAGGCCTGGAGGAGACCCAGAGGCCTGGAGGCAGGGCTCAGGTCATCCCAGGCCGAGGCTCCCCTGGCTCTGCGCTCTGGAGAGCGCATGGGCAGCAGAGGGGGCTATGGAGCTGGGGAGGGTGGGGTGGCCCACTGCAGACTTGGCAAGTTTAAGACAATGCCACAAAGGAGCTGAGGCAGAGCCGTGTAGTCGCCTCTGTGGGCACAGGGTGAAGATGGGAGAAGGCCCCAGGCACAGTCAGGTGGCAGCGACCACAACATTCCTCCAGCCTGTCACCAGTGATGAACTCGGGGAATAAGGGAGTGGATGAGGCCCGGGGGGCGGGGCACCACTGCAGGGTCAGAGCCAGGGTGGAGGCTTCTGCCCTGAACAGCCACTGAGCACAGGTCTGGCCCTAGCTTTTCAGTGGCCTGCAGATCGGCCCCTGTCCTGGGAAGGCTGAAGCTGTCCACAGAAGACCCCTGGTGAGCAGTGGCCCTAAATACCAAGAGAAAAATGGGAAAGGGGTGGCCCAGGCCTCAAGTCAGAGGGCCAGCCATGTGGGGAGCTCCCACAAGGCCCTCCAGGAAGGCGGCAGGAGGAAGTCACAGCTCCTTGTCCTGGCCTGACCCCCACTCCCCCTGCTTACTGCGCCCTCCCTCAGCTCTCACCCAGCCCAGCGCCCTGCTGCAACCTCTGCTCTCCTGAGCTTGGGGCCAGGCAGCTGCCCTCTCTCCGCCCCCAAACCGGCTGGGTCAGCAACAGGATGTGCACTGAGAAGAGACAGGCCCCCCCTTCTCAAACTGAGAGCTTCAAGCAGGGCTCATTTGTAGCTGCAAGCCAAGAAGCCCAAATGGCCAGCCTTCTGCCCCTGACCTGACAGAGCTGGCAGAGCAGAGGGAGCTCAGAGACAGCTCGCTAGAGCTCTGTGCCTTGGCCTCCAGCCCAAGCCTGCATCCCCTCCACCCTAGACAGCATCCCTCGTTCTCAATGCCTCCAGAATCTCACGTAGCACAGTACCACAGGACTACATGTCACCTCCCGCAGCCCTCTACCTGCATCCCATCCAGCCCCACTCCAGCCATCCTGTTCCCCAAGACAGCCACAAAGACCCCCGCCCCCACCCTGAAGATGCTCTTCTACACTCTCACAACCCTTTGGACAGGGATAGGGGGCAGAACATACTTCTTAGGCCTTTATTATCCTATTGATCCCCAAACCACCAGCATCAGCAACCCCACTGTCCAAAAAAAGAAGAGAGAGTACAGGCACTCAGCCCTGCCATGCCACTGGGCAGTTGAGCTCTATGTCCCCATTTCCAGGGTCCCCATGCCCTGGCACTCCACTCCCCATCTAGCCTTGTCTTCTCAGAGGGATCCCCACAAGCCAGTTTTCTTTCTCTAAACCTCCCCACTCCTTGTGTCCACAACTCAGGGTATCTGTTTATGTTGGGGGTGGGCTGGGGTCAGGGTCCAGGAGAGGCGCTCATACTCCTCAGGGTCCTGGTGGCGACTCAGGGGAGAGCCCTGCGGGAAGACTCTACCATCCCGGCTTCGCTGTTTGCCCTCCAATGGTGTGAAACAGGCCAGCTGTGATTCACGTTTCAGGCCTGAGAGCAGACGTGGGGGCTAGTGGTAGCAACCCCTAGCTACCCCCAGCCTCTCCTGCTAGAAGTCCTGGCTGGGCACCAAGGAAAATCCTGAGCCAATTAAGGGCCACTTCTGATCACATTTCCCCAGCCCCTTCCAGGGCCCCATTCTAACCCAGGCTAGGCCAGTCTTGGATAATCCTGTGCCAGGCCCCGTTCTTCCCTCTCCCTGAGTCAACGACAAGGTTGCTGCAGAAGCAGCCCCTGCTTTTCTCCTCGGCCCAGTGAGAGTCAGAATCGTCTTTCCTGGGAGAAAAGAGGCAGAGCAGGCCTGGCAGAGATGGTGCTGGCTGTTTGCTTCTCCCCCAAGGCCAAGGCCTTCAGCAGGCAGGGAAATCCTCCTCCTCCTCGCCTGGCTTCAGCAGCTGCCTCCCTGCCCCCAGAAAGCCACTCCACCAATCCTCCCCTCATTTGGCCTCAACAGGAGAAAATGAGGTTCCAGCTGGTCAGCATCTCCCTCCAGAGGAAGACAGCTGGGGAGTGGACAGGCGGCTGCCCGCCAGGCCAAAGAGGCCCTTGTGGGGTGGGGATTGGGGAGTCTGTATTCCTCTGCCCAGAGGCCCTCCCTCACCCTGAGCCTATAAGACTCAGCTTGGGCCCACAGAAGTCTCGGGTTGGGGTTTAGGAAGCCCTTCTTCCAAGAAGTCTTCAGAGCCCCTAGCCAAGCCTGGTCCCTCTGCTGCACCCTTTGGCGCCACCTGCTGGAGCATGGCTTGCTTCCATGTTCTCATCATCTTGGCCCTGGGGGCTGGCCTGGCACTGGTGAGGAGCCCCCGATGGCTAGGTACCTCTGCCAGTCTGTCCATCCTACAGCTCCCAGCAGAGGCTGCTCCTAAACAGTACTTGTGCTCAATCACATCAGAGTCCTGCAGGGCCCTGCCCAGGGCAGAAGGTGTACAGAGATATCAAGTCGTGGCCACAGCATACTACCTGCCAAGCCACAGTCTCCCCTCTGCAATCAGGATAACCAAAATGCAGCCCACAGCAGAGCTAATGAGTCCCTCACCTTATCATCAAAATCCTGCCCCTCCTCAGAGGCCCAGCTGGGTCTTCGCACTTGACCTAAGCCTTCTGGGACTTGAAGAGCTCCTGTGAGCTCTCCCTCAGTCTCCGGAAAAGAGTGTCACTGCTGGCTCACTCTCAAGGCCGGAGACAGGTCTAATGCAGGCCCAGAAACCATGGCAGGTCTAGAGCCCCAGCTGTAGAGACCCTGCTAGGACCCAAAAACAGTGGTTGTAAAAAAAGAGGGCCAGAGGGCCAGGAGAGGAGGTAACCTGATAGGGAGTAACCTAAGGTAACCCGATGCCTCTGTGGCCCGTGGCGCATAAAGTTCTGGGGAGAATGGCAGGTACGCTAAAAGGCCCGCTGGGTACTGGAGGCCACTGTCCTGGGACAAAGCCTCCTTCCAGCTACCCACTCCAGCTGGTGGCACTGAGGTCCCTGGTACAGAAGAAAGATTGGACCTCACCTCTCCCAGATGGTGCCACTTACCAGGCCCAAGCTCTGCCAACAGGTACCTGGCCGCTGCTCAAGGGGGAAGGCATCCTCCAGGGAGGCTCACTCATCTAAAGACAAAGCCTCTGAGGCCCACTTGAAACTTCCCAGAGACCAGACTCACCTCCCACAAGCAACTGTCCCAGCTACCCTTTCAGGGCCTGCTCTCCTATGGGAAGCCGTCATGGAATGGCCTGGATCAAGATGCCCCTCCCAGTGCCAAAAGAGCCTAATAGAGGCTCCAACCCAAGTCTCAAAGCAAGTTAATGGCTCGGCCCAGAGAGGACCCTTGGTACAGTGACATATTACGTTTATCACCATGAAATTGAGCGAAATCGTTTCAAGACCACATGACCGATGACAGCCTACTTCCCAGATTCTCACTTGCTCAAGGCCTGTCTGCCCACCAGACAGCTGCCTCTG
The DNA here is from genome assembly GCF_029215605.1 of Mirounga angustirostris. Taxonomy (NCBI): domain Eukaryota; kingdom Metazoa; phylum Chordata; class Mammalia; order Carnivora; family Phocidae; genus Mirounga; species Mirounga angustirostris. The sequence continues at coordinate 18,403,901 of NW_026991724.1, read as the reverse complement.
CTCTCACCACCCATTCTCCTGAGCAGCCTCTCTAACCCCACATGACCCTGCAGTCCTCTTCATGCCGGGAAGCCTCCTATGACCCTGGCTCTCTTTGTAGCAGCTGCCCACAGGCCCCTGCAGAAGCTGTCACACCACCACCAGCACCCACATCCCACTGCATTCACACGCCCCTCCCTCTTGGTGCCGGGCCTAGCCCAGAGCTGATACTGGTCATGTGTGTTGGCCAAAGGGATCTACAAAACCATGGGACCCCTGTCTTTCACCATGGGAGGGCAGAAAAGGCCTTGACCTCCTTCTTTTTGCACACCTTCAGTGACAAGGAACCCATCACCTCCTGGGGAATCCTGTTCCCGCCACCCAGGGGCAGCTCTGGAGGCAACTAAGAGACTCTGAGGGATGGAGCCAAGTTGATCTCTCGTGGTGGTCCCAACCTCCACCCCAGTGGGGCCAGCTTTGTCTGTGGACAATGATGGCACTGTTCCTTCAAGTAGTAACACCCAGGATGGAGCCACCAGCAGACGCTTCCCCTCCCTGAGGTAACCACACTCTCCTCTCTGGTTACATTCCTCTGGACATCCCTAGGATTGGAGGCTCCATGCTCCAGCTGCTCAGGACATGTATGGTTCCCTTGGACCAGAAGCCCCCCTCCTCTAATTCTTCCTGTAAACACCCTTCCCCTCAGCCACACAGCCACCTCCTCAGAGAAGCCAGGTGTGAGTTCCCCGTCTCGGGGTCCTGCCCTGGACGGGCCCTGGCCCCGACGGAAGGGATCCCCTCTTTCTGCAACACTGTGGGATGACCCAGAAAGGAGGAAGGGGAGGAGGTGGAGTGGAGGCCAAGAGCAGACAGGGAGGCAGGAGTGAAATGGCAGAGATGCTGTGGGAGTGAGGGTGAGAGGGCCGTGGCTCCTGATGAGGCCTGGAAACCTTGCCACGTAAAGGTCAGCGGTGACCTTGGTCAGGGCCTTGTGGTGAGTGATGGGAGGGCTGGGAGCAGACTGGGGACGCAAAGGATGGGCAGGGCTGGGCGCAGGGGTGAGAGAACAAAGAGTGTGTGTAAAAGAATAGGCCTCAGGAGGTGGGGTTTTAACGGTGTGAGAGATCTGCACTGTTCAGATGCTGATAGGAAGAACCTGGAAGTGGAAGGTGGCTGTACAGACAGGTGAGTACATGTGAGTGGCCAGTCAGGGTCCAGGGAGTGGGGTGAGGGGGCTCGGGACTCTGGCAGAAGGACCCAAGAGAAGAGGGAGCCTCTGCCTTCGGGTCAGGGTTGGGGACACAGATGCGGTGCTGGGAGGTGACTGGTTTCTACTGTCTCCATGGAGGAGGAAGGTGAGCCATCTGCCCAGAGAGAAGGCTGGGGGCAGGAGGGGAGTGATGTGCAAGACGGTGAGGTGCTCTCCCAACCTTGGCGGGGGGCTGCGGGGTGCTGGGTAGGGAGGGCAAACGGCCGGCCGGGCAAAGACAAGCCGAGGCCAGCTCTGCTGGTGAGCAGCACGTCTGGCAGCAGGGATCACCGCGCAAGGCCGGCTTCCCCAGCTTTGCTCCAGGCTGTGGAGGTGGGGGAGGGCGCCTCCAGGCCAGAGGCTGCTGGGATTCCTCCAGGGCTGGGGGGCTGCCAGCCAGGGCGGGACCAGAAGACGGGCAGCCAAGAGAGCTGCAGATGCTGGCAGAAGAGTGCTCAAATGATGGACCAGGGAACCTCAGCTGGGGAGGGAGAAAAATGAAGACAGAAGGGGCAACAGGGGAGGAAGCAAGGCCCAGTGTCCTGCTAAGTCCGGAACCCGCGTCCCACAAGGGACTGAGAGTGGGCTGGAGGGCCTGACTCGGCGGGGGGCTGACTCAGCGATTTTGGGGTGGAACAGTTCCAGTAGTGACATGGCCTTGGGTAGCCATCGGTGGGAGCGGCTGGAGTGGAGAGCAGAGGAGTGGGTCACTGGAGATGACGAGGTCATAGAACGAGCAGCCACAGGCTCAGACAGGCTGACACGTGGCTGCTGAGCTCTTCCTGAGTGAGGGCAGGAATGAGGAGATGGGAAGACTTAAGCCACGATCACCCATGAATGGAAGGGGCGGGGAAGTGACGGCCTGCCACAGGACAGTGCTTGGCTGCTTTAAGCACGCTTGCTGCTTGCAGCCAACCTCCAGCAAAGAGCTGGCAGCTGTGCGGCCTCAGTCACGCTCGGAGCCCTCTCCAGTTTCATGGCCTGGCAGGCTGCGACCAAGCCTCTAAGGGTACCAAGAAAGGCCAGGAGCTAGCTGCACAGGCAGGTGGCCAAGCGGGCAGTGAGATGGATGACAACTGCCCTCTGACCACTGGCATGGGTCAGGCCTCCTCTGGCCAGCCTAGCTGGCAAGGCCAGAACATTCATCAGGAAGCTGAAAGAGCCTTGTGCAAACAAGGTGAAGGCTGGGCTCTGGCAATACATGCATTGCTTCCTGGTATGTCCCCAGCTCTGGCCTTGGGGCAAGGGATACCGCAGGCCCAGGACAGGGGGCTGACTGACACATGGGACGCTCCAGCGTGACCCCCAACTCAGCAGCACAAGACATGCCCCATCTCTGGCCTCCCGCCCCAGAAGGACCATGTCATGTTGTCTGTACCTTGACCAGAGCCAGGGAGGTGCAATTACAGGCCCAGCCAGGATAGCAAGAAGGCCCCAAGAAAGGAGACCTGTGGCCGGGAAAGAGACTGCTTCCCAGCCTGGGCAGGTTCCCCGAGCCTTTCAAGGGTCCCAGCCTGTGGCCTCCACCCAAGGAGGGAGCCCTTCTGCAGAGCTGCAGCCCCTCCTTGAGCAAGTGGATCTTGAGTAGGTGGCTTCTCTTTGCTAGGGGTGAGAAGCAGGGCAGGCAGGAAGCACTGAGCCAGGCAGGTGTGCCAGGTGCCAGGGAGGCGGGTGGGAGCACCAAAATCAGGGAATGGTAAAAGCTCAACAGTGCCCAGAAGAGTACCTGGAAATGCTTCCCCACAACACACACTCACACACTCCACTAACACAGTGCACACTCATTTAAGCTAGCCACCAGTCACACCTCTGGGGCCATCTCTTGGTTCACCAGGCTTGGCTCCTGGCTCCTGGGCTATCCTGGCAGAAGGAGCCTCTCTAGCTCCATTTCCACAGGCATACCTGGCAAGCAGGGGCTGCCTCATCCACGTGCCCCTCCCCCTCAGCCTGCAGGACCTAGGGGCCTTTCTTCTGCTCAGCTTCTCCAGGAGCTTAGTGGAGGCAGGGCTACACCCAACGGTTAGACAGTGGGGAAGCCAGGCAGTCAAGGGTCATAAGCATGGGGGCCTGGGGAAATGGGAAAGGCAGCCAGGTGTTCAGCCTCCCCCTTCTCCCTAAGACCCAAGGCCATGGACAGAGAAGATGGAGAATGGGCCTCAGCTCAGACAGGGCCAGAGGGCCTGACTGGTGCATTCCAAGAACCTGGCTCTCCAGAGCTCCGCCCATGCCCTTAGCCCTGACCCCAGGATGGGAAGTGGGGACCTAGCAGTACTCAGTGTGCATGCTGCAGGGTGAGGGAGGAAAAGTGCTCCCATCATCCTTGGTCTCCCCACCCCAATCTCTGTAATGCCAGGGGTGCAGGGAAAAGGGCTTCACCCAACACGACAGTGTGGGACACTCTTGCCTGCCCACCAGCTTCCCAGGCAGCAGTGAAGTGGCTGGTGGTGTCCCGGAGGCCCAGGGTTGCCGAACGGCCAGCGCAGCCACATAGCCCAGGAAGACCCTGCAGGCAGCTGGCCTGAGCCCACGCTAGACCAGCTGCACCAGGCGCAGCTACGCTGCCCAGAGGGACGGGAAGGCACTCCAGGGCACACTTACGTAATGAAGTCCAGGAAGCTGGCGAGTGGCTCATAGGCGTGGTTCCTCATGTGGCGGAACTCCACCACCATCTTCTCCTTAAGCCGGTCATCAATAACTGACACAGTCAGCGGCGAGGCCTCATTGGCCAGGAAGTTGCCGTAGTCAGTGCTCTGCAGGTGCAGCTTCAGGTCTGAAAGCCGAGGCAGGGGGTGGGGGGGTGAGGGTTGGCCATGCTGAGCCTCCCCAGCACCCCAAGACCCCATCCCCACCCGGACTCTGGGCCCCAGTCTCTCCCCTAGAGTTGTGGCCTGCTGCTAGCCTGACCTCGTGTCCCCGACTTCACCTCCCTGTTGGCTCAGGGCCTACTCCAGGGCAGTCAGGCCAAGGCTCCAGAGATGTCCCAGACCCTTGGGCCATGAGCCAGTACACTGGGCCTCAGAGGCCAAGCACAAGTAGAACAACTGTTCCTCCAAAGGACAAGAAGGCCTGGGAAACCCCAACCCCGGGTGCCATTTACAGCCCATTGCCTTTGAGGCCCTTCTGTATGGTGGGCTCTGGGATGGCCTTAACCTAGAGCAGGGTAAGACGTGGGCCCTGCCCTCCAGAGCCTCAGGGCTAGAAGAGCAAGTCAACACACCCTGGGCAGAAACAATGCATATAAAATAAAGGAGGCAGGACTTGAGTGGACACCAAGATAGGACTGAGACGGTGAGAGAACATGCCAGGCTGGGCCTTCCCTGTCCCTCTGCCTAGAAAGTAATGCTCTCTCCTCAGACATCCCCTCTTCAAAGACCTCTCCTGCAGCCTCACCACCCTGTCCCTTCACGTGTGCCGCTCTTCTTCGTAACACTGTTCCACCCGTCACAGGACCCATAAGCTCCATGATAGCAGGGATCTGGGGCCACTGCAGTGTCCCAGGGCCTAGAACAGAGTATATTCTGGTGCGTTTTCATGCTCAGTAAATAACTGGGGAATGGACAAAAGTCTGGGGAGAGTGTTGGTGAGGACAGCAGGTGGGTTTAGTCCTGGATTTTGAAATGGGGGACACTGTAGCAGCGACAGCAGTACCAAGGACAGTGGCCAAGAAGGTACCCATATGTGCGTGCGTGCGTGTATGAAGGCCCAACAGCCAAGGCCGGCTTCTGCTGTAAGGAATGACGTGTCTTCTGTCCCCTGGGGAGGCTGTCCAGGGGAGGACAGAAAGGGTATCACTCGTGAACATTTCCACAAGCCCCCCTGATCAAGCCTCCCTGTGTGTCTGTGGGCCTGGAGGGCCATGCTATCTGGGGCCACTTCAAAGGAAGGGTCAGTGTGGCATATAATTCCTTTGAAGTCCCTACCCCTGTACCCCATCAAGAGAAGAACGTTCCCAGCCTGGAGTCAGGGGTGCTAAAGGAGAGATGAAGGAGCAGGTGACAGGGGGAGGTGAGAGGGAGGGAGGGGCGTGTGCGCCCCTGGCTGAGATGTCTTCTCCCTGCAGCTCTGGGTGGCACCCAGGTGGCCGCCAGCACTCATGTCCTCTGTGGCTCCCGGGCCCTCATAGAGTAGACTTTAGCCTTGTGAAGCCTGCAGGAGGCCTTCACCATCTGCTGCTCTTGCCATCACCCTGCCACTCACATCTCCTTCTCTCCACAGCCACCCAAAAGTGGGACAGAACCGAGGGCAAGGGAGGGCAGGGAGAAGCCACCAGCCCCCTGCTTTACCCCATGGACCTTGCTGCCCTTGGCCCAGGAGCTGTGCACACTCTTACATCCTCACCCCAGGCTGTCTGCCACGAGTCCCTGCCCTGGGTTCCATTCTTCCCCATCCCTACCATGGTCTGGCCAAGGCCCACCTATGCTTATACTAAGGCATGGGTGAGAGAAGGTGTTTTGCTCAGTGGCACTCAAGTTGTTGCAATGTTTAATTACCCATTGGGCTGTCAAAGAAAAATTCTTAGCCATAACTGATGGTTGCTGGAATAGTCCATCACCTTGTATTCCTACCTCTAGTAATGGGCTTTATGTGCCAGATTTTAACATCCTCGACCCTGGAAAAGCACAGAATTCTTTTTAAAAGAAACATGGTTTTACTTGCACACAACTGATCAGTTTTGAGGGATCGTTAATGCTCTCGAAGTGGTTTTTGTGGGTGTAAAACAGAGCGTGAGTATATGAACTGATCCCTCTTACTATAGTATTGAAGTTAATATACTTGTATCTATCACACATTGTGACGCTTGAAAAACAAAGTGGGCAAGGGGTTCTGGCCAGGGCACAGCAGGTGCTCAAATCCCCACTAGGGGAAGCTGCAGAGCTGACAGCAGCTGGAAGCCGGGGCTGGAATGTGGTGTTCTGGGTCAGACCGTCTAGTGCGGTAGCTGCCAGACCAAACCTGTTCGTTGATCCACCCAGCCACTGCAGCCAGCGAGAGCCCATCTCAGTCGAGAAGACTCCTTCCTCTCTAGCTCACAGCTGGGCCTGGAGGCCAGGGCAAAACCCAGTCCCCTTAGCAGGGCCCCTCATGCCAGTGACCCCACTATTCTCTGGGACAGCAAGTCCAGGCCCTGGGCCCCAGGCCAGCCTCCTGCCTCCTCCCCTCCAAAGCATCCTTGCATGTGCTGCTGGAGGCTTCCCTAAATGCTGTCCCCCTAGCCTCAGCTCTCCGGCACTGTGCCCTGCCTCTGCCTTTCTAAACAGGGCTTCTCTTCGCTGGGAAGGCGCGCTCCACAGCTTCCCCACTGCCAAGTACCCTCCCCGCTCTCCAGCTCCCACTGACTCTCCATCCAATACACTGGTCAAGTGGGAGTCAGCACCCCAACACCAGGGGAAACCCAGACCCACTCTAACTGGAAACAGAGGGCTCCCTGCTGTGTATTTAGTCCCGTGCCAGGAGCAACATGTGCGCTGGACCTCCCAGCCATGCCCATTTCACAGACTTAGAAAAGAGCAATCAGAGGGAACATGAAACCTATACAGAGTCCCAGTCAGGTGTCGAGGGGCCGGGATGTGGATCAAACCTGGTGGATTCTGGTCTCCAGTTCTGGCCTCCTTTCCTCCCCCACCCTTTACATCCTTGACCACATTCTCCCACGGCCCTTGGCCCAGGGTGGGCTTTGCAGATATGGACCCAACTGCCTAGACAGACTTTAGTCCCAGAAAAGCTGGCAGGGGGCAGGGGGCAGAGGGCATGCTGCCCTCATGACCTTGGAGGCAGCCTGGACACTCGCTGCCCACCTGACATCATGCTCAGCAAGCCCCTCTGGTATCACCTGAGGCCACGTCTATTCCTAGAGAAGCCAGGAACTTGTGCATGTGAATGAGAGGGTCAAAGCTGAGGGGTGGGCTCTTCCTTGCCTGCTCCCACCCGCAGGGCTCAGCACAGGCCTGACAGCAAAGCCCCCGGGGCCTTGGCCCTGCGTTCTGCTGACGCTGCATCTGGGGAAGCTGTGGTCCCAGGGGGGCTGGAGCACAGACAGCTGCCTGGTTTCTGCTGGCTTTTGTCAGATTGCGGCAAATCCAGGAGACTCTGCTGAGAATCCTGCCCAAGGCCCAAGGAGTCTTCCTTACCAGGAAATTCATTTTTTAAAGGCCCCCAGGGATGATGTCAAAGGGCCGTTCCAGACCACTTTCCCTGGCCAAGCCCTGCGTCTCCCTATGAACCAGGGAGAGGGGACAGCCTGCCAGCCAAGAAGGCGACTTGGAGGCAGGCAGGCTAGCCGATCCCTCTGCTTGGACCACACAGGGCTTCTGAACCAGCTCTGACCCTGTTCAAGCAACCTGGCGCCCAGAACCAGTTATGGGCAGCCCCAGGCCCTTCAGACAGTCCTCAGGGCTGGGAGGAGGCCCGCTAGAACCACCTCCTCCACCACCACCAGCAGCTTCCTGCGGGCTCTGAGGGACGCAGAGAAAGGGGTGTGCCTGGGGGTGGGGTCTAAACACAGGAGTAGAGGCCTGGAACTTGTTGAGAGCTTCGTGGGAGACCCAGCCCCCCAGCCCTGGCCCAGCCCCCAAGGGCGGCCAAGGATGCCAGGGGCTCTGGGAAGGCAGGGGCTAGTTCTACTCTGTGCCTCGAGCTCAGCAGCCTGACAGCCTCGGTGACAGCCCCTGAGAGCCCCAGACGTGCCGGGGCTGAGGCATGAGCAGTGTTCTGGTTAGCATACACTCAGGGGACCGCTCTGGTCTACCCACAAGCCCAGCTGTCTACCCCAAATCCTCCCATCCGTGGCCCAGCACCAGGAATGTCTGGCCAGCTTGGGAGCTCTCATAGCAAAAAGACTTCCTCAGAGGCTGATTTCTCATGTCCAAGAGGACGGTGATGCTATCAGGAAGTTCTCTCTGCAGTCTGACCTAAACCCCTCCTCAGAGGAAGCCCCCCAACTCAGTTTCCCAGTGCCTCCAGCCTCCCCTGAGAGCTCTGGGCTTGCTCCTCAGCACCCCTCACCCCACCCAGGACCTTCCCCTGCCTCCTCTGCTTCCCAGGGTCGCCTGTCCCAATATTACAGTGACTCTCCCCACAATTCCCATCTTCCGGTGCCACTCAGGCCTCCTCACCACCATGGTGCCCTCTTGCTGGCCTCCTGCCCCACGTTTTGGCTCCTGCTCCCAAGACCACTCTCACACCGTCACTAGAGTGAAGTCATCCAACTCCAGTGAGTCGTTGTCACCTTTACCCAGCGGCCTCTGTGGCCTCAGGGCTAGAGCCCTGCCTCCTCCCTACAGTCTGTGAAGCCCCACGCCCTCAACCCTAGCACCGCCCCAGCCTCAGTCATCAACTCTCTGCTCTACTGGTCCCATGCTCTCACTAGGGCGACTCGCCTATGATCTCCGTCCCAAGCGAGTGCTTCAGGGATGTCTACAGAATGCCCTCGGGAAAAAGCCCCTCAAGTGCAGGAAACAGGCCTGCTTCCTCAGCCAGAGGCCTCTGCCCTCCCTCTTCCATAGAGCACCACTGTCCTCCGTGAGTCTGCCTTTGTCAAAGATCATGGCCCTGGCTCCTGCAGGCTTCTGCTGAGCTCTCTGAAGTCCCCTGGGCAGGCTGCAGCCCCACCCACCCCGCACGGCTGTTCCTCCCCCGGCTCACAGCGTACACCAGAATCAAGCTGGCTCCACAGCTTCCCCGTCCCTTCACCCCCTGCCTACTCCTCAGCCCATGTCTTCCAGGTCGGGACCCCTCAGCAGCAGAGCCCTGGCCCCAGCTGACACCTCTGATGACCATCCAGCCCCTGATTAGCAAGAGGGCATGCGGACGCCTGGCCTGAGCAGCACTCCCTTCTCTGGGTGGGACAAAGTGTGGGCTTGGCAGCCAGTCCCAGCCAGGCCTTGAGCGGTGGCAGCTAGGCAGCCCCGTTCCCCATCCACTTCCTGAAACCCTTCCCAGATCCTGCCAGCCCCGAAAGTGATCTTCAGGCCATCCAGGACTCCCAGGGGCAGGCAGCACGTGGCCCTTACAGCCCCGAGCGGGAGCCCCTCCCCAAGGGCCCCAGGGAGACAGGAAGAAGGGAGGGCCTTGGCCCGTGCCAGGGGGCTGGTCCCACACTGGCCCCGGGGCCCAGCAGGCACACAGGCAGCGCCTGGCACAGCACCCCGGGCGGGGCAGCCCCCTGCTCTCCACTCACCCAGGGCCTCATGGCCCACAGAGGGGCCCCGCTGGCCAGCTGGCCGCGGAACAGTGTGAGAGGACAGTGTGTTCCCAGACTTCACTTCTGCTTTTCCAGAGGTCACTCAACGATGCTCTCCTGGGGAGCTCAGGGATTTTCAGGAATTGCGGCCCGCTGAGTAAAACCAGATGTGCAAATCTCCCTAGAGCCCAGCATGCCCACCCTGCCACTCCCTTCAAGGGTGCTGGGGCCCCTCGGAGCTTGTTCTACCACGGCCCTGCACCCAGGTGAGGGGTCTACTCTGAAGAGACTGAACTGGCTTCTACCTCCAGGGCTTGTTCTGCCCCAGATGCTCTCTAAAGCTGCAACTTCCAGGGGTTCAAAGCAGGCAAACTCGGACAGATGGACAGATACGGACAGATGGCCAGGCTGATGGCCCAATGGAGCCACAGCCCCGCCTCAGCAAATGTGCTGTGCCTGAGTCTCCTCCCCAGGCTCTGGGGGTGGCTGAGACCTCTTCTTCGTATCAGCTCCAAAGCAGATGTGTGCACTGGCTGGCTCTGCAGGGTCAGAGCACCACATCTGGAACTCCCAGAGTGGGAGCCACAGCACGGAAACCGTTAACCCGGGGTCTACCTGGGACCCGCAGCACAGACTAAGCATCCTTTTCACCCCCAGACCTCTGCCAGGGCCCAGCACAGGCCCCCTCCCAACCTCACGTAACACCAACCAACTAACCCTGAGTTCCAGCTCGTCCTACCAAATGCCAGCTCTTCCTCCACTCCCTCAGGTGCCGCCTGCCGTTCCCCTTCCAGAACCTCCTCACTGCCCACCCCTCCACCTGAGATGCCCATGGTCTCTTGCCCTGGCCAGTACAGATCTAGCGATCAGCCGTCAGCTGATGCATGCCGCAGCCCCTGCCCCCTGCCCCGCTCTGCAGCCCAGTTTTGCCAGATCACTGGTTTTGGACATTGCTCCTTAGGTGGCTGAGTGGGGCAGGGGAGTGAGAACCTGAGCTTTAGAGCCACAGTGACCTGGGTCCAAATCCTGTCCCACAGCTTGGCTCTGAGCAGCTTGTGGATCCCTCTGGATCCAGGCTCCTGGCCAGTCACCTGGTGAAAGGCTGTGCGGCGCCCGCCAGCCAGGGCACCAGTGACAGACGCTGAGCAGAGGCAGTGTTAGAACGGAGCGGTACGCACATAGTCCGTCCCTCCAGGCAGACAGGATCCCAGCCAGAGCCTCTTAACCAGGACCCTCAGCACCAGTCAGGTGGTATGTGTTCTCGGCCCCAGCCTATTGCTCAGGCTGTCCTACTTGGTACTCTGATGAATGCCCCTGCCCTTCTTCCCCATGGTCTGTCCCGACCCTTTCCATCTGGCATACCCTCCTCCTCACTGTAAAGGCCATGGGGGGCCTTGTGCAGCAAGAGCATGCAAACACACAGGCCCCACTCTGCTGTCTCCGACGGAGGGAGGAACAGAACTGGCTCAACATCTGGGCCTCCTGTCCCCAAGCCCATGTCCCACTTCACCTACTAGCAAGACAATATAGAGCTTTGGGCAGCCCCGCAGACCTGGACAGAGGCTAGGACCCCAGCCTGCACCACCCACCACACCCTGAGCTGCTGTCCTGGGGGCCTTGGGAGCAGGCAGGAGGTGGTGCGGCCAACAGGCAGCTCCTGGTCCATGGGAAGCCCCCAGGCTGGCGGGCCAGCAGTCTCGGGAAGAACCTGGAGTCCGCTGCTGGCAGGGCCACATGCAAGTTACTGCGTCTCAGTTGGCGTGCGGCAGGGCCCCTGCAGGGAAAGGACAGAGAGTTCTCCTTCCATGGTCCCTGGACCACCATTTCGTTTCATGTTGGAGGCCTTTCAGTGAGGTGAGGCATTCACAGAGGGGGATGGGACTGATCCACAGAGGTGGTCCAGCGGACACCAGCGGCCCGTGGCACTGCTCGCCAGCATACCAGATACACGGATCAAATGGGAGTGTCACTCCCCATGTCCCAGAGCAGCAGGGCGCCCGACCCAGCTTTACTACCCTTCTCTCTGCTCTGAGACAGGTGGCAGGTGGTGGCAGAGCCACATTTAATTACCCTCATGCTCTTAGGAACACCTCGTCCCTGCAGCTGGGAGAATGAAAGCATCCCTCATATCCCATGAGGAAGTCAACCTATCCAACAGTCAGAAGGGTGCCAGGCAGGCGACAGTCCCCTGTGCCAAAGGGAGGGGCAGAACTGGTTACTGCTGTACCCAGGGCAAGTTCCAAGAAACTCTCCTCTGACTGAGCGGAGATCCGCCTGGATATCCCCTCACCAGAACATCCCCACCCAGGCCCTAAGGCTCCACAGGACTGGCCTGTCCCAGGAGACACAGGGCTTAGAGGGCAGCTTGCCTGTGTTTCCCTGCCACAGACCAGCCTGAGAACCAAGCAGCCCAGCCTCGCCCTGGGAGGCGGAGGCCACACCTCAGCTGCTGCCCTGCACTTTGACCTTGAACCAGCTCTTTCTCTCTCTCTCTCTTTTTTTTAAAGATTTTCTTTATTTATTTGACAGAGACACAGCGAGAGAGGGAACACAAGCAGGGGGAGTGGGAGAGGGAGAAGCAGGCTTCCTGCGGAGCAGGGAGCCCGATGTGGGGCTCGATCCCAGGACCCTGGGATCATGACCTGAGCTGAAGGCAGGCGCTTAACGACTGAGCCACCCAGGCGCCCGAACCAGCTCTTTCTTGCCACCACAGTTATAGAACCTGCAGGTGGGAGTGGATCTGGGGCTGCGAGGAAGAGCTTTTCATTTTACCAAAGATGTGAAGTTTGCCCGGGTGTGAGTGAGAGAGGTAAAGTGGTCCGACATGGCCAGGTGCCAGGCAGCCCAGGCAGGGCCAGCTGTGGCGGTGAGCTTGCTCAGAAGCTGGCCCATGCCCGTGTCTGGCTCCCGGGCCCACGGGCCTGCACCGCTGGAACGATCCCGTCAGCCCTGGATGCTGGGCTTCTGTTCTACATGCACAGACCTCTGGAGGAAGGACGCTAAGGAAAGCTGGAGCTCACCTGGATGGGGCAGGGCAGTTTTAGGGCCCCCAGTGGCTACTATTCACAGTGAGATTAAGCCAGGTCAGACTGGATCCTGGCTGGAGCATCCTGCCAGCTCCTCAAGGCCTCGAGCCAAGGCTATGGAAATACTCATTTTGCTTAGACTTAGGCCCTATGGCTGGGCTCACTGGATCAAGTCTCATTTGGGGCTATGAGCCATGCTGCTTTTAGCACAAAGTCTCATTTACTGCAGCTTATAGAAACTGGACTGAACGGCCCAGGCTAGAAGCAGAGTTGACCCATCCCATACCCATGACCAGCAGAGCCAAGAGGCTTGGGCCGGGCAGGAAGTGGCAGGAGCAGTAAGCATCCAGGCTGATCCTGTTTAGTACCCTCAGACCCATTTACCCAACCTGCTCAAGGGCTTGGCAGAACACGTACAGGGTAGGCAGTAACATGCCAGACTGAGCATGATCCGTCCTGTGGACTTGGGCCAGCCCCTGGGATAGGTGGTTACCTGCTCAGGGAGCCTCATAGCAGAGGCTAGGTCCCAATGATAGAAGCCAATGGAGAAAGGGGGTGAGACACGGAGCGTGGGCCAGGCCTGAAGGATAACATTCCAGGACCCTCACTTCCCCCAGGCCTTGCCACAGGGTATCTGCCTCGGAGCCTACAGGGGTTAAGTGGGTGGGCAGGATGGGTGAGCTATAAGCCATGCCTTGGCTGCCTTAGGGCCCTGTGTGCTAGGTCATGTGTTGCAGCTCATCAATATTCCTCAACTCCCAACCCTTTAATCTCTAAGCTAGATACCGTGTGGCAAGGCCTGAGGGAATGGTGAGGGGCCCCCAAAGCAGGCTCTCTTGACCCTGACCACCACTTCCTGAACCGGGGGCCGGGCACACAGAGGCGTAGTTCAGGCATCCTTCAGTGAACATATGCAGGGATAAGAAGGAAACAACCAAAGACTGTATGGTGACAGGATAGGAGGAGCCAACACAGGTGTCCAGAGATTGGAAGCAAGCCCTTGGCCCTCACCCGGACCCAATTTCCCAGGTAAAATAAGAGAGTTGGATAAGGTTATCTCTAGGAGGCTGGCCGGCTCTGACATTCTCCACCCTGGTCAGGCCTAGATCACATTGACCCTTTACGACTCAGCCCCTAAGGGCCACTCAAGGGCTCAGGGTGAGTCTAGAGGCCTGGGTACCCACGGAGCAGCCTTGGCAGAACTGACAGCAGGTGCAGGGGAGGCCCGGGCTTGCGGAGCCTCTGAGCAGCCACCAGAGCAGGGGAAGGCAGGGAAGGTGGAGTTGCAACAGTGAGGACAGCAAGATAATTCCTCAGAGGGGAAAGCCCCATCTGCCAGCCACATGCAAAGCCTCAGATGAGGTTAAGGCCTGAAAAAAGCCGCTGCCTGAGTAGCCAAGGAGAGACAAGATCTGGGCAAGTGCCCAGGGCCAGGCCAGAGTTGGCCAGGAAAGCAGTGCCCAGCACGCAGTCAGGGCTGTTCCTCCACACACCCCCTTCCCCTGCCACAAGTCTGCCTGCCGCTCTTCAGGACCACTCAAGTTCCCAGGGGGGCAGCCCCAGTCCAGGCCCTCAGGCTACAGGGTGCTGGATGCAGAACAGCCAGAGCACGTGTCTGGCTACAGAACAGGAGCCAAACCTCCTAAGTGGCCCTTCAGAGTCTTGATCTTCCCGCCTCGAAAAGAGGAGGAAGGCCAGCGCAGAATAGCCAAGTAGGTGTTAGATGAGGCAGAAGCCGGGAAGGTCAATGGAAAGGTCCCCCAAACTGGGGTGCAGAGTGGAAGAGAAGAGTTGTCAGCCACCTGCTACCAACCCCTTTCCAGCATAGCTATGTATACCTACAGTGCCTCCAGAGTTTGGGGTGCCTACTTTGGACCTTTCCCAGAGTCACTCTACCCATGTGTACCTGTATGCATCCCCTAAAGTGCTGAAGGAGACTGGGAGAAAAGGAGTCTGTCCTGAGGATGAATCTTCCCTCTCCTGGAGGGACCAGGGCTGCCCGACAAGAGTGGAGACCACGTGGGGAAGAGTGGTGCTTCTGGGAGTCTGGGAAGTATCCCGATCCCTCGGCAGCCTCAAACTCCGCTTGGAGCCCCGACGACCCCTGGTTCGTGGTGGGTACACTGTGCTGTAGCCATTGCTCTCAGAGCCACCTGCATGGCCCTGGCCTGGTGGGGGTGTGGGGTGGGGGGGGTGGGGGGTGAGGACAGCCTGATGGTTAAGGCTGGAGCAGCGTGTGCTCAGCACCAAGGCGGAGAGCCTCCGAGTATGTCCCCTGGCCTTCTCCTTCCCAGCCCAGGAAGCTGGGGCACAGGGAGGTGAGGACAAGAAGAGATGGACAGACAGGAGACACTGAGCCGTGAGTCCTGCTTAATCTGAGAAGGCCAACTAGGACTTGGGTGAGGGAGGTAGAGCCCAGACGGAGTCCCAAGGGACGGTGGCCACAGGCAGATGCTGTGCAGAGGTGAGGAGAGGCAGCCTGGCTAACTCACTAGCTCGGTCAGCCACACACCCCTCCCCAGCTCTCTCCAGCCCAGCGGTCATGGCACACCCCCTTGTGGCCACAGGGAGGATGGCTTTGTAAACTGCGAGGGGGTCCACTCTTCCTCCCTCCCTCTCAACACCCCCCTCCAATCTAATCCCTGCCTCAGATTTCTGGTCCCTATCTCCCCCCAGCCAGCGATCCCTGGGGGTGGAGGCTGCAGGCACCCACAAAGCCACACAGGAATGTGTCATACAGAGCAAGCAATAGGCCTGAGGTAAACATGAGTCTGGGAAAGCCAGAATGGAGACAACGTGGCCTTGAGTCTGGTCAGGAGGGACTGGTGGGTCTTGCATCACTGAAGACAGAGCCTGCTGAGGAGCAGGACTGGAGAGACCGCAGAGGAGGTGTGGCCATCCCCTACACTCTTGTTTCCCAGCTCAACCAGACCTTCCCAAGTCTCCAAAGCCCTTGATCCAGCTTTCTCCCCCACCCCTGCCCCTCTACCGCCTAATGCCGTATCTAAAAAAAGCAGGCGTGGGCATGCCTGGCTGCCTCAGTTAGTAGGGCAGGCGACTCTTGATCTCTAGGTTATGAGTTTGAGTCCCATGTTGGGTGCAGCGATTGCTTAAAAATAAAATCTTTAGGGGCGGGTGCCTGGGTGGCTCAGTCGGTTACGGCTCACGTCATGATTCCGGGGTCCTGGGATCAAGCCCTAAGATGGGCTCCCTGCTCAGCGGGAAGCCTGCTTCTCCCTCTCCCTCCCTGCCCCCCACCCCAGCCTGCTTGTGCACACGCACGCATTCTCTAACAAATAAAATCTTTAAACTTTTTTAAAGATTTTATTTATTTATCTGAGAGAGAGAGAGAGAGAGAGAGAGCATGCAAGGACCCTGGGATCATGACCAAAGGCAGCAGCTTAACCAACTGAGGCCACCTGGGCACCCCTAAATAAAATCTTTAAAAAAAAAAATCTTGAGGGGCACCTGGGTGGCTCAGTCGGTTAAGCATCCAACTCTTGATCTCAGCCCAGGTCTTGATCTCTGGGTGGTGAGTTCAAGCCCCATGCTGGGTTCCATGCTGGGTGTGGAACCTACTTAAAAAAACTAATCTTTAAAAATTTTTCAAAAAGCAGGTGCTTAATAACCCAGAAACAAGCTCATCTCTGACACGGCACACCCCTCCAGGACGGGGGCCTTAGCTTCTCCTCCCCTGTACACCAAAGCCTAGTCGTCTGCCAGCACCAACGCTGAGTCGTCCCTCATCTAATCATATAAATACTTACTGTGCATTCACTCTGGCTAGGTACTGTGCTGCTGAATGCTCACAGCCTGCAAGGGATTTCATTTCACGGGCGGGCAAATGAGCTTTGGGGTATTAAATCACCTGCTAAGCATCACACAGCTGGCCGGAAAGGAAGCCATGGTCTGCCTGATGCCCCACCTCACACAGAACTCAAGAAAGGTCCTGGCGACCCAGGGGAACCCTGAGGCTCCTGAACCGGAGCAGGCAAAGATGGTTTTATAGGAGAGGCCACTACTTCGTGTCCTCACACCTGTTCGCTCTGGATGCAGACCTTCTAACAAGCTGCAGTGTGTCTGACCGCTGAGCCCAAAGCACAAGAACAGCTACGAGGTAGAAAAAGGGTGTGGGGTGCTGTAGCAGGCACCCCGACTACAGTGGGGTGGGCAAGTGGGCAGCCTGACAGGGGGCCAGGAACGAAACTATCCGAAGCGGACTTGGGCTCTCAGGGACAGCAGTTCTTTGCATCTGAAGTCCAACAGCCCTGATGTGGGAGAAGCTCTGCTATGCTCAGTGTGTGCCAAGAAAGCAGGAAAGGTAGACTAGTACATTCTAGAAGGGTTCCGTGCAAAATATTTAAATTAAGATGTTGGGGCCTTTCCTTCTCTACCATCCAGAAACGCTGGCCACCCAGAAAGCCTCTCTTCAAGGGTCTTGGATGGCTCACATCTGCCGATTCGGAGGCCACCGCAAAAGGCCCTACCTACCTAGGCTTGGGTAGTCACTGGCTCCACCTCAGAAACCAAGCCCAAGAAATCACTGAGTAAAATCCAAGAAAAAGTGTGTTATCACCCAGCAGAGCAAAGTCTGACGTGACCTCTGGGGCAGGGCTTGTGAAACAGGGGCTATCAGGTCCTATGCTAAAGTCTATACCCGCGCAAGATGTAATCAGGGAAGGAAAAGCAAGAAGCGGAAGCGGGGGCGGGGGGGGGGGGGCGGGGGCGGGGAGAGAAGAAAAGGGAAAGGTGGCCAGGTGAGAGGTGAGCAGGTGAGCTTTACCTGAACAGGAGCCCCGGGGTTCTGGCCTGGTCACCAGCCAGAGGTGTCCAGCCCCAGCCTGGGCCCTCAAGTAATCCCCTGGGTTGAGTCTTCAGGTATAAAAAGAAGGGGCGGGCGCCTGGGTGGCTCAGTTGGTTGAGCGACTGCCTTCGGCTCAGGTCATGATCCTGGAGTCCCGGGATCAAGTCCCACATCGGGCTCCCTGCTCAGCGGGGAGTCTGCTTCTCCCTCTGACCCTCCTCCCTCTCATGCTCTCTGTCTCTCATTCTCTCTCTCGCAAATAAATAAAATCTTAAAAAAAAAAAAAAGCAGCTTGGATTATTAAAAAAAAAGAGAGAAGGGGCTTGATGGGGGTTCCCTAAGACTCAGACCGGCCCTAGCAGGCTGTGAACCAAAATCTGGAAGTCAAATGTCCAGGGTCACCAGCAGAGGTCCCATCGTGGATGGCTGTTGGGTATGAGTAGCTTTTCTTGCATATCTATATGTTCTAATTTCCCTCGTTTTGCATATCTTCATCAGATGTCTTAAATTATAAACTATTTGTTCACTGCAAGAAATCCAAAGAGTACATAAAATAAAAAATGCACATATTCTCCTCCCAGCCTCTTCAATCCCTCCCTCCAGAGGCTGCCATCCATTTTAGACCACATGGTGTCTAGGCTTCCAAACACTTTTCCATGTGCACACAGTACTCTACTAAAGTGGGAATATATTAACAATATATTTTTAAATCAGTCCTTATAGAACTTCATGCTTTTGAGCACCTGTATAGTATTCCACTGTAAAGACAGACCGTGGTTTATTTAACCATACGCCTGTCAATGAATATTCTATTGGTTCTAACAGGCTGCGGTTCCGAACAAGGCTGATGTGAACATCTCTATACGTGCCATCTTGTGCTAATCTAGAGGGACACAATCCTCTAAGTGGGGCTACGGGGGCTACGGGGGCTACGGGGGCTACGGGGGCTACGGGGACACAGAGTACACATGCATGCAATGTTTTAACAAAGTGGTGAAAACCTGTCCCCCACAAGGTCCACACTTGGAGTCACCCGTCCACCAACTTTACTTTTGGGAATTAAAAAAATATAGACGTTTATTCAAAAACAAAAACAAAACCCCCACCACGCCCAGTCATGCAGGAGAACGCACGGCAGGGATCATAGGAGAATCCCTGTGCCGCTTGCCAAATTAGGCTCCATGCCAGGTGTCCTGGTCAGAGCACACCTGTGTCCCCTTGGCCTGTCCTTAAAGCTTCTCTCCAGCCTCCTGGCAGGACTGGGCTTCTAAGGGAGACTTGCCCTGGCTGCCAGCCTACAGATGGCCGAGCGTGGGCAGAGATGCTGCCAGCCAGCCAGAGCGCTGCTGACTTCCAGTACCTTCAGTGCTACTTCCTCTGAACTCCAGGCCCACACAGCCGCCTCCCTCAGACACTCCGATTCAGCACATCTGAGACAGAACACCTCCTCTTCCGTCACCCCGTTCACACCCCAAACTGTCTCCTCTTCCGCTGGTCCCCATCTCAGAAGCATTTCCAGCACCCACCCAGGCATTTAGGAAGACAGAAGCCTGACTTCTGACGCCTCTCATCCCAGTACCGAATGAAAACTGGCCCCACCTTGTGGGTCTCACCCCCTGAGCTGGTGCCTGACCCAGTCCTTCATCTCCCCCCATGCTGGTCCTGCGCAGGTTCGGCCCGTGTTGTCTCACCTGGAGAGCTGGAACCGCTGCGTGCCTCCAGCCTGGCTCCGCCTAAATCCATCCTCCAGAGCCTCAGACCAAGCTTCTAATGGCATCCTCCTCCCACCCCCACTCCCTTCCCAACCCCCTCCCCTTCATCTACCGAGGGACCAAGTGCGAGCTGGCTCACCACAGCAACACCTCTCTCCTGCCCCTCTCAAGCCTCCACCCCCACTCTGGAGCCTCGGCCTCTTGGGCAGCAGCAGCAAGGTGGAGACGAACAACGAAGGTATTAGGTGGCCACGGTCACCACCAATGATCCATGCCACCTGATCCATCACTGGGTGTCAGGGGTCTCTTCATTCGGCGATGCCACCGCCCAGGACAATTGGGACAACATGGATCCTCGAACACCGAGGCGAAAATTTCAGGTGTATATGGGGCCAGGCTCTCATCGCTCAGAATCAAGGTGCTCGTTCCCTTTGATCTGCAGTGCAAACTCTCCCAGGTTATCACCTTCTGCACACTCTTCTCCCAATGCCCCCGAGCTCCTCTCTCTCTTGCTTGTGGCCAGTGGACTCTCAGGGCTGTGTTCCCTCTTCCTTCAGAATACATCCGACTCTGAAGAATTTTGCACTGAGCTAAGCTCGTCTTCCTGTCCAAGCCACGGTCCTCTAACTTCAACTCACTAGAGTCTTCTTTGACCAACAAAATGCAATATAGGAAATAATTCCAGGCAAGACTATATACAGAAACTCTTCGACATTTCCCACACACCGGCCTTGATCTAACCCTAAGAATCTCTCCCTTCCCTTCCTTTGTTTGTTTTTTTAATCATAACATTCATCCCTCCTGAGCTGTGTCCAAGGCGCTCAAAGTCTTCATGAACCAGCCTGATGCACCTATCCATATTCAGCCCCTGTATGTCCCTGACATGTGTTCTATTCTCTCTTCCCAGCTCCTGAAGCTCCTTGGACACTCTATGATGTTTCATGTTTCTGAGACGATAATGCCATTCCTTCTTCCCACCTCCTTGGCCTGGTTGACTTCTTTTGGTAACAGCTTTACTGAGACATAATTCATATGCCATACAACTTTCCCATTTAAAGTGTACAATTCAATGGGTCTTAGTATATTCACAGGATTGTGTGATCATCACCACCATCAATTTTAGAACCCCAAAAAGAAGCCCCATACCCTTTTACCCCACCTGCTCCCATTCCCCTAAAATTTACCTTGTGCCTACTATACATTCGATGTTGTCTGCCCATTAGACAGGCACACTTACCCTGCAGGCAAGACCTGCATGACATGTTTTCATTACCCATTCAAGGCCCAGCGTGGCGCCTCTCAGGAGTGACCATGGCGAGAGCAGCAGGCTTCCCTGACTGTTCACTTGGCACCGGGCCCTGTGCTTACACTTTGTACACATCTCAAAGAGATGCTCCTAACATTTCCGACTGTACAGCTGAGGACAAGCGACCTGCCCAACGTCACGAAGCCAATAAGTGGCTGAGCTGGGTTAGTTGACCAGTGAGCTCTGTTCCGTCTATATGTCATCTCTGCCCATACGCTCCATCCACTGCTCTCACCTTCTAGTCCCACTCTCCTCTCTTCTCATTAAGGTCATCACAACCTTTGAATGGCAAATCCAACTGAAAAGCTGTCTGACTTTATTTCAATCTCTTGGCTACGTTTGGCATTCATTACCCCTTCTTTTTCAGGTTCTCTGCTGGGGCTGCCCACCTCTCAGGGGGTGTCTTTCACCTTTTTGGCAGGACCCCTTGTTTAACTGGACCCTTTCCTGGGGGAGGGTCTCATCTTGAGCCTCTACTCTTCTGACTCTATGTTCCCTCTTGGAGGTAGCAGCCACACTTCTATCCTGATTCCCAAAATTGTCTACCAAGCTCAGACTCACTCCCGAGCACCAAAAATCACCTCTACATTGCCACTCAAATGGCTCACAGAACCCTCAACCCCATTCTTCTCATTCTTTCTCCAACCTTCTCTTCTGCTTCATTTCACTCTGCCACCGACATGGTTGCCTACACCAGAGATGAGGACGTAGGCTTTGACTCTTCCTTCCTCCTCAGCTCCTTATCCAACCCCTCAAGTCCTATCACTTCCTCAAAGAGATGCTATTCATCCCACGATGATCCTTGCCCATGCCAAAGGCAAGCTGTCATCACCTCTAACCTGGATTACTTATAATACCCTGCAAGTTGTTCTTCCCACTAATGGTGTGGCCCCCACTTCCAATCCCCTTTTCATACTGCAGGTGCACTCTAAAGTACAAGCCCAATAGTTTTACTCACCCATCCCCTCACTCAGGACAAAGCACTTCCTCTATGGCTTTTGCAATCCTTCAAGACCTGATCTCTAACTCTTCCAGCCACACTCCTTGCAACACCACAGTTAGTGCTGAATGACTTGCCACTCCTGGAGGACATCATCCACCACTGCATCTGCAGTTTCATGTGACTGGTGATTGGCCAAGCCCAGCCTGGAGTCTTGCTTTCTTCTTCCCATAAGAGACAGTCTCTTGTGAAAAAATGTTGAAATGCAGAAGGAGATGTTGTAATGAAAAGAACACAAGCAACTCAGAACGGAAAGGATAAAGTGTTCTGGAAGACAGCCAGCATACCATACATGTGAGCCCTTCACCATGGTCCCTGAGCATCTAATTTGCTGGCTCTCCCCCTCCTGAATGTTAATTATATTTCTTTACAACAGAAAGAGATGTCTTGACTGGCCCCATTGTCAGGTAGAGCCTCCGTTCCAAATTAGGAAGCTAGCATCAGCCCAATTGTGGCTGCATTATCCAGCTAGCCATATGCTTTTCTCTATTTTCTATGTTTCTGAGTAAGAAGAGAGCTAATCCATAGAAAAATCCTGGAAACAATGACCAACCCGGTAGCAATGAGAACACCTTAGACTCATTATGATCTCTAAATACCATTTTCCAATAAAAAGAACCAGGTCTCCTAAGAGAAATGAGGACTCTAGGTCTGGGTCAGGAAATGTGTAAGATAAGATTAGAACATACTGTTATCTCCAAAGTAAGGAAAGCTCTCAAAGGCTACAGGATTGTGTCAAAAAAGACTCAATAGCCTATTGAATAAGCTCCCACTGGCCAAGGGATAATTTGAGCATCAATAAAAAGATTAAAAGACAAAAATATATCAAAATCCGTATGTGCATTATGATACTATACCAAGAAAAAGAACAAACCTCATTAGTCCTCTCTAGGATTTTGGAGAACCAACTCATTATTTTGAAAACTGATAAATATAGGAAAGAATCAAGCATTTATCCTACCTCACTTATACAGACTGTATTTTAGGGTAACAAAGTGGTTGATTAGTGGAAGTTTCCTAGTATAGAAATATTCAAGGGGCACCTGGGTGGCTCAGTCATTAAGTGTCTGCCTTCGGCTCAGGTCATGGTCCCAGGTCCTGGGATCGAGCCCCGCATCGGGTTCCCTGCTCTGCGGGAAGCCTGCTTCTCCCTCTCCCACTCCCCCTGCTTGTATCTCTCCCCCTCTCTTGCTGTGTATCTCTCTGTCAAATAAATAAATAAAATCTTAAAAAAAAAAAAAAAGAAATATTCAAGCTAGCAATCAAAGAAGGAAACATAGAATTAGAATATCACCATTTTGCAATACCTAATGAAATAATGATTCTAGGCAATAAATGTCAATGATTTCTTATGTCACAAAAAGAGAAACAACTAGACGTTATGTGCCTCCCAATGGAAGTACAAAATCACCTATTAAATACTCTTTTTTCAAAAAAAAAAAAAAATGAACTAGAATCTAATCAAGCCTCTACATCTAACTACCAATTTACAGGAAAAACAAGGGATAGAGGAACATGTCCAACTATATGGCAAGGATGTAATCAGCAAAATTGAAATGGAGGGAAAATCCATAAATCAAATGACCCAGTTTCTTCAATAAGTAAAAGGAAAAATAAGAGAGACAAAAAACCTATATATTAAAAGACCTGAGATAGCATCAACCAGCTAAAATGTATGGATCATATTTGGATCCTGATTGAAACAAATCATATTTAAAAAATTTGAGATGATCAGAGAAATCTGAACACTAAATGGATAGTTGATGACATTAACAAACTATTGTTGTTTCTTTTAAAGGAGGAATAATAGCTTTGCGGTTATTTTTTAAAAAATTAGTCATGACCTTTTTCAGAGATATTGAAATATTTATAGCTGAAATTATGCGTTGTCTGGGATTTACTTCAAAATAATTCAGGAGTTGGGAGGTAAGTGGAGCTATTTATTGCAACAAGATTGATAATTGTTGTAATGACAAGAACTGATCATTGTTATAGTTACGTGATTATTACTTACAGATTCGTGATACTATTCCTTCTAATTTGTATATATCTGACAGCATCAGTTTGAAATAGTTTTAAAGAGGGCGCCTGGGTGGCTCAGTCAGTTAAGCGACTGCCTTCGGCTCAGGTCATGATCCTGGAGTCCCGGGATCGAGTCCCACATCGGGCTCCCTGCTCTGCGGGGAGCCTGCTTCTCCCTCTCCCCCTGCTTGTGTTCCCTCTCTCGCTGTGTCTCTCTCTGTCAAATAAATAAATAAAATCTTAAAAAAAAAAAAAAAAAGAAATAGTTTTAAAGAGGAAGGGAAAAATTGCTCTTAGGCTGAACGCAGGGTCAAAGCTAAGAATTGAGGCTCAGAACTATGGGAATGCCTGAAATACCTGCTTGGCTCACTTAAAAAGCCCAGGAGTGGGGCGCCTGGGTGGCTCAGTCCTTAAGCGTCTGCCTTCAGCTCAGGTCATGATCCCAGGGTACTGGGATCGAGCCCCGCATTGGGCTCCCTGCTCGGCGGGAAGCCTGCTGCTCCCTCTCCCAAATAAATACAAATATAAATAAAATCTTAAAAATAAAAAAAAATAAAAAATAAAAAAGCCCAGGAGCTGGCACACAGTAGGCCTTTAGGAAGTGTTTCTTGAATGAGCAAACAAACATCTGGACATCAAAGTAGCACTACATATGCTCCTAATGCCTGAAATACATCCAACAACCCCAAATTTGGCAAGCCTTTGCGGAAGGTGGTGCTCCATACCATCACTTTCACCAGTGTCACCCTCAGTATGTAATTACATATTTAGTCTACTTTAAAATCACAATAACGGGGCACCTGGCTGGCTCAGTCAGAAGAACATGCGACTCTGGATCTTGGGGTTCGAGAGATTAGTTAAATAAATAAAACTTTAAAACATAACAATAACAGCCACTAACACACTGACTCAACACTTGCAATGTGCCCAATCCATGCTAAGTGCTTTATATGAATTATCTTGTTTAACCTTCATAACCGGCCCTTGAAGTAGGTGCCATTATTATTACGATTTTACAGACGATAAAACTCTGGACGGAGAGGTTACGTGGCACAGAGCCATGAAGTAGTAAGCCCATATTTGTAACTTTTACGTTACACTGATCTCTTACCGTCTTCCCCCTGCCCACACTGACCTCCACCACCGGATTATGAGGGTCAAGAGAACATCATTCAACAAAATATCTCAGCTCCTATCACAATGCCTGGCATAAAATAGGTGCTTCATAAGTATATGCTGGATGAATGAAAACATTCTAAGTAATACTGTATGATTTCTCTTTGTGTATCTCTGACCCACCTCATCTTCCCCACAATTTCCAGCACAAGACT
This sequence comes from Mirounga angustirostris, assembly GCF_029215605.1. Classification (NCBI taxonomy): domain Eukaryota; kingdom Metazoa; phylum Chordata; class Mammalia; order Carnivora; family Phocidae; genus Mirounga; species Mirounga angustirostris. Next base: position 18,379,293 of record NW_026991724.1, on the reverse strand, counting down.
CAGCCCCCAGGAGGTACTCTACATATCCAGAAACACTCAGAGTTAAAAAGTGCTTTTGTGACCACCCAACTCTGTCCCCTCAGTTAACCAAAGGATAGGACCTCTCCAGGTTTTTTCTCCTACCTCTGAGTATAAACAATCAAGCAAGATGGACAATGGAGAACATATGAGCTTTGGAGGTCCTAAAAGACTGAGTTCTAGCAGAAGAGGTCAGTAGCAGATGCCCTGCTGGAGTGAGATTCAGGGAGGAAGGCCCGGGGTGTGGTGGAGGGTATGCATTTGCCCTTCCTTGAAGAACACACCCTCTGCCCAGTGCCCTGTGCCTTCTGGGAACTATCCAAGACCTGAAACATCTTTGGAAATCTTGTCACTTCAGGACATACTTACAGATCTCACTAGGGACCAACGGCTTCCTTGGTCTCCCCTCCCCTCTTTCCTTTCCCCTGGAGATAGGGAAGCAAAAAAACACCCAGCAACAAAGGCCTCTGGTGTCATCTTCCAAGCAGCAAAGGACTTTCTGTAGAGGATAATGGGGTTTCTAGTCACTCCTGCTTCTGGCTATCCCCAGCCCCTGAAAGTCTTGAGCATCTCCAGCATATAGGGTCCCAAGAATCCCAAACCCTATGTCAAGAAACTTCTAGGAAAATAGCACAGACAACCACAGGAGCTGTAACTGGGTGGAGGGGATAACATTCTAGTCTAGCATGATCACAAGGGGGTGCTATTGGGGCTGGGCCTTGAAGGGTGGGAATCACTGGGCTTCGTGGGGATGAGACGGATACAGAAGGAATGGCAGGTGCAATGTAGTGAAAGCAAGAACTAACATTTATCTAGCATATACTCTGTGTTCGTTGCTGGGCTAAGTGTTTATATATAAAAGCTTGTTGATATCTCACCTTAGAAACAGGGGATGACAATATACCAGATGAAGAATCCAAGGGCCCAGAGGTGTTAAATAACTTGTCTAAGGTAATCCAGTAATTGGTAATCCAGGGCTGGGATTCAGACTGATTTTTCCAACCCCAGGGTCCACCATACTATGTGCACCAAGAATTGGGGCGGGGCGGGCGAGACGGTTTGTGTGAGGGAAAGGAGTAAGTGTAGAAGAGCAAGGGAATCCTTGAATGTGACCCTAAAGGTCTAGATGGGGTGCCACAAGGCAGGCCATGTGCTGAGCTGTGTTGCAGGAGGAATGGCCTAACACATTTATGGAGGATAATGGTGGAGGGGTTGCTGGGAAGATGGAACCTGGTGCCCCCAGAAGCTCTACAGGAGGAGGAAGGACAGGCAGCAGCACGAGTGAGGAAAACCTAGAGGAGAAACATTACCAAATGCCAGTTGGTAATCAATGGTGTTCACCTTCAGATTTAAGCAAAGAAAGATCTCCAGTCCCAGTCAGTCCACAAAACTCGTATTAAATGCCAACTGTGTGCCAGGCCCTGCCCTAGGCAGCCTCCCTCTGTTTCTCCTCCTTTTCCCAGTGAGGAAAACCAGGTTGCTGGCAGGCTCCTACAACTCGGCACCCTAAGGTGCTCTCCTCTTCTTCCCATCTCCACTCTCATAAGGCAGACAAACAGCTTTTCTCGGATGTTTATGTTAAACTCATAAAGTCCAGAATTCCTGCATTTTAACTTCAATAAGTTTTAAAATTTAAAAGTATTTATTTCCACTTTACTGGTCTAGCTTACAAGATAAACAATAACTTATTTTTAAAAACTAAATCCTCTTTTAACCTCAGTAAGTTTTTTTAAGCACTGGAATATGCTTTAATTAATATTCTAAAAAAGAAAAACACTGGAAAAGTGAACCCCAATAAGTTTTTGATGAGAAAATTTTCTCCAGAGGGCAAATCGTCTCCCACTCCAGCTACCAACCATGGAGCCAAAAGTACCTCTGCTCAAGGGTATCTCTCGAGGGTCAGAAATGGGAACTTACATCCCAACCACAATGCCCTTCGTGATCACCAGGGGAAGTGGGGACTCAGCGACATCTCTAAATCAGTAAATCTGATGCAGCTGTGCCTCAGGTAGTCAATCTTAGTTTGGAGCTGAAGAAAGGGGAACTTAGCTTCTCATTCTTGTGCTTTAAAAAAAAAAAAAAAAATCCTGTTCCAACAGACAACCTTCTCACTGAGGAGGTGGGATTTATTAGCCAAATACAACTTGGCCTTGGAGGGCAACCTCTTGCTCTCCGAAATCACTGACTTCAGGAAACTCTGCTCAGCCAGTGGTTCGGCGATGGGAGCAAACTCTCACTAGGCTGGCTCAGCAATTCCCCAGGAAGGTTCACCCCGCCGGCCAAGACTAAGAGACAGCGATCCCAGATGCCTTGGTGTATGTTGGGCGGGAAGCCGGGGGCTTTTCCGCTTAGGTTCTCTAAGCGTTGCCACGGGGCCGTTCTTTGACTACGTCGGGGTAAAGAGGTTTGTATGGGCACTTCTCGCACCACCGATTAACCACGCTCGAGAGACCCTCTTTTTCAAACTATACGACAAGCATAAGGGGGGAAGAGGCGGCCCCAGCAGACGCTAACCACTGCGGTTCTAAAAGCCTTGGTTGCGTCTGGGCCCGTGCGGAGCCGCATCTGGAGGGAGATTCCCTTCCGGGGCGCCCGCCATCAGCCCCTGGATTCCCAGCAAGGCCTCTCAAGCCCTTCGAGAACCCCCGCCTCCGGCTTCCCCGCCCAGATCTCGGAACCCTCAGGCCCGGGCCAGTCTCTTTGCCGGCCTTTCAAGGCCCAGCCGCCCGGCCCCGCGGCTCACCCTCGAGCGTCTCGCACTGCACCAGATTGAGGTAGTCCGCCTGGCTGAGCACCCCCGCCTTCAGGCCGCGCACCAGTCCCTCCAAGTAGCCGTTGTCCACGTTGAAGTAAAGCTCCGGGAAGAACGACATGGCTGCGGCGGGGGAAGCGAGATCGGAGAACCCCGATCGCCGGGTGGAGAGCTCGTTCCAAGATCAGCTGACTCGGCGCCAGCCGCAGGCTGTCAAGCGGGTCAGGTGATGCGCGAGCGCCTCACGTGACCACAATGGGGCGGGGCTCTGAGTGGCGCCCGGCTTCCGGGTGGTTTCGTCCGAAAGCATTGCGCAGGTGTGGGCCCTCTGGCGCCTGCGCGACTAGGGTAGGCGTACCTCTCGCTACCAACTTGGAGTGTCTGAGGCCGGCCGCGTGGTGGCGCACGTGGCCGCGGGGATTCGATTGGGCCTTCTAGCTTTACAACTCCCTCTGGGTTAGCGGGCACCGAGGCGCAGGCCGAGTAAAGATGGGAGTGAGCGGTGCTTCTTATGCTTGGAAATATTCCAGACTGTTGAGTCAGTCTTCCCCCGAAGGGAACTACGGTTCGAGGGGCAGGCTTCGCCGAGGTCACAGGTCGAGTTAGCTGCAAGCAGGCCCTGGAGCCTAAAGCTTGCTGGCCAGCCAGGAGTTACAGCCCTTGTATGCACTGCGCGCTGCACCCGCATTTATTGTGCAAGATTCTGGAGGGCTGGAGCCCGGCCCTTCCGCCTCCCCACCGACGCCTAGCACCGTAAGAGCATGCATGTAAGTGATTCAGATGATGGGTAGCCTAGACCCTTGGGAAGGGGTGTGTGTGATTTCTTGGCTTGGCCGCAACCCCATCCCTACCGTGACTTCCATGACCTCCCGCCTCCGACGGCCACGTTCGAAATAACGCCACAGCCTTGGGGTTGGTCCCAGCCTTTATTCGCTACCCCGTGTACAGCCCCGACCCCGACGTCGGCCCACTAGGTACGGCTGCAGGGGTTCATGGCAGTACCCAGCTTGCGGCAGTAGCAGAAGGCGTTGAAGAAACGGCAGTAGCACGTGGCACATGGGTCGCAACATGGTACCTGGTGTCCCAGACAGGATTCATGCAGCCTTACGCAGCGACGCGGGGAGCGTGGCTCCCGGCCCTCCGGATCAAGTACCTACAGGAGTGAGGGAGCAGGACTGCAGGCATGGGCCTCTGAATGCGGGTCCAGGGATGTCACCTGCCTCAATGCAGGCAGGATGGCCACGGAGCATGGAGAGAGTAGTCTGCAGTATCACCCCAGGTGAGGGGGTCATGAGGTGGAGAGAGGGGCTTCTGCCTGATGTCCCTTCCCAAAGCCTGTGGTCGTCCCCCTTTTCCTGGGCAGTTACCTCTGCCAAGGCCTCGGCCTCCTGCAGCCGAGCTTCTTCTGACTGTTCTGCAGTTGTCCTTTTCAGCGAGGACTGTAGGCCCAGGCCTGGAACAGATGATGTGAGGGCAGAACCCCCTCCATCCCCATGCATAAAACACCCACCTCCGAGGCCTGGGACTGGGAAGGGGGAAGGAGGGCTCATATCCCGCAGGATACTTTGTGGCCAGAAGGTCTCCAGGTTCCACCCAGCTCCACCCCTGCCCATACTGACCTGGGAGCTCTGGGAACTGGGCCTGGTCAGGCCTTCTGATGCCTTCCATGGGGGCCAGGCCCATCTGGGCCCCCTGCATGGGGGGCAGTGCCAGCAGCAGGGCACAGCTGAGCAGCACTGCAGGAAGCATGACCTGGCCAGCAGTAAGACACACCACTTAGTCCTTCCTCATCCTTGATGCACCCTCTAGGTGCCCTACCCCAGACAGAGACCTCCCAGAGGTCAGGAGTCTCTGCCCAACCAGAGGACTTACCTCTGCTTGCTGGATCCTTGCCTGGAGAGTTTCTGGCCACTCCGGCGCCCTCAACTTATATGGCAGGGTCTAATGAATGCCCCACACGTGACTGCCGCCTGCAACCAGGACATAAGGGGCCCTCCCCAGAGGGTGGGGGCACAGCTCAGGCCTCTCTCCCTGAAACCTGCGCTTTTGGATGCTCTATAAGAGGTGTGCCCATCTCCAATTTGGGGGTGAGGTCCCCAGGTGCCAAAGTTGGGGAACAAGACAGGGTACCCAGAACCCCCAAATTTCTACAGGACAGGGACCTGGGTAGGGGTGGGGAGGTTGGACAGGCAGGAACCATTAGCAGTAACAAGGCAGGCAGCCCTGAGATCTTAATTTAATTTGTGGCCCCAGAGATGCTCACTCAGACCCTGTGTGGCATGTTGTTTCCTTTGCTTCCAGGAACTTTGGTCAAGGGCATTGAAGAGGGTGATGGGCCAGTGGCCAGAGTGGGGTGCAGACTTAGATCCTGGGGTTTTTTTTTGAAGGGAAAAGGGAGGGGAGAAGCCCACTTAGCCAAAACCAAGCCCTCCTGCCTCCATCCCTAGTCCTTCCTCCCCTCCCCTTTGTCCCTCCAGGCTTCTCCAAGACCCCCACCCCTGCTCCTTCTCCCAAACCCTTTTCCGCCCGGGGTTCCTGGAAGCCAAGGAGGCAGAACGGACTGTTCCCTGGGTGGGCGAGCAGCTTCAAAGTAAAAAGCTTTCAGGCTGCCTGTCTCATTAGTGCTAATGACTGTTGCCTTCCGCCCTGTGTTGTCAGGCCTGTGCCCACGCCTGGTCTCATCAGCACGAGGCCAGGGTGAAGACTGCCCTTTTGTGAAGGTGGGAGGACACACAGGACCCCACCTGCCCCTGCCTTCCCTCTCCCCTCTGGAGGACTCTTTAACACACCCTTGCCCGTCAGGGAAAGGGGTACAGGCTGAATTACCTTCAAGACCTCAGTGTACAAATTGAGCTGCCTGAGACAGTAGGAAGATGAGGCTGTTGGGGTTTGCAGTCCAGGTTCACACAGGCTATTCTGCCCAGGACGAGGCCCGAGGAATTCCTCCCAGCAGCGGGTGGAAACCATATGTTGTCATCTGACAGCCTTTGGCCTTCAGCACCAACAGTCAGTCTCGGGGTTCAGTTGCATGGGGAGGGGCCGCTCTGCAGATTGTGGGGCTGTGGCAACTCCATTCACAGACGGGCACTGATGTCTGTTCTGATATCAGGCTAGCACTGGCCTCACTTGTGGTTGGCCCAGGAACTCAGAGGGTCACATACTACTGCCCAGAGGGAGGAGGCTGGGGAGTGAGGGAAAGCCTCTCTAAGGAGGTGGTCCCAGGATAATCCAGCAAAGGGCCATCCCCGTTTCTCCCCTGACAATGCTACTAGCTATTTTGGTGACAAATAGCCACAAAGTGGACCTGGTGTCAAAGCCTCCCTGGCAACTGACATTGACCTTTCTTCCCCAGAGGCTAGAGCTGGGCCCCGACGTCTACCCCAGGGCCTTCTCATCTCAGGGTGGTGCAGGGTGAAGGTATCAAGCAGTAGATATGCTTCCATCTTGGTGGGGCCAGTGGGGGTTCAAGAAGGGCAATGCAGGGGCGCCTGGGTGGCTCAGTTGGTTAAGCGACTGCCTTCGGCTCAGGTCATGATCCTGGAGTCCCGGGATCGAGTCCCGCATCGGGCTCCCTGCTCGGCGGGGAGTCTGCTTCTCCCTTTGACCCTCCTCCCTCTCATGCTCTCTGTCTCTCATTCTCTCTGTCTCAAATAAATAAATAAAATCTTTAAAAAAAAAAAAAAAGAAGGGCAATGCATCAAATGTACCTGAGGCACTTTCCCCAAATCCCTGGCCCCTGGCCCCATCCTTGGAGATTCTGGCTGAGGAGATGGAGGTGGGGAGCAGAGACTGCAGGTGGATTTTGGAAAGGTGCCCCAGGTGAGTTGAGGTGGAGGCTGTGAGCACTTGGCTGGGCCTGATCGGCATCCATGCTAAGAACAGTTCATGTTTGGAGGTGGTGGGAGTGCTCATCCCATCCAGGCGCTCAGTGTCTGCTCATCTACAGAGCAATGACTGTCTTCCCCTGTGTGTGTGCGGGGGATGACATGGGCAGTGATGGACAAGGGCTGAAACACTCCCAGGGGCAGCCCCGGTCCCTAGTCAGGTCCGGTGGGCAAGACAGTCGAAAGCACCAACCATCAAAACACAGTAGGATGATGAGAGAAGTAGAAATGTTGGCTATTTGATGACATTAAGGAATAATTGTTAATTTTTTAAGTTGTGATAATGGTTTTGTGGTTCCAAGTAGCTTTTTTTAGAGAAATATAATGAAGTATTTACTGATAAAATGATGTGAAATAATCCAAGGGAGGGGGAATAGCAGGACATGATATAGATGAAATAAAATTGTTCATGAGTTGGTAATTTGTTGAAATTGGGTGATGAATTCACGGGCTTCGTTATCCCATGACTGCTATCCTTGTGTAGGTTTGAAAATCTTCATAATAAAAATTAAAAACAAAGAGAATTACCTGAAATGAAATGGGATAAATGCTTTGGTAGAAAAATGCCCCAGGAGCTTGTAGGACTAGGAGGGGCATCTACCCCAGCTGAGGGAGGAGCAGGAAGTTGGCTGGGGAAGGCTTTCTGGGAGAGGAAACTTTTACTCATTGATGAAGCTTGAGTAAGAGTCAGGGGTGGAGCCACACTAGGGACAATGTAAGTTTTCTGGACCCATGATTGGCACATGGTTTACCGAGCTGCCTAGTTCTACAGCTTAACACTGGTACATGCTCTGCTCCAAGCCTGGTTCCCACCGGACGAGCCCCAGCCTGTTGAGCAGTCAGTAGACGCTTTTCTCCCCCTTCCCCGACCCGCCCAGGGTCAGAGAGTTGGCTACTCCCAGAGTTGATTCAGTCAGTGAGTCAATCAGCAAACATCTAGAGCCACCTCTACATTGTATCACTGCTGTGAGTGTGCACAGGCTCAGACTCATAGCCTCATAGCCTCATAGCCACAAGAGCCCAGGAGCTCTCCTGCCACCCAGCTGCAGTCCAGAAATCGACATTTGTTTATATCCTTTCCCACCCTGTCCTCCTGCCCTCCAGCACTGTGTCACCACTGAATTAGCCCAAAACATTGCCTGTGGGTTTCTGGTCATAGCTCTTCCTCTATATCTATGTCCATATCCATATCTATATCTGCATCTCTATCTAAAGTGAAATTTCCGTTGACTTATCAAATTTTATTTGTTTTTGCAAATAACCAATTTTTGGCCCGATTTATCAAATTTTGTTACAATTAAGTTTCTGCCTTCCTACGATTTTCTATTTCCCTTGGGTTTGTTGATCCTTACATTTATCTTTCCTCCCGATGAACGCAGCTGCCTACAGTTGGTAGTGTATAAAAGCTCCCCGCCCCCCCAGCCCGTTTCATCTGCTAATAAGTATAAATACTACGGGGGTGATTTTACTGGTCAGGAACTGATGTTCCCAGGATCATGCTTGTTGACAAAAAGACCTTCAGAAATGTTCTTCGCGTTGGATTTGGGAGACCTGGGGGGAGGCAGTGCCTACTTGGTGAGGCTAGGGAGGGACCCAAACGTAGGGACCCTGACTTCAGGGAGAGGAAGAGGAGAATGTAGTTGCTCTGTGCGGGAGATCAAGTATGAGGACAAGGAGGGGGGTTTGACCCCGACCTCTCCCCCTTTCCCTCCTCAAGGTAGTCCTCACCTCCAAGGGCACTGTTCCTACTTTGTCCAGCAGGGGGCAGCAGAGCACCCACTGGCTCTCCCAATCCAACTTTGTTCTGAAAACCAGACCCCCTCCCAGCACACTGCCCTTGCCCCTGTGGCTCATCTGTAGGACTTCCAAAAGGCAGAGGTTGCCTGGGGAGGTGTGGTCCCCTCAATTATCCGGGGAGGGGGAATCAGGATGGATGGGGGTTATTTCAGGCTGCTGTCTTGAGCCCTAAGATGGGAGGGATTCCTCCGTGATCAGGTGATCCTAGAAGAGAGAGTCATGTTTGCTGCCTGAAGGCCGAATGCCAGCCCTTGCCATTCTCCCATTCATGCAAGAACAATTTACTGAGTGCCTGCTACATGAAAAGCGTTATGCCAAGGCTTCCAGACTTGGAGGGTAGGTCAGAGGCTGTGGTGTCCTGAAACTCCTGATTTTGAGGTCAGACAGGCTTTGTGGGCTTTCCTGCTGCAGTGAAAGTGTAGAATGGAGCCAAACCAAGGGAAGGTGGAGCAAGGTACAGAGATAGCTGATGGAGAGACTGCAAGGGGGCTCAGGCCCAGAGACACCTTTTACCCTCAGGCCTTACTCTAACTCCCAGTCCCCCCTCCCCCTACCATCCTCACTTTCAGTGCTGGAAGTGGGCCCTTCATTAAGGGTCCCCAGAGCAACTGAGCTATGGCTGGAGTGTTTAGAGGAAATTTCACAAAGGCCCAGGGGTGCCAAAGACAAGTAGGCCCAGCTAGTCTGGTTCATAGGATGTGGCTTGCAGTCTGGGTGCTTGGGCCCTGCCGGTATGGCAAAGGCCATCCTAAACTCCAACCCCAGGCCCCTCTGAAGACATCTACAACCCAGCGTCAACTGCCAGATGCCTGCAGAGGTAGCCAGTCCTTTCTCCCATCTGCCAGGCTCCACCTTTCAGTGTGAAATATTCTGTTTCTAGGGGGGTTGCAGCACATCACCTTCTGTCTCAGGGTGATTTCTAACTGTCAGCATGTTCAAACAGGCAGACATCAGCCTCCGCACTCACAGGAAGCCCACACAGTGTGGTGAGGGGATTGTTCCATTCCAGGTGATGAGAGGACCCCAGAATTTAAAGATTGGTTATTTGTTTATTTATTTATTTATTTATTTAATTGACAGAGAGAGAGAGAGAGAGAGCGCACAAGCAGGGGGGAGCGGCAGGCAGAGGAAGATGAAGAAGCAGGCTCCCGGATGAGCAGAGAGCCCAACGCAGGGCTGGATCCGAGGACTCTGGGATCACGGCCTGAGCCAAAGGCAGATGCTTAACTGACTGAGCCACGCAGGCATCCCGAGAGGACCCCTGAATTTTACAGGATCTCTGGGTAAGGGCACTTTGAGTCCCCATCAACTCTTCACAGAGGCATGGCACTGTTGGGCTGGGAAGGGGGTGCCCAGGATGTCCCCTTCATTGTTCCTAATCTATCCCCATAGAATGGAGCAACCCAACTCCCTGGGGATATTCAGTGGCTCAGCTAAAGCCCGGGAACAAAGGTGTTTTCACAACAGGAACCGTTGGGCTACCTAGGAATGATTCTTATCCTAGGAATGACTCTTTCTTTCTTTCTTTCTTTCTTTCTTTCTTTCTTTCTTTCTTTCTTTCTTTCTTTCTTTCTTTCGGCTCCACGCCAAGCATGGAGCCCAATATGGGGCTCAAACTCACAACCCTGAGATCAAGACCCATGCTGAGATCAAGAGTCAGATGCTTAACTGACTGAGCCACCCAGGCGCCCCAGGAATTACTGTTTCTGCTAAAGCCCCAGGAGCTGTGCAACCTGCTCATCCCTCCTGCCACTCGGGTTCTGTGCAGGTAAGAACAGAGGCTACAGAACTCTAGATATAGGCATGGAGATGCTGCCTAAGGCCCTGGGCACAGGGGTGCACTGGTACCTGGCTTGACAGACTCAGGGTGAGCCCAGGGTCAGCTAGAGAAAGCAGCGAGAGCTACGGCAGCTCCCAGAGTCCTCTGGACCCCCTCCTTTCTGCTGTTACCCCTTCCCATCCCTTTTGCCTCCAGCTGGGAAGCAGGCCTGGGAGGTAGACATATAAGAGCTGGGAGAGGGTGGAGTCCCCCGGGGAGTGGTCATCTGGGGACCTTGGTTGGAAAGGATAACCTTCTTGCTTAAACCTCTGGAGCACAACTCTCACCCCAGCACCAAGGCCCAGCCCAGCATGTGAGGAGGAGCTCACAGGGTGCCCCTCCGCGAGCAGCCCTGCTGGCCACTTCCCAATTTTGCCCCAGTAGGCCCTGTGTAAACTGTCTCCACTACGTCCTAGGTAGGGGTCCTCCTCCACATCTCTGGCCAAAGCCAGACTTTGTGTCAGGATCTGGCATAGAAGCAAGTTTTCCTCCCTACCTCAGCCCTTTACCTGCTACAAGTTTATCCAATGCCTCACAGCAAGACTCCCATCCCATACATTTAATTCTCAGCAGAACATTGAAATAAACCATCCCCATTTTCAGAGCTCAGGCTTACAGCTTAAGTGACTTAGTTCTGATCGCTCACCTAAGAAGGGGCCGGCCTGCTTTCCTTTCCTCCTCACATGGCTCTGGGAGTGTTTTAGAGCTGGAGAAGGATGGTATGTGTATGTGCACGCACAGGTGCACGGGGGGGGGGGGGGCGGTGCGTGCACACACGCACATGCACGCACATGCTAGGGCCAGGGGGTTAGCAGACATGCTGCCCTACGGTGTCTCCCCACACACCTCTTGGTGGTGGAAACCATTCACCCACCTACAGAGCTCCCAGGAGGGGCACAGACAAAAGCAAGCAGCTGCCCCACCCCCACTCGACTCAGCCCCCATGAGGCTGTGAGCTCAGTCGGTGCCAGAGCTGTGCTGAGTGTCCTTATGCTCTTGGACACATTTCTAAATAATCTATGAATCAAAGAAGTCACAAGGGAAAACTAGAAAATGTTTCAAATTAAATGATAATGAAACACAGTATATCAAAACTAATGGGATGCAACTGAAGTCATGTGTGTATTTAAGTGCCTACATTAGCAAAGAAGAATGGTTGAAAATGAATTATGCAAACTTATGTAAGTGGTGAAATGGTGTTGGAGTAAGTAAGTGACTATCTGTTTTACTTGTACCTTGAAGCCTTCACAAAAATTAATTTCAGAAGGAGCATCAGCATAATTGTGAAGGTAAAACAGTGGGACTTCTAGAGAAACATAGGATATCTTTATAACCTTGGACTAGGCAAAGATTTCTCTTTTTTTGATTTCATTTATCTGACAGAGAGAGCACAAGAAGGGGAAGCAGCAGAGGGAGAGGGAGACGCAGGCTCCCAACTGTGGGGCTCGATCCCACACCCTGGAATCATGACCCGAGCTGAAGGCAGACGCTTAACTGATTGAGCCACCCAGGTGCCCCTAGGCAAAGATATCTTTCTTGGGCGCCTCGGTGGCTCAGATGGTTAAGTGTCTGCCTTCAACTCAGGTCATGATCCCAGGGTCCTGGGATCGAGTCCCACATCGGGCTCTCTGCTCCTTGGGAGCCTGCTTCTCCCTCTGCCTCTCTCTCTCTCTCTCTGTCTCTCATGAATAAATAAATAAAATCTTAAAAAAAAAAAAAAGATATCTTTCTTTTTTTTTTTAAGATTTTATTTATTTATTTGTCAGAGAGAGAGAGAGAGCACACGCAAGCAGGTGGAGAAGCAGGCAGAGGGAGAAGCAGATTCCCTGCTGAGCAGGGAGCCTGATGTGGAACTCGAACCCAGACCCCTGGGATCATGACCTGAGCCAAAGGCAGACACTTAACTGACTGAGCCGCTCAGGCGTTCCCTAGGCAAAGATTTCTTTCTTTCTTTTTTTTTTTAAAGATTTTATTTATTTATTTGAGAGAGAGAATGAGAGAGAGAGAGCACATGAGAGGGGGGAGGGTCAGAGGGAGAAGCAGACCCCCTGCTGAGCAAGGAGCCCAATATGGGATTCGATCCCGGGACTCCAGGATCATGACCTGCGCCGAAGGCAGTCGCTTAACCAACTGAGCCACCCAGGCGCCCCCCTAGGCAAAGATTTCTTAAACAAGACACAAATGGGGCTCTTGGCTGGCTCAGTTGGTGAAGTGTGCAACTCTTGATCTCGGGGTCATGAGTTCGAGCCCCATGTTGGGTGTGGAGCCTACTTTCAGAAAAAATAAAATAAAATATTTTAAAACAGAAACAAAAGACTAGACTCAGAAATCTCTCAGCATCAAAGGTTGATAAATTAGACTTCATTAAAATTAAGAACTTATGGTCATTAGTTAAAGATATTTAAGAGGGGTGCCAGGGTGGCTCAGTTGGTTAAGCATCCGACTCCTGATTTCGGCTCAGGTCATGTTCTCAGGGTCGTGAGATCAAGCCGCATGTTGGGCTCTGTGCTCAGCATGGAGTCTGCTTGAGATTCTCTCTCTCCCTCTGCCCCCCCCCCATTCATGTGTGCTCTCTCTCTCTCTCAAGATAAATAAATAAAATTCAAAAATAAATAAAGAAATTTAAAAAATAAAACCATAACGAGATACTGTTATATACTAATTACATTGGCTAAAATTAATAAGATTGACAAAACCAAGTGTTGGTGAGAATATGAAGTAACTAGAACTGGTAAGAGGTAAGCTAGAAAACTGCAATATTCACTATAACTGCTACACCTGACCTATGATCCAGCAAGGTCACTCTTTGGTACAAACCCAGGAGAACTGAGTGTGATTTCTACTAAAATGCATGTATAGAATGTTCTTGGCAACTTTATTCATAATAGGTAAAAACTGGAAACAATCCAAATATCCAACACCAGGAAAATGGATGAATAATGATATATTCATACTGTGGGAAACTACACAGCAATAAAAACAATGAACTGCTGTACACAACGGGGATGAATCTCCCAGACATAATGTTGGATGAAAGATGACAGCCACAGGGATGTCTGGATGGCTCAGTCGGTTGGGCATCTGCCTTCGGCTCAGGTCATAATCCCAGGGTCCTGGGATCGAGCCTCATATTTTCCCTCCCTGCTCAGCAGGGAGTTTGCTTCTCCCTCTCCCTCTGCTGCTCCCCCTGCTTGTGCTCCTTCCCTCTCCCCCTCTCTCTCTGTCAAATAAATAAAATCTTTAGAAACACACACACACAGGGGTGCCTGGGTGGCTCAGTCGGTTAAGCGTCTGACTCTTGGTTTCGGGTCGGGTCATGATCTCAGGGTCATGGAATGGAGCCTCGCATTGGGCTCTTTGCACAGCACCGACTCTGCTTGTCTCTCTCCCTCTGTTCCTCCCCTCACACACACACTCTCCCCCTATCAATCTCTAAAGTGAATTTTAAAGATTTTTTTTTTTTTTTTTTTTTTTTTTTAAAGATTTTATTTATTCATTTGACACAGACACAGCAAGAACAGGAACACAAGCAGGGCGAGTGGGAGAGGGAGAAGCAGGCTTCCCGCCGAGCAGAGAGCCCGATGCGGGGCTCGATCCCAGGATCCTGGGATCATGACCTGAGCTGAAGGCAGACGCTTAACGACTGAGCCACCCAGGCGCCCCAAATTTTAAAGATTTTATTTATTTATTTGATAGAGAGAGGGAGAGCACAAGCAGGGGGAGTGGCAGGCAGAGGGAGAGGAAGAGGCAGGCTCCCCGCTGAGGAAGGAACCCGACGTGGGGCTCGATCCCAGGACTCTGGGATCATGACCTGAGCCGAAGGCAGCCACTTAACCAACTGAGCCACTCAGGTGCCCCTCTAAAGTGAATTTTAAAAAGGCATCCTTGAGACCAGTGGGGACGACAGCACTCAATTACTGTTGTTGTGCTCAGATGTAATTGTGTGGAACACTGACATTTAGGGCCAGATAATGCTCCTGAGAGCTCAGCAGCACCCTGGTCCCTGCCCACTAGGTGTCAGGGGCACGGCACCCTGTCAGTTGCAACACGTAGAAATGTCTGAGAAACTTGTGGAATTAGGTAGTACTAACAGTTGCATCACGTCACGAATATACAAAAACACACTGGACTGTACATTTGAAAATGGTTAAAATGGTGAATGTTACGTGATGTGAATTTTTTCTCAATAAAGAATATAATTTAAAAATGTCTGCATTGGGCATTGTCAAATATCCCCTGAGGGACAAAATCACCCCCAGTGGAGAACCATTGGTGCGGAGAGTACAGCGCTTGGGGGGCGGGGATGCAGGCTTGAAGGCTTTAGGAAGGAAATGTCTTGTTTGTAACTTACTTTCTTTTTTTTTTTTTTAAAGATTTTATTTATTTATTTGACAGAGAGAGACACAGCGAGAGAGGGAACACAAGCAGGGGGAGGGGGAGAGGGAGAAGCAGGCTTCCCACTGTGCAGGGAGCCCGATGTGGGGCTTGATCCCAGGACCCTGGGATCATGACCTGAGCCGAAGGCAGTCGCTTAACCGACTGAGCCACCCAGGCGCCCTGTAACTTAATTTCAAAGAGCAGAAGTGGCAAAATGTTAACCATTGGTGAAACTAGGTGTCAGATGTGTAGGTTGTTCATTTTACTATTCTGTGGACTTTGTATAAATTTGAAATTGTTCAAAACCAAAAGAAAATACAGCTTTGAAATTTCTGCTTACAACATCCCAAGGGACCCATGCTAGGTGCCAATTGTGTGGCCTCCATTCAGACAGATTTTTAAGTGCCTACGTGGGTTGGGTTGCTCAGTCCTCATTCCTTCAAGGGAAGACTCTTTCCTTATCTCTCATCCCCCCTTCCTCTCTGTCTCTTGTCTCTCTCTTCTCTCCTGTCCTATCCCACTCCAAGGCTGCCTTGAACACACTAGCCCTGTGGCACCACTGACCTGTAGAGAGAAAGGCATCCCATCCTGTGGACAATCATCCACCCAGACTAGGTGCAGATCATGGGCTCTGTCAATTCCTTTGTGGTGAGTATTCTCCCCTGTGGTGACTTTAAAACATGATCACAAAATTCTCTAGCACTGGTCCCAGTAAGAGACAGGGTCTCTGTCTCCTCTCCTTAAATAGGAACTGCAACTGCTTAAGGCACAGAATAGTGTGGAAAAGCCTAGTATCTGCCGTTTCCTGTCTCTTTTGAGGTACTTGCTCTTGGATCCCAGCCACCATGCTGTAAGGAAGTCCACGCCACCCTGTGGAGAGAAGCCGCATGCAGCAGCAACTCGAAAGCCCGATGAGTGAGTCATCTTGGAAGTGGTTCTTCCAGCCCCAGCTGACGCCACGTGGGGCAGAGGTGAGCTGTCCCTGCTGAGCTCTCCCTGTTGTACAGCTTTTCGTGCAAACTACGTGATTGTGCTGTCTTAAGTCCCTAATTTTTGGAGTGGTTTGTGTGTAGCCATAGATAACAGATGCATCCCCTGGGGGCCACAGGCTTGGGAGGCGGGAAATGGGCCAGCTCGTTGTCCCTGGAGCTGGGACCTAGGTCAGCACTTCTTTCTTCAACAAATATTTGTTGAGTGTCCACCAAGTGCTAGACACTGTTCCAAGGGCCAGGGAGTTAGCAGTGAATGAGACAGACCTGGAGAAAGGGGGTTGGGGAGAACCGTCTTCTTGGGGGAGGTTATTTCTAAGCTGAGGCCTGTCTAAGGAAGAGGAGTCAGCCATGCCCAGAAGCAGAGAAAGGGCAGATGCAATACCATGTGCTAGTTCTGGGTGAGGTTGCCAGATTTGGCGAATAAAAAATAAAATTTTTTTTCCAAACTTTTTTTTTTTTAAGATTTTATTTATTTATTTATTTGAGAGAGAGAGAGAGAGAAACAGCATGAGAGGGGATAGGGTCAGAGGGAGAAGCAGGCCCCCTGCTGAGCCGGGAGCTCGATGTGTGGGACTCAATCCCAGGACTCTGGGATCATGACCTGAGCCGAAGGCAGTCGCTTAACCAACTGAGCCACCCAGGCGCCCTAAAAAATAAAAATTTAACACCCAGTTAAACTTGAACTTTAGATAAATAATGAAGACTTTTTTAATATATATATACATATACCCCATGTAGTTTTGGGGACATACTTATATTAAAAAGTTATTCTTTGAATGGAGCATTGGGTATTATATGCAAACAATGAATCATGGGACACTACATCAAAAAATAATGATGTGATGTATGGTGATTAACATAACATAATAAAATTTAAAAAATAAAAAATGAAAAACTTATTCGTTACATATCTGAAATTCAAATTAACTGGGAGTCCTGCATTTTATCTGGAACCCTAGCTCTAGGACAGAAAAGAGAGAAAAACTCATGATTTCAAGAGACAGTTCAGAAAGCTGGAGGTAACAACAGTGGCAAACGAGTAACATCAAAAGTAAAGGTCACAAAAGGCCAGCTTGCCAGGTGCATTTTGAATTTCATCCTGAAGCAATGGGGAGCCATGAGAGGGTTTAGAGCCAGAGAGTGACACAATCAGATTTGTGTGTTGGAACGATATTCAGGGCTACCATATGGAGGGGATGGGAGAGCCTGCAGGCAGGGAGATCAGGAGAAGGAGTCCTTCGCCCTGCAAGGTTCATACTCTGCACTGTAACCACAAAGCCATGAGAATGTTGAACTAACCCCCACTTTCCACTTTTCTATAATGTGTTTTAAGCTCTAAGTTTCCTCTTAATACTGCTTCAGTGTATCCCACAAGCTTTGATATATTTAGTTTTATCATTCCATTCATGATGTTATCTAATTTCCCTTCAGATGTCTCCTTTGAGCTCTGAATTCTTTAGATGTGTGTTGTATTATTTCCAAATATCTGAGATTTTTCTGTATATCTCATTGTTATTTCTTTTAATTTCTTTCCATGGTGGTCAGAGAACATATTCTGTACTTTCTTTAAATTTTATTAGTATTGTTTGATGGGTGAGCATATGGTCTATCTTGGTGAAGGTGCCACATCTGCGGGAATCACAGGTGGGGTGCCACAGCTGTTGAGTTTAGTGTTCTGGAAATGTCAGCTACGGGTGGGGTAGTTGACAACGTTCTTCTTGCATTTTCTTCTCTGCATTTTCTCATTATTCAGTCCAGCTCTTCTATCCACCCATGGCAGTGGGGTGTAAAAATCTTCAGCGATTATTATAGATTAGTCAAGTTTTTCCCTTTCTTGTCAGTTTTTCCTCAACTATTTTGAAGGTCTGTTGCTCGATACGTACACATATATGATTATTATTATGACTTCCCAATGCATGGGTCCTTTTATCCATATGGATTTCTCTCCTTAGCTTGGGTCACAGCCATTCTCTTGAAGTTTACTTTTCTGTTATTACTATGGCCTCTGCAGCTTTCCAACGCTCACTGGTAGCTTGCTATATCTTTATCCAGCCATTTGCTTTCTTATTTATCCCAGATCAAGCCTGGCCAGGCCCAAGTAGTACAAGTAATCTGCATAGACAGGTGGCTCGAGCACCAGTGTCACCTAATGCTGTCGCACTGATTGCTCGCACTCAGCTCACACCCATGCATTAGGTGGGGTCCCCAGCAAATGGCTAACGGAGAGGGAGAAAGCCCAGGCTCGGTTGAAGGATGCTATGTCTTGGTGTGAAGAAGACACACTGAAAATGAACTGCTCTCACGCTATGCCCCAGCTGTGGGGGGATGTCTTCCCAGTGGACAGAAGGTTGAGCAATGCACCTGGTTATTCGGAGGTGAATGCAGGGGCTTCTGCTTCACGGGCCTGACAGCTCTGTCACCACACAGAGCTTTCTGCTCAAAAGGTTCCACACTTGTGCTATTGCTACCTTGAAATTCACCATAGTTTTGAACAAGATGCTCTGCATTTTTATTTTACACTGAATCCCACAACATAGGTCCTGGGCAAAAGGTTCCAAGACCAGTACAGAATAGAGGACCCACAGAAGATAAGACTGGCTTGACTTGGGTGTGCCAGCCTACCTATGTGTGCGTGTGTGTGCGTGTGCGTGTGCATGCATGTGGTACATACTACGTACTCAAAGCTGATAGCTGGGGGGGTGCCTGGGTGGCTCAGTCGTTAAGCATCTGCCTTCGGCTTGGATCATGATCCCAGAGTCCTGGGATCGAGCCCCGCATCGGGCTCCCTGCTCGTGCTCTCTCTCTCACTCTCGCAAAGAAATAAATAAAATCTTTAAAAAAAAACAAAAACCTGATAGCTGGGGCACCTGGGTGGCTCAGTCTGTTAAGCGTCTGCCTTCAGCTCAGGGTCCTGGGATCGAGCCCCGCCTCGGGCTCCCTGCTCCACGGGAAGCCTGCTTTTCCCTCTCCCACACCCCCTGCTTGTGTTCCCTCTCTTTCTGTGTCTCTTTCTGTCAAATAAATAAATAACATCTTAAAAAAAACAAAACTGATAACTGTTGTTACTTTGTGTTGATGATGGTGATAAGTTACTGGACTCCTCCAGAATTGTTTTTTTTGTTGTTTTTTTTGTTTTTTTTTAAGATTTTATTTATTTATTTGAGACAGAGAGAATGAGAGAGACAGAGAGCACATGAGAGGGGGGGAGGGTCAGAGGGAGAAGCAGACTCCCTGCCGATGCGGGACTCGATCCTGGGACTCCAGGATCATGACCTGAGCCGAAGGCAGTCGCTTAACCAACTGAGCCACCCAGGTGCCCCTCCTCCAGAATTGTTTTTCAAACTTCCTGGAAGTCTGGTTAATTCACTATCTACAAGCCGCCCTTCTGCTTTGTTTCATGGACCCGTTTGCAAAGGGTTTGTTTTTTTTTTTTAAGATTTTATTTATTTATTTATTTATTTATTTATTTATTTATTTATTTATTTATTTATTTGACAGAGATAGAGAGAGAGAGAGAGAATACAAGCAGGGGAAGCGGCAGGGAGAGGGAGAAGCAGGCTCCCGCCGAGCAGAGAGCCCGATGTAGGGCTCCATCCCAGGACCCTGGGACCATGACCTGAGCCAAAGGCAGACGCTTAACCAACTGAGCCACCCAGGCGCCCCGCAAAGCGTTTTTAAATTTAAGCAGTGCCTCAGGAACGTAACACAAACACACACCTGGCCTTTCAAACACCCCCTGGTTTGCACGCCCATATCCAATGTTACCCCGTTCATCCAGTTGCATCAACAGTCCCTAAAAGCCCACCCCCCAACCCAGCTGCCCCAGATTCTCTCAGAGTTGACATGGACATGCACACTCACATCCTCAGGTCACCTGACTGCGTGGGTGACATTAGCACAATTCCCCTCCCGTTCAGTGTGAAAACCTCCTGCCAGGGACAGCTGATGGGAAGGCTGCTTTTGTGCAGGCAGCAGACTCTAGAATTTGCATTTGAAATTTTAAAAAATTATTGCAAATCAGAAAGTATGTGCATGTGTGATTTCTGGGGGCTAGGAAGGATGAGAAGGCTTGGCATCTTGAAAGCACATTAGCTGTATTCCTATAGTTTTCTGGATTTCCAGGGAGAGCCAGAGGTTGTCATTATGTGGAAGCTTAGCAGAGAAACAGAGGTGATTTTATGTTCTTGTGGAGTCTAGGGCTTGGGGGTGTTGGAAGCTCTGCAAACACCCTGGTGTGAGCCCCTGGGGTACAGGGCCCTGATTTAATAAGGGCTGCCAGCATCAGGGGAAGAAATAGCAATTCTCCCGCTTCACATGGTACAACAAATCTGGTCTTCTAGGTAAGAAAAGCCAGGGCTGAGAGGGGGTGGGGTGAAAGACGATGTCACCAGCTCCTCTCACGTTTCCTGCAAGAAATCCCTGCAGAGAAGAGACTCCTGGCTCAGTGAATCACTGGCTGTATAAGCCAAGAGAGGTGGAAAGCAGATTCCAGGAAACATGCAAGAGGAATCTTGAGGCAAGTTTTCAGCTTTAGTGTCAAACTTTCAAGCCTCTCTACTCTTGTGGGAACTGGAGGGGAAAAGCAAGAGCGAAGAGTGATGAGAGAAATAGCAAGGAACCAGACAGAGCTCAGGTGAGAGCCTGTGTCTCTGGGCAATGTGGAATAACCACGGAGATGGCACCGACTTGGCAAATGATCTGGGCAGGTTCAGAGAGGGAGAAAAGCCCCCAGTGTTCCCGGGCCTGCAGTCTTTCCTAATGCAACAGGTATTTACACAGCATCCGCATCTGCCAGTCCCTGTGATGGGCGCTGGGCACCGGTAGTGAGTGAGGCACCGCAGTCCCTGGCCCTGCAGAACTTTCAGCCACCGGGCAAGCAGTCTCACGCGCTTATTACAAGTGATGACGAGGAAGAAGCTTCAGCAGCACGAGGCCACTGTGGGGATCCTACAGGGCTTCTTGACACCTCGGGTAGGATTGTCCAGACCCCAAAAAGGACAGGCTAAATTGCAGTCGGGGGCCTGGAATAGAGAGAGTGGGGCTGTTTGGAAGAAGTAAAAGGAGAAGAGTTTGGGGAACAGAGCCACAAGAAAAGACTGGATGAATCCTTTCTCTTTGCCAATTTTGGGTAATTTGTTTGCTTACAAAATTTGGGGGGGGGGTGTGCATCTCCTAAGTGCCAGGCAACCTATTTGGCACTGTTTATTTGCAGAGCAATTCAATTCACCAGTGTTTCCTGAGCTCCCTGAGCAAATAGCTGGGCCCAGGCATGGAGTAGGCAGAGGGCACAGCAAAGGCAAAGGCCCAGAGGTGGGACCCCCCCCCAAAAGCATCTCAGGGAAAAGTCAGTCCCTTGCGTCTGGAGTACAGTAAGGGAGCTGAGGTCCAAACGGAGCTGATCTTCAGACTTTGTCGAATGAGGAGCAGGATGAGTTCTGGAGAGATCCGTGCCCTGAGAAGCCGAGGCTGGGTGGAGGAGGTCCCACCTCAGCACATTCTCTTCCATGTGACGTTGGAGATAATTAACCCCAGGACCCTAGCAGCTGCCACCACCACCCTTCAGGAATTTGGGCCCTCCCTACATGACGTCTAGGCCACACTCCCGCCGCACAGCTCTGGGGGAGAAAGGAATCTCATTAACGCCTTTCAGCAGATGTGCTGCCCTGGAGTCACCTGCACGCCAGTCCCCTTGCTGGGACAGTCTCTACCAGCACCCTGGGCTCTCAAGGGCCCAGGCTGATGGCTGCCTTCCCCCCGAGCCATGAACCTGCCAATTCTCCGCCTATCAAGCTCCCATCGGCTCTCAAGGATCCTGACTCGGCTCACAATGGCATCTCGGGGAACAGAGGAGCCCCAGAGGGGAAGGTAAGAGCCTTGGGCCCCATCCCAGCCCAGCAGCTGGCTTGCTCTGGTGCACTTGGTAACTTTTTTTTTTTTTAAGATTTTATTTATTTGACAGAGAGAGACACAGCGAGAGAGGGAACACAAGCAGGGGGAGTGGGAGAGGGAGAAGCAGGCTTCCTGCAGAGCCAGGAGCCCGATGCGGGGCTCGATCCCAGGACCCTGAGATCATGACCTGAGCCGAAGGCAGACGCTTAACGACTGAGCCACCCAGGCGCCCCGCACCTGGTAACTTTTGAGATCTAGGATGTCTGAGACTGAGAATCAGGCAGAGTGCCCGGACCTGGGTCTGGCCTTGGTGTGAGGAGCCCAGACAGGAGCAGTTGTCCCTTTCAGAAGGGGAGGCACACATGGCTGTGGTGGGGAGCAGCATGAGCATTGTAAGCACGACCAAGAGGTTCCTGAACTAGCCTGGAGTCCAGGGAAGGCATTCCAGAGGAAGTGGTGTCTGAGCTGAGGCTTCAAGGGTAGGCAGGGGTTAGCCCAGGGAAGGAAAGAGGAAAAAAGATGCACAGGACAGCCTGTGGAGGCATGGGGAGCAGGGTGTATTCAGGGAACAAAGAAGTCAGGCTAACCGGAACCAGGACCTCCTGGGGAGGAACTGGCCAGAGATGAAGGACCAGTGGGGAAGTGGGAAGGGACAGGGTCCAATATGCAGAGGCCATCAGCTGCCGTGTGGAGAATGGACTAGGCTGGGCAAAACCAAGGACACCAAGAGGCCAGGAAGGAGGTGCGGGTGGTGCCCTGGCTGCGGGTGGGGTGGGGAGGTGGGGAGGACAGGACAGACCTGGTGGCTGGTGGAGGGGTGGGGGTCGGAGAAAAGGCTACCCAGACTACCATGAGAACCCTAGAGGGGGAGCAGTTCTGAGGAGAGGCTATGGGATGGACTTTACACAGTGAGTTTGGGGTACCCAACGGTCACCTTAAGGGGCAAATGGAATGAGAGATGGGGGGGCCGAGACTCAAGGTATCACTGTGGGGATGGGAAGAAGGCCCTGGAAGTTGTCAGGATGGCTTGGAGAAAAATATTAAGGATGAGGGAAGGGAGACCAATACCCTGAGGAGCCCACCAAGCGACATAAAGAGAAACAGCCGGAGAAGCAGCTAGAAATCCAAGAAGAGCAGTCACAGAAGCCAGAGGGAGTTTCAGAAGAGAAGGAGGACTATGTATATTCAGCACACCTGGAACAGGTCCAAGGAGGAGAGGACCTGGGAAGTGGAGGGTCATGGAGCATTTGGGAATAGTCTTCAGAGTGTGGAGGATGTTTTAATGGTGGTGGTGGGGTTCCCAGCGACCGTGATCTGCCACTAGGTCCGAGTGGGAGGAGAGTCGCCGCTGCATAAGGCTGAACAGGTTGTGCGCCGCACACTCCAGGGGCTACCCATTCACGAAATCAGGACTTGGGGCAAGGGGTTGCCCCCCGGAGCTAGGCAGTATTTTGTGGAATGTGCTGCTGCAATGTGGCTGATTCCCACACGGTGGCGCCAAAGACCAACGCTGTACTTCCTAGGCGAGGATGGGGCAAGGCAGGGGTCAGTTCCGGGATGCACCGCCCCGAGATCATCTTCTGATGGGTGGAGGGTATGACCACATAACAGGGTGACTAGGACCTTCCCCCTCTACAGGGCCCTCCAAATCTGTCAGAACAGTTCTGCTAGTGGTAGGAACTCAGAATAAACTACACATCACTCACTGTAGCCTTTGGCAAGGGGCCTGGCCTGAAGGGGTCCCAGGGGAGCAGCGCATCCCGTGACCTGGGAGAGGCGTGAACGTCCCTCCCTACTTGTCCCTTGGGAGAAGGGAGTCAGGAAGGAAGGAAGGACGCCTGGCCCAGCCTGTGGGACACAATCACCCCACCCCAGCACGGCACTGCTCACAGGCCCCCCTGGAGGCCAAAGCTGGATCAGTGGGGACAATAGCAGAAACCCCACCCTGCCTGGGGCAGAGTCCCCAGGGAAGTCACCTGTGGAGCCTGGGTGAAACTTAATGCCTACTAGGTGCAGGGGCCAGGGGCCGGCCTGGAAATATCTCAAGAAGAGGTGGCAGTGCTGTCTTTGAAAACAGTGACCCGTTCACTGCCAACCATTCTTTGTATAAATAAATACAAAGAAAAAAGTAAAACCACGTGAAATTACAATGCCCAGAGGTGATGGCCACTGACAGCTCTCCTGACAGCTCTCAGGGGCCGGTGGAGGCAGATTTGCCCTGAGGAGACTCCTGCGACAGGAGAACAGACAGCTGTTGTGGTGTTTTCCCCACTCCTCCATGTTTATTGGGTGGAGCACCCTTCCCTGTGGAAAGATGGAAAGCCCTGACTCCCTACCCTACCCTGACCTGAGCCTGCCGCCTCGCAGACCTCCTCTCCCTCTGCTGCAGCCCACGTGACTCACACACAGCAAGCTCATTGCCACCTCAGAGCGGTTGCCCTGCTGTTCTTTCGGACTGCAATACCCTTTCTCTGGATCATTCCATGACTGTTTCTTTCTTGCCATTCAGTTCTCGGCTCAAAAGAGGCCTTCCCTGACCGCCTGACTAAAGTAGCCCTTCAGGGGCGCCTGGGTGGCTCAGTCGTTAAGCGTCTGCCTTCGGCTCAGGTCATGATCCCAGGGTCCTGGGATCGAGCCCCACATCGGGCTCCCTGCTCAGCGGGAAGCCTGCTTCTCTCTCTCCCTCTCCCTCTCCCACTCCCCCTGCTTGTGTTCCCTCTCTCGCTGTGTCTCTCTCTCTGTCAAAAAAATAAATAAAATCTTAAAAAAAAAAAAATAAAATAAAGTAGCCCCTCAGCCCCATCCCTTGACATCACATCAACCCTGGTGGTTTTCTCCAGTTCTCTCCTTTCTCTCTGAAGTTATCATACTTAGGTGCTAACTTGATGATGATCGGTCTCCTTTGGCTGGAGTGTAAACTCCTTGTGAGCAGAGACCTTGCCTGTCTGGTCTGCCACTGTGTCCCCAGCATCCAGAGTGATGCCAGGTACCTCATACGTGTTTGATCCGTGCCTGGCTTCCATTTCCGGTGGCCACAGAGCATCTCCGGGCATACGTGCACCTCCTCCAGCATTCTGTCACCCACTGATGGTCACAAGGACTGTGTCGTCCATTTACCCCGGGCAAGCAAGCCGGTAATCAACATCCTCAGGCACAGATCTTTTCTTGCCTGTACAACTCTTTCTTTGGGGTGAATTTCTTGAAGTGGAACTGAAAGAGGGATTTGCACTTGACATCCTAAAACATACTGAAAAAACTACGCCTAAACCCTCAAACCAATTCCCACTCTCTTGAGAGTGTCCACTCACACATCGTCCCTCACTTCCAATCTCAGAGGCAAAAAAAAAAAAAAAGTGTTTCTTGTTGTTTATATTGACATTGTATGGATTATGAATGAGATGGAGTGCATCTTCAAATTGCAGTTTTAATGGGTGAATGGGTTCAATTAAAGCATCAGAAAAGAGAAGTGGCTCCAGAAACCATGAGATGAGAGTGGTAAAGCTAGGACTCGAACGTGGAACAGCATCCTTGGCCCTTGCCCTTTGACACACACAATGGGAAGTAGAATCCAGCTTGGGGCTGGAGGGGAGTGGAGGTCGGTGGCAGGTACAGACCTAGCCACAGGCCCCTACGTCCTCCGTCTTGAGCCATCATCTGCCCCCACCACTCACCGACTCTCTCTCTCACACACACACATTGGTGACACAGGAGGTACAGAGACTCAGGGCTGTAGATGCCCTGATTGACAGTGAGCCCCCATAAGCAGGGATGAGGTTGCCTCACTGCTGGCCCCCCCCTCCCCCCACCCCCCGCTTCTGGTCCCTCAGGAGCTGAGCATGCAGCAGCTTCTGCTTGGTGACTATCTGGCGAATGGATGAATGCTGCACACTCTGTCCGAGGCACAGTAAGGGGAAGGCTTCTACTCTGTTGCCTCCCAGAAAGCTGGGGAGTGAAGTTGCATACCAGAGAGATGTAGCCATGGAGGCTGTGGGGTGGGGTGAGGGAAGCCTCCATTTTTCTGGGTTTGGGGACTTGAACTGCATTACTTCCAGAAGTGGGACTAGCTACATCCTACACGAGGAACTGGGGTTCACTGTGGTTCTCACCACCCTCTGCTGTTTAGTTGAGGGACTTTTCTCAGGCCAGAGCCCTTCCCTTCAGGAATGTGGACTCATAGTACTTATGGTTAGAAATGGTGATGGTTCTGGGCTCTGCCCTGACTCCCAGCCTGGCGCCAAGCTGGGCATGTGCTCAGGGAACCATGGCTGACTCAGAGTCAAACTGATTAGGCCTCAGTGAACTGAGCTGGAGCTCAGACTGCCCCTTCCAAAGCACAGGACCATGGAAAGGCCCTGCCTTCCCTGAGCCTCAGGATGGCTCCTCTGTGAAATGGTTTTCAGCTGTGTCCTTCCTCACCTGGCTCATGGTTGTTGGGGAGAAGCCTGAGAGGCCTCCATCACCCCATAGGCCTCAGCTACCATCCCTCCTTCAAGGTGCCTAGGCAAGGGGCGGGGGCCAGGCGAAGGTGTCCCATCTGCTCACTGCAGCCCCATCCATGCCTGGCCCTGGTAGTCACAGGATGGGGAGCCAAGCCTGGTCACAGACAAGAACAATAGGGAGTAATAGGTGTTCAGAAGGGTTGAGTGGGAAGCCAGAGGATACAGGTTTCTTGGAGGAGAGTTGAATCCTTTTCCAAGTGGATAAGGGGGAGGAGCAACCCAAGTAGAAGGGAAGCTGGGAGAAGAGACGGAGGCCAGAGCGTGGGGACCACACTCAGGAAGTCACAGGTAGAATGGCATAGTAGAACCAGAGCACCAAAGACTGGCAGGATGCATGGGAGATGAGTAGGTGAGGTCATCTTAAGCCAGACCTCTTAGAGGCTCCACGACTGAGTCTGGACTTATCCTGAGGGCAATGGTTAACCAGTATGACCTGATTTATGATTTCAAGATCACCCAAGTTGTTAGGTAGAGGACAACTGTAGGGGATAAAGGTGGAGGGAGGGAGGCCAGAAGAGACGGTGGGCCAGGCCTAGGTACCAACTGTGACCATGCAGAGACATGACCACACACAGAACGGAGTGGCTATGAAGGGGGAGGGAATCATCCATTAAAAGTGGAAATTTTCGGGACACCTGGCTGGTTCAGTCAGTAGAGCATGTGACTCGATCTTGGGGTTGTAAGTTCAAACGCCACCGTGGGAGTAGAGTTTACTTAAAAAAAAAAAAAAGTAGAAATTTTCTGGAAGTGGAATTCCAGAATAAGAAAGAATTCCTCGGACAGTGCTCTGGTGAGGCCCTGCAATCAGTGCTGCCTCATCAAAGCTCTGAGCAATGGGGCAGGGACTGCTCTATGCCCTGCCACCCCAGGAGCCAGCAAACTGCCCAGCCTTGAGTGCTCAGTGGGTGTTTGTAGAATTAATTAATAAACAGAGTACTTGCAGGGCGCCTGGGTGGCTCAGTTGGTTAAGCGACTGCCTTCGGCTCAGGTCATGATCCTGGATTCCCGGGATCGAGTCCCGCATCGGGCTCCCTGCTTGGCAGGGAGTCTGCTTCTCCCTCTGACCCTCCTCCCTCTCATGCTCTCTGTCTCTCATTCTCTCCCTCTCTCAAATAAATAAATAAAAAATCTTTAAAAATAAAAAAAATAAACAGAGTACTTGCAGTGGGAGGTGAGGGAATGAATGAATACAAGGAGGGAATGAATTTGAAACATGTCTTGGAGGTGGATCAACAGGACTAGAAGGCTGAATGAAGGTGGGGGTAGGAGAGATGATGTCATGGTTCATGCATTTTCTGATTCATTCACTTCATTCATTCACTGGCTCATCTGACTATATATATTTAAAAAAAATTTTTTTTTAAAGTAGGCTGCACATCCAGTGTGGAGCCCAATGCGGGGCTTGAACTCATGACCCTGAGATCAAGACTTGAGCTGAGATCTAGAGTCTGACGCTTAACGGCCTGAGCCACCCAGGTGCCCCATCATCTGACAAATATTTCTCGAGCCAGGGACAGTGGTGACGATGACTTCCATGGTCCCTGTCCCCACAGAACTTCAAGGCCCACAGTGAGGCAGGTTTAGCACATGAGCACACATGGGCATACATGCTTCCTGGTGGTGATTAGTGACATGAAGGTAGTCCACAGGACATGGGGAGAGAGAGTAACAAGGAGAGGCTATCTTCAGAGAAGGTGGTCAGAGGATGCCTTGCAGAGGAGGTGACTTCAGAGGTGGGCAGGGACCAACTTGTGCCAGTTTTGAGAGCTCTGTAGAGGCCAGGCCTCTGGCTCAGGTGGGAGCCTAAATGGAGGTCAGTGCTTTGCAGAGATGAGACGAAGGAAGAAGAGTCCCTCAGGGGCCGGTCATGAGATCTGGTGGGTCAACGAGAGGCTCTGGAACGGGAGAGGGCTCTGAGCATGGAGGACTGCTTGGTATGCTCAGCAGTGGATGGATGGAAGCCCTGGGACTGGGTGATATTGTAGGGTGGGGAAATAAAGAGAACCTGTCCCTGGAAGCAATCCCCAGGTTCAAGGACTATAGAGAAAGGTATGCTGCAAAGGAAGGCAAAGAGGAGGGGCTGGGAGGCCAGAGTACTGGGAGAGGGTGGTGTGTCTCTTGGAAGAACTGGTGATGGAGAGGATATCAGTGCCCCCTGAGGGTCTCTGCCCCCCCCCCCACAACTTCTGGGTTGTGAAGACCAACCCTGGGGGGTGCAGATATTCAAGAACCTCTTAAGGTCCCTCAGCCTGCTCCTGGGTATGTCTGTGCTACCTCCAAAGGTGAAGGACTACAGAGTGAAACCTGAAGGGTGAGGCTCAGAGCTCTCAGTTCCACCTCGAGCCACTCAAGGGGAGAGGCAGTGTTCCAGTCCCCTTATTGGGAAGGACTGGGCTCTGGCCCCCTTGGCCAACATGTGCCCTAAGCCCAGGTACCCAAACCCTGCCAAGCTCTGTGAGCAAGGCCTGAGGCTCCCCAGAAGCCAATAACCAATAAGTGGTGAATGCACGGCCAGGTGTCCAGTGGCTAGGCTTCAGGCCCCCTTGTTCCCCTTCCGGAAACTGTCCCTGATCCTTTCCTCCAACCAACCCAACCCAGCAGTGGCCGCTCCAGGACCTGTTTCAGGCGGTCACAGATAGGAGGGCCTGAAAGATCTCTAGAGACCACAGATTCTGAGGAGGGGGCAGGCAAGCGGGGCTTTCCGGCGCACCCTGTTTTGGGATCTGTGTGGGAAGGAATGGGACTGGCTTTGCTAGCAGCTGCCCAGTTCCCGCGGATCCCGAGCGCGGAGAGCTCCCACCACCCTCGCGTCCTCCAGGGCCCCGCCTCCCCGCAGGCTGGTGGACCCCGCGGGCCACTGGCCTGCCCCGTTACCCGAGAGGGCGGAGCGAGCCGTGGGCGCCTCCTCGGGTGCGGGAGCCGCGGGAGCGCAGTGGGTGGGGCCCAGCGGGCTGGGGAGGAGCGGGGTGGCTGGGCGGCAGGCGACGGGCGGAAGGAGGGGCGGACGCCGGCAGCGGCGACAGCGGCAGCTGCGGCGCGACCAGGCCGGGCAGGGACGAGCGCACGGAGAGCGCGAGGTCTGCGCAGCCCAGCGCAGCCATGTGAGTGTCACCGCCGTTTCCCGGGCCCGCGGGCCGTGCCGGGGATGGGCGCGGCGCTCCGGGTGCCTCCCCATCGGTCCCGGATCTGCTGCCCCGGCTGCGGCCCTGTCCCACATCGCCCCATCCCCGGGACCCGAGCCGCGCGGTGTGGTTCCTCCCCTCCCCCCGGGCGCGGAGGACGCCCACAAAAGCCGCCGCATCTGGGCCTTCTTCCCTCCCAAGGCAAGGCCCAGGCGGCCCTTGCCCCGGAGCTCTGGGGTGGGCCGGGCCTGACGGCGGGCCCAAGGCGCCAGCCTGGGCGCTGGCAGGGGCGCTCTCCGGGAGCCCCCCCCTGCCCTCTCCGC
This sequence comes from Mirounga angustirostris, assembly GCF_029215605.1. Taxonomy (NCBI): domain Eukaryota; kingdom Metazoa; phylum Chordata; class Mammalia; order Carnivora; family Phocidae; genus Mirounga; species Mirounga angustirostris. The sequence goes on along the minus strand of NW_026991724.1, from coordinate 18,349,821 downwards.
GGGTGAGGCTGAGCTGGGAATGGGGAGGGGGCGGTGAGGGTGCAGGCCAGCCTCCGAGATGAGCTAATCTTCCTGGTCCTACCGGCCGGCCTAAGCGGCTTTGGGGCTCGGCCCGAGGTGGCGGATCCTGGCCTGTGGCCGGGCTCTTCGCCCAGACGGCTGAGGCTGGAGATGATCTCCCTGGCCTGGCGGGGGAACAGACCCTGTCCCTGGGAATGGGAGGCTGATGCGGGGTCTCTCTGCAAGCAGCCAGGCTTGGGCACCCTGCAGAACTGTTTTGGGGAAGAAGCTGCTCACCAAGTCTAGGGATCTGGCTAAGTCTGCCCTGGGCACCCTCTGTCCTCTCCCTGTTGAGGTCTGAGTCCAGTCTCCAGAACTGAGCCTTCCTAGCCAGTTCTACTGGACTGATCCTAATTCGGGTCCAGGCGAGCTCAGGGAGCACCTACTGTGTGCAGTCTCATATAACAAATATAACAAAGGTGCCCTGGCCACCATCTGTGGGACCTCACCCTGGGCCTGCAGCATTCACACCAGCACAGCCCTCTGAGGAGGGTTATAGCAATCTGACAGATGCAGAAGCGGGCCCAGAGAGATTAAGTAATATTCTCAAGGTCACACATCTGGCTTAGGGAGAAGTGGGAACTAGAACCAGACCTGAATTTTTGCCACGGCCCTACCACCTTTGTGGCATGGAGAGGGTGTGGGGAATGAGAATCGAAGAATGAGGTACAAAATACTCCAGGGGGACAGGGAGCCCTGGCTCAGCTTCCACTCCCACAACCCCTCCCCCTCCTGGGTTCTGTGGGGCAGCAGCCAGAGATAGAGGCCTGATTTGGGTGGGGGTGAGGGGCGCACGCAGGGAGCCAGGCTGGGTGCACCCTGGGTGGAAAGGCAGGTGAGGAGGACGAGGCTCAGTCAACCCTGGCCCTTCACTACGGCTGGGGACTCCCGACCCTGCCAGGCCCTGCCCAGGGGAGGCCACCAGGCTTCCAGGGCGCCGCCAGCCGGGGAATGTGACCAGCTGACCAGGGAGGGGGCCGGCAGGAAGTGAAGCTACCCGGCCGCCTCCGCCTCATTCCGGGGTGGGGGGTCCCAGGCTGCGCGCGCGCGCACCCCCCTCCCTCCCGCTCAGGCAGCTGCGGCATGACGTCAGCAGCCGGGTTGGGGGCAGTCGCCATGGAGACCCGGACAGGTTCGGTTAGGGACCCCATTCTTGCAGCCGCCCCTTGCCCCGGTTATTTTTAGCGTCTGCTTACCTCAGTCTGGGGCAGCCCCACGCCTGGGCGGGACTGGACCGGGGACTCCTGGCTAGGCTGCTGGCCTGGCCTGGCATACCACCGAGCCGGGCAGTGAAGGTGGTGGAACCTCCCGTCCCACACAAGTGCACCACTTTTGGCATAGAGGGTATTGGGGGTGGAGGAATCTGGGGCCATGCAGGAGCTGGAGCTGGCTGTGCTGCAGGCCCCATAACCTTTGGGACCTGGGATCTTTCCCATGTCCAGAACAGACTTCAGGGCTGGCATGAGTCCGGAGAGTCCCCTGGCTCCCATCATTCAGCCCCTGCCAGTTAAGGCGAGCCCTCTCCCTTAGCTCAAAGGGGTTCAGCTCTTTCTCTCCTCTGCAGCAGGGAAGATCCTGCCTTTCCACCCGCTGAAATGGTCACTCGGGTGGATATTATGATGGTCATTTGGCGAGAGTGCAGACCAAGAGTTAGATTTGGCAAGAGTGCAGACCAACATCCTGGTCCCTGTCAGGGACTAGGGAGTTGGTGGCAGCAGAGCCGTAGTCAGAGAAAGAAAAGTGTTGGGACAGTTAGCCTACTCTGATTCTAGCCTACCCACTCGGTTCCAGAATCCCAGGGTCCCCACCCTGCCTTATGCCCAGGGAGCAGAACCCTACTTGCTGATTATATCAGGGAAAAGGAAGATTGTATGCAGGATAGGGGAGTTGGGGTGGGCACAGACTTGAAATCTACCCCTTCAACAGCCCACGATCTGCTCTTTCTGTGTCCAGGCAGCCCGGTTCACTCAGCCCCCTCCCTCATCTCCCTGGTGTGGGGCCCAGAGGGCACAGCAGTGAACCCCACAAACAGGCCCCTGATCCCAGAGTTCACAGTCTGGTTGGAAGACAGATGCTAAAGGAGAACTGACAACTGAGCTATGTGGTCTCAGGGATCAGAAGGAAGGAAGGAAGCTATGAGGCGCCTGAAAGGGGGAACCAACCAACCCAGGGCAGGCTTCCTGGAAGAAGAAGTCATAGGGTAGGACATGAAAAAAGAGAGGGAGTTGTTCAGGCTGAGAGTATGGGAGGAGAGTACAGGAGCAATGGAGGTTGCTGCTCAAAGGCTGAAGAGCCTTGCAGGTTTCGAGAGGGTCACAGTAGCTGGAACAGAAAGACCATGAGAGGAGCAGGGGATACTGAGTGGAGGACTGGTTGAAGGTATATGTGGGGAGGCACAGAGCCTGAAGGGTATTGGGGGTCATGTCAGAGAATCTAGACTTTATCCCTGGGGTAGGGAGTCACCCATGGATGTTTCACAAGAGTCAGAGAGGGGGATGTTAAAGACTCAGAGTCCTGGGGTCCGACTGTCTGGATTTGAATCCTGGCCCTACCACTTACCAGCTGTGTAATCTTGGGCAGATTAGTGATTATTAATAATAGCAGTTAATATTTGTCGTGTGCTTAAAGTGTAGTAGTGTGCCCACCCCAACTTCCTTACCCCACATACAATTTTCCCTTCCCCAAACACTCCCTAGAGAGAGAAGTACCTCATTTCAAACTCCCAACAGCCCCGGGAGACCATTGTTGTTATTATGCTCATTTTTTTAAAATATTTTATTTATTTATTCATGAGAGTCAGAGAGAGAGAGAGAGAGACGCAGAGGCAGAGGGAGAAGCAGGCTCCCCGCCCAGCAGGGAGCCCGATGCGGGACTCGATCCCAGGACCCTGGGATCATGACCTGAGCCGAAGGCAGACGCTTAACCATCTGAGCCACCCAGGCGCCCTTATTATGCTCATTTAACAGAGGGGTATCTGAAGCCCAAAAAGGCTAAGAAACATCATGCCCGAGGTCACACAGCCAGTTAGCCTCAGGTTTCTCATCTGCGAGATGGGGCTAATAAGATTTACCCCTATTAGGGTTGTTACCAGAATTAAATGAGATGATGTTTGTTGATTAAGTGCAGGGCCTGGCCTATAGAAAGCACTTGTCAAAGCACGGTTTTTGGCATTGGGAGAGGACTGGAATTTTAAGAAGAGCAATGTTGTTATTGAATAAACAATGCAGGGGGCGGCTCAGTTAGTAGAGCATGCAACTCTTGATCTTGGGGGTCTTGAGTTCAAGTCCCACGTTGGGTGCAGAGCTTACTTAAAAAAAAAAATGTAGGGTGCCTGGGTGGCTCAGTTGGTTAAGCGACTGCCTTCGGCTCAGGTCATGATCCTGGAGTCCCGGGATCGAGTCCCGCATCGGGCTCCCTGCTTGGCGGGGAGCCTGCTTCTCCCTCTGACCCTATCCCCTCTCATGCTGTTTCTCTCTCTCTCTCTCAAATAAATAAATAAAATCTAAAAAAAAAAAATGTAGGCAACCATGTAAAATAAAGCTGGATACCCTTAAGAAAAAAAAAAAAAGAACGGATCATCGTGGGTTACAGTGGAGACAGGGAGCCCATTAGGAAGCTGCAGTAGGGTTCTAGATGAGAGGTGGTGACAGCTTGGACTCGAATTCTAACTATGGGAGTGGAGGTGAGGGGAGCAGATTCCAGAGATGGCAGGAGTGGGTGGCTGAGTGGATGTGGGGGTAACGGAGACAGAGGCATCCAGGATGATTCCTAGTTTCTGTATTGAACAACTGGGTAAAGAGGGGGTGGGGCTGCCACAGAGAGGTTGACTGGGGAGAGTCAAGTTTGAGAAGGAAATTGGTGGATTCAGCTTGGGGACCTCAAACTCAGCACATCCCCAGTAGCCCACTCTGCATTGTCACTCAACTTCCAGGGAGGTGACAAGCAGGCAGTTGGCTATAGAGGCCTGGTGCTCAGAAGAGCCGTTTGGGCAAGGAAGAGATAAGCAAGTTGGCAACATTTAGATGGCATTGAGGTGTGGGAGATGTACCCAGACCAAGAGTGAGGAGGCTGAGGCCCATTCTGGGATGATGAGAAAGACAGATCTCCTGTGGGAAAATAAAATGTCCAGCCAGAGAGAGATAGGTGGAAAACCAGGAGCATGTTATTGCCTCTTGAAATTCAAGGGCTCAAAGAAGAGGAAGAGAGCCACAGAGTGAAAAGCTTTACTCAGATCAAGCATGATAAGGACTACGCCTTGGACACTGGATTCAGCAACAGGGAAGTCACTGACCAGTCAGGGGAGTGGTGGGTGTGGAAGGTGGACCAGGGTGGGAAGAGAACTGGCTGGTCATGGAGAGGAAATCGAGGTAGACATCTCTTCGAGAAATTTGACTCTGAAAAGGCCAAATGGAACCATGGGTGGGGTCGCTGGAAAGACATGTGGGGTCCACAGAAGGGTCATTTCATTTTGGAGTTATTAAAGTCAACTTTATATTAAAATATACCTACAGAGAGGGTGCATGTCCTAAGTGTACATCTCAACCCATTTTTCACAAGGGAACACACCCACATAGGATCAGAAAATAGAACCCAGATTAGGAAATACAGAACATTACCAGCACCCTGGAAGCCCCCTTGGGCCCCCTTCCAGTAACTACTCCCAAAGGGTAACTAGTATTCAGACTTCTATCGCCATAGATGTGTTCTGCCTGTTTTTGAACTTTCATATCAAGGGAACCGTACACATGTCCTCTCTTGTGGTCTTGCTTCTTTATGTCTGTAGGATTCATCCATATTGCTGTGTGCAGTTATATATTGTCCATTCTTTTTGCTGTATAGGGTTCCATTATCTACAGATGGGCATTTTGGTAGTTGCCAGGGTTGTTTTCATTTTTTATGTGGAAGTGACTTGAGCTTGTTTGAGGCTTGTGGAGAAAGTCTGAAACACTCATCATCTGTGAGAAGGAAGAAAGATGAGGAGGGCCACACAGGAGGGTTTCCCCAGGTGGGAAATGAGAGCCTGGGTGAGCTTGAGAGAATCGCTCTGTGGTTCCAGCTCAGTTCCAGCAGGTGCAGGCACAGAGAAGGCAGGGAGGTGGGTTGCCCAGCAGTGCTTCCTGCCAGGTAGGAGAGAAGCACAGAGTGCTCGGGATATTAGCAGCAGTGAGTGATGCAGTGGTGGCTGCGGATCTAGGCTGGGGAGAAGGATGTGCAGGGAAGAGAAGGTGGGAGGGAGCTGGCAGAGAGAAAGGAAGCTGGGACCAATTGTGAGCTCTGTGCAGGATGGTGTCTGTGAAATTCTGGGCTGTATCTCCAGTGACTGACACATGCTTGGCACGGAGTTGTCACTCAGTGAATAGGTGAATAAATGAGCTGAGGGCTCAAGAGGTCTCAGGTAGAAGACAGGGAAGGTGGAGGTGATGGAGAGAGACTTAAGGTTGGAGTCACTGTGGTTGCGATTTAGGAAAGGGGCATTCCAGAGCCAGGGGTGTTCCCTTGGAGGGTGGCTGAAGGGAGCAGGAAGGCCAGTGTTGGGCAGGCAATGCACAGGAATACCTAGTTGCTAGTGTAGGGTGCACAGCACCAGGTCTTCAAGGAGAGAGAGGAGGTTAAGCACTTCTCAAACTGGGGTTTCTTGGGCATCTTGCATCTGAATCTGTAGGGGAGTGGTGGGCTTGTTGGAAATGCTGATCCCTGGGCCCACCCCCAGCCTCTCAGGGAGAAAGTAAGCAGAACTGAGCATCAGGGAGCAGGAGTATTTATGGGATGAGGGAGCACCCAGCCCTTCCAATGCCCACTAGTCCCTGGGCATGGTAGCCTCTATTTAGGCTCAAGGTGGATGAAGGAAATTCAAGGAAAAAATACTGGCGGCGGGAAAGGGCCAACACCAGGGAGATTCAATCATGTGAGCTGGTGGCCAGAAGGAGGGGGCCTCATTCTAGGATGCAGCTTCTACTAGAGAGGAGGCCCTGGCTGGGAAGTGGGACCTGATCCTCTTCCCTAGGGTCTGGGGGTGCCAGGGAGTGTGCCTAGAATGAGCACCCCCTCTGTGAATGGGGGCTGTGTGACTCTGTACCCAGTTCCTTCTTTGCTTCCTTCTTTTTTTTTTTTTTTAAAGATTTTATTTATTTATTTGACAGAGAGAGACACAGCGAGAGAGGGAACACAAGCAGGGGGAGTGGGAGAGGGAGAAGCAGACTTCCCGTGGAGCAGGGAGTCCTATGCGGGGCTCGATCCCAGGACCCTGGGATCACGACCTGAGCCGAAGGCAGACGCTTAACGACTGAGCCACCCAGGCGCCCCTTCTTTGCTTCCTTCTTGAGGCAGCAACACATAATATGAGCTTTGTCCAGTCCCACACTTTAGCCCCTCTCTCTTCTCAGCCTCCCAGACCCCTCATGCTGGTGCCCGACTCTGCCCTCCATTGGCATAGACCCTCCACTCCGCACCCACAGCCCTTCCAGTCTTTACATACTCAGAACCCCAATTCCCAGCCCTCTGTGTGCTCAGTCCTCTCTCAGAACCCCTCTACAGCCACTCTATGAGACCCTTATTCTAACTGCATCCAATCCAGCCTCCACTCAGGGTCTTCATTCTGTTTATCCCTCCTTATTCACCGCCGCGCTCAACTCCCTTTACCCAAGCGCCTAACCCCACCCGAGAGGATCCACTTCAGTTTCCTCCCCCAAGGGAACCCCCAGGCACCTCTCCCAGAGGCCGGCCAGTCCCCGGGCCCGGTGCCCCCCTTCCCCCCCCCGCCCCCCGGTCCAGCCGGTCCCGCCCCATCCCGGCGGGCTGAGTCAGGCGGCAGGAACTGGGCGGGGGGCGGCGCCGGGAGGAGCTGAAGCCGGAGCCGGAGTCGCTGGGAGCGAGCGCGGAGCCCAGCTCGGCCAGCACCTAGTGGCCCTGGGCCTGTGGGGACACAGGGGCGGGAGGGCAAGCGCAGGGGGTGGGGAGCTGTCCTGGACCTACCATGAGTGCCAAGAAGAGAGGTAGGACCCGGCCTGGGGCTGCAAAGGCCCTGGGGCTGGCCCCAGGGGGTGTGGGCCGGACTCTGGGGGCCAGGGGCACGTGTTTCGTCGGAGCAGGGTGGGGGTCTGCGGAGGATCCCTTCCCGCTAAGGGCGCGGGCGAAGGCGTGCATCTGTGACTCAGTTTCCAGGTCGGAGCCACAGGAAAGTGGCGGAGGAAGGGCACTTCTTGGCACTGCCCCCCACTCTGGGAATCCCCCGGCTGCTGGACGCTGGGAGGGCTCCGGCGTCCCGGCGCCTGCGAGCCGGCGGGGGCTGGAGGGGAGCAGTGTCCACGGGGCGGCCGGGTCGCGAGAGCCAACCCCGCGCCTGCCGGGCCTGTCGGGCAGCTCCGCTGGGCTCAGAGCGTGCACCCCGCCCGGTGACCTCCGCGGCCTCGCGGGGTGGGGGCGCGGGAGCTCCTGGTCACTGTTGCGAGGGTTGGGGGGTGAGTGCAGGGGCAGGGCTGGGGAGCCCGCCCCGCCCCCGGGTAAACAGGCGCTTCCGCACATTCTTCATGCGCCCCGCCCCTTTCCTGCCCCTTCCCAGCCGGGGGAGGGTCCCCGCGCGACCCCCCTTCCTGCCCCGCGACAGGCGGAGCCTGCACCTCTGCAGGAAGTGGGGGCCGAGCCGAGGCCAAGCTGAGTCCGAGGCCGAGTCGCCCGGCCGCCCTGTCATTAGCCCCGGGGCCGGCGGGGTTGTCGGATTCCCGGCGTCAGGCGGTGTCCGGCAGGACTAAGATACAGAGGCCGGGCCTCCGGAGGGGGCTTCAAAAGCCTGACTGGCGCTGGACACCCGCCCTCGCCACCCCCCAGGGAGCCCCGCGCGGACTCATTCCATGATGTCCCTGTCGGTGCGGCCGCAGCGCCGCCTGCTCAGCGCCCGGGTCAGTAGGAGCCAGTCCTTCGCAGGCGTCCTCGGCAGCCACGAGCGGGGGCCCAGGTACGCAGCTGAGGGGAGCTAATGGGGTCAAAGAGTGTGACGGGGTTGGAGCTGGGTGTGCAGTGAGGGTTTGGGGACTCCTTCTTGTACCTTTCTGAGTGTAGCCTCTTCTTCAGGAGCTTCCCGGCCTTCAGTCCCCCAGGGCCCCCGCGGAAACCCCCAGCGCTCTCCCGAGTCTCCAGGATGTTTTCCGTGGCGCACCCAGCCCCTAAGGTCCCGCAGCCGGAGCGGCTGGACCTGGTGTACACTGCGCTCAAGCAGGGCCTGACGTAAGGAACTCCTCCCAATGCCTTATCCCAGGACCCCTCCCTAAGCCCTCATCCCCTTTCTGCTAGTAGGAAACTTCCCCAGCCTCCTATCTTCTTCCCACTGCCTGTACCCTGGGCAGCTGGAGGCTGCAAAGGTAAGCTAATTCTTGTCGTTGCCCCTTTCCCCAGGGCCTATTTGGAAGTGCACCAGCAGGAGCAGGAGAAACTCCAGGGACAGATTAGGGAGTCCAAGAGGAATTCCCGCCTGGTGAGTAAAGGGTTGACAAAGATACCCTGGATTACTGCTCTTTGCCCTTGTGATATGAGGGACTGGGTAGCACCAGCCATGGGTGACATCAGGGCTGTTTTCTAGGGTGACTTAGCCCAGCTGTGACTAGAAAACACGATATCGCGGAAAGCTGGGGCTGGGCAGGTTTCTAGCCCCACCTTCCCCAGGCTGTGTACACTTTCTGCCTAGGACCCAGTATCTGTCCATGGGAGCTTTCAGTGGGGTGGGTCAGACTCCCACAGACATGGACAGCAGGAGACTATATTGTAGTAGTACTGATAGAGAGTCCTGGTTCTTCCCCAGGAACAGGGCAGGACTTCCTAGAGGAGGAAAAACACCTCTGCTGGGTCTTGAAGAATAAGAGTTCCCTGGTAGAGAGAACCTCTTCCTAAGGGTTGTGGGAAAGGGAGTGGGCCAGAGGAGGGATCCCAGGGGAAGAGGTCAGGGGAAGGGTACAGGAGGGGTCTTGAGGACCAGACCCTATGTCACTAACATCCACCAAAGACCAGGCATGTGGGAAGGTGGGTCAGTCCATGAGTTGAGTGGAGTGGCTGTGGACTATGGTATGAGGGGGAGGAAGGCTGTGCAGGAGAGGAGTTAGCTGGGTCTGGGTAGACAGGTGCCCCTGCTGGAATACTTCCCATGCCTCCTAAGTGCCTCCTCTCATCCTCCCCTGTAGGGTTTCCTGTATGACTTGGACAAGGTGAGTGTGTAGAGAATGGTGTTGGAAGAGGTTAGCTCATGGGGAGGGTAAAGGGCTCTGGTCCTCTGGCCCCTCCTGACATACCTCTCCCTCAGCAAGTCAAGTCCATTGAACGCTTCCTGCGACGGTTGGAGTTCCATGCCAGCAAGGTACGTGTGCAGCACACGTGTTGCACACAAGTGGGGCAGTAGACCGGTGTCACAGGGAGTTTGGGGTGGGGGCAGTGCTAGGCCCTGGGGGAGCAAGCCCAAGAGTGAGTCTCAGTTCCTCCAATACCACCCCACTCATCTGCCCAGATTGACGAGCTGTATGAGGCATACTGTGTCCAGCGACGTCTCCGGGATGGTGCCTACAACATGGTCCGTGCCTACAGCACTGGGTCTCCGGGGAGCCGCGAGGCCCGGGACAGCCTGGCTGAAGCCACTCGAGGGCATCGCGAGTACACAGAGGTGAGAGATGGCTGTCCATGAGGCAGAGGCACAGGGTATAGCAGAGCTGGTGAGGGGGGCCTGGTTCTTGACCCCCTCTTGTCCTTGACCACCCCTCTCAGAGCATGTGTCTGCTGGAGAGTGAGCTAGAGGCACAGCTGGGCGAGTTCCATCTCCGGATGAAAGGTACTAAGTGATGGGAGCAGACTGGTGGTGGGGAGAGGGAATTGTGTGCCTGGGACCCCTCAACATGGCTCATCTCCTTCTCCCTCAATTCCCAGGGCTGGCTGGCTTCGCCAGGCTGTGTGTGGGCGATCAGTATGAGGTATGAGAATGTGCAGTGAAGGGTTGGGATGGGAGGGTCGCAACACCCAGGGCTGCGTCATCCTGCCTGTTCACCTAGATCTGCATGAAATATGGGCGGCAGCGCTGGAAACTACGGGGCCGAATTGAGGGTAGCGGAAAGCAGGTGTGGGACAGTGAGGAAACCGTCTTTCTTCCTCTGCTCACGGAATTCCTGTCCATCAAGGTGATGTATCTGCCCAGGACCACAGGGCAACATGATCCTGTGACTCATCTGTGAATATGTGACCCCCATGACCTTCATGACTCCGTGATTTTCTCTCTTTTAATCTTGTGAATATTGGACCCCCTGAACCCCCATGAGGCTGTGACCCCCATGACCTCAGTCACCCTCCAAACTCGGTCCTCTGTGATCCCCATGCTCCTAGGCTGCTTTAATCTTCTATGGCCCCGTCACTCAGAAAATTCCAATCCCTGCAACCTTCTCATGGCCCCGTGACCCTTTGACTGTCATATAACCCCTATGCATATTCAGACGTCTCTACTCTCACAACCTCATGACCCCTATACCCTTGTGACCTCATGATGCATTCTTGGCTACAGGTAACAGAACTGAAGGGTCTGGCCAACCACGTGGTTGTAGGCAGTGTCTCCTGTGAGACCAAGGACCTGTTTGCTGCCCTGCCCCAAGTTGTGGCTGTGGACATCAATGACCTTGGCACCATCAAGCTCAGCTTGGAAGTCACATGGAGGTTGGTGTTGCTGAGTGGCTTGGGGACAGGTCCAGGGGGCCTGTGGCACCTCCTAACAGCCTCTTCCTTCCCCAGCCCCTTCGACAAGGATGACCAGCCCTCAACCGCTTCCACTGTCAATAAGGCCTCCACAGTCACCAAGCGCTTCTCCACCTATAGCCAGAGCCCACCAGACACACCCTCACTTCGGGAACAGGCCTTTTACGTGAGTCACAGGCCAGGCTTAGGCCCCACCATCCCCCAGGAGCTCCCTGGGGTGGTCCTGAAATGCCCTTTCCTCTCTCCCAGAATATGCTGAGGCGGCAGGAGGAGCTAGAGAATGGGACAGCATGGTCCCTATCATCTGAATCTTCAGACGACTCATCCAGCCCCCAGCTTTCAGGCACTGCCCGCCACTCTTCAGCCTCCAGGCCTCTGGTGCAGCAGCCTGAACCTCTGCCCATTCAAGTCGCCTTCCGTAGGCCTGAGACCCCCACCTCTAGGCCCATGGATGAAGAGGGCGCCATGGCCCCAGCCCTGGCCAATGGGCATGCACCCTACAGCCGGACTCTGAGCCACATCAGTGAGGCCAGTGTGGATGCTGCCTTGGCTGAGGCTTCAGTGGAGGCTTTGGGTCTAGAAAATCTAGCTCAGGGACCTAGCCTGCCTGCCCACCCAGATCCCACCCATGGGGAGCAACCTGGTCCTGTCCCTCCTGCCGTGGACCCTTGCCATTCTGCCATAGGCCCCACCCTCAGTACAACCGGCCCTGCCCACACATCTACAGATCCTGCCCTGTCTGCACATCTAGACTTGGTTCACAAGGTCACAGACTCTAGCTCTTCTGAACTGCCAGGCCCCGCCCACACCACTACAGGCTCAACCTATAATGCCATTAGCCCTAGCCACAGTGGTCCAAGCGCCGCGCAGCCTACCACAGGTTCCACCCACAAGCCCACAGTCTCTACCCCCTCAGCTACAGGCTCCACCCCGAGTACCACAACCCCAGTCCAGACCACCCCAAGACCCACTGGTGAAGCAATGCTTTCCGCCCTCACTACTGTAGGTCCTACCCCCAATACTACAGGCCCCGTCCAGACTACCACAAGCCCTGTCCACACTGCCGCAAGCCTGACCCATGCCACTACAAGCCCCACCCACACTACTGCAAGTTCCACCCATTCCACCGCAAGCCCCACCCACACTACAGCAAGCCCCACCCACACTACGGCAAGCTCCACTCATGCCACTGCAAGCCCCACCCACACAACAGCAAGCCTCACTCATGCCACTACAAGCCCCACCCATGCCACTGCAAGCCCCACCCACACTACCACAAGCCCCCCCAGTACTATTGCATGCCCCCCCCATACCACTACAAGCCCTACTCACAAAGCCAGGATGTCAACTCAAACTGCTACAAGCCCTACCCCCAAAGCTAAGGGCCCAGTCCAGACCACCAGGAGCCCCACCCATCCTGTCGCAAGCCCCACCCTTCTAAGTGTAAGCTCTTCCACTTGTCTAGACCATGCCGAACTTCCCAGCCCCTCTACAAACACAGACCCCACCCTCCCAGGTACCCACACCCTGTCCTGCAGCTACCCAGCCTCCACTCCCTGCACTCAGGCAGACCCCACAGCCCCCAGTACCTCCTACCCATGTCCCGCCTCATCCAGTTGGGAACCCCTCACAAGTCCTTCCCCAGACCCCCGAGAGCCCATCCTTCGGAGCCCAAGTCCCCCTCCCTCACCTCTAGCCCCTGTGCCCCAGCATTTAGACCTTAGCCCGGCCGTGGCCACCCCGGCCTCAGTTCCAGGGGCAGCTGGAGGGGCTGGGGATAGGAGGCTGGAAGAGGCCCTGGGGGCCCTAATGGCTGCTCTGGATGACTATCGTGGCCAGTTCCCTGAGCTGCAGGGCCTGGAGCAGGAGGTGACCCGGCTGGAGAGTCTGCTCATGGTGAGGCGGGTGGGTGGGCTGCAGCAGCACAGGGAGGGCAGTCCGGCAGTGGGTGGTGGCACTGACTCCCTTCATGACCCCAGCAGAGACAAGGCCTGACTCGCAGCCGGGCCTCCAGCCTCAGTATCACTGTGGAACATGCCCTGGAGAGCTTCAGCTTCCTCAACGAGGATGAAGATGAAGACACGGATGGTCCTGGAGACAGGTGAGGGGGGCCAAGTGAGGGGGCAGAGGTAAGCTGAGTGCCAGGGGAAGGAGAAAGGCCAGGAGCGGGGAACGGGAGAGGTGGGGCCGGGTAGAGCAACAAGGAGAGCAGCAAGACTGGAGGTGGGCAGAAGGGGATGCACCTGCCAGCAGGTGCATCTGTATTCACCCCCACCCTGTGTAGTCCTTGTGTGTCCTTGATGCCTGTTTCTAACCCTATCTGTGTCCCCAGTACTTCTGACCTCCCTCCTTCTGGTCCCTGCAATGCCTGCCTCTCCTGCTGGTCCCCATCAGCTCATGTTGCTCCAGCTCCTCTTTCCCCTGGTCTCACCTTGGATCTACCCTATGGACAAGCCCTTTCACTGCCTCCCCATGCATCCTGGGTCCCCCAGCATCAACCCCCTCTGTCTCAACCTAGGCTTTCCCAGAGAACCCAGGCCCGCGGCTCCCTGTCCCAGAGGGGCCTTTGCCAAATCCTGGTTGAGGGTTGTGCCCAGCCCCTCCTCCCTCTGCTGCTGCCCAGGTTAGGGCCCTGTGCCCTGCACTCTTTGGGCCATAACTCCTTGCAGTCCCAATTGCGTAGACCATCCCGCCTGCAACCCTACTCCCACCCGTCCCAGCCCCAGAAGTCCCAGCAGTTGTAGCTGGAGGAGGTAAAAGGCAGACGGACCCTGGAGATCCCCACTACTACCTGCTGGTCCTAGTCCCTTCCTCCTTCCGGAAGTCCTCCATGAACTTAACCATTGTCTGTTGTCTGTGCATCGTCTGTTCTTCCATTCTGGGATGGGGTGACTTTAATAAAAGTACACTGGTGACCACATGGTAATGCGTGCTCCTGGGGTGATTGACCCCATTTTTCTCTCAGGCCCCCAAACAGCCTGGAGCCTGGGGCTGAGGACAGCCTCGACTTGCCCAGTGCCCGCCCCCTCAGCACGGAGTGTCCAGCCCTGGACGCTGCCTTGGTCCAGCACCTATATCACTGCAGCTGCCTCCTGCTGGTGAGGCTAGTGGTATTCCCCACACCCTCCTTCTATAGCCCCTTATCCCAGGGAGCCCTGCACTTCCATCCCGGCCCTCCATACCTCCTCCGACTTCCACTCCCCACTGCCCCCAGGGCCCTAGCATTTGGCTCTTGCTGAGTGGAACACCTCCCGGACTCTGGCTACCCACCCCCTCTCCATGCATGTTGAGACTTATAGTCCCTGGGCTCCACCCTCCCCAGTCTTTATCCTGAGGTCTTAGTTGCTTGGCCACCCCTATTCTCCAGAAACTGGGCACATTTGGGCCCCTGCGCTGCCAGGAGGCATGGGCCCTGGAGCGGCTGCTGAGGGAGGCCAGAGTGCTGGAGGCCGTATGCGAGCTTAGCAGGCGATGGGAAATCCCTGCCACCTCTGCGCAGGAAGGTAAAGGCCCTGTCTGCCCCGAAGCTCCTCCCTTACCTAGCCCCATCTACATGCCCATCTGCCTGTTCGTTGCTGATGCTTATCTACACCTCATAGTGGTGCAGTTCTCAGCCTCCCGGCCCGGCTTCCTAACCTTCTGGGACCAGTGCACAGAGGGACTCAGCCCCTTCATCTGCCCTGTGGAGCGAGTGCTCCTCACCTTCTGCAATCAGTACAGTGCCCGTCTCTCCCTGCGCCAGCCGGGGCTAGCTGAGGCTGGTAAGTGGGCTGCCTACCTGCCCCCTCTTCCTCCTTTCTCGGATCCCCAGTGACGGGACCTCAGGAAAAGCCAGGTCAGCCCATACAGACCTGCTGAGCTGAGCACTAGGAAGAACTAGTGAAGGCTATTTCCTTTGCACAGAAGGACCCAGAAGGGTAGGGTTTGGACAGGGGGCCCCTGGACCTGAACCTGGGATGGGAGCATTCTTCCCTGTAAGGGCCTGGGTCCATCCAAACCCTGAGGCCTGCGGCACTGCCTCCCACAGTGTGTGCCAAGTTCCTGGAAGATGCCCTGGGGCAGAAGCTGCCCAGGAGGCCCCAGCCAGGCCCTGGAGAGCAGTTCACAGTCTTCCAGTTCTGGAGTTACGTCGAAGCCTTGGATAGCCCCTCCATGGAGGCCTATGTGACTGAAACCGCTGAGGAGGGTGAGGCAGAGGCCCTGATCACAAAGCGGCCTGACCCTGTGGGTGGGTCTGAAGTGTGGATGAGAGCATGAGTGTGCAAAGGACCCCACCCCATGAGGCTCCACCTTGTCCCACCCCTCCCTTTCTTTCAGTGTTACTGGTGCGGAATTTGAACTCAGATGACCAAGCTGTTGTGCTGAAGGCCCTGAGGTTGGCGCCCGAGGGGCGGCTGCGAAAGGATGGGCTTCGGGCCCTCAGCTCCCTGCTGGTCCATGGCAACAACAAGGTCATGGCTGCTGTCAGCACCCAGCTGCGGAGCCTGTCACTGGGCCCTGTCTTTCGGGAACGGGTGAGAGGCAGACAGGCCTTCCTTGAGGCAAAGGCTGGGGCCCCAGGCTCCCAGTGTCTGGCTAAGTCTGCGCTCCCACCCTTACCCAGGCCCTGCTGTGCTTCCTGGACCAGCTCGAGGATGAGGATGTACAGACGAGAGTGGCTGGCTGCCTGGCCCTGGGCTGCATCAAGGTAAGCCCTGCCAACCCATCCCCCGCTTCACACCCCCCGAAGCTCCCTCAGCCCTGGGCCCTGGGCCTTTCCCAGCTGCTCCACTGGGCCCACCTCAATGTTCTCTCCCTGGTAGGCTCCTGAGGGCATTGAGCCCCTGGTGTACCTGTGCCAAACGGACACGGAAGCCGTGAGGGAAGCTGCTCGGCAGAGCCTGCAACAGTGTGGTGAGGCTAGGAGATGGGAGATAGGGGTCAAGTCGAGTGTGGGAACATTTTGGCTGATGGGAGCTGGAGTGAGATGGAGTCAGGGATGGGAGGGCCGAGATGGGGCTAGGATCACTCCTGACCCCATCCTTACCTATTACAGGGGAAGAGGGGCAGTCTGCCCACCGACGGCTGGAGGAATCACTGGACGCCCTGCCCCGCATCTTTGGGCCTGGCAGCATGGCCAGCACGGCATTCTAAATTCCCTCCCTCCCCGCTGGCTCCCAGTGCCCCTTCCCCTCACTTTCAGGGCTTATCAGGCACTGGCAGGGAGGGTGAGGGCTGGCTCCAGACCCCTCTCCCCCACAGATTCCCATCAGTGAAAATCTAATATATTCTTCCGTTGCCCTTGGGTTGGCAGTCAGTGCCTGCAGTCAAGTGCCTCCCAGCCTCGGCTCAGCACACTTGCCACAAATCAGTGTCCCACCACATCCCTTGGTTTTATATTTTATTTACAGAGTTTTACAGAAAATAAAAAAGCAAAATGCCTTTCCTACATGGGCTGGCCTGGTGCGCTCCTGACCCTCTGCTCCAGCACCCTCTGGCTCTGGCGCTTCCTGACATTAGTGTATCTGCACCCCCAGCTGTGACAACGGATGTGCTTTGGCCCTGGAAATTCAGGCAGAAGGGAGCCCAGAGGCTGGAACCGGGGTTGGGAAAGAGAGCAGAGGAAGAAGGTGGTTGGGTGTTGCTGACGAGGCCCTGTCTGGAGACCGGGGGTGCCCTGGGCCTGGAAGCTATGTGCCCAGGCTGCAGCCAAACTGTGGAGCTGGCCCAGAGAAAGCCCAGAGGTGCCGGTCCTGGGAATGGCTCCCTAGCAGCTAGCTGCAGGTGGCCTGGAGGCAGACGAGGCCGGCCGCAACGAGCGTGGGGAAGACTGGAGCTTCTGGCCAGAAGGGGGCAGCAGAACCCCATCAGGGAACGCCAGGCTTCTGGGCCTTCCCTCAGCAACAGCAGCTTCCTACCAAGGTGGCTGAGCTGAGAGCAAGGAGCTCCTGGAGGGCTGGATAGGAAGAAAGGGGAGATCCTTGCAGAGGGGGAGAGCTGGGGCCTGGGAAGCAGGCAACGCGAGTAGCTGCCCCCGTGACCCTAAACAGCAAGTTTTTTCTCTCCCCGAGCTGCCTCTTCTCTCTGTAATAACAAACCTGACTGAACCCTGAGCTCCCCACCCCGACAGCGGGCAGACTGCTGCTTCAGGAAGCAGGGCTCCAGGGAGAGGGCTCCCCTCTTCCCAGAGCTGCCTGGCACGTGAGTGTGTTAACCCCAGAAGGTTAAGAATTCAATGGGGGGCAGGGGGGCGGCGGGGATGGGATTTCAGGGCGGCAGGCCTGTTCCAAAGAGGGCTGGAGGGGGCCCACACCCAAGGCTGGACAAACAGGCTCTCTACCCTTCCCCTCTCCCTCCGAGCTTTCATTATTATCCAGGGGCAAGGAGAACCGGCCCTCCCTACTCCCAGAGCCCACTCTGGTGTCCCAGTGCACGTGGTGTCAGCACACAAGTGGGACATACTGGGGACAGCGTGTGCGCCTGCACTCAGGAGGAGACGATGAGGTGCCAACAGCCCCCCAAACCGGGGAGGCTGGGGGGGGGGTGACCCAGATCCCCAGGGGGCCCTGCTCCCCAGTGTTTTAGCGCTGTGTATGAGGAGGTTTGGCTGGGCCTTTAACCACCTGCTGGGGAAGCCAAGCTGAGCAGAAAAACGGCCAACAGGAAGGAGCACAGGAAACACCTGTGTGTGGAAGCAGGTGGCTCATTCCAGAAGAGTCGGGGCTGAGGTGGGGGTGGGGGCAGGTAGACACCCTCAGCACAGTGGCACAGTGCTGTGTTCCCTCTGTAACTACGAAGGGTGGCATGGAGGGGATGGGGGACGATGTGCTCGGCTTTTTGGGTGGTCGGCTAGAGTGGCAGGGGATGGAGAAAGCAAACAAGTCATGGAGACCAAACCAGCACCCAAAGTTGGCTACAGCTTGGCCTGCCCCAAGGGCCCCTGCAGGAAGGTTGCAGTCCCAGAACCACCCCAAGGAGCCCCTCAGGCCTGAGGCCCCACAAGAGGCCCACTGGTAGGGCAGGACTGTCGACTTGGATTTGAAGCGTGCATAGCCTGTGTGGTGGGGAAAGAGGAAGTGAACACTGGCTGACCAGGTCCTGGGAAAGTGCAGACAGGGGTGACAGGGCCATCACGAGCTCACGGCTCAATCCACAGGAGAGGACAGGGCCTGGGCAAGATGTAGAGGATGGAAAAATATCCCAGCCAGAGGTCAAATGGGGCTGTCACCAAAAATCTGAATGGCCTGCTTTCCAGTGCTGAGAAAGGATAGGGCCCCTCTCTGTCCTCTACAAGGAGAGTCCTAAGACCAGAGCCTAGTATTCAGCTCTAGCTGAGGGTGGGTGTGAGGGTCAGGAGCCAGAAAGAAGACACCATGAGCAAAGCCAGGTACCGGTGAAGGACTGTCAATGCCAAGGCAAGAAGAGTGTCCGGCCTTTGCCTCATCAAGCCTACTTAGCTCAGGGTTATGTGGATCAAGCCCAGAACAAGCCACTCAGACCCCCTCCCTCAATGCCTTGAGGTCAGGCTGAATGGCCTCCTACACCTCGGCCCATGTCTGTGAGGTAGTGGAGGGCAGGGAGAACCCATCCTCCCTCTTGTACCCTCCCCTCTCCCAACACACACACAGCCTCACAAGTGCTTCCCACAGGGCACTCCCCCTACCTCTTACGCTGCAGCCACTGAATAAGTAGCTGAATTGCTACGGCTAGCATGTACGTTTCTAGCTATATCCTCTGAATCTCCTTGCGGCCTTATCTGCCACCACCTCAAGTTTCAGGGAGGCACTCGTTCCTGCTGCCCCAGGTGATGGGAGTGGGGGGCTGGTGACACCATCAGGAGTCAAAGGCACCAGGGCAGGGAAAGCCTATGCCCAGCTGTCCTGTGGAGCCTCTGCCAGGCTCTGTGAGGAAGAAGAAGTGTGACACACGGAGGAGCACCCTGTCAATCAAGGCCATCAAGACCACAGCCACACCTTAGCCATCATCGTTGTGGCTCTCCCCGGACCGTAACATAGGTCTGCATTGCAAAAAAGGGACCAGGCTGTGGTAGTCCAGGATGCAGTTTATTGTATTGGTGGTCACGGGGGCCTCCCGTTTCTCCTCCCCTTTCCTCTTCCAATCTTACCTTTTCTCCTGTCTCCCACTCTTCTTCCTCGTGTTTTCAAAGCTGTAGAGAACCAAAAAAAAAAAAAAAAAGAAGAAGAAGAAAGGAAAAAAAGGCAAGTTTGGGAAGGCAAAGAAGCAGATGGGTTGGCACATGGGAAAAGGACTGCTTCTTTGTCTCACCCACAGAGTGGGGGTGCCTTCCTTGTGTGTTTCTGTGCATGGTGCGTGGGTACAATTTGCTGAACCCTAGGCATATGACATGCTCCCTCCCCCTACTCCTGCCCCCACCCCCAGACAGCCCTGGAGTGTCCTATTCAGGCCATCTGCCCATCGTGGCTCAGCTGCTGGACCCAGATCTTCTGGGCCTGGGTAATACGGAAGAGTGAGCTTGGTAAGGACTCCAGCTATGGAAAAACAGTCTATCATTTAGAAAATAAGACGGTCATTGGCCTGCAAGAGAGGGGCCTCTTTTTTCAGAAGGTTGCAACGTGGTGGTGGCCACATTTGAGTTTGAGGTCAACAGTAAAGTCTCGCTTGTCTCTGAATACACTCAGGCCATATGGACTCCCAGTGAATGCTGACTTAGGGGTGCCTGGGTGGCTCAGCCAGTTAAGCGTCTGCTTTCAGCTCAGGTCATGATCCCAGGGGCCTGGGATCAAGCCTTGGGCTCCCTGCTCAGTGAGGAGTCTGCTTCTCCCTCTCTCCTTCCCCCTGGTCATGTTCCCTTTCCCTCTCTTTCTCTCTCAAATAAATAAATAGAATATTTTTTTTAAAATGCTGACTTAGAGCCACTGAATAAGTAGCTGAATTGCTATGGCTAACATGTACGTTTCTAGCTATATCCTCTGAATCTCCTTACAGCCTTCTCTGCCACCTCCTCCTCAAGCATCCTCTTACAAACATCACTCCACAGGATTCCATTCCAGGCCCTTTCCTGTTCTCTCTTGAAACATTCATCTGTTTCTCTGGCTCCATCTATATGTATGCCAATGATTCACATGGCTCTCTCCTCACTCCCATGTCCAACTGCTGACTGGACACCTCCTTTTGAATAGCCAAGGTGTTTCAAACTCAGCATGCTCAAAATCAAACTCAGTATCTCAAAACCTATTTCTCCTCCAGGTCTCTTGAGGTTACCAACTACCCAGCCACCAGAATCCCCTCAATTATCGCCCTAAATATTTCTAAATTCTGTCCACTCTTTATTATCCCCATGGGCACCACTCAGATACGGGACATGTTGACCTCTCGCTGAGAGACTAAAACTGTCCCCTCACAGGCTTCCTGCCTCTGGTCTTATCCTTCTTCCATCCATTCTCCATGGTTCATCAGAGTGATTTCTAAAACCCACCACACAGGCTTTCTTTTCTCCTAGGGAAGAGTCCAGGCCCCTCAACCTGGACACAAAGCCAGCCTCAGTTATGCCACCTAACTTCTTGCTCTGCACTGGAGCCTTCTTGCGGGGCTTGCTTGCCCCTCGTAGTACACTCTTCCCACCTCATCTTGCCTTGTTAATACCTGTTCACCTGAATAGGCTTCAACCTAGACATCACAGATTTCTTCAGGAGCTTGCTCTTCCACTATGCTCCTGTCATGGGAGCCTGCACTTCCCCTAGTCTAGTACTAATCACACCCCATTGCAATTACTTATTTTATATCCATATATATATATATATATATTACCGTGTTTAATGCAGAAAAAGCCTGGACACTCAAAATACCCCCCATGTACCCTACAAAGCACAGTGTTTTAGAATGCACTTTTACACTGGGATCCCAATTAAGGAATAAAATGGAAGCCTGAGCACAGGACAATATAGGCAAGGAGAGCCGAGGCTGGACTGGTTGAGGAGGCAAGCAAGTTAAATCCACAGGGGCCAGAGGGAGCCATTAGAAATGAGGCTGAAGAGGGGCACCTGTTGGCTCAGTCAGTGGAGCGTGCAACTTTTGATCTCGGGGTTGTGAGTTCAAGCCCCACATTGGGTGTGGAGATTACTTAAAAATAAAGTCTTAAAAAATGAGGCTGAAGAGTTGGGCAGGGGCTTGTCATAGGGCCTTGTGGAGTGGCTGTGGGGTTTGGAATTCACCCCCAGGGCACTGGAGACCCATCTGTGGGCTTGAAGCAGGGGAATTTTGTGAGCACATCTGGTCTTTGGAAAGGTCATTCTAGCAGTTGTGTGGAGAGAGGAAGCAGGAAGCAGTGAGGCATCTGAAGGCATAGTTAGGAGACTGATAGTCTGGGCCAGATGGAGGCAGCAGGGATGGAGAGGCTAGTGAAGAGATGTTCCAAAAGCAAAATGGAAAAACGGTTTGGTGATGATAGGATGTGGGAGGTGAGTGAAGCCCAAGTTTCTGGCCTGGTGATAGCTGGATGGTGATATCTTTCACTAAAAAGGGACAGCCCTTATAACAGAAGAAGGTTGGGAGGTGAGTAACAAGGCCGGTAAGGTGACCTGGGAGCTTTCCAGGAGGAAGTAACCAGAAAGAAGCTGGAAATGTAGATCCAGGGCAGGAAGATAAGGGCGTAGGCTAGAGGCAGAAGCTTGAGAGTCATCCTTGCTTTACTGTTAAGTCTTACATGACTACTACGATGTTCAGTGACCAATCTGTTTCCCCCACACCTGTAGTCATACCTTATACTTGCCTCTCCGTCCTTGACTTTTAGCTACTGATGCTCGTGAAGTTTAGTCTGGCCTCTATAGGCTAAGACAAAATGTAAAGCACTTGAGGGCTAGGGACAGCATCTCTCTCCAGTATTACCCAGCATGGGCATTGATCTGTTATCTCAAGCAGTTGCTCAGAACATACTTCTAGATTAAAAATTCATCAGTCCAAATACTTCTGCTATCTGCCTTCCAAATGCCTGAAATTTTCAAAATTAAAGCCCTTCCTTTGAGTTAAGGCAATAGTGTCCAACTTTTTTAGGGGCAGAAACCATTTCCTCTAAACTAATCCCATAACATTTAGGGATGTGGCAGAGCATGAGGGGAGCAGAGATGCAGAGCCTTCCTGATAGACCTCCTTTCCCCTACCTCTTGCCCTTCCAAGGCAAACTGTGAGCTAAGCATCATCTCTAGAGGATCCCTATAAAAATGGAAATGTTATCTGACAGTGAGGACTTCTGAGCAGCCATTGAAAGAACTGGAAGAGAGGGGCTGGGGCTGGAAGATCTGAGCACTCATTTCTGGTTTTTCCAACAAGTTACTGGACGACTCTGAGCAAGTCACATCATTTCTTGAGTTTAGGACAAAACTGTGTCTGGCTCTTCAAACGGAGCTGTGAACATCAACTGAAAGGGCAGACGTGAAGATGTTTTGCAAAATGAAAGACGTACAGATGAGATGGATTTTTTTTTGAAGATTTTATTTATTTATTTATTTGACAGAGAGAGACAAAGCGAGAGAAGGAACACAAGCAGGGGGGAGTGGGAGAGGGAGAAGCAGGCTTCCCGCTGAGCAGGGAGCCCGATGCACGGGGCTAGATCGCAGGACTCTGGGATCATGACCTGAGCCGAAGGCAGACACTTAATGACTAAGCCACCCAGGCACCCCGATGAGATGGATTATTAAAAGGTGATCAATGCATGCCTGAAAAATGTAGGTTAGAGCACAGAAAACAAAAGAGCACATCCCCCAGTGTGGGATGTAGGTCTAGGTAAAGTCCTTTAGACTCTAGAAAGCAGTAATTTGAGTTAAGAGGTAAAAAATAAACGTGGCTTTTTACAGGGGTCTAAAAAAAGTAGACATCAGTAAAGAAAAAGTCCTTGTGGTCTGGGTAGGAGATGATATGAAAGGGCAGGTCTTTAAAATGTTAGGAGAAAGTGGCTGCCCTTGACACTGTGAAAACTTTCCAAATGTCTTGTAAGGCTTAGTGTCAAAAAAAAAAAGTTTAGTGTCCCTAGTTCAATGGTGTAGAATGACTTGCTGTCTCCCAACATTCTTGTGCCCTTTTATGCTCTTGATTATGGCTCCTTTTCACCTTACATGACTTGCCTTGCTTGTTAATGCCTTCTGATCCTTTACCACCCAGTTGAAATGAGATACTCCTAGAGAATGATTTACTCCTTTGTCTGTGAATCCACTTCTTCCCATTATAACCATTTTCACAATAATTTTTTGTTTTGTTCTGTTTTGTTTTTTTTTTTAACCAGTCTGACCAGTTAAACTTTGAGTTCAAGGACAGGAAACACATTTTGGGTCACTTTTATATCCCCAGTGCCTAGAACAGCAGGTACTCAATAAATGTTTGCTAAATTGGGTTCTATCTCACATAATAGATACAGACACAACAGGGGTATTCAGGTGTAACTTTAGGTCTTACCCCCAAAGTGGGCAAGAAGATTCCTGCCCATTTTTACTTAGAAAATCAACACCTCTCCTCCATTGTTGATTTTCTTGCTTAAAGAGTTAAAAACAAAAACAAAAACAAAACGAAACATAAGTGATCGTAATAATAGCAGACTTTACATGGGGCAACGGGGGAACCAAGGAAGATCTTGGAAATAGAATTGTTTTCTGAGAATTACAGCACAAAGTACACCTTTCCCAGAAAGAATGGCTCCCAGGCCAAGGAAAGCCCAGTCAGTAACTGATTCTGTTAATGAATCTAGAAAGACAGTGTCCACTAGAAGGATGATTTGGGAGTGAAGGTAGGTAACAAGAAGCATAACAGTAAAATAATAATAGTTTACATTTTTTGTACGATTACTGGTGTCTAGAATTATGCCAAGAGCTTTACTTGCATTTTCTTGTTTAATCCTGTGTGAAGTACAATTATCATCCTATCTCATAGAGAAGAAATCTGCAGTTGTTATAATTCACCCAAGATCACACAACTAATAAAGAGCCAAGATAAGATTAAAATCCTGGACAATCTGACTCTAGCATCTAGAGAGGGCAATATTAAACATTTAAGTTATGTAATTTACATATCTTAATCTAATCAACTGCTCACCAAGCTTTCTAGTAATTTGGCTTCCCAGGAGGCTCTCCTGTAGGGAAAGAACATGCCTTTTGCCAGCACAAGGACACTGGTCCACTTGCCAGTTAGTAAAGCAGCCCTCTGCTTATCCATCAAGCTCCTGTGAACCTGACAAGTCCCTAAGGAAGAAATACACTCTTACGATACAGACTACATTTCTCGTCCTGCCCATGAGGCTGAGGACCAGATCCTGGAACGTGGTGACTTCACATTGCCATGTGGTAAGCTGACAGCCCCAGCTGATAATGCCCTGGACTCCTGTGGACTACAAACCTTAGAGTTCATGAGAAGAATTCTTCCTTAAATCACAGAGTGGTTTTAAATCACCACAGTTCTCATTGGTGAGGTAGTCTGGAGTAGTACTGCAGGGAACAAATCTGTCCTTATTTTTATCTTCCCAGTGGTTTCACATGCTTTCATCATATTACTTTTTGCTCTCAGCTTGTTTCTGTCCAGCCTGAAGCATCCTATCCTTTTGGTTTGGCTCTCCATTTCTTGGTCTTTGGAGTCAATTCCGTGAAACAGGACATATCCCTGTTTCCTACAGGGAGAAGAAGCATTTCCTTTTGTTCCTTTCTAGTGATCCTCAGCATTTTCTCAGCCCTGGGTCAGAATAGCACCTGGGATCTTTGTCTTCAGAAAGCAGGCTCCAAGGCCACTTGGACCCCACTCTTGGCTTCTAACTCATGCTTCAGAGGTCATACAATTGATAGGTTTTTTTTTTAAGATTTATTTATTAGAGAGAGAGTGTGAGCAGGCATGGGGGGAAGGGCAGAGAATCTTCAAGCCGACTTCCCACTGAGCACTGAGCATAGAACCCCGTGCAGGCTCGATCTTGGGATTCATGAGATTACCACCTGAGCGGAAACCAGAGTCAGACGCGCAACTGACTGAGGCACCCAGGAACCCCTAAAGATTTTACTTGCAAGTAATCTCTACACCCAGTGTGGGGCTCCAGCTTACAACCCTGAGATCAAGAGTCACATGCTCTACTAACTGAGCCAAAGAGGCGCCCTTGATAATAGTTGTTATAAATATAGTTGTCTCAGGCTGCTATAACAAAATACCACTGGCTGGGTGGCTTATAACAACAAATTTATTGCTCACAGTTCTGGAGGCTGGGTAGTCCAAGATCAAGGTACCAACATGATTGCATTCTGATGAAGGCCCTCTTCTTGGTTCATAGCCGTTGCCTTCTGGTTGTGTCCTTAACATGGTGGAAGGGACTAGGGATCTCTATTAAGCCTCTTTTACAAGGCATTTATTCAATTTATGAGGGTTCCACCCTCATGACTTAGGTACCTCCTAAAGGCCCCACCTACTAATATTGAGCATTAGGATTTCAAATATGAATTTTGAGAGGGACACAAATATTCAGGCCATAGCAGCTGTAAATATCATTTTAAATATAGTTGAAGTTTTTTCCATCTAAATACATTGACTTATATTTGCCCATATTAAAGCTTTAGAAAACATTCTTATAGCTTACTCTTAAAGATAAGGAAGATGGTTTGAGGTAAAGTCTTACAGAAAGTTTATTAATCAGATTATTAAAGGTGCTAGAAAGAAAAAGAAGCTAAGATTTTAAGCGCAAGTCAGCCTTGTTGTTCCCAGTACATAGTTTCCAGGTATACCAGGAGGTGTATGGGGTGGAGGACTGAAGAAAATGCAAGATGCAAATATTCCAGAGGTATCTGGTAATTTCCACTAAGTTTGCCTTTATTTTTGAGTCCTCGGGTATACATAAGAGACAAATGGAATCATTTGGTTTCTAGAAAAAGGGGTCACATGTAAATTTTTCAAATATTCACACATTTCTAGAATATTAAGTAAGTGATTAATAAGGCAAGTACCTGAGATTAGGAACCAGAAAACTTGGGCCCTGGTGTTGAGAAACCAAATTATCTCTTTCCTGCATGTCTGTACCCAAGCAGCTGAATATTGCTGGAAAAAAACACATACTAGGCCAACTGGTTTAACTTTAAATTCATGATCACAAACTTCAAATGGGTACCCAATGCTGCCAAGGCAGTCCTACTAGGAAAGTTGTACGCTTGCTCCCCCTACCCTCACCAGCATTTGCATTGATCTTCACCTTTATTACCCATTATCACAATGGAAGCATCCTGTTCCTATCCAAGGTTAGTCCTCCTAGTTTCCTTATATCCTCTCATGGATTTCACTCCTATATAGGTCAAGCAAGCCTTCTCTCTCCTATATCACTCCCAATGGCACATAAACATGCTCCAGAACCCTACCATTTTTTAAAACATCTCCTCCCTTGAGCCGGTATCTTTCCAGTTATCCCTAAATTTCTTTGCTCCCTTCACAGCAAAACTTCTCATGTTGCCTACGTGTGCTGTCTCTATTTCCTTACTTTTCCATTCATTCTCAACCCATTCTAGTGAGGTTCAAGTCTCGATTTACCAACATGAATCAAGCCAAATTTGCCAATGATATTCTCCATTGAATTCCAAGGTGACCAATCCAAAAGCCATGTCTCTGGCCCAAGTTGACCTCTCAGCAGCATTAGACACAGTTGACCACTCCCCCCTACGGAAACCTTCTCTGCCCATGGATTCCAAATTCAACATGCTTGTGGACTTTTTTCTGTCTTCCTGGCTGCCCCCTTTTAGTTTCCTTCTCCATTATCCTATTTCTAAATGCTGGAGTGTCTAGGATCTGGCCTTGGAATTTCTCTTCACTCTTTCCTCCAAGTGATAGCCCACACACATATATATGGTTTAATCAGCTCATACAGTTTAAAAACACCTGAGTTGCTAACACCTAAATACCTGAAGATTTTACATTACAAAAATCTAGATTTCTGATTCCCTTTTTCAACAAAACCCCGAGAAAATGTCAATATTGGACTGGCATCCTCATAATAGAACCATCAGCTGAATGGAGCAAAAACTGTCTCCTTGATGCTGGGTCCGTTTGTTGTCCGTGACATCTAAGGTACGGGAGTTCACAATACAGTCCCGAGTCAGATTCCCCTAAGTACCAAAGGCTCTCCTCTCTGGGTCACCAGAACGTCTTCCAGTCTGTGGTCGGTGAACTTCACCGCTGGTTGGGTAGAATCCGCAGGTGCTTCCTGGGGAGGGGGAGGGACGACCGCACTGTAAGGCTGAAGGGCTGAAAGGCACCGCCCACAGAGAACTTAACTCTCGAGCAGAGACAAGAAATGCACGTTTAAAAATACAGCATTGGGCGCCTGGGTGGCTCAGTTGGTTAAGCGACTGCCTTCGGCTCAGGTCATGATCCTGGAGTCCCTGGATCGAGTCCCGCATCGGGCTCTCTGCTCGGCAGGGAGCCTGCTTCTCCCTCTGACCCTCCCCCCTCTCATGTGCTCTCTCTCTCTCATTCTCTCTGTCTCAAATAAATAAATAAAATCTTAAAAAAAAAATACAGCATTAAATCACGCCAAATAAGAAAGTTCTTTTGGCAAAAGACCGGTATGGTCGTGTAAAAGCATCAAATCTGGTCTTCCGTTGGCCTTTCTTGGCTGAAGTGGCCTGGTGACACCAAGGGGAAGCCCATGCCTTCTCTTGCACCCGGTTTTAGGAGGCGGAGAGATCCCTCAAAAGCCACTGGGCAAGGACAGCCCTTCTCGCTCTCTCTCGCGGGCGCTGTACAGTTCTGAGGAGCTGGGAGTGTATGGGGACCAGCCCGGCCTTAACACCGTGGCTGGCAGCGGTGGGGAGCTGGGAGGGAGGGTCCGGCCCGGCTAGGGCGGAGACTTGGGCGGAGACTTGGGCGGGGCCCGGCCCAAGAACCGCCTCTGCTCCACCAACTAGCCCGGCGCGCGCTTCCTCCAAACACCCTCCCTCCCACCCCCAACCCCCCCTTTACGGGTTCAGGGCGGGAGACTGCGGCTAGAGAACCAGGTCAAACAAGCCTGGGATCCTGTACAGCCCAGAGGCGGCGGCCTCCGCCCAGGAAGCCCCACCCAGCGGGAGCCCGGACGTCGCGGCGCCCGCAGAGCCCACGCGCGACCGGGCGAGGGCGCGGGAGGGCGCGTGCGGCGTGACGCGACTCGCGGCGCGTCCCGTGACGCCATCGCGCCCGTTTTTGAAAGTTGGCGCCCGGGGCCGCCTCCCATGCTGCCCTGCGCCAACCCCTCCCCTCACCTTTCCTCCCCCGCCCTCCACTCGTCGCCCGGCCGGCCCCCCCACCCGTCCCTTCCCTTATCAGCACCCGCGGCCCCGGCAGCGCCGACGCAGGCGCACTGCACCGCGCCGCCGCCATTTTGTGCCCGAGCCTGTGGAGCGATTAAACCGTGCGCGGAGCTGCTTCTTTGGCGGCAGCGGCGGTGGCGGTAGCCCGTGCGGGTGCGCGGAGCTGGCCGGGGACGCCGGGTGGCCGGAGCGGTGGAGCGGCGGCGGAGCGGGCGCTGCAGGGGGTGTGGCGCGGAGGTAAGGGGGCCCGGGGTGGAGGAGGTTTCGCGGGCCGCCTCTAGGTGTCACGATGGGGCCGCTCCGGTCGGCGCTGGCTGCAGCCCGGCGCCAGCGCCGCCGCCGGGGGGTGTTTGTCTCCCTCTACCGTCCCTGCTGCGGCGCGGCCGCCGCCATTGCCCGTCGCCGCCGCGGCCCGGCCGCCCCCCCCACACCCTCCCGCTAGGCCTCCCTCCTGGCGGCGCGCTAGGCCTCCGGCGGCGGCGGCGGCAACAGAGGCCCGCGCGCCGGCGACTCCATTTTCCTTCCTTTGTCTCTGCCCTCGAGGCCGGCTCTTGGCCCGACTGATTGCCCGGCCGCGGCCCGCCCTCTGCCCTCCGCCCCTCCCGCGGCGGGTGGCCGCAGCCGAAAGGCGATCTCTGTGTCCCGGCTCCCGCGCCCGCCTTGCTGTAGGGTCCGGACCCACTGCTGCCGCGCGCGCAGCCCGGTTTCCGTGTAGTATGGGTGTCGGGCCCTGGCCGACGCCTCTCGGGCTGCCCCTCCTCCAGCTTGCCCGGTCCCCGGAACCTACCCGGCCGCTTTGCGAGCATACCCCTGCCGGTCGGCTGCTCAGCGGTCGCTCCCAGTCTGTGCGCCGCCGCCGCTGGTCTCCGTCTCCGCCGAGTGGCGCAGGCGGCGCTGCTGCGGCTGCGAGCAGAGGGACCCCAGAGCTGCCGAGAGCTCCCTCTGCAAGGCTGGCTGAGCTGCTCGCGCCTCGACGCTGCCTGAGCGGGCGGGGGGACGCGCGCTCGCCGCCCCCGCCGGGCCCGGCTGCGCCCCCAAACTCACGGCGGGGCTCCTCGCTGGACCTGACCGATGCGGTCCCCCACGGTGGGCGGAAGAGACTCGAGTTCCGCACCAAGTAGTTTTTCTACAGCCAGGGTCGGACTCCCCTTGTAGTGATAGCCTGACTTTGTGCGCTAAGAGATCTCAAAGGGATCAAAACTTAATTTCGTTCTGATCTCAAGTGACGTGACACATTCCTGAATTCGGGATTATGGGCTGGCTAAATTGGTTCAGGCGACCCTTGAGTTTCCTTCCCGCTTTAAAATGTCCCGAGCTAACTTAGTACAGTATTTAGTACTTGATGCTTTAGGGCTAGACGAAGGCAGTTCTGCCCCGGGATTGTGCAACCCGATCTAAAGCGTCAGTAGGGCAGAATGAATTTATTCTTGACTCCACTGGTAATTTGCCCATACGCTGAAATATGAGGGTTGATGTTGTAATTGAATCCTGGGTCACTAGTTGCAGTTGGTTTATAAATATCTACGCCTAATGTAACTACTCTTTAGTAGCTGACTTCCTGTAGCCCAGAGTGCAGCATTAAGTAAACATTCGCATACGTAGTCTTCATGCTTTGAGTTTAAATCAACTAGGAAAGGTAAAAATCTACGTCCCCTATAGGCGGTAAAAGAAGTTAAACAGGGCATGTATATTAAATTTATTGTCCTTAATTGTCTTCTTGAATGATTAAAAAGCTTCCTGTTGGATTGCCATAGTTTTCTCTCTTATGTTCCTGAAATGTTCTAGTACTTTAATACAGTATCGTGCAGTAGTTGATGTGTCAGCTTGGGTTGCTTTGGAGAGAGGAAGGTTTTGATTAACTTTTTTTTTTTTTTTTAAGAAAAGCTATGTTAAGCGTATGAGGAAATTAAAACAGCCTGGTGCTAAGCAAAGTTGTCGGGTCTGCTGTGTGTAATCTCAATCTGTAGGATTTTGCAGGAATCTGCCTCTATAGGAGAGTCTTTCAGCATCTCTTTTTTTTTTAACCCTACAAAACATTCCTTCTCCCCCTGCTCTCTGGTAAAAGTAAAATTGCACTAACAAATGCAGTAGTGTTGATGAAGTGTTAGATTTGAGAACAGAACTATGCTTAATTGTCTAATAAATTAATCCATTTGTGTAATTTTTTGCATTTCTTGAGATTTTTGGTTTTATTTTCCTTTTGACATTGTGGATGGCAGGTAGTCTGTTTTACTTATAAAAATAAGCTCTATTCGGGTTAAAGATTAAAATCCAGAAGATCTGTAATTGATCCAGGAGCAAAGCTTGTTTTCCCTGGTTAGTGTTGTGCTCCACAGACCATGTTTTGTTTCTTCATACAGTTCTGCCCTCTGCAGTCATCATCTTCTTAGTCTTTCATATCATTTATGCTGTTTTAATGGTATAGACTTTGTCTACAGAGTTGCTATTCTTTGAGATTTCCTGTATGCCAGGATTCATACTTTATTGGAAAATGAAATCTACAGAGAATAAATTGAGGATATAAGGTTACACAAAGGAACTTATTACTTAAATGAGTAACATGAGAAAGATTACAACAGGAATGTTTGCCCACTTAAGAAAATACTGCATATTCAAGAGGAATTGTAAAAGTCATCCTTAGGGATCTATTCAACCAACGTAAGAAAATTTAGAAGTTGTAAAAGTCATTCTTAGAATAAGATGCATTCCAATTCTAAGAGCTTTAGGATTTTGCTTTAAACAACACACAAAATGAGGGAGATCTTTGGGAGTACAGAGGCCACCTGTGGCTGACTAAGGCCTCACGGAGGAGTCCTGTGGCAGAGCCTTGCACAGTGGTGCCTGCTGGCAAAAAGTCTCCTCTAGAGACTTTCTGTTTTGTTTTGTTTTGCTTTAGGGATGCTGCTGGCATCAAATTTACTCCCCATCATCCATTTTATAGCCTCCATTTCATTTTTTAAGACCAGAAATTTAGTTGATCATCTATCTACCCTATTTACCTGTCTTGGTCCCAGATGACTTCAGCTCTTTTGCTAGAAATCATGTCCTTCTTCAAACAACTAAAATTTGTCATAATTTAATACTTCGAGAAAGAGCATACCGCTTTGGAAAGAACAATAATGGCAAATAATGTGTAATCTTGAAGACCCTGGTTTGCAATTGGATGTGTGGATTTGGCATACCATATTTGTTTTTCTAAACATCCCTAAACTTTATCTAGTCACTATCTTCAAATCTTCTCTGGCAGTATCTTTGTGCATTTTCTTAGTGATTAGTATTTGAGTGCAAAGATGGAACAATGCGTATAGACTGCTAATATATATACCAAGAATAGTGATTTTTCCATACTTGATCTTCATTTTTATTCACCCTTAGAATGTTGAGGTACATAAAATCTCATCTCCTTTGAGACCTGCTAGTAACAATATATGGACTCCAATACAAAAGTGTTTCTTGGGGTGCCTGAGTGGCTCAGTCGTTAAAGCGTCTGCCTTCGGCTCAGGTCAGGATCCCAGGGTCCTGGGATCGAGCCCTGCATTGGGCTCCCTGCTCAGCAGGGATTCTGCTTCTCCCTCTCCCACTCCCCCTGCTTGTGTTCCCTCTCTCTCTGTGTCTCTCTCTGTCAAATAAATAAAATCTTAAAAAAAAAAATAGTGTTTCTTGGACTAGATATACTAATCCTCAATTCAAGTTGTAAATTGCCTCTTAGCAGAGAAGACTTCTTTAGCTTCATCTAAGAAAATATTTTATCAGCTTGATTTTATGGGCTTTAGTTAATTATGAGATGAATTCCTTCCTAGTTTTACCTGATATGCGAGATTTTTCGGAAACTTTTTTTTTTTTTTATTTTTTATTTTTATTTTTTTTTTTTTTTTAAATTTTATTTATTTATTCATGAGAGACAGAGAGAGAGAGAGGCAGAGGGAGAAGCAGGCTCCCAAGGAGCAGGGAGCCCGATGCGGGACTCGATCCCAGGACCCTGAGATCATGACCTGAGCCGAAGGCAGACGCTTAACCATCTGAGCCACCCAGGCGCCCCTTTTTTTTTTTTTTAAAGATTTTATTTATTTATTTCACAGAGAGAGATAGTGAGAGCAGGAACACAAGTAGGGGGAGTGGGAGAGGGAGAAGCAGGCTTCCCGCGGAGCAGGGAGCCCGATGCTGGGCTCGATCTCAGGACCCTGGGATCATGACCTGAGCTGAAGGCAGACGCTTAACGACTGAGCCACCCAGCTGCCCCTGTTTGGAAACTCTTAACTCAATTTTTTTTTTTTTTAAAGATTTTATTTATTTGAGACAGAATGAGAGAGACAGAGAGCACATGAGAGGGGGGAGGGTCAGAGGGAGAAGCAGGCTCCCCAACGAGCAGGGAGCCCGATGCGGGACTCGATTCCTGGACTCCAGGATCGTGACCTGAGCCGAAGGCAGTCGCTTAACCAACTGAGCCACCCAGGCACCCTCAATTTTAGCACTTTAATTTCACTTGTGAGTTTTCCTTCCTTCCTTCCTTCCTTCCTTCCTTCCTTCCTAATAAGTTCCACTCTACTGTTGCCTGAAGCTTGAAGCTTGACAGTTAATTTATTTGTAATTTAAGGAGGAAAATGTCAGCTAACAAAGTATTTCATTGCTATGCTTCTAGGAATTTCAAGTCAGTGAAAGCTCTCTCCATAGTTATCTTATTAAACTGAAAAATACAGTCTTGTGGTATAAACTACCTTAATCAGTAAAGCCAGTACTTGCTGAATATAAGGAAATGATACTGTTAAAGGACTACTACTATATCTATAAGAATTAATTTTTTGTCAGCTTGAATATACTACATACATGGGCCATTATTTGCTTGCAAGATCGTAATGGTGTACTTTTTTTTTTAAGATTTGATTTTTTTTTTTTTTAAATACTCTCTATACCCAACTTGGGGCTCAAACCCAGAACCCTGAGATCAAGAGTCACGTGCTCCACCAACTGAACCAGCCAGGCACCCCACTGGGGTACTGTTTTGATAATTACAGATCCTTTATATATTAAGCAAATGTCTAAAAAATAAGTGTGAGTGTTTTATTGGCTTGATAGAATTTATGGAATGCCTCATTTAGTAATGTCACCTGTTAACAAGTATATTGTTTTTTGACAATTTTATCAGTTTTCATCTTGCCCTCATTTTGCTTTTCATATTATATGTGCATTTGTGTATATTTGGTATTCATAAAACTATTTGTGTTTCTGTTTTAGAATGATCACAGATCTGGAGCCAAAGAACAAGATGCACTAGTGGACAGATTGCTAACCAGGGGCTTGAGAGTTCTGTTTTCCCTCCTCAAACTGACTTTGCAGTCACGGAGAGGTAAATGCTCTTTCCATTTCTTGGTCTTGAAAATGGGAGTAGTAAATCCTTTCTGGGGTTGGAGGATTTGCTATATTGTTCTTGGGAATAGGAGATGCAGGACAGTGGGTGATTGAGGGCATACCGGTTTTATAGTTCGAGTCCTTGGTTTGGAACTGTACTGCCATATGCTAGCTGGGTGACACTGAGCAAGTTACTTAACCTTTCTACTCCTACGGTCCCCATTTGTGAGAGAACAACACCAGTTAACAGAGGCTGTTCTCCAAGTTGATGAGAATGTGTGTAAAGCATTAAGTACCATTCTGAGTGTGTATGTAGAAAGACCCCAGGAAATGGTTGTTTTTCTGCAGAAACCGTTGGAATATATTTTTTAACTATTGGCAAATGACCTCAAAAGTCCACGGCCTAGGGCAATTTGAAATTTTGATGGAATCCTGTTCTTGGGGAAACATCTTAGATAAAAGTTGTCTTAGCTAACTTGAGTTAGCCTAGCTGATAACCCATTTTTCCATCAGTTATAGTCATTACGAATAACTTTTAAAAACATTTTAAAGTGTCACTTAAAATTTACTGTAGCCTACAATGTCTGTTATAAAATATAATGGACATCATAGGGAACTTGAAACAGGCCTTATAAATGTTGAGATCTACTAGTCTTTGGAATCTCATAAACAACAAAGTAGGTTTCTGAGTAGGAAAATTATCTCTTCTCAGGCTATCAGAAAGCACATCTTTCTTATCCCCTAGAAAATGTGAAAATGTTTTAAAAATGTGAAAATAGTTTAATTGCACTTTTGTAACGGCAAAAGAGAGGTGGGAATTAGAAATGCTGACATTAGATAAGCTTGTGTGAATGAATCATCTAAGTGATGACTACTAAGATTTTTCTTAAAAGCTGGGCCTGGAGCAAATAGAGAGGAGGAAGGGAACAGGAGTGAAAGCTCTACTATTCTTCACATCTCTGTTTTCCATGGGCAGCTTGGTACATTGATAGATGGGAAGGACAAGGTCTATGGGCTATTATTCTGTCACTGCAGAAATAATTTGTACCTTGCAGGGTTTTTTTTAGGAGTGTTGACACAGAGTACATATTAATGAGTGCTGAAAAGAAAAACAATACTGATTTGAAAAGCTGTTGAGAAAACTAGCCATAAGAGTTTGGGGAATGGGATTATAGGAACATGTTGGTCACTTTTAAGTGTTATGGCTATTTAATTGTTTAGATCCCTGTTTCTCAAACTGGGATATGAATACCCTTAGGGTACAAAGTGGTATGATTCCGGGGTACTTGAAGTCACAAGATAAACATGACCCATCTTCTTGGAGCTTCAATTGTGCTCATTGAGGGGGCGGTGAGTTAAGTAATTTGACTGGTAAGTAATTTTTAAATTTTTACTTTAAAACAAATACATATTTTAGCATCAGAATGGGAACTCTGTATGACTGTCTAAGATAACACAGGTTTTCAACAAAGTGGGTCATAAGTACCTGGGAATAAGAATTGCTTTTTGTATAGGTACTATAGTGGAAATACTTTTACTTTAGTATTCGAGAAGCAATACTTTTGAGCTATAGAACAGCTCTACCATCCAGCTTCTTTCTTTGTTCCCTGTAGTATCCTACTGTGGAATATAGATGTTAAATTGTATTAAATGGTTCTTGTTAGCTTGCATGCATGTTCTTGCACATGTTCAACATGCACAAGAGCTCTGCACAGATTGGTAGGGAGTTTCTGGATGGCTGGACCAAGTCAGAAATATTAAGACCATTCCAATGACCTAAGAATTATAATTTTTAAATAAAGCAATGAGCAAAATCAGATCTAAAATTGCAAATTCTACAGAAGAGAATTTTGAAAGCAAATGTCACATTAACTCGAGTATAATTAACAGTTTATACTGATTTTGTTACCTCCCCCATTCAAGTTGTTATGTAATCAGTGTCATAATAAAATGGCTAAGTCTTAAGCTGGTAGACCTTGTGACTCCTAAGACAATTATTCAGAAGCATCTAAACTGTTTTGTGTGTTTTAGAATTACTAAGTATTGTTACTAGTTTATTGCTCTTAATATAAGTGGCACTTAAGAATTATATTTTCTATATTGATAATATCTATTCTTTGAATACAAGTTTTATATTTGAACCTGATTTGTTCCAGACACAATGGAGTGTGACTTTCTCTGAAACATATTTGAATTGGATCAACCAGATGTTTAGATGTGCTCTAAATATTTACAGTATTTATTGAACACTTGTAATGTGTTCATTCCATTCTTTGAACACTTGCCTTTCTACTTTGTGTCAGGTACTGCATTAGGTACTGGGTATTTGAAGATGAATAAGAAAAAGATTGTTTTCCAGAGGGTCTTGAGTATGGGGCAAGGAATCAGTAATTAAGTGTTATTTGTGCTCCGATAAAAGTGTGTTTTGGATGCAGGGAGGATAGTCAGTTACAGGAGTTGGTGAAAGAGGTTGAGAAAGGCTTTCTGGAGGAGAAACCCTGCTGTAGGTGTATGAGGAAATTCAAAAGGAGCATAAAATTTGATTTTAATCCTATTAGGGCACCAAGGTTTAGTCAGTGCAGCTGAATAGCTGTAGGGCCTTGGGCAAGTCCATTAGGGGTGACTTCCGTGTGCCTTCCTTTTCTCATTGGTAAAATGACAGGCTTATGGCAGTTAAATGTATTGTTGGGGGGAAATATATATATTTGTAACACTATAATGTGCTATGTAGAAGTAAAGTGATAATCTTTAGACTTTAGAACAGTTGGTCATTGTAGGGGTGCCTGGGTGGCTTAGTCATTAAGCGTCTGCCTTCGACTCAGGTCATGATCCCAGGGTCCTGGGATTGAGCCCCGCATTGGGCTCCCTGCTCTCTGGGAAGCCTGCTTCTCCCACTCCCCCTGCTTGTGTTCCCTCTCTCGCTGTGTCTCTCTCTGTCAAATAAATAAATAAAATCTTAAAAAAAAAAAAAAAGTTGGTCATTGTGTATATATTTTGAATTAAGCTACAGTGATGACTACCAGACTGTACAAAAATTATGTGAACCAAGTAAATTGGGACTTTGTGGATGAGAAAATTACATTAATCAAAATCTGTTGAGCAATAGAGAAATGGATAAGTAAACAGGAGCACACCCATGTTGGGAGTGATGTTTGACAACCACAAAAAGAAATTGATTGGGGATACTATTAACCAGCAAAATACTTATGAAGTTTTTTTTGTTGTTTTTTTTTTAGTATAATACAAAAAAATAGTTATGGAATAAAAGTAAAAAACCAAAAACCTGGCACATAGCAAGAACTCAGTGAGTAGGGGCGCCTGGGTGGCTCATTTGGTTGAGCATCTGCCTTCAGCTCAGGTCATGATCTCAGTCCTGGGATCAAGTCCTACGTTGGGCTCCCTGCTCAGCGGGAGCCTGTTTCTCCCTCTCCCTATCACTCCCCCTGCTTGTGCTCTCTGTCAAATAAATAAATAAAATCTTAAAAAAAAAAAAAAAAGAACTCAGTAATTGAATGAATGAATGCCTAGGAAAAAGACTAAACAGACATCAAAACACTGGTCAAAATAAATTAAAAAACTAATAGTTCAAGGGTGGCTAGGTCTGGGGTAACTTCCTGGTTTTTTATAGTTTGTATAACATCTTGTAGCACAAATAAATTTTTCTGGGGTTTTTTTTTGTTTTGTTTTTTGTTTTAAATAAAGTAGAATTACCAGAATTTGGGAATGACCATATTAAAAAATGGAGTGATTAAATTATGAATATCTGTATAATAGGATGTCATGCAACTATTGTATTATGTATAGTAACATACTGAAAGGTAGAGATTCGAGATGTATTATATAAAGGAGATTATCAAATAGTATGCACAGATACGTGTGTGTGTATAAGGAGGGGACTGTGGATATAAACCAGAATGTGTATATAAAACCTATGGGGGGTGCCTGGGTGGCTCAGATGGTTAAACGTCTGCCTTCGGCTCAGGTCATGATCCCAGGGCCCTGGGATTGAGCCCCACATCGGGCTCCTGGCTAAGCGGGGAGCCTGCTTCTCCCTCTGCCTCTCCCCCTGCTCATGCTCTCTCTCTCTCTCTGTGTCTCAAAAATGAATAAATAAAATCTTAAAAAACAAAAAACCTATAGGGGTGCCAGGGTGGCTCAGTCTGTTAAGCGTCTGCCTTTAGCTCAGGTCATGATCCCAGGGTTCTGGGATCGAACCCCATTTCCGGCTCCCTGCTCAGTGGGAAGTCTGCTTCTCCCTCTGCCCCTCCCCCTGCTGATGCTCTCTCTCGCTCTCACTCTCTCAAATAAACATATAAGATCTTTAAAAAAATAATATAGGGATGCCAGGGTGGCTCAGTCAGTTAGGTGTCTGCCTTCGGCTCAGGTCTTGATCCCAGGGTCTTGGGTTTGAGCCCCTCATTGGGCTCCCTGCTCAGCTGGGAGCCTGCTTCTCCCTCTGCCTGCTACTCCCCCTGCTTGTGCCGCCTCTCTCCGACAAATAGATAAATGGAATCTTTTTTTTTTTTTTTTATTTGACAGAGACACAGCGAGAGAGGGAACACAAGCAGGGGGAGTGGGAGAGGGAGAAGCAGGCCTCCCTCTGAGCAGGGAGCCCGACGCGGGGCTCGATCCCAGGACCCTAGGATCACGACCTGAGCCGAAGGCAGACACTTAACGACTGAGCCACTCAGGCGCCCTGATAAATGGAATCTTTAAAAAAATAAAATAAAATAAAACCTATAGATGTATATTCTTGGTTATCTGAGTTTTCTCGTATTTACATATATAATTTTTTTTTAAAGATTTTATTTATTTGTCGAGAGAGAATGAGGGAGAGCAAGCACAAGCAGGGGGAGCAGCAGGCAGAGGGAGAAGCAGGCTCCCTGCTGAGCGAGGAGCCCCATGTGGGACTCGATCCCAGGATCCTGGGATCATGACCTGAGCTGAA
Organism: Mirounga angustirostris; assembly: GCF_029215605.1. Classification (NCBI taxonomy): domain Eukaryota; kingdom Metazoa; phylum Chordata; class Mammalia; order Carnivora; family Phocidae; genus Mirounga; species Mirounga angustirostris. The sequence continues at coordinate 18,311,508 of NW_026991724.1, read as the reverse complement.
GGCAGACGCTTAATGGACTGAGCCACCCAGGCGTCTCATGTATTATATAATTTTTAAAGGGAAAAGGAATCCAATACAGTAGGAAATAGTACTGAAGCTTTCTGATAAATATAATGAAATAATAAAAGGAATTTTTGTCTAGTTTATTCCGGCAGTAAAGTCTAGACTTCCTGAGTGGATTCAAAACCTTGCCAGAACACTGTTGCAGAAATGTAGGCAGGAGGGAGGGGCCGGGCAGCCATGTATCTGCCCAAGTGTTAGGAGGAATTGAGGTTGCAGAGGCAATTCTTAGAACTCTCCTCACTTATATTTGGTCTTAAACTTTTTTTGTATCATCTGAATAATGTTTAGTTTCATTCTTTGGAAGAGTCTAATAGTTGTGGAACTATACTAAAATCTAAAGAACTCTTTTTAGTTTTCTTTCCACAGAGATAAACACTATTAACAGTTTGGTGTGTTCCCCTTTGGGTTTTTTCCCTGCACGTCTGTAAATGGGCATGTACATTATAATACAGTTTGGTGTTTTGTTTTGTTTTTGTTTTTGTTTTTAGAGAAGGTGAGGGGGAGGGAGAGAGAATCTTTTTTTTTTTTTTTAAGATTTTATTTATTTATTTGAGAGAGAGGATGAGAGGAGAGAGAGAGCACATGAGAGGGGGGAGGGTCAGAAGGAGAAGCAGACTCCCTGCTGAGCAGGGAGCCTGATGTGGGACTCAATCCCGGGACTCCAGGATCATGACCTGAGCTGAAGGCAGTTGCTCAACCAACTGAGCCACCCAGGCGCCCAGGAGAAAGAATCTTAAGCAGGCTCCATACCCAGCACAGAGCCCGATGCAGGGCTCAGTCTCACAACTCTGAGATCATGACCTGAGCTGAAATCAAGAGTCAGACACTTAACCGACTGAACCACCCAGGCGCCCCCATATAATACAGTTTCAAAGACAAAATGTAATTGTGCTATATAAGTATTTTGTAACTACTACATTAAATAAAAACATGGGAATATTTCAAATAGTACAAAATGTGTAGTGGAAAGTAATAACTTCTTCCCACCTCTGATCCCTCAGTTTTCTTCCTGAGAGGTAATAAATACTAATTTTTCATATATCCTTCCAGAGAAAATTCTGTGCATTCATAAACATATGTGTTTTGTGTATCCTTTTAAGAAAACACAGATGGTAGCATACTATATACATAGCTCTGGACATTTGAGTTGTTTTCAGTCTTGCTGTTAGGGAAAGATGTTCTAGTAGATATCCTTGCATATATCTCTTTGGGTACTTGTACTAGTGTATTTATAGGATGACTTCATAGAAGTTTAATTGCTTGTATATTCCCAGAAGAGGGAATGGCATGCACAAAGGCCCAGAGGCAGGAGGAGAGAAGCCTAGGAAGTTCTGGCCACTGAAAGCAGTTATGAAAGAGTGTATGGGGCTGGATGCAGCTCTGCTGATAGGACCTTAGAGGACCCTGTAGTCCAGGTGAAAGAGTGTAGGCTTAAGCTTACAAGTTTTCACAGGGGAGGTTTCAGAATTGAAGTCTCCTTGCTGATAATAAATTTCCATCTTAGAAATCTTTGTCCACTGTGTGAAAAATGGTGGTAAGGAAGCAAGAGGGGAAGCAGGAAAACTAGTTGAGAGGCCATTGCATCGGTCCAGGAGAGATGTAATACCTGCCTGACTTAAGGTAGGGGATCTCACCAAAAATGCTATTTGTATAGTTTTATTTGTTTCATTTTGTTAAATTAAGTTGGAATCCTGTCTTGCATCCTCTTTTGTAATCTTTCTTCATGTTATATGTTAATGAACATTTTCCCCATTAGATACCCTGTGTTATTTCAAATTACTAGGAATGTACTTCCTTATTGCTGATTGTTAAGTTTTCTAATCTGTTCCTTTGGGGATAAGTCTCTTGGTTTTGGCTCTAGCTTCTTGCCTCTAATACTTCATCTCTTCTCTTCCCCATTGTTTGAATTATTTTTAATACAAGAGTAAATGGACTTTGAGTTAAGAGCCAAGTTAATTGTACATTTGAGTGCATAGATTTTGAGATGTCATAACTGTTCAGAATCCTTTTTTGATTCTGTTCTTGACTGTTCTCAGTAGTAGATATTTACTGATTGACTTTCAGATAAATGTGCATCTTAGCTAATGGTTAAGTCAGTTATCGTATCAAGTATATAGCTATGGCTTTAAGCATTTTTCACCCTAAAATTAAATCCCCTGTTTCTTATTTTGAAGGAGGGTAGATGCCTCCCCAACAAGAAAGGTGGCAAATAGAGTCCTAAAATGTCCTGGATTGGTAAGGGCTTTTGAAGAGCAGATGTCTCGTTGTTCTGTGTGCGGGGAGAGTGGGGGGCGGGTATACAAATAGTGATTATACCTTGACTTTGAGCAGCCTCTCTAGCTTAAAATATGTCCTAATGGAGGGAGGAAAGAGCCAGTCTTGTAGATTATATCTAATGTTTGTGTGTTTTTGCCTGACACAAAGATTCCTCATTAAATTTCCTGGACTTGAAGGGTACCTGGGTGGCTCAGTCAGTTAAGCATCTGACTCTTGATTTTGGCTCAGGTCATGATCTCAGGGTCCTGAGATCGAGCCCTGCATGGGGCCTCTTGCTGAGCATGGTACTACCTACTTAAGATTCTCTCACTCCCTTTCCCTCTGCCCCTCCCCCCCCCCAAAATTTCCCGGACTTCAGATGTAAATGCCACTTAGTAGAGTGGTGTGCATTAGTCATCTTCATCTAAATAGATTTTAGAGACTTCTTCCTGATTCTTGGTTACAGACAAGTGGACTGTGAAGCTAGGTAACTACCTTTTGCTCCATCCTTTTGTACAACTTTGTTGTATGCACTTGTTAAAATTTCTTGTCTGACTTTTTTAGCTGGGAAGTAAGGGTACTTGTACTTGTTCCCTTCTTACCTACAAGGATGAATCTAACTGATAACCTAAAAAAAAGTGTAGGATGTTAAACCCAGATGAAATTTTAAGTCATCTGGCAGTCTCTTCATTTGACAGAAAAGAAACCTAAGAGGCAAAGTGATTTTCCTGAGATTATAGATGTAGGACAGGTGCTTCTACGTTTTTTTATTCTTCCCCATACTGTTTCTGAATAGTCTCTGGGTTTCACAGAATATCCTACTGCATTTGGTTCTGTAGCTAATTATTAGATATTCAGTTTTTTAGATCTCTTTTGACAGAATTATAAATCCGTGTATATCTATAGAAAAACCAGTGTGAAGACTATACATTGTTACTACTCGAGTATATTATGCCTGTGCACTGGCACAAGTTAGGTTTTTAGTATGTGTCAGAATTTTTTTTAACATTGTCACCAACTTTAAAGGTTGTCCATGTGTACAATGCACTATTAGACCCTGACTGTCACTAATATTAAAGCTTGGTATCCAGTACTAGCACTGCTCGGATTTGAGCTTCTTTACTTCTTTCCTTATAACTCAGGACTTCTTCGGAATCCTTCCGTAGTTTCTCTGTGATAAGAACAAACCATCGTTGGAGGTCAGTGTTGGTTAGCACCTATTTGAGTATTGTCCAGTTGGACCATTGAAAGTTAAAAATTATTTCAGCCCACTACTTTTATTTCTTTATGAACTCTGGTATAACAACTCTGGCATGGCATGGTCATGATCATGTATCATAGAGCAGGTACAAAATATTTTACATTCACAGAGGTATGTATGTAACTATTCTATAATAATAGAGGGTACCCTAATTACTTTCACTACTTCTCGTGTCTCTCTTTTATTTGTATCTTTAACTTTCTACTCCTACTTAAAATTTTTTGTTGTGAATATATGTTGAGACTATAAAATAATATATTATCTTATATATTTTTTTCCTTTCTGGCCCCTTGTCAGACAAGGTCTTTGCTCTTTCTCTCCTTGTCATGTCTTTTGGGTATTTATAAATACATAATTCCTCCCCCCGCCTCCCCACCCCCATCTCTTGGTTAAGCTCTTGCCTTTATCTCCTTTCCTGTATTTGTTCCCATATTTTTAAGGAGTAACCAAATTGACAAATTACTTGTTTTCATAAACTAATATTAGTTTAAAGTTTCTTCCATTGTTTAAACTTCTGTATCACTGGTCCTATACATGTATATCCTTTTTCTGTTTTTCAGATTTCTTCTGTTCTATTGAATAGCACTTTAGCTATTATCCATACTTCATGCTACTACACTATTGACTCACTAAGAATATCTTGCTTCTTTTTTTCAATATAACTATTACTTGATCTTTGTTCAGAGACCTCATATCGCCACTTATTATCATTATTATACTTTTAGTATGGGTACATTGTTGGATTTAAGCTGTTGGCTTCTGATTTAACACTGACCTTATAGGAGACCCCATTTACCAAATAAAAATGGTCTTGGTTCCACCAGGTAGCCTTCATGAGTGAGTACTGGGTTATAGAGATACTCAGGCATTGGCCACATGGTCACTGAGACACATTGCAAAATCAGTTCACTCTTGTTATGTATATCCATTTTTCTTCTTTTTACTTTTTTCCTGTGTCATGTGTTAAGCTTGTTCATACCGTGTAGAGAAAGATTTTGTTGCTGGTACCCATGGTAGAGGTAAAACTTTAGGACTTTTTTTTTTTTTAAGATTTGATTTATTTATTTATTTATTTATTTATTTATTTATTTATTTATTTATTTATTTGACACAGAGAGATACAGCGAGAGAGGGAACACAAGCAGGGGGTGTGAGAGAGGGAGAAGCAGGCTTCCCGTGGAGCAGGGAGCCCAACGTGGGGCTCGATCTCAGGACCCTGGGATCATGACCTGAGCCGAAGGCAGACGCTTAACGACTGAGCCACCCAGGCGCCCCAAGATTTTATTTGACAGAGAGAGACAGTGAGAGAGGGAACACAAGCAGGAGGAATGGGAGAGGGAGAAGCAGGCTTCCTGCTGAGCAGGGAGCCCGACATGGGGCTCGATCCCAGAACCCTGGGATCATGACCTGAGCCAAAGGCAGACGCTTAACGACTGAGCCACCCAGGCGCCCCAAAACTTTAGGACTTCTTTTTTGGGTTGTACATTCCATTACTGCTTATATGGGAATCATCAAAACCTGACAAACATCAAAACATCAGTTTTGAAGTAGACTTTGTAGATTTTTCTCTAAATAAATAAATGAGACAATTATTTGTTCTAAAGAATGAACCAAAAATTCTCATAGTAGAAAACCATGGGTATTTGAGTAGCTTGGATTTATGTAGACCTGTATTTAGGGTGGATAAGTATTGTATTCTAGGTCAGTCACTTCCAAGCCATGGTCAGCAGAGGTTCTATATCAATCACTTGGGGACCTTTTGAAATCAAGTCTCTTCCACCCTAGATCTACTGAATTAGAATCTCTGGGATTTATGTATTTTAAAGCTCACCAGGTGATTCTGATAACCATCCAGGTATGGGAACCACTGCTCGGGTAGAATCTGCTCCCAAATCCATAGATGTGCCTATTGCATGTTCTATAAATTCTTTATTGTGTGTGTGTGTAATCTAGTCCTTTTGATGACATATTTATTTATTCAGGGTGATAGACTTGCTATAGATCCCCAGCCTTTCTCATATTCCCGGCAGTGAAAGACTGTAGGACTGCTCCAAAGACAGTGTAACTCTGAGCTGCTTTCAGGGATATGGGCTTGGAGCAAAGCAAAGAGAGATGTGGTAGTTCCTGACATCGTCACCCTTGGGAGCACAAGGAGAAGTGAGGCATTAAGTTGTTGTATGCCAGCAAAACTGTCATTCGGACTATAAAAAAGAGAGGGGCAGCATGTGCTTGGGAAGCAGCTTTCGCTTGGTATCGTGGCACTGGTGTGTTGACTCCCAAATAGACTTTGTCTTCTGTTTCATGTGTTAAATGTTCAGTAAGTGAAATAAATAGGCTACCCTTACTGAGGAATCAGAACATGGCTTCTGAAGCCAGGTCACACTAATAAACCTGAGGTAATTTAGTACGGTTCCACTTAGTTATGTTGAATTTTTTTGCACAGAATTTGACTAATTCCATACATGTTTTTTTCTCCCACCTACAGTTTCCTCTTACATGTTCCTTTCTACTGTAGTTTGCCTGTCAAGGTCCATCTCATCCTTTAAGATCCAGCTTTAGCAGCCCTTTTTTACCCACTTAAGCCATCCTTTGTGCCAGGGTGGTGGGAAGTATATTAATCCCTGTTACAGCACTCATCACACTACAGTGGGCCCTTAAACAAGGTTAGGGACACCAATGCCCTCCACGCCCCAGCCTCCAACTCGAAAATCTGGGTATTACGTATGACTCCCAAAAAACTTAACTACTAACAGCCTACTGTTGACCAAAAGCCTCACTAATGATCTAAACAGTTGATTAACGCATTTTGTATGTTACACGTGTTATATACTGTGTTCTTACAATCGTGGGAACTTGGGATTACTATTTCTTGAGAAGAGTGTATAGCCTTCTAATATTCTCCAGGAAATAAGTTGGGATTTCTTAGCAACTAGAAATCATCCTTTTCTACTATCTTATTCTCCATATGACTCCATCCTCTCCATATGATGACTACCATCAACTAGAAATCATCCTTTTCTACTTACTCTCCATATCCATCTATTATTCTTAGTACATATGTATTTTATAATAACTGATCTCCCCAAAGGACTAAACTCTGTATTGGTGAGTATAAAAGGTTATTTTGGTTGATTTCCTTTGGAAAATATCTGACATATTGGCTGTATAGCCGTTATCTGGGTGATAAATTACTAAATCTTCCAGTCAACACTAGCGTAGTCACAGTTAGCCTTTATTTAAAAAAAAAATTTTTTTTTCAGCCAGAACATACTTACTGAGTACCTACAGTGCATGATACAAGTGCATTTTATTACTAGTTTTTGAAATTTTAAGTAAGCTCTCCATGCGCTGTGGGGCTTGAACTCATTACCCTGACATCAAGAGTCGCATGCTCTACTGACTGAGCTAGCCAGGTGTCCCTAGCCTTTATTTTTATGTGGCAGGATTTTTTTAATCTAACCTATAATTGTGTTGTTAGGACTTTTTATTTTTCTTTATTTAAGAAATGACACACACAAAAGAAATGACACAAACAACAATAAAGGAAATAAATTCATATAGTTAAGCTTCCACTTAGCACACAATAGTTTGTTTTTCCATATTCCCTTCCTGCTCTTGTCATGGGCTGGAAACATCGATATGTATTTGATGTGATAGTAAAATCAGTATTGAGTGTCTGCTGTTTACATAACACTGTCTTGTATTTACTGCTGTAGAGGATACAGAAGTAAAAGGCATAGTTCCTCCCCTCAACAAGCTAATAAGACTATTTGAGGAAAAGACAAACATAGAACAGTATACTGTAGTGAGAACCAGACAAACATGAAGTCAGTTTGCACTTAAGATGTGATTTAGGGACGCCTGGGTGGTTCAGTCAGTTAAGCGTCTGCCTTTGGCTCAGGTCATGATCCCAGGGTACTGGGATTGAGCCCCACATTGAGCTCTTTGCTCAGTGGGGAGCCTGCTTCTCCCTCTGTCTGCTGCTCCCCCTGCTCGTGCTCTGTTTCTGTCTCTCTGACAAAATCTTTAAAAAACATGGAGGAAAAGAAAAGATGTGATTAGGGGATCACTTGAGCTGGGAGGGGACAAGACAATAGGCACTTGTTTAGAAGATGCCCAGAAGGTGAGGTTGGGTGGGTGGAAAGGATGGGAACAAACTGTACAGAGTTCTGAGAGCGGACCTAAAGAGTTGGGAGTTGATGGGCGCCTGGCTGGCTCAGTCTGTAGAACATGCAGCTCTTAATGTCAGGGTCATGAGTTTGAGCCCCACATTGGGCATGGAGATTACTTTAGAAGAAAAGAAAGTTTGGAGTGATTCAGTAAGCCTCAACCACCATGAGTTTTTGCACCTCACTTCAGAAAGTTTGATCAGGCAGCAGTATGCTGGACAGACTAGTAAAGTCTGGGATGCTGTTGTTCCTTTTTGGCTCTTTTTCTCTTTCTTCACTAGAATTGGTTAGTCACCAGGTTCTGTCCACTGGTTGCTACCTTCATCCTACAGAAATTCAGTAGTTTATCAGAGAAGACATTCTATTGGGGAACATTTATGTAAGGTTTGTGATTAGATTTCTAGGAAACTGGGGCACCTGAGTGGCTCATTGGATTAAGTGTCTGCCTTCAGCTTGGGTCATGGTCCCGGGATCCTGGGATCAAGCCCCTCATTGGGCTCCCTGCTCGGTGGGGAGTCTGCTTCTCCCTCTCCCTCTGCCCCTCCCCCGCCCCCCACTCTGCACGCACACGCTCTCTTTCTCTCTCTCTCAAATAAAATCTTTAAAAAAGAATTCTAGAAAACTGAAAGGTTATATATTTGTTCGGCTAACATGTATTCATTACCCTCTGGGGTGGAGGATCCAGAGGAGCACAGTAGCCAGGATTTGTGTGTGCATTGTTCTATTGAATCTTTATGACAGCCTGTGAAGTGGATACCATTATTGTCCCTGTTTTATACAAAAGGAAACAGAAGCACAGAAGGGTAGCATATCTCCATGTCACACTGCTGGTTAAGTAGAGGAACCAGAATTGGGATGCAGGTTTCTGGCTGGGGGGGCCTAAGCTTCTAATGACTATTCCATTCTGCTTCTCCTATCCCTTCCCTCATTTCTTTAATATGGAATGAGCATTTTCCTCATATTAGGCATTATATTGAAATGTAATTTTTCAGTGTTTGCATAATATTCTACTTTGTGGATGTGTCATTTTCCAGGTTTTAACTATTCACCTATGGTGGTATATCTAAGTTGTTTATAATTATTCCCTTTGATTAATAATATCCTTATAATCGGGCTCCTGGCTGGCTCAGTCAGAAGAGTATGCGACTCTTGATCTCTTGGGGTCATGAGTTCGAGCCCCACATTGGGTATAGAGATTACTTAAATAAATAAAACTTAAAATAATGTCCTTATAATCTTGATGTTCATCTCTGATTATTTCTGGGCATAAAGTGAAGTGGAGTTACTGGATCACAATTTGAATATTTTAAAAATTCTTGATTCATATCATCAGTTACCTTGCTGATCTCATGGCAGCACGACCAACATTAGGGACTATCCTTTAAAACAGCCGTAGCAGTTTAATAGAGATAACATTTGTCATGTTATTTTAATTTGCTTTTTTGTGTGATTTAGTGTAAAAGAGGTTCTTTCTCCTTTCTCTCTTTTTAATTCATCTGCCTTTTTTTTTTTTTTTTGGTCATTTATATCTTTTGCCCAGCTTTTTTTTTTGGTGTTCATCTTTTTCTTACAAATTTTACAGTCATATGATAAGGATGTTAATCCTTTGTCACATATGCTGCAAATACTTTTTTTCTGTTGACCATTTTCTTTTTAATTTTGTTCAATTTTTTTAATACAAATTTTTTTTTAGGATTTTATTTATTTATTAGAGAGAGACACAGCGAGAGGGGGAACACAAGTGGGGAAGAGGGAGAAGCAGGGTTCCCACTGAGCAGGGAGCCCGATGCGGGGCTCGATCCCAGGATCCTGGGATCATGACCTGAGCCAAAGGCAGACGCTTAACGCCTGAGCCACCCAGGCGCCCCAAGAATTTTTTTTTAAGGTGGTCAAAATTTCAGTAATTTACTCTGGTTTCTCCCTGTTATTTCTGTGTCTTAGCACAAAACCTCTCTCATTCTGAGATCAGAAGGCTATTCACCTGTATCTTTTTTCAAGGTGGGTTTTTTTTGTTGTGTTGTTTTTATTTTTTTAAGATTTTTTATTTATTTGTCAGAGAGAGCACAAGCATGGGGAGCATCAGGCACGGGGTAAGCAGGCTCGGTGCTGGGCAAGGAGTCTGACGTGGGACTTGATCCCAGGACTCTGGGATCATGACCTGAGCCGAAGGCAGATGCCTAACCGACTGAGCCACTCAGGTGCCCCATGTTTGGCCTTTATGGTCATGGATATAGATAGTAGTATCCCTGTTTAGTGACACTCCCATTCTTGGGAGAGTTTTGTAATCTTCAAATAGGTCTGCAAATTTTTAGTTGAGGGTATTTTTATTTTGATAGGTTTCTTAAGAATGGCATAACTTCCTATATTTCTGTATTTTGTATGAAATATATATGTATACACAGTTTTAAGTTTATAGCTCATCTTATTCCACAAAGAATTTAGAGAAAAGTACAGAAAATATAAATAAGAAATGTTAGGGTACCTGGGTGGCTTAGTTGGTTCTCAATTTTGGCTCAGGGTCATGAGCTCCAACTCTGCATTGGGCTCTGCGCTGGGCTTTGAGCCTGCTTGGGATTCTGTCTCTCTCTCTGTCCAGCCCCACTCACTCCCTCTCTCTCTTAAAAAAATAAAATAAAATAAAAGTCAAAACCCTAGAAAAAACAAATTAGAATAGAAAGCTATTATTACATAGCTTGAGAGGAAAAAAACTGATCAAGGTGTGGCCAACTAAAAAAAGTGGTATCACGATCCTGTTACATAGGTCTCAACAATGAAAGAAAAAATTCCTTAGGTGAAGAAAAGCTTTTTCAAGCATGTAACTCGAAAATTTCTCCCACGTATCCTTTAGTGTAAGCCAAGGGCACAATGCCAAAACAGAACTTGGTGAAAGCAGTTCTGTAGGGGATAAGACCATGTGACACAAATATACCCAGCTTTTTCTCTGATGGTCTGGCATAATTCTGGGATAAAGCCTAGACTAGAATGCTGAATTCCACAGAGAGGTCAAGTCAGATCAGGACAGAAAAAGTCTCCTTTGGATTTACCAGTTAAGGGCCATTGCACGCCTTAAGAGAGATTCAGTAGGGAATTTGGGAAACAGAAACCAGACTGGTAAACCAAGGCATGGAAGAGAAATAAAGGAGTGGAGACAGTGTGAGGTTGACCATGAAAGGAATACAGAAATGGCAGATGCTAAATTGTTGAGTGCGTTAAAGGAAGTGTTTGTTTTTTTTTTTCTAAAGATTTTATTTATTTATTCATGAGAGAGAGAGAGAGAGAGAGACAGAGGCAGAGGGAGAAGCAGGCTCCCCACGGCGCAGGGAGCCCGATGCGGGACTCGATCCCAGGACCCTGGGATCATGACCTGAGCCGAAGGCAGACGCTTAACCGACTGAGCCACCCAGGCGTCCCCTAAAGGAAGTTTTAAGATGTGAAAGATTTGAGCAACAAAGCTGGCAAAGAAGAGACTGAGGCAAGAGGGAGAGGGCTGATCCAGTACGCTCCCAAGGATGTGGGCCAGGCTGGTGGCTAGGAACAAGGCCAGACCTCAAGGGCCCCTGTTACAGGTTAGACTTTTGCATCCTCCCACTCGACCAGTAGGAAGCAAGGGCAGGTAAGTGCTTAGGTGCCAGTTTTCCTCTGCTGGCCCCGACATTTGCAAGTGCCAGGATCACCCTGCCACAGTCTGAGGGAACCTTCTCTTTTCCCATCCTAGAAGTTGATCAAATGATTTTTCAAAAAAATGTTCCTGGGGCACCTGGCTGGCTCAGTTGGTAAAGCATGCAACTGTTGTTTTTGGGGTCATGGTCAAGTACCAGTACCATGTTGGGGGTAGAGCTTGCTTGCTTGTTTGCTTGCTTGCTTACTTAATAAATACATACACATACTAAAATTACTGGGTTTTGTTTTTTTTTTTAAGGTTTTCTTTATTTGAGAGAGAGTGAGAGCCCTACCAGGGGTGAGGGAGAGGGAGGGGCAGGGGGAGAGGGAGAAGCAGACTCCACACTGAGCAGGGAGCCCTATTGGGGTTCCATCCCAGGGCCATGAGATCATGACCCGAGCCAAAAGCAGACACTTAACCGAGTCAGCAAGGCACCCCCCAAAATTACTGTTTAAAAATAAGTAAATTGGGGGGAGCGCCTGAGTGGCTCAGTCGTTGGATGTCTGCCTTCGGCTTGGGTTGTGATCCCAGGGTCCTGGGATCGAGCCCCATGTTGGGCTCCCTGCTCGGCGGGAAGCCTGCTTCTCTCTTTCCCACTCCCCCCTGCTTGTGTTCCCTCTCTCGCTGTGTCTCTCTCTCTCAAATAAATAAATAAAATCTTTAATAAATAAATTAGGGGCACCTGGGTGGCTCAGTGGTTAAGCGGTTAAGCGTCTGCCTTCGGCTCAGGTCGTGATCCCAGAGTCCTGGGATCTAGTCCCACATTGGGCTCCTTGCTCAGCAGGGAGCCTGCTTCTCCCTCTGCTTGCAGCTCCCCCCGCTTGTGCGTGCGTGCACGCTGACAAATAAATAAATAAAATCTTAAAAAATAAATTAATTAAAACAAATGTTTCTTTTTTTTTTTTTTTTAGATTTTATTTATTATTTATTTGAGAGAGAGAGAATGAGAGACAGAGAGCATGAGGGGGAGGAGGGTCAGAGGGAGAAGCAGACTCCCTGCCGAGCAGGGAGCCTGATGCGGGACTCGATCCTGGGACTCCAGGATCATGACCTGAGCCGAAGGCAGTCGCTTAACCAACTGAACCACCCAGGCACCCAAAACAAATGTTTCTAAGCTTCAGTTTGTCACTAGGATGACAGAGAATACAGAAAGGATCTGTTCTTCAGAGGACTAACCTACTTTCTAAGCACCTTTGGTCAGTGATGGATTAGGGACTGCAGTCCAGGTTTCTTTATTCCTTCTCCAGTGCCACTGAGTTGAAGGTGATAGCCACACATCAACATGGAGACATCTCCTATAGATAGTGAAACTAGGGAATTGCAGATGTGGATTTGAAAGATCTCTGGAGACAGCTGAAGTAAAAAGGCTAGCAAATGGGGTGGCTACAGAGAAAGGAACAGAGCCTTGATGTGTTTGGAGGGGCAGGTGGAGTAGTTCTCAGAGACAAAGGAAGAGACCTAGGAAAGACAGAGGGAGAAAAGAGGGTAATGGAGGAATACAAGCATTGGTCCACAAAAATGTTTGAGAAATCTAGAAAGCATGGCTGACTGGAGCAAGGGGAGGGGGAGTGTGAGTGTGTTCTTTTTTTTTTTTTAATTCAATTTAATACATAGTATATTATTAGTTTCAGAGGTAATTTAGTGACTCATCACTTGCATATAACACCCAGTGCTCATTACATCAAGTGCCCTTCTCAGTGCCCATCACCCAGTTACTCCATCCCCACCCCCCCCACCTCTCCTCCAGCTACCCTTAAGTTTGTTTCCTATAGTTAAGAGTCTCTTTGTGTGTTCTGTGTGTGTTGTGTGTCTAAGAGAAACTGAGTGGAAGCAGAGTTGAGTCTGTAGGGGAAGAGAAGAAATGGATCATAACTGCTAAAGTTGTATGGTATGCTGTAAAGGTACGGCTAGCAGAGCACAGTCCTTAGGGAGTAGGAAGAAACACCTGGTCCAGTCTGTTAGGTTAGTTATTGATTCAGAGGAGAGACTCCCTTCTAAGGGAGAATGTTAGGTAAAGGGATCCACTGCTTGAGGGGATGCTTTTGAGTTTTCTAAGCAGTGTAAGGGAGAGGTGGGTGCCTTGCTACTTTGTATCTGATTTTTCTCTGTAAAAGCTGTGAAGCTGCTGCTTTAAGACCCTGAGTAGAGGCTGATGTTCAGGAACCCTATGCCATTTGTTTTTTTCACAGTGAGAGAATACTCTGTCAGCTCAGCTCCCTGGCAACACAATTGGTTTCAATTTGTACTCCTTGTACCATTTCTTTTTCTACCTGGTTTATAATTCCAGTGATTTCTTTTAGGTTAGACTTGGTTATTTACAAGCAAGTATTTACAAATTATTTATATTTAAAAGTTCTCAAATTCAAGGCAGAGAAGAGATTTTTTTGTGTTCTTCAAATTGTTGTATGCCTCACAACCCAGCAGAGCTCAGAAATTAAATGTTTTTCCTCCACCAGTTTTACATTTGAGGATATCTAAATAGCTTGGGATTATGTAGTGATTCTCTGGCAGGGTCAGCATTAGCATTTATGGCTTATGAATTTTTTGTTCTTTGTGCTTTGGTTTTTTTCCCCAAGAATGTCACCAGGGTAGATGGACTTTTTGTCTGTTCCCTAACTCCAGCATTTGGAATTACCCATCCTTGTTGGGGTACTAATTTGGGGACCTTCCTGGCCTGAAAACGCTTTTAAAAAATCTGTGAAGAGCGATGGTATAAAGTAGTACTTCTCAAACTTTAGTGTAGGAAACCACTTGGAGATCTATTAAATTGCAAATTCTGATTCTGTGGGTCAAGAGGAGAGCCTGAAGAGGTGCCTAGCTGGCTCATTTGGAAGAGTGTGTGACTCTTGATCTCAGGGTTGTGAGTTTGAGCCCCATGTTGTGTGTAGAGATTACTTAAATAAATAAGGAACTTAAAAAAAAAAAAAGAATTGCTTAAGAAAAAAGAATAGAGCCTGAAGTCTGTGCTTCTAACAAGTTCCATGGTTATGCCATTGCTGCTGGTCCTTGGACCATGCTTCGAGTCACGAACATATAAAGCGGTGCTGTCCCAACACAGTAGCTCCAGCCACGTGGGACTGTTGAGAATTTAGTGTGACTAGTTCACACTGGTTATGAAGAGTTCTCCAAACCTACCTACTTTTACCTTGAACATTGTACCTGTTCTGTCCCTTAAGTTAGATAGTAACTCCTTAGGGGCACCTGGCTGGCTCAGTCAGAAGAGCATGTGACTCTTGATCTTGGGGTTGTGAGTTCGAGCCCCACATTGGGTATAGAGATTACTTAAACTTTTAAAAATAAGTAAATAAATAAAGTAGATAGTAACTCCTTGAATGCAGAACCAGGTCTCACCCATCCCTCTGTAGTCTTTTTACTGCCTTGTAGGTGGTTCTGAGTGCCAACATGTGTACAGTGTTAAGGTGCCCAGACAGAGAATTGGAGAAATGTGTCTCTCATAGAAGTAGCAAAATATTTGTGTAAGACTAGGGCAAGAATAGAAAACACTTTAATTTTGAATTAATCTTGTATATACTTAAGTTAAATTATTTTGTGAATTAGATGATTGTTCAGACCCATTTTACTGTTAGGTATCTAGGTACTTTGGGTACTCAGAAGATTTAAGAGCCAGAAACTATGAATTGGCTCTCTTTTCTTTTCCTGTTTTTTTTAATATGTTCAGTTAGCAGTTGAGTATCTACCAACCTGGGCATAGTGCTGAGGAGCAAAAATGACTTGTTATACATGGTCCCTGTCCTCAAGGAATTCATGATCTCACAGAGGAGAGGTGCATGAATGTCAAGTTGATGGTATAACACAGGAGGTAGTGTGGTGTGGTAGCCACAATTAGGACCATTGAAGTCTGAATCCACTGATTCTGGCTCCAAAAAAACAGGGTGAGAAAACACTGACAGGATATTTTCTAAGATAGAATTTAGCTAAAAATAGCAAGGCCCTCTGCCAGTGTTTTTATTAATAGATACGGGAAATGTAAAGGATTTAAACTAGTTTTGTTAATAATTCTTTAATATCATCAAATATCCAGAACTGGGGGAAAAAAACCAGAGTTGAATCTAATTGTCTCATGTCCTATTTTTTTAAATCATTTGTTGGTTTGAATCAGGATCCAAAAGATCCATATGTTGTGATTGCTGTATTTCTTTATTTATTTTTTTTAAGATTTTATTTATTTATATGACACAGAGAGAGAGCACAAGCAGGGGGAGCGGCAGGGAGAAGGAGAAGCAGGCTCCCCACTGAAAGGAGCCTGATACGGGCTCAATCCCAGGACCCTGGGATCATGACCTGAGCCGAAGGCAGACACTAAACCAACTGAGCCACCCAGGTGCCCCTGCTGTATTCTTTCAAAGATTTATTTATTTGAGAGAGGGAGCACGTGTGCACACGTGCGAGTAAGGGGAGGGGCGGAAGGATATGGAGTCTCAAGCAGACTCCCCACTGAGTGCAGAGCCCTACACCCTGGCTTGATCCCAGGACCCTGAGATCACAACCTGAGTTGAAATCAAAAGCTCAGCTGACTGAGCCACTCAGGTGCCCCAGTACTGTATTTCTTACATCTCTTTTGTCTATCAGGGTTTCTCAGCCTCAGCACTATTGACATTTGCAGACCAATAATTCTTTGTTGTGGAGGACTGAACCTGTGCATAGCAGGATATTTAGTGACCTCTTTGGCCTCTACCCACTAGATGCTAGGAGCACACCTGCTCCAGTAGTGACAACCAGAAATGTCACAGGCCTTGCCAAATGCCCCCTGGAGGCAAAGTCACCAGGTTGAGAACCATTGATACGTACATTCTCCCTCTATCCTTTCCATTTTTTGTCTTGGTGATTTATTTGCAGAAGAAACTGGGTAGTTAATCCTGCAGAGTTGCCTTCAGTCTGGATTACTCTGATTTCATCCTGGTATTGTAATTTAACATACTCTCTCACCAGGGCGTCTCGGTGGCTCAGTCTGTTAAGCATCTGACTTTGGCTCAGGTCATGATCTCGGGGTTCCTGGAATCAAGCCCTTCATCAGGCTCTTTGCTCAGCAGGGAGTCTGCTTCTTCCTCTCCCTTCCCCCTGCTCGTACGCACATGCTCTTTCTCTCAAATAATCATTTATTTATTTATTTTTAAAGATGTTATTTATCCATTTGTCAGAGAGAGAGAGCACAAGCAGGGGGAGTGGCAGGGAGAGGGAGAAGCAGGCTCCCCGCTGAGCAGGGAGCCCGATGCGGGACTCGATCCCAGGACACCGAGATCATGACCTGAGCCGAAGGCAGATGCCTAACCATCTGAGCCACCCAGGCATCCCAATAATCTTTTAAAAAGAAACATATTCTGTCACCAATTTCCTGTTAATTAGTGGTTGGCTCTAGAGACTTGATTAGTTTCAGATTTTTTGTTTTGTTGAACTGCTTCATAGGTGGTAGTTTGTTCTTCCATCAGGAGGTACATAATATCTGTTGTGTCTTTTTGAATATTAACAGCCATTTATTTCCTAATTCATTTTTCATTTTTCTTTTAAAATGTATGTATTTTCATTTAGACAAGCTTTATTTTAAATAACCATCTGTGGAATGAATGAATGAATGAATAAATAACAATCTGTGTTCTCCCTTAATAAAGGAAGGGGAAATGGAAGGTGAGGCGGTTGAAGCCATTGTGGAAGAGTCTGAAACTTTCATTAAAGGAAAGGAAAGAAAGACTTACCAGAGACGCCGGGAAGGGGGCCAGGAAGAGGACACTTGTCACCTGCCCCAGAACCAGACTGATGGGGGTGAGGTGGTCCAGGATGTCAATAGCAGTGTACAGATGGTAATGATGGAACAGCTGGATCCCACCCTTCTTCAGATGAAGACTGAAGTAATGGAGGGTACAGTCGCTCCAGAAGCAGAGGCTGCTGTGGACGATACCCAGATCATAACCTTGCAGGTTGTAAATATGGAGGAACAGCCCATAAACATAGGAGAGCTTCAGCTTGTCCAAGTACCCGTTCCCGTGACTGTACCTGTTGCCACTACTTCGGTAGAAGAACTTCAGGGGGCTTATGAGAATGAAGTGTCTAAAGAGGGCCTTGCAGAAAGTGAACCCATGATATGTCACACCTTACCTTTGCCTGAAGGGTTTCAAGTGGTGAAAGTAGGGGCCAATGGAGAGGTGGAGACGCTAGAGCAAGGGGAACTTCCGCCTCAAGAAGATCCTAGTTGGCAAAAAGACCCAGATTATCAGCCGCCAGCCAAAAAAACAAAGAAAACCAAAAAGAGCAAACTGCGTTACACAGAGGAGGGCAAAGATGTGGATGTGTCTGTCTACGATTTTGAGGAAGAGCAGCAGGAGGGTCTGCTATCGGAGGTTAATGCAGAGAAAGTGGTTGGTAACATGAAGCCTCCAAAACCAACAAAAATTAAAAAGAAAGGTAAAATGAGTTTATCCATTATATTCTCATAAACTGATTTTGGGATAAGGCAAATAACACAGGGCATATGCAAATTATTTTATAATGGGTTTTTTTGTGGTTTTTTTTTGTTGTTTTTTAAGATCATGAGCTAGGTACCATTCCTTTTAGCTAGTCTAAAAGTTTTTCCAAATTCAGTATTTTTTAAGTCCTGAAGACAAAGAAAGAAATCTGTTAGTGGCATGAAATAATAACGATTTAATATGACTTAGATTGGATTTAGTTTAAAAAGGCTAATGAAGTTTATTTGTAGATATTTAACGTTAGGATTAAACTTAACACTTTGAAACCTTGCAAGAAGTAAGTGTTTTGTTTTTCATATAGGTGTAAAGAAGACATTCCAGTGTGAGCTTTGCAGTTACACATGTCCACGGCGTTCAAATTTGGATCGTCACATGAAAAGTCACACTGATGAGAGACCACACAAGTGCCATCTCTGTGGCAGGGCATTTAGAACAGTCACCCTCCTGAGGAATCACCTTAACACACACACAGGTGCTGGATATGAATGTTGGGGGCTACAGCATAGCAAAGGTTAAAACTTGGGTTTTAAGTATCATCCAAGGTGGTTCTGGTGGGAAGTTAAGAAGATTTTTGTTCGTTCTTATGCTGTAATCCTGATTTATTATAAGCAGATGAATTTGTAGGCAAATGTAAAGAAAATTTAGTGGAAAATAATCCAAACTGTTTAAGTATGGTGATCCAGGAAAAAATTATCTATGGCGGTTAACCTGTAATATTTCCTAAAGGATATCACCATTGCATTGCCAAGGTTTTAACATCAGTGACAAAAAATGATGCCCGAAATTCCCGGGCAACAATTGCCAGGCGCTATAAGGATGAACATTAGAAATAGCAGCGCAATTCTTTGTAAAAGCCATGGTTTCTGGTTGTTTCACTTCAACAAAGGTAAGTAATTCATAATCTCAGAATGGAAAGTTTAAGGCGTTACTCTAGCAATTCAGAAACTTACTCATTTGTGCTCCATACATACTTTAATTTTTTTTTTTTTTTTTTTTAAGATTTTGTTTATTTATTTGACAGCGCACAAACAGGGGAAGCAGCAGGCAGGAGAGAGGGAGAAGCAGGCTCCCCACTGAGCAGGGAGCCCAATGTGGGGCTCGATCCCAGGACCCTGGGATCATGACCTGAGCCAAAGGCAGTCGCTTAACCGACTGAGCCACCCAGGCACCCCCATACTTTAATATTCTGTGTTAGCATCATGTTGGCTATGATCAGGTCCCAGGAGTCACTAAAGTGGAGGGACTGTGCAGGAGCTCTCTTAAGGCTCTCTTCTGGGCTCTTTGTTCTTTCAGTATTGGCATTTGGCTATGAGTGCTGATAGAAACTTCTCTCACACGGTTCTTCATGCAGAGTAGCTTTCCTCTATCCAGATTCTCCACTTAGCACAGCTCTTATTTTTGATTTGATGTGCTGGTAGTCTACTGAGTACGACCAAGTTGAGTTTGGCCTGTAAGCAATATGTTGCGCATTAGTATATTCTTTGCTAATATGATCTGGTCACTTTTCATTATTTCCCTGCTTTCTACTCAAGACACTTGATAGTATGTTTTATTTGGTAGTTTGAAGACACTGTGAAAGGGCATATGACTAGATAAAAGCATTTGGCCACATAATAGGACTTCCTAAAATGGGAGTGGTTGATGTGGGCACTGTATTTCATGGTCTAGTCCTCAGCTTTGAAAATAAGAGTGTGGTCTGTCTAGTCGCTCAGAGCTAATTTGGCAGGACTGATTCATACTAATCAAACCCTCAAGGGTCAGATGCAATCAGAAAGTTTATGGTGAGGAATACACCTTTTCATTTTCTGGATGCAGTTGTATTGCATTCTAGGGGATACCCTTGCCTATATCAAGAAGATGTAGCAATTGAATGGTGACTTGGTAAGCATGGATCTGAGCAGAGGGACATACGCAATCATGTGGTACAACCCAATGAAAATCTCTGTTGTACAGCAATGTCTGCTGCTTTCCTAATTGCCATGCTTATGTCTACCAGTAGCAGGCCTCTTTCTGTCTCCTAGATAGTACTAGGTAAACATTAGAAATCCTTGGTTTTCAGTTCAGTTTATCCTAACGGAAATGGATCCTGCTTTCTTTTCTTTCTCGTTAATTGTTTCACTTACCGATCTGTGCTGCCAGATTCTTTTTCATAGACAAGAACTTTGTCCTTCACTCCTACATCACCAGTGATAATAAAGAAGCAAACTGAGCAAATGAACATTCCTTGAAATTTCTTAGTTACTATCATACTTTAATCACACTTCCCTCTTGAGGATTCTGTCCATCTCAGAATCATTTCTGCAGATGGCTGGTCCCATTCATTACATTGTGACTCTTTCTAATTCCGTTCTCAGAGGTAAACAGTAACCTTCCTTTGATTTTGGTGTTCGGGATTACTTTGTTGTCATCCCTTACCTGCAGTGCGCAATTACAGATGGTCCCTAGTTTTTCAGTAATGGTCTATGAAAACAGCACTGTGTTCTGCTGTCAGCTTATCTCCTTATTGTCATCATTACCTGGGCATACTTCCAATGCTATATTTAGAATATAAAGTGACTAGAGAAGATCCACTAATATAATCAGTCAGTTATGTTATAGGGCTACTATGTGAGGGCATACTAAAAACAGATTCCTTCAGTAAAAGGGAAAAAGAAAAACGTGGAGTATATTAGTTTGTAAGAATGTTTAAATATTTCATGAATTCACATTCAGATCACAGAATATTAGATAACGGATGTTTGAAAATGATCCGTTTAGGGGTGCCTGGCTGGCTCAGTCAGTAGAGGATGCGACGCTTGATCTCAACGTTGTAAGTTCAAGCCCCACGTTGAGTGTAGAGATTATTTTTCTTTCATTTTTATTTATTTTTTTTTTTTTAAGATTTTATTTATTTATTTGTGAGAGAGAGAATGAGAGACAGAGAGCACGAGAGGGAGGAGGGTCAGAGGGAGAAGCAGACTCCTCGCTGAGCAGGGAGCCCTATGCGGGCGGGACTCGATCCCGGGACTCCAGGATCATGACCTGAACCGAAGGCAGTCGTTTAACCAACTGAGCCACCCAGGCGCCCGAGATTATTTTTTTTTTAAAGGTGATCTTTTGGGGAATCTGGGTGGCTCAGTTGATTAAGTGTCCAACTCTTGATTTCGGCTGAGGTCATGATCTCAGAGGCGTGGGATTGGGCTCCAAGTTGAGCTCTGCTCTCAGCAGAGGAGTCTGATTGTCCCTCTCCCCCTGCTCTTCCCCTGCTTGCACTCTCCTCCCCATCCTCTCCCCCAAATAAATAAAATCTTTTTTGTAAAAAGGGTCATCTGTTTAAATCACATAAAAGGCAGTACTACTTTGTAAAGCCTTTGATAAATTTCTGGAATTATCAAAATAAATTTATATAGAAAACAAGCTATTGCATTTGGTTTTTGGTTTTTTGGTGTTTTTTTTGTTTTTTCTTCAGAAAAAAGTATCAGAATGTGGACAGCCCAATGTCTCTATATGTACAGTCATAATACAGTAAGATTTGATATGCAGAGGAATCTTGGGTCAAATAATTTTTTTAATGTTTTTAATATTTAGTTCTTTATTTATCTGAATATTTATCTGTTATAACCTCACGTATGCTGAACTATTTTTATTTCCCAGTCTCCTTTATCTTCTATTACATTCCTAATGGAATCTACTTCTGAATATCTTTGGGTCAAATAACTATTAATTCTGTGACCTCTGCTTGACAAAACATTGAGGTTTAAGAGATGTTTTTTTTTGTTTTTGTTTTTTTTGTTTGTTTTTTTAAAGATTTTATTTATTTATTTGACAGAGACACAGTGAGAGAGGGAACACAAGCAGGGGGAGTGGGAGAGGGAGAAGCAGGCTTCCTGCGGAGCAGGGAACCCGATGCGGCGCTCGATCCCAGGACCCTGGGATCCTGACCTGAGCTGAAGGTAGACGCTTAACGACTGAGCCACCCAGGCGCCCTTTGTTTTTGTTTTTTAAGATTTATTTATTTAGGGGCGCCTGGGTGGCTCAATTGTTAAGTGTCTGCCTTCGGCTCAGGGCATGATCCCAGGCAGGGCTCCCTGCTCTGCGGAAAGCCTGCTTCTCCCTCTCCCACTACCCCTGCTTGTGTTCCCTCTCTCACTGTGTCTGCCTCTGTCAAATAAATAAAATCTTAAAAAAACAAACAAAAATTATTTATTTGAGAGAAAGGGTGCACACAGCAGGGGGTGGGGTAGGAGCAGAGGGAGAAAAATCTCAAGCAGACTTCCCACAAGCGTGGAGCCCGGTGTTGGGCTCCCATCTCATGATCCTGAGATCATGACTAGAACTGAAATCAAGAGTCAGATGCTCAACCTGCCAAGCCACCCAGGTGCCCCAAGGTGTTCTAAATTTTTTAAATCAAGAGTTGAAATAAGGGTGCCTGGGTGGCTCAGTGGCATCTGCCTTGGGCTCAGGTCATGATCCCAGGGTCCTGGGATCGAGCACCCTCCACCCCAGGCTCCCTGCTCAGCAGGGGAATCTGCTTCTCCCTCTGCCCCTCCCCCTGCTCGTGCACGTGCGCTCTATCTCAAATAAATAAAATCTTTTAAAAAACAAACAAAAAAAGAGGGGCGCCTGGGTGGCTCAGTTGGTTAAGCGACTGCCTTCAGCTCAGGTCATGATCCCAGGGTCCTGGGATCGAGTCCCACATCGGGCTCCTGGCTCAGTGGGGAGCCTGCTTCTCCCTCTGACCCTCCCCCCTCTCATGTGCTTTCTCTCATTCTCTCTCTCAAATAAATAAATAAATAATCTTTAAAAAAAAAAACAAAAAAACAAAAAAAGAGTTGAAGCAGACTTTTGATCCATAGTGATCAGAATTCATAAACTAGGGATAAAAAGGATTTTGTATTTTGGCTGATGAACTCACAGGTGTAGGTAGTGTGCTCCATGAGGGGCAAGTCTTTCTGATATCACCACAAGGGTCTCTGGCCAATTGAGTGGAGTTTAATAGTAATTCTTGCTACGAGTATTTTAAAAGGGGGGGTGATTTTTGTATTCAAAAGCAGCACTCAAATGGGTAATTAAGAGAAATTAAATGCGTGACACATGTTTTCCAATATTCTGGGGTTAGTTAGTGTTAGAAAGTCCGCCGGGACCCCCTATTGCTTTGGAGTTATTCTCAGGCTAGTGCAAGGTTGTTGAGATGACCAGGGTTCAACCTCATGCTGCAGTTTTCATCAGATGTTGAACTGTCATTAACTGTGCCCTTGATCTTGTCTTCCTGTTACAACCTCCTTTCTCTAGGTACTCGTCCTCACAAGTGCCCAGACTGTGACATGGCCTTTGTGACTAGTGGAGAATTGGTGCGGCATCGTCGTTATAAACACACCCATGAGAAGCCATTTAAGTGTTCCATGTGCGATTACGCCAGTGTAGAAGTGAGTGTTGAGCAACTTGTTGGTTCCTCCCCTAAGACCGTGATTCCAGTATAAGAACTACCCAAACTGACGTAAGATGAGATAGAAAATCTTACGAGATTATTAACACTCCCACTCCCCTTCCCTGCCACCAAAAATACTAAAATTGTAATGAATGTGAAAGACTTACGCATTTTAAAAAAAGCACTAGTACAACATGTTATTATAGGTAGGTTCTACGAAACAGCAAAGAAACAAATAACTGTACCTGGAGCATTTAAAAATGGAAAATTGGGGGGCATCTGGATGGCTCAGTTGGTCAGGTGTCCGACCCTTGATCTGAGCTCAGGTTCTCAATTTCATGGTTGTGAGTTCAGGCCTGGCATTGGAGCCTACTTTTAAAAAAAAAAAAGGAAAATATTTTCTCCTTTACTGTTTGAGGCTACACTGTTATCAAAACTGGGTAAGAATGCTACCAAAAAGAAAAGTGTATCTTATTCTCACAGAAAACTAAGCTAAATCAATTATTCACCAAATTAAGTAATATATTTTAAAAATAAATGATTACTAAATAGAATATATCTAAAATACAAGGAGAGTTGAACATTAGGAAATTACTGGTGTGTGCTACATTGAGAAGTTTAAGAAAAACCATATGATCATTTCTGTAGATTACTGAAAAGCTGTAACAATATTCATTACTGTTTAAAGTCCTAACAAGTTAAGAGTAGAAGAAAATGGCTTTACTATAAGGAGAGTATACCAGAAACCCGTAGTCAATCCATCCCAGTTAACTGAAGCATTGGGAGTATCCCAGTAAAATTTGGAACAAGACAGGTGCCTTCATCTCTCGGGGTCATGAGCCCCACATTGGGTGTAGAGATTACTTAAAAATAAGTAAATAATAAAAATTTGGAACAAGACATCTGTTCTTACCATTACTGTTCCAACATTGTGATTGTATTGGAAATCTCAGCTAAATAAGAAATTAATTATAAGTGGTAAAACAAAACTTACTTATTGGAGATATACTTGCTTACACCAAAAAAATCCAAGAGTATCAGCTGAAAAAAAACATAGAGCAATAAGAGTCCATTTGGGGGGCGCCTGGGTGGCTCAGTCGTTAAGCGTCTGCCTTCGGCTCGGGTCGTGATCCCAGGGTCCTGGGATTGAGTCCCACATCGGGCTCCCTGCTCAGCGGGAAGCCTGCCTGTCCCTCTCCCAATGCCCCTGCTTGTGTTCCCTCTCTCGCGGACTCTGTCTGAAATGGATGAATAAAATCTTTAAAAAAAAAAAAAAAAAGTCCATTTGGGTGGCCAGATATAAGACAAATACACAGAAGCCAGTAACTTAACTTTATATGGTAGATAGCAGGAAATAGTTCACATTCTAATAGCAATAAAATTATTTAGGGTTAAACTGAACAACAAAAAAAACATCTGATACCTATGTATCTGGAAGGAAATTGACCTATAGATAAGCATGATTACTTCAACTGTTGCGGAAATTTCAAATCTTTACAAAAGCAGAAAACATATATAGAAATAGACAAAATAGGATAATACACCCCCATGAATCTAGCACCCAGCTTAAGTAGTTATTAATAACCCATCTTGAGTCATCTGTGCCCTATCCATTTATTTACTCTCTTTGGATTATAAGGATTTGAGAAACAAAAATTACAAATAAGGAGGAAGAAATAGTGTATTTTAGACTTTTTCTGTATTCTGAACTTCAGTGCCCAAAGCTAAGCTTTTGTGCCTAACCCACAGCATTCACATTACAGTCATTGTGCTTTCATGTTTCAGGTCAGCAAATTAAAACGTCACATTCGCTCCCATACTGGGGAGCGTCCGTTCCAGTGCAGCTTGTGCAGTTACGCCAGCAGGGACACATACAAGCTGAAAAGGCACATGAGAACTCATTCAGGTAGGACATCTTCCCTCCTTGTTGTATTAATGAGCTGCTTTTCAGTGGATCCCATGGGACCCTGTAAACCACCTCACACCCCTGTTGCTTACCAGAATGGGAGCTGGCATAAAAGTAATGGAATTGACAAGTGCTTCTCTGGCATATCTTCTGAATTCATTGTTCTGAATATACACTGGAGAAGGGAAAGTTTCACTATTAGAAGTCTGGGTAGATTACCTAACCCGCTCATTCAGTTTTCCCCATACTGTGTTTTCCTAAAAAAGAAAAATTTGTAGGGGCGCCTGGCTGGCTCAGTTGGTAGAGTGTGTGACTCTTGATTTTGGTGTCTTGAGTTCGAGCCGCATGTTGGGTGTAAAGATAACTTAAAAAGAAAAAGAACTTGGAGGTCCTCCTGTTGTCCATCTCCTGTCCCCCAAAGGCAGGCCTTGTAGAAATTGCTCGCTCGCTCGCTCTCGAGTGAGTCTGTGTTGGAGCTGACAGCCAGCAGTTCAGGACTTGAGTGCCATCTCTTAAGAACGGGTGTGAGCCATGCAGCAGGCCTGAGGCTTGGGCTCGCTGGGTAACACTTGAGGATTCTCTGTAGCTTAGCTTTTCTGCTACCTGACTGCAGCTGAATTACCACCTTAATTACCCTCCAGTTAAATGATGGTGCTCATTTCATCTAATTTGTTCGTTCTGTATTTCCTTTTAAGGGGAAAAACCTTATGAATGTTATATTTGTCATGCTCGGTTTACCCAAAGTGGTACCATGAAGATGCACATTTTACAGAAGCACACAGAAAATGTGGCCAAATTTCACTGTCCCCACTGTGACACTGTCATAGCCCGAAAAAGTGATTTGGGTAAGTAAATTAGCTAGTGGCAAATGAAAAAATATTTTTGAGGATGTGTGAAAGGAGGATCATAAATAACTTCCTTTTCTAAATTATGTAAGTTTTGTATAGGTGAATGGCCTACCACTTAATAACAGCCATCGCTTAGCATCTGTTTTTATCTTCTTTCTCTCATTGCAGTCAGGCCACAAGATTCTTTCCTGAATATAGCTCATTTATAAATTAACAGGAGCTGTAATGAGAGGAAATAGTAAACCTTTAATTAGTAGTCCTCACTGGTAATGTTCAAATCTCCAAATAGGGAAGTGACATAGTATGATTCAAACTAAGGACTGTCCCATTTCAGTTTTTCTCAGAGCATAAGTACTTTCTCTAAATAATAAGACGTTATTGGTTGGATGATAACTATATTTCTGTGCATAATTAAACTACAGCTTATACAGAGGCAGAATTTATCAGTAGAAATTGTAGTTGGGCCCATAAAGGTATGGTCACCTGGATGTGTCTCCCTTTGTTTTTCCTATTTAAAAGAGATAAAAATACTGCCCCTGTCTGATCTCTATCCAAAATGTATTGCTCCTTGAATATTATTGTTTTTTCCCCTTGAATATTATTAGTATAAACAATTTTATATTTAGGTAAATTGTTGTACTTTACAAAACATCTTTTATTACTTTAACTTTTTAACCCATTTGATATTCATAGCAACCATATGAAGTCACCAAGGCATATTTATTTTAGCTGAGTAAAGTTAGGCAATTTAGCTGGTGTCTTAAAACATTGTTATATTGGGGCGCCTGGATGACTCAGTCGGTTAAGCAGCTGCCTTTGGCTCAGATCATGATCCCGGAATCCTGGGA
Organism: Mirounga angustirostris; assembly: GCF_029215605.1. Taxonomy (NCBI): domain Eukaryota; kingdom Metazoa; phylum Chordata; class Mammalia; order Carnivora; family Phocidae; genus Mirounga; species Mirounga angustirostris. The sequence continues at coordinate 18,284,610 of NW_026991724.1, read as the reverse complement.
TCGAGCCCTGTGTCGGGCTCCCTGCTCAGTGGAGAGCCTGCTTCTCCCTCTCTCTCTGCCTGCTGCTCCCCGTTTGTGCGCGCGTGCTCGCTCTCTGTCAAATAAATAAAATCTTAAAAAAGACATTGTTATATTAATACGACCATATTGGACAAAATGGAGGCTAGCATACTTTTTTTTTTAAGATTTTATTTATTTATTTGACAGATAGACAGCACAAGTAGGCAGAGTGGCAGGCAGAGGGAGAGGGAGAAGCAGGCCTCCCGCTGAGCAGGGAGCCCGATGCGGGGCTCCATCCCAGGACCCTGGGATCATGACCTGAGCCGAAGGCAGCCGCTTAGCCGACTGAGCCACCCAGGCGCCCCTAGCATACGTTTTTTTAAGGTGTAAGTGTATTTATTTATTTTAACATCTAATACACATTTTGAAGATGAAACCATGAGTTTGAAGCAGAGGGCTTTGGGCTCCACATAAGATCTGTGGGTTACTTGTTCATCCTAACATGTTAAGAGGACTTCGTTAGAAAGATTTAAGAGGCACTGTCCTCTGATAAATGAATTTTACTGTTCTTATAGTACAGAAACCTAAAATCTAAATTGATAATACCTCATGATAGTGTGTGTGAGCTATTAGGCCACTGTTTGGATTATTTAAATTTTTAAAATTATTCACTTTTACGATGCAAGTATATATTTTGGATGTTCTATACCTGTATGATACCCTTTAGGCTCTACATAATAAGGAACTTAATTGCTTAGGAGCTGTCAGATAATAGTTATCTCCCAAAACCAATCCCAAAGAAGTTCCCTCTTTAAAGCAGGCCTGATTTCACACTAATATGCTATAAATAAAATTTATCACTTTGTGACACAGGAGAGCGTGGGCTTTGGAGACTTGACCTACTAGAGTCAAGATTCACCTCCAAATATTCCTCTAAGCCTCTTTTTGGTTTTTTTTTTTCCCCAACTGATTTTTAGGAAAAATAACTACCTTACACAGTTGTTATAAGTATTAAGAACACATGAAAGAAAGTCTTTCACTGTTAGGTCTCTATCATAGGACCAGAAGGGGAAGTTGAGGCCTTTTAAAAATTATTTGGGGGCACCTGGGTGGTTCATTCGTTAAGCGTCTGTCTTCGGCTCAGGTCATGATGTCGGGATCCTGGGATCGAGCCCCGCGTTAGGCTTCCTGCTCAGCGGGAGCCTGTTTCTCCCTCTCCCTCTGCTTGTGTTCCCTCTCTTACTGTTTCTCTCTCTGTCAAATAAATCTTTAAAAAAAATTATTTGAAATAATATATGTATGTATGAAAGGCTTTCATATAGTGAACATGGGTAGAGAGTAAAAAAGAAAAGCCTTCCCTCATTTCTGCTCCCCAGAATTGGTCTTCTTTAAGTCTGATGTGGTATGAATGAAGCAGGTTGGTAGCACCATAAATTCATGATCCCAAATGCAGCTGAGCTTTCATTGTTTCTGGGCAGTCCACCTATTTGTCCTTGTCAGGTATGCTCCTATTTTCCTCAGTGAGTTCAATCATTCATTCATTCCACAAATGTTTAGGTGCCTGCTACGTGGAAGGCACCATGAAACGAGTCAGAGTTGGGTGAATCATTTGCACTTTTTTTAAACCTCTGATCTTTCCTCCCCTTTTCCCTCCACCTCCATGGTCTCAGTAAGTGCCCTCTTTTCCTACTTCATAAGAAAAGTAAAGGCAACAGATTGAAACTCCCAAATTTCTGTTCTCAAACCTACAAACCTATCTGCATTCATCTTTTCTTTGCCCATTTGCTGCAAGAGAGTTGGCATCACTCTTCATATTTGTGGACTGTCCCTTTGCTTTTGCCTCAATCCTGTCTGGTCTTCTCTGCAGCTTTTATACCCTCATGTACTGCCTCCTTACCTTCATCTTCACACTTTCTTTCCTAGATCTTTCCCCTCAACTCTTAAACATGCTTACATTTCTCCTATCTTAAAGAAGAAAGTCTTCCCTGTCCATGTTTGACTTTTTTTTTTTAAGTTTCTAATTTTTCCTGTTAAAACATAATTTGGAAACTTGGAAAATTTTGTACAGTATTACAAACTAGGGGAATGGGGCACCTGGGTGGCTCATTCGGTTAAGTGTCTGACTTCAGCTCAGGTCGTGATCCCAGGGTTCTGGGATCGAGTCCTGCATCAGGCTCCTTGCTCAGCTGGGAGCCTGCTTCTCCCTCTGCCTGCCGCTCTCCCTGCTTGTGCTCTCTCTCAAATAAATAAAATCTTTTAAGAAATAAATAAACTATGGGAATTAGGGGCACCTGACTGGCTCAGTCCATAGAGAATGCGACGCTTGATCTCAGGGTTGTGAGTTCAAGCTCCACATTGGGTGTAGGGATTACTTAAAAATAAAATTTTTAAAAATAAATAAACTGTGGGAATTATGCTGTACAGTAGGTCTCTAGGACTTACTCATCTGGCTCATTTTTTTATTTATTATTATTTTTTATGTTACTTAGGTGTTTAAGTTTGAGTCTTATATCTCCTTCCCTGCCAATCCTCATAAAGAGTTCTATCCCTCACAGTCTTCCTTCCTGTTTCTCATTGCCCTCCCATCTTAGCTTATACCCCATTCTGTAAAGTGACTCTTCCTAAGATCACTAAACACCACATTGCTTAATGTGGGGAACATTCCACTTACCATCTTTCTTGATCTCTTAAGAATATTCTTCATAGTGGACTGTGCCATCCTCCTTAAAACACTTTCTTCCCTTGGTTTCCGTGACACGATAGCCTGTTGGCTTTCTTCTCTATTCTTTCTCAGCCTTCTCTTGTTTCATCCATTTTTCCTTCTACTGGCCTTACCTGTTAGCTTTCTTAAAGTGTGACCTGTACTCTTCTTTTTCTTTTTGCCTTAGTGATTTCTTGAACTCCCGTGAGCTAATTCAAATCCCAACAACTCCAGTTCTTACTCTAAATCTTTCCTTTGAGCTAGGCTTATTTAGCCTTTGCCATCCCTAGTTTGATATCACTGGCATTTCAGATTTAACAGGTTCAAAACTGAAGGTCTAAACCCCCCCTGCCCCCTTTCCCCAAAACAAACAAAGGGCTTTAGCCCTTTTCCACTGTTCCTTGTCTCAGCAAATGGCCCCATCCACCTACCCGGTTTTCAAAGCCAGGAACCTGGAGGTCGTCTATTGACACCTACCTTCTTTCTTGTTCTGTATTCAGTGAATAAGTCCTGTTGATGCTACTTTCTGGGTCTCTCATCAGTTCTCCCCACTCCTTCCAAGCCACCATCTTCTCTCACCTGTCCTGTTTCCATATCTTAACTAGTCTTTCCACTTCTCTTGTCTTTTTGCCTTTTAATTCACTTTCAGGACAGCAGCCAGAGTAAATATTTTAAGAAGCAGAGAAGAACGTATTATTAACTTAATGAAATGCCTTTTGTTTTCACAAGTTAGACTGGGATTTGTGTTTTGCTTTCAGGTGTCCACTTGCGAAAGCAGCATTCCTACATTGAGCAAGGCAAGAAATGTCGATACTGCGATGCTGTGTTTCATGAGCGCTATGCCCTCATCCAGCATCAGAAGTCACACAAGAATGAGAAGCGCTTTAAGTGTGACCAGTGTGATTACGCTTGCAGACAGGTAGAGACCTTCATAGTTAGAAAGCAGTTGATTCCCCATCAGTGTCAGGTTTTATCAGAGGGTTTTTAGATTCCTTGTATAGTAACTGTTTTTAAGGATGGTATTTTCAAACTGACTTATGAGGAGTATCACCAGAGGTCTCACTCCTCGATGTTATCACCTCAGTCTCCAGCTGATGTTTTTATTCAGTCATAGCTTACCTCCCCCTCAGGCAAACTACTGGCTGCTTTGTCAAAACTGGGAGAATTAAGTCCAGGACCTGAGAGAAGAGAAGAATATGGTCCTGGGGCTTAGGGGTGATCTAGACAGGCGGCCCAGCCAGGGAGCATATCAGTACTGGGATTTAAGGCAGCAGTTTTGCAGCCCTGTAAAGATAACTTTATCCTCTGGACAGGCAGTTTTGAGCCTAGACCCTTCCGGAGAGAAAGGCCTCTGGACCATGTGTGCAGGTGGTGGCTGGGGTAGCAGCCCTGTGACGGGCTCTGAGGCCTTTTCCCCCACCTGCTGTCTTTCAGGAGAGGCACATGATCATGCACAAGCGCACCCACACTGGGGAGAAGCCTTACGCCTGCAGCCACTGCGACAAGACCTTCCGCCAGAAACAGCTCCTCGACATGCACTTCAAACGCTATCATGACCCCAACTTTGTCCCTGCGGCCTTTGTCTGTTCTAAGTGTGGGAAAACCTTTACACGCCGGGTGAGAGTCAGAACTTCACTTCCCTTATCATGGTTCTTAATATCATGTTCTTGATCTTCCACTGCAAAGCAGGGTAGTTTTTTCCACTGAGGTTATAAGCACAGAGATGCCTTATCATTTGGAAAGGGCCACTCATCACCACCTCGGGCTTTTCTGTACATGTGTGAACCCTCCTGCTGAAGCGGGGGGACTCAGTATCTGAAATAGGTCTTTCTTGGATCTTCCTTTGGGGCCATGTTAGTCAGGTCTGCACAGGACAGGGGACTGGTCTGATCCTCCTGTGTTCCTCTTGCCTGCAGGCTGCTGAGAGGCCCTAGCCCCTCCTCTTCTGAGGGACTCTCTTTCCTCCCACCCTTCCTCTCTCCCTCCCTTTCTCTCTCTCTCTCCCTCCCCCCCCCTTCCTTCTCTCTCCCTCTTCCAGATGGAGACCATTTCCCTTGAATGAGGAGAGCATGTTCAGGATGTGCTTATTAGCACATACTAGAACATTTCAGACTAGATATGAGTGCCCGAAATTTTTATTAAAGTAAGTGAACTTCTAATTTCTGATACCAGTTTTTTTAGTAACATGAACGAAGATTTTGTTTCTTCCGTTAGAATACCATGGCAAGACATGCTGACAATTGTGCTGGTCCAGATGGCGTAGAGGGGGAAAATGGAGGGGAAACAAAGAAGAGTAAACGTGGCAGAAAAAGAAAGATGCGTTCCAAAAAAGAAGACTCCTCTGACAGTGGTGAGTAACTTATTTCTTGATTTAGTTACATGTGGTAGATTTTGGTGCCCAGTTGCCAATCCATTGATGTATGGATGTACTGGGATAGAGGGGCCAATCACTCTTACTTCCTTTATAGCCTCTAGTCTCCCTAAGGTATGTTATGTATTTACAGCAGCAGCTAGTTTCTGGGGGAAAGTTCGTGTTTTTGTTTATTTGTGTGTTTTTTTCTCCTGGTATTCCATTGCTTGATAATACCTTATATGTTAAATGTTCAGTTAAAGCCAAAGCAAAATTAGTATTTCGACTCAGTTTTCTCAGATTAGTGATATTCTAAGGCCAGCAGAGTTTCTTTTCTATGTTCGTAACTTTTACATTTAGGAATCTGGTCTAGATTTGAGCAATGAATCTAATGGATATGAAGAAGGTTTCTTAAGCATCTTGACCAACTTCTGGTTTGACTGCCTGTGTCAGCCTAGCCTTGAGATGTGTTGATCAAATCCATGAAGGTCAGCCTTTCTCTTCCTACCTTTATCTCTCCGTTTTATAATGTAACACTTTGCCTATTTTCCTACCATTGATGCTGTTGGGGGTGTTTTTTACTTTAGTCATGAAATCCAGGCAGAAGGTATGCTTTGAGGTGCTAGACTCATGAAGAGGGAGAGAGAACAAGAGCGTCAATAACGGAGAGTCACACTGGATGGTCCACACTCGTCTCATGGTTTTAGGCTCTGTAATGTGGATGCTTGGGCCGCTGGCCAAGTAGTTGAGAAGGCACATCTGTGACTAAAGATTTAAGCTTTTTATGGTAAAAGATATATGTAGAGGGGTTTTGTTTTGGGGAATACACTTCCCCAGAAGCACCATCAGACTGGAGAAATTATAGATGGTGCCTTATGTGTTTCTAAGGCTCCTCATTTTGTCTTGCATTGCTTGTTAGTAATAATGGGGAGGGATTAAAATTTTTTGAAGATTGAAAATACTTGAAAACTTCAGTCTCTCCATTGATTTTATTAAAACTTGCTCATGAAAGCACTAGGTTTTTTTATACTTAGATCTGTAACAAGGTCCCTTTTAGTTTTTGTGTATTTTGTTTATTTTAATAAAACCTTTTCTGTTTAGAACTTTTACTTTTTCTGGGAGAATATTCATCCAGTAAGCGTAAGAGTAGTTTATTTTTTGCTGCCTTTTTTAGAAAATCTAATTTAAGCATTCTCTTCATCACTGGGTTTTCAGTAAACATGCCTCCTTTAAAATATTGGTTTACTTAAAAGCACACCGTTCTCTCCTGGGGCGTCTGGGTAGCTCAGTTGGTTGGGCATCTGCCTTTGGCTCAGGTCATGATATCAGGGTCCTGGGATTGAGCCCCGCGTCGGGCTTCCTGCTCAGCGGGGAGCCTGCTTCTCCCTCTCCTCCTGCCTCTCCCTCTCCTCCTGCCTCTCCTTCCTCCTCGCATGCACACTCACTCTCTCTCTCTCAAATAAATCTTAAAAAAAAAAAAATACATACCATTCTCTACTGAAAATCTTTGTGGGACCCTTTGAATAAGAAATTAATGAGTGGGGGCACTTGAGTGACTCAGTCAGTTGAGTGTCCAGCTCTTGGTTTCAGCTCAGGTCGTGATCTCAGGGTTCTGAGATCAGGCGCCATGCTCAGCGGGGATTCTGCTTGGGATTCTCTCCCTCTCCCTCTGTCCCTTACCCCGCTCGCATGTGGTCTCTCTTGCTTGCTCACTTTCACTCTAAAATAAATTTTTTAAAAAAAGTCACAGGGATGCCTCGGTGGCTTAGTCATTGAGCGTCTGCCTTTGGCTGGTGTCATGATCCCAGGGTCCTGGGATCAAGCCCTGCTTCGGGCTCCCTGCTCGGTGGGAAGCCTGCTTCTCCCTCTCCCTCACTTGTGTTCCCTCTCTCACTATGTCTGTCTCTGTCAAATAAATAAATTAAAAAAAAAAAAAAAAAAAAAATCACAGGCCCCAAGTGCCACCAGAGATCCACAGGTAACCTTGAGCTGGAGGATCTCTGTAGGTGCTTCTAGTTGCAGAGCCTCCTACTGCCACAGATGTTGGCCCTTACTTAGCCTTCTTGCTTATGGTACCACTTGGTCACTTCTGTGGTTCATCTCCCAGTAAGAGAGGCTTCATTCCCTAATTATGCATCACCAGAGCATCTTTCAGCAGAAGACTTTACTGATGGTTGCTAATAGATGATGCAGCTCCTTCTTTTGTCTTATGCATTGCTGGCTTATAGAGCACGGTTTGGTTCTGGGCCTTGTACTGAGTGTCTTTTTATCCCCCCAGAAAGTCTAGCCTTTCCATCCCACTGCTGACCAAGACCACACAGTTACATTTGTCCTCTCCCAGAAGTTCTGCCTGTTGGCCACTTGCAGAGATTAACCAGCTATTTTAACTGCTATTAACTGCTATTTTCGAGGCTTTTTGCCAAAATCTCTCCAAGCCAATAAGCCTTTGACCCTATTAACCTTCTTTGTGTGCTTTTTTCCCCCAATTCTGACTGAATTTGTTTGGTTTTCTAGGCATTGGGCCAACTTAGGCAATAGGGGGCTTGAATAAGTTCAGCAGGGAAGTATCTCATCTCGTTCTTGACACACACTGCCACATACCAGTGTGTTCCCCACATTTTCACTCAGGATTTGACAAACAAGGCATTTTGTCCTGAAGATGAGGCCTTTACTCCTAGATTTCTAAATGTAAATGTCTGGTCCTAGAGAAAGACCACATAACCTGTATTCCTCAGAGGCAGAGGCGAGCAAGGAGGGTACTTCGCGTGCCGTGCGTGGCAAGGGGTGGGGGAGCAGGAACCCCGGAACCGCAGCCAGGGGTGGGCAGCAGAACAGCCCCAGGCGGAGGCTGGAGGTTGAGTTCTGCCTGCTGTAATTTAGCCATGCCTTCCGAATCACTTAGCTTCTCACTTTTTCTGTAAAATGAGGGTAGCACCTCTTATTAAATGAAGTAATGAAGCCAAAATGGAATAATGGAGAATGTTAAAAACTGTGACGCATGGTGCAAACAAGAAGTGTGTCTATGTAGGGGAGTCCAAGTTGCAGAGCGTGATTACGTGCGTTACAGTTCAATCCTTTTGATCCTCAAATCACTAGTAAGTAGGTTGGGGGTGCTTTAGAGATTATATAAGGAAACTGAGGTTCACTGTGGTCATTGTCCCAAGTCACACACCTAGTAAGGGATTCAAAGCTCCTTGTCAGTATTCTTTATACAGTAGTCCCCTCTTGATGATGGCATTAGGGAGTTAAGAATGACCCATTGATTCTGGCATAGCTGAGAATTAAGTTAAAAAACTTGGCCTTAAAGCCATCAGGGGGCGCCTGGGTGGCTCAGTAGGTTGAGTGGCCAACTCTCGATTTTGGCTCAGGTCATGATCTCAGGGTTGTGGGACTGGGCCCCATGTCAGGCTCCATGCTCAGCAGAGAGTCTGCTTGAGGATTCTGTCTCCCTTTCCCTCTGCTTCCCCCCACCCCGCCCCGTGTGTGTGTCTCTCTAAATAAATAAATAAATCTTTAAAAAAAAAAAAAAAAAACATCAGTCATAGTCCTAGAAGAACTCTTGCTGCTTATCCTAGTAATAGGACCTCACAATGCCATAGGAATTTATGTTGTGCATGCATGCGCACGTACACACACCCACCCACCCACCCCCCGTCTGCCTACTCAGAGACTGGCAGGAGCACATCTTCGAGGGTCTGTCTCAGGCTCAGTACCCTGCTTTATCCTTGCATAATAGATAGAGGGAATATATGTTTTCAACTTAAACACTGTGGTATTGTTACATATCTGGCATATGATGGAATTGCCTCTTAAGAATTTGAAATTTGGGGCGCCTGGGTGGCTCAGTCGTTAAGCGTCTGCCTTCGGCCCACATCAGGCTCCCTGCTTGGTGGAAGCCTGCTTCTCCCTCTCCCACTCCCTCTGCTTGTGTTCCTGCTCTCGCTCTCTTTTTGTCAAATAAAATCTTTAAAAATAGTTTTTTTGAAACTTAATATTCTGATGTCTAAAGCTAAAAGAAAAAAGTAATATCCAGCCCACATAAAGTAGGACTAGTAGTCTTCAAGTTGATTTGTATATTAATTCTAACAAAAGCATTTTTAAATGGACTTCTGTTGATGAAAATAAATATGTAACTAGACTTAACAGAATATGTATATTGATTTTGTGTGTGTGTCATTTTTCTTCCGCTGTACTTCTCCGTGTCCGTTCCCCCGCCGCACGTTACTCCTGATTTCATGAGAAGAAAATGCTGAGCCAGACCTGGATGACAATGAGGATGAGGAGGAACCTGCGGTGGAAATTGAACCCGAGCCAGAGCCTCAGCCTGTGACCCCAGCCCCACCCCCTGCCAAGAAGCGGAGAGGACGCCCTCCTGGCAGAACCAACCAGCCCAAACAGACCCAGCGTAAGTTCCTTGTCTCCACCTAGTAGGCTGGAGGCTGGCGGCTGCTCCCAGCGTGGGCAGGAGCCAGATGGGTCCTTGTTTTGGGGGATGATGAGAACAAGTTAGGGTCACACCAGGAACAAACTGTCAGGAATCGATTATTTAGTTTTTACTGGGAAGCACGTGAGGAAGACCTGAGAAGCCCGTTGCACTTCAGGGAGAAGGCCCAAGTAGAAAGTTCACATGTTGGACAAGATGGGGACTTCGTGGGAGGGTTCTGCAAAACAACCAACATCCCAGTCAGCTGGCAGCATTGATATGGTATGGTAATGAATGTAAAAGAGCCAAAGTTTAAGGGATGAAGGATAAAGCAATTCCTGTGCTGAGTGTTCCTCCTAAGAAATCCAGGCCTGTGGATTCAAGGGTTGGCCTTCTGCTGTAGGAGCGGACACAGCAGAGGTGTTCACCCTCTACCTCACACCACAAATGGCAGTGGGCACGGCCCTTGTGACAGCAGGCTCTGGGGAACTCGAGTCTCTGTTCTGTTCTCTGTTGTTGTGGATATCCTGAAAGCTGGCAGGCAGGGTTTTTTCTTTAACAAACGCAAGATTTTTTTTTTTTTTTAATGTACTCCCTGAGCCCATGTGTAAATGTCTGTTTGTGGGGGGTGTGACTGTAGACCCTGGGAACCATTTCGCCTACACATACTTGAGTGAAAAACACTGGTGGAGGGCCCTGGGTGTGGGAGACTTCAGGGTCAGAAATGGATGTTCTTGCTGTAGGTGGTTCACCTTCAACTCGACCCTGCATCACACGCATTGGGAGGTATTCTTAGTCATGTGCTGTCTGCATCTTTCGCCTATCTCATACTAGTGCAAAGCTCAACTTTATGACGTAAAGGAAAACTAAGGCTTTTAGTATGGAATTTGGGAGGCATATGAACATGAATGTCAGCATTTTGTTCTTTGATAGCCAAAGAGTATTGGGGCTTTATGAATGGCCATATTTTAGGTCATTAAGTCTTTTTTTTTTTTTTTTAAATGACTTTTTCTGTGTCCTTGCTAATAAGGCTTTCCTGCATTGCTGACATCCATTTAGTGTCCAGTCTCACGGGACCCTTGCAATCCTCAGGGGCTTTAATGGAGCATTTGTTTTGTTCATGCTCTTTCTTGCCAGCAACAGCCATCATCCAGGTGGAAGACCAGAATACAGGTGCAATTGAGAACATTATAGTTGAAGTCAAAAAAGAGCCAGATGCGGAGCCCGTGGAGGGGGAGGAAGAGGAGGCCCAGCCGGCCGCCACAGACGCCCCCAACGGAGACCTCACGCCCGAGATGATCCTCAGCATGATGGACCGGTGATGGCGGGGCCTTGCTCATCGCCAGGACTGCTCTGGGCTGTGTTTAAACGGCCCGCATCTTAATTTTTCTCCCTTCTTTCTTCTTTTGGCTTTGGGAAAAGCATCATTTTACACCATTTTACCAAACACACTGAGAACTAAAACTTCAAGGATGATGTTAGAAAAATGTGATTTTACTAGAACTTGCTGTTTGATGTTAGCAAATCATGGAATGTTCTGAGTCCCTGAGGGTTTACTGTGAAGTGCTGAGGACAGTGTTGATGCCTAACTGGTTTTCTTAGATGGAAACAGAGACATTGGACCCTCTCTCTTGCTATGGTAAACCACTCCAGAATGGCCACCGGGTTTCCCAGAGTTCTAGGTCTTCTTCCCAGGAGAGTTTTTAACTGTAAATGCAGACTTGGGAAGGACTTACACTTTTAAACTGGTTTTTGCTTCTGCTTCTCCCTGACTCCCTTTGCTCGGAGCCAGCTGCACGCCAGTAGTCCGGCATGCTGCGATCGGTGTCTGTCCTGAAGGCTTTGCCTCTTTCTTGGCAGAGTTTCTGGTATGGTCAAGCTTGTAAATAACTTTTTTTACATTTTAATCTTTTCCATTAATTAAGAGGTTGAAAAGTGCAGTGTAAGAAAACCCAGCATTTTAATTACTTGCAAATTAAGTTACCACAGACTCTGTCGTGTGTAAATGTTGACAAGGAATTGGATCACAATCATGTAGCAGAATGGCACCGAGACTGCTGCCCGCTAATGACGGACGCCCACATGGAAGATCGCGATTTCCAGCCCGTGGAGCCAGCATTTGAACCTTGTACAATTAACTTTCAGTTATGATTTCCCATCTACATTTTCTTTGCTCTGTTTGTAGCTGAATTTTGTGTTTTATAATTCCTCTGTTCAAGCAGAAGGGTGATTATGAGTGGGTCACAGCAGCCCTTAAAAGCTGGGCCAGAAAATTTCACTAGGTCAGTAATTTAAACTTTGGATCTGCAAAACAAAATAATGTGAAACAAAACCAACTAAAAAGTGATTCTTGCACATGAACTGTCACACGTTTGAAATGTGTTTTTTAGAGAGCCTCAGTCTTGCTGATTTCAAACACTTTTTTCTTCTGTGTATTGCTTTTAAAAGAGCCATCAGTTAGCTATCAGACTCTAGGTTGATGCATTTTGTACTTAGCTGTACTGTGTGATATTTTTCATTATTTTAGGACGCCAACATGAGACCTGTAATAAAATATGTAATGGGGTTGAAAGCTGGGGAGGAGGACCTACTGCTGTACAGCTAATAAATCATAATGGATTAACAAGTGCTCCAGACACTCCGTCACGTGTGATCTCTGCCTGCTGGGGGCCCCACAGGTGCGCGTGCATGGCCTCAGGTGCTGCAGGCCCGGTCGCCGTTCAGAGGCGAACTCTGTTCTTGGGATGGCCACTTCCTGTCCAGCACGTCCGAGATGATCTTGGCAAATGGTGGGGTTAGTGAGTGAACCCCGCCACAGGTTTTAACTCCCCAGAGGTGTGTGTGAGTAGCAAGGTGTGGTTGGACAGCTGCCAGCCTCCGTGATCCACCTTAGGGGTGGGTCCCTGCAGCAGAGGAGTGACCACAGAAGTTAGAGGTGAAGGGGGCTCATGGGAAGTTCTGTCCAGGACCTCTTCTCTGTGAGGGCTGAGGTCAGCACCTTGGGTTCTGCCAAGTGCAGGACAACGGAAGCTGGGCCCAGTCTGCCCTAGAGAAGGTCATGTGGGAGGGGAGACAGAGTCACCAGGCTGCAGGGAGCGATTCCTAGACAGCTTGTTAGCGCTGCGGGAGGCACCGTGGAAAGGGAGTTGGACTAGGAAGCTGATGCGTTAGTGAAACATCCTCTTGCTGTCGCTGCCCATTTCTGGGCAGATAGCTTTGGTAAAACCGTTTTAGTTAAAAGCTTCAGCCACTGATTCTGGGGCTTTTTAACCAGAATTCTGAGTTAGTGGTTTTCAGGGAGAAGTAACAGAAGGTCAGGTGTGTGTGACCTTCGGCTGCTAGTATTGTCCACGTAGTCACGTCTCCCAGGAAAACGGGTATCTGAGGCCTCAAGACTCAGAACCTGGCAGGCAGCTCCTTGGGCCCAATGTTAGCGACCCGAGGCTGTCAGAGTGTGGGGTCTTTGTCTCAGGCATGGGCCAGCCCCTACGGGGGGTAGAGTACCCCCTACCATAGTGTTTCAGTGGCCATACGATTTTCTAAATTTTTTGGTGTTCATAATAGATGTCTGCAGAACAGTGAGATTTTTATCTTCAGCATAGCTTTTTCTCTGTGTACATGCAAGTTGTTTGAAAGTTTAAAAGATAGTTTTGGATGGAGAGGGGGCAAGAGGAGTCCCATTCTGATGGAGTAGAAACTTAGAAGGGATCCCCCATTGCATAGCCCATGATGCACCCTGTGTGACTCCATTATATATAAAACCTGTATAAAATACAGATTTTACATATATAAACATGGAAGTACAGAAGCCATTTCTCACTGCACACCCGAGAACTGTGGACGGGCTAATTCCTGACCTGCCAGCTCTCCCCCACTGTTAGGCCGTAGCAGGTACTGGAGTAAAATACTCCCTTTGCTCACCTGGGCCCTCCTTGCCAGTGGTCTGGGTCTGGGCTTCTAAACGGTCTGCGGGGCACCTGTGGCCGCCTGGAGGTGCGGCCCGGCCCCTCCTCTTGCGCTGCGGCCGCAGGCGGGGCTTCCGCCTCAGGAGGGGCTTTTAGCATTTCCTGGGTGCCCACGGGGGGTCCTGCCGTCCAGAACACGGGCGAGCTGGAGGCCTCTCCCCCTCGCGCTGAGTCACTCAGTGTGTTCGGAGCTCAGTCCCATGTGTCCCCTGGGTCTCTGATAGAGTTGTGGCCGTTGGGTCGCTGCCGCGCTGACCAGCAGCAGTTCGGAGGTGCGTGGCGAGCCCCCCAGCCCTGCCCTGGTTTCCGTGCCTTTCTGGTCTGCTCCCGTCGGACGGGGGCAGATCCCACCAGCGCGTTGCTCGCCTCCAGAGTCTCCTCCGGCAGTCCTTCCCTCTTGTATTTCCCCTCCGAAGCCTTCTCAACAGAAGAGCCCCGGCCAGGTGCGCTTCCTCTTGGTCCGCTGTGGGGCCCCAGGGTTGCCGGGCCAACGTGGCCGGTGTGTGCGCTTTCCCCGAGGGCCAGGCCCTGCGGTGATCCCTTCGGCAGCATTTCGTAGCCTCGGAGCAACACTCTGAGGTAAGGTCATAGCTCCAGCTTACGAAACGGGAACTGGAAGCCCAGAAAGGTTAAGTAACTTCTTGAGTGTGGAACACCTGGTAAGAGGTGGAGTCGGGCCGAACGTTCAGGCGGTCGGCCTTTAGAACCAGCGTTTTCCACGGACGGACTGACAGCTCGGCCTGCTGAGTGCGAGAGACCTACTGAGTTCTCACCCTAAAAGCAACTTGTGGGTTCTATGTGGTCTTAGAAGGAGTCCTCAATCTTAACCCAGCCTCTTCTTTCAAACTGGGAGACATCAGAAGACTGGTGCCTCCGTTTGCAGGAACACCTCTGGCTGAGTCCTCCCGTCCCCCCTCGTCAGTCCTCAGCTTTCACATCGTCGGCCTCTTGCTTGAGGGGAGGGTTTGCTCAAGCTGCTACCGTTCAGTTTCTACAGCCACTTTGTCTCAGTCTTTGGCAGAGATAAGATTTTGTTGGGGGGTGGGAATGATCATGTGACTGGAGCATGTTCCCACTTCTCTCCAAGCCCTGAGGTGAGGAGGCGTAGCTAGATGGGAAGGAAGCCAAGGGACCCTGCTCATCATCTCATCTACTCTCAAGGTTATTTCACCTCTGCCGGGCTGAGCTATGGGGCAGGGCAGAGGGCTGTTCCTAATAAGTGACAGTTTAATTGGATTGTAGTGGAAGAAAAAAATAATAATTCTTCTGTGAATCCTCCAGATTCTAGGTCCCTGGTCTTTTACAGGGCAGCATGCTTCCAGTTAGCAGGACCCCACCCCATGACCTCCTGACCCGTTCCAGCCAGTAGAGGTGAGGTCCGTGGAAGGGAGAGGATGCAGACACGGAGGATCCCCATGTAACTGGCCTTTGCTCACCCCTCCCAAAGTCCCTTGAGGTTTAGGCCTTAGCCCAAGGATGCTCCCTGAGGGGACTTCCCACCTTCCAGCCTTAGTCCAGCCTGAGCCTGATGAGAGCTGAGGATCCTGCGCAGCACAGAAGGGTGCCTGAGGCCATCTGGCATTTTTTTCTGCCGTTTCAAAAGCTGGTGGATTTCCGGGACGCCTGGCTGGCTCAGTTGGTAGAGCATGCGACTCCTGATGTCCCGCCCATGGCCCAGGAGTTGGAGTCCCCATAGAGATTACTTAAAAAAAAAAAGTTGGTGGATCTCTGACTGACGGGGTCACGGACTCCAGGTTAGGAGCAACAGATTAGGTCCTTCAGGTTAGGCCCCGGGTGTTGGGAGAGGTTCTAGGAGGGATCCGATTCTCCTTGCTGAATACACGCCCCTCCGGGCCGGGCCCCCAGTCCACCGCCCCAGCTGGGTTTTGGAGTGGACGAACGCGGGTGGGCCGCAGGGATCCCCGAGCGGGCAGCGCCCCCTGGTGCTCCCGGCAGGGACTGCGGCGCGGGGTGGAAGTAGGGGGCTAGGAACTGCAAGAGGCGCGCGCCACACGCGCGACTGTCCCTGCCACCCAGGTCCTACCCCGTGCCTGCCCTGCCAGAGTAGCTCCTGCGCGACAGAGCGGGCGGACAACTGGGACTCTGCCCCCCTCCTACGTCTCCTGGCCCGCGGAGGCCGGGGCGGGGAGGAGCCGGGCTGGGGGCGGCCTGGCAGGAAGCAGCGCGTACCTTCCGCTGCAGGAGGAGCAGGTGGCTGCAGTGCGGGCCAGGGCCCCCAGGCTTCCTGTGTGCGCGCCCGCCCGCAACTGTTTCTCGTCCGAGCTCCTGGGGCCGCCCGGCGGTCCGGCCCGGCCCAGCCCCATGGCCCAGACCCCCGACGGCATATCGTGTGAGCTGAGAGGTGAGCGCGGGCCCTTCCCGCCTACTTGGCTCCAGAGCCGGAGCACACCCAGCGTCCGGGGAGCACCTGCAAGCGGTTCTCTCTGCTCCTCGGAAGAGCTTGGCGCCCCCCACACCCACTCCACTCCTTCCTTGCTGGCCCATAGATGAGCCCAGGCCACAGGCCTGGTACAGACCATGGGCATGCGTTGCCCTCCGCGGGAGGACCAAATCACCCAGCAGGCTGCCGTTCCACAGGCGAGATCACCAGGTTCCTGTGGCCCAAGGAGGCCGAGCTGCTGCTGAAAACCTGGCTACCAGAGCGGGAGGGTGCTGAGCGAGGTCATGTCCTGGTATGGCAGGGGGCAGAGCCTGGGAGGGCTTCTGGGGCCCCGGCAAAAAGAGCCTCTTGGCCTGCCCAGGGCGTCAGACACTCTCTCCCCCCAGGCATTGCTACGATGGAGAGCCTACCTGCTCCACACCTGCCTCCCCCTGAGGGTGAGTGCCAGGGGCTGACTGCCACCCCACCCTGCCCTCCAGCAGCTTCCTGGGTGAGGGTTGTCCCGTGGGCTCTGCCCTTCGCACAGCTCTGGGCTCCCCCGCGGGCAGGGCTGCCTCTGAGCTCCCAGCCGCACAGGGGACTGGGATCCCGGGGCGGGGCGGGGGCGGGGGGGTGGCTAGAGCCAGGCTTCCAGCTGACTCCAGCTCTCCACAGGTGGACTGCACATTCAGCTACCTGGAGGTCCAGGCCATGGCGCTGCAGGAGACGCCCCCTCAGGTGAGACAGCTAATACCCCACCCCATGGCCTGCAGCCTGGTTTTCGCCTCCCCTTCCACCTGCGCCCGCACGTGGAGCCCAACCCAGCTGCCATCCCACCCCAGGTGACTTTTGAGCTAGAGTCCCTGCCTGAGCTGGTCCTGGAGTTTCCTGGCGTGGCTGCTCTGGAGCAGCTGGCCCAGCACATTGCCGCAGCCATCAAGAAGGTCTTCCCTCGCTCCAGCCTTGGGTGAGGCCCAACAACTACGGGGGGCCAGCAGGAAAGGAGGGCAGCACGGGAGTGCTCTGGATGACACCAGTGGGTTGCCTCCCGTCCCAGGGGCTACAAGTCCCTTGTCCCTTCTCCCTTCTGCCCCTCCCCAGGAAGCTATTCCGGAGGCCCACATCCCCCTCCATGCTGGCTCGGCTGGAGAGAAGCAGCCCCTCCGAGGACACTGCACCCAGCAGCCCCTGTGGTGAGGGCCAAGAAAAGGCCACCCAGGACTTCCAGCCTACCCCCCCCATCCTGCAGCCCCGGACCCCTGAATTGGGGGTCTCCCAAACTGAACAGAGTCACTCCAAGCACAGCCACCACCCAGCTCGGATCTGATCTTCCTCCCTCCCTGACCTTCTGTCTCTCTCCTCCTCACCCCATTATACCCCTGGCACCTCCCCCAGGTGGCTTCTTGGAGACCTATGAGGCTCTGTGTGACTACAATGGCTTCCCTTTCCGAGAGGAGATTCAGTGGGTGAGAGTAGGGCCCTCCCCGGGGGGGCTCTGGAGATATCTGATCCCCCCGTGTGCATCGGGTCCCCTTCCCCCTGGTGACCCCAAGCCCGGTGGGAGACATCTTCTTCCCATCCAGGATGTGGACACCATCTACCATCGCCAAGGCTGCCGCCACTTCAGCCTATGCGACTTCAGCCATCTGGGCAGTCGGTCTGTGGCCTGCCAAGGGTGGGAAGGGAGGGACATTCCATGACCCACATTCCTGAGCCCCGGCCTCTCCATGGAGAGCCCTGAACTCTGCCCCTGCCCCTGCCCCCTCTCACATCCAGGGACCTGGCCTTGAGTGTGGCCGCCCTGTCCTACAACCTGTGGTTCCAGTGCCTCTCCTGCGTGGACATGAAGCTGGTGAGCGCATAGGGACAGGGAGGGGCCAAGGGTGCGGGGACCAGGGTGCAACTCACAGAGCCCCACTCTGGTTCTCAGAGCCTTGAGGTCTCAGAGCAGATTCTGCACATGATGAGTCAGTCGTCCCACCTGGAGGAGCTAGTGCTGGAGAACTGTGGCCTGAGAGGGTAAGGGGGACAGGGTAGGGCTTGGGGATAGGAGTCTGGGAGCTTGGGATGAGGAGGCTTGTGGCCTGGGGAGGAGATGGGAATCCAGGGTCAAGAGTCTCATGCCTGGGGTCTGGTCCCCAGAGACTTTGTCCGGCGACTGGCCCAGGCACTGGCAGGGCACTCAAGCTCTGCCCTCCGGGAGCTTAGCCTCACTGGGAACCTGCTGGATGACCGAGGTATGGCTGAACCTGGGGAACCGCAGGGGGCTGGTGCTGGAGGAGGTGAGAGCCACACAGCTGCCCCCATTCCCTAGGCGTGACTGCTCTCAGCCGACACCTGGAGCATCGTCCTGGAGCCCTAAGGAGACTCAGCCTAGCGCAGACAGGGTTGACACCACGAGGTAGGTGGGGTAGGCCGGGGGCAGCTTGGGGGTGGAGCTGCCCGATTGCTGAGCCACTTCGTCCTCCGCCACCAGGAATGAGGTCTCTGGGCCGGGCACTGGCTTCCAATGTGGCCTTTGACACCGCCCTGACCCACTTGGACCTTTCCGGGAACCCTGGCGCGCTGGGGGCCTCGGAGGACAATGGGGTGAGTGGTTGTCTTGGGAGGCAATGACTGGGGGCAGTGGGATGTCAGGGAGCTCTTGGTGAGGTGATCCCTGACTCCCTCCCACCCCTCTCCTCTCATCAGGGCCTCTATAGTTTCCTGAGCCGTCCTAATGTTCTGACGTTCCTGAATCTCGCGGGCACCGAAACCGCCCTGGACACTGTGAGAGGGTGGTCGGTGGGGGGATGATCTGTAGGGCTGGTGGCCGGGCCCGAGGCCGGAGGGTAGACCGGGGGCGGGGTGGGGGGTGCTCTGTCCTCCGTCCGTGTAGCCCACACCCTCCTCCCGCAGCTGTTCGCAGCGCTGGCCCGCGGGTGCTGCACCAGCCTCAGCCACCTGGACGCCTCGAGGAACGTCTTCTCCCGCACGTAAGGGGGGCGGGGCCGGGCGGGGGTGGGCGTGGGGGAGAGACTGCGGGGAGCCGCCTCCCTGCGCCCGGAAGCCCACTCCTCCCGCTCGCCCACCCCAGGAAGTCCCGCGCTGCGCCCGCCGCGCTGCAACTCTTCCTCAGCCGCGCGGGGACGCTTCGGCACCTGGGCCTGGCGGGCTGCAAGCTGCCGCCCGACGCGCTCAGGTCAGTGTCGCTGCCCACGGCTAGGTGTGCGGCCACCACCCCGGCCGGGGCCCCCCGGAGCTTCACCCCGTTCCTCTCGCCCCCCCAACTCCCGTGACCTCCCGGCATCCTGGCCCTTCCTTCTTGGTATTCGTTCGCGCCCTGGGGCCCCCTTTCCCAGCTCCCGCCACCCCCTGTAACATCCCCTCCCAGGGCCCTTTTGGAAGGCCTCGCGCTCAACACGCACACGGGCGACCTGCACCTGGACCTCAGCGCTTGTGAGGTGAGCGCCCGGCCTGGGACGTGAGCAGGCAGTGGGCCCACAGCGGAGGGGGGCTGCGAGGCGGGAGCGCGGGCCACAGGGCGCCTGAGCCTCCGCACCTGTGGCCCGTTGGTCTGAGCGTGCCGCGCCTTCCACCTTCAGCTGCGCTCAGCCGGCGCTCAGGTGATACAGGACTTAGTGTGTGACGCCGGCGCAGTGAGCTCCCTGGATCTGGCGGATAATGGTGAGGCCGCCCCGAAACCCACGATCCCACTGCCCACCCACTTCCCACCCCATCCCCACCCCCTCAGCCTCTCCTGATGCGTGACCCGAGCCACCCCTAGGCTTTGGCTCAGACATGGTGACTCTAGTGCTGGCCATCGGGAGGAGTCGGTCCCTACGACATGTGGCACTTGGAAGGAACTTCAACGTCCGGTGCAAGTGAGCCCCCATCCCACTCCCGGACCTCCCAGACAGCACCCCACCACCCACCACCTACCCAGGTCCTTCCAAACCGCGTCCCCTGCCCCACAGGGAGACCCTGGATGACGTCCTGCACCGGATTGTCCAGCTCATGCAGGATGACGACTGTGTGAGTTCTTGGGACCATGCGGGATCGTCAGGCAATGGACGGACCCCTGTGTCTCCTGTTCTCTCAGACCCTGTAACCTGCCCCCCTTGCTGACCGCCAATTCCAAACCCAAATGGCGCTTTTTTTTTTTCTTCTACCTCCAGCCCCTGCAGTCCCTGTCCGTGGCTGAGTCGCGGCTGAAGCTGGCCACTAGCGTCCTGCTCCGGGCCCTCGGCACCAATCCTAACCTGATGGCTCTGGATATCAGCGGCAACGCCATGGGGGACGCCGGTGCCAAAATGCTGGCCAAGGCACTTCGGGTCAACACAAGACTCCGGTGGGCGGGGTCAGAGGGGGAGGAGGGCGTGGCGGGGGGGCTTACAGTTTAAGGGGCGGGGCTGAATGTGGAGGGGCAAATGCTGGGGACTGGGGCGCGAGGTGAATGGACAAGGCCAGCAGGTTTGGGTGGAGCCTTGCGGAGCTCCGCCCTTGACTGAAGCCAGGCCTGGCCCAGGTCTGTGGTCTGGGACCGGAACCACACATCTGCTCTGGGCCTGCTGGACGTGGCAGAGGCCCTGGAGCAGAACCGCAGCCTAAAGGCCATGCCTCTGCCACTGAACGACGTGGCCCAGGCCCATCGCAGCCGCCCGGAACTGACCGCACGTGCAGTACATCAGGTTGGGTTCCTGTCTCCTCCCCTGCCCTGCTCTGTGCCGTGGCCCCGCCTCCTACCACTTCTCAATATCCCTTATGCCCAGATCCAAGCCTGTCTTTTGAGGAATAACCGTGCGGACCATGCCTCTTCTGACCGCACCGGCCGCCCGCAGCCACCTTGTCTAGTCTCAGACCCCTCGGAACAGGTTGGTGTCCCCTCCCTCAACCTTGAGTCGGTACAGAAGATAGGGGATGGGAAGAGATGTTGCGCCTGGAATCCTCCAGGAAGTTGAGCGTCCTTCTTGGGGCTAGCGGGCTTGAATTATGCGCTCCAGGACAAGTCCCTCTTTTTGGTAGCTCCCCCAAATAACACCCCTGGATGCCTTTTAAAAGCATTTAAGTAGACTCTCCTGTTCAAGATGGGAGGTATTTAAAAATCCTTCCTTAATTCTCCCCCCCACCCCCAGCTGATTGTAGCCCCATCTGTGACTTCCCTTTCGCAGGGCTCTCCTCTCCACCGACCTCTGCTGGGGCCCAACCCAGCAACCCCTTTCTCTGACTTCATCTTCCTCCACTACCTTGCCCTTATGAGATGTTCCTACCTATCCTTTCCCAAATCCCACTTCGTTCTCAGGCTTTAAAGCTGAGGCATCTTGACTGCTCCCTGCAGGGGCTTCACATTCTGTACACCTTCAAGTGACGTCATCACCTCCCACACTCTTCTCTCTACCCTAGACCCCATTCTCACCAGTGCTCACACTCACCAAGTGTTGTGGACAGAGGTTTGGGCCAGGTCTCTCCTGGCCACATTAGAACCCCTACAGACCTCCTTGGTCCTATCCCTGCTAACTCTCAAACACGCTGCTCCTCACTCCCACCCCAAATGTCTCCTGCTTCCCAGGTCCTTCGTCCATGGCTCCTCACTCCCATTTCTGCCCACCTCAGTCTGTCCTCTATGTGGCTAGTGAGCAGACTGAGCTTCTAAAACATAGAAAAGACTAACAGCTCCTTTTCTTCCTATTCTGGACACTTAGGAAGGATATATAAAGTCCCTAAAATGATCCAAAGGGGACACTGCTTGCCCTCCTTGAACAGATAGGGTTCCTGAGGGGTTGGCCTGAAAGTATTGGCTTCAGGAGCTCACCCACCCTGTTGGAGACTCTGGGAAGGAAGCAGTCCGTGTCTGGGAGGCTGGAGGGGGCTAGGATGGCACTGATTCTTGATGCACGCCTCCCCCACTCCCCAGGAAGTGAATGAACTGTGTCAGTCAGTGCAGGAGCATGTGGAGCTACTGGGCTGTGGGGCTGGGCCTCAGGGTGAAGCTGCTGTGCACCAGGCGGAGGATGCCATCCAAAATGCCAACTTCTCTCTCAGTGTGAGCACCCCTTCCCCACCGCTGCTGCAAGGACCCTTCCCCTCTTAATTAGGTGTCAACTTGCAGCTCCTCTTCCTTGGCCTCCAGATTCTCCCAATTCTGTATGAGGCTGGGAGCTCCCCAAGTCATCAGTGGCAGCTGCGGCAGAAGCTAGAGGGCCTCCTAGGACAGGTGGGCGAGGTCTGCCGCAAGGATATTCAGGTAAGATGGTACTCTTGCCCCAGCCCCATGTCCGTATATATATAGGCTTGACCCCTATTGCATAAGTTTGACTGTGATATCCCTTGCATCAATGTTCTGTGGGGGTTGTAGCCTCAGGCCACACTCTCCATGCTCTGGTCTTTGCCCAGGACTTCACTCAGGCCACACTGGACACAACAAGGAGCCTCTGCCCACAGATGCTACAGGGACCCAGGTGGAGGGAGCAGCTAGAGGGGGTCCTGGTGGGCTCAAGGGGCCTCCCAGAGCTGCTCCCAGAGCATCTGCTGCAAGATGCCTTCACTAGGCTCAGGTAGACTGGATGGGCCTGGGCTGGACTGGACTGAACGGGACTGGGCAGAGATAGCCCATTAATCCTTGCTCTCTGTTGCTCTCAGGGATATGCGGCTGTCAGTCACAGGGACTTTGGCAGAGAGCATTGTGGCTCAGGCTCTGGAGGGGCTGAATGCAGCCCGGGATCGGCTGGTGAGGGAGAATTGTGCGCGCGCACACACACACTGACCTGGCCACTGCCTTGCAGGGGTTCTATGATGTCTTTTGGGGTCATATAGCCCAGGGGTATTTCAGGGTTCCTTTAGGACTGATGGGACTATGGGTGAGGCCCAACTGCCCATCTTTGGGGTGCCTGGTATTATTGTAGGTGGAGAGTCTGGCTCAGCAGGCAACAGTGGCAATGCCTCTTGCCATACCAGCACTGGATGGGGGTGAGCCCAGCCCCCTTGGGCCTGGAGAATTGGAAGGTCTTTTTTTCCGTGAGGAGGTGAAGGAAAAGGAGGATGAAGAGGAGCAGAAGGTATGTGGCCCCAGAACTCTGGATCTTCCCATCTTATTATGAAGTGTGGAAGGCTGGGAGGCAGCTCGCCTGTGTCCCAGACTGAGTTTCTGCCCTCCCCACTAGGATGACAATCCTCCACAGAAATGGCCTGAGTCCAGCCAATGTCTTCCCCAGGTTCCCTCCACTCACAGTAAGTCAGGGCCTGGGGGGAAAGGGAGTTAACCAGGTTGGGCTGAAAGTTCTCCATTAGATCTGGGGACTTGGACACGTGGACACATTTATTTAGTCTTGTCCTAGGAACTCCCTGACCCTTGATTGAGCCAGCCCAGGCCCTCTGTGCAGTTCGCAGGTTGGGGTCTGCTATGGTCCGCATGAAGCAGGACCTGAGCAGACCAGGAGCCGGACACTGTCTCCATTCGCCTCCCCCTTTCTCTAACCCCAGGATGCGCATGCTTGGCGGCAGCGCAGGGCCGCGCCGCTCGGGGCCGCGCTCAGCACCACGGACAGCGGCGGGGGGAGGGGGGGGGGCGGGGGGCGGGCGGTGTAGCCGGGCCCCTCCCCGCGCCCTGGGCGGGTCCCCCGCCGCCCTAGCTCCGCTGCCACCACCACCTCCCCGGGTTTGCTGCTCGGTGCTCCTCTGGTGCTCTCCCCTTAGGTGCTGCTGAGGAACCGGAGCCCGAGCTGGCGGCTCCGGGGGAAGATGCAGAGCCGCAGGCGGGGCCTTCTGCGCGTGGCTCTCCGAGCCCCGCCACCCCTGGACTCCAGGCTGGCCCACTGCCTCGCATGGACCTGCCACCCGCTGGACAGCCCCTGCGCCATCCGACCCGGGCCCGGCCGCGGCCCCGGCGCCAGCACCACCACCGGCCACCGCCGGGGGGCCCCCAGGTGAGCGCCCTTCCCCCACTCTAGAGCTCGTGAAATTTGGGGTCACGGGTGGCTTTTCTGCTCCTCAGGAGTGATGGCGGCTAGGGAGGTGGATTTTAGGGGCCCGAGACCACCTGGTCGTACTGCCGTGTCTTGGTTTATTCCTGGCCACCCTCTCCCCAGGCTGTTCCCATGCAGGGTCATGAGTGTGTGGATTTCATTGGGGGTACATCTCAGTTTAGGACTGCATCTTGGGTTGGCCCTCTGCATGGATGGATGTGCGAGGGAGGGTGTCCATCTTATCCTCCCTCTCCCAGGGTTACTTTCAGTCTGATGCTGGGCCCCAGGCTGTGGGGACAAGTCCTGCCTCTACTGCAGGTCCAGTGGGTGTTTACGTGGGGAGATCTGTGTGTGCTGGGTACTGGTGGGGGCAGTGGATACAGGGCAGAAGGCAGAGTCAGCCTGAGGCCCCCCAGAGGGTCTGACGCAGCAGCAGGCGCCGCTGAGCTGCCAGCAGGCCGGGTGGGGGTGGAGGGTACTGCGGGGAACTGTTTGGAGCAGAGGGGGTGGCAAATGGGAATGTGTGACCCAGGGGGCCTGTGGGTTCTAGCCTGCTGGTTCAGGGAGTGTAGATAGTGCACGGGACAAGAACAGGTGTGGGCTGGGTGTATGTGTCCAGGGCCAACTACTGGTGAGGGGATACGTGAAACCAGCATCTCTGCCCACCAGTTGGACAAGAACGTTTGGCAGTAGCCCCTCAGGGTCACTCCAGCTCCCATGTCCTGGAGTTGCCCAGGCCAGGCTACTAGACAAGGGGTGGAAACAATTCATGGTTGTGCTCAGCCTTGACCCTATGGTGTCCCCCAGGTGCCCCCAGCCCTGCCGCAGGAAGGGAATGGGCTCAGTGCCCGCGTGGACGAGGGCGTGGAGGAATTCTTCTCCAAAAGGCTGATTCAGCAGGATCGCCTGTGAGTAAGGGGCAGTTGTAGGGGGTGGGAGAGGGTGGGCTGTTCCATGGGTCTTCCCACTCACTGCTGGCTGTTCCCACAGCTGGGTCCCTGAAGAGGACCCAGCCAACGAGGGGAGTGCCACCCCTGTTCCTCGTACACTGCGAAAGAAGCTGGGTACCCTCTTTGCCTTCAAGAAGCCTCGTTCAACACGGGGGCCACGGACTGATCTAGAGACCAGCCCTGGGGCAGCTCCCCGCACTCGGAAGACCACACTCGGAGACCTGTTGCGGCCACCAGCCCGTCCCGGCCGTGGGGAGGAACCTGGTGGGGCTGAGGGGGGCACCAGCAGCCCTGACCCTGCCCGCAGGAGCCGGCCTCGTTACACTCGGGAAAGCAAAGCCTATTCAATGATACTACTACCGGCTGAGGAGGAGGAAGAAACACTGGGTGCCAGACCTGACAAGGTAGGCCTGGGGACATGGGGCGAGGGCTCTGCAAGGCCTGAGGCAGTGGGCTCTCTCCCCATTTGGGCTTCTCGGTCCGCAGCGCCGGCCCCTGGAGCGGGGAGACACAGAGCTGGCCCCATCCTTTGAACAGCGGGTCCAAGTGATGCTGCAGAGGATCGGCGTGAGCAGAAGCAGCGGGAGTACCGAAGGCAAGAGGAAGCAAGTAAGTAGGGAGGGCCACAAGTGCAAAGTGAGGGGGCAGGTGACATGTGGCAGTCTGTGGGTGACATATGTGACCAGAAGGAGACTCATGACACACAGACGACGCTATCAGTTCTACCTCCTCCTCCTCAAAATAGTCCTCAGCTTCAGCCTTCCTTCCTTCCTGGCTTCTGCCCTGGCCCCTGCTACCTCCTCCTTGGAGCTGGGACGGTCCTTCCGCTGTAGATCGAACAGAACCCTGACCTTGTCACCTGCATTCGAAACAGCAAATCCTCCAGGGACTTCCTCTCAAGACCCTGCCCTGCCTCCTAACCCCACCCCAAGGCCTTAGCCCTGGTCACTGCTTTCATCTTGCCGTGCTCCACCCGGTGCATCTCAGGGCCTTGTCACGCATTCCTCTGTTGGGAGCTGCTTTCAGCCTCTCATCACCACCCCTGGGTTACATCAGTTTCCTCTTCACCCATCCCAGCATCTCCTGGTGGGCATTTACTGGTAGTTACAAGAATGAAGACAGAACAAGACTAGAGTGAGGGCAAGACTGAGCTTGACTTCCCTGTTTCCTACAGAGCAAGGATGGAGAGATCAAGAAGGCTGGCTCGGATGGTAAGTGGGACCCTGTGCTAGGGCAGTACAGCTTTGGTGAGGGAGTTGGCCTTAGGGAGCTAGTCTCCAAGGCATTGGCTCTCCTGGGGGGACAAGGGGAAGAGGCCAGGTTTTTCTTCCCCTCACTCCGAAGGGCTGGTGCCTGAACCCCCAGGCCTGCGTTGCAGGTGACATTATGGACAGTTCCGCAGAGGCCCCTCCCATCTCGATCAAGTCCCGCACCCACTCTGTGTCTGCTGGTAAGGGCCACGGACTGTGTTGGGGGACATGCAACGGTGGGGGGGGGGGTTGTCAGACCACTGGTTAGGCTCATACCATTCTCCCTGCAGACCCCTCGTGCAGACCTGGTCCGGAGGGTCAAGGGCCTGAGTCTACCAGCTGGAAGACACTGGGGCAGCAGCTGAATGCAGAGCTTAGGGGCCGTGGTTGGGGCCAACAGGACGGTCCCGGCCCCCCCTCCCCTTGTCCCAGCCCCAGCCCACAAAGAGCCAGCCCCTCCCCAGACAGCCTGGGCCTCCCTGAGGACCCTTGCTTGGGCCCCAGGAATGAAGGTAAGCGGGCACCCTAGGCCCCACTCAAATACGGGGCTGGGGACCCTGACAGGAGGGAGGCAAGGGCTGGGGTCGGGATAGCTGTCCAGACCATACCCTGATATCCTGGCCTCCCCCAGATGGCCAGCTGAGGCCGAGGCCTCTCTCAGCAGGGCGACGAGCAGTCTCTGTGCATGAGGACCAGCTTCAGGCCCCTGTTGGTGAGGGGGGACACCTCTCTGCTTGAGTGCAGGAGGAGATGGGGGAGGGTAGACTCTTTGTGGCTCTGGTCCTTGGAGGGGGCCACCACTGAGGGAAGGGGTTGAGAAATCAAGGAGCCCAAAGGCTTGGAGCAAGGGGCTGCCCAACCCTTCCTCCTAGCCCTGACTCCACCTCCAGAAAGAGTGACTTCTGCCCCGGGGTGGGAGGATGCAGGGGAAGGCTTGGGAACAGGCAGCAAGCCCCTAGCAAAACTGCCCCTCCCCTGCCAAGTCTGTGTGTGTCTCAGAACGGCCCCTGCGGCTGCAGCGCTCCCCTGTCCTCAAGCGGAGACCAAAGCTTGAGGCACCTTCATCTCCCAACCTCGGTAAGAGGAGGCTAGGGCCAGCTGCGAGGGGGGGGGGGGGGGCGCGGGGGGGGGGGGGCAGGACTGCTTGGTCCAGTCTTGACCCCTCCTCTCCCTTCCTCCTCCCCTTGCAGGATCTGGCCCTGGAGCCCAACCTCTCCCCCCACTGCCTCCTACAGAGCCCTCCAGCCCTGAGCCAAACCCACCCTCCCCAGCCACAGACCAAAGAGGCGGCGGCCCCAACCCCTGACCCTCTCCTGCCGCATGAGATTATTTTATTAAAAAACTCAAAGGAGCAGCGTGTGGAGCACTGTTTGTCTATCCCAGGCATGGATCTGTGTGCATACATCCTCCCCCATGCTCCCTCACACCTGGGTTAGCTCAGAATCTGGCTGTGGTTCCATCAGAAAGTGCAAGGCCCAGGCCACGAGCTGGGGAGGGAGCCTGGAAAGAAAACCATGGCTGTAGGTCAACGGGGATGGGGACTGGTGACTGAAAGCATAGGGGCAGCCCTAGGCACTCACCTGACAGCTTGGACCTGGGCACAGAGGGAGGTGCAGGGTGGCTCGTACTCATATTGGAAGGCAGAACCATCACGATGCCTCTTTGGAGGGTCCTGAAGGTGGTGTGGTATCCGGAGAGGGGCCAGTAAGGACCCCTAACCCCATCCAAGGCTACCCCCCCACCGCTACTCCCAGCTCCACCCAAGGCTTCCCCCATTTTACTATCCATGTATGCTCACCCAAACAGGGCTGGACTCCAGGGCTCCTGTGCTCGTTTTTGTCCTTGCAGAGTGCTGCCATTTCTTGGGGGGCAACCCTAGCTCCTTGAACTCCAGGCTAGGTTTCTGGGCCCTGGTCACAATGGCCTGATGTGGACTGGGTACATGGCCAAGGGGTGACAGACTTGGGGTGCAGCTCAGGAGTGGGGAACTGGGTACATGACTAGGGTGTGGGGAGCTGAGGGGCCGGGGGCCAGGGGCTGAACAGATGGCTGGTACAGCCTGGGAGCTGCCCTTCTGCACTGGGTCTGAAGCAGCCAAGGACAGGGCAGGCAGAAGGCTGATGCTGGCACCGCTCTCCTCTGAGGACATGTGGCTGGATAAAGCTGGGGTTCCTGGGAAGAAGGGGACTGACTGGGCACAGCCCTCTCAGCTCAGTGGCCCATGAGTTTAGGCAGGCCTCCAGGGACTGTGTTCATCCCCCACCTGGGTGTGCAACCTTTGCAGCAGCCTGGGAACCTAGCTGACAGCAGTGAATGCCTGTGGCCTAGCACCACCTTACCTGAGGAAGTAGGTGAGGAAGGAGAGAGGAGGGTCAGCGATAGGTCCTGCACAGCTGGGTCTGGTGGGAGCAGCTCAGGGCCTGAGGGTCAGGGGGAGCTTATTAGCACTGTGAGCACTGGGCCCCCAGGTACTCCCTCTTCCCCTCTCCAGTCCTCCTTACCCTGTGCCCTCTGCCCTGGGCCCAGAGAGCTCAGAACTCGCTGGTCATTCTCAGAGATGTGCAGCCATGAGCTGGGGACTGTGTACACAGCTTCTCCCTGTGGGGACATAAACTCTCAGCACAGCCCTTGCCCAACTCCTCACCCTGACACTCCCCAAGGGAAGCCCCAGACTGACCGTGGCCCTAAGGCGGGAGGAGGCCCAGCGGGTGAGGGGGGGTGCTGTGCAAGGGCCTGCCAGCATCAGACAGCTCTCAGCCAGGCGCACTAGCGCCCCCCGATGCTCCTGGTCCTCCTGCACCTCATCCAGAAGTTGGGACAGTGAAAGGCCTGAGGGCAGGGGACCAGAGGATGGGCCAAAACTTAGAGAGAAGGAAGGGAAGGGTGAGTAGGGAGAAGAGCTTACTAAGGAAGCAAGAGGTGATGACTGGGAGGTCACTCCGCGGAAGTTAGGGTCACTGGCCAACCCCTGTAAGTACCTGCACTGGGGGAGATGGACTCTGAAAGGTGCTCCCTATAGAAACAGAGAAGACAAGCCTGAGGAACAATCCTGAGGCCTGTCTACACACATTTACCATCCCCTGACACAGCCACACTTGACTGAAGAGCCCAATTCCATACTCACTCCAGACAGTCAAAGAGCTTTTTCTGCACATCCGGGTCCTGGTTGCTGAGAACAAAAAAAGAGAGTAGTAGGCAACGTTGTTACTAGGGGCCTGAGCCCTCCCACCCAAAAGACCTATACCAACGGCAGCCAGGTGTGGGTAGGGAGAAGCAGCTGGTGGGGGCAGGCATCACTTACCAACCAATCACCCGTTCCCGGGGCTGCTCTGTGGGCAGCAGGCTGAAGCGGTCCACCTGGAGGTAGAACTCAGCGGGCTGAAGTGAGTTCAGGAGCAGGTTTTAGGAGTTGTCACGGAGTCAGGCTCATTAACCCACCCAAGCCAGCCTCACTACTCACCGCGCCGCCTTCGGCGACTTGGACGCGGACCCCACAATCCTGCAGCAGCAGCAGCCGGCCTTCTGCCCCTCGGAAGCCGAACTCCTTCTCCTCCCTGCCGCGAGCGCGACCGTCACGGCCTTAGCTCGCTCGAAAACAGCCCCGCCCGCCTGCGACCCGCGCACCTCCGGCTCAAGCCTCGCGTTCTTCCCGGAGACCCGGATTTCCCCAGGCCCCGCGCCGCGTCTCTCACCAGTCCGAGGCGTTCAGGGCCTCCCGCGTCACTAGGCACCGGACACTGTGGGTCCCGTCAGACACAAGCAGCGCGGCCGCGACTTCAGACGGGTCAGGGGCGCGGGACGGGCCGGGGGCTTCGGCCTCCTGCAGCACCTGACGGCGTCGACTGGCGTCAATCCCACCGCCCTCGGGCCCTGCCCTGGTCTCCGAGCCCTGAGAAGCGTGGGGGACTCACCTCGAGCAGCTGCCCCGCCTGCGGACTTGAGAGTGCATCTGACCCCAGGACCAGCTCTCGAATCCAAGGCCGCAGAACCAAGCTCCCCAAGCTTGCCATTCCCGCAGCTGCCCCCAGCAAAGAACCACCAGCCTGGGTTTCCCGCGGACGCCGGGGCCCCGCCTCTCGACGGAAGAGGAAGCGTACCGTGGCTGGGCGGGACCCAAGGTCGAGGCCCCGCCCACATGCGTGCCCGCGCGTGCGCACGAGCCGTGTTGTTCGGACAGTTGCGTGCAGACTCTTGTGGGGTAGGATGGCTTGCAAACCTGCTTGGTTTTACCCGGGTGTCTCCGAGCAGCGGCCCGGCGTTTGGGCCGTTCGCTAAGACTCCCGTGACACCGGGAAGGATGGGGCCAAGGGCTGGCTCGGATGGAGAGGGAGGGATCCGGGGCTTGAGGCTGCGGCCAGGAGTGGTCAACCGAGTTGGCTCAAAGCCAGTTCAACACCGTGTGAACCCGCGGAGCTCAGCAAATACTTACGGCTCAGTTTCCTCATCTAAAACATGCAGTCATGTAACGTTGTAAGGCCAATGGAAATAATAGTACATAGACAACACTCAATAAATGTCACTTCCCTCAACCTCCCCTTGGGATTGGTCATACCCCTCCCCCCAGACTCCAGAGACTTGCGCACCGTAGCGTAATGACGTAAGAGCACACGAAGACGCCTCCGCCCCCATCTCCGTTTCCTAGGAAACGTGGACTCCGCGTTCCACTCTCTGTCGCTGCCCCCTTGACGTCATGGTCCGGATGGGAGGGCGGGGCGAGTGCTACCGCCAGGGGCGGGGCAGCACGAGCCGGCCTGCCGGGGCTGTGCACCTGCGCCTCGGCGGGCCGCCTGGGGCACCGTCCCCGGCCCGCCCGGCCTCACCATGGCCAGGCCGCAGAGGACTCCGGCGCGCAGTCCCGACAACATCGTCGAGGTGAAGAGCAAAGTAAGGGCCCCTCTGGCCCCGGCTCCGGCCTCGGCCCTAGGCGCTTCCAATTCCCTTATTCTCCCCTTTCCTAGCTTCTTAGTCCCCACCACCTTTTTTTCTCGCCTCCATCATTCATGTCCCATTCTCCGGCCTTTCCTCTCGCTTTCCTCCATCCATCCTCCTTCCACTGCCGGCCTCTAGAGTCCCTCTGTGGCCTTGGTACCTGGAGGGAGGGGAGAAGACCTTGGACAGCGTCCCTTGTACTGGAGCTGCAGCCTGCTGCAGCCGTAACAACAGCCTTTTCTGACCTCTAACACCCTCGGACCTGTGGTGGGAAAGGGCACGGGGTCTGTCCTGACCCCTCCTCTCGCCCACCCCCTGCCTCCAGTTTGATGCTGAGTTCCGACGCTTCGCGCTGCCCCGCGCATCGGTGAGTGGCTTCCAAGAGTTTTCGCGGTTGCTGCGTGCAGTGCACCAGATCCCGGGCCTGGACGTGCTGCTTGGCTATACAGATGCTCACGGCGACCTACTGCCCCTCACCAACGACGACAGCCTGCACCGGGCCCTGGCCAGCGGGCCCCCACCGCTGCGCCTGCTAGTACAGAAGCGGGGTGAGGAGGATGGGGTACAGTGGGTAGCCTCTGTGGGGTAGGACTACAGGGCAGGTCTACAAGGGTTAGCCCATGCCCAGGGCGTCCAGGCTTCACCCTCTGCAGTCCCTGCCCTTGGCCTGACCTCCAAGTGGTAGGAAATAGCTACAGTGCCCCCTTCCCCAGGCCTGGGCCTGAGGGAAAAGGGCCCACGTGGGAGAGCAGGGTCTCTGATCTCAGCACCCCCCTTCTCCTGCAGCAGAAGCTGACTCCAGTGGCCTGGCCTTTGCCTCCAACTCTCTGCAGCGGCGCAAGAAAGGGCTTCTACTTCGGCCAGTGGCACCCCTGCGCACCCGGCCACCCCTACTAATCAGCCTGCCCCAAGATTTCCGCCAGGTTTCTTCAGTCATAGATGTGGACCTACTGCCTGAGACCCACCGACGGGTACGCCTGCACAAGCATGGCTCCGACCGCCCCCTGGGTTTCTACATCCGAGATGGCATGAGTGTACGTGTAGCTCCCCAGGGCCTGGAACGGGTTCCAGGCATCTTCATCTCCCGCCTGGTACGAGGGGGCCTGGCTGAGAGTACAGGGCTGCTGGCAGTCAGTGACGAGATCCTCGAGGTCAATGGTATTGAGGTGGCTGGGAAGACCTTGGACCAAGTGACGGACATGATGGTCGCCAACAGCCACAACCTCATTGTCACTGTCAAGCCAGCCAATCAGCGCAATAATGTGGTGCGTGGGGCATCTGGGCGTCTGTCAGGGCCTCCCTCTGCTGGGCCTGGGCCTACTGAGGCTGACAGCGACGATGACAGCAGTGATCTGGTCATTGAGAACCGCCAGCCTCCCTGTTCCAATGGGCTGTCTAAGGGGCCTCCATGCTGGGACCTGCGCCAGGGCCATCTACTTCCTGGTGCCCGAAGCTCTCTGCCCTCCCTGGATGATCAGGAGCGGGCCAGCTCTGGATGGGGGAGTAGCATGCGAGGAGATGGTAGTGGCTTTAGCCTCTGACAGGCAAGGACGCAGCCCCTTGCCACTCCAGGCTGCTGGGACATGGCAGGGACCTCCCCAGTGGGGGTTTTAAGCTTGCTCACAGGGCCCTCTCAGTCTGGGGAACATTAAAGGTTTTCTACAAATGCAGTCATGGTCTTTCTGTGTCCCAGCCTTAATGTCCTCCTTGGTCTCACAATTTTGCCTTCTGCCCTGGATACGAGGCAGGAGTGGTAAGGACAACAGAGAGACCTTCCTGCACTCAAGCAGCAGGAGGGACACCAGACTTGGCATTTCTAGGGTAAGAAAAAGCTCTTATGTAAACAAATCTCACTGTGTACAAAAGGTTTAATTTTGACTAAGGGGTTAAGAGGCTGGGCTGCCCTTCTACAGCCACCAGTGGCTGGGAAGAGTGCTCTGGGGAAACTGCCCACCCCACTGCTCCTGTCTTCAGACTCCGTTCTATGATGGGGCCTCATCCTGCCCTTTGCAACCATGTGGCGATTCTCAGTGAGGACCCCCATAACTACCCCCATAAAAGGGCTCAGGCATCCATCTTCACAAAGACCTTGGGGCGGGAAAAGATCCTGATGGCTTCCTCTACTTGCACCAGCTTCCGGTCCAGCTCAGCACGGTGGCCCTGGGCCCTGAGTGAATCTGCCCCAGCAGGCAGCAGGACCAGCTCACGTAGCAACTGGCTCTGGCCTACAAGGGGCCCAGGAACAGTGAGTGCCAGGCAGGGCTGCATGGTCCCCACTGGGTTCCCCATCCACTACCCCCCAACCCCTTGCCCATGAACTCACTCTGGAGCAGATTGCTCAGTGTCTCCAGCCTCTGGTTCTCAGGCATGCGAGTGTGGCCAGGGGGCATGGCAGGGTCCGGCTGGCTCTGCTGGCGGGCCTCAGCCTCCCGCCGCCACAGATCCCTGCGTTCCAATAAGCTGCAGACGCACAGGCTCAGAGTTGGTGGTCCTAGGGCAGAGGTTGCCTCCCACCCTCCAGAGGCACCCTTCACCCTAGATGTTGGGCAGTGGGACCTACTAATGGGGCATGTGGCCCTTCTGCGTGGCATCATAGTGCGCTTGGGCTTGCCGCTGCTGCTCCAGCACTCGAGCCAGGACCTGCAGTGAGCGGGAGTGCCTCCGGGGGGCCCTCTTGGCAGTGCGGGCATTGTGGCTGATGAAGTCCACACCCAGGCCTGGTCCCTGCAGGACACGGCAAGCACGATGGGGTAGACAGCACCGTGATGTGCTCCTGAACCCCTCAAGATCTCTGCCCCCCCAGCCCCCACCCATCCTCTCACCTTAGCACTGGGGCCTGGTGGGGTTAGCTGAGGGCTGGGGACACGGGGTGGCGGGAGCCCAGGGCCGCAGCGGGAGTGTGCCCGCAGGAAGTGGGCAGGCTCTGTTCTAGAGGCAGGGCTGGGCTCCTGGAGGGCAGGGCACAGCAGAGGAATCAGTCAAGCTGAAGTCAGGGTCTTAAGCCAGCCATAGAGTGAGCTTCTGTTCCTTCTGCCTGTGAGGATACTTCTCTATCTCCAGCCCTATGGGCCTCTTCCCTCTTGAAGGAACACTTCTATCCATGAGCATTTAAATATGTGGGTCTCTCACATCTTTAGGAGAACAACAAACCACCCCTCCTTCTCACATTTTAAGGAAAACAACAAACCAGTCCTAGCTCTGGCTACCATTCCCTTTTTCTCTCCTTCCTGGCCAAGCTTCCTGGCTCTGACCCCACCAAGGTCACTCATAGCTGGCCTCCAAGCCCTCAAATCCAGGGTCACTTCCCTGGTCTCACTGTCATCAGCCTAATCCTCAATAACTCCTGGGTCTCACTCTTCAGATCCAGACCTGACTCTCCATCTGTTTCCTGGACACACTCCCAACCCCCTGGGAGTCCCACAAATGCTTCAGTTTCAACAAATTTGCATATGACCTTATTGTCTTTTCTCTCAATCCTGCTCCTCCTTCTGAGGACTCTGGATAGTGATATGGTACTACTATCTACTGAAGAATCCCACCACAGTACCCCTGCCCTTCTCACTGCCCTTAGAAATAAAGGTTGAGGGGCGCCTGGGTGGCTCAGTCGTTAAGTGTCCACCTTCGGCTCAGGTCATGATCTCAGGGTCCTGGGATCCAGCCCCACACCGGGCTCCCTGCTCGGCGGGAAGCCTGCTTCTCCTCTGCCTCTTGCCCCCCGCCCCACCCGCCCCGCTCATGCTCTCTCTCTCTCGTACTCTCTCTCAAATAAATAAAATCTTAAAGAAAGAAAGAAAGAAAGAAAAGAAAGAAAAGAAAGAAAGAAAGAAAGAAAGAAAGAAAGAAAGAAAGAAAGAAAGAAAGAAAGAAAAGGGCGCCTGGGTGGCTCAGTTGGTTAAGCGACTGCCTTCGGCTCAGGTCATGATCCTGGAGTCCCGGGATCGAGTCCCGCATCGGGCTCCCTGCTCGGCAGGGAGTCTGCTTCTCCCTCTGACCCTCCCCCCTCTCATGTACTCTCTCTCATTCTCACTCTCAAATAAATAAATAAAATCTTTAAAAAAAAAAAAGAAAGAAAAGAAAGAAAGAAAGAAAGAAAGAAAGAAAAGAAAGAAAGAAAGAAAGAAAGAAAGAAAGGCTGAAAAGTGGGTTATGTGATCCTTTATGATGTAGGTCCAGCTGACTTCTTAGCCTGGCATCATGCTCTTCTCCACTGTACACAACATCCCACTGCACACACTCCCTCTGGTCTTAGGACTTCTGTGAGGTTCCATCTCAGTAGAATGTTCTCTTCCATTCTCCCCTTGCCTAATTCCTACTTGCCCCTCAGGATCACCCAGCCATCGCCACTTCTGAGGAAACCCCAGCCCGACTCTGCGCAAATCAGCTATTTCTTAGCCCCTGTTACCCTAGTCCCCTGTGATTTTCATCCCTCCCCATAACTCGGATCTCAGTATAACTGCCTATCAGTCAACAAGATGAACAATGCTTCTGGCTCTCCAAGGTAGGTACCTGCAGCTGGGCCTTGACCCGGGACTCCACTTTGTCATATTTGGGCGAGCGCCACAGAGCCTTCAGGGGCCTGGGCTGGCTCTGCTCCCGGCTGCGCTCCTGCTCACGGAAGCGCCTCTGGATCTCCCTGATCCGCTTCAGGTTCTCCTTCTCATGGTCTTTACGGTCCTTCCCTGGAAAAAGATGTTGCCAGACTCTACCCTACATATAGCCCAGGAGATCCAACTCCCAGTTGGAGTTCACACACTGGGCCCACACCCGCCCTCCTACAGAAAGGTCTCCCTGACCTCTCCATCTAAGACAGTATACACATCACTACATTCCCTTCCTGACATAGTAATTATCTTCTTCTGTCCTTGATTATTCTCTACATTTTTATTGTGAAGTACACCAATAATCATCTTGTATATTATATCCATCTCTTCACTTGTTTACTGTTTTTCTAGCACCTACAGAGCGGGCACGCAGGAGGCACTCAACACACAATGTTTCGCTGATGCGTGAATTCATTAAGCTGAACTAGGGTTCCTGGGAACAACTTCATTCAGTCCTCTCCCGTGAGGAAGTAAGTGCATTTCCCCCTCCTTCTATAGTTGGGGAAAATGACACTCAGGGAGGCAAAGCCTGAACCCAGATCTGGGAAGGAGAAGCAACGGTTTTGATCTCAGCGTTCGACCTCATACTGGCCTCATTGCCCCTTCTGTCTGAACTTACTCTTGGGAGAGGCCCCAGGGCCTAGGGAGATGCCCCCGAGTTGCAGCAGCACTCCCCCGACGCCACGCCGGCCAAGCTCCAGGATCTCTCTGGCTCCGGGACCTACGGGGGGGCCACGCGGAGGGGTGGCGTCCAAATCGAGGTCCGAAGTCAGCAGGTCCAGCTTCAGCGCGTTTCCCTCAAGGCGTCCTTGGGCTGACAAGCCAGACGGGGAGCTCAGTGCGGAGCTCAGTGGTGGAGCGGAGCCAGAGCCTCGCCCCGCCGCGCCGCACCCCTCCAACTCACCCGAGGCCGGCCGCCGGTAGTAGTCAGGGCAGAGCGTAGGGTCTGGAGGGATGGGCCCCGAGATGCGGGATGGGCCCTCGCACATGCCGCTGTCGCTGCCCTGCAACGGTGCACAGAGGCCCCTTTCTCAGCCCAGTGCCTCCTCCCCGGTCCTGGGCCCGGACCCTGACCCCAGCGGCGCCCTCCATTCCCGGTCCCCGCCGCGCAGCCAGACCCCGCCAGCGCTCGCCGCCTCCGCTCCTAACCCACTTTCCTGCCCAGTTCGCGACCCCTTCCTCGCAACACTCGGGCAAGGAACTCACCGGAGCAGTTTTGCCGCCCGCTGCTACAACCCCACGGGCTTGCTGTTGCCAGGCAACAGTAGTTTCCGTCCCCGAGGTCAGGGGCCAAGGCCCCCTGGCGCAAAGCCTTCTGGGGCTTGTAGTTCCAGCTGAGGGTGGAGCGGAGCCACCGTCAGGTTCCCCTCCCAGCCGCCTGCCCTCGCCGGCGGGTCTTTCGGGTCAGCGCCAGGTCCGCAAGTCCGGCCTCTCTCCCTCCTCCCCGCAAGCCACCTCCGAGGAAGCGCTGACCCCGCGCAGCCATGGCCTCAGCCGGGGGCGAGAGACGGCCAGGGGCCCAGGAGAGGACCGCTGCGGGGCCGGCACAGCTCGCGGAGTCGTCCGGTGGCCACGCTCAGAGCTCTGAGGTGACCGTCAGGCTGTGTAGTCTTCAAACACTTGTCCCGGGCACTCTAAGAGGCCAAACTCTGTGCGACGCCCCCCTAACTGCCAGGACAAGCTCCACGGCAGGGAGGGGCACGGGCTGGTGCCCTTCATCTGCATTTGGTGTTTGTCAGGTGTCTCATGACTGATGCCCTGTATCTTTTGCCTGGTGACCAGTTACCTATGTGTCCCTCTAGTCTCCGGTGATGGCAGACCCGTGCCTGGCGCCAGCCTATGAGGCCTGCCGGAGCCTGGGTGAAGACAAGTGCCCAACAGGACCAGTCTCAGAGCCAGGGCTCCAGGAGGAACAACTCAAGCTGGAGGAAGAGAGGCTCAAGCTAGAGGTGGATTCACTAGAGGAGAGAGGCCCCAGGCCTATGGCCTCCATTGTGAGGACCAGTCATGGTCCGAAGAGGAAGCCTGTCAAGTGAGGGAGCTTTCAGAGGGAAGGAGCTGCAGGGCTGGCGGAGGGGGTTGGCTGGGCTCACACTCCTACAGAGTGCATCCTTGTCCCCTGCCACCACCATCACTCCTCACTCCCTCTGTTCCTGAAGAGCCCTGGCATTGGCAGCGGGGGTGGGGGGGACGGGGTGGGGGGCGGGGGGTTGGGCATCCAGATGAGGAGTCTCAAGGCCTTGTAGGGTACTGAGCTCACATGAGCTCTAGTCCCCTGTCCAGCCCAGAGCCTCACTGACCAGGAAGGGAGAATCTGGGCCCCAGGTGATAGACAGGCAGGGCTATTCCCTATGGTCAGGGCACAGGAGCCAAAGCTGGAGGCTGGCTCCTTAGGCCTCCTGTCCCCCAGCCTCCCAGGGCCTAGCCACCAAGCCCATCCTAGGGCTGAAGCAGAGATGCTACAGGGGCTGCCACTGCAGAAGGAGGAGTCAGAGAGTAGCCAGAGTGAGCCCTTCCCATCTGCCAAACAGCACAAAAAAGCCAAGAAGCGCAAGAGTCTGGGGGCTCCAGTGCTCCCAGCTCTGGCCAGCACAGTGTCTGCCCCTTCAGAGACCTTGGGGCTAGAGCGTGAGTGGCAGCCCCTGGGCCTTCCCTTTTCCTCCTGCCTGATGGAACCCTGACATGGCACAGCGTGGGTGTTCCAGCTCCTGCCCTGCCCCGGGTCATTGCAGGGAAGGCCCAGCGCCTGCGGCCCCTGTACCAGTACATCAACTACTGCAATCCTGAGCTGAATGAGGCAGGGGAGGGGGACAGGGAGGCTGAGGCAGAGACGGAGCCTGAGTTGGAGCTGGCCCTGGTCCCCGAGGAGGCCGGTGTGGAGCAACTGCAGGCCTTGCTGCCCGTGCCAGGTGAGCTGGCCTCGGGCCTCTCTCAGCCCTGCCCCAGTACATTTGTGTCCTCCACCCATGCTCTGGTTCCCCTGGGAGAGGAGGTGGGAGAGGAGCCTGGGTGTTTGCCCAGGCTGGGGGGCAGCGGCTGCCTCAAGGCTGAGGTGGATAAGTCCGCCCAGGTGGACATCGACAAGATGCTGAGTGTTTGCGCAGCCCCACTTGTACCTCCGCTCTCTCCTCAGTACAAGTGACTTTCCTGCCCCCCCCCATTGGTGGCTCCCCTTCTCCCAAGTCTGAACCAGAGCAGCAGCCTAGGCCTTGGGGTGCAGGGGAAAATTTGGCCCCTCTCCCTACTTGGGACCTTGGACTTGCTGAAAATAAACATTTTTCCTTTTCTCAGACTTGGTGATTTTGCAAATAAGATGGCTGAAGAGAGGCTGGGAAGGTGGGTGCAGGGTTTGAAGCTTGACTGGTCATCCGGATCACCCAAGAACTTGACAAAAGTACACGTTCTTGGGCACGACCCCAGACCTAACCAAATCAGAATCTGCAGGGCTGAGGCCTAGTTTTGTGCATTTAAAGGCTCCTCAGATGAACCTGAAGGTCAGACAGGATAACAGTGTGGATGCAGAGGGAGGTGATAAGGAGAAACTTGGGGCAGAGAAAGGAAAGGGATGGCCAGGTCACGGGAAGCAGCTGCTTGGTTTTGCTCCCTGTCTCCCAGGGAAGCCGCCTGCATTTGGTCTGACCTCGAGGGTCCAACTCTTAGGATCTCCCATTGAGGTGTCAGTTCATTTGCCTGCCCCAAGAATGGCGTCTTTGGAATGCTTTCCACTTACTGGAGACCACAGCTGGACCAGACTTTGCCTCCAAGGTGGCCCTGCTAACAGAGGCATCCGTGCCTTTCTCCTGGCAGCCAGGGCGTGGTGGTGGGTGTGAGTGTTCTCCCTGGAGCTTTGCAGCCAAGTCACTGGATAACTGCTGCTTAAGAGGCAGCCAGTGCTGGCCATTTTGGAAACCCTCATATCCTGCTGCCTCCTGGTCCTCCTGCATGTCCCTCATATACCTTAAACATAGGGATCTCCAGATTAAATTAATAACTTCTCCCTCCAATCTGCTTTTCTTCCTGTGTCCCATCAACACAATGGTTCAAGCCAAAATCCTGGGTGTCACCCCAGACCCCATCCTGTTCTTTGCTCGTTCTTTACTCCTACAAGCTAATCAGGCATCAAGGCTGGTTGCATGTACCCTCTAGGCTGAGAGCCTCTCAGATCCCAGGGTTCACACCCCTGCCCTGGGCTCCCTGCTCAGCGGGGAGTCTCCTTCTCCCTCTCCCTCTGCCCCTCACCCCACTCGTGCTTTCTCGCTCTGCTCTCTCTCAAATAAATAAAATCCTAAAAAAAAAAATTAACTGAGCTCGACTGCCTCACTTTATGGCTGAGAAAGCAGAGGCCTTGAGTGAAATGGCTTCACATAAAATCACACCCTGGGCACCAGGGAGACACTGCCCTTTCCTGAACCCTGCAGATCTGGACCTGAGGACTCTGGCTAAGGCCTGACCCAAGAAGGCCGAGCATCTGCTTTCTGTATGGTCTCCTGGGCTGGAGGTGTGAGCCAGGCCAGCACTGACAAGGAAGCTCTGTTCCTCTCTTCCAACAGGTGACGTAGGAAATAGTAATCACCAAAGAAAGAACTGATCTACATTTGCAGGTCTCTTTCCTGACAGGTTTATCTAAGCAGGGTGGGTGAGAGTAGCCACAGAAAGGAACAAGTCACTACTATTGTTCCTAAAGGCTCACTCTAGGGGTGCCTGGGTGGCTCAGTCGGTTAAGTGTCTGCCTTCGGCTCAGGTTATGATTCCAGGGTCCTAGGATTGAGCCCCGCATCGGGCTACCTGCTAGCAGGGAGTCTGCCTCTCCCTCAGCTCATGCTCTCTCTCAAAAAAATTCTTAATAAATAAATAAGTAAATAAATAAAAGCTCACTCTAAGGGGGAAATGCTGGGTGTAATGCAAGGAGACAGGTGCCACTGAAGAGCAGAGGACCAAGGCGGCAGGACCTCAGTGGGGGAAAGAGCTGCCATTTTACCCAGGGAAGCAGGGAAGAGGCATCCCTCCAACTGACTCCTGGAGGGTTGGGTGGCCTTCCAAGCAGAGGATATGCCAGGGAAAAGCCTTGTTTATGTGAAAGACATCAGCCCCATGCAGGAGGGTCATTTAGCATGGCTGAAGTGGAGGCATGGCCACCAAGACAGCAGGGTGGGCAGTTCTGGGAGTGATGAGAAGGGGTGTAGGCAAGCGGGATCTTGGCCTGGCATTCTGGAGAGGTCACTTGAGCAAGAGTGAGAAGGGCAAAAGGAGGGAGATTGGGGACAGGGAGGTAAGGAGACTGCTGGGCTGATTGCTGATTGTCTGGGTGAGTATGAGGCCTACATTTGGTTGGGGGTGAGAAATAAGCAATAGGTATTTTGGAAGTTCTTTTCAGTGGCTTGGAAAAACTTAATCTACTCTGACCCAAGGAAGATCCTGAGATTTAGGAAACTGGTCCTGGGAGGTGATGCTGCCTTCCTCCAGGAGGGGGCGCTGCAGGACAAGTCTGGAACCGCATGCAGGCACAGTCACCCCTGAGGACCAGAACCCTGCTGGCTTCCTTGGCCACAGGCATCTGGGCTACTTCAAGGTGCATCTCCTCCCTGGGACCAACCCAAGAAATATATGATGGTAAAGATGTCTGAGGGATGGCCATGGACGTAAGCTCTGGGGAGTACCAACAGAGGACCCCAGGGTCCTCACAGAAGTAGCTCTGCACCAAGCCCACTGCCACCTGCCCTAGGACTTCTGGGAACCTGTCTTTGTAAACAAGGGGTTTGCTGTAGAGCCCCATGAAACTTCATAAGTGCCACTGTGGGTCAGTAACCTGGCTCTTTCTTAAGTAGGAGCACCTGAGTCATGTATGATGGACACTTGGGCTTTCTTAGTAAATCCCCCAATTTAGGAAGGATCCCATCATCCTCATAACACAGAGGGACTGACCTGGAGCTGATCTGATCATCCCAGGAGGAAGAGAGCAGCCTCTTTCTTTCTTTTCTTCCTCCTTCTTCTTCTTCTTCTTTTTTTTTTTTTAAAGTAGGCTCCTCACCCAGCATGCGGGGCTTAGAACTCACAACTCCCAAGATCAAGACCTGAGCTGAGATCAAGTGTCTGATGCTCAACTGACTGAGCCACCAAGGTGCCCCAAGCAGCCTCTTTTTAAACTCTACCAGCATCCTGCCTTGCAGGTTCTCTCTGCAGTCCACCTCCTAGATAAGGCCTTGCTGAGATTCCTGCTGCAGAGAGAAGCAGTAACCTGGATGGGGGCCTGAGTGGGGAGGGGCAGTGCCTGGGCACTCAGTCTCTGAGATCTGCAAGTGCTGGGGAAAGAGTAGTTCAGGGTCAGGCTCTGTAGATGGATGACCCTGACCAGGCTCCTTCCTGGCTCCATCACTTATAACTTATAGGAGGCAAGTAACTTTGCCCCGCCTCTCCCTCACTTTTCTGATCTGAATAATGAGAATATTAATATTGGTACCCCATAGAGCGGTTTGGATATTATATGAAATAACATGCATGAAGTGTATTCCCGGAGTGGGGGGGCAGCATGCAAGAAGCACATTCCCCAACACTAGCCACTGCTATTTTCTCACAAGGACAAGGTTTCAACCAGGGCAACACACAGGAAAATTGACCTGGTGACTTCTAGAAAGGGTGCCAAGAGGAAGAGGGAGACTTCCCTGAGCCTTTCTTTCTCTGACAAGGAGCCCAGGGCAAGGAAGAGAGAGGGAGGTTTAGAGAAGGGAAGAGGAGTTGGGTCTAGGCCTAATCTGGGGAGGCTGGCAAAGGAAACAAAGGGGTGTGTGTCCTTTTCCCCCACCCACCTCACTTCTGACATGGTTAAAAGGCGGTCCCAGTATAGAACAGTGAATAAAAGCAAGGCTGGTGACCGGCTGCCTGGGGCAGGCAGCGCTGGGCTGCACCCAATCCATAGGGCAACATGTGGAGCCTTCCTCTAGTTCATTCCATCCAGGTTCCCTGAGACCACTCCTCACTTCCCCTCTCCCAGGGCTCCCCAGAGCCAAATCCATGGTTGCAAGAACAGAACTTTTCCTGACCTCCGGCCCAGGAAGACCCCAAGCTCTCCCCATCTCCCTGAGACAGCAGGCATGACAGGCACAAATCAGGAAGTCTCGAGTCCTGTTGTCTGAGAAACGACTTTTTCTTGGACAGCTCCTGGGATTCAGTCGCAAGGGGATAAGCCCACTAGACCGTGATGGATCCAAAGCAGGCCAGAGCTGCTGTGAAGCCACAAGGAAAGAGAAAAATATAAACAATCTACAACAATAAACAAGCCTTTCATTATTAAAGAAACCCAATTTACCAAACAAACAACAAACAACCGTGACATAGTGTCAGACTTTCTGATTTATTTATTAACACTTATCAGATATTCCAGAACCCTATCTCCTCTCCGCCAAGTCGGGGGCCCTTTTCCCCAGGTCAACAGCCCCTGAGAGTTTACCTAATGAAGAACCCCTCCTCCCTGCCAGGGAAGGGGCAGCCTAGAGGCTGGAAGGGCCTGGTCATATGGGAAGGAGGGCAGGTGCGGATCCCTGAGGGATGACTCGACGCCCTCACCATTCCTGAGATGCCCTAGCCCAGGAAGGGCATGAAAACGAGGCTTGTCATTTTTCCTCAGGCTGAGGAATCAGCCAAGCTGGGTCCCTGCTATGCTACCTCACCTAGTTAGGACCACAAATTGGCAAAAGCAGCCTCCAAGTCGAGCTCTGGCTGGCTCTGCTCACCAGCGTGACTATGCAGAGACTGGGGGGCAGCCCCACCCCGGGCACACTGTGCTAGCCCTCAACTATATCACCACCCTGCAAGTCTGAGGAGCAAATGAGCATTGGAGGGGCTGTTTTCCCAGGGCCACCTTGGGCATCACCTGGACCCTGCCCAAGATGAAAGACACTGTGGCCAAGCCCTCCCGTGCCAGCTTCTGGTCCCTCCCCGGCCCCTCGGCCCCATGGCAGGGAGCCCACCTGCAGGCTCACAGGTTATTCCGTTGCAGTGCCTCACAGAGGTTCTGGTTGGCGTCGGGTTCTTCCGTCAGCACCTCCACAGCCTCCCACTCCCCGGATCTGCTCGACCTTTTGATGGCATCCACCACACTCTGCATGTACAGCCCATCCTCGAACGAGGCGGCCATCGAGACAGGGGTGTGGTCCCATGTGCGGCGGTCCCCCTGCCCCTGGAAAGACTGGCGCAGGGCCTGCACCATGTAGACCATGCCCTTCAGGTAGAGCAGTGGGACGTCCTGGGGCCCCTGCTCGGGCAGCCCTGCCCCCACGGCCAGCGAGTCCCTCAGGAGCAGCTCCTCTTGCGTGGCAGAGTTCTTCTGCCCGTAGAGGTCCGCTCCTCGGGCAACGAGGCGTCCTGCAGAGCCCACCACCATGACCTCATGCACAAAGGCGCCTGGCATGTTGAAGTTAAGTGTTACTGTGCTGCACACCCCCCCACCCATGAGCATCTGGAAGAAGCAGAAGTCATCACTGGTGACATGCCGGATGCCACGGATGGCCGCATTCTGCCTCACAAAGGTCTTGAGCAGCCCATGCACCTTCTCAGCTCTCCGGCCGGTCAGGTGGGTCAGCAGGTCCACAATGTAGGTGCCCATGGTGTGCAGGCCCCCGCCGCCCATGAGCTCGTCACAGATCCAGCCGTAGTTGGGGCTGAGCAGGCTGCCTGAGTAGATGCGGGCATCGCAGATCATCACCGCGCCCACGTAGTGCTCCGCGATCAGCTGCTTCATGCGCACGAAGGCAGGCAGGAAGCGCAGCACGTTCCCCACCAGGCTCATCAGCTGCGGGTAGTAGCGTGAGGCAGTCACCATCCGAAAGGCATCCACTGAGGTTGCTGCCTTCTCGCAAACCACATTCTTTCCAATACCTAAGAACAAAACACACCAGAAAATCTCAAAGTTCCAGGAGATTTTACACTGGGGGAAAATCTTTTCTTGAAGGCACATGAACTCTGAAAAGCCTCCTATTATCAGATGGTGGCCTGGGGCAAGAGGAAAAGCAATGGCTTAGATAAAAATGGTACCCTGTGACTGGGACTGGAGAACAAGTTATAGGCTGGAGAAAGATGAGTAAATTCTTTTTTTTTTTTTTTTTTAAGATTTTATTCATTTATATGACAGAGAGAGACAGCAAGAACAGGAACACAAGCAGGGGGAGTGGGAGAGGGAGAAGCAGGCTTCCCGCTGAGCAGGGAGCCCAATGTGGGACTCGATCCCAGGACCCTGGGATCATGACCCGAGCCGAAGGCAGACGCTTAACGACCCGAGCCGAAGGCAGGCGCCCAAAAGATGAGTAAATTCTTAAGGGAAAATGAAAGGAGTAGAGGCAGAAAGTGCAAACCAGGAATGGGAAGTGAACAGAGGAGGTATGATGGGTAATTTTATGTGCCAACCTGGCTAGGCTGTGGTGTCCATCAAATACCAGTCTGGACACTGCTGAGAAGGTATCTTTTTAGGTGTGATTAGCATTTAAACCAGTAGGTTTTGAGTACATCAGATCACCCT
Source organism: Mirounga angustirostris (assembly GCF_029215605.1). NCBI lineage: Eukaryota > Metazoa > Chordata > Mammalia > Carnivora > Phocidae > Mirounga > Mirounga angustirostris. The sequence goes on along the minus strand of NW_026991724.1, from coordinate 18,239,613 downwards.
CCACAATCTGGGTGGGCCTCATCTAATCAGTTGAAGGTTCGGGGATGGGAGTGGGGAAAGACGGAGGTTCCATGGAGAGGAAGGAATTCTGCCTCCAGACTCAAGTTTGCAACACCAACTCTTGCTGGGATTTCCAACCTGTTGTCCTGCCCTGCAGATTTCAGATCTGTCAGCTCCAACAGTCACATGAGCTGATTCCTTAAATTTCTCCCTCTCTATATATACCTTCATTGGTTCTGTTTCTCTGGAGAACGCTGCCTAATACACGTGGGCTGGAGAGATGGACATGCCTATGTACTTTCATACATTTATTAGATCATCAGCTTGGGGCAAAAGTATCTAATCCATGTTCTAGGGGATGGGCTTTGTACTCTCAGTTGTAACTGCAGAAAGGGCCCTAAGATTTCCCAAAGATTGTTCTCTGAAAACACTGGTCCAATACGTTAGTGTAGTCAAAAGGTCAGAAAATGTCTGTTTGGCTCTAGTAGGAGGGGAAAGGGAATAAAAATATTCCTTCTGTCCTCATGACTGTCCTGAGTATACTGTAGCTGGGGTGTACTGAGAGGGCAAAACAAGGCTAGAAAAAGCCCTGAAGAGAGAGAGCTAGAAGACTGAGCAGATTCCATATTAGGAAGAAGGACTGATACTCCTCCATGTTTTAAGATGAAAGCTCATGAGGGAATGAGCAGTCACAAGACACCAACACCGGGATACTCCTGTGAGCTTGGGGTGGTTCAAATGGAAGTCCTATGTTAATACCTCCACAGATGTAGGGGTGGGGGGGAAGCAAGGGGAGAGGTCCTTGCACTCAGGTCTGGCAGGAGACAGCCCTGCAAGGAGAGTAGCACCTGATTGTTATCATGATCTGCTCTTGGACAGTCTCCAATATCCCCCTACACATGTGGGATTTTAGGATTAGGGACTGGAGAATCACAATATTGGGTGACAATTTGGCCACTTGGCTGCAGAACATTTATGGCTGACCAGGGAAATAATGAAGAAACTAGATTATCAGACATAAACACCCCATCTGAGGGCTGCAGCTCCGACCAACCCAGAAACTACCTGCTGTAACTCTTCACTGCAGGGATTGGGTGGACACTGCAGCATGGGGCAGAGTGAAGATGGGGTGGGGGGAAAAGGACTCTTGTGACTGCTGGGAGCTTGGTGATGATTAAAACCAGGATAAGAAATCTCTGTTCCATGCCAAGAGAGGTCAGGGAAGGGGGAGAGACCTTCCTTCTTGAGCCCAAACAATAGGAATGCTTTTGAACTTAGGACCCAATAGTATTATCTGTATGGGAGCTAAAGGCCATCTTGAGTTAAACAGGCTCCTGCAGGCCAAATGTACATGATCTTTAACTTTAGAGAACCTGGGTTGTGCTGAAAGACATATTTATTTAAGTTATCTAGCATTCCTGCTAGGAAGCCAAAGGAGAGATTAGAGAAGCTGGGAACTGGTTTTTGTTAACAGGGAGTGGAAAAGCATGGATGCTGAATGCTTATTAGCTCAGACTTTTTGGAGTGTGAATAAATTTCAAGCTACAACCCTTTCTCCAGCTCATACTCCCCAGATTTCCCAGGACTGGGTTCCCCTGAACACCAGAGGCCCAGAGAGGCTGCCCCAGAACACCTCTTTGTTCCCTATTAGCACAGTGCCTGTTCAGAGCTCTAGGACCACAGCACTCCTGTTAGCCCATCTAGAGGCATGGGACTAGAGAAAGGAGACTTCAAACAGTAGGTAGAGAAGTAGCTCAGGAAGAACACGACTTTTATGTTTTACAAAATCCAGGAAGTCCACTTGCAGGGGCGGGGTACAAAAAAGGTTCTGCTACTAGAAAAAGAAGTTTGAAAGCCATAAGACTGAATCGCTCTTGCCTACTCTTTCTTGGGTCACTGGCCCTTGTTAGCCCCCTGGGTCACACCACCAGACGGGGCACGCATGAGTAGAATTTGTGTGTCAAGCCCTGTGCTCAGCACTGGGGATATAGCACTGGGTTTGGACTTTACTTTCAGAGAACTTATAGTTTAGGGGGAGAGATAGCCATTAATCAAATTACCATATAAATACATGTAGAACTGTACTTGTGATAAATGCAGTGAAGATGATATAAATGGTAAAATGAGAGCATATACCCCTTGACTGGGGGTGGTCAGAGAAGATGTCCCCAGGGACCAGTGTTCCAGAGATTAAATTATTTGGGCTAGACTCCTTTTTTTATTTTAAGATTTTATTTATTTATTTGATATAGAGAGACACAGTCAGAGAGGGAACACAAGCAGGGGGAGTGGGAGAGGGAGAAGCAGGCTTCCTGAGGAACAGGGAGCCCGATGCGGGGCTTGATCCCACGACCCTGGGATCATGACCTGAGCCGAAGGCAGGCGCTTAACGACTGAGCCACCCAGGCGCCCCTGGGCTACACTCTTTGAGTAATAATCTCTTGTTATGTCACAAGCCCATGGGAAAGGGTTGGCAAATTCAGTGTTTTTTTAATGAAGCACACTAGTGCCAAGAACTGGGCACAGAAATCTTTTAGTGACAGATTTTTTTTTTTTTTTTTGAAAGACAGAGAGAGAAACAGCATGAGAGGGGAGAGGGTCAGAGGGAGAAGCAGGCTCCCCACTGAGCCGGGAGCCCGATGTGGGACTTGATCCCAGGACTCCGGGATCATGACCTGAGCCGAAGGCAGTCGCTTAACCAACTGAGCCACCCAGGCACCCTTCTAGTGACAGATTTAAGAAAACATTCAACTGTGGCAAAAATGTTGGGGCATTTTGCACGCTAGAATACATTTTCCTGAACCACCTCTAAGCTGAGAAATAAAACATGTTAGGGTCCCTCCCTCTCCTTTAAGGAACTCATAGAGAAGCTTTAAGGATGACACTGGAGGAGAAAGAAGATTAAAAAAAAAAGTCAAACAAAAGTAGAAAATAAGATGCCACAAAAAGGGCTGTGATATGAAAAGGACACCTCTGGAGGCTAAGTCCAAGAATGAGTTTTGGGAAACCACCAATAAGAGTGAGGGCAAGAAACAATCTTTACGGAGGCACCTGGTGGCTCAGTAGTTAAGCGTCTGCCTTCAGCTCAGGTCATGATCCCAGGGTCCTGGGATCGAGCCCCACATCGGGCTCCCTGCTGAGTGGGAAGCCTGCTTCTCCCTCTCCCACTCCCTCTTCTGCTCCCCGCCGGCTTGTGCTCTCTTGCTCACTCTCTCTCTCTCAAATAAATAGATAAAATCTTAAAAAAAGAAAAAATCTTTATGGCCTCACAGGTGAGGTAACATCTAAAGATGTAACAAGCCAAGGAAAATGTAATTTTTCCTACAGCACTGAGACGTAATGAGATGTAACCCTAATGTTCCTGGGCCTTGATTTCTTTCACTGAAAAGGAAGATGCTGGATTAGAATCAGTGGTTCTCAGTCCCTAGTGTGCGTCAGAATCACCTAGAAGGCTTCTTCAACCACAGACTGCTAGGCCTCACCTACAGAGATTCAGAAGGTCTGGGACGGGTCCTGAGAATCTGGATTTGTAACAAGTTCCCACATGATGCTGATGCTGCTGGTGTGAGAATCACATTCGGAGAACCACTGGACTGGAGGCTCTCTCCAGAGCCCACAGGCCTGACATTTCTACAATTTTATCCATGTGAATGCCAGGAGAAAATACAGTACTACTGACCAGTATGAAAAATTTTAGGAGAAGAATATATAGTCTGTCATACATTTTTTTTTTCCCTAATGTAATCTCTACACCCAATGTGGGGCTCCAACTCACGACCCCAGGATCAAGAGTGGCATGCTCTCCTGACTGAGCCAGCCAGGCGCCCCACTGTCATCTATGTCTGCATAGCTGCAAATCTCTATCGGCATTTCTCAGTCTCTAAGATTTAGCTTTTATAATGCTTAGCATAGCATAATGCAAGGAGGATCCTTAACTAAATAGGGTCTTTAGATGACCGTGATAAATTTCTCACAGATTCAAGATCTGATCTGATCAAAGCTGATCTGGAATTAAGAGTATGTCAATAGCTATATAGCTAAGTAATTGTATCTTTTCCCCCCTAGCTTTAAAAAGGCTTGAGGATCAGGCTGTCTTCTCTGCATTGGGAGCAGCTCTCCTGCCACAGCCCCTCATCCCCTGAAAATGTCCACCTGTGCAAGGGTGTCTCCAACTCCTTCTCGGTCAGGAGCGCCTCTCAGGTGTTGAGCTGATCACTGTCTGCAATGGTACTAACCACCGGAGACACTGACAGATGAGAGCCTCGGCAGCTTGGCAGCCCCACGGCCCCTGGCCTTATTTATTCCTAGCTACAGCTGCTGAACCAGCACCATTTCAAGGGGTATCGACACAACAGCCAAATTCACCGGGGCTGGGGCCGCCATGGTAGGGAGAGCTGGCTCTGGGGCTGGAACTGGGGCTGTGCTTGGGAGCCTCATCACTGGTTATGCCAGGAACCCTCGAAGCGACAATTCTTCTCCTACGCCATTCTGGGTTTTACCCTCTTGGGGGCCTTAGGGCTCTCTTGCATGATGGTGGCCTTTCTCATCCTCCTCACCACGTGAGGAGCCTTCTCCACCTCCCATTGGTCTCTTGCCTGTGTCTCATCTGTCCTGTATGTTCCTTTTCCTATACCTACCCAGGCAGTCTGGGGAAAGTGGTTGGCTCAGGGTTTGACAGAGGGAAGACAAATAAATACTGTATTAGTAAGAAAAACTTAAAAGATTTATTTATTTGAGAGAGAAAGAGAGAAAAAGCATGCACACGAGCGGGGGTGGGGGGCTGGGCAGAGGGAGAGTGAGAATCTCCAGCAGACTCCCTGCTGAGCGCAGAGCCTTGATCTGAAGACTATGAGTGTATGACCTGAGCCGAAACCAAGAGTCAGATGCTCAACCAACTGAGCCACTCAGGTGCCCAGAAAAAATTTTTATTTATCTGACAGAGAGAGACAGCAGGAGAGGGAACACAAGCAGGGGGCAGCTGGAGAGGGAGAAGCAGGCTCTCCGCTGAGCAGGGAGCCCGACGTGGGGCTCGATCCCAGGACGCCGGGATCATGACCTGAGCCGAAGGCAGATACCAAACAATTGAGCCACCCAGGTGCCCCACTAGCCTGTATCCTCAATGAACAACAAGAGACACAGACCCAATAACAGGGAGACCAAAAAAAAAAAAAAGGCGGGGGAAAAACACAGAAAAATATATTCTCATGCATATATAAAGAGACTCATACATGGGAATACACTGTTAGGTGAAATGGCAGTGAGAGTCTTTTGGGATACTGACTCTGAGGACTTTTAAATATGCTGCATATTAGGAAGCGGGGGAAATCGGAGGAGTAGACGAACCATGAGAGACAATGGACTCTGAAAAACAAACTGAGGGTTCTAGAGGGGAAGGGGGTGGGAGGATGGGTTAGCCTGGTGGTGGGTACTGAGGAGGGCACATTCTGCATGGAGCACTGGGTGTTATGCACAAACAATGAATCATGGAACACGTCATCTAAAACTAATGATGTAATATATGGGGATTAACATAAGAATAATAAAAATAAATAAATATGCTGCATATTTTTGCAATTATCAGTGCATGTGCTGGTCCTGTCTCCCATCTAGGCTGTGTACAAGAACCAGATACTTCCAGAGTTTTATAGGTGGGAAGAATGGGCCCCGCTTTCAAGGCATTAATTTAAACATGGTTCACCAACCTACAGAAAAGTTTTTCATATCTGAGATGACTCAGAATGCTTAGTTTCATTTGTAGACTACATTCAACTCAGTGAACATTTATTTAATGAATATCCAGAGGAGAATGCTATTATTTATTTATTTTTAAAATGAATTTAACTTAGGGGCAACTGACTGGCTCAGCTGGAAGAGCATACAACTCTTGATCTCGGGGTTGTGAATTCAAGCCCCACGATGGGTATAGAGATTGCTTAAAAATAAAATCTTAAAAAATAAAATGAATTTAACTTAAATCTGCTCTTCTGCTTCCGACAACAGGAAGTCCCTTGTGTTGTAATGCCAATGTCTTTCTTGGTCAGCACTTGGAGGCAGTCATACATATATCATGCTGGAAAGGCCAAAAGGGGCAGGAATTGGGACCCCCTATTTAACAGGAGTCCAGAGAGTTTGAAAGAGATAGAAATAAGATCACAAGTGGGGTCTGATGTTGGGCACCTGGCTGGCTCAGTGGGTGGAGTATATCACTCTTGATCTCTGGGTTGTGAGTTTGAGCCCCACATTGGGTGTAGAGATTACTTAAAAAATAAAATAAAACCTTAAAAAAAAAAGTAGGGTCTGATGTAAAGTTCAGTACGGTGTTCTGTCTACAGCAGTTCCTACATTCACACCCAGTACTTCGGGAAAATTGGAGGAGTTCTCTCCTGGCCATTTCCACATGTGCTTATGTCAGGTGAGAATTCTCAATTAAAAAAAAAAAAAATGTGAGTGGCACCTGGGTGGCGCAGTTGGTTAAACGTGGGACTCTTGATTTCAGCTCTAGTCATGATCTCATGGGTCATGAGATCGAGCCCTGCGTAGGGCTCCGTGCTCAGCGGGGTGTCTGTTTGGGATTCTCTCTCCCTCTGCCCCTCCCCCCACACCATGCTCTTGTGTTCTCTCTCTCAAATAAATGAACGAATCTTTAAAAAAGTGAAAGGACACAGGGAGTGAACTTCATGGTCACAATATGCTCAGCAACTCCTTTGGGGTTTGAGTGGCAGTACCTGAAGGGAGGTCCAGCTGACATGAGCTCTCCCAGACCCACCAACCTGACCCTGGGACTGTGTGCCTATAATAGACCAAGGACTCTCATTCACACCCTCTACCTCCTGACAACAGAGATGCAGAGAAAAGACAGACGACCCTGCTTCACCAGGGCTGAGACATAAGATCCCACAAGTCTCTGGTCATCCCTGTCCTTCCTATTTATAAGAAAAGCAAGTCCAGCGTTTTCCTGTACCAGGAATCAGAAAACAGCAGGTTTTTGGCCAAAGAACCCTAGGGTTTCCTCTTTCTTCCTACACAGCTTGGCGATGGTTTCTGTGGGAACCCTAGAATCTAAGAAGACTGAGAGCCTCTAGAACACTGCCTCTGGATTACCTAGCCTCACCAGCCTGCATTCACGCCACAGGATGGCAAGAAATCAAATGAATATGGTAGCTTGGTCCCCTTGCACTAGCCCTCTGTTAAAGTGTTGGCTTAGGCCTACTTCTAAACTAAATCTGAAAGCCATTACCTGCCCTCCTAAGAATCTAGTGACTAGCTCCAGTGTCACACATCTTTAGACACTGCTCTCTGAAAAAGACAAACCATCTACAGTATTTGGCCAAATGTACGTGCTCCCAGATCAACCACCAGACTCATGTTCTTGCTCACTCCAATGAACATTTATCTTTACCAACACACTGGGCCAGAGGTGACAGACGTTCTTTTCTCCTCAGAACAAGGGAGACAAGTAGCAGAGGCTTGGACTCTCCACCATGGTAGTGGCCAGGAGTGGTCAAGCCTGATGGCATACCAGCTCCTGGGCCCCGAGATCTGTGACTGCATCAGAGATATATTTTGTTCCTATCACCTTACATAAAACAACTTCTCTGTCAATTAATAATATGCCACCTGAATTGTTACCTAAGTCTTGTCTTTTCTACTTTGTAATGTGTGATCTCTAGTGTCTTCAATTGAACTGTGAAATCTGAAGGTAGGCAGGGCTCTGATCCAACCCTGCTCTGAATGTACAGAAAGACATCAAGACAGTGCCTGGCACAGAGAAGGCATTAAAAACAAAAATAACTGCTGGATGAATATTTACCGGCTTGTGTTCCTATTCAATTCGATTCTCATTTACATCAGAAAAAGAAAAAAAAGTCACCTACAGTTGACTGGGAAGAGAAGTCCAAAAGAAATTGCAGAACAGCTCAGTAAGCCCTGCCCTATCTAGTGCTTCCCAAGGGGGCAGAGATGTGAGCAGGCAGACCTGTGTACCCTATCAGAAGCCTTCCTGCCTTCCGGCACACAAGATTGCAAAATTTGGCAGGAAGGGTGTGCGCTCTATCTAGCGAAGGATTGACAAAACATGGGAAATGGCAGCCTTGCTACACACGCTCCTCTCCTCTCTGAGGTGCTACGTGCCACGGAAATGGAAGAACAAACATGTCAGCCACAATCAATTTCCTACTGCCCAAGCCTCTGAACTCTGACTTCAAACAGGCCAACTTTACATTGCATGAAATGTCTGTGTTTTGCCAAAGCAAGTACCACGCTGCACGACATGTAATAATCTCTAGCCCCTGTGACAGGCCAACTCCTAAGGCTTCATTTTTGCTCAGGGAGTTACTTATGGAGGTGGGGAAGGCTGGAGCATTTCTTCCCACAGCTGTATGTAACAAGCCCCCAGTGTGCCCTCCCCAGCACAGAGGAGAGCAGTGACACACAAGGACCACCCAGAGGGAGACACAGCCTGCCCTTGCCACGGCCTGACTGTCCATACCTAGAGCCTTCACAGATATTTGCCGGGTCAGTGGAGGGGGGATATTGATGCACACAAGATCCACGTCTTGATGCAGCAAGACATCATCGGTCCGGCTGGTGTAGAAGGTGATGTTCATCTCCTCGGCAAGCTGCTTTGCCTCCTCCTCCGTCTTCCCCCACAGGGCCTCCACGGTGAACCCTTCTGCCCTCAGCAGTGGGACCAGAACCCGGGCGGAGCTGCCGGTCCCAAACACGCCCACTCCTGGGAGCATCTTCATGCCGGTTTCTCTGTTCACCAACTCATCTCCTCACAAGAGCCTCCAGCATGAATACGACCTTCCCACAGTCCTGGTCAAACATGGCTCCTGGAACAGCAAGCATTATACTGGCTATTAGTGGATGGCACACTCAGCTGAGGCTACCTTCTGGACTTGTTTGGAAGCAACAAGTTCTCCGCCACAAAAGCACAAATGCAATACTGCTCCAAAATGAAAAGCTGCAAAACCTTTTCCCGTGGAGACTTAAGGATATTAGCAATATCCATCTACTGGAAGAAGGAAGAATGAAAAACAGGTAAAGCTGAGTTCCCAAATCTCTGTTCTGTTCTGTTCCTGAATGTTTTGTGTGACTCTGGTCCAATCATTTAACCATCAGGGTCATAACTGTAAAAGTTCATGATTCTATGATATTATATTGGAAAAAGGAAAAGAGGGGAAACAAAAACCAGTACAAGTTGGAAGAGAACTACCTAGGTGCTATGCAGATTATAATTTAAAATTTCATGGTAGAAAGCACAGGCAAGTATTCATTATAAACAAAAAATAACAACAACAAAAATGTTTTCAACTACCAAACTAGCAACAATAACAGGAAGTTTAAAATGTTATTTTTTGTATAAAGATACTCAGTCCAACATTGGCTATGATAAGTGAAAAACTGGGAAACAATCTAGATGTTCAATAATAGTAATGGGTAAGATAAATAACACTGTGAAGCAGATGAAAACCGGGGGTGGAGTGGGGTGGGGTGGGTAGAATACCCTCAATGACCTGAAAGACATCACCATATATTCATTGAAAAGGGGGAAAACAAAACAAAAGAGGAAGTATGATACCCATTTTTTTAAAGCACAAGAGAAGTATATGTAGCAAAAACTAATGATGTATGGTGATTAACATAACATAATAATAATAAAAAGAAGTATATATGAATGAGAATATACAAGGATATCTATATTATTATTTGTAAGCATATTTTACACATGACATTAGAAGGACCAGAATACACCTGAATTTCATAATGATTACTCAAGTTGATGGGATTATAGATGATTTTTCTTTTTCAAACTCTGCCCAATTTTCTACAATGAATTGTGGTTTTTAATTCTGATCACAAGGGTGCCTGGGTGGCTCAGTTGGTTAAGCGACTGCCTTCGGCTCAGGTCATGATCCTGGAGTCCCAGGATCGAGTCCCGCATCGGGCTCCCTGCTCGGCAGGGAGTCTGCTTCTCTCTCTGAACCTCCCTCCTCTCATGCTCTCTATCTCATTCTCTCTCTCAAATTAAAAAAAAAAAAAAACTTTAATTCTGATCACAAGGGTTATCAAATGAAATAAAGGGGCTCCTGGGTGGCTCAGTTAGTTAAACGTCTGCCTTTGGCTCAGGTCACGATCTTGGGGTCCTGGGATAGAGCCCCGAGTCAGGCTCCCTGCTCAGCGAAGAGTCAACTTCTCCCTCTCCCTTTGCCCCTCCCCCTAGCTTGTGCTCCCTCTCTCTCAAATAAATAAATAAATAAATAAAATCTTAAAAAAAATAAAATAGGGCGCCTGGCTGGCTCAGTTGGTTAAGCGACTGCCTTCGGCTCAGGTCATGATCCTAGAGTCCCGGGATCGAGTCCCGCATCGGGCTCCCTGCTCAGCAGGGAGTCTGCTTCTCCCTCTGACCCTCCTCCCTCTCATGCTCTCTGTCTCTCATTCTCTCTGTCTCAAATAAATAAATAAAATCTTTAAATAAATAAATAAATAAATAAAAAATAAAAAAATAAAATAAAGAACAAAACTAAAGTCTGGACATTGAGAACGGCATGTGAGGCAATGAGCACTGGGTATTATATAAGACTGATGAATCACAGGCCTATACCTCTGAAACCAATAATACATTATATGTTAATTATTTGAATTTAAATGAAAAAAGTTTAAAAAAGTTAACAAAACAAACAAAACAACAAAAACAAAAAACTAAACAAAAGTCATCCTGGAAACCAAGATGAGATTTGGGTGTGATCAGGGGTACCCGGTTTCCCCCTACAGCAGCCCATGTGCTAAACCAGGGGTCCCCACTCTGGCTGTGTGTTAGGTACCAGTAACTCCAGACCCACTGAGTCAGATTATAGGGATGAGCCTGTGTCACCATCATTTTCTTTTCAAGTTTAATTCTTTTGTGTGTGTGTGTGGTAAAATACACATAAAATTTACCATCTTAACCATTTTTAAGTGTACAGGTTCAGTGATATGAAATACACTCAGATTGTGCACCATCTACCTCCAAAAACTCTTCATCTTGCAAAACTGAAACTCTGTACCCATTAAACACTAATTCCTCATCCCAATCCCTCTTGCCAGCCCCTGGCAATCACCATTCAACTTTCTTGTTGTCTTTAAAATATATATATATATTTTAAGTAACCTCTACACCCAGCATGGGGCTGGAACTCATGACCCCAAGATCAAGAGTCACACGCTCTGACTGAGCCAGCCAGGAGCCCCTATGTTCTGTTTTCTGTTGCTATGAATCAGACTATACTCTAGGTACTTCGCAGAAGGGGAATCATACAGTATTTGTCTTTTTGTGATTGGCTTATTTCACGTAGCATAACGTCTTCAAAGTTCATCTATGTTGAAGCATGTGTCAGAATTTCCTCCCCTTTAAGGTCAAATAATATTCCATTCCATGTATATATCATATTTTGTTTATCCATTCATCTGTACACAGACACTTGGGTTGTTTCCATGTTTTAGCTATTGTAAATAATGCTGCTATGAACATGGGTGTTCAAATTTCTCTTCAAGACCCCCCCCCTTTTAAGACTCTGCTTTCAATTCCTTTGGGTATATACCTGGAAGTAGAATTGCTAGATCATATGGTAGATTTTTATTTATTATTTTTAAAAATATTTTATTTATTTATCTGACAGAGACACAGCACAAGCAGGGGGAACAGCAGGTAGAGGGAGAAGCAGGCTCCCTGCTGAGCAAGGAGCCTGATTAGAGACTCGATCCCAGGACCCTGGGATCATGACCTGAGTCAAAGGCAGACGCTTAACCGACTGAGCCACCCGGCCATCCCCATATGGTAGATTTTTAATTTTTTGAGGAACCACTATATTGTTTTCCACTGGGTCTGTACCATTTAAAATAATTTTATAAATACTTTCTATTTCTAGTTCCTTAGTCTTCCAATTATCTTTAAAAAATCTTGGGTGCCTGGGTGGCTCAGTTAAGTGTCTGCCTTCAGCTCATTCAGCTCAGGTCATGATCCCAGGGACCTGGGATCAAGTCCCGCACGGGGCTCCCTGTTCTGCAGGGAGCTTGCTTCTCCCTCTGCCTCTCTCTCTCTGATGAATAAATAAAATCTTTTTTAAAAAAAATCTTACTTGGTCACTGCAAATCCCAAATTTTAACAAGTTTTACTCAAACGTACAACTTTGCTGTTCTACTTTAATCCACATAACACTGCCTCACTTGCATCTCCTCACAGATCAGAGTCAACCTATTTGTCAGGGAGACATGGCATTCCTTTAGTAAATGCACCATAACTATTTCATTCCTCAACGGCAAGTACTAGGGATATACCTCTCTTCCCTCTCCCCCTCCATGACATCCACCTTTCTGATAATTTCTGAGTGCCACTTCTGGGCTCCCCACTTCTTTCAATGCTGAAGTTCTTGAGGTGTCCTCTTCTCTTCTTGCTCCACATGCTCTCTTATCTACTCATGTCCAAGGCTTTATCAGTATACCAGTGACTCCCAAATCTGCAGCACAAGCCCAGATTCCCCTCCAGAGCTTTACACCCATATATCCAGGGCGCCTGGGTGGCTCAGTCACTTAAGTGTCCAACTCTTGATCTCAGCTCAGATCTGGACCTCAGGGTCGTGAGTTCAAGTCCCATCTTAAGCTCTATGCCTGTGGAGCCTACTTAAAAAAAAAAAGTGGTATGTCCATACAACATAGTATTATTCAGCCACAAAAGGTAATGAAGTACTGATACAAACTACAACATGGGTGAACCTTGAAAACATTACCCTAAGTGAAAGACACTAGTCACAGAAAGCCATATATTGTATGATTCCATTTATGTAAAATGTTCAGAACAGGGCGCCTGGGTGGCTCAGTTGGTTAAGCGACTGCCTTCAGCTCAGGTCATGATCCTGGAGTCCTGGGATCGAGTCCCGCATCGGGCTCCCTGCTCGGCGGGGAGTCTGCTTCTCCCTCTGACCCTCCCCCTCTCATGCTCGCTCTCTCTCTCATTCTCGCTCTCAAATAAATAAATAAAATCTTAAAAAAAAAAAAAAAAAAAAAAAAAAAAAAAAAAAATGTTCAGAACAGGCAAATCCATGGAAATAGAAAATAAATTAGTGGTAGGGATAGCGGGGATGAAGAAATTGGGAAGTAGGGGCATCCTAGTTTATTCTTCCCCATGTGGTTATTCAGCACCATTTGTTGAAGAGTTCTTTCCCCTGAATGATAACTCCTTTGTTGAAAATCAGTTGACCATAAGTGTATGGATTTATTTAGAGACTCTCAATTTTATTTCATTGCTGTATACGTCTATCCTTATGCATACCACAGTCTTGATTACTTTAGCTTTACAGTAAGTTCTGAAGTCAGTGTGAGTCTTCCAACTTCATCCTTTTTCAATATTGTTGTGGCTATTCTGGGTCCCTTGCATTTTCCTATGAATTTTAGGTTCAGTTTGTCGATCTGGGATTTTGATAGAGATTGCTTTAAATCTGTAGATTTGCGGGCGCCTGGGTGGCTCAGTTGGTTAAGCAACTGCCTTCAGCTCAGGTCGTGATCCTGGAGTCCCAGGATCGAGTCCCACATTGGGCTCCCCGCTCAGTGGGGAGTCTGCTTCTCCCTCTGACCCTCTCCCCTCTCATGCTCTCTCTCACTCTCTCTCTCAAATAAATAAATAAAATCTTTAAAAAAAAAATAAATCTGTAGATTTGGGGAATATTGTCATCTAAACAATATTAGATTTTATGATCCATGAACATGGGATGCCTTTCCATTTATTTAGGTCTTCTTTAATTTCTTTTAACAATGTTTTGTAGTTTTCAGAGAGTAAGTTACACACTTTTTGGTTAAATTTATTTCTAAGTATTTTTTTGATTTTTTTTTTTTTTAGATTTTATTTATTTGAGAGAGAGAGCATGAGTGAGCTGGGAAGAGAGGAAGAAGCAGGTTCCCCACTGAGCAGGGAGCCTGATGCAGGGTTCGATCCCAGGACCCATGACCTGAACCAAAGGCAAATGCTTAATGGACTAAGTCACCCAGTTGCCCCTGTTCAATGCTATTGTAAATGGGATTGTTTTTTCTTTTTCTTTCTTTCTTTTTTAAAGATGTATTCATTTATTTTAGAGAGAGAGAGAGTACACGCAGGAGGAGGTGTAGAGGGAGAGAGGGGAAGAGACGCAGACTCACCACTGAGTGGGGAGCCTGACACGGGGCTTGATCACACAACTCTGAGATCATGACCTGAGCTGAAATCAAGAGTTAGATGCTCAATTGACTGAGCCACCCAGGTACCCCTGGAACTGTTTTCTTAATTTCATTTTCAGATTGAGCATCTCTTTTGCTTCTAGTGTAGATACAAATGTACTATGTAATTTACATGTCTATCTTAGGGATTGGTTTGCCAGTATAGCCCGCTTGACCCTACCTGAAGGACACCTGTGCCTTTGTGAACCACTGAAATAAGCATGACTTGGGCGGTCTCTACCTCCAGACCCTTATCAGCTTCCTGCCCTCCTGTCTCTACTCTCTGGGACTGTGGATCTTGGCTTGCCCCCTGCACTCTACCATTGGGTTTTATCTTAATCATCATTCTTTCTAATAATGATGAATAATGTCTATGAACTCTCAGCTATGTCTTTTTCCTCTTTGCTGATAATTCTGCCCTTATAGACTTCCGTTCTAGTTAGAAACAGGTCAGTCACATAGTATGTTCTATAATTATCATGTTCTGGACTTCTCCCCTTCAGCTATTTTGGTCACCTCTTGCATTTGCAGTTTTGTTTTTGTTTTGTTGTTGTTTTGGCTACTTACATATCATTGACATTCTGGGAGCCTGAGAGTGTCAAATTTGTAGCACTAGACAAGTAAGCTTCTGCGTAAGTTTTGTGGGTCATTAATTACCAACAGCTATGAGAGCCAGAGTGACACACCACTATAAACAAGGACATCCATGTTCTCTCTAAATTCATGACCAGAGCACACTTCCTCTTCTCTCCCACCTCATTTCTTCATGCTCTAGTTATATTTGGGTATATGTTTGTATTGGTGGCTTAAATAACAGAACGGATTAGAGGACATTTTAATAACCTCTGTTTTACTGACAATGACTTAAAGGGCAGCTTCATCAACACCCATAAAGGGGCATCAGCTGGCTTCTGAGGAAGCCAGATGGCATGAAGCTAGGCAGGCTTGATCACTAGGTATTTCCTGTTCAGGAAGGCAGAGCTGGTTTCCCTTATTTCAGTGACTACCCTTTCTAACCCCTAAAATTTCCCTACTCCCTGCCCTTAACATTCTTGTATATATACCTTTTGCATCCTCCAAAGATCTCCATAAAGTCAGCCCTGTCTAGTTCCTGTACACTCTAATGACCACACGCTGGTCAGGAATGAAGGGTGGAAAGTGCCCTGACAGGACTTTGCAAGGCTATGGGGAAGACAGCACAGAGGTTGGAGGCATGGAATTTGCAGCCACTTTGCCTGGCTCAAGTCCTGGCTCTACCGCTTACCAACTAGGTAATCTCAGGTAAGTTTTTAAATCATTCTGTGCTTCTGTTTCTTCACCTGTAAAATGGGGATAGTTGTATCTACCTGATAGGGGAGTTAAAGATTAAATGAGTTAATATTTGTAAAGCATTTATAACAGGGTCTGGGCCCATAGTAAGTCACTGCATACATCATTTTAGAAAAATTTCTCTGACTGACTTAGAGGTCTCCTCTTCAAAAGCTATGTAGGAATATAAAGAATACTCTGAGCTAAAATACAGTAAAGTGCAATAGGCCAAACAATGTTTAGTGTAACATACAGTGCATCGAAGTCCACATAGTCCCGTTCCGCAGATGAGGATACAGAAGCTCAGAGAGGCTAGGTAACTTTTCCAGGGTTCTGTAGCTGGCTGTATATGACAGAGCTGCCATAACTAACTGTAAAACCCTGAGCAGGTTACTTAGCTTCCCCGAGCCTCTGTAAAAACAGAGGTTTTGTATGTGTGGAACAACTCTTCTTTCACTCCTTTATGCTAAGTATGAGCCAGGAAAGTTCATTCTGTTGTCTGGCTTGGCAAGTGCTTGCCTCAGATCCACCATTCAAACCAGTGTTGATCTGTTCATACATCACGCCTTTATGGAGGGCCTAACAGGAAGGCTGTGACACAAAAGGATGAAAAAAACACAGCCCAAATTTCAGAAAGGTGTGCAGGAGCCAGAGCTGGTGGCACCAAGCACTAACCTAAGGAATTTAGGCTTTGATAGGTGGGTATGCTTATATGCTTGGTGTGCCCCACCTTCCCCACCTGATCCCTTCTCGGCCCTGCTCTCTCAGGAGTCGGAGGCCAATTCCAAGGCTCCAGGCTATGGGTTCAGCCAATGGGAAGCGCCAGGAGGAGAGATAAATGGATGGAAGGATGAACTTATTTATTTTCTGCCTTCTCTCTACCAGGATGCAGTTCTGGCAGGGTCTGTGTCCCTTGACAGGGTCAAAGTACCTACTGAGGACCCCTCTTCTATGGCCACAGCTTTTACTGAGTTCTGGTATCCCCACCCTTTTCCCATTGTGCCTAAGGTGGTAACATTACTAGTGGTAGTTGGTCCCGGGGTGCTCCACCATCCCTTGTAGGTTGGTTTCCTTTACTGTTCACACCACTATAAATAATCCCTTTATTAAAGACTTTTCAATGAACCCTTTGAGTGTGCTGGCTGTTTTCTGCCTGGACCCTAATACAGTAAGCAATGAGAACCATTACATTTTTTTTATGTGAATTAGGTGGAAAAGAATTTAAGAGACTCTAGACAAAGAACCAGTTACGATATCAACTAAAAGATAAGGAGGGCTTGATGGAGGGAATGAAATGGAGCAGACAGCTATCAACAGGATCTGGGGTAATAAGGAGGAAGGGAAGAACCAAAATCGACACTGAACTACAGACCAAGATCTTCCATAAACACAGGCACAGAATCCTCAACAAAGTATTAGCAAGCAGGATCCAACAATGTGTTAAAAGAACACATCATAACTAAGAGAATTTAATCCCAGGAATGCAAGGCTGGTTCAACATTCTAAAATCAATTACTATAATCTACCATATTAACAGTCATTAGTTATTAGACTGCATTAACTATAAATGCAAATTGAAACTTATTTAATGTAACTACACACCTATTAAAATGTCTGAAATTCAGAAAACCTGGTATCTAACGCTGGCAAGGCTATAAAGCAACTGTTCATTGTTGGTGAAAATAAAAAATGGTATAGCCACCATGGAAAACAGTTTGTCATCTTATGAAGTTAAATATATACATATCATATAACCTTGCAGCCCCACTTCTGGTATTTACCAAGAGAAACAAAAACTTATATTCACACAAAAGCATGTATGTTAATGTCTATTTTTCTAATGTCTAATACTGGCTTTATTTGTAATTGTCAAAACTGGGAAACAACACAAATGTCCTTCAACTGGTGGTGAATGGATAAACAAACAGTATGTCAATGCAACGGAATACTACGCAGTACAGCAAACGAATGAACTACTGATGCACTCAACTGACAAAATAAATCTCAAGTGCATTATGCTAACTGAAAGATGCCAGACTCAAAAGGCTCCATACCGTGTGATTCCATTTACGTGACATAATGGAAGAGGAAAACAACAGGGACAGAAAATAGTGATTGCCAAGGGTTGGAACTGGGGGCATGCATCAACTGCAATGAGCTACAGGTAATTTTGGGGGATGGGTGGTAAAGGAACTGTTCTATATCTTGACTATGCTGTTAATTACATGACTGTGTGCATTTGTCAAAACCCACAGAACTGTACACTAAAAAGAGTAAATTTACTGATATGTAAGTTATATTTCATGAAATGGGACCCCCTAAAAATGACACTGAAGTTCCAAACATAAAATGACAAGTTGTAGTGTCATTAAGAGAAACAGGGAACCCAAAAGGCCTGACTTATTGAGACTTGTGCAGAAGCTGGGATTTGTGGACTCTGTTCTTCCCAGACTGGTGGAATATTATCTTACCTTCTGTATGCCTACTCCAAGGAGCCACAGCTTCTTCAAAACCATAGAAAGAGACCCCACTCCCCACCGTGGAAGGCAAATCCAGTCTGGCCCTCATTTTTCTAAGTTCTGGAACACAGTCACATCCATTTCTTTATTTATGGCTACTTCTGTAATACAACAGTAAAGTAGGTGACACATCGACCATATGGCCCACAAAAATAAAAAAATATTTACCATCTGGCCCTTCATAGAAAACGTTTGCTGATCCCTGCCCTATCCCATGGGTTATGAAGCTAGGAGCTCCAAGTGACAGAATATAGTCATGAAGGTAGCCAGGCCTATGATAAAAAGAACACCCTACCTCATTGTGTGTTTGAGGAGGCACAGATACTGGGAATTCTGGTGTTAGTGCATAACGTATTCCGTAGGCAGCTTGAGTAGGAGTCAGACCCTGGGCAGAAGGTGCCTAGGAATCCTTTTCTACCAGATGCAACACACAGAACTAAAACCTGTGTTTCTTAACCTCTCCTGCAAAAAAGAGGTATCTTAAAAAGATAAATATAGGAAGAAGGGACCATTTGGTAGAGCCTCTGGTAATGTTCTTTAAAGGAGGTAATCTCCATTGACAGGCACCTTTTCCCCTCTTTCTCCCTTCTTTCTGTCTGAAATGCAGACAGTATGGCTGGAGTTGCCATAGTCAAATGACCACCAGGAGGCAACCTGAGGATGGAACAGTTTTCTGCAGACACTGGCACTGAGATGGTGAATCACCCTCAAGGAACTCCATTTCATGGACTAGATAGGCATGTAAACACATCTGTTATTCAGTATAGGTAGAGCAACAAAGACATGTGTGTAGCATAGAGAACAGCCATCACTAACAGGGCCACAGGTGGTGTGCAAGCATGAAAGGCTTCCTGGAAGACAGGATGTAACAGGTCAAGCTGATCAGAAAGACAAGAGGTCATACGACCTGTCCAACACATCCAATGACAAGACCCTCCCTTTACTGGTGGCTCGCTTCTGTTCTGGGGCCATTTCAGTCAGAAAACTCTTCTGTAGATGGACCTGAAGTCCTCAGTCTTCTACATTGTGGAACTACCTGTGAGGAATGATTCCTTATTTATTTATTTATTTATTAAGATTTATTTATTTCAGGGCGCCTGGGTGGCTCAGATGGTTAAGCGTCTGCCTTCGGCTCAGGTCATGATCCCAGGGTCCTGGGATCGAGTCCCGCATCGGGCTCCCTGCTAGGTGGGGAGCCTGCTTCTCTCCCTCTGCCTCTGCCTCTCTCTCTCTCTCTGACTTTCATGAATAAATAAATAAAAAAAATAAAAAAAAAAGATTTATTTATTTCAGAGAGAGAGCACAAGCAGGAGGAGCAGAGGGAGAGGGAGAGAATCTTTTTTTTTTTTTAAAGATTTTATTTATTTATTTGAGAGAGGGAATGAGAGAGAGAGAGCACATGAGAGGGGGGAGGGTCAGAGGGAGAAGCAGACCCCCTGCTGAGCAAGGAGCCCGATATGGGACTCGATCCCAGGACTCCAGGATCATGACCTGAGCCGAAGGCAGTCGCTTAACCAACTGAGCCACCCAGGCGCCCGAGAGGGAGAGAATCTTAAGCAGACTCCGTACTTAGCACGGAGCCTGACTCGGGGCTCGATTTCACAACCAGGAGACCATGACCTGAGCCGAAATCAACAGGACACTTAACCGAATGAGCAACCCAGGTGCCTCTATCTGTGATGTTTCTAATGAAACTTTTATGTTTCCTTTAAACTTCCTAGGTAGTGGTAGGTCGTTTGCACAATGACCACAATAACTCCCTTTTTTTGTTTTCATGCCATCAGATAGTGAATCACCTCCCACAATGACTCTGGACTTAATCATGTCACATGCTCTGGCCAATGGCACAAGAGCAAAATGACCCAAGAGGTTTGAAAACTACTTGTGCGTGAAGGCTTCCTCTCTTACTGCTCTTGGGTTGTCTTGGACCATCACCATGTGAATGAGCCTAGACCATCCTGCTGGATCACAAGAGACATGTGACCAAAGTCATCCTCACTGCCCCACCTGACACAAAGCCAACTGCTAGTTATATGAGTGAGACCACCCTAGGCCATCTAGTTCCAGCTTAGCTGACCCAGACCAGAACAACCACCCAGATCTCCCAAAGAATCATGAGAAAATAAAATCAATACATTGTAAACCTTTAACTTACACGAGGTTATAGGTCAATTATATACCAATAAACCTGGGGGGATAAAAAGAATCATGAGAAATAACATTTGTTTTAAGCTACTGAATTGTGATGTTTGTTGTAATTGTTTGTTATATAGCAAAAGCTTACTGATACACTCCTTTACAGACAGAACTCCCTAATTTCCATTTGTATGTAGACACCACATTTTGCCTGTCCATTCATGTGTCCATGGACACTTGGGTTGCTTCACATTTTAACTACTGTGAATGATGCTGCTATGAACATGGGTGTACCAATTAGTTTTTTTGAACCAAAGTTTAAAACTTTCCTCTAATAAATGTCATTTAACTTGGGCATTTATTTACCAGTTGAGATCTTTTTGAATATTTATCTACTATTTGTACCAGCTTTGTATCAGATGCAAATTTGATTAGCAGGCTATGTCTTCAAGCCAAAATAACTAACTTAAAATATTATATTGTTATCAAATGCACACACACGGAGTCTGAACTGACCAAAATTTCAAGGCCAGTAACCAACTGTTCACAGTTTAGGCACCCGGCACAATTAGCCCTCAATCAATGTTAGATGATGTTGTTCTTTATAAACCCATATACGTTTCAGTGTTCACCAGTTGTCCTTCCCTGTGCTCAGAGGCCATTTGTTTAATAAAATGTTCTAGTATCTTTCTGAGGAATAAGTGTATCAGCCTCCCTTTAAAAACTGAGACAGAGGGGCGCCTGGGTGGCTCAGTCGGTTAAGCGACTGCCTTCGGCTCAGGTCATGATCCTGGAATCCCTGGATCGAGTCCCGCATCAGGCTCCCTGCTCAGCAGGGAGTCTGCTTCTCCCTCTGACCCTCCCCCCTCTCATGTGCTCTCTCTCTCATTCTCTGTCAAATAAATAAATAAAATCTTTAAAAAAAAAAAAAAAAAAACGGAGACAGATGTTGCATGTCGCCCAACTTCTGGCATCTCCCTCTGCTTCATAATGCCTCAAAAGTTTATTGATAGTATATGGGGCTATAGCATGGTCACCTGCTAGTTTTCTCAGACCCTAGGGATGTAATTCAAATGGATCAGGAGAACAAAACTGTTCTGAGAACTGGGTATTCTACCTTCCCTGACCCTGCTTTTTCCAGATAGGTAACCCCCTACACACACCACGCAGCTAGGTCTTTGATAAAAGGAGAAATATAATAGAGGAATTGAGTAGTTAATGTTTTCTCTGTCAGATTATTCTCTATTTATCCTAAGTACCTCTTGGTATATCTTTAAGAATTCTTTTGATTAACTGCTTTTTTTCAAGTGTCACTACTTGTTCTGAGATTGTCTCCCTGATCCTATTAGAAGCATCCAGCTCTTCAGAAGCTTGCAGATGGATAGAGTGTGGGTGGTTCTAGCCAAGCTATTTAAAAATGTATCTATAATAGTTTGCCCTGTAACTATTCTTTTTTAAAATTACAAATTATGCTTTCTATTTTTCAGCATCAGGCTTCTAAAAGAGCCATTAGGGATTTCTAAAGACAAAGTTACTGCCTTGTAATACTATCTTTACCCTGCAAAGCACACAAATGCAGTCAATTGTTTTTCAGCTAAAGTATATATATATATTTAAAGATTTTACTTATTTGACAGAAAGAGAGAGAGAGAGAGGGAGGGAGGGCATAAGCAGAGGGAACAACAGAGAGAGAGGGAAAAGCAGACTCTCCGGGGAGCAGGGAGCCCGATGCGGGATTCCATCCCAGGATTCTGGGATCACGACCTGAGCTGAAGGCAGCCGCTTAGCCAACTGAACCATCCAGGCACCCCTCAGCTAAAGTATTAAATCATTAGTTCAATGGGGGAAAGGAAACTCAAAGAAACGGTGTTGGAACAACTGGATGTCCATATAGCAAAGAACCTTGACCCCTCTTCTCTCACTATTTATACAAAAATTAACCCAAAATAGATGAAACACCTAACTGCAAAAGCCAGAACTACAAAGCTTCTAGAAAAACATATCAGAACATATTTTTAAGACCATAGGTCAGGTAAGGAATTCTTGAACAGGATACAAAAAGCATAATCCATCAATAAGCTGTATTTCAAATGGAAAAAAAATTCTATTCAGTCAAAGACACCATTAGACAAAATGAATAGGCAAGCCAGAGACTAGGAAAAAATACTTGCCAAATATATACTGTATGTAACTTGTATGCAGAAGGACTCCTACAAAACAACAATAAAAAATGAACAACCCAAACTTGTAAAAATGTTAGAAGACTGGGGCGCCTGGGTGGCTCAGTCAGTTGAGCGTCTGCCTTTGGCTCAGGTCATGATCCCAGGCTCCTTGCTCCCCGGGGAGCCTGCTTCCCCCTCTCTGCCTGCCACTCCCCCTGATTGTGCTCTCTCTCGTGCATGCGCTCTGGCAAATAAATAAATAAAATCTTTTTTTAAAGATTTTTATTTATTTTGAGAAAGAGAGAGCGCACAAACAGGGGGGAGGGGCAGACAGAGAGGGGGAAGCAGGCTCCCCAGGGAGCAAGGAGCCTGGGATCATGACCTGAGCCGAAGACAGATGCTCAACTGACTGAGCCATCCAGGTGCCCCAATAAATAAAATTTAAAAATAAAATAAAATAAAAAATAAAAATGTTAAAAGACTTAAATAGTCTCTTTAACACCAAAGATACAGGAATGGCCAACAAGCACATGAAAAGGCATTCCATGTCATTAGTCATCAGGGACACACACATCAAAACCACAATGAGATACCCACTAATGGCAAAAATAAAAAAAAGAGTGATAGCACCAAAGTTTGGAGAGGATATGGAGGATATGGAGCACACGGAACTGTCATACATTGTAGGTGGGAGTGTAAGACAGTATAATCATTCACTTTGAAAAACTGTCAGTTTCATATCAAGTTAAACATATATTAACCCAATGACATAGCAGCTCCACTTGTTGATATTTACCCAAGAAAACAAAAACATATGTCCACAAAAATGTATAAAAAATGTTCACAGCAGCCTTATTCATCATAGCCCCAAATTGGAAACAAACCCAAATGTTCATCAATAGGTGAATAGATAAACAAGTTACGGCATAGTCATTCAATGAAATATAGTAAAGCAATAAAAATGAATGAACTATGAATACATGCAACAACATCTATGAATCTTAAAAATATGTTGAGTGAAAGATGCCAGGCACACATACAGACCAAAAACCCCACCGTACTGTAGGATTCCATTCATATGAAGTATAGAAACACGCAAACCTTATTTATAGTGATAGTAGTCAGAAGGTGTTAGTGGTGGTGGCTGAAGTGGTGGTGGGGGTACAGGACTGAACAGGAAAGGGGCACAAGGAAATATTCTAGAGTGATGGAAATATTCCATATTCTGTGTTGCATTGTGCTTTCATGGTGATACAACTGTAACAACTTATCAGAAGGAATACTTAAGATCTGTGCATTAATCGTAAGTAAATTATACTTCAATTTTTTTTTAAAGATTTTATGTATTTATTTGACAGAGAAAGACACAGTGAGAGAGGGAACACAAGCAGGTGGAGTGGGAGAGGGAGAAGCAGGCTTCCTGCGGAGCAGGGAGCCCGGTTCAGGGCTCGATCCCAGGACCCTGGGATCACGACCTGAGCCGGAGGCAGACGCTTAACGACTGAGCCACCCAGGTGCCCAACTTCAATTTTTAATCACCCTAAGTTGTTGTATTTAAGAACATAGAACAAGCTTTTCACATCTTGAAGATTCAGATTCATAAACAAAATGAATTTATGTGAATTAAAAGTCTCTTTTTTCAAAAACAACATAAAAACCTCGTCAGCTTACTTTTGGAGATATCAACAGTATAGAGACAATGGCTGCAGCCAAGAGAGTGAGTTTTCCGAGGAATTAACTTCACACTAAGGCCAATGATCTAGTCAGTCTCAGCATTTCCTAAGGGTTTCTGAAGACGGCAATTTCCACTAACCAATGTCAAAATGGGCAAGCGGCTGAGCCGCAGGTGTTAGGTAAGTAAGTCCTCACCACTCACAAACAACTCATACTAGGGAAGGGAGGGTTCAAAAGGAATTCTTCTGTATTTCTTTTCTTTTTTTTTTTTTAAATATTGATTAAATTCTTTCTTTTTTTTTTTTAAAGATTTTTATTTATTTATTTGACAGAGAGAGAGATAGCGAGAGCAGGAACACAAGCAGGGAGAGTGGGAGAGGGAGAAGCAGGCTTCCTGCTGAGCAGGGAGCCCGACGTGGGACTCGATCCCAGGACCCAGGGATCATGACCTGAGCTGAAGGCAGACGCTTAACGACTGAGCCACCCAGGCGCCCTCTTCTGTATTTCTTTATGCAAGTAAAGTTAATAATGGCTTTAAGTAAGAAATTATGTGTAACAGTTTGTGGTTACAGCTACATAGGTTGGACAACAAGACTTGGCATACCACAAGAATGAGAAGCCTTCACTCAGTGCCCACCCCCACCACGCCTCAGAACCAGCTCCACACCTGGAGTTCCCCAGCACAAGCAGCAACCCCAAGCTGTGCCTCCTCAGGGCATCCCTCCTTCCTCTGAGCCATCTCTACAGACTGCCACAGACCTCTGACCCTTGAGACATTCCAAACGGCCAGTATCTAGAGGCTAGATTTTTCTGTGGATGAATTTTTCCAGTAATTCTAACCTCATATAAAATACGCTAAGGGGAGGCACTTGGGTGGCTCAGTCATTAAGCGACTGCCTTCAGCTCAGGTCATGATCCCAGGGTCCTGGGATCGAGCCCCCCGCATCAGGCTCCCTGCTCAGTGGAGACTCTGCTTCTCTCTCTCTTTCAGAGAAATAAATAAAATATTAAAAACATAATAAAATAAAATAAAAATAAAATATACTAAGGGGCACGTGGGTGGCTCAGTTGGTTAAGTGTCCAACTCTTGATTTTGGCTTGCGTCGTGATCTCAGGGTGGTGAGATGGAGCACCACATAGGGCTCCATGCTCCACACAGTCTGCTTGAGATTCTCTTTCTCTCTCTGCCACTCCTGCCAGTGCTCTCTAGTTCTCTCTAAAAAGAAATAAATAAAATCTTTTAAAAAAGCTAAAATAAAGCACTGTGGCCAGAGGGAGGCCAGGACCCTAGTTATTAAGTGAAATGGGCCCTCAATCTAATTAAAAAAAAATTTTTTTTAAGATTTTATTTATTCATTTGACAGACAGAAAGAGAGAGCACGCACAAGCAGGAGGAGCGGCAGAGGGAGAGGGAAAAGCAGGCTCCCACTAAGCAGGGAGCGATCCCAGGACCCTGGGATCACAACCTGAGCTGAAGGCAGATGCCTAACCAACTGAGCCACCCAGGGCCCCCCCTCAACCTAATTTTAAAACAGATTGTGACATTAGCTTAGCGAATCATAGCCTGTGTTTCAGGTGCTCATGTATAAAAATGATACCTGTAATTTATGCAAACTGATTCATTAATAAATATTTACTTTAATTACCTACTATTGGCCAGGCCTGGCAAAGCACAGGTTATGTTGGTGAGCAAAGCAGACAGTTTTTGCCTGCAGAGAGTTTACAGTTTAGCAGGAGAGATAACACAATCAAATCATCACATAAATATGTCATTACAATTTGAGATAAACATTATAAAGAATAAGAACAGGGTACTCTGAGAGCATTCAACAGGATATGAATTAATCTTATTTAAAGAAATGTTGGGGCACACCTCGGTGGCTCAGTTGGTTAAGTATCTGCCTTTGGCTCAGGTCATGATTCCAGGGTCCTGGGATTGAGACCTGCATCGGGCTCCTTGCTCAGCAGGGAGCCTGCTTCTCCCTCTCCCTCTGCCTGCCACTCCCCCTGCTTGTGCTCTCTCTGACAAATAAATAAATAAAATCTAAAAAAAAAATAAAGAAATGTTGGGCGCCTGGGTGGCTTAAGCATCCGACTCCTGATTTCGGCTCAGGTCATGATCTCAGGGTTCTTAGATCGAGCCCCCTGTCGGACTCCACACTCAGTGTGGAGCCTGCTTAAGATTCTCTCTCCCTCTCCATCCCCCCAACCCCTCTCAAAAGAAGAAGAAGAAATGTTAAGTAACATATCTGTAAAGCACTTTGAGTTCCACGTGAGAAAGGCATTACTCAAACACCAAGACTGAATTACTAAAAAAACAATGACACGTTGGTAGTTCAGTAAAGAAAAGAGCATATTAAAAAGCCAATTTGTAATCAGCAGACACTGCCTTCTCCCAGAGTAGTGTTCAAGCCTTACCCAACAATAGTTCTTCAGTATAAAACAGGTCCAGGGACACCTGCTGGCTCAGTCAGTAGAGCATGTGACTCTTGACCTCAGGTCATGAATTCAAGCCCCAAGATGGGCATAGAGCTTACATAAAAAAAAAAAAGTAAAAAAAAAATAAATAAATAAAATGGGTCCAAAAGAAGTAGAAGAGCGAAATTGTTCAGAACTTCAAACTGCAACTGTACAACTATCTTATGTTATGTATTCGAGGCACCATGGCCAACAACTCTACAGAACTGGTCATAAATACTTTAGCTACCTGGTATTTGTCAAATACAATTAAAATGTTGCAAAATCCAAGGGCCAATTCCCATCCTCATCCCACTTTGATGCTGACAGCAGCAGCATCTGATAAAGCATGTTCCACCCTCTTAGAAACACTCAACTTCCAGAACACAAATTTCTCCTGCTATTCTCTCTGGCTACTTCTCAATCCCCTCTGCTAGTTTCTCCTGATAATGACTGTGGTAACCACTATTCAGTCTCATGGCTTAAATATATATACTATCTATTTTCTGAGGACTCCCAAAGTTTTTAGCCAGGTCCTCTTTCTCAAGCTTCAGACTAGTATAAACAACTGCCTATCTGATATTTCTACTTGGATGTTTATTTTATTTTTTTAAGTAGGCTCTACACCCAATGTGGAGCCCAACACGGGGCTTGAATTCATGACCCCGAGATGAAGACCCGAGCTGAGATCTAGAGTCGGATACTTAACCAACTGGGCCACCCAGTCGTCCCAGATGTTTATATTAATACACATCCCAAACTTAAAATGTCCAGAATTAAGCTCCTGGAATCCTCCCCATCCCCCACCAAACTTGCTCTTCCCACAATGGCTTCATCTCAGAAACTGGTAACACAAATTTTCCGACAGCTCCATTAAAAATCTTGGGAGTAATCCTTGATTCTTAGTTTTCGCTCACACTTCACATTTGATCCATTAACAAACTGTGCTGGCTCTCTACCTTCAAAATATATCCTGAATCCAAGCACTTCCCAGGACTCCCATTGCTACCATCTCAGTTCAAGTCACAACCCCCTCTCTTGCCTACATTACTGCAATTGCTTAACTGGCCTCTCAGATTCTACCCTGCCCCAATCTATTCTCAACATAGCACTGAGTGACTCAATTAAAATGTAAGTCAGAGCAAGTCACTCTTCACCCAAGCCCTCCAATAGGCTTCCCATCTCTCTTGGAATAAAAGCCAAATGTTCTTCCACTGACCTACAAAGTCCTACATAGTCTGTCCTCATCCCCTTCTTTTATCTTTCTCACCTTATGTCCTGTTTTGTCTCACTCACTCTGCTCCAGCTACAGTGGTTCAGTACTGAATGTATCTCAAACATGCCAGGTATGCTCCCGTTTCAGGGCCTTTGCACTTACAGTTCCCTTTTCTGTATAGCTATCCACTTGGCTTACTCTCTCCCTCACTTTCTTCAGGCCTGTACTCAAATGTTATTGTATCAGAAACAAGTTATTTCCTCGTTGTTTGTCTCCCCCAACCACCCCTGCTAGAATGTATGGTTCTTTAAGACAGGGAATTTTTTGTCTGTTTTATTCATTGTTGTATCCCCAGTGCCTAGAACAAGGCCTGATATATAGTGGGTGCTCAATAAATATTATTGAAAAAAATTAAATATTTCAGATTTTGTTCCTGCATGGTTAGTTAATAAACCAAGATATATATACCGAACTCATCAAAATTATATATAATTCAGTAGCGCCTTGCAATATGTTAACCAATATAATAGAGATGACTTATGTCACTAATCTAAGTAGTTTGGAGCAAAATATGATTTAATGGTTCAGGAAAGAAAACAAGCATCATATGATAACAGAATAGCTCTGCCTGCCACTTGGGATTAGGAAAATGAGCAGCTGCTCTCATTCTTAAACTACAACTTGACCTGCTAAGAGGGCGCCCTCACCTAGAACTGTCTCTCCAACAACTCTCCTCCACATAACATGACCCATGATTACTAGTTAGCTCAGTCCCCTTACAGTCAAGTTTCCTCCCTCTAACAGAGAAGCACACTGTATGTAAAGGGTCTTGTAGGACAATGACCCAGCACTTAGAGATTATGCTCAAATATAACAGACAACTGTGAAGGGAAGGCAAATGAGAGTGGACTCCCTCAGGTGACAGTTCATAAGGAACCACTCTGGCTGCAGTGAAGCCTGCCTGCCCCCCCGCCAGTCCATCAGTACATCTCACCAACTGGATTCAATGCCCCTGAAATTCATCCGCTGTTCTGGTTCCTTAACAGACACCTAATGTTTCTCCTGGTCATGACCTTTTCTTCCCTAGACTTTAAGTGCCCCTAGGATAAAGCCCAAATTCCTTGATGAGGCTCACAAAGCATCTCCCAGTATGAGCTGGACCCTTCCCCAACTCTCTACCTTGCCACTTTCCCTTTACACTGTATTTAACATGCTAGCAGCTACCAAATCTAACTCCTTCAGTCTTGCTCTGAGATTTTGGTCCAAGTTGTTTGCTCTGCTTGGAACAATCTTTTCTAACTTATTCAGGCTAACTCCTGAGATTTCTCTCCACTTAAACACCACTTCTTTAGAGGCCATGCCTAGCCTGGGTTAAGTGATTTGGCTCACAGTTCACAGCAGCCTGGGCTTTGGTTTTCAAAGTGCCCATCATACTTCACTGGGATCACCTATTTAGTGTCTGTCATGATAGCAGGATCTTGCCTATCTCACACAGTGCTGTCACTAGCACAAAACACAGTGCCTGACACAGAGTAGGTGCTGAGTAATGATTGAAGAATGAACATATGAATGAGTAAGTACAAAAATGAATGAATCAGGAAGTCAGGTTAAAGCCTATATAGAGAGGCGCGTGGGTGGCTCAGATGGTTAAGCATCTGCCTTCGGCTCAGGTCATGATCCCAGGGTCCTGGGGTCGAGCCCCGCATCGGGCTCCTGGCTCAGCGGGGAGTCTCCTTCTCCCTCTGCCTCTGCTTCTCCCACTGCTCCCACTCCCACATAGGAGCAGGCATTCTATATATATCTCTGTGTTTCAAATGAATAAATAAAATCTTTAAAAAAAAAAAAATAAAGCCTATATAGATGGTGCACTGACTAGAAGGCAACAGTTTTCCTGCCTAATTCCTTCTTTGCCTTTCTGATTTTAAATAAATATTGCAAAAATGATTTAAAATATTAAAAATCTTAAGAGTATAAGCTACTTTGTTCTTTTTTTTTTCCTTCAAAGTAAGCTCTATGCTCAACATGGGGCTTGAACTCACGACCCCGAGACATGCTCTGACTGAGCCGGTCAGGCACCCCAATTATAAGCTACTTTGAATGATGCCCCAGAACTGATACTGTGGAACACTACCCTAAGAGAAGGGCACTGTGACTTAACACCCAGTTGCAAAGGGATCTGTAACATGAGAGCATAATTCTTGGGCATGATAAAGGAAATAAAACCGTGAAGGCCAATTTTAAGTTTAATTGTTTTGCAAAACTCAGGACCTGTTGGGGAAATAAGCAGGAATGCCTTCTACATCAGTCATGTACCAAGAATTAATTAGGACGATGCATCTAATTGTCCCCCAGCCTTCCTTTTGGCAACCCTGACATCTGGAAATGAGCCAGTGTGGCAAATAGGCAGTCAATGTCTGACTAGAAGAGCCAGACCCAAAGAGGAAAGACAACCATACCCCCCATGATCAGAGCCTGGGCAGGAGAGGCAGGGGGACAGTGGGGCTGGGGTGGGGCGGTGCAGCCTGAGTTGGACACTGCATGTTCATAGCCGAGGGAGTACCTACAGCATGTACTTAACAGTCCGGTACCACCGGCAGCACTGCTTTCCGACAGATGTGAAAGCATCTTTACCTGCATTTATGTTACCACTGAAAAAGCCAGACTAAAGAAGCAGCTGTTGAGTTTTACAAATCACTTATGATAAAAGTTTTGGTCCCTGGGTTTCAAAGATCCAGAGGCTCTCTGGAGAAGGTTTCGTTTCCCTGTGATTTGTTTGTTTATTTTAACAGTGCCTACACTGATTCAGCGACATGGTCACAGATTCCTGCCCTCTTATTGAGAGCAAAAACATAAACAGGACAAAGGAAAGAAATGCTTCTCCCTCAGCTCCACAAGCTGACATGGTAGTAAACCTCTAGGCAGCTACCACAGGATGAGAGCACACCCAGCGCTGGCCAAAGACACCAATTCCCTGTCCCCCTGCCCTAGTCCGAACAGTGTCCACACTGGAGGGCACTAATGAAAGACCTAATGACCTGTCCAATGAGGCATAACTACCCAAAGTACAAAAGGGTGAGCTAAATTGGGTCATAAAGGAAAAATTTAACACCCACAGAAGTATCTAGATTGCCATTAGGTCTAAAAGTTAGCTTCAGCTGATGATTACAGTAGGAAAAAGTACTTATTTGCCCACTATATTAATTCTTTATTGCTTTTGAAAATCTGGCAATAACAAGATTATTTTTTTTCTAAGACTGCTTTAACAACCAGTTCCACACTGACATCCCTCTGAAAATTCCATCCTCGGACCTACTCTCTACCACAGCAACGTTAGCTAACCCTTCAATTTCACTATAACCTTCATGCAAACATTCTTAACTTCCAATTTCCAGACTCAACAACTTGTTCCAGCTCTAGCTCTACTAAATGTCTGCATCTACTAGAAATCCCCACCTGAGTGACCTACCAGCTGCTCCCATCCCAAATTTGTCTTTCCTCTCAAACGTGAACTTCCTCTGTGCACCCCCCAACCCTTTTAATGGCACACTATGCAGTCACCAGAGTCCTCTTCTCATTTATTCCCCAATATTTATAAGCGCCACAATGAGTCAGGCATTATGCCAGGAATTGGGGCACAGAGCAGTGATCCAGACAGGCTAGGTCCCTGGAGTTTAGTTTCCATTTCCTCCTACACCCATAGCTGAATACCAAGGACTGATTTGACACAGGAACACAATGAGTGTTCAGAGATCTTTCACTGTGGCAGGCACGTGAACAAAGACTCTGCCTTTACTTTTAAATCACTGAGGTAAAGCACATTTGGCCATGATGCATGTGAAACAGCCAACCCTAGAGAGAAGAGTATTACATACTTTGATTTTGGACTAGGGCCCAAGAAAGAAGAGGGCGAGTTTTTAATGATGATAAACATTTTTCAACGTGCTCACCTAATTTACTGACGTCTTCTAAGTGTTTTCCACCTTCTACATGGATAAAAGTACTCTTCTGGGAAAACTGGTATTTCTATGGCAGTAAGAGACACTCTAGAGAGTCACCCATCTACCTTCCTTCTGGATTTCAGGTATAGGACATCCTTTTTTTTTTTTTTTAAAGATTTTACTTTTAAGTAATCTCCATACCCAACATGGGGCTCAAACTCACTGAGATCAAGAATTGTACGCTTCACCAACTGAGCCAGCCAGGTGCCCCTTGGATAGAGGACATTCGTAGGGCACCCTGGAACATAGCAATTCTGACTGGCATTCTCTACTTTGTGTTATGTGGCCTCTGGTGACCAAAAAGACTAAGTATTAAGTAGTTCACTGGTGACTGGAAATGCCCAATGCCCTTCACAAGCATCTCCTTCTTATATGCAGCAAACTGCTTACCAACGAGGCCATGAGCACAGTCAGCTGTGGTTTCATTTAACGATCTTTTGGCTGTTGAATGTGGATCTAAAATAATCTAATCTCAGGTCTTTGCCACACCATGTTCTTTATTCTTTTTTGGGGGGGGGCGGTTAATGTGTAATGAAGGAAGCTGGTTATAAAATACAGGATGTATATGGGACATGTACTCCTGAAAAGAGACATTCATTTTATATTTTAGGATTTTCTGATTATTGTTTAAGTGATACCACAATGTCTTGTCTTGCTACTGAGACCCTAAGCTCTTTAGGGACCAAGACTGGTTTTATATGGTATTAAGGAGATAATAAGTCCCCCAAATTTCACACTTCACATTATTTTGGTAACATTCCCATAACACTTTAGAAATTACTTAAAGACATTTAAATGTTTTTTGAATAACAATCTTAGTATATCAGGGCTATAAAGCATTAAAGGAAAGAGAAACAAAGATCATTTTTAAAAACCACCATGACCAGAAGCAAGCCCAGGCCTGGAGGAACCAAAACAGCCATTTAAGCACAATCATTTAATTTTGAAAATAACATCGGATAAGGAATACTATGTTCATTTTCTCCATTGCTCTAAAATACAAGCCACTGGCACAGGAATATCAATGTAAAAGGCTGAAAAGTAACAGGAAATATGACTGATGTCCCCACCACTCCCTTCTCCCTGACAATCAGAGGATGCCTGACAAGACAAACATTCTATTTCACATGATCCCAGAGCCACTCCAAGAGAGGCCCCCCAGAGATGATAACCATTTCCCAGCAGTAACCAACATCAGGTTGCGGAAAACATTAACCACATGGAACATCCTCTAATATGCTTTGGAATACCGTGCTACAAAAGCATCCATCAAAACACACCAAAGAGACCCTAAGGGTCAAGATTATCTGTCAACAAGCACCAAAAATCCCCAACAAACAAACAAACAAACAAAACAACAGTCTTAGGGGCACATGGCTGGCTCAGATGGAAGAGCATGCAACTTAATCTCAGGGTTTTAAATTTGAGCCCCACAATGGGTGTAAAGATTACTTTAAAAAAATCTTAAAAAGAAATAAGTCTTCAAAAGCTGCATATGCTGTGTACAGTGTACCCTTCAATTATACACATGTAAATTCATTATCTAGGTAGCCACATTACTGTCTGGTTCCAACTCCTGGGATAGGAAACAACTTCTGTCAGCCCTGTCCCTCAGCACTTTAATACAGTCATAGCGTAAGAGGTGAAGGTCTGCAGAGAGAAAATAAGCCCCAAATCATCTTTTACGCTAGCAAGAAACTCTTAGGAGGGTTTGTATTTTAAAATATATACTCATGGGGCGCCTGGGTGGCTCAGTTGGTTGAGCGACTGCCTTCGGCTCAGGTCATGATCCTGGAGTCCCGGGATCGAGTCCTGCATCGGGCTCCCTGCTCGGCGAGGAGCCTGCTTCTCCCTCTAACCCTCCCCCCTCTCATGTACTCTCTCTCTCTCTCATTCTCGCTCTCTCAAATAAATAAATAAATCTTTAAAAAAATAAAATAAAATAAAATATATACTCATGGCGGGATGCCTGGGTGACTCAGTCGTTAAGCGACTGCCTTCGGCTCAGGTCATGATCCTGGAGTCCCTGGATCGAGTCCCGCATCAGGCTCCCTGCTCGGCGAGGAGCCTGCTTCTCCCTCTAACCCTCCCCCCTCTCATGTACTCTCTCTCTCTCTCATTCTCGCTCTCTCAAATAAATAAATAAATAAATCTTTAAAAAAATAAAATAAAATAAAATAAAATATATACTCATGGCGGGGTGCCTGGGTGGCTCAGTCGTTAAGCGTCTGCCTTCGGCTCAGGTCATGATCCTGGAGTCCCGGGATCGAGTCCTGAATCGGGCTCCCTGCTCAGCAGGGAGTCTGCTTCTCCCTCTGACCCTCCCCACTCTCATGCTCTCTCTCATTCTCTCTCTCAAATAAATAAATAAAAATCTATTAAAAAAGAATACAATGATTTTCATAAAGCTTTCTGACAGGATTTGATTACCATTGCCAATTTCCCCCATAGATTACAAACCCTTCTGATAATACTCCATTATATCTCTTGAGGTATATATACAAAATATTTCCACAGATAGAGAAAAATCAATAAAATGCACAGCCACAACATCATAGATATTGTATGGCACTGATTTATGAACCGAAGATGAAATTTTGTTTCTTAATTTGACCTATTAATATCACCATACTTTTTCATTTTTTGAAAAAGATTATTTATTTGAGAGAAAGAGAGAGACTCCTGGAGAGAGAGAGCAGGAGCAGGATGAGGGGCAGAGGGGGCACAGGGACTCCGGGATCATGACCTGAGCCGAAGGCAGATGCTTAACCGACTGAGCCACCGAGGCGCCCCGAACACCACCACACTTGAAATGTATCTTATCGGGGCACCTGGGTGGCTCAGTCGGTTAAGCGTCTGCCTTCGGCTCAGGTCATGATCTCAGGGTCCTGGGAATTGAGTTCCGCATCAGGCTCCCTGCTCAGCGGGGAGGCTGCTTCTCCCCCTGCCTGCTGCGCACGCTCTCTCTCTCTGACAAATAAAATCTTAAATAAATAAATAAATGTATCTTATCACTCTGAGGGGGGAAGAAAACCTGCTGCAAAATCATATATACATTGAAAATTAGTTTTATCAAGCTAGTAAGAAATTGATTTTATTGATTAGAATCAGAGACCATCTTTTAAAAATCACACACTTCTTTTTACATTACAAATCTTTTGTCTTTTTTTTGTGGGGGAGGGAGCTGTCATTGCTAATCCTACTACTAGTGGATTCTAGTAATACTATAGCAATCATATATCCGAATTTTTCCAGCAAATAAAAATAAATGATCAGACCCAGACCAATCATTCCATAGGAAAAGTGGGGCAACCAGGTGGTAAGAGAAAGCCTGACAACAGAATTTTTATCCATAAAATGGGGAGCCCACCAACAGAACTGTCTGCTGAAAATTTTCACCTCTTAGTCCAGTCTCTAAATTCCTAGTTCAAAACCAGTACTTTTTCACATTTTCTGTAAAATGGATGGCCTTAATTGAAACTTTTGTTCCCTGGTGTACACAGCTTTCCAGAAGAAAAGGAGTTTCCTTATGAAGAATCAATCTAGCTTCCCCAACACTTAAAGACAACCATCTTCTCCATATCTCAATAACATGTCTTAAGTGTCTTTTCTAATTTAAATAGGTGTTCCCTTCAAGTGAAGGGTCATACACCAATGGCTCTTCCTTCTGAGACCTTTGTGCCCCAGAGTTTACAAAATTCTTCTGGGGGGTGCCCCAACTCGGTTCTGGATATTCAAAAGGGCACCCACTTTCTTCTGTAAGATGGTTTATAACCTTTCCTGCTGTCTAGCCAACAAAGCTTTAAACTTTTCTCTTCTTGTCCCGTTCTTCAGATTCAGCTGCAGTTTGGGAGGTAAACTCTTCACACAACCATTCACAAGTCCTGATCTCCCCGCCCCCATTTCCTTCCTCCCCATTCATGTGATAACGTCTTGATGGGAACACCTTACCTCACCTTTTGTCTCCGCTAGTCCTTCTGCTTCCTTCCTGAGCTTCAAAGCTAGGCCGGGGCCGTTGAGACGTGGCCAGTGGGCATTCGGTGACTGGCAGAGCCACCCACACTTTCTGGAGAGTCGTCCCCTCTCCCATCTGCCACCTGAACCCTCTTTCCTTAAATAAAGATTTACCCCCTAAAAGCCCTATCTCCCCCTGAAAGACGATGGACCAGCGCCCTTTGTCTGAGGCTTCCACACCTCACATCCTTGTCCACAAAGCGTCAGTCCACACAGGTACGGTCTGCTCCGGGCAGGGCAGGGGAGCCTAGGTTTCCTCGTCCCGTAAAGGGATGGGTTATGGCCGAGGTCCTTCCAGGAGCCCAAATCCTACAATTATACGACCATATCTGTAGGTCCTATTTCCGAGGTTGGGAAGACTAACTCCGGGGCGACCCCCGAACTCGACGACGGCGCTGGCAGTTAGAACGGCCCCCTCCAGCCTAGGCTCTGAGTAGCCCCGCCTCCGACCTCGGGCGCCGGGCCGCCGAGGAGGCCCGGTAGACGCCCGCTGGCTGCCTCGCCCTGCCCTCCTTCATCCTCACCGGCCGCCGCGGGCCCGCCTCTCACCTGGCATGCTGGCATCGCCCGTCCCGCGCTGCCCTGGAGACCATGGGTCTGGACCGGTCTCGGCCGCCACCCGCCCGCCAAGAGGGGGGCTGGCGGGGACGCGCGGGCCCCGGAGTCTAAAGCGCAAGCACCGGGAACGCGCCGCCTGGTTTCTAAGGAACCGGGAGCTCTGGAAAGGGAGGGGCGGGATGGCTGGAGGTCTGCGCATGCTCCCTGACGGGGGTGGACCTGCGCGGGGAGGGGCCGTGATCAGAGATTGCGCATGCTCGCACCTTGGGGGCGGAGATTAAGTAGGTTAGCGGAGGGCTTGGTCATTTATTTCCGGCGGTGGAGGCGGCTGGGCCGGCGTATAGCAGCCTCTGCTTCTTTCGGGTCCTCCAGCCCGGCAGCAGTAGTGAGGAGGTACTGGGAACTGTGGTGGGCCTTGGTCTGGAATTAAGGAAGGTCTGGTGTTGGACACAACGACCTGTTGTTGCAGAACGGTAGTTCTCTTGAACTCGCTGGACTTCTTGGCCTCCTGACTTCTACAGTAATGACTCTTTTCTGTTCTCTGGTGCCTGTCTGGGCTTCTCTTCCTCTGCATGTTCTTGGTTGTTCCTTAGATGCTAGTGCTCCTACTGTGACCTCAGTCTCCCAGATCTCTTTACTGGAGTCTGTGTCCCCACAAGTAAATACCATTTTGTAACAAGACTACTCTGGTTCACCATTATTACTCTGTCCTCCAGAGTAATGAAACCTGTAACCTATAAGCTTTAGTGTAAAGCAGGCTATGTTGGAAATGTAGGATTAGGGGTTATTTCTGCATGGGGAGCCCCTCCCCTGCTTTTCTGACTCCTGTGAGAGTCTGGAGCCCCACTCAGCTGGTATTAGAAAGGTGTCCCAGCCATCGTTCCAGAGCAACCTCTGATGCAGAACATGTCAGTTGAGCTGAGGCAGCTGTTCTTGCTGAGAACTGGTGACCAGCGGGGTATCCCTGCTTTGGAAGGTGACAGGACTTCCTGCCACTGCTGCCACCTTCTGAGCATGGAAGGCTCCAAGAGTGATGAGAAATGGTAATCTCTAACCTCCCTCTTCTGATGGGGTTTTATCCCCCTTAATCTTTACCCCTGGATTCTGAACAGCCACGCAGAATCAAAGTGTGCTTGTGTTTGATGTTTCTTACTGTCTCAAGATTCACTCTAGAACAGGGTTTTTCAACAGTGGCACTGTTGACATTTTGAGCCTGATAATTCTTTGTTGTGGGGTGCTGTCTATGCATTGTAGGATGTTTATAACATCCGTGGCCTCTACCCAATAGATGCCAGCAGCACTCCAACCCAAGTTGTGACTACCAAAAATATCTCCAGTCACTGGCAAATGTTCCCTGGGGGGCAAAATCACTCCCTGTAGAAACCACTAGTCTAGAGAGAAATTAAATCTACTCTGGGTTTATTTATGGAACCAGGACTTTTGTGCTTAATCTAACATTCCATTCTTCCCTCCAGTTTTCCCTAGGAGAGTTCTGTCAAGGAATAGTCCTATAACCGAGTGAAGCACACAGGTACTATATCCCTCTATGTCAAGCCACCCCTACACATGCTATAATCCTCTACCTCCATGGGGTAGAAATTAATCACGTTCTTAAGGGTGGTGAAACTGAAGCTGAGAAAGGTTAATTTTCCAGTTACCCAAGTTAGTAAACAGCCAGAACCAGGATTTTGAGCAAGAGTACTTTCTCCTCAGAGTGACAGGAAGCTAACCTCAATAAGCCTCAGAAGCCCTCTGACCAGTGTTTGGGACGAGTGTATTTGGGCTACATTAAAATCTTATTTTGAGGACAGGAGGACCTGTGGCCATCTTTTTGAAGGTGAATTTTCTTCTTCTTTGTCTCAGATGAAAGCTGTTTCGGGGGAGAGAATTGAAGCCCAAGTGCCTATCCTCTTTGGGGTCTCACCTGAAGTCTTGAGGGTCCCTGAGGGGTAGCAGGGGCCTGGGAACTTGAGAGGTGAGCTGAGTAAGGGCCAAACCCTCAGGACAAAGTGAGCCACACAAGGGGCGCCAACACCGGTTAAGACTCAAAACAGAGACCAGACACTCGTGACTACTCATGGATGTGTATTTTAATAAAAATAATTCTGTCAAAATACAACAGGAGTTTTTTCATCTCTCAAGTACAATTTAATAGGGTGTTTTGTGTTAGAATTCTCTCTAAACCCTCCCACGCCCACAAGTTTCATGCTAATGCCAAGTATCAACTTGCGAGGACAAAGGCAGAACCAGTGTGCACAATGTGGAGGACATCTGTTTCAGCTGTAGTTACTAATGGAGGAAAACCCTATGCAAAGAGGTGGCACCTGAGGCACCCAGAGTCCATGAACCAGCCACAGGTCCGGTGCACGGGACCGGCGGTCAAGTAGGGCTCTGCTGCCTGGCTGCCACACAGCATGCATACCTGAGTTGTGAGCAACCAAAGGAACTTTCAGCTCTCACAGTTCTCTGCCTCATCTTCTTTGTGCTTGCTTAAGGGGTAGGAAGGCGCTGGGTGGCTGGGCAGTACCCCCTTCTCAATGTCTTGGTGTCCCTGTTCTGGCGGCCTACCCCCAGCCACAGATTCATGTGGGTGAGGATCAGAGGTTCTGGCTTTCTTTGCATGGTCTGCCAGCGTCCACTCTGGAAGGAGTGACCGGTTGGTGGCACAAGGGGGAAAGGTAAATAGGGAAGGCTGCTCCCCCAGGGCTGGACAACCCAACAGAGCCAGGTCTTCTTCCTGTCCCCTCAGGTCAGGTCCAGCCCTTCACTGGGGCTCCTTCCAAGTGCCTTCCCCACCGTTGGCTCCTGAAAGCAGGCTGGTAGGACTGGGTGTGCATAAGGGGCTCCTCTGGCTGGCAGGCAGCCCTGGACTATCAGCAAGATAGTGGACTCAAGCAGCTTGGTTTTGGTCCTCTCCACGGCTTGTGGGGCAAAGGCTTATGTCCCAAAGGCAAGCTGTCCAATTGGGACAGAGAGCCCCTCTGGAGAGGAACAGAGTAAACAACTTGGACTCAGCTGAAACAGTGAGATAAGGCACAGAAAATGGGGAGGTGGCCACGGGTACTGAGCGCGAGCCAGGAGGACACCCAACCCCAAGCAGCACACAGCTGTCCCAGGCCCTCTCGGGCCCTCTCTCAGACACTCCACAACTCAAGCCCAGGCACCCATCCCCATCCCTGACACACCCCTGAAGGTACCAGCTGCTCAGACACTGCTGGGGGCCTCACCAGCCTAAGCCCTCACTCGGTATTTAGCTTCAGGACTAAACAGTGTTGCACAACCCACAGGGATGAGGTTAGTCCCAGCTCTGCCACTAATTTGCTGTGTGACTTTGGCTAAGTCATTTAATCTCCCGGGCCTGTTTCCTTATCTGTAAGAGGAGAGGATTGGTGGAATAGATGTTCTCTGAACCCCATTCCAGCTGCAAAAGCCTCCGGTTTTAATTCCCAATCCTGCTCAGCTCTGGCCATTTTAACAGCTTGATGTATCCAACCTCTGGGTTTGGGAGCTAGACATCCCCAGCCTTGTACAGGATGAGTTTCCTTTACAGACATGACAACACCACCCCAACAAGCCATGGTCTGTGGGGTACCAGCTGGGGCCCTGGTGGAGACCAAGCAAAAGCAGCAGCCTGTAGGATCATGTCCCAAGGGAGAACTCTGGCAGAGCACAGGGCCAAGGCTCTGACCCCATCACCAGCAGCTGGTCCAACTCAATCACTTCTGTCCAGCTGTGGGCCTGGCAGGCAATGAACATCTCAGGCCGTACCACCATCCCTGTGTCCGCTGCCAGAGAGCAGGAGCTTACCCAGCCCTTGCCCAGACAGGGACTGGAAGTTCAATTTCTGGCCTTGCCCCTTTGCGAGGGCTGCCTGTGCGCTCCCTCTCACTGTGAAGCAGGTAGGGAAATCCCAGCCCCTCCTGGTGCTCCTCTGGGTAGGCCTCCTCCCTTCTTCTTCCTGGGCAGTCAGTCCTCTCCACGGATGGCCTGCCCAAGTCCTAGCAGTCAACTCAGCCCTTCCTCTCTTGATTCCCTGATGGCAGTACCGGGACTGTTTGCCCCACCAGCTGTGAGGATCCATCTGAAACAGCTGGTGGGACATTTGCAGAGCCCATGAGGTCCCTTCCTCTGGCCAGCAAATACTCGTAATAGTCTTTTCTAAGAGTGTCTGGGGCCAAGCTGCAGGGAGCTGCCTGGCACAGCTGCAGTGAAGCCTGGCCTAGTAGGTCAAGAGTTCCATCCACTCCAGGAACTGGCGGCCCAAGAATCTGCCTCCACAAAGTCCTAGCTTCTCAACAGAAAGCATTGATTCCATCAGAGCTGTGCAGAGACGGTGAAGATCCAGGCAGAAAGAAGGCAGCCCCTGTACTCAAGGGCTTCTGTCCTGGAATGGAGAGACATCCTCCCCGCTGCCTGACACACAGCAGCTCTTGGGTCAAAGGCAGGTAGTTTCCAGGCAATCAATTTAGAGTAAATGAATTATTTGGCCATCTTAACGACAAGGGAAAATAGGATGTTGAAAGGGGGAGAAAGGAAGGGGCAAGGCAGGCAGTGAGAGGCAGGGTAGAATGGTAGATAGTGTGCTGGCCAAGGACTCCCTACTCCCCTGCTTTGCTGTATAGCCCTGGGCCAACTCATCCCTTCTCTGAAACCTCAGCCCCATAGTTCTCTGCTCAGCCCAGCTCTCAGGGGCCTAGGGACCCACACCTTTCAGATGCCACAAACCAACTTAGCCTGACCTGCCCACTAAGTGGTCCCCAATGCCTACTGGGCTTCCCGAGGCTGCAGCTGGGCCTGTGGCTCGACAAAGGGGAAGCCTGAAATAAACTTATCACTTGGCTGAGGTGACAGAGATGATTCTTTTTTAATGAGTTGGACTCAAATAGAAACATATGGTGTCTGGACAGCCTCACCCAAGAGGTGCTGGACCACTAACACTACGATAAATACTGTGTCTTTTTTTAATATATATATTTATATATATATATATAATCTCATTTTTTTTACTTATGAAAATAATAAGCTATCACCAACTTGGATAGGCTTCATCACTAAATTAGCAGAACCCAGCTCAGCACAAGCTCTCCAGAGATAAATACTGGTGGCTCAGTCAGGAGGAAAAAAAAAAAAAGATTAAAAAACCCAACCCCTCCTCAAAACAAAACCCCCCTTTCAAAGTAGAAGGCGCTACATGAGAGTAACCAGCCAATACTGTGTCAGAGGCCGCTGCATGTGAAGGGGAGAGAGAGTCTGAGGGCAGGGTAGGGGGAGGAAGGAAAAGAAGAAGGAAGAAAGGAAGGGAGGGATGGAGGGAGGGAAAGGAAAGGAAGAAAAGGAAAACAGGAAAGGGAGTGGGGGAGGCCAGGCAGGAGGAATGGACTCTGCCCATGGCTTCCAGGTCCCTGCGCCAGATGCCTATGGAGGGCAGGGCTGCTCCAGCCCTGGGGCTGAGGGAGGGCCAGGCGGGGCCAGCCAGCGTGGTCAGCTAGTGCAAGTAGTCGTCGACTCTGGCAAAGGAGCAAGATCCCAGGCCAGCTCGGGCCATGAGCCGTAGACATTCAGATGCCTGACCCAGGGCGAGCATCAGAGGGGGCTGCTTTGGCAGGTTCTGAGACTCTGTGGAGGAGAGACAAGGCCGGGTCATTGCTTTGCCCAGGAGCTGGGCTCAGGTCAAAGTTCCCTTAGGAGCAGAAAGTGGGGGCAGTGGACAGAATCTCTTGGAACACAGTGTTCAGGAATCTCTGTGTACGTCCCAGCCACCAGTCTATGGCCCCCCAGCCATTCCAGGAATCTGAGGACCTTAGGTCTCTTCAGAGCCATGGGCTGGCCAGGCCCACAGTCATAGGCCAGGGTCTATCATGATCTAGCCAGCCAACTCAGTTGGGCAGAGGGAGGTCAGGATTTAGCTTCAGCCATGGAAGCCCAAGTCCTGTGGGCCACCAGAGTGCCCAGGCAGAGCTCACTGCCCTGCTTTGGACAAACTTCAGCCATTCCTAGGGAGAGAGGGGAGGGGCCAGCCCAGGCACTCACGGACCAGCTTCTGTTTCCGTTAGATCCACTTACCTAAAATGGCGCTGTTGAGGGCAGCACACACTGGCTCCCTCTGGATGGGGTCAAGCTGCTGGCCAACTGGGCAGCTCCAGGGGTCTGAGTATGCCAGCAGGCTAAAGGCATCCTAAGGGAGAGGGCATTCTTGAGAAGACTGTGGGACATACCACACACATGTACCTCCATGGCTCCGGGGGGCATTCAGGGCCCTGCATGGTGCCCAATGAGGGCACTGCAAACCCTGAGCATAGGGTCCCGAAGGACTGTGCCCTCCCCAGAGCTCAGAGAGGGCTGCATATATCCTGGGAGTCCTGTTTCCCACTGTGGACTTGACTAGAGTCCCCTCTGTCCTGTTGCTGCTGCCCCCAAGGCCCTCCCAGAGTCAATGTGCCCCCATGCCCACACCAAATGGGAGCCTGCTCTGTATGAGCTCCTGGCTTGTTCTATACCTGCAGCATCTCCGTGTGGGCCAAATTCTTGCCGTACTCTCGGCCCAGCTGCTCACTCAGTGCCTGCAACTCTCGACCAAACAGGATAATCCTTTCTGTAGCAGCCTGGTTGCCCCCACAGAGCTGCCGCCGAGGATGCCCATCATCTGTGCCCAGAGCCCAGCAGAGAACAAATCATGAGGGGTAAGGAGAGAAGGGGAGGACTGGGGTGAACACCCCAAAAAGGAGATGGCAAGAAGGACTTTAGGGGCACTGCCAGAGGCAAATGAGGTGGACCATCCATAGCTGAGGTGCTTTTAGTCCACCTAGCACATGATCTAGGAGTCTGGACTCAACTTTCCCTCTTCCCACCCTGTACAGTGCCTGTAAGAATGCCCATTCTCACCAACTCTCTCTAGCCTCAGACACAAGGGCCCTGGTCTCAGCAGCAGGCCAGGGGTCTTCTCACTTCCAAGCACCCGTTCCTGACTAAGGCGGCAGCGGACCAGGTCCATTTAGAGCTTCTCAGGCTGACAAAGTCTGCCCATGCCAACCCCCTCCCAGGGGGCAGAAGGCATCTGGACTGAGCCATTACCACCCATGTAACACCATGCTGGGCCATGGTCCTTACCCATGCTGGACTCATCTGTCTGTAGATCCTCGTGCTTGTAGGCGCCATTGACGATGCGTGTGGATACACTCTCCAGCACACCATTGGGGTAATGCTCTGCTTCCATCTCCATCTCACTGTCACTGTGGAGAAGGGTTGAGGTGGGAGTTGATGTGTTTGGGAGCAGCCTGGTTGGGCCTCCACTCAGGCTTTAGCCACAGGTTGCTGTGGGTAAATCAAGAGGTCCTAGGAGCATGAA
The DNA here is from genome assembly GCF_029215605.1 of Mirounga angustirostris. NCBI lineage: Eukaryota > Metazoa > Chordata > Mammalia > Carnivora > Phocidae > Mirounga > Mirounga angustirostris. Next base: position 18,196,000 of record NW_026991724.1, on the reverse strand, counting down.
AGGCCTCCCAGGCTCCAACACTTGGCCCCTACTCTGACATCAGCTATCCCCAGGGGCCTGTTGCCTGATTCTCACTCTTGTCCCAATGCTGCCTCTGTGGCCCTCCCCTTCCTGGCCTTTGTCTGAGTTGGCATACCTCTTCCACCCATTCCTCCCCCACCCCCAGTGACCAGGGACCCCTGAGAAGTATCTCTAGGCACCAAACTCAGGTCAAACCCTGAGGTATGCCTGGGGGCAGGTGAAAGCCACCTGTAGTCTACAGCCTAAAACCTCTGCTGCCCAATCTGTCTGACCTCAAGCCACACCCAGTAAGTTTCTTCGGTGTAGACCCTAGGGGTTCTGCCAGGCCTGGTGGTGTCAGTGCTTCTTGAGAAAGTCAGGGCTGAGCAAAGTGGCAGCTGGATCACCGGTAGGGCCAGAAGCTGGAGCCAATACCTGGCCTGGCAGGTCAGCAGCAACTACTCCAGGTACAGACCTGGGGTGGAGGTGGGGGGTTAAGGGCAGGGGGTGGCACTCAAAGGACAGGCTGCAGTGAGCCCAGCTGGCGCAGAGCGGAGAGGAGGAGGAAGAAGCAGAGCAGGACAGGCACCTGGTCTCCTGGTTACTGGTGCTGCTGTGGGGCTGGGACTTGGTGGAATCTGTTGAGTTGGACTCGGAGTAATTGACGGAGGATGGGGATGAGGAGGACGAGGAGGACGAGGAGGAGGAGGAGGAGCTGGGTGCAGGGTATTTACTGTGGTTCTGTTTGCTCTTCGTGGATGCGACGCCGTTGCTGCAGCTGGGACTATCTGCTCCTGGAAACCAGGGAATAGTCAGAAGAAGAGGGGCAGTGTGCCACAATGGGGCCCCAGGAATGACCACAGTGGTCCCATTTCCCTTCCCCCAAATCCAGCAGCGAGCCCTGAGCCCAGCCCAGGGAAGAGCATGTGGGTGGCCTTTCTTCTCCACACCAGTTCTCCCCCGAGCCCTCTGGAGAGTGGCTGACCTGTGTTGTGCATGTGGGAACTAGGGCCGTGTCGGGGGCTGAGGCTGGGGGAGCCAGGGTAGCTGTCCTGGGACTTGGGGCTTCGGGAGCTCAAGCTGCGGACCTCACTGTCGGTCCCATTCACCATCTCCACAAATTGTCGGCACCTGCAGAGGGAGCAGAGCGGCAATGCTCTGGGCTTGGTCTGGGCTGTATGTTCCCACCACCAGCTGAGAGGGGCTGGGCTAGGGGGGAGCTGGTGGTGCCCAAAACTTACTTGAGCATGAAGAGCAGGTTAGGGTTATGCTCCAGCAGTCCTGGATAGAAGCGCTGTGTGGTCTCAATGGCCTCACCCACACGGCCCTCCAGCACCAGCTTCTGGATCTCTGCAGAGAGCAAGAGTATGGCAGTGAGTGAGGGGCCGTGGACCTTCTTCACCGCCACATGCCTGCACACTACCAGCTCCGAAGATGGACTAGCCGATGGTCAGGTGGGCTGGCTCAGAGTGGCATGTCTGGTTGAGATGCTCACAGAAGAAGAGGCTGAAGAAAGAACCTGGCCTCCCAGACCCACAAGAGACCCTGGTTTCTGCCAAGTGTCAGGGAGTCCTCAAAGAACAACAGGGGAAAACAGAGGCAGGACTCGGTGCAGAAGCAGGAGAGCAAATGTAGAGGCCTGCTCCTATGGAGGTCAGTCACTGGGGACCTGGGCATGGGGAGGGGTCTTGGCTGTGGGAGCATGATCTGGGGCTGGGCCACCAGGCAGCTTGGTGGCCCTAGGGGCTCCTCTTGAGGCAGACGTCTCCTTTCAGGCCTCACAGTGGGGTGGCAATGGGCACACAGTGGTTTCTGGGCCAGGGCCCGAGTCTTGGCAGTCTTCAGGGGCTGCGGCGTGCCCCCTGCTGGGAGAGGAGGTCATCCTCCTCACACGGGCATCTCTGACGTGACACCTCTCAGACCATCTGCATCTTGCTCTTGCTCTGGGGCCTGGTGCATCTTGCTGGGAGCGACTTCTGGGTCTGAGGCTCTCATTCGTAGATCCCAAGTCTGGGATCCCTTTCCGTCTGTCTGGCTGGGCGTAGCTTCTCTGGGAGACACAGACACATGCACATACACAGAGACGACAGGCTCAGAGAGACGCCAACAAGCACACACAGACACACACGTCCACACACACCCATTCTCCTTCACTCTCCTCTCCTCTTCCTATCTCCTTCCTGGGCTCTGTTTCCTCTTTCCCAACACCCTCCTTCCACAAAAGAGCCCCAAACACACAGTATACAGGCCAGTATGTACACTGGCAAAGTTTCCTCTGGCTCCTTCCTTTGGTTGTCTGCAAAACGCAGGACCAGAGGTGGGCACAGAGAGAGGGGCTACCACAGCAGCCACTGAGAACCAGCCTTCACCCTGTCTGACTACTTCAGTCCTTTCTCTGGCCGGGAACAGGCAGAACTACTAAAGCTGAGTAAACGGGAAAGGCAGGACATTGGTCTGATAAGATGCAAACACACTCTTCCAGAAGACTCTGAACAGAAGGCTGAGTAGAATCCAGGATTCGGGGGAAGCAAACAAGCATGGAGGAGGGGGACCCAGCCATGCCAGGCCCCCGCCTGTGCGGGGCTGTCAGAGTGTGCCGTAGGAAGGCTGCACTGAGGCACTCATTCCCATGCTGCCGGCCTGTCCATCTGGGCAGTGTTGGCTTGAAGGAGGGACAGAAGCAGAGCCTTGGGCGGGGCTGGGGCTGGGGGCTGGTCTCCTGGTGGTAAGGACCAGAGCTGAATGGACTCCTGACAGGTGACCCAAGACTGCCATGGGCCAGAGAGCAGAGTTAGGGACAGGTGAGGGAAGGAGGGAGAGGGGAGAGGAGAATCAACCTTACTTTGTCTGTTCTTTATGGATGCTTGTTCTTCCTGAATCGGGGTTTCAGTCATTCGGGCAAAAGCCGTGGCTGTGGCACAATAACCATGATGCACCAGGTAAGATGAGACCATGCTAGAAGAAAGGAAATGCTCAAGGTGACACTCTAGAACTGCATTTCTCATTGATCACCTGATGGGACAAACGATCTCCCTGTCTGGACTTCCTTAAACACATCTTGGAGGTGCAGCCTCCACAGAATGAGAATAAAGAGGCTGCAACAAAATGAAAACTCCCCCCGGTGCCATGCAGTCAGGCTGGGGAAGGGCTAGTCACCACAGCTGTCCTCACAGCTTGGAAGAGGGGCTGCAGTTTCTCTGGAATATGCCGTCCACAAGCGGGCAAGTATGATAACAAAAATACGCACACAGGCACATAGCATCCCTTACAGCAGCGGCTGCCCCCTGTGAACTGCGGCAAGCCCAGCGATGACCGACAGTCTCTCGGAGGGCTTCCTGGAATGGCAGCCAGCCAAGCCATCTAGGAGCTGCCCAGAGGCGATGTGTGCCATGTGCGTACCTTCTAGAGACACAGCAGCTCCTCTGTAGACGGCCCCGCATGCCCGGCATAAGCATTCCAGTTCCATTCCAGCAGGTGAAACTGGCCCTGAGGAGTGCTGGCTCTGGAGGGTGATGGGGAGCTAACCTGTGACCCAAGTCACTCCACGATATGCCACGAGTCAGGGGCCCAAGGAGCCAAGATATAGGCAACCATGTGGCCAAGAGGAACACAATCTCTGGGAAATGACCTGGAGAAGCGCGACACCCAGGCGCCATTTAATCACACCGGCAGCTGGCTGAGCAGGGGCATGTGTGTATGTGTGCATGCACACACATGGAGGGCAGAAGGGTGAGCCCGCACATCTGATGTGCACAGAAGTGAGTACCTTGGTGTAAACATGTGTCCGATGTCATTATTGTAATTGCCAAACACCAGTGTGAAAGGCACAGTGTCCCCTCGTGTTTTAAGGGCTAAGTGAGATGATACATACAAAGTGCTTAGCACAGTCAATAAACCTCTGATGATGAAATTATGTATTTATATTATACTCTGGATAATTATATTATTATAAACACAAGGGCAAACATTTTTGACAAAACATGGTTCAGATGAGTCCACATGCATATCAGATGCCACTAGTATATATGGCCCATTGACTCAGTAATTCCACTTCCTGAAAGGACACCAAGAAAATAATCTTAAAAATGAAAGCTCTTTACTTACAAAAGGGTTGCCTATATAAGCAAAAGAGAAGAAATAACCTGAACCTCCCACCAAGGTGGGTAGGTCTTGGGCAAATACTACATATGAACACACACCGGCACACATATACACACATACAAACACGCTGTAAACTGAGAGCATCGTTCCCTCCCCAACACGGCTGGGGCAGCTCCACCTCTCACCTTGCCTGTCCCAGCAAGCCTGCTTCAGGGACTGGCATTATACTGGCTAGCCCTCCAAGGAAGAGCTTCTCAGTAGCTCTGAGGGCTAAAAACAAAACAGTGCTGCTCTTCCTGAGAAGGGTCTGGCCACCTAACCCCCGCCTCAGCCCTCCCTTATGGCCTGCCTCCATATCAGTCCTTTAAGAAAGGAAGACTGCACGAAGAACCCAGTGTGCAACCCAACCCCCCCACCCCGGGGGACCCTGCTACCTGGGTGCCTTTGCAGGGCAATAATCAAGGCTAGTGGAAGCCCAGCCCTTCTCTGCCCACCCGTGGGAGTCAAGCTAACAAGCTAGCCCACCTCTCGGCAGAGTGGGTACTGGTTCTTGCCTCACTCAGGCCAGCAGCTGGCAAGTAGAAGAAAGACCCAAACCTCGCCTCCCTTCAGATTCTCAGCAAGACTGGCTTCCAGGACAGTCTGAAAACTAATCATCCAAGAGCCAGATAGGCTGGCCTCAGGAGGATTCCCTTCCAGGCACCACTGCCATGAATGCATGGGACTTAGATGGATGATGACCCTGAGAGATGACCCCAGGCCAGAGTCACAGCATGATGCATATTCCCTATGGGGCAAAAAAAAGTCCACAGATGAAGAGACCACAGGGCATCCTAGTACATCCTCTGCAAAATGACCTGGGGAAGGAAAACAGCTCTGCTGGTGATATTACATGCAGAGCCTTCCAATCCAGGTGAGGGGGCAAAGGCTTAATTAGGAACAGATCTGGAGAACTGAGCAGAAGCCGTCCATCTGTTAAGAGGGAAGTAGGAGAGCAGCAGGCCGAGTCACCCTGGGAGGGCTTTCCAGAAGGAACGGCTACCCACTGGAGTTCATAAAGGCAGCCTGAAGCAGTGCAGGGGCCTACAGGAGAGTGAGGCCCCTGGGATGGGCCAGGGCTGGGTAAGGGTGGGAGTGGGGCACTCACTTCTGCAGCACCGCCTGCCATTCGCCAAGCCGAGCACTGATGGGGAAGCAGTGCACAGTGCCTTGGACCTTGGCACGCCACTCCCGCATGTAGTCCTCAATGTCAAACAGGAAGGGCTGCTGCCCAAAGTTGGCGTCCACAATCTCCCCAGGTGTCTGCAGGCCTACGGTGGGGTAGAGGTTGGCCTGAGGAGGAGAATGAAACGTCAGTTGGGCCCTGAGAGCAATGGGGCAGCAGGGCCTCGCCTTACCTCTGGTGCAGGGAGGGAAGGCGCTGGCTCCTGCAGGCCACTACTCCGGCTTTTGAAAGAATTGCAAGGCTGAAGGAGGCAGGACTAAGCCACATTCTGCCCACCTCCCTAACAGAGACACCATTCCCCAAAGCTTAAGGACAGAAAGCAAAAGAAAAGCAAGCCAGGCTCAAAGTGGGGTCTCTTTCCCTGCCTCAGAGGCTATGGTGTCCCCAAAACCCAAGGTCCCCTTTTGGGGCTCAGCCAGGGCACAGAGAGGTAGACTAGGCTCCACAATCCTACAGAGATGCCCATGAAGTTCTGCTACATGGGTGGATAATGGCTCCTTTCAGAATGATCTAGGACCAAGGATCCCTTTGACACCAAAACAGGGGTATACAACAAGGCAGGAAGGGATGGGGGTGACAGGAAAGGAAGGCAGGGAGGAGGAGAGCAGGGCAAAAGGGGGTAGGTGGATTTGGACCCCCAGATGCTGGCAAAGGGTAAAGAGGGGCCACTGCCCTTCCTGTCAAAGGCACACTGAGGGGAGGATCTTCTGGCTAGTGGGGTTCGGGAACGTCCCTCCATGGGTGGTGAAGCTCCCCACTTTCCATCTATTCCCTGTCATGGCCAACTTTTGCCCGATCACTCCCTCACTCATTGCTTCCTGTGGCTCCCCACTGCTACTGAACAGTATCTTGCCGTCCTCCTCCCCATTGTCACTGGGCCCCCAGTCCTCTCTTCCACCTTCCATCCTCAGGCCATGTGTCACTCCTGAATAGCACGTGCCTTTACTGCACGCTGGGTTCAGCCTGCCACAAGCTCTGAATCCTAAAACCTCTTGCTTCCTTCCTTTACCCTCCGAACCTCCATGCCATAGGCAAAGCCCACCCCCTCCAGCAGGCTTTCCCGTCACTGGTCTCAGTGACACTCCCCACCCTGGAGCAGCCATACACTTCCTAGCACTTGGCGACTGCCTACATTCATGTCTGCTTATCTCATGTCAGGTCTCCACAACCAGACCATTCTCTAGCCAGGGTCAGAATTCTCCTGTCTTTCTCTTTGCCTAGGACCACAGCCCCTCCTCTGGGGCTTCCAGGTAGGACAGAGGGATTCTGATCTAAAGATAAGAATTTCTAACAGGATCCTGGGTCCTGTAGTCTGGGCTTCAGAAGGCCACTCAGATCGCAAGAGCAATTCCTAGGGCATCACAGGGGTGCTCAGGATCCCAAGGCAACCATCAGAGTGAGCAAACCTTTCCTCCTTCCAGAACCCAGCCAGGGCACACAGAGCCAGGCCAGGCTCCCAAGAGTCTGGGTGGAGGCCTTGCACATGTGACGAGATCTGTGATGACTCATAATAACGAAGGACTGGGGTGCAGAAGATGGGGATGAGCCGTGAACTAAGCCAACAGGAAACCTCACCCTTTTCTAAGAAGAGAAAACGCCACAAAGCGTACCTCTTTGGCTTGGGCATACCCTGTGTGGTAGCAGGCTTAGTCCCCTAGGGTAGTAGTCTTCCTTAGGTATCTCTGATGAGTAGTCACTGGGACAGGGCTCCCAAACAGTTCCGAACGATTCCCTATACACCCCAGTCCACTAGCTGTAAGCCACACAGAACTGGCCCAGACCAGCTGAGCCATGGAGCTACCCTCCTCTCCCCCCGCTACCACCCCCCCAGCTGCCTTTGGAAAGGCCACAAATCACTGTCACCTGCTAAGAGTCATGGAGGAAGACCAGGCCCCTTGCTGCTGGAGAGAGAGGAAGACCAGGAGGGTCCCCTACTGGTATTCTCAAGCTGACAGCACAGCTTACATCCCTGTTTGGGGAAAGGGCCAGACTCCACACCCTGCACTTGCAGGTCCCCTGTGCTCCATCCCAGTCAGCCCCCAAGAGCCCAGAGGGAGGGGACCCAGTAACAGTACTTACCGGGAGGTCTGTGAAGGCTATACCTGCAGAGGGAAAGAACAGAAATCAGGCCACTTGGTCTCCCACGCCTCTGTGGGACCACAGAGGGTCCATCAGAATGGCTGGGGAGTGGCTGGTCACCACATCTCTCCTATGGTAGAGGCCAAGCATGTGCTAGGGCCTGGTAGGTTTAGACCCTGGCCTTCCCTTTGCTGGGTGGCCTGGCTGGAAGTAAAGTCAAATACTTGAATATTTGTCCACAGCTCTTCCACTCTCTCAGGGTAAAGCCTGCTAGGAAGGCCTAAACCCAAATAATCTACCCTAAGGCCTCCTCAGGCCTGATCCTTCTTTTGATCCAACATGTATTTACGGAGACTTACTGTATATGCCAAGCCCTTTTCCATCCATCACCTCATCTGATCTGTATACCAGCTCTGGCGAGCAGGCTTTCTTATCCCCATTTTATAAATGAGGAAAGTAAGCCTCAGAGGTGAAATGATTTGCCAACAGTCATAAAACTAGCATAAGTGGGAGGCCTGGACTCTTTCCTAGTCTGATGCTCCGACATCATCTCCAAGCTGACAGAGAAGTGGAGACAGGGAGGGTTGCAGTGCAGCTCCAGCCCATACCCATCCAGAGTCTCCAGAGGTTTCAAGTTGACAAATCCTAGGTTAACACTGGCCTGTGTACCCTCTGACCCTTCTGCCAAGAGAAAGAGCTGCTTCCAGGTTCCTCAACCTTGAGTTGGAAGTGAGAGTGGAGGAAAGTGGGGCCCCAAATATGTGAGCAGAACAGGCATCTCAGAATATCCACCAGAGCACTCATGTTCTGTAGATTGAGAAACGGCTCACGGAGAAAGGAGACCCTTCCAAGGACCCACAGCCCTCCCATATTTAGAAAATTTCTTATATCTTCTAGAAGCTCCTGAGCTTTTGGACTGAGAAGTTTCCGAGCCACTCCTTGGAGGTCCCAGTCTGCTCCTCTAACTCCTACCCAGAAAAGAAACTGAAACCCAGCAAGAGAGAAGAGCAGGTGAGGGTTTGACAGTAGGTCTCCCAGTGAACCTGGGGCCAGAATCCTGTCAGGCAGCCGGCACGTACCATGTGCCTGCTCTGTGCTGGGCCCTGGGCTCAGGGCCTCCCAAGGAACCATTTAATCCTCAGTACAACCTTGGAAGGTGGAGACCGTCCTGAACACTAGTTTACAGATTAAAAACCAAGGGGCAAAAAAATAAAAAAAAATAAAAACCAAGGGGCAGAGAAACTATTTACATTCTTTGCCCGGCTGTTTTGCTCCCTAGTGAGGGAAGTGCATAAATCCCACCATCTGCATGCCTGAAGCCACTTCTCAGCCCCACATGCAGAGCGGCAGTCCCAGAGCTGGCAGAATGGAAGCTGGAAGCCCCTCTGCATCCACGGGAACACTTCAGCGTCCACCCCCCAGGTCTGCACAGGAGCGGCCTTTGTGGATCTCAGTGTGGCCAGGTTGCTGTTGCTGCTATACTCCCAGCTCATGGAGAAGACCCATGGGCCCTGGAAGAAGGAGGTCCAGGCTCCGTCAGTTATCTGCAGTGTCACCCTGGCAACGGACCCAATCTTTCCAAGCCCATCGGAAATAAGGGGTAACACTAATCCTGACACTTCAAGAAAGAAAGGAGAAACTGAGAAACTCTATAGAGACTGCTTCAAAAACTGTGAGGTCTTGGTACAAGCTGGCTGCAATTGTGCCACAGGGTGAGGCAATTGCCACACTTTTGGGCAGGGGAAGACCTACCCTGGCTTGCCCAGCTCTATCTCACAATGGCACTCAGGAAGGACAAGGCCTTGAGGTGTTTCCAGGAAGATGAGGAAATAGGCTACTCCACCCCCTATTGCACCGGATGGACAAGGGCAACACTGCTCCCCCAACCCTGCAGGTCTCTGGGAGCCTCTGCAAGGCCAACGTAGTGGTGAGATGTGGGAAAAGGTCAGGCAAAGATCCAGGATGCAAACAGAACATTCAAACTTGCTGATAAGAAGTGCTCTGAGCCAGAGACATAAGTCAGGGGTCAATAAGGCTGAGGGTACAAAGCCTCTAAGAGCACAGGGCTGTATAAAAATGACTCTGCAGGGGCGCCTGGGTGGCTCAGTCGTTAAGCATCTGCCTTCAGCTCAGGTCATGATCCCAGGGTCCTGGGATCGAGCCCCACATCGGGCTCCCTGCTCAGCGGGAAGCCTGCTTCTCCCTCTCCCACTCCCCCTGCTTGTGTTCCCTCTCTCGCTGTGTCTCTCTCTGCCAAATAAATAAAATCTTAAAAAAAAAAAAAAAAAAAAGACTCTGCAAGTGCATGGACCACTTGTAGGTGAAACATCAGTTTCCGGTCTCCATTCATTTGCTCATTCATCCTTCCATCAAGTATCTGCTGAGACCTCCCAGGAGCCAGGCCCTCAAAGTGCTGCTGGCTCCACGCAACTAATAATTACACACACAACTGACCACTGACACAAGGGCAAGTGCCGTGACAAAGGAATGATGGGGCAAAGCAAAGGAGTGGGGAGGTCAGAGGTAGGAAACATCATTCTGCTTCTCTAAAGGGGAGAGGGTTAGGGTTTGGGTTCTGAGGGTAGAGAGCAGTGACTGATCCCAGGTGAGATTCTGAAGCACACACTACTGATAAGCTGGCTTGTGGAAAGGAAGCAAGGTCATTAGAAGATCTACCAAGTAGTCTAGAATTCCAAGTTCACTGCCTTTCCATTAAATTTAATGATCTAGAAAATGCAAGGGATAGGCCATATGCATTTTTTAGTAAGGTCTCAGTAATATCCTTGTGGAAAAGACAGAAAAACAAGAGTTTCAAACTAACATAATGAAGTGATTCTCAAACAGCTATACCCTGAAGGATGCAGATCTCAGCCTTGTCCTCTTCTAATATTTTTTATCAAGACCTTGATGAAAACATACATAAACATGTTTATCAAATTTTAGGTTAATACAGTGCTGACAAGGCTATCAAATATTTGAGAAAGAACAAGCAAAATCACAGAAGATCCTGACAGGCTGGAAAAATAAGTGTATCCTCCTAAATGAGTGAGGTCTTGCATGAGATCTATAAAATATATGAAATAGGGAGATAAGAGTTTAAAAACAATGTGAGGGTTTGAGCTGATATTAAGGTGGCTGAAAGCGCCTTATGGACCTAGGGACCTGACTGACAAAGAGCTCAGGGGCTTGGCATGCCCACAGGGCCCAGAGGAGGGAGATGAAGGTGCAGACAGCAGGGTACACCCCAAACTTCATTCCATGGCAGGTGCCGTGCTCCAGGTAAATGTGGACAACCTGGAAGAATGTGACGAGGGCAGGTATCCATAGCAGATGAGACTGAGGATAGGTGAAGGGGGGCATGGGTAAAGAGTGAGAACCCACAACAAAGGCCCTTGGGACTCTAACAGCAGAAAAGGAGCCAGGAAACAGCTGAAGTCAGAGAGCAAAGTGGGTTGCAAGAAGCCATCTTGAGACCCTGCCCCTAGCTGCCAGCTCACCAGCTGGATGCCAGCAACTACAGCTAGGTAGCTACGGATTTCAGAGGAGGATTTCTCCAGATGTGCACTTGAGTCATCTCCACAGTGTTCATGCTATGCTCTTGGCTGCCCGCTATGGGCTGTGGCATCTGACTGTCCCGCTGAGGAATGATGACTCCTGGCCTCTCAGCCCCAGCCACAAGCAAACCTGATTCCCACTCATGTACCCTAATTCAGCCCAGGCTCATCTCATGGAGAACCCACACAGAAGTCATCTCTTACTGCCTCTCAAGCCAGGGGATGCAGGCCTCCTAGAAGTTAGGTTCTAAGTCAAATGTCCAACTCCCTTTTCTGGCAAGGCCTGCGGCCAGCCTAGCTGGTAGGTTTCTGCCAGATCAGAGACCACTGCAAACCCAAACAGGCAGGCCCAGCGTTAGGCACTACCTCAGGGCCACTTTGGCCAAGGTCTCCTCTCACTCAAGAGCCAAATACCAGTCAGCCCCAGTAGGGCAAGCCATCACAATAGCCAACGTCTCCCTATCTCCCAGGCTCTTATCCTAAATCTCTCCACATGTACAGGGTTGCTCTTCCAAGAGATCCTTCAGGGCCCCCATCACCCTCCACTGCTGCTCCTCCCAGGTTCCTGATCCTGGTTAACAGCACCACTATCCAGCCATTTTTTCCATCCTCCCTTCTTGCTAGTGCACCCCATCTGTCACTAAACCCTGCTGGGCCACCCTGGCCTTTGTCAGGCTTATTCCCCATGCCCTGTACCAATCACCACGGTCTTGCCTCGGGCTATCTGCCTCTTCCCCAGGCCCTCACTCCAGTCAGTCCCTCCTTTGCAGTTACATCAAAGGACCTTTTTTTTTTTTTTAAGATTTTATTTATTTATTTATTTGACAGAGAGATAGAGAGCACAGATAGGCAGAGTGGCAGGCAGAGGCAGAGGGAGAAGCAGTCTCTCCGGAGCAGGTAGCCCGACTCGGGGCTCGTTCCCAGGACCCTGGGATCATGACCTGAGCCGAAGGCAGACGCTTAACTGACTGAGGCACCCAGGCGCCCCTCAAAGGACCTTTTTAAGTAGAACTCTGTCCAGGCTGCTGTTAACCCGCGAAAAGGCCAGAAAAGACCTGGCCCCATCTGACTCCAGCCTGTCTATTTACCTCCTATTCTAGAGCAGACCTCCTGTTGCTCCACAGCAACTAGCACCTTGCATGTCGGAAGGGCCAGCCAAAGTCAGGGCGCAGGCCACACACATGCAAACCACTACCACTGGCAGGTAGGTAGTTCTCATCAATGCCAAATCCTGCTCCAGCAAGTGTCACACAGGCGAGGGGCACGACCATGACCTTGCTCTTTTCTCAGCACTGACCTTAATAAATGCTGCTAAATGGACGGATTAACAAAGGAAGCACCTCTGCTACCTTCCCTTCACTTTGCAGGGCTCCAATGCCTGGAAATGGCTGCAGTTCCCCAGAGCTCGGCAGAGGATCAGTGACACTGCTTTGGCTTTCAAGCCCGCCTGTGGGCCTCTTACCAATCAAAGTGGCTCCACAGGGCAGACCCTCTAAGGTCCCCTAGGCACCCACCAAGGCTGTGGCCATTCTTGGTGTAGAAGCAGGTGCTGTTGATGAGGTTGACACAGCAGCCAATCACGTCTCCTGTGGTGAATGTGGGACCATAGGGCTGGCCAGTCCCGGAGGAGCAGAATGAGTGCCCATCATCACCGTGGTAACCATAGGAATGTTTATCCCAACCTGTGGAGGAAGAGAAGAGCAACAGGTGAGTGGAGGTACTTGAGGCAGCCAGAGACACCGCCTGGGTCTGGGCCCCTCTCCCCAGCCTGCTACCACCTCAGTCAGTACTCCTGGCCTCTCAGAGCCAGCTGTGGACAGCGTCTGGCTATGCCAAAAGAACAGTGAGGCCAGCAGCTCACGACACCTGAGTAGCTGAAGCAATCAAGAGGCCCAAGCTGTGGTTAACAAGAACCAAAACCATGAATGACCTGGAAGGGACTTACCAGAAGGCCATGCATGCAACAAGGAAGCGGTCAGGGAAAGTGTCATGAAGGAGAGGAGGCTTAAACTGACCTCTGAGGGGTTTTTAAACATGTTTTTTAACTGAAGTATAATTTACATGTAAAAAGATTCCCCCTTTTTAATCGACAGTTCAACAAGTTTTAACAAATGTTACCACCACGATCAAGATACAGAAATTTCCATTGTTCCAAAAAGTTCCCTCATGCCTTTCGTGATCAGCCCCACTCCACCCACCCCCAGTCCCTGGCAACACTGATCTGATTGGTTCCGCCTCTTCCAGGATGTCATATAAATGAAATCACAGAATACAGAGGGTCTTGTGTCTGACTTCTTTCACTTAGCACAACACATCTGAGATTCATCCACATTGTTTAGGTGTACCAGTATTTTGTTTCTTTTTATTGCTGACACAGTACTCCATTATATGGATATGCCACAGTTTATCCATTCATTAGTTGAGACATTTGAGTTGTTTCAATTTTTGGCTATTATGAATAAAGCTAATAAATATTTGCATACAGGCCTTTGCATGGACATATGTTTTCATTTCTCTTGGGTAAATACTTAGAGGTGGTATTGCTGGCTCATAAGATAAGTATATGTTTAACCTGATAACAAACTGCCAAACTGTTTTCCAAAGTGGCTGTACTATTTGCATTCTCACAGCAATATATAAGGTCCAGTTTCTCACCAACACTTGGTATGGTCAGATGTTTGGGGTTTTTTTCTTTTGCTTTTAGCCATTTTAGTAGGTATTAGTAGTGTTAATGTCATTGCGGCTTTAATTTGCATTTCCCCAACGACCAAGGATCTTTTGAGCATCTTTTCATATATTGAACCATCAATTTATTAGAAAATTATTGAACTATCCAGATCTTTAACCAGGTTTTTAAAAAAGATTTTATTTATTTATGAAAAGAGGAGGGGGAGGGAGAGTGGGGGGAGGGGCAGAAGGAGAAGGAGAAGCAGACTCCCTGCTGAGCAGGGAGCCAGCTGTGGGGCTCAATCCCAGGACCCCTGGATCAGAACCTGAGCCGAAGGCAGACGTTTAATGGACTGAGCCACCCAGGCGCCCCTTTAACCAGTTTTTAAAATTGGGTTGTGTATCTTATTAAGCTGTAAGGATTCTAGATATAATTTGAATACAAATTCTTTTATGTGTTTTACAAATATTTTCTCCCAGGTTGTGGTGTGTCTTTTCATTTTCTTAAGTATTTTTCAAAGGCCTGCTGGGATTTTGATTGGGATTGGGTTGAATCTACAGATCAATCTGGAGAGAACAGATAGCTTAATAATACTGATTATTTCAATCTCTGAACATAGTCTATCTCTCCTTTTATTTAGGTCTTTAATTTCTCTCAACAATGTTTTGACAAATTTATCTCTACTTTACTTTTCGGTTTTTTTTTTTTTTTTAAGATTTTATTTATTTATTTGACAGAAAGAGACATAGCGAGAGAGGGAACACAAGCAGGGGGAGTGGGAGAGGGAGAAGCAGGCTTCCCGCCGAGCAGGGAGCCCGATGTGGGGCTCGATCCCAGGACGCTGGGATCATGACCTGAGCCAGAGGCAGATGCTTAATGACTAAGCCACCCAGGCGCCCCTCTACTTTACTTTTCATGCTGTTCTAAGTGTTATCTTAAAATTTTAATTCCAATTGTTTCTTGCTATTATATCGAAATGTAACTGATTTTGGGGTTGGGGTATAGGATCAAGGTTTCTTTTGGAGTGACAAAATGTTCTAAAATTAGATTAAGATGATGGCTGCACAACTGTGGACATGCTAAAAACCACTGATTTGTATACTTTTTTTTTTAAGTTTTTTTTTTTTTTTTTTTAATCTGACAGAGAGAGAGCACAAGTAGGGGGAGCGGCAGTCAGAGGGAGAGGGAGAAACAGTCTTCCCTCCTGAGCAAGGAGCCTGTTGTGGGGCTCAATCCCAGGACCCTGGGATCATGACCTGAGCCAAAGGCAGACCCCCAACTGACTGAGGAGCCACCCAGGCGCCCCTGATTTGTATACTTTAGATGAGTGGTTTTTATGGCATGTAAATCTTATCTCGATAAAGCTATTAAACATACACACATATATTTGACTTTTTATATATTCACCTGGTGTCCTGCAACCTTGTTAAATTCAACAATTAGTTCTGGTAGCTTTTATGAAGATTCTTTGGGATTTTTAAATTTATTGTCTGAGAATAAAGACTGTTGCATTCTTCCTATCTATTCTGCATGTCTTCTATTTCTTTTTCCTGCCTTACTGCACTGACTAGAGCCTCCAATACAATGCTGAATAGAACTAGTGAGAGCAAAAGTGAGACCTCTGAAGTATACCAGTTTTGTACAGGGAAAAGAGTGAAAAAGGTCATTCTGGGAAGGTAAAGGCATGAGGACAGATGGGATCAGAGGGTGTGAGCTGCAGAGGGGCCTGCCTGCCTGCTTGGCTAAGGAACAGGAGTAGAGCCCACAGGGCCATGGCAAGCCAGGACCTGCACAAGGTAGGCAAGCCTGACAGGTCTACTCCCCAAAGCAGCCCCTTCAAATAGCTTTCCCAGACTTTGCTGTCTCCCTGGGGTCTGAGCAGCATGCCCATGTGAACATGCTTAAACACACCCTTCCCTTCCCAAGTGGCATGGGTAGAAGTTCTCCCCTGGGAGGGAAAGTCTCTCCAGAGAGGCAGAGTGGTTGAGGATCGGAGTAGCTGAGAAAGGAAGGTAGGGCTCAAACATTTTTATTGTGTGCATATAAATGTGTGTAGTGGGAAGGGGAGGTTAGGCCAAGGGCAGGGGGGTGTGGGCAGGCTGTAAGCAGAGGTATGGGGGTGAGAGCAGATGGATGAAAAGGACAGTGGTTGGCAAGGGAGACAGAGGGCATGACTGGAGAGACGGAATTGACCAGACCCTAGAGCCCAAACTCTGCCCTGCATTTGGACTGCTGGGCTCAAGGGCAAGTTGCCCCTCCTAATCACATTATTCATCCCAAGCCTTGGGGACCCTGAACTTTCATGTCTTTTCAGCCAGGAACCCTGTGGTTAAACAAAGCTTCCCCGGAATCCATAGTGGGGAACTGGCCAAAGTTGAATGGCTCTCACTACTGAGTACAGGACCAGAGACCTGCTGCTCCCCTCCCAATGGCTCTCTACCACATCACAAGGAAACGATCTTGAGAACTGCCCAGGGCTGGCTTTAGAAGGCGCAAGGCCTCAAGCCAGGCTCTGTTCCCACCTTCCCCATTCTCCAGAGACATTGGGACTGCCTGGCTCAGGAGACAAGGTGCTACTCTGGGTATCAACCCATCTTCTAACCTCCCCAGGCCCAGGAGTGGGAGGGGCCTTTCCACGGCTGATGGGTACAGAGATCAGCTGACCTCAGGGAAGTGCTCTTCTGGGGCACAGCGATGCCCATTCCTGCCCCAAGAGGCAGGCTGATGAGGCTACCATAGGCAATGCCTCTCCTCAGGCCTCCACACAGGAGGCCCTATGGCTCCTGGCAGCAGCAGCTACTCCTCTGGTCTACAGAAAGCCACAAATGAAGGGGGTCCAGCTGAACAGCAGTGAGGACCAAAGTGACAATCATCCACCAGGTCTGGCTCAGACTGTGCTTCGTGGCTCCAGGCCTGCCCACCAGCTTCCCCTGCCTCAGGTTCCACATCCACACATCCACACTAGTCACAGCAGTCCTCCCCTCACTCTCCTCCTGGATCCTTCGGATGGAGCAGGGGCGCGTCCCACATGTGACACAGTAATACCACACTGTGGCAACCTGTGAGGAGAGCGCCGCAATAACCCTGTGTATTTGATCCAACAGGTACTGTTGCTTCCACCTCATCAAGAGACAGGGGCCTTGCTCACCAGCCCACAAAGCTGAGAAATTGCTGAGCTGGGATTTGCACCTTCAGATTCCAACACCCACATCTTTCCTGTCATGGGTCCTGTCTCATTTGGGGTGGTAACCACCTGGGCAGTAAAACCATTCCCAAGCCCCTGACCCATCACCAGAAGAGAGTGGTTCGATGCACTGGTTTTAGGGAGCTGTGGACCTCGGATCTCTGACTTGCAGTGAGTCAGGGGGCCTCCAGGCCAGAAATGGGGGAAGGCCCAGACCTCAGCCCTAGAGAAAGACACAGGCACTGGTGCCCCCTCCCTGAAGGCTGCAGCTGCCTGTCTCTGCTCTCCAGGGTGTCCCCACCTTCCCACCTCACCAGGCAGCCATGGCCAGCTGACCAGAAGACACATTTCCACCCAGTGCCCAGTGGAAAAGGGTTCCTAAGCAGGAAGCCACACTTCTCACATACGAAGAACATACACATGATCCAGACAAAAGGACAGGAGCACTTTACTTTAGGCCACGGGTCTAAGTTCTCAGCATGGAATCCCCCAGGACAGGCTGTTCTGCTATAGTACCCTGCAGCTGCTAGAAACCCAAACTTCTGCTCCAGTGGCCTGGGATGCCAGGGACAGAGGTGTGGCTCTCCTCAATGCTGCTTGAGCAGCAAAGTTTTCCCTAAAGCCAAGCCCCAACCACTCACCACCTCCTGAGGCCACATGGTTGTGGGGGAACACTGTCCAGGAAAGCCACTGCCCATCCTTTTTTTTTTTTTTTAAATTTTTTAAAGATTTTATTTATTTGATAGAGAGAGACACAGTCAGAGAGGGAACACAAGCAGGGGGAGTGAGAGAGGGAGAAGCAGGCTTCCCGCCGAGCAGGGAGCCCGATGCGGGGCTCGATCCCAGGACTCCAGGATCATGACCTGACCTGAAGGCAGACGCTTAACGACTGAGCCACCCAGGTGCCCCGCCACTGCCCATCCTAACCCTCCCCAAAAAATCCTTAGGGAGAGCAGCCTGCCATCCTATGGGCCCTCTCAGAACTATGCCCACAGCTGCTAATGCCCACTCGGTCCTCCCTTTGTGCCAGCACATCATGATCCAACCCTAACACTTGCCCCTTGAAGTTTTCCTTAACACTATTTGGTACCCCCCAGCACATTGCTCACATCCCTGATCAATCCTGATTCTTACTGAAACTTTCAAGAAAGTCACCAATCACTGTTCCTGGGAATGTCCCTGTCTAGCCTCTCTGGACAAGAGAGGAGCTCCTTGGGGCAGGGGCCATATGATCTCATCACCAGTTCCTCCAGGCCCAGGACGTCAAGAGTCTGAGAGGTGGTACACATATGTATACATAGACACACACACACACACGTCTGTGTGTTCATGTGCAATGACCAGTCCTAGCCCATTTTTCTCTCACACAAGGATGACCCTGCAGGACAGATTTTGTATGCAGATTCTACTGTCTAGAAGGTAGAAAACTTGAACTAGAAGATTTTCTTTGTTCTAGCTTTCTCAGATTAAAGCAGTAGGTACTCTAGAAGTCCTAATAAAAATGTGGCCATTTGGGGGCGCCTGAGTGGCTCAGTCAGCTGAGTATCTGACTCTTGGTTTCTGGTTTCAGCTAGGGTCATGATCTCAGGGTCATGAGATCAAGCCCAGAGCTGGCCTCGCAATCAGCAGGGAGTCAGCTTGGGATTCTCTCTCTCCCTCTCCCTCTGCTCCTCCCTTCCATGCACTCTCTCTCTCTCTCTCAAATAAATAAATAAATAAATAAATCTTAAAAAAAAAAAAGTGGCCATTTGATTTATCAAAAGTAGTGAAATCACCCAGAACTATTTCCTTAATGGTTAAGCCAATGACTCAAGGATATTTGGTAGATATTTTTGTCTCCACGGATGGGAGCTCAATAACTATCACCAAAACAGATGCTTACATTTCCAAAGGCCTAAAATAGAAATTTAAGTATTTTGAATGCTTTTCTTCTAAAATAAACTATGTAATTATTTTGACAAAACTACCATAGAGTTATAAATACAGATTTTAAATTTTTAAAAACTGAAGAGCTCAATTAAAAAAAAGGTATTTATTGGGCGCCTGGGTGGCTCAGTTGGTTAAGCGACTGCCTCCGGCTCAGGTCATGATCCTGGAGTCCCTGGATCGAGTCCCGCATCGGGCTCCCTGCTCGGCAGGGAGCCTGCTTCTCCCTCTGACCCTCCCCCCTCTCATGTGCTCTCTCTCATTCTCTCTCTCAAATAAATAAATAAAATCTTAAAAAAAAAAAAGGTATTTATTTAGAATCAACTCAAGAATCACCATCACCTCCGGCTGTCTGGAAAATGGGTAAGTTTGGGGCGCCTGGGTGGCTCAGTTGGTTAAGCGACTGCCTTCGGTTCAGGTCATGATCTCAGGGTCCTGGGATCCTGGAGTCCTAGGACTAACATTCCATTTAAAATGGAATGTTAAACACTTCATTTAGTAACAGTGGCTGTGGCAGCAAGCAGGATCCACCCGAGCCCCGCATCGGGCTCCCTGCTCGGCAGGAAGCCTGCTTCTCCCTCTCCCTCTCCCCCTGCTTGTGTTCCCTCTCTCGCTGTGTCTCTCTCTGTCAAATAAATAAATAAAATCTTTAAAAAAAAAAAAGAAAAGAAAAAGAAAATGGGTAAGTTTTCCTGCTTTTGTTTTCAATTCCCAAATGATTTATCAATCACATAGATTTACCCAAAGGAAGAAAATTCACAGTCCCTGTGGTACACTGAATAAGGCTTCCCAAAGATGTCCATGTCCTAATCCCAGAACCTGTGAATATGCTATCTTACACGGTAAAAAAGATTTTGCAGGAGTGATAAGGTTAAGCCTCTTGAAATGGGAGACTGGATTGTCCTGGATTATCTGGATGGGGAGACCATGCAATCACATGGGTCCTTGCAAGAGGGAGGCAAGAGGGCCTACTCAGAAAAGTTGATGTGAAAGCAGAGATTGTTAGATGCTATACTGCTGGCTTTGAAGATGGAGAGACGGGGACACAAGTTAAGAAATGCAGGTGGACACCAAAAGCCAGAAAAGGCAAGGAAACAGATTCTCCCGCCTTGAGTCTCCGAAAAGAATGCCACCCTGCTGCCATCTGGAATGATTAGCGTAGAAAAGCTCAGCTCCTTGTCTCCTGCTCATCAGAGTGCTATGAAGTTAAAAGCTTTTGCAAGAAAAATGCAGAGCTATAATGTATCTTCAATTGAACCTATCATTTTATAACCAATGTTTTTTTCCAAACACAATTAAGAGCCTGTATGTGTATAGAAGGTGTATATGTATGTGTGTGAAAGCTAGCTGGGGGTGAAAAATGGAATGTTAAACACTTCATTTAGTAACAGTGGCTGTGGCAGCAGCTTGGTTTAGGGCCACCATGCTACCTTCCCATCCTCTGGAAAGGACAAGCAACCAATCCACTAAGTTAGCCAATTAGTTAACAAAGGCCTGCCTACTCCATGGGGCTGATAAATTGGGGGCGGTGGGCTGTGTGAAAGCAGCAGAGAAGACATAATATATAAGTAAACCAATAAGCAAACAAGAAAACACCTGGTAGATAAAATGTGCTCTGAAGGAAACAAAGCCAGATGATGGGCTAGAAATGGGAGTGGGGATGCGGATAGAATAGTCAAGTTAGTCCTCACCAAGGCGTGACCCCTAAGCAGAGGTGTGCTTAACGGGAGAATGAGAAAAACAGCTTTGGGGGTAAAGGGAATGAGCTCACCACACCTGAGAAACAGGAAAAGACAGCCAGTGGTGTTGGAGCCGAGAGAGACTTAGAAAGATTCAGAGCAGAGTCAACAGGACTCACTGGATGTGCATGCTGCTGGTTTGAGAGCAAACAAGGATGCCCCCCAGGTTTCTGTCCTGGACAAATGGGTGGATGGTGGTACCACCTACTAAGAGAAGGAGCAGGCCTTTCGGAACATTAGGTTTGAGCAGGTGGGTGGTTATACAAGGCCAGTGAAAAGACTGTGGCTCATGCCAGATGCTCAAGGCTGCGATGGAGAACACTCACTAAACAAACAGTGGTGTAGACAGAAAATTTAAAATGAAGTCACTGGAAGATTTCCTACTGTGTTGTCCTGATACAATGGCTTTCTGTTTTTCCTTTGGGAGAAAAATTCAGGCCAAAGACTAGAAAGGGCAGAACAAACACAGAGAAAGGCACTGGAAGCCCAAAATAGATGAGATGTTAAAGGGCACGAAGTTACTCTAAATGGATTAAGTTACCCCACCCGCAATGAACCTTCTCCCCAGGCCTTGAGAGGCTGTACGGCAGAGAGGAGCTGGTACTGACACTGCCATTCTTGAGGAATCAGGCAGACAGGAGAAAAACCGGAAGGCCACAGCCTAATTGCAGTTGCACATTCTGTAGAGAGTCTGCTGTCAGTCTCAAGCTAGGGTCCTACAGAGGGCGTGTGGCCTCTGTTAGGAAGAGACACTGTGGCCCTGGGTCCCAGGGCAGAAGTGTGGCTTGAAGGGCTTCTGCAGTCTGGTCCTGGATACAGCCTTGTCCTTCCAAGATGGCAGGCCTGGGCAGTCACCTGCCTCCTTGGACCTTGGTTCCCTTCTCTACCAAGGGGGGGCTGGGGGGGGGGAGGGGAGGAGGAGAAGAGCAATTGGACAGTGTTGTCAAATAGCCCTAAGGTTTACTTATAAGAAACACTGAGTCTCCAAAACAATCAGCAGGTATGACAAGACCCATCTGAAGGTTGAGGAAACTGAGGCACTGAGGGGCTACAGGAAGGCTTTGGTCTTGTAGATAATACTCTCAGACGCTCAGGTCTGCTTTCCTCTGAGGGACACTCTGGTGAGCATGAAGCAGATACCTATAAGGGTGAAGCTACTATCTCCTCCTTGGGGTGGCCCCCAATCCAATCTCAGGAAAAAACAAGATGCTCTGAAAGTACAACACTTGAGTTCCTCAAAGACTGGGCTCCATTAAAAAAAACTTGAGGTAACCCCTACAAGGTTTTTGGACCCCAGGCTTAGCTGACCTGACCAATACTACTTCCTACTGGTATCTGGCTGAATTCCATCAACTTTGAGAAGGGCCTGGGCACAAAACCTCCTAGCACCCCTCCCCCAAGGCTGCAAGAACAAACAGTAGGGTAGGTGCTAGGCTTGACTGTGAGGAGTTTTGTTGTTGTCATTTTTCTTTTTAAGAAAAGAAAAGCAATTAGAGCTGTCTGCCTGCATCTTGCCCCTACTTATACAGATTAATGGTGAAGCCACTTCTGGGCCCTGGAAAGAGGCCTGCAGATCAGCTGCAGACCTGGCTCTCCACCTGGGTAAGTCATTCACCTTCTCTGAGCATTTGCTCTTCTATGAAACAAGGCAGCTGATACAAATATCTCTGCCAGCTCTGGAAGAATCCATGGTTCTAAGTCCCCTTTCCCATTAAGAGGGTCTAGCAGCTATGGTGACTACCACACCTCTGCCTGGGTAAGCCTCCCCTCTAGCCCCACCACCCTCTGCTTCAGAAGAGAACTCCAAACAGAACCCCTGCAGTCAAAGTCAGCACTTTCTAAGTTGGTAGCAGGAGCAATCGCCCCCTCTGGGTGTGCCTGGCTTGAGGCTGGAGTGATAGGCCCAGGAATGAGAGTTGTCGCCCTTACCATGGGGCTGAATCCAGCTGTCTGAGAGGACAGTGGGATGTGAGGGCCAGAAGGAAACAAGGGGACACAGCTACCTGGGTCAGGCCCTGTAGGAGGTCAGGTCCAGGTGGTTCTGAGTCAGAGGATGGTTGGGACTGCACAATGGGGACAACACTCTGACAGAAATGACACCCAACTAACTATTCTTCCCTCTCCAAAGAGATTAAGCTTAGTAACTCCCAGAGAGAACGAATGGGTAGCCGGCCTGGCACCCACACAGAAAAGCCTGCCACGTCAGACACCTATCAGATGCCAATGATGTAAGGGGAAGCCAAGTTTTATTCAGGCCAGGAGGCCCTAGGTGCTCACTTCAGATGCTCTGGCACCACCTACTTCCCCTTCCATTATCACTCAGAAGGGAAGTCACCATCACAGAAGTGTGGGGGTGGCTGAGGAAAGGAAATGGTTCATCATCTTGGCACTCCTGGATGCCATCCCAGGTCACAGTGCCCTGGAGGAAGGAGACTCCCATGGGCGTGCCAGGGACTCCAGTATGATTGCTCCAGGAGCCCACCCCATGCAACTTCCATCCGCCAGGACATGTCGGGGGCCTCAGTCCCGGAGCTAGGAACGGAGAGGACTCCTACTGCCAAGTACAAAGATTTCTGCATCATCACCACATTAGCACAGAACCTGGGAAGGGGCCTGGTGCTGTGCTTGCCCATTAGCTTCTGGCCCTGGCCCACGACTGACCAGCATAAAGAGTCCAGCCCATACCTCACAAAGCTAGCCTAAGCCTTGGCTTCCATGCCACCAAGCCAGCCATCTCTCCCCAACAAATGGGTCCCAGTCACCGCTGAGCTTTGGGACTAGACAGATTTGAGTTTGAATCCCAGTTCTGTCACCTGGCCCTCTGAATTCTCACGAGTAAATTCTTTCAGGGTTGATGAGAGGATTAAACGAGAATGGCTATGGAAGAACAGCTCGCAGGAAGTACTCACCCTTGAGTTTCCCTTCCCTCTCCATTTCTAACACCAGCTTCATGGTCAATCCCGGGCACTTGAGACTTCCTGTTTCCTTTATCCCCGAGGGAGCAATCAAGGGTGGACCACCCACCTCTCCTAACTAACAGCTCACCAACGGCAGTCCCAGGCCTGCTCCACTCTGGGGAGCTGTCTGGGGAGGCCACCTGGCCCTCAGAGCACTTGACAGAGCTCAGCAGCCATGCCCAGTGGCTCTCAAAATGTCACTTGTGAGACTGGCTATGGAGGGAAGGTGCTGGGCTAGTTTGGTCAGGGTGATTAATGAGCCTGAGGTTGCTGTGGAGAGAACACATGTGTCCTGGGAG
The DNA here is from genome assembly GCF_029215605.1 of Mirounga angustirostris. NCBI lineage: Eukaryota > Metazoa > Chordata > Mammalia > Carnivora > Phocidae > Mirounga > Mirounga angustirostris. The sequence continues at coordinate 18,172,268 of NW_026991724.1, read as the reverse complement.
ACCTCCTAGCAGGGCTGCTTCTCAAGGATGGCCACTTACTCAGAGCCATCCCTCCCTGGAAATGCATCAGATAAATGTTTCTTCCCAAACCTCAAATAGCTTAAAAAATCTGATAGGACCCACTGCCTGGAGCAGCTCAACAATGGATAATGGGAAAGCAAAAGGGAACTTTTCACTCAGCAGCTGCAGCGGGGTGGCATCAGAGAAGGCCCATCATACTACTCACATGGCTGCTACCCCAAACTCTCAGAACCCCTGGGACCAAGGAACAGGATCTATACAACCCTAAGGCTATGCCTCTGGCAGCTCCAAGCAAAAGGGGTCAAGGGTACCCTGGGAGTCTGCTCAGCATGGAAGCCAAGGTAAGGAGGGCAGGAGAAAAAGGCTCTACAGGTAGTTGGTGACACCAGGAACTGACACCAGGTGGAGCCTGCCCTCACAGGGGGATCCAGGCCCTACACTGAGATAGGAGCAGGTGTCAGCTTGAAACCGTAGGCAAGGCCAGGGGGTGTACAGCCAGCACCTGCATAAAAGGGGCCTTCCATGAGTCATACTCCTTCCCTGCCCCAAAAGAAACAGATACCTGATGGCCAGGGGAGCACAGGGAAGCCAGGAGGAGTCTAGCTAGGTCTGGGTAGGACAGGGCTCAAGTAGCATCTGCCATATTTAACAGAGCTACCCGCCTATACCTCAGGCTCCCATAAGACAGACTGGGTCTGTCATCCATGCTGAATCAGGCTAAGGAAAGGGGTGGCACTGTCCCACAAAACTGAGGGGTAACCTCAGCTTCTAGGCCTTGGTATCTCTCCTCTAGAGTTGGGTTCGCCTTTTCCTTGTCTCCAGTGAGCTCCTTTTGAACCTCTGGGAAAAGTCAGTGGATGGGTGACCCCTGGTAGTGTAGGAGCCTGTGACTTTGTACAGACTGCCAGACCCTGAAGATGGGCATGCACAAAACCCTTCCCAAAAGGAGGCCCAGGCATGGTGGTGCAGGACACCTAGATACAGACTTCTGCCCAGCACTAGGGAAGCAAGGGACTGAGCAGTAACTAGTCCCCACTCAGCTCCACCCGGAGGTGGCCCCAGCCTCCAACCTACCAGAGAACACTTGAGAATCTCTGTTTTCAGAGACTGACAAACTCAGGTTTCAGAACTGGCCCTTCTGCTGTTGATGAAACCTCTTACCTCAAAAGACTTAACCTGTCCTGCAAAATAGTCTTAAATCCAGAATTTTTACCTCTGCTACAGAGATGGGAGCCGGTATTTGGAAGAAGAAAACAGGATACTTCAGACAAGAAATCTCAGGACCAGGAATAATAACTTCCATGCCTGACAGAGTTGCCTCACTTCAAAAGGCTGCCAAGCAGCCCTGATATGTTATGGTGATATGTTACGGTAATACAGGTCTCCCTGTGGCTGAGGCAAGAGGCCCACAGAAAAGGACCAGGACTTGGCTGGCCATGGGGCCCAGGGCCCTGCAGACCCAGGGAGGAGTAGCCCGGAGGCAGAAACATGAGACAAGCTCCGCAGCAGGGATGACAGTGGGTCCTGCAGCACTAGCACCATTAACTACCATGGGAACCAGCAGGGATTTTGAACAGCTACCTGGCTCTTGGGCCCCGACTGCCAAACCACCCTCTGCTCTGGACTTCCCAGTGGAACCCGGGTATCTACCCCTCCAGTCCCAGCCAGGTCATTTCCCAAGGATATCACAGACAGAGAAAGAACAGACTGAGCAAGGCAGTGAGGGCAGCTGGGCAGCACCAGGCACACAAACCCCAACCTATTCTTCCCACGACTCTGGTCCTGGGCAGCTGCTCCAGCAGCTTCAGAGAATCTCCTGACTGCCTGCCTCTTCTAGACAGGGCTACTTTGAGGCACTTTATAAGCATGAACTGCAAGGCCATCACCAGTCGGCTTCTTCCCTTTACCAGCCTAAGCCGGCACTCACTTGGGAGGCTTGTATGGTGCCTACAATCACACCAGTGTTGCTGAGGCCTGTTTCCAAGTGCTCTGCCATGGTTAGGAGCAGGTACACCCAGATTCCCAGTGGGGCCCTGATGACTCAATTCACCCAACCGGACTCATGGAGGGGCTGAGCAGCCCCCTGGCAGACTCCTGTGAAGCCCTGTAGATCCTGGGGTGAAAGATATCCAAAGACAGTGGTGTTTACAGGTGGACATGAGCAGGGCTCATCAGCTGGGGGGAACAAGGGTCTTCATACTACATGGAGTGGGACAGAAGGAGTGCCTGCTTAGTGGGTACCGACAAAGAGCATTTCCAGAGTACTGGAAACCCACCTACATGCCAGTAAACTTTAAGACATTCACTGTGCAAAGCCACCTGCTATTGGTATTTGCACTGAGCAGACACCTTACATTGCAAGTTATGAGGGTTTATTGTCAGTGCCTGCCACACTGACGGGCGCTAGCCTCGGCACTCGTGAACCTGGCATAAACACCCATGTTCTGCCCTCATCTCTGCTATCTGCTCTTCCTCTCACACGGCACGTGCAAATGTGAAATATCGGCTATTTGCAGAACCTGTCCCACCCAGCAGAAGCAGGCCCCAGCCACGAGATCGGGACACAAACATTCCCGGGGGCATGCTCCTAACAGACCTTTCAGGGTAGGCTTAGTTAAGGTAAGCTCTAGGGGGAGGAAAAGATGTTCACTTGAACATGACCATCCTGTGGGAGCAGGCAGACAGTTCCCCTACTACCCTCCCACCCCCCTATCAGGGCCTAGTTGCGAGGTGCCATCTGCTTCAGGAGATATGCACCCTCCCAACCCCCAGTGCCCAGCTGTGGAGCTGCTTCTTTTCCAACAGTATGAAGTAAGTAAGCCTCAAGGGTTCTCCTTGGAGGGGTTGTAGTAATTAAGGTAATATACGGCACACCAGAACAGCTGCCTCCTGCTCAGAAATGGCAAGGAGAAAATTATCAGCTACCCAGCTCTGATGCACATGGGGCTACCTATCAACACAGCCTGAGTCTTCCTGGCCCTCTCTGAGGCACAAGGCACAAAAGGAAGATCTGTCTTATCCTCAACCCCTTCAAAGCACCCAAGATTTGGAGAAGCCCAAAACCTTCTCTCTAGCCATGCCCCTGGCTTTTCCTCCCTGCTTCCTCAATCCAGGGATCGCAGCCCATGCTGCTTGCTGCCAAATCAACAACGGGAGGGCCGGGCTGCAGGAACTCACCTGCCTGTAGATTATCCTGCCCTGCTTTCAAGCCATTTGCCCAAAAATTCTGACATTCTTATTTTGGACCACATGTGTTCCTTGGTTTCACATTTAATGGAGGCCAAAAACATCTTACAAAAGGTAAACATCAAAACTTCTGACCATGCAGAAACTTCTGACCATGCAAGCTGAGACGTGCCCATATGTTCCTGGGAAAGTCTGACTACCAGTCTCATACCAAAGGCACTCTGTTATCGTCTGCTCCCGGGACCAAGTGAGACCCCGAGAGTGGCTATCCCTACTCCCGACAGCCCTAGAGGCAAAGACGGCTGTGCTGAGCCAGTACACGAGAACACGTGAAACATCAATATCCTGACTTTATTTGCTATGCCATCTTCATCCTCCATAATTCAACTCCGGTTAATATGTACTAACATGGCTACTCAGATACAGAAAACACAAGCACTGGAAAGAAAATGTAGTTCCGATTACACCTAACTCCACTCTGTTATACAAACATTCATAAAAGAACTGTATTTATTTATTTATTTATTTATTTACTTACTTACTTACTTACTTACTTACTTATTTACTTAAGAACTTCAAATGTATAGGTACATCCTTCCTCAGGTAGGAAAAAATACTTTTTCTCAATTCCAACAAAAGCTAACATATATGTACACTTTCTTTATCAGGCACTATTCTAAGCACTTCACAAGAACTCACTAAATTCTCATAACCATTCCATATGTGAGTTACAAACTAGTATTGTTTGCATTTTACAGATGGAGAAATGAGAGGCACAGAGTAGTTACATAACTTACCTCAGGTAACAAAGCTGCCAGGATGCAAATGCAGATGGTGTGTCTCCAGAGTCCATGTTCTCAACCACTGACTGCATACTGCTCCACAAGCTGACCACAACCCTAAAGATCTGTTTCCACACATGACTAAATGTGAGCCCATAGTTGATTCAACGACACTGAGCCCTAACATACAGAGAAGGGGGGATGGTCACTCCTCTTATAGGTAGAAGGTGGGGGCAGAGCCCCCATGCACAATCAATGCCGCAATAGTTAGGGCAGAGTAGGGAGGCCAAGCTCCAAATAAAGGCTCCTCCCAGCCAAAGGCACGCTGCAGGCCAGCAGGGACCTGACTCAAGACTGGTTCCAGAACCACACTTGGCTTACGGAAGCCACGGTGCTGAGGCAGAGCCCAGCAAGATGCAGGAACAGCCCGAGTGCATTTGTGCTCACTCTGGGAGAGTGGTGATAAAAAGATGTGGCCCAAGTCCCAGCGAGAACACTGCTGGGTAAATATGAAGGAGTCCCACGAGGCAGGAAGGTAAGCGTCATCACAGAAATGTGGTCAGGACTAAAAGGATCAGGCAGTATTGCACAGGGGGACACAAGCAGGAAGGACACCCCCACAGCAAGAAGGGATCTATCAAGGGGCAGAGCAGGGTATGTTTGCAGCGTATCTGGGGCCTCACAAACATGCTGGTGTGCAGCCTGTATGGAGGGCAGGAGGGGCAGAAGATGCTGAGCAAGGCTCACAGGCCTGTATCCCTGGCAGAGGGGTCAGAAACACAAAACGGGCAAGGGACAGGAAGTGAAGAGCAGAGGCCTGAGGTAGAGAGATGAATCAGGAGGCCATGGAAAGAGCCCAGTGGGGAGGCAATGACAGTGAGGATAGAGAAGGGGGCCAGATTAAAGACACACTTGGGGAGTGGCAGAACCAAGAGATGAGGAAAGGGACAGGGCGAAGATTACTCTGAAGAGTGCCACCTGGGGGCTAGGGTGAACAGCGACTGTCAGTGGACACAAGGAAAGCACGAGGATCTGGGTTTTGCAGTCAGATAAACTTAGTTTGGAGCAAGCAGGTTCACTGTGTGCTGGACCTTCAACAAAGCACTGAGGCTTCTGGAGGTGTGACCTGCTCAAAGACAGAGTGGAGACAGAGAGGTGAGTTGTCTAATTGCCTGGATGGCTCACTAGCTGCCCTTCAGCTGCACTTTCAGGCCTTGGCAAAGTACAGTCAACCATTCATAGGCCAGAGAGTCTCTGGGCCCCTCAAAGAAAGAGAGAACTGCCTCTACTGCCTCCACACCCACTTCACTCAGCTCTTGTAAGTTCTAATCCGGAACAAGATACAGGCAACCAGAGAAGCAAGCAGCTCAGGGTAGAGGAGAAAGGAAGGGGGGGAGGGAGAGACAGAGAGACTGAGACAGAGAGAGAGAGTGTGTGTGTGTGTGTGTGTGTGTGCGTGTGGTGTGTGTAAGACAGAGGTTATCTCCTACAGTCAAGAAGTACTTACTTCAGAGAGAGAGGGGTGGAGGCTCTCTCTCAGTCAAGTCCATCATCTGTTCTTACTGGTTTCACTCAACCAGATCAGGAACTATAAAAAAAGGGGCTTCAGTTCTACACTTGGGCCTCCCATTCCTCATAAGCTTTTCTTCCAGGACTCATGAAAGGCAGGAATATATTAGAGCCACAGACCAGGTACTTCTTGACAGCAGCACCTGGGTAGGCCAAGGCTGGACTCTTTCTTAGACCGACTCAGACAAGGGCTGTTCGACTTGCACTCTGCTACTTGCTCTGAACGACACTGAGACTTGGCATCAGAAATGGCTATCACCAGGCTACTTTATTAATAAAAGAATTCTTGAAACAAACTATCAGCAAAATCCTGAAAGCACAACACTAGTAGTTTGCAGTCTGTTCACCCACTATTCTGAAGACACCAAGCCAGATGAATTACTCCCACAGGGCCTGTCCTCCTCCCCATCTCTCTAATCCAAGATACCACCATGTTCTTCTGGGCCACTGAGACAGTCTCCTAACTGGCCTCCTTGCACCTGCTCCTGCCCCTGCCCCCTCCAACCTGGGCTGATCACACCCCTGCCTAAATCCCTCAGTGGCTCCCTGCAATACCCTACCCACTGTCTTCCTGACCCAGCACCAACCATCAGACCCACAGCTGCTTAAGCCCTCCAACCTGAAGCCCTCAGCCCTTAGGCACAAGGTTGCAGGTAACATTATTTTCAAAATTTCTTTTACCTTCTGGTAACAAATTCATAAAATAGACTGACATGTAAATGAATAAGAAAAAACAAATGTATAGGAAACTCTATGGCAGACTGGGAACAAACTCTGTACCTACATATTTCACAAAACCTGATGTGCTGGAGTATAAATCAGCATTAGGCAAATTTTTTAAAAGGTAGGCCACATCATATTCCTGATCATGATGGAATAAGGTCAGGCTCAGCCAATTACACAAAAATTAAATAGTGCCCAATCATGTGAAAATTACAGAGCACTCTACTGTCTTGAACACAACCTGGGTCAGGAAGAAAATCAAGAATAAAGAATGTAGGGCGCCTGGGTGGCTCAGTTGGTTGAGCGACTGCCTTCGGCTCAGGTCATGATCCTGGAGTCCTGGGATCGAGTCCCATATCGGGCTCCTTGCTCAGCAGGGGGTCTGCTTCTCCCTCTGACCCTCCCCCCTCTCATGTGCTCTCTCTTTCTCATTCTCTCTCTCTCAAATAAATAAATAAAATCTTAAAAAAAAAAAAAGAATAAAGAATGTAAAAACTATCTTAAAATGAAAAGCTCAAACTAAAACAGTATATAAAAATTTGTAAGAGGGGGTGCCTGGGTGGTGTAGTTGGTTAAGGTGTCTGTCTCTTGGTTTCGGATCAGGTCATGATCTCAGGGTTGTGAGACTGAGCCCCACGTCAGGCTACATGCTCAGTGTGGGGTCTACTTAAGACTCTCTCTCCCTCTGCCCCTCCTCAACACGCTCTCTCTCTTTTCTCTCTCTCAAATTAATTAATTAATTTAAAAAAAAATTGTGAGGGGCATATGGGTGGCTCATTCGCTTAAGTGTCTGCCTTTGGCTCAGGTCATGATCCCAGCGTCCTGGGATCAACTCCCACATCGGGCTCCCTGCTCAGCAGGGAGTCTGCTTCTCCCTCTCCCTCTGCCCCTCCCACTGCTTGTGCTCTTTTGCTATCTTTCTCTCAAATAAATAAATAAAATCTTAAAAGAAACATTTTGTGAGAAGTACGTAGAAAAAAAAAATCTAACGGGGCGTCTGGGTGGCTCAGTCCTTAAGCATCTGCCTTCGGCTCAGGTCATGATGCCAGGGTCCTGGGATGGAACCTCACATCGGGCTCCCTGCTCAGTGAGCCTGCTTCTCCCTCTCCCTCTGCCTGCTCCCCCTGCTTGTGCGCTCTCTCTCTGTCAAATAAATAAAAATAAAATCTTAAAAAAAAGGAAAAAATATCTAACAATAAAATTCTATCTTTATTAGTGAGAAAATTAAAATACAATGACAAACCTATACTTAAGAGTATGGGGGGAAATAAACAAACCAAAAGGCAAAGGAAATAAAAGTAGAAGCAAAAATCTTCAACAAAATACTAGCAAACTGAATCTAGCATCATACAAAAAGATAACACAAGATCAATATACAAAAATCAATTACATTTTATACACTTGCAATGAAGAACCTAAAAATGAAATTAATAAAACAATTCCATTCACAGTAGTATCTAAAAGAATAAAACACTTATGAATAAATTTGACAAAAGAAATGTAAAATTTATGATCTGAAAATTAGAAAATATTGTTGAAGCAAATTAAAGAAGATCTAAACAAATGGAAAAACACTTCACGTTCATGGATCAGAAAGTTTAACATTATTAGGATGGCAATACTTCCCAAACTGATCTATAGATTCAGTGCAATCCAATCAAAATCCCAGCTGACTTCTTTATAGTAATTAACAAGCTGATTCTAAAATTCATATAGAATTGCAAGGGAACCAGAAGAGTCAGAACAATCCTGAAAAAGAAGAAAAAAGTTGAACGACTCACACTTCTGATTTCAAAACTTACTACAAAGCAACAGTAATCAAGACAGTATAGTACAGGCAAGGACAAATATATAGATCAATGGAATAGAACTGAGAATCCAGAAAAAAAATCCATACATCTCTGGTTCAAATGATTTTCAACAAAGGTACCAAGATCATTCAGTAAGGAAAGAATGGTCTTTTCAACAACTGATGCTAGGGCAATTGGATAGTCACATGCAAATGAATGAAGTTGGATCCTTACCTCACACCATAAACAAAAATTAAATGTATCAAAACCCTAAATAAAAGTTGTTACCACATGACCCAGCAATTCCACTCCTTAAGTATATAATCAAATGAAACGAAACATATGTCCACACAAAAACTTGTACACAAATGTTTATAGCATAAATCATAACAGCCAAAAAGGAGAAACAAGACAAATATTCATTAAAAAAATCCAAATATTCATCAACAGACACATGGATAAGCAAAATGTGATATATCCATATTATAGAATATTATTTGGCCATAAGAAGGAATGAAGTTCTGATACACACTACAACTTAGATGAACTTCAAGAACCGTATGCTAAGTAAAAGAAGCCATACACAAAAGGCCACCTGTGGGGGGGCCTGGGTGGCTCAGTCGGTTAAGCGTCTGCCTTCAGCTCAGGTCATGATCCCAGGGTCCTGGGATCGAGCCCCGCATCAGGGTCCCTGCTCTGCAGAGAGCCTGCTTCTCCCTCTCCCACTCCCCCTGCTTGTGTTCCCTCTCTTTCTGTGTCTCTCTGTCAAATAAATAAATAAAATCTTTTTTTTTTAAAAAAAAGGTCACCTGTTATATGACTCCACTGATATGAAATGTCCAGAAAAGGAAAATCCATGGAGACAGAAAGGAGATTAGTGGTTTTCAGGGGCTACAGGGAAAGAGAATCAGGGAATGACTGCTAATGGGTATGGGGTTTCTCTTTGGGGTGATGAAAATGTTCTGGAACTAGATAGAGGTGATGGTAGCACAACTCTGTGACTACACTAAAACCACTGAAATGTACACTTTAAAGGGGTGAATCTTATGGTCTGCTCAGCAGAGTCTGTTTAAGATTCTCTCCCACTCCCTCTCCTGTCCCTCCCCCTGCATGCTCTCTCTCTCTCTCAAATAAAGAAATAAATCTTTTTAAAAAGAAGTTTTATTGATTTAAGTAATCTCTACACCCCACATGAGGCTTGAACTCATGACCCCGAAATCAAGAGTCATGTGCTCTACTAACTGAGCCAGCCAGGAGCCCCTTTTTAGGTTTTGGATAATATTAATCGTAGCCATTTTCCTATAAAGAGAATCAGATGACCAAAGCAGAATATACTGAAAGTGATGCCGTAAGAAAGAAGGTACCTGAACAAGCTAATAAGAAAGGAAAGGAAAGTCTTCAAAAGATGTCCTCCCCAAAAGACCAACTGGCTCTGACAGATTCGCTGATAAATTTTTCTAAACTTACAAATCAAAAGTAATCTACATGTACAGCCGTGAAAATAAGGAACCCACCCAATGACCAAGTAGGACTCTTCTCAACTAAACAAGATATGCTGAGTTATCTCAATATACACCCATAACGCACTTATAAATATAACTGTCCACTTATGATTAAATGCTTCTAGTTAAGTATTTCAGAATAAGGAAAGGGAGTCCTTTTTTTAAGCAAAATCTACCACCTTCTGAAGTTCTATCACACGCCTAAGCTCTTACAATTCTTACTGCCCAGGCAGCCCATCTTAGCCTCCTCTACACTAGTTCACTCCTGAACTAGTTACTTATTAGCATATCTGATCACATTTTGCCTATGTTCAAAATACTCCTGCAATCCCCACTGCTTAAATAAAGAAGTCCTGGCCCCTTGACATGGAACATAAGACTCTTCCTTCAACTGGGTCATCCTGACTGTCCCCAGGAAGCCATCCCATCACACTAGACAACTTAGAGATCTACTCACAGGCCTTATTGTACCACCACCCAGACCCACCTGGCAAACTCCTATATGTCTCTCGACACCAGGCTGAAACGACACCAGGCTGAAACACCCCTGTAAAGCCACAGTAACCAACCACCACTCCAACCACTACTTTCCATGAAACACAACAGTATCTATCAAGAAGATACACCAGTACTCAAACATCTTATCTGAAGTTGTAACACCAAAGTCTCAAATTCTACACCCAGCCTAGGCCACCATCATCACTCACCTCCCACAACCATATATCCAAACAGTCCCAACAGCCTTCATCACAACCAAGGGTCTCTTGGAAATCAGAATCAACAACCAGAAAGGCTTTAGCAGCTGCCATCCTCCATCTCATGTCCCCAGTGGAATACATGCTTGTAGCTTCAGGTCCAAATCTTTATGAATGATGATACTTTCAGTTTTGGAGAATGTATGCTCATTAAGCCTCCCACACACATACCAAAAAAAGCAACCCCAGAAAATGGAAAGTGCCGAAGGGGATTCTGATCTTCCAAATCCAGCATTGGGATGAACAGTAACAGGCCCACCATCATTCCTAAGAGGAATGTCTCCCCTCTACCCCTACCTACATCTGTCCTGTGCTAGGTCTTCCCAGCCATTCAGCCAGCCTTGTACCCTGGGAAAGCCAGACGCATCCATTCTTCCTAGGGAGAATCCCTATCTAGCTGCAATCTGATTCCTACTTTCTACCTTAAGGAATAATCAGGGAGATTATCAGATATGGCAGAAAGGAAAGCCCTCAGAGCTGGCAGGCAGAGTGAAATGAAAACAGGCATAATACCCACAGAGGCCCCTTTCTCCTGCTGAACAAGAGATGCACCACTCAGGATGTAAAAAAAAGTGCCAACTCTCCTGATACGTTAGTGGGGGAACTAACACCTCATCCACTGTCTCCGAGCCCCTTCTCCTATAGGCCCACATCTGGGCCTGGACAGGGTCTGACTGCACAAGGGCCCCACATGGACTTCCCTACAATGCTACATTCACGACATCAAAGCACATGACCAGCAGCTGCCCTCCAACTGGCCCGGAGGGGGTCAAAACCCCATCTTATGAATGAGGCAAACAGATCTGGCCAGCTCCACATGGCTCCATCTCAAAGAGATTCAGGTCAGCCCAGGTAGACCTTGAACCTCCCCCTCCCACTTCATCTGCTCCACTCTATGGATCTCAAACCAAATGAGCCATGCAAAAAATGGTTCTTACTAAAGAAGGATGAGTATGTGGAACTTAGAATACCAAGCCAAGCACATGGTAAAAGGCTATATTCCAAATCTACCTGAAAGACAGATGTGAGGACTCCTTCATACAAGGCATTGGCTTTTGTTTATTTTGTTTTAATTCTATTTATACCTTTTAAACAAATAATATGTTCACAGGAAAGAAAATGTGAAAACTTTGAAAGTGAAAAATCTCCTTCCCAGTCCTATCTCTAGCCACCCTGTCCCTTCCCAAGGGATAGCTGATAGTACAAGTTTTTCTGTAGCTTTCCAAAGATATTCAATGCATGTACAAGCAGGTATAGATATGTTCATTTTGCCTTTTTTATTTTTGCACATTTGGTAGCATATTATACACTGTTCTATGCCTTATATTTTCTACTTAACAATATATCCTAGAGATTACTCCAAATCAGTACCCAAAGAACCTCCTCATTCTCTTCACGGCTGCATAGTATTCTTTTCTGTGGATTAACAAAAATTCATTTAACCAATGTTCAGGGTTGCTTAAAGTGACAGTTAATAACAGATTATAATAGTTACTTCTATATAATAAGCCTCTTTCCTCTGCCACCAAAGCAGTGCAAAAGTTCAAAGAGCACATTTGAAGTAAGAAAAAGATTAAGGGGCACCTGGGTGGCTCAGCTCGTTAAGCTGCCGACTCGATTTCGGCTCAGGTCATGATCTCAGGGTTTTGAGATCGAGCCCCTTGTCCCTCTTCTTCCCCCTCTGTCCCTTCTCCCTGTTGCAGGCATTCTCTCTCGCTCTCAAATAAATAAATAAATAAAATATTAAAAAAAAAAAAAAGATTACAGCCACATGCTACACGAAGAAGCCAAACATACCACACATATCCTGATTAATAACTAAAGGCCAGTTTTCACTCAGATCAAAGCTGAAAATTTTCAGACTCCTGACAATTAGTTGAATCCTGAGCAAGTCTACATTTCAAGTACTTGAAATTAGTCAATTAGAAAAAAAAAATCTGAGGGGCGCCTGGGTGGTTCAGTTGGTTAAGCAACTGCCTTCAGCTCAGGTCATGATCCCAGGGTCCTGGAATCAAGCCCTGTATTGGGCTCCCTGCTCAGCGGGAGGCCTGCATCTCCCTCTCCCTCTATCTGTTACTCTACCTGCTTGTGCTCGCTCTCTCTCTCTGTCAAATAAATAAATAAAAAAAAAAGAAAATCTGTGACTGATATTAAGCATAGATGGGAAAAGATGTAACGTTGAAGTGCTGCTCTCTCTTTGGAAAAGCCAGCTGCCTTCTCTGTGTCTGAGGCACAAAAAGTAGAGAGAGCCAGGCCAAAAACACAGGGACTTTGCCTGCCTTCATGGCGGTGCCAGGGCATCTTGCACCATGTCACTTAGGCCACTGAAGGGAGAAATGGACTTAGGACCATCTTCTGGAACTCACCAGCTTCTGGTGGAGGCTTCTATCCCTTCAACTGTACACAGCCCAAGACTGGGCATGAGCCACTGGGCAGAAAGCAGCTGAAAGGGTGCCTGGGTAGTAGCAGAGGACCATCTGCAGGGTCCAGAGATTCCACAAATCTGAGGTTGCTGACTGCCAACCCAAGTCTCGCACACTTCCTATTTATTAAAAAATCACCTCGACCATGTTCCAAATGGGAGGCCACTTAAAGACTGATGGTTAATAATGGTGAAGTAACAGAGAAGCCAGGGTTGGCAGGAGCCTTCTTCTCCATATATGCCGGAGTCCCAAACTGGTCAAAGGCCAATGGGAGTAAGGGCTACTAAGGCCTATCTCCACTAGAAGCAAGCTCAGGTTGGTTTTGACTGCAAACAGTTCAAATTCCAATTAATTTTTGGAATGGAAGCCCATACCATTCCAGCATGGCCACGTTTTAGGATCTTCCACCCAATGGCCTGGCTTTAGGTAAGGTAGTCAGCAAAATTCCCTCCAGCCTCTTGGCTGCCGCCATGATTCTCATCACAGAATGGATCAGAAGAGCAGAACAAATATTCTCTTAACCGGTGACTCACCAGGAAGTCTGTTCATGTTGACGCCTTGAGCTGAGAGTCCTATTCCCATGTACCTTCAAAAAATCACACACAAAAAATTTTTGGTTAGCAAATGATTATGCATCTCCCTTCTAAAATATTTCTTGGTAAAAGAAAAACAGGAAAAACAATGAATATAGAGATTCTTAACACACTAGTGGTTCTTGGAGAGCCTTCACATTTTGATTTTCTAATGAAAATCATCTCAATGCCTTAAATAGCTGGAGAAACAAGAGGTAGTGTCTGTAACCAGGAACTTCAGTTTCAGACTAAAGTTTCCTGAAATCACTGCTTCCAGTCCTCCCTTGGTTTCTGGCTCCAGCTAAGGCAGCAGAATCTATCTTCAAGAAGTACCTAAAGTAAGTAGCTGAATCCTAAGTAGTACTTGGCAGAACAATGCAAGATCAAGCTCACAGGGACAAGCCACTCTTCACCAAGGACCAAGACACGGAAAAACTACAGCTATATCCCCTATGCTATACTTTACATCTCTAATCCAGGCCCATTTTAAACATTTTTTTTTTAAGATTTTATTTATTTGACAGAGAAAGAGAGAGCGTGAGAGAGAAAAAGAGAGAGCACAACCGGGGGGAGGGGTAGAGGGAGAGAGAGAAGCCGACTCCCTGAGCAGGGAGCCGGATGCGGGATTTCATCCCAGCACCCTGGGATCATGACCTGAGCCGAAAGCAGATGCTTAACTGACTGAGCCACCCAGGTACCCCTACACAAAAATGTTTTTTAAAGTAATTACATAGGGTTGCCTTCTTTTGACCATTCCCAAGTGGCTGCACATTTACATTCCAATTGTTCCCTGTTGTAAATGATTCTGCAAGGAACACTTCCACATACATTTCCCCATCTTGGATTATTTCTTTTTTTCCCCCCGACATGCTCCATGAACCTACATACCTGTTTCCTAACACTACCTGAGTTCCCACAACATGGTGCTCCTGTCTCTGCAAGTCCTTAATCTATAGTAAATGCCCCTTTGTCCTTGTCTGGCTGGCTGTGCCACTGTGTTTTGGGGGAGCAGCCTCTACCATCCAAATAAAGGATCAAACAAGGAAGGAAGGCTCTGACCCACACATCTTCCTCTGAAACCAGCTACCCCATCATGCTGGCAGGAACCAGGAAGACACCAACACATGACCTTGATAACTTGGCCTGCAGGAGTTAGGGGAAAGAGGGAAGGGAAAGGAACAGCACGTCAAAGAGGGACTTGCAAGGTTCAAAACTGCCTGCGACCTCCTGCCAAAAATGGACCTTGAAGAAGCATCAGGGGCAGAAGCAGTGTAAGCCTGCTAGCAGGATTCCCATTAGATTAAAAACTGTACTTTTTCCCAGAAAAACAGAAGCCCAAATAATCAGCTTCCTTACTTCACATGGTAGAGGCTGCCAAAAGCTGGTCTCCATTCTCTTAATGTCTCGGCTGACCAAGCAGCAAACAACCTCAACTGCTCTGCAGTCATCAATCAACATAGTCATGTACAACATAGCCAGGGGTTTCCCTGACTTGGATGTCAGCCCACTCATCCTGCCCTGTTTGGAGGGGCCTGAGTCTCTGCCCAATACCACAATGTGATCCTACCCTAGCATACAGGTTTCCTGACACTAAGATAAGGGTTTGTGTTTAGAGCGCATGTTTCCCGGATGACCCTTAACCACTTAAGGTTAATGCAAATAGGGAAGGTCAAGCAGCTTGGCCACCAGCAACAGGGGTCTAATTCCATAAATTTCCATGGGAATGAGGAACTAATAAGGCACATGTAACTCAAACACAAGTTGCTTAGGCTTCTACACAGGGGAAGCCTTTTCCACCTCCAGCAGCTAGCCCTCAACACCTTCTTATAAACTCTCTGCCCCATAGGTGGGATAGTGTTTACCAGTGGATGGCCTGGGAGCCTTTACATAAACCCTAGGGTCAACTTGTGAACCCAAGTGGATGAGCTAAGGGTAGAGCCCCCAGAGGAGATCCAATACCCACACTTGGGTGCCATGTCACCTGCAGGTGTCAATGACACAGGGAGCAACCCCACAGGAGCCTAAGTTGCATATTCATATGAAATTGGAGTTGAGTCAGTGTTCAAAAGAAATGAGTCCCAACTCTTCTAACAATGGGTGACACTATCTCTTCCAAAAGTATGATGTTATAAAATTACAAAAACTCACAGCCTTCTACCTTCCAGCACATCTTTATGCACTTGAAAACTATTATCCAACCAGTCTGAGATAAGCAGAGAGTAAAAAAGCTATAAGGACCCCATGAATATACTAAAAAACATTGAATTGTACACTTTAAGTGGGGGAATTGTATGGTATGTTAAGTTACATCTCAGTCATACTCAACAAAGTAGAAATAAAAGACAACTGTCTCAACATAATAAAAGCCATATATGATAAGCCCACAGCTAACATCATACCCAAGGGTGAAAGACTGAAAAACTTTTCCTAAGATCAGAAACAAGAAAAAGATGCCTGTGTTTGCCACTCTATTCAACAGAGTATTAAAAGTTCTAGCCGAAGCAATTAGACAAGAAAAATAAAAGGCACCCAAATTGGAAAATAGGTAAAACTATCTCTTCCACAGAGGACATGATCCTATATGTAGAAAACCCTAAAATGCTATTAGAATAAATAAATTCAGCAAAGTTGAAGGATACGAAATCAACAAATGAAAAGCAGTTGATTTTCCATACACTAACAGTGAACAATGAAAAAGGAAATTAAAATAATTCAATTTATAATAGCATTATAAAGAATAAAATACAGGGGGGGGCGCCTTGGTGACTCAGTTAGTTAAGCGTCTGCCTTCAGCTCAGGTCAGGATCCTGGGGTCCTGGGATTAAGCACCACGTCGGGCTCCCTGCTTGGTGGGAAGTCTGCTTCTCTTTCTCCCTCTGACCCTCCCCCTCGCTGGTGCACTCACGCTCTCTCTCTCTCTTAAATAAATAAAATCTTAAAAAAAAAAAAGAAGAAGAAGAAGAAGAAAATATCAGGGTGCCTGGGTGGCTCAGTCAGTTAGACATCCAATTCTTGGTTTTAGCTCAGGTTGTGATCTCAGGGTAATAAGATCTAGTCCCGCATCGGGTTCCATGATCAGTCGGCTTGACATTCTCTCTCCCTCTCCCCCTGCCCCTCCCCTCCCCTCTCTAAAATAAATAAATAAATCTTAAAAAATAAAAAAAGGAATAAAACACTTAGGAATAAACTTGACCAAGGAGACAAAAGACTTGTACACTAAAAACTATAAAATGTTGCTGAAAGAAATTAAAGAAAACATAAATAAATGGAAAGACATCTGTGTTCACAATTGGAAAACTTAATATCGTTATGATGCCAATACTACCCAGTGCAATACACAGATTTAATACTATCCATATGGAATCTCAAGGGACAATGAATCGCCAAAACAACCTTGAAAAAGATGAAAAAAAGTTGGAGGACTAACACTTGGTGATTTCAAAACTTTCCACAAAGCTGTGATAATCAAAACAGTGTTGGTACTGGCATAGAGACAGACATATAGACCATAGTAACACAACAGAGAACACAGAAATAAACCCTCCCATATGTGGTCAACTGATTTCGACAAAGATGCTAAGACCATTCAACTGGAAAATGACAATCTCAACAAATGGTGCTGGGACAACTGGATATCCACATGCAGAAGAATGAAGTTGGGCCCTTACCATACACCATATGCAAAATTAACTTAAAACAGATCAAATAAACAAAGACCTAAAACTGTAAAACTCTTAGAAGAAAACATAGGAGAAAAGATTTACATTGGAATTGGCAATGATTTTTTTGGATATTACACTCAAAGCACAGGCAACAAAAGAAAAAAACTACATCAAAATCTTAAACTTTTGTATCTCAAAAGACACCATCAACACAGTGAAAAGCAACCCATGGTATAGGAGAAAATATGTGCAAATCATATATGTGATAAGGGTTTAATATCCAGGATATTCAAAGATCTCTTACAACTCAACAAAAAACAAAACGAAACAGAAAACCTATTAAAAATGGGCAGGGACTTGAATAGTTATTTCTCCAAAGAAGAGACAAATGGCTAATAAGCACATGAAAAGATGTTCAGCATCACTAATCACTAAGGAAATGTAGATCAAAACCACAATGAGATACAACTTCATACCCTTTAGGACAAACAAACAACAGAAAACAGAAAATAACAAGTGTTGGTGAGGATATGAAGATTAGAACCCTTGTGCATCGATGGTACAGCAGCTGTGGAAATCAGTATGGCAGTTAATCATATAGTAATTCTAAGTTTAAAAAATTAAACTATGTTGGGGTGCCTGGGTGGCTCAGTCAGTTAAGCATCCAACTCTTGATTTCGGCTCAGGTCATGATCTTGGGGTCATGAATCAAGCCCTGTAACAGGCTCCATGCTCATCTCTCCCTCTGCTCCTCCCCCCATTCATGCTCTCTCTCTCTCTCAAATAAATAAATAAAATCTTTAAAAAATTACACTATGTTTTTAAAATGCTTAATTTTTAACAAAGAATTACCATATGATCCAGCAATTCCACTTCCAGGTATATACCCAAAAGAACTGAAAACAGGGAGTTGAACAGGTATTTGTACACTCATGTTCATAGCAGCATTATTCACAACAGCCAAAAGGTGAAAGCAAACCAAACCAAGTGTCTACTGCTGAGTGGATGAATGGATAAACCGAATGTGACATATATACACAATGGAATATTACTCAGCCTTAAAAAGGAAGAAACTATGGGGCGCCTGGCTGGCTCAGTTGGAACAGCATGCAACTCTTGGGGTTGTGAGTTCAAGCCCCATGTTGGGTATAAAGATTACTTAAATATAACTTTTTGGGGACGCCTGGGTGGCTCAGTCATTAAGCGTCTGCCTTCGGCTCGGGTCATGATCCCAGGGTCCTGGGATCGAGCCCTGCGTCAGGCTCCCTACTCAGCGTGAAGCCTGCTTCTCCCTCTTCCACTCCCCCTGCTTGTGTTCCCTCTCTCGCTGTGTCTCTCTCTGTCAAATAAATAAATAAAATCTTAAAAAATAATAATAAATACAACTTTTTTTTAAAAAAAAAAGGAAGGAAATTCTGACATATACTACAACATGGATGAACCTTGAAGACATTATACTAAGAGAAATAAGTCAGTCACAAAAAGACAAATTCTGGGGGCACCTGGGTGGCTCAGTTAGTTAAGTATCTGACTTCAGCTCAGGTCATCTCAGGATGGAATGGAGCCCAGCATAGGGCTCCCCGCTCAGGGGAGTCTGCTTGCCCCTCCCCCTGCTCGTGCTCACACTCTCTTTCTCTCTCTCTCAAATTAAAAAAAAAAGAGGGGGTGCCTGGGTGGCTCAGTTGATTGAGCGTCTGCCTTCGGCTCCGGTCATGATCCCAGGGTCCTGGGATCGAGTCCCACATCAGGCTCCCTGTTCAGCGGGAAGTCTGCTTCTCCCTCTGACCCTACCCCCCTCATGCTCTCTCGTTCTCTCTCTCCCTCTGTAATAAATAAATAAAATCTTAAAAAAAAAAAGAGAAGACAAGGGGCGCCTGGGTGGCTCAGTTGGTTAAGCGTCTGCCTTCGGCTCAGGTCATGATCCCAGGGTCCTGAGATCAAGCCCCACGTCTGGGCTCCCTGGTCAACGGGCAGCCTGCTTCTCCCTCTCCCTCTGCCTGCTGCTCTCCCTGCTTGTGCGCTCTCTCTCTCTCTGCCAAATAAATAAAATCTTTTTTTTTTTTAAAGACAAATTTGGCTTGATTCCACTTACACAAGGTATCTAGAGTAGTCACATTCATAAAAACAGAAAGTAAAATGGTGTTTGCCAGGGCCTAGGGGGAGAATCAGGAGTTACTGTTTAATGGGGACAGTTTCAGTTTGGGAAGATGAAAAAGCTCTGGAGATGGACGGTGGTGATGGTTGCATAACAATGTGAATGTACTTAATGACACTGAACTGTACACTTAAGAATGATTCAAATGGTAGATTTTATGTTATGTATGTTTTACCACAATAAATAAATGAATATGTATCAATGCAGCTGCCCCTCTTCCCCAAAAAAGGTTCAAGTTCACTATCATCAGCTATAATATTTGTTATTACATAAAATCTTTTCCTCTCTTCAAGCTTGGGGATTTAGGGTCCAGGGAGACAATACCTTCACCTGTTCATTCTTTCAGCGGTGTCATCTCTGGCCAAAAATCCAGCATGTGGCTATGCGTTTATTCAATTCTGATATCCCCCAAATCATCCAAACACAAGAGAAGGAGCCTAAGTTTATAGGCTCAAGTCCTATGTCTTATGCTACAATGAACAGAACTGATGCAAGGCCTGTTGCCTACCTCAGGATGCAGGAGCTATAGGAAGGAGCCCCCAGCCCTCAGAGGAAAAGCACAGAGCCACAGCAGTGCTGGGCACATATGAACATTCAACAAACCCCTAGTGTTCATCCACTCACGGTCTGGTGAACTTTATCACCCAAGTCACAGGGTCTTTCCCAGCCACATTTCAAGGGAACCTAAGTTTCTAGCTGGTATGAAATCATAACAGAGCTACATGATAGGTTAAGTGAGCTCTGAACTCAGTCACAACACCCCCAGTACTATTCTCCTCTCTTGCAGACACTGGACTTCAGCAGTGAGATTAAATGACCTACACTCACAAAGTTAGTGACTTACAGGCATAGGGGAAGTCTATTTCTCCATCTACTCATGAAAAATCTAAGGAGGCCTGAGGTTCCCTCTCAATCACCAACAAAGGACACATGTAGTGCTTTGCCGGGTCTCAGACTCATATGGTCCCAGCTCTCTGACAGGCTGACAAGAATGGGGTAAAACAATAAGGAAAGAGCATAATGAAAATCCCAAATCCACATATGTTCTCCTGGATACATACAGAAGTATCTGTGCTTCTAAGCAGCACTGACATTACCTCTCCTCTGTGGATCTCTGGTGGCATCTCAAAACGAATGGGTTGTTAGGAGCTGTTGAATCCTTGCTAAAGTTGAGTAATTCAGTAAAAACAGGTGTGATAAGTTTCTTTTTATAGAGGCCCTTGAGACCATTCACCCACTCCATAAAGATCTTCTGTGCCCAATATGGTGCTGGGGACACAAGGATAGGGGCCTGAATTTAGTCCCTGACAGTTTCCAGTGGCAAGTCAGGGGCAAGCCAAAGATTCAGAGTGCACTGACTTGGGGATTCCCAAAGGAAGTGAAGGCTGAGCCAAGACCTGGTAAGCAGTGAGGGGAGAAAAAGGAGCACGTTCCATGCAGAAGCAGCAGAATGTACTGAGGCGTAGTGGCAAGAACGCAGCCCCATAATCAAGGAATGGAGAGAAATTAGCGTGGCTGGGTCACAGCTTGGGCAGACCTAAAAAGAGCCAAAGCTGGTGCAGGAAACTGGCTATTCATGCACAGCTTGCATGCTAGCTTAAGGAGTTTGAACTTCATGGAAGGTCAAAAGGAAGCTGCAGAGAGGATTTAGAAAAGGGTGCAGCTGATCAAACCACTGATATTTGTAAAACGGATTGAAGAGGCAAAACTAGAGGCTACCCAAATCATCCCAGTGGAAGATGACAGGGCTGGACAAGGACAGAAGCAGTGAGGATGGCAAGGCACAGAGAGCCAAATGCTCTCTTTTTTTTTTAAAGATTTTATCTTTAAGTAATCTCTACACCCAATGTGGGGCTCGAACTTACAACCCCGAAGTCAAGAGAGTCTCATGCTCTACTGACTGAGCCAGCCAGGCGCCCCTGAGCCAAGTGCTCTTTAGAACACAGTGAACTGGGTGCCTGGGTGGCTCAGTTGGTTGGACGACTGCCTTCAGCTCAGGTCATGATCCTGGAGTCCCAGGATCGAGTCCCGCATCGGGCTCCCTGCTCAGCGAGGAGCCTGCTTCTCCCTCTGACCCTCCCCCCTCTCATGTACTCTCTCTCATTCTCACTCTCTCAAATAAATAAATAAATCTTAAAAAAAAAAAAAAAAAGAACACAGTGAACTTATGCAAGGGGGAGGAGCTGCCCTGGACACAGCCCAGCACAACCAGTCACCATAGAAAGGGCAATTCTCTGAGACCCACTTGCAAACTTTGGAGCCCAAATGCTTGGCCTATCAGTAGTAGCCCTTCTCCAGCTCTATTCCAACCTTAGCATTTACACTGTGTGCAAACAGCAGAACAAAAAACAAACCTGTATCAGAGCAAATGTACCACACAAGCCCAGATACAAATCTCACCCCTGCCACTGAGTTCACCATATGCCCAAATCAGCTTGTCAGAGACTGTTCCTCAGCTACCACAATCAATCCAGAGAGGCTTCAGGGTAGCCATTGAACAAGATCCTGGGCACGGTGCTGGGAGGGGTGCTGGTGGACGCTGGACAACTCCACTGTGCTTTAGTTCATGCACTAGAGGCTTTTCTAGCATTGGATTCAGGTAAGATAGGCCATTTTTTTAAAAAGATTTTATTTATTTTATTTGAGGAAAAGAGAGAGAAAGCACAAGCAGGGGAAGAGGCAGAGGAAGAGTGAAAAGCAGGCTCCCTGAGCCCAACATGGGGCTCGATCCCAGGACCCCGGGATCATGACCTGAGCTGAAGGCAGACACTTGACTGACTGAGCCACCCAGGCACCCCAAAATAGGACATTTTTGAAGGCCTGGATCTTGGGACTTCTAAAAACAAGGGCCTGTTTACTGGGGATTGCCGAGGAAAAAGGAGGTGAGCATTTGCTTCCTTCTTGGTAATGTGTCAGACAATGCTAGAACACTAACAGGTACGAGCTGCCTTGGTCACCTGGGAGGGAGGCCACTGGGGTTCTCATTCCCTAAGCAGATAACTGGAGTAGACAGAGCTTACCTCCCCTATATTTAGCATCTCCACTAGGGCTTTCTTTTCAAGCAGCAGGATATATCTGAAGAGCTTGGGGGTAAAATTATTACCCCACATCATGACTGACAGTAGGATAAAGCCATCTGATTTACTCCTTTCTTCCATATGGCAGCAAAATGGAGAATACCATTTGTCATAGAGGTGGGACAGCCAGTAAATGTAGAGGGACAACAGATGATAAGTTCTTCACGGCAGTGAGACAAGTTGGCCTCTACCTTCTCAGTTTCTACTTCACTGCCAAAACCAAAACACAAGCTAGAGCTAGAAGAGCAACTCTGTCTCTCTGTGGGGCTCCAGAGAGAAAAGGGCCACAAGCGAGCACAGCTCTGGCCAAGCTGGAGAGCAGGACAGAGGATGAGCAGCAGCTCTGGCAAGACCCTCAGCTGACCACACAGCCAGGTCCGCCCTCAAGCTTTCACCATATCCTGCAGGCAGCAGAGGCAAACTGGGGCCCTGGAAAATGACCTACAATGAAAATGGACTGGTGGTTTCTGGGGCCCATGCTGCCCTCCACCCGCCTCTGCTGACTCTCCCACAAAAGCAACAGTCTGCTGAAACCCCGCAGTCACGCGGAGATGTGAGCATAGTCAGCTTGGATTCTTCTTTTTTCTCTTCAGTTTTCCAGATTTTCTACAATTACTTTGATAGTCACAGAAAAATCATTTTCCAGAGCCAGCTGATGACCACACACTGAGGAGATTGTTGGCTCTCACCCATCAGACTCTCCCTGGCTTGTCCCAGGGCAACATTTCAGTGCCAGAGGGACACAGTGGAGGACCTGGTTTTCATAGTCAGCTCCTCAGTACACCCACTTCCCTGAGCTTTGACAGGAGGGCAGAGGCTGTATGGGAAGAGCACACCTTCAGAAATGGCAGGAAATTGTCAAAATCCCTGCTCAGTAGAGGAGCCGGAGCTCTGGTTCACATAGTACCAGGTAAGTCCCAAGCGCAACCCAGAGCACACACCCAGAAAACCCTCCTGCTCAGCACAGTGACACTGGCTCAGCACATCTCCAACTGACTGGAGATTCTTCCATGACCCAGACTGTTTACTGGGGATTGCCGAGGAAAAAGGAGGTGAGCAGAGGACAGGACTGGTAGTGAACAGAGGACAGGACCTTAGAAACCAGACCTCTGGAGTCTCAAACCCTCCAGGGACATACAACAAGGCCTGGGGTGAGGAGAACACACTTTGCTGTTATCACCCATCCAGTCCCGAGAGACAGCCTGGAGCACTCTGCACTCTACACTGGGAACCTCTTTGGCAACATTTGACACTCCCTTCCTGCCTCCCAAAGAGAAGCTCCTGAAGAGTTTTAAAGTGACAGGAACACTTTGCAGCAGGGCTCCAGAGACAACATCCCAGACTCTTGGAAGTCTCAGACACTCCAGCCTAATTCAGGACTGTGGGTCTCGGATTTCACCCCACATCTCAAGTTCCCTATCAGAAGAGGAGAGGTTGGACTAAAGGGCTCCTAAAATCCTTCCCTGGTCTGACCTAGAGACTTCAATCCTTGGCAGAATAATGTCTGGATACTGTTACAAATGTGCTGTACCCAGATGCAAGCCCAAGATGGTGTAGACCCTGAAATGGCAATCAAAAAGCCACCAAGAAGACATCAAAAGAAAAGGAAATTACAGACCAATATACTTTATAGATGCAAAAATCCCCAACAAAATTGTAGCAAACCAAATCCAACAATGTATTAAAAGGATTACATACCATGACCAAGCGGGATTTATCACATGAAGGCAAGGGTGGTTCAACACTAAGAAAATCAACCAATATAATAAACCACATTAATAGAACTAAGGAAAAACATTCACATGATCATCTCAATTGATCCAGGAAAAAACAAAATTCAATACTCCTTCATTATACAAGCACACAGAAAAGTAGGAATAAAACAGAACTTTCTCAACATGATAAAGGGTATTTATGAAAACCCAATGGTGAGAGGCTGAAAGCTTTTTCCCTAAGATGAGAATAAAACAAATATGCCTACCTTTCACCACTACTATTCAACACTGCACTGGAAGTCCTAGCTAGAGCAATCAGTCAATAAAAAGAAATAAAAGGCATTCAAATAAGAAAAGGATAAGTAAAACTATATTTGCAGATGACATGATCTTGTAAAAAAGAAAAAATCTTAAAAAGATCTTATAAAAAATCCCCAACAGTTCACAGAAAGCTGTTACAGGATATAAGATCAACACACACAAAACAGATGTGTTTCTATACACTAACACTGAACAATCTAAAGAGGAAATTAAAAAAATAATTCCATTTATAATATAGCATCAAACAAGTAAAATACTTGGGAATAAATTTAGCCAAGGAAGCAAAAGACTCCTACACTAAAAACAATAGAACAGTGCTAAAGGAAATTAGAATAGACACAAATAAATGGAAAGACATCATGTATTCATGGATTGGAAAACTTAATATTGTTAAGATAAAGAGTATTGTGAATACTCTCCAAATTGACCCCAAAAGTCAATGCAATCCCTACCAAAATTCCATAGTGTTTTTTGCAGAAATGGAAAAGTCAATCTTCAAAATCATATGAATATGCAAGGGACCCCAAGTAGCTAAAACAATCTTGAAAAAGAACAAAGTTAAAGGATTCACACTTCCTGATTTTAGAACTTACTAGAATACTAGAGTAATCAAAACAGTGTGGTACTGGCATAAGGTAGATGCATAGACAAATGGAAGAGAATTTAAATAGAATTAAATATAAATAGAATTTATTTATTTTTTAAGATTTTATTTATTTATTTGACAGAGAGAGACACAGCGAGAGAGGGAACACAAGCAGGGGGAGTGGGAGAGGGAGAAGCAGGCTTCCCGCGGAGCAGGGAGCCCGATGTGGGGCTCAATCCCAGGACCCTGGGATCATGACCTGAGCTGAAGGCAGACGCTTAACGACTGAGCCACCCAGGCGCCCGTAAATAGAATTTATATCCAGATATAAACCTATATCTATCACCAAATTACTTTCAACAAGGGTGCTAAGTCCATTCAACGGGGAAAGAACTATCTTTTCAACAATTGGTGCCAGGGGGCACCTGGGTGGCTCAGTTGGTGAAGCATCTGACTCCTGATTTAGGAGTCATGATCTCAGGGTTGTGGGACGGAGCCCCACCTCAGGCTCCACACTGGGCTGGGAGCCTGCTTGGGATTCTCTTCCCTCTCCCTCTGCCCCTCCCCCATTCTCGGGGAGGGGGACACAATTGGTGCTAGGACAACTGGACTTCTACATGCAATGAATGAAGTTGAACCCCTCCTTCATACCATATGCAAAAATTAACAAAAATGGATCAACAATCTAAATTTAAGAGCCAAAAACTATAAAATTCTTAGAAGAAAACAGGGAAAAGCTTCATGACCTTGGGTCTGGCAATGATTCTTAGACGAGACGCGGAAAACATGAGCAACAAAAGAAAAAAATAGATAAACTGCATTTCATCAAAATTAAAACTTTTAGGGCGCCTGGCTGGCTCAGTCAGTACAGCACACAACTCTTGATCTCAGGGTTGTGAGTTCAAGCCCCACATTAGGCGTGGAGCCTACTTAAAAGAAATTTTTTTTCATTAAAAAAATTAAAACTTCTGTGCATCAAAAAACATCAAGAAAGTGAAAAAGATAACCTAGAAAATGGGAGAAAATATTTGCAAATCATTTATCTGATAAGGGTTTAATACCCAAAATATAAAGAGGGACTCAAGGGGCACCTGGGTGGCTCAGTTGGTTAAGCGACTGACTCTAGATTTCAGCTCAGGTCATGATCTCAGGGTCGTGAGATGGAGCACTGTGTCGGGCTGTGTTCTGTACTCAGCAGGGAGTCTGCTTCTTTCCCTCTCCCTCTGCCCCTACCCCGCTTCACATGCTCGTGCACTTTCTAAAATAAACAAACAAATCTTAAAAAAAAAAAAGGGGTGGGTGGGAGGATGGGTTAGCCTGGTGATGGGTATTAAAGAGGGCACGTTCTGCATGGAGCACTGGGTGTTATACGCAAACAATGAATCATGGAACACTACATCAAAAACTAATGATGTAATGTATGGTGATTAACATAACATAATAATAATAAAAAAAAAGAGGGACTCAAACAAATACTTCTATGCCAATGTTCACTTCTATGCACCATTATTCACAACAGCCAACAGATGGGGAAAAAAAACCCAAGTGTCCATCAACAGATGAACAGATAAACAAAATGTGGTACATACGTACAGCCATAAAAAGGAATGGTTCTGATACATATCACAACATAAACCTTGAAAACATTATGCTAAGTGAAATAAACAAGACATAAAAGGACAATATTGTATGATTCCAGTAATATGAAATATCTAGAATAGGCAAGTTCATAAAAACAGAAGGTTACCAGGGGCTGGGAGGAGGAGGAAATAGGGAATTATTGCTTAATGGGTACAGAGTTTCTGTTTGGGTGATGAAAAAGTTTTGGAAAATAGATAGTGGTAATGATTGCATAAGACTGTGAATGTAATTAATACCAATGAATTGTACATTTAAAATTGTTAAAATAACACATTTTATGTCATATATATGTGTGTGTGTGTGTGTGTGTGTGGTATGATATATATATATCACACACGTGCGCACACAGTCACCAAGAACACCCCCAGGGCCCTGCATGCCAGCATTAGCCTCATCTGGCTTTTCCAGATGAGACAAGGAAACCTTGGCACACAGCACAGTGGAAAGCATCAGAGTATTCTGGCCTCATGTCAGGGCCAGAAGAAAGAAGTCCTTCACCATAAGCAAACAGCAGATGACAAGAGCGAAAAACACACACCTAGCTCTTTTTTATTTTCTATCAATTTCATCTTAGAAAGTGGATTTTACAGGCTGGCAAGTCCCCAGGCACTTTTAATAAATACTGCTTAAGATATATGAACAAATGACCATGGGACCTGAACTTTTTTTTTTTAAGATTTTATTTATTTGTCAGAGAGAGAGAGAGCACGAGCACAAAAGCAGGGGTAGTGGCAGGCAGAGAGAGAAGCAGGCTCCCTGCTGAGCGAGGAGCCCAACGTGGGACTCGATCCCAGGACCCCGAGATCACGACCCGAGCCAAAACCAAGAGTGGGACGCTCAACCAACCAAGCCATCCAGGTGCCCCTGTCTCTCTGCTTTTTTAAATGTACACTGTGTCAGGTATTGAAAAATCCTATGTATTACTTACATTTTGGCCAAAAAAAAAAAAAAAGCAAATATAACTACTAATAAACTCCTGGCACAACAGCTGTTATTAAAAGAGAACATTCTATAAAATAACCTATGTCAATTTCAGACAGGCTTTGTAAACTGGATTATAACCTGTTCTACCCAGCAAACCATCACCTCTGCTTCTTTCCTTTTGGTTCAGCTCCACCTCAGCAATGTCCTCCAGAAGAGACGAGCTGAGCCTTTAGACCACCTGGGCACAACTGCCTTTCTCCTCTCTCCATTGGTTCTCATCTTCCATCTTCCAACTGCCTCCGCCCCTCTGACCAAAAAATAGCAGCTGCCTGCTGCAATGCACATTAAGAAAATTTCTGGGGCTCTGTGTGGATAAGGATGAGCACTGTTATCAATCAGTAACATGTGCCACGGAAGTTGAGCAGGCAGATGAGGTATCTGAGCCTTGACACTTGACATCCCCATAACCTAAAATAAACTTCTCTGGAATCCCAGGCCACCCCTAAGGTCCGCGAGGTAGGAGAGGAAGAGAGAACAAGAGGGGTGCAAAAGACTTACCCAGCCCCTCCCCCACTTCCCTACACAGTCCAGAGCTATTCTTTCTGGCCCCTTCATGACAGAGGGGCTGGATTCTGTTCCATCACCAAGTTCTCCAGCCTCATTTCCAGCAATAAAGTCATGACCTCACATTTCAACAAAATGCCAGGATCCTGGAGCTACAGAGACATTTCATATGGATTTTGAGCAGTTTCTGGAGAGGAAGAGTGACATCTTTGCCTTTAGACATAGTGTTATCCACCCCTCTCCCAGTATCAGTCCTTTCTTTCCAATTTGACCCTGACCACAGAGACCCACACAGGGAACGTTGATTCTTTCCCAATGGCCCCAGAATAGGATGACACACCATGCTTGCCATGCAGGGCTACTGAGTCCATCCTCCTGCGCTCTACCCTGATGAGCTCCTGCTTCCCCTCTAACAGGGAATCTCCCTTACATGGTGACCCGTTTAGGGAAAAGAACAAACATTCCAGGGGTCCCTGGGTGGCTCAGTTGTTAAGCGTCTGCCTTCAGCTCAGGTCATGATCCCAGGGTCCTGGGATAGAGCCCTGCATCAGCTCCCTGCTTGGCGGGAAGCCTGCTTCTCCCTCTCCCACTCCCCCTGCTTGTGTTCCCTCTCTTGCTATGTGTCTCTCTGTCAAAGAAATAAAGAAATAAAATCTTTTGAAAAGAAAAGAACAAACATTCCAGAAAACACAAAAACAGTGAGGGCAGGAATTGGGCAGAAGGGATATGCAGTGAATTTTAGGAATTTCTCCAGAGGCTGATGCTCGATTAAGGAAGTCCCCAGTTACAAAGAAGGAAGTCATACTTCCCACTCTCAGCTCCCAGCTTGGAGCCCAGGGGGTGACACACAGTGAGCAAGGAGGTCCCAGGAAAGCCCAGACATGCTCAGTGCAGGAACAAGTCCTTCCAGAAAAGTGGACATCATGTGGACTTCAGTACTCTCACCCTGTATCAGAGCTACACCACAGTAAGCCCAGCTAGACCTGGGCTTTAACCCCCAACACAAGTAAGCAATACAAACACTCCAAGATGTTCCAGAGTCCAAATACTCCATGTTTCCAGAAATAGTGCAATGTGTTTCCAGGGAAAGATGCAGCCCACAGCTCAGCATCTGCCCGTGATGCCATTAGAACTGGAGGGCATTCAGGAAGAACAGGGCACAACCACCATCTGTATTTGCCTTGGGCAAAGACAGAACCTACTTCTCAGGGCAGGCAGGACAAAGCCTTCCCCAGGTCCACAGATGAGCACCTACTTCTCAATGGCACTGCACAATGCACAGACTGGAGCAAGGGAACCCAGGGTGAGGGGCCAGCCACATGCTGTCTCTAGGCTGGAGGGCCTGAGCTCAAGTTGCTCTCCAGATCAGGAACATGGCAGGTGAGATCTTGATTGAGTGAGTGGCTCTCTGGGTCTCCATGGGAAATTATGGACAGAGTTGTCTTTTAGGTGGAACTTGGAAAAAACCAAGCACAGGTCGAGTCCTTTCACCCCCAGGAAGCCTCTCTGGCCACCAGTCTTCAACATCCCTCCTCTATATCTTACCATACAGGAGAAAGACCAGCCAAGAGAGAGAAGACCTATGCTTTGGGAAAACCATGCCTAGAGTGTGGGACCTAAATCTACTGGCCCACACTAGACAGGGCTCTCAGCCTGAGAAGCTGACTGAACCAGAGCAGCAATCTCTTCTGCCCTATCCACTCTCAGAAGTGTGGGCAGATCCAAAGTCCTCAAACACTGCTACTGCCCTCTGGATAAAGGCCATGCTCCTTGGCCAAAGCCATACAGTATTTCCAATCTGGCCCTTGCCTACCTCATGTTCTGAGCTCCTCATCTTTTTATACACTACTCCTTCTGCCTGGAGCATCTGCTTCTCAATAAAGTGAAAACCTGGAACTCTCTAATTCATCCTTCCAGATTTAGCATCATCACCTCTTCTGTGAAGGTTTCCCCAAACTTTCAGGTACAGGAGGAAGACCAACCTCTGGGCCACCCCTGGGTAAAGCGCACACTATGGACTGGCCTTTTCTACACCACCCTGTAAGGTTGTATGTGTAGGCATATCTGCCTCCTCTCTAGATGAGCCTCATGCCTGTGCTCCTGAGGCCCAGCCTGGCATTGGGACTAAACTATGGGTACCTCACTGTGGTGTACAGAATTAATGAAGAGTGCTTTGCTGCCTGGCCAAAGGAAGTCAGCTTGCAAGTTCAAGCAAAGGCAGACTAGCTGTGGCCAGGGCCTGGGCCTGGGCACCAGCTACAGAGAAGAGCCCCCCGCCCAACTCCATCCAGTGTTCCAGCCCAGGCTTGCTGTTCTTGGGTAGAGCCACCCATCACATGTCAGGACGCTGCTGCCGCCGGGATGATGTTACAGTCTATTTTGAGGGTCACACTGGAGCATCTGTCAGCCTGGCCAGCCACACCCTCCGTGTGTCATCACTAAGAGCTGGGGACACCCACAGGTCCACAAACTCTGCCTGAGCAAGTCATTTCTCCTAGGGACCCTCAGCTTCAGGGTCTCCACCGGCTTTCTAACAAGATCAACGCAGATGCCCTTATCTCTTGGCACCCCTGGCAGGGCTCTGATGTCTCCTCACCCCGCCAGACTCAACTCCTGACATTCCCAGCTCTGGTGACTCGGCAAAATGCAGCTGAAGTCCGTCAGCTTGTATCAAGCTCTTAGCTCAAATGTAGCTCCTCCTTGTTTAGCTCTCTCTTATATTTAAGGCCAGCACCCTGACTTCAAGCCAGTTACCAACCAGACTCATTTTAGGTCCAACAGGTATCACCTACTGAGAAACTCCTACTCATCCCTCAAAACCAAACCCACGGGGCGCCTGGGTGGCTCAGTTGGTTAAGCGACTGCCTTCAGCTCGGGTCATGATCTTGGAGTCCCAGGATCGAGTCCTGCATCGGGCTCCCTGCTCAGCAAGGAGTCTGCTTCTCCCTCTGACCCTCCTTTCTCTCATGCTCTCTGTCTCTCATTCTCTCTCTCTCAAATAAATAAAATCTTAAAAAAAAAAAATTAAAAAAAAAAAAAAAACCAAACCCACACTCTGCCTCCTCTTGCAGAGAATATTTCAGTCTACTCTCTGCTGAGTGGCCGAAGGCTTCCTGAGAGCAAAGCTGGCCTGTGCTGGCTTTACCTTTATTCTCCCTGCACCCAGCCTGGCACACAGTAGGTATGACTAAATACTCCATGAACCCCTGAAATGAAACTTTCTAACTAGACTAGATTAGCATGTTCTTCTACAAAAGCCATCATCAGAACAAAGGCCTTTCTAGAAAATGACATTGATATCCGGGTTCATAAACACCTTTTACAAATGTACTTAAATCTACAGAAAAACAAGTTTACAGATTCAGTAAATCAAGCCCAGTAAGAGTATGCCACATTTCTCTGGCCCCACTCAGCACTAAACACCTTGGAGCTCTGTCTCCTAAGAACACTGTGATCCCCTAAGAATCCAACTGGACATTCCTTCACTCTACCCAGGGAATGAACTCAATGGGGAAAGGCAGCAGCAGCATCGACACATATGTCTGGGATCAGGCAAGGGCATCTAACAAGTTAGGCTACTCCACTGCAAACTCAAAGCCATGCTGCCAGAGCAGGTCACCAAACATCCTAGGGGTTCAGGACTCACTCACAAAACAGATACATTATCAGGGCACCTGGGTGGCTCAGTCAGTTGAGTGGCTGACTCTTGATTTAGACTCAGGTCATCATCTTGGGGTCCTGGGATCGAGCCCTGCTTCAAGTTGGCTTCTGCTTCTCCCTCTCCCTCTACCCCTCCCCCACCCCAGGTCATACTTCCTCTCAACTAAATAAATAAAATCCTTTTTTTTCTAAGATTTTATTTATTTATTTGACAGAGAGAGAGAGCACAAGCAGGGAGAGCGGAGGGCAGAGGGAGAGGGCGAAGCAGGCTTCCCACTGAGCAAGGAGCCCAATGCGGGACTCATGGGATCATGACCTGAGCCGAGGGCAGACGCTTGACCGACTGAGCCACCCAGGTACCCAAATAAGATCTTTTTTAAAAAAGGGGGCGCCTGGGTGGCTCAGTAGGTCAAGCATCTGCCTTCAGCTCAGGTCATGATCCCAGGGTCCTGGGATCGAGCACCACATCTGGCTCTCTGCTTGGCGGGGAGCCTGCTTCTCCCTCTCCCTCTGCCTGCTGCTCTGCCTAGTTGTGTCCTCTCTCCCTAATAAATAAATAAAACCTTTAAAAAAAAACACGTTTTTTTTTTAAAGATTTTATTTATTTATTTGAGAGAGAGAGAATGAGAGAGAGCAAGCACATGAGAGGGGAGAGGGTCAGAGGGAGAAGCAGACTCCCTGCTGAGCAGGGAGCCCGATGCAGGACTCGATCCAGGGACTCCAGGATCATGACCTGAGCCGAAGGCAGTCGCTTAACCAACTGAGCCACCCAGGCACCCAAAAAAGGTATTTTTTAAAAAAAGGATTTTCTCTCTCTCCCTCCTCCCTCTAAAACAAACCTTTAAAAAATAAATAAAATCTAAAAACAAACAAATAAAAAAAAGATACATTATCATCTGCTCCAGGCACTTTCCAGAGATGCCGTGAGGCTGGAACTAGATCATAAAGGAAAGCTATACAACTGGTTAACACCTGGGCCATGGACCAAACCCAGGTCAGAAACACACCTCCAGGGGCGCCTGGGTGGCTCAGTCGTTAAGCGTCTGCCTTCGGCTCAGGTCATGATCCCAGGGTCCTGGGATCGAGCCCCGCATCGGGCTCTCTGCTCAGCGGGAAGCCTGCTTCTCCCTCTCCCACTCCCCCTGCTTGTGTTCCCTCTCTCGCTGTGTCTCTCTGTCAAATAAATAAATAAAATCTTTAAAAAAAAAAAAAAAAGAAACACACCTCCAATACTGATGGGAAACAAAAAATGAGCTGATCATTTCCTGCCCTATAACTTCCCTTGGCCTACTCAAAACCACATCTGACCCCCCATACTAATATCTGGCTACATCCTAGCCATGAGACAGCTTTCAAGGATTCCATAAAGAGGCCACGAGGAGACATTCATTGACAGTGGTCAATTGAAGCAGGCCACTACAAGCATACAGGACCTGAGGTCTTGTTAAAACTGAGGTTTCCATGGGGCGCCTGGGTGATTCAGTCGTTAAGCGTCTGCCTTCGGCTCAGGTCATGATCCCAGAGTCCTGGGATCGAACCCCACATCGGGCTCCCTGCTCGGCGGGAAGCCTGCTTCTCCCTCTCCTATTTCCCCTGCTTGTGTTCCCTCTCTCTCTGTCTCTGTCAAATAAATAAATAAATAATCTTTTTAAAAAATAAATAAATAAAACTGAGGTTTCCAGGTCAGCCTGATGGCTGTATTTACCACGTATAAAAATGCTGGGTATAGAAGCTGGGAGAAGATGCCCAACTTCCTTTAAATTTGCAGACAAAAACTACAGTAAGGACAAATAACAAGACACAGGGCCTCTTCCAGCAAGATCCACTTACAACTGAAATGTGAAAAGCCAGTTGAAGGAATCTAGGTCTCTACATTTAAACACTCCCCTTCTGAAAAAGTGTTCTCTTTTCTCACTAGCTCAGCGGTTATCTATGATTAGGACTACAGAGAAAACAATTGATTTTCCTCCCTAAAGTCTAAGAAATGCCCCTCAGTCTCTTTGGCAATATGAGACTCTAGCCACTGCCATTTCAGTCTCTACCAGAACTATTTTTGCACTGTTTGTTTTAAGAGGCCATTCTCATTCACTAGTTCAAGCACATTATATGTATATACGTGCTTTGATCAGATAGTGGGAAGGGAAAATAGAAACTTTAAAGCCCTCCATTAATATGTTTCCTATCTGTAAATTACGTAGATAGGAATAAAAGTGAAAAGATATTGTAATAGCATGCCATGATCAGAATTTCAGAATCATAGAATTCTGGGCTTAAAGGCAGCTTAGGTGCTGGCCTAGCTCCCCATAGTATAGACAAAGAGATTGAAGCTGCACCATCTACCCATGGCCACACAACCGTCCCAGACAAGGATGATACAACTTCACTGAGGAAGCAGGCAAATCTCTGACTATAGCAGTCCTCCCCCAGCACAGCCCCTTGGCTGGGCATTTTGCATGCACCACAAGAGGGACAGTCCCTAAGACAGAGGAAGTACTTTGAATACTCAAGAATACATATTCAGGGTTGGCACGAAGGTCACTGGTGTAGTTGGCAAACTTCCCACATCAGACCTAAGGTCTGATGAGGAAAGCCTTTCCAAGACAGCTGAAATCATGTTATTTCATAAGTTAAACACCTGGCTTTGTCACAATCAATGGGGAAAAGGGAGACTAGGAGAAAAAGGAAAAAAAAAAAAAGAGAAATCTCCCCCTCTGACTTCCGGGTGTCTGCTTAGATCACCCTAAAATAAGGAGCCTCCCTAATGCTGACTTTAATGAGGACCTTCTTAAAGCTGGTCCAACTGGTGTTCAAGTCCCTGGACTGAAAAACAAGTTTATGAGCAGCAAGGTCACCTGATTCTGACCATGCGCATGCTGTTTACCCTGAGATGACAGGCCAGTGGCTACCACAGCTGTGATGAATGCTGTGAAGACTCTACTATCCCTTTGAAGCCTACAGGGGCCTCTATGTGACTAAATGCCATAAAAAAGAAGTCTGAATGCAGCAAAAGTGTGAAAGGAGGGAAGTCACAAATGCCACAGGACAGAGGGGTAAATCCCATTCTGGACACTGAATTGTTAATGTAAACTTGTTACTTGTTTCCCTGACCTGTGAGGTATCGCATTACATAATCACTAAAGAGAAGTCTTGTCCTCTACCCGTAATGCACCTACTTGCCATCAAGGGCTGCTGCTTAGACCAGGCCATGGCCAGTCAGGTAACAGAGGCAGCCCCACTATTCAACCCTCTGCAGCCCAGACCCATGCAGCTCAGCAGCTCACATCAGTCACAAGTGTCAGCCAGAAAAAGCTCAGTGCTGGGGAAAAGAAGGTGGTAAGAAGGGGCTTACCCATCTCTTCCTTTGCTGACAATCTTCACCTCAAAGTAATAAATGCCACAGGCAGCAGGTATGGGGTGGGTGGCACGCACTGAGGCAGCATCTTTGTGATTTTTGCCATGACCTAATAAGAGAGAGCAAGGAAGAAATTTCAGCAGAAAGAAATTCAGATAAAATCCTCGTTCTTTTCTGCTCCATGGCAACTTCACCCCTTCATGGCCAGAGGAAGCCCTTACATTGTTCGAGGAATAACTAGACAACAACTGAGCAAACACATAAACCTCCCCACCTTTGGCTCACCTCCTGTGAATAGCAGCCCTGCCAGAGACACTTTCTCCCATACAAACTAAAGGAGGGTACAGGCAATGTGGATTCATCTGAGAGATTCCCAAGTGCTGCTGGCAGTCTCTCCAGAACACAGAGAGCCCACCTGGGAGATCAGGGGAGGAGGAGGCAGATCTGGAAGTCCACCCCCCTCAACTTTAGTAAAGAACTCCAAGCTCTGTGATATCTGGCAGGTGAGCAAGCCCATAGGCCTCTGGCTAATGAAGGGGATGTGACCACCCCCTTCTTCTGACACTCCCAAAACTAAGCAGTGATGAAAGGCCCAACTGGAATTGGAGCTATCCCAGGATAAGCAAGAAGGTCCTCGGGTGGAAGGTCCAGCCCAGCACTGGGTTTGGACACCTGTTGCAGTTCTCTTGACATCGGGTGTCTCAGGGCACAGCAGTCTAAGCAGTAGACCCTCGGCCTGGTCAACCTCAAAACCTTGGACACCCCGCAGGGGCCAAGGCCTAAACCGGAGCACCCAGGCCGGGGAAGGGACGTGATGGGGTAGGGGCCGGGCATCACAGCCGCCCGGCAGATGCTCTGGTCTTCCCCTCCACCCCCCCAGGCCAAACAGGCCGATACCTTTGTAGTGGACGCGGAGGTTGCCCTGGGAGAGGCCGATGTAGTTGTACTTGTCCTTGGGGCTCCAAGAGCGCGGCAGTGGCGTCTCATGCTGGTTGACCGCGGGGTACAGGCGCTGAAGGCGCCGGCTCAGCTCCTGCTCCCCCGGGGACGGCAGCCCGCCCCCAGCGCCCCCGCCAGAGGAATCTCCAGCCTGCGGGCTCCCAGCTCCCGGGTCCGCCGTCGCCGCCGCCATCTTGGAGGGAGCTGCTATTGTGTCACTGGGGGCGGGGAGGAGCGGGACCAGATCCTCCACGCTCAGCCAATGGCTGACGAGCCTACCGAGGCAGCAGGGAAACCGAGGCCGAGTCCGACACCTCTCTTTGGACACTGCCACACCTCGCCACATTTCGGACTCCATATCCCACAATGCAGAGCTCCCCAGAGGCGGGACAA
Source organism: Mirounga angustirostris (assembly GCF_029215605.1). Lineage (NCBI taxonomy): Eukaryota > Metazoa > Chordata > Mammalia > Carnivora > Phocidae > Mirounga > Mirounga angustirostris. The sequence goes on along the minus strand of NW_026991724.1, from coordinate 18,135,956 downwards.
CCCGGGCTCGTACGGAACTTTGGAAGATGTAGTACAAATCTGTTCAGTCGTGAGCCTGTTTGGCGGAAACTTCGGGAAACCAAAAACTACAATTCCCGCTGGCAACGCGGCTCCAGGCCTTCAGTTCACCGCCCTCCCCCATGGCCTCTGTTTATCGCCCCCGCCTCAATTCTGATAGCTAGGGTCAAACCCACTGTAGTGATTGACTGAGGGGACCCTGCTCCCGGGTCCGAGGCCACCTTTGCTAATCGGCTTTCCTCCCAGCCTGCGGGCTCGGGGAGAGGGGGCATGGCACAACATTGACCCCGCCCCCGCCGCTGGGATGCTGGGGCCTGGTCGCCATAGCGACGGGCTGTACACTACCACAGCTTCCCCGGCCGCGGATGCAGGCTGCCCGGGTGCCGGAGGGTCATGGCCTCCCCGAAGCCGCGGTGCTCCAGCTTCGCGACCACGTCGAGGTAGGCGCTGGCCGGACTGAGGGTGGAGAGGGCGGTTTGACAACTTCCAGAAAGAGAAATGCCTCTGTCAATTTGTCCGGGGCTTCAGGCCCCGCAGGATCGGTGGTGCAGAAACGGAATGAGGACTGACTTAGCCCCTGAGGACATTTCGCGCTAGCAAAAGGGCCGGCGCACTTTATCATTAGTAAAGCCAGCATGTATTAAGCATTTATTATGTGCGAAATGATTTATATATGGCACATTTAACCTCACAACTCTATGAGGTAGTAATATCTCCATTTTACAAATGAGTAGAAGCCTGGAGAGAGCATGTGTTTTACACGTTTATAAGTGGTGGAACTGGAATTTGAACCCAGCTACATGAGACTTCTGAACCTGAGCTCTTAGCCACAGGGATAAACTGCCTCTTCACCCATTGGTTTATGTAAAAATGCTTGTTGAATTGCTGTCTATTCGGGGGTTGCAGCCTCTGGGCACTGCAAAATATGACAACAAACTCTATTAGCCAGGAAAGCCACAACGTGTACACATTAAAACAAAAATTTGGGGCGCCTGAGTGGCTCAGGTGGTTGAGCGTCTGCCTTCGGCTCAGGTCATGATCTCCCGGTCTTGGGATCTTCTCCAGGTGGGGCTCCCCGCTCAGTGGGGAGTCGGCTTCTCCCTCTCCCTCTGCCCCTCCCCCTGCTCGTGCTCTCTCTCTCTCTCTGTCTCTAATAAATAAAATCTTAAAAAAAAAAAAACTTTTTTAAAATTTTAAATTTGGCTAAATATCTTTCTAGCTTTGGGAACCCAGAGAAGTCTCTTAAGTGCCGGGCCTCTGCTTCTGTATCTCAAACATGGGGATGATACAACCCACTTCACAAACATTGTTAGGAAAATTTAGGCAGAATAAGTGAAGCTGTCATCACAGCTTTTGCATATACTAAGCATTCAGTAAGTGTTTAATGAATGTGGTTTCTCCCTTTTACTCATTACGAGTGCAAAAACCTGATCTCACCTAAACTCTAATCCTTCAGGGTTTGCTGCCGCAACAAAGAAAGACTACAAAGGTCAGGAGGGGCACCTAGGTGGCTCATTCGGTTGAGTGTCTGACTCTTGATTTCGGCTCAGGTCATGATCTTGGGGTTGTGGGATCCAGCCCCACATCAGCTCTGTGCTGGGCATGGAGCCTGCTCAAGATTCTCTCACTGTCCCTCCTCTCCTCCCTCTCTTAAAAAAAAAGGAAATTATTTGCCAATTTAATTATTTTATCCAGAGCTAAAATGAATCTACAAGAACTATGCAGCAGGCTTGAGAAAGATTGTCGTTACCCAGCACAGAAATGATTTAGGAAACTGCAGTCATGTTTGAAAGGGATATGAAACAGATTCTGGAGAATAAATGCCCATCTATTTTAAGAAGGAAGCAAAATGGGGGCACTTAGCTGGCTCGGTTGGTGGAGCATGTGACTCTTGATCTCCGGGTTGTGAGTTTGGGCCCCATATTGGGTGTAGAGATTACTTAAAAATAAAATCTTTAAAAAGAAGAAAGAAGAAGAAGAAGAGGAAGAAGAGGAGGAGGAGGAAGAATGTAATTGCTGAGGCTGAATTTGGTAGCAGTACAAAATATCATTGATTCCTGTCCATATTCTTCACCAGTATTTAGTAATGTACATTGGGCATTGGGCCAAGCTGTTTCCCTTAGAGGCACAGCATGTGTGTCCTCTCCAGCTCCTCTTAGAGCAGGGCCAGGATGATGGATGATGAAGGATAGGCTAGACCTTGTACTATAAATGTGCGAGCAGATCCTCTAAAAGGGACCTTCAAATTGTGTATTTCCCAGGGTGCCTGGGTGGCTCCATCAGTTGAGCATCTGCCTGTGGCTTGGGTCATGATCCCAGAGTCCCAGGATTGAGTCCCAGGATCGAACCCCCATCGGGGCTCCTTGCTCAGTGGGGAGTCTGCTTCTCCCTCTGCCCCTCACTCTGCTCATGCTCTTTCTCTCTCAAATAAATAAATAAAATCTTTTTAAAAATTGTGTATTTTTTCCCTGAGGGAGGTTTCTGTTCCCCATTGGCTTTCTCCTTTCATCCTCACATCCCTGCCACAGTAGCTATGTAGATAGAACTCAGCAGCTTGATTTCACTCAATACCAGAACATACCCCTGTCAAACCCATTGCCTGCCATCTGTTAGATAACTTGAGTTTTCTCCACCTTTAAAGTAGAAATATAGGGGGGGTACCCGGCTGGCTCAGTCAGTAGGGCATGTGACTCTTGATCTTGGGGTTGTAAGTTTGAGCCCCACATTGGATGTAAAGATTACTTAAAAATAAAATCTTAAAAAAAATAAAATAGAGGGGCACCTGGAGGCGCCTGGGTGGCTCAGTCAGTTGAGTGTCTGCCTTCAGCTCGGGTCATGATCCTGGGGTCCTGAAATTGAGTCCTGCATTGGGCTCCCTGCTCAGCTGGGAGCCTGCTTCTCCCCCTATCTGCCACTCCCCTGCTTGTGCTCTCTCTCTCTGTCTGTCTCTCTGTCTCTCTCTCTCTGTCAAATAAGTAAATAAAATCTTTTAAAAAATTTAAAAATACAGCGTAAAGTGTTAGAGGGGCACCTGGGTAACTCAGTTAAGCGTCTGCCTTCAGCTCAGGTCATGATCTCAGGGTCCTGTGATGTCAGGCTCCCTGCTCAGCGGGGAGTCTGCTTCTCCCTCTGCCCCTCCCCCCACTCATGCTTGCTTGGGCACTCTTGCTCTCTCTCAAATAAATAAAATCTTTTTAAAAAAAAGAAAAAGAAAGACTTGTCTCCATTTCCTTATGAGCAAACTAGGTTGAGAGAGGTTAAATGACTTGCCCAGGGGTTCCTGTTGGAACCCCAGATGTCAGCCCCCATGCCCTTCAGCCAGTAAGTGCAGGTTGGGGACTCACACCCCAGCTCTCGGACCTCAGGCCCTGTGCTTCTTGTCCTGTAGCACCTGCTTTTGGTATCACACCCCCAGAATGTATCAGAGTCACAAACATGAAACTCATCTGAACATTGAATGAAAGTGTAAGCCCACAGAGTTTTCTGGGCTCATGGTGAGGCTTTCCTGTCACTGCAGGAATTGGTGAGATTCTCAGCATGAGAAGGTTTCCGGGAATGTTGGAAAATGTTTTGGGCCCAGGGCCAGGAGCTTGTTGGCAGCATCTCTGGGAATCTGTGGGCAGTACTGGGAAGACCCAGAGCCTAGATCTGCAGCAGAGAGAAGAGGCCATGTCTTGTAGATCTGGGAAGGGTGGAGGTGCTCTCCCCACTCAGGGCTCTGTCACCTACCACTGTCTTCCCCTTTTCTGTGCAGAACACACATGCGGCCTTCAGGAGAGACCATAGATGACTCCTTCCTCACAGAAACCAAGAACACCCAGAATCGCAAGCTTTCTCAGAAACGGAAGACACTGGTTAGTGCCAATGTCTTGTTGGAAACCCAAATTTCAGCTCTTGGACTCTATCTGCCTCCCTCTCTGCAACCCAAAAGCACCATGCATCTGAAACATGCCTCCCAGAGTGGCTTCTCCCCAATTAAGGGAGTGTGGCTCACAGAGGCCAGGCCAATCAAGCTCTGAGGTAGGCGTGTGCACACTGGCTGCACCTCATCTGAAAAGCCCTTCCAGACCTCCCCTGGCAGAGAGAGAAGCAGCTGCTGTCCATGGACACCCTTCCCCTGCAACTCAGCATTCTGGAGTGGACCTCATTTTTTCATTCAGCCTAATGTATTCCAGGCATTGTGCTAGGTGCTGGGATGGTCACACCAGATCTGCCAAGGTCCTTCAGGGCTATGACTGTATCTTTTTTTCTGTATGGCCTTGGTTCCTGATAGGATACTTGAGTGGTGGGCATATGTTGAGAGCTCCATAATGCTGTGAGTATATATGTGAAGGCAGGAGTAATGGGCTGTTCCCCCCTCGTGTTGCTGGCTCTGGGTTGGAAGTAGAGACTCTACTAGTCTCAGGAAATGTCCTTCCTCCATTCCTGTTCTTTTAAGTTTTTATATAAAAATGAATGCTATCTCTATCTTGGGGCACCTGGCTGGCTCAGTTCATAGAGCATGTGACTCTTGATCTCTGGGTGGTGAGTTCAAGCCCCACATTGGGCGTAGAGCTTACTTTTTAAAAAAATGAATGCTGTCTCATTAAGTACTTTTGGGTTTTTGTTGATATGATCATAGGATTAGCAAACAACCATTATGGGAATCAGATGAAAAAGCACATTTTATTTTATTTTTTTTGAAAAAACAGTTTAACAAACTGATAACTCCAGCTTACAGTGGAGCATTATGGGCTGTGTGGTGGTTTGCTTTGTGTGTGTCCTGTATGGGTAATTTAGGGACACATGGGCCTCACACATTGTTAGGATGGAGACTCCCAAAATGGGGATCCCGACTCCAGAGAGGGAAAGGGGGTCAGTGTGGACTCTTCGTGGAGACCAAGCGCAGCCACGGCTCCAGAACGCCGGATGACTTGGGGCACATGCTCCCCACTCCACTCAGCTGCCACCCACACCATGTAGCTGGGTTCCCCCTCTTTCGTGCAGCGGCAACACCGCCATTCTTCACCACTAGGGGGCATTGTTCTCTCCCACCGCCCTGCAATCCTTCCCCACCCACCACCCCTGCCCCGCCCCGTGGCCGCCCTTCCCGTTTCCACCTGCAGGGAGAAGCAGAGAGCATCGGGCTCCCTGCTCTGCGGGAAGCCTGCTTCTCCCTCTCCCACTCCCCCTGCTTGTGTTCCCTCTCTCGCTGTCTCTCTCTCTGTCAAATAAATAAATAAAATATTAAAAAAAAAGGGGGGGGGGGCGCCTGGGTGGCTCAGTCGTTAAGCGTCTGCCTTCGGCTCAGGTCATGGTCTCAGGGTCCTGGGATCGAGCCCCGCATCGGACTCCCTGCTCTGCGGGAAGCCTGCTTCTCCCTCTCCCACTCCCCCTGCTTGTGTTCCCTCTCTCGCTGTCTCTCTCTCTATCAAATAAATAAATAAAATATTAAAAAAAAAAAAAAAAGAAGAAGCAGAGAGCATGGAGCGCCGGGGAACACCTCTTTCCACCCATCTCCTGGTGGAGCGCAGCTGGTAATGATAACCAAGACTCGGAAGCCGTGCTTGCCCAGGAATCAATGTACGGTGACCACGTTTTCTCTCCGCAGAAACGGCAGACAGAACGCAAGGATTGGCTTTTTGAAAGTCTGAAAAACGTATTAATTCACTAGGGTCAGGTGCTTGTTTGACAAATTCCCCGGTGTCTTTCAGGGTTACTTGGCACTTTTATAAAAATCACATCCCTCCCCCCAAAAAAATCACATCAATTTTCACAAATTTCAAAAACATTTTTTTTTCTGGCCTGATGTTTAACAGTTCGACTTCTCTCGTTTTTCCAATTTGTCTATTTATACTTTTATTTTTTTTAAAGATTTTATTTATTTATTTGAGAGCGAGACAGATAGTGACAGAGATAGCGAGAGAGAGCACAAGTGGGGAGGAGAGGGAGAAGCAGGCTCCTGCTAAGCAGGGAGCCCAACGTGGGGCTCGATCCCCGCACCCTGGGATCGTGACCTGAGCGGAAAGTAGACGCTTAACCGCCTGAGCCACCCAGGCACCCCATCTTTGTTTTTTGTTGGTGGTGGTGTTTTTAATTTGAGAGAGAGCGCACAAGTGGGGAAGGGAGCAGAGAGAGAGAGAGGGACAAGCAGACTCTGTGTTGAGCGCAGAGCCTGGGACAAGGCAAGGGGCTGGGGGCTGGAGGCTCAAACCCACCACCCTGAGATTATGCATGACCTGAGCTGAAATCAAGAGTGGGGCACTTAACTGACTGAGCCATCCAGGCGCCCCCATAGCTCTTTTCAAACAGAAAGAAAACTTAAGGCTTTCTTTCCTAATAGCAAAAGTATTTTAAGCAATTAAAATAAATACCAGGGCGTGCGCCTGCGTGACTCAGTCAGTGAAGCGTCTGCCTTCAGCTCAGGTCATGATCCCAGAGTCCTGGGATCGAGCCCCGCATCGGGCTCCCTGCTCAGCGGGAAGCCTGCTTCTCCCTCTCCCTCTGCCTGCCGCTCCTGCTTGTTGTGTTCTCTCTCTCTGTCAAATAACTAAAATCTTTTAAAAATCTTTGATAAATAAATACATACATACATTCCAGGGCACCTGGCAGGCTCAGTCAGTAGAGCATACAACTTTTCATCTCAGGATTGGAGCCTCACATTGGGGGTAGATATTACTTAAAAAATAATTAAAGGGGTGCCTGGGTGGCTCAGTCCATTAAGCATCTTACTCTTATCAGAGCTCAGGTCTTGATCTCAGGTCACGTGGAGCCTACTTAAAATTAAATAATTTAAAATTTTTTTAAATTAAAATAAATAAAATAAATACCTTGTGAGCGCTGCTCTGATCATGTCCCAAACATTTTGAACATGTAATTTTAACATTCTTTTTTTCTTAGGTTTATTTATTTTTAGTAATCTCTACACCCAACCTGGGACTTAAACTTATGACCCTAATATCAAGAGTCCCATGCTCCTCCAACTGAGCCAGCCAGATGCCCCCAACATTATTTCTATAACATGTTGTATTCTAAGAAGTTAATGGGTCAAGAAAAATAGAAATTTCTTGTTAAATTTCAAAATAGTTAAGGGGCACGAAGGGGGCTCTCATATTGAATTAAACATTGAACTCTAATTCAATTTTCTTTTCTTTCTTTATTAAATATTTTATTTTATTTATTTTTTTAAAGATTTTATTTATTTGACAGAGAGAGACACAGCGAGAGAGGGAGCACAAGCAGGGGGAGTGGGAGAGGGAGAAGCGGGCCTCTCGCTGAGCACGGAGCCCAATGTGGGGCTTGATCCCAGAACCCTGGGATCATGACCTGAGCCAAAGGCAGACGCTTAATGACTGAGCCACCCAGGCGCTCCTATTAAATATTTTATTTTTAAGTAATCTCTACACCCCAACGTGGTACCGAGATCAGGAGTCACAGGCTCTACCAATTGAGCCAGGCAGGCGCCCCCAATTTTCTTTTTTTTTTTTTTAAGATTTTATTTATTTATTTGACAGAGAGAGACACAGCGAGAGAGGGAACACAGCAGGAGGAGTGGGAGAGGGAGAAGCAAGCTTCCCGCGGAGCAGGGAGCCCAATGCGGGGCTCGATCCCAGGACCCTGGGATCATGACCTGAGCCGAAGGCAGTTGCTTAACCAACTGAGCCACCCAGGCACCCCTGGACATCTGTTTTTACCTACTTGTGCTTATTCCCTAATTTCAGGCTTTACTTAACCCTTAGAGCTATAGCATTAGCATATTTCTATGTTAAGCCTTTATGTAATCATTTCATGACTGCTTCTATTTTTAGACACTTAGGAGTTTTCTAATTTCTAGACATTTAGGAATTTTCTAACTTTTTCACAGTTATAAGGCTGTGAGGACTGCCCCTTCTGCATAAAGCTGCTGCTCTATCTCTGTCTCCCTCTACACTGACCACCCCACGCCTCAGCCTCAGGCGGCCTGCTGTCCTTGGGCATTCACCTCTATTCATAGCTCTTTAAAGATTTTTTTTTTTTTTGCAGAAAGAGACACAGCGAGAGAGGGAACACAATCAGGAGGAGTGGGAGAGGGAGAAGAAGGCCTCCCGCGGAGCAGGGAGCCCGATGCAGGGCTCAATCCCAGGACCCCCGGACTATGACCCAAGCCAAAGGCAGATGCCCAACGACTAGGCTACCCAGGCGCCCCTATTCATAGTTCTTTAAAACACGTGCTGTTTCCCTGAGGTGTTGGTGCTACCCAGGATGTCTTTGTGCCCCACCTCTAACCCTGATGACACACACCCTCTCCCAGATGACCTCAGCTCCTCTTATATACTCATTCAAGCTTTACTGAATGAACATCGCAGACATCACCACCTCCTATAAGATGATTAGCTTCCCCTGGTCCCCTGGTCCCTTCTAGTCAGGGTTTGCCCCCTCCTGGTAATCTGCATTGGCTTTAGCCACTACCTGCTGACTTGTGATTATCAGTTCACTTGTCACCCCACCTCCATCATACCCCCGGCTTCCCTCATATCCCTAGAACCTAGCAGGTGTTCGAGAATGTATTATGGCCCCAGTAATGTCTGACGAACAAATGGATGACTGAATGGATGAACTACAGAAGTGAGCTTCACTGGGTCAGAAGCTCGTTTTTTTCCCCTTAAGTTTTGAGTATTTCATGAAAAGGTTAAAAAACCCAGCCCATGGGGCTCCTGGGTGGCTCAGTTATTAAGCGTCTTCCTTCGGCTCAGGTCATGATCCCAGGGTCCTGGGATCGAGTCCCACATCGGGCTCCCTGCTCAGAGGTAGCCTGCTTCTCCCTCTCCTCCCCACTTGCGCTCTCTCTCGCTATCTCTGTTACTTCTCCATCTCTCTCTCTCAAATAAATAAATAAAATCTTTAAAAAAAAAATAAAACAGCCCATACATATTAACTGCTTCCACTCCCTACCCCTGCTCAAGGTTCAAAATGAGATCCCACTGCTTCAGGGCACTCCCACCTACCTTCCCCCAACTCAGGGGTTACAGCTTAGTCTCCTCCTAGGGTCCACAGCTCCCCATGCTGCATCTCTGCAGTCCTATATGTGTGTCAGTCCAGGCATGAGGCTGGGCCTGCCCTCCTCTATCTGTCTCTTTCCCTGGACTGTGCTGTGGGGCAAGGGCTGGTACATATCGGGACTCACATCTGTTTTCATATATGCAATACTCACTCTACAGAAGAGAAAAATAGCTCACCTTTACTGAATTCCAAGGGGGTGTCTTAGTCTGTGTAAACCAACTTCATGTTTTCTCACTGCATCCTCACATTAATACAGTGCAATGGGAACTAAAACCATCCCCATTTTACAAATGCAGAGACTGAGGTTCAGAGAAGTTAAGCCTGTGGTCACACAGCCAATAAGGGATATCTGGCTTTTTAACCTAAACTCTACCTCTAGGGCCCATAGTCTTAATTATGAACCATATTAAGAAATGCTAGGGAGGGGTACCTGGCTGGCTCAGTTTAGGGCATGCGACTCTTGATCTCAGGGCCATGAGTTCAAGCCCCATGTTGGGTGTGGAGCCTACTTAAAAAAGAGACAGAGAACGAACCATGAGAGACGATGGACTCTGAAAAACAAACTAAGGGTTCTAGAGGGGAGGGGAGTGGGAGGATGGGTTAGCCTGGTGATGGGTATTGAGGAGGGCACGTTCTGCATGGAGCACTGGGTGTTATGCACAAACAATGAATCATGGAACACTACATCTAAAACTAATGATGTAATGTATGGGGATTAACATAACAATAAAAAATTTAAAAAAAAGAGAGAGATGTTGGGGAAACAATCAAGAGTAGAGGGAGGTGGGGTGCCTGGGTGGCTCAATTGATTAAGTGGTTAAATGTCTGACTCTTGGTTTCAGCTCAGGTCATGATCTCAGGGTCTTGGGATTAAGCCCTGCGTCTGGCTCCATACTTGGTGTGGAGTCTGCTCAAGATTCTCTCTCCCTTTCCCTCCTCCTCTGATCCTCCCCTGTGTGCACATACTCTTTCTCTCGCTCTCAAATAAGTAAATAAATAAATAAAATCTTAAAAAAAAAAAAAAAAAAAGAGTAGGGGCTCCTGGGTGGCTCAGTTGGTCAAGCTTCCAACTCTTCATTTTAGCTCAGGTCATGATCTTGGGGTCGTGGGATCGAGCCCCACGTGGGCTCTGCACTCAGTGGGGGTCTGCTTGAGATTCTCTCCCTGTGCCCTCCCTATGCTTGCACATGCATGCATGCTCTCTCCCCCTCTCTCTCAAATAAATCAATCTTAAAAAAAAAAAAAAAAAGAGTAGAGGGAGGAAGATGGAGAGGAGCATCAGGAAAGGGAGCAGTGTTGCCATGGTAACCCCACCCGTCTCTTCCTGCAGTCCTGTCAGTTCTCCATTGGTGACCAACTGTCCCCATGGCCCACATACACCAGTGGTCAGACCATTCTGCATAACCGAAAGCCCTGTTCATACGATTATCGGAAACGAGCAGGGTAAGCTGGGGTCAGCCCCATGGTGGATGGACTGGTAACAGACCCAGCATTGGACCCAGAGACAGCACAGGGGTGTGTGCTGCCCCAGATTAATGATTAAGGGCACTGTGGGGTGCCCATCACATCTCATCCCACCATCCCCTGCAGTAGCTGGCTGAAGCAGCCCCTGGGCATTACTAAGCCGAGGTACCTGGAGCAGCTAGAGAACTACCTACGCAAGGAGCTCCTCCTGCTGGACCTGAGCACAGATTCTACCCAGGAGCTGAGGCTGCAGGTTAGAGCCACAGAATAACTGTGGGGAGGGTGGGAGGACAGGTGGGAGGAAACCTTACTCACTAGGACTGAGGACTTCAGACTTCAGGAGAGACCAGCCTCTCCCAGCTCTTTTGGGGTCCCCATTCCTGGTAGGGGAAACATGTTCTATGACAAAGTTAGTGAAACATGTTCTATGACAAATTTAGTGAGCAGGCAAACCTCTCCTGAGGTTTGATTTTCCACACCTGAGTCAGGTAGTAGACTGGATGCTGTCTCCAGTTCCTTCAGCTCTGTGATCAGTGCCTTGCATGGGTTGTTGGACATCAGTCAATGGAGCCTGAATCCTGGCAGTTGGGCAAGAAGGGGTCATACAGGGCTCACCAGCCTAGGGATGACAGACCCAAGCTTGAGGAACTCAGCTCAGATACATAGAAAAACTTAGATGCACATTAGATTCTAATACATATTAAGGAGGGAATCACCGAATTCGTGCTCAGAGAGGGATGATGACAGGGAATCCCTCACTTCCGACTTAGTCACTGACAGAAGCATTTGCTGAGCATCATCTGTGTGCCAGGACCTGAAAGGGGCCCTGAATACAATCTTACAGGCTGAAGGTACTTCATCAAGGAAGCAGAACTTCAGAGAAGGCATATCGCTATGAAGTGGTGGGGCTGGGATATGAACTCAGGGCTGATTCCAGAGCCTATGCTAATTCCAGTACATAATGCTACCTCCAAAAACTTCTGTGTCCAAATGGAACAAGAAATGACACTTCTGTTTGGTCAGAATACAAGGCTAGAACATTTGATCTCCTCCTGCCTCCACAGGTCTGTAAGATAGCAAGCGGTAAGAGGCCAACTGAGGCACAGTGCTTGGAGAAGGCTGGCTGCCTGGAGAGCCAGAATGGGGTGGCCCTGACCCAGGTCATCTGCCAGGCTTCAGAGATAGTATCAGGAGAGACCTCCAGAAAATAGTTGAGAGGGACAGAGCTGCCCTTCACCTTCCTGGCACTGAGAGACCCAGGTGGTGCCCTGGAGCATTTATTTGAATATGGGTCACCTGGCAGCTTCTTGCTACAATACTTCTAAGCTTAAGAGAGTGGCAGCTATAGGCCCGGAGGTGACAGGTCCCCTTTTCTTGCCAGCCTTACAGAGAAATCTTTGAGTTCTTCATAGAGGACTTTAAAACGTACAAGCCATTGCTATCTTCCATCAAGAATGCGTATGAGGTGATGCTGGGTAAGACTACAGCTTCTGTGCCTGGATCCAGTCTGGAAGGCATGGAGAGGATTCTACTCTCACCTTCTGGGGCTGTGCAGAAGTATTGGGGCAACTACTAACTGGGCCTTGAGGTCACCAAGCCTTGCTCAGCTTTTTTGCTTACACTGTCCTATGTGATAGAGCACCTGACTACCTCCTGTCCTTGGGAAACATGGTAAAGCAGTATCTGTAGGAAAGAAAGCAACTTTACTATTGAGAGTGAAGCCCAGGAGGGAGTGAGTACCTCTGGGAAATGATGAGCCTCCCAACCAGGCACGGGAGGTGCTGGGCATGGTACAGCTGCAGGACTAAAGGCTATAGGGAGAAAGGGCATAGATGAAACCCCAGTCCTCAGCCAGACTCTACCTCTGGTTTAAAAGCAAATGTAGGAAGGCCTCAAGCAGGGGTGATGCTTTGTACAAAGCATGCATAGACACCTGGAGTTTGCAAGAGACATAGCCACTCACTGTGACCTTAGGATCAGTGTCTCCTGACTCTTTGTTCTCTGTGGTCCCAAAGGGACTCTCCCACCTGTCCCTGCTTAGCCCACCAGAGGGAGAAGATTCGGGCTCTGGAGCCCCTGAAGGCCAAGCTTGTCACTGTGAATGAGGACTGCAATGAGAGGATCCTGGCCATGAGGGCTGAGGAGAGATATGAAATCTCCATGCTGAAGAGGGAGAAGATGAATTTGCTAAAACTCATTGACAAAAAGAATGAGGAGAAAATCTCATTGCAGAGCGAGGTGAATGGGAGTAGTGTGGTGACCAACTCTCTGAATTCCTGCTCCCCCCACCCTAGGGATGATCTGAGGTCTTGGGCACTAAGGTGTCTCCTTAACTCTCTACCCTTCTGCCTGGACTGATATACTGAGCCACCACCTTGTCTCCTCCCTCCACCTTTCCCGTTTCCAGGCCCTGATGGGGCCCACTCAGCACCCATCCCATCCCCTTTGATGGCTAGCTATGTACAGGCCCCGACCACACAGCAACCTTCCCAACAGGTATCCAAACTGAGAAAGAATTTGGCTGAGGAGTACCTGCGCTACCTCAGCGAGCGAGATGCCCGCAAGATCCTCATTGCAGACCTGAATGAGCTGCGGTACCAGAGGGAGGACATGTCACTAGCCCAGTCGCCAGGTAAGCCTGAGGTGGGTTTCTCTCCCCTGAGGAGGTGCTAGAGAGGAGTCTCACCACTCATCCCCATTCGTTCAACTCTCTTAATATCTGTTCATTCCATCCCCATTCACAAAGCGGGGATGTTCTGCTGCTGCCTGGGTCTATTTATCTTTTGAGTTGGACTGAGAGTCTTAGACTCATTGTTTAAGTAGGAAACAATTATTGTCTGCTGAGGCAGCCTAGGCTCCCTCAGAGCAGGACAGGCCTGGTACCCCATGTCCTCGGCTTCTCTATTTAGGCCTGAAGTTCTAAGCTGTTAGTGCTGTGGGAAAGACCCAGGGGTTCCCAATCAGGGAGAGAAGGACCTAGGACCAGGCCCTGAGGGACATTCTAAACCTGCCCTGGGCTACAGGCCCTAGAGCCAGGGTGAATCAAGCTGGCGGGTACTCTGGCAGGCATCTGGGGGGAGGACCCTGTGAAGTTAACACTGGCTCTGAAGATGGCCCGGCAAGACCTGACCCGCACGCAGATGGAACTCAACACCATGAAGGCCAACTTTGGAGATGTGGTGCCCAGGAGGGACTTTGAAATGCAAGAGAAGACCAACAAGGAACTGCAGGAGCAGGTACAGGTACTGGTGGGTGGGCAGGGCAGGGCAGGGCCATGCAGGTAGGTAGCAAGGATCAATCACCTTGTCCACAGCTGGACAGCCTGAGAGGTGACTATGAAGAGGTCTGCAAGGAGCACGAGATACTGCTGCAATTGCATATGACCACACTGAAGGAGCGGGACCAGTTTCATTCTGAGCTCCAGGAGATCCAGCGCACCTCTACGCCACGGCCTGACTGGAGCAAGTGCGAAGGTAATGATGGCCACTGTGCTCCCAGGGACTGCTCAAGGATGTGGTTTGGACTCCAGCTCCCTCTCTGCACCTGCAGATGTGGTGGCCGGGGGCCCAGATCGCTGGCAAATGCTGGCTGAGGGCAAGAACAGCGACCAGCTGGTGGATGTGCTCCTGGAGGAGATTGGCGAGGGGCTGCTCCGGGAAAAAGACTTCTTTCCTGGTCTGGTAGGGGTCCCTGGGCTCGGGAGGCTTGGGGCCAGAGTCAGAACAGCCAGACCTTGCTAAGACTTGAGGTTCTGGGGAAACCATCTGGGGCTCTGCCTGGGCCCAGAGATGAACTGACACTCTCCTTTCCAGGGCTATGGGGAAGCCATCCCTCCTTTCCTTCGATATGATGGCCTTGTGGAGAACAAGAAGCCAACCAAGAAGGATGTCATAAACCTCCTCAAGGATGCCTGGAAGCAACGTCTTGTTGAGGAGCAGGTCAGATCTCATGGGCCATTTTGGCTTGGTGTGGCCTCCAGAGTCTTCCAGGGGGTTCCATTGGGATGTTAGGGAGAAGGGCCAACCCACCATGGGGCAGGCTTACTAAACAGTCATTTCCCACCCTGCAGAAAGAGAAATTCCCAGATTTCTTCTTCAGTTTCCTGGAGCATCGCTTTGGACCTGGTGAAGCCATGGCCTGGGCTTACACCATTTTTGAAAATATCAAGCTCTTCGGCTCTAATGAGGTCATGAGTCAGTTCTATGCAGTCTTGATGGGAAAGGTGAGGTTGGGCCTGGCCCTCCCTTTGTCCCCGACATAGGCCAGCTCTATCCCTACCACTCCAGGAAGCAGCAAGTTAGTCAATGCTACCTTCCCTGTAGAGGAGCGAGAGTGTATACATCAAGCAGAAGGAGACAGTGGCACAGCTGCTGAAGGAGATGACAAATGCCGACAGTCAGAATGAGGGGCTGATAACCATGGAGAACTTAAGGTGAGAGGCTGGTCCAGCCACCCCAAACTCCTGTCCAACATTTCATCTGGCCAGGCTTCCAGATGTGCAGGGGAAAGGGGAGCCTGGCAGGAAGGGCTCACAGCCTCAGCACTTGTTGTCCTTTTTGAGCATTAGTGGGGCTGGCAAAGGGGTACAGGAAGATGGGTGAGCAGGCCTCAGCCAGGCCTGTTGGCCCTTGTGTCTCCCCACAGCACTGTCCTCAAGAGCACCTTCCCCTTCAAGAAGGAAGAGAAAATTCTGGAGTTGATGGAGGCAGGAGGCTGGCATCCCAACAGCAGCAATGCAGACTTGATCAACTACCGCTTGTTATTTATAGAGGTACCCACCTCTATATGTGTATGTGGTGGGCAGGGGTTGTCCAGGAACTTGCCCAGCTCTGCCCTAGCCTCTGCTGGACCCCAACCAATGTGTTCTCACCCTGCCTTGTGGCCCCTCCCAGGATGAAGAGGGCCAGAGTATGCCCTTTGTACAAAAGCTGTGGGAACAGTACGTGGATGAAAAGGATGAGTACTTACAGGAACTAAAACAGGAGCTGGGCCTGGAACTGTGAGTACCTCCTGAGGCCCTTAGGCCCAC
Source organism: Mirounga angustirostris (assembly GCF_029215605.1). Taxonomy (NCBI): domain Eukaryota; kingdom Metazoa; phylum Chordata; class Mammalia; order Carnivora; family Phocidae; genus Mirounga; species Mirounga angustirostris. The sequence continues at coordinate 18,120,427 of NW_026991724.1, read as the reverse complement.
TTAGCCATAGGCAAGTCCCTATGCCACAGGGTGGCATCTCAAGGCCTTGGATCTCCCTGTGTACTGAGCTTGCTGCTGGGCACTATATACTGCTCAAGCTCAGCAGAGGGCACCTTGGGGTCTGGGGTGCAGAAAGGAGGGGTCAAGGCCTATCTCTCTTTCTTTGTGCGGTAGCCATGATGAGGTAACCCTATCCAAGGTACGTGAAGCCCTGATGAACATCGATCCCAGCCTGGACAAGCAGACCCTAAATGGCTACTTGAGCGGGGCCTTCCAGGTCCCCAGGACAGAATTGCCTGAGAAGGGTGAAGAGAAGGAAGATGGCATTGTGGTACAGGTCAAGATTGCCCTGGAACGGCTTCAGATGACTGACATCAGGCGCATGGGGTCTCGAGAGCAGGAGCCTACAAGCTAGGGCCACTATGGGCAGCCTTAGTGCTCCAGTGCTGCTAACCTCTGACTTTTAATATAAAATTATTTGTCTGAACCTATTCTCCAGGTTATGCTGGGGAGTTGAGGGGAGGGAGGGAGGGGAATTGGTCCTGGCCTGGCTGGCCACAGGATATACACCAAAACACAGCACATTCTATTTGTGACACTTTATTGATGCTGGGGAGGTGGGGAGGAGACCTGGAAGAATATGTGCGGCAGTCCCCGAGGTGGGGACTGGGCAGGTGTTGAGGCCTGGCCACTACTGGGCAGGGAAGACAGAGTTGCCACTGAATGCACAAGGGATGAGCAGCTGCCGGTACTCCAGGGGCAGGTGCCGCTCCACAAGCACATGCAGTGAGACTTGGTCGTTGACCAGGCCCTGCCTGTAGCAGAGGAGCACAGAGATAGAATCAGGGCCAACACTCCCACACTCAGCACCTCCCTGCTTCTGCCCACTTACCTTCGCATCAGTAGTTCCAGGTCCTCCGGCCTCACAGTCTTGCGGCCGGCATGAGCAGCAAATACCTCCAGGTCGTCACAAAGATGCTGGAAATACTTGTCCAGGCTGCCAAAAGGGTTGGGGTAGAACAGACTGAACGGTCTATTGATGATCTGAGGGGTCCTCTCCCTACCCTGAGTGTCCAGGACTCACCACTTCTCCACCATCTCAAGAGCTGCTTTCTCCATGGGCATCTTGGAATAGAAGCTAAAGAATTTCACATAGTGGCTCAATCCAGTCTTGTGGGGATCTTGACGGGGCCTGGGGCCAGGGGTTCGGGCCCTGGGAGGAAGCCTGGTCGATAGAGGCTCCGGAGGCTCTGAAGATAAGCTAGGGGCAGGAGTGGATAGTTAGCTAAAATGCTGCCCAAAGAGGCTCCTAATCAAAAACAAGTCTTATTGGCTCCTGCGAAGACTAGGGCCCATGTGCTCCTTGGCTAATGTGGACCAATAGCTCTGTCTGCTGGGAGGCAGTGCGGACAGGGGCCACACAGAGGCCTGGTCTTTCCCTGGGGCCCTGACCCAAAGTCCTAGTCTAGACTCATTACACAAGCTAGTACTTGCTCAGGCCCTAGACCCTCAGGCCCTAGACCCTCAGTCTGTTGCTGCCTATCTGATTCTGCTAATCATCCTCCAGGAAGCCTTCTCTGACTACATACTGACTTAGCCACTTCCCTCTACCCAGGTTCCTCTAAGAACCTGGAAGCATGCACCAAGATGACACATGTACTCAGTGAGCCCCACCTAGCCCACCTCAGGGTGCTCTCTTGAGTGATCGTCTGCATACCAACAGGAAGGGGGATAACCCTTTGATGCTCAATGCCAAGCTCAGAAGCCTACCCCCTTCCCAAGAGGTCCATGCAGAACAAGGTCATGGGATCTTACACTGCAGTGCTAGGCGGTGGGGCTGGCTCAAGAAACTGAGGTTGCCTAGCCTGAAGAAACTCAGTGGTGCTGGAGGCCAACTCCGGACTTGCTGTAGAGAAAGGGCAGGATTAGAGTGGGCTCAGGCTTGACTATCTCACCCAACCGTCAAGGCCCACAGCTTCCTTTTCCTGTTCCTCAAGGGCCCCACCTAGCTCTGGTCAGTCAAGCAATGGGCCCCTCAGAGTCTCCCTGACCCAACACCACTTGTGCCCAGAAACACAACCTAGGGGTACAACTCCTCAGATTAGAGACTGAACACAGTTGTCACCCACTCACTCCCTCATCCCTGCATTGGGCCCCTTACCTGTCCTACCAGAGATGTCCTCATCTCCTGAAGATCCTTCTGGATCCTTGGCCTCAACAGCTTCTGTCATTTCTCTGTATCCCTTAGACTTTTCTGTCCTGACAGATCCTTGTGTTCCTGTTGTGTCCATCACTTTGCTCACACTCAGACCTTCCTCCATCCTTTCCTCTGCCTCCTCACCAACTCCATCCTGTAAGGGCTCTACTCCATCTTCTCCAGAAATAGCACTGCTGTTGTTTGGGAAGCTCACAGCAAGGGCATCAACCTTCTTTGCCTTTGCTGCTAGAAGTTGGGCTGGTTTTCTAGGATCTGAATCAAGGGAGAAAATATAGGTTAGAGAAGCAGTAGGGCAAGGCTGTAGCTCTGAGAAGGATAAAGCTAGAGTAGTAAACCTGGTCTAGGTCACTGAGGAGAAATGTCCAGAGGCAGACATAGGGTACTTGTTTGTGGAGTATCCTGGTCCAAAACCGACTCTGCTCTGACATATAAGAGGAATTAACAACCAAGGGACTCTGCAGAGCACACATATAGGCCTGAGGAGGGAAAAGCACAAATGCCAATTTTCATCCAAGGCTTAGCTCTGGGCCACATGCCCCACATACTCACTGTGGTTCTGCAGCCTAGGCCCACTGCTCTGTGTCCTGTGACTGACAGCCCTCTCAGCATCTTCAGCTTCAGTGCAGGGCAGGGAGTGGTACACACTGGGGGAACGGCCAACCAAGGGTTGGGAGAAGGGCTGAGTGTCCTCCAACACGGTATCCATTTGTACGGTGGCAACAGGGGTTCTGAGGCTATCACCTGGAAATGAAAGGCCAGTTGACACTCTGTTTTCCAGGCCTACCTGCCGCTACCCACTCACCAGGGCCTGGGCAGTGGGTCCCATGAGTCTGCCCCAAGTGGCCTTCAGAAAAAACTACCTAGTACTCTAAGCCTTATCCTCCTTCCACAGGTCTCTTTGCTTACCTTCCTGCTTCTTAGCCTGGCATTCACACTCTCCACATCTTGTCCCACCAAAACTGCTCACCTATGCCTCCACACTTTTCACTCTGCTAAGAACCCTCCTCTTACTCTAGTGAACTTGACTTGTTTTCTGAAATCACGCTGCCTGGTCAGTTCTGACTGGCCAGCTGATCCTGAAACCTGACCCTTATCTATCTCCCAAGAAGCTCCAGCTACCACACGACACCTTTCCTACCCTCAGCTCTGTAGCTTCTCAAGAATATGGGATCCTAGAAGATACTGGGACCAAGACTGGGACCAGCACTTTGGAGAAAGAAAGCAGAAACTCCTCATAGACCTACTGGCAAGCTTGCTCACTGTGCTTGACTTGACAGAGAGAGGAGTAATCCTGGACTCAGCAGCACCTCCTACAGGGGAGGGAGAGGGAAATCTCAACCTTACCTGGAGAAGCCAAAGCCAAAGAAGTATCTCGCAGATCCTGCAAAAATGCACCCACATCTACAGCTCGGCGGGTAGGAGGTCTGCGAGCCAAACCAGGCCTCTGCACTGATTGGGGCTGGAGAGGTGTGGCAAAGGTCAAATTGAGGGAGCTGGTGGGAGGGAGGAGGCACAAAGGAAAGTCAGGTATCTGAGGCCCAATTTTTAGGAGAATTCCCCCATCTGCCCTGGGGCTCTCATCTCTTAGTACTTAGCCATGATGCTATGAAGCTAAAACTGGCAGGGACCAGTAGGCCAGATTCCATCACAATCAATACCTCCCTCTCCAAGCCTTTCCACCAACCCCAGGATAGGCAACAGTACCTGGTGAGGGAGGAGGCACTGGCATTCCCACGAGGCTCTGCAAGAGAATTTAAAAATAAACTATGGTGAGTTACCAGGCTCATGAGAGCCCTCTCTCAGGCCTCCTCAGCCTTTCTAGAGGGCAAGAGAGGGTGGCCAAAGGTATTGTCCAGGGTCTTACCTTGGGAGAGAGGCAGTCCCTGGTCCATTCCTTGCTGAAACACTGACAATCTTAGCCTCTGCTTCCTCCTGCCAGGAGCCAGAAGACCTAGAGCCAGGGTTGTGGGGGGCTCAAGCTCAGGAAGTTGCAGCTCCAGGCTACAAGGATGAAACTTATCTCAGACAGGCCAGGAAGCCTAATACTGGCTTCTGGGGCCCTCAAGAGACTCCTGATCAGAGCTGCCCAACATCCCAGTAAAGGGAAGAATTCACTGTGCACCTGCCCCGACTGCTTTCCCGTCTAGAGGACTGGACCACTTGCGGTGTTGGCACTGGCTTCACCACAGACTCTGGCATCATGATGGAAGATTCTGGGGCTGCAGAGACAGCAAAGAGAGCGTAGGGATGGCAAGGCAGTCTGCCCTGAATGAGGGATACCAAGGGACTGGTGTCTAACCCTGATCAGCAAGTTAGTGTTCACTCACCAGTTAGAAGGATGTTCTTCAGCAGAGTCCGGGGTGTCTGTTCCTCCAGGTTCCCACTGGTATGAACATGGGCCAATCTGCCAATAGACTGGGTAAAAGCACCAAGCAATTTTTCTGTTCCTTTGCCTTGAGATTCCCTCAAGGTGGGCTCCAGAGCAGAGCTAGACCTCAGAGGCCCCTGAAGGCAGCAAGAGCCCTGTAGTGGTCAGTGGGCTGGGCACTTACCCTGGCTCTATGGGAACGCCGCCTCACATTCATCTTTGTTGGGCTGCTCAGCCTCCTGGAGGAAGGTGTTTCAAGTAGGGCTTTCTGGGCACTGCGTAAAGACCAACAGCTCTAAGAATTAAGTAGGGAGAGGGAACTAGAGGATGCAGAGATGTGCTTTCATCAGGGATATTGGCTTGAAGCCCTTTTCCCTCAAGGCCAGGGATCCAGCCCCTCCCACAGCCTCTGTTTCTAGCTCTATATCAACAGCTCTGTGGATGAAGGGGAACCTAAGGGATATGGGAAGAAAGGGAGACCATAATGATCCAGCCAGAGGGAGGGGCTGAGGAAGGCTTTACAGAACTGACTCTGTTAGAAGCAGAGGCCACACAGACAAGAGGAGCAATTAGAAGAATATTCATTCCTGACATTAATATAACAAATCAAAAAGGATATTTAAATATTTTGAAACCATTTAAGTACTTGTCAGGGTTTCACAGCAACTTCTACATTGGTCACTCCAGCACTGGTCTCCGTTCCAGTCCCTCTCAGATTCCCAAAGCACAGCTCCCACCTCATCACTTATAGGTCTAAAACCTACAATGAATAGCTTCCCAGGGCCTATAAAAGAACTGCACTGCCCCAGTCTGGCAGATGCCAACTCCCACACCCTCTGCATCAGGAGCTCACCATAGCCCTCATCCACTGCCACTGCCACCAGGTCAGGCCAAATTCCCTGCTCCCTAGCAAAGCATCTTTCTAGTTCCTGCCTCCCGAATTCTGCCCAGGCTGTGCTCTCTAGCTCCTTTCCCACCTTCCAGCTGGGCGTTACAGGGAAAGGGGACTGAATGTGCAGGGAAAAGTGGGGACCACAGAGGAGGCAGTTCAGGGCAGATGCCTGGACACACTTTGGGCTGGTGTGGGGGGAAGGTGTGGCCCAGAGAACAGCAGAGAAGGCCAGATTCTGAGCGCCTAGAGGCAGAAACCCAAAGACGCCAGCAGAGTTGAGCTTTGTAGTCCTGAGACCTGGCAGCCTGGAGTCCCGGGGGTGGGGGCACAAACTGTAAAGGGTGGACCCAGTTCTCAGAACCCGGGGCCCTGCGGCTCTCCGAGACTCAGTTTCCTTCTCCAAACAGGGTCAGCGCTGGATCCCGCTGAAGCCTGACCGCCCCCCACCCCGCCCCAATCCCTATGGTTGCTCACACGCTCGGGCAGCGCTCTCCCTTACCTAACTCTAGCACTTCGGCGTCGCCGCGGGGTGCGCGTATCCGCAGTGTCCAGCACGCGCCGCAACAGCGTGCGAGTTGTAGGCTCGCTCTCACGGTTGTAGCTCTCCGCCATCGTCTCAGCCATCCGCTTCTAACCGCTGAGGTAGCTGAAGCCACCGCCTTCCCGCCGCAGCATTTAAGCCAACTCTCGCGAGGCTGCCGCACAGCCTCACGGGAGTTGCAGTTCTAACCCTACCGCTCAGAGACGAGTGGTGCGTGTAGTGGTCGTTCGTTGTAAGCTCCGGATTTGGAGGCACGTTTACCTGGGAGTGCACCTGGGCAAATGTGTGCAACCAGTCGAAGCCTTGGTTTCTGTAAGTTGAGGATAATACCCACCTAATAAGGGGCTTGTACTGATTCAATGAAATATATATATTTAAAGTTTATTTAAGTAATCTCTACACCCGAGGTGGGACTGGAACTCACCACCCCGAGGTCAAGAGTCCTCTGCACTATAGACTGAGCCAGCCAGGCGCCCCTCAATGAGAAAATGTTTAACTCAGTGTCTGACATATAGTAAGCCCATCCTCAATAAATAGCAGTCATTGTTATTAGAATGTCTTATTCCTATCTCCCTCTGGAGTTGAGGAGAGACACTTGGGCCAGGAAAAAATAATTTTATCCTATATGTGACCTGGTCAGATTTGCATTTGTGAACACCACTCTGCCTTAGAAGAGACCAATTTGAAGACCCAAAGGCTAGTTTGCTGTTTGTGATCCAGTAGAAATGATCTCCAAACATGTGCAATTTTGAGATGAATTTTGGCCCTCAAAAGTTCTGATAATGCTAGAGACTCTATTACCATATTTTCACCAAGATAGCCTCCCCACCTTTCTTAAATTTTCATGGAAACTTAATTAGAACTTGAGTTCTGAGTCTCCTGTGGAGTTATCCTTTTGTTCCTAGATCAGGGGCCTATGTGTTTTACATAACTGATAAAATTTTCTACTTGCTACTTGTTAAAAAACAAAAAAATACTGGGTGCATGAAGTGAGGGAGGGAGGAATGAGAGACTGGCAAGGACCAGACCATGTGGTCGCTCACAGGCTCTGGAAAGGAGTTTGGACATTATAAATGTAATAGGCCATTGGAGGGATTTAAGCAGAGGAATCACATAAATATATATATAATTTTGGTAGCCATATAAACAACAGATTTTGTAGAGGAGACAAGATTGGAAGCAGGGAGGCATGTGACAAGGTTCTAGCCTTTCTCCGAAGGTGACAAGATAGAGCGTGGGCAGGGCCGTGGGGGTGGGGAGAAAGCTATGCATTCTAGATATGTTTTAAGTGTAAAGGATTAAGTGTAGATTAGAGGTGATTTTATGTACTGGAAGGTAGAATTTTTTTTAAAGATTTTACTTATTTATTTGAGATAAAGAGAGCATGAGTGGGGTGAAGGGCAGAGGGAGGAGCAGACTCCCCACTGAGCAGGGAGCCTGATGGGGGACTTGATCCAGGCACTCTGGGATCCTGACCTGAGCTAAAGGTAGACGCTTAACCAACTGAGCCACACAGGCACCCTGAAAGGTAGAATTTTATTGAGCATAATCTTCACTGTCTGTATATGAAGAAATGATATAAATTTGATCTCTCATTAATATTTTTTGTAAGGTAGATTTTGAGACAGGTAGGAACAGAACTCTATCAGTAATAGTATGACAATGAAAATACAGAATAACAAATAACAATGATCTTTTGCTTAATTTTGTCCCTACTGCACACATTTTATAAACATTTAATCATATAACAAAGTGTGTATTCATGTTTTAACTATTGTATATTCACCCAAGTGAATGCACTTCTTTCACCATGGACTGCATTTCTGAGTTTGAAGGGTTTCAAGCTGTGGACCTCAGCTGCATAGGCCAGGAGGAATGGGACTTTTTCCTGTTATGGGTCTGTGAAGCCCATGCCAATAACCATGGAGCACATTAATTGTAAATAGAAAATGCAATGGTGATGTTTGGATGTTGGGATCAGACAAATAGTTCACTTCCCATTGTCCTGTATTTTCCCAAAACATCTTAAGTATGGGTTCCTTTTATAATAAAGCACTTAAAAAAAAGAAAAAGTAACAGTTAACTTGGGGTGTTATATTTTTTCTTCCACAAGCTTTTAAATGCCGGGTCTTTTTTTGTTTTTATGTCAAATAATGAGAAATAGTATATACTAGGCTTCAATTTCATACCCATGGTCTGTAATCAGGAGGAAAATGTGAAGGGAGAGTCTGGAGAAAGGGTGAAGAAAGGCAAGAAATGGGAGAAAGGGGGAACTCAGCAAAGGAGGGCTAGCAGGTAAATCCCTGGAACAACTGCCAGGCCTTCCCCTGGTTTTAAAACCTCTTTTGCCCTTTAGAACATTTTCTCCATAGAAGTCGGGGACTGGGGAGGTGTCTTGTTACAATCCAAATTCTGTCCAGCCTCTGGTTCAACACTCTTCAACAGCTCCCAGTCGTCTGCAGAATTAAATCCCAAATCTTTAACTTAGCCCAGTTTGGTATCTTTCAGCGCTTCAGTTACCCTGCCTGTCTTCTTCCAGGCTCTTTAAGGGCATAGCCTAGTTCTTTCCTGAGGACCAGCTACTCCCTCCTCACTCAAGCTTTTCACCATTTTTTTCTTCCTTGGCCTCCGCTTCCCATTTTCTCCTCTGTCCTGTTCATTAGTCTGTAGCATTTATTTCTGTGATTAGACATCCATTCGGGTGCATTCACATCTATTATCCAAAAGTCGGACCCTCATCCCTCAAGGTAGTCAGGACTGGTGGGTCGAACTCCTTCAGCAAGTTCCCAACTCACTGCACTGTACCGGCCACACAGTAGGCACCTACTGGTGACTGTGTTTAGGTGAGTCAACTCAAGCCACGGCTGAATTAAGCGAGTCCTCAACGCAGAGAAAGGAGCTCCTGAGGTCTTTCTGGGCACTGAAGCTGAGGTTCTGACCCAGTCCCCGCGGGAATGCCATCGACTCACAGCCCCCAGGATTAGGGAAGCGCTTCCGGCTGACACACAACCTCACCCAAATCCTAGTCCCCTGTAACCCCACCTCTCCTTTAGGCGGCGCCCGAGGCCGCAGCCTCCGAGTTCAGCGCACGGCATTGCGGGATTGTAGTTTCCGTAAGCAAACGCCCAAGGGGCTTGCGCACTACAGAGGCGCGCGCCGCCAGACCCCCATCAGGATTCCGGGTCCTTGTGAAGGGCGGTCCAGGCGACAGCGTTCCAACCGAATACGCCTCTATAGTCGGCCGGGGATAAGCCGGGTGGGGGTAAGAATCTGTTCTGCGTGGGCTGTCACGGTGCCCTGGAAAGCTGCCGGAATAATCTCGCCCCCGCTCCGGAAGTGAGCAGCTTCTGGCGCGGTGCATTGTGGGGGGCGTAGTCCTCCTTCCCAGGCGGTCCTTCGCGGCGTCCCCGGGGCCGACTCCGGAGCGCAGGCGGGCGGCCGGGCGGGCGGCGCAGCGCGGGCCGGCGGGAAGCGTATTCTGGGCACGGGGCGCCGGGCCGGGCGGCCGCGCCGGGCGGCAGTAGTGGGAGGCCGCCTAAGGCCCCGCGCGGCGCCGCCCGTCGAGGGGCGGGCGGCGGCAGACCAACCGGGCCGTCGAAGGGCTCAGGAGGCCGGTGGGCCGGGCCGAGGCGGGCCGCGCGGCGCAGCCATGCCAGGCTTTACGTGCTGCGTGCCGGGCTGCTACAATAACTCGCACCGGGACAAGGCGCTGCACTTCTACACGTTTCCCAAGGACGCTGAACTGCGGCGCCTGTGGCTCAAGAACGTGTCCCGTGCTGGCGTCAGTGGGTGCTTCTCCACCTTCCAGCCCACCACGGGCCATCGCCTCTGCAGCGTCCACTTCCAGGGCGGCCGCAAGACCTACACGGTGCGCGTCCCCACCATCTTCCCGCTGCGCGGCGTCAATGAGCGCAAAGTAGCACGCAGACCCGCGGGGGCCGCAGCCGCCCGCCGCAGGCAGCAGCAGCAGCAGCAGCAGCAGCAGCAGCAGCAGCAGCAGCAGCAGCAGCAACAACAACAGCAGCAGCAGCAGCAGCAGCAACAACAGCAACAACAACCGCAACAGCAGCAGCAGCAGCAGCAGCAGCAGCAGCAGCCGTCAGCCTCCACTGCCCAGGCCTCCCAGCTGCAGCCGAACCTGGTGTCTGCCTCTGCTGCTGTGCTCCTCACCCTTCAGGCCGCTGTAGACAGCAGCCAGGCCCCGGGGTCCGTGCCCCCAGCGCCCACCACTCCCACCGGCGAAGACGTGAAACCCATCGACCTAACCGTGCAAGTGGAGTTTGCCGCTGCAGAGGGCGCAGCCGCCGCAGCCGCCGCGTCGGAGCTAGAGGCTGCTACGGCAGGGCTGGAGGCCGCAGAGTGCCCTATGGGTCCCCAGTTGGTGGTGGTGGGGGAAGAGGGCTTCCCTGATACTGGCTCCGACCACTCATACTCCTTATCGTCAGGCACCACGGAGGAGGAGCTCCTGCGCAAGCTTAACGAGCAGCGGGACATCCTGGCGCTGATGGAGGTGAAGATGAAGGAGATGAAAGGCAGCATCCGCCACCTGCGTCTCACCGAGGCCAAGCTACGAGAAGAACTCCGCGAGAAGGATCGGCTGCTGGCCATGGCTGTCATCCGAAAGAAGCATGGAATGTGAATGGGTCCCCCTCGGCTTGCTGGACTCCTGGACCCCTCTCAGCCTACAGGGACCTTAGGCCGCTGCTGTTGAACTCCCCTATACTCCTGGGGCACTGGTTGACAGTACTGAAGCTTAGGGCAGCTGGACTCTCTTGCTGGTGACCTGGCACCCTGTCTTGTTTTCTCCTGAAGCAAGGTCCTGAAGTCTGGGACCTCAGACTCTGTACAGGTGACACCAGCAATTATGACTTTGTCCCCCACCTCCCCCCCAGTTTATGTTGCAGGTTCTGGTTAAGCAGAAGCTTCAGAACCACTGAACTTGAAGATTACCCACTCAGGATGCAGGTCGGATGCCCAAGACTATGGGTTTGGGAAGACAACACCTTGAGGTTGGCCAGCATTGAGACAACTCTTCCGTGTGTAGTGATAAGAGATCCAAGTAACATCAGTTCTCCTTTTCGTGCTTTTCCTTCCCAGGTGCAGCCTGTGATTCTGATGGGGACTGGCAGATCTGTGCCTCTGCCTATAAGGACCTCCCTCCCCAGGAGGCCATCTACAAGGGGATCTAGGTGACCTGCTGATGAAGATCCAGCTTGCCAGGGACTTAGGTTTATCCTGTTATGTTTGCTACTGGTTACAAATTCTATTTTCTGTACAATTAGTCAGACTAAAGTTTTCACTGTGTTTGTTTGGCAAAACGAATTAAACAGAAAGTAAGGTTTTAATTTGGGTTTCACCATTTTATTTTTATAAAGATTCAGTATCCCTGAAAGGTGGGGAAATAGACCTCCCAACAGGCCTCTACCTTAGGTCTCAAGGACGAGGCTGATCCTGATAGTAGAAATGCTTCAATGACCATGCTTGTCCAACAAGGGGCCCTGAGCACATGGACCCTGGCCTCATAAGGTTCTCAGAGAGTTCTTGGCCCAGCTCGCTCCAAAGAGTTTAGAAACTGCACCAAATGGTCCCAGTTTGCTGTGGGTTAGGAGAAGGAGCAACTGACAACTAAACCAAATTGTGACTGCTCACTTCTCTTGAGGGTTTTGAATTCCTCATGAATTTTCAGCTGTGGTTGAATTTCACTTACCATTTTAGCCCTAGTACAGTGGCACACATGGGCGTGCAGTTACTTAGTGAAGATCACAGCTGGAACCAGCCATGCTTCCTGCACACATAAGAACTCTTCTATAGATACTTTGGCCTTGGGATGTTATCATTGTGGAGGAGTTGGGATTTGTGACACCTTGACTCATTTCTTGGCTGTTTCTATTCTTCTTTAGATAAAGTAGGGGTGAGGTGACATTTTTATCTATAGGTCCAAATAACTTAGTTCAAAGCCAATGGGCCAAGGCAAGCCTTTAAAGCTAGCCCTATTTACTACAGGTGTTCGGTCACAAATGGACACTTCCTGGGCTCCATAAAACATGACTTCCTTCTCTTACTTTAGAAAAGGCCACTTCCTTGGGGGCTTTCCCTGTATCTGTGAACTGAAATGACAAATGTTTCTCTAGTCTCTGCTCTCCTCATGGCCCTTGGCACTGACTTGAGAAACAAGTCTCTGGTTTAAGAGGGGTGGAGTATAGGTTGTACAGGTGCCTGGTTGGGGAAAGGATTGGATCTCTGCCTTCCTAGCATTAGTTCTGGCTAATCGTAAATAAGGCGGTGGATGCACAGCATTGCCCTTCCAGGCCAGCTGGGACTGAAGCCCTTTGTGGGCAGCTATTAAGCCACTCTCTCACATGTCCCCACTCTCCACTAGGAGTGAGGGCTTTTCCAGGCTTAGTCTATGCTGTTTAGTGTATCCTAGCTCCTGTTTGTTGAAGACACACTGTTTCTGCTTTGGCTCACTTGGACCTCTCAGCAGCCCTCCCAGGACAGGTGAGGGGCAGGCTCTGGCCAAGACTCTGGTGTCTGGGGGTTATGTGCATACAATCTATCTCGAGTTTTAGCTTCTTGGGGGTGGGGGAATGACAGAACAAGGGAGGTCCCAGATGCACCACAAACAGGACAATGCAGAGTTCTCACTGGCTAAGTAATAAGCATCTAGTCAGGCAAGATAGTGCAGACCTGATCTTAACAGCCATCCCCAGCAAGTGAGTGTGTGTGTGTGTGTGTGTGTGTATTGATAAAGGTGCAAAACTTATGGGAGAACAGGAATACTGAGATCTCTGGCTAGGAGGGAAAGCATGGAGCTGCCAGGATGATGTTTCCCTTACCTGTGGTCCACCTGGGTTAGCTGCAGAGCATTTCCCCAACAGGCCTGACTTAGACACAGGCCTTATTTCAAATGTTTGCATTGCCCAGGAAACGATGAGAATGGGTGATGAAAGGGCAAGGGGTGGGACAGATTATTGACAATCTGGTCGCTTAAATCACAGGGAAAGTTTGGGTGAACCAGTTCGCTTTTCTCGTTAATAAAAATGAAACTCTTAGCTGCCCTGCCTGCTGCAAAAATAAAAACAAACGAAAAACTTATGAGAATGTTTTGGAGACCCCCAACTGTACAAGTGTAAGGGTAATCATGTCTCCAGCTGAGCCCCACTTGAGCATTTGAGTCTCCAGCCCAAAGGAAAGCCTCGACTGCTCGAAACCAGCTTTGGGTCGGGCAGGGCACATGAATATTGGGACAGCACACACCATGGGTTCCGCCCTGGCTGGCTTTAGAGCACCGCTCAGAAGAGTCGAAGGGCGGGGGTGGGGGTGGGGGTGGGGGTGGCTAGAGCACCAAAGGGGAGGAGAGTTCGGGAGCGGAAACAGCCCAGGGGCCCCGGGAGGGGCGTCTGGGCCTGCTTGGGGCCAGGCCGGACTCCCACGGAGGCGGGGCCTGCTCCAAACCACCGCGCAACCTGGGCGGGGCCGGACCAGCTGGGACCTGGCGACAACTGAGCCTTGACCCTTGCCTGGCGCCAGCCTCGGGTGTTCCAGAGGCTTCCACTAGACCACAATTCTCAGGGGCTCGCCCTGGTAGCCTCCCTCCCCTGCTTAGCCTCACCTCCCGCGCTGCGGGCCGTGGCCGGCCTCGGCGCATAGCACACTGGGAACTGTAGTTTTCTCCTGGCACATCTATGCCAGAAAGGAGCTCCGGGGGACTGCGTTTCCCAGAGTGCAACGGGGTGGCGAGGGAAGGCAGGGGGGAAGGGACAGTCGGTCGCAGACCGCGCTGGGTTGCCGCCGCCGCCGCTGCCGCCATCGTGCCAGCCCCTCGGGTGAGTGTCGGGGCTAGCGCGCCGGGGCGGGGGCTGGGCCGCTGGAGCCGCACTCTGGGCCGCCTGGAGCCTCCGCTGCCAGTCTCCGGGCGCCCCCGCAACACCGGCGGCCCGAAGCCGCGCGGGGACGGGGCCATGTGTCGCGCGCGGCTCCGCCTCCCGCCGGTCCTCTGAGGCGGCGGCCGGGGGGAACACAGAGAGACAGCCAGGCGCCTATCCGGCTATCGTGTCCATGGCGGGTGCACCGGACTGCGCGGCGGCCGGGCCTTTTTTTTCTCTGGTCCAGACCACCCGGATGGGGCTCTCCGGGCCCCGCCCCGTCTGGCCTAGCCCGGCCTGCCCGAGTCCCGCAAGCTCTGCAGGCAGGCTAGCGGGACGACCCCAGCCCCACGTCCTGCCACCCGCCAGCGAAGGATCCGGGGATGGGCAAGGCCACCCGGCTCGCTCCGGAGTCAGCATTGGGTAAGGGCGCTTTCCTGCCGCAGCCCGGGATTAGGACTCTCACCCGGTTCCCGACCATAGCCAGGCTAGGATGTAGGTGAACTCTCCCCTGCTTGTCTACCCGTTGGGAGTGCACAAAACCTAACTCCCACTCTGGAATTAATGCGTAGGTTCCTGCGTGGAGGGCAGGTCAGGGAATCTGGGGCGGGAGGGGGTTCCACATGGGACTTCACCCCCCGCCAGCCTTGGAGGATAAGGCCTGATGTGATGAGCGGCTCCGGACTGGTAGGCTCAGACCCCGCCCTTCTATCGGGGAACCAGGCCCCAGCGGTGGGTGGGTTGGGCGGCCGAGTTAGTGGAGGAGGGGAGGAAGGAAGCCAAGGAGGTGAGGTTGGATGTGTGAGCCCCCAACACGTTATTAGAACTCCGGCGCAGCCTAATCCTCACATCTGCCCTTCCCAGAGTCATCCGCCCTCCTCCCACAGAGGAGAATGATTCCAGGAGAATGGTGGTGATAAGGTGAGGTTTAGTGGAGGGGAAAGTAGAATCCAGGCCTGAGGACCATGAGCCCAGTGCCAAACGACAGACTGGATTTGAAGTCACATTGGTGGTGGGGCACATTTGGGCTGTGGGGCTCAGATTCAGACTCTTTGGGGCCCTTCTGAAGCCTGGGTGAGAGAGCTAAAGCTGAAAGCTGCAGACAGTCAAGACTTCTCTCACTTGCTTGCTCACTTCCGGAGTAACCTGTACAGGTTGGAGTAACCTGTGTACAGGCAAGATGCTGGTTGAGCCTTGGAAAACTGCCTTCAATGATGGCTCCAGCTACCCCTTTGAGTCCTGGGAGAGGAGGAGTATCTAGCCTTAGAGTAGTCTTCTGAGGGGCTTTGTAAAGGCATTTCTCATTGATTGATGATGTATTAAGGGACCAGTCCAGAGAGAACCTTGGGATTTGGGGAAGAAACAGCTTGTTGATTCCTTGATTCCTCTGACCCAGTACAGCTTCGGAGCCATAGTTCTTGCAAGGATTAAAGCAGCAGCTAAGTCTCTGCAGGCCTGGCCTCAGCAGCAAGCAAGTCTCCTAGGAAAGTTGAGTTAGGCCCATGATGCCAAAAGCCGCCACCCCTGGACTTTTTTTTTCCTTGAGTATTTCCCCAGGTGATGTTTTTCTGGTCATTGGAAGTTTTCCTTTTCCTGCTCTGTCTAGTCATTCTGTCTGATTGAGGAGGGCAGGCAAAGATCTGTCCAGATCTCCTAACCAGCACTTCCCTTCTCTCTGAACTCAAACCTCCTTGTCCACATCCTGGCCCGTAAGCACGTGGAAGTCAGGTTCATTCAGCAGGCTTAGAAGGGTCTGGTTTGCTGGTGGAGATAGGCAACAAGGAGGGACTGCCCACAGGACATACATAGGATCCCTGTGATGGAATCTCCTAGTGCTAGAAGCAGTTGTTTCAAGACCCTCTCTATATTGTCAGGATTGGTTCTGTCTAGGACACAGGTTTCAGTTGAGCTAGGCTTATATCTGTGGATTAGTTTGCACATTCCAAGGCTTTAGGTGACTTGATGATCATGGTTTCCTTCAAGGTCAAAAAGATACTGTTCCTTTTTGATACTGTTCCTTCACCACTGGCAGCGGTGTCAGGAGTAGGAGGAATTTTGGTCTCTCCCTCTCACTCCACCCCTAGAAGTTTTCTAGAACTTCTGTGTCTGGGCTTAGCTAGTCATTGATAGGCATCCTGACCCCCAGAAGTCCTTGACCTTTCTGGAACTTGGCAGGCCATCTGTATCTCAGAGATAAGAGGAGAATCCTGAGGTTCTTCAGAATCTGTCTGCACCTTCTATTCATGTAGGGCTGACTTGGAAGTGGGGTCTGGCATGGGACAGTCGAAATGTGGCTGCATAAGCATGGCAGGGTGTGGGGGTGCCTGGGTTCTCAAAAAGCTCAACACTAGGTCCTTTACTGACATGGAGTGTATTTCTCTCCAAGCTACATCTCACTTTATTCTGCTGTCTTAGCAGTTGGTGGGTTGGGGTGGCATGAATGGTTTAAGAATGACACAGAATTCTCAAATTTAAGAACTGGAAGGCACGGGGCTCCTGGGTGGCTCAGTCATTAAGTATCTGTCTTCGGCTCAGGTCATGATCCCAGGGTCCTGGGATCGAGCCCCGCATCGGGCTCTCTGCTCGTCGGGAAGCCTGCTTCTTCCTCTCCCACTCCCCCTGCTTGTGTTCCCTCTCTCACTGTATTTCTCTCTGTCAAATAAATAAATAAAATCTTAAAAAAAAAAAAAAAAGAACTGGAAGGCACTTGTATAAAAAGTATTCTAGGATTCCCTTACTGGGGCATTAATATCTTGCTTGGATTTTTTTTTTTTCTTTTCCTTTTTCACCAGTGATTAGTATTATTCAGCAACCATTCTTTGGCCCTTTTTGTGTGTTAGGCTCTGGGCCGAGGCTGAAGGTAGAAGAATGAATCCTACCCAGTCCTGGCGCTGGGGAAAGGAGTAATGTTGTTATTATGTACTTAGGGCTGAGTTGAAGGGACCTAAAGGGGCTCTTGGCCCTGTGCAGAAGAGGGGGCTTTGCAATGATTAGAACACTGAAGAAGAAAGATTGTTAGTGAGCCTTTTAAAATCTTTTAAAAAAAGAAAAAAGGAAGTTGAGCAGAATTTCTAATGGGTTGGGGTTGAGTTGAACCTCATCATAGAGGATTTTTGCTTTTTCAATTTTTTTTTAGTTTAATTTTTTCTTTTTTTTTTTTTAAAGATTTTGTTTTGTTTTTATTTTTAAGATTTTATTTATTTATTTATTTGACAGAAAGAGAGAGAACAAGCAGGGGGAGCAGTGGAGGGAGAGGGAGAAGCAGGCTTCCCACTGAGCAGAGAGCCCCATGCGGGGCTCGATCCCAGGACCCTGAGATCATGACCTGAGCCGAAGACTGACACTTAACCGACTGAGCCACCTAGGCACCCCTAAAGGAATTCTTATATGTTAAAGTAGACTTACAGGATCCTGGGGGTTGGGCTAAGGTCGCCTTTTACCCTTTTATGTTGCTGGTACCTATGTGCCAGCTCCCTAAGCCCCAAGACTAGAGAGGGGCCTACCCCGGAGGAGGAGAACCTCCCCCTCAAGAGGCGGATGTATTTGACTTGCCGGGGAACTCAGGGCTGCTTGCTTCAGTAAACTGGGGAAATTACGGAATGATTGTTTTTCAAAGCCTCTCATACTTCATCAGAGCCACTGGGTCTCACCAGGGCAGAGACTGCTGCCCCCTGGAGTGATGTCTGTGTATAGAGACATTGGTTCCACTGGCAGAGGTGATTTCAGACCTAGGCAAATGCAAGTTCTCACTAGTCTCTATGGTATAGTCCTGCTTTGACCAGACGAGCATGCACTCAGGGGCTTTCTGTACTGAGAGGCATAGAACTTGCTGATTTCAGAGGGTAATAAAAGGCCTAGCCTCCATTCCTCACCATCTCATTTGTTACCGCTACACTTTCTGCTACTTGACATTGGCTCTCAGCTGTTCCAGTCCAGGCCATTTTAGTGGACATTTTAATGCTGGCTATGCCAGTGGCCTTGTGTCATCTTGAATTCTTTCTTTTTTTTTTAAAGATTTTATTTATTTATTTGACAGAGAGAGAGACAGCAAGAGAGGGAACACAAGCAGAGAAGTGGGAGAGGGAGAAGCAGGCTTCCCGCTGAGCAGGGAGCCCGATGCGGGGCTCGATCCCAGGATCCTGGGATCATGACCTGAGCCGAAGGCAGACGCTTAACAACTGAGCCACCCAGGCGCCCATCTTGAATTCTTTCTTAACCTCTTGGAATTTTGGTTTCCTCATCTAGAAAATGATGATAATCATACTAGCTTTACAGCTGTGAGGCTCAAATGAGAGAGCACATGTAACTGTTTGGCTTACAGAGAAGGCCAGTTCAGCACCCTGGGGACTCCATGTTCATCCCTTCATTCCTCTGCTCACCTCAGTCTTGGAGTGTCATGACAGTATTCGCCAGGCATGGTTGTAGCAGACCATGGGGGTGGTCACTTAGGGGCTTCAGGCCCAACTGGGGAGCCAAGTCCATATATACCTGATCAGCAATTTCATAACCTGGGGTTCAGTTCATGGATGGGAGCTGTCTAGGACAGGGGCCCCAGAGATCTCTGAGTGACGTGGGAAAGGGAGGCTACTCATGGACTAAGTACAGAGCAGAAAGACCAGAATGCAGGTCTCAAGGTTCAACTTCTGAGCTAGCCAGGGCAGCCCCAAAGCTCTGGATCCCTCCTCCAGACAGAAGAGGAGGAAAAGGCCCTCAGGGTGCTGGGGGCATCTAGGCCTTAGGTCTGCCCCAGGAAAGGGTTCTGTCCCGGCCAGCCATTCAGGCACCAGACCTTGGCTGATTGCTCTCCAGACTTCAGGCAGGAGAGTGATGGACTAGGCTGTTGCCAGTCCTGTGTTGAGGCTGCTCCATGATGTGGTATCCTTGCAGGAGGCTGAGGTAACCACCTTTTTTCTAGTTCTTGACCTGGAGCTTCACTTAGGACCTGACTGACTCCTTGCTGCTGGGTCTTGCTTTATACTCTCAGTTGATTACCCCCAACATCCCCGTAATTACTGGTGAGGAGACAGGGTCAGAGGATCATACAGTGAGGGAGAGGAGGAGTAGGCTAGAGGTCAGACCTTGAGGGTGTGGTTGTGTGCCTGCTGTTGAGCCACAGCTGTCCCTCAGGTGACCAAAGCCTTGAAAATGAGAGAGGGGGTTGGGCCAAGCCCCACTTGCCACACCCTTAGACAGGTGACTGATGACAAAGGGTTGTTTCCTGATGAGTTGGACAGAAGGTGTAGGTGAAGGGGAAGTGGGTCACTTGGCCACTTAAATTCAGCAGGGTTTGTCCAGAATTCAGTCCTCCAAAGAAGAAGGGCTAAGCCAGGCACCATGGGAACAGGGCTGCCTAGGTCGGGGAGACAGATCATAAACAGATATGTTAAATGTGACTATTTCATGCAGTGATAAGTGCTAAGAAAACAAAACAAGATGGTGAAATGAGTAGCTGGGCAGTTATTTTAGACTGAGTGATCAGAGAAGGTGTCTGTGAGGAGGTGACATTTGAGCTGACACATATGTGACAAGGAGCCAGATACATGAAGATCCAGGGAGAATAGTGATCCAGGTAGAAGGATAAACAGTTGCAAAGCCCTTGGGTGAGAAGAGGCTCAGCATGTTCCAGAAACAGGGAAATACCCTGAGTGGCTGTAGAGGAGGGGGGAGAGGGGGTGGCAGGAGATGAGGTTGGACAGCCAGGAGGGCAGGTCACCCGGGGGCCTTGAAGGCCGGCTAAGTAGTTGAGACTGTCTGGAGAATAGAAAGGGAAGTCACTGGGAACATTTGAGGGCCATAGGGCATGTGAGGGTAATGGCCATGGTTGATGCTGATATCAAGGATCCCACTAGAAGCTCAGCAAATCTGCCAGCATTCCCTACAGGCCTTGGTGATGGGTGCTTGAGAAAAGACAAGCGTGGGTCTTTTTGTGTATCTGTCTGGAGTTTGTGACATCTTCTTCCCCATCACTCTCCTGCCCCCATCCCTGCCCCAGGCTTAGCTAGACCAGGATCTATCTCTGATTTGCTGAGATGGTAGAACTGAGCTGTGACTTTGCGGGTTTGGGAAAACTGTGAGATCATCCCCCATGAAAACGCCTATTGTTGGGTTTGGTGTGGAAATCTGCCTGGTCCCTTTGTTTGGAGGCAGAAGCCTTGGTTTAGTTCTGTCTTGCCCCTCTCTGACAGAGTCAAGGTTAGAGGTCAGGGCTTCAGCCTTACTTGCGCAGGAGCACTTCTCTCACTGGTGTCTGCTCATTTTTATGTCTGATCTATTGTCTCTGGGGGGCTTGGCCCTGGAGTCCGCTAAACCTGGTTCCGTCTAGTTCCACCATCCATTAGGCTCATGGCCTTGCGTGAGTGAGCTAACCTTTCTGAGCTTCATTGTGCTGCAGTGTAATGTGGGAGTTGATTCACAGGGTATTAGGAGCAAATGCACATAGAGCTCTTAGCACATTTCTGTGTCTAATACGTACTAGTGAAAATTGACATGTTATCAGCTGGACGCTGCTATTTAAGTTTTGTCACTGGAAACACCCAGAATTTGAGGATAAAAATGAAATTTTTCTGTTGTCTAATGGGGTCTTCTGGGAAAGAAGTTTTAACCTGGGGTCTGTGGCTGAACCTCAGGGAGTGTGAACAACTCGAAATTATTCACAAGGCTGGGGTATCTCTACCTCCGTGCAAATTTATTGGGAGAGGGCCACAGTTTTTGAGACATTCTTAGAGGGTCTTTGCACCCACAGAGACCTAAAGGTCAGTGAAGGCTGATGCTCAGTGGGCGAGAGGTCATCAAGGTCATTTCTGCTCCTCGAGGAGCCTGGCCTCAGTCAGCCTGCGGACTGTTGGGGTGAAGCAGGAGATGGCGTGGTCAGCGGCCCTCTTGGAAGATCTGTAGGAGAAGCCGTCATGAAGGTCAGTCCCCAATCTGATGTGAGGCTGCTTCTGAGCCTTGGCATTTTTCTTTTCAGACTGTTCTTTCTGCAGTATATGTATTAGAAGCAAGGTCAGGGCTTGCTGGCCATCCTGGGGAGCATCCTCCCAGCCTGGCCCAGACCCCTTCCTGTGGTGCGTGGGGATGGGGGGGGTGGCGCTTTGCTCCCTGCTTCTTTTTCTGGATGCAGGAATGCTGCCTCCCAGCCATGAGTTGAAAGCATGTGGGAAATTTGGAGTCAGAAACTGTAAATCCTGTAGTTTGCTGAGCCACACTCTGTGTTGGGGGATTGGGGTCGGGTGGAGTGGGTGTGGCAAGAACCACACTGGAATCCTAGCCCAGAGCTACAGTGTTTAGGCAGAGAAGTAGGCCCTGGCACATGGGGTTGGGGTCAACATTTGAGTCTGGGAAGGAGGACCCAAATAGATGGAGCCTGAACAGTGAATTGAAGGAAGAGCAGGAACTGACCAGGCAAATGAGGGGAGGGAGGACATCCCAGCAAGGGGATTCATGGGGTGGGGGTGGGGCAAAAACCAGTGAGCAAGTGCTCAGCGAGTTCTGGTCTGTTTGTGTGTGGAGCTGGATGAAGGTAGGAGAAAGTGGTAGGGAGATAGGGACAGGTGTGGATGGCCACCTGTGGAGCTTCAGGGTTTAATCCAAAAGTGAGGCTGTTGTAGAGAAGGGACATGGCCAGCTTTGTTGTTTAGAGCTCAGGGACAAAGTTAGCAGGAAGAAAGCACTGACTTCGACCAGGGGACCCAGTATTAGCACTGATGTACTAGATGGCCTTGGGGCAAGACATATTGCTGAACCTCAGTTTTCCCACCTGTAAAGTGGGATGACAGTGGGGTCTGACCACATGGCTGTCATGATTACTACATGCAAATAAACAAAACAGGGTCAGGCAGGCCAGCCAAGTTGGTATTGGCTTCGGGGACCCTACTTGGAAACGGCCTCAAGCCACATAGTTTTGGAGGTTCCTTCTCACACTTTCTGGGAGCCCTGAGCAGTCTCATTCCTTAGGAAAGCTCACTTTGCCCTTCCCCGCCCCACTAGACCAGAGTACCCTTCTGTCCCTTTATCCCTCCACCCTCTATTTCTGCCAAGTAGTTTTCGTATTGGCAAGTTATCACACCTTAAGAACAATATTGAAGAAAGAAAAAACACCCCCACATTTCTTCTGCATCACTGTCCTACCACATGGCACCACTTTTGTCTTTGGATCAGCTTTTATTTAGCCTTTTTTCCTGTCACCCTTCATCTCCAGCTTCCTGGTTTCCTGCCCTTACCTCTTTTCATATGTCCAGACACTTGCTTATGCTTTTTCTTTCAAAAGGCATACTCTTTCTCCAAGACCTTCCCTGAGGGCTGCCCCACCTTGCTGAGGACAGAGGGAGAGATGGCCCTCATCCATTCCTCCAGCTTTCCCTTTGCCCCAGAGCTCTTGGGAGCTGAGTAGGACATCTTGTGGTAAGATATTGTAGGGCTGGGCCACAGTGAGTGAGCCAAACATAGTGAATACTAGGGTGGAAGGGGCCGAGATTTGAGATGGGGAGTGGGTACAGCCACAGCCTGATCCCTTGGAAATGTGACCAAGACAGCAGCTGAGACTAGCTGTTGATCCTATGCTTTTCCCACTTGTTGATTTGTTTCTTGGCAGAGTATAAACTGGAACACACCTTGTGTTCCTGTGTAGCAGGCGTGGCCGGGTCCAGGCTTTCTCTTCTACTTGTTTTAGACTTTATCCTGGACATTTCTTAGTCATCCCAGCACTGAGCTCCTATTTTTAGTGCTACTACCTCCTATGGGACCTAAAATAAAGCTGGCTCATCTTCCTGGCCCCTCATTGGCTGGAGTATTGGTCATAGGCTAAGAGATTGGCTGGATTGGGTAAGCCACTGCCCCCCTACACTATCCATCCCAGCTGGCTCCTCTGGCGTTGGGTGAGGTCATAGGGACTGGAGCAAACTAGCAGGTTCCCTTAGTGAGGCTTCATAACCACTGGCAACATCTGGGTCCCACCCCCTTACAGAGGAGGAAGCTGAGGCCCTTCTTAGGGTAGTGACTTACATCATATTCCACGACAGTTAATCGTTGTCTGCCAGGGTTGACACCTCTTAGGTTCAGAGTCCTGTTATCAGGAGATGGGGAGGTAGTCAGACCCAACTATAGAACAGCATAAAAGTCTGCTGTCATGGGATCCTTCAGTGAGATGTGGGCTTCCGGCGGGGGGGGAGGGGGGGAGGTGCTGGCTAACAGAGCCAGAGTGGCTCTCATCTGGGGCTCTAGTTTGCCAACTAGCACCCTCAGAGCTGTGATGTTTGTAGGTGTGAGGGGGTTTCCCTTCCCCCTCAGCAGAGGGGGGCAATCCCCTTCCAACAGGGGCAGTGCTGGGATGGGGGGTATGGAGAGATGACATATTTCCCCCTCACAGCCTCCATTTCCCCTCCCAACAACCCTCAGTATTACTCTCTGATCTTCTGAACTCATATCTGCAGCTCTGAAAGTGGGTAGGGGTAACCCTGTCAGTGAAGAAATGAAGAGATTTACCAGTGCTCAAAGAAGTAAACTGCTCCCAACACTAAAATGGAGGGTCACTTGCTGTTTTTTTGCAAGTGGGGCATTGAGGAACCATCTCCCCCTCTCTCACTTTGTCTTCCTCCACCTGCCAATACAGCCCTGGGGCAGTGTTGATGGGACTGAGGACTGCAATAGAAGACACTGCACACACAGACATCTGTAGTTTCTGACCTGCAAAGTGGGAAGAATAGTAGTAACTCTGGCCTTGCAGGTTGTTGAGAGGATCAAATGAAAAGATGTGGGAGAGTGGTGCGGTTAGCTCCTCCTTAAAAGCCTCACCCCCCGTTGAGCGTTGAAGGGCTTGCTCTGACTTTCCTTTGTCTTGGCTCTACCCTCAGCTCCCATCCTATGTGCTTCACATCCCTGGCACCCCTTTGTTTCATCATCCATAGCTCCTCAAAGGAGGGGCTGAGTTGGGTCCACCTCTGGGCTCCCTGCACTGGTCTGTGTTGGGAGGGGTCTCCTACCAGTTCCCCAGGGCCTCTGTATGTTCCATGGGAATACAGACCTCAGCAAAGGATTTCCTGCTCAAGGAGGACAGGAGGGGTAGGGGTCAGTGAAGAAACAGCACCTGACTACCTCCTGCTCCCTTGGCACCAACACTTCCCTCTCTGTCTTGCTCATCTTGCAGGTCTCAACGAGGCCGGGTGACGCTCCAGAATGGGAGACAAGCCAATTTGGGAGCAGATTGGATCCAGCTTCATTCAACATTATTATCAGTTATTTGATAACGACAGAACCCAACTAGGCGCAATTTATGTAAGTCTTCAGCTCTAGGGCCTGAATGGGACTCCAGGGGATCAATTCAGATATTGGGCTAGCCTGTCCAGTTCACAAATTCTAGTAGCCCTCACTGGATTTGGCTCTACCCTTCTATCTGAGTTTCGGTCCATGGGACAGGGGGCCTGAAGCATAGCCCAACTACCTGGTCTACACATTCCCTTCTGTCATCTTCCGTAAGAGCAGCGATCCAGATATCCTTGGCAGGGTGTTCTGGGCTTGCCATCCCATGGTCCAGGGAGTGCCTCTGGTTCCAGATTGGGCAGTAGCAGGCAGATGCTAGGGCTCATGGTGCTCTCTGGAGGCAGCAGCTATGAGCATCATCACTGCAAAACTGAGCTCTTCGGGAGGCCCTAAGTCCAGCTTCCTTTTGGGGACCAAAAGGCCCTGAATGCTCATGGTAAATAAATGAGGTTAGCCCAGGGAGGCTGGTGTGTCTTTTTTTTTTTCCTTTTTAAGATTTTATTTATTTACTTGAGAGAGACAGCACGAGTTGAGGGGGGTGCAGAGGGAGAGTGAGAAGCACACTCCTCACTGAGCAGGGAGCCCGACTCGGGGCTTGATCCCAGGACCCCGAGATTGTGACCTGAGCCGAAGGCAGACACTTGACCGACTGAGCCACCCAGGCGCCAGAGGGAGGCTGGTGTGTCTTTTAAGAAACCCTTCTAGGCAGGCATTGTTTGGTGTTATTTTAATGATGATCGTATACACCAAGAACTACTTGGTGTAGTAGTTGCCCCTATCTGTGTCATTTCATATAATCCTCAGCACATGTCCCCTTTAAAGATCAGGAAACGGGCATCAAGCCCCGCATTGGGCTCCCTGCTCGGCGGGGAGCCTGCTTCTCCCTCTCCCACTCCCCCTGCCTGTGTTCCCTCTCTCGCTGTGTCTCTCTCTGTCAAATAAATAAATAAAATCTTAAAAAAAAAAAAAAAAGAAGAAGTGTCTGCCTTCAGTTCAGGTCATGGTCTCAGAGTCCTGGGATCGAGCCCTGCATCAGGCTCCCTGCTCAGCGGGGAGTCTGCTTCTCCCTCTCCCTCTACCAGCGCCCCCCCACGCTTGTGCTCGAGCTCTCTCCCTTTCAAATAAATAAAATCTTCAAAAATAATAAATAAATAAAGGTCAGGAAACAGATTCAGGAAAATAAGTAACTTGCCAAATATTATAGCTGGTAAGCAGCAGAGGCACTTTTGAGTTCTGCCCATGAAAGCTATGGCAGGGGAAATCTGGAGGGCAGGGGAGGAAGCTAGTGGGTTGCATGTTGATGGAAGGGAGGGTCCCAGACTAGGCCTTGGGAGGCCTTGTCATCTTCCATCCTTCCCTGACCCTATGGATGTCCCATGGGAATGGCCTTAGTAGAATTCGGCCTGAGCTCTAGAGATGGTGATGAATATAGGTTGTTTCCAAGTTATTTCTCATGGGCTTTTCTAGGACTGGTGCTGACTGACTACACAGCAGGATGACTTGGCTGAGTCTTGGCCACATATACCCTGCCTGGGGCTCAGGCATATCAGAGGCCATATAACTTCTTGAATAAAAACTGGGAAACAAACTTACTAAATACATTTGTATTTTGTTAGTGTTTCAGAGCCTGGGCTCTGGGAAGATAGAGTATAATTAAAAAGGTTGTTAATAGTGTAAAGTATGGAAGCTACCTTCAGTTCCCTTCTTTACAGATAAGGAAACTGAGGCTTAGACTCATTGTTTCCAAATAAGACCCTGACCCCATGTTTTCTGGTTTTCAGATTGACGCATCATGCCTTACGTGGGAAGGACAGCAGTTCCAGGGGAAAGCTGCCATTGTGGAGAAGTTGTCTGTAAGTAAGAGCCAGGGCCCTGCTGTCAGCAGCTACTTCCCTGCCCTGCTGGCTACAGCATACTACGCACTGTTTCTTTCTTTTTTTTTTTTTTAAGATTTAATTAATTTATTTGACAGAGAGAGACAGTGAGAGAGGGAACACAAGCAGGGGGAGTGGGAGAGGGAGAAGCAGGCTTCCCGCTGAGCAGGGAGCCCGATGCGGGGCTCGATCCCAGGACCCTGGGATCATGACCTGAGCCGAAGGCAGACGCTTAACGGCTGAGCCACCCAGGCGCCCACCACGCACTCTTTCTTTTGCAGAGCCTTCCGTTCCAGAAAATCCAGCACAGCATCACGGCACAGGACCATCAGCCCACGCCAGATAGCTGCATCATCAGCATGGTTGTGGGCCAGCTCAAGGTAACAGTACTGCTGCCTCATAACACTGGTGGTGGTAGGAAGGAGTGGGCAGGCAGAGGAGAGAGCCCTGCGCCCTTGCCTTCTCTGTGATTTGACCTGCTTATCAAGGGACACCCAAAGCATCTAGAGCTGTGTAATTCAATACAATAACCACTAGTCACATTTTTAAATTATATTTTAATTTAATTTAATTTAATTTAATCTTATTTTTTTTAAAGATTTTATTTATTTATTCATGAGAGACAGAGAGAGAGAGAAGCAGGCTCCCAAGGAGCAGGGAGCCCGATGCGGGACTCGATCCCAGGACCCTGGGATCATGACCTGAGCCGAAGGCAGACGCTTAACCATCTGAGCCACCCAGGCGCCCTAAATTATATTTTAATTTTAATGGTGATTTTTAAATTACATTAACATGAAATAAAGTTAAAATGGAGTTTCTCTGTTGAACTAGCCATTTTTTAAGTGCTCATAGTCCTTGTGGCTGCCTATTGGACAGCGCAGACATAGAATTTTTTTTTTTTTTAAGATTATTTATTAGAGGGGCACCTGGGTGGCTCAGTTGTTGGGTGTCTGCTTTTGGCTCGGGTCATGATCCCAGGGTCCTGGGATCAAGCCCCGCATCGGGCTCCCTGCTTCTCCCACTCCCACTCCCTCTGCTTGTGTTCTCTCTCGCTGTGTCTCTCTCTGTCAAATAAATAAATAAATAAAATCTTAAAAAAAAAAAAAAGATTATTTGAGTGTGCGAGTGGGGGGAGGGGCAGAGGAAGGGAGAGAGAGAGAAAAAGAGAAAATCTTCAGAATGCTCCCCACTGAGCGCAGAGCCTGACATGGGCTCGATCTCACGACCCATGAGATCACGACCTGAGCAGAAATCATGAGTCGGACACTTAACCAACTGAGCCACCCAGGTGCCCCCAGACATAGACTATTCCTGTTGTTACAGAAAGTACTATTGGAGAGTACTGGTCTAGAGCCTTTCTGGAAAAGGGACAAGAGGTATAGGAGCAGGGTGGAGCTGTGGTGCCAAGCTACTGGGCCTTTGCACTGCCCTGAGGTGTAAGTGGGCTTTCTGTAGACAGCTGGACCCAGAGGGGCCCGCTGGGTGCTGAGTCGCAGTCACCTGCTGGAGTCCATGCTGCCACTCCCTGAGCTGGCTGCTGGCTCCTCCACCTGCTGAGCAAAGCAGATTCCTGGAACTCCTGCTTCTCTTTGCACTTTCCTTTCTTTTTCTCAAGACCTGTCCTCTTCAAAGCCTTTAGCTCTTCAGTCCCCCAAGAACTCTCCCAGGAACTCGTACCCATTGTGCTCCAGCAGACTGAAGCCAGATTCTTAGTTTCTAAAAAGCCTCTCCTCCTTCCTAAAGCAGGACAAATTGGTTGTCCCTTGACCAGGTCCCAGTCTCCTGGGCTTGTGTCACTGTGGGGCTCTGAAGGTCTGTATGCCTTCTCCCTAGGCTAGGTGGGGCCTTCTGAGTCAAATACAAGGACAGAGAGAGGGAGCCTCTAGGCCTCTGCCATGGACCCATGGACCCAGAGGGACCTACCTTCTGGCCTGCACTTTGCTGTCAGTTTTTCCTGCCTGCCCAACATACCCTGCCCAGAGTTTGTGCTCAAATAGGCCCTTTTGGGTGAAGAGGTCTCTCCAGGGGGCTCAGTGCCCACTTTCCAGGCTAGGGTCAGTATTCCTTGCCCATTCCTATGTGGCTTCAGGTTCATTCTGGTGTTCCTGTCCAACTCAGAACCCCAAAAGACTGATTTGCCTTCTTGCTGATGATAACTCCCAGAAAACCCAGCAGTGTTAGAGACCGAGGTGGTTAACTGGGCTTCTACCCTAACTAGGCTTTATCCTGGTCTTCTGCAGTTTGGCTGAAGGTGTTTTGCCTTTCTTTTCTCGTTGCAATTGTTGTATATATGACATGACAGGAAACATCACCTGGTGGCATTGCTTCGTTTTTGCTCTGTAGAGCTGTGATTACAGTGTGAACTCAGTTTTGAGGATTTTCTCACCTACCTGGTCACAGTTAGTATTAGCTGCAGTTTCTCCTAATTGGACTAACTGGCATAGTAATCAGACAGATGCTAAGACTGTTTAGTTTTTAGGTACTATAAGTTACGTGGTGAGCACTGCAGAAGTCTTTCAAATTGATCACCGTGCCTAGAGACATGAGCTCAGAGCAGGTCCTTTCTCTGCTCTGTTGCAGTAGCTAACTGGTGACTTACTTGGCAGTTTAAGTGCATGCAGCAGTGTGAGCTGCCATCCATAGCCCCTGTGTGCCCAGTATGTTGTATCAATTCACATTCACAAGTATCCCTTGGCTATACTGGAATTTAAGTCCAAGACAGTAGGGTCTGATCCCAAAGTCAGCATTCTTTTGTCCTGTTCCCCTACCACTGAACTACCTTCCTGTTCTTTGGCCCACTAACTGAATCATTTTCTTTCTCCTCACAGGCTGATGAAGACCCCATCATGGGGTTCCACCAGATGTTCCTATTAAAGAACATCAACGATGCTTGGGTTTGCACCAATGACATGTTCAGGCTTGCCCTGCACAACTTTGGCTGACCTCCTCCCAGCCAGGCACTCATGCTGTTTCCTCCTCCCTCCTCTTCCTGATACTATTCACACTCCTCCAGATGCCCCAAATATCATACACAAACGAGCAGGGCCGCGGCGGGAGCGGGCGCAGTGCGCTGCTACCGAGGTATTGTGCATGATGTTTGGACGCTAGACTAGTTGCATCTGACAGGAGAAGTTTGTGTTGTACCAGCGCATGCCTTGGAAAGACTTAAGTAATGCAAAAGGTTGTCTTTTTTTTTTTTTTTTTTTTTTTTTAATCTACTGACAAGTTGCTCTAGTAACCCAAAGAAGTGAAGGAGAAAGCAGCTGCCTCACCGCCCAGATATTGATTTGTTCGGATGTTTCAATGCCTCATGATACAATAAAACCACAAAATTTTCTTAACAGTTTAAATTGTTTTAATTAGTTTAATAGTTGGCTGGGCATCAGTAATCACCCTGCCCCATTGGCTCTCTCATGTCTCACCTTCCCACCTCTACCCCAACTCAGCAATACCTGTTGCAAAGAGAAAACTGCTGAAGCAGCACTCCCAGCTAGCTTCTCTCAGAAGCCCTGTAGGGCATAGTATTCCCCACCTCAGTCCCCCTGGTCTTGGAAAACTGAGCTGCAGGCAGAGCTCAGGTCCGGCCCAAAGCTTCCTTTGCACTGAAGCCTCTGCAGTCAGTTCTGATGACTCCTACATTGGGTAGGATCAGGACTCTGGTAATAGAGATGATCTAGAATCCCACTGAAAGTGACTCATCAGGTTCAGGTGCTCTGGACTGAGGCCTCAGCAAAACTACCCTGTATAAAATGAGCAAAGGTTTGAGGAGAGGGTCCTGTTCTACCCCCCAGAACGGTCAGGATCACATCCAGGGTACCCCACAAACCCCAAGCCAAGCAGAGGGCAACTCAGATTTTGTCCCACCTGCTTTGGATATCATTGCCCGGAGGTGAATGCCCAGAACGCCCAGCCTCCATTGCCCACAGAGCCAGGCCCAGTTGGGTTGGAGTATAGACTTAGAGTTACAAAAGTAGGCAATCGGAGTCTGAGTTTGAGGGATTTGTGCTCTGGGATTTCTCACCCCTCAGACATCTGCAAGGCATCTCTAAGCCTCCTGCTGTTTCCTCACCACACACACACACACCTTCACATTGTTTTCAAGTCCCAGGAAATCTTAACTGTTGGGGCAGTTTCTGCTTCTCACTTTGGGGGAGAGAGGCCTTGCCCATTGCAGAACTAGCCCTTTAGCCCTGAGACCTCTGGTGGTATAAACCTGGTGGCAAGATAGCAACCAGAAGCTAGAACCAAACCCAGGTCTTGGGCTGGTGCCTGTTAGGGGTTTCAGGATTGGTGAGGGCACCACAGTTATGCCTGACCTGCACTCCCCCTTCCTTCCTGCACTATGGATGGAGGAGGCCAAGGACTCCTCAGACCCCCATAAGTTGTCGGGCTACACTGAGCACAGGACTGGATGATGTGCTGTTTTTAGAAGGCCACAAATTCAGGAGATTTCAGTGGGACTGATTTAGGATGCTGTGTGTTTGGGGAGTGGGGGTTGGGAGAGAGGTAGGTGCCTGCTGCCTCTTACACCACCCTGTATAAAATCTGCAATACAGCTTCTTCCATGTACCTGTGCCTGAAATTTCTGCAATAAAGAGGTGTTTGTAAACTCTGGTTTCTTTCTTCCTGCCTGAGGGTGTCAGGCCTGGGTGGGCAGGGGATGCTGGGGGACATTAACAATGTGATGTTCATGGTTTGACCATCTCCCCTTGCAATTCCTCGGCTTATGATTCCCCTGAGACCTTGGGTTGCCCTGCCCCATTTCCCCAAAGGGAAACCTAGGCTCGTACCAATTCAGCTTCTTCCTTGGTAGGGTCTTAGGGACTGTAACCTGGGCGGCTGAGTTGATCCAGTTCCAGGCCCATCATGAGCCCATGTTCTGGGAATGGACATAGACTGGGCAGGAGATCCTGAGCCGAATAGGGGTTTGGGCGGTCCAGTACGTGGACATTTGCTCTACCTCAGCCCTGAGGAACGCCCGTTGACCAAGGGGTCCAGGAGCAGCGAAGCTCCCGCCCCCCCAGCCCGGAACGTTTCTTCTCCACCCCGCGCAGGTTCCGGGAGCCGGCGCTCCGGCGGGCCGGAAGTGGAGGCGGTTGGTGGGGCCGGTGGGGTACACGGACGCGGCGCGGGCGGCGGTTTGCTGGCTGCGGGTGGACGGAGTCGAGTGACCGGTGTCCTGGTGTCTGGTCCCGGCAGGGCTGTGCGCGGCTGCACCGTGCGCGTCGGCAGCGAAACGAACGCGGCGCGGACGAGGCGCCCGCGGCTGGGCCCATGGCCTCCTCCTGCGCGAGCATCGACATCGAGGACGCCACGCAGCACCTGCGGGACATCCTCAAGCTGGACCGGCCCGCGGGGGGTGAGCCGGGACAGCGGGGGTGGGCCTTTGGCGAGCGGGCAGAAGGGCGGCGCGGACCTCAGGGTCCGCAGGTCCCTCAGGACCCATACCGCATCTTCCTGGCTGATGAGGTAAGACGAGGGTTGGAGCAGTAAATTCCTGAGCGTGCCCCACAAGGGTGCAGATCCCTTCTCATCTCGGTGCCGGGCCGTTGTGCCTCGTCCTTCAGCGTCTCTGCTGAAGGTGAGGTTCCTTCTTTCAATCCGCAGGGCCCCCTTCGTGTCCTGGCTCCAAGGTCTGAAGTGTTCCTGGGACTAGCTCAGGTTCCCCATCCTTATGCCATATAGTTCAGAGGCCTGGTCTGGGCCCTGTATGCCGAGTTCTGGGTCTAGACCTAAGCACTGTGCTGAGGAGCCACTGGTCACCCTCTGCAAATTGCCCTTCACTCTGGAATACAGACTCCAGGCCTGCTGTTCTAAAATTGATTTTCAGGAGGCAGGTGACCACCCCCGTTTTATGTCCTTTCTGGGATTAAAGCAAATCACAGACTGCACGGCCCTGATTGGATTAGGCTACAAACATCTGCAAGCACTAGTTTATATTTCCATTCATTTAGACTTTACATGGGCTTGCAGTGATACCTCAGAGCTGCTCCTGCCCTCAAAGAGCCCCCAGGACATAGAGAACTAATGAGGTTGTAATATAATGCTGTTGTCAATGAAAAAAAAAAAAAAAAAAGGAGTAATTTGGTACTGTGATGGAAACAGGGTACTGAGGTTGGGGCTGGAGAGTGCCTGAGAACAGATTTGAGAGAGAAGACAATGTTCAGGCTAGGTGTTAATAATATGAACAGGTGATTTGGTGTCAGGAATGGCACTCTGCAAAGAAGAAATAGCATGTGTGAAGGCACCAGTTTCCTGACAGGTCTGGGGACCTGTGAAAAGTTGTAGTGGTTGAAAGACCAGCTGGTGATGGTGGTGTGGGGTATGCAGTGGCCACAGCTGAGAATTGGTGTTTCTTCAAACCCTGTTCTTAAACTTGCTGGGAGGCCCAAACTAGCTGCTTTTGAAAGCAGGCACTGGTGCTCACACTGGGTGGGTTTAGCTACCCCTTGCCACCTGGGGAAAATCCATCTGCTGCCTGAAACCACTGAGCACTTTGCCCCACACCTGGAGTCTGTGCTCCCTTTACTTGTGAGCTTGGCTTAGACCGCTCATGCTCATCAGCTCTGTGAAGACTAGAATGCTCAAAGGTTTGGTAGAGTCTGGCATGGCCAATATTTTGCAGATTGTTTGTCCTCGTGGTAGCCTGCCTGGGAGGGAGAGTGGCCAGCTTACCCCTGAGCAGCTAAAGTGTCTCTGATCCAAGTGAAGTGGCCTGGAGGTTTTCCACTTAATTCCTTATATGTTGATTGGTACTTAATTGCCTCACTTGCCAAATAGCTCTTTTTTGTCTCCTCTGGAGGCACTGGAGGACCATGTCAGATGCCAAACTATTTTATGACTAGAAACTTGCCATGTTTTTCAGTGTGGAGCACTAGTCTCCTTGTCACCTGGGAGTTTTAGGGTGGTATCCGAGCCTATGAGGGTGCTTGAAATAGCCAACGGCAAGCAACTGAAATGCTGCCTTTCCTGACTACACACCTTATCCTAGAGTTTCTCTCCATTGTCCAGCTCCTTCGTGTCCATTCTTTCTGAGGTTACCTGCCCAAGGTGGCTTCTTCTGAGCCATTTCTTTGAGGGGCTTGTTTCTTTCTTTCTTACTCCTACATCATATCAGTGTACTTTCATGCCTTGGGAGCCCATCTTCCCTTCTCTACCATCTGCCACTGTCTTGGTCTAGGACCTGGTATCTCTTACCTGGATTCTTAACTATTCTACATGCTGCTTTAGAGCAGTCATTCTTCTGGCCATAGCAGACCAGGTCACCTTCCCGTTTAAAACTCTGTGTGGCTCTCAATGCCACAGGGAGAATTTAAGCACCCAAGCTTCATATCTGAGACCTCTGTGGCTTGTCTTTCCTCCATCTTTCCTATGTTTGTGTGTTCCAGCCACACTGGGTCTGATGGACCTCCTTTTATGAAGTCTGTCCTGACCCTTCCCATGCTTTCCCTCAAGTACAGAGTCCCTCTGTGCTAATCTGGGCCTAAATATTAATTGGCTTCACAGGGTTCTTGATGGCTTTACTCCAAAAACATGCATGTCTTTGGTCCTTGCAGACATTGTGTCAACCATCAGTGTTTATGGAACAAAAGATGAACCAAGGGTACTCCTCCCCACTGACATGGCTCCCTGTTTTGTTTTGTTTTTTAAGATTTTATTTATTTATTTGACAGAGAGAGCACAAGCAGGGGGAACCACAGAGGGAGAGGGAGAAGCAGGCTCCCCACTGAGCAGGGGACCCTGGGATCCTGACCTGAGCCAAAGGCAGACGCTTAACTGACTGACCCCCCAGGTGTCCCGAGGACCTCATGGTTCTTAAATGAAGGTCTGCAGGAGGAGAGGCCAGTGGGCAGGTGGAACAACCTCAACAGAGTGGACCTTTCTGTCCCCAGGTCCCAGTGCAGAGAGCCAGCGGCCATCTAATGCCTACAATGGGGATCTTAATGGGCTTCTTGTCCCAGACCCCCTCTGCTCAGGTGATGGTACTTCAGCAAACAAGCCTGGTCTCCGGGCCATGCCACCTATTAACCTTCAGGAAAAGCAGGTCATGTGAGTGTCTGGGAAATGGCAATGGTGGTGTTGGGGTCCTTGGGGTGGTGTACTTAACCACATTATATTTGTACTAGGATGAGGGGCAAGGACAAGCTCAAGAGCTTGGGCTGGATCTGAAGTTTGGGCTTCCATTTTAGCATGGAAATAGGCCCATTACTAAGGAGGGAGGTGAGCAAAGGGAGCTGTGGGTATGGGGACCAGTGGACCAGGCAGAGTTGAGCATCTGGACTTGACACCTTCACCAGAGTGGTTGTATTCTCTCCCCCTTCCAACCCTGCCCATTGAGACTTTGCGGGAACAGGAGTCAAGCTTGTGCACCCCTCCCCCTAGCTGCCTCACAGGAGATGACAGCTCTACATGCATCGGGATTTTGGCCAAGGAGGTGGAGATTGTGGCTAGCAGTGACTCTAGCATCTCAAGCAAAGCACGGGGCAGCAACAAGGTGGGCACCATGACGTTGTGGCACGTATGGCGGATGTGGGCACATTAAGCCTCTCCCTCCCCTCCCATGCTGCCAGTTACTGTGATGATCACCTTGACAGGTAGTGTGCCTCAGTCTCAGGAAGCCAGCGTTAGCGGCCAAATCTCTGTGGGAATCTGGCCCCAAGAGTTGTGAATAGGTGGCTGGGCTCACACATGTGTCTTTCGTATCCCCAGGGATGCTGGAGATCAACTAGGCCCTGATAAATCTACCCTAGCCCTCAGCCTCTATGACCTTCTTCATCCTTTGTTCTCAGGTGAAAATCCAGCCTGTGGCCAAGTATGACTGGGAACAGAAATATTACTATGGCAACCTGATAGCTGTGTCCAACTCCTTCTTGGCCTATGCCATTCGGGGTGAGTAGGGGCAGGAGGGAGGAGGGAGGTGTTCTGCTAGAAGCCCCAGAGATGCAGATCCAGTGTCAGACCACTCAGCCCACTCAGCTCTTAGGGTACAATAGAAGGCTTGTCTATCCTGCCTCCACCTCTGACAGGCTTTGGGGAGCTGAGGGGAAAACTGAGCTTGAGACTGGTAGTGGCAAAGAGGCAGGCAAGGGCAGGGCTTCTCTGCTGCTGCCCGGGCCTGGATACTTCCTCAGGACCTCCCGCTCTTCTGATTCCAGCTGCCAACAACGGCTCGGCGATGGTGCGGGTGATCAGTGTCAGCACTTCAGAGCGGACCCTGCTCAAGGGCTTCACAGGCAGTGTGGCTGATCTGGCCTTTGCACACCTCAATTCCTCACAGCTGGCCTGCCTGGATGAGGCAGGCAACCTGTTCGTGTGGCGCTTGGCTCTGGTTAATGGCAAAATTCAGTATCCTTTCTCTGGGGCGGGGTGGGGGCTACCAGACAAACCTCATCATCCACCTGTTTAGTCCTTAACACCGTGCTCAGAGAAGAGATCTTGGTCCACATCCAGCAGCCAGAGGGCACAGCACTGAACCACTTCCGCAGGATCATCTGGTGCCCCTTCATCCCAGAGGAGAGTGAGGACTGCTGTGAGGAGGGCAGCCCCACGGTGGCCCTGTTGCACGAGGACCGGGTGAGGGAACCAGGCATGGGGGGAGAGAAGGGTTCAGAGAAGCCATGGTGTGGGCAGGGGCTGAACACTCACCTTGTACCCTCCAGGCTGAGGTGTGGGATCTGGACATGCTCCGCGCCAACCACAGCACCTGGCCTGTGCGTGTCAGCCAAATCAAGCAAGGCTTCATCGTGGTAAAAGGCCACAGCACTGTAAGCCTGCCACTGACTGCCCCCCTGCCCTCCCCTGTTTCTTTATGCCCCTCATCTCTTCCTTGAACCTTCAGCTGCGCAGGCAGCTTTACTGGCACTCTGCCCATGGGAACTCTGAACACAAAGTGACCCTTACCTAGAGAGTGCACACCTAACCTGCTGAACCCTGTGAGGCTGGTCTTCTCTACAGCCCCTCATTTAGTGAGGCTTTGATACAGACATACACAT
Source organism: Mirounga angustirostris (assembly GCF_029215605.1). Classification (NCBI taxonomy): domain Eukaryota; kingdom Metazoa; phylum Chordata; class Mammalia; order Carnivora; family Phocidae; genus Mirounga; species Mirounga angustirostris. The sequence goes on along the minus strand of NW_026991724.1, from coordinate 18,084,423 downwards.
CCACTGTGGGTCAGCTCAGCTCACTGCCATCCTCACCGGAGAAGGGCTTGCTCCCACCACTAGTCAGGTGGCAAAGCAGGGCTCTTTGGGTTCTTCCCAGTGCCTGAGTGAAGGGGCCCTCTCACCTGATGGGACTGTCCTGGCTACTGCAAGCCATGATGGCTTTGTCAAGTTCTGGCAGATCTACATTGAGGGGCAGGATGAGCCAAGGTAAGGCAGGGCCTGAGGGACCAAGACCTCCCCCGCCCCCCGGTGAGGACAAGATCATCCACTCATGTCCCTTGTCTGCCTCCTTGCAGGTGTCTGCATGAATGGAAACCTCATGATGGGCGGTCCCTTTCCTGCCTCCTGTTCTGTGACAACCACAAGAAACAGGACCCTGAGTGAGTGAGTGGGCAGGCAGGCGGGTAGAGGGCTGGACCTTGGTTCTCCAGTAGGGGGCCCAGCCAGCTATTCGATGCCTTGCTGCTTTGCAGAGTCCCTTTCTGGAGGTTCCTCATCACTGGTGCTGACCAGAATCGGGAGCTCAAGATGTGGTGCACGGTGTCCTGGACCTGCCTCCAGACCATTCGGTAAGCAGAGGCTGAGCAGGGGCAGCAGGGTGACAGATTGGGCTCTTTCCACTTTCTGTCTCATTAATCCTGCCTCCCCGGCCCCACAGCTTCTCCCCAGATATCTTCAGCTCAGTGAGTGTACCCCCCAGCCTCAAGGTTTGTCTGGACCTCTCAGCAGAATACCTTATTCTCAGCGACGTGCAACGGAAGGTAGGCTCTCGTGGGGACAGCCTGGGCAGAGCTGGTATCGTCAGGGAGGCAGGGGTGTTGGGCACAGCCCCAGCACTCCCAGCCTCTGAGCCCAGCTGTGGGTGTACTGTGTGTGCAGGTCCTCTATGTGATGGAACTGCTGCAGAACCAGGAGGAAGGCCGTGCCTGCTTCAGCTCAATCTCTGAGTTCCTGCTCACCCATCCTGTGCTGAGCTTTGGTATCCAGGTTGTGAGTCGCTGCCGACTGCGGCACACTGAGGTTCTGCCTGCCGAGGAGGAGAATGACAGCCTAGGGGCTGGTGAGCTGCTCAGGGTCAGGGAACATGTTTGTCTGTAGCGAAGTGTGGAGGCATAGAGGGCCAGGGCTTAATTGCCCGCGCTGTCTTCGTAGATGGGACCCACGGAGCTGGTGCCATGGAGTCTGCAGCCGGTGTGCTCATCAAACTCTTTTGTGTGCATACTAAGTGAGTGTGTTGGGGAATCTGACCTGTGCCCTGTCTGTGCCCCTCCCCACCCTACTGATGTTGGCCTCTTTGAGCTCTCTCCCATGCTCACCCTTCTCTGCCTGTAGGGCCTTGCAGGATGTGCAGATCCGTTTCCAGCCGCAGTTGAACCCTGATGTGGTGGCCCCGCTCCCCACCCACACTGCCCATGAGGACTTCAGTGAGTGAGGTGTAAGAGGGAGGCAGGTTAGACTGACCAGGGTCTGAGATCTGACTCAAGTGGCAGCTTTCCCCACAGCATTTGGAGAGTCTCGACCTGAACTGGGCTCTGACGGCCTGGGGTCATCTACCCAAGGCTCCCAGCCCGACCCCCGGCGCATAGTGGAGCTGCCTGCGCCCGCTGACTTCCTCAGTCTGAGCAGTGAGACCAAGCCCAAGCTGATGACACCTGACGCCTTCATGACACCTAGCGCCTCCCTGCAGCAGGTGTGCTGGGGGAGGGGTGTGGGGCGCAGGGCAGGGGGCCCCTGGACCACCCCACGTGCAGGCCACAGCCTTACTCTCCTGCATCTCCCCAGATCACTGCGTCCCCCAGCAGCTCCAGCTCCAGCTCCAGCCCCAGCTCCTCCTCTCTTACAGCCGTGTCTGCCATGAGCAGCGCCTCCGCTGTGGAGCCGTCCTTGCCCAGGTGAAGCGACGGTCAGAGTTGGGGGATGGCGGGGGCTGGTGCCAGGTGATGCCAAGCTCTGGCTGCTACACCTCCGCCTTCCTGCCAGCAGGCCGCCTGAGGAGCTGACCTTGAGCCCCAAGCTGCAACTGGATGGCAGTCTGGCGCTGAGCAGCAGCAGTGGCCTGCAAGCAAGCCCACGCAGCCTCTTGCCCGGCCTGCTCCCAGGGCCAGCTGACAAACTGACTCCCAAAGCACCTGGGCAGGTGTGTGTGTGGGTGTGTATGAAGTGCAGGGTGGCAGGTATGTGGTAGTGGGAAGCTTGGTGGCACTTTCCTCCCACAGCACCTGAGGTCGTTCCCTGAGGTCATCCCAGCCTCCCCTGTTCCCTGGAGGGCAGCTTTTCAGCCTGTATCCATCCCCCCCTCCTCTCCTCCTGGGCTGTGGGAGTTTTGACCTGAATCCCCCTTCTCCACTGTCCCGTCGCTGCAGACGTCAGGCCTCTTCTGTGTGCCCCCCACCCCCACACCCCACCACCTAAGCCCCATCTTTGCTCCGCCTCAGGTGCCTACTGCTGCCTCTGCACTGTCCCTGGAGCTACAGGAAGTGGAGCCCTTGGGGCTACCCCAGGCTTCTCCCAGCCGCACCCGCTCCCCTGATGTTATCTCCTCAGCTTCCACTGCCCTGTCCCAGGACATCCCTGAGATCGCCTCTGAGGCCCTGTCCCGTGGTTTTGTCTCCTCTGCTCCTGAGGGTCTTGAGCCAGACAGTATGGCCTCAGCTGCCTCAGCGCTACACCTGCTGTCCCCACGGCCCCGGCCGGGGCCCGAGCTTGGCTCCCAGCTTGGCCTGGATGGAGGCCCTGGGGATGGGGATCGGCACAGTACCCCTTCCCTTTTGGAGGCAGCATTGACCCAGGAGGCCACAGCCCCTGACAGTCAGGTCTGGCCTACGGCACCAGACATTACTCGTGAGACCTGCAGCAGCCTAGCAGAGAGGTGAGGAACCTGGGAGGGGAACGTGTGCTGGTGGGAGGGGTTCCAGGTAGAGTCATCCGCTGTTGAGTTGGCCTGTTCCTTCAGTCCCAGGAATGGCCTCCAGGAGAAGCACAAGAGCCTGGCCTTCCACCGCCCACCTTATCACCTGCTGCAGCAGCATGACAGCCAGGACGCCAGTGCTGAGCAAAGGTGGGTACCACCCTACACTGTTCCTCTCATGAGGGAGGGCCCGCAAGTGGCTCGGGGCTGATTTTTCTCCCTCCCCTTTTCACAGTGACCATGACGATGAGGTGGCTAGCCTTGCCTCTGCCGCAGGAGGCTTTGGCGCCAAAGTTCCCCCTCCACGGCTACCGGCCAAGGACTGGAAGACCAAGGGTTCTCCTCGAGCCTCACCCAAGCTTAAGAGAAAGGGCAAGAAAGATGACGGGTAGGGGGTGGGGTCCTGCGGCCCGGGAGAGGGGTGGTCCTCCGGCTGCCCTGCGTGACATGGCCTGAGGCGCTTCTTGTCCATGGCAGGGATTCGGCTGTGGGATCCCGGCTCATGGAGCACCAGGTAAGTGAAGTAACGGCCTTTCTATTTCTGAGACTTCTCCCTGTGAGGATGGGGGAGAGCTCTGGGCCATTCCCTGGTCTGGTGCGTGGGAATGTATGGGGCAGGCATCACCTGCCTGTCGCTGCTCTTGGCAGGTGGCAGAAGCTCCTGAGGACTGGCCAGCACTGATCTGGCAACAGCAGAGGGAGCTGGCAGAGCTGCGGCACAGCCAGGAAGAATTGCTGCGGCGTCTTTGCAGCCAGCTTGAAGGCCTGCAGAGCACTGTCACGGGCCACGTAGAACGCGCCCTGGAGTCACGGCATGAGCAGGAGCGTATCCTTACGGGTCATGGCCCGGCATGGCATAGGGGTGGGGACGGCAGCAGCATTCTTGGCCCAGGAAGGGATGTGGGACCTGCCCCAGGCCTATTCCTTAGCTGCAGTGCAGAGCGGCGGCTGGAGCGGGCACTAGCTGAGGGGCAGCAGCGGGGTGGGCAGCTGCAGGAGCAGCTGACCCAACAACTGTCCCAGGCACTGTCTTCGGCTGTAGCTGGGCGGCTGGAGCGCAGCCTGCGGGATGAGATCAAGAAGACGGTGCCTCCGTGTGAGCTGGGCGTGGAGACTTCTGGGTGGGCCAGGTGGGAGTGGGGCTTCCTGTCTGCCAAGCTGCCTTTTGTGGCTCCACCTATTCCTCCTGGTCCTGCCACAGGTGTCTCCAGGAGCCTGGAGCCAGTGACAGGCCAGCTGAGCAGCTCAGTGGCCACCAAGCTCACAGCCGTGGAGGGTAGCATGAAAGAGAGTATCTCCAAGCTGCTAAAGTCCAAGGTGCTGTAGGGCCCGAGATGCGGGAGGTTGGTGGTTGGTGGGCCTGGTCATGCCAACTTGGGCTTAGCCTTTCAACTCAGACCTCCCTCTACCCCCAGAACCTGACAGATGCCATTGCCCGAGCAGCTGCAGACACGTTACAGGGGCCGATGCAGGCCGCCTACCGTGAAGCCTTCCAGAGTGTGGTGCTGCCAGCCTTTGAGAAGAGCTGCCAGGCCATGTTCCAGCAGATCAATGATAGCTTCCGACTGGGCACGCAAGAGTGTGAGTGGGGTCATATGCCTCGCGGTGGGAGGGGCTGCCCCTCTCTCCCCTACCATCCCTCTCATGGCCTCTGTGGTCGCCTTCCAGACTTGCAGCAGCTGGAGAGCCACATGAAGAGCCGGAAGGCGCGAGAACAGGAGGCACGGGAGCCTGTGTTGGCCCAGTTGCGGGGCCTGGTCAGCACACTGCAGGGCGCCACTGAGCAGATGGCGGCCACCGTGTCCAGCAGCGTCCGGGCTGAGGTGCAGCACCAGCTGCACGTGGCTGTGGGCAGGTGTGTGGTATTGGGCAGGGTATTGGGCAAGGTGCCGGGTTTGGAAAGTGCCAGACCAGACTTCCTGTCTACCTCATCTCCCTCACTTCCCTTTGCAGCCTGCAGGAATCCATTTTAGCACAGGTACAGCGCATCGTTAAGGGCGAGGTGAGTGTAGCCCTCAAGGAGCAGCAGGCCACCGTGACATCTAGCATCATGCAGGCCATGCGTTCAGCTGCTGGCACGCCTGTCCCCGCTGCCCACCTCGACTGCCAGGCCCAGCAAGCCCATATCCTGCAGCTGCTGCAGCAGGGCCACCTCAATCAGGCCTTCCAGCAGGTATGCCAGGCAGTAGGTCCAGGTAGGGTCAGGCATCTCCTGACAGGGCCCACATACCATACCCTACCTGCCAAGCTCTGGGTGGTCTGGCCCCAGTACACTGTTCTTGATTCTCTTTGGCTTCAGGCCATTTCCCCTTCTTTCCCCTTTGCCTGAACCCTTTCGAAATTTCTACCTCTGCTTACCTTGCTTCATGAGCACTCCTCTTAGGAAACCTTTCCTGATCCCCCAGAGTAACAACACAGTTCTCTAGTACTGTCTCTGGGCTCCTGAGCATTCCCCCTCTGGAGCCCTCAGTACCCTCCTCTGGTCATCCTCACCCGAACCACACGGCCAGACAAGCAGGTATTCCCTTCTGACCTTAACTATAAACACTCTTCTGTCCCTAGGCCCTGACAGCTGCTGACCTGAACCTGGTGCTGTATGTGTGTGAAACTGTGGACCCAGGGCAGGTTTTTGGGCAGCCACCCTGCCCACTCTCCCAGCCTGTGCTCCTTTCCCTCATCCAGCAGCTGGCCTCTGACCTTGGTACTCGAACTGACCTCAAGCTCAGGTGAGTGGACTCGGGGATCAGGAGACAGGCTGGGGTGAAGGTGGAGGAGCAGTCCAAGCAGAGACTCCTGCCTGACTCTGCTTCCTAATTTTTTCCACCAATCCCCTCTGTCCCCATCCATCTCCGACTTTGAGCCCCCCGCTTTGTCAGCAGTCGTTCTGGGCCTCAGTGCCACCAGGGGGCGCTCCCATCTGCTGGAGCCCACCTTTATCCTGTCCCTTTCTTCCACCACAGCTACCTGGAAGAGGCTGTGATGCACCTGGACCACAGTGACCCCATCACTCGGGACCACATGGGCTCCGTCATGGCCCAGGTGCGCCAGAAGCTCTTCCAGTTCCTGCAGGCTGAGCCACACAACTCACTTGGCAAAGTGGCCCGGCGTCTCAGCCTCATGCTGCATGGCCTTGTAACCCCTAGCCTCCCTTAGCTAAGCCTGCCTTGCCCAGGGGTGGGGAGGCACTGAAGGCCAGCAGACAGGCCTAGGGCAAAAGCAGGGTCATGTCTACTCTTTTACGTGCTCAGGCTCCCACCTCGGGGGTGTTTGAGGGGAGAGCACTGGCTGTGGTCTATAGGCTGTGGTAACCAGCAGGTTTAGGCTGGGCCCAGGGTGGGTATTGTGCCTTCTTGGGTTCTGCCATGCCTGGAGCATGACCCCTGAGATCATGACACCACTTGAGTTGAATTTTCCATGTTCCTTTTTACCTCCGATTTGGATCTTTTTGTTTTTGAAAAACATTGAGAAATTCAATTAAATGCTTTTGGAATAAAATGGAGTATGTGTGTGTTTTTGGTGTACTTTTGATAAGGACCTTTGTTCTCTCTCCCCTCTCTCTTCCCTTTGTGGAGCTCTGCCTAGGCTAACCCAGGTGCCTGGACACCCACCCTCATCTGCACAGCTGCCTTCCCAGATCCCCTCTCCATCTCTGAGACAAGGGCCCTGGGGTCAGCTCTGCAGTTGCCTGTGTCCCCAGCTCTTCTCTCTGGGGTCCCTGCCCTCCTTCCCGGTCTGGGTACTGGGGCGGGGCCGCCAGCTGGCCTTGGGCCCCGCCCCCGGCTCCCATCCAATCACAATCCCTTCTTCCGGGGGCTGGGCCGAAGGGCTGAGCTTCCAAGCTGCTTCCAAGCTGCTAGCTCCAGCACTAGGCTCCCAGCCGGGGATGATGCGGGGATGATGCACAGCTATTGCTCCTGTCAGCACTGCCAGAGACTGCCCCGACCTTCCGGTGTGCTGGGGCTGTTGCTGCTATTGCTACCACTTGGTGAGTGCGGGAGTGCTGGACCCAGCTTAGCGGCTGGGCGGCACACCCTCTTCCCGGTCTAGGTATAGGGCGTGTGAGAGCTGAGGCCCAGCCTTCCTGAACCCTGGGAACCAGGCTGGAGAGGAGGTGCGAGGGCTTCAGGGAGCGGATTATACGTGCCAGTGGCTTCAGGATGCAAAATGGGCATGAACTGACACCTAGTCAAGGGGAAAGGACCCCAAAATTCCACATTGCCCATTCTGGTAAAGGGAGACCTAGGCTCTTGTGAGACCCCCTAGACCAGCTGTGGGACCCCTGAGGCCCTCTCTTAGGGTCTGACCTGGATTCTGGCCCCACCTATCCTGCTCTACCTGGCTGAGAACACCTGTCTTTGGGGATGGGGTGGGATGGCCAAGTAAGCTAGTCCAGCCTTCAGGACAGTTAAGGGAGCCCATAGCCCTGGACCCTGCCCCTCTTCTGTGTCCTGACTCCTTCACTTGGACCATCCTCACCTGATCTGTCACCCTAGAAGCTCAGAGAAAGAGCCAACCCCTTGGGACAAGACACCTCCTTCCCCCTGCTCTCCACATATCCTGTCCGGGTTGTGCCCAGAGGGGAGCCAGTGCAGGTGGATCCCCAGACATGCCCGTTGGTTCCCGTGGGTGCCTCTGTTTCACGCCTCTGTTTCACGCTGAGTCACGTCCCCCAAGCATACCAAGGTAAACAAGCCCCCAGGGGCTTGGCCATGAAGGGGGGCGGGGCGGCTCGTCCTATCAAACATTCTCCACCCCCACCCCTAGTCCTTGCATCTCCCCTGGCAGCAGCTGCAACGGGCCGAGGGGACTGTGACACCATATACCAGGGCTTCGCGGAGTGTCTCATCCGCTTGGGGGACGGCATGGGTCTTGGAGGCGAGCTGGAGACTGTCTGCAGGTAAGAGCAGGTGTGAAGACAGCCACCTAACTGTGGGACCCCCCACCACCCTGGGGCCTGAACCTTTCCCTTCCCATTACAAAAACCTCTTTGCCCCACCAAATTATCCTAACCCCAAGCCTTTAACAGGTCTTGGAATGACTTCCACATCTGTGCCTCCCGAGTCCTGTTGCACTGCCCAGAGGAGGCCACCGCTGTGTGGGAGTCACTACAGCAAGAAGCTCGCCGGGCCGCACACCCGGATAACTTGCATGCTCTGTGCGGCACCCCTGTGCGTATTAGGGAGCATGGCACAGGCCCTGAGACCAACCAGGAGACGCTGCAGGCAAGAGCATCTGCACCCACCCCCACCCCGACACCCCCGCTGCTGGCGGCTGCTCTGGCGCTCGCCTGCCTCCTGGGGCCTCTGGCCTAGCCAGTCTGGTGGAGTAGCAGCACCCCTGCCTCCTACCGGGGCTCTGCAGAGTGCTCTTGGCTTTCATTAAAGGTATTTATGTTTGTACTAAGCTCTTTCCTTTCTTCTGGCCAGAGCCAGCCCCGCTTGGTCGGGGCGGAGCCTCCAGAAGCTGATCCCCAGGGATGGATGGGCGGGGCCCATGGCCACCACAGGGGACTCAATCTTTCTACTTACAGACACTCATTTCCCAGGGCTGGCTGTGCAGTTTTCCATTGTGTGTAGGTTCCAGGAGCTCTGGTGGTGACCCGAAATCTTCCGGAATGCACAGCCTTCCTCTGTTCTCCTGGGCTGGCATTTCTACCTCCTGCCTGCCCCTCCTATTCTGGCCCCATGGGCATGTGAGGGGGTGAAGTGTCCCACCCCACCCCCACCCCCCTTGAGCCAGTTCACCACCATCCCCAGGTTCGTTCTGGCCTCCACGTTCCTGCCATCTCTGCTAACTACCATCTTGGCCTTCAAGACAGATTAAGTGCTGGGCGCCTGGGTGGCTCAGTTGGTTAAGCGACTGCCTTCGGCTCAGGTCATGATCCCGGAGTCCCAGGATCGAGTCCCGCATCGGGCTCCCTGCTCAGCAGGGAGTCTGCTTCTCCCTCTAACCCTTCCCCCTCTTGCGCGCTCTCTCTCACTCTCTCTCTCTAATAAATAAATTAAAAAAAAAAAATCTTTAAAAAAAAAGACAGATTAAGTGCTTTTTCTTCTCCCTCTCCGGGGTCCTGGTCTATCTGAGGGGAACCTGTTCCAGAAGGTGGGGAGTCCATGTTGGGGTCTATATTCAAGTCCCTGAGGTGACCTGGAGCTGCAGAAACTAGGGTCCTGATGAGGGTTCCTCCGGCCTCTGCTGTACCTTGTTCTTTGAGAAGAGGTATGCACTGTGAAGTCAATAATCCCAGAAGACGTTCTGGAAGCATGGAATGAGTATGTGGTGTGTGAGGAAACCCTGTTCATCCTGGTGGAGAAGAGCAAGAATATGCATGGGCAGAATCCTGAGGGAAGGAGGAGTCCTCAGAGAGGGTGAAACCCTCTCTCAATCAGTCCTCCACCACCACCTCTAGGACCTTACCCCAAGCCACCACCCCATGACTTGTGTGGACAGTGCCATGGCCTCACTGACTTCTGCTCTCATTCCCTCTGCTTTACCCACCCCCCCTTTTTTCTAAATTTAGAACCGATTCCGATGTTAAAGCTCCTTTTCATTGTCTATGAGGCCCTGCATAAGCCAGCTCTGCCCACAGTTGATTCAGTCCACTCCTGCGACTCCCCTCTGTCTGAGCATGGAGCAGGAATCTACCTACTCAACAGTCCTTGGCATCAGGGGAGGCTTCAGGGAAGGCATGTGATGGGGGGTGATAGAGGAGGTCAGGATGTGAGACTTACAGGTGGTAGAAGAGAGATGGGGCTGAGTTGGAGAGGGCTTTACAAGAGGAGCCCAAAGGAATCAAGGTAGGAATCTAGAGCTTAGCAGGCTAGGTTTACACTAAAACCCCCCATGCTGGGGGGTACTGCCTCCAGGACAGAATCAGCCCTAACTGAACCCTTGTTTGGCTCCAGGGTGACAGGTGCCTCCAAAGACCTCCATCCTCGTGTGTAGGAGCCCTACTTCATCCATTCTTCCCAAACACCGTCCCATTCCAGTTAGCTCAGATACCTCAGTCAACTCTCTCTGCCCTACCTTTGTTCCTCTGCTTCATTCACCTGTACTTTCATCTCCACTTCTATCTCCCAACCATTTTTTTTTAAAGATCTGGGTTTATTTATTTATTTTTTAAAAGATTTTATTTATTTGACAGAGAGAGATACAGCAAGAGAGGGAACACAAGCAGGGGGAGTGGGAGAGGGAGAAGCAGGCTTCCTGCTGAGCAGGGAGCCCAATGCGGGGCTCGATGCCAGGACCCCGGGATCATGACCTGAGCCGAAGGCAGAAGCTTAATGACTGAGCCACCCAGGTGCCCCTTCCAACCAGTCATTACCCATCTTCTCACATCACCTAAAGGAGAAAGTTCAGGAGAAAATCCCTCCCAAATCTGCCCCACTTTGACCACCAGAATTTTCCAAAAGTAAAGGCCAGGCTTTTATCCCTTTGGGTCTTTTTTTTTTTTTTTTTTTAATATTTTATTTATTTATTTGACAGAGAGAGAGTGCACAAGCAGGGGGAGCAGCAGAGGGAGAGGGAGAAGCAGGCTCTGCTGAGCAGGGAGCCCAACGGACGTGGGGCTCGATCCCAGGACTCCGGTATCAGACCAGAGTGGAAGGCAGACGCTTAACTGACTGAGCTACCCAGCCCTTCCCCGCTTTGGGTCTTTGTACATTTATTCTCTGTACTCAGAATGCCCTTCCCCATATCCTCCTGGTGAACTCCTTTTCTTGCTCAGTATCACTTCCTTCCTAATCCTGACTCCAAACCTGAATCAGAAGCCTCCTACAGGTCCACACAGCTCCCCAGTTGTCTTCTCAGTACTGATAACACTGGCTTACTACTGTCTGGGTCCAGGTCAGAATTCTCCACTCTGGACTCCCCAAGCATCCTCTTTATGTCTCTAGCACACAACTTAGGGCTGGGTATAAAGAGTACACTTGTAGAAGTGTGTGGAATCAAAGACAGAAACTCTAAGCCCAACATAGAAAGTATTATAGTCAGTAAGAGCTTGGATTGAGAATGACCTCAGCATGGAGGATGTGTCATTTGGGGCAGCCCCCTTACCTAGCTTGGGCATACTTTGGGAAGGATGATGCTGGGAATCCAGACCCCGAAAGTCTTCTCACAGCCCCTCTTGGTGGATGGCCAGGAGCAGCCTGCTTCCAGGAGCAGGGGCTCAACTGCTTTGGCCAGCCATCAGGGGGATTACCATCCTCCTGCTGTGACCTACTTTACCCTGGTTTTTGCTAAGTCCCTGCTCTTCCCTGGAATTGACCGACCTGGAGTGTGTGCATGGGGGTGGGGACAGAATCTGCTTTCTGGCCAGGGGCTTAAGAGCTTTGTATCTTTTATCCCAGAACTGGAGGAGAGGGGTGGGCTGATAGCCAGACTGGGCCCTGGACACATCTGCCCAGGCCAGAGCATAATGGTGATGGTGTGTCTCACATTTACAGCTCTGTGGACATGGAATAGCTTCTTGCTCAGGGGAGAGACTGGGCGCTGAATGTCCTGAACCCAGTCCCTCTGCATCAACATACCTCTTCATCTCAGGACCCTGTGTTCTTTGCCAGAGTCCAGACCAGCATCTGCCAGTAGCAAGGGCTCAATAAATACTTGTTGGATTTGCTGAATGTCTGTAAAACTGGGGTGTTGTGTGTGTTTCTAAGCCCCACCAACCCTAGAATTCCATATTACTCTTAACCTTCACAACAACTCTGTGGGGTCAGGATTATGATCCCCATAAAACATAAGAAAAATGAGGCTTGAGGAGAAGAGTCTTGCCTAAGGTTACACAGCTGTGAAAGTGTCAGAGCTTGGGATATGATCCCAGGTTTGTTTGACCCCAAAGTCATGCCCTTAATCACTAGACTTTTGGAAGTGACCTTTTTGGGGGGGGGGGGGGAGGTGGGGGAGCAACGATTTTTAAAGGTGTTTTTTAATTCTTAATTTTTTTAAATTTAAGTTCAATTAACCAACACACAGTACATCATTAGTTTCAGATGTAGTGTTCAACAATTCATCAGTTGCGTATAACACCCAGTGCTCATCACATCATGTGCCCTCCTAATGCCCATCACCCGGTTATTCTGCCCCACCCACCTCCCAAAGGTGTTTTTTTTAAATAAAATTTTTTATGAAACTCTGCTATGTAAAACAGACCATGATGTTTTATTACTTTTAATTTATTTTTAGGTTTAAAGTATAACATTAGCTTATAAGTCAATTAAAGATAATTTCATGTATGAAGTAAATAATATTTTAACAAATGAACCGACAGAAATGAGGTAGATGGAAGGAGGTTAGAATGCCCTTATTACCTCCGGCATCTACTTTTCCCCCCTGTAATTTGGGTTTATTGTAAAGTAATGAGATAATTCTGATCTTCTAGAGATGTCTTAATGGTAACAATTTTTTTTAATCTACTTGATTTGCAGTTTCAGAATACACTTAAATTCAATAACGAATTAAAACAAAACAAAATTAGTTTAAAACAAAAAACCGTTACTCCGATGTTAGCCCAAGACTCACTTCACCTTCACTGATCCTCAAGTTAACCATTTGCAACTCCACTGTGATGCAGGCCAAATTTAACACTTCTGAGGGCCTCAATTATTTTAATTGCAGTAAAAAAAAGTGATTTGCTAATGAAATTTAAATCGATCCTTTGCGGAGGCACTGCCAAAAACTTCTGTTGAAACGCACTACGTCCCCACCTTTGCACTACAGGGCGTCCTTCTGCCCTAACCAGAAATTTGACAGTTTCTTCCTACCCCCCCGGTAGGAAGGTCCCTCCCGGTGCCCTATAGTGGAGGTACTTTCAGGGTTACTTAGACTCACCCAAGGGAGAGAGTAAGTTCCCGCTTCGAAGGCGTTGATTGGCAGGCCACGCTCGGAGCCGCGATTAAACGCGTAGCCAGTCTCTCCCGAGGTCCTCCCCCTCCCCGCCCCAAGGGCGGCCTGGGTTTGTTTTGGCGTAAAGCGCGCGCTGTGATGACGTCACGACGCTGACGCCTGAGGATGGCGGCGGCGGCGGTGGCGGCGGCGGCGGCGACCCTGTCCGCGGTCCGGAGAGGGTCGGCACAGCCGCCGAGACGCCGAAGACCCCGCCGTCCGCGCGAGGTGAGGCGGCCCGGCCCAGGGCGACGGCCCGACGGGCGGGAGGGGCTAACGCCCTGCGGCCACGGTCGCTTCCTGGCGCCCTGGGCCTATTTCTGCCCAGCCCGGAGCCCTCGGCCGGAGCCCGGTGTGCCGGGGCCTACGGGACTGGGGAGCAGGCCAGGCGATGGCTGCTAGGGATCCCTGGTGTTCGAGGCTGGATGGGCCTCAAAACATGCTGCTGTGCTGGGTTAGCCCGTCTCTGGGGCCGCGTGGGCCTGGTGGACGTGGTCAGCTTCCCTGCCTGCTGTTCAGCCAGCCGGCGTCGGTCAGGGTGAACTAAGCAGATTATCCTCACTGCCTTCTCGTGTCCGGCACCTACTTCACACCCCTCCTTTGCGACTGAACGCTAGCAGTTGTCGGGGCAGCTGGTCGCTTTCGTGTTCAGGCTGGGAAAAAGCAGGCTTGAGAGTAGCCGCGTTGCTTGCTCCGCAAGCCATCATCCTTCAGCTTATAAGAGGAAGCCCAGCTCCCCACGCTCACTCCCCCGCCACGAAGCTGCTGAAGTGATAATTCCCACCTGAAAATTTGAATAAGTCCTTCACTGCCTGAAACTGGATCCCTGGTGCCTACAGGATGAAGTCCAAGCTTCATAGCAAGGCGTTCAGGGCTCTTCATAATCTGGTAGAGGCCTAATCCGGAAGTCAACACCTGGGCACTTCTGCCCTCTGTTAGGGCACGTGAGCCCGCTGTGCTCGGTGTTTTAATACCCTTGTACTTTAGATATGCATTTTGTAATACTCTTCTTTAGCCCCACCCCCAATCACCAGAATGGAAAATTTACATCTGTCCTTTAAAATCCACCTTAGATTTCATTTTCTTTTCCAAGGGAAAAGTCTTACTTTCTTCACACGTAACCATTGGCTCCTCTGTACTTTTATTCATGTGACTACTGTTGAGTATATCATGTTGTGTCACTCGATGGTGGGTCTGGGTCTCCTGTCTGCATCTGAGTGTCTGGCGTAAAGTAGGAGCTGAATGGACTGGGATAGGTTGCTGGTTTAAGACTAGGAACAGGTTCACTGTATTATTGAGTCCCTGTCAGGGGCCAGGATCTGACATGAGGACAGCAGGTGGGTATCTCCTGTTTGAACATGCACATATATTCATGTGGTAGGTGGTGCAGCCTTGTCAACTTTGGTGGTCTAAAATCTCTTGGGGTAGTTTTTCAAGATAGAAATTCAAGACTCTCACTCTCTGATATTTGGATTCAGAAGATCTGGAATCTGGTAGGAATCTGTTTTGAAAAAAACACCTCAGGTGACTTTACTCTGCTCCCTGGTTGAACATCTTTGTCATTGCACTAGGAATCTGTTGTGTCTTCTTTGTCCAGTGGGAAGGGCTAACTGTGCGGTGTAGTCTCATTGCCCATACTTGGGAAGGCACTGTGATTTGCTGGTTTGGAGTCAGAAAGGGCTTGGATTTATGGGCTTTGGAGTCAGAAAGACTTGGATTCAGTTCTTGTTTGTGAGATCTTGAGGTCCTTTGAGCCCGATTTTGCTCATTCCAAAATAGCAATAATCATGCCTACTGTGTGTGGTTGCACAGAGGAGTGAGAGTGCACACAAGATGCTTAACACAGGGGCGCCTGGGTGGCTCAGTCGTTAAGTGTCTGCCTTTGGCTCAGGTCATGATCCCAGGGTCCTGGGATCGAGCCCTGCATTGGGCTCCTTGCTCGGCGGGAAGCCTGCTTCTCCCTCTCCCACTCCCCCTGCTTGTGTTCCCTCTCTCTCTGTGTCTCTCTCTGTCAAATAAATAAAATCTTAAAAAAAAAAAAAAAAAAAAAGATGCTTAACACAGTTGGAACTCGGGCAATGGAAGCCACTTAGTACTAATGACTGTTTTTCCCAGAGTGTGTCCCTTGTCAAAAGGAGATCTCAGGAAGCCCATTTGCTCTCCAGACTGAGCCTCATGTAGGAAGCTGCCTTATATGACTTCCTCGAGGTAATTTCTGCATATCAAGGAAAGCTCTGACAAAACTGTGCTTCTACTCAGGGCAGTTGCACTTGGTCATTCCTCTAGAAGAGATTTGGAATGCTGATTCCCTAGAGGGTGGGTTTGCTGCATAAGCACTTTGTCTCCTTCTAGTTGCAGTTCCTTTGCTTGTTAAATTGTATAAATGAGCAAAGTGCAGCTCTCAGGAAACCTGTTTGCCTCTGACCCTGAGCTAGAGTTGCACCTCACCTGGAATGGAATACCCCTGCAGATCCTACTGTCCATGGAATCTGAACTAGATACGGGGGATCTTTGTCAGTCACAGTTCATAGTTAAATGAGTGAGGCTTTGGTTTGGCCTTCTGTCTTATCTTATAAGTGTTAGGGTGTTCTTTGGGCAATTTTATCCTCTTCAGAGCTTCCCGACTGTGTGATATGAATGAGCTATAGGTGTGCCAAAGTATTGAAGCCTTAAGCTTCCAGATCGCCCAGAACAGCTGCCCCCCTCAACCGCAGGGTGCACAGAGAAAAATCGGAGAAGTACAGCCCTGGAGGAACGGAAGCAATTCTGCTTGTTGAGAACTAGAGAGAGACTTATTTATTTGAACTCCTTTTCCTTCCAAGAATCTTACTCAGTGACTATTAAGTGGATTTGTGTTGGCTAGGGCATCACTGAGCTAATTCTTGGGACAGCCTTCTGTTGCCGTGGTGTCTGATATGATGCTAAAGTAGAAAAATGTAGTGTTTTCATTTTGTGGGAGAAAATTATCTCGGGGGCGCCTGGGTGGCTCAGTTGGTTAAGCAACTGCCTTCGGCTCAGGTCGTGAACCTGGAGTCCTGGGATCGAGTCCTGCATCGGACTCCCTGCTCAGCGGGGAGTCTGCTTCTCCCTCTGATCCTCCCCCTCTCATGCTCTCTGTCTCCCATTCTCTCTCAGATAAATAAATAAAAAAAAAAAAAGAAAAGAAAATTATCTCAGAGGGTCCCCTTCCAGACTGCCAGTCTTGAAGTGGCCTCATAGGACATCATAAGAGAGACTCTTGGTGTGGAACCATCTGTGTATAAGTTCCTTGAGAGTAGAGATTATGGCAGCCTTCTTTTTGTCTGTCACAGCCCCTGGCTGAGTTCCTGGCCCAGAGCAGGAGCTCAGTAAATATTTGTGGGTTGAGCCTTGGGATTTTGGAAGGAGGAGCCCAGATACATTGCCAGAGTCTGTATTTCTCATGATGGGCTGGCCAGTGGGTGGGATGTCTTAGATGGAGCTGGGGTCATGATAAAATGAAGACACAGCAAACTTTTTAACTTTTCTGCTTCTCTCAGCCCTAAGACCAGAATCTCTGCCCACCAATTATTACCATGTAAAGCTTGGTACCTAGCTGGAGTCCTTGAGAAGTCGTGTCCTGAGTTACTGTATTCCAAGAAGAAGTCATAACAATTTTTATTACAAAATAATATTAAAAGTTAAAACATAGGTGTGAATGATGCACAGTGTCTTCAGACACAAACACTAAGAATTTGGTATGTATTCTGGCACTTTAAAAAATTCATATGATAGTCTCTATGTCTACAATATATATTTTTGTTAACTTTAAAAATGTAATATGTGGTGATGATTTTTTTTTTTTAAGAATTTATTTATTTGACAGAGAGAGACACAGCGAGAGAGGGAACACAAGCAGGGGGAGCAGGAGAGGGAGAAGCAGGCTTCCCGTTGAGCAGGGAGCCCCATGCGGGGCTCGATCCCAGGACCGTGGGATCATGACCTGAGCCGAAGGCAGATGCTTAACGACTGAGCCACCCAGGTGCCCCTATGTGGTGATGATTTAAAAAATAGCAACAGCACAGGAATATGTATAGTGAAAAGTGAAAGTCTTCCTTCCTTCCTTCCTCCCTTCCTCCCTCCCTCCCTTCCTTCCTTCCTTCTTTCCTCCCTCCCTCCCTCCCTCCCTCCCTCCCTCCCTTCCTTCCTTCCTTCCTTCCTTCCTTCCTTCCTTCCTTCCTTCCTTCCTTCCCTCCTTCCTTCCTCTCCCTGTTCCCTTCACATTTACACACCCTAGAGGCAGTCACTGTCAACAGTTTGTCTTTTCCCTTTCCAGGATATTTTTCCCACATATATGTCTGTATCTTTTTTTAAACCCCTCATTGGACATATGCTTCAGATACTATTTTAAACTACTTATTACATCATGGATATGGGTTCTGGCACGAAGCCATTCAATAAAATTGACTGGTATCTTTCTTTCTTTGTCAGTATATATGGATTTACCTCATTCATTTCAACAGCTTCAGAGTGTTCCATTATATGAATGGATCTTAATTTATGTAATTATTCCCTTACTGATGGATATTTGGGTAATTCCATTTTTTCATTATTATAAAGAACATTGCCATGAACTTGCTTGTACAAATATATCTTTGCATACTTGTGGAAATGGTTTTATAGAATTATTTCTGAAAATGGAATTGCTAGATGCAGTGTCCGTTTCCTTGCTTCAGAAAGCAGACTCACATAGCTCCCCCTAAGGTTGCTGAGATCTTTGTTCGGGAGTTTTCATCTAAAGAGACAAACTCCTTTTTTTTTTTTTTTTTAAGATATTTATTTATTTTTATTTGACAGAGAGAGACACAGCGAGAGAGGAAGCACAAGCGGGGGAGTGGGAGAGGGAGAAGCAGGCTTCCCGCCGAGCAGGGAGCCTGATGTGGGGCTCGATCCCAGAACCCTGAGATCATGACCTGAGCTGAAGGCAGACGCTTAACCGACTGAGCCACCCAGGCACCCCTGAAGAGACAAACTCTTTTGCCTGGTGTCTCTGCTTGCCTCATGATGGTTAAAAGTGTTGTTTAGCAGTTACTTATTTCTGGGATTACTGGAGATTACTGCCTACTTCATTTTAATAGATAGTCTTTCAAAACAGGGGAGCATGATATAGAGAAGCTTTTCTGTGGAGAACAGTCTTAGGGGACGTTACTGGAGAGGGCAGGGTGCCTATGGGCCTCTGCCTGGGACACAGCCACAGACTCGATTTATGTGGCCAGAAAATTGTTTCAGGAACCATCCTAAGCCCCTGCCCTCTTTCTTCCATGTGGTCAAGTCTGGAAGCTTGTGGACTAACTTGCTTTGGAGTTCAATTAACAGTCTGTACGACAGACCTGAGAGCTCTAGCTTACTTTGTTATCGAGGACATTTACACGGGCACCGAAAGAGCACGGCTCTGGTTTAGTTACTAATCTGGCCTCTTCTTGCCACTTGAACATTTCAGAGGTTCTGAGACTGTTGCCTTGCAGCAAATAGAAATCCAAGAGCCAGACCACCTTTCATTTATTGTTAACAAACATGAGTGCCCGCACTTTGCTGTGTGCCAGAGAGTTCGAGAAACCTGAGAAGTGGCGTCTTTCTTCAAGGGGCTGAGAACTCTCGTGTTCTAAGGCAATCTAGAGTACAGCAGTGAGCAGCGTGACCCCGACTGCACTTGGAATGGAGGTTTCATAATACAGGCCCTTCAGAAAAGGTCCTCAGTAAAGGTTTGTTGATTCATCAGCTGCGTGTTAGGAGGAAGGATAGAGGCCTTGATCCGATGAGGCAGAGCTCTGCTGAACCCCAGGCACTTCCGGAGTCTCCCTTGTGATGGAAGGAGCTCTGAATGGAGGACTGGGAGATTTGGGTCCATGCTTGGCTGTCACTATCTAAGGTGGCTGTAGACAAGTTTCTACTTTTCTTGGCCTGTCATTCTGTAGTGAGGACAGCAGTGCTGATGCTTATGCCCGCTACCACGCTCTAACATGCCTGCACTCCTCGAGGAGTGCTTGGGATCAGGCTGGGAGTTGAGGGTGTGGAGGCCAACTCCAGAGAGTTCTTCAGTTCTTTCTGCAAGATGTGTTAGGATGGGTGCGGTGAAAGGGAATGGTGCCTTGTGATAGCTGGCATAGTGTGACCTCCTGAGTCTTTTCTCACACCCTGGTCACTGTGCTAGGGGCATACAGAGGAGAGCGGGGTGAGGGGCAGGAAAATATTATTCCCAGAAGTTTTGTCAGACTCCTTCCCTGTCCCTGTGTCTGCCTTTTCACCTGACCTCTGAGCAACGGGGATTTAACAGATGTGATTGACATGTGGAGCAGCTGTGGGGCTGGAGCAACCTGGGGGCTGTCGGCTGCTGCCCCTTCCCAGAACTAGGAGCCTCTCTCCTCCACTCTTCCTCTGGAGTTGGGAAGGTGGAGTACCAGCATCAGCTTATCTCGGCAGAGTTTCTAATTGGAACTAATGTGGGAGAAACTGTGTCCCAGGGAGGAAGTAGGCAGGTCAGAGAGGGATGATCCTTGACTCTCTTACTGCTGACTTGACATCCCTGTGCAGGCTTTGTTTGTTTAAAGTGAGAAGTCAGGCCTTTTCTTTTGTCAACCTTAGTTTTTCTCATCGGGACCAGACTAGATGGGCACATTTAAACAAAAAGACCCAGTGCACATGCCTGGAAACGATTATTTATTTTGTGGATCTAGGGCGATGCCGCCTCACCAGGGAGAAGACATCTGAGTGGCTGTGCTGGGTCACCTGTGCCGTTTGTCTTCTCCCTGGATGGTGGTAGACGTTGCTCACCAGTGCGATCAGGAACCTGTGTTCTGCCTCAGGAATCCTGGCCCAGGAACTGTCGTTTTCCTGAGCTGCAGCCCTGTACAGGACTGAGAGTCTTGTTTTTCCCCAAAAGAAGAGATGAGTCTGCAGAATTCTAGTTCACAGTTCTAATCTGTAGCCTCTGTGGAAAGGAACCTTGTTTCTAAATGCCTTTTTTAAACACAATTTCCTAAGCTACTGTGTAGGATCTGCTGGGCATTTGGGTGAGAACTGCAGCAAATATGGAAGAGCCTTGTGTTGGTGGAGGAATCATTCCTCCTCATGTGAGGAAAGATACCTTATTCTGCTGAGAGTCATATTGACATACTGATTAAAATCTGAGCCCTTGGGGCGCCTGGGTGGCTCAGTCATTAAGCGTCTGCCTTCAGCTCAGGTCGTGATCCCAGGGTCCTGGGATCGAGCCCAGCGTCGGGCTCCCTGCTCAGCGGGAAGCCTGCTTCTCCCTCTCCCACTCCTCCTGCTTGTGTTGCCTCTCTCTCTGTGTCTCTCTCTGTCAAATAAATAAATAAAATCTTAAAAAAAAAAAAATCTGAGCCCTTAATCTGTGGTCTCCGGATTCCTCCTTTTTATCTACTTGAGGTCTTGGGTATGTTTCAGTGATGAGCTTGTTCCTTGAAAGAGTTAGCCACATTGGTCAGTATCACTACCTTAGAATCAGGCCCTCGACTCGCTGGAATCTGGTGGACTCTATGGGTTCTCTGTGACCTCCAAGTTGCCATAGCAAAACCTGCCTGGGTCTCCCTCTGCTGCCTTTGATGGGATCATTTGCTGGCTTCTCCAGTGGCTGGGGGTGGGGGTTTTAGGTGTTGCCCTCTTCACCCCAAGCACCACCCTTGGTCAGCCATGGAATCTCTGTCACTGACTCTTTTCAATGTCAGATTTGACTTTAATGTCATCTGGATGTTGCACGTGCTCTGCAACACACCCAAAAATGATCTCTTCCCACTTGGCTTCCCGAATCTGTCCCTCCTGCTACACGGCTGACCCTTCTGCCCAGGAGCCCAAGCAAGGGACTAGAGTGCCACCCTCTCTCCTTCCTTTCACTCTTTATGTCTCGCTTTCAGTCCTTGTCTGTTTTCCTGATGACATCTCTCCATTCCACCCTGCTGTCTGGGCCACCACCCTCCTCATTGGCCCTTTAAACCTACTTTGACCTTCCTCCAGTTCTGCCTCACACTTCTTTCTAAGTACAGATTGATTGCCTCTTTGTCAACCCTTTGGTAGCTCCAGTCACCTCCCTGGAAGGTCCTCATTCCTCACCCTAACCTGTTCCTGCTGCTTCCAGAACTTCAACCCACCCTTCCCCTAGTCCTGTCTTCATACCACCAGACTGCCTGTTCCCAGGCCCAGGGTTTCACCATGGACCTCTGAATCTTTGAGTGTGTTTTGCTCTCTGCCTGAAACACCATTCCCACCTTTCCTCACCTGACTCATTCTTACTTTAAATTCAGTGTGGGGGTCACCTCCAGGAAGCTTTCCCTAACCCCTGTGTTATTCTACATGTATCTATTGTTTCTCAAGCCTAACAGCATTCTATATTGAAATGATCTGTTTTTATGGTTTTTTCTTAATTTACACTGTGACTTTGGTGACCGTGTTTTACTTATGTGTCTGTGTGTGTGTGTTAAAGTATAATTTACATTGGACCATGTCTTATTCATTCCCCTATCCCTAGCACCTAGTAGATATTTTGTGAGATAAACTAAAATATTTATGGAACTCTGCCCCCAGTTCCTGGCACAGGGTTCCTGAAACCCTTGTAATGTCCTAAGTGCTAAGAACACCAGGAGCATCTCTTGTTCTGATATTTGGCCTTTGACCCCAGTTCCTGATACAGGCTCCTGAAACCCTTGCAATTTCTTGGGTGATAGGAGTGTCTTTTGTTCTAATAAGGTGAATCTGAGTGGGCTCCCAGGTGACTCCTAGATGGGAACTGGTCACCAGACTCAAGCTGTGATTAGAAGCTTGGAATTTTCAGCCCTGCCTCCCATTCTATTGAGAAGGGATTAGGGTCGAAAATGGAGTTAATGATGGATCATGCCTGTGTGATGAAGTCTCCATAAAATCCCAATAGTAGGGTGTTCGGGGAGCATCTGGGTTGGTGAACACATGGAAGTGCTGGGAGAGTGGGGCACCCAGAGAGGGCATGGGAGCTCCGCACCCCTTCCCACATGCCTGGCCCACCCTGTGCGTCTCTTCCATCTGGATGTTCACCTATATCTTTTAATAAACTGGTAAATGTAAGTAAGTGTTTCCCTGAGTTCTGGGAGTCTCTCTAGCAAATTAATTGAGCTCAAGGAGGGGGCTTTTGGGACGCTGATCTGTGGCCAGTTGGTCAGAAGCACAGGTGATAACCCAGGCTTGTGACCTGTGCTGAAGTGTGTGTGAGGGAGGGAGCAGTCTTAGGGGACTGAGCCCTTAACCTGTGGTATCTGACGAGATCTTTGGGTAGACAGTGTCAGAACTGAGTTAAATTGTAGGACATCGGCTGGCGTTACAGAATTGCTTGATGTGGGGACTCACCACACATGTGACCAGAGGTGTCAGAAGTGAAGTGTTCTAGAGGCGCCTGGCTGGCTTCAGTCAGTGGAGCGTGTGACTCTTGATCTTGGGGTTGTGAGTTTGAGCCCTGTGCTGGGTATAGAGATTACTTTAAAAAAATAAAATCTTTTTTTTTTTTTGAAAGATTTTATTTATTTATTTATTTGAGAGAATGAGAGAGAGCACATGAGAGGGCGGAGGGTCAGAGGGAGAAGCAGATTCCCTGCCGAGCAGGAAGCCCGATGCGGGACTCGATCCAGGGACTCCAGGATCATGACCTGAGCCGAAGGCAGTTGCTTAACCAACTGAGCCACCCAGATGCCCCCAAAAATAAAATCTTAAAAAAAAAAAAAAGTGAAGTGCTCTCTGTGAAGGTAAAGGAGAGACATAGAGTGAAGAAATACACAGTATGGAAGAACTTTATCTCCTTACACAGGAAGGAAAAAAGCTGTTTTTTTCCCTTTACAATGTTTAATAAATGTTTGATCTGAATTGATAATTTTACCCTTAATTCTGTGTGTCATAATCAATAGAAAATTCTCAGCTCTCTCCTTTCACCAATGGGCCTCTCAGAAAGACTTAGAGAAGGACAGCCAGGGTAGAAGTGACTTCTGGAAAGCAGTACTTCGGCACTTCACCTTATGGAGGCCGCGGCAGCTATAGGGTTTTAATGGTTGGAACATCTCTGGGAAGCAAATGGAAAAGTTCTTGGATCCTTATTCCAAGGAAGCAGAGTACCCTGATCCACAGGCTGAGTCACATCAAGATGAAACTGTTAGTGTCCTTTCAGAGCTCAAGGTCCCCTTTGTCTCTTGAATGCCCAGGCTAGTTTGGTAGCTGCCTGTTAGCAGTGTACTAAGGTTTGTGGTCCTAAGTTTACTGGAGTTGATTTAGCCTGACCTGGGATTGTGTGGCATTTAGGCCATCTGTGTGGTGAACTGGGAAGCAGAAGGCCCTGGAACAGTGTGTTGAACTGCCAGATGAAGATGGTGCATGAGCAAAGTAACGGGAACCGTCTAGGAAAGAGTAAGGTTAGGGCAGAGAACAGGGCAGGGATGGTAGTGTTGGCAGCAGGAGGCCTAGAGGGCCAGGAAAGATATCCATGAGGGGCACCTTGGAGAAGCGGCTTTCTGGTGGGTGATAGTGTTGGTGAGCAGGCCTCTAACATTCTACACCGCCGTGTCAGAAAAGATGAGTCAGAGTAATAAGAGGAATGATTTTAACATTTAAAAAAACATTGAACTTCAGCTAGGATAAGGGACCCAGGCAGGGTAGGGAGGAAGGTGGGGGCAGTGACAGCTGAGCCTGGTGCATGTTCCTGCTCCTCGCTTGGGGTTGGAGAGCAGCATGATAATCAGATCCAGGGAGATGTAAGTCAAGACCGTGGAGCTCAAGGATGCCTGGGTGGCTCAGTCGGTTAAGCATCTGCCTTGGGCTCAGGTCATGATCCCGGGGTCCTGGGGTTGAACCCCCGCATCGCATCGCATCAAGGAGCCTGCTTGTCCCTCTGCCTGCAGCTCCCCTTGCTTGTGTACTTGCTCTCTCTCTCTCTCTAACAAATAAATGAATAAAGTCTTAAAAAAAACAAAAAAAGACCAGGGAGCTCAGACCCAGCCTTTCATCTGGACCCTTCATCGAGCACTCAGGGGGCAGCGCCATCCTCCCTTCCAGGGAACCATCTTAGAGTCAGGTCCTCAGGCTACGTTTATTGCGGGGCAAGGGGGAGGGGATGAGGAGAATGGCTGGTATCCTTTCAGAGGTATCCCTGGCCGTGCTGACTTGCCCTTTCTTCTGTGTGCGTAGGTGTAGACGGGGCACTGCCTGCAGAGCAGGTCCTGCCAACCTCGCTAGAGAGGATGCCCCCGTGTCCGTGATGGGCTGTGGGACAAGCAAGGTCCTTCCGGAGCCGCCAAAGGACGTCCAGCTGGATCTCGTCAAGAAGGTGGAGCCCTTCAGTGGCACTAAGAAGGATGTGTACAAGCACTTCATCACAGAGGTGGACAGTGTTGGTGCTCTCAAAGCCGGGCTCCCAGCAGCCAGTCAGGGTGCAAACCCCTGCCCTGGTGCCCCCGTTAGCAGCCACACAGAGCCTCCCTCAGAACCACCACGCAGGGCCAGGGTGGCTAAGTACAGGGCTAAGTTTGACCCACGTGTGACGGCCAAGTACGACATCAAAGCCCTCATTGGCCGAGGCAGCTTCAGCCGAGTGGTCCGTGTGGAGCACCGGGCAACCCGACAGCCCTATGCCATCAAGATGATTGAGACCAAGTACCGGGAAGGGCGGGAGGTATGTGAGTCAGAGCTGCGTGTGCTGCGCCGGGTGCGTCACGCCAACATCATCCAGCTGGTGGAGGTGTTTGAGACGCAGGAGCGCGTGTACATGGTGATGGAGCTGGCCACCGGTGGAGAGCTCTTTGACCGCATCATCGCCAAGGGTTCGTTCACTGAACGTGATGCCACGCGGGTGCTGCAGATGGTGCTGGATGGTGTCCGATACCTGCACGCACTGGGCATCACACATCGAGACCTCAAGCCTGAGAATCTGCTCTACTACCACCCCGGCACTGACTCCAAGATCATCATCACCGACTTCGGCCTGGCCAGTGCCCGCAAGAAGGGCGACGACTGCCTGATGAAGACCACCTGTGGCACACCCGAGTACATTGCGCCTGAGGTCCTGGTCCGCAAGCCCTACACCAATTCCGTTGACATGTGGGCACTGGGTGTCATTGCCTACATCCTGCTCAGTGGCACCATGCCCTTTGAGGACGACAACCGCACCAGGCTGTACCGGCAAATCCTCAGGGGCAAGTACAGTTACTCGGGGGAGGTGAGTCTGCCCCGCCCCAGGGATGGTGGGAGGCCCCCGGCAGCGCTTGAGCAGGGGGACGTGCTCGGAGGGCCATGTTCATGGGGTCAGGCAGGTAATGTAAAAAATGATGAAGTGAGACTAATAGGGTCTCTTAGTTTGGGTTTCCCCAAAAATGTGCCCTGAGACTTGGGAGCAGATGTAATTGGGATAGGAGTCCAGTAAGCACAGGCGAAGGGTAGGAAAGTGAGGCAGAAAGGAGGAAGCCAATAAAGGCCTGTGAAGGAGTGGACTGCCGCTGTGGGCCGCTGGATCTCCCACTGGGGACCCTGTGAATAATCACGTGGAACATGCCTCAGAACTATACCACTGAGGGACAAGAAGGTGAGTGGGTTTTAATCCACTGACTCCTGTAAGAGTTGAGAATTTCTTTGGGGGGACGGGCATTAAATCCCTGGCACTTCCGGGCTGTCCTGATGTCAGCCGGTGCTGGAGAAAGTCTTCAGGCAAAGAAGCAGGGAGATGCGGGCACTGGCACCCGGGGAGCTGTCCGCATGCATGGGGCCCCCACAGCTGCAGGTGAGCTCAGAGGTGGGCTGGAGCACATGGGCCAGGGTGGCCGCAGTAGCTGCTCCACGGGGACTGGGACAAGCTAGAGTGACCATGTCCCGTTGAAAGGGTCTGCTGCTGGTCCTCTGCCCAGTTTTGCCACACAGCCCAGAGGATTCTCTGTACCCACACATTCCAGTTCTTTTAAGAGAAGCCAGAAAATTTTATCTTAAGATGTTGGAATTCCATTTGTGCCAACAAATACTTACCTGCAGGCCAGATCCAACCAGCAGGCCATCAGTTTGTGTCTTTGGATCCACTGATTGTCCTGATACCTGAAAAAATCTGTTAGGTTTCAGCACTGCTGGGAGCTGAAGGAAGATGCACAAAAAGAAAGACCTGGTTGGTCCTCAGGCAGGATGCTGAATGGGCGGGGAGATGAGGCTGACCCTAGGCAACAGCAGGTGCTGTAAGCATAATGGTGGACTTGGGAGGCTGGTGAATAACAGAATGTGTGATGGCTTAACTGGGAGGTAAAGTAAGCTTTGCAGGACAGCAGGATTCTGGTGGGGCAGCGAGGGCCTCTCCCCAAGTGCCCCCTGCAGAATGTGCCCCACAGTGTTCCCCTCAGGCTTGGGCCTGCCTGAACAACCTGCATGGTGGGGAGGAACCAGCCCCCTTCTGAAACC
This sequence comes from Mirounga angustirostris, assembly GCF_029215605.1. Classification (NCBI taxonomy): domain Eukaryota; kingdom Metazoa; phylum Chordata; class Mammalia; order Carnivora; family Phocidae; genus Mirounga; species Mirounga angustirostris. Next base: position 18,058,220 of record NW_026991724.1, on the reverse strand, counting down.
CAGCCTTCCTTCCAGGGATTTTGGACTGGGCCTTCTCTGGCTCCAGCCACCTGGCCCAGAGCAGCATTTCCTGCAGGAGTTACCCCCCAAAGCCTCTTGCCACTTTGTCTTCAGTGCTCAGTGCTTGGGGTCCTGTGCTCCGTCAAACTCCTTATTAGCTTCCAGACGTGGTCGTGAGGTCAGTCAAGGACTTCCTGTGAGGCGGGGGCTGGCATTCCTTAGGGGGATCTCCAGGTCACGCGTTAGAGTGGTATGAGGAAGGGAGGGAAGCCTTCTTCGTTAGGCCAGCTCTGTGCTGGCCAGAGGCCAAGGAGAAACTGGGACTTTGTCTAGCTCTCCCCTACGGTTTCTCTTGTCTTCTGTGTTCCAAATGGATTCAACAAAACAAATGCTACCGGCTGGGAAGCCCAGGCTACGACGGCGTAGTCACAGAGGGCACCCCCCTCACGCTCTGGACGGGCTTCCGTCAAGGTCAGAAGACCCAGCCTCCACCTCCCAGAGGTAGTGTTGTGCCAAGGCTCCGCCTGGCCTGCTGTGTGCTGGGAGCTCTGTGTGGTGCCAGGCTGTTGGGGCCCGGCTGGCAGAGGGAGTAGCGAGCTCAGCTACAGGAGAGAGGGAGGTTTCCCAAGAGATGCTACCAGAGCGAAGGCTCTTTCTGAAAGTCGGTGGGTTTGCCCAAGAGTTCCTGATTCTGGCAATTGTGGATCAGGCAGTTTATCTAATTGGAGCTTGCAGTCTTGCTAACTGGCTATTGATTATCTGTGGCTTGGAGAATGACAAACGAATAGGGTGAGGAATGGACTCGGGCTTCCTGCTCCTCCCGTAGCCACTAGACTGGATCCTGAGACTCTGTTTCCTGCTCTGCTGGAAACACAGTCTGAGGCTCCCAGTGTTATGGGGGGCACTGCCCAGCCTCACCCCCCGCCCCATTTATCTGAAGCTGAAAGCATGAGTTCCCAGTTCCAGAGTCAAATTCCTGGCCAGCCCTGTTGGCATCTGTCCCTTACCAAGAGCGTGGCTGACTCCAACAACAGGTTCTACCACCATCTGCAGAGAGCTATGGTTTGGGGGGGATTTGTCTGGGGTATTTCTTGGGTGAGGAGGCCTCATCATTAGATCATGCTCTCTGAGGTGGTGACCGAGCATCTGTCTTTCTGTTCTACTGACTGCTTACTCTACTGCTTACTCATAAATGCACCTGGGGAAGATGCAGAGACATGAAGGCTTGTTCTCCATCCCCCGTGAAGCTTGAGATAGCCTGGGGAGAAAGGACTAGGAGTAGGAAATGGCCACAGAACAAACCCTTGTTGGCAGCACCTGCCAGGGCAGGCCTCACCTCCAGCCACTGGGTCTGGGCAGTCTGCGACATGAGCTGTGGGGCTCAGGTCAGGTGGCGGGGCTGGTCTCCCTTCTTAGGGCTGGGCCCTGCCCCCACCCTCAGTCCAGCCATCTGTCCCATCTGTCTTCTACTGGGTGATGGTCATTTGCCCTTCTGAAGGCCATCCAAGTGAGAAGGCCCTGCCAGAAAACCTGTCTGAGAGCATGTCATGTTAAAGGGGGATGCTTTGATCTGACTTCTGCAAATGAAGGACCACCCACTTAGAGCTCAGGAAGGTTTGGAGGTGTGCATTGCTCACCTGACAGTAAGTCTCATGGCAGTTAGTGCCTTTCTAGGGGCACTTTTCCTGCCCCCCTGACATGCTCATAGTGGTACCTTATGTATACCAGGCCCCATCCAATGGGCTTGTTTCCCGAGGCCTATGTCTGTGTAGTTCCCTGTCAGGCTCAGTGGTTTCTGTGGACTTGAATAAAGGGCTTTCTACAGGAGGTGGGCCTTGAGAAGGAGGAAGCTCAGAGAAAGGGACATTGCTGACTGTCCTCAGAAGAGGGGCAGTAATGGAGCCCAGGCTGATGAGGCTGGGGCAGGCCTGGCGTTTGCTGTTGGTGTTTGTTGTTCGCTCTGTAGTGCCAGAGGCTCTTTGGAAACAGTACGGTGGGAGCGAGCCCTCTGGGGTCTTGATAGTGATGGGGGAATGCAGCAGAACGTGTTGTGGGAGACTCACAGGATGAAGACCGACGGGGGAGGGGGCCGCTGTTGGGGCCGCTGTTGTAGTAATCCGAGTCGGGGGTGGAGGAACCTGGCATCCTGGGGCTGTTTGAGGCAGAGCAGAGATTCCTGAGAGTGGGCTGCCCATGTTGTTTAGGGAGAGGTATGGGGACAGAGTCGTGCTGCAGCTCTGCAGAAGCGTCAGCTTCCAAGGGCAGAGTGAGAGAGGACTCACGGGAGAGACTGCCCTCTGGTCCAGAGGGTGTGTAGGCTCCTGCCTTGACATCCCTAGGTGGGGCCCAGTGGTGGAGGGAAGTACTCCAAGTACTCCAGCCCCACAATCCTGACTCTAGATGCTCCAGCCCATAGCCCGGCCCCGCTCTCTGCCCCATTTCCTACACACCACAGGCCTGAGATGTTTGCTCCGTTCACTCCCCATACTAAGCTATTGCTCAGGGTTTTCACTCTGCTCCCAGTGTCGGCCTCAGAAATATGGCCAGCTCCGAAAGGTTCAATTCAAAGATGGCTTCCATTAGGAATAGTGGTGATGCGTAGTACCGGACAGAGGGCTAAGGGTTCTATATCCAACATGTTTAATCTCCACAACAGTGCCGCCGGGTGGGTGTAACGCCCCCATTTTACAGATGAGGAAACTGAGGGGGTATAGCTCAGGGGTAGAGCATTTGACTGCAGATGAGGAAACTGAGGCTCGTGAGGTTAAGTAACCTGTCCATGGTTTCACAGCTAGAGTGTGACAGGCCTTGGGATTTGAATCTAGGCCATCTTGGTGTCAGAATTTTTGCCTCTCCATCCCCACAGTCTGTGTTCCCTGACATACATGCCTTAGCATGTTGCTGGAGTCTTTGCTTCAGCACTTTCTTGGGCTGCTGTCTGTGGACATCTCTCCTCTCAGGCCTGTTAGGTCCTTGAGGACAGCTTGTGTATCAATGCATATGTTCCCAGTACTTTCTCCTGGCTTCTCCTGAGGGAAGCACCCGTGGTTGTTGGTGCTGCCCTGGGAAAGGATGCGGAAGGGGCTGGCTGGCAGGGAGACGGGTGTGGCCCTGCTGGCTGGGAGTGTTCTCTTCTGGGGGCTGGGCTCCAGGAAGAAGTGGAGAGCCTGCTGGAGAGGTGGTTAGTGGTCTGCTGGCCAGACCTGCTTAGGAGCAGCTTTGGAATCTTGGAAGAGGAGGGAGTGCTGGGAAGGAAAAGGCTGTGACAGATGATTTTGAGAAGAGAAATCTTCATTTTCCCTGGTGACCAGAGGTGCCGGAGCGGAGAGGGCCAAGCCAGAGTCGTGTTGGACGTGATGGGGAGACGCTTGTTGGTCAGATGTGAGGAAGGCCTGTGTGAGTGGGAGAGCAGTCAGAAGACACAAGGAGCCACCTTGAGTGAGGGAGCTTCTTGTCATGAGAGATTCTAGGAGGGCTGGAGCAGCTTTTTCTGAAGGAGTGACACCAAAGGTGAGTCATCATCCGTAAGACCTGTACTACAGGCCTGTCATAGTCCCACTGGCTGGGAGATTCTGTGATTAACTGCCCATGAAATGTGACGTTGTCGGCCTGATGTCATTGCTTTTGTCAAGAGTTCTATTCCCAGAGGCAGGACGGATGAGGAGGCTCTTGTGGGATTGGTGGCAGAGTGGTGCCATCAGCAGCTTTGCTGCCTGTCGCGTTGAACAGCCTTTAATTGTGGCTCTCTGCTGGGGCAGTCTCCGAGCTGTGGGCAGGCGCGGGCTACTGCGCCCGGAACGGGTGGGCTTGGACACAGGTTCTCACGGTGCCTTGCTCAGGAGAGTGAGTGCTGCCAGGCAAGGGACAGAATCTGGGTGGGAGAGGAAGGCCACCTGCAGGGCCAGTCTGCCACCACCTGGGGGATCATGTTGGTGGGAGGTGGCTTTCCAGGGGTGGGCCTCTGGGCTGCAGCCTGACCACCCACCCATCCACTTGGCGCCAAGGGTCGAGCGCTCAGGGGCTGGGAATTGGACCCTCTTGTAGTTCTGATAGCCCTGCTGTAGGATGAGTGCCCAGAGCCAGAGTTGACATTTCCTTCCCCACTTAAAGTGACCTTCACACTTGTCATTCTGCCCTGGAATGTTGAAGGTAAAAGAAGGTGCAGAGGATGTACCGTGCCCTGTTGCTCTCTAGGTGAAGGGGGTCAGCACCTGTGAGGGCGTGGCCAGCAGCCTGGTTCATGTGCACTGGTAGGGAGCAGCCAGCTGACTAGGGATCAGACCTTGACTCAGAGCCTTGGGGAGGACTTTCCCAGGGATGTGGGAGAGCTGGAGACTGGACATGGCGTGCAGGCTGCAGATGGAATGCAGGGGAGGCAGGTGGCATATTTCCAGGCTCGTGCTCGGATTCTGCTGGGTGCCTTGAACTGCCTCACATTCCCCCACCTCTAGTGTGGATGGGGGCTGTGATGGACCATCAGCTCATCACTCTTCTCTTGCTGCCTTCTGCTCCCAGAGTAAGTGGATGGATTCCCGTGTCTGTCTCAAAAGCTGATTGATTCTAAATTGATTCAGAATTCTTTCCTGTGACGTATCCCTAAGCCCTTCCTCCTTGCATCTCTGCCGGTGGCTGTTGGGCATCAGGTGCTGGGTGATGGCACTGGCTTGGTGCCAGGATCCCACGAGGACAAGTAGAGGCTCCCATACTTGTCCAGGAAGGATCCCTCTGGAAGGGCCATCCCTACTTCACCAAAGCTCCTAGTACCCAGTAGGTATTCAACAGAGAAGTCTCCGTCCTTCACTGTAGGAGCAGACGATGGCAGGCCAGATCCCTGACTGGTCCCTGGGAGGTGGCATGATTTGGTCCACTGGGCATGGGTGGTGGACCCTCACTGGTCACTGAAGGAAGGCAGGGGTGACCTCCTCCTGGTGGGGGCCGGAGGCAGGCTCTGCGTGGAGAAGGGCAGCATCCCTCTCCTGTGCCACCTCTGCTCTGCCACTCAGCTCCCTGGAGCCCTGTTCTCTAGGCTTTCTTCTGCCACTGCTGCCCTGGTTACCCAGTCCCCAGAGCGCAGTACTCTTCTGTGGTGGCAGAAACAGATGCCCATGTCCCCACATGGCCGTACTCAGCCATTCCTACCAAAAAGCCTTGCCCTGACCATCTCCAGCTTCTCATTAACCCAGGGTCGGAGCCTCTTTCATCACTGCTGTCTCCACCCCCGGCCGCGCCGAGGCCTCTCCAGCAAAGGGCTGGATCATGGGTTGTGTTCACAGCAGTGCCTGGTGTGCTCACCGTGCCCTCCCTCTCCTGCTCTTCTCATTGTCTGTCTCCCCCTGGGTAGCTCTGCCCACTCACACGCCCTGTCACTTCTAGGCTCTCGAGTTCCTGTGGGAGCTGCCATGGCTGTTATCTCTCCCACGGTCTGACCTCATTAAATCCGCTGACGGCCTCCCACACTCCTCCCCTCCTGCCCCCACTGAGGTGGAAACGTACTCGCAGGTGGATGGGATGGTTAAGGGGGACCTGATCTGACCAGTCCCCACCGGCCCTGCCTCCCCAGACTCTCCTTCCTCGGTCAGTTCTCCCATTGCACACGGTCCCCCTTCTTGAGCATGCCTGCCTGGCCTGTCTGTCTGTCTCCCGGTGCAGGTGTGGTGCCCAGACCTGAGCTTTGCTCCAGTGTGGCCTGGCCGGCTTGTTGCAGAAGTCTCCTTCATCTCTTCACTCATCCTGCCATCCCATATTGACCCAGTAGCTGCCCTGCGCCCAGTCCTGTGTAGCCAGGGTTCAGGGACACAGGTGTCCGTGGGGATGACGTGCTAATTATAGCCACCAGGGCTCCAGACTGCCTCAGAAGTTAGAATGGGAGAAAGTTTTTTGGCTTTTGGGTTTTTTTTTTAAGAGCTAGCTTGGCCTCAGCAGAATCTGTGAGTAGAGATAAAAGAGGCCACTCTGCAGCGGGCTCTGAAATCCAGAGCCACCCAGGGCTGGTCCAAGACAGCGTTGCCAACATCCCCCTGATTCCAAAGCGAGCACACGGCATCCTTCCTGACTCTTGAGTTGTGCCCTGTCTCCCTCCTGTCCCTGTCCTTCACTTTGTGGACTCTGGGCAGGGACAGGTGGGGGCGCAGGAGTTCATTTTATTACTCATCTCAAGTTTCAGAACACAGCTTTACTAACCTTTAAGTTGTCACGCCTTTTCTTGTTTTATTTTTATCTTCCTTCTCTGCCTCTTTTAAAAACTCTATTATCTTCCTTCTTTTTCTCCCCTCAGGCTCTCTCCCCTTAGGTCCTCTTTCTTGCCGCTCGGCCCCTACCCATCCCCTGCCAGGGTGATGGATTCTGTCTGGTCTGAAAGCCCAGGCACCAGGATGGTGAGTGTCTTGACCAGAGGAGGGGTTTGCTGGCTCCACTACCACACGGTGTCCAGCTCTGCTGAATTTTTTAAAACCCTTTGCCTCGTGGGCCACACTAGAGTGTGCTGTTCTTTTTTTTTTTTTTTTTTTTTTTTAAGATTTTATTTATTTATTTGAGAGAGAGAGCACATGAGAGGGGGGAGGGTCAGAGGGAGAAGCAGACTCCCTGCTGAGCAGGGAGCCCGACCTGGGACTCGATCCTGGGACTCCAGGATCATGACCTGAGCCGAAGGCAGTCGCTTAACCAACTGAGCCACCCAGGCACCCTAGAGTGTGCTGTTCTTATCATACTGACAGTTCTGCTCTCCTGAGTAAACCCCAAGCTCCATTTCCCAGAAGCATGCTCTTTTCTCTGCTCTCATTCAGGCCCACGTAAGTATAGGAAGGAGGCCATTGAGGGTGGGAATGCTGGGTCTGAAAATACATCTTGAGACAAAGCTGAGGGAAGACTGAGTCATGGGAGCAAAGCCCAGGCTACTTTCCTCCCTTCCTTCCCCTAGCAACTCTTTGGTGGGGCTAACCTCTCTGCCAGAGAACCTTCCCCAGAGTCTTCATGGGCTAGAAAAGAACCCATAGAGGTCAAGAGGTCCAGGCCACTTAAATGTTAAATGCTATGCTTTTGTTCCTTGTGCGCAGCCAAGTGAGGAAGAAAGGTAGGAAACCATCTTCTTAGAATCAAGGACTTTGGCAACTGGAAGACGCTTAGAATCCATTGATTTGGCTCTTTCATATTAAAAGTGAGGAGGCTTGGAATGCCTGGGTGGCTCAGTCAGTTAAGCAGCTGCCTTTGGCCGGGGTCATGATCCCAGGGTCCTGGGATCGAGTCCCACATCAGGCTCCTTGCTCAGCAGGGAGCCTGCTTCTCCCTCTTTCTGTCAAATAAATAAAATCTTTTAAAAAAATAAAAGTGAGGAGGCTTGTCTTCTCTAAGGTTACACAGAGAAGATAGACCTAGAATGCAAGTCTCTGGGCTTGCAGCCTGATGCTTTAATTTGTCACCCAGATGTCATCCAGAAGAAAAACCGGGCCTTTCTCCTCACTTGAGAATGGCCAGGCCTGCCTGCCAGAGGGAGTCTAGGGCAAGTCCTATGAGCTGGGTTTGCTGCTGGAAAGAAGCAGCTTCCTCCTCTCTCGGCAGCCTAGGCCAGAGAGCTGGCTCCATCCTTTGTTCCCTTAGCCCCTGGGCTCAAGGCAAGACTTCTGGTAGAGACTCGGGCAGTATTCCCGCAGAATGCTTCCTCATTCTGTCTGGAATGAGGAAGGTGAAGTTGGTAAGGAAGTGCTCTGGGAGAGTTCCCAACCCTCTTTCGGCTTCTTCTCTGCTGTTATAACATCCAGAGTAGGTACCCTAGGGGCGCCTGGCCGGCTCAGTCAGTAGAACACAAAACTCTTGATCTCAGTGTCATGAGTTCAAGCCCCATGTTGGGCCCCACATTGGGCCTAGAGCTTAGTTTAAAAAAAAAAAAAAAAGGTACCCTAACTACAAAGGGTTAAGGATTCTGGGGGCTACAGCCTAGGGAAAATGAGAGCCAGCTTGATGGTCAGGAAGTGATGTCCCTCCTCCCACGCTGTATGTCAGCCTCAGTACCGGAGCCCCAGGCTGTGCAGGCCTGCAGGGAAACTTGGACCAGGCTGTGTATGGAGCCCTCTGCCCCTCTGTGCCCCCTCACTGCTCTCAGCAAGGTATTCATGGCTTCCCTGGCTGCGTGTCCCGAGGCCCTGACTGCCCTCCTCCTGAGGACCGTTATCTCCCCAGGAGTCACTGGGAGCAGGCCCATTGGTGACTTCTGGTAGAGACTCGGGCCCTTGTAACATTAGAGCTAGGACAAGTAAAGGGGGCCGGGAAGTAGGGAAATGCATCCTCTGAGCCAGAGTGGAAAGCCCTTTCTGATTTGGTGACTCACTTTGAAGGGAGGGTTGGATTCTGCTGCTGAGGAGTGACTGGTCCCTCAGAAGCAGGGAATGAGGAAGGTGAAGTTGGTAAGGAAGTGCTCTAGGAGAGTTCCCAACCCTCTTTCGGCTTCTTCTCTGCTGTTATAACATCCAGGGTAGGTACCCTAGGGGCGCCTGGCCGACTCAGTCAGTAGAACACAAAACTCCTGATCTCAGTGTCATGAGTTCAAGCCCCATGTTGGGCCCCACATTGGGCCTAGAGCTTAGTTTAAAAAAAAAAAAAAGGTACCCTAACTACAAAGGGATAAGGATTCTGGGGGCTACAGCCTAGGGAAAATGAGAGCCAGCTTGATGGTCAGGAAGTGATGTCCCTCCTCCCACAGCCTCTCCTTGTCCTCTCAGGATGGGGCCCAGCCCTTCACCCACACAGCTCAGAAGAGGCTCATGGAAAGGAGGGTGTAGGCTCTCACCTTGGGTATTGAAGTTGCCCTGTGATCCCACAGCAGAGGGAAACCTGAGTCTGGAGGCAAGGCAGACAGACATTTAACATTCCCTTCCATGCCCTGTGCTCTGGGTCAGCCTGGAAACAGGTAGAAGCCTCTGGGAGACTGGTCAGGTGATACCTGGAGCCTGTCCCTTCTGTCAGCCACCTGAGCCTCACATGTATCCCTGACTTGGCTCCAAGTTTACTGAGGTGAGAGTTCTGTTCTTTACCCAGAGCCAGAAGCTAGAGCTGTGGAAACTGAAAGGCATGACTCTTTATCATTATTCTTTTTCTCATGCCCAGAATGCTACCCAGCCAGGCAGTCATAGGCTGACAGACATACTCATGGGGCTCCAGAGGCCCAAGCATGTTGGGTTGGTCTGCGGGTGTTGAATACTTTCTAAGGAGGTACTAAATTGGATTTGGCCAGAAGCATGGCCCTGGGTGAGTGTGGAAAGCCTTGCATTTCCGTGCTGAATGCTGTTCGAGGACTTGGCAGGGCTCCCAGGGGCCACCGTTCTGATGAGCATTCTGAGCCCCTGTCTCGCTGTCAGTGGGCTGGGTTGAGGACCACTTTCCTGTGTTTGGCTCGCCTGCCTTCCTGCTGCTAGTTCCTCAGTGTGTGGGGGTTAGGCTGGGTGCCATTGGCACGGCCTGATTCTCAGGTCAGGATGGCTCAAGTCACATTGGCTTGGGGGTCCCACCTGGCCCAGCTGTCCACAGCTCTTCAAAGATGAGGAGAGCGCAGGGCTGGCCCTCAGACAAATGAGTTCGTCAGCATTCTGCACACAGCTGTGTGTACACAGTAATTGGAGAGGCAGACGTCTTGGGGAGCAGGAGGTGCAGATCAGTCTGGCTCACTTTGTCACTAACGGGCTGGCCGCTCGGTGAGCAGCAGGGGTCGATGCCTGGTGTGAGCCTGTGCCACTCTGGAGATGGAAGTGCTTAAGCTCCCAGGATAGGTCTGGTGAGAGGCCCACCGAAGACCGCACTGGACTAGTCTGGAGCTGCAGGGGGCCTTCGTTTGACTGGGTGTGGATGTGAAGTGGGGGTGCCTCTGATCCATCCATTTTTAGGTTCCTGGCTTGTAAGTCTAGCTTCACCATTCTTTATTCTCTTGTTGGCAGAGGAGTTGCCCCTCTTCTGTCTTGGCTAGACCAAGGGGCAGGGGCAGAACCCATGTGCCAGCTCTGTTTGGCTCCCCTGGGCTGCCCATTCTGTCTTTGGGCTGGCGCACCAAGAGGCCGGACTCAGCTGCACTGTGTTACCCAGTGATTTCCCTTTTTCCTGGAGACCAGAAGAGCTCGTAGGGCAGCACAGGTATTCCCATGACCCAGCCTGCTCAGCTTTCAGGTTTTGCTCTGTCCATCTGCCCCATTATGCCTGCCTCTTTCCATCTCTTTTAAGTGAGCGACGGGGGCTACAGTGAGTGTCTGCGGTTTATCCGGGCTGGCCTCTCGTGTTCAGGTGGCAGCAGCCAGCCATGAGGCTTTCTTGACCTCTGAGCCAAAACCCGCTGTGGCAACTGTCTAGTCCAGTCACGCTGTATGTCAGCCTCAGTACCGGAGCCCCGGGCTGTGCAGGCCTGCAGGGAAACTTGGACCAGGCTGTGTATGGAGCCCTCTGCCCCTCTGTGCCCCCTCACTGCTCTCAGCAAGGTATTCATGGCTTCCCTGGCTGCGTGTCCCGAGGCCCTGACTGCCCTCCTCCTGAGGACAGTTATCTCCCCAGGAGTCACTGGGAGCAGGCCCACTGGTGACGAGGACCCTGTCAGGTGGCTGGTCAGGAGTGTGGTCTGACATTTTCTACCAGTTCAGTTTAGTGGAAGTTGAGATTTGCCTTCCGAAAAGCAGGTTAGGGTAGCATCCGCAAGTAGCCCCACCCCTTCTTCAGAACTCCAGAAGAGTGTTCTCCTTGGTGCCCCCTCCACCCCCTGTATATAAGTGGGGAAGGGCATTGGGGAAGAATTGGAGGTCAGGGAAGCTGAACTGGGGGGGGGGGGCATCTGGGTGGCTTAGTCAGTTGAGCGTCTGCCTTCAGCTCAGGTTATGATCCCAGGGTTCTGAGATCGAGCCCCGTATCGGGCTCCCTGCTCAGGGGAGAGCCTGCCTCTTTCTCTGCCTCTGCTGCTCCCCCTGCTTATGCTTGGTCTCTCTCTCTCTCTGTCAAATAAATGAATAAATCTTAAAAAAAAAAAAAAAAAAGCTGAACTGGGGGGTAGCAGTAGTCAGTGTGAAATGTATCTGCTGAAGGGGTGTGCAGCTGCCCCGAATGTGGGCTCTGAGATACTCCTGAATCCCCCTGGAGAGTGAGTTCAGGAGAAGGGAACCTTTAGGTGGAACAGGCAGACCTCATTTGGCAGGAAGGAGGGTGATGGTGCCCGTGACATCCCAGCCAAATCTTCTGCAGCAGGCTCAACAAAGGTCCTAACCGCCCCCCCTTTGGGAATATCCGAGCACGTGCCACAGGGCCCCCAGAAGACAGGGACTCAGAATGGCACTGTGTCTGCCCTCCTCCAGCAGAGGGGCTCGAGGGCCTCTGTATGCCTGGCACCGGGCACGGGGGCTCATCCAGCTTAGCATGGTCTAATGGGAACGAACAATCAACTTGCAATCACTGGAATAATTGCTTAGCTCTGGGGGCTAAGAGAAAGCCTGAGTAAGTGTCCTTTACCCTGAGAACCTAAGGACTCCACCAGGTGAATGTCTGTACAAGCTGTCCAGACTGAGGCCTGGGACAGACAGCTGCTTGGCGTGTGGCTGAGATGCAGCAGCCACGGGGGCGTGCAGCAGAGCAGGCTTGGTGCAGTGTCCCCCTGAGGACAGAAGGTACCAAAAGGAGGCTGGTGCAGAGCACTGCCAGCCCCGCTCCCCTGCCGCCCCGTGTGGTTCCAAGAGGTCATGAAGACTGGAAGGAAGGTCACCTGGTCCCTCCTGTCCCCCAAGAGCTCCCCTGCCCTCTCAGCAGATAGAGAAATCTAGTTGCCTTGAATTATTTCCTTTTCTCCCCATGGCCGAGAGGCGGAGGCTGATCTGGGCAATGCATTCGTCGTCCATCTCCACTTTGTCAGTCGGATGGAGGATGGGTCCTCTCTTTAAAGACTAGGAAGTTCCCTGCTACGTAACCTGGTATGGCCATCCTGGGTTGGGACCTTAAGTCTGGCTCAGGATATGGTAGAAAGTTTGGGTCATCCTCTTTACATCCCCCTGAGTTATAGTGATCCTGGGGTAGCTGGCGGGTCTTGATAAGGGCCACCTTCCGGAGCCAGGCTTTGAGTCCAGGGCACTTAGGAGTTTGCTGCTTGGGGAGGGGAGCAGGTCCTTCTCCTATTTGTCGTGTGGACTCCTTACTCAGAACAGCCGCTGCTTGGTGGCGTGGGCCGGTGTTGGGTGGGAGGGGGAGGCCCAGAACGCTGCACTTGGGAGGAGCCGGGCAGGGCCTTTCTCCAGGGGGAGAGTGCGGGAATGCAGGACGGTTCTCAGTGCCGTGCTGGTGGCATCGTCAGGATGGGGAGAGCATGTTGAGTGCTCTTGCTCTAATGCTTGTCCTTGGCCTCTAGCCCTGGCCCAGTGTGTCCAATCTGGCCAAGGACTTCATTGACCGCCTGCTGACAGTGGACCCCGGCGCCCGCATGACTGCGCTGCAGGCCCTGAGGCACCCATGGGTGGTGAGCATGGCAGCCTCTTCATCCATGAAGAATCTGCACCGCTCCATCTCCCAGAACCTCCTCAAACGTGCTTCCTCACGCTGCCAGAGCACCAAATCAGCCCAGTCCACGCGTTCCAGCCGCTCTACACGCTCCAACAAGTCGCGCCGCGTGCGGGAGCGGGAACTGCGGGAGCTCAACCTGCGCTACCAGCAGCAGTACAATGGCTGAGCCGCGGGGCTGCGGTGTGGACGGGCCGCGGTCCCAGCTGGGCCATGCGTTGCCGGGCCCCTGGGGCCCCATGCCCTCTCTGGAGATGGGCCTGTATGGCCAGTGGCAGGTGAATGGCCCCCGCCCCTTCCCTGTCCCTTCAGCAGCCCCCATCCTCATCCTGGGCCTGACCCTGGTGTGAGAGTGGAGGGAGCCTAGGGGTCTGTGAGCGCTCTGAACTGGGAGCCTGGCCTGGCACCAGGGCTCTTTTTGGTGGGCAACTGCTCTGCTAGAAGTTGGGGAAGGGGTAGGACATGGCCTTCAGGCTCCCTCACCCCTTGGCTCTTCCCCAAGACCAAAGAGGCATGTAGTGCCGGGCAGAGGGTGTCCTGTGGTCCCAGGACTCTTTGGGACAGTTACTTCTGAAACCCTCTTCACTGAACCTTCTCTGGCCCCCCATATTCCATTGCATCCTGATCTGTGCCCCAGTGAGAGGCCAGGGAGGCACAAAGCTTGTGCCTCAGCTGGACTCTCAGCCCCTGGCTAAGTCCAGACAGTCCCCCACCTCCCACCCAAGATCTGCCTTCCTTCATGGTGCCTCCAGGGACCCCTCCTGGCCCCAGGACTGGCTAGAACCTCTGATGGTAGGGCCATGGCATGGTCCTTGGCCCTTCTTGACTATGTGGCCATGTTGGTAGCAGGCTTGTTCCAGGCTCCAGCCTCTCTCTGCCAGTGAGAGACCTCCTGCCCACCAGCCCACTGCTCTCAGTGCCTTCTTTGCAGAGCCCGCTATATACACTTCTCCCCCCACCTTGGATGCCCATTCTATTCCCTGGGTGCCTCCTTCCCAACTGTGGGGGATTAAAGGGAGCCCCACTGCTGCTACCTGGGGAATGGGGGCACCAGGGCCAAGGCAGGGGCCAGGGGCTTCCCAGGGAGCGCCCCATCAAGATTCCAGTGTCAGCCCTGGTTCCACCCTTGGTACCGCGCATTGCCCCTTCCCTTCAGGCTCTTCTGTTCCCTCCTCGAAACTGCATGAGGGCGCCATCTAGTGTCTGACATGAGTATGGGCAGCCTAGGACTGACCACTGCGCTCATCCTTCATCCTCTAGAGAAAGTGGGAAGGAGCTGCTGTAGTGAGGAAAGGTCCCCAGGCTGCTCAGCACTCCCCTTCTGCTGAGCTGCTGCGCAGCTCCAGTTGGAACTTAGCCGTACTGTGTGACCTGCCTCTGAACCCTGAGTGCCTGGGGCCCTGGCCTTCTCACAGCTGGCCTTGCCTGGTCCAGCCTGGCCCTGCTTTCTTTCACAGCATTACCCTTCCAGCTTGGGCTCTGCTGCATCTCAGGCTGGAGGGAGCCCCTGCAGGAGGTGGGTGGAATTGGGTGGCTGCTTTCCCAGAGGCCTGAGCCAGACCATTCCGATGTCAGTCATGGTGCCTCCCCTGCACCCCCCACCCCAAACCAGGCTGGAACCCAAGTCCCCTTCCTCCACAGCTGCTTTCAGTGGGTAGGAAGGAGCTGGGGCCCAGCTTTAGCCTTAGCTAGACTGCAGGGCCTCTGCCAGGGAGGGATTGGCCCTCACTGTTGCTCCCAGTGGGTAGCCTTGGGCCAGGCTCTCCTCTTTCTGCATGTGCCACCTCCAGTGAGAAACAAAGCCAAAGAGACCACTCTGGGCCAAGCCAGTTGTGCCTTATACATCTCCTCCCATCTCCAGTGCTCCTGGCACAAGGCAGCAGAGAGCCCAAGTCCTGTGGCCTCAGAATTCCCCCCATTTCCCCAAGTGCCTCGGGGGCCTGAAGCCCTGGGGATTTATTTCCTCTCTTGTCCAAGGTAGGTCTGGTCCTAAGGGTAAGATAGAGGGCATTTGGAGATTGGGCCTTTATGCCATGGACCATGGCTGGAGAATGTGCAGTTATTTATTTTGTGTACCCCGGTTGTAAATGTATCCTCTGTATTCAATAAACAGGCTGCCCTCCCCAGGGAAGGCTCCCCATCCATTCTGACAGCCCAGGCTCCTTGCTGTGGACCAGGGGGTTACCTAGGAAGAGGAGAGATGGGGGGCCTGGCCTTGGCATGGCTACTCTAGGAAGATCTGACTCAACATCTGCCATGCCAGAAGTCAGAGTCCCAAGTGGGGAGGGGGACTCCCGAGAGTCTCTCCTTTCCCTTGAAAGGACAGACAAGAATACACAAGAGGACAGAGCATGGGGTCTTTATTGGATTGAGGTGGGGAGAGGGCCTGTGGTAGGCTTAGTTGTAGGCTGTGACCTGGTTGATCCAGGTGCTGAACTTACTAACCCGAGTGTATATGGCAGGCTGGCGCACGTTGCAGTTGCTGGTACCCCACGAGACGATGCCAGTAAGCACCCATGTGTTCCCTTTCTGGCAGACGAGAGGGCCTCCGGAGTCTCCCTGAGGGAGGGAGAGGAGAGTAGTCAGCGTGGGGATGAGGGGGTGCCACAGGGCGGTGCAGAGGACAGGACAGGGGGCTGATGCTCACCTGGCATGAGGAGGCCCCTGCGCCGCCTGCACAGATCATGGAGTCGGTGATGCGTGAGCCCCAGTATTGCCTGCACTGATTCACGGTGACCAGGGGCAGAGCCACCTGCTGTAAGCGCACTGGGGTCGTATTGCCTAGGGGCCAGAAGGGGATGGTTGGGCCCTGGATGACTGCTTCCCACCCTGGCCCTCTCACCCAGATCTTTGGCCCGAGTTCCTACCCACGCCGCTGAGGCGTCCCCAGCCAGTGGTGGCGCACTTGAAGCCTGCAGGCAGCGCCTCATCTGGGGAAGCCAGGCAGACTGGTGAGACGCGTTTTGTGTACCGGGCAGGGGAGGCAAGCTTCAGTAGTGTCAGGTCATTGTTTAGGGTGGTGGGGTTCCAGAAAGGGTGCGTGATGGCCTGTGGAACCAGGAAGGGGCCAGGTAGGATGGTGGTGCGCATAGGCCCCCCAGGGTTGATGGTTGCTGAGGGGGCTAGCTTAGGGCATGCCCTGAATTCCTCATCCCCAGAGGCCCCCGCCCCGGCCCCGTCCACTCTTCCTTTCCATGTCTGTAGCCTAAATACTCACCTTTGAGATGGACAGGACCTGCAAAGGCTCAGCATTGGATGATCGGTCGTACTCGCCCAGGACAACAACGTGGCGGCCAGGGCTGCAGTGAGAGTGGGGTTGGGCAGCCGCAGGGAGGGCAGAGTGACAAGAGAGGGGCATCCGGGGGAAGGAGGTGGGGAGAGGTGGGCTCGGGGGCAGGTAGAGTGGGAGTACTCACCTGACATTGCAGTGGGCAGCAGTGACCACCCAAGACTGGCTGATGAGGGAACCCCCGCAGAAGTGGAAGCCGCTTCTGTCCTGGGGTCAGGGGTCAGAAGTAGGGGTGGGCTCAGGCTGCACCTAGGCATGAAGCACCTGGTACCCTGCCCCACCCCTGGGGTGCATGTACCTGCAGGGACACCTGCCAGGGCCAGGAGCCCGACACTGCATTCTCTCCGTTGACAATCCTCTGGCTGAAGCTCAGTGCCGGCTTGATAGCAGGAATGCCGCAGCCTGGCCATTGGGATGGTGAGGACCTACTTCCCACACCCCCACAACCCCACCACCTCTCCCCACCTCCTCCTGGGTCCAAATTGAGAGGGCTCGTCACTACCCCTTCTCACCCTGAGAATCTCTAGGTATCTTGGTTACCTATGTCCCCAAATTCTGTCCGTTCTCTAACATCTCTCTCCACCCTTACTTCCCATTGTTCCCCAACTTCACCCCCACCCTCCAACTCAGGCCATTTTTTTCCTGACCCCTGGGATAGTCTCCTCCCTGGCTTCGCCACCTGCTCCAGCCTCAACAGCGAGAGGCTTCTCCCTAAACTACACGTCCAACCTTCACTTCTCAGCTTCCTAAACCCTCCCTGGCTCCCAGCTCTGGCCTGATCTCCTGTCCCATTTGTGAGACCAGTCCCTGCCCACCTCTTGCCCCGACCCTCCCGCAACCCTGGCACATCCTTTTTCCTTTCCCCACTCTGTTCACCTGGTTCCCTTCCAGCCAGTCCAACTCCTTCCCCGAGCCCCTGGGCAGGAAGCCTGGGCTGGTTTTAGGAGGCGGGTTGCTTTAGGGCTGGTCATCAGGGCTAGTCCAGGCCCACTCACCCCAGGAGGAGCCGAGGAGGACCAAGTTAAGGGTCAGACTGAGCAGCAAAATTGTGGCAGGCATGAGGTTGAGAGCTGGACCTGCTTTTATGGTTCTCCTCGTCCTTGGGCAAAAGTCCTAGGCCTGAGACCAAGCCAGCTGTGTGGGCTCAGCCCCCTCCCATGCTCTGGTCAGGAGGAGGGTCTCTAGGCCAAGGTCCTGGACCCAGGCCTAGACTTTATCAGATAGAGCCCAGGTGTGGGGCTCTCACCTCCACCCCCCAGAGCCTGGTCTCTGATTGGCTCCCTGAACCACCTCACATCCCAGGTGTTGAGTGCTGAGTAGCAAGGACTTAAACGGTTAAGTTAGGTCTGTGTGGACTACCTGGTGGCTGGGGTCAGGGAAGTTTCTCAGGGCTGTCAGGGGCACAGACAGAGAGGTGTGCTCAGCACCCAGGGGTGTTCCTGATGGGTGGAGGGAATGTCCAGCTGTGCTGTGGAGGGCCAGGGCCATGCGGCCAGGACAGGGGTTCTGGCAGGTCACAAATCTAACCGCATCTCAGTGATTTCTCACCAACTTGGAACAGGAGTCCGTTTGCCCAAAGAGATGGTGACTCTCCCACAGCACACTGGGTGCGTTTGGACCCAAACCGTCATCTGGTTCTGAAGCCCACACTCTTACTGATGAGATGACGCCTGGGAGAGGCCTGGTACACAGTAGGGTAAGGTGTGAGCCCTTGGTGACTGGCTGACCCTGGATGGAAGTTACAGGTGCAAGGGTGACAGCCCTCAAATCTCTGACAGCCTCCAGGCCTTGGGGCTCCCGTGGGCAAGCTCTTGGTGTCCACAGCCCATCTGAGGAAGAGAAGACAGCCCTGTGTGCAAACCTGCAATGGGTAAGTTGACTGGGCTCCTAGAGGTGTGGGGGGTGCCAACTGACCCCAAACTTCAGTCAAAAAAAATAAGATGTGCTAATGGTTGAACAGAGGGATGGAAATGTGATCAAGCAAACACAACAATAGTAACTGTAAAGTCGACTGTGGGTATATAGGTGTTCAATGCAATTCTTTCAGCTTCTATGTTTAAAAATCTTCATAATAAAATACTGGGGGGAAAAGCACAATCAGGAGCCCAGGGAAGTCCAGCTCAGAGTAGACCCTCCCCAGGGGTTGGGCAGACTCTTAACAGTTCCGAAGCTCCAGTGGAATCAGCTGTTCTGAGGGCAGGATGCTCCTGCCAGCACATGGCACCTAGGCTGGCCTCAGTGGGTGCTCAGCAAAGGTTTGCTGGATAAATGTGTCATGTCATCTCTCTCTGCATGAGCCCTGTGACGCCTGTCAGCCCAGCAAACTTGGGAGGTCATTCCCCCCCTCCCTTCACAGCTCAGCACGTGCAAATAGAAGTCCTGTTTGGTGTTAGCACCTCAGGGTGTGCCTGGTCAGGTGAGCGGTTGCGCAAAGGTATTTCAGGGGTGAGGAGTGTTCTGTGAGAACTTGCCCTTAGAGTCAGGGAGCAGCTCCTCTATCAGCATTGAGGGCTAACTCTGTGGGGTCCATGGGGGCCTCCTTGACAGAGGTGTGGGCTTTGCCATGGGACACTGATGAGCCAGGTAAAGGCTGTAGGTGGGGCAGTGTGTGGGGCCTTCTGGGTTTTACAACAGTCCCCAGTGGACTAGAGGGCAAGAGCAAGGCACTGGAGTGGTAGAGGGACCTCTATGGTGTAGAGAGTCAGGAGCGGGCTTTCCACCTTGAGCTGCAATGCTTGCCAGGGCTGGGGTTCTGGAGGAGTAGATGCCTAAGGCGATGGGTAAAGGGCACCTCTTAGGCCAGGCCCTGGAGCCATGCAGGGAGTGGCCCTGCAGGTGTACATTAGCCACAGAGTCCTGATGGCTGCTTGTCTCCCCCTCCACCCAGGAACACAGCCATCTGTTTAGGTGTTTTGGTTTTTTTGTTTTTTAAAGATTTTATTTATTTATTTGACAGAGACAGACACAGCGAGAGAGGGGAAAAGCAGGGGGAGTGGGAGAGGGAGAAGCAGGTTTCCCGTGGAGAAGAGAGCCCAATGCGGGGCTCGATCCCAGGACTCTGGGATCATGACCTGAGCTGAAGGCAGATGCTTAACTGAGTGGGCCACCCAGGAGCCCTGTTTAGGTGTTTTGTATTTCCTGGGTTTACTCCCCCCTTGTTCCAAGCCCTAAGCATCATCCTACTTCACTCCACTTCCATGGCCTGCACGGTTTCCTCCAGCAGCTCCAGGGTCAGTGGCTTCACTGTCTGGGACAGCACAGCTGTGGTCCCAGGGGCAAAGTGGTAGTGGCTGGGCCTGGGAGAGGAGAGGGACGGCCTCTCAACTTGGGCCCATCATGTGGCCCATCCTCTTCTTGCAGCCCCCATCTCCCCTGCTACTGCCCCATCCTCCCCAGCAGTCCCCCATCTCCCATGCTCCCACCTCTCTATGGGCTTTGTGGGTGAGCTTAATGTTCTCAGAAGCTTGGCGCCGGTCCGCATTATCACACATGCATCCACACTGCCCCCAGAGCCCAGGTCACCCAGGATCCCTGCAGTGACAGCTTCCACTAGCAGCTCCTGCGCGGCCTCCAGCTGTGATGATATGTGTGCTTGAGGCCCGATGGACCCTTCTGGTATCATCTTCAGGCTACAGCCTAGAGGTTTTGTTCATCTCGAAGCCCAGATTATTTACCATTTGCTCATACCCAGACTCCTCTGTTTCCCTATACCCCCATCGACCCCAAGCTCCCTTGCCCTGGTCTCTGCCTCCCTCTCTCCAGAGACGCTGTGTTCCCAGTGCCCCATCTTCACAAACTTCTCTTGAGTCACTTAAACTTGTGGTTCTGCTTCCAGTGCTGTCCACCCAACCAATGTGGTCTTGCTCCCCAATCTACTGGCTCACTGCTTTTTCCCTTTTGGACCTTAGGCACCTCTGAAGCAACACATGTCATCCACTTTCATCCCACCCTAAACAAAATCCAGACTCCAGACCCCACTTGCCCGTTACCTCCTCCCTCAGCTTCAAAGGGTCCTGAGCTTTGACTTCTCCAGGACTGGCACTGACGGTTGTCTGCTGGAACAGCGCTTCTTCACTCGGACTCCACTGGCCCCTCAGTCTCCATTCAGTCGTCACCTCCAAGAAGCCTTCCCTAACCTCTAGACTAGGCCATGATACCTCACCTTTGTGTTACCAGAGCTCCCGCGTGCCCTACCCATCAATGAACGCGTAGTGAGGGACAGCGGTTGCTTACCCTCATGTTCGGCTGGAACCGATCCTCCAGTACGGCCAGGGCGGCGTCCTGGCCGGAACCTGCAAATAGGAGGGGCATCTGAGGTCAGTCGTGGCCACCCGGCCGCGGGACGAACGTGAGGCCACGGTCGCAGGGTCGGGATTCGTGGGGAAGGGGCGGAAGCGCTCACCCAGGGCTGTGAAGGGCAGACGGCTGTAGGAGCCGTGGGGGTGCACGCTGTAGAGCTGCGGTCCAGTCAAGTCTACTCCGCCCACTATCAGCGACGCGCCCACGTGGCCCCGGTACCTTTTCACGAATGGGCGTGGTCAGCCCCAAGCCCTGGGCTTCAGGCCCCGCCCCTCCGTGACACCGCCCTCGGACCCGAGCCCCGCCCGTTCCTGTGGTCTGGCGCCCCGGTACTAACATTGCTCCTTCCTGTTGCCCAGCTCCTCTTAGGTCGGCCTTTTCCGGTCTCCGGGGCTCTCGCAGCCCCGCCCTTCCTCCTGTCCTTCCTCCTGTCCCACATCCTCTCAGTTCCGCCCTCCCTACAGCGGCCCCTCCTCAGGGTCATCTTAGCCCCGCCCCAGTACCGGAAGAGCGTCTGGCGCAGAACGCGCGTGACCGTAGCCACGCGAATCTCCCGGCCCGTGGACAGGGCGTGTAGCTCCATGTTGGACGCCGCCAGCCGCGTGGTCATTTCGGCGTCCGCGGCTACTCCAGCCCCACAGCAGCTGAGAACGAAGAGGGGGTTCGGTGTGGGCGGGGCTAGGGCCTGCGGGGACCGGGAATGGGAACGAGGGTCGGTTCTTGAGTGGGGCAAAGGGGTTGGGGATTTCTCACTAGATTTTGGGGGCGATGAAGTGGATCTTCTCGCAGTTCTTGTCCATCACAACCGAATCGCTAGTGGCCCGCGTATCCGCGCCCAGGATGACCCCGTCCTGGGGAGGGAGAGGGGCCGCTGGCTCAGTGCCTGTCCGATTCCCCAGCAATCCCTCTAAACCCTCCAGTCCCAAGTCCCTGCTCACTTGGAACACAAGGCCCGCGATGGTGGTACCGGTTCTGTGTGCCTGAGGGATCCGGAGCCCTGGGAGGACTCGTTCTAAGGATGCATTTCTGGAAACGGAGTGGAGAGGCCCAGGCTGAGGTTCCTCTTCTGGGACCCCATCCGTCACATCCTCCAGCTCTGTCCTAGCCTCCCTCACTTCTAGGGGTGGGAGCACAGGAACCCAAGTCGCCCAGCACACGCTGCCGCCCCTCCGCCCCCACCAGGAATAAAGGCCCTGGGGCTTCCACTCCCAGAAGCCCTCGTGGAGAACATAGGCAGCACCGCTCCCGACCAACCCCCGCCCCCCCATCACCTCTGGCAGTTCTCGAAGGAGAAGCCCCTTCGGGGCTCTAACGCTGGCTTCAGCATCTGGAGGTGGGCAGGGTGGTCCAGGGATTGGGGGTCTACGTTCGACCAGAGCGGAGCAAGAAGGGCCAAAGTCGGGTGCTCTGTCAGGCAACCCCCTAGCCCTTCTGACGCGTCTGGCTTTCGGTTTCACCTTTCCTCAGAGCGTGGCTGGCCCCTTCTGCAGCTTCTCTTTCACTTTCACCTTCACCTCTGGTCCTGGGCAGCTTGGCAAAGGGGAGATGTCCTTGCCTGGCTTTCCATCCTGCTCCCTAGTCCTCTGAACAGAGGGACAAATGCCTCCGTCTGGCCATTGTTCAGTAGCTCCTCCCCCTTCCAGCCTGAGTCCCTAGCTTTTCCTATCAGTATCCCAACTCTAACCTCAAGTCCCTCAGCCCTAAGGTTGTCACACTGGCCAGGTTTCTGTTACTTGCCTCCCAACAACATCAAGCATGGCTGCCTTTTGTCCTTTGGCACCCTCTTTCTTTCAGCTCTTTTGTTGCCTTTGCCTTCTCCCTGAAACCTGAAACGCCAAAGCTCAGTCCTCCACCATGGTGACCGATCCTTCCTGCTTCCCTCTCTCAGGTGCTGTCTTCCCTCTCTCAAGAGGGATGCTGTGGGGCTGTCCATCTAGTGGCCTGGAGGCATGCTTGCCTCTGCCCATGGCCCAGCCTTAGTTTTCCTCCCAAATGACCCTTTATCTGTCCACATCTTTCTCCTAACCACTGCTTTAGTCTCAGCTAGCCTCGTCTCTCCCCTGAATACTGCACTACCCTCCCTGGCTTCCCCAAGCTTCCTGCCCCTCAGCCCCCACCCCAGGCTACCCTTTACCTTGCAGAGAAGGGACTCTTTCTAGATTGCAAATCTGGTTATGCTCTTACCCTGGTTAACCCCTTCAGCAACTGCATATTGCTCTTAGGCTCAAACCCAAGTCTTTACAGCAGCCCACAGTACCCTTCTCATCCCATCTGATCTCAGAATAGGCACCACCTCCTCTGGGAAGCCTTCCCTGACCCACAAGACTCAGCCCCTTGGTGCTCCCTAAACTTTTCTCTCAGACCACTTAGCTCCATTAATTAAATCTTCATTAGAGAAATTATCTGATTCGTGGCTGTCTCTCCCCCAGATTTTAAACTCTTGCGCTTCTGTCACCCACTTAGCACTCAAAAGGCCCTGTCTAGGGGGGCACCTGGGTGGCTCAGTCGGTTGAGCGTCTTGACTCGTGATTTTGGCTCAGGTCATGATCTCATGGTTTGTGGGGTCCAGCCCTGTGGTGGGCTTTGTGCTCAGCGGGGAGCCTGCTTGAGATCCTCTCCCTCTCCTTTGCCCCGCCCCCCCATAAATAAACCTTAAAAAAAAAAAAGGCCCTGTCTAGTGGTGGGATCCACCTGCCCTTTGGGGAGCGGGCGCGGGACAGCTCACCTCTTCCCTGCCCTGCGCCCTTGGCTCCAAGTGCCCCCATCCGACAGCTGTGTGCGCAGCTACCTCCAGTCCCCCATCCCCAGAGCAGAGGCAGCCTACATAAACAGCTCATCCAGGAGAGTGGGAAGCTCTACATCTCAGGGTTCCATATTCAATCCCAGGCTTCACCAAAGTCCATCTTGCCCTGACCTTCCACAAAGTACCAGGCCTATGGCTGCTACTCAGCGAAGCCTAGTGGGTGCACACTAGTGCCTCCTCCTCCACCCACAGGACACAGGTCAAAGCTTAGAGAGCAAAAGAAGGTCTTTATTCGGGGGGCAGAGGCCCTGGGCTGGCAGTTGGGGGTTCAGGGGTGCTACGTCGGTAGGTACCCAGCAGGATGGCATTGATGTGCTCCAGAGTCTGGTTGCTGAAGACCATGTTGAGGTGCTCTGTCCCATGGAGAGGCAGCAGGTGCACAGGCTGTGGCTGGCGGCTCTGCCAGTGGGCACAGAGCTCCGTGCTGCGTGTGGCCACAGTGTCATCACCGTCCTCGTAGAGCACCCCCACGGGGTCTGTGTAGGGGAAGCCGTGGTCAAAGATGTAGGTGCGGGGTGTGGGCAGGCCCACGCCATACAGACAGTATACTTCCACGCCGGGTGCTGGGAGGCCTGCCAGTAGGTCACGTGACTGGAGCCACATGTACCAGCCTTCCTCAAAGTGCACATCTGCAAAGAAGCGCTGGAAGTCACGGCCTGTGTAGTTGATGCCGGGCGTGGAAATGAACACATGGTCCTCAGGCCATGCCTCGCTGGAGGGAAACATCCAGGGGGAGGTCGTTGATATACGCTGTTCCTCTCTCAGCTTGATGCTGGACATGATCGGGATGCCCTGGTTGTCACCTGTGAACACAAAGCCAGGTGGGTCAGGGAGCCTGGCCACCTCTGGCCCACACCTTGCCTCCCAGCCCAAGCTCAGCCAGATGCTCAGTCTTGTCCCTGGCCAATTCCAACGCTGACTCCAAGCCACAAACTCGGAGCAGGCCTGGCATTCAACAGGTGTTCAATGTGTGCTTAGTGAACGAGAGGCCCTGGTGGCACGTCTGTGGGGCAGAGCTGTAGAGCCTCAAAAGGAGGGAGAAGTTGGTTTCCTGAAGATGGGTGTATATGTGTGTAGATGGGAGGATGGTGCTGGTGGTTCTCCTCAGCCAAGTGTCTGTTGGGCCCTGTGGCCTGGGGCTATGCAGGGGTCAGAGCTATGTTCTTGGGAAGGATAAAATTAGACTGTGTCTGTGTTTGGCCCTTATTGATGGAGTCTGATGGAGTCTTTCCCTCAGCAGATCGTGAGCTACTGGGGGAAGGTAGAGTCTGGCTGTGCCCAGCATACAGTTAGTACTCATACAGTTAGTAGCTGTGCCACTTCTCAGGAAGGGCAGAGGGGCTTCTAGGGTGTGGCCCTGGCTCTGGCAGATCTGTCCTCAGTAGGCAGATCCCTGGAAAATGGGCTCCTGGAAGCAGAAGGCCGCTGAAAGCTGAGTGGGCAGGCCCTGAGACCACAAGGAACAGACGTAGTCCATGTGTCAGATTGCCAGGGTTCACTTCCTTTCTGTTTACTTTCCTTTTGTCACCGAAACACCACCAAAACAGACTTCTGGCAGGAGCTACCAGGCCAGGCCGGGCTCACTGCTCTCAAGGGGCCAGTGACAGGGGCCAGGCCTCAGGGGTGGTAAATAGCACGGTCAGCCAGGCCTTGTGAGCAGAAGCAGGAGTGAGGGCAGGCCCATGGTCAGTTTCATCCCCCTCCACCCCCGGCCCCTCAATGACACGGGTGGTCTGAGGCCCTCTCACCTGAGGCCAAGACCAGCATGGGCTTGATGGAGCCCCCCCAGGGAGCCCCAAGAGAGATGAATCCATCGACGAAGCGGTCCTTCCAGGCCTGGGGCTGGCGTAGCAAGAAATAGAGCAAGTGTAGGCAACCGAGGCTGTGACCAATGAGGAAGACAGGCTTCCCATAGGCAGCATGCATCTCCTCCACCAGCCCGGCGAGCTTCCGGTAGTATTCCTCCTGCTGGCCTGCAGCAGGGTGGATGGGGTCAGGGCAGTGGGGGGTCAGGGCCCACCTGCCCCAAGCCCACTATCTGCAGAGACACTCACTGGGCTCCAGCCGCCAGTCGTAGGGGGCGGCCCGCACCGTCTCGTCCCGCACATACCCGTTGTTGACCAGGTTCTGCACCAGTGTGTGCATGTAACCTGTGGGGAAGGTAGCAGCACTGGAGGCTCTGGCCACAGCTCCTGTGGGCCGGCCACGGCTGCAGCCTGCCCCTTCCCCAATAAACACACCTGCCAGCTTGTTGTTGTCCAGGTACTCAACAGAGTAGGTCTTCCCAAAGCCAGGGACACGGATCTGTACACCAGGGGCATTGGACACGCGCCCAGAGCTGCGGTTGTAGACGACCCTGGGGGCAGTGGGACACTCAGCAGGCCAGCAGCCAAGGGGCCGAGCGTAGGGGCCGGGGCAGAGGGGATGGCACGTACCTTGTGTTATCAATCCAGCAGTCCACTCCAAGGGGTAGGAATATATTGAGATCCAGCCAGATGGTGAAGAAGTCCTCCGTCTTGCGGTAGCACATCCAGTTCACCACATCTGGTTTATCCAGCTTGGCTTCCAGCTGATTCCCCAGGCAGCCAGGCACTGTGGGCGCTAGCCTTCATTCTGAATTCCTTGGATTCCTCCCTTGCCCCGCCCCCCATGCCTGTTCCCCAACCTCTCGCTTTGTGACCAGCTCCGCCCCTCCATCTCCCACACCCTCAACCTCCAGGAACTAAGGACTTGATCCTTTACATAAACAGGATCCCACCCCATCCCCCCAGCAGCCCAGGGCCCAGGTTCCCCTCAGGCAGGGAAGGTGCAGGGGCCAAGGCCACTGACCCCTGTCCGCAAAAGGCAAACACCTGGCCTGGCTCTCCATTCATGCCTAAGTCCAAGGTGAGAACAAACAGCTATGGGGGAGTGGGGGCTGGGCCTCGGAGGAGGAGGCAGGCCTTGATGGGCCTCTTCTGTTTTCCTGGGCTGGGCATCTTGTCCTTGCTGGGATGGGGGCTGAGTGGCTGCAGCTGACCACAGCTTGTAATGCCCTGGCCAAGCCCTCAGGCACACCCGCCCCCAACTCCACCCGCCTAGGGTAGACAGCTCAGAGACACAGGAACAGTGTGGTGGGGGAAGGGGTTCATTTCTCTGCAGGAGAAGCCTTTGGACCCTCAAACAGAGAGGCAGGTATCAGGGCGAATGCAGGGGCAGAAGGGCCTTGGCAGGGTCTGCTACCAGGGGGCTGGGGCCCAGGCTCCCCGAGGTCTGGCCTGGTGCATCAGGGGCCTGGCGGGGGCTTACCGAGGATGACGGGCCGTGTGTGGTTACTGAGCTCAGCCTTGGGCGTGGTGTGCGGGGGGAAGAGCACATTGAAAAGCCAGAAGGGGGAGGCAGGGGGGAGCAGCAGCCCGAGCAGCAGCAGCCCCCAAGGCCATGGGGAGCCCGACGGCCCCATTCCAGCCCTAGTGCCTACTGCCCACTGAAGCAGTCCTGGGCTGGCCTTATCTGGAGTGGTGGTGGGAGGGGCCCTAAGGCCAGTGGGAGGGACAGCCTGGCCAATGGGGGTGGCCAGAGGTTGCCGGGAAGGGGCATAGCCTCGGAGCCAGCTCTGGGCCTGGTTTCAGTTCCGCCTTCTTCCCTTGGTGCCAGGGGAAACAGAGCCGGGGCAGCAGGAGGCCCAGAAGTACACAATGTTTTATTGAAAAAAGTCAGGCCCCAGCTGGCCAGTTCCATTCGGCTTGGCTTGGTGGGGGTCCCTGCCCACAGGAGCCTGAGCCAGGTCTTCCTGCAGGTGGGCTGGGCCAGACCCCCCTCCCCTGTCGCCCTTCCCCTCCTCTCTGATGGTGACATCCCAACAATAAATATGCAATAAATAGCGTTCCTGGGCAGGCTGCCTTCAAATCTCCCATGAGCCCCCCTCCCCCTCCCAAGTCTTCTCCCGCCAGGACAGGCCTCCTGGGGTGCTGGATGGGGAAGTCCCCAGACCTCTCAGGGTCCTGCAGAAGCTCGGATCCATTGCCATTACCAGCCCAGGCCTGGTCTTCCAAGGAGACCTAGCAAAGCTGGGTCCAGGACAGGGCTGTCGGGTGAGTGCTGGGAGAAGGCTGTTACCCTGGACACCTCCACTCCAAGCCAAAGGTGTATATCCGGCTCAGGAGTAGATGGTGATCACTTCACGGCCACCTCCGCGCACCAACAGCACACGCTCGAGGCCCTCGGTCAGCACCTCCAGGAACTCCATGTCTGCAGGGCGTCAGGTCAAGGAGGCAGCACCAGGACCAAGGGGCACCCAGGGAAGTTTGGCCTATTAATCAGAGCTGGGGTAACCTAGCACCCCCCGGGGGCATCTAGGGAGAAGAGGTCCTGGCCTGACCCCATGCGTTGTCCACCTCCCCACTGCCAGCCTTTCCACCAAAGGATACAGTTCTCATCACCTTCGCTGTTCTTGGGGGGGCCAGGCATGTTCAGTAGAACCAGGCGGGCATCGTGGGAGCGCGTGACGATGACTTCGTTGAGCTTCACAGCGGTGTGCATGCGCCGCACATTGGACTGGTCCCTGCAGGTAATGCAGCTGATCACAGGCCCCACCCCTGGCCCACCCGAAGACCCTGTCCGCCCCCAGCCCACCTCCACTCCCAGACCCCCGTGTGGTGGGGTCTGTTTTTGCTGCACTCACGGCTTAATATGCACCAGCTCCCGGAAATTGTCAGGGGCGTGGCTGGGGTCCCAGGGCTCCGCCGCCATGTACTTGTCCCGTGTCCATGTCATCTGGATTTTGTCAGCCCCAGCAGCAGACTCGTCTTCCTCGTCGGAGTACAGGCTCTCCAGCCGCAGGGCTGAGTGTCGGTCCTTGACCAGCTGGGCCTGAGAAAAATCAGAGGTGGCCTCAGTGCCACGGGAAAAGGGGGACCTGGATGGCCCAACACGATCACTTGGCCTCCGGGAAATGGGTACTGACTTGGGTGAGGCTGGGTGGGGTGCGCCATTCTGATTCCCCAAAGTGATGGTGTCTCCAAAGCCTGACCTGCCACCCGCCCCTGCCTGAAATGAGAGAGCCACTGACTTCTCGCTCCCGCTCCGTCTTCGTCAGCCTCATCTGCCGCAGCATCTGGGAGCGCTGTTCCATCATCAGTGTCCGCTCATAGGTGTACGCGGAGATATCGCTGTTATGCTGGGGAGAGAGTGGAGCACGAAGAATGGGCTGCATGCAGCCGGCTATCCACAGGGCCACGGGGGCAGGTGACTCACCATCTCTACCACCTCCACTTCTGCCTCAAGGCGCAGGTGGTACAGGAAGACAGCCAGATCCTTCTTCATCTGGATGCTGTTGTCGTCCATCTGGGCCACGGTGAAGATGCGCATCCGGCACTTCCTCCACACCTGGGGCACAGGAGCAGGTAGGTGGCTGAGTCACATTCCAGCCCTCCCAGGGCCCAGCCCTGCCCACCTGGGTCCACCCGCCTGGCCCACCTTGTGCTGGCGCAGCAGGAAGGGCAGAAGCATGAGCATGCCCCCGTCGTGCACGATCCACCAAACGTCAATGTGGCCCTCCAGGTAGCGCTCATGGTTGCTGGGGTAGAAGGCGATGTTCTTGGGCACAAGCAGGGCCAGGTGGGCCGCCGTGGTGCAGCGCACAGTGTCTGGGGGACAGGGGCCACTACTGAGTGCCAGCCTATGGCCCTCCGGCCTCCACCCTGACTTGATCCCCACAGGGTCCAGCCACATGGCCCAGCCCAGGACCTGTCCCATCACGCACCAATAAAGGTCTTCCAGGCCCGTGGGTCCTCGCTCTGTCGCCAGCCATAGGGCCAGCCCAGCACCACAGAGTTATGCCTCATGCCGCCCAGGCCGCAAGATTGGATGAGGTGGGCCAGCCCCTCTCGCACCTTGCTGGCTACCACCACCTGGCAGAAGCCCTTCACCTTCTCAATCTCCATCATGTTCTTGATTGTCTGTAGGGAACACACAAGGGTCAGAAGACAAAGGCTGTTAGTGTTCCCTCTGCTGGGCTCCCTCCGCACAGAATGACGTGGGGATAAGGGTTGGGGAGGAGAAGGAGGTAAGCTGCCCACCCAGAGGCCATGTTTTCCGGGTGGGACAGCCATACCCCCTTGCTCCAGCTCTTAGGGGGCAGCGATGCTGTCCACCTGGCTGGCCAGGATTTGTCCCCTTCTCCTAGGAGTCAGCTGCAGCCCAGACACCTCTAGTCTGGCTCAGCACCCCGCCCCCTAGAGCAGGCACCTGCTCGGCAGCCTGGGCCTCGCCATAGCTCTCCAAGAAGCTGCCCTGGATGACAGAACCGACGATGGTCAGGCCCTTGCCGGCCTTCAGCTGGGAGGCGAAAGTGAGGAGCCGTGGGTACTTCACGTGAAGGTCCTCATCCAGCTTCAGCAGCACGAGCAGCTGAGGCCTGCAGGGCCCAGATGGAGAGCCTGAGACCTGGGCCACAGGTTTCCAGAGAGCCCCTCTTCTTCCTCCTTTCATAGTTCACAGGCCCCCATAGGTTTGAGGAGTAAGAATCCAAGGGCAGCCCTGACAGCCCTGGGACAGGGATCATGGACTCGGGAGGGAGGGCCAGCACCTCCTGACCTTCCACCCTCACAGCTCCCCCCGAGAACCTAGAGTGGCTCCTGCCAGCCTGGGTGTGAACTCACCGCCAGTTCTTGGTGTGAGGAGGCCCCTCCTCTAGCCGCAGCAGTGCATAGCGGGCAGCACTCAGGGACAGGCCCCGGATCCCGTCACCCCACTCCTTTTCAGCCCTGCGGAGGCCACCACGAGCTGGTGAGCCTCTGGTCCCTCCCGTGGGATTCTGTCCGTGTGCATGTGAGATGGCCGGCAGCCAGCCCCTGAGTCACAGACCCCCAGCCCCGCACCCATAGTGGCTAGTAATAGATGGCTCAGCTCCCCCAAACCTGGCATACAGACCACCCCACCTGCCCCGACCAGGTGGCAGCCCCTCACTCACCCTTGGTATTCGATGTACTTGTAGATCATGCCTGCAATGAGCATGGCGACCAGGGCATAGTACCAGGAGGAGACAAACATAAGGGCCAGGCAGAGGCTCATACCCAGGAAGGACAGCGCCCTGGGCCAGAGTGGGGAAGGGCCAGAATCAGGGAAAGATCAGTAGGGTCCCAAGCCAAGCCTCCAACACCCCAATCTCTCACCAATAGCAACGCTACCCAGGAAACTCAAACCCCATCCTGGGGGGGAGCTCTTGGCTTCCCCCAAAATTCTTGTGTCAGAGGACTTGGCTCGGGTCCAGATGGTGCTTACCAGTGATAGTACTTGAACCGGGGCCGCCAGTTGGGTGTCCTCAGGAGCGTCTGCACAGCACAGGCCAGGTTCACAAACAGGTAACACATGAGAAAGAACCTGCAGCACAGGGAATGGCTAGTACAGAGCGGCCTCCTTGGCAGCCAGCTGCCCGACGTACCCGCCCTTCCTCAGGCTGGGCCTGGACTCGGAACTGGGAGTTTCGCGGCCCCGCCCTGTGTGGTCAGGTCTCCTCAGCTACACAGCCTGAGGCAGATGGGCCTACTGTAGGGGTGTCCACAGAGCCAGCTCCTAGAGGACAGGCAAGCGTCTGCAGGCAGATGAGGTGGGAAGGGGGCTGCAGGTGGGAGGAACAGTGGCAAGAGGATGGTGCCGAGGAGCGCTCAGTGTCAGGAGATGGCTAGACAATATTCAGGCCTCTGGCCAGGTGACCAGTTGGATGAAGGGCTGTTGTGAATATGGAGAGAACCTCGAAGGAACTTGAAAGGGCCATTTTGCATGCCCTGGATTAGGGACACGTGAGGGACTCTGGTGGGTGTGGGAGACCAGCACATGGAAGCCTGCCACGCCAGCCCGCCAGCTCAGGGGCACAGGGCTGAGGAGAGGGGGCACCAACCTCCACCTTCAGCTGGCAGGAAAGGAAGGGCAGAGAAGAAGGCAGCACAGCTTACTAGAAAAGGCATGCCAGCAGGCAGAAACCTCCAGGAAGGAGAAGTGGTCAGTCCCACTGGGGCCGCGGGGAAGAAGCACCCAGTAAAGGCTGAGCTACAGCCTTGGGCTTGGGCAGAGAGGGCTCACCACCCGATGAAGGTGGCAAGAACAGTTTCAGGTGTGCAGTTACGCACGCGTGGAGCTGGGCAGCAGTGGAGGAGGTAGGCGGAGGTGAGCTGGGGGAGTGAAAGAGCGCGATTCTGGCAGGCCTGGCTGTGGCTGGGGGGCTGCTTCAGGGGGAAGGGAGGACCTGTGAGGCCAAAGGCCGAGTGGGGCAGTGAGGGGTAGTCCAGTGATAGCCGAACAAGCACGAGGGAGTGGAACGAGATGTGTGAGGAGAAACGGAGTAGCACTGGCAGAGGGGAACATGGTAACCACGGGAGCTCTGCCTCAGGGACCCCCGGAAATTGCCACATGCTGACCAACTCGCATGGGGCACTGAGGGACTCAAATGCCCAGCTGACTCCAGGACTTTAAAAGCAAACAACTTTGAAAACAGATGGGCGGGGCAGTGGTGGCTTCATCAAGGCACTCTGGGCTGCCTGCTCTGGGATCTCCCACAGAGGAGTCTGGGACCTGCTGGTCTCTGCAAAACCCCGCATAAGTGCCAGGCTCACTCCTGTACCACCTCCATACCGAGGTAGGCTGAGTTCTGCCATGCACACTTCTCCCCACACAGCCTTACCCGGCTCCCAGCTGGACCCTCAACACCGGACAGGGGCACAGGAAGGTGCTGGGGCCCCGGAATGAGGGGTGCTGAGGGTACAGGAACCCTTCCCAAGACCATTCCCCTGCCCCAGCCCCCAGCTCACATGGACAGAATGGGGGCCACCATGTCAAGGGAGGCGATGAGGATGCCCAGCTCAGCAATGAGTGCCGTCAGGAGGAGTGCCCACGTTGGTTCACCATTTGCCTTTCCATGGCCAAATATCTGCATGCATCAGAGTCAGTGGGGTCAGCAAGGGAAGATGCTGGTCCCATCATCCCCATGCCACACCTTGGGCCACAAGCCACAGCCTGGCCTCCATCATCCCCAAGTCCATCCTCTGGGGCTTAGGTCACATCCACAGCTGCCCCGATAGACACCACAAGTTTCTCTGCCCTCCCATCTCTCCAGGCCTCTCTGCTGTAGATGAGCCATAGAAAGGCCACGAGGATTCTGGGCCCAAGTAGCTCTGCCAACAGCAGAGCAGGGCAGGGCAGGGCAGGGCTGGGGCAGCGCTCAGCAGCTTCCCAAGGATGGCTACACGGCCCCGGGGCCACTATAGGCCCCAGCAAGATGCAATGCATCTATATCCCCTACCTCTCTACCCCCGCCAGTGTGAGAGGCCAGCCGCACCCATGCTGTGGGGGAGCGCAGAGAGGCTCACCCTGAGGAAGGGAATGATGTTGTCCTTGGCGATGGCCTGCAACAGGCGTGGTGCCCCAGTGAGGCTTTGCAGGCCAGCACCACACGTTGAGAAGAAGGAGCCGATGACGATGACCCAGGGCGAAGGCCAGGCCAATGTGCCCACCACCAGGTTCCTGCTGACGCCATCGCCGTACCTGCAGGGGCCAGGCTCAGGCCATGCTCCATGCAAGGAGCCCCCAAACCCTGGGGAGGGGGGGTGCTGCCCAGAGTGAGAGATGTCAGCAGTCAGGAAGGATGGCTATGGTGGGCAGAGTCCTGGCCCCTCAGCAAAGAAGACGAGTTCCTCAGCCCCTATCCTTTCCCTCAGCCCAGCCCTGGTCCTGATGCCACCATCCTCTCAGAAGAAAAAGTCCTGGTGGGGCCGGACTCACCTGGTGGCACAGACCACCATTGGCAACCAGCAGGCTGAGGACATGTGTGGGACCACGTGTACGAGGGGAGCTGGTGTCAGGGCAGGCCAAAGCTGAGCCCCCTGCCACAGGGAGGGGCCCAGCTCACTCACTTGTCCCGGAGTACCACACCCTCGATGCAGGCGCCAAAGAGAACCACACTGCTGAAGTCTGCGGCCGCGTCAAGGAAAGCTAGGCCTCGGCTGCCACTGCCGCCCCCACTCGGCCCCCACACAGAACCCACGCGCCCCCTGCCCCGGCAGACAGCTGGGACAGCCCCTCGAGCGCGTGCACGCGAAGAGTGAGGTACGCATGCGTCCACGCGTGTGTGGGGTGTGTGCGCCTGCGCAGACCAGGGCCTCCCGCCCGCGGCCTGGGAAAGGATACACACAAGGGAGGTTGTAACAATGGCCAGAATGGTCCCCACAGGGATGGACTTCTGGGCATCACGGAGGTCCCCGGAGCGGTTTGAGCCAGCCATAATGCCTCCAAAACCAACAAGACACCCTCAGGGGCTCCCCGGGAGCGAGGGCAGGGCCGGGGGAGGGGGGCACGGGCGAGAGGTACCCACCTGTTACGGAGGGAAAGAAGATGCCAACCAGCACGGTGAAGGATGTCGCGATGTCAGCCACCACGTACAGGGGCAGGCTCTCCTTCAGGCCGAGGGCATCTGTGGAAGGCAGCCCGTGCTTCTCCACGACCTCGCCCTTCTCCAGGTAGGTGCTCCACAAGTTTTCTGTGGGGGCAGCAGCGTCAGCACCGCAACCCTGCTCACTTCCCAGGGGCAGCGTGGGGCAGCTCAGCCAGAGGCTGCAGATGTAGGAGGCTTAGGGGTTCGGAATGGGGGCCAGCATGGGCCACAGGGAAGGAGCTGTCTTGACAGAAGTCT
Source organism: Mirounga angustirostris (assembly GCF_029215605.1). Classification (NCBI taxonomy): domain Eukaryota; kingdom Metazoa; phylum Chordata; class Mammalia; order Carnivora; family Phocidae; genus Mirounga; species Mirounga angustirostris. The sequence goes on along the minus strand of NW_026991724.1, from coordinate 18,024,665 downwards.
GACAGGCAAAGGTGGCTGAACCACCATTGACCACAGCCTCGCCACTGCCTGCCTCCTACACAGAGGCCTTTTATGGCTCCTAGGAGAACAATCCCAGGCAGGGTCAGAGGCGGGTGGCTGGGGAGAGAGGGGTTGCCAGAACTTTCTGGGGGCTGCTGCATGCCTGGGATACCGGCCAAACAGGCTCTGTTCACCCAAAACCTAGCTGCCAGGAACGAGACTGAGAGGACACTGCTGGGCCGGGAAGGCAGCCAGACCTGCCCCCCATTCCCGAGCTGGCCACACAAGGACAGCTCTGTGCTCCAGTCCCCTTCCACACTCGCTCCCCGCCGCCTGCTCAGCCCGTGCGTCAGAAGCAGGAGGACGGGAGGGAGCACGCACCCTGGAGCACACCAGCAGCTGCACCAGGGATGCCAGGGATCTCGGTCACATTGTTGACCAGGAAGTAGGGGTCACAGGAGTCAGCGGTAAGGTTAGGGCTGTGGCAGAAGAGGTTCCACAGCTGCGTGGCCACTGTCTCATTGTTCATCATGGTTGTCTTGGCACAGATGTCAAACTGGTCCCGGGACAGGGTCCTGTTGCCCAGCATGCATACTCTGTGGGGGGTGGGGGGTGGGGGGGGGAGCAGAAGCATCAGTACCTGCTCAGCTGGAGGGCCCAGTGTGTTCCCATCCTGCAGTCTCTGGGACTTAAAGGCTATCTACTTGGGAGGGATGTCAGTGCAATGCGTGGATGTATTCCCAGGTGACTTACGGAAACACAGGAGGGTCAAAAATTGACTTGATGCCCCCGGCATAGATGGACAGGATGGAGATGATCACACAGGCCAGGAAGAGTGAGGCAAATTTGTTCACATACTTGACACCAACAAACACCACCAGGGTCATGAAAGTCAGAAAAATGGTCCCATACACCCGCATATTGTTCAAGGTAGCACTCGATGTATCGTGAGCGCCTGTTGGGTAAAAAATGGCAGCTGGCGGGGCAATGTAGGTCTGAAACAAGACAGATAAAGAAAGGTCGAGCTTCCTTTCTGGAAAGCGATTTCTGTAATTTTGATTTTCTTTTTAAAAGAATATTCAGAAAAAGACAGTCACAAAAGACCATATATTGTATGATTCTGTTGATATGAAATATCCAGAATGGGTAAATCTGATTAGAGAAAGCAAATTAATGGTTGCCTAGGGCTGGAGGTGAATGGGGAATGACTACCAACAAGAATGGGATTTCTTCCTGGGGGGATGAGAATGTTCTAAAATTGACTGTGGTGATAGTTGCATACCTCTGTGAATATACTAAAAACCATTAACTTGTATACTTAAAATGGGTAGAGAATTGTATGGTGTGTGAATGATATAATTCAGACAGAGAAGTCAACCTGAATAGCTAAACAGCGAACAAATAAATAATGATAGTACTGGATTATGAGCCAAAGAATAAATATCCAGGAGTCCATGCTGATAGAAAAACACGGTTAGATAAATAAAGGGGGAAGAGGACACACTTTCCTTACAGAAGAAATCCAAATAATAAATGTAGGAATGTGGGAGATGGAAAACAAAAAACAACCCCTCTCCCCCACCCCAGAAGATCCAGGAGCAGAGCCCTACTATAGGCAAAAGACCTGGAGGTGGGGATAGCCAGGCAGTTCCTCTAACATCTATTGTCTGAGGGGTGGGCACTTGTTACCCACCACCCCTCCATCTCTGCTCTACCAGCTGGGGCAATTCAGTGGGGAGGGGGAGGCTAAGTCAGAGCACACATGGGGCTCATGGAGGGGGCAAAGGTCCGGTGGTTGTTCGCCCTTTTAGGGGCAAGGATAACATTGATCTGAAGGGCCTTGGTACAGAGCCCTGGGGGGAGACAGACTTGGCCAAAGCCTACATAAGCCCAGGAGGTAGGCTCTGCATGATCACCAAGATCACTAAGTTAAATGCAACAGTTGACAGACCACCTGCTACGGCTGAAATGGTGCCCAAGTAGATGGAACGCTCTGGGTCAAGGTGAAGGTAGCCAGGCCCCTTCCCTGCCTGACCCAAACTGGCAAGGGGTTGAAGGGGAGACTGGAGTGAGCAAAGATCTTTCTCCCTTGAGAAGGCCTTCCACATTATAAGCCCCAGACTGTGGCCATAGGTGAGGGGAGCATGAGCAGCCTGGCCTAGGGGAAAGGGACTATTTGGACAAGACTGGAACTGGCCAGGGCTTAGCCTGACTCACCAGCAAGATCTCAATGGCACCGAGGATGTACATGGCTGCTGCAAATGTTGTTCCCAGGTAGAAGCACAGACCCACAGCGCCTCCAAATTCTGGCCCCAGCGAGCGGGAAATCATGAAATAGGAGCCCCCAGCTACAACAGAGAAAGTCAAGGCTGGGTTTTCTGCAAGGGGGTTTCCCCCAGGACAACCCCTCACAACCACCCAGGGTGACGGGGAATGTTTTTCCCATTTACAGATGAGCAGAGGGTTAGGAGGCTTGCGCAAGGCTGCACAGTTACTAAGTGGCTGGGCTGGGATTGAACCCCCTCCCCATCTGACTCCAACACCCAGCACGGGCCAGTGAAATGCCTGCTTTGCTAGGGCAGCTCTAATCCACAGCAGTGCTCAAGTGGCCCACTGTCCCCCAACCCCTTGCACTCATGCCAGTCCCCACCGCCTCCTCTAGCTGGGTGTGGCCTATCTCAGCATGCCTCACCCCTCCCAAGGGCTGTGTCTGTTAGTCAGACCCCTCCGGACCAAGGCAAGGGCTGTGCTGTCCAGTTTTTTTTTGTCTCCAGGGCCCAGCACAGGGCCGGCCACCGGGCTAACCCTCCTGCCTTGAGACTGTGCTTCTATCAGGGTCTAACACCCCTGGCAAGATTGACAGAGTCAACACTGGGCCCCAGGGCTGGTGAGGGTGCAGGGGGACAAGAGTGACCCCATGTTGCTTGTTCAGTCTGCTCCTAATAAAACGTCTCTGGTGAAAAATCTGGGAATAGGGCTCCAAAGACTTTTAAAAAGTTAATCCCTTCCATGCTGTAATCCTACCTCTAGGATCCTCTCTTAAGGGAGCTGTCAAGGGCCTGAACAGAGAGAGCTCTGTGTGCAAAGCTGTTCATGACAACGTTTACAACAGTGAAGAACCAGAACCCCAGGGTGGAATAATCACATAAATTAGGTAATATCCTATTGATCCTGTTTCTAACCAAATAAACTGTTTCTAACTCGGGATGGTGGGATTATGGGTACTTTATTTTTATTTATTTATTTATTTATTTATTTATTTATTTATTTATTTATTTATTTATTTATTTATGTATTTATTTTTAAAGATTTTTATTTATTTATTTGACAGAGAGAGACACAGCGAGAGAAGGAATACAAGCAGTGGGAGTGGGAGAGGGAGAAGCAGGCTTCCCGCCGAGCAGGGAGCCTGATGCAGGGCTTGATCCCTGGAATCATGACCTGAGCCGAAGGCAGACACTTAACGAATGAGCCACCCAGGCGCCCCTGGGATTATGGGTACTTTAAATTTTCCTTTCTGTATTTTTCTTCACTTTCACACTTTCTTACAGTAATCATATATTACATTTTTCTCCTCTTACTTTTATACTAATACTAATAAAGCTGTTATTTAAAAAAAAAAAAAATCAAGACACAGAAGCCAACCTGAATAGCTGAACAGCCAAAGTGGAACAGTTTGAGCAACAAAATAAATAATGATAGCACTGGATTATGATCCAAAGAATAAAATACATATCCAGAAATCTGCATCAGTATAAAAAATGGTTGAATAGGGGCGCCTGGGTGGCTCAGTCGTTAAGTGTCTGCCTTCGGCTCAGGTCATGATCCCAGGGTCCTGGGATCGAGCCCTACATCGGGCCCCCTGCTCAGCAGGAAGCCTGCTTCTCTCCCACTCCCCCTGCTTGTGTTCCCTCTCTCGCTGTGTCTCTCTCTGGCAAACAAATAAAATCTTTTTTTAAAAAAAAATGGTTGAGGGGCGCCTGGGTGGCTCAGTCGTTAAGCGTCTGCCTTCGGCTCAGGTCATGATCTCAGGGTCCTGGGATCGAGCCCCGCATCGGGCTCCCTGCTCGGCAGGAGGCCTGCTTCTCCCTCTCCACTCCCCCTGCTTGTGTTCCCTCTCTCGCTGTATCTCTCTCTGTCAAATAAATAAAAATCTTAAAAAAAAAAAAAATTGGGAAACAGCCATTTGAATTTAAAAAATAAAATTAAATTTAAAAAATTTAAAAATGGTTGAATTGGGGCGCCTGGGTGGCTCAGTCAGTTCAGCGGCTGCCTTCGGCTCAGGTCATGATCCCAGACTCCTGGGATCGAGCCCCGCATCGGGCTCCCTGCTCAGCAGAGAGCCTGCTTCTCCCTTTCCCTCTGCCTGCCACTCTGCCTACTTGTGCTATCTCTCTGTCAAATAAATTAAAAAAAAAAAGGTTGAATAAATAAATAAACAGGGTCTCTGAGAACTAAGTCCAATCTCATCATCCCTGCTGAAAATGAAAACCCTCTATATTGTCTATCCTATAATCCATAGTGTCTAGACTCCTTGGTGTGGGCCACCCGGTATGTCTGATTATCTTGTCAGCCCCAGGACCCTTTTTTAAAAAATTACTTTTAGACTAAACAATCAGGACACAAAACATAACAGCAGTCTCAAATTCTGTCAAGCGAGGGTGCTCCTAAGTGTTGGTACTGGCACAGAGTCAGCTATTAAGACCTCATCAGACAACTGCTTGGGGGGAAGGAGGGCATGGGCTTGGTAATGAGGGTCCCCGGGCACATCAAGGTTGATTCTGGACCCCTTGCTCCCATCAGGCCTGGGGTGGCGCTTACCCACCTGGAACCACACCATTGGTGGCGATGGCGCTCATGGAGATGGCTGTCAGCAGGGTCTGTGGGAAGGAGGCCTAGGTGAGCAGCTCGGCTGGGTGGGCTCTGCGGGGTGCCTATGGCCCCCACCCCAGCGAGGATACTCACACAGCAGCAGCAGATGAGCACGATGAGGAGGGCCTGCAGCACACCGGCCGTGCCCACCATCCAGGTCAGCCGCAAGAACAGGATAACCCCAAAGATATTTTGCAGGCAGGGCAGGTACACCCCCATGAGGGTGCCCATGCTGGGTGCCTATGGAACAGGAAGGGAGGAGGGGAGCACAGAACATCAAAGGGGCCCAGATGCACCATGGAAGGCCAGCCCCTGGTCACTCAGAAGACTCCTTATCTCCGGGGTATTCTATCAGAGGATAGGCTGGAATCCCGAGTGTAGTCCTGGGGAGCATGGGGAGTGGGGTGACAGGATATCTATGCTGACTTCCATATGAAGACAGTTTGGGACTGGAAAGGCATAAAACCTGATTCTTTTGAAAACCCCACATGTGAGCTTTTGAGCCTCACCTCCCTCTCAAGGTATGGCCCCCTTCCCTTCCTCTCTTCTGTTAAACTTCTAGAAACAAATCAAGATCTGTCTTGGATGCCCACCTTCTCACCCAGCAGGCCCCATGTCACCCATGTCAGAGTCCAAGAAGTTGTCCCTGGGACTCCCTCTCTCCAACCCCCACCTCCAGTCCCAGTGGATGCCAAGTCCTGCCCAGTCTGCTCTCAAGCTGCCCTGAGATCAGCCTGCCTTCCCTCAGCCTTAGTCCCTTGAACTTGGGGCACCACACCTGTGGCACCTGGACAGTGCCCCCCATGCCTGTCGACTTCTCCACACTCCAGCCCACTCTGCTGCCAGAGCGGGTCTCTGAACACCAAGCCCAATCTCATCATCTGTGCTGAAAACCCTCTGCAGTGTCCATCCTGTAATCCAGTTTGGGCCAGATTCCCTGCTTTGGGCCACCAGGTGAGCCCCATCACCTTCTCTGACAGCTTCAGCCCCAGATGACATTGGTCCCTCACAGCCTCTGAACTAGGACATGTGCTGGACTCTGCCTGGAAGGGTCAGCGCTGTCTCATTGCCTGGCAAACTCTTCAGTTAAAACCTCAGGGGGCTTAACGGTTGCCTCTTCCAGGACATTCTCCTGGGTTGCCTTAGGTTGCCTTGAGTTGGTACTTCCTCTTGCATCCCCTTAATGCATCTGATATACATGGTAACTGTTCACTCGAATATCTCATGACTATACTGGGGTATACTCAGTTTGCTCACTTTTCTATCACCAGTAGGCCCTGCAGGTACCCAAAAGATGTTCCTGAGCCCAGTGAGTGGTGCCTTGGAAGGCCTCTGGGATAACCTGCTGGGAAAATCCTGCATAGACAATAGAAACTCAAGCTGAAGGACAGGTGAGGAAGATCCAGTGGGCAAATCCAGACAGGATTTCTCAAATATCTAAGGGCAGAGTAGGGGTCATCCAGGAGGCTAGGACAGAGGCTGAAACAAGAAGCAAGGCTAGCACCTTCTTGAAAGGTATCTTATGAGTGCAGCCTAGGGTAGCAGGGCCCTAAGAGCTTCCACCAGAGCCCCAGCAAAGCCTGCTGCCCTGGAGCTGGGGTGGGAGAGAGAACCATGTGGCCACAGGAACTCTACTGAAGGGTCCAGGTCTGGGGCAGGATCTGCGTGCAGCCTAAAAGGACCTCAGAAGGGCCTGGAAAGGCCGGAGTAAGAACAAATGGTCCCTCAAACCGTAGGTGACAAACACACCTCATCTGGGCTCTGAGCCCTTCACAGAGGCCCTGAACCACTCACTGGATAGTAGCAGCTCCCAGCCCCACATCCATTCTAAGCTGAGTCACTGTGGGGAAAGGGCAGTGTGGGAAAGGGCAGGGCCGGAAATGCTTACTGCATCCCCAAATAACCTCTGGCAGCCTCCGAAGGTCATCAGGCCAGAGCCGGGGCAGCTGCCACGGAGAGGCTGCCTTAGGTCTGGTTGGAGGCCCACCCTTCCCGCTTTAAGCCTCCTTTCCTGAGGGAACTGCTCAGACCCGTCCTGGGTAAGGATCAGAGCTCAGTAGTTCCAGCTCCCTAGATTCCTGCGGACTGGAGCAGCCTTCTTCCTCCATGGAAAAGCCACTAAAACTAAGATACTCTGCCATCCTCTTAATGTCCTAACCCGAGGGCCAGGTGAGCTGGGCAGGTAAGCCGAGGCTGGATCCCAGCATCCTGACAAGGCTCCTCATAGGCGAAGAGACCATGACCCTTCACCAACCCAGACTTCCTTCTGACACTCTTGTTGAGATGTGCACTAGTCTTTGTCAGGGACCTTTTTACTTCCAGCCACCAGCTCCCCAGATTTGGCCTGAAGGAGCAGGGAGGAAGCTCTCATCAAGGATCCTACCACCCACTGCAAGCAACACTCTCAGAGGCTGACACCCTCCTGCAGGGCTGAATAGGGATAGCCACAGACACTCGGGCTTCTCTGCCATGTGTGGTCCAGAAAATGCCAGCAAAATCAAAATCACAGCCAGCAGGATAGAGTGGGGGTCAGGTCTGTGTGACCTCAAGATCTTAGCTGCCCTCTCTGAAGCGGGGGCTGGTTTGCTTCCTGGAGGAGCAAGGGGAAGGGTGCACAACAGCCCAGTGTACCCTTTCCTTGGGCCACCCCAGCACGGCCCAAATTTCACGAGGAGGTCTGAGGTTGGGTCCTCAGTCTGTCCCAACCAGGAACTTCTGTCTGTGCTGACCTCCAGCAAGAACACTACAGCTAGTGCCAGACCCAAGCTCCTTTTATTTATTTATTTTTAAAGATCTTATTTATTTATTTGAGAGAGAGAGAGAGAGAGAGAGAGAGCGCGCGCGCGCGCACAAGAGTGGGGGGGGGAGGAGCAGAGGGAGAAGCGGACTCCACGCCAAGGGCGGAGCCTGACGCTTGGCTCGATCCCACGACCCTGAGATCATGACTCGAGCTGAAATCAAGAGTCAGACAGTTAACTGACTGAGCCTCCCAGGCAGCCCTCAAGCTCCTTTTAAATCACAGCTCTTGGGGCGCCTGGGTGGCTCAGTCGTTAAGCGTCTGCTCAGGTCATGATCCCGGGGTCCTGGGATCCAGCCCCACATCAGGCTCCCTGCTCCACGGGAAGCCTGCTTCTCCTTCTCCCACTCCCCCTGCTTGTGTTCCCTCTCTCGCTGTCAAATAAATAAAATCTTTATAAATCAATCAATCAATCAATCACAGCTGTTTCCCAAACCTCAGGGAGTCAGTAGGTGGAGAGGCAGGGCTCCTTGCCTCCAAACTGAAAATGTAGGAAAAAAACCCAACCTTCAGTTAAACTTGAGCCCCATCCTATAGGGGAGCTGAGCAAGGATGTGTAAACTCATCCTGATGAGAGAGGACAGCTAGATGGCCAGAGGCCTGGATAGCGACCAGGAATGGGGCTAGGAGAGGAATAGGGACGCTCCAAGAGGCAGTGTTATGTTCCAATCATCCCCCAACCGTGGCATTTGAGAAACCCAGGGGCTTCTCTCCAGTGGTTGGAGAGGTCTGCCAGTGGAAGCAACACAGTGAGGGGCAGGTTTTGGTCACTGGGTTACACAGCCCCCGTGGACAACCAGGTTCCCGATTCCCAAGCTAACACCCTTATGCATCCTGATGGAATGCCAGTGTTCTGGCCCTCTACATCATATATCCCACAGTGAATCCACAAATCCGTCTTCTAGTGTACGCACTCATCTTGTCTAGCTGAGTGGCCTTAGGCGAGTTACTTCATGCCTCTAACACTTGGTTTCCTTGTCCGTAAAACGAGGATGGAAGTAGGGCCTGTTTCACAGCTTTGTTGGGAAGACGGCGTGGGAGAACCCAAGCCCAGTGCCTAGCACGATGCCTGGCACACAGAGAGGGCAGGGAAAAGGCAGCCATCACTCTCACTATCGTTTCTGAGGGTCTTCTTGGCCCTCTGCCCCTTCTAGTCCTCTGCCCCCTTCAGAGGCTCCTCCTCAGCCCCTTGCTTGAAGCTTTCTTGAGCCCAACGCACTCAGTGCCCATCGATGATCCATGCTCACCATACATGGTACCCACATCCCCTGGGATGCTCACAATTGCCAATTCCACGGTGCTGAGTCTGTCCTCCTAGGAATGGCCCCCCTACTGCCCCTAACCAGCTCACCTTGGCGGCTCTCCGGCGGGTGCCCTCCCCACTCTCAGCTTCCTCATGTTCCTTGGCACCCTGTGTGAGGTTGGTATAGCTGACGAGCTTGCCCAGAAGAGACGATACCTTTGGGCGGATGTCCAGCTCTTCCTGTAAACAGAGCCACAGGGCAATCTGGCAATGGGCCTGGATGGTGCCAGGCTACTTATGTGTAGCCAGCCGCCTGCTCTGGCCCCTCGCCAAGCCCTCAGGCAGGCCTGGGCCTGAGCCCACTCTTGTGTGGGGCAGCCCAAGCCAGCCTACCGGGCAGGTGTGGGCACCACACCCCAGCACACGCCACTCAAAGGCCCAGCCCAGTGACTGCTTCTCTCTGCCTTATCTTGGCTACAATCGCTACCAGCCCATTTGCGAAAACGACCTGCCTCAGGGGTGAGGGCAGGGCAAGGCACAGCTGGCAGACAGGCGAATGGCACACTTCATCCTGCCTGTTCTGCCCGGCTACTTCTGGGACTCACCTCTGCCCTCAACTCTCCCACTGAAAAAGCCCTCTCAGTGAACCAAGGAAGTTGAAAGAGGATGTTTGGAACAAGTTAAGTCTCTCTTATTTGCCCAAACCCTGAGCCTCTCAGATGGTCTTCTCCCCAGGTCCCAGGCTTTGTAACACACCTCAATCCCCAAGGTAGGATCCTGGCCCCCTACCCATCTTCAGGTGGAGCCAGGTCAAAGCCTTTGCTGCAGAAACATGCCATTTTTCCAGGTCAGGAGGCCTCCCAGGGCTCAGGCTCCCCAACCCCCACCTGAGTCTAGGCCTTCCCTGTTCCTGCACCCTTCCCAGCACCATCCCTCTACCTGCCCCTTGCCCATTTAGTCTTTCCCTATCTGTCATCTCCCTTCTGACCCTACACACAAGGAGAAACTGGTTTGAAGTGAGAAGTGAAGATGCAGGTCTTTTGGGGCATGTGGAGACGGAGGAGCCCGTGATATTCCAAGGGACAGCTGAACGTGTGGGTCAGCGTTAAGAGGCCTAAACCATGCCTTAAATCCAGATCCAACTTCTGAGCTTGAGTCTGAAAAGGATAAAATTCAAGTTCAGGGGCACAATATTGGCAATGTTTGCAGAGAGGTGCCCACTAAGGCTGCAGATGTGGAGAGAGAAAGTAGATCCAGTAAGAAGGACCAAGACTATAAACATGAGGACAGAGTTAGAAGAGCCAACCAGGGAGGACAAGGAAAAGTTCACAGGAGAGGGAAGAATGAAAAGTCCTATGAGTAAAGGGAAAAAAGGAAATCCTGAGGTGAGAAATCCTGACAAGTGGTCACCTGGCTGGGAGGCTACATGGAACTCAAAAGTACATACCCCTAAAGTGGGTGGTGTGGGGTTGTGAGTGGCCTCTGGGAAAGCAGTTTCAGTTCAAAGGGCCAAGGGAAACAGACTGAAGGAGGAGCTGAAGCATAGGTGACACAACCGTCCAGACTGCCTGCTTAGCTAAAGCTTGAGTCCTGAAGGGGCCCTGCCCCCCACTCCCACCTGCCTGCCACACCTGTGGCCCAGAATGGCTCCTCAGCTACCTCAAACAGTGCCAGGTTCCTGTCGTAGTAGTCACTTCCTCTGGAAGCCTCCAAGGGACAAAGGAAAGGGCTGCTCTCTCTGTGGTTGCCATGTCCTATGGAGAGAGAGGGACAAAATCCCAGTCAGGGGCTGCCTCCCAAGCCCCCAGCCTGCCTGCACCCCAGCCCAACAAGCCAGCCCACAAAACACATCTCTGTGGAGCACTTCAGGGGCCAGTGTACCAGGCTGGGCCTCAGTTTCCCCATCATACTCTGCCAGTCTCCATGAAGAGCCAGAATTAGCAGAGTGACCAATGACCAGAAGCCAGCGCATCACTTCCTCCAGGGCACCTGTGTGAAGGCCCCAGACACACTGGCTCCACCACGTGTTAACGCTGAGGGGCGGGGCCTGACGGGAGGGGCGTGGCCAAGTCCTGGCCTGCCCTCAGACCATCCCAGCCCCGCACCCCCGACTCCCATTTCCCAGGGCCATCTGCAATACCCAGCGTGCTGGGCGCCAAGGGCTCAGCGTCCTCAGGGGCCGACTGGGCTCTGCCCTCCAGATATATGAAGCCACACAGGGGGCCTTCTGCGGCCATGGCCAGCTGGCCCCCTGCTCGCTATCCCACCACGCACTGCGCGGGGGCCGCCTGGAGGGCAGCCCGGGGCATGCTGGGAGGAGGGGCAAGAAGGGCTGTTCAGACAGCGGAAGTGGTGCAAGGAGCCACGTAGGAACGCCTGAGAAAGCCCTATGAGAGAGCCGGGCCAGGTGGGTGGTGGACTAAGCAGGGACTACTGTCGGGAGCCCCGTTGGCCTCCCTGCCTCAGGTTCCAGCAGCTTGTCCCAGATTAGGTGCGACGCCCATACCAGGCTACCCCTACCTACCCTCCGGGCTGGTGAGTGTCTCCGCTCCAAGTAAACCTCGCGTAAAGGAGCCAGATGCGCCTTGTTTAATAGGCCTGCCTCGACTCAAAGCTCAGCTGCTTTTTCTGGTTTCTCAGCATTCAAATACTCCCGTTTCCCAAACTTTATCCTTTGTCAGTCTCTGTGGGGTACATTCCCAGTTTTCCATCGAGCAGGGAGAGGACACCCAGGTACTCCTTTTCTAGTCATTAAGTGCTTTTGTCCCCCTCTAGACAGTATGGCAGCTGCAGGAGTGGCTGGAGGCCTCATAGCAAATGGAAAGCTATCATCTTGGTTCACAAAAGCCATTTGGTGTTGGATGGCAAAAACGTGGCAACAGAATTGTCATCACCGATCCAGACTAGTGGAGTATTCCAGCCATGCACTGGCCAAGCCTGATTTTGTGAGAGATATCTGCCAACCCTCTCTGGTTAAATAACCCACAATTCATTTCTCTTGTTTGCAGCTAAAAATGCTGAATGATGCATCCTCCATCTGATACATTCTCTTGCCATCGGTGTAAGATTTAACTTGCCTTCCCTGAGCCAACAACACTCAGTAGGTGCCGCACTGTGGATTCCTCATTGCCCAGAGACTGACAGGTAAAGTGTGTTGAAGAAAATTTTGGGGGCAAAGTCAGCTCTTCATTCCCACAACATGTGAAAGGGATATATCACCTCATCTAGGAACCTGGACTAGCTAAGTGAGCCAAGGGAGCCAAGCAGCTCAGTCCCGTGAGCTACACAATTGTGTGCAGGTCAATGCCAATAGCACAGTGGACAAAGACAGCAAGCAAGAGGTCAAGCCAGACCACTGAGTCATATTAAAGCCTCACGGGGTCATTTGGCTCCTCAGACACCCTATGACATTTGCTGTACCCTTGATACTTGTTCAGGATCAGGATAAGAAGCTATAAGAAAAATCAGAAAACCCAGTAACACTGCTCGTTACATTAACGGCCCTTCAGTGAGAAGCTTCAGAAAAGTACTCTTGGGTTTTGTAACCAAAAAAAAGTTTCTCTTCCGAATAAGTCAGATGCTTCATTTTGTCAGAAAATGGCAACTGTAGAGCTCATCTTATTTCCCTTCCTGCCTTGGCTGTCAGGAATCTCCAAGCTAAATTTACTCCTTAGATACAGTCACCATCGGTCTCATCTCAGAGTCCTTACCCTCTTCCTCTTTATGGTTATGACCCTTCTAACTGTGACAGTGCTTTGGGGAGACACTTTTGTTGCTTTTATCTCTTCTGACTCTTTTGTGGAAGTAGGCTAGAAATAAATTATAAATTGTGCTAAGCTCATGCACTGCAGCCTGTCCCACCATTGTTGCCTGTCTCTGTGAGGAGACTGCACTGGTATCCAGAAAATGCAGAGTTGAGCACATAGCAGCCGTTCCCCCCCCCCCCCCCCCCCGCCAAATGCCTGTGAATAGTCCTCCAAAACCCACCCAATCCTTGTCCCTTTGGCCATGACTCCAGAGTGGCTGAGAGCCCATCCAAGGGTTGCCTTTAGTCAGCAGCACTCCAGTAGATACCATTTATTCCCTTTTAGTAACAAGGAAAGTGAGGCTCAGAGAGATTCAGAGACAAGGGCACCCAGTGAGAGGGGCCAAATCTGGGTCCCAGGATCCATCAGAATCAGGTGGGAGCTAAGCTGCAGGTTTCCTACTCCTACTCTTCTGGGCCCTGGTTCATCCTGGGATGCACCTCAGGATGCAGTACAAGCCTTTAACTAGAGAGTGGCTGGGGTTTGCAGTTAGCCCAGGGTGCACATACCCAAGGTTCTTGGTGCTCATATGGCTGGCAGCCCAGCTTGAATTCCAGACCCTCCCTCTCTGTGACCCAGGGCAACCTGCTTACCCTCTCTGTGCTGCTTTAGTTTCCTCTTCTATGAAGTAGAGATAGTAACACCCACTCTTCCAACAACCCAGATGCGTCAGAAAAGGAACAATCTGGTACCAGACACCCAGCAGTCATTCCCTGGATTTCCCCAAATATTCGTTTAAGGACAGCTGTCGTGGAACTGTGAGGAGGTGGGGAGACCTGACCAGTGCCTGGATGTCTGTACTGCCCTCCGCTATTCCAAAAATTCCAGGGCAGGTCTGGACATGCCTGCCAGGCCAGAGCTACTCAGATACCAACCTGAGACCCCCAGTGAACCAGAGCATGGCGTAATCCTGGGGACTACGTGTGAGGTACACATATCTGTGTGTTCTTGCTAGCAGCTATGAACACACCAGCTACAAGTGGGGAAACAGGTGAGAGTCCTCATCCCTGTGCTCACAAGCATCTGCCAGGGGTACCCTTCTAGAACCTTCCTACCCCCTGCCCACAGGCCATATTGGGCTGGATGAGAGGCCCATCTATACCCCTTGGAGCATAAGTATGGGCCTTGAGAGATTCAGGTACCTGGCTGGAGTGGCCCCATGAGATGGACCTGAGGCTGTTTTTGTGCTCCCTCACCCTTTGCAGTCCCCACCAAGAAGGATCATAATCACTCACCAGGGCGCAGAGCGTCCCCCATACTGCAGACACAGCCAAGTTCTGGCTGAAAAGGCGCAAGAGGAGAAGGGGGGGGGTAGTGGGAGGAGCTGTCTCAGCTTGGAGGGACCTGGCAGGACTCAGCCAATGTGGCTCCAGGTCCCTCCAGGCACCCTGAGAGGCCAAGGCGGGGCCAGAGGCTAGGCTCAGCTCTGCTTGCCCACTGGTCCAGGTGGTTCCTGGGGATGCAGCCCCGCCCAGCCTCTGTAAAAGAGCCTCCCCGGGCTAACAGGGAGTCAGGGGACACCGGCTCTTGCTGACCACTGATGTCTAGCAGCCCACACCACTGTCCTGTGGCATCTTCACACACAGCAGTCAGGTGTGATACAACTTGACACTTGCACAAGCACACATATGCTATTTGTACAGACATGTTTTCTAAGAGAGTCCTAGCAAGGACAGCTCCCCACCCCTCCCCTGGGGTGGGAGATGGAGAAAGGGGTTGGGAGAGGCAGGAACCTGGGAGAAGGGAGGAGGGACCACCTTCAGGCCCAGTTCTAACACCTAGGTTGAAGGTTAGGGTGCTGGAGTTTCCAAGCCTGGGTTTGAATCCCCTGGGGCAAATTTAATAACTGCTCCACTCAGTTCACTCCTTCCTCAGCATGAATAACAGGACCTATCCCATGGGCGAAACTGGGAGGATTAAACGAGTTAATTCATGTGAAGCGCCTAGACAAGCCTGCTTCTGTGGAGCGCTCCACAGATGCCCACTGTACCTACAGCTCTAAGGTGGACTCAGCTGGAGTGCACTCACAGGCAGTTACCCAGAGACCCCCTCAGGCAGGCACAACCTTCTTTCCTGGCTACACGCAGCTGGGGGGTGGGGGGAGAGGAGAGAGGGTAGTCTCAGGGGCAGAGGCGCTGAAGCGCAAATGGGTGGGCGAGACGAGAGTAGGCTAGGAGAGGTTCACAGAAGGTGTTGGGACTGGGGTCCGGGATGCGGCCGTGCTCCCAGGCGGGGAGGGCCAGAGACGGGTGCTCGGCGCTATTCTCGATCTGGGCGGCCCCGCCGGCCTGGCCTCCTTCGTCGGCCACGTCTGCAGCTCCCGCCTGCGGCCCGCAAGGGAGGAGCTGGGGTGGGGAGGGCGGCCCAGCCGCGGGCGCCGGGGGCCCAGGAAAATAGTGTCTGCGCGCCCGGAGCGAGGGAGGTGGCAGCGGCACAGACTAAGAAAAGTTGGGCCCGCATCGACGTGTGCTCGCATGGTTCGGGTGTCTATGCGAGCGCCGGCCAAGCGTGGCCTGCTCCCCCGCCCACCCCCCGCGCCAAGGCCCCCACCGGGAGCGCCCTCACCGTCCGAGTCCTCCCGCTCCGCGCGCTCCCCGTAGTCCACCCAACTGAGACCCTCGAGGTTGTCATAGTCGCCGCGCCTCGGCCCGTCCACCGGCACCACGGTGAAGTGAGGCATCGCCCGCGCTCGGCCCCGCCGCCCCGGCTGCCGGCCCCGGCTGTCCCCGCCGCCCCGGGCCGCCGCGCCCCGCCCGCTCGCATTCCTCCCCGCTGTGCTCACTTCCTCCGCCCGCCCCCCGGGCCGCCCCTCGGGGGCGGGGGAGCAGGAGGGGCTCGGGTCAGCTCCTCCCCGAGGGGGGCCTAGGCGAAGTGAACCCCCCGCCAACCTCCCCGCAGCCAGGCAGTGCTACTAGCGGCTCCACGCCCTGCGGAGAGCCCGATTCCTGTGTGACCTTGGTTGAGGGACCGCCCTCTCTGAGCCTCAGATGCGATACTTGTAAAACGGGGAAATGCGCTCCACGAGATGGGGCGCGGGGTGCACTGGCTCTGCGCTCTGTGCCTAGCAGGCGCCCGCCCAGTAGACAGTTCTGTTACTCAGGACGGGAAAGAGTAGGCAGGATCGGAGCAGGAGCGCACAGGCCATCCCAGTCCTACCCAGAGCCTCCCGCCATTCCTGGGTATCCCCACCCCATTCCCATCATCTCTGTCTCCCACTTTTCTTCCATGTCTCTGTAAACCGAACCCCGCGAAGATGCCGTCCCTACCCCGCGCCCCTCACTGCAGTTTCTCCCTGTTGGAGGAGGCTGGAGATTTCATGCCCCTTCCAAAAGCTGCTGCCTCCCTGGCGGGAAGGGTACCCATCCCCCTCGGCCGCCCCGTTGGTCCCTTTGGGACACTACATTGGGTTCTTTAGTCAAGTTCTTTTATCTTAATTTTCTCTTTTACTGTTTCACCACCTGGGGGTTCCTTTACCAAGTCGTTTACTTATTTGCTCTTAACTTTTTTCTTTCACTTTCTACTCCACTGCTTCAGATAACTTATCCATATTGGCTTTACTTTAACATCTTTTTTCTTTCACTTTCTACTCCACTGCTTCAGATAACTTATCCATATTGGCTTTACTTTAACATCTTTATCTTTCTAGGCTATCCTTTCAGTTATTTCTCTATCAGAAAACCCCAGAGCTCATCTGACTTGTCTGTCTCCTTTTTCTCCCTCTCTTTTATGGCTCAGAGAACTTTAGAACATTAGTGAAGAATTAGTGGTATCTCTCTGACTGCTGCCTCCTCCTGGCCTCAGCTCTGGGATGGAATGAGGAATCAGAGTCTCTGGGTCCTGCAGGAGGACCTCCAAGGTGACCACCACGCTGGCTCTTACCCCACAGTCATCTGGCCAGAGCCTGTCGACTTGACCTCCCGTCCTTCACACCGCCTTCAGCTGTCCTCAGTAGCAGCCTTCCAAATGGACTCCCTGTTCTCTCCCACTGCTCATGGTAGAGCCACCTCTCCTGAAGAGAAAGCCCATGCTCTTCTCTTGGCCCACAAGGCCCTGCTCCATCTGGACCCTCCAACCTCCCCAGCCTCAGTCTTCTGGCCTCTTTCACTTCCCCAAACTCAGAGCCTTACTGCACATTACCTGCTGTTCGCTCTGACAGAATGCCTTTCTACCCTCTGCCCTCACTCTGACTAACCAAACTCCTTGGTATTAGGGGAGGTCTCACCCTGGAGTACCACTTCCTCCCCAGAAGACTTCTCAGACTCACATCCTCTGGATTGGGTTCTTCTTAGGCACTTTCCCTTCACAGTACCCTCTGCAGGGAGACATGTGTTGGTGGGAATCTTTGATTAAGTTTTTCATGCCCACTAGACTGTGGACTTCACAAGGACAGTACCCTTTTGGTCTTGCCACCTTGGTATTCTCAGTCCCTCCCCCCAACACATCTTTTGAATAAAGAATGAACAGGAGCCCCCTCTTTCCTGTCTTCCCTAATGCTCTGCAAAGGTTCCTGTACACCCCTACATGCAGTCTCTCCTCAGGGGTGCGGTCACGTTCTGTGTGAGGAGATAGGCCACTGCACCCCAACGGACAACCTTGGACTCCGAGGGACTCTGTGGCTAGGATACAACTTCCCCCATACCACTGACTGTCCAAGTATCCTGTACCATCAGGGTACTCGCAGGCAAAAAGAAAAAGACATTTGAGGAACACAGACATTTCAAAAGAAAATTCTTCAAACACATGGAACAAACATTCCAAATTAGCCTAATAAGCATTATAAGAGATAAGGGAGAATATTAGCAATATGAAACAAGAAAATATTTTTAAAAAGCACAGGCAGAAATATAAGATATGAAAAATATAATTGTTCTGTGGTCTATTGCTACATAATAAATTACCCCGAAACAATAATGGCTTAAAACAACAATCAACTAAAACATTTGCTCATAGCTCTGCTAGTTGAGTAAAGCTCGTCTCTACTCCATATGACATCAGCTGGGGCCAGAGGATCCCTTTCCAAGATGACTCACTCATATGGCTAACAAGTTAGTACTGGCTGTAGGCTGAGAGCTCAGTGGGGCTGTGGATCAGGGGATTGGGTTCTCTGCATGAGTACTTCTCCATGGGCGGCCTGATTTCCTGATCGCACAGTGGCTGCAGTCCATGAGTGAGCATCCCCAGAAGCAGGGAGTAGAAGCTGACAGTTTCTCTAGGCCTAGGCCTGGAAACAGGAACAGCATCATTTCTGCTGTATTTTATTTTATTTTTTTGTTTTTTGAATAATTTTTTTTTAAGATTTTATTGATTTATTTGACAGAGAGTGAGAGAGTGCAAGCAGGGAGAGTGGCAGAGGGAGAGGGGGAAGCAGGCTTCCCGCTGAGCAGGGAGCCCCATGTGGGGCTCAATCCCAGGACCCCAGGATCATGACCTGAGCCGAAGGCAGATGCTCAATCGGTGCCCCATCTGCTGTATTTTACTGCTCAAGCAATAACCAAGCCCAGAGTCAAGAGAGAGTGAAGAGACACTGAATCCATCTCTGGATGGGAGAAGTATCAAAGGAATATGGGACCATGTATTATAAAGTTACCGCAGGGGCACCTGGGTGGCTCAGTCGGTTAAGCGGCTGCCTTCAGCTCAGGTCATGATCCCAGGGTCCTGGGATGGAGCCCCGCATTGGGCTCCCTGCTCAGTGGGGAGCCTGCTTCTCCCCTGCCTGCCACTCTGCTCTCTCCCTCTCTCTCTCTCTCTAAAAGAAAAAAAAAAAAACTTACCACAATAATATTTGAAACAAAGGACACAATAGGTGATCTGGTAGCAGAAAGCTATAGTTGAGAATGAATTAGTAAACTGGAAAGACCAAATTAAGCAGTCCTCCCAAAAGAAGAATGAAAAAACAATGAAAGGGAAAACAAAAAAGAGATGGAGGATGGAAACAGAAGTCCTAATATCTACACAATAGGATTCCCCAAAAAAGAGTAAAATAAAAATAGGGAGAAAGTACAACATGAACAAGCCTTGAAAACACACTAAATGTAGGAAGCCAGACACAAAAGGTCAAATATTGTATGATTCCATTTGTAAGAAATATCCAGAATAGGTAAATCCATAGAGATAGAAAGCAGATTGGTGCTTGGGGGAACAAGGGGATGGGAAGTAACCGCTTAATGGGTACAGGGTTTCCTTTTAGGGTGATTAAAATGTTTTAGAATGAGATAGGTGGTGGTCGCACAACATTGTGACGGTTCTAAATGCCACTGAATTATGTGCTTTAAAATGGTTAGTTTTATGGTATGTGAATTTCACTTCAATAAAAAGATTGCTAAAACTATAGGGAGAAACTGATAAATACACAATCACAGTGGAAGATTTCAACACAACCATCATGGTTACTAAGTGGTCAAGAGAAAAACAGCAAGGGTATAAAAGATTTTAACAATATAATTAATGAACTTGAACTAATGGACATGTGTATAGTTCGACATCCAACAATTGGAAAATTCCATATTTTTGTCAAGTATGCTTGGAACATTTACAAAAACTGATTATTGGTTGTGAGGAGTATCTCAACAGAACTTCTGCTTCCTAGCATAATGGCATAACAGGGGCCAAATTCACCTCTCTGTAAAATAAAGAGAACTCCTGACAAAATGTATAAAACAATGATTTTCAGACATTGGACAATGGGTAGTACAGGATTGTGATCCCAGATGAAAGGAAAATAAAAATGATGTGAGCCCTATGACAGCACTAGCTTATTGCCTAATTTCCAGGCTGTAGTGTGGGAGTGCGAGGAAGGGTGGGGAATCTAAATGGAACCCAGTGGTCTTGCTGCGTTGAGGAGAAAAAAAAAAATCAGCTTTTGGGAAGACCAAAGCAGGTAGATTTGCAGGATAGAATACCAGAGGAGGAAGCTGCACAAAGAGAGAGGTCTGGAGATCTGTAGCAGGTCCTCTTGAGTCCACCAGAGAATTGATCTGCACACATATAAGAGGAAGCTGTCAAGGCCAAGGAAAGAACCACTGGAAAGAAGTAGGCTGGACATTGCCTCATCAGGCTAGTTTAGCCCTAGATGAAAAAACAGTTGTCCTAACAAAGCACTGAGGTCACCCTATAGAAGTGGGACCGACCCACCCTCCCTAAAATATGGTTCAGATGTCAAAACTACACACACTCCATGAGAGTTATAGAAACGTTTATTACTCACATAATGAGGCTTTCTGGGGAGAATAGGATGAACTTCCAACCTGGCCCAAAAATGGTTTCATAGAGGTGGGAAAGGACACTGACTTGGAGTTTATGGACATACATACAGCCTATAAGCACTGGAGAAGATGCTCATCATTAGTCACTAGGTAAATGCGCATCAAGAACACAATGTGAGGTTGGTGGGTGAGATACCATTTCACACCCTTTAGGTTAACTATCACCAAAAAAAAATGGAAGATAAGTGCTGGCAAGGATGTGGAGAAACTGGAACCCATGCATATTGCTGGTGGGGATAGAAAATGGTACAGCTGGCTGCCATTGAAAACAGTTTGGCAGTTTGGCAAAAAGCTAAACACGGAATTAGCATATGATCCGGCAATTCTATTCTAGGTATATACACAAAGGAATTGAAAGCAAGGACTTGAACAGATGCCTGTATGCCATTGTTCACTGCACAGCTGAAAGGTGGAAGCAACCTTAGTTTTCATCGACAGATGTGTGGATAACAAATTGTGATCTGCCCATGCAAGGGAATATTTTTCAGCCATAAAAAAGGAATGAAGTCTGATATATGCTACAATGTAGATGAACCTTGAAGACATTTGGTTCAATGAAATAAACTGGATGCAAAAGGACAGATGTTGTATGATTCCACTTACAGAAGTCAGCTAGAATAGATAAACTCATAGAGCCTGGAAAAAGAATAGAGGTTCCCAGGGGCTGAGGTGAAGGGAAATGGGAAGTTATTGCTTAGTGATTAGAGTTTTTGTTTGGGATAATGAAAAAGTTTTGGAAATACCAATGATGTTTGTACATTTGTGAGTGTAATTAATGCCACTGATTTGTACACTTAAAAATGGTGAAAATGAGGGCCATTTGGCTGGCTCAGTCAGTGGAGCATGTGACTCTTGATCTCAGGGTCAGGAGTTCAAGCCCCATGTTGGGTGTAGAGATTACTTAAAAATGAGATCTGTATTTTATTATTTTTTAAGATTTTCTTTATTTATTTTAGGGAAATAGAGAGCACGTGTGCATGTGTGAGCAGGGGGTGGGGGAGGAGGTCATCTTTTTTTCCCCAAGATTTTATTTATTTATTTGAGAGAGAGAGAGAGAGAAGGAACAGTGGGGAGGGGCAGAGGGAGAGGCAGGGAGAGAGAGAGAGAAGCAGACTCCCCGCTGAGCAGGAAGCCCAATGTGGGGCTCGATTCCAGGATCCGGAGATCATTACCTAAGCTGAAGGAAGGCACTTAACCTACTGAGCCACCCAGGCGACCTTTTTTTTTTTTTTTTTAAGATTTTATTCATTTATTTGTCAGAGAGAAAAAGAGAGAGAGCACAAGCAGGGGGAGTCGCAGGCAGAGGGTGAAGCAGACTCCCTGCTGAGCGAGGAGCCCAATGTGGGACTCCATCCCAGGGCCCCAGGATCATGACCTGAGCCGAAGGCAGATGCTTAACCAACTGAGCCACCCAGGCATCCCAAGAGAATTTTTTTTTTTTTAAGATTTTATTTATTTGAGAGAGAAAGAAAGAGAGCAGAGGGGAGGGGCAGAGGGAAAGGGAGACAGAGAATCCTAGGCAGACTCCCTGCTGAGTGCGGAGCCCTATGGAGCTTGATCTCATGACGCTGAGATCATGACCTGAGCTGAAAATCTGAGTCAGATGCTTAATCGACTGAGTCACTCAGGCACCCCTAGTCTTTTTTTTTTTTTTAATTGTGATATAATTGACACATAAAGTGGTGTAACTCAGGCATTTTCTAAGTATCTGAGTTTGATGATAACACTTTCTTCTTTTCCTATTTAAAGGCTCAACCTGAGGATACATCCCTGAACATTAAGTTTAGCCTTTTCTGGTTTTTATTTTGCTTTTTAAGTAGGCTCTATGCTGAACATAGGGCTCGAACTCAAGACCCAGAGATCAAGAGTTGTGTGCTCTCCCGACTGAGTCAGCCAGGCATCGCCAAAAACCTTTTTGTTGACAAAAAATATCCATACAGAAAAATTCACATACCAGGACACCTTAAGTGTCTGCCTTCGGCTCAAGTCATGATCCCAGGGTCCTGGGATTGAGTCCCTCATCAGGCTCCTTGCTCAATGGGGAGCCTGCTTCTCTTTCTGCCTGCCGCTCCCCCTGCTTGTTCTCTCTCTCCCTCTCTCTCTGGCAAACGAATAAATAAAATCTTTAAAAAAATAAAATAAAGGGCGCCTGGGTGGCTCAGTTGTTAAGCGTCTGCCTTCAGCTCAGGTCATGATCCCAGGGTCCTGGGATCGAGCCCCTCATCAGGCTCCCTGCTCGGCGGGAAGCCTGCTTCTCTCTCTCCCACTCCCCCTGCTTGTGTTCCTCTCTCGCTATGTCTCTCTCTGTCAAATAAATAAATAAAATCTTTAAAAAAAATAAAATTTAAAAAAAAAATTAAGAAAAAGAAAAATTCACATACCATATGTGTATATAGCATGCTGAATGTTCACAAAATAAACACACCCATGCAACCAGCACCCGGATCAAGATATAGAACTTTACCAGAAACCCAAAAGCCCTTCCTCATGCCCACTTCCAGGAATTACCTCCCCCCAAACTGACTGTAACAATATAGATCACTTTTGCCTGTTTTTGTACTTCATATACATGGAATAATATGAGATATATTATTTTCTCCTGGCTTTCACTCAACATTACTTTGAGAGATTCTTGCAAATTGTGTGTAACTGTCTTTGGATATATGGGTCTTCAACTTTCATAAAAACTGTCAAACTGTCTTCCAAAGCAGTTTTTATCAGTTCATACTGCCACCAGCCGGGTGTAAGTATGCTTGTTTCTCCACATTCTTGCTAACACTTGGTACCGTTCACCTGTTGAAATTTTTAGTTGTCTTCACTATGAGTTTTATTTTGCATTTCCTTAGTGGCTAATAAGGTTGACTACCTTTTCATACTTTCATTGGCCGCTTGAATATCCTTTCTTATAAAGTTCCTATTCAAATATCTTGCCCATTTTTATATTGGGCTGTCTGTCTCTGGATATAAGTCTTCTGTCAATTATGTATTTTTTTTTAAAAAGATTTTATTTATTTGACAGAGAGAGACACAGCGAGAAAGGGAACACAAGCAGGAGAAGTGGGAGAGGGAGAAGTAGGCTTCCCACTGCGCAGGGAGCCCGATGTGGGGCTTGATCCCAGGACCCTGGGATCATGACCTGAGCCGAAGGCAGACGCTTAACAACTGAGCCACCCAGGTGCCCCTCTTCTGTCAGTTATATATGTTGAAAATTTCTCTTACTCTGTGGCTTGCTTTTTTACTCTTTTAATGGTATCTTATGGCAATTGTAAGTTATTAATTTTAATGTTACCCAATTTATCAATATTTTCCTTGTCATTAAGGCTTTTTATGTCCAGGGTCCCTGTGCTGAGGTCACCAAAGTATTTTCCTACATTATCTTCTAGGAGTTTTACTCTTTTGCCTTCTGCATTTGGATCAATAACATATTCAAAATAATTTTATATTGTATGTTGCATTCTGTATGGCAGAGCTAAGGGATCAATATTCTCTCCCCACCCCCCCCAATGAATATCCAATTGTCCCATTTTGTCCTTGTTCTCCCTTTACCTCACATCCAACCTCCCTCCTGACTTCTGGCTGGCTTATCTGTATAGACTAAGACCAAACACTAGATGCACAGGTAACAAACAGCCTTGCGTAGATTTTTCCATTGGTTCTTATATATGCATGAAGTCCAATCCCTATGATAAATCTCTTATTTTATATCATTCATAGTGGATCTACTTACCTGATCAAACACTGACTGAAATAATACCCTTAAAGTGACAGAACTCATTCTACCAGATAGCAAGACTTGTTAGAAAGTTAGTGAAATTAAGACATTGTGGTATTGATATCATGATAAACAAATAAATGGAACAGAATTCGAAAATAGACCTACACATATATGGACATGATTTATAACATAGGCACTGTAGATAACATATACATACACAGAGAGTATAATTTCTCTTTCTCCCAATTTCAAGTTCCCATGGAAGGAACTTAGATCAGGCTCTGGCCTGAGTGGATCAGGAGAGGAAAAGTGGCCCAAGATGGAGGGTCTGTAGTAAGCCAAGCAAATGGTGCTAGTTTCCTTTTCTTTTTCTTTTTAAGATTTTATGTTTCCCCATCCACTAAAAAATCAGTTTAACAACAAATGAGGACTTTATTTGAAAAAATATAAAATCTTTATAAATTTTCTCTCTTGACATTTCCAAACAAGTTACTGTTTATTTTATAAATGGTATCAGCTTCAGCTTCTTAAACACACACACACACACACACACACACAGCGGGGCTCCTGGGTAGCCCATTCAGTTAAGCGTCTGGCTCTAGGTTTTGGCTCAGGTTGTGATCTGGTCATGAGATGGAGCTGCACATCTGGCTCCAGCTTGATGCTCAGGTGCTCAGCGTGGAGTCAGCTTGGATTCTCTCTCCCTCTCCCTCTCCCCTCCCCTTTAAAATAAATAAATCTTAACACACACACACACGAACCCTTCAGAGACTGGGAACCCACCCATTGTCATATTCCATGATGGGATAGACACCACACAGAACTAGATTCCTTTGTGCTCTTCTGTGGGCTCAGGCTTTTAGCATAAGAATATGGTAAGATCCCTCAGTGCTTCCCAAAAGAGACAAAGCTGGAGGCCACTCACCTTGAGCACCTGGGGCTAGACCTACAAGACCCCTCACCAACCAAGAGCCCACCAGACCCCACTCCCCTGCTCCCCAGGGAGAAGGAAGGATTTCCACACCAGGGTCCACACCCAAAATGTTTATTCTCAGCATATACTTGTGTCTGGATGACCAGGAGGGGCACTTTGTGAGACTTTGCCGCAGTGGCCTCGGGGGGACTGGCCAGGTCACCAGAGACACAGGGTGAGGATTGAGAATGTGGCAGCAGCCACGAGATCTAGAACAGAGTATGGGGAGGCTTTCGAGGGTCTCTGGAGGACCTGATGGGTTGGCCACTTGGTCACCTCCAGGTGTGTGGCCAGGTGTTTACTCTGAGGCTGAGACAGGAGGTGGGAGTGGCAAGACCTGACCACCTGCCTGTCTGGAAACTCATCCTCCATAGGGCTCTGCCCACTGTTCTCCTCTCTCACCTGGGGGCGGGAGTCAGCAGTCAATGGCACCACCCCGCACCTACTCAAACCACTGCACCATCCTTTTGCCCAGCCCAGCACACCTGTTCCACCTGTCCGAAGACCCGCAGCAGGTTTCCGCGAAGGACACCCTGGAGCTCGTCCTCACTCCAGCCACGACTCAGCAACTCCTCTATCAGAACCGGGTACGTGGACACGTCCTCCAGACCCTGAGGGAACCTGTATGGCCGTGAGTCAGCCAGCTGTGGAACCTCAGCCCTGATCCTGGTCTAGGGCCCACCGTCCCACCAGCCCCAATCACATTTGCAAAATTGAAGGCCATGTCCTCCAGGCTACTGAATGTCACTTTGGGAACTCCTTCTGTGGCATTTATGCCCTGAGCAGATGATTGGCCCAAAACAGAGCTGCTGGGCTGGGAGTGGAGCATGTGCTGGGCAAATGAGCTCGGCTGGCAGGAGGAAGGTACTTAGTGAATGTGATGATCTGGAGTGGGAGTGGGTCCACCAGGCCACAGGAGGGACAGGGAGAGCCCAGGAAACATGCCCTGGAATGGAGAGATATCAGGAGAGCTGGAAAACCAGAGCCTATAGGCAAGGTCTGAAGGATGGGAGGACCATGGCATGGGAACAGAGACTAAAGGACTCCCTGCTGTCCTGCCCAAGACAAACCCCAGGGAAACACTCACCGACCAGACCCATCATAATTTCCGCCAATCCCGATGAACTCGGATCCAATGACTGCTCTGATGTGGTCAAAGTGATCTAGGGGGTAGGGGTTACTAGTGGGCAGCAGAGGCTGGAGTTAGCCCTGGTCTGGGGAAGCTTAGCCCTGGCCAATTCTCCTGCCCACAGCACTCCACGCCATGGCAGCTGACTTCAGGGAGCCCCTGGCCAGTTGTGAGTTCTGAAGTGGCCATAGGCTCAACAGTGGACTTCAGAGCTGCACCTTTAGAATTTTTTTCTGCCCAGGAGCCACCCTGCCTCTGGGTTCCTTGAGAGCCTGCCTTCCTGTCCAGAGAGGTGAGAGCAAAGAATTTCAGAGGCAGAGGCAGTTGCTTCCCCCAAACACACCAGCACTGACTGTGGCCCCAGACCTGGGTGGCAGTAAGAGCTGTGTCTGCTCCCCTGGGTTGTCAGAGGTCGGCCCACTGCCCAACAGGCATACTGAGCTGCTGGAGCTGTCCCGAGGGCCCCCTGTGGTCACAGGCTCAAACTAGAAGGGCAGAAGTCCAAGTGAGGCTCACCTGCCACGGTGGACACATTAGCAAACAGGTTACACTGAAGCACCCCCATGGACAGCGTCACCATCACAATGCCACCATTCTTCTTCTACAGGGATAAACAAATGCACACTCAGTTTGGCTCTTCTGGCCTGATGGCCTGCTCTGGGCCCTGGGGGCCCTGGTAGGACAGTGCTCAGTCCTAGCTTCAGGGGCAGAAGAGGCTTCACCTCTGGGTTTGTGGGTCCCTGAGTGGAGCCGATTTGGCTTTGATTTTCAGAGATGGGGGAGGGTTACCCAGCCTTGCATCCAAGGGGGAGGCCTGGGCTAGTAGCTCTGTTCAAGGTCTAGAATGTTTGTATGAAGCACACCCAGCTCTGGGCTTGAGGGCTGAGGTAGCTACTCACCAGAAGTTGTAGGATGTCATCAGGAACATTCAGCACACTGTCGCACACGGCCCTGGCAGCGGAGTGGGAGAAGATCACGGGAGCCTTTGACACCTTCAGGGCTCGTCGTACCAAGGTGTCTGACGCACAGGACAAGTCCACCATCATGCCCAGGCGGTTCATTTCCCCTATCACCTTCTGCAGAGACAGTTTTTTTTAATTTTATTTTTGAGGTGGGGGAGATGTCAAGGATGCACATACGTACACATTATCTGTTTGTAGGGAACAGGTGGGGTAGGGTATGGAACAGGAGTCCTCACCTCACCAAAGCTTGTCAACCCACTGACGTTGGTGTAGAAGTGGTGCTTAAACTTGGTGGAGCTTTCTGCCCTGCAGGACAGCCAGAAGAGGGAAGTTTCTCAAAGGCCACATCATGGGCATCAGAGCCTGGGGGCTCCACAGTCTCTGTCTGTCCATCCGTCCCACCTCCGGAACAGAGTAAGGACCTGAGTCCGCTGCTTTCTGGGAGTGTGAGGGACCTGCTGGGGTGGACTCCTCTGTCCTCACCTCTTTGGCTGTTGCCCCACCATGCTGTCTACCATTTCACCCCGGCCAGGCACTGTGCTCACCAAGGCGTGTTGCAGGTGAAGGTGAGTGTCAGGTAGCGCACTCCCAGCAGGTAGAAACCACGCAGCACAGAGAGGCTGCTGTCCAGTGAGTGACCACCCTCCACACCAATGAGGCAGGCCAGCTTTTGAGTGCTGTTCAGACCTGGAAGAGGATGGATCATCAAGTGGTCAGGGCCCAGGACCAGAACCACCAGAGTGAGCTCCTAACTATACCCCATTTGCCAGCCCACCTTTGGCTGAGGTCACTAGTTCCAGTTCAGAGTAGGAGGCGCACATGCGACGAATGAGGTCAATCTGCTCCAGGGTGAGGCGCAGGGCATCCCGGTCCTGGGTCTGGCAGGGGGCATAGGCTGACCAGAACTAGAGGTAGGCCCCAGGGGTCCAAAATGAGATTAGGGTGGTCTCCAATGTCCCTGGCCTGCCATTCCTCCTCAGCCCCCAAGCCACTCATTTGGGTCAGTGGCCCAGAATGAAATACTGCATGACCCTATGGTATCCTGATGACTGTGAAGCTTGTCGCCAGCAGTCAGACTGTGAAACAGCATTGTCTGCTGTTTGTCCATGTGCTGTATGAATGCCCCAAGGCCAATCCACTATGTCCTTTTGGCTCTAGCAGCCCCACACTCACCAGAGATTTTCGGGTCACTTTCTGTGTGTCTCCACAGAACCTGGGCACCCATGTGGCTGGCCTGTCTTGGCCTCCAGTGCCCCCACATTCCTGGCAGCCACATGATGACACACTGTGTGTCCTATGATTCTAATCACCCAGAGGCCTGCCTATCCAGGTTTCTGTGGCCCCAACATTTCCCAGCAGCCATGCTGTGGCACCCTGTGTATCCCTGTGGTACCTGGGCACCCACGAGGCCATCCTTAAGCTTGTCCAAGCTGGTCTGGCCACGACTGAAATGTCGCAGGTTAACATCTTGTAGCCTGTTCTGGAAAAGCTGTCTCAGGAGCTGGGGCAAATGGTTGTGGCTGGGGGCATCAAGACAAGGTTAGAGTTGGGGACATGACCTCCAGGTCAGGCAGGGCATGTCGACATACCTGAGCCTGTCCTCTCCCGGTCCACCTCCCCGTGTCACACTGACAATATGGAAGAACTCCTGAGGTGCAGCTTTTGGAGGGGGGAAGGTGTACACCAGGACGGGGGGGGGGGCGGGGGGAGGGGGAGAGGGAGAAGCAAAATGGGGGGAGGGGGCTTGGGTGATGGAGGAGAGAGTGCATACAGGGGGTGGTATGAGGGAGCTTCCTCACTAGCCCTGCACGCTGAGAACTCCTTCCCCGCTCTGGGGTGGGCTCAGTCTCCACGCGCCCCCACACTGCACCTACGCACCCGTCCACGAGACGGAAGTCCCGCATCAGGGCCCGCGCGCGCTCCTGCAGACTTGGGGCGCTGGAGGTGGCCGGCGGGGTCCGGGAGCTGGGGGCTCCGGGCGTGGTCTGGGCTCTGGGGGTTCCCGGCATGGTCTGGGCGCGCGGTACCCGCCACTGCAGCAGAGACAGCAGGAGCAGGAGACGCAGCAGAAGTCGGCAGCGGAGCGCGGGGGTACCCTCGAGGCCCAGGGGCCGCATGCTGCTCAGGGTTGAACGGACGGGCGGGCAGGGGCCGGTCTCGAGAGGAGGGGTGGTGACGGGCAGAGGGCGAGATGGGGTCCTGACCGACCGTCGATGAAGGTGACCCAGCGGCGCGGCCTCGTGAGGAGGGGGCTGGAGTCAGAAGGCTTCCACCGCCGAGCGGGGATTCGCAACGCCGCCGCGCAGCGTGGCCGCAGGGGGCGACACAGACCTCCGCCTCCAACTAGGAGGGCGCCCCAGTGGGCCCCACCAGCCTCTGCCGCGCGCGCCCTCCGCTCCTGCGTCTGCCCCTGCACCTACTGCCTTCCCGGCTCCTGGGACCCACGGACGGATGGCGGGGAGGGCGGTGGAGGCCAGGAGTCTGCCCATTCTCACCCCTAGCCAGACAGGTCGCAGGTCCACGTGGGGTTTTAGTTGCAGGAAGGTGCCCCGCCCTGCAATAGGTCAAACATTCCGTGAAAAAGAGTGAATTGGATCTGTCTGTTTTGACTGAGAGAAAAAGGATTTTACTTGTTTTTCATAAAAATGAAATTTATGAATAATATTATGGGAAACCATTTTGTTTTAGTATCTGGTATTGAAATTTGCTTCTGTAAT
This sequence comes from Mirounga angustirostris, assembly GCF_029215605.1. NCBI lineage: Eukaryota > Metazoa > Chordata > Mammalia > Carnivora > Phocidae > Mirounga > Mirounga angustirostris. Next base: position 17,995,189 of record NW_026991724.1, on the reverse strand, counting down.
GTGTTATATGTGCACACACAAAAAAAGACTCTAGTCTAGATACTAAACATTAGTTAGTAGTAGCCATCTTGGAAAGGGGGTTACCCACTCCGTGGTCAGTTTACGTCACATCTTTTTCTGTAACATGGTCATCCTGGCTGAGGGATGTCGTGGGTGGTGCTGGTGAAGTGGAGGCACCACAGCAGCTGAGCCTTGAAAGGATGGGGTCTGGATTGGCAGGGGGTGGAGAGGGCATCCCAGGTTGGACAATAGCCCAGGCAAAGGTCTGGTTGGGACAGGACAGCCGTCTGTAAGGAAGGAGCTGGAAGGTCCTTGAAGGCATAGAATAGTGGGACAAGAGTTCTTGCAGGTAAGGGTATGAGGGGGCTTGGTCTGACACATGATTTCATGTGGGAAGAAATCCTCCTTCAAGACAAGGTGGTTTCCAGGATGGCCAGAGGCCTGGACAGTATAATTCATTGTTTTCTGCAGAAAAAACCCAGATACAGTGGGAACTGATCTCAGAACTGCATTTGGGTGGCATCTGGGCTTCCTGGGCCTGCACCAGGTCCTATGAGGCTGAGAGGGGCCTATAGCACAGACTAAAATCTGAATCGCGCCCCTTCTGTATCTGGGCCTGTCACCTATTCTCCCATCTGAGCTCCCTGATAATTGGGCCTCCCCTTCTGGGCACCAGGAGAAGGGCCTTGAACTCTGGTCCTTACTGCCTCCTGTTCATCACTGCTCCCTACTCATGCCGAGGGGTTAAGGACTAAGTCTGACCCTGCTGCCTCCAGCTTTGTCTCTCTCTCAGGAGTGAGACAGAGACAGAGAGACAAATTGTTTGTTCTGGTCTCTCATATACTGAGCTGTCTTGCTATGGGAGGTTTTCATTTAAGTGACATAAATGACATAATGAATGATGAATTTGCTAATAGTTTATCAAAAGTTCAGAAGTACTGGGGCACCTGGGTGGCTCAGTCGGTTAAGCGTCTGACTCTTGGTTTCAGCTCAGGTCATGATCTCAGGGTTGTGAGACTGAGCCCCACGTCGGGCTCCACACTCAGTGAGGAGTCTGCTTGAGATTCTCTCTCCCTCTTCCTCTGTCCCTCCCACTCTGCTCTCTAGCTCTCTCATAAACAAATAAACATATTTTTAAAAGTTCTGAAGTATTGTACATACAGCTATTTCTTATAATAGTCTTAGGTGAAAGGAGAGGGCATGATGTTTATAATTAATTTTTAATGTCATCAAAGTAATACATAAACACCATTTCAAATGTCTGGTTTTGGTTTACTAAGTAAATCAGAGTTACATTCTTCCTGATAACGACTGGAAAAGTTGGGCAAAATATGAAAAGGATCTTCCTGAAAGACAGCAGAGAGGTAAACAAGATATTAAAAAATTACTTACGAGGATCCCGCCAGGGTGGAAACCCAGAGATGAGCCCAACTTTTGGGCTGTCTCTTCCACAAGGGGTATTGTGGTCTAAAGAGACAGAGATTAGCGTCCAGGGTCCACCAAAGTAAGGAGGACCCTGATGAACACTTTGTTTTGAGTTAGAACACAAAAAAGAATGCACCTAGGAGAAAGAACAAGTGAACCTACCCCAGGCCTGCAGCAACTCTGGTTATTAAGCAATTATTTCTCAACTCCAGATGCAGTCTTCTATTCTCTGCTCTGTGAAGCTGGGGCTCAAACTCTTAAAACCATATTTCCTAGACCCCTAGCTGGCTTCCTGGCATTCTGCCAATAGCAACACCGGGCCCTCCCATAAGCTTCTATCTTCTACCACCTCTTCCCATTTTTTCCTAAATGGACCCTGAGCTGGATCAGCTCCTCTTGGAAGGATCTGTAAAGGGATTAAGGTCACCTCAGAGTGCTACACAATCCACCCAAAGGAGTCAAGAAAGGAGAGAGCAGGTAAAGTGAACAGAAAGCACTATTAGAACTTTCTGAGTAATACACTGCAGAGCACAGCCAATTTGGAGTCTGAGACAAAAGGAAAATGTGTGTGTGTTCCTATATACATTTTTAATGTATTTTTAATGATGAACTTTTCTAGAACACTAAAATAGTTGAAAAATATTTAAAAACTGAAAAGTAGGTGTACTAACTCACAACATTATTTTACTCATACCCAAACCAGAATTTATTATAATTTCACTTAACTGGCTTTAATGGAGGCAAACTCATGAATAAAATTTTCTTTCTTTTTTCTTTTTTTGGCTTTTTAAGTTTTCATTTTAATTCTAGTTAGTTAAAATATAGTATTATAAGTCTCAAGTGCACAATATTATATTAGTTTCAGCAATTCCATACATCACCCGGTGCTTATCACAAGTGCACTCCTTAATCCCCATCACCTATTTCCCCCATCCCTTGATCCACCTCCGCTCTGATAACCATCAGTTTTTCTGCTGTTAAGAGTCTCTTTCTTGATTTGTCTCTCTCTTTTTTCCCTTTGTTTTGTTTCTTAAATTCCACACAGGTGAAATCTTATGGTATTTGTCTTTCTCTGACTATTTTGCTTAGCATTATGCTCTCTAGCTCCAGCCATGTCATTGCAAATGGCAAGATTTCATTCTTTTTTTATAGCTGAATAATATTCTATTGTATGTATATATATCTCGTCTTCTTTATCCATTCATCACTCGATGGACACTTGGCCTGCTTCCATAATTTGGCTCTTTTGTAAATAATGCTGCTATAAACATGGGGGTGTATGTATCCCTTTGAATTAAGTGTTTTTGTATTCTTTGGGTAAATAACCCAGTAGTGCCGTTGCTGGCTCTGTATGATAGTTCTATTTTTAACTTTTTGAGGAACTCCATTCTATTTTCCAAAGTGGCTGTACAAGCTTGCATTCCTACCAACAGTATACAAGTGTTCCTTTTTCTCCACATCCTTGCCAACATGTGTTGTTTCTTGTGTTGTTGGTTTTAGCCATTCTGACAGATGTGAGGCGATATCTCATTGTGGTTTTCATTTGCATTTCGCTGATAGTAAGTGACAATGAACATCTCATAAATAATATTTTCAAAATCTACTTCTTTGCTTAGCTCATTTTTTATGAGAGATTGAATGTTTGTCAATTTCTCTTTACCAAATGAGAATCTTAAATAATTTTTAAGTAACTGCAGCTTATGAAACTCCTTTTATAGGATGCCATCGTGACTGGTATAGTTAAAATTTTTTTCAAGGCCATGTCCAAATTTGCATAAAATTCCACTAAGCAAAAATCGTTAATCAATTTTTTTTTAAAGATTTTATTTATTTATTTGACAGAGAGATAGAAGAGCACAAGCAGAGGGAATGGCAGAGGGAGGAGAATCAGTCTCTGCACTGAGCAGGGAGCCCGATGCGGGACTCGATCCCAGGACCCTGGGATCATGACCTGAGCCGAAGGCAGACGCCTAACGACTGAGCCACCCAGGCACCCCTTAAAACTATTTTAGTTGGAATTTCTACAGGACTTAAAATTTCAGAATATGTAAGAGTCAAGTCCATGGCTGTTTTTGACAAATCATATGTATTCACAGAACATAACTTTTCTCCAATTAAGAATTCAAAATCTGAAGACACTTTGTTTGAATTTTCTTTTTTTTTTTAAAGATTTTATTTATTTATTTGAGAGAATGAGATAGAGAGAGCATGAGAGGGGGGAGGGTCAGAGGGAGAAGCAGACTCCCCACTGAGCAGGGAGCCCAATGCGGGACTCGATCCCGGGACTCCAGGATCATGACCTGAGCCGAAGGCAGTCACTTAACCAGCTGAGCCACCCAGGCACCCTGTTTAAATTTTCATACCTTCACTTCAAATGTGAAATTCAGGCATCTATGATATCCTTAATTTCTATTTGATATGCACTTTTCCCATAATAATTGGTATTTTCATTAGGTGATTTGTATATTTTCACTTTCTCAGTCTGCTTGTGTTGGCCTGAAAATGTATTACTTTTACTTCATTTTTGAAGAATATTTTCACTGTGCACAGAATGGAACACTGGTAGTTACTTTCATTCATCAGACTAAATATATTCCAGTGTGTATAGATTTCCATTGTTTCCAATAAAATTCAGTTGTCAGTTGTTCCTCAAATTAATGTGATTTTAATTTAATTTAATTTTTTTTTTAGAGAGAGAAGCATGTGCATGCGAGTGGGGGGTGGGCACAGAGGGAGAGGGAGAGAGAATGTCAAGCAGGCCTCAAGCAGGCTCCACATCCAGTGCTGAGCCTGACCCCCAGCTCTATCTCACGACCCCGAGATCATGACCTGAGACAAAATCAAGAGTCAGACGCTCAACTGACTGAGCCACCCAGTCTTTGAACTACACAGTTTGGGGTTATTATGAAGAGTGCTGCTTTAAATATTTCATGTGCCTTTTGGAAAGCCTGTGTATGCATTCCTGTTGGATATATACCTGGGGTGAAATTACTCAGTCACGGGGTATGCACAGACCATTAGTATTAACTGTTATTTTTATTAGCCATTATGTATTATCATATGTTATTTATTATTATTTGCTGTCATTATTAGCATTAACTCTTAATTTTGGCTATTATTAAGGCAGTTGCTATTACCATTACTGGCCTGGGGATAAGACAGTATGAGTTTCTAAGTAGCTTGTGCCTCTCAGAGAGGAAGTCCCTGCGAGGCAGGGGAGGGGGTGGGTCCACATCCAGGGAAGTTCAGTCATTGGAGGCCCATGGCTCATCATGTAGCCTGGCATTCTGGGCTCTGTCCAAATAGGAACAAAGATCATTTGTGATCCAGGCAGGTTCCCTTCTTGGGAATCTGAACCAGAGTTCCCTTCAGGATCCCCAGGTGGTGGTCAGTGAGTCAGGATGTGGACCGAGGTGAGCTATTGAGAGGCAACCCAGAAGAAGATCCACTCTCCCACAGCTGGAGCTACCCAGTGTCGTCGTCGTCGTCTTTTTTTTTTTTTTTTTAAGATTTTATTTATTTGACAGAGACAGAGCGAGAGAGGGAACACAAGCAGGGGAGTGGGAGAGGGAGAAGCAGGCTACCCGCTGAGCAGGGAGCCCGATGCGGGGCTCGATCCCAGGACCCTGGGATCATGACCTGAGCCGAATGCAGATGCTTAATGACTGAGCCACCCAGGCGCCCCAATCCACTGTCTTCTTCCAGTGCTGAGCCCAACCATCAGGGTCTTCTCCGCTCCTGCTAGTGAGACTCAGGTCTTACTTGAGTAACTGGTGGCTGAACTGCAGGGCCCCCCACCAAGCACCAGAGTTGGGAGCCTGTGCCACCAGACCCTGCCACAGAGAAGGACACTCATGCCTGGTTCCATGTGTAAAACATTTATTTTCAGGAAATATTTGTGCCTGCATGATGGGGGAACATTGTGGGGTGTCTGTGGCTGCCACAGTAACATCTGGTAGGATGAACTGGGTCACCAGAACCACAGAATGAGGACTAAACAGGCAGCAATAACTGTGAGGCCTGGAGCCATGTTGGGGGGAGATTTTGACAATGATTGTTTAAGTGACCACTTAGGTGTCCAATGCGCTGAAGTTAGTTTCTGGTCTGGAGCCAGGTACTGTGTCTGATGCAGACGTGAGAGAACAGAGCGGCAAGAACTGCCCAGCTGCTCATCCGGGAACTCATCCTCCAGGGGGCTTTGCCCCTTACTTGCCTCCCGTACCTGGAAGTAGCAGTCAGGGGTCAGCAGCTCCCAGAGCAACTCCAACACACTTGCTCAGGCCCATGTGCTACTCTTTTGCCCAGGCCAGCATACCTGTTCCACCTGTCCGAAGACCCGCAGCAGGTTTCCGCGAAGGACACCCTGGAGCTCTTCCTCACTCCAGCCACGACTCAGCAACTCCTCTATCAGAACCGGGTACGTGGACACGTCCTCCAGCCCCTGAGGGAACCTGTGTGGCCGCGAGCCAGCCAGCTGTGGAAACTCAGCCCTGTTCCCTGTTCATGACTCAGAACCACAGCCCCATGTATCCAGGTCTCCTGAACCCCAGCTCTGGTCAGATATGGGAAAGGGAGACTTGGAGAGGGTAAGTGATTCACACCTGCTCTTTATCCTGCAAAAGGAAGCTCTTAACCACTTTGGATATTCATAAAAACTCATTGAATTGTACTGTTAAGATCTATGCTGGGACACCTCAGTGGCTCAGTCAGTTAAGCATCCCACTCTTGATATCAGCTCAGGTCTCCATCTCAGGGTCATGAGTTCAAGCCCCATTTTGGGCTCCACACTGGGCATGGAGCCTATTTAAAAAAAACACAAAAAGATCTATGCCTTTCACTGAATACAAAGTTTCCCTCCATTTATAAAAAGAAGAAAAGCTTTTTAAGAACTGGGTTGACCTCCTGTAGGCACAGACCCAGCTGCAGGCAGAGGAAAGGGTCAGTTCACACCAGACCTTGCTTAAGAGTCTGCTCGGAAGCAGTGGGTCAGGGGCACCCTGGCTGGCTTGGTCGGAAGAGCATGTGACTCTTGATCTCGGTATTGTGAGTTGAAGCCCCATACTGGGTGTAAAGATTAGTTAAATAAATAAAACTTAAAAAAAGAAGCAATAGGTCTACTGGCACTAAGGGTGGGTGCATCTGCTGGGCAGATGATGATGATGATGACCTAGAGTGGGGCCAAGGGGTCACAGACAAACAGAAGGGCCCAGGAAACAGACTCTGGGTGTGGAGAGATACGAGGTGGGCCTAAAGGCTATGAGGACCACGGTGTCGTGGGCATAGGGACTGTCAAGGCCCTACTGTGGCACAGCCAGCCCCAGACAAGCTGTAGAGAAGCGCTTACCGTCTGGCCCCATCATAGTCTCCGCCAATCCCAATGAACTTGGATCCAATGACTGCCCTGATGTAGTCAAAGTGATCTGGGGGATAGAGAGTCAGCAGTGTGGGACTTCCAGGGCAGGGGGGTTGGGGACTGCACTCTACTGATTCCCCTTCTTGCAGCCCGTAGGCCACACAGGCCAGTTCCTGGCACCCAGTGTACCAACTTGAGGAAGCTGATCCCAGTTGACTCTAGACTGGAATTTAGATTTGGAGTGGAACCCATTTGGGCCATTTCTCATCCAGGATCACCCTGCCTCCAGTCTCCTTGAGAACCATGGGGTCTCCTTTCCATGGGTGTGGAGGATGAGCAAGAGACAAAGAATACAACTGACAAAGACCACAGAGACTTAAGGGGTTGCCCAGGTCTTGGTCAGAGGCAGGGGTAGGGAGCTCTGGGAGCCCCTGCAGAGGCACAGATGGTTGGCACCTGGGCTCTATGTCTGACTGCCTCCCTTATGCCCATGAGTATCGTAGTTACCAACTCTGTGTCTTCAGTTCCACATGGCACCAAGGTGCTTTATACCATCCATCACTGAGTTTTTAGGAGCTGTCTACAGCCGAGAATGGGTCAGACCACTGGGGCTGTACTGAGGCCCTCCACCCAAGGCTTCAGGTCCAAATCAGAGTTATTCAGAGAGCCCAGGCAGGGCTTACCTGCCACAGTGGACACGTTGGCTAACAGGTTGCACGGCAGCACCCCCGCTGACAAAGACACCATCACGATGCCTCCATTCTTCTTCTGCAGGGGCGGACAAATGGACATTCAGCTTCGACCCCAGCACAACTACCTGCCTCTAGGCTCCTGTGAGGAAGATGTTCATCTCTGGCTTTGAGTTCAGAGGAGACTTCACCTCTAGGTTTGTGTGAATGGAGGTGTCTCAGCTCTTGTTGGGATGGAAATGTCTTGGAGCATTTGCCACTTAGAACCCCCACACCTGAGTTCAAGAATTCAGGGGCTGTGGACTGTGGGTTTGTGGGGCAGATGTTCAGTGTAGGGTTTGAGGAAGATGAGGGAACAGGGGCTCAGGCTCAAGGGCTCCTGGTTTAAGCCTCTAGCTTGAGGTTTGAGGGCCAGGGCAGTCTCTCACCAGAAGCTGCAGGATATCATCAGGAACGTTCCTGGCATTCTTGCATACACCTCGGGCAGCTGAGTGGGAAAAGATCACAGGTGCCTGTGACACTTCCAAGGCTCGCCGAGCCACAGCGTCTGAGACATGCGACAAATCTACCATCATGCCCAAGCGGTTCATTTCCACCACCACCTTCTGCAGGGACAGGTTGGGGAAAGGGCATCAGGGGTGCACATGCCCATGCATTTTTCTGTAGGGAACTGGTGGGACATGCACATTCATGGGGGACAGGGTAGGGAACTAGGGTCCTCACCTCACCGAAGCTGGTCAGCCCACTGACATTGTTGTGGAAGGAATGGATGCCTTTAGCTGAGCTCTCTGCCCTGCAGGATGACCAGGAGGCAGTCTGAATGGTGGCCATGACTTGGCTACAAGAGCCTATTGAATCCTCTATACCAGCAACCCCCTGGAGCAAGAGCAGAGACCCAAGTTGGGCTGTGCCTGGCACGAGGCAGTCCCTACTGGGAATCCAGTCTTGCTCTGGGAACCCCTGCCCTCCTCCCCACTCCAGGGTCAGTGCCAGATCCCAGGGGTAAAGCTTGGTCTGAGCCCCAGTGTGATCTTGGGCAGATGCCTGCGTCAGTGGCCGCATACCATTTGCACTATGCTCACCAGGGCGTGTTGCAGGTGTGAGTGAGTGTCAGGTAGCGCACACCCAGCACATAGAAGGTACGCAAGATGGAAAGGCTGCTGTCCAGCGAGTGGCCACCCTCCACACCAATGAGGCAAGCCAGCTTCCGGGTGTTGTTCAGAGCTGGGGGCAGGTAGGTCAGGTGATCACTTTCAGAGGCTGGAGTATTCAAACAAGTCCCTAACAACCCCCACCCGTCTGCCTACCTTTAACTGAAGTCACAAGCTCCAACTCAGAATAGGAGGCGCACATGCGGCGGATGAGGTCGATTTGCTCCAGGGTGAGGCGCAGGGCATCCCGTTCCTGGGTCTGGCATGGGACGTAGGCTGACCAGAACTGGGGGAAGTCCATGGGTTGGCTTGGGCAGGGGTTGCTTTGGAGCTCCATGGGCTTCTCCCCTTCACAGCCCACACAGCAAAAATGGCCACTTGTAATGCACTGCTTATTCTGTAGTACTTGGATGCCCACCAAACTAGCTCGCTGTGACCCCTGCAGCCCCCAGCATCCATGTTGTAGCATTTTGGGGGGCTGTAAGGTAACTGAGTTCCCATGTGATTAACCTGTGGTCTCTGGGGCCCCCACACTCCCTCCCAACCATGCTGTGCGTCAGTGTGGTACCTGGGCGCCCACGAGACCGTCTCTAAGCCTGTCCAGGCTGGTCTGGCCACGGCTGAAATTGCGCAGATTGACATCCTGTAGCCCGTTGCGGTAAAACTGCCTCAGCACAATGGGCATGTCGTTGTGGCTGGAGGGTGGGCAAGGCAAGATCCGGTCAGGGGCAAATGGGTGGGCTCCTTAAGCCTTGGGATCAAGCGGGACATGAGCCAACGTTGGTGGGGGGGATGCCCCCCCCCCCACCACACTGTCACACATACTATACTAGGACCCCTTGAGCACTAGGCTGGGGGCTTCCCAGCAGGGGCGCAATGACAGAGGAAGGGAAAAGGCGCCCATGGATGATGGGAGAGTGCATCCAGGAGTGGTATGAGGGAGCTTCCTCACTAGCCCTGCACGCTGAGAACTCCTTCCCCGCTCTGGGGTGGGCTCAGTCTCCACGCGCCCCCACACCGCACCTACGCACCCGTCCACGAGACGGAAGTCCCGCATCAGGGCCCGCGCGCGCTCCCGCAGACTTGGGGCGCTGGGGGTGGCCGGCGGGGTCCGGGAGCTGGGGGTGGCCGGCGGGGTCCGGGAGCTGGGGGTTCCCTGTGTGGTCTGGGCATGGGTTATCGGCCGCGGCAGCAGCAGAGACAGCAGGAGCAGGAGACGCAGCAGCGGTCGCCGGCGGATGGCGGGGGTACTCTCGAGGCCCAGGGGCTGCATGCTGCGCAGGGCAGGACAGGCAGGCAGGGGCCGGTGTCTGGAGCCTGAGATGGATGGCGAGGGGCACAGAGCGACGATAAAGTTTAGAGCGTCGACTCGGACCACGCGGCGGCGCGGTCTGGCAAGGGGAGAACGGACTCGCAAGACCCTGGACCTGGGCTCTCCGCCTAGGCACGCGCTCCGCCTCCTCCCGCCCCCCGTCCCCGCCCCTGTCCCCGTCCCCGCCCCCAGCCTACAGGACACCACCCTCTGGGCGGGCTCTCTCTGCTGTCGCCTCTCTCCTCATCCCCAGTGTTCCGAGGGACTGACCCAGGTTGCTCTGCTGCTTCCTCTAACCTTGCTCTGCAAGAGAGAAGGCTTGGGGTGCTCCTCCCAGAGAGTAGCCCGCGGCCCTGAGGCCTCTGTCAACCACATCACGTCCCCAGTTTGCCTGCATCCTGCACCAGCCACCCTGAGGGCTACATGCAAATGTCTCTGGCCACAGTACTCTGAGCTTTCGGATTCCTGGGCTGAGCCACAGCGAGGGTGGGGTCGGGAGCCGAGAGTTTCTGGAAATGAGGGGTTAACCTGGTGGACTTTGCATTCAGGAAGAGGCCCTTTGCCCCTGACCTCTCTCTCCCCTACCTTACTTCCTTGCCTACTTGTCCATCCCCTGGGGGACTCAAGCCTGAACTGGGAACTGTCAGGGGCGCCCCTCCCCGTCTTCCCGTCAGTCTCAGGAAAGAGGTCCCTCCTCAGCAGATGCTACACTGGGTCTGAAAGGAGGGATTTTGGGGATGTGAACTGAGCAACCTTCTGGGGAGGGTCAGGGATGGCTTACTGAACAGAGCAGGAACTCAGTAAGCTGTTTGAGTGGAAGGAAATTAAGTAATTTTTAGGGCAGCAGAGTACCTTTCCCCCCCATCCCAGCAACATTCCTCCCAGAACTGCTGGCTGAGCTGTTGATCAGGATCCCACCTACCTAAGTGTGGAAGCTCTGTCTTCATTGAAGTCAGAAGTGTGGCTCCTAAGGAAAAGGCCTGGCATCTGGGTTCTGAGGCTACATCCGCCTTATCTTCTAGCTCCTGTGGCTCTAGCTCTCCCAGAAATCTCTAGGCTGAGTTGCGTTCTTCCTCTGAAGGCCCCACCCTCATCACCCTAGTTTACTCCTCCAAGAACCACCTCCCTACACACACACACACACACACACACACACACACACACACACCCAGAATGCATCTTTTCCCAGAAGCTCTGCCACTGAGATGCTTCATGGTCTCTGCTCAAACTCCTTCCTCCCCAGCCTCTCAAGGTCCTACTGTGAACCTTGGCACCCTTTGGAGCTGCTTGACCTTTGGGACCTTTTCCAGGTGGCAGGAGTGACCAGTGCAGGGGTAGTGACCAAGTCTGAAGACTGGAGACCTTAGAAACCACCCTAGAAAGGAAATGAGCAAAAAACTGCCAGCTTGGGTGTATTTGAGTGATTGTGCATATGCTGGTGCCCGGTGCAGGCAGGCAGGGGTGAAGGGCAAACCAGTGGCACTGTGCTCAGGGTGGGTCTGTTCTCTGACTACTGCAACTGGAGGGTTGTCTGGGCAGCCCCACTGCAGAGTGTGCGTCCCCTAGGGTATGTCCTTGCCCTGGGTAGCTGGGGAACCCAAACTCAGACCTGGCTCTCTCCTTTCTCCCCCTACCCCCAGCAGCCCCACACCCACTCATGAAGCCAGCAAGTGGGGAAGCGGAGGAGAAACTCTTGGTTATCTGGTCTCCAAGATAAAAATGTTGGTTTGGGGAATAAACAACTTCTCTATTCCACTGTTAATAGCCCCCCAGGAAGTAGGGAGTATAAACAATTGAAGAGGTAGGGAGGAAATCCAGGATAAACAGCAGCTGCTGACAGAGAAATAAGAAGGGAGAGTTTAGTTTAGTTTTGTTTTTTTAAAGATTTTATTTATTTATTTGACAGAGAGAGACACAGTGAGACAGGGAACACAAGCAGGGGGAGTGGGAGAGAGAGAAGCAGGCTTCCCGCCGAGCAGGGAGCCGGATGTGGGGCTCGATCCCAGGACCCTGGGATCATGACCTGAGCCGAAGGCAGATGCCCAACGACTGAGCCACCCAGGCGCCCCGAGAGTTTAGTTTTTTGAGGTTTGTTAGCTTTTCTCCAGGGGCCAGATGTCTTACACCCCAAGACTTGGAGGAAACTCTAGCCCAGCACAGGCAGGCAGTGGTGAACCAGAGAAAGTGGGCACCATCTCTGTAGAAGATCAGCCAGGCAGAATAATTCTCAGTAATGTTCAACTTCAGTCCTTAAACTAACTAGCATTGCTAGTCATGGCCTTGAGGTGACCATACAAAGCCAATCACAGAAATACAGACAGACCTAGACCCTTATACACGCAGGGACATGTAAACACTCATACTCAAGTAGCAAGCAGGTTTTAGCCAACCGAGTGAGTGGACTATTCTCCTTTTTACCTCTCCCGAGGCCATCTCTCTGCCCTGTCCTGTGCAGGGGGAAATAAACACACACTAGTGAAGCCTCCTTGTCCCATTCCTTCCTTCCTCCCCTCCCCCCTCCCTCCCCCTTCCTTCCTTCCTTCCTTCCTTCCTTCCTTCCTTCCTTCCTTCCTTCCTTCCTTCCGTCCTTCCTCCCTCCCTCCCTCCCTCCCTCCCTCTCTCTCTCCCTCCCTTCCTTGTCCTTCAGAAGACTCCAGTATCTGTGGACAGACCTGGACAATTTGGGAGGAGGGGCTATGAGAAATTATCCAGGTGCTTGCTGGCAGTGGACACAAGAGGAAACGGGGGAAGCCCAGGGTCTGGCTCCAGAGCTGACCTGAATGTCATCTGTGACGTCTCCTCCCCTCTGCCCCCTTCTCCCTTTTAACAGCATCTCCAGATCATTCTGGTTCAACCCCCAAACATCTCCCAGGGGTGTCTTCTCCATTCCCACTAACTCTTCCCCAGTACCGGTCACTTTCATCTCTCACCTCCTCCTGGTCTCCCCACTTCCAGTCCATTCCCCAAATGAACTGCCAGACCTATCTCTCTTTGAGAAGAATCTATCATCCTCTTGCCTAAAGTTCTTCTGTTCCTTCCTGTTGCTCTTAGGATACAGGTTTCCCCACTAGCTGAAGTCAGAACTTCCCCATGAAGCCTTTCATAAGTCAGAATGGCGTAAAGCGATGAGTACCCCAGGTTTTGGAAAGTTTGCATCATGCCACCTTGCTTTTACAAAAGACCTACATTAGTGCCTGTTTTTACTAACCAAAAAAAATCTGGAGAGGATTTTTGCTTTTAGGAAAAAGCCATTACCATACTCATGTACCAAATTCTTTTATTTGGCTGGCCTCTCTAGTCTCAGCAAATGGCATAAACCCTGTTGTTGCCTTCTTGCTTTGCGGCCTACTACCACGGGGCCTTGTACGTGCTGTTCCCTTAGCCTCCCACTCATGGGGCTGCTGAGGCAGGGCCAGTGTAGGCAAAGGGGTATGTGAGTAAGCACCCTCTCTTCTAATTCCTCACCTATGTAGTGTTTACCTAAATCAAGACCTGCAGAGGATGCAGTGGTAGAAACAGGCTTCTCCTGGGTCCAAGCTTACTTTCGTGGCAGAGCTGACCTAACACCACTGATCTCCAGTGTATTACAAGAATATGCAGGGAAGAAGGCTGTCAGACTGAGTGACAGGCCACTTCACATGCTCAGGACACAGGAGTGGGGCAGAGGCAGGGGCTTCCTCAGTATCCAGGATTGCCCGGGTGATGTTCGTCCTCATTCAGGGCTGCTTGCACCTGGAGACTCATACTGCCCCTACTTCTTTCTGGGTGTTACGCTGGTTCTGCTGCCACGATGACAGAGCCTAATTCCCAAGTCACAACAGTCTCTCTGGCCAGAAGACAGCCTGGCCACCACGGACACACATCCTCTAATCACAAAGCTAAGGCTACCCTTCCAGAAGTGGCCAACAGGTAGCACATTTTCCTTCAAAAGGCAGTCACCATCCACTTTGCTAGGTAAGCACGAGTGCCTCTCTGTCTCCCGTTTCCAGCCGGCCTTCTCCCTATTCCCACCTTTGTCTTCCACGTCCTTGACCGCCTTCCTGTCCATCTTGGGTCTCTTGCAGCCAGACTCAGCCTGATTTCAGGCAGTATGGAGGATCCAGTACACAGGGTCCCCAGAGCAAAGGCACCGTGGTGTCTGGCAGGCTTTAAGTGTCTGACGGGGCTGTTTCCTGGGACCAGATATTTCGGTCATTTAGGGGTGAAGCCCACAGGGCTTGGGACTCCCGTCCTGAGGTTGGTTTGCATGCCGTCCCATGTTCTTGAGGTCTTGCCATCAGCTGGGGGGAGGCTGGAGGGGCAGGGGCTATAGGAGTTCGACTGAGGAAGATCCTATAGGGAGTCCCTGAGATTCAGATGGCACCTTCTGAACTGTGATATTCAGTCGCCTGGAGAGGGGGCATATCATGGAGAACCTGACAAATCCAAACCCTCTTCAGTAACTTACTCTCTTTAAAAACAGGAGCGTGGATGAGCCTCTCCGATTGCTCAGGTTCAGGTTTGCTGGAACCTTTCCGTCCTCCTCCTCCTGGCCTTTGTCCGTATCCTCCTCACAGCAGCCTGCAGTCGCTGGCCCTGCCGAAGTTGGCAAGTGAACTCAGTGAGGCCATGACCACCATATTCTGGCCTCTAGTGCCAGACCTGAGCACAGCAAAGGCTCAACCAACATTCCTTGAAGAGCGAGTCGACTTGGAGCTCAGCAGACTGCTGCCTTTCCTTCCTTCATGGAGCAAGGGCATGTGACAACAGGGACAACGTGCCAGAGCAGCCAAAGCTACTGTGTGTCCAGAGCTGTGCTACCAGTCTCATGCATCGTAGTCCGATTGATCTTAATGATAGCCCACAAGGTAGGTTTTTACCAACCTCATTTTCTAGGTGAGAAAATTGAGGTTCATCTTGGTGAAACTGACAGGTGGAGCTGGAATTTGAAACCAAAATTCCCTTACTCCTAGATTTTTTCAGCTTTGAGCTTTCTGATTCTGTTCTCCATCGCGGACCACTGCGGGTATGAAGCAGTTGCCCCAGCTAACAGATGCCCTTTCTTGGTCTCTGTACCCCTCTGTCTGGAGGCCTCCCTGAACACTGGGCAGAGGGAATTCATAAATTTGGGGGCAACTTGTGAGGACAATGGGACTGAGTTTGTGGTGGAGGAATGTACTTAGCTTCCTGATGTCCAGGGCTCTCTGGGACCCCAGGCCAGAGCTACTCAAGAGTTTTTATCTCTCTGGGCTCGCTCTCTGTGGGTGCTCCAGGCCCATGTGGGGAGAGAACTTTGGAGAATGACTACCAGCCATTTGGTAAGGTCTGTCCTGTCTGCTTCTGCACATGCCACCCACTTCCTGTTCACCACTGCCAGGCTCACCAAAGTTGGACTGGCCTGGCCCTGTCTTCAGTGTGGCTTCATGGGACATAAGGCAGCCATTTGGGGAAACCAGTGATGGCAGAGAGAATAGCCTCCTGGCCCGAGGACGGAACCCTCCATGAGCCTGGCTGAAGGGGAAGAAAGGGTAGGGAGGCCAGCAGCTGCACATGCCCTCGGGGCCAAGTGAGATTGGGGTTCCATGGACTTCTTGACTTTCAGCTGCTGCTTTTCTCACCAGGAGAGGCTTCGAGTCCCTTACATCCTCTGTTTGTTTAGGCGTTCCCCACTGATCACCCCCTGGAGCTGGCCCCGTGCGGGGGTATGCTGTGAAGGGCTGGACAAGTTTCCAGCAGTTATCTACCACATCTACTGACAGAAGCATCTGGAAGAGTGGGCTGTGTGCACACCAAGTGCTGGGAACTGGCTCTGACCAAACAAACATCTATGATGTGGCATATGGGATTTTTTTCAGTTAGCCTCAAGTTCAGACTTGCTGTCCCTTTGCTCAACCTAGCCTGCTTATCTCTGAGGCCTGTCAGACCAGCAACAACATGCTGTACACAGCATACCCTGCCTCAGAACCCTCCATGCTTCCTGTGTTCATGCAGGAGGGCTGCCCTCCTCTGCCTGGCTGCCGTGGCTCCCACCTGCTAATTTATGCTATGAAGCCAACCCCCCTTCACCCCGCGTCCTCACTGATTCCAAATCTGGCTGATGAACATCAGGCTGCACCTGAGAAGCTTTAAAAAAAAATCTCTTTTAACTTATTAGGGTAATTTCAAACATGAAAAAGTAGAAGAGTATATTGAACCCCTATGTACCAGTCATCCAGCTTCAACAATTGTGGATGGCCCATCTTGTTTCATTTATACCTTACTCATTTATACCTTCTACAGAATATTTTAAGGCAAATCAAACATTTATTCCATCCATATTTAAGTTTGCATCTCTAAAAGATAACGGCTCTTTTTAAAAGACAACTACCAAACCATTATGGCACCTAAGAGAGTCACAATACTTCCTTAATATCATAAATTATCTATTATGTTCAAATTTCCCTGATTGCCTAATTTTTATTTTTTTATTTTATTAATTTTTTTAAAGATTTTATTTATTCATTTGAGACACAGAGATACAGAGAGAGAGAGAAAGCATGAGCAGGGAGAGATGGAGAGGGAGAGGGAGAGGGAGAAGCAGGCTCCCCACTGAGCCAGGACCCCAGATGTGGGGCTCGATCCCAGGACCCTGGGATCATGACCTGAGCTAAAGGCAGATGCTCAACCATCTGAGCCACCCAGGTGCCCTGGGACTAATTTTTAAATAATTGTTTTGATTATAATGTAGATAAGGCCACCCACATTGCATTTGGTTGTTATATCTCTTAATGCTTGGGTTCCTCTTCCTTCCTTCCTTGCAATTTGTTTGTTGAAAAAATCATGTCCTTTGTCCTTTAGAGTTTTGGAATTGTCTTAGAACTTGCTGATTGCATCCCATGGTGTCATTTAACAGGTTCCTCTGTCACTTGTATTTCCCACTTGGAAACTTGGTCACACCAAGTTTCAGAGAGCAACACGGGGTTCTAATCTCCAGCAGTGGGTAGTGGGAGTCGCTGCAGGAAGAGGCATTAGCTGTGCTTTGTGGGTTAACTGAGACTCACAGTGGGAACTCCCCAGGGCCTGTGCCTCCTTCCTCTAACCCAGGTTAGGGAAACTTCTTAAGTTATCAGGACCTTTCCTGGCCTTTGGGGTGCCAGAAGAGGAGAAACACTCTTGCTGGTGTGGCCCTTGGGGGTGAGCGTGCTGTCCACAGGGTGAGTGGCTTCACCTGGGCCTGAGAGCTACAAGCTGCTGACAGTGCCCACTTTGGATCTGGGAAGCTAAGGCACGTGGGCCTGGCACACAGGGCCACACATACCCTGTCCGCTTTCTTCTCTGCTGATATTCCCCCACCCCCACTCCCTAGGACCAACTGTCCCCTTAACTGCTGAGAGAGACATTCCATGGGTAACAGCCAGTACCCCACTGCCATGGCACACGGTAGTCAGAATGATCTTTTTAGCATCTATGTCTGATCATTTCACTACCCTGCTCAACTTCTTCCCATGACTTTCCCATCACACTTAAGATCCACATTCCTCACCATGGCCGACAAGGCCTGCTGTGGTCTGGCCCATGCCTGCTTCTCCAACCACATCTTTCATTCTTCTCTTTTCTCTCTGGCCACAAGCCTTTCTGTTGGTCCCACAACAGGCCAGCCTCATTCCTGCCTCAGGGTCTTTGCTCCTGCCATTTCCTCCTCCAGGAATTGTCTCCCTCCAACTCTACACAGGATTCCTTCACCCCTTCACTGAGATGTTGCCTCCTCAGAGAAGCCTCCCCTGACTACTTTGTGGAACCTAGCACCCCCCCATCCCTCTATCCTTTTATCCCATCTTACTTTTCTTTATTGCACTTATAACTAGTTGAAATTATATCTTTTACTTATCTCTTCCTTTAGTTTCTGGGTGCTATGAGGAGAGGGGCTTCAATCATCTTGTTCACTAATATAGCCCAAGCAACCAGCAGGTGCTCAATAAATATTTATGGAGTAGGGGCACCTGGGTGTCTCAGTCATTAAGCGTCTGCCTTCGGCTCAGGTCCTGATCCCAGGGTCCTGGGATCGAGCCCCGCATCAGGCTCCCTGCTGGGTGGGGCAGGAAGCCTGCTTCTCCCTCTCCCACTGCCCCTGCTTGTGTTCCCTCTCTCGCTGTCAAATAAATAAAATCCTTAAAAAAATTTTGTGGAGTAAATGGATAGAGATGGGTGGATTGACAGAATGTCTTCTCAGGCCTGCCTCTCATCTTAGACACACACACACACACACACACATGCACGCACATGTGCACACACAGAGGGAAGTTCTCATCAGGCTCTGCATTTCTTTTATTTTTTTTTTAAGATTTTATTTATTTGCGAGAGAGAGAATGAGAGACAGAGCACGAGAGGGAAGAGGGTCAGAGGGAGAAGCAGACCCCCCGCTGAGCAGGGAGCCCGACGCGGGACTCGATCCCAGGACTCCGGGATCATGACCTGAGCCGAAGGCAGTCGCTTAACCAACTGAGCCACCCAGGCGCCCCAGGCTCTGCATTTCTTAAAGAACCTGCCCGGGTCCTGCCCCGATTTGTACAGGTGTCACTGTGAGAGCCACACAGTTAGAAGCTGCACTCAGGGGTCTTTTTTGGAGGCAGGTCTCAGAGCACCAGGTTCCCCATGTGGTAATGTACTTTCAGGGAACAAGGAGGTTTGGGGCCCGGCCTTGGACAAGCTGGATTTCAAGTCAAATATGTTAGACAAAATCATTTTATTGAACAGTAAGAAATCCCACTGGGGCCAGAAAGGGATGGGAATGAAGGAGCACGTGAGCCTCAGTGGTGGTGCCGCCCAACTCTCTCCATTTTCTTCCTGCACTGGGGAGCGGATCTTCCTGGGTCTCTTTATTCTGCCTCCTGGCACTCCAGACAAGAGGCTCCCTGGGTAGACACAAATTGCTTTTTTCAGTTTCAAAAAGCCCAGCTCTTCTTGGTTTGTGTTGATGGCTGCTGGCAATGACTCGGGGCAGGAGTCTATCTGATAGATGGGCCCCTGCTGAGACTACTATGAACCCTCTCTCTGCTCCTGGATCCTCCTTGGCTCAAAGAGTCAGACTTTTCTTTCTTCTTCTCAAGAAGGGACTCTAGAGTATTGAGCAGAGAAACATCAGGTTTTCTTCCAGGCCAGTTTCCACCCTGGGATGTTCAGAGCAGCCTTTCGTTTCAAGTCTCGGTTTCTAAGGCTCCTTGCCCATGGCCAGTTAGTATGGAAGGAGGCTCCTGGCCGACGAAGGCTCAGACAGAACGGCTCAGGTTCTAACCTCCAGTGGTGGGCAAAGGGGGTCAGTGCAGGAAGAGGCATTAGCTATCTTAGGCGGTTAAACGTTTGCCTTCTCTGTAGAGTGGCTCAGCCAGCAAGCTTCTGTGGGGTCAGCCTCCTGCCACCATGCTGCAATCGCCGAATTTTGGGGCTGGAGCAACCTAGGTCTTTATCCGACTCTGCGAAAGCTTGATGTCTCTTGGGAGCCCGGCTGGGAATTGGTTTCTCTGCTTCCGCCTTTGCTGGGGTGGCCACAGGAGCATCCCCATAGGTCCGGTAACCACCAACCAGGCAGTATGTCTCCCCATGCCAGCCCACCTGGGTTTCTCCACACCCTCGGTAGAGGACATGGTAGTGACCAGGTGTAGGAGGAGAAGTGGGAGGTACTGCTGCTGGAAAGAAAATCAGATCTCATCAGTCATTTCTGCTGTATACAGTGACTTGCCAGGACCTCCCCTCTCATGTCTCTCCCTGTTTCTGGCTGAAGCCCTTTAATCTGCTTGGTATCCAAAACACAGACTTGGCCCATCACCTCTATGAGTCCCCTAGAGAAGGAATATGGCTGCAAAAGCGATTCTGTGGAGCTTAGGGCAGCAGCAGGAGACCTGGAAATCTGTCCCCCATTCTCAGAGGAAACCGTAGAACCTGAAAACAGTTGCAGCCAGGATCCCTTCCATGTCTCCCTTCCACAGCAGAAAGAGCATTTCTTAAGGTCTGTCCCTTCTGAGGCTTTAATGGAAATACCTTTCAGTTGTTGAAAAAAATAATATAAATGGGCTAAGAACCCCTCCCACCTTGGCAACTCCTCTTGGGCCCCATTCACACTGCCTCTTTCAACCACACTGATCTCTAGCCCTCTGATACTTTGACCTAGATTAGGAAAAGGCCAAATACAGAGGCAGAGTGAGCAGGAGCTTCAGAGCCAGATTCTGGGTAGCAAGTCTAGGCTCACGTCCACCCAACCTCCTAGGACGCCATTTCGTCAGCCCTCTAGTCTTGTCACTCATCACTCTCCTTGGCTCTTCTGTTCTTCCCATCGATATGACACCACCTTTCCCCAGTATTCAGCAGCTCAGTCTGGGGGTGTTTCTGAGGGGACCCATGTGTGTGTCTACCCGACAGCACGGTGAAGGTGCCTGGGTTTGAAGGGGAGGTTCATGAATAGCCCTCAACAGTTCTTCCTCCAACTGCTCCATTTATCACTTGCCAACAAAAATTCGCTCGACTTTCCCTAAGGGGCCAATCAGGAAAGGGTCAGAATGGAAAAGTAGCTTGTAGCCCAAAAGGGAAGGCTGCATTTATAAAGATTAGAAGCTTTCTGAATAGTTGCCCAGGGATGTCCTTTCACTTGTCCTCAGCAGGGAGCAGGGACACCGTAAGTCCCTGAGGGGGCCCCAGGCCACTTGTTCTACTTACAGCTGGTTACGTTCTGAGGTGCGGTGGGGAAGCCCCAAAGGAACATGTGGCCGCCAGGTGGAGTTGTGTGTACACCAGTGACTCTTGGACAGATGCCTGGCCTAGGCCTACCTGCTGTGCTGCCCTCCCAGGGCACAGAGGACAAGTTAGAATGAATATAGAAGATCCGGTCAGACATTCTCTCTCAGGCAACCAAACAGATTGGTATCTGGTAGAGAACTGGTAGGAAAGTTTCCCCGAGAGCGCCACGTTTGCGTAGTTACCCTGCCATGGAAACTGTGAGAAGGCCTGTGAGGTCATCACTACCCAGTGAGGTCACATAAGGAACCTGTGACTTGAGGGGCAGGCTCTCAGGGTTTTGTGGAGGAGAGCAGGGTGGAGGCAGAGAAGCACCCTGCCTGGGCCCTCACACTTCTCTCCCCAGCCAGCCCTAGTGAAGTAGCCACTCCCTGGGGAGCATACCTGTGGGCTCTCACAGCCCCAGGGACCAAAAGAGGGCAAGAGAAACCCACATTCTGCGATTGGCTTGAGAGGCAAGATTAACCCAAGAGACAGCTACGTTGTATGGCACTGTCCCTAAGTATTCAACAGCTGGAGAGGCAGAGATCTGTGTAGAAGGCTCCTTGGCAGTGGGTCTGAAGGATAAGTTAGATTTGGACCTGTGGAGAGGAGAGGGAAGACATTCCAGCTGGGAAGAATAAAAGCAAAGACAAGCTCTTCTTTTTTTATTTTTTTAAAGATTTTATTTATTTATTTGAGACAGAGAGAATGAGAGAGAGCACATGAGAGGGGGGAGGGTCAGAGGGAGAAGCAGGTTCCCCGCCGAGCAGGGAGCCCGATGCGGGACTCGATCCAGGGACTCCAGGATCATGACCTGAGCCGAAAGCAGCCGCTTAACCAACTGAGCCACCCAGGCGCCCAAGACAAGCTCTTCTTGAACTTGTCCTGCCCCAAATATAAATTCATAGAACCCTCACGTTTTTACAACTGGGGGAGTCAAAAAACCTATGCAAAGTTGCATAAGTAGTGAAGAGATGTTCTGCTCAATGGTAGAGCTTCATGTTGGGCTCTGGATTTATACCTGATAGGAATGTGAGGACAAGCTCATCACATCTCAGAGTAACACTGGGAGAGATGTTAAAGGTGCTCCAAGGCAAAATGAGGGTCCTGAATGGCTTCACACAGTGGGAATGGTGGGCCCATTTTAGTATAAAATTCAAAACAAATTCATGACAAAATGACATAATACAAAATGACAACTTAATCATTACTTTCATCTCTCCCCCAAAAGGCAAATACTGTAATAACAATCCTACCACTATGAAAGGATGAAGTGGGGGCTCAGCAAAAGTGCCGGTGAAAAACAGTCAAACTGTGAAGAGACGTTACTAAAGCTGATTGGGTCCTACTCCGAGGAGGAGGAAATAGAAAACTCTGCCCTTAGCCTGATCAGGCCCACAGGAAGGAACCATATTTGGGGCAGCCTTGGATATAGTGCAGCCAAGAACTTCCTAGCAATGAGAGAGAACCTTCCTTAGGAGGGAGCCCCCTGTTGCTGACCTTTAATATGTGAAGATGGGATGCTTGTTTCCTGGGGGCAAAGGCGATGTGCTCTGGAGGTAGAAAATGACGGAACTACTATTTTAGAGGTTGGGCAACCCTGGTTGAGAACCACATCATGTTCTATTCCTGAGTTGCTTGAATTAGTGTGGTGCATGTTAGGACACACGAAGTCAGGCCTGATTAGAGCAGACTGCCCTTGGGGAGAGCTAGGAGGAAAAATGTGAAGGGGAGAGCTCTGGAGGAGGTTCTTTCTGGCAGGTGGGCCAGCAGAAGACTACTTAGATTCTCCAAGGCTCCAGAGAGTTTGTCTGGGAACATCACTCTGACCTGGTGGGGTTAGATACCTTATCAGGACCTGGCTGCGTCTCTGGGGAAGGCAGAATAGCATAGACAAATGGTTGTGAGTTCAGGGATCTGTAATTTTTTTTTTTTAATGATTTTACTTTTAAGTAATCTCTTTACCCCTCATGGGGCTTGAATTTACAACCCAGAGATTGAGGTCACATGCTCTACTGACTGAGCCGGCCAGGTGTCCCTGGAATCTGTATTTTTAACAGTTCTGCCACAGTGATCCATGGATAGAATAACCAATTATTGTCCAAAACGGGTTGCTTTTGAGTCAAAGTGGGCAATATTGAAAGTTGGTAAATAACTCAACCCTTGGTGTAGACAGACCAGATTCTGTCATACTTATGTGTATGATTTTGAGCAAGTTCTTTTATCGCTCTGAGCCTCAACCTTCCTCATATGAAAAAGAGAGATATGATTGTACATTTATTTATTTATTTTATTTTTTAAAGATTTTATTTATTTATTTGACAGAGAGACACAGTGAGAGAGGGAACACAAGCAGGGGGAGTGGGAGAGGGAGAAGCAGGCTTCCCGCGGAGCAGGGAGCCCAATGCGGGGCTCGATCCCAGGACCCTGGGATCATGACCTGAGCCGAAGGCAGACGCTTAACGACTGAGCCACCCAGGCGCCCCATGATTGTACATTTAGTGCAATATTCTCTCCTGGCAAAGATTGCCCTGGGCCCATTTCTTTTCTATGCAACTTTATCCTTTTCAGTGTGCAAGTATTTTTAAGTTGTTTTGTGGAGTATTTGACTCTCAACTGTGCATTACTTTAGGCTTATATAATGCTGCAGAAAATGGAACCTACGAAAGAGAGGATGCTACATGCCTATTTTGCCGGTTTTGTAAAAAGTATAATCCTCTTTTCTCTTCCCCTGCCACAAGAGATGAGAAAGAAGGCAGAGCCTGGAAATGCACACCAAACATTACTTCTGTGTCAGCCTGTCTTCTATTCTTCTGCCAGTACTTCCCAGAGAGATTTCACCAAGAATGCCCAAGCTTGCCATGGGCACTGTTGGTGAAGAAAATCTGCTACTCATATCCCCTTTCCCTTCTCTGGGGTGCTTAATGGATGTTTTGGGGGCAAGAAATAAAATCTAAATGTTTACTAATTAAAACAGCAATGGAATGGGTTGACTGGGTGGCTCGGTTGGGCGTCTGCCTTCGGCTTGGGTCATGATCTCTGGGTCCTGGGATCACGCCCTCTATCAGGCTCCCTGCTCAGTGGGGAGTCTGCTTCTCCCTCTCTCCACTTGTGTTCGCTCTCTCTCAAATGAATGAATAAAATCTTTAAACAATAATAAAAATAAAACTAAAACAGCAGTGGAAAGAGCCTCGGTCCCAGATGTGTTGTTTGGAGTGTGAATCTTCTCACAATCCAATGAATTCTACCCCAGTATTAACTATTATTAGACCCATAAAAACATCATTTATTGTTAGAAATTATGACATAATACAAAGCCAAAAAATCTACTTTATTTTTCAGGAGTCATGTGAAAGACCACAAAGAACCATGCTCATTCTCCAGTGCTGGGCAAATCTACCTTTGAAAGCCAGACAGCAGCTCACCAGGCCTTCAGGGAGGTGACTGGGCAGCCCAGTGCATCCTACCGACAAGTGTGCTCACCCACCCAGGGCAAAGGGAAAGATTCCTGTTAATGGCATCACATTTAAGCCGGCTACCATCAGATTTGCTGGGGCAAAGACTCTCTTACTGAGGACCCTAGTCCTGGAAGACTTCTCCTCCGGCGAGCTGCCAGCTCAATCTTCTGAACCAGGCTTACATCCCACGGATGGGTCACAAAGCTGATGACGGTGCCAGGCACCTCGCTCCCTACACGGCCCACCCTACCTGCTCTGTGGATGTAGTCTTGCAGGGTGAGGGGGAAATCATAATTGACAACTAGCTCTACATGGGTGCTGTCCAGGCCCCGAGAGGCTATGTCTGTGCAGAGGAGTATGTCTCGGGAGCCCTCCTGGAAGCACTGGAAGATGCCTGCCCTCATTGAGGCTGGCATTTGTCCCTGCAGCCTTAGGTGTTGGATTTTATGGTCATCCAGAATATATCCCAGCCAGTTCACAGTGCTGGAGCTATTACAGAACACCAGAACAGTTCCCGAGGGGCCAGTCCTTTGTGATCTGTCATGTTGCTTGAGGATCTGCACCAACTCAGTCACCTTCTCTGCTCCCTTCAGCCTCATAAATGTCTGTCTAACATGAGGCATGATGCAGTGGAGCTTGGAGCTGGTGATGGTGGTCAGAGAGTCTGGGCTGGCAAGTTTACTTAGCAGTTGGCCTACACCTTCTGGAAATGTGGCCCCCACCAGCACTAATTGAGTTTTGGGATTGAAGGGGTCTTTTAAGTCAGCGGGGCCTTCTGCTATATGGCTCTTCTCCAAGATATAGTCCACTAGTTCTAGGAAGCTTTCATCCAATAGTGTGTCTGCTTCATCCAACACCAAGTAGGAGAGCTGCTTCAGGCTGATGAGTTGACCTTTCAGGGCCTTCCACAGAGCTCCTGGAGTGGCCACTAGTACATCTACTGGAGGTTGTTTGGACAGTTGCAGCCGGATCCTACTCATGCCATGGCCTCCCCCTAGGTCCCGCACCTGGAGGCCCAAGGAGATGCCCAAGGGCTGGGCCACGGCCCGCACCTGTTCGGCTAATTCTCGCGAAGGCACAAGGACCAGGCCTCGAGGGGCAGGTACACTGTGCGAGTCCAGGCTTGGCCGGCCCAAGAGCCGTTGAAGCAAAGGTAGCAGGTATCCAAGAGTCTTGCCACTGCCGGTTTCCGCCGCGCAAAGGATGTGGCGGCCGCGAAGTAGCGGGGGGATGGTGCTCGACTGCACGGTTGTAGGCCGAACGACATCAGGAGCAGCCTCCTGTAGTGCATGCAGCACGCGGGGTTCCAGACCCAGAGCCGCGAAGCTGCCCTCGGATGGGGGGTTCCGCAGCGATGGTGCCTCCTGTTGCGCACGCTCGATAGAGAAGTAGTCTCTGCGGGAGCGCCGATTCTTCCAACCACGCGAAGCTAGTGGCGCGCGCTCCCAACGGCCCAGCGTGAGGCGCGCCGGCTGGTTCAACTCCGGCCGCCGCGCTGAGATTAGCAGCGGGCCCGGTCGCGCCAGCACCAGCCGCGGGGAACTCCGTCGCCCGCTCTGCCGCTGTTCCTGCCGCCGCTGTAGAGCCCGCGGGATGCGCACCACGGGCAGGGGCTCGTCGGGACCAAGGACCCCTAGGTCCCGTCGAGGCGCCAAAAGCAACCGAACCGCGAGCAACAGCGGCCGCAGCGGCCGCGCCAGAGCCATAGTCTTCTTGGTGTGCGAGAGGCGCTCGGCAATGACGTCACGGGCGCGCAGGGCCTCGCGGACGGTGTCTGGCGCGGCTCAGTAAGGCTTGTGGAGTTGGCGAACCCTGAGGAAGGAGGGAGCGTCTGTGAAGTTCAACTGCGGCGAGGTCTGTAGGTCCGAATAGGGTTTGGCGACATCCAGACCCGGACCAACCTTGGGGAGACGGGCTCGATGGAGGCAGGCTCCGGGGTCCGGCGACACGCGGCGATGGGGGCCTGGCCTTTTGGACCGGGGGGCGGAGGGCTTCTGGAGATTGGGTGTCTGACCCTTGCTATTCTCCTTTGTCGCTGCCACCGCTTCTCTGATGGCTTGTCCAGTGCTGGTCTCCTCCTGTAAATTCCGAGGGTGCGGTGGTGTTTTCCCAGATGTGGTCCCCGTGCAAGGTCTGGTAGTAAGTGTTTATTGAGAGTCTGAATGTATGGTCAGGCCTGGGGGAGAAGACAAGGGCCAGGTGTCTTAGATCTAGGCACCCCCACTTCCCTCGGCCAAGAGCTGAGGACCCCGAGGGCAAGCTGATGGCCTCTCTATGAAGTGGGAGGTAAGATCTTCAGGCTTTATTTCAAGCAGACCTTTCTCTCTGTACTCCCCCCGCCCCTTTTCAGCTGAGGTTCACTCTCCATTCTCTTGCCTTCCCTCCCAACTTTTCATCCTTAAACTACCATTCTTGCAATCACTCACCTCCACTGGCTTCCCAGATACCTAAATTGTTTAAATAGTGGTGAGGAGGGTCCTTCTAATCTACTGAGTGATCAGATACGTGGCTTGTCTCACATAGCCCTTGTCAGAATATTTTACTTGAATTCAGATGTTCAGGTTGCAAAAAAAACCCTTATCTTTCTCTGATTGATTTATTTCACTTAGCATTATACCCTCTAATACCATCAATGTTGTTGCAAATGGCAAGATTTCATTCTTTTTTTAATAGCTAATATTCCATTGTGTGTGTGCGTGTGTATACACCACATCTTTATTCATTCATCTATCAAGGGACACTTGGGTTGCTTCCATAATTTAGCTATTGTAAATAATGCTGCAATAAACATAGGGGTGCATATATTTTTTTGAATTCATGTTTTCCTATTCTTTGCATAAATACCCAGTATTGGAGTTGCTGGATCATATGACAATTCTATTTTTAATTTTTTTGAGAAACTTCGATACTGTTTTCTACAGCGGCTGCACCAGTTTTAATTTCCACCAATAGTGCAGGAGGGTTCTTTTTTCTCCACATCCTCACCAATGCATGTTGTTTCCAAAATGATAAATACTTTTAAAGTTTCAAATGCCATTTTGATACATAAGTAGACTTTCTGGAAAGTTACTCATTAAACCAGCAGAGGAGAGAGATTTGAGTAGTGACAGGTGAACAGTCATTGGATAGAGCAGTGGCTCTCAAGTGAGGGTGATTTTGCCCCTGCCCCACCCTGGGACATTTGACAGAGTTTGGAGACATTTTTATTTTTAATTTTAAATTTTTAAAAAGATTTCATTTATTTATTTATTTATTATTTATTTACTTGTTAGAGAGAGCACAAGCAGCGGGGAGGGCATGCAGAGCAGGCAGAGGGAGAAGCAGGCTCCCTGCTAAGCAGGGAGCCCAATGTGGGACTCGATCCCAGGACCCTGGGATCATGACCTGAGCTGAAGGCAGACACTTAACCGACTGAGCCACCCAGGCCCCCTGAGTTTGGAGACATTTTTAATGTCACATCTGGGGAGGTGCTACTGGCATCTAGTGGGCAGAGGCCAGGGATGTTGCTCAACATTGTACAATGCACAGGAAAGCCCTCCACAAAAAAGGATTATCTGGCCCAATATGCGAATAGTGTGTTGTTGAGAAATCCTGCATAGAGGTTGAGGACTGAAGAGAGGCTGAGATTACTTGTGCTTTCACTTTAGGTAGGCACATTTGACAAACTCTTGCACTGGCTCCGCCTCCTCCTCAGAATCTGTAGCAAGTACATCGATGCCATTGCTTGCTTTGCCCTTGGGATTAGGAACGTTGGGGGCCCTGAAAGTCATAAACACAAGAAAAAGTGATTCAGGGGAGTGATGCTGGAGAAGAGAAGTTTAGGGAGAACAAAACTGTCCTTATGGATCTGGGGAATGTGCCCCATGGAAAAGAGATGAGGTGTGCTGTGGGGTGTACTATTCCAGAAGGCAGAACTAGGACCCATAGGTAACAGGCAGATTCTGAATTTGATATAAAGAACTGCTGTAGCAACTAGAATTGCCCAGATCTGTCCTGAGGGTGAGGAGTTTTCCATCATTGAAAAGTTCATATCCAGGCCAGATGACTGCTGGTTGGCAATATGATAGAGGGGAGTTGATATAAAGGACACTCTAAGATACTGTGATTTTATACTACTTGTATGATTCTTTCAAGAACTCAGGGCTCCTTGTTCCTTATCTATGTAGCTTCTTGGACATCTGACTCAACAGGTTTTATCCATTTACATGTGCCACTGTTTTTTTCAGATAAAAACAAAGTCTTACTTTGCATCAAGCCAGAACAGATACACTGAAGGAATTATCAGAAAAGAGTAATACGTAGGTATGTACTTGCATTTGGGTTCTGCCCAAATATTTGGGGCAGGGAAGCTGGTTAGTATATGGCTGTTTTCTCACCATGCTCAAGTCCTGACAATATGATTGATTCAAAATCTCATAAGAATTGGAATCTGTCTGAGCCAGTCTCTGCCCATGACCCTTAATTTCTTTTTGTCAGTTCATTAGCCACTGAATAAAGCTCCTCTCTTTTCCTTTTCCTCACATTGAGTAACCTCTAGTTGTTATTGAGATACATGTTGTATATTATAGTGCTCTGGAAATAAGAAAGTTTTACTTATTGTGGAAAGAATGTAAGCTCCTGAGAGTAGGGGCCTAACTTAGTAGTATTTTTTTCCCAGGGCTGCCATGGTAACTCACATTGCCTGGTTACTCCATAAGTTTTAAACAGAATTGTCCCTTGGATCTCAGGTGATAATGATACATTCATTCATTCATTTATTCATTCAGTAAATGTTTCCTGAGCACCATGCATGTGCTGGATACTGTTCAAACAGACGGCAAGCAAAACAGGTAAAATCCCTGCCCTAATGGAGGTTACATTCTGATTTAATTGGTTTTGGGTGTAAGGCCTGGACATTGGTATTTTTTAAAGCCTTTCCAGATGATTTTAATGTGCTGTCCCATTTGAGAATCATAGTTATAAATGAAGCACTTTGAGAATTGCAAGGCATTGCAAAGATAAAAAGTGGCTGTTAGTATTCCCTCCCTGTTCCTTCATTTTCCTGCCTGCATCAGGACTGTTCTGCAAGTGCTGGCCATTCTCTTTTCAGCCTGTTTCACTACATGCCTAGGTCATTTCACCCTCTTTCTAACCCAACTCCTTACCTTCTTCCTGTCTTTCACTCTCCAGCCCATCATCTGTTGTCCGAATGATCTTACTAAAGCACAGCCATGGCCTTGTCACCCCTTGACTCAAAAGCCATCAATGGTTGCCCTTGGCCTACAGCTTATCTCCTAATCAGTCTCCAGAGTCTGTCCCCAACTTTATCTCCTGCTGCTTTCTTACCTGAATCTTGTTCACTCAAGTGGTGGCTTTTATGCAAGTGCATAAAGGGCTCATAGTCCTTTACTGGGTAAGCAAAGGAAGGGGGTAGTCATTTGCTCTGTAACCAAACTGGACATAGGGCAAAGCGCTTGAAATGCTCTGTGATAGGGCACATTTGTCTGTGATAGAGCTCTTCTGTGGCTGTAGCATGAGCCATATTGTGGTTCTCGTTGCCACTTGACCTGTTAACTTCTTTTCACAACAAACCCTAAACACCTACCTCATGCTAGGTTGTGTGCTCTGGGGGACAGGGACCTAGTGATGAGCAAGATGCGGTGCTTGCCTTCCCTTTGTGGTGAGGGAGGCAGATTGATAGTTGCTCCTGTAATTATGAGAGTATATTCCATCCATCACAGGAATGAGCTAAGAGGAGGTGCCCTTACTCTGTGTTTGGGAGATAAGCGTCAGGGAAGGCTTTCTGGAGGAAGTGACATCTGTATGGAGGTTCTGAAAGGCTACTGGAAGTCATCCAGGTGGAGGAATAGGAATCTGGGTTCTAGGCAGGGGCAACTTGTTCAGAGCCTACAAATTGAGAGAGCAGGCCAGTTTGGGGAGCTAGAAATAGTTCAGAAGAGCTGAAGCTTAGCATGGCGAAGTCAAGAGGGCAGGGGGCAAGTGATGAAAGATAGGGCTTCTGGGCGCCTGGGTGGCTCAGTTGGTTAAGCGACTGCCTTTGGCTCGGGTCATGGTCCCGGAGTCCTGGGATCGAGTCCCACATCGGGCTCCCGGCTCAGCGGGGAGCCTGCTTCTCCCTCTGACCTTCTCCCCTCTCATGCTGTTTTTTTCTCTCTCTCTCTCTCAAATAAATAAATAAATAAAATCTTTAAAAAGAAAAAAAAAAAAAGAAAAATAGGGCTTCTGAGGAAGGCAGGGAGCAGACCTTGTTTGCAATGTGAAGGAGCTGGGACTTCATTCTAAGGGCAGAAGGGAAGGCTTTGGAGAATGGGAATATCCTATCCTGATTTGTGGTTTGAAAGACTCCTCTGGCTGCTGGAAGGAACACAGATGGAACATAATGAGCCTGGAAGCAGAGAGACTGGTTTGCAGGCTCTTGTCATCAGTCACTTGATAGATGGCACTGGCTGAGCCGAGACACTCCTTGGGGTCGAGAGCTTAGTTCTTCCCATTTCTTTACCTTCAGCGCTTCACCCAGTGCCTTCATCCCAAAAGAACTAGTAGATGTTTGTTGATATAACAATAGACTTAGAATGTGTTGAAAGTGTAAAAGCCCGATAGTGAGAGCAGTTAACATTTATTAAACCCTTACTGTGTGCAGAGAGCTATTGTGCATCATAGAATTGACTCTTCATAGCATCCCACCTGACATGGATTCTGTGGGAGCCTCATATTCCAGATGGAGGAGCTGGGCCTCCACTAGGTTAATTCATCTGCCCGGGTAGAGTTGGGATTCCAGTGCAGGTCTCTCTGATTCCAAAGTTCAGAATCTTAACAGAGAGATGCTGTATCACCTCATTCTCTTATAAATATAATAGATCACTTTAGTTTTTTTCTTATCTACACGTGTTTTGAGTGGGAAATAGAATAATTCTCTGAATATTTAATCCTAATTGACTTCCATTTTAACTCTAAATTTGTATTTTATTATTTTTTAAAGATTTTATTTATTTATTTGACAGAGAGAGACACAGTGAGAGAGGGAACAAAGCAGGGGGAGTGGGAGAGGGAGAAACAGGCTCCCCGCTGAGCAGGGAGCTCGATGCGGGGCTCGATCCCAGGATCCTGGGATCATGACCTGAGCTGAAGGCAGATACTTAACGACTGAGCCACCCAGGTGCCTCTAAATTTCTATTTTAAAGAAATTGCTTTTTAAGCAAGGTCATAGTCTCTAGGAAAATTTACATGGAAGGGACTGGTAAAGTTTTTTCCATTCATTGCTTTCCCTGAATGGTGTTATCTGCAATCTGAAAGCGTTATAATTAATGGGATTTTGTATCTATGCAACTGAAGTTAAGGTTACTGTCTGAGAAGGTAATCAAAACTGTCAGAAGACCAGCCCTTAAAAGAATGGTAGAGAGGGGCACCTGGGTGGCTCAGTCGGTTAAGCGGCTGCCTTCGGCTCAGGTCATAATCCCAGGGTCCTGGGATCGAGCCCCGCATCGGGCTCCCTGTTCAGCAGAGAGCCTGCTTCTCCCTTTCCCTCTGCCTGCTGCTCTGCCTACTTGTGCTCTCTATCTCTCTGTCAAATAAAAAAAAAAAAAAAAAAAAGAATGGTAGAGAAATCGTCTCAGTTTATTTGACTAAAATGGTGATCTGGGTGTGATCTCGGGGCGGTGAATGGTTGTGACGGTAACTAGGAAAGGGTGGGGACTGCCTAGCTTCTTTGAGAGGAGCCTTCTTGGAGGCAGGCCCTGTCAGGCACTGCTGTCGTGGGCCAGAGGGAGTTCCCGAACCAGCCACCCTCCAGGGGGGTGTTCTCAGCCACCACAGAGTGAGTATTCAGTCACACCTTCCTTTCAAAGTGGCTGCTAAGGGCCAAATACTGGGCTGAGGGCTAGAAACCTGGCAGTGAACTAGGTAGCCATGTTCCTGTCTTTGTGGACTTGTCCTGGTGGTCTAGAACAGGAGCTGGGGGTTAAACAAGAGACCACACAGATCAGCGTGGATACATGGGGATTGGTAACTGAGCTATAGGGAAGCACAAAGTGTTGCGAGAGCATGTGACCCGGGACCTGAAGTTAGATGGTCTGGTAAGGAAATGTCTCCAAAAAGGGGGGACATTCAAGGTCAAGAGGACGTTAGTGTGTGTGTGTATGATTGAGTCGGGGAGAGTGTTTGAGACAGAGAGGACTGTAAATGCACACCCCAGAGCTTGGTGTGGGAGACTTTCAAAGAAGGCCAGGGTGGCCAGAGCAAGGAAAGTGAGGGGGGAGAGAGGCTCAAGGTGAGCTGGAGATGTGGGCAGAGACAGGTCATGCAGGGCTTGCTGGGTCATCAGAAGGGTTTGGAAGTTATCCTAAACTCAGTGGGAAGCCATTAAAGGATATAAACAAAGGGATGGTATCAGAGTTGCCTTTTTCAAATGCCACTCAGTATAGGAGAGTGGGAGATTTGGGGAGACCGTTAGGAGGCTGGCTTTGTGCACGGTGGTGGCACTGGAGATGGAGCAAAGCAGATGGATTAAAGCAGATGGAGCAAAGCAGATGGATTAAAGTTATATTTTGAAGTTGTTTCAACAGGAGTTCGTGATAGATTGAATGTGGGGAATATGGATTAAGGATGAGTACTTGGGTGAGTGGAGATGCTAGTTGCTGAAATGGGAAACATTTTCTCTCCATGTATTGGCCTGATTAACACCTTCTCTCCCTTGAAATCTTAAATCAGAAATTATTTCTTGGGGTGCCTGGGTGGCTCAGTCTGTTAAGCATCGGACTCTTGATTTTGGCTCAGGTCATGATCTCAAGGTCGTGAGATCGAGCCCTGCGTCAGGCTCCGAGCTCAATGCAGAGTCTGCTTGAGGTTCTTTTCCCCACCTCTCTCCCCCTCTGCTCCTCTCCCTTTCTAAAATAAATAAGTAAAATAAAAAAAAAAGAAGAAGAAGAAATTATTTCTTAAGGGAAGCCCTTCTCTTCATCCCTTTCCTGCTGGCACAGATTCCCAAAACCTCCTGTCCTTCATAGCACTGTACACGGTTATGATTTCACAAGTATTTGTAAGTTCCCTTTCTATAACCCTCTCTTCTGCTGTACCTCCTCCTCCTCATAGTGCCATCCAGTGCTTGGCATATCATACGGGCTCAGTATATGTCTGTTGAATGAATTAATGAAGACAAAGGAGGCAGCTTAGGAGGGCAGATCAAGATCTTGTTTTGTGCATGTTTAGTATAAGATGTCCTTAAGATACCTGGGTGGGGATGTGTATCGAGCAGTTGGTGTAAAATGCCTTTGGAGATCACCAGCATATTACCAATATTTTAAGCCATGGGAGTGAATAAATTTGCAAGGGCAAATGTGTGGAATTAGAAAGGGAAGAGGGCCCACGACTAAAGAGGAAACTCAACATGTGAGTAGAGGAGGTGAAACCAGGAAAGTCACTGAAGAGCAGGGCAGAGAGGTGGGAGAAAAACCAGGAAAGTGTGGGATCACAGAGGTCAAGGAAGACGGGAAGCTCAACCACGTCACCATACTGTTAGTGAAACAAGATTGTGGACAGGTGAGTGTCTGGTTGATTCTACAACTTCGAGGTAATTGGTGACTTTGAGCAGTTTTAGTGGAGCGGTGGAGGTGGGGGCCAGATGGAATGGGAATAGTAAAAAGAAAATGGAGACAGTGTTAGTAACTGAGCAGAGCATAGCATTGGCTAGCTAGCTTTGTGACTTTTTAGAGGGGTCCATATTTGCTTAGAATAAATAAATTAATATTAACAGTTCTCTCTGGGATATGGGATTTTGATTTCTTTTTTTACTCCTTTTTACTCCTGTTGGCTCTACCTTCAAAGTATAATTAAGATGTGATCACTTCTCACCACCTCTACTACCAGCTCCCTGGCCTGAGCCACCATCAACTTTTATGTTGGTTACCAAAGAGCCTTGTACCCAGTCTCCCTGTGTTTACTCTGGCCCCCAGCAGACTTCTTTTTATATAGCAATCACTGTGATCATGAGAAAACATGTTTAGTCATGCTACTCTACTTA
This sequence comes from Mirounga angustirostris, assembly GCF_029215605.1. Classification (NCBI taxonomy): domain Eukaryota; kingdom Metazoa; phylum Chordata; class Mammalia; order Carnivora; family Phocidae; genus Mirounga; species Mirounga angustirostris. The sequence goes on along the minus strand of NW_026991724.1, from coordinate 17,961,061 downwards.
AAACCCTTTACTGGCTTCTATTTCGTGAAGAGCTAACAAAGTCCATAGAGTGTCCTGTAAGGCCGTGTGGGATCTGACCACTGTGTCCTATCTGCTTACTGCTGTGACATCGTGTATCTGACTTTCATTACTCTCTCTTCTCTTTGTGTTCCAACCACATTGGCCTCCTTGCTGTTCCTCTAACACACCAGGCAAGCTCCTGCCCTAGGGCCTTTGTACTGGCTGTTTCTTCTGCTCTGTATTCTTCCATTAGATACCAACTTGGCTAACTCAAGTCTTAGCTCAAATGTTATCATCCCATTGAAGCCTATCTTTGTTTCACTACTTAAAATTTTATATTTTAAACTTTTTTTTTTTTAAGATTTTATTTATTTATTTGACAGAGAGTGACACAGCGAGAGAGGGAACACAAGCAGGGGGAGTGGGAGAGGGAGAAGCAGGCTTCCCGCGGAGCAGGGAGCCCGATGCGGGGCTCGATCCCAGGACCCTGGGATCATGACCTGAGCCGAAGGCAGACGCTTAACGACTGAGCCACCCAGGCGCCCCTAAAATTTTATATTTTAATGTAAATATTTCATATAAATATTTTTATATTTTACCATAAAATGTTAATGTACCATTTATTTATATTTTTCTTGCTGGGAGTGTGGAGTACATGGGTGAAGGTGGTAAAAAGATATGAACTTCTGGGGCGCCTGGGTGGCTCAGTCAGTTAAATGTCTGACTCTTGATTTCGGCTCAGGTCATGATCTCAGGGTCGTGGGATTGAGCCCTGTGTCGGGCTCTGTGCTCAGCATGGAGTTGGCTTGTCCCTCTCCCTCCTCACCTCCCCACCCCCTTCTCTTTCTCTAAAAAAAGAAAGAAAAAAAGATATGAACTTCCAGTTAGAAGATAAATATGTTCTGGGGATGTAATGTATAGCATAGCAACTGTAGTTGACAAAATCATGTATTTGAAAGTTGCTAAGAGTAGATTTTTTTTTTTTTTTAAGATTTCATTTATTTATTTGAGAGAGAGAGAGAATAGCGGGAAGGAGGGGCAGAGGGAGAGGGAGAAGCAGGCTTCCCGCAGAGCAGGGAGCCCAATGCGGGGCTCCATCCCAGGACTCTGGGATCATAACCTGAGCCGAAGGCAGACACTTAACCGACTGAGCCACCCAGGTGCCCCTAGAGTGAATATATATTTTTTAAGATTTTATTTATTTATTTATTTATTTATTTATTTATTTATTTATTTATTTATTTATTTTAGAGAGAGAGAGAAAGTGAGAGCATGGGGAGGAGCAGAGGGGGAAAGAATCCCAGACAGACTTTACGAGCTGAGTGCAGAGCCCGGGGCCACCCAGGCACCCTGCTAAGAGTAGGTCTTAAAACTTCTCATCACAAGAAAAAAATTTATTAATATGTGAGGCGATAGATGTTAACTGATTGTGGGAATCATTTTCTAGTATACACGTATATCATATCACTATGTTGTACACCTTAAGTTAATACAACATTATATGTCAATCACATCTCAATAAAATGGAAAAAAATTTTAACCCAGCCCCAGTGTTTTCAATTTCCTTTATCCCTGCTGTTTTTTACTCTGTAGCATTACCAGTTTTCCAACATACTATATAATGTATTTGTTATGTTTTTTTTTTTTTGCCTTTGTTCCCCTACTAGAATAAAAGCTCTATCAGAGCAGGAATTTTTGTCTGTTTTGTCCTCTATTATATCCCAAAAGACTAGGACAGTGACTGGCCCAGACTAGGCACTAATAAATATTCTTTAGGTGAATAAATAAGTATGAGTGATTTTTATGATCAGAGAAAAGGGAAACAGAGTCCTGTGTGTTGGGAAGAAGAAGAAAAGCCTGCCCTGGATAACAGAAGAGATTTTCTTTATTTGGATTTCTTACTCTTGTTTTCCTTTTCTGCAGGCTTTAGCAGAGGAAGAATGATTGAGCACACCCTCTCATTGTGCTACCACAACAAACTCATCTTAGCCCCTATGGTTCGGGTAGGCACTCTCCCCATGCGGCTGCTGGCCCTGGACTATGGAGCGGACATTGTATACTGTGAGGTAAGAGGCTCCTGATTTTCCCAGAAGGCTTTCCACCAGAGCAACCTCCTTATCTGTGGTGGGAGTGGTCAAGAGTCAGTGGGGGGCAGAATGGGCACTCATTTCACAGGCACTCCCTGAAGGCAGCGGGAGACAAACATGACACTTGTGAGTTCTCTGGGCCCTTCGGGGCCAGGAACCTGGGCAGCACAGAGGCATTGTGGGATCCCTGGGCTGCGTGGTTAGATGAGTGTCATGTCAGGTCACCGCCCTGGCCTCTGTAGGAATTAATAGACATTCAGTGGATGAATGAATGAACCCAAGGTTAGGAAGAGGAGGAAAAGGACCAGGGAAGCTGGGTGGGGTTGGTTTTGGGAGCCACAGGATTTTCTGGTGGTAGTAGCTAGTGGGTTGCCTACGTCCTGGCTGCTCTGGAGATTGGTAGGACTTTAGACCCAGGTTTAAAAAGCATTTTCTAGGAAAAACAGCATTACAGAAGTAGCTGATGTTGGATAGTGTGGAGGTGTGAGCAGTGTTTCTCAGCTGGGCATATAACAGTATTATCTGGAGAGCTTCCCCCCATCCCCAGTCCTGATATGTCTCCCTGGTGTGTGTGAGAAGTTGAAGAAGAAGCTACTCAAGTGCTTCATATATTTCTATCTTTAAAAGGCACTGGTGGTGGGATGGGGACTGTGGCTATAACAGGGCAGCACAAGGAGTCCTGGTGGTGATGGGACTGTTCTGTGACTTAACTGTATCAGTGTCAGGATCCTGGGTGTGATATTATACTAGTTTTGTAATATGTTACCATTGGGGAAATTGGGCAAACAGTACTAAAGAGCTCTTCTTTTTTTTTTAGGTAGGCTCTACACCCATATATAGGGCCTGATGTGGGGCTTGAACTCACGACCCTCAGATCAACACCTGAGCTGAGATCAAGAGTTGGACGCTTAACCAGCTGAGCCAGCCAGGTGCCCCTAGGAGCTCACATTCTTACAACTGCATGTGAACCTCCAATTATCTCAAAATAAAAACTTTAATTAAAAAGAAAGCCACTGGTATAGAGAGAAGGGAGAGCTTAAGAGGAAACTTGGGGAAGAATATACCCTAATCTACTGGGTGTTTGTATGTGGGGGGACAGGTAAGTAATTTATGATAGAAAAGTAAAAGAGTGGGGCACGTGGCTGGCTCAGTCTTGATCTTGGGGTTGTGAGTTCAAGCCCTACATTGGGTGTGGAACCTACTTAAAATAAAATTTAAAAAAAGTAAAAGAGTGAGAGAAATAGGCAAATTAAGAAGAATGTGTGTCAGGGAAGGGAAAAGTTAAAGTCTATCAAGTGTAACAGATGATGCACAGAAATCCAATTGCAAAAAGACCAAAAAGGTGTTTGATTTGAAAATCAGATGATTGGAGGACAGCCATGGCACAGAGATGCAAACACTTGTGGGGGCAATGGATTGTGGAGTGAGCAGCAAATGAGGAAGTAGAGACAGAGCTGCCCACTACCCCTCAGGAATTCAAGAGGCGAAGGGAAGATAAGAGTACACGCGTAGGGGAGATGAAGGAAGCTGGGTGAAGGGAGTTGTTCCTAGGTGACTTGTATGTTTGCAACATAAGAGAAAGCACTTAGCAGTGAGGGGAGGCCTGAAGATTCAGCAATTCAGTGTGGGGTGGGTAGGGCCTGGACTTGGAGGGGCAGGATTCTAGATGAGGTGGTGGGGCCTGCCTCCAAGAAAGGGCAGGGAGGACAGTGGGGGAACCGTGGAAGGCAGGGAAGCCAAGGTAGTTTGCCTGAGAGGCTTGTTTGACAAGATGTGGGAAGCCAGTCCTCTGTCAGTGATGAGGGTGGCAGGAATGAGGTGGGGACCTGAGGAAAGAAAGTGAGGGCATTTTGGCCCCATTCCTATGGGGAATGGGCACTGGGAGATTTGCCTGGCAGTTAGGTATGCATAGTCATGCTGGTTTTCAGCTTTATGGGAAGGAGAGCTGCAAAACCTGGCAGGGGGATGCTCATGGCTGGGGATTGGCCTGCCAGTATCTACAGCTGGGCAGGGCCAGAGCCATCTAGGGAGTTAGCAAGGTGAAATGGGAGAGAGGGAGCGTGTGTTGTCCAGATGTGGGAGTCAGAAAGGGAGGTTCCCGAGTTTAGGGTCACAGGTGAAGGACCTGACTTCTAAGGGATTTGTTGAAATAGAGGCAAGGAGGTCCAAGAAATGGGAGCTGGGCATCCAAGAGCCTTCCAAGCTGCCAGAATGTGCCCAGGTCAGGGAGGAACCTGTGTCCAGAGGCCAGTCCCAGGGGAATGTGGTAGTGCACTGAGCACTATTTATCTGGTCACTCATCCTTTGAGCCTCCACTCAGGCCCCCAAGCAGTCAGCTGTGGGTTAGGTATAGCCTTTCTTAGCCAGCACCCTCCTGGCCCTCCAGAAAAACCTCTTGGATTTAGAAGAGGATTGGGAGGAAGGACTGCGAGGACTCATGGACTCAGAGTGTGAGGAATGGGGACCAAAAAGACAAGTCCCAGAGAACTTAGCTGTTGTTTTCTTGCTTGTGATGCCCCCTTTGGCATGCTTGACAGGCATTTACTCTGGGAGAGTCAATATGGCTTATAAACAAACCAGCCTCTGCCAGAGGACATCTAGGCCTTCCCCCAGGCCTAACCCCTGTGGAGAGCAGAGGCAGGCCGGCCAGTGGACCCTTGCTTAGCATGAGTAGGTGGCTGGGGACTGGGCCAAGTACTGGACATGGCACAGTATGGTGCCTGATGCCCCCTGGTGGATCCAGCATTGCTCTGCAGGCCCGCTGCCCGGATGATCTTCCTGGGTTCACGTGAGGCGGTCCAGCTGTGGATTTAGTTAAACCATCCCACCCACCTCATAGGACCAGAGTATAGGGTCTAGGAAATACCAGGCACCTCCTTAAAAGCTCTGCAAAGCCCCTCAGCAGCTGGAGGTGAAGAAAGGATGAACTAGCTCAGCAGAAGTCAAGGGAGCAGTAGTGTGATTCCCTACTAAGTTCTGCCTTGTTGATAGGGATTTCCCAGGAGTTCCTCAGATGTAATCTTGTTTATTCCTTTTTATAAAAACAAGGGGACTCCAGTCGCCCAGACTGTGAGAGGACACCTACCTGTTAGACTTAAACCTTTCTCTAAGCAAGACCAAGGGAGGAGGCAGTGTTCTTAAGAGGCCCTGATTACTAGAATGGATACTTAAAATTCTTTTGTGTGTGTAGAAAAAAACACATAACATAAAATTTACCATCTTAACCATTTCTGAATGTGCACTTTGGTAGTGTTGAGTTGTGAAACAGATCTCTAGAATCTTTTCATCTTGTACAACCCATAAAACAACTCCCTCTTACCCCATCTCTCCAGCCCCTGGTAACCACTCTTCTATTTTCTGTTTCTATGAATTTGACTACTTTAGATACCTCCTAGAAGTGGAAGCATGCGATACTTGTCTTTTTGTGACTGGCTTGTTTCACTTAGCATAATGTCCTCACGGTTCATCCATGTTGTAATATGTGACAGGATTTCCTTCCATTTTTAGGCTGAATAATAGTCCATTGTATATATCTGCCCCATTCTGTTTATACATCATTGGTGGATGGACATTGGGTGCTTCCACCTCTTGGTTATTTTGAATAGTGCTGCTATGAACATAAGTATGCAAATATCTCTTTGAGATCTTGCTTTCAATTCTTTTGGCTATATATACCCACAAGTGGGATTGCTAGATCAGGTGGTAGTTCTGTTTTTAATTTTTGGAAGAAACTCTGTACTATTTACCCTAGCAGTTGCACCATTTTACAGTCCTTTCAACAGTGCACAATTTCTCCACATCCTTGCTAACACTTGTTTCTTTCTTTCTTTCTTTCTTTCTTTCTTTCTTTCTTTCTTTCTTTCTTTCTTTCTTTCTTTCTTTCTCTTTCTTTCTTTCTTTCTTTTAGTAATAGCCATCCTAATGGGTGACGGGTGATAGCTCATTGTGGTTTTAATTTGCATATCTCTCTGATGATTAGTGATGTTGAGTGTGTGCATATGCTTGTTGGCCATCGGTGTATCATCTTTGGAGAAATTTTTATTCAAGTCCTTTGCCTAGAATGGGTAGTTTCTTAAAACTTAAAAAAGAATTCAAATTTATAGAAAAGTTGTTGTATGTCTATACTTCAATAAAAAATAAAACATTTTTTTAAAAGGGAAAAAATTATTAAAAAGTTGCAGGAATAGACAGAGAACATCCATACCCAGATTGACCTATGGTCAACATTTTTGCTTGATTTGTTTTATCATTTGTGTTCTATCTAATGTATATATTTTTCTCCTTAACTAATTTTTTAAAAAACTTTTTTGTAAAGATTATTTATTTATTTTGAGAGAGAGAGAGAGCACGAGCAGGGGGGAGCAGCAGAGGGAGAGGGAGAAGCAGACTCCCCGCTGAGCAGGGAGCCTGATGCGGGGCTCTATCCCAGGACCCTGCGATCATGACCTGAGCTGAAGGCAGATGCTTAATGACTGAGCCACCCACTTTCCCCCTTAACTAATTTTTAAGCTGAAGTACAGTTGACACACAGTATTACATTAGTTTCATGCATTCTCCTTAACTATTGGAATAAGTTTCATACACTATAATTTACTTCTCAAGTACTTCATTGATATTTTCCCAGAATCAAGTTATGATTCTTCTATACAGTTATGATATGGGCATCATCTTCAGTAAACTTAACATTGATATAATACTTTTTTTTTTTTTTAAAGATTTTATTTATTTATTTGACAGAGAGAGACACAGCGAGAGAGGGAACACAAGCAGGGGGAGTGGGAGAGGGAGAAGCAGGCTTCCCATGGAGCAGGGAGCCCGATGCGGGGCTCGATCCCAGGACCCTGGGATCATGACCTGAGCCGAAGGCAGATGCTTAACAACTGAGCCACCCAGGCGCCCCAATATAATACTTTTTTAATCTACCTTCCATGTTCTAATTTTGTCAGTTGACCCAAAATTGTTCTACTAAGCATTTTTTAACATTAAAAAAAAATTTTTTTTAAAGATTTTATTTATTTATTTTTGCCAAAGAGAGAGAGAGAGGGCGGGCATGAGCAGGGGGAGGGGCAGAGGGCGAAGCAGACTCCCTGCTGCCTGATGTGGGGCTCGATCCCAGGACTCTGGGATCACGACCTGAGCTGGAGACAGATGCTTAACTGACTGAGCCGGCCAGGTGCCCTAACATTTAAAAAAATTTTTTTTTATTATTATTTTTTAACTTTTTTTTTTTTTAATTTATTTGACAGAGAGAGACACAGTGAGAGAGGGAATACAAGCCGGGGGAGTGGGAGAGGGAGAAGCAGGCTTCCCGTGGAGCAGGGAGCCCTATGCGGGGCTCGATCCCAGGACTCTTGGGATCATGACCTGAGCTGAAGGCAGACGCTTTAACGACTGAGCCACCCAGGTGCCCCAACATTTTTTTTTAAAAATTTTATTTTTAGGGTCGCCTGGGCGGCTTAGTCGGTTAAGTGTCTGCCTTCGGCTTAGGTCATGATCCCACGGTGCTGGGATCCAGCCTGGCGGCTCGCTCCCTGCTTAGCAGAGAGTCTGCTTCTTCCTCTCACTACGCCCCTCCCCTCCACTCATGCTTTCTCTCTCTCAAATAAATTAATAAAATCTTAAAAAAAAAAAGCTTTTATTTTTAAATTATCTCTACCTCCAACATGGGGCTCGAACTTAGAGCCCTGAGATTAAGAGTCGCATGCTCTGCCGACTAAGCCAGCCAGGCTCCCCTTTTAACACCTTTATTGAGATAATGGTTCACACATGCCATATAATTCACCAATTCAAATTGTACAATTCAGTGGCTTTTGGTTATATTTATAGAGTTGTGCATCCATCACCACAATCAACTGTTGAACATTTTCATCACACCAAAAAGAAACCTCATATCCGTTAGCAAGCCCTCCCCAATTTCTCCCTCCCTCAGTCCCTAGAAACCACTATTCTACTTTCTGTTTCTATAGATTTGCCTGTTTTAAACATTCCATATAAATAGAACCATACCATATGGTCTTTTATGCCTGGTTTCTTTCCACTTAGCATAATATTCCTAAGGTTCATCCATGTCATTGCATATATCAGTACTTTGTTCCTTTTAGTGGTTGACTAATAATTATTTGTATGCGTATACCACAATTTGGTTATCCATTCAATTGATGGACATTTGGATTATTTCTACCTTTTGGCTATTATGAACCATGCTGCTATGAACATTTGTGTATATTCCTCTTGGGTATGTATACCTAGGAGCAGAATTGCTAGATCATATCATAACTCTGTGTTTAACTGTTTGAGAAAGTGCCAGACTGTTTTCTGAAGCAGCTCTACAATTTTATATTCTCACCAGTATGATGTTTCCAGTTTCTCCACAACTTTGCCAACACTTATTTGTCTGTTTGATTATAGCCATCCCGTGGCTATGAAGTGGTATCTCATTGTGGTTTTTGCATTTCCCTAATGATTAATGAAGTTGAGCATCTTTTCCTTGTTTACTGGCCATTTGTATATCTTCTTTGGAGAAATAGCTAATAAATATCTATGCCCGGGGCGTCTGGGTGGCTCAGTTGTTAAGCGTCTGCCTTCGGCTCAGGTCATGATCCCAGGGTCCTGGGATCGAGCCCCACATCGGGCTCCCTGCTCCGCGGGAAGCCTGCTTCTCCCTCTCTCACTTACTCTACTTGTGTTCCCTCTCTCGCTGTGTCTCTCTCTGTCAAATAAATAAATAAAATCTTAAAAAAAAAAAACCTATGCCCATTTTTTAATCGGGTTTTTGTCTTTTTATTCTAAGAATTGTAAGAGTTCTTTATACAATCTGGATACTAGACCTTTATTAGATAAATGATTTGCAAATATTTTCTCCCATTCTGTGAGTTTTCTTTTCACTTTATTGATAGTATACTTTGATACACAGAAGTTTTAAATTTTGATGAGATCCAATTTAACTTATTTTTTCTTTTGTTGTTTCTGCTTTTGGTATCCTCTCTAAGAAATTATTGCCTGATCTAAGGTCACAAAGACATGGAGCTCGATCTCACAACTGTGAGTTATGATATGATCTAGCAATTCTGCTCCTAGGTATACATACCCAAGAGGAATATACACAAATGTTCACAGTGTTTTCTTCTATGAATTTTATAGTTTTGGCTCTTACATTTAGGTCTTTGAAGCATTTTGAGTTAATTTTTGTATGTGATATGAGGTAAGGTGCATACTTCACATCAAAATTCATTTTCTTGCACTATTTATTGAAAAGATAATTTTCCTCCCCAAAATTATCATGGTACCCTTGTCAAAAAACAGTTGATTATAGATGTTTTGCTTTGTATCTGGATTCTCAATTCCATTCCACTGGCCTATATGTGTATCCTTTAGACAGTACCACACAGTCTTTTTTTGTTTTTTGAGGGAGAGAGAGAGCCTGCAGAGAGCGGAGGGCAGGGGAAGAGGGAGGGAGAGAGAGAATCTTAAGCAGACTCCATGCCTAGCACGGAGCCCGACATGGAGCTCGATCTCACAACTGTGAGATCATGACCTGAGCCGAAATCAAGAGTTGGATTCCATCCAGGTGCCCCAACATACAGTCTCGATTATTGTAGCTTGGGAGTAGGTTTTGAGATTAGGAAGTATGAATGTTCCAAGTTTGTTTTTCTTTTCTTTTCTTTTTTTTTTTTTAAGATTTTATTTATTTATTTGAGACACAGAATGAGAGACAGAGAGCATGAGAGGGAGGAGGGTCAGAGGGAGAAGCAGACTCCCTGCTGAGCAGGGAGCCCGATGCGGAACTCGATCCCGGGACTCCAGGATCATGACCTGAGCCGAAGGCAGTCGCTTAACCAACTGAGCCACCCAGGCGCCCCAAGTTTGTTTTTCTTTTTCAAGATTGTTTTGTCTACTCTGTGTTCCTTGCATTTCCATATGAATTTTAGGATCAGCTTACCAGTTTCTGCAAAAAGAGCGTCTAGGGTTTTGATAGGGTTTGTGTTGAATCTATAGCTCAGTTTGGAGAATATTTCCATTTTAATGATATTAATTTTTCCAATCCATGATCATTAGATGTCTTTTCATTTATTTAGATCTCCTTTAATTTCTTTGAACAATATTTTGTAGTTTTCAGTGTGCAAGTCTTTGCCTCCTTGTTTCCTTCTGGCCTTCATCATTTCTTATGAGAGAACAGTTGTTTTTTTTTTTTTTTTAAAGATTTTATTTATTTATTTGACAGAGACAGCGAGAGAGGGAACACAAACAGGGGGAGTGGGAGAGGGAGAAGCAGGCTTCCCGCGGAGCAGGGACCCTAATGGGGGGCTCGGTGCCAGGGCCCTGGGATCATGACCTGAGCTGAAGACAGATGCCCAAAGACTGATGCCCAAAGACTGAGCCACCCAGCCACCCCTGTTATTTTTTTTTTTTTAAGATATTATTTATTTATTTGAGAGAGAGAACACAAGCAGGGGGGAGGGGCAGAGGGAGAGAGAGAAGCAGACTCCCTGCTGAGCAGGGAGCCTGATGCAGGGCTCGATCCCAGGACCCTGGGATCACGACCTGAGCCGGAGGCAGACGCTTAACGACTGAGCCACCCAGGTGCCCTGAGAAATCAGTTGTTAATCTTATTGATGATCCCTTGTATGTGGTAAGTCATTTCTCTCTTCCTGTTTTCAAGATTCTCTTTGTCTTTGGTTTTCAGCAGTTTGATTATTTGTGTGTAGGTGTGGCTGTCTTTGAGGTTTTTTTCCTAGGAGTTTGTTGAGCTTCTTAGATGTACAGATTAATGTTTTTCATCAAATTTGGGAAATTTTCTGCCACTATTTCTTCAAATATTCTTTCTAGGGGCACCTGAGTGGCTCAGTCGGTTGAGTGTCTGCCTTCTGCTCCGGTCATAATCCTAGGGTCCTGGGATCAAGTCCCATATTGGGCTCCTTGCTCAGCGGGGAGCCTGCTTCTCCCTCTGCTTGCAGCTCCCCCTGCTTGTGCTTGCTGTCTCTGTCAAATAAATAAATAAAATCTTAAAAAACCAAACCAAACCAAAACCAAACCAAGTATTCTTTCTATCCCTTCTCTCCTTCTTATCCTTCAGGGGCTCCCATTATTCATTTTGGCTTTGATTTTTTTTTTTTTTTTTTTTTTGAGGTGGGGAATTGTGTAGTTTTTCAATCTGAGTATACTTGTATTTCTGAAAATAAGGGATATACTAAAGATCTTTCAACCAAACTAGAAACGAAAAAAAGTACCTGGATATACCAGAGGTGGGGGTAGAAAGGTGTCATGGAGAGACACTGGTGATAAACTGGGGATAAATACTATGATCAGCTCAGACAGAGAAAGCAAGCCAAGAGGAATGGAGAAAATGAAGATGGCAGGGCATATTTCAGATACAGAAACAACACATGAAAGACAAGAAAGAATAAGCCCATACATGATAAGGCATTTATTTATTTATTTATTTATTTATTTACTTACTTACTTACGTACTTACGTACTTACTTACGTACTTACGTACGTACTTACTTACGTACTTACTTATGTACTTACTTACTTACTTACTTACAGGCTTCATGCTGGGTGGGACCCAACGGAGGGCTTGAACTCACTACCCTGAGATTAAGACCTAAGCTGAGATCAAGACCTGAGCTGAGATAAATGTTGGATGCTTAACTGACCAGGTCACCCAGGTGCCCCTAAGGCATTTGAAAATTAAATGATATGGGGTGCCTGGCAGGCTTAGTTGGGAGAGCATGCGACTCTTAATATCAGGGTTTTAAGTTCAAGCCCCACATTGGGCGTGGAGCCTACTTTGAAATAAAATAAATAAATAAAATAGAAACAAAATAAAATGTTCAGAAAATTGGGTAGTCATTTGAAGAAAAAATGACTTACAAATGGCCTTAATTTTCAGTTAAGCTAAAATCTAGATTAGTTTTTTAAATATATATATATATTTTAAGATTTTATTTATGTATTTGAGAGACAGAATGAGAGAGAGAGAGCATGGGGGGCAGGGTCAGAGGGAGAAGCAGACTCCCCGCTGAGCAGGGAGCCTGATGCGGGGCTCGATCCCGGGACTCCAGGATCATGACCTGAGCCGAAGGCAGTCGCTTAACCAACTGAGCCACCCAGGCGCCCCAAGATTATATTCTTAACTGTATAATGGAGATATATTTAGGAAGTAGAAGGCACTGTTCATGGCAAAGTTAAGGTGGTCTCTTCTATAAAAATAGAATGTTATGTATGATAGAAATTGATGTTTGTCTCCTACACTGTTGGTGGGAATGCAAGCTGGTGCAGCTACTCTGGAAAACAGTATGGAGGTTCCTCAAAAAGATGAAAATAGCTCTACCCTATGACCCAGCAATTGCACTACTGGGTATTTACCCCAAAGATACAAATGTAGTGATCCAAAGGGGCACATGCACCCCAATGTTTATAGCAGCAATGTCCACAATAGCCAAACTATGAAAAGAGCCTAGATGTCCATCAACAGATGAATGGATAAAGAAGATGTGGTATTATATACACACACAATGGAATATTATGCAGCCATCAAAAAATGAATCTTGCCATTTGCAACGACATGGATGGAACTAGAGGGTATTATGCTACGCGAAATAAGTCAGTCAGAGAAAGATAAGTGTCATATGATCTCACTGATATGAGGATTTTGAGAAACAAGACAAGGGGAAGGGAGGGAAAAATGAAACAAGACGAAACCAGAGAGGAAGACAAACCATAAGAGACTCTTAATCTCAGGAAACAAACTGAGGGTTGCTGGAGTGGGGGTTGGGGTGGGAGGGATGGGGTGGCTGGATGATAGACACTGGGGAGAGTATGTGCTATGGTGAGTGCTGTGAATTGTGCAAGACTGTTGAATCACAGACCTGTACCCCTGAAACAAGTAATACATTATATGTTAATAAAAAAAAAAAGATTAAAAAAAGTCTGCCAGATATGTTTCAATTGCTATAGTTTGCCAGGCATTCTTTCAAGTAAAAATGCTGTTCTATTTTTTTTTAGAAAAGTACTTCCTTCAGTTCCCAACTAAAATAATGGTACAGGTGCTTTTCCTTGAGGCAACCGTCATGGTCTGGTTTGTAGCACAAGTGACTTACGCATACTTCCCATTTTGTTACACAGAATAGTAAAAAGATATATACTCGAGTGTCAAGATTTATAATAAAATTAATATTTTGTACTGTTTCACCAAGATGTTCTCAGTGTTGTCAAGCTATCCTCTTGTGTTTTCTTCTAAAGACACTAAGGAACGATTTGGAGATAACTGACATCTTAATAATAGTGAGTCTTCCAATCCATCAACATGTCATATCTCTCCATGTATTTCAACTTCAGTTTCTCTCTGCAGTGTTTTCTAGTTTTCAGTGTACCAGTCTTACACATCTTTTGTTAAACTTATCCCTGAGTATATCATATTTTAAATATCATAAATTGAATTGTTTTTACTTTTCCAGTTGTTTATTGCTTGTTTATTGTTTATTGCTTATTATTCCAAATGATATGTTGCTTTATATCAATAAAAATGTAATTGATTTCTGTATTGACCTTGAAAAAAAACTGAAGTTTGTGACAACATGGTAGACCTAGAGGGTATTATGCTAATTGAAATAAGTCCACAGAGAAAGACAAATACTGTATGATGTTACTACATGTGGAATCTAAAAAACAAAGCAAATAAACCAAACAACAATAAAAAAAGAGAAACAAACTCATGAATACAGAGAACAAACTGGTGGTTGCCAGAGGGGAGGAGGTTGGGGGATGGGTGAAGTAGGTGAAGGGGATTAAGAGGTACAGACTTCTGGTTATAATATAAATAAGTCATGGGGTTGAAAAATACAGCATAGGGAATATAGTCAGTAATAATGTAATAACTGTGTATGGTGACACATGGTAACTAAACTTGTGGTGAGCTTTTCATAACATATAGAATTGTTGAATCACTGTGTTGTACACCTGAAAGTAACATAATATATGTCAACTATACTTCTATTAAAAATAGAGGGGTGCCTGGGTGGCTCAGTCGTTAAGCGTCTGCCTTTGGCTCAGGTCATGATCCCAGAGTCCTGGGATCGGGCCCTGCGTTGGGCTCCCTGCTCTGTGGGAAGCCTGCTTCTCTCTCCCACTCCTCCTGCTGTGTTTCCTCTCTCGCTGTGTTTCTCTCTGTCAAATAAATGAAATCTTTAAAATAAATAAATAAATGCCATTTAAAAAAAAATAGAAAAAAGATAGGGTATAGGTAAAAAAAAAAACAACAACTGAGGAAATAGTGATAGAAGAAAAGTATTTGTGATAACTAAGACGGAAAAACTCAGTATCCAATTTGACAAAGAATAGACTTTTTCCTACAACTTGTATAGATGTAAAAGGCAGTTTGCTATGAAGATACACGGATCATAAGCTCTATCACTTGGAAAAACAATGTTTGTTTTCACTAATTAAGGAAATACAGTGAAAAAAACCATGAGGTTCCATTTTATCCCCACAGAACTAACTGAAATGAATAAAATTGATGAACAGTGGTGTTGAGGGTGCGTGGGTGAGCAGACACACTTGTGGTTTTATTGGTGACAATTTAATTTCTCCGCTTCAACAGTTGAACCTCTGCTGCGTGCTAGGTCTTGAAGTGGCTCTGGCAGATGTTTAGTGAGCCCTTGCAGTGTGCTAGATGCTAGTGATTGGAAGATGAATGAGACAGTATCCAGGCCCCAAAGGCTTTTTGGTGTGGTGGGGAGACTGAAAAGAAAATAAGACATTTCAAGGGCCATTTTGCCTTAACTCCTCTTCTTGGGGCTCAGGCTACCTGGCCCGGGTCCTCAAAGCCTACCTTTGTGTGGACACAGGATCCTCCTCACGGGGTTCATGGTCTAATGGTAAAGATATTACAGGGGTATCTATAACTGGCATTTGAAGAAGTAGTAAATGACTTGGTGGAGGGGGGTTTGGGAATCCCAAGGAGGACAAGTTACTGCTGGCAGGGCTGGGGGCCCCAGTAAGGGCTTGCCTTGCTTTACCCTGCTCATTTCCAGCTGAAGTTCAGCCTGGCTGCAGAGCTTCTTTTTATGAGCACAGGCCACTCAATGCTGCCCACTTTTCCACTTGCCTTTTTACTTGGCCCTGCAACTAAGATCACTGGCTACAGGGGCTCTGTGTTGGGCTGTGCCCATCCCTTGGGACACCACACAGATTCTTGGGGCTTAGATGCCAACCGTGTATCCATAACTACTTGGTGGTAGTGATTTGTTTGGCCAGGCCTGGTGGACATCAGATATTTGAGGACCTGAATGCCACAGAAACACTACTGTCCTGGATGATGAGTATGCTGGGGGGGAGCCCTGTGGTTGCCATAGGTGCCCTTTGGCCACGTTAGCCCTCCATGCTCCCATGAGGGAGCAAAGACTATTGTGCCCCCCTGGCTGGAGTTGGGACTTGCTGAGGCTCATAGGTAGTCAATATGGGGCAGAGTTTCTTCCTATATTTTTCTGGACCCGCAGAACCCCTGGGCATGAGCTTCTGGGCAGTGTGGCAGGTACCTGGCTCTTGTGATTTATCTTACACATTTATTGAAATGATCACTGAACAAAGCAGAACAGTTGTCTCCTACTAAGAGGCAGAGAATCTCAGTCCTTCAGGAGACAGGAGCTTTCCCTTCATTTTCATGATCCCGATTTTGAAGAAACCTCTTTCTCCTTTCTTTCCTGAGTCTGTTTGAAAATGTCCAGAGCTCAAGAGCTTGCCCCTTTTGTTTCCACAGTGTGATCCATGTTGGGTAAGAGTTTTAGAATTGATCTTGGGGTGCCTGGGTGACTCAGTCGGTTGAGCATTTGCCTTCAGCTTGGGTCATGATCCCGAGGTCTTGGGATCCAGCCTTGCAGAGCCTGCTTCTCCCTACTCCCTACTCTCCACCACCCCCCGCTCATGCTTTCTGTCCTTATCTCTCTCTCAAATAAATAAATTTAGAAAAATCTTTATAGAATTGATCTCAAATCTTCCTCCCTCTGCTTTTATTCACTGGTCCCACTTTTGTCCTTGGACATTTCCTGGGAGCCCATCACTGTCTGTTGTTTGCATAGGGATGAGATAGGAGGTTCTTTGAGGGGATGGACTGGAACTGAGACTAGTAGGTGAGGAAAGTGTCCAGGTGTCCATAATCTGCGCTATTGTCTTGTCTCTGGCTCCTGAGTGGCTCACCCTTTCTAGGCCTCCAACATCTCCAAGGTCCCTGGGAAGAGCAGCTGATTGAGGGTAGCTCACTCAGGCTCCTGCTTGCCTTAGGCGCGGAGGTCAGCACTACATTCCCCAAAAGCCATGATTTGTTGTTAGTAGTAGGGTGATAGGCCAAATGACCCCCCCATTAGTGACTCCCAGTGATGGTCCCTGCCCCTTTACCCAGGACCTACATGACCAGCACTGACAAGTGCCCTCTGATTCCTCTGCAGGAGCTGATTGACCTCAAGATGCTTCAGTGCAAGAGAGTTGTCAATGGTGAGTGCGGTTCTGGTCCCAGGATTGTGTGTGCGCCTGTCAGACCCAAGCAGCACTAACTACCCGTGCCCTTGCCTGGGGTGACAGTATCCTTCCAGTGTGCCTGGCTGTGTGGTTTTGTGGATCATGTGCCCCCTTGACAACAGTCACTACTCTCCAGAGACTCTGACAAAGAGCCAAATGTGAGATAGGCTGAACAAACCTTCCACCCACAGGCTTGCTGGCTTAGAAATTAATAGGTTTCGTAGTCGGGGGGGCGCCCCTAAAAGCTTTGGGGTCAGGATGGCTTCAGCATTGTTCCTGGCTCTGTCACTCGCTAGCAGTGTGACTTGGAGCAAGTCATGTGACGTCTCTGCCTCCATTTCTTCAGCTGTAAAATGAAAATCAAAACCCCTGCTTTACGGGGCGCCTGAGTGGCTCAGTTGGTTAAGCGACTGCCTTCGGCTCAGGTCATGATCCTGGAGTACCTGGATCGAGTCCTGCATCGGGCTCCCTGCTCGGCAGGGAGTCTGCTTCTCCCTCTGACCCTCCCCCATCTCGTGCTCTCTCTCTCTGTCTCATTCTCTCTCTCAAATAAATAAGTAAAATCTTAAAAAAAAAAAAAACAAACAAACCAAAAACCCCTGCTTTACTTAAATCATAGGGTTGGAGTGATAATCAAATAAGATAAGGTACATGTAAGTACTTTGCAAATAGAAGTGGTTGTGCTAAATTGTGGTTTTGCTTGTGCTTTATTGATGAGGCTGATTCTGTTTGATTAGAGTTGTGGTATTGTTTGAGGTTTTTTGAAATGTGTACACATTTGTGAAATCTTAATGTCAGTTCACCGGAAGTTATGACTCAATTTTGTCTTTAATTGTTTTAGATGTATATTTTTTTGTTATGAAAATTTATTTTCACAGACCCTTTATATAAACTAGAAGATGAAAATCCCCCATAATCCCATTCTTCGAAAAAGTAATTACTAAGAGGAATAATGCATATTTTTTTAAATGTGCATTTTTTTATTCTTATGTTAATCCCCATACATTACATCATTAGTTTTAGATAATGCATATTTTTTACACATTTAGTAAAGCATGTATATAAAAATAGAGCATGTTTTTGTGTATGCCCTCCCTAGGGATCATGCTCTGTATATTTTGCCCCTGACTTTTTGTACTAGGACCTTTTCCCATGTTGGTACCTATAGGTAACTATGTCAGAATTGGTTTCATCAGTGCTTTAATGGGGTTTCCAATATTTTGCTGTTATAAAGAAAGCTGTAGTATAAACACACTAGGTTTTTGTGGTTCTTCTCTCAGACTTCCTCCTGCTAGTCATGAGCCTGTGCTGTTGGAATTCACTTCCATTGCCTCTCCCAACATGTCACCACTTGGACCCTACCTTTTTAATCTTCTAATCTGTTTAGTGCTGGGTTGATAATAACAGCTTCCATTTATGGAAGTGCTTTACATGTATGAAAGATCTCATTTATTTTTCAAAATAAATGCACAGGGTAAGCCTAGTCTCTCATCTGCCACATTGCATCTCTTTCATGTGGCAGTCATCTTTGAAGCTAATAATGGTGGTACCTACTGTAGCGCTTTATTATGAAGAACATATGAAATTCTTATTATTTGCAATAGTTATGTTCTTTTTTTTTTTTAAGAGTTTATTTATTTGACAGAGAGACAGCAAGAGGGAACACAAGCAGGGGGAGTGGGAGAGGGAGGAGCAAGGAGCCCGACGCTGGGCTCGATCCCAGGACCCTGGGATCATGACCTGAGCCGAAGGCAGACACTTAATGACTGAGCCACCCAGGTGCCCCTGCAATAGTTATGCTCTATAAAATTGCTTTGAACAGAGGCGCCTGGGTGGCTCAGTCGGTTAAGCGTCTGCCTTCGGCTCAGGTCATGATTCCAGGGTCCTGGGATCGAGCCCCACGTTGGGCTCCCTGCTCCGCGGGGAGCCTGCTTCTCCCTCTCCCACTCCCCCTGCTTGTGTTCCCTCTCTCGCCGTGTCTCTCTCTGTCAAAAAAATAAATAAAATCTTTAAAAAAAAGTGCTTTGAACACCAGATTAGCAAATACTGAACCATTGCTCTTAGGGAAAATACAGGATTAGGTTCCTGTGAACCTCGGGTTACAACAATTTCACTAACAAATCAGTACATAACCTTGTTTTATGTGTGATTCTATTTAAACATTGAACTCACAGTCAGCAGTACTCTAATTTCATGTTTGAACAAAGGTTGTTTGACATGGATTTTCTCCCTAAGGCACCCCACAGCCTTCTTGTGATTAGGAGCACTAGAGAGCACTTCGGCTCTGTGCTTGGGGCCATTTTCAACAGCGAGAGCAACAAAAGCAAATGCAAAAAAAAATGTGGCATTAAATATACCACCATAAGGACACTATTTACAGTGTGAGAGCTGAAAGAAGAAGGTAGAGCCTTGCCTTGTCTGACCTCAGCTGGGAAGGCATGCATCAGGTGACTGACTTTTTTTGCAGTTCTACATATGTCTGTGAGTGACCATGAAGATGGCATGAGTATTGACTTTGGGTTTACAGATGCATTTTAGCAAGCAGGCAAATTTGCAAGTACTTAAGTACACATAATGAGGGTTGATTGTAATACAGTGAATCTCCACTCACAGTACGTAGCACATGGTAAATAATTAAGAAACAGCAACTTTCCTCAGCTTCAGAGTGACACTGGGAAAATTTGGGCCAAACCTGAAATACAGACAAGGTACCACGTGTGTACATTTTTTTTCAGTGTTTTAAAAATTATGAAATATAAACACTACACCAATGAAGTGCATAAAACAAAAGCATGTGGTATAACAAATAACTGTAAAGCAACCAGCATGTAACTACCATCCCTGAGTCAGGGACTAGACCATCATCAGCACCTCAGAAGCCTCCATGTGCATACCGATTTCTTTGAAGAATTGTGTACTTCCAGCATCCCTTTTTCCCCTTCAAAGTGATATTTTTGCTGTGTTTTCTTCCAGGGTTAGGCTAGATTGAACTTCCTTTCTTCATTGAGTGGCCCGGTATGTTTGTGTTTTCTTGCAGAGGTGCTCAGCACAGTGGACTTTGTCGCCCCTGATGACCGAGTAGTCTTCCGCACGTGCGAAAGAGAACAGAACAGGGTTGTCTTCCAGATGGTATGAGATCCCAGGGGCTGAGTGCCCTCCCAAGGGTTACTCAGCCTTAAATGCCTGGGCTCCGTTGCATAGTGGTGGTTTCCTGAGACTCTGCTTCAGTGTTTTTCAAAGATTTGTTCATGAGTGTTTACACTGTCAGAGACAATTTAAGGAAATCAAGCTTTAGCACTCTGTTGCATGTCTCCAGTGTCAAATATAATTTCCTTAGTTGTAGGAATTGTCTCTTTGGCATAACTTATATATTTTTACCCCCTAGAATTGGTTATTCAATTCATGTTCTTTGTTTTTTGTATAGTCTGTATATATTTCCCATAGAAAGAAAATTAGGTTTCCTCAAGAGCAGTTAATTTATGTTAGGCTTGTAATGACTCCATAGCGCTCTTCTCTCACTTTGGGAATTTCTTGGTGCTTTTTCAGAAATAGATTCTGCATGATGTTTTAAGTTTTTAAAAGATTGGTAATAACAATGGATAGACATATGATAAAGCAAACGTAGCAAAATATTAATTGTAGAATGTAAGTGGTGAGTATATGAATGAATGTTCACTATAAAATTTTGTCAACTTTTTTGTATGTTAGAAAGTAATCACAGCATTGAGGACATTTTCTAGGCCTTCCAGGTCCAATTTTTGCCTCCGACAGTGAGCTAGTTCAGTGGGCTGGCTGTTTAAGAGAATGCCAGCCAGACTCTACTCGCTGAAGTGTGCGTGCACGCGCACACGCGTACGTGGGGTCATAGATGTGTTTGTCTGCGTGTCTGTGCACGTGTACCTGTGTCATGGGTGGTGGTTGATGGAGCCTCTTTGTTTCTAGGGGACTTCAGATGCGGAGCGAGCTCTTGCTGTGGCCAGACTCGTGTAAGTTCTTCTCTCTTTGGGACTGCCTTTGCCTCTCCTGTGGGCTGTGAAGCTTTACTATTTCTGGTGACCCTGAAGGCGACCACCCTTCTGTCTCTTAGCTCTCTACCTTCTCTTCCCAGATTAAGAGTGTCTGGGTTTTTTTCTCTGTTTTTGGCATCGGAGGGCTGGCCTGGGACTCATGTGTACCCATGTACCCAGATCCCAGATAACGTCTGTTCAGGCAACTATTTTTTAGTGTTTATTCATGAAGCTCCCTTTCCAGGGATTCTTATGACTATGAGCCCTGAGGTTTTGAGTCTCATGAAGTGTAGGGTAAGGATTATTACTGCCTAAATTAATGAAAGCAGGAGAGTACTGTGGTTAAGGAGATGGGCTTTGGAGTTAGACAGACCTGGGTTGGAATTCTGCTTGCTGCTTGCTGAGTGACCTTACATAAGTTACGTAACCATACTTTAACTAGGAGAACTTAGTTTTCTTATCTAGGAAGTGGGACCAGTAGGACTACCTACCTCTGGCATTATAGGTGTTGGTAAATGAGAAAATTCACGTAAATATCTTCGCAATATGTGGTCTATGTTGTGAGGGATTAGTGTTAGCTATTATTATTATTATTAATTACAGTAGCACTGAGAAGGAACTCAGGCATTAGTTACAGACTATTAACTGTATACACACCAGAGGATGAGCTAAGGGTCCTTTCCACATCTGAAAATTGTTTGGAGTAAACCAACTGTGCAGCCCAGCAAACAAAGGCAGTCCCGTAACTTCTACTAGAACCAGTGCTCTGGGAACGGGCTCTTGTATTCATGTCACTTCTGTGCGTTGACCAGTGGCTCTCGCTACCCAAGTCAGAACTGGAACTCTGGGATCAAGTTCAATGTGGCTCAGTATTTGGATTATCTGATATAATTCCCAAGTAGCAAAGTCCTCTACAAGTAGCCCGTTGTAGATGTTTGAGCACAGTATGCTCTTCTTCTTGAACTCTGCTCAGGGAAAGCAGTTGCACCTTTCAGAGACCAATTTTTTCACCTTCTATCACTGAGGGTTGGCATGTTTAATAGGGCCAGGGACATGGTAAGAGGTTCATGAGCACAGATCCATGCCTTTGACTCTAAATTCTCTCCTCAAAGTTGGATCTTTATTATAATCTTCTCTACCTCATGTTTTCCCAGGGAAAATGATGTGGCTGGTATTGATGTAAACATGGGCTGTCCAAAAGAGTATTCCACCAAGGTAAACTGATTTCTTTTTTAAATTAAAAGATTTTTTTAAAGATTTTGTTTATTTGTCAGAGAGAAAGAGAGCAAGAGCGAGAGTGTGAGCACAAGCAGGGGGAGAGGCAGGCAGAGGGAGAAGCAGGCTCCCTGCCGAGCAAGGACCCTGATGTGGGGCTCGATCCCAGGACCCTGGGATCATGACCTGAGCTGAAGGGAGACGCTTAACCGACTGAGCCACCCAGGCATCCCTAAACTGATTTCTTTATATACCTCACAAATACAGGGTACAGAGTAAAGGCAATGAACAAGACATTACCTGACTCTGGACTAGATCCTATACTAGATGGAGAAAATGCTCAAAAGGATATTGTTCGGTCAACTGGCAAAATTGGACTATGGGCCATAGAAGATTAGCTAAATATTGTATCAGTATAAGTTTTTGAAGTTGATAACTCTTCTATGGTTTTGTTAGAATATCTCTATTCTTTTTTTTAAAAGATTCTATTTTTTTAGGGGCACTTGAGTGGCTCAGTCAGTTAAACGTCTGCCTTCAGTTTAGGTCATGATCACAGGGTCCTGGCATCGAGTCCCACATCAGGCTCCCTGCTCAGCAGGGAGTCTGCTTCTTCCTCTGCTCACCCTCCCACCCCGCTTTCGCATGCTCATGAAAATAAATAAAATAAAGATTTTAGTAAAGATTTTATTTTTTTTTTAATTTTAATTTTTTTTTTTTTTAGAGAAAGAGTGACAGCAGGGCAGGGGGGAGACAGCAGAGGGAGAGAGAGAATCCCAAGCAGTCTCCACGCCCAGCATGGAGCCCAATGTGGGGCTTGATCTCACAACCCTGAGATCATGACCTTAGTCCAAATCAAGCTGCCTTTTTCAACCAGCTGAGCCACTCAGGTGCCCCTAAAGATTTTTTTTTTTTAAGATTTATCTATTTATTTTAGAGAGAGAGAGTGAGAAAGAGTGCATGGGGGGAAGGGGAAAGGGAGAGGGAGAGGAGAATATCAAGCAGACTCCCTGCTGAGCGTGGAGCCCAATGTGGGGCTTGATCCCATGATCCCGAGATCATGACCCAAGCTGAAATCAAGAGTCAGACGCTTAACGGACTGAGCCACCCAGGTGCCCTGCCCATAAAGATTTTATTTTATTTATTTTATTTTTTAATTTTTTAAAAAGATTTTATTAATTTATTTGACAGAGAGAGACACAGAGAGAGAGGGAACACAAGCAGGGGGAGTGGGAGAGGGAGAAGCAGGCTTCCTACTGAGCAGGGAGCCCGATGTAGGGCTCGATCCCAGGACCCTGGGATCATGACCTGACCCGAAGGCAGATGCTTAAGGACTGAACCACCCAGGCGCCCTAAAGATTTTATTTTATTTATTTATTTATTTTTTAAAGATTTTATTTATTTATTTGACAGAGAGAGACACAGTGAGAGAGGAAGCACAAGCAGGGGGAATGGGAGAGGGAGAAGCAGACTCCCCGCTGAGCAGGGAGCCTGACGCGGGGCTCGATCCCAGGACCCTGGGATCACGACCTGAGCCGAAGGCAGACGCTTAACGACTGAGCCACCCAGGCGCCGCAAGATTTTATTTTTAAGTAATCTCTATACCCAACATGGGGCTCAGACACACAACCCTGAGATCAGAGTCACACGTTCTACCGACTGAGCCAGCCAGGTGCCCCAAGAATATCTCTATTCTTAGAAAATACACACAAATATTTAGTTGTAAAGGGCTGTGATACAATGTAACTTCCCTGTAAGTGGTTCAGGAAAAATTTTATTTACATACACATACACACCTAAATAAACACAAAGCACTCATGCCTGAGTAATTAATGATGTAAATGTTAAAAAATTGTGGACAGGGCTTTGTTTTTTCATGAATAAAACCAAGATGTACACTAAAAAGAATAGAGGATGCAATACTTGTGTGCCCGTTGTCATATCAGAAGATCAGAGCAGAGTGCTAGGGCAGCTTGGAGAAAGGAGTGGAAAGGCAGCCCTTAAATTAAGTATCTTCTACGGAGATGTGGTCCTTGATGAGGGGATCTGGGACCCTGCAGGCAGAGGGAGTGTCACAGGCAGGGGCCCTGGAGAGGCCAGCATGAGGCAGAGGCAGAGAACCTTGATTTGACTAGAGAGTTGGGGCGTGGAAAACGAAGAGGAAGCAGAAGAGCACAGGATTGAAAACCTTGGTTAGGACCAGATTAGCGGAACTTGGACTTTTGATATTTCTGCCTTTTGGAACAGAGGAGCCATGTGATCAGAAACTTAGTTTCCTTCCCCAGGGGAAACCAGCGTTACTAGTTTCTTTGTGTGTCTTTCCAAATATATTCTGTGATAGAAATACTTAGAAATACTAATTTGAAAGCCATGTCTGGTAGATTCGAGTGGAAATGGGCTAGGGGTAGGGACACAGATTCAGGAGATGAGTGTCCTGGCGGAGAGAGGAGAAGTGAAACTGGAGCAGCATTTGATAGGACTTGGCTGGCAGTTGATTGGACGGGGTGGGGGGAGGTGGAGTGAGTGTTTGGGGTAGAGGGAGGAAAGACCAGTAGCCAGGAGGACAGTTTGTCTTCCACATGTTTGGGATTGCTGGAGGAAAAGCGTGTTTGGGGCAGATAACAAGGACAGCTTGGGATTGGCTGCATGTGAGGCACCAGAGAGAGTCCTGTGGGGCTGCTGCTGGGAACTTTATCACAGGATGTGTGGTCAGGGTCTGCAGTGTAGACATAGCAGATGTCCCCCTGGATCCACCGCCCAGAGTCAGCCACTCTGTTCCCTGGAGCTACGTGGCTTGGGGATGTTGGCTTTAGGCCAGGAGGCCAAAGATTACTTGAAGGAAAGGCTTTTTGGATGCTTGAAAACCACAGGGCCTTGTAGATAGCTACCTTAAGGAATTATGGAGGTTTGAAATTGTCTATGAGGAGTTGAAAACTTGGGACCTTGTTTTGCTGTCTTCCAATTACTCCTTTGTACTTCTGAGATATGTAAAGAGCAGAGTTTAAATTATTGGCATAATCTCCCTGATACAGTGTGGCATGGAAAAGCAAGGAGCCAATTTAGATATGGTATACCACCATTTATATATGAGGGATGATATTTATATATGTTTACATTTCTATTCATAGAATCTATTTGGAAAGACACACAAGAAACTAGTGACACTGGTTTTCCCTGGGGAAGGAAATCAAGTCTTTATTTGGTTTGGCATAAGGAATAAATTCCCATTGTAGGGGTGCTCCTCAAAATAGCTAACATCTGGCACGGCACTGGCCCTGACCAGTCAGAACAGATAGCTACCAGTGTGCTATACCAGTACATCCCCCCTGAAGAGCCACTCTCTTCTCATGGTTTGAAAATTGAAGCCTTATAAAAAGTATAAATTGAAAAGTTTTCCATTTCTCAGGGAAGGGGAGTTCTTACTTTTACCCTTTTGAACCTTTAAAATTTTTAACATGTTACGTATTCAAAAAAGCAAATAAGTTAAATAGAAAGGAAGGAAGGAAGGAAATACTAATTGACAAAGCCATTGTTGTGGAAGGGCTGGATTTTAGATCCTGTGATTTCCACAAGGAAGGACTGTGACTGTGTGTGAGGTGGACGAACGGAGCCGGGGGTGAGCAGCCAGGGCTTCCTTAAGGCTTCTGAGGTTTGTATTTGTGGCCAAGGTAGAGCAGGGCTGGTAGCTCCTCCACCCTTCCCAGTCTCCTCTGAAATGCAGGCTCTGCCTGGGCGAGTCTGCGGTGGTTCAGGGTTCTTGGATTCTAACCTGTCACCCTTAAATATGAAATTAAACTGTAATAAGTGAACTTCACACTTCTGAGCACATCCTGTGAGCATTCATTATATGCAGTCTATGTACTGACAAGGGATTTATTTATTGGGTTTGGTTTTTTTCCCTTTACCTCATTTTTTGACGGGTTCAGCTTTGTAGAGGTCCTCCCCTTTCCTGATTATTAAGGTAATTCATACCATTGTCCAGAACTTGTGTGATATAGGAAAGTATAAAAAAAGACCAATCATCAACAATCCCACCATCAAGAGGCAGCTACTGTTGTTAACGTCAAGAATTAAGTGGCTCCTCGGGTTGTTGGTTTCCGTTAGCTGGGGCTTTTGCTAGAGCTTGACGTCAGTCTGGAGGATTGTTGCTGGCAGGGAAGAGGAGCCTGGGCAAGGTTTTCAGGTTATGTTCCTCTAAGTGGCTTTGCTGGCAGTGAAGGTACCAAAACAAGTGCTGGGAGGATAGGATGAAGATGTATTGGATTTCATTCCAAAGGGAGAATAATCCATTGCTTTCTTAAGGGCTTGCCATACTGTGCGGTTTAGTTTATTAAGACCCTGAGACCCTGGGTAGGGAACAGGCACTCCTGAGGAACATTTGTGGAACCTACTTGTAGCTAGATCTGTGGGTTTTGCTAAGAGGATCAGAGTGATGACTTTTAGAGTTCATCCAACTCTGATCCCTGACATTATGGGCCTGGATGCTGCTGCTTCCTACTTGACTAGAAGTGCCAATCGCCAGTGAAGCTCGGTCTCTTGGCTGTGAGTCCCGGGGTGGTGCCGGCTTGCCACACCATGTTGCCATACCATGGGGAGGGACCACCCTTCTCCAGCTATAAGAAGACCCTCTGTGTGCTTTTCCTTAGGGAGGAATGGGAGCTGCTCTGCTATCAGACCCTGACAAGATTGAGAAGGTAAGTCCTGCAGGAGTGAAAGCAGAGGTCCTTACACATGCCTGTGAACTAGAGTTGTCTGGAACACGCACCCACCCTCACCTGCCTCCCCCCTCTACAAGATTTAGTGAATCAGTTACTCACTCCACCTGGAGTCTGTTTTTTGTTTTTTTTTTTAAGATTTATTTATTTGAGGGGCGCCTGGGTGGCTCAGTCAGTAAGCGTCTGCCTTTGGCTCAGGTCCTGATCCCAGGGTGCTGGGATTGAGGCCTGCATCAGGCTCCCTGTTCAGTGGAGAGTCTGCATCTCCCTCTCCCTCTCCCCCTGCTTGTGCTCTCTCTCTCTCTCAGTCTCTCTCTCTGTGAAAAAAAAAA
This sequence comes from Mirounga angustirostris, assembly GCF_029215605.1. Lineage (NCBI taxonomy): Eukaryota > Metazoa > Chordata > Mammalia > Carnivora > Phocidae > Mirounga > Mirounga angustirostris. The sequence continues at coordinate 17,934,194 of NW_026991724.1, read as the reverse complement.
AAAAAAAATCTTTAAAAAAAGATTTATTTATTTGAGAGAGAGAGCACATGAGCAGGAGGGGCAGAAGGAAAGAGAGAGAGAATCTGAAGCAGACGGAGCTTGATCTCACAACCCTGAGATCACCACCTGAACTGAAACCAAGAGTTGGTCGCTTAACTAACTGCGCCACCCAGGCACTCCCCCCTCCCTTTTTTTTAAAGTAAGCTCTGTGCCCACCATGAGGCTTGAACTCATGACCCCGAGATCCAGAGTTGCATGCGTTACTGACTAAGTTAGCCAGGTACTCCTGGAGTCTGGAAAATTTTTGAAAGGCTTCCCATTGACTGTGACATACAGCCAGGTTTGGGAACCCCTGAGCGAGTGTACAGCAGCCTTGGAGTTCCTCAAAAGCCCAGGGCTTAGGGGCATGTCAACTGAGAGCCAGGCCTTGAGGAGTCATTTAGAGCCTCCTGTGTATGGCCTGTCTCCCTTCTGAGAAGATCATGAGAGCATACGCCAGGCTACCTGTGGATTGTGGACAGACTCAGTGGTGTTGGGGTGTGGGGCTGGCCTCTCCCAGGGGGCTTGCTGAGAGCAGCAGTGGGTCTCCTCCCTACTGGTGGAGTCTACCACCACCAGCCTTTGAAAGCCGTCAGGCCAGGGTCATGTGAGGCAAGCTGAACTTGGTCACCTCCGGTCCCCTTCATTGGTGATTCCAAAGGCCAGGTTTATGAGGCCCTGCAGACCAGTTGGCATTTTCCACCCAGTGTTGTGAGCTGCCAAGGCCTGTAGGGGTGACATTTTCTGCTATACCATATATACCTTTTACTTCTTTCTCAGTCCATCAGCTCTCTCTCTGTTGGTCCTCTTAGCTCCTTTATTTTCATTCTCCATTCCCACTTCCCTGTCTGGGCTTTAAGCCTCCTAGTGCCTCCAATAGGCTAGAGCAACTTGGAAAAGGCACCACCAGTAAAAGCTGCCATTATTTGTGCTGGCTACCCTGTCAGCACCTCGACTGTGTATATTCCTCCAGCCTCACTGTCTTTGGGATCTTGGAAGACCAGTGTGTTGATGGGCTTGGTGCCTTTCAGGTTTTCCTATGTGCAGATAGGTACAAATATATAATGTGCCTATATATGTATATATATTCATTTTGTTCTTCAAACCCTTTGACAGACAGGGGAGATGTTTGTTATGTCTATTTGATCAAGAATAATAAAACTAAAGCACAGAGAGATAAAAGTAGTTTGCTCAAGATTATGTAGTAGATAAGTAGCAGGTGGTGCCGAGGCTAGAGCCATGGTCTTGTGACCCCTACCCCAGTATCAGTTGCCCCCTCTTGATGGTATCTCAGTTTAAAGGTGCCCGGGTGTAGTTTGTAAGTGTCTCGCTACAGGTCAGTAGACATCTGGACTTAGGAACCTCCAGTTAGACACCTCTGTGCAAGATGGAGTGGATTTGGACAACTGTGGATGTTAAATTCATCACCACACTTAGGGGAGAGGGCCCCAGTGTGGGGTGGCTTGGCATCACAACATGTGCCCACAGACATTTTGTTATCCTGTCCTCCAGCCTCCTGGCTTCTCCCTCCCGTACTGTTGGCTCTGTCTTCTCCACGGCCCCTCTTTGGATAAGGCACATTTCATACATGAGGCAGCAGAGTTCTACTGCTCAGTTCATTCCATTCCTTTTCCATTTGGTGGGGTTGTTGGATGGGCCAGGTTGGACTCGTGGATGGGGTTTGCCTCATGGAGGTTGCAGGCTTCCACAACAAAGCTAGATGGGACCCAAGAATAGTGGACTGGATTAGATTCAGCTTCAAACTTGTCTGGCAGACTGGGTGACGTGGGTGAGAACCTTGTGGGTTCTTTCAGGCTGGTGTTTTAGGTCCACGGTTTTGTCTGTGGGAGCGTTTCAGGACTACGTGCAGAATTTTTTCAAAATAAAGATATTCGTTTGGGGTGATGAAAAATTTTGGAAATAGGTAATGGTGATGGTTGTATAACATTGCGAATGTAATTAATGCCACTGAATTACACACTTAGAAATGCTTAAAATGGAAAATTTTATGTTATATATATTTTCCTACAATAATAATACTAAAAAAGGATTCTATCTGTTGAGAATTCTATATACCCTTGGAGTGGATAGGGGCTGGGAGGGAGTATTAATTAGTCTTTTGAAAAAGGTTCCTAGGTAACTCTGATGTACCCTCCCTAGATTAAGAACCTCATTTTATTATTATTATTTTTTAAGACTTTATTTATTTGACAGAGAGACACAGCGAGAGAGGGAACACAAGCAGGGGGAGTGGAGAGAGGGAGAAGCAGGCTCCCCGCCGAGCAGGGAGCCCGATGCGGGGCTTGATCCCAGGACCCTGGGATCATGACCTGAGCCGAAGGCAGACGCTCAACTACTGAGCCACCCAGGCGCCCCAAGAACCTCATTTTAGACTCTAGGTTAGTAATGTCCCCTCTCTCACCCCTACCCAAGATTTCCTGGGGCCCCCTGGCTGCCCAGGGCATTCCCCTGTGCATGGTACACTGAGGCTATGACTAACAGTTGGCAGGGCCAGGACTTGACCTCAGTTTCCAGTGATTCCTAAGCCTATGCTCTCCCATCCTCTCTACCCATTCTGCAACGACCAGGGGAGCTAAGAGTCTGCTTTTCCTGAGTCAGCGAGGAGAGCTGTAAGACGAGCCTCCCTGTGGGTGGATGTGCTGTGTTATCTGTGTTACGAGCTTACCTCAGGTCCTTCTCCCCCCGCAAACTTTCACACCGCAGACAGGTGGTGTAACTTGGATCTGGGAGAGTTGAGTCCAGCAGGGTTTCATGCTAGAGTCTAGCCAGAAGCGGTCTGTATTCACCCAGTCCCCTTAATGTGACCTTTGCAGGTGGCTGGGGATTTTGATTACTAATTTCCTTCCTGATTCTGAACACACACATGAACTGAACAGAAATACCAAAGAAAGTGCTTAGAGCTACTTGGATGAAATAGGGCAAAGGAAGTTCTGCAGAACAGAACTGGATCAAACCAGCTGACGTTGCTTTAGTCACCGAACATCAGGGGATTCTAAGTCAGCACTAGCAAAGGAATCTTCCAGAGATGGTACTGTTGGCCTTAAGTATAGGACTAGAGGGAGAATTTTTTTTTTTTTTTTTTTTTTTAAAGATTTTTATTTATTTGACAGAGAGAGATACAGCGAGAGAGGGAACACAAGCAGGGGGAGTGGGAGAGGGAGAAGCAGGCCTCCCGCGGAGCAGGGAGCCCGATGCGGGGCTCGATCCCAGGACCCTGGGATCATGACCTGAGCCGAAGGCAGACGCTTAACGACTGAGCCACCCAGGCGCCCCTAGAGGGAGAATTTTTATTGTGTACCTCAGTGGATCTGGCAGTCATCCCCCACCCCATTAAAGGGTAGTTGCCCCCTAAGGCCTGCCAGAGTGACCCTAGGACCACAGGCCCAGTCCACCTCCTGGGGCGGCATCTGGGGACTTTTCCTTCCTGCCAGTCCCTGGCATTTGTGCTTAAGCCAGTAGGCCCTCTCTTGCCCGTTATCTGTCTACCTGCCTTGTCAGCCCAGCCTCTTGGTATGATGTCTTCTGGATTGGTTTGTCTCAGCTTGGGCCTGAGAGAAAGCCCTCTGGGACTGGTTCTTGCAATATGGCTCTCTGCTGCCCCCACTTGTCTAGAACCAAGACTGACAGCAGTGGCCTGGGTGTCCCCTGTGCTCTCCTGGCTATCCAGTTATTGGAAGAGGGCTCTTGGGATTACCTTCCCTCCAGCTTGTCTAGCCTGAAATTTTTTTTTATTTTTAAAAATTATTATTTTACAGTAATCTCCATACCCCAATGTGGGGCTTGAACTCAGGACCTCAAGATCAAGAGTTGTATGCTCTACAACTAAGCCAGCCATGTACCCCTAGCCTGAAATTTTTGACAAGGGAAGAATATAGCAATACGACAGACGTTCATTGTCATATGCATGTCTCTCTCTCTCTTTTTTTTTAAGATTTTATTTATTTATTTGACAGAGAGACACAGCCAGAGAGGGAACACAAGCAGGGGGAGTGGGAGAGGGAGAGGCAGGCTTCCCGCTGAGCAGGGAGCCCGATGCGGGGCTTGATCCCAGGACCCTGGGATCATGACCTGAGCCAAAGGCAGCTGCTTTACGACTGAGCCATCCCGGCGCCCCTTTCTGCATGTCTCTTGATCTCTGATTCATATGTGATCTGACTTTCCTGTATGACTTCTTGATCTTTCTTTGAAGTCCTTTGCAATTACTGTGCAAATTAATACTTTTTAATGTGTTGAATATGTTTTCTTTCACTTTGTCAGTTTCACTTCTGTATAACCAGCTCACCTAAAGAGAGGTACATGAGAAAAAAGAGAGAGAGAGAGAGAGAGAGGCTCATGAGGACAGGGCCCAGGCAGGACCTGTACAACCTTCCTGGCTCCCTCACTTGGCAGATCCTGGAATAGCACTTGGGGAACATTGCCTTCAAGCAGTAAAGAAGCTGTCCGCCATGTCTTTTTTTTTTTTTTTTTTTTAAGATTTTATTTATTTATTTGAGAGAGAGAATGAGAGACAGAGAGCACGAGAGGGAAGAGGGTCAGAGGGAGAAGCAGGCTCCCCGCCGAGCAGGGAGCCCGATGCGGGACTCGATCCCGGGACTCCAGGATCATGACCTGAGCCGAAGGCAGTCGCTTAACCGACTGAGCCACTGAGGCGCCCCAAGATCTACTCTCTTAACAACTTTCCTGGATATCCTGCAGCTGTGCTAGCTGCAGGCATTATGTTGTACATTATATGTTTGTGCCTTTTGACCACCTTTCTTCAGTTCCCCCTCCCAACACCTCTGGTAACCATAAATCTGATTTCTTTTTCTAGGAGCTTTTCTTTTTATTAGATTCCGCATATAAGTGAGATCCTACCATATTTGTTTTTCTCTGACTTATTTAGTATAATGCTTCAAGGTCCATTCATGGTTTTTGCAAATGGTAGGATTTCCTCCTTTTTTTATGGCTGGATAATACAGAGTCTTTTGAAAACACATATTCCTAAGCCCTGCCCCTAGAGACCCATTTAGGAAGTACAGGGCAGAATCTAAGATTCTGTATTTCGTAAGCTCTACAGATGATTCTGATGTTTGCCTGGCAGAGGATTACTGTGTTCTACGTAGGCATGCATGCAGGCCCATTCATTCATTCATTTACCAAATACATGTACACCACGGTGTACCAGGCAAGGGGCTTCTGGCGCTGGGGTGCTAGCGTAGGAAAGGAAGGACTCCTACATGAACATACACTTGTCCATGCCACAGTGATGCACAGGCCTGTAGCACAGTTAATTAGTCTGAGCAGTGTGGCTGTTTTTCTAGAATAGTTTGTGTTTTCCTGTCTGCAGATCCTCAGCACTCTTGTTAAAGGGACACGCAGACCTGTGACCTGCAAGATTCGCATCCTGCCGTCGGTAAGGATGATGTGTTACATTTCAAGGTCCGTTTTCTCTGGGGATGTTCATTTGGGGGGTGGTGAATGACTCTCGAGGAGCTGAACTTTGGGAGCTGGCAGCTGTTCCCTCGGTAGCTTCAGTAACCACCCTGGGCTGTCCTCTTCCTCAGCTGGAAGATACCTTGAGCCTTGTGAAGCGGATAGAGAGGACCGGCATCGCTGCCGTCACAGTTCATGGGAGGTGAGTGGTTGCCTCGCTAGTGACTGACTTGCAGGGAGGTCCTCAGCCGTCTTTTTTTAAAAAATATTTTATATTTGAGAGACAGAAAGAGATAACAAGAGAGAGCATGAGCTGGGGGCGAAGAGCAGAGGGAGAGGGAGAAGCAGACTCTCCGCTGAGCAGTGAGCCCGACACGGGGCTCTGTCCCAGGGCCCCGGGATCACAACCTGAGCTGAAGGCAGACACTTAACCGACTGAGCCACCCAGGTGCTCTGGTCCTCAGCCATCTTAACAATGCTTCGCCAGACCCCAGGTGATAGCCAACTTGTCTTCTACATATGCAGCCTACCTCTGCCTAGCTCTTTGACATCCCGTAAGTCCCGAGGGCAGTCAAACCCTTTGTAGGCTGGCATTCTTCTTTGTTTCCTTCACTGAGCACCTACTAGTGGTAGACACTGCACTGAGTTTAAAGACAGACAGAAGGAGAGGAAGACTGAGTTTAGAGACACAAGAGGAAAGAGAAACACCCATACCCTCAGGATGTGTAAATGGTAGAGATTGAGTGATAGGTTCAGAACTGAACCATGCAGCCAGGAAGTGGTGGGATTAGAACTCTGAATCTCATTTTCTTTCCACTACGTTGAGCAATGGCTTCTCCCTCGAATGATCCTAAGCAGATGGCTGTTCTTCTAAAGGCACGGTCTGTCACAGTGACTACTTGAAACAGCTCTTGTATCTGCAGCTAATGTGCTCTCTTCTGGGAGCTGACGTTTTGCTGGCGGCTACTTTTGCTTTCCCAGGCCGACTTGCTCCCTCTGTCTTCGATGTGCTTTTGTACATCCCAGGTCAACAGACTTTGGCCAGAGTGACCTCTCTTCTCTGAGTGTTGTTCCTTTTGGGTTCAGGAGTCTTGTAGGAACAGCCCACTGTTTGCTGGTTGTGCCTATTACAGCGTTTCAGACAAGTGAACCCGTTAACTCCAACATGTAAAAGAGAAAAGCAGAGCTGTGCGGGTTGAAGCCAGTAGGGGGCGGTGAAAGGCCACACACATGTACACACATGCTCCTCCTTGCCACAGCAGGCTCTAGGCTCAGGCTGCCTGGTTTGGGCTCCCGGCTCTGCTGCTTGTTGGCTGTGTATCCTTGGACACATCACTTAACCTCTCTGAGCACCATATTCCTCATTTATAGGGTCGTCTTGAGGCTTTTATGAGATTGTGAATATATAGCCTTCGCATAGGGCCTGGCATCTGGTATTCTCTGAGTAAATATAGCTATTCCTTTTTGCCAGTAGTTGGAAACACCAGGAAGACAGATATGGGTGAGTTTAAAGAGGGGCCTTCAGGCCATCAAAGCTGTTGAGGATGGACTAGCCTGGCTGCTGGGGGTGTGGGGAGGTGGAGGTGGAGGATGGGTTGATAGGCTTTCTGAGGCCCTGTGGCCCCTGACCTTTTTATTGAGGAGTGTACCAGAAAGGATGGGCCCAGGCAAGAACTGAGCAAGGTCTGTCTGGTCGACCATCTCTTTTGCTCATTCCTGAGCACAACTTAGATCAGGGCTCACTTCAGTATCTCTAAAACTCACTCATACACAAGAACTTCTTGCACTTGACCTTGGAAGGAGGGGCCCCAGGTTGTGGTCCTGCCTCCCCGGGGCTCGTTGTGACAGCCATGATCTATGGCCTGTCCTGGCTGTGGGATCTGCCCTGTGCCAGGTGCCTCTCCCCAGGATCAGCTGCCCAGCTTGTCCTCCACATAGGCAGCTGTGTGGGAGTGGCCAGTCTGAGGGCAGCAGCTGTTCCCAGTCTCGTAGGGAGGGCAGGACTGGGACAGTAGGGGCAGCATTCTTAAAGCACTGTCCTCATCTCTGGCAGAGGTGAGGGAAAGCTAGGGAAAGGCAGTGTGACCTTGGGAGCCAGGCCACCCATACCAGCCCTCTTCTGCCATGCCTCACCCGCAGGCCTGCAAGAGATGGACTTGCCTTCCCAGTAGGGGCTTATGCTGCTCCTGCCCCTTACAACAGAGGTCATGGAGAGACATCCTCTGTGGCCTAGAACCCTGTCCTTCGTGGCCGTGTGACCTTCCTGAGGTTCAGCAGGGAGGACGGTAGGGTTTGGCTAAGGCAAACCTGTTCAAACTGTGACATGGCCTCAGCCCTTGGCCCCATCTTTTTTCTTTATTTCCAAGGAAGCGGGAGGAACGACCTCAGCACCCTGTGAGCTGTGAAGCCATCAAAGCCATTGCTGAAACCCTCTCCATTCCTGTCATAGCCAAGTAAGCCTCTCTTCTTCATCATTTACTGTTTTATGCTCCACCTCACTCTGAGGGATTTGAGTTGACATACAAAAAATGGACTCAGATAACATTAAAAAATGATCTAAGGGAAAAGGAAAAAAAGGTGGGAGAAAAACATGAGGTTGGGCATGAGGCTGAAAAGTACCTGTCATGTCCCCTGGCCTCTGGTGAGTGGCTGATGTAGGTATGCAGCAGGCAGGGCATTCTGATGGATGGGTTGAGGTAAGGAGTGTTTAGGGGACAGGGAGAGTGAGAAGGCGGCCGCTGAAGCAGGCCCAGGGGAAAGTCATGTCACACCCAGAGTTAGGTGTGCAGGGTGTAGGGTGAGTAGTCCCAAGCCAGAGCATACAGAGATATGGCTTAGGGGGCACAAGGCAGGTCACAGTTCAAAGCATTCTGGGCAGCTACAGGACCAGGAGCCGAGACAGGTAGTTGTGAGGTACCAGTGACCAGCCCAGAGGCTTAGTAGTAAGACAGTGTTCAGTTGTCATTGGGGAGCTGGCTGTGTGGGCCAGTCGAGAGTCCAGCATAGCCTTGCACCGGGGGATGGCACAGAGCCCGAGGGCAGGAGGGGAACAGAGAAGTTCCAAAGCCCCGAAGCCCTGACAATAGGCATGCCTGACTGTGGGAAGGAAGAAGGGAGCTAAGGTTGGGGGTGTTAGCCAGGCCTGGTTGTCGCTAGGCCAAGGAGTTGTAGGAGTGGCTTGGAGAGGGTAGGACTACTCAAGAGCCTGGATCCTGATGCTGCTGCCACCACCTGAGGGTCTTCCCCACAATACATACAACACTATCTCAGGATTGAGGCTGTCACCTGACTCCTAATGGAACAGATACAAACAGAGCGGTTTCCACGGGGGCCCTTGGGGCTTCGGGGTGGCAGGAAGGGAAATTGCAACCAAACTGGGCCTCCTAACTTCCTCTCATAATCACCACTGCATCTGTGGTTTTTGACCCAGCCATTAGTAGGTATATCGGTGCCCCAGGCTGGGGGTTTTCCTGTGATCCCAACATCCACTTACAGACCCATGTCTTCAGATTTGGGCTGGCTTTAGGATGAGGAGGAAGGAAGGTAAAATCTCTGGGAGACCTGTTACAGGCCAGGCCTGGTTCAGGCTGTTTCACTGCGTCATTTCACTTGGTGTTCTTGACCCCAAAGTGGGGTGTGCGTTATGACCTCCAGTTTCCTGAAGTGCTCATAGATGAAGGATTTGGCCAAAGCCACACGGTTAATGAGTAGCAGTTCTGGGAGTTGCCTTTTTCTGAAAATGCTGGTATAAGGATGGGGACACCTCTCACTCCCCTGTTGCCTTTCAGTGGAGGATCTCACGACCACATCCAAAAATATTTGGACATAGAGGACTTTCGACAAGCCACAGCAGCCTCTTCGGTGATGGTGGCCCGAGCTGCCATGTGGAACCCATCCATCTTTCTCAAGGAGGGTCTGCGACCCCTGGAGGAGGTCATGCAGAAGTACATCCGATATGTACGTCTATGTACCTTTTCAAAAGAAACATTTCTCACTGTCTGCCATATTCCTGCAAAAAGTACCTTGGGTGAGCCCCCAGGCACCAGCAGCCCTGTTGCTCCTCTCCTTTTCTTTTTAGTTCTTGTAATGTAGCATTGGGTCTCCCTGACTGCGGTGTGAAGAGAGTGTGCTGGGGAGGCATGCCCCTACCGTCACCTCGTTTGAAAGCTTCCCAGGACTGGGGGTCGTAGTAAGGACCCCTGGATTCTGGATGCTGCCCAAACATGTGATATCTTTCTCTTTCTCTCTCATCCCCCCATCCCCCCACATACATGCATGTACAATGACAGTGGGGTCTGTGTCACTGAAGACACCCATGCCAAGGGGCTGGCACCTGACAGCCAGGAGGGGCCGTTGTAACTGTTGTTGAGGACAGATTATCTCTGTAGAGACTTCTTTTTGGTCATAAGTCAGAATCACTTCTAAAACTCTTTTCTTGCTAATTCCCGGAATCCTTTAACCTCTGACTTAGGGACCAGCCTAACTTTAACCCTCTCCTTAGGGACCAGCCTCTTCCTCTCACTGAGAGCTTGATGGTAGTGCGAGAGGCATTTCCCTCTAAAGGAACTTTTGGGCCAGTTCACCTGCCCTGTCCCTTTGGCACAATCCTAGAATTCTGTGAGACTCTATTAGCTGTAAATGTTTGCAGGCAGAGAGAGTCAGTGGACTTCTAATTCTTCAGTGTGTTGGGCCTGAGCAGAGAGTCCAGCCCTCATCCTTTTCAATACTGGGGCTCACACCCTCCTGGGAGGGTCAGGAGCTTCTCAGATCCTCAGACTGCCCATACCCTCTTCAGGCCATGGCCATGCCTGTGGCAGCCGTGGCCCCCATGGCACGTGGGTATCCCCAGGACTGTGCAAGCTGGGGATGGTAGGAGGCCCTGAGGCTTCTGTCTAGAGATGGGCAGTTTCTGTCCTGGAGCCTCCCTGCTTGATGCTACAGCCCTCATCCCCTGGGTTCCAGGTGTCCTGTTGGGCAGGTTGCTGACTACCAGGGTCTCCGGTACCCTGGGTCAGCCAGAGACAAGGGGGGCTTGCCTTAGCCCAGGCCACCTGTCTAGCTCTTGCAGCTGGCTGGCACGAGCAGAGAAGACACGCTCAGCACTGCTCACTGGGTAAAAGGTGATGTCATCATTCCTACTCGGTCTGTCCCTTGGCAGCTCCTCCAGAGTTGTTGTCCTGGAGGATGGGCGTGGCTTTCAAGCATAGGCAGGGCTGCTTCTGGTACAGCCAGGTGCCTTCTGTCCCAGACAAGCGAATCAAAGTCTTGTCACTAGCTGGGGCTCACCAGCGTATCTCTGCTTTGTCCTCAGCGTGTCATGGCACCTTCCCAGGCACTGAAGACACAGGCCCAGGTGGAGATATTAGAAGAGTGTAGAGGGCGAGGCCTGGGGCCCTTCTCACCAGTGCTTTTCTGTCTGCCCCAGCCAGGCAGGCTTCTAAGGGTATCTCCCTGTGCAGTCAGCTTGCCTCCCTGCGCCTGTGTTTGTCACGCTTGTGAGGCTTGTGAAGCTCAATGAAGGGACAAGTAGCATGTGAACATGACTGGTACATGATGCTGTGCTTTTCCATGCAGGTGGCTATTGGAGACAGGTTATTTAAGATGTGGGCAAGGAAGGTACCCCCCGTGTATAGAAATAGAAGAATCTCACCCCTGTCCTGGTGCTGCTCCTGCCACAGCGGAATTTGACTTGCCCCCCATCCCTGCCCTGGAAGGGCAGCAGGTCCTCTGTGGCAGCCTGTGGTGGCTGAAGCAGGAAGGGCTCCCTACACATCTGGACGTCCTTCAGGCTGTCTGGTCGGGTGTGCTCCTCACCCTGGGTCTGGGCTATGACTCTCGAGCCTTGTACCACTCGTTGGAGGAGTAGATGGCTAGGATGGAGGTGGCTTTCCTTATGGGCTCACATTGCCCCAGCTGCAGGTGCACCTCTGATGCCCTCTTGGAGCCCTTTCTCTGCCATCAGGGCACAGCTCAGGCCTGCCTGGGCAGCAAGTGGGCTCATGCCGGTTCTTCCCTCAGGCCGTCCAGTACGAGAACCACTACACCAACACCAAGTACTGCTTGTGCCAGATGCTACGAGAACAGCTGGAGTCGCCCCAGGGAAGGTTGCTCCATGCAGCCCAGTCTTCCCAGGAAATTTGGTGAGAGGGGAAATGGCTGTCCATCATTCCTTGCAGATGTTGCCAGGCTTGACTATGAGCCCTAAACTGACTGTCAGGGACCAGGGATGCAGTTTCTGGAGGTGGATGTACAGGAGTGGGGTGGTGGTACAGTTTCACCTCACAGAATTGGATACCTAACAAAGCTTTGGAACTTTCCATCCCTGGACTGATCTCGCAGCAGAATCTGGGGAAGTAGAGTGCCAGTAGGATGGAAGAATGTGGGGGCTGGGCTTGGGAATTCTTGGGGAGGAAGGGGCTTTCCCAGTAACAGATCTGTTACACACCAGGCCATCAGGACCCAATGGTCAAGAGAGTTGAGGTTGTAGAATCCAGCCCCTAGCCTGAGCCTGTGCCCACAACGCATCACTCTGCAGTCTGGGAGGCTTGGTTCTCTACATTTGATATAGCTCCTCACAACCTGGCCTAGTACCTGTTCCTGTGGCCCCCTGTCTATTTGTCTATTTCCCCAGCTCCACGTCTATGCTCATACTGGGTCTTCTGCCTGAATGTTCTTTCCTCCTCGCTGTGTGTTTCCTCCCTCCTCAAAGAAACTTTCCTAAACCACACTTGTGCCCAGGCACCCATCCAAACAAATATCCTTTAGCCGTCAAGATGCTTCCTAGAAGGGAAAAGAGTTGCCAGAACTCTCTTCCCAAACCTGGGCTTGTAGTGTTGGTTCTGTCCCTACCCCACATAGCTTAACCAGCTTGACTCAGGTGTCTTGTGAGTTTAAGAGAAAGAGTATAACTCTGTAATTATGGGTGGTATCTCAGTTTAGGCTAGGCCTAACTGCCTGTGGCTGGGTCAGGAAGTGGGGAACCACTTAGTGGTCGTGGCCTCTGTCTCTTCCTCCCTTGGGCCCACATGAGGATGGGGCTGTGTATAACCCAGGCGCTTGTTCAGTGTAGGTCAGTTCGCTCACTGCTGGCTGGGGACACTTGCCTGTGTTTTCTTCTTTGGAAGACAGGCTGGGGTCAGGTGGTAGAGGTGACCTTTACAGCCTTTTCCACCCAGCCCAGCCTGCCCTCCACTGTCCAGCCTCAGAGTCTCACATTCACTCTCTGCCAGTCCAGGCTGATCCCAGGGGTAGGTCTCAGTGGTGTGTGTGTGTGTGTGTGTGTGTGTGTGTGCGCGCGCGCATGGGGGGCGGGGAGAGGAGGGGTCATTTCTCAGTGGTGAGGCCCTGGGCTCTTACAGTAGTTTCCTGCATGCTGGGTCCACTAAAGGGCTCGCTCTGCTTGTCCTTCCGTAGTGAGGCCTTTGGTCTTGGTGCCTTCTACGAGGAGATGACACGGGAGCTAAATACCCGGCGGGCTGAGCTCTTGGCCCGGACCCCAGAGGCTGTGGGGGAGCCAGCTGAAGACCCCTCTGGTGTCATTAAGATGGCTGTCAAGTTTGACCGGTAGGTCTCCAGGTTGGCCTCAGCTTGGCCAGGGCACCCGTGCCCTCAGCTGCTACTTGCTATACATGGTTAATGCCAAGTTCAGGGACCACAAGTCTTCTTGGTTTGGATCCTTGTTCTCATTTTTCAGCATCCCAAAGAAGGCACTTTAGGGAAGACAGTCACTGAAGGCCAACGCAGCACTCTCAGGGGTGTGGGTGATGTCCTGGGGTGACCAGGCTTCACCTTTTCCTTGATCCACCTTGTCCCACATCTCAGGGGACCTAATAAGGATGGGTACTGAGCTAGATCCCAGACCATTGCATGGCCACCTGTATTCCCACCCCCCACCCGCTCACTTCTGTCTTGTCTTGAGAGGCAAACTGGACCTTCTTCTTCTTCTTTTTTTTTTTTTTTAACATAGGCTCCATGTTGAGCATGGAGCCCAGCAGGGGGCTTGAACTCACTACCCTGAGATCAAGACCTGAGCTGAGATCAAGAGTCAAACACTTAACCGACTGAGCCACCCAGGTGCCCCTGGACTTTAATTTTTGGCTGTTGAAAGCTGTTTTCCAGGCTAGAGTTCAGAGTGCTGGAAGTTCACTTCGTATCCCAATTCCCCAAGCATGCTGAAGCCCATCTTCCCTTTAGGTAGAATCCAGGCTCCACACCACTGGTGGGACAGAAATGGGAGCTCAGGGGAATAAGTACAGGAATCCTAAGGCAGCAGCCTGGTGGTGATGGTGGGCGAGCCCTGACTCCTTCCTCTCCTTGCCCCAGGAGAGCATACTCACCCCAGATCACCCCCAAGATGTGCCTGCTGGAGTGGTGCCGGAAGGAGAAGTTGGCACAGCCTGTGTATGACACGGTGAGTTCCCGGCTGTGGCCTGCCCTGCATCCAGCTCTACAGTGCCTCCCCATGGCTGGTGCCATCACCCCCAACACAGCCATAGATTGTACCCTGAATTCCAGACTGCTTGACTGGAGCCTGGCTTTGCCCTCCATGAGCATGCAGTGGTTGCTGGCGGCTGGACCAATACGATAGCACCTTTCCTGTGAGAGTGGGCCTGTTGTCTAATTCTGGCCACTTTCATAAAACTGGACTTGAGACCTACTTAACGGGCCACTTGGGCCAGTCTCTGCCAGTGGTGTTGCTTAGATTAGGGAGACTGCTCTGGAAAGGACCAGCTGGCTTACTTAACCTAAAAGTTAGACATGTTTTTGGACCAGGCCTCAGCCAATGGGGCTTAGAATTGGGCCCTAGACTTGAGGCCCCTTGGTGGAAACTTTAAGACAGTCTTTCTTCACCTCCTTTGGTCCCCATGGCCATGCCTTATTTAGGCTGCTCTGTCTCTTCTGGACTGGCCTTCTGACCTCTGATCTACTTCTAGGACTTGTGTTCCCCTCTCCCAAAGTGACTTTTCCAGAGCAAATCTGACCTCTGCCTCCCTGCTCAAGTCCTCATCCTCTTCCCAGTGCCTATGGGATCAAGCCCTAGCACCTCAGCACAGAGCACAAGGCTCCCCTCATGCCTTTCTGCTTCCTCTCTCATCCACTCAGCTCTCTGTCCAACCATATCACGTGGTCGCTCTGCCAAGTGTACCTTCTCTGCCCCATCCTTGCCCCCCTCTCACCCCGTTGCCATCTGGTGAATTCCTCCTCATGTTGGGTGACCTGGCTCATCCAGATGTCAGTAGGAGCAGGATCCTTGGTCACGTGCAGCTAAGGACTCTGATGTCCCTTTGCTTAGGGACACGATTGAACTCCTGACACACTAGAATGTCATTGCCTGTTTATGTATCTGCCTTTCTTCCTTGGCAGATGTACCAGGCACTTCTGCTGGGGAGGAGCATGTGACACAGGTAGCCTTCATTTAACTTAGGTGGGAAGTACTTCCCTTTTTCTGTCTTCCACGTGATCCTGGCAGGTGAGCCCCAGGGCTCATTCCTCTTGCCCCCATGCAGCCATCCCTGTTTCCTTTCCTTTCTTTGCACCAGGTTCAGCGCCCCCTGGATCGCCTCTTCTGCTCTGTTGTGACTGTTGCTGAGCAAAAGTACCAGTCCACCTTGTGGTGAGTTTCTTCATCAGTGGGCTTGGGGCGTGGGATGAGGGGCCTGAACCCAGTCTTGGCCGAGGAGGGTTTGGGGAGGATGGTGCACCTGGGCAGTGGCATCCCCCGGCGATCACCCCCTTCCTCAGTTTTGTCAGAGTCTTTGCCAAGGGTGTATGGAGTCAGGCCTTTTCAGCCTCTCGTCCTGCAACCAGCCTGCCTACCTACCTGCCTTATTGTCCCATGCCTCGTCTGCCCAGGGACAAGTCTAAGAAATTGGCGGAGCAGGCTGCGGCCATCGTCTGTCTGCGGAGCCGGGGCCTCCCTGAGGGTCGGCTGGGCGAGGAGAGCCCCTCATGGCACAAACGCAAGCGGGAGGCCACTGACCAAGACCCTGGGGGTCCGAGAAATCAGGAGCAAGCAGTGCCTGGGGAGCTGTGCAAGAAGCTCTTTGTGGCCTTGGGAAGTGGTGAAGAGAGCCCTCTGGAAGGCTGGTGACCATTGTCCCTACCTTGGTCACCTGCTTCAGGAGCCTGGCTGTAAGATGTCTGTGGGTGCAGAGCATGAACCAGGTGCCACTGGACAGTTCTCTGACTGTTCCTGGCAGGAGTTAAGAAGTCTTGACCTGGGCCATCAGCCTGGAGCACAGGCTAAAGGGTGCCTAGGGTGCACATCTCTTTTGGTGGGTCTGAGTAGCAAGGCCAAATTCCCAGTGACCTCAGTATTTTCTTTGAAAACAGGAGCTTCTCAGGTGGCACCTCCTCAACCTGACATTGGTACAGTGCAATAAAGATCCCCCTACCCTTACCCACG
Organism: Mirounga angustirostris; assembly: GCF_029215605.1. NCBI lineage: Eukaryota > Metazoa > Chordata > Mammalia > Carnivora > Phocidae > Mirounga > Mirounga angustirostris. The sequence continues at coordinate 17,918,317 of NW_026991724.1, read as the reverse complement.
GCTGGCTGCTTTAGCCTTGGGCATCTTCACACACAGACTCGTGGCCTGGCATAATTCTTTTATTCCCACCCTCTGTGCAGAGCTGCAGCTCCCTAAAGCATATCCCCTGCCCATCCTTATGGGTCTGGTTGGAAATGGGGGGCGGGGTATCATCTTTAATGCTCATAGGACTTGGGCTGAGCCAGGAAGGCCCAAGAAGCCCATTCTACTGATGGCAAACCTGAGGTACTACCCATCAATTAACTTTCATGATGAGAAGTGCCATAGAATCTGGGGAACAATTAGGGTATTGGTGCTCCGGGAAGGGACCACTCAGGTGAGTGTGGGGGGGTCCTGGGTTTGATCCCCAGCTGGCTGGAGCCCAGACCTGATGAGGTCTCTGCTCCAGACAGGGGACACTGAGGACACATGTTGCTGATGCCAGCAGTTTGGGGCCCTTACAAGTGCCCACCCACGCCACTGCCTGCCACCAGCCCCCACTATCCCACTTGGGCCGGAAGGAAGTGGCAGATTCTCTTTAATTTCCTCTTGGCAGTGAGAAGCAAACAAACGGCTACCACATCTCATGGGGCCTCCCCCTCTTACTGGGAGGGGCGTTCTGACCAAAGGTCCCTGCCCTGCACCACCCCCGCTTCCTCCACTGTAAACACACTACTTCTCCTCCCCTTTTCCAAGTTCTATGGGGAGGGGCGTTCCTCTCCAGGCCAAGGCCATGTTTCTCTCATGTCCCTAGGGTCAGGACCCTGAGCCAGCCAGCAGCCCCTGGCCCTGGTGGCCAGAGTGAAAGATCAGGCAGGTGAGGCCTGTCTCAGTCCCGGAGTCGCCCCTCCCTGCACACTTGTTCTTCTGTATGCACTACCAGCCGCCTCCCAGGGCCCATTGCGGTCTGACCTTGGGCAAGTCACTTCTAGTGCTCTTTGGGCCTGAGGGCCCTCCTCTGAGAGGGAGATCAGCTGCTCTCTGCTTGCAGGAGGTTGGCTGGAGGATAAATAGGCCTGTGATAGGGCACTGTGTGGCTAATGGGGTCACTCCATGCTGGGGCTGCCCTAGCTTCCTAGACTAGTGCTCTAAGAGAAGGGACCCCACCCAGGAGACAGCTGAGGCTTGGTCCAGTCTCAGTATCAAGCTTTAGGCCCAATTTCTGTCTGATTTTTCTCACAAAAAACCTGTCTCAGTTAAAATGCCCCCTTTGTCTTTCCTCATATCCCAACTGGAACAGGGCAGACAGAGAGGCCCCCATGGACCCCTGGACATCCTGAGCTAGTCAGAGCTTGTGGAAGGACCCTGTGGTGACCAAATACCAGGTCTAAAGATCCACTTCTGTGGGATTGGGCTGTACCCTCAGGCCTCTTCTCCCACCAGTGTACTTTCCCTGGGGAAGCCCCTTCTCTGGTGGGGTTAGGTTTATTTCTGGGCTATGGGGAAGGAGAGGCAGGGGTGGAGGTCAGCTGTTAAGACAGAGGCTGGAGGGGCGCCTGGGTGGCTCAGTCGGTTAAGCGACTGCCTTCGGCTCAGGTCATGATCCTGGAGTCCCGGGATCGAGTCCTGCATCGGGCTCCCTGCTCAGCGGGGAGTCTGCTTCTCCCTCTGACCCTCCTCCCTCTCGTGCTCTCTGTCTTTCATTCTCTCTCTCGCAAATAAATAAATAAAATCTTTAAAAAAAAAAAAAGAGGCTGGAAAAAAACCAAATAGAGGTGGAGTATGGGAACTTAGAGGGCCCAGGAAAAGCACTGGGGAGAGGGCCATTCACAGGGGAGCAGGTGGAGAGGGGTTCATGTGTGTTCCATAACTGAGGATATCTGGCAAAGATCCTAGGATATGTTGGCTCTCAAACAGTCTCACATTAGCATACTTCAGTGATGCCTGTGCTGGTCTCAGAATGACCTGCCCAAGTCTGGGACCAGCTGGGAGGGCCCAGTCAGGTCTGAAAGCTCCACTCATTGTTCTCACCATGCCCACTTAGGTGGCCACTTAGATGCCCAAAGCCCTCTGTGGGCTAGTGTCCACAACATGTATTCATCTATTCCAGCCACCTAGACTGAGGACTTCCTCTTAGCTCATTACATTTTGGGGATACATGGTTTTGAGCATGAGAGGGAGGGATGAGTAAAGCTGGAAGGGGTGGGGCACATCTTCCGAAGGCCGAGGCAAGAAGACTGGACTTCATGCAGAGATGAGTGGGGAATCTCTTAGCCCTGCACACTTAGTTCCTTCCGGGTGTCAGTCCTGCTCAGAACTCTTCTGTGGCTCTCCACTGCCCTCTGGATCAAGTCCAAATTCCTCAGCCTAGTATCTGAGGACAAAGTGCTGACCCTGTCTTCTCAGCACCCTGTGCTGACCTCAGCAACCAACTTTTCTTCACTTGGAGTTGGCGGGTATTGCCTCTGCCCAGATTGGGAGCTACTCAAGGGCAGTTCTTTTGTCCGCCACAGCCAGCCTTGGTGTGGGTGAGGGGAGCAGGAATAAAAGAAGAATCAGACAAGCTTGTTGAATGGGATATGTGGCATGGAAAGAAAGAACTTTTCTAAACCCTGACTTTCCTCCAAGGCTTCTGTTTCCCCTAATGTGGAACAAAAGGGGCTGGGCTGGGCTAAGCTAAGCTGTACTATCCCATGGCTCAGAGGCCACAGGAGAGCTTTCAACATTGGGGGCTCAGGACCAGACCTATGGCAGCTGATGAAGGTAATGGTAATTTCCCTAAATCTCAGGCCTGGCTCGCATTCACACAGGAGTGAGAAAGGGTATACAGGGACCCACATAGTCCTTGTCCATGAGTCTGTAGTCCTATCTACTGCAGTAGTCCCCTGGCCTCCTGGTTTCACAGGGCTCTCGGAAGGCTGGAGGCAGGTCAGATGACCTGCCATCTACAAGAGCTTTCTAGCTGGCCCGAGGAAGAGCTGATAGGGGAGATCCTGGCTGAGGAAAAGAGGTGGAGAGAAAATGTATCGGTGTGTGTGAGTGGGACAGGATAGTCCCAGCCTGCAGAGCTCTTAGCCATTGCTGCCTTTCTGACCAAGGGCAGTGACACTCTTTCTGCAGTCAGTGCCCACCGTGGCTCCAGCCCTTATCAGTCCAGGTTAGAGTTCTCAGTTTCCTCCAGACCAGAAACCTTCCTAAGATGTAACCCTGTTTAAGTGTTCTCCAGCTGCACAGTGGTGGGGAAACACAGATGGATTGATCACAGATGCACAGATGGATGCATTTGGTGAATGGGTGAATTTTTCAAGGCCTCTCTAGCTTCTGTGTGTGGTCTCTTCCCAGTGATGGGACTGACAGGTCCAGCTCTTCCCTCTTGCATTCCCCCCTGGCCTTGGCTAGTTGAGCCCCTGGTTTGGAGGACAGAGGGGATAGATAAAGGTCCGTTTTCTCAATCCAGATGATAACCTAGGGAAGTATGTTGGGGGGAGGTCTAGGCAGGGGGACGACAACACATCCTGAAATTGCTCATTAGGAGGATATTTCACCCACACAATGCTGTTTACTCCCTCTCTTTGACCCCTGTTATTTTCTTCTGTCCCTAACCTCCCCCTCCCCCAGAATTCTGAACATGTAAGTTCCTTGCTCTAAATCCTTCTATGGCTCCCTACTGCCCTCAGGATAAAGTCTAGATACTTTGCAGTGGCCTATAGCACTCTTCCCATTCATCTGGCCTTACCTTTGGCTTCTGCTCACTGCCTGTGCTTTCTGATTTCTAAGTTTTTGGAAATCTGTCCTCTGCCTGGAATCATCTTCCTCACCTCTCAGCCATCTTTCCAATTCCTACTTAGCCCTGTGGAGGCCCTGCAACCCTGGGGGATTATGAAACTTTCTGGAGATCCTGGCACATCCCTAATCTCTTTGCACAGTGATTATAGACTTGCTGGCCTCCTCTCCCCAACCCCTGAAGGGCGACTAATTTATCTCTGCTTCTCTAGGTCCAGCTCAGGTATGTGTACAGAGCATTGAGCAGGAAAAATTTTCTGACCTCAGGGATGTACCAATCCAAGATGAACATCTCATCTACTCTGGACATTATCTGTCCTCCTGACCCAAAGCCTACTTAGGCCTTCCTTAGGGCTCCCTGGTAGCTCAGGTATCAGTCCATATATTGAGACCTTTCTACAAAGCATTCCACTTTGTCCTCTTCGCCTTTTTGTGGGTGAGTGCCTGGGCCCTTGCACCTGCACCCAAGCCTCTGAGACCTAGTGCCCTGAGTTCCTACAGCAACTTCCTTCTAGAGATACTATGCCCTGTGGGGCCTGGAGCTAGGGAAGTAGGTCAGTGCTACTTTTCCCAGCTCCTGGTCCACCCTGCGTCTTGAAGGAGCCCTAAGTAAACAAGCCAGGCTCAGCGTCCCCTGGCACGGCCGCCACCCCAGGCTCAGGAGGAGGCGTCCTGGGTCTCAAGGGAAGAGAGGCGCTCTGGGGAGGGACCGAGAGCGAAAAACAGTTCTTCAGACACAGTGTCACTTCCTCTCCATTAACAACCACTCAGTTTGGGTAGCGGGTCCTCCCGCTTTCACGGATGTGCACCGGGATGCTAAGGTCATCGAGCCCATGAGTGGTGCGAGTTCACGACGGGTCTTCTGGTTCAATCAGCTTCGACTTCCAGCAATGGACCGACCTTGCTGGTGGGGCTTTGCCGAGGGCTCGAATGCGCCGGCTGTCCTCCAGAGAGCAGCTGCCAGCTCCTAGGGACAGACAAAGGCGCAGCCACCCGGCGCGGGCCCCGCCCCGAAGGGCTGGGTCTGCATTGTTGAGCTGAGACTCGGGACTCCTCAGGCTGCGCAGGTCTCCTCCGGCTCCGCCCCACCTTAGCTGGAGGCTCGGCCCGGCCCTGCCTTCCCTAGACTCCGCCATTAGGGTTGGGGTGGCGGGATGAGCGTGTGAGTGTCGTTCACGTAACCCTCTCCGGCACTGACACCGTCCCTAAACCCAGCCATCGGAGCAACATTTCAGCCGCCCGTCTCCAAACCCATAACCCTACTCAACGTGAGCTCTGCCCAATAAGGAAAGGGATCTTCGATTGGCGGGTGGACTGGATTGCACTCAATCCAATTAAGAGGGCCCTGGTTTAGAAGTTAAGGAGAGAATAGCGGCCAAACTACAACTCCCAAGAGCTAGTGGGGCCATCCAACTCTCTGTGCACGTGACTTCCTCCTCCCCGAGAGGGAATCACGCGGTAGGCCGGCGAGGGGGGCGGAGCCATTGGGCGAGCGGGGGCGCCAGTGGCCGATGGGCAGCACGGTCGGATGGGCGCGCAGTAGGGGGCGGGGTTAGGCGTGCTACCCTGCGCGGCAGCGCGCTGGCGGCGGCGGCGGCGGCGGGTGTTGGGGGGCGGGGAATATCGGCTAAGGCGGCCGTGGCGGCTTAGGCAGTAGCGACAGGCTGTGGCGGCGGCTCCTGGTGCGACTCGGCGCGCGGCCAGCTCTCGAGTTTGGAACGGAACGCTCGGTGTCACGGTCCCCGCCCGGAAACTTCGCCGCGGAGCCGCGACCTCCTGGCCCGCGCGGCCCGGCATGAAGCGGCGCTGAGGAGCTGCCGCCGCCGCCGCCGCCGCCGCCTCCGTCGCCGCCGCCGCCACAGGAGGAGCCGCAGCACCCTGGGCCACGCCGATGACTACTGCAAACTGTGGCGCCCACGACGAGCTCGACTTCAAACTCGTCTTTGGCGAGGACGGGGCGCCGGCGCCGCCGCCCTCGGGCTCGCGGCCTGCAGGTGGGTGCCGGGCCGGGCGGGACCGGGGAGCGTCCCCTCCTCTCCTGGTTCGCACGAGCTCGTCCCTTCCCTGGTCCCTTGGTTGTCCCGGGATTAGTAACACCGTGTGTGTGTGTTTGTGCGTGCGGTGAGTGAAGAGCGGATTTAAATTGCTGAAGAGGCGTGTGGGTCGCAGCGACGTGTAAGTGGCCGCGGGCTTGGCTGGAAGCGAACTAGTGCGGAACTCGACTCCGGGACGCTTGTGGCTAGTGGACGCCTGCGGTTTGGAGGCCGAGGGTCGGGGCCGTTGCCCAAGTGGCGTCTGGTTGTCGCTGCTTTGCCAGCGTGGTGCGGAGAAAAAGCTGTCCCTGTGAAGTGGAAGCGCACTTGGCTTTTCATCTATCCCAGGTTTTTAACATTTTTTATTTGAAAGGTGCACATGCTTGAGATGTAGGAGTTCTCAAAAATTCGTGCACATGTCTGTTTAAATCTACTTTGTTAGGAGAGTAATGCCATTGGGTTAACACTTGTGCAAGTTTATGGCCCACGTTTAATTCGAAGTGTAACTATAACGGGACTTTTGCAAACTGGATTTCTTTTCTTGAGCAAAATGTTTCGGAAGATTAAAAAAAGTGGGGTGCCTTGTTCATAATTCTAGAAAGTTCTGGAACTCAGTCTTTATTTTAATTAAAAGCTCACCGCAGAAGATGTTTTGGAGGAGGTCGTGAATTAGGAAGATTGGGCACCATAATGGTTGGAGGTCAGACCAATCAGGAAATAGAAACAGGATGGCTGGGGACTAAGAGCTCTCCTGTGACCTGGTTTGGAATACTGTGGTTCATTAAGTTCAGTTTCCCTATTGCATATGCAGGCGAACTTCAAAAGAGAGATGGATAAGACTAATTCCTATTTATTCTTTCTGGGTATTAGATGAATTACTTCATGATCATATTGATGTTCCATTGCACTGAAAAACATATCTGAACGTGAAAGCTAAAGGATTTTTTGGACAGTATTTGTCTTATCAGCCCTTTTAGTGTTTATATGTTGTCTTTTTCAGCATAGTAATTTCAATTAGCAATAATCGCGCCTCGGATAAACCTCATTGGCTACGATACTGCCACTGCGCAAAGCTTCAGCATAGTAATTTACAATAGTTATTTGTTGCCTGAGTTTATTTCAATTCCACAGGCATTGTTTGAGCACCTATTAGGTTGAAGATACTGTTAGGTACTTTGTAGTGTTGTGTTGGATGCAAAAAAGGCCTGAGGCCCCTCAAGGAGCTTGGGAAATGGGAGGGGGACACATAACCCAAATAATTATGCCCCCAGGCTGACTGCATGGTGGTATGTGTTACAACATAGGTAGAAACAGGAAAAGTGGCATTTGTGGAGAGAGTAGCAATGAATTGTGTGTTTAGATTATTGGGATTTAATAAAAACAGACCTTTTTAATGAGTATTTTTATTACAAAGAAGATAAACAGTTGGTGATATCCGCAGACTTTTCTTGAGCACAGACTTGATTAGAGCATGTTATATACCAAATTCATGATCAATAAAGGAGTGTCCTTATGTAAGTAGGAATTGTATGTACATCCAAAAAAATGGATAACATTTAAGAGCTATGAAAACAGCTTTTTAAGAAATGTTTTTTGCCATAAAACCCCAAAAACCATTTTGATACTGAAATGAGTCTAGAAGGAGTTAAAGTTTGAAACTTGACTTATAAATGAAATTCCCAAATTTAAACTTGAGCAGTTTTATTTGATAAAAAGTCCACTTTAAAATATTGGGATAGCTGTATTTTTAAAGGGTTTTTTTTTTTTTTTTGGTCCCCAGTTAAGGTGAAATACACATGACATACCCATTTTAAAGTGAGCAATTCAGTGGCATTTAGTTCATTGACAGTGTTGTGCAACCTCTTGTATCTAGTTCCAAACCATTTTCATCACTCCAGAAGGAAGCCCCAAACCTATTTAAGTAGTTGTTCCTCATTCTCCCTTGTTTCCTCCCACCCCCTGGCTGCCCAGTCCCTAATCTGTGATTTGTTTGAATGGATTTAGCAATTCTGGATATTTTGTGTAAATGGAATCATATAAAGGTGTTTGGCTTCTTTCACTTAGCATAGTATTTCATGGTTCATCCATGTTGTAGAATGCATCGTTACTTCATTCGTCTTTATGGCTGAATAATATTCTATTGTATATATACCCCCAGTTTATCCTTTCCTCCAGTGATGGACACTTGGGCTGTTAACTGCCTTTGGTTATTGTGAATAGTGCTGCTATGAACATTTAGCAGCTAATTTAAAAATTCTGAGAAGGATGTGTTATATGTTCAAAATTATTTGTTCACAAAATTAGTTTTCATTTTAATAAGTATAATTATGAGTGTGTAGTTTGAATATTTTATTTATTTACTTGACAGAGAGAGAGCAAGAATGCATGCACAAGTAGGGTGAGAGGCAGAGGGAGAGGAGAAGCAGGCTCCCCGATGAGCAGGGAGCCCAGCAGGGGACTTGGTTCTTTTTTATTTCCTCTTGTTTCCTGGGATCAAGACCTGAGCCAAAGGCTGTCGCTTAACCAACTGAGCCACCCTGGCGCCTCTATGCGTGTGTAGTTTGAGGGAACAAGTAGATTAACTGACATGCTTTTAGGATGGCAATAGGCAGTAGAGTGAGCCATGAGAATAAAATTGCTTGGCAGAATTAAGACCAGTATGGGGTTATATCAGTGTGTTTACATGTTTATGGATTTTCTTCCTTACTGGATCGAAGGTTTCATGAAGGCAGGGATGATGTCTATATTTTGTTCATAGTTGTATGATCGATGCCTAGCATAGTGCCTTTAACATAAGTGGGCACCCAGTATTTGTTGAATTAATGAATAAATACCGCTTAAGTTTTTTTTTTTTTTTTTAAAGATTTTTTATTTATTTATTTGAGACAGAGAGAATGAGAGAGAGAGAGCACATGAGAGGGGGGAGGGTCAGAGGGAGAAGCAGGCTCCTTGCTGAGCAGGGACCCGATGCGGGACTCGATCCAGGGACTCCAGGATCATGACCTGAGCCGAAGGCAGTCGCTTAACCAACTGAGCCACCCAGGCGCCCAATACCGCTTAAGTTTTGAGCTCACTTTTTCTGTGGTAGAGGAAGTTGATGAGACTTGTTTCAATTCTTTCGCTTTTAGTGGTCAGTCCCCTAAGACAGCAGATCTAGGAATTTGGGGCTGAAGGTTTTCCATCTCTTTGAGGGTTTGAGAGTATTTGTATCACATGTACATTTCCATACAGAAGATTTTTGAAAAATATTTGGAGGAAGGGATAATGGATGGGAACTGAGGATAAACAGAGGGGCTGAATTTAGTGAATGTTCTAAGAGAAAGCTTGTTAAAGTACAAATTAGATGTTTTGATACTTGATAATGTCGGATACATTTATGACTGAGTTTTTAAGATTATTGCTTTGGGAGGTGTTTTGAGATTTTTTCCATTAAAGAAAATTTAAGACCCTGGAGTCCTTAGCAATGAGGCTAGTTTTGATTTTTTTCAGTTAAAAATGAATCAAACTATTTTGTTTAAATTTTCTTAATACCTTGCTTTAAAATGAAGATATACTTCAGTAGTAAATAGAAAATTTTAAGTTGGTAAGTGTTTAATGCCTTTCACTAATATTATTTGCCATTATAAAGGGCAGCTTCTGGTGCTTTATTTGAGGGTACTGATTGTGTATCTCTAATTTAGTTTGATGTTGTAATAATCTTTTCAAATTCAAAGTTTGACTCTCAGGGCTGGTCCATTATTAAATATTGACTTTCTAGTCCTGAATGAGAGTCACTGGAAGGAGTGTGTGCCATATACTGACTGCATAGTATCTTTTCTACTGCTGCTTTTTAAGAGGGGAGAAATATCTTAGATACAATATGTATTTTTGTAAGAAATTTGCTTTCGGATAAGATGTGTAATTTTGTTGGCTATCACTTTAATACACAACTTTTTCCTGTGTAAATCTGAGGAACTTTTCCTAGATGATCATCAAAGTCTTTAATTTGTAGTGTTCTTTGTATAGTGCTTGAAACTCTGATTCATGTTTTTTTTTTTTAAGATTTTATTTATTTATTCATGAGAGACAGAGAGAGAGAAAGAGAGAGAGGCAGAGGGAGAAAGCAGGCTCCTCACTGAGCACGGAGCCTGACGCAGGACTCCATCCCAGGACCCCGGGATCATGACCTGAGCCAAAGACAGACGCTTAACCATCTGAGCCACCCAGGCGCCCTGATTCATGTGTTTTTTATAATTTAACTGTCTCAGATAATTTTCTTACTTTTCAGTTTCTATTGATAATTTTTCCTCAAAGTTTTTGTTTTATCTATGTCAAATGAGATAAGGTATTTAAAGCTCTTAGCACAGTTTTTGGTCCAATAGTGCTCATTAAGTGCTGTTAGTTAACATTTCTTAACACACACACACGCACGCGCGATAGGTTATTTTTTTATTTCCTCTTGTTTCCTAGATCCTTCTCTCTATGCTAAACTAAAACACTGAGGGTGAGTAGGGGCAGATAGGAGATCCAGTTATTTTAAACCTTGCATAGAGAAGTTGTAATATTTGTCTTAGACATTTTTACTCTATCTTCTTCTGTTATTCTTTTCAGTGTTAACCTCATTTCTCATATTTTACTAAATAGAAGTACTGAAGGTCACTTGCCTTTATGTTTTTCTACTTTCTGGAATTAAACTGTTAGTATGGTGTGAAAGTTGATTTGCTAACCATACTAAGTATAATTGGATATTTAAATCAGTATGAAAAAAGGGAAGTTGCTTGTATGGTTTCCTGTAGAAATTTAATGGTGTGTTTGTGTGTAGCGCATTAGGTAGTGTCTAGGAGGAGATGATTACTGCTGAGCCTTAGTTTCATACCATAGGTCAGCTTTTTTGAATGCAGTGAGAATATGTATCTGGTGATTGAGTCACTGACAGATATTTCAGTATTTCACTTGGAAGAATAATTTAATATTCTGTTTCTTTTTTACATTTTTTTATTTTTTATTTTTTTAAAGATTTTATTTATTTATTCGACACAGAGAGAGACACAGTGAGAGAAGGAACACAAGCAGGGGGAGTGGGAGAAGGAGAAGCAGGCTTCCTGCAGAGCAGGGAGCCCAATGCGGGGCTCGATCCCAGGACCCTGGGATCATGACCTAAGCCGAAGGCAGATGCCTAACGACTGAGCCACCCAGGTGCCCCTAATATTCTGTTTCTTTGATACTTCCTGATAGGGGTAGATGCTCCTGGGGGTATTAGCAGAATTTTGTGATGGAGCTGTCATATGTTGCGTTAAAATTTCATCAATGGAAGAGCATTGCTATACCGCTATACCTGCATTTTCTTAGGTTTTCCCATTTGCCAATACAAAAGAGACATTTTGGCATATTTTCTAAATTTAGTAGAAGTAATACTGTAGTAGTTATATTACATGATATAAAAATTAAAACTTGGGTATTATGTACATGGCCAAGAAATTGTGGGTCTTGTGAGGCCTGTATCTTCAGCATTTAAGGGCATTTAAGGTATTAATTTAACGTAAATGGTAGAATCAGCTTATTGTTATGACTTGCCTTTCTGTGACAACGAGTAAACTTTGCCAATAATTGTATGTATTTTTATTGAGGGCATATCCCAAGCTCTGCTTTTGAGTTTTGCTCTTTATTTTTTCAATGAAGTGTGATCATAAAGACATTTTTGGTAAGAAAATGTGAAAAGTGTTTTTCTTTAGAGAATGTAATAAAGTACTGATATATAAAATGGAAGCCTACTAAGAGAAGATAAGCAGTTGTGTTACTGATCGTTTATGGTGAAGTTATACTGAAGTTTATATTATACTGAAGTTTAATGTGTCCTTTACTTTCCTTATTAGTATTGAGTAGTTGATGATTCAGTATGGTGATGTTTTATTTTAAATAAGAGGTGGGGTTGAGGAAACCATAATAAGGTGAAGTCAGTCGTATTACTCTTAAGAGATAGGAAACCCGAGTAGGTTGAGCCTCATTTGATAGTAAGCTGCAGTTTGACTGCTCACAGCAGTAACATAAATAAGGGAGGTGTTGTCTAAAGCTGTCCTGGTGGGTCAGGGGAGTAGACATAGCGGACTTGGCAGTAAGCCTGGCTTCTAAAACAAAATCCAAGTCATCAAATTGGCCCAGGCATGCCATATGAGGTTCAAGTAACAGTGGAATTTAAGAGGAGTGAGTTTGTTCATGGAGGCTTTAGGAGAGTCACAAGCAGGAGTAAGCATTTTAATAGCCATAATTTTAACTCAAACGTAGTATGGATCTGCATATATTTTAGCATTTCAGATAATGTTTATATAAGTATAATGGATGGCTCTCACCTGCTTGCCTGAATTCAGTAGACTTTAGAAGAGAGGAACAATTGGACCTGTAAGATTCAAGTAGTATGGTCTATGAACTTTCCTTGAGGTGCTACCTGAAATTTAATCATCGGGTCAGTTCTAGTTATGTTGATACCCTGTGTGCAAAGGAACTACATGTCTATGAAAGTCAGAAAATCCCTAGTACACAGGAGAAGTAACTTTGAACGCTCCATTTTCCTACAAAATGTAAAGTTTGGATATGTCTTATGTTACAGAAGCAGGTGACAGTTTTAATTTTTTTCAATACATTTTCAGTGTCTTAAAATAATTTTTATATTTCTAAACTCTGTGGTAAAATTCTTTTTAAATTTTATTTATTTATTTATTTGAGAGAGAGAGAACCAGCGGTGGGGAGGGGCAGAGGGAGAGAGAGAGAGAGAGAGAAGCAGACTCCCTGCTGAGCAGGAAGCCCGACGCGGGCTTATCCCAGGATCCAGAGATCGCGACCTGAGCTGAAGGCAGCCTCTTAACCGACTGAGCCACCCTGGTGCCCCTCTGTGGTAAATTTTTATCAGCTTTGCTGTTTATTTTAGTTAGAAAATAGGATTAAATGAGCTTTGGAATTAATATTGAGTAATAACTTTTCAGTAATGTTAATTTATATCATATGAAAAAATATTTCTGAAAACATTTTTTCCCATCAAGGTGATTAATCATTAGCCAGAACACTTTAATGGACAGTTTGTGAGTTGTACTTAAATGTAAATATTTTTCAGTATTGTTTTAAAAAAGGTTGTTAGGGACGCCTAGGTGGCTCAGTCGTTAAGCATCTGCCTTCAGCTCAGGTCATGATCCCAGGGTTCTGGGGTTGAGCCCTACACCCGGGTCCCTGCTCCGCAGGAAGCCTGCTTATCCCTCTCCCACTCCCCCTGCTTGTGTTCCTGCTCTCACTCTCTCTCTCTCTGTCAAATAAATAAAATCTTAAAAAAAAAAAAATAAATAAAAAAGGTTGTTAAATAAAAATGACGGGAAAAAATGATATTCAAAAGTTGTTGAAGCTAGGGGCACCTGCCTGGCTCAGTTGGAAGAGCATATGACTCTTGATTGATCTCGGGGTCATGAGTTCAAGCCCTACCTTGGGTGTAGAGATTACTTAAAAAAAAAAAAAAAAAAGTAAACTCAAAAAAGATTGTTGGGGGCCCTTGGGTGGCTCAGTTGGTTAAGCATCTGCCTTCAGCTCAGGTCATAGTCTCGGGGCCCTGGGATGGAGCCACCCTCCCGCCTGCTCAGCAGGGAGTCTTCTCCCTCTGCCCCTTCGCCCACCCCGCTTGTGCACAAATGCTGTCTCTCAAATAAATACGTAAAATCTTTAAAAAAAATTGTTGAAGCTAGATGATGGCTATATGAGAGTTTATTGTAATATTTTCTGTATTTTTTGTATGTTTTAAAATTTTCATAATAGAAGGTTTAAAAAATGACATTCAGAAACTCTTCAAGTTCCTTAAGGTCTTAGATTAGGATAGGAAAAATGGTTTTTTTTTTTTAAAGATTTTATTTATTTATTTGAGACAGAGAGAATGAGAGACAGAGAGCATGAGAGGGGGAGGGTCAGAGGGATAAGCAGACTCCCTGCCGAGCAGGGAGCCCGATGCGGGACTCGATCCTGGGACTCCAGGATCATGACCTGAGCCGAAGGCAGTCGCTTAACCAACTGAGCCACCCAGGCGCCCCGGAAAAATGTTTTAAAATGGCATTATGAGGGGCACGTGGGTGGCTCAGTTGGTTAAGCATCCAGAGCTCAGGTCTGAATCTGGGGTCTTGAGTTCTAGCCCTGCATTAGGCTCCTTGCTGGGTGTGGAACCTACTTAAAACAACAACAAAATAAAATAGCGTTATAAAGTTAATAAGATTTGCTGTTGCATGTAATTAAAAAAAAAAATAAACTGGTTTAGCTGGGCTCCTGGTAGGCTCAGTTAGTGATCTCCTGTCTGGGATCAGGCTCAGGGCTCAGCAGGGAGTCTGCTTCTCTCCTTCTTCTGCCCCTCTGCCCTGCATGCTTGGGCAAGCTCTTCAAATAAGTAAATAAAAATCTTTTAAAAAATAAACAAAAACTGGTTTAGCAAATAAACAATATAAAAATTGGTTGTGCTATGTCTGATTTACAAAACCCATTACTCTCTTTAATTAGTATTAGTAGTGGGATGGTGAGGTGAGTTAGTGTACATAAATAAAAAGTGAACTGATCTTTTGGTATGCTTTTAAGTAGGTATTTTTTAGGGGTGCTTGGATGGCTTAGTCTGTTAAACGTTGGACTCTTGGTTTCGACTCAGATCATGATCTCATGGGTTGTGGGATCGAACCCTGGAGACCTGGAGATGTGCATCGGACTCTGTGCCCAGCGGGGAGTCTCCTTGAAGATTCTCTCCTGCCCATCTCCCCACTTGCACCCTCTCTCTCTCAAATAAATAGATCTTTTTTTAAAAGTAGGTATTTAAAAAAAAATTTAAAGATTTTATCCATTTATTAGAGAGAGAACGCATGGAGGGCAGAACCTGAGGTGGGGCTTTGACCCATGATTCCAAGACCCTTGACCCGGGTGGAAACCAACAGTTGGAGGCCCAGCCAACTAAGCCACCCAAGTGCCCTGGTATTTCTTAATTTTTTAAAATGTTTTCTGACTATGGGGTCAGAAAAATTCACTTACTGCTTAGTAATTTAAGGGCTTCATGATATTATTTTTTATTATTATTATTTGTTTTTTAATGTAGGCTTGGCATCCAGCACAGAGCTTGAACTCATAAGTCTGAGATTGAGACCTCAGCTGAGATCATGAATCGGTCACTTAACTGACTGAGCCACCTGGGCTCCCTGAGCTTGAAATTATTTTTGAAAATATTAATGTTTTATCATATTGCTTGTATCTGTCAGTCTAATATTTATTTATTGTCAGTTCTCTTGAACTTTTAGATTTATGATGAAATGGAACTAGAGGACTTGGTCTTAATTTTAAGACTACTTTTTTGTTTTTTTATTTTTTATTATTTTTTTAAAGATTTTATTTATTTATTTGAGAGAGAGAGATTGAGAGAAACAGTGGGAGGAGGGGCAGAGGGAGAAGCAGTCTCCCTGTGGAGCAGGGAACCAGATGCGGCGATCCTAGGACCTCAGGACCATGACCTGAGCGAAAGGCAGACGCTTAACCGACTGAGCCACCCAGGCTCCCCAAGACTAGAGTTTTAATCCTACTATGTAATTTATAGTGATTAACTGACAAAAATAATTGACGTGTAAAGTCTTGTGAAAATTTTGTGAACATTTCAGAGCAAACAAAATCTGAAATTTATTCTCTTACATCTTGACATTTGTGAGATCATATTTAATACTAAAGGAATATAGGTATTAAACTTGTCCTTTATAATTGGAAAGGCTTTGGGGAAAATATACAAAGTTTCATCTAAATGTTACTTTTTCTTTTTTTTATTGCAATGTAAAAGTTTTAAGGAAACTTTGATTTCCTCTGATATTAATACTACTTTATAGTTTCGCCTCCTTTCAGTAGAGGGTTGTTCAATAAAAATGACATTCAGGAAAAAAATGACATTCAGAAATGGTTGAAGCTAAATGATATATGAGGACTTCTTCTTATACTACCTGCTTTATGTTTGAAAACTTCCGTAATACAAAGTTTTGAAACTTTTTTGAACATAATGCAAAAAGAGTAAGAAATGCATTTTATGTTTCATCCCAACACAAGCATACATATTTATACACAGAAAACTGAGATAGAAGTTTCAGATAAAGCAGCATTTACCTCTATTCTGTGACATTACCTTGACATTTTCTTTTTCATTATATTAAACAATTGTTCAAACCTTTAGTTTGAAAAACAGAGTTTTAGGAAATGGTTTCGTAATTCTGATTATATTAATAACTTAGGTCATAGAGATGTTCTTGTTATTCAGGCCATATTTCCTTATGTCTGTAGTTTTGTTTTTGTTTTTTTTTAAAGATTTTATTTGTTTATTTGACAGAGCGAGAGCAAGAGCAGGAACAAGCAGGGGGAGTGGGAGAGGAAGAAGCAGGCTTCCCGCCAAGCAGGGAATGTGGGACTCGATCCCAGGACCCTGGGATCACGACCCGAGCCGAAGGCAGACGCTTAACAACTGAGCCACCCAGGTGCCCATGTCTGTAGTTTTAATACATTTTTTTTTTAATTACTTTTTATTGGATTACTTTATTACTATCTTTTATTGGGTTACTTGGTTCCTCAGTTTTGTCACTTTCTGAAAATGAGTTGTATCTCCCCATTTTTCTCTGCTCTGTGACCATACTCAAATCTTGGTCACCTCCTGTTTGGATTTATGAAATTTTCTCTTCAAATTTTATTCCCCCCCCAAATCATTTTTGAAAGTCACAAGCCAAGGGCATCTTTGATTCCTGTTCCTTGCATCTATACCATGCCTCCTCACTGGTCTTTCTCATGCTCTACCTGTTTTAGATCCCTCACTCTCTATGTTAATAGAATAGTAATTATCATCTTTAATTTTATTCAACTTTTTTCAGTGTCAGTGTGAAACCTTCGCTGTACCCATTTATCTGAACTGCCTCTGCCAACCACATGTTTCATAGTCTTTCTTTTTTGAGTCAATTTATAAACACTATTTTGAGGTACTGCTGAGTTAGGTCTAGGTTCTAGATTCATGTTTGTTGCGGTCTTGTGTGACATTGCTAAAAAGCACAGAATAGTTTTTGGCTAATAATCCTTTCATTTTATAAGAGAGGATATTGAGGTTCAAGTTTCTTTGCCCAGGGTCATTTAACCAGTTAGTCGCAAAACAAAAACCCAGGACCTCTGACTCCTATTCCTTTCTTCTTCTCTAGAAAGTTGCTTGATTTCTTCTTGAAAATTGTAGAGTTGTTTTTGCACAGCTGATAATTTTGATCATTTTTGTAACTGTTCCTTTTTGTGTTTGTGTTCTATTAGGTCTATAGAACTGTTTCTGTTCTATTACATAAATACTTAATTTAATTGAGTACCTGTTATGTGCAAGGTATTTTTATGTATATTATCTCTAAGTCTTATGATAATCTGAAGAGGTAGGTGTTATTTCCATTTGTTTTTAAAGATTTATTTGTTTTAGAGAGAGAGAAAGAGAGCTGGGGGGGGGAGGTGGGGCAGAAAGAGGGGGAGAGGGAGAATCTCAAGCAGACTCCCTGCTGAGCTTGATCCCAGGACGCTGAGATCATGACCCTAGTCTAAACCAAGAGCCCGATGCTTAACTGACTGAACCACCCAGGTGCCCTTGTTTTAGTTCTGTTTAATACCTGAGGAAACAGGGCGCCTGGGTGGCTCAGTTGGTTAAGCGACTGCCTTCGGCTCAGGTCATGATCCTGGAGTCCTGGGATCGAGTCCCACATCGGGCTCCCTGCTTGGCGGGGAGTCTGCTTCTCCCCCTGACCCTCCCCACTCTCATGCTCTCTCTATCTCATTCTCTCTCTCAAATAAATAAATAAAATCTTAAAAAAAAAAAAAAATACCTGAGGAAACAAATGCCGGGTCTGACTATCTAGAAAGTGGAAGATAGGGCATTTGAATCCTATTTTTGTTTGTGTTGTTTTGTTTTGTTTTGAAGTAATCTCTACACCCAACATGGGGCTCGAACTTACAACCCTGAGATCAAGAGTTGCATGCTCTACCGACTGAGCCAGCCAAGTGACCCTGAGCCCTGGTTTTTTTTTTTTATTTAGGCTCTTTCTACTATGCCTCTTGCCTCTCAGAAAGAGTTTTTTTTTTTTTTTTTAAGATTTTATTTATTTATTTGACAGAGACACAGCGAGAGAGGGAACACAAGCAGGGGGAAAGGGAGAGGGAGAAAAGCAGGCTTCCCACTGAGCAGGGAACCCAATGTGGGGCTCAATCCCAGGACCCTGGGACCATGACCTGAGCCGAAGGTGGACACTTAAAGACTGAGCCACCCAGGTGCCCCAGAAAGAGTTTTAAGTACAGAAATATTCAGGTTTTCCTTTGGTAAAACCAAGACTCCTGATGAGCACATGCAATCAAAATATATGTGGGCTAGGGCTTACGAGTTACATGTGTGTTCTTGTGACTAGATTTTCTGCTTTTGGCTCAGATTGGCTGCTTGAGGGATGATGCTTCTACTCCTGCCTGTTCTAGAAATTTTTAAATGGTAGCAGTATTACAGCCAGGACAAAAGCAGGTACTGCACAGCTAACTGTGCTAGGCCCAAATTTAGCTGTTAGGCTTCTTTTCTTTGCTTCCTTGCAGATCTGGAGGTCAAGAGATCATGTTGTTCTAGGTTTTCAGTAATGCGGACTTGGCCTTTCTCTTTGACAACTCCCTCCTGTGTTGTCCTGATTAGGGCCTGATGTGTGACCTTTGCAGGCTATTTTACATTTATGATTTAAAATTTAAAGCATTTTTTGACTTGTCAAAATTGCTCTAAACCTAAATGAGGGAAAAGTTAAGAATTTAAAAAATGTGAAATTACTAGTTAGGGCAGTTTTTTTGTTGTTTGTTTTAAGTTAACATTTTGCTTTCACATGTTCTAAAAGATATATATGTACTATTTATTTCTTTGGTTGAATTTATTTTTATTTTTATTGTTTTAAAGATTTTACTTATTTGACAGAGAGAGAGCCAACACAAACAGAAGGAGCAGCAGGCAGAGGGAGAGGAAGCAGGCTCCCCACTGAGCAGGGAGCCCGATGAGGGGCTCAAACACAGCACCCTGGGATCATGACCTGAGCCGAAGGCAAACGCTTAATGACTGAGCCACCCAGGCGCCCCTCTTTGATTGAATTTAGATCCCAAGTAAAATCGATCTACCATCTACCATCTATAGCCAACTAACACTGATTCAGTTTTTTCTTTGATATTTTGGTCATTTTGCCATCTGTCACCTACTCTTATCTCTCAAGATCAGTATTGCCGTTTGGGCTTCTCTTTGCGTGCTCCCTATTTCTTTTACACACACCCAGTTATCTCTGAGCTTTACCAGAACTCTACTTTTCAGAGCAAAGGCAAGAAAGCTCTTTTGTTATATTACCTTGTAAATGTTGGCTGATCACTATTTTTGAAACTTCATTGACTTTTTATCATTAGATTGCTATTTGAAAGAAATAGTAATACTTTAAAATTTCTAGTTTAAACATATGCAAAATAGTTATATTTGGGGTTGGTATATTTGGTAGGGGGAGGGAAAGAGATACAAACACGACTACACTTGACTGTTTTCTTTTTAAGAGTGAGGAAGGACTGTTCCAGAAGAAGCCTACAGCAAACAATCTCTGATTTCATTGACCAAAATTGGGTTACATTCCCTTTCCTAAATTAGTCACTGGTAAAGACTGAGGGAATTATTCTTAGCCAACCAGGCCCATCCCTTGGCCTGAGGATGTGGTTGACTTCCCCTGAAGCACATGGCTGCATGAGAGAAGAATGGATAGATAGGTGCGTAGAAGAAAATATATTAGGGAGGAAGGAGAAAATTGAGGGGCTGGGAGGAGAGGATCAACCAAAAGAATCCTCTGCGCTTACTATCCACAGTTTGTTAGCAGTTGAGGAACTTTAAAATGTAAATGCAACTTTTATTATGCAGTTACTTTTTGTGGCACTTGCTTTTTTCTTGCTCTGTCAGAGTTCTTGGGGTGGACATGGGAGCTTATATAAGTACAGAGAAAGACTGAATCGAGTATGGCTAATAGGTTTCTGTGAATGGTGGGTGGGTTATTTGGGACAGCAAATTCATGTTCCTTGTGTGGTTCAGGTGGAATCAGGTGGCTATGCAGGCATATAGAAGCATAAAGACAGTCATCTAGTTAAGCAATCCTGATTTTTCAAAATAGCATTAAGTGTTAATTGCTAGCCTGAAAGGAACCTAGAATTTGTTAAATGGTAAAATAGAAGGATATGCACTGGGAAGAGAAAGTAAAAACTAGGGGTGCCTGGGTGGCTCAGTTGGTTAAGCGTCTGCCTTCGGCTCAGGTCATCGATCCCAGGGTCCTGGGATCGAGCCCTGCATTGGACTCCCTGCTCAGCGGGAAGCCTGCTTCTCCCTCTCCCACTCCCCCTGCTTGTGTTCCCTCTCTCTCTGTGTCTCTGTCAAATAAATAAAATCTTAAAAGAAAAAGAAAAAGTAAAAACTAGATATAGGAAGATTGTATAAGATCTTAGAGTAACTGAGAGGGAGGGGAACTCAAGACTATTAGCTGAGTAAATGTACAAAATCATTCAATCTTTTAATAAAATTTATTATATCATTATTTGTGAATACAGTTCAGTTTATTGGAGTGGACATGGAAATAAGTGCAGCAATATCTATGTAATACAGGTACAGAGAAGGCCCTCCGAACACATAAATGACAACTTTGAGAGGTCAGAGAAGAGGTTACATTGAGCTGGATCCAGTAGAATGAGTTTCCTAGATAGATAAAGGAGGAAGTCTATTTCAGATTCATTGATGACCACATCCAAAGACCCAAGTTAGGGAGTCCTTTAATTTGGTAAGGTTGAAGATCAGGCTATAGTATTCAGATTTGGCCAGAGGAGAGCCTATTATTTCATAATGAGGAATTTGGATTTTAGGGAGCCATTGAAGGATTTGAAGCTGAGGAGGAACGCCAAATTTGTGGCTTAGATCACTAGGCTACGTTGGATCATGGATTAAGGCAGGAATTGAGGGAGTGGGGCTGGGTGGGTGGGGGCCGCAAATGTATCTGAGAAATCATAAGGGCAGAGGAGTAGAGATGGCAAGGTGGGAATAAAGCTGAGATAGATTTAGGGGAAAGAAATCAGTAGGACCTGTTATCAGTTGAGTAAAGAGAGGAAGGAGGCTAGAATTATTTCATTTCAATTGTGATAGGAGAAGCGGATTTGGGGGGGGGGGAGAAGGAAAGTTGATTCAGGCATTAATAAGATGTTTAATAAAATGTTTCAGGTATTACTAAAAATGTGGGAGGCTTATATACCATTTTACCAGAGTGATAAAATGTGGAGAAGAGACTAAACCAAGTAAAAAGAGAATTTGGTCTTGTGGGGAGGAGGGTGGTAGTTGTGGGAAGGTGACTAGGAAATGTGTGATAAATAAGGGTTGTTTAGTAAGATTTGTTATGCAGATAAGAGTACTTCTCCTCAGGGTAGTGAAGAGGGGGACCGAACACTTTACAAATGGAAATTTATGTCACCTTTACAAAGGAAAAATTTATGCCCTGCTTTTAGGCTGAAAGGGAGAGGGCAGGGTTCTTCCTGTGTCTGCTGTTTTTTAATTGCCTTCACCTCAAATAATCCTTATGCCAAAGTGGCATATTTTGGGGTGTATATTCTGATCTTCTTCAATAATAAACAGTACTTACTTAAAGTGTATAGTCTGGGACGCCTGGGTGGTTCACCCGATTAAGCATCTGCTTTCGGCTCAGGACATGGTCCCAGGGCCCTGGGATCAGTCCTGCATCGGGCTCCCTGCTCTGCAGGGAGTCTGCTTCACCCTCCGCCTGCAGCTCCCCCTGCTTGTGCTCTCTCTCTCTGACAAATAAAATGTAAAAAAAATAAAGTGTATAGTCTGAGAAATTTTTTTTTAAGATTTTATTTATTTATTATTTATTTATTTTTTAGAGAGAGTGTGAGCCATGGGGGCGGGGAGGAACAGAGGGAGAGGGACAAGAGGACTCTGCACTGAGCGTGGGGCCCGATGCTAGGATGCCAGGCTCGATCCCACGACCCTGAGATCTTGACCCAAGCTGAAACCACGAGTCAGATGCTCAACCGACTGAGCCACCAAGGTGTCCCTAGTCTCATAAGTTTTGACACATATATATCTATGAAACTTTTACTGCATTCAAGATAGTCAACATATCCATCATCCCCAAAAGTTTCCTTATGCGCCTTTAATGGTCATTCCCTCCCACTCACCGTTCTTTGCCCTGTCCCAGACAACCACTGAAGTCACTATAGAAATCATGTAAATGAAGTCATGTAGTATATACCTTTTTTTTTTTTTTAAAGATTTTATTTATTTGTTAGCGCAAGCAGGGGGAGCGGCAGGCAGAGGGAGAAGCAGGCTCCCCACTGAGCAAGGAGTCCGATTCGGGGCTCCATCCCAAGACTCTGGGATCATGACTTGAGCTGAACGCAGACGCTTAACTGACTGAGCTCCCAGCTGCCCCTGGAGTGCGTACTTTTGATGTGGGAAACAAGGCAGCAGAGAAATCATTAAATTTCCTACTGCCTATAGCCCATTGAGAAGTCCTTGAAACAGGCCGAGTGACAGTCCTCTAGGGACTCAACTGCCTCAATATTAATACTTTGCTAAGGGCAAAAGAATCTTAGCCTAACCCCCAGGATCTTGTAAGTCTACTTTAACATGTAAAAATTCCTTAAGAGGGGCATCTGGGTGGCCCAGTCATTAAGCGTCTGCCTTCGGCTCAGGTCATGATCCCAGGGTCCTGGGATTGAGCCCTGCATCGGGCTTCCTGCTCCGTGGGAAGCCTCCTTCTCCCTCTCCCACTCCCCCTGCTTGTGTGTCCTCTCTCACTGTGTCTCTCTTTGTCAAATAAATATGTAAAATCTTTTAAAAAATTCCTTTAGAAATTTCCTTTATCTCTAAACCCCCCAAGATATGTGTTGGCAATCATCCTCCAAGCATATGACCCACCGATATACATCTGAAGGGTCTCCTGACTAAGGTTTTATTAGACAGTAATAAATGACCTTTTGCCAACAATAGTTAGCCCCCTCAAAGTCCTGGAAACCTTGCTTCCAAAATTCCTTAGAGACTTACGCTATCCCTAACCCCCTCCCATCTTGAAAGTATATAATGGGCTACTCCTCATGACCCCAGTACAGCTTTCTACTAATGGGTCCTGTCCCTGTGCTTTAATAAAACCACCATTTTGCACTAAAGACGTCTCAAGAATTCTTTCTTGGTCATCGGCTCCGGACCTCACCCCACCAACATCACCTATATTCCAAAATGACATCACTTTGGCCCGGGGGCGGGGGGGGGCATCTTCTGACTTCTTTA
Organism: Mirounga angustirostris; assembly: GCF_029215605.1. NCBI lineage: Eukaryota > Metazoa > Chordata > Mammalia > Carnivora > Phocidae > Mirounga > Mirounga angustirostris. Next base: position 17,895,232 of record NW_026991724.1, on the reverse strand, counting down.
TTTTATTCTTTTTTTTTTTTTTTTTTAAGATTTTATTTATTTATTTGACAGAGACAGACACAGTGAGAGAGGGAACACAAGCAGGGGGAGTGGGAGAGGGAGAAGCAGGCTTCCCGCTGAGCAGGGAGCCTGATGCGGGGCTTGATCCCAGGACCCTGGGATCATGACCTGAGCCAAAGGCAGACGCTTAACGACTGAGCCACCCAGGCGCCCCTCTTTATTTTATTCTTATTTTGAGAGAGAGCAAGTGAGCGGGGGTGGGGGAGGCAGAGGGAAAGGGGGAGAGAGAGAGAATCTCAAGCAGACTCCCTGCTGAGCGAGAAGCTTGTCTCCCAATCCTGAGATCATGACCTGAGCCCAGATCAGATGCTTAACCAACTGAGCCACCTAGGTGCCCCTGGGTCTGACGACTTTTAATGGGCATTGTTATTTTTGAGATTCTTACATGTTAGTTTATCAGGTTATTCATTTTTATTGGAAAATAGTTTCCATTGTATGCATGTGCCACAATTTGTTTATCCATTCACCGCTTGATGGACTTTTGGATTGCTTCCAGGTTTTGGCTGTTACAAATAAAGCTGCTGTGAACATTCGTGTATAAGTATTTATGTAGATACATATTTCCTTTACTCTTGGATAAATACCTAGGAGCAGAATGGTTGGATTATATGATAGGTATAAGTTTAACTTTATGAGAAACTGCCAAACTGTTTTCCTAAGTGGATGTATCCTTTTGCATTCCTCTTAGTGGAAATGTACATTTGGATATTGTCATCAACATCTGGTATGGTCAGTTTTTTTTTTTTTTTTTTTTTAATTTTAGGCATTCTAATAGATGTGTAGTAGTATCTCCTTGTGGTTTTGTTTTATATTTCCTTAATTTATATTTACATGCATATATACATATAATGTATATATATATAATTCTGTATATATAATTATATACATATAATGTATATATATATTTATAATTCTGTGCGCTTGTTTACCATCTGAATATCTTTTGGTGAAATGTCTGTTCAGGTTTTTTTGCCTGTTCTTAAAAACCCTCTAGTTTTGAAATAATTATAGATTAACAGAAAGTTGCAAAAATATATAGAGAGAGTGGGAGATTCTGAGAGTCCTTCACTAAAGTTTCCACCAATGATAACATCTTGCATAATTATAGTATAATATCAAGACCAGGAAAATGACTTTGGTATAGTCCACCAAACTTACTCAGATGTCACCAATTTTACATGCACTCGTGTGTGTGTGTGTGTGTGTGTTTCTGTGCAATTTTATCATGTGTAGATTCGTGTAACCACTACCATAATCAAGATACAGAACTGTTCCATTACCACAAAGTTCCATCTCACTAACCCCTTTATAACCACACCCACTTCCCTCCTTCCTCCCCACCCCATTATCTAATTCCTGGCAACCACTAATCTATTCTCCATCTCCATAATTTTATTTCAAGAAAATGTTATATAAATTGAGTCTTATAGTATTTAACCTTTTGAGTTTGGCTTTTATCACTCAGTGTGATTCTCAGGTGATCCTTCCAAGTTGTTGTCTATATTAAGTTCCTTTTAATTACTGAGAAGTATTCCATGATACGGATGTATTACAATTTATTTAACGTTTTTTTTTTTTTTAAAGATTTTATTTATTTATTTTTATTTTTATTTTTTTAAGATTTTATTTATTTATTTGACAGAGAGACACAGTGAGAGAGGGAACACAAGCAGGGGGAGTGGGAGAGAGAGAAGCAGGCTTCCCGCCGAGCAGGAAGCCTGATGCGGGGCTTGATCCCAGGATCCTGGGATCATGACCTGAGCCGAGGGCAGACGCTTAATGACTGAGCCACCCAGGTGCCCCAAAGATTTTATTTATTTATCTGAGAGAGGGAATGGGAGAGAGAGAGAGAGCGTGAGAGGGGGGAGGGTCAGAGGGAGAAGCAGACTTCACGCTGAGTGGGGAGCCCGATACGGGACTCGATCCTGGGACTTCAGAATCATGACCTGAGCCAAAGGCAGTCACTCAACCAACTGAGCCACCCAGGCGCCCTAACGTTTTACCTTTTGACAAACACTTGGTTATTTCCATTTATAGGATAGTATGAATAAAGTAGCTATGAACACTTATATACAGGTTTTTGTTTGAATGTAAGTTTTCATTTCTCTGCCTTAAATGCCCAAAAGTACAATTGTTCCCAACCTCCAACATGTGAATTTAGTTTTTTTTATTTTTTTGTTTTTTAAAGATTTTATTTATTTATTTGAGAGAGAGAGAGAGCACATGAGAAGGGGGAGGGTCAGAGGGAGAGGCAGACTCCCCGCCGAGCAGGGAGCCCGATGCGGGACTCGATCCCGGGACTCCAGGATCATGACCTGAGCCGAAGGCAGTCGCTTAACCAACTGAGCCACCCAGGCGCCCTGTGAATTTAGTTTTATAAGAAACTGCCAAATTTATACATTCCCACCAGCAGTGCACAGATTACCCAGTTTCTCAGCATCTTAGGCAGCATTTGGTATCATCACTATTTCTTATTTTACCATTCTGATGGGTGTATGGTGGTATTTCATTATGGTTTTAATTTATATTTCCCTAATGACTAATACTATTAAGCACTTTTTTTTAATCCACAGTATGTCATCTTTGGTCAAGGGTCCAAGTCTTTGCCTCTTTTAAAGTAAGATTGTTTTCTTATTGTTCAGTTTTAAGAGTTCTTTGCTTTTTTTAGACACAAGTCCTTCATCACCTATATGCTTTGCAAAGAGTTCCTCCTAATAGATGTCTTGTCTTTTCACTAACTGTGTTTTATAGAAGTTTTATAGAAGTTTTTAGTTTGGATTTATGAATTTGCTCTTTTATGGATTGTGCTTTTAGAAATCTTTGCCTAACCTAAGTTCCCAAAGATTTCCTCATAGGTTTTCTTTTGGGGGGTTTATAGTTTGGGTTTTACATTTATGTCTACGATCTATTTTGAGTTAATTTTTTTGTGTGTATGTTGTGATGTATGGACCCAAGTTCATTGTTTTTTTTACATATGGATATCCAGTTTTTCCAGCCCCATTTATTGAAAAGGGTGTTCTCTCTTCCAGCATTGCTTTTGCACCTTTGTCAAAAATAAGTTCACCATATATATGAGTTTATTTTTGAACTCTGTTCTTTATTGAACTATGTGTCTGTCCTTTATTGATACTACACTGTCATGATAACTGTACCTTTATAATAATTCTTGAAGTCATGTCACTTTTCCAACTTTGTTCTTTTTCAAACTGTTTTGGCTATTCTGTATTTTTTTTTTTCAAAGATTTTATTTATTTCACAGAGAGAGACACAGTGAGAGAGGGAACACAAGCAGGGGGAGTGGGAGAGGGAGAAGCAGCCTTCCCACTGTGCAGGGAGCCCGATGTGGGGCTCGATCCCAGGACCCTGAGATCATGACCTGAGCCGAAAGCAGACGCTTAATGACTGAGCCACCCAGGCGCCCCTGTTTTGGCTATTCTAAATCCTTTTCTGCCTTCCATCTAAATTTTGGAATCAGCTTGTCAGTTTCTATTTAAAAAAAAAAACAAAACCTACTGGAATTTTTTTTTTTTAAGATTTATTTATTTGAGAGGGAGAGCGAGTGTGTGCGCACATACACAGTGGGAGGGGCAGAGGGACTGAGAGAATTTCAGGCTGACTCCCCACTGAGCATGGAGCTGGATGCGGCTAGATCCCAGGACCCTGAAATCACAGCCTGAGCCGAAAATCAAGAGTTGGACGCTTGTCCAACCAAGCCACCCACGTGCCCCAAAATCTATTGGAATTTTGATTAGGATTGTGTTGAATCTATTTTTTTTTTTTTAAAGATTTTATTTATTTACTTGACAGAGAGAGACATAGCGAGGGAGCGAACACAAGCAGGGGGAGAAGGAGGGGAGAAGCAGGCTTCCCCGCGGAACAGGGAGCCCGATATGGGGCTCGATCCCAGGACCCTGGGATCACGACCTGAGCCGAAGGCAGACGCTTAACGACTGAGCCACCCAGGCGCCCTGAATCTATTTTTTTTTAAGCAATCTCTACCTCTATGCCAAACATGAGGCTCAAACTCATGACCCCAAGATCAAGAGTTGTTTACTCTATTAGCTAACCCAGCTAGGTGCTCCAAACTGTGTTGAATCTATAGACCAGTTTTGGGAGAACCGATGTTGGTATTGAATCTTCCAACCTATAGATAAAATGTCTCCACTTATTTTATTAATTTGTTATGTATCATTATTATTATATATTGCTATTTATAATTTCTCAGCAATATTTTATGGTTTTCAATATGTAAGCCTTTCTGTTGTTTAAGTGCTTCTGTAAACATTCATATACTAAGTTTGTGTGTGGACATGTTTTCCTTTCTCTTGGGTATGTACCTAAGAATGGAATTGCTGGATCATATATTCTGTGTTTAACTTTTTGAGGACCTGCCAAACTGTTTTCCACACTAACCATACTATTTTACATTCCCATTAGCAGTGCACAGGAATTCCTGTTTTTCCACATTGTCCCTAATGCTTGTTATTTTTTGTTTTTGGTCTCTCACTGTGGTTTTAATTACCATTTCCCTAATGACTTGTGATGTTGAGCATCTCTTCATGTGTTCCCCTGCTATTTGTATAGCTTCTTTGGAGAAACATGTATCCAAGTCCTAAAAATAGTCCTGTTTTAAAATTGAGTTGTCTTTTTGTTGTTGAGTTGGAAGAGTTCATTATATATTCCAGATACTTTTTTTAGGTTATAGCATATGCTATATATAGTACATTCTTTTTACATTGTGTGCATTCCATCCTGGAACCCCCCAAACTCCTGGTTGTTGTTTTTTTTTTATTTAATCTGCATACATTAAAGTTCATTCTTTGTGATGTACAGTTCTTTGGGTTTTGACAAATGCATAGTGTTATGTGTTCCTTACCTCATTACCATATAGAACAGTTCCTTATCTTAAAAATCCTCCCATGAGTCACCTTTGTAGTCACTCCCTCTTCCTTTTATGTCTAGTTTCTTTCACTGTACAAAATGTATTTAAGTTTCATCCATGTCATTGTATGAATTAATAACTAGTTCCTTTTTAATCACTATAAAGTATTCCATTCTGGATGTACCAGAGTTAGTTTATACATTCATCTGTTGAAAGACATCTTGGTTCCTCCTGATTTAGGCAGTTATGAATAATTCTGTAGAATTACACACGGGCTTTTGTGTGAACCTAAGGTTTTAGTTCACTTGGTCTTCTCAAAGCATCATATTTTGGTTTCATTGATTTTTCTCTATTTTCTGTTTCATTTATTTTCTGCTTTCATGTCTTTATTGTTGCTTTTCAAGTAGAGGACTTTAAGAAGAAGGAGTTGTTAATATCTACTTCTTCAGGGAAATGGATGAAAGTGCATACTGTATTGAGTTGTTTCAGTGTATCGATGAGACCTGAAGCCAGATAACATTGAAAAATGAGGAAGTGGAGACAATAACTGTACATGACTTTTTCTAAAGATTTATTTTTATTTATTTTTATTTATTTTAGTGGGGGGAAGGGCAGAGGGAGCGGGAGAGAGAAACTTTTTTTTTTTTAAGATTTATTTATTGGGGTACCTGGGTGGGTCAGTTGGTTAAGCGTCTGCCTTTGTCTCAGGTCATGATCCCAGGGTCCTGGGATCAAGTCCCTCAGCAGGTTCCTTGCTCAGCAGGGAGTCTGCTTCTCCCTCTCCCTCTGTGCTTCCCCCCCGCCCACCATGCTGAACTTGGAGGCTGATGTGGGGCTCCATCCCACAACCCCAAGATCACAGCCTGTGCTGAAAACAAGAGTCGCTACTTAGTGGACTGCGCCATCCAGGCGCCCCAGCAGAGAGAGAATCTTAAGCAGGCTCCATGCCTGGGCATAGAGCCTGACACCAGGCTTGATCTCACAACCCTGAGATCATGACCTGAGCGGAAATCAAGAGTCGGACGATTAACTGACTAAGCCACTCAGGTGCCCCTATTTTTTTATGGTGGGGGCAGAGGGAGAGGGACAGAGGGAATCTTAAGCAGGCTCCATGGAGCCTGTCACTGGGCTCAATCTCACGACTCTGAGATCTTGACCTAAGCCAGAATCAAGAGTCTGGCACTTAACGGACTGAGCCACCTAGGGTCCCCTAAAAATTTAGTTTTTAGAGCAAGGTCTCTCAGCCTTGGTACTATTGACATTTTAGACTGGATAATTCTTTGTTTTGGGGAGCTGAGTTGTGCATTGCAGCATCTCTGGCCCCACTTGCTGTGTGCCAATAGTACCCCTTCATCTGTCACAACCAAAAACGCCTCCAGATCAAAATTGGCAATCTGGGGATCAAAATTGCCCCGTCTCAAAACAGTATTTTAGATGAAGAAGAGTGAAGACCTAGAGAAGAACTCAGCTTCCTCAGGGAAGCTTTTTAAAGGAAGTGTCATGACAGATTGAAGGAAGTAGTGGGTGGTGAGAAGGGGAAGGTTGAAGCTATGGAAGAGAAGATAACCGATGGGACTGGGGAATGGAATTTAGGGCACAGATGGGGAAGAATAGCTTTATATGGGAGATGGGTCACTTTTTTTTTTGAGAAAGGAAGAAATTAAAGGGATAAATGTAGGCATTTGTAGAGATCGTGTATTTTTGAGGCTGGTGTAGGAGATAGTGGTTCTCAGTTATTTGTGTTTCTTCCAGTCTGGATGGTTGTTGTCCTTTCATAACCGCCTCCCACCACTGCCCCATCCATTCCCCCAGCAATATTTAACAGCTTATGTATAATAACAGAAAAACAAATGATTGGATTGATTCTGGGCTGAAATTTGCGGGATGGAAGGTCAAATAGTGCATGGCAATGAGCTGCCTGGAAGAAGGCAGTTGAAGTGATGGAATTTGAGATATAATCTAGATAAGGTAGTAAGTGAAGCCAGGAGGTGAAAGATTGAGAGAAAAGGGAAGTGTTAAGAGATTGTGCATCTAGATGAGATAACACAGTGGGTGGTATAATGGAGTAAGAGAAAAGAGTGATGAATAGTTAGGGGTAGTGGTAAGAGACTGGAATTTTAGAATTTTAAGGTTAAGGAATTAAATGGGTCCGTCCAGGCAATGTCAAAGTCCAAGTTAAGTTCCTGGGAATTGGGTGCTGAAGTGAGGTGATGATGAAGGACTTGGATGTTGAGGATGCCTAGGGTCAAGTAGACTTGGATTGTAGAGGAAACCTGTTACAGATGCCAGTGACCTAGAGGACATGAGATAATGGTAATACCAGATGGAAGGTGATTTAGCTGGATGGTGTGGACCTTTCAAAGACTGGTAAGAAATGTTGCAAAAGCTGGGAGACATGTGTGGGAGTAGACTGAGAGAGTGCTGGCTCTTTCGGCCCCAGAGTACACATTTGAGAATTGGTGAATAAGCAGCTGTGTACTATAGTGACTTCTAGAGAAGCAGTGTCCTCAGGGAAACCAGCCTTAAGTTTGAGAGATGAGGATGGAGGATCTCTTCTGTTAAGAGATGGAGAACAGAGAGGAGTCTGGTGGGAGGTGTCATCCTTGTTATTAGTAGCCTGATATCTAGGGGTAAAGTGTAGAGTAGTAAGGGATTAAGAGAAGAAATGGTATGTAAAAGAGAATGCTGTTTTGGGGAGAAATGGAGGGACTATAGTACATGACACTGTTTTCTGAAATCATGCATCTTGTACACTCATTGGAAGCATAAGGATTAGCATTCATATCACTGTAGTAAAGGACTTATGGATGTGGTTTATTAGATGACGACTTTTAAAGTTCTTATGTTTAGCTTTTATTATCCTCTGATAATAGGCTGTTTTAAGTAGTGGAACTCTATTGTTGACTTAAAAATTATAGTCAGTAGTAATACACAGATTATTGAGGACCAGATTTGCTTCGTTCTATTAAATGTTATATATGTATGCATATGTTATATATATAAACATTTATTTGGTGTATGTTCCAGATATGATGCTAGATTTTTTTTTTTTAAGATTTTTTTTTTTTTTTAATTTATTTGACAGAGACAGCGAGAGAGGGAACACAAGCAGGGAGAGTGGGAGAGGGAGAAGCAGGCTCTCTGCCGAGCAGGGAGCCCGATGCGGGGCTCGATCCCAGGACCCTGGGATCATGACCTGAGCCGAAGGCAGACGCTTTAATGACTGAGCTACCCAGGCGCCCCATGATGCTAGATATTGATACAGATTATCTAGAATCCTCACAACAACCTTTCAGTATAGATATTATCCTCATTTACTGATAAGGTAATTGAAACTCTGACAAACTAATTAACTTGATGAAGGTAAGGCATCTGTTAAGTGGTGTATTTGACTCCAAAGTCAGTGTTCTCCATTGTGTTTTCTCTTTTGATCCCCACCCCCACCCCCACCTTGGGCTTGTGTTATTGTACACTACTTTCTAAAAAGTTATTTTTATTTGTGTAGTGTGGTTTTACTGTAGTCTGTATTAATGTTGGAATCATAATTTGACTACTTTGTTGTTTTCTCTTTTTTTTTTTTCTTTTTAAAGATTAATTTATTTATTTTAGAGAGTGGCAGAGGGGCAGGGGGAGAGGGAGAGAGAGAATCCCAGGCAGGGTGCCTGGGTGGCTCATTCGGGTTAAGTGTCTGCCTTTGGCTCAGGTCATGATCCCACCAGGGTCCTGGGATCGAGTCCCGCATCAGGCTCCCTGCTCAGCGGGGAGTCTGTTTCTCCCTCTGCCCTTCCCCCACTTTTGCATGTGCAAGTTACAAAAAAATAAATAAAACCTAAAAAAAAAAGAATCCCAGTGGACTCCGTGCTGAGCTCAGAGCCCAGCACCCAACACAGGGTCTCCATCTCACGACCCTGAGATCATGACCTGAGCCAAAACCAAGAGTTGATGCTTAGCTGACTGAGCCACCCAGGCACTACTGTTTTTTCTCTGCTTTTAAGAGATTTTCTCACAGCTTCTCATGGTAATTTAGAATTTTGTCTTCCATAGTAGTTGCCATTACCATTATAGTTAATACAAGTATTAATACAAATACTAATAATACTAATCCAATATAACATTTAGAAACATGAATATATATTTATACTGTTATATTGGTTATTCATAAGTAACTTGAAAAGGACAAGGTACTAATGTTGGTGTTGTACTAAAGGACAAGCTATCTAAATGTTGATATCTATGGGTCACTGTTTCCAAAACAACAATATGTATACCTAATTGCTACCATGATTTCTTGCCCCCTGGTGAGAATGTCACATGCGATGGGTTCAGACAAAGGCTTATTATTATAATTTAGGTAGATTTGATTTTCTAATTGTTTTCTCCTTGTAGGCCACTATAATGGCTATTGTAGGAAAAAATTAAATTGTTCTGGTATTTTTTTTTTAACAAAATCATACTAGTATATATTCTACATTCTCTTTGATGACTGTGAGTTGACCTTACTTATTTTTTCCTACATGTGGATGATAAGCATCTTTCTTCACTATTGGCAGCATCTTTCTTCACTATTGACTTTGTCCCTGTAATCAAGCATAATAGTGCTAGGTAGATAGTTGCCAAATGATTCTCCTGTTTTTTTCTTTTTGGGTGAAAATTCCTTTGAACAATTGTTCATTATTACTATTTTTCAGCAGTGAGAGGACCTAAGGGAATCCTATTGCTTTTTAAAACTCTTCTTGGGGCACCTGGGTGGCTCAGTTGGTTAAGCAGCTGCCTTTGGCTCAGGTTATGACCCCAGGGTCCTGGGATTGAGCCCTGAGTCCAGCTCCCTGCTCAGTGGGGAGCCTGCTTCTCCCTCTCCCTCTGCCTGCCTGCCCGCCCGCCCGTGCTCTCTCTCACTCTCTATCTCAAATAAATAAATAAATAAAATCTTAAAAAAAAAAAAACAAACCCAGGAAGTGTTTCTTTCTGCTTTGGTGGGATATAGTATAATTGAGTACCTGTGTGAAATTCCACATTCATTCTAACATATTGCTTCTTTTTTTAAAGATTTTATTTATTTATTTTGACAGAGAGAGAGCACAAGCAGGGGGAGCAGCAGGCAGAGGGAGAGGGAGAAGCGGACTCCCTGCTGAGCAAGGAGCCTGATGTGGGGCTTGATCCCAGGAGCCCGGGATCATGACCTGAGCCAAAGACAGATGCTTACCGACTGAACCACCGAGCTGCCCTAGCAAACCAAATTTAACAGCATATTAAAAAAACCAAATGGAATTTAGGGCAGGAATGCAAGGGTCATTCAACATATGAAAATTAATTACCATAGTACTAGAATGGAGGATCATCTGAATTGACACAGAAAAACATTTAACAGAATTCAGTACTTTTTCATGATAAAAGAAAAAATCCAGCAAACTAGGAATAGAAGGGAACTTCCTTAAAATGATCAAGGGATTTATGAAAACCCCATAACTAACATCATACTTAATGGTGAAAAATTTTAAGCTTTCTCCCTAAGACCAAGAATAAGACAAAGATGCCACTTTCACCACTGCTATTCAACATTGTACTGGGAGTCCTAGCCAGAGCAGTTATGCAATAAAAAGAAATAAAAGGCATCCAAATTGGAAAGGAAGAAGTAAAACTCTCTCTTTGCAGATGGCATGATTCTATATATAGAAAATCCCATAGAACCCACAAAACACAATTAGAACTAATAAACAAATTAAGGAAAGTTGTAAGGTAGACTATCAACACATAAAATTCAGTTATGCTTCCATACACCAACAAGGAACAATACAAAAAGTAAATTAAGGGACGCCTGGGTGGCTCAATCGGTTGAGCGTCTGCCTTCGGCTCAGGTCATGATTCCAGGGTCCTGTGATCGAGCCCCGCAGTGGGCTCCCTGCTTCTCTCTCTCCCTCTGCCAGCTGCTCACCCTGCTTGTGTTCTCTTTCTCTCTCTCTGTGTCAAAAAATAAAATCTTTTTTAAAAAAAAGTAAAATAATTCTATTTACATCAGCCTCCAAAAGAATACAATATTTAGGAATAAATTTAACCAAAGAGGTAGAAGACCTGCACAACTAATAACTGCAAAATAATGCTGATAGAAATTAAAAAACTAAGTGGTAAGAATTCCCTTGTTCATGGATTGGAAGATTTAATATTGTTAACACTAAAATATTCCACAAAGCAATCTAGTCAATGCAGTCTGTACCAAAATTTCAATGGATTTTTCTGCAGAAGAAATGAGAAAACCAATCCTCAAATTTATATGGAACTGAAAGGGGCCCAGAACAGCCAGAACAATATTGAAAAGGAAAAAGCAAGAAGACTCCCGCTTCATAATTCAAAAACTTACTACAAAGCAACAGTAATCAAAACAGTGTGATACTGGTGTAAGGATAAACATATAGACTAATAGAACGTAAGTGCGTCCAGAAATAAACCTGAAATATCTATGTCAAATTAATTTTTTAAAAAGATTTTATTTATTTGACCGAGAGAGAGAGTTCGCACAAGCAGGGGTAGCGGCAGGCAGAGGGAGAGGGAGAAGCAGGGTCCCTGCTGAGCAGGGAGCCTGGTGCTGGGCTTGATCCCAGCACCCTGGGATCATGACCTGAGCTGAGGCAGACACTTAACTGATGAGCCACCCTGGCACCCCTATGGCCAATTAATTTTTTTTTTTTTTTGGCCAATTATTTTTTGACAAGGGTGCTAAAATAATTAAATGGAAAAAGAATAGTTCCTTCAACAAATGGCACTGGGACAACTGGATAACCACATACAAAAGTATGAAGTTGAACCCCACCTCACACCATATACACAAATTAACTTGAAATAGATCAATGACCTCAATTTAAGAGCTAAAAAACCATAAAACTCTTAGAAGAACACGTAGGTGTATACATACCATGACCTTGGATTTGGCAAAAGATTCTTAGATTTGTTATTAAAAGCAGGAGCAACAAAAGAAAAATTGGATGAAATGGACTTCATAAAAATTAACTTTTGTTGGGACGCCTGGGTGGCTCAGTCAGTTAAGCGTCTGCCTGTGGCTCAGGTCATGATCCTAGGGTCCTGGGATCAAGCCCCACATCGGGCTCTCTGCTTGGCGGGGAGTCTGCTTCTCCCTCTGCCCCTCACCCCACTGTGCTCTCTCTCACTTTCTCTGTTTCTCTCTCAATTAAATAAATAAAATTTAAAAAAAAATACTTAAAAAAATTAACTTTTATGCATCAAAAGATACTATAAAGAAAATAAGGACAACCCTTACTCAGCCATAAAAAAGAATGAAACCAGGCGCCTGGGTGGCTCAGTTGGTTAAGCGACTGCCTTCGGCTCAGGTCATGATCCTGGAGTCCCTGGATCGAGTCCCGCATCGGGCTTCCTGCTTGGCAGGGAGTCTGCTTCGTCCTCAGACCCTATCCCCTCTCAGGTGTTCTCTCTCTCTCATTCTCTCTCTCTCAAATAAATAAATAAAATCTTTAAAAAAAAAAAAAATGAAATCTTGGGGCACCTGGGTGGCTCAGTTGGTTAAGCTTCTGCCTTCAGCTCGGGTAATGATCCCGGAGTCCTGGGATCTAGCCCCACATGGGCTCCCTGCTCAGCGGGGAGCCTGCTTCTCCCTCTGACCCTCCTCTCTCTTGTGCTTTCTCGCTCGCTCACTCGCTCTCAAATAAGTAAATAAAATTTAAAAAAAAATGAAAAGAATGAAATCTTGCCACCTGTAACAACATGCGTGGACCTAGAGGGTAGTATGCTCAGTGAAAAAAGACAGAGAAAGACAAATACCATATGATTTCACTTATATGTAAAACCTAAAAAACTAACAAAACTATTAAAAAAGAAAAAAATCTGAAAATTGAGAGAGGAAAAAAAAACAACCCAGAAAATGGAAGAAAGTATTTGGAAGAAAGTATTTGCAAATCATATGTCTGATAAAAGTTTGAGTATCCAGAATATATAAAGAACTCTTACAGTTTGGGGCGCCTGGGTGGCTCAGTCGTTAAGCGTCTGCCTTTGGCTCAGGTCATGATCCCAGGGTCCTGGGATCGAGCCCCGCGTCGGGCTCCCTGCTCTGTGGGAGGCCTGCTTCTCCCTCTCCCACTCTCCCTGCTTGTGTTCCCTCTCTCGCTGTGTCTCTCTCTGTCAAATAAATAAAATCTTTTAAAAAAAAAAAAACAAAAAAACTCTTACAGTTCAAAAACAAAAAGACAACCCAATTTTAAAAATGGGCAAAGGAACTGAATAGACATTTCTCCAAAGAAGATATATAAATTGCCAACAAGCACAAGAAAAGATGTTTAAGGGGCACCGGGGTAGCTCAGTCGATTGAGTGACCGACTCTTGATCTTGGCTCAGGTTTTGATCTCAGGATTGTGGATTCAGGCCCCACGTCAGGCTCCACACTGGGCTCCACACTGGGCATGGAGCCTGCCTACATACTCAAGTACATACATACATACGTACATAAATATATATATTTTTAAAGATTTTATTTATTTATTTGAGAGAGACACACTGAGAGAGGGAACACAAGCAGGGGGAGTGGAGAGGGAGAAGCAGGCTTCCCGCTGAGCAGGGAGCCCAATGTGGGCCTCGATCCCAGGATTCTGGGATCATGACCTGGGCCGAAGGCGGACGCTTAGTGACAGAGCCACCCAGGTGCCCCCATACATAAATATTTTTAAATAAAAAGAAAGATAAGAAAAAAAGATGTTCAGTAGTGGTCATTAAAGAAAAGTAAATCAGAACCACAGTGAGATACCACTTCATACCCACTTGGATGTTTTTTTTTTTTTCCCCTAAGATTTTATTTATTTGGGGCAGGAAGCAGAGGGAGAGAGAATCTCAAGCAGACTCCCCGCTAAGTGCAGAGCCCGACATGGAGCTCTTTCTCATGACCCTGAGATCATGACCTGAGCCGAAATCAAGAGTCGGACGCTTAACAAACTGAGCCACCCATGCATCCCAGGATGGCTTTAATTAAAAAAATAATAATAATAAATGTTGGTGAGGATGTGGAGAAATGGGAACCCTCATATATAAGTGGTGGCAATGAAAAGTGGTGTAGTTATTGTGGAAAAACAGTTTGACAATGCCTCAGAAAAGTTAAACACAGAATTAGCGTAAGACCTTGTAAATCCCCCTCTAGGTATATACCCAAGAAAATGCAAATATACTGTCTTCATAGAAGCTTGTACACAAATGTTTACAGCAACATTATTCATTAATAGGCAAGAGGTAGAAACAATCCAAATGTCCATCAGTGGATGAATGGGGGAAGCAAATTATGGTGCATACAAACAATGGAAGCCATAAAAAGAAGCAAAGTATTCAAAGATGCTGTAACCTCGATTAACATAGAAAACATTACAGTAAGGGAAAGAAACCAGATTAAAAAAAGATCACATATTTAATGATGCCTTTTATATGATGTGTCTAGAATAGGCAAATCAAAGAGACAGAAAGATTAGAGGTGACCAGAGGATGCGGGGAGAAGGAAATGGGGAGTGATTTCTTAACGGGTATGGGGTGTTTTTAAGGGGTGATGAAAAAGTTTTGAAACTAAAGAGAGCTGGCGGTTGCACAACATTGTAAATATACTAAATACCACTTAATTGTATACTTTAAAATAGTTAATTGTATACTTTAAAATGGTTAACTGCATGTTGTGTAAATTTTACCTCAATAAAAACAAACAGATTGAAAGAACTTCCAGAAAGAGGACTGAAGACATACATTTGCCCATTCCCTACTCAGTTTCCACTAAATGATTGGAAAAGGATATTTTCTACGGGTGTAAACTCACAAGAACAAAAAGCACAGAAGATGAAGCCATGGCAACAAAACTTTTAGAAGGTGCATTGCAGGACACATGGTAGCTGATTTAGCATCTGAAAACTGTGAAAACTAATTTCCAACAAAGAACTCCAGAAACACTCAGGACATCAACTACCAGGTACTTTTGGTGAAGGCAAAAATGAAAACAAGATTGGCACAACGTTTGTTTAATGAGTCACTAACCTTCCCAATTTCCCACACTGCCTCACTTCACACTACTCACTTCACACTACTGGATGACCATCTCTCTGGGCAGAACACTGGAGATTCTCAAGAGGTAAAACAGCACAACTAAGGACCAGGCTAACCATACTGAAAATAGTTGACAAAATTAAAGTGTCTCTAAAACTTGCATATTAAAACCCCCAATACTCTTCTCTCCCTGGCTCACAGTACAATGTGCTTATACTCTGCAGGCAATAGAAGAGATTGTTCTTTTGGAAATCTGATTAGCCTAAAAGACCTACAGTTAATGACATCACAAGGTAACCTAGTAAAACTCCGGTGAGGCCTACAAGTTAGCAAGTGCCAGTAGTGATCACATAACTGCCATTAAGGTTTTGGTGCCTCATTTAAAAAAAATAAACAGATAGCCACAGATCATCGAACATCTAAGAAAAGCTTCAACCTTAGAGACAAAAAGAGAAGTGGAGGGAAAAGGCTGTGCAGCAAGATGGAAACCTCAAAAATAAAAACAAAACCTACCCTCAGTAACCTCAGAGAAAAAAACAAGATATTGTAACCTTGAAACAAGAACATGTGTTTTTATAAAAAGATGAAGGGTGCCTGGGTAGCTCAGTCGGATGAGTGTCAGACTCTTGATTTCGGCTCAGGTCACGACCTCAGGGTCGTGAGATCGAGCCCTGCATGGATTCTTTCTCTTCCTCTGCCCCTTCCTCCCCGATGTGCATCCATGCTCTCTCTCTTAAAAAAAAAAAGAAAAGAAAAAAGAAATAAGAGCTCCTAGAAATTAAAATAATGAATGGAAGGCTCAAAGAAGAACTGGAAGATCAAGCTGAAGAAATTCTCCAAAGAGTTAAGCAAAGAGAAAAATATAAGAAATGGGAAAGAATATTAGAATCTGTCTAGGAGTCTGAGCTGCTTCTCCCTCTCCTCCCACTTGTGCTCTCTGTCACTATCTCTGTCTCTCTCAAATAAATAAATCTTTAAAAAACAATTTGGTTTGGGGGCGTCTGGGTGGCTCAGTCGTTAGGCGTCTGCCTTCGGCTTAGGTCATGATCCCAGGGTCCTGGGATCGAGTCCCACATCGGGCTCCCTGCTCTGCGGGAAGCCTGCTTCTCCCTCTCCCACTCCCCCTGCTTGTGTTCCCTCTCTCGCTGTGTCTCTCTCTGTCAACTAAATAAAAATAAAATCTTAAAAAAAAAAGTTTGGTTTGCTATTATTTTGTTGAGGATTTTTGTGTCTGTATTCATAAGGGATGTTGGTCTGTAGTATTCTTTTTTTTTTTTTTTTAAGATTTTATTTATTTATCTGAGAGAGAATGGGAGACAGAAAGCATGAGAGGGGGAGGATCAGAGGGAGCAGCAGACTCCCCGCCAGGCAGGGAGCCCGACGCGGGACTCGATCCCGGGACTCCAGGATCATGTCCTGAGCCGAAGGCAGTTGCTTAACCAACTGAGCCACCCAGGCGCCCTGGTCTGTAGTATTCTTGTATCTTTGTCTTGCTTTGGTATCGGTAATACAGGCCTCAGGGAATGTTCTCTCAGTGTTAGGTAGAATTCACCAGTGAAGCCATTTAGTTTTGGACTTTTTTTTGTTGGGAGATTTTTTGGCTACTGATTGAATCTCTTTACTTGATGTATGTCTGTTGAGATTTTCCTATTTCTTCTGAGTCAATTTTGGTAATTTTATGTGTTTGTAAGAATTTGCTCATTTCTTGTAGATTGTCTAATTTGGTGGTGTACAGTTGATCATATTATTATCATAGTATTCTCATATTTTTACCAACACCAGTTATACATCTTAACAGCGTCCATTTAGATTGTACTAAGCTATTGTTTTCTCAACCTTTTAAAAAATGTTCTTGCCTGAAGTTGTTCCATGCAGACTATTCATAGAGGCTAATTCTTTAGTTACTTTAAATTTCACTTTGACTCTTAAATAGTAATTGAACATAATCTGTAACATCTTGTTATACATCAGGAGCCAAGGAAAACCACTTGAAACCATTTGCCCTGTTTTGTAATTGCCTGTTGATGTTACCAGTGTTCTCAATTTTTCAATCAGCCATACTTGCTGAAAGGCTAATACAAGTTTATTTTCTCTGAGCAAGTTTCTTCACTTGCTGCAGTCAAACTATTTTTTATTTATTTTTAAAGATTTTATTTATTTAACAGAGACACAGTGAGAGAGGGAACACAAGCAGGGGGAGTGGGAGAGGGAGAAGCAGGCTTCCCGCGGAGCAGGGAGCCCAATGCGGGCCTTGATCCCAGGACCCTGGGACCATGACCTCAGCAGAAGGCAGACCCTTAACGACTGAGCCACCCAGGCGCCCCTGCAATCAAACAATTTAAATAAATCACCATTAGAAGATGGTTTGCTGTGCTTGGCTAACACATGAGCCATCCAGAAGCTTTCTTTGGTTGCAACCTCATTTTTATTCTTTTTTTTTTTTTTTGGTAAAGAAATCCTGCTATGATAAGGTATTCTGTTTTGTTGTTGTTGTTTTTCTAAATTTTCTTTTATTTTCCTGTGAGTTGGGCTGTTGTGATGAATTTACTGCGGTATTGCTGATGTATAGGGTATTATAGCACAGCCATAATGTCATTGATGGTAAACATAATATGCCATTTAATTTGATAGCAAAATGACCTACACTCCAGTGTGCCCGGGAAGTGTGACTTAGATTGGAAGTCCACTTTTCTCTGTCCTATTTTGATTTGATAGGTGTGTACTGGTAAATTTAAAACATTGTTGCAATATGTCAATATGCATTGCATTCAGAATTATGTCCAGGTAGAACTGTGTCACTGCAGTTTGTTAGTGGACCAAGTACCAATGGGAAACAGTTATCTCACAGCTGCTCAGCTCCACCCTTGTTGTGTGAGAGTAACCATAGATCATACATAAACAAATCGATATGGATGTGTTCCAGTAAAACTTTATTTGTGGACACCATAATTTGAATTTAACATCATTTTGTGCCATGTAACAGTATTACTTTTTTTTTCCCCCCCAACCGTTTGAAATGTTTCTTAGCTTGTAGGCTATACAGAAACAGGTGGAGACCAGGTTTGGCCCATGGGCTGTATTTTGCCAACCCTTGCTCTCCGGTGTTTAAGACATTTACAGATTACTGCATGCCTCTGTGTGACCTCCTAATGGCTCAAGGAACATAGAGCAAATAAGTCTTGAGATACAGAGTTTCTGAAGCACCATGAATTTGAGAACTGTAGAGTTGGAAATCTGGAGCTAGAACTATTTATTTACTTTATTTATTTTTTAAAAATATTTTATTTATTTATTTGAGAGAGAGAGCACAAGCCGGCGGAGAGGCAGAGGGAGAAGCAGGCTTTCCGCTGAGCAGGGAGACCGATGTGGGACTCGATCCCAGGACCCTGGGGTGATGACCTGAGCCGAAGGCAGACGCTTAACCAACTGAGCCACCCAGGCGCCCCCTAGAACTATTTATTATAGAGAGATTGTAGTAGCTGCTCATATCATTTCCAGCACTTGGGCTTTGGTGACACTTCGGAAGAAGATAAAACAGCACTCTCCCAAATTTTGTATTCAGATCTCTGCAGTGCTGTAAGACATTTATGACAACTTTAACAAATACATTACTATAGACTTAATAAGCGTCAGGGATTTACTAGGTACTAGATATGTAGTAGTCAAAGTTATTCTCAAATAAAATAGAGATCGTGTCTCTCTCCTTTTAAAACTCTCTTATGGTTTCCATTATCTTTAGAATAAAATTCACACATTACCATGATCTTTCTAGATTTTGCTTCTTTTCAGTTCTCCCCCTTCTGTTGTTGGCTCGAGCCACATATTGGGCCTTTCACTTCCTCAGAGAAACCAAGGTCTTATCTGACTGCTTATACCATCCCCTTGTGTTGGAGCTATTGCCTTCTCTACCTGAGCCTGCCCACACTCACCTCATTTTCATTGCTTGCTGGTTCCTATTCATCTTTCAGGTTTTAGCTTATATGCCACCTTCTCAAAAAGGTGGTACGCTGTCCCTGTACTCTCTGTAAAGTAGGTTCCTTCTTTAGTCTCTGAAATTTCTACCATTTAGTAGTAGTTACAATGTTTAATTTGTGTTTTTGTCAATCTCCCCTGAGACTGTACACTTCTTGAGGGCAGGGACCATGCATGTCTTATTTACTATTTATATATTTACTTATTTACTATTTATATACGTAGCATCTGGAACAGTTCCTAGAAAATAGTATTGACATTATAAATAGTTGAATAAATGAGCACTTGGTTTCTGGAAGTCACACTTTTTTGGATTTTCTTCCATTTCAGTGACTGTCCCTCCTCTCCTCATTTTTCTTTGTCTCCTTGATCCCTAAACTTTGGGATCTCCTATGCCTCACTTGCCTGCTTTCTTCTCCATCTGCACTTACTCCCTTTTCCTCTGTTTTGGTCTTTTTTTTTTTTTTTTTTCCAGGTTTTATTTATTTGAGAGAGAGAAGAGAGAGCATGAGAGGGGGTAGGGTCACAGGGAGAAACAGACTCCCCACTGAGCAGGGAGCCCAATGTGGGGCTTGATCCCAGGATTCCGGGATCATGACCTGAGCCAAAGGCAGATGCTTAACCTGCTGAGCCACCCAGGCACCCCTCTCTGTTCTGGTCTTAATAGCCTTAAATACTATCTGTACATTAATGACTCCCAAATCCATGTGGTAAACCTGAGACTTCATATAAAACTATCTACTTGGTATTTCCACTTGGAGAGCTTATTGGCATCTCACATTTTATATGTCCAAAGTAGAATTTTTGATTTCCTAGCTCCTAAATTTCTTCTTCTTTATTTCAGTAATTATAAATACTGTTCTTATTATAGTTCAGCCCCCAGACCTTGGGGTCATCCTTGACTCTCCTGTGTTTCTCACATCCAGTCCAAGTTCTGTCAGCTTTACCTTACGAACAAAACAAAACAAAAAAACCCACCTCACTTCTTACTGCTCTTTCTACTTTTACAGCCTACCACCACCCAGGTCCTATGCTCCATTATTTTGTACCTAGATTATTACAATAGTCTCTTAAATATATGTCAGGTTATTATATATCAGATTATGACACTCCTTTGCTTACAATCCTCCAGTGGTTTCTCATCTCATAATAAAAATCAGTTGTTCTAATGGTCTGTGAAGCCTTGCTTTACTAGTCCTTCCACCCCCAGCCCTTACTCTACCCCCTCACTCAGTTCTTTTCCCATTGGCCTTCTTGCTTTTTCTCATAAAATCCAAAAATTCTGTGTCTTTAGGACTTTGCACTCACTATTTCCTCTACCTGCAGTGTTTCTCCCATAGATTTCTGTATAGTTCAGTTCCTCTTATCCTTTTGGTATCTCCTCAGATATTGGAGAAAATCCTTTCCTTACCCCCTTATCTAAATTAACTTTGCTCCTTCTTTCACTTCTATTTCCCTTACCCGATTTTATTTTTCCTTATAGCAAGTATTACTACCTGAAGTGTTACTGGTGTTAACCTTAAAAATAACTGTCAGTTATTTTACCAGCTAAAATGGGTTTATTTGGAATAGCAGAAAATTGTGATTTGAGACAAGCAAGCTATGGCAAAACCATAGGCAAATCTGAGAACAAAAGAATAGAAAGCTCTTTTATAGAGGAAAGTGGAGGAGTTGGGCTGTTTTATTATTACTATTTATTTATTTATTTATTTAAAAAGATTATTTATTTATTTATTCATAAGAGACAGAGAGAGAGAGAGAGAGAGAGGCAGGCTCCCCGCTGAGCGGGGAGCCCGATGCGGGACTCGATCCTAGGACCCTGGGATCATGACCTGAGCCGAAGGCAGATGCTTAACCATCTGAGCCACCCAGGCACCCGGAGTTGGGCTGTTTTAATCAAAAAGTCCATTGGCGTTCCTTGGAGCTCAAAGTATAGTGGCTTTTCTTTGGCCAAGTTGTGACAGTCTCTCATTGGCTAGGCTGTTGCCTGGGGGAGGAGAAAAACTTTTCTTTCTCTTTCTTGTGGTGGTAAACTGGTGTTCACTTGCGGTGTTCATCTCTTCCTGTTCGGGCTGCAATTGAGGGAGACTTGGAGGGTGTGAGAGCTCCCCCTGCTGGCCTCCAGACTCCATTTAAAATGACATTTTCTTTTATTTCACGGTAGAATGGAAGCTCTGTGAGGATGGGGCTTTGTTTTGTTTACTCTTGTGTTTTCAGTGTCTAGAACATGCCTGTTACATAGCAGCTACTCAGAAAATATTTTTTAGGGATGCCGGGGTGGCTCAATTGGTTAAGCGTCTATCTTCGGCTCAGGTCATGACGATCACAGGGTCGGGGGATCAAGTCTGCATCTGGCTCCTTGTTCGGCAGGGAACCTGCTTCTCTCTCTGCCTTCCGCACCCCCCCCCCCCCGCCGCCTCGCTTGTGCTCGTGTTTTCTCTCTCTCTCTTTGACAAAATAAATAAAATCTTTTTTTTTTTTTTAAGATTTTATTTATTTATTTGACACAGAGAGAGACAGCTAGAGAGGGAACACAAGCAGGGGGAATGGGATAGGGAGAAGCAGGCTCCTGCTGAGCAGGGAGCCGGATGCCTGGCCTGATCCCAGGACCCTGGCATCATGACCTGAGCCAAAGGCAGACGCTTAACGATTGAACCACCCAGGAGCCCCAATAAATAAAATCTTTTTTTAAAAAAAAAAGATTGTATTTATTTATTTGAGAGAGAGAAAGCACATGAGAGAGGGGAGGGTCAGAGGGAGAAGCAGACTCCCTGCTGAGCAGGGAGCCCGATGCGGACTCGATCCTGGGACTCCAGGATCTTGACCTGAGCCGAAGGCAGTTGCTTAACCAACTGAGCCACCCAGGTGCCCTAAATAAAATCTTTAAAAAAATTTGTTTAAATGAATGATCGTTGCTTCTGGTTTAGGACAAAATACACATATGTGGTTGAAAGTGAACAGCACAAAGTTAGCACCCCCAAAAGTGGCAAAATGGAAATATAGAAATAAATTGATTTATCAGTGACCTTGTTGAACTGATGAAATAACCAGTTCTGGAACTGCCTTACCTTTGGACCTCTTGTTATGTTGGAAAATACCCTCCCTCCCTTCAGCTACTTTCAAATGGATTTTCTGTTTTTTGCAGCCTAGAAACATTGTATTTCATACAGAACCATTTTTACTCTAAATTATATGAAAATTAAAAGATAACATCCTGGTTGGAGAAACTAAAGTAAAACTGATATTCATGTCCTTCCCATGTTGCATATTAAAACAAGTCTTTTGAAACAAATGTCTCTTCATAGTAGAAGTGCTAAAAATGGGTACCCTGTGATCTAGTAACTGCACCTTTAGGTATTTATTCCTGGAGAGAAATTCAAAAGAGAAAAAGCTCTATGTATAGAGCTGTTCAAAGCTATATTATTTATCAAAATAACAGGAAATAGCTATGATCATTGACTCTTGACCTTTTAAGACATGGCCTTGAAAATTGCTTAGGAACTTTTTATAAGCCTCAATAAAAAAAAAAAAAACATTGAAAGACAAGTTGTATGTTATACAGGCAAAACAAAGCTAGGCTATTAGAAGTCAGAATAGTGGTTACTCTTGGTGGAGACGTAATGACTTGGAAACTAGCCAAAGTGGGGGCTTTTGGGGGTTTTTTTGTGTTTTTTTTTTTTTTTTTTTTTTAAGAATACTGTTAACAGGGGCACTTGAGTGGCTCAGTCAGGTAAGTGTCTGTCTTCGGGGGTGCCTGGGTGGCTCAGATGGTTAAGCGTCTGCCTTCGACTCATGATCATGATCTCCAGGTCATGGATCTCCAGTCCTAGGATCAAGCCCCACATTGGGCTCCCACCTCAGCAGGGAGCCTGCTTCTCCCTCTCCCTCAGCCTCTCCCCCTGCTTGTGTTCTCTCTCTCTCTCTCTCAAATGAATAAATAAAATCTTAAAAAAAAAAAAGTGTCTGTCTTTGGCTCAGGTCATGATCTTGGGGTCCTGCCATGTTGGGCTCCCTGCTCAGTGAGGAGTCTGCTGCTTCCTCTCCCTCCCACCCCTGCTCAGGCTGTCTCTCTCAAATAAATAAAACCTTAAAAAAAACAACAACCAGTACAACCTCCGAAATACTGTGACCCACAGCTATATAAAAAATATACCCATGTAGACAAAGATATATATGAAAATGTTAAATATTAGTTAAGTGTTAGGTGATAGCATTTGTTTATGATTTTCTTAGATAAGAAACATGTTTTTAACTTCTACAAAAGTTTTAATTGTGATAAAATATAGATAATATGTGTTCTTTTTTTTGATAATATGTGTTCTATATATATTTTCATAACTGCTTTATTAGGTTGTAATTCACATACCATACAATTCACCCATTTAAAGCGTACCATTCATTGTTTTTAGTATATTTACAGAGTAGGGTAATCATCACCACAGTCAATATTAGAACATTTTTATCACTCCAGGGGTGCCTGGGTGGCTCAGTCGGTTAAGCGTTGGCCTTCGACTCATCATGATCCCAGGGTTTTGGGATCAAGCCCCGAGCAGAGAGCCTGCTTCTCCCTCTCCCTCTGCTGCTCCCCCTGCTTGTGCTCTCATTCTCTCTCTCACTCTGTCAAGTAAATAAATAAAGTCTTTAAAAAAAAAATTTCATCACTCCAGAAAGAAACCCAATACCCATTAGAAGTGACTCACTGTTTTCCCCAAATCTCTTATTTTTGTTGTTCAATTCATTTTTATTTGAGTATAGTTGACACACAATGTTAAATTAGTTTCAGGTGTACAACATAATGTTTCAGTATCTCTATACATTATGCTATGCTTACCACAAGTTTATTTTTAAAAGCTTTTCCCCCCAGCTTTTGTCACTGTCAAATAGCAGTTTTCTTCTTTGGAGCTCTAACCTTCCTACTTATCTTGATTCAGTAAGTGGAGTGGGAGTGTGGAGTGAGTGGTGTACTTAAAAAGGTGTTACAGTTTATTAAGAAATACTACAGAGTTAAAAAAAAATAATAAAGTATAATATAACATACCCATCTTAAATTTTTAAAAGGGAAAGACAAGGTAATTAACATGTAGTGAATTCTTGCTAAATATTAATCCTTATATTAGGTTGCTTGTTTTAAAATGGTCGTGTGTGTTTCACTTGATACCCTGCTCACCTCCTGACAGTTTTATAGAAAAAAACTGCCTCAGAAAACTGAGGTTCAAGCCAGTTAAATAACTTGTCCAAATTTGTACAGCTATGGAATGGCAGAGCCAGGGTTTAATTAAACATAGGGGGTTTTTTTGTTTGTTTGTTTGTTTTAATACATGTAAAAACTCTTTACTGAATGTGGTCACTAACCATAGATCATCTTTAAAGTTCCAAAATCTAGAATTTATGGAGATAGTTAAATTATGGGATGTTGGTTAATGATAGCAGCACTAGGATTCTAAAGATGTTATTTTCCAGGGGTACTAATGTAATGAAATAATGTGATCTCCTTGAGTACTTTTGAGAAGAGGCTAAAGGTTTTTGCTTCTCTCTGTTCTATCTATGAACAGTTTCGTCTTTGGTTTCCCAATGATCTCTTTGGAAAAAGTGAAGGTGTTAACCAGCACCTTGTGCTAGTGCTTCAAACTTCTGTCTCTGTGAAAAGGATAATAATCACTCCATTCTAAAAGTCAAGTTGCAAAATACCCGTATTGCTGCAAATACTCTCAGGAGGTAATTTGGCAGGACTTGTTTAGTGTTAAATATTCCATCCAGCAAGGGTTGCATTTTAAAAGCTCTGCCATTATGAGGTTTACTTTAACAACCAATCATAGGTTAAAGGCTCTAATGAGTTATTTTCTAGTTGAGGTAAAGGATCCAGTGGGATCATGTGGCTCTTGTAAACTGGTCTGCTATGTCCAAAGATAGAAATTCTTGATGGTATGTTGTTGAAAGAGAAAGCTACTATTGTTAATCATGAAAATTTCTTGGGGGCACCTGGGTAGCTCAGTCGGTTAAGCATCTGATTTTGGCTTAGGTCATGGTCTTAGGATCCTGGGATTGAGCCCCGCAGGCTCAGTGCTCAGTGGGGAATCTGCTTGAGATTCTCCCTCTCCTTCTGCCCCTCCCCCATTCATGTGCGCATGTGTGCACGCTCTCTCTCTCAAATTAAAAAAAAAATTCTTTAGTGGAAAGTTCTGGCACTACTGCACGAAAATTGAGGTCTTGGAGAGGTTAAATGATACTACTAAGAGCTCACAGTTAATGGCAAAGGTGAACTAGAATCTAGGTCTCCTAAGTTGAGTCTGTAATCCTTCGCATTAATAAACTTAGTGTGTATGCTTATGAACTAAAAACATTTCAAAGACTGTTCTATTCTTTATTCCATTTTAACTTGCAGACCCCAGATGAGGCTGAATTTATAGAATTGTATCATTTTATAATTCCATGAATGTTTTTTGGAATTATGAATATGATTTTTTTTTTAAGATTTTATTTATTTATTTGACAGAGCGAGAGAGACAGCGAGAGAGGGAACACAAGCAGGGGGAGTGGGAGAGGGAGAAACAGGCGGAGCCAGATGTGGGGCTCGATCCCAGGAACCTGAGATCATGACCCGAGCCGAAGGCAGACACTT
Organism: Mirounga angustirostris; assembly: GCF_029215605.1. Lineage (NCBI taxonomy): Eukaryota > Metazoa > Chordata > Mammalia > Carnivora > Phocidae > Mirounga > Mirounga angustirostris. The sequence continues at coordinate 17,869,667 of NW_026991724.1, read as the reverse complement.
AACAACTGAGCCACCCAGGTGCCCCTGATTATTTCTTTTATAGAAGCATTTATTTTCAGATGTTTTGTGATTTTCATTTTAGAAAATGTAGAAATAAGGGAAAAATTACACCTATAATTACAAATATAAATATGTAATAATAACATATCTGCAGAAATAACCAGATATATTTTTTAAAAAATACATGTTGGGGCGCCTGGCTGGCTCATTCAGTAGAGCATGCAACTCTTGATCTCAGGGTTGTGAGTTCAAGCCCCATGTTGGGTGTAGAGATTATGTTAAAAATTAAAAAAAAAAAAACCCACATTGTTGGTGTTGGCAGAGAAGGGATTTGAATATAAACAAAACACACACACCACTCTGTAGTGGAGCTAATGATACACATTTTGTATCCACTTTTTTCTCTCAAGATTATTATTTACTTTCTCATCTAGTAATTTATACATCTAAATTTTCTAATTTCTTGTTTTGTTGATTTTTTTTCTTTTTTTTTTCTTTCCCCCCATAGATCTTGAGCCAGATGATTGTGCATCCATTTACATCTTTAATGTAGATCCACCTCCATCTGCTTTAAACTCACCACTTTGCTTACCACATCATGGATTACCGTCTCACTCTTCTGTTTTGTCACCATCGTTTCAGCTCCAAGGTCACAAAAACTATGAAGGAACTTGTGAGATTCCTGAATCTAAATACAGCCCATTAGGTGGTCCCAAAACTTTTGAGTGCCCAAGTATTCAAATTACATCCATCTCTCCTAACTGTCATCAAGAAATAGATGCTCATGAAGATGACCTACACATAAATGACCCAGAAAGGGAGTATTTGGAAAGGCCTTCTAGAGATCATCTCTATCTTCCTCTTGAGCCATCCTACCGGGAGTCTTCCCTTAGTCCTAGTCCTGCCAGCAGTATATCTTCTAGGAGCTGGTTCTCAGATGCATCTTCTTGTGAATCTCTTTCACACATTTATGATGATGTGGATTCGGAGTTGAACGAAGCTGCCGCCCGATTTACTCTCGGATCCCCTCTGACTTCTCCTGGTGGCTCGCCAGGAGGCTGCCCTGGGGAAGAGTCCTGGCATCAACAATATGGACTTGGACACTCCTTGTCACCCAGGCAATCTCCTTGCCACTCTCCTAGATCTAGTGTCACTGATGAGAATTGGCTGAGCCCCAGGCCAGCCTCAGGGCCCTCATCAAGGCCTACCTCCCCCTGTGGGAAACGCCGGCACTCCAGTGCTGAGGTTTGTTATGCTGGGTCCCTTTCACCCCATCACTCACCTGTTCCTTCTCCTGGTCACTCCCCCAGGGGAAGTGTAACAGAAGATACCTGGCTTAATGCTTCTGTCCAGGGGGGATCAGGCCTTGGCCCTGCACTTTTTCCATTTCAGTACTGTGTAGAGACTGATATCCCTCTGAAAACAAGGAAGACTTCTGAAGATCAAGCCACTGTACTACCAGGAAAATTAGAGCTCTGTTCAGATGACCAAGGGAATTTATCACCATCCCGGGAGACTTCGATAGATGATGGCCTTGGATCTCAGTATCCTTTAAAGAAAGATTCATCTGGTGACCAGTTTCTTTCAGTTCCTTCACCTTTTACCTGGAGCAAACCAAAGCCTGGCCACACCCCAATATTTCGGTGAGTTGATGGAAATGGCTGCTGGTCATTGTTCATGCTTATGGGTTATTGGTGGCATGCGACTACATTATCTATATGGAATGGTTTGACCATTCCCCCCGCCCCCTTTTTCAGTGTCTTTTGGACAAATCAATTAAAGTCTTTTCCATTGAGTCTTAAAAGGGCCTTTATAGAGGCTGGACTTAGCATTTTAAAAGCATATAGATAATGAATTGTAAATAATAGCAAATTACATTTAAGAATCCCTAGAAAGAATTTTCTTATCTAAAAAAGCTTCTTGTAAAGGGTTTGATTATAGTATGAGTTAAATTACTAATAAAACTAATTGCGAATAGGCTTTTTATATTTTTAAGAACTTATTGTACAAATGAAGTTTGTATATTAAGGCAAGCTTTTTTCACAATTTTTTGTCTTTTGACTTTATAAATTTGACTTTTTTATTAGTGTAGAGGAATTTTAACATTTTATGTATTCAAATTTGTCTTCTGCTGTATGGCTTTTGGATTTTGTGTTATATTTGAAAGCCTTACCCCAGTCTAAAATAATTAAAAATAAGCAAAAATCTAACTTGTACATTTCTAATAAAATTTTTATTTACATATTAGTTTTATAATATATGTATATAACATACAGTATTTGTATTTATATATATATATTTGAATCTTGAGTCTAGCTAAGGACTGGAGTAAAGTGTAACAACTTTATTTTCCAAATGACTGATCAGTTACCATAATCCTATTTTATAGAATCAATCTAGTCTATAATTGATTAGAAAAGACAACTGTTATCGTCCACATGGTGGAGTTGGGTTTGTTTACTTTTTTTTTTTTAATGATTTTTCACTGGTATGAATGTTTATTTCTTGATCCAGATCTTTAGAAAAATAAAATGTGGAATTATGGTATTGAAGACACCTTTAAGCCTATCATGCACACTGCTTCTGAAAATTATCTTAATCTTTTTAGGGGTTTACTTAAGTCTATGGAACAGTGTGGAAACTAGCTGAGAGTTGAAATTGAGTTGTTTCAGACTAGTAAAAGTTAATACCTTTTGTGTTTCACAGTAGTTAGTAAAGCTGGGCTGGGGACATTCAAAGAAATGAATGATAGGAATAACAGCATTTCAGAGGTGGAAGAGACCTTAAAAGTCCTATTTCATCAGTCACTAAGAAGATATTTTTAACATTAATTATTGTAGCTTTGGGTCCTTTAATATTTGACCTATAGATGTATAAGTTACTTCTTTTTTAAATCCCACATTTTCAGTGTTAATATCTCTGAATGAATCTGTATCCCTACCCCTTTAAGCTGTTTAAATTATCTTACTGATCAACTGACATTTTCTCTAAAATTGACAGAGTGCTTCAGTGATAGGCCTTATATTTTTTTCAGCCAGGTGTATAGTGAAATTAAATTTGTTCCTCAAATTACAGTGTACTGCTGACTATAAGCAGTATTTCAGTGAGACAGGGAAAAGAGCTATAGGGAGAATGTTGGGAAGCAACATGTACAGCAGACTAACTTCTATAGCTACACATCATGAAGGAGGTCTATGTACTGAGATACAGGGATGTTTGGATCCTTAGACATTGATATACATACACACAGATGGACATCTTTGCTTAAGAAAATTAAATTCTTTTGTTTTTATAATTATGTACACATAGTTGAGAATCAGTTATAGTTTTACAGAATGTTAAAACTTGTCCTTTTTAAAAAAAAAAATACAGGAAACCAAGAAGTAAATGAAATTGATTTTATTCCTCAGGTTAAAGAATTATTTCTTAAGTACCCATCATATCCAGTGTTATAACTTATTAAGTGAAGTTTTGCAATACTCTGCTTCAGAGATCACAGGAAGAAAGAAATGTTCGTTGCTAGCAAAGAAGTGATTTGAATCATTGCTTGGCAATAATAGCATGGTGAAATGAATTTTTTGTGTGTTTTGTTTATAGCACATCTTCATTACCTCCACTAGACTGGCCTTTACCAACTCATTTTGGACAGTGTGAACTGAAAATAGAAGTGCAACCTAAAACTCATCATCGAGCCCATTATGAAACTGAAGGTAGTCGAGGAGCAGTAAAAGCATCTACTGGGGGACATCCTGTTGTAAAGGTATGAGTTGGGGCTTCTTCTGGAGATACCATATATCTGTTGATGATAGTCTGCACATTTAGGTACTACTGAGCCCAAAGAGAGAAAACTCAAAGCTTCAAAGCCTCTATTGAGGTTTTGTGTTCTTGTTGATAACGGCAGCACTTCTGCATTGAAGATTTTTGGATTTTTTTGTTTTGTTTTATTTTCTATACTGAAAAATAGTCTTTTGATTGTGGACTGACTCTCTAGCTGGGGAACTCTGGGGAAAGATTATAGTGATCAAACAGTTGTTTTTCTCATTAAAACAAAACACAAGGGGTGCCTGGGTGGCTCAGTCGTTAAGCATTTGCCTTCAGCTGAGGTCATGATCCCGGGGTCCTGGGATCGAGCCCCACATCGGGCTCCCTGCTCAGCGGGAGGCCTGTTTCTCCCTCTCCCACTCCCCATGCTTGTGTTCCCTCTCTCGCTGTATCTCTCTCTGTCAAATCTTTAAAAAAACAAAAAACAAAACCACAACTGTATTATGCTTTTAAGTATAATACACGCTCATTTAAAATCCAAGTAACACCAAAAAAGTAGAATAAAGCAGTAAATTACCCCAAATCTAAGCCCTTCAGAAAGGGGCACATGGGTGGCTCAGTTGGTGAAGCATCTGTCTTCTGCTCAGGTCATGATCCCGGGGTCCTGGGATCGAGTCCCGCATCGGGCTCCCTGCTGAGCAGGAAGCCTGCTTCTCCCTCTCCCTCTGCCTGCCACTCCCCCTGCTTGTGCTCTCTCTGTCAAGTAAATAAAATCTTAAAAAAAAATAAAAACCCTCAGAAATAAGTAGTTGTTAGTATTTGATTAACATTTCAGATAATTCTCTGTATATTTAATGAAAGACTGAGTGGATGGCTAGAATATAGAATGAATTTTTTAAGGATAAGATTATACTGAACATCTTTGTGATTAAAATATTTATTTTTATCTGAATTTATTAGAAGAAAATAAAACTAACCTGAAATCATAAAAATTATATAATAGTTGAGTGTGTGAAATATATTTAATATGTAAGTTTTGAATCATAATAGTTGAATATTAACTTTAATTTTATTTGAATGAAACATTTTAAAAATGAAATAGAAGTAAAACTAAGAACTACCGAATCTTAGATATTGTTCTTCATTCTCAGAGGTCCTAAAAAGATCTAAGGTCAAAGATACTAAATAGGGGCGCCTGGGTGGCTCAGTTGTTAAGCGTCTGCCTTTGGCTCAGGTCATGAGCCCGCTCCCTGCTCAGCGAGAAGCCTGCTTCTCCCTTTCCCACTCCCCCAGCTTGTGTTCCCTCTCTCACTGTGTCTCTGTCAAATAAATAAAAATCTTAAAAAAAAAAAATAAAAGATTTTATTTATTTATTTGAGAGACAGAGAACATGAGCAGGGGGTGGGGCGGAGGGAGAAGGAGAGAGAGAATCTCAAGCAGACTCCCTGCTGAGTGGGGAGCCTTACGCAGGGCTCTATCCCAGGACCCTGAGATCATGACCTGAGCAGAAGTCAGATGCTCAAGTGACTGAGCCACCCAGGCGCCCCTGCAATTGTTTTTTTAATATCCTAGTCTTAATGTGTGTATTCCAGGAGAAAAAGTAAAATGTGGTAAATTTGTAAATGGAGAATGCAAAATAGAAGTTGAATGTTCTTTTATTATTAAATTGGTTTGATAGATGAATGATTGATACTGGTATATATATGTTGTATGTCATATATATATGCACATATATATGTATATATATAGTCTCATGTCTTTGTATACTGTATGGTTAGGGACTGTAGAATTATGCAGCACTGTTAATCTTATTCCAAGTTCCCAGTGGGGTTTTCTTAGGTTTTACACATCTATAATGTTTTTGAGTTGTGGGGATAAAAAATTTCTGTAGTGCCTTTGGCATGTACAAGCACAATTGAGAAACATGCAGGTTAGTCTAAAATGAAACTAAATTGTTTACTTGTTGCCAGGAAATTAATCTGTAGTAAATTTAGCATAGGTTATAATGAATACTTAATCAGATTATTTTTCTTTTTAGTCCTTAGCCAAATATGGGAAAATTGTCTCTTTAATTAAAGTCGGTAGTTTTTATTAGAGTTTTGTAGTGAAGATGTACATTTTCATCATTCACTAGGATTGAAAGAGACTTACAGATTTTAATACTATGAATTTTGTTTTAAATGTTTTAACATATAGAATCTCCGTATCTTTTAGAATAATTTTTTAATTTTTAGAACACATATTTTAAAAGAATTTTTTTTTCATGTGCACATTTATTCCCAAAGTGCTAAAAGAGAATATGCTATTTAAATTGCCGAATTCAGTGACATTTTACATATTTGTGCTCCTGCTAATCGCAAAAATTCCCTTTTTGTACTGCTTTATAGTTTATAAAATGTTTTCTCAGAGTTTATATTTAATATTCACAATAGTTCTTTGAACAGGGCAAGGCAAGTACATTGTGCAGGTGATTTAAGATTACACATGATGTAGGGGCGCCTGGGTGGCTTGGTCGGTTAAGCATCTGCCTTTGGCTCGGGTCATGATCTCAGGGACCTGGGATTGAGCCCCACATCAGGCTCCCTGCTCAGTGGGGAGTCTCCTTCTCCCTTCCCTTTGCCCCTCTGCCTGCTTGTGCTCTCTCTCCCTCTCTCTCAAATAAATAAATAAAATCTTAAAAAAAAAAAGATTACACATGATGTAATTGGTAGAGATCTTAAACCCAGGCCTTTTGACTCTGCTGTTATGTTTTCTATTGTACTATATTGCCTCTTATACTACAGTTAAGTTATAATTTCGTAGTGCTTTTCATTTTCATAACTACTTTCACATTGTCTCATTTAATTCTCCAAATAAGCTTTTTTAGAAACCCTGGTCTTTGACTTAAAGTCACATGCTGCTTCTATTACCTTTATAATCCCTGATAAAAATCTTAGACCTTTATTTACCATTACCATTGTAGTTTAAGCTCTCTTGGATTAATCATGTTAGGCTCCCTACTATGACTAATACTTCCCAGTTCTCAGTGGTTTAGGACCCAAATAAAGGAAGTTTATTTTTTATTTTCTTAGAGATTGTCACTCATGAATTCAAGGTCTCTCCATCTTGTGATGCTATCATCTTCAATACACAGCCTCCATGGTTCCTAGGAAAAGCAAATGGAGTATAGGGAAGGTACATAAGATACGTGAACCTGGAAATTACTACCAGTTACTACTTCTCACAGTCCAATGGCCAGAAGTAGTCACATGACCCTACTTATATAGACAGGGACTGTGAAAAGTAGTCCCTGGGTTGGGAGTCTTTCCTCAGCAACAACTCTATACTATACTATACAACATGACTCTACATAAATCTTTGATGTCAGCATGTCTTCTCTGCCATATCCCCTATACAGTATTGGTCTTTTAATTTATATTCAGGAGTTTAATAGTAGCTAAGTGACTAATAGGGTTCTGTAGCCACACTGCTTGGGTTTGATTCCTATCCTGTACTTTGGCCAAGTAACTTTTCTAGATTTTTTTTATTAAATCATTCAATGCTTAATTTATTCATCCATCTATCCGCTCACTCAGTAAATATTTTTTGATTGCTCACTACATTATAGACAGTATTGTAGATGCTGGGGATCTAGAGATGAACAAGACAAAGTCCTGCCCTCATGGGCCTTTCTTACATTATACTGAGAAGAGACAATGAAAAAGTAAATAAAATATTATTACAATGTTATAATAGTGAGAATTAGTATGTGATGTGATAAGAGACTAATTATCACTTTTTTATGAAGTGAGGATAGTATCATCCTACCTAAGAACTGATATGAGGATTAAATGAAACACTGCATGTACAGAACATGGCATAGTACCTTACACAAATGCTCAGTAAATGTTGATCAGTACTCTGTGAACCCTGATGAAGAATAAGTAGCAGAGTAAGAGTAAGAGAGCATACAAGTGGTGGGGTGGTTAGAATCTTAAGCAGACTCTGCGCTGAGCGCAGACCCCAATGCAGGGCTTGATCTCACAACCCTGAGATTACCACCTGAGCCGAAACCAAGAGTCAGTCCAGTCACTTAACTGACTGCATCACTCAGGTGCCCCTGAAGTAAATAATCTTATTCGTTAATATGGTGTGCAACTATTTAATACATTCAAGCCAGTCTTTTACTATAGTAGCTGGGGATTCAGTGGGGGGAAATCAGACATGTTTCCTAGTTCCATGAAGTTTATAGTTTGGTGAAGCTTGCAAATGAGATAATAACAGTAAAGTAGGATAAAGGTTTAATGGAGGAAATTCACATCTCTAAAAGAGCAAATAGGTGAAGGGGTTGAAATGGGTACTGCTTATTTAAAAAAAGGTCGTAGAGGGCGCCTGGGTGGCTCAGTCGTTAAGCGTCTGCCTTCGGCTCAGGTCATGATCCCAAGGTCCTGGGATCGAGCCCCACATCAGGCTCCCTGCTCTGCGGGAAGTCTGCTTCTCCCTCTCCCACTCCCCCTGCTTGTGTTCCCTCTCTCACTGTGTCTGTCTCTGTCAAATAAATAAAATCTTAAAAAAAAAAAAAGTGTATAGCTCATTAATAAACATTAACCAGAGAAAAGGTAGATACTAAGAAAGGATAAGTAGAGGGAAGAGTTTAGAACTGCACTATCCTGGGGCGCCTGGGTGGCTCAGTCGTTAAGCATCTGCCTTTGGCTCAGGTCATGGTCACAGGGTCCTGGGATCGAGCTCCGCATCGGGCTTCCTGCTTCGTGGGAAGCCTGCTTCTCCCTCTCCCACTCTCCCTGCTTGTGTTCCCTCTCTTGCTGTGTCTCTCTCTGTCAGATAAATAAAGAAAATCTAAAAAAAAAAAAGAGAGAGAGAACTACACTATCCAATCCAGTAGCCACTGGCCACATTTAAATTTAAATTAACCAGAATTAGAAATGAGTTCTTTAGTTGCATTATCAGCATTTCAAGTGTTGGTAGGTGTGTGGCTAATGACTGTTGTCTTTTCTTTTTTTTTTTTTTAGGGAGGAAGGGAAAGAGAGGGAGAGAATCTTAAGCAGGCTTCATGCCCAGTGCGGAGCCTAATGCAGGGCTTGATCTCACAACCCTGAGATCATGACCTAAGCCAAAATCAAGAGTCAGATGCTTAACTGAGCAACCCAAGAGCCCCTACATTGTCTTTTTTTTTTTTAGATTTTATTTATTTGAGAGAGAGAGACAGAGATAGTGAGAGAGATCACAAGTGGGGTGGAGAGGGAGAAGTAGGCTCCCCGCAGAGCAAGGAGCCCAATGCGGGACTCGATCCCAGGACCCCGGGATCATGACCCAAGCCGAAGGCAGATGCCCAACCGACTGAGCCACCCAGGCGCCGCCTACATTGTCTTTTTAACAAATGATGTTGGAGCAATTGGACATCCATAGGACATCCATTTATTTTCCATTCAGAAAATATATCTGAACCTAAACCTCACATTTTACACAAGAATTGATTCCACATAGATCATGGATTTTTAAAAAAATGCAGATGTAGAAGATTTTTATCATTGCAGAAAGTTCTGTTGGGCAGTGCTGGTTTGATAGCCAGGGAACAGGAACAAGTTGAAGACTGCAAATATAAAGGGGTAGTACAAGAGAGTTCCTTTGTGGTGTTGGAAGAGTTCCTTATCTTGACTGTGATGTTGGTTACTTGAATCTACACATGGGGTAAAATTGCATAAAGCTACACATACATTTTATTATACAGTGATAATTTTATTAAGGCACAGATATTTAGTATTTTTTAAATTTATTTATTTGAGAGCAAACGCACAGGTCCCGGGGGCGGAGGGAAGAGGCAGAGGGAGAGAGAAAAGCAGACTCTCCACTGAGCAAGGCAGCCTGCGGCAGGCCAATCCCAGGACCTGGAAATCATGCCCTGAGCCAAAGACAGACGCTTAACCAACTGAGCCACCCAGACACTCCCAACGCATAGATATTTTGAATCTCATCTTAAAAGTTACTGAAATGTTAAAAATGGGGATTGTTGGGACACTTGGGTGACTCAGTTGGTTGGCATCCGACTCTTGGTTTTGGCTTAGGTCTTGATCTCGCAGTCATGGGATCGAGCCAGGCACCAGGCTCCACACTGCACAGAGTCTGCTTGAGGGTCTCACTCTCCTTCTTCTGCCCCTCCCTGCTTGCTTGCTTGCTTTCTCTCTCTCTGAAGTAAATAAATAAATCCTAAACAATTAAAATGAAAATGGGATTGTAGAATTTTTTTCATACTTAGACTTTGTATTTCATCATACACCAAGATCCTTTCCCAGGTGATGATTTTTTTTATATGATGTTGTTATATGCACATTTTCAGTTTGAAACAGTTTGTTTATATTATGGAAATTTAATTTTGTAATTTTGTATTTTTAGTATTTCTATGATGTATTCTCATGTTTCTGATATATTCAGATTCCACCCCCCCCCCCCGAGTAATTTAGCAGAACTGATAATAGAATTGCTCTTATTGAAGCTGCTCTGGTTTGTCCTATAGTGACCTTCAGGCTTTAACACTCCAGCTTTAGTTAAATTAAGCAGGCACAGACCTTTGCTATGGAAACGATACAGAAACATAACAAACAACTTGGCTTACTTTCTTCTCCAAAGCAGAGGGTGCCTGAAGAGAGTTATACTGATCCTAGATGAAAGTTTTTAGAGAGTAATGTTAGCAGCAATAATTTGTTTATGGCCTATAACATAATGCTCATCTGAAAATAAAATGGGAAGACAGTCTAATTTATTTGACGTCCCTTTAAAATCCCTAAGATGCATAGGAGAAACCCTATTTTTTATATGCTGTATAGTCCATATGCTTGGAGCAGATGCTGGCTGAAGTATGTGTTACAAAATATATTCCCTTTGAAATCTTATATGCATGATTACCTTCCCCCATCACTGGTTTATTTTACTATCGAAGTATAAAGGACAGGTGGCTTATGTCTTTGCCAAGCTGGTATTAATGTGAGTCATCTAATATGACTAGGATACTTTGGTATATAGTACTTACCGGTACGTGATATTTGGGTAGCTTAATAGATAGCAATAAAATTTTTATTTGTATTTTCTATTTTAGACTGAACTACTTCGTTTAGAACAGCCTACTTCAGTGACTGTTATTCTTATTTAAATAATTCTGCTGGCTAATCTCATGAGTTATTTTGCTCCACAAAATTGTCCTCTCTTATTCCAAAATTCATTCATTCATCAGTGATTGAACGTCTGTAATGTGCTAGGTACTCTACTGTGCTCTGGAGGTAACAGGATGGACCCTGTCCCCTTCACAATACTTAGAGGCGAGTGGTAAAGTTGTTGGTGTTTCTTCCTCTATTAGACGAATAGTTGGTTCCATAGAGTAATTTGTTCAATTTGGATTAAACATGAAAGAGCAACAGGTATAGCAGAAAGGAATAGCTAATCACTTAGTAACCATGGGTTTCCAATTTCTTCTTTAGTTATTGATTTAGTTTTTTTTTTATTGTGATCATGTTGGCATTTTATTTTTTTATGGAATATTTTCAATTTAATTAAATCTGTATAAAATTTATTAACTTATTCTATGAAAATATATAAAAAGAAATCACAACTGAAAGTATTGAGGGGTACCTGGTTGGCTCAGTCAATGTAGGTGTTTGTTTTTTTTTTTTGAGAGAGTGAGAGAGAGCACGGGCGCATGCTTGTGCAAGGCGGTGGGGAGGAGCAGACCTAGAGGGAGAGAGAGAATCTCAAGCAGAAGCCCCACTGAGCCCGGAGCAGACACAGGGCTCAATCCCACGAGATCATGACCTGAGCCAAAATCAAGGGTTCAACACTTAACCAGCTGAGCCACACAGGTGCCCTGGGGTGTGCAGCTCTTGATCTTGGGGTTGTAGGTTTGAGCCCCAGGTTGGGTGTAGAGATTACTTAAAAATAAGATCTTAAAAAAAGAGAGAATATTGATAGATTTCTTGACTATATAAATATTTACAGAAAACTGCAACTTCCAGTTAAATATAGTAAATTGAACACATATATTTTACTGTCATTAGAACTTAGACAGCTGCAACTTAAGCCTGTTGGATAGAGAGAGAATCAGTAAAGAACACAAATCATTTTACACCAAAGAACCCTGGAAAGACTCAGGAATTTGAGGCAGTGAGTGTCTCTGAAAGTGGGATGTGAGGTGGAGCTGAAAGCAAAAGGACTGGTTGAAAGTCTACAAAAAGTAGTTAGACTTCCCAGATTTTTCTCTTATGTGGCATAGCCAAGTGATAACCACTGTCTTACCCTGTGAGAATATTGCAGATTTACTCTTTAGAGGGAATGAAATAGAGATTTTAGGTTCTAGAATTACTGAAGACAGAGCTTGAGGATCTGTACAGAAAATGGAGTTGGGATGGAGGGGAGGCATAATGAAAGTCTGCATACTGAGTAGGGAGACTGCTGTCCCCTTTTCTTAACTCCCAAAATGCTTATAACAAGTTTATGTTCCCTAGACAGGAAATTGGAAGATTTGCTTTTAGATAGGTCAAGAGAAAAATGCCCATGTGCCTCTTGACTTGCAAATATTCTAGAGTAATGATCATACCCGACCCCACTTTATTTTTTTATTTTTTTTTAAGATTTTATTTATTTATTTGAGGGAGAGAGAATGAGAGACAGAGAGCACGAGAGGGAAGAGGATCAGAGGGAGAAGCAGGCTCCCCGCCGAGCAGGGAGCCCAATGTGGGACTCGATCCCGGGACTCCAGGATCATGACCTGAGCTGAAGGCAGTCGCTTAACCAACTGAGCCACCCAGGCGCCCCCCCCCCTTTTTTAAACAAATATTTTGTAACACTACTTTATTAACCTGAAATGGAAATGCAAAGATTATATAATCAACTTGCACGTACAAATTTAAGAATATCAAAATAATGCTGTAATTATTACGAGGAAATAAATTTAGAAAACTAAATTACAACAAAATAGTTCTGTTTCAAAATGAAAAAGGTTGGTATTGACTGTAGAAGACAATGAAGTAGTTAGATATTTTTACCTGCAGTATCACTGCAAGTGTTGCAGGTACAAAAGCAGGTATGTTGATCAGCAACCTAAATTCCATTAGTGAGTGGCATTATTGGCAATGACATGATTTTCTGAAATGATGAACTCTTGCTAAAGTTTTCTTCAATTTATATGGTAGTCACATTCATTAAACATTCATGTGTTAAGGGGCGCCTGGGTGGCTCACTCGGTTAAGCGTCTGCCATCGGCTCAGGTCATGATCCCAGGGTCCTCGGTTCAAGCCCCACATCAGGCTCTCTGCTCAGTGGAGAGCCTGCTTCTCACTCCTCTGCTTGTGCTCTCTCTCTTTCTGTCAAATAAATAAATAAATAAATAAAATCTTAAAAAAAAAAAAGCATTCATGTGTTAAAACTCTAATTTGGGGGCACCTGGGTGGCTCAGTTGGTTAAGCGTCTGCTTTTGGCTCAGGTCGTGATCCCAGAGTCCCAGGATCGAGCCCCACATTAGCTCCTTGCTCAGCAGAGAACCTGCTTCTCCCTCTCACTTTCCTGCTCCCCCTGCTTGTGCTCTCTCTCTCTCTGTGACAAAGAAATAAATAAAATCTTTAAAAAAAAAAAAAAAACCTGCAATTTTTTGGTATTTATATATACTAAGGAGTTGGGTTCTAAGTTCATAAACTTTTCTATATACATAAATATGTGTAGGGCCTTCTGAAGTTCCGTGCAACATAGACTAGTTCTGTGCTTGAAAGAACTGATTATCCCATGCATTGATAGGAATTTCAATCTCTGGCCCCTTGTCATAAAATGCCTATAGTGTACCTCACTCATCTTGTTGCCATGCTCATTCATTTGTATATTGACTATGGCTGTTTTTGTATGATGATGGCAAAGCAGTTAAGATAGAGAACATAGATGGTACTCTCATCACTTCACACTTTGCTCAGGATGTTGCAAATCACAATGTTGCAGTTAAAACTCAGTAGTGTTTCAAGTCCTCAGAGTATTGCTGTACTAGAACTTTTACAGTGTATACTTCTGTCAAAACAAGAAAAGAAAAATGGATTTCAAATGTCATACTTTTAAGGCACAATAGACTGTATTATTTTATTATCAAAATAGCAAAGCATTGTGTTTATTGTTCAGTGACGTTATGGTTGGGCTAAAAGAATGTACATCTTTTTTTTTTTTTTAAGATTTTATTTATTTATTTGAGACAGAGAGAATGAGAGAGAGAGAGAGAGCACATGAGAGGGGGGAGGGTCAGAGGGAGAAGCAGGCTCCCTGCCGAGCAGGGAGCCCGATGCGGGACTCGATCCCGGGATTCCGGGATCATGACCTGAGCCGAAGGCAGTCGCTCAACCAACTGAGCCACCCAGGCGCCCAAGAATGTACATCTTATATAGCATCACATTTCCATCTATCTGTGTCACTGTTACTTTGAATACACCATGACTAACAGTGAAAATACTACCTCTTCTCTCTCCAAACCTGTTCTAAATCAGTGACTTCTTCATTTTATTTGCTAGTGGTACCACCATTCTATTGGATTCTGAATCTCAGAACCTTTTTTTTAAGATTTTATTTATTTATTAGAGAGAAAGAACACGTGCACATGAGCCAGGGGGAGGAGCAGAGGGAGAGTGGAAGGGAGAAGCAGACTCCCCGCTGAGCAGGGAGCCTGACATGGGGCTCCATCCCAGGACCCTGAGATCATGACCTGAGCCGAAAGCAGATGCTTCAGCAACTGAGCCACCCAGGCACCCCTGAATCTCAGAACTTCTAATTTCTTTTTTCCTTTCTCTTTATTATTCTATATATAGTCATTTAAAAGAAATTTCTTTAGGGAAGGACTTAACTGCATTCATCCCTCCCTGTTTCTATCTTCTATTTATGTTCTTACTTCCATTCTAATTTAAATTTTTAATAGACATGATGTTAGTACTTAGTGCCTCAGCCTCTTAGCTGATTTCCATGATTCTGTCTTTTCCCTTCTTCATAGAGCCTTCATTTATTTTTATCATGTGCTTACCAACATCCTTTTTATTATAAATAAATTTCTGCCTTTTAAAGTCTTCACTAATTTCTTAAAGTTAAATACATGCCACTTTGTTCTTTATTTTATTGTCACCTATATGGTATTGGCTGAAGCAGTGATATTCAATATGGATATTTCCATAAGGGATCCTCAGTTAAAAGAGGAAGGGGTAGAGGTAAAAGACAAAGTTTCTGCCTTTTTGGAACTATACGGTACTGAGGAAAACAGATAATAAATGTATAACACACTTTTTAAAAAAGATTTATTTATTTGCAAGAGAGAGAGAGCGAGTGCATGTGCGCACTAGTCGGGAGAGGAGCAGAGGAAGAGGGAGGAGCAGAGGAAGAGGGAGGGAGAGAATCTCAAGCAGACTCCCTGCTGAGCTCAGAGCCTGAACCTGGGGCTTGATCTCAAAACCCTGAGATCATTACCTGAACAGAAATCAAGAGTCACATACTTAACCAACTGAGCCACCCAGCCACTCCTGTAACACACTTTTCATAGTGATCCATACTATGAAAAATAATAGAACAGGGTAAGGGGACAATGATATGGTATTTTAGGTAGGATGGTCTTCTCTGAGGAGCTGACATTTGAGTATGGAACTGAAGGAGTGAGGTAATAAGAAGATCAAAGGAAAGAATATTCCAGAGTGATAAAGTATTAAGTGTGAAAGCCTTGGCGCTAGGAATAAGCTTGGG
The DNA here is from genome assembly GCF_029215605.1 of Mirounga angustirostris. Lineage (NCBI taxonomy): Eukaryota > Metazoa > Chordata > Mammalia > Carnivora > Phocidae > Mirounga > Mirounga angustirostris. The sequence goes on along the minus strand of NW_026991724.1, from coordinate 17,854,169 downwards.
TGGGTCAAGCAATAAGGCCAGGATGGTTAGAGCAGACTGTGGAAGCAAAAAGAGTAAGAGAAGGTAAGGCAACAAGTTAGCCAGGGCTCAAATCACATAGGCCTTATAAATCACCACAGGGCATTTGGATTTAGTTGAGTGTTGGAAGGAAGCCATTAGAGAGTTCTGAGCAGGGAATGAAACTATCTAGTTAAAGTTTGTTCTGGCTCCTGGACAGCAAATAGCCTGTAAAAGAACAAGAGCAAGAACAGGGAGAATAGTTATAAGGGTATTGCAGTGGTCCAGGTTTAATCGCTTCTCTATAAATGTTACAGTCCTGAAAACCATCCTAGGTAAATTATATTACCCAATAATAGGCAGAAATCTTCATGTCCTTTCATGGGTAGAGGATAATCAATTATGATGTTGCTTGGTTACAAACTCCACTGTAGATCCAGGCATGGGCAAGGAGGGGGGAGTAAAGTGTTCACCTGAAAGACCTCATAGTAGACTAAAACTCCTTCTAACATTTGAACTCTGACTACATTATATACCTAGAATCATGGAAATAGACTAATAGCTAATATTTTTTTATCACTACCTACATGACAGCACTGTACTAGGCACTTTATATTTGATGTCACATATCAGGATAATTTATAAACCATAGTACAGAAACAGAAGAGAATTTTTTTAAAGGTTATTATAAAATCTCTTGCTTGGAAGCTATATGGTCTGGAACATTGTCCAGCCATCCAACCCAGTACTGCTATAGTGAAAACATCACTGACACTGTGACTCATGACCATAACTTGTTCTGTCAGTGCTAGGGACTGAGTGCCAGAAACTTCACTGCTGCCTTGAAGAGCTGGACACCTCCTCTGCTGTGTATACTGAAAAATAGACTTTATGCCACCTACATTATCATGTCTCTCCCTTGCTGGTTTAATGGACTAAAGCAGCCATGGAACAAATCTTTCTCCCAGTTGGTGGCTAAAAGTAGGAGTGGAGATTACTGAAAGACATCTCTCTGAAACTTGTAAGACCACCAAGTGTGAGGAAACCACTATCTCCAAGCAGAGGAATCAGACTAAAGCTGCACCAAAGCCCAGACATAGCTTAAGAATTTGTTACATGACAAAAGAAATAGCATGCCTCTTTCTGGAGGTAAATACTTTCCTACTTGAGTCTCTAAACCCCTTGAATATAAAATGTTCAGTATATGTTCAGCAATACACACACACAAAAGAAAGTGTAACCCACAATAAAAAGAAAAACAGTCAGTAAAAGCAGGCCCAGAGATGGTCTAGATCTATTTCTTCATCTGTGTTGGAGTTATCAGAAAGAGTCTTTAATAATAACTATGATAAAATGCTGAACTGTCTAGTAGTAAAGAAGTAAGCTATATATGTGAAGAGATGAAGGGATTTCAGTAGAAACATGAAAAATTTTTTAATTGAAAAGATAAGGACAAAGATACAGTATTTATATTTACATTTCTAATATAAACACAAAAATTCTCAACTAAAAACTAACAAACCATAACCAGCAGCAGTGTGAAAAGATCATACAGCATCACCAAGTAGAATTTATCTGAAAAATGAAAAAGGTGGCCCAACATAGGAAAATCGATTGATGTAATACACCACATTTAATAGAAGAGATAAAAACTACACAGTCGTTTCAGTTGACACAGAAAAAGCATTTGACAAAATTTAATAGCCTTTCATTTACACACACACACACACACACAGAGGGAAAGAGGGGAAAATGCCTTACCATGAAAGATTATTTATGAAAAGCCTACAGCTAACATCATTTTTAATTAATGGTAAAAGACTGAAAGCTTTCTCCTTAAGATTAGGAACAAGGATGCTCACTTTCACCAGTGCTATTCACCATTTGTGCTGGGACTTCTAGCCAGAACTATTAGACAATGAAAGAAATAGAAGGCATTTGAATTGGAAAGGAAGAGGTAAAACTGTCTCTATTCATAGACGACATGTTCCTGTATATAGAAAATCACAAATCATCCATAGGAAAGCTACAGAGCTAATAAACAAATACAACATTTCCAGGTGGAAGATCAATATACACTCAACATTTGTGTTTCTATGTACTAGTGATGAGCAACCTGAAGAGGAAATTTAAAAAGCGATTCCAGGGGCGCCTGGGTGGCTCAGTCGTTAGGCGTCTGCCTTCGGCTCAGGTCGTGATCCTGGGGTCCTGGGATCGAGCCCCGCATCGGGCTCCCTGCTCCGCAGGAAGCCTGCTTCTCCCTCTCCCGCTCCCCCTGCTTGTGTTCCCTCTCTCGCTGTGTCTCTCTCTGTCAAATAAATAAAATCTTTAAAAAAAATAAAAATTAAAAAAAAAATAAAAAATAAGCGATTCCATTTACAGTAGCATCTAAAGGAATTAAATTGAACCAAGGAGGTGTCAAAATTTGTTATGCCGAAAACTATAAAGTATTGCTGAAAGAAATAGATGGAAACATACAATAAAAATAAATAAAATTTAAGTATATGTAAAATAAAAATAGATATCCATGTTTGTAGATAGGAGGACTTAACATTAGTAAGTTATCAGTACTCCTCAAAGCAATCTATAGATGCAGTGCTATACCTACCAAAATTCCAACAGCCTTTTTTGCTGAATGGAAAAACATATTTTCAGATTCATATGCAATTGCAAGAGGCCTCAAATAAGCAAAACAGTCCTGAAAAAGACTTGGAGGACTTACTCTTCCTGAGTTGTAACTTACTACAAAGCTACAGTATTTAAAACACTGTGGCACTGGCATAAAAGCACACTGATGAAATAGAATAGAAAGCCCAAAAATAAGCCCTTACATATATGGTCAATTCATTTTCTGTAGGGTGCCAAGACTATTCAGTGGGGGAAGGGACAATCTTTTCAACAAATGGTACTGGGGAAACGGGATATCTACATGCAAAATAATGTAGTTGGACCCTTACATCATATACAAAAATAAACTCAAGGAGCGCCTGGGTGGCTCAGTTGGTTGGGCGACTGCCTTCGGCTCAGGTCATGATCCTGGAGTCCCGGGATCGAGTCCCGCATCGGGCTCCCTGCTCGGCGGGGAGTCTGCTTCTCCCTCTGCCCCTCCCCCCTCTCATGTGCTCGCTCTCATTCTCTCTCTCTCATATAAATAAATAAAATCTTCAAAAATAAACTCAAAATAGATCAAGGACCTAAGTGTGAGATCTAAAGCTATAAAACTCTTAGAAGAAAGCACTGGGGGACGTCTTCGACATTGGATTTAGAATTGGTTTCTCAAGTATGGCACCAAAAGTACAGGCAGCAAAAGACAAAACAGATAAATTGGACTCCATCAAAATCAGAAACTTTTGTGCATCAAAGGACACTACTAAGAAAGTGAAAAAACCTACAGAATGAGAATTATTTGCAAATCATATATCTGTAAGGGATTAATTCAGATTATATAAAGAACCCCCAACTCAGAAACCTCAAAACACATACACACCCAAATGCACCCCCAAAGAATGCTGAATTTTGGTTTTTTTTGTTTAAGCAGTCACTTGGTTGGAGTCAACCTGGAAAACCTGTCTCTGCTGGTTGGTGGCAGCTCATAATCTCATTTCATTTATGTTAGCTTTACACTCCTCGGGATCTGACCTGTTCATGGGTGGTTCCCACGTCAATCAAAAGATTGGGCAAAGTTTGTCTGTATAATTTGGAGCTCCCCTTCTCTGGCTGTCTTCTTTCTGGGATTTCCCTCTTACTCTCCAGAAGCTGTGGTTGTTCTGTACTCTGTCCTTAGTTCCTCAGGCCCTCAGACTGTAGATTTTCTTTTTTAAAGATTTTATTTTATTTGAGACAGAAGGAGAACATGAGCAGGGGGTAGGGGAGGTGAGCAGAGAGAGAGGCAGACTCCCCGCTGAGCAAGGAGCTCAACGCTCAGCTCTGTCCCAGGACCCTGAGATCTTGACCTGAGCTGAAGACAGATGCTTAACCGACTGAGCCACCCAGGCACCCCAGACTATAGATTTTTTATAGGAGTTTCCGCCACTTTGTAAGGCATGGACTGTGGCCTTCTCTCCAGTTAAAAGTCTTAAAAACAGGAAACACACTTTTTGTGACTCTCTTCTTACATGTGTCAGTTTGCTTCCAGAATATGCTTACTTTGGTTACCCTCCATGCTTTCAAATCATTCTTTATGTTTGTTCAAGTTTTAATTGTTATGTGCATGATGATGGGTCAGATTGGTGCTACTCAGCCATCAGATTGGATAGGGGAGTCTCCCTAAGTCCTAAATGTATACTTCTTTAGGCTCTGTTTCGTTTCTTTTTCTTTCAAGATTTTATTTATTTATTTGAGAGAGAGAAAACATGAGAAGGGGGAGGGTCAGAGGGAAAAGCAGATTCCCTGCTGAGCAGGGAGCCCGATGTGGGACTCCATCCTGGGACTCCAGGATCATGACCTGAGCCGAAGGCAGTCACTCAACCAACTGAGCCACCCAAGCGCCCCTAGGCTCTGTTTCTTTTATTTTCCTCCTTTTTTATGGTCGCCGTTTTTACCTCCAGCCCTTCCTGGTCCTCCCCCTGGATAGTCATCCTAACCTCAACAATAGTGAAGGATACCAGAGAAAGCCCAACCTGCTAAGTCAGTTGAAACTTTAAGTTGGTAACATATGTAATAGGCTTTTTGAGATTCTTTCTACTAAAACAAACTGTCTCTTATTTTAACAGCCTATTAGAGGAGCTTCCTATACACCAAAGTCTTTTAAGTCTGGTCTGGATGATTAATGTTGCCTGGTGTACAGAATCAGCATTCCTTTTGGTTCTTCACAGCATTCTATAAGAAGGCTTTTGCAGAATATTTATTGTTCTAGATATTTATACAGAAAAAAACCCCCTCATCCCTTTGTAACATATTCCAGCCTTTTATAACTCATAAACTTCTGAAATTTGGAAGATTAGTTCACTTACTACTTTTTCTTATTGTTATCTTTTTGAAATAACATTTTGTGTATCAATAATATGTTACAAATATAACAGACTATTGTAAGCTTATTGTAAATACATGGATAATGAACTGTATTTTTCCATTTGTTCTTCCTAATTAGCTCCTGGGCTATAGTGAAAAGCCGATAAATCTACAGATGTTTATTGGAACGGCAGATGATCGATATTTACGACCTCATGCATTTTACCAGGTGCATCGAATCACTGGGAAGACTGTTGCTACTGCAAGTCAAGAGATAATAATTGCCAGCACAAAGGTTCTGGAAATTCCCCTTCTTCCTGAAAACAATATGTCAGCCAGGTATCTTGAAACATACCTCAAAATGGACAGGTTTTTTTTTTTTCCTAAAACAACTTTCAGAAAAAACATATTTCTTTTTATAGTACAGAAATGAAGTATTCATTGTTCTAAATTAACTGAATAACATTATGTAAATAATCATAGTATATTTGCTAGGGTTGGTAGTGAATTTCCAGAAAAGAAATTCAATTCACCAAAAGTTTATGAACCATGTAGTACCAGCCAAGCATTATGTTAAATGATAGAGAAAAAAATATATGGACTTTTTCAAGTTGCTCACAGTCTAATAGGATAGACAATAATAATTGCAGTGCAGTTATTATAATTATTAAATTTCCTCAAGGAAAACTTTAACTCTATCTCCAGGTATCCTGTTTGACTCATTTCCAAACAAAATGAGGTAGCTAGCTTCTAAATGAGAATGCTTTAGACTTTTGTTCAAGTTAGGATTATATTGCAGTTTATTATATGTTAGATTGTATGTTAGAAAATGCAGTGGCCTAAACATTAGACATTTAGTTTGTTATTCCATAAGAGAAATACACAGATAGGCATTTTAGGACTAGCACAGTGGCTCCATAAGTCATTGGTGGTCCAAACTCTTTCTGTTTTTTCTTCTCTGCTATTTTAACATGTGACTTCTGTTCCCAAGATACAAAATGGCTGCTGGAGCTCTAGCCATCACAACTGTAGTCCCAGAAGGAATAAGGAGGAAGGGTAAATGAAAACTTCCATCTGAGTTAGCCTCTTTTTTATGTTATGTTGTGTTGTGTTATGTTATTTATATATATTTTTAAGTAAGCTCTTTGCCCTATGTGGGGCTTGAAGTCACAACCCTGAGATAAGAGTTACATGCTCTACCATCTGAGCCAGCCAGGCGCCCCCTGAATTAGCCTCTTTAAAGAGCTTGTTAGGGTACCTGGGTGGCTCAGTCGGTTAAGCGACTGCCTTTGGCTCAGGTCATGATCCTGGAGTCCCGGGATCAAGTCCCGCATCGGGCTCCCTGCTCAGCGGGGAGTCTGCTTCTCCCTCTGACCCTCCTCCCTCTCGTGCTCTCTGTCTCTCATTCTCTCTCTCGCAAATAAATAAATAAAATCTTTTTAAAAAAAATAAATAAATAAAGAGCTTGTTACAGGGGCACCTGGGTGGCTCAGATGGTTAAGTGCCTGCCTTCTGCTCAGATAATGATCCCAGGGTTCTGGGATCGAGCCCTGCGTTGGGCTCCCTGTGTTGGGCTCCCTGTGTCGGGCTCCCTGCTTGGCGGGGGCCGTGCTTCTCTCTCGCCTTCTGCTCCACCTGCTTGTGCATTCATGTGCTCGCTCGCTCTCAAATAAATAAATAAATCCTTTAAAAAAAAGAAAAAGAGCTTGTTACAGAAACCTACCCAACACATCTCATTGTTCATCCTTGTATATAAGGAACATCTGGGATTTTTTTGTTTTGTTTTTACCTGGGTACATTGCTACCTCTAATGATATAGGGACGTATTACTAAGAAAAAAGGGGGAAAAGGAAATTTAGTAGGCAACTTTTAATTTGTCACAACTAGGTATTTGAAACTTACAGTGAGGTTTGTTACATAGATTGTTTCAAACTACAGTATAGACCTTTCTTAAAATGGCAGTAACATCCGTCCCAGGCTATTACAAGAACAGATTATAAAATAAGATTTTGGTCTCTAGCTTTCTTCCTTTAAATTTATACTTAAATAACTTTTTGGGTAAGCTGAATATACCCCTTAAGGAAAACCAATTTGTGATATAATTCTATTATTATAAAAGAAGAACTGCCACGTGCCTGGGTAGCTCAGTCTAAGCATCTGCCTTCAGCTCAGGTCATGATCCCAGGGTCCTGGGATCGAGTCCCACATTGGGCTCCCTGCTCCATGGGGAGCCTGCTTCTCCCTCCGCCTCTGCCTCCCTCTCTCTCTCTACTCTCATGAATAAATAAAGAAAATCTTAAAAAAAAAAAATTGTCTTAAGAAATAACTTGGGGCACCTGGGTGGCTCAGTTGGTGAAGCATCTGACTCTTGATTTTCGGTGCATTGCGCTCAGTGAGGAGTCTGCTTGTCCCTCTCCCTCTCCCTTTACCCCTCCCTGTGCGCTCACTCTCTCTCTCTCAAATAAATAAAATCTTTATTTAAAAAAAAAGGAAGAAGAAAAGAAAGAACTTATCTTGTTACTTATTTTTTTTCTTGTTACCTACCTATTACTAGAAAAGACAAGTTAATAAAAATTGAAATAAAACCTTATTTTTACCTATTTTGTTTACATGGACGGTACTCAATAACCCAACCCAGTTCTCTGCCTCCAGGCATCCTTTTGACCCATTTTCAGATAAGGTGAGGTGGCCAGCCACTGAATGAGAATGCGTGCATGTAGGCTTCTTCCCTTTTACTTTAGGCATCAAAAGCATATTTGATTCATTTGGCATCAAAAGCATATGCATATACAGTACAATAGCTGCAGAGGTGAATTTAAAACTCAGTTGAACCATCTTTTTCTAAGAACTCATAAAATTGATCCCTAGAAGATAGTTTGCAGGCCATGTTTCCATTCATTCTTCGGGATATTCAAAGCACTAAACTTGAATCAAGTTCAATAGAAAGTCACCATAAGTTTCTTACACTTCTTAACTTTGTCTGAAGGATAGGATAAGAAATATCCTGGGTGGCTCAGTCATTAAGCCTCTGCCTTCGGCTCAGGTCATGATCCCAGGGTCCTGGGATTGAGCCCTGCATTGGGATCCTTGCTCAGCCAGGAGGCCTGCTTCTCCCTCTCCCTCTCCCGTTCCCCCTGCTTGTGTTCCCTCTCTCGCTGTCTCTCTCTGTCAAATAAATAAATAAAATCTTAAAAAAATAAAAAATACCCATAGGAATAACTTCATAATCTGAAAAAACACCATTAGATATATTAGCTCTTAGGTTGGTCATTATTACACATACACATACACACAGAATCTTTTCAAGTTAAAGGGGAAAAGCTGATTATTTCCTGATGGCATGGTAGATTTTGGTGTACCAGACAAGGAGAGACATATAAAAACTTTTATCACATTTATTTTTTGCCTTGGCTTCTGGAAGTTCACAGTCAAGTTCAGTTATAGTAATTATAATAATTTGTATAACCCTAGATTTAGAATATATTATTTCCTGTTCCTTCTATTTAAAGTTTTTTTCTATTTTTTCTTGACCTAATTTGTATTTATGTTATAAAATGCCTCATCCTTTCTAAATGTATAAATCAATAAAAAAGTACATAAGTTTCTAAAATTTTCAAGAAATTGGGAAAGCTTCACATATCAAATAATGTGAGAAAATCAGCTAAACATAGCTACCTTATCCTTTTCCCATCTACTAGTATACGGAACAGGCTGTAGTCATGACTCATATCCCTTCCCCAAGAGGGTATGGCATATATTGCCTGCCTGGATCAGATCAGAAAGGACAAAGCTGCAGAAATACCATTGTTACTAGTTACATGCAGATAGTGCCCTCATCCCACCCTGCCAGATACACACCTGAAGTTTCTCTGGCCATTCTGTCCACCCTGGCCTGTTGGGGACAGGAATTCTGTAAGAAAGCTTGTGGCAACATTGTGTGTGTCCCAAAAAGGGTTGAATAAGAAGCAACTAGAAGGGGCGCCTGGGTGTCTCAGTTGGTTAAGCATCTGCCTTCCAAATGGGTCATGGTCCCAAGGTCCTGGGATTGCCTCCCTCTCCCTGCCGCTCTCCCTGCTTGTACACTCTCTCTGTCAAATATGTAAATAAAATCTTTAAAAAAAAAAAACTTAAAAAAAATAAAATATATTCATACTTGTAAATCGAATTAATAGTTATTTTTATTCCTTTATGTGTGGTTTTTTTGTTGGTCTGGTCTTTTCTTGGATTTTGTAGCCAGAGATATTTTGCGGGTTTTTATTGTTTGTTTTTTTAAGATTTTATTTATTTGACAGACCGAGAGCAGGCACAAGCAGGGGGAGCAATAGAGGGAGAAGCAGGCTCCGCACTGAGCAGAGAGCCCAACGCGGGGCTCCATCCCAGGACTCTGGGATCGTGACCTGAGCTGAAGGCAGATGCTTAACCAACTGAGCCACCCAGGCGCCCCATGTAGCCAAAGTTTTGAGATTGTCATTTCTGATACTCATTCCAAATCTTCTCTTAGAAACTTAACTCTGCTAAAATACCTTCCTTCGGGTCACCTAAGTGTCTCAGGTCAGTAGAGCATGTGACTCTTGATTTCAGGGTTGTGAGTTTGAGCCCCGTGATGGGGGTAGAGTTTAAAAATATAAAATAAAATAATACATACATATATTTATATAAAATACCTTCCCTCAAAACTCAATAAAATGGATAATCTGGTATTTCTTTCCCCTTAAAGACTCCTATTGACATACTAAGATGGATAATCACTACCTGATACAATTTGATCAATACTGGTTGAGCTAAAGTGCAGGTGTTCAGTATTAGTTAAATATAATTTGTTATCCATAAATGGCAACTATTTATTTTCAAAAGTATTTCCTTTTTTGGAAATTTCTTCTGTGTCTTTCTGAACATGAAAGTATTCATCCTTTTGGGATTCTTTTTTGTGCTTTACTGGTTCTTATCTTGATAACCTAGTTCTTTTTTTTTTTTTAAAGATTTTATTTATTTATTTGAGAGAGAGAATGAGAGAAAGCACATGAGAGGGGGGAGGGTCAGAGGGAGAAGCAGGCTCCCCGCTGAGCAGGGAGCCCAATGCGGGACTCGATCCCGGGACTCCAGGATCATGACCTGAGCCGAAGGCAGTCGCTTAACCAACTGAGCCACCCAGGCGCCCGATAACCTAGTTCTTTAACACATATTGTCCTCACAACAACTGCTGCAGCCTCTGGGCAGTGAGCACTGGAGTTGGGACTGTTGGGGTAGATAAAGCAAAAGGACAGATGACAAGGAATACCACAAGAGAGAGTAAACTTTAACTAGAATGTTGATTATTAAATCCGTTTGCTTTCTTTCCATATGTGAATACAAACATATGTTTTAGGTACTGTTGTTTCCTACCGATTGTGTGTCAAGCAGCCATACAAGTAACAAATTTTGAAGATAATGAAATGTTAGAACTTAAATGCGAAAACTTTAATTTTATATGTGCATACTTTAGAAATGAAAGAATCTTAGTCTGATGGATTGTTTTTACTAATTAACATACCACTAGAAAAGTCTAAAAATGCTATTAATGACTGATTTGTAGTCCTACAAGTTAATCTTTTCTGGCCTGGTTATATAGAATTAAACAGTCTTTTTACTTTGTATTTCACTTACCTAGTTCTGGAAAACAAACCACTCTAAAATTTAGTGGCTCAAAGTAATAACTGTTCATTATTTTCATGATTCTTAGGGTTGGCTGGACTCAGCTGGTCCATTCATGTGGTGTCACCTGGGATCACTCATGCACCTGAATTCATCTGGGAGCTCAGCTGGGTTTCGAACATCCAAGAGGCTGGGATGGCTAGAGTAGTTGAGGATTGTCTTGGCCTTTCTCTCCAGCTTGCCAGTTGGACTTTATGGTGGCTCAGGGCTCTAAGAGAGCAAAAGTGGAAGTTATGAGGCTTAAGTGCTGGGCTCATAACTTACACTGTATCAATTGATTACATTCTGTTTGTCAAAGCAAATCATAAGGCCAGCTTTCAAGGAGAGGTAGCTAGGTACTCCACCTCTTGATGGGAGAAGTGGTATGCAGATACAAGAATGGGGAGGAATTAACAGCCATCTTTTTAGACAGTCTACCATGCCTACCATTATACATTGTCATTGAAAACATTTTTAATCTCAAAATTGAAATAGGAGAAAATAGCAGTCATACATCTTTTTTTTTTTTTTTTTTTAAAGTGGGCTCTACACCCAATGTGGGGCTTGAACTCACAATTCTGAGTTCAAGCCCTGAGCTGAGATCAAGAGTCAGATGCTTAACCAGCTGAGCCACTCAGGCACTCTATACATCTTTCTTTTTTGACCTGATTTTAGGTAGTGATAGTTCTTTCCTGCCAAGTTGAGCTAAGTTGTTGAGGACCACCAAGTATCAGTAAGCAAATAAATTTTGTTTATTTTTCTCCCTAGTATTGACTGTGCAGGTATTTTGAAACTCCGCAATTCAGATATAGAACTTCGAAAAGGAGAAACTGATATTGGCAGAAAGAATACTAGAGTACGACTTGTGTTCCGTGTGCACATCCCACAGCCCAATGGAAAAGTCCTTTCTCTGCAGACAGCTTCCATACCTGTTGAGTGCTGTAAGTGAGCTTGTGGTGATGTTTTCAGATTTTGTTTATAATAAGCCATTTTCTAGTTTGCTTATAATGTAATATTTGGATCAAAAGTATAAACTGAGGCACAGAGATTGGATAGCTAATGCGATTTTCTTGTATGGAAATAAGCTACGTATTTAGGTGGGAGGAGTACTGATCTTGGAGTTAGAAAATGGGTTCTCACGATAATTTGACCATACATAGCTGTGGGAATATAAACAAATTATCTTGACCACAGTTTTCTTACCTATAAATAAGGAATGTGGGCTTGATGACATCAGAGAACCAACTGAAGCTGTGGTTCTGATACTAAGTTACCCTTGGTCACCTTTGTGTAATTAAAATGTGAGCCTTCTTGTTGGAAGATGCCTATCTCTGCAAGCTGATGCCTCAGCTAAAGACTTTTAGGAGTTTATTTTTTGGTTTGTTTGTTTTACCATTAATCTATTTACATCAGATTGAGAAAGTGAATGCTCCCCCCACCCCCGCCCCAATTTACAAAGGCAAGAAATGAGAACAGGCCCTAGAACCTGGTATCTACTCAAGCCCTGGAGAACTGTGAACCTCTGGCAGTTAGCTGGCAGGACTGAAATTTTGAGACTGCTGTTTAGATGTTTAGGACATAGACTTAGAAGTGTTCTAAGTCTATGTCTTAATTTTGTGTAGGAGGAAACTGAGGCGCAAGTATCTGAAGTACTCATTCAGGCTTATTTGCTTGTTGGTGAGAGCTGTGCCTAGAACGCAGGCTTTCTTAGTGCTCTTTCAGTTGTACCATTTTATTTCTGTGAAACACATGCATTCCTAATTTGGGATCAAACTGGTATTAACTTGCTGTGCTCCTTTTTGCTGTTTGTTGAATTGGACTATTACTTTATTATTTCCCAGTTGACTTTGGAATCACTGAGCAAATTGATGGTAATAGAATTCACTGTAGAAGTAGTTTTGTATTAAATTTTAACAGACAATACAGGTACATGCTACAAAATTCAAAAAGAATATAGAGTGAAAAACAAATTTCCAGGTCAACTATTTCCTTCTTAGAAGCAGCTGTCATTGCCATTGTTTTTATTATCATGCCTGACTGTTCTGTGCCAACATAAGCATATATGTCTCTACTTTTTAGCAGAGATAATTTTTTTTAAAGATTTTACTTATTTATTTGAGAGAGAGAGATAGTGACAGAGATAGCGAGAGAGAGCACAAGCAGAGAGGAGTGGGAGTAGCAGGCTTCCCGCGGAGCAGGGAGCCTCGCGCAGGGCTTGATCCCAGGACAATGACCTGAGCCGAAGGCAGATGCTCAACCAACTGAGCCACCCAAGCGCCCCAGCAAAGTTAATTTAAGTAATTTAAGTTCATAGAGTAATTTGAGTTTTTGAGATGAAGTTATTCTAAAATCATTTTCTATTTTTTCTTTTAGTTTATTAAATTAATATGTGATTATTGTTGAGAATATAGAAATGCAGAACGGTGCAAAGAGTAGTATGAAAATCTTTTGTAATACCACTACCCTGAGGTAGTCACTATTAACCTTTTTTTGGATTTTTTTTTTTTGTCTTTACATTTATATATAATATGTTTTAGTTGAGCTTACCTGCTTGTTATGACTTTGCCATTTGTTGAACACATTTTTGCTGTTACTTTGAATGTACCCATGGTGGCTAGTTTCTACCATAAATATCTAAAACTTTAAACAGTCTACCTCTTAGGCAACCAGTGCTTATTTTCATTCCCCTTCTCTCAGCCATTTGGAACATAAGTATTTTCTGAGATCTAGGTTAGGGCTCAATACTTTCCAAGTGGTAGTTGATCCTAAATCCCAGACCCATCTCCTATGAAAAAGGGTCTGTTTTAACATTCTCTTTGAGGCAGTGATTCCAATTCACATACATTTTGTGGCTTGATATTAAATACTTGGGAGAGTCAAGAGCCATAGTGAACTGGGAATGTATGCTTCCTAAAGGCATTCAAGTTTAAATTTCTTTAAAATGTTGTTCTAGCCAACAAAACACAACTGACCCTCAAAGCCACCAATTTTCCACCCACAAAGTAGAACTAAAAGTAGACCAGTTTTCCAGCTGTGAAGAAGAGCACATAATCCATACTTTTTTTGTTTGTTTTAATCCAGAGAGAAACCTAATTAGGCATTTGGCAAGAAGAAACCCTTAGAGAATCTTAGCAGTCAAAAGAAGTATAATCTGTAGCTTAAAGCTTAGGCAGTTAAAAAACAAAGAGAGAAAAGAAAACTCAAGAGATAGGATCTCACAAAATATAACAACTTGAAATCAGGCAATATCAGAGAAAGGTGACCAAGGTCATTTTATAAAAGTTGATAATTTAAAGACTGACCTTAAGGCACTAAGAAAAATTATGTTCACATACCCTGGGAAGGAAGAGTGCAGTGCACTGTAGAAACATTTACTTGCCTTTTTTAAAATTCAGTATGTACTTCATGTATGCTTCAGTTATTTAGAAAATTGCACAGAATGGAATCCTGTTGTCTCGGTGATGATCTAGATACTTTTTTTTTTAAGGTTTATTTATTTATTTAACAGAGAGACAGCGAGAGAGGCAACACAAGCAGGGGGAGAGGGAGAAGCAGGCTTCCCGCCGAGCAGGGCACCTGATGCGGGGCTCAATCCCAGGACCCTGGGATCATGACCTGAGCCAAAGGCAGACGCTTAACGACTGAGCCAGGCGCCCCTAGATACTTTCTTGGGGAAAGAGCTAATTCATGTTTGTCCTTTAGAAACTTGTCTTCTTTTAATTGTATGCAATATAATTACCTATGTTTGGATTAATTTGCTTTTTATAGTTACATTAGATTTATCAATTTTAACAGTTGTAAGGAAGAAACGTATTGAAGACAAGCTAAAAGGAGAAAAGTGGATGAAATTAATGTTTTGGAGTCAATATGAAGTTGCAGGCATTGATTAATTTTTCTCTATTGGTTTCTTTACAGTTATTAGAAAATTATTTAGAAATCACACAAATCTAATAAATCTATTTTGTTTTCTAAATAATAGTGGATATTGTTACCACTGTCTCAAACTTTAAAAGCCCAGAGTTTGCTTCTCTTTATTTTTATTGTATAGCTTTAATTTATCATTTATGTGTGGAATATTTTAAACTAATACTTTGTTTCTTCTCAACTCTTTAAAAAAAAAAAAAAACAGCTCAGCGGTCTGCTCAAGAACTTCCTCATATTGAGAAGTACAGTATCAACAGTTGTTCTGTAAATGGAGGTCATGAAATGGTTGTGACTGGATCTAATTTTCTTCCGGAATCCAAAATCATTTTTCTTGAAAAAGGACAAGGTAAATAAGATTTGAGTTTATTGACCTCAAAATAAGGGGTAGACAGGGTAAAAGAAATTATTCAGATGTTTCACTAACATTAATCACAAAATAGTTTTCCTAAAGCTACAGACATCATTTATACAGATTTTTTTTTTTGTAAGCCATACATTTCTTAAATTTTCATATAAATGTTGAATTCTCATTAAGGATGTCTCAAAAATAGAAGAACCCCCAGTATTTCTACTCCTATGTATACGTATACTCAAGAGAATTGACAATATGTTGCACAGAAACTTAGATACACATACTTATCACCACATTATTCATCATAGCCAAAAAATGGGAACAACCCAAATGATCATCAACTGTTACATGGATAAGCAAACTGGGGTCTATCCATACAATGGGATGTTAATCAGCCATAAAAAAGAATAAAGTACTGATTCATAACACAACATGAATGAGCCTTAAAAATGTGCTAGGTGAAAGGAGTCCGTGCACAATGTCCCAAATCAGCAATCCATAAACACAGAAAGTAGATTAGTGGTTGCCCCTATTGGAGGGAGGGGAGTGACTATTAATGCGCACGGGGTTTCTGGAATTAGATAGTGATGGTGGTTGTACAGCTCTGTGAACATACTAAAAATCTCTCAATTTTATACTTTAAATGGGTGAGTTTTATGTTAAATATGTAAATTATATCTTCATTTTTCAGAAATGTAGAAGAATCCTAGGACTATCAGGATGTTTGATTTAGCCCTTCTTGAGCCTATTTAAAACATTTTTCCGGGGCACTTGGGTGGCTCAGTCGGTTGAGCGTCTGCCTTCAGCTCAGGTCATGATCCCAGGGTCCTGGGATCGAGCCCCGCATCAGGCTCCCTGCTCGGCGGGAAGCCTGCTTCTCCCTCTCCCGCTCCCCCTGCTTGTGTTCCCTCTCTCGCTGTGTCTCTCTCTCTCTGTCAGTTAAATAAAAAGAAATCTTTAAAAAAATAAAAATAAAACATTTTTCCATTAAGCTCCTGGAGGACAGGGACCACCTCTACAAAAAGTAAAAAACCAGTACCTCCCTCGTCTCACACAGTGTCTCAGGACCCTGTGGGGTGGTGGAGGTGCATGGAAAAACAGAACATTTTCCATCAGTTATTCCTTCTCATTTTTTAAAGCATTTTTAAAATTGTGAAATACCTTTTTATAAGAAGAATATAACAGAAACTCATATCTGCTACCCAGTTTAAGAAGTAAGACATTTATCTCTGAAGACCTCTTGAGGCCCCTTCCCAAATGGATCCTACTCCTAAATCGATCAGTGCTTTTCTTTATAGTTTTATGTGTTTTCTCTGGTTTTGAACTACGTATAACAGTGCATATATTCTTCTGAAAATTGCTTTTGATAGAGGTCACCGTTAATGTTTTAGGATTGATCCATGTAATAGAAGATCTTTCACTTTCACTTCTACATAGTTTTACTGAATGAACATGCCAGTTTATTATCTGTTTTCTCACTGGACATTTGGGCTGTGTCCAGTTGTTGGCATTACCAAACAGTAGCTAACAGTGCTGCTATGAACATTTTAGTTCTTATCACCTGATGGGCATACATAGTAATGTCATAATTCTTAAATTTTGTTAATCTGGTAGGTGTAAAATGGTATCTTGAACATTGGATTTGAATTTGCCTGACATTTATTGAGGGTGTTGTGGGTCATTCATGTATCCTTTTTTATGTAAATATCTGTTGGTGTTTTTTGCCCATTTTTTTCCATTGAGTCAGTTTTCATTTTCTTACTGCCTTATAAGATTGTTTATGTATTCTGGATATCAAAGTGAGTTGGGGAAGTGCCTCACTTTTTCCCACTCCCCAGGTGTGTGTCTTATAATTTCACCTTCCTATAAACATGTAGTTGAGCTCATTTCTGAAACCTTCTGGGCTGGGGGCTTTGTGGGACTATTAAATTCTGTTATGATTCTATTCATGGGTATAGGGACCATTTAAGTTTTGTGGATTTTTTTTAAAGATTTTATTTATTTATTTGACAGAGAAAGACAGCGAGAGAGGGAACACAAGCAGGGAGAGTGGGAGAGGGAGAAGCAGGCTTCCCGTGGAGCAGGGAGCCTGATGCAGGGCTCGATCCCAGGACCCTGTGACCATGACCTGAGCCGAAGGCAGACACTTAACGACTGAGCCACCCAGGCGCCCCAAGTTTATTTCTTCTTGAGTTATTTTTTGTGATTTATATTTTTCCAGGTTAAAAACAAAAACAAAAACAAAACCCTCAATCTGTTTCTCCTTTACTCTCACATTGTTGCCACAATCATAATACTTCTGACTCCAGATGTGTGGGTTTCCCATATATCAACCAATTCTTTGACATGAACTGGATGTTCTTAATTAAATTCAATTCTGACAGTAACTGGAGTTAGCACAAACCACAGGTTAGGGGCTCAGTCCCATAAGACTGCCTCAAATGCCAGTCGAAAATAGTAGGTGCCCACAACTTCTGTCTGACTTGGCTACAGATCAGAGGTTCCCATGACTTCCGTCTTGGATTTGATCATTTGGTAGAGGAGAACTCAGAGCAACACTTACTTACATTTACCAGTTTAATATATAGTAGAGGATATCATAAAGGATACAGATGAACATCCAGGTGGAAGAAATACATGGAGTAGGGTATATGGGAAGGTGCAGAGCTTCTGTATCCTCTATGGACATGCCACTATCCCAGCCACCTCCATGTGTTTGACAACCCAGAAGTTCCCCCAAACTCTGCAGTAATTTAGAATTTTTATGGAGGCTTCACCACACAGTCTTGATTGATTATTCCATTTCTAGCCCCTCTCCCCTCTCTGGAGAATGGAGGTGGGACTGAAAGTTCCAAGCTTCTAATCATGGCTTGGTCTTTTTGGTGACCAG
Organism: Mirounga angustirostris; assembly: GCF_029215605.1. Taxonomy (NCBI): domain Eukaryota; kingdom Metazoa; phylum Chordata; class Mammalia; order Carnivora; family Phocidae; genus Mirounga; species Mirounga angustirostris. The sequence goes on along the minus strand of NW_026991724.1, from coordinate 17,836,386 downwards.
ACTCCATCCAGGAGCCTACCAAGAGTCACCTCCTTAGAACAAGAGATAGTCCTATCACGCAGGAAATTCCAAGGGATTTAAGACCTCTGTGTCAGGAACTGGGGTCAAAGACCAAATACAAGAACAAAAGCTATTCCTGGAGTTCTTACCACTTAGGAAATTGTAAGAATTTTAGGAGCTCTGGGATGCCTGGCTTGCTTAGCTGGTTAAGCATCTGCCTTTGGCTCAGGCCATGATCCCAGAGTCCTGGGATCTAGTCCCACATCGGGCTCCCTACTCAGCGGGGGACCTGCTTCTCCCTCTGCCTGCTGCTCCCTCTGCTTGTGAGCGTGCGTGCTCTCTCTCTGACAAATAAATAAATAAAATCATTAAAAGAATATATTAAAGAATTTTAGGAGCTTTATTCCAGGAACCAGAGGCAAAGACCAATATATATTTCCCTATTATTTCACACAAGGATTTTAATTATTTCACTCAAGTTTTCAAATTTGTTGACATTAATTTGGTTATGATACTATATTTCTGCATCTGGAATTATATCCCTTTTAAAAAATGTATTCCTGCTATTATTTGTGCCAACTCTGATTTTTTCGTCAGTGTTTCCAGAGTACTTTGATTTTATTGATCCTGTCAGTTTCTGTATTCCCTGGTTTCTGTATTTTTTTTTTTTCTTTTCATTTTTTGGGGGCTTAATATGTTTCTTTTTCTTAATTTAAATGGTAATCTCATTCATTTTTCATGCTTTCATCTTTTTAAAACTTAAGTATTTAAAAAGGCTATACATTATCTTCACTGCCTCTTATGATTTCAGTACCTTTTTCCACTGAATACTTTTTCTTGGAGTTTAAATAAGTTTAAATTTTTTCATACTAAACCATTCTCTTTCCCTTGATTCTGTCATCCTCACAAACTATCATTTTATTTCTTTTTTTTTTTTTTAAAGATTTTATTTATTTATTTGAGAGAATGAGAGAGAGCAAGCACATGAGAGCGGGGAGGGTCAGAGGGAGAAGCAGAGTCCCCGCAGAGCAGGGAGCCCAATGCAGGACTTGATCTAGGGACTCCAGGATCATGACCTGAGCCGAAGGCAGTCGCTCAACCAACTGAGCCACCCAGGCGCCCACTATCATTTTATTTCTTTCATTTATCATCCAACCTCTCAAAAAAGTAATGTCATCTGCCTTCATTTCCTTACCTGCTACTTACTCTTCTATCTTCTGTATTGAAACATAACCTAAAACTTTGACAGTCAGCTACCCACTCTCCTCCTTGATAGTCTTTTTTTTCTTGGCCTTTCTGTGATTGTACTTACCTGGTTCTTGGCACGTTTTTAACTATCCCCACTCATCTTTACTTATCAGTTTTTCTGGCCCTTAAATATAGATGTTTCCCAAGGTTCTCTGGTTCAGCTTTCTTTTCATTATATTCCTTCATTCTAGAAAATTTCATCAACCATCATATCTCTATCTATAGCCACATTATTTCTTTTAAACTTCTAACATGTGCTTTAAAGTACCCACCGAATATTGAGTAAATGGCCCACTGATACTTAAAATATAAAAAAATGTCAGACTTAACAAATCAGTTCATCTCAGTGAGTCTCCTAACTTGATTAATAATGTTATGTCTTCCTATTCTTAGGCCGGAAACCATATTTTTCCATGTGTGATTTCCCTTTAAAATTCACTTCCTTCCAGCTCCTTTGATCCTGACCAATACCTGCCTGTCTTCAAGAAGTATCAGTTCTGTTTCACAATTTATTAATTCATCAATTATTTATGAAGCAACTGTTACATGACAGACATTAGTCTAGGCATTGGGAATATAATAGTGAATAAAATCTTCAGGTTGCTTGCTTTGACGGTCTACCTTCTATTGGGGAAGCAGACAATAAACATAAGTATAAGGAAGAGATAGTATCTCAGAGCTACCCCTTTCCATTATAAAAATTCATTTGTGCCTGAATATAATAAATATGTATGTATGTATGTAAGGCAGTTTCATTATAGAATTCATTTAACTCAGAACTTTATTTTTGAGTGCTTTTGTTTTAAATTGAATCATGTTAAATGGTAGCAGTTACTGGTTTCAGATGAAATTGCAGGTGTGAATATGTAACTCCCATTCTGAAAGCACCATCAGTAGTCCCTTCATATTTTAGGCCCCTTCACATGGCATTTAGGTCACAATCTATTGCCTTTCTTTCCAGCCTCATTTCTTATTGCTCCCTGCCTCATACTTTATATCCCACCAACACAACTGCTTATGGTTCCCTGTATCGTGTAGTTTCTTGCCATCTAGGCTTTGCTCATGCCCTCTCTTCTGCCTAGACTTCCCCCCCACCCCCACCCCGCATCACTTGAGTTCTACCTGATTTTTAAGCCTCAGTTCAAGAACGCAGGAAAAAACCGTCTTTGTCTTATACCCTTACACCAAGGCTAGGGTAAGGACCCTGACTTCTGTTCTCTTGGCACATCCAGAGTGCACCTTTACTGGTTACTGTAACCACCACATTTTATTGTAACGAACTGTTTGTATTTGTCTTTCATCCACAGACTGAAGGTAAGAATATCCTATCGTCATTATCTCAGTAACCCAAAGTGCCTGGCACGTCAGGACCCAGCAGATGATTGTTGAGCTGAGCTGTATTTCTGTGTAGGCATAGCATTTGTCTGTAGTGTCTCTTGTGTCCAAGGGTAGCCATTATCTAGTTACTGGACTGGAAAATGATAGTCACAATTTAGAAGGTGTTTGAGCCTTTTCTTTTTTTTTTTTTTTTAAAGATTTAATTTATTTATTTGACAGAGAGAGTGATAGCGAGAACAGGAACACAAGTAGGGGGAGTGGGAGACGGAGAATCAGGCTTCCCGCTGAGCAGGGAGCCTGATGCGGGGCTCGATCCCAGGACCTGGGATCATGACCTGAGCCGAAGGCAGACGCTTAACGACTGAGCCACCCAGGTGCCCCTGAGCCTTTTCTGATACCCTCACAGACCAGATGAAGAAGTCATGCTAACTCTGAAGATACTTGTATGGATTAGTCAATGGGCAAATGCCCGTGACTTAAAAAAGAATGCTTTAGACTGCACGTCAGACTGGAGTGAGAGCTTTAGTAGCAGTTGGGGTTCTCCCCAGGGGAACAATTCACTTGAGATGAAGAGACAGAAAATGTGCTGGCCAGATCTTTCGGTGACACAAATCTGGAAAGCCTAGCAAATATATTCAGAGACCATCAGTGTCTAAAAAGATCTTGGCGGGGCACCTGGGTGGCTCAGTCGGTTAAGTGTCTGCCTTCGGCTCAGGTCATGATCCCAGGGTCCTGGGATCCAGCCCCTCATCAGGCTCCCTGCTCAGCGGGAAGCCTGCTTCTCCCTCTCCCACTCCCCCTGCTTGTGTTCCCTCTCTTGCCGTGTCTCTCTCTGTCAAATAAATAAAATCTTTAAAAAAATAAATAAATAAAGTTTTGGGAAAAAAATAAATAAAAAGATCTTGGCAAGCCAAGCAATCTAAGTCTAGTAGGGAGAAATTAACCTAATAAGGGTTGCAGGGGAAAAACACGTAAGTAGGAGTTTGAACTTGATGGTAGGAAATGTAGTGGACTGAGGGAAACTTGCTGACTGCACACTAAGTGTAAGTCAGTATGGTGCAGTTGCCCCAGAAAACTTCTAACAGACGCAGCACCTTCACATAAGGTGGCAAGAGCCTAGTCATTCTCTACCATGCTGGGTCATTTCCCACTTGGATTATTCAGTTCTGGGCTCGGTACATTTGGAGGGGGATGGTCACACTGGAGGAATGTTCAAAGAAGAGTGGGCAGGAAGGCTAAAATACTGTGTAGGAGTTAGATGCAGAACTGGGGTTGCTAGCCAACAGAAGAGGAGACACATGCAAATATAGCTGTTTTTAAATATTTGGAATACTGTCTTGTAGAGAACCACTCAAGATTTTTTGGATAGGTGGCCTGCAAGGAGTAGTTCTTAAACCAGTGATGGGATATTATAAGGAGGCAGATTTCATTTATCATGAAGAGCTTTCCAGCAGCAATGACTGTCCAGAGATAAAATGGGTTACTTGGTGAGGGAGTGAGTTTCCCATTACCTAAGGTATACAAGCAGAAATTGGTTACCCCTTGGTGGAGGTGCTCTCAGAGGATTTTTCAAATGTCACTTGATAGAGTAAACTGTGGGGCCTGCTAACTCAGGTAGCCCAAGATCTTTCTCCCTGTTTTTTCTCATGGGTACATATTTTATTTTCATAATGGAAGTCATTGAGAAAAAGAATCCCTTTGCCAATAAGCTTGTGATACTAAATGCATTAGATTTTGTTTATATACTTTCTGACTTGAATTACTTTTAACTGTAAATTGTTTCTTTCAATAGATGGACGACCTCAGTGGGAGGTAGAAGGGAAAATAATCAGGGAAAAATGTCAAGGGGTAAGAAATGTACTTTATTTCTTTTGACATACTTAAGAAGCATGATAAGAAAATGGGATAACGCTACTTTATATTATAGATGAGTCTTTTATCTGTTGAGTGAAAGAAAAGTAAATTCGAATTTTTAGAAGTTTGGACATGAGATAGGTACTTTCCTGACACTAAAATTAAATTTAGGATAGATAAACAATTGGTGTCTTTCCCTTTTATTAGAAGGTTCTTACTAATGTTATTAATTTATTTCTCTGAATTCAGTGAAAAAATCAAATAAATTCAGTAAAGAACATATAAAATGGGGAGAACAAGCCCTCATGGGTTTGTGTATTTAGCATGATATTTGCGTCTTTTCAGCATTAAACCTTCAGGATTCACCACTGAATGCTGTGGTCCCTTCATCCTGGTTGGAATGGTGACAGAATCTTCTGTGGGGTAGAGAATAACACTGCACAGTGCTCTCCAGAGACCTGGAGAAATTCGATTAAGGGTTGCAATTGGTTTGGGGCTAACAGTTTTCACTCTGCTTGTGTAAAATTATTTTTTATGTGGGGAAAGATTTTGTATATTGCCAGTTTAGAACATTTTGAATATGAAACTTAAGATAAGAAATCTAAACTATTAAAAAGAAGAAATCTAAACTATAAACTATAAAGAAATATTAAACCTGATTGAAAAGCAGAACAGACTTCCACTTAAGATCAGTAGTAACATGTAATATTCAGTAGTGCAGAGTATCTCACTACATAGTATATAAGACTGTTTTTATTTCTGCTACAACTAGAAACCCAGTTGGATGACTAAAAGGTAATTTCTCCGTTAGTGGTTTACTTTAAAGAGTTTATCTCTGTTGAGACTAGGGTTTCATAGAGTAAATCTCCAGATGACTTACATGACCAGTTGATGTGCATAATGATCTATGATGGGAGAGACTGGGTAGTTAAGACTCATGAGTTGTGCTGAGTTTAGCAGGTGCATTTCATTTTTAGTTCTGAGTGTAACACAATCTTGCTTTCCATGCTCCTTAGGCTCACATTGTCCTTGAAGTTCCTCCATATCATAACCCAGCAGTTACAGCTGCGGTGCAGGTGCACTTTTATCTTTGCAATGGCAAGAGGAAAAAAAGCCAGTCTCAACGTTTTACTTACACACCAGGTATGGGAAGTTGTGATGGTTTACTATAGAGCTTGCTTTCATAATGAATAAAAAGTTATTCAGTGAAACCTATATGGGAATGTTTAAGGTAGAGTGCTTATAATCAATAAAAATCCCAACATATGCCAATCTGTCAAGTTTGCCGTTAGATATTAGATGTGATGTTGGGGCGCCTCAGTGGCTCAGTTCGTTAAGCGACTGTCTTCGGCTCAGGTCATGATCTTGGGGTCCTGGGATCGAGCCCCGCATCGGGCTCCCTGCTCCGCGGGAAGCCTGCTTCTCCCTCTCCCACTCCCCCTGCTTGTGTTCCCTCTCTCGCTGTGTCTTTCTCTGTCAAATAAATAATCTTCAAAAAATAAATAAATATTAGATGTGATATTAGTTGTTATTTTATAGTTACTGATTATAAGGAAATTAGAAGATTGAGTGTAGATTTTAGGTCTGTTTTTCAGTAGCTACCGGAAATCACCAGCAGTACAGTAAGAGCAGGTGTTTGTGAACATGTGTGACTCCCCCTTGCGTCCTTAGCACTGCAAAAAGGTAGTGTGTTCATCTCAAACATTTCCAATCAGATGAAAAATCTCCCATTAGATTTTTCATTTGGCAAGTAGTGACTGTAGCATACTATGGGCTGTGGGGGGTATAAAGTTGTTGCCAGAGTTTCTGGTTGTATAGATGCACCCTAACAAAGCTTCCATACTGCTTTCTGCAGTAGTTCAAATGCTGTAACTTTCCAGGTTTGGTTGTGACACATAAATATTAGATACAGTAACCATGCTGATGTTTACATACTTAGAGAACAAATCTTTATAGAGGCCCTGTCTTGTTTTAGGCACTGTTATTAGTCACCAGAGCATACGATAATAAAAAATCATAGTGAACTTTACTCTTCAAAACTTACTCTTGCAAAAACTTTTATTTTTCTTTAAGATTTATTCATTTATTTTAGAGAGAGAGAATCTCAGACTCCCCACTGAGCTCAGAGTTTGACACAGGGCTCGATCCTACAACCCTGAGATCATGACTTGAACCAAAATCAAGAGTTGAATGCCCAATTGACTAAGCCACCCAGGCCCTCCCTCTTGCAAAAACTTTTAAATGGTTTATAGTAAATGAAAAAAATAAACACTTAAATTTGAAAGGGTACTGGTTATTAATGATCATTCATTTGTCATTCATATTCTTTAAAGCCTGACTATATTTCCAATTTTAGCCTCTAAAGGCCATTTTTATTCCCAAATCTGAAAATTAATATTACTTGATCATGTTAATACATTACTTGGTAATAAAATATTTCAGATCATTCTCAAATAGAATACAAACATTCTGAAAGATTTTGGTTAGCCATTTCAATATTAATTCAGTAGGTATTTGAGGGTGCTTACCAAGTGGGTGAAACCTATCTCAGTTCCTTTATCATGGAACTTATAATCTAGTGGGACAAACAGAAGCTAATGAATCACTAAATAAATTAGTTACAAATTTGTAATTAGAAACTGCAGTACGGACTCTGAAGGAGAGGGACACAATGCTATAGGTGAAAATAACAGAGGGACCCTTGCCTAGGCTAACTGGTTGAGAAAAGACTTTTATGGGAAAGTAATACTTGATAACTGGAAAATAATAATAGTTTGTGGACATGTATATATATCTAGTGTGTGTGTGTGTGTATACGTACATACATACATGCATGCATATGGTGTTCTAAGCCCTTTCTGTATTTATTCTTTTGATCCTCATAATAGACCTATGAGATAGGTTATTATCTTGTTTTACAGATGAAGAAACTGAGTAGCTACGTAATATGCCCAGGGTCTCACAGCACTTAAATCTTAGAGCCAAACATCATGCATAGGCAGTCTGGTTCCAGAGTCTGGGCACCTGTTATGCTAGAGTACATCTCCATTTTGTTCATTGATTTAGCACTGTTATATAGAGCATTTAGTGTGTGCCAGGTGCTATTCTAAGCAGTTTATACAAAATAACTAATTTATCCTCTCATAATCCTGTAAAATAGGTAATACTGCTCTTTCCATTTTGCAAACGAGTGAACCAGGTCACACAGCTAATAACTGGCAGAGGTGAGATTTGAATCCAGGCAGTCTGGCTGTAGCGTCTATACAGTTAATAACTGTCTTAGATAAAGTGAGGGAGAACGTTCCAGATAAAGACCGCAGCATATGCAAAGGTCTTGTGGTTGGTTGGATAATGCAATATTAAAAGAGCCTCAGTTGGTTAAGTGTCTGACTCTTGATTTCAGCTCAGGTCATGATCTCAGGGTCATGGGATTGAGCCCTGCTTCGGACTCTGTGCTCAGTGTGGAGTCTGCTTGTCCTTCTCCTTCTGCTCTTCCCCCTGTTTTCTTATTCCTTGTCAGATAGATAGATATTATGATAAATAAAATCTTAAAAAAAAAAGAGGGGTGCCTTGGTGGCTCAGTCAGTTAAGCGTCCGACTCTTGGATTTTGGCCAGGTCATGATCTCGGGGTTTTGAGATCGAACCCTGCATTGGGCTCAATGTTGGGTGTGGAGCCTGCTTAAGATTCTTTCTCTCCCTCTCCCCCCTTCTATCCTCTCTTTAAAAAAAAAAAGTTGTAAGAAATGAGCTTTAACAGAGAGGTGACATGATCAAATTTGTATTTCAAAAACCATTTTCAGGGCGCCTGGCTGGCTCAGTCAGTAGAGCTGCGACTCTTGATCTTGGGGTTGTGAGTTCTGTCCTCACGTTGGGCATGGAGCCTACTTTAAAAATCCTTTTCCCTGTAACATATGCATGTATCAGATTAACTTGTTATACACCTTAAATTTTTCACAATGTTATGTGTCAAATATATTCAACTAAAAGAAAGTTTAAAATAAAAATCATTTTCCCCGTATTTCTTCTTATAAGGTGTCAATGACCAGTTTAGTCTTTCCTCAAATTATTGTGGAAAGTGAGATTTATATGGCAGAGGCCCAAAAAAGTTAAAAAAGTGATTCAGAATAGAGGAGACTGCATTAATGAAAATAAAGAATATCAGGTTTCTGAAAAAGGTGGGAAGGATTAAAATTTAAAATGTAAAAGTTGGAATGGGCCTTAGGTGGGAGAAGGAACAGGAAGGGGAAGGTAAGGATGAACAAGATGGATGTATATTAGGCAGGTTTGTACATTTAGTAGTGAAGAGTTTAGGGAGTTTCCATATGATAGATCAACTTTTTTTCTTTAAGGAATAAGATGGAATCTTCTGTTGGAAGCAGAGGGGAGTGTGGGTGATTTGGCAGTTTGAAGAATGTGGACAAGTTTGAAACAGTTGTTGTAAAGAAAGGGGAGAGTAAGTTACCACAGAAACATAATAGGATTCTAGGCATGATGAAAGGGCACCTTTGATGTTGATATTCATGAATTTATAAATACTAATTCGCCCTGCTGTGTAACTTTCTTAAACAGCACTCAGATTCTTTAGGGTAGGTGGTAAAATAACAGATAGTAGGGTTCCTCCAGGGTGATAAAGACATACAGTCCAAGAATGTTATCAAATGCTGTGAAGATGGGAGACTGTAGAATCTAACCTGAATAAGAAGGGAGAGAGGACTTCTGGGATTGTTTAAAAATAAAAAAACAACAGAAGAGGGTCAGCAGATTAGAAGTTTTCATTGTTACCATCATAGCAGTAGTAATTGAACAGGCAAAGAGATAATATAAAATGCCTTTACATTATCAGCTCAGGAGTTGGGAGGACCCTAGACAAAACCCTGGAGGGCGTTATATATGAGAATGGAAATCAGTGGGTCCCCAGAGTGCAGAAAGAGTACTGGATTGGACTACCAACTGTCTTCACTGGCCTTATGACTGACAATATACAAATCAGGTGGCACACACAGAAGAATAGGTTCAAGAAGTGTTTGGGGGAGCCTGGGTGGCTAGTCAGTTAAGTGTCCCTCTCATGGTTTTGGGTCAGGTCATGATCTCAGGATTGTGGGATTGAGCCCAAATCAGACTCTGTGATCACTGTGGAGTCAGCTAAAGATTCTCTCCCTCCACCTCCCCTTCTCCCCCTCTGTCCCTCCCCCCACTTGTGCTGTCTCTCTCTCTCTCTCTCAAATAAATAAATAGAATATATATTTTTTAAAGTGGGCAGTCCTTGTTGTGGTTGATTACTGTCTTTTCTCTGTAGCATTTGGCTTTTTTCATTTTTTTCTAAAATGAAATTTTGAATAAAATTTTTATAAAAGCAAATACATTACTGCGAATTTATTTTTTAAAAAAGACAAGTTGAGGGGCGCCTGGGTGCCTCATTTGGTTAGGCATCTGACTCTTGGTTTCTGCTCAGGTCATGATCTCAGGGTCCTGGGATCAAGACCTGCGTCACTTCTGCACTCAGCACAGAATCTGCTTGTCCCTCTCCCTCTGCACCTCCCCTGCTCACGCGTGTTCTCTCTCTCAAATAAATAAAATCTTTAAGGGAAGAAAAGGGGAAAAAAAGACAAGTTGAAAAAATATTTTCAAACACCCTAATTGTCTTCTGCTCTGAAACTGTCATTCTATCCTTCTGGATCCTTTTGATCCATTTATAGCGCAACATTTTAAAATAAAAATGAGACCAAAATATATATAGTATACTAATTTTGTGGCCTCAGCATTTTTATTTTTCTTCTTGAGCAGATAAAGTGTTACAGAATTTCAATAGCTTCTAGTATTCTAGTATGTGATACTTAGAGTTATGTTTGTCTTAATTGGTATGAATTATTTATATTAAAGATTTTCACCTTTTATTTGTTGTGGCAATTCTTTTTTAAGTTTTGCTTATAAAATTTTTAGATATTCAGCAGTGCCTGGGTGGCTCAGTCAGTTAAGTGTCTGCCTTTGGCTCAGGTCATGATCCCAGGGTCCTGGGATAAAGCGGGATTGAACCCTGTTTTGGGCTCCCTGCTGAGCAGGGAGCCTGCTTCTTCCTCTCCCTCTGCCCCTCCCTGCCACATTGTGCTCTCTCTATCTCAAATAGAGATAGAAAATAAAATCTTTTTAAAAAAATTAAAAAATAAAAATTTTAGATATTCATAAGTTGCTTGTTTTTGATTCGTTAACCCCCTAGCAATAGGAACCTGACCAATATCAATATCCAATGAGAGAATAATCAGTTGCAAATGGCTGTTTTGAGTTTTTTGTTTTGTTTTAATTTTTATTAGTGAAGTATAGTTGACATACAATGATATGTTAGTTTCAGGTGTAATAACTTTTTTTTAGAATTGGAGATTGTATTTAGCGTAGTTTGTCCCATAGTCAGTTTACTTTATGAATTGAAGACCATTCCCGGTATATGTGTATGATTTACAAATTACCCTTATCACAGAGCCCTTCCCTAGTAGTGCTGCCTGAATTTCTGCCCAGCCTCTAGCTTCAAAACTTCGGATGTGGGAGCCCTCTCTTCCATCCCAGTATCCCTGAAGCTTTTGGGGGACTATACCTCCCTCTGAAGCCTAGCAATAGTATTTTGTACTGGAGGTACCATCTGAGCTCTGGCTTTGGAATAGTGGGGCTTTGGGGGACAACATTAGAGCCAAACTTTCATGTATAATAATTTTATCTATGGGAAAGTATATTCTATGCTCTAAGTAGTTCACTGGACAGACTTTTGGATTATGGTTCTCCGTTCTCCAGCTGGGAGAGAAAGCCTGCCTAACAGTCAGGAGATCCGGTTTCAGTTCTGCCACAGACTATACCCACTGATTAATCTATATAAAATGTGAGGATATAAATCTTAAAAAAAAACAAAGAACAGGGGAACCTGGTGGCTCAACCGGTTAAGCGTCTGCCTTTGACTTGGGTCATGATCTCAGGGTCCTGGGATCAAGCCCCGTGTCAGGCTCCCTGCTCAGCGGGTGTCTGCTTCTCCCTCTCCATCTGCTCTTCCACCCCTGCTCGTTCTCTCTCTGTCTCAAATAAATAAATAAAAATCTTTTTTTAAAAAAAAGGATATAAGTCTAAGGCAATGCTTTTCAGGTTAAATTGTTTTACTTTTCAAATAAAATCTTAGGCAAAAAGCCAATATATAAAAAGGATGAAATCTAGCTTGGGTATTCTGGTTATACTGGAAGAGGGATCCAGAGAGCTTCTACTCTTTGGATGCCCTTTGCTCTCTTCTAAGAGTTTTGTAGTTTTGCTCTTATGTTTAGGTCTTTGATCCACTTGAGTTAATTTTTGTATATGATTTTCAGATAAGGTTCCATCTTCATTATTTTGAATGTGATATCCAGTTGTCTCAGTACTGTTTGTTGAAGAGACTGTTCTTTCCCCCGATGAATGGTCTTGGCACCCTTGTTTGAAGAGCAATTGACTATATATTAGAGGGTTTGTTTTTGGTCTCTCTATTCCATTGGTCTGATGTCTGTCCTTAGGCCAGTATCACATGGTTTTAATTGCTGTAGTTTTGTAGTAAGTTTTGAAATTACAAAGTGCAAGTCCTCTGTCTTTGTACTTTTTCAAGATTGTTTTGAGTATTTGGGGTCCCTTAGGATTCTATAGAAATTTTAGGATGGGTCTATTTCTGCAAAAAAACATTGCTGGGATTTTGGGGTTGAATCTGAAAATTGTTTGGGGAAGTGTTGTGTTCTTAACAGTTAATTAAGTCATCCAATCCATGAACCTGGGATATCTTCCCATGTATTTAGGTCTTCTTTCATTTCTTTAGCAGTGTTTTGTGCTTTTCAGTTTGTAAGTCTTGCCTACCTTGGCCAAATTTGTTCTTTAGGGAACAGATTTATTTTTTGATGCTATTATAAATGAAATTGTTTTCTTTTTTTGGCAGACTCAGTTATTTTTTATTGTTTTAATTTAAATTCAATTAACATATAATATAGTATTGGTTTCAGAGGTAGAGGTCAGTCATTCATCAGTCTTATATAATACCCAGTGCTCATTACATCACGTGTCCTCCTTAATGTCCATCACCCAGTTACCCCATACCCCTACCCCCCTCCTTTCCAGCAACCCTCAGTTTGTTTCCTATGATTAAGAGACTCTTATGGTTTGTTTCCCGCTCTGATTTCATCCTGTTTTATTTTTTCCTCTCTTCCCCTATGATCCTGTGTTTCTTAAATTCCCTATGATCCTGTGTTTCTTAAATTCCACGTATGAGTGAGATCATATAATTATCTTTCTCTGATTGACTTAGGAAATTTTCTTAATTTCCTTTTCAGATGGTATATTGCTTGTTTATAGAAATACAACTGGTTTCTACATGTTGATTTTGTGTCCTGCAACTTTGTTGAATGTGTTTTTGTTAGCTCTATCAAGTTTTTTGTGCATTCCAGTACTTTTTTTGATCCCTCATTATTCCTCTTGTAATATTTATCTGATGTTGGTTGAGGATCAGATGAGGTACACGTGAAGACCATTGTAAACTAGAAGCTCTATGAATATTAAATTCGATTAGATCCGTGGTGTATGATGTAACATGCAAAACCAGGTGGCCAGGAGGTTTCAGATCAGAGATCTCAAATTCAAGGCTTTTTTTTTTTTAAGATTTTATTTATTTGAGAGAGTGCGAGCAAGAGAGCACAATCAGGGAGCAGCAGAGGGAGAAGGAGAAGCAGACTTCCCACTGAGCAGGGAGCCTGATGTGGGGCTCAATCTCAAGACCCTGAGATCATGACCTGAGCTGAAGGCAGCCGCTTAACCAACTGAGCCACCCAGACGCCCCTCAAATTTAAGGCTTTTATTAGGCCATAGAGCTTTGGGTTTTTTTTTTTTTAAGATTTTATTTATTTTTTAGAGAGCGAGCGAGAGAGAAACAGCATGAGAAGGTAGAGGGTCAGAGGGAGAAGCAGGCTCCCCGCCGAGCCGGAAGCCCGATGTGGGACTTGATCCCAGGACCCCAGGATCATGACCTGAGCCGAAGGCAGACGCTTAACCATCTGAGCCACCCAGGCGCCCTTTAATTTTTTTTAAAGATTTACTTATTTATTTAGAGAGAGGGAGAAAATCTCAAGCAGACTTCCAACTGAGCGCAGAGCCCTATGCAGGGCTCCATCTCACGACCCTGAGATCATGACCTGAGCCGAAGGCAGACGCCCAACCATCTGAGCCACCCAGGTGCCCCGAGCTTTGGGGGTTTTAAAAAATCATTTATTTTGAATAGGTGATGTATATACTTGGTTGAAAACATTCAAAAGACACAAAACTTACATAGTAAAAAGTAAATCTGGCTCTTGCTCTTATCCCCTAGTTACCTAGTTTCCATTCCCAGTGCTAAACCCAGTAGTTACCAGTTTCATGACATCTTTCTGGAGATATATAAGCAAAAACATGCACATGATTATGCATATGTCTATATACACACGTTATTTTACAAGATTTGTGATATGTAACACTGTTCTGTAACTCACTTTTTTTGTTACTTAGAAACGTATTAGAGATCTTTCCACATCACTTCATAGAGTTCTGTACAGCGTTGTTGTTTTTTTTAACTTGAACACTTTTAGAGCAACAACCACTCCCTGTTGTCTTATGCTTGCTGACTTCACATATTTTATATTATTTGCCTTCTCTGAAGGCATTTGAATTTTTAACCCCTGGCTTGGATGCATGCTAAGTTATGTAGCCTAGAATGAAGGCCCTTTATAATCATTGTATATATTATGTAATAATATTTGCTCTAATAATTTTCTTTTTAGTTTTGATGAAGCAAGAACACAAAGAAGAGGTTGACTTGTCTACAGTTCCAGCATTGTCTGTGCCTCATTCTGCCCAGACCCAGAGGCCTTCCTCAGACACAGGACACCCACATGACAGTGTACTGTCAACACAGAGAAGCTTGGTTTGTCCCATCCAGCAAACATATGCATCCATGGTAACTTCATCTCACCTGCCACAGTTGCAGTGTAGGGATGAAAGTGCTGGTAAAGAACAGCATATGATATCTTCTTCAGTCATGCACCAGCCTTTTCAAGTCACATCAACACCTCCTGTGGGGTCTTCCTATCAGCCTATGCAAACTAATATTGTGTACAACGGACCAACTTGTCTTCCAGTCAATGCTGCCTCCAGTCAAGATTTTGATCCGGTTTTGTTTCCACAGGATGCAGCTCTTCCTAGTTTAATAAATCTTGGCTGTCAACCACCGTCATCCATACCTTTTCATTCTTCAAATTCAAGCCCAACAGGACATCTCTTAGCCCACACATCTCATTCGGTGCAGACCCTGCCTCACCTGCAGTCAATGGGATTCCATTGTGCAAACACAGGACAAAGATCTCTTTCTTCTCCAGGGGCTGACCAGGTCACAGGCCAGCCTTCCCCTCAGTTACAGCCCATTACATATGGTCCTTCACATTCAGGGTCTGCTACAACCACTTCCCCAGCAGTCTCTCATACCCTGGCTAGTTCACCACTTTCTGGGCCACCATCTCCTCAGCTACAGTCTATGCCTTACCAATCTCCTAGCTCAGGAACTGCCTCATCACTGTCTCTAGCCACCAGAATGCATTCTGGACAGCACACAACTCAAGCACAAAATACAGGCCAGGGAGGTCTTTCTGCACCTTCATCCTTAATATGTCACAATTTGTGTGATCCAGCTTCATTTCCACCGGATGAGGCAACTGTGAACATTAAGCCTGAACCTGAAGAGCAGGAACCTAACTTTTCAACAATTGGTCTGCAAGACATCACTTTAGATGATGGTAAGTTCATCTTTATGTTCTTGAAGCAGTGAAGATCTGGGAACTTCCTTCTCTGATAGTCATAAAAAAGTCACCATGGATTGCTTATTGGCATATGGCATGTGGTTGGGCTTTTTTTTTTTAAATAGTTGTTGTCACTAGAAGTATGTTAATATATGACTTTGAGAATAGATGTGAAAATCTATGCTTTAAAGTCTGTTGTACCACTAATACCTGTTGCGAAGGGTGAGACCTTGAATGATAGCCTGTTACCCATTCGTGATGGAACTAAGGACATGAGATTTATTGAGCATCTCTTCTTTCCAAATATATAGTGAGATCTCAGTGTCTGGAGAATGGAATTCAGAAAATATTGCTGAATGGCATCTATTTGGAAGGCACAGAGTTAGATGATGGGAATACTAGGAATGTGTTTAGAAAGAGTTCCTGTCCTTGAGGAGACTCGCACCAGTAAAGAACCTGTTCCTCTGTGGCCCTGCCAGCTTGCTGAGTCAGATAGTGGTGATGGTACAAGACCAGACTGGTTGGCTGTGGCTGGCACAGATGTTGGCACCAGGATAAAAAGCTATTTATATAAATGTTGCAAGTTGGCACATAGACCTCTGTTTTAACAAACTCTGGAATATTAGTTATTTCAATGGTTGAAAATTCCCCAACATAGGATTTTCAGGTAATAATTTTCAACTTTATTCTTGGCTTTATTGTTTATATAGTAGTGAAATTTTGTCGAAAAAGTAATTTAGTGAAAGCTACCTGTAACTGTTCAATATGAAAATTCTAAAGAATTTTCTAATTCTAAAGAATTTAATTCTCTCTCTGATTCTGTATTTTCTGTATAGAAAAGTAATTCTAAGTCAGCCATCTGGAGAAGCTGAATTTACTACTTAGTTGCAGAGCTGGTATTAAATCCCAAACACCAAGCATACGGGGAAAGGAAGGTAAATAAAATGTGGCATCCCCACTCCCAGGGCTTCCACCAGATCAGTATATGAATGACTGGTCTGCAGTGGGTCTGAGTCACTTATAATCAGGGTCTAAAAGAAGCATATTAGATCATCAGAGAGCTGTGATAGATTGCAAAAGAAGGATTTAGCAATGGGGCAATTGGCTGGCTTAGTCGGTAGAGCATGGCACTCTTGATCTCAGGGTCATGAGTTTGAGCTTCACACTGGACCTAGAGCTTACTTAAAAAAAAAAAAAAAAAGGATTCAGCAAAGCTTACTTGCGGAGGTGATATTTGAGCCAAGTCTTAGAGGATGAGTATATGTTTTCAGTAAATGAGTATCAGAGGGCAAATCAGACAGCATAAGCAGAAACAGAGCTGTGTCTGGGAAAGCATAATTATCAGTGGCTGGAGGGCAAATGGCATAGTAAAAGATGGCTTTCAAAGCCATAAGGGGATGTGCCAAGTCATTTGTGTGTAAACAGAAGATACAGTTGGCCCTTGAACACTTTGGGGGTTAGGGGCACCGACCTTCACTCAGTCAAAAAATCCATTTATAGCTATCAACTCTCCAACAATTTAACTACTAATAGTCTACTGTTGATTGGAAGCCTCACTGATAACATATTTTGTATGTTGTTTTTAAGATTTTATTTATTTATTTGACTGAGAGAGACACAGCGAGAGAGGGAACACAAGCAGGGGGAGCGGGAGAGGGAGAAGCAGGCTTCCCATGGAGCAGGGAGCCCTCTTTGGGGCTCGATCCCAGGACCCTGAGATCATGACCTGAGCCGAAGGCAGACGCTTAACGACTGAGCCACCCACGCGCCCCTATTTTGTGTGTTATATATATTTTATACTATACTCTTACAGTAAGCTAGAGAAAATAAAATGTTATTAAGAAAATCATAAGGAAGGGGCGCCTGGGTGGCTCATTTGGTTAAGCGTCTGCCTTCGGCTCAGGTCATGATCTCAGGGTCCTGGGATTGAACCTTGAGGTGGGCTCCTCGCTCAGCAGGGAGTCTGCTTCTCCCTCTTCCTCTGCCCCTCCCCCAGCTCATTCTCTTTCTCTCAAATAAATAAATAAAAATCTTGGGCGCCTGGGTGGCTCAGTTGGTTAAGCGACTGCCTTCGGCTCAGGTCATGATCCTGGAGTCCCGGGATCGAGTCCCGCATCGGGCTCCCTGCTCAGCAGGGAGTCTGCTTCTCCCTCTCCCGCTATCCCCTCTTGTGCTCTTTCTCTCTCTCACTCTCTCTCTCAAATAAATAAATAAAATCTTTAAAAAAATAAAAAATTAAAAAAAATAAAAATAAAAAAAATAAATAAAAATCTTTTTAAAAAATAAAATCGGGGGCGCCTGGGTGGCTCAGTTGGTTAAGCGACTGCCTTTGGCTCAGGTCATGATCCTGGAGTCCCGGGATGGAGTCCCTCATCGGGCTCCCTGCTCGGCAGGGAGTCTGCTTCTCCCTCTGACCCTCCCCCCTCTCATGTGCTCTCTCTTATTCTCTCTCTCTCAAATAAATAAATAAAATCTTTAAAAAAAATAAAAAATAAAAAAAATAAAATCGGGATGCCTGGGTGGCATAGTTGGTTAAGCGTCTGCCTTCAGCTCACGTCATGATCCTAGGGTCCTGGTATCGAGCCCTACATCGGGCTCCTTGCTCAGCAGGGAGCCTGCTTCTCCCACTGCCTGCTGCTCTGCCTGCTTGTTCTCTCTCTCTGACAAATAAATACATAAAATCTTTTAAAAATAATAAAAATAAAATCATAAAGAAGAGAAAATACATTTACAGTACAGTGCTGTAAAAATCCACGTGTAAGTGGATTCTTTTGATTGAAACCCATGTTGTTGTTGTTTTAAGATTTATTTGTGAGAGAGAAAGAGTGTGCATGAAGCAGAGGGAGAGAATCTTTCAGGCAGACTCCCCACTGAGTGTGGAGCCCGACACAGGGCTCGATCCTCTGACCCATGAGATCATGACCTAAACCCAAACCCAAACCAAGAGTCAGATGCTCAACCAACTGAGCCAACCAGGCGCCCCAAAAGCCATGTTATTCAAGATTCAACTGTGTACATGTAAACTGAAGCAACACCTACAATTTGCATAGTGTTTTCCCATTCATTATTTCTTTTAATCCTTATTAATCTTCTGTCACTGAGATAGTGATCATGTAGAGAATTGGACTTTCTGAAGGTCACACAGCTGGTAAGTAGCAGGGCTGAGCCTGGAATCACATGTTTTCAGTCTGGTCTTTTTTCTGGCAGTACTATAGTTGCCTCCCAGCAACAGCAGGCCACGGCAGTTAGAACTCTCCGCTGAAAGGTCCCTCAAGCTTTTTATTTTAATTCCTAAAGGAACATGGGTGCCGAACTTCATTGCATGAACACGTGTTCACAGCTGTCTCTGATCTGTCGCACTTGTATTGGGAGTACCTTGAGGGCTCTGATACTAAGTGTCTTATTGTTCTCTTTATGCGCAGTTGCCATTAATGTTACTGCCTGCTTGATAATGATGAACACCAGCTGGAGAGCAGGCTTCTACTTTGATGCAAAACAGATTTGAAATAAGTAAAGGCTTTTTATTTTATTTTATTTTTTTTTAAATTTTATTTATTTATTCATGAGAGACAGAGAGAGAGGCAGAGGGAGAAGCAGGCTCCCAAGGAGCAGGGAGCCCGATGCGGGACTCGATCCCAGGACCCTGAGATCATGACCTGAGCCGAAGGCAGACGCTTAACCATCTGAGCCACCCAGGCGCCCAGTAAAGGCTTTTTAAAATATACATACGGGGTGCCTGGGTGGCTCAGTCATTAAGCGTCTGCCTTCGGCTCAGGTCATGATCCCGGCGTCCTGGGATCGAGCCCGGCATCAGGATCCCTGCTCAGCTGGGGGCCTGCTTCTCCCTCTCCCTCTGCCTGCCACTCTGCCTACTTGTGCTCTCTCTCTGTCAAATAAAGAAATAAAATCTTTAAAAATACTAATAAAATAAAGGAAATTTAAAAATAAAAATAAATTAAAATCACATTAAAGATTTTAAAAGATTAAAGATAAAGTAACCTTTTTATTTTGCGATTTTTAAATAGATGGAATCAGGAATCATTCAATTATTACTTAACTGTTATTTTTAGAAATGTGGACATTAACACCTTAATTTTTTATTATAAATTCAGTGACATTTAATAGAGAAGATATTAGTGTACCTCAGCTTAGAGATTGAAAACTTGTGGACCTAGAAATACTTCTAGTACAACTCCCTCATTTTATAGATAAAGAATCTAAGTTTTACAGAGCCTACGGTTTTGATCCAGGGTAACACACAGTTAACAGTATATAAAGACTAAAATCCAAGTCTCCTGGCTCCTAATTCAGTGCTTTAGGTATTTCTCCTGTATCTGTAATCATGTTTCTCATTGGTCTGTGAATGAGACTGCAGATGTAGAGCAATCAGAATATTGAAAGAAACTGCCATTTTCTCTGTAGAGCCTCAGTTTGTGAGAGCCGCCAGGGCAGTCTTAAGATTATAGATTCCCAGGGGCGCCTGGGTGGCTCAGTCAGTTAAGTTTCTGACTGTTGATTTCAGCACAGGTCCAGATCTCAGGGTCGTGAGATCAAACTCCATGTTGGGCTTCATGCGCATTGGGGAATCTGCTTCCCTTCTTCCCCTCTTCCCCTGCTGTCACTCTCTCTCTCTCTAAAAAATAAATAAATAAATCTCAGTATAAAGAAGTTTTTTTGTTGTTTTTATGATTTTATTTATTTATTTGTCAGAGAGAGATTGCACCACCAGGGGGACCGGCAGGCAGAGGGAGAAGTAGGCTCCTCGCTAAGCAGGGAGCTTGATATGGGACTCGATCCCAGCACCCTGGGATCAGGACCTGAGCCGAAGGCAGATGCTTAACTGACTGAGCCACCCAGACGCCCCCGATTCTCAGTATAATGAAGTTTTAAAGGCTCTCTGGTCCATCCTCCTCTTTCACACTGGAGTACATACTCTGGTATCCTTAATGATACTATATTCCTGTGTGTCTTCCTCTTCACCTTCTTTGGAACATCTCCGGGTCTTTTGAGTTCTAGCTGCCCTTTTTTTATGTGGGTTCTGATGCCTCTGGAATCATGCAGAACAAATCTAATCCTTCATGTAATAGCCCTTCACATTTGTGAAATCTTGATTTCTTTCGCAGTCTTAAAAGCACTCCAGCAACTTCACCTGTCCCTCACCCTCACCAACCTCTGCTTGACCCTGGTGTTTTAGTTCCTTTTTGTAGTGCAGTATGTAGAAGGGAGCACACTATAGCCAGCTAGAGTGGATTGGAACTGTTACATTCCTTGTTCAGAAGGCTTTATTTTATCAATACAGTCTGAGGTCAGGGGATTTTCTTAGCTCCATCTTACTGTTGATTTAGTGAGTCATAAGGACTGCTAAATCACATCCTTTCTCTCCCCACTCCCTACCCCTTGGGTTTTTGCGTATGTTGTTTTTGAAACCCAACACTAAACTTTATAATTATCCTTGTTCAGTTTCATTGAGGCGATTTTGGCCCCTCATGTTAACCTTCCAAGCTCAGAAGAGTCTTTTTCAGTGTTGTGTGGCTCCCTCCCCAAGGCATATTTTTTAGAGGAATAACAACAGCAGAATACTGATTTTTACCAAGTGATATTTTCTTTTAAGAAATCCTCTTGGGGGGCGCCTGGGTGGCTCAGTCGTTAAGCGTCTGCCTTCGGCTCAGGTCATGATCCCAGGGTCCTGGGATCGAGCCCCGCATCAGGCTCCCTGCTCCGCGGGAAGCCTGCTTCTCCCTCTCCCACTCCCCCTGCTTGTGTTCCCTCTCTTGTTGTGTCTCTCTGTGTCAAATAAATAAATAAAATCTTAAAAAAAAAAAAAAAAAAAAAGAAGTCCTCTTGGGGGTCGCCTGGGTGGCTCAGTCGGTTAAGGGTCTGCCTTTGGCTCAGGATCCTGGGATTGAGCCCCGCATCTGGCTCCCTCAGGAAGGAGCCTGCTTCTCCCTCTGCCCCTCCGCCCTGCTCGTGCTTGTGGTCTCTCACTCTCTCTCTATTTAAAAAAAAAAAAGGAAGTCCTCCTGAAAGGCTATACTACTACTTATTCATCCAGTTAGGGCATTGTTCAAAATTCTTTTGCTACTTCTTTTTTCTTTGTTACCTAGATGTACCACTACATCCCTGCTTAAAAAGTGTGCTGTCTGGGGCGCCTGGGTGGCTTGGTCGTTAAGTGTCTGCCTTCGGCTCAGGTCATGATCCCAGGGTCCTGGGATCGAGCCCCGCATCAGGCTCTCTGCTCAGCGGGAAGGGAAGCCTGCTTCTCCCTCTCCTACTCCCCCTGCTTGTGTTCCAGCTCTCTCTGTGTCTCTCTCTGTCAAATAACTAATAAAATCTTTAAAAAAAAAATTTTGGGGGGGGCGCCTGGGTGGCTTAGATGGTTAAGCGTCTGCCTTTGGCTCCGGTCATGATCTCCGGGTCCTGAGATCGAGTCCCGCATCGGGCTCCCTGCTCCTCGGGAGCCTGCTTCTCCCTCTGCCTCTCTGTCTCTCATGAATAAATAAATAAAATCTTTAAAAAAAAATTAAAAAAAATAAAAATTTTTTTTAAATGTGCTGTCTACATCTCTAAAATTATCAATGAGTTTTTACTTGTGTTACAATTTGTATTCCTGGAGCTGCAATTTTTCCTAAAATTTCCTGTGCATTATAGTGTGTATGTCCCAGTTTGGACCAAATGATACACATTAAAATGGTACAGAAATATAGAAATTGTCACAGCTGTGTTTTAAGCATTTTAATTAAGATTATAGTATTGTTAAACTAGACTGCCTTTGACCGTTAAATATATGCCCATTTAATTTGTGACTGAGCTGAATCCAGTTACAGCTTTCCATTAGAATCCCTCAATTCCCACTTGTCCTCTTTTGTTCACAAACTAACAGAGCTGCAGCTGCAGCCTTTCAGTAGAGAAGAGGGTACATGTTAAATATAGCCTGGCCTGCTTCTGTGGTGAAAACTGACACGGCTGCTTGCAGGCTCTGTGCAGTAACATGCTGATCCTGAATGTAGGGCAATTACTAATTCGACTGTAAACAGGGACTCTAGACATGACCTCAGACGCTGCGTTCTGCATATAAGTAACAAGCAGAAGTGCCTACTTTGAAGTAGCAAGGGAGTGATAAAATGAAAGATTGAGGATGGGGAAAGTAGGAGGCTGGTGTGGAGGAGCAGAGATTGTGTTTTATTCTACCTGTTGGATATTAGTTTCACTGGTGTTTATTATATTTAAATAAAACGAAATAAAGCGGGCGCCTGGGTGGCTCAGTTGGTTAAGCGACTGCCTTCGGCTCGGGTCATGATCCTGGAGTCCCTGGATCGAGTCCCGCATCGGGCTCCCTGCTCGGCAGGGAGCCTGCTTCTGCCTCTGACCCTCCCCCCTCTCATGTGCTCTCTCTTTCTCACTCTGTCTCAAATAAATAAATAAAATCTTTAAAAATAAATAAATAAATAAATAAATAAATAAATAAATAAATAAAAACGAAATAAAGCCATGTATAGCCAGTGGTGAGAATGGGTCACAACTGAGGTATTTAATGACTTTGGGGTCAAAAAATGGAGGAAAGCAGATAGTATTGAACTTTCTCCTTTAACTGGGACTTTGGGTAGCTCATGAATCCTCTTCTGGGAAGCATACATGTCATGTCCAGCATCAAACATATTTATGAGAAAAACTCCAGAGGCGGGAAATTCCCATAAATAATGCCCATATAGGCTTTGAATAGTAGTTCATGCAGAACAGACCATGATGGAGATTCAGGACCTTAGACATAGCGACTCTTGGGTATATGATAAGAAAGTTTAATTTTCAAATCCAGTGAAGGAACTGTAAGCATTTGAAAAAATCTTTTATTATATCAAGTGTGTCTGCGTATCTCCACAGACACAAATTAATTGTACTCCATTCGAACAAAAATTTTTGAGTCAACTTGATACTGAAATTTATACATAAACTAAGAAAAACTCAAGAGAGGCTACCACTAAATAACTGGCATATATATCATAGCATATCAGAAGTCTTCAAAAGAAGTTCACTTCAAGAAGTATATTTAAAAATAATGAATTACGGTTACTATTCTTTTTTTTTTTTTTTAAAGATTTTATTTATTTGACAGAGAGAGATACAGCAAGAGAGGGAACACAAGCAGCGGGAGTGGGAGAGGGAGAAGCAGGCTTCCCGCTGAGCAGGGAGCCCAATGCGGGGCTCGATCCCAGGACCCTGGGACCATGACCTGAGCCGAAGGCAGACGCCCAACGACTGAGCCACCCAGGTGCCCCTATGGTTACTATTCTTGATAATATAGCATTTTTTGAGCTCTGTGCTAGCCATTTTGCTAGTATAGCAGTAGCTCATTAGTTCTTCCCAACAATCTGTGAAAAGTGAATTATTAGTTTTATTTTTTGGAGGTGTGGCTCAGAAAACTTAACTACTTTGCCAGTGTTATATGGCCGTAAACATTGGGACTGGCATTTGAATCGAGTCTGCCTGAAATTTAGATTGTCTCCAGTGTTTAGTGGTTTCTGAAATAGCTATAATTGATTACTTTATATAATCTCACCTCTGTAAACATAATAAACATAGTAACTGTCTTGTGTCTGCCATGCATAAGGTACAAAGCCAGTGTCTAAAGATGTATTCAATTTTAAAAATTTATATCTTGTTTTTGAGTTCCTTTGGAGGTGGGTCATTCACAAAGACAAAAATATTTTAAGTGAGAGATACATAATTTTAGGCTCACCAGTTCAGCTTTTATGGTTTCATGGTAATTGGTAATTGTCTGGCTTTGTGTGACAAGGTTACCTCTAGCCATGGATCTTAGCTTTTGATAAATCGTAGATTGAATATACTCAAACAATTTTTTTCTGTTTGAAGATGTCTGACTTTTTTTTTTTTTTTTTTTTTTTGACATTACCTACCATTAGCCTGTCTGTCTGGGCAGGAGGAAAAGTATCAAACTCTTAAGTTCTGGTGGAAGATAGGGTATGGTTGAAAGTGATGGGTACAGACATTCTAGCTTTACATATACAAGAATTGAAACAAAGTAAGTCCCTTATCATCATATTGTGTATTTAAAAGCATCCGTAAATGGTTTTATGTAGAATGGGAATTTTAAAATTTAATTATATTTGTGTTTCTGAAGATAAGCATTGGTTTTTGGAAAAGTCACACATTCATGTGTTAAAAATGCTAAAGGTAACACAGTACATAGTGAAAATTCTCTCTCCTAGGTACATAATTGTCCTCTGTACCGACAGTTGGAATTACCAGGTTCTTGGCTGTCACTTCAAGGGTATTTTATACATTTATAAGCAACTGTGTACATTTTTTCCTTATTTTTACTAGTATAGTATATATACTATTAATGCATATTGCTTTTCCCACATATTCAGTCTTGGAAATTTTTCAGTACTGTAACATAAAAACTTAATTGGAAGATATTTTTAATGGAATAATCCATAAAATATTCCATGATATAGCTGTACCTTTATCTATTTAATAAGTACAATAAATAACTGTACAAATGTGATTTCCTTTCTTTTTATAGACACCCGTGTATGTATGTATATATAAATGCCTAGAAGTGAGAATGCTAGACCACTATTTTGAGAAAGATTGCCAGATGTCTTTCATAAAAATTATACCAATTTACATTGCCACTGGCATTGTGATAGGGTATCTATTTCTCCCATACCTTCCCCAACACATTCTGCTGTCAAACTTCTTATTTGCCAGTGAAATAAGTGGAAAATAGCTTCTCAGTATAATTTTAGTTTACATTTCACTTAAGAGTAAAGTTGTGTACCTTTTTACATGCTTAAGAGAAAATCTTTGTCGCAAATCAGTCATCTCTGTTGGTATTTATTTACTTTTCTGTTAGATTATTGATCCTTTCTTATTGATTTATAGAATATAAAAGCCCTTTATGTGTTAAGTTCCTTAGCTCATTGAGCTGTGAGTTAACAAAAATTTTCCCCAATGTAACATGAATTCTTTCCATGAAGAATTTTTTTTGCATTTATATAACTTATTTTTTTAAGATTTATTAATTTATTTTAGAGAGAGAGAGAAAGAATGCATGTAAGCAGGGAAGGGAGAGAGAGAAGAGTCCCAAGCAGACTCCCCACTGAGAACAGACCCAACACGGGGCTCAGTCCGACCCCAACATGGGCCTCAATCCGACCCCAAGATCAAGACCTGACCCGAAACCAAGAGTTGGATGCCTGACTGACTGAGCTATCTAGGCGCCCCTACATTTATATAACTTCTGAATCATTTGTTTTGCCTTTCATAGCTTCTGTGATTTTTTAAATCTTTAATTGATCCGGAATTTATTTTGGTGGAATGTATGAGGAATTGATCCAGTATTACTTTTTTTCAGATGGCTACCCAGTTGTCCAAACATTTATTAAACAATTGTTTTTCCATTTGATTTAAAATGCCAACTTTATCTAATACTTAACTTCCCTGTATATTTGGATCTCCCTCTGGACTTTGTCACAATAGAAAATGTTTAATTTTAAATCTTTAACCTTGCATTAGAAATTCAGTAGTGTGAGTGAAACAACACATAATTTTGTTGGCAGCTTCTTTGTAATGTGATCAGTGATTTTTACAGTTTAACACCGATTTATATAATATGAATTGTTGCATACATAAAGTTTATAAGTTGATAACATTAATTTAACTATTGTTTGCCCACATTATGAATTAAACTGTATTCATTTGTTTTTTCAAACAGCATTTATCAAGTACTTATTATATGCTAAGTACTATTATTATAGGCCCTCAGTGAATAAAACAGATCCTTACCATCACAGTGCTTGCATTCTAGCGGGAAGAGACAGACAATAAACAATAGACACAATAATTAAGTAAATCATAAAATATGTTGGGAGTGCTATGAAAACAGAAAAAGAGCAAGCAAGGTAAAGAATATTTGGAGTGTTGTGAAGGGTAAAGTGGGGAGAAAATTGCAGTTTTGAGTAGAGCAATCAGAACAATCTAAAAGTAAGCCTTATTGATGAGGAAACATTTGATCAAAAACTTGAAGATGAGGAAGTTACCAGTGTGAATACCTGTGGGAAGAGTATTCCAGGCAAAAGTGACAGCCAGAGGAAAGACCCTAAGGTGGAAGCGTGCCTGGTTTTATTAAAGAGGAAAGGCAGTAAGGCCAGTGTGGCTGGAACAAGAGGGATCTAGGGGGAAAGTAGGAGGAGGTGGCGTCAAGGAGGTAACGGCAAACCGTAACATGTAGGGCAACAGTTCTCAAACGTTTGGGTTTCAAGACTCCTTTATAATCTGAAGAGTTATAGAGGGTTACCAATCTGGCTTATATCTATCAGTATTTATTGTATGAGAAGCTAAAACAGAGCTTTTAAAAACCAGAAGACACAGGCACACATTCCAGTACAGCAGTGAAGTCATCACGTACCATGTAGATCCACTGGAAAACTCCCCTGTAGATTCATGAGAGAATGATAGTGACAAGGGCAAAAAACATTTTAGGATTATTGTTGTTATGACAATTGCAGACACTTTTTTTTTTTTTTTAAGATTTTATTTATTTGCGAGAGAGAGAATGAGAGACAGAAAGCAGGAGAGGGGAGGGTCAGAGGGAGAAGCAGACTCCCCGCCGAGCAGGGAGCCTGATGCGGGACTCGATCCCGGGACCCTGGGATCATGACCTGAGCCGAAGGCAGTCGCTTAACCAACTGAGCCACCCAGGCGCCCCAATTGCAGACACTCTTAAAAGTTCTCCGGAAAAAATCCTCATGTCCCTGATCATACTTTAAGAACTGCTATGTAGAATCTTACAGCCCTTGTAAGGTTTTGATCAGATGAGTCATGATCTGATGTAGGTTTTAGCTGGGCTGCTCTGGCTCTTGGTTAGAAAAAGGACGGTAGGGAAGCAAGGGCAGAAACCGGGAGACCAGGTAAGATGCTATTATAGTAACCCAGGCCAGAAATGATTTAGACTAGGTGGTAGCAGTATAGGAGCTTTGAAATGGTCTGATTTCGGATGTATTTTATTTTATTTTATTTATTTATTTATTTATTTATTTATTTTAAAGATTTTTATTTATTTATCTGAGACAGAATGAGAGAGACAGAGAGCACATGAGAGGAGGGAGGGTCAGAGGGAGAAGCAGTCTCCCTGCAGAGCAGGGAGCCCGATATGGGACCTGATCCCGGGACAACAGGATCATGACCTGAGCTGAAGGCAGTTGCTTAACCAACTGAGCCACCTAGGCGCCCTGATTTGGGATGTATTTTAAAGGTAGAGCCAATAGCATTTCCTGACAGATTCCATGTAAGGTGTGAGAGAAAGAAGTTAAAATTGGCACCAATGTGGGCGCCTGGGTGGCTCAGTTGGTTAAGCGACTGCCTTCGGCTCAGGTCATGATCCTGGAGTCCCGGGATCGAGTCCCACATCGGGCTCCCTGCTCGGCAGGGAGTCTGCTTCTCCCTCTGACCCTCCCCCCTCTCATGCTCTCTGTCTCTCATTCTCTCTCTCGCAAATAAATAAAAATCCAAAAAAAAAAAAATTGGCACCAATGTTTTTTGGTTTCTTTCCTGAGAAACTAGGAAGATGGAGTTGCCATCAGCTAAGATGGGGAAGGTTATGGATGGAGTAGGTTTTGGAGAAAGGTCAGGTGTTCAGTTTTGCATGTGTTGCGTTTAAGATATTTGTTGAACATTCAAGTAAACATATCAAGTAGTCATTTGGATGAATGAGTCTAGAGTTTGGAAGTGAGTTGTAGACTGAAGATAGACATTTGAGAGTTGTTGGCATGCATATGCTATTTTTTTTTTTTAAGATTTTATTTATTCATTTGACAGAATGAAACAGAGAGGGAATACAAGCAGGGGGAGTGGGAGACGGAGAAGCAGGCTTCCCTCTGAGCAGGGAGCCCGATGCGGGGCTCGATCCCAGGACCCTGGGATCATGGCCTGAGCCGAAGGCAGACGCTTAACGACTGAGCCACCCAGGCGCCCCTGCATATGCTAGTTAAAGCCAGGACAGGGGCGCCTGGGTGGCTCAGTCAATTAAGCCTCTGTCTTTGGCTCAGGTCATGATCCCAGGGTCCTGGGATCGAGCCCCGCATCGGGCTCCCTGCTCAGTGGGGAGCCTGCATCTCCCTCTCCTCCCCACTTGTGCTCTCTGTTGCTTTCTCTGTTGCTATCTCTGTCTCTCTCAAATAAATAAATAAAATCTAAATAAATAAATAAATAATAAATAAAGCCGTGACACTAGATGAGGGCAGTAAATGATCAGTTAATTGTACTGCCTTTATCAATTTCAGTAATAATTGCATTTCTCTACAGTGTTGCAGAGTGCATGCCTGCACATACATTTCAGGAGACTCTACCTTCTTTGAGTAAAGAAATAAACAGATTCACACAGATTAAATGACTTCCCTTGGGTCACCAGTATTTTAAGTGATGAAACTAGGGTTCCAAAGCCTTTATTTTCATCTGCCCACCAGGTCTTTGCCTTGTCTGTATAAACCAGAAATGTCTGTGTTTATTGATTAGGTGGCTAAAGAAAGCAGCTTGGTCAGGTAGAGAGGCAGCTTGGACAGGTGGGGAAATTTTGCTTTCCTTTCCACAAACATACCTCAGGATCTGTAAATATTTAATTTGTTAAAACTTTGAGATAAAAGGAACAGATTTTGTGTTGCAGATTTTAAAAATTTTAAGAGGGATTTACAAGTATCTGTCAGGTCTTGCCTGTGCTTTTAGTGTTATATTTAAATCATTCCCTAATCCAAGGTCATGAAGATTTGGCCTATGTTTTCTTCTTCTAAGAGTTGTAAGGACGCCTGGGTGGCTCAGTCGTTTAAGCATCTGCCTTCAACTCAGGTCATGATCCCAGGGTCCTGGGATCGTCCCACATCGGGCTTCTTCCTTGGCGGGGAGCCTGCTTCTCCCTCTGCCTGTCTCCCTGCTTGTGTGCTCTCTCCCTTTCTCTCTCTCGCTCTCTCTCTCTGTGACAAATAAATAAAATCTTTTTTTAAAAAAGTTTTACAATTTTAGCTCTTTTGGGGTGCCTGGGTGGCTCAGTCAGTTAAATGTCTGCCTTCGGCTCAGGTTATGATCCCAGGGTCCTGGGATCGAGCCCCGCATCAGGCTCTCTGCTCAGTGGGGAGCCTGCTTCTCCTCTCCCTCTGCCTGCCGCTTTGCCTACTTGTGCTCTCTCTCTCTATCAAATAAATAAAATCTTAAAAAAAAATTAGTTCTTTTGTTTAAGTCTCTAATCCATTTTGAGTTAACTTTGTATGTGGTCTGAAGTGGGAGTCCAGCTTCCATTCTTTTGCATGTGGATATCCAGCTTTCCCTGTACTGTTTGTTAAAAAGACTGCTTTTTCCCCCATGTAATGGTCTTAGAACCCTTGTTTGAAAGTGAATTGGCCATATATTGTGAGGGTTTGTTTCTGGGCTCTCTGTTCGGGTCCTTTGGTCTGTGTGTCTGTCCCTATGCCAGCATCACACTGTTTTGATTACTGTAACTTTGTAATAAGTTTTGAATTTGGGAAATGTGACTCTTCTGTCTTTGTTCTTGTTTTCAAAACTGTTTCTGGCTCTTCATGGTCTTTTGAGATTCCATATGAATTTCAGGATTGGTTTTTCTATTTCAGTAAAAATGCTGTCGGGATTTTGCTAGGAATTGCATTGAGTCTCTACATTGCTTTGGATAGTATTACCATCTTAACAATATTAAGTGTCCCAATCCATGAACATGAGATGTTTTCCATTTATTTAGAAACCTTAATTTCTTTCAACAGTGTTTCGTTTTCAGTGTACAAATCTTATGCTTCCTTGTCTAATTCCTAAATATTTTATTCTTTTTGATGCTATTGTAAATGGTGTTGATTTTTAAATTTCCTTCTTGGGTTGTTCATTGAACGTATATAGAATACAACTGGGGGCACCTGGGTGACGCATTCAGTTAGGCGTTGGACTCTTGGTTTTAGCTCAGTTGGTGATCTCAGGTTCGTGGGATCGAGCCCCGCATCAGGTTCCGTGCTCATCACAGAATCTGTGTCGGACTCTTTCTCTCCCTCTGCCCCTCCCTCTTATTCTCTCTTTCTCTCTCAAATAAATAAATTCTTAAAAAAAAAAAAAAAGAATACAACTGAATACTGTGTGTTGATTTTTTTTTTTTTTTTAAGATTTTATTTGAGAGAGAGGGGGACAAGCACACTCCACACTGAGCACAGAGCTTGATGCCAGGCTCCATCCCATGACCCCGAGATCACAACCTGAGCAGAAACCAAGAGTCGGATGCTCAACCAACCCAGCCACCTAGGCGCCCCTGTGTGTTGATATCTTATAACTGCTGACTTAATTTATTAGTGCTAACATTTTTTGTATGTCAGTTCTTTCAAGCTTTCTGTGTATAAGATCATCTATGAACAGAGATAATTTTACTTCTTCCCTTACAATTTGGATGCCTTTTATCTCCTTAGCCTAATTGCTTTGGTTAGAAATTCCAGGATCATGTTGAATTGAAGTGGCAAGAGTGGACATCCTTGTCATGTTTTTGATCTTAGAGGGGAAGCTTTCAGTCTTTCACCATTGAGTATGATGTGGGTTTTTCATATATGGCCTTTATCATGTTAAGGAAATTTCCTTCTATTCCTAGTTTATTGGGTATTTATGAAAGTGAATTGAATTTTGTCACATGCTGCTTCTGCATCAATAGAGATAATTGTGTAGTGGTTTATCCTTCATTCTAATAATGTGTAGTAAATTACATTCATTGCTTTTCATATGCTGAGCCATCTTTGCATTCTGGGAATAAATCTCACTTGGCCATGATACATACTTTTAGTATACTGCAGAATTTACTTTGCTAGTATTTGTTGAGGATTTTTGCATCTATATTCACAGGGGATATTGTGTAGTTTTCTTTTCTTGTAGTGTCTTTGACTGGCTTTGGTATCAATAATGCTGGCCTTAGAATGAGTTAAGAAATATTCCCTCCTCTTTAATCTTTTCGAAGAGTTTAAGAAAGGATTGGTATTGGGGCGCTTAGGTGGCTCAGTTGATTAAGCTTCTGACTTGATCTCAGCTCAGGTCTTGATCTCAGGGTTGTGCTAGGCCCTGCATGGGTCTCCGATGGGAGTCAGCTTCAAATTCTCTCTCCCTCTGCCACTCCCCCACCCCACATGTTCCTGCTTTCTCTCTCAATAAATAAATCTTAAGGAAGGAAGGAAAGAAAAGAAAAGAAAAAGAAAGAAAGAATTGGTGTTAATTCTTCAAATGTTTTGTCACAGTTTTTGTGAAAGGAATAAATGAATCAGGTCTTTTTTGAAGCTGTCAGCAGGTTTCAAGGAACTAGAAAGGTGTCTTGAGGCCTGCACATTTCCATAAGCACCACATGAAATTACCATTGTATGAATCAACTCAAAAGTCACTAGGGTCTGCTGGCCTCTTAGCTTTGTTCCTGGGCTTCTTTCTTCTTATTTATGTGCTGATGTATCTAGAATCACATGGTCTATATCTTCATGTCTGTTTTGGAGATTGGGCATCCTCAGAAAGACTTTTGACTATGTATATTCAGTCTCTGAAATACTTCACATCCAGTGTAATCCTTAAATCTAACTCTTTGAGAACTTGGTGAGTGATCTCAAATTTAGTAATAAAGAAGCTTAAGGCAGAAAAATTTTGCCTGTAAGCACAAAGGATCTCTGGCTTTTGTGTTTTGTTTTGTTTTGACCCCTTATTGAGGCTGCATTTTGCACAGATTGGTTCCTCCTTTGTTTTACCTCCTTTATCAGCCTAAGACAAGGGCATTAATTATTGTTCACAGAGACTATATACAGAGTCTTCTGTGCTAAGATAAAATAAGCATTCTTCTAGAATCTAAAAAGTTAGGTCCTTTTCTTTGAGGTTGAATAAGCAATGGCCAAAAATAATTCCTTATAGGCCAAAGGAGGCTTTGCATCGTTATGTTTGGGCTCTCTAACTAGGTGTCTGAATGTGTCATCCATTATCACAAAACTGACCAGTGGTGACTCTTGAATACAGTGACTTTCAAACATTTTTGATAGCTTCCTACAATAAGAAGTTTTATAGCATGACTTAGTACATAACAAAAATGTATATACAACTAACATGAAGGTCTCAGAGGCCAATTCTTAACCTTTATTAAAGAAAATGCAACCTGCTATCTTCTGTTTTGTATATTTCTTCTTAAAAAGAAGCTGTTCTCAACTTGCTGGATTGATTTCATAACCTGCTAATAAATGTGGGCTTTAGGGACGCCTGAGTGGCTCAGTCAGTTAAGCGTCTGCCTTCGGTTCAGGTCATGATCCCAGGGTCCTGGGATTAAGTCCCACATTGGGCTCCTTGCTCAGTGAGGAGCCTGCTTCTCTCTCTGCCGCTCCCCCTGCTTGTGTTCTGTCTCTGACAAATAAAATCTTAAAAAAAAAAAAAATATGGGCTTTAATTTAAAGAATATTCCTCCACGACCCTCAAATTTACCTGTGCATATCTTTTTCTGGGCTCGTACACTTCAGGCATTTTGATTCTGTGGTTTGAAGTAGAACCCAGGAGTTACTGTTTTTATTAAGTGCCCAGATAATTCTGATATAGCCGTAGACAAGTATTTGGGAACTACTAATAGATCCAGTCTAATAAAAACTATTTTGTTTGAAACTAAATCTGTTATATAAAATTGCTGACCCCAGGGTGCCTGGCTGGCTCAGTCGGTAGAGCATGTGACTCTTGATCGTGGGGTCATGAGTTCAAGCCCCACATTGGGGGTCGAGTTTACTTTAAAAAAATAAGTAAATAAAAATAAAATTGCTGAAACGATCATTGTGACTTTTTAATATTGCCCTTTTAATTTTAGGAAATAAATTAGCCATTACCTAAACTCTCTGGACTCCAGTATTCATATTATTTAATAAAATGTGGGGAGCCATTTTATGTAGTGATTGACAGGTAAAGGACGGTTAAATTCCTCTTGATTATAGAAAAAACAGGCTGGGCATGTAGTAGATTTAAGTTACTCTCTGGTTTGTTCCATTCAGTAGTGATGTTGTCTTCTTTGACACAGACCAGTTTATGTCTGACTTGGAACACCAGCCATCAGGTTCAGCAGAGAAATGGCCTAATCACAGTGAGCTCTCATGTCCAGCTCCTTTCTGGAGAATCTAGAGGGTGAGTGTTGATTGAAATGTGTCATTGTTTTTATACTCAAGTCTGGTATTTGCATGCAGTGGCTGGATTTGCATGTGCTACAGAGGATGGGGGTATACATGGGCAATCTTCTTGATAAGTCCACCCATTATCTTTGGAGCTGCACGTTGACTACAAGACTCTGCTTTTTAAATCTAACCACATCCAGGTTCTTACACTAGTGCTTATAAATTTAATCTGGGTTTGAATGGAAGGCAAGTGTTTAACTGAATTTATTTATTTATTTATTTATTTATTTATTTATTTATTTTTAAAGATTTTTATTTATTTATTTGACAGAGAGAGACACAGCGAGAGAGGGAACACAAGCAGGGGGAGTGGGAGAGGGAGAAGCAGGCTTCCTGAGGAGCAGGGAGCCCAATGCAGGGCTCGATCCCAGGACCCCGGGATCATGACCTGAGGTGAAGGCAGTCGCTCAACCAACTGAGCCACCCAGGCGCCCTAACTGAATTTATTAAAGCAGAGAGGCCCATCTGTAAGAATTCTATGGCTTGGGGGAAAAAAAAAGGATACTGTGGGTTGGGTCCTGAGTAAAACTGGTTACCAGTCAGGTGTATAAGCCTACTGATTTCTGGTCATGTACTCTAAGTTTTGATGTGAGGCAGGATGAAACGGAAATAAAGCAGGAAATTTTATCTATTTGCCAGACGCAACCTGGATCATGAGCCTGCCTTGTGGGCCCCTGTTTGCACTCCTGATAGTTCTTCTGGGATTCCATTTAGAAAGAATCCATAGAAATGAAGTCTGTGTGAGGGAGGGGCTGGGCCTCAGGCCTCTCTACCTCACCAGCCCACCAGGAACATAGCTCTCCCTTGCTGTCACACAGCTCCTTTCTTCAAAGACTCTGAAAGTTACTTGAGAACATATGTGATTCTAAATATACAAATTATATATTGTAAATATACAAATTATATTGTATATTATATATATAAATTAAAAATACACAAATTGTAATTCTTGAAATGTCATTTGAATTTAATTTTAATGAATTTAGATTTGGAAGGAGACTACCCAAATCTTTATATTTAGGATACTGAAGCCTCATCAGACAAGGCTGCAAAACACTGCCTTCTCCCAGAAGCTGAGCCCACCCTGGTCTCACATCATTCTTGTCTCTAGTCATGAGAGGAATAAAAATGGCAACTAAATGCTTACATCTCTAAGGAGAGTTATAACCTGAAGGTTTTTTTTCTTTTTATATTGAAGTATAATTGACATACAATATCCTGTTAAGTTTCAGATGTGCATCACAGTAATTTGATATTTTTATATATTACAAAATGATCCCCATGATAAGGCTGGTTACCATCTGTCACCATATAAAGTTATTACAGTATCATTGACAATATTTCCTCTGCTTACATTACAACCTCATGACTTACCTATTTTTAAAGCTGGAAATTTGTATCTCTCAATCCCCTTTACCTATTTTGACCACCCCCCAAACCTTCCTACCTATAACCAGAAAGATTTAAATGGATTTCCTCATATTATGGTTGAGAAGATCACCTGAAGAAAGATTAAGTAAATCACCTTAGTTCTATCACAGCTGAACCAAAATTAAAGTTTTATCTCTTCTAGAGTATATCCCATTGCTCTTCCCATGTATGAAGCAACGAGTAAGTTGGTCACTAGTGATCTTGGTAAGAACTGTTTCTTTGGAATGAAGGAATCAGTGTATGACTAAGGAGTGAACAGGAGGTAAGAACAGAAACATGAAATAGCAGGCAGTGTATATAACTCCTTTAAGATACTAAACAGTGAAAGAAAAAATTAGATATAGAGGGCTGTGTGGGTTCTAGGATTTTTATTTGTTTGCTTGCTTGTTTAAGGTAGAGAGCCTTAGCCATACTTAGTAATGATGAGAAAGGTCCAGGAGGGTAGGTGGGTAGATTGACTGAAGAGCTGGAAGGAGTGAAGAAGACTTTGGAGCAAGTCTTGAAGAGGCGAATATATAGGATCCATAGCACAGGTGCTGGAATGAGTCATATGGATTTATGGTTCTGGAGCTCAGGTTGGATCCCTGGAGGTAGTGGATTTGGGAGTCAACGGTATATAGAAATGGACAAGATTATCCAGAGAAAATGTACAATATACAAAAAAAAGGGGGGGAGAAGGAAGGAATCTACTTATCTTTTTTTTTTTTTAAGATTTTATTTATTTATTTGACAGAGAGAGACAGCAAGAGCGGGAACACAAGCAGGGGGAGTGGGAGAGGGAGAAGCAGGCTTCCCGCTGAGCAGGGAGCCCGATGCGGGGCTTGATCCCAGGACCCTGGGATCATGACCTGAGCCAAAGGCAGACGCTTAACCGACTGAGCCACCCAGGCGTCCCTGGATTCACATTTCTTTTTTTTTTTTTTAAAGATTTTCTTTATTTATTTGACAGAGACACAGTGAGAGAGGGAACACAAGCAGGGGGAGTGGGAGAGGGAGAAGCAGGCTTCCCGCTGAGCAGGGAGCCCGATGTGGGGCTCGATCCCAAGACCCTGGGATCACGACCCGAGCCAAAGCCAAATGCCCAACGACTGAGCCACCCAGGTGCCCCTACTTAGAATCTTAAAATTCTTCTGAATCCAGCATCTTAACACAAAATAAAAAGAAGTGGGTTTTGGTTTTTATTTTTTCACACTTCAGTTTTTGCTGATACAAAAGGATACATGCTGATACTTGAATAGACTTTTAGGTACCTGTGTACTGTTTACTCAGCTGGAGATTTAATGTTTGTCTTTGAAGAATGTTTTGAGTTACAACCTTTTCTAGAGGAAAGATCTGTATGACACTGAGTTTAGTATCACACACATAAGAGATTTCTTAGAAAGAACCCTTAATAATAAGACTGATTCCTCTGTCAGGTGTGGTTTTAGAAAAAGTCATAATTTTCCTTTACTAGTAGTAAAGCTGCTGTTAAAAAGTGAAAGATATCTTCTAATCTTTGTGCAAATATTTTCACTTTGTCCTGTGGTTGAAAGCTGTTTAATGTTTAGGGTGAAATTTAAAATGACTTAGTTAAAAACTTGGCACGATAGAGCTCAAGCTGGTTATCTTGATTCTTGCTTAAAATACTTAAATATTCTTTCTGTATTACCTTTATGGTGATGAGTTTTATTTTTGTTAATAAATAAATAATAAGGGGCACCTGGATGGCTCAGTCGGTTAAGCGGCTGCCTTCGGCCCAGGACCCTGGGATCAAGCCCTGCGTTGGGCTCCCTGCTCAGCAGAGAGCCTACTACTTCTCCCTCTCGCTCTGCCTGACGCTCTGCCTACTTGTGCTTTCTATCAAATAAGTAAATAAAATCTTTAAAAATAAATAAATAAATAAAAATCTCTCTAATGGAGATCCAAAATACAATGGCTTAACCACATTGGAAGTTTCTCTCACACTTCATGGTAATTCACAGATCAGGATTCCTTTTATTTCATTTTTTCTCTGTTTCCTTAGTTATTATCAAAGCAGAGTTACCACTTTGACTTGAGCCTTGGCCCAAAGCAAGAGGTATTGGGGAAGGAAAGGAAGAGGTTATCGAGCCTGGGATGAGGAAGATACACATATCACTTCTGTTCATATTTCACTGGAAGAAAAATTATATGGCCTACAAAGGGGAAGCTGGGAAATGTAGTTTATAGCTAAGTGGCTGTGTGAGTAGTTAAATTCAATTACTTAAGAATGAATTAGGACAGGGCGCCTGAGTGGCTCAGTTGGTTAAGCAACTGCCTTCGGCTCAGGTCATGATCCTGGAGTCCTGGGATCGAGTCCCACGTCGGGCTCCCTGTTCAGCAGAGAGTCTGCCTCTCTCTCTTACCCTCCCCCCTCTCATGCTCTCTATCTCATTCTCTCTCTCAAATAAATAAACAAAATCTTAAAAAAAAAATGTTAAAAAAAAAGAATGAATTAGGACATAAAAAAATTAAAAAATAAAAAAAAGAATGAATTGGGGCAGTTAGCAGTCTACCATACTTTCTGAATTTTCAGGAACTTTTTTTTTGTCTTTAGTTTGAGAAGGTATGTTAATAAATGCAAATTAATTCTGCCAACTCATGCCATAAATAGGTGAATTCAGCTATTTAATGTATGTAGTTTTTTGGGGTTTTTTAAAGATTTTATTTATTTATTTGACAGAGAGATAGCGAGAGCAGGAACACAAGCAGGAGGAGTGGGAGAGGGAGAAGCAGGCTTCCCGCCGAGCAGGGAGCCTGATGTGTGGGGCTCGATCCCAGGATCCTGGGATCATGACCTGAGCCGAAGGCAGATGCTTAACAACTGAGCCCAGACACTCCTAATGTATGTAGTTTAGATGGTGTTCTTACAACTTATCAAAACATAAAAGTATATCTTAGCAAAACTGTGTTAAAGAATAATAAACCATAAATACTAGATTTCTCATCCATTTAAACTCATTCCTTTACTTCCAGATTTCTCTTGTTTTTTCAGTGGAATTCAGAAAATAATTGCAGCCTTCATTTTATAAAAAATAATATCTCCATAAAATTTTCACCAGAGAATGGATTATATACCTTTAAACTTGGGGTACAGGGAAGGGAAGAAAAGGTGAATTTGCCAAACCTGGATGAATGTTCCTTGAAGCTTCAAAATGAAATAACATACATACATCGTCTAATTATACCCAGAAATCCTTTACAAAAATGCTCAAGATGCTCAGATGCTAGTTAGAAAGGCCCTTTGGGCTTTTGTGTATATGACTAATTCTGTCTACCTCAGGGGCAATGTCCTGGGTTACTCTGCCCCTGTCCACCTGGTGGTGAGATTCCATCCCATACCATGCTTGTCCGCTCTAGTCCGAAACCTTCACATTGGAGATGGCTCCCAATAAGAGACCTGTTGTTCCTCAAACACCTCTTTCGTATGTATAGAAATAGCATCCCAGTGGACTGGTAATTTGGACAGCAACTTTGGGATAAAAAAACTTGTTCTTACAGCAAGCACTACTGACTCTTGTGGTGGCGCAGGTGATCCAGGTGCTGGGTGGCGGGAGTCAACGGCAGCTGTCCCAAGTGGGCCAAATGCTGTGACCTACATAACCTGTCAGCACAGGTGTTAAGGGCTGTTGACTCTTGTTCTAGGATTTGAGTTCACTTTACTCTTTAAAGGAGGGAAATGATAAAATTGCATAGTAGGGGTATAAACTCTTTCTGCTCTTAAATTGATGAAAAAAAGTAATAAAGCCATCTCACATACTTTCTGGACTAGGGCTTAAATGAATAAATTCATGCATATATGTTCAAAAGAAAGTTGAAAATGAAATTGCAAGCAGTTAGTATTTTTAAGAAATAACAATGTCAAATCACTAAGGTTTTTTTGTTTTTGTTTTTTAATATTTTATTTATTTATTTGACAGAGAGAGACAGTGAGAGGGGGAACACAAGCAGAGGGAGTGGGAGAGAGAGAAGCAGGCTCCCCGCCGAGCAGGGAGCCAGATGCGGGGCTCGATCCCAGGACCCTGGGATCACGACCTGAGCCGAAGGCAGACGCTTAACGACTGAGCTACTCAGGAGCCCCATTAAGGTTTTTTTAATCACTAAGTTGTACACCTGACATTAATGTAAATATGTGTCAGCTATACTTAAAAAACTAAACTAAACTGGGGCACCTGGGTGGCTCAGTCCGTTGAGCATCTGTCTTCGGCTCAGGTCATGATCCTAGGATCCTGGGATCGAGTCCCGCATTGGGCTCCCTACTCAGCAGGGAGCCTGCTTCTCCCTCTCCCTGCTGCTTCCCCTGCTTGTACTCTCTCTGTCAAATAAATAAATAAAATCTTAAGAGAAAAAAAAAAAACAGGGGCGCCTGGGTAGCTGAGTCGGTTCAGCGGCTGCCTTCGGTTCAGGTCATGATCCCAGGGTCCTGGGATTGAGTCCCGCATCGGGCTCCTTGCTCAGCAGGGGCTTGCTTCTCCCCTGCCTGCTGTTCCCCCTGCTTGTGCTTGCTCTCTGTTTCTCTCGCTTTCTCTGTGTCAAGTAAATAAATAAAATCTTTAAAAGAAAAACAAGAAGTATAGTTGGTAAGTGGGTGGATAATGCTGGATATATACCCTCATCCTCAAGAAAATGTAAGCACTGACTTCCTCATAAAGACACAATACGTCATGTGGTTTTTTATGATGATAAAACACCATTTTAATCACCTTGTAGATTTAAAACTTGAGCAGTGAGATAATTTAAGAAGACATGTTGCATGGCAGCTTGGAACATTTCTGAAGTTACCGTCCTTGGAGGTGATAAGTGTTGGGGAAAGATGATTCTCTGCTGGTACTTGCTTCTGTATTTGACTTGCCACTGCTGGGAGACCTGTCTAAAATAGACACTGTCAAAATCAAAATCAGATGTCATGATGGGGTGCCTGGGTGGCTCAGTCGTTAAGCGTCTGCCTTCAGCTTAGGTCATGATCCCAGGGTCCTGGGATCGAGCCCCGTATCGGGCTACCTGCTTGGTGAGCCTGCTTCTCCCTCTCCCTCTGCCTGCCACTTCCCCTGCTTGTGCTCTCTCTGTCAAATAAAATCTTTTTTAAAAAAATCAGATGTCATGCATTAGTCTTAATAACATTGTCTGGGCCCCTTCCTACCACACCACCTAGTGAACTTTCAGTATATTAGTTCCCAGTAGTTTCTAAGTAATTGTATTGAATTAGGATCCATTTATTCAGTCATCAGAAATTGATGTTTCCTCATTAGTAAGGTACCTTGCTTGCCCTTCAGGAGCTTGCAAGCTATTTGAGAGACAAATGATAATGACCCCTACCAGTAATTTGATGTGCTGAGTTACGTGAGAGGCCACGTGCAAGATCATGGGCCATCCTTGTGCTCCGTCTTAGCATGAGACTAGCCTATAGGCCTAAACATGGAGTCCACACTGAAAACACTGTTCCTTGCTTGTTATGTGGCTTGGAATAACAGGTGCCTTTTCTATTTTTGTCCCTTTTATATTGTCTCTTTCCTGTTTCCCTCTCCTTACTCTCACCATACTCCTCTCTCCCAGCCATCACCACATTTGTCCAGGTCTTTCACATTTTCTTTGTCTAAATGATTTATTTCCCTGTTTCTCTTCCCTTGGCCTCCAAGAAGTGACAGGTGTTTGGAAACTGATTCCACCATTTACTAAGCAAATTATGTGACCTGCCAAAGCCTCAGTTAACTGATCTATAAAGTGGGTTAGTAGTTACCTTAAAATGTTGTGAAGATTGAAATAAAATACAAAATTTCAGTTGTAAACTCTCATAGATGCTCAGTATTTGTGAAGTGAATGTTAGTTCCCTTCTTACAGCCATATGACTTTGAAGAATTTTTTAAATTACCTAAACTATAAAAAGAGTAGATGTTAATACTTGAAGATTTTTGAAGTGATTTTGTCTCCTTTGCTCTATGATCACATCACATTCTAAGTATAAAAATTTTTTGTCTTGGCCTCTTCATTTATTACAGCTGTGCTGAGATATAATTCATTACTATAAAATTCACCCTTGAAAATATACCATTCAGTGGTTTTAGTATGTTCACAGAATTGTGCAACTATCACAACTATCTAATTTTAGAAAATTTTCATTACTCCAAAAAGAAACCCCCATACCCGTTAGCAGTCCCTCCCTATTCCTTCCTCACCATAACTCCTCGTAACCACCTATCTATGTTCTGT
Organism: Mirounga angustirostris; assembly: GCF_029215605.1. Classification (NCBI taxonomy): domain Eukaryota; kingdom Metazoa; phylum Chordata; class Mammalia; order Carnivora; family Phocidae; genus Mirounga; species Mirounga angustirostris. The sequence continues at coordinate 17,795,290 of NW_026991724.1, read as the reverse complement.
CTGTGTGGTTAGCCTGTTCTGGCCATTTTATATAAATGGAATCAAACAATATATGATCTTTTGTGTCCGGTTTCTTTCACTTAGCATGTTTTCAGGGTTCACCCATGTTGTAGCATGTATTAGAACTTCATTCCTTCTTGTGGCAGAATAATGTTCCACTGTATAGATAGCCTGCATTTCGTTTATCCACTCATCACTTGGTTACCAACATCTGGGTTGTTTCCACTTTGGGCCTATTATGAATAATGTTGCTGTGAACTTGTATTCGAGTACAAGTTTTTACGTGGACATATGTTTCAGTTCTTTTGAGTATATGCCTAGGAGTATAATCTTTAGTTGATAAAAGAATTTTCATTTCAAAGCAGAGAATTCTCATCATGAGAGAACTAAAGGTTCTTACTGAGGGAATTTGGGGTTGTTGGTTTTTTTTTTTTTTTTAAGATTTTATTTATTTGAGAGAGAGAGACGAAGATCGCAATAGCATGAGGGAGATGAGCGAGCACAAACAGGGAGGAAAGGGAGAAGCAGGCTCCCTGCTGACCCTGGGATCATGACCTGAGCCGAAGGCAGCTTAACCTACTAAGCCATCCAGGCACTCCTGGGATATTGTTTTCTATACTGGTTCCTTAATATTGAAGTTTTTTGTTCCTTGAAGTGCTTGGCTTGTCATAGAAACCAACAAAAAAAGCAAGTCTTTTCTGACAGGATGAGAACAAATGCCCCTAGCATAATAAAAGATGCTTGTATTAGCATAAGGTAACAAAATAACTGGCAAATCCTCCTTTATTCTTACCGAAACAATTTATTCTATTCGCATTCACTTTACAAAGTACACTGCAGGAATCAGAAGGAGAAAACCCTCCTAAAAGGATGCAAATTAAGGAAAAGTTAGATTAACATGAACTCATTTCATATGTATCCTATCTTCTCCAGAGCATAAGCTTTTAGAGTGAGGGTAAGAACGTTTCCTGTTCTCTGAGCTATCTCCCTTCCCAAACAAAACTGAACTGAAAGGGAAGAGGAGGGGTCTGGAATGATGTCTCCATTCAGTTTAGGAGCAGGCTTTAAGCACTGCATTTACGTTTATAGAAAACTGGAAAGGGGGAAAATGTTTTTGATATGGAACTCACCATTGAGCATCATACGGTCAGTCACACAGAGGTCACTAATCATTCTTTTTCTTGTTTTTCAGTGAACGAGATAATTGGGAGAGACATGTCCCAGATTTCTGTTTCCCAAGGAACAGGGGCGAGCAGGCAGGCTCCCCTCCCGGGTCCCGATTCCCTGGATATAGGAAGATCTGATGGGCTCTGACAGTGCTCACTGCAGCCATGTGTCCACCACCATGTACTTCTCAGCATGTTTCTCTCCTTGGACGTTGGGTTTCCAACTCTGTGGCCTTCAGGACTGGCACCAGGAGTTGGGATCACTATATGTGGGGAAAGCATTCCTGCACCTCAGGCCTTGGGTAGATTTTGTAAAAGAACAGGAGCAGCATAGACTGAGCTTTGGGGAAATGAGCTTTGCTTTTTATATTTAAATAGGATACTTTTATATGATGGGTGCTTTGAGTGTGAATGCAGCAGGCTCTCCATTTCAGAGGTGCTGCTTTTGCAAGTGACCTGGTTGCTTAGCTATGATTGGTGATTTGTACTCCTTTATGGTCATTTGAAGGACTCTTTAGCTTTGATGATATTTTTAAAGTAGGAACTTTTGATAAAACCTTCCAGAGGCAAACATGAAAGAAAAAAAAAAAAAAGTTAAGTCCACACCTATGCCTCAGAAACTTAGCTTGTCCTAAAGCCTTTCATAGATTTATAGGAAATAAAGCCAAATGTAGCTCATACCTCTTTATAAAAGTAAACTGTTAAAGTACGAAGAGACCATTCCAATCATTAACGTGTTGGAATATAAAACATTCCAGAGCATAGCCTTTTTGTAACTTTCTAGGTAATCTTCCTGCAGTCTCTCCATACTGACTCCATGTTGAAATTGCTTTTTTCCCTCAGGGCCTTGGATAAGATAGCTCCATGTAAGGTGACTTTGAAAGGTGGGTTTTTTAGCTTGGTAGCTTTAATATCCTGCCATCCTGCAAACAAGTCAGCTGTGGAGTGCTTTTCCCTTTTGTGTCCTCTGGTCCCAGGCCTTTTCTAACTGGGAGTATCTGCATTTGGCTGTTCTGTAACCTTTGAAGTCACAGCCTCATGATGGTTTAGGCAAATCTGCTGGTTCTATCTCATCTCTAGAGGCCAGGCTGTGTCAGAAGCTAAGCACAAATGAGCTATATGCTTCAGAAGAGCAGAGAAAATACAGGACTCCAGAAGGGAAGCTTTTAAGATTCACAAGTGCATGGAAGGTTTATCCGTCATTCTGTTTACAGCCTAAAATGATTCTGGCCTACCCTCGTACCATCTGCATGGCCTAAAAACCATCCTTTTCCCCAAAAGGCTTTGAGGCAAACCCAAACAAGAGGTAGCATCATAGACCTGACCCTCCACACCAAAGATGCCCCGGTGCTGCTGCTGGTGAGGCTGGTGCCCAGGGCAGGTGCCAGCAAGAAACTCCAGCCTGCTGTCTACCAAAGGAGGTGCCCCAGTTGGGTGCTTTTTCCAAACCCTGCCCTTCCACCTCCCTTTAATGGGATTAGTACCTATTCCAAGGCTGGGCCCATTTCAAAGCACCTGAAGTTTGCAGTGTGTTTCCAATTGAAATCATGTAATTTCATTTATTCAGGAAGGAAATTTTTTGAGTGCCTATATGCGCGACAATGTGCTGAGCTGGTCAAGGGCTGGATGTTGTTACTCCAGGGGATTATGAGTCCTAGATGCCAGGACTCTCTATTGAGGCCAAGTAAGGCCCGGGCAGGGGGAGCTGGCTCATTGCCTACCACCTCTAGTCAGCCAGGTAGGAGCTGTTGACCTCCTACAGCATAAAGAAGTATGGTCTTTTTTTCCCCCTTCAAACCATGATTTATATTTTTCCCCTAAACCTAGTTAGAGCAAGATGTCTATCCTTCAGCAAATCACTCTGGTCCCTCCTGGAGCTGGGTGTTTTCCTGTTTTCTTTAAAAGTAAGTTTTGTGTCAGAGTGTGGATAGTGAGATTTGCTTCAGGGCCTGTAGTTGGCAGCCCACCGCTTCCTTTGGAGGGGGCTTCGAGAGGCGGCCCCTGACAGGAAGTTCCAGACAGCTGGCCGGACTTGCCTCCACCCTCTTGCCCCTGGGGTAGCTGCCTCATATGGGGTTCTTGCAAGAGTGCCCCTTGCAAGACCCTTTGGGGGTTGCTCTGCTGCCTTCAGGAATAAAAGCCTCTATGATCCAGAGTTGCTATGCACCAAATTTTGATGCCTTTTAAATACCTTGATGCCTGTAGCACTAGAAATGCTTTCCTATTTAAAATAAAAGTTCAATTTGAAAAGAGCTTTGTATAATACATAAGCAGTCTTGTATCATTTTGTAAAGTCTTTGGTTTAAGAATCAGTATTTTTTCGCTTTGCAGGTAAAGACTTTAAACTTCTGTGCCATGTTAAGTGGCACTAAAGCACACGTTCACTGGACTATGCAAATTGACTTCTAGTAGCAACACTGAGCAGCTGGGCCTGTCTTAGCACCTACCCTACCCCTTCCAACCTGTGCTACATCTTGGTTTGAGGAATGGGATAAGCAGCCTTTACTTACTAGAGATACAGAGAGAAACACGGCTGAGAACAGCTCTAAAGGGACTAGATGTCCTGTCTTCGGTTCACGTGCGGTGCTGCTGCGTGCAGTGCAGTCCACCCCTGCCCGGGGCTAACCACTGTCACCAGGGCCCTGGTGGGTCAGGCCAGGAAGCCCTGGAGTGGTGGTGGTGGTGTTCCAAAGACTGATTTATTTTAGGGAGCAGGGAGCGAGGGGAGGGAGACCCCGAGATCACCTGAGCCGAAACCAAGAGTGGGACGCTGAACCTCCTGTGCCACCCAGGCACCCCCACCGCACCGGACTTGGAGCCCTGCTTTTAATAATCAGAATAGATGGTCATCTTCAAGGCTCCGATGGGCTCAAGTTGAAACCTTCTATTTTATAAAATGGGTGATAGCTAAGGGATTGGTTCCGTGTTTACAGCACGTAGAATTGTGTTTTTTTTACACACTTTGTATTTGAAAACCTTGTATAGGAGTCTAGTGCTCCTTACACAACGTAACAAAGGGGAGAGCCAGCAATTCATGGTTCCTCAGTTACAGGGCTGAAATAAACGGTGACAGGTTAACAGTGTCCTGGAAATCCGCCTGAGTTTACCTCTGCCCGGGGCAGGTGTGGAACCCCACACTCTGGGGTCCAAAGCTAAGGGCACTTTGGCTTTTAAAAAGTCCACTTGGTTAGGAACCTTTGTTTATTTTACGGAGGAGTGAGTAGAGTTCCAAATTCCTTCCGAAACTTCAGTTCTGTACCCTCTAATGGGTGCAAAGGACATTCCACGATGTCTGCTGAGTTCAGGACAACTGGCCTGCCCAAGGTGTGCATAAAAAGTAGGCAGAAAGTCTTTAAAATTCAAGCCTGAGTTTTTCTGTGAGGGCCTCCTGCCCCCTAGTGTCCTCTGGGGATATTGCAGTGCAGTCCATCAAAATAGCCTGTGATTTTGCCACCTCATAGTCCTTGTGCCAAGCTGGAGGAGAGCTATTACCCTTAGACCCAAGGCACAATGTGGCCACTAAGGGTCAAGTATCCTGGGGGCTGGGGCCAGCGTTCTCTGCTTCCCTGCCCCCTGCAGAAGGGAAAGGGGAGGGCAGAACACTGGGATCTTTACACAGAAGCTCCCAGGAGTTATACGTTGAAGGCACCAGGGCTTACATTTTTTAAAAAGCCAGCCAGCCTGCTATGGACATCAGCCCCACAGATTCTGTGGGTATGGGGCACAGCCAAAACTGACCAAAGGCTCTCCTGGTGCTATTCAGAGAGGCCCGGATCAGGCCATCGGGAGGAGGGTAACACCATTCCACCCCCAGCCCTGCATGCAGGGTCCAGCCAGCAGCTTTGGGGTGACAGGCAGAGCAAAAAGCGGGAGATGGAGCTGGGGCTTGAGCTCCTCTAGGTGCTTTCTGAGAGCTCTGACAAGCCCAGAAAGCAGCCACCTGGTTGAGGGTAGTGGTTCTCTGGATGCCGAGACAGACATGATAAGACAACAGCCAGCTCTTACCTCCTGGCTCCCTCACCTACAAACACACCCACTCTTTGGGGGCCTGTAGCACAGTGCGAGGCAGGTCACCAACAGGCATCAAACTGGTGTAGTCATCAGGGGCTAACTGCAGAAGGGACAGAGATTTAGGGGAGGGAGCTCCAGGCTCAGCCAGGTTCCCAAGCCCTCCAGCCACACCTCACCTGATAGGCCTGGAAGACGCTGAGGAGATCCTTCATACCAGCTGTATATGGGACACCCTGCATACGGACCAGGGCTCCTGGCTGGGACAACACTGAGGTGGAAGCAGAGGCCAGGGCAGCAGGGGGTGTGGTGAGGTAGCCCACAGTGGTGGGGGAGACAGGGGGGCTAGGACGGGAGAGGCAGGGATTTAGGAGTGCAGTCCCACCTATGGCCTAGACCAAGACCCACCTCACTCTTCCCTTGTCTCCACCTTGTGCTTAGTTCAGTTCCTCCTCCCTAAAACCGCTGTCTCCAGAGTCCTCCCCATTCTAATTTGTCGCCAGTATCCTCCATACCGTACCTGTCACTCCCTTGTCCATCTTAGATTAAGTTGCAGCTCTTAACAGACCTTGGATCATCTGGCCCAGGAAGGGGACCATGACCCTCCGTCACACCAGAATGGGGGCAAGACTGGGGGGTTTTCTTAGCAGCTGGTACCTGGGGTAGTAAGCTGTGTAGTTCATGTAGAGTTGAGCGGCTGGCCCTGGGTAGTAGGCAACAGGGGTAGGGGCAGCAGGTACCCTGGCTGCTGGGAGCAGTGCTGAAGAGGGGTACAGAGCGGCCGTCTCAGCGGGAATGAGCGCTGGGGTGGCCTGGAACGTGGCGTAGGTGGGTGGTGAGAGGCCTGGAGGCAGAAGTAGAGAGTGCATCTGCAGGGAGCCCAGCACTGCCCTGGGTGAGGCAGCAAGAAGAGAGTCCCCACTGTAGAAAGCGAGGGTTATAAGAGCTTGGCCCCTACATGCCTCCTTTCCCAGCCCCTGGGACACTCACAGGGCAGCTTGCAGGGTGGAGGGGACATGCCACTGCGGCCCAAGGTGCCCCCCATTAGCACACGGCTCATCTCCTCTGTGGAGCAGGGGACCACTTCCACATAGCGTTCCTTCATCACTTTCTTATGGCAACGCTGAGCAGCAGCTAGGGCCCGTTCTGCTGATGTCATCTGGATGAAAGCATCGCCCGATGGCCGGCCCTGTGCACACGGTGGTCTTGTGACCAACCCGTCACGCGCTAGAGGGCCTCACTCCCAACCCCCCAGCCCTTCTCTAACCATGCAGGTCTCCCCACCGGCAGCAGCCTCACCTGCTGGTTGAGCACCATGTGCACACCGTGGGGCCGGATGTCAGCAGCTGCCTCCCCCAGAAAGCTCAGGATGTCTTCGATGGTGGCTGTGTAGGGCAGGCCTCGAAGGCGCACACAGTCTCTCCCAGTCCCAGTGGCCAGTGGGAAGGGGATGGGGAGCAGGGGAGCGGCGAGTGCGGGCAGGAGAGGGCTGGATGCATAGCGGTTCAGGACCTGGCCAGGAAGGCAGCAACAGGCCGGTGATGCCAAGTAGGGCGGGGGTACAGGGGGTTGGAAGGGGTCCCCGGGAGAAGCACATGGGGGGAGGGGGGACCTGGGTGCTCACCTGCTGCACCTCAGCCGCAGTGCTCCGGAAGAGTTCAATGTATCGCTTACCCAGCATGCCCTTGTGCCTGCGCAGCGCAGCCTGTGCCAGGTCCTCACAGGCAAAGAGGGCAAAGGCGTCACCGGTGGGCCGGCCGTCAGGGTGGCGCACAAAGAGCAGCCCATCCGCACCCCCCGTCACCGGGCACTCGGGCCCCAGAAAGCCTAGCACATCCGCCGGCCCAGCCGAGAAGGGCAGTCCCCGTAGCCTCAGTATCACTTGGTCTTCCCGGGACAGGAACCGAGCCACCTCTAGTGATGTGCCTTGGTGAGAGGCATGGGAGTCACCTACTGACTTCATTTGTGCCCTTCCAAATACCCAGCTACACCTGGCACGCAGGGGCGCAGAAAGGCGGGGGGGGGGTGGGCAAGGGGGGACACAGTCAAGAGCCAGGGGAGCCAGGTGTGGTTGGGAGCACTCACCCCCTGCGATCTTGACAAACTCTTCTCCTGTTGCTTTATACACCTGTGGGGACAGTGGGGATAGCCCATGGATCTCCAGCCCGGGGGGGGGGGGGGGCCTCAGCTCCGCCCTGCTTCACTCCCAGCCCGAAGCCCCACCTCAATATAGCGGACGCCCATGTGGTGCTTGTGTCTCTGCAGCGCTAGGTCCCGCTGCTCGCTGTCCACAAAGCGGATGAGGGCCTCGCCGTTTCTGCGGCCCTGGGCGTTGAGGCAGAGCGCTACACCTCCCCTGCAGAGCCAGGGCTTCGTCAGCGCCTGCTGGGCAGGCCTGCCCTCCCGAGCCCACCCACCGTGCCGTACCCACCTGGCAATGTTGAGTCCCTTGAAGAACCGAGCCACATCCTGGTCTGAGGACTGCCAGGGCAACCCACGGGCCCGAACCACAGTCTCACTGTCCACCGCATCGGCCTTGCTGCTGTGGGGGCAGGGCACAGTCAGAGCGGTCCAGCTCTTGGCGCCCCCCACCCCTGCCCCCACACTCACCAAGGACCTGTCTCGTATTTCTGCTTTACCACCTCTGCCTTCGAAAACAATTGACCTGAGAGGAGATGGCATGGGGGTCAGCAGGGTCTGGTGGAGGGGGGGGTCTCCCCACCAAGCTCTGCAAAAAGAGGACAGTTGAAGGGGATAAGGAGGTGACAAAGGAGCTTCTACCTGTGGTCTCTCAAAGAAGGTTAACAAGTGGGGACGGCGACTTTGAGGAAGTAAGAGGCAGACATTCACCCAGTCCTGAGAGCGGGTGACAGGTGGTGAGGGGAACCTTACCACTGGGCCCTTCAAGCAGGTGGAGGATGACAGCTACCATCGTCTTCACTTCCCAGACCCCAAAGTCATCCTCTGTGGCATCTGTCTCCAGCCCCAAGTCTATGAGCAGAGAAGTAACAATAAGGAAATCCCAACATGAGAGACAAACACGTTTGTTCTGATCCAGCTCATATATGCCTGTACAAGTCCCCATCCCAGACATGGGCAGACGTATGTCCCTATTTCAGACACACCCCAGCAAAGACACACAGGCATGTGTCCTCAAGGACTTGGCAGATAACGAAACCTGGCATTTGTTTGTATAGTCCTCCAGGAGGCACATCCTCAGGAACAGCCTACAGCTTCCCCTCCACCCCAGCCCTTCTGGGTCACCGATACCCTGTGCCATGGTGGCCACGGTGAGCTCCCTGGCAGGGCAGGCGCTTGGGTGCTGCACATGGAACTCTCTGCGGAGGTCGTAGAAGGAGAAGAAGGTGTCGGGGAGCACCAGGTTCTGGGGGCACATGGGAGTGGGCATGAATTGGGGGGAACTGAGCTGCCCTTCCCGCCCCCATGACAGGGGTCCTGGGAGCCCTACCCCCTGTTGTGCCCTCAGTGGCATACCTTCCTGGAGGCCTCGGGGTGCAGGACCTGTCGCAGCAGCTGCTGCCCATCAGTGCATAGCATGTAGGGGCCCCCGCCTAGCAGAGCCACATCCCCGCTCACCAGCTGTGAGAACTGGGGGTAGGGAGTGAGGAGAGAGACAGACACAGACTCACAGCTGGGCGGGCAGGAGGGAGGGCACAGGCTGCAAAGCTGGTTCAGCTAGATGTTCAGCCCTCCCCTGCCTGGGGAGAAGTTGGCCAGAGGCGGGGGCCTGGTTCTGTGTCCCTTTTCTCCCCCAGTCCGCTGTCACCTTCTCCAGGCCAAATGGGGGGGGGCAGTCACATATCACCCAAGCCCCCATCACACACACTCCCAAGAGCCTGGAGTGGGGCCAGAGCAAACACCTGGTGGAGTGGGACAAGCAGGTGGGAAGGGGCGGGGCAAAGCAGGTTAAACCTGTCCCTGACCAGGCACCACCCTCAGACAGGTGGGGGAGGCCCAATCCTGCCTGAGGCCCAGCAGGCTCATATGAGGTCAACGGCAGCCCCGCCTCTAGGTCTGACCAACCGAGGGGCAGAGAAAATCCAAGGACAGAGCTCCACACCTGGACGCCAGGGGCAGCATGAGCTTTGACCCACACCCTATCGACCGGCTGGCACTGAACTGTTTGCTCACAGAGGGGGTGGCACTTCTCAAGCTGCCAGCCCCGCCCCCCCAGCCTTCCTCCGTGCTGGAGAACAGGTAGAAGCACTAGGCACAGGCCCAGAGCGAGCCAACCCAGTTCTCCTTCAGCACACTCCCCAAGTAGGGTCTAACCTGGGAGCCCTTCTGCAACAGGACCAGGTTCAACACCTTTGTACCTCATCAAGAACCTCCCAAGTTGTTGGAAAATGAAACGATCTGCGCCTGTAAAGCACTTAAACTCATTACACTCGAGAGTCAGGCACAGGGTGAGTGCAGCAGCGGAGGTAAGAAAAAAGAAAACAGCTCAGGAACCGCCTCCCACTTCAGCCAGAGCTGGGAGGCACCCAGGGCCTTTGCACTCAGGAGACAGGTAGCCTTCAGGCGGGGTCCGGACAGCGCCCACGCCTGGCCAGCCGGCCGGGACAGGCCTAGACGAGCAAGCTTACACCTGGCGGCGTCCGCCTCGGAGGCAGACCCGCCCTACGCCCCCGCTCCAGCGTCTCCTAGGCGGGTGGGTGGGCCGAGGTCGCCGGCGGCAGGGACCGTGACCTATGGCCAGGACCGGGCCCCTCGGCCCTTTTGGCTTCCGACCGCTGTTCTGGGAGACCTGGCCAGGCAGGTTCCCAGAAGCGTCTCAGCCTCACAGCCCCGCCGGCCCTGGGAGGGGTCTCGCAGCTTCCATCCCACCGCGTCAGTAGGAGTGGATGCCTGGAAAGGCTGAAAAGTAAGGTGCCCCCAGGAAGGGCCGGCACACGCGGGAATCTCTGAAACTTTTAAACAACAGGAACTCGTCCTACAGCCCGGGCCAGTTGGTCGCAGCACGCCAGGCCTTGCCTCCTGCCGCCTCTCCGGCTGAGAAATGTCCCCGCGGCCCGGCCATGCCTCCACTCACCCGGGCCCCAGCACTCACCTGCTGCAGCACCTTGTCCAGCGGCTCGGCCCGCGCCAAGCTGTCGGCGCTCAGGCCGCTCGCCTCGCGGCACTGCGGGCTCAGTGCGGCCGCCTCGGCGCGAACCAGTGACTTGTGCAACGTCCCCACCTACGAGCGGCGGGGGAAACCGGTCAGCCACTGCTCCCCTCGGATCCTGAAACTCCCTGGGGACCCCAACCCCCCTCCCCCCCGCCTCACCGTACCTGACGGCTCCGCGGCTCCACCACTTGCCAGACTAAGAGGATCAAGTCGGTCTCGTCGGAGCCCAGGTCCGGCCCCAGCGCACCAGCCGTGGCTCCGAACAGTACGACCAGGGGTCCAGGCCCCAAGCGGGGGTCGGCGGCGGAGTCTGAGATGGGGTTGGGGCCCGGGGGCGGCGGCTGGGGAGGCGGCGGAGTCATGGCCGCAGAGGAAGGGGGCGCTCGGCCAGACACACGCGGACCGACGAGGCGCACGCACGCACCCGGCCGACGGCAGACACGAATCAGCTTGGGCGGGACACCGTGTGTCGGGGGCGGCACCTGCGGCCCGGCTGGCGCAGTGGGCGCTGCTGAGACCCGCCCGCGGCGCCCCGTGGGGCGGGGCGGCTACTGGCCCCCGCCCTCTCCGGGCGAGTTACCTGTCGGCCCCGCCGGCCACGTGACCGAGGCCGGCCCCGGGGAACAGAGGGGGAAGGCCGCTAGAGCCTCGCCCGGAGCGCGCGCGCTCAGACGCCGGGCCTGGGTGCGCGCTCACGGCCCGGACTCCCACTCCATCAGAGGGCCTTGCCCTACTCGATCTCGTCCTCTTCTCCGTCCCGCCCCACCATGAGGCCGGCGCCAAGAAAAATGCAAAAACAGGGGCCTTCTGCAGTCCACAGGGGTCACATGGAATTTGTGAAAATCACCAGGAGGCAGTCTAGGGGCTTTGGGGGTCACGACGGCCGGCCGGGGGATGATAGAAGTCACCAAAGAGGGCGGTGAATTACTGGCTATCACCCAGAGGCCTGGGGGGAGGTGGTCACCAGAGGCCAACTGGGTTGGGGGGGGAGGGTCGGGGATCAGCAGAGGTTCTTAGAGCGATGAGGTCGGGGGACGAGAGGTCACGGGGCAGGGCTTGTCCACACACGTGTGAAGACCTGGCCTTAGCCTGGCTCCGGGATGTGCCCGCGGTGCCAAAACAATAGGTGGTGTGCAGGCCTCGGTGCTGGGGAAGCAGGAAGCGCCCCGCTCCAACTCCAGAGAGCGCCTCTAGACGGGGCTGAGCCCGATGGTCCGGGCCCGGAGCCTCACCGCTACCCCACGTGGAGGCCGCTGCCTGTTTTCGTCGCCCTCCCCGCCTGACGACGGGCCCGTTGCCTGGAGATGTGAGCGCGCCGGCGGGTGGGGGCTAGCGGCGAACGTGTGATGTGCGCGTGCGGGCTGCATATCCTCCATCTCGTCTCCATGCGAGACCAGGGACTCAGTAAGGACAGTCCCGCATGGAGGGCTCCCAACACCCTTTCGCCCCGTCGTGCTTGGTGAGGCTCCTTTACGGCGCGTTTCCAGGCCGCGCCGGACTTCCCTAAGTGCTCCCCTTCATATGACTGAGAAACTGAAGAACCCGGCGGGAAGAAAGGACGTAGGGTTGCCAAGCCCGCGCGGACACTGAAGCTGGAGCCGCACCTCGCGCTTTCGGAAAAGCTGGGCGCTGCGTCCGGATGTTCGGACGATGGAGAAAGAGCCCGGTGGAGGGGGAGCTAAGGAGGCCTTGCCCATTGAACCCACACTTCATCGCGTCCCTACTTCACTATCGGATAAAGAGACCGAGGTGCCCAGTAAGGGCCGGGACTCGGCGGTCTGCGGGGAGTGCGAAAAAGGTGTTCCAGCAGCCTCGGGTTACGAGCGCTTCCTCGGGTATAGGCGGGGGCCCGCCCCTTTCCGGACCGCCCACTCCGGCGCCTGCCCGCTGGTCCCCACCCACGGAAGCGCTAGGCCAATCAGGCCGGGTGGGAGGGGGGAAAGTCGCTCTTCGGGTCCAGCTCCGCTCTAGATAAGCCTGGAATGTCAAATATTTGTTTGGGGGTGGGGCCCAACAGTGAAGTAAGGCTCCTCCCCTGCCCAGCCTGAAGCGCGCGTGCGCCTGGCGGAGTTGGGCCTTCATCCACGCCTTTGCGGCCAACGCCTCCTCACCCTAGGGGCTCTCCTAAAACTCCTTGGCGAGCATCCCTCCTTGTCGGGCTCCTGTCTGGGCTCCGGCTTCTACAGGACAGTCCGGCGTCACCACCTTGCCATCTGAGAGCTAACTCGATCTCGGTCTCAGCCTTCCCGGAGCCCCCATCCATTTAACCTCTAGACCTTCACGCTAGGCCCTTCCCTATTCTTCCTTCAGCGTGGGTCTCGAGGTCAGGTCTTCAGGGAAGCCGCCTTCTTGAGGTGACCTCTCCAGTGTGGCATCTCGAGCCATCCTGGCAGCGTGGGGGCAACTCCGCCCATCTCCAACCGCATGACAATTCCCGATGCTTGGACTCTTCTTGAAAAACTAAATTCATTAAAATAACGCTAGAGCCCCTGCTTTGCTGAGCTCCTTTACTCATCTTCAGATGGATCCTCCCAGATCACAGCATTAATACTAAACAACCCTCACTCCTTTCCCCCAACACTAAAGTAACTTCATAATAAATGACAATAAATCATTTATTGTGTCCTTACACCACATCCGCCCTGAACTCAGATCCCGGAGGACAGGCTCATTCCCAGGGCTTATCATTGCGCCTGGCTTGTAGTAAACTTGCTCAAGACTTAATGAACGAATGAATGGTTGTCTTAAGTGCTTTGTTTTGCATCATCAGCCTAGTAACTTTCAGCACTAGTAACCTTCCCTGGGGCTACCGGTCTTTTCCTCTAGGAGTCTCATCTGAGCTCTTTCCTCCCCTCCCAACCCATCCCTTGTCCTAGTTAACCCCTGCTCTTCTTCCAGATTTTCTCTGAAGGTACCTCCCTCTGTAGCAGGGGCCCCCACTGTGGTATGAGATTTCCTGTATTTCACTGGGCAGTGTCCCCCACCCCAACCCAGCTACTAGGGTTCATAAATCGTTAATGAATGAATTGAAGATAACATACGTGAAAGGGGTGAGCAAGGCTCCAAAGGTCCAGCCCGTAGCGTTTCCCAAACTATAATTCAGGTACTTGGGGGAAAGGAACTTGGTCCTGTGATCCAGGCCACATACTCGCGGAATCCCATCCTTATCTCAGCCCCTCGAGGCCTGCTATGGAGGCAACTGGCGCTCCAGCAGCTCCAGCAGCGGGTACGTGAAGGTCGGCGCAGATACCGGGTGGGGGTCCTCATGGGGGCCCCGGAGTGTGGCCGGTCATTTGGACCTGCAGGGCGTCCAGGAGTGGTGTAAAAGGGCCCTCTTTCCCTCCCAGGCCAGAAAATATCCCACTGTGGGAGAGGATTCTACGCTGGATGCCTTGTGGGATCCACTGCGGCGATCTACACTCGCCGGCTCAGGCCCATCCACACCCTCTGCGGCCCAGTGGACCGCAACTTGACCATCCGCAGCTACCCTTATCTCCTGGGCCTCCAGTGCCAGCGCACTGGGTTCCACCCAGGTTCCCAGCTGCGCGCCTTTGCCGAATCTTCGCTGAGTACCCACCAGAGGGCGCACTGACCCTGTCGCCCGAACCAGGCGTTGGGGGCTGGGAGGAGGAACTTGCACAGGAGAGCCCAACCGGGGGCAATGCTCCAGGACAGAAGTGAAAAGAGAAGGGCCTTGAGGCCGCCTCCCTCTGGTTTGAGCATCTTTGTGGCTCCTGGCTTCCTGGACAGAGGCCGTTTTTAAGCTTGGTTTTCAAGACCTCCAACCTCTCTGTTCCACTCCCACCCACCCTGTGCCCCAGAGACACTTACTGTGATTGTTCAGGTCTCCAGGCTGTTGCACATACTAAGCTCCCTACCTGGAGCACCCACCCACCTACTCATCCCTTTGTTTTCCTGGCAAATTCCTACTCATTCTTCAAGATCCATCTCGAATGATTCTTCTTCCAGGTAACATTCGTTGATGACTAAGCCAGGTTAGATAACCTGTTCTGGGGGCGCCTGGGTGGCTCAGTCAGTTGGGTGTCTGCCTTCAGCTCAGGTCATGATCCTGATGAGGAAGCAGAAGGCTGGCTGAAGACAAAGCATAAGCTGACACTCTGCAACCACCCCCCATCCCCCCCTCCTGGGTGGGACATATGTGACATTCTTCCAGGAATCTCCCAACTATCTTAATGTTAATGGCTTGCTAGAAGGGAAAAACAACCTTAAGTTGACAATGGCAAGGCCTCCAGTATCTTGTAGGTCCTCCTTAGCATATGAAAGTTCTTTTTCCTTACCGCCCCCCAACCCCATAGTACATTATCAGCCACCCCTCACACCCGGTGCTGCAGCTCTTTCTGCCCACGGTCCTGTTGCTGTGCTTTAATAAACCAGCATTCCGCACCAAAGACGTCTCAAGAATTCTTAGTTGTTGGGCGCCTGGGTGGCTCAGTCGTTAAGCGTCTGCCTTCGGCTCAGGTCATGATCCCAGGGTCCTGGGATCGAGCCCCGCATCGGGCTCCCTGCTCCGCGGGAAGCCTGCTTCTCCCTCTCCCACTCCCCCTGCTTGTGTTCCTGCTCTCGCTATGTCTCTCTTTGTCAAAAAAATAAATAAAATCTTAAAAAATAATAATAATAATTCTTAGTTGTTGGCTCCAGACTCCACCCCACTGAACCTAACCTATATTCCAAAACCCCATCGATCCCAGGACCCTGGGATCAAGCCCTGCATCCGGCGCCCTGCTCAGCGGGGAGCCTGCTTCTCCCTCTCCCTCCCGCTCCCTCTGCTTGTGCCCACGCTCTCTCTGTGTCAAATAAATAAATAAAATCTTAAAAAAAAAAATAGATAACCTGTTCTGTCATGATTTGGTCAGTGTTTGGCTCTGGCATCAGAGGAATAGGAGCCTGATGAACTGTGAGCTTTAGGG
The DNA here is from genome assembly GCF_029215605.1 of Mirounga angustirostris. Taxonomy (NCBI): domain Eukaryota; kingdom Metazoa; phylum Chordata; class Mammalia; order Carnivora; family Phocidae; genus Mirounga; species Mirounga angustirostris. The sequence goes on along the minus strand of NW_026991724.1, from coordinate 17,780,057 downwards.
AGAATCAGTTGGCCTCCAAGTGGGCTCAGCTCTGGCTTAGAAGCCATGGTCTTGGTTGGGTTGCCCGAAGCCCAGGCACCCACCTGGTCCAGATAGGGCAGCTTGGAACTTGTGCGAGCAAGAGGGAATGCAAAGGGCCCAGTGTAACAGAGAAAGGGCAAAGGCTGTTGGCTGGATTCTCATCTGAGGCAGATAGCACTACCGGCCTGTGGACCTCTCAGTCCCTTATCTCCTTCTCCAGGTCTGACAGGCACCAACCAGGACCATATCCTGAAAGGGGAAAGTGTTAAAGAAGGGGGTGTATCACTCAATCATTCAGTATATGTTAAGCACCTGCTGTCTGCCTGGGACTGTGATGATGATACCCAGTAACCAAGAAGGCAGTTGCACCAGTAACAGGCAGGTGAAGGCTTCCTCTTCCATGGATTATATTCCGCTGGGAGTCAGGCAGGAGCTGCTTCAGAATCAATGGTCATGTCTGGTCTGAGGCCTAAAGGCAGAGCTCAGCTGAGTCCCCAAAACTGGGAGCTGCAGAGTGATCCCAGGGCAACAAGTGCAGAGGTCCAGAGCAAGAATGAGGTTGTCCTGTTCTAGGCAGCGAGGAAGCTGCTGAAGGTGGAGACAAGTGAGCTGAGGAAGAGGGGAAGTGAAAGTTGTGGGAAAAGTCCAGAGTCGCCTGCAGGCTCCTCATTCACTATGAGTGAGATGCCTATGATGCATTCAGTAGGGGCATTGTGAGTGGGGTTAGGCGGACAGTGATGGGCCTGATTTAATGTTTAATGGTGTCAACCCCATGGAGAACAATCCATAGGAATAAGGGCATAAATTGGGACATGAGCAAGGAGACTACTATGGGGATGAAAGTAGTTTGGCTTCGGGAAGGTAGAGCGGGTAAGACTTGGTGACCACCTGGTTGTGGGGTCTGAGAATCAGGATAGTATCTAGATTCCAGGTCTGCAGCCAAGGGGGATCATGTGGATGGCAAGGTCATTGTGAGAAGGGGGGATCCTTACCTTCTGATTCCTCTCCTCTCCACAGTGCCAGCACAGATCATTGCTGACTAGGTCTTGACATCCTCACCCCGCAATGGCTGTGGTTCCTATCATCCGCAGGGCCTGTGGAACTGAGACACCCTGTGAAGGGTCCATGGTCACCTGAGGCTGCTGGGCTGACAACACATTCAGACTGGCCACAGTCCAAGGCAGCCCAGGCCATCCTGATGCCTATCCTCCCTCCACTTAACCCTTGACTATGGACTCCTGCCTGTCCCTAATACCGGCAAAAGGATGTCTATGGTCTCCCACTGTGGACCTGCACTAGATTGGTCCTTAGCAACCCCTCTTTCTGGGGGCCAGGATGGAGGTGAGGGAGTCAGGGTTTGGGGTCCTTGCCAGGGCCTGAGGGAGATAGTTGGACCTTAAGAGAGTAGTGTACCCCAACCACCAATATGTTTCCCTATAAGAACACAGGAGGGGCAGGCCAAGAGGGTGAGTTGATTCATCCAGGAGTACTCTGAAAGGCTAGAAAGGGTCAGCCATTGGCCAAGAGGAAGGAAGGAAGGAAGGAAGGGGTGGGCTAGAAGTCTTAAGACCAGGGGATGATCAGGGTGTTGTCTGGCCCTCAGGAGGAAGTGTGTGGAGGATCAAGACTTTCTGTCTCCAAACATACTGGTCTCTGTATCCTAGAGTGACCCGTGGTGCTGGTCATATCGCCAGCTGTCAAATCTGCCCATTCTGTTTGCCTCTGATTCCTCCAGCAGGGAGTCTGTGTCCTCTCTGGATCCCCAGTTTGCGTGTAGTGGGAATGGTAGGTGGACTCCAAGGTCACAACACCTGTCCTGCTCTGCTGGGGAATCTGCCAATGGGCCATGGTCATAGGGTTGAGGTTCAAATCCACTTTCTCTGGGGCACTAGAACTGCTCAGTCTGGAGAGGTGACTCCATATTGCCCGAAACTAAAACTTTAGGCGGGGCAGCCCTCACACCTGGCCTCTACCTGTCCCACCCGCATTCCTAATCCCTGGACAGACGCAGGGCGCCCCTGGACCCCTTGCTTGAACCCACGTGCCGTCGGGGCAGGGTGTGAAGAATCGGTGTGGGGTCTGCACAAAGGTCCTGGTCAGCTCCCGGTCCCCTAAGGCCCAATAACTTTCCGGGATTCACTTCTCCTCTTCTTCCCCTTGCTCTAACCAGGGTCTCTCAGCAGCGGCGAGCACTGGACTCTGACTCCACCCTCGGCCCGACTCGTTCCAGAACCGGGGGTGAGGGTACACAAGGCTGGGTTGGGTATCCAGCAGCGGCGAGCTGGGTCCGACTCGTCCGGGACTGAGCAGAGAAGCCAGGCTGAACCCGGATCGATCGATGCGATCGATGCGCTCGGCGCGCGGCGCGGTCCAAGGAGGGGGCCTGGGATCCGCAGGGGCGAGGCGGCGAGCTCCGACTGTGAGGGACGTGCCCGGCGGCGAGTCCCTATTGGCAGGCCGTTTGGGGGAGGCGGATGCTGATTGGCCCGGCCGCCGCGGCCGAGTGCGGGCGGTGGGGTTAAGCGCGTCGCCGCCTCCCCGGCCTAGGCGCGAGCACAGAGCGCTGAATCCGCACCTCGGACCTGCAGCGGCGGTGTCACGCAATGGGTCTTCGCCTCTGTCCCTACCATGCGGCGCTGCTCCCGGGTGGCTTCCTGTGCCTCCTGCTCCTGGCGGATCCGGCGCTCCCGGTCGGACGTCCCCCCTCCGTGGTGCTGGGTGAGGCGCGCGTCCAGTCGTGGGTCCGTGTGTTCGTGGGTCCGGCAGGACGGGGTCCGGGGGCGGGGCGCTATCTTCCAGGGCTGCATCTGCTCTGAGCATGCGGTGGGGGAGCATATGACTGTCTTGCCCCCTGGGTCTGTCCGTCCACCTCCCGCCATGCTGCGTGCGGGTGTGGTCAACCTCTGCTCACCTTCCCCTGTAGAATATGGGGTAAGTGGGAGGGCTACGGTGCGGTTGTCCCTCAGTCCTCCTGTCTGCGTCAGCCCCAAAAGTTGCCTCGCTTTATGCCCATATTTTAGCTGGAGAGACCGAGGTCCTTTGGCCCCACTCCTGAGGATCGCCGGGGGCTCGGGTTTTCTCGGATTTGGTCCCCAGGGTCCTCATTGTTGGTTTGGGCATGGCTAGGAGGTTCTCTCGACCCTTCCAGCCCCGTATGTTTCAGGAGGCATTATTAAAAGGAAGCTTTTTGAGGAAAGAATGGCTCTCCTAGCCTACCACCGAGACTTCCCCCACCCCCAAACTTATCAAATGGGTGGCCTTAGGTCTGAGGGAGGAGGCTTAAGGGAATCTGAGGATGGCTAAAGACAGAGGTAAGGTTTGGGACAATGGCTATGAACAGACGTCAAGAAACATACCTGTACTCTTACCCTGCCAGACCAATTTGGACTGGGCTATATTGGGACTAGATGACCTCCCCTGCTTATCCCCTCCGTGGTCCTGGCCCCTGCAACTCTACAGGAGCCACAGTATTTCCTTGTGGTGGTGGACAGGGAAGAGACTTCTGTCTTGGGAGTCTTGGATGCTTCATTCAAGCATTGAGTTGGCGGCCAGCCAGGACTCCTAAAGGCACAGACATGTTACATATTGAATCTGCTACAGCATGACCCCCATGCTCTTTCTAATGGGAATATTTTAATGGGGATGATGCACATTGCAGAAGCGTAGGGTTGGCAGGCAGTGTGGTCCCAGGGGGGTCCCGCACCAGGAGCTCTAGGCCAGGAAATACCCCAGGGGGATGCTGGGCTCAGGTTCACCATGGTTATTTGGGCAGACATGGCCCTGCATTCCCTAAACTTGCAGGGATCCCCAGAGATGAGGTCTGTGTTGGGCAAGCACAGAGAGTCCACCAACCCAGTCAGGAAAGGTTTCTTTTTTTTTAAAGATTTTATTTATTTATTAGAGAGAGTGAGAGAGAGAAAGAGCACAAGAGGGGGGAGCGGGAGAGGGAGAAGCAGACTCCCTGCTGAGCAGGTAGTCCGACGCGGGACTAGATCCCGGGACTCCAGGATCATGACCTGAGCCGAAGGCAGTCGCTTAACCAACTGAGCCACCCAGGCGCCCCAGGAAAGGTTTCTTGGAGTGTGTAACTAGAGCTGAGGCCAGGAGAGAGTACCAGGAAGAGGAAACTACATATTAGAGGGAGGGAGGTAAGCAGTCCAGGCTGTCTGGAATGGAGTTGGGGAAGGAGTGGATTGCGCAGGGCCTGTGACTGGTTGGGTCATCTAGACTTTATCCTGTAGACCCACAAGGGGCCACAGGTAGGCCTCAGTTCTGAATATGAAGGGTATGGCATTGGGAAATGTGTGGTCCCTGATGCACGCAGGCTTTTTGCTTGGATCACTGCATTCATTAAATCATTCAGTTCTTGGTTGTCCTAGGTCACAGCAGAGGAGCCTCACACTCCACCCAGAGTCACAGAATCCTAATCTGCCTAGCTTCTCAGAGAGTGAAGGTGTTGGCATCAGTTCTGGGAAACCCCCTGGTGGGCAGTGGAAGAGCTGTTCCTGTGCACAGAGCAGGGACCTGACCTTGGCCATCAGAGGATCGGCATCCAAGGGTGACCAGCCTCTATGAGTGAAACCCAAATTGGTGGTAGAGGAAGCAGAGACCAGAGAAGTGATACAAAAGAAGTGGGCAGGAGGAAACTGTAGCAAGTCATTTCTGCCCCTCTCAGCTTCAGTCTCCTTGTCTGTAAAGTGGGCATTGTAAGGATGTTCTCTCCCAGTGTTATTTGCAGTGAAGGGTACATAGATGTCTGTTGTCCTAGTTTTAAGCAACATGGGGCTTAAGAAATCACCACACAGCCTGTGCAGGACAAAAGGCATTCAGGCACAACAAATCCGGTGGCTTCCTCATTTAGCCAATTCCTTTTTGGTGGAGACAGTGACCAAGGTCTCTGTGCTGTCATACTGAAGACTCCCCACTTCTGCATCTGTATTGTTAGGGGAGGTGAAGGCAGGTGCCACACCTCCCTCCCATGGTAGTCCTGAGGACACAGATGATGTACAGGGAGGGCATTCCCTCTTCAAGGCTGGGTTCACAGAGCCCCGAGAACCCTCAGGAGAGCCAAGAGCTGGTTGTTCACTCGGGGATCATGGATTCTAAATGGGGATGTGCTTGGAAGGTGTCAAGAGCATGGCATGTAGAAGCAGGTGAGGCCTGAAAGGTCAGTGGGAGCAAATATTCTGGGAAGGGCCTTAATGTTGGGCAGTGAAGCCAGGGGGATGGGTTTGAGTGTCACAAGGGCCCCAGGGCTCCGTGTAGACCAGGCTCTGTGTAGCTGGTCTGTTGAGCAGCTTGGGCAGAGAGAAGTTATCCTTGGGGCCTGGGCACACCACCCCTACTGGGCCATGGCTGGAATGCTGTGAGGTTTCAGGGTAGCCATCTCTGCCACAGGGGCCAGGTGTGCTGAGAGGCTAGGGCGCTCCACATGCTCTGCTCCCTGGAACCTTATGGGCTCTCGGGAGGCTGGCAGCCACCTCTGTTCACTGCCCCGCTGCACAGGCCTGTCCTGGAGTGCCTTCTCTGGATTCACTTTTGGTTGTTTAAGTGGCCCAGTGCTTTGTCCTGTTTCCCACTGCTTTGAGTGAACAAGGCCCTCCTCTGTAGCCTGGGACAGCTGTGGGTAGAAGGCCTATGGGTTCAAGCCTCAGGGGTCCCCAGCCTGCCAGGTCCAGGGCCTCATGCGTGCTCTGTGTCCCTCCGCAGTGCCCGGTGATTTGGGCAACCAGCTGGAAGCAAAGCTAGACAAGCCAACGGTCGTGCACTACCTATGCTCCAAGAGGACAGACAGCTACTTCACGCTCTGGCTCAACCTCGAACTGCTGCTGCCAGTTATCATTGACTGCTGGATTGACAACATCAGGTGGGGGCTGGGGCACAGACGCCGTGCTGCTCAGCGACCCAGCCGAGAGAGATCTCTAGAACCCGGTTCTGTCTCATCCCCACTTCAGCACACCCTGAGGTCACTGACCTCTTGCCCTTCTCCTTTCCTCAGTCTGAACGGCGCCATCTCTGCACCCTCCCAGACAGAACTTTCTTCCCTTTCCTGCAGCTCTTGTCCCTACCCTTTCCAGCTATGCCTTGTGCTTCACACCCTCTGCGTGAATTCTTTTTTTTCTCCTTAAGATTTTATATTATTTTGGGTGCCTGGGTGGCTCAGTTGGTTAAGAGTCTGCCTTCGGCTCAGGTCATGATCCCAGGACCCTGGGATTGAGCCCCACATTGGGCTCCCTGCTCAGCAAGGAGTCTGCTATTCCCTCTCCCTCTGCCCCTCCCCCTGCTTCTTCTCTCTCAAATAAATAAAGTCTATTAAAAGAAAAAAAAAATCCCTACACCTAATGTGGGGCTCGAACTCACAGTCTCAAGATAAGAACCCCATGCTCTACCGACTGAGCTGGCCAGGCGCCCCCTTACATGTAGATTCTATGCTCCAGCCCCTATTCATAGCCTCAGTATGGCCTCCACTTCTTCCTTGCCTCTGAGTTGGCCACTGGCCCCTCAGCTTCTTGTTCCTCCTGGGACATACCAGGTCTCCATGTCTTTGTACATGTGGTTCTTTCAGCCTGGAATCTACCTTTACACCCTTTGCCTGATAAATTCCCTCCCATTCACCCCCCTTTTTTTTTTTAAGACTTTATTTATTTATTTGAGAGAGAGAGAATGAGAGACAGAGAGCACGAGAGGGAAGAGGGTCAGAAGGAGAAGCAGACCCCCCGCCGAGCAGGGAGCCCGATGCGGGACTCGATCCCAGGACTCCAGGATCATGACCTGAGCCGAAGGCACTCGCTTAACCAACTGAGCCACCCAGGTGCCCCCCCCATTCACCCTTTAAAACCTGAGCCTGGTCCTTCTGGAAAGTTTCCCTTGCCACTCCCCAGAGCTCTTAACCTTTCCTTCCTCCAGGCCACATGCCTATTTCCTTTCATCCTTATCAGGTGCCAAACTTTGCTTTGAAGGATGTTTCCCTGCTAATAAGATAATGTTCTGGGAATGACTGCTTATCGAATACAGGCACTGTCCATATTATATACTTTCTTTCATTTAATCTTATAGCAACCCTGTGAGACAGGTACTGTTTTCAACCCTGTTTACAGATGAGGAAATCTGGAAGCTCAAAGATTACAAAATTGCCTAGGGTCACTTAGCTAATAAGTGGCAGAACCAAGACTTAAACCCAGATTGTGTGACCCTGAGCTAAGACCCAGCTCCCTGAAGACAGAGGTTGTCTCTCTTTTATCTTTATAGCAGTAGAACCAGGAACACAACTGGTGCTCAGTAAATGTTTGAGCTGAATGGAGTCTCACAAATTAAATTTTTTTCCTGGAGACATACTAGCTGGTTCTCCAGGTGCCTTGCCTTTCCCTGTTGTTTATGACATCTGCTTTGTTGACTTTTTCCTCTTCTGTACGTGATCAGGGTTATTTCTGGGCTGTTGATCTGCAGTTCTATTTTTATACGAGAGACATGGTCTCAGGTACTGCCAATGGGAGGTTCGGGATGATACTGAGAGGGGCTTGTCTACCTTCATTGGACATCTGACCTGTTTAGAGCTGCTTTGGCTTTGTAGAAAGTTTTCTACACTTTGCTGAGTGGCCATTGGGTTCATCCACAGATTGCCCTAGAGAAAATGGGTCCCCAGGACCTATTATTTGGGTCAGTGTTGGGTATCTTGTCAGCTTTCTGTGGCTGATCTTAGGGGGTTAGGACTCAGGGCCACCAAGGATCACAGGTCTAGCCTGTGTTTCCTTGGGTACATTTGTCTCCTTGGTATCAGGGAGGCCAGAACAGGGTTCCCGGCCTAGCCACAAAGCCTTCCTCCTGTCTCCCACCGCCCTGTCCCATCATCTTCCAGGACTTGTCCGTCCATCCACATAGCAGCCACAGGTGTTTGGGCCTTAGGGTGGGGGTTGCTCTGTTTGGTTCTGTTGTGTGCTACACTTACCCTCCCCTTTGCCTGTGTCGTGTTGGGTGGCAGGAGGTGAATCCACGAAGACGGGGCAGTGGGAGCACGCAAGATTAGGCTGACTGCCTTTGGGTCAGGTGTGATGTGGATGGCAGAGCCAATCTCCCAACCAAATCCAAGACCTGCATTCTGAGATGGATGACATTGAGAAGGAAATACTGCCTTGACGGGGGTCCTTGGGTTAATCTTTGGAATGCGTCTTGGTTGGGGTCTCAGGTGGATGTGGTTACTCTGATCTGTGCTTCATAAACTTGCTTTGTTACTTTTTAGTCTCCCCTATACTTGCCAAACATGAGGATAGTAAGGGAATAGGACTCAAGACACAGGGCAGTATTAGGACACACCAGGTTCAGTGTCACCTCTGGATCATCAGCTCAATATCCTCCCCTGATAGGCTGGTCTACAACAGAACATCCCGGGCCACCCAGTTCCCAGATGGTGTGGATGTGCGTGTCCCTGGCTTTGGGAAGACTTTCTCACTGGAGTTCCTGGACCCCAGCAAAAGCAGTGTGGGTACGTAGCCCTTCCTCATGCCCTCCAGGGAACGGAGCTGGAAGTTCTGCTATATTCCCAGAGTGGGAGAAATGCTGTTAGTTTGAAAGGGTAGCCTGTAAACTGTCTCAGCAGTGTAGCCACTGAGCCTTATAGCACTCCTTTGGGGATCTTCTACAGCAGATGTCACAGTATCCTTGTTGGGCGTGGTGTTGGGGGCAGGCACTGGCTGTACTCGCCCTAATTCCCATACATTACTGTCTGCAGGTTCCTATTTCCATACCATGGTAGAGAGCCTTGTGGGCTGGGGCTACACACGGGGTGAGGATGTCCGGGGGGCCCCCTACGACTGGCGCCGAGCCCCAAGTAAGTGGTCACTCTTGCTTCTTCCCTGACATCTTGGGAGGTGGGGACGAGGAGGTCACAGCCACCATAGGCCCTGGGCTCTCCCCTGCCTCCAGGGCCTCTCGTGTCTATCCCAGCGGTCACAGCTGTCACCCCTAGTCAATCTGTTCTGTCCCTCCCCATCCCTCACCCCAGGATTTCTGGGCCTCTGAGCCCTGGGGAGAGCTAATGAGGCTGAGGAAGAGAAAAGGAGCTCCTAGGTTTCCTCCCTTCCTGGACAGGGAGGGGAAACCAAGCCATTCCCACTTAGATTTTAAAGATTTTTTTTTTTTAATTTTTCTTTTTTTTTTTTTAAGATTTTATTTATTTGCGAGAGAATGAGAGACAGAGAGCATGAGAGGGAGGAGGGTGAGAGGGAGAAGCAGACTCCGTGCTGAGCAGGGAGCCCGATGTGGGACTCGATCCCATGACTCCAGGATCATGACCTGAGCCGAAGGCAGTTGCTTAACCAACTGAGCCACCCAGGCGCCCAACCCCCACTTAGATTTTAGCATTTTCCTCACCCACCTAGTCCTGGATCTGGCCTGAAGAACATTTAGTGGTTCAGGCCCCAGGACCCTTCCTTCCTGACCACTGCCTGGCTCTGGCCTACAGATGAAAACGGGCCCTACTTCCTGGCCCTCCGGGAGATGATCGAGGAGATGCACCAGCTGTATGGGGGCCCTGTGGTGCTGGTTGCCCACAGCATGGGCAACATGTACACGCTCTACTTTCTGCAGCGACAGCCACAGGCCTGGAAGAACAAGTACATCCGTGCGTTCGTGGCACTGGGTGCGCCCTGGGGGGGCGTGGCCAAGACTTTTCGTGTCCTGGCCTCAGGTAAGACCCTGTCTGACCTACCCGATATGGGGGCTGATGTGTCAGGAATGGTGCCCTCTCTTTCCTTCAGCAATGTCCTCCTGGGCAGCCTCATGTCTTTTCTCTTGGGTGAGGATCCTTCTTTCTCCAGAGCAGTATGCTTTTCCAAACATCTCTTTTTCCAAAAGAGAGCCTAACGCTACTTAATTTCGTCTCTCTAGTTGGTGTCCTTGGTTATCTGTGTACATTTTTTTTTCCAGCATGTTCATGCACTGGCCCAGCTGTTGGTCACACAGGTACTTGTGCCTGTGTGTACACACATAGGCTGTGCTCTGGCCTGGCTGGCCTAACTTGGTTTGACCCAGAGTTCTTTGGGGGAGCCTTCTCCCTATCTTCATGCCCACCTTTGCCCCATGGAAGGAAGGTTGGGCTACAGTTTCCTGTTTATGAGTTACACCTCCATCTGTGGCAGTGGGGAGCCTCTGTGGGTAATGCAGGGAGGAAGCAGGTGCAGATTTCTTTGGGCCTGCTTGCCTGGCAGGGGGGAAAGCCACCTCCTTCCCCATTCCTCCCCAGTTCACCTGCCTTTTCATGACTGTCAGAGCCTGCCAGCTGTAGCCGTGGGGCTTTCCTCCCTCCCTCTGCTAGGACTGGGGGTGAACACACGGCCCCTTACTTTAGGAGCCACGAGCCATGGCTATGCTAAGCATCTGAGGAGTTTTCTTCCTCATATCATCAGCACTGCCTGACCTACTTGTTGGTCAACTGATAGTTGCCATCACGTTAGACTCAGTGTAGTGACTGTGGATTGGCTGGACAGTGAATCCAGATATAGTGAGGACTCATTACAGCCACATACTCGGTCCAGCCTGGACCTGAAAGGACAGATGGGGGCATGCCTGAGTTTGAGACAGGAGCTGTGGTTGGGCTCAGGTTACAGCCTTTCAGAGCCTCCCTGTGAGTCCCCTTAGAGCTGTGCCTCAGATTCTGGGGAACTGTTCTGGCAGGCCCTGACAGGGGGGTGGTAGTCAGGGACTAACTAGGGGCTTCCTTTTCCTCAGGGGTCCTACAGCCAGACCCCACAAGAGCTGAAGGCCTGTGGTCAGTCAGAGAGGTGGGGTGATGGGTGGCTGTGGGTCCTGAATACATCAGACGGCCCCTATTTCCAAGTTCCAGCTCACTCCCCAGAGGCCTCACTGGCTGTGTGGTTGGCATTCCTGTGTGAGAAGGGTTCTCGTTCTGCCTGCAGCCTCCCCTCCTGCCTCGTCTCCTGCAGGCCTGGCTGCCTGGGTCAGTGACAGTCCGATGAGTGGGATACGACCAGGGCTGGCTGGCGGCAGGCCTGAGACTGAGCCTAGGAAAAGAAAAACATTTTCCTAACTCCGTGTAAGCAAAGGAAAAGAGGAATGTGTCCATGGGCTGCCAACATGCTGATTCACCTTCAGCAAGGTCGGTGCCCACAAGCCTGGTGACAAGCGCTCAGTGGAGGGTACTGCTTACACAGTGAATCACCTTGTGCGTATGTGCTGCCTAAATCCCTGGTGATGAAGTGCAGAAGGAAAGAAACAAGGCCTGGTCGTGTGCTTCCCAGATGGAGCAAAAATAAAGGGAACATGGGAGGTGCAGTGACAGCGTGGAGGCGCTGGAGGGCTGACTGGGCCCCTCCCTCCCCTCCCCGGGGCCCCACAGAGGCCCAGCGGCAGCTTGCGTTCCTGAGCACAGACTGAGCCAGCCCTCTCCCTGCAGGAGACAACAATCGGATCCCGGTCATCGGGCCCCTGAAGATCCGGGAGCAGCAGCGGTCTGCTGTCTCCACCAGCTGGCTGCTGCCCTACAGCTCCGCCTGGTCGCCCGGCAAGATCTTCGTGCGCACACCCACCACCAACTACACGCTGCGGGATTATCGCCGCTTCTTCCAGGACATCGGCTTCAGAGACGGGTGGCTCATGCGGCAGGACACGGAGGGGCTGGTCGAAGCCACGGCGCCACCTGGCGTGCCGCTGCACTGCCTCTACGGCACTGGGGTCCCCACGCCAGACTCCTTCTACTACGAGAGCTTCCCGGACCGCGAGCCCAGAATCTGCTTTGGCAACGGCGACGGCACCGTGAACTTGCAGAGCGCCCTGCAGTGCCGGGCCTGGCGCGGCCGCCAGGAGCAGCCAGTGTCTCTGCAGGCGCTGCCGGGCAGCGAGCACATAGAGATGCTGGCCAATGCCACCACCTTGGCCTATCTGAAACGTGTGCTCCTTGGGCCCTGATCCGTGCGCCGGGCAGGGCTGTGGGACGGCCTGGCCACGGCCGCTTCTCTTGTCCTTCTGGGCTCTCGCCGCCCGGGAGTTCAGCAGCTCGGGACTGACTGCCTCAGGTCCTCAGTCTCGGGTTGCGACACGTCTGCCACTGGGAAGTGCTGTTTCTTGTCCTTCCTCTGTGGGAGGGAGGAAGGAAGAAAGAGTCTGGACTCACTTGGGGGATCCTTGCTGGAAAGAATGCTGCTGCTGTTGGAATTGCTGTGACCTCAGGACTGGCTCCGCAGGAGGGTTGGTGCCCCAATCCTGAACTCAGGGGCCATTTGTTCTCATACCCCTGTGGCCTTTTCACACTCACCCACCAGGCCCTGGTCCCTCAGTCTTCCTGTGAGGGCTATTACTGAGCTGTGGTCCCTGTCCCTAAAGGTCCCAGGGATGGACTCCTGGTCCCTACGGTGATCTTCCCACAAACTGGCCACAGGTAGGCTTGCTACTGGCTGTGAGTGGCTGGAGCTGCTGGCTTCCCCGTGGCCTAGTCGCTCAACAGCCTGACTGTGGCTTTCTGGAGGCAGCCTGGTTCCTCCTGCAGACAGGGGTGAGTTGTGTTCTCCGTGGTTCCCAGGTCCTGGGGCATTCACTCCTACCTCCCTCACCTCCAAGAAGAGCCTAGCTCGGGATTGGGCAGCAGGTGGCCCTCCATTTCTTGGAGGTGCTGTCCCAGGAGGCTTGATTCCCCTTGGTTGTGTTGTTACCCACAGTATTGATGCTGGTTCCCTTTGCCCTGGGGCTGTGGTTCAAGGATGAGAGCAGTCTCATAGCCTTTTAGGTACTCATGAAGAAAACTCAAGGAAGTAGCTAAGGCCGTTCAGAGGTACCCTGAGCTGCCCTCTTGATAACCCCACCACCACATTACCACCCTGCCCTGGGGTTTTTCTAGCACCCAGGTGGGCTGGCACAGGGCTGAGAGGAGGTAGGGCTCTTGCCCGTCTTCCTCAGCACCTACTCCCACCAGGCAGCTCACTGGTGTTTAGTCTGCAGAGACTAGCCCCGAAACTTGAGTGGGCCCCTGAGAGAGCCAGGTGGCTTGGGGCTCCCCGGGTAGTTTTTTGTCTGCTCCAGAGGTGCTTCATGGATCTTCCTATGATAGCAGGGCTGGAGAGTCTGGATCTGCCTTGGTGGCAGTCATCTCCAAGTGGGCGATGGCTGTAGGCCAAGACTCGAGTCTAGCCTCTAGGATGGGACCCCAGAGCCACAGTCGGGCCGGACTGGGCTGCTCTCCCACCAGGTTTCTGTGGAGCTGGATTTTCTCTTTGGGAACATACCCAGCATCTCTCTCCTTGTATTCCTGGATGGTGGGCCCCTCATGGAGCTCTAAGCAGGCTGTACCTTGATTCTGGCAATAAAAATATTCTGGATGCTGTAAAGTACCCTGGCTGAGGCTCTCTTCTGAGCATGAGAGGAGGGAGGTAGTGGAGGGGTGAAGGGGCTAGAGAGGCAGGTAATCAGGCTGGACCCTTCCTGGGGCCTTGATGGGTTCTATCAGCACCAAAGCATGGCTCCTACGCACCTATTTGGGCCTTACCCTCCTGCCCCATCTCCTGGAATCTATTTCTCCTCCTGGGATTAAGAACCAGGACCTGAAACATTCCCACTGGAATGTGGCTCCTGCTTTCCCTCTGCTCCTGCTTGGCCGGCAGGCCCCACATACTGCCACAGAGCTGGGGGCAGAGGACAGTCCTTCAGGTCACCCTGGCTGGACTCTGCTGCCCAACCTTTTTGTCCTCTCTAACCTTTCAGGTCTCAGCATCTTTTGACCCTAGAGTTCTTTTTAAGACACCACCCTTCTACTTTGCTTCTTCAGTTTGTCTGCCCACCATCTGTCTCCCTTGGGACAGAGACTGAGGGAGGAGGAGAAACTAGGCTGAGACTAGGTCAGAGACCAAGATGGGCAGAGACAGGGACCGAGACGGAACCAATGGAGATGGATAAAGACAGGGAAACAGAGAGCCTGATCTAGGGAAACATGTATAGGGATGGGGTCCAGGACTGTCTGTGGTGCAGAGCCCAGAGAGGGGGTTGAGGGCTGTGGGGCTGGTGGGAGCCCCAGTACCTGCCACCTCCACAGAGCCAACCCGGCCTGGGCTTCAGGCTTCAATACACCCTGGACCACTAGAGGGCGCTCTGAACCCTCACTGCACTAGTTATTGGCCAAACCTGGAAGAGAGGGGGAGGATGCCCAGCTGCAATTGCTGGCTCTGGTAAAAGAATAACAGCACAAAAGGGTGCAAACCCCTTACCTCCAGGTCCTACCCAGCCTGAGTCCCAGCTCTGCCCTGACACCCACCCTCCCCTGCCACTCCTTGTGGTGGCCTTAACAGCCACCTACTCACCCCTGACCTGTTTTAGTCCCACTGCCATCCTTGGTTTCACAGCTGGAGAGAGAGAGCATGGAGTCACAGCAGGCTTTAAGACCAGCTGACTGGGGTTCAAATCTGAGCTCTACCAGGTCCAGGCAAGTAGCCTGGGGAGTCTCCTTACCTCCCTGAGCCTCAGCTTGCTCATCTGAAGAATGGAGCTGAATAAATGTGCCCTGCAGGGTGGTCCTGAGGAACACTGATGGTATTGGGGAACATCTAATTCAGTGCTTGCTGCATAGTGGGCTTTCACAGCGGGTTGTTGTAACCGGGTGTGAGACAGCAAAGCCAGAGAGCTGGATGCTGGCAGGTCATGTATGCGTTTGTTGCAGGGATAAGTGGACCAGCTGCCACTGAGTGACACAAGTGAGCGCGGGCGGTCCTTCCTCTGCCTGGCCAGGGAGACAGAAGGAAGGGATCCAGGGGTTAAAGGGTCAGATTCTAATGACTCCAAATATACATATACTCTCATTCACACTTAGGGAGGGTAGTCCAAGCAGAGAGCACGAGGAGGGCATACGAGTGAGGGTTCTTCAAGGTTCATTGTCTCAGGTCTATAGGTAGGAGAACAGAGGGGTTTTTAGGCAGAGGAGATACAAAGTCATTGCCCTGTGGGGATGGGTTAGAAGGAACAGGGTAGGGATCGGGAGGCTACTAGAGCTGGAGTGAAGAAAACCATGAGAAAACCTGCAGGTCCTTGGGGGGCAGGAGGAGGAAGGTGTGCTGCCCATCTCTGGCTGCGTCACTGGGTGATGGGGAGCAGGGCTTTGGGTATGGTCAGTCTGGAATCAGAGGGTGTGCAGTTGTAAACACTTGTCAGGGGAAATGACTCCATGTCCCAGGAGGGAGTCATGGCTTGAGGTTGTGGAAAGGAAGCTAAGGCGGAGGGCTCAGCTGCCCATGAGGTCGGGAGACCTAGAAGAGCCCAGAGCTACCAGAGAAAAAGAACCCCTAGAAGGAAAGGAGGAGGAGCAGCCAGAGGTAGAGGAAGACAGGAGGGTGCAGGCCCCCCCCCCCCCCGGATGTTAGTAGGGTCACACAAGTTGAAGATGGAAAAATGTCCTCAAGCCTGAGCCCCAGGGGCCGGGGGGGGGGGGGGGAAACAGTGTTCCTGTGTCTGTGGAGGCCTCAGTGGACTTGAGCTGGAGCTGAGCTGTGAATGTGGGAGGACAGGTCCTGGGTCTGTGTCTTCCTAAGGTGCGCAGGGAAGGGGATGGTGGTGAACAGGGTATGGCGGCTGTTTAGAGCTCCTTGTGTAAGCTGTGTGGCCAAGAGCCACATAGGAACCGGCTGTGCGGGCCATTTAGAGCGAGGGTGGCCGGGCCCTGGTCACGGGCAGCCAAGTGCACGCAGACGCTGGGACCGCACTCCCGAGCCGGGTCGGCCGATCCCTGAGGCCGCGGCGGGCCCCAGAGGCCCAGAAGCGACGCCGCAAGCCAACCCCGCGCGCGGAGCTGAGCGCCCTGTCCCGACGCGGCGCGCGCTGTCGCGATCCGGCGGCGCGTGACGTGGCGGGGGCGGGGCCTGAGCGGCCGCGGCGGCCCAAGCGGTCGAGCTACCGAGCATCCTGTGGGCGCCTGGCTACTGCGAGGTAACGGGCCGCGGGCGGGCGCGCGGGGGAAGCGGGGCCGGGGCCGGGCCGGGGCCGGGGCCGCGTCCCGGAGGCCGAACTTTCCGCGCGGCCGCCGCCGCCGCAGCGTGCGGGGTGCGGGCCCGCCAACCCGTGCGCGGGGCGGGCGGGCGGGCGGCACGTGAGAGACGCGGCGGCGAGAGCGTGCCGGAGGGGTGACGCTGTGCGTGTAAGAGGGACTGCGAGCGTGAGGGGGCTCCGGAGTGGGGGGAACCCTGAGTGGAAGACCCAGCGCGTGAGGAGGACTACGTGTGTGAGTGTGAGAGACCCCCTGAGTCTGAGCGTGACTGTGTGCGCGCGCAAGAAACACCCTGAGTGAGAAGATGACGCTGATAGTATGGGAGAGACCTTGGTGTGAAGGAGACTCTGGGTGTGCGTGAGAGACAGGCGCCCTAGACCAGAAGGGGGGAGAGAGAGACAGAGAGAGAGACAGAGAGGGAGGGAGTGTGTGTGTGTGTGTGTGTGTGTGTGTGTGTGTGGGAGGGAGAGAGAGAGAAACCCTGAGGGTGTGAGAGCCTGAGTGTGAGGGTGACTCCACAAGTGTGGGAGAGGCTGAGAGTGTGAGGGACACTGTGGTGATAGAGTCTCTGAGTGCGATGCTGACTGTGTGAGAGACGGGGCGATACCGGACGCTGAGTGTGATGCGAAGGAGAACCTGGGCTGTGAGAAACTGCAAATGCAAGAGTTTGTACCGCAGGATCAGAGCTTCCTGGGGTGCTGCGAGATTGTCTAGGGCCCTCCCGAGCTTGCAGGGCTGGCCTGTTGGTGCTAGGGAACCGGGTGCTCCTGCTGTGATGGCTCTCTCTCGTGTCTTCATGTCCTGTCACCTTGTTTGATCATCTCATGTTATAAATGGAAGGAGATACTTGTAAAACATTCTGAGAATTCTTCACTAAGCACTGAGCAAACAGTCTGGGTACCACATTGTGTAATGGTCAGTATAAATTGGAATCAATATTTAACAGATGTTTTTGAGTACCTCTTGTGTGCACTGGGCGGTGTGCTTGGTGACACAGTTCAAAAGAATTCGGTCTCTGCCCTTGATGGGGGGAAAAAAGCACTGCCAGCAAATCTAGCATCGTGGTAGCCGAATGCTCAGCCATCTGGTGCTTCTCTGAGAGCTGCTCTCTGATTTGAAGATCTGGGAGGAGCAGACTTTGTGAAAGTCTGTGAGTGCTTCCTGAGCTCATTTTTGTCTCTCTTTGCTTGCTGTGAAGCCCTGTAAGAGGAAACTGCCCAGTCTGCCTACATTGCTAAGGTGCCCTTGCGTACTAATGGCTTTTGCTTCCCAGCTTGGTTCTCAGACTGCCATTCAAGTTCTTATATTTGATTTCCCTCTCCTGACAAATATGCAGAAAACCACAAACGATTTTTTTCTTATCTTCCTTCTTCCCTGTCTGGCTGTGGACATATTTTTTTATTGCAGACTAAAAGTAAATACCAGTTATGTGACTGATCTCCTTGGCCCTTCTTGGTACAGGAAATTTCCTGACCTCTGTCGTGCGTGTTTCCTGCTATAGTCTCCAGGGTGTGGATATATTTTTACAAAAGTGACACAAACAGGGCTTACAGGACCTGGGACTTGGGGAGCAGCAGCTGTCTAGACATGCATGATTTGAGATGACCGGGTTAGTTCTCTGACACGTGTGGGCTGGTTGCTTCAGTTACACTCCACTGTGGGTGTGACGGAACTTCTCAGTAATTGAGTGCTGCCCCTGCCAGGCATGTAAAACTTAAATTTTACAAAGGGAAATATCATCCTGTTGCTTATTAGGTTCATTTTTTGATAAGCTGCCTCTTACTCTTTGTTGCAGAGGTTAAATGGCCAAGACAGACAAATGGAATTAGGCCTTGCTGTGAAGACTTCCATTTTCTTCTCAGTACCTGACCATTTATGATGAGGCAGCTTATGAAAGTGTGATGTTTGCTTATTTCCTCGCAGGTGAATATTATTGTTCTGTTTTCTATTAGATCTTGGATCTTTGCGATTTGTAAAGAGTTTCAGTTATTTGTGCAAGATACAAACAGGATACTATTAATGAAAAATGGCTCACATATAATTAACAGTTATGTAACACTATATTATATAAAATTGTATATTAAATTGTTTCTTTTTCTGAAGAGTAATTGTGGTGGTTTATAATTAAAGATACTTCAATGAGGTTGTTAAAAAGAAATTGAAAACCAAAGTCAATGGAAAAGACTAGATATCACATACTGTTGAAAGTGAGGGTATTTATTCACTGTGATTAGGTGCTGAATTTGATATTGAGTTTCCTGGTATCTTAGGCAAAAACATAATAAATGTAGAGTTACGTAAGTTTTTCATTTGATATAGGGATACTATATATATAGAGAGAGAGAGGGAGAGAAGGAGAGTTAAGCATTAAAAAAGTTAACGCCTATTAATTGTGGAAAATATATAAGACTCAGAGAAGTATAGAAAAGAAAGAGCCCTCTGTTTTCACCACAGTAGAGATTTTAGTATTTTTTCTCAACAATCTTTTCCCCTGTGGTCATTAATTATAAAAGAGTTCTTTCTTTTTTTTTTTTTAAGATTTTATTTATTTATTTTGAGAGACACAGTGAGACAGTGAGAAAAGGAACACAAGCAGGGGGAGTGGGAGAGGGAGAAGCAGGCTTCCTGCCGAGCAGGGAGCCTGATGTGGGGCTCGATCCCAGGGCTCTGGGATCATGACCTGAGCCGAAGGCAGAGGCTCAACGACTGAGCCACCCAGGTGCCCCAAGAGTTCTCATTTCATTTTATTTTTATTTATTTTTAAAGATTTTATTTATTTATTTGACAGAGAAAGACACAGCGAGAGAGGGAACACAAGCAGGGGGGAGTGGGAGAGGGAGAAGCAGGTTTCCCACTGAGCAGGGAGCCCGATGCGGGGCTCAATCCCAGGACCCTGAGATCATGACCTGAGCCAAAGGCAGATGCTTAATGTCTGAGCCACCCAGTTGCCATTTTATTTTTTTAAAAGATTATTTATTTGGGATGCCTGTGTGGCTCAGTTGGTTGGGTGTCTGCCTTCTGCTTGGGTCATGATCCCAGGGTCCTGGGTTGAGCCCCACATTGGGCTCCCTGCTCAGCGGGGAGCCTGCTTCTTCTGCCTGCAGCTCCCCCTGCTTGTGCTCGCGCACTCTCTCTCTCTCTGACACACAAATAAATGAAATCTTAAAAAAAAAATAAAGATTTATTTATTTTGAGAGACAGAGAGAGAGAGCATGGGCATGGGAGGAGGACCAGAGGGAGAGAGAGTCTTAAGCACACTCTGCGCTAAGCACAGAGCCCAACATGAGGCTCCATCTCACGACCCTGGGATCATGACCTGAGCAGACACCAGGAGTCATACGTTTAACCAAGTGTGCCACCCGGTGCCCCTATAAAAGAGTTTTTAAATCCAGGTTGTAAAGTATTCTTTGTAATTGAACTTTGAAAGATTCTTCCCTTTTTTTTCCCCCTGAAAATTGCATATGATAGTTTCATGGTTAAATTTTCATGAGGCAATGTTAGTGGTCTGATGAATTCCTTTATTATCTGGTGCAGGAGCCTGTAAAATAGGATGAAAACCTGCTAGAAAGCTGCATTGTGTCCTTACAGGCAGGGTTTAATGTTAGTTTTTCACAACAGAAACTTAGAGGGTATGCTGAATTTGGAAATTGTCTTCAATAGTGATTTTTAAATTTTTTTACATTTTAAAGTAAATGTTTTTTTGTTTTTTTTTTTAGATTTTTAATTTATTTATTTGACAGAGAGAGAGAGACAGCGAGAGAGGGAACACAAGCAGGGGGAGTGGGAGAGGGAGAAGCAGGCTTCCCGCTGAGCAGAGAGCCCAGTGCGGGGCTCCGGGCTGGATCACAGGAATCTGGGATCATGACCTGAGCCAAAGGCAGACGCTTAACGACTGAGCCGCCCAGGCGCCTCTTCAATAGTGATTTTAGAAACTGTATGAGAAAGAGACTGAGAATCTGATACTGTGTGTGATCTTCACATGCCGATTTCTCTTATCAATTGGATAAAAATTAAAGGCAGAAGGATAGCCAGTTCAGAGAGGGTGATCTGGTAAGATTTTGTTGCACACTCTTTCCCCTAAATACCAGGCTACTGAGCTGGAGATAGCGGCTTAGTTATGAGCTCCTTGATTTTCATCCCATTGTTGAAGAAGGTCTGCAAATCTATTCTGTGGGGATAAACAATGCATCTCACACAGGTATGGACTGCCCTTTTGAGAATGTATGTAGATAATATGGTGACTGATTAAATGCAAAAGAATTCAAAACCATTATTGTAGTCAGAGTTGCTTTTTATCATTTTTTTCTCCACCATCTGTTACTTAAAGAGCAAGTACTTTGACAAAATATTAGGAACCACTTAAGGTCTTAAGACTTTCAGTAGGGTTTGTTGTGTATTATCTCTTAGCTATTTTCTGTCCTTGGTATATTTTATTCAGTGCTCAGGGACTGACTACTGAACCTATGCTAGGCCTTGTCCTGCGTGCTGTTAAAATAGATGAGGAACTCACAAACTAGTTGGGAGACTGAAGCTAAGTAAATGCAACAGAATGAGGTGGTTGCTAAGGCAGAAGTATGTATTACAAATCTTATGGGCACAAAGAGATATATGGAGAAAGATGGCAGCTAGGCTGTTGGGGAAACGGTGGTAGAAGAAGGGTGTTAGAAGCAGAGGGCTCAGTATGAGCAAAAATATGTTTGTCTGATGGACTCTGGAAACGCTGGACTACTCCAGGTTCTAGAAACTGCAGGTAATTCAGTGGGACAGGACCTTGGGTGGGACTTTGGGGTCGGGGTGGGGTGGGGTGGGGTGCGGGGATATAGTGATAAGGCCCTGCTAAGAAGGTTGGAATTGGTCTTAAAGGCCTCAGGCAGGAGCTTGAGGGAGGGTTCCTAACAGTGTTCTGATACCAACTGAGATATAGTAGGGTTGATACTCTGTTGTGAAACTTGAGGAGCCAAAGCAGTGTTTTTTCTGCTTAGAAGGTTGTCTCCCACCTCTAGCCTGTTCCGCTCTCCTATGTGGAGGTAAACCCTATTGCAGATGCTATTTTTTTTCTTTCCCACTCAGAATTCACATAATTCCTTAGACAAGAGCTATGTTGGGACATTCCATTTTCAGGCCTTCTAGATCTTGCTGATTTTCTTTCCCCCCCCCACACCCCCTCCATGGGGCTTGAACTCGTGACTCTAAGATTAAGAGTCTCATGTTCTACCGACTGAGCCAGCCAGGTGCCCCTAGATCTTGCTGATTATTTGTCTGCGTATTCTGTTGATGACTGAGAGAGGTGCTTTGAAGTCACAGCGTAATCGTGGATTCGTGTATTTCTCTTTTCATATCTATGAAATTGCTTTATGTATTTTGAAGCTGTGTTGTTGGAGGAAACACACACTTAGAATTGTCTTCTTGGTGAATTAACCTCTTTATCATTATGTAATGTCCCTCTTTATCCCTAGCAGTATTTCTTATTCTGAAGTTTATTTTGTCTGATGTGAATATAGCTACTCCACCTTTCGATCAGTGTTTGCATGATTTATTTTTTCCTATCTTTTTACCTAGAACTTATTTGTATTTATTTATTTATTTGTTAATTTTTAAGTAGGCTCCACACTCAGCATGGAGCCCAACGAGGGGCTTGAACTAACTACCCTGAGATCAAGATCTGAGCTGAGATAAAAAGTTAACCAACTGAGCCACCCAGGCACCCCTTTATGTTTTTATATTTATTATTTTTTTAATATTTTATTCACTGAGAGAGAGAGAGCACAGAGGGAGAGTAAGAGGGAGAAGCAGACTCCTTGCTAAGCTGGATCCCAGGACCCTGAGATCATGACCTGGGCCGAAGGCAGACGCTTAACCAACTGAGCCACCCAGGTGCCCCAATGTCTTTATATTTAAAGCGTGTTTCTCATAGACTACATGTTGGGTTTTGCGTTTTTATCTAATTTGTTCTGTCAGTGTCTATCTCTTAATTGGTATGTTTTGATCACTTACATTTCATGTTATTATTGGGATGGTTGGGTTAAAATCGTCCATCTTGCTAGTTGTCTTCTGTTTTCTATTTGTTGCATATGTTCTTTTTTCTGCCTTCTTAAAAATTTTTTATTATTTAAGTATATTTGATATGCAATGTTATATTAGTTTCAGGTGTACAACATTGTGATTCCACAATTCCGTACATGCTCACCATGATAAGTCTAGTTACCATCTGTCACCATACACTGCTATTACAATATTATTGACTATATTTTCTATGCTGTACTTCTTTAAAAAAGATTTTATTTATTTATTTGAGAGAGAGGAGAGCATGAGCAGCAGAGGAGCAGAGGGAGAGGAACAAGCCGACTCCCACTGAGCATGGAGCCCTACTCGGTTGATCCCATGACCCTGAGATCATGACCTGAGCAGAAATCAAGAGTTGGAGGCTTAACTGAATGCGCCACTCAGGCGCCCCTATGCTGTACTTTTTATCTCTGTAACTTATTTATTTTATGACTGGAAGTTTGTACATCTTAATACCCCTTCACCTCTTTTGCTCATCCCTTCACCCCCCTCCCCTCTGGCACCACCAGTTTGTTTTATGTATTCATGAGTCCTTTTTTGTTGTTCGTTTGTTTTGTTTTTTAGATAAGTGAACTCATAATGATACTTGTTTTTCTCTGCCAACTTATTTCTCTTAGTGTAATACCTTCTAAGTCCATCCATGTTGCTGCCTACTTTTGGTTTGAGTATTTTTTTATTTCCACCATTGGTTCATTATTTATACCCCTTCTTTTAATCTTCTTAGTGTTTTTTTAAGTACATTACATTATTTCACATAAAAGAAATTTACAACTGTATAACTCCCATTTTTCCTTCTGTCTCTGTGCTTTTGTTGTCATACATTTTCCTTTATTTATTTATTTATTTATTTTTTTAAAAGATTTTATTTATTTGACAGAGAGAGATACAGCGAGAGAGGGAACACAAGCAGCGGGAGTGGGAGAGGGAGAAGCAGGCTTCCCGCGGAGCAGGGAGCCCGATGCGGGGCTCGATCCCAGGACCCTGGGATCATGACCCGAGCCAAAGGCAGTCGCCTAACGACTGAGCCACCCAGGCGCCCCCATTTTCCTTTTTTTAAAAAAGATTTTGGGGCACCTGGGTGGCTCAGTCGTTAGGCGACTGCCTTTGGCTCAGGTCATGATCCCAGGGTCCTGGGATCGAGCCCCACATCGGGCTCCCTGCTCACCGGGAAGTCTGCTTCTCCCTCTCCTACTCCCCCTGCTTGTGTTCCTGCTCTCGCTGTCTCCCTGTCAAATAAATAAATAAAATCTTTTAAAAAATAAAAAGAAAAAAAATAAAAAGATTTTATTTATTAGAGAGAGAGAGAGGGAGTATGAGCAGGGGAAGGGGCAAAAGGAGAGGGAGAAGCAGCCTCCCCACTGAGCAGGGAGCCCAATGCAAGCTGATCCCAGGACCCTGGGATGACCCCAGCCCAAGGCAGAAGGCAGACACTCAACTGACTGAGCCACCCAGGCTCCCCTCATATATTTTACTTTTATATATGCTATAAATCCACAATTCATTGCTACTATTTTTACTTGAGGCAGTCAATTATATTCTAAAGCAAATAAAAATAGCCACCCCAAAAGTTTTTTTTCCAAAAAGTATTTTTTTATATTTACCTCAGACCATTTGATATTATCCTTCAGCTCTTGGGGGTTCCATTCTATTTTTTTTTTTTTTTCACTTTTTCCCACTTTGACTCTTAATGGTTTTCATCTCTCTGCTGAAATTTCACATCTGTTTCTGCATGCTGTCTAACTTTTCCATTAGAGTGTTTAATGTATTAATCATAGTTATTTTAAATTTCTTGTCTGGTAGTTCCAATATTCCGGTCAT
The DNA here is from genome assembly GCF_029215605.1 of Mirounga angustirostris. Taxonomy (NCBI): domain Eukaryota; kingdom Metazoa; phylum Chordata; class Mammalia; order Carnivora; family Phocidae; genus Mirounga; species Mirounga angustirostris. Next base: position 17,756,185 of record NW_026991724.1, on the reverse strand, counting down.
CTCTAAGTCTTTTCCTGTTGATTACTTTGCTTCTTTCCTTTTTTTTTTTTTAAAGATTTTATTTATTTATTTGTTTGTTTGTTTGTTTGTTTGGGGGAGAGAGAGAATCCCAAGCAGACTCCTTGCTGAGTGCAGAGCCTGACACGGGGCTTGATCTGACAACCCTGAGATAATGACCTGAGCCAAAATCATGAGTTGGATGCTTAACAACCCACCCAGGTGCCCCTGATTACTTTGCTTCTTGATAGTGGGTTGTTTCTCTTGCTTTTTGTTGTGTTGCTTGTAATTTGTTACTGATTGCTAGATGTAGGACTTAAAACAGTAGAAACTGAGGCAAGTATTTACTCTAGGTACATGTCTTCTTTTATTAGGGTATTAGCGTGGGAGTTCCAGTCAGTTAGGAGGTGAGTTGGGTTTGGGTTTTGTTGTTGTGGTTACCTTAGGTGCACACGGGCCTTCAAATTCCTCAGGTTTAGGATGGATTTGCTGGTGGGAGGGCTTTTCCTCAATGTTTATGCTTTACTCTCAGCTTTAGGTCTTTCTTTTGTTGCTGGGTGCTTGCTTACCTGCTGGTGGGGAGCAGGGATTCCCTGTTGTCTTGGTTCAGCCTCAGTGTTAGGCAGGCCCTGTTTTTCTGGTTCTGGGGGGAAGAGGGGTGTAGATCTTTCTGGTGATCCTGCCCTTGCCCCAGAGGTAGGATACTTCTAATGGTCCAGATCAGAATTTCCTGCCTTTCCCCCAGGCATAAAGTGGTGTTTTATTTTTCTTTTACTCTGCCCCAGCTGCCTTGGGAGGGACAGAGTTTACCACCCTTTCCCCAGGGGTGTAAGATTTTTATTCTTTAGAAAAAGGACTTGGTGGACCTTTGCATTTTCCCCAGAGTAGCGGTTGCTTTCCTTCTCCAGACTAGCACTACTGAGAAGTTGTCTCTGGCCTCCTGCTTAGTATTTTTTTTTTTAAGAGTTTATTTATTTATTTGACAGAGAGAGAGACACAGCGAGAGAGGGAACACAAGCAGGGGGAGTGGGAGAGGGAGAAGCAGGTTTCCCGCGGAGCAGGGAGCCCGATGCGATGTGGGGCTCGATCCCAGGACCCTGGGATCATGACCTGAGCTGAAGGCAGACGCTTAACGACTGAGCCACCCAGGCGCCCCTCCTGCCTAGTATTTTTTAATGAACATCCAGTCTACTGAAGTCTATGGAGAAAAACCCCTGGGTGTCTATGCTCTTGCTAAACCACACAAGACCTTTAGTAAAATTCATTAAGAATTGTACCTGAGTTCTTCTTACTTGCCTGCGTGTTGGTCCCATCGTTCTCCCTCTGCCACAGGTGAACCAGAGCTTGCATCTCTTCGTGGAGGTGCCTGTTTTTCCTAAAATTTCAGTCTGGTAGGTTGCCCTGTAACCTCAGCTCTCCGATGGCTTCAAGAAAAGTTACGGTTTTGTAGATTGTTTGGCTTTTTCTTGTTATTGGAGTTGGAGTGATGCTTTTCCCGGCTTTCTATATCCTAAACGGAAGTTAGAAGTTAAGGCAATTCCATTTTATACTAATTTTATTTTCCAGTGAAATGAATTTCCCTCTTTCTTTCCCTGTGATATTGTGATTAAATATATATTTGGTCTTCATCCACTGTTTCTAGACACAGCTCCTATAATTTCCTATATAAGAGACATAGGGGCATGTTCTGTTGTAATATTTGCTTTTGTTCTCAATTCCTGAAATAGCTCCAGGGCAATGAAAGTGAAATGGTGTCTTTTGTTATTTATATAACAAGTCCCTTCAACCCACTTGCGTTTATGTTAATGAGGTGATTTTTGGAAAGCATCCAGATCTTCTAAGGATGGGGGCTAGTTGCTAGAGGAACCAACTGTGTGATTAGGCTGTTGGAACTTTAAGTCCAGTCTGACCTGTGGAGAGGGGAGAGGGGCTGGAGATTGAATCAAGCACTAATGGCCAATGATTTTAATCAGTCGCACCTGTGTAATGAAGCCTCCATAAAACCTCCAAAAGGACAGAGTTTGGAGAGCTTTCAGGTTGGTGAACAGGTGGAGGTGCTGGGTGAGTGGCTTGCCCAGAGAGAGCATGGAACTCCACACCCCTTCCCATATGCCTTGCCCTATGCATCTTTTCCATCTGGCAGTTCCTGAGTTATATCCTTTTATAATAAACTGGTAATCTAGTAAGTAAACTGTTTTCTTGAGTTCTGTGAGCCACTCAGGCAAATTAATTAAACCCAAGGAGGGATAGTGGGACCCTCCAATTTATAGCCAGTCAGTTGGAAGCACTGGTAACAACCTGGACTTGTATTTGGCATCTGAAGAGGGGGCAGTTTTGTGGGACTGAGCCCTTCTCTAGTAAAGCATTAACATGAAGACAGTTGGGAGCTTCCTGGACATTATACTCTGCCTGCCTCAAGTATTTGTCAATGGGCTGCAGGTTATAAGGACATTTAATTTTATCTACATTTCCTTCTGGAAGTTAGGTTATTGATAAGTGCTTTTTTTCTTGTAAATCACTAAGACATTTGTAAACTAAGGGAGACTCCTGTCCTGTAGGACTATAATCTCTATAAATTAACCATTTGTTTTTTTCTTCCCTTAGCTTTAGGGCAGCCAAGAGTGCTGAGGAATGTCACATATATCCCACCTTGGGGGCAGGGGTTGTGGGGTGTCAGCTTGTGCTTTGTCCTTAGCTTGCCTTCTGCTCCCTCATCATCAGAATTGAGTTAAATTGTCTGTGTTGCAGAATTGCTTGATGTGTAGAAAACCCATACATCTGGGGCGCCTGGGTGGCTCAGTCATTAAGCGTCTGCCTTCGGCTCAGGTCATGATCCCAGGGTCCTGGGATCAAGCCCCACATCGGGCTCCCTGCTCAACGGGAAGCCTGCTTCTCCCTCTCCCACTCCCCCTGCTTGTATTCCCTCTCTGGTTGTCTCTCTCTCTGTCAAATAAATAAGTAAAATCTTAAAAAAAAAAAAAAAAAAAAAGAAAACCCATACATCTGGTGTCAGAGGTCCAAAAAGAATATGTGGGAGCCCCAGCCTCCTCTCCCCATCTAGCTAGGGTCTGATAAAATAGAGGGGAGGCTGAAGTGGTCACTGGGACCAGGTTTCTCTGCTTGCTTCTGTGTTGGGTGGAAAAAGGCAATATAGGTCTCTCTGCACCTGACTCATGTGAAGATATAGGCTCCTCTGCTATTTCCAGGTTTGTTTTCATGGTTGCTTTGGCTCACCTGACAAACACATGAAAATAAGTATGTACCCACGTGCCTGTGCCTGCCTAGGGAAACCTGTGTGGCTTGGTGCCAAGAGTGAAAGAAAGAGTGGTGCGCCTTAAAGCCAGGTCTCATCTAAGCAGAGGTAGGCTGGGAGTAAAGGAAGGCTTGGTAGTGCCCCGGAGGAGGTTTTTCTCTTGATCTCCAGTCCAGACCCTGGCAGGGGACCGGGACAGGTAAGGCAGGAGTTTTGGATGGAGCTGTGGAGACTGAAGTTTTCCCTGAGAACTGCTTACTCTTGAGTGGCTATGGTTCCCTCGCTCTGAGCTCTGTGAGGTAAGGTTCTGGCACTTCCATCTTTGTTGAGTAGATGAGAGGCTTCTGGGAAGATGATGTGCTGATCTCATTCTTATCCCTGAAGTTATCTCTGTGACCTTAAAAGACTGATTCCTGGGTGGGAATCATATGGCTTATAGGATTCCTTTATCCAAAAGATGAGGTGGGAGTAAGTAGGTGATCTGAATTCCTGATTACTGGGGCACAGGAATTGAGAGAGGGAGAAGGTCATGCTGAGTGCAGGTTCAGGAAGGTGCTTGTCTTCCTCTGACAGATTCTGGGTTTTTCATATATAGGTTGTTGTGGAATCTAACTTCTTTGAGGTTTCTGGACTGGCTCAACTCTAAACCAAAAGCAGTAGTGTGTGCCATCTCCCTATGGGATGCCTTCTAATGCCAGGTCTGTGGATGAGAGAAGCCATGTAGCTCTGATTGGGTGTCAAAATTCCTGGGTCCTGTTCTGGGAGAATCTCTTTGCAACCCCAGACGGTAGTGAGAGCATGCTGAGGAGGAAAACTGATAGCAGTCAAGTCCCATGTTAGGGTGCCCTCTGGATGTTCTTTCTCCATCAGGTCTTAATTATATTCTCTCTCTTTTCTGGGCACTTTGGAAAAAGAGATGTATTGAATGGGCAAACAGCAATGTAGGAAGTAAGATTGATGTTGTAGACACAGCAACACACAGGTGTGTATTTTCATGAAGGTCCTTTCCTTGTTATAGTCTTTGCAATGGCCCTGGTCTTAGCATCTTCCTAGCCTTTCTCTCCACCTGCTCATGTTCTTTGCTGGCCTGAGAGTAGCTACAGACTTGTCCACATGTTGCTGGATACTGCAGAAGTTCCTGTTTATGTTTGGGTGGAGGTGAGTGGGTGTGGGCAGTGAGAAGCCTATCAGGCTGACTAACCTGGCAGTGGGAGTCTGGTCTTTGCAGGACAGGTTTGTAGGTTTTAAAATGGTAAGACCAGGCCAAAACCTGCACCTCAGGGAGAATCCATGCTATGGATAAATCTAATGCCAACCTATTCTTGGTGTCAAGCCAGGTACCTCTTGTTGGAAGCTGCCATCAGCTGAGCTCTCACAGTTATCTTTCTTGGGAGCACTAGGTGTCTGCCTATCTCCATTTATTTCTCTGTGTCCTGTGGTGGAAATGGATATAACCTCATTATATTTAGGTCTGTGTGTAAGGCATGCTGTTCCTACATAAGAGGTTAGCTTTGCAGGTCTAAACCAGAGACTCACCAGCTTCTGCCCTAGACTGACATACTTATATTCTTTGATATTCTTTGCCAGGCCACAGTAAACACAAGTGTGAAGGAAACATTTGTCATGGAAGCCAGGGAGCTGGAAAGCCCCACACCAACCTACCATCTCATTCCCGAGGCCAGCCAGCCCAAGGAAGATGTCAACATGCAACCTCAACAGACTGCAGAAACTATGCAGCTAAAGAAGGAGATCTCGCTGTTGAATGGGGTCAGCCTGGTGGTGGGCAACATGATCGGGTCAGGAATCTTTGTCTCACCCAAGGGCGTGCTGGTATACACTGCCTCCTATGGGTTGTCGCTGGTCGTATGGGCCATTGGTGGGCTTTTCTCCGTTGTTGGTGCCCTTTGCTATGCGGAGCTGGGGACCACCATCACCAAGTCTGGGGCCAGCTATGCTTATATTCTAGAGGCCTTTGGGGGCTTCATTGCCTTTATCCGTCTGTGGGCCTCCTTGCTAATTGTTGAGCCCACCAGTCAGGCCATCATTGCCATCACCTTCGCCAACTACATCATCCAGCCCTCGTTCCCTACCTGTGATCCCCCATACCTGGCCTGCCGTCTCCTCGCTGCTGCTTGCATATGTAAGTCTGGGGTTTAGTGGTGGAGTATGTTTGAGGGTGTGGGTTCCTTTAATAATGCTAATGGTAACTGATACTTGAACACCCTATTTTGCTTTGGGGGGGGAAGAGAGGCATCTTACCTTTTTTTTTTTTTTTTTTAATATTTTATTTATTTAAGAGAGAGAGAGAGCAGGAGCAGGATGGGTGGGGGAGAGGGAGAGGGAGAGGCAGATTCCCTGCTGAGCAGGGGGCCTGATGCGGGACTCAATCCCAGGATCCTGGGATCATGACCTGAGCCGAAGGCAGATGCTTAACTGACTGAGCCACCCGGGCGCCCCGCATCTTACCTTTTGAAGTAATTTCACCAAAGTCATTTAACCCTGAGAGATAAGTAAGGGTAAAGGTTAGGGATGAGAGAAGTTTGAGTCTCTTTGTGGCTTTTGGTGCCTCCCATTCCTTCTACTCTTGACTGTTCCAGAGTTCTGTTCCCCAGTCTACGTGACAGGTTGGTGCATGTCTTACATTTGTCTTACCAGTTGTTTTGATTGGAGTCAACATCACTAGTTGTAACTGAACCCAGAAAAAACATCAGTGCTGAGGACTTTATTTTTTGCTTCCCAGCTTTTTATTTTAAACCAGTTTAGAGGCTGAGGAAAGAGGCTTCTCTAGATTGTTGGGGTCCCAAGGTGTTATCCCTCAGCCCACAGGACCAGTGTTTCCTGCCACTGCCATTCTTTGCAGCCCATTCTGAGAAGCAGGCACCACACCAAAATGGCTTTTTCTCATTGGTGTTTCAAATTTCTTTCTCTCTGTCTTTTTTTTTTAAGATTTTATTTATTTATGTGGAAGAGACAGTGCGCACGTGAGAGAGAGAAGGAGGGAGATCACGAACAGGGGAAAGGGTAGAGGGAGAAGCAGACTCCCCGCTGAGCAGGGAGCCCGATGTGGGACTCGATCCCAGGACCCCGGGATCATGACCTGAGCCGAAGGCAGACGCTTAACTGACTGAGTTACCCAGGTGCCCCATATTTGGGTTTCTGATGACAGAACCTGAGAGATCCCAGTTGATCCCTCTTTATTTTCCTTTTTCTCTCATGAGGTGGTAAGGAGGGGTTCTGTGAAATCGCTGAAAAGGAGAGAAGATTGCTGTGAATTTACCCAATCTTGTAGAGCTAGTGTTTTAGCTGAGAAGTGGCCCAGAATTCCCTGTGTTCCTTAGCACTGTGCTGCCAGGGGCACTTAATTATACTCTGTTCTTTCCGTATCTCTGCTTGCAAAAGCTTTGGCAGTATATGTAGTTTATCCACAGTGTTAAAAATAGACTGAGAGTACCTTGGAGTTAGCAAAAAAGGATTGTACGGTACACTGTGCTTCCTGACTTTAAGGAATTTGTTAAAGACAAATGTTAAAGGGAACCCCTCCACATGTAGCCCAAGGAGGAGGTAAGGTGGGTACTCAGCTGTATGTGTGTTAGGGTCTGGCCAGGGGAACTCGGGCCTGACTGAGTTCTCTAAAAAAAAGAAGAATTTTCTGATTATAAAATGTGTTCATTAGGGAGAAGATGAACTTATTCTCAATCACCCATAATCTACCACCACAAGATGAACACCTTTAATAACTAAATCATGTCTTCATTTCTTTCTTTTATAGAATTGGCATCGTACTTTGCATATAACTTTATATTCTGCTTTTTAAATTTAGTATATCATGTTTTTCCCCTTTTTATGGAATGTTCTTCAAAAGAAACAGTTTTTAAAGTAGCGTCTTTTTATTATAATTACTATTATTTAAAGGGAATACATAGACATTATAGGCACTTTGAAAATGCAAAAAAATAGAAAAAAGAAAAGAAAAATCACCCATAATTTTATTTTTTTAATTTATTTTATTTTTAAAAGATTTTTATTTATTTGTCAGAGAGAGAGAGAGAGAGCACAAGCAGTGGGAGCCGCCAGCAGAGGGAGAAGCAGGCTCCCCACTGAGCAAGGAGCCCCATGTGGGACTCGATCCCAAGACCCTGGGATTATGACCTGAGCTGAAGGCAGATGCTTAACCAACTGAGCCACCCAGGCATCCCCACCCCATAATTTTAACTCCCAGAGAACTATTACTACTATTTGTGTGAAATACCTCCTAGTATTTTTTTTTTTCTGTGCTTATCTCATTTTTTTTTTTTTTGCTCTTGAGATCATACTGTGGTTTGTATAATACTTTAAAAATTTTAATATTTAATCCCTTTCATCAGATATTCTTAGAAAACATGGTTTAGGGACACATAAATAGTTTCCTGGCAGTGTAGTATAGTGGTTAAGATCATAGCTCCCATGCCAGACCAGGACTGATTCTAGCTTTACCAGCTGTTTTTCCCAGCTGTTAACCTTGGAGGAGTTAGTTAACTGTTGCCTTGGTCTTCTCATTTGTAAAATGGAAATACCATGAGGAATAAATGAATCAATACAGGTACAGTACTTCTCTTTCTGGCATGGAGTAAGTGCTCTGTATTATTATTATAAATAATATTGCTGTGGGAGTCTTTGTATATAAAGATTAAGAGTTTCTGCATCTTGGGGCGCCTGGGTGGCTCAGTTGGTTAAGCGACTGCCTTCGGTTCAGGTCATGATCCTGGAGTCCCGGGATCGAGTCTCACATTGGGCTCCCTGCTCGGCAGGGAGTCTCCTTCTCCCTCTGACCCTCCTCCCTCTCATGCTCTCTGTCTCTCATTCTCTCTCTCTCAAATAAATAAATAAAATCTTTAAAAAAAAAAGTTTCTGCATCTTTTTTTTTTTTAGGGTAGAATTAGCTATACAGGAGAAATACCTGTGTCTAAAGAAATAAACAGTTTTAAGATTCTTCGTGTGTTACCCAGTTTCCTTCTAGAAGGTTTTGTGAGTTTGTGCTCTTATCTAAGCACTTGAGAGTGCCTGTGTGTTGGCCTCGTGATGGCCTTAGGGTGAATTCCAAGGATAACCAAGTCAAAGGACACCATTCTATATATAATTTTTCATGTATAGAAGATTTTTATTTGGTAAATCTTTTTTCCTTTATGATCTTCTCCATTGTTTTTGTTCTTTTGTCCTTAACGAAGCCCATCCCCATACCAGGAACTGCTCTTTTTTCTTTTCTTTGCCAGAACTGCTCTTTTGATTGGCGGAGAGACCTCACCTCTTAGACGTGCAGTCATGGTATCTGTAGCTTTTTTCATTCAAGTGTACTTTTACCCAGATTACTCACCATCAGAATTCCTTCAAGCCCCTATCCCAGAAGCCCAAGCTTTTCCATAATGCATACCTGCAGGTAGGAACTTGTCAGAAATGGGCTTAAGTCATAAAACCATGTCCTGTCCTAACTGACAAGACTTTGGGGTTCAGCTTACTTCTCCTCTTGGAATTTAGGGTGTAGAATTGGGCTGATGCATCATCTAACAAAGCTGGGATGTGCTGAAGGGAGTCTCTTTGGGCAGGGGTGGCAGTGGTCTTAAGAGACAAAATTGGAAGATACCAATTAGGTCATAATACAAAAATCTGCACTGAATCCACGGCAAAATTTAGGTAGGATAGGAGAATTGAGTTAGTCTTGAAATTAAGATAAGAGGGGTCCAGGTTTTTTGGGGAGACTGTCTATGGAAATTATAGCCATGCAAGCTATACAATTGAAGTTCCATTCTAGAAGAAAGGGCCCAGCATTCTCCATATAACAACTGCAGGTCAGAGTTGCAAGCTAGTGGCCCATGGGCCAGACTTGACCCACAGATATATTTGTTTAGCCTAGTGTTGTAAGCAATTTTGAATTACTTGCCAGCATTTGAAAACCAGGACCTTTCTGTTGAAAAATCAAAAGTTCTGGCAACCTTGGACCTAGATTCCTTCCTGACACAATCAGCTGCCTTTGTGTAGTGGTTGCTCCCTTTATTTATTTTTTAATATTTTATTTATTTAGGGCGCCGGGGTGGCTCAGATGGTTAAGCGTCTGCCTTCGGCTCAGGTCATGATCCCAGGGTCCTGGGATCGAGTCCCACATTGGGCTCCCTGCTCCTTGGGAGCCTGCTTCTCCCTCTGCCTCTCTCTCTCTCTCTCATGCATAAATAAAAATTAAAAATATATACATTTTATTTATTTATTTGACAGAGAGAGCATGGTGGCGGTGGGGAGGGTGGTAACAGGAGAGGGAGAAGCAGACTCCCCGCTGAGAGCAAGGAGCCCGGCCCTGGGCTTGATCCCAGGACCTTGGGACCATGGCCCGAGCTAAAGGCAGACGCTTAACTGACTGAGTCACCCAGGCACTCATATACCCAGACATTCTTGCCTTTGCTCTGTTGCATTACCTCCTTGGCCCTTGAAGGCATTGCTGTTTCACATCCTCACTTTCCAGCAGCCCCCCCACCCTATTCCCAGGTTATACTGGCAGAGAGATCCTAGCAACTTTTTTGAATTTCAGGCTATCTTAGCTACTCATTATCCTAGAACAGTGGTTTTCAACCAGAGGTGAGTTTGTCCCCCAGGAAACATTTTGCAAGGTCTGGAGACATTTTGGTTGTCACACCTCCTTGGAAGGGGTGCTACTGGCATCTAGTGAGTAGAAACCAGGGGTACTATTGAGCATCTTATAAAGTACAGGACAGCCTCTCACAACTAAGACTTATTTTGCCCCAAATATCAATAGTGCTGAAGTTGAGAAACTCTATCCTAAAGGTGCATTCTATTCATATGTGTTCTGGGAGCTTGTAATCTTCTGTGGTGGGTAGGGCCTCAGGCTGTCAACTGGACTCGGTGTGCTCAGAGGCTCTTACTCACTTAAAGGACTATAGGGGAAAATGGCAGTTCTTGAGGCCCATAGGTCCCTCCTCTTGCCGGGTGACCAGCAGTATTATTGGTAACTCAGGTGCCCAGGAGTATTTGATTTGATTGTGGAAGGGTGATTTTTCTTAGTTTGTTTATTTTTGTGGGATCCTGCCTGTTGTGTAGGCTCACACACGTCATTCAAGAATATTTGTTGTGAAGGTTTCATTATAGAAGTCATTCAGCACTGATACTGGCATCAAAGCAGAGGCTTGCTCACTGCTGAGACTCCCATTTCCCTCAATCCCCAGGGTTGGTTTGGGGAAAGCTGACAGTGAAGAGGAGCAGGAGCAGGAGGAGATGGGGGAGGGAGACTTCTAAATTAGAGGAGATTGGAGGGAAGAAACACTGTATAATGCCTGAATAGCTTTCTGTTGTCTCTTGCTGTCTTGGACTCAGGCCTGGGCAGGGTTCTGAGAAGGAAGGTTATGCTCCCCTATTTTGGTCACTGGTTGCTATGGATAGACAGCTTTCATGTTCTGAAAGTGACATGACTCAGAAGGACTGGGTCTTTACCATAGTCTCAAAGACCCTGGAGTCTACCCCCTGTAATAAGACTAAATGTGTATATTTGTGTAATTAAAAACAAGGACGATTCTTAAAAAGGCATATACCTGACATATTCATATGCATCCCAAGAGGGAGCTCCAGATTCCAGGATTTCCATTTGGAAGGGTTTACCTCTCCTGGACTGTTATAGAACATTTTTCTCCTAATATACTTGTAGATGGTCTCTCCCTAGCTTTTTTCTTCTCCCACCTTGTTGCTGTTGTTGTTAAGGATTGCATTCCTCTGTCCTTGAGTGCCCCTTAGTAACACCCAGCTTGTTTGTGGGAGGAATTGGAAGGGTTCCTTCCTCCCTGTTGCTGTGGGAAAAGGGAGCCGTGACTGTCAGCATAACTGGGACTATAGCTGCACATTGCTAAGTGATCTCCTCATCAGAAAGAGAATATGAGAGGTACAGTTCTGTTTGAGGGTGCATGTATTATCCAGGATTAATTTGGGTTTCAAACACCTGAAAACCAAAAGCAGCATGGCTCAAATATATTTAAGTTTATTTCTCTCACATATTAAAGGTAGGCAGTATGGGACTGGTAGGGTGACTTCATAATTTTTCAGGGAACCAGGTTCCCTTCTGCCTTATTGCTCTGCCATCCTCAGCATGTGACTTCTAGCTGGTGGTCCAAGATGGCTACTCAAGCTCTAGCTGTCAAGTCTGTACTGTAGCTGACAGGAAGGACAAAGAAAGGCATGCTCTTCCCTTCAAAGAGACTTCCTGAGGTCTTATTAATATGAAACTTTGCTTACCTCCCTGGGGCAAGAACTTAGTTACTTGGCCGTACCTGCCTGCAAGAGAGGCTGGTAAATGTTAGCTTTAATTTAGGCAGCCCACACTCTAGCTAAAACTTCTATTACTAAGGAAAAATGGAGGAACAGATATTTAAAGATAACTAGCAGTTTTTGCCACAGAGAAACTTTGGGGATTTGTTTCTGCTTTAGGGTTCGGTGTGGATCTGCTATTTGAGTACTCCTTTCCCAGCATCATGCCCCCAGAACTTGAAGACCCTCACATGGACCCCACACTCATTGGTGTAGGCTTTCCAGCAAGGACATGAGATCAGAAGAGGAGGGAAGGCTTGGATATTGTAATTGTGGTAGTTACTTTTATCTGAGCACCTGGCTTCCAGGCCCAGCCTTGTGCTTGAGCGCTGATAGAATCTATGGTGCTAGATGGGGATGGGAATTCGGGTAGGTTTGGAGGGGTGAGGATCAGATGGTGAAATGTTTCTTAATTAGAATCAGGAAAACATTCAGGGGACTTGGCTTCTGTTTGGTAGACTGTTTCTGGGAGCTCTCTGTTCTCTGGCAGAGCTGAGAGTACAGTGAAGCAAGTAAGACTCCTGGGGCCAGCATTTAAGGATGGATGCACTCACTCTCAGGTTCTTCAAGTGGTTCTGAAAGTGAGTGTTTCCTTAAATTTTGTGCCCCAGGCACCCCCCTCACCTCACCCTACTCCTGGCCTTGCTCCCTGGCTGCACATTGTTCTAGATTAAGTAGTTTTTACGGAGGAAGAAGCATATGTGCATGGTAAATAAGTCAGAGTATAAAATAGTATAAAATGGAAAAAGTCTTTCTCTCTCTCCAGAGCTTTGGTCTTCTTCCCCAGAGGCAACCACTGTGACAGGCTCTTTTGTATCTTTCCGACTGTCATTCAGAATGGGGAGAAGGAGTAGAAGTGAGACGGAGTGCCTGTCAGTGGGTCTGAGGATTATGTCTGCTTCTCTCCCCGATCTTGCATCCACATCTTGGTGCTACAGGGCAGAAGCACAGTGAGCATAGCCAGGGCATTGTGTGCTAATCTCTTTCTTCATGTGTATGTCCATCTTTTTGTTTCCCTCTTTTTGTCCCTTCTCTCTGGCTCTTTATCTCTGTCTCTTGTCTCTATCTCCTCTGACTTCTGTGTATTTCTCTATCTTTCTCTGTTAGGCTTTTTCTCACAAGCTGCACGCCCTCTCACTTCTGCTGCTTTTCATAGTCCTGCTTCATTCCTCTGTTTTCTTGTGGTTTTTGTTCCTCTATTACAAGGGCCTGAATGTCACTTTGACTTGCTGTATCTCCCAGCTCTGCTACTGTTAGATAGATTCAGTCTCTTGGTACCCCAGTCTATGTTCCTGGGAAAGGCAATTGAATAGGCTCAGCTTGGGTGATCAGCGGTGATAGGTGAGTAGGAGCAAGTCCCAAGAAGGGGCCTGGAAGGTACCTCAGAATATGCTTACTATATTGCACAGGGATCTGTGGATTACAGGTGGCTATTAATTAGGTAATCCTTATGCTAGCTGATGTAGGCTTAGCCCCACACAGCAAACTTTGATTAGCAGGGCAGCGGCATGCGTTCCTTTGGCCTTCCCTCCCATTTAACTGTTGCCTCCCACTCCTGACTGACTAGTGAGCACTTGTGTCATTTGCCAAAGTACTACTGAGTGAAAGCTCTTTTTTTTTTTTAAGCTTTTATTTATTTATTTGTCAGAGGGAGAGAGAGATCGCACAAGCAGGGCGAGTTTCAGGCAGAGGGAGAAGCAAGCTCCCCACTGGAGCAGGGAGCCCAATGCTGGATTTGATCCCAGGACTCTGGAATCATGACCTGAGCTGAAGGCAGATGCTTAACCAACTGAGTCACCCAGGTGTCCTAGTGAGTGAAAGCTCTTAAAGTGCTATGGAGCCTGTTTAGCCATCGTGTTTATTTCCACAGGCTCTAGGCTCTCCTCCCTTTGAGTAGAAGAATGTGAACTTTCTGACAGTTGCCTTGCTCTAGGGAATTAGTGGTTAAGTGAAAGTCATCACCCTCTTGATTCCAACCAGAGTTCATCATTTCCCCTCTTTGCTTGGCACACAATAAAACAATATGCTTTTGTTTCCCCCCCTAATAATTTGTGGTCTTCTTGGGGAAGCACCATGCAAATGCCTGAGGGAGAGACCTTGAGCCAGGTGTCCACATGAGTATAGCATAGATACTAATCTGTGCTGTGAAGTGGGACTGTTACAGGGTTCAGGGAGAGACAGCTCAGTGAGCAGCTGGCTGGTATATTTGGGGAAGGTTTTACAGAGGAAGTGGTGACCGAGCTAGACCTCGAAAGTGGGAGTTGCTGTTGGCTGTGGCAGCACGAGCAGGAAAGGACATTTCTTTTTTTTTTTTTAATATTTTATTTACTTATTTGACAGAGAGAAAGTGAGAGCACAAGCCAGGAGACAGAGGGAGAAGCAGGTTCCTCGCCGAGCGGGGAGCCCGACATGGAACCCGATCCCAGAACCCCGGGATCACGACCCGAGCAGAAGGCAGCCGCCCAACCAACTGAGCCACTCAGGCGCCCCTCTTTAAGAATGTATATGGCGGGGCGCCTGGGTGGCTCAGTTGGTTGGGCGACTGCCTTCGGCTCAGGTCATGATCCTGGAGTCCCTGGATCGAGTCCCGCATCGGGCTCCCTGCTCGGCAGGGAGTCTGCTTCTCCCTCTGACCCTCTTCCCTCTCGTGCTCTGTCTCTCATTCTCTCTCTCTCAAATAAATAAATAAAATCTTTAAAAAAAAAAAAAAAAAAAAAAAGAATGTATATGGACCAGTAAATGGTGTAGGAGTAGATAGAGGTGGCTTAGAGGATGAGCCCAAAAGATTTTGTAATAATGTTTGAGGTTCACATAAAAGTTCTATTTTTGGAGGCTTGGGGCAGTACTTAGCAGTGTCACTGTGGTGCCCCTTGTATTCTGTGTCCTCCTGGTGGGTCAGAGCAGTCCCTGTTAGGTGCTGGGGTAAGGTGCTGGGACCCTCAGCAGAGGGCCCAGATAACACTGAGATCTACAGGAACTGGAAATAAAGCCAGCAGTGCAGACAGGAGCCTGGGGAATGCCCAAACAAGCTCGCTTCTCCATGGACCTCACTGAGAATTGGGAAGTTTGGATAGAAATGGAGAGGGAGTTGGGAGAGGTCCTTACAAGCTGAGGAATGATGGTTGGCCTCTCTCAGCCACAGTTTCCTCATCTATAAAACAAGAATAGGAATGTCTATATTTTGGGGTTGTGAGAATTAATTGAAAGGATATATGTGAAATTGTCAGGTACTTACATACAAAACATTGTCTCTGTAATTCCTAGATGACTTGCCACCTGCATTCAAATTCACCTCATTTATTGATGGGCCTCTCTTGTAGCCATGGGAATGTTTTGTGCCTTGGATGGTTTGGAACGTTGGGAGTATGAGCGGGAAAGAGTGGGTGAAGTCCATTATTCCTGGGCCTGGGGGCAATTTCCAAAAAAATGATCCTGGCTGTCAGAATTTATGAATGTGTTAATGCATGCCTTTGTATCTTTACTTGTTAACAGTGATGGGCAGATTGTGGATGTCCCTCCATTGTCTGTTCTTCGGGCTCTGATTGGTCCATTGGCCCCTTTGCTTTAGGCAGATAGGGCAGAAGCGATGTTCTCTATAAGAAGAGATTGGATCACTGTGCCCTCAGCTTAAGCCTGCCGGTGACTTTATGTTTTTCCTTCTAGGTCTGCTGACATTTGTGAACTGTGCTTATGTCAAGTGGGGCACACGTGTTCAGGACACATTCACTTATGCCAAGGTCCTAGCGCTCATTGCCATCATTGTCATGGGCCTCGTTAAACTGTGCCAGGGTAAGATGGGCCTGGGCTGGGAAGGAGGGTGGATGACTCTGGGAGTTAGCCTAGATTTCCTAAGGAGGACATGGGGAATCTTGGCTTTACTGATTAGCTCTTTCTGTGTATATTGTAGACTGTCAGTGAGAGCAAGACATCTGTTCCTGGGCTTCTTGGGCCAGGCTGGCTTGGCCAGCTGAACATGAGTCAGTCACTCCCTCAGGGCTGCTTTCCCTGTGTGGAAGCTGGGAACATTGCAAGAAGGCAGCTGGGAGCCCAGGAGTTTTTAAAACCTGGATCTTGTGTAATTGGATCATAAATGTAACTGATGGGGATAGAGTGAGCCCTGCTTGGCCCTGTTTTTGGTCTGTGACTGCCAGGCAGTGAATAGGAAAACCTGGCCGTCCTTGAGAGGAGTGGGTAGGTGTATATGTGGGGTAGATGGAGTATAGAAATGAGTGGTTATTTTGCAGCCTTTATTTTTCATCTGGATTTGCTTTTATTTTACATTTGGTCTCAAAGTCAGCTCTCAGCAAAATAGTAAAATAGTATGAAGTTGGCACTGACTTTCCTGCATGTTGGCTTTAGAAAGCTTTTCAGTCCTGAACCGGAGTAGACTGGCAGTGAGGATAGACAAGGTCTCCTGAGCTCTTAGGGAAGTCTTGAGGTATCTTTGGCCAAGGAGATTTCAGTCGTTCTCTAGATTGCCTGACACTAAACTCAGCCATGTTTACATTTACCAGGGAGAGCTGAGACCCCCTCTCAGATTGATTGGATTAAACACAAAATGGTTTTGGAGTTCAGAAAGCTCTTTTTTTAAGTGCCTTGGCAGCTGGTCCAGTATCTTTGTGAACACGTGCCAAGTTAGTACAGCCAGCCACCTCGATGTCCTTGAGTCCCAGGAACATCTTGGGGTCAACGAGGGTAGCTGAGTTATCCTCCTATCAAGATCTGTGCCTTAATTGCTATGTATGATGACTGACGCACCTGGGGCATGAAAACCTTTATTTTCCCTTCTCTTGCTGCATACCCAGCCCTTTTTGACACATTGAAGGAATAGGTCTGCTTTTTGCAGGGGGTGATGGCAGGCTTCCTTATAAATCTGGATCTTGTTAAAAACCTCCAGTGTGTCCAGAAGGTCTCTCCTGGGCAGGCAGGTGCTGCTCTCTTGGCTTTTAAGTGTGTGGTCTCCAGAGGCCTCTGAAGAGAATGAAAGGTGCCTAGGCTGGCTCTCTAAGGGTGGAAGTGGCTCAGGCCTACCCCGGGCCTAGGGAGAGAGAAGACCCCAGTTCTTACATAGCCTGGGATTTCCTGCCACATGCAACTGCAGCCTCTGTGCAAGCAGAGCAACAGAATTTTCTCATGAGAATGAGAAAACTATTTGACCAAATTGTGCGGTGGTTTTGGCCACAAGAGACAGTTCCACAGGAAGGCCTAATTGTTAATTAAAAATGCCTCCTTTATGTGAAACAGGGTTCTTTCTAAAAATAGGAAGAAGAGCTCTGGCCTCCTGTGAGGTCACTTAGAAATTCATTAGAGCTTTTCTGGAAAAGGTGTTATCACTTCAGAAAGCAGCCAGGAATGCCTTTGTTTTTCTGAGATTGCATAGTTTGCTAGAGGAATATGCACTTTCTTGAGGGAATGGTTGGGGTGATAAAGTACAGGGAGAGCTGGTGGTTGTTCTTTTGATGTTAAATTATGTTTTTTTTCTTCTCTCTGCCTGCTTGCTTTTCCCTTCTTTTCTTGACCCTCCTCTCTTTTTCCCCATCTTCGCTTCCTTTTTCTTACTGCCTCTCCCTGTTCTTCTCCTTATACCTTCCATCTCTCCCCTCCTCCTCCTTCTTCTTCCTTTTCACTGAACCCCTTCCCCTGCCTGCTTTTGCCCCCACAGGACACTCTGAGCACTTTCAGGACGCCTTTGAGGGTTCCTCCTGGGACATGGGAGACCTCTCTCTCGCCCTCTACTCTGCCCTCTTCTCTTACTCAGGTTGGGACACCCTTAATTTTGTAACAGAAGAAATCAAAAACCCAGAAAGGTAACGGTGGGATCACACTCTCACTCCCCAACTTGGCTGGAACTCCTGTTGATAGTGGGCACACTTGCCCTCTTCCGTCCCCTTTCTCTTTCTCTCATCCCTTCTTCCTCTCCCTACTCCTCCTCCTCTAGCTCAGACAGATTAGGGGCTAGGTTGGGAATGAGTGAAGGTGGGAAAGCCCCTTGCTCCTCACCCTCAGGTTACACTGGAGGATCCCTCAGGTCCTTGCTCGCGGAGAGATCCTCTAGTGGGCAGTAGCTGACCCAGCTCGGGCTAAGGTGTTAGAACCTTGTGCTCTGGTGCTGACACTGAAGCCTGGGGAGCCAGAAGCTTATTCTGGGCAGTCAGGTTCCCAGCCTGGCCTCTAGTCCCTGGAGGACACTGCTCCTCCTTCCGTGGGACCCATTGGTTCTCTTGTGGCAAGGATCAAATATTGAGCCCCAGCTATTTTCACAGAGAAGGGTCGGTCTTTCTTTCTCTCTGATTCTCAGCAGAAAGGAGCATGGGATTCATAATCCCCCTAGACCATGTGGGAAAGAGGAGCCTGCCTCAAAGACTTAGAGCCAGGGAACTGTTAAATTTCAGAAAAATCCCTGGGTGAACTTTGACTCCAAAGAGAGTTGATTCTAGGTAGTCCTATCTTACTTGTCCTGACAGAAATTTGCCCCTGGCCATTGGGATTTCTATGCCAATTGTGACGCTCATCTACATCCTGACCAATGTGGCCTATTACACAGTGCTGAGCATTTCAGATGTCCTTGACAGTGATGCCGTGGCTGTGGTGAGTCCCGATTTGCTCATCATCTTATAATACTGAAGCAGTCTCTCTCTAAGCCCCGCCGGTGCTGCAGGGTGAGATGATGGGTCCAGGCTAGAGGGCGGGCTGCTCGGCAGTGACGGTGTTTGTCCTGACAGCGTAGGTACAGGTGGCTTATGGAACCCTGTCCTGTGCTGAGGGACTTCTGTGCTCTGTCCCTAGACATTTGCTGACCAGACATTTGGCATGTTCAGCTGGACCATTCCCATTGCTGTTGCCCTGTCCTGCTTTGGGGGCCTCAATGCATCTATCTTTGCTTCATCAAGGTAATGTGTTTCTGCTTTACCAATAACAGACTGCAGTATTTAATCTTCTGAGGCTCCAGGTGAGCCCATAAGAGCCCTTCTTTCTCTTAGATGTACAGGGTGTGTGTGTGTGTGTGTGTGTGTACACTTGTGTGCATGCATCAGCTGGCCTTTGTGCAGACATTTGTATGCTTGAAGCTCATGCTTCCATCTGAGGCGATGACAGATTGGTGAGAGGTAGAGGGGAGGAAGGTTATAGCTTGGAGTAGAGAAGATTATTAGTGATCACTTGCCGTGTACCAGGTATTAGCACAGGGGACTCTGCCCCTCACTTCACAGAAACCACCGAAGCTGACAGGCAGGCTCTGTTCTCCTCTCTTTCTAGAGACTTCTCTATAAGAGCATTTGTCCTTCCTGTTGTTTCAGAGAAAGGAGCAGTTCTGCTTTTCCAGGCTGACTTTGCTACCTGGTTTCAGGGTCCCAGCACTATCCCTCTTCTTAGCACATGGCTTTGTCACTTGGCCCTTCTCTTTGGTGGATTTCAGTAAGAGCCAGCTCTGCACAAGCTTCTCTCATCTCTGCTTAGTGAAGTCACAAAACAGCTTTTCTTATCTCCCTTCTTCCTTTCTGGACACACTTCTTGAGGGAATGGTCTCCATTTTAACTGCCACTCATTTTCTAGCCATTATACTTTGACTTCTACTACCTAAAAAATATTCTTTTTTTTTTAAAGATTTTATTTATTTATTAGAGAGAGAATGAGAGAGAGAGAGAGCATGAGGGGGGGAGGGTCAGAGGGAGAAGCAGACTCCCCGCCAAGCAGGGAGCCTGATGTGGGACTCAATCCCGGGACTCCAGCATGACCTGAGCCGAAGGCAGTCGCTTAACCAACTGAGCCACCCGGGCGCCCCTAAAAAATATTCTTATTAAGTGTACCTGTGATCTCCTTCTTAGCCTGCTTGTAGTTCTTATCCTACTGGACCCCTGAAGCAAGTGATGCTTACCGCCCTCTGCTTCTGAAACTATTCCTGTGACTCTAACACTCTGATATTTGAGAGGAAGGCTTCTTTCCTGATTTCTCTTTCACTCACCGTATAAATGTTGCTGTCCCCAGGGCTGGGAGTGTAATAGGCATTCAGTAACTATTTTCTACATGAACAGGTAAGAGGATGAATTAATAAAAGAAATAATTTTTGTCCTATTTTTATTTTTTTAAAGGGAACTTTTTTTTTTAAAGATTTTATTTATTTATTTGACAGAGAGAAACACAGAGAGAGAGGGAACACATGCAAGGGGAGTGGGAGAGGGAGAAGCGAAGCAGGCTTCCTGCTGCGCAGGGAGCCCGATGCGGGGCTCAATCCCATGACCCTGGGATCATGACCTGAGCCGAAGGCAGACACTTAATGACTGAGCCACCCAGGCGCCCCTGTCCTATTTGTTTTTCTTACTGGTTTTGACACCACAGTCCATGTACTTGGGGCCTCCCTAGGGTAACCAGGGTAATAGAGAGATCAAATTCTTGGAAAACAGCGTGGTATCTTCCCTTACTTCAACCTGGTATGGCCAGGGTCGCACTGGATGTGACTCTTAACAAGTTACCCTACCCAAAGATGGTGTTTCCCATAGCCTTACCCTTATCAATGCCCAAGACATTCCAAATGGCTCTGTCAATCTTCTTAAAATACTTAACACAGTAGGTACGTTTTAAGCTCACTCAGCTGTGTTGTGGCATTGACAGGATGGGGGTGGGGATAGGGGATTCAGAGAGTAAGAGTCTGGACCAGCACATAAGTGGAATGCAGTGATGTGGAGGTAATGTACAATTGTTTCTGTGTTAACTTCTCACTTTTTCTTTTATTACCTATGTAGTTGTTTTTGGCTTTGTACTAGACACTTTTGCTGTGCCTGCACATTATCCCCTTCCAGCATCTCCTCTACCATATTTCTTCTCTGCCCAGTACAGATTATTAACCTGTGTGAGCCAACTCCCACCATCTTGCCCTATGACCTTTCCAGATGCTAAAATCAACTCCTGTGGCTCCATCTGGATGGCTCACAAGTATCTCAGTGCACTCCACTTGTGCTTTGTCTTTAGTTGTGTTATTATGTGCTGTCGAGTCTCCTTGCTTGGCCTCTTTATTTTTTCCTTGGTGTTCATCCTCTTCTCCCAGCTCAAAAATGTACATGCATGCACACACACATACATACACACTCAAATGCAAAGGATCACCAAATTTGATTGAGGTGGTCACATCTGTCTTGTTTTCTCTTCAGCCAGGGTGTCTACCCTCATTCAGGCCTCCTCTCTTATAGGACAGTTATCACAGATTACTTTTTTTTTTGATTTATTTATTTATTTGGGAGATGGGGGGAGGGGCAGAGGGAGAGAGTCACAAGCAGACTCTGCGCTGAGCACGAGCATGACGCAGGGCTCGATCCCATGACCCTGAGATCATGACCTGAGCCCAAATCAAGAGTTGGAGGCTTAACTGACTATGCTACCCAGGCACCCCACGGATTACTTTATCTGGCCTTCTCCCTATACCCTAGCCTCTCCCTGCTTTAGTTGGCCTCAATGATGCCACCAGAGTCTCTGTCAAATCCTGTCGGGCCTTTACTTCAGAGCCACAGCAGGCTCTCAGTGTTCGTTCAGACTCCACAGCATGGCCTCATGTGCAGGTTCTTCCCAGCTGTTTCCTCACACACTTAACCTGGGACTGTAGGCATTCTAGTACCAACCTCAAGGAAGCCACCCTCTTTCACTCCTTCAAGCCTCTTTTGCCTTTGC
Source organism: Mirounga angustirostris (assembly GCF_029215605.1). NCBI lineage: Eukaryota > Metazoa > Chordata > Mammalia > Carnivora > Phocidae > Mirounga > Mirounga angustirostris. Next base: position 17,734,944 of record NW_026991724.1, on the reverse strand, counting down.
CTACGCTGTTTCCCACCCATCTGCTCACCTTCTGGCAAACTCCAGTTCTTCACAGCCCAGATGTGGTCATCTCTTGTGAAGTTTTCTGTTCCCCCAGACCACCCCCAAGCCTGGTGAGTGCTTTGTGCTCCATGATGATGCTGACTACCCTGGCTGGCAGTTCATTTCTCTCTTGCTCTGTTTCTCAAACAGTAGGGTTCTTTAGGAACAGAGAGGAACCCTGGGTTGTCTCTGAGCCCCAGGCTTGTCCTGGCATATCATGTGTCAGGAGCTCAGGGAAGATATATAGAGAGCACAACAGAAGGCTGGCTGCCCTTCTTTAAAAAGCCATTGTGGGGGCGCCTGGGTGGCTCAGTTGGTTAAGCGACTGCCTTCAGCTCAGGTCATGATCCTGGAGTCCCGGGATCGAGTCCCGCATCGGGCTCCCTGCTCGGCAGGGAGCCTGCTTCTCCCTCTGACCTTCCTCCTTCTCATGCGCTCTGTCTCTCATTCTCTCTCTCTCAAATAAATAAATAAAATCTTAAAAAAAAATAAAAAATAATAAAAAGCCATTGTGTTAAGTATGAAATCTGTGGGGTGGTAGAGTGGGAGTACCCCTGATGGAATGAATTGGGGTGGCAGTGAGTGATGGCAGGGTGAGGCATCCACTGGTTGATGGTGGGTTTCATAGCTGAGGGGCTTGGGAGTGTCCATGGCCAACAGAGGGGTAGGGCATTCCTGGATAACGTGAAGTACCCATGGTTGGAAGTTGGAGACATCTATGGGTAAAAGTTGAGGGGTGAGGATGGGGGTTGGGCATGCATTGAGAAAATGGGATACTCCTGAGAGATTGCCTCCTGTTTTTCTGGAGCTCTGAGCCTAGTTTGTCAAGTGAGGAGTGTGGCTATATGGCCAAGGGAAAGGATCATCCTGACATCCCACTTATCCTTCTAGGTTGTTCTTCGTGGGCTCCCGTGAGGGCCACCTCCCGGATGTTCTGTCCATGATCCACATTGAGCGTTTTACACCCATCCCTGCTTTACTGTTCAATGTAAGCTCTGCTGAGGGAGTCTGGAGAATTGTAGTACTTTATGAGACGACTATGGGTGGGAGGTATACTAGCTTAAGATATTTCCCAAGCCTCTCAGAGTTTCTTCTTTTTTCTTAAATTTTTAAAAAATATAAAACAGTTATAGGAGAGAAGGCAAATTGTACAAAAGAATATAAAAATAAATTTGTGAGATTTATTTTCATTTTTTGAAAGATTTTATGTATTTATTTGTTTATTCTATTTATTAGAGAGTGTGAGCAGGGGGCAGGGAGAGGGGCAGTGGGAGAGAGAATCCCAAGCAGACCCTGCACTGAGTGCAGAGCCTGATGCAGGGCTCGATCTCACGTCCCTAAGATCATGACAGCCAAAATCAAGAGTTGGATGCTTAACTGATGGAGCCACCCAGGCACTCCTAAATTTTTTTAAAGTAGGCTCCATGCCCAATGTGGGCTTGAACTCATGACCCTGTTATTAAGAGTCCCATGTTCCACTGACTGAGCCAGCCAGGTGCCCCTGCTTTTTTTTTTTTTTTTTTTTTAACTTTAATTAAATCATATTTAGAAGAGCCAGGCCAGTTGTATACCAACTACCTAGGGACTTCTTTTCATATTGTAGACTTTATAGATTTATTTTTTATTTTTATTTTTTTTATTTTTTTATTTTTTATTTTTTTAAAGATTTTATTTATTTATTTGCGAGAGAGAGAATGAGAGACAGAGAGCACGAGAGGGAGGAGGGTCAAAGGGAGAAGCAGACTCCCTGCCGAGCAGGGAGCCCAATGCGGGACTCGATCCTGGGACTCCGGGATCATGACCTGAGCTGAAGGCAGTTGCTCAACCAACTGAGCCACCCAGGCGCCCTTTATTTATTTTTTTTAAAGATTTTATTTGACAGAGAGAGACAGCGAGAGAGGGAACACAAGCAGGGGGAGTGGGAGAGGGAGAAGCAGGTTTCCCGCGGAGCGGGGAGCCTGATGCGGGACTCGATCCCAGGACCCCGGGATCATGACCTGAGCCGAAGGCAGACGCCTAACGACTGAGCCACCCAGGCACCCCTAGATTTATTTTTTTAAAGATTTTGTTTTTAAGTTATCTCTCCACCCAACATGGGGCTTGAGCTCACAACCCTGGTATCAAGAGTCACATGCTCCACTGAGGAGCCAGCCAGGTGCCCCTGGATATCATAGATTTATATATATTAGATGGTGCTTCATATGTGCCAAGTACAATTATATACCCCTTAAATAGTTATCATCAGCTCAACCCTTCCTTGCCATTAGTATCAAGCTTCATTATTTAGCTTTATACTGAATTTCTGCAATCTAAAGAGGGATTAATGATACTTCTTTAGTTTCTTCTTACCCCTGGAATTATCCTGGCAATTATCATGTTTGTGTTTATCATTATGAACTTATATTTTGTCAAAATAACAAAAATCCTCTCAGTATATTGATTGGGATAGCATTGAATTTATAAATTTAGGGAAGATCTGACATCTTGTCTTTTAATCATCTTCTACCCCAGTTTTCCCAATACAGTCCCCCTTCTTTCCCCAGAATGGGCCCTTTTTGTTTTAAACCCTTTGTTGATAATCTGGGTGAAAAGATTAGGTGGGGGAACTCCATATTCTTGAAGTTTAAGTAAATCTGACCATGTCACAGGACTCTAGTCCCTGACTTCTGTCTTCTAGGACTCTTTTGTTCTAGAGGGCAAATTGTGTCATACCTCTCTTATCAGGGGTATAGATCCATTTTGTCAGTCTGCATTTCTAAGACCCCAGGACAGTGAGATGGTTCTGGAGGCATTTACTCCGTTTGTATGCCAGGTAGTTGAGACTCAGGAGTAATGGCATCCAGAGGGGAAAGTGATTCATATTGAGGTTCGTGCATCAAAGTGAGGAGGGCCTCACTCTCTGCCATCAGAAGGGGAAAGGAGGGCGCCTGGGTGGCTCAGTCGTTAGGTGTCTGCCTTTGGCTCAGGTCATGATCCTGGGGTCCCAGGATCGAGTCCCACATTGGGCTCCCTGCTTGGAAGGAAGCCTGCTTCTCCCTCTCCCACTCCCCCTGCTTGTGTTCCTGCTCTCACTGTCTCTGTCAAATAAATAAAATCTTAAAAAAAAAAAAAGGGAGGGCGCCTGGGTGGCTCAGTTGGTTAAGCGACTGCCTTCGGCTCAGGTCATGATCTGGAGTCCTGGGATCGAGTCCCGCATCGGGCTCCCTGCTCGGCCTGCTTCTCCCTCTGACCCTCCCCCCTCTCATGTGCTCTCTGTCTCTCTCATTCTCTCTGTCTCAAATAAATAAATCTTTTAAAAAAAATAAAAAAAATTAAAAAAAAAGGGAAGGGAGTCTGGCTTGTTACTAAAGTGCTTGCAAAAAGAAGGGAGGCATTGTGTGTGGGAAGGGCCCCGAACAGAAGAGGGAGAGATACCACCTTGAAGGTTAATACAGAGATTAGACCTATCTGATGCCAAGGGATCAATGGAAAGAACTGGAGGTAACCTGGTAAGCTAAATCAGTGGTGAGCGGCAGATCTGGTGCTGACTGCTGGGTGGTTGGAGTCTCCTATGGTGGCCTGCTGGTAACAATGCCCACTGCTCCTTCCATCCCGTCCCCTTCCAGTGTACCATGACACTCATCTACCTCACTGTGGAAGATGTTTTCCTGCTCATCAACTACTTCAGCTTCAGCTATTGGTTCTTTGTGGGCCTGTCTGTTGCTGGACAGCTCTATCTTCGCTGGAAGGAGCCTGAGCGACCCCGGCCTCTCAAGGTCAGTGACTCTGGACAGACTAGGAGGGATGGGCCATCTCCCCACGGTGACTTCTCTAAACCCTGTTCCCCCTTAGCACTTTACCTAATATCTCACCTCCCTTCATTTCAGCTGAGCCTGTTTTTTCCCATCGTGTTCTGCATATGCTCCTTGTTCCTGGTGATTGTGCCTCTATACAGTGACACCATCAATTCCCTCATTGGCATCGGGATTGCCCTCTCTGGGATTCCTGTCTACTTCGTGGGTGTTTACTTGCCTGAGTCCCAGAGGCCAGTCCTTATTCGAAATGTCCTGGGTGAGCTTTTTTGCCTGTTATTCAGTGTGTGTGTGTGTGTTTGTACGTGTACGCAGATGCATGCAGAGGTGGGAGTGGTAGCTAACAGCTTCCCCTATACTAGTGATGTGCTAGAGACCATGAGACCTGGTTGTTCCACATGACTTCTTCCCTTTTGATCTTGACATGAGCACTTTAGTTCTAACTTTAGAGTCCTATTTTTGGGTTAAAACACTTTTAAAAGTGCAATCCATGTGGGAAGACGAGGAGTCATGCATTACTTTCTGGTTGGGCACAGAATGAAGGACAGTGATGCTTGCTGGTGGTAAGAGGCAAAGCCTTGTGCAGGACACCCAGGGGACAGGTGGGAAGGAGCCACAGATCTGCTTTAATCAACTTTGGGGTGTTCATATTGAGTTGTAGCTGTCAGCTTGCTGAATTCTGTTCTCTATTTTCATTTAGCTGCTGTCACCAAAGTCACCCAGCAGCTTTGCTTTTGCGTCCTGACTGAGCTTGATGTAACTGAAGAAAAAAAAGTTGAGAGGAAAACGGACTAGAGGCCAGAGGTGATGTCCCTTGAGGCCTGGAAGGCCAACCACAGCCACCAAAGTCCAGATGACAAGACTGCAAGCCCACCTTTCTTATTCTAAAGGAGTTTGGTGGCCCACATTGTATAAGGGGGGCTCAGAGCTGATGGCCTGCTCTGGTGGTTACTCTCATTGGTAAGCTACGGGAGAAGACTCAGGGTCTGAGGCAAGCCTGAAGGTGGGAACTTTATAGAGGGTGGTGGTGGGGAGGGCTTGGTCAGGGGAATAGTTGTTTAGTTTTATTCCTGGTGAGTAGGTACAGCTTACCAAACACTTGGCGAACTGCACTGGGGGAAGAGGGATTGCTAGGTTAATAGATGTGGCTGGTGGTTCTGAATTTGTTATTTGAGGTTTGCATCAGGAGCCTCTACAAAGGGGCTGCTTTATGGGAAGGTTCCCTCTGATCAGGTCCAAGCACTGACTCTAGAGGCCTGAAATGCTACCATTTCTTCCTCTGACTCAGAATCTTTCCCTGGGAAGACAGTTGTATTTCATTATTTATTGATATTTAATCCAGTACACCAATTCTAGCAGAGCACTGGTGTTCATTCATCTACAGGATGCAATAAGCTGATTGTGTTTAAAAACTCAAAAGTACCCCCAACCGAGTCCTTCTGCCCTTAGAGGTGTCTCTGCGTGGTGGTGTGGGTCAGCCTCTGATCACAGATTTTTTTTGCTTGGTTTTACGCACAATCTTCTGTTGAGTCTTAGCTGCATATTTTTTTTTTTACTCATATATTGGTTACACTTTAGTTAGTAGGTCACAGATTATAAGCACCTGGCTCAAATCAGCAAAGACGAATCAACAAATTCATGAGTCAGAAGTCTGATAATACTGCTATTCTGAAAGATAATCCCTTATTTTACTTGAGACCTCAGGTCCTTATTCTAAATGATAGAAGGTAAATCTCTGGTTTCTGGTATGAACTTTAGGAGGACATAAACTGTTTTAGAAGTGGATTACCTGGATTCTCTCAGCCATTCAATGGCTTAGAGAACATCTCATGGACTCAAGCCACCAAATAGCTTGTTTCTGTCAGGGCTGGTGTGAGGAACTGCTGTGCAGACCCCGCCAAGCCCACCTTGGTGCTAGAAGTGGTCATTTACCTTTTCCGAAAACCTCACACCAGACTGCATCCTCCTCTTCTGTCCTTGACACTGGGCTTTGTTTACACTCTGAACTGTCTTGGTGTGGATCATCAGGATAGTGCATTCCTGTCCTGTCTGCCTCCCTTTGCTGGAGGTCTGGTGGGCCTGCAGTCTCAGGAAGAGCTTGGTACTTGTGTGGACTTCTATTTCTCCCTTTGGAGGTCAGAGAAGACTTTGGGGGACAAAGCTGCTTCAACCTCAATCTGGCTCCTCAGCAGACTGCATGTTTGGAAGCAACTAATTCTGGTGCTCCAGGGTGTGCTTTAGCATCCAGGTCAGGCCTAATGGGTGTTCCCTCGTGGGCAGCCATGGTTGCAGTGGACTGTACAACTGTCCAGACTTCACCCAGGAACCCTTCTGTGGGAGGGAATCCAGAGACTCCCTACTGTCATCCTGGGTCCAGAGGAACCTGCTAACTTGGCTAACCCCATGCCTGGACTTCTTATCCTTTTGTTTTAGAACTGGTCAATGGTAAAGATAAGAACTATGAGGCAATCTCCCTTTCTGAACATTATTTTCCATCAAATGGCCAGGGGAGTAACCTTGGCCATACCTGTTCAATAAAGACAATTTAGGGGAGCATGATCACAGCTGCCTTCGGTTCAGGGCATGCATGGATGAGAAAATGAGGGGACATTCCTACTGTCATGGGTTGGGGATTTGCACAGCACATTCCTTCCTGGCAATAGGGAGTCTCTCACTTGCCTGGAGTATGTAAACATGACTCCTGTCTGAGCCAAGATGGCACCTATCCCAGGGATCCTCTGGAGCTAATCCTTTAAGCAGAGTGTGTTTGTCTTAAGGATCCTTGACCCAGGTTTCAGCTTTCTCCACTGAAGTAAATGACCAGCTAATCCCAGGAACTTGCTGCCCCCAGTGGCTCCTGGGAGAAGCACGGGCCTCACACCCTAAGTGCCCCAGGACAAGCTTAGTGAGCCATGTCATCCTCCTCTCATTACTGGATGGCAACCGCATTCTTCCCCTCTGTGCTGGATACAGACTTCACCCAGGAACCCTTCTGTGGGAGGGAAGCCAGAGACTCCCTACAGCACTCAAGCTTCATGGTGGAATTAAATTTCTGCAAGGTCTTTGTTGTTCGTCTCCTTCAATCCTTCTCCTGGTGTGCTAATCCCTTTTGCAGTAGGTACAGTATGTGAGGTTGTCAGCCCTTTAATGTTGGCAAACTTTAACGAGTACATGAACAGCAGTGAGCACATTATAATGGCATGGAGTGGTTTTTAATCCTTTGTTTCTATGCCTACAGAAGACTAAGGTGACTAGTATTATAGACCTATAAATTGCTGCCTGTTGCAACTCTGAATTGTACCTTTGTGCATAGCTAGGATAGTTTCGTTGGTTTTCTAACTGCAAGAGCCTGAGGATGTGAACATACAGAATTTAACCACTTAGGCAGGTTTAACATGTGGATAGGAACTAATGTAGGTGAAGACCTACAAAATGAATACAGAAAGAAAGAATGGGTGGAGGCAGGATGGAAAAAGATATGAAATCTTAAAAGATGTGGGAAGACCACCTATCCCTGTGTACTGATAGTGAGTCTGTGCCACATGCCAAGAAGGCACATTTTGAACCAAAGATTCTGTGATTTTGTGTATTGTTTTCCTAGACCTGTGCTGTCCAGTATAGTAACTACTAGCCACAGGTAGCTAATTAAAATAAAATAAAAAATCTGATTCCTCAGGCGCACTAATCATATTTCTAGAGCTGAGCCACATGTGGCTAGTGGCTACTACTAAACATATCCATCTTTGCACAAAGTTCTGTGGGACAATGTTACATTAGAAGAATAAATGCCAACTCAGAGTTAAGATATTTGTGGTATGGAAAGAAGTAGGGTCAGGGTTTCCTTACAAGGAATCTAAGTTTTGGTAACAGAATTGGTCACTGTTTTTGGTGAGTGCTGTGAATAGTTGACCTTTCTCATTGGAAAGCTACGTTTATGTTTTCCTTTTCCTCACTTGCCCGAAGTCCTTAAGTGTCTAAGGTCAATCCTGAAACTTCTGTCTCACTAACCCCCTCCCCCCATCTTTGGTGGAGGGTAGGGATGGGAGAGAGTGTGTACAGTGGGAAAACATATGTATAGACATTGAGATCTGGGGATGCCTGGGTGGTTCGGTTGGTTAAGCAACTGCCTTCGGCTCAGGTCATGACCCTGGAGTGCCGGCACTGGGTCCCACATTGGGCTCCCTGCTCAGCAGGGAGTCTGCTTCTCCTTTTGACCCTCCCCCCTCTCATGCTCTCTCTCTAATAAATAAAATCTTTAAAAAAAAAAAAAAAAAGACATTGCGATCTGGGTACCTGGGTGGCTCAGTCAGTTAAGCATCTGCTTTCGGCTCAGGTCACGATCCCAGGGTCCTGGGATTGAGCCCTGTGTCAGGCTCCCTGGTCAGTGGGGAGCCTGCTTCTCCTAATAAATTAAAAAAAAAAAAGATACTCAGATTTAAAAGGTTTTTAAGTAGGGGCACCTGGGTGGCTCAGTCAGTTAGGTGGCCGACTCTTGATTTCGGCTCAGGTCATGGTTTTGGGGTCCTGGAATTCCCCCTCCCCCCATTGGGCTTTGTGCTCCATGCAGAGTCTGCTTGAGGATCGTTCTCTCCCTCTCCCTCTGCCCCTTCCTCCTGCTCGTGTTCTCTCAATAAATCTTATAAAAAAAAAAGTTTTCAAGGAATTTTCTTGCTCCCTTTAATTTTTACTAAACACAGAGTATCACATTCATATGTCCTGTTCTCCCTGGAACAAAGGAAGACAGCAGTCTTTACAACCATTATCAGAGTCAGGAAGCAGGGCGGTGGAGACAGCTATTAACTTAAAACCTCTCAGAGCTCAGGCAGATTCTACTTCCCTCTCTAACAGCCACCACTATCCCGTCGGTGTTGCTATAAGGGACCCAATGTAGCCCTTCTAGATTCCATCTATCAAAAGAAACAGGCTTTTAGTGGAGGCAGTGGCCTGGTGGTATGGGAAAGCTAAAGCTTAGTGCTAAGGAAACAGAAGTTTCTCTTCCACTTACTGGCTTTAGCACAGGAGAATGGGAAAATCCCCAGGCCAGGAAGCTTCACTTTTATGGCATTTTTTCCTCCAGACTATAGAGTCACTTTTGACTGAGGCAAAGGGGTCCTACTGTTACTGAAAAAGACACAGTCCTTTAGCACACGTTTTCACTGGTAGGATGGTGCTGCTGGACATGCTTTTTCCTTTCGTGTTAAGCTAGAAAACCCAGGGATGTTACCAGGATGGCTGAAGCTGCAGTCAGAGCCCTCAGGGCACATGACTGAACTTCATAGATACCACAGGATCATCAGTCTGAATCCAGGTCATGGGGGCTGTCATAGCCAAACTCCTTCTGCACATCCAAAGGGTATTTGCTCCACATCTGTGGTGGGCCGTTGCCTCTTTCCTCTTCGCTGAGGCTGTCGTATTCATCAGAGCCTAGAATGATAACAGGAATGGGCTCTGAGTTTCTAGGTGACCATGATAATCGTTTCCCATCTCAGGAAGGTCTGTGTTTTTTTGTTGTTGTTCTTCCTTCTACAATACTAGCTCAGTAAAGAGAATTTAGGGGGGGAAAAAAGCAAGCCTGTTTGTACTACCTAAACCAAATCCCTCAACAACATTGGGAGTATTTTTTCATTTCTCCCCTAAGGATAGGATTTCTTTTTGTTATTATAGTTGTAGTCATACTGTAAACATAATTTCACGTCTGCCCCTATCCTTTTAACATATCAGTACTTCCCAGATAGAATAGTCACAGTTTAATTAATTGTCCTTCCATTAACAGACACTGAGAAATTCTTTTTGTTGGCACAAAGAACATAATCCTTGAAGGATCTGTGTCACCAGAGTATCTTTCCTTCCTCTTTCCCCCAGCTACCATGTCTGTGTGTTGCATCTTTCTCAAAACATTGTAAACAAAGCAACTTCTTGAGAAGTTAGATAACTGATCTGTCAAAATCCTAGCCCTGCTCCAACTGGCAAACCTCTTCAATACCTTCTTGACTGAAGCAGGAGAAGAGACACTGACCTAAGATGTTTCTCTTAATCCCAACCACTGAAGTTAGTGCAATATTCTCCTGTTTTCTGGAGAGAGGATGAGGCTCCATGAGGTGAAGTAACTTCCCCAAGTCCTACAGATAGGAAATGACAGAACTAAGGATTTGAGGGGCGCCTGGATGGCTCAGTCGTTAAGCGTCTGCCTTCAGCTCAGGTCATGATCCCAGGTCCTGGGATCGAGCCCCGCATCGGGCTCCCTGCTCAGCGGGAGGCCTGCTTCTCCCTTTCCCACTCCCCCTGCTTGTGTTCCTGCTCTCGCTATCTCTATCTATCAAATAAATATCTTTAAAAAAAAAAATACTCTTAAAAAAAAAAAAAGAACTAAGGATTTGAACCTAGGCTTCCCCCGGAAACACTAGTTCTTGGGGCTCCTATAGCTCTAATAGCTTGTGGTTGAGCTGTTGGGAGTTCAATGGCAGAGAAGGAAAGCCAGTTAAGATGTACTTGTTAACCATGCTCACACCTCAGTCTTGGATCCCACTAGTTCCTTCCCATCCAAGGCTGCCACCCATGTACCTCTGGACTCATCTCCATCAGTGTTCTCCTCCTCTGGATACTCATTGCGCCAGTTATTCTCACTGTTCTCATCATCATCATCTTCATAAATATCTTCTGGTTGCTGGTCATCATTCACCTGCACATCTCAACACAAACATGAGTATAAGTCAAAACCTCTAAGGCTGTGCTGTGGGGGAAGCTATTAGCAGACCAACTTGGAAAAATCATTTAAGAGCACTGTGTGGAAAAGAGGCAGCCTAGGAGCTGGTCTGAGTCTGCTGCACAAGGGGCTGTAGTAACCTTGGGCTACAAGGTAGAGACAGCAGCCCTACTTCTCAGAGTCTACCTCCAGCCATCACATTCCCAGTGGGATAGGATGAACTCCAGAAGGGAACACACCAAGGTGGGGAGGAGAGAGACCTCTGAGTAAGTGTTGGCACTGATCTTTAAACTTGAAGGACAGCCAGGTGGGAGAGAGATTATATGGATTATGGGTGATGCCAAAAACCAGAACCAAAATCTAAGTGTGAGGGGCGCAGGGAGAGGGGCTATGCAATGATCCAAGGTGGGTGCCTGACTGTGAGACTATGGTTGCAATGCAGGTATGGGATAAGGTGCCGCTCCTCACTTTAGAATTTGTTTTAAAAATAATGATGTCAAGGGGTGCTTTGCTGGCTCAGTCAATAGAGCTGCAACTCTTGATCTCAGGGTTATGAGTTCAAGCCCCACATTGGGTGTAGAGATTGCTTTAAAAAAAAAAATGTCAGGATGTTAGCTTTCTTAATCCAAGGTCTCCCCCCTTTAAGATCCAGTTTAAAAAAAAAAAAGCTTTTATTCCTATTCATGTTAAGAATTTCTGGTTTATTTTGTCTTTATTATAAGCCCCCATATGTTTTCCCCTGAAAGTAGGTGTTAATAAATGATAAAAATGATGTTGCAAACCTTGTAAAAGAACTATTAAGAGCAAAAATTCAGTGTACCTGTCATTCCCAAAATTCCCTGCACTAAACCCAGGTTCCTAGAAGGCATTTAGAATAAATTTTTCCATTTAAACAAGGACAGGAAGAGCTAAGAACAATCTTGAACCCACTGGAGGCAATGTGGAACACAGGGAAACAAAGCACCCAGACTAGAGAACTGCTTAGGCTACCTCATACCCTTCTCATCCTAATGGGTCCCCTTACCAGCTCCCACTCCTGGCAATAGGGCTGTACAGAGAGGATGTTCTCAATCCATCCTGGAGTGGCCATCTCCAAGTAGTATATGTCATACACATAGTCATCCTTCTGCTCCTCCTGGTGCCCGATTCTTGGTCCATCCTCAGATAGAGCCAGCCGTTCACGGATCAACTCTACGGAATTGCAGAGGATCACATCCGGGTCAGATGTCTGTAAAGAAATCAAGAGATGATACATGCATGATCTAAAACATGGATGTTCCAAAAGGAGAAATTTAAGATTTGAGTGAAGGAAATCTCTATAGTTGTCTATGTTAGATTCAAGATTCTTTTTTTTTTAACATTTTATTTATTTATTTGACAGAGAGAGACAGCGAGCGAGGGAACACAAGCGGGGGAGTGGGAAAGGAAGAAGCAGGCTTCCCTCTGAGCAGGGAGCCCGATGTGGGGCTCGATCCCAGGACCCTGGGATCATGACCTGAGCTGAAGGCAGACGCTTAGTGACTCAGCCACCCAGGCACCCCTAGATTCAAGATTCTTATCCCCATGTCCTACTGGTCTATTAGCTATGAAATTAAAAAATTAACTATTTCTAAAATAATTATGTAGTTTTTCTTTTGAGATAGACTTAAGATAGTTTTCTGCTCTTTTGTGCTTGACCAACATAAGAGAGTATATGGAAAGACTGGCCTGAGAAGATCTCCCCTTAGGGATCTGCAGGCCCACAGCAGCACTTCTTGGGCTGATCCCCAATGTCTCTGCATTTTGTGTGACCTCCTATAGGGATCTAAAAGCGATTCTTGGACTCTGATGACTACTCCCACCTGGTTGCCCACAATGATGTCCCTTTTCTTTTTTAAAAGATTTATTTGTCGTGCTCGCTTCGGCAGCACATATACTAAAAAAAGATTTATTTGTCTGCCCTCGGCTCAGGTCATGATTCCAGGGTCCTGGGATCGAGCCCCGCATCGGGCTTCCTGCTCAGTGGGAGGCCTGCTTCTTCCTCTCCTACTCCCCCTGCTTGTGTTCCTTCTCTCGCTGTGTCTCTTTCTCTCAAACAAATAAATAAAATCTTAAAAAAAAAAAAAAAAAGATTTATTTGAGGGGCACCTGGGTAGCTCAGCCAGTTAGGAGGCTGCCTTCGGCTCAGGTCATGATCCCAGGGTCCTGGGATAGAGCCCCACAAATGGGATCCTTGCTCAGGGAGCATGCTTCTCCCACTCCCTCTGCTGCTCCCCCTGCTTGTGTTTTCTCCCTTTCTCTCTAATCAATAAATAAAATCTTAAAAAAAAAAAAAAATGTATTTGAGAGCCAGCAAGTGCATGCGTGAGCAGGGGAGGGGTAGAGGGAGAAGAACAATCTCAAGCAGACTCCCCTCCAAGCATGGAGCCCAAGTGGGGGGCGCTTGATCCCACAACCCCGAGATCATGACCTAAGCCAAAACCAAGAGTTGGACACTCAACTGAGACACCCAGGCACCCAATGATGTCGTACTTTTTTTTAAATACATATTTTTAAAGATTTTATTTATTTATTTGACAGAGAGAGAGGAAAGAGAGCGCGCACAAGCAGGGGGGAATGGCAGGCAGAGGCAGAAGCAGAGAAGCAGACTCTCCGCTGAGCAGGGAGCCCAATGTGGGACTTGATCCCAGGACCTTGGGATCATGACTTTAGCTGAAGGCAGCCGCTTAAACTGAGCCACCCAGGCACACCCATAGCTGTTTGCTTCTGCTGCCTTATTTCTCTAGGATAAATCCTGGGGGTAAGATCACTAGATAAAATAAAAGGAACTTTTCTCACTTAAGATTTCTTCTAAAATAGTACTATATTTGCTTAAAATTTAAATGGCATCAAATTGGGCGCCTGGGTGGCTCAGTTGGTTGGGCGACTGCCTTCGGCTCAGGTCATGATCCTGGAGTCCCGGGATCGAGTCCCGCATCGGGCTCCCTGCTCGGCAGGGAGTCTGCTTCTCCCTCTGACCCTCCCCCCTCTCCTGCTCTCTCTCTCTCATTCTCTCTCTCAAATAAATAAATAAAAATCTTTAAAATAAATAAATAAATAAATGGCATCAAATTAATGAGAAATGTACTGGGTGATGGATATTGGGGAGAGTATGTGTTGTAATGAGCACTGGCTATTATACAGGACTGGTGAGTCACAGACCTGTACCCCTGAAACAAGTAATACATTATATATTAATGGAATTTAAATTAAAAAATAAAAAAAAATGAGAAATATAATGTGGCAAAAATGCTGTCACTATTTTAAAATTTCTTTAGATGTTTAGATGGCTTTGGAATCCAAACAATAAAAATAAATTTAAGTAGTTTTCAAATAGGCCCCAAGCTATTTTTAGGATTTCTGATATGTAAAGCCATGCTGTTTTCCAAAAGCCTTGCATCAATTTTAAGCACTACATTTATGTACCATTTTAATCATGGCCTTGCCAGCAGCGCTATCAACAACCTTTCCCCTGATAGTCTAGTATGCATAAAACCCCAAATTTGCTTTCAGCTTAAATCCATTTTTAAAAAAATAATTACTGAGGGCAAAACATTTTTTAAAATCTGTGATTAATTCTACAGATGTTTTTGATTAGCTGTTTAAAAGACAATTCTGGGGATGCCTGGGTGGCTCAGTCGTTAAGCGTCTGCCTTCGGCTTGGGTCATGATCCCGGGGTCCTGGGATCGAGCCCCGCATCGGGCTCCCTGCTCGGCGGGGGGCCTGCTTCTCCCTCTCCCACTCCCCCTGCTTGTGTTCCTGCTCTCGCTGTGTCTCTTTCTGTCAAATAAATAAATAATCTTTTTAAAAAAAAAATAAATAAACAATAAAAGACAATTCTGGAAAAAAAAAAAAAAGACAAGAATGTAGTCTGGCTTAGTAAAGAATCCACAAGCAAAATGTGCTACTATATCCTGTCACAATGAGCTTTAAAAGCATCTGACCTTACAGATCATCTATAAAATGTGAGAAGTGTTAAGTATTCTTAATTTAATATTATACATAAACCACACTAAAATACCTTTCATTAAGCAAAAGGCAACATTTTAGATGCAGGGAATTTTAACCGCATTGGCATAGTTAAGACCAAAAAGATAAAGTGGACACTGCCAGCTTATCTTCAGCCCTTGCCTTTAACAGGCTAACAAACACAACTTGAAACACAGCTGAGTCTTGCTGTTCTATGAGACAGTGAAGGGATTTCCTCAGTATTTACATATGTATTAATATAACCAGTTATATCAGTCTAAATATAAAATCAATCTATAGGTTTAGAGATGGCATTTACCGACTCCATGAAAAGCTGAACATTACTGGGGCGCCTGACTGGCTCAGTTAGTGGAGTATATGACTCTTGATCTCTGGGTTGTGGGTTTGAGCCCCATGTTCGGTGTATAGATTACTTAAAAATAAAATTAAACGGCACCTGGGTGGCTCAGTTGGTTAAGCGACTGCCTTCGGCTCAGGTCATGATCCTGGAGTCCCAGGATCGAGTCCCGCATCGGGCTCCCTGCTCGGCAGGGAGCCTGCTTCTTCCTCTGACCCTCCCCTCTCTCATGCTCTATCTCTCATTCTCTCTCTCAAATAAATAAATAAAATCTTAAAAAGCAAATAAAATTTTTTTAAAAAGCTGACCATTACTAATCAATTATAATCAAATCTCTGTAAGGAGAAAACAAAGACAGCACTTGCTGAACCAGAATTACTATCAAAGTTCAAAAAGCTGATCCTATTCATTTAACCACAAGCCAATCTTATTTAAATCAGGACTGTCCAAAAGAAATACTCTATCAGCCATTCATAATCTGAATTCTGGTGTATGATACCAGTTTAAATATGGTACACATAAAAAGACATGAGACATTTTTGTTTTGTAATAAAGTGGTGGCCAATTATTACTCCTTAGCTTTTTTGAGATAAGCTATCAAGTCTGCCCTTTCTCCTGTCTTAATGTCACGAAGATAATTTTTGTTCCAGGGATGTACTTCTTGGGTTTATCCAAATATTCCATCAGTGTCTCCTCTCCCCAGGTGATGCCTTTGTTCTATTTATTATTTTACTTATTTATTTGAGAGTGAGAGAGCTGGCACAAGGCGGGAGGGGCAGAAGGACAAGCAGACTCCCTGCTGAGCATGCCCAATGCAGAGCTGGATCCTCTGACCCCAAGATCATGACCTGAGCTGAAGTCAGACGCTCAACCGACTGAGCCACCCAGGTGCCCGGATACCTCGTTGGCATCCTTTTAAGAAAATCCAGGGGCGCGACTTGTCTTTCGCTCAATAGACCATAGAGATTTGGCCCAGTTTTATGCTTGCCTTGCCTCTCTTTTCGACAGTATAGCACTGGGCACATTTCTGAACAAAAATCTTCTTGCCCTTCTCAACACTACCCATTTTTAAATTGCTCTTCCATTGCACGTCAAATGAAGGTGACTGCTGGCAAGCCAGATGTCCCACTCTTTCATGTGCAAAAACGTTTTGTTTTTTTTTTAAAGATTTTATTTATTTGACAGAGAGAGACACAGCAAGAGAGGGAACACAGGCAGGGGGAGTGGGAGAGGGAGAAGCAGGCTTCCCGAGGAGCAGGGAGCCCGATGTGGGGCTTGATCCCAGGACTTTGGGATCATGACCTGAGCCGAAGGCAGACGCTTAACGACTGAGCCACCCAGGCACCCCGTGCAAACACTTAAAAAAAAAAATATTTTATTTATTTATTTGAAAGAGAAAGAGAGAGAAAACAAGCAGGGAGGAGGGGCAGAGGGAGAGGGAGAAGCAGGCTCCCTGCTCAGCAGGGAGCCTGATGCGGGGCTTGATCCCAGGACCCTAGGATCATGACCTGAGCCTAAGGCAGCCACTTAACCGACTAAGCCACCCAGATGCCCCAACGAGCAAACACTTTTTGATGTATTTACAGTTGTATTGCATTGTTGAGAAAGATCTGTATTCACATCCTTCATCAGTTTATATACTAGTTTTTGTTATAAAACTGAATGAGCTATTTTTTTTTTTAAGATTTTATTTATTTATTTGATAGAGAAAGACACAGCGAGGGAGGGAACACAAGCAGGGGGAGTGGGAGAGGGAGAAGCAGACTCCCTGCTGAGCAGGGAGCCCGATGCAGGACTCGATCCAGGGACTCCAGGATCATGACCTGAGCCAAAGGCAGTCGCTTAACCAACTGAGCCACCCAGGCGCCCTGAATGAGCTATTTGATAGATTTGATTCCACTCAACACTGGTTTACTTTTAAAAGATATTTGACTTGTAACTTATGAATCAGTCTTCAGTTAGTTTTGGTAAAAGAAGTGGCTATAGTCATCATGCCCAAATTGTTATCCAAGTATATTAGCACCACAATTAAATATTTTTTGCTTGATAAATTTTGAATTAAAATTTCAGTTTTTAAACTTCAAAAACTATCAAAAGAGTGAAGAGTGAAGTTTTTTTTTTTAATGCTTATCAAGAGGAGGCAAACCTTAGCTTGATAATTTTCTATTGTCTTTTTTTTTTTTTTAAAGATTTTATTTATTTGACAGAGAGAGCGAGAGAGGGAACACAAGCAGGGGGAGCAGGAGAGGGAGAAGCAGGCTTCCCGCCGAGCAGGGAGCCCAATGCGGGGCTCGATCCCAGGACCCTGGGATCATGACCCAAGCCGAAGGCAGACGCTTAACGACTGCCACCCAGGCGCCTCTATTTCTATAGTCTTAATACATGTAGTAGAGTTTGTTTTTTGGAACTGAGGTACAAAACAAATTTAGTAAATGTAACAACGGAAAGAACACTGGATTAAATGTGAGAAGACCTGCACTCTACACTTCAATCTGCCTCAAATTTGATTTGCTACCCAAGACCAGTCCTTTAACCTCCCTTTGATGAGTTTTTCCATCTGTTCTATCTTTACCTTGCTCAAAAACCTCCAGTAATTCCCCATCTCAGGGTGAAAGGCAGTATGTCCTTAAAAGTACCTTCAGGGTCTAGCAGGCATCCTCTCCCAAATTCCTTATTATTCTTCCTCCGTTCACTGGGCTCCAGCTCCTCAGTTCACTGGGCTCCGGGCACAGTGATCTTGAACACACCAAACTGTCTTTAAGATATCCACAGTTCCTTGCCATTCACCTCCTCCAAGTTCTCACTCTCATGTCATTTTCTGAGACCCTCTCTGAAATGGAAAACTCTTTCCCTGCCACCACCTCCCCTACACACAGCCCCTCCCTATCACCATCTGACATTGAATTTCACTTCTTTACTGTTTCTCTCCTCTACCTGAATGTTAAGTCCTCGGGGCGCCTGGGTGGCTCGGTCGGCTCAGGTCATGATCCCAGGGTCCTGCGATCGAGGCCCGCATCGGGCTCCCTGCTCGGCGGGAAACCTGCTTCTCCCTCCCACCACCCCCCTGCTTGTGTTCCCTCTCTCACTGTCTGTCGAGTAAATAAATAAAATATTTTTTAAAAAAGAGTGTTAAGTCCTCAAAGCTATATCCACAGAACCTAAGAACAATGCCTGGCACATAGTGGCCACTCAGTAAATATTTGTTGAATGAATAACCTAACCTGCAAAACGAGGTTACCAGGGCTGACAGATCATCCATCAGTAAGGTGAAGCCGTGTACCTCCTCTTAACTATGTGCTGACTTAACGCCCAGACTCCTGGCACTATCAGTCCGGGGAAGCCCAGTGCTCTCTGGGCGGGTACTCACTTTGGAGGAGCCTGCGGTGGCGACGGCCTCTGGGTCTCCTTCCTCGTGGACCAGGTCGAACAGCTGGAAACCTGCGTCCTCGGATGCTTCTGGGTTTCCCAGTGCGTCTTCGGACTCTGGGCCACCCGAGGGAATCCCCGAGGACCGGCGGCCAGAGATCACCCTGTAGCGGCCCTCCTGCCGGATCTCCCGAACCGAAGCGCGGAGATCGCGGCGGATACGCTGCTGGCTGCCCCGGGAAGGGCGCAGGGCGGCTCGAACGAGCGCCTGGACTGGCTCCTCCTGGAAGGTGGTAGGGGAGGGAAGCCGGCGTAAGCAGGAGGTTCGTCAACGGGTCAGGGATACAATTTCGTCCCGGCAGTGCCCTAAGATCCCCTTCAAACACCGGCTCCATCCCGCCCAATACCTGGGAGCGCACAGTGGCCACCAATTGGAAGACATTATTCTCTGGCCCTCTCTCCAGATCCTCGGAGGGTGTCTTTTGAGTCGCCGACTCGACGGCGCCGCTCCGGAGGCGTTTACAAGAGAGGACAAGGGCCTCGGCAGGCTCTGCGCTGCGCTTCCGCTTCACGCGAAGCACTGCAGTCCTGCCGGCCTCCATAGCGGCTGTCGCGGAGCACTGTGGGAACGCGTGGGGTGCGACGGGAGAGCCTTCAAGTTCCGCTTCCGGGCCTCGCTCCCGGCACGCTCAGCGGGCGCTGGGAGGTCCCGCCCCCTCTCGCCAGCCGCGGCCAGGTGGAGGCGGCGGCGGAAGTGAACGGAACGGTTTCTGCGGCGGGTGAGGCCCTGGGCGGGTTGGGAAGGTGGGGTCGCAGTAGAGTCCCGAGTGCAGCCATCCTCTGTTCACAGCCCAAGGTCTCGGGCTGACGGACCTGGCGTGGGCGTTTGGGGCCGCCAGGGTTTCCGTCTGTTTCGGATTCTCGAGGACCTTTCTAGAGTCCTTATGGGGCGGCTGAGAGCCCCTCCTGGGCTGGCAAGAGAACTGGGAAACGGTTCTGTTCGGTGACTTCCACGGGGACCTGGATTATACTACTTGGCGCCTCCTCTCAGCGACAGAGACTCGAACCGCAAACATACGGAACTCCAAGCATCGCACCCCTAGCTGGGCCACGTTTCTTGGATTCAGGGAACTGCTTATGGGCTCGCTTTTCCCAGTCACTGTGTTGAGTAGTTGGAAACCGGTCCATTCACCACACAGCCAGAGCGGCCCTGTAAAAGCGTACATCTGACGTGGACATTTTTGTGCTTAAAACTCTTGAGTGGCTCCCAGTGCATGTAGAACAAAATCCAAACATCTTTCCGAACCCAGCTTGGCCCAGTGTGATTTGCAGAAGCCCACCGGTATAGCCTATTTTACCTCTGCTCAGAGTGCTTCAGTCACTCAGGCTTTTGTCAGTTTTTGCTTATGCACTTAGTTATTTTTCCCCCCCGTAGGGAAAATAGGGGTAGGGGAAAAGTAGGGCTAAGGTTTCCAGAAACATAAGCACTACTCTTCCATAACTTTTAACCTGGCTTATCTTGCATGTCTCAATTTAAATGCCACCTTCCTCAGTCTTTCCATAGCCTTGTTACTCTTTTTAATAGCATCCTGCATATTTCCTTTCTTGCACCCATACAGTCTGGGATTGTTTATCCTTAGTCTCTCCCTCATGAAAACCTAATCTGTTGGAGGACAAAGATCTCCTTTTTTTGTTTATGGGAGTCCTCCAGTCCCAAATGCGGTGTTTGGCATTGTGTAAATTTTACTAAAATTTTGAATGAATGAAGCAAATACCTGCTCTGAAGTCTGACAGGTAATCCACTTGGGGCTTGGCAGGGTGGTTTCCATTCCCTCCTTATAAACCATCACTTGAGTTGACAGGTTTTGGAGAATGAGGAGGGGGGTGTCAAAATATCTCTTGAATCTGGAGTGTGGCTCCTTTTGGGAGAAGACAAGTTGTAATAATAAATGAGGGGATTTCTCAGTAGATGTGTAGTTCTCACCCAGAGAGGTTACAGGACATGTTTCCCACCTGCAAGCATTTATTTACATTTATATGAAACCAGTAACCTCTCCGGTGTGAAAAAAAACTGTAGTCCTTTGTAAAGCTCAAGCAAGAGCACAGACAAAAAGGGAATTCCATAGATTAGAATACTACACTGTTAACCTTTAAATGACTTCAGAGTTGATCCCACATACCCCACAGGATAAGGGTTTCAGGGTTCTCCACAGTATGTACCCCACTGACATGTTTGACTCCTTGTTCAGTTTTACTTCAGCTAAACTGGTTTATTCACTGCGCATGACTGAGTCTTTCTAATCTGGTGAAGTGCCCTCTCCCTCCCATGCTTGCCTAAATCGTAGCCATCTTTTAAGTCTTCACTGAACATTCAGCCGGATGTGGCCATTTCTTTCTACTGTAGCATTTTTTTGGTTACAGTTTTCTTTCTTTCTTTTTTTTTTTTTAAAGATTTTATTTATTTATTTGACAGAGACACAGCGAGAGAGGGAACACAAGCAGGGGGGAGTGGAAGAGGAAGAAGCAGAATTCCCGCCGAGCAGGGAGCCCGATGCGGGGCTTGATCCCAGAGCTCTGGGATCATGACCTGAGCCAAAGGCAGACGCTTAACGACTGAGCCACCCAGGCGTCCCGGACATAGTTTTCTAAAGCACATTATGGATTCTGATAGTTGTACTCTTTTTTTTTTTTTTTTTAATTAGCAGGAGATGTTCACAGTTGATTCTTTTTTTTTTTTTAAAGATTTATTTTTATTTATTTGACAGAGAGAGAGAGAGCGAGAGACGGAACACAAGCTGGGGGAGTGGGAGAGGGAGAAGCAGGCTTCCCGCCGAGCAGGGAGCCCGATGCGGGGCTCGATCCCAGGACCCTGGGATCATGACCTGAGCCGAAGGCAGACGCTGAACCGACTGAGCCACCCAGGTGCCCCGTTCACAGTTGATTCTAGCAAAGCTTTTTAACCTATAGGTTGCAGCCCACCAATTATGAAATCAATTTAGTGGATCATGATCAATTTATTTTTTAAAAGTTTTATTTATTTATTTGAGAGAGAGACAGAGCTGACCACAGAGATAGCGAGAGAGAACATCAAGCAGGGTGGAGGGAGAGGGAGAAGCAGGCTCCTGGATGAGCAGGGAGCCCGACACAGGGCTTGATCCCAGGACTCTGGGATCATGACCTGAGCCGAAGGCAGACTTAACTGACTGAGCCACCCAGGCACCCCAGATCGTGATCAATTTAAAAAAAATGAAATAGAGTAGAATATATCAGAGGGCCTTGCTGACAGGAAGGCTAAATACTGTTTAGTGAAAGCTTATGTTTATGTGTGTGTGTTGTGTCTTGATGTAAAGTATATTTCTTACTGAGGTTGCCACAAAGTTTGAGAGCCACTAGATGAGAGGATGGATACACTGAGATTTTAGAAGTCGAGTTTCACTGAAGGATAAATTGACTACTTTGAACCAGACCACTGACTGCCTCAGTCTTTTCTTTTTTTTTTTTTTTTAAAGATTTTATTTATTTGACAGAGAGAGACACAGTGAGAGAGGGAACACAAGCAGGGGGAGTGGGAGAGGGAGAAGCAGGCTTCCCGCAGAGCAGGGAGTCTGATGCGGGGCTCGATCCCAGGACCCTGGGATCATGACCTGAGCCGAAGACAGATGCTTAACGACTGAGCCACCCAGGCGCCCCTGCCTCAGTCTTTTCAGAAAAGATTTTCCCCGTCCTCATTTGTAAGAATTCAGTGTTCGGGGCGTTTGGTTAGTCTAGATAACTTCAAGAGAAAGGCCATAATTCTGGCCAATTAAGTGCCTTAGGGACGTTTTAGGGATCTATGGAGTAGGCATTCTTTCTAAGGTTTCCTGAAGAAGGATCAGTGTTTAACAGGAAATGAAGGGAAGTGTGGAACACTTGATGTTTTCTGAGGGTAAGAGGCAGGATGCTGGAAGAGCTCAGACTTGCAGAGAGGTGCCTTCAGACTTTGAGGTGTGGTGTTTCTCTGTCAGAAGTAGATCTCTGCGGAAATAGCGCACACAAGACATGAATCTGGCAACATTTATTTGAAGGATGTTTTTTAGATGAATATTCTTTTATTTTTTTAAAGATTTTATTTATTTATTCATGAGAGACAGAGAGAGAGGCAGGGGGAGAAGCAGGCTCCCAAGGAGCAAGGAGCCTGATGTGGGACTCGATCCCAGGACTCTGGGATCATGACCTGAGCCAAAGGCAGATGCTCAACCATCTGAGCCACCCGAGTGCCCTAGATGAATATTCTTTTAAATTTTTATTTCTTTAGGGGTGCCTGGGTGGCTGAGTGGGTTAAGTGGCTGCCTTCAGCTCAGGTCATGATCCCAGGGTCCCTGCTCATCAGGAAGTGTGTTTCTTCCTCTCCCTCTGCCCCTCTGCGTGTTTGTGCGCGCGCGCACTCTCTAATAAAATCTTAAAAAAATTTTTTTTAATTTCTGTAATCTCTATACCCAATGTGGGGCTCTAACTCAAGACCCTGAAATCCAGAGTTGCACACTCTATAAAGAATGAGCCAGACAGGCACCCCTAGATGAAGACTTTTTAAAATTGCTTTTAAAACCAAACATTGAGTAAGAAGTACTGGTTACTAAAAAATGGTCAGGCATAAAGAATGACAGTATCGTGAACCTCTTTAATCCTACCACCCATTTATGGAAGAAACAGTGCTATTTTGAAGTCCCCTCTGTGGCCCTCCTTGATCCCAGGCTTTTCCTTTCCCTCTTAAGGGTAACCACGGTCCTCGTTCCCTTCTATGGCTTTTTAGTGTGATCCCTAAAGGATATATGGTTTTTGTTTTGCATAATTATAATTTTATATAAATGTAATCATACTGTATGTATTCTGTGATTTGCTAATTTTTTGGCTCAACATATTTCTGGGATGTTTGCTTATAGCTGTGGTTTATTTGTTTAGATGAAGGTTTTCCTAGTTTGTTCGAATTGCTCTTTATTATTTTTCCCTTTTTTTTTTTTTTAAAGATTTTATTTCTTTATTTGTCAGAGAGAGAGAACACACAAGCAGGGGGAGAAGCAGAATCCCCGCTGAGCAGGGAGCCCAATGCGGAACTCGATCCCAGGACCCTGAGATCATGACCTGAGCCCAAGGCAGACGTTTAACCCGACTGAGCCACCCAGGCGTCCCTTCATTATTTTTCCTTAAACTAAGTGTGTTTGATATACTGAGGCCGTATTGGCGGCACTCTTTTACCACCACCCCAGTCTCTGTTTCTCCTTTCCTATTAGCCTCCTGTTCCCTCTGCTTTAGTTCTCTTCTCACATGCCTTTACTTTGAGGCTCATTTGACCTGTGTTGGAATCACTGAGGACTGCTGAAGTTTCCAGATAGCTTTATGAATTTATGTATTATAGTTTTTGATGTTATATGCTGAATATAAAATCAGATAACTTGCTGGAAAGATTAAAATACTGATTAACAAATATTTTCAGGGGCTTTGACAGTTTTGTGTATTTCTTGATTTTTTTTTTTCCTTTTTCTTTTTGGTCTTTAAAATTTTTTTTCTCTCCATTTTGGGTATTATGATGTGAATAGATTTCAGACGATTAGACCTGTCCACAGGAAGTGAGCTGGCAAGGCTGCGTTTCTGTGCTAAAACCGAGGAGCTGATTGGCACCATGAAAGTCTTCTGCGGGCGGGCCAATCCGACCACTGGATCTGTGGAGTGGCTGGAGGAGGATGAGCACTATGATTACCACCAGGAGATTGCAAGGTAACAAGGGTGTGTTCACAATTGGTTGCAGCTGGGTGGGGCATTTGATCTCAAAGCAGGAGCCCTGGAATGGGATCTGAATATGGACTAGGCATTACCTAGTGCTGCTCTTCAGGGCAGATATTGGTCATGAGCAGGTCTGCTTAGCCAGATAGGTTTGTGTGGGAGTGAGGCAAAGTCATTTCTGTGTGGAGAGTCAGATATCACGTAGCAGCCTTATTGGAGTCTTGGAGGGTCTGTCTCATGGAGCAAAGAGGACCCAAGGGTCAGTAGTAGTAGTAGTAGTTAGTAGTAGTAGTAGTAGTAGTAGTAGTAGTAGTAGTAGTAGTAGTAATAGTAGTTAGTAGTAGTAGTAGTTGGTAGTGGTAGTGTTTATGAAATTTAATCATTTACTTGTGCTACCGAAATGGTGCTACATTTAACATATGGTTAAATTCTCTTGAATGGAAAAAGTGAAAAAATGTGTCTTTTTTTTCCTTGGATGGGATCTTTAAACCTGCGTAAGCGAGTTACTGTTCTTTAGCAATCATTAAGTGCATACAACATGCTAGCACCGTGCTAGGACTGTGAATACCAAAATGAAGATGATAGGGTTCCCATCCTCAAGGGACATGCAGTTTGTGTTTTAAGATTTTATTTATTTGTCAGAGAGAGAGAGACAGCACAAGCAGGGGAAATGACAGGCAGAGGGAGAGGGAGAAGCAGGCTCCCCGCTGAGCAAGGAGCCTGATGGGGGACTTGATCCCAGGACCCTGGGATCATGACCTGAGCCGAAGGCAGACGCTAACCAACTGAGCCACCCAGGCGTCCCAGGGATATGCCGTTTTGTCAAGAGACAGACATAGAAAAAATTATGACAGTGAGAGAAAGACCAGTGGATACAGGCACAAGAGTTCATGGAAGCAGCAAGAACAGCTGGGCTGGGGAGTGATAGTTGAGTGATTTCCCAAATCTAGAAGGAGGGAAATTGCTTTCTGAGCTGCAGGGATTCCATGTAACCTTCCAGATGAACTGATTTGGGGGGTTGCAAGCAGTTTGAAGGGGCTGGAATGGGGTACAAAAGCAGGGCTGTGGTGAGAGAGGATACTGAAAAAGGTAGGCAGGGTCATATTGTGAAGGGTGGTGGCAAAATGCAGGAAGAGGAGCATGAGAGTAAGTCTGGGCTCTGCCTTGTCTCAAGTCTGACATTGGTCAAGCTGCTTCACTTCCTGGAGCCTCAGTATGATAATACATGGCTTGATATATGTAATAATGTACATTTCTTCATATATCTTTATTTTAAGGTTGATGAGTGAGTGAAATACAGTGTGTGGTGCAGAATAAGGGATCAAAAACATTACCTTCTTTCTAAAGATATGGGACATTATTTTCTGAGTGATTGAGATGTTAAACAGGGAACAAACAGATTAGGTTGCGTTTTGGAACGTTTACTGAGAACAGTGTGGAAAGTGGGTTGGAGGGAGCGGAATCCATTTGGGTGCTATTGCAACCCCACAGGTGAGGCAGTAGAGGTGGGGAGAGGAGGAGACAGCTTCGAGGGGGCTTGAGTTTGGTAACTCACTGGATGCAGTGAAGGAACGAGAGAGAAAATTAAAGAAGCACCCAAGATTTCTGGTTAGAGTGAAGGAGTGGAAGGAGCTGTTGTTCCCGAGGGAGAACACAGGAGAAATGGGTGTTGCTGGGAAGAGGAAGGTGATGGAGATTAGGTATCTGGGTTTGGACATCCAGGTAGAGATGCCAGTGGGCAGATAAACATGGGTCTGGAGCCAATTTGCAGTTGTTAGAATTGAAACTAGAGGAGATTGCAGGCTCTCAGAGAGGGTATGGAATGAGAAAGGTAGAGGGCTGAAGAAGGAATCCTGGAAGAGGGGAGGCAGGAGAACCAGGAGGGAATGGCCAGAAAGTGGGAAAGAGGTGAGCGTTCCAGGAAGAGGGAGTGTCCACCTGGGACAGAAATCCTGGATGTTACTGATGGAGTGGGCTAGTAGTGCTTTGGGGGAGTGATGTGTCTGTGGAGTGGTGGGGAGTGGTGGGGTGATGAAGCTGGGAAGATGGGGACCAGAAATGCCTCTTGAAAGGCAGAGAAAGGCAGAACCAGATTTCAACTACACATTCGTAGGTCGGTTCACATGTAAAAGCCTTGTTGTGCCATTAAAAAAATACAACAATGGGGCGCGTGGGTGGCTCAGATGGTAAAGCATCTGCCTTCGGCTCAGGTCATCGAGCCCCGCATAGGGCTCCCTGCTTGACGGGGAGCCTGTTTCTCCCTCTCCCTCTCCCTCTACTGTTCCCCCTACTTGTGCTCTCTCGCTCTCTCTGTCAAATAAATAAAATATTAAAAAAAAAATAAAAACAACAACACTATTCTTTTAGTACAGTGCTCCTCAAAGTGTAGGGTATGAACTATGTCACGCTTGCCTGGGGCACCAGTTCAAGTGCATATTTCCAGACTCTGCCCAGTTTTCTGGGTCAGGATCTATTTGCATGTATCATGGGAATCTGCGTTTAAAATAAGCTCTCCAGGCTGCTTGGTTGGCTCAGTCAGTAGAGCATGTCTGTGACTCTTTTTTTTTTTTTTTTTAATTTTATTTTATTATGTTATGTTAATCACCATACAATACATCATTAGTTTTTGATGTGGTGATGTATGTGACTCTTGATCTCAGGATTGTGAGTTCAAGCCTCATGTTGGTTAGGCGTAGAGCCTACTTTAAAAAAACAAAAACTCTCCCGTGATTCTGATGTTGACCCGAAGAGGGAGGTCCTCTGTTGATTGAGAGTGTCTGAGCTCTTACCTGGAACTCAAAAGGCATTTTTGGGCTGGGACTGCTGAGTTCTGGAGGTTTATCCTGATCCTGCCAGAGATTTTCCAAGTTTGTGAATTGTTGTGACAAAATACGGAAAAGCAGCTCTCCTCCCTTTAACAGCCTGTAGTTTGGTGAACTCTTCGTTCTCCCTCATGAGGTAAGGGAAAGTGCTGGGCATGACACCCCTCACTTACACAGCAGGTGTATACTTTTCCTGATTCGTCTCTGCAGTGTTGCATCTGTGATTATCCCAGGGTCCTGGGATCAAGCCCCTTGTAGGGCTCCCTGCTCAGCAGGGGAGTCTGCCTCTCCCCTTCCCCCTGCTCATGTTCTCTCTCACTCAATATCTCTCTTTCAAATAAATAAAATCTTAAAAAAAAAAAAAGTTTAAAAACGGGCCTGGATTAGAGATGTAAGGTACAGCACGGGGAATATAGTTAATAATATTGTAGTAACGTTACATGGTGACTACATTTACTCTAGTGAACGTTGAGTGTAGAATTGTCAAATCACTATGTTGTACACCTGAAACTGATGTCACATTGGGTATCAGTTATGGTTCAGTAATAAAAAATGAAAAATAAAATGGGCTGGCCTGGATGTTTGTTCCATCTGATTAGGAATGCATTATATATGTGAATGCTCTCATAGGTTGATGGATATCATTATTAGTAGAGGTTTCTGACTTGTCTTTTTGTTTTGTTTGTTTTTTAGATCATCCTATGCTGATATGCTGCATGACAAAGACAGAGTAAGTGTAAAAGGAAACCATTAGCTCGCTGTGGGGTTTGAAACCTGGAGTTACAAGGTTAAAATTTCCCTCAAAAAACCACAAAAACCATTTCCTCCAGAGGCATGATGGTAGAATAATGTAGATGGGCATCATGGCGCAGTGGTCGGGAAATCAGTCAGGAGGCTAGGGCCTACTTCCAGCTCTGCTGTTTACCTGAGTGTGACCTTGGAGAAGACATAAGACCTCTGCAGATCTTGTTCATTAGGATTTAAAAGGAATGGGATCTCTGTAGCTGATCTCCATTTTCTCTTCTAGATAAAAATTCTCTAATTACACAGGTTTACCTTGTATAGTCCTTTGTAATTTTAAAATCAAATCTCTAGAGGCCACAGCAGACTATTTTGTAGAGCACATCTGGCTTCCATTGCACGGTGACATTTCAGCTTTTTTTTTTTTCTTTTCTTTTCTCATTTTTGTTTCATCTGAGTTTTCTTTTCCTGTTTGAATTATGTTATAGTTCTGGTCTTAGGGTGGCAGCAACGCAGGTTTTTCTGGTCTATAAGAAACAGGGCTGGGGCGCCTGGGTGGCTCAGTTGGTTAAGCGACTGCCTTCGGCTCAGGTCATGATCCTGGAGTCCCGGGATCGAGTCCCACATCGGGCTCCGTGCTCGGCAGGGAGTCTGCTTCTCCCTCTGACCCTCCCCCCCCTCCTGCTCTCTCTCTCTCATTCTCTCTCTCAAATAAATAAATAAAATCTTTAAAAAAAAAAAAAAGAAGCAGGGCTTGACTAGTCATTCTCATCTGGATGGCTCAGAAATGGGGAGGCTTGAAGGAGAAGGATGCAGGGCCACAATTAAGAACTGAGCAATGCAGGGGCGCCTGAGTGGCTCAGTCGGTTAAGCGGCTGCCTTCAGCTCAGGTCATGATCCCAGAGTCCTGGGATCGAGCCCCGCATCGGGCTCCCTGCTCGGCGGAGAGCCTGCTTCTCCCTCTCCCCCTGTCTGCCGCTCTGCCTACTTGTGCTCTCTATCTCTGTTAAATAAATAAATAAAAATCTTTAAAAAAAAAAAAGAACTGAGCAGTGCAGGGCAGGAGAAGGATCAGGGGACATGGTCGTGAGGCTATGTTGATGGTGGGGTCTACTTCATCCAGCCCTGGTTAGCTGCTCAGCCTGCATAATTCTTGGCAACATCATGACAGAACAGTCTCCTTAAGCATCATTAGTTTGTAGGCCACACCAAGGGGGGCTAGGTGCCTCCCTGATTTTCATCAAATACCTGAGTGCCTTTGCTGAGCTGTTGGGGAATTACAGAATGTGGAACAAACATTGTTCCTGGTTTTGACTAATTTTCTCTAGCTTGATGGTCTTGGCTTCTTAGTGGATTCTTGGGTCTGTGAGCCTCTCTGATTTTAGTGTCATCTGCAAAGTGGATCCTTTTTGCCTCAGCTTCCAGGGTATTTGACAAATGGCATCGCCATCCTTTCAGGCAGGCCAGAAAGATGGCACCCTTTTCCTCATCTGAGCCTGCAATCTTTCGTCAAATCCTGTGCATCTTTCAGCCCCACTGCCTGCTCAGACCTAGTGTTGGCTTCTCTTTTTCTTTCTCTATCTAGCAGCCCAAGGGGTCTTTCTGAAATGCCAGTCTCTGTTATTCCTCTGCTTGAAACCCTGAGAATCCTCTTTAGCACCCTCCTTGGTGGCCTCTCATTGCTGTCAAGGTAAAATCCAAACTCCTTGGAGGAATGTTCCTGACTCTTTATTATTTACCCCTTTAACTCTCCCCCCCGCCCTTCTCCCTGTCAGGAAATGGAATCAGAATTTGCCGGGTAGTGGCAGAGCCAAGGTAAACTAATTTCTCTGTACTTTTGCATGTGCCTTACGTTCTGTTATTTTAGAACACTTCCATTGTCCCGTAAAATTAATCTCATGCCTGTTTGCAATCACTCCTGGTGCCCGCTCTCAACCCTCGGCTACCACTGATCGGCTTTCTGTCATTGCAGTTTTGCCTTTCCTAGAAATTTCATATAAATGAAATGATAGTCTTATGTGTCTGTTTTCCTTCATCATGTTTTTGAGGTTCATTCATGTTGAGTATATATTAATATTCAGTCCTTTTTATTGCTAAGTGATACTCCATTATATAGATTTACCATATTTTGTTTATCCATTTACCAGTTGATGGACATTTGGATTATTTTCAGTTTTGGCTATCGTAGTAGTCCTATTTGTAAACATTCACATGTAAGTGATGTGTGGACACATTTTCATTTCTTTGGGGTATATATGTATATGTGGAATTGCATATGTTAAATCCATATGTTAAACATACATTTAACCCTGGCTTTATTTTTTATTTATTTATTTATTTATTTTTAAAGATTTTATTTATTTATTTGAGAGAGAGAATGAGATAGAGAGAGAGCATGAGAGGGGGAAGGGTCAGAGGGAGAAGCAGACTCCCTGCTGAGCAGGGAGCCCGATGCGGGACTCGATCCCGGGACTCCAGGATCATGACCTGAGCCGAAGGCAGTCGCTTAACCAACTGAGCCACCCAGGCGCCCTTAACCCTGGCTTTAATTTCCATTTTTTCTAATGACTAATGATGTCAAATATCTTTTCATGTGGTTACTTGCCATCAGAATATCTTTGCTGGGGGTGCCTGGGTGGCTCAGTCGTTAAGTGTCTGCTTTCGGCTCGGGTCATGATCCCAGGGTCCTGGGATTGAGCCCTGCATTGGGCTCTGCTCAGCGGGAAGCCTGCTTCTCCCTCTCTCACTCCCCCTGCTTGTGTTCCAGCTCTCACTGTGTCTCTTTCTGTCAAATAAATAAATAAAAATCTTAAAAAAAAAAATTAGAATATCTTTGGTGTAGTCTAGGGTTATGAACACAGATACGATTCTTTTATTTTTTTAAAGATTTTATTTATTTGAGAGAGAGCGCATGCACACCTGCGCACAAGCAGGGGAAAGGGCAGAGAGAGAAGGAGAAGCAGGCTCCCCACTGAGCAGGGAACCCGATACAGGGCTCTATCCCAGGACCCCGGGATCATGACCTGAGCCGAAGGCAGACGCTTGCTTAACTGACTGAGCCACCCAGGCACCCCCATAGGTATGATTCTTGATAGACAGTGCCCAATTGCTTTTTTTTTTTTTAAAGATTTTGTTTATTTATTTGACAGAGAGAGAGACACAGTGAGAGAGGGAACATAAGCAGGGGGAGTGGGAGAGGGAGAAGCAGGCTTCCCGCCGAGCAGGGAGCCCGATGCGGGGCTCGATCCCAGGACCCTGGGATCATGACCTGAGCTGAAGGCAGACGTTCAATGACTGAGCCACCCAGGCGCCACCGCCCAATTGCTTTTTAAGAGGGCTTCGGTTTCACTGTAGTAGCTTTCAAAATTGGGTAATTAAAAAGTCATAGCTAATTTAATGGGTATCATTAATTGGAGGATACGCCGACCCTGGTTTACTGTTGAGGTTGGAGCTAACGAGGGTTCTCAGGTGATCAGCTCATGGCTGTACTGAAACTCCCAGGCCAATTCCCAGTTCTCCTCTCCTTCTGTTATCCTATAGCCACACAAAGAAAACCATACCCCCCTGCTTTGCGGGGATGTAATGTGTTTGGAAGGCAGCTGTGCTCCCCACTTTACCATCAACTTGATATAATATATTTGTTGTTCAGTTTCCTAGTTTGACAAATCCTGGCAATTGCCATACTGATTTTCTTAAAATTTTTTTTTATTGTGGTAAAAAGCACAGAACATAAAATACCATACTGATTTTATCTAAGACATAAATGCACTTCCTTTAAGAGTCAAATAGTTCTGTAAGGCTTATTGTGAAAAATAGCAGTCCCCTGGTGTGTATTTCCCCCAGACAAAACCTTTTAATGCTTAACCTCAGAGGCAGCCTCATTGTTTCTTTTTGAGCTGTTTGTTTTATTTTTGCTTCCATATATAAGTAGCTATTCTCTTGACTTCCCTGTTGAGAGCTGAGAATTGGGTTTTCTTTCATCTCCTCCTTCCAGCTCATTCCCCTCTCCTCCCAATGCAGTTTATAATTTTTGCTGAATCAATATTCAGTGTTTCAGGCAAGTCAAACTCTATGTACCGCTGTTTAGTATCTCTTTCTGAAAGGTGGTTATGAGGTAAGCACTTACGTAAATCTGTGTTTGTTAAAATCATGTGTTTACTTTATTAGAACTGTGGAAACACTATTCATAGGTGAGCTGTATGGTATACTCCGATCACTTTGCCTTTCTTGCATAACTCTTTCCTAATAATGGTCTTCTTTTTGCTTTGTTTCCTATGTATACATCATTCTTTTATGCCCAAACTTTCCCCCAGTAGTCCAAATTTCCTTTCAGAAGGAAAGGTCAAAACAGTTGGCTAATTTTTTTTTTTAAGATTTTATTTATTTATTTGACATGGGGGGGCGGGGCACAAGCAGGCAGAGCAGCAGCAGAGGGAGAGGGAGAAGCAGACCCCCCTACTGAGCAGGGAGCCCAGTGTGGGGCTCAATCCCAGACCCTGGCATCATGACCTGAGCTGAAGGCAGACACTTAACTGACTGAGCCACCCAGGCGCCCCAGCAATCGGCTATTCTTTCAGTTTTGTCTTCTTGGAGATTATCTCTGGGATCATTTTGACCTGCTTTAGTCCAGACTGGGTGCTCTACAGACTTGCTGTGTATCTGTCATCCTGGGTTTCTTGTTTATTGTCCTGCAGATTTCCTTCATTTCTCTTTTTAGATTGAGTCCTGTTTCCTGGCTCCCGGGTGTTCCTCTGTGGTTCACTCTCTCTTTTTGGCAAAGCACATTCTTCCTCAGTTTCTTATGAGAGGGTGCATGGGAGGTGAGTGTTTTGAAACTTTGCTAATCCTAAAACTTCTTTATTCTGTCCTTACACTTAAGACTTAGGCTGAATATGGATTCTAGTTTGGAAATCACTTCCCATCAGAATTTTGACATTATCCATTTTCTTTTCTTTTTTAATTTTTGAATTTTGGGGGGCTCGAACTCAGAACTCGGAGATCAAGGGTCGCCTGCTCCACCAACTAAGCCAGCCAGACACCCCTATCCATTTTCTTTCAGAGTTCAGTGCTGCTATGTTGAGATCTGGTACCATTCTTGTTCTTTAAAATACTTGTGACATACAGAAGAATAAAACATGTGTGCACAGTTTAAAAAAGAATAATAAAATAAATGCTCATACACTTACCACTCAGCTTAAGAAACAGAACATTACCGTTACTCAGAATTCCCGTGTGTTCCTAGATTGTATTCCCTTCCCTCCCCTCAGAAGTTTCCACTGTCTTGAATTTTCTATCAGTCACTCTCTTGCTTTTCTTTGTAGTTTCACCACCTACTCTGTATTAAAAAGTAAATTCTTAGTTTTGCCTGTTTCTGAACTTCATATAATGGAGTCATACTGTGTTTATACTTTATGACTTGCCTCTTTGCTCACCATTATTTTTGCGATTCATCCATTTTGCATGTAGCTGTAGTTCATTCACTACTGGATACACTTATCCATTGTATAAGTGTATCATTACTTACCTATTCTGTTGGTAGACTTTGGGGTTGTTTCTAGCTTCTTGCTGTTGTAAGTGGTGCTGCTAGAACATTCCATGACCTGTACTCTGGTGCATATGCACACTTTTCTCTAGGTTGTGTATACCTAGGACTGGAGTTGCTGCCTGTTGAGTTTGTTCAGCTTTAGTAGGTAATGTCAGAGTCTCTCCCAAAGCGGTCATGCCTCTCTACATTCTCTTACTTGTGAGTGATCGTTCTTGTTGTTTCATATCCTTGCTAATATTTGGTATTAACCAGTTTTTACATTCTTGTCAATCTGATAGGTATGAACTACTCTGTCAGTGTAGTTTTAATTTGCATTCCTCTGGTTACTACTAAGTATGAGTTCTTTTTGTTTGTTCATTGGCTTTTCATGTTTTTTGTGACTTGGTAATTTACAGGAGTTCTTTATATATTTTGGGGCTAATCACCTGTCAGTTACATGTATTGTAGGTGTCTTTGTGGGTTGTTTTTTCATCTGATAAATGCAAGTTCTTAATGTCAAATTTATTTTATATGTCCTTTATTGGCTGGTACTTTTTGTCTCTTGTTTAAGAAATCCTTCCCTTTGCCAAGGTTTTAAAGGCTATTGGCGATATATAAAATTTCAGTTGATTTTTATTTATCAATTTGAAATTTTGTAATCTTCCTAAGTTTACTTAGTTGTAGTAATTATCTGTAGGTATTTTGGGTTTTTACAGACATTCACGTGTGAATAATAACAATGTTCTTTCTAGACCTTACTTCATTTTTTCTTGCTCTAGTATGTTGGATAGAATTCTCAGGATAAAGTCCACTTCATCTGATTTTTAAAAAATTTATTTGCTGGGGCGCCTGGGTGGCTCAGTCGTTAAGCGTCTGCCTTCGGCTCAGGTCATGATCCCAGGGTCCTGGGATCGAGTCCCACATCGGGCTCCCTGCTCGGCAAGAAGCCTGCTTCTCCCTCTCCCTCTCCCCCAGCTTGTGTTCCCTCTCTCGCTGTGTCTCTCTCTGTCAAATAAATAAATAAAATCTTAAAAAAAAAAAAAATTTGCTAAAAGTTGTTCATAATCTTCAATATCTGCAGCATATATACCGATGCTCCAGCTCACCACTCCCTGCCTTATTCCCAGTTTTTGGTTACTTCTCCTCCCCCCACTTTTTTTGGGACTTATCAGAGGTTCATCAATTTCAGTAGATTTTTGAAATAACTTTTATTAAAAAATCCTATAAAATCTCTATATTCCCTAGTTCATTAATCTTTGTGTTTTATTATTTTTATTTATCTGCTGATTTGGCAGTTACACTGCAGTCCTCTTTCTAATTTTTTGAGGTGGATGCTTACCTTATCGTTTGTCTTTTCTAGTATATGTGCTGCCGAAGCTAGCACTATCGTTTGTCTTTTCTAGTATGTTTCTCTCCAAATAGTGCTTTTAGGTGTACCCCCTGAGTTTTGATATGTAATTTTTAAAAATTCAGTTCTAGATATTTTCTAATCTCTTTTGATTTAGTTTTTTTACCTGTGATTTTAGAATTTCTCAATGTTCAAAAGTCTCTTTAGTTATATTTTTGTTACTGAGATTCCTAACCTGATTGCACTCAGGTCAGAGAATATTGTCCTTTTGATACCAATCTTCTGTTTGTTGTGTACTGTTGCATAACAAATTATCCCAAAATTTAATGGCTGAAGAGTGTTATCATCTCACCATTTCTGTGGGTTTGAAATCTGGGCTCAGCTTCACTGCGCCCCTGGCTCTGGGTTTCTGGCAGGCTGTCATCAAGGGGTCAGCTGGTCATGCAGTCATCTTAAGGCTCAATTGGGAGGAATCCACTTCTAGGTGTTTGGCTTCTTAATGTTTCTTACTAACTTGCCAGCTCATTAGTCATTTAAAAAGATTTGCAAGTATTCCCCCCATCATTATTAGTTCTTTTCAACAGAAGGGTCAGGGTACCTCTTGAGCCAAACTGTTACAGTTAGCACATGTATCTGTTTAAGCTACCAAATACCTGAACTAAAAACAAAGAAATGATTTCCTGGGGAGGGGATTATTTTGTAGACCAGGAACCTGTGTGAATTAGAGTCCAGTCAGGAAACCCAAAGCCAGGTTAGTCCCTTTCAACAGAGGGACTTGGTAACACAGATGTGGGAGGCCTGGGAAGCAAATGGGAGCACCGAGGTTCCCTAGTGGCAGCAGTTGCGGGAAGCAGCTCCGTTGTCTGGGGCTGCAGAAACACCGAGAAGAGTGGGATTCTTGAGCCCGGAAGCGTGGGAGAGGCCCTGTGGAACTGGGGGGGCAGCTGCTGGCGTGCTGCTGCCGTTTGAGGGGCGCGAGGCGGCTGGTGGTGAGAGGACGGCGAGGAGCTGCCTTTGGAGCCGGCCGCCGCTCCTGGGAGGACCCTGAGGAAAGCAGCAGCCGTTTGGGAAGGAGCAAATTTTCTCCGCCCTGCCAGTTGCCCTCTAGTTTCCCTCTTGTCCCTACCGAATAGCTGGCAAAGGAGAGTGTGGTTGGCAGAGCCCCAGCCCCTCGAAGCAGAGTACAGAGGAGGAGTGGGTGTGGAGGGGAGGGACAGTCGCCAAATAAAGGGCAAGAGGCTGACCCAGTGCTCTTGGAGTCTCACAAGGCCTGCCTGACCCAGCTACCCAGGGCTGTTCCTTGAGGCCAGAAAGCCATGGCTTCATGACTTACACTGTTGCTGCCAGCCATGAGTCCCACACTTCACAAAGTACCTTTCCGTTTATTTCCAGTAACTGGTATGAAGTGACAGCTGTTTTCTCCTCTTCTCTTAGAATATAAAATATTACCAAGGTATCCGGGCTGCTGTGAGCAGGGTGAAGGACAGAGGACAGAAGGCCTTGGTTCTTGACATTGGCACTGGCACAGGACTCTTGTCGATGATGGCGGTCACGGCAGGGGCTGACTTCTGCTATGCCATTGAGGTGAGCCACGCTCTTCAGGTGTGTGTCCTGTGTCTTATGTGGGGAGTCCCTCATGCACCTTGCCTGTCCTTTGTTCACACACGTTCATGGAGTGTTCACTCTGTGCCAAGCACAGGGCCGGGTTCTAAGGATATGGAGATGAATCAGACATAATTCCTTCCTCCGGGGGCTCATTTTCTCCTCGGAAAACAGCAGTTCTCAGCCTTGGTTGCATGTCAGAATCACTAAATAGCTTCAAAAAATACTGATGCCTAACTGCCCTCTTCCCCCCCAGTTTTAATTTAATTATTCTGGGATGGGGCCTAGGCATTGGGAGTTTTGACTCTGCACCAAGGTTGAGATCTGCTAGCGTAAATGTCCCCACAGAACCAGCTTTCTTACTATGTTTGTCAAGAATTGGGTGTTTAGGGACACCTGGGTGGGCTCAGTCAGTTAAGTGTATGCCTTTGGCTTGGGTCATGATCTCAGGGTCCTGGGATCAAGCCCCGCATCGGGCTCCCTGCCCAGCAGGGAGTCTGCTTCTCCCTCTCTCTGTCTTTGCCTGCTGTTCCCCCCTGCTTGTGTGCTCGCTCTCTCTCAAATAAATAAATAAAATCTTTAAAAAAAAGAATTGGGTGTTTAATATATGATTAAACATACAGTTTTTCTGGTAATGTCAATAATGCATTCCATTATAGAAAGTATGGTAAATGTAAAATAAAAATAGTGTGTTAACTCATAGTTAACCAGTGTTAAAATTTTGGTGTATATTCTTCCCAGCTTTTGGGAAGGGGTGACATGTATTTAGACACTTTGTCCTATGAAATTTGGTTTGTGTTGTGATTGAGTTACAAATAACAAAGTCTCAAAATAACAGTGGCTTAAACAAGAGAGAAGGGGCGCCTGGGTGGCTCAGTTGGTTAAGCATCTGCCTTCAGCTCAGGTCATGATCCCAGGGTCCTGGGATCGAGCCCCACGTCAGCCTCTCTGCTCAATGGGAGCCTGCTTTTCCCTCTGCTCGCCCTGCTTGTACTTTCTCTCTCTCTCTCTCTCTCAAATAAATAAAATTAAAAAAAAAAAAACCAAAAAACAAGAGAAGTGTTTTGTTTTCTCACACAAAGTCTGAAGGTAGCACGTTGGGGTATTCTACTGAGGCTCTTTCCAGCTCCCCACCCACCATCCCCTCAGTATGGCTCTCATGCTCCCGATCTAGAAAGGTGGGCATTTTAAGGCTGAGGGAATACCATTTTGCATCTTTCAGAGTCATGGCAAACGGCGTCATGGTAGAAATCCAGAAAGGTGGATTGTAGCCAGACTATGGAGGACCTAGTGCTACAATAAAGACTTGAAACTCCCATATCCTGAGTTAGTTCTTAACCTGAAGTAATAGTGGGCTTCAGGTTTCATGGAAGTCCTGAGAGTGGAGTGTGTGTGTGTGTGTGTGTGACTCTGCACTTGTCTGAGGACTTAGTAAAAACATTAAGAGTCACTTTTTGGCCTTTTTGAGTGTCATCAAGATTTTTAATTAAATACAAAGAAATCTGTTTTAGGATTGTTGCCTTAGTTAGCCTTCAGTAGATTTTATTATCTTTACTTTATAAATGAAGAAACTAAGACCCAGAGAGGTTAAAGACTTAACCTCACAGTTAATAAATAGGAGGGCTAGACCTGGAGACTTGGTCTTTTGATTCCTACTTATGGTGCTCACTCTGTAGTCGTAGCTTTGATGGGAGAGTGTGTGAGATTTCTAGCGTGGGTATCTGGGGGGCAGTGATGCCAATGACTGGTAAGAGGAGCTTGGAGGAAGGTCCTTGGTTTGTGGGAAAGAGCATGCATTTCCTGTTGAATGTGCTAAGTAGGAAAAAGGCAAGTCTCAGGGCAGGAGCCAGTGTATGTGTCAACTGCTAATTAAAGATACAGGGTGAGAACATGTTTTTTGACAGAATTGGTAGGACTGTGCTCTTGGGTTTTTCAAGATAGTCCCATGTCAGTTACCTGGATTTCTAATTTCTCTCTTGCTGCTCTGATCTGTAACTCTCACATCTCTTCTGTTGGCTCTTGACATCTTATGGTGGCCTCCCAGCTCTTACTTTAGTGACCACTTTTGAGCCTGTGGTCATTCTGTCTGGACTGCCCTGTGGTTTTCAGCTCTGCCTGAGCTGCACGCCAACAGGAAAGACAGGTCCGGAACAGTGAGTGAGAACCTGCTGGTCCCTAGAGCTGGACGTCTGACCCTTTAGAGAGTGGCGTGTACAAGTGCATTTGCAACTCATTTGCTAAAGATGTGAGAGGTGAAGCTGACAGTGTAGGAGATTGTCCAGGGAGAGAGAGTAGAATGAGAAGAGCAGACCTGGGAACCCGTGCCTGTGAGGGAAGAAGAGTGGCCGGTAATGTCAAGTTCACATAGACAGAAGAGACCCTAGAGGGCAGAGGTGGAAGCCAAGAGGGGGCAGATTGCATGGGAATCATGGGAAAGAAGGAGTGGTCAGCAAGTGCGGATGTTACAGAGCAGCATTGCCTGGTAGAACTTTCTGTGATGCTGAATATCTTCTATAGCTGTGCTGACCAATATAGTGGTCCCTGGCCACATGTGGCTGCTAAGCACTTGCGGTGTGACTTGTATGACTGGGGAACTGAATTTTTAAATTTCATGCAGTTTTAATCAACTTATATTTAAATGCCTGTGGTCCCTGTATTAGCACAGGTATAGAAGTTGAGCAGGATGAGGACTGAGAGAAGGCTGTTGGGTTGGTAGCTAAGAGGTGACCTCCTTTAGGTGGTACTTTCGGGGGAGTAGGGTTGAGGAGTGGATGGAATACAAGAAATCATAGACAATGACTATAAACATCTCTTTTAATACATTTGAAAAGTGGGGAATATTTTGGGAAGGTGTATTAGTTACAGTGATTTCTGTGGCAAAGTCTTTGAAAATGAAGCATGGTCCTGCTTTCCTTACTTTTCTTCTCTTTTTTAAGAGCCAGAAGAACTTTCCCAGGAATCTGTAGCAAACCTCTCCTTGGGTATCATTGGCCAGAATAAGGTTAAATCCTATTTAACCTAACCTCATTGACCTGGCCTAAGAGATTTGGTTACCCGTAGACAAGACAGGCCACTGCTTGGAAGAAGGTCAGTCCCCCCAACTGAATGGAGGGGCAGGAGAGTACAAAGAATGATGTTGGGAAGTCCACCTCAGGGGCCATTCCAGAAAGAAGTGTTCTGGGTGAGGTCTTGAGTTCTTGGTGGCGGAGGAGGAGACTGTGAACGTCAGAGCCTGAAGGGTCAGCAGAGGAGATGAGTGATAACATCAAGAGGCAGGAGGGCTGAGGGGTGACATGAACTTGTGATACTTTGGGGTGGAGGCAAAGTGATGAGTGAGAACTGAGGGCATGAGGCCCTGAAACTACATCTAAAAACATCAAGCCAGATTCTAGAAATAATTTGAAACAGATTGTAAAGATTTCTTTTCCTATCTAAGCACATATGTATTCTTTACGGAAGAATATAGCATTTCCCCCTTGATTATAATAAAAGAAATATGTGTTCATGGTAGAGAAAATGGAAATCTTGTTGTTGTGACCAGTTACTTTATCATTTTCTATTTCCACCTCTGTGGGTGGGTGTGGCCACATGCACATCTGTATGTTTTATGCACTCTTGTGATTAGAGCTTTGCAGTCTAAATTGGGCAGGCTAGAAAGTGAGAGTTGGAGGTGGCTTGTGTTTAGGGACATGTGAAGGGTTCAGGAAGACTCCTGGAGAAGAGGGGATATGTGCTGCCCAGGAAATTCAGTTTGCTTTGGCAGGTGGGGAGTAGGGCAGAGAAGGCTCAGGCTTGCCTAGTGCACAATGAGATCGTGGCTGGAGCATTAGTCATGGGTGGGGGAAGTAAGGTGGTTCGTGTTGTGGAGGGCCTCAAATACCATAAAATACAGGCTGTATTCTGCCATCAGCGGGGATTTGGGACAGTTTTGAACTGATGCTTATTCACACTTAAGGACTAATACAGTAACAGTCTCGCTTTCCTCTGGAGAGGACAGCACATGTCCTGCCCCAGGCCCCAGGTCCTGGTTTTGTGAGGCAAGCACCCCTACTGCCTCCCCCTAGTTCAGCACTGACACCTGCTGTCCTTGCTAGATAGTGCAACCTCCTGGGGAAGCCCTGCCTCCCTAGTGTGCTGGCTCAGAAGGTTTAACTCATGCAAGTTAAACCCAGCGCAGTGTCTTCCCTTCCTATTCATTTTCATGACACTCATTTGGAGAATAATGTATTTACGTTCCAAAGATGGGGTCTCCTTTTTAAGATCAAATCAGCCCAAAGAAATATTTTGCCTGGGAGTGCTTGGGTGGCTCAGTCGTTAAGCGTCTGCCTTCGGCTCAGGTCATGATCCCAGGGTCCTGGGATTGAGCCCCACATCGGGCTCCCTGCTCGGGCAAGGAAGCCTGCTTCTCCCTATCCCACTCCCCCTGCTTGTGTTCCCTCTCTCGCTGTGTCTCTCTCTGTCAAATAAATAAAATATTAAAAAAAAAATTTTTTTTTTGCCTGTATCATGTGATAACAGAGGTACATATTATATATTCGGGAGCAAATTCTGTCGTGGAGACCTCTTTTACTTCAAATCTTAGAACCTGCATCACAACATATCTTACTGATCTTGGATGTTACTCTTCAATTTACTGCTCATTTTTCGTTGGGTTTTGGCTCTCATTTCTAGGTTTTCAAGCCCATGGCTGATGCTGCTGTGCAGATTGTGGAGAAAAATGGCTTCACTGATAAAATTAAGATTATCAACAAGCATTCCACTGAGGTGGCCATAGGGCCAGGTAAGAGCAGTACATACTCTTGAAAGTTTTCCTTGCCATCGAAGGGGAGAAGAAAAGGTTTATTCTGGTTACCTGGAATAAGTGTATTCAGGTAATCACAGAGAAATGGAGTCTCTCCACGTGGTCTGAAGATAAGGGCTCTGCTTCTCTGCTAGTTGAATCAGTGAGCCCCAGAGCTCGTCCCGTGCAACGGGGGTGATACAAATGAAACTTCCTGTTGCTTTAAGCAAGTTAGAATTGTTATGTGACTCAGCTCTCTGCGTTTTGAGTTTCCTCAGACAGAAGTGAAACCAAGTAGATGGCAGAGAGAGGTTTGCTTCATGCCAACATCCTGCTTCAGCGTCCCACACGAGCGAGTTGCCTATGTGGCAGTCTCTCCAGCCTCTCAGGATAGTTTTTAGAGTCCAGGCATTTGAATCAGACTTCTCAAATTTCACATGCCACTGATTCCGGGGGGAGCACGGTGGAAAGCTTTGCAAAAGAAGCTTCTGGGGCGAGGGTCTGGATAGCCTCGCTGTTTTTTAAAATGCAGTAATTTAGAAGGAAGCCTCTATGCAAGGTCAAGATACTTGTTCCATTTAATTAAAAAAAGGTTTTTAATGGAGAACCTGAAACATGCACAAAAGAAGGGATTAGTGTCCCCTTTGTTTTTGAAACACATGCAAAAGAGTATACAAATCATTATCCTTTTTTTTTTCGTTATCCTATTTTTTAATCAATGTTACTGAGGTAAATTTTCATAAAATGAGTGCATCTGTCCTAGTATATAGTTTGATGAGTTTGGACAAATGTAAACACATTTGTAACCTCTTTAGAATGTCTTTATCATGCACAAAGAGATTACTTATGACACTTTACAGCCAGTTGCCTCCATATTACTGACCCTTGGCACCCACTGATCTGCTTTCCCCCATACAGGTTAGATCTCCCTTTTCTAGAATTTTGAGTAAATGAAATTATCCATGTGTACTCTTTTGTTCCTGCTTTCTTTTCTGTAGCATGATGCTTTTGGGTTTCATCCACATTCTTTGGATCAAGATTCATTCTCTTCTGTTGCTGAGTAGCACTCGTGTGTGGACACCTTCGTTCATCCCTTCACCTACTGAGGGACATGGGTAGTTTCCTGGTTAGGTCTTCAGATTTACTGATCTTTTCTTTTCTGGTGTCTAATCTGCTAGGTACATCTACTGAACTTTTTATTTCTAATACTGTATTTTTCATCTCTAAATGTTTCCTTTGATTCTTTTTTATAATTTCCGTTGTTCTTACATGTTTGTGTTTATGTGTGTGTGTGGTTTTTTTTTAAGATTTTATTTATTTATTTGAGAGAGAGTGAGAATGAGCACAAGCAGCGGGGGAGCAGCAGAGGGAGAGGGTGAAGCAGACTCCCTGCTCAGCAGGGAGCCCGATGTGGGGCTCAATTCCAGGACCCTGGGATCATGACCTGAGCCAGAGGCAGACACTTAACCGACTGAGCCACCCAGGCACCCCTGTGTGTTCTTTTAAATAGTTAACGTTATCTATATTAGCTGTTTTAATCTTTTTATCTTCTTCCACTTTTCTGTCTTTTAACTAATTTTTATCCTGGTTCTGGGTTAAATTTTTCTTCTTCCCATGTTTAGTAATTTGTATTTGCTTGCTGTGTATTTTGGGAGTTTTGCATTGCTGAATACCAGAGTTTATTGTCTTCCTTTAAAAGCTTTGTCTGCCATGCAGTTGGGCTACTGGCAGATCAGTTTGATCCTTTCAGGG
Source organism: Mirounga angustirostris (assembly GCF_029215605.1). Classification (NCBI taxonomy): domain Eukaryota; kingdom Metazoa; phylum Chordata; class Mammalia; order Carnivora; family Phocidae; genus Mirounga; species Mirounga angustirostris. The sequence continues at coordinate 17,692,370 of NW_026991724.1, read as the reverse complement.
CTTGCACTATTTTGTTTGTTTTAATTTGTTTTGTTTTATGAGGGGGGGAGCAGAGGAAGAGAAAGAGAGAACCAGTAGAAGCCAGGAACACCTAGTACCCCTTCCTCCTTCTCCGCCCGCCCCCCCCCCGACCCCAGTCATTTGTGCCAACCAAAAATGTCTCCAGACATTGCATTAGTACTCAACATGCCAGATACCAGGCTCTCAAGAGTGTTGAGATTCTGTGGATCATAAAGCTTTGTTTATTTGAAGCAAATTGGACAATAAATCATTTTAAGTTGCATAATTGGCTTAAAAATTATTCTTGAGGTAGAATTGGCAGGGCTTGGTGACTGATTGGATGTAGGGTGACAGAGAAGGAGGAATCAAGAATTCAGCTAATGTTTGCTGACTGTTCCTGGGTGCTGGGCGTTGTTCTAAGCATTGGGGTAAAATGCTGAGCAGAGCAGGCAGGGCCCCTGCTCTCCTGGAGCTGCTGAATGATGCCCAGGTTTCAGGGCTGTGTGACTGGTGGTGCGGTCCACTGAGGCAGAGGCATCAGAGGGAGAAGCAGACATGTAAGGGTGGGGCGCAGTTTGCGACAGTGTATTTCCGTTCGAGTTTGGCATGATATCAGAGAGGCTGGGCAGTGCCCCTCGGGTGGCCGGTCTCTGGGCCGGGAGACAGACGTTTCTTGTCAGCCTCCTTTCACGGCATTGAGCACAAGGGTGCTTTGTAGAAAGTCGACAGCTTTTACCTTTGCTGTCCTAACCACCACCACCTGGAGCAGATCTCATTACCCTTGTCTTACATATGAGGTGACTGATGGTCAGCACTGAGGGTTCAAGGCTAGAAAGCGGGATCCAGGCTCAGGTTCACGCTGTCTGTACTGCACCCTCCTTTGAACCTCCTTAATGCTTCTCTTCCCTTTTGTTATCCATGAGACTCGTCTTTTTTGTAGGGAAGATGAGTGGGCTTTGTCAGATTGGAATTCGTGCACCATTAGGAGTGTTTACAGTTAATTATCTATGATGAATAGCCCCTTCCAAAGTTAATTTTGTCTCTTGGCTCATTAAAAATTAAAATTGTAGAAGTAACATTACATTACATTACAGAGGTTCAGGAAATAGAGTCAGCCAAAAGACCTCCCCTACTCCTACTATCCTAAACAACTATTACTTGCGGGATCGTTTGGTATCAAGAAACGAACTTATTTAAGGGGGATTTAGTGTAAGGAACTGGTGATGCTGAATCCTGGGCCTCGTAGTATCACTGGAATTATGCAGCCTCTCTAGCTTTGGTTTTCTCTCCCTCCATGCAGCGTAGAAATATTTGAAGGACTGACGTTCAGTTTTGCTTTTCAAATCATTTTTGCTAATACGTTAATAGTTTAATTGTTAATTTGTATCTGTCCAGTTGCTAATAAGAATGAAATATTTTCCATATATTTGATTGATTAGTTTTTCTGTTTTGAATTGTCTCTGTATTTTTGCCTGGTTTTCCTTTTGGGTGTTTATAGTTTTCTTATCAGTTCTGTGAGTCCCTTGCAATATTAAATATACAGAAAAATTGAAAGAGTGGTATAACAAACACCTACATTCTCTTAACCAAAATTTACCAATTGCTAGTGTTTTGATGTGTATATGTATATCAAAATGGGTTTTTTGGTGAGCCATTAGAAAGTTTCGTGACATTTCTAGATACTTGAATGTATGTATGTGCTTTCAGTGTAATGATCTATTAACCTTTTATCTTTCACGTTTTTGCTGTAAATATTTTTTCTCATCAGTTGTTTGCTTCTGTTTCCTTGTGTTTCTCAGATGGTGACATGCCATGCCGTGCCAATATCCTGATCACGGAGCTGTTTGACACGGAATTGATCGGAGAGGGAGCGCTGCCATCCTATGAGCACGCGCACAGACATCTTGTGCAGGTAACCAGGGGCCTCCCTCGGGTACATTGCTGTGACCTCAGCTGGCTCGCACAGGTCTCATTGGTGCACAGCCTGAGCCCTCAGTACTTCCCTGTACCCCCTAGGATACCCTTGATTCCTGGGAGACATTGGTTCTCCTTAATTAGGACTTCTGGGTCTCTTACCCAGTTTTCGTAGGCTAGAGTTGATGTCTTCAAATTCAATTCAATTCAGCAAAGATTCTTTTTTTTTTTTTTAAAGATTTTTTATTTATTTATTTGAGAGAGAGAGAATGAGAGACAGAGAGCATGAGAGGGGGGAGGGTCAGAGGGAGAAGCAGACTCCCTGCCGAGCAGGGAGCCCGATGCGGGACTCGATCCTAGGACTCCAGGATCATGACCTGAGCCGAAGGCAGTCGCTTAACCAACTGAGCCACCCAGGCACCCTCAGCAAAGATTCTTTAGATGTAACCTGTGTATAAGGTGTTCTAGCATCCTGGGAGAAATATAAGACCTCCTTCCTGTTTCTAAGACCCACACTGGTCAGTGATGGTACGGACTGGATGGCCAAATGGAGAGGCTGACAGAAGCACCAGTAACATTTGTTTTCAGACTGGCAGTTGAGGGCCCGGATCAGGAGATGAGGACATATGTAGAGAAGGTGGAATGTGGAAAGGCTTGAGGAGAGGGGGAGGTGTCCCAGGTAGCGGACCTGTGCAGTTCGTCAGTGGGAACACCCCCTAGGCGGGCTTGTGAGCTAATGGTGGAAAGTCAGGGTGAGGGGTGGAAGGCCTTGAATGCCAAGCCCTCTCATCATTCTAGGCGAAAGAATTTGGGTAGTGATAATCTTTGGCAGTTTTTTCCAGAAGGGAGGGGCATGCTGATAGTGTTATCTCGGAGACGTTCATCTTGCTTTTTTATGGACATAAATGTCCCCAGAGGCAAAGGCCAGCTGGGGAGGTGTGAGTGTCTGCTTCTTTTGCTGCCACATGTCCTGTGGGCACCATCTAGGCGAGCCTGCAACTGTCCCAGTCTGGGACCCTGTGTGTGTGGGGGGGTTTGGTGTGGCCAGAGTGAATGTGGCTCCTTCCAGGGCAGTTGGGGCCACAGGCCACGTTACTCACACGATCAGCATGTGGTGGTGATCACATTGTGTGAGACATCTCCTTGTCTCCAAAATGTCAGATCTTTTTTTAGTAACTTTGATAGTAATTATTTCTATTTTTCCACATTAAAACCATCAACTAGATGAATCCCTGAAACAGAGAACACAAGGATGTTTAAAATTACATTAGTGTTGTCCAATTGGTCTTTCTCTAATTCATCTAATAATTAAGAAGGTGTGCAGGCAGCTGGCCGCAGTTTCCTTTCTCAGCTGGTCTGTGTAGCCAGGTGTCTGTTGTCTGTTTTAATCACTGTCCCCATCTGCCCACCTTGTGTCTGAGCTTGAAAGAGTTATGGCTTTACACAAAGGCTTCCATTGCCGATCCCTTTTCCTGCCTTCCTGAGGGTCATGCAACCAGGATGCTGGAATGTCGGACAGATAGACCATGTGGTGGTGAGTGACCCAGTGATTGATCTGAGAAGGTAAATTTATTGAGCGCCTTCATTTTGCCAGGCCATTTTTTGACTGCCAGGAAAATGAAGGTGCGCTCCTGGGCAGGCAGATAGGTGAGCAGGTTATCACAGTACATTTGGAGGGTATGCTCAAATGGTGGTCAGTGGGATGGGATCCTGCCCGCTGTGGTAGGGGAAGATGGGGAGCATCAAGGAAGATGAAGCTTGAGCGGAGTCAGTCTTGAATAGTAATCAAGTGTTGGTCTGCCATACGGGGGCGTTCTCAGTAGAGGAGGTCAAGGGAAGGTGAGGTGGTGCGGTGTGAGTTGTTGGCATTATGGGTAGTGGGGGAGGTGGGGTTAGAGCTAAGGCTGGAGGGCTGGGCAGGACTAGACTGAGATGGGCCACTGTGCTCCAGAAGGCAGTGTGGTGCCACAGGAGGGTTTAAAGCAGGGGATTGGCATTGGATTCATGCAGGCAGGCACATGGAGAGCATTTGGGGTGCAAGATCAGGGGCGGGAAGACTGGTTAGAAGGTGTTGGAGTCATCCAGGCTCTGGGGCTGAGGTGGACCTCAGCTGAGACCAGAGAAATGGGCCTGAACAGGTAGCCTTGAGGGAGGAGGAAGGTGGTCAAGGACTTGGTAATTACTTAGATGTGGAGGCATTGAGGCAGTGCCAGGGTTTGGGGCTTGGGAGACTGGATTGGATGGTGGTGTTCCCTATTGAATGGGAAGATGGGAGAAGGACCAGGCTTGGGAAGGAGAGGTGATGGGGATTTGTTTGGTTTAGACAGAGTTTGAGCTATCTGAGGGTCAGACAAATAGAGAGGACCAAGAGGCTTTTGGCTATGTGGTATTTGGTAAATGAAGATGGACTGACTGACGGATGTCCCTCAGGGGAGAGTGTGTGGAGGGAGAGAGATGGGCCAGACCACGTCTCTGGGGAGTTGTCTCTGTGAAGGATGGGTAGGGGAAGCACAGCCTTGTGAAGCAGCCAGAGGAGGAGAACAGTGTTTCTTATCCAGAGCCATGCCTGGAGACATTTTTGGTGTCACAACTGAGAGGGGGACACTCTTGGCATCTTGTGGATAGAGGTTGAGGATGTTAGTGAACATCGTATGATGTACGAAACAGCCCCTAAGCAAAGGATCATCTGACCCAAGAGGTTTCTAGTCCTGAGACAGGACCCCGTGCCTGTCATTTCCCTGCAGTACTAGCTGGGAGCGTCCTCTTCTTGCCTGGGCTCCTGGTGTCTGTTGCGTAGAGGCTGTCGGGTGAAAGAATGAGGTAGGAGGGAAACCGGATGAGGGACTGCAGCCAAAACCAAGCGAGGGGAGTGGTGGGCCATGCCCGGTGAGGCCAGGAGGCCAGATCATCTGAGGGTGGACACTTATCCATTGGGCTATGCAATAAAAAGGTTCTGGTGTCTGGGTGAGACCTGCGCTGAAGAGAAGCTTGGAATCCCGTGCCATCATCGCTGCTTAGCAGACTTGGACTCTTTCTTCAAAGTTGGTGTGGGAGTTAATCAGCATGATGACAATTAAGGGTTATTTTTGAAGTATTTAAGAGTGTCATGTAGTTGGGAACTCACCTGACATAAATTGTTCTAGGCATAACGTGTGTTCTTTTTGAAATCTGGTTCCTTTTTTTTTCTTCCCCAAGGACATTAGGCCAAAAACAGTTCACCGTCCTTTAGTGGTTAAGGCGGTAGATGCTACTCAACCGAGCTGATATTAAGGAACAAGCCTCTTTTGATCAATGAGAATTACTGTGGGTATATTTTATAATACATATACCAGTTTATTTTTCCCTTTTTTGTTTTTGTGACATGAACTTAGGAAAACTGTGAAGCGGTACCTCACAGAGCAACCGTCTATGCACAGCTGGTGGAGTCCCGGAGGATGTGGTCGTGGAATAAGCTCTTTCCTGTCCGCGTTCAGACCAGCCGTGGAGAGCAGGTCATCGTCCCCCCCTTGGAACTGGAGAGGTGCCCTGGTGCCCCCTCTGTCTATGACATTCAGCTGAACCAGGTGTCGCCCACTGACTTCAGTGCCCTCAGTGATGTGATGCCTATGTTCAGGTACCAAGGAGCCGCCCCAGCCAACGGTGCTTTGAGATATTTGGTGGAATTGGGGTCTTTAGAAGTTCTTTATGAGTCAGAAGGAAATCTGGCTGATGTCACCTGCTTCTGAAGGCGGGAGTCCATTGCAGACAAGTCTCATTGCTGGTGATGTCACCGTAAAAGCTTAAAAATGGAGTATGTGAGCTTAAAATATGCTTAAGTTCCTGTGTATTATTCCACAGTGTGGACTTTAGCAAGCAAGTCAGTAGCTCAGCAGCCTGTCACAGCCGGCAGTTTGAACCTCTGGCATCTGGCCGAGCTCAGGTGGTTCTCTCCTGGTGGGACATTGAAATGGACCCTGAGGGGAAGATCAAGTGCACCATGGCTCCCTTCTGGGCACACTCAGACCCAGAGGAGCTCCAGGTAAGAGGCAGGAGTTGAGCATGTTTTCATGTAAATTAGGAAACATGTCCACTTTTCATTGTGGGAAAGTAGCATGTTGAACCTTAGATTCACAGGAATTTAGAGACAGAAGGACTAGGTCAGGATTTTTTTTTTAAGATTTTATTTATTTATATGACTCAGTGAAAGAGAGCACAAGCAGGGGGAGCGGCAGTCAGAGGGAGAGAAGCAGGCTTCCCGCTGAGTGTGGAGCCTGACACAGGCAGTCCCTATGGCCCTGAAAGCATGACCTGAGCTGAAACCAAGAGTCCGCTGCTCAACTGACTGAGTCATCCAGGTGTCCGTTAGAGAAGAGTTACAAAAAAACAAAAACAAAAGGCAGGGCTACCTATCGTTAAATAGAAAACAGACGTCTCGGCCAAGTTCATGTGTGGCGCCAGCAGACAGGGGGCCACAGGGAAGCTTTGGTGTGCTGGCTCCCCCAAGTCCTAGCACAGCCACACTCAGAGCCCCCACCCCTTGCCCCTTTGTAATCCCAGGGGCCTCAGCTCAGCTTGGAATGGAGGACTGCAGTCTGTCTACAGCCTCATTTTCCATGGCCTCAAAATCTTTTCTAGTTTAATAGGAAGTGGGTGGAGGATGTGAACTACAAAAAAGGAAGTGCAGGGTTTTAACATGCAAAAAGCTGTTCAGCCTCACTTATAAGAGTAGTGCAGATGTAAACTTCAGTGAGACATTATTTTCCACCTGTTAGTGATAAAGTTCAGAAAGTTTGGTGACGTGCTCTGGGTGGAGCTGTGGTGAAAAGCAGGCCGGTGAACATCAGAGCGTCCGTGGATTGTGGGGACACCCAATCTGTCACCATGGGAAGGGACACCACCTCTAGACTTTTGGGCTCTGGGTAGAGTTGCATATGTGTATGATGACATGTGTGCCAGGATACTCACTACAGCCCTGATCTGATAAAAAAGACTGGAGCAATCTAGAAGCCACCAGTAGGGGACTGGCTAAGTCTGTTGTCCTATATCCATTCAGAGGGTGAGGCAGGTCCCTTAGCACTGATGGAGAACAATCTCCAGGATGATCATTAAGTGATACAAAAATAGAGGTGCAGAACAATGTGGCATGCCAACATTCATATTATCAAAGATGAGAATATATGTGTTTGAGTTTACGTGTGTGGTGGGTGTGTGTAAGAATATCTTTGGAAGAATTTACGGAAATTGGTAAAAATGATTGCTTCTGGGAAGAGGGCAGGAGGTTAGGGGTAGAAAGGAAACTTACTTTTCACTCCATGACCCTTTCATATCTTTTCAATTTTCTCTCCTGAAAAGAATGCATGTGTTGTTTACCCTCTATACACACACTCAAAGGGGGAAAAAGTGGGAAAGGTGCTTCAGGGCTGAGAAATCAAACCTTCCTTCTGATGAGGGAGCAGAAGGCAAACTCAGGACAAAGCACAAGCTGACACCCCCGCAACCCCCATTCCCACCCCCAGGTGGGCTCTGTGTGACATTCCTCAGGCACTCCTGCTGCCCTAAAGCTAAGGGAAGGAAAAACAAATGGTTAACTAATAGAGATCTAAAGACAAGAGTCTCCCTCAGTTTACAAAATGTTTTTGTGATTTACAAGAAAAAAGCATTCTTATCAATAAAAACATTGTTATCAATAACCTAAACTCCAGCAGGAAAGTCACAGCTGTCTTAGTGTTAATGCTTTACTAGAGGGAACAACAACCTTAACTTGACAATGGCAAGGCCTCCAGTATCTTGGAGGTCCTCTTTAGCATATGAAAATCCTTTTGAAATCTCCCTTTTCCTTACTGCCCCCAACTCCCAGGTACATAATCAGCCACGCCTCACAGCCCTGGTGCAACAGCTTTTTCTGCCCGGGGGTCCTGTCGCCGTGCTTTAATAAACCAACATTTTGCACGGGAGACGTCTCAGCCATTGGCTCCAGACCCCACCAACTTCACCAACATTTCCAAAAAAAAACAATCCCTTCTCTACCTGGGAGTCCCTGGGCACCATTCTCTCTGTATTCTGTTGTCCTGTTACCACTTGCTGGGCACTGGATTTATCTTGATTGCTGGCCTGCTTGTTCTAGGGTTCGCAGGGTGACATTGGGGGATGGCCTTAGCTGCTCCCCTGCCCCCTGAGTTACTGCTTAGGCCAAAGGGTCATGACTGCTGCAGGATTGCAGTTGGTAACCCCCGACCCCCGGGCTTGTGAGGTGCCCCCTCGCCCCTCTCCCCTCCAGTTGCTTGGCCTTGGCCGGGTGTGCCTCCAGGCAGTGCAAATGAACTCTGCACAGCCTGGTCTTCAGGGGGTCTTCCGCAGGCTGAGCGAGTGTTTGGGGGTGGGAGGGGCTGGTCAGAATTCACCCGCAGAATTGAGGTGGACACTGGGCTGCTAGCTTCCTCTCTGGGAGAGTGATGTATACAAAATTAGCATAAGAATATAAAATGCTAATACTTTTATTTGCATATCTTCACAGTGCTGCTGATGTTTTGGAATATAGGTGAGGTTTAGTGGGGTGAGGTCTGGAGCTGAAGACCAAGAAAGAGTTCTTGAGACGTCTTTGGTGCAAAATGGGTTTTATTAAAGCACGGAGACAGGACCCGTGGGTAAAAAGAGCTCCTGCCCTGGGGTCTTGAGGAGTGGTGATTATATACTTGGGAGTTGGGGGAAGTTAAGGAAAAGGGAGGTTTCAGAAGAACATTCATATGCTAAAGACGCCCCACCTACAAGATACCGGAGGCCTGCCATTGTCAAGTTAAGGTTGTTTTCCCCTCTAGCAAAGTGTTAACATTAATATATTAGGGAGATTCCTGGAAGACTGTCACATGTCCCACCCAGAAGTAGGGGGTGGGGGAAGGTTGCAAGGTCAGCTTATGCTTCAGCTAGCCTTCTGCTCCCTCATCACTACTAGGTTTATTTTTTTCCTTCAATCCTCATACAAGACGTGCTGGGTAGCCCCATAATGCCCAAACTGAGACTGAAGCCCGACCCAGTGATTGGAGCAGGGCCTCCTGTCTAGGCAGCAATGGTGGGTGCTTGTCTCCTGATGGGTTTGTGTCCTTCCTTTATTGGCGGTGACTTATGGACTGTTAGAAATTTGAAGAGCTGCGGGTGCCTGGGTGGCTTAGTTGGTTGGGCAGCTGCCTTCGGCTCAGGTCATGATCCTGGAGTCCCGGGATCGAGTCCCACATCGGGCTCCCTGCTCAGCAGGGAGTCTGCTTCTCCCTCTGACCCTCCTCTCTCTCATCTCTCATGCTCTCTCATTCTCTCTCAAATAAATAAAATCTAAAAAAGAAAGAAAGAAAGAAAAAAGAAATTTGAAGAGCTGCTAATGGATCTCCCTCATGACTTCACTAAACTGCTCTTGGTCTGAAATATATTCAGTCTATCTCACCTCGGCCAGTGGGTTCAGTCAGCATCCCTTTAGCGTTCGGACCTGGGAGGCTGGCTTGTGAGGACGTGATGGTCAGAGAGCCTTATTGGGGAAGGCTTCTCTTGTCTGTGGGTCAGTTTGCACAGTAAGGAATGAACAACAGGTTTTAGAGAATCGATTTTTTCCTCCTTGTTAGCGTTTACTTGTTCTATAATGTGTCTAGTTACATTGTCATTTTCTAACTTATGTTCAGGTAGACATTTTAGATAATCTGGGAATGTCGTTCACCTGCCTTTCAGTTAAATTCAAATCTAGGTAGGGCAGAATGTGTTCCTGTGAAGTGGGGCTGGTTTCAGCTCTGTTTGCATCCGCACCCAGCGGTGCTCTGGGAGTCTCCCCAGGGACCAAGTTTTTCTTAGTTCCTGCTGATGACAGAGAATGAGCACACACTTGTCTCGTCAGAATTGCACTAGATATCCACTTTTTAGGATAGTTCTTTCTTTTTTAAAAAGAGGTTTAAAAAAATAAAAAGAGGCTAAAGACTATAAGAGTAATAAACCTCCTTGTGTAAAACAAAAATGAATCCAAAGTCACTCAGGGTCCTATCACTGTGAAGAACTTCCTTCTTTTGATCTCTTTCCACATACATGAGATTGTCGGTGCTGATTTCTGTATTTTCATGCTGCACTCGTTTTCAGTTACCATCTTTAGTGTCCGCTGATATTCTGTATAAGGACTTGTAGATCCATTTCTGAGCTGCTGGACATTTGGGTCGGGGCCAGGTTTTGCTAGTCTAAATCTGTAATAAGGGTGTTCATGTGAATATAGCTTTTTTCCTTTGTTTTTTCTTAGCAAAGAATCCTGTATGTGGGATTTGTAGTGTGAAAAAGGATGAGTATAGCTTATTAAAAGTTGACTCTGGATCATTGTAAACCGTTTCACAATTTAGAGTATTCCAGGTCTTTAAAAACTATTTTATATTATATTATTTTATTTTTATTTATTTATTTTTTAATAAGTGCACTGCACTAGGCATGGAGCCCAACACAGGGCTTGAACTCATGGTCCTGAGATCAAGAGTTGGAGGCTTAACTGATTGAGCCACCCAGGCGCCCCTAAAACTTGAATTCAAAAGAATAAACAGAACAAGACCTTTCTGTACTATTTTCTCAACTTTTTATTTTGAAAAATTCTAAACCCACAGAATAAATGAAAATAAACACTGATATGCCCTTTACTTAAATTTCCCAATTGTTAACATTTGCTATGTTTGTTTTCTCTCTCTCCCCCATCTTCCCTCTCTGCTTCCCGTCTTCCTTGCCTATACGTACACACACACACACACACACACACACACACACACACGTGAGGTGGAGGCATGCACACGTAGCCACGCACGTACATGGGACAGAGTCACCTGTCCTGAACTCCTCTTGAAGACTGCTACCCTGGGCTGCATTGTATCTTTCTAAAGCCAGTAGCATTCCAGCAAGCTTTCCAGCCATTAGCCTCTCTTACTTGAGAATTTTCTTCTTTCAAGAGTAGGCATCTGTAGTCCACAGCATGGTCTCCCTGCAAGTGGGTTTTGGGCTTGGATTTTGACTCCTGAATTAGAAGCGTTGCTCTTTTTGCAGCTTGGGGACACCTGATTCTCTGTTCCCTGTTTCAGTGGCGGGACCACTGGATGCAGTGTGTGTACTTCCTGCCACAAGAAGAGCCCGTTGTCCAAGGCTCAAGCCTCTGCCTGGTAGCCCACCACGACGACTATTGTGTATGGTACAGCCTCCAGAAGACCAGGTATGTCCTGAGTCTTGTTGGGGGGGGGGGGGGGCGGCGGCGGTGCCCTGGGCCGGTGACACTGTGCACTTACGTAAGTTCGCCTTATAGACCCTGTAGAGGCACGAGTGGGCAGGTTTGTGTCTGAACAGAATGAAATAAGAGTAAAAGTTTTGTGACTGGATGTGTTAGCGCCCATTGTCCTGTACTAGAAGAGGCTGTCCCGGTTGCGGGGCCCCCATTTGGAAGAGCCCTAGATGAGAAGTCTTGAATTGGGGGGCCCTCTAATCCCTAATGCCCATTTGTAAGCCAGCTCCTAGACCCATGCCCTCTAGAGGATGTGCCCACCATGGACCATCTCAGTTCTACTGGGCAGATCCCTGTGCCATGCCTTTATGCCTGCCAGTGCCTAGCAGGTCACGCTCATCATATGTGTCCATCTGTTCATTTCCTGGCCTAGCCCCGAAAAAAATGGGAGAGTCTACCCAGCACGCCCTGTGTGCGACTGCCAAGCTCACCTGCTCTGGAACCGGCCTCGGTTTGGAGAGATCAATGATCAGGACAGAACTGACCAATACGTCCAGGCCCTGAGGACGGTCAGTGTCCAGCCCCTGGGTGGTTATAGGCAAGAAGGAGTTAGTCCCATGGGCCCCAGCTCATTGCTTGCTTATAGTTTGTTGGTTTTGATTTCTGTGCTTCCTGGTCTTCAGGTGGCTTCTGGGTGGGCCCTCAGGTGGTGAGCCAGGGAGCGTGTTACCGGACTTCCTGAGGGCTAGTTTTCTGCTCTCCTGGGAGAGCCTCTCCCTGGGAGCCTCACCTCGGCCCCTGCCTTTGTCCCTCTAAACACGTCGCCTTTGTGGTCACTAGCAGTCCCTGTGGATGATCCCAGTGGATTCAGCCACCCCATCCTTCCTTTTATCTCCCTCCTTTCTAAAATTTTCTAAAATATGAATCTGGTTATATAACTGTCCTGCCTAAAAACCTTTGCTCCCTGCTGCCTATAGCAGGGGTCTCTCAGGCCAGGACCACACACAGGGTTTGGAGGGGTGTCTCTTGGACCTCTTGGAGTTGTATGCAGAACTATGTGTGCACATATGCAAATGCATGCATTTTTGCAGGAGGGAAGATCCCAGCTGTCTTACGTTTCTCTCAAAGGGATCTGGGATCTGGAAAGTAATCCCTGCCTTTGGCAAGTCACTCGTCAGGCCCACAGTTGTCTGTGCTGCGACCAGAGAGGGAAGAGGCTTGTTGTAGACTGGGAGGTGGCCTCCAGCAAGTGGAGCAGGTCTTCAGCTGGGCCTTCTAGGACAGCTTGAGGAGTCTTTCCTGACAGTGAGGTCTGGGTGGGGAGAGGTGGGTGAGGTGGGTACACTGGAGGGCGGGCGCTGCGTAATGCCTGGAAGGTAAGCATGACTGTGGGGACACAAGAAGATCCAGCTGGGTGTTGAGGGTATAGAATCGGATTGAAGGATCACAGAGTGAGTTGGTGGGGTCAGGAGAAGGGAAGCGTTTCTGTGAGCGTGCCAACAAGAATTTCTTGACCTACTATAAGCAAACCTGTGTTGAGGTGGTGGTTCTCCTGCAGGTGCTGAAGCCGGCCAGCGTGTGCCTGTGTGTCAGTGACGGCAGTCTGCTCTCCTTGCTGGCCCATCACCTTGGGGCAGAGCAGGTACTGGACACGTGCCTTTCTGCTAGCTTCCTAAAGGCAGCTCTTGAGTTCGAATGTTGCGTGGTCTGGGTACACAGTTCTGTGACTCGGGCTCTTTGCAAGCACAGCTGCCAAGGATGTGGGGGCTTTTTTTTTTTTTTTTTTAAAGATTTTATTTATTTATTTGAGAGAGAGAGCAAGCACATGAGAGGGGGGAGGGTCAGAGGGAGAAGCAGACTCCCCGCCGAGCAGGGAGCCCGATGCGGGACTCGATCCAGGGACTCCAGGATCATGACCTGAGCCGAAGGCAGTCACCTAACCAACTGAGCCACCCAGGCGCCCGGATGTGGGGGCTTTGGGGTTGCTCGCCTCCGTGTGCAGGCAGGAGTCAGGCTGTAGCTGTTCCCATAGAGCTGCAGCTCGGGTGTCTGCATCTGCACCTTGCTAGGGTCAGTGCAGAAAGAGGGGGTGCAGGGACGCCTGGGTGGCTCAGTCAGTTAAGTGCTCAGGTCATGATCTCAGGGTCAGAGGATCAAGCCCTGTGTGGCCTCCATGCTCAGCACGGAGTCCGTTTCTCCCTCTCCCTCTGCCCTTCCTCCTCCCCCCCCACTCTGTCTCTCAAAGTCTTTGGAAAAAGAAGAAAGGGGGTGCTGTTCTCGTGGGTAATGAGCACAGGTAGACTTGGTTTGGTGGTACCTTATGCCTTGGAGTGATCATGTTGGTGTTTAATTTCTTTCTCTGTCAAGTGAATCTCCCACAACTAAGGACATGTATTCTCTTTAGGTATTTACAGTAGAGAACTCAGCAGCTTCGCACAGACTGATGAGAAAAGTAAGTGGTAATTGTTACGGAACTGATGGGGGGGGGCGGGGGAGGGCCTGCCTTCCTGTGTCTGGGACTGATCGCTTTGGTGCCGTGCCGGCACTACGGGAGCTAGTGAGAAGCCCTCCATCTTGAGAGCTGGCTCGGGAGTCTTCTCGGGCTGTCCCTGGATAGCAGCAAACATTCAGACTCTGCTTTCTTTTTATGGCTTTTCTCCTCACTTCACATAAAACTAACAAAACTAAAATGTTTGCAGTGATACAATGAATTTATGATTTGTTTATGCAACCCAGTGTCCAGGGAGTCACTGCTCACAGACTGGCCTGGCTGGTTGGTTCTGTGATGGTATTTCTCCCCCTGGCCAGTGATTGGTTTTGATTTCTTCCTCTCTAAAGGAAACTCCCAGAACTACAAGCCTGTTGTTGAGTCCTGCTCATATTCCTGCAAGAAATTTCTTTTGCTCTTACAACATTTTGCTAGTGATCTCATCTTTGGTGCACAGGATGCCCCTGGAGGAGAGAATTTTCACAAAGCAGATAAAAGTGGTCCTCCAGAACTATTTGCCCAGAAAACTGCAAACAGACAAGGCAACTTTGAGATGTTTTTTTTCCTGGACAAAAACAATACTTTCATTTTTTTTTCTTGTTAAGATTTTCAAGGCTAACCACTTGGAAGATAAAATTAACATAATAGAGAAACGGCCTGAATTGGTAACGTCTGCAGACTTGAAGGGTAAAAAGGTGAGTGGCGAGGGCTGTGTCCCTGCAGGGACAGCACAGCACTGTGCTGGCCTGAGCGCCCCCTTCTCTTCTCTCGGCTGCATGCTGGCTCCCACACCTGTCTCAGCCACAAGGCCAGGCGAGGCACAGATGCCTGGCATGCACATTTGTGCACTGCTCTCAACTCTAGCTGGTCTCTGCTGCGTCCGAGGGAGGGTGGCTCTGTTGGGATGAATAGCAGCGTGTTGTGTCCTCTCTGCCTTACCCCTTTACAGCGCTCCAGCTCCCTTTGCTCCTGTATTTTGGTTCGCCTTTCTGCTTTCTGCCACCACTGTGGTTGATCTTCTGATCGTCTGTCTCCCACAGTTGGTCTTCTGACCACCCCCACCCCGCCCCGTGTGCCTCTGAAACTACTCCCACCCCTAGTGACCTGAGACACTAAACAGTCTTCCCGCACATTTCCTCTCACCAGCTCCTGGACCCTCATGACCCAGAGGCCTTCTTAACACATTTCTTTTTAGGTCCTTAAGAGACTGCTTTTTTTAGGGGCGCCTAAAAGGGTGGCTCAGTCGGTTGAGCTTCCGACTCTTGGTTTCGGCTCACCTCATGATCTCAGGGTCATGGGGTCGAGTCCCGCCCTCATGGAGAGTCTGCTTAAATTTCTCTCTCTGCCTCTGCCCCTCCCCCTGCCCTCTCCCTCTCTGTCTTCTCTCTGGGTGATCATGTCCTTTCCCATAAGGGAATCTTTGGCTGCCAAAGCTGGGTCTGCAAATCTGTTCTGTCCAAGTGCCATCTGGATAGCTTTCCTTACATATCCCACAGGCCCTTCAAGCTGGAATCGATCATCTTTCTTTGCCACCTTTTTTTGTTTTTAAACAGCTTTACTGAGAGTTGACATACCATAAAATTAACCCATTTCAAGTGTGCAATTCAGTGATTTTTAGTAAATTTGTAGAGTTGTACAGCTATCGCACATTCTAGTTTTAGAGCATTTCCATCACCTAGCCCCTAACCCCAGGCAAGCACTGATCTGGTTTCTGTCTATACGTTTGTTTTTTCTGGGCATTTCATATAAGTGGAATAAAACAATATGTGGTCTTTAGTGTTGGGCTTCTTTCACTGGTCACACCTTTGAGGTTCATCCATGTTGTAGAATGTGTCAGTATTTTATTCCTTTTTAATGCTGAATATTATGCCATGCCGCATTTTGTTTCTCCATTCACCTGTTGGTGGATATTTGGGTTGTTTCAAAAACTATTTTTGGTCTTTAAAATAATGCTGCTGTGAACATTTCTTTTTCTTCCTTCCTTTCTTTCTTTCTTTTTAGTTTTAGGAGGGAACTGATGCAGCTAGATTTTTTTAATTTAAACTTGTTTAAAAGTTTTATTTATTCAAGTAATCTCTGTGCCCGACGTGGGGCTCAAAATCATGACCCTGAGATCAAGAGTCCCATGCCCTCTGATTGAACCAGCTAGGCGCTCCCATGGCTGCTGTGAGCATTGATATATAGCTCTTTGTGAAGATTTATGTTTTTAATTCTCTTAGATGTGTAGGCTTGGAATTGCTGGGTTGTGTGGTATTTTTGTTTAACTTTTTAAGATACTGCTACACTGTTGTCCAAAGCAGCTATACCATTTTACACCCCCACTAGTAACATGTATGAAAGTTCCAATTTTTCTGTATCTTTATCAACAGTTGGTACTGTCTGTCATTTTTATTATGGTCATTTTAGCGGGCAATGTCTCATAATTTTGATTAGTATTTGCCTAATGACTAATGATGTTGAACACCTTTCCACGTGCTCAGTAGCTGTTGCATGTCTAGTTTGGTGACATAGCTTTTCTTTTGCCGATTTTCCCCCCCCATGCCTTTTTTTTTTTTTTTTAAGAAAGTGTTTTTGAGATATAATTCACATACCATACAATTTACCCACTTTAAAGTGTGAAATTCAGTGATTTAGTGTATTCATAAGGTTGTAAAATCATCACTACAGTCGGTTTTAGAACATTTTTATCACCTAAAAAGAAACCCTGTGCCCATTAGCCCCCAATCTTCCCAAACCCTAGGCAACCTCCAATCTACTTTTTGTCCAGGGATTTGTTGATTCTGGACAGTCACATAAATGGAATCATATGAAATGTGTAGTCTGTTTGTGACTGGCTTCTTTCAAGGTTCATCCATGTTGTAGCATAAATCAGTACTACATTTCTTTTTATTGCTGAAGAATATTCCATTGTGTGGATAGACCACATTTTGTTTTATCTGTTCAGCAGTTGCTGGACACTTGGGTTGTTTCTACTTTTTGGCTGCTATGAATGTCGCTGTCTGAACGCTCAGTACAAGTTGCACTTTTTTTTGTCCTTCTCATAGATGAGGATTAAAAAAATCCTCCAGTTCTGTAAGCCACTGCTAATGGCACACTGGCTAGCCTCCAGGTCACTAGGGTGGTGACTAGAAGGGGTGAGACCAGACTTTCTTGCCTTGTTCCAGTGTTGCAGGGCCAACTCTTTTCTGTCTTCAGTGTTTCCTTCTGCATCTTACTTACCTCAGCTGGACACCAGGTGTCATCTTACATTGGCCCCTCCCTTGCTGCCCTTCTGCTTGGGCCCAGCCCTGGGTACCCTGTCTCTTCAGCATCTGTCGCGTCTCCCAGTCCTTCCTTCTGTACACTCCCTGCTCCTTGCTTGGTCCATTGCAGTACTCAGCCAAGTCCTCTCCTATGCCCATGCTCCCTGCGGGTGGGTCTCCACATGCTTCTTGGTTGTTCAGAGGGCTCTTTTTAACACACATCCCTTCCATTTGAACCCCTGATGAAAGCATTTAGAGATCCCCTCTTACCTCCAGGAAAGGGTCCAGTCCCCTTGGCCTGCCATCAGCTGCCTTTGGGCTACTTAGCTCCTCTGGCCTCACTTCTCTGGCCTCACCCTTTACCAATTCTACCCTGTTTACTTGTGTAACAAGCTCCCGAAGGGCCTTGCTCTCATACCCATGCTTTTGCCCCTGCATCCCTGTGTTCGAATCCCCGGTCCTTTGCTTTTCTGACTCCTATTCATGTGTTTGTTCATTTACTTGGCAAACATTTACTGACCATCTGCTCGGGGCCAGCACTTTGCAGGGTGCCGGGGATACTGTGCTGCCAACGTCCCCGCTTTTGTGGTGCTCAGAATCTAGTGAGGCAGCCTGCTGGAGGAGCACTGGTAACAGTTTGTCATGATAAGCTCCGAGTGGGGATCTGCCTACAGGATGCCATTCAGGAAGCCTTCCTGATGCTGTTCCGTCTGGGCTCCCTCCACATGTCCGTCCCTTCCTCGCCTCTGACTGGCAAAGCTTACCGTGCCATACAAGGATCCCCTCTTCACCTCTCTGCGCTCCTGAGGGCGGGGCTCTTGTCTGCTTCTCATCTTTGTGTCCTTCAGGGCAGGGGCAGACCTGGCATGCTCATTGGTCGCCTGAGTAAGTGAATGAATGCCTTTTTAGTTCCGTGTTTCCCATGAAACTTGTAATGTGCCTTCACTCTTTAGCTGGATCATTCTGACGCCTTGGTCCTGCTTCCTGCTCTGATTGCCAGGTCTCTCTCCTGCTGGGGGAGCCGTTCTTCACCACCAGCCTGCTGCCATGGCACAACCTCTACTTCTGGTATGTGCGGACCGCTGTGGACCAGCAGTTGGGGCCCGGTGCTGTGGTGATGCCCCAGGCTGCCTCGCTGCACGCTGTGGTCGTGGAGTTCAGGGTAGGCCACCCACAAGTTGTTGCAGAAGGGCTGGGAGGTGAGGGCCCTTGTTTTCTTGCAGAGATCTTGGGTGCAGGTGGAGCAGTGTGAGTCCTCATGGTAGGAGTCTGTCCTTTTCTGTATTAGCACACTGCAGGGTTGAATGGAAAAGGCTTGCCTTTGTACAAATGCAATAATTTGGCATACAAAATGGAAGTGGCTGTGTGTTGTCATTTTAGTTATCCTTTATCAGAATAATTAAAAAACATAAATGAAGAGTTTCAGAAGACATTTCGCGTGGTTCGCTCTGCTCTTACTAAGAGCTGACGCTCCAGTTGTTAAAAGCATTTTGAGATGGAAAGTCAGCTTCTTTATGCAAGAAAAAATTGAAGAGCTTCATTTTAATTTTCTCATCAAAGCAGAACCAGTCACAAAATCATTTTGGGAAAGGTGTTTCTTCTTAAAAGGATTTTGAAATGCTTTCAACCTGAGAAGTAGAGTGAACCTCCTTTGATATTTCTTTGATTAGAGCAGTTTCATCCATTGGTAGCTCAATGGCTCTGTCGCTTATTTTCTGGGCATTTCTTCCGTGTTGTTTATTTACCTCATGAGATTTCCACGGGAGTTCTGGCTTTCATGGCCCAGGAGGGAATGTGGGAATGACGCTCATTCCCAGGCATATATCCTGGAAATGGGACACAAAATTGGTTGGCCTGTGTGCACTTTTGGTCCCCTCCCTCCCATTGTCCTCGTGCTGTGTTCATAGGTGCAGAGCCTCAGGAGCTAGTTTACAGATTTCTTCCCCCAAAAAACCCATCCCAGTGGCTCTGGCAGATTGTCCCTTGTAGGTGAGGACTTGGGGTCATTTGAGACCTGGCAGATTTGAATGACCATCCTGGATCCTTGAAATCTCTGAGCCCCTTTGACCTTGGGGTCTCTTCCATGTGTGCGGGAACAGCAAGGTGTGTCTCAGGTTTGGGGCCGGGGCACCCCAAGCCCGACTTCACTGACCCTTCTTGCTCTTGCAACCATGCTTCCGTGTCTGTGGGTGGGTGTGGATGCCGGCGTGCTGTCCTACGGAACCTGTGATGTCCATCCCCAGCTGGGTGTCGATAAGGGCTGTGCCTTCCTCACAGGACCTGTGGCGGATCCGGAGTCCCTGTGGTGACTGCGAAGGCTTTGATGTGCACATCATGGATGACATGATTAAGGTACGTGGGGCCACAGTTCCTCCCTGCAGGGTCCCACCCACCCACTCCGTGTGGCCACAGCGTCCTGCCCTTCCCACTTGGCCTTCCTTTACACAGTGCAAGTGAACATGGAGATCTTGAGTCTGGCCCCATTTCTTACCCCATGACCCCTGCCCCTTGGGCTGCACCCTGCACCCCCTCACTGCTTGGCTTTATACGCTCTCCTTGCCACCAACTCATGTGTGACCTTCAGGCAGCGGCCCAGAGATCACCTGTGGGGCAGCTTTCCTACCCAGCCCCGTTCTCAGCTGGAGGCTAGTGTCCCAGGCATTGTGACTCCTGTCTCCCTCTAGACTGGGAGCCTCATGTCGCTGTGACCTGGCAGCTGTAGTGCTCAGGAAGGGTCACTGAATGGGCGAGTGTCCAAGTGCCAGATTTTTTTTTTAATACCACTGCAGACATTTGGTCCTCAGAGTAGCTCATGACCAGGAGTGTCATCCCATCTTAAAAAGGAGATAATGAGGCTTAGGTGAAGTGACTCGCTGAGGAGACACTTGTGCCGGCAGCGGGGAATGGAGAAGGCAGCTGGTCTGATGCAGGGGCCTGTGGTCTTTCTGTGAGGACCCACTGCCCCAGGTGACGGCGGCAGTTACTCTCAGGGACCTGGGCCAAGGAGGTGAAGGACCACGGGCCTAGACCTTGGAGACTGGACATGAGTCCCTTATCTCTAGGCTGTTGGCTCTGTCTCTGTTTTTGTACACCCCTACCTCCCCTTCACCTTCTCAGCGTGCCCTGGACTTCAGGGAGAGCAAGGAGGCCGAGCCCCACCCGCTGTGGGAGTACCCATGTCGCCGCTTGTCCGAGCCCCAGCAGATCCTGACCTTTGATTTTCAGCACCCGGTCCCCCTGCACCCAGTCCGTGCTGAGGGCTCCATCGAGCTGAGGAGGTGAGAACAGGTTCCAGGGTGCAGCAAGTGGGGGAAGAGAGGGTGGGGCCTGCTTTCTGTCTAGTTACAGCGCAGGTCGCTAAGCACTTACTTCGGCTGCTCTCACGTGGGGTGGATGGCCTCCTTGTCTGGGCCTTGCCCTTCCTGGTCCGAAGTGGCCCTGAATCTCTAGCGGGTCCCCATAGCCCCTGGGTGTGTGCTGGTGGAGAAGGAGATCCAGAGTGGGCTTTGCACATCCCCCCACATCTGTAGCTCCCCTTGAGCTCAGCATCATGACAATCAGAGCTGTAGAGAAACGTAATTTTTGGTTGCTATGGTTACTCATTGGGCCATTTTTCCTGAACTCTGCTGGGAATTAAAGCAGGTTAGGAATTGGTAAGGGCTGCTCATTGTGAGGCACAGTGGGGCCGTCCAGCTCCAGCTCCCTTCACAGGGAGGAGCTGCTGCTTCCCTGAGGAAACGCCCCGGCCCCGTGGTTCCTCTAAGTGCTTGGCCAGGCTGCAGGGAGCAAGTGGGGCTTTGGGTTGTGGTTCTTTTGCTTAGTGTTTTACCAAGTGGCCTTTAGCCAGGTGGTATTAGCAGCCTCCTGATTGGGTAGGAAGGAAAGATCAGAGGTTTCTGGAAGGCAGAGGGAAGCTGTGGCTGTGCCTGCCCGTCTCTTGCATGGCTGTTTCTCTTTGGCCCAACATCCCCCCACCCCCAGGCCTGGGAGGAGCCATGGGGCCGTCCTGTGGATGGAATACCACCTGACGCCGGACAGCACGGTCAGCACCGGCCTCCTGGAGTCTGCAGAGGACGAGGTAGTGCTGTGCACGTGAGTCCCAGAGCAGGCCTACTCCGAGAGCTGGCACTGCTCTGGGTATCCCTGGCGTAGGCAGCCAGGTCCTAACTCCTCTGTGGCCCTGGGTCACCTGGCCCTGAGCAGCAGCTTCTCGTTGCGAGTTGCCCGGGCTGGAGGCTGACCAGGAGGGGGCTCTGGTGCCCTCACTGCCTTCTTGTTGCTTCTACAGGAGGACTGTTGCTGGAACCCGCACTGCAAGCAGGCTGTGTACTTCTTCACCAGCCCGGACTGCAGAGCCCCGCAGGGCGGCCCTCGGACCGTCAGCTACACGGTGGAGTTCCACCCCCGCACTGGGGACGTCACCATGGATTTCACGCTGTCAGACACCCTGGAGGACGGGTCCTGACCCTCACTTGTTGCGAAATAAAGTGGCCCGAGGGCTCTGGGCTCTGAATGGCGTGAAGCTCCCTCTCTTTTCAGGGCCCAGTTAGACCTCTGGGCTCGGAGGAGCCCTCTTCCCTTTTCACATTTTTGCGCCCGTCAGTTCCTTGATTTGGGTGTGATGGGCAGCCTGAACTGCTGACTGAATTTGAAGCCGAGGAGGGGCCAAGGAAGCCCCCACCGCCCCCGCCGTGGTTCCAAAGTGCTCAGAAAGCTCTCACGTGGCAGTGTCCCTGTGCTGTGCTGGGAGCGGGCTGAGCCGGGCAGGTTGTGTGCTCTCAGCTGGGAGGGGTTTCTAGATCTAGGCTGGGATGCTGACTTGTGGCTGGGCCATGGGCCTGAAAGACCCTGGCAGGGCCGTCCTTCTCATGTGTTGGGTGACATTATCCAGGCATATCCATAAGCGTCTGGCCTCTGTATGCAGCATCAGCAGGTGACTGAGACTTGACACCTGGACATCAGGCTGCTGCTCAGAGGATAGGGAAGAGGTGGTCTCGAAGCGTTTCCTGAGATGCAGACCCGGAAACCAGCCATCAGGAGGAGGAGCCAGGAGGTAAAACCTTTTCCTGTGTGCCCCCATTCTAGCAGAAGGACCTCCCGCCACCTCCGAGGCCTGGGGCAGATGGATACAGTGTAGCCACTCCAGCCTGGCACTTGCTTTGCTGGGGAAGGCCAGGGAGTCCTGAAGTGGTCCCAGCCTGGCTTCTCCTCACTCAAGGTGCCCTTCGTTCTTTATTCCCACTTGCAGAGGGAACAAGGAGATAGTAGGAACCCAGGTGGCCTGGTTTTCTGGCGGTTCAGGGCAGATTTATCCTGTTCCCGTGCTGCTGGGGGGAGGGCAGGAAAGGCCGGCCCCCCACAGCCTGGCCCCAGCTTGTCGCTCAAATAAGAGAACACCAGCCTTGAGCCTCACAGTTTTATTTTCTTATTATCCATCCTTCCGTTCAGCACCAATAAAGGGAAAAAACACCTCTCTTTTCAAAATATTTTATCAGGTGTAAAGATTGTTTTTCTTCTAGGGAAGAATCGTCTGGATATATATTTGATAATATTTTTACCAAAACCTTAGGTGTGCTTACCATATAAAACCCCTAATGTCCCATGAGGATACAATACCGAAAAAAATACAGAAATTAAAAAATTGTTTTTTTTTTTTTCTTTTTTAAAACAGTATTTCTAAATCTTAGCAAGTTAATACAATAGTTAAAAAGCATCAAGGTTAATATTCATACTTAAAACTCAAGGTGGTTTGGACAAATGGAAATGACCGTTTCCTTCCGAAGCTGACCCCTGCCTCCTGGCTTCTGTGGAGGAGGCTGGGCCTGGGGCAGGCGTGGGGCCTTGGGTGGGGATTTGGATGACCCCTGTGTCCACCCCTCCTAGGCCTAGATGCCACAGAATCTGAGATCCTGATAGTGTTTTCTTTTTTTAAAAAATCAAAATGGAAAAGTCTGGCTTGTGCATGGTCCTAGGAGTCCACAGCCTTGATGAAACGTGTGGTTGGGCAGTGGTGGCCTCAGTGCTCAGGCTGCGCCAGAGGATAGGGTGAGGGGAGATGGGATGCAGGCTGGCCCGGCTCCAGATGCCAAGCCAGGCTGGGCAGAGGCGACCTTGTTAGGACAGGAAATGACCGAGGCACAGGGAGGTATGACTTGCCTAAGGCCGCCCTGTGAGTAGGGAGAGAAGCATGTGCCGCCCTGTGCCGCAGCTCCCAGAGAGCTGCCCTGGGAGGGAGGTGGCTCCTCGGAGGGGTGGAGGCTGGACTGGCGTTTCTCTGCTTCAGGAACCCTGGCCTTTGTCTCTCCTGTTCTCCTGGACACGGCTGACTCGAAGCCTGGAGGCCTTGGCTCAGTCCCGCCATCCAGGCATCGAGTGTGTTCAGTTGGGCCCTGCCTATGTGAGCAGAGATTCCTGGCTGCTCCTGGGAGTGGGGGGCCCTCTGACCCCACGGAGCCTAGCCAGGGCCCTGGAGGCCAGGCCCTCAGAGGAGAGGCACAGCAGAGAGCCCAGGTGGGACTGTGCACTCGGGGTTGAGCAGCCCCTCCTGGCTCCGGACTCAGGGTGGGGCTGGGGCCTTGGTCAGGGAATGCTCCTGGCAACGAAGCCGTCAGCCCAGACACTGCCCTGAACAAACCAGTGCCCCTGTGTATATGGTTCTCAAGAGTGTCCTCCTCCAGCGCAGGGCCCACCTCTGGCTGGCTGCTTGGCCCCCGTCTTGGTCCTTCTTGCAGCTCAGGTGGGTGACAAGGCACAGCGTCAGCGAGCCGGCACCAGGAGGCTTCTAGTATTCGAAGGGTCCTGGTGCACTCCCCAGCCTCGCTGGGCAGAGCTGGCTCTGAGCCAGGTGGGCACAAGGTCAGGGTGCTTCGAGGAGGGGAGACCAGTGGGGGTTGTCAAGAACAGTCCTCCGAGTTGGCGGGTCCTTGTACTGGGAAACAGACACCAGCCTCCCTCGCGTGACTATGGGGAGCATCCCCGGGTGTGTTTAAAAAGGCAGGTAGGCAGAGGCAGTGCTGCCATGGAGAGGGGAGCTGCAGACCTCACCTGGGCTCTGCCATGTCCTGCCCAGTACCCAGGGCTGGCCCTGGTCACATGGTGGCAGAGTGGGTATCTACAGGCCTGGATGCCAACCAGTACCACTCGCTGCCCCAGGCAAGCGGTGGCCCCCGGCCTTCATCCCCAGCCTCCACACTGGTGAGGGTGAAGGGACAGGCTGGTCTGCACCTTGGCTTCCTGCCTCTTCATCCAGGGCCCCTGGGTCGCCTTTCAGGTTGGGCCTGGGATGACAGAGCTGCAGCCTCACCCAGAGGCAGGCAGGCAGTTCCTGAGCTCAGCCAGGGAAAGCTTGGTCCCAAACCAGAGAGGTGTCCAGAAGGGAAATGGGATCAGGCAGAAAGAAGAGGATGTGTTGGTGTTGACAGAAGAGAAGCTATAAATCTATCATTTGGAAAACCTGAAGTCCCCCTGGCCCATTTATACCATGAGCTCCCCTTCTTCCTGTGAAAAGGTGATGCTGTCTCCTCAGATTCCCTCTGCCCACTTTGAAGTCTCTTGGGGGAGCCTCTGGGGCCCTGTTTGGCTGGGAGAGGGGAGCCCGAGCAGCGCTCTCCCTCATGGTTTGCAGACCCTCTAAAGTGAAGGGTAGTTTTCTTAACTTTTTCTGTTTTTCTTTTTAAAATGTAATCGCCCTTGAATGCAAGACCCTGGGAAGAGCCCGGCCTTGCTGGTAACTGGACACAGCCCTCAAGGTCCCTGCTTGCTAGCCATCTGGGCTGGAGGCGGGAACTGGCGGCCCTGTGCCCAGGAATGCTTCTTTGGCTGGTTCTGATCGTGTTTGGAGTTTGGCCTTGGGTGAGGCCCGAGCGAGGGGTCTGTGTGGCTACGGCATGGCACGTGACATGCGGGCAGCGTGCATGCGAGGGTGCAGGCATGCGAGACAACGTGGCAGCAGACAAAAATAATGAACCCTGGACGAAGCTTGAGAAGAGATATAAAGAGTACAGAAACCCGGTTCTCATACTAACCCCCGGGTTACAAACTAGGTTGTGCTGTAGATTTGTAGAAAATCACGTTTCGAAAGAATGGCACTGTCGGGCAGCTGCGGCTCCCAAGGCTGGCCTGACTCCTCCGTCCACGGTGAGTGCCCAGAGGTGCAGGACAGCGCTGGCTCCAGCTCACCCGGGACTGACCGAGGCTCCCCCCGGGTCCCTGCCCTCCTCCCCCAGCACCAGGGGCACTCGCTGGAGGGGACATGGCCAGAGAGGTGCTGCGGCTCAAAGGGCTGGCAGAGGCCCCACTGCTCGGAATGACGTGGCTGGTCTATGCCTCCTCCTCTCCTGCAGACACCATCAGCCGCATGGCCACTGGAAGGTGGTCAGTCAGGCCAGACAACTGGGTGATAAAACTGAATTCTTCCACCTCCTGTTGGGGAGAAGCATCCCTATTAGATCCAGAGGATATCCTGCAAAGGAAGGGCCTGGAGAGCAGGGGTGGGGCCGTGGGATGGGGGGAGGGGGTGCGGCTGGAGCTGGGCAGCAGCTTCCTGGAGACAGAGGGGTGGGAGCATCACATGGGCTCCAGGGCCTCTGGCACTGACCAATCTCGTTTCCAGAGGCGAGTTCCGTGCTGTTGAGGGGTGCAGGGCAAGGGTCCCCTATCTACAGGTGTAGCCTGACTGCCCGGTCCACCCCAGACTCACGGCCTTCCAGTCCGGGCACAGCCCCTCCTCCGCATACAGCATGTAGTCGATGCGCCTGCCGTTGCCCTTGAGCAGGTCCTTGCGTCCCTTCTGGCCCACCCCGGGGCTCTTGCTGGTGGGGAAGGCCAGGTACTCCCTGCGGCCTTCCTCGCTCTCCAAGACCCTGCTCGACACACAGGAAGGCACAGGAAGCAAGGTGAGCCCCTTGCCCCCTTCCCCAGGCCCCAGATCCTGAGTGTGGAGCCACATTCTCTGTTTTTGTTTTTGTTTTTTTTTAAGATTTCATTTATTTGAGAGAGAGAGCATGAGAAGGGGGAGGGCCAGAGGGAAAAGCAGACTCCCTCCTGAGCAGGGAGCCTGATGTCGGACTCATCCTGGCGGGACTCCAGGATCATGACCTGAGCCAAAGGCAGTTGCCTAACCAACTGAGCCACCCAGGTGCCCTGGAGCCACGTTCTCATCCCCAAGTGAGAGACAAGCAGGTCAGACCAAACCCAGTGTAAGATCTGTCTTCCCTGTGGAGCCAAAAATGGCCTGGGGTGGAGGGAAACTCAGTGTGAGCCTGTGAATTCCTGGCTGAGCCGTGCCACTCCAGAGTCTGTCTAGGAATGTCCCATGTCCACTTTGGGCTTAGCTGTGGCTGAAGTTTGGACACAGCATTGCCCAGAACCTGGGGCCGAGTCAGGGACAGAGGTGCACAACAGGGCTTTGCTCGGAGCCACTGGGGGGCCTGTTTGGGGAAAGGGTCTTTGCAAGGAACCTCAGGGACTTCTCAAAGTCCTCAGACCTCCTGGGACTGTTGTTTCAGGTCAGCAGGGGGCTGGGCGAGGCAGGAGGGCACCCATGCCCTATCCTAGTACTAGACTCCTGGGTCCATCTAGCTCTGAGCGGCTGTGGCACCCAACCCCTGTGCTCTCCTCTGACATGAGGATGAACACTGTGGGCCCCAGGACACTTTGGGGACCAGGCATGCTGAGAAAGGAACAACATGGTGGTGGTGGGGCGCCTGTAGGAAAAGCATGTGACTCTTGATCTTGAGGTTGTGAGTTCAGGCCCCACATTGGGTGTAGAGGTGACTTAAATTAAGTAAAACTTGGAAAAAAACAAAAAACATAGGATGTGTCTGCCATCCCATTCCTCGGAGGAAGGAAACTATGTAGGTGCTTAAGTGTGGGTCAAGATTCTACACGGTGTGCAAGGCGCTGAGGTGGGGTGTTAACACCCTGAATCCAGGTCTTTTGACTTCCTGTCTGCTGTTCCCTTCCTGCCAGGTTTCCTCTGGAGCCTGAGCACCCGCGGTGAAGAGCCTTCACGGGAGACTTGCAGAGGGCAGGTGCTGACAGACACCGCACAGACCCGCCAGGCTGGCTCATGCCCGGACCCATGGAAGGGGCGCCTGGACGCGAACAGCCAGCAAACATGGGTTCCTACAAGGTCTTTATCAGCCCTGAGATAAATACACTAATGACATGCAGAACATCATTACATCTCAGAAATATAATCCATTACTGTCCTTTGCCTTTGATAATTAATTCCAGCATCAATGATCTAAGAGTTACTGATAGTCATTTTTTAATCATCATCTCATAAAAAGATAATTTTCTCGGCATAGGATGGTGTTTCAAATTTAGTCTATAATCTAATTAATTGGCTCAAATTAGCTGTGAGGAGCCACTGCCATGACTCTGTGCAGTCTCAGGCTGTGAGTTATAAATTGGTTCTGCTGCTGGCCTCTCAAATGTGCCCTTTATGGAAGTCTCTGATCAGATTCAAGTATGAAGTTTGGCTGGGATGGAACTGTCTCTACTTCGAAAACACTGGTCTGTGTTAGCTCCGCTCGTATTTTAATTTGCCTAATTTGTGGCTACCAGCTGACAGGGTCCCTGCAACACAGGCCATCCCCATAGCCCTTCCACAGGGATCTCGGCAGCCCTGGCCTCGCCCTGGGGGTTTCTGGGCCCTTTCCTGTTCCTGGAAGTGCCTCAACAGGATGGGGCTCAGGGCAGGCTGAGCTCTTCCAAAGTGAGCCCGGACTCTGGTGCTGATGTAGGAAATGCCACCTTGAGCCCCTCATCCTGGTGGGAGGCTTCTCCATGGGCGGACCAGCCCCCTGGGGCGTGAGGGTGGCCCAGTTTCCACCCACCCCAGCTTCAGTCCCTGAGGTCCTCACAGGCTTCTTTCCCATGGAACTGTGTTCTCTGCTCTGCCCAGCACAACCCAGCTCCCCACACCAGAGTCGGGGCTCAGTGCTCATCCCAGCCCCGAGAGCCACCCTCCCCTGCCCGACCTTGGCGGCATGGCCGCTGGCTGCTTACTTTTGCAGATTGTCAGGGGTGCACACTTCCTCGTCGTAGAGGTTGTCTGTGTCCAGCAGGGTACCTGGGAACGAGGAGGCGAGAGTGGTCACTGTGGGCAGGGCCCAGCCAGCCTTCTAGGAGGGCCGCCTCCCTGGGGCGGGAGGTCTGAGTGAGGCTTCAGGCCTGGGCAGCTGACTGCCCCTGCCCCTGCCCCTTGCAGTGGGGTCTTGGGGGCAGGGCCTGAAGTCTCCCTGGGAAGCCTACGGGGAGCCCAGCCTTGGTGTAGTGTCAGGCCTCGGCATGGAGGGCTCAGGCCTCGGTGGTGCCCCTCCCCTCCCCCGGCTCCCCTTGGTGCCCCCACCCTCAACCCTCTGCCCCCAGCGCCAGCTCACCGATGGCCCAGGACTTCTCCTCTCCGGGCCCCAGGCGGCAGGGGTCCTTGTAGTGTGTAAACAGGGAGTGCTGCTGCTCCAGCTTGTCATCTGTGCAAGCAGGGAGAGGGGGGCTGCTGTGGGGCGCGGGTGTCTGTCCTCAGGGCTGCCTGCCTCTGCTGCTAGTCAGTCACGCTGACCAGATGCCACCGAGTCCCTCGGCTAACTGCCTCTGGGGGGCTCTGTGGTCCCAGATGAACCGCGGTTCATCTGTCACTGGTTTTCTGTGTCCTTGAGAAAGCACCCCCCTCCCCAACCCGGGTTGAGCTATCCTTCTGAGGACAGGGGTCGCTGTCCCCTTGGGCTCCCTCTGGGTGCTCCTGCCTTCACAGCCCTGGGTGCCCAGGCTGAGTGAGGAGTGACCCTACAAGGCTCAGAGGGAGAGGTGACCTGCCCTGGATTCCAGTTTGTTGGGCCAACTCATGGAGCCACACACCCCCTGGGAGGAAGGACAGGCACCAAGTGGGGCCCGACTGGGTGGAACTCTCTGGCAGCCTCTTCCTTTGTGTGCCACGTTCCCACCCTGACTCAGGAAGATCCCAGGAGCACCCAGCATTTGGCGCCGGTCCCAGGCATGTGACTTCGAGGGCACCGTGGGCTGCAGCCAGGGGCTGTGTGTTCCATGGCAGACACTGTTCCCCCACCCACCCTGGAGTTGCCACTATGGTCAGGGGTTGATTTCCGGGTCAGGAACCGTCAGAAACAGCTGCCACCAGGTGAGGGCACCACCCTGTGCTCCAGGTGGGACCTTCAGGTGTCCTGCTTTCACTGAGGGCTAAGCCTAAGCTCACAGACCCCATGTCACTCACGCATCTTTGGTTTCTCCTGGGGCTTCGGCTGCTGTGGAAGGAGCCCAGGAGCCAGTGGATGGGGTGGGGTGGGGGTGGGAGTGGGGGTTCCTCCCATCAGCTCCTTGGGCCAAGGGAAGCTCAGAGCTGCCCAAACTCCCAGGAGGTCCTTGAGATCAGCGTGATCACCAGGTTAGTTAGTTAAGTCAATTATTTAAAAGTTTGCCCATGATCAATTTTTAGTCTTTTAGCCTAATGGTTAAAGGCATAATTGCCAGGGTTCAAATCCCAGTTCAACCATGTCCTGGCTCTGTGACCTTGGACTAGTGACTGGGCCTGTCTGGGTTTCTGCTTCCTCTTCACCCCTGCAGATTAGCCCCGTGCTCACTCTCAGGATTGTTCTGAGATTTAAATGAAACAGCGTTAGAATTGTGCCTGATGCAAAGCAAGAGATGACTGAGGACTTGGTGGGTAGTGTTAGCTGACTCGCGCATAGTCTGAGTTTCAGAGGCCCCGAGGCTTCTTTGTCAGAGGTTCATTTTTAGGGCATCTCTTTGTCTCCAGTAAGGAGGCCTCTGAGCTTTCTAGGCAGAGCGTGGGCTCTTCTCATTTTAGGATTTCTAGGGGGCAGAGAAATCCTAGTCTTGCTAATATCTCACCCACATGCTCACGAGGAGCAGGAAGTTCTTCAAGCTGCAGAACCCAAGTCTTTCCAGCCATGCCTGGAGCCCATGCCCGCCCCAGCAGCCGACCCGACTGGGCAGGACCACCACCTCACCTGAGGAGCAGTTGTCAAAGTTAAAATCTCCGCAGATGACATCAAATGCCACCAGCTCCTCGGGGTTGGCTGTGCTGGACGAGGAGGTAGATTTTCGGAAATCAGCCAGCCAGTCCTGAAGCAGGTCTAGCTGCTCACACCGGATGGCACTGTCCTCTGTGGGGCAGAACCAGAGAGATCAGATGGCAGAGCTGCAGTCAGACCCCAGTCAGGCCCCGGCACCGGCCCCAGCCTGCGGCAGGGTGGACTGCCCACCCCCTGGAAGGCCCGGGCCACCAGACCCTACCTGGCAGGGCATGCAGGTGCGTGCAGGAGATGTACCCAACAATTCTTTGGTCCTGAGGTGTGCTTCCCACCTGCACCTGTTGGGGAGGAGGTGAGGTATTGATGAAGTCATCATTGCTCTGAGTACAAGCCCATCTCTGTCAGCTCCTAGCTTGACTTGGGCTCAGGTAGGAATAGCACATGTCATGCTTCTAGGAGCTTCTGGTCCAGTGTGGGAGGCAGATGTATCAAGAAATACCAATCTCTGGCATGGTAAACGCCACTAGTAATTCATGCAAGGCTTTATAGGAGGAAAAATGCAGAAATCCCCACTCATTTCTTCCCTGTCCTGGTGCCCAGAGTGTCCACGTGGATGACCCTCATGTGCCAGCCCCTCAGTTCCTTGTCCACTCCCCTGATGGCTCTTTCCCCCTTCCCTTAGTCATAGCCTAGACCTGATCCCACTCTGCAGCCCGTCCCTCCGAAGTCGAAGTCAGACTCCCCTCTGGGAGCAGCCGAGCCACAGAGCCTGACACCCTTCGCAGCACGGAAATGACCCTGTCTCCCCAGCCTCTGCCCCTGTGGCTTCAGGAGAAGCCACTTCATCTGCTTTTTGGCAGTGGTTCCTGTTGGTTCCCTGATCTGGGATGACAGCTGTGGCCTGTGTCTCCATGGCACCTGTGTTACGGGCTGACCTCAGGTGCCCCCTGGCCTCTGTCCAGAGCCCAGTCCTCCTTCCTCCACAGCAGCCTCTGCAGGCCTTCATGCTGCACTCCCCCCAGACCTCAGCCTTTGCCTCCGGCTCACTGAGAGTCCCCAGAGGGTGGAATGGGTCTGGGGGCTCCTCTGAGACTCCCTGCCCAAGTGCAGATGATCCTGGTGGGCTCTCTCCACAGGCTGGGGTCACATCACAGACAACCCGAAACAGCCGTCCGTGGTGACCGTGCTGCAAGCCTGAGCCATTGTTGGGGCTGTGATCGTGGAGGTAAGTGATGCTGCCCAGCCGGCCGCTCTCCCAGGCCCTCTGGCCACGGCCCAGCTGCTGGAGGCCAGAGGGGGACATTGCCCCTCCCCCGCCAGGCATGCTCCTTTGGATCATCTGTGGATGCCTATCCCCAGAGGTCTCTTTTCTTGCTGGGCTTTCCTCCCACCTGAACCTGAGCAGTCTTTCCCAAACTTCTTTAATCTGTTCCAGAATGGGTTTTCTATGATGAGATCCTGGACCCTGGGAACCATCCAGGGAAGGTGACTGTAGAGGCCAGTTCGTGGCTGGGGGACATATATCTGCTGAACATGGCCCTGCCCATCCCCCAGCTAAGAGTGGCCTGGACTCGCCACCGCTGCCACATCACGGGCCCTCCTCTGACAGCCTTGGGAGGCTTCCCTCTTTCTTGTTGCTGCCAAAGCCAGGTAGGCATTATTCTCCTCCATCTGGGTCTTCACATCATTAAGCGTTCTTAGCTTTCTATAGCTCTTCATCTCCTTTCCCAGTCTGGATGGATGTACATATCTCCTTTCCCAGCGCCCAGAGAGATGAACATCTGGTGACTTGAAAATGGGCAGTACAGCCTGGTTTGGGGCTGCTTATAAAGTCCCATGTTCACCATTCACTTCTTGCCCACAGTCCAGACCCAAACCTCGGCCTTTCAGTACCGCCATTCCTGCAATGTCTCGGGAAATCACATACCATTGATGTGCTCTGTTGCAAAAACACAACACGGTTTTAAAAATCAGTGCCCCCGAAGGCCACACGGTGGCGCGCTTGCCCCTTATATTCCTGGGGCAGTGCTTCTGTTCCCCCTGAATAATAATAAACTGAGCACTAGTGCTTGGTGTTTCATGGACACTGCCTTGCTAGAGCCTTACAACAGGTCGGAGGGTTATACAGGTTTTACTAGAATTGGCTTGGGGTCACGAGGCTCTGTTGGCTGAGGCCGGTTCACATCAGATATTTGCTGCCGCAAGCCCAACTTCTCACCCTACTCTCTGCTGCTTTCTCAACTCCTGGTGACTTGGCAGGCTTTTCACCCATTCGACGGTCTTAGTGTGTCACCCCCTCACTCATTGGGCACTTGGTGTTACCTGCCTGTGCTAATACAGTGGAGGTACCACTCAGCCCTACCCCTACCCAGGAGAACAGCCCGGGAGGGAGGGAAGACACAGCAGCAAGGCCCCCCGCTGCCTGTCCCTGGGCGCAACTTGGCCCCTCCCGTGACTTCCCTGCTCTCTGTCAGTGCTGTGAGCCCCGTGAGCCCCGTGAGCTGCCAGGATCCGCTTCCTTACGTGCTTGGACTGATTGATTCTGCTCTGGCTCGAGTCCTCGGGAGTGGCAGAGGTTTGTGTTTCTCTTGCAAAAACAAACAATCACACCGAGAGGCTGTGCCTCTTAGTCCTGGTGGGCAGAGACTGTTCACAGAGAAGGGGCCCAAAATCAGGGACGTGAGCAGGAGCGATTCCAGTCCCTTCCTCCTCAGGGTGCACAGTAGCAGGAAAGCGCCTTTTCCTCAGGCATAGATGCGTCACAGGGGGAGGGGGGATGCAGATGAAGGGAGCACTGACCTCCACCTGCAGCCAAGGGCCTGGCCCCTGGCCTGTCTCCCAGATCCTCATTTATTTCACTCCTCCAGGCAGGAGAAACAGGCCCGCTCTCACCAACAGATGAACTGGGTCTGCTGTGCATGGGGCTCAAATGGCCCATTCTCATTTCTGTCTGACTGGAGAGACAGACGGCAAGATGGCTGGGGACCAGGGCTGAGGGTCCCACAGAGGGAAAGCTGGCTTGTGCTGGCTGTGCTGTGGAAGCTCCACAGAGGGAGTGTGGCCAAGCCAGGGCGGGGCCAGGATAAGGGGGGCTGGGTATGGAGGCCCCCCGGGCGAGTGGGGTGCTGGAGCAGAGCCCAGGGCAGGTGGAGGGGCCCAGCTGAAGGCTGGGCTTCTCCCTGAGGCAGCAGGAAGAGAGCAACAGGAGTCAGACCTGGGCGGGGAGGGGATGGGGTTGGGAGGGGAAGGACAGCCCCAAACACAGGCAGATGCGGAGGAATAACGGCCTGGGCCATGATAGTGCAGCTGGGGCTTGGGGGGTGGGGTGGACCCAGACGTATTTGGAAAGTGAAATGAGGAGCCTGGATGCAGAGGTTCAGGGCACAGGGAGGAGTCAAGGTGGGCATGGTGGAAACTGGCTGATGGAGATGGGCAGATGATCAGTGAAAGGGAACTGTGTCCAGGAGGCAGCCGGACACAGACTTGGGGGCCCGGGGGAAGAGATGGGAGCTGGGACAAACTCGAGAGCCCTCAAGCAGGTGTGCACCTGGAGTCTGGGCAGCGACTTCCCCAGGTGGGTGCGTGGGGCTG
Organism: Mirounga angustirostris; assembly: GCF_029215605.1. Lineage (NCBI taxonomy): Eukaryota > Metazoa > Chordata > Mammalia > Carnivora > Phocidae > Mirounga > Mirounga angustirostris. The sequence goes on along the minus strand of NW_026991724.1, from coordinate 17,658,926 downwards.
GCATGGTGACCACATGGAAATGAAGAGGCCTACCCACGTGGGGTTGGGTCGCCCTGCTGTGGGGGCTGCCAACCCTCAGGTAGGGCTGAGAGCTGGGCAGGAGGCAGGAGGCCCGCCAGGTGCTGTCAGATCTGTGAGGTGGGAGGGAAGTTGCAGACAGGATTTTATGTGCAATATCTTGATTTTTAAATGTTGGCCAACACTGGGGCGCCTGGGTGGCTCAGTCGTTAACCGTCTGCCTTCAGCTCAGGTCATGATCCCAGGGTCCTGGGATCGAGCTCCGCATCGGGCTCCCTGCTCGGCGAGAAGCCTGCTTCTCCCTCTCGCACTCCCCCTGCTTGTGTTTCCTCTCTCGCTGTGTCTCTCTCTGTCAAACAAATAAAATCTTTAAAAAAAAAAGTGTTGGCCAACACAGGAAACTTGTTGGTGTGGACCAGATTAAGCATATCTGCAGAGCAGTTTTAGGCTAAGGAGCAGAGGGAGCATTAGCAGTTAAAGGCTGGGCAGGGGACCAGGGGCCTGGAAGGAATGGCCAGAGAGGTGAGAAGAATGTCCGCAGCAGAGAGACTGTCCCAAGAGACTGTTGTGACCCTGGTGGGCATGGTGGTTGGGGTGCCAGACCAAGGAGGGAGATGAGGGTGTGGGCTGGGGGCAGGGCCAAGGGGGTCCCCAGCCTCTGAACCATCTGTGGTAGAGTGGGTGGGAGGGAGAGGGTACACTCTTCTCCTGAGCTTGACAACACATCCCCTCCTTCCCCCAGAAAGTCACTCCAGCTGCTGAGACAAAAATATATCCGAGGAACAGAACATTGATGAACCATATGCCAAAATGGGGAGGTAAGAGGAGTTCACTCAGTTTCAGCATCTCAGACTGTGAGAGGAGAGTCAAGGATCCCCAACTCTGGGCCTGCAAAGCCACACAGGAACCACTGAGTACTCTGGAGTGGGGTCTGGGTCCTGCATCAACTGGCCAAATGTTGCTTCCCCAAACTCTGGAAACGCTGAGAGTGGCTTTTGCGTAGGGAACAAAAAGTCAACACTCGGTGCGTTGTCAGGCTCAGTAGAAGATAACGGGTAATGACCAAATTACCACGGTCTAAAAACTCCTGCAATTGCATCCAAATTAGCAGAAATAATTATGATTCCCTTTAATTAGTGGCTACGGGAGCGAAGCCTTGGGCTGGTGGGCAGAGTGCCTGGCACGGCAGCTGCGTGACCGCCGGGAGGGAGGGCACATCCGGCCAGTGAGGCTGCAGGCCTAAGGGAGCGGGCGTTGGCCCCTTCGTGGACAGGGGCCCCCTGCCTCCTCCTCCTCCCTTTATCACTGCCACCCTCACCACCGGCACCGCAAGGACCCCCCAGGCCTCAAGCTCATTCCCCGCCTTATGAGTGGGCACCAGGCTGCCCCCACTTTACAAATGAGGAGATAATGGCTCAGAGATCTGAGGAACTTGCCCGATAGCACCCGGCCAGGCCTGTCTGAGCCTGGACCCTCGGCCCTTGTCCCTGAGCTGGGTGCCCACCGGTTCAGCTCCATGAAAGGCCTCGCCTGCCCCCAGTCCTCCCAGAGTGGAAGGACCTCCTGGCTGCAGCCCCACCCGCACCTCCGCCCTGTGGCTCTACCACAGGCTGACCTGTGCCCCAGGGCAGGGCCATGGCCTCCTACCTTGAGAAACAGCGCTCCTTTGGAGGCCAGGCCGTCGGAGCGCCGCCCGTTGGGGTAACAGTGATAGGCCACGTCCATGATGGGGTAGCGGCTGGCAAAGAAGAGGCCGCTGTTGAGACACTTGAAGCTGCAGCAGCCTTGGCAGCCGTAGACCCCGACATCGTACAGAATGTACTCAAAGTAGCCGTGCAGCTGGTCTTTCAACTTGGCGGCTGCCCGCTTGTCAAACACCTCCTGCAGACACAGGAAGTCCAGGTTGGCGGGGAAGAAAGCGGACACCTCGTGGTCAAAGGCCTCGTCCGGGTGCCGCCTCTTGCGCGCGGCCGCCTTCTTCACCCCGGAGGCCTTGTAGGGGAGCTTGCTGTTGGTGGCGCCCGGCTCCCCGCTGCCGCCGCTGTCTGCCGCGGCCCGCACCTTCACCAGGGACTCCCTGGAGGCCGAGGGGCTGCCCAGGCTCCCCGAGTCCCCGTCCCGTTGGCTGTGGTTGGGCATCTGACCCTGTGGGGCTCCACCAGCCCCATTCCTGGCTTGGCCCCCAGTGGCGGCGTCCTCGGCTTCGGGGGGCCGGCCCCCCTCCTCGCCTCCGCCTCCGATGCGCACGATGCAGGCGTCCTCCAGGTTACTGCCCTCGGCCGGCTCCCCGGAGGCCGGGCCGTTGGCAGCCTCGTCACCCTTGTATTCCACAGAGGCCGTCCTCTTAATGCTCCCAGGGACGGCCCGGGCCACGCCATCGCTGCCCTGTGGTGACACCAGGCTGCTGAAGCTGGCCGCGCTGATGGAGGTATTGGTGGGCGAATCAATGTAGATTTTGATCTGGGGCCGACTGGCGCCGTTGCGGATTCTCTGCCCGATCTCTTTGGCCCGCGCTTGGGTGTTGAAAACATTGTTGAGCCTGGCCAGCGAGTCAGGGAGGAGGCAGAGGTTGGCAGTGGCGAAGCAGAAGCTTTTGCCAGGACCCGTACCCTTCCATTCACTGAGTAGGGTCGCCCCACCGGCCGGGCCCTTGTCCTCCAGCCGGGAGTAGATGTAGGGTCGGCGGGCGGACTGCAGTGGGGACCAGAGGAGGAACCCGACAAAGGCGAAGGGCAGCGAGGCAACCAGGAGGGCCAGGTAGACGGGCGTGAAGAGCACGGTGCAGAGCAGCTGGAGGTAGCACGGGTCGTCCGCCCGCTGGCGCTTCTTGCAGGTGGTGGGAATGAAGGAGGCCACGAGCCGGTCCACCAGCCAGTAGCATGGGAAGAGGAGAGCCCAGGACACGGCGTGCAGGGCGGACAGACAGCTATTGGGAAAGGGGGCCGTGTACAAAACCATCGCAGCTCACTGGGCGCCGCGGCCGGCCCTACTACATGGTGTCCGTGGCAGCGCGGGCACTTTCCTGCGAGGGGTGGGCAGAGGGGGGCGGGAGCAGGTGCAGGAGGGGTCACCTCCTGGTGAGCTGCGTCTCTGGGCGGTCAGTGGTGAGTGTTGGCCAGCCAGTCATGGTTCACCTCAGGGGGCCATACTGGGCCACTGGGGCCTGCAGGGGAACCTGTAAGACAGAAGATAAGGGGGCTTTACTCATCCTTAGGGGAGCTGGTTGGATGCTGAGGCCACTCTCCCCCTCACCCTGTTCCTGCTTCCTCCATCAGAAGCAGGAGTATTCTGTTTGCCTGTGTGTGTTTGGTTTTCTTGAAGTAAACAGCTTGGTGACATGACCACGTCTAGCTGTCCATCTTGATCTTGTAACCTAACTGCTCAAAAACGGACCCCGGATTTTGGAGGGTCCTAGCTTTGTGGGCATTTGGGAGGCAGGCTGGGGATCCTGGAGGATGCCTGGGCCTGACACTGGCCTGGAGCAGCCAACAGCTCATCAGGAGCCAGGGGTGTGCCTGGAATGGGCACGGGGTGACCCTGATTCAGAGGAGCCTCAAACATACCCACTTGTCACTGAGTGTCCTTCAGGTCAGAACAGAGAGGGAGCAAACAGCAGAGAAACGGGGTCAAAGAGTCCTAGGGTGCAGGGCAGTGTGGCTGGCAGGAGGACCCCTTACAGGAGCGCCCTACCCACAACCGGGCTCTCACTGTGCTGATCCTGCAGCATCAGCCCACCCTTGTACTCCCACCCCAGCTGACTCCCACCAGAAATCCCTGACCAGCCAGGATCCTGGCACTGCCTGGACCTTACCAACTTCCGGAATGTTGGTCCCTGTGACTTTTGGAGAAGCATCCTGGGGCTGTGAGGATCTGGCCCAAGCTTCTCCCCTAAGCCTGTGATGCAGCCCCGGGTTCCAGCTGAGGCCCACAGCTGGAGGAATGAGTCCCCCCACCCCCCCCAAGGCATGAGCCTCAGACCAGGCCTTAGGGCCCTGCGTAGCAGAGGCCTCTAGCTGCAGTTACTGCACTGAATGTAGAATCAATAAAGACAAGAGTCTGGGGTGTTGGCCCAGCCTTCAGGGACCCGTGGGAGATCATTCTGTGGTGAAGCTCATATAAGCATCATCTCAGGTCTTCATTACCTGAACTGTTGGGGGGTTCACTTCCTGGTCACCGTCTCCCCGACCCAGTCTAGCCTCTGCCCTGGTGCCATGGGGGTTTGTGCCCATGTTCCATCCATCCTGGCCCCACCGCCTTTCTTCCTCCTGCCTCCCTGGTCACTGCAGCCAGGACGTGGGTGCCATCCGGGTTCTGCCTCCCCCAGTCCCCACATCACATCCGCCCCACTCCTGGAGCCCCTGGGCTGGTCCATGACTGCATCATGCTTCACCCACTTTCTTGGCTGTGTCTCCATCAGGCCATCTTCCATTCAGTGGCTCGAGGGATTCTGTCTGGTCTGACCGTCCCTCAGATACCCCAAACCCTCGGAAGCCTTTTTGGGCCCTTTTTAGGCGTCTTGTCTCCTAGCCAGGTCTGCCGTGTCTGCAGCCCCATCTCCCTTGTGCCCAGTTCCCACTCGGTGGGATGTTTCCTGTCCGTGCCCTGCCCGTCACCTAGCTCACCCCTTTTCTTCTAGACCTAGCTCAGAAATCACCTCCTCAGAGAGGCCTTTTTGCTGCCTTTTGTCAGCTGGCGTAGGTACTTCCACTGGGGGCTCCTGTCCCCATTGTGCATGGCCTGCACTCTGCAATTCTAGGTCATAAAAGCTCATGGAACATGGCCACTTCCCCAGCAGACTGGGAGCTTCCTGGAAGAAAGGGCTGCATCGAGGACATGGTGGGTCCTAGGGCCGCACCAGCAGGAGCTCAGGAAATAGGTGGGTGAATGGAAGTCAGTCTGCACTGCCTCTAAGCCTGAGGTGCCGGCGGGGGGGTGGGGGGGGGCGGAGGGGAGGATTTCCCGGATGCACCTGTCACCTAAGTGCACTCCCATGGCCACGTCTCCAGGGCTGATTTAGTGGGGACGAGGTACTTGTCCCAGACCAGAGCTTAATGTCTAAAGATGAACTTTAGCTGGTGTCTGTGTCTGGTTCTGGGGTTCTGGAGAATACATTTCACAAGGATTTTACCTTCTTCAGGGGAAATCGCTTTGAAGGAAACACCGGAAGGTTACAGTTTGGGGAAGCAGGTGTGTCTACTCAGACCACAGCTGTCTGGCCAGGAGCCATGGGAAACAGTTCCTTTGCAGACAGCTCTGCACTGCACCTTGGTTTAATTTGGGAAAAGCATGCCACCCGCCTGTGGGCAGGGGGACCACGTGGCTTTGTCTGGTGCTGTAGTTGCAAGGCTTCTCACTCAGGTGCGGGCAATGGGCTCACCGTCAAGGATGTTGGTGAGGGCAGAGGGCCAGCCTTCCCTCTGGGGTAGGGGGTGGTGGGGAAGCTGTTTCAGAGGATGGGAGGAGACTGCTGACATCCTGCTCTGGAGTCCCAGACCAGACAGTGGCCTTCACCACCTTCTCCCAACCCAGCCCGAGTCCTGGTCTCCGAAGGCCAGGTTCCCCCCAGATGCCCTAACCTCCATGGCCTTTACTTTGGGGTCTGCTGATTCAGAGGTCCTGTGAACTGAGGCCCTGAGACCAATTTTATAATGACAGTGGCTGAAATTGGAGGGTTTGTTGCAGGCCTGCTGACCCTCTGCGCACGTGATTTTTAACCCCCCAGCAGAGCTCTATCACCTCTGTGGCCCAGAGCTCATGACTCAGTACTTAGAGGGGCTGTGGCTGTCCAGCCCTCCCATGCCTGCCGTCTGCCAGACGTACTTATTCTTTCTTTAAAATCCCAGCAGTTTTATTTGAGGGTAACCCGAAGTTGGCTGCCCCCACTCTGAGCTGGTGGGTTTGGCTGCCTTCGGCCTAGCGTGCATGCACACGGCAGCCTGGCTGGAGTGAGAGCTGCAGGAGAGGGCACAGAGCTGCCTGCACCAACTGGACCTACAGGAGGAGGCAGGTCCCGTCCCTGCAGGTGGGGAGGCTGGGATGGCGTTTCCCAAGCCTCCAGCAGCCACTGCAGTGGGCACCAAGGTGCTGGGGGTAGGGGTCTAGGCCAGACTTCTGGGGACACCCAGATGCCACCCCCAAGTGCATGGAGAGGGGCCCGCTCCCAGGTCTTCTTAGCTCTTTCCTCCTCTTCTTTGTGGCCCAAGGTCACCAGCCCAGCCAACACCATCTTCACCTGAGTGCCCACCCCACCCCGTCACTGTCCCCCTGTCTTCCGTCTCAGGCCACAGTGTGCACGGAGATCAGAAGAGCCTCCTAAACAATCTGATTACATCCTCCCTTTGGTGGTCCTGTTGTCTTGGAGGAGAAAGTCCAGTCTCCCAGTCTCTGTCTAAGGGCCCTCTGTGCTCCTGCCCCCCTTTCCTTCCCCAGCCCCACCCCGGAAGGGCCCCTAGCACCTCAGAGGTGGATGCAGCCTCGCTTCATCCAAGGGCTCCTGAGAAAAATTCCCAAACCTTCTGTTCTCCCCTGTGGCTCATCCCTAGCACTGGCCAGGCAGGGTGGGGATCTGCCACCAGCTGGGACAGAGCTCTTAGTAGGGCCCGGTCCCCTCTTCAGCTGCCCTGTGTCCACCTCACTTATGTTGGGGCCCCAGAAACCCTTCTGGGCAAGTTCCCCCCAGCCCCGCCTGCAGCAGCAGTGAGCGGCCAGGCCTTGTTCTTTCTGCCTCCCCTGGGGCTGGTCACAGGAATGTATTTGGTCTCCATTCAGGCATCAGTGGGCTTGAGGTGGCTGGCAGCCCAGGGGGCCCACCACATTCCTCTGAGATGGGGCAGCTCTGAGCCTCCCAGCTCTTCATGGCTACCTGGGTCCCCCGTCCAGCCCCCTCCCCCGCTCACCACCCCTCAGCACCCGGGGCAGAAGGGGCCTCTGGGTGCCGCCCACCTGCTCTGCAGGCAGTCCCTGCATCTGTGCCCAGGGGCTGCTAACACAGTTGACACAAAAGGGTTTGCTACCGATGGAGCCAGTTTCTAAAGCTCTGTGGTTAATTATTTTGTCTCAGTGAAATGAAAGGAGGGTAAACAAACAACAACACATTAATTAGTCTGATCTACACTTTCCCCATGAAAGAGGGGAGTGGGAGCTGAACACCAGATGCTGGGAACTTCTCGGCAAGCCTTAGAGTCCTGGGGGAGCGGGGGGAAGGCGGTGGCTGAGCGGGATGCAGCACAGGCACCCAGTCTGCACCCCTCAGCCTTTGTCTCGCCCCCGACCCCTCGCGGGGCAGGACATAGTGGGTGGCGGGGTCCAGGCTCTGCTTCCGCCAAGGAATGCCTTCCCCCACCCCTCCATGCCCCAGCTCTCCGCTTTCCTGTCCCGGAGCTGGCTTCTTTACCAAGCCAAGCCCACCATGGCATCTCTGATGAGGGTGACATACGTGCTGAGCGGTAGTCACTCAAGCCCATACGCTGGATTGCGCTTTCAGTTTCCTATTTTAAAGTAACAATCACTCCTGGGTTTCTCCCCATTGTAAGTCCTGGTGTGGGGCTTCCCGGTTGCTCGGGATGCCCGATCCTCCTCCCCTGCCCCAAGGTCATGGTCTCCAGAGCTGAGCTTGCGTCCCAGACACCCTCAGGTCCTCGTGGTCACTCCTGAGCCCTAGGATCAGTATGGGGGGCTACCCAGTGCCCCAAGGGAAGGCTCCTGGGAGTCAACCTCAGGCTTGCTGCCTCACTCCCAGCTGCACTGCTCACTGCTCAGCTTGGGCTCGGGGACAGGCTCGCTGAGCCTATCTCGTTATCTCTGACATGGGGGTAGCAATACCAGCCTCCCAGGGCTAATTGTGAGGCTTTATCCTTCCCTACCTCCCCTCCTCTTCCTTGTAGGACCTCCCTGACCACGCCTCAGCTGAGGTTGACTCCTGTGTGTCCTGGCTGCTCACACCCTGACCTGTGGATTCGGTGGATTTTAAAGAGGGGACAGGCTGGTTCTGTGCACGGTGCTGGGGGCAGCCGGAGCCCACCCACCAGCCCTCTAGGCTCCTCACTGACCTGCAGTACCTTCAGATCCTCAGAGACCCATCCACACCATTCAGGCTGGAAGTGCCGGCCTTCACTAACGTGTTCCTTCCCCTACAGCGAGGACTGGACTGGGCCCGACCGTGACAAGGAGCCTGGGCTGCAAAGCCATGACAGACAGAGGGAGCAGATCGGTTCGCAGGCTGGTCCGGCCAGGAGGGGAACTTGCCCGGGAGGCTTGGGGGCCAGACAACCGTAAGTCCAGATGGGAGAGGAAGAGGTGGTCACAGGCTGGCCTGGGAGGTCATAGGCCGGTGACTCCTGGGCAGGTATGGGGTGTTGACAGAGAGAAGCTCCACACCAGAGTTGCTCCTGTGGGTTACTGGTATCTGTGGGGACCTGACCTGCAGCCACCACAGCACCGGAAGGGGAGACTTGGACGACTCCAAGGCCTGAGCTAAGCCAAACCTCCTCCCCATACACCTCCCTGAGGGCTGGGGGACTGGCTGATCTGCTATCCCTTGGGGAGGGCGTCGCAGGAATAGAGCCTGTCCAGGCCTGTCCTATTTGGTGTTGAAGATGGCGGGGAGGTCCCCAGCAGCCTCCTTGGGTAAGCTGCAATGGACAGGCTCTCTACTACTGGATACCAAGTGACCCTGGCCCCAGGACAGCCATCCCATGTCCCATCTCCCCGGGAAACGGACCTGGCAGGCACACTGCTACACCAGACCTGCTGCACAGAGAATCACAAACGGTTCTGGGTGAATGCTGACTTTGAATTTGAATTTCTCCTGCAGTAGGAAAGCAAGCAAGCCAGCCTAGTTCTGCTGGCCAAGGCAAGCGCTGGCCCCAAGGAAGCTTGAACCATCTGGAGGGATCTCTGAGCTTTGGAGAACTTTGAGGAAGTTGAGGAGGGTTGGGAGTTGCCCCAGGTTGGGGGCAGGATGGGACCTGTCCCTCCATCATAGCCCTTCCCTCTGGTCCTCATGCCTGCTGAACCCTCTCTCATCCCAGCAGCAGGGCTGGGAATCCTGGAACAGAGGGACCTTCTCCCATCCTCTTTGTGTCCACAGGCTCATGTCTAAACAGGCACTGGTCCAAACCCCAGGTTTCTGCAGGAAAGACTGAAAGGATTGCTCCAATCCAATTACCGGAATGTGCTCGCATCCACCGGCGGCGCCGAGATTGGGCCGGCCCATTTCTGCCTGGATGCCTGCTGCCCCGGGGGTTGGCATAGCAACGGGGAGCTCTGAGCTGCTGAAACTTGGAGTCAACTCATCACTGGGAGGACAAAAAGAAAGACTGAAGAGGATGCCTTTCTAAGTGCTGCAGGTCAGACAAACCCAGGCTAATCCCTGAAAGCCACAGAAATGGGGTCTGGGGTCTGGCATGAACACGTGTGCAGCAGCAACTCCCAGTGACCTAGGCGTGCCAGGTGAATGCCCACTGACCCTTCCACATCCAGAGCACCTGCCCCCTTCTCTCTGAGGCCCTCCCCAGCTCCGCCATCCCTCCCATACCCTCCCTGCTCTGCATGCCCCCCAGCCGTCCCTCTAATCAGGTGCCTGGCTCTCTGCACGTCGGGCCCCCACCAGCAGCCTGGGAGCGCCTGATGAAGTCTCTGGCACCAGCACAGGCCCAAGTCCTAGCCCGCTGCACCCCTCCTCCAAGGGGAGAGCAGGGAGCCACACTAGGTCAACTGACACCACAGCCCCCTGACCCCAAGGTGAGTGGTCATAAGACCCAAGCTAGCTCTCACTGGTGCTCTTACTGGACCCCTCAGGAAAGAGGCCTGCATTTTCTCTGAGCTGGAAGCATTAAGAGCCTGAAGCTTCTGGAGCCTTCCTTGAGAGTGAATCGAATTCAGAGGAAAACAGACCTTAGGGCTAGAAGGAGAGAGTCCTGGTGGCACTTTGAGCTCCAGTTTCCCCGTGCCTGAAGACAGCACAACCCCCAGACTTTCTCATTCGTGAGTTAGCAAATTACCCTTTTCTTTGCTCTGGTCAAAGTTGCATTTCTGTCACTTGCCACCAAAGGGATCCTATCTAATATATACCAGTGACCCGATCTTCCTAAAACTCCATTCTTAACAGTTTGTCTCCTGGGCGAACTTCGCCCCTGGCCTGCCCACTGGGCACAGGGGGCCTTTCTCCTGAGTCCCTGAAGGCCCTGTGCCTGAGGTGTGTGCCCACATGATTTGAGCGTCCCTCAGGAGCTAGCACAAACTTGGTGTCAGACGTGCCAGGTCTGGGTGCTCCTGCTGGATATTGGACAAGCTGCTTCAATGCGCTGTAGTTTGCTCATCTGTTATGCATACAAATCTCCGTCTCTCTCTCTCTCTCTCTCTCTCTCTCTCTCACACACACACACACACACACACACACACACACACACACACAATCTCAGGGTATGCGCAACACTTAGCAGGGCACCCGCCACATCTCTAGTAATATCTTTGTCACTATTATGACTGTTAATTTCCTTGCTGCAGAGGACCCTCGAGACACAGCTGGAGCCCTCAAAGTTTGCTCCTTGTGTGGTTGGTTGCTTGACAAGGAGGGTGCCCCGCTCTCCCAAACAAGGGGTGAGGATGGTGCAGGGGGGGCAGGGGCCTCCATCTCCGGGCAGGACTGTCTGCTGGGGGCTGCTTGTGAGCCCAAGTCATAGGCTTCTGCAGAAACCAGATGCAGGCAAAGGGGCCATAAAATTTTCAAAGAGACACTTTCCATGGGAGCTATTAATGTGTCATGTGGTTTCTGAGAATAGGAACAGGCTGCAAGTAGCTCCGTAGCGCTCCTTCAATCAGCCAGCCTAGGCATTTCCATGTCAGAACTCAGAAAGCCCAGATGAAGCGGATTCTTGCATGACTGGAAAGCAAACCTCAAGCCACATTAGAGGTATATGTGCCAGGAGTGCTCGAATCAATTTAATAGTTCAAACAACAGTCCTCCTGGGCGTAAGACCTTGTGCTGCGGTGACAGGGGGACAGTCGCCCTGAGACCATGGGCTCCATCACAGGATGGGGCTGAGTTTGAAGATCTGGCCACCCTCCCCTCTCCCGTCTGCCATTCCAGAATCATCCATGGTGACCAGAAAGGGGCCCACTGAGGAGAAGGCTGGATGGCGTCTGGAACCTAAATCCCCACCTGAGCCATCCTGAGTGGCGGCGTCTCTCATTCCCACGTGCCCTGTATTACACTCAAGAACCCTCCTGCAGCCATATCTGTTTGCCTGGGTCCGCTGGAAGCTGAAGCCCACAGGGCTCCTGCCAGTCCTGTGCTCTCATGGACGCTGAGCCCAGGGTAGGGGGATACTGGGGAGAGGGCTGCCTCCATGATGCAAATCGGATCTAAGATCACTCTGTTCCAGTGTCCCCTCCTTTTGGGCACTGAGGGCAGCTCCCAGGCAGGACTGGAGCAGGCAGTCGGAACTACCAAAGAGGCGGCTTTGACGTCCTTAAGCAAGGTCCAAATCAGGAGGCCACGGGCCCACCACCAAGCAGCTAGCCCGGCATAGGCCTCCCGCCCCAAGTGCTCTGAGCCTGCCCACGTGCTGAGGTCTGTGCCTGAGCTGGTCCTCACACACGCGTTTGAGCAGGGGGTCCTGGCACTCCCCAGCAGGTCACATCACCTGCCTCAGGCAAGCTCTGTGGTGCCTGCCCTCCCCGGGGATGGAGACCAGGAGGGATCTCACTTTTCTCGGGCTCTGCTGCAGAGGCTGCTGTCCCTGCAAAGTCCCTGCTTCCCGGCTGATGTTAATGGTTCATGAGCTGAACAAGGCTCAGAACATCCTTTGCTTAAGAAGAAATGACAACATACTTTCTGTGGGAGTAGAACTTTAAATACAAGTCCACACAAATGGTAGGATTTCTGCAGACCCAGTGTTCAGCTGCATTTCAAGTACAGCATTTCCTCCCGGAATGGATTGGCCGACTGAGTGGTGTGTAGGCATTTCAAGGCCCCAGAGAACACAGATGAAGACAACAAACCTTCCTAAAACAGAACAGACTTGCTAAAATTCTTCTGGAGGGAATCATTTCACATTTCAGCCTCAAGTTTTCTGTGCAAAGAACATTTAACAAACCGAGTCCTGGAGGAGAATTTATGCAGAGATTAAAAAGCAGATCGGTGTGAGTGAGTAAATAAGATCAGGCCTCAGCATCTCACTAAGCCTCCCCGCGGCCCTGGGCAGCTGGACCTGAGGGCGGGGCCTTCTGGACAGGGGCTGGATCTCATTCACCCTTGTCCCGGGCCCTCTCGGAGGCTCTCCTCGGGTCCTCCCTTGCACACCGTACCGCATGAGCCCTTGGCTCTGAGAGAACCAGCAAGAACTCACTCCCCCCTGAAAGAAGAGACCCCCCCCCCCCGCCTCAGGCTAAACCAAGGACTGCTTGCTTCCGGAGGCCTCTGACCTGCCCATGGGATTTCAGAGCCTGCTCCAGAGTGTATAACTTAGAGGGGACTGCTGGAGCCTGCTTCCCCTGGGAGTGAGATGGGGAGCTTCATTTGCATAAGATGGTGAATGAGTCATTTGTCCCCAGCAAAGGCCAGTGGGGGAGAGATCATGGGGATCTATAGTTCCTCAAGTTCCTGCCCATTGCTGCCACCAAACTTGCCTTCCTAGGGTCTTCTGTGGTTCTGGGCTCCCACTCACCCCTGCCCCTCCGGTAGTGGTAGCTGTCACTACACCTGTTCTTGGCTGTCAAATCCTGCACTTCTGAAAAGGGAAACAAGAACCCTTGGCGCTGGTCAGGGAGGCTGTGTCCCCCCAGATTGCTGGTATAGACATGCCGGTATAGACAGGGACTCGTCTCCATCCAGGGATAAAAGCTAAGCACACTTCATCTTTGTGAACATCTGGGTAGACATTTCCCTTTTTGTCTCTACCTCTGCCTCCAAGCCTAGGATAGGACCCTCGCCTTACTTCCTCTGGCCCCCCAGGCACGAGGCAGGATTGCACTTCCAGGTCCCCTTGTGGCCGGGTAGAATCATGTGACCAGCTTGGTCTGACCACTAGCTGTGAGTGTAAGTGGTATGTGTCACTGCTGGGCCAGAGTCCTTAACAGCAGGTGTGAGACCTTCTAGAGTTCTCTCCCTTTGGCACATCTACCTGTAGTATTCATGATGGTGGTTGCTCCATCAGCCTGGGTCCCAAGGTGAGGACGCAAGGAGCAGGGCCCCAGCTAACCCTGCTCCCCACATGTCATATGAGCAAGAAAAAAACTGATTGTAAGCCACAGCATAACCCATCCCAGCCTGACCAATAGAGGAAGGCTTCGGATTTCTTTCTTTCTTTTCTTTCTCTTTCTTTCTTTCTTTCATTTACTTGAGAGAGAGAGCATGAGTGGGAGGGGCAGAGGGAGAGAGAATCCCAAGCAGACTCCAAGCTGAGCACAGAGGCTGATGCAGCGCTCGATCTCACAACTGTGAGATCGAAATCAAGAGTAGGATGCTTAACCAACTACACCACCCAGGGACCCCAGGCTTCTGATTTCTTTAATCCATTTACCAAAAACAAGCCTTACTGATCAACAGCCCTCAGTTTCCCAGGTGTATAGCTTGATTGACTCCCCAGACCTGACTCTCTTCAAGAAAGATCTTCATTTTACATGTCAATGATGATGTTCCTCTGCCCTAAATCCAGACTAGGTCAGGGGCTCACTCCTTTCCATCTCCTCAGTGTATGTACTGAACAGCTGATTCCCACACAGGACCACGACGCATCCGGGGAGCTGAGCCTGAATCTTTTCGTTTTTAGTGGAAGCCATTTCTGCTCAGAGAAGGGGCCACTGCTAGTGATAGAAGTAGCAAAGTAAATCCACAGACATGGGGAAGTGAGTGCACTGGAAATTTCGGCCAAGGATCGGTATACAGGGTTGGTTCCAGGGACCAAGCCAGGCCCATAGAGGACAAGGCAGGAGGGAGTGTCAAGAGTGCACTGAGGTGGTGCAGATCGAGATGGACGCAACAGCCTGTGCTTAATGGCTGGGTGTCAGACACTGCCAGGTTGTGCTGGCTGAGGGGTGCATGCTCAGGCTGGCGAGGGGGGAAGGCTAGGAGGCTGGGGGCGGCTGGCATCCAGCTCCTATGAGTCAGATGCAGCACTGTGACTGTTTGGGGTATTTTGCAGCAAGGTCCCAGGAATTTCTGGGGGCAGAGCCTTTGCTTTCTAGGTGTGTATATTTTAGTGTGCGGGTGTCCTCCTGGAGGGCAAGGAGACAGGAAGGGGGTAGGTGGTGGGTGGAGCGAGCAGTGAGCAAGGGAGGGAGATGAAGTAGAGAGTCCGGGAGGGCTGAGAGCAGGCCTGAGGGAGGCAGAGCCACTCAGGAAGTCCTGCCTGGCAGGCCACGCCCTGACCACAATGACCCACCGGGTCCCAGGAGGCCAGCGAGGAGACGCCAGGGAGGAGCAGCTGTGGAAAATGGGCCTGAAAGGAGGATCCAACACATTCACTGACAGTTTGTCTTGAGCTGGGCTTGTTTAACTTAAATGCTTAGAATGTCTGAGTAGCTTCCCACCTACACCACGCACATCAGCCTAGCCTCAAGTAATCCTTCTGCTCAGAGCAGGGGGAGCCCCGCCTCGATGGCCGGGCCTGTGTCCTGCACCCTGGGAGGGCTGAGGGACCCTCTGGCTGGCTGAGGGTCCAAGCAGCGCCCCCCAGCTTGAGGCTTCCTGCACCCCCTCACTGCTAGACAGAATGTGGACAGGGGGTATCACCAGGCTTTCTGGTAAAGTTTTGGAGAGAAAATTGCCAGAACAGAGTTCAGCACCAATGAGAAAAGAGTCTATGCAGTTTCAACCTGATTTTGCTTTAAAAATAGGCCCAACAGGAGGCTTCGGCTGCGTGATCCTCATCTATCCTGCCGCCCTCTACCCTTGGTCCTGGGCCACCATCCTTCTGGTTCCCTTTCTGCCCCTGGGGCTGCTGCTTCTCTGAGTCCTTGGTTGTCCCCTCCTCCCCTGCCCACCCTGACCTTCCTCTGCCTCTTCTCTCCTCCCTTGGTTGATCCCTCAGGGTCATCTGTTCTCAGGTGTCTCTCCTGATAGCTGACTTCTTTGTCCACTGCCCCCAGCTCTGTCTCCTGAGTAGTTCCCGAGGCTCTGGACATCCTCCGTACCCTGCCTCTTCCCACAAGCCCTCGGTTCTGCCTCCTTAACGCCTCCTATCCATTCCCACGGTTACAGCCAGCTCAGGCATCACACTGTCCCAGCTAGATACTGCCCAGCCACCACCTGTCTCCCAGCACCTGGCCTCCCCTCCTGGCATGGTCCACATGGCAGCTACTGGAATCTTTTTAAGCTACATAGTAGACCATACTACTCCCATGTTAAACTCTTCAGTGGCCCCTGCTGACCCCAGGAGGATGCCCAAGCACCTGGCAGGGAAGGGCACACTAGGCCCAGCATCCTGATCTCCAGGATGGCTCTGCATCATCTCCTACTTCTGAAGTCCCAGGGCCCCTTGTGCAGTTCCCCACCATACCCTTCCAGGCCTCCCTGCCTTTGCTGGGGCTGTTCCCTCGTAGCCCTCATCTGTGTGCTGGGATGAGGCCTCAGCAGGGGGCTCAGGGTTCAAAAGTCACAGTGACATCTCTTCACCAAGCCCCAGCCAGTCGCCTAGTCTATGGCCCCAGAGATAACGGGAGGACTTTTGACCTGGCTGAAACAGGTCATTTCTCTCAACAGCTGGTGGTTTCTGTACATTTATTGCCCATGGTTGCAGTCTGCACACCAGAAGGGAGACCAGCCCCCCCACAGCTTCAGATTTACTAAGCTAGAAGCAGAACTGAGACAGGAGGCTGAGCAATGGTGACAAATTCCATTCCTCAAAGCAAAGGAAGCAAGGGTCATAGGTGGCCTTATGGATTGTCTTTGCAGACCTGGGCCCTGCTCTTGTCGTTGGCCCCAGCAGCCTCGGAGCTCCTCACACCCGCCCTCCGCCCCCCCCCCCCCCCGCCCGCCTCCAGTCCCAGAGAATGCAGGTTTCGTGTTCCAACTCCGAGGCCCGCATCCCCCTGCAAGCACTCAGGGTTTTATCCTATCACCTGACTCTAGCCATGTCGGGCACATAGTAGGCAGATAAGAGGAACCTCTGATGACCGACAAGTGTCAGCAACCCCCCTGCCCAAATTGCTTTCCACCAGTTGTTTGACAGTGCTTGTTTCATAGCATCCTTACCAGCTCTGGGTTTTAAGTGATTAAAAAAAATTTTTTTAACAGTTTAGTGGGTAATGATATCTGGTTACATTTCCCAAGGTACTTAAATTGTATTCCTTCACTTCATGAAGTGCTGCCTCAAGTCTCCCCTATGTATTGAAGAATTTGTATTTTCTCCAAAGATTTGGGTCGGGGAGACACAACCCCTCCCCGGGCCTTGCTCTCCACCAGAGGGAGTTCTGGGTAGGCACAGACGCCCCCCAGAGCTGTGTTTCCAAGCTTTTTAACCAAACAGCAGAACCTTTTCTTAAACAATTTCACAGAGCCCCTCTACATATAAAACATGAATAATTCGCCTATGAGGGGAGGCCTTCAGCGCCACTCCCCCTCCAGAAGCCGCTGTCTTACCTGAGGAGGGGCCGCTGGGACCCTCTTGATCTTCGTCTGAAGAGGGGGCACCACCGCAGTCAGGACCTGAAAGGACATGAGCGGTTCACAGAGGTGTCCAGAACCCAACCTACAGCCGCCCAGCCGCCCAGAACAGGTGAGCCAGGTTCAAAGACCAAGGGGCCCCACCTGCACCAGGGGCAGCGCCACACCCTCCACGTTGCCAAGGAGAGGGTGTGGAACCTGCTGTCCCTGTGGACGGGGAAGTGCAGCCAGAGGGGGTGGGGGCAGAGGTTTGTGCAACAAACCTGCACAGGCCTGGGGGGCTAGGAGGGTTGACAGGTGGGGAGGTCTCTGCCTGACGGGTGGGAGGGATGAGAGCTCCACATGGACAGCTGGACCCGGGCCAGGCTGAGGTTGTGTGAGGTGGGGAGCGGAGAGAGGCGAATTCAGAGCTCCAGCCTCGGGGCCTGCCTGGGTTTGATCTGATAGGCGAAGCTAGAACAATTAGAGCTTTCCCCCAGGAGCTTTGTGTAATCTCAGCCTCGCCAAGATACGTGGGGGTGGGAGAGAGCTGAACCCAGGCCATAGAAGATGGACCACTGCCACCCCGACTGGGGTCAGGGAAGGGTGGGGAGGAGGAAGCCGCATTGAGAGAAAGAAATAGGGGGCTTTCACAACAGATAAAAGTGAAGGTAGGCTGCCTAGGGGACACTCAGCAGAGACACTTCGTGACCTCAATGGGGTCTACTTAGGGGATGGTAGGGAGGACACTGGTGTGAGCAGACGCCTTGGACACAATGCTACCAGCTCCCTGCATCCCTTGCTGACTCAGTCCGAACCTCAGCAGCGCCAGACACACCCCCACACTGGGGTTGGTAGGCTGAGTCTCGCTCTCTGGCCCTGCCTTCCCCTTCTAACCCGGCCCCTGGCCTCGAGTATTGACCTCTCCCGGGACAGGACCCGTGGGGCTCTCTGGCCGTGCCCCCTGGCTTCAGGGGCTCCTTCAGCTCTTTAGTCCAGCCTTCCAGCCTCAAGTCCCGCTCTCGACTTTCCCACCCTATCCTTTTTTTTTTTTTTAAAGATTTTATTTATTTATTTGACAGAGACACAGCGAGAGAGGGAACACAAGCAGGGGGAGTGGGAGAGGCAGGCTTCCCGCTGAGCAGGGAGCCCGATGTGGGACTCGATCCCAGGACCCTGGGATCATGACCTGAGCTGAAGGCAGACGCTTAACGACTGAGCCACCCAGGCGCCTTATCCTTGGCTCGAGGCCCAGCCTCTTGGCCTCAGGCCCGGGAAATTCAACACCCGCCGGGCTCTGTGCAGTGCTCCTTGGCCCTCCACCTTTTCAAGCCAGTCCTACTGCCAGGACCCTCTTCACTACCATCACATGTCGAGGCAACGGTTACTCCCCAGTGCTCTCCCCTGGACCAGCTCCCATCATTTATATACACTTACTTTGCAAATCACTTAAACTGTGTTTCAGAGGAATCTGAAATTTAAGTCCCAGGCCCTCGGTCCACAAGCCAAAGATGTTGTTTCTTCACTTGGCAAATAACTGGCTCTCTCTTGCTTAGGAATCCCCATAGAGAAGCACCAGGGAGACCCGTGCTCGACGCCTAGGTCTGCTATCCATCTGAGCCTCAGTTGCCCCCTTCCCCGTCACGCAGGGGGTCACTCCAGTGTCTTGCGCAGCTGTGACCAGGACCAAATTAGCATGGGTATTTGATGTTGCCACATTAGGGTGGGAAGAAGGAAGCCACAGTCCCTAGGATCTGTGTTCCCCTGGGGACCCTTTTTCCACGTGGACACCCTAACTTGTTTCCTCTGAGTTAACCACTGGATAGGCATCCTTCCCCACCCATAGCCTGGGGAGTCCAACCTGCCAGGAGGTCAGAGGGGGCCTGCTGTTCTGGCCTCCAGGGGAGGTCCTGTCCCCTGTACCTGGGATGTCTGCCTCTTCACCCTCGTTGGCTGATGACCTGCATGCACCTCTGTCCTTCACCGTCTTCATGGGCCGACCTGACCCTAGGCCACAGGCTGACAAACATCTAGAAGTGGATATGAAGGAGGCAGGCCTCTCCTGAGCCATCCCAGCCTATGTGACTCTCAGGCCCCACCACCCTGGAGTGGGGAGGAGCTCACTCCTCATCTCTCAATGAGAACTTTCTCAAGGAGGCCCTTTGTCCTCAGACCTTCCCCAAACTGTCCCCCTCCAGCTTCACAACCTCTCTCCCCCACCAAACTCTTCTAAAAAATTCTCTGCACATTTTTTTCAAGATAGAATTAAATGACAGGAACTGACTATTTAGGGAGGGGTTCCTGAGAGGAAATGGGATCTCTACAACCTTGAAATTACAGGACTTTTTTTTTTCCTCAAAAGAAAAACTCATTAGATCATTGATATTCTCAGCCAGACATTGTTTTGAAATATGCTCTCCTCTGTCCTTTCACAAACTACAGGCTTTCTCCCTCTTTGAAAATAAGATCACATCAAGTCAGGGATTAGAAATGGGAAAAATTCAATCAGAGCCTCCCTCGGGCCTGCTACACATCTCAATACACTCATAGGCCAGCAGAATCAGCTCCCGCTACAACCCAGCTCAGCATCATCATTCAAAACGCACCGGTAGGAAATGGTGAAACAGAAGGACCTTTCATCCCCAAGTGAGCGAGGCCTGCAGGGCTGCTCTCCTAGCTCCGGAAGCTGGTGGTGCCTGGGCCAAGTGGAGTCAGGGCCTCTTGCTTAAATAGGCAGTAGGGCAGGGCGGGCCTGGGGGGCGGGCATGGAAAGTGGGCTGTTTACCCAGCACAGCAAAGCAGTGTCTACAGATCCAGCAGTGGTCCTGAGCACGCCTGCCTGCTTGTCCACCAGGAGCCTCAAGCCCACAGGCCCAGAGACCGCAGACCAGCACCTGGGGTGACCTCTGATGGACGTGCAGCTCTAAGTGACACCATGTCCCTGGATGCTTGGTCCAGGTTCCTGGATGCCTCTACTTCCCCAGAGACACAGCCCAGTCAGCAGAACCAGCTGTGGAGCTAGATGGACCTGCTCCCTAAACCAGTAAGTAGTGGCCTCAGGCAGGGCATCTCCCCAAGCCTCAGTTTCTACTTTCTTTTCTTTTCTTTTTAAAAGATTTTATTTATTTATTTGACAGAGAGACAGCAAGAGAGGGAACACAAGCAGGGGGGAGTGGGAGAGGGAGAAGCAGGCTTCCTGCCTAGCAGAGAGTCCGATGCAGGGCTCGATCCCAGGACCCTGGGATCATGAACTGAGCCGAAGGCAGATGCTTAACGACTGAGCCACCCAGACGCCCCAGTTTCTACTTTCTTTCTGACTTCATAGGTCCAGAAATAATGTGTGCAAAGGGCCTGGCACCTAGAAGGTTGATTTATTTATCCACATTGGAATGCAGGGGCCAGGTACCGTCAACAAGGTTCAAGGCCAGAGATGTTTAGAAACGTACGTAAAGTCACAGAGCCCTGTAGCTGAGTGTCAGGGTCAGACGTCATGCAGACCTGAGACTAGGTTGGGTTGCTGGAAGCCCCTTGGGGTGAGGGTGAGAAGCAGTTGCTGGCCTTGGGGAAAGGTCTTGACTGAACTCTGGGGAAGGAGTTACCCCTAAATCTCCAATACCAAGGCAAAGGGGGAGGCATGGCTGGACAGGCATACTCAGAGGCCTGTGTGTGCATTTGGTTGAGACCTTATTGGCGGGGTACAGAAGTATCTCAAAGTCACTGCTAGGGATGGCTGGTGAAAGGACCTTCCCCCCACTAAATGCATATATTATAGCCTTAACCCCCAATGTGGCTGTATTTGAGATGGGGCCTCTAAGGAAGTAATTAAGGTGAAATGAAGTCGTAAGGGTGAGACCATGATCCAATTGGATTAGTGTCCTTTTAAAAAAGACATCTGAGACTCCCATGGCTTTATACATGCATCAGGAAAGGCCATGTGAGGACTGCAAAGCCAGGAAGAGAGCTCTTACCAGAGACCCAATCAGCCAGAACCTTGATCTTGGGCTTCTGGCCTCCAGAATTGGGAGAAAATGCATTTCTGTTGGTTAAGCCACCCGGTCTGATCTTTTGTTATGGCAGGCCCAGCAGACTAACACAAGTGGATGGGATTGAGCATGGGGAGTGTGGAAAAGGACCTCCAGTTTAGGCAACTGAATGGGGCCTAAAGTCGCTCACTGGCCAGGGGTGGGGTGGGTTAAGGGAGGGTTGTGGTGTGGAGGGACATTTGCATGGATGTGTCCAGGTGGCAGTGGGATATTCCGACCCACAACTCAGCAGAGAAGTCTCGGCTGGAGCAGGATTTGGGAATTATTAGAGTGTAGGTTAAATCTTAGGAGTGGCTGAATTTTGTCAGATCACTTACTCTTTCTTTTTCAACTAATCCATTCTAATTCCAGTGTCTTGTTATATCAGATTTTGTCTTTCATATTTTTGTAAAAAGTCAGACATTCCCTCTCTCTTTTTAAGTACAATTGTGTACAAATTCCCCCCCATTTTTTTAATGAGTCTGTTTTCTACTACTTAGAGCGAGTCTTACTTAGGAGCATAACTGCCATGTGGTTAGGGCACTCAGGTGTGGTTCGAATGGCACATTTCTTCCTGAGATTCATCTTGTCTTCACTATTTGTGATGCCAGTCCTCTTGTCATTCTTATCTAATTTCAAAAGAACATATTTCCCGGGGCGCCTGGGTGGCTCAGTCGGTTAAGCGTCTGCCTTCGGCTCAGGTCATGAACCCAGGGTCCTGGGATCGAGCCCCGCGTCAGGCTCCCTGCTCACTGGAGAGTCTGCTTCTCCCTCTCCCTCTGCCTGCCTCTCTGCCTACTTGTGCTCTCTATCTCTGTCAAATAAATAAATAAAAATCTTAAGGAAAAAAAAAAAAAAAAGAACATATTTCCCTTCAGCTTGCCAGATCATTTATCATTCCAAATTGTAACTAGCAAATGCTGATTTCGTTCTCTCGGAGTTAAACTTGAAAGGCACAGTGTGCGTTCTTTATTTCTAGGCTGAGCTGTTTTTTTCATCTCTCGAAATTTTTCTTGTATTGTTTCTTTGCTGACATTTCCCTCATCGTGTGCCTCACCCTGTTTATCTTTCTCTCACCTACTCTAGGGCTGTGACACTGTCTCTCATTTCCAAAAGGGTTTATTTGTACCTCTGATTGTCTTCTTTGTCTGCATTTCTGGTTTGATGTCTTACTTTACCCTCAACAGCACCTCTTTTTTTGCTCTATTGTTTCAGTTATCCCGACTTCTACTTCTGGACGTGTTTCAATTCTTTTATAGTTTCCACCATGGAATTACAGGTTTTTTGGCGGGGGGTAGGGTGAGTGGGGGTTCTGATCTGTTCCTGTTAATATTGGTTTTTGTCACATTTCTTTCATAGTAGTTATTACCCAGTTCATCTTCCTGGGGCCTTTCAGATTCCATCATTTAAAAAGCAAACAAGGTGACATGTATTGAAGGCCCCCTGTGTGCAGATGCTGCAGTTCTGTGGGAGCCCACTGCTCCTATAGGTCTGGTACAGCAGAATTCTGCACTTAGAGCTGCTTTGAGGGAGGTTCTGGTTAACTAAGATTTATTCCATCTTGTTCCAAAAAAGGTTTAAACTGTGTTCTATGTACAATATAATAGACTTTTTTTTTTTTTTTTAAAGCACTGAGAGAATTAGAGCTAAGGGGAAAAAAGGTAGAAAAAGCAAGTAGCAGCCAAGCAGAGACACAAAGAGAACATGCAGGGGGTGAGGGTCTCCATATTCTGATGGTGCCCTCAGTGCACAGAGGGGTCGTGTCTTATGACCAAGGCTTCTCCTTTTGACTTCTGTTGGTGGTGTTGAAATGACCCTTTGTTTTAAGTTCTTACTTGAAAGTCTGTGGCACAGAAGAGGCCCCCTTGGTGTGACTCACTCTACAAGCCCCTCAGGTGGGGAACACCTACTTAAAATTATTTCCCAATAGGGATGGAATTGGAAAGAGACAGAGGCAAGAGACACGTGACAGTGTGGGCAGGCTGCATGTAAACAGTGGGACAGCCACCTCCTGCTGGTCTTTCAAAAGTTGGTATTGATTGAGCAACTAATCGGATGTGTATTTCCTGTGCTCTGAATCAGATAGCTTCCCTGTTTTGGGGTGGCAAGTGTAATCTGGGAGTGGAAGGCTTCTCAGGGTCTCTCTGTTCCCACAGAACTCCACAGTGGCCTCATTTCACACCTCTCAGGAAACAGTTTTCCGAGTGACAGATTGATTGGTGTATGGGTGGTTACCAAAAAAGAATCTATTTTATTAGCTATTTGTCTTGCAAAGTGAAATCGTTTTTTAAAACTTTATCAGAATGTCATCGTCCTGGGGTTTTGCCCCTGGCTTGGAGAGAAGATCTGCAGACCCCACAGATGATGAGCTGCCATGTCTGGGTCTTACTCGAGCCCCTGGATGATGAGCCTGGGATGTGCTGCCCAGGCTGAAGCTCTCGGGGGGGGCGGGGCAGTGAGGGGGGAAGGGCATGAGGGGCTCGCTGGGCACCAAAGGGGTATTGCCAAATCTCATCCTGATGCCTGAAATGGCTTTCTTTCTTCTTTTTTTTTTTTAATGTACCAAGGGAAAATGAGAATCTAGACGTTCATACACATGAGAGACCATGTACAGGTAACCTTGCTTTTCTATTTGAGAAGAAAATAGAAAACATTCCACTTACTCATTTTTTTTAGATGAAAAACTAGGAACTATATGAAACATAAAAAGCATTTGGTTTTCTATTGGTTGCAGTTAAAGAAGAGAGGAAGACAGAGGGGGACTAAAACCCATGGAGGGAAGGCAGAGGGTGGAGTTCGGTCCCCAGGAAGCCTCAGTGGGCCCAGCCCCCATCAGTTGGTCAGTGGGCAGAGGCTCTGTCCTTGGCCCTTCCATCAGCCCTCAACCTGTCCCATCCAGAGTCAAGGCCAGTCACTCCCAGCTCTGCAGTCCATTTCCGGTCCCTGCTCCTCCTCTTCCTTCCCTCCTCAGGCCTCCTCACTCTTTGCCTGCCTGTGGGCCGTCCACCATGCTCGGGTCCCAGCCCAGATCCCAGCTCAGGTCCCCAGCACGAGCCACTCTGAGTTCACTCTGCCCCTTCTGTCCAAAACGTCCAGATCTCCCTCTGCACAAAGAACAAATCCCTCTACCTAGCCTGGTGTGGGGACCTTTGGTGATGGGGCCCAGCCTTCCTCTGCCTCATTTGTGCTCCCCGTCCCTCCCAGTGATTGGTTCTGATGGCCCCGACCTCTAGCTTTCATCTTTCCTGGAACACTGCATGTTCTTTCACGCCTGCGTGCCTTTGTACATGCTGTCCCCAGTGTCTGGAATACCCCCTGTTGGTGCACCTGGCACCCATCCTCTACGGCTCAAGTCTGCAGCTGCCGGCCCCCATCCTTCAATCGCACACCCACTGGGCATCGGACTGGTAGCCTAGAGCCTCCTGAGCACTGAGCACAGAGTCCAGACCCTGAAAGGCCCTCAGGGAGCCGAGGTTGGATTAATACAGTGGTTTCTAGCCAGGCCAGAGTGTCGGTCACCAAAGCGTCCAATTCCCTCTGTATGTACCAGGTGGTACAGCAGGAGCTTTGAGAAAACTTCCCAATCGTTTGAACTAGTGCATCAGTTAGGCTGCCTTGTATAAAGGGAGACTCTGAAATCACATAGCTAGAGTGGCAGAGCCTAGACTCGGAGTAGGACTCATCCACGGCCCCATCCTGGCTTGAGTTTTGACCCCACAGGGCTCCCTAATGCTCAGAAGGCACCCACAGGCAGGGGAGGAACCCCCCCAGAGGTCTGGGAAGGCTGATAGCCATCACCCTCCCCTCTTTGCTGCCACCCTCCTGTGTCCCAGAGGGATTTGAGGTGGATGGTGCCACTATTTGTCCTTACACCTGAGCGTGAGGGTTGTTCTCTCGGACATCTGTCTGGGCAGAGAGCTGGGGGTGCTGGGAGGGGGTAAGCCAGCAGGAGCCAGGCAGAGCTTTCGTTGGGGGTCTCCGGGTGTCAGGGGGACACTCTGGCCGAGCGCCATCATCTCTCATTGGGTCCTTCAGCCTTGCCTCCACCATTCATTCTCCACACAGAAGCCAGAGTCTGCTTTCTATTTGCAAACCCGAGTACCCTCTCAGCTGAAAACACCCCCCAGATAAAACCCGTGCCCTGGGTCCATCCTCCTCTCCTGTGTCATGCCTCGCCAATCTTATCCACCCGGCTCGTGTCTCCAGAGCTCTCCTTTCTCCTCCTGCGGTCCTGGTCTCTTTCAAGGCAGGCCTTTCCTCACACTGTCCCCTCACGCTGGAACCCCCCACCGCTTGCCCCCTGGCCTGAGGGAAGCCTTCCCAATCTCCCCTCCTGTTTACTATTAGAGAATCCCATAGGGAGCGCCCATTGCTCCCCTCCCTGCCTCTGAGGGGGCTGGGACCAGGTCACGTGTCCGACAGTCCTGGCCACCAGCATATAGACAAGGCTGTGAGGAATGACAGCTGCAGGGAGGAATGTGCCCCAAATGCACCCCTCCAAAGGGAGATGTCAGATCCTATTCTGGGAAGTTGGGGGCCAGAGGAGAGGGACTGTCCAAGAGGCAGGTAGTTGCTTGGAACATGCCTGAGCTTTGGCCACGTGGACGCCGTGCCGAAGCCACGGCTGTGAATGAGGGCAGGGGGGGAGGACAACGGGGGAGGACAACGGGGGGTCAAGGACAGAACCATGGGACTCATCCCATTTTTGACTGGGTGAGGAAAGAGGAGCCAAAGTGAACACTTGGGAGAAGGCGGGAGAATGCAGAAAAGGTGGCTAAAATATAGCACTGTTTTTATTTAATTCTCAGATAATCTTTTTTCCTTTTTCACTTAGAATAGCTGGAAAAGGAGGGCCCTACGTGGCAGTGCCTGGATGAGAAAACCCTGTGTCAAAGCTGGTGCTGGATCCCTCACTCTATTTTTACCTTCCTGACACTATCTCTTTGAGCCCTGAGGAGGGCTCCTGGCCTGAGGTGGCCAGCCCTCCCTTCATTCTCCAGAAACCACCAAAAAGCTAGCCATTCACTTCTCTTGACCAGAAATAAATGCATTAGACAAATGTACTCAGGCAACCTTGAGGGATGTGAACACAAAATTATCCCATAAATTACTTTTGTTTCCTTTCCTCCGTTCAAAGTTGGGGTTTTTTTTGTTCACATTAGTACATGAAAGTTGGGCAGTAATTAATGTTCTTAAAATAGAACGCCCATAGTCCCAAGTTTAGAAAGAAAAACCACCTAGGAATGAAAGAATGTGGACGCATGTGAAATGCTACTTCTATTGGCCACAGAATCTTTGATGAGCCTCGGTGGGCAGCTCCTGGCAAGCGGGATTTGCGGCCAGACACGCCATGGCCGACCGTGTCTGTGGTGGCTTTTCATTCTGTTCCCGGCTCCAGGTCAAGGAAGCCTTTGACATCGTGGCCAGGGGCTGTGGGGGTTCACCAACCTCTAATTACAGTTCTCTTTTAAAATATTGATGAACAGTGCCTCTGTTGATTCACTCGTTTTTAAACACGGAGGCTGTAGCGGTTGGCTCTGCTCGAGGAGAGCAGACTCTCCAGACCTCCTCAGGCCACAGAGCCTCTCCCCACACCTTGAGGCTCTGGGACTCTCTTTCAAACAGTGAAGGAAGAAAACTGCCCCTCTGGGTGGGGGTGGGGGAGGTCACTTTAGGATTCAGACTCAGGCCTGGCTAGGCTGCAGGGGGAGGCCCTGCTTTCCCCAGATGGGGACTTGGGCCCTCTGCTACTCCTACCCAGGGTTCAGGGTGGAGGTGCGGGATTAGGCAGGAGGGGCCGCCATCCTCCTCCCACTGTCCCCTGGCCTGATGCCCCACTGCACGTCTGGTCACCCGTCCCTGGGATGGAGGGGAGTGGGACTGAGGGGATCACTTCCAGTCCCATAGGGTGGAAGAGCTAAGTGCCACCCATCCCATCTTGGGGACACTCACACAGAAGGACCTTGCAGGCCCAGGCTCCCCCAGAGGCAACTGACTACAATGTGGGGATGGGTGGTGGTCCCTATTCTCCTGGAGGCCTTGGCACCCAATCAGCTGCTTCTTGCCCATACTCTCAGCTTTTCATCGCCTGACCTCATTGATTGAGGACTCAGCCAGCAGCCAGGCACTGACCTGGCTTCTGTAGTAACCTTGTCTAGAGAAAAGCACCTCATTACAAATGGGGTATGTCAGCGATGCCCATGATAGCCCAAAGCTCCTGACTCTGTGGGGCTGAGGCCAAGTTCCTGATGTCATCACTCTTCTCCACACTACAGCATACAGAGTAGCTACTATTGTTCCTATTTTACAGATGAGGCGACTGAGGCTCAGAGAGGGGAAGTGCGCTCCCCAAGACCACCACGGAGGAGGTGGGATTGGAACCCGGCTCCGTCGGACTCTGAAACCAGAGCTCTTCTCAGTCCACCCTGCCACAGAGCCTTCTGGTCCCACTTCTCACCTTTGGCAAGTGGCCTCTGGAAGGGGGACCCTCAAATACATGCAGTGTGGCCCTGGGGGAGGGTGTCGTGGGTTCTGCTGTGGTGCTGCTTGTCAAATCTTGCCCAGCTCGATTGGGGTGCCCCCTTAGTTGGGGGACCTTGTTGACATGACCCATTTGGACTATAATTTTAAGAGGTAATTATGGATCAGCTTGGTGACCATCAGGCCCTTCTGCTACATCCTAGGAAATGGACCTAACCCTGTTACAGGGTAAATCAGATATAAGCAGCTCCTAATTCAATAGGGTGGCTCTAAAGTAACATTTGTCAAGATACAGAAGCTGGTCCAGTGAGTTAGACAACAGTGGTGGTTGGATTAGACTCAGACAAGAGGAACCCTTTTGCTGATAGTTTTAAAAAGGTTAAGTGGGAGAGACGAACTTTTCTAGTACTGTCCATTATTAGGTACATTCACTCATGTGTTCCAGACACAGACAGGGGCATCTTTCAGACTGGCCACATGCATGCCTCAGCCTCATCCCACTATGCTTCATCCTTCAAGTCCTGACAAAGGTGCCCAGACACCCGGAATACCTCCTTGTCCAAAACTGAACCTGGGCAAATAGCCAGTGTGTGGGGCTGGCTATTCCTGCCCCTTCTGTGCCTGAGAATCCGAAAACTCTCAGCTACATAGCTCAAGTACATGGCAAACTTCTGGCCAGCTCTGAGTGGGACAGACTCTCTTCTGACTGGTGGTTTGGGAATCACATAGGGCTAAAATAATAATCAGAATTTTGGGTGATTGTGACTGCATGTGTCACTTTTGCATTCGATGGAACATTCTGTCCCGGCCTCCTTCCCACATGCCAGCTGAGTTGACCAACAGCAATCCCAGGCCCACACCAGACCCTTTTCCACAAACTTAGAGGCAGTGGCACCGAGAGCCAGTGATGTTCCATAGGCTCCTACCCCAGCCTCCCTTCGCTATATGGGCCTGCCTTCCAGACCTCTGTGCAAGCCTCCACACCCCTTCACCCACACTAGGGCTGGCTAATGACCGTCCTCAGATCCACCACGTCCCCTCTTGGGCTCTTGCTCCCCTAGCTCCTCTCACAATTGTTAAGGTCTAACTCTTATTTATTTATTTATTTTTCTAAAGAGATTTTATTTATTTTTTTGTCAGAAAGAGAGAGCACAAGCAGGGGGAGCACAGGCAGAGCAGGTAGAGGGAGAAGCAGGCTCTCTGACAAGCAAGGAGCCTGATGTGGGACCCGATCCCAGGACGCTGGGATCATGACCTGAGCTGAAGACAGACGCTTAACCGACTGAGCCACCCAGGCGTCCCTAAGGTCTAACTCTTATAATAAATTCCTTATTCCATCACACTTACAGTGGTTCTGCCTCCTTGATTGAACCCTGAGTGATAAGGCAGCCCACCTCTCCAGGTAGACCTCATTTCTCTCTCCTGGAAAATGGGGATGGTGTGAGACGTACCAGTTCCAGAAAGGGGGCTGAATGCAGGTGCTAGGTCTGAGCCTGGGATTGACTCTGGAGAGTACATTTGTCATAGTCTGTGGACAAGCTTTAGGCCAGAATCATGACTCGGTCGGGCTTTTCATCTAGACACCAGCTGTAGGAGCCCTGCAGAGCAGGGCCCTCATGAGGTCAGTGGACAGGTTTATGCTGGTGGCAGATATGGGGGGTCCTTCTAATGGTCTGATTGGTTATGTAGCACCGTGGGTGCCACGACGGAGTGTTTAAGGCAATGGCTGGCTAGAACCTTTCCTGATTGGGCAACCCTAAATTGGAACATCATTCTCCTGGGAAGCCAATGAGTGCTGAGTTAGGAGGCTTCCAAGAAGCTGCTGAGAAGGGCAAGAATGGCTCTTCGGGCAGAGACGCACTCTGCTGACTTGCTGGTGAGGAGGCTTGGCTCCCGTACGATGATGAGCTGGAGAGTGGATTTGTAGATGCTGGATCAGGGTGCTGCACACACAGTGCCCGCCTACCTCTGGCCCCAGGTCATGGCTCCCACTGTCACACCCTGCCTGCAGATGTCCCCCTTCTTCACTGTCTTCAGGTCCCTGCTCAGATGCCACCCCCTCGGAATAGCCAGTACCACCATGTGCAAACTAATGCCCCGTCCCATCACCCTCTATGCTCTTACCCTGCTCCACGTTTCTTTCCAAAGTATCACCATCTAACCCAGGATGCATTTCCATGTTGTCTTTCTTCCTCCACTAGAAGGTAAAGCTCCACGAAGGCACTGCTCCTGTCTGTTTTGTTCACTACTGGATCCGCGACACCCAGAACAGCACCTGGCTCGCAGTAGACACCAGGGCCAATTTGCTGCACCTCAGAACTGGTCTCCCCCCCTCTCACCTCTGCCTGTCTTCATTTGTGCTCGAGAACACCGAAGACAGCACCCCCAGCCTGGAGGAAGGCTGCTCCTCGGGGTCAGGAAGGCTGGTTTGATCAGTTAAGTACCAAACCTGAATTCTCAACACCAGGGGTTTAGTCTTTTCTTCTGATCATCCCTCTTGATCTTAGGCTTTGTAACCATTTTGGAAGTGGATTTGGTGTGATTAAATTCTTTTTTAACCTAATCCTGTATAGAAAACAAAAGTTTTAAAGGGAGTGAATTAGAACGGATTTGCTGATGTCTGATCACTTGTGTGGTAATTCACCCCAGGCTCATTTCAAAACCAGGGCTGGGCATCACGTCCTGGAGAATACTCCACTGGATCTTCCTGTAAGGGAGGAGGGAAGACTCCGTCCTTAGAAGAGAAGAGTTATACGGGAGTCAGAGGGGCCATGGGCTTTGAGGAGCAGAGCTGTTGGAAAGCCCATGCACTTGATTTCGCAGGGAGCACCAGTCCTGGCTGGCAGGAGTCAGCATGGCTGGGGTGGCGGGCACGTTACCCGCCCTGGCCTGGTTTCTCTGTTTTCTCTTGGAATCCTCATGACCACAGCTTGGGAAACGCAAGGATGGGTGTGCAGGGGGTGGTGCACGAGGAGGGTCTGGCAAAGGGCTTTTGGTAGCAGGACTGCAGGGTCAGGTCAGGATCTCTCAAGGAGGAGGAAGAGAGGAGTCCCCTGTGTCCCTGGCCCACCCGCCACTGAGGCACGAGCTCCCGGAAGCTGGTGTGTCTGCAGCTCAGCCCAGTACAGAACCTGGGGGTATCATGACGGCGAGAAACGATGTTTCCAAGAATACAACGTAGAAAAGAAAGCTCTCCACCCAAATTGGAAACAAAAAGTCACTGGCACTTGATTGGGACCTGGAACCTTGTGGGAGACCCTGTTCTTGGCAACACTAGAAGCGGGGAAACTGTGAGTTTCCTCTCTGTCACCCCAGTCACACGAGTGCAGACTTGCTGGGCCCTATGGGCCAAGCTGGGGTAGACCTGGCTTTTAGCCAGATATGTGGTAACTTTCAGAAAATGGGATTTCCCTCTTCTTCTGGTTTGGTTTTTAACTTTGGGGATTTATCATTTGTTTAATCTCTAGCTTTTGGGAGCAGGCAGGAAGGTTTCTTCCCCCAAGACAGGCGCTATGATGAGGGTTTGGGGTCACAGCCTTAGGACTCAATGGCTGCCCTGCATCTTCTTGTCCTGCTGGCCTGGCCGGCACGGTTCCCACACCTGCCAGCTGCCTGGCCCCGGCTACCTGGCCAGGCTTCATTAAAGGAGACGAACGGAATCATTCTGTCTGGGAGGTCTTATGGTCCGTTCCCATCGCGAACCCAGCTACACTCAGATGAACGTGGCAGCTTGGGGTACAACGAAGCGCCACACGCAGTGCCACGAGCCTTATCTCACTCAATTCTCAACCCAGTCCTAGTCTGAGAAGGCCTCAGAGGTCACCGCTTTTGCCCTTGGTCAGCCGCAAGGCTGGGATCTGCAGCCCCATGGCTGTGTTGTGAGGGTCTATGCTCTTAGCCAGCCTGTCATTCTTCCCAGGGGGCTCGTTTGATGATTCATCTCTTATTCTATACCCAGAGACAATGAGGCGGAAACCAGAAGAAAAGGGGGCTATTATGATAGCACTATTTGCCATTTACCTAAATTAGATAATAAATCACGGAGCTACTTGAAAAATATACATGTCAACCTCTTGAACATCTAGTTATCACTTAGTGCCATTTGATGGTACCTATGGTATAATTAAGACTTTTGTAGAGAAAATAAGATATTCTCTGTGAAATGGAAAAGTGAATGGGAAAGTGCATTTAACCTGGCCCTCCTCTTCCTCAGGGACAGGGCAACAGACCCGTGGTGGTGGGTGGCTGGGGGCGCTTGGGCTGGTCGGTGGATTGCAAGCATTCCCAGCCCCTGCAGACCAGCATGGGATGCCGGGAGGGGGAAGCCTGTTGCCTAAGTAGCAGCGGGCCCAGCTGAGTGATGCTGCCGAGCCCCAAAGAACTCCATGCCCATTCATCAGCCTCAGCATAATTGGGCGCCTGCCACTGGCATCTCCAGATGTTTGCCTTGATCAGACGTTGATGCGGTTCAGTGTTTTCATTGAGAGCCTCATAAAAAGCTCTAGCTGGTTGGGGACGCTTATTGTTCATTTTATTTGAGTTCCTTATCATGTGCAAAATGTTCCAGGCACCATTAGGAGACACAAAAGACTCAGAAAACACAGTTTCAGGGCGGGTGGAAGCTCACCCTAGCGCGGAGGAGGAGACACGGCCTCTGAAATTTACAAACATTTGCAGAACACAATCAGCTAGTCGGTCGCAGCCGCACATGAGGGCAGGGGGGTGGGTGGCGGAGACTGAGGATTTAATGCTCGCCTGAGAGAATCTTCTAAAATCAGATGGGTGTTCCAGGCTGTTTGCTCATTAATGTGGTCTTCAAATTACTTCTCAGAGAAATTGGGAGTGTGAGGGCCTGTCCTGGGGCAGAAGCTTGATCAGGAGGAGATCAAAGGGACATGGATCCTGCTTGAGGTGAAAGGTTTGAGGTGCAGGTCCAGGCACATTATAATTATTGCTTAACCGTAAATGTATCTTGGCAAGATACATTGATTTGCACATAGGTTGCTAAGGGCACTTAAGGGAAAACAGACCATAGGCAATGAGAACTGTCCCCATCAATTTACCAAATTCATGTCTGAGCATCGTGGCAGTGCAGAGAACCTTGCTCATAGGCGTAAATTAAGGCTATCTTCCTTGGAAAAGGATAGTTTAAATGATCAATAACTTCTCTTGCAAGAATATTTGAGAGGATTCCTTTCTAAAAATTGACTTCATTTATTCTTTCCTCTTATCAAAAAAGGATTTGTAGAGGTTTTTAACAAAAGATACGACAGTGGGGTTATTAAAATTGAAATGGGAAATCAGAACTCAATAAGAAAAGAGAATACAAGTTTTGTTAACTGTAATGGCTATCCTCACTTCTGTGACCAAGGTCTACTTTTGGCTCTGAGCTTCCTGGAATCCAAGGTCAGAAGGGCAACATAATCAATGACGTAGGTTCGACTACTGAAATGGACCAACTATGTCAATTCTTGACTAATCAGTCATGAATTTATAAAAAAAGCAAGAGAGGCAGAGGAAACTTTTGGGGAAATGGGATATTTTTTAAACATTTAGAAGGGAAAGATGGATTTTGACATTTTTTTGTGAGAGGCAAAGCTTGGGCAAGAATGACAGACACGCCCACTAAGATCTGGGTGAAACCTGGAATAAGCTCTGATTTGATCAGTTCATTGCTGAATGAGTCACTCCGGACCAGGATGCAGGCATTCAGCGTGTCTGGCCTGTCCTCAGGAAGAGGCTGTGTTCGATTTCTCCGCTCTGCCTAGACAGCACCTGGTACATTTTGCACATAAAGAGCTCAAACGTGGCTTTGTCTCCCCTGGGTTGAGAACTCCGGGCGGGCAAGGACCCATTCCCAGCACCCCCTGGGTATGTCTGCTGCTAGTTGGATAATAACAGCTCACAAACCAAAAATGGGAAACGTATTCGTAAAACGACAAACACCTTTTGCAACGTAGTGGGAGCGTTTTCGCAACTCTCAGTGACAACAATCGAATCTTCCAGTTTTCTGCTTTTGCCATGAAGAAATTCTGGATGGACCTGCCCAGAGGCAGAGGGGAGGTTATGAAGCATTAGAAGAGTTGATACAGTTGTATTATTGGACTTCATTTTAGAAGGGTCTGCCGTGGCCCCTATGATGGCGTGCTCACCGAAGGGCTCTGCTTAGGCAGACTTGTGTCCGGTCTCACAAAGCCCCCACCTCCTTGCCAGTAGGTAGATGGTGGGAGGGGGCCTGGAGGGGGAGGGGCCCTCAGTAACAATGCTGACCGGTCTTTAGTGGTCCTCCCGGCAGGCTTTGGGGGGGGGATTCCAGCAGGCACTGCATTTTACAGTTGGTCTGCAGTCGCCTTTCATCCTCAATTACTCAGTGCAGATTCCTGTGCTGCTCTAAAGATCCTTTGTGTTTCACCATTTTGTTTGAAAAAATCCCTAGAGGGTTCATTTTGGTCCCAGCAGGGAATGACTTTCCTGAGAAATGAAGTCCTGGGCTCAGGCAGGCAGGGTCTCTGGAGGCTCCTGAAGTCTGAGATGCTGGCAGAGGGGAAGGGTGCAGTGGGGGAGGGCTGAAGGCCGTGGCCTGGACATCAAGCCCTCAGGAGGGGGGAAGCATCTGCAAGCAAGACATTGCTCATGGCAAAGGCAGGGTGTTTGGATCCCTCCTGTCCCAGCCATGCTGGGTCTGTGCTGGGGGCCGGAGCGTCTGAAATGTGGAGCTCTGAGCAGGGGCGCTGCCTCCGGGCACAGCAGCGGGTCTCCCGCCTAGCTGGGAGGCTGCGGGTAAGTCAGGTTTTCCCTCTGGGCCTTGCTTTTCTTCCTCTCAGAAGTGGGGATTTGAATAGTATGTCAGTCACACCAGATCAAGGTGTCCTGAGGATAAAATGCAACACAAAGTCCTGTCACAGCGTCTGGCTCAGAGCCTGTGCTTGCTGTGACTGTGGTTATGTGCTTCTTATCCTGTCCTGGCTGCTGAAGGGCCCACCAGCTCTCTCCCCCAAGTCTCATGTCCTTGACAGAGGTTTTACACCCACGGGAGAGAAGGCTGAGCTTAGTCCCCACTCAGGCGAGCCTCATGACCTCCCCGACCCTATGTGCGAGGTGGGGCATGAAGACGAGTCCTGCCTGTTGCCTGAGTGCTGTGGGAATCAAGCACCGTGAAGACCCTGGAGAGACAGTCCCCTGCCCCCCAACACCAGCTCATGAGGACTGAAGACAGCACTCAGAAGATGCACAGCTCAGTGCCCGGAGCTCACAAATGCCCAGCAAGTCTGGTGAGGGTATGACAAACTGCCGACTCCATGGGTGCTATTTGGGAAGGGAGGGCTCAGGGGAGAGGGGGATGGGGAAAGCTGGGGGGTTGGGCCCTGTCGTCCACAAACCTAGGACCGCCCCACCAACCTGAACATGGTTGGTGTTGTCATTCCAGATGCCACTCTGAGGATCAGGCACCAATAATGCATGAATTCGTCTCCCGGCCTCACCACTGCCCACCCCCCCAACCTCAGGGGTAGGATTGTCCTATATTTTTATATACTAAATATGGCACCTCTAAGCGAAGGGGTTAAGAATAAACAGTGGAGGGGAAGCTGGGTGGCTCAGATGGTTAAGCATCTGCCTTCGGCTCAGGTCATGATCTCAGGGTCCTGGGATGGAGCCCCGCATCGGGCTCCCTGCTCAGTGGGAAGCCTGCTTCTCCCTCTCCCACTCCCCCTGCTGGGGTTCCCTCTCTCGCTGTCTCTCTCTCTCTGTCAAATAAATAAATAAATAAAATCTTTTTAAAAAAGAAGAATAAACAGTGGAGAAGCTACTGGATGTAAACCAGCCTGTCTTTGGACGCCTGAGACGCATAGAAAGCTGTGAGTGCCCAGAGAGTTCCTGGCGGCAAATCCTCACTTTGCAGCAGGGTTCAGCGGAGAGTCATTTTACCGGTTTCTCTACCGCCTTCAATGGCTATAGTGGAGTAGATCCTGGGTTTTTCATTTTTTTAAGATTTTATTTATTTATTTGACAGAGAGAGAGAGAGCAAGCAAGCAGAAGCAGGAGGAGTGGCAGAGGGAGAGGGAGAAGCAGGCTCCCCGCCGAGCAGGGATCCCGATGCAGGGCTCAGTCCCAGGACCCTGGGATCATGACCTGAGCTGAAGGCAGATGCTTAACTGACTGAGCCACCCAGGTGCCCGTTTTTTTGTTTTTTAATTCAGAAGTTTCCCAGGCCTGGAGAAGGACTTACAATGTAAGCCAGAGGAAGGCTCCAACACTCCTGTTACAAGCAGTGTAAGTAAAATAGAGCCGGCAGCACGATGGGCCTGGCCCTGTCGTCCATGCAGAGTCCAGGCAGAGTGAAGACCGCTGAGGGCAGGAGCACGGCTCCCAAAAAGTCAGGTCAGGAGCTGCTTGGGCTCTGCAGCAGATGCCAGCAAGTTCTGTCTCAGTGGGGCATCAGGGGGCTTCCCTGACTGCCCCTGTGGCAGAATGGGAGGTGGCAACTGTTGGGCCCAAAGGTGTGACGTTTGAGAAGCCAGCAGGACTGGACCATATGGCTGGACCGCTCGGAGGCCAGAAGGCCCCTGTGGCCATGGAGGAGGGCAGCGTCCAGGCAGAATGGGCCTGTGTGCGGCCCCTCGGGTAGTCAGACCCGCAGGGAGGGTCAGCCTGGTCCCCCTCTTCCTGGGCCCAGGCCTGTCTTGCCGGCACCACCTCAGTCCAGCGATCAGGGACGGGCACAAAGTCCTTGGGTACCTGGTGTTCAGGCACCACTGCAGGGTTGGAGTGGGGCACTCCAGTTATGGGGGTCACGCTGCCTGGCCAGATGGGTCAGAGCTGGGGCTGCCACCCTCCACCATCCCCTGCCAAAGTGACCACCACAGTTCAAACTGGAAGCCTGAGTTTGTAGGATTTTCTGCTTGGAGTCCCTCCTCACTCGCCAGCAGGCATGAACGGAGGGGTAGGGAGTAAAGAGTGGAAATGGGGGAACTGGGGAAGGGATGGGGGCCACACTGAGGCTGGGCTGCCCCCAGAATTGGGGTTGGGCAGGTGGAAATGATGATGGATAATGAGCAAAGAAAATGGAGCCCACGCCCAGCAATGGAGGAACACGCAGCCAACACGTGCCACATCCTCCGAAAACTACCTGGGCCACTAAAGCAAGCCCCATGCTTTATCTTGGTTTTTGACTCTGTGAAACGGAATTCCTAATGCCCTCCCAGGGGAAGTGGCTGCGAGGCCCTAGGGATCCCACGCAGTGGAGCAGCCAGCAGGAAGTGCTGAGGGTGGGAGCTGGGGGCGAGGAATGGAAATTGAGGCGCTGGGGGGGCCAGTGTGCCTTGCACAGAAATGAGAGTGTGGGGGGAAGTAAGGTGTTTGGGGACATGATGAGTTTGAGAAGGTGGCAGGCAGCTGGGAACGGGGGCCTGGACCAGGGGGAGCCACAGAGGCAGAAGGTGGGTAAGGGTCTTTTGCATCAGGATGTTTGTGAGCAGCCAAGGGGCATTTGCTGAGAAGAGAAGCCAAAGATAGGTTTGGGGGGAGGGCTGGCACCTAGAACCAGCAAGGAGACAAGGAGGAGGAAAGGAGGTAGGAGGATGCTGGGAAAATGCAATGCGTGGAGGCAGAAGCAGTTGCCACTGGGCAGAGCTGTGCCCAGAGCGAGACTCTGGGGAGAGCTGCACATCTTCCTGGGAACGCAATAGGAAGAGAGGGCACGAAGTACAGATTATGAGGAATGAGTGGACGGTGAGGACGTGGCAGATTTCACTGACTGTTAAGTTACCCCCCAGCAGCCTGCTAAGAACCATGAGTGCCTGCTGGCCCAATGCCCGGTGCCAAGATATGCTGCCATCCCTGGCTGCCAGACACGCGGTGGGGGGGGGGGGGCGCGGCACAACCAGCATGACAGCCCCCTCGTCCCACAAGAGATCAAACCACTTAACACCAAATGTATATAAAAGGTCAAGATCAGGAAATTCAACAGATTTCCAGCCACATCTACCTCCCAAAACATAGCAGTGAATCCGGAAGTAAACAGAAAACGTTTCTGCGCAGTCAAAACGGCCACCACAGCACTTGCAATACTAGCGTGTTCTGCTTTGTAAAGAGACACCCTCAAGCCCTCACTCAGAGCCAACCTGCTTTTATTTGACACACAGTTCTAATAAACATTGTTACCTGATTTGAACTGAAAGAGAAAAAATCAAAATCAAGAGAAAAGGTACAACGTAAGTGGCTCAGAAAAAATCTCAACTGTGTGCGATCATCATGGTGAGGGATCAGCTTGGACAGGCTCCCAGTTCCCACGCCAGCCTGATATTCTGTGATTCTCATATTTTTGTGAAGAGGATCCCCAAGTTATGAAGACATTGTGAAATCATGTTCCATCTCCACTGCTTAAGAAGGCAAGGCAGCGTACGTTTTATGTCAGGAAGTCGTTCTTTAAAACGTTTTGGCTCTTGAAGAGGAAATGGAGCCACTTTTATTGAGCATCTACTATGTACTCACCAGCTTAACTCTGTTAACTTCCTAACAATCCTACAAGTAACCACGATTTTTTTTACCATTTTATGGAAAAGAAAGTAGGCTTAGAAGGTTGAAGTGATTTGCCCCAGCTCACACCGTGAATGCTTTTCTCACTGCCCTCTATTTCCTTCCAGTTCTGGGCAGAGTGCCTGTGGGGACCACCTGCTCTCTGTCAACAGACGGCCTATCGGACCTGAGCTCAGGGAATGCCCTCGAGGGAGCTGGTGATGCTCTCTGTCTGGTCAGCTCACCTTGGGGCCCAGTGTTCCTGCCCTGGCCTCCATAGCTTTGGCTACTCTGTGGGCTGCAGGTGGGGGCCCAGCCCTGCTCCTGCCCCTGAATCCAGGACAAAGCTCTCCTCTCCTCGGGTGTAGACCATGAGTGGTGAAGTCCTTGCAGCTGGAAGATAAACAATGGCTGCGAGAGCCCCATCACGAGGGGGTAGTTTTGTGAGCCCTGTCCTCCAGAGGAAATTACTCCTGAAGGACTTTGATGGTGACAGGCCCTGTGTTTCATTCTGTAATCATTCAGAAAAATACATACATTTCAGTTTATTCAAAACAGTGGAAAATCATTGAGGTTTTTCCTGTGTAAAGGTCAAACTATAAAAAGATAAGTGGACTCAGAGAAATCCAGGCTAGTCATGAAAACGTGGCAGTGTATTAAAATGGATCCAAAAGAGGATCTAATCCTCCTTTGGAAACAGCTCATACTAATCCCCCCCTCCCCTTCCCTATGTGTGTTAAATTTCTGTTTGCAGGTTCAAGGACACGAAGTCAGGGACTCTCAAGGGGTAGAATATGGACGGTACAGACCGGGGTCCTTGATCAGAATCCCTGACCCGCTGCTACATGCCAAGTGTGAAAGCTGGAACAGGAACCCTCACCTCCCTGGGCCTCCATTCCCTCGCGTGCAAAATTGGGAAGATCCCCCTTTTCCAGGCTCTCCTAGAGGTCAAATGTGCAGGTGAGGACTGAGTGGAGAGAACCTTCCACCATCCTGACCATGACTTCCACCTGAGGGGACAGAGAAAGCCTGGCTTGGGCCACTGGCAATGGGGATCCTGAGGAGGGTGCCGCCGGACCACGGCCTGGGGATAGATCCCCTGAGCTGGCCCCCCCTCCCCGCCACTGGATGTCCCCAGACTCTGATGGGCCTCCACCGCATACGGACTTGGGTGACCTGGGAAGTCCTTGCAGCTGGAAGCTAAACAAGTATCCTTTTTTTTTTTTTTTAAAGATTTTATTTATTTATTTGACAGAGAGAGACACGTGAGAGAGGGAACACAAGTAGGGGGAATGGGAGAGGGAGAAGCAGGCTTCCCGTGGAGCAGGGAGCCCGATGCGGGGCTCGATCCCAGGACCCTGAGATCATGACCTGAGCCGAAGGCAGACGCTTAACCAACTGAGCCACCCAGGCGCCCCTACACAAGTATCCTTGAGATCCTCATCACGAAGACATTTTTAAAGGGGCACTTGGTAATTCAATGGCTTTTGTGAAGCTGAGCAGGCAACTGGAGAATGATAGAGAATGATAGTTTTGAAAACGCAGCCTGGACAGTAAAATCCTCACTTTCCCCTTTACTAATTCAGAACTTCCGAGAAGGTCTTTACGAGGGCCTATGGGAAGATAAGGAGCAGCTGTGTCTCCTCTTCTTTATCAAAACCATGCTCCATCTTTGCTCAATTGTGTGCAGCCCTGCCTGGTTGGGGGGTGGGGGGAGGCCCAGCCTGGTCTCTCCTGCACAGCCCACCCCCTGGAGAGA
Source organism: Mirounga angustirostris (assembly GCF_029215605.1). Classification (NCBI taxonomy): domain Eukaryota; kingdom Metazoa; phylum Chordata; class Mammalia; order Carnivora; family Phocidae; genus Mirounga; species Mirounga angustirostris. The sequence continues at coordinate 17,619,547 of NW_026991724.1, read as the reverse complement.
GGAGGGGATTTGGGAGGTGGAGTCAGGTTTCCTGGTGGCAGTCCCTGGGCCTGGGAGGACTCCAAGCCCCACAAATGGGAGCTGGCTTTTGTTTCTTGACTTGTGTCCAAGTAGAACAGAAGGCGCGGCCCTGGGCAAAAACCTGAAGGGAGAGGCAACCGCTCTTGGGTCTGGCCAGCAGGGGCGTGGCAGGAGATGAAGGAGCCCCGCGGAGGCCAGATCCTGCAGACATCAGATCCGGTGAGTGACAGGTCTCATTTGTGTTCTACAAAGGTCACCCCGGCTGTGGGAGTGGAAGGGTTCAGAGGCAGCATGGCCGGGCAGGGGGTGGCCTTGGCCACCCAGGGACGTGGTGGTGGGATACAGGACATGCTGTATCTGGAGGACGGATTGCTGTCACACGGAGGGCTGGGGGAGAGGGGATCCTGGGAGGAGGTCTCTCCGGCCTGTGGCCTGGGCACCTGGGTGGATGGTGATGCCTCAGGAGAAGATGAGATGGGGGAGGGGTGGTATGGATTTGGGCATCAGTGAGGAGTCAGAGTTGGGCAGGTAGCCACTGAGCTGATGGAGGGACATCCGGGTGGCCCTGTCCATTGGAGCATGGGACTCAAAAGTGCAGTTAGGGAGAGAGTTGAGCCAGAGATAGGAAAGTGGATGAGGCCAGCACACTGGTAGCTGAAGCCAATGAGTGGACGAGATCCCATGGGGCGAGTACAGGGTGAGACCCAAAGAGGGCGAGGAAGAGAAGTTTCGGGAATCACTGGCATTCGAGTTCGAGGAAACAGACTCTGTGGAGAAGCGTAGGGAGTGGTCAGAGAGGTGTCTGGGAGAACAGGTGCTCAGGGAGACCCTGGGAGTCTGCGGGGTCGGGGGACACAGCCTGGAGGGTTGCTTTCGGGCTCGCGGCCGTGTTAACCTGTGCACACGGGAGAGAGATCCAGGCTGACCAGCAAGGCTGAGGCTCGGCTGTGATTTCAGCCAGCTCTGCAGGTTTGCGGATGGTTTGTTTTCCTGGCTATAAGTTTTGGAGCGGGCTTCTTGGGGGTTTCCAAGAGATCTGTCAGCGGAAACTTTATCCACATCTTAAATTTTCTCCCTGCTAGGACCTTTTAACTGTAGGTCACCTGAAAAGTGTGACCACGGCTACTGTGTATATATTATTTTAATCCCGACTTGAAGAAATATTTATAGCTGACACTTGTTTTAAATGGCCAGAAGAGGCTCTATTTTGTGATCCTTTATACCCTTCAAATGAAGAGCCTGCTTTGAAAAGATCTACAAATTACCTATACAAATCTTGGAGAGTCTTCCTCTTTAGCTTTTTTTCTTTTTTAGGTCAGAAGAGACTTGTCTTAGACCATTAGGGATTTAACATGACATGTCTGCTTTGCAAAGTGAAAGAGAAAGGGCAGTTTTTGGCTCAGATACAGCAGTTGTGCCCCCGAAACGTGTCCAATGGCCTGATTTAGTATTAAAGCTCTGAAATAATTGATTATCCATGAGGGTAGCTATTTAAAGAGTTCATCTCATCAGATTTGAACCGACCGCACCTGCGCTGGGCGCCAGGGTAGCTAGGTGAGGCCAGGCAGACCCAAAACGAGTCGGAATGGGGCCGGGGATCCTGCCTTCCGCGAGGCTCCGAGACCAGGCCTCCATTAAGAAAAGTGACAGGCTTCTGTCACCACTGTGCGTGGGGAGCAGGCCCCTGCTGGGCCCAGGTCAGGGAATGAAAATTCTCATGGGGCTGCTCTGTCCTCCCCACCTTCTCCCCGTCTTGAGCTCCCTGGGCCTGAGAGCCCCAGCTGTCCCAGGCCTACACTCCGGGTCCCACGCTTCCCTCCCCGAGCCCTTGCAGCCTTCCCAGCAGGGTGTGCTCTTGGTCCCTCGTGACACTCTCCTCCATCGCGTCACTGGCAACCTACAAAGTCTGGGTCGAAGGCCACGGCCATTTTCTCCTAACCCTGGCAGGTTTCCTCTTACAGGCACCACCCAACTCGTTCCCTCATTCTGCCTCCTCCTTGTATGCTTAGCTAACAGTTTACCTTGGCAGGTTCACCAGGAAGCAATAATACTGCTAAAGCCAGGCGCTTGATGGGCCTTGTGTTTCTGAAGTTGTGTGTGTGTGTAGGTAGGTGTGCCTTAGGTGGCCGTTGAAGTTTCCAGGCCGAAATTACTGCTGCCCTTGCTAACAGGAGCAGGGGCTCCAGCCCTGTCTACCCGGTGTGGCACGGCCAAGGCTAGGTTCCAAGGCCGTCTTGGCTGGTCCTAGTGCCTGCCTTTTCCAGGCCCAGGTGGGAGGCCTGTATCCTTGGAGGATGTCTCAGCCCCCACAAGAGCTCTGGGGCTGGAGGGGTGCCTGCCTGGCTCAGTCAGTTGAGTGCCTGACTTGTGATTTTTGGCTCAGGTCACGATCTCATGGTGGTGAGATGGAGCCCAGTGTTGGGCTCCACAGTCAGTGGGGAGTGTGTCTGAGATTCTCTCCCTCTGCCCCTCCCCCACTTGCTCATGTGCATACACTCTCTCATTCTCCAAATTAAAAAAAAAAAAAGAAAAGAGCTCTGTGGCTGGAAAGCTCCCCATGGACTGCGAGGGTTCTCGGTCACAAACACTGCACCCAAAGGCTCTTTGTAGTGGCTGCTGTGGTTTCTGCCTAGACCCCATCTTTAGGGCTGACACGTCCATCCCCCAGATGCTCTCACAGCTTTGTCCCTCCCTGGGAATCGCCCTCCGCCGAGGGGAGCTGCCGCACTCAGGTTTAAGGCCCCTCCTGGAGGCTGGCCTGTGGTCAGTGCTTGGCTGATGGAGAGGAGGCACTGAGGCTGGGCCCCTTGACCTCCATCTGGGGCACCCCTGAGGAGCCATCTCAGCTCCTGAGTTCCTTGTCGAAATGCCGAGGCCTCATACAACCAGAGTCTGGCTCACTTTCTCTGCTCCATCCTTCCTTCTTCCTTTCCTTGAACTATCAAATCTGCACAGAAATTGGGTTCCCCAGTCTAAGCTGCCATTGCCTAGCAGAGAGAGAGGCTGGGCTTGCCAATGGCCCCTCCCGTCCCTTCCCCGTCCCCACGCCTCCAGCGCCACCCTGGGCACCTGCGCTGCTGAGATGCCTCAATTGTTCTATTGTTACACTCCTTTGGTACACTCCAGCCTCCCTGAGAGGTCACTTGGGAGGCATTTGTTTGTTTTTGGACTTGAATTTAGGAAAAGTTGGGCCTTAGGTCTGTGTTTGATTTGTGTTTATGCTACCAACACCAGTAACTGGGGGGAAGAGAGTAGCCTTTCTTTGCTTTGGCTGCTAGGAAGCTCAGAGCCCTGAGTGAGGTTCATGTGTTACATGACACCCTGTTGCCTTCTGAGTCCCCTTAAAGTACCTTTCTCACCATGGTGATTTGTGGTGTTTTGCTGTATCACCCAGCTTCCTCTGAGCTGCCTCAGAGTGTTTGGGATGAGGTGGGCTACAAATGAGTAAACACAGGCAGCCGTAGGGGTGTGTTGTCAGAGAGCCCCGGCTGCCAGTTACCAGCTCTGGGACATTTGCCAAGTCACAACTTCTCTAAACCAGAGTTTTTTCAGCCAGGGAGTGGGCCTGATGCCTGCATCACAGAATTATTTTGAAGATACACACAGTAAGCACGTGGCTGGTGTGTATCAAGGGCTCAATAAATAGTAGACATTAATAACAATGTTTTTTATAACATCCTGCTGCTCTCATGACTCTGCCCTACCATGTGTTGGGTCGGAACTTCTTCCTGCCTGGCACGTGCTGGCTGTCAGCCAGGATGCGTTTCTAGCCTATTGGGTTTTACTTTCTTATGGGAGAAAGGCGCCCACCCAGGCCCCCGCACCTCACGGCAGACTGTATGGGCCGGCAGAGGGACCAGTGGGGATGTTTGCTGATTGTTAATCCAGGCAGGTGGAAACACAATTAAAATGCCCATGACATAAATGAGCACATACTTGGCTGGAGGAAAACGAAAACTCAAACTCTTTATGCAAACCGAGCCTTCAGAAAATGAAAAAAAGTTTGTAGACGAGAGATAGGTGATGAGTAATTTAACCAAGACGATGTAAATCTAGGCCTTTGGCTACTTTAAATATAACCATCTGATATAAAAAGAATTGCACTAAATTTTTTAAAGCTGCGATCTTGCCTAGGGTGAGAGACTCACTTTCCCGGGAGGGCCACGTTCCCCCAAGGCAAGTGCGGAAGGAGCGGAATAGCACCCCTGGTACAGCGTCGCATCCCCTCCAGGCAGCTGAGGAGGTTTTATGCATTTCAGCGCACGCTGGCACTCCATATGCTGCCCGTTACCTTGCAAACCTGTTTAGAACCCATATTGGGACAGAAAAGCCCATTTCAAAGGGCAGGTGGCTTACAAAAGCCTTTCTTTTGTCCATTTCTATAGTCAACCTGCCCCTGGCTCTATCCCCTCATAAATGGCGCCTGGGCTTGAACTTTGGTTTTGAGCTCATCCAAAGATGGGTGTACCACTGGAGTTCCTTGTCTTTCTGGGGGATGAAGAGAGTCGGGAGCAGGGAGCCATCCCTGTACCTGCTCTAGAACTGGCCTCTGGAGTGCATCCTCTTGGGGGGGGGGGGGCGGCGAGTGGGGGGTAGCATGAAGGCAGGACGGAGGGAGGGTCGCATGAGGGCACAGCTGGGCACAGAGCAGGCCCTCGTATGGTCTGTAGGGGTGGGCCTCAGGAAAGGGGGAGAGGAGCAAAGAAGTGAAGGGAGGTTCGGGGGCAGAGCATGCGTCTGGCTGGGCTGTTTAGTCCTGGAGGGCTGAGGGACCTGGGGCCACACCGCTGGGCGGAAGCTGTCTCGGAGCTGCTGTGGCCACCAAGACAGGGAGAGGCTCACAGGCGGTGGCTCTTGAGCCCCTTGCAGGGATTTGCGGAGCACATTAATCAGCCTCGGGAGCCTTCCTTTGGGGGATCAGCCAGTGTAAGAGGGACAGTCAGTGCCTGGGGGACCAGAGACCTCCTGCTCTGTCACCCACAGGCAGCCCCTAGCCTGTCGCATGTGGGGACAATGTCTCCCTCACTGCCTAACCTGAGGAAGGGGGTGGGAGCCTGCAGTTTTCACTCTTCCTCAGCATCTATTGACGATTCTCCCTACAAATCTGTTGCCTACACATTTCCTTGCACCTCCAGAGTTTTGTTGAGTGAGAAAACCCACGCACTTCACCTCTTATCTCCATAACATTTTCTTCCCTTCCTATGGAAGACAAAAGATCAAAGAAGACCAGAGACTCCCACACCCCTTGCCCGACAGAGCACAGAAGCCTCGGGGTCCAGTTTCCAAGCACGGGCTGGTCTGTTTACCCCGATGACGATGATGATCGTAGTGAAGCACACAGTCCTGTTCCTAAAATGAGTATAATGGCTATGCTGATAAAGGCAGCGTCCGAGAGGGGAGGGCAGAACAGACTTTGGAGCTAGCCTGCCCTGCGCCCATTTCCTGGCTCCATTGTTCACGAGCTGTGGGAAACTGGAGGTCACTGGACTTCTTTGTGCTGCTGCTGCTTCCTTGTCTATAATATGGGGCTCAGAGTAGCTCACTAGGGGAATGCCTGCCATGTGGTGTGTCCTTACCAGCTATCACTATTAGTATTACTATTCTTACCCTGGATTTCATTACTGTAGGCAAGAGGCCTTTTCACGTGCTCTGTCATTTGAATCGGACAATCCTGTAAGGCAGAGGGTGTGATGATGATGATTCTGCTGTGCAAATGAGGAAACTGAAGCTCAGAGAGGTTGAGGGACTTGCCCCAAGACACCCCCCCTGATGCAGAGTCAGCACGCTCCTCCACCTGGCTCGCCCTGGCAAGGCCGCACAGCCTAGGCCCCCAGGATTTAACAAGATGCTTCGCCATTACCTGGCAGGCCTCCCATTATCCCTGCTCGGCAGGGTGGGAGTTTTATCCCCTCTCCTTAGAGCACGGAGATAACAGCCCGGTGGGTGGAGTGGCTCCTGCACCGGCCGCCGCCTCCAGCTAAGCTGCTTTGGAGCCAGCTGATGAGGGCCGCTCTTCAAAACCATAGCTCATGGAGGCAGCTACCCACAGGCCACCCCACTCGGTGCTGTGGCAGTGATTAATAAGGGTAGTCTGCGTTCGGGTGAGGCCTCTCAGCTGAGGCCTCAGAGCACTTTGCAAGCATTAATTAAGCTTCATGGTGGTGGCTCAGTTTGGGGGGGTGCGCTGAATCCACTTTACATGTCTTTAGCTAATGCAGACAGAAACCAAATCACTCCCCCCGGCAAGCCACGGCCTTCGGCTCTGCCAGGCCCCTGGGGGCATTCCTCATCCCGGCGGTTTGGCTAAAATCATTTGCAGAGAAAAGATTTCCTCACTTGTCTTTCCAGACCTCGAAAGAATAACTGGCCCTCAGAAGCCATTTCTCATTCAAGTTAGGAGCCCGCCAACAAGCTCTGTGACTGGGCCCTGCCCAGTGGCCAACCACTGGTCCACCAAAGCTAACTAGGAGCTAATGGAGCTCAGGCCTGCACCCGTCAGCATATCAGAGCCTACGGCACCTGCACCTGGGGCCTTTGGGATCAGGCCCGTCCCTGCCGTCCCAGCTGCGCGGCACCCCCAGCCCCTATCGCTTATCTGCTTCCCTCCCATCCCCAGCTCTGCCCGCACACATCGCCACCTGCTTCCTGTGGTTCCGACAGCCTGCAGCTCATCGGGAGTTGCAAAGAGCCCGCTTAACTGGGGGTGAAGAAGACATGCTCAGATTTGTGTTCTGAGATGAAAATTCAGGGAGATATGTATATGAGGTGAGGGAGGGGGAGGCAGCAGGCTGTGGGGCCACTGACTACGCCATAGAGCCAGGGCAGTATGGATGGCGATCCGCTTGGGCACGGCAGTGGGGTGGAGAGAGGGGGCTTGAGGGGCATTTAGAAAGGAGATCGACAGAGGGCGCCTGGGTGGCTCAGTTGGTTGAGCGACTGCCTTCGGCTCAGGTCATGATCCTGGAGTCCCTGGATCGAGTCCCGCATCGGGCTCCCTGCTTGGCGAGGAGCCTGCTTCTCCCTCTAACCCTCCCCCTCTCATGTACTCTCTCTCGCTCTTTCAAATAAAGAAATAAATCTTAAAAAAAAAAAAAAAAAGAAAGGAGATCGACAGATAAAACGCTCCGCCGCCGCTCCTGCCGTGGCCCACACTGAGCGCCAGCACTCCCAGCCGACAACTCCGCCACCATGGAGGACATGAACGAGTACAGCAACATAGAGGAATTTGCAGAGGGATCCAAGATCACCACGAGCAAGAATCAGCAGGATGATGGTAAAATGTTTATTGGAGGCTTGAGCTGGGATACAAGCAAGAAAGATCTGACTGGGTATTTGTCTCGACCTGGGGAAGTTGTAGACTGTAAAAACAGATCCAGTGACTGGAAGATCAAGAGGATTTGGATTTGTGTTTTTCAAAGATGCTGCTAGTGTTGATAAGGTTTTGGAACTGAAAGAACACAAATTGGATGGTAAATTGATAGACCCCAAAAGGGCCAAAGCTTTAAAAGGGAAGGAACCCCCCAAAAAAGGTTTTTGTGGGTGGATTGAGCCCAGATACTTCTGAAGAACAAATGAAAGAATATTTTGGAGACTTTGGAGAGATCGAAAATATTGAAACTTCCCATGGATACAAAAACAAATGAAAGAAGAGGATTTTGTTTTATCACATATACAGACGAAGAGCCGGTAAGGAAATTGTTAGAAAGCACGGGTGCCTGGGTGGCTCAGTTGGTTGAGCAACTGCCTTCAGCTCAGGTCATGATCCTGGAGTCCCGGGATCGAGTCCCGCATCGGGCTCCCTGCTCGGCAGGGAGTCTGCTTCTCCCTCTGGCCCTCCCCCTCTCATGCTCTCTGTCTCTCATTCTCTCTCTCTCAAATAAATAAAATCTTAAAAAAAAAAAAAAAAAGAAATCGTTAGAAAGCAGATATCATCAAATCGGTTCTGGGAAGTGTGAAATCAAAGTTGCACAACCCAAAGAGGTATACAGACAGCAACAGCAACAACAAAAAGGAGAAAGAGGTGCTGCAGCTGGTGGACGAGCTGGTACTAGGGGTCGTGGATGAGGTCAGGGCCAAAACTGGAACCAAGGATTTAATAACTATTATGATCAAGGATATGGAAATGACAGTAGTGCGTATGGTGGTGATCAAAACTGCAGTGGCTATGGCGGCCACGATTATACGGGGTACGGACGGGGCTACGCGGGCTACGCTGGCCAACAGAGCACTTACGGCGAGGTGGCTCAACGGGGTGGCGATCGCCAAAACGATTACCAGCCATACTAAAGGAGGACGTTGGAGAAAACAGGAGGAGATTGCTGAAGTTAACCCATCTTGCAGGATGACATTGAAGATTGGTCTTCTGTTGATCTAAGGTGATTATTTTGTAAAAGACTTTGTAGTGTACAAGACACAACTGTGTCCAACTGTACATAGCCGCCGATTAGTTTTCTTTGTTTTTATTTTGTCTTCTGCTATCTGTGTTACGGCTCGATGTGGATTTGTGTTTATACAAATTTTATTTGTATGATTTCATGTTAAATCTGAAATAAATGCTTCCTTGTGTGATTGTTAAAAAAAAAAAAGAAGATCGACAGGGCTGGGGGACTACCTGGAGGTGAGGATGAGGGAGGAGGAGGAGACCTAGATGAAGCTCCTGGCCATCAGATCCACTCCACCGGGCATATGTGCCCTCTGTGTCTGGCCCTGGGCTTAGTAAACTTGTGATCTACTCGGCAATGTTAGTGCAAACCAGCTGCCCCAGAGACACCATGTCAGGTAGAACAGCCGAGCCCCAACCCTACTTCCTTCACTGTAATTTCCCAGGCACCATCCTTTCGAGCTTGACCAGGGAGTGAGGCCTCACACTCAGAGCTCAGCCTCTATTCCTGGGCCATGGATATTCCAAGGCACCACTGGGTTTGACCCACACAAGAGTCGGGGGTGGGGGTGGGCTTTTGTTCCCCACTTGGCTGAGGACACCAAGGCTCTGGGGTTAAGTGACCTGCCAGCGGTAGGCTGAATAGCAGCCCCTGACAAAGGTCCATGCCCTAATCCCTAGAACCTGGGGGAAAAGGAACTCCGCAGATGTGATTAACCTAAGGGTTCTGAACTGGGGAGCTTATCTTAGGTTATCCAGGTGGGCCCAGTGTAATCCCAGCAGGCCTTATAAGAGGGAGGCAAGAACGCCAAAGGGAAGAAGGGGATTGCAGTAGAAGCAGAAAGTGATACACTTTGGAGATGGAGGAAGGCACCACAAGCCAAGGAATTCAGGCAACCCCTGGATGTTAGAAAAAGCAAGGAAATGGATTCTCCCCTAGAGCTACCAGAGGAACTCCAACCTGGTGACACTTGGATTTTAGCTCAGCGAAATTGATCTTGGGCTTCTGACATCCAAAACTGTAAGATAAGTAACTGTAAGATAATCCTAGGCATCCTCCAACTCCAACAGAAATCCTCAGTAGGAGGCGCAATTTATTCTGGGCAGAAGAAAAGGTTTGTTTTGATTCTGCAGAGGCCCTCACGGTTTCAGAATTAACCTCTTTCCTTGCCCCAGACTGGGGAAGCCATAGACCCTGGGCCTGGTGGTCATTGGAGCTGTGACCAGGGTGAGGTGCTTGGGCAAGACAGAGGGAGAGCCCCCCTGAAAGGCGCTGGAAGGGTGTGGGAGGCAGAGGACAGGCAAGTGCTCCAAGGAGGAAAAGCAGCATTTTGCTAATGTTACCAAAGTGTGAGCCCCAGCTGCTGGGGGTCTGTGGTGAGGGGCCACCCAGAGACGAAGCATTCCACCTCCTACTGAGGGTTTCTGTTGTAGTTTGCTGTTGCTGAAGATTTGGGGAGAAAGGGGAGGGAACTGTCTCCTTGGCCACAGAACTGAGGTGACTGCAAATTGCTCCTTGTGTGGTCTCAGTTTAACCTCCAGGGAACAGAGGGTGAAGGTCCCGCCTCCTCCAGGTGGGTCTGCCACAGAAAGGGGGGGTGGAGCGGGGAGGGGCAGGGCTGCTCCCGCTCCTGGTGGACAGTGAGGCCCCTTTCCACTTAAAATGTCGGATTCTCCTGGAAAAGGAAGTTTCTTTACCCATTGTACATTGTACAGTCCTGCCCTGGTTTATAGGATTTTAGTTAAGATTGTGAACAGTCCTACAGTCCTCAGGGGGCTTCGGGGTCATTTTCACCCCGATTTGTGGATCTTCACAACAACCTGAGTCAGATACTGGTTTCATCCCATTTTGCATTTGAGGAAACGGAGGCTCAGAGAGATGACCTGTCAAGTTAGTTGTCAGCCAGGATTTTGACCCAGCTTTTCTTGCCTCCTCCTGGCCTTCCTTATGACCCAGAAGGGAGCTCAAAGATCACCCTGTTCACCCCTATTCTGTGACCTTGCTCTGTGAGGCCGAGGGCTTTTCCCGGCATACCGCAGGGAGTCCACCAGCAAACTCGGTTGGGTCTATCTGTTCAGGGGTCTTTTTCTTGTACCCAAGACCTCTGCTTCAGGCCTGGACGTGGGGCCTTGGCCCACCCCATTGTTCACCCACTAGCCAGTATTTCCTAAGCTTGGTGCTCTTCCAGGCTCTGTGGGCAGCTCTGAGTCCGGAAGAACAGACTGGCACAGAACACGTCCTGGAGGCTGCTGTGGGTGGCTCCGGAGCCCAGCAGTGCCTCTGGGGGTGTTGCAGGAGCCACTGGGGTAATGCCATCCAGCAGAGCCAGACTGGGAGAGGGAGCATCTAGAAGCCACAGGAGGGGGGTGGGGAGCCCACACTGAGGGTGGACATGGCCCAGAGTGAGCCAGTAAGAGGTCGAGGTGACCGAGGACCAAGGCTGGAACTGATGAGAGAGGACCTCTCCTATTCAAAAGAAGTAGCTGTTTGGGGTAGAGGCATCACGGGCAGGAGCCCTGTATGTCAAGAAGGTCTCCTCCAGCCAGAAGGTTAGAAGATTCCATATGAAGAGTCAGTGGCTGGGTTTCCCCAGAAAAAGGGAAGGGGTCCAGCTTCCTCATCTCTCTAAGAGCGTCTTTGGCTCCTGAAGCATATGGCATGAGTGGAGGGCAAACTCCACTGGATGCCATGGGGAGCAGGACATCCCTAGGGAGGATTCAGAGTGGCTCTGCTGGCCACTGAAGCAGATGTGGGATGGGAAGAAAGGAGGGCAGAGGCAGAAAGGTGGAGGCCCCACAGAAAGCATCCAATCCTAAGCTCTTCGGATTGTTGTTAGAGCTGCAAGAGGATGAGGATGGGTGAACCTAGACACTGGGAGGCTGGTGGATACTCTGTATCTGGCCAAGGCCCAGCCCAGGCTGGTGCTGAGTCGTGGGGATCTGGAGAACAAGCAGCAGCGCGGAGAGAGAAGGAGCTAGGGAGCTATACACCACCCAGGAGGCACCTGGGTTTGCCAGTCTTCCTCTCCTGTGCTATGCTGCAGGGAAGCCAGCACACACGTTTCCCTGAGGACGATGACATACGCTTAGCACAGAGCCTGGCAGGCGAAGGGTGCTCAGAGGGGTGCTGAGTGAGCGAGTTGGACCAAAAAGGAAACAGAGGCCCGTGGTCTTCATAGTGGGCCAGGTTTTCCTCAAGGAAGATAAACTTCAGAGAGTAGAACAAAGGTGAAAATAGAATAGAGGTTCTATTCTAGACTATCTTATCTCTTGCACTATAAATAATCCTGCCCCAGTTTTGCAAACTGCGTAGCATTGTTCTCAATAGGATCTTTATATGATCAGCCATCCAGTCAACATGTTTGCTGATCACGTACTAAGGTTTCACGCAGAACCAAGTCCCATGAGTGCCAGACACAGGTGCACCCACAAAGAAATGACTGTTGATTCAATAACCTCAATTGATCTTTGACAACCCCATTCATTATGTCATTATGGGGATGGGGCCCTGGAAGAAGAGGAAACAAAGGGTGGTAAGCCGGCCGGCCAAGGTCATGCAAATAACCAGTTCATGACCATACAACGCCGTTCCTCTGGGTCTCCGGATGGTGACCTCAAGCTGACCCCGGCTGGCCTAGCAGCTCCCCACTACTGTTTGGCTCTTGTAGAAGTGAATCACGGACAGGGCTTTCCAGTGGTAGTTACTAAGTATCCGAGAGACATGTTTCATAAAACTGTGAAGCAATGAAAAGCTCTTAACAATTGATTTAAAATCCATTTGGCAAGGAACTAGCACCAAAAATAGAAATATCCCCAAGAGGCCGAGGGGCCAATCTCCACTCCTTGTTGCTATTTCCGTCACTGTACTCATTTTCCAGTCCTGACCATGGGCGTGCATTTAATCTCTCACATGGACCCAGGCCTCAAGTCTATGCTGTTTGACAGTTTATCAGTAACAAGACCCGTCACTGCATTTATGGGCTGCTGCTCTGCCAGGAACTTTACATTTGCCCAGTGAATCCTGCCATCAATCTACTTAGGTTGATAGGATTATTCCCATTTTACAGATGAGGAAGCTGGACCATCCTAGGGACACTCAACTCCTAGGTTTTATTTTTTTTTTAAAGATTTTATTTATTTATTTTGACAGAGAGACACAGTGAGAGAGGGAACCCAAGCAGGGGGAGTGGAAGAGGGAGAAGCAGGCCTGCTGCCGAGCAGGGAGCCCGATGCGGGGCTCGATCACAGGACCCTGGGATCAGGACCTGAGCCGACGGCAGACGCTTAATGACTGAGCCACCCAGGCACCCAGCTCCTAGGTTTTAATCAGAGATTTAAGCTCAGGTCTGTTGGATCTAAACAAAGATGGTCTTCCTACTTCTCTATGGTCACCAAACTTGTAGGTGACAGAGAAGAGCCTGGGAAAACAGTGAATGCATTCAGTGAAGATGTCAGGACCCTGAAATACCTTGAGGCCCTGGGCAGCGCTGTTCACTAGAACTCTCTGCAGTGATGGAAATGTTCTGTATCTGTTGTCCAGTATGGTAGCCCAAGACACACATGACTATAGAGAACTTGAATTGTGGCTAGTGTGACTGAGAAACTAGATTTTAAATTTTATTTAACTTAGCCACATGTGGCTGGTGGCTATTACTGGACCGTACCAGATCTAGTGCTATGGGCAGAAACCAATAGGATGACTCTGGGTCAGGATATGTGCAACTCTTGCCTTTGAGTCATAGGAACAGGACAGGGAGCCCAAAATAACTGGGGGGGCCCGACACACTGTGTGCTCGGGCCTCAGTGCGTGAGCTCTGTGCAGCCCCCTCTACATTTGGGAGCTGAGACATGAAATCAGACAAAGGAAGGAGGGAAGGAGTGTGTAGGGCAGAGGGGAGAGATGGGGCTTGGAGAGTGGGGGCAGGTATAAGAGGGGTTCACCTGAGGACCCCGTCCCTAGTTCCCTGTGCTATAGTCCCAGAAATGCAAAGGAAACACGTCTTCAGAGAAAGACCTCAGTGCCAGTAAATGGGCCTCCCCAAAGGAAGCACCTTCCTGTCCCTCTGCTGGATGCCCTCGACTTCCTGTGAGCTTGTGACCGTTTTTGTCTCTTCCGGCTTCTCGTTTGCCTTGGAGCATCCAAGCAGCCTCTGCCTCATCCTGGGAGCAGGAAAACAAACATCACCGTGGAGACAAAAGCACTTGACTCCACTTATAGTGGCTAACGGCCAATGATTTTCCAGCCTGAAGGCCCTTTGCTTCTGTGAGCATTGCCCAAGAAGATCTGGCCATGGAAAAAGACATTAGGAAGCTGAGGGCAATAAACTGTGATAAGAAAGATGAAGGACCGGTCCTTGACGGGGGCACTGGAGGCCACAGTTCAAATATGATGGTCGCACAGGCTGCCTGGAACCTCAAACAGCTACTCTCCCTCAGTTTGCAAATTGAAAGCACCCTTCAGCCCATTGCCACCACCACCCCTGCAGATGTGGGGGAGCAGGCGCAGAAGCAGAAGGGCCTGGACAACTTGCTCCAGAGGAGGCTTCTCAAAGGAGAGGGTGGTTTTACCCTCTTGTCCTCCTACTGTCTTGAGGCCAGACTTCAAAAGGGCAGGAGGTGGATAGCAGAACTGGTCATAAGGGAGAAAGGGCCTTTCCAGGAAGTCATGCTGTGAAGTGGGATATCTAATCCCTTCTTTTCCCTTCTGATTCTGGAAGGAGAAGAAAGAGTAAGCTTGGGAGGTTTGCAAGAGGCAGTTCCTGTGGTCCCCACATCACAGAGCCCTCCATCTGCACCTGAGCCTGGACTTGGGAAAAGGGGTCATACTTGGTCCCTGCCTGGAAGAGAAGGGCATATATGGCCACCGATGGCCACGACGTGGTGTGTGCAGAGAGCCCAGAAGACGCCATGATCCATCAGGTTCTTGGTTCTGGGAACTACTGTGCATCACAAGTCCCAGCGCACAGTGGCGAATCTGGCTGGAGCAGGCCAACCGGCTGAGCCAGAGAGGAGGCTCAGTGGTATAACCAAACCTGGCTGCCCTGGGCGCTGCTCCTGGGTGATGACCCCTCTCTGAAGGCTGCACTTTTGGGGAAGCAGACATGGGTGAGGGTCTGGGTCATTGTTGTGTTATGAATCTGGCGTTGGTCCTGGCCCACCAGGTACTCTGAGGTAGGGTGCGTGGAAACCCTAAGGCTGGATTACTGATGACCTGGATTCAAATGTGGACAAAGTCAAGGCCTATCTGCTTTCCTGTCAGACACGGGGCTCAGCCCAGGCAATCTGTCTGCCAGCTCCCGTACTCCAAGTAAGGCTCGTTGTAATCAGGGCTTCCAGAGCCAGTCCGAGCTGTATGAGGACTGGTTCGTGCTCTGTGCTCGGGCAGTGTTGTTCTGAAAAACAAGGAGGCCTCTGTGGTCAGTGACCAGGGAGCTTTGACTGCTCCGGCAACCATTGGTGTAGGGCTGGATTTCCTGAGAAGGACCTGGGTAGGTTGGAGGACACCGGGCCTCAAGGCTATTACATTGACTCTAGGAGAGCAGTGGTTTCCGCTCTCAACAAGAGCTTGGGGCAGGAGAAGGGAGCTTGAGGTACATGTGATGGGCACCACTGGCCCTTCTTCCCTGGCCTGCAGTGTAACACAGTTGGGTTAGCCCAGGTGGGGAGGAGCCCAGGGCCGACATTGGCCTGGCCTGGTTATTCTTGTCAGCAGTGAGTCTCTATGAGCCTTCTGGGCTATGCTGTTCCCTCTTCTTTTCCAAATGAAGGGGAAACAGTTCTCTGGACCAAGCAGTGGGCCCTGTCTTAGGCGAGGGGAGTGATGTCCGGGTCTGCAGTGAGGAAAGGAAGCTAAAGTGGGGCCATGCTTCCAGTTTGAGTGTAGAGGAGGTGACCCTTGAGGTCAACTTTGACTTGAGAGCAGTAGAAGCTGCCTAGCCCCTCCTCCCCAACCTGTCCCTCTCCCTTTCCCCTTCCTCATTCTTCCCAGGGGTGCCTGAGAACATTTTCCAGAGAGAACACCTGAGTCTGAGCAGAGCCCACGCCGGGCCTCTGTGAATATTTGGTACAGATGCTTCCTACTGCCTCCCCAGTCATGCTTTTTATCAACTGCAATGCCAGGGCCACGGGTTGTGATTCTGTGGAGAGAATCAATTTCATAGATGTCAATAAACTAAGAAGAGGATTAATTCAGACTCTGAGGCTGAGCACGACCGCTATTTTGGGTCAAATCCACATTTTGTTCCTGAGTGGACTCTGGCTTCCGTATCCTTTCCCGAGTTCAGCTCCTTAGCCTTCATTTTGAGTTCAGTGCACTGAGTTTGGCCATGTGCCTATGAGGAAGCCCTGGACTCCTTTCCATTCTTGGGGCCTTTCCCCACCATCTGCTGCTGTTCATTGTAAAAACCAAGCCACATAGAAGAGAATTTAGAAACACATCAGGCAGATTCCCACCTCTCTCACAACAATCAATTCTCTTCAGCCTTCCCCTTCGATCTGAGTCCATGTGTGTGATGGCTGGACAAGGACACTCGCTTTATGGTCTGTTTATTCAGTTAATGTTAGCTGTGTCTCCACGTGGCCTTTGAGTCTTTGAGCGCATCATACCCAGTGGCTGCAAAATGTCGTGTCAAGTGGATAGACATGCATTATTTAATCATTTGCCTCCTGTGCACATTATTGCTGGAAGCCAGGTCACCTGACCAGACTGTGGCTCATAATGCGCATTTGCTAGGGCCAGTGCAGGGAGGCATAAAAGTAGGGCCAGAATTTAGACACATTTATTTATGAAACATTTATTAACTGTCCGCTAAAGGCAAGGAACTGTACCAGAGAGAGGGTGAGGTTTGGTGGGAGTGGGGGAAGTAAGAAAATGTGGCCCTAGATACCCAAGTGCTTGAGAATCGTACTGGGGCCAGAAGGGCCTCCAGGTCTCACAAGTTGAGGGGCGATGTTAGGGCTTGTGAGTCCCAGGGAAGTTACAATATGTCTGGTTCTGAGAAACTAGGTTCTCAAACAGTTGGGACTTGTCTTTTAGACATTGGTGAGTTCCCATTTATTTGCCACTGATGCTAAAGTAGTCAAGTTTGGGACTAATTTACCTTAAAAAAACAAATAAGCAAAGGTTCTAGGGGCTTTTCCTATTATCACTTCAATTTTAGTCATATGCCTTTGGATGTTTCCTGAGTGGGAGGGGAAAGGATGCGGAAGGAGAGCTGTGTGGTTGGGAACTGTGGGAAATGCAGGAGTTTTCCCCAGAATGACTCACGTCCATCACACACAGCAGTGGGGTCACAGAGGCTAAAAATCACTACTTGGTAGGAGAATAACTGCTAGGTTTACTGAGCTCCTGTTGCAAGACACACTGTACTAGGCACTTTACATAGGGAAGCGTGATTTTCTTTACAACAGTATTTTAAGGTAGGTATGATTCTCTTCCCTTTATTTATGGAGTTGGCAAATTAGGAGAGTTAAGTGACTTGCTAGAGGTGACTTAGCCCTACCTCTTCTCTAGAGCCAGGTGGCTGCATAGTATCTCATGAATCCCTGTTTCCAAAGAGTGGTCTCATGTATGTTTGCCTTTGAAAACAAAAGGGTAACTGGAGAGCAACCCAGACCTAGGAATGCAAGAGAAATTGTATGTAATAATTTTAGAAAGCTCTCTTAAAGTAATTTACTTCCCATAAAGAATAGGTACTTAGAGCTGAGATTGATAAGAATATATGTTTAGGGTTAGTAGTTAAGTTTATTTTGGTCATTTTCAAAAGAAACTGTACCTTAAAATTAACATACCACATCAGTGGGCTAAGAAACTGATCTCATCCTCACTCTTTCTGCTGGTAGATTAAAGACTTGAGGGTATTTACAGACTTTCTGTTCTGCCCCAAAAAGTCAGGAGGCCAGACCAGAAGCTCCTGCCCAGCAAATTTCAGTGGTGGAGCCGGATCTGTCCGCCGAGCCAGGAGCTGGATGTGTGTGGTGGGCAGAAGGGAATTTGAGGGATCCCACGTGAGCGTTCCAGGGGCCAAGGCAGTCTGGGCCTGGTTTTTAAATTTGACTTTGATGTTTTTCTTGATTACGCCACAATCCTAATTCATCGTCCCATACATCAGAGCTGTAGGTTCTGCTTTCAAATGGCATACGGAGAACTATGCTCAAGGTGCTGATTTATCTAATTCTTTCATGGAAACCTTCTTTTACCTCTGACTGTGGATGCTCTACATGCTCTCATCACTACCCCTTGGGGCATCTTTGCTTCACATTCAATCCCTGCGCCTCTGCTCAGAGGGGCTTCACTGACCGTTTCCTCTGCAGGCATGTCCACCATGCCTGCCCCCGCATCTGGATTGACATCCAGTCTGCAGGCTGATGTACACCCTTGAAACTCTGTGGTGAATTTGGAGCTAGAGATGCATTCATGAGGCCCTGGCATATAGAGGGGAGCTGCATCCCTCTCCCAGAGTAGGTGAGGTCAGCAGGGGCATGGGCGGATGGGGAGAAGCAAGGAGACCAGGGTCTGTCTTGGGGAAAACACAGCTGAGCTGTCAGTGGAGGTTGGAAGTCTCATAAAGGCACAGTAGAAGAGATGGGAGTGGAATTGGGAAGATATAGGTGCCCCAGGGTTTTGAGGTGACCAGGTGGGTTTAGAGGGGCCAAGAGCCCCAGGCTGTGTGGGGCCTGCTGGGATTCCTGTCCGCTGTTACTGTTAATTTTTTTTTTTTTAAAGATTTTATTTATTTATTTGACAGAGAGAGAGAGCACAAGCAGGGGGAGGAGCAGGCAGAGGGAGAGGGAGAAGCAGGCCTCCCGCTGAGCAAGGAGCCCGATGTGGGGCTCGATCCTGGGACCCCAGGATCATGACCTGAGCTGAAGGCAGATGCTTAACTGACTGAGCCAACCAGGCGCCCCCTGTTCTTGTTAATTTTATCCAAATCTTCAAAATCATAAATCCTGTGTGATGGGGATGAGTCTGAAACTATTTTTTTCAGTTCACTTTTTTTAAACTCCTAGAATATTATATGATCATTAAAGAACACTGGGAAGAAAAAGCAGAAAGAAATTTTAAATACCTAATTTCAAACCTTTCTGAACACACCAAATGTCAACCTTTTTGTATATTTTCTTTCAGTGGCTTTTCAGTGGCTTAGGGTTATTAAAGTTGTGATTAGAATTATACTGTATATATAAATCTGTATTCAATTTAACATTTATATCCCAAGTATCAATCTATGATGGTCTTTTAAAACATGGCAAACATCATTCGCACGGGTACAAAGTTCAGCACTCGCCTCAGTCCTCTTCAGAATATTACTCCTTCCGGCTGTTGTACATGTTCTGGCTACTCGATGTCAGGTCAGGTACTGCGAGTAGCATGTAAATTTATGCCCACAACTGTCTTCATCTCGTATTTCCAACAGCGGTGGGTTTCGCCTCAAGTGTCCTGATGCTAAAATCCCGAGTGTACAAATGTTCAGAACAGTTATGCTTTCACAGTTGCTCCTAAGAATATAAAATTGCCCTTTTCATCCTGCCTGATGCTACTTATTGCCTTAAAATTGTGCTTTGTCTTGATATAGCCGCTCATGCTTTTGCTTTTGTTTGCATTTACCTGGTATAGCTTTGCCTACCGTGGCGTTGTTTTATTTTACGTGAGTCTCTTGCATTTATTTAATCTGGGAGCCTTTGTCTTGTAACAAGGGAATGTTAAAGACTCACTTTTATTGTCAGAACCATTTTGGGTAGTCTCCTGTCATCTTGTTTTATGTTTTCTGCATTTCCTTTCTTTTCTGACTTTTGCGCCATAGCAGATGATTTCTTTTATCTTCTGCAGTGATTTGGATGGGAGACATCTTGTTTCTCACTCCACTGATCTGCATTCTATTGCCTCCAATGAAGGTTTTTGATTTGTCTCTGTGTTCGGTTTCTAAGCAGCTCTGCTTATCTCAGCCTGGCCCCTTCTCATCTCCTTTTGGTAGAGGCGACATCCTCTGCAGAATGGTTTTAAAGGCCCTCTGTAGTTTTTTCTTTGTTTGCTCACTCTGGGAATGGAGTCCTGCATAGGTGCCCAGTGGTGCTTCCTGCAAGATAAAGGGACCATCCAGGCACCAGCCAGGGGCAGGTGTGTTTGGGGATGGTGAGGGGGCGAGGCAGGAAGTGTCCTTACCACCGCCTTCGGAAGCCCCCAGGAAGAGGCGCCTGCTGGCTCTTACTGAGAAAAGCAGCCTGAGCAGCCGTGGTCCTAGCTGGCAGGGCTGAGCTCTCTGCAGAGAGATGGTCCCAGGGCTAAAGACCAGAGTGAGAGTGGATGGGGGACTGGAGCTGCCTGGGTCTTGGCTCTGGCCTAGAGACGTGGTTGAGCCTGATAGGCTCTGCATGAAATTTCCTGGGCACATGAATTATTTGAAAAGAGGCTTTTCAAGACTTTTTAAGATTTCAGTGAGGGCTTTTTCAGTGCTTCCATTTGTCTACTCTCTTAACCAGGTATTGCTCTAATGTATATTAAAACTCTATGGGGCAATTAAAAAGCTTTAAACGACTTGCTTAAATTAAACACTCTGTCATTTTTTTCATTTATGCAAGATAGTTGCTCCTCTGTGTCCCCAACACACAGGGGCCTGTTCTGGGGAGGCCTTGCCCCAGCCACACACAGGGGAAAGGCCGGATGGCGCTGGCTGGGGAGGACGGCCTGCCAGGACCGAAGAAGGTCTCCAGAGGGAGACACAGGCCCAGCAAAGATTCTCTTTTCTTTCTTTTTTCCCAGCTTTATTGAGATATTATTGACATATAACATGCAAGTTTAAGGTGTACAACGTGAGGATTTGATACGCCAGTATATTGTGAAATAATTACTACGGGGCTTTGTCTTCTTGAAGGGCCTGGAGACAGGGGTGGGGCTGGCCTGCCACCACTGATCCTGCATCTGACCAGGCCAAGGCTTTCCAAACAGTGGCCTCAGGCCTGCCGGAAGGGCACAGGGCAGCGCATACGGGGTTGAGTGAGGGGGCCAGCCTGGCTTCTGCAGAAGGACGGGAAGCCAAATAGCGACTTAGGAGAGCTAGACCACTTCCACTGGACACTAAAGGCTGACACCTCAAAAACGGCAAGTGTCTCCAGCACCAGCATCTCAGCTGATCCTCTGGAATCCCTTGGAACATTTCAGCCAGAATCAAGAGGGTCCAGACAAGCTGGTTCCCAGGAGGCCTTGGGGCTAGGACAAGTCCAGGCCTTGGCCACTGAGATCAAGGTTATCACTCTAATCTCCATGCCACTCTAGGCCCACATGGTCAGGATGGCCACTACCAAGCCCTTGGAGGACCAGAGGGGTAAACTGAGCTCCAGAGGTGTAGATGATATATCCAAGATCACTCTACAGGCCAATCCCCATTCTCTTCAGTGTCTCAAAATATCCACACTTCTATGTGTGTTGGTGTAAACCCTTTGACTCAGGTGTTAACATCTGGGTCAAAAGCGCGTGTGTGTGTGTGACCACACCCCCCTTGCCCCTGTCAGTTAGTCGCTCCTCCTCTGTGCTTCTAGTACTCTCTGCTCATCCCCCCAGCATACCACTTACTTCGCTGCACTGCCATTATCTGTCCGTGTTTGTCCTTGCAGGAGGCAGTACCTAAGGGCGGGGACTTTGTGCTTCTCTTTGTATACAGTAGACACACATGAATTTTGTTAAATGAATGTTGATGAATTCCTAATTCCACTCACTACACATAGGTTACAATGGTTTGGTCCAATTAAACGTGCAATCCTTTTCTGATCCATTAGTGTAAAATTATGTTCTTCTGAAGGTTAGCAACTGAGCAGTTATTTTGCTCAGCATTCTATCCCCGTGGGGAGCCTGGCTGCTTGGACCACACTGCTTCATGGATGCTCCTTGTGGCCGCATGCTCTAATTGCAGGCAAAGCGTCTCAAGAGTGGGTCTTTCAAATGAAGCATGCAAAGGAAAAATATTTTTACTGAGTGTATACCCAACAAGCTTCGGCAACATACCAGCCTCTGCCTCCTTCACCTTCACGCTGCTATACCTCAGACACCACAGCTGGACCTGCTCAGACTTGATGGGAGATAAGGTTGGCAATATAAGGTCCCAGTTTGGCTCACCTGCTGGGCTACCTTATTCCAGAGGTGTGAGGAAGCACCTAGAAGGAAGCATCATTGGTGACCATCACAGGTGACCACGTTCATTTGCACATTTCCTACAGTGCACTCCTTGTTCTGTCTTGGAATTGCCTCACCCCTAAGGATAGGCACCATGTCTCATTTACTTCCATCTCTCCAGTGCCTGGCACAAGGCTTCGCACACAGTAGTGTTAAGGGCGTGAGCAATCTGTGAACACTTGCTGAGCACCTCCTGTGTGCTACGCCCTGAGCTGGGCGCTGATCATAGGAATGTCAAAAAATGGACCCTTGGGATCAGAATGATCAGGTAAAAGGGACCTGGCTGGTAAAGGTATTCTGAATAACCACGGCTGTACTTTGTGATGCGCAACCACTTGAAAAATCCGTACCTTTATTATTATTATTTTGATTTCCCAATTTGATTTCATCCTTCAGAAGTCACCATTCCACCCTGTTGTGTTCAGTGTTTGACACACATTAATCGTTACTGGGGTCGGTGACCACAGGAGCCTTTAACATTCTATTACCCAAGTGTTTGTCATTTCTCATTAATGGTATGTTTAAAATCCCCAGGCACTTTTTCCTGGATAACTTGTCAAAATCTCTGTGGCCTTGCCAACCTGTTTATTTATCCTTCCAGAACTGTGGAGGGCATCTGGAACCCTAGTATGACTTTCTAGAGAAAATATAGTGTGGCACCACGGTCTCTTTTCTTTTCTATCATCTTTCACATCAGAACTCCTTTACTCGTCAAGGGGCTCTCTCGTGGCTGTGAAAGTCCCCTCCCCATTGCCTCACACCCTTCACTGAACTGCAGGGGCCTCTCGGAAGAAGCCCGCACTGTGCCCCTCTCCCTTCCTGCCTTTGTTTTCCATTGTTATCAGAAGTGTAGCCATGGAGAGAAATCTGGTGGTCAGCAGCGACTGCAGCCATTAGAAAAGAGATTTTTCTTCTAATGCCCCTAAGGAGCATGGGGTCTGGTTTCTAGTCCCTGCAGTTTGCAGAGAAACAAGCACAATTAATTCACGATGCCAGAAGTCTGAAAAATTTCATTTTGTGAAATGAGCTCTCCGCAAGGGAGGGGGCGACTGGCTGACAGGTGCTGAATCCAAGAAGAACTATGGGATTTGCAATGACCCTGATTCAGGCCCTCACAGCAGCCACCCTGGCGGGCAGCTACTCAGGCAGGGGTGTCACTGGGAAATCATGGACCAGAGGATAACACTGCCTGCTTCCCAGAACACAGAGAAAAGGACTCCCTGCCCAGTGGGCAAACCTTCTGCCTCCTCCCCCACAGAAAAAGTCCTAAGGTTTTTGCCTGAGTTTGAGCATTGCAGCTGTGTTTGGCATCTGTGTTCCTGGCAGCCCGTGCTGCCTGCCACTCGACACAGGCAGCAGTGCTGGTAGCCGGCCTCCCACCCTTCTCCTGCCTAGGGCTTTTGTGAAGACCAAATGAAAGAAAAGGCTGTGCACATTGTTTGGAAAGCAGAGAGCAGGGGTAGGTGTGCTGGCTTGTGGTGCTGTCTGGCCACGCTCTCCTCAAACTCTGGCTTTGGGCACACTTGGTCACCTGCTCCACACTGCAATCATACGCCCAAATTCAGTGAGCTGCCTCAAATTGGTGCTTTCAGATTTCACATCTTCTCTTTTGCCTATGAACTTTTTTGGTTTTCTAACACTTGTTAGCCTGATATCCAAGGCTTTCCAAACCCTTATTTCTAAACATTTGTTTTCTACTGAAAACCTCTTCTCCATTTCAGGGCCCCCAGAACACATCATTGGCATTCCCAGCCCTGTTCATTTGCTCACAGCTTTTCTCTGCCTTCCCTCTTCTCGGTACTCACTGCTCAGAGCCTCTCCATATCATACCCACTCTTGAAGACCAAGCAGAAGACCTCTACACAAGCTAATCAATGAATCCTCTTGCCCTCTTTCAAAATAACAGTCATTGGGTTCCTGTTGACCTTGAACCAGGGAGGTAGTGATCACAGTGGTTAAGAGAAGGTTTTGCAGTCAAATTGCCTGCATTGGGGTCCTGGTCCCACTTCTTACTGCTTGTGTGACCTTGGGCAAGTTAAAGTACCTGAGCGTTGTTTTCCTCAGCTATAAAATAGGGATAATAATGGTATCTCTTTTATGCATATAAAGTGCTGAGCACAATGCCTGATGGCACTGTGAGCATTCAGTAAAGGAAGGTTAGTATTACTCTTAAGAATTTTCTTCAAGTTGGCTTGTAGTGGCCATAAGAGCCCAGGGAAAGAAGATTTTATTGCCCCAGATAAGAAAAATGAGGCTCAGAAAGGTTAAAGCACTTGCCCGAGGCCACACATTGGTGGTGAAGCTGAGATTCAGATTCAGGTCTGTCTGGCTGGGATCCATAGCTTTAGCCAACTGCCATAGCCAACCCGCCTTAATCAGGCCTCTTGTGCTTACTTCAGCACTTGTTCCTTGGTTCACTCTGCACATTGGCATCTCCCTTCTCCGCAGCCAGACCCTGGGCTCTTGCAGAGCAAGGTTTTTCAAAATGCACTATTCCGTATTTGTTGAGTGAACAAGAGGGAATGGGTGGGGAAAATGCATTTTAAGATCAGAACTTATCCCAAGAGAACTTAATACTGGTACTTAGGTCCCTGGAAGTCACGGGTCTCTCAACAGAACGATGGGTGAGCCTGCCTTCCGGATCTTCCCCACCTCAATCCCCCCACCACACTTTGACCCTGGACATCTGACTATGTTGCTCTCCTGCCAAAATACTTCCAGGGATCCCCACACTTGCCGTGTAACTAGTCTGAGTGTTTTCTCTAGAGTCCAACAAGCTTTGTTAACATAAGTCTTCACTGAGCTTAACATACATTTCTTTGGTCCTGAAAGCAAATTTTTGGAAGAGGAATAGATATTCAAGGACAGCAGCAATGTGTTCCCTAAGAGCTGTGCAGTGAGTGGACCCACGGTCTGCTCTAAGAGCCAGGAGAACATGGTTCTCCTGGGGTTATGGTTTCTAGATTTATGCCCCATTTATTTTTAAAGCAAAGCTGCATGTAAAATGCTCTAAACACTAGGTCAGAATGTCAGAACTTCAGGATAAATATGATGGAGAACAATGCCCATTTTGCTGCTTGCTTTACCATCCCAGGAAAGAAACCTCACATGTGTAAATGGGACAGAGAGAAGAATATGAAAGATTGTATAGAATGCCCAAAGTTACTGAGATCCTACATTTTGGTGTAGACACAATCAGATGAAACTGTCCTTTCAACCACCTCAGGGACCAAGCAAAGATGGAGAATGTGGTAGTGAAAATGTAGAAAAGATCATGGAGATCCTCATAAAAAAATTCTCTATTAACCAAAAGTTCCCTATTAAAGAACATCTGAAATTCCATTTCATGAAAGCCACCATTTTTAAAGCATCTACTATGTATGAGGTGTTTTATTTGCATTATCTAATTTAGTCCTCACCACAACCTGCAAGAGAGGTGGTGCTAGCTCCATTTTATAGAGGAGAAAACTGACAGTTTATTTTTTTTAAGATTTTATTTTTAAGTAATCTCTACACCCAAAGTGGGGCTTGAACCCACAACCCTAAGATCAAGAGTCACACACTCCACCAACTGAGCCAACCAGGTGCCACGACTATCTTGATCAAGGCCAATGGATGGCAGAGTGGCTTTGACCTCACATACGCCTGACTCCTACCCAAGATCTTTCTCCTAGAGCATAAGGCTTATATTTCCCTGAGAAATCTTGGAGTCAAAGAGACTTAGAGCTCTTGGGTCATCTGTTATAAGTATACTTTGATCATCTTCTTCCTCAACTCATTTAGCAGGGGTCAAGACCTGTGCATAATGCTATTAGCTAATTTGTTTATCCATTGTATGCTTATTTAAATGGCTTGAAATCTTTCCTCAGTATCATTATCTGCCAGAAAACTGGGGCCACATCAAGGTAGTTCATGAGCTTATACTGAGCAAGTATTTTCAATCATGTTTTAACTAGTAGTAAATCTTTTTCTTCATTTATCTGAAAATTGTCTGCTTGTTCTCCTTCCTGTAGCCCCTGTCTTGTAAGATTCTATAAGCCCCTTCTGATAGTAACAATAGCTAATATTAATTGAGCACTCACTATGTACCAGCCACTGTTCTAAGAAATTTGACTCAATCAAGGAAGTAGGCTCTGTTCACCCTCATTTTACAGGTGAGGAAATGGAAGCAGAGATCAATCAACTTGTCCAAGGTCACACAGCCCAAGTGGTAGAGCTAGTATTCATCTCAGGCTGACTGATTATAGAACCTACTTTGCTAAATGCCTTAGTTTTTGTTTGTTTGTTTTTTGTTTTAAAGAATTTATTTATTTGACAGAGATTGACAGAGAGGGAACACAAGCAGGGGGAGTGGGAGAGAGAGAAGCAGGCTTCCCGCGGAGCAGGGAGCCCGATGCGATGCGGGGCTCAATCCCAGGACCCTGGGATCATGACCTGAGCTGAAGGCAGACGCTTAACGACTGAGCCACCCAGGCGCCACTAAATGCCTTAGTTTGTAAAGAACATTTCCTCCTAAGTGAAAGCACTCTAGAACAGTGTTATTCAGTAGAAATATGAGCTATAAATGCAAGCCACATATATAATTATAAATTTTCTAGTAGACATTAAAAAAGTAAAAAGAAACAAGTGAAATTAATTTTAATATATTTTATTTAACCCAACATATCCAAAATATTATTTCAACCTATAATATTCACATTAATGAGCTATTTTATATTTTTTCATACTAATTTTTCAAAATCCGGTATATATTTTATGCTTGCAGTGTATCTCAATTTGAACTAGCCACATTTTGAGTGCTCATTAGCCACATGTGGCTTGGACAACATGGATATAAATGGGCACTCTTCGTATTTCATCTATGATTTTTTTCTATTTCAACTTTAAGTTTTGCATTATGATTAGATCCAAGAAGCCTATGTTAATGAAAACATGCCCTTTGGATAATTTGGTGAGCAGAGCAGTAGTTTAGTACAGTGGAGAGAAGAAGCTTGAGGAATTACTAAAACCTGGGTTCTAATCCTCATTTTTGCCACTATCGGGGCTGTGTATGGCCAGTGGCAACCCTCAATTTCCCTCAGCCTCTTTCCTCATGTTAAAAAAGAGATGATGACAGTTTATGATGATTAAGGTTCTTTCCATTTCTAAAAACTCTGCTCGTCAGGGGTTCTGCATCTGTTTCCACGTTCCACTCAAGATTCCTATGTGACAGAGCTTATTCCAAGTTGAACTACGTTTGCTATGCCCAGCCCTGTGCCTGGCACATTGCAGACACAAGAATATTTGTTGAATGAATGAAAATCCTGTTCTTCTTTGACGGATCCCTGTGTTTCCCAGTTTTTGCCAAAATAACTATAGCAGCCTTAGCAATCAATTACACTTATATTTCCATTCTCACATTGGCACAAAATCTTGATGATCTAAGTTTTCTGAAGGGTCAAAGCCAGAATTAAAAACCATTTCCTGATCCTGTTAGCAAAGGAGATGGTGCTCAGCTGTAGGCATGGCTTCCTAGAGACCCCCACAAATAGCTTTCCTCTTAATACATGCTGTTCCGATGTTGAGGAGAGTTAATTAATGACTCTAAATAAGAAAACAATCAAATCTGTCTGCGGTCATATGAGTCAGAGCAGACCCAGATGGGGAGCCAGGTCCTTGGCCTCCCAGTGCCCTCGGAAAAAGCAATAGCAGCCTTGCTCTGTGCATCGGAGTCCTGCAGAGCCCCAGCCTAGGAGGGGAGGGAATTACTCAGAATGGATTGGACACCCAGCCTGATGTGAGGCAATTTCTTTTTTTTCTTTTTTTAAAAGATTTTTTATTCATTTATTTGACACAGAGAGAGCGAGAGAGAGAGCAAGTACAAGCAGGGGGAGCGGCAGGCAGAGGGAGAAGCAGGCTCCCCACAGAGCAGGGAGCCCAATGCAGGGCTCGATCCCAGGACCCTGGGATCATGACCTGAGCTGAAGGCAGCCGCTTAACCGATGGAACCACCCAGGTGCCCCTGTGAGGCATTTTCTTAAAAGGTGAGCCCCCTCCCCCCGCATCTGTGTGTTGTGCAGACTGAGATCGAGAGAGGAGAAAAAGCAAAAGTCTATTCCTCTCTGCTCTCTTTAGATACCTAAACAACAGCTACTGAATGGGGAGTTCTCAGGCACAGGCCTCTTGGCAGAACCAGAGGACATGTGGCCTGAAGCACATCAAGCCCCAAACCTGCCTACCTTCAGGAGTCCTGAAGCCACATATGAAGGCAGAACAGTGGTTATGATGACATGAAGGCAGGAATGTGATAGTTCCCTGAGATTAGCTGTGGCTCACAACAACGAAAACTTTCATTTTGGTGTTAGAGACTTTGCTGTAAAAACGTGGGAATAGGGGAAAGGAGCCTCTTAACAATATCCAAGTGTACTCAGCATTGGAACAGGACTGTAGCAAGTAAAGATAAGCCCTATTTCTTTGGCTCTACATGTACTCTGTGAAATAATATCAGCCTCCTCATTGTTCCCTCATTCTTGCAGATTATTAAAAATAAATTTTGCTGCCATCCAGGCTTGGCTTCTTGTGAAATTGTTCCACTCTGGAAAGAAAACCCTGGGACGCTGGCCATGAGGGTCATTATACTCCCCTTTCTCCTCCTTGGTAATCAAGTACAGGTATCCTTCTGTCAGGATAATATGTAAAGTATTGTGGTAATATCCTTGATGCATTTGAAAGGACTCTTTGAGGCTTATGTCTGAATCTTTGTTGGTCCCCAATCCATTCCTCTAAAATTTGGTTAGCATCTCAGATAGGACAGTTCAAAACTTCAATTTTGCTTCTCCAATAGCAGTAGGAAAAAATCGTGGTAAGAGGAGGCTCTGGAGGGCGCCTGGGTGGCTCAGATGGTTAAGCGTCTGCCTTCAGCTCAGGTCATGATCCCAGGGTCCTGGGATCGAGTCCCACATCGGGCTCCCTGCTAGGCGGGGAGCCTGCTTCTCTCTCTCTCTCTCTCTCTCTGACTCTCATGAATAAATAAATAACATTAAAAAAAAAAAAAAGAAGAAAGTGGGCTCAGATCCAATTAAAAAAAAAAAAAAGAGGAGGCTCTGGAGTTTAAGAGATCCAGGTGGGAATCTAACCTCTGTTCCTTCTGATCTCTGTAATCATGGGCAAGCCCCTTTCCTCTCAAAGCTTCACTTCCTCATCTTGAAAGTGGAAACACCACCACCACCTACCTCATAGGTCTGTGAGGATTAAATACATTCTCACATGTGACAAGCCTGACTCAGAAATTTCCTCTTATTATTAGCTTGTAATTCTTTAAATAGGGTTTGTTTGAAGCGATGCAATAAAAGCCTCTATAGCTCTGTTTCCTCCTATTTCTTTCTGTGATGAGCTTTGGGGAAATCCTCACAGAGGCCGTGGTCATCAGAGCTTGCTTCTACTCCATGCCCTAAATCCTGCCTTCCCACTAGTGGGGTTGAAGCCAGTGCTCCAGAACCGTGGACAGCTCCTTTCCTTTGTGACTGCAGGAAAGGAACAGGAGGGATTTGGGGGATTTTCCCAGAAAGGCTGCATTAGTGCTTGGATTTAGGAATCCCCAGGGCTTCATTCCCACTCCCAGCATGCATGCTATTTTCCTGCATCCTCAGATTCTTCAACATGACCAGTTCTCCTGGAAAAATTCTGAGGAGCATCTCCTCAGAAACTTGTTAACTACACCCATAAGATTTACTAAACCTTCACCTCCTTTCCTTCTCTCCTGTGAACTCCAAGGATTTTTTTGAGCCCAAGAACAGAAACACCACCCACATCTTCCTGTATCTGCTGATATTTAATTTGTTTGGCTTCTGTACAAGGATTAAACATTCTTGATTAACTTCAAGTGAAAGTAATAATGTATGAGCATGAAGAAAGGTTTTACAAGACAAAGAGATTCAGGTATGAATTAAAAGAAACATAAAATAATGTTATTGCCTGTAGGTGATGTTAAGCACCATTCTCTAATCAGAATAAGCAGGTGGTTCAATTTATGAGATAATTTAGCTTTTCACTCTCTAATGCAGAACACAACACACATATGCACACCTTCTGAACAGGCAAGGAAGAGATTAAGTCCTATTTTTACTTTATGATACTGAGTCACATAGTTCAATGCAAATCACATGGATGCCAAAGTAAGAACAATACCAGGTATTTAAATACCTCCTTTCCTTTGAGGAGCTCTAAAGATTTTGTGGCTGTGTGAAATCCCTTCAGAGCAATTCTGGGAGAAGAGACATATGTCACCAGATGAGGATTTAAGACAGAGCATGTTTCATCCATCTCCCCTACTCCCATCAGTAGGTCTGGAAGAACCAGTGTTTGCCAGTTCTTTGCACTTAGTAATAGCCTCCCGAGTCTTGCATTTTCTGGGCCATGTTGTCAACCAGTAAAAGAAGGCTTATCTTTGAAAATATGTTATTGAGTAATAATGAGGAAGAGAGGAAGATAAAGTGTAATAAGAAAGGGGAGTGGGAACATAGTGGGAGAGGAAGAGATAAGAAAGATGCCTAAAACACCCTGAGCTTGATAAATATTTTCCACACATTTTCCTCTTAAGCAGATTTGATGTCCACCCCTGTACAGAAACTTGGACAAAAGCATTTTGGCTCTCTTTAAATACTTCTTCCCCCCTTTAACAACAACAAAAAAAGATTTTATTTATTTAACAGAGAGAGAGAGTGAGAGAGCACAAGCAGGGGGAGCAGCAGAGGGAAAGGGAGAAGCAGGCTCCCGCTAATCAGCGAGCCCGATGTGGGGTTTGATCCCAGGACCCTGGGATCATGACCTGAGCTGAAGGTAGGCGCTTAATCGACTGAGACACCCAGGTGTCCCTTTAAATATTTCTATATGGGCAAGGACAGTGGCAGTTGCACTGCTTGAACTAGTTTGAGGGAACTGCCATCAAGAACATCAACCTAAGACCCCAAGGGCAGACAGGGAGCCCCCAAATAAAAGGGTTTGTGGTTTTTACCTAACAATGCCCACACCCACCCTGAACCTCCACACTCCAGGGGAGTGTTAGTTGCAAAATTACTACTTTTCCCAGTAGAGGTCGCTGTGGGTACTGGCAGTGGATACTCGTGGAGACTGGACCAGGCAGGGCTGGGCTGGATGGTGGCTCCACTGTCTGGTAACTGCTCTTCCTGTGGTTCCACTGACAATGGTCTAGCCCCTCATCCTATGGGAAAGGGGTTTCTGGTGGGGATTATCTCAAAGCCACACAACACCTTTGCTATAAAAGTACTATGAAATTGAGGTCACTTTCTGGGAATAGGCATGTCTGGGAGGGCTGTCCTTATCTTCTAGGGGTGTCCACTCATAGTGGTATCTCTGTGTCTCACTCGTGCTCTGAGAGTATACCTTGTATTACTGAGAGGCCACCTGCCACTGACCAGCAACCCCAGACCTATGACCCTTCCAGACATGAAGGCCAAATGGACAAAATTTGCCTTGCCACAAAATCTTGCACCCACATCATAAAGGACTGTGCTGATGAGCGCCCCGAGCCCCACCTGGAAGCCCACGTGGAGGGGTGGGGTGGAATTCTGGGCCCCAGGGCAGCCCATTACAGCAGGATAAGGTTTCTGAAGGATGGGAAGGGCAGGGCAATGGTAACGGATGTTAGGGTCAGACCTGAGACCCCAGAAAGGCTTTAGAGGGCTCCACATACTTGTGAGGTCCTATATTCTAGGCCACACCCAAGCATGCAGGCTAGGCCCAAGGCAGCCTGAAGCTACCTTCACCCTGAGGGCACCCACTGGGACCCTAGGTTATTATGGTGGCTTTAGAGTGGAAGGGGCTTCTACCCTGCCCCCACCGCCAACATCTCAGGTCAGCAGTAAGTGGCTCCTCTTCTCACAGGCTCGCGCAGCCAGATTAACAAGCTCACCGTGACACACATGAACACGAGCACACGCTGGTACATTCACCCAGTCATACACGTTCACACACTCTGACCCACATCATCACCCATGCAAACACACGGTGACACAAACACACTCAAACCCCGGAATCAAACTGGACCTAACATGGTTGATGGGGCGTGGGGACACCATCCAGTCAGGATGCCCCTCCAGACCCTGCCCACTTAGGTCTCCTGAATCTTGGGACCCTCCCCTCCAGGCGGAGCCCCCCTGCCCCACCCCACCCCCGCCTGTCCGTGTCCTCGTGGTCACAGGTCTTGAATGTCCCCCAGAAGGGACCCTGATTACCATCGCACACAGGGCATCCTGGGGTGCTGGGCCGGCGTAGGGGGTGGTGTGCCGGAAAGAAGGGTGCGGGGCATAGTACCCAGCCAGGGCGCAGCCGCCTCCTCCCTCGGGATTTTCCATCCCGGCTCGCGCAGGCCCGAGAGGAGCGAGCGCGCTTTGTCTCCCGCCCGGCTCCTGGCATGTTTCCGCGGAAGCTCTCTGCGCCGCGCCCGGAGCCCCCCCTTCCCTGGCCGCGCCCCCCGCCCAGCGGGTGGCGCAGGCCCGCCAGTGCAGCGACCGCCGCTTTGTCCTACCGAGGATGCTTGGGCCGAGCGCAAAAGCACGGTTCCCGAAGCCGCCGCCGGGCGCCCTGGAAGCAGGTTTCGGTAGCCAGATCTGGGGCGCTCCCCGCGTGAAGCCTAGCAGCCTCAAAGGTCTGGAGATTCAGGGGACATCTGCCCCGAGCTTCGGAGTGCTAGAGAAGGGACCCACCCCGTCCCGCCCGCACGTGCCCATCAGCTTCTGGCTCCCTGCCGCGGTGCAGGAGCCGGGTCGCCAGGCGGGGCGGGACGGGGCGGGGCAGGGAGGGTCGTCTCGACTTTTGGCCCCTGCCTGGATCCAGGTAGAGAGGGCCTATGGTGTAAGGCTCAGAGAGGGAGAGGTCGGGAGGATTCCCTCCACCCCTCTTACTTCCCCCACCGCACATCCACACCCAGGCCACTCGGACCATAGGCAAGGGACCCTGAGCATGGAGAACCCCCGAGAATCCATCAGTGCCTTCCTGTGCCGGCGACTTCAAACACGGTGGGGAGGGGTCTCCCGGCCTTAGCTCCTCACATCCCAACCCCCCCCCCCCCGTAACCTAAGCGGATCCAAGTGGGAGGGGGAAGAGTCCCCTGTCTCCATCCCATCCCGTTTTCCTTCTTTACAAAAACCTAGGCTTCAGGAAAGGGGTGGGCACGGAAAGGATCTTCCTGACATCCCAAACAGCCCCTCCTCAATAAGCCCAGGATGGTCTGAGCGGAGGAGGAGGAGTCCCCTGGTCTCATCCATCACACCCAGACTCCCTTTGTAACCTCAAGCAGTACAGGTGTTATGGGGAAGGGTCTCCCTACCTCAGAACCTTTCATCCCATAACACTCCCTCCCATCCTCAATAATCCAAGCAGCCTCGTTTTCAGGCACGGGGTGGGGGAAATCTCCAAGCTCCCCAACGCCCTCTCAGTAGAGATGGGGGGGTCCCTCCAGCCCTTACCCCTCACACTCTCACACTGCCCCTCCACCATAAAACAAAAACTAACACAAGCTGCTCTGACTTCAGGTGCCGGGCCACGGGGAGGCCCTCGAGGAGTCAGTCAGCAGCTCTCCGGGACAGATGGTCTTGAGGGCGGTGAGGAGAGGTCCCATTAACTCCCCAGGCCCCCTCATTTCTCAGTTCATCCCCCCCCCCCATAAAACAAAAGCGAACCCAGCAGCACCGACCTCAAAGAGGAGGGAGGACTGTCAGCGCTCGGCAGCGCGACCAGCTCTTCCGGGCTCCTCACTGCCCCGGCTTTCCCGCGGTGGCTCTCGCGGTGGCAACGGTGGCGGCGGCGGCGGCGGCGACAGCGGCGGCGACCGCGGCTTTCGCGTCCGGAGCCTCCCTCGGACTCAGCACCTGGAGCAGCGAACAGCTCCGCGCCTCATTCCGCTGACTCCGCCCCCCCTGCGCCGCCGTAGCCAATGGCGATCCTGGCCCCGCCCATGAGGCCGCCCATTGGGGGCGCCTTCTCCGCTCTCTTCGGGCCGGCCGGCTGGTTTCTCGGGCTCTCGGTCAAGACCGCATCGCCCAGAGACTGCCGGAGTTTTCCCACAGCCTTCTGGAACTGGTAGTCCTTTAAGAACGCGGAGGGGGCTTATGCCGCAGGGGGTAACCGAAGGTGGACTGCATTTCCCAGGGTGCATGAAGAAACCGAGGCGCTGAGGAGGGCGGGAGGACTGTTTCCATAGCAAAGGCAGCTGGTTGGGGATGGCTGACAGAGAAATGGGGCAGGCCGCGGGACCCTCGGATTGTGCGCGACTTCTGGCAGCCTCTTGCGAGGGCGTTTCGATTTTTTTTTCTCCTCGATACCCACCACGGGACTCTGGGCCTCAGTTTTCCCATCTGAGAAGAAGGGCGTGGATCCGTCCCCCTGCCCACAGTCCGCGGTGATGGAGCAAACCGAGGTCGAGTCGCTTTGGTTTGCCCAACAAAGGTGAGAGAGGACGGAGGAGACCTGTGGCTTCAGAGTGTGGCCTTCTGAACTTTATCCCTTTACATTTATTTCGATTTATCATACAGGAGCGCTTTACTTTTGGTCATATCTCTTGAGCCGTCACAAGGAGGCCTTCTCATCCGGTCTTCCCCTCCGGACTCTTGGCCTCCTTACGCCACCCCTGATACGGCAACATTTCCCCCACAGTAGCCAGAGGGCGCTACTCAGGCTTCCCATTGCCTATGGAATTAAGCCCACGCTCCTCTCACCGGTGCTAAGCCCTTCTAAAACTGGAGACCACCTTGTTCTTGCAACACTCGGAACTTCTTTGGTAGCTGGGAAGCCTTAACCATCCGTTGTCTCTCGCTCTGGTGGTTCCTTCCACCCTTGCGCTCGACTCACCCTTCACACTCTTCAAGCCCCAGCCAGCTTACGTTGCCTCATCCGTGAAGCCTTCCCAGATGCCCGGCTCCATATTAGGTACCCCACCTTGTGTGTGAGCCGCGCCCTCTACTTCCCCTGTTCTACTTGCGTGTTTATGTGTCCATCTTCCACATTAGATTGTAAGATCCACAGAACAGGGGTTATGTCTATATTATTAATACTTATAGTCCGGTGCCTAGTGTCTGCCACATAGTAGCTACTGCCTAGATATTTGTTGAGTTGAAAAGGAATTGAAAATGAATTGAACAGTAATTGAATTTTACTTACACCTCCACGCTCTTAATTTCCTAAGGTTGCACATTTCCCATTGCTGAAAGCATTCAACTAGAGGGAGGCCACCCTAGTGAGGAAATGTTTATGTCATTCATACAGTGGATTGGAATTTTGCCTGAATGCTTTGGGAGCCCTTACAATCCTATGATGCTAGGGATTGATAGATTCATGCCAATCATTACTTGGAAGTCTTGTCAATTCTCCCCTAAATGTCATCAGTTCTTCATGTTCCTCTATTTCTAGCTGTTTGCCCTTCTCCTTTCTGTGCCTAAATTCCCTACCTCCCACTCCCTTTCTGGGAAAGATCTTCTGCCCCTGTCAGTTATAAAGTAATGACAGTGTGAGATCTCTGCCCTTCTTTCAGTTTTCTGCTCAGCATCATAGGGCCCCGGTGGTGATGTCCCACCTTGCTAGTTAATGTTTTGTTTTTGTTTTTGTTTTTGTTTTTTCTGGATCTTTTTACACTCAGGGCTCTGGTGTTGGCCAGATGGTCCAATTAATCCCACACATGCTTCATATGTCACCCCATCCAGACTTTTGGGTGTATTTCAGCTAAAGCATTCTTGGGAGAATGCCTTAATATATGAGTATAATTAATTCATGGCCAAAGAAATAACCAGGGGACTGATTCAAGCCAAAAAGACAGATTCTGAGGAAAAGAAACCCTGTCATCCTTAAGTTGATGACATCCGTGGAGGGAAGACGAGGATGGGGGAATGAGTAAAATGGATTGCATTTGGGGAAGAACTAACAGGAACTCTAAGAGGCATGGCAAAGGGGCTTTAATCCAGGCTAAAGCATGAGGGAAGGTCACTAGAGCTGGGTAAACAGATGAGGCTTCATTACTGAAGATGAGAAAACTATCAGGAGGGAGGGGGAAATGGGATTTGTGCTGACACAGAGTGTCTAATTCTGTGGATGCAGTGAGAGTAGAGGTTGCTGGAAAACAGGTGGGGGAAGACTAGACCACAGGGTGGGCATCGACAGAAAATTGGCAGAGTATCAACAGAAGGCTAGCAAAGAAGACTGCCTAGAGCCACAGTTGAAACTCTGAAGGTCAGTTTAGCACTTAAGGAGTAATGCTAGTTTTCAGGAAATTTTTGCAAATAGTGAAAAAGCCAGGGTACCATTCTTCCAGAAAGCAGGAACTAAAATAGCATTGGTCTAGCCAAGTAGAGTAAGGAAAGCTGGGTTCTAATTCTGACTTTGCCTGTGATTAGATGTGTGATCCTGGGTTGAACCTGATTCTTCATTTGTAAAATACTCTTTATTGGTGTTAGGGAGCAGCTAATAAGATAGAGGTGTGGGAATCCAAACCCATTTACTAGCTGTGTGACCTTGCACAAACTACATTATCAGATCTACAGTTTGCTTATTTGACAATGTTGTAATAGATAAGTGAAGTTCCTTATGTAAAGCACTTCACAAATATTAGGCACTTGAACAAATGTTCTTCATCTTGGATTATCAGAAATTGGTTTGACTGTGAATAAACAGGCATGAGGTAATGTCCTGGGTAGTCTGGGTTCAAATTTCCATTCTCTTATTAGTTGTATGATTTTGGTCAGTCATATGCTCAGTGTATTTGTTTTGTCATTTTTTAAAGCGTGGCTTTAGAGCAGAGAAGCCTAAGAGAATGGAATTCTAGCTGATTGGAAGCTAGAGTTATAAAGGATTGTAGGGTAACATTGAGCTAGCTTCCTACCTTGTTAAAGGGGAAAGAAAGGTCTCAGTGAAGTTCCATAGGTCTTCTAATTAAGTAATGAGGGGATTAGCCAAAATGTTGAATCTCAGAGGTGGGGTTGGAGTGATTAACCAGGGCTGGGTGTAGAAGAGCCTAGTATACTATAGCTTTATTCTAAAGATAATGAAGGTTTTTAAGGAGACATGCATTTTGAAAAGGTCTAGGGCCCGTGTGGAGAATGGACAGAAGATGAGGCTAGGATGTAGTTTAAAAGCTGCTGTGGTGACCCGGCACAGCATCTATGAAGATAGAAAAGAGAGAGCAGATCTGAGATATATTAAGGAGGTAAATATTCAAAGAACTTTGTGAGTGATGAGCTGAGGGCACAGAGGAGAGTGGTGAGTAAAGATGATGCCCAGGGGTCTGTCTTGGGAAACTTGGTGGATGGATGGTGGTATTTTCCCCTGAGGTGAAGAACAGTTAAGGAGCAGGTGGGTTTGAGGTGAGTGGGAGACATCCAGGTGAGATGTCCAGTAGGGTGATTTGGAGCTTGGCTTGGGAGGATGCCTTAATATTTGGTAATTAATGGCCAGAGAAGAAATAACCAGAGGGACTATTACCCTAAAACTAATTAAGACAAAACAACAGATCCTGAGAGCCTGTTGTCCTTGAGAGATGTGATCCAGAAAAAGAATCTTAAGTTATCAGGTTATGAGCATATACATCATACTTGAAGCCATGGGAATGGATGAAATTCTTCACTAGAGAGGGTCAAGGAGAAAACCAAAATCCCTTGGGAAATACCAGTGTAGCTAACTCTTGGGAATGGTTTTGAAGGGGAGGAGGGAGAAAACCAGAAAGGATGTAGAGCTGAGAGACAATTTTGCTTTAAGTTGGGAGAGATTAAGGATATTAAAAAATGCTGATGGGGAAAAGCCAGTAGAGGGGTAGATGAGGATAAAGGAAAGGGAAGGGTTAAAGGATAGAGTAAGGTCAGCAAGGGGGTGGGAGGGGGTGGGGTTCAGAGTCAGTCTCAGGCAGGAGGAGGGCCCACTTGTCCTTTAATTTGGGAAGGGCAAAAGGAAGGAGGAGTTGGAGATGCAGGTCGGTTGGTAGGTCAGTAGGTAGATAGTTGGGAGGTGGGCTCAGGAAATGGAGGCAGTTCATACCCAATGGCCATTACTTCTTATGTGATGTCAGAGACAAGGCTACCTGCTCAGCGTGAGGAAATGGGATGGAATGGAAAGCTTGGAAAAAGGAGTGAAAATGTCCAAGATAGCTGCTGTGGAAAAGAG
Source organism: Mirounga angustirostris (assembly GCF_029215605.1). Lineage (NCBI taxonomy): Eukaryota > Metazoa > Chordata > Mammalia > Carnivora > Phocidae > Mirounga > Mirounga angustirostris. The sequence goes on along the minus strand of NW_026991724.1, from coordinate 17,581,841 downwards.
GAGGGAAAGCTAATAGCAACCCATAGGCCCTGCAGAGCAGTGGTGAGGGCCTGCTGAGGTTGGAGGCAATGGGTTTGTGGGGGAAACTAATTTGTAGGGTTGTAGGCTTTCTTCAGCACCTATCAGCCCTGAGATAGGCATGGAGAAGGCTATTGGTGAGGCTTATCCAGGTCTTGGCTTTGCTGGAAAGCAAGAAAGCAAGGAAGTCGGAGATGTTGAGAGGTAGAAGTGCTGGTCCACCAAGAGGAAGGTGGTGAACCAGGATAGAGGGGGCAGGTGAGAGGGGTGGGGTTCTCAGCGTAGTGAGAAGATAGATGTGATGGGTGGGAGGGAAGAGCAGGGAGGGCAGGCAGAGCTGATTAGAGGTAGAGGAACCCTGGTCAAGGGCACCGGCAGGGTGGCTGGAGTGGACACAGGATTGTCATGGGAAAGCATTGAAAGGCAATTTTGTAGGTCATCAGCAGGTCTCCCAGAAAGATGGATGCTTTGAAGGAGAGAGGAACTCCAGTAGCCCTGTGTCAAACTGTATAGTGAGTGGGAAGTTAACAGATGGTAAGGAAGAGGGATAGGGTGCAGAGACCTCCGACATGAGTGTCACAGAAAACAAGATGTTGGGGAACTAAGAAGAAGCCCTCTTACCCCCATAAGAGCCCTGAACTTTCTTATACATATTCATAGAAGTATCATCTCAACATCATCTACACATGATCAGTTTTATCCATAACTAAAACGCAGAATGTCTAGGAATAAACTTAACGAAACCAAAAAACAATTCTAGATTTCATGGTGAAGTTGTATCAACCAAGTTCAATGTAGTGATTCCTGCAATTTATATTTTGGTATAGTTTGTAGATTTGAGTATGTGCATATCAACTAGAAAATGTGTTTAAGAATTTTGCAAATTTCATTTCTTAGCAACGATTTGTTTTCTCAGTTTAGAACATAAATTAGAGAACTCGTGTTGATTTTTTTTTTTCAAATGTAGAGCTTAGAGCTTAATTCATGCCTTTGAAATGCCATGAATTTGAAACGCAGCCATTTTCCTTTCTGCATCCTTGAAAAGGATTACAAAGATTTTATTAGCTTTTTGGATAATCTTGCCAGCATACACAGACTTTCACAAGGGTCTCCTATCAGTAATGTTGCATTGTGAGTGATGTTTTAGGAGTGTTGTATGTGAGCTATGTAAGACAAGTCAAATAAACAGCCAACTTTAGGATTTTCCAAACAGCAGCTCAGTTTACAATTATGGGAGTTGGTATAGCATATGAAATGTGCACCTAAGTGTTAACTGAGAAAAATGATCTTCGTAATTTTTAAAGAAAAAATTACAAAATCAGTTAATTGTATTGAGCAATCTTTGCTTAAAAAAACCCAGTGTTGGGACACCTGGGTGGATCAGTCAGTTAAGTGTCTGCCTTTGGCTCAGGTCATGATCCCAGGGTCCTGGGATTGAGTCCTGCATCGGGCTCCTTGTTTGGCGGGGAGCTTGCTTCTCCCTCTGCCTGCCACTCCCCCTGCTTGTGCTCTCTTTCTCTCTGACAAACAAATAAATAAATCTTAAAAAAAAAAAAAGAATAACACATCATCCCTAGTATATAATATAATCCTAACATCTTTTATTTTTCCACATTATAGTCTACATGTAGGACACATGTGTATGTATCTAGTCTTTCATATCTTTCACATTCTGGAAATCATAGTTTTAGATGTAACTAAAGTTCTGCTTTTTTTTTTAACATAACATGTAATAAGCATTTTCTCTTGCTAAGATTGAATTCATTTTTCAGTTGTTCATTCACTCATTCATTCAACAAATATCTAATGAGCTGTTTTTGTGTTCCAGACAGAACTGGATCTATACTGGTAAACAGGATGCAGGACTTGCCCTCAAGGAGCAAAGATTCTTTATAAACACCATCTGTAATGATTGCCCAATATTCCATCAAAACCATACTATACTTAATCTCCTCCCTATTTAAGGCTTACTGTTTATTATTAATAATGATGTAATGAATATTTCCAAGTTTATAGCAGTTATCCTTTAAATTGTTCCTTAAGGTAAATTCCTAAGTGAACAGTTATTGAATTGAATGATTAAAAATAATTTTGGTGTTTTGATACTCTTTGCCACATTGATTTCCAAAAAAGTGGTACCCATTTTACCCAGTCACCAGCATGAATGTTCCAGCTTTATCACAGCCTCTCCAGCATTAGACATTTCTTTCTGTTTTGCCTAAAGTATAAAATGGTTCTTCCTTTTATTTTTGCATATAATTGATATCTAGTAAAAGTGCCCATCTTTTCTTTTCTTTTTCTTTCTTTCTTTCTTTCTTTCTTTCTTTCTTTCTTTCTTTCTTTCTTTCTTTCTCTTCTTTCTTTCTTTTTTTCTTTTCTTTTCTTTCTTTCCTTTCTTTCTTTCTTTCTTTTTTTCTTTTCTTTTCTTTCTTTTCTTTCTTTCTTTCTTTCTTTCTTCCTTCCTTCATTCCTTCCTTCCTTCCTCCCTCCCTCCCTCCCTCCCTCCCTTCCTCCCTTCCTTCCTTCCTTTCTCCTTTCCTTCCTTCCTTCCTTCTTTCCCTGTCATTGGTTACTTCATTAGGTCCCTAGGAGGCTCTTGGAGGGCCATTGTCCTACCTTGTGGATCATGCCTGATGTTTAGCACACATTGGAGGCTTATAGCATCTTAGAGTTGCAAGGGATTGCATTCATCATCTAGTTCGACTAGAATTTTTGGTAGGTGGCTCTCCAGCCTCTGTTTGCATATCCCTGGCAATTGGAGACTTCACGACCTCATGGGGAAGTCTGTCTTGTTTTTGCCAGGCTCTACGGTTGTTGAGGTGCAACGGGTCCCAATGGCTCCCACGTGACCCCAGTTCTGTCTGTGAAGCAGAGCCCACACGCCAGATGTTCCAGAACCTCTCTACCTTGGCTGCCCGTCGCTGCAAATATGTGGCCAGATTAGAATGTTCAATCCCAGGTAAGTCTGGCAGGTACAGAGGCCAAGGCACTGTCCCACCCATAAGTCTCTGCAGTGGTATGTCATCAGCCTCTTCAGCTGGTTCATACGAAGTTTAAAATTCGCTGAGATTCTAAGACCTTCTTTAAGTGACCTGTAGCCGAACTAGTTCCTTACCTCACACTTCTGTGGTTGATCTTTTAAACCTGAAAACAAGACTTTGCTTTTCTCCCTATTTTATATTAATATATTGGGAGAGAAGCTGCCTGGGTCATACTCCTGCTGTCTGAAATTGGGATAATAAGAGTCATTCTGACAATTTTATGTGTTGATGTGATGATTGAGTATAATGCAAAGTTGGACATTTGTCACTCATTTTGGTTGCCGGGCAGCTGAGTCTCTTTCCTATGCTTGAGATGGAGCCATCTTCCTTTACAGCTAGGGCATGGGCATCTGCTTGAGGCTCAGGCTCCTCCAGTCAGACAAGCCCCCTCCTCATGCCACACCTCACCAATTTTGAATTGGAAGCCAGTGATGGCAAAGGAGTAGGGTCTGCTCTGCAACCTTTTTAGTGATTTGATGGGTACAATCTCGGTTTCCAGCGACAGCAGTTTTCCTGCCGCACCCAGGATGAGGGTGTCTGTGGTGTAGGTGGCAGGGATGGAATTCCAGACTCAGTGGTCACAGTGATGTCTTCTTAGACTACTGTTGAATTGGGGGTTAGGGCATTGTTTCTGACTGTGTGCTTCTAAGTCTGATTTTCTTCCCTCTTGGAGATTTTGTGAGCTACTCACTATCTTTTAATTTATGTCCTTTACTGTGCATGTCAGCTAAAGTTAGTAACTTTTGCTTACAACTAAAAATCCTAACCTATACATCCAGGATATGAAAAGTGTATTGGAAAGTGCTAAGCACCACACACCTACAAGGTATTATTGTTTGGGATTTTGATTCTTAAGTAGTGGGTGTGAGGGGAGTGGGGAAGGTAAGCCTGAACTCTGTACCTGCTGAGAATTCAGATAGGTCAAGGCATGCCTGAAATTTGGCTGATGGGAGGGTATGATGGCAGGAACTTGTGGGCTAGACCCTGGCTCAACAGTTAAAGGCTGACCGCTGACCCTAAGGCAGTTGTTATGGGGATGGAAGCTGCCAGAGGGCCTGCCTGCTGGACACACATAAGTAGACGGGCTGCTTGCTCTCTCCTACCCTTGGACCGTTACCAACAGCCAGGGCCAGAAGGTGGGGCTAAGCTGTAAAGCAGGTCTCTTGGGGTTGTGCAGCTGCCCTTGGGGTGTCCTCACTGGGGTAGAAGAAGAAACCTGTCTGGATATGCTCCCCACCCCTGGAATCACAAGAAGGATGTGAGCACGTGCTACCTTTCAGCTGCCCTTCATCCCACTGAGCTACAGCTTGGCTTTCCAGCCCAGCCTGGCTGTGCCTCCCAAGTCCTGCCTTGCATGCTGCCATCTGAGTTTATCAGTCCTAGTGTCCCAGAGTGGGGTTGAGGCTGGCATGGCTGCTATGGTCAGACCTTGGGAGCTTTGTGACATTGAGATTAGCTTCCCTGGGGACTTTCTGTCTTGAGCTCCAGATGACCCCCAAGTCAGCCCTGTTGGGTGTGTGCATGGGGGCTGGTGCTTCTGCCTTAGGGCATTCCCTGATGCGGGTGTACAGTGAACACTGGTGCTAGCCTGATCTCTGCCTTTGCCCAGTACCCTGGTGCACTTCCAGGAGGACTGAGATCATCATGTGTTAAAATCAGTCAGGGGTCATGTACTGTGCCTGGGCTATGGTCGTATCCGAAACGTGGTAGCACTGAGCATTGTTCAGAGGAATCCTCATAGGGAGCTGTAGGTTCTATCCCTGCTATAGCTACTGATTTTGTGATGTTAAAATCACAACTGCCAATTTTAATCCTCTTGCCAAATATGACTATATATAATATTTTGATATAAAAACAAATAAAATCCACTACAAAAACAGAGTAGAATAGAAGTTCTTAAACTTTATCATCTGATCTACATAGGCTTTCAATGCCTAAGTTACTCTGTGTCAGGTAGTACCCTGGCACTTTACATACTTTCTCTTACTAATCTTCATCATAATCCCATGAGCTAGGTACCATTTTAATTCCCATCTTACAGATAAGGAAACTGAGGCCCACAGAGCTTATAGCACTAGCCCAACGTCACACAGCCAGGAAGTGAGAGAGCTGGGCTAGCCATCTACTGTCAGAACCTGAGAACTGCCCTTCCCTCAGTCGATTCCACTGTGGAACATCTCTGGCTATTGAAATGTTTTCCCGGGGCGCCTGGGTAGCTCAGTTGTTAAGCGTCTGCCTTCGGTTCAGGTCGTGGTCCCAGGGTCCTGGGATCGAGCCCCGCATCGGGCTCCCTGCCCAGGGGGGAACCTGCTTCTCCCTCTCCCTCTCCCACTCCCCCTGCTTGTGTTCCCTCTCTCACTGTCTCTCTCTGTCAAATGAATAAATAAAATCTTAAAAAAGAAAGAAAGAAAGGAAGGGAGGGAGGGAGGGAGGGAGGGAGGGAGGGAGGAAGGAAGGAAGGAAGGAAGGAAGGAAGGAAGGAAGGAAGGAAGGAAGGAAGGAAGGAAGGAAGGAAGGAATGTTTTCCCTCACATGGAACTAAAAATCTGCTTCTCCCAAAGTTAGGACCATTTCTGTTTCTGCTTATGCCGGTAGCCCACCATGGCAACCCCTGGTCTCCCAATCTTGTAGCTCAGTTCTCTACTCTAGTCATACCTGAGGGCACTTCAGCTCCTTTTTCAGGGAACATCTGAACCATTTTGTATCAGCTAACTCCTTAAGACAGTCACTATAGGAAGGTTCTGGCTGGGAAGCTCTCCAATTTTCTGGTTACTTTGACTCCAAAGATACTGGCATGCAGTTTTTCCCACTCCTGGCAAGGTCATGGCAAGAAATAATGAACCTAGCCACAAGCTTTAGAAAGGACTTGCTAGAAAGTTCTTCTCTAAGAAAATGGCAGGAAAACAGTCAAAACAGTAGAAATAGTATCAATACTGTGCTAAGGATTGTATTGCTGCATGGGAGTCTTCTGTCCCCCTGACTGGAAGGCAGGCTTCACGAGGGTGGGAATTTGTGCTGGTTTTGTTTCCTGTTGTATCCCCAGTGCCTAGAACTGTGCCTGGAGCATAGTAAATATTCAAATATTTGTTAAACGAATTACTAGTACAGTTCTACCCCTGGTGTCACTTCCTCAGGTTACTAAGTTGTTTTAGAGAATAATGTGATCTCCCAAGCCTATGGCTTTGAATTTCTTTTTCCATTACATCACCAGCAATTTTTCCAGTGTTGTTGTGATTTTGATTTGTAAGAAGATAACTTTAGCCATATGTAAAGTACATTGGATAAATAACCCTGCTTCGGAAACAATTTCATGGGGCGCCTGGGTGGCTCAGTTGGTTAAGCAACTGCCTTTGGCTCAGGTCATGATCCCGGGGTCCTGGGATAGAGTCCCACATTGGGCTCCCTGCTCAACAGGGAGCCTGCTTCTCCCTTTCCCTCCACCTGCCACTCCCCCTGCTTGTGCTCTCTCTCATTGTCAAATAAATAAATAAAATCTTAAAAAAAAAATTTCCTTTAAAAAACAAAAACAAAAACAATTTCATTTGTTCTTGTAAACCTAAGTATAAACTGGAAATTGGTTCAGCTTGGTAAAGGGCAATACGCAGGAATTATTGGATTTCTAATCTTCCATCTTTTGGAAAAACATTCTGTGGCTTTCTGTCTTGAATGTTGAACTTGAATTCGGAATGTGAAATCATTAAGAAAGAGCTAAACAAGAGGATTGTCAGTCTTACATATTTCTCATTGTTATACAAATAATACATGCTCACTGTTAAAAATGAAAACATATGGGTAAGCAAAATGATGAATATAGAAAGCACTTACAGTTCTATCACTCAGAAGTGATCACTGTTACCATTTCTTTGTTTATATCAAATACTGAAATTAGTTAACATGGCTATTGGTTCAAGGAAGGAGCTACATTTTTCTGATTAGGAGATCTGGTTCCCAGCCCAGGTTAACCTGTGCTAAGAGCAACAATAGATGTGAGTCCAGCAAGACACAGTTAACAAATGGATAGGGTCACCCCCAGTTCACATCCTAGAATCTGACCTTAGAAGGTGACCTGAGAAGTAGCAGAAGGCTAGAATAGGAGGGAGTAAGGAAAACAACTTTGACCTTGTTGAACATCCCAAGTGTGAAAAATTTCACAAAGTTTTCCCAGAAACAGGAGTGTCTTTTCCTGAGAATTGAAGATAATCTTGGGGGAGTCTGCCTTGGGATGACTTGAAAGTCAGAAACACAGATTGTGCAAGCAAGGCTCTGGGGGGACAGTGAGGGTGGTGAGCATGAGGACTCAATGTGTAATTGTTTGGTTTGTCTTCTGGACCAGTTTTCTTCTATACTGATTTCCTAGGAAGGGGCCATGTCACTTCTGGTTTATGACTCACAGCAGGAAAAGGTGGAGATGTGTGAATCAGACCTGAGGTCAGGTCCTTGGGCATGTTAGCATCTTCAAGCTGCCCTTGGGATCCCTGGGAGGTCTGGGGCATGGGCCTAATGGCTTATATTTTTCTTTAAATTTTTTTTTACAAATTCTGCATTCTCTTCCATTGTATTTGTCTTAGTATTAAAATAATATTTTAAATATCTTTAAATGAAGTTGATGTTCCAGGGTGTTAGGTATACAGGCACTTTGTGTAAATGTTGGTTGAATGAATGAATGTTGTTCACCTTGATATCCAGAATGCTCTTGCTCAGGTCGTGGCAAGTCTGAAAAGGCATGATGGGACTACTGGGCTGAGAGGTAAAGAAATTAATACTCTACTGGGTACCACCTATATGCCAGATAAGGTGCCATGTGTTTTACCTACAGAGTCTCAGTTTAATCCTCATGACCTTCTAAGAAACCCTAAATTATAGGCAAGTAATTGGAGCATCAGAGAAATTAGATAACTTTCTTAACGTTTGGAATCCAGCAAAACCAAGATGAGAATCCTGGTGTGCCTGGGCCTCTGCTTTCTCCATACACCATGCAGCCCCTGAGGCTAGTTTACCCATCAATTTCTTAAGATTTCATGGGGAATGTGGCCCACTGCTCTGTCCTGGGGGCATGAAAGAAACTCTCATGTTCTGTCTTCTGGGATGTACAAAAGGCTGAAAGAGCAGGGGTCACAGGACTTGACTGTGGGCAGAAGGCGGCAACACGTCTGGGAGTCTGGAGCACATCTCCTCATTCCTGAACAAGCCAAGTGGGAGTACACTGAAATGTTCCATGAGGACAAGGGCTTACTTCCTATGTTATTCCAGGACAACAACCATTCAGGGTGGTGGTTGGCATTTTTAGCTCGTTTAATCTTTTGAACTTTGTTCCTACTTTGTTATGGCTCAGGTTCAAGTTTCACTGTCTCCACTCAGCCATGAGTTGCGTGTCCCTGGTTGAGGGATCCATCATGGCTTTGTGGAACTCTCCAAAAGCACAAATTACAAGGTTCCAGATTATTCACAGATGTCCAGGGGTGGTTGTTAACGTGATTATTCAGTGAGGGCATTGTGGTCCCTGAAGCAGATGTGGCCATTTCACCTTCCAGGGAAGGGAGAGCCCATGGTGTCTTTCTTCTCCTTAGCTTAAGCTCATGGATGGCACCCTCTACTCTTTCTTCCAAAACTCCTTCCCTAAGGCACAGGGCAGGCAGGTATGTGTCAGGTGGATAGGGCACTTGAGCCCTGAGAGCTGGATTCCTTAAGACAATTATAGGTGGTTGAGAGAAAGTAAATACAGTGTGAACCCACTGTATACAAATTAGAGAAGGAGCTGGAAGACATGTTCTTGCATATTAACTAGCCTCCAGGTCTCCTTTTGCCTATCTGTAGTTCTGAATTTTTCTGGCATGAATGTGCGTTGTTTTCCTTGTAAGAAAAAAAAAGGAACTAGAAACAAATCCTATTGTTGGATATTTAAGGAATTCTGACTTTTTATGAGTATAAACAGTGCAGAGCAGGAATAACTAGCTGAAAATGAGTTAAAATTTATAAAGCACAAAAAGTAGACCCTATCTCTAAATTCTGAAAAATGAGTAAAATTGCTTAAAGATGTTTGAGGGTGATAAAACTTCTGCAGTGCTCAGCAGCATGGTTTCTATTCAAAAAGCAATGACTAGACATAATAGTGTCCATCCGACTTATCCAATAATAGTTTATCAAGTTGGCCAAATTACTACATTTTAGAAACTTGTAAACTTATCTTTCTAAGCACCTTGGACACCAGTCATCTGCACAGGGGTGGGAAGTAAAGATAAGAATCTCGAGATGCCTGGGTGGCTCAGTTGTTAGGCATCTGCCTTCGGCTCGGGTCATGATCCCAGGGTCCTGGGATCAAGCCCCATATCGGGCTCCCTGCTCTGCAGGAAGCCTGCTTCTCCCACTCCCCTGCTTGTGTTCCCTCTCTCGCTCTTTGTCAAATAAATAAAATCTTAAAAAAAAAAAAAAAAAGAATCTCATCCCCGGGGCGCCTGGGTGGCTCAGTCGTTAAGCATCTGCCTTCGGCTCAGGTCATGATCCCAGGGTTCTGGGATCAAGGCCCACATCGGGCTCCCTGCTCAGGGGGAAACCTGCTTCTCCCTCTCACACTCCCCTTGCTTGTGTTCCCTCTCTCGGTGTCTCTCTCTCTGTCAAATAAATAAATAAAATCTTTAAAAAATAAATATCATCCCGATGTTACCTCTGAGTTTGTGGGGGTGGTCATAAGGCCAAAAGATGTGGGCTGGCAAGGTTATGTGCCCAGAGAGACATTTGACTCTGGTCGCTGGCACAGAAGCAAGGTGGGATGTGGATTGTTACTTCAGTGTTGAAAACATCAACTCCAGTCGTTTGGATGCCTTTTCTATTTACTATCTTTTAATTTACAACAGACTATTTTCTCTTCTATAAAAGAAAACTGGAGGGCTGCCTGGCTGGCTCAGTCGGTAAAGCATGCAACTCTTGATCTTGGGGTTGTGAGTTTGAGCCCCACATTGGGTGTAGAGATTACTTAAGAATAAAATCTTAAAAAAAATAATAATAAATAAAATAAAATCTTTAAAAAAAAAAAGAAAAGAAAACTGGAAAAACCTCTTTTGTCTGCCAACCCCAGCTGTTCCCAGAGCTGCTGTATCTACCTAGCACTCTCCGTGTCCTTAAGCCCCATGTTCAGCTCTTCCCTGTCTGCCTCCCCCAGCCTGGAATAATCTAGTCTCCCATCTTGTCTGCAGGACTTCAGAGCTGTTAAGCTCTACTGGAACAAAAGAAAATTAGCACCACCACAGAGATGTGGTTTCTAACTCAGCTAGCTCTTTGCCACTCCTTTTATTCACACCTGGTCAGACACTAATCCCGTTCCCCATGGTGGCTGTTTCCCGCTTGTCCAGCTCTCCTCAAATTGTCTGCCCCACCACTGTCTTTATCACCAATGACCTTAACTTCTACTGCTCCAGGACAGTGAAGCCTATCAGGTTCTCAGTTCCTTTCTTCCTTGCTTCTAAAAGGATCCACATGGCATTTCCTAGACAATCCTCCTAGGCTCCCCCTCCTACCCTCTCTTGCCTCTTCCAGGATCCAGTACAATACTTTATCCTCTTTCTCTGATTCTTTAATCTTTCATCTGTGTCTGCTTCCTTTCCTTCACCCTGTAAGCGTAATTCTTTCCCATTTCAGACACAGGCCCTTAGCTTCACTTTCTCTTCCCTGGCAGTTTCCACCCTGTCCTTTATAAACAAACTTCTTGAAGGTAGCCTGCATTTTGTGTCTCCATTTCCTCAGCTTCTTTCATTCCCCAACAAATCTGGGTTCTGCCTCCATCATTCTACCAAAATTGCCCTTGCTAAGTTCACTAGCGGCTTAACTTCCCGAATTATTAAATGACATCTTTTCACGAGAACTGACCTACCTCTGTGATATGTGATCAGTTTCTATAAGTCCGCCTTAAAACTCTTGTTTCTTTGGCATTTCTTGTCCCCTGATGCTTTCTACCTGCTTCCTCTGACCTCTCTTCATCTAACCAATCCTTTAATACTAGTTTGCCCTGAAATTCTGTCCTTGACCCAGCTTCTCAGCCTTTCTACCTCGGCTTCCTCCCATGAGCTTTTTAGTGACAAGGGATTTGGGCTGTGGCCAGTGGCTACCCAGCAGAGTTCTGTAGAGCCGGAAACCATCAGGTCTCTTTGATCTCTAACACAGCACATAGCCTTGACACCAAGGATTAAATTTCTAATAATGGCAATTTGCCATTGGACCCTTCGTGGATTGGATGAGGTAGGTCTTAGAGGTAACTGATATTCAACCATGGGAAGCCATCCCCTTCCCTGCTCCAGGATTTCGCTAACATGGGGGACATAGAGCTGACACACATGAAGGCTTTAGGCCCACAGGGCTGCTTCACGTTACAGTCCAGAGTCTTCTATGTTGACACATGTAGCTCTATTTCATTTGTCTTCGTTGCTCTATAGTAGTCCACCATGTGGATATACTACCATATCTATTCTCCTGGTAAACATTAAGCTTATTCCTAGTCTTTTTTCCATATTTCCCACAACGCTCTGTAACACTCTCATACTGGTCCCCTGTGCATACGTGCAGAATTTCTCTAGAGTGTGTGTGCATCTTGGACTTTACTAGTGGATGCGAAGCTGCTTCCCAAAGGTTGTACCAATGTGCACTCCCACTGGCTTGCATAATAGTTCCCAACATTTTAAACCAAAGGTAAAGATGAAAGCCCCACCTGGCCCAATCTAGCTCTTTGCTCCCAGGCAGGTACCTGCTGCTGGAACACCCCACATGGCTATGTGGATACCATAGCAGACCCCAGTGTCTGCTTTCCAGCCTTGCCTGGGCCCTCCATGCTGTTTGGCAGTCTTCTTGCTTAAGACCTGCTGGGAGAAGTCCCCGTGCTCCACACTGAAGCTATTTCCACCTTTTCCGGAATTGGAACTTTCTCCTGTAAGTGCCTGTTGCCAGGGCTAGTTACATAATTTGTGGGAAGTGGGGCCCTTTGTTCGAAATACAGGAAAAGCCTTTTTTTCCCCCCTGCAATTTCTTTCTCTTGACCTGTGGTAGTGTTTTAATTCATTGTTTAATGTTGTACTTCCTCGGGCACAAGGGTTGGTCACAGTTCCATGTGCAGACCCTCACGGTGCCTGGGGCCCTGCAGTGCGGTGTGCTACACACAGCCAACCATGACCCTCCCTTCCAGGGCTGGTGCGGCCACTGGATAAGGGTGGTGGGCAAACAGCAGAGAACCTGTCCCAGGGAGGCTGGCCCTGGGGGGATCGAGGTACCCAGCCCTTGGTGCATGCTCTGTTGTCCCATCAGACTTCATTTACAAGACATCAACTCAAATATAAAATTATTAAGGACTTTGAGGTGGCCATAATACAGCATTAAATCCTCAGTTCAGGGCCCAGTATAGCTGCACTGCTTGCTTGTCCCTGAAGCCAGCCCCACAGGCCACACCCCTCGGGCCCAGGTGCCTAGACCCCCTTGCCTGCCATATTCTGGATTAGCTGGCGAGAACCCACTTCGAGTGTGTTGAGTTTTATTGGCACAGGTGTTATGTTTTTGCAAAGAAATCCCCAAATTGTTAAGTTTGTGTCTGTTTGGAGCTTGCATTCTATCTTTTGTCCCCAGTGGCTTCAGCCACTTAACCTAATTCTTCTCTGGGTTCTGTTTGTTTTAATAATGTAAGAGTATTGGGGCGCCTGGGCGGCTCAGTCGTTAAGCGTCTGCCTTCGGCTCAGGTCATGATCCCAGGGTCCTGGGATCGAGTCCCACATCAGGCTCCCTGCTCGGCAGGAAGCCTGCTTCTCCCTCTCCCACTCCCCCTGCTTGTGTTCCCTCTCTCGCTGTGTCTCTCTCTGTCAAATAAATAAATAAAATCTTAAAAAAAAATAAAAAAAAATAATAATGTAAGGGTATTTTTGTTCACTATGGTTAAGCCTTCAGGTACCAAAATAATACTTAAAACTATTCGATGGAAAAGGATGGAAACTCCCTCTGGAGACTACGCCAGCTACAGCTCTATTAGGCTAATCCAATGTGTGGCTCTTTGTCTAATCTTGTGAGATACAAAATCACCATGATAATCACCAGTGAAAGTAAGGCAATTTTGACTAACAGAACTATACTCCAACCAAAAAAATAAAAAGGCAATTTTGGTAGAATGATAGTGTAAAAGCTGGTTTTGAAATATTTCTGAACAAATTTGATTTTAAAATTGTAAGACTGTTTTCTCAACAAATACTGAGAATAGAAAATTAATTTCATGTTCTGTTCAATATCAGTAGAAGGCACTCTCAAAGTGAACTAAAATTGGATTTGGGTCAGAATGGAAAATTTGAAGAGTTCTAGGATTTCCTGAGATTACAAAGCTAAAGACTTTGTAGGAAAAATCCTGTGTGTGTATGTGTGTGTGTGTGTGTGACAATTCTTACTGTTTTAAAATATTGGTCCCCAAAAAAGGCATTTCTAAAAATAAATTTGGTGTCAGTTTTATTTCTTTTTTCTTCTCCTTCTCCTCCTCCTCTTCCCTCTCCCTTCTCCCCCTCCCCTTCCTGTCCTCCTCCCCCCTTCTTCTCCCCCTCCTCCTCCTCCTTCTTCTTCCTCTTTTAAAAGATTTTATTTATTTATTTATTTGAGAGAGAGAGATTATGAGCACTCAACACTCAAACAGGGGTAGGGGAGGGGGAGAGGGAGAGAGACTCTCAAGCAGCCTCTGTGTTGAGCACAGAGGAACCAGCGCAGGGCTTGATCTCAAGACTCTGAGATCTCGATCTGAGCTGAAATCAAGAGTTGGACACTTAACTGACTGAGCCACATAGGAGCCCCTCTTCTTTTTAAAAGTTATTTGGGCTAACATAGTTTTTTGCTATTCCTATCCGCTGAAATTTTCCAAAATACTGGGATCTGTACATCTACTAGTAAAGTTTGTTAAAAAAAAAAAAAAAAAGTTAAGGAAGCAACAGGGAACATCCACATTTTTGTTTATTCATAATGTAGCTACACACTTTCGCAGTCATTTATTAACTGATTCGCCCAGAGCCTGGGGGGCAGATTCTGAATTTGTCTTATGATACAGGAAGAGCAACAGAGCTTGCTTGCCCTGCCTGAGGGAAGGTGGCGGTGTGGTTACAAGGAAAGCAAGTTATATTTCTGGGGTGTTTGTTATGTGACACTTGTTTAACACATAACCTTATTTAATCCTCACAGCCAAGCCACTTGCAGGTGGGGAAACTGAGGCACAGCAGGGCAGTCACTTAGCCAAGGCCACAGAGTGGAGAAGCTATCCAGTTCGAATTCCTCTCTCCCTCTCAAGAACAGCAGGGAGTCTGATGGTGCTGAGCCCTGCGGTCTGGGGGAAGAAACTGAGTGTTCTCTGAGGGCACACGTGCCTCTGGTGTGGTTCTCCTTTCTCTGTTCTCTCAGCTAGCTGTCCTTGGTCACTCAGGGCCACATGGATAGAATTGGTTGCTTTCAGAGGAAGGCCTCTGAGTACTCCGTGTTGGCTGAGTCTTCCACGAGCCACAGAGGTTGAGAGGAAGTTCAGTTTCTCTGATGGGGGAAGATGAATGGCCCAGAGCTCAGCCCGTGCGGAAGGAGTCATGCTCCATGGGCAGGACTCCCCCAGGTAGCCTGACACAGGGCAGAAGGGTGTTACAGATCCAGAGCCGAGACCAGGAGAGAAGTTGTCTGCCTGGGATCCTGCAGCAGACTGTGCCAGAGCGTGGCTCAGTGCCGGGCTGCCCGCTGCCTTGGCCCTGGTTGGTGTGTGCCATGCAGCTGCAGATGGCTGGAGACGGCACTTGTGGCACCGGCGGGCATCGGCGCTGTGGCGCCATTCTCACTCGTCAGGAGCCTTGGGGCCACACCCTTCTTGGGAGTTGATGATGGCGTGTTTCCGAAACCGAATTAACTCTTTGATATTTGAGATCCTGGGATCCAGAACCGATATATGCGTCTCATGTCTTATCCCAACTCTGCTCCAGATTTTGAATGATGAACAGATGGGAGCAGTTAACCTGAAATTCCCCAAGGCAAGACTGACTAACTGTATCTTTGTGGTCTGCAGGAAGGAAGAAAACCTTCTGAAGTGCTATACCCATGGAGTGCCATGCCCCGGGGAGAATTTAGCTCGGGCTTCACGATGAGTGAGCTAGCACTCTCTTCGGAGCACCCAGCAGGCTGCTTCTTTACTCCAAGGGCGGAGCTGTCTTGGTCACTGTGGCTCTTCTTTCTGCTGGCCTGTCCCATCTGTCTGGCTTGCTTTGCCTGACCCATCAGTATCTCTGAGATGCCTTGGGTCAAGAACACAGTAAGCCCAGATGAGAAAGATGCCTAATTTGATAGTAGTCCCCAGGTGAGTTCCCTGCAGTAGCTCAGATTTCTGGCCTTAAGCTTCTCTTAGTGACTCTGGACTCTGCTCTCTAGGAGGCTTCCCAGATTCAGTTATGACTGCCCCCTCAACCCTGTCTCTTGAATCTCGAGCTGGACCTGCCTCCAGCTCATGCCTGCCCAGGTGTCCTTGGTCCCCCTCCCCATCCAGCTCCTGAGTGACCCCTAATTTCTTAACGAAAAATCCCTGTAGTTTGCTCTCTTCCCTAGAGCCAAACCCTCCTTGATCTGTCTGGACCAGCCCCCATTAGTTGGGTCAGGGAAAGCCCTGTGGGCTACGACCAGCTAATCTGGTAGTTTAGCAGGTGGGTGTGGGGTGGAGGTCAGAGTAGTATCAGATAGGAGCCATAATAGCTGGAGGATGAGGAGGGCATCTGAATGTGGGGCTACCCAGGAGTCAGGCCAAGGAAGTCCAAGTCTGACGTGGAGTTCACAAGGCAAGCTCTAATTGGACACAGGTGACGCAGCCAAGAAGGCCAAAGCCTAGGGAAGGTGGTTAGGAGACAAGTGGTGAGTGAAAAGCAGAGCCTGGATGCCAGCTGCAAGAACTAAGGGTTCCTGGTTCTCATGCATCTCAGCTGAAAATGTGTGGGAGATGCAGCCATGGTCCACAGTCCTGACTGGAGTGTGCTGCTTGCATTTGTTGACTCACAGTGTGGCCCTGTCCTTTACTGTTTTGTTTTGTTTTTTAAGATTTTATTTATTTATTTGAGAGAGAGAGAGAGATTCCGAGCAGTGGGGAGAGGTAGAGGGAGAGGAAAAGGGAGAAGCAGACTCCCTGCTGAGCAGGGAGCCCGATGCGGGGCTCGATCCCAGGACCCTGAGATCATGACCTGAGCTGAAGGCAGATGCTTAACAGACTGAGCCACCCAGCCGTCCCCACTGTCACTCTGCTAACTTGGGCTACTCCTCTCCTTCCACCTCTTAGGCCCACCTTCTGAACTTCTCTGCTCACTTGTGTACTCCTCACTCTTTCCCTGAAAGCCTAGCCTTTGCTCCCAGCCACGCTGCTGGACCTTGGGCCTAAGGCTGGTGTAGGAGCTGTCCTTCGAAGACCAAGAGCAGTGCATCAAGACTTCAGGAGAGGCCCTGGTGGGGCCCTTGACTTTCTTTAGACCTTCTTGGCGCTCAGCCAGCCTTGGCCACCCACTGAACCTATCCAGGATTTACACACACACACACACACACACACACATACACCACACATATCACTCACACATACACCCCCCTACACACAATGGCTGATCAGGCATTTGGCTGAGGTGTTGGCTTCTTCTCCCTGTGTCTGGCCCTACCCTCTCCTGCCCTGAGTTCTTTCTCCCTTTGCTCAGGGATGGAGTTCCGGAGTTCTACCTGAACCGCTTCTGGCATCCAGCCTGGTCAGCCCTGTTCTTGCTTCATGGCCTCTCAGAGCTAAGGCTACAGGGCTGAGGCTGTAAGAACCTTGAGGGCAGGGGCCTCTCCCATCTGAATGAGGCTGAATCCACAGGGCCACTGCACACTGTGTGTGGTACAGCCTAAACACCAGGTATTGGGGCACTGAGATCAATCAATCGCAGAACAGCACGTCCTTCTCCACAGGACTCTGCAGTTGGTTTTAGGGCCTTCTTGTTCACACCCTTATTTCCCCGCATGCCAGCAGGGACAAAAGCTCTCCTGGGAAGACCATATTCTGTTATAACACAAGTGGGAAATGTGCTGTGCCAATGTGAACCCTGCGCAAGTGCTTGGTAAGGGGAGAGGTCTTCCAGTTTTGCCTCATCTACTGGGATGGCCATTCTGGGCACTTGATTTCAACTAAAATTCATCAGGAGGATTTGCTTGGTTGCTTGGCCTGGTGGCGAGTTGTTATCTGGTGTCTGCTGGGTGAGAGAGATCTAGAAAGCAAGCCTTTCCCACCATTTGCGGGGGGCAGTGCTGAGCTCAGTCAGGAATGTCTGAGAGGATGAGGAGTGCTCCCCAGTTCTGAGCCTATAGGGACACTGGGGTGAGGGGAGAATGTGGATATGGGCCAGAGCCGGAGAACAGAGCATCCATGAAGGTCAGTGGGGCATTGGTAGTGACCTAGAAAGAAAGCTCAGATTGTCTGCTGTGCATAACCTCTTGCCCCTTGTACCCTGGCCCTTCTCAGAATCAAGGTGAACTTCCTGAGGAAATGGAGCCACAGAAGAACCCAGAGGAGAGGATGACTCTCAGTAGAAGAGTCGCCCTGCTTATCAGGCATGCCTGACAATCCATCCGCAGACAGTTTCTGCAAACCAGATCATTTTGTGGATGCATGTGAGAGACTGTGTGACTTAAAGGAACACCCAGAACACCTGTCCATCAGCTGTCTAATTCCTTTGTCACTGTAATGTTGTGATATAATAAGAAATACAAAAAAAGAAAGAAAGAAAGAAAGAAAAAGAAAGAAAGAAAAGAAGTACATATTTGGTCTTTGTCACTGGTTCCTGGCACGGAGCTCCTAAAATCCTTGTAGCTTCCTGAGTGATAGAGCTGAAAGGGGTATTTTTTGTTATTCATATAAGCCCCTTGCAACCAAATCTGAATTTATGCTGATGAGGTGGCTTGGGGTAGTGGGAATCGGTGTTGGTTTCCATAGGAACCGGCATGTGATTAGAGCCTTGGAACTTTCAGTTCTCTCTCTGGCCCCCACCCCCAATCTCTGGGGAGGGGAAAGGGGTTGGGGATTGACTTAAACACCAAAAACCAACAATTTAATCAATTGTGCCTGTGTAAAGGAGCCTCCATAAAATCTGTAAATGAAAGGGTTCAGAGAGCTTCTGGGTTGGTGAACACACTGAGGTGCTAGGAGAGTGGCGCACCCAGAGAGGGCATGGGAGCTCCGCACCCCTTCCCCATACCTTGCTCTATGTATCTCTTCCATTTGGTTGTTCCCAAGCTGTAACCTTTATGATCCACTGGAAACAGTATCAAATGTTTCCCTGAGTTCTGAGAGCCATATAGCAAATTACTGAACCTGAAAAGGGGCTCATGGGAATCCTTGATTTGCAGCTGAGTTGGACAGAAGTGTGGGTTACCTGGGCACCCACTGCTTTCAGTTGGTGTATGAAGTGGGGGCAGCCTTGTGGGCCTAAGCCCTTAACCTGTGGTGTCTGCACTAAATCTGGGTAGTTAGTGTCAGAATTGTCTAATGTGAAGGGAAAACCCACACTTTGGTGTCAGAAGTATTGTGAGTAAACAGTTTTTCCTTTAGTCATATGAATAGTAACCCCAACACATATGTCCATTTTATGGTTAGATTTTTTTGAATCCAGCTTTCCTTTAGTGAGGCTAATGCTATCAAGGAAAACCCACAGGGAGTGAGGGCAGATCACACATGTTGGCAAATCTGACAACAGGGTGGAGGATTGCATTCTTAGCCTAGTTGAATGCCACAGAACTTAGGTCCTTTGTGTAAAGTCAAGTGTTTGGCCCTCAGGAGTCAGGACCTCAAGAGACTTCAGTCAGGCCAGCATGGTGAGGATTGGAATCTGGGGTTAGCCAGTTGCTGGAGGAGCACCTTGCACATAGCTTTGGCTTACTGGCTCCAGAATTTGACGAGTCACTGTAGGTTATGTAATGACCATCTTGTCTGACAGCCCCAACCTGAATGGTGAGCCCTGATAATTCATTTCCTTCAAAAGCCAAGCGTGGCTCAGCATCTCACCTCTGCCTTAGCCAGTTCTGCAGCACCGTGGGAGTATTCCTGGAGTGAGTTGTTGCACATTCCACAAATGAGGCAGGCATGACAGCGGCCCACATATTCCATGGTTGGGTGGACTCCTCCAGGAGTCCAGTGAAATCACCACTGGCCTTGTGCTGCTGCCCAAGGAGGCTGCTCCATCATTGTCATCCTCTTCCTCAATAGGAGACTTGACACAGAAGACACAGCTCTGTCCCTTGAGAAACCTAGAACAAGTGAGGGACCTGGATGGCAGAGGAGACAGATTTTGTAGACAAACTCCACACCCACACCCCACCAGGAGAGCAGAGGAGTGACTGGTCTCCTCCACCAAGGGGCCAAGGGCTGACACCTTCTGCTGTCTCCTTTTCAACAGCTTTATTGAAGTATAACTGATATAAACTGCATATATTTAAAGCATACAGTTTGATGAGTTTGACATATGTGAAATCATCACCACAACCAAGACAAGGAATGTATTCATCACTCATTTCCCTGTGCCCCTTTGAAATCCTTCCTCCCTGCCCTTCCTGCCCCTCTTAGCCAACTACTGATCTGCTACTGGCCACTGTAGATCAGTTTATATCTTCTAGAATTGTATATATGAGGAATCATACAGTATGTGCACTTTTTTGGTCTGCCTTCTTTCATAACCTCATCATTTTAGGGTTTATCCATGTCCTTGCATGTATACATAGTTTGTTCCTATTTATTGCTGAGTAGTATTCCATTGTGTGGATATACCGCAGTTCGTTTATCCATATCCATTCATCTGTTGATGGACAATTGAGTTGTTTCTAGTTTGGGGCTACTACGCATATAGCTTCTATGAATGTTCATGTACAAGTATTTAAATGAATACATGTTTTTTATTTCTCTTGGGTAATTACCTAAGAGTGGAGTGACTGGCTCATATGGTAGATGTATGTTTTAACTTTAAAAAACTGCCAAACTATTTTCCAAAGTGGTTGAATCATTTTACATTCCTGCCAGAAATTTCTGAGAGTTATAGTTGCTCCATAGGCTCGACAACATTTGGTATGATCATTCTTTCTAATTTTAGCCATTCTAGTGGGTGTGTAGTGGTATCTCATTATGGTATTAATTTACATACCCCTTATAACTAATGATGTTGAGCATCTTTCCATGTGTTTACTTGCCATTTATATATTTTCTTGGGTAAAGTGTTTCTTCAAATGTTTTGCCCACCTCTAAAGTTGGGTTGTTCATATTAATATAATATATAAAATAATTATAATTCATATGTTGTGACACATTAACATAGTATATGTTGTATATTATAATATATTGCATATTATATAAAATTATATGTTATATGTAAATATTTATAAGCTATCTATCCACCAAAAGGCTTGTATTTCAAATATATATTCAAATATGTTATATTCCCCCTTGGAATTTATTGACAAGCTCTGTGATGAATTGGCACAGGGTAACAGCTATGTTGAAATATTAAGGAAGAGACTGAAGTTTATAAAGTTTGCTTATTGGTGGATATTTGGTTGCAAATGTTTTCTCCTAGTCTGTGGCTTACCTTTTCATTTTTGTAGCAGTGTATTTTGAAGTACAAAAGTTTAAAATCTTGGTGAAGACTTTTAGATCAATATATTGATTTTTATCCTTTGGAGCCTGCGCTTTTGTGTACTATGTAGGAAGTCTTTGCCGAATCTGAGGCCACAAAGAATTTCTCCTATATTTTCTTCTAGTCATTTGGTAGTTTTAGTTCTTACATGTAAGTCAGTGATCCATTTTAATTTTTGTATCTGATGTGAGGTAAGAGTCTAGGTTCATTTTCTTTCAAGATTCCTGGTGTTCTGGGTCAGTATTCCGCCTTCTCCCCACCACACTTCCATCTCCACCTCTTCATGAAGCCACCATCCTGTTCTAGTCTCTGATATCTCCTAAGCTATTCAGCCTCTGACTTCCTGCTGTATGCTCAAGTATTTGGTGCCGACAGTGCTCTGGATGCCCTGGAGTTTCCATCTGGCATTGATCAGGGAGGCAAAGACCAGACAGCGTCCTTGTGAGGCCATTCCACTCTTGATGGTTGTTTAATTCTGGTGACAGTTTGCCTTCCATGACATCTGTCTCCTGCAGTCACAACCCAAGGATCTGGAACTCCCCAGTGGGAGAGACAATTGGAATCTCAACTATCCTGACATCCTTGTTGGCACTTGCAGCAACCCTTGTGTGTGGAAGGGAAGCAGCCTTCCTGAGGGAAGCCAGCTGTTGTTGTTACCTTCATACCATGAGTGAGCAAAGTAAGATTTCATAAGATTCAGTGACCTGCCCAAGGTCACCCAACTGGCTCACCACAGAGTGCCTTAACTCCTGGGTCCAGAAAGGACCCAGACTCTCAGGCCAGCAGTCTCCACTCTATAAAATGCTGCAAGTTGCATGTGGAATTTTCCTGCCAGGAAGACAAACTGCAGCCCCGTGTTCTTTTATGGTTTCAAAGAAAAGCAACTTCAGTGAATGAAAGGTTTCAAAGGGCATATTTAAGGTCTTGGGTGTAAGTCAAAGAACTAGGTGTGGGAGAGGCTGGTTTTCCTTTTGTCAGATGGATCTTGGCTTTATTTTTTCTTCTGCTTTTTTTGGGTCCAGAAAGGAAGTGCTCCTGTGGGGTTCAGGGCTCAGTTCACAGCACTGAGACTGTGGAGGAAAGAAGGGAAGGGCTGCCCGATGTACATTCCCTTCAGTCCTGCTCGCGGGAGGCCCTCCACGGTGCCTCATCAAGACCCAAGTTTCTCAGCCTGGTGTCCTCAGCCTCTTTTACCTGGTCCTTTCATCTGGTCTCTGTCCACCCAGCCAGGCTGGTGGCCTCAGGGACATCCACACCCTTTACCTCGTGTCCAGTCTTCTCCTCGTCCCTCAGTTTTATGTAGAGGTTGGGATGGGAGCTTGGGACCAGTCTGTATAAATCCTTGAAAACCAAGAGACAGAAATAGAATGGTGGTTATAAGGGACTTGGGGGAGGGGCAGTTGTCATTTAATGAGTACAGAATTTCAGCTTTGTAAGATGAAAAGGGTTTTGGAGATGAATGGTGGTGATAGTTATACAACAGTGTGAATGTACTTTAATGCCACGGAACTGGACACTTAAAAATGGCTAAGGTGGTAAATTTTATGTTATGTGTATTTTACCACAATTGGGGAAGAAGAAAAACCCCAAAAAACCTTGAAAGCCAGCTTAATGCTTAAGAGCATGGGATCTCTGAGCCAGACAAGCAAACCCAGGTTTGTTGCTTTATAGTTGGGCAAGCTTGGGCAAGTTAGTTCATTTGTCAAAGCCTGTTTCCTCATCAATAAAACTGGGATGATGTTAAGACCAGCTTGTGGAGTAGCTGTGAGGAGTGGATGGAGGTATCGCAGGGCCACACAGTTGTTAATACAGTACCTGAATCTCCTGCCTTGGGGAGCCCAGCATTACTGTGGTTACAGGGGAAGCCACTGGAAGGGGCAGGCAGTGAGGCCGGCTAGTGTCCAACCCATGGGGGCTGTGTTGGGAGGTAGTGAGGGTGCCCTGGGGATGGATGGTGATTTTCCATAGCCATGTGGAGCGGAGAACAAGACCCAGCTCCATCACACACACACACACACACACACACACACACACACACACAGGTGCATGCACAATATGATGTTGAATCCTCTTTTGTGCTTTCTCTTCTTCTCATCTTTTTTCATGTTTCTCTTTTGGACTGATTTTTTTTTTTTTTTTTTACTATTGTCTTTTTTTCTCCTCTACTAATTAGAAGTTATACACTGTGTTGCTTTTTCTTTTTCCTTGTAGTGGTTACCTAGAAATTACCATATTCATACTTATCAAGGTCTAAAGTTAGTTACTTTACTTTCCTTTTTGGTAGTGCAGAATCTTAAAACATCTTAACTGTTTCCCCCCTCATTATTGTTTTGTACTTTAATTCTGTCTTATTTTGCTATAACCTCACAAGACCTTATAATTATTATTATAGCATAAGCCAACATTTGTTTAGCTTTACCCACATATTTACCACTTTTTTTTTTTTTTGGCTCTTCATATATTCTTATATCTCAGATCTCCCATCTGGGATCATTTTCTTTCTGCCCAACATACTTTCTTTACAATATCCTTTAATGAGAGTTCCTTGGTTACACATTCTCTCAGTTTTTGTTTGTCTGAAAATGTGTTTGCTTTGTGCTCATTCATGGAAGATGTTTTCACTAGATGAAGAATTCTGGGTTGTCAGGTCCCTTCCACCCCCAGCTTCTGTTGCCATTAATAAAGCAGCTGTTAGTGTAAGGTATACTACTTTCTTTGCTTTTCTCTCTCTCTCTCTCCCTGTCTCTTCTGATGTGTGTGTTCTGCCATTTACTCTGTTTAAATGTGTGTTTCTTTATTTTCCTCTTCCTTTTTAAAATCCTGCTTGAGGGGCGCCTGGGTGGCTCAGTCGTTAAGCGTCTGCCTTCGGCTCAGGTCATGATCCCAGAGTCCTGGGATCGAGCCCCGCAGTGGGCTCCCTGCTCAGCGGGAAGCCTGCTTCTCCCTCTCCTACGCCCCCTGCTTGTGTTCCCTCTCTCGCTGTATCTCTGTCAAATAAATGAATAAAATCTTTTTAAAAAAATAAAATAAAATCCTGCTTGAAGTTCCTTGGGATTCTTAACATCTGTGAATGGCATCTCTTATCAATTCTGGAAAATTCTCAGCAAGTATCTCTTAAAGAATTCCCTCTTTCCATTCTCTCTCTCTTCTCCTCCTAGAATTGCTACTAATCATAGGCCACTCTTTTCCATGTCTCTGAACATTTCCTCCATATTTTCTATCTTTTTTTAAATACAAATGTTTATAGCAGCATGTTTCTTGTTTTGTTTTGTTTTTTAAGATTTTATTTATTTATTTGAGAGAGAGAGGGAGCACAAGTAGGGGGAGGGACGGAGGGAGAGAGAGAAGCAGACTCCATGCTGAGTGGGGAGCCCAACATGGGGCTGACCCCAGGACCCTGAGATTATGACCTGAGCCGAAGGTGGATGTGTAATAGACTGAGCCATCCAGGCGCCCCTGCAGCATGTTTCTTAACAGTCAGAAAACTGGAAACAATTCACATGTCCATCAACAGGTGAATGGACAAATAGAAGTAGCATATCCGCACAATGCAGCATTAGCTAGCCATTGTGGGATGAAGCACTGACACATGTTCCAACATAGATCAACTCTGAAAACTTTTATGCCAAGTGAAAGAAACCAGACACAAAAGACCACAGATTGTATGGCTCCATTTATATGAAACATCCAGAATAGGCAAATCCACAGAGAAAGTAGATCAGTGGCTGCTGGGGTCTGGGGGTAGGAGAGAATGGGGAATTGACTACTAATGTATATGGAGTTTCTTTTTCACGTAATGAAAATGTTCTAAAATTAGGTAGTGATGATGGTTGCACAACTCTGTTAATACACTAAAACCTACTAAATTTTACACTTTAAAAGGATGAATTTTGCAGGATGTGGAGTCCATATTGTCTATCTTTTGATCTCTCTCTGCTCATTCCTCTTGCCTTCTTTTAATCCATCTGCCGGTTCGCAAATGGTCCCTTTCGCTAAGTTTAATCTTCCGCTGTGTTTTAAAATCCCAGTTATGGTATTTTTCATTTCTGGGAGTTCTGTTTGCTGCTTTCTCAGATCTGTTGGGTCATTCTTTATAGTTTCCTATTTTTTGCAGATATTTCCAAGCTTGTCTTCTATTTCATTAAACATATTAAATATGGTTGTTTTATAATCTGTGCTCAGCAATTTCATTATTTGAAGGTGTAGGTTTGTGCTGCTATTTGTTGTCTCTTCTGGTCCTTGTTTGTTGTTTCCTTGTGTCCTTGGTTATTTCTGGGTTGTGTACTGCCCAGTATACTGGAGAATTTATTAGTGGGTATTTGTTGAGGCCTGGGATGAAGATACCTTCCCCTAGTGAGAATTTATACATTCTTCTGCAGAATACCTCAGAGTATTAGCAGTGCAGAAGTACTTTGAACTAAGTTCATGACTTAGTTGAACCACCCCAATGATGTGAATTTGGGCTGCTACTCTGTGTGAAGATCAGCTTGTGGCCTAACTTCTCAGGGAGGCCCCTCTTCCCCTTCTTTTGCATTCCCTGGGTCTGAGGCCTTTTAGGATGCCAGCTTAATCTGGAGGGTCTTCTGGTAGATTCCCGACTTGGGACAGGTCCTGAGTTTTGACATTTGTCCACATTGCCCTTCAAGGCCATTAAAATGGAGAGTCAGATGTGCCTGTATCAGTAAACACAGAACCAGAAGGACTTCGGCATTCTTTACTTCTCTAGGTTTTTGCCTCTCCTTCCATTTTGACCTTATTCCTTTCTCTCTTGTCAGTTCTTCAGTGTTCTCAAGAAGGCATTTTTCATGTTTTCTACAGTATTTTTGGTTATTTTCAGCAACTATATTCCCTAAAACAGAAGTTGGCAGATCTTCTCATGCTGTTTGACCGTGAGTAGGTCACTTCCCTTCTCAGGAGAGGCCCCTTCTCAGTGCTGGGGGCATGCAGGGCCTCTCGGGGAGTCTGGACTATGGCCTCAGTAGCATCTCTGCAAGTGCCGCCATCAGGCCTGTGAGGACGTTCGACTACAGATGGTTTGGGCTGACTTGGCTTACAAGCCGAACCTCTGAGAAAAATTCTCTGCCTGGGTCTGGAAGGCCACTGGTGAGTGTCTATTCCCAGAGGAATTGGCTTCCTGGGGCCAGGAGGCCAGGAGTGTCCATCTCTACCCTGGGAAGCTGGAATAAGGGATTCCCCTGGGGGCTATTCAGGCTCTTCCTAAAGTCCATTCTGACCTTTCTTCCCTACTCCATTACAGTCCCCCGACCTGACCACCTCTGCCAACCTAGGTCATAACAGTTCTCCCGAACACCAGAGGGTTTGAATGTGTTTCCAGGGTCATGGACACTGTTTTCTGTGGACTACATTTCCTCCTTAATAAGAACTCCCAGAGCTCAGATGACACTGCAGTATCCTGTCCCCTCGCCCCTTTTGGTGTTGGTAGGGAACCTCCTGTTCTTTCCTGAGCTTAACCTCAGTCATTTCTATCCTTATGGCCCTTATACCAATTCCCTGGGAGATGAGGTCTGGCCCAGCAGGCTGGACATATCCACTCTGACACAGTGAAATATGAATGAGAATGACATAAACTCAGGACCTGTCCCAAGTCAGGAATCTACCATGTGCATTACATGGTCCCTGTCCAGAGAGAGCTTTCTACATTTCAGTCAGGTGGGGTGGGCAACAGGCTGGAAATTATTGCGCTGGCTGTGGAGCAGTGCAGGTCTGGAAGAAAGAGAAGATCTATGATCCTAATCATCATAGACTACATTATAGAATGCAACCACTTTCCTATCAAATGCAGCACTTTTTGCCATTTTGCCCATATGCTTGTATACAATAGATAGCTCTTTAAATAAGCTCAAACAGCTTTAAAAAAAAAAAGGTGCATGCCCTTACAAAATGGAAAATGAGATTCAAATGCAGATAAAATATATCAATTAAGGAGCCCTAGTCAGTCCCTGGGCTGCCACAGTTTATACCTTTAGAGAAAACAACCATTCTCCAAAGGTTTGGCTACATCCTAATTATCCAGTGGGGAATTGGTGTGTCTTTGGAGGAAAACATTACTAAGGGCCTTTAGCATGAGCTATCTCCAAGAAATTCCCTGCAGAGGCAGAGGTAAGAGAATCAGGCCAGTGCCAAACTCAGGCACACATTCTTGTATCAAGAGGCAAACATCACTGCATCCTTTTTTTTTTTTTTTTTTAAATCTGGGAGTTTCTCGGGGATTCTTTGAATAGCAAAGTTTGTACTTCTTTTAAGGCACTTCTTATCTCATATCTTAAAATATTTCTCTGAGATTTGCTCATGTTGTTTTCTTGGACTGGGCTGCCCTTTCTCCCTTTATCTGCCTGGCAAACCTCTGTTTATTACTCAGAGACTCTTCAAGTGGCCCCTCCCCACAAAGCCTTCCCTGACCCTTGACACTCCCAGTAGAAAGATCAGCTCATCTAATTCTGCTGGGGAGTGAAATCTGAATGAGAATGACACAAACCAGGTGCTATTCCCACTTTGCTCCTGGTACACCTGTTCTGGATCATTCTTTTTTTTTTTTTTTTTTAAGATTTTATTTATTTATTTGACAGAGAGAGACACAGCGAGAGAGGAAACACAAGCAGGGGGAGTGGGAGAGGGAGAAACAGGCTTCCTGCCGAGCAGGGAGCGCGATGTGGGGCTCGATCCCAGGACCCCAGGATCATGACCTGAGCCGAAGGCAGGCGCTTAGCGACTGAGCCACCCAGGCGCCCCTGGAACATTCTTTGATCAGTTCACAGAGCACTCTGAATTGTGTTTCACAGCATCTGTGCTGTGAGACCTTCACCCTCACCCTCACTTTCCACATCCCCAAGCACCCTCACTGGACCTGGCTCTCAGGCTGCGAGGGTCAGTGAGTGTCTGAGAGCTGGCTGCAAGCCTCTTTCAGGTAAGATATTCATCTCTCTTCCTTGAGATATCTAGTACAGGGCCTCATATGTAGCAGGTACCCTAAAAATATTTGTGAAATGAACAAAAGGAAGTGAATTACAGACCCTTTGCAATGGAAGATACTGAGGTACCAAGAGTCTTAGCAACTTTTTTAAGGTAGAGTGTGTGGGTTTGTTTTTTTTTTAGATTAATTCTCCCCTTTATCATTACAGTTACCTAAAAAATTACCAGGCAGCCCACAAAACAGGATTTGCTTTAAGACCAACCCACAGAGTTGGTTGGAGACTAATGGCGCTGGGACCTGCTGGGCCGGGCCACAGTAGGGTTTAGCTAAGTGTCGAGAGCATTAAGAAGAAAGTCCGGGCTGGAGGTGTGAGGTGTGCAGCCCCAGCTGTGGAACCTCCATGATGTGACTGCACATATCCATCCTCACACATTTGCAGGGTGATCACCACTGAGAGTGTACATAGATGTAGATGGACGTTCCCGGGGCCCCAGTACGTGGGCACAGTGACTATGTGGGGGGCGACAGGAGTTGGGGAGAGGGTGGTCAGCAGGATACCTGTCAACATGGCCAGAGTGGTCCCAGCCACCATGCCCATGGTGACACCATTGCTTCTAGGTGGAGGGATGGAGGGATGGGAGCAACGTACACCATCACCTGCATGCGGTCGGGCTGCAGCCCCTCGGTGTAGTGGATGACATGAACAGGCGGGGTATACGGGGCTGTGTGTAGTCCGTGCTTTGCTGTGTGTCAGGACTCTGCTGGGAGTAGGCACTTCGCCTGGGTTCCACAGCGGTCTGGTAGGGGTTGGGGGAGGAGGAGTATGGTGGTACTGGCCCACTGGTGGGAGAACAGGATACTTTGTAAGATGTGCGAGAAGTGTAGCCTGTTTGGGAGCTGCAGCTGCGTAACCTATGGGGAAACCAGTTGGATGACCACTTCCTTTGGCATTTTCATAGGAAACCCCAGAAAAAGCAGGGCTATAAACAGGATTCACGATTTCAGGAACTGCCCACGCATTCCGGTCCGCACCCAGCTCCACCTCCCTCAGGCCTCCAGTGGCCTGGTCAGCCCCGCTAGACAAAGCGCAGCCAGCGTTCCTCCTGTGGGCACTGCCAGGCTGTACCCTGCCCAGGCGCCAAGCGACCCTGAGCTGCAGGCCTGACCTTGGTGCCACCCCTAGAGTGTGGGGGCCCAAGAATGAGTTTGTAGAGGGCGCCTGGGTGGCTCAGTTGGTTAAGCGACTGCCTTCAGCTCAGGTCATGATCCCAGGGTCCTGGGATCGAGTCCCGCATCGGGTTCCCTGCTCTGCGGGGAGCCTGCTTCTCCCTCTCCCACTCCCCCTGCGTGTGTTCCCTCTCTCGCTGTGTCTCTCTCGGTCAAATAAATAAATAAAATCTTTAAAAAAAAAAAAAAAAAGAATGAGTTTGTAGGATCTCACTTTGGGATGCTAGCTTGAGAAATTTTCAAGCGATGTGACATTAGAAGGCCCCTCTCCAAGAGAGGTGCCACAGGATACCTTCTAGGAGAGGCTGACCTTTAATAAGCCCTTTGGTGGAAAACCAGTTACTAAACCAGCTTGGAGGGGACCCGAGAGCAACCAGCTCACGGCTGGTTCTGCCCCAGAGTAAATAATGGGATCAGCCCCAGTGGTGTCACTTACATTTTGAAAGAAATGTTTCATTTATAATCATCTGCCTGTGGCATCAGAAAATAGTCTGATGGTCATTGGACAAATGATGCGTTTGTGCCTTGGCCCCAGGCTTGTTCCCCCCGGGCAGAGCCTCTGGCTCTTGGCTGCCCTTCCTTGCCAGTATGCTCCAGTGGTGCAGGGACTTTCAGCCCCTGGCACAACCTGTGTCTTTAGTTCCCAACCTAGAAGCTTGTGGGGCATCATTTCTGGGTATTTATCCTCCCACTTTTGATCCCTGAAGAATGATCTCCCCTGGGCCCCCTGTACTTGGCCTTGGCACTGTTCCCTGATTGATCAGGCAGAGTGGGAGCTCTCTTCGCCTGAGTGGCCCAGCTCCCAACATAAACACCAGTTCATCTTAGGCTACAGCTGAATGGCAATGCCAAGACTGCAGGGCTAGGTGGAGAAAATGTCACCCCTACACAGTCATCCAGCCAGGGGCCTGCTTAGGACCCCTGAATCCATGGAGGAGGAAGAGGCCAGGACTGCTGGGCAGTTACCCAAGGCATCAGGAGCTCATGGGTTCCCTTTGCAGTGGTTCTCTCTCACTGTGTCTGGGAACCACTGCAGGGTCTGCTGTCCATTCCACTTCTCCAAGCTGCTAACTGCAGGTGTAGTCTCGGAGGCCATTTTTCACCAGATGTGGGGAATGCAGACAAACAAACAGATGTTGGAACTTCCTGATGAGTGTTGGAGCAGAAGCCTCAGCACCCCTGTGCCAAAGCTCCTTATGTGGGGAAGCAGGGGGCCCACCTTACCGAACCCCACCCACCTGAGGATCTAGCTGAATCCTGATTGGTGCAGTCTCTTCTCTTCCCAGGGGAGCTGGGAAAGGGGAAGCCTGTGCCTTCTGCCCTTCCTGGCTCTTCCCACCTCTTAGCTCCTGTTCTGAACCTCTCATATCCCACCCCATGCTGACCCACCCCCCCTTCTTGGGCATATTGAATTCACTGAATAAAGCTTCATAGATGCCCATGGGCCTGACACAGACAAGACAGGGATGGATGTGACACCGTCCTTAGCCTCAAGGAGCCCACAGTCTGCTGGGACAAACAGATGCTAACAGCAAATTGGGCACTTGGCTGTGGAGCACAGAGGAAGATGCTGTTCACAGGGACCTGCTAGGGTTGGCAAGGCTTCTGTGGAGAGGGCATTACTGAGCATGGCCTTGACAATAGAGTAGGAGTTCTCTGGGTGGTTGAGCAGGAGTCAGCCCTGCCAGTGGAGGGGACAGCATACACCAGTGTAAAATAGCATGGCACATTCCGGGAGCCACAATTGATGGATTGCCACATGGGGGAGATACAAGAGATGAGGCTGGAGAGGGTGACCAGGCTACCAGAAGGGCCTTGCAGACCGAGTTGGGTGCTCACTGTATTCTGAGGGCAACAGAAGACTGCAGTGAGGGTACAAGGAGACTCTGCCCTTTCTTCTTCTTTTGTTATTTTTATTTTTATTTATTTTTATTTTTTCTAAAGATTTTATTTCTTTATTTGACAGAGAGAGACACAGCGAGAGAGGGAACACAAGCAGGGGGAGTGGGAGAGGGAGAAGCAGGCTTCCCGCAGAGCAGGGAGCCCGATGCGGGGCTCGATCCCAGGACCCTGGGATCATGACCTGAGCCCAAGGCAGACGCTTAACGACTGAGCCACCCAGGCGCCCCAATGTGGTGAGTTTTAACATATGTATACACCTGTGATACCATCACCACAATCTAGATAATGAATATATCCATCACCCCCAAAAGTTTCCTCGTGTCCCTTTGTCGTCTCCCCCATCCCCACTACCTCTAGGCAACCCCCCATCTGCTGCCCTGTCAGTACAGCTTAGTTTGTACTGTCTGAATTTTACATAAATGAACTCATTCAGTATGTAATATTTTTGTTTGTTCTTCTTATCACTCGCCATAATTGTTTTTGAGATTCATCCATGTTGTAGTATATATTAACAGGTAACTCCTTTTTATTGCTAAGTATTATTCTTTTGTATGGATAGACAATTTGTCTATCTTCAGCTATTGATGGGCATTTAGGTTGTTTCCAGTTCTGGCCTACTACACATTAAGGTGCCATCGATACTTGTGTGCAAGCGTTTGTGTGGATATGTGCTTTTATTTCTCTCAGGTAACTATCTAGAAATGAAATGGTCATGTCATATGACAGATGTATGTTTAACTTTTAAAGAAATTGCCACACTGTTTCCTAAGTGGCTGTTTGATTTTGCAGTCCTATCTCAGACATACCTTCTTCTGACTGGCTACGAACTGCAGGATGAACCTTCAGAACTGAGTCTCCATGTGCGTTTGCCCAGCTAGTGACTACAATTGAAGGCTTGAGACATGTACTCCTTGGGACCAGGAAAGGGAAGGAGGGTATCCTGGGATTCTTTCCTAAAGATGATGTCAGAGACTTGGCATCATTTCGAGAGGCTTGTTTGTCATCGATACTGCCTCAGGAGCTGGGGGAATTGAGTAGCACCGAAGGGTAATGAACTAAGGGCACCTCTAGCTCAGAACTTGAGAAAATCCCTTTGGACCTAATGAGGCCATAGTCCCACAGATTAAAGCCCAAATTCCACAGAAATGAATTTTTGTGTAAATAAATGATTTCAGAAGCTTATGTGGGGACACCAGCCAGCTGTGGGAATGGCTGTGGTCTCTGATTCAGGGCCCTATTCCAGAGAAGTGGCATCCTGGCCAGATGGTCAGGAGGAGCCATAGAACCGAGGGCTCCAGAGCCCCGGGGACCCCCCAGGTGAAGGTTGCTAATCTAGGTACATTCTCCACAGGTCGGAGCTATGGAGCAGAATCCAGGACTAGAGGGCAAGACCAATGTCCATGTCCTTCTGGCCACTGTTGGGACCTGGCCTTTCTGGATGCTCATATCTGTAGAGTGTGAGCCCCACCAGAGTTATGAGTGTGCTGTTCATTCATTCACATTCATTAGTGTTTCTTTGGAACCAGAGATGACTCAGGCAAATTGGGTTCAGGTTGTGAAATCCTCCAGTCTCTGCCAGGTCTTTGGGTGGATTGTACAGAAGGGACACAAAATAGTGATTAGATCGGGCTTGTGTTTTAGAAAGGGACCCTGGCAGCCAGTGTGGAGGTTAGACTCAAGTATGGATAGTTCGTGGGCAGGGAGGTCATTAGGAAGAGGCGAGGGAAGATCTGAGCAGGCAGCAGCAGTGGGAGGACGAGGGACTTGGGATGGATATGTGGATGAGAAAGGGAAGAGTCAGCCCCACCCCACGGCTGCCAGCTCTCTTCTCTCATGGCTTTAGTGACATTGCTACCTCCCAGTTCCCACCAACCATGGCTTGCATAAATAAATACATGGAGGGATAGAAGGATGCTGTGTGGCTCCACCCATGCTGCGAGCACCTGTCTAGCAGGCATCCTTCACTGAGGTGAAGATGGGAACTGCAGCTGTCCTCCTGGTTCAACAGGATGTCACTGACTCATGTGTGACAGCTCTCAGCATGGACTGACTCGGGAAGGCTCAGTTAGTCACCTGGGAAACAAGGGCACTGTGGTCCCTTCTTGCCCCAGATTCCCAAAGCAGTGAGGGACTCCCAAAACTTTAAACCTTTAGGAAGGAAAGGCCCCAATTTCTCATGAAGACCTCCTCCTTGGGGCAGAAAGGGAGGGGAAGAGAAGCCAGAGCTTGGTAGGGAGATCAAAGGTCTCCGCTTGATCCCTGTTAATGAAGTGGGTCTTAGTTGTGATCACAGAATGTTGATATCATGTGACCTTTGTCTGGTTAAGCACAGTGAGTATAGCACTGTTGAGGTACGTTTCTGTGTTTTTTACTGACCCGCTGAAGGCTCCATCCACAGGGGACCTCAGAATGGTGCTCACCATAACCAGAGTTTACCCTCAAAATAGTGTGGAGGGGCAGGGGAGGAGGGATGGAGGGGTTCTGGGCAGGGGCCACTGGAGTTGCATGATGTGGAGGAAAGAGTGCTGGTGACATGTGGGAAAAGCCTAGAGTCCTGGATTCCAGTCCCCTTTGCCACGTCCCCTGGGCGACCACAAGAGGGAATCACTTCACCTGTCTCAGCTGATCTGGACTCTGATCACAGGGGCTGCAAGTCAGTGTCTATGTCTGTGTTCCGTCGTCTTCAGTCTGGGCCCCAAGAGGGTCAAAGCACTGGGCACAGACCCTCTGAACTGGGTTTGTGAAAAGATAGATCAGAGATGTTCACTTTGAACAGCTCAGGCTGTGACTTGTTGGCCGTTGATGCCAAGTGTTGAAAGTGAGTGAAGGGCTAAACTTTTAAATCAGGGGCCCAGCCCTTAGCTTGCAGCCCAAATTCCACAGAATTTGACGGAGGTTTGATTTGGTCATGAGGAACATGATTGTGCGTGGTCATTTCCTCCTGGCCCAGGGGCTGCTCCCAAGTCTTTTGAATCAGTCTTAGTGTTTCAGAGCTGGGAGAGCACTGAGTGACTTCCTCTCAACCCTTTGTTTGATGTGAGAGGAACCAGAGGCCCAGAGAGGGTGGAGGAGCAGCGGAGGCCCTGGCCAGAAATGACCAAGCTTGTCCACATGGGCTCTGAGGGCTCCTGGGGGACCTCAGTGCTTGGTGTTCTGGGCTGCTGTACAGGAGGCACCCAGTGGCCACTGCCTCGGAACGGCCTTGGCCCTGTTCCCTGCCCTGTGGCACCACCAGCAGGGCCCTCCTGCCCTTGTCCATGAACCTCTTAAAGAGAGCCTGCCTGGTCTTGCCTCGTTGGTGAATGGCCTTCCTCTCTGCCAGGCTATTGCAACAATAGCAGCAGCAGGGAGCCGGGAAAGTGGTTCAGGCACAGACAGTGGAGGTGAGGAGCCCAAGGGTGGGGAGGGGACAGCAGAGGTCCAGTGCTAGAAGATAAGGTTTATGATGAGCTGGGCGGTGTGTGGCACACAGAAGAGATAAACCCGTTGTTGTTTTTCTCGGTCCAGGGCACTTGCCTGGATTTGATGATAAAAACCAGAGCCAGGCCCCAAGTGGTGGTGCCAGCCTGAGAAATCCAGGGAAGGAGGCCTGGCGATGAGCTGTTTGGCCCCCGGCCAGATGGTACAGGCGGGGCATCTCTAGACCCAGGGCATGAATTCCTGCCAATGACTCAGGAACTTTAGAGCCGAGGGCACCCTGTAAATCTCCACAGCTCTGCCAAGGGTCCTACCTGGGGTGATGGCCTCAGGTGAGTGAGGAGGAATGTGGAAGATCTGGGTAGGGCATGGCCAGAGGAGGGAGGCTGTGATCTTTGTGCTGTATTTGTGCAGCAAACCCTCCCCCAGGCCTCCTGGTGCCACCTGGGAGCTGCAGATGTGGGCTGTACAGTCCACAGTGGCATGAGTGACCTACACCAAGCTTCTGGGATTTTCTCTGTATCCTCCATGCCCTGCCTTCTCAAGCAACCTGGCTCCTTGCTGCATGAGTGATGGAAAGGGAGGAGCAAGCAGCCACACAGGGGGGCCCTCAGCTCCCAGGCCTTCCACCCACAAGGATGGGAGGGAGAGTGACCTGGAGCTCTTGCGTGTCTGTGTTGGGGGATGGTGGGGGAAATGAACAGGCTGGATGAGCCTCTGATCCTGGCTTCCTGATGGTCACTGAGCCCTTCCAGAGTTAAACCTCAGATCCTTCAGATTTGGGCAGACACTACCCCCTCCCTCTCCCCTCATGCCCTAATATCACCAGCAGTGCCCTTACACCTGGCTCTTTGACCTTCTTTTCTTCCCTCTTCCAAACCTTCCCTGCTCCCTGGCCCAGCTCAGTCCCCTGCCTCCTGCCCAAAGCCTTCCCTGCTGTACCAGGCCTTGCAGACCTCCTGCCTTCATCTGTTCCCGTCTCTATACCAGTCTCAGGGAGGGCAGGTAGCTGATGTAGGAGGCATCCAGAGAAGGAAGGTAGACGGAGAGCAAGACCCAGCCAGCTTATCTACAATTGAGCAGGGGCCTGGAGTAGAGAACACCCAGGAAAGAAGGCCTGAGGAGTGGTCATCTCTCTGGCATCTGTACCAGCAGGGGCTGGGAACAGGGATAGACAAACAATGGGAGCCCTGGTCAGAGGGGCAGGCTGATAGGGACAGGCAGGTGTTTCCCTGGGGGTACTAGTCGGGGCTGTGATCGGTGAAAGAGATAGCAAAATAGAGGAAAGGCCAGAGACCTGGATCTGGGCCTCTCTGGATGGTGAGGCAAAGGCTGAGGCCCTACCATATGCAGCTTCCCTTGGGACTCTTGGTAGCAGGAGCCGGGCAGTAGGCAGAGTGAAGAGATCTGATCATGAGTCACTGGAGAGCCCATTTTGGGTGCAGAAGCAGACACACACCCCCCCCGCTTTGTGGAGCCCTACTTATTAAATGGGGCAGTACCTCTTCCTGGCAGTTTTGGAGCGCTCACTGGAGGCAACCATAGGGCCTTTAGCATAGGCAGCTCCGCCCCATCCTTTACTCCCACTCCAGATACCACAAGTGCATCTGTGCCTGAGAAGGGCCACTGTGGGTGGCTGGAGGTATTCTCAGCACCAGTTGTCACAGCCTGGCCCAAGTCATTACCCAGCAACCAGCCCATCACAGATGAGGAACTCAGCATGGTGGAACAGCAGGCACCCACTCGTTTTGAGCAAAATAGGGTCCCCAGCAGCATAGCCCTGAGCCTGCCTTCTGCCCGTGAAAAGGCCTCATGGTGTCCCGGGTTCCCCCAGCACTTCAGGGGAGTAGTGTCTGGAGCTGAAGCCCTGGCCAGCCACAGACCACACGCCATGAGATTGACTAGCAATAAAATACACCAATTTAAAATCATAAGGGAATTGCAGATTAAGGCCACAAGGAGATACCACCACACACCTATTAGAATGGTCAAAAGAAGAAAAAAAAAAACCCTAATTATATCAAGTCCTGGTTAGGATGCAAAGCAACTGGAACTCTTAGACATGGTTGGAGGGGATGCAATTGGTGCAGCCACTTTGGAAAACACTTTGGCATCTTCTTGTAAAGTTAAGCATTCACTCACCATATGACCCAGAAATCCCAATCCTACATATTTACCCAAGAGAAATGAACTTATCTTCACACAATAACCTGTATGCTACCACTCACAGTGGCCCTGTTCATAATTGCCCCAAACTGAGATAATCCAAATGTCCTTCAACTGGCAAATGGATAAACAAACTGTGATCCATCCATACAGTGGGATATTCCTTGGCAATGAAAAGGAAATCAAACTCTCAAATGTATGATATGATATGAGCAAAAATAGGAATCAGTCCCAAATGTGTTATGCTAAGTAAAAGAAGCCAGACTCAAAAGGCTCCGTGATGTCATTCCAGTTACATTTTGGAGAAAGCAAACCTATAGGGACAGGAGAGAGATCAGGGGTTGCCAGGGTCTAGGGGTGGGGGTGGGGGTGGAGGGGATCGACTACAAAGGAGCACAAAGGAGTGATGGAAATATTTTATATGTTGATTGTGGTGATGATTACACAGCTGTGCATTTATCAAAACTCATACACTGTATACTACAAAGGGTGGATTTTACTGCCTGTAAATAATACTACGTTCAACCTAACTTAAAACATACATGAACACATTAATCACAGCCACTGTTTCTGAGCACCTACTAGGCCCGGTGCCAGGGGCTCTGAGTGTTTTCTCATCCATGCACTCATTTGCTCGCTCACTCAGCAAGCATTTATTGATGCCTCCACCAGGTGCACAATGCTAGTTACTCCTCCCTAACACCTTCAAGCCACATGGCTCCCTAAACTGTATAGAGAAACTAGCAGGAAGATGCGGCCAGAGCCCAACCCTGGGGGCCTACAGGTGAGCTTGAAGATTCTCTGTGGGTACATTTCCATGGGGAGAGGAATTCTGAGCTTTGTCTCAAGGGATTCTGCAACTCAGAAAGAGAGACCAAGGTGAGGAACGAATCATAAGGACCTGGACAGGGTTTGCTCCCTCTCTGAGGTGCTGGTCTTGCACGAGCTGGCCAGGCCATGCCCCTCACAACTCCGAATACAGAACTTGAACTGGGATGGAGCGCTGGGGTTCCAGGCCCAGTTAGGAACACAGTTTTTTTTGCGGGGTGGCTTGTTCTCTGCTTGGGAGCTATCTGTGTCTGCCCAGCTCAGATGGGAGTAATCCTGGCTTCTCTGGTAAGAATCCAAATGTGGGAACCCCCTGGATAAACCCAGCATGTGGGGTACACAGTCACAGGAACACTGTACAGCAATAAAAATGAGCAAACCAGAGCTGCATATATCAGCAAGGATCAATCTCAAAAATAAAGTGTGGCGTGGAGAACAAATGACAGGGTAGACAATATATGACACCATTTAAATATT
Organism: Mirounga angustirostris; assembly: GCF_029215605.1. Lineage (NCBI taxonomy): Eukaryota > Metazoa > Chordata > Mammalia > Carnivora > Phocidae > Mirounga > Mirounga angustirostris. Next base: position 17,544,186 of record NW_026991724.1, on the reverse strand, counting down.
GTTTAAGAGTTGAACACCTTGTATTTATATATGCAGATTCTTCAAAGAGATCAAATTACATTTAAAAATGCTTTTTTATTTTTTTCAGTTTTATTGAGATAGTTTACACACAGCACTATGTAAGTTTAAAGCATACAGCATAATGACATGACTTACATATATTGTAAAATGATTACAACAGTAAGTTTATTTAACATCCATCATCTCATATAGATACCAAAAAAAAAAGGTTTTTTTCCTTGTGATGAGAACTTTTTTATTTATTTATTTATTTATTTATTTATTTATTTATTTATTTATTTATTTATGACAGAATGAGAGAGACAGAGAGCACATGAGAGGGGGGAGGGTCAGAGAGAGAAGCAGGCTCCCCGCCGAGCAGGGAGCCCCATGCGGGACTTGATCCCGGCTCTCCAGGATCATGACCTGAGCCGAAGGCAGTCGCCCAACCAACTGAGCCACCCAGGCGCCCAGTGATGAGAACTTTTATGACCAACTGTCTTAGAAACTTTCAAATATACAATAGGCCAGTGTTAACTATAGTCATCATGTAGGTTAACTATGTTTAAAGACACAAAATAGTACCATATATTGTGTTATAAACTTAAAAATATAAAGACATGAACAAGAAAGATGCATACCAACTGGTATGCATCTGGGGAACTGAATTAGCTCTGGGGAAGGTGTTACCAAAAAAAAAAAAAAAAGCAAATATGGCAAAAAGCTAACAGATTAAACAAATATAAGATGTATGACTTAATTCAAGGTGATGTGTTGCATATTGTTTTCTTTACTTTCAGTTGAAATGTTTCATAATTAAGAAATAATCCAGAATGTACCTTGAAAACATTACACTAAGTGAAATAAGTCAGACACAAAAGAACATACATTGTATGGTTGCACTTACATGAGTAGAAATTCACAGAGAGAAAGTACAGTAGCGGTGATCAGGGGCTGGGGGAAAGGAGGATGGGGAGTTACTGTCTGATGAGTACAGAGTTTCAGTTTGGAAAGACTAAACCTCTCTGGAGATAGATGGTGGTAATGGTTGCACCCCAACGTGAATGTACTGAATGCCACTGAACTGGACACCTAAAAATGTGACAGTGGTAAATTTTATGTTATGTATATTTTATCACAATAAAAATAAATAAAAACAAGCCAGAATAGGCAAATCTATAGAGACAAAGTAGATTAGTGGTTGCCTAGGGCTGGGGAGGATGCCAGGAAAATGGGGATCATCAGTAAGGAGTGCGGGGGTTTCTTTTTGTGGTAATGAAATGTGATAATGAGGTGCCTGGGTGGCTCAGTCATTAAGCATCTGCCTTCAGCTCAGGTCATGATCTCAGGGTCCTGGGATCGAGCCCCGCATGGGGCTCCCTGCTCAGCGGGAAGCCTGCCTCTCCCACTCCCCCTGCCTGTGTTCCTGCTCTCGCTATCTCTCTCTCTGTCAAATAAATAAAATCTTAAAAAAAAAAAAAAAGAAATGTGATAATGAAATGTTCTGAAATTGATTGTGGTCATGGATGCACAACTCTGCGAATATACTAGAAGCCATTAAATTGAATGCTTTCAATGGGTGAAGTCTGTATCTCAATTAATCTGCTTTAAAAAAAGTCAAGGGGCGCCTGGGTGGCTCAGTCAGTTAAGTGTCCGACTCTTGATTTCAGCTCAGGTCATGATCTCAGGGTTGTGGGATCAAGCCCCAAGTCAGGCTCCGTGCTCAGCAGGGAGTCTGCTTGGGATTCTCTCTCTCCCTCTCCCTCTGCCCCACCCCCACTGTGTGCGCACCCCCCCCCTTTCAAATAAATTAATAAATCTTAAAAAAAAAAAAAGGCCAAAAGAAGGGAAATCCTTTCTGTGTCAGCTACTATAGTAGAAGCTGAGGTCTGTCTGGTCTGAACCTGGCTGTGACATGAGTTTCTTGGAGTCATCAGGAGCCTCCAAGCCTCCCCCACCCCCTGTGACATAAGGAGGGAACCTTGTCAGCCCGGCTTCCAGGGCTGGAGCCATTACCATATCCATGGGGTTCTAAGAAGGAAGCCGAGTCACAGCGTCTGCAGAATGAGGTTAATGAGAATCCGCTCCAGACTCCAGGGGTTTTGAGCCTTAATTAATACTTGTGAGGCCCTCAGTGATTGTGAAATCAGAGGTTCTATAAATCTGTACGGCGGTGGCCGTATTAGTACCAGCACATTACTCGAGAAAGTACCAGCCTTCGTATCACTGACTTAGCTCCCTGGAAAGGCTGGGCCTGGGGTGCCCAGGCCAAGCTGAAGCTGTCTCTCTTGCCCCCCCTTGTCTTGCTTTCTAGGCCCCTCCTGGGGTCCAATTTGTCTGGACCAGCCTGGGCTTCAGGGCCCCTCTCCCTGTCCTGAGCGCTGTGACCAGGCTCCTGATGGACAAAGACCTCTGCTTGGGGGTCTGAGGAGGGAAACCAGGCATATTCCCCCACAGCAGTCTCGGTGACTTTCACTCCACACCTAAAGAAGGTGGAGCATTTCCTTTTCTACAAATCTCAGGACTCCGATGAGAGCACCTGACACCTTCCCAGGTCGCCATCCTTACCGTATTTGATGTGTCTCCTGGGACTGTGGGTCCCTGAGGGGAAGACTGGCCCTGCCCTCTACCCACAGTAATCTGGGGGCACAGAGCCATCCCATTTTACCTTAGCTTGGGTCTTTTCTGCCTCATGGCTCCTTCCTGGTCCCCTCAAACAGCCTCCCCCAGCAGGACTCCATGGCACAGCCTCTTTCCTCCTTTGTTCTGGCACTGTCCTCCAGGATAGATTCTCAGACCACATCATCCTTTGGGCTACCCACTCAAGAACACCTCACACCAGACTCAGGGGTCCTATTTATGCTAGACATCTTGATGTCATGCAGAGCCATCCCCACCTGGCAGAGCTTTGTTGCCCTTGGACTCTGTGGACTCATTTGTTTTTTTGTTTTGTTTTGTTTTGTTTGTTTTTTAAAGATTTTATTTATTTATTTGAGAGAGAGAGAGAGCACATGAGAAGGGGGAGGGTCAGAGGGAGAGGCAGACTCCCCACCGAGCAGGGAGCCCGATGTGGGACTTGATCCAGGGACTCCAGGATCATGACTGAGCCGAAGGCAGTCGCTTAACCAACTGAGCCACCCAGGCGCCCTCTGTGGACTCATTTGTAACCGCTGGGATGGTTCTCTGGCCAGAGGGGTGGTGGTAGATGGAGGCACAGGCTGGGAGCCAGGATCTATGGCCCCAGGGCCCTCAGCTCTGGGGCTGGGACCCCGAAGGTCTATGAACCTGAGGATCTGCAGCCCAGGTTACCTCCCTCATTCCAGGGGACCCTTAGCCCCCAGTGCCTGCTGACCCTGGGGCTGTGACCCTGGGCCAGCGTCTGGTATGTGGGCCTCTCTAACCAACCCTTTTGATGAGTGCCTGCTAAGACCTGGCACATGGGGTGCCTGGCTGACTCAGTTGGTGGAGCTTGCACATCTTGATCTTGGGGTCATGAGTTTGAGCCCCACAATGGGCATAGAGTTTAATTTTTAAAAAATTAAAACTAACTAAATAAAAATAAACTTATTAACGACAGCAACAAAAGACCTGGCGCAGCTTTTCCCCCACACTCGATCTTATTTCTGGGGACTAATCCCTGCTCCCCACATTTCCCCGAGATATATTACATCCTGATGGGTTCAACTTGTCACTCCTGCTGGGTAGCTCTGAGGATCGTAAACATCATCCTCCATGTCAGCAGCCTCTCCCTTCCACTCTTCATCCTGGCTTCCTGACGGACTCAGACATTGCTAGGCCTTACCCAGGGCCTGTCAAACCAGATGGGACTGAGGCCAGAGACCCCCTCAGGGCTGATAGAGGCCTCTTCCACAGCCTTCTCAGGGGGACAGTGTAGTATCACGGTTAGACCTATAGGCACTGGAGTCGTCTTCCTGGGTTCAAACCATATTTCCACCTTTTACCTGCTGTGTGACCTTGGGCAAGTTGCTTAACCTCTCTGTGCATCATTTGTAAAATAAGGGCAATCATAATACTGTACAGGATTGTTGGGAGAATTAAATGAGATCACTTATGGGCAGTGCTGGGCCTGGCATACAGTTAATACCCAAGGAAGATCAGCTGTCAATGGTGCCGAACTTGCTGCTTCTGAATCTCCTTGAGCATCCATGGTCCTTATTTAAGAATATGTACTGGGTGAGGGGGTGCCTGGGTGGCTCAGTCATTGAGCGTCTGCCTTCGGCTCAGGTCATGATCCCAGGGTCCTGGGATCGAGCCCCACGTCAGGCTCCCTGCTCCACGGGGAGCCTGCTTCTCCCTCTTCCGGTCCCCCTGCTTGTGTTCCTTCTCTCGCTTTGTCTCTCTCTGTCAAATAAATAAAATCTTAAAAAAAAAAGAATATGTACTGGAGGAAGAAAAGAATATGTACTGGGAGGGCACCAGGCATCTTGCCCAAGCCAAGGTGACCCCTGTGTACAACCTGCCCCCAGGCCTGCCCCCAGCCTCCACCCCAGCTGAGGGGATGCTATCCACAATAGACGGATGCTGAAACTCCCTCCCCAAAAGCTTATCTCTGCAGCACGCCCAGTAAGTGCCTCCCCGACCCTGCTGACCACTTCACACCCCACCCAGCTGCTTCTGAGGGTCCAAGGTAGGACACTGAGGCTGCTTAATGAGAGGGTACAGGCCTCTGCCTAATCAGACCATCCCGGACAGCTTGGAGAGGCTGGTTTTCTTCTATTTATAGTTACACTTCTCTGCCATTATGGTGCATCTCTAGTTTGGGAGCTCTTTTATTATGTTTTCTTGATGCCTTCTTCATGTGGGTAAGTGGAAAAATAAATGAAAGGGAAAATCAGTTTTATGGTTAGGAAAAACTGCCAGGGGGCAGGGCAGGCTTTATGTTCACTGCCTTGATGGCACGTCTAGGGTGTCCTGGAGCGTCAGAACAGGACACGACCTTTCCTGGGTGTGGTTATGGGGTGCTCATGAGGTAGGGTGCCCTTGGCTATAGGAACAGACTGGAGCTTGAATACTGGCTTTACCATTTGTTCCCTGGCTGCCCTTGGGTAGGTCATACCTCTCCAGGCCTCATCTGCCTTACCTTTAAAATGAGATCATAGGCTGGCTCAACTTCCTGGTGGGCTGGAATGCACGGTCCCCTTGGAGATGACAAAGGGCAGACTAGCAACAAGAGCAGGAAAGGCTGAGGCTCAATTCTGGCCTGCCCTAGGTGCCCAAAACCCCCGTCTCCATGCCTTTTGGGACCCACAGAACTGCTACCCCTTCCCACTTTTCTGCTGTGACCAACTCCCCTGGGAGGCAGGGGAGCCCAGAGTGACCAGGCCAGGATGAGAAGAGCAGTCCTGTCTGGAATAAGGACTGTCCTGCAGCCCCTGCATGGAGAAGTAGGAGTTAAATGGTCATAGTGGGTCACCAAGTTGCAGTCACAGATCTCCCTGGCACATGAGTCCATTTTAGGAGGGTGGCCTGGCACTTCTCACTATGGAGCAAGGCCTGACTTATTTTAAGCTGGGTGGAACAAAGGGCTCGGTGTCTCTGGTTTGTGGTCTGTGCACATGGCAAGGCTGTGGTGGCAGGGACACCAGCAGGCCCAGCTCACAGCCCTCATCTGACCTACTGTGGGCCAGCATGCCTGCAGGGATGCCCATTCTCCATCCCAAAAGCCTGGCTGGACTCAGGCTGAGTGGATAGGGAAGGTCCATCCATAGGCTCCTGCCTGAGGCACTTGAGCAGGGCAGGGCAGATGGCTGGATAGCCAAGATCATGTCCAGAGGCTGTGGCTGGGTCAAGGTCACTCAGCCATGATCTGTACAGGTCTTTAGGTGGAGGGACTAGGACCATTTTGTGAGATGGGAAAGCTGGGGCAGGGAGCAGGCAGGGGAGGGTGGAGGAGGGGCAGGTGGGAGGAATGGGTGGGTGTAGCACGCAGCTGTTATACTTGAGCCAGACCACCTGGGTTTAAGCCCCAGCTTGGCCAGTTACCAGATATCGTATGACCTTGGGAAGTTACTGAACCTCTTTGTTCCTCCACTTACCCATTTATAAAATGGGGATAATGGCAGTAACTTACACCAAGGGCCACTGAGAGGGTTAAATGAGTTCAGTGTAAATCACTTAGAAACAGGCCTGGCACTTGGTCAGTCCTCTGTGGCCCAACCCTGCCCTGCCCCTGCTTTGTCCCTTTGTGAGTAGATGACCAGACAGTTGGTCACCTGTGACCCTCTCCTCTTGTAAGGGGCAGGAAAGGAAGGACCGTGGCCTTCGGGCAGGCAGCGAGGTCAGGGCAGGCTCTCCCTGTAACTTCTTGGCCCACGTTCTGCTCAGGAAGGGACATCAGCCACATTCTCAGCTTTCCTCCACACCCCTCATCTTTTGTTGTTCTTGTCAGCGTGTACCACGTCTGATACCCTGCCGTGTCAGTCAGGACCCTCAGTGACTCTGACACTTTGGTTTTTCCTCTCAGTGGTCCCAGTGACGGTGTACCTGGCTGCCCAGGTTAGCATACCCAATGTCCTTCATGTGAGGTGCTGCCCCAGCTGTCAGCAGGTGTGGCTGTCCACAGACTCAGGACTGCATGGCCTAGTGCCCCTGTCCCAGAACAGACTTGGATTCTGGTCCAGGCTGCTGCACTAGCCAGATGTGTGGCCTCCATCAAATCACTGGGCTGCTCTGAGCCAGTCTTCTCACTGGCCATGTAGGGATGATGATTCCTACCTCAAGGGTCATTTGAGGACTGGATGAGAGAACAAATGGAAACACCTGCCTGGGCCTGCATTTAGGAGCTGCTCAGCTCCTCCCACAGACCTCAGTGACTCACTGGGGGAGCAGGGGACCCAAGGACCAATAGAGCTTGTTCTGCCAGTTTCATTTCCTTCATTTCTTACCAGCCTACTCCCCATCTGCCAGCCCACCACCTTTGTCCTTGTTCAGGCCTCTTCAGACCTCTGTTCTCACCCCTCAGTCCATTCTCCACACTCAGAATGAACTTTAGAACACATGAATCAGGTCGTGGTACTCTCTGCCTACAACCATCTATGGCTTCCCACTGTCGTCAGGGTAAGGTTCAAGTTACTTAACCAGACCCATGAGACCAGTGTGATCCGTCCCTGCCCACTACTCATCACTCCTACCGCAACTGCCGCCAGCATATTCCATATTCCACAATTTGCATGGAGTGACTTGTCCCCTGGACATGCCTTGCACTTTACATCTCCAACTTTCATCTGCAGTTCATGGAATAAGCTGGATTTGGCTTCTGCAAACCCCCTCTCCCCCAACTCTCTCTATTGGAAAAACTCAGGTAGCCACCATTGCATAATCAAATATATATCCTATTCAGACCTTTCCCTACCTCACCGTGGGAAGCCTCCAGGGAGGACAGCAGGTTGTGGTGTGCCTGTTTTCTTTCTTGCTCCAGCTCATCCTCCATTTGCTAGCCGCTCTGTTATCCCTGTCTTTGAGGATGGATTAAGGTGGGGGAGTGAGGAGGAGAGAGAAGCAAGAGGCCCGAGAAGGGCTTCTTTTCCCTGGATCTAGAATCTGACATTCTGGCTTTCCCTGTGGCACATAGATAACTTCTGGATCTTTCCCAACTGGGCACTTTCATGGGTTCCTCAGAGACCCTTCTCCCCCCTTCCCACTAGGAACCCCCAAACACAGTTCTTTTGCATGGGGTTCCTCCCCCCAAGTGGCTGCTTGTGGCCCACCCAATCCTCTTTCACTGCCTCCTCACTTGGGCAGGATTCCTTTAGGATGACCCCAGGCCAGGCCCTGTCTGTTGGTGGTTTGGGGGTGAGTGTGGAGCCCAGGCATCTGTAAGATGCTGTGAGAAATTTGGATGTTAACATTCTAAAAATGTGGAGGATCCCCCGGAGGGACTGTGAAGCAGGGGAGTGACATGATTAGTGTCTACTGTGATAATCCAGGCAGAAGACTGTGGTGTCTTCCCTGGGATGGGGGCTGCAGAAGCAGCACAACCCCCTGCTAGTTGCTGACAAAAGCAGGCAGCAGAGGAAGTGGCCTTGCTGAGCTGGTAAAGCTTGGAGCTGCTTTCTGCCTTCTCAAGTTGGGGTCCTCAAGGGGTCACATCCTCAGAGCCTTGTGGAGGTCAAGCCTGAGTCACGGCAGCTGAACCGGGACTCTCCCCGTGCAAACACTTTCAGGGAATGTGATTTCACAACTCCTCAGGACCTGGTCCAACACTGCTGAGCTCCCCCCGCCCCCCGTATGTTTTCCTGGGGTTGTGCCTGAGTCCCGATCTCGTGGTTGAGCACTTTTCAATCTTCAGAGTAAGAGATAAGTAAACTCAGTGTGGGACCCTTTGTTGCACCACCCTACACCTTCTCTTTGGCCTGTATGGGGTCCTGCTGAGTGCCTTAGACTCTCTTTCCAGAGAAAATGGCTCCCAAATACAAAAGTCAAAATTTGCAAGATTCCTCATCTTTTAGGAAAGATCCCTGTTGGCGCCTGGGTGGCTCAGTCGGTTAAGTGTCTGCCTTTGGCTGAGGTCACGATCCCAGAGTCCTGGGATCAAGCCCCTCATCGGGCTCCTTACTCAACGGGGAGTCTGCTTCTCCCTCTGCTCTTCACCCTGCTTGTGCTCTCCCTTGTTCTCTCTCTCTCAAATTAATAAATAAAATCTTCTTTTTTTTTTTTTTAAATATTTTATTTCTTTATTTGACAGAGAGAGACACAGCGAGAGAGGAAACACAAGCAGGGGGAGTGGGAGAGGGAGAAGCAGGCTTCCTGCTGAGCAGGGAGCCCGATGTGGGCCTTGATCCCAGGACCCTGGGATCATGACCTGAGCCGAAGGCAGACGCTTAATGACTGACCCACCCAGGCGCCCCTAAAATCTTTTTTTTTTTTAAGGGCAAGGTCCCTGTTATAATTTAGTGGTTCAGCTGGTGGGCCCTGGAGTGGAATTTCCTGTCTTGGTGCTGCTTCTACTACTTACTGACTGTGAGACCTTAAGTTACATAGAGTCTCTAAACCTCAGTTTTCTTTCTTTTTTTTTTTTTAAAGATTTTATTTATTTATTTACTTGAGAGAGAGAGAGAGAGAGAAACAGCATGAGAGGGGATAGGGTCAGAGGGAGAAGCACGCTCTCCGCCGAGCCGGGAGCCCGACGTGGGACTCGATCTCGGGACTCCAGGATCATGACCTGAGCCGAAGGCAGTCGCTTAACCAACTGAGCCACCCAGGTGCCCTAAACCTCAGTTTTCTTATCTTTAAAACGGAAGCAGCAATGATGGCTCTTTTATAAGGTTTTGAGAGGATTAAAATGTAGGGTAACCAACTTGTCCCTGTTTGGGACTCTCCTATTTTCACACCGGAAGTGCTGCTTCCAGGGAAACCCCCCAGTGGTTGACAGACTAAGACAATTGGGCACCCCAGTTGTAAATGACACCCATTATGTAAATGACAATGTCCAGAAAGCAATTAGCCCAGTGCAGGCAGTTCATCCAGGTTCCATTACGGTCAGCTAATACTATTGGTCTTTTCCCTAATTAATCGATGTGATAGGAACGTTGCCTGGGGGATTCGGAGTCCAGGACTCTGTTCACTGTTCTGTCCCCCTCCTGCTCTAAAGGCTTCCTGGGTACCCCTCCATCCTCCCTGGGGCCTCAATTTGTTCACCCATCAAATAAAGGAGATGAACTTGAGAGTCGCTGGGGATTCTTCCCACTAAAGCCTGTGAGATTTATTCAGGGACGCCCTCCCAGTGCCTGGTAAGGCAGCCTTGAATACAGATGGTACCAGGTATGCATTTGTCTGCTTGACATGTCATTGAGCAAAGCCCACGCACGTTCTAGCAACACAGTCTGCCTCAGGAGAAGTCTGAATTGTAAGTTTCATTCGCACCTTGATGGTGACGTTTTACCTACAGCTAGGGCTGATTTGGCTCTTGGAAATCTTGACCTACGTGTTGGGGGGAAATGACAAGATAATTGATGTTCTTGTGCTTTCGTGAGGTTAGCAGTCAGCCCCAGGAATGAGTGTGTCTTCAAGAAAGGGAGATTTTCCCCAGGAAAGCCTTTTTCCTTGAGGGGAATGCAAAGGGTTGCTTCTTCTCCTGGGGCAGGTGGAATCTAGGTTTTAACCCCTCTTCGTGGGACCTACCCCAATATCCAGATTTCAAGTAAAGCCACATGTCCCAGTAGGAAATAACTGGGATCCCCCAAGATCTGGGGTTTGTGAGTCCTTGAGGGCATAAGTCCTAAGTTATCAACCTCTCCTAACTGTGTATCCTAGTATAGTACTGGACTCACAGAAGATGCTCAGTAATCGATCTGCTTTACTTTGTCATTCCCAGGCACTTCACTCTTAGGGGCCTCTGCACACATCCTGTCAAGTTGCCTGCAACATGCTCAGTTGATAAGAAGGGCTGTTTTATTTTAGCTCTAATGAGGAGGATAATGCTCAGGTGGGACAGAGCTCCCCAGACTTTGGGATGTGTACCCCTTTCAGATTATTTGATGATTGTCTAGTTGGGTCCTGGGGAAGAGGGGCAATTGCCCCTGAAGAGAATAATTGACTTAGTTAACTGTCCTGGAAATGATTAATTTTTAGGCCAGAAATGAAGCTAGTCTTAGTACTGGAGGAGGGAGAGACTTATTTTTTTTTCTGGGGCTGCTTGAGAGGCCTCCAGATTCTGAGATACAGAGATGGGGGTTTACATCCTGGTTTGTCTGGGACTGTCCAGGTTTTAACACGGAAAGTCCTGCATCCCAGGAAACTCCTCAGTCCCAGCCCAAGTGGGACAGTTGGTCACCCTACACAGAGATGTCTGGGTGGTTCCAGCATGGGGACCAAGTGCCCACACTGAGGCAGGAAAGAGCAAGGAAGCAGATATAGAGGCCCTACCAGTCAACTGCTGTTGGCTTGGAGGGGTCGGTGGAGGACTAATGGGTGATCACAGCGGAGGCCATAGCAGTGGCCAAAGACAAGCCATTTCTGAGGCAAATGACTTTTGGGAGACCTGACATCTGGCAAAGAGGCTTGTCAGGACTGATCTTTTGGCTCCAAAAGCCTGAGTGGGGCCTTAGGGTGGCCAGGGAGGCCAGCAGTGCTCAGCTGAGTGGCCATCTCAGGGTCGTTGGCAACAGAGGCAGCCTCATAGCCAAAAAGCTGGCATATGCTCTGAAGCACAAGTTAGTCCCCAGGAAAAGCTCAGATTTTCCGGGGTGGGGGGGGTTCACTTGCATAGGGTGCTAAACCCAGCCAGATGCTGGTAGGAGCTCAAGCTCTGACATGAGGCATGAGAGAAGGTTCACCCTAACTTTGTTCTGGGCTGGTACAGTAGGCTGAATAATGGCTTTCCCCTTTCTCCCCAAAGATATCTCCATCTTAATCCCCAGAACCTGAGAATGTTAGCTTATATGGCAAAGGGGATTTTGAAAATGTAATTAAGTTAAGGATCTTGAGATGGGGAGATTATCCTGGGTTATCTGGGTGGGCCCTTAAAATAACCACAGGTGTCTTTAGAAGAGGGAGGGAAGGTCACAGAAGGAAGCTGGAAAGGTGATGTGATGATAGAAGGGGAGGTGGAGTGATGTGCTTTGAAGCTGAGGAAGGGGCCACAAGCCAAGGAATACAGGTGGCCACTGGAAGCCAAGAAGGCAAGAATTCTTCCCTCAGGGCCTCTTAAAAGAACCAGCCCTGCTCACACCTTGACTTGAACCCAGTGAAACTGATTTTGGACTTCTGACCTCCAGACCCATAAGAGAATATATTTGTTTTCACCATGAAGTTTGTGTTGATTTGTTGTAGCAGCAATGTGAAGCTAATACTACTGACAAGTTGGGAACCACAGTTTGGCCATGTCCTATTTCTCACATTTATCTTCACAGCATACCTCACAGGGCTGAGAAAAGTGGGAGAGAACACAGAGATCCCTTCTGGTGTAACTTTTCTGAGGAATAGGCTGCCCAGAGTTTTAGACCAGCACCTAGAACAGAACTTGAAACATGGTAGTTGCCAAAAAAAATTTTGCAAAGTGAATGAATACTTTTAGTCTGGTGATTGAATAGCTCCTGAAAGGAGAAGAAATGCCCTCCAGGCATGACCAATATGGACTCTCATTGAAAATCCTAGGTCCCAACCCCAAGAGTGCCCGTCTTCAGACCCAAGGGCTTCAGGGGGTCTCACTAGATGAGTCAGCTGGGGAGGGATTGTCAGGTAGTTTAACCAAAACTTTGAACACATCCAAAAATTTCTCAACCAAGACACACTATACAACATGAGAAGATTATTAAAAGTCCCCATTGCGTCTCATATTTTATATGGTGCCATGTGACTTTTATTTATTTATTTTTATTTTTTTAAGTTTATTTTTTTTTTTTAGTAATCTCTACACCCAGTGTGGGGCTCAAACTCATGACCCCAAAGTCAAGAGTTGCATACTCTTCCAACTGAGCCAGCCAGGCACCCCTGTTTCTGGGAAATGGGAACTGGCTTTAGGAAGCCACAGGATCCCTTCTTGCTGCGCAGACACCTGACCTGGGGCATCTGCTGGCTCTTGACATTGAACACACATCCACTCTGGAATTGGGCATAGAGACTAAAATGGTTTTCAAAAACTTGGAGGAACAGACTATTTTGTTAAAGAAAAAGAAATTATTCCTCTCACTAAGAGCTTTCAGGGGAACAACATTGTGTCCAAGGTACCAACTTCTTCATAAGGAAAATTAGGGAAGCACTCTTTTCTCTCATTCTTAGCAACTAAGGTGGAAATGTGCAGGTTTGGATTGATTCGTCACAAATCTATAAGAGGAATGTCCAGAATACTCAGCGGCTATGTGAGGGCACCTAGGGGCTCATTTTGGCTGTTGAGAGAGAGGTCTGAGGTGATGCAGAGGGGGCAGTGAGGGGGCTCCTCCAACCTCTGGTGATGGAGTTCCCACTGTTTTTGTCCTGGCTTGGTTGTGATCCCTATCCACCAGGCTGGACACCCACAGGGCACAGACTACCTGTGCCTTGTCCACTGTGAGCTCTGCAGTGCCCATTCCTGGACTTGGCATAAGTAGATATTCCATAAATGCTTCCAGAATTTCACTGAATTATCCCTGCAGCTCAGATAGTGGATACTAACGTGACAGGCCACATAGTTCTGTTGGCAAAAGCTCTTCCTTCTCCTGGCCTTCTCAGAAGTGAGGTCTGTGGATGAGATCATGTGTCACTCGGCCCTGGGCCCCAACCAGCCAGCACCATTGATCCCAGGGCTGTTCAGTCCGTCGACTCACCCAGAGCCCCAGAGTCACCTGCACCAAGCAAATGGGAAGTTGGCTTTCCTGTTTCTTCCTCTCTTTGGTCCCTTCCTTCCACTCATACTGGTGGGGCATCAGGTTAACCAGTCAGTGTTCTAGGTGCTGCAGATATAAGACAGGCAAGAACCTTGCTTGGAAAGCTCTTTACTGAAGTGCACAGAGAAAGAGGTTGATCTTTGCTTCTCAAAGAGATAAGCTAAGAGGACTTTATTACATATTACCCAAAGGAGTGGATGTTCACCACTGTGGGCCTTCTGTATCCATTTCTTCTTCCCTTTGGTGATATACTCCACATTTTATTTGAATGTCCATCCTTCCCCTATGCAGTCCCTGCACTTCCCATCCTCCCCAGCCGCACAGGCAGGCCTTGATAGAGTGAAGCCGGTCAGCATGTCCCATCCACCTGGCCCTAGTGATTGGCTAATGGTTGGACACCCGACCCAGTCTGGATCACCTGGACCAGAGGGACTTTTGATGGGTGCCTGGGAAGATGTTTTCTTGATAATATGGAGAAAGACCCACTGACTCTTCTGGATGGTCAGAGTGTAGACATGCGTTTGGAACAGCTTTGACCTCTTTATGGCGTTAGGTGTGGCTAGGCTGGGGAATGAAGCCCATAGCCAGAGGCAGTCAGGCCTGAGAGAATCCCAGAGCAGTGGAGTCACTGCCCAGCCTGAACCTTGGCTGGAGCCTCAGCCACCTCTGGACTCTGAGGTTATGTGAGCCAATCCACTCTCTTTATTGTTTGCATTAGTTTGGATTGGGTTTTCTGTGTCCTGCAGCTGAGAGCATACTAGCTGATCTTATTGAAGAGGAATTTCAAATCTGGTTGCAAGGTCAAGACTGAGGCAGTCCAGGGGCGCCTGGGTGGCTCAGTTTTTAAGCGTCTGCCTTTGGCTCAGGTCATGATCCCAGGGTCCTGGGATCGAGCCCCACATCGGGCTCCCTGCTCCGTGGGAAGCCTGCTTCTTCCTCTCCCACTCCCCCTGCTTCTGTTCCCTCTCTTGCTGTGTCTCTCTCTGTCAAATAAATAAAATCTTTAAAAAACAACAACAAAAAAGACTGAGGCAGTCTGAGTTTAGGGGAAAGAGGGCCAGGCACTGGTTAGTGACCCATTCAAAGCCCAACAGCCTTGCATCCCCAGCTCAGAAGTGGGAAGGAGACCTGAATATGGACCGAGGAGCCTAGGCCGGTGGGGTGAGGAGAGGGCTAGTGCCCAGTCCCTCGCCCCAGCCTTGGCTGGCTGCTCCCTTACTTTCATGCCACCTGACTAGTAAATGCAGAGTGTAGTCCACTTAAAGAAATCAGAGCAGCTGCCCCTTCAAAGCAGGAAAGATGTGTGTAGGTGGGTGGGGAGGAGGCGGATAATTATGCAGGGAAAATAGTTTTCTTGATATTCTTCTGGAAATGTGCATGGAGCGCAGGGAGCAGCAGGAAAGATGAAACGAAAGGGAAAATGTATAGTAGAGGATGTGCATTGTGCCCTCCAAAGGGGCATAGGATGGAGTGCGCCGCACATCACATGCTTATCTGACCATAGCACCCTTTTCCGGGGAGCATCTGAGACAACATGGGAAACCTCCAGACAGGGGACTTCATCCATGAATGACTAAAGGATTTGTTGGGAAGGATTGAGTCCTCCTTTTGTGTGTGTGTTTGTACAACATACTGACTCTTCCTCATGACCAGTGGGGCTGGGTGCCATTTGCATTTCACACCTGGACTTTTCATGTTCTGGGGAAGGAGAAGGGAGCTCTTGCCTAGCAAGAGAGGAAGCTGCAGTGTGCTAGGGAGAGCTAGGAGCTCCATGTGCTGTTTCTTTGCCCCCGTAGGGGTCTGCCCACAGATTCCATGTACCCTGCATGCTTTGAGCGGCAGAGGGACACCACCAAACTTTGAGAAGCAGCTCTGAGTCTGTGAACATTGGAATGCCAATAATTATCCAGCTGCGAGTAACCTGAACATTTCTTAGGGCTATTTCTGTGTAATTATAAATATTTGAGGATATCAAACTCCCAGGTTACACATTGAGGGTATTATTTGAGCAATGGCTGGCTGCAGAGCTGAAAATGCAAACATCCTTTCATTCCTCCCTCCTGGAGCACTTAGAATATTTTATGGGATTCAAGAGAAAAAAAGTTTCAGTTGAGAAAAAAAAAAAACAAAAAAACCCTGGAAGCAAAGTCAGTTGCTAATATTTCTAAATAGCTCTAAATCAAAAAAGAGGAATGTGACCACTTTACTTAATTGTGGTGGGTTTGCGATGCATTTTCTCTATGGGTTACAAAAGCAATTACCATCAAACAACCTACTTGTGCCTCCGTTGTGATAAAATGTTCCCTCTAATGGAGCTGACATGCCAAGCAAAGGGCCTTTTAAAGCACTTAATGCTTCCAGAAGTGTTCGCATGTGTGGGGCTCCTTGGTGTGCACTGAGATCCCATGACTGGCTCCCTCTAAGGACATGTCAGGGTGCAGGGGATTCTGAGTAGGAGCTAGGTCCTTTGAGGCAGCCGCCGAGGTCTGGGGCACAAGCAAGGTCTTTGCTGCCCTGGATCTGTCAGTGGCCCCCATGAAGCCTTGGGACCTGTCCAGCCTCCTACCCTCATACCCTCAGTCACCCTATCCTGTCTGTCCATCCCCTGAAGTCTCATATCTCCTCACCTGCTCCCCATCTGCGTTCCTCCCACCCTGGAAAACAGGGACCATCTCCCATAGACACATGCATAAGCGGTCCTTCTATCTTCTGCTTTGAGCCTATCCCCTCCTGCCGCAGCTTCCCCACAGTTCCTGGGGGTTGCCACTCATTCTCCAGACCCCCAGTGCTCCAGGATACCATGGCTCCTGTGCCCTTGAACAAACCCCTCCAGCCTTTGAGGCTCCTACATGCTGTACTGCACCCCCTCCTCCTTCTCTGCCCTTGCTCTGGGCCCTGGCTCACCCTTTCTCACCTCAAAGAACTGCCTTCAGCTTGGGTAACTTTAACAAGGTGTGAATGGCCCATCACAGGAGCCAGGTCACAAACTTTCCTGATGCCCTTCCACTTCCAGACCTGACAGTCTTGGCCACTAGGCGACACCTCAGCCACACTGAGCGCCCTGTGTCTCCCTCACCCTCCCTCCCTGCTCCTGCAGAGGTCTCTGGTCCCTAGCCCCGAGGATTTTGTTTCCTCATTTCTGGCTGGGACCCTGTGGCCATCCCTCTGCCTCCCTCTCAGGCCCCTGAACCCCATCATCTCCATCCCTCCACCCCGGTGCTGCCATCTAAGGCCCCTTAGCCAGCCCCGGAGAGAATCCTGACCCCGCAGCCTCCCTCGCCCCTACCCCACCCTGGCTTCTGTCCCCATTTCCTAAGGTCACAGCTAGACGCCCCTAAAGACGTGTTAATGTTAAAAGTTCTTTAGAGTAAAATAACCAGGACTCTTCTCCCCCACCCCACCCCCGTAGATGGGGGCAGCTGGCAGGGGGCATCTTCCGAGACACTAGGGCAGCATCCCAGCTTGCTTCCCAGGTGCGCGGTGGGCGCGGCGGGAGGAGAAACAATCCAACATCGGTTTGAAAGCTCAAGGTCCTCACACAAAGGTGGGATTGGATTAAGCGGGACCGATCCGGGAGGCTGCGCTCCCCAGACGACGCTCCAGCCGCCCGCTCCAGGTCCCTTTCCAGTTCACCATCCTTTGTTGAGGGAGCGAGAAGAGGATTCGGGACGAGGGGGGCAAACCCAGGTGGACCCAGGTCGTGGCTCCGGCCAGAGTTCTCTGCCCAGACACAGGCGGGCCGCCTCGTCCCCGCAGCGCGGGCCCCGGGCGCCCCCTGGAGGCTGTGTGCTCAGCCCAGACCCGGGAGGGTGTGCCCACGAAGAACTTCCTGCCCATCAACTAGAAAAATAACCCCCATAAAAGTGGACAAAGGACAGGAACAGAAACATTTGAAATGAAATACAAATGCCCAATAAAACGTTAACCTGACTTTTACATAGGCAGGATCTGTTGCAATTCATTACATGCTTCGCTCCTTTAAATCTCTCAGCAACACTGCTGAGGAGAGGGGCGCCTGGATGGCTCAGTCGTTAAGCGTCGGCCTTTGGCTCAGGTCATGATCCCAGGGTCCTGGGATCAAGCCCCACGTTTGACTCCCTGCTCCGCGGGAAGCCTGCTTTTCCCTCTCCCACTCGCCCTGCTCATGTTCCCTCTCTCACTGTCTCTCTCTGTCAAAAAATAAATCTTAAAAAACAAAACAAAACAACAACAAAAAACAACACTGCTGGGGAGAGACAGAGTACTCCCATTCTGTGATTGAGTAAACTGAGGCACAGGACTTGCTCAAGCCCACACATAAAGTGACAGGGCTAGGATCTGACCCAGCAGCCTGACACCAGATTCTATGGCCTTACTCACTACAATTAGACTGACTCTAATATATGAAATGTATACATTCTGGCTAAAAAACAAAGTGTAAATTAAAACAATTCATTCAGTAAATTTATTCTACAAGTATTTACTGGATGACTACTGTGAGCCAGGCCCTATACTGGGTGCAGGGAAATGGATACCAAAACACACAAAACATTAAACTTACATTTCAGTGGCGAGAGACAGACAATAAATAAACATGAAACTATAGTCTGTGGCAAGTAGGGTAAGTGCTTGGGGAAAAATAGCAGGGTAAGGGGGGGGAAAGGAGGGCTATTTAAATCAGATGATCAGATCCTTCTTTTTGAGAAGGTGACACTTGAGCAGAGACCTAAAGAAAGTGAGGGAGAGAGTCTTGTGGTTATCTGTGGGGAGAGTATTCCAGGGAGAGCAAGGTCCCTGAGGCCAGTGCTGAAGGCACTGTCTGCATAGTCAGCAGGAGGTGGTGGGCTCCTGTCTAGCCACTGTGGTCCATTGCCTGTGCCCAGGGCTATGCTAGGCATTTGGGAAGGAAGTCTTGCTTGTTAACCATTCAGTGGGGGTGATGCTCATCTTTGCCCTGGGTATTCACTCACTTCCCTGCAACTGGCCCCATGTGACAATTGTCCCTCATGAGTCTCAGCAGAAGATGAGATGATCTGGGGAAGTGGAAGGGAAAGCCCCCACTAATATTTGGATGGGGATAACTCACCCAGATTCCAGGTCTCTGGGCTGGGACAGCAGCAAAATTTAGCCATTTATTTATTTATTTTTAAAGATTTTATTTATTTATTTGAGAGAGAGAGCTCAAGTACAAGTACGGGGGAAGGGGCAAAGGCAGAAGGCAGAAGGAGAGGGAGAAGTAGACTCCCCGCTGCGCAGGGAGCCTGATGATCCCACTGACAGATCCCAGGAGCTGGGATCCAGCTGAGCCACCAACTGAGCCACCCAGGCACCCCAAAATTTAGCCCTTTAAATGTGTTGAGAGAGCTCAGTTGGTTGACTTGGGAACATGAATGAAGAACTCCAGGGAGGAGGTGGTTAGTAGCTGGTGCAGATGCTGGAAGGAGGAGACAGAGGGGTCACGAGATGTTCAGCCCAGTGGTGGTTCAGATATGAGAAAGCAGAAACTCAGAAAACAGAAATTAGGAGACAGGGAAAGGAAACTCAGAGTGAAGCGGTGGACTGTTGGTTGAGGACCCAACTCTTGGTTTTGGCTCAGGTCATGATCTCAGGGTCATGAGATCCAGTCCTGCGTTGGGCTTCGCACTTAGCGCAGAGTCTGCTTGAGATTCTCTCTTTCCCTCTCCCTCTGCCCTGCCCCCCTGTGCACACACACTCTCTCTGTCTCTAAAAATAAATAAATAAGTCTTTTAAAAAAAACTATAAAAATTGCTTATGTTTTATATGGTGAACTGCCCTATGGTTCAGTGTTGAGAAACTGTTGATTCTTATGTCCACCTGGGCTCTTTTGAGTCCTGCTTGGACCACCTTAAAAAGGTGTGAGTTTGTTTTCGAGGTGAGCACAAACTGAGGCAGAACCTGGAACAGAAAACAGCTGGGAGTAAGGGCTGCTGTGGGAGCCAGCTGGTATCTCCATCTCTCTCCCAGGGTCACACAGTCTCTCTCTGAGCTTGCTCTCTTCTCAACCAACAGCACCTTTGTCCCCCCCACCCCCCCGCCCCCTTCACTCTGAGTTTCCTTTCCCTGTCTCCTAATTTCTGTTTCCTGAGTTTCTGCTTTCTCATAACTGAACATGTCACTGGGCTGAACATCTCGTGACCTCTCTGTCTCCTCCTTCCAGCATCTGCACCAGCTACTAACCACCTTCTCCTTGGAGTTCTTCATTCATGTCCCAAGCCAGCTCATCTATTTTATGCCAGGGCACATCATCTATCTCTGGACAGTCCCGTTCAGGTTCAACCACTGGGGCCAAAAAGGGAGGGCATCAAGGTAGCCAACACGAGGCTGTCCCTTCTGCCAGTGCCCAGGCTGATACAAGCGCTGCTATTAGACTGTCTTCGACAGTCCCCAATTCATTTTTTAATTCTGTTTACCCATGCTTGCATTTCAATTTTTGACCTTTGTATTGTTGTCCAGAGGTCTTTTAAGGGTCCTTAAAAAATCCTCAGGCACCCAGCCTGCTTCCCTGCAGAGGCTCCTACCCAGATGCCTGGCAGGGGGAGGGTCATTTGTAATTAAACAGGAAGTCCCTTCTTCCTCCTGCTTTAGTCTCACCTTTCATCAAAAAAGGGAGGGGAGACCATATTTAATAAACACCATCCATTAGATTAGATCGACGGTCTCCAAATATTGCATTTCTTCCAGAAACAGTATCTCTTGCCCTCACAGAAGAGCATGTGGTCAAGAGGAAATTGAATCAAGTCCTTTAATCAGCCGCAGTAGTATTTGAATCATTTAATTTAGGATCTGACAACCACAAATTACTTTATTTTCCAGGCCAATTTTAGCCGACCAGGAGAGCTGGCCTAGTCCAACTCATGCTTAATAAATCACTCCCTTGCCTGAATGTGGGAAGTTTGGGGAAGAGATTTTTCTGGGGCTTTTCAAACATAATCAAAAACAATCTCCCATGCTATGTGTGCCTGACGTGAGTCCTCAGCCGTGCTCCCTTTGCATGGCTTTGGGATTGTACAGTGAGCCCTCTCGCTGAGAGAGCCAGGGACACAAAGCAGGGAGCTGTCGCCTCTGCAGCCTGTGCTCTTTATTCCCAGCTCCAAGTTCTTATGGCTAGGAAAACAAGTCAAATCAAATTAGATGCCAGACACAAGCTGCTTGTTGCAGCTCACCCTCTTATGCCTCGGACTTTTCAACACCTGCCGAAACCCCTTCCCTGGAAAAAATGAAAGAGGAGCTTCTGATTTCAGATAACACCAGTGGGACACCCCAGATGTGGCCTCTTCCGGAGTCATGTTAAATCACCTGTGAAGTCCCAGTGAAGGGCAAAGTGCAAGATTTCTCCTTCAGAACTAGTCTACATGTCAGTGTGTCTGAGCCCCTGGCAGACGCCTCCCCTGGCCACCGGGCAGACGGAGCTGGGCTGAGAAAAACCCATGGGACTTCATTCTGTCCCTCCTTCAAGCTACAGCCATGTGTCTGTACTAAGGGCTTGCTTTTAGGCCACTCTGCTTATGTTGCTCATTTTTCTCCATTGATTCCAAGGAGACAAAGTGGCAAGAAGGAGGCTGGGGGGACAAGGCAGGATGCGTGGAGTTATTGGGGGCATGTTGCATTCCCGGAGTTATAGTACTGATAAACAAGTGGCATTAAGAGAGGAAGAATCTCGAGTGGGCCAGTGCATGCAGGGAATTGTAAATTTTAATTTATTTGTTTTTTAAATTCTTTTTTTTTTTTTTAAAGATTTTATTTATTTGACAGAGAGAGAGCACACAAGCAGGGGGAGCAACAGAGGGAGAGGGAGAAGCAGGCTCTCTGCTGAGCAGGGAGCCCAATGTGGGGCTCAATCCCAGGACCCTGGGATCACGACCTGAGCTGAAGGCAGATGCTTAACCCAATGAGCCACCAAGATTCCCTGGGAATTGTAAATTTTAATGAAATTCAGTTTGAGTTTCTGTCTTAGTCAAGGATGTGTTGATGTGAAAATAGAACCATCAGCAGCCAAGGTTACAAAGGGGAGGGTGTACCTGCAGAGACCTGGGAAATCCTGGGATGGAGCCAAATGTGAGAGCCTTCCAGGCCTCCTGGGAACTGTATGGTCACAGGTAGCATCTCCCTGGCACAAACCTGGGGCTGCTCACCCATCTCCTGTCTCTGGGCACCCCTCTCTGCAGATGGGCTATTGGTTCCTGCTCGCCCCCCTCAAAACTTGAACTCACACAAACATGGCTCTGGGTTCATCTGGTCATGACACTTGACCCAGTACTTGGAGAGCTGCTATCCACCAAGGAAACTCCCTTCTGGCCCCTTTGTGGGGGGTCTTCAGGGACAGAGTGCCCCATGCACCGTTGTCAAAGTCCTGGGCAGCTGTAGGGCCCCTGTGCTAGATAGGTGTTTGTTAGGAGACCCCACCTGAAACTTGTCTAAACAGCAGCTGCCCATACTTAAGAATGGAGCTTTGGGGGAGGGCTGCTGAAGCCCCTAATCCCTCACATTGTCACCACCACTGCCTGAACCCCCACCACAGTGCCGGGCCTGACTTACTTAAGTAAATCTTGACTCTGCCATTCATCCTTGTGTAACTTGGAGCGCCTTTCTTAATTTCTGATGCTTGAAAGTGGAACAGGGCGGGCGCCTGGGTGGCTCAGTTGGTTAAGCGACTGCCTTCGGCTCAGGTCATGATCCTGGAGTCCCGGGATCGAGTCCCGCATCGGGCTCCCTGCTCGGCAGGAAGTCTGCTTCTCCCTCTGACCCTCCCCTCTCTCATGTGCTCTCTCTCATTCTCTCTGTCTCAAATAAATAAATAAAATCTTTAAAAAAAAAAAAAGAAAAGAAAGTGGAACAGGGATAGCAAGAGCACTTTCCTTCCAGGGTTGCTATGAAAATTAAATAACTATTTGGGAAATAATAAAGATAATAGATCTTTTCGACCTAGATGCAACTGGACGTCATAGAAAACGTAGATGAGTGTAGACTGGAGATATGATCTTGTTCTAAAAAGATGAATATGTTTTGAATTGACACAAGAGTGAAATACATTTCATTGAAGAAAAAAATTCAAGTAATTTATGTGTAGCCCTATACATATGACTCATAAAATATAACTATAAAATAGTTTGTCTTGCCTTTGGATGAAATTTAAGCTAAGTCCCTGTATGACCCCCTTTTTTTAACCCCTTGGCCTGGCAGTAGTTCTTTTTTTTTTTTTTAAGATTTATTTATTTATTTATTTGAGACAGAGAGAATGAGAGAGAGAGAGCACATGAGAGGGGGGAGGGTCAGAGGCAGAAGCAGGCTCCCTGCCGAGCAGGGAGCCCGATGCGGGACTCGATCCAGGGACTCGATCCAGGGACTCCAGGATCATGACCTGAGCCGAAGGCAGTCACTTAACCAACTGAGCCACCCAGGCGCCGGCCTGGCAGTAGTTTTTAGCTCTTTCTTCCTCCCAGAGGCTTTCTTGATCAAGCTCTAAAACGACCCCGTGCTGGTTCTCTCATGTCAGCAGTGGTCCACCTCTGGTCCACTGGGAACATTCACTCTCTTTTGCCCTCATGATCTCTGGGCTTTCGGGCAGATCCCAATGTGCTACTCTTGCACTGTGAAGACATCTGGCCAGCCTGTCTCCTGCCGTTAAGATTTCTCTGACGTAAATCGCCCTAGTTCACTCTATCCCTGAAGCTCCAAAGGACATGACTGAGCCTTCTGAGTGATCCCCCAGAAGCCCCTTTCCCAAAGCTTGGAGTGAGGAACAAGCATCCTTCACTGTCACCCTGGATTCACGCCCCCAACTCCCCAAATATGTCTGAAGAGCCCAGCACACTGCAAATGCTCAGATAATGGCAGCCATTCCAGCCCTCTGATCCTGCCTCCCAGGGTCCTGCCTCTCAGTGGCCACCTGGACTTGACTGTCCCTTTCCTGAGCAGTTCTAAGCCCTAAGTCCCAAAGGCAATCCCAGTCCTTAAGTGATACAGTTATTGAGAGGCCAAACTGGGATTCCACTCTAAGGCAGAATATTCCTTTCTAGTCTTTGCCAACTGCCTCCAGGCGCAACAGTCTCTCTACCCTACATTATGAGGATGAATGGGCAGGTGAGGAAGAGGAAGGTGTCCAGCCAGCCACAGAAATGTGATGGGTATGGCAGTGTCCCAAGCAAGCACCAAATAGCCCCCACATTGGCTGCTGGATATTTTGTCCCATTAAGGACTTACTCAGGGAACTCATGAGAGAAGAAATCAAGGCCCCTTGCTCAGTGTGACCAAAGGGACCTCAGGAAGTACCAGGCCTGAGGCAAGATGAAAACCATGCCCCAGGAAACAGAAGAGGAGGAGGCTGGAGAGACCCAATGAGGATGGAGGATGGGGAGAAAGGGAAGACCCTGAAGGCAGAGATGCCTTGGGGAGAAACCTTGGGTCTGAGGACCAGCCCAGAAGCCCTGACGGAGGGGTCCGTGCCCTGTTCTCAGAGTGGCCCAGGAGGAGACAGATGATCTGGAAGGCCAGGCAGTGCCCCAGGAACATCCACACCAGCAAGCCTATCTCAGATGATTAAAAATGGCAGCAGATAAATTTAACTAAACATGAGTAATGGGGACACAAAGGGGAAGTGAAGAGAAATAGAATATTTTAGCAACATAAGGAAATGAGAGGAAGATGACTTTGCAATGAAATGTCAAACTTCTGTGCCTGGAGGAGATGTAATCTGGTCATTGCAGGCTCAGGGGAGCGGGGGAGTCTGTGGTTATTTCAAGCAAATTTTAATTCACTTTAATTTAATAACATATGGCCAAATTCCTTTGTGGCAGTGTCAGGGGATAGAAACAGGAGTCAGAGAGTTACCTGGGGTGTTTATTTTTGTTGTTTCACGAGGAGCTCTGTGTGTATTCCTCCACCCCTCCTCCTATCCATCCATCAGCCCATCCATTCATTCAGAGAGTAAATGTTAAAGCCTGAAGATTAGAAAAACAAAAGACAGACCTGCCTGCTCCCAGCCCAGGATATCCTGGTCAGTTGGGGAGACAGACACGTGAACAGAAAGTTAGAGTATAGGACCACACACTTGGTGTTCATTAGAAGTTTCTGAATTGAGGGGGCGCCTGGGTGGCTCAGTTGGTTAAGCATCTGCCTTCGGCTCAGGTCATGATCCCAGGGTCCTGGGATCAAGCCCCGCATCGGGCTCCCTGCATCGAGCCCCGCATCGGGCTCCCTGCATCGAGCCCCGCATCGGGCTCCCTGCTCAGCGGGGAGCCTGCTTCTCCCTCTTCTCCCCGCTCATGCTGTCACTATCTCTGTCTCTTTCAAATAAATAAATAAAAGAAGAAGAAGAAGGAGAAGGAGAAGAAGAAGTTGTTTGTGAATTGAATGCACGATTGAAAAGGGTGGTTCTGGGAAGGCACCAAAAAGGAGTCAACATCAAGCTGGGTTTTGAAGAATGAATATGAGTTCACCAGGTAGACAAGTAAGTTGTGAGCAGCTCAGGAAGAAGGGCCACATGTAGCAAAGGAGTGCTGCTTATGGTCATGGAGCTGAAGGAGATTGCCCAGGGAAAGGAGACAGGATAAGAGGAAAAAGACAAGGAGGAGACACAGGCTCAGTGGACTTCAGATGGGGAATAACACTCTCAGAAAGGCAGGCTCTGAAGACCTAAAGCCTACCCTCACTGAAATCTCCTCTCCAGCTTGGATGCCTATTCATCCTTCGAGCCTCAACCCAAGCATTATGTCCCCCAAGAAACATTTCTTTCTGATTCAGGTTGGGGTGAGTCCCCCTTCTCCAGGCATGTTCCCAGTACACCCTGTGCCACCAACCCTGTCACTGCCGATTCCACCCCCATACTGGGTTAGCGAGTCTGTATGCCTGCCCATCTCCCACCTGAGGCTGCGATGCCCAGTTCTGGTGATGCCCCCCCCAACACTGGTGCCTCCCTGGATTCTAGCCAGGCTGTCCCGTGCATCCCATCCCAAGGATTGTCCATCCAGAGAATTGGCCCCAGTAGCTGAGGGGCGCTGGGAGGTGTGGCTGTGAGATGGGTGTTTTAATTCACATCACGTTGGACTTTTCTGCTCTTCTAGAGGGACTCTGGAGTGTACCGGGTAACACTTTTTAAGCTTGGGACTACTGGATCTGGGAGACAAAGCCATAGAAGCCTGGCCCCAGGGCAGAGAAGCTGGAATGGCTGAAGAGGTCAGGTCAGGGCCTAGCAGTAAAGGGACCTGTAGGGAGCCACCTCCCTAAACAGAGCTGCCCCCAATTCCTTGCCAGAGGGAAATGACAGAGCTGTAGGTGCTCTGGGTGTCCTGGTTGCTAGGCGGCAACGGAGGCTACGGCAGCTCGCGGGTCGCCATGGTAACCGCAGAGCCCGAAGCGCTGTTACCCTCTAGACCACCGTAGGGGGGTGCAAGAAGGGCCTAAGGTGTGGCATCCCGGAAGCTAGTGGATAGGTCAAAGGCGAGGCTGGGATGAAAGACCCAGCTGACTTTCACTTCCATGTTTTCTCACCTCCCCTCAGGTCACACCTGCGCAGTTTGAGCCAGGCATAACAGTTGTAGGAGAAAAATAAAATGGGGCTTTGGATCCCGCCAAGCCAGATCTTTCATTTTACAGATGAAATAGAACCCACAGAGGGAAAGACACTTGTTGGTGACCACACAACTGCAGTCCTGCAAATAGAACTGAAGAGAAAATGGAAAAGAAGAAAATGATGCAGATGACCAAAGACCTCATCTAGAATGTGTTGTTGTTTAACTTATCATTTTAAAATTTAAATTGTTTTAAACCGCAGCATTCACCTGATGAGTTAAAAGAACACCACAATGCCACATGGAACTTACGAATCTCCTTCAGCTTATCATATGCATTTTTTTCTTCCTGTACCATTTTCTTCAACTAGCGTCTTTCCCTCTGGGCTTCTATTTCATCCTTAAAAGGAAGGAGCTGGTCTAGCTAATCTCAGAGCCCATTACTCTTTATAATAAAGCAAAGCCTTCATTTTCATAAACTCAGCCAGGTTAACTGGGCACACATTTACTGGGCATACAAGTGGGTAAGATCCTCTTGCGGCTACAGTCCATTTGGCAGTCAGATGTCTCTGTAACTGGGCCCCTGGCAGGTTCAGTCTAAAGGCAGCCTAGCCTAGGTCCCTTGGATTCATGTATCTGGTTGTAATGTTAGAGAACATTAACCATGAACAAAAATTATCTTGAGAATAATTGCAAGTTAATTAACCTTGCAATTTTATTTTAAAAACAAAAACTCAGGGGCGCCTGGGTGGCTCACTTGTTAAGTGTCTGCCTTCGGCTCAGATCATGATCCCAGGGTCCTGGGATCCAGCCCCATATGGGGCTCCCTGCTCAGCGGGGAGCCTGCTTCTCCCTCTACCACTCCCCCTCTTGTGTTCCCTCTCTCACTGTCTTCTCTCTATATATATCAAATAAATAAAAATCTTTAATTAAAAAAAAAAACTCAGAGGGGCACCTGGGTGACTCAGTTGGTTAAATGTCCTATGCTTGATTTCGGTTCAGGTCATGATCTCAGGGTCGTGAGATTGAGCCCGGCAACCGGCTGCACCCGGGACATAGAGTCTGCTTAAGATTCTCTCTCTCCCTCTCCCTCTGCCCCTCCCCCTACCTCACCCCCACCTTAAAAAAAAACAAACTCAGAGACACAGTTAATCAAAAAAGTATGATGTGAGAATAATCTTAATTTCCAGTCCCTCATTCTTTCTCAGCCCTCCTTCCATATCCTGTCTTTGGCTCATTTTGTCCACTTCTTGGTTTCTAAGCTGAGTCCCCTGTGTTTGGCTGGAAAAGCCCTCAGATGCCATTTGCATCTCGGAGTGTCTGGTAGGATCAGTCTTCCCACACAGCTAACCACATCCCAGTCACTGAACACCCTTGTCTGTTAACAGAGGTATCTGGGGAAAAACTTCCTGGAATAGACATTTTTCATGATTCCAAGCTCATGAGGAAAGAGTGGGGCCAGGCCACAGTGCCAGGGCAAAGATGGGATGCTAGGATGCACCTGGGGTTCCACTTAGAAACGACAAGAGTTGATAAACAAGGGTCTGGTCTGATAAACAAGTGACTGGCCGAGCAAGGTGGCTGAACCAGAAGCTAAAGTGAGGTCTTCCAATGCCTGGCCCTTGTGACCCTTGCAGGAACTACATTGCCCTTGAGGTGACACCGCTCAGGTCTAGCCTGAGTCGCCACAGCTGGGATGGAGAAGGAGTCTATGGGGCCCTTCAGTTCAGTCCAGGAGAACAGGAGACCACCAGGGAGTTTTTGTGAGGATATCCAGGGCAGCAGGAGCTCAGAAAACGGAGGCTCAGAAAACATAGGTGTTAGGTGAAATTTCTGGGGGACTTGTAGAGGCTTCAAGCTTGACTTGAGGGTAGTTGCCAGGGTCAGTAATGGTTCGGAAACTGCCAAATTCATGTTCTCGTTGTTGTTATGCAGAGGACTTTTCAGGAGTAGAGGGTCCTAGTGGCCAGCAGGTGGCGCTAGAGCCCAGGGCTCCGCGGACCGACGCCTGGAAGTTCTAAACTGTAGCAGGTGTTGGTCTGATGTGAGGGGAGCACCCTGGCGCTGAGAACTCGCTTCCCCTCGTGTACAGCTCGAAGCTCGGCCTCAGATCTAGCAGTGGATGACTGAAGCTACGCAGCCTCCACTCAGCGCCTCAGTCGTGTCCTCGCGGCCTGAGAGTGCATGGAAGACAGGACCCGAGTTCCCTGTTGGTCCAGTAATCTCTGGTTCTCTGGCTGAACAGAGTCGGATCTGGGCGAGTACCTGCGTCAGGTCCCATTTTTTCTCACGAATTCTCGTGGAAACCAGGGGGTGGAACATTTTTATGAACGTTTTAAGGGCCTGGAACTCGGATATTCCTGTGTTGTGGGGAAGGCCCCAGCCAGAAGGCTTGGACCAACGGCGGGCCAAGTGAAGAATTGAAGGTCAAATCCAAGTGGATATTAAGGATAGAGCAGATAAATGTAAGGCATCTGGCATTAGCGACGGGTCTTTTCGCCTCTGCCCTAGCTGGGACAAAATCCCGCTGAAGAGTGCATCATCCGTTTCCCCAGCAGAGGGGCGGCCTCCTGCCCACCGTGTCGCGGGCTGTGACGAGGCTTTGGAGCACAACTCGGGCACCTGGTGGTCCCCGCCGATCCTCCTGGGCCAGGACCTCAACTGGACCTGTGAGATGGTCTTTTCAGCTGCAGTACTCCCAAGTCCGGGGAAGACGCCGAGGTAGTTGTCATGGAGACAGGAGGGCGCAGAGAAGAACGTGCTCCCAGCTCTTGATTGGCTGGGAGGCTGGTTAGCGCCACGCCCCACGCTCGCGGCGTAGCCATCAACCCCCCGGTGTAGACTGCCCTCGGAAAAACCTGCCTCCCACCTCTCTTGGCCCTGTGGCCGGACGACATCGGCCGACCAGGATACCTGACCTTCAGCGGCAGAGCCGGCCAGGTAGGGCGGGCACTTCTCCTGAGAGGAGACTGCCGCTCCCCTCTCAGTGCCCTTGGCCCTCCCGCCCAGAACATGGTCCCTGAACGGAAAGAAGGGGACAATGAAAAGCAAAACTCAACTTTGCCTCATTTGGCAAAAGTCTTACAGGTGAAAGCTACCTACCACTCTTAAGTTGTCATTTTTGCTTCGTTTTTGCCCTCTGTGTATTCCTTACCAATTTTCCAGTGCATCAGTGCATTTTAAAAGGTTTTAAAACGATTCCATCCAGCATTAAAGTTGCTTAGCCACCCCGGCAGAAACGTAAGTGCATTTGTGAGTTCCTTAGAGGAAACCCACCAATACCTGACTTGGGAGATCTGGCTTCACTTCAACCTCTTCCAACTTCGTCAGCTCCTTCTCACACCCAGTTAGTTCCACAGCCCGTAATGTGGTGAGCTGCACCCCTCACCCACCGGGAGCTAAGCACAATTGTTTTCTAGGTATCCACTTACTACACAATGAGAATTCAGGCTGCTCTCCCTACACACAGCCTGTTCTCTAATTCCCTTTCCCTTTCTCTGGAAGGCATTGGGGGTAATTTATGTAGCCTCCCCTTTTCCTGGGTGTTCTCAATGTTTGAGAGGTTTTCTTTCTCACATCCATTTTTGGGAGTGGGGGGTGGAACACTGCAATTCCCCCCCTGGGCGGAGGGCTTGCCATTCTGAGGAATTCTTTTCTTTCCCATTCTAGTTTCTTTTATTTATTTATTTATTTATTTATTTGAGAGAGAGAGAATGAGAGAGAGAGAGCAGGAGAGGGGGGAGGGTCAGAGGGAGAAGCAGACTCCCCGCAGAGCAGGGAGTCCGATGCGGGACTCGATCTCGGGACTCCAGGATCATGACCTGAGCCGAAGGCAGTCGCTTAACCAACTGAGCCACCCAGGCCCCCCCCATTCTAGTTTCTTTATAGAGCCTGCGAAAAGAGGGGTGGTGTCGAGGCAACGGTTAATAGCAACAGGGCAAATTCAGCACCCGGCTACCCTTTTGTAAGACCTGAGAGTGTCTAGCCCCAAATGCTTTGTCTTTCTTTAGAATGCGAAAGAACTTAAATCCTCATCTGAGTCCCGGTTACCAATTTTGGGACAACAGGAAAAGATTCTCTTATTCTCTTGGAGTAATAAGTGCCTCAAGTATCTTAGTCGCAGTAGGCGTGGTCTGGGGAATTAGTGTCCAAACCTTCGGTAGTGACCCATGGGTGAACACGGCATAGGAGAGGCAACGGAAATAACATCTTGTGATGAAGATGCGACGCTGCCCCACTCCCTTCACTATGCTATTCCTGTAGCTGCAGTCAGTACCTGAAACATACCTTGTTGATATGTTTACGTTTTTATTGTTGGCCTCGTCCACAGCAGTGCACACTAGCTCCCCGAAGTAGAGTCTTTCCTTTCCCATCTGCCGCTGAATCCCGCCCCTAGCACAGAAGAGGTGCTCAGTGCCTATTATTGGAACAAATGGACGCACGAGTATCCAAGCCACACCGTGGACCCCGCTGCAGCTCCCCAGGGTGGCGCAGCGACCTCCCAGGCTGCCTCTACGGGACCCACACGCGGGGGCCTCTGGGAAGTGTAGTCAGCCACCGCCCGGGAGTTGCGGGACCGAGGCTCCGCGTGCGCAGGCGCACTTCCGGCTCTGCCCCCCGCCGCCCCCCCGCCCCCCCCCCCCGCCGCTGCGGCCATTGTCCGGCCCCAGTGCGGCTAAGGCCGCTTTGGGCCGTTCCTCCGCACATCAGAAGTGGAGAGGACTGAACCTGCAGCGGGTGCAGGAGGAGCTGGCCCGAGCCCCGAGTGGGCCCGAGGTCCCGAAATCCGAGTCCTCAGGAGGCGGTAATTCCGAGTGGGGTCGAGGCGGCACCTCCCACGGGTTTGGCTTGTATCCGCCCGGCCGCGCCCACCATCCTGCCGGTGGGACTGGGCGTGGTCAGAGGACGGTGTCCAGGATGCCGAGAGCCTTTAATTTGGGGCCGGGGGGAACGGCAGGCCTAGGCGCGGTTCGCGCATCTCCCTAACCGTCTCCTGGAGAAGTGGCTGAGGGGCGGAGGCGGGCCCGGTGCGGCGGGGAGGGGTCGGCGGTTGCAGCCGGGTGAGTGGGCCCTGTCCTCTCTCCCCAGCCCCAGTCTGGGAGCCGGCCCCGGCGAGGCAGGAATGGCCCCGAGGCCTCCGACGGCCGCGCCCCAGGTGAGCAGCGGGTCCCTCACTACCCCGGGGCGTGTTTAGAGCAGTCATTGTTCTCCGCCTGTGCGACGGCCTTTCCTGGCTTGGTCCTCCCCTCAGAGCCTCCCAGCGTGCGAAACCCGAGATGTCCAGAGCTGGGGGGAGTGGGCGCCCCAAAAAGCGGGCTGCACTGTGGGGAGGAGGGGACCAGGGCGGTGAGGTTCTGCGAGAAGAGTTGAGTGAATGTGTCGGGAAGTGTCACTGTTGAGAGTCCTGAGTGCCAGGCCAATTGCTTGAACTCTGTCACGGAATGGAGAAGGTAGGGTGACAGGATAGAAAACTAGAGAGGAGGAAGTAACTGTTAGGGAAGGAGAGAGCAGCCCCAGCCTCTGACCTCTCCTAAAGACCCCGTAGGAGCCGAAGAAGCTTGGTCAGGATTTGCCTTGGAAGAGGCTGGAGATGGGCTTTCTTGGGGCAGGAGGAAAAAAAAAACTACAACAACGTACAAAACAGGAAGGACCTGTCCCATAGCTTTTCGTGTTCTTTTTTTGCCTTAACAAGGGTATAATAGTGTACACCCCCAGATGTCCAGCCTTCAACTTCATTAATATGAAGCTGATTTTTTAAGTCATTTATTCTTGTGAGAGAAGAGGCATTTTCTAGAAGTATCAGAACTCTGAGGTTATGCATTGATTTACATAGCGTATATCTGTGAAACTATAACAAGGTTCAGATGGTATTTTAATCCACACTCTCTTTAGAATTAAGGAAAAATCACAGACTCTAGTTGTTAAGTGTGTGATACTATCAAAATCAATCCAGCGGCGCTGCCTGGCACAGTTGGTTGAGCATGTGACTCTTGAGCTCGGTGTTGTGAGTTTGAGCCCCACATTGGGTATAGAGATTACTTAAAAGTAAAATCTCAGGGTCATAAGGTCGGGCTCCGTGCTCAGTGGGGAGACTGCTTGAGATTCTCTCTCTTCCTTTCCCTCCACCCCTCCCCCCACTCCCGTTCGCATGCACGCATGCTCTCTCTCTCTAAAATAAATAAATCTTGGGGCGCCTGGGTGGCTCGGTTGTTAAGCATCTGCCTTGGGCTCAGGTCGTGATCCCAGGGTCTTGGGATCGAGCCCCGCATCAGGCTCCCTGCTCAGCGAGAAGCCTGCTTTTCCCTCTCCCACTCCCCCTGCTTGTGTTTCCTCTCTCACTGTCTCTCTCTCTGTCAAATAAATAAATAAAATCCTTTAAAAAAAGAAATAAATCTTAAAAAAATAAAACATTTTGTAGTAAATTAAACATATAATGCCTTTATATCTTTTACTTCTTGTATGTTTTTATTTTATAAGGGTGAGCCTTAAGGAGTAAAACAAGTAACAATACTAGAACAAGATAGTTGTTTGGTTTGACATGAGCCAGAGCAAATCACTGGTCATCAGTGCCGTTCCATATAAAGCACTTCCTCAGCAGGCTGTGAGAATTAGGATCGCTTAACGCAGTTAACACCTCATGGGGGTGTGGGGGTGATGATCCTTCCCGTAGGGGTTGCTTTTTTTTTTTTTTTTTTAAGATTTCATTTGCTTATTTAACAGAGAGAGCACAAGCAGGGGAAGTGGCAGGAAGAGGGAGAAAGAGAAGCAGGCTCCCTGCTGAGCAGGGCCCGATCTGAGGACCCTGGGATCATGACCTGAGCCGAAGGCAGGTGCTTAACTGACTGAGCCACCCAGGCGCACCAGGGGTTGCCTCTTTAAGGGTGAAAGTGGATTTGTGTTCTGAGCAGTGAGTGTTAGGGATGCTTTAAACTACACTTTCAAAGCTTTGTTGCCCAAGTACTCTTATTCAGTTATATTCTCTCAGAATGGCCTGAGAGTCCCCTTGGGTTACCTAACCCAGGCTGCAGGTAATGACCCTGGAGGAAGGACAGAACAACTGAATCTACAGAGGGGTTTTTTTGGCAGAAATTTCCCTTTGTCGGAGTTTCTTTTTCTCTGAGCTTGGCCTTCCAGGGAATGCAAGAGATGAGTAATTGAGTCATGTGACTGCTTATCCTGGAGGTTAACTGAGTGGGGGAAGCCTCATGCAGTATATAGCACAGGAGAAGTGGTATCAGGTGTTGTTTCTGAGGTTGGGGGGCTGCTGTGCCTACAGAGAGGGGAGAGGAAATTCTGCCCGCGGGAAAGAGTCAGTGGAGATGTCACTTTTGAATAGGAGCAGAGTCCAACAAGTGAAAATGAAGGGGGTGGAGATAGAGCTGAAGGACTTTGTGGGTCAGGGACATTGGGAAGCAAGAAGATGAGGGGCATGTTCATGAAACCGTTGTCCTGTGTGACAGTGGGTATGGGCTGCAGGCAGTGGGTAGATGAGAATAGAAGGGAGTTTGGACGTTTTTCTTTGTGGCCCTGGTAACCCATTCATTCATTCATCTATTCATTCAGCCGATAGCCATTGAACCCCTGTGATGTGCTAAGACACTTTTCTAAGCGGTTGGGATACATTAGTGAAGAACATTTATAATGATCTCTGCTTTTGTGGGGCTTACATCCTAGAAGGAGGAGACAGAAAAATTTAGTAAGTAACTTTTATAATATACTAGAAGCTGACAGTATCAGAGCAGGTAAGAAGGTCGAGAAAAGTAAGGGGGTTTGAGTGGCGAAGAAGGTGGCTTGTGGTAAGGGTACAGCTTAAATAGCGTGGTCAGGGTAAGCCTTATTCTTACTGAGATGGGGACATCTGGACAGACTGGAAGGAGGCGAGGGAGTTAGTGAAGCACAGGTCTGGAGAAGAGTGCTCTGAGCAGCAGGATGTGTGTATCTAGTGTGTTCAGGGAGCTGCAAGTGGTTGGTGTAGCTTGAATCACTGTTGTTGAGCAGGAAACTAAGATGATTTCTTCTTAGTTTTAAAGACTGCTGTGAATGACAAAATGTAGGAACAAGAGTTTGAAAGTCAGAGCTGCCATGAAGAGGTGTTTTGGGGCTGGGACCTTCCTCTGGTGTTTGGCTAACAAATACCTGAAGTGGCTCCAGAATGGAGGGGAACAGGAGCAGAGGGGGGATACCCTGAAAACCCTTAGGATCTATAGGATCATTAGTAGCTGTATCTGTGTAAACATTATGTATCGTTCTCTTCATGATGTGCACTACATTTTTAGTTAGGAAGAAAAGGTGAAGCCACCAAAACAGTGAGAAATGGAGAAAGTTTTATAAGAAAAAAGCTGCATATGGAGACCAGGTTTACCTGGAAGGGCAGGAAGTAGAGAGGGACCAGGACCTGGTCTCCATTGACTCCAGATCCCAAGAGCTCCATGGTTAGGCCATCAGGATGAATAGGCTGAGCCAAAGCTGGCTCAGGTCACCCCAACTCACACAGGATGCTCCTGACTCCCCAGGGGCAGCCAAGCCACTTGCTGAACCAGGTCAAGATGTTTGCAGTCAGGAATGTTCAAGCTCCCTGTGTCCAGAAGTCCCATTTCTTAGCCTTCTCCTGAGCTGACTGGAGCTGGGCTTTAAGCCCCAGTCCAGACACTCTTTCCCCTGGGTAAGGTCGGGTGCCCCTCGTTTGCATTCCCACAGCACCTGTGCACAGCGGTCGTGGTACTGTTTTTATGTCATATGGAGTTGTGTGTTTACCCATCCATCTCTGTACTAAGCTTTCAGCTAGCTTTTAGGGCAAGGCCATTTGACTGCTTTCATCCCTTTCTCCAAAGTACACACTCTGTAAGTGGGTGTCACCATAGCAAACACTCATGACCGTTTAACCCCAAGCAGTAATTTTGTACTTTCTGCATTTTCTACTAATAGAGCAAAAACTAGTTTTCCAGTTACAGTGACCCTAATTTTCTGATAAAACAATTGTGAGAAACAGTATAACTTTCACTGAACACTTTTAAGAAATTTTGTCCTTTAAAAAAATTTTTTTTTAATTTTTAAAATATTTTATTTATTTGAGAGATCGAGAGAGAGTGTGAGAGAGCACAAGCAGGGGGTGTGGCAGAGGGAGAGGGAGAAGCAGGCCCGCCGCTGAACAGGGAGCCCCATGTGGGGCTCTGTCCCAGGACCCTGAGATCATTACCTGAGCCAAAGGCAGACGCTTAACCAACTGAGCCACCCAGGCTCCCCAAGAAATTTTGTCTTTAAGACAATGTTAGGATGTCAAAAACCTGTTCTTCTAAGAACTATTTCAAAAAAATATGATTATTTTCCTCTCTTTTCTATGTCTTGTACTACTTTTATTTAAAATATATCTTATCAGGGGCACCTGGATGGCTCAGTTGGTTAAGCATCTGACTTGATTTTGGCTCAGGTCATGATCTCAGGGTCATGAGATAGAGCCCCGTGCATTGGGCTCTGAGTTAACACAGAGTCCACTTGAGATTCTCTCTCTCTCCCTCTGCCCCTCCCCCTGCTCGCTCTCTCTAAAATAAATAAATAAAAATCTTTAAAAATATATATATCTTATCAAAGCATGTGAGCATATATAAAATACAATTTTTTTAAATAGGAAAAAGTCATTTGTGATCCCTCTTTAGCACCTCTGTATTTGTTGTGATGAATTTCCTTTTCTCCCTATGTATGTTTTTCCCTTAAACATTTTAAATTTCATATAATTTCTATATGGATTTTTCTTTTGTTTTTTTAAAAAACACTTTGTTTTTTTTTTTTTAAAGATTTTATTTATTTGGGACAGAGGCATGAGCAGGGGGAAGAGGCAGAGGGAGAAGGAGAAGCAGACTCCCCGCTGAGCTGGGAGCCCAACTCAGGACTCAATCCCAGGACCCGGAGATCATGACCTGAGCCAAAAGCAGACGCTTAACTGACTGAACCACCCAGGTGCCCCTAAAAAACACCTTTAATGGCTGGTTTATATTGCTTTCCATGAACATACCAAAATTTATTTAACCATTTCTCATAGGACGTTAGGTTGTTTCTAAAATTTTTATGATTACAGATAATACTGGGATAAAATTCTCTTGGTTACAGTTGATAATTTTTTTTGAAAATATATTATTTCATCTGCGTTCTTAAGTGAAATAGCCCTTAGAGTGAGAAAGGAAGATCTTTCAGTGGTTTGGTGGCATGTTTATCCTTAAGTTGTAGAAACATTCAGATTGCTTTTCATCTTTTTCTGCCTTTTGAAAGAATTTACCTATAAAACATTTAGATCTAGGATTTTTATCAAGAGGATGATTTGGGAATAGTTTATTTCTTTCTTAATTATTAAGGTTTTTACTTTTTTGCGTCAACATTGGTGATTTAAAATTTAAAAATTATCCATGTCATTAAGGTTTTTCACATTTCAGGGCGCCTGGGTGGCTCAGTCGTTAAGCGGCTGCCTTCAGCTCGGGTCATGATCCCAGGGTCCTGGGATCGAGCCCCGCATCGGGCTCCCTGCTCAGCAGGAAGCCTGTTTCTCCCTCTCCCACTCCCCCTGCTTGTGTTCCTGCTCTCACTATCTCTCTCTCTGTCAAATAAATAAATAAAATCTTTTAAAAAAAAGATTTTTCACATTTCTTCGCATCTGCTATGTGTTTTACTGGTTTGTTTATTCCCTTTAAAGTCATTTGCTTTGTTGTTGTTGTTGTTGTTGTTAAGATTTTATTTTTAAGTAATCTCTACACCCAATGTGGGGCTCCAACTCAGAACCCCGAGATCAAGAGTCGCACACTTCACTGACTGGGCCAGCCAAGCACCCCCAGTTGTTTCTTTTATATACTAGATATGCCAACGGTTTTTCTGTTTGGCTGGTATTTAAGAGCAACCAGCTCTTTTTTTTTTTTTTTTTAAAGATTTTATTTATTTATTTGAGAGAGAGAATGAGAGAGAGCACATGAGACGGGGGAGGGTCAGAGGGAGAAGCAGACTCCCCGCTGAGCAGGGAGCCCGATGCGGGACTCGATCCCGGGACTCCAGGATCATGACCTGAGCCGAAGGCAGTCGCTTAACCAACTGAGCCACCCAGGCGCCCAGGAGCAACCAGCTCTTGATTTCAGCTCTTAACACCGTCATTTTTCTGTTTGCCCCTGTTCTTTATTTTCCAGAAATTTAATTCACTTAATTTTTTTTTTGATCCTCAAAATGACTCCTCATTTTCCTTCAGTAAGCATGACCCAGAATGGGCGCCTGGGTGGCTCAGTCAGTTAAGCATCTGCCTTTGGCTCAGGTCATGATCCCAGGGTCCTGGGATCGAGCCCCGCATCCAACTCCCCGCTCCTCAGGGAGCCTGCTTCGCTCTCTTCCTCTGCCTGCCGCTCCACCTGCTTGTGCTCTCTGTCTCTGTCAAATAAATAAAATCTTAAAAAAAAAAAAAAAGAAAGAAAGAAAAGAATGACCCAGACTCTGTATTCATTGTCTCAGCAGACATTTTTGGAATACCTTCTCTGTGCCAGGCAGTGGTTCTTAACTAGGGTCACACTTCACAAGTAGTCAGGAGAAGGAACCTGCTTCCTTTAGGATGTCAGTAGGGCTTCAGTGAGGAATTTTAGCAAGAGGGTGCACATAAATGACCGAGCTCAGTGCCTGGCCTGTGGTGAATGTTCACTGAATGTTAGCTGTTGCTCTTTTCTAATGAATCACCTGAGGAGTTTTTGAAAGTTGTTTGTCAGGGCCCTCCATGCATGGCAAGTTTTCTAAGTTGCTCTGATGATTCTGGACAATTCCAACATGATTGGTTTTGGAGATACTGAAATGAAAAAAAGCTTGAGAAAATGTTGAGGGAGAAGAACATGCATAAAAAAACGACAGTTCTAGAGGCGCCTGGGTGGCTCAGTTGGTAGAGCATGCAAGTCTTGATTTTAGAGTCGTGAGTTCAAGCCCACGTTGGTGGTAAAGATTACTTTAAAAAAACAAAATCTCAAAAAAAAAAAAAAAAGCATATATACTTAAAAACAAAACAAAACAAAAAGAAAAGCTACTATTCTGAAATGGAGATGTGGACCAAATGCCGAAGGGGGAGGCGGGGAGATGAGGGATCTGGAAAAGCTTCAGAAGGGAAGGGACCATTGAACTGGATCTAGAAAGGTGAGTAGGAATTTTTTCTGTAGAGCTGAGGGAACAAAGTACATGGTGGTCAGAATAAGTTGTACAAAGACAAGGAGCCTCGAAAAAGAATGATGTAACAAGGGCAAAGAGTCCATGTGGTAGAAGCATAGGGTGTATGGCAGGAGGCAAAATTGGAGAGAGATAGAGGCTTGTGTCACTATAAACTTCCCTTTAGAACCGCTTTTGCTGTATCCCAAAGATTTTGGACTGTTGTGTTTTCATTTGTCTCCATGTATTTTTTAATTTCCTCTTTGATTTCTTGGTTGACCCATTCACTGTTTAGTAGCTTGTTATTTAACCTCCACATGTTTGTGTCACTTCCAGATTTTTTCTTGTGGTTGATTTCTAGTTCATAGCATTGTGGTTGGAAAAGATGCATGGTATGCCTTCATTCTTTTTGAATGTCTTCAGACTTGTTTTGTGGCCTAACATATGACTTGTTCTGGGGAATGTTCCATGTGCACTTGAAAAGAATGTGTATTCTGCTGTTTTAGGATGGAATGTTCTGAATGTATCTGTTAGATCCATCTGGTCCAATGTGTCACTCAAAGCCACTGTTTCCTAGTTGATTTTCTGTTTGGTTAAGTGGAGTGTTAAAGTCCTCTGCTATTATTATATTACTCTTGATTACTTCCTTTATGTTTTTTTATGAGCTGCTTTTTGTATTTGGGTGCTCCCATGTTGGGTGCATGAATATTTACAATTGTTATATTTTCTTGTTGAATTGTCTCCTTTATGATTATATAATGTCTTTCTTTGTCTCTTGTTACAGTCTTTGTTTTGTTTTTCTTTTTTTTTTTTTTTTAAGATTTTTATTTATTTAGTAGAGAGAGCGTACAAGCAGGGGGAGTGGCAGGCAGAGGGAGAGGGAGAAGCAGGCTCCCCTCGGAGCAGGGAGCCCGACGTGGGGCTGATCCCAGGACTCTGGGATCATGACCTGAGCCGAAGGCCGACGCTTAACCGACTGAGCCATCCAGGTGCCCCTACAGTGTTTGTTTTAAAGTTTGTTTTGTCCAGTATAAGTAATGCTACCCCAGCTTTCTTTTCACTCCATTTTCATGGTAAATGCTTTCCTATCCTTCCACTTTCAATCTGCCTGTCTTTAGGTCTGGAATGAGTCTCTCCTAGAAAGCATAAAGATGGGTCTTCCTTTTTTCTCCATTCTGTTACCTTGTGTCTTTTGACTGGAGCGTTTTATCCATTTACATTCAAAGGAATTATTGATAGGTCTGTACTTACTGCCATTTTGTTCCTTGTTTTATGGTTGCTTTTGTAGTCTTTTCTGTTCCTTTCTTCTCTTGTTCTCTTCTCTCACAGTTTGCTGGCTTTCTTTAGTGATAATACTTGGATTCCTTTCTCTCTCTCTCTCCCTCTTTTTTTTTTTTTGCATATCTGTTACTGGTTTTTGATTTGTGGTTACCATTAGGTTTGTATATAGAATCTTACACATATAGCAGTCCATGTTAAGTTGATAGTCTCCAGAGTTTGAATCCATTCTTTACTCCTCTCCCCCCACATTTTAGGTATATGGTGTCATACTTAATATCTTTTTTACTTTGTGACTCCCTTGACTGATTTTTTTATACATATACTAATTTTTTTTGCATACTGCCAGGCTTGTGGCACTGCTTTGGATGAACTCTGGCCAAGGGTATATTTGGGGGGCAGGTCTGCAGGAGAACTCGAGGGTTGGGGCAGACGGTGCCAGTAAGGTCCTTCCTGGTCTGCCGTGGGAGGGGGCCTGCAGCCTCCTGGGGAAACTGCTCAGACTGGGATGTAGGGTGAGTCCACAGAAGAGCACTGGGGCAGTGTGTACTGTCAGCAAGCGAGGTGGAGAGTGTTCACACTGCAGTAGTTCCCACAGGTGTCCATGTATTCAGGGTGGGGAGTGGGGGAGGGAAATGGCACCTGCCAGGTCTTTTGTTCTTGGAGAAGTCTCCCAAGGATCCCTGCCCCTCCAGCACATGCTCTGAGATTAGTAAATAAATCTCCTACCTCTGTACCTCAGGTGTTTTTCAAACTGCTCCCTGTGTGGTGTATCTCCATGGGGCTATTTATTGTGCTCTCTCTTCAAGGGCGGGGACTCAGTTTCCTATCAGCCTGTCTGGCTCTTCCAGAGCTGAACCCACTGATTTTTTTTAAAGTTGCATGAGCCACCCAGGTGCCTCAGTCTGTTGGGCGTCTGCCTTCTGCTCAGGTCATGGTCTCAGGGCCCTGGGATGGGGCCCTGCGTGGGCTCCCTGCTCGGCGGGGAGTCTGCTGCCCCATCTGCAGCTGCCCCTCCCCCCTGCTTGTGCTTGGTCTCTTGCTCTACTGGCAGGTGCTCTCTCTCTCAAACAAATAAAATCATAAAAAAAAAAAAACCTTTATTAAAGTTCCATGTGTGAAGCCCCACTTACTGTAGGAACTTTCAAAGTTAGGCCTCTCTGATTTTCAAAGCTGAATGTTACAGGGATTCTTTTTCCCAGTGCAGGTCCCATGAGCCTGGGGTTCCTGGTGTGGGGGTCTGCTTCTCTTCTCTCTCTGTACCCACGTTGTTCCTCCCTCCTTCTTACAGTTCCACAGATCAGTTTGGCTCCTCACCAGTCTTCACCCTTCCTACTCTCTTCATTATGGCCTCTTCTCCACATTTCACTGTGGAGAGTCTGTTCTGCCAGCCTTCAGATCATTTCCTGGGTTACTTGCAGAGGTGGGTGCTATCTAGGTGTATCCACAGGATGAGGTGGAGATCTAGGACACTGTAGAGCAACACTGTCCAGAAAAATATAAACTACATGTATAATTTAAAATTTTATAGTAGCACAATGTAGAAAGAAATAGGTGAAATTAATTTTAGTAATACATATTATTTAACCCAATATAACTGAAATATTTCTACATGAATGAGTATTTTAAAATTATTAATGAGCTATTTTACTTATTTCTTTATTTTGGTGCTAAGTCTTTGAAATCCAGGTGTATTTTACACTTGCCACACATCCGAATTTGAATTAGCCACATTACAAGTGCTCAGTAGTGACAGGTTTCTGGTGACTACCATATTAAAATGGATCTAGAAAGTTATTGCCTGGCTTAATGGTCATTGGCAGGGGAGGTTTTGAGCAGGATTTGAGAAATGAAGGGGAGGGATTATATGTAGGAGATGTTTTTTGAGGCTCTTAGTGATTCCAGGGCATAAAGGAAAAATGAAGAGGCAAGGATGAGGTCCAGGTTTCCAGGTAGGCTGCTATGGATGATAATGCCCTTAGCCTAAGCCTAAGTAGGGTGTGTGTGTATACGTGTGTGTGTGTGTGTGTGTGTGTCTAGAGGCTAATGTTAATAGTGACTTTTCTCCACACTCAATTGTTAGATACGCCCTTAACTCAGCTTACCAAGCTATTACTGGTCTGGAATCAGAGCGCATGGAGTACTTGAGTGAAAACGCCACACTATGTCTTAGCAAATGTAATATGTTCTAATTGGGCAAACTAACTTTGGCCTTAGAGGGAGTAGTTTGCGTAAATTTAATTGTTTTTACTTACTAGGTACCATTCTCTCATTTGCAGCTTTGCAAAGTTGCAAAGTTTCCTGAGTTAGAATTTGAGCAGGTTTCTCCTCCAGAGTTGGCCCATGTTAGAGTTGGGGGGGGTATCTGTTTATATTTGCAAGCCTTGTTCTGCAGAGCTGGAAGTGTCCTTTCACCCTTCTGCTCTTAAAACTCTTACGTTTTCAGTTCAGGGAACCCAGATACAGATGTTATAGATGAGAAGATTGGACCAGGAGGTCTGGGATTCACCTGCACGTTATTAGTGTGCTGCCTTTTACGGGCCCAGGAAACTGAGTCTTCTCAACCTAGTATATGCTGTGTCTAGTTCTTTGGGCCTTTTATGTCAACATGATGCAAGCAAAACACTTGATACTTCATGATAACCCTGTTAATTTTTAAGAGGGGTTGACAATGAGGTCCAGTTATATCTGGAAGGAGGGTGAATGCTGTAGAGTTCAGCTCTCAGAGTGGCTCATTCACACTAGGGGTCTCAGTACATTTTGCCTGTTTAATCTTACAAACTCTT
The DNA here is from genome assembly GCF_029215605.1 of Mirounga angustirostris. NCBI lineage: Eukaryota > Metazoa > Chordata > Mammalia > Carnivora > Phocidae > Mirounga > Mirounga angustirostris. Next base: position 17,502,144 of record NW_026991724.1, on the reverse strand, counting down.
GATTGTCTTTTATGTACCAAGCTGATTCTGACCTCTGGAGTTTCGAAGGTGCCTGAGTCAAGGTCTTGACCCTTTGGGAGCACAGTGAATCATAGGTAACAGTTACTATAATGCAGTGTCTTAGGAGCTTGCTGGAGAGGGATCAAGGGAGGAGGGTCGTGGGAGGTGTGAGGCGCTTGGCCCAGACCTGGGGTTAGGAGAGGAGCCCCAGAGGGGAGAACTTTACAGAGTCTTGGTGGTAGAATAAATGTTGCCTCCACAGAGGAGGGAAGGCCAAGCATTTTTACAGAGGCCAAAGAGAGTGTTTAGTTTCAAGTTGTAACTCTTCTTCAGGCTGAATTATGGTGTCAGAGGGAAGGAGAAGCCAGAGATGAGGCTGTGGAAGTAAGGTGGGGACCAGGTTATGAAGGACTCTGAAGGTCACATGAAGGAATGTAATTTTTAATCTCAAGAAAAACATTTATTGGGTGCCTGGGTGGCTCAGTCGTTAAGCGTCTGCCTTCGGCTCAGGTCATGATCCCAGGGTCCTGGGATCAAACCCCGCATCGGGCTCCCTGCTCAGCTGGGAGTCTGCATCTCCCTCTGCCCCTCCCCCTGCTTGTGCGCGCTCTCTCTCTCTCTCTCAAAAAATTGAAAACCTTAAAAAAGAAAAATATTTATTAAACATTTCTGGAACACCTACTACTATATGCCAGGTCTGTTCTAGGCAATGAAGAGTCAGGCATGAAGAAAATAGATAATAGTCCGGCTTTCCCAGAGTTTACACTGTGCTCCGCAATACGTACTGTAAACAAATGAAAATATATGTCAGGTGGTAAGAACTATGAAAAGGAGAGGAAACCAGAGTGACAGTGCAGGGTGGGGGTGCTGTTTTATGGAGGGTGGTCGGGGAAGTTTGCTCTGATGAGGTGACGTTTGAACAAAGAGCCACATGCACATCTGCAGGAAGAAGCTTCCAGGTTAAGGGAACAGTCAAAGCAAAGGCTCCAGAGCAGAAACATGCCTAGTGTGTTCCAGGAATCTGAAGGAGGGCAGGGTAAGTGAAGGGGGGAGAACAGTGGGTCAGGGATGAGGTTCAAGATGAAGTCAAGGAGATAGCTGGAGTGGGAGAGGCAGACTGTGGAGGGCCATGTAGGCCACTGTAAATACTTTGGCTTTTATTTGGAGTGAATTGAGATCCTGTTGGAGATTTTTAAGCAAAGAAGTGACTTGATCTGACAGGTTTTAACATAATCACTCTGGTTGATATATGGAAGACAGACCTGGGAGCAGGGCATGAGTAGAAAAGGAGAGACAAGTTAGGAGGTTGTAGCAGTGGCCAGGTAAGAGGTGATGGTGGCCTGGTTTGTAACATGGTCAAAGGTTTGCATTTTAGAAAACGGACTCTGATAGTGGGTAGGAAAGAGAGAGTTGGTGGGACCAAGAGTAGAACAGAAGCCAGTCGTCCTGTTGAGGCAAGAAATGACATTTGTTTAACTTGGACTAGACATTTGTTTACTGGTCAGCACATTCTTTACCTTGAGTGCAGTCTATTTGGGGAAGCGGAAGAAAATCAGGAGGCCTTGTATTAAATATGGGGAAACTGGGGGTGCCTGGCTGGCTCAGTGAGAAGAGCATACGACTCTTGATCTCGGGGTCATGAGTTCGAGCCCCACGTTCAGTGTAGAGATTACTTAATTAATTAAGTAATAGGGGCGGGGCGCCTGGGTGGCTTAGTCGTTAGGCGTCTGCCTTTGGCTCAGGTCATGATCCCAGGGTCCTGGGATCAAGCCCCGCATCGGGCTCCCAGCTCAGCCGGGAAGCCTGCTTCTCCCTCTCCCACAGCCCCCCTTGTGTTCCCTCTGTCACTGTGTTTCTCTCTGTCAAATAAATAAATAAAATCTTAAAAAAAAAATAATAGGGGCGCCTGGGTGGCTCAGTCATTAAGCGTCTGCCTTCTGCTCAGGTCATGATCCCAGGGTCCTGGGATCGAGCCCCGCATCGGGCTCCCTGCTCAGCGGGAAGCCTGCTTCTCCCTCTCCCACTCGCCCTGCTTGTGTTCCTGTTCTTGCTGTGTCTCTTTCTATCAAATAAATAAATAAAATCTATTAAAAAAAAAATAATAATAGGGGCGCCTGACTGGCTCAGAGGACCATGTGACTCTTGATCTCAGGGTTGTGAGTTCAAGCCCCACGTTGGGTGTAGAGATTATTTAAATAAATAAATATTTTAAAATAATAATAATAAATAGATAAGAGGGACCAGTTAGGCAAAGGAATCAAGGTTGGCTGACAGCCAAAGGGGCTGTATGTTTACAGGACACAGTAGGCAATGGGGAGAAAGTGTTACTTTTTACAACCTGACTTAAAGTGTCTGCCTTGATCCAACCCCTTTTTCCCTGCTGGCCATGCCCATCCCAAACCCAGCCTCCCTTTTCAAGCTTGGTAATCCCTGGCTTGGATTCCCACTTTCTTCTCCCATTCAGATGGTACTTACTTCTTCATGCCCAGTGCATAGCCTGCCTTAGGCTTCTCTTCCTTCCCTTCATTTTCCCTCCTCTGAAGGCCTGTGGCTCCTCCCTTTACTATGGATCATCTTATATTGTGCTGTAATGAATAAGACATTTTAAAATAAACTGGAACCTACTCAAGGACTGCAGTGTTTTTCATTTGCATTTTTCTTTCTGCCACAGTGCATCTGGTAAAGCCAGGCACCTAGTAAATATCTAGTGTCATCTTACCTGGCACAGTCAGATCCCTGATCTCTGTCAGAAAAATCTCCCACTTTCCAATACTTCCTTGTTCCTGCAGGGACACAGCCACAGTGCTGAGCAAGAATATGACACGGAGGAGCCGGTGTTGTGTGTGGATGTGGCCATGTTCCTCACTCAATAGGAGAAGGTGCCACTCCTGTCTTCTCTAAAATTCAAATCTCTGTTAGGAAACCACACAGTGTTTAGTGTGAATCACACACTTGTTGGACACTGGTGTTTCCAAGTTAAAGAAAAAAAGGTATAGTCTCTGCCCTCATAATGCTTACCATCTAACTAGGAAGACAAGTATTAAATAGATTATCAGGTTTAGTTGAATAATCATAGGTGTACAAAATGGCTTAAAGCACATAATACAGGGATTGACCTTCCAATGGGGCATCAAAAGACTTCACTGAAGATCTGTTAACCAACACCCGAAATGTGAAATGGAGTTAGCAAGGGAAAGACAGGTGGGAAGGTGGGGAGAGAATGACATCCTCCAGGAAATTGAAATAACTCTAGTTGAGCTATAGTTAAAGCCCACAGGGAGAAGGACACAAAATAAAGCTGAAACTTCCATGTAACCTTCCCTCACTGCTCCAGTGAATTCAGCTCTGCTTTCAGTGTCTTTTCACACTAGTCGTCTTTACCATATTTTACTGTGTACGTTTTTGAGATTGAAATCCAACCAGGAGCAAAGGAAATATTTTGGGTAGGACATGGTGACAGGTGTCTCATAGCTTAAGAAGGCCTAGTAAGACAAGACAAAAATCAGTCCATGAGTATCGGAACTGATGGAGAGGCATGGGGGATCTTAGCCAGCCTAGGTTCAGTGGGGTGGTAAGGAAGAAATGATTGGAGGGGGTAAGAATCGGGAAAAGACCTTGACATAGCAATTCCAATTCTAACTAGCTATATTTACACAAAGGTGTTATTGCAGTAATGTTTGTAGCAGCAAAATACTGAAAATAATCCAATTGTCTACTAACAGGGACTGGTCCATTTATTCATTCACCAAGCATTTTTTTTAAGATTTTATTTATTTATCTGAGAGAGAGAGAGAGTGATAGAACATGAGTGGGTTGGAGGGGCAGAGGGAGAGGGAGAAGCAGGTTCCCTGCTGAGCAGAGAACCTGACGTGGGGCTCAACCTGATCCAGGACCCCAGGATCGTGACATGAGCCGAAGGCAGATGCTAACCGACTGAGTCACCCAGGCTCAGCCTACCCCGCTCACCAAGCATTTTTTAAGCATCCACTCTGTGCTGGGCATATAACTGATCGAGATAGATAATGTCCCTGTTCTCGTGGAGCTCATGGTGGTGGGGGTGGAGGGGTAGGGGACAGAGAAGTGAACAAGCTAATCTCAGATTATTTTTAGAAGTACAGGTGTCCTTTTTACCTGAATCTGTTTGGTTCCTGAGTTTAAGTGGCAGGGATTTGGGCACTGAGTGATACCTGTGCTTGGAGGAATATTAACATAGTAATGTGATGGAGAGTAAATTGGAGGGAGGTGCTAAGACAACTTTCCTGAGGGGATGTGCTCGAGGTGAGACCGGAATAACTAGAAACTAGTTTCTAACCATGTGGAGATCCTAAGGGAAGAGGGAGTAACAAGTATAAAGGCCCCAGGGTAGGAACAAGCTAGATGTATTCAGGGATCATCAAGGGCAGCCTGGCTAGAGTCCAGTAAGTGGTGGGGATATCTGAATCTTGTCCTTAGTACAATAGATATTGTAAACCAGCAATGCTGTTGGTTTTAGGCAATGAATATGTTATGATACAGCTGTTTATGGCATACTACGAGGCAATTCAAAGGATAAAGTAAAATTTTTTGTACCCCTATGGGAAGATCTCCAAGATACATAGTTAAATGCAAAAAGCAAGTTGTAGAGCAATATGTAAGGTATTTCACAAAACAAGACTCTTTGTGAATGAAGCATGGAGTAGGGACTCTTGTATGTATGTACCAAACGGTTAACAGTATTTATTTCTAGGGAGCACAGGGGGATTGGTGAGGGGGTGAAGTAGGGCTGTTGTTTTTACTCCCCAGTATATTTGGATTTTGTAACAAAGGAAGTGCATGGGCAGTGAGGAACTGGTGATTGTGTGACAAGGTGTGGCTTTCCAGGAAAACACAATAGCTAAATAGGGATACGGGATTGCAGAACATATTGCCCCTTGTGACTTTCCTGCCTGCCATACTGGATTCTTTACAAAATTATGTAAGCAACTAGTGTATTTAACCCAACATTCCCCTCAAGATATCAAATGTGTGATCACCGTTTCTGATGAGCCTACAGTATGTTCCCAGTATTGCCATGGGAACATTTGTGGTGTTGATCCCTAGTTGAACAGGAATGTGATCCTACAGGAATCAGTGACTTTCAAAGATGTGGCTGTGGACTTCACCCAGGAAGAATGGCACCACGTGGACCCAGCTCAGAGGCGCTTGTACAGGGATGTGATGCTGGAGAACTATAGCCACCTGGTTTCTCTTGGTAAGGACCAAGTCAGTATCTTGCCCACTGGCAGGTTTTTCCTTTCTCAGGTGCTAAGGTTGTGGGGCTTGTAGATCAGGTGGCCATGAGCAGGGTATGCACGGTTAGAGCTTGTTCTTCTCTTTGCAACTCAGCTTTACAGTTTTCTGAGCCTGCTCTTTACGTAAAGTTCTTTCTTTTGCAGAACTGGAAGTAGGTCATTTGATTGCATGACTCCTCAAGTTGCACTTTTTTTTTCCTTCAGAGTTCCTGAAGATCCAGGACTAGTACTGACTTGTAGGAGGGGTCTTTGTCCACTTGCCCAAACAACCAAATCTTGTGTATTTACCCATGAGCAGGATATCAAGTTTCCAAGCCAGAGGTGATCTTCAAATTGGAACAAGGAGAAGAGCCGTGGATATCAGAGGGAGAAATCCAAAGACCTTTCTGTCCAGGTAAATGAGGAGGACTCAGGCATGCAGAAATCAATGCAGACAGTGGCACAGCTGAGGGAGGGGGGGAGCACCTTCATATTGGTGCCTTGGGAGCTCCTAGACCTGCAGAGGAAACCAAGCCATCTCCTGGGTGATACCTCTGTCTCCCTTCTGCAAAAGGGTGTTCCTGCTGCTCACAGATCTTAGAAGAAAATGTACCCCTTTGTCCTACACAGAATACCATTTCTCCCTATACTGTGATCCTATCGCTGGGTTTTCTCCTCTGGTGTCCTCAGTCTCCCATCATGATTAGCAATCCCTTTTCTTACTCATTCAGACATTAATTGAACTCCCATGTCTTCTTGTTTTGTCTTGCTGCTTTTACGGTCGGTGGCCCCAGACTTGTAGAAGTACCCACGGCTCTGATTCTCCATCTTTTCATAACTTGCTTTCAGACTTGTTCCCTGACCACATTCCTACAACACCTGTCTGGGGAGGAGTGCCATCTTCCTTCCATCCTATTTTCATGCCAGTTTGTTTCATTGCCTCCTGGAGTATCCTTCTCTCCTGGTCTTCTGGCTTACTAAGTACTTCTTGGCTTTAGGTTTTTGACTTTGCTTGGTTTCCCCCCTAAGTGAATCTGCCTAAGGAGTCTGCTCTTCAGCTTCCTCCCCTTTCTTTCTGTATTACCACCTTATAAGGGTGGTAGTTACAGCTCTTTATTCTGTGCTTTGGACTCAGAAATCATCCTTACTTGTACCCTGGCCACTTTTTTCCCGTCTCACAGGACCCCTCCTCGTGGAAGTCCCATGCAGTTAAATACCTAAAATCTAAATTAATCATCTTTCATCCCCAGCCAGCACATTTTGCTACCTTGCCCATTACCTATTTCTCCCCTTGCCCATTACAAACCACTGGATCAGGGGCACCTGGGTGGCTCAGTCAATTGGCGTCTGCCTTTGGCTCAGGTCATGATCCTGGGGTCCTGGGATCGAGCCCCACGTCAGGCTCCCTGCTTCACGGGAAGCCTGTTTCTCCCTGTCCCACTCCCCCTACTTGTGTTCCCTCTCTTGCTGTCTTTCTCTCTGTCAAATAAATAAATAAAATCTTAAAAAAACAAAACAAAAACCAGTGGATCTCTAATCCCTCAGTCCAAACACCCCAGTTTAGCCTTTTTCATGCAATTCACGTTATTTTCCTCCCAAATTAGGGCCCACGAGGATATTACTATAATTTCCAGTTGAAATTGCTCAGTCTTTTATAACCAATATTGGATTTTTAAGATCATAGCTTTTTTGAGATATAATTTACATACCATAAATTCACCTTTTTAAAGTGTACAGTTTAGTGGTATTTCAGATATTTACTGAGTTGTGCAGCCATCACCAGTATCTAACTACAGAACATTTCAACACCCAAAAAGAAACCCCATACCCATTAGCAGTCACTCTCCATTCCCTGATACCCCTGCACCCATTAATCTTTTTATCTCAGTGGATTACCATTTCTGGATATTTTATGTAAATGGAGTCATATAATAAGTAGCCTTTTGTGACTGGCTTCTTTCACTTAGCATAATATTTTCAGGGTTCATTCATGTTGTAGCACGTATTAGTACCTCCTTACTTTTTATTGCTGAGTAATATTCCATTGTATGGACATACCACATTTTGTTTATCTGCTCATCACCTGGAGGACCATATTGGATTTTAATGCTTTATCTTCATAAACCACCTACCTCTGACAAAACCTTGCTGTTACCCCCTGTACCTCATTATAGGAAACAAATCCCCCCTTGATTTTAAGGTCCCCTATTGTATCTTCCAGTATTCTCTTTCCATTCCCACTAAAACAAGTTCTGCTTGGGTTGAACTTCTTTTTAATGTTTTCTGTAAGTAGTGTACAGTTTCCCTAATTAGATACTTTCTACCTATCCAAAGCTGTCTATTCCTTAAGTTCAGAGTGTCTATTCAATCCATGAACATAATATGTATTTATATATTTATTTCTTCCTTCCCTGATCACAAGTACCATTTATATCATCTTTTACTGCACAAGCTCAGATTTAAAAATATACCATCTGATGGTTTTCCTTTTTTATCAAAATATTGACTCTTATTTCTAAGACTTCAAGCTCTTGGAGAAAGAGTCTATTATATATCTGTGTATTCTATCTGTGTTATAGAGCACAGAGAAAGCAGTCAGGAATTACTTGATTGTTTTTGAATGTGATTGGGGAGAGAACTTTCTCATTCATTCATATCAACAAACATTTCTTGAATATCCCTCTGAGAAATATTCTAGAAGAAATACAAAGCATTTTCTGTCATTGGGAAATTAGATTTGAGTCTTGTTCCAGGGTAAGGAATTTTGAGGCTTAGGGCCCCTTGGTTGTTGGTTTTTTCCCTCCTGACATTTTATTATGAATATTTTCAAATGTATGGAAAGTTGAAAAAATTATACAGTGAACACCATATTCCTACCACCAAGATTCTATAGTTGTTAAAATTTTATTATATTTGCTTTATCACATATTCGTCATCTATCCCATCATCTTTTTTTTTTTTTTTTTAATCTGTCTTACTTTTTGGTGCATTTCCAACTAAGTTGCCAACACAAGTACATTTCACCCCTACACACTTCAGCATACATATCATTAACCAAAGTTCAGTATTTATGGTTTTTTCAATAAAAATATGTATACAGTAAGCTATGCAACTCTTCTGAGTACCGTCCAGTTGCTTTTGACAAATGCATTCACCCATCTAATCCAAATTCATTTCAATTTGGAACATTTCCATCACTCCAGAGCCCTCCTTCCCTTTAGTTTTTAAAAATTACCATTTTTAGAACCTAGAGACTAATTAATTGTCTGCTGTTAGTATTCTGAAATGAAACAGGGGTTTAGAGATCAATTTATTAGGCTGAGTAAAATCCTTTTTGGTCAAGAGAGGTGATTAGTGTAGAACCAGAACTCAGATAGGCTAAAACCAGAGCCCTAATTGTAAAGGCAATGATGATTTGCCTCCTGAAATATTACTTTATCTCAGTTTGTAAAGTATAGCTATTGGTCTCCAAGTATGTCAAAGAATGATTTCAGTCACATCAGTGGCTGCGGATCTCTGTAGCATTTGAAGATTTGGAGCCTCCGAGGTGACTTTAAAGAAATTGTGAAATGGCTGAATTAGGAAGACAGATTTTGGGATGATTTGTAAAAGGGACAAGAAGCATGGAGAGCAGTTAGGATCTTACAAGACAGACCATGATTGTATTCCATTTGTGTCTGTGCCTAACATTCTCATGCTCACTTATTCCCTTATATCCTAACCAGCCCTCCTGGAGGGGCTTCCTCATTCTAGACTTGCCATACACTCTGGCTCTGCAGTCTGCACTGTCACTTCTCTTTACTTTTCCTTTCCTTCATTTGGGTCTTCTCTCCAAACTACAGGACTAATTTCAAAACAGAATCACATATAGTTTATATTTCTTTCATTTCCCCATTCCTACTGTAGCAGTTTGTTTCAAGAGGAGGGAACAGGGGACTTTTGCCCTTTGGATTTTTTTCAGACTGGAAGACCAGGCCTGAAGCCAAATCATCACATCTGCAACAGAGCGTATCTGCAGGATCCCGTAGCACAGATGGCCTTTCGCATGCCACATTTGAAAGCACTTGGGATGTTAGTAGCCAGTTAGAGAGGCACCAGGAAACCTGGAAAAGGTACCTGGGGCCAGGTGCATCCAACCAGAAGAAAATAATCACACCAGAGGAAAATTTTCAGCAAAATAAATTTGGTGAAAATTCTAGATTGAACACAGTCCTGGTTACACAACTGAACATTCCTTCAAGGCCTACTGAATGTGATACACTTGGAAGCAATTTGGGACATAATTCAGATGTAATTAATCAGAATAATATCCTTGCAAAAAAGAAACCTTATAAATGTGACAAATGTAGAAAAGCCTTTATTCATAGATCATCACTCACTAAACACGAGAAAACTCATAAAGGAGAAGGAGCTTTCCCCAATGGTACAGATCAGGGAATTTATCCTGGAAAGAAACACCATGAATGTACTGACTGTGGGAAAACCTTCCTCTGGAAGACACAACTTACTGAGCATCAGAGAATTCACACTGGGGAGAAACCCTTTGAATGTAATGTGTGTGGGAAGGCCTTCAGACATAGCTCATCCCTTGGTCAGCATGAGAATGCTCACACGGGAGAGAAACCTTACCAGTGCAGTCTCTGTGGGAAAGCCTTCCAGCGCAGCTCCTCCCTTGTTCAGCACCAGAGAATTCACACTGGAGAGAAACCCTATCGATGCAATTTATGTGGGAGATCTTTTAGGCATGGCACATCCCTCACTCAGCATGAAGTCACACATAGTGGAGAGAAACCCTTCCAGTGTAAGGAATGTGGGAAAGCCTTTAGTCGATGTTCTTCCCTTGTCCAGCATGAAAGGACTCATACAGGAGAGAAACCTTTTGAATGTAGCATATGTGGGAGGGCTTTTGGTCAGAGTCCATCCCTTTATAAACATATGAGGATTCATAAGAGAGGCAAACCTTACCAAAGCAATAACTACAGCATAGATTTCAAGCACAACCCATCTCTTACTCAAGATGAAAGCACTGTCACTGAAGTGAAATCCTATCATTGTCATGACTGTGGGGAAGACTTCAGTCACATTACTGACTTTACTGATCATCAGAGGATCCATAATGGACAGAACCCCTATGAATGTGAGCAGAACTTTAGTCAACAACCTATTTCTCATCCTGGAGAGAAGCCCTATCAGTGTAATGTATGTGGAAAAGCTTTCAAAAGGAGTACAAGCTTCATAGAGCATCACAGAATTCATACTGGAGAAAAACCCTATGAATGTAATGAATGTGGAGAAGCCTTCAGTCGACGCTCATCACTTACTCAGCATGAGAGAACCCACACTGGAGAGAAACCCTACGAATGTATTGACTGTGGGAAAGCCTTCAGTCAAAGTTCATCCCTCATTCAGCATGAGAGAACTCATACTGGAGAAAAACCCTATGAATGTAATGAATGTGGGCGAGCCTTTCGAAAGAAAACCAATCTGCATGATCATCAGAGAATTCATACTGGAGAAAAACCCTATGCTTGTAAGGAATGTGGGAAAAACTTCAGTAGAAGTTCAGCACTAACTAAACACCAGAGAATTCATGCACGAAATAAACTGTAGAAGCCCTGAAATTAAGGAATGTGCAGAAAACTAGCTAAACTATTGTTCTTATTCAGTATCACAGGATTCTTACTAGAGAGGAAGCTTGAGAATGTAATGGTGTGTGTGTGTGTGGTGTGTGAAGAAAGCTCTATGCTAGTAGACAATTTTTTTTTTAATAAATAGAAGCCACATTCTCAAATCTGATTACAGACTTTTGTAAAAACAACTATAAACATCATATATAACCAATTGGAAATGATATGCCTATGTATTGGACTTTATAAAGCTTTTGAATATATGTATGCAGGAGATCATCAACTTTGAACAGTTTGACTTGTAACTCTGTGTTTACAGCCTTTTTTAATAAAACTCCTGCAGTAATGACCAAAACTTACTTTAAAATTGCTTGACGACCGCATTCAACTGCAGCTCTTACATTAAATTCACCATGGAAACCAGTTCCACCTCCCGGAATCCACCATTCAAAGAATGAGATCCTCTGGTCCAACCACTTCATTGTACAGATAAGAAACCAAAAGCCAAAGATGTGAAGTGGTTTGCACAGTGTGATACAGCTTATAATGGCAAAGCTGGGTGGAGAAAGCAGGTCTCCTGGATCTTTGACCCTGTGGTCTAGCCACTGAAATGGAATTCAGAGGGCTTTAAAGTAAATTTTAAAATAAATCAGAGGGGCGCCTGGGTGGCTCAGTCAGTTAAGCGACTGCCTTCGGCTCAGGTCATGATCCTGGAGTCCCGGGATCGAGTCCCACATCGGGCTCCCTGCTCATCAGGGGGTCTGCTTCTCCTTCTGATCCCCTTCCCTCTCGTGCTGTCTCTCATTCTCTCTCTCAAATAAATAAAAAGAAAAAAAAATCTTTAAAAAAAAATAAATAAATCAGATGCACAAACTCATGAGCACTTGAGGTGGATACTCTAGGAATTCATAAAAGCATAAGAGACAGCAAAATACAGAGGCAGATTGGTCACAGACTTATTCAGAACAACTTGTTGGAAGCTTACATACCAAAATGTTAACAAAAACTGTGAATAGTTCAACTGCTGGTGACCTTTTTCCTTTTCCCAAGTGTAATATTTATACATTCAACTAACATGTCAGTTTCATAGACCTGTTCAGTCCCCTTACTGTGCTTTTTATGACACTCCCATGACAAGGCACTGCCCCAAGCTTCCTATATTGGATCAGTGGGAAAACAGCACAAAACTAAAGAGGAAACATTCTCCCCAAGTTAATTTTACTGTGGAGAAGTATAAATGTAATTACCCATTGTCATAAAATCTATCTTTAAATCAGTTTAAAGAACCCATGTAATGACCCATTTTGTGTGCCAAGGAAATACTTCATCATAAAAAATTTAACTTTTTTAGTTATATGCTGCTCTTCCACCAGTAAAGCATGAGATAAGCATCAGTATCCCACTCCAATCCCTAATGTTCTCTCATGCCTACCGTAGGCTATCCTAAAAGAATCCCAAAGGTGCCAACAGTGGAGATAAATTTGGAAGCAATTGTGGACCTTGACCCCTTTCACACAAGAACCTCTCCTCTCTAAAGATAAGTAAATTTTCCCACCCTGATGAATCATGGAGAGGAATGATATAGGTGATGTTGATGGTAAACCTTTCCTACTGTCTTCTTTACATGCCAAGTAGCAGGATCCATTATCCTTCTCTCATCCTGGACAACAGGAAGTAACTCCCAAATATTCTTCATAATTCTTTGCAGGAAAAATGTGCATGGGGGCTGAAATATGTGATGTCTAGCACAATGAGTCCATTACAAGTGGAACAAGATGGGAATCTGCCCTTCCAAGACTTTAACCGTTCAAAAATATCTTGTTTGTGATGTTCCATGCTTAACACACACACAGTGCCAAGACCATGTGTTGTCTGATACATAGTTTGACAATGGGTAATTCTATACAGACCCCCCCTTTCCACTGAGTGGCTGCCATGCTTATCAGGAACTTATTTGCTGCTGATTATTTGGGGATCCGCATAGTGGACTATTTGCAAGAATGACATAAATTGGAACCAGTTGAGGGCTTTCCTACTTTAAAAGAAGTTTGTAAAGACTTAGTTCCAGAAGACTCAAAGAAAACCACTGGTTTGTGTGTGGAACTTGGCCTAGATCCAACCAATCTCTGAATCTCAGCACATCTGCATTGACAAAGAAGGAGCCCAGAATGTCCGTGGTATGTGTGGTTGATTGAGCAGAGGATTCTCTAGTTCCAGCAACCAGGCACCATGCACTTATGAACACCCAGCTTCCTAGGCCACATGAAATACATCCTTGTAACATCATTGTATTATTTCAATAAATAGCCTTCTTAGTTGAATGGGAGTCAGTTTGTCTTTTTCAGTTTTCAGAACTTGGCTAAGATTAAAGTATGGTGCATCCAGGAGGAGGGATTAACTGCTAAACTCATCACGGTCAGGTGAGTTAATAATAGCTACTGTTTATTCAATGCTTACCACTAGAAAGAAATCGTGTGAAATATTTCATAGCCATCATTTCATTTAATCCTTACACCTCCTTGTTCTAGGTCTTATCTTAGCTCTTGTCTTGCCCAGCTTTTTTCTCCCTCTTTTTCTTGTAACATCTCTGCTGTACTGACCACAGGAACATAAGTTAACATCCCTGGGGCTTAGTGATAGTTCTAGGGGCAAGCATGTGACCTAGTTGAGCCAGAGTTCTTTGCCAGAAAATGTTCAAAATAGCTTTGGCAGGGACACTTTAATTTTGTGTTGCTAGGCTGGAAAGGTGAAGGCCTAGAACTGCCTAGAGCCCAGTTCCTTACCAGAGAGGGGATGCAACTGACATGGTGGTGTTCTCATTGCTAATCTCGAGGTCCTTTGGAACTGGCTCAATTCTGAAACCCTTCCTGGGATTCAGCGGGCTCCCCACTATGGTCCAATTTACCCCTTTTTGATTAAGCTAATTTGTCAGATTTCTGTTGTTTGCATTAAAGAAACCTAATACAAGTATCCTTGTTTTCTAACGGGGGTGGGGTAGCCAGAGAGGTAAAGTAATTCCCTTGAGGTAGTATTTCCCATGGCAGATTCAGGCTTTGAACCCAGGACTGTCTGGCTACAAAGGCATAGCTTTTTACCTTTAACTGTGTTGTCTCCAGAGCCACGCTCATGTTCAAGGAGCTGCATATAATGCACTATTGTTTGGGGAGGAGTGAATGAAGGGATCTGCTGATAGGTTGGAGACCACGCAAAGACAAAATGGTAAAGGGCTTCGGAATACTTTTCCTGACTACTTTAGTAAATTAAATTACCTAAATTCACCCATAACCCTCATACCTTAATGTATCAAGTTGTTATTTACATTTGACCATATTATGGGTAAAATCTTGTACTTAAAAAAAAGCAAACACCATTTTTCATAAATATTTTCCATGTTACTCTACAGTCTCAAGATCTCCTTGAGTCCCTTACTGTTGGGACACATTTGGATTGGGTTTGGTATTGGTTTTTATAATAATGACATTGAATACTTTTATCTTTTGAAACACCTTTTTTCTATAGAATTTTTTCTTAAAATATCCCGAATGAGGTAAAATATCCAAAGTGGGTTTCCTGGGTCAGCATGTATAGGTTAATATAATCAGATGGTGTGAGACTCCTACAGGAATAAACTGGATACAATAGTGCAGGAGTAATAGTCTCAACATTACAAAAGGGAGCTAGGAGAAAACCAGGCTCTCCCACCCCTGGTGCCTGGGTGTGTCTGGGGAAGGGTCCCAGGGCGGGCATCATGTCTGTCACAGCATCTCGCACAGCGCTGCGCCGGCCTGGGAAGACAGGAAAACACAGTATGCCCGATGACGGTACGCCTAGTTCTTTACAGCTGCGGAACTAGTTAGTTCTTACTCATCTGTTACAATGCAGATGGCACTTCTGGGAGGATTCTGCTGCCCTACCTCAACTAAATTGATCACCCTCTTTTAATGTTTCATAGATTACTGTTAATGTGCTTTATGTTACTACGGTTTGTATTTGTGATTATTTGGTTTTCTCCCCCACCCCCACCTCACACTAGATTATGAGTTCCAGAAAGGAGGGTCTGTGTCTCTGGTAACTTTTTTGTTCCCCTGCTTATCACAATGCCAGTCACATGGTAGGTACTTAATCTTGCTAAGTGAACAGTGGAGTGGAGATTTGTTGTCGGACAAAGAAGACGGGCTTATAAATGAAAAGGTGCTCGATCTTAAAACCAGAATTTTGCAAAGGAAGGCAGTAAGATACTATTTCATACCCATTCGGCTGGCCAAAATTTAGAAGTCTGGCAGGGGGGAAATGAGAACTTGTGTACACTGCTGGCAAGAGGATAAACGGGTATAATCATTTTGAGGAGTAATTTGGCAATATCCATCCAGTAAGAGTGAAGCTAAGCATACCTCATGGCCCAGCAATTCCATTTCTAGATATATATTCTGGACTAGAAATTCTCCTGGGTGAGCACAAAGACATGCGCAAGGATGCTTATTGCTGCAATGTCCGAAATAGTAACAGTAGGGACACAGCACAGATGTCTTTCAGTAAGTGAATGGGGTTAATAAATTGTAGCATACAGTACAGTATTTAAATGAAGGAACCAGAGCATCTCACCAAAAAAAAAGAAAAACGTTCTAGGTCTGCCTATACCACTCCTGTCCCCATGAGGCTAGATGTGGCTGCAGAAAAACAGAGCCACAGTGACTGGTCCCACTTTAAATTCCTGACTGTAACCTCAAGCATTTGTCTCCCTAGTCCAGTCATTGTCCCAGTCTCCTAAGGTCCCAGCCTCCTGAACTACAGTTTTATAGCTTCTCTCTTCTCAACTCCAACATTTCACCCAGTCCTCACTCAGCTGGTGACCTGGTTTCCTAGTTAACTGAGAAAAATAAAAGCAATCAGAAGGTAACTCTCTGCATTTTTCCTTTCCTTTCTTTTACTATGGGTGATACTTGTTTCTCTTATCTAAGGCCAACTTCTCTTGTATTCGATCCCATCCTTAAACTAGGACATCATTCCTGCAAGTGTCCTCTTCTCTGCATCTTTTCTTGTCTACTGAATCTTTCCCATTAGCATAATAATGTGCAGTTTTTCTCATCTTAAATATATGTATTTGTGAATATATGTACTGAACACCCTCTACCTGCCACTCCATTTTTTGCTTCACTTAAGAGGAATATCCCAGGGACGCCTGGGTGGCTCAGTCATTAAGCATCTGCCTTCGGCTCAGGTCATGATCCCAGGGTCCTGGGATTGAGCCCCACATTGGGTTCCCTGCTCAGCAGGAAGCCTGCTTCTCCCTCTCCCACTCCCCCTGCTTGTGTTCCCTCTCTCACTATCTCTCTCTCTCTCTGTCAAATAGTTGAACAAAATCTTAAAAAACAAAACAAAACAAAAAAAAAACAGGAATATTCTAGTGTTCGTTGTCTTCACTTCCTCTCCTTCCGCTCTCTCTCACCCCTCCTAATCAGGTCTTTGTTTCTGTTCTTGCTGAAGGGCGCCAAGGGACTCCATGTAGCTAAACGTACCTTTTTTCAGTCCTTTTACTTGACCTTTCAGCATTATTTGGTACAGTTCATCACTTCCTCACCCTTGACACATTTTTTTTGGCTTCTATGTTACCACGCTATTCCTTGTACTCTATTGACAGCTACTTCTCCCAGTTGTTTTGTTTTTGTTTATTTCTTTAGACATGAGAATTCTTCTAGGGCTCAATCTTTAGGCTTTTCTTTTTCTATAGTCAGCCCTCATTGTGGCTGTCATCCTGTCTCATGGTTTTAAATATCTACTTGCTGGCAACTTCAAAGTTTGTATCTCTAGCCCAGGATTCCAGACTCATGTAATCGACTGCATATGTGACATCTCTTCTTGCATGTCTAACATATCTTGAATTTAATGTGTCCAAAGATGAACTAATTCATGATCTCTCCCTCCCAGTCCTATCATAATTCTGTTCTTCCCTCAGTCTTTCCTTCTGGGAGAAGAACCCCATTTTTCCAGTTGCTCAGGCCACAAACTCGGGAACTGTTCTTGATTCTTTTCTTTTGAACCTCACATCCAAGCTTCAGTAAGTCCTGTCTGCTAACTATCAGGATGGATGTGGATGACCTTTCTTGTTTCCTCTGCCTCCCAAGTCCCTGTCATCAGTCATCTATGGCTCAGATATTTGCAACAGCCTCCTAATTGGTTTCTCCGCTTCCATCCTTGCCTCCCTGTGGTTGCAGTTTAGTAGCTAGAGTGATGCTATAATAATCTGAGATCATGTCATTCATCTGCTCAAAGTCCTCAAATAGCTTTCCATTTCACTGAATAAAAAAGCTAAAGTAAAAGCCCTACATAGTATTGTTACCACCTGCTGCCCTGTATTATCTGACTCCCCAAGTCTTCCTTCTCACTGCTCTGGGCCCACTGACCTCCCTGCAGTAACTTACACAAACAACAAGCTTCCACCTCTGAGCCTATGCTTTTGCTGTTCCCTTTTCTGGAATCCCATTTGCCCTACATGTCACATAGTCTAGTCCCTCATCTGCAAATCTTTGCCCACGATTTTCTTAACAGAGCCCTTTTTTGACAACCCTATCAAAATAGCATGCCTCGGGGCGCCTGGGTGGCTCAGTCGTTAGGTGTCTGCCTTCAGCTCAGGTCATGATCCCAGGGTCCTGGCATCGAGCCCTGCATCGGGCTCCCTGCTCCACGGGAAGCCTGCTTCTCCCTCTCCCACTCCCCCTGCTTGTGTTCCCTCTCTCGCTGTCTCTCTCTCTGTCAAATAAATAAACTCTTTAAAAAAAAAAATAGCATGCCTCTTCCATGGTACACCCCATCTCCCTTCTCAGCTTCATTTTTTCTGTAATACTTACCACCACCTAAATATTTCACTTGTTTATTATATGACCTTCTCTAGAAGGTAAGCTGCATGAGAGTAGGGATTTGGGGGCAGGAGGAGGTCAACTTTATTGAAGCATAACATACAGGGATGCCTCGGTGGCTCAGTTGAGTGTCTGCCTTCGGCTCAGGTCATGATCCCAGGGTCCCAGGATCAAGTCTCACATCAGGCTCCCTGCTCAGCAAGGAGCCTGCTTCTCCCTCTGCCTGCCGCTCCCCTTGCTTGTGCTCTCTCCCTCTCTCTCTCATAAATAAATAAGATCTTAAAAAAAAAAAAAAGTGGGGGGAAGGGCAAGGGAGCAGAGCAGAAGACTTATGTAGTAGATACAGAACCCAAGTGATTACTTGCAGGAGTTGGTGGAAGAAGAAAACTGATTTTTGCTAGTTTCAGTAAAAACCCTGTAATTTTGGAAAAACACTTTTTTTGGACACATTTTTTGACAAACATTTTAATGGATAAAGGAACTGAGAAATTTGGACCTAAAATATACATGGTATTTTATTGTGCTCTTGACAAGATAAGTATTAATTGTAATAATTAATGGGGTTTTGTTTTACTGTGTGCATTAAGAAACTAGCAATTAGCAATTGTTCTTGAATTTTAATGCTTGTTTTCAGAAGAGTTATGACAGGATTTTGACAGGCTCTTTTCTGTTGGCTTGGCATTGCTGATAAGACCCCAAAAGCAAAATCTCATGTTCCCCTGCATTTTAAAGGGTACTTTAAGGCCTGGACATCCTGTCCCACAGGAGTCTCTAGGCATTGTAAGATTTACAGAACCTCTTGCTCTTGGGCCTCCACTGACATGTTAGCATATAACAAGGTTCAGATCCAGAGGAGAGGGGCCCTATGCTCCTAGGGTGAGGCCTCTGCCCTCTCCGCAGGACTAGGGGACTCAGGTGCCAAGAGAATAACTGGACATATTGGGGGCATCTGAAATCACTGGAGCTTGGTGTATCCACTCCAGCAAAACCACAGGCCCCCTTCTTCTTGGGATAGCTAGCCATGTCCCCCTAAAGAGTGTGTATGGGGTGGTAAGGGGGTGGGGAGGAATCAAACACAGGCAGGGGCCTGAAACTGGAGATTTCTGAAGGAGGGGCAGCTGCTGCTAGAGTAGCCCCTACCAGGAAAGCATGAAGCCCTCTAAGGGTCCGAGGTTGTGTTGTGCCTAGGAAGAAAGGGACAGGACCACTCCATCTGTTTTCTTTGCTGCCAAAGAACACAAGACAGGATTTCAGTAGCTCTGAAGAGCTGACCATGTAAGTGATGGTCGAAACCAAGAGCCTTGAGAATGAATGGGGAGCTAACCAAACGAGAAGCTGGAGTGGTGCTTGAAAACCGGGACAAACCTCTACTCTGTGCCTGGGGCTCCCAGAAAAGGGAAGATAGGGTGGCAGGAACCATAGGGCTGTGTCCCAGTGACTGTTAGGTGATGACCCACCTGGAGAGGGGTTAAAGGCGAGAACTGCATGGGGCCAAAGAGAAAGGAGAATGCCCCGCTGTAAATGAACACTTGGGGCTGCGGTGACAGCCACGCATCTTCCCAGTGAGGAGACTCCTGCCCGGCAAGCCACCGGCCCCCTGAACAGGACCATCCTGGCGGACCTCACCTTCTTTCTCCTTCATTCGCCCCTGACCCACGCGCGGAAAAGCGGCCAGGGCGTTCGGGCATCTGAAAATAAGGTATGAGTTTGGAGTTTTAAAGCGGCCTAGACTAAGTTTCAATATCCGTAAGTAAGCGCAAATTTGCTTTCCCTTAGGTTAAGGGATCCTAATGGGGGATCTGAGAGCGTCGCGGGGTAAGAAGGCCGCTTATTGGTGACACCACACGGGTTAGAAGGGTTTGTACCACCAAATTTCGGAATTAATAACAGGAAGAGCTGGGTGTTCCACTTAAAGAGGTGTCAAAGGAAGCCCACTTGCGTCCCCCCACATTTCACGAGCGATAGGTGGGAGGCGCGGTCCGCACGCCCGCGAACACCCGGCCTCCGAGTTCCCGGGTTGCGCGGCGCGACTGGAGACTACATTCCCCGAAAGCCTTGGCGGTGGCGCACTTCCGCCTCCGTAGCTGACGTCTTCCGCCGCTGACGCCGGCGCTCGGCGCACGAGGGAGAGGAGTGAGGTTGTGCACCCGCGCCTTCAGTTCCAGTTTGCGTGGGCTTGTGCTCAGTGTTTCGTGCACGGAGCGCAGATGAGCAAGAGTTTGGGTGGGTGTGCGACGTGCGCCCAGCGTCCGGCTCCGGTGTCCCATGGCCAGAACACCCCAGGCCGGGCCCCGCCCCTCTTCCGCGCTTTGCCCAGAGGCTGGGCACTGCCACCTCCTGTCATGTGACCTACCCGACAAAATGGGGCTAAGTTGAATCATATGAGATTGTCTAGGTAAGTGGAGAAACTCCAGGTAACCATATCTTATCTCTCTGAAAAAGTGTGGGTTTTCCCGAGGAAGTGTGTTTCTACTCCACTGAAACAAAGTCCTAAAAACAGAGACACCATCTCCTCCTCTCCCTCCGCCTTTTCGCTCCCTTATTCTGGATAGGAACGGTCCTGGGCAGGTAGGCCGGAGTGAAAATGATGAAGCCTTAAGTGAAGGGCCACACTCCCAATAATGGTGGTCTAGGTAATTAGGGCCACCTCTTCCATGGAGTATAACCTAAGCTGGTTGTGAGATCGAGCGCCACATCAGGCTCTGTGCTGGGCTTGGAGTCTGCTTAAGATTCTCTCATTCTCCCTCTGCCCCTCTCCTGCTCTCTCTCAACAAAAGTATAAAAGTGCTGAAAGCTGGGAGTCTGAAGAATCACCCCACGTTTGAACAGGGACAAATGAAGGTACCCTCAAGAAAATGTTGAACTGGAGATAAGCCCTGACATAGACATGTATCCCAAATTCGTGTCATCTTGGAGGTGTAAGGAACCTGAGCCTTCAGTATGGACCAGACTAGTGGTGTGCCCAGGTGTTGACAGAAGCAAATGGAAATATAGTACCTTATAGAAATACTTTAGGGAAAGGTATTATCATCTCAGACATCAGAGTGTTCACATACACCCCCTTTCTTAGTAACTTCCAGCACATTCTCAAAGATAACCAGATAAACAAGGAAGTAAGACATCATGAAAAAACAGGCAGAAATAATAGAAAACAATTACACAAAAATTTCAGATTCTAGATTTATCAGAGAAAGAGAATAAAATAGCAGTTTTTCGTATTTTTAAAGAGAAGAAAAAAGCTAGAAAATATCTACAAAACCACGAAAGCTTAAGAAATTGACGTATCAGATTTGGAAAAATGACCAAACATTAAAAAATAGCTAATTAAAAATTTAAAAACTGTGTTTAACAGCAAATTACACAAAATAATTAATCAGCTGGAATATAGGTAAGAAGAAATTGTCCAGAAACTGGTGGGCAGAGACAGTGAGATGAAGAGACAGAAGAGTCAGAAATAAGACTAAGTAAAACACATGAAATCATTGGGCAGGAAAGTCCAACATAAGTTTAACCAGATTCCCAGAGGAAAATAAAAACTATAAGAAATATTTGAAGAGTTAATGCCTAAGAGTTTTCCAGAACTGATGAAAGACATACCAAGCTATAGATTCAAGAAGCCCAATGAAACTAGAAGAGGATAAATAAAAATAAATCCACAACTATGTACATCATGGTGAAACAATAGAATATAGAGGGTAAGTAAAATCTTAAAAGCAATTAGACAAAAAGATCAGTTAACTTCAGAGAAGTAACATCTGACTTCCCAATAGCATTAATAAAAGCCATATGAATGAGGAATGATATCTTCATTGTACTTAAAAGAAAATATGTGCCTACCTAGAACTCTGTATAGCAAAAATATTTTCAGGAATGGAGACACAAGTCCCTTTTATAAAACTAAAAACAGGAATTTCATCATGAGCAGACCCTAACTAAGGAAAGGAAATTCTAAACACTGTATTTCATACAAAAGGAAAATAATCCCAGATGGATGGTCAGAGACACAAGAAAGAATAAAGCCCAAAGAAAGTGGTCAAATGTGAATAAATGATTAACTGTATAAAACAATAATAATATTTATGTCTTTAAACATACAGAATTAAAATCCAAGACAGAGATGCTTCCATTGCTAGCTATAACAGAATAGCTTGTCATAAGCTAACATTTCTACTAGAAATAGCTAGAAGAGCTGGATAAAATACAAATATATGTATTATTTATGCATATACATATATATTTGTGTATATATATAGTATATATGTGTATATATATTGTATACATATATATTTATGTGTGTGTGTGTGTGTGTATATATATACTTGAAAGCATTGGAGAGCTCCCAAAGCAGCCAGGAATTGAGGATACAAGATATCAAAGAGAAGGAGAGCTCGCTGAGATAAGCCCAGCATTCTCCATGCCTCCTCTCCCAGAGGGACAGTTGATGGTACCTAGTTACAGCGTTGTAAAACAGTTGAAAAACAAAAGACTAGAAAACATTAGAAACAGCAAAAGGAAAAAAAAGACATTTTACCTTTGTAGAGAAAATACTGGAAGAATGGTCAAAACGCCACAAGTATCTAACAAGCTAGTGGATAGAGCAAAATAAGAAAAAATACTAATTCAGAAAGTGCGAAAGAACTTGTCAAGAGCCTCCTGCACATCCACAAATGCAGCACATCCAGCTGAGGAGCCACAGTGGGCAATTTGACTCTTCCTTGAGGGGTCATTGGAGGGATGAAGTTTCATCTTTGACCCAGGCTTGAACCAGAGGGTAATGGGCTGGATGCCAACTCTAGCCCAGAGAAATCCCAGGATGCCACAGCCACAGACACCCTGCCTCACCATCTCCGACCTCACCTAGAAGCAGTTCCACACTTCTGGAAAGAGGTGGCTTTCGCCTACCGCACTCCTGCCCAAAAATAGTCCGTGTCCACCAGAGTGGGTGGCAAAGGGGCAGGAATCCAAGGAAATTGAGCCAAAGGCAGGGAGAGAAAAGCACTCCTTTGCCTCCCCTGTTATGTGTGACGTTCCCCAGAGTTTGCCAGGTCAGTGGCATTTCTTGGTTCAGGGATCCAATTCAGAGGTGGGCGTGACTTCACTGACTCAAAGACCCAGCAACCGATCAGAACAGCAGTGGTAAGTCTGCAAAGAAGGTTGTGGACTTGGGGCCCTTCCATGGGACAAAAACAGCTTCCATATTAGGGAGCTTTATGAAACACCTGCAGGCCCTGCAGGATTCTGCACACCCTCCTTCACCTGCATGGTCTCTGTCCTCTGCCACTGAGGTCCTTAAAGGGGCACGTAGGGCTCAAAAGGAGGTGATGACCTCTGTGCTGATGAGTCAGCAACTGCAGACCCAGGAGCTTATGTTGGGGGTGGGGTGCAGGGAAAGGTGGGGAGTAAAAATCTGGGACTGGAGAAAAAGGGCCCTAGGGGGGGTCAAAAGGAGAGCAGAAAGGGATGGGGAGAAGAGGACAAGGGACAGAGGGTTGGGAACCCTTCCTGGGGGCTCCAGGGTTCTCAGTTAAGGAGGATCTTGCACATGTTACAGGAACCCTTTCCTCTATGCCCATCCACTGCTACCTTTAGCCAGGCCAAATCAGGTGTCAGGAAAGACATTTTTGGTCCTTTTCCCCTTTAAATTTGTTTTCCAGTTTCACAACACAAACACTTTGGGGGGTGGGGATTAAGGAACCACATCCATGACATTGCCCAACCTATCTGGATGCTTCTAATTCATACTACACCTGTTACTTCAAGGAGAGATGGTGGGTAGGAAAACTGTGTCCCCACACCAGGCTCCTCTTTCCACTATGCCTCAAATACAAGTAAATGTTATGACTAGGGAAATATAAATTCATTTTTTTAAATGTCAGTGAATTCACAGATTTGGTCATTGTGTAGTACAATGGTTTTCAAATTTGAACATACGTGAGAATCTCTTAGAGCACTGGTTGAAACAGATTTCTGGGCCCCAGCCTTCTATTTTCTTATTCAGCAGGTATGTTCCAGAGCATTTGCAGTTCCAAAAAGTTCCAGATGATGGAACTGGATGACACTGCTGGTCCAGGGACCACACTCTGAGTACTGCTAATCTAGGTTATCAAATAGAGCTACTTTTAGGGATGCTCTGTTTGTTTTGTTTTTCAAGCACTCTCCTCCAGTTTATTCAAACTCTTAGCCAATTTTTCTAGCCTTATCCCTTCCTCAAATATGTCCAAACAACATTTCATGGAGGATATAGACCAAAATAGTAACAAGAATAGCAGGAATGAAAATGATACTCCAGACCCTTAAATACAGAGAAAACTGGTGGTTGCCAGAGGTGGGGGGTGGGTGTTGGGGCAGGGATGGGCAAAACAGATAAAGAGGATTAAGAGATACAAACTTCCAGTTATAAGATAAGTCAGGGAGGGGTGCCTGGGTGGCTCAGTTGGTTAAGCGTCTGCCTTTGGCTCAGATCATGTCCCTGGGTCCTGGGATAGAGCCCCGTGATGGGCTCCCTGCTGAGCAGGGAGTCTGCTTCTCCCTCTCCCTCTGCCCTCTCCCTGCTCATGCTCTCTCTCTCTCACTCAAGTAAATAAAAAAAATTTTTTTAAAGATTTTATTTATTTATTTGAGAGAGAGAGAACACATGAGAGGGGATAGGGTCAGAGGGCAAAGCAGACTCCCTGCCGAGCAGGGAGCCCGATGCGGGACTCTATCCAGGGACTCCAGGATCATGACCTGAGCCGAAGGCAGTCACTTAACCAACTGAGCCACCCAGGCGCCCGTAAATAAAATCTTTTAAAAAAATAAAATAAGTCAGGGAAATGAAAAGTACAGCATAAGGAATATAGTCTATAATATTGTAATAATGTTATAGGTGACTACACTAATCGAGGTTAGCCCTGAATCAATATGCTGTACACCTGAAACTAATAAAACATTGTAACATTGTATGTCAGTTTCAATAAAAAGAAAATGATAAACTCAGCATGTATACATTATGTACAGCTAAAGTATGTCAGTAATACCTTAATAAAGTGGGTTTTTTTAAATGAAAATAAAACCTTGTGCTCTTCATTTTTCTACAGAATTTCTACAAGTATTTTGTTTGACTACTTAAGCTGAAAAGAAATCAAAGTGCGTTGGCAGGGAGGGGCGGCGCTGGGCTGGTCCTGAGAGTGGGCTCCAGTCCCAGCAACAGGGACAGTGTAGTGTGGGCGCCCTTGTGGTGGGCTCTAGACCTGGCTTCTTCTTTTTTTTTTTTTTTTTAGGATTTTATTTATTTATTTGACAGAGAGACAGCGAGAGAGGGAACACAAGCAGGGGGAGTGGGAGAGGGAGAAGCAGGCTTCCTGCCGAGCAGGGAGCCCGATGCGGGGCTCGATGCCAGGACCCCGGGATCACGACCTGAGCTGAAGGCAGACGCTTAACCACTGAGCCACCCAGGCGCCCTAGACCCGGCTTCTTGAGATGGCCCCTTCTCCGTGGGGTCTCGCAGAAGGAAGGAAAGAAAAAAGAAAAAAAAAGAAGAGGGGTGGCTGGGTGGCTCAGTCAGTTAAGCGTCTGACTCGGTTTTGGCTTGGGTCATGATCTCAGAGTCATGAGATCAAGCCCCACATGGGGCCCTGCACTCAATGTGGAGTCCTCTTGAGATTCTCTCCCTCTGCCCCTTTCCCCCCACTAAAAAAAATAAATGTCTTAAAAAAAAGAAAGATAAAATGCTACACCTTTTCTGAATTTTTTTTTTTTTTAAGATTTTATTTATTTATTTGACAGAGACACAGCAAGAGAGGGAACACAAGCAGGGAGAGTGGGAGAGGGAGAAGCAGGCTTCCCGCTGAGCAGGGAGCCCGATGCGGGGCTCGATCCCAGGACCCTGGGATCATGACCTGAGCTGAAGGCAGACACTTAACTGACTGAGCCACCCAGGTGCCCCCCTTTTCTGAATTTCTTAGGAGAATGACAGTGCCTTTTTACTTTTCTTCAAAGCACATATTCAGCCAAGCCTTAAATTAGGACTTAGCAGCGTGTTACCTCTGCTGGCAGGTTGCAGTGACAATGTTTGTATGTGCTTAAACTATCCTCTTCTCCCCCAGAAGTGGTCAGTAATACATTTCTTGTAAATAGATTTGTTCTTTGCAATTTTTTTCATGTTTCAAGATAATAGCATTGTTTTGTCCTCCTCTGTGCTGCACATTCAGGTCTTAGCTCAGGGTCCTGCACCTAGTAGGTGCTCAAAAGATTCATGAACAGAGCTAATGGACAATTCCAAGTCTCCCTGATGCCTTCCCAGTCAATACTCTTTGCTCTTTTGAGTGACCTGGGACAAAATTCTTAATACTCTCTGTACCTCAATTTCTTAAACTGTAAAATGGGCACATTACTAGAACCTACCCCCTGGGGTTGTTGTGGACTAAATGAGTTAACATGTTGCACAGTGCGTAGCTCATAGCACTATAGATGTGTCTTGCCACTATTTTGTAATTATCATTACATCATCATTGGAAGCAACTGGGCTGTAATGGGCACAGCATTGGACCTGAGTTAGAAAATGTGACATTAGCTGTCCAGTGTTTTGTGCACTTCACCTCCCCTCTCTGATTCTCAGTTTGTTCTTAAAATGGGGGCTGCCAGCGACACCTGGGTGCTCAGTCGGTTAAGCGTCTGCCTTTGGCTCAGGTCCTCCAACTGTCTCCCTGCTCATGGGGGAGCCTGTTTCTCCCTCTCACTGTGCCTGCCTCTCCCCCAGCTTGTGCTCTGTATCCTTCTCTCTCTCTCTGACAAATAAATAAAATCTTTAAAGAAAAAAAAATGGGGGCTGCCATAGTCCTGCTTGTAAGGGCTGATACTGTGAGGATTAACTGAGTTAACATCTGTAAAGCACTTTTTGCATCGTGCTGGACTCCTGGTCGCTGTTCTTTAAAATGTGAGGTCCTAGGGCCCCCTGGGTGGTGCAGTCAGTTGAGCTTCCCACTCTTGGTTTTGGATCAGATCGTTATCTCAGGACTGTGAGATCCAGCCCCACGTGGGGCTCTCAGCTCAGCGAGGAGTAGGCTAAAGTTTCTCTCCCTCCCGCTGCCTCTCCCCGCGCTCTCTCTCTCTCTCAAATGAATAAATAAATCTTTAAAAAAGAAATGTGCGGTTCCAGGGCGAACAGGCTGGGATTATTGGGGCGCTAGCCTTCAGTAGGGAGAGCTCTCCCCAGGAGTGTCCTGGTAGGAGCGAGGGCTGCACAGCCCTGCCCACCTCCTGGTGGGGGAGCCGGATGCATGCAGGTGGCCACCAGGGGGCGGTGCCAGACTGTGGAGGGCGCCAGGGACGAGGCAGAGCCTGGAGGGAGTGAGCCTGTTTGCCAGCCTTCCTCTCCTTTTCTTCCTTCTCCAGTGTTTGGAATTTCACAGCGTGGAACGAGGTACCGGCCTTGAGACCTCTAACCAAGGCTCCTGCAACTGGGGTGGGTGAGCGGGAGTACTTGGCAAAAAGGGAGATTGGCGTCAATGTTGGCTATAGTTAAGACCCATGAACCCAAGGCGCCCCTATTCTAATAATGCAGGGGGTGCCCAGCCCCTCTGAGAGCAAAGGGTGTTTTGTTTTGTTTTTTTCCTCAAGACTTCTTTTAAAAATTTTCAAACCAATAGAAATGTCTTTAAAATTGTGCGATGAACAAACATCCTTGCACCTTTCATCTGTGTTCATCAATTGTCAATAACACTTTACCAGATTATTTATACACACCCATACATTTTATTTTTGGCTGAATTATGTAAGAGTTACTTGCAGAGACATTCTGACACTTTACCCCTAAATACTTAACCCTGCATCTGCTAAGAACAGGATATTCTCCCACACAGCCACAATGCTATTATCACTAAGAAACTACACATTGATATATTTCACTATTGATATACAGTTCCATATTTAAATTTCCCCAATTGGTCTGGTTATATCCTGTATAGCTGTAGTTTTGTTTGTGATCCAGGATCCTATCAGTGTTCATCTCATTTTTTCTTTCATGACATTTTTGAAGAATCCAGGCAAGTTGTAGAAAATTCCACAATCTGAACTTGTCTTATTTATTCTTCATGGTTAGATTCAGGAACGTCCCTTTCGGTAAAATCCTACATAGGCCTTGTTATCTATTTCCCATTACATCATTATCAGGAAGCCTGTCTTGTAGACTTGTACCATATTGGTGACACTAAGTTTGGCCACTGGGCTATTTGTGAATTTCCTATCCTTCCTTTTATCTCCCCACCAAAAAACTGAATCCGATCAAGACACTATCAGAAGCAACCAGCTAAATCCAGGATGTAAGACAAATATCACAGTTTCTCTAACAATCTATGTTATGGTATGTGTGGGGAGGAGAAAGAAAGATTGTTTTAGAATAAAAGATTTAAGAGACATATGGCCACAGACATTGAGTGGATCTTATGTGAATCCTGATATGAATGAACTAATTGTAAAAAGACATCTTTGAGATAATTGGGGAGATTTTAATGTGGATTAGGTATAGATAATATTTAAAAATTACTGGTAATTTTGTTGCATGTGATAATGGCATGGTTATAATTCTAAAACATTTTAAATTGTAATATATTCATGCAATGGAATATTATACAGCAGCAAAAAAGAATGAAAAAAAGATTTATCATGGTGGATAAATCTTAGAAATAACCTGTCAAGTGAAAAAAAGTAAATTATAGAGTGATACAATTGATATACCAATGCTACCATTATATACATAGAATATAATGTATATCATATACTGGATTTGCTTTTTTGCTTCTTTGTTTTATGTGTTATGTTAAAATACACATAACATAAAATTTGCCATCTTAACAATTTTTAAGCATATAGTTTAGTAGTATTATATGCATACCCATTGTCGTGTAGCCATTACCATCATTCACCCCCCCCACCCCCCCACCATCTATCCCCACCCTGTACCTATTAAGGAATAACTCCCTGTTCTCCCCTCTCCCCAGCTCCTGGCAACCACCATTATACTTTCTTTATAATTTTGACTACTCTAAATACCTCATGTAAGTGGAATTATTCAGTATTTGTCTTTTTGTGACTGGCTTATTTCACATAGCATAATGTTTTCAAGATTCATCCACATTGTAGCATATTGCAGAATCGCCTTCATTTTTAAGGCCAGATAATATTCCATGGGATGTACGTACCACATTTTGGTAATCCATTCATTGGTTGATGGACACTTAGGTTGCTTCCATGTTTTAGCTATCGTAAATAATGCTGCTGTGGACATGGGTGTACAAATATCTCTTCAAGACCCTGCTTTCACTTGTTTTGGATATTTACCCAGAAGTAGAATTGCTGGGTCATATACTAATTCTATTTTTTAATTTTTTGAGGAAACTCTATACTGTTTTTCACAGAGGCTAAACCATTTTACATTCCCACCAATAGTGCATAAGTGTTCCAAGTTCTCCATATCCTCATGAACAAATGTTGTTGTTGTTGTTTTTTAAGATTTATTTATTTTAGAGAGAGAATCCTCAAGCAGACTCCGCACTGAGTGTGGAGCCCAATCCCAGGGTCCTAAGATCATGACCTGAGCGGAAATGAAGAGCCGGCTACTTAACTGATTGAGCCATCCAGGTGCCCTAACACTTGTTGTTTTCTAATAGTAATAGTAGCTATCCTAATCCATGTGAGGTGGTATCTCTTTGTAGTTTTGATTTGAATTTCCTTAATGGTTAGTGATGTTGAGCATCTTTTCATGTGCTTTTTGGCCATTCATGTATCTTCTTTGGAGAAATGTCTGTTCAAGTCCTCCACCCATTTTGAGGCTGTTTGGTTTTTTATTGTTGACTTTTAGGAGTTCTCTATATATTCTGGATATTCATCCCTTATCAGATTTATTTATTTATTTCCTGAAAAACAGTGCTAGAGATTGTCTAGGGATACATGCATATAGAGTAAAACTAAGAAGCCATGTATAGGAATGATCAACACCATTCAGGAGAGATGTTTGGGGCAGAGAATTAGGATAGGGAAAAGCACATAGGAGGCTTCACTCATAGCTGTTGAGTTTTATTTCTTAGAGTAGGTCATGGTTAAATGGGCACTCCTTTTTTGTATTCTCCTGAGAGTATTTCACATACTTAGAACAATCATGTATAGCAGGCAGTTGGCTGGCTCATTCAGTAGAGCATGCAACTCTTGATCTCAGGATGGTGAGTCTGAGCCCCACGTTAGGTGTAGAGATAACTTTAGAAAATAAATGAATAGGGGCGCCTGGGTGGCTCAGTCGTTGGGCGTCTGCCTTCGGCTCAGGTCATGATCCCAGGGTCCTGGGATCGAGCCTCACATCAGGCTCCCTGCTTCGCGAGAAGCCTGCTTCTCCCTCTCTCACTCCCCCTGCTTGTGTTCCCTCTCTCGCTGTGTCTCGCTCTGTCAAATAAATAAATAAAATCTTTTTTAAAAAAGGCTTTAATTTATTAAGTAACTACTAGGTTCAAAAAGCTTAACATACATAACTGACTTTATTTTTTATTTATTTATTATTTTAAAGATTTTATTTATTTATTTGACAGAGAGAGAGACACAGTGAGAGAGGGAACGCAGGGGGAGTGGGAGAGGGAGAAGGAGGCTTCCCACGGAGCAGGGAGCCCGATGCGGGGCTCGATCCCAGGACCTGGAATCATGACCTGAGCCGAAGGCAGACGCTTAACGACTGAGCCACCCAGGCGCCCCATAATTGACTTTAATTGTCACCTCATTTCTCTCATCATCTGCCACCACTCTGCCCTTTGTACACTTCAGTCATAACTGGACTCCCTACTGCCTTTTTTTTTTTTTTTTTTAAGATTTTATTTATTTATTTGAGCCTGACCCCGGGACCCTGGGATCACGACCCGAGCTGAAGGCAGACGCACAGTGACTGAGCCACCCAGGCACCCCTCCATACTGCCTTTTTAAAGAGCATGGCATTGTCCTGCCACAAGACCTTTGCACTTGCTGTTCCCTCCACCTGGAATACTCTTCCCCATGAAGAGCATGGTTTCCTCCCTCTCCTCCTTCAGTTCTTTTCTCAAAGAGCACCTTTCCAGCAAAGCCTTCCCTGACTAATTTATCCCCCTTATTCTGCTCTATTTTTCCTCATAGCAATTGTCACCTTCTGACAGATCCTGTAATTTACTGGCTTACTATGTTTTCTGTCTGTCTCCCCTCAATAGTATGTAAACTCCATAAGAACAGGGATTTTTCTCTGCTTTATTTGGTGTTATATTCCCAGCACCTCAAACAACTTGGTACACAGTATAGCACTTAATACATATACGCTGAATCAGCGAATGAATGGATTTGTTATCTATTACTGCGTTACAAATTACCCCCCAGATTTAGCAGCTCCAACCACAAACATTCACTCACGTGGTTTCTGAGGGTCATGCATCTAGGAGCTGCTTAGCTGGGTGGTTCAAGCTCAAGTTTCCCCATGAGACTGCAGTCAAGCTATTGGCCAGAGCTGTAGCCGTCACAAGGCCTGGCTAGGGCTGTCGAACCCAATTCCAAGCTCACAAACATGGTTGTTGGCAGACCTCGTTCCTCACCAGCTGTTGGCCGGGAGTTTCGGTTCCTAGCCACATGGGCCTCTCCACAGGGCTGCCTCATGTCATGGCAACTGGCTTCCCCTGAAGTGATGAGAGCATGAAAAGAAAGAAAGGGGGAAGGGAGAGAGAGTGGAAGTGAAGCAGGGAAGAGAAAGAAAAAGAGAAAAGAGTGAGGGAGGGGACAAAAGCACTTGAGACAAAAGACACAGTCTTTTATTACCTAATCACAAAAGTGACATTCCATCTGTGGCAGACAAAATAATAGTCCCCAAAGATGTCCAAGCCCTAATCTCTAGAACCTGTGAATATGTTACTGACATGGCGAAGAGATTTAGCAGATTAAGTTAAGGATTTCGTTAAAGTGCGGGAGATTATCCTGCATTGGCCCCATGGGCCCAATGTAATGACAGGGTCCTTATCAGGGAAGGAGGCAGGCAGAACAGTTGGTGAAAAAAGGCAGACTTGGCATGGGAGCAGTGGAGTGATGCACTGTGAAGATGAGAAAGGGGCTGTGAGCTGAAGAACTGAGGCATCCTCTACAGGCTAGAAGAGACAAGGAAACGGATTCCCCCTGGAAACTTCCAGAAGGAACACAGCCCTGCTGACAGCTTGACTTTAGCCCAGTAAAACCCATGTCGATGTCTGGCCTCCAGAATTGCAAGGTTGTAGCTTTGTGCTGTTTTAAGCCACGGAGTTTGTGGTGATTTTTTCCAGCAGGAAGAGGAAATGATTACACCATCACTCTGGCCATGTTGTACTGGTTAGAAGTGAATCAGCCCAGGGCGCCTGGGTGGCTCAGTTGGTTGGGCGACTGCCTTCGGCTCAGGTCATGATCCTGGAGTCCCGGGGTCGAGTCCCGCATCAGGCTCCCTGCTCAGCGGGAAGTCTGCTTCTCCCTCTGACCCTCCTCCCTCTCATGCTCTCTGTCTCTCATTGTCTCTCTCGCAAATAAATAAAATCTTAAAAAAAAAAAAGAAGTGAATCAGCCCACATTCACAGGGTATGAACGCCAGGATGCACGGTTGTTGGGGGGCACTTTAGAGGCTGCCTACTATAATGAATGAGTTATTATTAACCCTACTTTATAGATGGATAAACCAAGGCTCAGAGGAGTGAAGTAACTTGCCTGAGGTCATATAATTAATGATAGTGAAGCGGGTTTCATCTGATCCTCAAAATAAATTCCAGACTCTTGACAAATAGCTAGGAGTGACTATCTGATCTGGGCCCTGCCTGCCTCCATCTGCACAAACACAGCCCATTGATTCCCACCAGAGGGCTTTTACACCTGTTGTTTCTTCTCCAGAATTGCTCTTCAGTGAGCCGGCTCTTTCTCACCTTCAGGTCTCAGTTCAAATACAAGTTTTCCCAGATAACACAATAACTTTCCTTCACCCCTTTTTACTTTATCTTTACTTTGTTGGTTTGTTTGTTTGCTGTCTGATGTCTATTCCCATTACTCTGAGCTCTCATGAGGACAGGGGTTTTGCCCGCTTTATCATTGCTGTATCCCCAGCACTGGCACATAGTAGGTCCTCAGTAAGTCTTTGCTGCGTGGATGAATGAGTGACTTCACAGGGAGGTAAAACAATCTATTCAACTCACTTCTCTAGGCATCTTGAAATAACGGTTCTTAGGGGCACCTGGGTGGCTCATCGGTTAAGTGTCTGCCTTCAGCTCAGGTCATGATTTCTGGGTTCTGGGATCGAGCCCCACATTGGGCTTCCTGCTCTCAGTAGGGAGTCTGCTTCTCTCTCTCTCTCTCTCTCCCCCCCACCCTGCCCCGCCCCACTGCTCCTTCTCTCTCTCTCTCTCTCAAATAAATAAATAAAATCTTAAAAAAAAAAAAAAAAAAAGAACGGTTCTTAGCTGGCCAGCTTATGAAGATTAAAAGAAAGAAAGAAAAGAAGTCACAAGGCCTAGAGCCACAGGATATATATATATTTTTAAATGAGAGTTTCAGTCCAACCACCACCAGGCTGGACTTGGGGGTGTTCACGGGGCTCTGGGCTGTGAGAGTCCTTTGTCTCCAGAGCAGGCAGAACCCTGGCAGGAGGGGTGAGCAATCCACCAGCACCACTATTTGGGTAATAGCTAAGCCTTTTCTTCCCAGGCTGGTTCTGCTGGTCCCCACACCCCTTCCCGCAGGCAAAAATCTTCCCTACTTAACCAGGAACTGGAGCTCTCTGAAGACTCTGCAGGTCAACCCTGAATTGAATGAGGGTTGTCAGAGAGAGACAGACTCGGTTAGCGAGGCTGGGTTCTTGTGGTCTTGGACAAAGAACCTGTTTTCTCCATCTCTCTCCCTCTTTTGGGGGGAAGGGGGAGCTTGAGTAAAGAGAGTTGAATTATAACAGTTCAGTCTCATAGTTGGTTTGTGTAAGACTCCCCTCCTCCCCAACTCTGTTTAATAAATATACTTTTTAAAGATTTTATTTATTTATTTGAGAGAGAGAGAGAACAAGTGAAGGGGAGGGGCAGAGGAAGAGGGAGAAGCAGGCTCCCCATGTAGGGCTCAAACCCAGGACTCCGGGATCATGACCTGAGCCGAAGGCAGATGCTTAACCAACTGAGCCACCACCCAGGGCGCCCCTGAATTTCATAGAATTTTTATTTGTTACAAAATATTCTTCTGATTTTTTCCCCCCACCATTTAAAAATGTAATAATCAGGGGCGCCTGGGTGGCTCAGTCGTTGGGCGTCTGCCTTTGGCTTGGGTCATGATCCCGGGGTCCTGGGATCGAGCCCCGCATCGGGCTCCCTGCTCGGCGGGAAGCCTGCTTCTCCCTCTCCCGCTCCCCCTGCTTGCATTGCCTCTCTCGCTGTGTCTCTCTCTGTCAAATAAATAAATAAAATCTTAAAAAAAAAAATGTAATAATCATTCTTGGCCCATAGGCTTTTGTGCACTGACCCCTGGTCTGGTTCATTGTTTTGAACTGCTGCATAATTATTCCATAGTTCAAAATATTCCATACTTCACATATCTGTTCCCATCGAGGGGTATTTGTTTATCTCCTATTCCCAGCTACCACAAGCAACAGCAGCAGAGAACATCCTTGGTTATGTGGGAAGATCCCCAGGATATTTGCCTCAAATTGCTGGGTTTCAGGGTATTGGTCTACACTCCACAGTAGTTCATGGGAGCCCCATTTCCTCCAACTTTCTAATGTTTGCCTAACCAAATTGGTATCTCCTCCTTCTTTTAGCTTGGATTTCCCCAATAGCTAATGAATGTGAACATCTCTTCATATACTAGCATCCATTTAAGTTACCTCTCTATCTACCCGTGTTCCTCACCCATTTTTCCGTTAGATGTTTCTGACTTTTTCTGATTGGGAAGACTTCCCCATCTTAGACCAGTTTCCTCCTAGGCACCACAGTTACCTACAGGGCTTTTCTGAAATAGGCTCTTTATCCCTGTTTCTGAAATCTCAGTGTCTCAAATAATGAGAATTGGGCCTTGGGTTGGGTTCTTAGGTCTATCATCTCATTTTAGCAATCTAATACTCAGGGACTATTACTGAGACTCCTGGTTCTGGGAGGTTAATTACCAACCCAGGACCACCCACAGGGATTATGGGGTTGAGCAGATGCTGAAGCTGAGCACCATTAGGAAGAGCTTGGACTGCATATCAGAATAAGATAGAAAACAGCACTTCTGGGCCAAATTGGAAATGTTTCTAAATGATAGGAGGCAAGACGCTGGAGAGAACAGGGCCTTCTTTTTCCAGCTGGTGCAAGTGAAACAAGTTCTCAACCTTTCTAAATGGCAGTTTGACCATTATGTGCCAAAAGCCGTCAACACCTGCACACCCTTTGACTCAGCATATTTCCTAGGAATTTGTCCTGAAGCAGGAATTGATGAAAGGCAAGGAGAAATGTGTTTGGTGGTTGGGGGTTAAAAAAAAATCACGCCTGGGGCGCCTGGGTGGCTCAGTCGTTAGGCGTCTGCCTTCAGCTCAGGTCATGATCCCAGGGTCCTGGGATCGAGCCCCGCATCGGGCTCCCTGCTCAGCGGGGAGCCTGCTTCTCTCTCTCCCTCACTCCCCCTGCTTGTGTTCCTGCTCTCGCTCTCTCTCTGTCAAATAAATAAATAAAATCTTAAAAAAAAAAATCACTCCTAAATATCCCACTTGAGGAGATGGAATACTGTATATGCTATCTTAAGAAAGATATTCTATAGGATTTCTAATGCTATGGAAAAATTTTAATAATTCACTTAAGATGGGGGAGAGATCCATAGTGGATCCAGAATGATATCCTTTTTGTAAAGAAAATACATATGTGAGGGGCACCTGGGTGGCTCAGTCATTAAGCGTCTGCCTTCGGCTCAGGTCATGATCCCAGGGTCCTGGGATCGAGCCCCGCATCGGGTTCCTTGCTCAGCGGAAAGCCTGCTTCTCCCTCTCCCACTCCCCCTGCTTGTGTTCCGTCTCTTGCTGTGTCTCTCTGTCAAATAAAATCTTAAAAAAAAAAAAAGAAAATATATATGTGAGTAGAGAACTCTAGGAAAATGCATTAATGTATTGCTATGGGCCATGTACTGTTTTTAGTGCTTTACAATTTCACTTAATTCTAACACAACAATTTAAGTACGTGCTGTTGTTATTCCCATTTTACAGGTGAAGAAACTGAGGTCAAGAGATGAACGGCCCAGGATCACACAGATGGTAAGTGATGAACCCAGGATTTGAACCCTGGTGGCTAGCTCCAGAGCCACCACAAAATATTCCCCAAGGTCACCTGCGTATTTACTCCTGGGGAGTGAGACCAAGGTGATCCTTACTTACTTTTATTTCCTGATTTTTCTACAATTAATTTTTTTTAAGAAGATTCTCCACCCTAGCCCCCTTGTAGTGGTTGAGGCCTTTGGAAAATAGAGTCAGGAGATGTTGGGGTTGGGAGCATTGTGGGGAAAAGAATCAGGAACAGGATGGAGCTGTTGCTTACCTCAGATCCTACCCCAACCCCAAATCCTCTTTCTTTTCACTCATGTCAAGGAAATCGAAGGTCAGATATCAACTATACAGCGTTGGACCCATTCCTTACCCCTCCTGGGCCCTTTTCCAGATATGTCATACGGACTGAATTTCTGGAGAAGCCCCCCTCTTTTCCCTCCCTTCCCAGGACGCAGGGTGAGGCAGAAGGAGGAAAGCCTTGCTCAGTAGTGCTGGGAAGGAAAGGAGGGAGAGGGGGCGAGGCAGAGGAGTGAGAACAGGGAGTGACAGGTCTAGGGAGGGGTCTGCTCCTGTCATCTCCGCTCCCCTGGGGCTTGGAGGAGTGACTACCTCGTCTCTGAATGTAACTAGGAAGATCAGGGCTGCAGTCAGCGCTAGAGAGGGCGTCTAAAGACCTGGGTTCTGCTCACACCTCACCATTGGTCACCTATGTCCTAGAACAAGTCAGTCCCTTCTTGAGCCTTGGCTTTGTCCAAGGTTGAAGGGATTCACGCCTGGCTGTTTGTGACAGCATGAGGAAAGGTGCTTTGTGAAAGGCTAAACGAGCACGGACTGCCTCCGGGGTCAACAAACGACAGTGCACCTCTCGTCATGCCTTTTCCACGGCTTTGTTGAGACCTAATTGACTTACCACGCAGTTTACCCATTAAAATGCACGCTGTGGTGGATTTTAGTATATTCACAGAGCTGTGCTACCATCACCACAATGTTTTAGAACATTTTATCACCCCAAAGGAAACCCAGTGCACTTCAGCCGCCACCCCCAGGCCCCTCACCACACCCCCGCAGCCCCAGGCAGCAACCCCCATGCTCTCTGTCCCCATAGACATTTCCTCCCCATGTTATCCTACAGTATGCCCTTTGTCCTGCACTCAGCGCGTTTTTAAGCCTCATCCACATTGTAGCACGTGTAAAACTCACTCCTTTTCACAGCTGAACAGTATTCCATGGTATGGCTATCCCATATTTTGTTTCTCTGTTCATTACTTGATGGACAGGTGTGTTTTTCTTCTACTTTTTGGCTGTTGCCGATAGTGCGGCTCTAAACTTTGATGGACACTTTTTTTTTTTAAAGATTTTATTTATTTATTCATGAGAGACAGAGAGAGAGACAGAGGCAGAGCGAGAAGCAGGCTCCCCGCAGAGCAGGGAGCCCGATGCGGGGCTCGATCCCAGGGCCCTGGGATCATGACCTGAGCCGAAGGCAGACGCTTAACCGACTGAGCCACCCAGGCGTCCCGATGGACACATTTTGTATGGACGTATGTTTTCATTTCTTCTGGAGAGAGGAGTGGAATTGCTGGATCAAATAGTAATTACGTGAGGCAGCACCTGTTTTATACAGTCCAGGAACTACGAATGTGGTTTTTTTAAATGTTTCTAAATGGTTGGGGAAAATCAAAAGGATTATAATACTTTGCAACATGTGAAAATTATATAGACATCAAATTTCAGTGGGCCACGAATGAAGTTTCGCTGAACAGTCGCATCATTCCTTCACCTGTTGTCTGTGGTGCTTTTGAGCTACAATGGTAGAAATGAGTAATGTGACAGGCCTGCAAAGCCTAAAATATTTACAGTCTGGTCTTTTATAGAAAATGTTTGCCAACCTCTGAACTACGGGTTGGTGCTGTTATTACTAATTATTTACTGTTTGGTGGAGGCAGCCCGGGTATGTACTGGCTTGATGGGAACAGGACTCAGGTCGCCAGCCCCTCTCTGCCAGGTCCTGGCCAAGGAGCATAAAGGAATGAGAGCTCCCAGCCCCATTTTCTGGACTGAGAAACTGAGTCCTGCGGGAGGGCTCAGGCTCATGCAAGATGAGCAGGAAGTGAGGGCATCTGGTTCTTCTTCTCCTGGGCAGCCTCCTCCCCTCCGGCTAAGAAGACCAGCTGTGAATAATTCATGCTTGGCGTTTGCAGAGCACTCCATCTTTTCAGAGCACTTTGATCATCATTAATTAGTCAGAACCTGGCTCCAGCTGTCGCCTATTAAAACTCGAACAGAAGTGGCTTTGATGGCTCCATCCCGAAACCTGGAAGCTTCCATCTCCATTCCAAGGCTTTGTACCACAGACTCCTCTCTGCCCATCACCTCTTAAAGCCCTAGAACCCACTGACTTGGCCCCAGAATCAGGTTTCTTGGAGGAAAAGGGCAGTACCAGGGTTGAGAGCCCTCCCACAGGACCCTCATAGGTGGTGTCTTCTGAGAAGTCACGTCCCCTCTCTGCCCATCAGGAAGATACAAGTAAGGATGCCTGTCTCTGGGGTTGTTGTGGGGATTAACCAAGTTTGTACTTACAAAAGTGTTCTGAGAGGAACCCTCATACACTGCTGGC
This sequence comes from Mirounga angustirostris, assembly GCF_029215605.1. NCBI lineage: Eukaryota > Metazoa > Chordata > Mammalia > Carnivora > Phocidae > Mirounga > Mirounga angustirostris. The sequence goes on along the minus strand of NW_026991724.1, from coordinate 17,463,547 downwards.
AGAAAGATAAAATGGCACAACCACTTTGGAAAAAAACCTGAGTGGTCCTCAAATGATTAAATGTAGAATCACCGTATGACCCAGCAATTCCACTCCACTCCACTATGTGTTCGAGAGAAATGAAAAACCTGTACATAAACATTCATAGCAGCATTATTCAGAATAGCCGAAGAGTAGAAATGGCCCAAATGTCCATCAACTGAAGACAAATAAAATGCGATATATCCGTCCAACGGAGTATTACTCAGCCATAAAAAGTAATGAAGTTTGGCAACAGATATGTGCCTCAACGGAAACAAACCTGAAAAACATGATGTTAGGTGGAAGAAGCCACACACAAAAAGGCCACATATGGTATGACTGCATTTATATGAAATGTCCAGAGTAGGCAAATCCATGGAGACAGAAAAGAGATTAGTGGTTGCCAGGGACTGGGGAGGGAATAAGAGTAACTGTAAATGGACGTGAGGTTTCTGTTTGGGGTGATGGAAATGTTCTAAAATGGATCATGGTAATGGTCACACAACTCAGTGAATATATTAAGAACCAGCGAATTGCATGCTTCATATGGACAAGTTTTATATGTAAATGATACCTTAATAAAGCTGTTTTTTAAAAGGGCTCTGAAAACTGTAAAGCGATGAGCACAGGGGTACTCACCTGCATCGAAGATGATCTAGCCTAATGGACGAGCTGAGTGCCCTGACCAGTCCGTTTAGGGTAGTTCTTAAGACTGGAAATCAGAGACGCCTGGGTATCTTGCTATCTATGACCTCAGGCAAATCATTTAACTCTCTGATCCTCAGGTTGCCTATCAGTAAAACTGGGACAATAATCTCTGTCTCGGGGCACCTGGGTGGCTCAGTCAGTTAAGCGTCTGACTCTTGATTTCAGCTCAGGTCATGATCTCAGGGTCCTGAGTTCAAGCCTCACATTGGGCTCCAATCCTGAGCGTGGAGCCTACTTTAAAAAAAAAAGAAGAAGAATCTCTGTCTCTTGGGACTGTTGTAACACTATTGTAGGAACATGTTGAGCTTGGTACACAACACCTAGTGGGTGCTTGGTAAATGATGATTTCCATGTGGAGTTACCTGATCCTCCCAGCTGCTCCCAGGGGCTCCAGGGAGCAAGTCCACGCCGCTCCAGTCCCCTCAGAACCTACTGTTTCCCAAAATTGCCTGATCGTAGAAATTATCTGGAGCATCTGTTAAAAATACAGATTCCAGAACCCCACTTCAGCCCCATTGATCAGAATCTATATACGTATATATTTTTTAAAGATTTTATTTATTTATTTGACAGAGAGACAGCGAGAGCAGGAACACAAGCAGGGGGAGTGGGAGAGGGAGAAGCAGGCTTCCTGGCGAGCAGGGAGCCTGATGTGGGGCTTGATCCCAGGACTGGGATCATGACCTGAGCCGAAGGCAGACGCTCAAAGACTGAGTCACCCAGGCACCCCAGAATCTATATTTTTAAAAAATTGTCCAGGTGAGTCCTGTAATCAGGCAGGTTTGGGAAACCAGGCTGGTCCAATTTGACATTGTTTTCCTTCTTATTTATACCCTTCCCCGCAAACTTTTGAACTTCCGTGGTTTGCTATTTCACTCTGACTTGCCACTCTGTCCCTATTTAAGAGCTCACGCTCTTGACTTCAGTAACACTTGAAAGTTTATAATTTCTTCATACTTTAATCCAGGGCTACGATTGGTAACATTAATAACACCCGCCAGAGTGAACCTACACATGATTGGCCCTCGGCAAGGCTTTCCAAAGTACCTTTATATCCTCACAGCAGCCTTGTGAGTGGGTTTAAGTAAGTTAAATAACTTACCGAGGGTTTTAGGAGAGTGAGTGGCAGAGTGAGAGTTGAAACTCAGTTCTGCATGACCCCAAAGCCATCCTAATTAACCTTACACTATACAGTATGCTGTGGTTATCCCAGTTCTTCATATGAGGAAATAGGAGCTCAGAGACATCAAAGGACTCTTCAAAGATCACGCAGCAGCTCCTTCACTAACAAGCCAAGGCTGAGGTCCAGACTTCTCTGCCCTCCAGTCTGGGCCTTTCTCACTCCATCCCCTTGTGACATGAATTCCACTCAGTGACTTTACCAACAAATACCATATAGAAAGAAAAAAAAAAAAAAACGGAATGCCTTTTAGGGCCAACTGAATATGCTTTTTTTTTTTTCACTTCTAGGCAGTATTCCCAGTGACTCATAATAGTGGTTAATACTTACTGAGCATTTTCTTTGTGCCAAGCATTGTTTTAATCACTATATTTCTATTAACACACTTAGATCCTTGCAATAGAAGATGACATGGGTGCCATTATCATGATGATCATCACCCCCATTTTATATATGGGGAGACTGAGGCACCAAGCCACGAAGCAGTTTGCCTGAAGTTAGAGAGCAAGTGTTGGATTCAGGATTCATATCCAGGCAGGGTAGCTATGAGTCCCCTGCTGCATCTTACTTGGGAGGATGTTTATGCAGTACGATTTATAACATGGGAAAATGGAAAATAAGCTATATGCCCACCTACCGGGCGCTGACCAGATAAGTTATGGTGTGCTTTTTGAAGGAAATACTCTGAAATCATTAACTATGATGCTGGGGCAGAACTTTCAGTGATATAGAAAAAGTATTCACAACTTTTTTAAGTGAAAAGGCCAGGTTCAAAAACAGTATTACTCACTGTACAAGTCCATTAATATAAAGCACAAAATTAGGCAAAACTAATCTCTGTTTTAAAAGTCAAGTTAGTGGTTACCCTTGGGTTGGGGAGTGGTTAGGGACTGGCAAAGGGTACAGGATGCTTCTGGGACAGGTCATGTTTTGTCCCTTATTTAGGGTGTTGGAACACATGTGTTCAGTGTCACTTATGATCTGTTCACTTTTCTGTATTTGTGTTATACTTCAATGGGAAGTTTAAAACATAGCACTACATGATACTAATTTTTATTTTTATTTTTTTAAAGATTTTATTTATTTATTTGACAGAGAGAGACAGCGAGAGAGGGAACACAAGTGGGGGAATGGGAGAGAGAGAAGCAGGCTCCCCACTGAGCAGGGAGCCCGATGCAGGGCTCGATCCCAGGACCCTGGGATTATAACCTGAGCCGAAGGCAGATGCTTAATGACTGAGCCACCCAGGCACCCCTATTTTTACTTTTTTTAAAAGATTTTATTTATTTATTTGACAGAGAAAGAGTCAGCAAGAGAGGGAACAGAAGCAGGGGGAGTATGAGAGGGAGAAGCAGGCTCCCCGCTGAGCAGGGAGCCTGATGCGGGGCTCAATCCCAGGACCCTGGGATCATGACCTGAGCCGAAGGCAGACGCTTAACGACTGAACCACCCAGGCGCCCCATGATGCTAATTTTTAAAGTATGTATATATACGTTTGCATAGAAAAAGAGAATGGAAAGAAACTAAATTGAGGAACATTTTGTAAAAATAACTGGACTGTATCATTAAAAATGTCCAGGTCAGTGGGGCACCTGGGTGGCTCAGTTGTTAAGCATCTGCCTTCGGCTCAGGTCATGATCCCAGGGTCCTGGGATCGAGCCCCACATTGGGCTCCCTGGTCATGGGAAGCCTACTTCTCCCTCTCCCACTCCCCCTGCTTGTGTTCCTTCTCTCGCTGTGTCTCTCTCTGTCAAATAAATAAATAAAATCTTAAAAAAAAAAAAAATGTCCTGGTCAGGAAAGAAAAAGGCTGAGATACTATTCCCCTTTAAAGGAGGTTAAAACCATATGACAACTACATGCAAAGCAAGATCCCAGTTTAGATACTGGCCTGGGAAAAATATATATATAGAGAGAGAGCTGATTGATTGATTTAAATATGGACTGTAGATTAGTACTGTTAATAATAGTACTGTTGCAATATTAAATGCCCTGAGTTTGCTAATTGGTCTGCGGTTATGGATGGGAATCTCTTAGGAAATTCACACTGAAGTATTTAGGGGTTAAAGGGCATGATGTCTCCAATTTAATCTGATTGTTCAGAAAAATGCACATGCCCATATAAATATTTATATGGATAGAGAAAATGATAATTCAAATGGTAAACAACTGGTTAATATAGGTAAGAGTTTCTGGGAGTTTATTGTACTATTCTTGCAACTTTTTAATAAGTTTGAAATTACATCAAAATTATAAATTACTAAAGAAGGCAGGGAAAGGAAGACAGGCACATAAACTAACACTTCTGGGAATAGTACTAAAAAATAAAATAGGAGAAAGACAAGCTTTTTCAAATAGCCTTTTAAAAGTAATAAAATAGGGCGCCTGGGTGGCTCAGTTGTTAAGCGTCTGCCTTCGGCTCAGGTCAGGATCCCAGGGTCCTGGGATCGAGCCCCGCATCAGACTCCCTGTTCCGCGGGAAGCCTGCTTCTCCCTCTCCCACTCCCCCTGCTGTGTTCCCTCTCTCACTGTCTCTCTCTATCAAATAAGTAAATAAAATCTTAAAAAAAAAAAAGTAATAAAACAGTGGTATGTCCTGAAAGTGAAAGAAAATGGAGAGTAGTATACCAAGTGTCAGCCGCGTCCAGGTGGTACTGTGACCCAGCGGTGCCATGCAAGACCTCTGGCCCTGGGTAGCTTGGATTGAATCCACACTCTGCTGTTGACTAGATGTGACACCCTGCGTGAGTTAACATTCTCTGTGTCCCTGTTTCCACCCCTCCCCTGTGCAGTGGGGAGACCAATGCCTACTCATGGGAGAGTCATGTGAGTCACTGGAGTATAAAGCATTTGTGACAGTGTGGACTCATGCACCCAAGGTTCATGTAAATATCAGCCATTATGTCTGATTGATGGGATTATGGGTGAAGTAGTCTGTGTATTCTTTTATTGAGATATAATTGACATATAACATTATATTAGTTTCAGGTATACAACAGAATGATTCAGCATTTGTATATGCTATGCAGTGATCACCAAAATAAGCCCAGTTGACATCCATCACCCCATGTAGTTACGAATTTTTTTTTTCTTGGGATGAAAACTTTTAAGATGTACTCCCATAGCAACTTTCAAATATACAGTACAGTATTTTTTTTTAAAGATTTTATTTATTCATTTGAGAGAGAGAGACAGAGCACAGGCAGGGGGAGAGGCAGAGGGAGAGAGAGAGAAGCAGACTCCCCGCTGAGCTGGAGCCCGATGCAGGGCTCGATCCCAGGATCTGGAGATCATGACCTGAGCCAAAGACAGACGCTTAACCATCTGAGCCACCCAGGCGCCCCTACAATACAGTATTAAGTATAGTTTTCATGCTGTACATTACAGCCCTGAGACTCATAACCTTACAAGTGAAAGTGTGTACCTTTTGACCCTCTTCACCCATTTTGCCTACCTCACCTCTGACAACCACCTATGTGTTCTCTGTATCTATGAGTTCAGTTTTGTTTTTGTTTTTAGATTCCACGTATAAGTAAGATCATATGGTATTTGTCATTCTCTGACTTATTTGACCTAGCATAATGCCCTCAGTGTATGTATTTTTTAAACTCTTTAAAGTGAGCACACACTGATTTTATAAGCAGAGCAACAAAACATGAAAGGAAAATATCATGAATATTTTTTTAGAGGATGAGGGGAGATGGGTTTCCAATGGCTTAGCTTTTCCTTTTTAGACCTCCCTCTCTCTCTCCCCTCCGCTTGCCTCTCCCCCCTGCCCCCTTCCCTCTCCCCACCAGATTTCATTCCTCACTTTTTCCCCCCAAAGAACTATAATTAAGCTCTTACTCTATAGTTGCCCTTTCATGGTTCCCCATCTGAAATCACAGTCCTGTTTAGCCTGGTTTCCATCTCCTCAGCCTTGGGAAGCAGAGGTAGGATTCAGCACAGCCCAGGATGGGCCTGTGCGCTAAGAGTATGACCTCTCTTTGTTGAATATTTGCTCTGTGTGCGCTGGGCACCTTGCATGTGCTCAGCCCCTTCCCTGCATAACCTTGTTTAATCCCCACAACAGTCACCCCTGCTGCCCACCCAAAAGCCAGACGCGTGGGATGAGGCCATCCCAGACCCACCAGCCCCGACAACCTGCTGGCTGCCTGTAGTTGCAGGAATGGGCCTGGTAGAGATTATGTGAACCTGCTCGGGTCAGCAGGATTGCCCAGCTGGCCCACAGATTCATGAGCAATTGTTTCAAGCCACTGAGTTTGGGGATGGTTTACTGTACAGTAATAGCTACCCAGTGCAGCCCTTTAGAGAGGGGCCAGGGTGGGAGGCACCTGGGATGACCCCAGTGTTCCAGAGGAAAGAACACACTTAGCAAACATCTATTTAATGCTTACTGTGTGCTGCGCATTTTAATTCAATCCTCACAACAACCTTAATGGGATAGGTTCTTCTATTGTCCCCATTCTATATAATGTATTTTTTTTTTAGATTTTATTTATTTATTTGACAGAGAAAGAGATAGCGAGAGCAGGAACACAAGCGGGGGGGGGAGTGGGAGAGGGAGAAGCAGGCTTCCCGTGGAGCAGGGAGCCCGATGCGGGGCTCGATCCCAGGACCCTGGGATCATGACCTGAGCCCAAGGCAGACGCTTAACGACTGAGCCACCCAGGTGCCGTATAATGTATTTTTTTAATTCTATTTTAAGTAGGCTCCATGCTCAACATGGGGCTTGAACTCATGACTCTGGGATTAAGAGTTGCATGCTCTACCAACTGAGCCAACCAGGTGCCCTTATTGTCCTTGTTCTGTAAATGAGGAGATTGAGGCAGAGAGGTAAATAATTTGCTCAGGATCTCACAGCTAGTAAATGGCAGGTGTTCAGTCAATTAACAAGATGTAGAAAGGAGAAAGGAGAAAGGAGAACTACCTTGTGAACCTACTGGCGACATAAGTTGGACATTTAGAAACCTGACAATGGAAGGTACTCAGTAGGTTAAGCATCCGACTCTTTTTTTTTTTTTTTAAGATTTTATTTATTTATTCATGAGAGACAGAGAGAGAGAGAGAGGCAGAGGGAGAAGCAGGCTCCCAAGGAGCAGGAAGCCCGATGCGGACCTCGATCCCAGGACCCTGAGATCATGACCTGAGCTGAAGGCAGACGCTTAACCATCTGAGCCACCCAGGCGCCCTAAGCATCCGACTCTTGATCTCAGCTCAGGTCTTGATCTCATGGTCATGAGTTCAAGCCTCGAGTTGGGCTCCATGCTGGGTGGGGAGCCTACTTAAAAAGAAAGAAAGAAAGAAACCTCATGATGGAGGTACTTCCTCACTGAGCAGTCAGTCAGAGGGTGGTACTTTAGGGAAATGGGTTCTTTAAAGAGAGAATAATAATTCAATTAATAAATATTGTGTTGTGTTTTTTTTAGATTTTATTTATTTATTTGACAGAGAGAGAGACAGCAAGAGAGGGAACACAAGCTGGGGGAGTGGGAGAGGGAGAAGTAGGCTTCCCGCCGAGCAGGGAGCCTGATGTGGGGCTCGATCCCAGGACCTGGGACCATGACCTGAGCTGAAGGCAGACGCTTAACGACTGAGCCACCCAGGCGCCCCTAAATATTGTGTATTTTTAAAATACTGTGTATTTATTAAACCTTACTTATATTTATTAAATAAGAATCTCCTTGCTGGGCAGTTAATAAGGAGCAGACGAGGGGGTGCAAATTTAGATACTGTATTAGTCAAGGTTCTTCAGAGAAATTGAACCAATTGTATGTGAATATACATAGAAAGAGATTTCTCTTAAGGAATTGGCTCACACAATAGCAAAGGCTTGGTGAATCCAAAATCTGTTGGGGGACCAGTTGGCTGGAGACGCAGTCCAAGCCCAAAGGTAGTCTGCTGGCAAAGCAGAAGACAGTGTTGTGCGTGAAATCCAAAGGCAGTCTGGTGGCAGAATTTCCTCTTGCTCAGGGGAGGTCAGCCATTTGTTTTATTCAGGCCTTTAACTGATGGGATGAGGGCCACCTAAATTATGGAGAATAACTTGCTTTACTCAAAGTCCACTGATTTACATGTAAAGCTCACCCAAAAACACCCTCACAGAAACATCCAGAATAATGTTTGGCCAAATATCTGGGCACAATTGGTCTAGCCAAGTTAACTCATAAAATTCACCATCACAGATGCCAAGAGAGGTTAAAGCCACTGAGAAGCAAAGTCAGGGCTAGCAGAGGAGTGACCTCTGGATTGGCAACATGGAGATTGTTGGTTGCTAGAGTGGATTCGATGCAACAGATAAGTCAAAGTTAGCCAGTGCAGAGTGAAGAAAGAAGGAGGAGAGAGGGACTGCCCTGTCGGCAGAAGCTCGTTTGTGAAGGGGAAGCATGCTATGAGGCAGGAGCTCAAGGAAAAAGTGGGGTTGAAGGAGGACGACTTGGTTTGCTTTTTCCAATGGAGATACTAGAGTAGTGTGTGTTTCAGACTGTAGGTTTTGATCTTCCATCAGGTCAATTCACGGGTGATGACCAGCACTTAAAAAAGAAGGAAAGAGATAGAACCAAAAAGAAGCAATAGAAGACATCACACATAATGAGAGTAAGCATTGTTTCGTGAAACTTTTGTATCCTGACTTCTAACACCATAGATTAGTTTTGCCTATGCTTAAATTTATGTAAATGGGATCATAATGCTATGTACCCTTCTGTGTCTGGATTCTGTCACTCAACATTAGGCCTGTGAGATTCATCCATGTTACTGCACGTCCTTGTAGCCCATTCATCTCATTGCCCTGCAGTGTTCCACCGAGTGATTCTATCAATTGATTTATCCATTGTACTATTGATGCCCTTGAAGAGATGCAGTTTTGGCAGTGGCCCAACAAATGAATGGAATAATGTGCAGCAGGTGTTATTATCCGAGTCACAGGCCCTACCCACCTGAAGGTAAAGGTAGAGTTGCCAGGATATGTGTGGGATACAGAATAGGGAGGATCTGGATGAGAGGGGCTGAGGACATGACCAGAAAGGGACGCTTCCTGAAGATCCTGTAGCTCCCTGAGATTACCTTTATCCTACTGTTTACCATGTATTATAGAAAATGTCTGTTCATCTGTCTGACTTCCCACTGGATGGTGGAGGAGACTACATCTTATTCATTGCTGAATCCCCATCCCTGAGCCAAGCCTGAGGCTGGTGCACAGTGGGCACTAGGGAAATGCCTGTTGAACTGGCTAGGTTTGGATCAGTTTAGGAGAGCAGAGCCTTCATTGCCAGGAGTTGGGACTCAATACTCAAAGACAATGGGAGCCATAGAAGGTTTTTGAGCATGAAGAGGTCATAATCTAAAGAGTGTTTTATTAAAATTAACCTGAGCAGCAGCATTGAGGAGGAGGATGTTTTGGGCAGAGGAAAACTGCAAGTGGGGTGGAAGGCAGGGAAGCTGGTTAGGAAGTTAAGAAGCTGGGGCGCCTGGGTGGCTCAGTCATTAAGCGTCTGCCTTCGGCTCAGGTCATGGTCCCGGGGTCCTGGGATCGAGCCCCACATCGGGCTCCCTGCTCAGTGGGAAGCCTGCTTCTCCCTCTCCCACTCCCCCTGCTTGTGTTCCCTCTCTCGCTGTATCTCTTTCTGTCAAATAAATAAATAAAAATCTTAAAAAAAAAAAAAAGAAGTTAAGCTGTCACAGAAATGAATAAGGACTTGAATTAGGCTTGTGGAGGAGGAAACAGAAAGGAAGGACCAGCTTGGGCTACATTGCTTTTTTCAAAATATGGAATATGATCTCATTTTTATAAAACCATGTATTATCTGTATGTGTGTTTTAAAATACATATACAAAGAATCTTATAAATCTCTAAGCTTGACAATAGTTAGTCAAAGAGGCTTCTGGGGAAATGGTGTTGTGTGTGGGTGTGTGTGTTTTTTTAAATAACCATTTATTATTTTTATCTTTACAAAAGACCCTGTGAGAGAGGCTGTCATCAGCTTCACTTTACAGGTGAAGAAACTAAGGTTCAGAGAGAGTTTGAATCACTTGCTCAAGGTCACACAACCAGTATTCTTAGCGCTCCACTAGGCCTTCCCCAGAGAGACTCTGAAGGAATAATCAAGGAGCCTTCATGATTAATTGGATGAGGGAGGGGTAGAAGGGAAGAAGACAGGAAGGGATTAAAAATGACTGGGACACTTTGAGCCTGACCAAGTGGAAAATAATCAGAAGTCAGGGAGGGAGTACTGGGTTACTGGGGGAAGGTTTAAGCCAAAGGAATGAATATCTAATGATGGAATTTGGTAAAAAAAAAAAATGATGGAATTTGGTGCATCAGATCAGAACTTAGAGGTAAGCCCTAAGTATACTTCTTACTAGCTGGCCCTACCACTGAGCACCTGAGGGCCCCCTAGGAACTGGGCATTTTCAAGAGAAAGAAAAATTCAACCCCGCACTTCCAGGTAAGTGGTGTGTTCCTCTGAGTACTTGGGTCCTTCTGCATCAGCAGCTTGTACTTTCTGTGGCTCTATGTGGCCTGATTGATTGACCAGGCTTAAAAGGCCTGCTGTTGAATTTGAGATCTCAGGCTTCCAGCCTGTATAGGTCATCAGCAAAGACTTAAAGGCCTGGCGTGAACGCAAGGTTATTATTCACCCGAAAAGACATTATAAACTACAAGAACACAGGCCCAGCAGGCAGAAATGGCCACCCAGCTCACTGGGCACACTGTGTCCTCATCTGTCCATCCAGCATGATTCATAATTAAATCTGCAGCAGGCAGGAGGCAAACTAGCATTTTGTGTAAACTGGTGCTGGGGAAGCACTTTGCCTACAACTTAACTTCAAAGTTCTAGAGCTCCAGAACTTGATTTGCTTGTGACATTTCCAAGTTGAGGCTATTCTTCCCTACCCTTCCCTGGGACCGTCCCTTTGTGGGGGAGATGACCCAAAGGGAAAAAAAAGGTTGTCGGGTCACCAGGTGTATTAGTTAGAGTTCTCTAGAGAAACATAACTGATAGAATGAGGTTTCTTTTTTTTAAGTTGGCTCCACACTGGGCATGGAGCCCAATGCAAGGCTTGAACTCACGACCCTGAGATCAAGACCTGAGCCGGGAAAAAAAAAAAAAAAAGACCTGAGCCTTGCTCAAGAGTCAGATGCTTAACTGACTGAGCCACCCAAGTGCCCCTGGAACGAGATTTATTATGAGGGATTGGCTCATGCATTTGTGGAGGCTGAGAAGCCCCACGGTCTGCAGTCTGTATGCTGGTGCTCAGGAAAGCTGGTGATGTGGTTCCAGTTTGAACCCAAAGGTCTGAGAAGTGGGGAGGAGCAATGGTGTAAGTCCCAGTTTGAGTCCAGAGGCCTAAGAACCAGGAGAGCAGATATCTGAAGGCAGGAGACCATGGAGGTCTCCAGCTCAAGCAGAAAGCAAATTCACCCTTTCTCGGCATTTTGTTCTATTTAGGCCCTCAGTGAATTGGATGATGCCCACCAGCACTGGTGAGGACAGTCTTCTTTACTCAGGCTACTGATTCAAATGCTAATCCCTTCCAGAAACACACTCAGAGACATGTCTAGAAGTAATATTTTACCAGCTCTCTGGGCAACCCTTCTCCGCGTCAAGCTGACAGAAAATTAACCATCACACTAGGTACTAAGTTTAGGTTTGGAAAACTGTGGTACTGAGATGCCACATGCTCAGGCCCCATGTGTTTCCAGTTAAATATATGAAAAAAGGAAGCCGGCATGTGGGCAAAGTACATGAATTCACAAAAGGAAATTCAAATGCTATGTAACCATATTATACAACTCCAGGGGGCAGCATTCACATTGAATTCTATTCACAGAGATGCACATTGTGATGGTCTGTCAGAGAGGATGCTCAGCCTGTCCTATATATATATATATATTTTAAAGATTTTATTTATTTATTTGACACAGAGAGAGAGAGAGAGAGAGATCACAAGTAGGCAGACAGGCAGGCAGAGGGAGAGGGAGAAGCAGGCTCCCCGCTGAGCACAGAGCCCAATGTGGGGCTCAAACCCAGAACCCTGGGATCATGACCTGAGCCGAAGGCAGATGCTTAACCATCTGAGCCACCCAGGCGCCCCTCAGCCTCTCCTATAATAAGAGAAATGCCAATTAAAACAACAAGCTAGTCTTTTTCATGTGTTAGATTGGTAAAGCTCAAGGAGTTGGTAAGTTCTGTGTTTCTGGGAGTGTAGTATGGTGTCACCTCTATGCAGGGTACAGTGGATTGGCTCTCTCCAAATGACTCATTCCACCCTCTTCTAGTTGGAGATGTAGGAAAGCTAAACCCTACGTTTCCCAAACTCTCTTCCAAGTGTGGGTTCCATCCGCATGAATGAGACTTCCTTCTTTTTTTTTTTTTTAAGATTTTATTTATTTATTTGAGAGCGAGAATGAGAGAGAGAGCGAGCATGAGAGGGGGAGGGTCAGAGGGAGAAGCAGACTCCCCGCCGAGCAGGGAGCCCGATGCGGGACTCGATCCCAGGACTCCAGGATCATGACCTGAGCTGAAGGCAGTTGCTTAACCAACTGAGCCACCCAGGCGCCCGAATGAGACTTCCTTCTGTGGCTCCACATCCTTGTCAGCATTTGGTGTTATCAGCATTCTGCCTGCCGACCATTCTGATAGGTGTGTAGTTTTAATTTGCATTTACAGGGCACCTGGGTGGCTCAGCCTGTTAAGCATCTGCCTTTAGGTCAGGTCATGATCCCAGGACCCCAGCTCAGCGGGGAGTTTGCTTTTCTCTCTCCCTCTGCCCCTCCCCCCACCTGTGTTTTCTCTCTCTCTCAAATAAATAAATAAATAAAATCTTTAAGAAAAAAAATTTGCTTTTCCCTGATGACAGCATGTGAAGCATCTTTTTATATGCTTATTTCCCAGCTGTCTATCTTCTTCTCAGGTCTTTTCTTGTTGAATTTTACGAGCTTTTTGTATATTTTGGGTAGCAGTTCCTTATCAGATATGTCTTTTACGAATACAGTCTGTGACTTGTGTTTTCATTTTCTTCAAGGAGTCTTTCACAGAGGAGAACTCTTTAATTTTAATTTAATCTAGGTTATCAATTCTTTCTTTAATGGATCATGGCTTTGGTGGTGTATCTATAAAGTCATTGCCAAACCCAAGGTCATCCAGATTTCCTCCTATTTTATCTCCTACGAGGGTTTTACAGTGTTACATTTTACCCTTAGGTCTGTGATACATTTTCAGTTAATTTTTGTGAAGGGTTGTAAGGCCCATGTTTATATCCATTTTTTTTTCACATGTGGATGTCCAGTTGTCCCAGCACCATTTGTTGAAAAGACTATTCTTTTCTCCGTCGTACTCCCTTTGCTCCTTTGTCAAAGATCAATTGACTACTTTTATGTGGGTCTGTTTCTGGGCTCTCTGTTCTGTTCTCTTGATCTGTTTGTCCATGCTTTGGTTAATATCACACTGTCTTGATTACTGTAGATTAATATTAAGTCTTGAAGTTAGTATCAGTCCTCCAACTTTGTTCTTCTCCTTCAATATTGTGTTGACTATTCTGGGTCTTTTTGATGCAGGCTGGCTGGGTCCGAAACCCACTGGGGGTCCTGCAGGACCAGCCAAGAGGATTCTTGGCTTCACCCAGGATGGAAATCAAATGCTAACTGAGAGGAAGTGAGAGCAGAGTTTATTAAAGAGATACAGAGAATGTAGATATGGACAGAGTGTCCAGGAGACTCAGAAAGGAAAGAGTGAGTCTCATCTTTACTCTGGATCTGGGGTTTTTATTGAGGATTGTGGTCCAGTGATGTGTCTTCTTGGGCATCCAGGAACTGGTTAAAACAAGGGTGTCCTCCATAAGCCACTTATGCACTGGAGCCAGGGGTCTGGTGAGTCTGTGGTCTTGGAAGAGGTACATGATGAACTCACCCAGTCACTCTGTAGATGTTATCTCTTGTGCTGGAAGACTCCAAAGAAATCATTTAACTCCTTGACCTTTGAAAGGAGGACATACATTATCTATACATAAGGCATGTATAGAGCAGGGCTGTAGGTCCTAGCAAGAATGAGGCCGCAAAAAAGCAGTCTTTCATGGGGTCCCTTCAGTTTCCCTGTCTCATTTTGCTTCTCCATATAAACTTTAGAATCAGTTTGTCAGTATCCACAAGTATAACTCGCTGGGATTTTGATTGGGATTGCATTGAATCTATAGATCAAGTTGGGAAAAGCTGACACCTTTGACAATATTGAGTTTTCCTATCCAAGAACATGGAATATCTCTTCATTTATTTAGTTCTTTGATTTCTTTTATCAGAATTTTGTAGTCTTCCTCAGACAGATCTTGTACATATTTTGTTAGATTTATACCTAAGTATTTTATTTTGGGGAGCACTAACTTAAATAGTATTATGTTTTTAATTTCAAATTCCACATGTTCATTGCTGATAACATAGGAAAGCAAATTGACATACATATATATGTATATATTAACCTTATATCCAGCAGCTTTGCTATTTTTTTTTAAGATTTTATTTTATTTTTTACAGAGAGAGACAACGAGAGAGGGAACACAAGCAGGGGGAGTGGGAGAGGGAGAAGCAGGCTTCCCGCCAAGCAGGGAGCCTGATGTGGGGCTCGATCCCAGGACCCTGGGACCATGACCTAAGCCGAAGGCAGACCCTTCACGACTGAGCCACCCAGGGGCCCCTGCAGCTTTGCTATTAATCATGTAGTTCCCGGAGGTTTTTTGTTGATTCTTTCTGATTTTCTGCATAAATAATCATGTCCTCTGTGAACAAACACAGTTTTATTTCTCTCTTCCCAATCTGTTCCTTTTTATTTCCTTTTCTCATCTTATTGGATTAGTTAGGACTTCCAGTATGGTGTTGAAAAGCAGTAGTAGGGGCACCTGGGTGGCTCAGTCGTTAAGCGTCTGCCTTCGGCTCAGGTCATGATCCTGGAGTCCCAGGATCGAGTCCCACATCGGGCTCCCTGCTCAGCAGGGAGTCCGCTTCTCCCTCTGACCCTCCCCCCCTCATGTGCTCTCTCTCTCATTCTCTCTCTCAAATAAATAAAATCTTTAAAAAAAAAAAAGCAAGAAAGAAAAGCAGTAGTATGAGGGGACATCTTGCCTTGTTCCTGATCTTAGTGGTGAAGCTTTAAGTTTCTTACCACTAACTATGCCCCGCCGAGCAGGGAGCCTGATGCGGGACTCGATCCTGGGACTCCAGGATCATGACCTGAGCTGAAGGCAGTCGCCCAACCAACTGAGCCACCCAGGCACCCTATGTTTTTAAATTTTTTAAGGTGTGTTTTATGGTCCAGAATGTGGCCCACCTTGATGAATGTTTAATGTGAGCTTGATAATGCTATAGATACACACTCTCTCTCTCTGTCAAAAATAAAATCTTTTAAAAAAAAGAATAAATAAAATAAAGTGAAAGCAGTCAGTAAAGAGCGCATATTGTATGATTCCATTTAGATGAAATATCCAATTAATGGGTACAGAGCTTCTGGATGTATTTCTGGGGGTGATGAAAATATTCTAAAATCAATTATGGTGGTGGTTGT
Organism: Mirounga angustirostris; assembly: GCF_029215605.1. Classification (NCBI taxonomy): domain Eukaryota; kingdom Metazoa; phylum Chordata; class Mammalia; order Carnivora; family Phocidae; genus Mirounga; species Mirounga angustirostris. The sequence goes on along the minus strand of NW_026991724.1, from coordinate 17,448,085 downwards.
TCAAGTCTGTGGATATACAGAAAATACTGAATTGTGCACCTTAAATTGGGCAATTGTATGGTAGATTAATTACATCACAAATAAAGCTATTATTTCTTTTTTTTTTTTTTAAAGATTTTGTTTATTTATTTGACAGAGAGAGACACAGCGAGAGAGGGAACACAAACAGGGGGAGTGGGAGAGGGAGAAGCAGGCTCCCCGCAGAGCAGGGAGCCCGATGCGGGACTCGATCCCAGGACCCTGGGATCATGACCTGAGCTGAAGGCAGTCGCTTAACCAACTGAGCCACCCAGGCGCCCAAGCTATTATTTCTTAAAAGCTTAAAAAGAAAAGCACACACCAGTTTCCCTAAGGGAGCTGTTACTGCAGAATACCTCATGTGAGCATGTGTCAGGGCCTGACACCGAGACCAATCAGACCACAAGTGACTCCAGCCAATCGCCCTTGGCAGTGCTCAGTCACACTCTGGTCACACGGAGCTGTCGCTACTTAATACTGATCATGGGAGTTTGGGCTGACAACGCTAATTATGCACAGCACGTATAGCGGTGGCTGAGGGCATAGGCTCTGCAATGAGACGAACCTGATTTTGAACCTTGGCTCTGTCTTAACGACCACCGGCAAGTTAGCCTCTCTCAGCCTTAGTTTCCTCTTCTGCAAACTAGAGATGATAATACCTCCCCATAGGGCGGCTAAGGGGATTAAATGAAATACTACTGTGGAACGATTAGCACAGTGCCTACACCTGGCTAAAGGATCAGTAAATGGTAGCCAGCATCATTATTTTTTTTTAAAGATTTTATTTATTTATTTGAGAGAGAGAGAATGAGAGACAGAGAGCACGAGAGGGAAGAGGGTCAGAGGGAGAAGCAGACCCCCCGCTGAGCAGGGAGCCCGATGTGGGACTCGATCCCGGGACTCCAGGATCATGACCTGAGCCGAAGGCAGTCGCTCAACCAACTGAGCCACCCAGGCGCCCAGCCAGCATCATTATTAATAATGTATATAAATCACGGAGCACAGTGCCTGGTTATGGGGAATGCTCAGAACATGAAATGAGAAAAGTTATACTTTTTCACCAGAAAAATGTTGATGAGACAGAATAAACTTTACAGATAAGGACAGGGAATTTGAATTCTGCTGCTTAAAGACCGAAGTAGGTGACTTGGGAAGGCTGCTCTTGCTCTGCCCGTGACGTTCATCTGGGTCCTCTGTAGCAAATACAGTCTATAGCACTGGGCTCTGCCCTGGAGCCACTTGGCCACCCCCACCACATCACTAATGAGCGAATCCAAGCTTCCGGACCCTTCTAAAAGAACATTTCAACTAAGAAACTGGCTTTTTTGATGAGGACCCAGAACAGGAAGCGACATTGACCCTCCAAAGCATGATCTGAGACAGGGAGCTAGAAAAGGAACTCAGAATAGAAAATAATTGCAATTAGTTGTCCCAGGAATACAGAGGCATTTCAACAACAGAAAATCTGTTAATGTAATAAACCACATGGTATGGCTAAAGGAGAAAAATGTGATCATCTCAATAACTGCAGGAAAAAGTGGGTGATAAAATTCAATAGTCATTTATGATTAAACATTAGTAAACCCAAATCAAAGAGAAATTCCTGTTCCTGATAATACACATATCACATAGCATACATAATGGTGAAATAATAGAATTATTCCCAAACTAGGAACAAGGCAAGGATGTGGCTGTTATTCTTACTATTTGATATTGTAATGGTACCCAACTGATTTTCAACAATGATCCAAAGACTACCTGATAGAGAAAGAACAGTCTTTTCAGCAATGGTATTGGATATCCAAAGAAATGAAGCTGGACCCTTACCTCACACCATATTTAAGAATGAACTGAAATTGAATCAAAGACCTACATGTAAGAGCTAAAACTGTAAAACTTTTAGAAGAAAACATAGGTGTAAATTTTCATAACCTGGTATTAGGTAATGATTTCTTGGATATGACACTAAAAACATGAGGAAAGAAAAAACAGATAAATTGGACTTCATCAAAATAAAAACTTGTGGGGCACCTGGGTGGCTCAGATGGTTAAGCATCTGCCTTCGGCTCAGGTCATGATCCCGGAGTCCCGGGATCGAGCCCCGCATCGGGCTCCCTGCTCAGCGGGGAATCTGCTTCTCCCTCTCCCTCTGCCTGCCGCTCTGCCTACTTGTGCTCTCTATCTCTCTGTCAAATAAATAAATAAAATCTTAAAAAAAAAAAAAAATTTGAGTAACGAAAAAACCCAAGTTGGAAAATCCAGTTCTGGCAATTCTCCTTCTTGGTACACACTTTAGAGACCCACACACTGCCTATGCACCAGGAGTATATATGAGGATGGTTACTTTAGTAGATGAAAGGTGGCCACAAATTCTTTGCATTCCCTCCCATCGGAGAGGGGGTCTGTTTTCCCACCCTTTGAATGGGAGCTGGTCTTGTGACTTCCTTTAACAGAAAGAATGCAGCAGAAATGGCTGTTGCCAAGACTTTACAGCTTCTGTTCTCACTCTCTTGGAAGATTTCCACCATCTTCTGAAGAAATCCAGCTGGAAAGAGAAGGCCAGAAATCCCAGCTGAGGCTTCGGACATGTGATTGAGGCCATTATAGGCTGAGTAGCCAAGCTGCCAGCTGACCACAGCTACTAAGTGAGTCTAGGTAAGATCAGAAGAGCCATCTTGTCAACCCACAGAATCATGAGAAATAACAAACTGTTACTGTTCTAAGCCACTACGTTTTAGGGATGGTTTGTTCCCCAGCAATAGCTAATTGATACAATACTTGGGTCACTTGCCTGAAAGATCAAAACTTGGGAAGCAACTCAAGGGCAGGCTGGACGGTGCAGTGGGTAAGAGCCTGAACTTTGGCCCCAGGCCTGGGCCCCAAATCGTACCCTGCTACTTACCAGCTGTGTGACAATGAGAAATTTGATTTATCCCTGTGTCCTCCTAGGTGAAGAATTCAAGGGGTTGATGTACAGAGAGGACTTGGGATCCTTTCTGGTAGAGAGGAATGCTCTTAAGTATTGGCTATTGGTATTACATGACCACCAACAAAATGTGGTCTATGCATGTGCTGGAAGTGAAAAAGGAGTAAATTCATGCATGTCGATTTAGACACTTCTTAAAAATAAGATTGTATGGAAAAAGCAAGTTGTCAGGCTATTACAATTATGCAAAAGTGTTTTTAAATGTGGGGAGGAGCACATAAACTACCTCTCGGTGTTTGCCTCTTTAAAGGTTAAGATAATGGATTTCTATGCAGAAATCCAGTATTTTTGCTTTAATCACAATATTCTTATTTCTTATACAAAAAGAAAACTGGTTGCATCATTTTGGGAGCAAACTAAAGCTAAAAACTCTAACATGGTTAATTTGGCTTGGTGGGAATGTTTTCTTCTTCCTTGTCCTTTACTTCCACCCCACCCCACCCCACCCCACCCCCCAAATGCCTGTAATTAATTTAATTACAATGGTTCCAAATTCTTCCTGCATGCAGCTTGGGGACCTGGCCTTCTCCAGCCAGCCCTGACACCTGTCTGGTCGTGCAGGCAGGCTCAGCCGGGTGTGCACAGCCCCTGGCATTGCTCTCCAGGGCCTCCCAGCTTGGGCCCACCTATGCCCACAGGTGGCTGTATTCTTGCTAAAGTTTCAGATCAAAGCTTTGATCCTCAACGTGCTTGGAGAGTATCAACTCATTAGTTTCACGCGTCTGAATATAAAGGGTTTCCCCATCCTCCGAGTCCTCCCACAAAGGGCCCTGCCACCCTCCTACAAGGAGCTGATGGTAAACCATGGCGGGGGGGCGGGGTGTGTGTTTGTACAGAAGGTGTCTGGAAAAGGGAAAACAACAGAGGCACATGCCGGAGGCTATTTCCTATCATGGCAGATGCCAAATGGAGGACTTTATCAGACTCTTTAAATTTTTAAAGACTTCAGGTGATGTTTTGTCTTGCTGTCCCTGTTTTAGTGAATTGGTTCTGATGTCCTTAACTATTGTGTATGAGGGTGTGAGAGCAAAGACCTACAAAATACAGGTTAGTAGGTGGGGGGAGGCTTGGAATCAGGAGACCTGCTCCTGGATGCTCCTGTTTGGACACTTCTCTCTTTTCAGTCTAGGGCTTCACATCCAAAGGGAGATCCTGACCTTGTTCTTTCTGGTTTTCATTGATAAGTTCTGGATTAGATACTCTGGAAAATTGGAGTTCAGATAAGACTGTTTTTTGGGTTTTTTTTAAGATTTTATTTTTAAGTAATCTCTATACCCAACGTGGGATTCAAATTCACAACCCCCGAAATCAAGAGTCTCATGCTCTACCAACTGAGCCAGCCAGGTGCCCTGGATAGGACTGGTTTTTAATTCACAAATAACACATTCTTTGTAGAAAACTAATAGAAAAAAAATATAGGTAAAGCAAAAAAAAAGAAGAAAAAGAGCACCTACTATGTACTAGCACTGCGCTAGGCACTAGGGATATTAGGAGGAGCAAACTGTTAATTCCATGAGAACACATACTTTGTTATGTTTGAAGGCTGACCCTGGCCTCCTTGCTAGAAAATTCTTGAGCTTGGGACACCTGGGTGGCTCAGGGGGTTAAGCATCTGCCTTCGGCTCACTAACCCTAACCCAGGGTTGCGGAATCAAGTCCCACAATGGGCTCCTTCCTCGGCGGGAGCCTGCTTCTCCCTCTGCCTGTTTGTGCAAAAATTATTCAGGGTCTACATTTAAGATTTGTTCACTAAACCAGGCATAAGTTATTTCTCAATTAAAAAAAAAAATGTTCTAAGAAGTATTTCTGAGTACAGTCCTGTTATTAGGTGGTTTTAAATCACATAGGCCATAACAACAACAACAGAAATTCCTTGAAGTTCCGAGCCATCCAGGCACCCCTAAAAGTGAGTTAATTTTAAGACTAATTTTAAGTATAGAGTACCTGTGGTGTAAGGATGGGGCAGAAACAAAGACGATCCTTCAATGACTGAAGTTTGGGGACATGGTTCTAGTAAATTCTATCTAAAAAAACAAACCCTCACTTGGCTCCACACACACCTGTAGCTATACCCCTGTTGAAGGAAAATTTGAAAAGATTTGTCTGTACATGCTTCCTCACCTCTTATTTACTGTTCTGTCTAATCCAGTCTGGTTTCTGGGTTGATTCTCCCGTGAAACTGTGCTCCCAGTGACCTCAAGCAGCCAAATTCAATGGACATATCCCTGACCACATCTTTCATGGCTTCCCAGCAGCTTTGACCCAGCTGATCACCTCCTCTTTTCTGAAACCCTTTCATTTGTGGACTTTAGTCTTCTGGTTTTCCTTTCGCCTCTCTTAGTTGCTCCTCCTCTGCCCAGTCTTCAAATGTCAGAGCGCATCAGGGCTAATCCAATGTGTTTAAGTATCATCTGTTTGGAGATACCCATCCGCGGTCCATGGTGAACTCAACATCTGCGTCTGGCCAACTTCACAATCCAGACGGAACTCTTGATTCCTCATGCACCTGATTCTTTCTCCCTAAATAGCACCATCTCCTCTTTTCCTTCATCCTCAAAATGACTCTATCGTCACATCTTGTCAATTTCACCCCAAAGCTCTATCAAGAATCTGACCACTCTACTCCATCTTCTCCTATGGTCCCAGGTAAGCTTGTCATCTCTTTTCTGGGTCCAGCACCAGCCTCCTCTCTTGTCCCTTACTTTCATTCCTCCTGCCCTGAATTCATTTTCTTTTTTTTTTTTTTTAAAGATTTTATTTATTTATATGACAGAGAGAGACAGCGAGAACAGGAACACAAGCAGGGGGAGTGGGAGAGGGAGAAGCAGGCTTCCTGCTGAGCAGGGAGCCCGATGTGGGTGGGACTCGATCCCAGGACCCTGGGATCATGACCTGAGCCGAAGGCAGACGCTTAACGACTGAGCCACCCAGGCGCCCTGAATTCATTTTCACACAGCAGCCAGAAGGATTGTTACAAAATATAAATATAAATCAGATCATATTCCTCCTCTGCTTAAAATTCTTCAGTAGATTTTTTTTTTCCTGGAATAAAAGACCACTTTCTATGGCTGCAGAGCCCTGTATGATCTGGCTTTCACCTGTGTCTCCAATCTTACCTCATCTCTCTCTGACTCATTCTGCTTCAGTCACACTGACTACTTTGTTCCTGGTTTCTAGAAGTTGCTTACCTCAGGACCTTTGCACATGCTGTTCCTTCTGTCTGGAATACTTTCTCCCAACTTTCCCATGACTGGCCCCTTTTCGACCTTCACATCTTAGCTTCAGTGTTGCCTTCTCAGAACAGCTGTCCTGACCATTCTATCAGAAATGGGCTTCCCCAGAGACTATCTTGTTACTTTATTTCCATCTTAGCTCTTTCTTTCTTTCTTTTAAGGATTTTATTTATTTATTTGACAGACAGAGAGGGTAGCAGCAGAGGGAGAGGGAGAAGCAGATTCCCCACGGAGCTGGGAGCCTGATGTGGGACTTGATCCCAGGACCCTGGGATCATGACCTGAGCCAAAGGCAGACCCTTAACCGACTGAGCCACCCAGGCACCCCCATCTTAGCACTTTGAATTGTCTGTAATTATCTTGTTTGTTTACTTATCTACTTTTTTATTATAAACTCCATGAAAGCAAGGGCCTTGTTTGATTTACTGCTGCATCCCCCAATGCCCAAAATAGCATCTGACAGGTGGTTGGCCCTCAATAAATATTTCTTCAATGTAATGAATGGAGAGGAAAGTGGGGGCTAGACGAGGCAGAACCTTGACAGAGCACAGTGGGGAGGCTTTTAGGGATTTTAATCAGAGAGACAAAATGATCAGACTTGGCAGTTTTATTTTTTTAAAGATTTATTTATTTATTTTAGAGGTGGGGGGAGGGGCAGAGGGAGAGGGAGAAGGAGGAAGCAGACTCCCCACTGAGTGCAGAGCCCAGACTGGGGGTGGGGGGGCTCCATCACATGACCCTGAGCTGAAATCAAGAGTCAGATGCTTAACTGACTGAGCCACCCAGGCCTCCAAGACTTGGGGCAGTTTTAAATGATCAGTCTGACAATAATGCAGAAAACAGATTGGAGGGAGACTACAGAAGGCTATTGCAGTGGTCCAGGAGAGAGGTGATAGAATAAGATGCGCAAAGCGTTTAGCATTTAATGATATGCAATAAGGAGATGTTACTATTACCAGTAAAGCAGGCAAGCAAGGGCTGCTTGAACTGATGACTAAGTAAAGTTCAGAGTCCAGAGATAGAGAGATTTGTGTATCCGCTGGAATTTTTGAGCCTCCAATATCCTCCTCCAGCGAAATGCTAGAATTTCTTACCCTTATCAGCTTACTTGAGCTGAAGTCTGATAGTTTATTCTTCATTCATATTTGCATCTTCCCACTTAATGTTCCCCCTCATCACCATCAGCTGGGAGGGGAGAATTTCATGGAGAGAGCTTCTAACACTTCTCATTAGCTGTGTGACCTGGTAAGTCACCCAGTCTCTATGAACTCAACTTCATCTTCTGTAAAATGAGGACTCTGGTATCTATTCTGTCCATTGTGGGGATCAAGGAATAACTGTACAGAAAATATTTTCAAAATGTAAGAAAAAGTATTACTTTTATTTCATTCAATAAATATTAAGCAGCTACTGTGTGCCAGGCACTGTGGGTGGTGCTGGGAATATAGCAGTGGGATGCAGGGAGAAAACAAAAACCCAGCCCTTATGGGGTTGGTTATTACAAACTCCATTTAGATTCTGGGCTTTTAGGATTTTGATCATAGCTTCCGAATTGTCAGATCACCTCAGGCCCCTGTTAAAAGGTATAGATTCTTGGCCCAACCACAGTCTTGGTCAGAATGGAGAAGGTTAGAATGGGGGAAGGATTAATGAACTCCCTGAAGTTATTCAGAAAAGACTGAAAATAAGATTAAGTGGATTAGGCTGCCTCTTTTTTTCTTTTCCAAACACTGATCAGCTGCTTAGCAATCCTGCACATATGTCTGTTTACACGCTGAATTTTCCTAAACATTTCTTTTTTTTTTTAAGATTTTATTTATTTATTTGAGAGAGAGAGAATGAGAGAGAGCACATGAGAGGGGGGAGGGTCAGAGGGAGAAGCAGACTCCCTGCCGAGCAGGGAGCCCGATGCGGGACTCGATCCAGAGACTCCAGGATCATGACCTGAGCCGAAGGCAGTCGCTTAACCAACTGAGCCACCCAGGCGCCCCAAATAAATAAAATCTTAAAAAAGAATAAAATAAAGCAGAGGGAACTTAATGCAGAGGTGATGGAGAGGCTGAGAAGTCAAATAGGGGACAGTGATGTAACCTATAGATTAGGCAGCAAGAAGTCATCCACCACTTAGCAGGAAGAAGAGAGGGAAAAGGTGGTGTTACTGGAGCCCAGAGTCTGGCAGAACCTGGACCCACAGCTGGAGCTATAAACAAGACACAGCCATTGCTAAGACACTGATGCAGGAGAATAAATACCCTGGCTTTTCCACTGTCCTGCCCTCCAGTCTCCCACTAGTGCTTCCCATTGGCTGACCCCAGCAGGAAGTCATCTCTCAAGTGATCCTGGGAAACCTAATCTGCAGGTCACCAGTGCCTCTCAGGGGAAGGATGAAGAATGGCTTTGAGGACAGATTATTATTATTATTATTATTATTTTGTTATTATTTTCTTTAAGGCCCTTTTTGGCCATATAGTTCTCAAAATTTCTAGACCTTAGCCAACCACGGGTCTTCGGGGCTTTGTGAGTGCTCATTGATTAATTGATTCTGTGCGCTCAATGTACACGCATACGTAAATGCTTGGCTTCTGATCTCTGGAAACTGACAGCTCAGGCCTTGGCAAAAATTCACTGATGCTAAAGGCAGCACAGCCCCTCCCAAGACTCAAGGAAAGGGAAGGTATATTATATGGATCAGGTTTCTTGCTGGGGATCAGCTGCCTCAGCACCTTGCCGGCTTCAGAAGTGATAGATGGAAGGTGCTGGCCAGTGACCTCACCAGAAAAAAGGAGGGTTCCAGAGAAATCAAGAACAAATCTAAAGAAGTAAGACTATGGAATCACTTGTGCAGAGCACTGGGCAGTTGGAGGGGAGGGACAGGAAATAGGGCCTCACCCAGTTTTAAGGCTACTTCCTAGAAAAAGACTGCAAAATACCCGCTTGTCTTTGGGACACAACCCCCTAAGTGTGCTGTGTGGGAGGGGAGATCTGGGAATTTTGCTACCAAAAATGGGCAGAAAAGCTCTTTCTAAATGTTTCTTGCAGGACCCAGAATTTAACCTTGAACCAGGGGCAAATATGTTTATTTTAAGAGGTTTTTAAGAGAAAGGATTGAATATTATGGAATTCTTCCTGATATACCAAAAACCTGCTTCACAAATTCATTCTTCCAGCAATTATTGATGGATAGCAGCTTGGCAACTGGTTCAGGCAGTGAGTTTTGGAGTGAGGCAGAACTGGGTTACACTGCAGCTTTGTCTCTGCCTTAGTGTGTGGTCTTGGGGGACTTAACCCCAGTTTCCTCGTCTGTGAAAGCGAATAATATGAACTGTGTAGAGTTGTGAGGATTCAAATGATTTCATGCATGAAAGTAATTAGTAGTACAGAGTCTGAATACGGTGTGTGCTCAGGAAATGGTAGTAGTCGATTTTATTATGACTTGTATTATTTGTATGATACTTCGCTAAACACTTAGCTCTATGTTAGCTCATTGGATCTCACCTCAGCTCTGTGAGGTGGGTCAGGCAACCTGCACTGGTTTTGCTTCTACTATGCATCTAGCACCCTGTCAGATGCTTATCAGTTACATCTTGTTGATGTCTTTTTTTTTTAAGATTTTATTTTATTTATTTGACAGCGAGAGAGGGAGAGAGCACAAGCAGGGGAACTGGCAGGCAGAGGGAAAAGCAGGCTCCCCACTGAGCAAGGAACCCGATACAGGACTTGATCCCAGGACCCTGGGATCATGACCTGAGCCAAAGGCAGACACCTAAGCAGCTGAGCCACCGGGTGCCCCAGATTTTTTAAATTTATTTACTTGAGAGAGAGACAGAGAGAACAGGAGCAGGGGGAGGAGCAGAGGGAAAGGGACAATAGCAGGTGGGCAGGTCTCTGAAGGGGGCATCAGCACACAGAAGCCGAAAAAGGGGAGCTCAGGAATCATTAAAGGGATCCCAGGGAGGATCTGAGCAGTACCCGTTTGGCCAATCTTATTGTTGGCAATATCTTTATTTTAAAAAAAAAATTTTTTTTTAAGTAATCTTTACACCCAACTTGGGGCTCTATCTCCAACCCCGAGATCAAGAGTCACATGTTCTACTGACTGAGCCAGCCAGGCACCCTGGCAATAGATTTAAAATATACCCAGATTCTAATCACTTTTTTAGAAACTTTTTAAAAATCATGGTAAAATTCAGGGGCGCCTGGGTGGCTCAGTTGGTTAAACGACTGCCTTCGGCTCAGGTCGTGATCCTGGAGTCCCGGGATCGAGTCCCGCATCGGGCTCCCTGCTCGGCAGGGAGTCTGCTTCTCCCTCTGACCCTCCTCCCTCTCATGCTCTCTGTCTCTCATTCTCTCTCTCTCATATAAAAAAAAAAAAAATCATGGTAAAATTCATATAACCTACAGTTAGGTGGCATTAAGTACATTCACACTGTTGTGCAACCATCACCACCATCCATCCACTGAACTTTTTTCATTATGCAAAACTGAAACTCTGTACCTAGTGAACATTTTGTTTATTCATTCATCTGTGGATGGACACTTGGATCGCTCCTTCCTCTTGGCTATTGCAAATAATGTTGCTATGAACATGGATGTTCAAATATCTGAGTCCCTGCTCTCAATTCTTTTGAGTATGTAACCAGAGTGGAATTGCTAGATCATATGGAAATTCTATTTTTAATTTATTTAGGAACCGCCATGCTGTTTTCCATAGTGGCTGCACCATTTTCCATTCCCACCCACAGCGCACAAGTGTTCCAATTTTTCAACATCCTTGCCAACACTTGTTATTTTCTGGGTGTTTTTTAATCTGATAATTTCTTATCCCTTCTACAAAGTCCACCCTAAACCAAGCTATTTCGGTTTCTGCCTGGATGATTGCAGTAGAATCCCCGGTGACCTCCCGGCTTCTACCCCCATTCCATGTGGTCTCAACACCTTGCCTCTGCTCACAACCTCCAGGGTCTTTCTCCCCTCCCACTCAGTAAGTTCTTACAATGGCCTATGATGCTGTGCAAGATTTGCTCCCCACCCTCCCAACTCTGACTCATTTGCTACTTGTCACTCCACTTCAGCCATTCTGGCTTTTATTTTTTATTATGATTTTTTTCTGTCCCAAGTAACCTACTGCCTCAGGGCCTTTGCTTGGGTTTGTCAGCCTGGAATACTCTTTCTTCAGATATCCTTACTGTAACTTGCTTCTTCACTTCCTTCAGGTATTATTCAAATGTCCATTTCTCACTGAGGCCTCTTGACTTTCCCCATTGCTCACCCACCCCTCATCCATTTTCTGCTTTCCCCATCCTGCCCTGGGACTGGAGAGAATAACCCCTAGAGACCATACCACCTGGGCTTTCCTGCCCTCAGGCTTCTGGGTGGGTTTGGCCCATGGGAGGTGCTGCCAGGAGATGAATGGCAAAAGGAGAAAGATGTTGGAGTTTTCCTACATCCTACCTGCTTGGCCGGGGGGCCAGACAGCAGCTGCATTTGGGAGGGGTAGTCCTTCCTCCACTTTCCAGCTCCCCCCGACTCTCAACTCTCAGTGACATCATTTCCTCCCTTGCCCTTCAGTCCTTAAAGTTCTAAGGCCTCTCTGTTGTTGTTGGTCCCCGGAGCCTCAATATCCCTTTTGATTCTCTGAACCCTGCCCATTCCTCTAGGCTCCTCACTAAGACTTGAACCCTCTGACCTGGATTCTGTCTCTTGCTGGACCCTGACTGAAACACCTGGATCACGTTATGTACAATTTCCAACCCTACCTTCTGTCTCATATGTTTTTTGTTGTTTTTTAAGTAGTCTCTTTGCCCATTGTGGGCCTTGAACTCTGAGATCAAGAATCTCAGATGGTTAAACCTGTGCCTTCAGCTCAGGTCATGATCTCAGAGTCCTGGGATCCAGCCCCTTGTTGGGCTCCCTGCTCAGCGGGGAGTCTGCTTCTCCCTCTCCCTCTGCCTCTCTCCCTGCTTATGCTCTCTCTTTCTCTCAAATGAATAAATAAAATCTTTAAAAAAAAGTCACAGGCTCCACCAAGGGAGCCAGCCAGGTGCCCCTACTTTCTCTTTCATTAATTGGCACTTCCCATTTCCTCTTTGTTCATCTACACAGCACCTATTATCTAACATATATTTACTTATTTGGTTATTTTCCTCAAGGCGCGCCTCCCCCCCCCCCCCACGTGCACAGTCAGGGATGGAAGGTGCAAGAGCGCAGAGCTGTTTGTTTTGTTCACTGTTGTATCTCCTCCACAGAGCAGGCCATCAGCGAGAATTTGTTGAATGAATGAATGAATGAATGAATGAATGAACGAACGAACGAACGAACGAACGACAAGGGGGCTATGGAGAAGACAGAAGCGTGGTCCAAGTTGAAGGCGGAAGAGCTGACTCTCAATTTCTCCTCTCCTCGCCCCTGCCCAGAATGCTGAGTGCCCGAGAAGGAGGCGGAAATTAGTGCGTTCAACAGCCCTCCAGTCGGGTGTTTACTTAATTAGGGCTTGTATCTCGAGGCTCATCTGTGTTTAACGCTCCACTTAATGGCTTCGTCTGGTTCCTTGCGGGTTCAGCGGAACCTGCTAGGCGAGGCTAGGCGAAGCCACTGGGTACCATCTGGGGCCTTCGCTGCAAAGATGCGCCCTTGCACGCAAGCTAACCTGCCCTCGGGCACGGAAAGCGACCCCTGCGGGAGACCGAGGCTATCGAGGAGTGGAGCTCAGCGAGCTGCCTCTGGCTTTTCCAGCGCTTTGTCCATGCCCAACCCCCAGCCGCTGGGACCTTAAGCCGGATAACCGAGCTTAATACCAGATACCAATTGCTTGCTTTTACCATCAGCCGTGAAATTGAAGGGTTACATTTCTTAGTTTGGGGAATGTGAGGGTGCTAAGAAGGACAGAAACCACTCACGAGGCGGAGGACAAATGAGCCAGATCCTAAAGCAGTAATACCAAGCAATGTTTGGGCACTTGCTCTGTGCCAGGTACTGAGTTGAGTGTTTTAAATTTTTTTTTTTAAAGATTTTGTTTATTTATTTGACAGAGAGAGACCTAGCGAGAGAAGGAACACAAGCAGGGGGTAGTGGGAGAGGGAGAAGCAGGCTTCTCATTGAGCAGGGAGCCCGATGCGGGGCTCCATCCCAGGACCCTGGGATCATGACCTGAGCGGAAGGCAGACACTTAACAACTGAACCACCCAGGCGCCCCTGAGTTCAGCGTTTTAAATGTATTAATGAATCCTTGTTTATATGTATTAATTCATTTAATCCTAGTACTTTAGAGGGCAAATGTCTTTTTTTTTTAAGATTTTATTTATTTATTTGACAGAGACATAGTGAGAGCAGGAAACAAGCAGGGGGAGTGGGAGAGGGAGAAGCAGGCTTCCCGCGGAGCAGGGAGCCCGATGTGGGACTCGATCCCAGGACTCTGGGATCATGACCTGAGCCGAAGGCAGACGCTTAACGACTGAGCCACCCAGGCGCCCGAGGGCAAATGTCTTAATGCAGGCAGAATTGAGCCTCAAAGAGGTTATTTCACTTGCCTGAGGCCATAGTACTAATCATGGTTGAACACAGGGTTGAACACAAGCAGTATGGCCCCAGAGCCAGTGCTCGGAGAGAGAACTCCCACGGTCCCAGCACAAACCATTTTCCTCTTAGCCACAGGTCTAGTGGTTGGAAAGACAGGCAGGCCACCAGGTTGGCCCTTGAGAGTCAAAAAATCTATAATTACAGACTCCAGTCTCCTCCTCAAACCCCTGAATCTGAGCTGGGGAGGAAGAAGGAGAGAACAAGGAGGTGTCAGCCTGGGTTCTCAGGGCAGCTCGGAAAGTGGAGAGGTCTCAGGGAACACGACATTGGGAAAGCTCAGCTTGGTGAGGAGAGGGTATGCAGGGTGGAGGGACTGAGTCTCAGGACATTTTCTGTGTCCAGGGCCCACTCACTGTGTGTCATGAAAAAGAAAGCACTTCAGGTCTAAAGTAGAGGGACAAGGGGCACTTGGGTGGCTCAGTAGTTAAGAGTCTGCCTTCGGCTCAGGTCATGATCCTAGGGTCCTGGAATCGAGTCCCACACTGGGCTCCCTGCTCAGCTGGGAGCCTGCTTCTCCCTCTTCCTCTGCAGCTCCCCCTGCTTGTGCTGTCAAATAAATAAAATCTTAAAAAATAAAGTAGAGGGACGAATCCGTCTTTCTTTTAAGAAGAGGGGGGGTGGTAGGAGAGCTGCTTATGTGGGAGGTTCGCTGGACTGCCGCTTGCCCAGTTTTCAGTTAGATTATATTCAGTACGGGGCACCTGGGTGGCTCAGTCGTTAAGCGTCTGCCTTGGGCTCAGATCATGATCCCAGGGTTCTGGGATCGAGCCCCGCATTGGGCTCCCTGCTCCGCAGGAAGCCTGCTTCTCGCTCTCCCACTCCCCCTGCTTGTGTTCCCTCTCTCGCTGTGTCTTTCTCTGTCAAATAAATAAAATCTTAAAAAAAAATTGTATTCAGTATTTCAGACCAATAAAAACAGCTGCGTTTTTAAAAATGTCTTTTTAAAGTCTTTATATTTTACGTAAAGTTGAGAAAATCATTTGTGTTTAATGGGGGAGGGGGGGTCCCAGGAGATGATGGGGCTAATAAAAAGCCCGTCTACTCGCCCCCTTTGGCGCCACGACAGCCTCTGAACTCTGGGGCCTTCTCTCCTAGGCTCCATTTGTTGGGCTGTACAATGGAAGTAATGAGTCTTCCGCAAGTTCCAGCGAGTCTGAAGCGCGGCCTCTCTGCACCTCACTGCCAGTTTTCAACCTTACTCCTGTGTCCTCAGCGGGCTGGCATGGGGGGAGGTGGAGAAAGAGGCAGGGGGCAGCCCCCGCTGTAGCCGACACACCCGGCCTCCATCAAAGCTTTGGATAACAGAGTGCCTCGGGGCAGTATGAATGGGGCGCCTCTGTTTCCAGTCGGGTTCAGATGCGTCTCCACTTTTTTCCCACTGTAGCCGCAAGGCACAAAAACATTTTTCTTCGAGTGCTGCGGAGACTGAGAAGCGGGGTGATTTTTTTGTTTTGTTTTTTCCCTCGAACCCAGAATCTGTGAGACAGAGCCTGGGTCCCTGCGGGTAGCAGCTCCGGAAAAGCCCCGTGGGCATTTCGGAATTGCGGCAATAAAACGAATACAGGCGTATATCGTGGGCGTCTCCACGAGGCCTGCGGCGGCCCCACCTGCAAGGGGGCGGGACCTGCGGCGCCGGACCAATCAGCACCCACCTGCGCTCACCTGGCCCCCCCCCCCTCCCGCTAGCTCCCGCGGGCCGCGGCGCTCAAAGGGACCGGGAAAGCTTAGCGAAGCACTGGCCCGCGGAGGCTGCAGCTCCTTCGTCCTTCATTCTCCAGCTATGGAGCTCCCTAATGGGCTTCTCGCATCCCTCCGCCTCGTTCTCCTCCTTCAGGTACTCCACTGCCTCGCCCGTGCCCCGGCCGGGGCGGTCCAGCTGGGCGGGTCCGCACGCGGCGGTGGCGTCGAGGAGAAAGAGTTGCCGGGCTCCTTGGGGCCAAGGTGGCCCGGCAGAGCCCCGTGAGGAATATCGGGCGGGTTACGCAGAACCGGGCACGCCTGTGACCCAGCCTCCCCCTTTTCCCCTCTTCCCTCAGGCGCAGGTTTGCTGGCTGCCTTGCGTGGCCTCCGAGCCGTGCCGGGCGGGCTTCGGGAAAGCTGAAGTGGCGTTGGAGGCGGGAGGCGCGGAGCTGGAGTTGGGCCGGGCGCAGAGGAAAGGTAAGACCTTCCCGGAGGTACCCCGGTGGAACCGCGGGGCCGGGGGTCGCACGTGGGCCGCTCCAGTAGTCCGCGCGAGGGGTGCCCAGGCTGGGGCGGGGGAAAATCTGGCGCCGCTAGCTCCGCCTCGGGTGTGGAGAAGGCGCCGAAAGCATCCCGGGGGCTAGCGTGGGGGTGGATGGCGGACAGAGAAGGATGGAGAGCACAGCGCCCTCTGACCTCCTAACTCCTCCTCGCCCTGCTGCTACCTAGACCTCCGTCGGGGTGCGGGGCGGCTGAGTTCCTCACCCAGCCCGGACGTGGGAAGCTCTCCCCCACTGGCCCCAGCAAAGGAATGCGTCGTCCACATTCCTCCCCCAACCCCCGCGCAGGTGTGGGGATGAGCCGTGCCCCGGGCAGTCCCCTTCGCCCCTCTCGGGCCCCCTTTGTGTACCATGCTTTGTGTCTCCGACAGACAGACCAGGTCTGTTTCTCTTCTTCGCGTTCCCCTCCCCCGCCCCCCTTCTTCCCCCGCAGTTGGAATGCACTCTTAACCCTGCCCTTCCCGGAGGGCCTGCGCCCCTGCAGCCTGCGTGGAAACTGGGTCTGGCACACCTGGGCTGGGGCCATCACGCAGTGGGACACCCCTGCCCCCCCATCTTGGGATTGGAATGTTGGAGGAGTGGGGGGATCCCAAGCCGGAAGGTCTTGAGCTGAGGGCGCGGTGGATGGGAGATCAAAGCACATTTTTGGTCACCCAATTTACTAGTCCACTCCCCACACACCCAAGTTCAAAAACTTGAGAGCGAGGGGTCACCTTGGTGCGGAGAACCAGTCTGTTATGAGACCCGGACAGCTGCGGGCTGATGGGGGCCTCTTTCCCTCCACCCAGGACAGGACAGTAGGGGTTTCTCCACCGATCAAACCCAAGTTCTTAAACAGAAGTGTAACCCAGGATCCTTGGGTGGGGGTTCCAGAGGATCCCTAACCTGTGAAATTGTTGAAGAACTTGTGTGTGCATTTTCCTGGGGAGGGGATTTGCAGCTTAGGTGGCTTTCAGAACGATTAAGAACCTTTGCTACCTAGCATTTTTCTAATGCCTTCATCAGCATACTCCTTACCCCAGGTACAAATTACCAGCTTGAATGTAGAGGTGCCAATGCCTCTCCTTTGTTTCTCCAAAAGAGGACTGGGGTCTGGAGTCTGTGGGAGCCTTTTTTCCCCCCTTCTTTTCCCAAACAACCCTGCAGATTGACAAAACAATTAACACCCAGGCTAGGCCAGGCTCCTTAAACTCTTGGCTGTAGGGAGCCAAGCAGAGGCATTAAGAGGCCATGCCTCATAAACTTTAAATTCTTGCACATGGGTTTATTACTGACTGGCTAACAAACTGCAACTCAGCCAACCTGTGAAAATGTTAACTTGGGCAGAGCCCCAAATCCAATTCCGGCTCCCTGAGGAAGCTTTATTGCTAACCAGACCTCTGCCAAATCTGTACTCCTCCCCATCATTGTCAAGTTCTCTGACTACAATTTCATGGCTTTTGAGTGTTGGCTGTGCCTTATCTTTCTTACCGAAGCAAGAAATATCAGATTAACTGTCACTTCACTAAGCTTGAGGTTGTTGGGAGGAAGCAGTGACCAGGTTTTCGATTTCATGGTCCGGTTGGCGAGTGTTTCTTGGTGACGTCAGGTAGTTTAAACCTTTGGAGAAAATTATGCTTTTTTGGATGTCTGGTTTATGGTTGTGAAAATGGTGGGTTCATGCCAGGAGCACACCTGGGTTATAAAACAAAGGTGGGTTAAGGTGCTTAGCTAACCTTAAGCCTCCCTGCAACATGACTGGTTCTAGAGTAGTTTTCTTGTGAAACAGGCTGCTGCCTTCTTTTTTAAGTAAAAGCAAGTTTCTGGGTCCAGTTGGCCCCAATAAATTGAGACACCCTAACAAAAAATACTGATATTTCTCTCCTTAGTTCTCAGCTGCTGACCTCTTTCTACCTCCCCACCTCCATCCCAGCTCTCTGTCCTCAGTGCACAGGATGGATCCAGCCATGTTGAAAGGGTTATCCTGAGGGTACATACAAACTCTCAAGTTTGGCCAAGCAGACAAGTTTTCTTATTGCTAAGGAACAATTGCCCCTGTTGTTCGCCCCTGGGTTATGAATATCACAGGTGTCTATGAAGTTGAGCTCAAAGAAATTATCTGATATAATTAATACCTTGTTAGCGTGTGCACTTTTCAAAGCACTTTCACAACTCTTGAGCTTGCTTTGTCCCCCTGACACAGGCTGGTAAGGTAACTATTAAACAGCTTGAGCTCTTAATCTGAGAGTTGGTACTTCAGAAACCCTGTAACCCAGCCCTGCTGGAGGTTTCAGAGGTGGAGACACAGAAACGGCTAAATGGATTCCATTTGCTAGGCTGAACAGCTCAGGAGCTTAGCTTCCTTGAGGGTCACAAATACGACTTTTACCTTTAGGTTTAGTCCCAGACCTGATACTTCACAGGATGCCCAGAAGGTATTTGCATGAATCATGACAATCTTGTGAAGGTCTACCTATTTTACACAGGAAGCCTGAGTGGTTGTGGCTTCACCAGAGGCATTACTACTGGGACCAGTTGGGACTTGAATGGAAGGTTGTGACTCCTAAGTTCCGTGGCATTTTTTACTACCACAAAGGGGGAGGTGGGGGAAAGGAAGTGGAGTGTTGGAGCACCCAATCCCACAGACCCCCATAACAACCCTGTCCGAAGAGCAATTAGTCATTTGCTGATTCTTATCATAAGGTTTTCCAGAAACACTCCTGTAGGGAAACTGGCTTAGATACAGTCTCTCGGTGTCCTAGTGATGCGGCTTGGGTCAAGTAACCCTGGGCTTGGGTGAGCCAAGGGCAAGAGGTTAATCTGGAGGGAGGCAGAGCTGGAATGTTCCCCACCCCACCCCAACCCCACAGTCTGGGGGGCTGCCTTCAGGTGTGGTCTGGAAGCAAAGACCAAGAAGAGGTGGGAGGAAGGAATTTGCATGATATTAGTACAGTGATTAAAAGTGATTGACCTGACGTAGTCATACATCCTTAATGGTGGGCAGTTGAGAGAAGCAGCTTAATTACAGTAAAAGAAATCCAGTACTTCATTATGGCCCCTCACCAGGTTCAACTCACCCTTAGTCAGTGTTTAAGGAAGGTTAAAGCTAACCCACATTAGCTTTGGTAGGAAACTTCCAAGTTCAGTAGTGAATCTGACTGAGCATGAATTAACTTCAAGGTGATTTTGCCTATTTCAACTTCTGTAAAAATGGCCTTTTGTTTTGGAGCGTCTATCAATAGAGGGCATGGCCCAGAATGTTTTATTCTTTCAGTAAACATATACTTTTAGCATCTGCATGTGTCAGGCAGTGTTCTAGAACTGCAGGTAAAGCAATGGATACAGCCAAGTTCCTGCCCTTGGGGAGCTTATAGTCTAATATTTTTTATGTTTATGATCACCTTGCAAAGCAGGTGGTGGTAACTGTCCTTTGCTGTAAAAGGGGTGAGCAACTTGGTGTGAGTCACTGGGGCGGTCAGCAGTGAGGCCAGGATTTTCTTTTTTTTAATTTTATTTATTTTTTAAAGTAATCTCTACACCCAACATGGGGCTCGAACTCGACCTCAAGATCAAGAGTCATATGCTCTACTGACTGAGGCTCCCAGTTACCCGAAGGCCAGGATTTTAAATCCAGGGGGATTCCTCAGTGCCTAGGAAATCTGCCTGAGTAATGAATATTTGGGAACTGGGGCTCCTGCCTCAGCAGGAGATTAGGGTTGATTTCTGAAGCCTATTGCATATCACCATTAGCTTGTGCCTGGGGAGCAGGTCCCAAACCTCTAGTCTCCCCACCTCCTCACATGGCAATCTGTTCCTAGGTTACCCAGTGCAGGGTGCCCTCACCTCCCTGCTGAGGGTGAGGAAGGCATTGCTTATGATGAGCAGTGAGTTTCTAGGGCTGGAAACTACAGCTCTGCACAGCATTTGGAGGATGAGGAGGGAGAGGAGGGCCTCCCCTGCCCAAATCAGTTGAGGCTTTAGTTCTGAGGCTGAACTGAGGCTGAACTGTCTCCATTCAGAGAACCACTGTTAATGAAGAATAACATACATGGAGGAAATTGTCCAAATGATAAGTATACAGCTCAGTGATTGTCACAGATTTGAAACGCCCACGTACCTGTACCTAGATCAAGAAACAGCATTACCAGGGTGCCTATTTGGCTCAGTCGGTTAAGCATCTGACTCTAGATCTCCGCTTAGGTCTTGATCTCAGGGTCATGAGTTCAAGCCCCACGTTGGGCTCCACGCTGGGTGTGGAGCCTACTTAAAAAAAGAAAGAGCATTACCAGTGCCTCAGATGCCCCTTCCTTCCCATTCTCTATCCTCCCCACCAAGAAAAACACTATCTTGACTTCTAATACCATAGATTAATTTGCCCATATTTGAATTTTATGTAGAAGAATCATATAAAATATCCTCCTGGGTCATTGTACCTTGTGAGATTCTTCCATAGTTCTGGAAGTACTTGTAGGGGATTATCAGAGTCCTATAGCATTCCATTATGTGATGATTGATGCTTCTACTGTTGATAGGTATTTGAGGAGTTTCATTTTGATTTGGCAAATCAAAATTGATGAAGTCTTGGTGTACATTATCTGTTAGGTACATACCTGGGAGCATAACTGCTGGGTTAACTGAGGATTACCTGAGGATCTCAGTACTATGCTGTGTCCTGAGAAGTCAGCTTTTCTCAGTCTTGAAGTAGCCGAGTCTCTTCTGGATTCTGCCATCCCCCTCCTCCAACAGTGTCCTCACCAGACCCATCCCTTCTGGGGATTCTTGATTTTCACTTGGCAAGTCTTTATTTTGTCTTTGGTCACATCCTTTGTGTTGGGGGAGAAATCCTTCCCTTTAATTGTCCTTAAGCCAGTGCTTGTTATTTTCCCCCCAAATAGAAAGGGAATCTGGAAATGGACCTGAATTTCTTAGGTGAGGTCTTCTTCCTGGGTGATTTTTATTCTGGACAGTGTATGAGTGGGGAGCAGCCTCCTCAAATGGACAAGGTGGTCAAGTCCAGCTCCTCCTTCATTATGGAGGCAATGAGGTATCTGAGACCCAAGGACAAGTTGACTGGTCATTTGGCCGACAAATGTCTGAGTACCTACTGGGTGTTAGATGTTCAGAAATGACAAAGACTCGTATCTCATTAATGCCAGTGAACTCCCCAATTAGAGGATGAAGCAGATCAGCCGCCAGGCCATTTTAATTATGAATCTGACATTCAACAGATACTGAGCACCTACCAAGTGGGTTAAATACTATTGTTCTAAGTGCTACGGTTATGTTAGTGAGCAAAACATGCCCAAAACCCAGGCTTCATGGGCCATTTACCTGCTAGTGGAAGAAGACAGACAAAATAAGTTAGTATAGTATATATAGCATATGTATTATATATAATAACTAAAAATACAGTATAATATATATTATGTTTTATATATATATAATATATAACATGTATATATAAATATGATCAAGCAGGAGGTAGGGGAGAAAAAAATATGGAGGCACATAGGAAGGGCTGCTGATACGTTCTCAGGGGACCTGAAGGAAGTGATGTCCAAGCTGAAGGCTGGAGAAGAATTATGCAAGGGAGTTGGGGCAGGAGAGGTAGCAGGGAGTGTTCCTGGCAAGGGCACAGTATGGGGGCCAGGAACTTAAATATATTTAGTCTGGCTGGACCATGGAGTGTAAGGTGGGAAGAGGCAAAAGAAGTAGGCAGGGTCCAGTCCAGCTTGAAATTTGTCCCACTCCACCCCCACCCCCGCCCCCCATCAGAGAGGCAGTAAGGTATTTGGGAAAGGCAGATGTGGCTGAAGTCCTAGTTAGGCCCAACTGGAGGCCAGCGTCTCTGAAGTCTCCCCTGGAACCAGGACCCTGGGCCCCACCTCCAGCCTCCCTTCTTGCCTCCCCTTCCCCGCTTTCCCCAGATCCAAGAATGTTTTAAGTCTCAAATTTCCCCCCTCATTTCATTTAGTTACCAGTCATTGCCAGGCAGCAGGGCTACCCATCAAGGAAGGGCTTCCAAACAAAAAAGCAACCTAAATACCATTTACTGAGAGCTTACTGAGTTCTAGAGACTACATTATGTACTTTATGTAATAAGCCCTTTTAATCCCCTTATACCCGTGGGTGGGGTGGGGGGTGTTGAATTGGCTTCATTTAACTGGATAGGAAACCTAGGCTTGTAAGTTTGTAACCTATCCAAGGTCGCCCAGCTAGTAAATTGTGGAATTAGAATTTGAACCCCGGTTGGTCTCCCTAAGTGTGGGATACTAACTAACCACACTCCTAAGTGTGCCAGAGGGGAAGAGGTTGTGTGTCCTTCTGGTCGCAGCCAAGCTAGAGGAAGATTGGAAATAGTTAACTTCTGACCCAAGGGCTTTGAATTCCTGTTCCTTCCACAGGCCTCTGTTAATCACCAGGAGCGGGAGTTGGGGGGAGGGGGCATTTCTATCCAGGACCCCTGGCCTCCTCTTTAGGATGTGGGGGGATAGGGCTAGTTCAGATACCAGGCCTGATAGCACTCTCACTCAGAGTTCTCAGCAGAGAATCTGCTCCTGGCTGATTATCTTCTACCTCTCCTCATCCCCACCCCCACCTTCCTGCTCCACTCCCCGCCCCCCCTCAAGGACTCCCCCACCTTGCTCTGAGTGGAGGAGCTTGATACACTCTGCCTCTCTCCCCTTGCCCCAGCGAAATCTGGGCACCCTTCCGATTCTGGGTCACTAGAGTTTCAGTGGCCTGCAAGTTCGTCAAGCTAACAGAATGCCCTCCAGGCTATGGTAGCCATGATCCTGCTGAACTTCCGGGGTGTTGGGATGCTTCTGCTGTTTCAGTAAACCAAAATGCCTTATCCTGGAAAGAGAGAGCACACAGACATCTTCCTTTTCCCCCCATACCCCATCTTTGAACTCACAACTCTGACTTTTTTGCTGTCTGACATCTGAGGAGAGGGCCTCAGAGCCAAGGCCCCATAGCCAGGAGGTGGTTGGTGGCTCCTTCCCCGTCATGAGAGCCTCTGAGGCTCCACAGAACCCCAGGGAGGGGAGATCTGTTCTCCACTGGACCCCAAGACTTGATCTCAAGGGCCGGATGGGGAGATGGGGCCAAGGAGGCACAATCCCAGGCTTTCCTTTTCCCTCTCAGTCTCAGAACCCCAATTTTTGCTAAAGAGCACATAAGATTAGTTCAGTGTTACAGCTCTCTTACCAAGAAACCTTAAACCCGTGTTGAAGGCTAAAGGTCGGTTGACCTGGCCCAGAGTTCTGATCTCAGGGTCTCCCATCAGCTTGAGGAAGTCTTTGCTCCCCTGGAATTCACTGTGTACAAGAGTGCATATGTATTTTTCTGAGACAATTCCTCCCCCTAATTTGGGAAACCCTAGCATATCCCTGTCTCCCCAAACTGCGCCCCCCTTCCCCAGCTCAGGTACATTCAGTTTTTCAGGGTCTTGTCAACCCAGCGGTGGGCACAGGTCTGATGGTGGACATCTGGGCAGGGGAAAATGGGGTTCTCAGCCTGGTTTCTCAACCCAACCTATGTGGCCTGAGACAAGTTACTCTGCTCCCAGCTCCTCAGCCTTGAGGCTCTAAGTGTCGTGTGTGTGACATGCCTTCATGTCCCTGGAGCTATGAGGAGGTGGACTGCTGGCTGGTCGCTAACAGGGCAGGACTGGAGCGTTCTGCTCCTCTGCTGAGTGTCTTGCTTAAAGGCTGGCTACCTTCTCACAGCGAGTCCCATCTTGTCGTAGCTTCAGGCCGAGAGAAAAGACAGCTACTTGTGGGCTCCTCACACACAAGCCAGAACAAGATGCCAGGCCCACACCCTGCCCTCTTCTTGTGGAGTCTGCCTCAGCTGGGGCTTCCCACCAGGGCTGCTTGACCTGCAATTTTCTTGTCTTTTATGGTCTTTTTCTGCTTCCAGAATGCTCCTGCATTCCCCATCGGGGACTCAACCACACTCCAACTGGTTTACCGGTCTTTATCCCCTGAGTCAGTAGTTTGCAAGCTTGGCTGAGTATCAGACTTGCCTAGGGAGCTTTTCATTTTTATCACATCCCTCTCCATATGTACTACTGGTATTGTTTATGTGGGGTTGGGCTGGTTGGTTGGAATTTTACATTAATCCACGAATATATGTTCACTGTAAAAGACCATGTTTTTCAATAAAATATGTAACACTTAGTATGTGACAGGTACGGCTCTTACCATTTTAGATGTATTAGCATGTTTAATCACCATAACGCCCCTTCCCCATTTTACAGATAAGGAAACTGAGACTAGAGGGGTTAAGTAACTTGCCCAAGATCACACAACTGATAAATTGCAGTTTGGATTCAAGTCTAAGCAGTCCAAGCTTTAACCACTGCACTCCACTGCCTCTCAATAGAAGCAAATCAGAAATAAACACAGGAAAGTTCTCTTCCTCAGTTCTCCTGCCTAAGGATAAGCACATCCAGTGGTTTAATGTGAATCTTTGTGGACCTTTTTCTTTACAAGAAACTTATATGTGCATTAAGGAATTTTTAAAACAAGAATTGGACTATATCAAGCATATAAACATTATAACTTGCTTTTTTAACTTACTGAATCACAGGCATCTTTCTCCATATTGTTAAATACACATCTTGTTTTTAACAAGTCCATAGTCTTCTATGTGGTGGATATACCATGATTTATTTAGCTAAACCCTTTTTTTTTATCTTTTACAGATGTGGAAGTGGGGAGGAGTTAAAAACAGTTGTAAAGTGTTTGGATTTTCAGAAACCTATCAGAGATCACCTTATTAGGAAAGACTGCTGTAGAAGGATGATCACATGAATTGTTCATCGTAACCCCATTCACATAAATTAAGCTTTTCTGTTCGAATAATACTTTAAAGACGACAGGCTTTTTGCAGTAAACTTAATAAGGTTACTATGCCATTTAAAAACCATTAGTTTCGGGGCGCCTCGGTGGCTCAGTCAGATAAGCGCCAGACTCTTGGTTTCGGCTCTTGTCATGATCTCAGGGTCGTGAATACGAGCCCCATGTGGATTCCTGGCTCTGCGGGGAATCTGTTTCTCACCTCTTCCTCTCCCTCTCTCTCAAATAAATAATATTAAAAATAATTTTAAAACTGGGGCGCCTGTGTGGCTCAGTCATTAAGCATCTGCCTTCAGCTCAGGTCATGGTCTCAGGGTCCTGGGTTCGAGCCCCCATCGGGCTCCCTGATCCGCGGGAAGCCTGCTTCTCTCTCTCCCACTCCCCCTGCTTGTGTTCCTTCTCTTGCTGTGTCTCTCTCTGTCAAATAAATAAATCTTTAAATAATAATAATAATAAACCATTAATTTTAACACCAACCATTGTTTGATGACTTAATTATCTGAATGTTTCAGAAGTATTTGAAGTCATCAAAGCTTTAAAAAATGTAAACTGCTTAACTCAGAAGTAAACTGTAAAATCTCAGCACTTGCATTATTTTCCTTGGGTGTTGAGAGTTTGAAAATGAGACATTCAGTCAAAGCAAAAATGAAATTTTTCTCATTTTTCTTTAGATGTCAAAATCTAGTTAGCAAGCATTTTGCTGAAGAAAAGTTGATTTCCATTCTTTTTTTTTTTTTTTAAGATTTTATTTATTCATTCAAGACACACAGAGAGAGAGAGAGAGCATGAGCAGGGGGAGAGGCAGAGGGAGAAGCAGGCTCCCTGCCGAGCCAGGAGCCGGACATGGGGCTCAATCCTAGGACCCGGGGACCACGACCCAAGCCGAAGGCAGACGCTTAACCATCTGAGCCACCCAGGCGCCCCTCCTTTCTTTCTTTCTTTCTTTTTTTTTTTTTAAAGATTTTATTTATTTTTTAACAGAGAGAGAGACAGCAAGAGATGGAACACAAGCAGGGAGAGTGGGAGAGGGAGAAGCAGGCTTCCCGCTGAGCAGGGATCCCAATGTGGGACTCTATCCCAGAACCCTGGGATTATGACCTGAGCTGAAGGCAGACACTTGACTGAGCCACACAGGCATCCCGGTTTCCATTCCTAAAGAGGATATTCATTTATGATCTTATTTTCTCCCAAGAGGTGCTTATGGGCTTTTTATTTCTTTTTTTTTTTTTAAAGATTTTATTTATTTATTCATGAGAGACAGAGAGAGAGGCAGAGGGAGAAGCAGGCTCCCAAGGAGCAGGGAGCCCGATGCGGGACTCGATCCCAGGACCCTGGGATCATGACCTGAGCCGAAGGCAGACGCTTAACCATCTGAGCCACCCAGGCGCCCCTGGGCTTTTTCTTAATCCCAAATATTGTTGTAATAAAGTCTTGTAGAGGGCAGTTGCATGATTTAGAAGATGCGTTCTTGAAAACCTCAAATAATTCATAACTCCCATGATTGAAGACTTATGTTCTCATGTGAATATATGTGAAGTGTATGTGTGTGGGGTAGGGAAGCTGATGGGGGGGGGCGTGCTTACAATTCACTAGTCTCTCCAGTTGTGAAACTATGTGACTTTACATTATTTAATTTGGGAGATTTGCATTTCTTCAAACTTTGCATACAAAGTGCGACTTGAATATTTATGGCACCATTTCAAATTTCTACCATTGAAATTTGCATAAAATATAACTGTTATAATGTGTAGAGTGCCTGAGCCAGAGTTCAGAGTGCCTGGGTTAAATCTATTTGTCTATTTAACTAGCTGTGGAAACTTGGGTAAGTTGCTTAACGTCTGTGCCTCAGTTTCCTTATCTGTAAACTAGGGATAATTATGAGGATCTGATAAGGCTCTAGTATGGATTTAATGAAATAGTATATAGAAAAGCATTTAGTAAATAAATGTTTAGGTGTTAGCGGTGGTAAAGTAGCAGTATTGTTAAAACTGTAATAGTTTGTATACATATTTCTTTAGAATGCATTCCTAGAAGCAAACCTGCTGGGTCAAAGGACTTTCATAGTTTGCTCAACATTATCGAACACCTACTTTGTATCAGGCACTGAGCTAAGTGTTGAGATACAGTGATAAGCAAATTCTAACATAGTCTTTGCCTTTGGGCATTAATGAGAGTAGTAAGGGAGATAGACAATTAGATAATAACAAGTAAACATATAATCACAGTTGTAATGAATTATATGGCAGAAAGTTACTTAGAGCTTCCCTGAGAAAGTAACTTGCTTTGGGATCTGAAAGATGTTAGGAGTTAACTGGGTAAACTGGAGTGGGAGTGTAGAGAGACACTGTTCTAGACGGGGCGGGGGGGGGGGGGCAGCGTGTGCAAAAGTCCTGTGTTAAGGGGGGTTATGCTGCATTTAAGAAGAGCACTGATGTGGCTAGACAGTGGAGACAGGGAATTGAGCACATTAAAGATTTTGTTTTTTATCCTAAGAACAATGGCACACCATGGGGCGCCTGGGTGGCTCAGTCGTTAAGCATCTGCCTTCGGCTCAGGTCATGATCTCAGGGTCCTGGGATCGAGCCCTGCATCAGGCTCCCTGCTCGGCTGGAAGCCTGCTTCTCTCTCTCCCACTCCCCCTGCTTGTGTTCCCTCTTTCGCTGTCTCTCTCTCTGTGTCAAATTAAAAAAAAAAAAAATCTAAAAAAAAGAACAGTGGCACACCATTGATGAGTTTCAAACAAGAAAGTGATCTCATTTCATTTTCTCAAATGTATGATCTGTTGCATTTTAAAAGATCCTTTTTTTTTTAAATGGAGATTTTTGCACTCATTGAAGCTAAATATGATGTGGTATGTACTAAAGCAGTGTGGGTAGAGATGAAGAGGTATGATATGAATGGTCATCGAAGATGATGATGCTAGCTAACCACATGCCAGGCACTGTGCAAAGTATTACCTCCTTTAATTGAGTTAGATATTATTAACATCATTCCATTTTATAGGTGAGGAAACAAACTTGCCCAAAGTCGGTGATGGAGCCAAAATTTGAGCCCAGGTACTCTAGACCCAGACTCTAAGCTGCTTCTGGCACCCAGATTTTGGGTTTGAGTAGCTGGCACATGATATGTCATTCTCTGGGAGACCCATGAAAAAGGATGATATTTGGGCTAAGAGTAAAGATCATGGATTTATCATGGATTTGCTTTTTGACATGCTGATTTCAAGATACCTTTAAAATATCCAGGGGGAGGGGCACATGGGTGGCTCATTCAGTTAAGCCTCGGTCTTCTGCTCAGGTCATGATCCCAGTGTCCTGGGATCAAGACGCATGTTGGGCTCCTTCCTAAGCGGGAAGCCTGCTTCTCCCTCTCCCTCTGTCTGCAGCTCCCTCTGCTTGTGCTCTCTGTGTGTCAAATAAATAAATAAATCTTAAAAAAAAAAAAATCCAGGGGGAAATACTGCATAAACAAATGTAACAGATATATGTGTTGTTGTTCAAAGGAAGGATCTGGTCATTTGAAATCTTCATAACGTCTTTTGAAGTGCCCTCAAAAAGCCATTCCAATTTAACTACTTTGGAGAAATAAATGAGACAGTTAGGAACTTCTAGAAACCAATAAACTGCCTCCCTGAGATCACCTCCAGAAACTGATTCAGAAGTGATGGGTGGGCTGGACATAGGGAATCTGGATTTTTTTAAAAAAAATTCTCCAGGTGAATCATTCAGCTGTGTTTGGGAACCAGTGCTTGTACCCACCAGACCCTTAATTGCTATCCCAGATATCCCAGGGTGATCACCAGGATCTCTGTTCTGGTATGGTCTTGGAGGGTGGGAATGAGTAAGCCAGGCAGCACACCTCATGCTGAACTTTGAGTCAGCCCTATTCCAAACTCCCAGAGTGCTGTGGAGTACAGCCCAGCTTGGGTTTTTCTCTGAGGATTACGAGGGAGGATCCTGCTCCCAAGGGTAAGGAGGAGCCCGAGTAACGCAGTCTTTGCAAAGAGTTTTCAACAGAGAGGCAAAAAGAAATTCCCCGGAAAAAATAGCTTTCTCCTCAACAACATGGGGTTATGTAACTTTTCTAGTAAAGGGGGAGGGGGATCATAACTGATAGCAACTGATATCTGACAGCAAATCAAATACATGATTAACTACGGAAAAACTGGAAGATAAGCAAAATAGAAGCCCACCATCCCTAAAGGACCTCTGTCGTTTCAAATGAACTTCAGGGCCATTTCCCTAACCAAGTGTTCGTGGAGGTCGGATCTGAGGGGCAGGGCGGGAGTGCCACAGCTCGCCCTGCAGTCCTGCTCGCCTAACAATCCCGCTTTGTCTTCTCCTTGGGTGGCTAGAAGGGCTCCGTGCTGAGGGCCCCGAAAGCCCCGCGGGCCCCCTCTGCTGGAAGATCCAGGTCCAGGGTGAGCCGGGCTTTGAGGTGGGGAGCCATCTGGCAGGTACAGCGACCCCGCCAGGGTCAGGCTGTCGTCCCGGAGCTGGTCGTCTGTGTAAAGCCCCTGCTGCGGCCGCTTCAGAATGCTTTCCACCACGCGCTTCAGCTCCAGCACGGTGCTTCACTCCTCGGCAGGCCGGGAAAAGGTGATCTCGTGGCGATGAATCATCACGAACACTTCCATGGCAGTGAGTCCGCTAGCTTTGCCCGCAGCTTTTGGAAAAGAGAGTCTGGGTCCTGTGAGGACAGCTGTGGAGCCGCCTGAAGCGCTTTATCTCCCAGCAAGGCACTCAGGGCCTTGGGGGTCAACGAACCCCTCGGCTTCCCAGCATGCCTTGTGGACTCCGCGTGCCGCCCCCGACCCCTCCCCCTAGCCCCAGCATCCTTCGCGCCCACTCCCTCAGCCCGTTGAGCGCCTTAGACGGGGTCCTGCTCACTGTCCACCATCTTGGCTTTCGTTTTCTTCTGGGATCGTTGTTTCTGGGGAAAGCTAGGCCACCTTCCTGGTGCCAAGGCTGAGCCCCATCCTCTGCCTGTCTTTGTCTTTTCAATCCTCCTCCCCCTGCTCTCTTTTACAAGTATAATAATATTTTACGTTTTGTCTACAAATGACAGTTTTGTGGGGCGCCTGGGTGGCTCAGTTGGTTAAGCGACTGCCTTCGGCTCAGGTCATGATCCTGGAGTCCCTGGATCGAGTCCCGCATCGGGCTCCCTGCTCGGCGGGGAGTCTGCTTCTCCCGCTGGCCCTCCTCCCTCTCATGCTCTCTGTCTCTCATTCTCTCTCTCTCAAATAAATAAATAAAATCTTAAAAAAAAAAAAATAACTTTGGGCGCCTGCGTGGCTCAGTTGGTTAAGCGACTGCCTTCGGCTCGGGTCATGATCCTGGAGTCCCTGGATCGAGTCCCGCATCGGGCTCCCTGCTCGGTGGGGAGCCTGCTTCTCCCTCTGACCCTCCCCCCTCTCATGTGCTCTCTCTCATTCTCTCTCTCTCTCTCTCAAATAAATAAAATCTTTAAAAAAAAAAAAGAGCATGCAACTCTTGATCTTGGGGCTGTGACTTCAGCCCCTTGTTGGGTGTAGAGATTACTAAAAATAAATAAACTTTTATAAATAAATAAATGGCTTTTTTATGACCTGGCCTTTTTTTTTTTTCTCAGCAGAGCAGGGTTTTCCCTTGATAGGTTTTCTTTCTCTTTGTCTTTGTCTTTGTCTTTTTTTTTTTTTTTTTTTAAGTGTTTATTCATCTAATCTCTACACACAACGTGGAGCTAAGACTCAGGACCTTGAGATCAAGAGTTGCATGCTCTTCTTTCTGACTGAGCTACCCAGGTGCCCCTATAGGTTTTCTTTTATGATATTTAATGCTGTAGATGAGACATTTGAGTGGCAGCACACATAATTCTGTTGAAAGTTAAGTTGTTGTGACTGACTTATTTTTTTTAGTTTCAGCAATAGTTATGAATATATCCTTCCTGTTACAGTTTTGTCCTGTCTGGGAAGATTTTTCTGGCACAATTCCTGGGTCAAAGGGCTTGTTTAAGGCTTCTTGATTATCAGAAAGGTGCCAATTTACACTCCCCCAACCCCTAACAGTACATAGCAGCACCTGTTTCCAAAGTATTCCACAACACTCATTCTTTTAATTTGTATTTTAGTGAACTATTTTCCTATTATATAGTTTTACTCAGGAAAATGCCAGAATCTTTTAAGGTAGTTCTGCATACTTATCCCATGCAACTTGTTATCCCCGCCCCTTAACAGAGGCAGTGATAGTTATGAGCACACATTTGTTTGCTTTATGAACTAGATGTATCCCTAAGCCGGGCCAGAATGGAGACTTGATTATCTCTCTTGCATCCCCCACAAGCTTCCTTTTGGCCACAATACTTTAAAACTGATAATGCTCTTCTAGGTTTTTTTTTTTTTTAAGATTTTATTTATTTGACAGAGAAACAGCGGGAGAGGGAACACAAACAGAGGGAGTGGTAGAGGGAGAAGCAGGCTTCCTGCTGAGCAGGGAGCCAGAAGTGGGGCTCGATCCCAGGATCCTGGGATCATGACCTGAGCCGAAGGCAGACGCTTAATGACTGAGCCACCCAGGTACCCCTTCCCTTCTAGTTTAAATGCCCAAAGATCAGCAGAGACACTGGCCAAGACTGATCACTTGTAGAACATTTTATTCCCAGAGAGATGGGTGGTTTTATTTTGTCAGAACATCCAGTAAAGTTGCACATTGAGACTATATAGCACCTCCATGTCATGGCTGAGAAGACAAGCTCCTGACCTTCAAGGTGTTCCCCTGGCAGTTGGGAGGTGTCTAGGCAATTCCGACCTTAAGAGCAGGACTGGAATGAGTTCTCAGCCCAGTATCCATCAGTTCTTAGTCTACTTAAAAAGCTTTCTTTTTTTCAATAGCTCTTGTACCCCAGGGACTTAACTCTTCTCACCGAACTTTTATACTGTTGCCAGTTCAGGATCTGAGGCCAGGCTTGGCAGGATGGTGTTGAGAGAGAGGAGCTTTGAGCACAGGCCAGGGACTCCTGGTTCCACTGGATGTCTTTTTACGTAGTGCAGATACACAGAGCTCTGATATTATTTCTCTAGAAGCAATCTCAAGTTACTAACTCCTTTCCCCAACAATATTCTAGGAATTGTGTCCTTAGGCTCAGTGCCGAAAGCTATTAATTTATATTATAGAAATACCTAACTCTGCATCAGATTCATTGGCTTTGTGATTCCCAATCTCTTGAATCTAAGGCAGTTAAATGATTTTAAGGTTCCAGGTGGGTGCGGAAGAACTATGTTTAGGTGTCTTTTTCAGTCTTAAGATCTGAACTGTTGCTCCATGTGCTCATCAGTGCTCACCAGCTTGCCCCAAAAAAGTTTGACACAAGCCCATTCATGCCCCCATAACTTGGCCAGGATGTGTGGCCTTGTGGAGCTAGGCTACAGTCAGGAATGGGAATCCGCTTACTTCACTAGCTGTTAGAAGGTGGGGTAGAAGGGGATGAGTGATGATGACACCTGGTTCAGATCAATTTCATTTAGAAACCAGTAATACAAGCCAGTGGTGCCAGGAAACATCTAGGGGGAAGTTGTAATGATCTGCCCCAGGGCTTACCATTTGCCAGCCTCTCTGTGACTCATGGCTTGCAGAAAAAACTGCTCATGTTCCTACAGGTGCCTCAGCAAGTTTTCCTGGGCAGTTTAACTTGTCAGTGAGGTGGCCATCCTCTGCCTCCCCCAATAAACCATGGTGCACCCCCTGTAAAACAGTCCTTTCCTAATGCAAACTGAGCCAGCTCCCTATTAGGCTCTTTGGTCCCATGTATCTCTTTCTTGCTTTGGTGCTTCATCCCTCAGGTAAAGCATTTGGCTGTAGCTAACCCCTTGCCCACTTTGAGAGATGGTTTCTCTTTGGTGTAGGGAGAGGCCCAGAGTTAGAATCAGAAACTTAATTAGCTGTGAGTAGGCTAGAGGTACCTTTCACTGAGGGCTTGCTATGAGCTAGACATAGTGCCTAGTGCGTACAAGCTTTATCTTATTTAATCCTCCAAATAATCGTATGAGTTAAGTAGTATTTCCATTTTCAGATGAGGAAACAGTTTCCATATGCTCACACAATATGGATTTGAGCCCAGGTCTTTTAGACTTTAAATCTCATGCTCTTCATCATTTACCTGTCATTAGGATTTGAAATCTGGTCCTACTGTTTCCTACTTATGGGGCCTCATATACTTTACTTGCTTCTCAGAAGCTGCTTCCTGAGGCACTTCAATTCCAGGCAGCCTCTTGTTTTCTGCATTGTCAGAATGGGGGCAGTAATATTCACCTTGCAGGTTATTTTCTAAGGAATTGGATAGGAAAACACTTAGCTGGGTGTCTCAGGCAGAGTGGGTTGAAGCTTGTTCCTGCCTGCCTGACTCATGCCCCTAGATTGTGCTCTGTATCCAACCGAACGCAGGTTAGAGCTGATGGGGCCAAGCCCTCTGATGCAACTGGAATATGCAGCCTGAGTAGGAGGCACGTACACTTGAGTGCATGACTGTTGACTTCTGCTTGATTATTGGCACTGTCCTCTCTAACAATAGACGGATAGCAACTACAAATATTTGGAACCATATGATAATGGAAATGTGCCAGCAACAGGACGCTGAAGTGTCCTGTGCATTTTGTGGGGTGGGGCATATTTTGTAGAAAACGGGAGAGGGTTTCTGGGTTCCTGGCAGCTTTTAGAGTTTGGGGAATTAAGGCTTCTGATTGGGGGGGGGTATGTAGAGTATACATACTCTAGCTGTATAACCTGATCGGAGAGGATTGGAGAACTCGGTCTCTTGTTAAGGGAAACAACAAACTTATCTGGCCACCCCTCTGCTAGCTGAAGACCTTCCCTTAGGAAGAAGGCTGTTTTGAGAAAGGGAAACAGGACTGTTAATTTTTTTTAAAGATTTATTTATTTTAGAGCACAAGTGGGAGGGGCAAAGGGAGAGGGAAAGAGACTCTCAAGCCGACTCCGAGCTGAGCGCGGAGCCCCATGCGGGGTTCAATGTCACAACCCTGAGACCACCACCTGAGCTGAAACCAAGAGCCAGACCCTTAACCGACTCCACCACCCAGGTGCCCTGGACTGTTAATTTTTTATCAGTATTTGAAGCTAATGCATTCATGCAGGTCAGAATTTAGAAGGGTATTCAGTAAAAAAAATCTCATCCCTGGGACATCTGGGTGGCTCACTCGGTTAAGCGTCTGCCTTCAGCTCAGGTCATGATCTCAGGGTCCTGGGATCGAGTCCCACATCGGGCTCCTTGCTCAATGGGGAGTCTGCTTCTCCCTCTGCCTGTCACTCCCCCTGCTTGTGCTCTCTCTCTCTGACAAATAAATTAATTAAAACAAAAAAAAATCTCATCCCTGTTCCCCTGAAAGCCTAGTTTTTTGGGTCACCTTCCAGAGGGTTTTTTTTTTTTTTTTTAAGATTTTGTTTATTTGACAGAGAGGGGACACAAGCAGAGGGAGTGGGAGAGGGAGAAGCAGGCTTCCCAGTGAGCAGGGAGCCTGATGTGGGGCTCGAACCCAGGACCCCGGGATCATGACCTGAGCCAAAGGCAGACGCTTAACGACTGAGCCATCCAGACGCCTCCAGAGGTATTTTTCAAATACAATTAAAAATACAAATGTTAGCATATTAACATAGACTATATTAATCTTTATCTCATTTAAATTAATTGTATGTCTTAGAGATCTTTCCATATCAATACATAGGAGCTTCCTCATCGTTTCAGCTTTGTGTGTGTGGCTGCATAGTGTTCTCTTATATAGATGGTGTCATAATACGAAGTTCATCTCTTATTGATAGACATATGGATTGTCTGGGGCTTTGCTATTACAATCAACGCATCGTTGAATAGTTTAGTAGAAAAATGATTTTGGAAAAGAGGCAGTATCTTGTACAAATTTAAAGGTACTTGAGGATAGACACTTGTTCCCTGATGCATCCCTAGTTTCTAGAAGAATGTTGGGCACTTAGGAAGCACTCAAGTAGCCCTTGAATCAACCACTATGTTGAGGAACCTGGCTTTAGAATCTGAATACCCTGGGTTCTTTCTCCACCTTACGCTCACTAGCTGTATGACCTTGGGCTATCCTCATCTCTGAACCTCAGCTTCCTGGTGTGTTTTAAGAGTCTGTGTAAGCTTCTGGGGTTCACAAATTTGTGGTTTGGGGTTTTATCTTATTTGATGTTCAAGATGGCTCTGTGAAGTCTAATTTCCATCTTCCAAATGAGCAAACCTAAATTCCTAATAATTGGTTCAATTTCTGCATCAGCATGTTGATGTTTCCAACTAACAGCGTTGAGGGACCTTTGTATGCATCCTTAACACATCTTTAGGATATGCTCAGTCATCTAAGGAGTTTTAGGTATTCCCTTTAAGCTTTTCTTATTCTTACTACATCAAGGAGCAAGTGTGTTTGGTCCTACTACTCTTGAATTACTCTAATAGCATGCATCTCTCCTTTTAAACCAAGGGAAAGCAGGCCTCAGGCACAAAACTTGAGGAAACAATTGATTCTGAGACCCAGAGAATTCAAGTGCCTTACCCAGGATCACCAAGCAAGTTAATGTCAATGCCTACAGGGGTCTTTGTGTTCATTAACTGCATCAAAGGCAGACCCTGACTTGCATTCTATTCATTAGTCCTTTACTTATATTCTTTTTTTTTTTTTTTTTAAGATTTTTTATTGACAGAGACAGACACAGCGAGAGCAGGAACACAAGCAGGGGGAGTGGGAGAGGGAGAAGCAGGCTTCTCGCGGAGCAGAGAGCCTGATGCGGGGCTCGATCCCAGGACCCTGGGATCATGACCTGAGCCGAAGGCAGACGCTTAACGACTGAGCCACCCAGGCACCCCCTTTACTTATATTCTCATTTAATCCTCACATCAACCCTGTGAGATTGGTACTGTTATTTTCCTGAAGTCTAGCGCTTTCCTCCAAATATCACACTGCCTCACTGGTCATCTAAAAATCAGACTCTGCCATTTCAATAGATGGAGAAGGAGAACAGGTAATGGGAGGTGAGGGAGAGCTAAGAAAACAAACTCTTGGGTGTATCAGAGAGACAAAATAACCATAGTGTTTAAGACAAAGATTCAGGCCATGAAGGTCTGGGTACCATTTTCTAGCTCCTCCGTTTCCTAGCTATGTATCTTCAGTGAATTCATTTAACCTGTGTCTTGCATTGTAGAAAATGAACTTTAAATCTACTTCATAGGGTGCTTGGTGAAGATTAAATAAGAAAGTATTTAAATGTCAGCTGTTGGGGCTCCTGGGTGGCTCAGTTGGTTAAGCGACTGCCTTCGGCTCAGGTCATGATCCTGGAGTCCCTGGATTGAGTCCTGCGTCAGGCTCCCTGCTCTGCAGGGAGTCCGCTTCTCCCTCTGACCCTCCCCCCTCTCATGTGCTCTCTCTCATTCTCTCTCTCAAATAAATAAATAAAATCTTAAAAAAAAAAATGTCAGCTGTTGGGATGCCTGGTTGGCTCAGTTGGTTAAGTGTCTGTCTTCAGCTCGGGTCATGATCCTGGGGTCCTGGGATCCAGTTCCACATTGGGCTCCCTGCTCAGCGGGGAGCCTGCTTCTCCCTCTGCCTGTCATTCCCCCTGCTTGTGCACTCTCTCTCTCTCTCTCTGACAAATAAATAAATAAATAAATAAATAAATAAATAAATAAATAAATAAATAAATCTAAAAAAAAAAAAAAGTCAGCTGTTAATAGGAATTCAGGAGGGGGGAAGAGATTCCTGACTCCTGAGAATGGTGCAGGTTGTATTAGTTTGCTAGGGCTTCTGTAACAAAGTAACCCAGACTCAGGGGCTTAAGCAACAAAAAGTAATGCATTAGCAGGTTTGATTTTGTTTGAGGCCTCTCTCCTTAGCTTGTAGATGGCTGTCTTCTCTCTTCCCTCTGTAACTGTGTCCAGATTCCCTCCTCTTATAAGGACACTAGTCATATTGGCTTGGGCCCTACCCCAATGACATCATTTTAACTTAGTCACCTCTTTTTTTTTTTTTTTTTAAGATTCTGTTTATTTCACAGAGAGAGGGAACACAAGCAGGAGGAGTGGGAGAGGGAGAAGCAGGCTTCCCGCTGAGCAGGGAGCCCAATGCGGGGCTCAATCCAGGACCTGGGATCATGACCTGAGCCGAAGGCAGACGCTTAACCACTGAGCAACCCAGGCACCACAACTTAGTAACCTCTTTAAAGCCTCTGTCTCCACATACAGTCACATTTGGAGGTACTGGGGGTTAGGACTTCATATGAGTTTGGTGGGGAGAACGACACAATTCATATTAAGAGAAAAATCTGACAGAAAAATTTAAAAAAGAAATTGCTGGTAACCCCAGTCATTGGAAATTTTCATTTCCTTTTAGTCTTTTGAAATGTGCATAGTTGCATATATTACATAGGCCTTTCTACATTTTGCTAACTTTCTTTCACTTCATAGCATAAGAATTTTCCTAGATAACTTAAAAACTACTCTAAATATCATTTTGCATAGTGGGATAAATAACCTGTGGAGTAAGCATTCCATAGATTATTTAACTGTTGCTCTATATTAAGGTGATTTAACCTTTGCCATATATCATTCCTGGTCCTTTTAGCCCTCGGGCAAAGCCACAATCCTCAGAAGATGGGTCTCTACAGCTGTGTGCAGGATGCAAAGGGTCACCTTGCGAGTCTCGCTTGCCTCCAGGGCCCTCTGGAGTGGACTCAGGCCTAGATCCCTCCTTCCTCTCCTACTGGCCAAGCTTCCCTTCTTCCCCCTTCCATTCACTGACCCCTCTTTGCAAAGATGACCCATGTCTTAACTTCATTCACTTAGGTTAGTTGTGCCTCTTCTTGAACCTCATGTCGATGCGGTCATACCTAGGTCCTCTCTTACATCTAGCCTCCGTTATTCAGCAGTGTTTGTAAGATTCATCCACATTATCATCTGTCCTTGTGGTTGATTAATTTCATTATGTGAATATACCATGGTGTTTCTGTCCGTTCTGCCTTGATGGACCTTTGGGCTGTTTCCAGTTTTTCACTATTAGAAACAGTGCTGCTGTGAACACTAAAACACATGCCTTCAGGCGAGTGTGTGTGTGTGTTTGGTCTCTACCGCAAAGTGGAATTGCTAGGTCTCGGGGAATGTGTATATTTAGCTTTGGTAAATACTACCCAACAGTTTTCTAAAATGACTGTTCTGTTTTACACTCCCACATCAGACTTCTGCTGTTTTTTCTTATTGCGATAAAAGATGCATAACATAAAGTTGACCATTTTAACCATTTTAAAGTAAATAAATCAGTGGTGTTAAAGCACATTCACAGTGTTGTGCAACCAGCATCATAATCCATCTCCAGGACTTTTTCATCATCCTGAACAGAAGCTCTGTACCCATTGGACAGTTAACTCCACATTTGCCCCTCTCTTCAGCCCCTGGTGACCTCTAGTCTACCTTCCCTCTCTCTCTCTTTTTTTTTTTTTTTTAAAGATTTTATTTATTTATTTGACACAGAGAGACACAGAGAGAGAGAGAGGGAACACAGGCAGGGGAGTGGGAGAGGGAGAAGCAGGCTTCCTGCTGAGCAGAGAGCCCGACGTGGGGCCTGATCCCAGGACCCTGGGATCATGACCTGAGCTGAAGGCAGACACTTAACAACTGAGCCAACCAGGCGCCCCTAGTCTACCTTCTCTCTTAACTATTCTAGGTACCTCATATACGCGGAATCCTACAGTATTTGTCCTTTTGTGACTGGCTTATTTCACTTACCATGATGTTTGCAAGGTTCGTCCATATTGTAGCATGTGTCTGAATGGTATTACTTTTGCAAGCTGAGTAGTGTTCTGTTGCATGGATATACCTCATTTTGCTTATCCGTTGATCTCTTGATGAACTTGGGTTGTTGGCACCTTTCAGCTACTGTGAAGAATGATACTATGGAAATTAGTGTGTATGGGTATCTGTTTGTGTTCCTGCTTTCAGTTCTTTGGACTATACATCTGGAAATAGAGCTGCTGGATCACACAGCAGTGCTATGTTTACCTTTTGAGGAGCCACCAAACTGTTTGACACGGCATCCGCACCATTTTGCCTTCCCAATGCCAGAGGGTTCCAGTTTCTTCCCATCTGGCCAGCACTTGTTATCCCCCCACCCTTTTAAAAACGGTTTTCCTAGTGGCTGTGAAGTGGTATCACCTTGTGCTTTTGATTTGCATTTCCCTAATAGCTCATTGGTTCTGAGCATCTTTTCATAGGCTTATTGGCCAGTTGTGTATCTTCTTTGGACAAATGTCTTTTCAGGTCCTTTGTTTTTTGATGTTGAATTTTAGGAGTTGTTTTTATATTCTGGATATTTATCATCTAGAATTCTACTTTTGTAGGGGTGCCTGGATGGCTCAGTTGTTAAGTGTCCAACTCTTGGTTTTGACTCAGGTCATGATCTCAGGGTTGTGAGTTCAAGCCTTGCATTGGGCTTCACGCTGGGCATGGAGCCTACTTTAAAAAAAAAAAAATAGAACTCTACTTTTTAATATTATACTCATATACTGTTTGAATACTTTGTCATGTTCACATTACTTTTGTAGTTAAAAAAAACAAAACAAAACATCTGTTGGGACGCCTGGCTGGCTCAGTCGGTAGAGCACGCGACCCTTGGTCTTAGGGTTGTGAATTTGAGCCCCACGTTGGGTGTAAAGGTTACTTAAAAATAAAATCTTAAAAAAAAAAAAAGTCATCTGTTATTCTTCCTTATTTGGAGGAAGGATTTTTTTTTTTAAGATTTTATTTATTGGGGCGCCTGGGTGGCTCAGTCGTTAAGCATCTGCCTTCGGCTCAGGTTGTAATCCCAGGGTCTTGGGATCGAGTCCCACATCGGGCTCCCTGCTCCGTGGGAAGCCTGCTTCTCCCTCTCCCACTCCCCCTGCTTGTGTTCCCTCTCTGGCTGTCTTTCTCTCTGTCAAATAAATAAAATCTTAAAAAAAAAATTTATTTATTTGAGAGAGAGAGCATGAGGGGGGGAGGGTCAGACTCCCTGTTGAGCAGAGAGCCTGATGCGGGACTCAGTCCTGGGACTCCAGGATCATGACCTGAGTGAAAGGCAGTTGCTTAACCAACTGAGCCACACAGGTGCCCAGGATTTTGTTTTTTTTAAGTAATCTCTGCACCCAACATGGGGCTCAAACTCACAACCCCGAGATCAGGAGTTGCATGCTTTGCCGACTGAGCCAGCCGGGTGCCCCAAGGAAGAACTTTTTTAAACAATCATCATCATAGAGGAGGAAAGGAGTGGCGGCAACAGGGGGAGAAAATAAACCAATTATCATCATCTGAGACTAATGGACAATTTTTCAAAAAAGGACAGTTGGGAGGCCTCACGCTGGCATTTCTGTGGCACAGCCCTGTCCCTGTGGGCCTTGTCCTGCTGCAGCCTGCTGGTGTCTTGGCCAGCGTCAGGGAGCCATGGGGCAGAGCATGGTGCTGAGGGGCCCAGGTGTGCCCTCCGGTGGCCTCTTTTCATGCTTTGGCCACAAGGAAGGTAACAACACTCTCTAGTGAATACCTTGGAGTCAGGCTGATGTGGCTTCTGAACCTCAGTTTTCTTATCTTTGAAAAGAAGCTAATACCTACCTTGGTGGTTAAGGTAGTTGTAGGGATGAAATGGGCCCAGTCTTTGGCTTGGTGAATGGTAGTTAGCACCTCAGAGTGCTTATTTAAAGGTTGGCTAAGCAGCGGGGGATCCAGAGGGAGCATGATAAACTGAAACAGCTAGAGGTTGTCAAGAATGATTTGTGCGGGTAACCAGGTAGCAGGATGCCTATTGCATGTAGGTAGACTCATGGTCTTCTGAAATGCTGAAAATCTTCTGCCTCCAGCTACGACCTTGGGTTTACCTCGTGTCTCATGAGGCCATCTGGGGCTGATGGGCTGAATGCCTATGATCTTGATTCTTTGGTGTCATAAACAAAGAAAGGGGCTTGGCCCACAAACCACAAAGTTGGAAGCCCCATCTGAAATTCGTATTTACTTGATAACGATGGAGACCAAAACCAGGTCTCCTTCTGGCTTGGAACAGTCCTTGATCTAGTCAGAGGGCTGTTGTCAGGTGTTGCTTCCCCAGAGTAGCCTCCAGAAGTCCCCTCCTTCCTAATATTCTCTTTCTTCCTTCCCCACAGTGATTTGCATAGACGGCTCCGAGCAAGAGTCAGCCCTCCTTAGCACTGATGGTGATTTCACTGTGCTGAATGATAGAACAGTCCAGGTAAAACACAACGATGTTCTCCATGCATACCCAGCTTGCTGCGGGCCCTCAGTTGCCTACGGCTTACAACCTCCCACTAGGGGCGCCAGAGAGTCAGGTCCTTGGGGCAAAGAATTGCCCTGTGAGCCGAGGCCCAGTGCCCTTTGCCCCTCGGATTCCCTTTCCCACCTCCCTTTCCTTCTTTTCCTTCTTGGGCTAAACCCCAAGGGAAGGTGATTCCAACACTGGGCTGCCAATCCCATGAGCCTCTGGGAAGATAGACCTGAGGAATTCAGCCACATTTCTTTCTTTCTTTCTTTTTTTATTTATTTGAGACAGAGAGAATGAGAGACAGAGAGTATGAGAGGGAGGAGGGTCAGAGGGAGAAGCAGACTCCCCGCCGAGCAGGGAGCCCTATGCGGGACTCGATCCTGGGACTCCAGGATCATGACCTGAGCCGAAGGCAGTTGCTTAACCAACTGAGCCATCCAGGCGCCCCAGCCACATTTCTTTCTTAGAATTTTTTGAAGAGCTAATGTATCCACATGGTTCAAAAATTTAAAAATATTGGGGTGCCTGGGTGGCTCAGTTGTTAAGTGTCTGCCTTCGGCTCAGGTCATGAACCCAGGGTCCTGGGATCGAGCCCCGCATCGGGCTCCCTGCTCCGCGGGAAGCCTGCTTCTCCCTCTCCCACTCCCCCTGCTTGTGTTCCCTCTCTCGCTGTGTCTCTCTCTATCAAATAAATAAAATCTTTAAAAAAAAATTTTTTTTTTAAATATTAAAAAGTTACACAATGAATAACCTTCCTTTGTTTCTATGCATCTATCTAATGCCCTGTCCAAGACACAGATAACCGGGTGCCTGGGTGGCTTAGTTGGTTAAGCGACTGCCTTCGGCTCAGGTCATGATCCTGGAGTCCTGGGATCGAGTCCCACGTCGGGCTCCCTGCTCAGCAGGGAGTCTGCTTCTCCCTCTGACCCCCCCCCATGTGCTCTCTCTCTCTCATTCTCTCTCAAATAAATAAATAAAATCTTTAAAAAAAAAAAAGACACAGATAACCACTGTTACCAGTTTTTTCCTTCTAAAGTTTCTTTATATATTCTATATTTATATTAAACATATGTTTTATATTTTATATACGTATACAGATACACAGACTCTTTTTCCTCCTCTTTTATGCAAAAGCTAGCATACTATTCACGTCTGCACCTTCTTTCTGCACTTAAAAATAGATCAATATACTGCCTGTCCCCTTCTCACAGATAACCCTGTCATTCGTTTCTTTTGTATCTGCCCCCATACTTTGTGTATGTGTGAGCCACTATGAATACAGTCTTATTTTCCTACCCTTTCATATAAAAGATGATACATATTAACTATGTTAAGTTGTTAAGTAAGATACTAAACTACATTATAGTTTAGTATACTTTGTTCTTTTTCATTTAACAGCATATATCAAAGATCTTTCCTGTCCGCACATAGACTTCCTTATTTTTAGAGCTGTATAGCAGTTCCACTAGATAGAAGTATTATAATGTGTATTTAGTTGGTTCTCTCTAAATGAACACTTAGGATTATTTTCAATTTGCCTTTTGCAGTAGCCATTTAGGTCTTTTACTCACCCTTTAATAACTTCTGTAAGTGAAGGGATGTTGGGTGGTTTCCAGCTGTTCGCATGTCCGTTTAAGGGTCTTCTCTCCTTGCAGGAAAGAAAAGCATTGAAGATCTCCCCATCCAACCGTATCTTGCGAAGACGCAAGAGAGAATGGGTGGTTCCACCAATATCTGTGGCTGAGAATGGCAAGGGCCCCTTCCCCCAGAGGCTGAATCAGGTATGACTGCGCCTCCTCCCTGGAGTCATTGGTGGCTGCAGGGACCCTCATCCAAAGGCCTGCCAATGAGGTTTCCTGCTCCTGGAAGCCTCTGTAACGGGAGCGGGTTCTGATAAGGCAGTGCCTCTCCACCCCTCCCCACCTTTGTTGCGGTCCTGAGATAGTTGAGACTTTGTCAGCTGCCATTTTCTTTTGCTTCCAGCTCAAATCTAATAAGGACAGAGGCACCAAGATTTTCTACAGCATCACAGGGCCTGGAGCAGACAGTCCCCCTGAGGGTGTCTTCACCATAGAGAAGGAAACAGGCTGGTTGTTGTTGAATAAGCCATTGGACCGGGAGAAGATTGCAAAGTATGAGGCAAGTAACCTGTAGCATCCAACAAGAAGCAGGGCCCCGGGGCCAGGTGGGGAGGGGGCCAGGCTGACCCCACACTTGTGCACCCACAGCTCTTTGGCCATGCTGTATCAGAGAACGGTGCCTCAGTGGAAGACCCCATGAACATCTCCATCATTGTCACAGACCAGAACGACCACAAACCCAAGTTCACCCAGGATGTTTTCAGAGGGAGCGTCTTGGAAGGGGTACTACCTGGTAAGAGGACTGTGGTGGGGGT
The DNA here is from genome assembly GCF_029215605.1 of Mirounga angustirostris. NCBI lineage: Eukaryota > Metazoa > Chordata > Mammalia > Carnivora > Phocidae > Mirounga > Mirounga angustirostris. The sequence goes on along the minus strand of NW_026991724.1, from coordinate 17,404,510 downwards.
GGTTATAGATGGAGAGGTCTGCTGGGCCCAGACCTAGCCTTGGGTCAACTTCTAGAACCATCTGGAGGTCAGACCAGACCCCTAAATGCTAGAAAAACCCTCCATCCCTGATTTCCTCAGCTGTGCATCAGATTACCTGGTATCATCTTAAAAATTTAGATTCTCCTACTCCATCCCAAGGTCCCTGAATAAGAGTGATCCTAGAGTACAGCCTGGAATCTGTATATTTAAAGATTTCCCAGAAGCTTCAGATGATCAGCCAGGTTTGGGAACCACGAGTTTTAGAGCTACAAAGATATAGATTTGAATCTTGATTTGCCTCTTTACCTGTGACCCTGGGCAAGTTCTTGACTTCTGAGCCTCAAACTTCACATCTGAAAATGGGAACAAAGGGGACACCTGGGTCACTCAGTCGGTTGAGTGTCCAACCCTTGATTTCAGCTCAGGTCGTGATCTCAGGGTCCTGGGATTGGGCCCCTCATCAGGCTTTGTGCTCGGCACGGTGTCTGCTTGTCCTTCTCCCTCTGCTCCTCCCCCTGCTTGCTCTCTCTCTCAAATAAATAAAATCTTGAAAGAAAAAAAAGAAAGGAAGGAAGAAAGAAAATAGGAACAATGCCTCCTCTAAAGAATTGTGAAGATTAGATATAGCAACCTCAAAGACAGATGCTGGTGGGGTGGTGTTCTCCTCTTCCCTTCCCCTCTGAGTTGTGAGAATTCGAGAAGTGTGAGTTGGTTAGGTTGCTAATACAGACATCCCCCAAAGAACAACAGTACCTTAAATGAGATGGAACCTTATTTTCTCCTTATATTCAAGAAGCCTGGAGGTGGACAATCAAGGCTGGAATGGTACTTTAAAACGTGGGAGACCTAGGCCCCTTTTCTCTCATTGCTCTGCTCTTTAGGCTTTATTTCCAAGATTGCCCCGTGGTTGTTGCTAGAACTCCAGCCGTTACACCGGGAAGGGGTGGGGGTGTGGAGAGTAAGCCCCATCCTCAGAAAAGCACTTCCGCCGAAGTTATATATCCCATTTGTCAAAATTTAGTCTCAAGACCATAGTGGCAAGAAGGGATGGGAAATAGTCTTTGTTCCAGGCAGGCCTGTGCTCAGCTTAAAATGATTGAGGATTTTGTTTCTAAGAAGGAAGCGGAGAATGGAAAACGGACACCATCTAGCAATCTGCCACAAAGTGGAATACGAGTCCAAGCTGATGAGCAGGGTGGAGCCTCTCAGAGTTCCAGAAGTGGGCAAGGCTGGGACTGGAGCAGGGAGGGAAGGATGCTCACCCAGTCCTTCTGCCCTCTAGGCACTTCTGTGATGCAGGTGACAGCCACAGATGAGGACGATGCCGTCAACACGTACAATGGGGTGGTTGCTTACTCTATCCATAGCCAAGAGCCAAAGGACCCGCATGACCTCATGTTCACCGTCCACCGGAGCACGGGCACCATCAGCGTGATCTCCAGTGGCCTGGACCGGGAGGTGAGTGGCTCCTACCCAGGCTTGCTCAGGCTGGGGCCTGGCGCTCGAGAGCAGGAGCCCCTGTCCATGGCCGCTGCTGTGTTCCCATGTTGATGTCCCACAGCTCTCTGGAGCCAGCCGCATGGTGTCAGATGGTCTCGTTAAGGCTGAGGAGGCAGCTGTAAAATGCAGGCGTTTGATGTTTTCTGTAGATTTTCTCATGTCCTCTCGGAATGGCTCACTTAGCATGCACGTTGCCCAGATTTGTCCCTTGTGTGCTACAAAGTAGAGTTAGCTCCATGGATATTGGAGTTGCCTACTGTTTCCTAATTAATACCTTTGCCCAAATCCCCACTCAGAGCTCCCATTCTGCATCAGCCCAGGGTCAGGGGGCAATGCCCAGACTCAACCGCCGGTTGGCCCAAGAGAACCGTTGGGGTCTGCATTTCCCCTCTGCCTCCCCTATTTGCCTCTGTTCCTCCCTATGTTGGGTGAGCAGTGGGGCGGGGATTCAAGAGAACACTCTGAGAAGGGGACACATTCCCCTTCCCTCCACATACATCCAGGGCTGTGCCTCTGGGAGCCCAGGCTGAGGGGCCCCTCTGCCTGAACTCTCCTTTCCTCCCCAGAGAGTCCCCGAGTACACACTGACCATCCAGGCGACAGATATGGACGGGGATGGTTCTACCACCACCGCAGTGGCCGTAGTAGAACTCCTCGATGCCAATGACAATGCTCCTGTGTTTGAGCCTCCGAAGGTAAGCGCCCTTTCAATCCTCCTTAGCTCAGCAGATGATGAAGGACTCAGGTTTTCCTTTCTAATGGAACTCTGGAACCAGCTCACGTTGCTTCCAGTCCCACCCCACCACTTACTAGCTGTGTGACCAGAGACAAATTACCTAACCTCTTTGTGCCCCATTTCCGAATCTGTGAAATGGAGGTAATAATAGTACCTGCTGCATTGTTCTGAGTTTTAAAAGGCATAATCTCTGTACAGTTCATAACACAATCCCTGGTACATAAGCGCTCAATATGAAAATCCTCACTGAGGCGCGCCTGGCTGGCTCGGTCGGTGGAACCTGTGACTCTTGGTGTCATGAGTTCAAGCCCCTCCTTAGTGTTAGAGTTTACAGAAAAAAAGGAGAGAAAGAAAATCCTTGTTGATATGAACACTTAGAATTTGCCTCACACTTGTATGTGCCCACCTTCACCCCGTGAATGCTCTGGGTCACCTCCAGCGACAGAGGACTCAGGGCCAATCAAGATGACACCCACCCCCCTTCCATCTTTAGATAACTCTGGCTACCGAACATTATTTAGGCTTGATTAAAAATTTGCTCTGAGCAGCTGAGTTCCCAGTGTTTGCCACCTGTTCCAGAATTTCCAAAAACGTTCCTGATCCGTGCGGTACAGCAATCAGGCCCCTAGTCCTTCTTGCCACCCTCTTCATACCTTTATGATCTCAGCTAGATGGCCACACATGGCAGGGTTAGGGCACCCAGACCCGGTGAGATTCCTGGAATATTTTGGCCCTGGATCTAGGAAAAGCCGGCCCACGATCCCTGTGGTCTGTCCCAGCAGCTGTGAGGACATTCTGCATCTGTGTGTGCCCTGAAACTCTGGTGTGTGGGTTGGGTGGTCCCAGGAAGAGTGGTTGCATGGAGGATCCACAGCTGGCAAAGAGTGCAACAGTCTCAGGATGGGCGATCAGCCTCTACTCTGACGATGCTGTGCTTCCCGCACTGACAGTACGAGGCCCGTGTACCCGAGAACACGGTGGGCCATGAGGTGCAGAGGCTGACAGTGACTGACCTGGATGCCCCCAATTCACCGGCATGGCGCGCCACCTACCGCATCTTGGAAGGTGATGACGGGGACCATTTTACCATCACCACCCACCCCGAGAGCAACCAGGGCATCCTGATGACCAGAAAGGTGAGTCCGTTCGGGCTTTAGACAGGGGTCACCCCTGGGGCAGTCAAGTGTACAGCCTCCAGGACAGGGTGGTGGACCACCAGCCTTGGGACACCTGCTTTGGAACATCCACCAGGGAGTGCACCAGGCCCGTGGCTTCTGACACTTACCCATCCTTCTCGTGTTGGGGAGTGAATTTGTTCAAAGTAAATCTTACCAAGGGACTCAATTCATAATACCGGGGAGAGTCACTGATCTGCTGGAGGCAGGGGAGTGGAGCCCCTGCTCCCAGATCCTGTTGTCCGGTGGCTGCCCCCGGTTAGTCTTCTCACACACAGGGTCTCTGTTTTATTGGAATTCTTGCTAGTTTTGCATTTAATCCATAATACAGATCTAGGTTTTTGCATAGTAAAATGTTCTAAGTTACTTTGTAGTTAGATGCTTGCCTCTCACAAAGTCTTTGAATAAAATTGATGCTTTAAGAAGATGGGCCTAATGTTTTTTTAATTTCTTTTACCTCCTGGTTTATTATGAAAAGTGGCCAGGGGCACCTAGGTGACTCAGTTGGTTAAGCAGCTGCCTTTGGCTCAGGTCCCTGGGATTAAGCCCTGCATTGGGCTCCCAGCTCAGCAGGGAGCCTGCCGGTCCCCCTGCTTGTGCTTTCTCTCTCTCTCTCTCTCTCTCTGAAATAAAATCTTAAAAAAAAAAAAAAAAGAATGGCCTAGTTTGAGAAGCAGGGTTTTATATAATACTTTAACGACTATCTCCTTCTTGCAACAAAAACTTTGTAATGCCCTTTTTATATTGTGAAATGAATTTCATTTATAATAAGTTATAACTTACACAATTTCTGGAAAAATAGAATGTCCTAACTGTGAAATAAAGAAGAATTTTACAGGAAGAGTTGCTGATAATAAGATGTTTCTATATGTAAGCTTTGGGGCGCATACTAGAAAACATAATGAGGTGGTCAGTTATCTGGTCTCTTTGTGGAATCGTCCAAATGCAGTGGATACTGCATGTCACTCAGGCAGCTCATGTATACCACGAGTCATACCGATGTCTTTATACAATAGCAAATACACGACTTTTAGGAAAGGCCTGGACAAATCAAATTACAAACTCCCCTCAGAAGTTGCATTCCTGGAAAAGTCAGTATATATTAAAACAATACCAAAAACTTAGTTTATATGTAAAACAAGTAATTATAAACAGATTTTTCACACCCATGAGTACATGAATGTCCAAGGGGCTGTTGGCAAGTCACATGGCCTTGGGGACAGTTCTTTGTGTCCCTGCCCCAGCCTATAAATGCCAACATCATCCCCAATCATTATGACAACCAGAAAGGCCTCCACAAGTTTCTACAACACCCCCTAGGGGACCACCACCCCATTGGGAACCATCTCTAAGGCTTAACTGGTCTAGGGCTGGCCTGAGAGGCCCTACCAGAGACTCCGAAAGGGCAGGAGGATGGGGAGCCTGGTGGCTCAGATGGTTAAGCATCCAACTCTAGATTTCAGCTCAGGTCATGATCTCAGGATTGTGAGATCGAGTCCCACATCAAGCTCGGCACTGGGCATGGAGCCTGCTTAAGATTCTCTCTCTCCCGCTCCCTCTCCACCTCCTCGAGAAAAAAAAAAAAGTGCAAGAGGTTTTATGGAAAGGACAGCATTTCTTTTTTTAAAGATTTATTTATTTTAGAGAGAGAGGTGGGGCAGAGGGAGAGAGAGGAACTCAAGCAGACCGAGCACCAAGCACAGAGCTCAATGTGAGTCTCCACATGGGGCTTGATTTCACAACCCTGAGATCACATCTGGAGACAAAACCAAGAGTTGGGTGCTGTTTAACCAACTGCACCCCCCTCCAGGCACCCCGGGAAGGATAGCATTGTTGATGCTGAGAGCCTCCAGCCCCTCACCGTGGGCCCTTTCTTTCTGACATCACAGCACTGCATAAGTCCTCCTCACACATAAGCGGCTCAAGTCCTCCTTCCTCTTCTCTCTCAGGGCTTGGACTTCGAGGCCAAAAACCAGCACGTTCTGTATGTTGAAGTGACCAATGAGGCTCCCTTTGTAGTGAAGCTCCCAACCTCCACAGCCACTGTAGTGGTCCACGTGGATGACGTGAACGAGGCACCTGTGTTCGTCCCACCTTCTAAAGTCATCGAGGTCCAGGAGGGCATCTCTACTGGGGAGCCTGTCTGCACCTACACTGCGCAGGATCCTGACAAGGGGAGTCAGAAGATCAGGTAACCAGGAGCTGGGCTCAGATGCATCCAAAAGCACTAGTAGTATTGGATGGGCTATTTATTATGGTCGATGTTTGTTCTAATTACCATAAAGACTGCTACATATTTTGAACATGACCCTTGCACAGGGCCTTCCCTTCCTACCCTTCTCAAGGCTAAGGACTCTGAGATCCAGGGGAGCAGGTACAGCCACTCTCTCTCATGTGTCCCTGCTGGGCTCCCATTTAGGGGTGGGATGCATTTTTCATGTGATACTGCTTAGGAGCCCCAAGTCCCATGACACCATCTGCCAGTTGGAATGAGGAGGCTTTGAATGACAACCAGAATTCTAAGTATTCTGGGTATGATTCCTCTCAACTTTTCCATCCCAGCTACCACATCCTGAGAGACCCAGCAGGGTGGCTAGCGATGGACCCAGACAGTGGGCAGGTCACTGCCACGGGGATCTTAGACCGTGAGGATGAACAGTTTGTGAAGAACAATGTCTACGAAGTCATGGTCTTGGCCACAGATGATGGTGAGAGCTTCCTTCCAACCCCTCCACTTGGGTACCTTTGGAGCCCAAGGCATAGCACATCCCCTCCCCAGATAGAGTATGGTGTCAGAAAGGGTTATCAGCAAACCAATCTAGAGGGTCAAGGGAAACTTGCAGAGGAGACTTCTAAAGACTAGGATTGGCTGGCTCTGGTTTCCCTAAGACCCAAGTGTTAGGAGAAAGACTTATTTCAGCCCAGGTGTGTGGTTCACTGACCCCTAGATTGGCCTGTTGGTTTCCCCTTGTGATTGGATTAGAAGGGGCTGCCTGGAAGATGGCATGATTGACTAGTGATGTCACACCATGACAGAGCTGGGGGTTGTGATGTGATTTGACATCTCTGCTTGACACAGGAAAGCAAGGCCTGGAAGCAGGCAAGAAGTCACGGCAGGACTGTGAAGGGAGCCATCCCTAAAGCGCATCAGCCCTGAGGTGGCCAGTAGGTTTCTCTTTGGGGTAGATTGGTAGTGGTTGTTAACTGCTACGATCGGTTAGGAAAATCTGCTGAGAATGAAGGCATGATTGTCATGGATCTGCCATCACTGGTTTGATCTATGATGAGACTAGGGCAGGACAGGGAGGGGCTTGAAAAGTTACAGCTGGGCAATAAACAGGAACCTCTCTGAGGCTGACTGGGTAGGTCAGAGACCTTAACATTCATCCATTACCCCAACCAAGGGCAGATGCTAAAAAAGGCTCCTGTGTGTAATTGTGAACAGGAAGCCCTCCCACCACTGGCACTGGGACCCTCCTGCTAACACTTATGGACATCAACGACCACGGCCCGGTCCCTGAGCCCCGTCACATCACCATCTGCAACCAAAGCCCTGTGCCCCAAGTGCTGAACATCACGGACAAGGACCTGTCCCCCCACACCTCCCCTTTCCAGGCCCAGCTCACACACGACTCGGACATCTACTGGACAGCAGAGGTCAACGAGAAAGGTGAGGGAGTGATGGTGGTAGGTGGGTGTGTGCCCCATGCCAGGACCCTGTACACATTCCCACCATTTATTGAACCCTGATGATAGGCAAGATGCTTTTTCTTTCCTTTTTTAATATTTCTACCACCCTCTGTGGTCAGTATTTTTATCCCCATTTACAGATGACAGCGAGGCTCAGAGAGGTTAAGTAGCGTGCCCAAGGGCACAGAGTGCGTGAGCAAGTTGAGACCACAGTCCTTGTCCCCCCCACACCCGCTCCTGTCCCCCTCCCTGTCCTTTCGCTTTCCCATCCTCCCGGAGCTTCTCAGTCTCCCATGGCTTTTCAGTTGTCACTGGCCTGGGAGAGGGTCTAACTGGCATCAAGTGAGTGAGGACCCGGGGTGTGTGAGAAGGATCCAGCCCCAAGAGCCAGTAAGGCCCCTGGAGAAACACGGTTCACTTTGGTTTAAAATGTCTCCGCCTTCCTCCTGGGGCTAGGAAGGTTCCCCAGGAGGGAAATAGGGAACCAGTACACACGGGTTCAGCCCCAAAGGAACCAAGTGCCCAGTGTCTATGACTGCTGCTGAGCCCAGCCCAGAAAGGACTCAGGAGATCTGCTTCACATACCCACATTGTCTCAATTTTATGATTCCTGTGATTTGGGTATGTATGTCCTGTACCTTCCCTTTGAGGAACCCACATTGGTCTCCTGTCACCCCCTTGTGGCCTAGAAGCCGTTTTTTCCCCTCCCTGGTCTTAGCATTTATGGAGCATGGACTCTGGAACCAGAATGCTTTGGCTCAACACCCAGTTCCTCCATTTATTAGCTTTGTGATGATGGACAAGTTACTGAACCTCACTGTTCCTCAGTTATCCCTACCTGTAGAATGGTGCCAGTAATTGTCCTACTTCCATCCAGATACCGTGAAGATGAAGTAGGTGATTCCACGAGAGGCCTCTTGTCTGGTACATCAGTGCTCAGTAGATGTGAGCGGCCACCTTTCGAGTATTCTTCCCAGGCAGCAATCACAGATCTGGCTCAGTCGGGTGTGAGCGTTATGGCCGAAGCCCAATGATACAAACACCCGATGATAGTATTGAGACCTGGTTCTTGGGGTTTATTTTGTTTTATTTATTCGAGAGAGAGAACAAGCCCGGGGTGGGGGGTAGGGCAGAGGGAGAGGAACAAACCGACTCAGGGCTCAATCCCAGGATCCTGGGATCATGACCTGAGCCAAAGTCAGATGGGTAACAACAGATTGAGCCACCCAGGCGCCCCTGGTTCTTGGTTTTAATTTAGTTTTTCTCTCTGACCATGTCCTTGTTGTTGGGGGAGTTCATCCAAACCCTACCCCTGTGCGACCTCGGTCTGGTTACTTAACCTCCTTAAGCTTCAATTTCTGCATTTGTAAAGTGAGGCTAATAGTGACCTCCTCCTAAAGCGGTGGTGAAGATGAGAGTAGAGCCTCACTCCCAGTCAGTTTCCACTTAGTCACCAGCACCACCATCCTCAGCGTCACCTGAGAAATCCACCCTCCGGCACGGGGACAGCATGGTGGAAGGGATATTTCAGTGAAATACCCCACCTTGGCCTCCACGATGTGGTAGACCAAATATTTGGCCTGCAGAGCTCCCTCTCTGCCTGCCATTGCCGCATGGGAACAGGGCGAAGCCTGCCTTCTGGCTTTCTTACTAAGAGGAGCCCAGTGAGTATGCAGAACCTTTGAACAAAAAGTGGCTTGAGGTCAGTGCTGAAATAAGCGGGCAAGCCTGAGCGTGGGCAAGCTAGAATCGTGGGGTGGCGTTTGGTTGCCCCGATGACTGGGGGACACTGCTGGCATTTAACGGTGAGGATCTGTAATGCTTGGGAAAGTCCTGCATGATGAGAAGTCAGGCTACCCTGGCTAATAGCTCCTTCTTGAGAAACGAGTCTAAACTGAAGGCCTTTCTTCAGAGAAGCCCCTGACCCTGTATTTCTCACCCATAAACAGAGCCCTCTTCCCCATTCTAGGATTGCCACACAGTCTCCCCGGAGTGGGACCCCTTGTGCAGCCCCACTGAAGCTCGGCTTCTGCTTCGAGGTTAACCTGCCACCCACTCTGGGCCTTTGAAGGTTTTTTGGTTTTTGTTTTTTTTTAAGATTTTATTTATTTATTTGAGAGAGAGAATGAGAGAGAGAGCACGTGAGAGGGGGGAGGGTCCGAGGGAGAAGCAGACTCCCTGCCGAGCAGGGAGCCCGATGCGGGACTCGATCCCGGGACTCCAGGATCATGACCTGAGCCGAAGGCAGTCGCCCAACCAACTGAGCCACCCAGGCGCCCCACGCTGGGCCTTTGAAGGCCGGTTAGCACAGTGCCTGCAGCAGCCTCACAGCAGCCCCGAACCTGTGTGTCACTAATGCTGACCGTGCTGGCCGGCAGCCTCTCTGACCTGCTCCACAATGTCCCTTATATCTCCAGGCCATGTGCGTTTGCATTTATTAGTAACTGATGCTCTCGGGGCGCCTAGATGGTGCAGTGGGTTGAGCGTCAGACCCTTGATTTTGGCTCAGGCCATGATCTCGGGGTCCTGAGATCGAGCCCCGTGCTGGGCTCCACGCTCAGTGTGGAGCCTGCTTAAGACTCTCTACCTCTCCCCCTCCCCCTGCACCCTTGCACACTCTCTCAAATAAATAAATCTTTGAAAAAAATAATTAATGCTTTCGCAGAACTATCAGTATTTCAGATACTGAAATTCTATCGGATAGTTAAGGCATAAACATATTTACTATTGCAAGGGCAAAAATGCTGTAATAATGGTAGTGAACTTTCAAATAGGAAAACAGGTGGTCAGTCAATGTGAATATAAGATGGGGTTAGTAATCTCAGGAAGAATGTATTTCAGTGTGTTCTTTTTGAGGAGAACAGCCAAGCAGCTAGCGGTGCTGAGAAATTATTGGCCCTGTATGACATGATTTTTAAAAAATTTCATTATTTTGGGGTGCCTCAGTGGCTCAGTAAATTAAGCATCTGCCTTCAGCTCAGGTCATGATCTTGGGTCCTGGGATCGAGTCCCGCATTGGGCTCCCTGCTTGGCGGAGAGCCTGCTTCTCCCTCTCCCTCTGCCCCTCCCCCCACTTGTGCACGCACGCTCTCTCAAATAAATAAAATAAATAAACTTTTAAGAACTTCATTTTAAAAATACTGTGACTGCCGATTTGATTTTAAGAAAATAAGATGATGGGGCACCTGGGTGGCTCAGTCGTTAAGCGTCTGCCTTCGGCTCAGGTCATGATCCCAGGGTCCTGGGATCGAGTCCCACATCGGGCTCCCTGCTTGGCGGGTAGCCTGCTTCTCCCTCTCCCACTCCCCCTGCTTGTGTTCCTGCTCTCGCTATCTCTCTCTCTGTCAAATAAATAAACAAATCTTTAAAAAAATAATAATAATAAGATGATGAATTTATTTTGCTATCCCAATAATCCTTTCCGTGTTGGTGAATTTGGCTTTGGCCAAATACCAGTTTTTTTTTTTAACACTTGGCGTAAGTGTGCTTTTGGGGTATTTCTCCCTGTTGGCCAGATGTAGAGGCGGTCTCCTTCATCTCCAGCGTGATACACTACATTCCACTTGTGGCCTCCTTGTTGTGGTAAACACTATCTGTCTCCTCCAGGAAACACAGTGGCCTTGTCCTTGAAGAAGTTCCTGAAGCAAGACACGTATGATGTGCACCTTTCTCTGGCTGACCGTGGCAACAAGGAACAGCTGACAGTGATCAAGGCCACCGTGTGTGACTGCCATGGCCACGTGGAGACCTGCCCCGAACGCTGGAAGTGGGGCTTCCTCCTCCCAATCCTGGGGGCTGTCCTGGCTCTGCTGCGTAAGTACCCCTGCTCTCTCCCCTCTGAGGATGGGGTAGTTTGAAGACCCAATTCTACCCTGAACTGCTGGGACTAAGGTGTCCCCAACATTGTCCATCTGTTCCTGATACTCTTAATTCTAGGAGTGTCATTCAGTAGGTAGATGTTTATGGAGCTTCTGGAATGTGCCAGGCTTTGGGGAGACCATGGGGAACAGACAGACTGAGCCCTGCTGTGATGTCATCTAGAGGCTAGAGCAAGTCATTCTGAACGTGCGATCTCCAGACCAACAGCATCCGCAGCGCCAGGAACTTGTTAAAAAGGCCAGTTCTCAGGCCCACTCCTGACCTACTGATTCGGAAACTTAGGGCTAAGACCCAGTAATCTGTATTTTCACAAGCCTCCAGGGGTTCTGATGCATGCTAGGGTTTGAGAGTCACTGGTTTACGGGGCAGACGTGTTTAGTTACAAACTAAATTCTTTACTCTAAAGGTAGAACCTTTCACATTGTCTTTTTCCACTCTCTGAATTGGTCCTTATACTGAAACACATTCAGTCCGATATGAATTCAACAAGGGCAAGCTTTAATCCACATACTGCACAGCCAGCACTGTTCCTGGCGCTGGGGTGCAGCGCTTTATAAAACAGACTACTTTCTGCCCTCATGGAGATTAATTTCCAGTGCAGAGAATAGACAGTAAATGACCTGGCAGAGAAATCAGTGTTGGTATGGAGAAAAAGCAAGCAGGGGGAGGAGGTCTGCCATCTCAGGTAGGATGGACAAGAAAGGCTTTGCTGAGAAGGGATATTTCAGTAAAGACCCGAAAGGGGTGAGGAAGCAAATGATGCAGATATCTCGGGAACATCAAGTGCAAAGGTCCTGAGGCAGCACTGCACTGTGCTTGGTGTGTGGAAACAACAGATGGCTGGAGTGGAAAAAGCAAAAGGGAAAAAAGTAGGGGGTGAAATCAGAGAGGTGATGGCTGTGGCCTTGAAGCCTATTGCAAGGATCTGGATGAAATGTGAAGTCATCAGAGGGTTTAAAGCAAAGCAATGATGTGATTTGACTTGAGTTTTACAGGATTCCTACTAAACAGACTGTGCAGGGGTAAGGGTGGAGACAGGGAGACCATTAAGGAGCTATTGCCGTAATTTAGGGGTGAGATGATGAGAGATGGCCCTATTTCAAGGCTGAATCAGTTCAGATTCTTATGTGATATGAGGAAAAGAACCATCCATGTTTCAAAGACCCAGACAAGTAGAAACTGGACTTTCCATTAACCAGTTTGGAAAAGACCATGGGAAGAGAATTGCCAGGCAGTCCAAATGGAGATATCAGTAGGCAGATATATAAGGTTTGGTGCAGGTGAAAAGTCCACTTCAGCTCCTGCCTTTCCCCAGACTCAACGGGCAGGAAAAGAGGAGGGAAAGAATGCTGTTTGGTCCACATAGGTATGCATCTTGAGAACCCATAGACTCCCCAAGAAGGCTAGATTTGTTCTGTTGGGCCAGAGATGGACATCAGTTCCGTCAACAGGCCAAAGAAGTGATAAAGGTAAATAGTGGCCGTATCCTCTCACACTGAAGAGCCACAGAGAGGGCCCTGGCGTTGCTTCTTTATATGGGATTAACTGGAGGTGGTCGTGGCATTAGGGAGAACAGCCAGGCATTAGCTGGCCAGTACCACAAAGTCCAAATAGCCTGCCAGCCCTTCCAACCATATCACTAAAAGCCAGTCCTCTTGAAATACCAACATAGTATTTGCACCTACATTCAAATTACTACACCACATAGACTTGCACTGTCTTGCTTTTAACTTAAAGTTTGTGGCTAATTGAGGGGTCACCTGGGGACTGAAAAAGTGTCCTGTTGAAAAGTAACATCTGCTGGGAGAGTCCCTTAAGGACCGGTATTACCAGTAAGGGAAGACTGACAATTATGGGGGTGGGGGGGATGAGATCAGATTGCTGCTAGGAGGGGGTGATATTAGGCTGAGGCCTGAAGGGTGAGAGCCGTGCGTGTGCGCGCAGAGTGTTCCAGGTGAGGAATGCCCAGGCGACGGTCCTAAAGCGGGAGACTGCTGGGTGTACTTGAGGCACTCCAAGGAGGCCACTAAGATTAGACCCACACAGGGGTATATATGTGTGGAGACAGGTAGGGGCCAATCCTGTACGCTTTGATAAGGAGTTCGGGGTTTTCCTACGTGCAGGGGAGCCTGGCTACCGAGGAAAGGGGTCTAAAATTAGGTGGGGCTCAGAGAGTAGGGTATCGGCCACAGCTGTGTGATTGTGGGGGGTGAATATTTACCCTCCCTAACTCTTGCAGTCCTTCTGCTGGTGCTCCTCTTGCTGGTGAGGAAGAAGAGGAAGGTGAAGGAGCCTCTTCTACTCCCAGAAGATGACACCCGTGACAATGTCTTCTACTACGGTGAAGAGGGAGGTGGTGAGGAGGACCAGGTGAGGCATTGGGAGGTCTAGGGGGTTGGGAGATGGATGCCTCCAGGGCCACTGGCAGGGATGGTTGGGTCAACCAACTATCCACATTAGCTGCATTGACCAGACTCTGACCTAACACATCAGTCTTCATGTAGGATTGACCACCAACTCTTCTCTTCTGAGAGGGTGTCTGGTCCATAGCTGTAGTCCCTTTGACCCCAACCAAGGTGGCCTTGAGCCTGTGCTTAATTTGGGTGGAGGGGCTGTTGGAAACAAGGGCTTCTAAGTGCTACCCGTGAACCAGAACACCCACATGGCAGGGGAGTGGGCTGAAACATAAATGGTGGGGAGCTGCCTTCTCAATCCCATGTTCTCCTTCACATCCATGAAGGACTATGACATCACCCAACTCCACCGGGGTCTGGAGGTCCGGCCTGAGGTGGTTCTCCGCAATGATGTGGCGCCAACCTTCATCCCCACACCCATGTACCGTCCACGTCCAGCCAACCCAGATGAGATTGGGAACTTCATCATTGAGGTGAGGCCTAGGGGGCCAGCTGAGGGCAGCCCTTTATTCAAGCACCAGCAGCATGAGAGAGAGAGCATGGGCTTGGAGTCTTGACCCTGGGTTCAAATCTTGCCTCCCTCACCAACCAGCTGTGTGACCTCTGGCATATTTGAGTGACTTCTGGGTTTCTGTTTTCTCCTCAATGAAATCCTAAGTTGCAGAGTGGTTAACAATAGGTTATGAATTATTTATTCATTTATTCAACAAATATAACAGTTGTTAGAAAACTGTGAAGCCAGACTACCTGGGTTTGAATTTTTAAAGGTCCCAGGTGATCCCAGTGTGGACCAGATTTGGGGACCCTCTGTTATAGGTTGCATTTTCTTTTTAATTTGAAAGAGAGCGCATGAGCAGGGGGGAGAGGCAGAGGGAGAGGGAGGAGCAGATTCGCTGCTGAGCACAGAGCCCTAAGTGGCCTGATCCCAGGACCCTGAGATCAGGACCTGAGCCAAAGTCGGGTGCTTAACCGTCGGAGCTACCCTTTTACAGGTTGCTTTAAGGATCGGATGAGCAAGCACCTGAAACGGTGGTTCCCAAACGTTGGAATCTCCTGGGAAACTTCAAAAACTACTGATGTCTCTGACTCCTTACAGAGATTGTGATGTAATTGATCTGGATGTGGCCTGGGCTTCAGAATTTCTTAAAAATTTCCAAGTAGGGGTGCCTGGGTGGCTCAGTCAGTTGAGTGGCTGCGTTTGGCTCAGGTCATGATCTCGGGGTCCTGGGATCGAGCTCCATATTGGGCTCCCTGCTCTGCGGGGAGCCTGCTTCTCCCTCTGCCCCTCCCCCACGTGTGCGTGTGTGTGGGGGGGGGTGTGCGCGCGCGCACGCGTGCTCTCGCTCTCAAATAAATAAATAAAAACTTAAAAAAAAAAAATCCCAAGTAATTTAAGTCTTAAGAACCACTTGCTTGGCATGTAGCCTTTACTGGGTAATGATAGTTATTATTGATAATAGCTGAGTATCTCCAGTGTTTTTAACTGTGGTCACATGTTTGATTTATCTGAGGGACTTTGAAAAACAGCAAAGCCTGGAATGCAGGGATTCATTTGTTTTTTAGGCTCTGATTTTTTTTAAAGCTCCCCAAGCTTAAAATTAAATATACAGCCAGGGTTGTGAGAACCACTGAACTAGTTACATGGGAGATAGATGATAGGCGCCTATCACAGCCTGGTACCTCATTAGCAGTAAACGGAGGTTTTTCTTTTTTTTTTTCCCTTAAGTAAGCTTTACACCCAACATGGGCCTTGAACACAGACCCTGAGATCATGAGTCTCATGCTCTACCAACTGAGCCAGCCAGGTGTTCCATTAGTGGAGGTCCTAAATACGAGGAAGGCAGGCTAGGAGGGAGGGAGAAAAGATAGATTGATGCATCTTAGAGAGTGTGAGGAAGCAGCAATGGGCAGAGGGCTTGGTGGGCAGTCAAAATACCTTACCCTGGCTTGAACCTTTCTGCTTACCTTTCTTGCCTTCTGGAAGTAGCCTGGTGGTTGGACTCTGTTCTTTAGCATGAGCATATTTGCTGTGCAAAAACAAAAGCATCTGGGCAAAGTTGCTCAGAGCAGATGGTTTGAGAAAATGCCTTGGAGTTAAATACCTGGAACTTTTCCCTCCAGTTCGATGAAGACCATTTCTAGAATGTCTCTGGACAGACATTTAGATAGTTTGCAAATATGATCTCATTCAATCCCCACATCAACTGTGGGGAGGGAATCCTCTTGTTAGCCTCATTTTACAAATGAGGAAATAATGTTCAACTATGTGCCAGGTACTATTCTAATAAGCACTTGACATATTTACATGTATTAATTTATTCCTCTAAAACGATATGAAGTCTCCCATTTTAGAGACAAGACAAAAACAGCACGTAGAGGTTAAGGGGTTTGTCCAAGGTCACAAAACTAGGGTGTGATGTCAGAGTTCTGACCACTGGCCTGTCGCACCAAGCAGTTGCTGTATGCTAGGCTTGGTGCTCAGTATTTATGTGCATTATTTCACTTCGCCTTTCAAAACCTTAATGGAGGAGCGCCTGGGAGGCTTAGTTGTTGGGCGCCTGCCTTCGGCTCGGGTCATGATCCCAGGGTCCTGGGATCGAGTCCCACATCGGGCTCCCTGCTCTGCGGGAAGCCTGCTTCTCCCTCTCCCACTCCCCCTGCTTGTGTTTCCTCTCTCGCTGTGTCTCTCTCCGTCGAATAAAAGAAAAAAAAAACCTTAATGGAGGGGTGCTTGGGTGGCTCAGTCCATTGGGCGGGCGTCTGCCTTCGGCTCGGGTCGTGGTCTCGGGGTTCTGGGATCGAGCCCCGCATCGGGCTCTCCACTTAGCGGGGCATCTGCTTCTCCTTCTCACTCTCCCTCTGTGCTCTCTCTCTCAAATAAATAAATAAAATCTTTAAAAATACAAACACCCCTTAAATGGAGGGAAGGGATGTCCTCACAGACAAGGAGACGCAGGCTCAGCAGGGGGATCTCAACGTGCCCGAGCTCTCACAGCTGCTGGGGTCTGCACGCTGCTCCTAACCACCCGCTCTTGTCACCCCAGAACCTGAAGGCAGCTAACACAGACCCCACGGCCCCGCCCTACGACTCCCTGTTGGTGTTTGACTATGAGGGCCGCGGCTCTGATGCTGCCTCCCTGAGCTCCCTCACCTCCTCAGCCTCTGACCAGGACCAAGACTATGACTATCTGAACGAGTGGGGCATCCGCTTCAAGAAGCTGGCCGACATGTATGGCAGCGGCCAGGACGACTAGGCCACCTGCCAGCAGTCCCAGGGACTAAAGGTTGGGCCGCAGGGGCATCTCCAAGGAGCCTGATTCCTCCCCTCAGCGAAGGACTTGGGAGCTTGTCAAGAAGTGGTCTTAGCAACTTGGAGGAGACAGGTCCTCAAGTCTGACCTTAAGGGTTGGTTTCTAAGCCTTCCAGAATGGAGGGACATGGGCAGTTTGATTTCACCTCTGGAAACCTCTCAGACTAGGCCAGGGTTGCCTCCGAGGCCAAATTTCTGGGAGTCTATAACCTGCCATAAATGCCCAGACCGACTCTGACCACCCCCCAATACCCCGCACCTCCCGGTGATGATGTTCTCTCTGGAATGGACCCTGCTCCTTAGATGAGGCCTCTCACTGCACCCTGGACCTTTTTTTTTTTTTTAAATACTGTCTTCAGAAAGTTAGAGGCGGGTCCTCAGCGTTGCTCCAGAAGCCCAAGCCTGAGCTGCTCAGCTCATGTGCCCTCGTGCACTTCTCTCTCCTCTCCAGACATCAAGGCCTCCTATTGGAATGAATTCCTGCGTTTTTATACTGAGCGCGATTATGTTGTCATTTATTTTTTATTTTCCCTACTGAGTACTGTAGATAAAGGGTGATGACAATCGTGTAAATGTACTACAACTTTTTTATTAAAGGAATTTTTCCCAGAGGTGCCTGGGGAGTGAATTTCTTTTTATTACAGTTTTATTGCCCTGTGAGTCACATACCACACCATACACCCACTTCAGTGTCCAATTCAGTGGCTTTTAGAATTGTCAGAGTTGTGTACGGGGAGTGAGCACTTTTAACTCTGCTGACCTCACCCAGCTTCCTCCCGAAGGGAGGGGAAGCTCAGGATGTGTATACATGTCCAGGTGGGCCTGATGAAGGTAAATCTATCCTCTCTAAATTTTTTTTTTTTTTAAGTAATCTACACCCAACGTGATGCTCGAACTCACAACCCTGAGATCAAGAGTCACATGCTCTTCTGACTGAGCCAGCCAGGCGCCCCTCTCTCTACAAATTCTGAGCTGCTCTCCTGTGTGGGAGAACCATTAATCCCCTTACCCCTGGGCTGAGCCCCACCAGAGCTACAGGCAACATCTTTTCTGGAACAGTGGCTGTTCTCGGGTAATGCAGTATGGGAAGAGTTCCTCTTCCGTGTGGTGGGCTCTGTATCAAAAGGCAGGGAGGGGTCCGATTCTGCTACTTCCTAGCAAGTCACATTTAACCTCGAGTTGCCTTACTACATTTTTCATGTATCAAATGGGGAGTTTTTATGGAGATTAAATGACTTCATATCTGGCACACTGTGAGTGCTATTTGCGTTCACTGGTAACAGCTACCATTTATTTAATACTTTTTAGGGCCAAATAACTTTAATTATTTCCTTTAAACAAATCCTCACAATTGCCCTCTGAGGGGATTTTCCTCCTTTAAAGAATGGCTTCATTGTATTTTTTTTTAAATGACACCTGATCATCATCAGAATCAAGCCAGACAGAAAATTAGAGAACTTACCAGGATGTACGTGAAATTTGAACATTCCTAACAATACGGGGATGCAGGAATGGGGATGAAGAGACAGCGGGGAAAGAACAATTCCACATGGGCCTTTGTTAAAGCGAAGTTTAACTTATGTTCAATGAACCAAGAGAAAAGAATGTGAAGTGAAGCCAAAAGGGATTGCTGAACTTGAAATAAAAGTTTTCGTCCCCCAACAGTGACTAATTCTTTAAAGCAATGGCACTCAAAATGCAGTTCCTGGACGGGCAGCAGTAGCATGAGCGGCTGAATCAGACGCTGCAGGTGGGCCCCCGAAATGTGACTTAACAGGACTTCCAGGCAATTCTGATGCACAGTCAAGTTTGGGACCCAGGCTCTGAAGGAGGAGACGGAGGGTGTCCTGAAGCCTCAGGCCCTAGATGGGAAATCAGAGGGGAACTCAGTTGGGTGAGAAACCTTCCCACTGCTCCGTGGTTCACAGCACCTTAGCCTGCAGGTCAAGGCCACCTCCTGCCTCTCTGTCCAGCCGCAGCCTCTGGCTCTGCTGGCCTCCATCTCCCTCCACCACGGCCCTGCTGCTCGTGCCGATAAGGTGAGAGGATTAGGTGTCTCGGCCAGCAAACATCTGCTGCCCCTTATCTTAAACTCCTCTCTGAAATGCCCGAATAAAGCCTGAAACCCTATCTACAGTTGAGACTAATAATAAAACCAAACAGCCACTGTGCAGGCTGGCCTTCCTCCCCTGGGATTTTTGGAGGGTGTTGAGAAAGAGTGGCCTTTTCTACCCAAGCCTGAGCTCTGTGGATGGATCTAGATTCCCCTGGCAATGGAACTAGTCACCACCCTCTGAGTGATTTGGGAAAAAAACAAACCTGGGCTCTGTGATGGGTATGGATGTTACATCCCTCTCTCACTCTGGCCCTGCTTCTCCTCTGCAAAATGGGATTTTAGCACTCTGGTCTTTAGGGCTGACATAAAAAGTCAAAATATGGTAAGTTACCAATGCTAATCACTCAAGAGTAGCACCCATAATTAATCAATCTCGCTGGCCATACCAGTGGGGACGGCCTGGATGTTTGACATTACATACCTGGAATGTTGATCCTTCATATTTTGTGGTGCAACAATTTGGTATGCATCCTTCCAACCTCTCCCTCCCACGTTTCACATGCATTTTGCATTACAGCTTTCATAACGGGGCCTAGGAGGCTGCCTTACTGTCTGCGACATAATCCAGTTGGGATGGGTTAGCATTTATTTAATCTCACCACCAACCATGGACATTAATGATTCCAGTCTTTTCCCTTAACAATGTTGAAGTTCCCTGGAGCATCCAGCTCTGCAAATGCTTCAAAGCCAGTCCTCCAATGGCTAGGGATGGAAAAGACCCCCTCAGGCTCATTCTGTTAAGTGATTCCCCCCAAGACGTAAAGCTAAAGTCACAGATCCCTAGTCCAATGAAAAAGTGAAATTGTAGGGGCGCCTGGCTGACTCAGTCGGTGGAGCCTGAGACTCTTGATCTTAGGGCCTGGAGTTCAAGCCCCACATTCGGGGTAGAGATTACTTAAAAGTAATTGTTTAAATGAACTTGTTGGAAGAAGGGGTCAGGTAGCTGAGAGACCTGCCTTTTGGCCTCATCTTCCCAGTGATTCTCCTTAACCCCCAAATCCAGAGCACTTTGGAAATTGCCACTAATCCACCCCTGTCATTTTTCAGATGGGAAAAGATAAGAGTTTCCAAAAGCAGATCGACCAGCAGGGCTGAGATGGGCAGAGCCCAGGCCTCCCTTCTCGCATTTTCCCTTCCTGCCTACCTGAGCAGACGGTATGCAGATAGGCCCCATCTCCCCAGGTGAGCTTTGTCCAGGCCCTTGAGGGGGCCTGAGGGAAATGACTATCATTCTTGGAAGGTGGGCAAGTAGCTGAGGCCTCAGATTCATGGCCTCTTGTGCTAGGCATAGACTTTCCTTAACACCCCCAGCCGCACCCCCACCCACACAGCAATGCTGCAAGAGGATCTGGGCAGGGAAATGCTGAGGGATGGCCAGTCAGGAGGGGGCCCTGAGGTCAGCTTGGTGGCTGGCCTGCCGTTGAGCGGGTGGGGGCAGTCACTATGGAAAGCCCCCTTTTCCGCCCACACACCCTGTATGTCCAGTTCCAAACTCACTGGGGAACTCCACAAAGCCAACTCCTTTTTGGCTAAAGATAGAGCTACTTTCCACTAAGGAGGCATGGTTCAGGGCACAGGTTCAAATCCCAGCACTTCCAGTGTATGACGCCTTAGACAAATCTCTTAACCTCTGTGCCTCACTCTTCTCATCTGTAAAATGGAGAAGTAAATGAGTTGGTTATCTGTAAAGTGTTTACAAGGATGCCTAGCATACAAAGCTGCCTCAGTGTTATCTCTCCTGTGGTGATTGCTGACACACTGACAGGGCCGGTTACTGCTCCTTTATCTCCTCTGAGTGGAAACTGCACGTCCCACCCCGAGGGACACATTTCCTGTCTGCACAAAGCCGCTTCAGGCGTCAGGGCGGCCGTGATTTCCCCGTAAGCCCTTCCCCACGCGCCCAGCAGAGGGCACTCTTCACCCGAACCTTGGGACGGCCGCGCGCCTTCCAGCCTGGAGACCCGGGGGCAAGGTCCACCGGAAGGGCGTCTGAGGGCGGAGCCGTCCCGCCAGCTGGCCCGCGCCTTGCGCGGGAGTCCGAGGTGTGTCAGCAACTGCCGTGTACGCTCTGGTGGGAAGAGTGGTGGCGGTGGGCGGCAGTCAACATTGGGCGATGACTGGTCATGCCCTCCATGTGCCCAGAATCAGTTACCTACATTTCTCCCACCAACATCCCCGGGAGAGTTTTCATGCTTCCCTTTGTAAAAGGAAATTGAGAATAAAGAGAGTAAAGGCCATACACAGACAGGAAGTGATAGAGACAGTTTTGGGGTCCAAGTCTCCTTGATTCCCAAGTATGAGCTCTTTTTACTGTTAAGAATAAAAACTCCAGGGACGCCTGGCTGGCTCAGTTGGTGGAGCCTGAGACTCTTGATCTTGGGTTGTGAGATCCATGCCAACCATGGTGTAGAGATTACTTAAAAATAAAGTCTTTAAAAAAGAAGAAGAATAGGGGCGCCTGGGTGGCTCAGTCAGTTAACGTATGCCTTTGGCTCAGGCCATCATACCCGGGTCCTGGGATCGAGCCCCACATCGGTCTCTGAGCAGAGACTGCAGCTATAATGGGGTGTGGGAGCAGGCAGGCTGTGGGAGAGGGTCTTCATATAGGGCATAGGGCCCCCTATGCAAGGCAGAGTTGCCCCCCCCACCCAGACCTTGAGACTCTGAGGCTCTGACACACAAAAGCCACAGCACTTCCAACCACTTCTGGGGCCCCCAAGAATATGTGGGGGCGTTGCCCCAGTGCGTTTTTGTTCATTCATTTAACAACTATTTGCCGAGCATGTGTTCTGTGCCGGGCACTGGTCTAGGTGCTGGAGATAGAGAAATGCAGAAAATATTCAAAATCCCAGCCCTAATAGTGTGTAGGGCCCACATACCATATGAGTTGACTGAACTGTTAAAGGTAGTCTATCTTCCTACTGGAACAAGCATGTCTTCACAGCGATCTGGATCTTCAGACATCTGAAGTACTGGTCCAGAATGTGACTGCACAGGCAGAGTTAGCCCTCAGCCCAGGAGCAATGGTCAGTCCACTTTTCTACACCCCCACCCCCACCAGGCTCTATCCCATACCATGAGGTTCCTGTGTGTACACCCCAGCCCACGCATCCAAGCTTTGTCCACTGATCCCCATAGACAGCCTTCCATCCGCTGGGCCTAGGAATATACACCTGGGCTATGTTGGCTGCCCTTTGGACAGCCCTGGGAAGGGCCTGGGACCATTTGGGCAGGGAATGGTCTAGAGGGCAGGGAGGTGGACCCAGGTTCTAGCAGTCTCAACTTGGCTTCCTGGAAGGACGGGAGGGCCAGAGCAGGGCCTTCTGAAGCACAGTGCAGAGGCCCTTCTAGGCCAGTCTAAGGGCGATCCAGCTAACATTCAGTGGGAGAGAGACCATAAACAAGACAAATCAGTAAAATACATGGAACAGTGAAAGGTGAAGCTACAGAGGAAGATCAAGTTGGGAAGGGGGGCAGGAAGGACAGGCTGGGGGTGGGGCTCAGTTCTAGTAGTCAGGGAGGGCCTCACTGAGAAGGTGGCATTTGAGTAAAGACTGGAGGATACTAGAGAGCAAGTATGTTTGAATAAGAGGAACAAGTGCAAAGGCCCTGAGGCAGGAGTGTGCTTGGTGGGATTCAGCAGGGAGGCCAGTGTGGTTGGAGCAGAGAAAGAGCAAGAGTGCCCTGAGATGAAGTTAGACAGGTAAGGAGGGGGGGCCTGGGGGGGCCCAGTCCTGGGCCCCCGCCTCCACTCCAGGGCTGGCGGCTGAGTCCAAGAAGTCCTGGGAAAAGGCCTGACTCAGCAACCTGGGTTCTATCCCAGAGCTGGCAAAACCTGATTCCCCCCTGCTCCATCCTCAGCCACTGAGGAGGCACCAGCCAGGACCTGTCCAGGCCTGCGGCAGCTGCAAAGCTGGCAGGCAGGAGCTGCAAGATTCTTCTCTCTCAGGAGGGGAGCCTGGTGGGAAAGGGTCCCCAGAGTCCGGTGGGGCAGAGTCCTGGTGAAGAGTGCAACCCCTAGGGGTGGCAGAATGGGTGTGACTCACCTGAGGGAGTGACCTCTCCAAGCCTCGGTTTCCTAAGACAGCCCCTCTCTCCAAGGGCTGGGAGGGAACACTTGGAAGGCACTCTGCGCTCGGCCCGGGGGTGCAGGCCTCCCTCCACTGCTTGTCCTTAGGCCTCCTCCAAGGTCGGCCTGGCCCGCGGCTGCCCCAGCATTCCTGTGCCCACTGCCCAGCCGGCCGCAGGGGTGTGGCAGGCCTGGCAAGGAGTCCGAGAGGGAATGGGTGCGTCAGGAATGCTGGGGCTGGCTTCCCTCCATTCCGTCCCCGCTGCCTTCCGGTAAAGCCGGGCCAGTGGGTGTGTGTGTCACTCTGTGTCACCCTAGAGCCTGACAACAGAGGCGCTGTGGGGAAACAATGCTAAGTGATGCCAGGAATTGTTATCATTAGAGCTCCAATGAATTAGGCACCTACCAGGTACCAGGCGATATGCTAGATTCCTCTCCAAAGCAAAACCAGAGTTCTAAAATTTCCACAGGACCCAACCCCTTTGCCTCTGGGACCTTACCCCCTGCTGCTCTTTGTCTTCAGCTTCCTGCTTCTTCGGCCTCCTGCTTCTTCGGAACTAGCCTAGGCCGGCTCCCACCTCCGGGCCTTTGCATTTGCTGTGCCCTCTGCCTGACATGCTGTTCCCCCCCAGATATCTCAGGGCTCCCTCACCTCCTTCAGGCGTCATCCAAATGTCAACCTGTCAGATATTCTGTCCCTGGATTTACCCTCTTTAGAATTGGCAACCCTGCCCCTCCCACCCTGCCTTATTTTTCTATAGCTTTTATTATTTCCTACCTTACTGTACTATATATTTTATCTATTGTCCTATTTCGTTTTTCTCCTCCCCCCACCCTTTGAAGATTAGCTCCATGAGAAGAGGGATTTTTGTCCCTCTTCATCATCACTCCTACATCCTCAACCCACAGAGTAGTCACTGGAACATAGTAGGTAGTCGGGAAATATTTATTAAATAAAGGAGCTTTACAACTCTCCAGGGCAGGTTTTATACATTCCTTTTTGGAAATGAGGAAACTGAGACCCAGGGAGGCAGGGCAAGTCACCTGTGGTCATGTGCAGATGGTAGGCAGCAGAGCTGAGAGAATCCAGAAATAGCATGTGTGACATCTCATTTAACCCTGACAGCCTGGAACAGTAATGATCAGCCCATTTTACAGAGGAGCAAACTGAGTCTGGAGTGGGGCACAGATGGGAGAAGAAGTTGGTTCTGTCTGTTCTGACCAAGCCGTTGTTTCCTGGAAGGTGGGCTGATATTAGGTGATACATGAGGCAGGTATTGAAGTATTAAATGATCCTAAATCACACAGAAAGAAAGGTATTCCATATTCAATTTTCTTTCAGTTCTTCTGCTTGCATCAAGGAGAGTCCTTTTTGTGCTTAGCAAGTCTAAGGACTTAAGACTTACAGTTCTCTCTCTTAACCAGAGAAAGAAAGCCTAGAACAACATTGTTCTGTCATTTTATTTATATTTACTCTCTAGGTGTGGCAAATGATGCTCGTTTTTCATTTACACTATTGTAATGTTTTTCTTTCTTTTTTTAATGTTTTTCATTTAAAATATATTTCCTAAAAATTTTTTAATTAAAAATTTTTTTAAAATAAATAATTTCCTTAAGTTTTAAATACTAAACCCATTTAAAGAAACAAAAGTAAAGATTAGTAAAGTTAGAACTCAGGGATGCCATAAACAGTGGAGGTGGTATTTCAAAGAATGAAGCTGTAAAATTGAAATCCATGCTCTACATTTTATATGTTCTTTCGAAGAGTATTCACTTTCTTTGGAGGTGGTGGCAATTTACATCCAGAAAGTAAAAGAAAAATTATTTCTAATTTGGGTGTTAAAAGTTGCCTGGGGCGCCTGGGTGGCTCAGTCGTTAGGCGTCTGCCTTCCGCTCGGGTCATGGTCCCAGGGTCCTGGGATTGAGCCCCGCATCAGGCTCCCTGCTCATCAGGAAGCCTGCTTCTCCCTCTCCCACTCCCCCTGCTTGTGTTCCCTCTCTCGCTGTGTCTCTGTCAAATAAATAAATAAAATCTAAAAAAAAAAAAAAGTTGCCTACAGTGCAAGGGAGAGTAGGAGGGAACTTTAGGGGTTGGAGAAATCCAGGAAGTCTTCCTGAAGGAGGAAGCCCTTTGAGTTGGCCTTAAAGGATGTATAGGAGTTAGATAAGGGCTGAAAGAAAGAAGCATTCCATTCTTTCACTTGCCATCAACCTGTTGTGCAGATAAGAAAACTGACACTCAGATAGTAGCTATAGCAAGAGATAGGGAGCCCAGTCTGACTTGGGTCTTGAGGGAACCCAGTGAAGTAGAAAATAAACCAAGCCAAGCCAAGAGGGGTGGGACCAGGGTAGCAGGGTAAGGGGGGAACAACAAGGACCAGGGTGGCAATGGGGGTGGGGAAGAGATGACAAAAGAAGAAGTTTTGGGCTTGAGACAGTAAGGAGCCCCAGTGGGCTTTGGAAAAGGGGAGAAGCCCCCTTTGGAAAAGGGGAGAAGCAGACTGCTAGGCAGAGTGCCTATGAGCATGAGCTCTGAAGCCCCACTGCCTGGGTTCAAGTTACTCTCTGCCACTCAGGACAAGTTATCAATTCCTCTGTTCATTAAGAAGGGGATAATGAGAGTACAGTCCTCACAGTTGCTACAACAATGAAATTAGTTAACGGATGTAACACACTTTGCACATAGCAAAAACTCAATAAATATTAATCCGTATAGTTTTTGTTATTAACTCTAGGGTGGGCTAGAAAAAAAAGAAGAGGTTGGAGTCAAGGATGCTGATCAAAAGACTGCCACCTCTGTGCCTCAGTTTCCCATTTGAATCACCTGCTCTCCGGGGGGTTCTCCTTTCCAGCTCTATGAGGTGTGGGAGCCCACGGAGCACTGGAAAGAACACCCACTAAAACTCGGTGCCTGCCTCATCATTCAGCAAATGTTTTTTGAACCTCTACTGAGTGCCAGGCCCCAGGGATATATGGAAAAACAAGACAACCCCACCCCATGCCTCCTTCATAAAGCTCTAGACTGCAGGAAAAGACCAGGAGGAAACAGGCAATTACAATGCAGGCTGATCTTAACCTGACCTGGTGTGGAGTCAGGGAGGGCTTCCCAGAAGAGGCAATACCCATGGGACGCCTTGGTGCCTCAGTCGGTTAAGTGTCTGCTTTGGCTCGGGTCGGGATCCCAGGGTTCTGGGGTGGAGTCCCAGGTAGGGCTCCTTGCTCCTGCTTCTCCCTCTGCCTGCCGATACCCCTCCTTGTGCGCTCGCTCTCTCTCTCTCCCCGCCGCCGACAAATAAATAAATCTTAAAAAGAAAAAAGAGGCAACACCCAAGCTGATACTTGAGGGTTGTAGTTTGTCAGGGGCTGAAGAAGGAGATCAGGAGGAACAGCATGTGCTCAACGGGGAGGGGGCATGACCAAATTGTTGCTCTAGAATGATCCCTCTAGCATGTGTCCTAGATATACTTGCATATATGCAAAATTCCAGATGGACAAGGCCACTTACCCTTGTAGTTGTTCCATTGTCTGTAAGAGCAAGAGATTGGTAACAACCCTTCTCAGGCGTTCATCTATCTGCGGGGGACCTGCTTAAATAAACTCTTGCACATTCATGGCATGGTAAAGCTATGATATTCTGCAACTGAAAGCAAAGGAGGACGCTCTTTATGCACTGATGTGGAAAGATTTCTAAGGTATCTTGCCAAGTGAAAAAGCAAGTTGGAGGACAATGTGTAAAGTGTGCTACTTTTTGTGTAAAAAACAAAAAAAAGGAAAATGAGACTATGAATTTTTTTTTTATTTAAACATGCAGAGAGAAACTCAAGGATAGACTAGAATAGCCATCCAGTAGAATTTTCTGTGATGATAGAAGTGTTCTATATTTGTGCTGACCAACAGTGTAGCCACTAGCCACACTTGGCACTTATAATGTGACTAGTATGACTGAGGAACTGAATTTTCTTTCATTTAACTTAATTATAAAATTTAAATCTAAATAGCCACATGTGGAGGGACGCCTGGCTGGCTCAGTTGGAAAAGCATGCAACTCTTGATCTTGGGGTCATGAATTCCAGACTCACATTGGGGGAAGAGATTACTTATAAGTGAATGAATGATTACTTATAAATGAATGAATGAGTGAATGAATGAATGAACTTTAAAAAGCCACATGTGGAAAGGGGAATTTACCAGCTCAGAAGACAGTGCTGTCACCCAAGCAGGGGTGATGATGGGTGGGACAAGGGTGTAGACCGAAGTGGGTAGATTCAGGAATATTTGGGGGGATTGGATGGCTGATCAAATGTGGGTTGATCAGTGAGTGCAAGGATGGAGTTAGAAGGGCACCTGGCTGGTTCATTCTGTAGAGCATGTGACTCTCGATCTTGGGGTTGTCAATTCAAGCCCCACATTGGGGTAAGATTTTATTTAAAAATAATAATAATAATAAATAAGTAAATAAGAACTTACAGACTAGATGTTCAAGTTTCTGGCCTAAGCAACTGATAATGGTGCCATTTTCTGAAATGAAGAAAATAAAAAGAGGACAGGTTAGAGAAGAGCAATGATGACTTTGGTTTTGGACGTGCTTGTATTTTGAACATTTTGAGGTGCCTGTGGGACATGTGAATGAATGCCGAGGCTCAGGTGCAATGAAGTCGTAGGGAATCAGGCTGTGGGAGAGGTCTGGGCTGCACAAAGGCATGAGGACCCTAAAGGGAGGGACATCCGTGTTAGCTTCCCATATCATCCTGCTTCCCACTAGAGATGGAAGAAGGAAGTTGCCACTGGTTGGAGAGGAAGAATAAAGGAGAAGTGGTGGCCCCTTCAAGCATTTTACTTCATAGTTCCCATCTCTGTGGACTGGTTTCCTGGGGAGAGAAGTAAAAGCAGAGGGGTGAGGCCTGAGTACAGGGCATGGAGGAGAAGCTTCAGGGACCCAGCTGTGTCATTTCATGAGTTTCCAGACAGTTGGGAAGCAGGGGGAGTAAGAGGAACAAGATACCCTGTCTAGCCCTGGTGGTTCCTCGTGGGCCCGGCAGTGAGAAAACGTGGGGACGGGAAAGTAAGATGTCAGTGGCCCAACCCCTGTGGTGAAAATCTAAGAGAGCACCTCCATCCTGCATCACTCCACAAATCAATGAGTCTGTGAAAGTTTCAACAAGAGCAGCTGAAAAGCTCAATTACAAGTAGCCAATGAGAACTTCAAAAGGAAATGATAATAAGTACAGCTATGAGAGTAATAATAATAATCCCCTTGTCTCAAGAGCTTAAGAAAACTTGGAAAAACCAGGTAATCTGCAGTGTACTTTCTTTTTCCTTTTATCCCACTCCAAGCAGGTGGCCAGAGCAATCTAATCTCTTTAAGATACATATCTGGGACGCCTGGGTGGTTCAGTCGTAAGCGTCTGCCTTTGGCTCAGGTCATGATCTCAGGGTCCTGGGATCGAGCCCCACATCAGACTCCCTGCCCAGTGGGGAGTCTGCTTCTCCCTCTCCCTCTGTGGTTCCCCCTGCTCGTGCTCTCTCTCAAATAAATAAAATCTTTAAAGACACAGATCCAATAACATTCATTGTACTATAGGATAAGGATATTATGACCTCCATTTGACAGGTAAGAGAATGGGGAGGGGTGCTCAACTGGCTCAGTCAGTGAAGTATGTGACTCTTGATCTTGGGGTTGTGAGTTCAAGCCCACGTTGGGGGCAGAGATTACTTAAAAATAAAATCTTTTGGGGTGCCTGGGTGGCTCAGTCATTAAGCGTCTGCCTTTGGCTCAGGTCATGATCCCAGGGTCCTGGGATCGAGCCCCGCATCGGGCTCCCTGCTCAGCGGGAAGCCTGCTTCTCCCTCTCCCACTCCCGCTGCTTGTGTTCCCTCTCTCGCTGTATCTCTCTCTGTCAAAATAAATAAAAAATCTTAAAAAAAAATAAATCTTTTAAAAAATAAATAAGAAAAAAAATGGGGATAAGAAAGGTAGGAAAACAGCAGAGATTTGAACTCAGGATTTCCTAATCCCAAGGTCCTTAATGCAGTCCACTTCTGGGCCCAATGCATCATCCTCCCTTCCCTGGCATTTCTCTCCCCCTCTGCTGTTGGCTCCTGGCCAGTGTCCGCCACCCTCCCCTCCTGATACTTCTCCACCCTTCCGTTCTATGCTCCTTCCCTCTCTATGTCTCAATGGAAATGAAGTCAAGATTGTTTCTGGTGGAATGCACTTTATGATCCTTGAGAAATATTTTAAATGTGGATCTCGTGTATTTCCATTAAGGAAAAAACAATAAAATCAAGTCATTTCATTCTTAGGTGTCACTCTCTTTTTATTTCCCCTAGTAATTCAGTTGACCCTCAATTAAAGAGGAAAAGTTCCCCTAATCCTAATCAACAAGTATATCAGGTTGCTCTTGCTCCTGCTGGCTGGGGTCAGGAGCAAGTTTATTTCTCCAGGGGTATTAGACATCTTGACTCATGAGCCGCCAGGGAATAACTTGAGGTTTTTAATTTCAAGTGTTTCAAACGGCTGCTTACAGACACCCTGCCCGTCTCTCTGTGCCCACCAGATTTCTTGCTTAGACAATTACAATGGCTTTTGAGTTTTGCTGCCTCTCAAGAACTACTCCTCCCCCCATCTGTGCCAGAGTGACCTTTCCAGAACATAGATCTCATCATGTCCCTTCTTTGCTTAAGCACTTCTGTTCCGTTCCCATGACCTACTAGATGAAGTCCAAGTAGGCTGTCATGTGAAGCCCTCCAAAAACCCTGGCCTAAATTGACCTTCCAGCTGTAATTCTTGCCCACCCATAACCTCTCCCCAGGTACAGACCCCATAGGCCACACTGGACAATTCACTCTTCCAGAACATAGGCTCTCCTGT
Source organism: Mirounga angustirostris (assembly GCF_029215605.1). NCBI lineage: Eukaryota > Metazoa > Chordata > Mammalia > Carnivora > Phocidae > Mirounga > Mirounga angustirostris. Next base: position 17,374,729 of record NW_026991724.1, on the reverse strand, counting down.
TGCCTCTCCTTTGCTTGCGCTGTTCCCCTACCTGGGTGTCTTTCCTTCCCATCCCACCCTTCCCTGAATCTGATAAACTCTTCCAAACATTTCCTCTGCAAAGCCTTCCATATTATCCTGGGAGAGTCAGAATTAGCTGCTCCCTTGACTTTTAGTTCCTTACTCTAAGTAGAGCTCAGGAGAGTCTAACTCTAATGCATATTTGTGTCCATCTCCCTCTTTAGGTCTTAAGCTAACTCAGAGCCTCTGCCTTAACATCCCCAGCCCACACTCTTTTTTTTTTTTTTTTAATTTTTATGTTTGGTGGGTGCTTGGGTGGCTCAGTCGGTGAAGTGGCTGCCTTTGTTTTTTTTTGTTTTTTTTAAAGATTTTATTTATTTATTTGACAGAGAGAGATATAGCGAGAGAGGGAACACAAGCAGGGGGAGTGGGAGAGGGAGAAGCAGGCTTCCTGCAGAGCAGGAAGCCCAATGTGGGGCTCGATCCCAGGACCTGGGATCACGACCTGAGCTGAAGGGAGACGCTTAATGCCTGAGCCACCCAGGTGCCCTGAAGTGGCTGCCTTTGACTCAGGTCATGATCTCAGGGTTCTGGGATCGAGCCCCCCCCCCCCATCGGCTCCCTGCCCTCAGTGGGGGGCCTGCTTCTCCCTTCCCCTGCTTGTAAGCTCTCTCTGTGAAATAAATAAATATTTTTAATTTTTTTTTAAAGATTTTATTTATTTATTTGACAGACACAGCGAGAGAGGGAACACAAGCAGGGGGGGAGTGGGAGAGGGAGAAGCAGGCTTCCTTCGGAGCAAGTAGCCCGATGTGGGGCTCGATCCCAGGACCCTGGGATCATGACCCGAGCCGAAGGCAGATGCTTAACGACTGAGCCACCCAGGCGCCCCTAAATATTTTTTTAGAAAGATTTTACATAACAGTAAGTTAGTAAATAAATAAATAGATTTTTTTTTTCCTAAGTAATCTCTACACCCAACATGGGGCTCAAATTTACAACCCTGACATCAAGAGTCACATGCTCCACTGACTGAGCCAGCCAGGCGCCCCTCCAGCCCACACATGTACCAAAGCACCACACACAGGACCTCCGGGACCCAGGCAGGTGCTGAGAGATGCTGAACTGAAATCCAAGACTGAACACCTCTGAGTCCCATCTTCACATTTCCAGTAAAGGAAGTGAATACCTGGTCTCTCAACTCTCGATACCATTCTGCCCTTCCTTTAGCTTATAGGTGACTTGGTTCCTGCCATAACGTCACTTCTTCCAGGAAGTCTTCGGGTTTGAAGTCTCCCTCCTGTGAGAGTTTCCTTAGCATCTACATTAATGCACTCGTCATTCTGAATTATAAATCCCTCTTTACCTGTCCATCTCCTCCACTCATCTGAGGACCCCTCCCCTCCCTAGGGTAGCAACTGTGGCTCTGGCCCAGGGCAAGTACCTGGTGATAGTTAATAATTAGCACTTTCAGCATGCCTAGTGTGTTTTGAGCACTTTACATATACTTACACATTTAAAAAACAATTTTTTTTTTTAAGATTTTATTTATTTATTTGACACAGAGAGAGAAAGCACAAGTAAGCAGAGAGGCAGGCAGAGAGAGAGGGAGAAGCAGGCTCTCCACCGAGCAGGGAGCCGGACATGGGGCTCGATCCCAGGACCCTGGGATCATGACCCGAGCCGAAGGCAGCCGCTTAACCGACTGAGCCACCCAGGCGCCCCTTTACTTTTTTTAAGTAAACTCTACTACCAACAGGGGGCTCGAACTCACGACCCAGAGATCAGGAGTCACATGCTCTTCCCACTGAGCCAGCCAGGCGCCCCTGTATACTAACTCATTTAAATGCCAGAACAACCCCATGAGGTGGGTATTATTGGCCCCATTTTTCAGAAGGACAAACTGAAGCCAGAGCAATTCTAAACTTGCCCGAAGTCACACAGCCAGGAAGTGAGGGAAGGAGGATTTTAGTCCAGGCCATCTAGATCCAGTGCCGGCTCTTTTTTTTTTTTTTTAGAATTTTTTTTTTTTAAGGTTTTATTTATTTATTTGAGAGACAGAGAGAATGAGAGACAGAGAGAATGAGAGACACAGAGCATGAGAGGGGGGAGGGTCAGACGGAGAAGCAGACTCCCTGCCGAGCAGGGAGCCTGATGCGGGACTCGATCTGGGGACTCCAGGATCAAGACCTGAGCCGAAGGCAGTTGCTTAACCAACTGAGCCACCCAGGCGCCCCCAGTGCTGGCTCTTACCCACTGCATGATATTAACTGCATAAGCGAGTGTACGGAAGTGGAGTTGATGCTAAGGAGCCCAGCACACCCTGGACTCCTGCTCATCTTCCCCCAGGAGACATAGTCCCATGCCAGACTTCAGGGAGTTGCCCAAATGCAAGGCCAAGATCTGTACTAATAAAGCATTCTTGGTGAATAGCATTTTAATAAAGACTTGTTTTCCTCTGCCAGAGAAGCCACCCCATTTCCTGCTACCCCGCAAGTCCTGGGAATGGCTAACATTGCTTTGCTGATGAATAACCTCTGGAGTAGCTTTAGGAACAAAAGACCAAGCACCAAGCCTGCTGTCAAGCCTCCTAAAGACAATCTCCTCTCTCCTTGCTGGTGGGCACAATGTATGGCTCAAAATCCTGAAATATGCACATTATCTTTGACTCAGGAACTCTCTCTGGAGAAATTTATCTTCAGGACCTACTGTACAAGTCATCAAAGGTGTATATATAAAGGGGTTCCTCATAACATTGTTTATAAAAATAAACACTGGAGAAAACCCCAGGTCTATCCAAAAGGCAATTAGTTTAATAAATTATAGGTTTCTAAACAGTGGAAAATTATACAACCATTAAAATGCTATTGGGAATCTGTGTTTATTGATGTGGTAGGCTACCCATGAACAGCTGTTGAGTAAAAACGCAGGTTATTTTATAGAACAGGTAGAGGGGCGCCTGGGTGGCTCAGTCATTAAGCGTCTGCCTTCGGCTCAGGTCATGATCCCAGGGTCCTGGGATCGAGCCCCACATCGGGCTCCCTGCGCTGCGGGAAGCCTGCTTCTCCCTCTCCCACTCCCCCTGCTTGTGTTCCTTCTCTCGCTATCTCTCTCTGTCAAATAAATAAATCTTAAAAAAAAAAAAAATTATAGAACAGGTAGAATTAGGTAGTTTATTCCTGAAGGATACATGGAGCATGGTAACAGTAGTTGCCTTTGGGGAGGGGAACAGAGTGGCTGGGGGACCAGAGAGGAAGAGTTACTTTTTTTTTTTTTTTAAGTAATCTCTACACCCAACATAAATATATATCTGAGTATATCTTGGATAATACTCAAATGTCAACTGTGGTTTACTCTAGGATAACAGGTGATTTTTATTTTAGTTTTTCTTTTTGTTCATCTCTGCATTAAAATTTTTTTCTTGGGGACGCCTGGGTGGCTCAGTCAGTTAAGAATCGGCCTTCTGGGGCGCCTGGGTGGCTCAGTCGTTGAGCGTCTGCCTTCAGCTCAGGTCATGATCCCAGGGTCCTGGGATCAAGCCCCGCATCGGGCTCCCTGCTCCGCGGGAAGCCTGCTTCTCCCTCTCCCACTGCCCCTGGTTGTGTTCCCTCTCTCGCTGTCTCTGTCAAAAAATAAATAAAATCTTAAAAAAAAAAAAAAAAGAATCGGCCTTCTGGGGGCGCCTGGGTGGCTCAGTCGTTAAGCGTCTGCCTTTGGCTCAGGTCATGATCCCAGGGTCGTGGGATCGAGTCCAACATCGGGCTCCTTGCTCAGTGGGGAGCCTGCTTCTCCCTCTGCCACTCCCTGCCACTCTGCCTACTTGTGATTCCTCTCTCTCTGTGTCAAATAAATAAATAAAATCTTTAAAAAAAAAAAAAAAAAAGAATCTGCCTTCTGCTTGAGTATTGATCCCAGGGTCCTGGGATCGAGTCCCGCATGGGCTCCTTGCTCAGCGGGGAACCTGCTTCTCCCTCTGCCTGCCGTTCCCCCTGCTTGTGCTCACTCTCTCTTTTTCTTTCTCTCTCTGACAAGTAAATAATTAAAATCTTAAAAAAAAAAAAAAAAAGACTCACTCTCCTTCCTTTTCTGAATCTCCGGGACACTCTGTCCCTATCTATATTCTCTACCTCTTCAATAAACTCTGTTCTCACTTCCTCTTAGCTCCTGTTTGATTTCTATCCTGTGTGAAGCCAAGGACCCTCTTGGATGGTCCTATGGGATCCCACTCTGGGTCCTTGGACCCAACCAGCCTGCATCAAAAATGGTCTGCAGGGGCGCCTGGTGGCTCGGTCAGTTAAGCATCCGACTCTTGATTTCAGCTCAGGTCATGATCTCAGGGTCCTGGGATCGAGTCCCATGTCTGGCTCCCTGCTCATTGGGGAGCCTGCTTCTCCTTCTCCCTCTGCCCCTCCCCCTGCTCATGTTCTCTCTCGCTCTTGCTCGCTGTCAAATAAATAAATAAAATATTTAAAAATATATATTTAGGGGCGCCTGGGTGGCTCAGTTGTTAAGCATCTGCCTTCGGCTCAGGTCATGATCCCAGGGTCCTAGGATCGAGCCCCACATCCGGCTCCTTGCTCAGCAGGGAGCCTGCTTCTTCCTCTCCCTCTGCCTGCCTCGCCCTGCTTGTACTCTCTCTCTGTCAAATAAATAAATAAAATAAATATATATATTTTAAAAAAAGGGAAAATATATGGTGCTCAGCATTAGTCATTGAGTAAATGCAAACTGAAACCAGAATAAGATAACCACCATACAGCTTTTAGAATAGCTTGAATTCATTTATTTATTATTTATTTTTAAAGATTTCATTTATTTATTTGATAGAGACACAGCGAGAGAGGGAACACAAGCAGGGGGAGTGGGAGAAGCAGGCTTTCCCCTGAGCGGGAAGCCCGATGCGGGGCTCGACCCCAGGACCCTGGGATCATGACCTGAGCCGAAGGCAGATGCTTAAGGACTGAGCCACCCAGGCGCCCCAGAATGGCTTGAATTTAAAAGACTTACCATACTTTGGGGCACCTGGCTGGCTCAGTCAGTAGAGCAGTAGACCATATGACTCTTGATTCTGGGCTGTGAGTTTGAGCCCTACGTTGGGTGCAGAGATTACTTACAATCTTTTTTTTTTTTTTTTTTAAGATTTTATTTATTTTTTAGAGAGCGAGCGAGAGAGAAACATCATGGGAGGGGAGAGGGTCAGAGGGAGAAGCAGGCTCCCCAGCTGAGCTGGGAGCCCGATGCGGGACTCGATCCCAGGACCCCGGGATCATGACCTGAGCCGAAGGCAGACGCTTAACCATCTGAGCCACCCAGGCGCCCTACTTACAATCTTTTATTTTTTTTTGAGGCTACTTAAAATCTTTAAAAAAGAAAAAGGACCTTGCCTTTTATCTAGTTCAGTTTTGTTTATTTGTTTTTGTTTTCCCCCTGATTTTAATTAAAATCCTGCAGTGGCTCCTCATTGCTCTGAGGACACAGTCCCAGCTGCTGACCACGAGTAACAGCACCAAGCACTCTCCTTACCTGCCTGTTGGGTCTAGTCTCCTGCATCTCCCTCCTCCAGCCAGACTGAACTACCTGAAAATTCTGAGCCTTCTTTTCTGGGCTTTTGTCCAGGTGGTGACTTCTGGCACTCTGGCTAACTCAGATGTCGCTTCCCCCAGGAAGCCTTCCCTGAGCACCTTGTACCCTCCCATCATGTGACTTGTTAATCTTGAATCATTGTGGTAGTCTCCTACTGATATGGCTATTCTAGTTCTGAGGTACTCTACTGAAATTTTTCCATATCATTGGCAATCAGCTGCTTCCCTGAGTCCTTCAAGTGCTCCCCACACCTGGGGGGCTATCTCCTGTGCCCCCCAGATGTCCCTGCCACCCAGGGGCCTGGGCCCCCTGCTCTGTTGTTTATTTTGAGTGGCCTGGTGCCCAGGTTCTACGAGTTGTTAAATATTATTAATGTCATTGTTGCTTATTGCCCAGGATTGTAAATCCCTGGTTCCCTTGTCTGTTTATTCCACCTGAGCAAAAGCTCCTTGAGGGCAGGAAGGCACTCCCCTCACCAGCAAAACACTTGGCACATGCTCGGTGCCCAGTGAGTGTTTACCAAATGAATGAACGGATGGGTGAGTGAGTGAATGCAGCCTGAGAAGTTGCAGAGTCACTCGGGAAAACTATGGGCCCCTCCCCACCCTCAGTCTGGACTCTGGAGTTTCTTCCTGCCATGGAAACCTTGCTCTTTGCCCAGGTTTTATCACTGTGCTAGTCTACACCCCTGCAGGAGGCTCCTTCCACTGGCCACCGCCTGGCTCGGCTTGACCTTCCCTTCCTGCGAAACTTGGATTCTCGCCAAGAAGTGCTGATCCTGGGAGGATGAAGATGTATCCCTTTCTTTCGTGAACCCATGAGTAGACAAGCACACACGTGCACACATGCACAAGCAAACACATGCATGCACAGGACCATCTACATGCTCACTGACTGTGGTAAGGTGACCACCTCAGCCTGGTTTAACCCGAGGTTCCCTGGTTTCAACACTGAGGGTCCTACACTCCAGGAGCCCCCTCTGTCCCTGGCAAACAGGGATGGTCTCTCTAGCACTGGGTTTGTTGGCTCATTCTTCATGGACAGTGGAGGAGTGATGGTCTTCAGGATGGACTTCTGTGTTGCTGGTGCTGAGCTCCGGACCTGGCACACAGTGGGTTTGCCCAGCTCCGCCACTTGTTAGCCATGAAAAATCCTTTCACCTCTTGGTCTCCTCAAGAGGGGACAGCATAGTGTCTTCTTCACAGAGGTGCATGAGTCAGTAACACTAAAAATGCCTGGTACTAGCTCCTGGAACACACGGAGTGTTATATAAATGAGAGCCATTATTATTATAATTATATATGTATGTGGATGAAAGGTTTCTAGATTTTTCCATTTGTGAAACAAACAAAACCAGTAGGAGGTATAGGACTACAAAACTCACCCCTTGGGGCGCCTGGGTGGCTCAGTCGTTAAGCGTCTGCCTTGGGCTCAGGTCATGATCCCAGGGTCCTGGGATCGAGCCCCGTGTCGGGCTCCCTGCTCAGCGGGAAGCCTGTTTCTCCCTCTCCCACTCCCTCTGCTGTGTTCCCTCTCTCGCTGTCTCTCTCTCTCTCTGTCAAATAAATAAATAAAATCTTAAAAAACAAAAAACTCACCCCTCTGCTAAGCTTGCTCTTAGCAAAACTCTCCTCCCCACTTAAAAAAGAAAACAGCTTTATTCTTTTTTTTAAATTTTTATTTATTTATTTTTTTAAAAGATTTTATTTATTTATTTGAGACAGAGAGAATGAGAGAGAGAGAGAGCACATGAGAGGGGAGAGGGTCAGAGGGAGAAGCAGACTCCCTGCCGAGCAGGGAACCCAATGCGGGACTCGATCCAGGGACCCCAGGATCACGACCTGAGCCGAAGGCAGTCGCTCAACAAACTGAGCCACCCAGGCGCCCTGAAAACAGTTTTATTCTGATAAAATTCATAAACCACACAATTCACCTATTTAAAGCATTCAGTTCAGTGGGTTTTAGTGTGTTCACAAGGTTGTGTGATCATCACCACAATCTTTTTTTTTTTTCATCACCACAATCTAAGTTTAGAACATATGCCTCCCTCTAAAAGGGAAGTGCCATCCCCATTAGCAGTCGCTCCCAATGTCCCTCTTACCCCCCAATCCTGCCAGCCCTAGGCAACCACTAATCTATTCTCTGTCTCTGTGGATTTGCCTGTTCTGGACCTTTCCTAAAAATGGACTCATACAATACGTGGCCTTTTGTGTCTGGCTTCTTTCACTCAGCATATCATGTTTCCAAGGTTCATCCAGGTTGTAGTGTACATCAGAGCTCCGTTCCTTTTCATAGCCAATGGCCCACCACCCTCCTTCAATCCCTTTTAGATATATCTAGAAAGGGTTAAACACTTACCCTAGTCAGAACAAGTTTGCACTTGTGGAGGCAGAGACCAAAGGCTTTTTTATTTTTGCTATGCCTGTTTCTATCTTATTTATTATATCTTACATTTTTCTCTTTCCTTTCCTTGTTGCTTTTTCTTTACCTTAAAAAAATTTTTTTTTAGATTTTATTTGTAAGTAATCTCTACACCCAATGTGGGGCTCTTACTACAACCCTGAGATCAAGAGTCGCATGCTCCCTTGGGGCATCTGGGTGGCTCATTCAGTTAAGCATGTGACTCTTGATTTTGGCTCAGGTCATGATCTCAGGGTCATGGGATCCAGCCCTGCATCTAGCTGGGAGCTCAGCGGGGAGTCTGCTTGAGATTTTCTCTCTCCATCTCCCTCTGCCCCGCCCCCTGCACATGGGTGTTCTTTCTCTCGCGCTAAAATAAATAAATCTTTAAAGAAAAAAAAAAAGAGTTGCATGCTCCAGCGACTGAACCAGCCAGACACCACTTACGTTTTCTTTCTTTTAAAGGGATAATATTTCAAAAATTTTTAGAAGAATAAATATATCACATATGCGTTATAAACCATAATAATGTAATGGGTAGGGTCGTGTGGGTGGCTCAGTCAGTTAAGCATCTGACTCTTGATCTTCTCTCATGTCTTGATCTCAGGATCGTGAGTTCAAGCCTTGCATTGGGCTTCACACTGGGCATGGAGCCTACTTAAAAAAAAAATAGAAAATAATAAATAATGTAATGGGTAATCGTGAGCTCACCACTCACCCCAAATTTCCCTCTCCACAGAAATATCTGTTTGGGGGCGGCTGGCTGGCTCAGTGGGAAGACCATGCAACTCTTAATCTCTGGGTCATGAGTTTGAGCCCCATGTCGGGTGTGGAGATTACTTAAATAAAAAACACTGTGGGGTGCCTGGGTGGCTCAGTTGGTTGAGCGTCTGCCTTAGGTTCAGGTCATGATCCCAGGGTGCTGGGATCCAGCCTGGTGTGGGCTTCCTGCTCAGTGGGAGTCTGCTTGTCCCTCTCTGTTTGTCTCTCCCCTCCCAACACTATCGCCTTTGCCCCCACTCCTGCTCTCTCTCTCACTCACTGTGTCTCTCAATAAATAAATAAAATCTTAAAAAAGAAAAAACACTTAAAAAAAAAAAAGAAATATCTGTGGATGAGGATTTGGAGTCCTCACCAAACTTCCCAGCTTCCTTCTCAAGAGATTTCCAGTTTTTTCCCCCCATTTTTTTTTTTAAAGATTTTATTTATTTATTTGACAGAGAGAGAGACAGCTAGAGAGGGAACACAAGCAGGGGGAGTGGGAGAGGGAGAAGCAGGCCTCCCGCCGAGCAGGGAGCCCAACGCGGGGCTTGATCCCAGGACCCTGGGATCACGACCCGAGCCGAAGGCAGACGCCTAATGACTGAGCCACCCAGGCGCCCCTCCCCCAATTTTTAATAGTTATATATTATTCATAATATTTACATCTTGTTCTGTGACTATAATTAAGTCTTTTGTGCTTTGTTGGGAAGTTGAATCTAAAAACTGAAAAGCAGGGGCGCCTGGGTGGCTCAGTCGTTAAGCGTCTGCCTTTGGCTCAGGTCATGATCCCAGAGTCCTGGGATCGAGCCCCGCGTCGGGCTCCCTGCTCGGCAGGAAGCCTGCTTCTCCCTCTCCCACTCCCCCTGCTTGTGTTCCCTCTCTCACTGTCTCTGTCTCTGTCAAATAAATAAAATCTTTAAAAAATAAAATAAAATAAAATAAAAACTGAAAAGCAGGGGCGCCTGGATAGCTCAGTGGGTTGGTTGAGCGCCTGCCTTCGGCTCAGGTCATGATCCCAGAGTCCTGGGATCCAGCCCTGCATGGGGCTCTCTGCTCAGCGGGAAGCCTGCTTCTCCCTCTTCCTCTGCCTACTGCTTCCCCTGCTTGTGCTTTCTCTCTCTCTCTCTCTCTCTATCAAATAAATAAATAAATCTTTGGAAAAAATTTTTTAAAAATTAAAAAAAAAACTGAAAAGCAATACACAGCATCATGATTCCGTAAATGTTAGTCATTTGAGAACCCCTGGCTCCCAAGAGAAGGAAAAGTGAACCTGGTCAGTGACACAATTTCCAGTATCAAGAAGCTCAAAGTTATAGTATGTATGTATGTATGTATTTAAAAGATCTTATTTGAGAGAGAGAGAGAAAGAGCACGAGCCATGGGGAGGGGCAGAGGGAGAGGGAGAAGCAGACTCCCCACGGAGCCTGGAGCCTGACTTGGGGCTCAATGTGGGGCTCCATCCTAGAACCCTGGGATAGTGACCTGAGAGAAGGCAGACACTTAACTGACTGAGCCACCCAGCCATTCCACCAAAGACCTAGTTTTTAGAGGCACAAGGAAAAACTAATTGATCCTTCCAGGCTAACTGAGTTATTTTATTTTATTTTATTTTATTTTTTTTTAAAAGATTATTTATTTATTTATTTATTTATTTATTTGAGAGAGAGAATGAGATAGAGAGAGCATGAGAGGGGGGAGGGTCAGAGAGAGAGGCAGACTCCCTGATGAGCAGGGAGCCCGACGTGGGACTCGATCCCGGGACTCCAGGATCATGACCTGAGCCGAAGGCAGTTGCTTAACCAACTGAGCCACCCAGGCGCCCTAACTGAGTTATTTTACAGACAGGATTTCATTGGCAGAGGCTGGAGGGTGGGCCTTGACACAAGTGAAGGGAAGAGGAGGAGGGGCTTTCTCTCTCCACGTGCACGCGGGGATGGCTTCCTGGGCTCCGAGAGGAGGAGTGGGGCCTTCTTTGCTCCTGGGAGACTGGAAGCCCGGCTCTGTGGGGCTGGCCTGCCTGGCGATCCTGCAGCACATTATCTGGCATTCTTGAGATACCAGTTGCAAAGATACCTGTGCAGAGAGAGGGCACCTAGCCAGCCATGGGGCTCCCCCTCTTTCAGCAGGCCTAGGAGAGAGTGAGAAGCTGGAGGGAGCCTGCGGCCCTCGGACTGCACTCCGAGAAAACCCTGAGTGGCATGAAGTGTGGAAATAGTTAATGTTCATCTAGCACTTCCTGTGTGCCACCTTCACTTACGTTTCTCACAACCACCCAACAAGGTAGGTGCTACTGTGATCCCCATTTTACAGATGAGGACACTGAGGACCAAAGGGAGTTAAAGTGACTCATTCAAAGGCTTAAAATGAGCTGGTGGAAGAGCAGGATTCAGACTCAGGCAGTGAGCACCCACCCCGGTGCTGGGAACCATTTTGCAATCCTGGTATTGGAGCTGGAGCACCAGCCTGAACCCTACCTCTGCTATGACCTGGTTGTTCTCTCTGAGCCTCACTCACTGCCTCTGGAAAATGGGGGTAATACGCTCTGCTCTGTAGGCAGGTTGGAGAACCACGTGGCCCACCCACGGTCTGCCCCTCTGGTTTCGGCTCTGGTCAGTCCCCCACCCAACCCCTTGATGGAGGGAAGCTCCAGCCTTGCTGAGCAATCAGCAGCTTGAGCTGTGCTCTTACCAGCTTCTCCTGGCTGCTCTGGGGTCTGGAATTTCAGGTTAACTTGACAGATCATTTCTTTTCTTTTCTTTCTTTCTTTCTTTTTTTTTTTTTTTAAGATTTTGTTTATTTATTTGACAGAGAGAGACACAGCGAGAGAGGGAACACAAGCAGGGGGAGTGGGAGAGGGAGAAGCAGGCTTCCCGCCGAGCAGGGAGCCTGATGTGGGGCTCGATCCCAGGACCCTGAGATCATGACCTGAGCCCAAGGCAGACGCTTAACCGACTGAGCCACCCAGGCGCCCTGACAGATCCTTTCTTGCTAAATTAAGCAAGGTTTGCCTTTCAGTTCAACTGGTACCTAGAAATAAAAGCCTTCCCTGGCCTTAACAGTACAGCATGGAGATTAACAGGCTTTGGAGACCAGTGGCCCTGGGTTCAAATTCCAGTTCTGTCACTTTTACTGTGTAACCCTGGAGAAATCGTGTTACTACGCTGAGCCTCTGCTTCCAAATCAGTAAAATGGATGTAGTGATAGTACCCAAAGGAATGTATGAGGACCGGTGAGAGAAGGCGTACGGAGTACGATGAGCTCCAAGACATGGTAGCTATCTTTTTTATCATACCATATATTATAGATACTAGCATCGAGCAGCATGCCTGGTACATAGTCAGCATTCAGTGAATAACTGGATGAATGTTGACCTGTCTGCATCCCTCATTACCTATGAGCTTCTTTTTTTTTTTTTTAAGATTTTATTTATTTATTTGAGAGAGCGAGAATGAGAGAGAGTACATGAGAGGGGGGAGGGTCAGAGGGAGAAGCAGACTCCCCGCTGAGCAGGGAGCCCGATGCGGGACTCGATCCCGGGACTCCAGGATCATGACCTGAGCCAAAGGCAGTCGCTTAACCAACTGAGCCATCCAGGCGCCCACCTATGAGCTTCTTAAGGGCAGGAAACTTTTTTTTTTTTTTAAGATTTTATTTATTTATCTGAGACAGAGAGAATGAGAGAGACAGAGAGCACATGAGAGGGGGAAGGATCAGAGGGAGAAGCAGCCTCCCTGCAGAACAGGGAGCCCGATGCGGGACTCGATCCAGGGACTCCAGGATCATGACCTGAGCCGAAGGCAGACGCTTAACCATCTGAGCCACTGAGGCGCCCGAAACTTTTTTTTTTTAAAGATTTTATTTATTTACTTGAAACAGAGAGAGAGAGACCACGAGCAGGGGGAGAGGGGCAGAGAGAGGAAGAGTGAGAAGCAGACTCCCCACTGAGCAGGGAGCCTGATTTGGGGCTCGATTCCAGGACCCTGAGATCATGACCTGAGCCGAAGGCAGATGCTTAACTGATTGAGCCACCCAGGCGCCCCAGGAAACAATTTTTTTTAACTTAGCTTATTATTTTTTTTTTCTCAGTTCAAGTTTAATAGAAACAATGAAAGATCAAAAGTGGTTCCCACAGCACAGCTCAGGCCATTCTCTCCAGAGGAAGAAAGGCTGGCCTCCCCAGCCCCTGCAGGAGAGGCCCGTCCTGTCCCATACCACATCTGCACTGAGTCTGAAGTCTTGTGTTTTAAGCCTGACAATGGTACAAAAGAGATTTTGTTTTCATGGCCACCCACTGCAGCCCAGCCCTAAAATGGCCCAGTTCTCACTTCTGTTAAGAGAAATATTTTTTGCTCTTCTGGACATCAGCTTGATGGTATCACTGCCAGGCTTCTAGCCAGCTGGGCACACTTCCCCATGCTTGTCAGTAAATTGGAAGGCTTGAACTAGTTTCAGGGTCTCATCCACAGAGCAGCCGGTGGGAAGGTCATTTATTTATTTATTTAAAGATTTTATTTATTTATTTGACAGAGAGAGACACAGCGAGAGAGGGAACACAAGCAGGGGGAGTGGGAGAGGCAGGCTTCCCACGGAGCAGGGAGCCCAATGTGGGGCTCGATCCCAGGACCCTGGGATCATGACCTGAGCTGAAGGCAGACGCTTAACGACTGAGCCAGCCAGCTATCCTGGGAAGGTCATTTAGAGTGAGCTGCCAAAGGATATCCTTCTCATCACTGATAAAGAGGCCCCTGAACGAGATGCCTTCATCAGCCTTTAAGAGTCCATAGTCCTAAAAAGAAAGAGAAAAAGACTCCATGGTCCTGAGTGATGCTACACTTGGGGTCTGATACCAAGGGAATGTTCATGGGTCCCAGTCCTTCTTGTTTCTTGGGTGTGTTGATCCATGCCAGGTGACAGAAATGAGAATCCACAGAAGCACCAATCACTTGGTGAGTTTCTTACATTCTTCTCCCCTGTCACTGAAAGCAGTAATCTCCCTGGGCACACAAAGGTAAATTCAAGAGGGTAAAAAAAGAACAGGATGTATTTGCCTTTGTAGTCAGATAGTCTGATGTCTTTGAACTGGCCATTTGGCATAGTAGCCATGGCTTTGAAGTTGGGGACAGGATGCCCAATTCTGGCATTTCCTTTTATTTTTTTTTATTTTAAAGATTTTATTTATTTGAGAGGGAGAGAGTACACAAGAGGGGGTAGGGTCAGAGGGAGAAGCAGACTCCCCGCTGAGCAGGGAGCCCAATGCGGGACTCGATCCTGGGACTCCAAGATCATGACCTGAGCTGGAAGCAGTTGCTTAACCGACTGAGCCACCCAGTCGTCCCCCAATTTTGGCATTTCCTGAAGACATCTTGCTATGGGCAGCTCTGAGACAGAACACACCAAGACCAGTCAGAAAGAAGATGCCTTATTTATTTTAAGTAAACTCTACATCCCACATGGGGCGTGAACTCACAACTCTGAAATCAAGAGTTGCATGCTCTACTGACTGAGCCAGCCAGGCACCCCTAGGGCAGGAAACATTTTGTTTACTTTTGTGTCCACTGAGCAGAGTACCTAGCACATAGTGCTGAGCAGAGTACCTAGCACATGGGCGTGCTTAATAAATGTTTGTTGTTTGCCCTAATGAGCTAATGGATCTGGTCAGCCATCATTTATGGTGCTAAAACCACAAGGTAAAAGGCTGATAGGTAAGTTGGTAATGGGGGATCAGCTGACATTAACTGAATCTTAGTATTCTAATAGAGCCAACCAATTTCTTGCTTCCTGATATGATGTTATGGGAAGTACTCAGAACCATATATGAAATATGAAATATTTTGTCTAAAAAATTGAATCTGGGGCACCTGGGTGGCTCAGTTGTTGGGTGTCTGCCTTCAGCTTGGGTCATGATCCCAGGGTTCAGGGATCGAACCCCGCATCGGGCTCCCTGTTCCTCGGGAACCCTGCTTCTCCCTCTCCCACTCCCCCTGCTTGTGTTCCCTCTCTCGCTGTGTCTCTCTCTGTGAAATAAATAAAATCTTTAAAAAAGAAAAAAAATTGAATCTGGGGGTGACTGGGTGGCTCAGTTGGTTAAGCGTCTGCCTTTGGCTCAGGTCATGATCTCAGGGTCCTGGGATCAAGCCTTGCATCAGGCTCCTTGCTCAGCGGGAAGCCTGCTTCTCTCTCTCCCTCTGCCTGCCTCCCCTTGCTTGTGCTCTCTCTCTCTTTCTCTGTCAAATAAATAAATAAATTTTTTTTTTTAAGATCTTATTTATTTGACAGAGAGAGACACAGTGAGAGAGGGAACACAAACAGGGGGAATGGGAGAGGGAGAAGCAGGCCTCCCATAGAGCAGGGAGCCTGACGCGGGGCTCGATCCCAGGACCCGGGACCATGACCTGAGCCGAAGGCAGATGCTTAACGACTGAGCCACCCAGGCGCCCCTAAATAAATAAAATCTTAAAAAAAATTTTTTTCTTTCTCAGGACCCCTGGGTGGCTCAGTTGGTTGAGTGTCAGACTCTTTTTTTTAAAACGATTTTATTTATTATTTATTTGAGAGAGCTAGCGAGCGAGCTCAAGCAGGGGGAGCGGCAGAAGGAAAGAGAAAAGTAGGCTTCCCGCTGTGCAGGGAGCTCAATTCAGGGCCCGATCCCAGGGCCCTGGAATCATGACCTGAGCCAAAGGCAGCCGTTCAACCAACTGAGCCACCCAGGCGCCCCAAGCGTTGGACTCTTGATCTCAGCTCAGGTCTTGATCTTGGAGTCGTGAGTTCAAGCCCTGCATTGGGCTCCACGCTAGGCCTGGACCCTACTTAAAAAAAAAAAAAAAAGTCTTTCTCAGAGATGCAGACTGAAATATTTTTAGGAGAAGTGACATGTTATCTGGGATTTAAGAAAATATATATTCTGCAAAAATAAAAATAAAAATACCAAAATAGCCAAAATATATGGAACACTGACAACAGCACATGCTGGTGAGGCTGTGGAGCCATAGAATCTCTCACCATTGGGGGGATGCAGAATGGTACAGCCACTTCCGAAGCTGGTTTGGCAACTTCTTACAAACTAAACATCCTTATACTATACATTCCAGCAACTCTGCTCCTTGGTATTTACCGAAAGGAGTTGAAAACTTATATCCACATGAAAACCTATACATGAATGATTATAGCAGTTTTATTCATAGTTGCCAAAACTTGGAAGCAACCAAAATATCCTTCAGGGGTAAGTGGATAAATAGATTGCAGTTCATATGGACAATAGAATATTATTCAGTGCTAAAAAAAAATGAGCTATCAAGCCACAAAAAGACATGGGGGAACCTTAAATGTTTATTAATAAAAGAAGCCAATCTGAAATGTCTGTAACCGTTATGATTCCAACAGTTGGGGAGGAAAAATTTTTCTTTGTACTTAAAGGTTCTTCTAGGTGGTCTAAGAACCAAACTGACATGAGTCTGATTAACAGAAGGAAAGGAGTGACTCCCTGGCTGGCTCAGTTGGAAGAGAGTGTGACTCTTGATCATGGGCCTGTGAGTTCAAGCCCCTTGTTTGTTGTGGAGATTGCTTAAATAAATAAAAAAACTTTTTAAAAACTTTAAAAAAAAACAAGGATGGGGCGCCTGGGTGGCTCAGTCGTTAAGTGTCTGCCTTTGGCTCAGGTCATGATCCCAGGGTCCTGGGATTGAGCCCCACATCGGGCTCCCTGCTCAGCGGGAAGCCTGCTTCTCCCTCTCCCCCCCTCTCCCCCTGCTTGTGTTCCCTCTCTCGCTGTGTCTCTCTCTGTCAAATAAATAAAATCTTAAAAAAAAAAAAAAAACAAGGAAAAAACAAAGTTTAATTACATGTGCATGGAGGCCCAATCATAAAATTGAGACCCAAAGAAATGATCAAGGCATGCAGTTTTTATACATTTAAAAATTTTAATTCCAGTATAATTAACATACAGTATTATATTAGTTTCAGGTGTAAAATACAAGGATTCAGCAACTCTATACATTACTCAGTGCTCACCACAGTAAGTGTCCTCTTAATCCAATTGCACCCATTTCCCCCATCCCCCTATCACCTCCCCTCTGGTAACCATCAGTTTGTTCTCTATATGTAAGAGTCTGTTTTTTTTTGTCTCTTTTATCCTTTGTGTGTTTGTTTTGTTTCTTAAATTCTACATATTAGTGAAATCATATGGTACTTGTTTTTCTCTGACATTAGCATTATACCCTCTAGATCCATCCATGTTATTGTAAATGGAAAAGACTTCATTCTTTTTTATGGCTGAGTAATATTCTATTATATAATATATATTATATATATGTGTATATATATAATTTATTTCCATGTTGGGCTCTCTGCTCAGCAGGGAGTCTGCTTCTTCCTCTCCCTCTCCCTCTGTGTTCTCCCGCTCTCTCTATCAAATAAATAAATCAAATCTTAAAGATTTTATTTATTTGTTTATTTATTTATTTGTTTATTTTAAGATTTTATTTATTCATTTGTCAATCTCATGGCCCTGAGATCATGATCTGATCCAAAGGTAGATGCTTAACCACTGAGCCACCCAGGCGCCCCTATTTTATTTTATTTTATTTTTATTTATTTTAGAGAGAGTGTGTAAGCAGTGGGGAGGGACAGAGGGAGAAGGGGAGACAGAATCTTAAGCAGGCTCCACGCTTAGCCTGGAGCCCAATTCAGGACTTGATCTCAAACCCTGAGATTATGACCTGAGCCATAATCAAGAGTCAGCCACTTAACTGACTGAGTCACCCAGGTGCCCCAAGCTTTTATACATTTTAGATGAAGAAATATAATCTGTGAGGAATTGACAGGATAAAGAAAACTTTTGTTTGAGAGCTCCAGTTAGTAGGGAGTTTTTGAACAGAATTTGGACTGGGGTAGTAAATTAGTAAAACTGACCAGGTTTATTTATATAAGCTTCCTTGGCCCTGAATTCTCTGAGTCCTACCATAAGGCTGTCTCTTTATGTCCTGGTACAGGGAGGGTACATTTCACATGGGAGATTTATTTCCAGTTTTCAGGGGGAAGGTGGGGGGTCAGAGTGTCTTTTTTTTTTTTTAAAGATTTTATTTATTTTTATTTGAGAGAGAGAGAATGAGAGAGAGGGAGTACATGAGAGGTGGGAGGGTCAGAGGGAGAAGCAGACTCCCTGCCGAGCAGGGAGCCGGATGCGGGACTTGATCCAGGGACTCCAGGATCATGACCTGAGCCCAAGGCAGTCGCTTAACCAACTGAGCTACCCAGGCGCCCCAGAGTGTCTTTTTTGTACTGGCTCTTTCTTAGGTAATTCAGAATAATCAATATGCCAAAATGGTATATTTGGGGGTGCTGACTTATGTCCTCAAACACTTATATGACATTCTAGAAAAGGCAAAATTACGAAGACAGTAAAAAAGATCAGTGGTTGACAGGAGTTAGCAGGGAGGGAGGGATGAATAGGCAGGCAAGGCACAGAGGATTTTGTCTGTTTTGAGCTCAGAGGATTTTTAGGGCAGTGAAATAACTGTGTCACTATAATGGTGGATACATGTCATTATACATTTGTTCAAACCCACAGAATTGTAATGTGGACTTTGGGTGATTATGAAGTGTCAGTGTAGGTTCACCAATTGTAACAAATGTACCATTCTGGTGGGGGGAGGCTATGTATGTGTGGGGGGCAAGGGGTATTTGGGAAATCTCTGTATCTTCCTTTCGAATCTGCTGTGAACATAAAACTGCTCTAAAAAATAGTCTTAATTTCTTAAAAAAAAATGCAGGGGTGAAAAGATGAGACAAGATTTGGTACAATTACAAAGTTTACAAATGACAAAATTATAAAAATGGCAAAAAATAATTATTGGAGCTAGATGATAGCTACATGGTGTTGCATTCTACTCTACATGGTATGCAGTATGCTGTTTTCTTTGTGATTGAAAAAACAATGTTTTTTGCAGACATGAGTGGCTAAGCTGCAAGGGGCAGGGGTGCGGCACCTCTATCAGTTACTGTTATTTTCACAGGAAGCTGAAGCTGGATATCCAGCTCCCTGCCCTGTGTGCTGGCAGGCAGTCGGGGCCAGCAGAGGTTTCAGGAGCCCCCAGGAGCAGCTAGCCCAGAGCCTCCTCTCCCCCACACCATTGGGAGCTCCATCTGGCTGCAATCCCTGGCAATTTCAATTTTCCTGGGATTCCCCTCCAGCTAGGTGGGGGTTAAGTTCCTCTCAGACAGGCTTAGGGAGGGGGTACCCCTCTTGGTCGGAGTACCATTATTGCCACCGCTTTGCCTGGAAATGAAAGGGATGGGACTGCCTGGGGGAATTAATCGTTAACCTCCTGGCTGACCAGTGGCCAGGACACCCAGGAAATGAAAGTTCATCAGAGACACACCCTGTAATAGGGAGACCTGGCGTTCTCATCGCAGCGATGGATGTTTGGTTAGCATCAGCCATAGGGGCTGTCATCCACTGGCAAGGCCTCTAGTCAACCTTTCTTTTCGCTGTAGATACTTGAAAATCTACCGTTAACATTGGACAGGCTCTCAGAGGGCTCTTAACTCCAAGCTGTTGATTTTTTCTCCCCTCAGTTGGGAAGCTAATGCATGCAGTGGACCCAATCACGTGCACCAACACAGTTGCATACAATCTCCGGGGTACATGGACCTCCCGGAAGCCCAGCCACAGACACCACTTTAAGAATCTTGGGCCCAGTTTACTAGCTCCAAAGTTCTCATTCCTTTGAAAGAAGCACACCCTAGAGCCCTCATTAAAATGCACATGACCCTTGGGAAGGTTGAAAAGACTAACCCAGCTTGTGTCAAAGAGTTTTTCCCCCACAGCAGCCAGAGACAGCCTAATAGGTTTTAATGGTGGCAGTGGGGAAAGCAGAGCTGGGGGTGGGGAGGCTTCATAGGGGCTCACAATTGGGCCTAGAACTGGTAAGGGAATGTACTGAGCCAAGAGTGCTAAAAGCTAACAAGAATCTTGTGAATTAAGTGCTATCAGCATCCCCATTTTATGGAAGAGGAAACTGGGACTGGAAAGGATCAAGTGACATGCTACCCTCTCCGCAGCTAGAGGGGAATGTGAAGCCTCCAGCAACTTGAGATCAAAGGCTATCAGCAGCATAGCCCAACATCAGCTCCTTTGATCCTCACAATGAGGAATCCTTTTTTAATAAAAAATAGATTTATTTATTTATTTTAGAGGGGGGAGGGGCGGGAGGAAGCAGGAGAGACAGTCCCCCGCAGACTGTGCTGAGTGCGGAGCCCGATGTGGGGTCTGATCTTACAACCCTGAGATCATGACCTGAGCTGAAACCAATAGTCAGACACCCAACCGACTGCGCCGAGGTGCCCAGAGGAAATCTTTTTTGATGGAAGAGGAAACTGAGGCAATTCATTGAGAGCCATAGTCACTCAGTGCTCCCCCTCCAGCCTCCTGAGTATTCCCTCCTCACTCTGGACAGCTGAGAGCCCGCAGTCCTTCACCACTGTTCCTGGAGCTTGAAGGACTTGCTGAGAAGTCTGAAGAGAGCATCATGCCGACCTGTCTTCACTGCCCCTAATTGTTTTCTAAAATCCTTTTTATTGAATTATCAGAGTGTAATGGAAGAGTCGATGAGAGTCGCTTCAGAGTTACAAGGCCAGGGCTTGCTGGGTGGAGGAAAGCAAAGCCCTAAAGGCTCCCTGGGCCGAGCAATGGTATAAAATATGTATTTTTTTTTAAATATGTATTTTTACATAACTGGGAGAGAAAAAATAAACGGACAAGCTGCCCCATGGGGGAAACGCCTCTTTCTGTATTTCCATTATCTTGTTTAATGCACAGTCGGGCAGGAGCCTCAGTGGGAAAGGAAATACTGGAGACCTTTCCCTATGAGCCTTCTGGTGGGTTAAGAGGCAGAGAGAGCCAAAATGCAGAAATCCAAATGGCCTGGGCGTGTACTCAGAAACCCATTAAAACTGAGGGGACAGGTGGGGAAACCCATTAAAACTGAGGGGACAGGTGGGGGAGGAGTACTGGGCTGATTCAAAACACCGTCTTGGTTTGCAACACCTCTCCTCTGGGTTGAGAAAGTAGCCTCAGTGACCTCAGATTCACCTTTTGCTCTGAGTGAAATATATATATATTTTTTTAAAGATTTTATTTATTTGACAGAGAGAGACACACTGAGAGAGGGGACACAAGCAGGGGGAGTGGGAGAGGGAGAAGCAGGCTTCCCGCTGAGCAGGGAGCCCGATGTGGGGCTCGATCCCAGGACCCTGGAATCATGACCTGAGCCAAAGGCAGACGCTTAATGACTGAGCCACCCAGGTGCCCCTCTGGGTGAAATATTCTAAACATGGCCTTCTCCAGGAGGAAGGGGGGAAAGGAGTGATCCTTTCCAAAGACCGACCAACACACCAAAACATTTACTGAGTGGGCGCTACCAAGTGCCAAGTATTCTGTTCAGTGATTTTCTTGCATAGCTCCCATCGACCCATTTATACAGATAAGAGCACCTAGCTGCCCAAGGTTATGCAGCTGGTGAGCAGTTTACTCCACACAGTGTTTAGGAGTTCTGAGCATGCTTGGGGGGGTAAAGGGAAACATAGTGTCCTTGTCAGGGTAGCCAAACCACACAGATGCTGCTGGCCCCTGGCAGTCAGACGGAGAAGCTATCTGACCTAACATTTGCGTGTCTATTCTTTTTTTGACTCTAAAATTATTTTCCTAAGGACAGAATTCTCTAGAGAAGGCAGTAGTGACAATAGTGTAGTGTTAAGAGCACCAATCTGGGGATCAGGAGATTTGAGGCTCCAGTCTTGGCTTTGATATTAACTTGTTATGGGACATTGAAACTTCTTTGCAAATAACAGATTTGGATGATCTTTAAAGGGTCTTTTTCAGGATAACATCGAAGACTGAAAACTACGGCTCCAGCTCCAAGATGATCTGGGATCTACATGAGGTGAAGCTATAGAAAGAAGGGCCCTGGAATCAGAGAGGGGTGGGTTCCAGTCCTTCACCACCTCCTAGTGGCCTCCAATTCTTTATGCGTCAGTTACCTATCAAACGGGAACAGCAACAGCTCTTGGGTTGTTCCTAGATAAGATTAAATGTTTAGCATAGAGCCTGGCACATTTAACGTTCAACGCGCTGCACCTATTGTTACTATTATTATCCCTCACATTTGTACAGAGCGTTTATGGCGCAGGAAACATTGGTCTTATTAATTGTATGGCAACCTCACAACCTAGTAAGGAGTTTGTGATTATTGTTCCCGTTTGGAAGATGGAGAAACTGAGGTTTTGAAAGGTGGGTCCTACCCAGTGGATTGACTTGCACACTCACGACCTATGGAGACCTGCAGTTAAAAAGAACTAGGAGCGCCTGGGAGGCTCAGTCGGTTAGGCGACCTAAGCTACTCCACCTAAGCAACCGACTCTTGGGTTTCCTCTCAAGTGATCTCAGGATCATGAGATCGAGCCCCGCCTCTGTGCTTAGCTCAGAACCGGCTTGGGACTCTCTCCCTCTTCTTCTGCCCCTCCCCCCTTTAATCTCTCCCTCTAAAATAAATAAATCTTAAAAAAAAAAAAAGCGGGGGCGCCTGGGTGGCTCTGTCCGTTAAGCGTCTCCCTTAGGCCCAGGTCATGATCTTGGGATCCTGGGATCCAGCCCCATACCGGGCTTCCTGCTTGCTCAGCAGGGAGCCTGCTTCTCCCTCTCCCTGCCCTCCCCCTGCTTGTTCTCTCTCTCTCTCTCTCTCTCTGTCAAAAAAAAAAAAAAAAAGCAGAGCTAGTGGGGCGTCTGGCTGGCTCAGTCGGTAGAAGGAGTGACTCTTGATCTCAGGGTCATGAGTTCAAGCCCCGCGTTGAGCGCAGAGACTACTTAAAAAAAAACAAACAAAAAACTAGATAAAGCGTAAATTCCTTTCTGTCCCCAGGTGTTTGTGAGGCACCGGGAAGCTGGGAGGAAACTTGGAGGTAACAGGAATTATGGAACCCCTATTCCACATCCTGATTCGAGCAAGTGCGGGTAGCGGCTCACTGGGCGGGAGCAGCTTGAAGCGGCTTGAAGCCGTCTGCCCCCACCACGCCGGAGGAAGCTGAGGCTGAGCCCCGCCGCTCATTGGCTGTGGGCCGCAGGTGTAGCCGCAGCCAATCGGCGGTGCCGGGGGCGGAGCCTTCAGGCTCACCTGGCGGCCGCGACGCAGCCCAGCTCATTGGCGCCCGGCGCTGCGGAGCACCTGTGAGTTCGCGGAAGTCCTGCCGAACTGTCGCCCCGCCAAGCTCCGCAGGACCCGACCCCTGCTCGGCCCGCCATGGGCCCTCGGTACCCTAGCGTCTCCGCGCTCCTCCTGCTGCTACAGGTACGTCGCGTCCCCTTGCTTTGCGGGGGACGCCTTCCGGCCCCACCATCACGCGCCCCGGCCCCCTTCCTCTCTGTCGTCGGCCCTTCCTCTCGCCTGTCGCCCCCTCTTCTCCCAAGAAAGTTTAGTTTCAGGAACGGCCTGGAAGCTGCGCCGCGCTCTTGGGCTCCGCGGAGGTGGGAGTGGGAGCGGGTGGAGAGCGAGCGCGGCTTTGCCCACTCCCGCGCGTGAATCCTCGAGCTGTCGGGGGGGCGAGCCTCGCTGTGGGCCTGGGGGATCCCGGGCTGGCCGCAGTACGGGCTAGGGGCGGGCAGTGGGGGAGGGGCGTGGGGGGGGTCAGGATACAGAAAAGGGGAGTCCCGGTGCAAGTCAAGGGGAGCCAGGAGTAATGCGGACGACCCCTGAGGTAAGGAAAGGGAAATCAATAGAAATAAAGGCAGCCGCCGTGTAAAGAAGGGTTAGTAAACAGGTATGGAGGTTCCCCTGGGATAATAAAGGGCTCAAAGGTGTTGGGGCGCCCCTCCTTGTGAGGAGGTAGACTTGGGAGTGGGGGCGTTCCCGGTGTGTGGAAAGTGAAGTGGGGAAGAGTAAAGATGCCTCCAGTGAAATGAAAAAGGAGACCGCAAGGATAGGGGTGCTTGGTGGGGAGGCACGGACCCAGCAGCCCCCTCTCCCGGGAGTACCTGGGGGCTTGGCGGCAGCAGGTTTCGGAGTGAAAGAGTTTGGCGTGGCTGCCTGCCCTGGGGGTTGGGGGTGAGTGTGGCTCCCTCCCACAACGCCGACGCTGAGAGCGAGGGAGGGGAGGCGCAGTTGGTTTCGGTGTGGGCAGGAGGGGATAACCCCCCCCCTCCCAGGTCACCCTGGTTTCATACCTTTCCCCTACTCCAGGTTTCATCGTGGCTCTGCCAGGAGCCAGAGCCCTGCCGTCCTGGCTTTGGCGCTGACAGCTACACGTTCACAGTGCCCCGGCGACATTTGGAGAGAGGCCGAGTCCTGGGCAGAGGTAAGTCCTGAGCCTGCGAAGGGTCTGAGAAATTGCCCTTCCACGCCCCTGGGCAAAGCCCTTTTGTCCTGGTTGAAACGATACCCCTTTGGAATTTACACAGATGAAGGGATCTAAACCTTAACCAGAGAGGGCTACCCTTGTATGGTGATGTTGGGAAGGGGGCACTTACTTAGAGGCCTTTAATGTGTCCTATTTTGTCCTGACCACTTGAGAGACCGTCATTTCAGACTTCAGAAACCTGATGTATGGGGGGGGGGTGGAGAGCTCAGTAATTCCCCTTTTGTAGATAAGGAAATGGAGGCTCAGAGGGTGGAGTCCACTTACCCAAGGTCAGCAGAGCAGGAATTTGAATGAGGCCTGACTCCAGGGCCCATTCTGCACCATCTGGGTGCCCTCTCTTGGTTATCAGGTTGTGGCATTTGCTCAAAGAGGTGAAAACATTTCCATACAGGTACTATTCCCCAAGGAATAATGGTTTTTTAAAAAAGCCCGATAGCTCTGACTCAGGGAATGAAAAGGCACACAGTGTATTTCTGGGCCTTGTCACTGTGATAATCGGGATTATAGAGTTTGCTTTATTTCACTTCACTGGTCCTCAGGAGTGAGAGAGCAGGGGAAGCTTGGTTTCTCTTCTGGTTTCACTGACTCCCAGATGCTTATTTCCTACCAAACGACTTCTTACTCTTGATTTTAGTTGATGGGGCGAGTATCATAACTATAAAACACTTTTTTTTTTTTAAGATTTTTATTTATTCATTTGACAGAGACACAGGGAGAGAGGGAACACAAGCAGGGGGAGTGGGAGAGAGAAGCAGGCCTCCTGCTGAGCAGGGAGCCCGATGTGGGGCTCGATCCCAGGACCCTGAGACCATGACCCAAGCCAAAGGCAGACGCTTAACGACTGAGCCACCCAGGTGCCCCTAAAACACTTTTTCAAGTGAGAAATCACCCATAATTCCCAGAGGAAATTCACTGCATTTCTTCATTCTTTGGTCACGTGAAAACTGCAGCAATCATGCTGCTGTGTGAAGATTGTTTGAATTTTGGAAGTTGTTCCAACAGTGGGCGGCATTTTTTTTTTCAACCGAAACTGCAGCTTCATTGATTAAACATATTTGCTTTTCTGGGGCCTGCGTTGTGTGGCGCTCTCTATTGAGTCAGAAGGGAAGTGTTTGTCTGATTTTTCCAGTGGGTCTACCATTAGTTGATGGTTGATATTCTGCCCAGCCCCGTGCTGGGCACCCAGGAATGAATTGAAGAGATACAGGGACACTCCAGCCTGCTGTTAGTATGTCACATTCCAGCAGATTATGGAGAATGTCCCAGGACCCACTTAGAGGGCACTGTGGAACATGGGCATTTAGGTGCCAAAGAATGTGGGTGGCGTGGGATGTTTTGATGGCTATCAGTGGGCAGTGAGGACTGGCTTCTTGGAGGAGGCAAAGTTGACCCAGCTTTGAAGATGGAGGCAGGGTTAGAAACTGGGAGTGTGAGTGTTTGTGAGTATGGGTTGTCCAAGACAAGCTCCTGTCACTTTGTTTTCCTGCACCAGGACATTTGGTAGCCCCAAATGCGGGTTAGTCTGGCTTTTATTGCTCCCACTCTGCCCCCCCCTCCCCCCACAAGCTCTTGGTCCGACCAATAATATTATTACATAATATAAATATTACCATTATTATTAATAGCGGCACCTATTCCTTTTGAACCAGACTCTGGAGCAAGTGTTTCCTTTTACTTAATTTTGCTTTATGAGGGTAGGCACCATTGTTCGTCGATTTTGCAGGGGAGGAAACTGAAACATAGCCTCTGGTCTTTCTCCTTTTCTCTCCCCTTCTCAATAATCTCAAGAAGAAAGATGGCGTTTGGGAGAGTTAGTGTCCGTTGTGAAGCAGGTGTTGTCTTCACTGTGTGCCTGAGAGAGCAGAGATGTTGATGCGGCAGGAGCCTGAGGAGAGGAGGTGGTGGTGATGGATCAGACTAGGGGGAAGTGCAGAGGGTCTGGGGCTGGTGATCCTGGTGGGAGGGGCCGCCTCTTCGAGCTCCTTGGTCGCGTGGCTGGTTTCAGTTTCTTTCTATCCAAGACCCACCCCACTTAACAAATTTTCTGACCTTTCACTGTTTTGGGATTTCCTACCAATCCAGTGTAGAATTAGCCAATTACCCCAGGATGGGAGTGCCCTTCTGGTAAAATCACATGCGACCTCAGAGAACTGGCTTTGTGATTTTAAAAAGGCAGCTGGGAGTTAGGGTGGTGGCCTCACTCTTTGGGCCCTCCAAGGAAATGGAGGGATATGACATTAGCACCAGGTTTATTTATTTATGTATTTATTTTTTTAAAAGGTTTATTTATTTATTTGACAGAGAGAGAGCAAGAGAGGGAACACAAGCAGGGGGAGCGGGAGAGAGAGAAGCAGGCTTCCCGTGGAGCCGGGAGCCCGATGCGGGGCTCGATCCCAGGACCCCGGGATTGTGACCTGAGCCGAAGGCAGACGCTTAACGCCTGAGCCACTCAGGTGCCCCTAGCACTAGGTTTAAACATTGGCTCCACAAACACTTTGCTTCACTGGAGTTTTTTTTTTTTTTTTTTTTTAAGATTTTATTTATTTGACAGAGAGAGACAGAGAGAGGGAACACAAGCAGGGGGAGTGGGAGGAGGGAGAAGCAGGCTTCCTGCCGAGCAGGGAGCCCAATGCGGGGCTCGATCCCAGGACCCTGGGATCATGACCTGAGCCGAAGGCAGACGCTTAACTGACTGAGCCACCCAGGCGCCCCTCACGGGAGTTTGAAAACAAGGAACCTGTTACTTTTTGTCCACCATTGGCCATAGAGTGTCACAAATAGGGTTTGACCAAACTCGGGACCCTGGGGTGGTTTGCTGGGGTGATTGTTGTGCTCTGTGAGATGGTTGACCCCACAGTCGGAGCCTTGTATTGATTTCATTGGTTTCTCTCCAGGTTCTAAAATGGAGAAGGTTTTAAAAAACAAGTCACTATAAACTGGTTCTCTAGAATTTCTGTTCATTTTTCTTTTTCCTGGCACAAACTGGTTTGCGAAACCCAGGCTATTAGACAGTTTGGGATCTAAGAAGTATCATCATAGTGCCCTCTGCTTTAAGTTGATTGAGGCGTGGGGGGAGTGGGGTGGGGGGGAGGAAAAGCAGGTAGGCTTTTAAACTGATGGCTTCATTGCTTTGCTTCCTCTACCACCTGGTTTTGGGCAAACAGGGTTTATGTTTTGGGTTTGAGCTCTGGCTGCTTGATGGATTGACCTAGCTCACAAGCACCCACTTGTGTGGATTAAATACATCCATTTCCCCTTTCTAAAAGATGTGCTGAAAGGTGGTAGAAACAGTGTGCAGACCTCCTAATTAAACTGGGCTTTAAAAAAAAAACAGGGCACCTGGGTGGCTCAGTCGTTAAGCGTCTGCCTTCAGCTCAGGTCATGATCCCAGGGTCCCGGGATCGAGTCCCACATCAGGCTCCCTGCTCAGTGGGAAGCCTGCTTTTCCCTCTCCCACTCTCCCTGCTTGTGTTCCCTCTCTCGCTGTCTCTCTCTCTGTTGAAAAATAAATAAAATCTTAAAAAAAAAAAAAAATTAAAAAAAAAACAAATACAGAAACCTGCTTTGGGATCTCCCTTACATCATCAGATTCCCTCTCCCACCCCTCAGACTCACTTCCTCATTACTCACTTCGGTGATAAAGC
Organism: Mirounga angustirostris; assembly: GCF_029215605.1. Lineage (NCBI taxonomy): Eukaryota > Metazoa > Chordata > Mammalia > Carnivora > Phocidae > Mirounga > Mirounga angustirostris. The sequence continues at coordinate 17,346,935 of NW_026991724.1, read as the reverse complement.
TTGGTGCTGCGCTCACTGATGAAGGAGACCTGGGTCCTCCTGTTCTTGTCTTTGTGTCTGTGAGAAGCCGAGGCTTCCTCACATGCGTCCTGTGTAAGGAAGTCTGCCTGCTGTTCCCCCGTGGGGCCTGCCGAACCTGCCCTGCCTCTGCCAGGTGGTTGTGGAAATCCCTGTTTGCTCTCCGGGGCTTTATATTGGGTGAGTCTCTTCTTCCGAAATGCTCACCTTGGTGTCTGTTACACATTCCCTTCCAAGCGTAGCCCCAGATAAGCCAGACGCTGAGGCAATCAGCTCTTACATCTCCCAGGAGCTGCCAAAACCCTAAAATCCCCGAGAGGCACCTGTCACAGTTCAGACTTTCTGGGTTTCCACTCTGCCTCAACTCCCATCTCCTTTCAGGGCTTTGGGCTTTCAATGAGGGAATGAAGTCTGTATTCCTGGTCAGGATAGTCTGAGTAAGCACATGAAAGATCCAGGTTTGGGGCGCCTGGGTGACTCAGTCGGTTAAGTGTCTGACTTGAAGCTGAGGTCATGATCCCAGGGGTGGGATTTAGCCTGGCTCAGCCGGAAGTCTGCTTGTTCCTCTGCCCCTCCCCCTACTTGTTCTCTCTCCCCGCCCCCCGTCTCTCAAATAAAATCTTTTTTTAAAAGATTTAATTTATTTATTTGACAGAGAGAGACACAGCGAGAGAGGGAACACAAGCAGGGGGAGTGGGAGAGGGAGAAGCAGGCTTCTGGCCGAAGCAGGGAGCCTGATGTGGGGCTTGATCCCAGGACCTTGGGACCATGACCTGAGCCGAATGCAGACGCTTAACGACTGAGCCACCCAGGCGCCCCACAGGTAAATAAAATCTTAAAAAAAAGAAGATCCAGGTTTGCCTTTCAGCTCCTAGCTGTGTGACCTTGGGTAAATCACTTTACTTCAATGAACCTCTGTTTCCCCGTCTGTGAATGGGGGGAGGCAATAATACTTAGTGGTTTGTTGTGAGACTTAAATGTGTATGTTCGTTTATTTGGCTAGGCAACAAATAAGAGTGCCAGCACTGGACTAGCCTCTGGGGTTACAGTAATGAATAAAGCCGATGTGAGCTGAGCATAGAGCAAGTGAGATGATGTAAAGAAACAGGAAAGATTCATTAGATGGTGCCTCATATTTCTTAGGGACAGAGTAGGCACTCAGATATTTTATTTTTTTAAGATTTTATTTATTTATTCATGAGAGACAGAGAGAGAGAGAGAGAAGCAGGCTCCCAAGGAGCCGGGAGCCCGATGCGGGACTCGATCCCAGGACCCTGGGATCATGACCTGAGCCGAAGGCAGACGCTTAACCATCTGAGCCACCCAGGAGCCCCGGCACTCAGATATTTTAAACAAATGATGAATTAATAAATATTTATTATCCCTCATACATTTTCTTTCCTTTTTTTTCCCTCTCTCAAACTCTCTGGCCTCAGGTCAGCCCTAGATGTTGATCAAAATGGAGGTGAGTCCGTGAACTTTCTAAGACTCATGTGAGGGTTGTACGGCCCTTCAGTGGTTCTGGAAGCTGGGCTACCTTGATAAGTGTGTCCCAGGGGTACAGTGTGCTGAGTGCTTCCCTCTCAGAGCCAGAGCACAGAGGTGGGAGCCCTCAAACCTGAATCTGGAAGGGGAAAGGCAGTCATTTTTAAGTGTTTTTTATCTTTGGTCAAAAGAAATCCTCCTGGTAGCCTTTCTTCCTTTCTCTATCTCTGTCTCTTTTCTTGCTAATTTAAGTTTACCTTTTATACATCTCAGCTCATGTTTGCTATGGTTGGGAGGGCTTTAGCCACCCACTTTTTGCACATTTCCTCTTCCCTTTCCTTTCTCTCATCTACCGCCAATCCCCACCCCCCACCCCCTACCCCCAGCCCACCCCCAGCCACAGTTCCATCATTTAGAAGGTTCTTGAGTCAGGCTGCCTAGATTGAATTGCCCCTTGCCGGCTGAGGGGATGTTGGCCAAGGACTTTACCCTCTAAGCCTTAGTTTCCTCATCTGTAAAATGGGCATAATAGTACCAGGTGCTCAATGCATATTAAATATTAAAGCCCCTGGACTATTTGGTGCCTTCTGTTTGAGCCTCTACCGTGTGTTTTACCTTTGGTTCAAACTTTTCCCTGTGTTCTTTCCCACCCAGTAAACCAGCCAAACCAGTTTCCTCACTCTCCCTGCTTCTGTGTTAAAGCAAACACTGCTCTGCAAACAGTGACTAGACCAAAGTGCCCTTTGCTAGGAAAGGTAGTTCTGTGGCGTTTTCTTGCTTGCCACTCTGCAGTGTACCTGGGTGGGGCTGCCTGTGGACCTGCTCATGAATACTGTTTGCAGTTGGAGTGGGGCAAGGAGCAGCTGGAATGGGAAGATTGAAATTGTCAGCTTCTGTCTTGTTTTTTTTTTTTTTTTTTTAAATTTATTTGAGAGAGCGCTAGCGCGCAGGCCCTCGAGCACGCTGCGCTCATGCAAGCATGGGGGGAGGGGCAGAGTGAGAGGGAGAAGCAGACTTCCTGAGCAGAGCTCAATTCCAGGACCCCCCAGGACCCCAGGATCACATCCTGAGCCGAAGGCAGACACTTAACCAACTGAGCCACTCAGGCACCCCTTCTAATTTGAAAAATATTTCATGGGGCACCTGGCTGGCTCAGTTGGTAGAGCATGTGATTCTTGATCTCAGATTGGAAGTTTGAGCCCCACGTTGGGGCTTACTTTAAATCTTTAAAAAATAAATAAAATTATTTCATAATAAACAAGCTTTAGGATACTGTCTGTTTCCCCATTGCCAAAAATGCTATGCCCCAGCCCCTGAGATTATGGCTCACCTGCATGGCTAAGTATTGAATCACCTGGAACACTTCAAAGATACAGATTTGCCCTCCTGCAGATTCACTGAGCTTGAGAGTGGGGTTCTGGATATGGCATTTTTTAAAGCTCCCCAGGTTGCTGTTGCCACCAGATTCATTGCCCTGGACAACTCCAGTAGCTAGGGCAGAAACGTCGGATGAGTAAATACCTGGTGCCAGCCCGGTGTATGAACATCTGGTTGTCCAGCTTAAGTAAGGCCAAGGGATTCAAGGGCACTGTGGATCCAGAAGGGATAAGGCTGGTCCTTCTGCCATGCGTGTGAAGGAGTGCTCTATGGGTGTGCAATGGGGCTGATGGGGAAGGAATGGGGGGACCCAGAGGAGTAGCCAATGCACATACCTCTCCCCACTATGTAGCCAGTGCTAGGGGTACTGACTTTAGACCCAGCCCTTGCTCTCAGGGAGATTGCAGAAATCTCTGAGAACCCTGCAGAGGGTAATTCCAGTACCTTTTACCTTCTGAGAAGGGCTGTGTGGTAGGGAAGTGTTCAGCGGTCACTTTGGTGAGTGAGAGGGTTTCAGCCAGAGAAGGTGAACAGGCTCTCCAGGAATTGGAAACGGGGTGCTCAGAGGCATGGCGGGGCATAAAGGAGCCAGGCTGGAGCTGTGCTTTCTTGGACAGGGAGGGTAGCTTGCAGGGGAGGATCCCAGGATGTAACTGCTTATATAGGCTGCAGCCAGGCTATCCCAAGGCTTTGGACTTGAGTCTGCAGTTAATAGAGGGTTTTGTCTTTCTGTTTTTTGTTATGTTTTGTTTTTTAAGTCATCTCTGTGCCCAGCGTGGGGCTTGAAGTCACGACCCTGAGATCGAGAGTTGCATGTTCTACCCACTGAGCCTGCCCGGTGCCCTGGGGTTTCTCTTTCTATTCCTCTCCCTTCCTATTCTTTTACTAGACAAATCATTCACTTGGTTAAAATATACATGTATGTGTTAAAAAAAAAAAAACGTATGTGGTCGACAGTGAAAAAGTCTCCTTATCACCCTGACCCAGGAAGTAGCGTAGGTGGGGCGACAGTCCTTTACTTTTATCTCCCAAAACCCACGCTCTCATAGTGCCCCTCTTGTGCCTTGTTGCCAAACTGCATCTCCAGTGGAACCTAAGTCACCTTTCCTAAGGGTAAGAAATTCCCTCCTTCCCCTTAGGAAAAGATGTCTTTATACCTTTTGTATCCCTAATTTTAATTGTGATGCTGGAATTCAGCTGCTGCTGCGTTTGAAGGGTCTCTTGTCTTCCACATGTGGGTAATTTCCATCCTGTCTCCCTTTTACCTCCAATTCCAAATGAATGCTAGCTGAAGTGCACTTCTTTTCCTTTCTGTTGGTCTTCAGCTTTCTGGGTCTCTGAAAATGCAGTTCAGTTGGTATTCAGAATTAGGAGTTGGGAGGGAAAGTGTCCTAAACTAAGGTTCCAACTGGGACTCTTTCAAGGTGCGAGAGAGATCTGGGCCCGGATCCTTGTGAGCTCAGGTGTTATTGCTGGGATCTAATGGAGCCTGTCTAGAAGGGTTGAACCTGTTCACCATGAGCAAAATCATAAACTGTGGCCAGCACAGGACCCTGTGGGATAATTGGCCAAGGCCTAGGTAATAATTAGTGGGCTTTGTAATTAGGAGAGCTTGTAACAAGCTGAAAGCCTTTCAGATTTATGGTACCTAGGCAAGTTGAAGGATAGGGAAAACACCTGTTTCTGTGGTTTGGCATTCAGACTCACTCATACACCTTTTCTGTTCCCAGAAGAGTTTTCGCGAAAGAAGTTTTAAGAGTGTCTTCACCTAAGTTATTGCAACAGCCTCCTTTCTTGTCTCCCACAACAGTGTTCTCTCCATCCAACAGCCACGAGTTACGGTTTTTAAAATTCAAGTTAATACAAATAGTGAATAGTATGTTGCACAACTGAAACTAATAAAATGTATGTCAATTATACTTCAATTAAAAAAGTTAGGGACACCTGGGTGGCTCAGTCGTTAAGCGTCTGCCTTCGGCTCAGGTCATGATCCCAGGGTCCTGGGATTGAGTCCCATATCAGACTCCCTGCTCAGCGGTGAGCCTGCTTCTCCCTCTGCCTGCTTTGCCTGCCACTCCCCCTGCTTATGTTCGCGTGCTCTCTCTTGCTCTCTCTCTGACAAATAAAATCTTAAAAAAAAGTTAAAAATCAAAATCCACCAGTGGCTCCCCATTTCACACAGAATGTAAGTCAAAGTCCTCTCTATGATGTGCAAAGCTTCCATGGTCTGCCCCCCCCACAACACTTCCCCCACCCCTTACTGACATTTCTTCTTGACTGTACCTAGAATGCAGCAGGCACACTTCTACCTCCGGGCCTTTGCACTGGCTGTTACTGCTGTCTGTAATACTTTTCTCTGATGCCTGCATGGCTCACTCGCTTATTTATTTTTAAGTAAGCTCTGTGCCCAACGTGGGGCTTGAACTCATGACCCCGAGATCAAGAGCTGCTTGCTCTACTAACTGAGACAGCCAGGTGCCCCACGGCTCACTCATTTAGGTCCAAGTTTTTGCTCACATGTCACCCTCTCAGTGAAGCCTTTCTTGAAACCCTTGAAACTATTTGAGATAGTTACCCCTTCTCCTAGCACTCCCTTTCCTCCTCCTCTGCTTTATTTTCCTCTGTAGCACATTTCTTTTTTTTTTATATTGTTTTTTTTTTAAAGATTTTATTTATTCATTTATTTGAGAGAGAGAGAGCGCACATGAGAGGGGGAAGGTCAGAGGGAGAAGCTGAGCAGGGAGCCCGATGCGGGACTCGATCCAGGGACTCCAGGATCATGACCTGAGCCGAAGGCAGTCGCCCAACCAACTGAGCCACCCAGGTGCCCCCTCTGTAGCACATTTCATCATCTAGCATGCTATGTATTTCACTTATTTCTTCTGTCCATTTTCTGTCTCCTTCCAGTAGAATAGAAGCTTCAGGAGGCCAGCGAATTTCATCTTGTTTAGTTCAGGCTGTATTGCATCTAGAACAGTGCCTGGCACATAATAGGTACTCAGTAAGTGTTGAATGAATAAATGAGGTTTCAGTGTGTATGTATAGATCTTAACATATTTTTTGTAGTTAGAAATGATTCCAGGGCACTTTTGGTTTTAAAGAAAAGCTAGAACTTTGTCAGTATGAGCCATAGAAGGACACGAGGAGGGGATATTCACAGGGCATGTGTCTCTGCTTGGCACGCTCCAGCTTCTCTGAGCCCTGACACCCCTAGCGTAACCTTACCTAATTGTCTTGTCACAAAACAGCTTGCAATCTAGAGTCTAAAGGTCACAGGAGCCATTTCTGCCCCACACTTCTTGGTGTAAGGAAGCACCAGATCAAAATCTAAACAGAGATCCGAGTCGGCTGGAGCCATCTGTTTGGTTTCCTATTGTCTGGGTAACAACTTCCTTGAGCGAGACTCCTAGCTACACCCAACACCTTCTTCTTGGGTATCTACAACATCCTTTAGGGCCATTAATTAAGACCTGGTATCCATTCTTCTGGTTCTTGGCAATGCACAGAAACCTGGAAGGAACTTGTTGAGGGATGCTAAACTCCCAAGACAAAAACTTGAAGACATCTTAATTAGCTCATGGCCAAGATACATATCTCACAACTCCAAAATCCATCTGATCAATAAGTGTTGAGAAGGTGGGGCGCCTGGATGGCTCAGTTGGTTAAGCTTCTGCCTTCGGCTCAGGTCATGATCCCCAGGTCCTGGGATCAGCTCCCTACTCAGTGGGGAGCCTGCTTCTCCCTCTTCCCATCACCCTCCCCCCCCCCCGACTTGTGCTCTCACACACTCACTCACTCTGTCCCAAATATATTTATTTATAAATAAATCTTTTTTTTATAATTTTTTAAAAAATGTTTTATTTATTTATTCATGAAAGTCAGAGAGAGGCAGAGGTAGAGGGAGAAGCAGGCTCCCCGCCTAGCAGGGAGCCCGATGCGGGACTCGATCCCGGGACTCCAGGATCATGACCTGAGCCGAAGGCAGATGCTTAACCATCTGAGCCACCCAGGCGCCCATTTTTATAAATAAATCTTTTTTTTTTTTAAAGATTTTATTTATTTATTTGAGAGAGAGAGAATGAGAGAGAGCACATGAGAGGGAGGAGGGTCAGAGGGAGAAGCAGACTCCCTGCTGAGCAGGGAGCCCGATGCGGGACTCGATCCAGGGACTCCAGGATCATGACCTGAGCCGAAGGCTGTCGCTTAAACAACTGAGCCACCCAGGCGCCCTTATAAATAAATCTTAAAAAAATATTGAGAGGGTACTGTAGGGCAGTATCTTATAAATCATTATGTAAGATCCATCACCCTGTCTTCAGGAGGGTAACTACCTAATGCGTAGAGTTGCCAGGTCTAGCAAATAAAAGTACAGGATGCCCAATTATATTTGAATTTCAGATAAATAGTGACTAATTTTGTATTAGTATGTCCCATGCAGTATTTGAGACATACTTAACAAAAAAAATCATTACCGTTTCATCCTCTATTCTCATAAACAACATTTCACTGACAAGTACTTACTCTGTGTCCAGATCTTCCCATATGCTGTCTCTCTCCTTTAAACCTCACCAACCAGTGAGACGTGACCGTTGTAGTTCTGAGAGGCTAAGCTAGTGCGGGTCAGGCAGACGGGAAAGAGGGGAGCCTGGCCGGGTGTTCTGGTGGCTTTTGGACTCCGGAGCACAGCATAGCCTGTGCTCTTTACAGCAGGAAAAGGCAACTTTTCACAGATGGTCTGTGATTGGCCAGGTGTGGAGGATGGGTAATTCCTGCTCTGAAGGTCTCGGAGGGGAGAGAAGTCCTTCCAGACGGCTGTCTTCTGTCTGATCACCGAACAGATTTAGGTTGAGCACTTGCCAGCAGGACTGTGCTTAGCTAGGCACTGAGGCTAGAACAGGACAAAACCCCAAATCCTTGCCCTTGTGTAGCTTCCTTTCTCATCAGAGGAGACAGGAGACAGCGTGGTGGTCTGTGGAAGGAGAAAACTACAGGAGGAAAGAGGATAGAACTATGAGTGTTGGAGTGGAGGGGTTTGGGGGAATCATCACTAAATGACATTTATGTAAAGACCTGAGGAAGTGAGGTGCTCAAGAGGTGTTAGAATGGGTCTAGGTCTTTGAGGGACCTGGGCTTCCCACATTGTTTTAAGTCCTTATTGATGCCATTTAAAGACTATTAAAAAAAATAAAGACTATTCTCTTTAAAGGTACAGACTTCCAGATATTAAAATAAGACACGGGTGAGGCGCCTGGGTGGCTCAGTCCATTAAGCGTCAACCTTCAGCTCAGGTCATGATCTTGGGGTCCTGGGATCGAGTCCCACATTGGGCACCTTGCTCCGTGGGGAGCCTGCTTCTCCCTCTGCCGCTCCCCCTGCTTGTGCTCTGTCTCTGACAAAATCTTTAAAAATATTTTTTTAATAAATAAAATCTTAAAAAAAAATATGACACAGGATACACTGTATAGCATAGGGAATATAATTAATAGTGGCTAACAACTTTATATGGTGACAGATGGTAGCTAGATTTATCTGGTGATCTCTTTGTAATGTGTATAAATGTCAATCACTATGTTGTACATCTGAAACGAATATATTTTATGTCAACTACACCTCAAGAGTGGGGGGGGAAAAAGGCTAATCTCCGGGCAGGTATTTTTCTAGAGGAATAATCCTGAGAGCTAATTGTCACTACATCTCCTTTAACGGGTGTCATATTTAAACTAGGATCTGAGGTGCTTTCCGTGCCACCCGCCCCTTGGTGTGTTGCCCGAGAGGAATAGGACTCTAAATCTGGTTTTCTTAACCTCCTCGTGCAGGGGGATGAGATTGTCCCAAAGGTATCATAACTCTTGAGCACATTGGGCGTGTGGGTGGGGGGCTGGGGGTTACGTGTATACCGGTGTCCCAAGACCTTCTTAGTCAGAGCGAAGTAGGAGGGACTTTTAAAAGGCTGCAAACTAACTCCCCCTCAGATTCTTCATCCCAGTTGTGTGGGAGTGTTTGAAAAGGGAACAGGATGACCAAGTTATTTGTGGGAAAAGTTGTGCGTTTTCTGTAGAAAACGTCACCCCCTGAGTCAGCCATGGGACAGTAGCCTGGGTGCTTATTGACAGGTAGGGTGGAGCCCTGAGTCACCGGCCCAGCGGCCTCTCCTGGTGAGGTTATCAGGAGCAGCTTGAATCCACTCTGTGACCTCACCCTCTTAGGAACAGGTACATGCGGTGCCTGCTCTTAGTCATAAATCCCAGGATACTGGCCCTAAGATCTCTCTCCTCTTAGCAAGAAGGGAACTGAGGTTTTGCAGAAATGACAGGGCTTCACAGCTGCTTGGTGAAGGTCACGTGGCCGATTTCATTACCACCTCGGCTCCTGGGCTTGTAATGACTTAAACTTTCTGGAGAAATTAGAGTTTGTGAGTGTACTTCCTGTACCTTTTGACTTAAGTCTGCATTGATAAAGAAATGCTCTTGCATCTGCATCAGAGCTTGTCATTAGAGTCTTTGATGTGGAAGCTTTCATGTAAATTGTGCTGATTTTTCTTTGGGCTTTGGAATCTAGTTATAATTTCTCTCTTTCTTTTTTCTTCCTCCTTTCTGCTAATGCTCTCACCTGAACCGTGGGAGTACTTAAAAACTTTGGGAATTAAATACCTGGGAGGTGGTTCAATCAAGGAAACTGAACTTCACTTACCAGCTGTGAGAGGCTGCACTCCTGGTTTCAACGGAGATTGAACACAACATCGAGGTTGTGACTTTAACCTTCAGCATTTATTTCTCTCTTATCCTGTGAAGCGAAGGAAAGAGTCTCTTTGAGTCCCCACCGGGAGTGAAGGTGATTTGGGGCGGGCAGTATGAGAAGCAGGATTGTCTGGGTTCAAATTCTGACTCAACTCTTACTTGCCATATGACCTTGGATAAGTTACTCAAACTTTCTGTGCCTCAGTCCTCTCACCTATAAAAAGGGGATAAAATTGCAGTTCCTGCCTCACAGGGTTGACAGAGGATGCAGTGAGTTAGCATGTCTAAAGTGTTTTCAGTGCCTGGCATGTAACAAACTCTTTGAAGTACTGAGTTTTTATTGTTAGTTGTTTCTGCTTTTTTTTTTTTTTTTAAGATTTTATTTATTTATTTATTTGAGACAGAATGAGAGAGAGAGAGAGAGCACATGAGAGGGGGGAGGGTCAGAGGGAGAAGCAGACTCCCTGCCGAGCAGGGAGCCCGATGCGGGACTCGATCCCAGGACTCCAGGATCATGACCTGAGCCGAAGGCAGTCGCTTAACCGACTGAGCCACCCAGGCGCCCTCTGCTTTATTTTTTTTTAAAGATTTTATTTATTTATTTGAAAGAGAGAGAGTGAGAGAGCTCGGGCGGGGAGGGGAGGGGAGAAGCAGGCTTCCCGCTGAGCAGGGAGCCCAACATGGGGCTCAATCCCAGGACCCTAGGATCATGACCAGAGTTGAAGGCAGACACTTAAGGCGACTGAGCCACCCAGGCGCCCCTAGATGTTTCTGCTTTAGATTTGTGTCTAGGGGGTGAAAAAATGTATAAATGTTAGAGACTGGAGGAGCCAGAGAGGAAGATTAAGGATGAGGAAAGGCTACATCCCCTTGTGTCTTTGCTCCTTGACCTCCCCATACCTAAGATACTCTCGATCCCACACCCATTCAAGTGCAAGTGGTTTGTCTACAGGTCTAGCACTGCCAACCAGGTCCACCGTCGTGAAGCCACTTCATCGTCATACCCATTGGTTCAGCCCTCCTATGTGCTTGAGACTACTGCTACCTCAGTTTTAGGGAAGAGGGAACTGAGACTCAGAGCTAGCGACTTGCCCGAGGCCCACAGAGCTAGGAAATGGCAGACAGTGATTTGAACACCTGGTCTGCTGACCCAGAGTTTAGGTCACCATCTCTGTACTACCTGTACCTGGCTGGTGCTTTTTCTGTGAACTCCCAACTGCTCAGTCCCTTTCTTAACTACTCTTATTTATATATTTTCCCCGTGTTTCTTGAGTTAGGTAGGGATAGATACTTAATGCCACCAGCTGCACCAGCCAGTAGGGGGAGGGGCAGAGGGAAAGGGAATGAGAGAATTCCAAGCAGACCCCCTGCTGAGTGCAGAGCCTGATGGGGGCTCAATCCCAGGACCCTGAGATCATGACCTGAGCCAAAACAAGAGTCAGACACTCAACCAACTGAGATACCCAGGTGCCCCTCTTTTTTCTTTTATTTATTTATTTGTTTGTTTATTTGTTTATTTATTTTAAAGATTTTATTTATTCATTTGAGACACAGAGATAGAGAGGGCATGAGCAGGGAGAGAGGCAGAGGGAGAGGGAGAAGCAAGCTCCTCGCTGAGCCAGGAGCCCGATGTGGGGCTCGATCCCAGGACCCTGGGATCATGACCTGAGCCGAAGTCAGACACTTAACGACTGAGCCATCCAGGCACCCCTCTTTTTTCTTTTTTTTAAAGATGTTTAATTAATCATCTTAAAGATTTTTATTTTTAAGTAACCTCTCCATCCAACATGGAGCTCAAACTCAGAATGCTGAGATGGAGTTGCATGCTCTACCAATTGAGCCAGCCAGGCACCCCAAGAATCATCTGATTTCTTAGTTTATACATGAATTGGCTGGTTCTTTGAGGTTAGCTGAGTGGGCCAGATTACACAGCTGGTAGGTGTCAGAATAGTAATATTGTTAAACTATACCAAAATAATCATTGCACCCATGTATTGATTGAGTATTCCACTGTTGATGTAGGATCTCGTTTTTTAATCCCGACACTAACCTTTGAGGGAGGTAGTATGACAGTTCCATTTTCAGAAGCTGCTAGAGTTTTATTGACCAGCCCAGGATCACAGAGCTAGAGGCACATATGCTCCGTTTCTGGGAATATCTGCATTCCAGAGTCTCCACTTTGGCCTAGAAAGGAGCCTCAAGGTCCACCCACTGCAGCCTTCAAAGTCCTTGATCAGTTTGAGCCCTTGGGGTAATAAATGAAGCTTCAAGATCCCCTCTCCCTTGGAAACCCAGAATGAAAGGGGGTATTACTGGTGCCCTTGAGCTCCCTTTTATTATTTTTTTTATTTTAATGATTTTATGTATTTGACAGAGAGAGACAGTGAGAGAGGGAACACAAGCAGGGGGAGTGGGAGAGGGAGAAGCAGGCCTCCCGCTGAGCAGGGAGCCCGATGCAGGGCTCGATCCCAGGACCTGGGACCATGACCTGAGCCAAAGGCAGACGCTTAATGACTGAGCCACCCAGGCCCCCTTGAGCTCCCTTTTAAATCTTAACCGTGAAGTGTGGCAAGAGACAAGTTTGCAAGCCGCCATTTCAGAACTGCTTAGGCTAATTATAATATTTTCCTTTTCTAAACTTCTACTTAAAGTTTCTTCTTAATCACTTTTGGGGGGGGGGTGGAGGTTTTAAACCTGTTAACTGTGTGAACGCATCAGCTTCCTTGATCTCCCTACCAATCATGATCGGACGGAAAGTATTTTGTTTTTAAAAACCTTAGGATGGGGCGCCTGGGTGGCTCAGTCGTTAAGCATCTGCCTTTGGCTCAGGTCATAGTCCCAGGTCCTGGGATCGAGCCCTGCATCGGGCTCCCTGCTCTGCAGGAAGCCTGCGTCTCCCTCTCCCACTCCCCCTGCTTGTGTTCCCTCTCTCGCTGTGTCTCTCTCTGTCAAATACATAAAATCTTTAAAAAAAATAAAAAAATAAAAAAAACAAAAACCTTAAGAGTAGTATGGATAGGGATTATTTTTTTGAGGGGAGGGGGGAGCAGTCTTAATCTTCCAGTGGTTGACACTGACTTATTTACAGATGGAAGGAGGCGTCTGGGATGGGTAAGGAGTTGGGGGTCGGGATATACATGAAATCACAAGTTGGGGATTGTTGGTGCTGCGTGCTGGATATGTGGGGTTCGTTACTCTGTTTCCTCGGAAGACCTGAATAATCTATAATAGAAAATTTACACACCTTCCCAAATTCCCTCCCCTTCTCAGGTGGCTGCCGCTAGCAATTTGGTGTGTACCCTCCCGGACGTTTTCCTAACCACTCACAGAACATGTGTGTCCCTATTTGTGGTTTTTCCTCCTTTAAATTAGAGTTTTCCATAAATGGAAATACGAATTGTGCTGCAAAATGTCCTGAGCATCCTTTATAAATATGTCCTGGAAATTTTTGCACATCAATGGTTGAACTTCTCCCCCTAATTCTCTTTAACCGAGGAAGGTATTTTTTTTTTTTTTAAGATTTTATTTATTTATTTGAGAGAGAGAATGAGAGAGAGAGAGAGCATGAGAGGGGGAGGGTCAGAGGGAGAAGCAGACTCCCTGCCGAGTAGAGAGCCCGATGCGGGACTCGATCCCGGGACTCCATCCCGGGACTCCAGGATCATGACCTGAGCCAAAGGCAGTCGCTTAACCAACTGAGCCACCCAGGCGCCCCCGAGGAAGGTATTTTTAACATCCTAGAAGCTGACCAAGTTCCCCTCAGTATAGTGTTTGAGGGCCTACTGTGTGCCTTGTGTCAGTCACAAGGATTCTCTTGTCCTGTGAGGTCTGGTGATCTGTCCAGGAGCATCAGAAAATGCTGAGATGCCAGGTTTTCAGACAATGGGCACATTCAGAATCCAGGTGGGGTAAGATCTGTGTGGGCTGGAGCAGCTGGGAAGCTTCTTACCAGGGGGAGTCCCGTGGAGCTGGGCCTGGGGTGTTGGGTAGCATGTGAGCAGGAATGTGGGGAGGAGTCTGTTGTTGGCTCAGAGGAGGGTACCATTAGCCAAGGCAGTTGTGGAGGGATCCACCCATGCAGATTCTGGGGGCTAGGAACATGACAAAGGGGATGCTTGTTTGGTGTCTCCTGTAGCTGAGGTGAAACTGAGCTCGCAGCTCTGGATTCACACTAGAAGGGTGAGGGGCTATGAGGAAACAACCCCTTGGCTCTTTGAGCCTGGCCTCTGGGGCTGATAGGGCCTGACAGGGCCATAGAAGGTCATTAATGTGGCTCCGGCTGGCTGGCTGGCTGGCTGGCTGGCTGGCTGGCTGGCTGGCTGGCTGGGGTCCTGTTGGCAGGGACCCGGCAAGCTTGGAGAACAGGAGCAGCAGGTTCTCTGCCTGCCCTGGGGCTAGTGGACCCAGTCACTCTTAGGCTCTGCTGGAGCAGTCTGCAGTGAGCCACAGAGAACAAGGAAAGAACTATACCATCCACATGGCCCTTGGGGAGGCCAGCATGGTCTGGCCTGGGGTAGCAGATCCAGGGCATTCACCCGGCTGTCCCACAGCCACCTGAATGCTTATCCAAAGTCCACTGCTCTCTCCGCAACCTTGCTTCCATGCGCTTATCTCAGCAAATGGCACCTCCCATCCTATCTGTCCCATTTGTGCATTATTTATTCATTTGCTCATTCATTCATTCATTCAGTAAATAATGATTAAGAGCTGTTGTGTGCCAAGCACTGTTCTAGGACTGGGGATGCAGCAGAGAACAAGACATGTACAAATCACCCAGGTGGAGTTTGTAGTCTGGTACATTGGTGGGAACAGGCGGTAAACATAATGAATAAAGCATTTAGGGTGTTGGGGTGGGCAACAAATGTTTAAGAAAAGTGAATCTGAGTGAGTAATTGCTGGGAAGCAGTTGGGATGGTTTGAGAAGGCCTTACTGAAGAGGACATTTAAGCAAAGATCGCACAGAGGTGAAGGATCAGGTGATGTGGGGAAGGGTGTTCTAGATCAAGGGAACAGCAGGTCACAGGCCTTGAAGAGGACTGGAAGAGCAAGAAGGCCAGTGTGAATGGATTTGAGTGACCAAGGTGGAGGGGGTGATAGAAGGGCAGAGGGGGATAGCCCAGGGTGGAAGGCCTTGTGATGTTTTTAACTCCTGGCTCCTCTCCACCCCTTCAGTGCAGATCCCCTCACCACTTCTTAGCTCCTTGCCTTGCCTCTTCCCTTCTCCATTCCAGGCAATGCAATACTCAGTAAGTATTGTTTGATGAAAGGCTCTTGAATGGGCGAGTATGATGCTGGTGGTTAATAGCTTGGGCCCTGGCCCCTGACTGCTCAAGTTCAAGACCGTGGTCCAGGGTAAGGCCCATGGATTCACATTTCTTTTTCTTTTCTTTTCTTTTCTTTTTTTTTAAAGATTATATTTATTTATTTGAAAGAAAGAGACACAGCGAGAGAGGGAACACAAGCAGGGGGAGTGGGAGAGGGAGAAGCAGGCTTCCTGCAGAGCAGGAAGCCCGATGTGGGGCTCGATCCCAGGACCCTGGGATTATGACCTGAGCCGAAGGCAGACGCTTAACGACTGAGCCACCCAGGCGCCCCTGGATTCACATTTCTTTCTTTCTTTCTTTCTTTTTTTTTTTTTTTAAGATTTTATTTATTTATTTGACAGAGAGAGACACAGTGAGAGAAGGAACACAAGCAGGGGGAGTGGGAGAGGGAGAAGCAGGCTTCCCGCGGAGCAGGGAGCCCGATGCGGGGCTCGATCCCAGAACCCTGGGATCACGACCTGAGCCGAAGGCAGACGCTTAACGACTGAGCCACCCAGGCGCCCCCCTGGATTCACATTTCTAATGGTGCTGGTCGTCCATCTGCAGAGTAGCCAGACTCTGTCCCTTCCACCAAGCAGCACTTCCCTGAGCTTTCTGCCTGGTTCACTCATCTCTCAGGGCCGGCTCAGTTGGTGCTGCCTCCAGGAAGTCTTCCTGACCTTCTGCCCTCAAGGTGTTGGTCAGGACATCTCTCCCCAGCCCCTTCTCAGGTTGGGATCCCCTGAGTTCTCTGTTCCCAGCAGGCTGGATGCCCCATGAACTATCCCCAGCATGGCACCTAGAATGTAGTTGGCACTCAATAAGTAGTGTTTGGTGAGAGGCTGTTTACTGGGGAGAATCAGGCTTGCAGGGTGCCTGGAGCTGGGATGACCTCTATCCATTTGTTGAGGACATTGCAGTGGGGGGGAGGGCAGTGCATTATAATGTAGAAGAGGAAGTTTTATTCCTAGATGTCTTATATTTTCAGTCACATTTTGCTCTTCCCCTTCTGAAAAACAACAAAAAGCTGAGCTTAGATATGATCCCTCTGGCTATTCTTTTAAACAATAATGGGAAATTTTAAAAATTTTATCCACTCCCCCACCCTATTTGCTTCCTAAAGATAAATCAGGTGTAAAAAGCAACTTAAAGTATTCAATATCTCACATTTGACATTGAAGGGAAATTATGGTGATAGCTACTATTTTTTAGAGTGTTTGGCATCAGCCAGCCACTTAGCTCAAAACTTGGTCACTCTTCAACCTACTGAGCCTACCTTTCGCCAGGCACTCTTGGGAAGTCAGGACCCTGGGTGAAAATGACCATCCCCTGTGCAGAATTTCCATTCTAGAAGGTGGAGGGACAACAAACTAAGTATAATGTTAGAAGGAATTGGGGGGGGGGGGTGCGCCTGGGTGGCTCAGTCGTTGGGTGCCTGCCTTCGGCTCAGGTCATGATCCCAGGGTCCTGGGATCGAGCCCCGCATCGGGCTCCAGCCCCGCATCGGGCTCCCTGCTCAGCGGGAAGCCTACTTCTCCCTCTCCCACTCCCCCTGCTTGTGTTCCCTCTCTCACTGTGTCTCTTTCTGTCAAATAAATAAAATCTTTAAGAAAAAAAAGAAGTTGGGGAAAGACCTGAGTAAAGCGGGGGGGGGGGGGGGTTGGCGGTGTTGTTCCTGTGGTCCTGTCATTGCCACCCCTGCCCATTCCCTTTACACAGATGACAGGTTTAGAGAGGGAAGCGACTGGCAATCCCGAGGGTGAGGGTGCGTAGAGGGTTAGTTGAGGAAATGGTTGGGAGGGTGAGGAAAGGAGAGGGACCTGGAAGTGGAGGAGGGCGTGGGGGAGGTCCCGTGCTCCTCTCTCCACTCCTTGGAATGTGGACACCCTGAGTGCTCTGCCATTGAAAGGCTGATTAGTTAGTTAGCAATTGGTTACAGGTTTTCAGCTGTAATTCTGGGACTAGTTCTCAGTCTTTATTGTGCTTCCAAACCACCTGTGTAACTAAAAATGTGGAGTGTTGGGCCCCACCCCCTCAGAGAACCCCATTTGTAAATCTGGGTGGGGTCCAGGAATTGGCATTTTTAAATAAGCCCACTCACTCTGTGCCTGGATGGAGGTCCTGGGATTGCACTTCAAAAGAAGCTGGTCCGCCTCTTCCGATCCGAACCTGGGCTACAGTTGGGCTCACCCATACAGTTTATTTTATTTTATTTTATATTTTAAAGATTTTTTTATTTATTCATTTGAGACACAGAGAGAGAGAGAGAGGGAGAGAGAGCATGAGCAGGGAGAGAGGCAGAGGGAGAGGGAGAGGCAGGCTCCCCACTGAGCAGAGAGCCCGATGCGGGTCTCCATCCCAGGACGCCGGGATCATGACCTGAGCCGAAGGCAGACGCTCAACCATCTGAGCCACCCAGGCGCCCTATTTTATTTATTTATTTATTTTTTTAAGATTTTATTTATTTATTTGACAGAGAGAGAGAGAGAGAGAAACGAGAGCAGGAACACAAGCAGGGGGAGCGGGAGAGGGAGAAGCAGGCTTCCTGCCCCACCCAGCAGGGAGCCCGATGCGGGACTCGATCCCAGAACCCTGGGATCATGACCTGAGCCGAAGGCAGACGCTTAACGACTGAGCCACCCAGGCGCCCCTCACCCACACTGTTTAAAGTGCAGACTTGGAGGGGCCTCCCTCCTACGATCCAGAGTCAAGAGGTCTGAGGGAAACTGTGGCATTTAATTAAAAAAAAAAAAAAAAAAATCACTCACGTGATTCTTGATGGGACTTGGTGGGGGTGGGGAATCCATGAATGTACCCGGATGTGAACAAGGCGAGGCTGTGTGCGCAAGCGCACTCGCAGGCCTTTTTTGGGCTCAGTGGGTCCACAGCTTTCGTGAGACTTTGAGGCATCCAGCTCCCCCTGAAAAGAGGTGTTCAAGTCTTGGCTCCATGCAGCAGAGCCAGTCCCAAGTGGGAGACAGCCCCAGTGTCTGTCAAGTTAGAGGGCAAGAGAAATTACCCTGAGCGCTGTGAACTCCCCATATTTTCTTGGAGAAGCAGATATGAACAAAATATGCAAGACGTGTGGATGGAATGACGAAAACTCTGGCTGAGCAAGTGGAGAGCTTGGATGGCCAACTGAGCTTATTCTTCTCCCTTCCTTTCTTCCTCTTTCCTTCCTTCCTTCCTTCCTTCCTTCCTCTCACCCATCATTCGTTCTTCCCTTCAGGTAGTCTTCCCTTCAGGTAGTCACTGGGCATCTGCTGTCTCCAGGCTGCTAGGCCAGGAAGGGTAGCGTGGACAGTTCAGACTAGTGGATGATCTGACAACTTAAGTACTCGGTTTCAGACCGAGGTGTTAGGAGTTGCCCAGCCAATATTTTTTTTTTTTTTTTTAAGATTTTATTTATTTTTTTGACAGAGAGAGACACAGCGAGAGAGGGAGCACAAGCAGGGGGAGTGGGAGAGGGAGAAGCAGGCTTCCCGCTGAGCAGGGAGCCCGATGTGGGCCTTGATCCCAGAACCCTGGGATCATGACCTGAGCCGGAGGCAGATGCTTAACGACTGAGCCACCCAGGCGCCCCTTGCGCAGCCAATATTAAGATGCACGGCCAAGCCCAGCTGCTGTCCTGGAGAAGCTGGCCTGAAACTCATGCCTGGCAGAAGACAGAACCAACGTGGAGATAAGGCAGCTGCAGTTTCAATTTTAAGGTTGGGCCAAGAAAGAAAGAATTTTAGGGACTTTCCTTGCTGTGAACAGGGAGTACAGGTGCTTTTCTACTTTGGTGGGGAGGGGGGCCAGGGGGCGGGATTTCATTAGGAATAATCCACCTGGACTTTGATAACAGATCCAGCGAATGTGTAAGGCATTTCAGAAATGTGATTCTAAATGCACTCTCGATATTTTAGAGGGCAATTAATCATGAACCCGAGGACTCGTTATTAAAAAGATTTGCCCTAAGACAGGTGATTTATCTCCTTTAAAAAAGTATTTACGGACATGTTATGACTTTCAGATACTTAACACATTTTAAAGATTTATTTTTCGGGGCTCCCGGGTGGCTCAGTCGTTAAGCATCTGTCTTCAGCTCAGGTCATGATCCCGGGGTCCTGGGATCAAGCCCTGCATCAGGCTCCCTGCTCAGCGAGGAGCCTGCTTCTCCCTCTTCCACTTCCCCTGCTTGTGTTCCCTCTCTCACTGTGTCTCTCTCTGTCAAATAAATAAATAAATAAAATCTTTAGAAAAAATAGCTATTTTTCTCTCATGGGGTATTTCCTTATTACAATTGGATCTAGTTTCTCCTTATATTTTGTGCCTTGTTCTCAATGAATCGTCCTCAGTAGAAGTGTCAGATAATTGAAGACCATTATCAAGCTTTCAATTATTGACAAGCACTTGGCTTTACATTTGTAAGCTCATTAGTTTGCACACTAACCCTATTATAATTATTTCCGTTTTAGAGATGAGACTGGGGCTCAAAGAGGTGAGGTCCCCTTGGATACTTTGTGACAGGGCAAGGATTCACAATTTTCATCTAATTACTGGGATGCATAGCTTCCCTTCCTTGAGATAACTGACTCAGGCAGTCCAAGCTTTCAGTGGTCTAATCCTGGGATATTGATAAAATGATTTTTTTAAGGACATCCTGTTTTCCTGTTATTTTCGTCCTTTGCAAAATGGGATTAGTAGTGGGGCGCCTGGGTGGCTCAGTCTGTTAAGCATCTGCCTTTGGCTCAGGTCATGATCCCAGGGTCCTGGGATCAGGCCCCACATCCGGCTCCCTGCTCAGCTGGGAGCCTGCTTCTCCCTCTCCCTCAGCCCCTCCCCCTATTTGTGCTCTCTCGCTGTCTCAAATAAATAAAAATCTTTTATTTTTTTTTAAAGATTTTATTTATTTATTTGACAGAGAGAGACACAGCGAGAGAGGGAACACAAGCAGGGGAGTGGGAGAGGGAGAAGGAGGCTTCCCTCAGAGCAGGGACCCCGATGCGGGGCTTGATCCCAGGACCCTGGGATCATGACCTGAGCCAAAGGCAGATGCTTAACAACTGAGCCACCCAGGCTCCCCAATAAAAATCTTTTAAAAAATGGGATTAGTAGTACTTACTTATAAGGTTATTGGGGAGATTAAATGAGATGAACAATACAGAATGTCAGGCATGCATTGGGCATTCAGAAATAGTAGTACTTAAAAAAAAAAAAAAAAAAAAAAAAAAAAAGAAATAGTAGTACTTATTGCTATCCCTGATAACTGTAAAACATAATCACTGTTTTTATTATTAACACTGATAAAGCTCTTACTATATGCCAGGTATTGCCGTAAGCATTTGTATAGTAACATATAATTCTCCCTATCACTCGGGGGAGTAGGTTCTCCACCCCATTTCAGATGAGGAAATTGAGGCCCAGAGAGGTTCATTTAGTGTGTGGTTCACCATGACCTGTAGATCTGCTGCTTAGAAGGTCTTAAGGCCATTTTTGTCCTTTTCATGGTAGGATCTGATGAACTGGATCATCCCTTCCACATTGTTTTATTTTTTAAAAAGCTTATTTATTTATTTTTAAGTAACCTCTATACCCATCATGGGGCTCAAACTCACAACCCTGAGATCAGAAGTCCTAGGTTCCACCAACTGAGCCAGCCAGGTGCCCCCTCATTATGGTTTTGATTTGCATTTTCCTGATTATTAGTGATGTTGAGTACCTTTCATGTGTCTGTTGGTCATTTGTATGTCTTTGGAGAAATACCTGTTTGTGTCTTCTGCCCATTTTTAAATTGGATTATTGGTTTTTTGGGTGTTGAGTTGTAGAAGTTTTTTACATATTTTGGATATTAATCCCTTATTAGATATATCATTTGCAAATATCTTCTCCCACTCAGTGGTCGTCTTTTTGTTTTGTTAATGGTTTTCTTTGCTGTGCAAAAGCTTTTTATTTTGATGTAGTCCCAGTAATTTTGCTTTTGCTTCCGTGCCAGAGAAGACATACCTAGAAAAATGTTTCTACAGCTCATGTCAAAGAGATTACTGCCTATATTTTCTTCTAGAAATTTTATGGTCTTACATTTAGGTCTTTTTTTTTTTTTAAGATTTTATTTATTTATTTGACAGAGCAGGGAGAGTGTCAGGCAGAGGGAGAGGGAGAAGCAGGCTCCCCACAGAGCAAAGGAAGCCTGATGTGGGACTCGATCCCAGGACCCTGGGACCATGACCTGAGCTGAAGGCAGTCGCTTAGCCAACTGAGCCGCCCAAGTGTCCCTTACATTTAGGTCTTTAATCCATTTTGAGTTTATTTTATTACTATTTTTAGTTTATTTTTGTGTAGGGCGTAAGAAAGTAGTCCAGTTTCATTCTTTTGCATGTAGCTGTCCAGTTTTCCCAACACCGTTTATAGAGACTTGCTTTTTCCCATTGTATATTCTTGCCTCCTTTGTTGTAGATTAATGGGCCATAAAATCGTGGGTTTATTTCTGGGCTCTCTATTCTGTTCCATTGATGTGTGTGTCTGTTTTTGTGCCAGTACCATACTTTTCTGATGACTACAGCTTTGTAGTATATCTCATCTGGTATTGTGATACCTCGTTTTGTTCTTTGTCAAGATTGCTTTGGCTATTTGGCTCTTCGGGGTCTTTGTGGTTCCCGACAAGTTTTAGGACTGTCTTGACCACTGTTATGTTTTCTTGACATTTGCCTGAGGATCAGTAGTTTCAGAGTTGGAGGGGCTCCTGGGGGCCACTTAGTCCAACTCTTTCTCTGGCCTAGATGGTCAAGCTAAGCTTCCTACCTGCTGGCCTGAGAGTCTTGCTTGTCACCACCAGGTGTGTGCTCCACGGAGTGCTGCCTCCCATCCTAAAAATGTTACCTTCTGGACTCGGGCCTACTTCCCATGGATGCCACCCCTGGCCAGGTTCCCTCTGCCTATATCCTCCCCCTAGGACTACAAGGACCCCACGGGTAAGGACTTGGGTCTCTTTATCCGATCCTGACCCCCAGCCCCGAACACTGTATTGAGCACTTAGTAGGCACTCAGGGAATGTTTATAGATGGATGAATGACTCCACATCTGCCCTCCGGTGGGCATCAGTCAATCCGTGTTTATTCTGGGCCTGCCTTTTGCTGTACTGGAGAACTGCAGAAAGGGCAACACACTAGGCCGGTGCCTTCAGGGAACTTCAGTTCTAGTATCTAAATAGACATGAAACATGTAAATAAATAGGATTTCACAGAATGGCACATTCTGTGAAGGAAACGAAGCAGAGAAATTGGGTAGAGAGTAACTAGAGTGGGGAGGGGGCCTAATGTAGCTAAGAGTGGGTCACACATGTTGTCATGAGGGAGTGTGTTATGTGTAATGATGCAGGGGAGGGTCCCATAAAAGGAACTGTTGGAAGCAGAGGAAACAGCCAGGACCAAGAGCCCAAGACCACAAAGAGCACAGTTTACTGGGGGAGGAAAAGGCCTGCGTGGCAAGGGCCTGATGGATGCAATGTGGTAACAGGTGGGAGATGCACTGGAGGGGAAGGCAGAGACTAGATCTTGTTCTGGGTCAGTTGGTCTCTTCATTCATTCATTCACTCATTCATTCACATTTAAACATATATATTTAAATTCCATGTTGTTGCAAATGGCAAGATTTTACTCTTTTTTTTCTCTCTCTCTCTCTTTTCTCCTTTAATCTCTATACACAACATGGGGCTTGAACTCAACAACCCTGAGATCAAGAGTCCCTTGCTTCTCCAACTGAGCCAGTCAGGTGCTCCAAGATTTCGTTCTTTTTTTTTCGTTCTTTTTTTTATGACTGACTAAAGATAGTCTCTTTTGAAAGACAAATACCACTGTGTCAGCTTCCACCCAGATGAAGTGATTGAACCATTCCAGTCAACTGATTTATCCTTCTGGTTAATCATGGAACCTTTGTCCTCAATTGGAGGAGGCTCTGTTTCTTTAGGAAATGATGTGTGAGAGACCAGAACATTAAGTTTATTCAATGAATATGGCTAGTTAAGTGCATGCTATGTGTCAGAGAGGATTTGGGGTGGCTGGTTGATAAAAATTAGTTTGTACCCACTGTATCCTGTCTCTCAATTCTGGCTAAACCCAGCCTCCTGGCTGCTACACCTAGGTCTTGTTTCCTGCTTTAGCTCTGTTGCCGATAGAATGCGACTTTCTCTTATAGGCCTGGAATAGCAGCCAATATTCCCTGAAATTCTCTTGTCTGAGCCTGTGCTAAGGGCTTTATGTGGATTAGCTTGTTGAATCATCTCATCCCTTTAGAAAATAGGGACCATGGTGATCTTTGCTCTACAGGTAAGAGAAGTGCGGTGGGAAGTAGTAGTTGGTAAGTGATGGAGTTGGGGTTTGAACTTAGTCATCTGACCTCTCACCTGGGCTTAGTCACTTAATACTATACTGTGGCCTTGACCTACAGTAGGACTCTAGGATACCTGTCTCACAGTTGACCTCATACTGTTGCACGATGGCCAAGAGTTTGTATCCTGGACTCCTTGCAGACAGGGTCATTGTCTTCATGACTCCTACGGCCAGACATGGAAGGGAGGGGCCCCATTAGTTCTCTGAAGCCTCATCTCTAATTTACGGTTTGACGGTTGTTGTCCCTCCCAGCCTCTTGGGAGAGAAGGATAAGTCTCTTTAATTAGTTCACTGAGATTAATAAACCATACACCTTTCAAGGAAAGGGAATAGTAAGTGTTCCCTGAGCATCTTTTAAGCGCCAGGCTCTGCATTCAGAGTGAGAGACTGTTGTTAGCCAACATTTATTGAGTACTTACAGTATGCCTGGCACTGGACTCACCTCTCCCTGCATGTATTTTTTTTTTTTTAAGTTTCTCTCTCTCTCCCTCTCTCCTTTTTTTTTTTTTTTTTAAGTTTATTTAGGTAATCTCCACACCCAGTGTGGGGCTCAAACTCACAACTCCGAGATCAAGAGTCCCATGCTCCTCCAGCCGAGCCAGCCCCCCGAGGCATGTGTCTTGTGTAGATCTCACCAGCTCTCTGAGGTAGCAGCTGCACTTAGGACTACATTGTAAAGGGACAGAGGCCTTCCTGAAAACCACCACACTGCAAAATCACCCAGTAAAAAGACACAGGGCTTATGGGGAAATGGCTAGAGGCACAGCACTCAAAAACTTCATTGTAATACGTTAAAAAAAAAAAAAGTTTGCTTGTGGGAGTAGGTCTGGTGGGGCTGCATCTTGTGAGTTCTTTTGGAAGGAAGATAATGTGAAGTCAGATGGAAAGCGGTAACCCCAGATGTGGATGGGTGTGGCTGGAAGATCTGTGTGTTTTGTGCATTCCTACCCTTCAGCAGAGTATACTGCTCTGTATTCACCTAGTGTTTCTCTCAGACAAAATTACACACATGAGCAAACTTGAAATTTGAGTTATGCTCAAATTGTTCCCTAATAAGTCATTCTTGTTGGAACACATTTGCATTTTTGAAACAAGTATAATAGAACTGACTGTATTATCTTTATGTTGCAGTGAAGTAAACTGAGTCTTGGAGAAGCAAAGTGACTGGCCCAGGATTATGCAGCTAGGAGATGGCAGAGTTGGGTTTGAACTCAAGTCCGTATCAGAGCTTAACCTCTGTGCCACAGGGCTCTTCCCTGTTCTCAGGCAAGGGAAGCAAGTTATGCTGTCAGAGTTAGCCGAGAGCAGAGACTCTGGAAGCTAAGAAGGAAGAATGTTCTTTGGCAAATGGCCAGTAGTTACGAACCTTCAGGAGTGGATGTCTTAAAATGTTGAATGATGCCCAGTACAACATGGACCCTTTGCAGTCAAAGTGGATGCCTGGCATTTAGTGTTCAAACAGATAGTGAGATCCTGAGCAGCAGCTGGAGGGTGGACATGGGGCTCAGGACGGAGGCTGCTTACCCGCCGATGGGGGACTTTGTCAGTACATCAGCAATGGGTGCCTGATTCCATCCTCAGTAAATACATGGTCGGTTAGTTTGGTTAGTTCTTCCTGTAGAACCTTCGCCCGCTCCCACTTTTTCAACTATGAAAAACTTAGAGGGGCGCCTGGGTGGCTCAGTCGGTTAAGCGGCTCAGGTCATGATTCCCGGGTCCTAGGATTGAGTACCACATCTGGCTCCCTGCACAGCTGTGAGTCTGCTTCTCCCTCTCCTTCTGCCCCCCCCCCCCCCGGTGCTTCCTCTCTCTCTCTCTCAAATAAGTAAATCTTCAAAAGAAAAAAGGGGGGGGGGCTCCTGGGTGGCTCAGTCGGTTAAGCGTCTGCCTTTGGCTCAGGTCATGATATCAGGGTCCTGAGATTGAGTCCTGCATCGGGCTCCCAGCTCGGCAGGAAGCCTGCTTCTCCCTCTCCCACTCCCCCTGCTTGTGTTCCCTCTCTCGCTGTCTCTCTCTGTCAAATAAATAAATCTTTTAAAAATAAATAAATAATAAATAATAAAAAAAAACCTTAAAACATACATAAAAGTTGAGAAATAGTACAGTGAACACTTAAGTACTTTACATTTTACAATCAGCATGGTCATACTTGGCTTCGGTGTGTTTGTTGGCCCTGTGAGCCGTCTCAACATATGTCCTAGACCTCTCAACACTCCATATTTTAACCTGCATCTCCTAAGAGTAAGGACATTCTCCTTTTTTTTTTTTTTAAAGATTTTATTTATTTATTCATGAGAGACAGAGAGAGAGGCAGAGGGAGAAGCAGGCTCCCAAGGAGCAGAGAGCCCGATGCGGGACTCGATCCCAGGACCCTGGGATCATGACCTGAGCCGAAGGCAGACGCTTAACCATCTGAGCCACCCAGGCGCCCGACATTCTCCTTTTGAACCACAACTAAAGATCACCATCGTCCCAGCAAAGAAAATTTAAAGTCTCATCTAACAGCCATTCCATATTCAAAATATGCCCACCCCTCCCAGGAATGTCTTTTATTACGGAATCTTGCATGCAAGGCATTTAAAACGTTGGCCTCTGTGGTCACAGTACGTGCAGTGGGGAATGCGGGAAGACATGACGGCGTTCTTCTCTCCAGTTGGAGCCATGGCCTCCTTCTGTCCCACTTGCGGAGAAGAACTTAAAGTGTCTGTGGGATGCAAGGAGGTGATGGAAGTCTCTGTTTTTGTGCTTATAAGCAAAGGAGTTTCGTGTAAACCGCACCCACGTACACACCAGCCGCACATGGAATTTAAGCTTGTAATTCAAAAAGACTTAGTTTATTTTTTTCCCCTGTAATAAAGCATAGCTGGCATTTCTAGATCTGAAGCTTTTTTTTTTTTTTAAGATTTTATTTATTCATTTGAGAGGGAGAGAATGAGAAAGAGCACATGAGAGGGGGGAGGGTCAGAGGGAGAAGCAGACTCCCTGCTGAGCAGGGAGCCCGATGCGGGACTCGATCCCGGGACTCCAGGATCATGACCTGAGCCCAAGGCAGTCGCCCAACCAACTGAGCCACTCAGGCGCCCTAGATCTGAAGCTTTTGAAGTAAACAGAGCTGGCGGTGTCAGCACGTTGCTTTCAAAAGGAATACAAGGTTATATTTTCATAGGCCCTGAAGTTAGACCTCAAGGTCAAGACAGTGTAAGTTCCGGTGTGAGCATTTTCCGGAACACTCACTCATGGTACCTGGGTGTTTAGCGTTAGCTGAGCACCCCCTTTCCACGTTTTATCTATCTTCCACAGACCTTCAAAAGGGGAGGAATTAAGCAGTGAAAGTTATAAAGTGCCCAAAGAGTTATTTTCAGTTTCTTTTAACGAAGTAGCAGGTAACAAGGACAGCTCATCTACTTCTGCTATTTTGAATAATTATGCTCTCTATGAACATGAATGGTAAAGCGCTTAGCATAATGCCTGATGGGCACGGAGTTCAGCCCTAGCCTCTGTACAGCGCACAGACTCATTCAAACTTGAAATTGCCCTAAAATGTTTTACATAATAAAGTGTCATTTTGCCTGCAACTTCTAAAGAATAGGAATTCTTCACATCTACTTTTACAGGAAAACTTAGCACCTTTTGAGTTATGCACCATTTTTAGCAAGACAACCTGTGCATAAAATCCGAGTCCGACAGGCTTATATGTCAGCTAGGGTGCTGATCTTTTTCTGTCTGCACTTTCTCATTTAATCCTCACTCCAGGTCTTGGATTTAGAGATCACCATTAGACCCATCTCCCAGATGAGGAAACTGAGGCCTGGAGGTTTGGCAAACGACTGAGTGGTAGAGCTGAAAGCTCAGCCCAGGTGTTTGTGACTTCCACTTGCCGCTTGTTACCACCAGGTGGTCCCACCTCCCATGGATAGCCCTGTCAGAAATGTAATGCTGGTGTGTATAAGCCTTATATCATGAGCTGGTTTGGAGAAAGCCAGAATCATCACCTTGGGTTCATTTAGGGTGTGGTGTTCAGGCATGTTGGCATTGTGTTTCCTATCTGAAAGCATAGTGGCCCAGAGCTCTGGGGCCAAGACTGACCTGTGCTAAAATTCCAGTTTCATGTTAGTTATAGGCTGTGTGACGTTGAGCAAGCTACTCAGCCGCTCTGTGCCTCGTTGTTCCCATCTGTCAAATGGAGATAATAATAGCACTTGTTATAGTTATTGTGAAGGTTAAATGTCTAACATAATGAGCCTGGCACATAGTATGTGGTATAGAAAGTGTTGGTGGTATAAGTAATAGTACTAGTTGCTATTAAACCACCACCAAAACGCTTTAGCCAGGGTTGCCTTCAAAGCAGCCCCGTGTTTGTGAGGCTGTGATTTTTCTAGGGGAGGTGGCAGGTTTCCTTAAAAGATCATTAGCAAAACCACAGTAAGATAGTACTTACCACTCACTAGGATGGCTATCATTTGAAAAACACAGGGGCGCCTGACTGGCTCAGGCATTAGGGCATGCGACTCTTGATCTCGGGGTTGTGAGTTCGAGCCCCACGTTGGGTGTAGAAGTTACTTAAAAATAAAATCTCGGGGCACCTGGGTGGCTCAGTTGTTAAGCGTCTGCCTTTAGCTCAGATCATGATCCCAGGGTCCTGGGATTGAGCCCCGCGTTGGGCTCCGTGCTCGGCGGGAAGCCTGCTTCTCCCTCTCCCACTCCCCCTGCTTGTGTTCCCTCTCTCGCTGTCTCTCTCTCTGTCAAAAAATAAATAAAATCTTTAATAAATAAATAAATAAATAAAATAAAATCTCTAAAAAAACAACCAGAAAATGACAACTGTTGGCAAGAATGTAGAGGAATTAAAACGTTCATGCACTAGTGGGAATGTAAAATTGTGGAAAACCTCTGGCATTTCCTCAAAAAGCTGAGCACAGTCACTACTCAAGCTAGCACTGCCACTCCTAGGTATCGACCCAAGAGACTTGAAAACATATGTCTACCCAAAAACTTACACATGAATGTTCATAGCGTTAATAATAGTAGTCAAACAAAACAAAACAAAAACCAACCCAAATGTTCATCAACTGGTGACTGGATGAACAAAATGTGGTCTACCTATACATTGGAAGAGTATTCAGCCACGAAAAAGAACAGAGCACTGATACCTGGTACAACTTGGATGAACCTCGAAAATAGGCTAAGTGGAAGAAGCCAGACACACAGGGCTCCATAATGTGTGATTGCATTTATACGAAATGTCCAGAATAGGCCGATTCATACGGACGGGAAATAGATGAGTGGCTTCCAGGGACCTGGGGGGAAAAGGAGAGGAATTGGAACTGCTGATGGGTGTGTAGTTTTCTTTTTGGGGTGATGGAAATGTTCTGGAATTAGATTGTAGTGATGGCTATACAACAGGGAAAAACCTAAAAACTGCTGAAATTATACACTTGGGATTGGTGGATTTTACATTACTGAATTATATCTCGATTTTTAAAAATGCCAAGGGGTGGGGAAATGAGATCATTAATTAGTGAAACAGTTCCTGTTTGAGGTAGTAGAGCTCTTACCCCGCACAGCCCCATCCCCTGAAGAACCTTGGTTTGCCGGCTTCTCGTAAACAGAAGGGCTTCTGGGAAACCACAGGCACCTACCTGCCGAAGAAAATGAACACCCAAGATAAGTTTGATGTATTATGTAATCAAAAGGCAGGCAGGCTCTCCATGAGCCTAATAATTAGCTAATGGCTTAAAAGGGTGTTTACAATGGCATCCTGACTGGTCTGCACTCCTGCCCAGTCAGCGGAAACGGAGCATTAAGAATGAGAAGGGAAAGTATTTAGAATTGGCCTCAGTGGCATGTGTTTGCCTTGTACGGGTTTTGGTTTTTCTGTTTTTTTTTTTTTTTTTTTAAAGATTTTATTTATTTATTTGAGAGAGAGAGAGAGCATGAGAGGGGGGAGGGCCAGAGGCAGAAGCAGGCTCCCTGCCGAGCAGGGAGCCCGATGCGGGACTCGATCCTGGGACTCCAGTATAATGACCTGAGCCCAAGGCAGTCGCTCAACCAACTGAGCCACCCAGGCGCCCTATTTTATTTTTTTTTAGTACTCTCTACACCCAATGTGGGACTTGAACTCACAACTATGAGATCACGAGCCCCACACTCCTCTGACTGAGCCCGCCAGGCGCCCCTATTTCTATATATTTTAAAATTATTCCAGTTTCACCACTTACTATGTAAATTTGGGTAACTTGCTTAACTTTTTTTTTTATTTAAAAAAATTTTTTTTTTTTAAAGATTTTGTTTATTCATTTGAGAGAGAGAATGGGAGAGAGAGCACGAGAGGGGGTAGGGCCAGAGGGAGAAGCAGACTCCCTGCCGAGCAGGGAGCCCGATGCGGGACTCGATCCCGGGACCCCGGGATCATGACCTAAGCCCAAGGCGGTCGCTTAACCAACTGAGCCACCCAGGCTCCTGTACAGGGTTTGACAGTAATGCACAGTATCGATGGAGGTAAGGAGGAGGTTTTTCTTCTCTTCCTGGCTCCTCTGGCATAGCATACCTCCTTTTAGGTTGGAAGGCAAGAAGTTCTCTGGGAATTAACATCTGAAGGTTGCATTCTAATTATTTAAGCAGTGAAGGCCTTTGGGGATGGCCAGGTGGCCCTTCCAAGTTTGCCATAGCCAGCGAACCCCATCACCAGCCAAGGTGTTGAGCGAGTCAACTTTATTTACGGCTCTTATTTACTAATTTTTTAAAGATTTTATTTATTTACTTGACAGACAGCGAGAGAGGGAACACAAGCAGGGGGAGTGGGAGAGGGAGAAGCAGGCTTCCCGCCGAGCAGGGAGCCCAATGCGGGGCTCGATCCCAGGACCCTGGGATCATGACCTGAGCCGAAGGCAGATGCTTAACCTACTGAGCCTCCCAGGTGTCCTATTTACAGCTCTTAGAGCCAGTTCCTGTGCTGTTGAGTTTCCCCAAAGATCTTGTCTAAATGGGCTTTGTCAGATGTCAACACGCTGCCTGCCCCATCAGGACTGAGCCTCTCCCCGGAGTGCCAGCTTTAATGAGATGCCCCGGTGGCCTGTCTGGGAAACAAACCACTCCTCTCTGGAACCTGACACGCCCATTTGGTGACCTTGAGCAGGAAGTGAAAAGATAGGACCAGGGAGGAGACACATTGACAGATCAGAAGGGTAGGGCAAAATGGAGGTTTTAAAGGCTTTGGGGTCAGGCTGGCCTCTGTTCAATTCTCATCTTGGCCTGTTTGCTAGCTGTGTGACCGTGGGCAAGTCCCTTCACCTCTGTGAGTCTTGGTTTATGTCTTGGTAAAATGGGACCACAGTACTTACCTCCTAGGGTTGTGATGATTAAGAATCTGTAGGGTGCTTGTGATAGGGTTAATACTGGAACACTTAATTAGTAACCATAGGCGTGAAATCATGATGTTGATATATACTGTCTTAGCCTGCTTGCAAAGACTCCTGAAGTTAAGGTGGGTACTCCTGGCTCATGAGCATCTTTGTCCCCCTTATGCTGGGCTGACCCCAAGTCCCTTAGTCAGTGTCTAAAACTAGGGATTCAAAGCCCTCAAGTACTGTCCACCATGGTCTCTGGAAAGGGTTTACTTGCTGTCGGATTGGCTTTGGGGCCGTCTGGGCTGTACATCTGACCAATGTTTGGGGAAGACAAATGCACCATTTATTCACTCGACAGATGTTTATTGAGTACCTACTAAATGCTTGGCAGTGTTGTACATGCTGTAGAGATTCAGTAATAAACATATTTCAGGGGCAGGCAAAACTCCTGCCATCATGAAGCTTATACTCTACTGGGAGGATAATAGGTAAATAATAAATAAGTAATAGGTCTAGTAAATATGAGGTGGTAAATGCTATAAGGAAAAAATAAAGCAGAGAAGGAGCATAGAGAGGGAATACTAGAGGCAATGGAGTGCTATTTTAACTGGAATGTTCAGGGCCTGCATCAAACCTAATCATCACCTTTAACCTTTGAGTGGAGGAAAGGAGGGAGGGAGCCAGGATGAGCATGGTCATCTGGGCAGCGGAAGAGCAGATCTGATGACTTGGGCAGGAGCATATTCAGCATGTTGTCTGGGAGCAGAATGAGTGAGGTCAGCAGGGTAGTCAGAGAGGTAGCTGGGGCCTGACAATAGGGAGTTGGGCTTTTATGTGGGGGAGAAATGAGGATCCTTGGAGGGCTGTGAGTAGATCACAGGCGGACCATGATCTGACTGGTTTTAACAGGCCATTGTGAGGAGCAGAGGTGCTGGGGACCTGGGCCAGAATTAGGAAGACCATTAGGAGGCTCCTGCACTGGTCTGGGCATGAAGAGATGAATTGGGTCTATGGAGAAATAAGGGTTGGGTGTTTGGCTGGCTCTGTGTTCTTCTCTCACCTCGCATTTTGATCTCCCTGCCCCAACCCTTCACCTGTGCTTTGTTTTTATTCATAGCACTCAAAGCATGCTAGCAGGAGGTGTGGAGTTATTTCTCTGTTGGTGTTGGGAGGGTTGGGGTTGGGGTGGCATTGGAAACAATCATCTTGGCCTTATTTGAGCCCCATCATTCTCTCATCCTCCCTCCCAACACTCATACACCCAGTGTGTCTCTAGGCCACAACTCCGCTTTGGGGATCTTTGACCCCTTGAGGAAATTATAAAAGGCCATGGAGCCTGCTACTGGTGTCCACATCTTTACTGGTAATTCCCGGGGCTCACGCCTTCCCTGACGCCCATTCACAGACCCAGAACCTTGACTCAATTCAGAGGTGGTCTGCTGTGTCCTCAGGATAGGGTCGGGCAAAGGAGAACCGTCATGGGAGACTGCTTTTCATGGGCATGGAGATGTTTCCAGGTGGCCCGAGAAGGGATGGACACTGCTCCCTGTGTTACCTAACTTCCGTCAGAAAAGGCGGGAAAGGATTGATTTCCTCACGTTTAGATCTTGCCCCCAGGCAAGGGGCCACCACACCCAAAAGCAGGGGTGGCAGGTCCCAAGGGGTATGGATGAGTCCAGAAGGAGGCACTGATGGGATTAGAGTTTGCTGGGAGGGCTCCAGAGCCTCCATTGCCTTGGTGGCCCTGCCTCACCTGCAGGGTGGCCTCAGGCAGCCGGATGCCCTTCCAGTTCCCTCGATCTATATACGGCAATAACGCAGCAAAGTTCACAGGGTCAGTTACACAGGAGACTGACTGAGTCCTTGATGATAACTCTTCCCAACAGACTGCATGGTGTGTAGGGACCGTTCTGTCTAAAATCGAGGAAACGGAGACTCGGGGTTAATGTTCCTGAAGTCATGCCGCTAGTTAGAGGCATAGTCGAGATTAGAATCCGGATCTCTCTGGACTCCAGGCTTACACCCTGAAATCCAGTGCTGGGCGGAGGCTGCACCTGCGAAGCCCTTTGTGCTCGGGATAGTTAGGGGCATTTGGGAGGCCGGGAGCCCAGTTCTCTGTGGGGTACTCTTAGCATAAGACATTTCCTTCTCTCAAGTGGTCTCACTATTTCTACTCTCACTGGCCCTATCTTGCCCTCTGGTGCCATAGTTCACAGACACTTCTGGAAGGATGAGCTCTCTACATCTTGAGGACAGTCTGCCTCTTCCCCCAGCCTGTCCCTCACTCTGTAGAGGGCAAGTTGCCATCTTTGCCCCTTTGCCTCTGGACCGGTTCCATGGGTCACTGTCCCTCTTAAAGCATGACTTTTGGAAAGAAAAAAAAAGCATTCATCATTTAGCTCATTAGATTGCAACCCTGACAATGTACTTCTCAAACCACAGATGGAATTGGGCAGAACAGGACCAGCTAGCCTCTCATATCCTGAGTGTCTTGTTTCTGATAATGCAACTGAAGTCTGCATTAGGGGTTTTGGGAAGCCTGGTGAATGCAGGGCTTTCTCGTTGGAAGTTAGTCCACTAAATACCATCCCTCCTTCAGCCTAAGTCTCTCATTAAAGAAAAGAACAATGCCAGTTTATGTGAAGTTAGAAAGCAAACACAAACCAGTTCAAATGGTACAAAAGGATCTAACAGCAAGTCTCCCACCTGCTTTCCCCCCTCAACAGTTTGCCTCCGGAGGCAACCCGAGTTACCAGTCTCTTGTATCTTTCTGAAGATACTCTAAGTGTATTCTCTAGCCCTTTTTGCTTTTTGTTTTTAAAGACAAATTCCTCCCCTGTTGTTACACATAGATTTTACTTGATTCTTTTTTTTTTTTTTTAAGATTTTATTTATTTATTTGACAGAGTGAAAGAGGGAACACAAGCAGGGGGAGTTGGAGAGGGAGAAGCAGGCTTCCCTTGGAGCAGGAAGCCGGATGCGGGGCTCGATCCCAGGATCCTGGGATCACGACCTGAGCGGAAGGCAGACGCTTAAAGACTGAGCCACCCAGGTGCCCCTGCTTGATTTTTCTAAATGACTATCTTGTTCTTTGTCATTTCTGCCCAATTTTCTGTCGAGTGGATGCCTCTTATTATTCATTTAACCGGTCCTCTGTCAGTGCTGTTTCTGTCTCCTGCCACTTTGACCAGGCTTACAGTGACTCTCCTGAAACGTCTGTCCTCGTTCACATGAGTTGAGTCCAGCTGTGGGATGATGTCGTAGCCGCGGGCTTTGCTGGACAAGAGGTAGTAAGAATGAAAAATCTGCAAACATGGTCAGAATGCCTTCCACAAAAGGCGTACTGGTTCTCCTTGCCATGATGTCCAAGAAGAAAGCTTTCGAGCCCGCATCTTTTCTGATCAAGTTCAGACTGTGTGTGTTACTGATGAGAAAACTAATGCAGGGAGAATGAAGGGGACTTGCCTTGAGTGCTCGGCTTCCTGACCACCCCTTCCCCCGACCCAGAGAATCTGGTCACATGACTTGGCATCCAGCATTCTTTTTACTAGACTGGCTGACTAGAGTCCTCCCCTGCAGCACCCCTTCCTTCTCTGGTCATGTGTGAGTCATCCCCTTCTTTTTCCACCACCCATGTGGACCCCTCCCTAGGGTTTCCTGCTGAGATTCTCAGAGGGGTTCTGGTCCCCTGGAGACCGGTCTTCTGAGCACTTGCAAAAATACAAATTCTTCTCCTAGAACAATTTATATACAGTACCTTACAGTTCTTTTTTTTTATGAGTGATTAATATGTTCACATGGCTGAAAAATCAACCAGTATAAAAAGTATATACAATGAGAAGTTGTATTCCTGCCTTGACCTATTTTGGTCCAATAACAGCCTCTCCCCCACCCCTATAATTTCGCTTATGGGTTTTTTCCCAAAGTTTCTATATGCAGACATAAGCAAATATGAATGTATATTCTTTTTTTAAAAGCTTTTATTTATTTATTTGAGAGAGAGAGATAGAGCATGAGCAGAGGGAGAGGGAGAAGCAGGCTTTCCGTGGAGCAGGGAGCCCACTGCGGGGCTCGGTCCCAGGACCCCGGGATCATGACCTGAGCCGAAGGCAGACGCTCAACCAAATGAGCCACCCAGGCACCCCAGGAATATGTCCCTTGCACTGCTTTGCACCTTCACCTAGCAGTATGTCTTAAAGTTCGCTTCATGGTACTGCATAAAGAGCTTTCTCATTTGTTTTATAGCCACAGTAGTAATTCATTTTGGAAACTGAGAAAATTCCATAGTTTATTTAATCCTCTATTGATGGCTGCTTGAGTTGTCTCCCATGATTTGCTGCTACAATGCCTTAGTGAATAACCTTGTACAAAGGTCATTTTGCACGTGTGTAACGTTCCAGTTTTGATCACATCGGAAAATGGGAAGAGGCTGGATAAGTGTTCCATGGCTTCTTGAAAGAGTTGCAACCAGGAAAATGAAAAGTCGGGGAGCTGCTGCTGGGAGAAGTGCCACAGGTCCTTGTGGTGGTGGCAGCCGTGCAGCCACATCTTGTGAGAGGGGCCCATGTGGCCTGTGTAGCCCGTGCCGCGGCTGATGGCAGAGTCCCCATCTGGGGCCCTTGGGCTGCTCTTCATGTCCTTTCCATTTGTTTTATCTGCTTGGAATTCTCGGAGGGAGCACCCCCGTCTGAGATGGGTCTGCCCTTTCCTGGCACGTGGAGGGCAGCAGGATTGGTTGTGGCTTTACTTCTCAGGGGCCTGTGAAAACGCACATGCCGGGGGATGAGCAGTTGCCCTTGAGCCAGGTGAGTAGATTTAGCAAAGGTTCTTGGAAGCAACGGCCTTTCGCATCAATGCTTATTTGTTCTTGATAATGAAAAATGATGCTAGCATCTATTAAGAAAGAGAAAGCCTCCTCTTGTAAGCTTTATTGGACAAGTGAGCACTTGTTTCGGAGTCATCTGCAAACGCATGTGACCGAGAGACTGTGGGAAAATGCCTAACTTCTGCAGCGTTGGCTTCCAGCTGTTCTTTTGAGCCGTTTTAGGAGTTTTGCTGCAAATGTCAGAGGCAGAAGGTCCCATGCTTTCCCAGCACAGCCCACGTTTGGAAAAGGTGCAAGCCTTCTCTGTGTTGTGAAAGAGGTTTCCAGCCCTCGTTCCTGAGTTCACTGAATGATTGCACATTCCGAACCCCACAGCACATTTCCCGTGTTTCCACAGCCGGAGTCAGCACATTTCTGCGTCACTCAGGGCTTGGGAAATGCTGCTCCAGATTGGCACGTGTTTCTTTCTGGGTTGTGGCCTTTACAGGGAATAAGTCTGGTTTTAGCGTTCTCCCTATGTGCCCAGCATGGATCTGCATCCGGCTCACGTTGCTCTTCTACCCCTGGAGCTTCTCTCCTTCCTCAAGGCAGAGCAGATTTAGCCTAGTGGCTAAGCCAGTGGTGGCTGGTCCTGGGTGTGACTTCTGCTTCAGAGACTGACCAGCTCTGTGACCTTGAGCAAATGACTTAAGCTTTTCTGGGCCTCTGGCTCATCAGCACCAAGGGATTAAAGAACCATACCTGCTTTATAGCAGCTTAGGAGTCAAGGTTTGTCAAGTGCTCAGCACAATGCCTCCACATAATGACTGTCGTTATGTTGGGTATTTACTCTTCTAATTATTATTAAGAATTATTTATGGCTTCTCTTTTCCCTCCCCACTTTTTCATACCTCTGACCTGGGCATTTTGGGTGCATGGATTGCATCTTTTTTGAACCATGGGTCTTTGACTCAAAGGAGACCCAAGTAACTTATTTTTGTTACAGGTTCATCCAGATGTAATTTACATACCACACAGTTTACCCACTGCAAGTGTACAGGGAGATAATTGTTATAAATGTACCCAGCTGTGTGGCATCACCACAATCCACTTTTAGAATGCTTTCATCACAAGTTCCCTCCTGCCTGTTGGCAGTCAAACCCCATGCCCACCCCCAGCTCCAGACAGCCACTGATCAACTTTCTGTCTCTTGTTTTCTAGAATTTTCATATAATAAGAAGGTACTCTTCAGTGAACTTTAAAAAAAATACCCAGGCCTGGGCCATGCTTCAAACTAACTGAGGCCAGATCTCCATGGCTGGCAATCTTTCACAGAGTGTAATGCTTTTTTTTTGTTTGTTTAAGATTTTTACTTATTTATTTGACAGAGAGAGAGATAGTGAGAGCAGGAATACAAGCAAGGGGAGTGGGAGAGGGAGAAGTAGGCTTCCTGTTGAGCAGGGAGCCCGACGTGGGACTCGATCCCAGGACTCTGGGATCATGACCTAAGCTGAAGGCAGACGCTTAACGACTGAGCCACTCAGGCGCCCTCGCGGAGTGTAATGCTTTTAAGGTTCGTTAATGCTATTGCCCTCAGCGGTGTGTCGTTCCCTTTTGTTGCAGAGTAGTGATACCATGCATAGGTTAATTTCTTTTGTTTTTTATGGGTAAATGGAGAGAAAGAAGAAAAGAAAGAAGGTTCTTAAAAATACAGTAGTGTCCACACCCTAATTTATTTTTTAAGGTTTTATTTATTTAAGTAATCTCTACTACACGCAATGTGGGACTCGAACTCGTGATCCCAAGATCAGGAGTCGCATGCTCTTCCGACGCAGCCAGGCACTCCCGTACCCTAATTTTATTTATTTATTTTTATTTTATTTTTTTAAAGATTTTATTTATTTGACAGAGACACAGCGAGAGAAGGAACACAAGCAAGGGGAATGAGAGAGGGAGAAGCAGGCTTCCCACTGAGCAGGGAGTCCGATTCGGGGCTCTGATCCCAGGACCCTGGGATCATGACCTGAGCTGAAGGCAGACGCTTAACAACTGAGCCACCCAGGCACCCCCTCCCGTACCCTAATTTTAGAAAAACAGTCTATCAAGGGATTGCAGGACAGGGGACATAAGTGAAAGGTTATAGACCAGAATCTGAGAGACATATTACAAGCATAGACAGTGTCTTCTGTGTATGGATGGGACCATGAGGGCTTTGTGCTTTTGGCTTGTCCTTTTTTTTTTTTTTTAAATTAAAAGCTTTTATTGAGATACACTTCTCAGATCATATATTACACTCATTT
Source organism: Mirounga angustirostris (assembly GCF_029215605.1). Lineage (NCBI taxonomy): Eukaryota > Metazoa > Chordata > Mammalia > Carnivora > Phocidae > Mirounga > Mirounga angustirostris. The sequence goes on along the minus strand of NW_026991724.1, from coordinate 17,309,196 downwards.
AAAGTGTAGGATTAAAAAAATAAAAGTGTAGGATTCAGTGGCTTTTCAATATATTCAAAGTTGTGCAAACACATATAACTTCAAAATTATTTTCATCATCCCAAAAAGAAATCCCTCACCGCATGGCTGTCACCCCTCACCTCTCCTCACCCCCACACCCCCAGTCTTAGGCAGTCACTAATTGATTTTTGGTCTATAGCTTTATGGACTCTGTACATTTCATATAAATTGAACCATATAAAGACATAGTCTTTTATGACTGGCTTCTCTCCCTTAGTGAGTTATTTTCAAGGTTCACCCACGGTGTAGCATGTATCCGTAATTCCTTTCTTTTTATTGCTGAACGATACTCTCTTACATGGATAGACTACATTTGATTCATTCATCACTTGAGGTTTTTTCCGCTTTTGGCTATTTGGGTTGTTTTGCTTTTTGGCTATTATGAATAATGCTGTGATGTCATCTGTGCTTTGTTACTTTCTTCCTCTGATGGATACAAGGTGCTACTTTTGAAAATAAAAAACTAAGATTTGGGGAGGGGATAGATGTGGGTAACAAAGCACCGTGATAGAATGTGACTGAGGAGGGGCGCCTGGGTGGCTCAGTTGGTTAAGCATCCAACTCTTGATTTCGGCTCAGGTCTGATCTCAGGGTTGCGGGATCGAGCTCTGCATTGCGCTCTGTGCTCAGCATGGAGTCTGCTTTTCCCCCCTCCTCTGCACTTACCCCTGCTCATGCTCTCTCTCTCTCTCTCTCTCAAATAAGTAAATGAATAAAATGTTTAAAAAGGAAAACCAAAAAAACTCCGCAAAGAAGTAATTGAGGAAATGTGAGGTGTGTGTGTTTTCCCATCATGTTAGCATCTGGTGGTCCAGAGTAAATGGAAGGGAAATGACTATGTATACTCATGTCCTGCTGTCAGACAGCGGTGGAGAAAAGAGGAGGTCCCAAAACAGATTAGTCTGTGGAGAAAAGAGACTATGCAAAGGTTAAGAGTGTGGTCCTGGGGTTCAACTAGACTTGTATTTGCTGTGTGACCTTGGGAGAGTCACTTAACGTCTCTGAGCCTTTACTGATGACATTGGAAGTGATCCTTCCCTAATTGGTTGTAGTGATAATGAAAAATGTTTATTCTTCCTCTTTCCTTGCACAAAGGGAGCCCCTGCTGGGTGCTCTAAGACCTGGGGAAGATTTAAAATATGCCCAGACCTGGGTATTTTTAAAAACATCCCCGAGAATCTCTGTGTAGGGCATGTTGGACCCTGGTTGGAGATGATGTTAGAGATATTTTGGTCAAGGTGTTTTATTGTACAAGTGGGCAACCAAGACGAAGGGAGCCCTTCCCACTGCATTAGGACCTAGGATCTGGTCCCCTACCCTGAAATGCCTTTTCTTAAATTGTCCCCTCCACCCTGGCTCTGCATAAAGCCTTAGAACTCCCTTACCTGCTTATTTTTCTGTATTAGCACTTTTCATTCATGGTACTTAGTAACTTGTTAATTTTTCTTTTCCTCCCTGGAATGTAAGCCCTATGAGGGCAGGGACCTTACTTTGTCTACTGCTGTACTTCCCAGGCCTTAGAATCATGCCTGGCAAAGAGTCACGGCTCAGTAAATACTTGCTGAACAAAGAATCCTTGAAGCAATCCCTCAAAGGAGATGAGGACGTCTGCATTTCCAGAATGGGGAAACGGATGCTCAAGGAAGATCAGAGTAACTTGCTTACCATGGCACGAATGACACAAAGCTGGGATTTGAACCCGACTTGGTTTGACCCCCTTCACACAAATGTGCAGCCATAAAAGTATTTGCACTAGCTTTTTGCCAACTCCAGAAGTGCCATTTATGACATTTTTTACTGTGCTGATCAACATCCATGGTGTGTGCTCTCTGAGAAATAACACAACATTAGCCCAAGCAGAAACATGACTGGGAAGCAAAATGCTACTGCCAGAGTGACCCGGACGGCATGACTAACCTTAAAACAAAGCAGGAGAAATCAAGGGTGATGGGTCACCCCTTTCTTCTGCTAATTTTTCCTTCATCTGTAACCTCACTTTTCTGTCTGCACTGGTGCCCCTGCTCCCCACCTGAGTCTGTTGTGTTTTTGTTTTTAAGATTTTATTTATTTGAGAGAGAGAATGAGAGAGAGAGAGAAGGAGAGAGAGAGAGAAGGAGAGCATGAGAGGGGGAAGGGTCAGAGGGAGAAGCAGACTCCCTGATGAGCAGGAACCCCGATGCGGGACTCAGTCCCAGGACTCCAGGATCATGACCTGAGCCGAAGGCAGTTGCTTAACCAACTGAGCCACCCAGGCGCCCCAAGATTTTATTTTATTATTTTATTATTTTTAAGATATTATTTATTTGACAGAGAGAGACACAGCGAGAGAGGGAACACAAGCAGGGGGAGTGGGAGAGGGAGAAGCAGGCTTCCCGCCGAACAGGGAGCCTGATGTGGGACTCGATCCCAGGACCCTGGGATCGTGACCTGAGCCGAAGGCAGACGCTTAATGACTGAGCCACCCAGGCGCCCCACTTATTATTTTTAATAATAAGTTTATTTTGTTTATTTTGTTTCAAGTTTTTATTGAAATTGTAGTTAGTTAACATAGTGTAATACTGGTTTCAGGAGTTGAATTTAGTGAGTCATCTCTTACATACAACACCCAGTGCTCATCACCAGTGCCCTCCGTGGTACCCATCGCCCATTTGGCTCCTCCCCCGCCTCCCCTGCAGCAGCTGTTCTCTATAGTTAATAGTCTCTTATGGTTTGCCTCTTTCTCTTTTCTCCCCTCTTCCCCTATGTTCATCTGTTTCGTTTCTTAAATTCCACAGGTGAGTGAAATCATAATGGTATTTGTCTTTCTGTGACTTATTTCGCTTAGCATCATACACTCTTGTTCCACCAATGTCATTGCAAGTGACATTGTGTCCTCTGTCTGTGTGCGTACACCACATCTGAGACCACTTATAATTTGTTCTGGGCAAGGACATACTGGGAGGATGGGAGACAAAATGTGGTAGACTTCATGAGAGTAAACTTCCCATCCCTGAGATCCCATGGGAGCTGCCTGTCAACATGGGAGGCTGGGCAGGGCGCGGGCACCCCAGCCGACAGCACTCCGGGAGCACAACCCCCAGATTTTGTGGACTCCAGCTGCAAGTCCTGCTGGTCTACCAGGAATACAAGCTGCTTATTTTCCCCCAGAAAAATGTCTGAGGTTTAAGCTGACCCATGAGAGGAACTTTGGCTTATTTTAGCTTCTGTAATGTGGTGATCGACAGCGGAACATTCTTGGATCTGAAATTTAAAGCTTCCTCTTTCGCTTGGCTCTCTGACTGTCCCTGTGTTTTTCTGTGGCCCCGGGACTGGAGCAGCGTCCCTTCAGGGAGAGAGGGAGTGTGTGTGTGTGTGTATGTGTGTGTGTAAGAAGGAGACAAGGGACACTTTGTTATTATTATTATCATAGATACTCCACCTGTCCTGTTCTCTTGTGAGAACTAACTTTTCCGGTATCCGTTCAGCTAGGAAGTAGTTGACAGATGGCTTATTGATACTAAGGGGGTTAAACTCCTGACAGTGGCCTCATGCCACAGGCTCTTCACTCCATGGCTGTGTGGCTTAGCCAGGTCTCTCTCCACTGAGACTTAGGAGCCTCAGTTTCCTCATTTATTACCAGTTTCCTCATTTATTAACCAGGGCTGCTAAATTCCTACCACCCAGGGCCCGCGTATCTAGTACAGCTATTAGGCTGTGATATTAGGCTGCTAGTTGGTAGCAAATGGACACACATAGGTACTTATCGGCGCTAAAAAGATAGTCTTCCTGGTCTAACTTGAATCGCAACTATGAACAACCTGGAGGCCTGCTCATCCTTTCCTTCCCATTTTTTTTTAATAAAGATTTTATTTATTTATTTGAGAAAGAGAGTGAGGGAGAACGCACGAGAGGTGGGGAGTGGCAGAGGGAGAGGGAGAAGCAGACTCCCTGCTGGGGCTCGATTCCAGGACCCTGGGATCAGGATCTGAGCTGAAGGCAGACGCTTAACTGAACGAGCCACCCAGGCGCCCCCTCTCTTTTTTTTAAACCTTTTTTTTTTTTTTCCTGAGCATGGGTGCTCAGTAAACCTATAATGTTGAGTAATTTCATGGACACCCATCAAAGGAAGATGTTCCAGAATCACCCAGTGCCATCAAAGAAAAGGGAACCTAGAAAGAAATTTTATAGGCGGTGGTATCCGAGGAGAAGTAGGGCTTTGTGGTTAGAGTTAGAAACACCACACCTACCAAACAAAAAGAAACTCCTGCCTAGCTAAGTGATAATATGTCTGTCTCTCCAGGATTCCTTTCATCCATCAAGTTAAAACTTTTTGTCTTTTATCTTCAGTATTTAAGTTAGAAACCAAAGTTAGATTTAAGTTAGAATTTAAGTTAGAAACCCCTTGGTTTGGGGTATGCAGTGGCGACATGACCCTCAGGAGCCTCAGAAGGCTCTCTGATCTTATTGTTGTGTGTGACTTTCTCTTCTTAAGGCTGAGTGCTCAAGTTCAAATGGTCCTTGGAATAAATCTAAATGCAGGGTTCTGTGGTGTTGACTGTGGGAAATGTGTTCTAAGGAAAGAGAAACAATTCATAATGTGTGCCTTTGTGTGTAGTATGGGGAAAACACTGCTTTCAAGTAGTTGCTGCTAAGAGACTGGGTTATCCGACTAGTTACCAAATAACTCAACTGTGGTTAGCTGGCTTTGATTGTCGGTCCCTATTCTTAAATCTCAACATCTCGCAGAAATATATGAAGGCTTTTGAGACTGTCTGGTTTCTACCCACTCACATTCCAGTTCTGGGGCATGGCGGGGGTGGAAGAAGAAACGAATCCTTAAAGCAGGACTGTTTGAGCCACAATGGCCATTCCAAGCAAAGGATGTCGCTCAGCGCTCAAAGCCCTGCCCCGGGACCAAAAGCTTTTCATGAACTTGGGTTTAATTTTTATTTTGAACTTAAAGTCATTTCTGCCAAGTGAGTTAGAAAATAGGGCACTTATAGGATGAATAACACACAAGAATCACAGTGGGTTAAATATACTTTCAGGGGCGCCTGGGTGGCTCAGTCAGCTAAGCGTCTGACTTTGGCTCAGGTCATGATCTCAGGGTCCTGGGATGGAGACCGGCAGCAGTGGGCTCCCAGGGAGTCTGCTTCTCCCTCTCCCTCTGCCCCTTGTGTTCTCTCTCTCAAATAAATAAATAAAATCTTTACAAAATACATACTTTTAAAAAGTCATTCTTACTTTTGTCATTTAAAAAGGAATTTGCCGTAATTGTAATGCACAATATAATATGTACAAAGATAAAGGAAAATATGTTGAAAAAAAATCAAAACTGCCTCATGCCCCTATTCCAACAACATACTTTGAATCCTCCCCGCCCCCCTCAACCTCCACCCTAATTACCATTGACGTCTTGGTGGGTAGAATTCCTACTGTTCTGGGATGTTTTTAAAAAGTTTTTTTTCCTTAATAAATGTTCCTTTTTATTATTGCTGGGAAGCATATCCCCATCTTGCCAATGGGAACCAGTGGTGAAGAGCACTCACCTTGGAGCCAGACAGTCTAGCCCCTCCACTCACAAGCATATCCGTTAGGAGAAAGAAAGTGGAGGTGGCTGGAGGAGTTAAATCAGAACGTTGGACATAAAGAGCTCAGTGCAAGGGTCTGGCTTGTAGAGAGTGGCGGTGGGGCACAGTGTTGAGGAGCGAGAACTCAGACTGCCTGGGTTCTGGTCCCAGCTCTATGTTAGGAGCTGCCTCAGTTTCCCCACATGTAAAAAGGGGACACTGGTAGTACCCACTTCAAAGAGTTCTGGGGCGGAGTGAGTTAATGGTAAAGTGCTTAGAATGGAGTCTGGCACGTAGTGTTCTACAAATGTTTATATTTAAGGGAACAGGAGGTCAAAAGTAGTTGAAGCTCTTAGTTGAGGCTGTGGTTTTTCATGGTGTGACGGTGATATTATTATTTTTAAGATTTTATTTATTTTTTAACAGAGAGACAGCGAGAGAGGGAACACAAGCAGGTGGAGGGAGAGGGAGAAGCAGGCTTCCCACGGAGCGGGGAGCCCAGTGCGGCGCTTGATCCCAGGACCCTGGGATCATGATCTGAGCTGAAGGAAGATGCTTAATGACTGAGCCTCCTGGGCATCCCGGTGATGTTATTATTGTAGACAAAAGATTTTGGGGGCTCCTGGGTGGCTCAGTTGGTTAAGCATCTGCCTTCAGCTCAGGTCATGATCTCAGGGGGTCCTGGGATCGAGCCCCACATTGCATCCGGGCTCCCTGCTTAGCAGGGAGTCCGCTTCTCCCTCTCCCTCCACCCTTCCCCCAGCTCGTGCTCTCTCTTGCTGTCTCTCTCAAATAAATGAGCAAAATCTTTAATAAATAAAAAAGAAAGAAAAGATTTTCACACCTAGCGACGGCCACGTGGATTCTTGGCTCTTGTCACTGGGATTTGGTTTCTAGACCTAGTGACCAAATGACAGGTTTTAGGAAAGGAGGTCATCCTGACTTAAAGAATACTAATCCCTTGCTGATTTTATTTTTGTTTAATTTTTTATTGTGAAACGTTCAAATGTACCCGGTCCCCATGTACCAATCCATTCCAGTACTTTGCTGTTCTTGTTCGACTCCCCAGGCAGTGGTAGTGGTCACTGTGTCTCTGAGACACTGTCCGGCCTTTGTCAGGGGTGAAGCAAGTTTCCCAGAGCCTTCCTGGAGCTGGAGTCTCCCTCATCTTTCCTGTAATTTCTGGTTTATCAGCCCAGAGGATCGGGTTGCACAGAAAGATAATGGGCCTTAATGAGCACCTGGAAATTCAGGTTGGGGCTCCACACACTTCTTTGTCACTTCTCAAAGGGTGGGACTTAGCCACCATTAAGACAAGATGCCCCCAGACAGGTTAAGCGCCTTGCATCAAAGTTATTTGCAAAACCATTTTCAATTTTTCAGGCTGCCACCCTTGGCAAGTCTAGTCCTGCTTGTCCCAACTTTCATTGCCCAGATTGGGGCCAGCTGGGGGGAAGGAATTAATTTGGTGTGACAAATAAAGGTATTTCTTGCTCCCTGTTTATGTGACAATCCCTCAAATACCGGCAAGTCACCCCATTACTTCTGCTGGGATGGGTTTGGGGGAGGGTTATTTGAAAAACATCTTGTTTTGCTAGTTTGAGATGGAATTCCTATGTTAGACATAAAAGGCAGTATGTGCCCATCCTTCAAGGACTTTGCATTTCTTCTTCTCTTGTCATTTTTATGGTTCCTCTGTTCATTTAGCAAATACTTGGCTTCGGGCAAATACTTGTCTACCCAAATGCACAGAAATAATAATTATCATTTTCTGTTCACATTGCTCTTCCATGTTCAAAATGTGATCACATTCCCTGTCTTTGTTAATCTTCACAAAAACCCTGAAGAGGTAGGCTCCATCCGTAGTGGTATCCTTCATGTCCCAGTAGCGAAAACTGAGGCCCAGAGAGGTTAAGCGTGTTAAGGCCACTCCTCAGGAACATGGTGGAATCTGGGCTTATTATCTGGCCACAAGACTTGGAGACCAGCCCTTTCTTCTTGTCCCTCTTCTGTCCTTTACTACAGCCTTCCCCTGCTCACCCCACCCCCACTCTCACCCCCTAAAGTTTGGGAAGTGAGTTATAAAACCAGCCTAAGAGGTGAGGGTAGGGGTGGAGGCATGGTTTTGTTTTTTGTTTTTGCAAACAGGGAGGAGAGAGGGTTGGGTAGGTGATTATTTAAAGGACCCAGCTCCCTTCCTGTGAACTCTGTCTCTGTATGGCTAGATCACAATTCCCAGTTACTGCAGAAGGTGGCCCCAGATTTCCCTGGATTCTAGCTAGGAGGCAAAACTACCCTTTAAAATGATCAAGGTTCTAATCATGAGACTAAGTAGCTTGGGTTAAGGGCCAATTCCAGCTCTGCTCTTCACTAGTTATAGGATATCAGGCAAATTTCTTAAGCTCTCTAAGCCTGAGTCTTCAAAAGGGGTTGATCATGGTGCTGTTCACCCTCCCACCCGGTCACCGGCTTCTCTGGCAAGGGTGGGGCTCTTGGTTTCAGAAACGTTTGCAAGGGTGGCCCCTGGTGGAAAAAACTGAAAACTGCAGCCCAGGTATGGAAATGGAAGATGGCTTTAGGGCTTTGTGGCAGAGACCTGATATTTATGAATGTAGAGGTGTCTACCCGTGTAAAAATAGATTCAAGAGCAGGAATTTTTATAAAAGATCACTTGGACAAAATAGAAATTCCACTGAAGAAATGAAAAGCAAGTATTTGAAAGGGATGAAAACAGGCCACCTTGAGAGTTTCCCAGAATGAACTGTTTGAATTGGCTGTTCCCTCTGCTCATTGAGCGAGGTTTCTGCAAGACTTGGCCCCTCAGGTCTCAGCTCCACCACCTCCACCTTGGGAGGCCTGCTCTCACCATCCAGTATGAGCCACACCTTTCTGAATCCCCCTTGCCCCATCACTTTTTTTTTTTAATTTTAAAAAAGTAGGCTCCATGCCCAGTGTGGAGCCCAAGGTGGGGCTTGAACTCACGACCTTGAGATCAAGTCCTGAGCTGAGGGGCTCCTGGGTGGCTCAGTCGGTTAAGTGTCCGACTCTAGATTTTGGCTCAGGTCATGATCTCAGGGTCCTGAGATCGAGACTTGTGTCAGGCTCCATGCTCAGGGTGGAGTCTGCTTGTCCCTCTCCCTCTGTTCCTTCCCCCACTCACTCTCTCTCTCTCTCTCAAATAAATAAAATCTTAAAAAAAAGACCTGAGCTGAGATCAAGAGCCGAATGCTTAAGCACCTGAGCCACCCAGGTGCCCCCACCCCCCATCACTCTTGTATCACTGTCTTTAATTACTTTATATCTAGCACTGGTCACTAGTTAAAATGATTGGCTTCTGTATTTGTCCATGTTTTCCACAACAGTGTAAGCTCAGTGAGAGCAGGTGCGTTGTCTGTCTTGTTTACGTGTTTGTCCTTAGAGCTCAGCACAGTCTGGAGTATAGCTTGGTGAAAACCTGTAGAATGAGTCATTTGGGATTCTGATGTTTAGTGTAGACATTTTTCACCACAACATCTCCAGCTTTGGGTATTGGTAGGTAAGTTTTAATACCTCCATAGCTGTAAAGTTTGAAGTAGAGTTTCGAAGTCATTGGTCATAACATTCTCCCACCCACGTAGTCCTTCTCCGTCATTTGCATTTATCTTGCTGCCCTGTGTCATCAGGTTGAAGATAACTTTTCATTATCTCCCCTAACGACAATGATCAGTTTCTCTTCCCTGTCAGATTGCAAGCAGGCATTACTTCTGTATGCCTCAGCAAGTATTTACCGTTATCAGTGTCTTTTGTGGAATACTCATGAGGGTTGAATAAATGATTAAGCAAAGCCACATTTGTTTTTAAACGTTTTTTTGTTTTTAAGATTTTATTTATTTAGAGAGTGCATATGCCCATGCTAGTGGGAGGAGGGATAGAGGGAGAAAGAGAATCTCCATCTCAAGGTAGTTGCCTTTGTTACCTTCATTCTACAGTTGGGTAGACTGAGGCACAGGGAGGTTAATTTGCCCAGGGTCACAAAGCTAATAATAAGCAGAGCTGGGACTTGAGCACAGTTCCTCGCAGAGCCCACACTCTTAACCATCATGCCATGTGCCTCTCTTTTCTGCCACTGTTTACTGAAATATAAACAATTATTTGAATGTAGACTCTCCGAAGCGTCTCACTGTACCATAGTCTCTAACTTTTGGACTTAGTAAGTATTCTGTCTCTGTTATCTTGGTGGTCTGTTTTCATATTGTCAAGAGCCAGCTGAAGGAGAGGCCCTTTTTTGGCTTTTGAAAAGAAGTTACTTTATAGACAGGTTAGTATTTGCACTTTACAAGTAGATAAGAAAAAGAGACCACAATTAACAGTCCCCCTAGAATGCTGAAGAACCTAATAATATTGACTACGTTGCCATCTTTCAGTTCTGGCTTGTTTTGCTTGTGCCTGTTTTGTGTGAGTCAGGCTTTTGGTGGGTGAACCAAGGTTTTTTTTTTTTTTTTTTTAGATTTTATTTATTTGAGAGAGCGCGCGCACGAGAGAGCGAGCACAAGCAGGTGAAGGGCAGAGGGAGAAGCAGATCCCCTCCTGAACAGGGAGCCCGATGCAGGGCTTGATCTCGGGACTCTGGGATCATGACCCGATCCAAAGGCAGACGCCCAACAACTGAGCCACCCAGGCGCGCCCAAGTTCACTTTGGGGAGAAGGAATGCTCTTGTTTTGAATCTGCCCCATTTCCTAATCACTGTGATTTATGCCCTGCAGTGAATTTTGAAGGATGTACCGGTCAACCAAGGACAGCCTATGTTGCTGATGATACACGATTCAAAGTGAGCACAGATGGTATGCTTACAGTCAAGCGGCCTCTCCAACTCCATAAACCGGAGATGAGTTTTCTGGTCCATGCCTGGGACTCCAGCCGCAGGAAGCTCTCCACCAGAGTCATACTGAAGGCAGCCGAGCACCGCCACCACCACCGTCGTGTATGTTGGAGTGTTTTCTTGAAAGTTCACTGTTGTTTTAAGTCTGTTGCCTAATCTGAGTTCTCTCCCCTTGGCACCTTTCACATTTGGGGCTGGATAGTTTTTTGTTGTTGTTGTTGTTGTTGTTGTGATGTTTAGCATCCTCCCTGGCTTTGGCCCACTAGGCAGATACCAGGAGCACTCTCCTAGTCGTCACAACCAAAAATGTGCCCAGACGTGGCCAATGCCGACTGGTGGGGGAGGGGGGTGTTGCGGAATCACCTAGTTGAGAACCATTGGTCTAACTGAACTAATTCTTGCTGGGAATTTTTTTGTGTTTGGGTGGGGAGGGATCCTGTGGAATGATGGCAAAGTGTTAATATCTTTATTTCTGTCGGTAATAAAGAATAGTGAGTAAGAGCGTGGACGCTGTCTGGGATTGAATCATAGTCCTACGACTCGCTACCTGAGTAGCTGTGGGAGAGTTCATTTAAGGAATTTCAAGCAGAGAGAGGTTACCTATAATGTCGAGAAAATAATGACTGCATGAATTAATACGTGTGAAATGCTGCAACTGTGTTAGGCGTGCAGTAAGTACTCAGCAATTGTTAATTGTCTTCTTGGCGGAAGAATGAACAAGAGATCAGTTCTCTGATCATTTTATTTTACTCTTTTTATTATTTTTTTTAATTTAAAATTTAGTTAACATATTTTTCTATTTCCACCCCCCACCCCCTGTTTTATTTTACTCTTTGTGTTTCTAGTGGGGGCAGGGTCTTGGGATGGGAGAAGAATCAATGGGAAGCTTTTGTTCCGTTGGACTGTAATCTGCACAAGATACTTCCCCATTGTATTCTTAGTGCCTGGCCCACAGTTGGGCATACACCAGGAGCCCTATAAATATTGAATGGACAGATGGGTGAATTGGCCATGAATGAAAGGATATATGTCTGCCCAGTTCTTGGCAAGAATGTTTCTGGGTATTGTTACCCAAGCCAGACACCATTGCTAGTTTCTAAACTGTTCCCATGGTGCTTCCTACCAAAATGTCTCTCTGGAGGCCGTTCTAGTCGTATCCTGGTACTGCCTTAAAAATACGAAACATGTTGGAAGTACCAAGGTCTTTCAGGCTGTCTCCTGTTTTTCTGCCCAAAGATTGTTGAGTTGCAGGAACTTAATAGTCCTGATAGATCTATTCTTTTCCACCTGGTGTAATTGGATAGACCAGAAAAATGAAGAACGTAATAGAAGTGTGTTAACATAACTTCCTGACTCAAGTCTCCGACTGATTCCATCGTTCGTGTAAGTTCAGCATGGTGAGTTCTTGCTGGACAATTGTGTGTGGAAGGCTCTTACGATCAAAAGACAAGATTTGAGCTTGGTTTTTCAAACTTTTCCTCCCTACTTCTGCCAGTTTTGCCTCTGCCTTCATTTTTGTTGTATCATGATTAAGTTTAAACACATAGTATAGGCATAGTATAGAAAACTGTGAATGACAGTGGTTTATGCAAAAGAGTATTTCTCTGTCAAGTTAAAGATACTCAAGGGGAAGTTGTAGCTAGTATGGAGACCCCACAGTCATTAGGAGCCCAGGTTACTCCTTTCCTTTCTATTCTGCTAACCTCAGCACATGGCTTCCATCCTCAGGGGTACCTCATGATCCAAAATGGCTGCTGGAGTTCTAGTCATCAAATCTTCATTCTAGACGATAAGGAGAAAGGGAGAAAGCACAAAAGTGCATCACTCAGTTGTATGCCTGCCTTTTTAAAGAAGCCTTTGTGGAATTCTTTTCAAAAAAATTGAATCTTTACACGCAACATGTGGCTTGAATTTAGAACCCTGGCATCTAGAGTCACATGCTCTTGTAACTGAGCCAGCCAGGCGCCCCCTTTGTGGAATTCTTTTTTTTTTTTTTTTTTTTTAAGACTTTATTTATTTATTTGAGACAGAGAGAATGAGAGAGACAGAAAGCACATGAGAGGGGGGAGGGTCAGAGGGAGAAGCAGGCTCCCTGCTGAGCAAGGAGCCTGATGCTGGACTCGATCCTGGGACTCCAGGATCATGACCTGAGCTGAAGGCAGTCGCTTAACCAACTGAGCCACCCAGGCGCCCTCTTTTTTTTTTTTTTTTTTAATTCATTTATTTGACAGATAACAAGAGAGCACACACGGGGAGCGGCAGGCAGAGGGAGAGGGAGAAGCAGACTCCTCATGGAGCAGGGAGCCTGATGCGGGGCTTGATCTCAGGACCCTGGGATCATGACCCGAGCTGAAGGCAGTTGCTTAGCTAACTGAGCCACCCAGGTGCCCCCACCCCCACCCCCACCCCCACCCCCACCCCCACCCCCACCCCCACCCCCACCCCCCTTTGTGGAATTCTTAAGCAAATAATGCTTGTATCTCACTGGTTGGAACTTGATGTCATGGCCATACCTACTTATGAGTGCAGTATAGAAAATGTACTCTTTTACTTGAACACAGAGCTGGATACAAAACTGATACATATGGAGAGAGACAGATACAGTTACTTATTATTATTATTTTTTTTAATTTTTAAATAAGAAAGGAAGAATGGATACTTTCCCATAGCTGGTTTGAGGTTCACTTTGGTTTGTTTCTGGTTCAAGAGACCCTGTGGGCCCTTCGTTAGGAGAAAGGTGATGGGGGGCCTGGCTGGCTCAGTTGGGGCATGCAGCTCTTAATCTTGGGGTTATAAATTCAAATGCCATGTTGGGTGTAGAAATTACTTTAAAATCTTAAGAAAAAGAGAGAAAGGGTGACAATCCCACTTCTCCTTTAATTCATATAAAAATCTTATGTGTATCAAAATATCATACTATGCATACATTACACACACACACACACAATTTTTATTTGTCAGTTATACTTTTAACTTTCCAGTGTTTAATCTTTGGGTAGATTTTCTCAGTCTGGTATCATTTTTTTCTGAGGGATGAATACCATGCTCAGTATGTTTAGGCATGGTTCCCTTTGACATCACATAAAGATATTGATGTTCTCTTAGCAGTGTTCATAATTTCTTTATTATTGTTCTCTCAAAATATTCTGCAATTCTGATGTCAGCAAGATGGGCTCTTTGTCTTCCTCTTCAATGTGGCAAATGAATCTGGATTCATTCACTGATGCTATGCTGTTCACTCACCATGGCTGTGCAAGGCGGTCCCATTTAATAGGCTTAGGGTACATTTGTGGACAGTCATTTGAAGACTTCGTTCCTGTGCTGTAGCTAATCCCAAACTCACCTCCATTAGCTTGATGTTTGCCATCCTGTCTAAGCATCATTGTTACCATTTTTTGAGCATTTATGTGTTTCAGGCACTATTCTAAGTGCTTTATTTGCAATACTAGTATCTCATTTAATCCTTCCGATATTATCGCCATTTTAAAATCATAGGGAACTGTGGGACAGAGAAAAATAATCTCCCCAAGAGGAGGAAGTGCCATAGTGAGGATTCACAGCTAGACAGCCGGTTCTGCAGCTTGCCCTTGGCTCATGAGGGACTAGTTTTCTAGAATATTAATAATCCAATGATGCAGAGAGAGAGAGTGTGTGTGTGTGTGAGTGAGTGTGTGTGTGTAACCAATATGCAGGAATGCAATACTGGGAAGGATTCTGTAATGATACCTTGTCTTATGTCCATCTTGTGCATTTTTTATAATTTATATTACATATTTATTAAGGCAAGGAACTATATAGAAAAAAACATTTGTTCTGCTTAAGGCATGCTTGGGAATAAACCATTGCACAAATTATTGCACACCTGAAACCACAGTGCATAACAGACGGTCTGCATAAAAATGTTAAGCAAACCAGGTGTATTTACCTGACTTAGGTCTTAAATGTAGATCGGAAGACAAAAATAGATTTTCCTTGTCAAAGTATGAAGCAGTTTGAGAACTTTGGCTTCTGCATTTGATACCTTTAGAACCAAGACTCACCAAGCACCATCGTTTAGGTTATTAAAAACCCATTTCCTGTACCTGAATTTCTTCCTCTTCTAATATCATAATAATGGGTTTTAGAAGGCAAAGAGAATAAAAGGTGATCTTTATACTTATATTGCATGGAAACACAGTTCAAGGGAATTCTGGTCTTCCCCACCCCCCAACTCATGGCTCTAATTTATACCCAGATAGCCACACCTTCCAGTCACCCCCTTGGTATTTTGTAAGTCCAGGAATATTCAAGTTGGATTTAGCATTGGAATGACAGAAGATCCAGTCACAGACCCCATGGGTTCTTTGATTTGTCTTCTGGTTTCCTTGTGTCTCCTGATTATCCATTCACAAGTTGGGTTGTTGGGAACTTGACCATGATTATAGTGCTTTCCGGCTGGGTTCCTCCCCTTACCGCTCCCCCCACCCCCCGGGGTGGGGCAGTTGGGGAGACCGTGTGAAAGGTAAAAAATACAATAAAATGAACACTGAATTCTCTTCTGGCAGGGTGGGTCCTATCCATTGTTTTGGGCTTTAAAAGTGTCTCTTCATGTGTAAGGCGAGGTGGTCCGACCTGGAGAAGGCCCGGTGGCCCTTCTGACACTGGAGGGGGTGCGGTGCCTGGTGTGTTTTGCCCTAGGGCCTGGTCAGTTGGTTGGGGCGGGTGCATTTCCATCCGTAGCCGTCCCAGTCACAGTGGTAGGGCTTCTCACCTGTGTGGGTTCGCAGTTGTACCTTGAGGTGAGGACTCTTCGTGTAGGTTTTGCTGCAGCCGACATAATCACAAGTGTTTGTGGCTGTCCTTTTCCAGGGCCACGACCTTCTCCCCCTCTTTGGTTTGGCATGCAGGAACCAGGGGGCATGAGCTCTTAGTAATGGAGTGGTGGGACCTGTGGCTGCATCTGATCTGGCCGAGAGGATGGGTAGTTGGCCCCGGGGGGCGGGTGGGGGTGTGTGTAGGACCTGCTGGTCTCTGCTCCTCTGGCAACCAGGGTCGGTATAGTCCTGCAGGGGAGCTGCCGCCCCAGGTGGAAGTCCTGAGCCTGGCCGCATTTTAGGCATTTTGAATCAAATCTGAAAAGCCAGGAAATAGTGCTTGAATCGCCTTTGGCAAGCAGTGATCAGTGATTATGTGGGGAGTTGGGGATGGAACTGTCCTCTAGAACCTTCATGTATTACCGCTAATCACTTTAAAGCACTTAAACAATTTGGAGGGTATTTTTCTTCCATCTTCCACTATCTTATTTCCCTGTGTGTGCATAAAGTTATCTTTATCACACATGAAAACCGTTCAATACAAATCTCAAAGGGTGTTTTTGGTCCCCATCCCAACAGCTTCTGTTAGAACAAATGGAAACCAAACAGATAAAATGACACAATGAGATTAAAGAATTTGTATTGATCACAAAGTAGTTCTTAGTACCAGTTCCTAAACCTTAACTCATCTTGGCTGAGAGCTCCACTTCGGGGACCTAAGCCCCTAGGAAAAACATAAAAGAAAATTGAAACGCTTGCATATCCTGTTGTTGAATAAGCTCATATTATCAGGGTGTAATGTTCTATTAAAAATGACAGGTATAATATATTTAGGCTTGAAATAATTGGCAAAATAATATTTAACCCTCAAATGTGTAATTGTGTATACATAATGATTACTTGAACTCTGGACATTAGAAGGATCAGAAGGGAACACCATCTTCATTATATGGCAGAGAAGTTCATTGGGTTGTGTTTTGTTATTAAATTAAAACCATTGCCTGGCCCCAAGAAGGCTGGAGATGCTGACTGGTTAGGTGGACTGTTTGGTCTGTATTATCTATCCTGAATTATCTGATTTTGTTCTTTATCTCCTTTCCTTTTAGGACGCTCTCTCTGAAACCCAGACAGAAGTTCTCACGTTTCCCAACTCCCAGCATGGTCTCAGAAGACAGAAGAGAGACTGGGTTATCCCTCCTATCAGCTGCCCAGAAAATGAGAAAGGCCCATTTCCTAAAAATCTGGTTCAGGTAGAGAAGGAAGTTTTCTATTTCTCTGGGAGCAGTTTGGCAGAGAAGGACCTAGACCAAAAAAGGGGGGAAAGCCCCATTGTCAGGATCCTTCCTTGATAACTCTATTTGTTTCTGTGTGGTCTTCAGATCAAATCTAACAGAGACAAAGAAATCAAGGTTTTCTACAGCATCACTGGCCAAGGAGCTGACACACCTCCTGTTGGTGTGTTTGTTATTGAAAGAGAAACAGGATGGCTGAAGGTGACAGAGCCTCTGGATAGAGAACAAATTGCCAAGTACATTGTGAGTATCTCTCAGAAGCATGCTAATAGGGGGTTATCTCCTTCCAAAATTTTTTGGTCAACCCATGTTGGATCCCGAGATCAGATGCTCTGGACATGTGAGGCTCAGTTGGATACCTCTACACCTGTTGACAAGGGGAGATGACAGGAGAGTCTGGAAAAATGGGGGAGGGGCGTTGATTTTTTTTCCCCAGTGGGAATGAAGAAAGGAGAAACCTTAGGATCATACATGAGTTTGGACCCAAGATAACAGCTTACTCTTGGGGCTGAAAGTCCCTGACCCAAAGGAAGAGGCCATTTAGATGTTGGGGAGCACAAGCCGTTCCTGGGCCTTGGTAGCAGTGGGAGCTTGCAGAGCTGGGGGGGCGGGGGGTAATGCATTGAGGCCAGTGCAAAAAAATCTGGGAGAGACACTCGACTAGAACAGCCAGAGGAAATTTTACCCTGCTGGGAATAAGAATGTTTTAGGCCTCTGCTCCTGTCTCTTAGGCCCGGCTCCCCAGCCCTCCTGTGGGAAACGGGAGCTCTGACCTGGTGGGTGTGTTCTGCAGCCTATGAGTCTTTACATAGCATGACCTCAACCAGTGTCATGACCCCTAAGGCAGCAGCACGTGTGTGAGAAAAGTTCTCTGCGGGGGGTGTCCATCCTTGGGTCCTGGAGAGTGGGAGGGAGTGGAGGCCAGCTGGAGTTCTAGTCACATGACTTCTCGCATTTCTTCCTCCTTGTCGGGGCCCAAGTAACCCTCACTTGGCTGTTTCAGCTCTACTCTCACGCCGTGTCTTCTAATGGGAATGCAGTGGAAGACCCAATGGAGATCGTGATCACGGTGACGGATCAGAATGACAACAAGCCCGAGTTCACCCAGCAGGTCTTCGAAGGATCTGTCATGGAAGGTGCTCTTCCAGGTATGGCCAGTCTCGAGGAGCTGAACACCCAGAAGGACACTTAGATTCCTTGGACCTCAAAGTGTTAGGGCTTGTGTTTGGGGTCAGGTCCTTCGTGGGAACAGAACTTCTTTGGAAGCCACTGAGAGAGAGAGAGAGAGAGAGAGAGAGAGAGTGTAAAACATCCATTCTACAGAAATGTGTATTATAAAATAGGAGTCCTGGAATCAAGCCCCGTGTCGGGCTTCCTGCTCAGCGGGGAGCCTACTTCTCCCTCTCCCTCTGCTGCTCCCCCTGCTTGTGCTCTCTTCTCACTCTGTCAGATAAATAAGTAATAAGTAAAGTAAATCAATAAATAATCTTTAAAAAAAAAAAAAAGCAGTTTAAGAGGGGTGCCTGGGTGGCTCAGTCAGTAGAGCATGCGACTCTTGATCTTGGGGCTGTGGGTTTAAGCCCCACATTGGGCATAGAGCTCACCACCACCACCCCCCCACCTCCCAAAAAGGAGCAGTTTAAGAACCTCCCCTGATTAAGAAACAGATCTTTGCCATTCCTGAACACATTCTTTTCTCTTCCCTGTAAATGTAGCCACTGCCCTGACTTTGGCAATCATTCCTTGCTTTCCTTTATCTTGTTCATCATGTGTATATTTACCCCTCAGTAATATCCGTTTTTTTTGCATGTTTTCAAACTTTGTATATGTGGAATCACACTTAACATGTATTTCTGTGGTGTGCTTCTCTCATTCAGCTTTATGTACATAAAGTTATTCATGTTGGTGCCCATAGCAGCCCAAGGTCATTCATTCATTCTCATTGCTGCATCATATTCAATATTTTTATATTTATATAAAGCACTTTATTCCTCTGTTGATGGAAAATGAGTTTGTTTCAGTTTCTTCTTTTTTTTTTTTTTTAAAGATTTTATTTATTTATTTGACAGAGAGATAGAGAGCACAAGTAGGCAAAGAAGCAGGCAGATGGAGAGGGAGAAGCAGGCTCCCCGCAGAGCAGGGAGCCTGATGCGGGACTCGATCCCAGGACCCTGGGATCATGACCCGAGCCGAAGGCAGCCGCTTAACAGACTGAGCCACCCAGGCGCCCCTGTTTCAGTTTCTTCTTATTAGAAGTAGTGTTCTCAGAACATTTTTTAATATATTACCTGATGCGTACACAGAAGGCTTTCTCTAGGGTGTATATCCATAAGAGCAGCTGGCTCGGTTATATAGGGTATGTTCCTGTTCAGTGTGACTACCTGGTGACAGACTGTTTTCCAAAGTGGTTGAACCACTTAACGCTCCCACCAGGAATCAATATCCTAGAATTGTTAAGACGTTTTAGCTTTGTTGATTGTGCAGTTGTATCTTCGTACAATTTTATAGAATTTATTTATTTATTTGACAGAGAGAGACACAGCCTGAGAGGGAACACAAGCAGGGGGAGTGGGAGAGGGAGAAGCAGGCTTCCCGCGGAGCAAGGAGCCCGATACGGGACTCGATCCCAGGACCCTGGGATCATGACCTGAGCCAAAGGCAGACGCTTAACGACTGAGCCACCCAGGCGCCCCTTCGTACAATTTTAAATGGCCTTTCCCTGATTTGTCAGTGGGCTAATAAACATTTTCTATGTTTGCTGGCCATCTGGGTTTCTTCTTTATGACTTGTCTCTCCAAGTCCTTTGCTCCTTTTTCCCTTGGGCTATTTGTCCTTTTCCCGTGGAGCCGTAGGAATTGTGTCGATGTTGTGGGCACTGGTCCTTTGACAGTCACAGGTGCTGTCAGTATTCTCTGCCACCTTGAAGGCTGTGATCGCAAATGACCATTCTCTGTGATGAAGCTGTGCCTGAGAAGCCAGTTGTGAATATTGGTGGGATTTTTTTCCTCTTTTCCACCTCATTCACTCAGGATGGGAGACAAGGCACAGTGTTTCAGTTTATTTATTCTCCATCCTCCTCAGCTCCAGCCACCATCCAAAATTGTTGGAAAAGCCAAGTCCTTGGAACACTGCTCATGGGGTGGAATGCTTTCTTCCTCCCCTACCATTTTGGTAAAAATTTTGGGAATTAGAGAATGGAGGAGCCATAACATGGTACCATTTCCCGGGGCTCCTTCTTTAACACTCTGGACAGAATTGATCTGAGCCGTGTTGACCAGAATCCAAAGTGCAGCTTAACTGAATCTTTCCCTCCCTCGGTACTTGCAGGCACCTCCGTGATGCAGGTAACAGCCACAGATGCGGACGACGATGAAAACACCTACAACGCCGCCATTGCTTACCGCATCGTCACCCAAGACCCCCTCCTGCCTAGCAGCATGATGTTCACTATCAACAAGGACACAGGAGTCATCAGCGTGCTCACCACCGGGCTGGACCGGGAGGTCAGGGGTGAAGAGGGTCTTGAGGGGGTTGAGGGCAAATAGACATCAGCTAAATCACATGGACAATGCAAAACTCTGCAGAGGTCAGTTGCCACTTACTATGTTTATGGTCTGAGCTTTGCGTCTAAACAGCTCTCTAGAGGTTTTGTACCTAGAAAGCAGGCTGGCATTGAAGCAAATGATCAAGTAAACTGTTTCCATGTTCTGGGCTGGGCTTGATGTGGCTGTTGGTCCTGACTCAAATGTGTTTGATCTCTGCAGAGTATTCCCACGTACACCCTGGTGGTTGAGGCTGCTGACCTGCAAGGTGAAGGCTTGAGTACAACCGCAACAGCTGTGATCACAGTCACTGACATCAACGATAACCCCCCCATCTTCAAACCCACCACGGTAACTCTGCAACCCCCTGGACGGTTTCCAAAGAAAGGGCCTCTGTTGTTGTGCAATTGCTCATGGGTGAACGCTTTGAAAACTTGCCCCATACTAGTGAGCTTTAAGAAGCAAGCCAGTTGGGATGGCAATCTTCTCTGTCCTCCTCAGCGCAGGCCCTGCTGAGACAGGTTTGCAGAGTTGCAAATGGCACCTGTGGGCGCCTGGCGGGCTCAGTCCGTGGAGCATGCGCCTCTTGATCTTGGGGTTGTGAGTTCAAGCCCCACGTTGGGTGCAGAGATGAGTGGGGTTTTTTTGTTTTTGTTTTTGTGGGTTTTTTTTTTTAAGGCACCTTTTGAACTCATGTCCTCATTTTGTACATCTTGGTAGCAAATCTTACCAGGTTTTGTTTATTCACTGAACAAATACTTTCTAAGTTTGTAACACAGGAATTGTGTTATACACTGGAGATATTATCACAATAAGACAAAGATTCTGTTCTCAGTGGAGTTGATAGTCTAGCTAGGGAGATGTTTGACAACCTGTACAAATTATTGTGTACAATTACATTAAATGAAGATGAGGAGAAGGTATTAAAAGCCACACGAAAGAACTCTAAATCTTAATATGTTAGTTAGAAATAAGCTCAGTGGTTAGTAACAGAGATTTGATTCCCGTGCCTTAAACAAATAGGGTAAACTTTCTCTTGTGTCACAAAAAAACCTAGAGCTAGAGTATCTACACTGTTAATGGAACCTCCTTAGTCTTGCTGTCCCACCATCACTAGTGCATGGCTTCTATCCTCAGTGGCCCCTTATGGCCCCAGATGGCTGCCAGAGCTCCAGCTATTTTTCTGCTTCATTCAGGAAGGTTGCAAGGGCATGGGGAGCAAAAGGCATTGCTGCTAAGTCAAGGCCTCTTACTTCTGTGCAGACCCATCCCACAAGTTTCCTTAACCTCTTATTAGCAACTGCTGTCTTAGAGGATGACTGGAAATAAAATATTTTGCTTGGACACATTGTTGCCCCCAACAATATAGTTCGTGAAGAAGGGGCGAGTAGTTATTTACTAGGCAATTAGCCGTGTCTGCCACCCTGACACAGATATTGTGAGTCCAAGAAGGCGTCACAAAGCCCATAACATTTATAGTAAGATGTGAAAGGCCTTGTCTGAGGAAAGCATCAGCTCTCTAGAGACGAGTAGGAAGCCTGGGCTTTGGGTGAACGTGCTAATCTCTGCATAGAGACTTCTTCCAGCCTGCTCCTCTAGCCCAGCCATTCCTGCCGCAGACCAGCTGCCCCCACAGCCCATGGCCTTCTATCCTGCCCATTTTTTCTGCCTAATGGGCTTCTGTGCAATTCGTAGTTTTTCTATAAACTGACCCTTGTATTAGTAAAGCCTTTAGGAGATTTTTGTTCGAAACCAAGGACCTCCCTTCAGCTCAGAACAGGTTTTTCCCTCGATTCCAACTCAAAGTTTTACGTACCTTTCTAGTCTACTCAATAAATTTGTGGATGGCTTTACCTCCTTCAGTATTCTACATTCTTAGTCCTCTTTTCACTTTATGTCTCAAGAAATGGTGAAATGTACATCAGTCTAATAAAATATGAAATAACCATGATAAAAAAATAAGACTTGAAAGGAGGTTGTCAAATGTGGGACAGGGGACAGTGGAAGTGTTCTAGGCAGAGGGATCACCATATGCAAAATGCCCTGAATCAGTAAAAAGTTTTCAAGAACTGAAAAACAGTCTGTGTAGTGAAGCAAAGGAGGTTGGGTCCTACAGGACCTTGTAGATGGAGGTAAGAATTTTAGAATTTATCCTGAGTGCAAGGGGATGTCATCGGGTTTTAAGCAGAGGACTATACTGACCAGACTTTTGTTTTATGAAAATCACTGGTACCACTGGGAATGATGGAAGAGGAGGGGAGTAGTAGATAAGCCACAGTGTCTTGAGTTTGATTAAGATCACAGTCAGCAACTGGGCCAGAGTGTTTTGAGGGGCCCAGGTAGCCAGGTCCTTAAAAAGCCAGCTCAGGTAGTCTTGAAGGATGATGCACCTTGAGTAGTGTTGGCTGCTCCCCCAACAGGAAATAGGGGCTCCACTGGTGGAATGGGTACTTCCTCCAAGACTCTCCTTGAATCTTGGACTCAGAAAGGATTTCTTTAGCCTTCACAGACCTGGCTCATCTGTTAGGTGTCAGGATGTCATAAGTGACCCATCTTCTCCTTTGCTCTGTAGTACCAGGGGCGGGTGCCTGAGAACAAGGCTAACGTTGTAATCACCGTACTCAAAGTGACTGATGACGATGTCCCCAATACCCCAGCATGGCAGGCCGTGTACACCATATTGAACAATAACAATGAGCAATTTGTCGTCACCACAGACCCAGTAACCAACGACGGCATTTTGAAAACAGCTAAGGTTTGTATGGTGCCTGGCAAGATGCAGAAACCGACAGCTAGCTGCCCACTCCCTTGTCCCTTGATGTCTTCTAAGAAGTAGATTAGCATGGCATTGGTGGGCTAGGGGTGGGCAGCTTTCCCAGGTTCTGGTGGGCCATTTGGGGTTTGCAGCAACTCTTCAGGCGCGTGTGAGAAGCTCCTACGCAGCCTCTTGAAATTGAGGAGAAAGTACCGTCTGTTTTAAAAGGCTTTCTCCCTGAAACATTTGCCCCATATCCATTTTGCAAATGAGAGGAAAAATGGCTTACTGGTCTCTGCCATTTTGCTGGATTATTTTAGAAGTGGGACAAATGACTTTTTGAAAGATGTCTTGGAAACCTGAAAACTAAGAAGTTGGGTGATATCTTTGTCGAAGTCACAGTTAGCAGATCCCTGGATTAGCCCCCAAACTTAGACTTCCTTATTGAGCAAGTGAGCAAAACCATCCATCCTTGCATCACTCACTACATAATCTTATCTCCCACCGAATATTGGATGTCAACATTTTCTATGCTACCAACAAAAGAAAGAAGCCAGTAAAATGAGCCCCTACTGTACACAAAGTCTCTCATAAAAGTTCCCATTTTATTCCTTACAGCAACTCTATGAAGCAGTTCCTTTTCCTATGTATTTGGGTGTGGAAACAGACCCAGAAGTTAATTTGCCTGGACCACACAGCTAGGAAATGGCTCACCTGGGCTTTGACCTTGTTGTTGGCTGATTCTGAACTTCATGTTGTCACTAAACTTAATTGAGATCAGTGAGGTCAGAAGCAGGGTCTTCTGTCCATCTGCTGTCACATGGACAACACGTCACATAGGATATCAACATTCTTACTGGTCTTGGATAATAAATGACTTAAGGTACTAGCGTTTGTTCACTGGGTTTTGCTGTTTGAGGCTTCACATATGTAGTTCATTTTTATTCTTCTGCTAGGATTCTCGTCTTGAATATGGTTGCATGTTAGCTTTTGAAAAACACCCACGACCAGGCCCCACCCTCAGAGATTATTGTTTGCTGGGTTAGGGTGCAGGCCTTCATTTTCTTCGGAACTTCTCAAGTTACTTCTTCCTAACACAGCTAGATTGGAGAACCATGAAGATATTGCTGATCAACAGCAATAGTTAAGGATGTAATCTTTTTTTTTTTTTTTTTAACACTAACATAAAATATATTTTTTAACTCCTTTCTTTTTTGCTCCTTAGGGCTTGGATTTCGAGGCCAAGCAGCAGTATATTCTGTATGTGACCGTGGTGAATGTAGCCCCGTTTGAGGTCATTCTCTCCACCTCCACAGCCACTGTCACTGTGGACGTGGAGGATGTGAATGAAGCCCCCGTCTTTGTGCCTTGTCCAAAGACAGTGGAAATACCTGAAGACTTCAGCGTGGGCCTGGAAATCACATCCTACACTGCCACGGATCCAGATAGTTTTATGGAACAGAGGATAACGTAAGTATGAGGATTTTTCAACAGTCTTGCAGCAGCTGGGTGCGTGTGTGTGTGTGTATAAAATATTTAGTTCATAGCATTTTATCATTGTCTGTGCAAGACCCTTCTCTTGTTTGGCTCCCCCCCCACATTCCCCACATCTTTTCCATTTCTTCTGTAGCCAGCCATTCTATATTTACTGTGCTTTCCTCTCTCCAAGTTCACGCAGTGAGGCAGGAATGTGGTTTTAATTGACATACATGGTGTGTTGTAAGTAGCTCACTATTTTCTGTCCTTTTAAACTGGAAGGCGCCTTTATAGTCTAAATCATACCCACACATGTTGAAAACACATGGGCAAGGGTGCCTGGGTGGCTCAGTCGTTAAGCGTCTGCCTTCGGCTCAGGTCATGATCCCAGGGTCCTGGGATCGAGTCCCACATTGGGCTCCCTGCTCGGCGGGAAGCCTGCTTCTCCCTCTCACACTCCCCCTGCTTGTGTTCCCTCTCTCGCTGTGTTTCTCTCTGTCAAATAAATAAATAAAATCTTTAAAAAAAGAAAAGAAAACACATGGGCAAACCAACAGGAACACCCTGCGACCGACCATGTATGACAAATAATGCCCTTCATCTTTTGAGGGCTGGGTTTGACTAGGGAAAAACAAGTAGAGCACAAATCCCAACGTGATGCACGTGTCTTGTTAGTAATAGTGTGATTTCCAGGGATAACAGGGCTCGGCCAATGTGCCCGCTTCCTCTTCTCAGAGAGGTTCTGACCTCTTAACATCTACTCTAGAGGAAACTGTAACAGTGAACTATTTAGGGGCACCTGGGTGGCTCAGTTGTTAGGCGTCTGCCTTCGGCTCAGGTCGTCATCCCAGGGTCCTGGGATCGAGCCCCGCATTGGGCTCCCTGCTCTGCAGGAAGCCTGCTTCTCCCTCTCCCGCTCCCCCTGCTTGTGTTCCGTCTTTCACTGTGTCTCTCTCTCGGTCAAAAAAAAAAAAAAGAAACGACTTTAAATATGTGCCATATATTAAATAATAGTATGGATATCAAAGTTATATTTCCTGAAATTAAATTATCATTATCTAAGAAAATGCCTCTGTTCCTAGGGGATAACACGCTGAAGTATTTCTGAGTAAAAGAACATGGTGTCTGCAACTTACGCTTAAAGGGTTGAAGGGGACATGGATGGTCATACTTTGCTGTAGATGTGATCAGTCAACAAAGAGGAACCTTAGCCTTCTTCAGCTATGTGCTGTTTGCTGTACTATTCTAAGCCAGAGCTTGTGCCTTTTCAGGTATCGGATTTGGAGGGATGCTGCCAACTGGCTGGAGATTAATCCAGAATCTGGTGCCATTTTCACTCGGGCTGAGCTGGACAGAGAGGACATGGAGCATGTGAAGAACAGCACGTACGAGGCCCTCATTGTAGCCATTGACACGGGTAAGGGTGCCCTTAGTTAGTATGTGACCTTTGCTATCTCACCTGTCTGGCTAGCATGCTTCGTTGCCCCCTACCCTTCTTTGAGAGGCAAGAGTTCATTCTTTTTCTGGTATTCTTAAACAAAAGCATGTGATTTTCGAAAGTACAAGTAATTAGGTCAAGCAGAAGCTCTTTATACCTGAACCGACTCCTTCCCCACAGGAGCCAGACTGCCTGGGTCTAGATCTTCAGGCTAAAGCTTATGTCCCTCAGTTCCTCTGTCTAACAAAATGATAATGCCCCGTCTGGATTTTGAATGAGTTCGTTTATGTAAAAGTACCCTAGAAGAGTGCCTGCTCTACAACGACTATCGTAATTTTTATCCTCATCATTAGTAGTGAAATATGGCTCCTTCCAGACTGTTTTCATGTATTTGAATACATTTATATGCACATAGAAATAGAGTTTATTATAAAGCCACTGTCTAGTTTACAGCCTGGTTTTGTTTTTATAATAAAAATCATTATTTTATACATGTTGATTTAAATTTAAGTTTTAATTTATTTGCTATTTATTATTTATAATATGTCTTAAAGACACAGATCTACTTTGGCACCTTATAAATCTACCTCTTCGTAATAAAATAATGTTATCTGGATATAGCATACTTGAATTGTTCGCATTAAAGAACACTGGGGTGGTGTCCACCTGTTCGTTATTGCCATGAGTTTGATAAGGAAACATCCTTGTCCATGCCTCTGTGTGCAAGTATTTCCCTTGGCTGGATATTTAGAAACAGAATTACTGTTAGAAACTGCTCGCTTCCTGGGCTCGTGATGGATTCTATTTCCCTCGCTAACTCTCCAGCTTCCTGAGGTAGTAATTTCAGGCTTGACAATCTAGAAAACACAGCAAGGCAGGTAAGGCCATGATGGGGCTGGACAGGTGGCCCTCCATCGCATTGTGATGGTGCTGGGGAAGGATGAGCCTGGCCTCTTCAGTTAGAATCTGAAGCCTGCTCCTGGATCTGTATTTAGGAGTTAGCAGGTTAAAAGCAGAGAGCGAGGTAAGTAAGGCCATGATGGGGTCCCATTCGCAGAATGCTTTTGTCTGAAGGGAAAAGCTAGCCCATGGCTTCAGCCGCACTGGCCAGCTGCTGCATGGAAACTCTCCAGCCTGGCCTGGAAGTAATTGGAGGAAATGGCTCCTGAACGTGCCTTGGCAAACTTTCTGTGAAGGAAGGGCCAGGGAGTAAGTATTTTAGTGTCTTCGGGCCATGTGATCTTGATGGCCTTTGCAGCCTAGAAGCAGCCATAGACGATCTGAAAGGGGGAATGAGCACAGCTGCCTTCCTCATTTGCCTGGAAGGCCTTAGTTTGCCCACCTCTGACCTGATAATCATGGCTCAGGTGTGATGGTGCTGAATGATTCCTTTAAGTGTTCCTTTGTGCATGACTCAATACTTTTTTTTTTTTTTTAAGATTTTATTTATTTATTTGAGAGAGAGAGAATGAGAGATAGAGACCATGAGAGGGAGGAGGGTCAGAGGGAGAAGCAGACTCCCCGCCGAGCAGGGAGCCCGATGCGGGACTCGATCCAGGGACTCCAGGATCATGACCTAAGCCGAAGGCAGTCGCTTAACCAACTGAGCCACCCAGGCGCCCTGACTCAATACTTCTTAACGTAAGGTCTAAGAAGAAGGAGAATGAGGTTTCGTAGAAAATCTGTTAGCTTCTTTTTTATTTTATTTTATTTGCATTTTTTTTTTAAGATTTTATTTATTTGACCCAGAGAGAGAGAGAGAGAGCGAGCACGTGTGAGAGAGCGCGCACAAGCAGGGGGAGTGGCAGGCAGAGGCAGAGGGAGAAGCAGGCTCCCCACAGAGCAGGGGGAGCCCGACGTGGGACTTGATCCCAGGACCCCGGGATCCTGACCTGAGCCAAAGGCAGTCGCCTAACCAACTGAGCCACCCAGGCACCCCTAGCTTCTTTTTTAATTAGAAAAATTTTTAAATGGCATCTCCTATTTGTTTTTAATTCACATGATAAGGTAAAAAAAGATTTAAACATAAACCAAATATGGCATATGCATACAATGGAATATTATTAAGCCTTAAAAAAAGGAAGGGAATCCTGTCACATGTTCAAAAGTGGATAAATCTTGGGGGCATTATGCTAAGTAAAAGCCATGTCACGAAAAGGCAAATACTATGGTTCCATTTAAGGTAAGAAAGCAGTCCAATTCATAGAGACAAAATAGAATGGTGGTAACCGGGGGCTGGGAGGAAAAGGGAAGTGGGGAGTTGTTTAATGGGTACAGAGTTTCAGTTTTGCAAGATGACAAGGTTCTGGAGGTCTGTTCCACAATAATGAGAATATACTTGCAGTGTTGAACCTAAAATGTAAAATGAATTTTAAAATGGTTGAGATGGTAAATTATATGCTGCGTGGTTTGTTTTAACCACGATTTTTTTAAAGGGTTAAAAAAAAAAATAATCACCACAGTCTTGCTACCCAGGCATAACTCTATATAGGTTTGAGATAAGAGTCCTGTGTTTTTTTCTATGATAAACTAATATTGATGGTAATACTTAAGCATCTATTTTATCTACTGCCGTATGCTAGGTGCTATGTCATAATGTAAAAGAAATGTCCAAGTCTGTTTTTGTTTGTTTTTGTTTTTGTTTTTTTTTTTGAAAAGCAACTTGTAGCGATTTAAAAAGTTCAGCCCTTTGATAATGATCTTCAAGCCATAGAAGTTCTGAAAAGGGAGAATTGGTGGGGGGGCAATGAGGAATTCTTGGAGTGGTTAAAATTTAATGGGTTCAGGGGCGCATGGATGACTCAGTTGGTTAAACAACTGCCTTCAGCTCAGGTTATGATCCCAGGGTCCTGGCATTGAGCCCCGCATCGGGTTCCTTGCTCAGCAGGGAGCCTGCTTCTCCCTCTCCCGCAGCCTCTCCTCCAGCTTGTGTGTTCTCTCTCTCTCTCTCTGTCAAATGAATAAATAAATAAAAACTTTAAAAAAAAATTTAATGGGTGCATAAAGGTATGTGTAGAAGAGGGAAGGAGGTGTCCTTGGTGTGAGGGTAATTTGAGTAATTGTTGTCAAAGCAGGAAATAAGCATATCAGAGAGCAGCCAGATCTGAAGTGAAGATGCCCGGTGATGGGTAGAGCTGATGGCTCCCTAAAGAGCCAAGCCAAGATTGGAATTTGGTCTGATGGGAATCAGTAGAGCTTCATGAGTGTTCTTGAGCTGTGGCATTTCCTATGTATTTTCTCTTAGGTTCTCCAGTTGCTACTGGAACGGGAACCCTTCTCCTCATCCTCTCTGATGTGAATGACAATGGCCCCATACCAGAACCTCGAAATATGGACTTCTGTCAGAAGAATCCACAGCCTCGTGTCATCAACATCATTGATCCAGATCTCCCCCCCAACACATCTCCCTTTACAGCAGAACTAACACACGGGGCAAGTGTCAACTGGACCATTGAGTACAATGACCAAGGTGGGAACTGGAGTCTTACTTCAGAAACATTGCTCTGACTCCATGCTTTCCCTGCTCCTGTCCTCCCCCCTTCTGAAATTCCCTTTTCCACTTCCACGTGTCACCCCTTTTGTTTGTTGTGTGTTCATTTGCCCCTTCTACATTTGAGGCATTCCACCAAATTCCCTTTCCTTTCCTGGTATCTGACTGTGCAATGTACTGCCCAGTAATATACGACCCAAGCAGCTCCAATTTTCTTGACCCTAATAATTTTATTCTAGAATGAGGTTTTTTCCCTCCCCTTGTCCCATCATTTATTTTTGTTGCTTCCTCCAGCCCATGAATCTCTAATTTTGAAGCCGAAGAAAACCTTAGAGTTGGGTGACTACAAAATAAATCTCAAGCTCACGGATAACCAGAACAAGGACCAGGTGACCACCCTAGATGTGTTCGTGTGCGACTGCGAAGGGGTCGTCAACAGCTGCAAGAGGACGGCGCCCTACACCGAAGCAGGCTTGCAGGTTCCCGCCATTCTGGGCATTCTTGGAGGAATCCTCGCTTTACTAAGTACGTGCGCCTGGCAAGCGGTTCAGCCTTTGGCTTCTAAAATGGGGGAGCTTTATCCCTTAGTGAACAGTTCAGAGAGAAGTTGGCCAAGACTGGAAGGCAGCCCTGTTTCAGGAGATCAGCAGGAACCCAGTCTTCCATTTAGCTGTTCTTTCAATCCCTCAGGGTAGTGCTTCTCATGCTCAAGTACATGCAAATCACCTGCATGAGGATTCTGAGCTGGTTATCTGGTGAGTCGGGTGGGGGCCTCAGATTCCATGTGTGTAACCAGCTACCCCGGTGGTGCAGATGTTGCAGGTCCTTGGACCAACTTGGAGCAGCAAGGCCTTGGGGTCCTTTCCTCATCAGCAGGGTCTGAGCTGTCCCGCTCACCACCACCACTTCTGCTTCCACATTCTACATTCCATCCTGGAGAAGGGATGACAGAGCAAGTGGAAAGCACGTGGCTGGAGATGACACAAATCACCTTCATTCCCATCCCACTGGCCCAAACACAGCCACACCTAGGATTTCCCACTTGAACTGGGTGGCCATGTGCCCATTTAAACCTTGGCAGAGCATGGGGGTGGAGTGTAGGGTGAACAGTGAGTATTCAATGGCTAAAAGGACAGTGGGGAAAAGGATACTGGGGGGAGCTATGGCAGTTCTACCATAGTCCTTCAAACTGATACCAACTGAGACCACCTAGAGATTGGTCCCTAGGGTTGACACAGATGCTGTGATGGTTTCTAAAAGCTTGGGATGGCAAGTTCGTTAGAAAAATTTCAAAGATGGTTTATAAATTAAGGGCTGGAAAGGGTGGTCCAGGTCATGAATGCCTTTGTGATCAGACGAGGGGGATGTGAGTCGACCCTCAAGGAAGGTGTAGGATGGTTGGGACAGAGGCTGGTGGCATCCAGATGGTCAGAGGGGCATTTGTGAGGGTTCCCACGCTAGTGAAGGCACAGAGAGGAAGGCTCGATTCGACTGTGGAGGGCAAAGAGGAGGCCAGCGTGGCTGGAGTAGAAGAAAGTTCTTGGACCAGTGGCATCACTCGGGTTTCAGTTTAGACTCAACACAGATGTTCTTAATCCCGCTGCTTTCTGCTTCAGCAGATTCATTCGCTCCCGCCCTCTTCTGATTGTGTCCCCTCAAAGCTGAGAAGGAAGGAGAGTGTGTTGTTCAGAATTCAGTGAGCTTTCTGGACCTCTGTTCCTCAGGGTTCACCTGGCTTAATTGCCTCTGTGGGGTGAGGTGAATTCACCTTCCTCTGCCATCATCATGGCTGGGGTCATGCAAGCCCTGCCTGCCCCCTTCCTTCCTACTCCACTTAGATTTGACTGGGCCAGTCAGCTTTGGGGACAGCAGTTACTAACTAGTACTTTCATTCTAAGGAAAATATTAAAGATTGTCGTTACACTTAAAACATTTGACTTTTGAGTAATAGCCTTCCCTCAGTGTGTTTGGGATACATTTTATTAGGCACAGAGGACAAGAGCAGAACTGCAGAATGTTCAAATGTGGAACCGTATTGAAAACGGGAGCAATGCCAGCATTCAGACTTGCAACTTCTTCTTCCTTGTGGGCAAGCGTAGAACTTACACTTCCAAAGATTACACTAGAAAAATGCCAGGATATGAAGGTTTTCATGTAGACCCTCGATAATTGGTTGCTTGCTTTGTGCCAGGCTTTATGGGGATCCCACTGGGAATACTGAGGTTGTGGTACAGTGTTGGGGCAGTACTTCCTGAAGTGATAACAGTATCTATTTTGGTTACTTTCCTTTAAGTGACATTTAAGTAATGTTTGATAAATAGTATCTTCTTGGAAATGATAACCTGCTTTTAGTTGCTCAAAGCCCCATGTGGATGGTGACTATCTGCATCTTACATGGTCTTAAGTACTGTATCCTCGGTGCTAAGACAGGTTTTGGCCCACTGAGCAAGTGCTCAGTGTTCCTGTTTATGAATCGTGGTCAAGGAAGTTAAATTGTTCATCTGAATAAGGTCCTGGAATCTTGATGATTTCAGAAACAATAGGGAGGTTGGGTACTTGTAAGAAATCTTTTCCCCAAGTCTGTGCAACCTCTTGTTTCAAAGAAATACTGCTTCAGTAGGGTGTCCTTTAGAGAAACTTGGCCACAAGCACCTATTTAAAAAAAATACTAAATCATAATTTTTTCAGTCACAATAAATAGTTTAAAGATTTTTAACAATTAATTATTAATCTTCTATATCCTAGAAATATCCCAAGATCAGATGAAAACTTCGGAAATTAAACATATTTTAGAGCTTGCTTATGTGATTTTTATCTTAAGAGAAAATAAAGTATTACCAGGCTGTTGAATGGTCTGTGTCCCATTCCTTGGAACTGATTAAAAATAATGCACATCTGTCCATCACATTTAGGCTGACCCAGCCCTGCTCACAAACCTTCGCTGGTTCTAGTTCAGAATCAAAGCCAAAGTCCTTCAGTAGTCGCCATGTCCCTGCCACCCTTCTGAACCCCTGTTTACTTCCTCCCTCGCTCACCATGCTGACCTAGCCTCTCCTTAGTCATGCCCATCGTGCTCCTGCCTCAGGGCCTTTGTCCCTGATTTCCTCTGCCTGGAGCATTTTAGCTCAGATTCTGGGAAATGACTGATTGGTTTAAGTCCAATTAAAGACCACACTTGAGTTCCCATGTACTTGTCCAGGATGTTACACTGCACATACTAACTTCAGGTCTGTGAGCGTCTGTGCGCGCTTTGTCTGGCAGCCATCTGCCTGGTAGGCAGGGCTGTGGTGCTCTGTGAGAGCTGCTTTTTATGGCCTTCTTGACCAGTGGCTCCCCTCATTCTCTCTCCCCCCACCCCAGTCCTGATTCTGCTGCTTCTGCTGTTTGTTCGGAGGAGAGGGGTGGTCAAAGAGCCCTTACTACCCCCAGAAGATGACACCCGGGACAACGTTTACTATTATGATGAAGAAGGAGGTGGAGAAGAGGATCAGGTATGTTTTTAAAACAATGATACATGGCACGCCTGGGTGGCTCAGTCATTAAGCATCTGCCTTCGGCTCAGGTCATGATCCCAGAGTCCTGGGATTGAGCCCCACGTCCCTGCTCAGGGGGGAGTCTGCTTCTCCCTTTCCCTCTGCCTGCTGTTCCATGTGCTTGTGCGCGCTCTGTCTCTCTCTCTCTCTGTTAAATAAATGGATAAAGTCTTTAAAAAAATAAAAATAAAAGGGGCGCCTGGGTGGCTCAGTCCTTAAGCGTCTGCCTTCAGCTCAGGTCATGACCCCAGCGTTCTGGGATTGAGCCCCGCATCGGGCTCCCTGCTCAGCGGGAAGCCTGCTTCTCCCTCTCCCACTCCCCCTACTTGTGTTCCCTCTCTTCGCTGTGTCTCTCTCTGTCAAATAAATAAATAAAATCTTTAAAAAATAAATAAATAAAAATAAAAATAAAAAGCCATGATACAAAGCTAAATGGCGATCTCTTTATTTGGAAGAAGCAATGATTAGGAGAAGGTAGACCTTTGAAATAACATTGTTCTGTTCAGCACCCAGATGAATGAACAGAGGCCAAGGGCAGCTAAGTAACTTGCCCAGTCATACAGGTAAGAAGCCGGAGAACCGCAGGTAGTCTGACTCCAGAGCCTAGTCTCCCTGTCACTGTTCTCAGGATACAAACTTCAAATTATCATGGACATACGGCAGCTACTTTGTAATATGTTGTTTCCCTTGAGCTTGTAGGTATGCTAAACTTTTTTTTTCTTATTGTACATGTTAAATCTTTAGGCCTTCTTTATCTTCCCTGATTTTGAAGATGGTCTTGCCTTAGCCTAGAGTTTTCTGGAGTTGTTTTTTTTTTTTTTTTAAAGTAATCTCTGTGCCCAATGTGAGGCTCAAACTCATGACCCCAATATCAGGAGTTGGATAGTCTACTGACTGGGCCAGCCAGCAGCCTTTTGGAGAATTTTTTGTGAATGTGTGTTCTATTTAGAAAGGGAACCTCGAGGGGGGCGACACCTGGGTGGCTCAGTTGTTAAGCGTCTGCCTTCGGCTCGGGTCATGATCCCAGGGTCCTGGGATCAAGCCCCACATCGGGCTCCCTGCTCAGCAGGAAGCCTGCTTCTCCCTCTCCCACTCCCCCTGCTTGAGTTCCCTCTCTCGCTGTGTCTCTCTCCGTCAAATAAATAAATAAAAATCTTAAAAAAAAAGGGGGGGGAACCTCGGGCCCCATCTCAGAGTTCTGCTTTGACTCTGGCCATGCATGAGCATATTTGCTGAGCTCTCTGATCTGGAAGAAGAGCCATTGATTAGAATTTCAATGCCTGCTTTGCACAATGTATTAGGAGGTACAGAGAACTGTCCTTAAGGCATTTGTGGGATAACTGCTGATCTCAGCTAGTGTCTTAGTCCGTGTGGGTTGCTATAACAAGATGCCACAAACAGGTTGCTTAAAAACCACAGAAGTTTTTCTCACGGTTCTGGAGGCTGGGATGTCTTAAGATGGAGGCACCAGCAGATTTGGTGTTTGGTGGGGACCTGCTTCCTGGTTCACAATCAGCCATAATCTCAAGTGCACTCAACACAGCAGAAGGGGAGTTCTAGAGTGTCTTTTATCAGTGTGCTAATCCTGTTCCAAGCGCTCTATGTACCCTCCTGACTTGATTACCTCCCAAAAGTCGCACCTCCAAATACCACCATGTTGGGGATTAGGTTTCAATGTGTGAATTTGGAGAGGGACCCAGACATTCAGTCTATGGCAGCTAGACTCTCGAGAACCTGTAGATCAGCTGGGACTTAGTCACTTAGGTACAGCAGTCTACATCCAAGCCCACAGTTGTTCCTCACAATCCTTTTGTGCTGTTTTTCCTTCTAGTGCTATTTTGGAAACTCTTAGGTTGCAAACTGTCATTTCAGATTACATTGGCACATGCTTATAACTATCATGCAGTTGAAAGGGCATGATCTGATACCAGAATCTATAATCCACATATAGCCCTGGATTTGTGACTGTTCTTTGTTTGTTTCTTTTTGTTTTCTTCTTGATCTGTTTTTTACTCTTTGCTTTTACCTTTTTCTCCAAAGGACTTTGACTTGAGCCAGTTGCACAGGGGCCTGGATGCTCGGCCCGAAGTGACTCGCAATGATGTGGCGCCAACCCTCGTGAGTGTACCCCAGTACCGGCCCCGCCCTGCCAATCCTGATGAAATTGGAAATTTTATTGATGAAGTAAGTTAGCAAAACCAAAAGCCAACGTGCATGTCATCTCTAAACTCAGGAGCAGTTGGGTTGAAAGTGAGGAAAAAGTCTAGATTCTTTGCTTTACCACATTTTCTCCTTGCCTGATCCCTGAATGCTATATTTTATTTGTGTCTCATCTGAATTTCAGAACTAAAAGCACTTCAGACTGTTCCTAGTCAATTTGCAATATCCATATGGCGAAACCAAGAATTGCTTATGAGGATTTAGTAGAACTAGAAATGAAACTAAAGAGATTCAGAGGAGATCCAATTTGGTTTCACTAATGGCTCTTTTTGCCCCTGCATCCCACTGCTGGTTGGGATGTGATATTAAATGTGTATCACAGGTCTGCCTAAGGGCCAGAAAAATAGCGTCAATTTGTGTATGTTGGAAATGCATTCAGCTATGAATTCCAGAAGTTTAAACAGATATGAGGAGATTAACCTCATAAATCCTTGTTCTCGTGTTTGTTGCCACATGATCACAAGATGGCTGCCACACTTCCAGGCCTTGGGTCTGTATCCCAGTCAAGAAGAAGTAGGAAGGGCAGAGCAGAGGCCAAAAGTCTTTGTTCTAGCAAACTGTTAATGCAAGTAGGGAGTTCATCCTATATTATTGGCCAGAACTGTCACTGGCCAGAACTGTCCTTATCTGCAAGGGAAAATGAGAAATAAGGCATTAAGTTAAGTGGGTCTTCATGGTAGAGGCTGGTTTTGCTTTCACTCCTATGGGAGTCTTCACCAGAAACTACACAAAGCACAGAAGTGTTTGAAGTGGACAGGTTGGATATTCTAGGAAGTTGGGAATGGGAAGGGCCAATTAAAGCCTCCCTTTTAGATAATCTGAATTCAGGTCCTTTCCTCCATTCACATGCATTTGTGTGTCATCACAGCTGATAGTAGCTTTTTTTAATTACAAAAATAGTGTTTGCTACTTTTAATAATAAACTTTGAAAATGTGTATAAAGAAAAAAAAAACGCAAGTCCTTTCTTCATGCCCCAACTTCCTCTCCAGAGTTAACTGTTAACAGTTTGGCATTCATCCTTCCAGACCTTTCCAGGTGGAAATGCTGTATGGACCAGTACGACTGTCCTCGTTGTTTTCAGCCTCTGTCCATCCTGACTGGCTTCTCTCCTGTCTACATAAAATGTATCATTAATTTAGGGGGAAACATTCTGCATCTTTACCCGTGATTTTCTCTTTTCATCAACGGTATAGTGTCTGTATCCATTTACCGTATTGGTGCTGACTGCTCCCAGTGTTCTGTAGGATGGTTGCGTTATCGTGCATTACGTGTTGCTGGAGGCACCTAGAGAAGGCATCTTGCCTGACAGATGTGCGATTCCTTTCATTGAAAGAGCCTCCTGTCTTCCTCCTCCTTTAGAACCTGAAGGCAGCGGACACTGACCCCACGGCTCCTCCTTACGACTCTCTGCTCGTGTTTGACTATGAAGGAAGCGGTTCTGAAGCTGCTAGTCTGAGCTCCTTGAACTCCTCAGAGTCAGACCAAGACCAGGACTATGACTACCTGAACGAATGGGGCAATCGCTTCAAGAAGCTGGCGGACATGTATGGGGGCGGGGAGGATGACTAGGGGTCTTGAGACAAATGGGGAAGGAGATGGATCCTTACACCATGTGGCGGAGAGTGCAGGGGTCATGGTTTTCCAGCTCCCTTCACTTGAGATGAGTTTCTGGGGAAGAGAGACTGCTCAGTGATGCAGTTAGGATACTTAGGATTACCACTTGATAGATCTAATCTGTATTTTGACCTATTCTTTGAAGCTTTTTTTCTTTCATCATTCTTTAAATGGTGATACTGTCCAAAAGACATCCACACGTTTAATATTTCAAAAGAATAGCTTCAGCCTCCAGAAGGTTCTGCTAGCAACTTGGAGGTTAGGTTCTGCTAGCAATTTACAGATTTCCTTACAAGCTTTCGTCTCATTTTTTTAAAGAAAGGGGGGCTCAACTACCCTATTGTGTGTGTGTGTGTGTGTGTGTAATTATTTTTAATTTGTGTTCTTTCTTTCTCCTGTCACTGCTCTGGTGTCCCCTGTTCTAATACCCACTGTTACTCCTTCTGAACTTATATTGCCCCAGACAGGAGTTCTCTGATGGAGAAATTGTTGGGCCCTTTCAGGATAGGAGACTTGGTCTTAGCCTGGCCAGAGTGTGACTGGGTATCATGGACTCGTAAGACCTTTAATGGTTCTCCTTTTTTATTTTCTAAGTACATAACTTGAAATTGGTGTCCATCCACTTACTTGTTCTGCATAAATATGTTTGTTATGTGGGTGTCATTACTGAGGTACTTTGGTTCTAAATAGGGAGCACTGAGCAGAAAAGGTGGTGAGTTTTCAGATGCCATTCAACTTCTAATGTTCATTTATCACTCAAAAGAGTGATCTCTTTCGACTCTTAATGATGGTGCCTAAGTGCTGCAGCCAAAGACAGAAGGAGGTTTGTCACAGCTGAGGGCAACATGAGAAATGGGCTTGGAGGTGGCAGGAGAGATGTGTCATTGAGCCTGGCAATTTAGCAAACCGAGGCTGAGGATGATTGAGGTGGCTCTACCTCTAGTCCTGAAAATTCTGAAGAATGGAAGAATCTCAACATGTGTGTCCTATCAGGATCCTCCTGCCAGAGTTGGCACCTGAAGCCCAGAATCCCCAACTGCCTGCTTTTGTTGATGCCTACAGAAAATGCTGGCTGATCTGGACACATCTACCCCAAATTCCAAGAGATCGTAGAAAACCGAGGATGTTAGGAAATCAAATTTTTCCCCTTAGGAGCAGGAAGAAAATATGGCGCTAAAGGGTGCTAGCAAGGGGAGGGTGGGGAGAATTTTGATTTGGATCTTCTTTTAATTGAAATGCGAACTTCAAGAAACTTTTGACAACCACAGAAAATAATTTTATCTAAATTGCTTTACTGTCTGTCAGCTGTTTTTCAAAGGCAAAAAAATCATCCCTGCAATCAGTTCTTGGAATTCTCTTGATTTTTTAGCAATTTAAACTCTAACGTAGTCTTGTGTAGAGAATGTTACTATAGTTTCGAGTGTATACATGTGTGGGTGCGGATAATTTTGTATTTTCTTTGGGGGTGGAAAAGGAAAACAATTTAAGCTCAGAAAATTCTTAAATATTCATTTTTATAAATTTTATTAAAGAATTTTGTTAAACCATTGTCAAACACTTGTTTTACTTGGTTACACCACAATTCCAGGCAAGACCAGTGGTAGTTGAGCTCGCTCAAAACGTGAAGAAGAAAACTTCATGTTGAAATGACTCTTCCAGAACTTGGTGTAATTCTATTGAGGGCAGAGTGCAGGAAACTGCATTTAAAAGCTCACTTTATTTGAAGAATATCTCTCCGTGTGGTATGTGGAGAAACATTTAAAATTCTCTTGTCAGTGGAAAAACTGTGGGCAGAGCCGAGGGACCGAAATAGAGCTTCAGACAACATTCAGTCGGTCAGCGAAGTTTACGTAGTACAGCGGTCCACCATCAGGGAAGACTCTGGACCCCTCCCCCAGGGGACATTGGGCAATTTCTGGAGAATACGTTGATTGTCGTGACTGAGGAGGTGCTACTGGCCTCAAATCAAGGCCAGGGATGCTGCTAAATAGCCTGCAATGCATGGGGCAGCCATGTGCAACAAAGAACCATCAGGCCCAAAATGTTAATGGTGCTGCTGAGAAACCCTGTTCTGTGACTTTACTCTGCTGGAGGGGTATAATCGTATATGTGTGTATGGGTATATATATATATTTTTTTCTTTAATGTGAAATACATAGATCTTCTTCGACTTTGATGTGGTTACATCATGATGTGGTTACAGTAAATTATCGTAAGTTGAGAACACGTCAAAAATGCACTTAATGTGCCTAATCCAGCAGACATGATAGCTTAGCCTAACCCACTTTCAGTGTGCTCAGAACACTTAACTTCAGCCTAGAGTGAATAAAATCATCTCACACAAACCATTTTATAAGAAAGTGTTGAATAGCTTGTGTCATTTATTGAATATGGACAGTGAGAAACCAAATGGTTGTGTGTTGGTTGGTTACCTTCCTGACCGCAGGACTGACAAGCTGTGCCTGCCACCGCCCAAGCATCACGAGAGTCCATCCATATTTCACTAGCCCAGGAAAAGATAAGACTATGAAGGATAGTTTCAACTGAATGTTACTTTCAAGGGTACAGTTCAGTGATACTAAGTACATCCAAAATGTGTAACCATCACCTCTGTTTACAGAACCTCTGCATCATTCCAAACAAATTCTGTAACCATGGGCAATAAGTAACTCCCTGTTCCCTCCCCTCCCAGCCCCGGTGACTTCCATTCTGCTTGCTGTGCTCATGACTCTGCTAGGTATTTCATGTAAGTGGTGTCCTGTAATACGTGTCCTTTTAAACTTGGCTTGTTTCGCCTGGCCTCATGGTTCCCAGGGTATCGCAGCACGTGTCAGAACTGCATGCTTCATTGTGTGTATATACACCATGTGTTACTTATCCGTTCATCTTGGGTTGTTTCTACCTTGTGGCTGTTGTGAATGATGCCGCAGTGAACACTGGCATACTGAAACTTCAATTCTGGTTATCTACCCAGGAGTCGAATTGCTAGGTTATATTGGTAGTTCTATGTATAGTTTGAGAAGCTGCCAAGGTATAGACCTAGATTTGGTCCAGGAGCGAAAATTTAAAATCCATAAAAGACTTTTTTTAAAGAAAAATTGGGCAAATTTTTTTTTTAAGATTTTTATTAGAGGGGTGCCTGGGTGGCTCAGTCAGTCGTTAAGCGTCTGCCTTCGGCTCAGGTCATGGTCCCAGGGTCCTGGGATCGAGCCCCGCGTCGGGCTCCCTGCTCCGCAGGAAGCCTGCTTCTCCCTCTCTCACTCCCCCGTTTGTGTTCCCTCTCTCGCTGTGTCTCTCCGTCAAATAAATAAAATCTTAAAAAAAAAAAAAAAGATTTTTTTTAGAGGGACGCCTGGGTGGCTCAGTCGTTAAGCGTCTGCCTTCGGCTCAGGTCAGGATCCCAGAGTCCTGGGATAGAGTCCCACATCGGGCTCCTTGCTCAGCAGGGAGCCTGCTTCTCCCTCTCTCTCCCTCTCTCTCCCTCTGCTTGTGCTCTCTCTGTCAAATAAATAAAAATCTTAAAAAAAAAAAAAAAAGGTTTTTATTAGAAAGCACAAGCAGGGGGAGGGGCAGAGGGAGAAGGAGAAGCAGACTCCCCGCTCAGCAGGGAGCCTGAGGTGACATGGGGCTCTCCATCCCAGGACTCCAGGATTATGACCTGAGCCAAAGTCAGATGCTTAACCGACTGAGCCATCCAGGTGACCTGGAAATTGGGCAAATTTTAATACGGATCTTAGAGTAGATGATATTCCTGAATAAATACTAGTTTTCTTGGGGACATAGTTCACTAGGAGAACCTTATTAGGAGATAAATGATGAATTCAGAGATAAAAGTTGTGACGTCTGCAAATCAAAGGTTTAACAACGTACGTCAAGAGTGGTAGCACATGGGCAAATGTGATGAAATGTTCATAATGACTAAATCAGGTGAAGGGTATGCAAGTGTTCATGTACTAGCCTTTCAACTTTTTTTTTCAGGTTTAAAGTATTCCAAAATAAAAAGTTATAAAGAGAAATAGAAGCCAGAAGTAAACCCTTAGATAGTCGAATGATACTCTACAAGGGTGCTAAGACCATTCAGTGAGAAAAGGCAAGGTTTTTTTGATAGTACCAAGATGACCACACACACACACACACACACACACACACACACACACACACTGAGTATAGCTGACACAATGTTAACATTAGTTTTAGGTGTACAATTTAGTGATTGGCAAGTTTATGCATTACGCTATGTTCACAAGTGTAGCTGCCATCTGTCCTGTTCTATCGCTATTTAATGTCACTATTTTCCTTATGCTCTGCCAAAAGGACCGTGTTTTCAACAAATGGTGCTGGGAACACTGGGTGTCTATGCGCAAAAGAATGAAATTAGACGCACTGTTACACCATATACAAGAAATAAACTCAAAATGGATCAAAGACTCAAAATGTAAGGGCGAAAACTATAAAACCCTCAGAAGAAAACAGACATCATGACACTGGGTTTGGCATTATTTTGTGCATATCTTACCACAATAAGGTCAGGGAAAGATATAATACCATGAGGACAAATAAAATGGTTCTATAAAAAATAAACCGTTTACAAAGTACCGACCACGTGCAGAGGGCTACGGCAGTCAGTAAATGAGACTTGTGAGAAAGACAACAGAGGTGTTGGCACGTTTCCTCCTCGTTGGTTCCACCGGTACTGACGAGGTCTGACGAGGTCATATTTGGAGAAGACACACGGGAGCCATGCTGCCTGAGTTCAAATCCTGATTTCTGTCCTTTCCACCTGTGGACTTAGGCAAGTTACTTTATCTTTCTCTACCTCAGTTTCCTTATGTCCAAAGGGAGAATTGGACCTACTTCATAGGGTGGTTGTGAACACTGAGTTGATATGTATAAAGCATTTAGAAGAGTGCTTGGCACATGGCAGTGCTTGTTAAATGTGAGCTCTTTTTTTTTTTTTTTAAGATTTTATTTATTTATTTGAGAGAGAGAGAATGAGAGACAGAGAGCATGAGAGGGAGGAGAGTCAGAGGGAGAAGCAGACTCCCCACCGAGCAGGGAGCCCGATGCGGGACTCGATCCCGGGACTCCAGGATCATGACCTGAGCCGAAGGCAGTCGCTTAACCAACTGAGCCACCCAGGCACCCCTAAATGTGAGCTCTTGTTTTTATTATAGAGTAAGGGGCGCAGTACCCATAAGAACTTTTAATTTGCTGGAGTCTTTACTGGGAATTATGTTTCTGTAAAACAGCCACTGATAACCGTTGGGTGCCATTAGCCTTGTTAGTTCTCTGGGTTGAGGCAAGCAGTCCCAGCCAGCTTGGATAAGATGTTCAACTGCTGTCCCTCAAGTCCCTGATAATGGGCTCCTTGTTGGTCAAGTTCAAATCAATGGAATCTGCCTTCCGTGAACACAGACCTCTGTGTGTGTCTTGGACAGCCCCTTATGGTTCGTTTCAGGAAGCAGCATCCTCCCTCATGTAGCTCTCGTGCATATTGGTTCTGGTGGATATTTAACAGCATATTTGCTAGGGAGCCTCCCAGCTGTGCTTAAGTGTTTGTTTGTTTGTTTGTTTGTTTATTTATTTGACAGAATGAGATAGAGCATGAGAAGGGGGAGGGAGTGCTTAAGTGTTTTAACAAAGCTGCCCAGAGCAAACCAAGGAAGGGCTGCCAGAATCCAGTTCTATAAACTAAAATCCTCTCAGTGTAAATACCGGATTCTAAGGAAGTAGGGTAATTAAAAGCCAATTTTAATGATTTTTTAGGGCAGGAGAATCTTGAGAATGCTTCCTTTTTTTTCGGATGCAGAGCTTATATTTATAACCTTATAGACTCTAGGCACTTCTCCAACATCCTATTATAAGATGCATCCAATGTTCTATGTGGGATATATTTTTTTGCTGGAAAAATTTTATAAGACTTATGACACTGCTTTTGAACATAGGTGTGTCATTTTTGTGGCATCTGAGCCTTAAGCACCCAAATGATAAAATCTGGTGCCATAACACTTTGGGATAAAGGATTCTCAGCTCTGGGGCCCTTCTTATAATAATCTTTTCTAAATCCCACACCAGTACCACCCTTAGACTTGGCTGGTAGGGTCCCCGCCCTGGGTCCCATGCTTTACAGGCCCCCACCTGGCCTCCTCCATGATGAGTATCTTTATGGACAAGGAAGATGCCAGTCCTAGGGTAATTGCCCTCCCCAAATCCTCACCTTCCTCCCAGACCTCACTCCCAAATTCTGGGACTCTGGAATTCCCTAACCATCCCTAGCCTGCTTCCAGTGCTATGTGGGCCTCTTCACTTGGTCTGCCCTCTGGAAGGTGACCCACGTTCCCTGTGTGTGTGCCCCTAACCTTAGGGGGGCCAAGTGGTCATTTCTTAGGGGTGTGTGCACATCCAGGCTGTGGTGTCCACATGTGTGAATGCAGGATGGAGACACTAGTGAGAAGAAAACGGGGTGAGGCCAGAGGTGGGAGGCTGGCTTCCCCCATATACTGCCACATCCAGTATGGATGGGATTCTGCTTGAGATTCTCTCCGCCCCCTTCTCTCTCTCTCAAATGAATAAATCTTAAAAACAAAAGATGTCCCACCAGGATTCGCGTAGGTGAAAACCTGTCTCTGATGGTCTCTCAAACGAATGCTGTTTTACATGTTAACTTTATGTGGGTGGGGGTGGGAGGCATGATTTTAATATACACAGAATTTTCTAAGAATGTAAATAGAGCAAAGATTTAAATTAAAAAAAATTTTTATTTGACAGAGAAAGACACAGCGAGAGAGGGAACACAAGCAGGGGGAGTGGGAGAGGGAGAAGCAGGCTTCCCGCCTAGCAGGGAGCCCAATGTGGGGCTCGATCCCAGGACCCCAGGATCATGACCTGAGCCGAAGGCAGACGCCTAACGACTGAGCCACCCAGGCGCCCAGCAAAGATTTAAATTTTATTGGGAACTGTAATTAGTCCGTTTCAGGTATTGTATCACCAATAGCAATATTTGTAGCTATTCAGAATGGATGCATTTGTGTTTAGCACTATTTTTATTTTTTTAAAGTAGACTCCATGCCCAATGCGGGGAGTCACATGCTCTACCAACTGAGCCAGCTAGGCACTCCAGCACTTGTTTTTAAATATCACTCACAAAGAAATTCAACAGTATTCAGTTGAATATTGTTATGTGTATCCAAACTTCATTATAATAGGCACAGCATCTGCTTACTTCACTGTCTTTTAGTGCTTCCCTACCCACTTATTTTCATACTGATACGTATTATTTCATGATCAACTACTGTACCTCTCTGTTCCTTATTCTTTATTTAGTGGTTAATCATATTGAATTTCTGAAACTGTGCGTGTAGGCAGGCTGTGTTAGCTGTTTTTTTCCCTCAGGACAGTAAAAGCGGCCTGAGATAGTATTTGTGAAACGCCCAACCCCTCGAGTCGGCCCCGCCCACAGGCCCCGCCCCTTGCATCGGGCCCCGCCCCTAGGACCTTCCGCCACATTCAATATGGCGGCGATTCCGGTCCGCCGAGCGGCTTGAGTAGGTCGCCAGTGGCGCGTTCCACTCCAATCATGGCGGCCCCCCAACAGGCTGCGGGCGGCGAGGCTCTGGAAACGTGCGGTCTGAAGAGCATTTTGGAGGCGCTGAAGCTGCTGCTGAGCCCGGGAGGTGAGAGGACGGACCTCGGCGCCGGGCTGCACTCTCAGGGCCGCCAGTCTTCCCGGGCTGCCCTGCCTTCCGTAGTGTGCGCCCCTCAGGCCCTCTTGGGACCCCCAGCTCTGAGGCTGCCCCGTCCCGCTCCTGGGGGCTTTGGGCATTGTCGGTCCAGCCTCATTTTACTTGAGGAAGCCGAAGCTCAGGAAGGCTATGGGATCCGCTGAATACTGATGGTAACCGACGTCTCTTGAGCGCT
Source organism: Mirounga angustirostris (assembly GCF_029215605.1). NCBI lineage: Eukaryota > Metazoa > Chordata > Mammalia > Carnivora > Phocidae > Mirounga > Mirounga angustirostris. The sequence continues at coordinate 17,264,657 of NW_026991724.1, read as the reverse complement.
TACCTTGTGCCAGGCACTCACTATTAAGCGCCCGGGGTACATGGTTCCATTCAGTCCTGACTGCCACCCTCTGAGGTAGGGACTGCGGCAAGAGCTTCCAAAAGGGTAGGCGCTCCTGACGCGGAAAGTGAGGTCCAGCCTCTTGAGTGCGCAGGGTCTAATGGGCACGCTGGAGGTTTGTACAGAGTTCCGAGGCGTAGAGAAAAAGGAAGCAGTGGCCTTTGAGCTGGGTTTCGGGAGAGTATTAGGGATATAGTCACTTTTAATCCTTCGTGATCTTCCCAGTTGAGAATCTGAAGGGACCGTGGCAGTGGTTGAGCCTCGCAGTCTCCTTTTACACCTGAGGACACTTAAGGCTCACTGAAGGGATTAAGTAACCTGCCCCAGATCATGTGGTCAAATTAGGGGCGGAACACAGACCCAGAACCGAGGTCTGCCGAACTCCATTCTCAAACCAAGGCAAATTATTCAGTATGGAGCCTCTGATGTTATCTGAAGCTTTGAGAAAGGACACAAGAGATAGGACTGCATAATGTGCAGGAAGGGGTTTGTAGGGTGAGCAGGGTAAGGTACATGAAGGGCCATGAAGTGATGTTCCAAGTGATTTTGAGATACCCGCCCTCCAAATGCAGAAACTCCCACAAACATTGTACCATATCTGGGAGAAGTGAAAAGAAGTCATTAATAACGGTAATTGAGTGCCTACTAAGTATCAGGCCCAATAGTATGCTGTTTGCATGTATATTATTTCATCTTCACGACAGTTCCATGAGATAGGTATTACTTGTATTTCATTTTACATATGAGGAACCAAGGCTCAGGTACATTGGAAGTTGGTATAATGTCAGTCTAGTAAGTGGTAGAGCCAGGATATATATATATATTTTTTAAGATTTCATTTATTAGAGAGCACAGAGGAAGAGTGAGAGGGAGAAGCAGACTCCCGGCTGAACAGGGAGCTTGATGCTGGGCTTGATCCCAGCACCCTGGGATCACCACTCGAGCCAGCGGCAGACGCCCAGCCGACTGAGCTGCTCAGGCACCTGGAACCAGCATATTTTTTAATTTTTTAAGTAGGCTGTATGCGCAATGTGGGACTTGAACTCACCACCCCAAGGTCAAGAGTCGCATGCTCTGTCCACTTAGCCAAACAGCCATAGCCAGGTTGGGTTTTTGTTGTTGTTTTTTAAATTATTTATTTGACAGAGCGAGAGAGAGAAGGAACAAGCCCGAGGGAGAGGCAGAGGAAGAGGGAGAAGCGGATTCCCCGCTGAGCAGGCAGCCCAACGGGGCTCCATCTCAGGACCCAGGCACCCCCGGATGTTTTTTAATTTATTTTTTTATTTTAAGTTCCAGTATAGTTAATATACAGTGTTACATTAGTTTCAGGTGTACAATATAGTGATTCAGTTGCATACACCACCTGGTGATCATCACAACAAGTGCACTCCTTAATCCCCATCACCTGTATCACCCATCCCTCCACCCACCTCCCCTCTGGTAACTATCAGTTTGTTCTCTATAGTTAAGAGTCAAACAAATCTTGGTTTGTCTCTCTCTCCTTTGCTTGTGTTTTTCGTTTCTTTCTTAAATTCCACATATGAGTGAGATCATATGGTATTTGTCTATCTCTGACTTATTTTGCTTAGCATTATACTCTCTACCTCCATCCATATTGTTGCACACGGCAAGATTTCATTCTTTTTTATGGTTGAATAATATTCATACACACACACACACACCCCCCACATCTTCTTTATCCATTCATTTATTGATGGACAGCACTTGGGCTGCTCCCATAATTGGGCTACTGTAAATAATGCTGTAATAAACATAGGGGTGCTTATATCCTTTTGAATTAGTGTTTTCCTATTCTTTGGGTAAATACCCAGTAGTGTGATTTTGGATTGTAGAGTAGTTCTATTTTTATTTATTTATTTTTTAAAGATTTTATTTATTTATTTGAGAGAGAGAATGAGATAGAGAGAGCGTGAGAAGGGGGAGGGTCAGAGGGAGAAGCAGACTCCCTGCTGAGCAGGGAGCCCGATGCGGGACTTGATCCCGGGACTCCAGGATCATGACCTGAGCTGAAGGCAGTCGCTTAACCAACTGAGCCACCCAGGCGCCCGAGTAGTTCTATTTTTAATGTTTTGAGGAAACTTCGTAGTGTTTAGTTCTATAGTGGCTGCACCAGTTTGCATTCCCACCAACAGTGCACAAGGGTTCCTTTCTCTTGACATCCTCACCAACACTTGTTCTTTCTTGTGTTTATTTTAGCCATCGTGACAGGTGTGAAGTGATAGCTTATTGTAGTTTTGATTTGCATTTCCCTGATGATGAGTGATGTTGAGTATCTTTTTGTGTCTATTGGCCATCTAGATATCTTTTTTTTCTTAAAGATTTTATTTATTTATTTTGAGTGAGAGAGAGCACAAGCAGAGGGGAGGCCAGAGGCAGAAGCAGACTCCCTGCTTAGCAGGGAGCCTAATTCAGGACTCGATCCTAGGACCCTGGGATCATGATCTGAGCCACCCCGGCACCCTGGATATCTTTTTTTTTTAAGTTTATTTAACTTTATTATTTTTATTATTTTTTATTTGACAGAGAGAGACACAGCGAGAGAGGGAACACAAGCAGGGGGAGCAGGAGAGGGAGAAGCAGGCTTCTCGCTGAGCAGGGAGCCCGATGCGGGGCTCGATCCCAGGACCCTGGGATTATGACCTGAGCCAAAGGCAGACGCTTAACGAATGAGCCACCTAGGCACCCCTATTTAACTTTTTTAGTAATGTCTACACCCAACGTAGGGCCCAAACTCACATCCCTGAGATCAGGCGTGACTCAACACTTACTCTTCCAACTGAGCCAGCCAGGTGTCCCTGGATGTCTTTTTTGGAGAAATGTTTGTTCATGTCTTCTGCCCATTTTTAAATTAGATTACTTGTTTTTTGGGTGTTGAGTTGTATAAGTTCTTTATATATTTTGGATACTTTTTTTTTGATAGAGCCAAGATTTGAACTCAGGTGTCTTCTACTATAGTACGATAACTACTTTGCCCAATGAAGAAGTAAACTGCAAAACATAGTTTTAACTTGCTAATTGAGAGGTCACTTGTCTAGCAACTCAACTAGAAATGACTGAGGATGAGGTTAAATGAGCAAAAAAATCTGGAGGTAATCATGTATCACAAAACACATTTATAGAAGACCCTCTCTAGGGGCTCCTGGGTGGCTCAGCAGGTTAAGTGTCTGCCTTCGGCTCAGGTCATGATCCCAGGGTCCTGGGATCGAGCCCCACATGGGGCTCCTGGCTCAGCGGGGAGCCTGCTTCTCCCTCTCCCTCTGCCTGCCACTCCCCCTGCTTGTGCCCCCTCTCTCTCTCTCTCTGACAAATAAATAAAATCTTAAAAAAAAAAAAAAGACCCTCTCTAAATCTTGAAGAATATGTGGTGGGGTTACATACATACATGTACTCATTTAACATACAGGAATTCAAGCATTCCTGTTTGAAAAAGAATATGTACTGTGGTAAAATGATACAATTCTGCACATACAGTGTATTATATATTGTGTGCATCTGCCTGCTCTTTCCTTTTCTCATACCAGCTGCTGACGGTGTTAAAAAAATCTGTGCATCATGAGTGTTCAGATGTCCCCAATGGATGGAGGGTATTGAGGAGTCCGGATGAAAGTACTGGTTAAAATTACATCCAGCTGGATTAAACTATTTTTATTTGCCTTTAAATTGACTCCCTTTGAGGTAATATTCACTGGGAGTCATCGGTATATAGTAGCCTGACCTTACTGCTATTGGAGAAACAAAATTACATAAACGTTTATGCTCCCAAGTGTCTTGTCTGTTTGGGGAGATGGTACTATGCATATAGACCAAGAGAGATTCAACATGGTGGGATAATGCCCGTGGTGAAAGGATGGTACAGATAGCAATTGGAGAGAGGAGGAGTCATCAGGAGTGGAGCCGTGGAAGTCTACGAGAGGAAGAGGAATTCAGTCTCAGTGGGAATTACATAGACGGAAAGGAAGGAGGATGCCAATGGTCTTTCACTTTTGAGCCATGAAATGTCTGCCTCGTTAAGCTTTTTCTCTTCCTCTGCCTTCCATTTCTATTCTTCATCATGGGGCAATTAATAGTATCTCCACCTCTGTTGTTAGGAAATGTGTTAAGCAGCATTTGGAAGTGTTTTGTCAATTTTTAAAAAAAAAAAGATTTATTATTTCGAGGGTTGGAGAGGGGCAGAGGGAGAAGGAGAGAGAATCTCAAATGGACTCTGCACAGAGCCCAATGCGGGGCTCAATTCCACGACCCTGAAATCATGACCTGAGCTGAAATCAAGAGTCGGATGCTTAACTGACTGAGCTACCCAGGTGCCCCAGGGGTTTGTCACTTTAGTGAAGTTTTATTTGTAAGAAATGGAGACCATCTCAGCAACAGTTTTCCTAACTGTAAGTTTCTATACTATATATAGATTCACTGAACTCTGTCATTAAATTTGAATTACATTGTCAGGAAGGGGCCGGAAATTTTGATAATTTGTACATAAGCTGCACCACACTTATTTTTGCTTGTCGTATTGCTTTGCACTTTGAACATAATAAAAAGTACCACACAAACTGTAAAGTCTGCTTTTAAATGTCACAAAGCATAGGCATTGAAATTGGGAAGATTAAATAATGCTGTCCGTAAGGGCAGCATTTCCTGAAGTGTGAGAGGGGTGGTTTTAGGTACATAGAGTAGCATTTGGAGGCTGCGTCGTGTAGTGTAGTGATCAAGAGCTAACTTATCAGGAAGAGTGGCATTGTTATGATTTTTGCAAATCTCTTTAGCATCTGGCTTATTAGAAGACAGCTGGATTTTCATATTTGCTTCTCTGTTTAGTCTGTCATGATAGTTTGTTTTGATTGAAATAGATGAAGAAAATCTAGACTCAGATATGTAGTTGGAAAAGGAAGAACTCAATTGCCTTTTCAGATAATTGTGAATATTTTTTCATGCTGTACTGAATCTGAACAAGAGGTAATTTCTTAAAGGTTAGTTGGGATGTGGAATCTGAACTCAATGAACCTTTCATAGTTGGTACACTCATGAGAGAATGAGACCGTAAAAGGCAAATAGTGGCCGAGTATTAATATGAAAATAGTTTTGAACTTGCAGACTCCCTGAGGATCTGAAACCCATCAAAACATGAGTCCTTATACCCCATTTTGAAAACAGCTTTCAGGGATTCCTTTGTTATTTTCAAGTAGATTTTATTTATCACCAGTAGAGGGCAGAGAAGACTACTTTATTAAGGGGCTCTTGAAAAACAGCTAATAGCTTTTGTTTTAAATCATTTTCTTTGTGTCCCATGTTTGGGTTCAAAGATCTTATAAAGTCACAGGAAGTCATTTAGAGGTTGTTTAGTGATCTTAATGGTTAGTGGTGACAAGTTAGGAGAGCAGTCCTTTCCTTTTTAGGTACATACTAGCTAAAGGAACCAGATACTCATGCTACTAAATCAGAACACTTGCCCTGGATGGTCTTAGAGAAGTACTGAAAAATTCTTACTCTTCTGATTCTCATTATTCTTTTTTTTTTTTTAAAGATTTTATTTATTTATTTGAGAGAGAATTAGAGACAGAGAGCACGAGAGGGAAGAGGGTCAGAGGGAGAAGCAGACCCCCTGCTGAGCAGGGAGCACGATGTGGGACTCGATCCCGGGACTCCAGGATCACGACCTGAGCCAAAGGCAGTTGCTTAACCAACTGAGCCACCCAGGCGCCCCTCAGCCTCTCCTATAATAAGAGAAATGCCAATTAAAACAACAAGCTAGTCTTTTTCATGTGTTAGATTGGTAAAGCTCAAGGAGTTGGTAAGTTCTGTGTTTCTGGGAGTGTAGTATGGTGTCACCTCTATGCAGGGTACAGTGGATTGGCTCTCTCCAAATGACTCATTCCACCCTCTTCTAGTTGGAGATGTAGGAAAGCTAAACCCTACGTTTCCCAAACTCTCTTCCAAGTGTGGGTTCCATCCGCATGAATGAGACTTCCTTCTTTTTTTTTTTTTTAAGATTTTATTTATTTATTTGAGAGCGAGAATGAGAGAGAGAGCGAGCATGAGAGGGGGAGGGTCAGAGGGAGAAGCAGACTCCCCGCCGAGCAGGGAGCCCGATGCGGGACTCGATCCCAGGACTCCAGGATCATGACCTGAGCTGAAGGCAGTTGCTTAACCAACTGAGCCACCCAGGCGCCCTGATTCTCATTATTCTTAACAAGTAGTGTTATGTTCCTTTTTCTTTATAGAAGTAGTTGATATTCCTTATTGTAAAGTTTTTAAAAATATAGGGAAACTAAAAGAAGAAAAATAAAATGACCTTAATCTCCACTATCTGGAGATTGCATTTTGGGAAATATTTTTCTTTTTGATAAAAATGGATAGACTATATACTGTTTTATAACCTTAAAACAACTCTTTTAAGTACAGAAACTATACATATTCACTCTAGAAAAGTCTTTTAAATATAATTAAGCAAAAAAGAAAAATCACCCATATCCCTACCACCCAGAGGTCATCACTTAATACTTTGAAGTATAACCTTTAAGACCGTTTTCTATATGTGTATATACGTGTACATATTTTAATAACAGGTTCATAGTGTTCCTTTATTGATCAGTTTTCAGAATAATACTGTCTTAATCTTCAAATGTAACCAATGAAGTAATTTCTTTGTTTTATTATGAACTAATAGATTTTTTTGGTGTATAGGATATGTTTCAAAAATTGTACTCATTATTCTTGATACTCAAATTGTCGCCTTTATGGCTTGTGGGAGCCACTCCAAATTGGCTCTTGGGCTCCTTGACATGACCCTAGTAGCCTTTGATAGCCTTCTTGCTTTCAGGCATGACAAGATGTCCCAGACTCATCTTGTACATTTCTTGCCCCATTCTTGAAAACTGCTGTCTTTAAGGAGAAGTGGTATTTATTTATTTATTAGAGAGAGAGTGAGAGAGCACGAGTGGGCGGGGGTGGGAGGGCAGAGAAGCAGAGAGACTCTCAAGCAGTCTCCACATTCAGCGCAGAGCCCAACACAGGGCTTGATCCTACAACCCTGAGATGAAATCAAGAGTCAGACGCTCAACCTACTGAGCCACCCAGGCGCCGCCTAAGGAGAAGTAGTATTTAGAGACTATACTATGGATACTAGGCATATTCATTGTCCTTGATGTCATGGCTTACAGACTTTTTCAATTATTAGAGGTGTGAAATATGTGGATTTTCAGAAAACAAAACATAAATCCACAGTTCTTACTGATATCCCAATTAAAATGAAATATGATGGGGTTTAAATTCTTCCTAACATTTCATTATGAAAATTTTCAGTCTTGCAGAAAAGCAAACAGAATTTTACAGTGAAAACCCATATACCATGACCAAGATTCTTTATCACATATTTGTCCACCTAGCCATTCTTCTGTATTTTATATTTTTATATTTGTATTTCTTTTATCTGAAAATACTGGTTCCAATGAAATTAATGACATTTACTTATATATATATATATATATACACATACACATATATAAGTATGTGCTTAACACATTCACCCACATGCATATAATATTTTAAAATAACAAATCCTAGGGGCGCCTGGGTGGCTCAGTCATTAAGCGTCTGCCTTCGGCTCGGGTCATGATCCCAGGGTCCTGGGATCGAGCCCTGCATCTAACTCCCTGCTCTGCGGGAAGCCTGCTTCTCCCTCTCCCACTCCCCCTGCTTGTGTTCCCTCTCTCGCTGTGTCTCTCTCTCTCAAATAAATAAATAAAATCTTTAAAATAAAATAAGTCCTATATCACCATCATCAACAAAAATACTTATTTTAGGGGATTTTTGTTTGTTGTCCTCAGGATATATAAAGTTCTTTTTTTTTTTTTTTTTTTTAAGGATTTTATTTTTAAGTAATCTCTGTACCCAGTGTGGGGCCTGAACTCACAACCCCGAGATCAAGAGTCACACACTCTACCAACTGAGCCACCCAGGTGTTCCTAAAGTTCTATATTTAAGTCACTTGAAATAATACTCTGCATTTATGCTGCTAACTTGGTATAGAGCAGGAGTCTGCATACTTTTTCTGTAAAGGAGCAGACAGTAAATATTTTGGGCTCTGTGACCCATATAGTTGTTACAATTACTCAGTTCTGCTGTTGTGGCTTGAAAGCAGCCATAGATAATATATAAATAAATGGGCATGACTATGTTCCAATAAAACTTTATGGAAAACGTGGTGGGCCAGATTTGATCTGCCGATCGTAGTTTGACAACCTTGGACATAAAGTACAGAGTTATTAGATCCATTTGAATGTTTTTGATTTTTAGGAATTATTTTGGAAAAAAATTTTAATTTTTTTAACTATGAAAAACATATATGGGGGGTGCCTGGGTGGCTCAGTTGTTAAGCGTCTGCCTTCGGCTCAGGTCATGATCCCAGGGTCCTGGGATCGAGCCCCGCGTCGGGCTCCCTGCTCAGCGGGAAGCCTGCTTCTCCCTCTCCCACTCCCCCTGCTTGTGTTCCCTCTCTTGCCGTGTCTCTCTCTGTCAAATAAATAAATAAAATCTTTAAAAAACAAAAACAAAAAACGTATATAGGGTTCCAAAACAAAAACTCTAAAACTGGATAACTTTGTCCGTAGCTCCTCACCACTGTTCTCTTCTCTCTGTACATAACTCATTTTACTTTTTAATTTGTTCTTTCACTGCCTTTTGGACAATAAAAGCAAATAATGTATTTTATATTTGTTTCCTTTCTTACACAAAAGGTAGCATATGATAGACATTCTTTTATACCTTACTTTTAATATTTAATATGTCTTAGAGATTACTACATAGTGGTTCACAGCAATTTTCCTCTTTTAGAAGCATGCCATTATCTGGATGTACTACTGTTTATTCAGTCAGTTCTCTTTTAATGGACATGTGGGTTGTCTCAGGTGTTTTGTTTTAAAGATTTTATTTATTTATTTGAGAGAGAGACACAGTGGAAGAGGGAACACAAGCAGGGGGAGTGGGAGAGGGAGAAGCAGGCTCTCTGCAGAGCAGGGACCCTGATGCGGGGCTCGATCCCAGGACCCTGGGATCATGACCTGAGCTGAAGGCAGACACTTAACCACTGAGCCACCCAGGCGCCCCTCAGGTGTTTTGTAAATACAAGAAGCACTACAATGAATACCCTTGTGTATATGTCATTTTGCAATTTTGCCTGTGTATTTATCTGTAAGATAGATTCCTAAAAAGCGGGATTGCTGGGCCAAACGTTAAATACGTATGTAATTTTGCTAGATATTGCCAAATTGCTCTCTTCAAGAATGTTACCATTTTCGTTTCTTCCAGCAATGTATGACAGTGCGTGATTTCCCAAAACCTTGCCACATAATGTGTTACAAAACTTTTGGATTTTAGCCAGTTGATAAATGGGAAGTGCTATTTCAGTATAGTTTTAATTTACTTTTCTGTGACGAGCAAGGTTGATCATATTTTTATGTTTAGAAGTCATTTGCATTTCTTTTTCTGTAGTGTTTGTATCTTTTGCTCATATAGTATTTCATACACTGTTCACTTTATTTTTTTTTTTTGAAGATTTTATTTATTTATTTGACAGAGAGAGAGAAAGCGCACAAACAGGGGGAGCAGCAGACAGAGGGAGAAACAGGCTCCCCGCTGAGCAAGGAGCTTGACATGGCACTTGATCCCAGGACCCTGGGACCATGACCTGAGCTGGAGGCAGATGCTTAACCCACTGAGCCACCTAGGTGTCCCACCCCTCTGTTCACTTTAGAATGTACTTAATGAACATGTCATTAAATAATATTCAATGAAGCTTTTTTTTTTTTAATGTGGGGCTCGAACTTATCACCCCAAGGTCAAGAGTCAGATGCTGTACCAACTGAGCCAGCCAGGCGCCCCTTGACATAACTTAATGGCGACAAATATTCCATTATTCATTCATTCAACTACTACCTAGTTTGAACAAATACTACATTATCTGACAGGCCTTGTTCCAGGCAAGGAGAATACAACAATGAACAAAACAGAGCAACATTCCTGTCCTCAAACAGCTTTTATTCTAGTTGGTGAAGAGATAATAAATAATAAAATACTACACTTACATATAGTATGTTAGGTACAGGTAGACGGTTATTTACTCATCCATCTCCTGTTACTGAATATATATTTCTTATTTTACATTATTATAAGTAATGCACTGCTGAGCACTCTTTGATTTTTTTTAAAGATTTTATTTTTATTTATTTGACAGAGAGAGAGAACGTGAGAGAGGGAACGCAAGCAGGGGGAGTGGGAGAGAGAGAAGCAGGCTTCCCACCGAGCAGGGACCCCAATGTGGGGCTGGATCCCAGGACCCTGGGATCATGACCTGAGCCAAAGGCAGGCGCTTAACGACTGAGCCACCCAGGCGCCCCTGCTGAGTGCTCATTTAGTTATCATTCCATTTTAATCTTTTCTAATTTGTTTCTTAGAAGGTGTTTTAAGTTTAGTTTTGAAGTGTGTTACTTCTTGTATTCATTTACATTGTCAACATTTTATTATGGTTTTCTAACCATAACCCTCCGTTTTGCATTGTATTTTTAGTAGTTGTCCTGGAATCACAATGCAAGTCCTTAATTTTTCTAATTTTTAATTAGAATTAATATTAATACTACCTCACGTAACAGTTACGAACCTTGCAACTATAAGGGTCATTTTATTTATTTTATTTTTTTAAAGATTCTATTTATTTATTCATTTGACAACAAGCAGGAGAGCACAGGCAGGGGGAATGAAGAGGGAGAGGGAGAAGCAGGCTCCCCGCTGAGCAGAGTCTGATGTGGGGCTCAACTCCAGGACCCCGGGATCATGACCTGAGCCGAAGTACAGAGTTATTAGATCCATTTGTATGTTTTGGATTTTTAGGAATTATTTTGAAAAACTTTTTTTATTTAATTTTTTTAACTATGAAAAACATATATAGGGTTCCAAAACAAAAACTCTAAAACTGGATAACTTTGTCCCTAGCTCTTCCCCACTGTTCTCTCTGTACATAACTCATTTTACTTTTTAATTTGTTCTTTCACTGCCTTTTGGACAATAAAAGCAAATAATGTATTTTATGTTTGTTTCCTTTCTTACACAAAAGGTAGCATATGATAGACGTTCAGGATCATGACCTGAGCTGAAAGCCTAACCAACTGAGCCACCCAGGTGCCCCTAAGGGTCATTTTATAGCTCCCATAGCCCCACTTGGGCTTTATGCTATGATTTTTTTTTTAAGATTTAATTTATATATTTGAGAGAGAGAGAGCACAGAGGGAGAGGGAAAGTGAGAGGGAGAAGCAAACTCCCCGTTGAGCAGAGAGCCAGGTGTGAGGCTCGATCCCAGGACCCCGAGATCATGACCTGAGCTAAAGGTAGACACTTAACCAACTGAGCCACTCAAGCGCCTCTATGCTACTATGATTTTCATGTTTATTATATCTATAGAAGTTATAAATCCCATTTTATAGATTTTGCCTTAGACATATATGTATTTGAAGAAATTAAGAGAAAAATTAGTCTTTTATATTTACCTACATATTTACCATTTCTGATGTTCTAATACTCTTTTTTTTTAAATTTTTATTTATTTATTTATTTATTTGAAAGAATGAGATAGAGCATGAGGGGGGGGAGGGTCAGAGGGAGAAGCAGACCCCCCGCTGAGCAGGGAGCCCGATGTGGGACTCGATCCCGGGACTCCAGGATCATGACCTGAGCTGAAGGCAGTCGCTTAACCAACTGAGCCACCCAGGCGCCCCCATTTCTGATGTTCTTCATTCCTTCCTGAAGATCCCAGTTTCCATCTAGTATTATTTTCCTTCAGCTTGAAGAATTTCCTTTACCATTTGTTTGTAGTGCAGGCCTGCTGACAGTTCTCTTGGTTTTCCTTGATCCAAAATGTCTTTATTTTCATTTTTGAAGGTTATTTTTACTAGATCTAGAATTCCGAGTTGACATTTTATTTCTTATGTCAGTATTTTATTTTTTTGGAGAAAGTGTCATAAGCAGTGGGGGAGGGGCAAAGGGAGAGAGAGAATCTTTTTTTTTTTTTTTTAAGATTTTATTATTTATTTGAGAGAGCGAGAGGGCGGTGGAAGGGGCAGAGCGAGAGGGACAAGTAGACTCCATGCTGAGCATGAAGCCTGATGCCGGGCTTGATCTCACAACCCTGAGATCACAACCTGAGCCAAAACCAAAAGTCTATCGCTTAACTGATGGAGCCACCCAGCTGCCCTGGTGGAGAGAAAACCTTAAGCAGGCTTCATACCCAGAGAGGGGCCCGACACGGGGCTCCTTTTCACGACCCTGAGATGATGATCCTGAGATCATGACATGAGCCGAAATCAAGAGTTGGACACTTAACTGCCTGAGTCACCCAGGTGCCTCTCAGTATTTTAAAGATGTTTTTCTACCATCTTTTAGCAGTCGTTGTTCATAAGTTCACAGTCATTTACAGCACCGTCCCTCATATATAGTGCTTCATATTTTTCTGGCTGCTTCCAAGATCTTCTCTGTCTCTCTGGTTTTAACAATTGACTATAATGTGATTTTCTTTTTACTTATCCCATGATTTTTACTTAAACCATGATCCACCTTGCAGCTGATAGAGGGTCAACATGGGCTGGGGATACAAAGTTTGTAGTTGGTAGCTTATAGGTGGTTTTTAAAGACATGGGCCTGGAGAAGATCCTCGAGGAAGAGAGTGCAGAATTCAGGAGAAGCCCTGGTGGAGAAGGAGGCGGCAGTGGAGGCACTTGGAGGGAGGGCCCTTGAGGCCCTTGAGGCCCTTGAGAGATGGGTGTGTTTCCAGGAGGGAGTTGTGGTGAGCATTTAAGGCTCCTTCACCAGTAGAGGGCAGAAAAGACCATTTTAGGAAGGGCCGGGGGTAGGAATTGAAAACAGATATTTTGTCGGGGAAAAGTGATTAAATGAATCCCTCTGAACCTAGGGCTGTATTTTGTGATCTGCCGCACTAGAATATAATAAGTCCCATGAGGGAAGAGACTTTGTTTTGTTCAGTGCTTTATCCCTGGCACCTAGAACAGTTTGAATGAATCTTCTGTGGTAAATATTCAGCCTTTTATTTTTCAGTTCTGGCTATAATTCAAGCCCAGTAAGATGACCAGACATGGCCTCTGCCCTCAGAACGCATGGGGAATAGAAACAAACTAGATGAAGTATAATGCGTTAGGTACATCATTCTAACCTCATCCCAAAGTACTTTGGGAAGGCAGAAAATGTGGTCTTGATTTCTGGCTATGTTTGGGTGGCACAACTGGGGGAGGCCTTCCAGGGGCAATGACATCTGGGCCAGGCCCCAGAGTGAGCTGCAGTGGGTAAGGCATTCCACACAGAGAGAAGTACAATTTGTTTCCCATGTATGTGATCCTTTTTTTTTTTTCCCCCTTCAAAAGGATCGGACTCAGGTTCACTACAGATCACAAAACATGATGTCCTGTTGGTTACTTTAAATTCTAACCTGTCTGCTTTGGAGGACAAATTGCTGAAGGATCCTCACTGGAAGAAACTCAAATTCCTAAGGGATGAAATTGCTAATAAGGCAGAATGGCCACAAAACTCTGTGGATGTCACCTGGAGTTTTACCTCTCAAGCCTTATTGTTGCTGTTGTGCTTGAAGGAAACCATGATCCACCTTGCAGCTGATTTCAATCCAGGCAAACCCAACCTGAGGACTCCGGAAGCTGCTCCTGCCCTGAGCCCAGATACACTTAGTATCTCCCAGCAGAAGACTGTCCAGTCAGCCTTGCAGTTTGTAGTCACCTTGGGTGTTTGCCCCTATCTCATGCCTGGAGTTGGAGTCCCTTTGAGATGCAGAACTGAGTTTGGGGCCATTGTTCAGGATGTCGTGTGTCTCGATGCTCCTCCTCATGCGACCCGGAGACTGTACAGCAGCTGCAGGGTTCTTCTAAATGTTGCACGTCGCACATCTCTGGGGAGCTTGATTTTCTGCCGCCATTTTGGGGATATTGCTGCAGGTCTGTGCCAGCTGGGATTCTGTCCAACCAAGAGAAAACCACTAAAGCCTGAGGAAGAGGTAAACACACACTGAGCGTGTGTGTGTCTTTGTGAACGTGTGTATATTTGTATGTGTGGTTATAAAAGATGGCTCTTAGTTCTTTGGAAAAGGGTTGTTGGAAAGACCTAGAATTCTTGTTGAATGCCAAAGCATATCTAGTGGATAAATGAATCTTTTTAGATGGCTCGAGCTTCATTTATTAGATGCTGGTCCTTAGCACGCTTAGAGTCCATTTCGCCTGTTTCTTCTTGTCATTTTGTGACAACTGTTGCAGGCTCTTTCTTTGAGTCTGTTTCTTTTCTTTCTTTCTCTCTCTTTTTTTTTTGCCTCTGTTTCTTTTTTAATAAAATGTGTATAATGATACCTGCCTTGGAAGGTGGTTGTGAGGATTAAGGATAATGTGTGTAAAGTACCTAGCCCAATCCCCAGTAGTGCTCATCAAAAAGTAATTACTACTAATATTAGTTTTAAACTATTCATCTCTCCTTCATTAAGTTCTTGGGAAGATTAAATGAAATGAAGTAGGTAAAGCACTGGGTACACTGCATAATTCAATCAGTGTTCATTGTTATTATTAGCTGTTAGGGGTATTGGCCTGTTTTTTTGCTGACATAGTAAGGATTTGAGTACCTGGATTGTAAAGGTGCTATGGAGGTTACAGAAGCCTAAGACATTAACTGAAGAGACAAGACAACATAGCAGGGGCCACTAGTCCCTCATGAAAAGACCACCAGCATCAGCATAGGAGCCTAGCCAGAAGAAGTTGTTAAGATATAATTGTATCGAAGGTCAGTGTGTCTCGGATGTGGGCTAATTCCTTAGCCCCTGCAGCCAGATTCATAATGCCCACCCACCGCATTTCTCTGTCACCTCTCTGTGTCACCCTTTAATCTTGTGTCTTTTCTGTTTGCTCTCTTTTCTTTTTTCTTTCCTGTGTATGTTCACAAACATTTGTCTAAAAGCTTCTATCATCTGTTTGCTCTCTTTTCTTTTTTCTTTCCTGCGTATGTTCACAAACATTTGTCTAAAAGCTTCTATCATCCGAGCAGTGACATGAAATTATGAGCTCCCCCAGGGGCATCATGTTACGGGGAGCAGGGCACTGTGCTCTTTACTACAGGGTGTGAGTCTTGGCATTTCTATCCGTGCCTACTGCCTGCAGTTCTCTGAGATGGGGGGGTTCACAGGTCTTATTACTATTACCTAAGCAGCGCCCCAGAGTGTCGAGCAGGAGGGAGAAAAGGGAAGCACAGAGAAAGGACCAAGTAGAAAGGCAAGAGAAGTTGACAGAAGGGGAAGCACAGGGGGCGCATGTTTTGCAGCTGGGCAAGTCCCAGCATTACGAGCTGCTCTAAGCAGCGCATGTGCTTCACATTGCTAAATGGTAATGGGTACAATCCTGACTGCTTTACCGAGTTACTGAGGGGAACAGTACTGTTGAGGTTCAAGGGGACCCAACAAATAGCACCCCTCTTTGCTGCCCAGCTTCTGAATGAGTTAAAAGCTAACCGATTAAGTGAGATAAAAACTCAAAATGTTATCTCTGTTGCTCCTAAGTGCAAAGTTGGGGATATAGCTTATTGATGGAGACAGTTGGGTTTCCTAACAGTGCATTCCAGAGCTACACATGCTTACTACTCACCCAGTTTTAAGGAGTGCTGGAAAACTGCAGCACCTTCTGCTCCCCCGTGGCAAGGGATATGCCTCTGTAAAATCTACAGCAAGGAAGAGCAGAGCAGAACATGCACTTGCTCCCAAGACGTAGAAGAGGAATGAGCCAAGTTGTACATGCCAACACTCACCAGTAAGTTTATTCCAAACTCACCAGTAAGGTAAGTGCCTTAGATCTCCTGCCCAGAAGTGAGTGAGGGGTTGCAGAGGGGGCCAGGAGCATTTTAGTATTAATACTTCCTCCAGGTGGAAGGGAGTCAAGAGTCGAAAGAAGCCTGCTCTCCTGTCCTCTCATCAGTGTTTTTGTACAGGATTGTAAACATTACCTTCTATTGCCTGCTAAAGCCAAGTACATGTTTCTTTTAGGTTTTAACAGAAGAGGAAAGAACGCTATCTAGGGAGGCCTTGAGAGACATCTTGGATCAAGTGTATCAACCATTAGCAGTCCGAGAATTACTTATCCTCCAGGGAGGACCACCCCAGGTATGCAGGCCTGGGGACTCTTGTGGGTGAATCATTAATGATAATGTGCAGAGTGTTATCTTCTCCTGGGAAATTTGATAATCTAGTTGAGTCTTTGATTATTTGTAAAACTAAGTTACACTGACCCTTAGGATAATGTTTTTTTTCAAGATTTTATTTTTAAGTAATCTCCACACCCAGCATGGGGCTTGAAACTACAACCCCAAGATCAAGAGTTGAATGCTCTAACAACTTAGCCAGCCAGGCACCCTGACCGTTAGGAAAATTTTTATTTTTTTATTTTTTATTTATTTATTTGACAGAGAGAGACATAGCGAGAGCAGGAACACAAGCAGGGGGAGTGGGAGAGGGAGAAGCAGGCTTCCCGCGGTACAGGGAGCCCGATGTGGGGCTCGATCCCAGGACCCTGGGATCATGACCTGAGCCGAAGGCAGACGCTTAACGACTGAGCCACCCAGGCGCCCGGAAAATTTTTTTTTTAAAGATTTTATTTATTTATTTGACAGAGAGAGACAGCGAGAGAGGGAACACAAGCAGGGGGAGTGGTAGAGGGAGAAGCAGGCTTTCCCGCTGAGCAGGGAGCCCAACGCGGGGCTCAATCCTACGACCAGGATCATGACCTGAGCCGAAGGCAGACGCTTAATGACTGAGCCACCCAGGCACCCCCTGTTAGGATAATTTTTAAGGATTTTTCTGTTAATGGAATGATGGCCACTTTTTCCAAGAATATGGCCATTTTATTTGTTTATTTTGAATTTTTGTTCATTTTTTAAATTTAGAATATGGCAATTTTATTGAAAATATATTTTATTCATTCTGAAACTGGAACTCCTTTTTTTTAATACTAAAATTTGGCTGTTTGACAATACATTCTTCTGGCAGAAATATTTAGATATCTTGTTCTTTGAATGGAATATATATAGTCAAGACAATAATATTAGGACTATCATTGGGACTATTTTTGTCTCCTTTGTTTGAAAACACAATAGTATATTTTCTGCTAGGTATAAGATAGTTCCTTTTTTCCTTAAAAATAATTATTTATCTGAAATGTTTTAATTTGATGTAGATGGAGTTACCTACTTGCTTATAGTATCTATGTTTAGTTATGACGATAGCTGAGTGAAGAGTGAGGGGCCAAAGGAATTAGTGGCAGGTCAGGTACAAGGACCAGCCGAAGCTGGGTACAAAGATATCTCCTAGATGAAGTCATTTTCATCTCATCTCTAGAATATTACTGTAGCCTCCCATGGAGCCCCTCTGGCCTCACACTCCACTTCTCTGGATGACTCCACAGTTTGCCAGATTAAATCAATGCATTATTAAGAGCATGGTGAAAAGCAGAGGCTCTGGAGGTCAGCATACTCTGGAGGTCACCACACCCCAGCATGCAGTTATGTGAATTAGTAAACCTTTCCATCCCTCAGTTTCCTTAATGATTGGATAATAACTCCTGCAAGTCCGTTTTGAGATTATGTGAGAGTTATTTAGCACAGTGCCTGGCAAATTATAACCCCCTCAATAAGTGGTAATTATTAGTCCTCCTTAAATAAAAGAGAGAGGACAGGCTAGTTAGGATTAAATGTTTCTGTCACTAATTTTTATGTTCACATAGTTACATACCACGCTTAACAGCAACATAGTTCGCATTCTAGACCCCAAACAAGAGACCTCAAGTCTCTTTTGTTCACGGTGGCTCCACAAAGCTCTCAAAAAGGAGTGCTTGAAGAAATTCAGCTCTTTTTTGAAACTGCTGTGCCACAGGGAGTCAGAGTAGCTGAGACCATGGAGGCAAGGACTAGCATGACCTCTTACTGTCACGGCCTGTACTCTTAGTGGTGAGTAATGTTCATAGGACTCTTATGTGGAAGCTAGATTTGATTGGAAGGACTGCATTCAGAGATTGGTTACATCAACTTTGTGTTTCTAAAATCTATACTTTATTCACCTCTGTGTTTGTCTATTTCTGGGTTTGAAATTTCACTTGATATTTCGCTTGAAGTTTCATGGTATTTCTACTTTCTTAGAAGTGATGCTGAAGGAGGTTTCTTTTTGGCAAAAAATGCTGCTCTCCTAAGTCTGTTGATCATACTGTTAATTGTCAGTATGACTCAGTATATATTTACATATTTTAATGATTTCTACACATCTATCTATTTCACTGACACTGAATTCTTGTCTTTTCCTTCCTTTTTCAGTCCTGCACAGATGAGAAGACACAGGTTAGGTGTCGGGCCCCAGCTTGGCTTCGGCGTCTATGTGGGCAGCTGCTCTCCGAAAGGTTGATGAGACCCAGCGGTGTTCAGGCAGTAGTCCGGGGCATTCTGGAAGGAGCAGGTGGTAAGAAATAAAATGTTTCTGTTACTTTGGTATCCAGTTTCCTTCAGGTCAGGGTCTTTAGCATTTGACTCTAAAACCTGATTGTGACTAATTTCTGCCTTTGTGGAGATTGAGGAGGTTAGATTTGGAGATGAAACCTTAATGAACTTCTTTTTCACAGAAACTAATTCTCTTGCCATTTTTCTAAAACAGTATTTTTTTCTAAAACTGCTTACAGGGCACCTGGGTGGCTCAGATGGTTAAGTGTCTGCCTTCAGCTCAGGTCACGATATCCGGGTCCTGGGATCGAGCCCCAGCACTAATTCTCTCCCAGTTGTTTAAGTCTCCTTTCAATGTATTTGAATACACTCAATATTCTATTGATTTGATCTTTTTGGAGACATGTCTCCCTGAGTCTTCTCTAATCTGGACTAGTTATCTCTTGTACAGCAGACCTCCTGGGATCTCTCTTCACCTTTATTTTTTTATTTTTATTTATTTATTCACTTTTAAAGATTTTATTTATTTATTTGACGGAGAGAGACACAGCGAGGGAGGGAACACAAGCAGGGGGAGTGGGAGAGGGAGAAGCAGGCTTCCCACGGAGCAGGGAGCCCATGCGGGGCTCGATCCCAGGACCCTTGGATCATGACCTGAGCCGGAGGCAGATGCTTAAGGACCAAGCCACCCAGGCGCCCCTCCCTTCACCTTTAAATCCTGGTGATTCCTTTCCCTTTCTTTTGTGTTTAGTCCCTTATCTCCCATATCCCATGTACATTCATTTCCTCTTGCTCCTGTAACAGATTACCACACACTTGGTGGCTTTTTGATGGAAACGACATTTATACTGAGCCCTCAAGGCTGAGTAAGAATTTATTGGTTGAAGAGTGAGAGAAGACTGACTAACATAGGCAGAGAGAAGAGCATGTATGAAGGAACTGACACAGAAAAAGCATAGTGTTTTTGAATAAGGTTCAGTGTGGGTAGAGCAGTGAGGGCAGAGTGTGGTGTTCAGGATTTTGAACTTTATTCTAAGGGCAATGAGAAACCATTGGAAGATTTTAAGAAGGAGAGAGGTATGATCAGATCTACATTTTAGAAATATCTATCTGGATGTATTGTGAAGAATTGGTTGGGTAAGAGCAGAAGGAAGGAGATCAGTTAAGAAGCAGCTATCGGAGAGATCACAATGGCTTGGATCAATGCAGTGGCCATAGAAATGGAGAGAAACGAATGACTGTAAGAGGTATTTAAGAGGTAGCATTGCCAGGGGCGCCTGGGTGGCTCAGTAGGTTAGGCATCTGACTCTTGATTTTGGCACATGTCATGGTCACACGGTTATGGGATTGGGCCCCGGGTTGGGCTCAGCACTCAGTGTGGAGTTTGCCTCCAATTCTTTCTCCCTCTCGCTCTGCCCCGACCCTTACTCGTGTGCTTGCCCCCACTCTCTCTCAACTAATTAATTAAGAAAAAAGGTAGCATTGTCAGAACTTAATGAAGGGCTGGATATGTGGGGAGGAAAGAGGAGAGACAGAAGAATCAATCTTGACTTCCCATTTCTAGTGGCAAATGTCCCTTGGTCCTGTCAGACAAAGGTGAGGTCAGTGTGGTAGGCAGACATTGATAGATTTGGTCTAGAGTGACTGCAGTGTTGCCTCCCCAGTTCTGACAAATTAGCAGTTATCTGAGAGAAGTTGCCATGTGCAAATAGGTCCTTGCAAATCTTTTTCTGAAGAAAAGTTAAGAGTTCACCCAAGGTCATGCAAATTGGAGAGCTGCTATAAACACTTAGAGCCCTATTTTTGCTATGAGCTTTTTCTCCCTCTACTTAGGCATGCATATATTTTTCTGTTATCTATTTAAATCTTGTTTCTTCTCAAAACTGATTTGAGGCAATTTATATTTACTCACACATTTGCCATTTCTGGTGTTCTTCATTTCTTTGTGTAGATCCAAATTTTAATTCAAATTTCCTTCTGCCTGAAGAACTTTAGCATTTCTCATAGTGCAGGTCTGCTGGCAGTGAATTCCTTTGGCTTTTATTTATCTGAAAAAGTCTTATTTCACCTTCCTTTTTGAAAATATTTTTTTTTTAAAGATTTTATTTATTTATTTGAGAGAGAGAGAATGAGAAAGAGAGAGCACATGAGAGGGGGGAGGGTCAGAGGGAGAAGCAGACCCCCTGCTGAGCAAGGAGCCTGATACGGGACTCGATCCTGGGACTCCAGGATCATGACCTGAGCCGAAGGCAGTCACTTAACCAACTGAGCCACCCAGGCGCCCTTGAAAATATTTTTGTTATCATTTTTGTCTTTGTTCCTCTGTATATGATATATCTTTTTTCCTCTGGTTGCTTTTAAGTTTTTTCTCCTTGTCAATGGTTTTTAGAAATTTGATAATGGTATGCCTTGGTATGGATGATTTTCTTCATGTTTCTTCTGCTTAATGTTTCTTGAGCTTGTTAGAGCTGAGAATTTATAGTTTTTGTCATATTTGGAAATTGCTCAGACATTGTCTTCAAATATTTTTTTCTATCCCCTCTTCTCTCTCTTTTTAAAACTTTTTTTTTTTTTTAAAGTAGAAGCCCCAATATGGGGCTCAAACTCAGGACCACCCAGATCAAGAGTCATGTGCTCTACCCACTGAGCCAGCGAGGTGCCCCTCTTCTTTCTTTTTGGAATTTGATGTACACCTAATATTATGCTTAATGTAGTCCTATAAGTTACTGATGCTGTATGTTTTTTTGTTTTGTTTTTCAGTCTTCTTTCTGTGTTTCATTTTGGGTAATTTCTATTGCTGTGTATTCAGGTTTATTGATTTTTTCTTCTGCAGTATCTAATCTGCTGTTAATCCCATCCAGTGTATTTTTCATTACAGGTATTTTCTTTCTTTGAGTTTTTTTTTTTTTTTAAGACTTTATCTATTTATTTGACAGAGAGAGACACAGCGAGAGAGGGAACACAAACAGGGGGAATGGGAGAGGGAGAAGCAGGCTTCCTGCTGAGCAGGGAGCCCGATGTGGGGCTTGATCAAAGGACCCTGGGATCATGACCTGAGCTGAAGGCAGACGCTCAACGACTGAGCCACCCAGGCGCCCTAAGATTTTATTTATTTGAGAGAGAGAGAGGACACAATTGGGGGGTGGGCAAAGTGAGAGGGAGAAGCACACTCCCCACTGGGCAGGGAACCTGATGCAGGGCTCGACTCCAGGACCCTGGGATCATGACCTGAGCCAAAGACAGACGCTTAACTGACAGCCACCCAGGCCTCCCACAGATATTTTCTTTTTCATTAATAGAGGTTCCATATTGGTCTTTTTTATATCTTCCATTTCTCTCATCATGATCATTCTTTACCTTCTTGAAAATAAGGAATAAATTTGTAAAACTGTTTTAGTGTCCTTGTTTCCGAATTTTGTTGTGTCTGTTTTAATGGGTCTGTTTCTATGATTTTTCCTCAGGGTTATGGGTCATACTTTCTTGCTTCTTTGCATGCCTTGTAACTTTTTTTATTGAGGTATTACTCATATACCATAAATCCACTTTTTAAAAGAGTACAGGTCAGTGGTTTTTAGTATATTCACAAAGTTGTGCAACCATCACCAAAATATAATTCCAAAACATTTGTATCATCCCACTCCCCCCAACTTATTAAACTTACGTTAATAATAACGTTACAATGATTAAGTGCTCCTTTTTCCTCCAAACTTCTCAGAAACCAGCATAGAAATTGCAGAGGGGTTGATTATCTTATAAGAGAAATAAATAATTACCAGTAGTGAAAAAACACTTTTTTGCCGAGATTTTAGGGATCATATGGGGTAACTGGTATGAGTTTTTCACATCTCTGTCCATCGCTGACAGCTGGGGCGGCTGGTGGGAGTGACGCCGAGGCAGCGGCTGCTGACTGGAAGAAGTGTGACCTGATTGCCAAGATTCTGGCCTCTTGTCCCCAACAGTCTCTTTCACCAGAGGATTACTACAGGGATATCTGCCCCCAGGTAAACAACTTTGTTTCTTTTCACTGTGTGAGGATTATCTGCTTATTCACAGAAAAGAGACTTTAATGTTTCTCTAATGGGGAGGTAAAAGCAACATAATATTTAAATTTATTGTTCAGTGAGGGGCCTTGTTAATGAGTGAATAAACACCTGTGTATGAGACCCCCCGCCTAATTGTTGGGTTTGAGAACGCCTCCCCATTGTCAAATGAGTGGTCCCGCTTGCTCTCGGAGCTGAAATGTGAAACTAAAATTTCATCTTGTTCATTATCTTTTCTGTGTGTTTTTAATTAGTTAAAAAAACAAAAGGTATTAAGTAAACAAAGTAAATTAACATGGTATACAATTTATTATTATTTTTAAAGATTTTATTTATTTATTTATTTGAGAGAGAGAGAACACATGAGAGGGGATAGGGTCAGAGGACGAAGCAGACTCCCTGCCGAGCAGGGAGCCCGGTGCGGGACTCGATCCCGGGACTCCAGGGTCATGACCTGAGCCGAAGGCAGTCACTTAACCAACTGAGCCACCCAGGCGCCCACATGGTATACAATTTAAAAAGCACAGAAGAGTAAGCAAAAATAAATCTTCCTCAGGATGCCTGGGTGGCTCACTTGGTTAAGCATTTGCCTTCAGCTCAGGTCATGATCCCGGGGTCCTGGGATCGAGTTCTGCATCTAGCTCCTTGCTCGGCGGGGAGCCTGCTTCTCTCTCTGCCTGCTTCTCCCCCTGCTTATGTGCTCTTTCTCTCTCTCTGACAAATAAATAGAATCTTTAAAAAAAAAAAAAAAGTCTTCCTCTCATCTCTGTTTTCTGGTTTCTCGGAAGTAGTCACTGTTACCAGTTCCTTGTTTATTTTCCAGTGATATTCTGTGTATTAATGTATATCCAATTATATGTGTATGTATCTGTTTATTCTAATTTTTATCTAAGTGATAATATGCTACACTGTTTTTCATTTTGCTTTTTTTTTTTTTTTTAAAGATTTTATTTATTTATTTGACAGAGAGAGACACAGCGAGAGAGGGAACACAAGCAGGGGGAGTGGGAGAGGGAGAAGCAGGCTTCCCGCTGAGCAGGGAGCCCAATGCGGGACTCGATCCCAGGACCCTGGGGTCATGACCTGAGCCAAAGGCAGAAGCTTAACCAACTGAGCTACCCAGGTGTCCCTAGAAATGCACTTTTCTATCGATTGCTTATACTAGGGTATACCACTCATAGGCACTGGAGAACTATATTTATCTTTGAGAATAAAATAGATTCCTTTGTGGGATAGTTCAGGCATGACAGGTTCTTCAGACCCTAAATATATTTATATGCCTTGATTCAGAAATTTCATTTGGTAGCGCTATTTATAATAGCAATTTTTTCTTAAGTTCTTAATTTTTTTAAAATATATTTTTAAAAGATTTTATTTATTTATTTGAGAATGACAGCAAGAAAGAGTGTGCACAAGCATGGGGGAGGGGTAGAGTCTCGAGAAGCAGGCTCCCTGCTGAGTAAGGAGCCCAGTGCGGGGCTTAATCCCAGGACCCTGGGATCATGACCTGAGCCGAAGGCAGACGCTTAACTGACTGAGCCACCCAGGCGCCCTTAAGTTTTTAATTTTAATTCCACTGTAGTTAACATACTGTGTTATATTAGTTTCAGGTATACTATAATAGCAAAAATTTTTTTTATTATGTTAATCACCATACATTACATCATTAGTTTCTGATGTAGTGTTCCATGATTCATTGTTTGTGTATAACACCCAGTCCTCCATGCAGAACGTGCCCTCTTTAATACCCATCACCAGGCTAACCCATCCCCCCCACCCCCCTATCATAGCAAAATTTTGAGAGAAAACTGATATTAGGAAATAATTTAATAAGTTCTTACATGCATCTTAAATATAATATTTTTGAGGAATTTATAACAATATGAGCAGATTTCAGCAGTATGTAAAACTGAATATTAAGTGTGGTCTCAATTAAAAAGAAAAAATTAAACAGAAATAGATTGGAAAAAATATACCAAAAATGACTTGGGATGATTTTTCTTCTGAAAACTTTCTTTTGCAAATTTTCTACGATGAACATGTATTTTATAAATTTGATAGCATTATTTGATAAAAGCATAGCTTGGTTCTCAAACCCTCTGATACTGGGTTATTAAATGTAAAAAAAAAATCTCTTGAATCAGTATTATTGCAGTAAGCTTATTTTTTGGTCTAAAGACATTAGTGCTTTTTCTAGTTAATGTAATGCTCCTTACAAAGAGTCTTATATTTACCTCATGTACTTTTTCTTGTAGATTCTAGATTTATTTCACTTTCAAGATAAATTGACAGCGCGGCAGTTTCAAAGAGTTGCCACCAGTACCTTTATAACAATGTCAAGAGAACACCCACAATTGGCTTTAAAGTATTTGCTTCAGCCTGTTCTAGCTCCTCTCCATCGATGTTTAAATACAGCAGGTAAAGAAGGAAGTCTGGTGGGTGGGTGTCCTTCTCAAGGATCTTCCTCAGTGTTTCAGATTTATTTATTTATTTATTTATTTATTTATTTTATTTATTTGAGAGAGAGAGAATGAGAGAGAACACATGAGAGGGGGGAGGGTCAGAGGGAGAAGCAGACCCCCTGCCGAGAAGGGAGACCGATGCGGGACTCGATCCAGGGACTCCAGGATCATGACCTGAGCTGAAGGCAGTCGCTTAACCGACTGAGCCACCCAGGCGCCCAGTGTTTTAGATTTAAATGACTTAAGTCTGTTGTATTTCAGTGACTTTAGTTTTGTTTTCTTTTGTCCCCAACTTTTTATTTTGAAAAATCCACCTCACAAAAGTTCCAAGAAGAGTACATTGAACCACCCCTATACACTTTACCTGGATTGACCATTTTGGCCATATTCGTTTTATCTTTCCCTTTTTATGCATGTACATAAGATGTACAGATGAATACATTTCCTTTATCAAGGGTGACAAATCAAAACAAAACCCCTAAACCCCAAACATTTAAAAACCCAGGGTGCTGGAAATACAAACTCAATTCATTTGAATTCAAGCTCATCCAGATGCAGTCACAAACCTTAGTGAGATGCATGTGAGCACCAAGGCTGGGAGAGGGGGCCAGGAGTGAGACCAAGAGAAAGGGTGGGAAGGGGCCCCCATAGGTTCCCTAGGGATCACCCTCACAGTGGTGCCTCCACCTTCCCAGCGACATTGAAGACCTACTAGGCCCTAACCTTTTGACTACCCCCATCCCTGATGAGGGCTTTGAAGGTCAGTCCCAAGTGGCTCTGCCTTCCCTTGCTCTGTCCTTACTTGCTCCCAGCCTCACCTGTCTCCTCCTCCACATTCTTTTCTGTGATTAGTAGCAGGTTAGGGTACTGTGTGAGCCATAGTGAGGCTGGGGCCTAGGAGAGGCAGGGTGGAGTATGGGTGAAGAGAGAAGAGCTGTCCCGGGATCCCTGTCTTTACGGATCCCAAACTGTGTAACCAGCTCCTCTTACATCCGCTCCAATCTGAGGAAGTGCCCTGGAGGCCTACGCAGCTGTCCTGGAGGCCTGCTGCAAGTCGGGGAAGGGGAGGGGCTCACTGGCCTGCACATGCTGGGGCTGGCAGGTGAGCGATGGCGGCGGCGGCTCAGCCTGGTGCTCCGCACAGCCAAGTGGGTGCTCTCCTGCCTTGCCGGGTCCGTGTGCTCATGCAGCCCCGTGCCCTGGGAGGCTGCAGCAGACGCTTGGGTGATGTTGCTGGCTGTCTCAGCGAGGCTTGGGGAGAGCAGGGCCTGCTCGTGTGTGTGAGCCGCAAGGCAGGCTGTGGTGGTTGGGCTCAGCTCCTCTGAGGCCTTTGGTAGGTAGGCCGCTAGGGTCCAGCAGCAGCTTCTCGGTCCTGGTTCACATCCTCGTTCTCTGTAGCGCCACCCCGTGGCTGGGGTCCGGCCCGGCGCTCAGGCCACGCTGAGGAGCGACGGCATCTGTCCTCACAGTAGTTTTGAAGAGCCTTGGTTATAAAATGTTCTGCAATTTGTATGTCTAATTATTTCCTCATGATCAGATCCAGATTAAACATTTCAGCAGCAGTACTGCATAGGATGAAGGTTATTTTTTCTCAGTTTCCATCAGATTAGGGGCCACATGTTATCAGTTTATCCCATTGTTAATGATGTTAAATTTGGTCGTTTCATTAGTAGCCATATTTCTCCATTAAAATACCTTAATTGTAATTAGTAAGTAATCTATGGGATGATAGTCTGAGACTATACGTATTCTGTTTCCTGATAGTCTTTCATACTGTGGTTTGGTAACCATTAATGATTCTTGCCAGTAAAATGGTGGCTTTCTATTTCTCTTATTTCTAATTTGTTAGGCTGCCATTCTTTCTTTTTTTTTTTTAAGATTTATTTATTTTATTTATTTGAGAGAGAGAGCATGAAAGGGGGGAGGGTCAGAGGGAGAAGCAGACTCCCTGCTGAGCAGGGAGCCCAATGTGGGACTCTATCCTGGGACTCCAGGATCAAGACCTGAGCCGAAGGCAGTCGCTTAACCAACTGAGGCACCCAGGCACTCTAGGCTGGTATTCTTCTATAAAGCAGAGCTTTTCTTTCTCCTTGCCTCACCCCTCCCCCACCTTTTTTTTAAGATTTAAAAAAAAATTTTTAAGTACAAGCTAGCCCGCCAGCATCGGGCTATAGCTCACGACCCCAAGGTCAACAGTGGCATGTTCTACTGACTGAGCCAGCCAGGTGCCCCACCTCATTTTAAAAAACTAATTATTTAAGTATCAAAAAGATTCAGAGAGTGCTCACTTCGGCAGCACATGTACTAAAATTGGAATGATACAGAGAAAATTAGCATGGCCCTGTGCAAAGATGAGATGCAAATTCATATAGTGTTCCGTATTTAAAAAATAGATTAAGAGATTCTTTTTTATTCATTGGGTTACCAGACATTCCTGTCATTCATTTTGATGCTCAGATTTTCCCATATTTGGTGGGTTTTATTCTGTTTTAATGTCTTAGAAAATTGACGTTTTACCACCTCCTTTAGTATGTTTTCATACTTCGCTGAGTTTTTTCCCCCCATACTTTACTGTACTTAATGTTTGGATACAGAGTATTATTTCAGCATTGTTCCTTTAAAAAAAGGAAAACCTTTCTAGGTAGTAGTTCCTAAGGTTATAAATGAAGAAGAAGTTTGATGTTATGGTCAAATCAAATTTAGTTCTCTGTAGACTTTTTCAAAAAGTTATTTGTAGTATAAATTTTTCTGGGCACATGTGGTGGTGGGGTGGTGGCCAGGGAGAGAGAAAGCCTAATTCTTTTTTTTTCTTAAGTAGTTTCCACACCCAGTGTAGAGCCCAGTCCAGGGTCTTGAACTCACAACCCTGAGATCAAGACCTGAGCAGAGGTCAAGAGTTGGATGTTTAACCCACTGAACCACCCAGGTGCCCCAAGAAAGTCTAATTCTGGTGCATAGTAAAACTTCACCAAACTCAGCCTGGTGAACTAAAATTTGTGATTATTCAGATATGATAAACACCATACATGTGTGTGTGTGTTTGTGTGTATTTATTTTATTTATATATATTTTTTGGTGTCTGTGGTTGGGTCCAAACTAAACATGATATTTGAGTAAGTAATTAAAATTCCTTTATATATTTCATAGAAATCTAGTCTAGAATCAGTATGTTCTTCAAAAAATGGCTCAAGAAATGAAGTCTTATTTCCTTTCTTTTTAAAGATTTTTAAGTCATCTCAACACCCAACCTGGGCCTTGAACTCACAGCTCCGAGATCAAGAGTCATGCTCTACCCCCTGAGCCAGTCAGCCACCCCTGAAATATTATTTCTGTTGGCCTTCAGCATTAGGGTGTAGCAATTCTTATATATCTAATTTCATGTACTAAGACTATACCTCACTACTAATCTATTTATTCTCTTGTCCCAGTAATCCCTGTTTTAACAGACCCTCTGGGTAATTCAAATGTGGGCTCAAGTTTGAGTCCTGGTCTAAGAGCACTATTCTTGGGAGGCCTAGATTCTGTCCATTTGTGGATTAATTATTTTTTTCCTAGACCTTGTTCATTCATTTTACAATATTTATTGGACATCTGTTTGCCAGGCATTTCTTAATGCGTTAGGTTATATTTGTAACACCAGCTACATGTTTTGCATCAACAAGCTATGGATAACAAAAAGGACTATATAATAGTCTGACTGGTTTTATTTTTTTATTTTTATTTTTTATTTTTTCAAAGATTTTATCTATTTATTTGACAGAGAGAGAGTGAGAGAGGGAGCACAAGCAGGGGGAGCGGGAGAGGGAGAAGCAGGCTTCCTGCCCCACCCAGCAGGGAGCCTGATGCGGGGCTCGATCCCAGGACCCCGGGATCATGACCTGAGCCGAAGGCAGACGCCCAACGACTGAGCCACCCAGGCGCCCCAATAGTCTCACTGGTTTTAGATAGATAGCCCCATTGTTGCGACTGGAAAAAAAATCTAAAATAATAAGCTTTCTTATTTTGTTTTTTATATTGTATCATTTTTTTTAAAGATTTTGTTTATTCATTTGAGGCACAGAGATAGAAAGCATGAGCAGGGGGAGAGGCAGAGGCAGAGGGAGAAGCAGGCTCCCCGCTGAGCCAGGAGCCCGATGCGGGACTCGATCCCAGGACCCTGGGATCATGACCTGAGCCGAAGGCAGTCGCTTAACCGTCTGAGCCACCCAGGCGCCCCTTGTGTCATATATTTAAGACTATGTGGCGAGTATGATAAATTCCCATATTTTATCAATTCTAAGATACACATGCTTTTCACATAAAAAACTTTAATTTTGGAAATATTTTTCACATTTTAACAACTCTGGTATCAAGATGCATCTCACAATTATTTTTGGCCAGATAGCAATCATGGCATTGCTTGTGCCTGCAAATGAGCATTAAAACTTGTAGAACGGGCGTCAGCAACTTAGAAAAAAATCATGAAGACAGTAGTAGAGTGGCAAACTTTTAAGAAATGTCACATCACCTGCGCCCTTGGTGGCACAGAAGACAATATATTATGGCAAAATATGGATATCAGTAATGGCATTGAAATGTTTCAGAAGAGTTGGACTCTTAATGTGAAGTTTCAAGAATCCCTTATTCAGTTTATCCTAATTATATAGCTTATATAAGGAATGATATATATTAAAACTGTTTGTCTAAGTAAATCTAAAAGAACTCTCAATACTTTTTTTAATTAAGTTTTTAAAGCTTCATTCCAGTATAGCTAACATACAGTGTTAAATTAGTTTCGGGTGTACAATGTAGTGATTGAACAATTCTGTACGTTACTCAGTGCTCATCATGATAAATGTATTCTTTAATCCCCATCACCTGTTTCACCCTTTCCCTTACCCACCTCCCCTCTTTTAATACTTTCTTAAAAACTCTGTTTAAAAAATTTTGTTTTAAGATTTTATTTTTAAGGGTGGCTCAGTAGGTTAAGCATCTGCCTTCTGCTCAGGTCATGATCCCAGGGTCCTGGGATCGAGCCGCATGTTGGGCTCCCTGCTCAGTGGGGAGCCTGCTTCTCCCTCTCCCTCTGCTGCTTCCCCTGCTTGTAATCTCTCTGTCAAATAAAATAAAATCTTTAAAAAAAAGATTTTATTTTTAAGTAATCTGTACACCCGACGTGGGGCTTAAACTCACAACCGTGAGATCAAGAATCTGATGCTCCACCAACTGAGCCAGCCAGGTGCCCTATTTTAAAACTTTTTTTTTTTTTTAAGATTTTATTTATTCATTTGACAGAGAGAAACACAGCGAGAGAGGGAACACAAGCAGGGGGAGTGGGAGAGGGGCAAGCAGGCTTCCTGTAGAGCAGGGAGCCTGATGTGGGGCTCGATCCCAGGACCCTGGGATCATGACCTGAGCCGAAGGCAGACGCTTAACGACTGAGCCACCCAGGCGCCCCTAAAACTTTTTAAAGGGAAATTTTCAATCACATCTGTAGAGAAAAGTTTTATAAATTCCCTTGTATTAGTCACCTCAGTATAACCATTGACTCTGTCATTTTCATTTAATCTAATCCGCAATTTTTTAAGATTTTATTTATTTATTTGAGAGAGAGAGAATGAGAGGAGCACGAGAGGGGGGAGGGTCAGAGGGAGAAGCAGACTCCCCGCCGAGCAGGGAGCCTGAAGCGGGACTCGATCCTGGGACTCCAGGATCATGACCTGAGCTGAAGGCAGTCGCTTAACCAACTGAGCCACCCAGGTGCCGTGAATCCCCAATTTTTCTATTCATTAAATTTACAAGTAAAATTTTAAGTCATAATGTTTCATAGGTTACTTGTTTTTTTCCTTTTTAGTGATACATAAAACAATAATGAATGTTTATAATCTTATTGACATCATAGATTTCATGAAATATTGTATTTGATGTTGTACATTAGTAACCATGTCAAATCTCTAATTTTAGCCGTTACTTATAGAACTATCTTTCTAGTAAAATTTTCTTTCTCAAGTCCTGAGTCCCTATTCAGTGAGGCAATGAGTATGGGTAATTTTGTTTTTTTGTTCTTTAGAGATTCCAGAGAGTGACATGGTGCCAGGGATCATTTTGGTGACAGAAGAAGAACTTACTATGTGTATTGAGGATGTGTTTAAGGTTGGTAATTTGAGTCACTAATGTTTTTAGCTAATATTTATACTTAGTCTTTTAAAAGAGTTTTGCCTTTTTAATTGGTACTTCAAGAATTGGAATGACTAATTTTGAATTCCAAGTGATCAATATTTTTTCACTCTGAAAACTGGAAACTAAGCTGTTAGTAAAAAAACTGATACATTTTGAAACTGTCAATTTCATCATTTACTCTGAATGTTAAATAGTTTAGATTCTCTAAGTAGCACATACCATTGATGAAAGCATATCTTTTGAAGAAACTAACAGTGACTTTTGCAATGCTGTAGGTTTCCAAAACTGTATAGTATCGAATCTACTTTATATCTTTTGATAGTAATCACCATCATAAAAAGTCTGAATAAATGAATCTTGCAAATGACTACCTAAATATATTACTGAAAATGGAAAAAAATATATATTCTCTATGATGGCAGTCTTATAAATATATATGAAACATATATTTTTAGACAAAAAATGAAATCCACTGTGTGAGGGCCAGATGGAGCTGGGGTAAATATTCTTCTTTAAAGTTTATTTCAATAAATTCATAATAGTATTTTACTATTAAAAATATCCACACTAGTAAACAGCTTTCAAAATTATATTCCATGTAAAAAGGTACATCTGCTCTGGAAAATAGTTTGGCAGTTCCTCAAGAAATTAAACATGGAGTTATTATTATATGACCCCATAATTCCACTCTTAGGTATATACCCAAGAGAAATGAAAACATGTTCAGACACAAACCTGTGCACAGATGTTCGTTGCAGCATTATTCATAATAGCCAAAACGGAACAGCCCAGATGTCTATCAACCGATAAATGGATAAGCAAATGTGATATATCCATATAATGAAATATTTTTTAGCCATAAAAAAGAATGAAGTATGGACACATGCCACAACACAGACAAACATTTAAAAATAACTATTAAAAAAATTTTTTTTTTAAAGATTTTGTTTATTTGACAGAGACACAGCAAGAGAGGGAACACTGGCGGGGGAGTGGGAGAAGCAGGCTTCCCGCTGGTTTCTTTTTTTTTTTTTTTAAAGATTTTATTTATTTATTTGACAGAGAGAGACACAGCGAGAGAGGGAACACAAACAGGGGGAATGGGAGAGGGAGAAGCAGGCTCCCCGCGGAGCAGGGAGCCCGATGCGGGGCTCGATCCCATGACTCTGGGATCACGACCTGGGCCGAAGGCAGCCGCTTAACGACTGAGCCACCCAGGCGCCCCCCGCTGGTTTCTTTTTGACGTAAGGAAAACGTTCTGGAATTAGACAGTGGTAATCGTTATACAACCTTGTGAATATACAAAAAGCCATTTAGTTGTACATTTTAAGAGTGCATTTTATGGCATGTGAATTATTCATTATTTTAAAATTCTACATTTCCCATTTCTGTAGCAGTAAATTAAACATTTTAGAGTAAATGTTTAGCTTTTTATGAACTAATTTAAACATACAAAAAAAAATTAGTAGTAAAACACTCATGAACCCACCACTCAGCTTAAGAAATTAAACATTACCAATTCAGTTGAAATCTTCTATCTGCCTACCCCTGGCCACATTTCTCTTGCTTCCTACCTGAAGATGCATTGTAGTTTTAATTAACAGTTCTCTTATTACTAGTGAGTTGAACATCTTTTTGTGTTCTTAGTTCATTCATAATTTTCCCTTCTGCAAATTTCCTAATCATATATTTTGCCCATTTAATAAATGGGGTTGTTTGCCTCTTCAGAATTTTTTAAGAATAAACCTTTTATTATAAAACAGTTTTATCGAGATATACTTTACAGACCATAAGATAACGTTTTAAGTATACAAGTCAATGATTTTTAGTAAGTTTGTAGAGTTAAACTGTCACCAAAACATAATTTTAGGACATTTCCGTTACCCCCAAAAGATCCCTGTGCCTATTTACAGTCACTCCTTGTTCCTCCCCTCAGCCCCAGGCAACCCCTAGTCTGCTCTCTACCCCTGTGAATTTGCCTTTTGTGGCTGTTTCACGGGAGGGAACCGTGCAACAGGTGATCTTTTGTGGCTAGTTTCTCTCTCTTAGCATAATGGTGTTTGTTTGTTTGTTTTAAGTAATCTCTGTGCCCAAAATGGGGCTTGAATTTATGACCCTGAGATAAGAATCACATGCTCTACCAACTGAGCCAGCCAGGTGCCCCTCTCTTAGCATAATGTTCTGAGGTTGGGGCGCCTGGGTGGCTCAGTCGTTAAGCGTCTGCCTTCGGCTCAGGTCATGATCCTAGGGTCCTGGGATCGAGCCCCGCATCAGGCTCCCTTCTCCGCGGGGAGCCTGCTTCTCTCTCTCCCACTCCCCCTGCTTGTGTTCCCTCTCTCACTGTGTCTCTCTTTGTCAAATAAATAAATAAAAATCTTAAAAAAAAAATAATAATGTTCTGAGGTTTATCCAGGTTGTTTCATATATCAATATTTTGTCCCTTTTAATTGCTAAGTAATATTCCATTGTATGAATATACAACATTTTGTTTATTTGTTCATCAGTTGATGGACATTTGACTGTAGAGTAAATCTTTCTTTTTTAAAATTTTTTTCCGGGCGCCTGGGTGGCTCAGTCGTTAAGCGTCTGCCCTCGGCTCAGGCCATGATCCCGGGATCTTGGGATTGAGCCCCACATCAGGCTCCCTGCTTTGTGGGAAGCCTGCTTCTCCATCTCCCACTCCCCCTGTTGTGTTCCTGCTCTCACTGTCTGTCTTTGTCAAATAAATAAATAAAATCTTTAAAAAATAAATAATTTTTTTTAGTTTAAATTCATTAATTAACATATAATATATTATTGGTTTCAGAGGTAGAGGTCAGTGATTCATCAGTCTTATACCCAATGCTCATTACATCATGTGCCCTCCTTAATGTCTATCACCCAGTTACCCCCACCCCCCTCCCATCCAGCAACCCTCAGTTTGTCTCTAACCGTAAGAGTTACAGAGTATAGAGAACAAACTGAGGGTTGATGGAAGGAGGTAGGTAGGAGATGGGTTAGATGGGTGATGGGTATTAAAGAGGGTACTTGTGATGAGTTCTGGGTGTTGTATCTAAGTGATGAAGCACTGAATTCTACTCCAGAAACCAATATTGCACTGTATGTTAACTAACTAAAAGTTAAATAAAAAAATAAAAATAAAACAGCTTTATAAGATATAATTCACATACTTTACAGTTCACCCATTTGAAGTGTGCAAATCAGGGCACCTGTGTGGCTCAGTTGGTTCATTCTGACCCTTGATTCTGTCTCATCAGGATCCTCAGGGTCATGAGATTGAGTCCTGCCTCAGGCTCTGTGCTCAGTGGGGAGCCTGCTTGAGATTCTCTCACCCTCTCCCTCTATCCCTGCCCCCTCCTCCCCACCCCGCACTCTCTCTCTCTCTGTCTCTCTCAATAAATAAATAAATCTTTAAAAAAATGAAAAATAAATAATAAAGTATGCCAATCAGTGGCTTTTTATTATATTCACAGGTTTGTGCAGCCATCATCACAACTGATTTTAGGATACTTCATTACCCAAAAAGAAACCTCACACTACTCCCTAAGCCCTCCACCACCCTTCCCTCCACTCTCCCTACCCCTCACCCCTCCAGCCCCAGGCAGCCACTAATCGACTTTCTCTTTCTCTAGATTTGCCTATTCTGGACATTCCATGTACATGGAATTATACAATATGTATTTTGTGATTGGCTTCTTTTGCTTAGCATTGTGTTTTTCAGGTTTATATTGTAGTATGAAGCAGGACTTCATTCTTTTTTTTTTTTAAGATTTTATTTATTTATTTGACAGAGAGAGAACACAAGTAGGCAGAGTGGCAGGCAGAGGGAGAGGGAAAAGCAGGCTCTCTGAGGAGCAGGGAGCCTGATGCAGGGTTCGATCCCAGGACACTGGGATCATGACCTGAGTCAAAGGCAGGTGCTTAACTGACTGAGCCACCTGTGCACCCCTCTTTTTTTTTTTTAAGATTTAAAAAAAAATTTTTTATTTCTTTTTTAAATTTTTTAAAAAGATTTTATTTATTTATTTGACAGAGACACAGTGAGAGAGGGAACACAAGAAGGGGGAGTGGGAGAGGAAGAAGCAGGCTTCCCTCTGAGCAGGGAGCCCGATGCGGGGCTTGATCCCAGGACCCCGGGATCACGACCTGAGCCGAAGGCAGATGCTTAACCAACTGAGCCACCCAGGCGCCCCCCCAAAATTTTTATTTTTAAGTAATCTCTACACCCAACATGGGGCTTGAACTTACAACCCTTAGATCAAGAGTTGCATGCTCCACTGACAGAGCCATCCAGGTGCCCCAAGACGTCATTCCTTTTTATTGCTGAATAGTATCCTGTTGTAGGTACAGACTGTATTTTTGTAATTCATGCATCCTCTGATGTATGTTTGGGTTGTTTCTACATTTTGGCTATTATGATTAATGCTGCTATGGACATTTGTGTAGGAGTCTTTGTGTAACATATGTTTTCATTTCTCTTGGGTATGTTGCTAGATCTTATGGTAACTCTGTGTTTAACCTGAGTAGAATTGCTAGATCTTATAGTAAGTCTGTATTTAACCATTTGAAGAACTGCCAAAGTGGCCATACCATTTTACATTCCCTCTAGCAGTGTATGAGGGTTATAGAGTAAATCTTAAGTTATGTTCTTTCAGGTAAGAATACCGATGCTTTTGTTTTTTTGTTTTTTGTTTTTTAGATTTTATTTATTTATTTGAGAGAGAGAATGAGAGACAGAGAGCATGAGAGGGAGGAGGGTCAGAGGGAGAAGCAGACTCCCTGCCGAGCAGGGAGCCCGATGCAGGCCTCGATCCCGGGACTCCAGGATCATGACCTGAGCCGAAGGCAGTCGCTTAACCAACTGAGCCACCCAGGCGCCCCTGTTTTGTTTTGTTTTAAACTTTATGTATGATATTAATAATTTGTAGATATAAAATGCATGCTGAAAAATTCAAAACTCCTTCTCTAAACACTCAGCTTTTTACTAAAGTAAGATGTTTACTACCCTTTCATTTAATTTTGCTATTAAAGAAAAGAGAGAGAATACCCTTTAGAGGGTTGACCTGGCATACAAATATAGAATTAAATAGCTTATAGATAAAACATGACACGGTGACTTAGTGAATATAATGCTGTTTTTATTTTATTTATTTATTTATTTATTTTTAAAGATTTATTTATTGGACAGAGACAGACACAGTGAGAGAGGGAACACAAGCAGGGGGTATTGTGTGAGAGGGAGAAGCAGGCTTCCCGCCGAGCAGGGAGCCCAATATGGGGCTCGATCCCAGGACCCTGGGGTCATGACCTGAGCCGAAGGCAGATGCTTAATCGACAAAGCCACCCAGGTGCCCCTGTTTTTGTTTTTTTTAAAAATGCCTTATTTAGAGACTTATGAAAAGAAAGTTTTTATATCCTGTTCTACATAGGCAAGGACATTTTAGATTATAGAAAGAAGAAATTATATAGAGCAGTCTAGAAAGCAAATGTTCTGAGTTAGAGAACAAGGCCCAGCTAACTTTCAGAAAGATTATCTTCAGTCACATACCATCTAAGGATGTGAATAAAAGATCCTTAGCCAGAATAAAAGATCCTTACCATCATCCTGATAGGATGAAAAATCGTTAAATGGTTGGGTGTGGAATGTCAGAAAGACTTGAAAGTAGTGTTAAGGGTAGAACTAATTGTGACTAAACTTTGTAAAAACCCCTCATAGTATTTCTGGGAAATCAAAAAAATTGCTTTTCAAGGAAAAAGAAAGCAAAACAACTTCTTTCTGGCAAGTGAATTAGCCTCTAAAAAATGGAGATCCAGAAATAGTGAATCCTGCCATTGTTCCTATTCTTGCCCAAAAAAAGGGAGGAGGAAAAAAACCCTCCTAATTTGGTGAACAGTTTGGTGAATTTAAAACCTCCTAGAGAGGCAAGCAAAACATTAGTTTGCTGTAAACACTTGATTATGCACAAAAGATTGGTACTGTTATAAAACCAGGAAGGGGTGCAGAAGGGTAATTATTCTCCCTACAAGGTTTTGGCAGCTCAGCTGCAGTGGGAAAACAGAGGAAATGTGTATGTTGGAGGAAAATGGTAAACACTGTGTAAAGTTTAGCAACAAAGGATGTGTTGTCTTTATTAACTTTCTGCTAATACTAAATTACAGAGCACAGCTCAAAAGCAGGAAATAAGGAAAACATCTGGGATAGTTGAATTGATCCAGCAACTCACTGGGTAGCGGGAGGGTACAAGAGGGTGTTTAATTTTAGAGAAGCATTTGGGAACATTTCCAGCTCTGGTTTTTTCTCTCTTTTATTTATTTAGTTTTTTAATTTATTTATTGAGAGAGATAATGATACAGAGAGAGCATGAGAGGGGGAAGAGCCAGAGGGAGAAGCAGACTCCCTGCTGAGCAGGGAACCCGATGTGGGGCTCAATCCCAGGACTCCAGGATCACGACCCGAGCCGAAGGCAGTCGCTCAACCAACTGAGCCACCCAGGCGCCCCATTCTCTCTTTTATTTTTAACAGATTTATTGGGATATAATTCATATACCACACACTTCATGCCTTTAAAGTGTTCAACTCGGGGCGCCTGGGTGGCTCAGTTGGTTAAGCGACTGCCTTCGGCCCAGGTCATGATCCTGGAGTCCCGGGATCGAGTCCCGCATCGGGCTCCCTGCTCGGCAGGGAGTCTGCTTCTCCCTCTGACCCTCCTCCCTCTCATTCTCTCTCTCTCAAATAAATAAATAAATAAATAAATAAATAAAGTGTTCAACTCAATGCTTTTAGTTATATTCACAGAGTTGTACAACCATCACCACAAATCTGATCTTAGAATATTATTGTCCCCCTAAAAGGACCCCATACTCATTAGCTGTCACTCTCCATTCTCTCAACTTTGCCCCTAGCTGTAGGCAACCACTAAAATCTACTTTCTGGGGCACCTGGGTGGCTCAGTTGGTTAAGCAATTGCCTTTGGCTCAGGTCATGATCCCAGGGTCCTGGGATCGAGCCCCGCATTGGGCTCCCTGCTCCTTGGATAGCTTCCTTCTCCCTTTCCCTCTGCCTGCCGCTCCCCCTGCTGTGTGTGTGTCTCTCTCTCTGTCAAATAATTAAATAAAACAAAAAAATCTTTAAAAAAATAAATCTACTTCTGTCTCTATAGATTTGCCTGTTCTTGATATTTCATATAAATGGACTCATGTAACATGTGGTCTTTTGTAGTTGACTTTTTACCAGCAGGATTTTTTTTTTTTTAGATTCATCATGTTGTTACATGAAGCAGTACTTCATTCCTTTTAATGCCAAGTAGTATTCTATTATACGGATATACCACATTTTGTCAGTTGATGGAAATTTGTGTTGTTTCCGCATTTTGGCTCTGGTGAATGAACAATGCTGCTATAGACCTTCATGTACAGGTTTTTGTGTGGACATACGTTTTTGTTTCTCTTGGGTATATAGCTGGGAGTGAACTTGCTGGATCATATGGTAGCACTATGTTCAACTTTTGGGAGGTACTGTCAGACTGTTTTCCACAGTGGCAGCACCATTTTACATTCCCACCAGCACAGTATGAAAATTCCAGTTTATCCTCTCTGCCCAACATTACCACTACCAGACTGCTTGTCTCCCTCCTCCTCCACCTCCTCCCTTTTTCCTTGCCCCCACCCCATTATTATAGCCTTGCTGGTGGGCGTGAAGTAGTATCTTATTGTGGTTTTGACTCACATTTCCCTAATGGCTAATGATGTTAAACAGCCTCTTGTGTGCTTACTGGCCATTTGCATGTCTTCCTTGGAGAAATTTCTATTAAGGTCCTTTGCCTGGGGCGTCTGGTGGCTCAGTCATTGGGTGTCTGCCTTCAGCTCAGTTCATGATCCCAGGGTCCTGGGATCCAGCCCCGCATCGGGCTCCCTGCTCCGCCAGAAGCCTGCTTCTCCCTCTCCCACTCCCCCTGCTTGTGTTCCTGCTCTCACTATCTCTCTCTCTGTCAAATAAAAAAAAAAAAAGATCCTTTGCCCATTTTTAAATTGGGTTGTCTTTTTTCTCATTGGTGGGTTGGAGGATGGGATTCACCCTCACCAACAGCTCTCCCCAAAGAAATCTTCCTTTTCAGTCTCCTCAGTCTCCACACTTTTTAAAAAGTATTTTTATTTATTTATTTGACAGAGAGAGACACAGCGAGAGAGGGAACACAAGCAGGGGGAGTGGGAGAGGGAGAAGCAGGCCTCCTGCCGAGCAGGGTGCCTGATGCGGGGCTCCATCCCAGGACCCCAGGATCATGACCTGAGCTGAAGGCAGACACTTAACGACTGAGCCACCCAGGCGCCCCTCAGTCTCCGCACGTTTGATCCTTCTCTACCCTCTTTCTGAACGGGAAGTTTTTATAGTCTTGCTCTCGTCTTAGTCTGGTATCTTATGTTGGAGTTTTCAGACTGTTTGGTCTTGGTGCCTCACTGGACATTCCCAGTTGGGTGTCCTGTGTTAGCTGTAGAGCAGTGGCGCCTGTCTGGCTGCCGTCTCAACACATAACTACCTGCAGAGCCTCTTAGTTCCTCAGAGCCAGTTTCCTGTTTACTTTATACACAATCCAGATCAGATTGGTTTTCTGATTAAGACCATAGTGGAATTAGAAGTAACAAATTAGAAGTTAGTTAAGAGTGCCCGGCTGGCTCAGTTGGAAGACCATGCAACCCTTGATCTCGGAGTTGTGGGTTTGAGCCCCATGTTGGGTTGTAGAGACTACTTAAAAATAAAATCTCAGGGGGCACCTGGGTGGCTCAGTTGGTTAAGCATCTGCCTTTGGCTCAGGTCATGACCCCACGGTCCTGAAATCAAGCCCCAGGTTGGGCTCCCTGCTCAACCAGGAGTCTGTTTCTCCCTCTTCTTCTGCCCAGCCCCCCCAAATAAATAAATAAATAATCTTAAAAAAAAAAAGTTTAATAAATAAATAAATAGCTTTACCAAAAAAAAAAAAAGTGAGTAAAACTACCTAAGGCTTACTGACAGGAGGCTGCCAGCAGAGAAGAGCAAGAAATGGGACAGAAGTACCCCAAAAGGGCATAATAATTTTAAAAACAAACTATGTTGGGACTGGTATGTTCAGTATACTCT
This sequence comes from Mirounga angustirostris, assembly GCF_029215605.1. Lineage (NCBI taxonomy): Eukaryota > Metazoa > Chordata > Mammalia > Carnivora > Phocidae > Mirounga > Mirounga angustirostris. The sequence goes on along the minus strand of NW_026991724.1, from coordinate 17,224,293 downwards.
GTTTAAGAAGGCAAGGATTGCATATAATCCATTTTAAAAAGATTTCTTCTGAAAGAGGTAAAATATAAATACATCTTGGTATTTAAAGAAATAAACCCTCAGCTTGCTGAATGAAAATGTGGCAGGAGCAATTATAAGAGAAGGTCTTTTTTTTTTTTTTAAAGGTTTTATTTCTTTATTTGACAGAGAGGGAGAGAGAGCACAACAGCACAAGCAGGGGGAGTTGCAGAGGGAGAGGGAGAAGCAGGCTCCCTGCTGAGCAAGGAGCCTGATGTGGAACTTGATCCCAGGACCCTGGGATCATGATCTGAACCGAAGGCAGATGCTTAACCGACGGAGCCACCTAGGCGATCCAAGAGGTCTTTTTACGCTTGCGTCATTTACGTACAGCACGGAATGGAGCAGTGTGGTTCTCGTGGGCCAGGTAGAAAGTTCTCAACAATACAGGTGTACACATAGATGCTCATTGATTTGAACTGAAAATTTGGCATGGCCACTTATACTTCTGCATAAATAATTCTCATCATTTCTATGTGTGTACCTTACATCTGGTAAAATTATCGAAGCTGAGAAGGGGATTTGCAGCTCAAATAACTTTTAGTCCAGTGGCTTCCTATTCTGTCTCCTTCTGACTCTGAATGTCTGGGGCTCTGTCCCTAGAATACTTAATTTTTTTTTTTGTCCTCTCTGGTATGAGAGGGATAAATGGTTTTTTTGTTTGCTTTTTGCCTACAGAGGTAGAGGGAGACCTAGGCTGCGTAGAGATTGGTTCTGGGTAGGGCAGGATAAGAGAATTGTAAAATTCTTTACAATTTGGACATTTTCTTGCTCTTAAGAGAACCAGCCAGAATCTGATACCATGTGGGACTGGGAGTATGTGGGGGATGTTTCCTTTTTAGAATTCCTCACACTACTTCCTGAGACTCCCTAAAGGCAGAAGAAATTTTAGGGTAGGAAAGGCTAGAAGGTACCTAATTAGTTTATATTCTTCATTCTCATTTCCATTTTATCTCTCTGTTTCCAGATTCAGGGAATCCTGACTTTAATTATCCAAGTCTTCTTTTCTCCATTTAATCTTAACAAATTTCTAATTAAAGTTACTCTCTCAGCTGGCCAATTGACTCCTCTTTTTGAATTTTTAATTGTTTTTGTAGAGTAAATTGGAATAATAGAATCTTAGAGCTGGAAGGAAATATAGAAATAATTTAATTTCTTTTTCTGGTTTTTGAATAGACTTTGTTTTTTAGAGCAGTTTTTTGTGCACAGAAAAATCAAGCAGAGGGTTTCCATATATCTCCTGCCCCCACATATGCACAGCCTCTCCCACTGTTAACATTTCACATCAGAGTGGGACATGTGTTACAGTTGATGAGTCTACACTGACACACCAATATCGTCCAAAGTCCATAGTTTACATTAGGGTTCACTCTTGGTGTGGTACATTCTTTGGGTTTGACAAACTAATCCCTCATTTTACAGTAAAGGAAACAAAATCCAGAAGATTGTGAAGTGAGTTGTCCCAAATCATACTAGTGAGTGCCAGATCTGATCCAGGAATCAATCCTTTCATCTCTTCTCTTTCTCTCACTCTGTGTTTAGAAAAGATAATATTTGTACATGGTACACGTTTAAGAAGTACTACAAAAGGCTTTGCAGTAAAAAGTCTTCTCCCACTACGGCTGTTCCCTAAATGCAGTCGTTCTTTCTGGATGTTTCCAACTCTAATTGAACTGTAACCTTGAATAACATGCAAAGGACCAAAAGAAGTATCCTTGGGGTGCCTGGGTGGCTCAGTCACTTAAGCGTTCGACTCTAGATTTCGGCTCAGGTCATGATCTTAGGGTTGTGAGGTTGAGCTCCGCGTTGGGCTTCACACTCAGCAAGGCGTTGGCTTGAGATTCTCTCGCTCTCCCTCTGCCTCCCCACCCCCTGCCCTCCCCCCACTGAAATAAATAAATAAACTTTTTTTTTTTTTTAAGTAGCCTTCAAAGCTATGGAAGATTCAAGTGTTAGATGGTACATTCAGATTCTGTGGTATAGTGTAGTGAAAAGCACCTGGCCTTTTGAGTCCAATAGACCTAGGTTGGAATCTGGCTCAAGGGTTGACGATCCATGTGACTTTAGGTGACTTATTTAACACTTGAGTTGTAGAGATGAAACAAGGTAACTTGTGGAAGGTTCATTGTATACTTTAGCAAATAATTAGGCTCAAAAAACTGTCAGTTCTCTTTTGGTTCAAAGAAACTCTTTTTAAAAAAGATTATTTTATGCAATATGCTCTGAAAGCATGCATAGTGCAAAATACTGTATTAGGTAACTTGGCTTGTCCTTTTGCTTCTCACAAGTCTTAATTAAACTCAGTAAGTGCATTAGAAGTTCTGGAACATGACTATCAAAAGGATCACTGTGATATTTTAGAAGACAGCATTAGACTAGTTTAATCTTTAACAGGGGTACAATCAAGTTCCAGCCTGTACTGAATTTCAGTGTTAGGATTTAGTCAGCTTGATTCATGTTTGTATTTCCACACGTATACATCCCTATAAAAGATAAGGCCATAAATTAAGGAGACAGTTCCATTTACAGCTGTATCAGCAGGTATTTAGGAATAAATGTAATATTTGCACAGGGCTGCATATTTTACAAAATATTTTAACATGAATTATCTTAGCTGGTATTTAAGCCGAAGCTTAACACTGGCATTATAAATGAGGAAACTGAATCCTAGAGGGATTTAATTGTCTTACCCATGTTCACTCACTTAATATGTGATTTTAGGCAATCATGTAGGTGTCAGAAACAAAATTCATACCTGTTTTCCTGACTCCTGACTTCCTGGTGCTCTTTCAACTGCAGTGGTCTCAGAGGGATGTGCTTAACCATGCTTAACCGTGTAATGGAAGTCTAGTAAATGAGAAATGGAGTATGTGAGGATTGCTTTCTGTTTGGTTTTGCTTCGAATCAGAAACACATGTTTATTCTTAATACTTCTGACCATTTTGACTCTGGGTTTTTCCTTTCCTTTTTAATTTAAATTTCTAGAGAAATTCAGTCCTTTAAAGATTTTTATTTATTTATTTGTCAGAGAGAGAGAGTGCAAGCAGGGGGAGCAGCAGAGGGAGAGGGAGAAGCAGGCTCCTCACTGAGCAAGGAGCCCGATGTGGGACTCGATCCCAGGACCCCGGGATCATGACCTGAGCCAAAGGCAGACGCTCAATGACTGAGCCACCCAGGCGTCCTAGAAATTCAGTCCTTTAGATATTGAAGATAGGTACTGAATAAGCTAGTACAGTAAAAGCAGACCTCCTTTTGTTCAGTCCACTCTCCCTTCCATGGCTGAAGTTCTATGATTCTTCAGTTAATTAACATTGATTGAATAGCTTCTAGCTACAGCTTAAAAAAGAAAAAAAAAAAAAAAGGAAGAAGAGAAAATACAGAGGGCATTGTAATTTCCCTACAAAAATAGAACTTTTGAGAAAAATAAAAAGCATTCAATGTACTTCATTCGTTCTTTGATTCAGTTAATCAGTCACAAAGAAAAATTTTGCCAAGTACATACGGAATGGCAGATACTGTGCTAGGTTTACAAACACAGAAATGATTAAAAGCCAGTTGCTCCCTTCAGGGAGCTCCCAGTCAAGCAAACAGTTACAGGTAGTGTGTGATCTGTTGTTAAGAGTACGCAGAAACATGTCTCTATTACTTGTTAAGAGTAGTCTCTAAGCTCAGACGAAGGGTTGTGAGGCTTAACCGCAGACCCCTCGTCTCATGGCTGGATCTGTGATAGAAAGCCAGGATGCATTCAGAAAGGACTGTGGAAATTCCCAAGCTGCCAGTGGGGTCATTGGTACCTGTCTGTTTCCTCGTGTGATCTGTTCTGAGCCATTATGATTTTCATAAATCCATACTCACCTCTTATTTTGCCCATCAGCCCTGTCCTACATATTTATATCGGAAAAGCCACAGGTAGACATGGAAGTTCATCTTTTCTTCAAAGCACCATTTTATTTACTCTCAGAGAGGCTTTTTCACACCAAAGAATTGAATAGGTACCTTGAGAGTCTGTCTCTCCCTTCCCTGCTTCAGCTTTCCCACGTCTTGGTATTTTGTTTGGTGATCCCTAGTCTGTACAGATACCTCAAGTAACCTGAAAACCTTTCAACTAAACAGGATTTCATCTTTAAAGTACTAACTTCAGAACTGCTAGAAGAAGGGAAAGCATGTGGGGAGGGTTAGAAATTTTTACAACTTGGTCAGGTTTCAGTGTTTAAAAATTTTGGGGGTGGTGGAGGATTGGTTCATGTTTTTCAACTAGTTTTACCTAATGGCTGAGGTACCAGAATGATACAGAAGAAGAGAGCAAATTTGCACTCAAGTCAGAGGATGATAGATTAGGTACCAAAGAGACCTTAACACTTGATTAATTTAACCTCCTTGTTTTCTAGGTAAGGAAACTGAGACTCAGAGAAGTCAGTTGATTTGTGTTAAGTCCCACACCTGGTCAGTAGAAGTATTACAGGCAACCCTATGTGAAACATACCCAATGGTTATACTGCTGAGAAAAGGGAATGTCAGCAGGTCAAAATAATACGTAAAGTAGGGAATTTTGTTTCAGAACTTTAACTCCCATCCCACTTTGCCTCTAGGTGAGCAGGAAAGAACCCCAACTAGGAGACTATACATAAGCACAGTCCAAGGAAACCCCACAACACCCAATGGTAGGGCGTGGATGCAGGGTGGTAGGGCCCTCTCCACTGTGGTGCCATCACTGCTTCCTCGGTCGGTACTGTCACCAGCCTGGTGTGGAGGAGACTGGAAGGAACTGGCCCCAACAGTTTCTCCCATATATAGTATGACTTCATTGGAAGGACTGGTTTTGTTTGTTTGTTTGTTTGTTTTTCCTAGAGCATTGGTCATTGTCAGTGCTGTCTGCAAGAGATCGAAGTGCAACATTGGTTGAATCAGGGCAGCCTCCTGTGTCCCTTTATGGGTCACTAAACTCCAGGTATAAGTCAATGATCTGGGGAGTCCACATGAAGTGGGAAGTGGCCAGATTCCACTTTGGGAGTGTATATAAGAGGGTAATGTTGGATGTGAGGTGCACACCAAACTTTTAACCTGTATATGGGTTGGGTGCTAGGCAAGAGGTTGGGAGGAGGTCACTGTCCTTGGAAAGGCCTGGCCACAGTATGGCCCTGAAGATCTACTGGAAGGCTTGGTAGAAGGGGGCTATATAATATGCAAGAGTCTCAGTAGGAGGAAGGGAGGTGGTACGGAAGCTGCTGTCCGTGGTGCCGCTCAGAAACTCTGCCCTACTTTCCAGAGGTAGCAGGACTAGAGTTATTAACAGCCCGACAAGCTGGGGCCTACTGATTCTGAGGGAAGATGGCTGGGGTAAAGTTGGTATGGGTTAGGGACTGAAGCAATGAAAACATGCCCATGGGGAGGTGGGTATTGGGAGGCCATGGAGTACGTGCTTTGTTCTTTTTAAAATTGTGGTGAAATACACATGACATAAAATTTACCATTTTAACCATCTTTTCAAGTATATAATTCACTGGCATTAAGTCCATTCGCACGGTTATCGCACTGTCTAGTTCCAGAACTTGTTCATCACCCCAGATGGAAACACCATACCCATTAAGCAGTTGGTCCCCATTTCCCCTTCCTCCCATCCCCTTACAACCACTCATCTACTTTCCGTCTTGTCTCTATGGATTGTGCATGGATTTTATGTCAGGCAGATCTGGGTTCACCCTGTCTATGCCACTTTCTAAGAGTACCTTGGCTCAGCTAACTTTGCTTCTCTGAGCCTGTTTTCCACATTTTTAGAATGGGCATAAAAATTCTTAACCTACAGGACTTGTGAGGAGCGATTGTATATTAAATGTTTAGCTGAATTACCTGGTTTCTTTTCTTTTCTTTTTTTTTTTAAGATTTTATTTATTTGACAGAGAGAGACACAGCGAGAGAGGGAACACAGCAGGGGGAGTGGGAGAGGGAGAAGCAGGCTTCCAGCGGAGCAGGGAGCCTGATGCGGGGCTCGATCCCAGGTCGCTGGGATCATGACCTGAGCCACCCAGGCGCCCCTAACCTGGTTTATTCTTGAATAGACATTGCAATAAATGGTAGTTATTGTTGGCTTCATAGAAACAGTAACAGTGGGTTCATTTAGGTTGTATACTTCTGTAACAACTGCTTGGTCAGCAAACATTCAGGTAATACAACTTAATCATCTATCGTAATAGGTGCTGAAATAGAGAAATAGAGAGGCTAGTTGAAGAGGGGAAAGATAGCTGTGTATTTATGGGCTGATTATAAGCCCTAAAATGCTATTGGAATTTAGAGGAGAAAAGTCATTAATGGTGGTTAGATGCTTACTAAATGTTTAAGTCAGTGAATGAGTGGATGAACAGTTGAACAGTCAAATAAATAATAGGCTTATGGAAAAGGTAGACCTTTTCTATGGCCCATCCAAATCTTTTGAAAATAAATGTCCTCCCATCAGGAAGTTTAAAATGGAGATAGTTTTGGGCTCAGTACAAGGAGAAATGTATTATTAATTTGGAAGGGAGGCGACAGCCTCTGTGTGTCAAGCAGAGTCCATTCAAGTTCTTTGAGATCTCACAGAAAAAATTCATTGATCAATTGTTCCAAAATTCAGTATCAGTACTTGTTCCTTCAGATAAGTATAACAAGAGAACTTAAAAATTGGAGGAATTTATCAATAACAACATATACCCCTGAGTAATGGGCTTGATTGAATTCATGTTAAAGTTTGAGGTGCCAGGGCACCTGGGTGGTTCAGTTGGTTAAGTATCTGCCTTTGGCTCAGGTCATGATCCCGGGGTCATGGGATCGAGTCCCTCGTCAGGCTCCTTGCTCAGCAGGGAGCCTGCTTCTCCCTCTGCCGCTCCCCCCTGCTTGAGCTCTCTCTCTCTCTCTGTGTCAAATAAATAAATAAAATCTTTAAAAAAAATTTGTGGTGCTTTGGCCCAGTCAAGCCAGTAAATAATGGAGATTTAACTCCATTTGGTTTTTGGTTTTTGTACAAAAGATGCTGGTAAGGAAGGATGGCTCCACAGGGATTACTTCTGGGAACACAGACTACAGAACCAAACAATAGGCCCTTACGTTACCTGGGGGAATCTCTTTTTTTTTTACCACTTGTAATTGGTGATATCATAATTAGGCCTGCATATTTCTTGTGAACACTGCCATACAATGCACCTCATTTAGCTAGGCTTATGGAGATTAGATCATGCACAGGAAACTGGCTCCTTGGTTATCAGCCTCCACAGAGGAGCTGGGAGGCTTAAGGAGTGTGAAAAATTAGGGTTGATTTAAAGGGACAGGGTTCACTGGAAAAGCACAGAGGGCTTTCCAGCTTGTGCCTCCATGACCTTTAGTACTCCATAAACAGCACTGATAAAAAATAAATAAACAGCATTGATTTCTACTTCACTTAAGCACAATTTAATTAATAATTAAAATCTGATAGCGTAGACACAGATTGTGATGAATGGAGAAAGATGAACCTTCAGTGATTAATTCTTTTTTTAAAAGATTTTATTTATTTTAGAGAGAGCGAGCAAGCACAAGCAGGGGGAGCGGCAGGCAGAGGGAGAAGCAGGCTCCCCACTGAGCAAGGAGCCCATGTGGGGCTCCATCCCAGGACCCCATGATCATGACCTGAGCTGAAGGCAGACGCTTAACTGACTGAGCCACCCAGTTGTCCCAGTCTTAGCCCTATTTTAAAGGATGAGGAAAGGGAAACTTAAAGAAGCCCTTATTTACAGAAAAATATTGAAAAAATAGAATTTTGTTCTTCTTAATTCTTTAAATTACCTGCTTTGGATTATTATTATTATAATTGGTTTACTTGTTTTATTCTTCTTGGTAGATCACAAGCAATTGAGAGAGAACAACTCTTACTCATTTTTATATTCACTACAATGCCTAGGACAATGCTTGGATTTCAGTGGGTATTCACATAAATGTTGTTGAATGCATTTGTGCTGTCCTTTTTGAAAGGACAACTAAAATGTGTAACATAATTACTGTTAACAAAAATCAGCATTCTTAGATGCTTAACCCTATAAAGTCAGCACAGAGCTAGGTGCACATTGTAATTTCTTTTAACATTTATTGAATTAGAATAGGACATGCCCATATGGCAGTTAGATCTTAAGAGTGACAAATCTAGAGCAAGCTTTGTTTTTATTTTTCAAATCTAGTTTTAAGTTTTTCTATTTGGCATTAATTGCTTGTTAGTTCCTAAGAGCAGGGCCTTCAGCAATTAGAGAATTATTGTATAGATGAATAATAGACAGATTAGCAAGAGACACAAAGGTAGTCAAAAGCAAGAAAGGAAGGGGTCAGGAGATGGATTAATTTACCCATTTTCCCCTGAAGTTCTTCAGGCTGCACACACGGAAGGGCGCTGCTCCAGCTCAGGCTCCCTGTGTTTCAGCCTGTCTGCCAATCTCAAATGGTTTTCTTAGCCTTAGAGCTAAAATTGTTCGGTTTAGAACTAAAGTGTTGCTTAAGATAAAACTCTATGCTGCTAGTAGGTATGGTATTTGATTCCCAGTCCTCTGGCCTTGTACTCATGGTACCTCTCACCATTTTCTTTTCCCTAGGTATACGTGGTTGGGAATGAACCTGTGACAGTTTTAGTGGATTCCCTGCTTCCCGTCCTGGGAGTGCTCTTTTCTCTCTACTGTTTTACCAAACAAAGTGTATCTCACATAAGGTAAAAAACCAAAAAAAACACAAAAAAAACCCATAAAACCTTATTTGTTTATAGTGAAATCTTTACTGTATGTTTTTCTTATTCTTATTTTGAATATAAAACTTAATGCTACTTTGTAATTTTTTTTTCTTTCAAAACCAGTAAAACATTTGAGGATCCTCTTATTCTGCTCATTTGCAAAAGAAAGAGAGCTTTTCAGATTGCAGGGGATTGGATGTAATTTTTAGAATGGCTTTCCTTAGCCTCTGTTCTAGACGTCAGAGACAAAATCCCTGTTTACATGTGTAAACATGTCACTGTTTGATCAGTGAGGAGTACTGGAATTACATGTCTAGGAAGGAGGAAATGGAGAATGGATCATAACCTTGTGGGGAATGAGAAATCAAGTTGGATCTGAATGTGGCACTCTGTCACTTAGACTTGGATTTGGTGTGAGTGCTGCTCAGTGTTGTTTGGAATGAAGGGATTTCTTAATCATCCAGAAAATAATCTTTTGTATTGGAATTTAAGTAGGCTCCATTTTGTGTCAGCTCTGTTTTCACAGATATTTATGTTGTTTCTTCCTCCTTATAAGGGTTTATATCCTTTTTAAAGTCCTAGAGAGTTCTGATTTTTAGTGTTTGGAAATCCCCCACATGTGATCAGATATACAGTAATAATACCTTCTTCATAGGGTATTATGAAGACAGATTATAAAGTGTTTAGCACTGTCCCTGGAAAATCGTAAACTCAATAGACCACTTCCATCATCGTTGTTAAGCGGTGAAGGAAAACTCACATACTACTTTGGACTCTAACTTTTGGCCAGCACATAGGAGCAGTGACAAGAGAGAACAGAGAGGAAGATGGGGACAATAAATATGTGAATTTGGCTTCAAAAAACTGTCCATATAATAACTTATAGTTTTGAAAACCAAATATTCACAGCACTATCATGTCCTCATCAGAGACTGGGAAGGAGGAAGCAAACGTTTATTCCATCCCAATCCTCGTTGACTGGCAGAGATAAAAGGGGCAGAGGAATCAGCCAGAATTTGTTGGTATGCTGTTTCTTGGTCATCAGCTCTTGGTCCCATTGGTAGATGGTTTTATCAGTGTAAACTTTCTTTCACAGTGCCTGATCCAAAGGCAATGCTACACTTGGAATTATTTTTTTTTTAAAAACCATGTGGGGCTCCTGTGTCTTATCATGGTTGCTTCTAGGGCCAAAGATTAGTGAGTTACAGATATTAGATATATCCTGAAATTCACAGGAAGCATAGTTTCCAGTCCTACACTTTAGTAGTACTAGGTGGTTGTGCCAGCATTTAGAATGCCGTGGAACCTGACAGTCTTCCTTTCTTTTTTTATGTTAGCTTGTTAGATGTGTAGAGTAAGATGACAAGCTCATTTATAACTGCTTTTTCTGCCAGGTCACTTTGCCAAGAGATCTTATTATGGATTCTGGGGAAGCTAGAGAGGAAGAAGGCAATTGCCAGCCTGAAAGGATTTGCAGGATTGGACAAATCTGTGTCCTCTCTTCATTCTCTGTGTCAGTTTAGAGCTGCCACTCGAGGTGGCATCATGGTTACCATCAAAGAGGCCATTTGGTGAGTCCACCCCTTCTTTACCCTCTCTCTTCGGACACAATTGCACCCAAAAGGCCCTTCCCTGAATTGTCCACTAAGGGGCGCTGAAAGAACGGGACCTGGAACTTGAAGCAGTTGAGGTGCTGCTATTTATAATCTCTAAATGAAATGTGAGCGCCTTAAATAATCTTGCAGGTTTTTTTCCCAGATGCTAGCTAATAGTAGGTGCAATTTGCTGGAGCCTCACAGGCCCACTTACTTCACAAAGTCTTTGCCAGAGAATCAGAGTAAAGGGCAGTCACATGTTTACCCTCAGCACCATAACGATCCATTTCTCTTTCTGACTCTCTAAATGGTGTATGTGTGTTCAGAGTCAGACTTATTCCTCAGGGAAATTGTCTAATTGCTATCTTTTATGTTAATTTTACGATGGGGGTTTCTTTCTCCTGGAGAGCAATTAGAATATTAGTGGAATGGATCATTTATTTCTCTAACATCTTACAAGTATACTTTAAATTATTTCCTTTTTTTGGGTGATATGTGTAGATATTATTACTTTAGAATGTAAGTTCCTGTTGACCGGAGTCCCATACAGTTCTTAACTGACGGCTCAGATTTTTTTTTTTTTAGATTTTATTTATTTATTTGACAGAGAGAGACACAGCGAGAGAGGGAACACAAGTAGGGGGAGTGGGAGAGGGAGAAGCAGGCTTCCCGTGGAGCAGGGAGCCCGATGCGGGGCTCTATCCCAGGACCCCGGGATCATGATCTGAGCCAAAGGCAGACACCCAACGACTGAGCCACCCAGGCGCCCCAACGGTTCAGATTTTTATGTCACATTCAAAGTGTGGCTGTTTGTTAAGGTGTAAATTTTATTTTTTATTCATGGTTAACTTAGTAAAGTTATAAGACACTCTTTCAATATGATGGACTTGAGAAAAATGGAAAACACACATTGATTGCAAGCAGAATTATCAGTACAAATGCAAGCTACCAATTTCTTGAGAGTTGTTGAGCACTAGTAGGTTTTGTGGTTGTAACTATGCCCCTGAACTGAAAGAGTTTAAAATTTCTTGACATGTTTATTTTATAAAAGCACTTATGAACAGTTTAATCTGGGACCACTTTAGTGACTGTATAGAGAATTTTATAGTCTTTAACTTATCAGTAGTTAAAGCTAATTGCCATCATGACAAGTCTCTAGTGTATATCTTAGTGCATATATGTCAGAATCGACAGTTCTTATTGAAACTATAGTTTCTCTTCATGGTAGGAGAAAACTGAAGAGGCAGTTACTGAATGAATCTCCATCTACTGCCAGAAGCAATGGACCCTTAACTCCAGGTTTCTACATGGACTTCTAGGCATCCACAGTCCCTTTGAAATTATATACAAGAAATTTTTTTTCTGAAAATAGGGTCCATAGTTTTCACTGGATACTTAAGACACTCTATATCTCCAAAAAGTTGACATTCACTATATCAGAGAAGTGTGTGTGTGTGTGTGTGTGTGTGATTTTATCTCTTGTTCTAAAGATCTTGCTCCTGTTGCCAGTCCCCTAAAGGCAGGTCAGTCTCACCGCTTACCATTTACCCTGTCATTCTGCCCAGGAGCCCCAGTAATCAATAAAAAGTTTGTTTAAAGAAACACTAAAAGAGCAGCTTAGATTTCATGATCTTTGGATCCAGAATTTTTTTTTTTTTTTTAAAGATTTTATTTATTTTTTAGAGAGCGAGCGAGAAAGAAACAGCATGAGAGGGGAGAGGGTCAGAGGGAGAAGCAGGCTCCCCGCTGAGCCGGGAGCCTGATATGGGACTCGATCCCAGGACCCTGGGATCATGACCTGAGCCGAAGGCAGACGCTCAACCATCTGAGCCACCCAGGCGCCCAGGATCCAGAATTTTTATTTTTCTGGAACTAAATAAACTACAGTATTTGGAACTGACTCTTTTATCATTGAAATTTTAAGAATGAATGAAATAGAGCTTCGTAAGGTAATTATTGTCATGTCTTTTTAAAAAAGTATTTGAATATAATACTTCATTTTGAAAGGATGGTTCAGAGAAGCTGAGAAGTGACTCTTGGCCATTTCAGTTTTTTTCCTAACGTAAAATGTGATGTAGATACATGACTGATCTGAAGGACGCTGGGAGATTCTGGGATAATATAAGAAATGATCATAAGCTTAGTTTATGGGTTATTTATTTTACTAGAGGAGTATAAAGGCCATGTTACTAGTGAACTGGCAGATTGGGACTTACTGCCCAATGGGATGGCCAAATTAACTTTATTTCATAATTGTACTTTTCAATGATATAAAGCAACATCTGTCATTTTTTTCTCAGTTTAGTCTGAAAACACTTTATTCCTTCTTTAATCACAAGAGTACATACCTTCTTTGTATAACACAAAAAAGCACAGAGGAAAACAAAAAGCAACTATGATCCTAGTCACTGTTAACATTTTTTTTAGTGTTTTGTCTTCTAGTACATCTTTGTGCTTCTATGTTTGTTTACATGAAATAGTATAGTAATATTGTATCTTTGTTTTTTCACTTAATCTGCAATAAAACTAAAACCCTTAGTACCTCATGAGAAGTTTCTTAAAACTTTTTGCAGAAATCATAGCATTGCTTTTAGTAACTTGGCCATATTTTATTACTTGGAAATTTGGCCTACTCAGTTTTCTGAGTCTTTACGCATTTCCGTATTTCTGCTGGTTAGTTATTAGTTGAGATTGACTACATGTTCTCCTGTAAGGATAGTGTCTCTTCCCACTGCCCATAACCCTTCAATGGCTCTTCGAGAAAAAGTCTAGCTTTCTTTGAATGGCCTTGAAGGCCCTCTGTGATCTGACCTTCCTTTGCAGACTTCTTTTTCTCTATTCTTCCTCGGGAACGAGAGTATCTGCATACAACCTATACTTTAATTTCTCCTTGCTTTTTCAATTTATTGAAATAATAGTAATTCCTCAACATGCATCTGCAAAGCCACTTCCTTCATGAGTCTTTTCCCCACTGAGCAAATAACTATGTTATACATGATACCCTACCTTCTGAGAATAAATACTTTTTCAGCATGGAGAAACAGGAAAATAACTTAAACAAATTTTGAGATCTTTCTAATGATTTACTGTATGAAAATACCCTGTTACTTTAGAAGATTATTATGGAGTTAAAAAAAAAAAAATCTCTGGGTGACACTGCCAAGGTAAATCTTTCCCCGTGTTGCAGTGATGAAGATGAAGATGAAGCCCTGTACCAGAAGGTGTCCTCAGAGCAGTGCCAGGTAGAGCATCTTGGGGACTTGTTAGCCCACTGCCAAGAGTGTGGTTTGGCAGGTGACTTCTTCATCTTCTGCTTGAAGGTAAGAACTACATATAGTAAGGACACGGTCAGCTGTATTCTGGGATAGTACCAGGATCCCTTTTGAATTTTCAGGGCAGTCATAATTTTATTATTTTTATTTATTATTATTTTTTAAAGATTTTATTTATTTATTTGATAGAGACACAGCGAGAGAGGGAACACAAGCAGGGGGAGTGGGAGAGGAAGAAGCGGGCTTCCCGCCAAGCAGGGAGCCCGATGCGGGGCTCGATCCCAGGACCCTGGGATCACGACCTGAGCCAAAGGCAGACGCTTAACAACTGAGCCACCCAGGCGCCCCAGGGCAGTCATAATTTTAGCTCCTAAAATTAAGGTCCTAATCTAAGAGAGAAATAATCAGAGGATGTAAGAGTAATTTTTTTTTTTTTTAAGATTTTATTTATTTATTTGACAGAGAGAGACACAGCGAGAGAGGGAACACAAGCAGGGGGAGTGGGAGAGGGACAAGCAGGCTTCCCGCAGAGCAGGGAGCCCAATGCGGGGCTCGATCCCAGGACCCTGGGATCATGACCCGAGCCAAAGGCAGACGCTTAACGACTGAGCCACCCAGGCGCCCCGAGTAATTTATTTTTTAATAGCCTTTGGGTTGGCTTTTCGGGGACTGTGACGTTGAGAAGGTTCCGGCCGGGCCGAGGATGTCGCATCTCCCTGTCCTCCTCCTCTTGGACCATTCCCCGAAGCCCTTCAATAAAATGGTTTGATCCCAAGGAAAAAAAAAAAAATAGCCTTTGGGTTGGTAAAAAGAAAAAAACCTTACCTTCAGCAGTACATGTATGATCGAACTATTTCCCAAGGTAATCTGCCCTAAATTTTGAGAGATGACCAAAGTAGAACTGTTGATCTATGAAAGGGTTAATCTTTGCTCTGTGTTGACAGTAAGTACTCTTTTGAAGTTAATAGCAGGTTTTGCAGTTATGGAGTGATCCTTTATCCTTTCTGACTGTTGTTTTGTCAGGTATTTGGAAAGGAGATTTAGTAGTTCTGCCTTTCTCATTTCATTTTGTAACCACCTGAAACCTTTTCCGGGTCTGTTTCTTAGTGCTGGTGATTGTGCTTCCTCTTGCTCTAATCTCTGACAGCAGGTAGTACCCAGTACTGTAAACAGGGTGATCTCTGATTTTCTATCCTCCAGCTCTGCTTTCTCCATTATTTTCCCTAAATAAAGTGTCTAAGAGAATGTTTGTGGAGTTTAAGGTTGGTGTGGTTATGGGGGAATTGCAAGGAGAGAATCAGGGCTAACACTTCTAGAACTTGAAGTAGGGGCCACTGTTTTGATAACTTTCTCACCTCTTGTGTTCACATTTTAAAAAATGATTCATTTATTTATTTTGGAGAGCACAGAGCCTGATGTGTGGCTCAATCTCACAACTCTGAGATCATGACCCTGAGAACAACCTGAGCTGAAACCAAGAGTCAGCCACTCAACTGCCTGTGCCGCCCAGGCATCTCTTCCTGTATTTACATTCTGTCCCCTTACCTAGCCACTCATTGTAAATAACATTCCAAGAAGATGTGCTCTTAAATGGAGAATTAAAAAAAATTGTTTAAAAAACAAAAAGGGGCGCTTGGGTGGCTCAGTTGGTTAAGCGACCGACTCTTGATTTTGGCTCAGGTTGTGATCTCAGGGTTGTGGGATCAAGCCCTCTGTCAGGCTCTACCCTGGGCATGGAGCCTGCTTGAAATTCTCTCTCTCCCTCTCCATCTGTACTCCCTACCCTATGCTCTCTCTCTCTCTCTAAAGTAAATAATAAGTAAAATCTTTTAAAAAAACAAAAAAATCAGAAGGCTTTGCTCTGGGCCAAGGTTTCTGCACCTTAGTACCATTGGCATTTTGGGCTGGGTAATTTTTTTGTTGGGAGGCCGGGGGTTTCCTGTGTTTGCTTTCTTTCTTTCTTTTTTTTTTAAAGATTCTATTTATTTATTTGACAGAGAGAAACACAGCGAGAGAGGGAATACAAGCAGGGGGAGTGGGAGAGGGAGAAGCAGGCTTCCTGCTGAGCAGGGAGCCCGATGTGGGGCTCGATCCTAGGACCCTGGGATCATGACCTGAGCTGAAGGCAGACGCTTAACGACTGAGCCATCCAGGCGCCCCTCCTGTACTTTCTTGTAGGATGTTTAGTAGCATCCCTGACCTCTACCACTAGATGCCTATATTGCTTCCCAATTATGACAACCAAAAATGTCCTCAGACATTGCTAACTGTCCCCTGGGAAGCAGAAATTCCCAGGCACGGTTGGGAACCATTGCTCTAAACTGCCACTTAGGGGGCGCCTGGGTGGCTCAGTCGTTAAGCGTCTGCCTCGTCTCAGGTCATGATCCCGGGATCCTGGGATCGAGCCCCGCATCAGGTTCCCTGCTCGGCGGGAGGCCTGCTTCTCCCTGTCCCACTCCCCCTGCTTGTGTTCCCTCTCTCGCTGTGTCTGTCTCTGTCAAATAAATAAATAACATCTTTAAAAAATAAAAAAAAAATAAATAAACTGCCACTTACTTTGGTAAAGCATTAATTGTTAAGGAACTTAAGGTTTTCCCTTCCCAAGGAAATTTACAGTGTGAAGTGTAGGGGAAAAGCCTACAAACCCCATAGTAATGAATTATCTATTAGTAGAGATTAAATATTATAGGGAAAAAAGTGCTGAAAGCATTTAATAGTCTCTAAAAAGGGTTTGAAAATGTTACATGGCCTGAGGTCTCAGTTCAGCAGGGCTAGTGGTAGAGATCCTAAAAAATGCTAATAAAGTAAGTAGCCTATCAAACTAGTTCTCTTTGTGTAGGTATGCTTTTTGTTATGAAGTTTTAAATCTTCATATAAATATCATAATACACATATTATTCTACAATTTCCATTTTTCACTCAACACCCTTCTTGAGATCTTTCTTTTGATGTCCATATTGGTCTAGTTTATTTATTTCAACTGCTCCAGTATAATAAATACAATTTATTTATTCCTTCTCTTATTGCTAGACCTTTGTCTCCAAATTTTGGCTATTATAAATAA
This sequence comes from Mirounga angustirostris, assembly GCF_029215605.1. NCBI lineage: Eukaryota > Metazoa > Chordata > Mammalia > Carnivora > Phocidae > Mirounga > Mirounga angustirostris. Next base: position 17,207,589 of record NW_026991724.1, on the reverse strand, counting down.
TGCTACAATGAACACTTAGACTAGTTCTTTACATATACATTGCAAACAGAGTTTTCTCACTGTTGTTGATGCCCTTAGTTCTATGGTTTTTTCCTTCACTTTTTCTTTTCTCCAATGCTGATAGGAGTTGACTCATGTGGCCATGGAAAATGAAGCAGAGTTAAAAACAAAGCCCTTCTCCAGCAAAAGCCTCTTGGAATTAGAGCAGCACCAAACTCTTGTGGAACACCAGGAGCAGAAGCTGCTGGTCCTCCAGCTGTTGACTGTTCTCTGCGAGAGGATGTCTGAGCAGCTATTCACAAACATCACTCAGGTCAGTGGCTGCCACATCCCAGATCCCAGGCTGGTAGTATTTGTCTATTTTGGTTTCTTTACATGCTTTCCAAACAATATTAAAAAAAAAAAATGCTCAGAGAATGGCTTGACGACACCTGCCTCAGTGTTACCTGGAATGCTGCTTAAACCTGCAGAGTACTGAGCCCACGACAGCTAACGGAATCTGCACTTGTGGAGGTCCCGCCATGTTAGAGAAGCTGGCATGTTAGAGAGGCTCCGGACGTGATTCTCATGCAGAGAAAACTTTGAGAATTGTTGTAGATACTGATGTGTTACATTACAGGGTCCTCAAGTTGGGGGGCCAATACAGTTTTCTGAGTGTTCTTCAAAATATGGATGCCCGGCCCACTGCTTATAGAGATTCTGATCCAGCATGTCCTCATTAGCTCCTGGGCATCTGTATTTTTTTAAGCCCCATGGATGATTCTAACATGTGTCAAAAGTTGAGCATGATTAGAAAACTTAAATTTGAAAAAAAAAAATGGCTAATGATAATAATACCACTTTGAATTTCATAGATCTACCTGACAGCCTATCTCCACAGCAGCCTATGAAGTTTTAAGATGTTTTTTAAAATGTTTGAAGGGTAGTATAGCTATGTGAATACTATTCCTGGATCTTGTTGGCTCAGACATTATATTTACTAGCTTTATAAAAAATAGGAAATAAAAGGGGCTCCTGGCTGGCTCAGTCAGTAGAGCATGTGACTCTTGATCTCAGGGTCGTGAGTTTGGGCCCCACATTAGGTGTGGGGCCTACTTAAAAAGAAAAAAAAATTAAAAACAACAACAACAACCAAAAACCCAGGAAATAGAAGTAATAAAGCGTAGGCAATGCAGTCACCATATTTTTACCATTATTACCAGAATTAGTTGTTGCTTGGCTGGTGAATAGTCAGTTGTAAGATGGTATCATTGTCACACTTAAATCTGATTCTTCAGCTCTTTGTATCGCCCTCATTGTCATCTGCCTTCGGGTGTTGCTAAGCAGCGTTTCACTATAGCTCCTGCTGAGAAAATTTGCAGCTGTCTGTCAGCTCCAACTTACGTGCCTGTTTAATGAGAATTATGTTCATGATTTCTTTTTTGGCTTCTTATTCCTTCAGTTCACTGACTCTGTGCTACGCTACCCAGTAGGATGAGTTGTTTCTCCTGTGTTTATATCAGTTCCCTAAAGACTTTTTCACCCAGACCTTATGTTTTTGTCTGAAGATGTTAGTTGGAAGGGAAAATGGCTTAAAAACTATATGATTTGAGCTTTTGCACTTAGCTCCCTTTGCTCCTCATTAAGGAACAATTGTTTTAGGTTGATAGAGAAGTGACTTGTCCCATGAAATTATCCTTCAGCTAAGGTTAAAATGTATCAAGATGAAAAGAACCACAAAAAAATATTAAATTGCATTTAGTAGTTTTACTACTCATGATAATTTTAGTATTTATTTTGAAATACACACACATATGGGTAAGTTATAAATAATACATGTTATAAGTAATTTTGTTAATATCATTAGGAACCAAGATTTTTAGCATAAGAAAAAAAGTTATGAATATAAAATTACAGAACTTGACTAAAATTCCTATAATAGTGAATTTCATTTGGAAGTATTCATATGAACTCACAATTAATTTTTTCTTTTTAAAAATAGATATTCCCTTGATCATTCCACTGTCCATGCCAGGCAGCAGTGACAACCCAGCTACACTGAGCATCCTTCGTGCTGGACTGTAGTTTCTAAATATCATGTCCTGCTGGAAGAACACAAAGCTCGTTGGAGTAAAGGTTCATTCAAGGTCTAGGGCAGGAATTGTCCACTATAAGCCTCAGGGCATCTATTTCTGCCTAAATAAAAGGAAGATGCCTGAGATTAATGAAGTCATATCAGTAGTGTTCAGGAGCCAGCTTGAAAGATCTCCTCTTGGCCACAGATAGGGCATTTTGGGCATTAAAAAGAATAATGCTTGGGGGCGACTGGGTGGCTCAGTCAGTTAAGGGTTAAGGGCTGCCTTTGGCTCATTCAGGTCATGATCCCAGGGTCCTGGGATCGAGTACCATATCGGGCTCCATGCTCAGTGGGGAGCCTGCTTCTCCCTTTCCCTCTGTGTGCCTGTCTGCCTATTTGTGATCTCTCTCTCTCTATCAAATAAATAAATAAATAAAATCTTAAAAAAAAAGAATGCCTGCAATGGATTGAAACACATCAAAGTTATAAAAACCTGAGCCACTGTCTGCTTCTCCCCCCTAAAATCCCTTTTGGACATCTCTGGAAGTTGCTAGGGCATCAAGTCATTATTTTGTAAGTTGATAATGAAAGAATAAAACATTTATCTTACCTTTTCTGTCAGCACTGTATTTCATTGTAACCAAATAGTTGGTGGAAAAATTTTCTTTATATAAGAATCACAGCTAAAATATTCAAAAAGAGACCTACAAATTTATATTTTGCAATCCCTTAATGAAATAATGGATCTAGGTGATAATCATGTCTGCTAAAACTATTAGGGGTACTGTATAATGAATGTAATTAGGCCAAATACATCCAAATCAACTGATCCTTTTTTCCCCAAGCATTTTATTATGAATACTTTCAAACTTGAAAGGATTTTACAGTGAATACCTATATACCTACAACCTAGATTCTACTATTAGGATTTTATTATATTTCCTTTATCACATATTTATGTTTCCATCTGTCTATCCATTTTGTTTTCCATCTGTTTATCCATTTAATTTTTGGTGGATTTCAGGGTCAGTGTAGATATCAGTGTATGTTCCCCTAAATATTTTCAGCCTGGAATGATCGATCTCAACATCACCAGAAGTAGACAAGCAGACATTATGTGTCTCCTAATGTAATGCAATAGGAGGTATGTAGCACCACCTGGGAAGGGTTCTTCCCCCAAAAAACAAACCCCCAAAAGAAGCAAACAAAAGACAAAAAAAGTCCATAAAATGTGATCTGAATCTAATCAAGGAAACTGAGGGTACAGCAATGTTATGCCATGAAGAAGCAAAATCAGCCAATTTCAGAATGTGAGACATTCCACAGTACAGATGACCCAGTTTCTTCATCAAGTAAATGCATTAAAGAAGGAGCAGGGCTTCTGTAGCTTAAAAGAGACCTGTCAACTAAATGCAGTGTGTGGATTCTCATTCAAACATATCAATTGTGTGAGAGGACATTTTTACAACAGTCATGGGCTAAGTATTAGAAAGTACAAGGAATTTTTATCGAGAGTAATCATGGTATGGTAGTTATGTGTTGTTGTTGTTGTTGTTTTTTTTAAGATTTTTATTTTTAAGTAATCTCTACACCCAACTTGGGGCTCAAACTTAGAATCACAAGATCAAGAGTTGCATGCTCTACTGACTGAGCCAGCCGGGTACTCCTGGTATTACAGTAGTGCTGTTAAAAAAGAAAAACTCCTTGTTAGAAATGTATATTGAAGTATTTATGGATAAAAGATTAAAAAGTTCAATAAAACATATTGGCAGATAGTATACGAGAAGATACAGAGAGGCATAAACCATTCAGTGGTCTGTGTATGGATACAGAGCCCTGTACCAACTCCCCAGTTCCTTCATTCCTTTTTTTTTTTTTTAGAAATTTAATTTTATTTAGTTTTTTTTTTTTTAAGATTTTATTTATTAGAGAGTGAGTGAGAGAGAGAGCACAAACTGGGGGAGGAGCAGAGGCAGAAGGAGAAGCAGACTCCCCACTGAGCAGGAAGCCTGACACAGGGCTTGATCCTGGGACTCCGGGATCATGACCGGAGCTGGAGGCAAACGCTTAACTGACTGAGCCACCCAGGCGCCCCCCCACATCCTTCATTCTGCAAATATGTAGTAAAGGCCCACTGTGTGCCACGTTCTCTTTTGGGTACCAGAGACACAGCAGTGAACAACACACATCTATCCTCATGGGATTACATTCACGCAGGAGAGAGAGACAGTAAACAAGTAAGTACCAGAGAGAAATATCAAACAAAGGGGATGTAAAGACAGTGTGGTAGATAGAGTTGTCATGGAGAACCTCACTGGGAAAGTGGCCTTTTTTTTTTTTTTTTTTGCGAGAGAGCACGTGTGTGTGTGTGTGTGAGCAGGTGGGGTGGGGTAGAGGCAGAGGGAGAGGAATAGAGAGAATCTTAAGCAGGCTTCACATCCAGCGTGGAGCCCAATATGGGGCTCGAGCTCACAACCCTGAGATTGGACCTGAGCTGAAATCAAGAGTCGGTAGCTTAATCTCCTGAGCCACCCAGGCGCCCCTCCAGAAAGGCTTATGAGCAGAGATCTGGAAGCAGGGAAGGAGGGAGGCTCAGAGATACCTCAGGGAAGAGTGTTCCAGCTAAGAGGAAGCATGTCTCAAGCGTGGAGGGCTCAGCAAGGAGGCCAGTGTAAATGGAGTGGGATGAGTGAGATTTCCTTTTTTTGTCCTTTCAGAAAATTGCTACCCTTTGCACCTTTCTGTATTTAGATCTCTGTACTTGGCAGAGTAGAAGTGCTTTATATGATTTTTTTCTCATATATTAAAAACGCTTTTAACGTAAGTAACACATGCTCATTGTAGAAATATTAAACAAGTGCATAATATAAGAAGTATGGACTTCTGATTAAAGATAGTATATTGAACACATGTGTTTATCTGCTCCTTCTGGAAACCACAGGGGCCAACAGCAGGAGAGGAGAGATAGCAGATAAAAGAGAGTAACAACATTTGGAAACTGGGAAATAGCTGATCTAGCAACTCCGAAAATGGAGAGCTATGTGCCTGCATGGGAGAAGTCAAGAAGCAAAGCACTATACCTCTATGAAGCTGTTCACATTTTATTTTGAACAGAAAAAGAAAAAAAAAAAGGCAAGCTACTTCTCATTGCAGAACACTGGAATGACTGGAGGTGGTAGATCAGCTGTACAGATGAAGCTGAATTTAGAGCTTAAAACAGGTTGAAAGGCTCTGCAAGGTTCAGTAGACCCCTTGATTCCTTCCTTAAATTTGTACAAACACCTCCCCTTCCCAGCGAAAGCCCGGAGGCATATTCCTGAGAGACGTTGAACTTGGGTGGCAGCAGGAGACTGAAAAACTGGAGCATTAGGTTGCTGTCTGCAGACTCAACAGTGAGGCCTCAGCCCGCTCCCACCTGACTGCCCGGATGTTGGCAGCAGGTTTATACATCCCCATCGGAAGGGGGGAGGAGGTAGGGAATGAATATCTGTAACATATTCAGAACAGCACCTGGTGAACAGTAAATGTTTACTGTTGTTATTAAGCACGTAAACCATTAAATGTGGTTGGCTCTGTAGAGCCACAAGCAGATGGGCAGAAGTGGGGTAGGGCACCGCTGTTTTTCATTATAAGCGTTCAGGAATATTTGGCTTTTTAGATTACATAACATTACAAAAATGGTCAAGTAAAAAGTAAAAGTCTCTCCCTCCTCTCCACAACGTATGTAAATTCTAGAACATGCTTCAGTTACATACCTATCCTTGTGACTGGCAGCCCCATCAGTCACAGGAGATGAGCAGTAGTCGGGAGGAGCTGTTGTCCAGATGGGCATGGTGGTTTTGTTGCTACGAGAAAAAAGCTTGGGGGAAAGGGCACTTCATGGATGACAATAACAGCTGGCTATCAAACCACAGTTTAAGCTCCCAGATGTTTTGTTTTTTGGTTTTGGGGACTTTTTTTTACACACATACAAATATAGAGTTTCTTTCTTAACAAAAATAGGATCATACTGCTTGTTTTGCAGCATCTTCATATATATATATATAGAGAGAGAGAGAGAGAGAGAGAGGAAGGACTTAGAAAAAGTGGAAAGGCTAGATAGTTCTTTTCCAGCAATTGAACAGTACATTTGTGCTGAAGTAGAAGCTTCCTATAATCAAGGGGTGCTTTAGAAAACTCTTTGGAGGCAAAATAGGTGGCCCAAGATGGTAAATGTAGCATTTTCTCTAGAAAGGCCAGTGTCCTTAATTTCTAATATCAGTAAAGTCTTAGGCTTGAGAGGGTGGTGAAAATTGCCATAACCAGCGTTATTCATTTCAGTAAGTGGAACTTTTAATAACCTTTCTAGTTTCCTGCCTTGCTCCAAAGACAAGTGGTAACAAGCCATTCTCCTGACTTTAAGCTTGCAATAAAGACTCATAGCATATCATGTGATTTGCCCAGAGAATTAAACATGCAAGCTTGCATGGTATTTAGAGGCTTATTATTACCTATCTCAGCTGTACCACTTTCAAAATGATTTTTCCCTTTTGAGCCATTAATCCTGAATGTGCGTGCGTGTGTGCATGCTTGCACGTGTGTGCATGCAGATGCACGGATGTGTGTGTGTTTGCTTTTATTCAAAGTTATTTCTACTTAAGGTGATTAATACAAGTGCAGTTAAAATGCTGACCAAATTAATTCCATTTAAAGCTTAGTTAGCCAAATGCTGTATAAAATCTTAAATATGAATAATCTTAATCCTTTAAAAATATTTGATACTTAAAAAAATGACTCTGGATCATTTGTACAGATTGTTTGAGGATTCAGTTCTAGATAAAATTAAGCGCCTCTTCCCCCATTCTTTGCTTACTAGAATCAGACTGTCACAACCAGGTTGGGGCAGGGGAGTCCTCATTAGGAGAAGCAGATCTAGAACCCTCTAAGATGGTCAGAAAGTATCAAATCATTTTTCATTTTAATTTCCTGGCAAAATTCATGAAAAGTCAAGGATGTTGGATTAGTATATTAAAACATTTGGGAAAGTATCAGTGAGGTTTCTCATTTATTGACTGCGTGGCCTTGACCAGCTCACAGATTCTTCACCAAAAAATGAGGACGGGGTGCCTGGCTGGCTCAGTCGGAAGAGCATGCGACTCTTGATCGTGGGGTCATGAGTTTGAGCCCCACATTGGGAGTAGAGTTTACTTAAAAAAAATTGAGGGGGCACCTGGGTGGCTTAGTCTGTTCAGCATCTGCCTTCAGCTCAGGTCATGATCCCAGGGTCCTGGGATCGAGCCCTGCATCAGGCTCCCTGCCTAGTGGGGAGTGTGCTTCTCTCTGCCCCTCTGCCCCTCTCCGTCTGCCCCTCTCCCCACTTGTGCTCTCTCTCTTTCCCTCTCAAATAAATAAATAAAATCTTTATTTATGGCGGGGGGGCAGCGCACACAAGCAGGGGGAGTGGCAGCGGCAGGCAGAGGGAGAGGGAGAAGCAGACTCACCACTGAGCAGGAAGCCTCTGACATGGGGCTCGATCCCAGGACTCTGGGATCATGACCTGAGCTGAAGGCAGACCCTTAACGTGCAGAGCCACCCAGGCACCCCTAAATAAATAAAATCTTTAAAAAAATAATGAGGACAGGAGCATTGACCTCCTAGAGTTGACATGAGATGTAGGTGATACTGTGCACTTAAGACACTGAGCACTATGCCTGTTCTTGCAGGTGTTTGCCTTCATGATGTCGATGAGGAAGAAGATGAGGATGTAGAGAGAATTTTGAGATTCTCTTTCTTAGTCCTCACCGATTCTAAATTCTGTTTCTGTCGCAGGTTGTGGACTTCGTAGCAGCCACGCTGCAGCGAGCGTGTGCAAGCCTGGCCCACCAGGCAGAGAGTACCGTGGAGTCGCAGACACTGAGTATGTCCATGGGGCTGGTGGCTGTCATGCTGGGAGGAGCGGTTCAGGTGAGTGGCAGACATGAGCCAAAGTTGGACGGAGGGAGGAGAGAAGAGAGAAACTTGTTGCTTCCCTTCTTACCCTTGTAGAAAATCAGAATGGATGTTGCACTTAGGGGAACGAGGATGAACAAGTCAGGTGTTAGTAAGAATTCCCTCCAGAGTAGAGGACAAGAAAGTTGTACCGCTTCCACCTCGTCCCCTGGGTAGACTTCACTATCAGAAGGCCGGGGCTCTTTTTGACCTGGCACCACTGTTGGGCATCTCTGGAGAACACTCGCTTCTCTGTTCCTTACTCTAGGGGCTCTCCAAAGCTCAGCCCCTGTCCCTGCTGCTGTAGTTGGGGGAAGATTGTGTAAACTGCTGATTGCTTAGGATTCCATCTGTTTTGTTTTAGCGCAGGATCCATTGTTCAACTCTCAGCATGTAGCATGTTAAAGCCTTGTGTCCAGTGCATGGATCTTTTTTTTTTTTTTTAGATTTATTTATTTGAGAGAGAGAGAGACAGCACAGGTTAGAGGGGCAGAGGGAGAGGGGAAGAGAGAGACTCTCAAGCAGATGCCACCCTGAGCGCAGAACCTGACATGAGGCTCGATCCCAGGACCCTGAGACCATGACCTGAGCCGAAACCAAGAGTCAGGCACTTAACCGACTGTGCCACCCAGGCACCCCGAGTGCATGTATGTTTTACATGCTTAATTTATAATATTTAAATTCATTCACTCAAAAAATATTTATTGCTGGAGCGCCTGGGTGGCTCAGTCATTAAGCGTCTGCCTTCAGCTCAGGTCATGATCCCAGGGTCTTGGGATCGAGCCCCACATCAGGCTCCTTGCTGAGCGGGAAGCCTGCTTCTCCCTCTCCCACTCCCCCTGCTTGTGTTCCCTCTCTCGCTGTATCTCTCTCTGTCAAATAAATAAATAAAATCTTTAAAAAGGAAAAAAGGATAGTCTTTGTTTGCATAAGTTGAGGGTTTTTTTGCTTTTCTCTTATTTAACACTTATAATTTTATACCACATCCCAAATGGAAAATAGAACACAGATATTTCCATTTCCCTTTCTAGAAGCCCGTTGTTGGGGGACGGGCAATGTAAATTAGTCATGTTTTAAGAGAGATTCACCTTACTAATACAAATATATGTCTTTACCTGTCCCTGCCCTTCCATGAGCCATCCTGACTCACTGATTACATCCTGGATTCCTCTGACTTTGCATTTAGTTAAGTGAACTTAAACACGTCACCCTTTACTTTTGCCCTAGATCTGTTAGTTTTTTGTTTTTTTGTTTTTTCCTGTTTGATTAATGGATTCATAAGGGGCTTCTATAGAAATGCTGGGTTTTCTGTTTTTGTATTAGAAAAAAAAGTCATGATTCTTAATTATGTTTTCAGATAGTCATTGTCAGGCAAAGGCCTTTGCTTCAGAGTCTAGATTATACTATATCTACCCCTGATTAGAATTCATTGTTTTAGCTAATGAAACAGAATCGAACAACATTTAAACCTTTCTTTACTTTCTAATTTATGTAATTAAGTTGATTATTAGAACATAGTGTCTGGGAAGAGGAGTTAATTTGGAGAAAGTGTAGGTCTAAGACTGCTAACAAGACAAGTGTTATTCCAAACTCATTTTCTAAATTTCAGGGTTGGTCATCAGTGAAAGTGTGATGTTGTAACTTCCCTGTCCCCTTAGGAAGCAGTTTCTTAACGATGTTCCAGGGCCCATCAGGTCCCCTAAAGCACTGCTGCACAGAGCTGATGTGAGCTTTGAGGCTCAGGGTGGTGGGGCTGGGACTCAAACCCAAATCCTGGGATCTCATACCACATTTTCTGAGAGTATCATAGAGTGAACTCATTCAGGAAATATTTATCATGTGCCTCTTTGTCCTCATGGAGCTTACCTTCTAGTGGCTGTGATTAAGCCAGTGAATTCTTAATTTTTTTAGAAAAGATTCATATTTCTGTATCTCATGTGTTGCTCATTATAAAACAAGCTGTACTGCATGCTGACTTAGAACCAAAATAAAAATACCACTTGTAAATAAATTCAGTGATGTCAGAAATAAGAACTGGACATGTAAACTACTCAGCTAAATATCTGAAGAAACATAGATGATATATAGAAGTAAGAACACAAGGAATAAACATAAGTATTTTTTGGAATTAAGAATTTTTAGGTCAGCATTTTATTGCTGGACCAGACCTTTGGATTCTTCCAAAATAGTGATTCTCACTGGAGCATTACAAGGCAGGATGAGCATTTGTATGCCCCTTAAGTGAGCTTTGTAAAGCCTCATGTGGGACTTTTTCAGTGGACACATGCCCTCCTCTGACTGTCAGTTGGTTCTCATATGTTTACCTCTGCAGACATGCTCCCTTCCACCACTCCCTACCCTTAATCCTATCCTACCCGTCCAACTTCCAGTTCTTAAATTTGAAAACTTGCAGAAATTCAGAACAACTCCCATCTAACTGGTTCATTCCTGACACCCTGAAAGAAATCATAGACGTGGGCTGGCATACCTCTGCTCATTCCACTTCTGAAGTATTCCAGAGACTCTGGAAGAGACACAGCCAGATAAAGGAATCTGTCACTCACTTGTGGGCTTCAGGCCTCAGGCCCTTCTACACAGAATTCTGAAGTCTGGATATGAGATCTGTGCTGAGAAGCATGACAGGAGTAGAAATAAGGGCTATATGGTTAATTCTCAATTTTGATATGGCCTCGGTGACCCTTGAGAAATAATTAATAATGACTCAGTGGTTCCATTTTCTCATCTATCAATTAAGTGAATATTATTTTATACCTCAAAAATTTTTTGAACATTTATGAACAAAATAGTTGGCACCTGTAGTCTTGGATTTCCCTGATTATTTTCATAGTGGGAAATCTATAGGCTTATGAAGCTGAAGGAATGCATAACTTTAATCTTAAGCCTTATAAACTATTTGATTCAAAATCCACCTACTTGCCTATGATGATTAGAGAAGTTACCCAGTTGAATAAGATGAATCCCACAATGACTAAGAAGTTTGAAAACTCGAAGAAAAGATAGTTGGATTTTTTGTTATTAGACTTCCTTTTTTTAACTTAAAGATTTTTATTTATTATTTGACAGAGAGAGAGACAGTGAGAGAGGGAACACAAGCAGGGGGAATGGAAGAGGGAGAAGCAGGCTTCCTGCCGAGCAGAGAGCCCGATGCTGGGCTCGATCCCAGGACCCTGGAATCATGACCTGAGCCGAAGGCAGATGCTTAACTACTGAGCCACCCAGGTGCCCCTAGACTATTTTTTTAGAGCAGTTTTAGGTGCATAGCAAAATTGAGCAGGAGGTAGAGAGATCTCCCACATCCCTCCTGCCCCACAGAGCACAGCCTCCCCCACTAGCAACATTCTGCACAGGAGAGATACGTTTATTACTATCAGTGATCCTACATTGGCACATCATTGTCACTCATAGTCTATAGTTTACATTATGGTTCACTCTTGGTATTGTACACTCTATGGGTTTTGACAAATGGATAATGACATGTATCTATTATTATAATATCATTCAGAATAGTTTCACTGCCCTTAAAATTCTTTGTGCCCTGCCTATTCATCTTTCCCATCAAACCCTTGGCAACCACTGATCTCTTTACTGTTTCCGCAGTTTTGTCTTTTCCAGAATGTAATTTAGTTGGGATCATATACTTTGTAGCCTTTCCATACTGGCTGCTTTCAGTTAGTAATATGCATTTAAGGTTCTTCCGTGTCTTTCAGGTTTGATAGCTCATTTCTTTTTAGTGCTGAATAATATTCCATGGTCTGGATGTACCACAATCTATCTTTCCCTTCACCTACTAAAGGACATCTTGGTTGCCTCTGAGTTTTGGCAATTATGAATGAAGCTGCTATAAACATCAATGTGTAGGTTTTTGTATGGACATAAGTTTTCAAGTCATTTGGGTAAATACCAAGGAGCTCAGTTGCTGGAGCATATGGTAAGAGTATGTTTAGTTTTGTAAGAAACTGCCAAACTGTCTTGCAAAAGTAGCTGTACCATTTTGCATGCCCACCAACAGTGAATGAGAGCTCCTCTTGCTTCACATCCTCACCAGCATGTGGTATTGTCAGTGTTTTGGATTTTAGTCATTTTAAGAGGTGTGTAATTGTATCTTTTTTAAAAATTTTTTATTGTTATGTTAATCCCCATACATTACATCATTAGTTTTAGATGTAGTGTTCCATGATTCATTGTTTGTGCATAACACCCAGTGCTCCATGCAGAACGTGCCCTCCTCAATACCCATCACCAGGCTAACCCATCCTCCCACCCCCCTCCCCTCTAGAACCCTCAGTTTGGTGTGTAATGGTATCTTGTTTGAATTTGCAATTCTCTGATGACATGCGATGTTGAGCATCTCATATCTAATATATCTTCTTTGGTGAGGTGTCTGTCAGATCTTTTGCCCATTTGTAAATTGGGTTGTTTGTTTTATTGTTGAGTTTTAAGAGTTCTTTGTGTCTTTTAGATACACAAAGAACTTTATCAGATGCGTCTTTCGCAAATATTTCCTCTTAGTCTGTGGCTTGTCTTCTTTCTCTTGACATTGTCTTTTGCAGAGTAAAAGTTAAAAAATTTTTAAATTTTAGTGAAATCTAGTTTATCAGTTATTTCTTTCATGGATTTTTTTCCTTTGGTAATTTGTCTAAAAAAGTCAGTGCCATACCCAAAGTCATCTAGATGAGTTTCTCTAATGTTATCTTGTAAGAATTCATAGTTTTGCGTTTTGCATTTAAGTCTGTGATCCATTTTGAGTTAATTTTTGTGATAGTGTAAAGTCTGTGTCTAAATTCGTTTTTTGGCAGCTCTTTCTGCCTACAGATCCTGTCCCTGTGCTATAATAAAAACACCTTCTTGCATTGAAAAAAAAATTTCATTTTTTTGCACATCAATGTCTAGTTGTTCAAGTACCACTTGTTGAAAAGTCTATCTTTTCTCCATTCTGTTAACTTTGCTCCTTTGTCAGAGATCAGTGGACTATGCTGGAATCACTGTCTTGCACACATGAAACTAATGTAATATTGTGTGTCAACTGTACTTCAGTTAAAAAAAACTTAAAGGATCAGTTGACTATGTATAGGTCTCTTTCTGGGTTCTCTATTTGTTCCATTGATCTATTTATCTTTTTTTTAAGAAGAAATTATTGTATACAGTTGAAAAAGAGGCCATACATTGTAGCTATAAGTAGATATTCCCATTTCAGATGCTTAAAGAAAAAACAAATGTCCCTAACACTACAGAGGAATACTACTGAATGAAGTCTGGCATAATGATAACACTCGCAAAATTATCTAAATATCTATTACTATCTATTACTAAAATATATTTCCCAGTTCCACAGATTCCTGATGAAATTGGCCCTTTTCTTAGATAACATATACTTTTATTCTGGATGTACATATTCTCTTCTCCCTTTAAGATATAGTAATATTGGAACGGTCAGTTGTTGTACACATGCAGATAGGTTCACATATGTTGCAAAGCTAAGCAATTTACCTTCTGTCCATTTTGCATAGTTCCTAATTGTTTAAACAAAGAAATCTGAGGGGAATGTATGGTGAAATTCTACACGTACAAGCCTGACATGAACTTCAAGTTTTTATTTACTTGGAAGGAAAGCGGTGGGGAAAATAAACAGTAATAGTTCTGCGGACATAGAATTTAAATGAGAATGTTATATAGGTCCTACAAAGACGGTTGGTTGGTTGGTTGGTTGGTTGGTTGGTTGGTTGGATAATGAAGTGAATGAATGAGTAAGTAATAAATACCCCGCCTTGTTCTAAAAAGGATTTAAGACCTGCAGGTTTTCAAATATCAGGGACTAATGAAGCCCCATATGATAATATTCCTAGTGTTTTCAAACAGAAAAGGATTATCATTGCTTCTTTTTTTTTTTTTAAGATTTTATTTATACATTTGACAGAGAGAGACACAGCAAGAGAGGGAACACAAGCAAGGGGAGTGGGAGAAGCAGGCTTCCCGCAGAGCAGGGAGCCTGATGCAGGGCTCGATCCCAGGATCCTGGGATCATGACCTGAGCCGAAGGCAGACGCTTAACAACTGAGCCACCCGGTGCCCCTATCATTGCTTCTTGTTTCTCTACTCACTGCACATGCATTTTTCCTAGGAAGGCATGTGGCATTATGCACAAAGCTTCTAGAGGGAATAAAACCTTATGTAATTTTCACTCTCACTTTCTGGGAAAAATTCTTTTTCCAGTTATTGTCCCAGTCCCTTCCAGACCTATGGTGTCCTTGAATGCTGACCAGCCACTTTAGAAAATGTAGTTAAAAGCTGCTTTATTTGTTCAGTTGAGACTGTGTGGGGTATTAGGTGAGAGGGTAGAATCTGGAGCCAGATTTACTGAATTCATATCTTACCATCTTCCAGTGGTGTGACCTTGTATATTTTACTTAACTGTTCTGTGTTTCAGTTTCCCCCGTTTATAATCAAGATAGTAATCATAGCTAGGATCATAGGGGTATGACTATGTGGGTATTCTTTTGTTTATCGTATTTTGTCTTAAAACATTTACATAGCATTTACTATATGTCAGGCACTAAGTACTTTGCTAATATTAACTCATCTTTTTTTTTAAATTTTTATTGTTATGTTAATCACCATACATTACATCATTAGTTTTTGATGTAATGTTAACTCATCTTTTTATAGCAAAAGGTACATAGACATGAAAAAAAATACAATAAAAAAGATTAATAAAAGTCAAAATATAATAATCTGGAAAAGAATTTCACCATATGACTGAGCATTAAAATCTGATATGGTAAGAATAGCTGTAATAGGTAAGTGTGTACAAAGGTTGTAAACAGGCTGTTCACAGAAAAAGAAATGCAGACAGCCAATAAACATGAAAGGATGCTTAATAACCCTGGTAGGTAGTCTGGCTGATGCAAATTAAAACCATAAGATAACCATGTTTTTCCCACCAGGTTGTAAAAATTAAGTGTAATCATATGCCTCACTGGTATATTTTTAACTCAGAAAAGTACCTGCTCAGGGTAAGTATTTAATAAGTGTTAGCTGTGATTATTCAACAATAGTTACTGAGTGCTAGACTATGCTGATTACACCATGAATAAGATACGCTTCCTGCCCCTCTTATTGAGATTGTTTCCTTGTGCTCAGGCATTATTAACATCTCTTATATTAATTTCGGTTTGGCATTTTTCATTTCATTTTGTAGTTGAAGTCAAGTGGTTTTGCTGTCCTGAAGCAGTTGCTGCCTTTGTTGGAGAAGGTCTCCGAGGTGTACCCTGACCCTGTCATCCAGGAGCTTGCCGTCGATCTCCATATCACCATCTCTACACACGGGGCCTTTTCCACTGAGGCTGTCAGTGTGGCTGCCCAGAGTACCCTGAACAAAAAGGATCCAGAAGGGGAGATAGAAGAGCAACAAGCCAGTCATGAAAGTTACACTGATGAGTCTCACCTCCAACAACAGCAAAGCCATGAGAAATCCAAACAAACGGGCCTGAAATCTGATGCTCCACTCATTCCTCAGGAGGTCAGTGAACCCAGAACTACTACAAACCAGAAATCTGGAAGTGTAACCACAGACCAGCTCCAGGAGATTCTCTTATCAGCTTACGATCCTCAAATTCCAACCCGGGCTGCTGCTCTGCGAAGTCTTTCCTGCTGGATAGAGCGGAGAGAAACAAAAGCCCTTGAGATGCAGGAGAAGCTTCTCAAGGTGAGTAGAACACACTGGCAAACCATAGGCACACAGAGTGGGGCAGCTTTGCAGGAGACTTGACTGTGTATCAAGCACTGCCCTGGACTACCCTGAGGGAAATTTTAATTGTTCTGAGGAGGCAAGACTGAGACCACTCAGCTGATCATGAACAGGAAAGAAAAGGGGATGGAACAGCATGAGCAAATTCCCAAGAAGCCACCTGTTTTTTCTGGGCCCCTTTTAAGAGGGGAATTGTGCAGAACTGGGCCTTCCCCCGCCCCCCAAACTCCCTGCCTTCTCCCTCCATCACAGTGAAGAAGCTGTGCTTTACTTTGGAGATGTATGTGGGAGAAAATGTATGCTTAGCTGAGGATCTTTTTTCCCTTTTGTGGGAATTTTCCTGACCTCAGTATGGGTAGAGATTAAGAGACTACTGATCAAATCCCAGATCAGTTTCTTGGATAAGTCATTTAAATTTTTTGAGCCTCAGTTTCTACATCTGTAAAATGAGGGTAATAACAATAGGACCCACTTTATGTTGCAAGATGTAGGGGCTCCTGGCTGGCTTAGTCGGTACAGCATACAACTCTTGATCTCGGGGTTGTGAGTTTGAACCCCACATTGGGCATAATGATTACATAAAATCTTAAAAAAAATAAAAGATTTAAAATAAAATAGTCCATGTAGGGGCATCTAGCTGAATTAGTTGGTAGAGCAGGCAACTCTTGATCTTGGGGTTGTTAGTTCAAGCCCCACGTTGGGCGTAGAGCTTACTTAAAATAAATTTAAAAATAAAAATAAGAGACTTTAGAGGGAATGAATGCAGCCCTGCTGACCCCTTGAAAAAAAGAAGTCTATGTAAAACACTAGTTAGAGTGATTGGCACATAATGAGCATCTTGTAAAGGTTCACTGTCATTACTATCATCATCATCATCATCATCATCATCATCATCATCATTATCGTTTCTTTCATATACTTTAGCCATTAGATTAAGAGTTATAATTCTGATTGAAAACATTTATCTTTAGTCACTAAAGTATTAGAACCAATAGTGTCATAATAATAACTGCTGTTGGGGGCGCTTGGGTGGCGCAGTCGGTTAAGCATCCGACTCTTGGTTTTGGCTCAGGTCACAATCTCAGGGTTGTGAGATCCGCCTCTGGCTCTGTGCTCAGTGCAGAGTTTGCTTGAGTTTCTCTATCCCTTTCCCTCTTCCCCTCCCCCCCCAAATAAGTTAATAATAATAATAATAACTGCTGTTTATTGAGCCAGGTCCTGTATCTTTCAGATATTATCTCTAGTCCTCATAACAGCTATAGTATTGGTATTATCCCCATTTTATAGATGAGACAACCAAGGCCTGGAAATGTGCCAAGGATTTGCTGCCTTTGAAATATTGCTGAAAACCTCAAAGTATATATCTCCTTTGAGTAATCATTCAAACATAGCCCTTCATACAGCTATTTAGATGGTGAATGCTATAAACGTCTTTGGAATTTTCTTTAACTTATTTAACCTTCATCTTCTGTGCATGATTGGTCAGGTCCATCAATTATTTTTCCAAGAAATCTCTCAAATATATCTCCGTCTCTTCCTCTTTATTCCCATGGCCACTACCCTGGATTAAGCTTCCTTTACTTACATGATTCCCCACCCCTTCCAACCTGGCCCTCTTTCCAGTTTGACTAATTTAGGTTCTTCCTAACGTGCTGCCGTTGTGAGACCGGCAGCACCAAGTTGGTATCAAGAATCACTGTGCCAGCAAAGGATGCATCACTATATATGGAACAGACACCTCATCCTCCTCCAGATACCAAGCAGGAAGCACATGAGCACATGGCCACTATCTTTCTCTGGCCCTCATACTGGGGCCTAAACTTAACATGTCGCTGTCATGTCTTCTAGATAAGCAGTACCCTCTGCAGTTGACACACCTGGTGCGTTCCTAAATTGTGAGATAATCTGTTGTTTTGAAAACAATTTGTTACTAATGCCAGTTGAAGTGCTGAAATGTGCAAAAGGTTTAAAAAAATAGATTAGAACAGGTTTAGTCCAGTAATATCTGTCACTTGCATTTCCGTATATTTCTGAGTGCAAAAGGATCAAATTATAGCAAATATGCCTTCAATTGGACCTAACCCCAAACACGGCATCTCGTGTGTCTTAACTGGTAGTCTGTCACGACACAGGTGAGAATTGTCCACCATATGGGCAGTAGGGGAGAAAATGTTGAGGATTTTTCTTCCAGATTTTGCTTTCTATGCCTACTTCTGGTATATACTTAGCCACTTCAAGAAGTATCTCCCCCTAACTTGCCACCCTTCTTTAGTGATTATAAAAATGGGACTTCATGGGACGCCTGGGTGGCTCAGTCGTTAAGCGGCTGCCTTCGGCTCAGGTCATGATCCCGGGGTCCTGGGATCGAGCCCCACATCGGGCTCAGTGGGAAGCCTGCTTCTCCCCCTCCCACTCCCCCTGCTTGTGTTCCCTCTCTCGCTGTATCTCTCTCTGTCAAATAAATAAATAAAATCTTTAAAAAAAAAAAATGGGACTTCAAACATATACACTGTTTTCCCTACAAGATTCTATAGTCAGATCCATGTCTAGCTAAGACAAACGAGAAGAAAGGCACTTATTCTTTTGAGGCTGCTCTAAGGGGCTCTCATGTCTTGCTTGCTCTTTGCGAATCATACCATTGCTCTGTTTTGTGGTTCCAGATATTCTTGGAGAACTTGGAGCATGAGGACACCTTTGTTTATCTGTCTGCCATTCGGGGTAAGTTCATCCTGGTGAAAGGACGTGGAGTCTGTGGACCAAAGATTGTAGCACGTGTGCTTGCACGAAATCCCTGCGGTTGTAGAACCGCAAGGTCATCTGGTCCATCTTTCCTCCTAGCTAGTACTCAGTTTAAGTCATAATATTTCTGGATGGTTCCCTAAGGGTTCTAACAGAATTTCAGTGTCTGATAATGATGAGGAGGTTTTTATTATTCTATAGATTAAAGCCCATTTTTTCTCATTCAAGGAGGTGATAAATGGCTCACACATGAACTTTCATTACCTTAACCTTTTATGTACTTGACTACTGCTAGAATGCACCCTTGCTTTCCCTCTAAACTAAAAGAATCTCATAGTATATAATATTTTTCATCAAAATGTTTTTTGCAATAATTTTATTTCTCTTTTGTGATTCTTTGTTGTTCTCCCCATCTCCATTAATTTGTGGATTCCAAATCTTTTTTCTTTTTTAAGATTTTATTTATTTATTTTGAGAGAGTGAGCGCATGAGTGAGGGGGAGGGGCAGAGGAAGAAGGAGAACCAGACTCCCTGTTCAGCAGGGACCCTGATGCGGGGTCGATCCTAGGACCCTGAGATCATGACCTGAGCCAAAAGCAGATGCTTAACCGACTGAACCACCCAGGCGCCCCCCGCATCTTTTTTTTTTTTAAGGTTGTGGATTCCAAATCTACAGAGAGATGTCATGAACAGGGATGTAGAGTATAGGTACCCTTCCTAAAAGGGTGAGAATCAGACATGGTGCGAAGGTCAGTTATCTCACAGCTTCTCTTGGCTCCAGTGGTGGAATGTAATTGTCAAGAGCTGGGAATCTGGGGGTGCCTGGGTGGCTCAGTCGGTTAAAACGTCTGCCTTCGGCTCGAGTCATGATCCCAGGGTCCTGGGATAGAGTCCCACATCGGGCTCCTTGCTCAGCAGGGAGTCTGCTTCTCCCTCTACCTGCCGCTCCCCCTGCTTGTGCTCTTCCTCTCTTTCTGACAAGTAAATAAATAAAATCTTAAAGAAAAAAAAAAAGAGCTAGGACTCTGGGACAGACCACCTGAGTGTACCTCCATTCCTCTGCTGCTCAGCTGTATTGACTTTGGCAAATTACTTAATCTCTCTGGGCTTCAATTTCATATCTATAGAAAGGGAGCTAAATAGAAATGTAAAGTGGTACAGCTAATTTGGACAACTGCCTTGCAGTTTGTCAAAAAGATAAACATAGAGTTACCACTTGTTGCAGCAATTCCACCACTAGGTATGTACTCAGGAGGATTGAAAACATAGGTCCACACAAAACCTTGTACCTGAATATTCATAGCAACACTGTTCATAATAGCCAAAAGGTGGAACAACATAAGTATTCATCAACTGGTGAATGGATAAACAAACTGTACTTTATCCACACAATGGAATATTATTCAGTCATTATAAAAAGGAAATAGTGAAGGGGCACCTGGGGGGCTCAGTCGTTAAGCGTCTGCCTTCGGCTCAGGTCATGATCCCGGGGTCCTGGGATCGAGCCCTGTGTAGGGCTCCCTGCTCGGCAGGAGGCCTGCTTCTCCCTCTCCCACTCCCCCTGCTTGTGTTCCCTCTCTTGCTGTGTCTCTCTCTGTCAAATGAATAAATAAAATCTTTAAAAAAAAAAAAAAGGAAATACTGAAGCATGTTATAGCAGGGATGAATCTTCAAAACATTTTAAGTGGAAGAAGCCAGTCACAAAAGACCACATATTATATGGTTCCTATATATTAAACATGCAGAATAAGGAAAAAAATTGTTTTTCAGAATAGGAAAATTTACAGAGACAAGAACTAGATAAGTAGTTGCCTAGGGCCGGTGGGAAGGGGGAGAGCATTGCGAGGTAATAGCTGAAGCTAATAGCTGAATAGCTAAGGATTGCTTTTTGGGGTGATGGAAACATTCTAAAATTGATTGTGGTAATCATTGCACAACTCTGTCAGTATTGTAGGAACTGTTGAATTGTATACTTTAAATTGGCAAATATTATAACGTGAATTTTATCTCAATAAACTGTTACCAAAAAATTAAAAATTTAATAAGGGTGGGGGAGGGATAAAACTGTCAGAGCTTAAGAAGATACAATGATTAAATGTAATGTGGTAGATAGGATCCTGGAACAGAAAAAGGGCATTCGGGAAAAACAAAGAGAATCTGAGTAAATTATGGAGTTTAGCTGATAATAAAATGTCATTCTTAGTTCATTAATTGTGACAAAGTTACCGTGCTAATGCAAAAGTTAATAATAGGGGCATCTGGGTGTGCAATATATGAGAACTCTCTGTGCTATCTTCTCAATAATTCTGTAAATCTAAAACTGTTCTGTTGTAAAAAGTCTATAAAGGGAGGTTAATATTAGGATTAAATGAGTTAATACCTTGAACGTGCCTAGCACAGGGGCGGCTAGGGGCTCAGTCGGTCAAGTGTCCGACTCTTGATTTCGGCTCAGGTTGTGATCTCAGGGTCATGAGATCAAGTGTGGCCTCAGGCTCTGCGCTCAGCATGGAGTCTGCTTGAGATTCTCTCTCCTTCTCCCTCTACCCTTCCCCCACCCCGGTCATGTGTGTGCGTGCGCATGCACACAAACACCCACCCACCCCCCCACACACACACAGTGTCTCTCTCTCTCAAAAATAAAATCTTAAAAAAGAAAGTGCTTAGCACACAGTAAGTGTTCAAATAAGGTTAGCTGTTATGAATTTAGTGTTATCATCACCATCATCATTATATTACTACTGCTTCTACTGTTAGACTGCTAGATAACGTGGTAATACATGTAGCTTCTCAGATCCAGAGTTTGAGTAGGCAGACGCTATCAGGTAGTTATTGCTATGTAACAAACTACTCTAAGGCTCAGTAGTTTAAACACCCATCATCCGTTATCACTCAGACATGAAGGAATGAACCAATGGAGCTCAGCTGATGTAGGCTGGGTTTGGCCGGACAGTCCTGCCTCTCCCTGCAGATCTGTGGGCCGGTCGCAGTAGCTCTGCTGTGCCTGGTCCTGGTCATCCCTAGCCCAGTGGCCATGCGGGGTGTATTGTGGTGATGGCAGAACAGTAAGAGAATAAGAATAAATTCAAAAGGCCTCTTCGGGCCTAACCTTGGAACTAGCATCCTATCACTTCTGCCTCATTCTGTTGGCTAAAATAAGTCAATGTGGCCCAGCCCTAAAGTAAAGAGGTAGAGAAATAAACTCTTTTCCTTTAGTGGGACATACTGCCAGGTCATAGAGCAAAGGGCATGAATTCAGGGAGAGGTGAAGAACTGAAGACAGTAATGCAGTCCTTCACTCTGATGTGTTCTGTTTGTCTGCAAAAGGCAAGGTCCTCTGTGAACACGAGGCATGCTTAGGTCTTTATTGGCTACTTATTTCCTAGTATAATTTGGGTACGCTCTGTACAGATCTAGTATTTAAAGCTTAAGAGAGAGTGCAGAGGGGATAGCATACAGTGATAAAGGCCAGAGCCTTGGAATTCATTCTTTATTCAGCACACATTTATTCTGCACCTACTATATACAAAACACTTTAACAGCGCGTTGTCATGCCTAAGTTAAAAAGCAAAAAGAAAATTCCTCAGAGGAGACAAAATGCCCACCCAAAGAGGTAAAAGGACAAGTACGTGAGAGGAGAAGCCAAAAGAGTAGAGGGTTTCAAGAAAGTAACTACCCACAGGTGAATGGCAAAGAGGCCTGGAATTGAGATAAACTTGGGGCTCAGGAAGTCACGTGACAATGAATGGTACTTATGGAAGCAAGACAAATCAATGAAGCAAGAACCTCAAATGCCTATAATTAAGAAGTCTCAAAATAAGTCACCTGGCACTTTTCTCAAGAAACTGTAATCCTTGGGGCGCCTGGGTGGCTCAGTTGGTTAAGCGACTGCCTTCGGCTCAGGTCATGATCCTGGAGTCCCGGGATCGAGTCCCGCATCGGGCTCCCTGCTCGGCGGGGAGTCTGCTTCTCCCTCTCCCTCTCCCCGTTTGTGTTCCCTCTCTTGCTGTGTCTTTCTCTGTCAAATAAATAAATAAAATCTTTAAAAAAAAAAAAAAAGAAAGAAACTGTAATCCTGTTATGATAAGTTGTTTCTTGCTGATTTTTTTTTTTTTTAGGACAGCGTTTTTGGAGAAGGGGAGGTATATCGTTCTCATGTGGCAACATTGCTGTTTGGAATAAGCTTCTTAGCTGATTAACCCATTGAGCTCATTAGCCTCTAGGGTCTGCTATAAAAATCAGAACTGTTGGTTTTATGTTTGTTTTTAGTAATTTTAATTGGTGTGCTAATCAGTTAGTAGCTAATTTGGCAATGAAGAACATGGGAGGTAGAGGTGTAATTTCTGTTCTCAGCTCCCCACAATGGACAAGTTTGAATTAATTGATGTTTTGGTGTTTGTAACATGCACTTAGAGGCCAAGGCCTTAGGTGAATTTCCCATTAAGAAAGGAAAGAGCTGAATTTTCCCACCCGCATTGCCAATGTCATTTGCCCAGGCGTAAAGCATGCCAGGAGCCGAGCCATTTTGGACTCCCAGTCGGACAAGACCAGCCTACTTGTAAATGTTCTGCAGTACAAGGGGTGTTGGGCTGTGGTTTGAGCAGCATTTAGTTGTGGGGAGTGTGTGTGTGTGTGCGCGTGCGCGCGCGCGCATATGTGTCTGTGTTTAAAGTTTTCCTTTTCTAGGCTGTCTGAATGTCTCCATGTGAAAATTACAACATATCTTTTGCTTGATTTGTTGATAAGTTGGGTTTCTTTTATCATTTCTCACCAACTTTGCATTCTACCAGCAGAGCAGAGTGGGATTAAATAAACTCATTCATTCAACAGATACTTATTGATACCTGATGTAAGAATTTCCGGTGTGTGGGCGCCTGGGTGGCTCAGTTGGTTGGGCGACTGCCTTCGGCTCAGGTCATGATCCTGGAGTCCCGGGATCGAGTCCCGCATCGGGCTCCCTGCTCGGCGGGGAGTCTGCTTCTCCCGCTGGCCCTCCTCCCTCTCATGCTCTCTGTCTCTCATTCTCTCTCTCGCAAATAAATAAAATCTTTAAAAAAAAAAAAAAAAAAAAAGAATTTCCGGTGTGTGTATTATCTGTGCATCACAACAATCTGAGAACTAAATTCCCTAGGAGTTAAATTTTCGTTTTGTGAAAGACGTGCATCTCCTTTTAATCCTATTGAGAAAGTGATGGTTGATTTAGTTCTCACCACAGCTACTCTGTGGTGGGTTCTCGGTAGCAAGTTCTTCAGGCAGAGAATTATGTACCAAGTTCCAGCCAGAGTTCATAAATAGAAGACCTAATCTTAGACTATGGCCATTAAGTGTCTCTCCTTTTTAGATTATTCTTTTTTTCATTCTTTGTTATATCATTATTATTGTTGCACAAATTAATGCATTTTCATTGTTTTAAAAAATTTAATTGACAAGGAAGTATATAAGGTAAAAAGTAGAAGTCTTCTTTTCCAAAATAGGAGTTAAAATATGTCCTTGAGGGTCCCATAATGTATATTAGATGTTTGAGGTATTTTTCACATTTCAGTTTCGAAATAGATGTTCAATAATGAATATGATAAATAAGTAATATTCTTCTAGTAAGATATTATAGTCAGGTCATTTATCATACTGTGGATCTGCTCATGTATCCTCTCAGTCACTTTCAATTATTTAAAGGACATTTTGAAAGTAACACCAGAGACAGATGCATTTCAGGGATCCAAGGGATCCCTGTCAGTGTCAGAAGGATCTTTGGATAAAACTACCAGAGTCATTGAGAAAGGGAAAAAAAGAAAAACACAAAAAACAAAAACCCTAGGCCCTGAGCCAAGCATGGAGGTGAAAGTATACCCGTGCGTGTAGTGAGGACAACCTAGACGTCTTGACATGCCCAAACAGATCTCACTAACTCTTCTACCCTCTTTCTCTTCAGAGAAGAATTTTCATTTCTGGCAAAAGAGCCAAGGGGAGGGGAAGGCAAAAGGCCCGGAAGGAGGTGGGGGGACGGTGGCTACAAGGTGAAATTGTTTTTACAGAGTTTCAAACTGAGCAGGATTACAAGTCTTAACTTGTCAGAAGCTGAACTCCCTATCTCATTCTCACATTTCTACCTCAAGTAAAGTAAGTTGGGAAACCATTAGCTGAAAATAATTCTATCCCTTGAAGGACCATCTAATTGGATCTGGCATTGAAATTTGGAATGCAGTCTTGTGAAGTTTATCATCTCCATTTATGTCCTTGAAATGGGAAGATTACTTTTATGTCCTGACCTGGTTTTTGTACCACCTAATTAACAAATGAGCATTTAGCAAATGTCTCGCGTATATGCTGCCTCGGTAAATTCTTGAAGTAGTTCTAGGTAGAAGATTATCCCTATTTTTTTAAACTTTTTATGTGAAATATAATTTATACCTACATTCCCCAATTTAAAATGTTCAATGTTTTTAGGATATTTAGAGAGTTGTGCAGCTATCACTACTATCTAATTTTAGAACTTTTTCATCATCTCAAAAAGAAACTCCATATCCAGTATTAGTGAATTTCCATTCCTACTACCCTCAGCCCCTGGGAACCGCTAAACTACTTTTTGTGTCTGTGCATTTGCCTATTTGAGATGTTACATGTAAAGAGTCATACAATCAATGTATGGTCTTGTGTCTGGCTCCTTTCTCTTCGCATGTTTTTGAGGTTCGTCCACGGTATAGCATGGATTGGTACTGACTCCTTTTTATGGCTGAAGGATGTCCCACTGTATAGATGAACCACATTTTGTCCATCCATTCATAAGTTAATGTCATATGTGGGTTGTTTTTACTTTTAAGCTATTATTAATAACACTGTTATGAACATTTATGTATAAGTCTTTGTGTGGACATACGTTTTCATTTCTCATGGGTTTATACCTAGGATTAGAATTGCTGGGTCATATCGTAACTCTGTGTTTAACCTTTTGAGGAACTGCCAAACTGTTTTCCAAAGTGGCTGCCCCATTTTACTTTCCCATCAGCAATATAAGAGGGTTCCAATTTTTCTACATCCTCCCCAATACTTACTATTTCTTGTCTTTTTTATTACAGCCATCTTAATGGGTGGGCAGTGGTATCTCATTGTGATTCTGATTTGCATTTCCTTAAGTGACTGATGATGTTGAGCATCTTTTCATGAGCTTGTTGCCCATGTCTTTACCTTCTTTGGAAAAATGTCTATTTAGATTCTTTGCCCATTTTTAATTTGCGTATTTTGTCTTTTTATTGAGCTGTAAGAGTTCTTTATATATTCTGGAAACAGGTTCTTTATTCACTATATGAATGGCAGAAAATATCCGTGGGTTGTCTTTTCTCTTACTAACAGTGCATTTGAAGCCCAAAACTTTTTACTTTCGATCAAGTCCAGCTCACCAATTTTTCTCTTTATTGCTTGCACTTTGGGTGTCATTTCTAGGAAATCACTGCCTAACCCAAGCTAACGAAGATTTACTTTTGTGTTTTCTTCCAGGAGTTTTGTAGTTTTCACAATTACCTTTAGGGCCATGATCCATTGTGAGTTAATTTTGCAGTGTGAAGAGATTCCCGCTTTATAGCTAAACATTCTGAGATTTAGATAGCAGAAGTCTTTTTTCTTTTCTTTAAGATTTTATTCATTTATTTGACAGAGCGAGAACACAAGCAGGGGGAATGGCAGGCAGAGGCAGAGAGAGAAGCAGGCTTCCCACTGAGCAAGGAGCCCAATGTGGGGCTCGCTCCCAGGACATGACTTGAGCTAAAGGCACATGCTTAGTCGACTGAGCCACTCAGGCACCCTGGAAGTCTTTCTTCTAAGAGGACATAGCAAGCAAGCAGCTTGAACCCTTGTTCATGGCTTCCAAATCTTTCTTTCTCTCTAATACACTTGGTTACTTCTTTAGAACTTTTCAAATAATGGTAGAAATTGGCTCTATTTTTGTGCTTTTAAGATTAAAAACAGATATTATGATTATCAGTAATATTTATTAAAATTGAATAATGCTTAATTATCTAGAAAGCTTTGATTCTGTCCACAGTCCTGAAATATAATAAAAGCAGATATGATAATCCTTTTATAGATGAATAATTGACTTTGCTACAGTTGCAAAAGTCGCGAGGATGGTAGAGATCCATTTCTTAGGGATTCCTGGTCTACTGCACCCTTTTACTGCAGCCCCAGTGATCTCCCTCTAGCTATAGGTTGCATTTCGAGGCCCAGAACACTTGAGTTTTACATTAGCCTCATTTTTCAAATATCTATCCAGTGATTTCCTCTATCAGTTGAAGACTGAAGCATTCAGATTTGCATCAGAATATATTTAGCAGTTTAGGGGCACCTGGGTGGCTCAATCAGTTAAGTGTCTGCCTTTGGCTCAGGTCATGATCTCGGGGTCCTGGGACTGAGCCCCGCATCGGGCTCCCTGCTCTCTCTCTGTCAAATGAATAAATAAAATCTTAAAAAAAAAAAAAGAATTTAGCAGTTTAGTACTTTTACCTGTAAGGAAAAGATGAACTGGCTACTTCGACGTTAGTTATTTTCACTTCCCAAGATTGTCCCGGATAATTGCCATGTAAGAGAAATGGCAGTCAATATTATAGAAGTTACCACTTATTAGGTGCTTATTCTGTCAGTCACGGCAACCTTGCAAGTTCAGTATTAGCCCTAATTTACAGATGAGGGAACTGAGGCTCAAAGCAGTTAATAAACCAGCCCAAAGTAACATCGATACTAAGTGTCAGCATCAGAATTTGAGTCTTAAATCTCTCTGGCTCTGAAGATAATGCTCTTGCAACGGGGAAGAATAATTAGTCCTATTGCACACATTGTTCTTGTTCCTAGGTACAAGGGCTGAGTTCCCAGGTGGTCTTAGGTATGGGGGAACTAGGCCTACCAATGGGAAATGGTTTCACTATTAATCAACCCTTTCTATAACTTAATAATATGCTGATCTCATGTCTGCTTGGGATATGTGTGTGTGTGTGTGTGTGTGTGTGCGTGTGTGGTTTTGCTCATTTGGCAATGTGCACAGTATTATTTTTTTAAGCAATCTTTATGTGTATCTTTGAAATTCGTCTTGCATTAGTGGAATGTGAATGTGTGACTCACACTGCCTGCCTTTCTTCCTGCTGATGATCATGACTGTTTCGGTTCTTTATCCTCAGAGAGTGTGAGTCAGGTAAACACGTAGCTTTCTGTATAGAACTTTTGATATTTGTTCATTTCTGATTCCAGTAAATGACATTTAAAAATAACTTACTTTGAAATGATATAAGGGATGAGGCTGTGGAGAAATCGGAGCCCTCGTACTGTGCTGGTGGAAGCTGTGGAACAGTGCAGCTGCTCTGGAAGGCAGTCTGGCAGCTCTCAAAAAGTCAGACATAGTTACCATATGACCCACCAGTTCCACTTCTAGATACATACCGAAGAGAAATGAAAACAGATGTCTATACAAGAGCTTATATATGAATGCTCATAGCAGCATTCTTCATAATTGCCAAAAAGTAAAGACAGCCTAAATATTCATCACCTGATGAATGGATAACTAAAATGTGGTAGATCTTACACAATGAAATATTATTTGGCAAAAAAGAGGAATAAAGTACTGATTCATGCTATAGAATGGATGAACTTTGAAAACACGGTAAGTGAAAGAAGCTAGACACAAAAGGTCACATATCGTATGATTCCATTTACATGAAATGTCCAGAATAGGCAAAGCCATAGAGAGAGAAAGTAGATCACTGGTTGCCAGAGGATGGGAGGAAAGGGGTGTGGTTGGAGTGACTGATAACGGATATGAGTGATGAAAATGTTTTGGAATTAGATATTGGTGATCATTGCACAACCTTGTAAATATACTAAAAAGCACTGAATTCTACACTTTTAAAATACAATAATATACTTTAAAAGTTCGGAACAGTAGTTTTCATGGAGCCCCTAGGACTCTGAAGGGCGGGTGGACAGGATTTAGATGTGTGGAGCTAGGGTGAGGGAGTCAAGACTGAAAGAAAAGCAGAGGCAGGAGGATGTGCAGGAGTGGGGCAAGTACAGAGGAAGAGAAGCAGTTCAAGTTGTTAGTGGAGCAAAGTGAGCATGAAGGGGGGGAGCAGTGGGATCGGACTGGAATGCAGAAGCTGTTGGAATACCAAGGAAAGGCATCCGAGCTGTTCTGTGTGGGCTCTAGGGAGCCTTTAAAGGCTTGCTGTTGTTGCAGTCCACTGGTAATGTCTTGGTGATGGGCTTCCTGGATTTGAAAGTATCATGCTTGTTGATGGTTATTACTTAAGCTTCCTTTGTTCTTATTTTCACTCATGATTTATTGAGCACCAGAGCTTACCAGATGTAGCTTACATTATCTCATTTACTCCTCACCACAACACTGTGAGTCCATGTCTTCATCTCCCCATTTTTCAGACATAGAGACCAAAGTTCCAGGCTGTTACTATTAAAAGGCCAACCAATGAGGGATGGAGACTGGAATCAACTCCAGAGTCAAGTGCTGCTTTCTCCGAACTTCCCTTCTCTCTCCATTTCGTTTTCTCACCTTTCTTAAATCATCATGGCCTCTGCTCTCACGGACAGTAAATTAAGCCCTGGCAGCGGTAGACCTTGACATTTTCAGCTAAGCATGTAAACAACTTAACTTCTTGGTTCCCAGGGCTCATTTACATCCTATTCGTGGAAGCCAGCAGCAACAAAGGCAGGGTTCAGTACCGAGAAGGCAGTTGTGAGATACTGTGGGATAGTCTGTTGTTTCGATGTCAACTTCACAAGCTGTTAAGGTGTAAGTACTTTCTCTATAGAACAGTTGTTTAAATTTTGCCCTGAAGCCACTCCGTCTTTAGTAAAGTTGGAATTTGAAGGCAAGTTAAGGAAGATAAACTAGTGAGAGAACTCACAAGTAAAATAGCAAGTTCCTCCTTAGACTTATGTTTAAGTACGATATTACTTGACTCTCAGAAGGAATCCATCTGTTTTACTGGAACTGCTCTGAGGTGGCGGTTAGAGGGATGCCCTGCCCTTGCTCTTCTCTCTCAAACCAAACAGCACACAGCCTGCATGTCCCTTTATTTCAGATACAAATTAAAATTCCTAATCTCACCAGATGTGATTAAGATGATCCGTGAACCTGTTCACACACTTAATAAGCCCAATTATATTTTTTATTAACCCTAACATAGTTCCTTTTGTTGCTGAGTCATAAGTTTAACATTTTTAACTGATTGAAGCATCAATTTCTCCTTCTTTGGTCACGTCGAGATCTTGGGCAGTGCACTTGGGAAAAGTGCACGTAAATGGTGTCCGTACAGTTTTGGCTACTCATCTTTAGATTCCTATATTAGACCTTTGTACTCGGTTTTCCTGACCTTGTGGTGTCTCTGCTGTCCCTGAGGAAGCTGGAAGATTGGGAATGAATTGAGCCTCAGGGAATGGATCACAGGCACTGAGCTTCCAAAGACCTAATTAGGTCATCTGTCCTGTCCACCAGCCAGGGCATGATTGCTAAAGTTTTCTTTCTTAGGGGAAGTCTGTTTTTGGAAGCAGGTTTGCACTTGATGTCCAACTTCTATTTTCCATTATTGGTAACCTGACTTTAGATAAGGGCAAAAAAATTATAAAATATCTTTGGCCATTGCCTTTTTTCTTAATGGTTTAAAATGTTTATTCATTCATTCATTAAGATTAATTGAGCACCTACTGTGTGTGTGAGGGTGCTATGCTCAGTACATTGCTGAGCAAAAGTCGTTCCCTGCCTTCGTGGAATTTACATTTGATCGGGGCGGGGGCGGGGGGAGGAGATGGTGGGAGGCAAGTAGTAATCCAGTCATCACATGAACAAAGGTGAAATGTGGCTTTGACAGGTGCTGTGGAGAAAAAGTATGCAGTGGTATGAGAGCCTTTGTTAGGGACATTTTACCTGACAGAGAGGGGAAGGAAAAAATGACCCATAAGCCAAGATCTGGTAGATGATTATGAGTGATCCTATTAAAGAAGGGAGGGAAGAGTGCCCCAGACTAAGGGAACAGCAAAGACGCAATACTGTGGCAAGGAGGAGCCTACAGACAGTAAGGACCACATGAATGCCTATGTTGTATAGGACCGTAGGATCAGTGAAGAAGGGGGTAGGCTGGGTGGGCTCAGACCACTAGTCAACCCCACTCTAACTAGAGGGCTCTGCTTTCTTCTCTTTCATTGAGTCTCCTCTAAGGATTTCATGTGAAAACAAGGGTCTATTGCTTTTAAAACAACAGCAAATCTATCTCTCTAAATCTCCAAACTCTGTTTCAACACACAGCCCTTAACCATTATGGAAAACATCCTCATTGCAGATGAAAAAGGTAAAACCATATGGAGTTGATTGTGGCCAGTAGTTTTCAAATAATTTTTTTTAGCAGTGGAACCCATTTTTGAAATGAGATCTAATGTGAAGGTGTCAAAAACTCAAGTGATTTTTATTTTCTTCTTCACGCCTTTTTTCTTATATTTTTCACATTTTATAGTATGAACATTTATTGTTTTATAATCAGAAGATAATGTTTTTAAATTATGTGGCTGTTGAGAAAAACTGACTTGTTTCATGGTAACAAGGTTCAGGGACTAGCACAGATTGAAACCAATGGCTCCCTCGTTGTAGTACCCCCTGTTGACCTTTTCACAACTAAGGATTACTGAGGCACAGGGTGACCCTGGCTTTTTCACTGTGAAATTGTATAATGACAGCAGAAACCTTACTGACAAACAGATGTTTTTCCCAAGTGGAGCTTTTCTTAATGAAATGGTTGCTTAGAAACCAGACCATACTAGTAAGTTTTCTGTATTTAGTTTATAAAGCGATTCAGTTTGCAAAATTATTAAGTCAGAGAATACTAATCAGATAAAGTTGAACATGCTCTTGTCTTGCAATTCAGCAACCAAATGGTTAAATTAGTGGCAAAATTTCACCCAGATGTGTCTATCCAGATGCTGTTCGTAACAAGGACATACAAGGAAAATGACAGCTCAGAAACAAATGAAAATGAAAACACAACTGCTCAAAAATTTTGGGGCTGCAGCAAAGGTGGTCCTAAGAGGAAAGTATATAGCAATACAAGCCTTTCTCAAGAAACAAGAAAGGTCTCAAATATACAACCTAACCCTACACCTAAAGGAGCTGGAGAAAATTAAAAAAAAAAAAAAAAGAATAGCAAATAAAGCTTAAACCCAGCAGAAGAGAAAAAATAAAGATCAGAGCAGAAATCAATGAAATAGAAACCAAAAGAGCAGTAGAACAGATCAACGAAACTAGGAGCTGCTTCCTTGAAAGAATTAATAAGATTGATAAACCCCTGGCCAGAGTTATCAAAAAGAAAAGAGAAAGGACCCAAATAAATAAAATCATAAGGAAAGAGGTGAGATCACAACCAACACCAAAGTAATACAATTATAAGAACATATTATGAGCAACTATATGCCAACAAATTAGACAATCTGGAAGAAATGGATGCATTCCTAGAGACGTATAAACTACCAAAACTGAACCAGGAAGAGAAGAAATAGAAAACCTGAAGAGACCCATAACCAGCAAGGAAATTGAAGCAGTAATCAAAAATCTCCCAACAAATAAGAGCCCATGGCCAGATGGCTTCCCAAGGGAATTCTACCAAACATTTAAAGAGGAATTAATACCTATTCTTCTGAAACTGTTCCAAAAAATAGAAATGGAAGGAACACTTCCAAACTCATTTTGTGAGGCCAGCATTACCTTGATCCCAAAACTAGACAAAGACCCCATCAAAAAGGAGAATTACAGACCAATATTCCTGATGAACATGGATGCAAAAATTCTCACCAAAATACTAGCCAGTAGGATCCAACAGTACATTAAAAGGATTATTCACCACGACAAGTGGGAGTTATCCCTGGGCTGCAAGGTTGGTTCAACATCCACAAATCAATCAATGTGATACACTACATTAATAAAAGAAAGAACAAGAACCATATGATCCTCTCAATAGATGCAGAAAAAGCATTTGACAAAGTACAGCATCCTTTCTTGATCAAAACTCTTCAGAGTATAGGGATAGAGGGTACATACCTCAATATCATAAAAGCTATCTATGAAAAAGACACAGCGAATATCATTCTCAGTGGAGGAAACCTGAGAGCTTTTCCGCTAAGGTCAGGAACACGGCAGGAATATCCACTATCACCGTTGCTGTTCAATATACTACTAGAAGTCCTAGCCTCAGCAATCAGACAACAAAAAGAAAAGACATCCGAATTGGCAGAGAAGAAGTCAAACTCTCTTTGCAGATGATATGATACTTTATGTGGAAAACCCAAAAGACTCCACCCCAAAACTGCTAGGACTCATACAGGAATTCAATCAAGTGGCAGGATATAAAATCAATGCACAGAAATCAGTTGCATTTCTATATACCAACAGCGAGACAGAAGAAAGAGAAATTAAGGAGTTGATCCCATTTACAGTTGCACCCAAAACCATAAGATACCTAGGAATAAATCTAACCAAAGAGGTGAAAAATCTGTACTCAGAAAATTGTAGAGTACTCATGAAAGAAATTGAGGAAGACACAAAGAAATGGAAAAATGTTCCATGCTCATGGATTGGAGGAACAAATATTGTTAAAATGTCTATGCTACTTAGAGCAAATCTACACATTCAATGCAATCCCTATGAAAATACCATCACCTTTTTTCACAGAAATGGAACAAATAATCCTAAAATTTGTATGGAACCAGAAAAGACCCCAAATAGCCAGAGGAATGTTGAAAAAGGAAAGCAAAGCTGGTGGCATCACAATTCCAGACTTCAAGCTCTATTACAAAGCTGTCATCATCAAGACAGTATGGTATTGGCACAAACACAGACACATAGATCAGTGGAACAGATTAGAGAGCCCAGAAATGGACCCTCAATCCTATGGTCAGCTAATCTTCGACAAAGCAGAAAAGAATATCCAGTGGAAAAAAGACAGTCTCTTCAACAAATGGTGTTGGGAAAATTGGACAGCCACATGCAGAAGGATGAAACTAGACCATTTCCTTACACCATACCCAAAAATAGACTCAAAATGGATGAAAGATCTAAATGTGAGACAGGAATCCTTGAGACTCAAAATCCTTGAGAACACAGGCAGCAAACTCTTTGACCTCAGCTGCAGCACCTTCTTCCTAGACACATCACCAAAGGCAAGGGAAGCAAGGGCAAAAATCAACTATTGGGACTTCATCAAGATAAAAAGCTTTTGCACAGCAAAGGAAACAGTCAACAAAACCAAAAGACAACCGACAGAATGGGAGAAGATATTTGCAAATGACATCAGATAAAGGTCTAGTATCCAAAATCTATAAAGAACTTGTCAAACCCAACATGTAAGGAACAAATAATCCAATCAAGAAATGGGCAGAAGACATGAAGAGACATTTCTGTGAAGAAGACATCCAAATAGCCAAAAGACACATGAAAAAGTACCCAACATCACTCGACATCAGAGAAATACAAATCAAAACCACAATGAGATACCACCTCACACCAGTCAGAATGGCTAAAATTAACAATTCAGGAAACAACAGATGTTGGCGAGGATGTGGAGAAAGGGGAACCCTCCTGCACTGTTGGTGGGAATGCAAGCTGGTGCAGCCACTCTGGAGAACAGTATTGGAGGTTCCTCAAAAAGTTGAAAATAGAGCTACCCTATGACCCAGCAATTGCACTACTGGGTATTTACCCCAAAGATACAAATGTAGGGATCCCAAGGGGCACGTGCACCCCCATGTTTATAGCAGCAATGTCCACAATAACCAAACTATGGAAAGAGCCTAGATGTCCATTGTCAGATGAATGGATAAAGAAGATGTGGTGTATAAATATACAATGGAATATTATGCAGCCATCAAAAAATGAAATCTTGCCATTTGCAGTGACATGGATGGAACTAGAGGGTATTATGCTAAGCGAAATAAGTCAATCAGAGAAAGATAATTATCATATGATCTCACTGATATGTGGAGTTTGAGAAACAAGGCAGAGGATCATAGGGGAAGAGAGGGAAACATGAAACAAAACAAAACCAGAGAGGGAGGCAAACCATGAGACTCTTAATCTCAGGAAACAAAGTGAGGGTTGCTGGAGGGGAAGGGGTGGGAGGGTTGGAGTGGCTGGGTGATGGACAATGGGAGGGTATGTGCTATGGTGAGTGCTGTGAATTTTGTAAGACTGATGAATCACAGACCTGTACCCCTGAAAAAAATAATACAGTTTATGTTAATAAAAAACATTTTAAAACAGCCTTATTAAACTACAAAATATAATACAGAAAAATTGGCAGCAGAAAGGACAAGCATTCTGTAGAGATAGAAAGTAGATTTGAGGTTGCCTAGAGTTGGGGAGTCTGGGTGGAGAACGAAAATGGCTGCTAATGAGTAGGAGGTTTCTTTTTGGAGTAATACACATGTCCTGGAATTAAATAGTGATGCTGGTTGCACAACTACATGAATATAATAAAGATTACTGAATTGTACACATTAAAATGGTGAATTTACGGCATGGGAATTCTATCTCTTTAAACCTGTGTTTTTTGCAAGAGGGACAAGCAAACAGTTAATGCCTGACTACATAAAGAGCCTATAGAGGTTGATAAAAATATCCAGTACATAAATGGATAAAAATAAATAGGCAATTCGTGGTAGAGGAATAAAAGTAATAAAATTTTGGTAAAATATTTTTTTAATAAGCAAAGAAAGGTAGATTAAAATAATAATTAAACGTAACTTTGTGTGACATTTCAAAACACACAGTTTTGTTTTGTTTTTTAAATGAGAATACCCAGGGGCGCCTGGGTGCCTCAGATGGTTGGGCATCTGCCTTCAGCTCAGGTCGTGGTCCCAGGGTCCTGGGATCGAGTCCTGCATTGGGCTCCCTGCTAGACGGGGAGCCTCCTTCTCCCTCTGCCTCTGCCTCTGCCTCTCTCTCTCTGACTTTCATGAATAAATAAATAAAACATTTAAAATAAATAAATAAATGAGAGAATACCCAGTGCTGGCCGAGGCACACTTGATCCCTCTTGGTAGGAAAACTAATGGGGACATTTTTGGAATATAGCTTTGAAAATGTTTATGTCCTTGGAGCCAATTATTTCTCTTTGGGGAATCCACCCTAAAAGTGTAAGTAGGAGGTGGGTGCCTAGCATAGTTCTGTCTAAAAGGTCTATGGAACTTTTTCCACACTGAATAATTACGCAGTTAGCTCTTGGGCCTGGGCGTAGCTCCCAGTTGCAGAACCTAGTGCTTTTCGCAGCAGGGCTCACATGTCCCTTCTCCAGGAAGCCCCACCCCTGCCCCACACCCTTTTTTTGACTCCTCTCTCCCTATGCTCTCATTATTCCCAACTTGCAGTATCAACCACACTGTCTTGTAATCATTGGCCAATTCGTCTCTTTCTCTAGACAGATACTGTCCTATTATATTTGTATCACTTAGTAACAGTATCTGGCACATAATACACACTCTATTAATGGGTGAATGCATGAAATAATTCTTCCTGTTGCCTTTATTTAAAGATGTTTTCCAAACATTATGATTTATGCCATAGCTGCAGAGTACTTCTGTATATTCTTATATAACCGATTTGGGTTTTTTTTTTACTCCTCCACCCCCTTTTTTTAAAGTAATCTCTACACCCATGTGGGGCTCAAACTCATGACCTTGAGATAAGAGTCGTGTCCGTCACTGACCGAGCCAGCCAGGCGCCCCCATCTCCATCTTTTTTTTTTTTTTTAAAGATTTTATTTATTTATTTGACAGAGAGACACAGCGAGAGAGGGAACACAAGCAGTGGGAGTGGGAGAGGGAGAAGCAGTCTTCCTGCAGAGCAAGGAGCCCTATGCGGGGCTCGATCCCAGGACCTTGGGATAATGACGTGAGCCTAAGGCTGATGCTTAATGACCGAGCCACCCAGGCACCCCCCCATCTCCGTCTTTTTAACTGAAGTAAAATTTGAAAGAAATACCTTCTCTTTCTATCATCCTTATTATTATTACTTATAATGTTACTATTAAAGTGTTCAGTGTTATCATTGGACCACCTCAAATTATTTAGTGTAAAAGGGGTGCCATCTGGGGCAATAAATTCCCCCCATTCTCCCTCCCCTTTTTAAAAATATTTATTTCAGAAAGAGAAAGAGAGAGAGTGCACAGGTGAGGGAGAGACAAGCTGAGGGAGAGGGAGAAACAGACTCCAATTCGATCCCAGGACCCTGAGATCATGACCTGAGCTGAAGGCAGCCACTTAACTGACTGAGCCACCCAGGCACCCCTCCATCCTCCCTTAATAAAACAAAGTTGTCCACAATAAAAACTGTGTGTGCGAGAGAGAGAGAGAGAGTGTGATTCAAGGAATGGTGTACGAATGAGAGGGCACTAAAATGTTTGTGTTGATTTCAGGTGATTTTTTAAAAAAACTGCTTAACTGGGGTATAATTCATATACCATACAATATGCCCTTTTTAAGTGTAAAATACGGTAGCTGTTAGTATATTCACAGAGTTGTGCATCTATCACCACAATCAATTTTACAGTATCTTCATTATCTTAAAGATTATCTCCCCTTCACTCCCCAATGCTCCCATACCTCCCAAAGGTGATTTTTATTTCACTTTCTTCTTTTGCTTTTCACTAGTATTAGCATCTTTTACCGTGACCATGTATTATTTATACCACCAGGGAAAAAAAAAAGTCAAGTTCTTTTCATTGTGCAAGCAAATTTTTTAAAGGTTTCTCCTTTCCCCTCTATTTATGGGTGCCCTACTTAGCGCAGGGATTTTAACCTGAGGGCTGTGTGGACTCCTAGAGGGTCCATGAAAAGGTTTATAGGCGGAGTGTTTGTTTGTGTATGTGCCTTTATCAGGGGAGAAGGGACTCTTTGGGTGAAATTTATAGTAGCTCTGCCTGGTTTCCATGTGAAACTACAGTTTAAGTCCTACACGTCACAGTTACTGATTTGACAACACTTCTAAGCAAGTCCTAGCCTGGAGTGCCTGTCACAGAGACTTGCCTACTCCTCTCATCAGGACTTGTGCTAGGCTTAACGCAGGAAAAAAGGAGCATTTCATTAGCGTCTGTGTCTTGCCTGTGTCACTGCTTGGTGCCCAAAGCACAGAGCAAGTCTCCTAGCCCTGAGACTCCAGAGAACATGAAAGATCAGCCCTGTCTTGTTGGAGCTGCAGGCCAGGTGACAACTCCCCGGGGAGCCTTCGGTTCCCTCAGAACGAGTGAGAGCCTGACGCATCAGTCAGCTCTGCTGATTCTGCAACTTCTCTTCGAGTATGCTTGAGGTGAAATGCCAGTAGAAAACTTCGGAAAAAATGAGTCTGCAGTTTAGTTAGTATTCCTGCTACTAGGACCACCCATCTTGGGTGTTAAGAGGTGTAAAGAGTTTTATTTTCTTACCAAGATTCAGCCAAAAGAGAACCACTCACTATTTTATGGGAAATCGGAAGTCCCTTTTTTCTTTTTACCAGTAAATGTTTTGATATCATAAAGAGAATGTTGGGGCGCCTGGGTGGCTTGGTTAAGCGTCTGCCTTTGGCTTGGGCCATGTTCCCAGGGTCCTGGGATTGAGTCCCGCATCGAGCTCCCTGCTTCTCCCTCTCCCTCTGCTTATGCTCTCTCGAACTCTTTCTCTCTCTCTTTCAAATAAATAAACAAAATCTTAAAAAAAAATAAGGAGAATGTTAATGTCCTTTTTTACTCTTGGAAAGCTACATAAAGAGAATTAAATGAATGACATCCTGCTTCTTTAGTTCTCACCCTGGAACAGCTGAAATGTGGGTTTCTCAGAATGCGTAGGGCAGTGATTACCCTGAAAGCAGAGGTAATTGCTGTTTTCCTGTCCTTCCTTCCTCACTTCTGCCTTCAGCCAGTATGCAGGCAGCTTTGTTCGAATTTCTGCACATACAACAGAACCCTTGATGGTGGCGGCGTTCTTGCGGCTCCGTTTTCGTCAGCTCTCTGTCGCCCACAGGTGTTTGATAGAGGCAGCCCTGACAAGGTGGACTCTAAGCTTTTGGGGGCAGTTTTGAATTTTGTTTATTTATTTATTTGTTATCTCGCAGAATACGAGATTTAGGGGGCTTGCAGCGTCAAGTAGAGTGGAGGTGTTTGGGGATCACTGGTGAAAAACTGGAACTCCTGAAATTCCAAGTTCTCAATTTCCTTTTATACGGCTTCTCTGTTACCACTAATGTCAGCAGCATCTCAAGTTAGAATCATTTGTGAATTTCATTAACATCACTCACCTCCCTTTGCGACAGGCTAAATAAAGATACCAAGTAGGAATGAAGCAGTCCCTATGAAGCCCCACTAGACAAACTGTAGTCTAGAGAATTCAGGCCTTTCTCTTATGGGATGCAGTGTGCGGAGTGCCTCTTCTTCCTCTGACCTTGGAGTTCAGTAAAACGTAAATTGTATGGAGTAAGGCTGAGAGCATATACGTGAAAATGTAAGGTTCGCTACCTTTGGGGTTAGGATTTTCAAAGCTAGTATTATTCCAGCGGTTACTTTCTCCCAGGGACTGCTGCCAGGGGGCCCATGGCGTAGCCGAGTGCAGGTTTGCAATTCTGCTCTGCCATGTGCCAAATATCTTGGGTCATATTTTTCACCCATCTGTTCCTCAACTTCTCCCTTCATAAAATTAAGAATAATAATAATATCTACCTCAAAGGATTGTTGGGAGCATTAAATGGACGAATGCATGTAAAAGTGCTTAGAATGGCCTGGCATGTTGAAAACATTCAGTATATATTTGGAATCC
Organism: Mirounga angustirostris; assembly: GCF_029215605.1. NCBI lineage: Eukaryota > Metazoa > Chordata > Mammalia > Carnivora > Phocidae > Mirounga > Mirounga angustirostris. The sequence continues at coordinate 17,168,254 of NW_026991724.1, read as the reverse complement.
GTCTTTGCTATTAGGTGTTTGTTTACTGTAATAGTATTTTGTGATCCAAATGGCTTCCAGCAAGTATAGTTAACTATGAGCAAATATAGATGCACTCCTTTTAACATTTCCCCTCCAAAATGGGAAGTAGAAAACAACTTAAGCAAAATACATTGGCATTATTTTAGTGTTTGAATGTATTATTATTATTTAAAGATTTATTTATTTATTTGAGAGAGAGAGTGAGAGCACAGGGTGATGTAGGGGTAGAGGGAGAATCTTAAGCAGACCCTGCCCTGAGCCCAACGTGGGGCTTGATCTCATGACCCTGAGATCACGACCTGAGCTGGACGCTTAACTGACTACACCACCCAGGTGCCCCTCGAATGTAATATTTAGATCCTGACTTAAAGAGGTAGACTCTAGGTATGGTTCTCACAAATCTTTAGCTGTTGACCGTGATAGTGTATTAGTCTAACCGGGTTTTTTCTTCAGGCCTGGGTAACACTCACTCATGTTGAATCTTTATAAATTTGTTGGGACTCTTGCTAAGTTGTTGCCACACTTAGCACAGCTCTGGAGCTGTAGAGAAACTTAACATCGAATTGGCATCCAGACGTTGTCATTTACTCTAATTACAAAGACAGACCAGCCGTCCAGTTAAATTCCCCACACTTCCTTGATTTAATAACCAACTTCCCCAGTTTGTGCAAATTCCTGGATTCTTGGAGCTGAAATTATTGTTGGCTTTCATCATAATGAAAGATCTCAAAAGTAACAACTGAAGTACCCTGCTAAGGGTATTTTCTTTCTCTCCAGGTTTTAGCCTTTTGTATCTTTCTGTCAGAGAGCTGCAAGAGAGGATAGGCACAGAACGGTGAGGGTCTTTTCGTAATCCTTTCTGTAAAAGGAAAGTTCTCCTGTGCCTAACCTCTTCTCTTACCCATTATTGTTCTTTCACTGGGCTTCCTCTATAGGTTAATATGCTTTTTATATTCTTTCTAGTTTTTAAAATAAACTTACTTTTATTAATTACTTTGAATGTAGTTTGTAATGAGTAAAAAAGCTTATCTCCTGCCCTGCTTCTTCCCCCTCACAGTTCGAGTCCCCAAAGATAACCATTCCTTTTCCACCCCTTTTTAAGTAGTTTCTTTTAGTGATTACCTTCCCATTTATAAATAAAATGCTCACACATATATTTTTTTAAGATTTTATTTATTTATTTGACAGAGACACAGTGAGAGAGGGAACACAAGCAGGGGGAGTGGGAGGGAGAAGCAGGCTTCCCGCTGAGCAGGGAGCCCGATGCGGGGCTGGATCCCAGGACCCTGGGATCATGACCTGAGCCGAAGGCAGACGCTTAACGACTGAGCCACCCAGGCGCCCCTCTTTTTTTTTTTTTTCTTTTAAAGATTTTATTTTTAAGTAATCTCTACACCAACATGGGGCTCAAACCTACAACCCTGAGATCAAGAGTCATATGCTCCACTGACTGAGCCAGCCAGGCGTCCCATATTTCTCTTGATTTAAAAAACTTTGGGCATTATCTACTCATTTTCCATATGTTGGATGAGGATTTAACGCATGCACACATGTACACACATGCACACCCGCACATGCACACGCATGTCCCTTCCCTCCCGCCATTGGCACATCACGATTTTTGGCTACATCTTTGGGCTGTATTTACTGTTGACTATTTGGGTATTGTTCATTGCTGAGCCTAGTTCAGTCTTCCTTTGACACCTCTCCCATTCTCTTTATTCTTGTTTATGGGTTTATACCCTTTTTGTCACTTAGTAGGATTTCAGGAGGAAGAGAATACAGACGTTTGTGGTCATTCTACAACACTTGATTGCAAATTCTTTTTACACTCTTGTCTCTAAAAGAAGCTGGTCTATTTTAAAAGACCATGTCCCTTATTACAGACTTTTTAAACTTATATTTGTAAAATTTATATTTGATAGATAATATATCAGATGGTTCAAAGTTCAAAAGGTACAAAAAGATACAGAATAAAAACTTTCTTCTCTCATATCTTTCCCCGTTTCCCTCCCCAAAAACAACCAATATCACGAGTTTCTTGTGTATCCTTCCAGAAATATTTTATGAGTGTATATTTCCCTTTTGTACAGAAATGGTTGAATTCTATACACATTGTTTTGCACTTTGCTTTTTACCTAACAGTAGATCTTAGAATTTATTCCATAACAGTTCTTAAAAAGCTTTTTTATTTTTTTATGGATGCATTGTATCCCATTATATGAGTGACCACAACTTAATCAGTTCTCTATTGATGAATATTTAATTTGTTTCCAGTCTTTTCTTTATCAATCGTACTATAGTGATGATTTTGTACATAAGTAATTTTCTATTTGTGCTAGTATATCTGCTAGGACAAATTCCTAGAGTTTCTGGCTTGACACAGAACTTAGAATTTTAGGCGTAATATATTTTCTTACACATGTTAGACAGGTTCTGTGAAATGTGAAATACTTGACTTTTTTTTCCCCATTCAGATAACAAATCCTTTTCTCCCTCTGTCCACCTTCACCCTACAGGGGCAACCAAAATAGATTTGAATACAAAAGGAAGCTGACATTTTGCTTCTGGCACTGGATTTCCCTTTATATTTAAGATGAGCTGTTATTTTTTCCCTTTTTCTTCTATTCTAGAAACCTAAACGGGTAGATATGAAATAACTTTTATGGTTTTTTTAATAATAACTTTTTGGGATATAATTTATATACCATACAATTCACTCATTTAAAGTGTACAATTCAGTGCTTTTAGTATATTCACAGAGTGTGTACCCATTACCACAATCAATTCTGGAAGGTTTTTATTGCTCCAGAAAGAAACTCCACATCTATTAGCGGTCACTCCCTATTTCCCCCTACCTCCTGCAGCCCTAGGTAACCACTAAATCTACTTTCTGTCTATTCTGATTTGCCTATTCTGGGCATTTCATGTAAATGGAAGCACACAATATGTGGGGTTTTGTGTATCTTACAGTTTTGTCAGCAGAAATACCTGAGAAGTTTGAGGGAATAGGTAGTTTTCCAGGTTGATGTGGGTATTTTGGGAGGTAGGTTGTTATGTGCCCAGGAGAATGAGGCAGGTTAGTTTTAAAGTGGAGATTGGCTTAGCAGGTTCTTAGGATAGAGCCAGTCAGCAAAGACATTTAAACTATCCTACAATGCAAGAATGTTGTATAAGGTAAGACTATACCTAGGCTCCTTTTACTTCTGGAGGTCTGCAGAATCACTGAACACCTTGCTGAGGAATCGTCTTGAAGTCAACACTGTTGGGATTAGAATATATTTCCGGCTTTGCAAGGAAAGTCTTTTGGGGAGATAAATGGTGGCTTCACAAAGTTGTCTGTCTCTATTTTGTTGCATAATGTACTTTCATTAATATTTTTTCACTTGAGTTAATTTGCCTATATCCTATGCTTTGCCTGAAAATACAGATCAGAATGTTTTCATGAACCCTGGCCATTTTAGGGTCACCTTTATCTTCTATGTAACTTATCTGTTAGGCCACATCTTGAAATATGTAGTCATTTTCCTGCGATCCGAGCAGGAGCAGGTATTTCTCACACAGTCATTTGGTTCTTTTTGCCAAAGGGATTGATGTGTTGTGTTTCCTTGAAGCCTGTGCTGACCCAGAAATTACCCCATTTTTAAATTACAAAGGAATTATCAAGTGCGAGGGACCAAGGGTCATGTGAAGGTTATGGCTGTGCTTCCTCAGTTGTCAAAATTCAGAGAGTTTTTCAAATAAGAAACAAAAACAGCCACACAGAATTTCATCTCTTTAATTGTTATGCAGTCTTAACCATCATGTAAGCAGTCTCACAGCTGCTTGCTCTAAGAGTAAGGAGGGAGCTGTCCTTGTCCTCTAGGGATTTATAAACTCCTAGGTAGCAGCTGTATCCTAGAAGGTAAAACTCAAACAGTCAGAGGGCCATTTGGCAGCAGTTTGGGAAAAAGGCCATCAAGAAGATAAACAATTGCTATCATGGGACTGTGGGAAGCAAGGAAACTGGGCTTTGCTATTGGCAACCTTTTAATGCAAGAGTGGAAGAATTTAAAGCTCCCTAGTGGAATTAAAAGTTTGGCATTATAGGCAAAGTACGTAAGTACGTAAATAAATAAAAATTTCAAAAAATTTTTTTCATCTGAAGAAGGATGTGTTAGGATTCCTTTGGACGAAAAAAATCAAACTGGCATACACATAAAAGGATATTTATTGATTTATGTATGCAGAGAGTCTAGTGGATGGAAATACTGTTGGATCCAGAGGCTCAAAGTGTGACATCAGGTCTCTTCCTTTTCTCCTTTCCTCTCTTGGCTTGACCCTCTTCTGTGTTGGCTTTATTTTTGGGTGTGTTTTCTCCACATAATGGCCACAGGCAGCTCCAGGCTAGTAACTTCAACAGTGGGGGCAGGGAAAAAGAGCTTATCTTTCCCAGTAGTTCCAATGTGGGCTCCAGAATTGAGTCTCATTGCCCAGTCCTGAGCCCATCATTGTGTGGGCATGGGTTGGAATGTCCTAACTGGCCTGCCTGGGATGTGAGTTTACACATGGAGGGAGAGAAAGTGGGTAGTTAGCTCCACTCAAACCACAGAGACTAAGGATAGGAAAGGGATAGTTCCCAAAGGACCACGAGGTTTTGCTAGCAGAAGACAGAGTAGATGCTGTGTGCAACCAAAATGTATGTCTGCTACAGAAAGGAAATCAAGAGCTCATTTGGTTTTGAAGTATATAGCAGGATATATTGTGAGAAGTAAATAACTATTTTCTGCTAAAGATTAATGAGAGAAAATAGGCATAAGTGATAGTAGGAGGGACTTAGAAATAAATGTTTTTCAGAAAAGCTAGATATAGATCAAAGTTTTATAAACCAAATCCCATTTTCCCACCGATTTCCATTATGAAGTCACAACTATATTCCTAAAAGGAGACAAACTTCTGATGAAAAGTAGTTATGATTGCCATAGATCTATGATGTATACCAGGCCTTTTTATCAGTGATACAGTGGCTGCCAGAACTGCACTTACCAGCTACCAGTTCACTTCTGCTTTGCACTCTTTGGAAGATTTGGAAGCTGTTTCCTTTCTCTCCCTTAGTAAACAATTTATCTTTCTCTTAGCCACAGATATTTTCCCCTATGCTAAAATATCTTTAACTCCACCTTGGACCTCCAAGAACTTCCCCATCATTTTGCATAATAGAGCTAACTACAAGTGCACTGTCATACTGTGCCAACAGGGAAACTGTCTAATTCAGGTTCTGCCACAGCCTGAAACTTCCTGAAGAGAAGAGCTTCTGCTTGTGTAAAATTGGAGGCCACATAAAGGAAGATGTGGTTTAGGACCACATACAGGGACTTCCCAGGCTTTTTGGAAGCAATGAAAAGATAGGGGTGGAGAAGGCAAAAAAGAGGCAGACAGGTGCAGCCCTCAGCAGGTGCACTGCCTTTGTGTATATCTGATTTAAATAAGAGAATGGAATCACAACCTGTAACATAGAAAATAAGGGCACCTGGGTGGCTCAGTTGGTTAAACGGCCGACTCTTGTTATCAGCTCAGATCATGATCTCGGGGTCCTGGGATCCAGCCCAGCGTCCATCCGGCTCTGCACTCAGCAGGGAGTCTGCTTCAGGATTCTCGCTCTCCCTCTGCCCCTCTTCTCTCTCTCTCAAATAAATAAATCAATCTTTTTTTTAAAAAAGGAAATAGTATGTAGACTTTGCCTGCATGAGTATCAAATTAAAATGGAAGATTGGTAAACTCAGATGAAAAATGATTAAGGATTTCTTAAGCATTTCTATTACTCTTTACCCGTCTTCTCTTTCTTAATTCCTGAAATTTATATCAGGACCGTATCTTTGAACCTTTTAATTCATTCAACAAATAGTTACTGAGCACCTGACATGTGCTGGCACTCTTCTAGACATTGAGGCTACAACAGAGAACAACAACAACAACAAAAATCCTTGACTTTGTAAAGCTTACATTCTAAGGAGGAGAGCAGTCAATAAACAAACAGATACTGTATATAACATGCCAGATAATAATAGGTGCTAAGAAGAAAAGTGAAGCAGGGCGAGGGGGATAAAGAGTGGTAGGGGAAGGAGGCTGCCATGTTATATGTGCTAAGTATGATATTTGAACAGAGACACCGTGGGGTTTGGGGAGCAAGCCGTAAGGCTACCTGGAAGAGGAGCAGCCTAGGCAGAGGATACCAGGGGAAGACCATGGGCCTGGAGCAGCTTGGTCTACTCTAAGAACAGTGAGTAGGCCAGAGTGTCTGAGGACAGTAAAAGATGGTAAAAGTGAGGTCGGAGAGTGAACAAAGGCAGGTGGGGGTGGGGGGTTGCTCATATTCAGGGGAGAAGGGAAACCACTAAGGGCTTTGGGCAGAAGAATGATGGGGCCTGACTTGTTTTAACCAGATGGTTCCAGCTGCAGTGAGGGTATAGGGTAAAATCAGAGAGACCAATTGAGGAAAAAAAGAAAAGCAGCAGGCCACACATGATGGACCAGAGTAGTTGAGGTAGAGGTGATACAAAGGAGCATTTTCCTCCTGAATATATTTTGAGACCTGTATTTCCTTCCTTTGTTTTTCTTTTCTTCTTCCTTACTATTCTTTAGAAGTCTATAACATTTTCCATTCAAGTAACAGAACTTGTATTAATATAGTTTTGAGACCAGGGGCTTTATTTCTGATCCTATCTTGGGTCATATCTACCCCCCCTCTCTCCACCTCTGTGAAGTTTGCCTAATATGGGGCGGGGCTCAGATAATTACCCATCTAGGAGGTACTGGCATGATGGCAGAAGGGATCAGCACGTACAGCAGTCCCCACTTATCTGCACTTCTGCTTTCCACAGTTTCAGTTACCTGCGGTCACCTGTGGTCTGGAAGCAGATAAACCTCCTTCTGACTAATCATCAGAAGGTCAGTTGTAACCTGTCACAATGCCTGTGTCTTTTACCTCACTTTATCTCATCACGTAGGCATTTTATTATCTCACTTCTTTACAAGAAGAAGGGTGTGTGGAGTACAATAAGATATTTTGAGAGAGAGATACCCCATTCACATAACACTTATTACATTATATTGGTATAATTGTTTTATTTTATTATTAGTTATTATTGTTAACTTCTTACATTGCCTAATTTATAAATTGAACTTTATCAAAGGTAAGTATGTATGGGAAGAAACATAGAATATAGATTGTTTGGAGCTATCTGCAATTTCATGCATCCACTGGGGGTCTTGGAACCTATTCCCTCCAGATAAGGGTGGCGGGGGGGCTACTCCCATACTTGGAATATGGACTCAAGAGCAGGACCTTCCCCATTTCTGATCAGGGAACTCAGCCATAAATAATCATGGGTCTCCTACTGATCACGCCCAGAATGCTCTGAAGATATTTCCTTGTGGAAATTACTCTCCTCGTTGACAGTTTTACAGAGAATAATCATATTGGAAAAGAGAACTGCAGCAGAGACAGGATATTCGACTGATATGCTGGCAGGGATGATGCTAGTCAGAGAACCTTAGTCTCAGACTTGGAGGGCTCCCTAGAGGGTATTTAATCTAGTCTTCTCCTGCTGCTGTGTGAATCCCTGCCACAATATGTAATCATCTAGCCTCTGCTTTTAGACTCTAGAATCCATAAATCATAGAATGTCAGTGCTGGAAGTGATCTTAGAGATCGTACAGGACTGAGACCGGAAGAATCCAGGCGTCTGAACTCCCAGACCCATGTTCTTTGCACTCACTGTGTTGTCATCCAAATAAAGGGCAGCCCTTCCTGGTAGAATTGCAGAGGTGGGTTTAAGTGTCTCAGTGTTGATCCCATCACAGGTTGTCTGGGTTTATTTGCCTTCCAATTTTAAATCATAATCCTTTCTTTTTATTTTTAACCCCAGGGGTTGCCCTGCTCTCAGATGCATACCCTGAGAAAATCTTGCTTGGCTTGTTGGCTCAGTATGACAGTGATGAAGACAAGCACACACCGGAGACCAGAATGAAAGTCGGGGAAGTCCTGATGCGAACTGTCAGAGCATTAGGTGAGTTTTCCATCGTCTGGAAAAGGGGGCAGTATGGCTTTGGAACCAAAGTCTATGTACGTTGGAGGTTTCTTATGCTCGCACAGTGAGGACTGTTTTGGGGCTGAGATGAGCTACACCCGCCAAGGGCTTGGCAGCAGTAGTGCCCATTTTCCTACCACTGCTTGGTCTCCTCTCCTGAGCTATGTTGGGACCTGATTTTCATTGGAGCTGGAATGGAAAGTTTCACACTTGCTGAGCAGCAGCAAGCATAAAAAGAAGAGGAATGTCAGACAGGGAAGGCATAGCACCAGCTCTTGTTGAATGGCTACTGTTTGCCAGGTTGTCTGCAAATATAATCCCGTCTAATTTTCCCAATAAATCCTATAGAGAGGCTGTTGTTAGACCCATTTATAGGTGAGGAAATTGTGGTACGGAGACCTTTAGCAGTTTGTCCAGGACTCATTCAGCTGGTAAATAAAGTGGTGCTAAGAATTGAACCCACCAACTCAAAGGAAATTGCTCCAGACTGCATAAGCTGAGAGTAGTAAGAGCATGAGCTCTTGAGTCACAGTGCCTGGGTTCCAATCCCAAACTGCTGCTTGTTGGCTCTGTGACCATGGGAACGTTTCTTAACCTCTTGGTGCCTCAGTGTCCTAGTGTATAACGTGAAGATATTAATAGCACTTATGTCATAGGGCTCTTGTAAGGATTAAATAAGGTAATAATTAGAATAGTGTTTGGCATACAGTAGAGACTCAATAAATTTTTATTTTTGCTAAGAAGAAAGATTGCTTTCTTAATTTTTTAAAGATTTATTTGAGAGAGCACGAGCACACAAGCAGGGGGAGGGGCAGAGGGAGAGGGAGAAGCAGACTCCCCACTGAGCGGGGAGCCCGATGCGGGACTCGATCCCAGGACCCTGGGATCATGACCTGAGCTGAAGTCAGACGCCCAACCAACGGAGCCATCCAGGAGCCCTGAAAGATTGCACTTTTTTTTTTAAAGAAAAGAAATACTTTATTATTGAGTGCCCTTAAGGGACTAGAATATGAGATACTGGAGAGTAAGGACAAAGAAAACAATTGTTCACTCTAAAGGTAGGGGTTAAATTAAGATATACTAATGAATTTCTCCATAAGCCAGTACATATACTTTTGATATTTTTATATCGAGCTGTATAACATAGAATTAGGAGGGGTTTCTTTAACTTGCATTACGTAAACTTAGCCACGGACTGCTATACTGAGTATAGATAGCTTGAAGCCTTGAAATAAGGCAAACCAGTCATTTAAGTGTGGACCAGTGGTATACAGTATCCATTTAGTAATTCCACCATGTATCCAATAGCGTGTGACCTAAGGCAGAAAAAGAAGTGATCTCAGCTTTAGTTTGGCTAATTTGCCTGCAATGAAGAAATCACACTGAATTTTTCTTTCACCAGCATTCAAAGGATTTACAAAGATTCTGCCTAACCATGCATCATTTCTTTGGACATAGCCCTGAATTTTCCTAGTTTCTGGGTGTCCCTCCTGGCTAAAGAAGAGGACCTAGATCTCTAACCACTTAAATTTTTTTATTAGTGAAAGAAGAATATCATGAGAGTGAAATTTTTTTTAAAATGTTTTCCACTCTTTAAAGAAAGACCAACTTTCTGTATTTGCCTTAGTCCTAAATATGAGCCTGAAAACATACCAGACAACTGCACCATTACAAGAAATCATTCTCTCACAGGAGGTGTGAATTTTAAGCTTAAAGTATTGCAGGGTCAAGTGCAACCTCTGACTTCTATTTGCATGTATCATTGGGATTATCAGAGCCAAGAAGGAATGTATGCCATACACAGAGTACATCAGCATAACATGTATTTTTTCTTTGTAATTTCTGGTAAACCTCTACCATTGGGATGATGAACAATGAAAATACACATTTCTCAGTCTCTACTGGCCAGGGGTAGAGGTGGAGATGAAGGACTGGGTTGAGTGGGAGAGGGGCCTGACTCCTCCTTACATGTTCCTATAATTAGCCCAATTTCCAAAACAGTCTTTTGGCATTTCAAAGGAAACTCCATCAATTCTCAAAGTTCTAATGTTTCTGTAGCCTACTCTTCCAAGGAGCCAGCCATAAGACATTGCCTTAGCTTTAACTGCTAATTTCTAATTCATATTACCAGCTTGTCCAAGTGCGTAGATGAGGTGGCTTGTTGAAATCCTTTACGTGAAATTAAAGCCCATTTTTACAGCGCAGCCAGTATTCTTAGTTTACTAGTGATGTGGAAATCCTTGTGAACAGCTACTCTGTAAGACTTCCCTAGAAAGTACCCTCGTTTTATTGGCCCAGGCCTTGCTCTCTCCCCACCCCAGCGCTTCTTGGCAGCAGGGGGAGCCCCACAGAACAAGGCCCACAGGTGGGAGCCCGGCGCAGGACACAGAAAGCTCCTCTTGGCGTCATGTCTGGTTCCCTAACCATGCCTGCTTGTCGTCCTACCACTAGACAGTGGTGAAAAGCAGGAGCTTTACTTCTTTCCATTTTTAAAAACTAAGCTATCACATACACACAATGACGTATATAAAGTACACTCACGTCAATATAGAAAACTTTGGTAACCCATAAAGTCTCCTTTTGTCCCTTCCTAGTCTATACCTGCCCCAGAGGTAAGCACTATTCTAACTTTTTACCATCATCAATTTCTTTTGATTGTTCTTGAACCTCATTTTAATGGAATTAAATCTCCATATTTAAGGCATGCTAATAGATCTAGACACGTGGGTAAATTCGGGTCCAATCTGGGGGATTAAGAATACTTCATAGGCATGATGTATACTGTCTTTCCTGTTGTGTCACAATAGGAGGCACATAATGTCTGGTTTTCTCACTTTACTGATGTTGAGATTGATTAGTGGTGTTTCTGGGCAGGTACATCTGTTATAAACTTCCGCATCAACCTTCCTCCTCGTGCTTTTAAGTAACTTTTGATAATTGTAGCCTAGATCCATTATTTCATAGGGGTTATATTTTTTTTACACATTAAGAAAATGGGTACAGAGAGGGTTACTAATTTGCCTAATGTCACACAGCTAATTATGGTGGATCCAGAATTTGAATCCAGACAGTCTGACTCCAGACCTAGTCTCTTACCCAAAACACCCTTGCATCCTGAACATTCTCCCATGTCATTAAGCATCTTTTTCCTGTCATTAACATGGACATTTTCCACATCCTCTATAATTTTTAATGATTACATGATATACCATTTGAATGTACCATAATTTTTTCAGCTGACCAACGTACAGGTTGTTCCAAGTTTTTGCTATTATGATTTACATTAAGATGAATATTCTTGTAGCTAAACTTTGTGCAGATTCATGATCATTTCCAAGGAAGAATTTCTAAAAGAAGGATTTGTTAAAAGTATGTGCATATTTTGTTTTTATTTATTTATTTATTTTTAAAGATTTTATTTATTTCAGAGAGGGAGAGAAAGAGAGCAAGCATGAGTAGGGGTAGGGGGAGAAGGAGAGGGAGAAGCAGACTCCCCACTGAGCAGAGAGCCTGATGCGGGCCTCGATCCCAGGGTGCTGGGATTATGACCTGAGCCGAAGGCAGACGCTTGACTGACTGAGCCACCCAGGCTCCCCAAAAACATGTGTATACTTTTAAAGATATTTATTGCTAATTTGTCTTCCAGGGAGACTGTGCCTGTTTATTTATTTATTTATTTAAAATTTTAATTTGAGTATAGTTGACATACAATGTTACATTAGTTTCAAGTGTACAACATAGTGATTTGACAAGTTTATACATTAATCTGTGCTCACCACAAGTGTAACTACCATCTGTCACCATATAACACTATTACAGTATCATTGACTATATTCCTTATGCTGTGCCTTTTGTTCTCGTGATTTACTCATTCCGTAACTGGAAGCCTGTACCTCCCACTCTCCTTCCCCCATTTTGCCCATCCCCCTGAGATTGTGCCAGTCTCAATTTCAGTGTTTGAGAATATTTGTCTGTACCCTCATCAGTACTATATATGCTATGTATTACCATTTTTTATGAAACACATGTATATAAAGAAATGCTATCTTGTTTTGATTTCCATTAATTCATTTGATAAGGTTAAACATTTTTCATGTATTTATTGGCTAAATTGTATGTGTGTGAATTGTCTGGTCCTGTTCTTTCTCCTTTTTTTTTTTTTTTTAAGATTTTATCTATTTATTTGACAGAGAGAGATAGAGAGAGCACAAGCAGGGGGAGTGGGAGAGGGAGAAGCAGGCTTCCCGCCGAGCAGGGAGCCCGATGCGGGGCTCGATCCCAGCACCCTGGGATCATGACCTGAGCCGAAGGCAGACGCTTAACGACTGAGCCACCCAGGCGCCCCTAATTTCTACTTTTCAATGTAGAAAATATTGTGGAAAGATCTTGGTTTAGTTTCTTTTATTTAAGGAACTATTTGGTTTTTTATTGTACTTTTAGAAATTGAATCTTAACACATTACAAAATTACCAGTCACTCCAAATGTTTCTCCATATGTTTCCTCCTATATGGCCCAATGTTGATGTTGACAATAACCTGGGGACCATTATATGTCAATGCATTTTTTAAAACTTCTTTTAAAAATATAACAGTGAATTACTGTGCCCAAGATAATGAATTGGTAATTGGGACATTACTTGAAAAGTAGAATTAAAGCAAAGGGAATTGGATACATATATGAGGGTATTTCCTTCTGAGACTGCCCTGAGCATTATTCTGGATCTGATGTAGACTACACAGCTTTCTCACATATGCCAGATGCCATGTCTGCTTTCTCTTCAGCAGGGCTGAACAAACATTACCCTGTTCTTCTTTGTTCTTTAGATTAGTGATTTTCCAATAGGGGAGTAGGGGAAGACTTCTGCCCCCTAGGAGACATTGGCAATATCTGGAGACATTTTTTTTTTAAGATTTTATTTTATTTTTTTTTTATTTGTCAGAGAGAGAGAGAGAGAGCACAAGCAGGGGGAGCGGCAGGCAGAAGGAGAAGCAGGCTCCCTGCTGAGTGGGGAGCCCGATACGGGACTTGATCCCAGGACCCTGGGATCATGACCCGAGCTGAAGGCAGCTGCTTAACCAACTGAGCCACCCAGGCGTCCCTCCGGAGACATTTTTAATTACTACAACTGGGGGCATGGGGATGTTACTGGCATTTAATGGGTATAAGCCAGGGATGCTCCTAAACATCCAGCAATGTATAGGACAGTCCCTTACAATGAAGAATGAACTGGCCCAGAATCTCATTAGGGCCCCTTGTTGATACACCCTGTTGTAGAGCTCATGTGGACCAATCTGTTTCTGCTTTATAACATTACTCATATGTGCTAGTTAGATCCAGGACTGCCACATACAATTATGCAGGTTGTTCACAGCCCCCTAAAAATTCCAAAAGGCATTATTGTATGAGTGGTGTACCCTGGAGTTGTGCAGTACTCAACCTGCGCAGTCATCCTGGTGGCCTTGATTAAATTCTAGCCTATCCCCTGTCTCTGTTACATTTTAGGTTGCCATCTCACTAAAAAGTTATTCATTCCTTTCTGTAATGTATTTATACATCCTTTCAGATGTGGAAGCTTCTGCACATGGCTAATCTTACCTATTTTTTTTTTTAAAGATTTTATTTATTTATTTGAGAGAGAGAATGAGAGAGAGAGAACACATGAGAGGGGATAGGGTCAGAGGACGAAGCAGACTCCCCGCCAAGCAGGGAGCCCGATGCGGGACTCGATCCAGGGACTCCAGGATCACGACCTGAGCTGAAGGCAGTCGCTTAACCAACTGAGCCACCCAGGCGCCCCTAATCTTACCTATTTTATACCAATCTTATGAGCATAATTTTTAGTGATATCTTTTCTGATGTCTGCTGAATTTGGGAATTGTCCTTCTTCAAGCCTGTGGCCACCGTTGAGGTGATTATATATGCCTTCTACCCTTTGTTGCCTTCCTTTGGCATTTAATGGACCATAATATGAGCTCAAGTAGATTTTTAAATTATCCCTTATATTTAGGGAAGATTTTGTATACTTTGCTAATATTTATTTTATATTCTAAGGAAAAAGAAAAAAACAGATGAAATTGCCTTTTATTTGTATGTGGCTCTCATTTGAATCCAAAGTTGGATCAGAAGTCCTTGATGGAAAAACAGTTTCCACCTCTTCCCATAGTAATACCCAAATGTTCTCTGAATTCTAACTTAATTTCCTCCTTTTTTCAAGTTCTAAATCATATAAATTCCTGGGTTATTTGGTAGCTCTTATTAATGCTCAAAGTTGTATGTGTATCTTGAGTATCATTTTTTTTTCTTAATTTGGGGGTATCAATGTAGTTCAGTTCAGAAACATTTTTTTAAAGATTTTATTTATTTATTTGAGAGATAATGAGAGAGAGCACACAATCAGGGTGGAGGGGCAGAGGAAGAGGGGGAGGCAGACTCCCCTGCTGAGCAGGGAGCCTGACGTGGGGCTCTATCCCAGGACCACAGGATCATGACCTGAGCCTAAGGCAGCCACTTAAATGACTGAGCCCCCCAGGCGCTCCTCAGAAACATTTTTTGATCAGCTACTGGATGGCATGTTCCTTACCTGGGGCTGGAAATAGGGACATGAAAAAGCCGCATTCTCTTCCTGCAAGGAGCTTATAGTTTAGAAGGAGAGAATGACTCATACACAGATCATCTCTGTTAGGTGACCTGCTTGTGAAGGGTATTGTGGGAGCACAGGGGAAATGGTCTTTGTCCTTTTTCTTCTTAAGATCCTGCAGTTGAATGTGGCAGTATGCTACAAGACTACATCAGTTCCTCATCCTTATCTCAGCACAGCAGAGGTCAGTTTTTGAAAAATAGCTTTTGTCTGATAGTTTGCAGAGATTTTCGACTCACAGCTTAGATCTGAATTAAGGTAAAAAGGTAGGTTGGACATGTGTATAATTGGATAGTCTGGGAGTTGAGCATTTATAGATTTCGGCAGCAATAAACAACAGTCAAGGATTAGAGTTTTCATATTTTAAAGGAGAAATTTTCAGCGGAATTCAGAGGATCAAATGAAATGCTTCTTGCCAAATCTGCCTACATTAGCATCAATATAGTTCAATTTAACAAATATTTGAATTAATGTCAATTGGAAATACTAATCTGGCCAGATTTGAAGGTTGAAGCCCAGACTGAGTAATTTTTTTCGTCATCTTCTTTCTTTTTTCTTCCTCATGTCATTATTTTTGAGAGGTGTGACTTTAAAATCTATTTATAGACCCTTTCTCCTCCTAATAGTTTCAGTAATACATGGTCATTTTGGACAATTTGGAAAATATTAAAAAGTATAAAAAAGGAAGTGATCACTGATGGTTTTATGATTCGGAAATAACCACTCTTGGGGTGCCTGGGTGGCTCAGTCGTTAAGCGTCTGCCTTCAGCTCAGGTCATGATCCCAGGGTCCTGGGATCGAGCCCCGCATCGGGCACCCTGCTCCGCGGGAGGCCTGCTTCTCCCTCTCCCACTCCCCCTGCTTGTGTTCCCTCTCTCGCTGTGTCTCTCTCTGTCAAATAAATAAATAAAATCTTAAAAAAAAAAAAAAAGAAAAGAAATAACCACTCTTTGTTTACATTTTGATGTTTCCTTCTAGTTTCTTTTTCTTTCTCATAAGTGTAATTATACCATATGTATACTGCTTTCTTTCATATAACATTACTTATAAGCACTTTTCCATGTCATTAGTTTTTGAAAATATAAGATTTATTCGTTGTATTCTAATTAATAACTTGAATTTATCATAATTTTATTTAATTATCTTTTAGAAAGATTATTGTTTAATTAGGTTGTTTCCAGTTCAGTTCCTTACTTTATGAAGAACTTTATGAGGATTATGAGGTATGCTATTGATTATTCTTATACATAAATTCTTTTGGTAAATCATTAATTCTTTCCTTAGGATTGGGTCCTACAAGGGAAATTACTAGGTCCAAGTATATGCATGCATTTAAGGCTCTTGATATTCAGTGCTAAGTTGCCCTCCAGAAATGTGTGTTCTTGTCAGCAGTGAATGAGACTGCTAAGGTCTCACAGAGAAAACTTTTTCTGTGGCTTCAGACCAGACTTCTAACCCTGACCAGCCATCTCCAAGATGTGTACCTTTGCTCCCAGAATGAAGGGAGGAACCTGTCAGAGAATGTTGGCCCATGGGTGGGTGGATGGTAGGAAAAAGATGGGAGGGGGAAAGGGAAGGAGGGAGAAAGCAGGGAAGGATTGACTGATGGATGGAAGTGGATGCATGACTCAGTGTGAACCCACTGGTGCTCCAGAAGAGCAACTCAGATCTGGCAGTGTTATCATGATATACAAAGAACAGTACTCAATTATTTTTAGAGGCAAAACGTAGTCTTCTAATCAGCAAGCTCAGACAAGTTCCAGTTTACTCTAGGTCAGAAACTTCTAAAAAATAAGAGCGAAATAGAATGCCATATTCATGTTGCTCCATCTAAAGAAGAGTTTACCTTCAGTGAACTCTGTAGGAAAGATCAGGAATTAATATTTGGAATCAAGAAATCAGGGGAGAGAACTAAATCTCATTTCTTTATTGGAGTATGCTATGGCAAGTAGAATGTCACCCAGGAATACTTGGGCAAAGCAGCTTATATTTCTAGGTTAAAAGGCACCTTTTCTCAAATTACTCTATATTCCAAGAAAAGGGTGGGTCCTGGGCTTGAAGGTGTATTTCTCACTCTTAAAGCCTGTAAAACACCCTTATTTAACGTGCTCTGTCAACTTTTCCATATCATCTGCTTAATTTTTAGGTTTTAGTTTAGCACTTGGCCACCTCAGAGTTCATCCAAGTGGTGAGCAACCCATGATCCCATCCAGCTCCAGGATGAAGCCCATAATCTGACTTTAGAAAACCTATTGCGTTGGGACGCCTGGGTGGCTCAGTTGGTTAACCATTTGCCTTCGGCTCAGGTCATGATCCCAGGGTCCTGGGATCGAGTCCCATATCAGGCTCCTTGCTCACCAGGGAGCCTGCTTCTCCCTCCACCTGTCATGTTCCCAGAGAGGAGTAAATTCAACCCCAGATTCTGCTCTGAAAACCATCTTCTTCTAGCCAGTTGTAGAAGATAAAGGAAAATGAGCTAGTTGGATTTTTCTAGGAGGCTACTCTGATTTCCACTTGGCTTGCCTTGGGAATTAAGATGAGGAGAGGAACTTTTAAATGGCTATAATATTTTAGAGTATGGATGTAATACTCTTTGACAGTTGACACTGTTTATTCAACCATTCTTCTGTGCTTTGACCTTCAGTTTTTTCTGTTTTGTATTTCCTATGGCATGCAGCAATGCAATATAAATTCTCATATGTATGCCAACAGAAATATGTATTAATATGTATATATGCACGTTACATATATATGTGCATGCTGAAGTACTGGGCCTTTATTTCTGGAAGATTGATATTTGCCTAAGTGGAATCACTGGCTCAAAAACTGTTTAAATTTTAAATTGTTTATATGCTGACAGATTACTTACTAAAATTGTGAGTGAGGTATGACTTTTTGGACCCCCTGCTATGTCTCTTGTCAGAGAAAAATATCTTTTGAAAATTGTGTTTTTCAAAGGGAGCAGACTAAGAAGGTTCTTTTTTATGTGTTATTTTGTTTGTCTTCATTGCAATGGGGAAAAACGTCTTGTTTTAAGAAATACATTATTAATACATTTTGCTATTAAGTAATTTACAAGACTAGTCAAGGAATGACAAATCAGCCTTAGAAGTATCTTACTCAACAACATTTGTTTAAAGGTGCAGCATTATATCATTCACTTCAAGAGCATTCTAATTAGGTAGTTTCCAGAAATAGTTTAACTTTCAATTTAATGGTTAAAAAATTTTACTTTATGGGCTTTTTCTTTCATAATATATGTTTTGGTTTTCTTCTGTGTCATAAACAACCCCAGAATTTAATGGTTTAAAATAACCACCGTCATTTGTTCAGAATTCTGTAATATGTGTAAACCTTGGCAGGGACAGCTCATCCCTGCTTCACATGGCATTGTCTGGGTTCACGTGGCGCTTCTGCTGCATGTGGTGTGGCCTGGGCCCACCCGGGAGGTTACACTCAGCTGGAATCCTGACCGGGGCAGCTTAGTGCTCTTCCACATGGCTTTGCTCTGTCCCTGCAGGTGGACACTCATTTGGTAATCTAGACCAAACTCCTTTTCAGCATGGTGAATGGTTTCCCAGAGAGCAAAAGCAGAAGCTACCATGCCTATTAGGAGCTAAATCTGGAACTGGCTTAGTATGACTTCTGCCACATTCTCTTGCCAAAGTCAGTCACAAATCCAGCCCAGGTTCAAGGAGAGGGGAAGTAGTCTCTAAT
The DNA here is from genome assembly GCF_029215605.1 of Mirounga angustirostris. NCBI lineage: Eukaryota > Metazoa > Chordata > Mammalia > Carnivora > Phocidae > Mirounga > Mirounga angustirostris. Next base: position 17,149,809 of record NW_026991724.1, on the reverse strand, counting down.
TTATTATGAGAGAAACAGCATTGTGTTCAAGGATGGTGCGTTGGCAACCATATCCGTATATTAACTACACACTACCGAAAGTAGTGCATGCTTTTGGCTACAAGCCTAACAATACAAATATATAAGGGAAAATCAGTCTCTCCCAAACATTAGTTACATTTACTATTCTTACCTCCCAAGGTAAACAATGATAATAATTTGGTATACATTCTGTCATACCTTTCCCTGTGCTCCTATAGATGTATGCAAACATGTATGGGCTTTTCCCTTCTTTTACAAGAACAGATTTTAATACTATTACTTTTACTCTTACTATTATTACATGCTATTAATCTGTACTTTGCTTTCCTTGAAATCAACTTTACCAAGGTAAACTTTACATACAATAAAGTGCTCCCATTTTAAGTGTGCATTTCAATGAGGTTTGATATAAATCCATGTAACCATCACTGCAGTTAAAGTAGAGAACATTTTCATCACCTCAACAAGTTCCTCTGTGCCTAAATTATCTCCCATTCCACACCCCACCCCAGGAAACCACTGATGAATTCTCTTACCATATATTAGATCTGTCTTTTCTAGAGTTTCATGTAACTGGAATTATACAATGTATACCCCCTTGTGTCTGATTTCTTTTGCTCAACATAGTGACTTTGAGATTCATCCACATTGTTGTATCTGTCAGTAGTAGTTCACTACTCTTTATTGCTAGGTAGTATCACTATATGAATGAAACACAATTTGTTCACACATTTCTATTGATGAACATTCAGGTTATTTCTAGTTTTGAGCTATTATGAGTGTGGTTGCTATGAACATTCTGGTACAAGTCTCTGTGTGAATGTATGTATATTTTTTCTCTTGGTTAAGTACCTAAGAGTAGAATTGCTGGGTCATACAATATATGTATAAGAAACTGCCAAAACTGTTTTCCAAAGTAGTTGTACCATTTTACATTATGACCAGCAATGTATGAAAGGTCCAGTTGCTCCATATCCTTGCCAACACTTGGTATAAATATATATATATATTTTTTAGTTTTTAGTCATTTTAGTGGCTCTATAGTGGTATTTCATTGTGGTTTTAATATGTATTTCCCTGATGACTAATTATGTTGAGCACATGTCTTTTTATGTGCTTATTTTCTATTCATGTATCTCTTTTGTGAAGTAACTGTTCAGATCTTTTTCCATTCTTAATTGTATTATTTCTTTTTATTGCATCATAAGGGTCCTTTATATGGAGTGGGTACAAGTCCTTTGTTAGATATATATATTTTGCAAACTTTTCTCCCAGTATTTCCTTAAATGGTGTCTTTTTGAAAAGCAGACATCAATTTTTTAGTTAAATTAGGTTATATTTTCTAGCTCATTTACAGCTTTTTTTTTTTTTTAGATTTTTCTTTCTTTTTTTTTTTTTTATTTGAGAGAGAGGATGAGAGGAGAGAGAGAGCACATGAGAGGGGGCAGGGTCAGAGGGAGAAGCAGACTCCCTGCCGAGCAGGGAGCCCGATGCGGGACTCGATCCCAGGACTCCAGGATCATGACCTGAGCCGAAGGCAGTCGCTTAACCAACTGAGCCACCCAGGCGCCCCGATTTACAGCTTTAAAAACAAATGCATTTAAAATTTTAATGCCAACAAAAAAATTAAATTTGTGACAGTATTTTATTTTTTTATTATTATGTTCAATTAGCCAACATGTAGTACATCATTAATTTTTGATGTAGTGTTCAACAGTTCATTAGTTGTGTATAAACACCCAGTGCTCATTACCACACGTGCCCTACTTAATACCCATTACCCAGTTACCCCATCCCCCCGCCCCCCCTTCTGTAACCCTCAGTTCGGTTCCCGAATATGACGTATTTTAATATGATGATATATCATGTTTTGCTAAAATTAAATCACTGCCCACAATGTGAATATTTTGACATCATAGTGGAGAATTTTTTGAGATCAGCATGTCCAAATTATTACGTGCTGTAAGTTAAACCCTTACTCTCATATATTCTCTCTCTATAAACTATTGCAAAACCCTCGGGTTCTGAAGCAAGGCTGCCTGCATTCAAATCCTTGAGTTTTGAGTGTCTGGCCATAAGCAAGCTACTTACCATCTCTGCCTCAGTTTCCTCATCTGTAAAATGATCATCATAATAACACCTACTTCATAGAGCTCTAGTGAGGCTTACAGGAATTAATAAGGGTAAAGTGCCAGGTATATAATAAACACTCCATGCTAATTATTACCTTGTATTACCTCAAGCTCTAAGTAGTAACTCTGCAAGGACTGAAGCCTCAGGCCAATAGGGACACTAGACAGTAGCGGGTAGAATTTCAACTTCCTCAGGAAAACAAGAACTGAACCAAAACCAGCCTTCTAGCATACAGCCGGGAACCAGGTTTGTACTACTCACTACACACATAAGAATGAACTACAGTAACCACTGGGAACAAGCTTCTCTCTTGGAGGATCAACCAAGACACACCCACCCCCAGACCCTACTCACTGGTGACTAGGACTTATTTCTAGTAATTTCCCAAGGATGAAGACCCCTGAAGTACAACTGCTTCTGATTTGGGTCGCCTGCATCATCAGTTTCTTCTTTCTACTGAATTATTTCCATCTACATATAAACATTACTTAATAGATATATATTTTAAAGATTTTATTTATTTATTTGACAGAGAGAGAGAGAGCACAAGCAGGGGGAGCGGCAGGCAGAGGGAGAGGGAGAAGCCGGCTCCCTGCAGAGCAGGGAGCCAGACATGGGGCTCGATCCTAGGACCCCGGGATCATGACCTGAACCGAAGGCAGTCGCTTAACCAACTGAGCCACCCAGGCGCCCACTTAATATATTTTTATTTTATTTTATTTATTTATTTATTTATTTATTTATTTATTTATTTATTTATTTATTTATTTATTTATTTTTAAAGATTTTATTTATTTATTTGACAGAGAGACACAGCGAGAGAGGGAACACAAGCAGGGGGAGTGGGAGAGGGAGAAGCAGGCTTCCTGCGGAGCAGGGAGCCCAATGCGGGGCTTGATCCCAGGACCTGGAATCATGACCTGAGCTGAAGGCAGACGCTTAACGACTGAGCCACCCAGGCACCCAATATATTTTTAAACATATAAACAAAACATTTCTTTGAGCCCTGTATCCCCTTCTAACTATTGCCGTATTTCTCTGGTCTCATTCACAGTAAAACTCTTAGAAAAAGTTGTCTGGATTTGCTTGCTGCACTTCCTCCCACACCATTTTCTTAAGTCGTTCCAATGGTACTTTTCATCCTCAACATTCCCTTATCAACCAAAATAGTAAGCCATTGACCCCTTCTTCATCCCTATATTACCTAATCACCCAGTAGCACTTGATGCATTTGGCCACTGCTTCCTTTTTGAAATACCTTCTTCCTCTCTGGGCCTCCCAGACAGAAGGGTTGCCTGATTCTCCTCTTACCTCATGGTTGTTTTTCTCAGTCTTCCTTGCTGGCTTGTCCCCCATGACCAGATCTCCAAAGGTCAGAATCACCAAGGGCTCTGTCCTTAGTCCTGTCCTCTTTTCGGTGCACACAGTGCTACTTATTACCTGGTCAGTCTAGCTAGACGTGTATTGATTATAATAACATTTTTTTTTTCCCAGAACCAGCCTTTAATTAATTTTCTCTATTGTCTTTTGGTTTTCTGTTTTATTGGTTTTCTGTCCTATCTTCAATATTTCTTTCAGTATTAGTTATCTTTTGCTATCAAACAAATTACCTCAAAACTTAACCAGATTAAAACAACATTTCTCTCACAGTTTCGGTAATGCAGGAATCCAAGCATGGCTTAACTGGGTGTCTAGCCTCAAAGACTCTCACAAAGCTGCACTTAAGGTGTTGACTGGGCTGTGGTCTCATCTGAAGAATAAACTGATCACAGAGCCATTTTCAGGCTCGCTCACGTAGTTGGTAGGATTCAGTTGTTGATGAGCTATTGGGCTGAAGGCCTCAGTTCTTTGCTGACTGTTGACCTGCAGCCTCCCTCAGTTCTTTGCCATATGGGCCTCTCCATAGGGCAGTGTAGTACAGCCTGGCAGTTAACTTTCACCAAATTGAGCAACCAGGAAAGCAAGGGAGGGCAAGCAAGATGGAAGTGTTAGTCATTTTGTAACCGAATCTTAGAATGGATTTCCCATCGCTTTTGTCACAGCCTGTTTGTTATAAGTGAGTCACTAGGTTCAACCCCAATTCAAGAGGAGGGAATTACACAAGGCAGGAATATTAGGAGATGGGAATCATAGCGTACCATTTTAGAGGTCTCGTACAACACCTTCCTTCTATTAACTTTTGGTTTAATTTGTTTACTTTGTTTCTTAAGGAGGAAGCTTAGATCACAGATTGTGGACCTTTTTTTTTTTTTTCCTAAAGTAAGCATTAAAAACTACAAATTATCCTATAAGAACTATGTTAGCTTCATTCCATAAATTTTGATGTGTTTTCATTTTTATTCATTTCAAAATATTTTCTAATTTTGCTTGTGATCAATGTTTCTACCATGGATTACTTAAAAGTGTGATGTTTGTTGTTTAAACTTCATTTACTGGGCACCTAGGTGGCTCAGTCGGTTAAGCATTGGCCTCTTGGTTTTGGCTCAGGTCATGATCTCAGGATCCTGGGGTTGAGCCCCACGTCAAGCTCCCTGCTCAGCAGGGAGTCTGCTTGTTCCTCTCCCTCTGCCTCGCCCCACCTGTTCACACTTGCACTCTCTCTCTCAAATAAAATCTTTTTAAAAAAAAACAACCACCTTCAAATACTGATTTTCCAGGTAACTTTCCATTATTGCTTTCTAAGTTGTTTGTGGTCAGAGAATGTATTGTATATTATTTCAGTTATTTTAAGTGTATTGTGACTTTTTTATGCTCAGGATATGGTCTCTCTGGGTGAATGTCCCATGTGCACTTGAAAGTTTGTTCTATAAATATCAATTATTTCAGGTTGGTTGATAATTTGTTAACATCTTTGGTATCCTTACTTATTTCCTGTGTACTTGTCCTATCAATTACTGAAAAAGGAGGTTGAAATCTCCAACTCTAATTGTAGATATGTCTTATTTCTGCTCTCAGTTCTATTAATTTTGCCTCACCCATTTTGAACCTCTGTTACTGTGTGCATGCAGTTAGAATTGTTATGTCTTCTTGATGAATTGACCCCTCTCTCCTTGTTGTGTAGTCCTTGTTCCAAAGTCTCCTTTTCGTGATGTTAATATAGCCATTCCACTTTCTTAAAATTAGTGGGTTGTGGGGTTTTGGTGGTTTTTTTGGTGTGGTTTTGTTTTTTGTGTTTTTTTGGTATATCTTTTCCTATTCCTTATCTCTTAATCAGTTTATGTCTTTATACTTGAAGTGGGTTTTTGTAGACACCATACTGTTGGATCTTGCTTGCTTGTTTTTTGGATATTGCCTTCTTTTTTTTTTAACCCAGTTTGACAGTCTTTTCATTTTAGTGTTTTAAATTGTTTAGATTATTTATATTTTAAATAATTTTTGATATGGTTGAGTTTAAATCTGCCATCCTGCTGTTTGTCTCATCTATTCTTTGTTCCTTTTCCCTCTTTTTCTTACTTCTTTTGGATCAAGTATATTTTATCCTTCTTAATCTCCACTCTTGACTTGTTAGCGATACTACTTTGTTTCAAGTTTTCAGTCCTCATTCTAGGATTCCAGTTATAATGTATGCTAGAATTTTTTGCTATTGTCCTCAGGCTCTGCTTCCCCCGCCCCCCCCCCGCCCCGCCCCTGTCCCAGTCTTTTCTCTTTCCTTCAGATTGGACAGTTTCAATTGATCCATCTTCAGGTTCAGGAATTCTTTTCTTTGACATCCTGTGAATTTAAGCCCATCCAGTGAATTTTTTATTTTAGGTATTTGTCATTTCTAGAATTTCAAATTTGGGTTATTTTATTCCCCATTTGGTTCTTTTTATACATTCTGTTTCTCTATTGAGATTTCCTGTCTTTTCATTTAAGTATATTTTCCTTTACCTCCTTGAGCATAGTTATAGTAGCTGCTTTAAAATCCATTTTGGCAGTTAAAATATCTATATCATTTCAATATTGGCTTCTGTTGATTGATGTTTCTCCTTGAGAATGAGTTATATTTTTGTATAACAACCAAATTTGGATTATGTCCTAGACATTATGAGTATTATGTTGGAGAGGCTATGGGTTCTTTTGTAGTCCACCAAACACTGTTAAATTTTTGTTTTACTAGGGGCGTCTGGGTGGCTCAGTCGGTTAAGCATCTGCCTTCGGCTCGGGTCATGATCCCAGGGTCCTGGGATCGAGCCCCGCATCAGGCTCCCTGCTCCACGGGAAGCCTGCTTCTCCCTCTCCCACTCCCCCTGCTTGTGTTCCCTCTCTTGTTGTCTCTCTCTGTGTCAAATAAATAAAATCTTAAAAAAAATTTTTTTTGTTTTACTAGGCAGTTAACTTAGACTCAAACTGCAGACTTTGTCTTGCCTGTGATTTGCAGCAGTTCAGATCTCTCTTTAGTTTTTTTAGCCTTAGCTGCAAGCTGCTTTGAGCCTGGTCTATACATGCTCAATTTCAGCACACTCCCTGAGATTGAAGAGAGGCAGTGGGAGACTATATTCACTCATCTGAATCCTTACCTTATTCATATATCTCTGCCCTGCGTGATTGCTGCTTTAGGAGTAAAGGAAATATAAAAAGAAGAAAACAGGGGTGCCTGGCTGGCTCAGTTGGTAGAACATGTGACACTTGACCTTGGGGTTTTAAGTTTGAGACCTATGTTGGGCTCAGCAAATATGGGGCGCCTGGGTGGCTCAGTCAGTTGAGCGGCCGACTCTTGATTTTGGTTCAGGTCATGATTTCAGGGTCGCAAGATAGAGCGCTGTGTTGGGCTCTATGCTCAGCAGGGAGTCTGTTTGAGATTCTCTCTCTCCCTTTCCCTCTGCCCCTCCCCCTGCTCGCACATGCTCTCTCTCTCTCAAAAATAAATAAATAAAGTATTTTTTAAAAATAAATAACTAAAGAGGCGCCTGGGTGGCTCAGACGGTTAAGCATCTGCCTTTGGCTCAGGTCATGATCCCGGGGTCCTGAAATCGAGCGCCACATTGGTCTCCCTCTCCCTCTGCCTGTCACTCCCCCTGCTTGTGCTCTCTCTCTCTGTCAAATAAAAAATAAAAAATCTTTAAAAAAAATAACTAAAAATAATTTTTTTTTTTTTTGGAAAGAGAGGAAATCATGATTCTCATTCATCGTCAAACTTAGACCCGGTTCCACGGCCTGACTTAGTTCAACAAGCCAAGATCATAAAGACCTGCTTGTATTGTGTTAAGGGATTTGGACTTTTGTTGACCTTAAATGGAAGCCGTTGAAAGATTTTAAGGAGGGAAGAATTAGTCATAACTACATTTTAACAAAATCACTTTGGCTGCTCTATGAAGGATGAGAGTAGGACAAGACTAGAAGCAAATAGACCTGCTTAGAATATTGTTGGGGCAATCTGGGCAAGAGAATTGATGATGGATACCCAACTAGGGGTTACATGTGAGAAAGGGGGAGAAAAGATGTCCCCAGATAGGAAAGAAAGCGTGAGAACAGAACAAAAATGGAAGGCATGTGGTATGAATGGAGAGCTGTCTTCCTACAACAAGTTGTGTTTGGTGCCTTGGGGAAATAAGTCTAGATATGGAGGTGGGACAGAGCTCTGAAGGCTGGACAGAGGAGTTTGGACTTGATGTGATGGGCATTTGGTAATCACTATAGATTCATAAGAAAGGAAGCAACATGAGAGATGTGTAGGTGTGCTTGGCAGAGGCATGAAAGATGGATGAAGAAAGGAGAGCCTGGAGCCAGAGAGATCTCTGGGAGGCTGTTGTGGTATTCCTTGGCACAAAGAGATGAGGACTTTGATTAGAGGGGTGTCTGTGAGAATGGTGAGAAAAAGTAGAATTTTTTTTTTTAAGATTTTATTTATTTGAGAGAGAGAGAACATGCGAGCAGGGAAGAGGTGGAGGGAGAGGGAGAGAATCTCAAGTGGACTCCACACTGAGCATGGAGCCCAGCATGGGACTCGATCTCACCATCCCGATATCATGACCTGAGCCAAAACCAAGAGTCAGAGGCTTAACCAACTGAGCCACCCAGATGCCCCAGAAAAGTAGATATTATAGCAATTCAGAGGAAGAAATGAGAGACTGTCATTTTTTTTTTAACATTTAGTGAAGATGGAATTATAATCCACCCAGCAGCTGTTATTCTCATAGAAATGTTGATAGACTCAAATGGTATAATATATATGATACTCCTTACAGATATTTGAGTGTCATTACAGAGATATACTCATTACTGTATTAATTCCTGTAGTGAGGTTGCCAGATACCAAGTAGAGAGGTGGGGCCATTGACGGCGGCAGCCATTGGGCAGGTAAATAAGAGTTTGACGTATAGACATCACCTTGGAATACATTTTAATTTTTGTGCACAAATTACATTATTTCTCTGTTACTTAACTGTAAAATGGGGATAATTATAGTAACTACCTGATAAGGTAATAATGAAAGACAATATATGTAAAGTGTTCAGAACCAGTGTCTTTCATGGTAAGGGGTGAAGAAATGTTGGTTGCTATTACCTTCTTGTTATTTTTGAGTGAGTAAATCATATTCCTTCATTTCCCAAGGCCAACCCTGAGAAAGTAGCCCTTCAGACAAGTAAAATAGGTGATCATCCTGTTCCATTCCAGCATACAAATTAAAGTTGAGGTCTTCTTCCATGCCAGGTTCTCTGTTAATCACTTCATGTGCATGTTCTCACATAATGCTTGAAGTGGCCCAACAAGGTGATTCTTCTTAATATTACTGCCATTTTATAGAAAAGGTAACAGGTTCAGCAGAGTTAGTGACTTCCCCAGGTCACGCTGCTGGTTGGTGCTGGGTCTGAGCCCTTAATCACAACTGTCATAAATAAATGTTATTTGCTTTAATCAAAACTTTTATTTTAATTGATATGGAGACTATAAAAGCCAAATTATACTGTGAAAACCAGCTGCCTGATACTGGCATGAACTCTTAGAAGCAGAATGTGTATTGATGACTGCAGTAGCAACAGGGCGTTAATTTCTGTAACAAAAAAATCATGGGGCTTTTATGTTGGGAAATTGCAGGGGTCAATAAACTACAGTCCGTAGGCCAAATCCAGCCTGTTGTCTATTTTTGCACAGCTTATAAGCAAGAATGGTTTTCACATTTTTAAATGGTTGAGGGGCTCATGGCTGACTCAGTCAGTAGAGCATGCATCTCTTGATCTTGGGGTTTTAAGTTCGAGCTCCATGTTGGGTGTAGAGATTACTTAAAAAATAATAATAAAATCTAAATGGTTGGGGGAAGCAAAAAATAATCTTTTGTGATATAGTAAGAATATGAAATGCAAATTTCAGTGTTCATAAATAAAGTTTTATTAAAATAGTCATGCTTATTTGCTTATAAATAGTAGTCTGTGGCTACTTTTGCTCCAAAATGACAAAGTTGAGTAGTTACACAGAAATTGTATGGCCCTCAAAGCCAAAAGTATTTACTCTTTGGCTCTTTACAAAAAAAGTCTGCTGACCTCTATTCTAAGGTAACCATTATCCCAGCACATAAATCTGTTTCTTTGACAGCCCTTCACTACTTACTTTTCCATTGAGTCTCTTTGGAAGTGACTCATCTTTCCAGATCATTCTTAAGTCCTTTTCCTCCCCAAATCAAGCTTTGTATTCTACTTTTAACAGCAGAAGTATTACCTTTTGTAATTAGTTCTCTTTAAATATATTTGAGTAGATATGGCATTTCTTTTCTGAAAATCACCAACTGCAAGAATCATTGGCTCAGAAGGTACAAGATGCCATTGGCAAAGGGTCCTTTCTTCAAAGATAATGATATTAAGTATACTTGAATGCTCCAGCATTTTCTTCTGCTATTTTTATTTTCCGTGTCTTCATACTTTTTATCTCACTCCCCTATTCCTACTTAGAGCAAATTAAAACATTAATTTGGATCCTTCAGTGTGTATGTGAAAGGATACAGGACAGAGAAGCACCTGATTCTCTCCTTTCTTTGCAAATCTTGGACTAGATCCTTGCATTTGTTTTGACTTAATGGACTTAAAAGAGAGTACACCAATAATCTAAATGAAATATAATAATCCCTTTAGAAAGAAATTATAACTTAATTTTCCTTTTGTTTGACCTGATTTCGTAGCACTTGAGGAATGTTCTGTTAATAATTTAAACATGAAGTATATTCTCAGGCCACAGGCTTCCTGATTTGTGTTTGTCAATATTATGAGGCTAACCAACACTTGGGCAAGCTTTAACGAGTTTGAACATTTATGTAGCAAATTAAATTAATTAAGTCAGTGGAATGGTCTTAATACTTTCATCATTACAAAATTGTAAAGAGCGTCTCCATTTAAAATATCAAGTTTTTTTCTTCTTTCATCTTTTAAAATAACTTGCAATAAACCTGGAACTTTTCCTTCCTTGTGATCACATTTTTGTGCTTTGTTAATTCCACCCTTCAAGAAAATTCTACCACATTTCTGAAGTCTGTCACTGTTCCGAGCACACTTTTCGGGAGAACTACCCTATTTGTCTCGTCAGTAACATACAGGGGTAGTCAGTTGTTGCAGATTTTCCTTGCAGGGTGACTTTGTGTAAACTGATAGTTTATACACCGATTAAACCAATCTTGAAGTTCAATGAGCTGATGAAATGAAATGAGTAATCTAGTTAATACCTAACTATAGAAGTCTTGGCATCTCCTATTTCAAACTGTTTCCGTTTTACTTTAGTTCATTGAGTTACCAAAGGTCCATTGCTACAAAGCATTTCCTGTGCATTGTTTTACTTTGTCCCAAAGATATTTACCTGTGTGGTTCTTATTTGCACATCACTTTGTCATTTGAAGATAAGGAAAGAAAACGTTCTTGTGCAGGTCGAAGTGTTAGGTAGGGTCTCTACTTCTCCCAGTGCCTTCACTTAACTCTTTTTCCCTTCTCCCCTCCTATTTAAAATTTCCCTCTACAGGTCCCTACTCAGGCTTGACCATCACTAGAAAGTAATCAAATTTCAGAAATTATCTCACCATCAAATCTTTCTTGTTCCTTCCCAGCTTGTAAAAAGGAGGAGGCGGGCATATTAATATTTACTAAGGGTTGGATGGCAGCCTCCTGTTGTGCTGCCCTTCTTGGGATGATTTTACATTTTTAATAGGGAGGCTGTGTAGTCCAAAGAAATGAAGTTCTAATCCTTAAGTAGACTCCGAGGCAGTACAGTTTGCTAATAGAAGAACTGTTTGGAGATGAGAAGGTCTCCCTGTCTCTCTAAAACATGCCTGGGAGGTCACTTGCAACAACAATAGCCCCACAGACAGGTTTGTTTTAATTTAATAACTTGTCCCACAGGGGTCTTCCTCGGGTTACATGTAAGTCTATCAACATCTGTCTACATAAAATTTGCATGCAAACTATCCCTGCTTATGTGGGCTGTGTGATGAGATACAATGAAACTAGACCCAGGGAAGGGAGGGCTAAGAAGCCTGGAAATCTTTGCTAACCTACTCATAACTCAGGGTCACGTCTTGGTTACATTACCTTAAAAAGGATAACAGTATGAATGAAAAACCAAAAGCGGCAAATCAACAATTAGCCTTAGGGAGAAATGTGGGTCCTGACATGTAGACACCAATAGGGGGAAATCTATCCAGGGACTACCCAGCATTCTTGCCCAGTGACTAGTGTGACCTGCCTCCCTGGCAAGCCCTATCAAGACTAGACGGTGGCTTTGGCTCCAGCACGCCGCAGTGCCCTAATATGTGCATCAAGTTGAGGGGTTCAGCAGCTTTCACAAAGCCGTTTGTCAGTCATCTCCTACTGTTAGGAAATCGAAAGTATTCAGTTCTTTGCCCCTTGAAAATGGGAGAGAAGAGGGGAATTTTTTGGTTCTTCTCTGGAGGCTAGAATTAATAGGATTCCCGCCCTTACACAAGACAATAAAGTGACCGGTCTGGTGATTGCCCATGGACCAGCACTGTTTTAAGGACTAAGTCCCAGGCTTCTCTTCTTCCCATGCTCTATAAGGTTAAACAGAGAAAGAAGAAAATTGCAAGGACTGAAATGTCAGAGATACGGGGGAATCAGTTGGCCACATTTACGTCCTTTGTTTCAGAACGGAAGTTCCTGCTGATCTTAATGGAGAGCCAAGTAAATGTCCTGATGGCAGTAGAAAAAACCCTCTGCCTGGGGACAGGAGCCTGGTCTTGAAAACTTGTCTGTTCTTCAGTAGCTGTGTGACCTGGGATCAGCCTGTTTTCAACTTTTCTTTCCTTGTTTGTAATACAGAGTTAATAGGATTTTTTTTTCTACCTACCTCAAATTTTTGCGAGGCTCCAACAAGATAATAGGCACAGAGGGCTTTGCAGATAAAGAGGCTTTCAAGGGCACACAACACTGTTTTATTCCACAGCATTTTGTATCTGTAGCTGCATAATCGATCTTCACTAAAATCTCTCCCCTGTTCATAAAGGGCTATGTGGGGGAGGGAAACCAAAATCAGAAAAGAGAGGATTTCCCCAGAGCTGCAGGGGAAATTCAAGGCTGAAAGGTAATTGTTGTTAATAGATCAAAATTTACCTATGAGTTTTTTAATGATGAATTTCATCAAAAATTAATTGCATTTAAATTATTTAATTCTCTAAATGGCTTTTGGAGGGGAAATCCTGCCTGTCAGGATCTGCCCTGTCAATCGAATCTCCTTCTGACCTTGACAGAAATTATAATCTCTGTTGACTCTGGTCCACACATAGCAATAACGTATGCATGAGATGTTACAAGCAACTGGTAGTTCTTCTGCTGTGTATCTTTCAGTAGTGAAGTAGAGTTCTGGGTTCTGAAATGGAAGAAAAATGAATAGATGTTAAGGCAGACATAATAGTGTACATGAACAGAATTAGATTTCTGTTTTGTCTCCTATTTCCTCACCGACTGGATCAGCAGCAGTATTTCTGTGAGGGCATGTGATTGTCCATGATGCTACCCCTAAGGATCACTTTAGCTCCAGAATAAATGGGAATTCAAGATGAGAGGAAAGTAGTTTCTATCCTTTTTTGGCAACTAATTTAGTGAAAAAAAAAATTTTTTTTTAAGATTTTATTTATTTATTAGAGAGAGAGAGAGCACCAGAGGGGGGAGTGTCAGAGGGGGAAGCAGATTCTCCACTGAGCAGGTATTCAGATGTGGGACTCGATCCTGGGACTCTGGGATCATGACCTGAGCTGAAGGCAGTCGCTTAACTGGCTGAGCCATTCAGGCACCCTAATTTAGTGAAATTGTGTGTATTGTATCATTTAACTGTCTTGCACCTTTACTTTTTTTTCTCCCCAATAGATCTAATATAAAAACTGAAAGTATAGAAAGTACCATCCTGGAGAGAGGAAGAGCATACTTAAACTGGTTGGATTACAGAGGGGGTTTTAAACACTGTAACTGAGATCTGGGAGCTTGCAAAGATAAGATTAAGATTCAAAGATATGCAGAGAATGACCACTTCTCTATCACCACTTGAGTCCGGTCCATACAGGGAAGGAAAATAAAGAGCATAAGAGATTTGATTTAGACAAAATAAAAAGGCTGGAGCACAAAGGTTTTTAAATATTTGCAGGGCGCCTGGGTGGCTCAGTTGGTTAAGCGACTGCCTTCGGCTTAGGTCATGATCCTGGAGTCCCGGGATCGAGTCCCACATCGGGCTCCCTGCTCAGCAGGGAGTCTGCTTCTCCCTCTGACCCTCCTCCCTCTCATGCTCTCTGTCTCTCATTCTCTCTCTCGCAAATAAATAAAATCTTAAAAAAAAAAAAAAAATATTTGCAGGAGGTCTTAACTCTCCTTGGGTTGGGGCACCTGTGTGACTCAGTCAGTGAAGCGTCTGCCTTCAGCTCAGGTCATGATCCCAGAGTCCTGGGATCGAGCCCCGCATCGGGCTCCCTGCTCAGCGGGGAGTCTGCTTCTCCTTCTCCCTCTGCCTCTCTCCCTGCTCATGCTCTCTCTCTCTCTGTATCTCTGTGTCTCAGATGAATAAATAAAATCTTAAAAAAAAAAAAAACATTAAAAAAAAAACAACTCTCCTTGGGTTAATGTTGGTCAAGTTTGGTTTGGCACAGCCGTACCTATTGGACCAAATGGCTAACTATACACAAAGACCTCTAGGTTTAAATCTTCAATTTTTTTCTTGCCTCTTTTAAGAGACTTTTGAATTATACTAAATATTAAAAAAAAAAAAAAAACTGATTCAGTAAATGTTAATTTAGAAGGTTTTTAAAAAATGTCGCTCCTTACACTGGCAGCTCTGAAGTAGTAAAGACTGAAATTGTATTGGCACATCTTTTACTGACAAATAAGGAAACAAAGAGCTGGCAGAAGCAATGCCATTCACAAAGCCGAGGGAAAGCTCTGGGTTCTGCTTCACTGGTGGTCAAGGGCAGGATCTGGTTCCTGTATTGGGCATATCATCAAAGAATCCGGATCTCCTGCCTCATGTTTGAGGGAAGCAGCCATTGTGATTTGTCCATAGAATTCGCCCCAAGCCTTTGGTCTCTGAGCTTTTAGAAGGCAGAAGTGTGTTTTACATCTGATTCTGTTTCTGTATACCTCTTCTCTTCTAGTATGTGAAGATTTTTATGTAAGTTATTTTTTTCCAGCTTTATTGTAAAAGTCCTCCTACCCCTCCTACTTTCAAAACTTCTTTTTAAAAAGGCAGCTTTGGGCGCCTGGGTGGCTCAGTTGGTTAAGCGACTGCCTTCGGCTCAGGTCATGATCCTGGAGTCTCTGGATTGAGTCCCGCATCGGGCTCCCTGCTCGGCAGGGAGTCTGCTTCTCCCTCTGGCCCTCCCCCCTCTCATGTGCTCTCTCTCATTCTCTCTCTCTCAAATAAATAAATAAAATCTTTAAAAAAAAAATGAACCTGTTTCAGTTAACAATGGGAAGTTAAAAAAGACCTGTTTCAGTTAACAATGGGAATGGTTGAGCCCTTGAAATCAGCAGGTCCCCTGGCTCCAGAAGTGATTCTGTTAATTCAGATTTGATAGCATTCTTCCACTACGTATTATTGAGATATAATTCATATACCATACAATTCACCCCTTTACAATGTACAGTTCAGAATTTTTTTGTGTGTTCACAAGGTTGTGAACCATCACCACAGTCAATTTTAGGACGTTTCATTGCCCCAAAAGAAATTCTGTACCCATTCCCAGTCAGGCAATCACAAATGTACTTTCTGTATCTAAGGATTTACTTATTGTTGTCATTTCCATTTCCATTTCCATAAATGAAATCATACATATGTGGTTTTTTGGGTGACTGTGTTCTTTCACTTAATGTTTTCAAAGTTCATCTGTGGTGCAGCATGTATCAGAAGCTTATTCCTTTTTACTGACAAATAATATTCCACTGAATGTATATACCATATTTTTAAATTAGCTATACCAGGTCACTGTAACAAAGGGCATGCTGCTAGGTGAATATGACCGAAAATAGGCAGGGTCATATCATTGGGGCATGAAGTTAAGGATTTGAAGAGTGGGGAACTGCTAATGCAAAATGGTTCAGCCACTTGGAAAGGCAGTTTGGCAGTTTCCTGTAAAACTAAACATATTCTTACCATATAATCCAGCAGTCATGCTCCTTAGTATTTACCCAAATGAGTTGAAAACGTATATCTGCACAAAAACCTGCCCGTATATGTTTATAGCAGCTTAATTCATAATTGCCAAAACTTGGAAGCAGCTAAAATGTCCTTCGGTAGGTGATTGGATAAATAAATTGTAGTATACCCAGGCAGTGGAATGTTTTCAGCACATAAAAGAAATAAGCTATCAAGCTATGAAAAGACATGGAGAAACCTTAAAAGCCTATTACTAAGTGAAAGAAGCGAAGTCTACATACCATATGATATTGTTGGAATAATAGGACATTCTGGAAAAGGCAAAACTACAGAGACAGTAAGATCAGTAGTTGCCAGGGGTTAGCCCAGAGGGACAGATGAGAATGAGAGATGAGGCAGAGCACAGAGGAGCTTTAGGTCAGTGAAGCTCTCCTGTATGATACTATAATGCTGGATACATGTCCTTATACATTTGTCATGCGGTATACAACACCAGAGTGAACCTTAATGTAAACTATGGGCTTTGGGTGATAATGCTGTGTTCATATCGGTCCATCACTTGAAACAAATGTCTGGTTCTGGTGCAGGATGTTGCTAGTGGGGCAGTCTGGGGAAAGAGAGGGGAAGGAAGTATATGGGAACTCTGTACTTTCTGCCCAATTTTGCTGTGAACCTAAAACTGCTCTAAAAAATAAAGTCTATTAAAAAAAAAAAGGCATTATCAGGGGCACCTGGCTGACTCAGTAGAATGTGACTCTTGATCTCAGGGTCATGAGGTCAAGCCCCACATTGGGCTCCATGCTGGGAGTGGAGCCTACTTAAAAAAAAATTATTAGAAGAACAAAATCTCCTTCATCTCTCAATCTCTAGTGCCCTATGGAATCTCTTGCCCATAGTAGTACATATTAAATGTTTTCATTAAATTGGCTAGTTGGAAGGGCCTTTCTCAAAATGAAGCCTGGAGATTAAATTCTGATATATTTCAGCGGTCTGTGAATTCTCTAAAAGAATTTTTTAAATGTTGCATTTTCATCTTACTGATAATTGTGAATCACCTGGATTCACATAATCAAGTCGCACTGCACAATTTCGGTGCCCATGTTTGTGTTTGAGAAACACTGGACTAAAACGTTACTCAGAATGCATATAAACTTCTGATTACAGAGGAGTGCTGGCTGTAAGTGATCATTCGGTCTTTGAAAAATATAACTGGTTTTACTCAGCGAAACCTTAACCAGCAGGACAGGATATTTCTTAGTTGCTTCCTATTGGTAGATAGAATAGAGTACTTAGGAATGGTTGTACCTGTGTTCATTTCTATGCCTCCAAAATTTTTTTTTTTAATTAAAAGAAAAGGACAGAAGGGAGGAAAGAAAGAAGGAATAGAGGAGTCCCCCAGACATTAATAATGGAGCTTTAATAAGCTGGTGTAAGGATTTGGCCAAGGGTGGCATTTTCTTTCTCACTCACTTTTTCTCAATTTCACTTTTAAGACCTGTTTCAGTTAACAATGGGAATGGTTGAGCCCTTGAAATCAGCAGGTCCCCTGGCTCCAGAAGTGATTCTGTTAATTCAGATTTGATAGCATTCTTCCACTACGTAAGTGTCTCTTGTTGCAAGTCATCTCAGCTCTTCTGTGAAAGAAGATGGGATCTCATAAACGAATCTATCAGTCTGGACTTGAAAGTTCCATTGAAAAGCTTGATAAAAATCTTCCAAATCCTAATACATGGAAAGAATCTTTTCACATAGATGATAATTGATACAAGTAAGTCATAGGTTAAAAAATTTGCATCTCTCTTTTCACTATGCACTTGATTTTTCACCTTCCAAAGCAACTCATTTTTATCAAATTTGTTCAAACAAATCTATATCCTTCACTTGCTTCCTTGAACACACAGCTGTGTGCTTCTCAGGTTGATTATTGCTGACTTCCTGAGAAGAATATGGAAATGCAAATAGCCAGGTGTTGTCATCATCATTGCACAAAGTAGAAGTCATTAGAGCTGAACTAAGATAAACGTCTCTGACTAGCATCTACTTGAGTAAGTTTCTAAAAGTGAGCTTGGATTTACTGTGTTCATTTCCCTGAAGCCATTCAGAAATGGCTGAGGAAAAGATGGTGGTCTCTCTAACTTCAGTTCTCATGGGTATCTCTTAGTCTAAATATTGTAGTCCGTGGTGAGTACTTTCTGAATATGGGGGTGAGGAAATTCAGAAATCAATACCATTTTTTGTAAAAGCCATATAATATGCATATTTTTAAGGGGACAACGTAACAGGTTGTTAATGAATGTTCACTCTTGCCAGGGCGCAAGTATGTGCTATCTTAAAGACAAAAGGTGAATTAGGATTTTGGAATCTTGTGGTTCAAATAAGTTTCAACTGAAGCAACAAGAACATCTCATCTGGATAAGGAAGAATACAAAACAACAACAACAACAACAACAACAAAACCCCAACAACCCCCCCCAAAAAAACAAAAAAGCAAACCCTAAACCCAACCCCTCTGGATGGGATAATTAAGGTTTTGTTGCTTAATCAGAAACTAAGGAATAGTAGCAGGTGTCCCAGAGCCCAAGGTTTTAGTTCATAATGAAATGGGTTAGTCAATAGTTACGCAATATACTCAGCATATAACCCCTTCACATGAACTACTACTGTAAATAGTTACTCACCTTTTTTTTTTTTAATAGGTTGGCAGATGTATAAGGATGACTTAGCTCTTTGGGAAAGTCATATATATGTATGTGTGTGTGTGTGTGTGTGTACCCACTGTCTTAAGTTCCTTTGTTTTGGCAAATTTAACTTTTCTGGCTTTGTATTGATAGACATTGAACTGACATAGAAATGCTCTACAATTTTTTTTAAGGTTATTTTTTTAGTAATCTCTGTACCCAATGTGGGGCTTGAACTCACAACCCCAAGATCAAGAGTTGCATGCTCTTCCAACTGAGCCAGCCAGGTGCTCCAAAGTGCTCTATAATTTTAAAGAACATTCCAGTTTTCATATTATATGTTAGAATGCTTTTGGCTGCAGATAACAGAAACTCCCAACTCAACTGGCTTTAAACAGTAGGGAATGAATCATTGCACAAAACAAAAAGTCCAGGACTGGTTAATTTTTTGACTTCATGATATCATTCAAGACCCAGATTCCTTTCATTTTTCTGCTCTGCCAACCTCAGCTATTGACTTCATCCTCTGGTCCCTCATGGTTTCAGGTTGGCTGCAGTAACTCTAAGGTGTTGTCATAGCAGAGGTAAAATGTCTTCAGCAGATTTTCTTTCACACCTCATTGTTCAGACTGGGTCACATGCCCATACATAAACCAATTAAGGCAAGGGGATGTGTCTACCATGATTCACTCAGACCCTTGAAGACGTTAACCTGAATCACATGGGTGATGGCTGGGGCGGGGGGGATAGTGGATACATGAACAAAATTGAATAGAAATAGAGTGCTATTTGCAAGGAAGAATGGGAGAATGCCAATGAGATGTGCATAATAAAATGTGACATATAGGGATCCCTAAAGCTAAAATTAAGAACCCTTTATGTATGATCTTGAAAATCTCTGCCTGTGTCAAATTGCAGCCCTGAAAGCTAGATTCTCTGACTACATGTATTCATTTTGTTCTGCATAGAAACCTGGTCAGGACTGACCCCCAACCTGGAGACTAGAATCCAGTACAGTCTTGAGAAACTAGCTACATGGCATGGTAGGAGTTAAGGGGAGGGAGGATTAATCAGAGGCAAGCAGTGGCCCCCAGGAAATGGGAGCAGAGATGTAGATCCATGAAGGAAAGCAGGATCTAGCAAGGGTGTGACAAATCAAGGCTGTGTATGTGAGCTCTAAGGGAGATCAGGTTGCAGAGAACCTGATGGCAGGGCACTTTGAGAAATGCAGAGCGAATACAGTGTTCCAGCTCTTCTAGCCCCAAACCTGACAACAAAGGAGTGCGTGGCACAGAGCCCACTGACGGGGTACAGTGCAGGGCTCTTGAGATGCTAACTTTCCTCCGGGCTGGCTCCTCTGGGTTCTTAGGTGCTCTTGGGAATGGGATTGGTGGAGCATGCAGTTAAATGGATGCTCATTTTGAAAGTAGTAATGAAGCTCAGGCAGGGCAGGAATTTATACACATGGAATGTTAAATTGTGGTTTTGTTAATGTAGTAGTATGTCCTTTTACGGCAGGTCAGGATAAGAAACAACTCTATGATATCTACACTGAATATCAAACTTCTGTTGTCCATTTACTCTTCACTGTCCTCCACAGTCTTCATGACGTGTTCCTTCAGGTCTTCTCCTCTGAGAAGGTCTTTTCCCTGGGCCCTCATCTGTAGCTCTCAGTCTCCCCCCACCCCCGACCCCCACACACCTTTCTTATTTTTCCTCATAGCCCTTTCTGCTGCAGGAAAATTTATTTACCATTTCTTGTCTTTTTCCCCCACTAGAAGTAGGCTTCATGAAGATGGGACGTTTACTTTCTTGCTCATGTTTTATTACCTCCAGACTGAGAACATACTTGTAGTAATGTAGGTACTCAGTTAAGATTTGCTGGATGAGGGGAGCCTCGCTGGCCCAGTCAGTAGAGCATGTGACCCTTGATCTTGGGGTCGTGAATTCGAGCCCCACATTGGGGGCAGAGTTTACTAAAAAACAAATAAAACAAAACAAAACAAAACAAAAAAAACACTTAAAAAAACAAGGTAAATTGGCTGGATGAATTAATGAGATACCTCTTGACGTTCTTCCTAAAATTTTTCTCAAGGACTGTGTCTTTCTTGTTTATGATTGGATCCCCAGGCCTACCGTACTGCCTAGCACATAGTTCCTTTTCTTTACCACTCATTTTTAACTCTAAATCCCTACGTTGGTAAACATTCACTTGTTTGTTATCTGCTCTTACCTTTCAGCCTGCAATTTCCCCTCCTTACGAATTTCCAAACTGTGCCTTCCTTCCCAACAAGGAAAGTTCATTCCTTTCACGGCAATAGCCTCCCTCCAGGGATGGTAAATGTGTACTCCTCCTTTCCAGTCTCCTGAATCTTATTCCCCTGATGACTAAACCAAACGTGACTCATTAACTCATAGATTCTTAAAACTGGAAGGGGCCAGAGAGATTGGTCTTGTCTAAGTGCCTTATCTCTAGCTGGTCCAGAGAGGGGAAACAGATTGCCCAAAGTCACACTGCTAATTGATACCAGGGCCAAAACTAGAACACCCATCTCTTTTTCTTTTCTTTTTTTTTTTTTTTTGAGATTTATTTATTTGAGAGAGAGAAAGAGTGCAAGCAGGGGCAGGCGTAGAAGGAGAGGGAGAGAATCTCAAGCAGACTCCCCGCCGAGCACAGAGCCCGACCCAGGGCTTGATCTCATGACCCTGAGGTCATGACCCAAGCTGAAATCAAGAGTCAGACACTTAACCAACTGAGCCCCAGATGCCCCAGAGCACACATCTCTTAACTCTCACACTACAGAACGAGCAAGTTCCTTCCTAACTCCAGAAAGGAAAAGTACTACAACAAAAGTAGAAACATATGTTTTCCTCTTAATTGGACATACCTTAAATACAATCAGTATATCATAGGAGTTAAGTGTCAAACTATGAAACTTTGATCTTGGGTATATTTACTCTGTGGACAAGATATTTAAAGCTTCTCTTTTGAGATGCCTGGGTGGCTCAGTCGGTTAAGCATCTGCCTTCGGTTCAGGTCATGATATCCGGGTCCTGGAATCAAGCCCTGCATCAGGCTCAATGAGGAGTCTGCTTCTTCTTCTCGCTCTGCCCCTGCCTGCACCCCCACTCATGCTCTCTCTCAAATAAATAAAATCTTAAAAAAATAAACCTTCTCTTTTACTATATCCTTTCTATTATTTTTCTATACATTTGTATTTTTCATACATTTTAATCTGTACATTTGGTTTGTTAATAGTGAGAGAAGTTGCATGTGTGCATTTTACATACACAAATGGAATGATACCGGCTCTATTAGTTCCTTTTGCTTTAATAGTGTCTTAAGGGACCTTTCCATATTAGTACATATAATTCTGTCATGTTCTTTTTAATGACTGCATAGTATTCTGTAATACATACGTTTATTTAACCACTTCCATATTAATATTTAATTAAATTTTTCTCATTCACTATTCATAATTCTGCAGTAAAAGCTTTATGCAGATACCCTTGTGCATATATGTGGCTACTTCTTCAGGACTGATATTCAGAAGTGCAAATAGTAGGTCTAAGAGTAGGCACAAAGTCCCCTCTCTTCTCTTCTGGAAATAGGCTATAGCTGAGTTATCACTGACTCAATTTCTGTAATATGTGTTAATGTTAACTGGGCAGAGGGTGAGTCTTTGACTGCCCATAGTATATTAGGAACTGGGAGCATTTTAGAGAAGTTTCTCCTTCATCTTTAATCTTATTGTATGGAAAATACATTGTGTTCCTGACCTTGAGGGAAAACAAAATCAAGACAAGCCTCCTCCTCCTTCCCATTCTAGAGTGACTGAGATGAGTGAAATTGGGCTCTCTGAGCAACCTCTGCTTGATTCTCTGATGGCATTTGGGCATTGAGCACACAGTACTGTAATTGTTGGTACTTATCCATTTGTACCCACCTCCTAAACTTTGGGCTTCTTAGAGGGTAAAGATTATGTTTATATATTTTATCCGTAGAACATTAGCATGATACCTAGCACGTAATTTTGTTTTGTTGAATAAATTAATGAATTCAATTCAACGTTAGCATTTGTTGAGTACCTAGCACATACAAAGATTACTAAGAACTGATGGAAACAAAGTTCTACCCTCAAGGAATTTATAGTCTAATGAGAGAGGCTGCAAACATGTAGGAATCAAGGCATTAGTGACACTTGTGATTTAAGCCAAAGTGATTTAAGTTCAAAGAACTGTGGGACTTCCCAGGAGGACTAATTAAGGCCAATTGAGGAAGGTTTCTTAAAGGATGTGGCTTTTGAGCTGAGACTTGATAGGCCAAGTTGGTGGGGGTTTTGTTGTGTGTATTTGTGATTTATCATTTTGATGATTAAGAATAGAAAAAAGAATAGATGACCATAAACAATGCTTCAGAAACCATTTTGTCACCTTATTGATATCATGTAGCCTTAGGGCTACAAAAAAGCTAAAGGTGGAGTGTTATACTTGGGTTCTGGAACTAGAGCCTCAGAACCTAGATCAAGACAAAACAGTTTTAGCTCTTGGCATACCTGTGGAGGAAGAAGTTGTTTCCATATATAAAATGACAATTCTGAATGTCTTAGTGTGCTATTTCTCCCCTCTTCAAATAAAACAAAAACCTCTCTTGACCCCCCGCTTCCTTGACCAGCTGCCACCCCATTTCCTTGATCTGCTTTGCTGAAAAACTTAAGTGATCTTTCCATCTGCAGTACTCGCATTCTCTTACAGTCACTTCTCTGGTGCTCTCACCCCTGCCAGTCCATCAAAACCGTTCTCGTCAGGGTCAACAGTGACCTCATTGTCACTCAGTCTAATGGTCAGTCATTAGTCTTCTTCCTACGTGACACTGAATATTCTCCCAGAGCATGATTTCTAATGGTTATGCAAGTACTCTGAAAGTATAAAATACCACACAGTATACCATGATAGTATCATTATTCCTTATTTAAAAAAAAAGAAAAGATTTTGGGGCGCCTGGGTGGCTCAGTCATTAAGCGTCTGCCTTCGGCTCAGGTCATGATCCCAGGGTCCTGGGATCGAGCCCCGCATCGGGCTCCCTGCTCAGCGGGAAGCCTGCTTCTCCCTCTCCCACTCCCCCTGCTTGTGTTCCCTCTCTTGTTGTGTCTCTCTCTGTCAAATAAATAAAATCTTAAAAAAAAAAAAAAAAGAAAAGATTTTATTTGTTTATTTGAGCGAGGAGAGAGAGGGAGAGAAAGCATGAGCTGGGGGAGGGGCAGAGGGAGAGGCAGACTCCCTGCTGAGTAGGGAGCCCGACATGGGGCTCCGTCCCAGGACCCTGGGATCAGGAGCTGAAGTCAGATGCTTAACTGACTGAGCCACCCAGGTGCCCCTCATTATTCCTTCTTTAAGAACTTGAAAATTTATTTTTAAAGATTTTGATTTTTCTTTTTTTTTTTTTTCCTATAGGGGACATGGTCTCAAAATACAGAGAACCTTTGATCCACACCTTTCTGAGGGGTGCAAGAGATCCAGATAGTGCTCACAGGGCCAGCAGCTTATCGAACCTTGGAGAACTGTGCCAGAGGCTGGACTTCCTGCTGGGCTCCGTGGTTCATGAGGTGATGCATATTGATTCTTCTCTCTAAAGCTTGTTTTTTTCTTGGACCTATGATATAGCTGGGGATTGGGAATCAGCTCTGTGTTTTTTTTGCAGATCAGGTAAGTTATTGAACCTCCCTTGGCCTCACTAATCCCATATGTATATGGAAAGTTCTATTCATAAGAATTTTTTTTATTGCAAGTGACAGGAAGTCATCTTAATTTACCTTATGCATTAAAAGAGGATTTATTATAAAGATTCCAAGATAGCTAACAGAGTTGAAGACACCTCAAGCAAGAGCAGATGGAACTTAACCCTGGGTCTATGGGCCATCTGTGAGTTTCATCTCTCTTCACAGAAAAATCTCAGGCAAATATTCTAACTGGTCCTCTTTGGTCAGAGGTGGGGCACGAGGTTATTTACCCCAAAAGACTAATTAAGTTCCATGTTTTGTTGACCACTTTACACCCAGTACTTGGTACATAGTACATAAAAGTTGAATGAGCAGCCCTAATAATAGCCATGCGG
Source organism: Mirounga angustirostris (assembly GCF_029215605.1). Taxonomy (NCBI): domain Eukaryota; kingdom Metazoa; phylum Chordata; class Mammalia; order Carnivora; family Phocidae; genus Mirounga; species Mirounga angustirostris. The sequence continues at coordinate 17,125,314 of NW_026991724.1, read as the reverse complement.
GATGTTGGCACTGGACACTCCTGGTTTTAGAGTTTCTGAGTTGATGAAATGGGCATCTTGCTGTTGTCTTCTATGAACATCTTCCTCTAGCCTCTTAGGTTTTATATTTGCCCTTGTGTTTATTTAGTCATCAATATATTAAAATATGTCTTGAATATCTACTGTGTGCTAGGCACTCTGCTATTTAAAGATGATGCTGGACAGAAAAAGACTAGTTAATATGGGGGCGCCTGGGTGGCTCAGATGGTTAAGCATCTGCCTTCGGCTCAGGTCATGATCTCAGGGTCCTGGGATCGAGTCCCGCATTGGGCTCCCTGCTCCTTGGGAGCCTGCTTCTCCTTCTGCCTTTCTCTCTCGCTCTGTCTCTCATGAATAAAAAAAAAAAAAAAAAATCTTAAAAAAAAAAAAAAGACTAGTTAATATGTGGCCAGGAATCTTTTTATGACCAATGCACTTGACTGTCTTAAATCTTTATTTGGAAGAAGATAGCTTGTAAATTATAACTATAAATAAAACACGGTTTATATTATTTTTTATCTGTGAGAGATCAGATTTCTCATATAGAGCACATAACTTTCCTCCAACAAAAACTTACGAAACTGTAATAATTCTGCCTTCTTCTACAGTATTCAGTATGCTAAGGCTGACCATTTTGAACAACAAATATTAAGAAGTTCCTAGTGAGAAAGAATTTTTTTGATATCTCATGATTGTGTCTTACGAATAAGCAGAGAAATACATTCATGGATATATGCATATGCTTGAATTTATGGCATTTCCTGATTCCTGAGCTTTATAGGCTTTGTTTTATTGATAATAAAGGCTATTCATGTCCTTAAATTCCAACTTCGGACTTTTAAGAAATTTATCCATCAGTCATTTCCTCTTCTTTAGCTCTTCCATGAGGGACACACCCCTATTCCCAATTTTTTGTACTTTTTTCTTTTTTTTTTTTAAGTTTTAAATTCCAGTTAACATACAGTGTAGTATTAGTTTCAGGTGTAAAATTTAGAGATTCAGTGCTTAGATACAACACCCGGTGCTCATCACAAAAACTGCCTTCCTTAATCCCCATCACCTATTTATATATCTTTTTTTAATACCTTAGAAATAATGATTATTGGGGCGCCTGGGTGGCTCAGTCATTAAGCGTCTGCCTTCAGCTCAGGTCATGATCCCAGGGTCCTGGGATTGAGCCCCGCATCTGGCTCCCTGCTTGGGGGGAAGCCTGCTTCTCCCTCTCCCACTCCCCCTGCTTGGGTTCCTTCTCTCGCTGTCTCTCTCTGTCAAATAAATAAATTTAAAAAATCTTAAAAAAAGAAAAAGAAATAATGGTTATTACCAACTTCAAACTAAGCTTAAAGTACTCTAATGTATGTGAACCATTAGGTACCTGATCTTCAGTGTTTTTGGATGGTGCTTAGCAAATCTCTTGTCCTTTAGTATATGAACTTGTCACACTTAAGAGAAGGCATTTGCAGGTCTATTTTATTATATTATCTAAAGATTTTAGCCTGTTATAACTTCTCTGGGTCAAATATTGAAGTGGTTGCCGCATTTTTTCTCTTTACTTGGTCTCTTCACATGACTCAACCCAAAATGAACCATAAATCGTGATCTGAATCAAACGCAAATATTATCATTATCTTTTTTTTTTGAGAGAGAGAGAGAGTGAGCATGGGGGTGAGGGAGGGACAGAGGGAGAAGGAGAGAGAGAATCCTTTTTTTTTTTTTAAGATTTTATTTATTTATTTGACAGAGAGAGAGATAGTGAGAGGAGGAACACAAGCAGAGGGAGTGGGAGAGGGAGAAGCAGGGAGCCCGACACGGGGCTCAATCCCAGGACCCTGGAATCATGACCTGGGCTGAAGGCAGACGCTTAATGACTGAGCCACCCAGGTGCCCCCCTAAATATTATTTTTAATAACAGCTTTATTGAGGGGTGCCTGGGTGGCTCAGTCAGTTAAGCATCTGCCCTCAGCTCAGGTCATGATCCCAGGGCCCTGGTATTGAGCCCCTCAGCAGGTTCCCTGCTCAGCGGGGAGCCTGCTTCTCCCTCTCCCTCTGCTCCTCCCCACCACTCATGTTCTCTCTCTGTCTCTCTCTCTCTCTCAATCACTCTCTCTCAAATAAATAAATAAATCTGGGGAAAACAAACAAACAAACAAAAAAACCTTATCCCAGATCTCCTGGTGGATCAGCTCAGGTTTGACAGGATTCCATACATTTTCTAAAACCAGTGACCCCAAACATGGTCTATGAACCAAAAAACGAGACCATGTTTCTTTTTGAGTCCTAGACTCTTCTTCCCTTTTTCTCTCTTAAGGAAACTGTAGCTTGCTACAGCATGCTGGTGGCATATGATTTCCTATCAGGACATTAGAGAAATTTCTTGGTTTGATTGATTAGAAAAATTGAGCTAAAACAGGTTTTATAACATTCAAGAAGTGTCATCTCTCTGGAGACCCACCTGACCTTTTGAAAGAGAATGCAATTTCCAAGTGCACTTGGGGATGGGAATCAGTGAGGACCTAGCTCCACCACCTACTTACCTGCGTTCACTGGAGCACACAATTTATTTTATTTATTTATTTTTTACGATTTTTAAAAAATTTATTTATTTGACAGAGAGATAGCACAAGTAGGCAGGGCGGCAGGCAGAGGGAAAGGGAGAAGCAGGCTCTCCGCTGAGCAGGGAGCCTGATGCGGGACTCGATCGCAGGACCCTGGGATCATGACCCAAGCCGAAGGCAGACGCTTAACGACTGAGCCACCCAGGCGCCCTGGAAGCACACAATTTAGACTCTGAACTCAGTTTCTGACTTACAAAATGGGATTAAAGGGGCGTCTGGCGAGCTCAGCAGTAGAGTGTGTGACTCTTGATCTCAGGCGTTAGTTCAAGCTAACCCTCCCTCGGGGGTGGGGAAGGTAGAGATTACTAAGAGGAAAGGGGGAGATTAAAATACCTACACTGCAGGATTGTTAACCAGGATCTAGAGATAATGTATATGTGGAAAATAAGAAAAGGCAGAGGAGGATAGGGTGACCAGCATCATAGTGTCAGGTGGAGGGGAGGTTGCAATGTTAAATAGGGTATTCAAGGTCAGCCTCATTTGAAAAGGTGACATTTGAGTAAAGATTTTTTTTTTTAATTAAGATTTTTCTTTGTGGAGCATTTTGGTCATTTGAAGGAGGCTGATGCCTGGCAGCAAGGAAATGAGTGAACAGGGGTAACCAGCACCCTTCAGATGTTCCCAGTCGTACATTTACCCAACACCTGCAACGTGCCAAGCCCTTTGTTAGGGGCCGAGGTTACAAAACTCTACAAGATACCACCTTGCCTTCTAGGCGTGGGTAACCTAGTAGAAGACACAGCCGTCAATGACTACAGTTGCCATCCTTTGTGATAAGTGCTGTAGGAGCACATTTTAGGAGCCCCTCAGTCAGGTTTGAGTGTTGACGAAGATATGCTAGAGGAAGAGACCCTTGGACCTGAATCTTCAGAACAAGTGGAAATTGGGTAGCCCAAGAAGGCGTTTCCGCAGAGAGGACAGCTTGGGCAAAGGCACTGAGCTATGGGACAGCCTGGCATGTTTGAAGAACTGTTAGAAGATCCGAAAGGCTGGAGTGAAGGGAGGGGGTTGGGAGGTTAGTTGGTGGCAGAGCTGAGGCAAGAGAGGCGGGCAGGGGCTACATCATGAGGGGTCTTGTTAGTTTTACGGCTTCCTGGCTCACAGCAAGAATCTGGGATTGCTTATTAAGCCTTCAGAAATGAAGTGTGAATAGGTAGTAGGCTGCTTGCTTACCATGGGTGCTAACACAGAAAGGGAGCCCTTCCTTTTGTTTCTGCCTACACATCCATGTGAGGAGCTGCTACTCTGGGGGCATCCACCTGGCCAGCCCCTTTCCCATTTCTTGAGACCTGGACTCCCTGAAACATGAATCCTAGGCGTGTTTATGATTACTAACAAACTCTGAGCCCAACGAGGGCAGGACCAGTCTTTATTTACCTATGCATATCCCCTAGCACCTATCACAGTGCTTGGCATATAGTGTGTGCTCCCTGTCTGTTGATTAATATTGAATGAAGAGGAGGGTAAGGCTTATTTGGGAAGACTGGTTCTTACATGTTTTAAAAATAGTAATAATAGCAAGCACTTAATACTTTTCTGAATACCTTGTATATGTCAATGGATCCAGTTCTCACAAAGGAAACTGAGGCACAGAGAAATAAAATAAGTTGCCAAGGTCATACAGATAGGAAGTGGAGGGCTGAGATTTGAATGTAGGCAGGTGGTTCCAGCATTCCACCCTCTTAACCATGCTCTGTATTGTCTCCCAATAAATGTTTTCAATTCATTTATAAGATTGCTTTTGTGCCAAAAAAAAAAAAAAAAAGGTTGCTTTTGTGCCTTAAACAGGAACAGTATTGCCATATAAGTAAAGCTACTAACAGGAAGGGTCATGCAGCTCCATTGCTTTTGGCAATGAAACTTCAGAAGGCAATATATTCCCTCTGATTTGAAAAGCCAGGTGTTTCCATCCCACATAATTTCTGTCTCTTCTTTTTAGATGTTCCTTCTTATGTAGCATCCCACGTTGCCATGTCATCAGTGCCCTCCAGCTGCCTTGGGTGGAGTACAAGTTTGAACATGGTTGGACACCTGACAGCCTTGGTATTTCAGCCATTGAGCCCTCCTGTAGTCAGACTGCTCTTGTCCATTCCCGTGGAAAAAGTGGAATATTGGGCATGGCTCTTAAGTAGTTCTTCATTTATTTTGTTTACATATTCAACAGATATTTATTGAGCACTTACTCTGTGCCAGTTATGGGACAACAAAGCTCTGTATCAGATGGTGGGGATCCAGCTGTGAAAAGAACATAGTTCCTTTCCTTATGTGGCTGATGTTCTAGAAAGGAGAAGTGAGTAACAAACAAGCAAGGAAGTAAACAAATAGATCCTGTGTCAGATGGAGTGAGTGCTAAGGAAATAAATCTAATAAGGGAAGGGGCACAAAGGGACCTTGTTATGATATGTGAACTTGGATGAACAGGAAAAGCTTCACTGATGAGTGACATTTGAGATAAGACCGGAAGGAAGCAAGGGGCTAATCCAGGCAGATACCTGGGGAGAGAGCATTCTAGGTGCCTCTAGAGAGCAACAAGTACAGAAGCCCTGAGGCGGGTGCATGCTTGCCATGCTACTAAAGAGCAAGGCCAGTGTGTCAAAGAGGTGGTGGCAGTCTACGTGAGGCCTTGTAAGGACTTTGGCTTTTATTTTGAGTGATTTGGGAAGCCAAAGCAGAAGAATGAAAGGATCTAACTTATATTTTTTCTTTTTGAGAGAGCTTGTGTGTGCATGCGCAGCAAGGGGAGGGACAGGGAGGGAGAGAGAGACTCCCCACTGAGTTCGGAGCCCTACGCTGCACTCAGTCCCACGACCCCGAGATCATGACCTGAGCCAAAATCAAGAGTCGGATGACTTAACCAGCTGAGCTACCCGGGTGCCCCCTGTCATCTGTTCTGATATAAAATTGAACAAACTAACCACCATAGTCTCTTCTAACATGATCTGATCTGGCAGTCATAGCTGTAGTTCTTGGGCCTCTGAAGAAAGCTGTCTACCTCTTGGGTGGTCCACATTTGGGACCTGTCTGTACTGTGATGGTGTTTGCTGGTAGGGAAGGAATATAAAGGATAAGATCAACCCATCAGTCTCTGTACTGGAAATTCAGGTTTTTCTTCTCTGTTGATGTCAAGATTTAACCTGTTTCAAGAGCATTATTATTTCCCCCTATTTCTCCTTTTTCTTGACAAGAGCTGTGTTGCTTGAAACCAAATCCTTTTTTTTTTAAGATTTAATTTATTTATTTGAGAGAGAGATCACAAGCAGGGGGGAAGGGTAGAGAGAGAAGCAGACTCCCCCTTGAGCAGGGAGCCCGATGCAGAACTCGATCCCAGGACCCTGGGATCATGACCTGAGCCAAAGACAGACACTTAACCGAATGAGCCACCCAGGCGCCACTGAAACCAAATCTTGATAAGCATTTTCATCTTTATCACTCTCTGTGGGAAGTAAATATGATTTAAAGGAACCACAGTAAGAGGCCCATCCTCAGTACAGCAAGTAAGATGTGCCCAGGTGAGAAGTCAATGGGACAATCCACTTTAAATGTGGTGCCCAGAATTCCATAAACCTGAGCTTTGGGGTCTGATGCAAAGCCATCACCTCTAACCCCACTGATCCAAATTGATTACCGGTCTTGCCATGATGGCTACAGTTGGCTAAGTACAATTTGAGGATAAGTGGACCCCTGAGATGAGGACTCTAGTGAATGTCCTGGGGAACCCGGAGGAAGCTCAAGTAGCCATCAGGGTTCTCCTTCGTGGCAGGTTAAGTGAGCGAGCTGAACGTGTATGAATTGAAGACTATACTGCTTTTTTTTTCTTTTAAAGATTTTATTCATTCGAGATAGAGCATGAGCAGGGGGAGAGGCAGAGGGAGAGGGAGAAGCAGGCTCCCTGCTGAGCCAGGAGCCGGACGTGGGGCTCAATCCCAGGACTCTGGGATCATGACCTGAGCCGAAGGCAGACGCTTAACCATCTGAGCCACCCAGGGACCCCGAGACTATACTGCTTTTGTTCTTAAGGTTTCTTTGTTTACAAAATAGAAGGACAGATGATTTAGTTTCACTAAGTTAGCAGACCACCTGAAATTTTAATAAAGCAAGCTCAAGGAAAAGGGATGAAGATGCAGTTGGAAAATTGAAGTCATGCTTTCATGATACATACCTCAACTCTGGTACCTTCTCTCCTGGAATTTCCCGAAGTTGGTTTGTGGTAATCTTGCCATTTGTATTATCTTTTTTTTTTTTTTTAAGATTTTATTTATTTATTTGACAGAGAGAGACACAGCGAGAGAGGGAACGCAAGCAGGGGGAGTGGGAGAGGGAGAAGCAGGCTTCCCGCTGAGCAGGGAACCTGATGCGGGGCTCGATTCCAGGACCCTGGGATCATGACCTGAGCTGAAGGCAGACACTTAACGACTGAGCCACTCAGGTGGTGCCCCTATATCTTTTTATATAGTTCTGATTATGCTTGGTATGTGCCAACTATTTTGGGGAGTGATGTTTTCCCTTATTTCTGTTGGCTCCTATCAAGTGTTAAATTGCTTAAGCTGATTTTTAGTATTTCCAGAATAATCATCATCTTCCTCTTTGTATGGCTCTCAGAAGTGGATATGAGTTAAGTGTTTTAACCAGTGAAGAGAAAACCTTCCACAGTGTGGTTTATTAGAATAGGTACACTGACCCTGAAAGCAGGCAACATGAAGATAACATAGGGTGGGTTTCGCCCTCTGGGAGGGCTTAGAAACAAAATAGAAATATTAAACCAGTTCATAAATTAGTAAAGACCTTACATCATCGATCTATTTGCCAAGCCTTTTAGAGGTTGAAGGCAATGTTAAGTGTGTCCTTGGGGTTGAAGGTGTGAGAGACTAACTGTGGGAGTGACTTGTTCAGAGTGGGTAGATGGAAGAGAGTGGCCATGTATCCTCCCTGCTTTGAGGCTTTGATGAGGGGTCTGCCCCAGTGGCCTGCAGGAAAGCAACATTATGAGTTGGTGATGGGAGCTTGACCTGAACAGAAGGCTGTTCTTGTCTCAAGATGATATCTACAAGAACATAGTAAAATTCTTATGCTTTAAAAACATTTTGCGGGGCACCTGGGTGGCTCAATTGGTTAAGTGACTGCCTTCGGCTCAGGTCATGATCCTGGAGTCCTGGGATCGAGTCCCGCATAGGGCTCCCTGCTCAGCAGGGAGTCTGCTTCTCCCTCTGACCCTCTCTCGTCTTATGCTCTCTCTCTATCTCATATTCTCTCTCAAATAAATAAATAAAATCTTAAAAAAAAAGCTTTAAAAAAATAAAATAAAAACATTTTGCATAATTGACCATCATACGTTTCATAGGATTTGGTCCTTGTGACAGGTGTTGAGGAAGGTTCGTGCATACTCCTCTGTTTACGGGCCTCTTCCTGATCATCCCGGATGGCTGATTGCAGATGGGCTGGGTCCTATCTGGTGCATAAATCACTAACAGCCTGTAGCAAGCAGGAGGCCATTCCAGCTGATCTCAGCAAGGCTTGTAATAACCAGCTCCTCTCCCAGTCATACCTTCAAAGTGGCACAAGGATTCAAGCATTGGCCTTTCAGGGGAAGCCCTTTTCCAGCCAGGATTCTTCTGCCTATCCCAGTGGTGGAATTAGTGCCTGACAGCCAGAGCCAGACCCACTGAGAGCTGAGGCACAAGCATGGCCTGCTTAGCACAGTGGGGGAGCAGAGGTGGCAAAGCCGGACACCAGCAAGGTTCTAGGCCAGGAAGCCTCAATCCACCAACTGTGGAAATCTAGGCCCCAAACTAAACCCAGAGGGAGGCAGGCAAAAGGCTTGGGAGTATCTGCACAATATGTGGCCCCAGACTGGTTTTCGTGCTTTAGTTACCAGACTGAATAAGCTCAACTTCCATGTGTCAAGAAGGACTCAGGCCTAGCTCTAACTTGTCTCTCTGATTTCAGCTCTTACCTTGTAAATACTAAGCCTGCAAGCGGAGGTAGCTATTATATTGTTACCTTTTGGAGGTTGCCCAAGGAATTCCTCCTGGAACTGAATTGCTTCTACCGTTAATGCCAGAGGCATGGAAGCCACTGATGGCCTTGGGTCAGGGTGTCCCAGGTTAGAAGCAGAAACAGCTCTCTGGATGTTATTGAAAAACAGCCCCCAACGAGTTGAGCTTTTCTGGGATTTCCCTTCACTTGCAAGATGCAAGTTTGTCTAATAGATGTACAACTTGATTAAGTGCCAATACATCACAGATGCAATTATATTTAAGAACAAGCTACTTCTTCTAATCTCTCTGCCATCACTGATTAATTAGACACTTTGAACTATGCCCAACTGTTTGAAAGCTGTGAAAAATACAACCTGCATAGTTAAAATTTCTGCACAAGCCTATTTCCCTGTTTGTGCCTGTATTCTTTTTTTAAACCTTTTTAAAAACCATTCTTTAAACATAATATGTATTTATACATGTTTCCAAACACACATTCTGGCTTTTTCTTATCATGGTTAGAAATCCTTCCATGGTTGGCCAAGAAATACACTCACGCAGTAAATGAAATAAAGTATGAGAGACCAGTTGAATAATATAGACTTACCTTCATATTGTTGCTGCCATTGGCCACACTTTGAAGATTTTTGTTTTTAATTTTTAAGCCTTACGGAATGCCTCAGAACAGTTTTTTGCCGTTGTTTTTAGTGGTATCTTTTTATTGAGGTTTTAAAATATTTTTGTACTTACCAGGAGTGGGGTGGGGGCAGGGTGATAACAGGGTATAGCAACGTTCTTATTTTATGACATATAATTATTAGCTATATATCTGGCACCATGCTGTGCTAGTAATTTCTAGTCTTTTCTGTTATAGAGCTGTCTTTTAAAGCAAATGAGCATTGAAAGACCTATTCCACACATGAAGCCGCCCAGGGAGACTCTGAAATTGGCCCCAGGTGACTGACATGGTGGGGTATGCTAGATTTGCAGGACTGGGACATCTGAACATGCCGAAGAAGATCAGTTTGACTATTTATGTATTTCTCTCTCCCTGGGCTGTAACTTTCATCAGTGGTGCATTCATATTCATGTGGGGCCTTGAACTCTGAAGCCTGCTCAGCTACATCTTCATGGTCCTCACTCCCTAAAAGTCACTTGTGTTTTGGGCCATCTTTCCTTTCTTTGATTTAGTCTCCTCAAAGGGGGACAAGTAACATGTCTTCCCATTTTTGAGGAAATATTTGAATTTGACCATACCTTTATTATATATGCGTATCCTTCCCAACTCCCTAATCTTCCTCCTAAATTCCAAACCAGATTTTGCCCTTTTCCAGAAAAGCCAAACTAAATCAAGTTCTCCACCACTAGATCGCTCCGTCTTTACTGAGAACGAGGAAACTATCCACCCCTCTCTAAGCCAGATTTTTCGTGATGAACGTGTAGAAAGTGGAATGCAGTTGACAAGCTTCATGTAATTGTGCAATCCTGATTTTTATTGACTTTTTCTCTCATCCTCCTAGGTAACAGCTTGCCTGATTGCTGTGGCTAAAACAGACCGTGAAGTTCAAGTGCGCAGAGCTGCCATCCACGTGATTGTACTGCTCCTTCGGGGCCTCAGCCAGAAAGCTACTGAGGTAAGTCGGTTCCTTGCCATTTGCAGCCTCCCTACATGTCTGGGTTTTATCTGTTTATCAGTCTTCCTTTCACCAAGGCAGCCTCAGATCTTTTCCCTGGGTGGATGCATGGAGATGAATCCATCAGCAGAGATTTTATTTTGTAGCAGGAATACTGTTTGCATCTTTAGTAAGAGTCCCTATTTCCTCTGTAGCAGTAGGCAAACTGCACATTAACTGCTGCAGGAAAACCAGAGCACAGGTTTATGGGTTGTGACTCTGAGTCCTGGCATTCTTCTCAGAGGGGCAGGTTCCAGGTGAGCTAAGTGGACCACACTAAGCCTGCCTCTGCCTCTGTGGCCTGAACTCTAGTGACTTGTCTTCCTGACTCATTTCGTTGTTGAAACCGAATTCCTGAAGGACCTCATTTAAAATGTTTCCTTTCTAGCTGTGAATTCAATCCAGGAGATTTTAGTTGCTGCATAAATTGAACTTTTTTCCTCCTCCAAATGGGTCTGGCTGGATTTCTCCCCAGTGTATGGCCCATATGGGAAGAAAAAAATATATATCCATATGTGTGCTAAGAATGAGTGACCTCGAAATTAATTTTCCTCTTGATTTTAATGGAAACTCATTCCCAGTTGAGTTTATAGGAGAGTTTATATTAATAATGTACTTCCTGATATCCACAAGGCTCATCTACGGCTGGCACATCAGTATTTAACTGTCAGTGAAGCCATTAGAAGAATGTTTGTTTTGTCAGACCTACAGGCTTTACTCATGATAGAATTTTGCCATATCACGTGTTTGACACCATTTTTATACAAGCACGGACTCATTAGTTATCCCCTAGTTATTATCTAGGACCTTGATGGTGGTGAGGACACACAGATCACAACTCAGTAATGCAGATTAATTAAATAAATTGCTGTCGGGTACACACTGCCCTTGATGAGAATCTGCTCTACAAGAGGGAATTAAGAAAGTGTTTTTCATCCATCCTCAAGATCTACAAAACTCTTGGGGCGCCTGGGTGGCTCCGTCAGTTAAGCCTCCGACTCTTGATCTCAGCTCAGGTCTGGATCTCAGGGTCTGGATCTCAGGGTCATGAGTTAGGCCCCACGTTGGGCTCCACACGGCGTGGAGTCTACTTAAAAAAAAAAAAAGGGCGCCTGGGTGGCTCAGTTGGTTAAGCAACTGCCTTCGGCTCAGGTCATGATCCTGGAGTCCCGGGATCGAGTCCCGCATCGGGCTCCCTGCTCAGCAGGGAGTCTGCTTCTCCCTCTGGCCCTCCCCCCTCTCATGTGCTCTCCCTCATTCTCTCTCTCTCTCAAATAAATAAATAAAATCTTTAATACACCATGGTTATGTAAGTTGTTAACAATAGGGGAAACTGGGTGAGGGGTATACAGGAATTCTCTGTGCTGTCTTTGCAACTTGTCTGTAAATCTAAAATTATTTCGAAATAAAATTTTAGTTAAAACTCTGAGTTCTAACACTATTAAAATAAAGCTGTAAAGCTCTATGAGTGGGCTGCGGCCACCAGCATATCCCGGGGCTTCCCACTGCTGTGGCCGGCACTGCCCGCGCAGGCGAACGTAGGCTGTGCCCGGCTGACGGCTGGCCCTGCGCTGCTGCGGGCGCCGTGGCGCTGGGGGCTCCACACGGCTCTGCCGGGATAAAACGCAGCTGTGGTGCACCACGATCTCCTCCACAGGATGAGGGAGTAGTGGGTTCCAGTGGGGCTACTTGCTGTGCCCCTGCTTGCAGCCTGTCTGCGTATTCCACACCCACCCCCCTCTCCCATCTGTCTCCTGCTCCTCACTCATGCATGTCGTCAGGCAAATTTCTCACCTACAAGTGACTGCACATCTTCTGGTTGGAAGTCCTGAGATGTGCTCTTACGTGGGTTTCCAACTTCCAGCTGTGATTGGTACAAGATTTGGGAAGCTCTGACCCTGAGGTTTTATTGAGTGATTGCCCTTGATTTCCTGGACTTTGGCTTCACTGACAAACCAAGACCACGTCACTTTTCCGTATTTGAGCAGGCCAGCACTGTGGAGGCACTTTTGCAGCATCTGGGGCTCCAGAACCACAGGATGAACCTTTTGTTCATGATTACAGAGATATCATTGCTCAGGAGGTGCTCTGTAGGTTCGAGCAGAACTGATCTGGTCAGCTTACCATGAAGAGTCTCTGGCTGTCAAGTGCAGGTATATTTCCTGAGACTCACTGTCCTCTCCTTCTCCAAAAGCTTCTCAAAAATGGAGGCATGCTGTCATCCATCCTTACACGATTGATGAACTTCTTTGTATTCTCCCGAGGTCTCACCCCAGTCTTTGGGCTATAGACCCAATATTCTGAGAGTAAGCTGTGAGACATGTGGGCAGGGATACTGAACAATGACAGAAGTCAGTTACCCTCAGTCCCTTACACTATATCAACCAGAGAAAGAAGGTTAGAAGATGCTGGGTGGGAGCTCTTGCTTCTGTAACTGTTCCCATTCATTTTATCTATGGGCCATTGGATCCCATGAATCTCAATCCAGAGTTTTTGGAGCTGTATAGGAAAAGAGTCCGATTCTGGATGGCCACATTAGCCACTATCCACCGCTAGAGGATCCCATGGGCTTCCTGAATACATATATGGGCTTCATCAACTCCTTCTGAGCTGGAAAGAGTAACTTCCCTCTGTTACCTCCCCTACTCCCTTATGTTGTGTATTCCACTTAGGAATAAATGCCCCAAAGAGGTCCTGGCCACCAAACACTATTCTCTCACCAAAGTCCACCTGACTCACATGGGAGTCAGCATGTAGTTAAAAGCCCGCAGAAACTCTAGCTAAGGGTGACCTAACAGTCGACCTCCCATTCTTCTCACATCTGAGTGAGTGTATGGACTTGCCTCTGTCTTTGTGCCTCTGATGTGCACTACTTCTCACAGATACAGACAGACAGACAGACATTCTTAAAAGTCTTTTTAACACTTCTATGGACTCTGCTGAAATATTTAGAAGTACTAATTTCTGTCCCATCCTTGGCTGGAATCCTATAGTAAAAACTGAGGAGAGGGTGTCTCCTGACACGTCCTTGAATGGCTTTAAGGGCATGTGCTGTTTAAAGTTCTCTAAGCAACACAGCTCCAAGTGCCAGTGAGTCTCCCTTGTCATAACTTTGGATTTTGTTTTATCAGCTGCTTTTAATAATGGACATTTTGTTAAAATAGGCTTTGGGTTGAATAATGCAGTATTCTAAGTATACTTTAAGACTATGATTTATCTACATGTATTATATATATTTTCTAAGGATACTAAACCAGCAGATACTCTGGCAGAGTAGTAAACCTTTTAAACATGTTTAATTTCTGAATAAATTGGATTAAATCCAAACTATTTACAGAATTTCCTAAAATCACAGGATATTAAGGACCAGTAGCATCTGTGCCAGAGATTAACTGTTATTAGCTAATTCTAACAGCAAATAACAGTCTGACTCTTCATACCTCAGTGCTTAGAAGCACGTCCTTCCTGAGCTGGAGGGGAGGGGATCGTTGTATAGTCCAAATTACCATGCTAAATCTACATTGATTCCTTTTATGACAATTGCTTAATTTCTCATTGGTTGTCCCAGAGAGGCTTCCTCATATAGTTCAGTAATCCCTGTACTTTACAGTTAGGAAAGTTCCAGAAACTTAACGAACAAATACTGAAAGACCTATGAGCAAATGATGCTGAATATTTCTTTTTCTTGCCTTTTTTTTTTTTTTTTTTTAAGTAGGCTCCATGCCCAGTGTGGAGCCCAGTGCAGGGTTTGAACTCATGATGCTGAGATCAAGACCTGAGCTGAGATCAAGAGTTGGACACTTAACCAACTGGGCTACACAGGAGCCCTGTTGAATTATTTTTCTTCTTAAGCCACAGTTTCAATTGTCTTAAAAGAGGATGATTAAGTGATTTTTTAAAAAAGATTTTATTTATTTATTTGACAAAGCACGCAAGTGCATGCATAAGCAGGGGGAGTGGCAGGCGCAGAGGGAGAGGGAGAAGCAGGCTTCCTGATAAGCAGGGAGCCCAACAATGTAGGGTTCAGTCCCAGACCCTGGGATCATGACCTGAGCCGAAGGCAGACCCTTAACCAACTGAGTCACCCAGGCACCCCAATTAAGTGAATATTTTAAATTCTTTTTTTTATTAGCAACTTCAGGTATAACAACTGAAGCTGTAATAAATGTTTATTTTCTATTAATAAAAATGAATTTTGACAAAAGTGGCAAAAAAAAACTCTATAAGTGCACACACCCTTAATGAATGAGAGAGTAAGAGTGTGTGTGTGTGTGTGTGTGCACGCGCACAGCAAAATATCTGGTTAGTAAAGTGAGAGAAGAAATAGAAACTCTATCCAGAGTTCTCACATCTGTGTGTAGCCAGTGAAAGCAACACTCCTGGTCTTACCAGTATTAAAATAATTTGTGGCCATGGAAGATTATTGTCACTTTCAAAAAACCATGTGAACGGAAAATCGCTCTCCGGTTCTCCAAAGCAGCTCTATTTTGTACTCACTGAAATTTATAAATTGTGTTTACTTAGTGAATAAAGAAAAGGAAATGGGATGGGATGAATGTATGATTCCTCTTCCTGGTGCATCCTTAAGGCCAGGTGTGTTAAATCTTGTAATCGTAGGTGTGATTATAATCAGCGGCACTTTAATGAGAAACGGAGATCATCACAAAGCTTTCAGTCTAAGATTTATCTTTTCTGCTGTTTTGCCCCCAGGAACAGCTGAAATGAAAATGCCACTTTGTTGATGAAATGGTGTGTGTGTGTGTGTGTGTATGTGTTTGTTTCTCTTCTAATCACTATTTCTGAAGCTACAGAGTGCCAAAAGATAATGCCAGGTTTCAGTGAATTTTCTCTTGCTGGTAGATGTGCCTGCCAAGGACCTCTGTGGTTCCAGCAGCTTGGAAAGGAGGCAGAAAGTCCAGTAAGAGGTAGGGGTTCAGAAGATCAGGAGATAGATTAGGATCAAAAAGGGAAGACGTCACAACCCCCACTCATTTGAAAGTAGCCAGAATCTTGTGCAATCAACACAATATCCACACTGGAGGGAGATACTGCATTCACTTTCTTAATGAAAAACTTATTTTCTCTGCTTACCCTTGTTTTGGCCTTATGACCATATCTGTTAACTGTTAATTTATTCCCATTATAGCCTGAAGCCCAGGAGAAGCCAGAAGGAACTCCCTTTTAACCCATTCTACCTTACCCATACTGAAAATTAAATTTACTAGGAGTACCCAGGGGAGGAGGTATGTTTAGACCTGTGCCTTCTGTTGGCCTCAGAGTTAAGAACAGCCCTCCTCAACATGGAGAGGGTAAACTGAGCAACAGAATGAAAAAAATTGTGCCTAACTATCCAGGTCTTTGCAACTAACTTCCCAGGTCTTTGCAAAGTGACTTGTTTAAGTATTGTAGATGTTTAGAACATCCATTTTCATAAATTCATTCCAAAGACAATAATGAATAACTGGGGCAGTAATGGCTGAGTAATAGCCTCAGGCCCTCCTTCAGATAACAACTATAAATTCTGGACATAATATAGTAAGCAGCTACCTTGAGACACTGGAGAGTGCTCAACTGGAGTCTGTGCTCAGAGGAGAGGCATTGGACAGAGTCAGTTTCCATTTTCTTGGCTTTTAACTTAGGGACAAGTCTATTTGGGAGTGAATGCAATGCAGGAGGGCCAATGGTAGAGATACCACAGTCTTTCTAGGGGAACCAGAACACTGAATCCGGGAAACCACAGCTCCAGGACAGAGAAGGGAAATCCTGGAATGGGTAGATTCAGAGAAAGGTGTCCCAAATTCTGTCTGCCTACATGTAGAACTGACCCCTGAACCAAGCAAGATAAGTGCCCACTTTAAAAAAAAGAACCAGCAGAAACCACTAATTGGAGAAGAACAAAATCTAGGGTCTTCTTAATTTAACATTCATAATGTCCAGGATATAGTCCAAAATAACTCAATATATGAAAACCAGGAAAATGGAAATATTCTCAATAGAAAAGAAAATCAACTGAGGCCAACCCTAAGATAATCCTGATGTTGGGATTTTAAAGCAGCTTTATAATTATCCTCAATGAAGTAGAAGAGAAAAATGCCTACAATTAATAAAAAGATAGAAATCTCAACAAATATTATGTAAGACTGATGAATCACTGGACTCTACCTTTGAAACTAATAATACACTATATGTTAACTAATTGAATTTAAATAAAATAATAATTCTAAAAATTAAAAAAAAGAAATCTCAGCAAAGAAATAGAAATGATTTAAAAAAGAGAGCCAAATGGAAGTTCTAGAACTGAAAACTACAATACCTGAGATTTTCTTTTAATTTTTTTAAATGTTTCTTTTTAGATGTTTTTTAGTTATTCATTTGAGACAGGGAGATACAGAGAGAGAGAGAGAGAGCATGAGCAGGGGGAGGTGCAGAGGGAGAGGGAGAAGCAGGCTCTCCGCTGAGCAGGGAGCCGGACGCGGGACTCACAATCCGAGCCAAAGGCAGAGGCTTAACCATCTGAGCCACCAGGCGCCCCTGAGATTTTCTTTTTAATTTTATTTTATTATGTTATGTTAATCACCATACATTACATCATTAGTTTTTGATGTAGTGTTCCATGAGATTTTTTTTTTTTAATCACTGAATGGAATTAAAAGCAGGTAGAGCAATAGAGATGATCGAATGTGAAGAAGAGAGAGAGAAAAAAAAAAAAAAGATTTAAAAAGTAAGTGATCTAGAGTGACCAGGGGCTCTCAGAAACCTAAACCTATATTTACCCTGGGAGCAATGGTTCAGTATCCAACTAATTCAGTGTTGATGGCAACTTTATAGAACATAACCACCGTGAATAATGAGAATTGGCTGTAGAAAAAAGTTGATGATCTTAAAAAAAGGATGAGTGTTCTGGGACTGACCATAGTTCTAGATTTATTTAGATAACTACTACTACAGTCTTCTATATTATTTACAAAAAGCTGACTTCTTAGAAGAACTGTGAAGTACTTGAGAACTTTGCACATGGGTTTACAGTGACTAAATGTGACAGCAATTTATGTGACTCTTGATCTTGGGGTTGTGAGTTCAAGCCCCACAATGAGTACAGAGATTACTGAGAAATAAAATCATTTATTTATTTATTCATTCATTCATTCATGTATGAATGAGACACTGCACTCGACAGAGCAGGGGAGGGGCAGAGGGAGAGGAAGAGACTCTCAAGTAGACTCCCCGCTGAGTGTGGAGCCTGATACAGGGCTCAATCCCACAACCCTGAGATCATGACCTGAGCGGAAACCAAGAGTTGGAGGCTTAACCGACGGAGCCAGCCAGGCATCCCTGAAGATTTTATTTTTCAGGGGTGCCTGGGTGGCTCCATCAGTTAAACTTCTGACTCCTGATCTCAGCTCAGGTGTTGATCTAAGGGTCATGAGTTTAAGTCCCACGCTGGGCTCCGCACTGGGTGTGGAACCTACTTAAATAAAATCTTTTTTAAAAAAATGTGCCAGCATTTTATATTGAAACTTTCTCCCTTGCTTTTTAATATTAAAAGGTATTTCCTAGAGCATAGCTTTTCTTCCTTCTAATCACTCATTTTAGGTGAAAAAAAACCAACCTAGGGGCGTCTGGGTGGCTCAGTTGTTAAGCATCTGCCTTCGGCTCAGGTCATGATCCCAGGGTGCTGGGATCAAGCCCCACATCGGGCTTCCTGCTCCGCGAGAAGCCTGCTTCTCCCTCTCCCACTCCCCCTGCTTGCGTTCCCTCTCTTACTGTGTCTCTCTCTGTCAAATAAGTAAATAAAATCTTAAAAAAAATCTGTACTCTATCTAGTAGGAGATAAGTAGTAGGCTTTAGAATTCATTCTTTCAAGATGATAAACAAGTCTTAACACCAGGTCCTGTCTTCAAAAATAAGCAAACCCTGGAAACATCCATAGGGGGGAAGAGTTTGGGATTAATTACTAAATGATGGCTGGGTCAGGTTCTGAGCTAAACCCAGCCGCCCGCCCCCCAGGAATGATTTTGAATTCCTTCTTTGAGTCCAGTGATGGACTCTGATGACAGAAGGCTCTTCCTGATAACATGATGAATAGTGGTTTCACTAACATTTGTGTATTCAGAGGTTACTCTCCTAGTTCTTTGTCAGAGAGAAGGCAAACCCTGGCTTAGGAAGAGAGAGAGAGAGAGAGAGGAGCAAGGAAGAGAGAGAGAGAGAGAGGAGAGAGGAAGAGAGAGAGAGAGAGAAGAGAGGAAGAGAGAGAGAGGAGAGAGAGAGAGAGGAGAGAGGAAGAGAGAGAGAGAGGAGAGAGGAAGAGAGAGGAGAGAGGAAGAGAGAGAGAGGAGAGAGGAAGAGAGAGAGAGAGGAGAGAGGAAGAGAGAGAGAGAGAGGAAGAGAGAGAGAGAGGAGAGAGGAAGAGAGAGAGAGGAAGAGAGAGAGAGAGGAGAGAGGAAGAGAGAGAGAGAGAGAGGAAGAGAGAGAGAGAGGAGAGAGGAAGAGAGAGAGAGGAGAGAGGAAGAGAGAGAGAGAGGAGAGAGGAAGAGAGAAAGAGAGAGAGGAAGAGAGAGAGAGGGAGGAGAGAGGAAGAGAGAGAGAGGAGAGAGGAAGAGAGAGAGAGGAGAGAGGGAGAGAGAGAGAGGAGAGAGGAAGAGAGAGAGAGGAGAGAGGAAGAGAGAGAGTGAGAGAGGAGAGAGGAAGAGAGAGAGTGAGAGAGGAGAGAGGAAGAGAGAGAGAGAGAGGAGAGAGGAAGAGAGAGAGAGGAGAGAGGAAGAGAGAAAGAGGAGAAAGGAAGAGAGGAGAGAGAGAGAGAAGAGAGGAGAGAGAGGAGGGAGAGAGAGAGGAGAGAGGAAGAGAGAGAGAGGAGAGAGGAAGAGAGAGAGAGAGACAGAGGAAGAGAGAGAGGAGAGAGGAAGAGAGAGAGGAGAGAGGAAGAGAGAGAGAGAGAGAAGAGAGGGAGAGAGAGTGAGGAGAGAGGGAGAGAGAGAGAGGAGAGAGGAAGAGAGAGAGAGAGGAGAGAGGAAGAGAGAGAGAGAGAGAGAAAAGAAAGAAAGAAAGAAAGAAAGAAAGAAAGAAAGAAAGAAAGAAAGAAAGAAAGAAAGAAAGAAGAAAGAAAGAAATGGCTTGAGTGTGATGTTAGGCATTTTTGGTTACAGCAGTTACTCGGGGTCCATCCAAAACCTTGGGTGTATGAGTCCCAGGTTCACCTTGCTTCCTGTCAGTCCAGACCGAGAACTGGGACCCGAAGAGGACATGACACTTAATCTCTGACACGACACAAATGGCAAGTTATAAGTAAATGGATACACAGAATGGAAACTTTTCCTTCCTTTTATTGGTTTTGTTCTATCCCGAAGGTTATTTTGACATTTGGTGTGGTTTCCGTGCTGTGAGTACAGTAAATGGGCCCAGTTTCCTTCCCAGAGCCAGTTTCACACATTGCTCTTTTTAACAGCTCGAAGGCCCTGTGTGAGGAGTAAATGAAAAGAACATTTATATAAATATGACTGGGATCCAGGTAATAATTATTCCCCTATAAACTTTGAAAAAGTGCTTGGGAGACAGAGAGCCCTTCCAGGAGTGAAATTAAAGAGCCTCTTCCCTTCCTGGGAGCGTAAAGGTCCAGCCGGTGGACCAAGGCAGCAGTTCTGTTGATCATCTGCTCCTGGCCGGGGCCTGGCTGTTTACAGCGTTGGTATTATTCATAAAAGACTTTTAATAAGAATTCATCATTCATTGGACACTGTTCACAATGTCAAGAGAGACAGAGGCTTAGAGGGACTTTCAAATAAGTCCTAGCTTTATAAATGGTCTCTTCCCCCCAAACTCTTCCTTCTCTTCTCTCAGACGATAGAGATGCTGCCACTCCCTTCAGTCTTAGAAGAAGGGATCCACTCGGGCTCTGTAGGCGTTTCCTGGGGCTGCCTAACCAAGTACCACTGACCGTAGAACTTCACTGTCTCCTAATTCTGGAGGCTGGAAGGCCAAACTCGAAGTGTCAACAGGGCTGTGTGCCCTCTGAAACCTGTGGGAGAGTTCCTCCTTGCCTCTCACTGGCTTCCGGTGCGCGGCCGGCAGTCTTGGGCATTTATTGGCTTGCAGACACATAGCTCCAGTCTCTGCCTTTGTCATCCCATGCATTCTCCCTGTGTGTCTGTGGCTTCACGTGGCTTCCTTCTTCCTTTCTGGAATAGGGCCCCCCTCCTCCAGTATGACCTTAAGTAGTCACATCACAGTGACTGTTTCCAAATAAGGTCACATTCCGAGGTACTGGGGGTTAGGACCTCACGGTATCTTTCAGGAGCGGGGACACACAATTCAACCCATACTGGGCCCCTAGGATTCCATAGTCCTTTCTCTTTTGTGCTTATGCTTCTCCACCTGTTCATTATTGTCGCATCTCAAGAAGCCTGTTCTTCATGGGGGGTCTCTTCTCTGTCACACTCTTCCTTTTTTCTCTCTCTCCTTTAAGTGTCTGTACCACATACTCCAGCCTCAGGAAGACAAGAGAAGCACTGTTTCTGACATGTTTACCTGGGAAGAACGTAATTCTGACACTTGAGTAGACAGAATAAGGAGGTGCACGGAGTAATTCTTTGGACGCTTGGACTTGGTGCAAGTTCTGGTCTTGGTGCAAATCTCTGAACCTCTCTGAACCTCATTTGCCCATCAGTCCTATCCCCCTGACACGGATGTGGCAAGAATTAGATGGAATCGGGTGCCTGGGTGGCTCAGTTGGTTAAGCGACTGCCTTCAGCTCAGGTCATGATCCCAGGGTCCTGGGATCGAGTCCCGCATCGGGCTCCCTGCTCTGCGGGGAGCCGGCTTCTCCCTCTCCCACTCCCCCTGTTTGTGTTCCCTCTCTCGCTGTGTCTCTCTCTGTCAAATAAATAAAAAATCTTTAAAAAAAAAAAAAAAAGAAACAATATCTTAAAAAAAAAAAAGAATTAGATGGAATGACATGTGAAACTCTGCAAACTGTAAAGGGTTGTAAATACAGAAGATGACAGTGATGATGGTCGCTCCTCATCGCTGGTGCTGGTGGGATTGTTAGGACTCCTATCATCACCACCACCGCTACTACCGTATCTTAGATTTGCTGGAGTTTTGAATGATTTTTTTAAACCCACCAAAGATAATTTTATATTCAATCTGAATGAATAGGCAGTTTATTTCATCGTTGGGACTTTTAGAACCTTTTTATCATGCCAGGCTCACACCATCAGGCATCTCAGGTTTTAGAAGACAGGCTTTATTACATGAAATCCAGCCTTCCAACTCTGTGCGACGATCTTATGATTGCATATACCACCTTCTTCTTCCTCATGGATACCAACTAGACTGGAAAACGTAGAAGAATCTAGACGCTTTGTAGTTATTGAACCAGAGGACTCAACCTATGTTTGGACGTGATTTGACCTCCAACAGTATTGTTTTCTCCCTTTCTTCCCTATCACCGTGAAGCAGTGGATATAGTACCACAAATAATAATACCACTTATTTTTTTAAATTTAAAAAAATTTTTTTCATTTATTTGAGAGAAAGAGCACAAGCAGGGGGCGTGGCAGAGGGAGAGGGAGAAGCAGACTCCCCACTGAGCAGGGAGCCCGATGCACGGCTTGGTCCCAGGACCCTGGGATCATGACCTAAGCTGAAGGCAGGTGCCCAACCGACTGAGCCACCCAGGCACCCCCGAACCTCTTATTTTTTAAAGAAAGAACAAATAGGGGAACGTGGCTGGCTCAGTTGGTAGAGCATGCAACTCTTGATCTCAGGGAGGGGAATTCGAACCCTACGTTAGATGCAGAGTTTACTTAAAATTGGTATGCCTGGGTAGCTCAGTCAGGTGAGCATCCAACTTTTGATTTCAGCTCAGGTCACGATCTCAGGGTCATGAGGTCAAGCCCCATGTCAGGGTCCACACTCAGTGGGGAGTCTGCTTGAGATTCTCTCTCTCCCTCTCCCTCTCCCTCTGGCCCTCCTCCCTTTCTCTCTGTCTTGTGGGCACCTGCTCGCACGCTCTCTCTCTCTCAAATAAATAAATCTTTTTTTTTTAAGATTTTATTTATTTATTTGACAGAGAGAGAGACAGCAAGAGAGGGAACACAAGCAGGAGGAGTGGGAGAGGGAGAAGCAGGCCTCCCGCTGGGCAGGGAGCCCAATGCAGGGCTCGATCCCAGAACCCTGGGATCATGACCTGAGCTGAAGGCAGACGCTTAACGACTGAGCCACCCAGGCGCCCCTAAATAAATCTTTTTTAAAAAAAAAAGAAAAGAAAAGGAAAGAGCAAATAAAGATTATTTTAAAGCAAATAATTATGCCAGTAGTGGATGAAAATATCCATTAAGCAGTCACCTGTTTCTTTCCCATGCTGAGCATATTTAAAGTAACGTTTTAGTTAATCAAGTGGAGACTTGTACCAAGTTCCAGTTCCCATTCAGCCATCTACTTTTTCTGTAAATAGCAAAGTTCTCATCACTTCTCTGTGGCAAGGGGTTGCCAAAAAAACTGTGATGATTTTTTTACACCTGTTATATATATTTAGAAGCTTGTCTTACTCTGTTAAAGCCCAATGTAATTTGCTGTCTTTTCCTTCCTAAGACCCAGTCAGACCAGAAGCACAACTTTTCAAATGTTCATTCCCACACATCAACAACCAAATGTTTAGTCATTAATGAATGCCTGTTTTTCCAAGGATCTCTACCGTCTGTCACATACAAGATTTGTATGTGGGATAGCAACTCAGAAGTCATACCCTTAAACGGCTGAGTTAAAGAGGGTTTCCAGCTAGATAACCCTGGATAGTATCCGGGGCATTTTTCAGGGGCGTATTTGTCCCAGGATCTGAGCGCTGAGAGAATAGGGCTAGAAGGTGTCAGGAGAAGACTGGTGCCAGGCTGGAGTCAGAGCCAACCTAAGGGAAGTTGCACAGGAGAAAGGCAAGGCCAGGTCCAGGCAGATGAAGACACTTCTGCCAGGCCGCTGCAGCTGACCTAAAGGGAGGTAAATGAGTGTGCTGTGTTCATTGATAGCACAGTAGCCCCATTGATTGCATATACCACCTTCTTGTATTTTTTTCCTCACGCAATTTCCTAAATTGAGGTATAACTCATATCTATAAAATTCACCCTGTTAAAGTATGTGATTCAGGGGCACCTGGCTGGCTCAGTCAGAAGAGCAACTCTTAATCTCAGAGTCGTGAGTTCAAGCCCCACATTGGGTGTAGAGATACTTAAAAATAAGTAAGGGGTGCCTGGGTGGCTCAGTTCGTTAAGCGTCTGACTTCAGTTCAGGTCATGATCTCAAGGTCCTGGGATCGAGCCCCACGTTAGGCTCCACGCTCAGTAGGGAGTCTGTTTGTCCCTCTGCCCCTCCCCCTGCTTGAGCATGTGAGTGCTCTCTTTCTTTCTCTCTCTCAAATAAATAAAATCTTTAAAAATAAATAAATATGTTTTAGAAGTTTGAAATGTGCAATTCAGAGTTTTTAATATATTCATAAAATTGCTCAAATACCACCACCATCTAATTCCAGGGCATTTTCATTACCCCCCAAAAGAAGCCCTGTAGTCATGAGCAGTCACTCTTCCCCATCCCCCTTCCCCAACTCTTGCCACCATAATTCTACTTTCTATCTATGGATTTGCCTTTTCTAGACATTTCATATAAAAGAAATCACATACTATGTGACATTTTTTGTCTGGCTTCTTTCACTTAGCATGGTGTAGTCAAGGTTCATCCGTATTATAGCCCTGTATCGGGATTGCATAACTTTTTATGTATGAGTAATATTCCATTGTGTGAGTATACCGTATTTGTTTATCCATTCATCAGTTGATGGACATTTGGGTCATTTCCACTATTTGACTCTTTTCAATAATGTTGCTGCGAATATTTGTGTACACATTTTTGTGCAAACGTATGTTTTCATTCTCATGGGTATATGTCTAGGAGTGGAATTGCTGGGTCATATGGTGACTCTACATTTAACTTTTTGAGGAACTGCCAGACTGTTTTCCAGCTGTGTCATTTCTCATTCTCACCAGCAATGTATGAGGGTTCCAAATGCCCCACATTCTCTTTAATACTTGTTATTGTCTATCATTTACTAGGATTATCACCATCTTAGTGGGTATGAAGAGGTGTAGTTTAAATTTGCATTTCCCTGATGGCTCAAGATGTTGAGCATTGTTTCATGAGCTTATTAGCCATTTGTAGGTCTTCTTTGGCGAAATGTCTATTCACAATCTTTGCCCATTTTTTTAATTGGGTTACGCGTCTTTTTATCATTAACATATTTGTTTTTTAATTTTGATTTTTATATCCAAAAATATTATTCACAGTTTTATAAAACTTAATTCAAAGATCCATAGCCCAGTCTCCTTTCTTACCCTCCATTCTCACTTCCCATGAGCAACTATTTTCAACTTGATTATTTGTTTCTTTAAATGTTTACTTCCATATTTCTAAGAGCATGCTTACACTGCTATTTCTTGATTTTTCACCCCACTTATTGACTTCCTGCTAGATCTAATATGTGAAAGTAGGACTTATTCGGGGATTATGCTCCTAAGATGGAGAAGACTGGCCTGCGGTGAGACGGAGCAAAGCAGCATAGTGGCTTAGACTTAGTAGGTAGACTCTAGAGCTAGAATGTCTGGGATTGAATCCCAGCTTTACACCTCAGTGGAAGTGAGACCCTGCACAAGTTAGCTGACATCTTTGTGCCTCCATTTCCTCATCTGTAAAGTGGGGAGAATAATAGTACCACTTTATAGGGTTGTTTTTAAAATTAAATGACCTTAGTTATGTAAAGCATTTAGAATCTGTACATTCTATGTATTAGTTATTATTTAGTATGTATTATTTAGTATGTGTTAATTATTATTAACATGCTCCCCACAAACATATGTATTCTCCTTCCCATTTTCCCTATATAGTTATGTTACAGTTTTTGCTTGATCAGCATTTAGTGTTTATGTTATCATGGCTGTAACTGTTATCCACAGCTGAGCCATATAATATACTGTGATTACATTTCCTTTCTTGTATGAATTTTGGCTTTCTCTGAAGTTAATAAATGTCTCAGGTTTACATTTCTTATTTTAATGTGAACCTATTACCAATTTATCCCCCATATTAAATGTTCATAAATCTCTTAAAAGGTTCAAACATATCAAGTACTCTAACAGTTTCATCTTCTGAGAGGCATATCTCCTGCACCCTTCCACTCACTTGCTCTTATCTGGACTAGTTACTTTCTAAGCTTACTGCTAGATTTAAGAACACAGCACTTAAAACTTAATGATGCTCTGCGTGCATGGGCAATACTTATGGACTGGTGAACTTAATAGGAGGAAGATGATCTAGCCAAGTCATTTCATCAGGATACTTCCTTTCATTGGTAGACTCCAAGACTCTTTTGAAGTCTTTTCTTTGGAGCTGGTCAGAGAAAATCATCTGGTCTCTCCTACCTAGAGGATGTGAGCCTGGCTGCCAGGATTCTGGAAAATGAGTGGAAGGAGGATGGTGGTCTCACCATTTAGTATGTAGACTTTCACTTAATCGTTGTGTTTTCAACATGGTAGCCTCATCCTTATTGGCACCTGATGTCCATCTATCCAGAGTCTCTCTGGTTGGATCCTCTGAAGGGTAAAACTCTAAGCTTCTGCTGTGGTTGGGGAAGGGCAGTCACCTGGGTACCAGGCCACCTGATTATTACTCAAACTTCCAATCAGGGCTTCTGTTCACCTCCATTTTAAGAGGTATGACCCACCAATTCCAAAAGGTTTTTGATTTTGCATTAGGCTTGCTTCTGGATTTAGTGAATCAATTTATCATCCAAACTAAGATACTTCTGAGAGTGAAAGAGGACACTTAATAA
Organism: Mirounga angustirostris; assembly: GCF_029215605.1. Lineage (NCBI taxonomy): Eukaryota > Metazoa > Chordata > Mammalia > Carnivora > Phocidae > Mirounga > Mirounga angustirostris. The sequence goes on along the minus strand of NW_026991724.1, from coordinate 17,099,165 downwards.
TTATGTAAGTGCAGCAGATGTAAAACTTACTAACCTGGGCAAATCAGGATGGTGACCCTAGAATGCATCCAACTGCTTTCTAGCATCTAAACTTTTGTTGCTATAGCCCTGTTAGTGCTTTTTGTTCTGATAACTTAATGCCATTTTGTATCCCTTTACTGTCATGTTAGTGGGGTTACAGGAAAGGGCAATAGTGTACTCATGTGTTCAGTCCATCAGCTTTCAGATGGCAGCCTCCATCCTTCTTTATAGACGAAGAAAGTAGGTATGGAGGATATATGTGACTATAGTCAGAAGTCTTTGGGTTTTAAGCAACAGAAACCTACTCTGAACTAGCTTAAGCAAAGAGAACTTTTTAGCCTACCAAATCCAAAGAAGGACTGAACAGTCATGTTGTGGGAAAAGCTGGGATAGAGCTGGTTATCAGTGACTCCTAGAATCAGGAATTGAAATGCTCCATTTCTTATCTCTGCTTCTTCTGTATTTCACTTTTGTTCTTTTGCCTGAAGTCCAGCTTTCCTCCTGTGGCAGCAGTATGACCACTGACAGTGTCCCAGTGTTGCTCTTACGTCCAACACTCAGAGATACCCTCCCTGGCCCCAAATGCAAAAATTGCAGGGAAGAAACTTAATGGTCCAGCCAAGATCAGATGCCCATCCCCAAATCAACTTGGTTGGGCCAGGTGGGGTATGTGTAAATGCTGTTTTGTGTAAAACCATGTTCAGCCTCCACTATACCCACCTGTGAGGGAAGAGGTGGGGGTCAGTGCCTAGGAGTGGGGGATAGTCCCATAGATTTCCTCAATAGTAGCTTGGCCAGATTCACATGACAGTAGTGATGGATTTGAGAAATAGAGCCGAAAAGATTACAACTCATTACCTTACTGTGACTGCTAAAATATCAATGTTCAACCTTTTCTAGTGATAACGTAAGTGACAGTTTGGAAGCCCTGACATTTAAGACTGCTCCCTTTCTGCCTCTTCTGCATAATCATTTACATAGATCTACATATGTTAGAACTTGGTTTGTCTTCCTCTTCTGCATCAGACTTACACTGTTTTATTTTCTGTAGGATAGCCTATTCCTTACCCTTCTTATCTGATCTAAAAAGACCAAGAATAAAGTATTACCAATCAAACTAAGAATTTTAGAATGTTATTTATTTTTAATTATTATTTTAATTAACATATAGTGTATTGTTTGTTTCAGGAGTACAGGTCTGTGATTCATCAGTCTTACACAATTCACAGCACTCACCACAACACATACCCTCCGCAGTGTCCATCACCCAGCCACCCCATCCCCCGACCCCCCTCCACTGCAGCAACCCTCAGTTTGTTTCCTGAGATTAAGAGTCTCTTATGGTTTGTCTCCCTCTCTGATTTCGTCTTGTTTCATTTTTTCCTCTCTTCCCCTATGATCCTCTGCCTTGTTTCTTAAAATCTGCATACGAGTGAAATCATATGATAATTGTCTTTCTCTGATTGACTTATTTCATTTAGCATAATACCCTCTAGTTCCATCCACATCATTGCAAATGGCAAGATTTCATTTTTTGATGGCTGCGTAATATTCCAGTGTGTGTGTGTATGTGTGTGTGTGTGTGTGTGTGTGTGTACCACATCTACTTCATCCATTCATCTGTCGATGGACATCTGGGTTCTTTCCATAGTTTAGCTATTGTGGACATTTCTGCTATAAACATTGGGGTGCACGTATCCCTTCGGATCACTACATTTGTATCTTTGGGGTAAATACCCAGTAGTGCAATTGCTGGGTCGTAGAGTAGCTCTATTTTCAACTTTTTGAGGAACCTCCATACTGTTTTCCAGAGTGGCTGCACCAGCTTGCATTCCCACCAACAGTGCAGGAGGGTTCCCCTTTCTCCGCATCCTCGCCAACATCTGTCGTTTCCTGACTTGTTAATTTTAGCCATTCTGACTGTGTGAGGTGGTATCTCATTGACGTTTTGATTTGTACTTCCCTGATGCCGAGTGATGTTGAACACTTTTTCATGTCTTCTGCCCATTTCTTGATTGGATTATTTGGTTGTTTTTTTTTTAAGATTTTATTTATTTATTTATTTGAGAGAGAGAATGAGAGAGAGAGAGCAGGAGAGGGGGGAGGGTCAGAGGGAGAAGCAGACTCCCTGCTGAGCAGGGAGCCCGATGCGGGACTCGAAGCTGGGACTCCAGGATCATGACCTGAGCCGAAGGCAGTTGCTTAACCAACTGAGCCACCCAGGCGCCCGGATTATTTGTTCTTTGTGTGTTGAGAATTTTAGAATGTTAAAGGTGGAAGAGGCCTTAGAGACTATTTAATTTGTATTTCACAAAAATTTCCCTTGGCTTGGGGCACCTGGGTGGCTCAGTCGTTGGACATCTGCCTTCAGCTCAGGTCATGATCCCAGGGTCCTGGGATCGAGCCCTGCATCGGGATCTCTGCTCGGCAGAAAGCCTGCTTTTCCCTCTCCCACTCCCCTTGCTTGTGTTCCCTCTCTTGCTGTGTCTGTCTCTGCCAAATAAATAAAATCTTTAAAAAAAAAATTTCCCTTGGCTTATTAACCTTACGAGTTGTTCTTCTGACATAAGGTCTTCATGGTCAAGTAAGTTTGGAAGATGCTGCATACGACTATATATTTTCCTCTTGGTGATTAGGTACTTGTTAACCTATTAAAGGGTCTGAGAAGGCCTGCAGCAAAGAAAACTTAAAATTTCTTCAACTCATTTACCGAGGAACCCTTTCTTCATTATAAGCATGCCAAGTAATAATGTTCCATGGAATATACTTTGGGAAATAATCCAGCTGTCTTGTTTTATGAATGAGGAAAGAAAGTTCATGAAGACACAAGTGGTTATAAGTTTCCAAAGCTAATGCCGGGAAGAACTAGCACTCATTTCCAGTTGTTCCTGGTAGCTTAGCTTACATTGGCCAAGTGCTAATAAAAGGATAGCATCTCCTTCTCTTTCTTCTACTTAATTCACTCATTCACCTGGGAACAAGGTTCGTCTTATTCTCCAGGGTGTCTTAGGTGACATCATAAAGGAAGCACAAGTTAAGCACCAGATTTGGGAATATCTACTGTCAGCTCCCTTTCTCTATATCAGACCCAACGCACTTTTATTACAACAAATTATTATAACAGATATTTTGGTGTTTCCCCTTTATTCTCCTGAAATGAAATGTATAGCTTCTTAACCTACATATATATTTTATAAATCAATATAATGTCCTAACTGTAATATGAAGAAGGAATAAAAGAATAGTCGTTTATACTAAAATAACATATATTTTAATACATAAATGTCTGGGCTAGCTCTAAGATATAATGAACTATTAGGTTGCTCTTGTATGTAGACTCATCGTGAATGTAACACTTACAAATACAAAATTATACAGATATCTTACACTAGCAGCTCAGAAGTACATTGTGGAGCTTGATTTTCCAAAAGAGTAAACTAGGGGCACCTGGGTGGCTCAGATGGTTAAGCATCTGCCTTCGGCTCAGGTCGTTATTGACAGGGTCCTGAGATCGAGTCCCAGGTTGGGCTCCCAGCTCGGCAAGGAGTCTGTTTCTCTCTCTCCCTCTGCCTCTCCCCCAGCTTGTGCTCTCTCTTTCTCCCTCTCTCAAATGAATAATAAAAAAAAAAATCTTCGAAAAAGTAAACTACTCTATAAAACTCTAAACAAATGAAAATATTATCATCTCTTAGTTTATATGGTAGTTGTAATCCTGAAAAATTCAATGTATCTTAAAACTCTAAAAATACTTTGAGCATTTGCTATGGGATAGCACTTATATCTAAGTGCTTTCCATTAATTAATTCACTTAATCTCCATTATCCATTTAGGTATGATTAATATCCCCATTTTACACGTGAGGAAACTAAGACAGAAAAGAGAAGTAACTTATCCGATAGCTGGTAGGTGGCAGAGCTGAGGTAGAGAAACCAGGCAACACGGCTCTGGGACTCCATGTTCAGTGACTGTCATCTGAAGGACTCAGAGACCAAGTCACTCGGGCATTTTCTACACAGATCATGGCTAAGAGAAGACTGTTTCAGATCCTGGAAACTTGATGCCCAAAAGGAAAACGGGCCAGACTACCTCCTGACAGCTTATTTACTGTCTGCCCTGGAGAAGGATGGAAGAGTGAGAGGAGAGTGTTGGGGGCTGGCCTTGGACCCAGGTGCCCTGACCTCCCAGGACCTGCCAGGGTGAACTCTTCAGAGAGCAGAGACAGGAAACAACCCTGGCTTCCTCTTCCCCTACATCATGTCCCGCGATCTCTTGCCAAAAGTTTAGGCCAACCACGGACTACACTGTCCAACAACTTCCCATAATGTACACAGAACTGAAAAAAGCAGGGAGCAGATCAAACACCTTCAGGGCTGCTAGGCTGGGGAGACTCCTGGGACTTTCCTTCTGCCCTACAGCCTGATCAGAATAGATTCTTCCTCTGATAATCAGATGGGCCTCTGGGTTGCATTCAGAAGTGGGTTGTGCACTTCTCTTTGCTCAGTCCTCTGGAGGGAGGCGTTCTGACCAAGTGTACCCTCCTTGGGGTGACATGAAGTGACGGTTAGGATTGATGCTCTGGAATCTCTTCCAGCTCATTGCTCATCGCCCCGTGGTTTGTTTGCTCTTAGCAAATCCGCTCTGAATAAATTGCATATTCTCTGAGGTTTAGTATTTAATAATAATATAACATTTATCAAGGGCTTATTGTATGCCAGGCAAAGCACCAGGTTTTCACATTCATGATCTCATGGAATCCTCCTAATAACCCTGTGAGATAAATATGCTTATTAACTCTATTTACAGGCAAGAAAGTTGAGGTCCAGAATGTTTACATTTAAATGCACAGGTCAAACAGCCAGTAAGAGGTAGAACTGAGTGCAGATCCAGGCTGCCTTGTTGCCCGCTTGGCTGTTGGGATGGAACTAATTAGAACTAGCCTGAGATACTTGAGGAAGGGGTGAACTGTTACAGGTATATTGGGACAAATTCGCGTTCCTAGGACTTCTGTTTCCTTAACCACTGCACTTTCTTCACCTCTGTAATTCTCCAGGGTTGACAGATCCTCAGTCAGTCGGCATGGTAAGGGAACTGCAGGTGGAGAGGTCTTTCCAAAATGCAAATCTGCTGAGATCCAGTCCCCAGATAACCTTTCTACCCTGGTCCATGAGATAAAGACCAGGCTCCTTCACATGACACATGAGGCCCTTTATGTCCTGGACCCCCTCTGCCAACTTCTCTGTCTCTTCCTCTTCCGTCCTTCTCTTCAAAGGCCCTGACAACCTCGTACCAGCCCCAGATCATCTGCATACTGTTTCCTGCCTCCACATCTTCGTCCCTACTATTTCTTTTGCTTTTAATTAAAGATTTTATTTATTTATTTGAGAGAGAGAGAGAGCGTGTGCACACACACTGGGGGGGAGGCAGAGGGAGAAGCAGGTTCCCTGCTGAGCAGTCCCTACTATTTCTTATGCCTCGAATGCCTTCTTTTCCCTTCACTTATCCATCTGGTAAGCTTTTATTCATCCTTTAGGAATCTACTTAGATTTTACACTCTTTGTGGAAAAGCCTTTCCTGATTTCTCAGGTAAAATTAGTAATTGCAGGGCACCTGGGTGCGCAGTCACTTAAGGGGCCAATGCTTGGTTTCGGCTCAGGTCCTGATCTCAGGGTGGTGAGATGGAGCCTGGGCAGGCTCTGCACTCATTGAGGAGTCTGCTTAAGACTTGCTCTCCCTCTGTCCCACCCCCTCCCCACCCTGAATCTCTCTCTAAGATAAAGAAGTAAATCTTTTTTTTAAAAAAAGTAATAATCACTTTTCCAGGCTTTGCAGTACTTTACATATCAGTTCTGGACTACAGTAGATATTGTAATGATTTGTTCATGTCTGATGTCAGCAGGGGACTGTTAGCTCCTGAACACACCAATCACTATTTTTTTTTAATTGTGGTAAAAGATACATAAGACAAAATTTACTGCCTTAACCATTTTTAAGTGTACAGTTGAGTAACTTTAAATATATTCACACTGCTGTGCAACCAGCACCACCACCCATCCACGGAACTCTTTTCATCTTGCGAAACTGAAACTCTGCACCCATTAAACATGAACTCTCTGATTTCCTCTCCCTCAGCCCCTGGCAACCACCATTCTCTCTGTCTCTGCGAATTTGACTACTCATTCCATTCACTTTTTTTTTTTTTAAAGATTTTATTTATTTATTCATAAGAGACAGACAGAGAGGCAGAGGGAGAAGCAGGCTCCCCGCTAAGCGGGGAGCCCGATGCGGGACTCGATCCCAGGACCCTGGGATCATGACCTGAGCTGAAGGCAGACGCTTAACCATCTGAGCCACCTAGGCGCCCTCCATTCACTTTTCTATTCCTCAGATCTCACACAGTGCTTTGCACAAAATAAGTGCTTAATGAATGTTTGTTGAGAGAGTGCATGAAATCTTTTCTCCAAGAGGCATGGAACACATCTCTTCATCTCTTTGTACCTGCCTTTATGATAAATAGATTTCCTAGATCTTAACCTGGAAATTCTGAGATTTCCAAGCTCTTCCGGTGTTCAGGTTTCCCAAGGGCAGAAGTTGTCCAAACAAGTTCTCGTTAGGAGGGAATTTTACCTCCCTTTCCTTAGAAACGCCTAACGTTTTCATCACAGTTGGGTTGCAGACATGCTGTCCCCAGATCAGCGGGGAGGAGTCTTGAGGCAGAGTGACAGGATGAATATTAATGTGCAGCCAGAACCTTCTGCATTTCAAAACTTGGCTTCTTGACACACACACACACACACACACACACACACCACCATAGATATACTATTTATGTACTCTCTATATAGCAGTGTGTGTGTGTATCTGTCAAAATTTTAACACATGTATTTCCTTTAATTCCTCCTGTCTGGGCAGAGGTTTCTGCCATAATTCCAGCCAACCCAGCAACGGAGGCAGCTGCATTCATTTTATCCTTTCATTTTCTTAAAGAACGCATGTTGATAGCTTACAACTCTCTCTGTCTTCAGAATTGCACTTTGTATACACATGTTTAAGAACAAATTTTTAAAATATTTTGGAAAAAAGATGCAGTGCCAATTTGTGGATCAAAAATGATTTTGATGGATGCCTGGCTGGCTCGGTCGCTGGAGCATGTGACTCTTGATCTCAGGGTTGTGGGTTTGAGCTCCATTTTGGGTATAGAGATTACTTAAAAATAAATTTTTTTTTTTTTTTAAGATTTTCTTTCTTTATTTGTCAGAGAGAGAGAGCACAAGCAGGGGGAGCAGCAGGCAGAGGGAGAAGCAGGCTCCCTGCCGAGCAAGGAGCCTGATGTGGGACTCGATCCCAGGACCCTGGGATCATGACCTGAGCCAAAGGCAGATGCTTAACTGACTGAGCCACCCAGGCATCCCTTAAAAATAAAATCTTAAAATGATTTTGACCCTATCCCCTTTCTGGAAAATAAAAACCTGATTGTTGATAGTTAAGAAAATTCCAAGAAGTGTAATAGGTTATATCCAAATCACCTCACCCTTGTTCCTGGCACTTAGATTTTTCCCAAGCACTGTTGTTACTTTCGAAACCATGGCATAACTCTTAGTCTCCTACCCACTGTTTTTTCCTAACCTCCCACACTACTGCATCCTGGCTGCTTATTAGAGTCACCTGGAGAGCATAAAAATCATAAAAATAAATTAAAACTTTTTTTAAAGTCCTGAGTCCCAGCCCCTGTGATTCTGATTCTTAGGTGTGAGGTGGGGGCCCAGCCATGTTAAACATTCTCCAGGGGACTGTTACGTGCAGCAAGGGTAAAGAATCCCTACACTAGAAAGATGGTGTTGCACAGAGGCAAAGTCTGGGCTTTGTAGCCAAGCTTTGGTGTGGGTGGCGGGAGGTCCTTTCTCTGGTCTAGTCCATGCCATGTACATATTAGTGCATAATGCAAAGCCCACCAGGGCCTCTGATGTGTCAGTGACTGGTTTTCTCTGGCCTTTGGTCTAATTCTCTAACCTTTTGTTCCTGAAGCATCTTGCACAGAGCCTAGAATTCCATTGAGCAGATGCCCTCAGGAGAGTGACCTGTCCTTCCTCTCTGGGCGACTCAAGCTAGACCTGAAGCTGGGTGACCTGGCTGAGCCTGGGGTGATGTGGGATGTCCTAAAGCAAACTGGTGGCCCAAAGGAGAGCCAAACCTTACAGTCAGCCAGGAGCCCAGTTACGGCTCCCCTCCTCCCTGCCCAGGCTCCATCCAAATAAACAGCGTTGATGGTGCAGGGAAAAGGTCACATTTTCTCCACAGCTTCCTCTTGCATGTTGGATTTGCTAGTAACTGCACATGTTTAAAAGCAGAGTTTGCAGAGTGAGACTTCACAGATGCAGGTTTGAATTCTAGCTGTGTCCTTGAGCAAATCACTGAAACCATTCTAAGTCCCCTTCCCCTAATTTGTTTGTTTGGGTTTTTGTTTGTTTAAGTAGGCTCCACATTGGAGCCCAATGCGGGGCTTGAACTCATGACTCCAAGATCAAGACCTGAGCTGAGATCAAGAGTTGGGAGCTCAACCGACTGAGTCACCAGGCGCCCCTACCCTCCCCTAACTTGTAAACTGGGCCTAATAACACCTACCTCATAGGATTAAAGGAGATAATGTGTGCGAAGGGCTTAGCACAGTGACTGAAACATAGTAAACACGTAGTGAGCCTTCTGCAGGCACAGTCTAATCCCACGTGGGAGGCATTAGGCACCGGGAGGGGACAGGCCGGGGCTCCCTCAGCAGGGTGTCTGCACGGAGGGCCTCCAGGGCCAGGAAAGTGGAGCCCTTTCCCCACACGAGGTCACGGAGTACAGTTGGAAAGCTGGGACTGTAATCGCCTTTTAAGGACAAAGCTCCCGATCTCCTCTCCCACAAGCCGCAGCCTGCTGCCTTTGCACACACTCCGGCCATTTTTCCTGCCTTCTTTGTTCTATTTCCGTGCCTGTGGGGGTGAAGGAAAGCTGCTGCCTTCCTCAGGTTGCTATTTAGAGACCTTCTGAAAGACGCGGCCGCGGTTGCTCCTAGCGCCCAGCAGTGCGGCTCCTGGCCCTGGCGGCCCCCTCCACGCCCCGGGCGGCATGCCTCCGCCTGAGGTAGCCCAGGGGCACGCAGTAGGTGTTGTGTAGCTAAGTCCCGTCGCCTACTTTTTGTCTAGGACTCCTGAGCTGTCACCCCTACCAGGGGTTAACACAAGCACTGGCCGTCTTGCTCTTTGTCCCTCAACTGCCAACCTGCGTACGTACCTGTAGCATTTTGGGCACTTGACCAGTTAAAATTTTTCTCCTTATTCTTCACTGAAAATCGCGCGTGATACTCCCTGCATCCCCATCCCACCCCTTCTCCAATTTGCACTCGAGAGACCCTCCCCGTTTAACAGCCAGACCCAATCTAGAAAGGGTAAAAATGCCATTTATCTCTAGGTCTAGCAGAGAAAAATACTTTAGAAATAAAAAGGGTTTTGAAAAGCTCAGTAGCCTCTGGTTAATCATAATGCTACCCTGAACTTCAGCATGTTTGAGATTCTCTGTCAGGCATGGATAGAAATCTCTTAGACATTAGTAATCCCGTCTTTCTTTGCCGACCTTCCCCTCACTTTCAGTGATGTGTCTCAAAAGCCCAGACTTTCTATTTGAATTAGCCCTAATTTCTTTTTCATACACCAATCAAAGTGAAGGTTTGGGTTTTATCAGTAAAGCATTTATTCTTCTTGAGGCCAGAGCTCCCTGAATGAGGTCCAAATTGTCTACCTCCATTATGCTTCTCCAATGTATTTGTTTCCTGCCCATTATCTTAGAGAGGCTGCTTGCCTCCAAGACCTCAGAGCCTGGCTTCTGTCTGCTTGCCCTGCAGAGTGCTTTCTGGTGCCCCCAGCCCTGCGGAATAGCGCGGTCAGTGTTCCCAGTCGTCTGGGACCCGCGCTGGCCCCGCTTCTGCACTCAGACTGCCTTAAATCTCTTTACCTCCTCTTACATCTTTTCTTCTAATTCCTCTCCATTTATTCGTCTTCCTGACATCTTTGTTGTGGGCCTCTGCTCTCTTTCATTTTCAGAGCCATGCCTTTCCCCTCATTTTCTTGGCCCCGTGGTGGTAAACCCAATTATTTCAATGTCAGAGTAATAATAGCAACCATACTTTGAATTATATATCCCTTGGCTTATCATAGTAGAGTACTCTCACACGAATTATCTCTTTTGATCCCACAATCAACTTGTAAGGTAGGCAGTGTGCTTTCTGCTTTCCACTTCGGCAGAGGGAAAATAATAACCACTTGGAGGGGCAGAATAGCGTAGTAGTTAATAAAGAACTTTGGGCCCAAGCAACGCTTGGAGTTTGAATCCTGGCTCTGCCTGTTACTAGCTGTGTGGCCTGGGGCAAACTGGAGATAATAATGGTACCTCCCTCGTTGTGTTGTGAGGATTAAGTGAGTGTAGATAAAATGCCTAGAACCATACCTGGCACATAACAGGTTTTATGTAAGGATTAGCTATTGTTATTAGACATTCACTTATTTATTTGTCAAAAATTTACTACACGCCAGAGCTGCTCCACGCCAGGCTCTGTCCTAGGCCTCACTGAGAGAAGAGTAACAAGAAGGACACGGAGATTACAGTACTTGTCGGGGAGACTGACAAACCCTCCACTTATTTAGCACTTACCATATGCAAGTCTTTGTGCTTGGATCTTTATAGACATTGACTCTCATTCTTACAACAACCTTAAAAGGAGGCAGTGTTATCCCCATTTTACAGTTGAGATCACTGGGGTTCTGAGAACTGAAGTCGTTTGCTCCAGATTCCCTGGCTAGTGATTGGGAGCATCATCATCCACCTTACCCAGTTCACCTGCCTCCGGGCCATTAGGTTTAGCTCTGCAGGTCTGTCTCCCTGCTCTGGAGGTGAGCTCCTGAAGGATGGACACAGGTACTCGTTACCCAGAATGCTTAGCAGAGGGGCACCTGGGTGGCTCAGTTGTTAAGCGTCTGCCCTCAGCTCAGGTAATGATCTCAGGGTCCTGGGATCGAGCCCCGCATCGGGCTCCCTGCTTAGTGGGGAGTCTGCTTCTCCCTCTCCCCCTGCCTCTGCTTGTGTTCCCTCTCTTGCTGTGTCTCTCTCTGTCAAATAAATAAAATCTTTAAAAGAAAAAAACAAGAATGCTTAGCAGAGCCTCCTGCACATGGTTTGGGAAAAGGTGGCTGAGTTGTGCTCTGCTGATGATCCTTGACTCTCTGTACTTAGTCCCATCTGTCCACTCTCACTGCCCTCAGCCAACAAGTCAATCACTCATCTTAACACCAAGGCACAGTGGTCAAAATGAGGACCCTTAGTAGTTGGCCTGTGGCTTCCTGACAGATTCCTACTACACCGAATGCTTTATTCTAACATGTTGTAAACAGAACTAGTTGGATTCTGGGGTCTCCTCCTCTTCTGGGCCCCAGTCTAGAGAATCTTTTTGCCTGCCAGGCCGGTTTCCACCAGTAACTCCAGTCGTGGCCCCCTTGTTCTCCTGTCTGCCCCTACCTTTTATTTCAACGTCTAACTTCCCTGGTTCTGTCCTTGTGCCCAATATTTATTAGCCACAAAGAAGCCACAACTGGTGGGTGATAGGATTGGACAGAATTGAGCCTGCTTTCTTTCTGATCTTTTTTGCCTCATGTGTTGGTTTTATGGGAAGATTGAATTTCTAAGTACAGTTAGTGTATGGTGGCATTTAACTTTTTTATCCTTTTGTATTTAGCAGTCCGTTTTCCCCTTAAATATGAAGAAATTATAGATGGAAAATCCTCTGCTAGATAGCATCTTTGTAGAGTTTTTATTTCTGTAAATGTCTTACTTGTGACCATTCGTGTTGTATCTTATCGATCCCACGTGGTAAGAGAAGAATAGCAATTTCATCCACCTAATTTCTATTTGTAAAATCACCTTGAAGTATAAATGACTTTTAAAATACTAAAATAGCCGCCTGGCTGGCTCAGTCAGAAGAGCAAGAACATGTAACTCTTAATCTTGGGGTCATGAGTTCGAGCCCCATGTTGGGTGTAGAAATTACTTAAAAATAAATAAATGAAACTTAAAAAAAAATAAAAAATAAAATACTGAAATAATTTTTGAAAACTGTAAATGCATCTGCTAATTACTCAATGTCTTTACTAATGGAGCTTGTGTTAGGTAGTTTTTGACTAGAGACCTTTTTTCATTCCTCTTTCAGATATTCTGGGCTGTGGTTATATTGTTTTTGTGATCATGTGGTTATATTGCTTTTATAATCAAATAAATAAATACATTTAGGAATTAAAAAGAAGAAAGACATTTGCTATTTATTTCTTCTTTTGATCTCAACTCATAGATATAACAACCACTTCTAGGATGTTCCAGGTCAAGCTCATTGAAAGAGTCAAACACTGTTTTCCTGCTTTCCCATTGAAAGTGCACCTGTGTGCCCAAGGCAGTCTTTTGCTCACACCATTTCCTTATTAGTATGGCCTGCCTCATCCGGTCTTTTCTAAGCCACATCTAACCCTAAAGACTGCCCTTGTCCCTGAAGCATCAGCTGTGTGTTCAAAGAAAGGATCTGTACCTGGGGGAGAAGAGGGGGAGTGTGTGTGTGTGTGTGTGTGTGTGTTGTAGAGGCCACTTTTAGGCAACAGGCTTGAGCACTGGATACCTGAGTAAGGGAAAAGGGCCCACAGTGACCACTGGGCTGAATGCAAGCAGGCTCATTAGCCGACCCACCTCAAAATATCCATAAGCCCTAGGTGGCCAGTGGGCTACTTAGAACCTGGCCCAGGTACCACAAAAGGGAAATCCCATACATTCCCATACCTCCTCACTTCCCCGCCTTAACAACGGCACAACCACCCCCCTCCCGACTCTTAGCAGACAGTCTCTCCTTTGCTGTCCTGCCCATGGCTCCCTTGCAGTATATTCAGTAAACTTCTGGCTCCTTTGTTCTGCCTTGGGTGAATTCTTTCACCACCTGCATGTGGGCCTCCACCCAATCGGGTCCCATTGTGTTGTGCGCCTGGGTGTACTTGTGTGTGTCTGTGTGTGTGTGTGTTGCATGTGAGCTCTAAATTCTTTTAAGAAAACACCTGAACCCCACCCCTTTCCAAAGACTTTTCAGACTAAGAATCTGAGTACTTGCCTACGATATCCGTGGTCTCTGGGTGGCTCAGTGGTTAAGCGTCTGGCTTCGGCTCAGGTCATGATCTCAGGGTCCTGGGATGAGCCCCACATCAGGCTCTCTGCTCAGCAGGAAGCCTGCTTCTCCCTTTCCCACTCCCCCTGCTTGTGTTTCCTCTCTCGCTGTCTCTCTCTGTCAAATAAAAAAGCTTAAGGGTGCCTGGGTGGCTCATTTGGTTAAGCGACTGCCTACGGCTCAGGTCATGATCCTGGAGTCCCAGGTTCGAGTCCCACATCGGGCTCCCTGCTCAGCGGGAGTCTGCTTCTCCCTCTGACCCTCCCCCTCTCATGCTCTCTCTCTCTCAAATAAATAAATAAAAGCTTAAAAAAAAAAAAGATATCCCTGGCCTAAGAACTTCTCAGATGGTGAAAATGTTTCTTTCAACCACCAGTTACAAAAAGCTAAGCCAGATCCTCTGGATGAGATGCACCCATCCCCACTCACACCTGTACTCCCTATGCCTTTCCCTGGAGTCCTTGGGCCTCGATGCAGAGGGTGGGGGATGAAGAGCAGGTGTGTTGAACTCTTAATGAAAGGTTTCCTCCATGGGATTGCCTACATCCTGCCCACCACAGTGGCTCCTGTGAGTAACTTTACCTTTGAACTCTCCTGTATTCAACCCCTGATCCGTGGGATTTGGTGACAATCCCCGGCTGGCAGGAAGCTTTGATCCTTGGGGAGTCCAGAGGAAGTCCTTGTGATGTGTGGGATCCCCAGTGTTACAGGGATTGGGAAGAAGCCTTTCCAGGATGGGTTGCTAAAATAGACCCATTAATTAAGAAGGAGCCTTTGCCTAACACTCAGTTACCCAAAAAAGGAGATCCGGTAAGTGATAACAAGGAGCTCAGCGCCCTCGAGTATGAAGTGGTGTTTGAACAAGCATTATTGTTATTTTAAGGACAGAGCAGTGCCAAGGGGACAATTCCTACCCACACCAGGAAGGAGCAGAGGATCTTAACAGAACAGAATGCCTTAGAACCTCCCTTTTTAACAAGTAAAAGCTAACCTTATTTTGAATGTTAGAAGGCTCTAGCAAAAATTCTCAAAGCTATTTCTGAGTAGGTGAAAGATTCCTCTAGAAGAAGAAAAAAGATTACCTTGTAATAAACAGTGGGAACTCTAGAATTTCTCTGTAAGAGACACTTTGGGCTGAACGCCATTGGAAAGAGTGTCAGGAGACTTGTCTTTAAATTATGTTCACGTAGGGGCGCCTGGGTGGCTCAGTCGTTAAGCGTCTGCCTTCGGCTCGGGTCATGATCCCAGAGTCCTGGGATCGAGCCCCGCATCGGGCTCCCTGCTCGGCGGGAGGCCTGTTTCTCCCTCTTCCATTCCCCCCTGCTTGTGTTCCTGCTCTCGCTGTCTCTCTGTCAAATAAATAAATAAAACCTTAAAAAAAAAATTATGTTCACGTAATAAGCAGGCCAGGTTTGCTTAGAATCTGCATTTATTTGAGGTGGCTTGAAGCTGAGGGGACTTGCTAAGGCTTCCCCGAGCCACTCCGTGGTGCCACCCTTTTGTTTACAAATAAAAGTCAGAGCGAAGCCCCTATCTGTGAAATGTTCTCCCTCCACCCATCTCGACAGGCAGAAATCACTTCCGTTGCTTCCACAGAAGTGTGGAGCTTATCACTTAGAGAGGCGATCATACTGTCTGGGGGGGGGTGGGGGGGGTGCGTGCGTGTGGTGCGTGCGTGTGTGTGTGTGTGTGTGTGTCTGCCTGCCTCCCCGCTAGGCTGTAGCTGCCAGAGGGTAGAGTTCGTGCATTATTCATCCTTTCATCACCAGCACACTGCCTGGGCACGAAGTAGGCCCTTAACAGTGATTATCGGATGAGTGAGTAATCATGAGGCAGTAGCTCTAGGGAGTCATCCTCTTCCAGCAACCATCTCTCCTTTTCACACTGCCAGCCTCGAGGAAAGAGAGGTTACCAAAGGGCGGTGGGGATCGTGCCCCCCGCCTCCCCCAGTCTGCACACGTCAGTGCTAGGAGACCCACTGCCATTCCATCTCAGCAGCTCCCTGAGAAAACCCAGAAACAGCTGCTCCACATTTGGGCAGCATCTCTGTGAGCTTTGCCCACAGTATCCGGGCACTTTAGGTGGCGACACTAGGCAAGGAGCAGTGAGAGTTGTCTGCAGAGCCATCTGTGTAATATGTGGGGGTTCCAGTGCAGAACGAAAAGGTGGGATACCTGGCTCAGAAAAATCAGGAAAACATGCTGTTAATGGTATATGTATAGAAAGTTTTTTCCTTTCTTTCACAATTTTTCTCTCCCTCAATTTGTCATTTTTGTATTATTCGCCGTTAATGTTCTAAGTAGAGAAAAAATTTTAACATTTTTTTTTTTTTTTAAGATTTTATTCATTTAACAGAGAGAGCACAAGCAAGGGAAGTGGCAAAGGGAGAGGGAGAAGCCAACTCCTCAGTGAGCAGGGAGCTGACTCGGTTTTTGCTCAGTTCATGGTCTCAGGGTCGTGAGATCAAGCCCTCCATTGGGCTCCACACTCAGCACAGAGTCTGCTTGGGATTGTTTTCCCCTCCCTCTCCTTCCCCCTGTTCCTCCCCTGCACCCCCATTCCAGTGTGTGTGCACACTTTCTCTCTCTCTCAAATAAATAAATAAAATCTTTAAAAAAAAAAAGAGCATTTAACCCATGTGGAATCACAAAAATTAAACAAATTATATTCTGTAGCTTATACACACATACATATTTCCTTCTCAGCAGAACAGTGGAAGCTGCACAAAACTAGCTCAACTGCTTTTATTTTTCTTCTTGATACGTGCACATTCTGTCAACGCTCTTTACCTTCAGTTTACTGGTGAATAACAAAGGACTGAAAGGAACAAAGAACTGTGTGTTGTCCTGTTTCCTGTATATCATCAATTTCAGAGTAAATGGCTGGCTCAACATGAAGGATATTATAGGGTACTTTACTCATCCATGTTTCTTAGAAAGCCATTGTCTTCGGGCGCCTGGGTGGCTCAGTTGGTTAAGCGACTGCCTTCGGCTCAGGTCATGATCCTGGAGTCCCTGGATCGAGTCCCGCATCGGGCTCCCTGCTCGGCGAGGAGCCTGCTTCTCCCTCTAACCCTCCCCCCTCTCATGTACTCTCTCTCTCTCTCTCATTCTCGCTCTCTCAAATAAATAAATAAATCTTAAAAAAAAAAAAAAAAAAAAAAGAAAGCCATTGTCTTCTTTCTGTGTTTGAAGCAGGTTCTGGTTCCAGTGGAAAATGTGGCCTCTCGGGGCTGTCCGTGTCTCCGTGTGCTCAGTCCTGAATATAACAAACATGCTGCCCTTCTTCTGGCTTCAAGTCTTGCTGAACTCCTGCCCATTGTGCGTCCCTCAGAGTTCTCTGCTCCTGGGGCATGGCAGATGCTAAGTGCAGGATGCACCGGCCGAGAATGGTGGGCACACATGTTGGGCATATCTCATCTGCTCACACTGACGCTCCTTTGTCCCACTGTACTTCCCTTAAAAAATACAAATCCAAAGATACAATTATTAAGAATTTTAAGACAACCATAGCAGATCATTGAACCAAGCATGTGGCCCTCTTGACTGGGGGACCTAATGTGACTGCTCAGGTCACACACCCAGGAAGCGAGCCTGAGCCTGGTTGTCTGGCACTGTTCCAATAGATGTTCTTCGAATTTTTAGTTTTTACTGAGTGAGAAACTGGCCAGGAGTAGCATGCATATGTACGTGCCTTCTTCCATTCAGAAATTTTTTAGGTATTTGCCATGTACCAGTCACTATATAAGGTATTGGGACTACACCAGAATGAACAAGGCAAGATATGGCCTCTGGCCTCAGTGTCAATAGTACATGTCATCTAGTGAGGAAAACACACTTTTATTTACACAATAAATATTTAAATTACAACTGTGGTACGAGTTACAAACAGAACTACAGGTAGGGTACAAAGACTTACCTAGATGGGAGTTAGAGAAGGCATCCCTGAGGAAGAGGTATTTTAGGCTGAGGGTGAGTAGGAGTTGCAGGGTGAAGAGGAGGTGAAATAGTCTTCCAGGCTGAGGGAACAGCATATGCAAAGGCCTTGTGCTGAGAAGGAGCTTTGCTCAAAGAAAGAAAGAAGGTCCGCCCCACCTGCACCTGGAACACGGGACAAGAGGGAGACAGGCAAGTTGCCTGGGGGGCTTGTTTTATGTGCCCCTTCTCGCCTACCTTCCTCTTTCCACTCCCCAACACCCATGCTGTTCAAGAATAGCAGAAGATGGAAAAGGCTTTTTCTCTATTCTTTAGCAAGTCCAAGATATATGATGCTACATGCTTAGCATACTTGTGTGGAAAGCTCAGGGGACTTCAGGCCCAGTTCCTGTACAGTTGACCCTTGAGCAATGCAAGGGTTAGGGATGCCCACACCCCACTCCCACCCCAATGCAGTCAAAACTCTACGTGTAACTTTTTTTTTTTTTTTAAGATTTTATTTATTTATTTGACAGAGAAACAGCGAGAGAGGAAACACAAGCAGGGGGAGTGGGAGAGGGAGAAGCAGGCTTCCTGCGGAGCAGGGAGCCCGATGCAGGGCTCGATGCCAGGACTCTGGGATCATGACCTGAGCCAAAGGCAGATGCTTAACGACTGAGCCACCCAGGCGCCCCTCCACGCATAACTTTTGACTCCCCAGAAGCTTAACTACTGATAGCCTACTGTTGGCCAGAAGCCTTACTGATAACATAAGGGGTCTATTAATATATCTATTAATATATATTCTATATGTTATATATATTACATACTGTGTTCTTAAAGTAGGTTAGAGTAAAGGAAATGTTCGTAAGAAAATCATAAGGAAGAGAAAATATATTTACAGTACTGTATTTGTCAAAAATATCACACATAAATAGACCCATACAGTGCAGACCTTTGTTTTTCAAGAGTCAACTGTACTTTGTTACCCACCGAATTAAGCATTTCCTATCATTTCTGCTCCCCATCTCCAGTTCACTTCCTGTTCCTAAAATGTAACCTCTGTTTCCTGTAACCTCTCTTTATACTCTCTCTGTGCTCTGTTAGGACACTTACTGTATTTGTTCTGTATTCTTTATTTATGTGTATGACTTACCATCCCTACCAGACAGTGAGCCTTTAAAGTCAGGTTCTGTATCTCTTCTACCTATTAAATGGCCTTATGGAAAACCCTTGCCTAGTAGTTAATTCAGTTAATCAAAAAGCTTATTTATTCTTTAGTAGGTAATATGTTCATAAAATACAATATTAAAAACGTACAAGAGGGGCACCTGGGTGGCTCATTCGTTAAGCGTCTGCCTTCAGCTCAGGTCATGATCCCAGGGTCCTGGGATCGAGTCCCACATCGGGCTCCCTGCTCGGCGGGAAGCCTGCTTCTCCCTCTCCCACTCCCCCTGCTTGTGTTCCCTCTCTCGCTGTGTCTCTCTCTGTCAAATAAATAAAATAAAATCTTTAAAAAAAAAAAAGGTACAAGAGTATATAATTCTCCCCTCTCCAGTTACCTTCCCTGGAGGCAGCCAGTTTTTGGGGGTTTTTTTTAAAGATTTTATTTATTTATTTGACAGAGCACAAGCAGGGAAAGTGGGAGAGGGAGAGGCAGGCTTCCCGCTAAGCAGGGAGCCTGATGTGGGGCTTGATCCCAGGACCCTGGGATCATGACCTGAGCCAAAGGCAGATGCTTAACCGACTGAGCCACCCAGGTGTCCCAGGCAACCAGTTTTTTAATATTTTTTTTTTCAGAGACAGTCCATGTTTATAGCACATAGGCTATAATATATATTTATTACAAGGTTTCTATGAAAAGCCACAAAAGTGAAAAAATGGATGAATGTCTACATTCTCCTATTTCTTTTTTTCTGATCTTCCTCCTTTTTGGAAATTATACATTGGCATAGACTTCAGGGTACAGCCAATGCTTGAAGTTCCAAAGCACAGAAAGGGGCTCCCGGCTGGCTCAGTCAGTAGAGCATGTGACTCTTGCTCTCAGGGTCATGAGTTCAAGCCCCACATTGGTCATGGAGCCTACTTTAAAAAAAAATGATAAAATAAAAAATAAAACAATCCTTAAAAATAAATAAAGTGGCGAGAGAAAGTCTTAGAGACCATTTGAACCAGTTATTGTCAGAGATGCCGCATATAGTGACATAAACCCAACAGGATTCATGTTAGGTGGCACTATTAATAAATAGAAACAATACAACATAGCAGAGTGCTTAAGATTATAGGCCCTCTTCTAAGCAAAATACAAAATCCAGAAACCATAAAGGAAAAATTAATAAATTTAACTACATCGGGGCGCCTGAGTGGCTCAGTCGTTGGGCGTCTTCCTTCGGCTCAGGTCATGATCCCGGGGTCCTGGGATCGAGCCCCACATTGGGCTCCCTGCTAGGCGGGAAGCCTGCTTCTCCCTCTCCCACTCCCCCTGCTTGTGTTCCCTCTCTCGCTGTGTCTCTCTCTGTCAAATAAATAAAATATTTTTTTAAATAAATAAATAAATAAATTTAACTACATCAAAAGTGGAAATTTCTCCCCTGGAAAAAAAATTTCACAAAGAAAAAATGCCAACTATGACAAACAACATTTGCGGCTTATATAATAAATAATAGACCTTTTTTTTAATATATAAAGAGCTCTTACAAATCAGTAAGGTAAAGTTCAGTTACACATACCAGAAACAATATGTAGTTTATTTATTAGATGCAAATTAGAAACAGCATGATGTTATTTTTCACTTAGCAGATAAGCAAAGATAAACAATTTACAGTACCTAGCACTGACAAGAATATAATGTCATGTGGAGATGTAGATTATTGCAACTCTCTGGCCACATCTGTCACAATTTCATGTGTGCATTACCTTTTGACCTAGAGATTCCATTTCTAGATATTTGTCCTATAGATACACTTGTTCATGTCTGCAAAGACAGAAAGGCAGAGTGTTTATTGCAGCAATATTTGCAATATCAAAAGGTAAAAAAATGAGTTTCATTGGCAGATAAATTGTGTGACATGAATCCTATGCAGGCATTTTTTAGAAAGTATTTCTGTATGTGCCAAATATACAAAAGATCTTCAAAATATGATAAGTCAGTGGGGATGATGGCATATAACAGCATAAAATATAATTCTGTGGTTTTAAAGCGGGGGGGGAGAAGGCACATACATATGTATGCTTATAAATACCTAGAACATTTCTCAATTAAGCATGATATCCTCTGAGAAAGGAAACTAAGAGCCTGGAGTAGAAGAGAGACTTTTTTTTTTTTAAGTAGGCTTCACGCCCAGTGTGGAGTCCAGCGCAGGGCTTGAACTCACGACCTTGAGATCAAGACCTGAGCCGACATCAAGAGTCAGACACTTCAGGACTTCAAGCTCTATTACAAAGCTGTCATCATCAAGACAGCATGGTACTGGCACAAAAACAGACACATAGATCAATGGAACAGAATAGAGAGCCCAGAAATGGACCCTCAACTCTATGGTCAAATAATCTTCGACAAAGCAGGAAAGAATATCCAATGGAAAAAAGACCGTCTCTTCAACAAATGGTGTTGGGAAAATTGGACAGCCACATGCAGAAGAATGAAACTGGACCATTTCCTCACACCACACACAAAAATAGATTCAAAATGGATGAAAGACCTCAATGTGAGACAGGACTCCATCAAAATCCTTGAGGATAACACAGGCAGAAACCTCTTCGACCTCAGCCGCAGCAACTTCTTCCTAGACACATCGCCAAAGGCAAGGGAAGCAAGGGCAAAAATGAATTATTGGGACTTCATCAAGATAAAAAGCTTTTGCACAGCAAAGGAAACAGTCAACAAAACCAAAAGACAACCGACAGAATGGGAGAAGATATTTGTAAATGATGTATCAGATAAAGGTCTAGTATCCAAAAATCTATGAAGAATTTATCAAATCCAACACCCAAAGAACAAATAATCCAATCAAGAAATGGGCAGAAGACATGAACAGACATTTCTGCAAAGAAGACATCCAAGTGGCCAACAGACACATGAAAAAGTGCTCAACATCACTTGGCACCAGGGAAATACAAATCGAAACCACAATGAGATACCACCTCACACAGTCAGAATGGCTAAAATTAACAAGTCAGGAAACGACAGATGTTGGCGAGGATGCGGAGAAAGGGGAACCCTCCTACACTGTTGGTGGGAATGCAAGCTGGTGCAGCCACTCTGGAAATGGAGGTTCCTCAAAAAGTTGAAAATAGAGCTACCCTACGACCCAGCAATTGCACTACTGGGTATTTACCCCAAAGATACAAATGTAGTGATCTGAAGGGGCACATGCACCCACATGTTTATAGCAGCAATGTTCACAATAGCCAAACTATGGAAAGAACCTAGATGTCCATCGAAAGATGAATGGATAAAGAACACGTGGTATGTATATACAATGGAATATTATGCAGCCATCAGAAAATGAAATCTTACCATTTGCAGTGACGTGGATGGAACTAGAGGGTATTATGCTAAGCGAAATAAGTCAGTCAGAGAAAGACAAGTATCATTCTCACTGATATGTGGAATTTGAGAAACAAGGCAGAGGATCATAGGGGAAGAGAGGAAAAAATGAAACAAGACGAAACCAGAGAGGGAGACAAACCATAAGAGACTCTTAATCTCAGGAAACAAACTGAGGGTTGCTGGAGTGGAGGGGGGTCGGGGGATGGGGTGTCTGTGTGATGGACAATGGGGAGGGTATGTGCTATGGTGAGTGCTGTGAATTGTTTAAGACTGATGAATCACAGACCTGTACCCCTGAAATTTATCAAACTCAACACCCAAACTTGTTTAAGACTGATGAATCACAGACCTGTACCCCAAATTTATCAAACTCAACGCCAAATAATACATTATATGTTAATTAAAAAATTAAAAAAAAAAAGAGTCGGACACTTCACCGACTGAGCCACCCAGGCCCCCCTCCCTGAGACTTATTTCTTAATGTGTACTTTTTTCTACTGTATTACCTTTTCAGTAAAAATAAACAAATAAGAACACAGGCTCTGGATGTTTAAAATCTGGCTCCCCCATATTTTTAGCTGAGTAATCTTGGGATGTTATGTAACCCTCTAATCTTCTACATTTTCATCTGTAAAATGGGGCTAATATCTTTCTCATAAAAATTGGGTAATATATGAAAAATACTTCATACAGTACCTGAGGCAAAAATAGTAGCTTTTGAGGCAAAGAGCCCTAGACCAGAAGTAATTTCACAAGGAGCCGCAGACAAGTCATGTGACCCCCTGTGACCTAGAGTCTTCAGTCTCTAGTTTGGCCAGCTGATCCCTAAGGCCTCTTACTTGAGTTTACCTGTTCTTTTGAAACCTGTTTCCTGCTAAAAGTTGTAACTGCAAAGCCAGGAGGATTTTGGAGGAAATGAGGAGCTCTGGGGAGTAGGTGCTTTGGCACCCTCCCAGTTCCATACCAGAGCCTAAGATGAGAGGATTGGAAGTGAAAGATGGGTATGGCTCTATCTACAGAGCCCTCCCTTGTTTCCTGTTGCAACCTTGCAGTTGAAAAATAAAATTATAGTGACTTGAAGAAGGGCATGGAGATGGAACTGGGGTGGAAAATTTTTGAAGCAGTGGCAAGGAAAAGCATGCTTGCTGAAGAGATAGCCTTCTGGATCTCATAAGATAGATGTCTGCAGATGGGTGTCCACAGAGGGCTTTGTGGGACCTAGAGAGGAAGGTGCTGGTAATTATGCTCTATCTGGGCACCGTGGGTCACCCTATCCGGGCACCATGACCTGTCTGTGGTCCTGAGTTCTGTGCCATGCTTTGGGACTGAACGAAGGGGCCTGGGATCTCTACTTTGGTCTGGGGATAAAAGGGAGTAGCAGCCCCCAAGGCCAGTATAGTGAGGTGTCAGGGGTCACGAGAAACCCAAAAGGAAGCCTATCTCAGTACAGCTACCCTCCTTCCATCTGAGAAGGCCATGCATAATCTTCTTCAGGGAGCCTGTGAGTTTCCTCACAGAACTTCTCAGGAAGGAGACGGTAGATAGGTCGTTCTGAGAAATTTTGGCACAGTACACAGATCTTCATGACGCTGTCTCTCTCATACAGGTGCTGAGGGATGTCCTCAAGGATCTCTACCACCTGCTGAAATACGTGGTGCGCTTGGAGCCTGATGACGTGGCCAAGCTCCATGCCCAGCTGGCCCTTGAAGAGCTGGATGAGATAATGAGAAATTTCCTCTTCCCACCACAGAAGCTGGAGAAAAAGATTGTGGTTCTGCCATAGACCTGGCTCAGAGGACATCAAGGAGGGATGGCTTTATGTCTCTGGCCGTTTGCGTCTTCAGGCTGACCTTCCTAAAGCATCTATTTAGCCATCCTGCACCCGGCCTGAAGCATGTGTCCTTCGAAGACAAAAGATTACAAATCTCATTTATCTACACATTTTTCACTGTCCTATAGCATTTAGAGAAAGAAGTCTACTTGATGGAAGTATATTTTTAACACGACTGGTAGAATTTGACTAACGGACCTTTCTTTTCTTGTCACTTGAACTGAAGAGGTTGATCACCCTCCTGAGTGGTACATGTGTCACATATCTTGATATTCTTCCGTGGTGAGACTGTTCTTCCTTGTGATAATGAGGAACAGCCAGAGCTAGTCATCCTCGGCTGATCAAGAGGCAGATCAGAGCACAGAAATGCATTTGGAGGCAGGGAGGGGAAGGAAACTGTTATCAAAAGAGGCAAAATGGAATAAATTTATTTTAGCTAGAAAGAACAGGTCTGAATCTGGTCTTCTGCTATGGAGCTGGAAAGCTGTGGCATTGAGGAGGATTTGATCTCCAGAAAAGAGAGTCGAGCTTGTTGAATCTTCCAGAGATGAAGGGTAAGCCCTTTGTTTGTCCTCCTGAGCTATTTTCTTAGCTCCCTCTGCTACTGTTTTCATTAAGTTGCCCTGATTATAGGACAAAAGAGCCACAGACATCTCAGATGAGAGAGTTTATATCGTGCATTCAGTCCTCTGCTCCTTTAGGGAGGAATGCTTAGACAGTGGGTTGATTAAACGTGTACTGGAAAGTGTGTAGCATATTGGTGACGTGATGCCAAGTTTATTGAAATCATGTCAGATGTAGCACTGTGGACTCCTCTTGATTTATTTATATATTTTGGCCACTGAATTTGATTGCAGCTAAAAGAGAAGACAGAAGGGCGCCTCAGTTGGTTAAGCGCCTGACTTCGGCTCAGGTCATGATCTCAGGGTCCTGGGATCGAGCCCCGCATCGGGCTCCCTGCTCAGCGGGGAGCCTGCTTCTCCCTCTGCCCCTCCCCCTGCTTATATTTTCTCTCAAATACATAAAATCTTAAAAAAAAGAGAGAGAGAGGAAACAAAAAGGAGAAATAGGCTGACTGCTTCGAACAAACCTTTCCTATTGTCAACACCTGGACAAGGCTAACCCAGAATTTCTTGACCAGTCCTCAGCTTTGTGGGGCTAGGTAACAGAATTTTATCTCCACTGCCTGGGGTAACCAGGCCTAGGGCAACCAAAACACAACTTCCCAAAACTCATAGGTGACTGAAGGCATGTGTACAAGCATGCCCATTTGCCAGTTAACAACAGGCTATTTCTCTCTGGCCAGATTACAGATGCAGTTCTTAGCTTAGAACCTTTGTGGTGGGCATTCCTTTAAAGTGGCCTTCTTACAGATTTGGATCACAAGCTAGCTTAGTAAGCAAAGAATTAGAACAAAGGCAATTAGATGTTTTTGAGAAACACTATCATTAGCTAGGGTAGCTGGATTTGTTTCCCTTCTCCAGATCAGGATGTCTAGAAAATCAGGATTGGGGCTTTCAAATCAGAGAAGAATCTCCTTTGAACCAGCTGGATATACCCTAAAAATTCTTGTTTCTTGGCCTATCTTTAACTAGACTCCATACAATGTACTTCGGATATCAAATTGGATATGTTAGATGATTGGATTAACTTACAACTTCATTTGCATTAAATACATTCCAGTTCTGAAGATAGATCCTAATTGATCACCTTGATTAGACTGAGAAACTCTAGTCTCAAAACCTATTCTCCTAGGGAGTGCCTCAAGAAGCATTCTAGTCTCTGTATCTCCATTTATAAATTGCCTCTTAATTTGAATTATTTGGCAAGTGGCTAAAAGCATCTGTTCTTTATTGATTTTGATGGATTCCATTTCAGAGAGTGACTTTTTCTGACCTTGTTACCAAATTCAAGGGAAAGACACCATAATGTTAACCCTCCTAAACATGACCAAAATAGTAAAAAGTTTCCAAATTTATATTTACAAATATATTTTAAATAAATATATATTTATTTTTTAATAAATATGGATATATATGTGTAAATATACATATATATATCCATCCTTGGGAAAGAGCATGAGAATTAGGAACTTCAGGATAGGGTCGCCTGGCTGGTTCAGTCAGAGGGGCATGTGACTCTTGATCTTGGGGTCATGAGTTCGAGCCCCACGATGGCTATAGAGATTACTAAAAAAAATAAGTAAACTTAAAAAAAAGAACTTAAGGATAATAAAAATATAAAACCAGAAAAAGCAAAGAACAGCAACTGCCTTCAGCTCAGGTCATGATCCTGGAGTCCCAGGATCGAGTCCCGCATCGGGCTCCCTGCTCAGTGAGGAGCCTGCTTCTCCCTTTGACCCTCCCCCTTCTCATGTACTCTCTCTCATTCTCGCTCTCTCAAATGAATAAATAAATCTTTAAAAAAAAAAAAAGAAAGAGACACGGAATTCCATGGCAGGTGGTAGGAACAACAGTGCCGCCTCCGTCTACAGGGCCTGTGAGTTGTGTCTGGTCCTATGTAATACGTAATAGCAGTGTCCTCAGGCCTGCTCCCACCTCTGCCCTTCCTCCAAGGCCACCTTCTCTCTGCTGCCCTTCCAGTCTGCTCCCTTTTCTGTCCTACTGAACTTCCCTTGGCCTCTCACCTTTGCTTTCTTCCATTGCCCAGCCGTCTGCCACCCAGACTCCCCGGGATCATCCATGTGGTCTTTTACTTGGCCCCATCCCGCCTTCTCTCCCTCCTTTCCCTTCCTGGTTTCTTGCTCCTGTCTCCAGGCCTGCTGTCCACAGCTCCTTGGCCTACAGAGGATGGCTCTATAGCAAGAGACAAGGCTGCAGCCAAGCCCCATGTCTACTGCCTGAGCATCGACTGCCCGTTCAGGTGACTTCTCATGGGGAGTCTTCTGGAGAGTCTCCCTCTCTGCCGTGTGGTTCCTCCTCCTCAGCATGTGCCCTTCTACAGGCCTTCTGTTCCTTAATCAGAAATCTTGTGACCTTCACTTTGCTCCTTACCATCTCTCCATACTTGCTAATACTCCTTTCCTCTCTTCACCTCTCTCCTCCATTCTTTTACCTTTCCTGTGGCTCTGCTCACCCATCTACATAGAAGGGCCGAGGTGCCAGGGACTGGAGGTTAGCAAAGCAAATCACAGCAAAAGCCACTCACTGAGTGTCCACTCTGTGCCAGATGTTGTGCCAGGCACTGAGAACACAGCAGTGAACAAAGCGACCGAACCCTTACCCTCAGGGGAAGCTTACATTGTACTGGAAGGAGACCGGCAATAAGGAAGGTAATACAGGAGATAGAATGTCAAGTGACGTTAAATGCTATGGGGGAAACTTAAGTCAGGAAGGTGGATGCAGACCGTACAGGGATGGGAGCTCTACGGTTAGGTCAGTTGCTTAGAGAAGGCCACACTGAGAAGGCGATATTTGCGTAAAGATCAGAAGGAGGTGAGGGAGTGACCAGGACGATATTTGGGGGAAGAGCATTCCAGACAGAGCCAGTGGCACATGCACAGGCCTGGAGCCGAGAGTGTGTCTGGCAGGTTTGAGGACAGGCCGGGAGGCCAGGGTGGCTCCAGGGCAGTGAGCGAGAGGGAAGGGGAGCCGCTGGGGCAGGGTGGGGTGTGCTGGGCCCCTCTGAGCAGGGGGGCAGCACCTTCAGCTTATTTTTGTGAAGTGCCTTGAGGCCAAATGGATGAATGCTGTAAAATCGGAAATGCCTATAGCCCAAAGGAGTTGTGTACCCAGCCACCTTTTTTCCTCCATCAGAATGAAGTGGTAAGCCCCATCTCCTCACCACCCCTCTTCCCTGGAAAGCAAAGGTGTTGATCTTGATCTGCCCTCATCGGCCCCCCTACTCCCCCCCCCACCCCACCCCCGCCACACTGTCTGTGAGAGCCTGCACCTGCCCGCGATGCTCAGCAGCACGTTGCTGAGCTGGAGAGATGGCTGAGGAAGCGGAAAGTGGTTCGACTGGGAGCAATGAGTAGGGGGATGATTCATCTGACCTGTACAAAGCCCGATTGGCTTCTGTAGTTTTGCACAGAAATCCCAGATCTCAGCCGGAATGTCAGTGGTAAGGGCGAGGGTGGGAGAGGGCCGCGGAGTTGCGGGTGGGCTGTGAGCGGTAGCCGCTGTTCCTTGACCGCGCTTGGGCCACAGTGGGCGGGACCCGTGAGAGCCTGGCTGTGTCCTCCAGCAGGTTCTGCAGCCACAGGCATTCTGCAGTCACATGCAGCAGGCTCACTGCAGTGCGCGACACCTCTGACTCGCAGGCACCAGGGCTTGGAACAGAGATGCTGCTGGGGGCTGGGAAGCTGTCTTGCCTGCTGGCGGGGCTCGGGGCTGCGTGCTGGCAGGTGAACAGGGAATGCAGACCCTCACCACCGGCCCTGGAAGGGGCCGTGCCTGCTTATTGTCCTTCTCTGCAGTTCTCTGCGCCGCCAGGGGGGGGCTCAGGGGCTGTCCTCCCTCCTGGTGACCCTCTGCAGTCCCTGTGGGGCACAGAATAGGAAGATCAGTTGCTCTGTGTTCCCTTTCGTTCGGAAAGTCGTTTTGTATCCAAAACCTGGTCTGATGCTCACAACAACCTCATGGAACAGGGAGGCCAGCTATTGTTATCCCCCTGCGGTGGGATTTGGCCCCACGTCTCCTGGGTCTCAGCCAAACCCTCGAACCTCTGTTAACTACTAGAGAGCCTCTCTCCATCACCCCCCCGCCAAATGAGTATAGAGCACAGTTTGGGAAGAAAACTCCGGGTTCATATATCCAGATGAGCCTCAGCACGTGTGTCCCATGAAGATAGAGTTTGATTTCTGCTGACACGTGCTGAGGGACGTCTACCGAGACCCTGGGGTTGCCCCGGGCCGCCTCTGAGGATGCCCGGGAGCGAAAGAGCCCGCAAGTACGGATACCTGGCTGCTTCTGCGTGTGTGTGCGTGTGTGTGTGTGTTTTCTGATCACATATGTTACATAAACTCTAACAAATGTAATACATATGTAACAAACAAAAATGCCCCCAATTTCACCTCCACTCCTACCCCAGGATTACCACTGGCATTGTCATGCATGTCCCTTCAGATCTTTCTTGCCTTTCACACTTCTCCCAAATGAATTCAGGCCGGCCTTACTGCTTTCAAAAACCAAAATAGGATTGAATCATAAAGAGTGTCCCACATATTTTTTTCTTAGTTATATATCGTGGAAACACTCTCCTGTCAATACTCACAGCTCCCTGTCCTTTGTGATGGCACATGTCTTCTGTAGTGTAGGTGAGCTGGTTTAAGCATTTGTTTCTTGATGGTCATTGAGTTGTTTCTAATTTCCAATGATTCTTCAGGGATTCTCAACATAACTCTTTGCATACTGAAGCATTTCTACAGGATAGGTCCTAAGAGGTGTAAATGTTGGATCATGCTGCTTGAACACTGTTATTTTTGTTTAAGATTTTATTTTTAAGTAATCTCGACACCCAACATGGGGCTCAAACTCACAACCCCAAGATCAGGCGTTGCATGCTCTACCGACTGAGCCAGCCAGGCGCCCGGCTTTGAACATTTCTAAATGTTAGTACCACGATGTCCACCAAAAAGTGCGTGCTGATCTACATTGCCTTATCCTTGTGCTCGCTTCAGCAGCACAAACACTACACTGCCCTACCCTCAGTTGACATTGCTTTAATACCCATGAAATATAGGCTCAGTCTCCACAGCAAAGTGTTGAGACCATGCTCTAAATAATTCAAGGACTGGACAGTCTGCGGGGGGGGGGGGGGGGCGGTTCTGTATACCAAAACCACCAATGGGGGCACGACGACACACGTTGCAAATACACTCACCAGATTATTAGGACTCATCCTGGAAAGAAATCATGAGCCCCTGCATGTCTACTAAAAAGGATTCTTACCAGGGACACCTGGCTGGCTCAGTCGGTAGAGCACGTGCCTCTTGATCTAGGGGCTGTGAGTTGAAGCGAAGCCCCAGGTTGGGTGTACAGCCTACTAAAAACCAAAAACCAAAAACAATTTTTACCAGACTCTCAGTTCTGAGACTGTGCCCTGGGTGTTAGGGGATTCCCTCCCAAGGGGCTTGGAGTGTCCCCAGGATAAGGACCGCGGTTCCCAAAGCAGACTGAGGACATTGGGCCAGATGGCCCCTCAGAGTATCAAGTTCATCTTGTAACCCACGAAGTAAACAAGTGCTGTAGCTTACATCACTGAACAGAAGCTTCACGCTATAAAGAGCTCGCTGTGCTCTGCTGTGTTTGAGATCTATTAATCCACCAAATCCTCCCACCTGGCCAGTGAGGTAGGTATTATTATTATCCCTGTTTTACAGATGCGAAGAGTGAGGCACCCAAGAGGCTGATGACCCGCCCTAGATTACATATCCATTGGTAAGTAGCTAAACCAGTATTTGGACCCAGGCAGTCTGGCTCCCGAAGCTGGGCTTTTAACCGTTGTGCTTTGCTGCTCCCCAGTAGATACTGTATTTACAAATGGTGAAAAAAAAAAGTGTTAATATAAGTGAGGATCAGGAAAGTGGTTCCCTGCTTGTTTATTATTTTTATTTTTATTTTTTTAAAGATTTTATTTATTTATTTGACAGAGAGAGACACAGTGAGAGACGGAACACAAGCAGGGGGAGTGGGAGAGGGAGAAGCAGGCTTCCCCCTGAGCAGGGAGCCCGATGTGGGCCTTGATCCCAGAACCCTGGGATCATGACCTGAGCCGAAGGCAGACGCTTAACGACTGAGCCACCCAGGCGCCCCGGGGATGAGATTTTTTTTTTTTTTTAAAGATTTTATTTATTTGACAGAGAGAGACACAGCGAGAGAGGGAACACAAGGAGGGGGAGTGGGAGAGGGAGAAGCAGCCTTCCCACCGAGCAGGGAGCCCGATGCGGGGCTCCATCCCAGGACCCCGGGATCATGACCTGAGCCGAAGGCAGACGCTTAACGACTGAGCCACCCAGGCGCCCTCCCTGCTTGTTTAAATGGACGACCTACGTCAGGTGAAACGTCAGCCCTGATTCCCTGCGAGCAGTGTCCTCGGACCCCAAACCCAGCCTCGGACACCAGAACGTGTTCTGTGTCTCGTGTTTGATCTCGTTGTTGGCCCAGCAGCTAGAGACGAGATCCGCAAAAAACCCCCAGCCCTCCCGCTCCTATACTCTTAACAGCTTTCATAAATGGCTTGTTTAAAGGCTTGTTCTTCTTTCTGGGGGTGGCTAAGGTAGCAGACACCCAAGACGGCCTCCCTGGGAGCAGAAGTGTGCAACACCGAAAGTGTGGAAAGTCTTCCCATAGATCCAGCCAGAGCCCAGATACAGCCCCTTTGAAGGTTTGCTGTTGTTTTGGTTTGGCTTTTTACCCTTTCATCTCCTGGAAGCAGGGTGTCAAGTTCTCAGATTTCATGTTCAGAATGATCACAACGGATCATTTTAAACTGTGATCTGTTGTGTCTATATTACTTGATTATATACACTGATAGCTCTATCCCATACCCTCCCTTGAGAGAGGGAAAAAAAAAAGAGAGACTGGAATGAACAGACCTCTGTTGCAGAAGGGAGCAATAAGGTCCAGAGACGTAGGTTTTTGCAAACGGGAGGAGACAGAGGAAGGGGAGATGTAAGTGCACGAGGGCAGAGAACCTTGTTCTTCTGTTCACTAGTTCCCAGGCTTGGCCGGTCAGCCAGCGCCTGCCTGCACCCCAGAGCGGGGCTGAGGGGGAGAGCTGTGGGTGTCAGCAGAGGGCAGTTTGCAGGGAGCTTCGGAATTGCAGGAGCGCCCTCTCTGCCTTTAAGTGGCTTATTAAATGATGTAAGATTTAATCTTTGCTGTCTGCCTTGGAGCTGAAGCCTGCTCCGAACGGTACCTGGGTGGGGCTTTTCTGATGTACATCTCTAGTCATCACACGCCAAGGTAGCCTGGCGCTGGGGAGAACAAAGCCACCTGCTCCGCACTTCCAGAGTCTCTAGAACTCCAACAATCGTCTCTGCCCTCCCCCCCCCAACATACAGACCACGCACCACTTTCAAAACTCCCAATCCTATGGTGACCGTATTAATCCTAGGGAAGGGCCAGCCTGAAATTAGGCTGTCTTTACTGAAAGAATAGTGGTGCTGATGCTTCAGAGAGCTGTGGGGGAGGGGTGAGTACCCTCCCTCCGTGAACTCCCCCAAAGAAACTGTGAGCATCGGGGTTAGAGAGTGCAGCATCAGCCACGTGGGTATTTTTCCTTGGCCAAGGCCAGGACCAAGGGAGAGAGATGATCACGGGGACTCCATAGCCAGACCCGTTACCCTAACCCATCCTTTGAGTAGGAAAAGCCCCCAAAGTGCAGAAGTTCTTTGTTTGTTTGTTTGTTTAGAATTTCTTTTGTTTAAAAACTGAAAGCTAATCCAAGCTTGGCAGCCCTGTCCTTCCATTGACAAGGGCTGGCTGGTTTCCCGCGCACCCCAGTTCTCCTAGAAAAGGCAAGCAGCTCCTTTGCCAACAAAAGACGAAGTCAATCCAATTCCAGGTATATTGCAGAGATGTGGGGACCGATCCTGCCCATCTGGTCCTGTTCTCTTTGTGTCTCCCTGGCTCTCCCTCCTCATTTCCAGTTCAAATCAGCACCTTTTCTCCTTTTCCTGTTTTCCTTCGCGCTTGGTAGCTCATTAGTTCATTGCTCAGTTTGTTTTGTTTTTTATAAAGATTTTTTTTTTATTTATTTGACAGAGAGACACAGCTAGAGAGGGAACACAAGCAGGGGGAGTGGGAGAGGGAGAAGCAGGCTTTCCGTGGAGCAGGGAGCCCGGTTCAGGGCTCGATCCCAGGATCCTGTGATCATGACCTGAGCCGAAGGCAGACGCCCAACGGCTGAGCCACCCAGGCGCCCCTATTGCTCAGTTTTTAAGGTCAGTTAATTCAGACAGGTGTGGCAGAGGAACATGGTGCAGGAGGAAAATGGACAGACACTTCTACACTCTGGAGCTCAGATGTGGGATTGGCTGGCTCTCTGCTGTCCTCCGGATGCCAGAAATGCACTTTCGAATCTCAGCTGAGGAGAATCCTCCGGATGTGTTCTCAACCTTGCATACATAATAGAATCACCTAAGAAATTAAAAAAAAAAAAAAAAAATCAAGCCTGGGGCTCACCCCCAGTGATTCTAAAATGACCTGGGATAGGGTCCAGGTGTTAGTGTTTTTTAAAAAGCTCCAAGGTTTTCAAAGTCTGTGCAGCAGGCCAGATGCCAAAACCACTGCATTAGTTCACCTAGTGAGAGAAGTGCGTGTGTGTTTCTGTGTGTCTGTGTGTGTGTGTGTTAAGGGGGTGTCCTAGCCAAAAAATAAAAAAGTCTGATAGTAGGGCATCCTTCGTGGGGGGAAGGTCCTTCCCCATGAAGGAGTTGATGGGACCTGCCCCCACCATTGGCTCTTCTCTAATAGCTTTTATGGAGGATCCATCTTTGGACCTCCTCTGTGACAGTGACTGATGATGTCTTTCATCAAGAAAGAGGACGTAAAGCAGAAATGCCAACACATTTAAACACTGTTGTTGATGGTACCGTAACAAGAGTCAAATGAATTTGGAACAAGTTTACCTGAAGCGATCTGTTCCCCTCCTGCTGATACAGGGGGCTGGGAAGGTAGACTGGGATTGTGTTCTACTGAAGTCCAGAAAGTGGGTGTGTGCTTGTGTAATGAGCAAGTGTGCATGTGTCCATTTTGGGTACAGTGAGTTTTGTACACATGTGGGTGTGGACACGCACGTGAGTACTTGCACGGCGGGGTGGGGGGAGGCAGTTTACAACACCGAGAGCAGAACCTCTCCCTGGGCCTTCCTCCAGCCTCAGTGCAAAGTTGTTGACATCATCATTCTTGGATATACTTTTTTTTTTTCCCCCAGGAAAAGCATCCTTTCAGGGTCCACCTAGAGTCCATCTTCATGTGCACCTCCCTCCCTTACCCAGGATCACCACGATCCTAGATGAGGGGGTGAAAGGGGGCTGACAGCAGCTGGGGTGTGCCATGCAAACCACATGCCGTGGCTCCCGGCTATGTTGCCAGGAGGAAGACTTTTTATAATTCACTAAAGGTGCTGGATGAGCTAACACAGCTATGCGTACTCCTTCCTTCTCTGCTAAATTCTCTCAAAGGATCACTGGGAAGGATTTAAATAAAGCAAATTACTCATGTTTTGACGACCACTAATCCTGTCTATATCTTGGCACTCCTGACTTGACTGCTCTTTTCTTTTTTTTTAAAGTAATTCCTACACCCAGTGTGGGGCTCGAACTCACAACCCCAAGATCAAGAGTCAGATATGCTACTGACTGAGCCAACCAGGTGCCCCTTTATTGCTTGCTTTCCTGAGGTTTCCAAACCCCTTTCACCTGAACCCATGTATGACATGGACTATACCCCACCTAGCCCCAGCTTAGAAGGAAATTCTATAAATTCAAGATTTATATCATTTTAAAATACCTTTTTATTACAAAATTATTTTATTTATTAATAGGAAATTTGGAGACTACAGAGAAAAAGGCAAAGAGAAAAATCTATTGTTCCACTACCCCAGACAAAACCTGGTCCTGATAATCTGGGTGAACTTCTCTCTCGCCTTTTAATTTATAGGATTTAAAAGAAAACAAGAATGTAAAGTAGTCATTCATACATAACAATTTTGTATCCTGCCTTTTTTTACTTAGCCTTACATTGGAAGCATTTTGGCATATTCCTACATTCTCTTCATGAGCGTAATTCTTAGTAGCTGCACAATATCCCAACAAGAAGGAGATTATGGTTGAAAATCGCCTTCTGGATTTTTTTTCTGCATTCACCTAGGAGAGGGAGAAAAAGGAAAAATGGCCGGGAAGAGCTTCTGCTGTTCAGGATTCCAAGAAAAGCATCTCCAGGTCTGGTTTGATATTCGGTTATCGTTCTGGTGTGCCCTTCTAATCCTGACCTTCCAGCCAGCATAAAAGAACCTGGCCCCTTCGCAGGGGCTGACTGCTCGGCCGCCAGCAGAGCAGAGGCCCCTTAATTTGAAATGAAAACGATTCTTGCATCCAAGGAGGGAGAGAGAGAGCCTGGAGTTGAAATCTCACCATTATAACTGCAGGACAGAAAAGTCCTTACACCTGCTTCGTCAAACATAGCCCCCAGACAGGGTACTGATCACAGAGTACTTGTCGGTAAGAGGGGCAGGTTCTGAAAGGATAACTTTGTGGGGTCGTAGCTGCCTTGCTGTCGTCAAGGCACGTACTTTCCACTTGGAATTAGGTATTAACTAGTGTTGTAGATCAAGCTGCCTTGAAGAGGAAGCCCTGTTTAGTCAGCTGGGGGACATAAGCTGCTATTCTTTGGAGGCCAGTTTAAAGTCACTTTCGTTAGCTTCAAGAGGTTTTGATTATGGTCGGCCCAGAGAAGTTGATGGGACGGAGCCTGGAGGGATGGCTTGGCTGCCATCCCCCATTCTGCTTTGCTTCGCTGGAAGCTGCAGGCTGCATGCCATCGAGGAGCACTGAAGCGTGAGGCCCGGGGGGGGGGGGGGGGGGGGGGAGCTGTGCAGCTAGCCCCTCCGCCCGTCCCCGCCCCGTCACTCGCTAGGAGACCAGCAGAGCGGAGCGGCACCTGGGTCCTGGCAGGCTCGTCCTGCAGCTCCAAGCCCCGGCCGTGACAAGGGAGACTGAATGGCAGACTCCTCTTGGTGCAGGTGTTTGAGCATTTCACAAGTTTGGATCTGAAGAGTGGTGGAAAGGTGAACTCGTTGTGTGTGGACCTGTCAGCTTCAGTTACCTCAAACCCTCCAAAGCTTGGAGAATGGCCCTTTCGTCCCTCCAAAGGATAGAAGTCTCTTTCTCTTGATGATTCCTCCACCCCCACCCCCACCCTCACTCGTGCCCAAGACAGTGACACCGCCTGCCCGCAGGGACGCTTCCTGAGGGCAGCACCAACGGTGCACGCAGCCCCCTTGCGCCCCTTTGCTCTGGTTGATCGGCTTGTTAACACGCCTCGTACACCTGTTCCCACTCCTGAGCGCCCCCCCCCCCCCCCCGACCGCAGCTCAGCTGTCCCCGGACAATACTTGTAACTTATTACCACCTTGCTCGGACTTCTTTAAGAGTTCTCCATCACTGCCAGTTAAAATGCAAACTCCTTATTCAGTCATTCAAGGCTCCAGAATCTGCCCTTAGCATCCTCCTCCTCAGCAGCTAAAACTCATCAGGCACTCCTTAGAGCAGGTACTGTTGGAAGTTCTTCAGTGTAAATTTCTTTTTTTTTTTTTTAAAGATTTATTTATTTAGGGGCGCCTGGGTGGCTCAGTCATTAAGCATCTGCCTTCAGCTAAGGTCATGATCCCAGGGTCCTGGGATCGAGCCCCACATCGGGCTCCCTGCTCCACGGGAAGCCTGCTTCTCCCTCTCCCACTCCCCCTGTGTTCCTGCTCTTGCTCTCTCTCTCTTTGTCAAATAAATAAATAAAATCTTTAAAAAAAAGATTTATTTATCTATTTTAGAGAGAGAGAGTGCAAGCAGGGGGAGGGGCAGAGGGAGAGGGAGAAGGAGAGAGAGAACCTCAAGCAGACTCCCCATGGAGTGCGGAGCCTGACTCGGGGTTCGGGGCTCCAGCAGGGCTCGATCTCACAATGCTTCACCGCCCCCCCCCCAGATCATGACCTGAGCCAAAACCAAGAGTTGGATCCTCAACCGATGGAGCCACCCAGGCATCCTTACCTGCTCTTGTTCTTAAGCTCTTCCTCCCATCTAGAATGTTCTTTTCTTTCTTCAAACTCTGTTCAGCCCATTCCAGCTCACAGAGATCTCTCTCCTGAAATCCTCAGACTCTTCTAGTTGGATTCTCTCATCAACATCTAATTATAAATTGTCTTGAATGGTGACCGCTTTTCTTTTTTTTTAAGATTTTATTTACTTGACAGAGAGGGACACAGTGAGAGAGGGAACACAAGCGGGGGCGGGGGGTGGGAGTGGGAGAAGCAGGCTTCCCGTGGAGCAGGGAGCCTGATACGGGGCTAGATCCTAGGACCCTGGGATCATGCCTAAGCCAAAGGCAGACGCCTACTGACTGAGCCACCCAGGCGCCCAGTTGACCACTTTTCAAGTGTATTTGTCTTCAAAATGGATAACTGTCTAGATGGCAGGGACCAGCCTGACACTTCTTGGTGCCAAAGCATCATTCCCTTCTCACGGCTGGTCTTCACTGTTTGTCAAATGAATGTTGAAATGCAGCATGCATTTTCTACTACTGAGCTGAATAAGGAGGCTTATTCTCTGGAACCCACGTAAAAGCCAATTCAGCAACATCTGAATTCACTTTTTTACGTGATTGGGTGTGGAAATAGTCCTATTCTTAAATCCCCAGTGGTAAGCAGAGATAAACTTGAGCTTTATTGTTATCAGCTCCTTAAAGATTCCCTTACCCTTCTCCCCTCCAAGAGATGATGCAAATAGGGCACTGCAAACTGGATGTTAATTACAGGCAAATCCTCCCTGGCAGAGGCTGGCCACAAAGGTGAAGTCGCTCCTTGCTGCCTGATAACACAGGGTCGCTGGCCCTGCAGATCAGAAAAAGAGAATTTGCTTCTCAGGGGAAGCCATTAAGGGGGCCAAGCCAATTGGTATGGGCAGTGTTTACTGTTCTTATGATGTTGCATCTGGACCAGCTGTTCATTTAGGAGTTTTTAATTGACTAGCCCACCACCTATAAAACTCCCTGGAGCCAACGGAGATAGGCAATAAGCCCATGGGACAAACTTGAAACCTTTGAAATTAACTAGGCATGAGATGGTCCTGGAACAGCCCAGGAAACTTGCTCCCAGCGAAGTCAGGGGGCTGTTGCGTTGAGGGCAGACAGGATCTTTCCAAACTGGCTGCTCCATTCCCTCAGCTTCTAAACAGGTCACTTACAAGCAGCCATTTGGCTGTATGTGACTCACAGACACATTTTGCCTGGCCTGTGGACTGTTATTGTTTTTTCACAACATTTGAATTAGTTGCCAACACTTAAAAATTAGGAGGTTTCACATAAAAGTCTGGATTTTTGGGGCACCTTGGAGGCTCAGTTGGTTAAGTGTGTGACTTGATTTCGGCTCAGGTCATGATCCTGGGGTCCTGGGATTGAGCTCGTGTGCTCTCTCTAATAAGTAAAATCTTAAAAAAAAAAAAAAAAGACAGAAATCTTAGGGGCTCAGGGACTTCCCTGCCCACCCTCACTCATGCTCATTGCTGGGTCCCCCAGGCAAACAAAGACACCCACTCCACCCCATCCCATTTTGCTTTACAGAAACCAAATCATTTCACACTTTGGCTTGAGAAAATCATCACTAATATGCTACATGGTTTAAATTTTCTTTTTTTGTGTGTTTTTAAAAACTAGTATTGAATCCACAATGGGAATATGTTTTGAACTTGAGACAGGCCCTAAGAAGAGCGAATAATGCACGAGTGGGGAAAGGAGCCTTTGATTAAGAGGAAGACTTTGGAGTCAGTTCTGCCACTAGCTGTGGGCAGTAACCTCAGTATCTTCCTCCCAGAAATGGGACTGAGTATTTGACAGGGTTGTTACAAGAATTGAAGAGATTGGCTGAGAGCAGGTGCTCAGTGAAAGTTAACTCCAGTTATCCTCAACCAGAGAACGGCATCTGTTCTGGATTCTACAAGCTCATTCCTATGGGATGTGATCCTCGGTGACCAGAAATTCAGAGATCAGTGTCAATGAAAAATGCCTTGTCTCCAATACACTACGGACGTTTATTTTTGTTTTGTTTTTTTAAGATTTTATTAGAGCACGAGCATGTGAGCACATGAGCAGGGGGAGGGGCAGAGGGAGAGAGAGAGAGCCAGATAAGCAGATTCCCCGCTCATCAGGGAGCCCAAAGCGGGGCTCAATCCCAGGACCCCGGGATCATGACTTGAGTCCAAGGGCTTAACCGGCTGAGCCACCCAGGTGCCCCGGGCCCTAAGATTTCTAAGAGGAGCAGCTTGTAGACTGCAACTAATGTTGCTATAAATTTGTTGCAGCTTGGGAAGAAGTGATGGAAATTATCTCAGGTGTGTTTGGAGGACATGTAAATTCACTTTTTTTTTTTTTTTTACTAGTCTTTAATTTTATCTCTTCAAGCTTTTCTGAGATTTAGAAATCGGCTTCTAATTCAACTGGTTCTAAACTTCCTCTGCTAACAACTCCCACCTCTCCCTGACCCCACCCCATCTCATCCAAGTCCAGCACCAGCTTTTGGGGACCTGGGAACCACTGGCTATAAGGTCAGTTGGGAATTTAGGAGGTGTGGATGTCGGAAATAAAGGTGTTAAGAAAAGGGGAGGAGGATTTGGTTTTGGCTTTAAGACACCGGAACTTCCAAGGTTCCTGCAAAACCATTTGGAGCTTTTGCAAACCCTCAAAGTCATCAGCGCCCCACTGCGGAATCCAAAGCTAAGCTTGTCACAATTGTTAACACCTTCTTTGAACAGTCTTTTTATATTTGATAATTATTCTCTTCTGCGCCTCTTTTTTTCTTTTTGCCGGCAGGAAGGTTCTGCTGTCTTGGTTTTAGGGAGTACCCTATACAGCGAGCAGCCCCTCGGCGTGCCGCAGTCGGGGGAAGACTTCCATCGCCTCGGCGGTTTTGCAGAGTGAGTAGATCGCGAGGCTTAGAAAGCCGGGCGCGGGGGAGGCGGAATGGAGAGTTAACAGTTTTGGAAGTCGCTAGGGGTTATACTGAAAGTTAACAACGCCTCAGGTTCTGGGTTGAGCACAATGACCGCCTCCTCCTGGGCAGCTGGCCCCGGGGCGAGCGCGGAGGAGCGCGGCCTCTGGCCGCCGTGGGGGAACCCGCCTTCCAGGGCGCAGAGACCGAGGCCGGAGCCGCGTGCACGCGGGACCCCGCGTCCCGCCGAGCGCCGGCCGCGTGTAGCTCCCTCCGACTGAGCCAATAAGGGGGTGCTCCTCGCGGCCCTCGGGGGAGCCCTCCCACTCTTCCCAACTTTCCCGGCCCTAGGGCCGGAGGAGGGCGCCTCTCCCGGCGGGGACGCGCTCGGTACTTAAAGGCGGCTCCGTGGGGCCGGCGCTCGTCAGTCGGAGCGCGCGGTGGCGGCGGCGGCGGCGCACCGGGGAGAGAGAGAGGCGCGGCGGCGGCGAGGAGCGGGAGGAGGGGCATGGAGCCGCCGCGGGCCTGCTGAGCACCGGAGCGCGGGCAGCCGGCGGCACGGTGAGCGCGGGCCCGGCCAGCCGGCCACATCCGAGGGGCGGGCCGCGCCGCGCGGGGGCTGCGCCGGGCTCCAGGGGTGCCGCTGGCCGAGCCCGGCTGACCCCCACCGCCTACCCCCTACCTCCCGCCCCCCACACCCCCGCCTGTGCGGGCGCTGCGTCCGGCGCCCGGAGGCCGGCTGAGGGCTGCAGTGTCCCCAGGCTTCCCGGCGGTGGTTCCTGCAGCCCCTTCCCCACTGACCCCTCCTCCCTTTCTTCCTCCATCCTCTCCTCCTCCAGCCTCTCCTCCCTTCCTCCCTTGCGGCTTCTGTTTTGTGAATGGATTAGGGGGCGGACGGCGGTGCGGGGCACGAGGCTGGTGGGAGTCTCTCCCTCCCCCACTCCTGCCGGGGGGTTCGCACCTGTCCGGCACCAGGATGCCGGGCGGTTTGGGCCCTGCGGGTCAGCCGGGCCACGGCCGCCTGTATCTGCGGGCCCTGCCTCCCCTTCCCTAGCCGGCTCGGAGGGGCCGGGAGGGCGGGCGGGCGGCCAGGCGCAAGGGAAAAAGCCCCAGCCCCGCGCGCAAGTTTCCCATCCCGCCGCGTGTGGGCCCCGTAGCAGGGCACACCTGTCAGCTGTAGAGGCCGCACACCGGCAGCCCTGCAAAGTTTCGGGTGTAGATTGGCGGCGTGCGTCCTTGGCCGAGGGTTTTCTCCTTCAGTCATCTGGGGGGAGGTGTCTTAGCGCCCCCCAACCTAGTGCCCTTGAAGCCGGGTGCGCATTAGCCTACGGGTTCCGAGCTCTAGCGGATCCCATCTGAACGAAATGGGGGTGGGTGAGAGGTGGTCGAGGCTCCCCTCTCCCCGCTTGAGGTGGCACGGCCCCCTATCTGGGCAGTGGCGCCTCTGCCAGAGCCCGCACCAGCACCTAATTGCTCGTGGGGTTTTGGCTGCGGGACATTTTTGGTCTTCGGTGGGGTACGGGGTGCCAGGGTAGTGCCTCCAATTCGTGTGCGGGGTTTGGGGGTCCTGCCCGCGAGAGGAAGGGGCCGGCGACACCGGAGATGCTGCCTTTGTCTGCAGGCACACTTTGCCAAGGTAGCTGGGGCCCAGAGGAGATGCGCGGGGCCTGGTCCGGCTGATTCCTCGGGTTTTCCGTTCCTTCCCTGCTGAGTCGTGGGAAACCGGCACGTGGGTGTGGCCGGCGCCGCCTTTGCCAGAAGGCGAGGCTCAGGCGGGGGTGAGAAGCCTGGCGAGTGCCTTCCCGGCTGCATTAACCTGGTGGGCACCGCCTCCGGCATTGCACCGAGGCGGGGCGCCAGCACCCGGCAGGTTGCCGGGCTGGCCGCGGCGGCCCCGGCCCTCTCCCAGAGCGCAGGTGGGCAGTGGTGCCCAGCGGCGCCCCTTTGGCGTGTAAGGTCTAGAGGACTACGGGGCGGGCGGGGGGAGCGGTGCTCCTGGAGTGGGTGCAGGGCCTGGGGGCCCCTGAGCCGCAGGCGGACTGAGGGGGTGGGTACCGGGGAAGGCTGGGAGTCCTGCAGAGGAAGCAGGCTCCCAGGAATGGCGGGGCACAGCGCCTAGAGGCCGAGCTTCCCGAAGCCGCGAGGCTGCCAACAGCACCTTCGGGACCGCAGCTGCTGGAATGCTGCTGGTGCCTGAATCTAGACGGACTTAGGCAATGATCGCGTGTTCCTCACCCATCCTATGTGGCAGGTGGCAGGGGAACGGGCACTGTTCCCCTTGCAAGAAGGTGCATTTGTGTTGGAGCGGGGCTCAAGGGTTGGTTCCAGTAAGACCTAGAGTTGGAGCAAGCTTGGAAGCGAGACCCCGTGGTCTGTAGAGGTGGGTGGGTGGTGGTGGAAATGGGGTTCTCCAGATCAGGCAGGTGGCAAAGAGAGGAGATGGGAAGGCGTGGGTCAGAATGAGGAGTGGGGAGCTGTCCTCATCAGCCCCTCCTCTCTTCCCCAATCAGCCTTCCCACCTGGGTCCTCCTTCAGGGCAGGAAGTGCTGCTAATTTACTGGAAATTATTTACCTGAGACCTATGGAGCAAGAAACCATTAGAACCCCCCCCTTGGGGGACCCCAAGTCTCAGACCACTTGGGCAGGGTCAGGCAGCCAGGAGGTGGTAGAGCTGTGTCTCAAGCACAAGTCTTTGGTGCTGAGTGCTAAGCTGTTTTCATTAAAACCCAGATGTTGCCAACAGGGCAGCTGCTGGGAGGCCGGACTTAGGGCAGGAGGAGTGGCAGGGGCCCGAGCACTGAGGTGCCATGCGGGCACTAGGACCAAGTGGATGGGGCTTCCCGGGCAGCCAGCCCTCCCAGGCTGCTGCAGTGGTGGCTGCAGTTCCCTCTGGCGCCCCGGCCGCTGGGCTTCCAGGAGAGCGGTCCACACCCCAGCTCTCATTTCCTCTTTCCTGGTCTGCTTTTCCCCGTTGCTTTCCCTTTCTTTCCTGCCTCCGGTAGATGAGAAAAAGGGGAGACAGCAGAGAACACAAGGAAACTTTCTTTAAAAAAAAAAAAAAGATTTTATTTCTTTGACAGAGACACAGTGAGAGAGGGAACACA
The DNA here is from genome assembly GCF_029215605.1 of Mirounga angustirostris. NCBI lineage: Eukaryota > Metazoa > Chordata > Mammalia > Carnivora > Phocidae > Mirounga > Mirounga angustirostris. Next base: position 17,056,861 of record NW_026991724.1, on the reverse strand, counting down.
AGCAGGGGGAGTGGGAGAGGGAGAAGCAGGCTTCCTGCTGAGCAGGGAGCCCGATGCGGGGCTCGATCCCAGGACCCTGGGACTGTGACCTGAGCCAAAGGCAGACGCCTAACTGAGCCACCCAGGCGCCCCACAGGGAAACTTGCTCTTACTGATTTTGCTGTTTCAAGTGCGAGAAGTTGCCCCCCCCCCCCCGTCTTTATGTTTCCTGCTGTTTCTCATCTTTTCCTCCCCCACTTTGTTCACGGGCCTCATGGTTCCTGTGCTTTACTTCCCCTCCCTCTGCGCAGGACCCTGGTGGGTACAAGGCGGGTAGAAGCTCTTAGCTTCTGGCTGCCTCCCTGGTCGTCCTCCCTCCCGGGCCCCTCGCCTGCTCAGGGCTGCCTCCGGCTCATCCCTCCTGAAGGTTGCCTAGAAGGGCTCTGGGTCAGGCAGATCCCAGGACCGCCACCCACCAGGTGGGCATCACAGAGCTCTTTCTGGCTTTGGTTTGTCTAACGAGAATAAATGCTACTCGAACTGCTAAATTTACGTATGTAATCCATTTCACCCTCAAAGATGCTACAAGGTTAGTGCTGCAGTCCACGTGTCACAAATGAATGAACCGAGGGGCAGGGCAGAGTCCCACAGAGTGGAAGTGGCGGAGCTGGGATTCGAACCCCAGGGGCCTGGCTTCTGAGTCTACACACGGTCTTAGTCACGCTCAGTCAGGGGCAAAGGTTTTGATGAGTGGCTCATTTCCCCCGTTCTGGGCCTGCCCGAGAAAACAGCCCCACTCGCACTGACTGCCTCCTGACTCCACACCTCCCTCCGTCTCCCACCAGATGCCGGTGCAGCTGACGACAGCCCTGCGTGTGGTGGGCACCAGCCTGTTTGCCCTGGCGGTGCTGGGTGGCATCCTGGCAGCTTACGTGACGGGCTACCAGTTCATTCACACAGAAAAGCACTACCTGTCCTTCGGCCTGTACGGGGCCATCCTGGGCCTGCACCTGCTCATCCAGAGCCTGTTTGCCTTCCTGGAGCACCGGCGGATGCGGCGGGCAGGCCGGCCGCTCAAAGTCCCCGCTGCCCCGTCGCGGCGCTCGGTGGCACTCTGCATCGCCGCCTACCAGGAGGACCCCGACTATCTGCGCAAGTGCCTGCGCTCAGCCCAGCGCATCGCCTTCCCTGACCTCAAGGTGGTCATGGTGGTGGATGGCAATCGCCAGGAGGACGCCTACATGCTGGATATCTTCCATGAGGTGCTAGGCGGCACTGAGCAGGCTGGCTTCTTTGTGTGGCGCAGCAACTTCCATGAGGCGGGGGAAGGGGAGACGGAGGCCAGCCTGCAGGAGGGCATGGACCGCGTGCGGGATGTGGTGCGAACCAGCACCTTTTCGTGCATCATGCAGAAATGGGGAGGCAAGCGAGAGGTCATGTACACGGCTTTCAAGGCTCTTGGCGATTCAGTGGACTACATCCAGGTAAGCGCACCTTTGCCAGGAATGTGCGGCCGTGTGGACACGTCTGGCTGCCTGGGCATACTGGGCAGGAATTTTAGGTCCGGTTAAGGTCCCCTGTGTTGTGTACATCCTTCCTCGGAACTTCAGAAGGCAATGAGGTAACTGCTGCTCCGAACAGCAGTCCTGGGGTCATAAAGCCCAGGGATGGAATCCTGGTTCTTCTCGTCCTTCGCTCTGTGCCTGAGGGCAGGCCTCTGGACTGGTGTGCCAATGCTAGAAAGAGCTAACGAGCGGACAGCACTTAAGTCAGACCACACCCCATTGTAGGCACTTCATACATGTATTTATTTATTTATTTATTTATTTATTTAAAAGATTTTATTTATTTATTTGAGAGAGAGAGAACACATGAGAGGGGATAGGGTCAGAGGGAGAAGCAGACTCCCCGCCGAGCAGGGAGCCCGATGTGGGACTCGATCCAGGGACTCCAGGATCCTGACCTGAGCGGAAGGCAGTCGCTTAACCAACTGAGCCACCCAGGCGCCCCTCATACATGTATTTTTTTAAAGATTTTATTTCTTTATCTGTCAGAGGGAGAGAGAGAGCACAAGCAGGGGGAGCGGCGGGCAGAGGGAGAAGCAGGCTCCCTGCTGAGCAGGGCGCCCGATGCAGGACTCGATCCCAGGACCCTGGGATCGTGACCTGAGCCGAAGGCAGACGCTTAATGACTGAGCCACGCAGGCGTCCCTACATACTAGTTCTTTTAACCCTCATAATATTGCTAAAGAATAAATACTCTTACTCTTGCCATTCATGGAAGGTGAACCTGAAGCCCCAAGAAGTTAAGGAACTTGCCTAACGTCACACAGCAGTAAGGTGCAGAGATGGGATTTGAGCCTAGGCGGTCTGCCCGTATCCACTGTGCCTCAGCACCAGTAACGTGGGGATGAATCTCTCCATAAGGAGGTGTGGTGAAGAGCAAAAGAAATCATGCTCCAAAGCACTCAACTATTGTTTGTTATGGGCCAGAGAGCCCTACTCTACCCAGTGTCAAATTGGTGTTTGTGAAGTGGGGGGGACACAGCAGTGACTCATCCCCCAGCTTAATTCTGCAGCAGTCTTGGCAGGGCTAGGACCCTGAGCAGATCCACAGTTAACACAGCTCCCAATTTTCAAATAACAGAACCTAGAAAGAACTGATGAAAAGCTCACACACTTAAGTGCCAAGTAGAAACTGCACCCAGAACCCCAAGTTTCCGGTCCAGCATCCGCATGTCCGTTTCTCTGTCGGATTCCTTCTCCACACATGCCAGAGGGTTTTGCCCAGCACTTGAATGAATAGCGGCTGTCATGGCCGCCCACCTGAGTACCAGCTCAGTCTTGCTGAGGGCATGTTGAGTACACCAATATTGAAATGTTCTCTACTTTACCTACCTAAAATTAGCTTGCCACAGATGTTTGGTTTTTGGCTTTTCTGGAAGTTGCATCCTCAAGTGAATTGGTACATTGACCCTTTTTCTGTCTTCCTAGGGCCAAGGACCTCCTCGGCCTTAGTAGGGAGGGATGTTGAGGCATTTGATTCTGCAGTTCATCTAGGGTCAAGGGGCCTCTGGTGCTTTCCTGGAGACTCAGAAGGCAGAGGAAAAGCCCTTGAGCTCTGGCACATGCTCAAGCCACAGGGACTCTGTCGTGTCCTCCCTTGCAGCACCAACTCCCCAAACCTGCCACGCATCTTCCTTTACTGATCATTTCCTGTGGATTCATTCTGGTGGATCAGCAAATAGGCTCACACACCTGAGCCAGCCTTTCTCTTGATGGCTCTGGGCTCACTGCCTGGGCTGCCTGGGCAGCCTGGGCTTCAGTTCAATTTGGTGGATTTCAGCCTGTCTTCCAACAGCCTTGCTGTGGGTGTGTCTTTCCCTCTGAGGGAGATAGCCCTGCTTCAGCCAGTGGGGAAACCCATGCAGCAAAGAGCTCTAACTTCCCTAACGCTGCTCTGTTAGAAAGACCTCCCTGGAGTGAAAGAAGCTGAGCAGCATGAGGAACGAGTTAGGGTCAGGGCAGGAAGTAGCCCTGAGACTGGCAGCACTGGAAAGCCTGGCCTGTCAGCTGAAGGGGCTCTGGGAGTCTGGCCCAAAGCTCTCCAGGCACCCTCTCCCAAGGCGTGTTGGTGGGGAGGTAGGAGGGAACTCTGGCTGTCTCCCTTCAACCTTTTGCTCCTTGTCTGTGGCCACCATGTCTTCCAGAATGGCAAGAGAAAACCCAGCAAGGTTGGGGTGTGGGGGGCAGCCCCCTTCCTGCAGGCATTAGCAACTTTACTAAAAGTATTTTGGACTTTTGCAAAGCAAGGTTTGGGCTTATCTGTGGGTACTGTTCTTTGCGCTGTTGTTCTGCCAGTGATGGTCTGGGCTCTCCGTTATCACCTCAGTTGTCTCACAGAAAATAGACAAGGAGTCAGCCAGCAGGATAAGTGTTCATACCTCAGGTTCAACTAATAATGGAGCCACCTGTTAGACCATGAGCCTCCCTAGGGAAGGTGGGCAGTGGGGCAGGATTTGACCTCAGCTCCGGTTGGAGGCAGCTGTTGCCAGCCTCCATGCTCATCCAGAATCAATCCAGGTGTCACGTCAGGATGGCCAAGTGGTTTAGCGTGCCAGACTCAAGCTCCTGAGAATCCAGGTGAGAGCAGCCCTTGGACATAGCATGCCCTGATCATAGAGACTTAGCCAAAGGAGCTCAGGCCTTGCAGCCATATTAGTGGGACACCTATGACTGGGTAGATATATCCTCCACTTTCACTGCAGGTTGTCCAGGAGACCAGAGGTTGAAACTGGGAATACCATGTTAATATATGAGAGGGCTTTGGGCAGTAGCCTCTGGCAAGAGCCATTTCTTCACCTAACCTGGAGTGTCTGCTGGCCTGGGTCTAGCCACTGTACCTGCCATCTGATTTCAGTGTGTACCTCCTTTTCCTCCAGGGAAATGTTCTGAGACCATTTTTGTGGAGCCTGGCTCTATAGAGGCTAAAAACTTGCTCAGTGCTAAGCATTTGTCCCTGACACTGAGTCTCCAGGGTTTCTCTCTCAGCCTAACTCTCCTTTTCCTTGTTATTCATCTCACCTCTTCTGTTTAGCATAGATCTCTTTGCTAGTGGCTGGAAGTGAACCCTTTGAGAGGTGGTTATGTCCCTGAAGCAGTGAGCAGTATGCGATGTACACAGGCCCAAGGTCAAAGTGGGCTGACCATGCACTCCCTCTGCAGGTGTGTGACTCTGACACTGTGCTGGATCCAGCCTGCACCGTCGAGATGCTTCGAGTCCTGGAGGAAGACCCCCAAGTAGGGGGAGTTGGAGGAGATGTCCAAGTACGAAGTAACCAGGGATTCCGGGGGTGGTGGTGGTGGTGGTGGCGGGGCTAGACTCTCTCTGCTTCCCAATCCAATGTGTATGCCTGGGAAGTGAGCATCTTGACTACCTAGTATTTTGGGTGGGTGGGTGTGGGGGGGGGCAGTGTGTGTGTGTGTATGTTTGATAGTTTTCACTAGTATCAAAGGGCTCACTTGGTAGTCAGTCCCTTTTCTGGTCTTTTCCAACCTGAGGAAAAAGAAAATCACTCAACAGGTATGTAGTAGAGAGCCCATGCTGCTGGGAGGGGCTCTGTGTTCTGGGCTCCTGATCACGAAGGGTGCTCCTTGGTGGTGATGCAACAAGCACCTCCCGAGCTGGGCCCTTGAGAAACCCTTGTTCTTAAGGAAGTTGTGCTGAATGGTAAGAACAAGGGCAGTATGGTAAGATTAAGGGGCCAGATCTTCTTCCAGAGGGAATGCTGGTAACACATCAGGTCTTCCTGAGAAGCTTTCCAACTGCAGAAAGGTCAGGATAGATGGCTGGTGGGGGGTGGGGGGGATTGCTGCGCATCCTTCCCGAGTCGTTCTCTCTGCCACCACCACAGGCTGTTTCCTGAGATGGAAGGTGGCTCTGATTGCTGGAGCAACTTCACTGGGGCAGTCAGTGCAGATGGCAGTGAGGTGCTGGGGGCAGTGACTGGGTACCACTGCCTCCTCCCAGCCTCAGGTTTCCCAGCTCTGGCTGGGTTAGGACGGATGGCCAGGTATCTGAGCAGTGGGCTACAGAACCTCAGGGTAAGGGAGGCCTCGTGGCCTCTGGTGTCTGTCTCCCGGGGCTCGAGTCCTCAGGTGAGGAGGCCCAGCATCTCTGGTTCCCTTGCAGATTCTCAACAAGTATGACTCGTGGATCTCCTTCCTGAGCAGTGTGCGGTACTGGATGGCCTTCAATGTGGAGCGGGCCTGCCAGTCCTACTTTGGCTGTGTGCAGTGCATCAGTGGGCCTTTGGGCATGTACCGCAATAGCCTCCTCCAGCAATTCCTGGAGGATTGGTACCATCAGAAGTTCCTCGGCAGCAAGTGCAGCTTTGGAGATGACCGCCACCTCACCAACCGGGTCCTGAGCCTCGGCTACCGGACTAAGTATACAGCGCGCTCCAAGTGCCTCACAGAGACCCCCACCAAGTACCTCCGGTGGCTCAACCAGCAGACGCGCTGGAGCAAGTCTTACTTCCGGGAGTGGCTCTACAACTCTCTGTGGTTCCATAAGCACCACCTCTGGATGACCTACGAATCGGTGGTCACAGGTTTCTTCCCCTTCTTCCTCATCGCCACGGTCATACAGCTTTTCTACCGAGGCCGCATCTGGAACATTCTCCTCTTCCTGCTGACAGTGCAGCTGGTGGGCATTATCAAAGCTACCTATGCCTGCTTCCTTCGGGGCAATGCAGAAATGATCTTCATGTCCCTCTATTCCCTTCTCTATATGTCCAGCCTCCTGCCAGCCAAGATCTTTGCCATTGCTACCATCAACAAGTCTGGCTGGGGCACTTCTGGCCGAAAAACCATCGTGGTGAACTTCATTGGCCTCATCCCTGTGTCCATCTGGGTGGCGGTCCTTCTAGGGGGACTGGCCTACACAGCTTATTGCCAGGATCTGTTCAGTGAGACAGAGCTAGCCTTCCTGGTTTCTGGGGCCATCCTGTACGGCTGCTACTGGGTGGCCCTCCTCATGTTGTATCTGGCCATAATCGCCCGGCGATGTGGGAAGAAGCCAGAGCAGTACAGCTTAGCTTTTGCTGAGGTGTGACGCAGCCCCCCAAGCAGAGTGGGAAAAGTGCAATGGGTAAGGGAGGGGAGGGGAATGGAAGAGAAAAGATGGGGTGGGAGGGAGGAGGGAGTGCTCTTTTAGTTTATTAATGGTCCAAAGGACAAATCTGCAGTGCAAAGAGCGGTGACTGTACTACATGGTCTGGGGCAGTTCTTACAGGAAGCAACGCCATCCAGCTCAGAGGACTATTTTCACGCCACCCATCTGCTTGCCTCTGCATGCTTGGTGGCCGATGGGAAAGATTCCACCTCCTCCCCCAGGATCCACAGGGAACCCAGAAGTGTGCTAAACCAATTTAGTTCCGATCAGTGGCAACTTCTGATAGGTAAGTGACAGCCTGTGGCAAGGGAGAATTCTTAGACCCTCTGAACACAACCAGAGGTGGTGGGAGAACTCCTGAGAGATCTGGACCAGCTAGTAACGTGTGCCCCACCCCCACCCCCACATCTACTATCAATGCAATAAGATTGTGCCTGAGATACAAGGCCCAGAAGCCTGATCTTTGGGCATCAGAAAACAGGGTCCAGGAATGGTGCTTTATTATGTGACATACTCCATTCCACATCTCAACATCCCAAGGATGAACCAAACTAGCAGGGAGTTAGCACTGAACTGCTTTTGAGTGTGTATATATATATCTAGGTTAAAAATGAAAGTCTGCCAGGAAGGAACAAAGATTGGTGGTGGTGCTAAAGGCCAGGGGCTATATGGAGGCCTTGGGCCGAATGTATCTCACCTGGAAACTGCCCGACATCTAGATGAACTTGCCTGTGATCTCTGCTGGGGAGAGGAAATGTTTTGGTCACCTACCGGAAGATGAAATCCCAACATACTCAGAAAGGAAGGGAGGGCTCAGGTACTTGACCCTGTATACTCCCGAATTCCTCTCTCAAACTCCACTGTGAGTTGAAGAGAGCCTCCTTCCTTTGCTTTCTTCGAGGTGATGCAGTCACCTCTCCCACCCTCTTTCTCATTGGGGAAGTTTTTCAAGGTGGCCACTGAGACAGAGCCTGGCTCTCCCAGGCCCCTCTGCCATAGGCACCCCTGCCCTCCGCAAGTGGGGGCAAAAATGATTAAGAGCCTCTGACCAAACTAACTACAATCTTGGAACTGCTTGGACAGATTCCTTAGCAGCTGGCTAAGCGTGCATGACTTTGAGGCTACAGTTCTTGACAATCATCTCCAATGAAAGCTTTTCAGTGTTCCCTAAGTGAAGCCTCAAATCCAAGCTTGTCGTCTTTGAGACTGTCCATTCTCCTCAGTGACTTCTCCAGGGAATTCTTGGCCAAGTTGTGGATAGTCATTATTGTACTTGCTTCTTTCCAGAAACCAAATTCAGAGATAGAATTGGTTCCTAAATCCTAGGATTCTTTCTTTCTCTCTCATGCTCCTTGAAGCTTTGGTTTTCTTCTGCTTGTTGGGGGTAGGGAGGGAAGGCATTTTCTGGAGATTTGCAATCCAGACTATTCTCCGCTCTTGGGTTTGAAGCCTGGGATCTTGACTAAGCCTTTGACTTAGGGGATGCTTGATTGCACGAGTGCCTGCTTCTGCTCTCCAAATGTCCATTCTTAGCAGGGCCTGCTAACCCCTCAGAACCAGCACTAAGGTAGACAGTCGTTGAGGGGGCAAGCCTCTAGTGTGCCCAGGTGCTCCCTACAAAGGAACCAAGTGTGCTCTGAGCCACAGATTGGCAAACCCTGGTGCTTTCTGTCATCTCCCGTGAACACAAGGGTTTTCCAGGTGCAGCCAACATTGCTGATTCACAGACCTCGAGCCTCTGGTAAGACTGCTGGCTGGTGTTGGGCCCGACCCATGAAGGCCGGGAAGAGGCAGCAGGCATTTGCTGAAGGCAGTTGTTCCAGGCTCTTCCGTGTTTTTGCTGGCCAAGTAAACTATTTTGAGCACTACAATGGAGGAAATCCGGTCAGCCAACTGCAGAGCTCAGACTTCACTAAGGGCTTGTTTTTCTTCAGCTTTTACTTGAAGGTTAAGGTAGGATAGACTCCTGGATGGAGAACTCCTGGTTGTCCTACATTCAGCTCTGCCTCGCACTGTGGTCATCAACCGAGCTCAAATCAAGAGTAGGCAGGTACAAGTAGTGGGCTCACAACGTTTGACCTCGACTGGTTTTTCTAAGTTATTTTGTACATTTTTCAGCAGCGAAACCAAACTGGGTCTTCAGCTTTATCCCCGTTTCTTGCAAGGGAAGAGCCTTTATACAACTGGACACATTTTGTTGTTTTCCTCATTGAGAATTTTAAACCCTTTTGTATTCTTTCTACAGTAATTTGTAAACATATTTATTTTTACTTTTTTTTTTTTTTTTTTTTACTTTTCAGGCCAAGTATTTTATACTACACTTGTCAAAATAAAGATTCTCACATAATGCTGGTTATCTCTGAACTACTTCCTCCTTGTACTTAAACTGGTTTTATTCCAGTTTCAAAAGAGGTATTTGAGTAGAAATAGTTTTGTCAAGATAGTTGGCAGTGGAACTCAAACAGGGTAAGTAGTCACAGCTGCCTCTGGACCTGGGGCATACAGCAGGCCCACCTTATTGATAACTGCACAACCTCTGGTGGCTTAACTTTTTTTTTTATTGTTGAGGATGGGCAAGGTCTCTGGTGAAATCACTGGCAGATGAATGAGTCCTAGCTAAGGTTAAAAGTCAACGCTTGCTTCCTGCTTGAGTGACCGCGTTTTACCTGGCAGATAACGTAGGATTGTGGCCAAGCTGAAACAACGAAAAGCAGTGGGTAAAATTCCTTTCCTGTGGGAACAGGTAACGAAGTGGAGTGACATCGGCAGCCCTCTCATCCCATTTATTAAAGAAACGGTAAGAAAAGATACAAGCAGGAGAAAAACCGACCATCCTCTCACATCAGGCTGAACGAAGCACAGTGATATCTCCCCTTTAGCCCTCCCACCCCCCCACCCCCCACCCCCCACCCCAATTCCCATCCACATCAGTTTAAATTTTGAGGTTCTTTGATCAGGAGTACTAGTGGAGAAGAAGTTAGATGAGCAGTGGAGCCTTGACTCTGGCCTCCTCAAAGTCCCAGGAGAAGGAAGCTGCAGGCCCAGTCAATCAAGCAGAAATTGTATTTGGTGGGTCTTGAAGTGGTTGCCCACCTCCCTGTTCTGTGTTCAAGCCCCCAGGGAAAGGTATGGCAGTAGAGGACGACCAGGTCCAAGCTGCCCAGGTCAGAGCTGCTGAAGCACAGTCTGTTCACCAACGCAGTATTTCTAGAGAGCAGTGAGCGGATTCTCCAGTGGTGAGCAGGGGACTACATGTGAATTGGGACCTGCAGGCCAATGTATCCCTGAGGAAAAGTCCACATGAACAATTCAAGAAACTAGTAAGAAACAAGGGGCAGAAAGCTGTGGGACAAAAGCACAGCAGGCTCCTGGAGGGCTGGAGATCCTTTCTCTCAAGGTCAGGATCATTCTCACCTGCCGTTATCCATCTCCCACATAAAACATTTCACCTTCAGTCAAGAAAGCAAAGGAAAAAGATGGCTCATCTGAACTTGAGCCCCAGCTATGTACTTCAGACTGTAGCTCCGCATCTACCCTTACTTGTAACACAGCGCCTGCCCAGAACCATGGTGCCTAAAAACCAAAGTGGTCCTGGAGAGAAAACGGTGTTTAAGGGGGTAACATTCCATTTGGGTACATTGCAGCCATTGGACCCCCTGGTCTGGGGAAAGCAGCTGGGTTTGTGCCAGGGAGGCTCCCCACTCTAGGAAACGGGACCAAAGTCTTGCTTACAGGGCCATTCATCCTTGGAAAGGAAGCTGGGTTTAGACCCAGGGTCCCAGATGGCCTTGCAAAAGGAGCTGGGTTGATACCCACAGAGCCTGCTGGAGAAGAGCCCAGGGGCCCAGGAGCTGACCGGGGGAAAGTAACCTGACCAGGGCCTAATGGGCCAGTAGACCTTGGGAAGGCAGCGGGACTTGGACCCTGCAAGCCACTGGCCCTTGGGAAGTTAGCTGGGTTGGGACCTAGTGGCCCAGAGGTTCTTGGGAAAATTGCTGGACTTGAGCCCTGGAGGCCAGCAGACCTCTGGAAGGTAGATGGATTTGAAGCCAATGTGCCAGAGGACTGAGAGAAGGCAGCTGGATTCAGGCCCCCTGAACCTGTCCCCCTTGGAAAGGGATTCGCATTTACCCCCATGGGCCCAGCTGGCCTTGAAAAATGAGCTGAATTAGGACCTATGGGGCCAGGAGCCCTGGACATGGATGGATTTGGCCCTGGAAGGCCAATTCCCCGAGAGCCAGGACCGGAGTTTGGGCCTATGGGGCCAGGTACTCTTGCCATAGAGGATGGGCTTGTGCCCATGTTTCCAGAAGCCTGTGAGAAAGCAGCTGAATTTGCTCCTAAAAGACCTGCTGCTCTTAGAATGGGGGCAAGATCTAAGCCTTGAGGTCCAGCCATTCTTAAGTTAAGACCAGATCCTGTGCCCAGGAGGCCACCCGCTCTGTTGTCCACATTAGGGCCTGGGCCCAGGCCACCTGCCCTTGGGTTGGGTCCAAGGCCTGGGCCCAGGCCACCTGCTCTTGGGCTGGGCCCAAGGCCTGGGCCTGGAAACATACCCGACCTCGGGGCAGGGTTTGTACCAACAAAGCCTGACCTCAGATTGGGACTTGGTCCTGGTCCCAGGCCAACGGGCCTAGGATTAGGAGGACCATTCCCAGGAGTCAACAGGACACCTGCTCTCAGGTTGGGCCCAGGCCCAGGGCCCATAGGGCCGCCACTTCTGGGGTCAGGACCCGTTCCCAGGAGACCACCTGACCTTGGGTTGGACATAGGACCCGGCCCTGGGAGACCCCCTAACCTTGGGTTAGACAGAGGCCCTGGACCTGGAAGAGCCCCTGCCCTAGGGTTTAGAGATGGCCCTGGGCCTGGGCCCAAAAGGCCACTGGGCCTTGGGAAAGAAACTGCACCTGCACCAGTGGGATTCATCCCTCTTGGAAAAGAAGCCATGCCTGGGTCACGAGCACCAGCAGGGAAAGGTGCTGGATTTGAAGCCAATGAGCCTGATGAAGTTGGAAAAGGCGATGGGTTCCTTGGAAATGGGGCCAGATTTCCACCAAGAGAACCGGATGCCATGAGGAAGGGATCAGAATTCATGCCTAGCGGGTGGCCTGTGTTCAAAACAGGACCCCCCTGTGGTCCCAGGGAACCGTCGAGCCGTCCTCGAGGTGGCAACTGAGCACGAGTCCAAGGAGTTGGCCGCTCTCTAGGGAAAATCCGGGGTTCTTTCATACTTTCTTGGGGACGTTGGTGATAATGGGCTTGGGGCGAGTTTTGAAAAGGATCTTGTTTTTGATGAGTGCTGTCACCAGGTACCGGGTGCCAGTCTTGCAGCCAAGTTCATCACAGTCCTGCTCCCCAGGAGTGTGTTTGACAAGAACGGCAAAAGGTTTCTCCAGATGGATGATTTTTCCATACAGGATATGATGCCCCACGATCAGCACAGGGATTCCCTTCGGCAGAACAAGAATGAAATGCCTGAGGTTCAGGGCAAGGTCATAACACTCAGGTGCCTTCTAGAGCTGCTCCTGGCGAGCAATGCTGGCACCTCCAGTCCCTGGTATGGCTCTACTACTGCTGAAGAGCCACACCAGACAACCACCCTCGTGCCCTTTTTACTCTTTGTAGCCCCAGGTAAGAGAATTCCCACTTTTCAGAACTGTGATTTTCCAGATTCCCCAAAGCTAAATTTCCCTGCTACTGCAGGGGTCGGGGGAGAACAAGCAGATAGCTTAGATTAGCTAGACCTCGAATAACAAACCTGAGGGCAGTCCTCACTCTGGGTCCTGGGAGCACCACCTTGGTGTAGCTTGCTTTCCTGAGGCATTAGGCAGGGAAAGAAAAGTCCCCTCACCTCAGTGGTGTAATGTAGGTCTCCCAGGAGGTTTCCAGCTAATCCAGTGCTGTAGCGAGCCTCGATCTCCCCCTGTAGCTCCATCAGCACCCATTCTGCCAGGCCTCCAGCCCCAGTACTGCAAGCAAAGGGCTGGCGGTTACAATATTTTTGAGGGGTGAAGGATGAATAGTGTCCTACACCACCATTCAAGGCCCAAAGGAACTCTGTTGAGCACAAGTTCTTGGAAAATTAGGCAGTGCTAGGCACTGAACTACAGATGAAATGCAAGGATGTGTGCAAGATGCACCTGAGGACCCTGATTCTTCCAGGAAAATTTCAAACGTATACAACCCTAATCGTTCAAGCTAAACAAAAAAGTCTCAAAATGTACTTACCTGGAAATAACAATTTGCACCATGAGCTTTCCGTCTTTAAAAAGCAACTGAAAATAAGCTGTAGAGGAAAAAAAAATTTAGAATAATAATGATAGCTAATATTTATCATGTACTGTGTGTGAGGCCTTTTTCTAAGTACTTTAGACAGATTTTCTTTCATTCCCCTAATAATGCTATAAGCTGTAAATATTTTTGAATTGACACTGTATGTTCAACATTGCTTAAGATCACCAATGGTCAATAATGGTATGGAAAGTTAGTAGATAAGGTCATGTACTTACTAGTCAACGAGCCAGAATTTGAACCCAGAACATACACTATAGCCCACACTGCTGACCACTATGCTAACTTGCCTTTCTCAAGAATGTTCTATTTCCTATTCTGCATATTTCTAAAAAAACTAAATAATTCATTTAGATTTTACTTTTCCCTTTGGTGATATAAAATATGAACTTCCCAAGTCTAACACTCTGGTTATATTTCAAGGTTCAAAGGACCTCCTTTAACAAAAGCCAAGAAACGAAAAAGTCCTTCAGGCAACTTCGGTGAATGCTACATGGTATCTAACATGATTCTCATTATATGCGTTGACCATCTTTGAGGTATACCCTGACACTCAATCTTATTTTATGACACTTTCATTTTATGCAACAGTACCACCTGGTGGCAAGTTTGCAGTACTCTAAAAGAATGGGTTAAAGTTGAGTATTTTTTGCGAGACAACTGGCTTCACTTGTCTTTCTAGGAAAGATAGATTCACGGGGGACTGAGGGGTTGGGGGATCTAAACTACACGTTCTGTTTAAGTCTTTCCAATAAATCGATGGAACTCAGTGGAAAGTTATTAGTCCAGTGTTTACCAACTGTAGTACACTGTATGTTAATAGGTGTAATTGTGCTCAAGCTTAGTAAACATTGGATTAAAAAGTTAAACAGGTTTCTTCACTGATACATTAACCTTCATTTTGGATCTCCAGGGAAAAGTATATTGCCAAGAGCCTTATAGGATGGCAGAACTTCTCTATTCTTGAGCACCAAACATACTTTGGGAACATGAGGTCAGTCAATTCACTGGTCTTCAAATTCAAATATAAACAGTAGCTAATACTTACTGAATTTTTACTATGAATCAGATTCTGTACACGCTTTAGAACCCAGGCCACCTGTCTTTATCTATACTCAAAATCAATACGTTCCCAAAGGAAAAAACCAAGTACTAGTGAGAATGAAAGACATCAAAGCATCAGGCAGGCACTGCAGACACGGTCAGAAGGGCAACAGGGGGTCCAGAAGGCATCTGTAAGTCAGACCTTCTGCAGCAGCACCAGTTGTGGTGCTGCTTGAGAACAAATACACGAGGCTCAAGGGCAAAGGTCTTCTGACAGGCTAAGGAGGCCCTACACCACCATCAACTGAACAACCAAAAGCACCTTTAAAATTCTTCTAAGGTTTCTTGAAGAAAGGATTACAATTTAAAACTGGAAGACTTAAAGTCAGGTTCCAGCCTGTAAGTGTAGAACTTTTCACTGTGTCATCATACACAAGTCACTTAATGACCATGGGGCTAACACCTAGATTATCGGACTCATCACACTACTGTGAAGACCACATATATGCAGAAGTGCTTTAAAGACAGTTATTTTTTTAGAAAATGGAAAAAGCAAATCGGTATTCCCACACTGTAATTTTGACTATAATTTAGAGAGTGATAGGTGTATTTCACCCATGAATCAAAAAAACCTCAATAGGGGCGCCTGGGTGGCTCAGTCGTTAAGCGTCTGCCTTCGGCTCAGGTCATGATCTCCAGGTCCTGGGACTGAGACCTGCATCAGGCTCCCTGTTTGGCGGGAAGCCTGCTTCTCCCTCTCCCACTTCCCCTGCTTGTGTTCTCTCTCTCACTGTGTCTCTCTCTGTCTTATAAATAAATAAAATCTTTAAAAAAAAACAAACCTCAATAACTAGAAACTGAAGTTGGAAAGTTTCTAAAGTTTAATAAATGCATATAGATTAAAGGGTTCTTATAACTAAGCTTTTGATGACTGATAATGCACTATATGTTTCTTGATGGCTATAATAATACATAGGTAGTTTCTGAGAAACAATTAAGTGTTCATACAGATAAACAAGTTCTGGAAGACCACGGCAGGGAAGGAAATCAATCTCTAAGGCCTCTGGAAACACATCTGAGAGGAGTACGTATGGGACTGTTTTAGGGGGATGCAGAAATATTTTCAGTGCATTCCACATTTCCTGAACAGTTTCCTTTTAGAACAGGAATTCACAACAGTGGCCCAACTGGGCAAAGGAAAACAGATGCCTGATAGCTGGGTCAGAAGAGCTTTACCCACTTATATAGGAGGCCCTGCCTCAGTAGATCTCTCCATACTGGCAAACATCTAGCAATGCTCCTGAAAATACAAATTCTGGGGCCTACAGCTTCACCATTCTGCTGCTGTCCGTAGTCATGCTGGTTAAAAGTAGTGCTAGTCCTACTGGGATGCTGCAGATGTGAACACTAATGAAGTTCAGACCCACTCATAGGAACCTGTGGACTGGCCTGGCTACATTTATGTACATGGGAGAAACGGAAGAGAAGGCATTCCTTTAGCAAATTTTAAAAATCTGCTTTAGGGGTGCCTGGGTGTTGCAGTTAAATGGCCAGCTCAGGTCATGATCTCAGGGTTGTGAGACTGAGCCCCATGCTGGCTCCGTGCTCAGTGTGGAGTCTACTTGAGATTCTCTCTCTTCCTCTGCCCCTCCCACTCATGAATGAGTGCTCTCAAATAAATCTTCAAAAATCTACTTTAGTGCCTTAAAATAGGCTATCGCCTGAATTTTATTATTCCTTTTCTTGCTCCTTGAGATAACTACCCTAGGCAACTTGAATTCTCAGGGCCAGAGTAAGTAGGTATACCTGGGTACTTCACTGAGGACACACCTGACGGAGATGACAGGGAATGTGTATTTCACTTAATGTGAAGCTGACTAAAGAATCTGATAACACGCAGCCCAATCTGTCCCTATACTCTTGACAGTAGGCAGGTGGTAAGAAAACGAAGAGGTGAAGTAGTATAATACAAATCAAATCCTATTAGTAATAACAAATATAACATTATGATAAAATATTTTCTGTATAACAAAAAAAATTCTAGGGGCCCCTGGGTGGGTCAGTCAGTTAAGCGTCTGCCTTCGGCTCGGGTCATGATCCCAGGGTCCTGGGATAGAGCCTCGCACCGGGCTCCCTGCTCAACGGGAAGCCTGCTTCTCCCTTTCCCACTCCTCCTGCTTGTGTTCCCTCTCTCGCTGTGTCTCGCTCTGTCAAATAAATACAATCTTCATTAAAAAAAAAAAAAAATCAAATCCTAAGTCTTCAGTCTCAACTAATTCCAACATTAAAGTAGAACAATTTCTACATACTTATTCTAAGATACTGCTTGTACAGAAATTGCAGATTTATTAAAAACCTTTGAAGACACAGCCTGAAAAATACACTCTATCAAATCATGAAACTAAAAAGGAGTCATTGGAGATTTGGTGAGGACCAACTTACTTGCCTTTGGTTAAGAATAATAATTCTAAGTTGACAGTATGTTTAACTGTAGAGCCAAGGAAAAATTTCTGCAATGTCACTTTTTGAAAGATGTTTAATTCACTGTACTTCAGAGGGGAGTCTCATAGGCCACAACTAGTGTGGGCCTGGAGTGATGGCCAAGTGGTGGGGGGGGAACCTCTTTCCCCTGAAATGAATTATTTCAGCTCCTCCCACCCCCATATCTCAAAAAAGGAGGAAATTTTTTCCTGCTTAATTTTTCCAGGCCTTCACATCACTAAACAATATAATTTTATATTCCTAACTTACTCATTTTTTTTTTTTTTTTTTTTAAGAATTTATTTGACAGAGAGAGACACAGCGAGAAAGGGAACACAAGCAGGGAGAGGGAACACAAGCCAGGGGAGCGGCAGGCAGAGGGAGAGGGAGAAGCAGGCTTCCCTCGGAGCAGGCAGCCCAATGAGGGCTTGATCCAGTCCAGGATCCTGGAACCATGACCTGATGCTTTAATGACTGAGCCACCCAGGCACCCCTCAAGTTTAGCTTTCTAAAGAAAACTTCTTCTAAAGTACTTTAAATATTCTAATTAACTCTCAATATTTTCCTATTTAAAAGAAATAAAAGGTCTTTTCTGGGGCTTCAAAATTTGTGGAAATTTCTTGCCCCAGATCATCCTAAGACATGAAGACAGTCTGGGGGTCCCAGGTAAAGTCAACACACTACTGCTTCTCAGGACAGTGGTCTGATAACTTTAAGACCCCTGAACAAACTACAGCACAGCAAAAGAATCAGCATTTCAAAACCAATCCAGAGCCACAATGAAGCCCCACTCAAAATTCAAAGATTTAAGTGGAACTGTATCAATCTGGGACATACCTTATTTAACTGTCTTTGACTTCTACCTCTACTTTGAGTTTAGTTACTATTAAAGTTATTACTAAAACCTGGAAAAAAAATCAGAGTACAAACACAATTTAAGAAGAAAAATCCAGGCAGAGCATTATAATACAAAAAGCTTCATTTCTCCCATAGCTAAATTTCTGTGGAGACTTATCTGATTTTCTGGTTTCATCTTGAGAACAACCTTAATGACGTAAGCACTCTTATTCTCATTTTACAGATGAGGAAACGTGCTTAGAGAAACTAAAGGTTAAGTAACTCGTCACAGAGCTAGTAAGTGGGATGTGAACTTAACCCCTCCACAATATGGCCTCTCCAGCAGTCCTCTCCCACAAATCCTCAAATACAGTACTTCTGTATAACTTCTGATTGTTTTACAGAGATCAGTAACCTACACAACTACCAGCCAAGTACCTATTACATCTCTGGGGTAGGCAGTCAAAAACAAGCCTTTTTATCATATTCAATTGATGAAATTTAGGGATCTACTCAATGTCACCTCCAAGATTGAAAACTAAGTATAAGGCAAAATAAGCCAAAAGAACAGAGGACATTCTTTGTCACGGATTCATTTTAATCTTCAACAAAATTAAGTCTCTTATAGTTTATTTTCTAAACTGTTAAATGTTAAATTGTTCAGATTACTAATGTCTTACAGACAACAGAATGAATGAGCAATGATCCTCATAATCGTAACTGCCTCCAAAATACAATGTGGCAGAAGTGTGGTATGGATCCAATTAGAGAGAACATATACAGCTTTTACCCAAACAAGGGGACTCAATGGTGACTAAAAATAATTAAATTTTACTAGAGCTAAGCAGTACTTTATAAATTTTCATTACAACCTTTCTTCTTGTATTTTTTTAAGATAGGGAATAAAGGCTTTAACTTTACAATTCTTAATATAAAAATTCATTTTTTATTTAAAAAAATTAAATACGTGACACAAAAGGTTTTCAAATTGCAAGACCAACACCTAGCATTTACTGAGCTTTTATTCAGTCCCAGGGACGGTTGTTTAGGAATGCAGGGAGAACTCAAGTCATCAGACCTGGATTCTGTCACTTATCCTAAGTGTGACATGGGATTAACAATCTAACCTTCTAAGTTTCAGTTTCCTCACCAATAAACTGGGTATAAGAAAGAACCTATCCCAAAGGGCTGTTGTGAAAACTTAATGAGGTTATGAACGGAAAGTCCTCAGCACAGTGCCTAAAACATGGTAAGCCTTTAGGGTCAAACGACTTATTACCAGCAGGGAATGTGGCATTTTCTTAGTATATGTTCAACAGAATGTCTAAATGCTATACTATATAATTATTTTCATGTTTATAGTGGACTAAACTTTCCTACAAAAGCAGCAGGTTATCAGAGTAAAACCAAGTTTACATAAATGGAAGAAAAATTCAAACATGACAGTCAAGGTTCACCAAACTGCTTCAAGGATTAAGTTCTGAAAGGTTTTTTTCTCTTTTCTCTGAAGATAACTATTCTTCTATGTGCCTTTCCATCAAATGAACAATTCAGGAAGTTTTCATATACAAATGAATCAGATTATTTTTATTAGCAGTGTTATTGTGGTTTGTGACTGAAGGGGATGGTCTAAGTTTCAAAAGGAAAATCTTGTCTCCTGACAGGCTTATGTCATTAAACACTAAAATTCTGTTTCCAAATGAGAAGCTTGCTCCCCTCCAAAAAGGGGCTATGGAGGGTAGGTGGAAATGAATGCTTCCAAACTTTTCATTAATGAAGAGTGTGTTCAAAAACATGTGTGGATACTATGCATACACGTGGTACTTTCCCATCACATTTTAGGATTCCCATGATGGGGGGAATCAATTACTGGTATTTGTAGACAATGGGTGGAAAAGATGACTTCAGTCGATCTGAGTTACTCCAGTTTTCTCCATCTTCTGCTACTCTGCAGCCCCATCTCAGCCCTTCCTCCTCTTATTGCTATGACCCCCTGTCTTCCCCAAAGCCCCTCTTTTCTAGCCCTGCTGGAGGTCTCACACTATCCTGGATTCTCCTCCCACCGAATCCCATCTTCTCCACCCTCTCCTCCGACCCCCTCCCATCCCTTCAGTGGGAGCTACAAAACACTTCCTATGTCTAGTCCCGCCCACTTTCTGGGACTTCTCAATCCGCTTCCCCTCTCTTCCCCAACCCCCCTTCCAATTCACCCCCAGACTTTCGCTGGGACCTCCTACCAACCTATTTAACCCTTCCTCCTACCTCCCAAGGAAACTATTCTTTAAACTGCATTCCTCCACACCCCTCAAACCGTCCACCCTCCTCCCAAAAATTACTCTTTAAACGTTGTTCTTCTACCACCCCCATTCTCCAAATCGTTCCCTGTTTCCTCTTCAATCTGAAGTACTTAGCTCCTCCAGGACCCGACCCCACCCCACTGTTTAGTCTCTCACTCCGCCCACAAAAGAACCTGGATCACTCTTCCTTCTAACCATCCTCCCAATGATCTCTCCCAGCAGCTTCCCCCCGCGACTTAAAATGTCCCCTCGAACAAACCTCACAGTCCTACACCCCCAACCCTCCCACCAAGTCCCCTTTCTGATATTCCCGCTACTTCCCGGGTTCCAGTTCTACCCCGCTCCCGCAAGCCTCTCATGCGGGACTCCCTCCCCACCCGGGGAAAAGCCCCTTCCCGCACGTACCTCGAGGTTCCGGCCCGCGCCGCCCCCTTCTCCGTCCTCCGCCCGCGCTCGGCCACCCTTTCCGCCCTTCTCTCGCTCCGCCCCACTCGCTCCCTTCTTTCCCTCCGCCTTCCGTCTATACACCGCTCCCTTCCCCCCACAATTCCTGGCCCTCCCACCCCGGGGGGCCCTCTGGGTTCGCCCCCACCTCTGCGCGGCTCTCCTCGCTCCCCTCCCCCTTCCCGGCCGCCCCTCCCCCTCCCGCCGCTCCCCGCCCCTCGGCTCGCCATTCTTCTCCTCGAGCCGAGCGCCCCACCCGGCCCCAGCTCCCTAGCTTCCCGCTCCCTCGCACCCTCGCCCCCATCCCCGGCTCAGCCCTCGTTCCCCGCGGCCTCCCGCGCACCCCGCCCGCGGCCTGACCTGCAATGGCGGCCGCCGAGCGCGGCGCCGCGCGGCCAACGGGCGACAACCGAACCTCCCGCCGCCGTCGCCGCCGCCGCGAGCACTGCCTGCGCACTTCCGGCTTTGCGCCGCAAGCACTTCCGGGGCAGAGCACGCGAGGGCGCGCGCACGTGGGGCCGCGGCAGAGAGAGGCGAGCCCCCATCCGTAGGTGAGTTGGGGAATGGGTGTGGGAAGCTGGCGGGAGAGAAAGGAATTTGAGTTGTGGGGTGCGGCCTGAGGCCGACGCCGGTGGAGTTCGCAGTTCCCCTTGTGCCTCGGCCTGGTGGGGGCTACTCCGTAGATTGCCGGAGAGTGAAGGGGCGGCGGAGTTCTAGCGCGCGCTTCAGATGCCCTCTTAGCCGGGCCGGGCCGGGCCGAACGCGCCTGTTCTGCCCGTGGGTTCCTAACCTTGAAGGAAGACCAGTGAGGGGCAAACCAGAGTCGGCCCTTCTCTTCGCCGAGTGTGTATGTTTGCGGCGGTGGGGAGGGGATAGTTGACAGATGCCAGACTAAGTCCCGTCGCTTCCTTCCCGTGAGGAGTTCTTGGTTCTGCCTGCCCCATCAGCCTCACTTCCCTAACCTTAGCTTGAGTCTGTAATTTGGAAACTTAGCGTGCTGTAAAGTTAGGGAGAAGTGTTCGCTAAAATGCAGATTCCTAGTCTTCCTTCCCCACCCCCATCCTCCTCCAAACTAAGAGATTGGAATTCTGGAGCTGTGGAGTAGGACCCAGAATTCTGCATTTTTATTTTATTTTATTTTTAATTTTTTTTCTTTATTTGAGGGAGAGAGAGAACATGACAGGGGGGAGGGTCAGAGGGAAAAGCGGGGAGCCCGATGTGGGACTCGATCGTGGGACTCAGGACACGACCTGAGCCCAAGGCAGCGGCCCAACCAACTGAGCCACCCAGGCGCCCCTTCTGCATTTTTATTTATTTATTTTTTATTTCTTTTTAAGATTTGTCAGAGAGAGCACAAGCAGGGGGAACAGCAGGCTGAGGGAGAAGCAGGCTCCCCACTGAGCAAGGAGCCTGATTTGGGACTCGATCCCAGGAGCCTGGGATCATGACCTGAGCCAAAGGCAGACGCTTAACCGACTGAGCCACCCAGGTGTCCCAGAAGCCTGTATTTTTTTTTTTTTTAGTTTTTTTTTTTTTTTTTTTAATTTTATTTATTTGACGGAGAGACACAGCGAGAGAGGGAACACAAGCAGGGGGGAGTGGGAGAGGGAGAAGCAGGCTTCCCGCCGAGCAGGGAGCCCGATGCGGGGTCGATCCCAGAACCCTGGGATCATGACCTGAGCTGAAGGCAGATGCTTAACCACTGAGCCACCCAGGCGCCCCAGAATCCTGTATTTTTAAAAACCATTTTTTCCAGATGATTTTGATGCAGGAGTTCTGTGGACTTGACTTTGAGAGACTGATTTAGGCTGTCAATATTTCTGGCTTCTTCAGAGTGTTAGTGGTGTTTACGCTTCTCTTCACCCCTCTCCCCCCCCCCCAGCCCCCAAAACCTCACACACAAATTAGAAAGGAGTACCTTAGCTTCTGCCTCTGATAGAACTGGTCAGCACGATGTGCCTCCCTTCCTTTAGGTGCACACTCTCAATTAGAGAACGAGGTTATGTTCAGTCTTATGTCACCCTTCTTTCCCAGAGTACTTTCCTCAGGTAATTGGCAGGATTGTTAGGAGTCTGGGACATGCTCTATATGTTGATCTTTTCGTTTTTAGCTGAAGCATCCTGTGCTTCTGGCGATGGTTTTGTAGATTCTTGTGTGGGGTGTGAAAGCATCATTGGTTAGGTATTTAGAAGTGAACCTCAGTGAGATACAGTTGGGCTCTTCCATCCAGGACAGTGATAAGAAATAATACACGTGACATGCTGCTGTTAACGTTTAACAATAATGACTCTTTTTCCCCTCCCCCAGGAATGGGTGAATTTAAGGTCCATCGAGTACGTTTCTTTAATTATGTTCCATCAGGGATCCGCTGTGTGGCTTACAATAACCAGTCAAACAGATTGGCTGTTTCTCGAACAGATGGCACTGTGGAAATTTATAACTTGTCAGCAAACTACTTTCAGGAAAAAGTAAGTCATTTGGAAGCCTGATTCCGTGTTGCTGAGTTAATTTTCTTAAGTTCAATTCTACATCTTGTATGTCTTTTATATTCAAAGAGATCAAAAGAGAGTGACTCTCCCGAGTTGTTTAGAACTATGTAATTTGTGTAGTAAATATGCAGTCTCTTGTCTGAGCTCAGAGTTTTGATCTGTGTAATGTCAGAAAGATTCTACCTAGGAGTTGTGGTGGCTCACTGTCATTTGGAAACTGAGGTTTGCTGGATCTTTTGGACACAACAAAAAGGGAAACTGTCAAGACCATTGCTTTATATCAGTCTCTGCACTGCTGCAACTTTGGTAAGGTGTCATTTCCTGCTGGGGTTGTCAGTACCCATTTCATTGTTAATTCAGAAAAAACGATGAAACATCTTAGTATCAAACTTTCTGGTGACATGATTGTAGGAAGATGAATTTCTAAGTTCATCTGTCTGAGAGAATGTAGACTTAAATGCCTATATTTGGGAGTAAACGAGGAAAATACTGTTTGGGTGTATGCAGAGGGCTGTTACGGCAGGTTATTTTTCAAAGGCACTGATTACTGATTTCAGGTGCAACAAAATAATTCATTTCACATTTATTGTGTTATGCGTCTAGGCAGTGAATGGATGCCTGTGAATGGATAGCTGGATAAATGAATGAATTCAGTGCCCAGCAGCCTAGTACTTGGAATTTAGGCACCCTGCAGTTGTTTCTAAATGAGTGTGTGGCAAATGTTAGGCATTATGACAAGTGTCAGAAGCCCTACCTTGAAGGAGCTCAGTGTCCAGTGGGGGAAATAGGAGTATACAGTTTCCAAACAGTAGGCAAATTTTATGATAAAGCTAAGCACAGACATAAAATCTTAGTGGAGAGTTGCTTTACTCTAAAGATGTGAGTTTAGGAATCCTGGAAAGGATGAAAAACGTCCTATGGTACATGCTTGTTGCACTCTGTGATATCTCTTGTCATTTATGATGATTAAAATTATAAGAGTTCGTATGTTTGTTTAATGTTTTTCTTCCCCACTGAATTTCAAATTTTATGAAGGGACCATGTCACTGATATTGATGACTGTATTCCCAGCATTTAGCAAGTGCCTAGTACAGAGCCACTCCTGAATTAATAATTGTTTAATGAGTAGTTCAACCATTCTTTACTTAGTATCTCATTTTTTTCTCTCATCTCTTCTTTTCTCAACAATAATTAATTTAATCTAGTCTTTCGCTTTCTCCATAGTCCCTTCCCTACTATTGTTAATCATTCTCAGAGCAAGAGTAGGGACTAGGAATAGGAATGAAAATGTTCTTTCTTTTCTTTTTAAGATTTTATGTATTTATTTGAGAGAGAGAGCGAGTGCACACGCAAGCAGGGGAGTAGCAGAGGGAGTGAGAGAAGTAGGCTCCCTGCCGAGCAGGGCTCAATCCCAGGACCCTGGTATCATGACCTGAGCCAGAGGCGGACAGACACTTAACAGACTGAGCCACCCAGGTGTCCCGAAAATTAAAATGTTCTCTTCACATTTGACTTTGGCACTTTGGGCAAGCTGCTTAACCCACAAGTACTTGTGTCATTTCAAGTTAAGAGAGGAAAAATTGTACCCACTCAGTCCCTTTCATGCTGAGCAGATATAAGAATAAAATGCCTTGATATGTATGAATACTTTTGTAAGTGTTGAGAAGGCACTTAGAAATCTGAGACTTGAATGAAACGCTGGATTGAGCTGCATTATTATTTTTAAAATGTTTAAGTTTATTCTTTTTTTTTTTAATTTAGTTATCTCTACACCCATCCAATGTGGGGCTCAAACTCATGACCCTGAGATCAAGAGTCATATGCTCTTCTGACTGAGCCAGCCAGGCACCTCCATTTATTTTATTTTTTTAATTTTAATGGTAAAATTGACACTATAAACAGCATTTATTTAAGTATATACATTGGGGTGCCTGGGTGGCTCAGTTGGTCAAGAGTCTGCCTTGGCTGAAGTCATGATCCCGGAGTCCCAGGATCGAGCCCCACATTGGGCTCCCTGCTCAGTGGGGAGTTTGCTTCTCCCTCTCCCTTTCTTCTTCCCCTGGCTCGTGTTCTCTCTCTGTCTCTTTCTCTGAAATAAATAAAATCTTTTTTTTTTTTTTTTTTTAAGAATTTATTTATTTGACAGAGAGAGGCACAGCAAGAGAGGGAACACAAGCCGGGGGAGTGGGTGAGGGAGAAGCAGTGCTAGATGGGAGCCTGTTGCGGGGCTCCATCCCAGGACGCTGGGATCATGACCTGAGCCGAAGCAGATGCTTAACGACTGAGCCACCCAGGAGCCCCATAAATAAAATCTAAAAGTCTATACGTTGATAACTTTGACATGTATAAGCCTTTGAAACCATCACCCAATCAAGATAGTTATATTTATTTTTTTTAAACTATATGTCAAATACGATTGTATATAAACTTTATTCTACTGAAAAGGTTTTGCAGAACAAGTCCTGGAAAGAGAAACAAAACCAACTGTGAGCATCTGGGTGACTCAGTCGATTGGGTATCTGCCTTTGGCTCAGGTCATGATCCTGGAGTCCCAGGATCCAGCCCTGCATCGGGTTCCCTGCTCAGCAGGGAGTCTGCTTCTCCCTCTGCCCCTTACCCTGCTCCTGTTCTCTCTCTCTCTCTCGCTGTCTCTCAAATAAATAAAATATTAAAAAGAAGAAACACAACTGTGTAGGTGACTAAAATTTGAATCTAAAAAATGAAAATCTTAATAAACATGATCTTCTGGTAGAACAAAACCCCACACTGGTTATTTCTAGGGAAGTGTTTTAATTTTTACCATGTTACCTGTGACCACTCATTGCTGCTAGGTGATTAATTCATGGTGAGTTGACAAGCTACTGTGTTTCTGTAGTTTTTTCCAGGTCATGAATCTCGGGCTACAGAAGCTCTGTGTTGGGCAAAAGGACAGCGACTCTTTAGTGCTGGACTCAATGGAGAAATTATCGAGTATGATTTGCAGGCATTAAACATCAAGTATGCCGTGGATGCCTTTGGAGGACCCATTTGGAGTATGGCTATCAGTCCCCATGGTTCTCAGCTTTTGGTCAGTAAGCAAGTATTGGTAATTTAAAGATTTCACTTTTAAATAATCTCTATACCCAACCTGGGGCTTGAATTCAAGACCCTGAGATCAAGAGTCGCGCACTCTACCGACTGAGCCAGCCAGGCACCCCAACTATTAGTAATTTAAAGCAAGATTTCACTTGTGCTTACGTGAAGTTTCTTCTCTGTGTTCACAGGAGGGTAAAGTTATATTATGACGTGTAGCAACTCCAATCTGAGGTACATTCCAGCAACCCCAATAAAAGATTGGAGTTGATATAGGGGATTAAAAATCACTTGTCTTGGGGCGCCTAGGTGGCTCAGATGGTTAGGTGTCTGCCTTCGGCTCGGGTCATGATCCCGGGGTCCTGGGATCGAGCCCCACATTGGGTTCCCTGCTGAGCGGGGAGCCTGCTTCTCCCTCTCCCTCTGCCTCTGCCTGCCGTCCCCCCTCCTTGTACTCTCTCTCTCTCTTTCAAAAAAAAAAAAAAAACTTAAAAAAAAACCCTTGTCCTTTTGCATCCTCTCTGCTGCTACTTTGGACCTCATTTATTCATTTATGAAATGAGAGGCTTATTTTGGTTTAGCATTTCTCAAACTGTACTTTAGAATTGGGAGATGTGGACTCTTTTTTGTTGTATTGTGCTTTATGTTTTATGGTAAATATCATTAGAATATGGTTTGTTAACATGAAATCCTTTCGTAGATTCACAACACATTGATGTCTGTTAAAAGTTATGGGAGGTCCTTCCACAGGTTAACTTATGGAACTATGTTTTACCACAGTGTTTCTCAAAAATTGTTTGAGTGCAGACTGAGAAGACAGCCCCCCCCCCCATACTTGTTATCGTTAAAATTGGTGCTTCCAGATACTTCATTTTCTGGGATTCTATGATTCTTGTTTGATTTGCACTAATTTATACAACATCTTGACATGTCTCCATTTAGGTTGTATAGTTAATGGGTATTTTATTTAGGCCATGGGTCTCTAGAAGATATGTGCTGTGAAATCCTACTTCTTTTCCATGTCCTGTACAGGAATTGGGCCACTGATTAGCCTGTTTTCTAGCTAGGACTTGAAGGCTGCCAAGAATACACTCTCAGTGTCTTGGTACCAGTAAGTTTTTTCTTCTCTCACATAGTATTTTTCTTTTTCACAGCAAGTGACAGTTTTAGGGAAGAAATGTTTATATTTGTAGAAACATATATTTAGTTATACAAAATGCTTGTTTTCTCTATTTTCTGAGTCTCTTTCTCTAATAGGTTGGCTGTGAAGACGGATCTGTGAAGCTATTTCAAATCACCCCAGACAAAATCCAGTTTGAAAGAAATTTTGATCGGCAGAAAAGTAAGGGTTATTTTTGGTGGGGCAGTGAGTAGCCTTAACAAGAAATTATGTTTCTGTGCCTCTGGGGATAGGCTATGTTTCCATGCGTCCAAGTACTAGTTTATCTACATGCTGACTTTACCTACGTATAGGGTATATGCTCGAAGCCATCCCTCACTCAGGCTTTCTTTATCCTGTAGCATAGTTGTGATTGCCTGCTTCAGTATTATAGAAAACATGAAATCCAAAATAGGAAAGCTAGTGTTTCTGTGTAAGTCACTTTGTTAGTTTTCACTTACTTTTTTTTTGAAGTTTTAATGTTGTGCATAAAGTCTTAAAACTAGAATTTTTAAACAATTGCCCCGTCCCACCTGGACCAGTTGACACTGACTTCTGGAGCAGGGGGTTGGCAAACTTTTTCTGTAAGGATAGCAGGTAGTAAATATTTTAGGTTTATGCTCTATCAACTCTCTTGTCACATAAAAATAGCCATTGATAATACTTAAACAAATGGGTATGGCTCTGCTTTGGTAAAACTTTATTTATGAAAACATTTGGTGGGCCTGATTCGTGCTTTGGGCCATAGCTTGCTGATCCTTCTAAAAAACAGTACCTGTCCCCTGTATTGTGTCCATCAGTAATATTTATTGTCTGCTATTTAGATTCCTTTTGATTGATTGATTGATTTATAAAGATTTTATTTTTTTAAGATTTTATTTATTTATTTTGACAGAGAGTGAGCATAAGAAGGGGGAGTGGGAGAGGGAGAAGCAGGCTCCCCACCGAGCAGGGATCCCGATGTGGGGCTCAGTGCCGGGGCCCTGGGATCATGACCTGAGCCAAAGGCAGACGCTTAACTGACTGAGCCACCCAGGCGCCCTATAAAGACTTTAAGTAATCTCCACACCTATCACAGGGCTCAAACATAACCCCGAGGTCAGGAGTCGCATGCTCTACCAATTGAGGCAGCCAGGCTTGGGTGTTTTTTGGGGTTTTTTGTTTGTTTATTTTTATTTTTTTTAAAGATTTTATTTATTTGACAGAGAGAGACACAGCGAGAGAGGACACAAGCAGGGGGAGTGGCAGAAGTAGGCCTCCCGTTGAGCAGGGAGCCCAACTTGGGACTCGATCTCAGGACCCTGGGATCATGACCTGAGCCGAAGGCAGATGCTTAACAACTGAGCCACCCAGGCGCCCCTGTTCTTTTGTTTTTAATTATTAGAGAGAGAGCGCCCGAGCAGAGGCAGGGCAGAGGGAAACGGAGAGAGAGGATCTCAAGCAGACTCCTGACACAGAGCTTGATCTCATGACCCCGAGATCATGACCTGAGCCAAAAATCAAGAGTCTGACTCTGAACCAACTGAGCCACACAGGTGCCCCTTGGGTGTTCTTTTTTAATTACAAAGGTAATACAATGCTTATTCAAAATCTGTGTGTTTAGCCAAGTGTAAAGAGAAAATAAGTATCTCTTCCGCTTAGTAAGCAACATTTTGGAACTAATCTAGGCATTTTTGTATATTCATATAAACAGATACACAGGAGTTCTTGTGCTTGTTTTTTCACTTGGTGTATCACAGATATCCTTCCATGTCAGTCATGCCAGTCTGCATGGCGTTCCATTTTATGGTGTTCCATAATTTATTTAACCAAACTCCTATTGATGGGTATTGATTTTTTTTTTACTACTACAGTCAGAGCAGCAATGCATATTCCAGTATACATAGTTTGGAACACTCCTGCAAGTATTTCTCCTTGTTTAATTCCCAGTGCAATTGCTGAGCCAAATATGCACATTTAAATTTTGTTAGGTTAGTAACAGATCACCCACAAAAAGTTGTGTTTCTTTACACTCCTGTCGACCATTTCTGCATTATTAAAGTAATATTAAGTACTTCATTATGGGTTCCAAGGCAGAGTTGTTCCTCATCTGTTATAAAACGGTTCTTCACCAGCATGCAGTAGATGAGAGCTAAGATTGTAGAACACTAGCCCTGTAGGTAATTGTCAAAGGAGAACTCAGTTACCTCTTACTGTATATTTATGTGTATGTCCCTTTCTTTTTTGTTGTGCAACTCCCAAGGTCGCATCCTGAGTCTCAGCTGGCATCCCTCCGGTACCCACGTTGCAGCTGGCTCCATAGACTACATCAGTGTGTTTGATGTCAAATCAGGTGACTGTTTCTCTAAGTTCATTTGGGCTGTGGGTCTTGTTGGTCAGATTCACATTGGTGGTTTTCAAAACCTTGAGCCTTTGTACTTTCAGTGACCTTTAGGGCCTAACCTCATTAACCTTCTGAGATGTTAGCTATGAATTTCACTCCTTTCTCACATTGCTTCTGCTGCTTGTGGGAGAATCCGGGTTATTCAGGGGGATACCTAGGTTTTATCTAGTAAGAGTTCACCTTGAGCAATATGATATATGCCACAAGTGACCAGTTAGAATACCTATTTATATATACCAGACCTTGGTAAAAGGTGTCTCTCTTTGAGGAACATAAGGACTTGGTAGCATGATTGGTGAGGCATGAGATCAGAAAGGTAGAGAACCATACACTTTCTCTATTCTTGGCCTGCAGAATTGGCTTATGGAATCCTTCAGTGATGAGACTGAGTTCAGCTTGTTAGGTGGGCCCATCTAAATGGGAAGTAAAACAGGTCAAGTTTGTCTCATTTTTCTTTTTCCTCCATGCTTAAGCAAAATTTTTTATTGTTATCTGTTATACATGCATAGTCAAAGAACTCCTTGAGGCTTGTTACAAAGAAGCAGGAGTCCCCCTATTGCCCTTCTCTCCTCAAAGGCAACCATCTGTAACTCTTAGCTAATTTCTTTGATGTTTACCCCCACTTATGTACAGGTACATATATATATACGTTTGTTATGTATATATCTGTCTCATTGATTCATCCTCAAATTCTTCCAGTTGTATAAATTAGGTTCAGATAGATCTGGTTTTCTTTCTACCACTTTTATCTTCTTGAATGATTCTCTCCCCAGAGCCTTCTGACCTCCAGGCTAGTGTACCAGTTTCTGGCCCTGCTATACCTCTGTAGGTCTTGAACACTGATTTCTCAGTCATTCCGTGGATCTCCTTTGCTTCTCTCTCAGGTAGAATCCCCTGTGTCCATTCACTTTCCTGGTTTATTCCTTTGTTTGGTGGATCATGAGAAGGGGTTCATGAGAATTCTAGGTCAGAAATTATTTTCCCTTAGAATTTTGAAGTCATGGCTCCATTGTCTTCAGCTTCGAGTATTATTATAAGCTCTGATGCCATCCTGGGAGAAGATCTTTTGTATAGGTTTTCTGGTTTGTTTTTACAAGGAGCTTTTAGGATCTTACCCTTACTGTTCTGAAATGTAATAATTAGGTTTCTTGATGTGTGGATCCATTAACATCAATCGTATTAGACACTTGGTAGGTTATTTTAATCAAAAAACCCAATTTTCAGTTCTGGGGGAAATTTTTTTCTGTTTTTAAGATTTATTTGACAGCACGCTCAAGAGAGCGCACAAGCGGAGGGAGCAGCAGGTAGAGGGAAAGGGAGAAGCAGGCTCCCCGCTGAGC
This sequence comes from Mirounga angustirostris, assembly GCF_029215605.1. NCBI lineage: Eukaryota > Metazoa > Chordata > Mammalia > Carnivora > Phocidae > Mirounga > Mirounga angustirostris. The sequence goes on along the minus strand of NW_026991724.1, from coordinate 17,026,370 downwards.
AAGGAGCTGACACGGGGCTCGATCCCAGGACCCTGGGATCATGACCTGAGCCAAAGGCAGACGTTTACCTAACTGAGCCACCCAGGTACCTCCCCTTTTTTTTAAGATTGATTTGTTTTTTTTTAGAGAACACAGTGGGGAGGGGCAGAGGGAGAGAAAGAGAGTGTCCCAAGTCGACTCCAAGCTGGGTGCAGAGCCTGATACAGGGCTCATTCCCAGGACCTGAGCTGAAACCAAGAGTCTGACGCTTAACCAGCTGCACCACCCATGTGCCCCTCAGCTCTGGAGGAAATTCTTTTTTTTTTTTTTTTTTTTAAGATTTTATTTATTTATTTGACACAGAGAGAGAGAGATAGCTCGAGAGGGAACACAGGGGGAGTGGGAGAGGGAGAAGCAGGCTCTTGGCTGAGCAGAGAGCCCGATGCGGGGCTCTGGAGAAAATTCTTAAATTATTTGGTAAAGGAGGTTCTCTCCATTTTCTCTTTCTGAAATTTTACTATTTGGATGTTGGCTCTTCTACTATTCTTATCTTTTCGCCCTTCTTATTTTTCATATCTTTGACTTTTTATTCTGCTTCCTGGGAGTTTATCTTTATTTTTATCTTGCATTTACTTATTTATTTAGATTTTATTATTTTCTTTAAGATTTTATTTATTTGAGAGAGAGCACAAACAAGAGAGCACAAGCAGCGGGAGAGGGAGAAGCAGACGCCCTGCCGAGCAGGGACCCTGATGCGGGGCTCAACCCAGGACCCTGGGATCATGACCTGAGCTGAAGGCAACCGCTTAACGGGCTGAGCCACTCAGGCGCCCCTAGATTTTATTTTTAAGCAATTGCTACATCCAGTGTGGGGCTCCAACTCAAAATCCCGAGATCAAGAGTCACATGTCCACCGACTGAGCCTGCTAGGCACCCCTTGTCTTTATCTGTAAATCCTGTTACTGAGTTTCTCATTTCTGCCATTTCCAAAGCTCCTTTTTGTTTCCTCAGTGTTCTTTTTTATAGCGTTTTTTGTTTCATTATGCATGGACTTCTCTTTCTAAGGTTATTCAGGATATTTGTCAGGTATTCTTCACTCTTGCTCTGCTTTCTCCCTGGTATTTTTTTTTTCTAGTAGTCTCTCTGGCCTCCACCTTTCATATTCCAGCTTTGCTCACATGTCTGATGATAACGTTACTTACCACACGAGTAAATACTCTTATTCCTCATAGGTTTCACTGAGGAATGATCTGGCTGGAATCTTAGTTTGGGGAACCCCCAAAGACATTGGCTTTTTAGATCTTTTTTCTTGTGCTGGTCATATTTCCCAGAATTGTGTTTTATTCTCCTGCCTGGTGATAGTAAGCCCGGTCATCAGCACTCTGGGAAGAAAACTGGTGTTCTGAACATTCGGTTAATAAATTTTCACTCTATCTATTTTCCATATAGTAATCCCACCCTCGGTTGTGCCTGATCTCTCTCTTCAGAGAATGAATCTCCATTCTTGTTTGAGGTGAAGTTTGGGAGTTGCTTGGCTTTTTAGTTGGGGGATAGTTATCTGAAGGATCTATAAGTTTCTAAGCATACTTTCAACCAATTTCTCTTTTTAGTTCCACTTTCACTTTTTCCAGAGTTTTTGGGGTCACCACAGTTCCGAGTCTTCTGAGGATTTCATGGTATAAATTAAGTGGCTTCTTGGTTTTCCCCACTGTTGACTTGGGACTTAGTTTCAGGGCTCTGCTACGTCAGTTACTACTCTGTGTTTTCTTTTTCATTCCCAACATTTTATCAACTATTGTCTTCTCTCCCTTTTCTGTGGGGTTTTAGAAAATACGCATTGCTTTTAGGCAGTTTTAAGTGAAGTCTCAAATGTCTCCTTTCAGTTTCACCAGCCCTCCCCCCCCCCCCCCCCCCCAGTCTTTAGGTAACCATTTTTGTGTTTTGAGACTGAGTTCACCATAACTACTATTTACTGGCTGTTTGTGGTCTGTGCTCAGGCAGCTAACTTAATAGATGCCTACCACAGGCAGGTTTTGAAGACAAAAGAAGTAAGTACCATTCAAATTTGGGCTTTTCTTATTTTTCAGGGAGTGCTGTTCATAAGATGCTGGTGGATAGGCAGTATATGAGTGTGTCTAAGCGGAAGTGTATCATATGGGGCGTGGCCTTCTTGTCTGATGGCACTGTCATAAGTGTGGACTCTGCTGGGAAGGTGCAGTTCTGGGACTCCGCTACTGGGACGCTTGTGAAGAACCATCTCGTTGCCAGTGCTGATGTGCAGTCCATTGCAGTATCTGATGTGAGTATGGTCCCTGTTTTGAGCAGTTCCTGTACAGCCTGGGGGCTGAGTGGAGGAGGCTGTGTCAGTGATGTGGCACAAACAATGTTCCCTGATCCTCAGTGTCTTATGCAGGGAGATGAGTTTAGGAGAATGCACCTTAAACCCACATAATTTCTTTGAACGCTCTTACTCTCCTAACAACTAGTTAGAGAATATTCTCTAGAATATTAGTTAGCAGAGAGGTTTTCTTCACACACTCCCCATCCCCAGTTATTCCAGTCTGATTTAGATAGGCCACAGGGACCCTAGAAGAATCTTGAGAAGTGCTCTTTTCCTCTGTTTGTATAACTCTTCTGCTTCCTGTCTTGGGAAATTAGGAAATAATTTTACAGTGATTTTGAAAAAATTAAATTTCTTCTATTTAGATATGACTTTAGCAGACTTGTATTGAACAAGTGTGCCTCTTCCCTTTTGGTAACATGAATTCTTAATCAGAAACCTTTGGGTATTTTAGCATTGGGGCATGGGAAATGCCTTTGAGGTTTGCTGACTAGATCCTTTATTCTTTGTCTTCTTAATTTGAGACTTGCTTGCTATCTTAAGTGTGGACATGCAATAATTAGTGTAGAGATCACTCATTCTTGCTTTTCCTGCCTGTAAGTTGTTTCTACCCCACTTAACAGGTTTTCCATGAGAACAATTTGATGGGTGTTAAAGTCCTGTGAAACATTTAGATGTCACATGTAACTATAATGAAGAATAAGTTGAAATGAGTAGGAGAAATTTTCCCTTTTTTTAATGATATTTATTTATTAGAGAGCACGAGTGGGGGAGGGGCAGAAGGAAGAGAGAGAGGAAGAAGCAGACCCCCCACTGAGCACAGGGCCCGATGGAGGGCCAATTCAGGACCCCAAGATCATGACCTGAGCCGAAGTCAGATGCTTAACCGTTAACTTAGCCACCTAGGCACCCCGAGAAATTTTCCTTTTAAAATAGAGTTTTGAAAAGGAGAGGCAGGGGTGCCTGAGTGGCTCAGTTAGTTAAGCATCTGCCTTCACTCAAGTCATGATCTCAGGGTCCTGGGATCAAGCCCCGCTTTGGGCTCGCAGGGAGCCTGCTTCTCCCTCTCTCTCTGCCTGCCGCTCCCCCTGCTTGTTCTCTCTCTCAAATAAATAAAATCTTAAAAAAAAAAGGAAAGAAAATGAGAGACAGATTTTATATTAGATATTTACATGTTTAATCTCTGTATATATAGTTTTGCTAACATATTTTCAATATCTGAGAAGATGAAAAATGCTAATGGTAATTTTTAGAGAGGAAAGTTGTGGCAGGCAGGCAGGAGGCAGGCTTAATTTGTACTCTATGCTATTTTATACTGTCATCTTTCTTTTACCATGTGTTTATAATTACTGTATTGTATTGAATCTTAGATACAAATGATTATGACATGCCATAGTTTTGTTATCATGGGAAAGAAGAAACCCTGCCAATTAAGCTATGACAGTGCTTTTTTTTTAAATGTAAAAGTTAAGTGTATAATACAAACTACTATAATACAAACTGACAATGTTTTTTTATTTTATTTTATTTTATTTATTTATTTATTTTTTAAGATTTTATTTATTTATTTGACAGAGAAAGACACAGCGAGAGAGGGAACACAAACGAGAAGTGGGAGAGGGAGAAGCAGACTCCCCGCCGAGCAGGGAGCCCGATGCGGGACTCGATCCCGGGACTCCAGGATCATGACCTGAGCCAAAGGCAGTCGCTTAACCGACTGAGCCACCCAGGCACCCCTATTTTATTTTTTAAAGATTTTATTTATTGGGACGCCTGGGTGGCTCAGTCGGTTAAGCGTCTGCCTTCAGCTCAGATCATGATCTTGGGGTCCCAAGATCAAGCCCTGCATCAGGCTCCCTGCTCAGTGGGGAGCCTGCTTTTTCTCCTACCTGCTGCTCCCCATTTGTGCTCTCTCTCTCTGACAAATAAATGAAATCTTAAAAAAAAAAAAAGATTTGTTTATTTGAGACAGAGGGAGAGTGAGAGAGCATAAGAGAGAGAGCACGAGCTGGGGGAGGGGCACAGGAAGAGGGAGAAGAAGACTTCTTGCTGAGCAGGGAGCCCAACTTGGGGCTCGATCCCAGGACCCCGGGATGATGACATGAGCCAAAGGCAGACACTTAACCGACTGAGCCACCCAGGTGCCACTACAATTTTTTTTATTTGTACTTATTATTATTTATATTTTATTTATATTTTACTTATTGAGGAGGTCCTTGAGACTTAAACATAAATTTTTGTTATGTCACTTTTGTGCATGTATAACAAGGAAAATATAAGTGAAATAAAGTGAATAAGGTACTCCTAAAACTTTTTCAAATGCACAGATGGACTGTAATTCACTTTTTAACTTGGTCATCAGGGTCCATGTTTCCTACACATGTCTCCCAGCCATCCATGATGCTCCACTAGAGTCCCAAGATTTTCTTCCCAGTTTTTGACAACCATTCTGCAAGTTGTGTTTGTTTTGAATTTGTTGTTGTTGTTTTGGTGTTTTTAAGTAGGCTCCACACCCAATGTGGGGCTTGAACTCAGGACCCTGAAATCAAGGGCTGTGTGCTCTACTGACAGTCAGCCAGGTGCCCCCATTCTGCAAATTTGGATGTTTGCTCTTTATCTGAAGATGTCACACATACGCAGCTTGACAGCCAACAGATATCCTGATTTCAGAGATGTTTAAATGTGGGCAAATGTGTGCCTGAGAGTCAGGGAACTGTGTGCTTTTTTTGTGTGGGGGGGATGTAATTGTACAAATTCCAGCCCTCCATGCTTATCACACACTCTGGACTAGGGCAGACTTGGGTTTGAATCCCAGCTGTAGCACTTAATAGCTACTCATCTTCCTTGGGCAGGCTATTTGTTTCTAAACCTCAGTTTCTTTTGTGAAAACAGGGTGCTAGCAATACATACTTTCAGAGTTTGGGAAGGATTAAATGGGTAGTGCATATAAAGTATCTGGCACAGTGAGTGTGGTATTGGCATTATTTTCACTTCTCTTTTGAAATTGATCCTAATTTCAAGGCTTTTCTCCACTATACTCTCTTCCCAGACCAGCTGATTATTTTTAGGTATCTTTTTAATGGATTTTCATTGACTGAAGAGTGAATGGTGGCAAATACCCAGTCCTTTGATCTTCTTAGATGTCTTTCACCCTTATCAAGTAGGCGAGTACTGATTCCTGCAGGGAGTTGTAGGGAACATTTGGTTTCATTTAGAGGTCAGTCTTCAGATTGTTTTTCTGTGTGAAACAGTCCCTCTGATTAAATTAGGACACTTCCCCTCTCCCTTTCCAGGTCAGCTTTCCCCTTGCTTTGTTCCCTCTTGCACCCTAAGAGAGCACTTTTCTTTCATTTCCTTTTCAGTTCTTTTATGATTCTACCTCAGGGAAAGATGATGTGGAGTGAGTTAGTGTTGCCTTCTTAGTCCTTCTCTGTTGGTGGGATTTTGTGCAAACTGCCCCCCCCCCTTTGGTAAATGAACTCCTATTTTTTTCTTTTTAAAGATGTTATTTGCCAGAGAGAGAGCAAGAGTACAAGGATGGGGAGTGCAGGCAGAGGGAGAAGCAGGCTCCCCGCTGAGCCAAGGAGCCCAGTGTGGTACTTGATTCCAGGACCCTGGGATCATGACCTGAGTGAAGGCAGACACTTAACTGACTGAGCCACCCAGGCATCCAGTAAATGAACTGTTTAGCTGGAGATGGGGGACAGTCTATGAGTTCCTAAGCTGCTCAGTATCTCCACTTTTCCTTGGGATAATGATTTTCAAGTAGAGGTAAGGGAGAGGCTGGTCTGGGCTACCTTATATGCTGTCCTTCAGATATGCTTTCCTTCCTTCTCACCATCATGTGCCTGCAAGTTACCTCAAAAAGAACTGGCACAGGTTGAGGTGGTGTGGTGTGCCCAGAGCAAAGGCTTTTGAAGTTCCAGTTTCCTTACCTGTGTAAAGAGCTATTAAATGATGATTGGGGGGAAAAAAGATAAAATCATGACTCATATAAACATGAAATGGAAATGTCAGAGATTTTCTGTAACTCATTAACTAATGAGGAAACCAGTAAGATGTTATAGGCAGTTAAAAGGACAATTTAACAAATACAGTTCTATAAGGTCATCAGGAATGCTGAAATGAATTTATTTACAAATTCTTGCAAGACTCAGTGTCCATAGGGCAATTAGTAGCTGCATTCCACCAGGCAAAATTCTTTTGCATCACTCTCATTACTACAGTTTACAGAGTTGTAAAATAGCTCTGAGACCGTCACAGGGCTCACTAGACAAGGATACCAGTACTTTTTATGCTCGTTTCAAAGTCATTCACAGTTTCTCCTGATAGGGCAAATGATACTTAACCTTGCAAATTACTCCTACATAGTTTTTAGCACAGTAAATGTGTAGTTGTGGCAGTTACATGTTCATACATGTTTAGACATCTCTTTTTTTTTTAAAGATTTTATTTATTTATTTGACACAGAGAGAGTGAGAGAGAGAGAGAGAGCATAAGCAGGGGGAGTAGCAGGCAGGCAGAGGGAGAGGCAGGCTCTGTGCTGAGCAAGGAGCCTGATTTGGGACTCGATCCCAGGACCCCGGGATCATGACCTGAGCTGAAGGCAGACGCTTAATGACTGAGCCACCCAGGCGCCCAAGACATCTGTTTTGTCTTAACTGGCTGACCTAATCTTCATACCGTTGATTGTTTAACTGCTGATCCAGTTCCTGGCTTTTCTCACTACCTTATCAAGCATCCATCCTGTCTTTTTTTCTTTTTCCCCTGTTCAAAGTTATATGTATTTTTATTTTTATTTATTTATTTATTTATTTTTAAAAGATTTTTATTTATTTTTTAACAGACAGAGAAACAGCAAGAGAGGGAACACAAGCAGGGAGAGTGGGAGAGGGAGAAGCAGGCTTCCCGCCGAGCAGGGAGCCCGATGTGGGACTCGATCCCAGGACCCTGGGATCATGACCTGAGCTGAAGGCAGATGCTTAACGACTGAGTCACCCAGGCGCCCTCAAAGTTATATGTATTTTTAAAAGCCAGAGTGAAAATGAGGATGGTTTTGAGAATATAAAGGAATTTTAAAAAAAATTGTAGACATGCCAAGACTATTTACTTATTTATAAAAGATTTATTTATTTATTTGAGAGAGAGTGCGAGCTGCGGGTGGGGTTAGAGGGAGACGGAGAGCGAATCCTCAAGCAGACTTCCTGCTGAGTGCAGAGCCCAACATGGGGCTCAATCCCAGGATCCTGAGATCATGACCTGAGCTGAAATCGAGTCAGACACTCAACCGACTGAGCCACCCAGGTGCCCCAGATATACCAAGACCTTTTAAAACTAAGAGAAGTTACGGTGCTCAACATACCGGTAAGAGAGAGCCTTAAACTGAGGACCAGGGAACCTGGGTCTTTGTGTGATACTGACCAGGCTGCTTACCTCCACCCGCCTTCTTTTCATCCTAAAAAGAAGCCAGTGAGTTTCAGGGTTTTCTAAACTTCATTCTTTTGACTACAGTTGTGCAATATTTTCCTCCCACATTCGCAGTTTACTGGGGTTTGTTTGTTTTTGTTTTTGGAGCCCAACGAGGGGCTTGAACTCATGACCCTGAGATCAAGACCTGAGCTGAGATCAGGAGTTGGAGGCTTAACTGACTGAGCCACCTAGGCACACCCAGACTTTACTTTAAAAAACAAACAACCAAAAAATACTTGTTTTATTGTGGTAAAATGCGCATAACATAAAATTTGCCTTTTTAACCTTTTTTTGTTTAAAGATTTATTTTATTTTTGAGAGAGGGAGAGCATATGTGTATGCACATGCACGCAGGGGGAGGGGCAGAGAAATAGGGAGAAGGAGGAAGCGGACTCCGAGCTGAGCGTAGAGCCCTCACGGGCCTTGATCCTACCACCGTGAGATCATGACCTGAGCCAGAATCAAGAGTCGGATGCTTAATCATCTGAGCCATCCAGGCACCCCCATTTTAACCATTTTTAAGTACATTTCAGTGGCATTAAGTACATTCACAGTGTTGTGCAACCATCACCTCTATCCATTTTCAGAACTTTCTCATCACACAGAAACTCTACTGGTTAAACAATAACACGTTATTTCTCCCAGCCCCTTGTAACCTTTATTCTACTCTGTCCATATGAATTTACTGTTCTAGGTACCCCATGTAAGTGGAATCATATAATATTTGTCCTTGGTGTCTAGGTGATTTTACTTACCATAAAATTTTCAAAATTCATCCACATTATACCATTATCAGAATTTTATCCCTTTTTAAGGCTGAGTAATATTTCATTACACACACACACACACACAGTGCATTGTGCATATTCATTATCTGTTGATGTACATTTGGGTTTCCATCTTTTGGCTTTTGTGAATAATGCCATGAACATTGGTGTACTCATATATGAGTCCCTGTGTCCAAATCTTTTGAGAATATATTTTTATTACTATTAATTGAAATTTACTCCTAGGTGATCGTTTTTGTTGCTTTTCTAATGGGGTCTACTTTGTATATTTGAAAGCACTATAACAGTTTGAGGTACATATTGTTAATTTTGTCGGTAGGGGGCACATTATTACCTGTGTGTGAGCTTGCTCCTCTGATGGAATTGTCAGCTTCTAGAGGAAAAAGACCCCATAACTTACCTTTCGGTTCTGGGCACAGGTTTTCCCCTAAGCTCTGTAGACAGAAAACCTCAGGGTATATTTTTCAAACTGGGCCCTGTTTTGCTTAAATGTACCTCCCTAATGATTTAATTTCTCAGCAAGAAGACAGTTTCGTGGTGGGCACAGCCGAGGGGACAGTATTCCATTTTCAGCTGGTCTCTGTGACTTCCAACAGCAGTGAGAAGCAGTGGGTGCGGACAAAGCCATTCCAGCATCATACACATGACGTTCGAGCCGTGGCCCACAGCCCGACAGCACTGATATCTGGAGGTAGGTTGCGCTCTGCTAGGTTACTTCTTTACCCAGTCCATGTAGGACTTGTTCTAATTCTGGTGCCATCTCTCCCCACCCCCACCCCTCTTGCCCTAGGCACTGACACCCATTTAGTTATCCGACCTCTCATGGAGAAGGTGGAGGTTAAGAATTATGATGCTGCTCTCAGAAAAATCACTTTTCCCCATGTAAGTATCACCTCCTAGCCCCCACTGTCCCTCTATCCTCTAAGACTGAGCACAGCTCACACTTGGCTGGGCAAATCTGTAGGACTTGTGTTGTTACCTACTTTCTGTTTTCAAAAACTTCTGTTTTTGAGGTAAGCCTCTCACAAATATATTTACAGGGACAAAGAGATTTATGGTAGCACTCCTAGTTCATTTTCTGGGGAAATCATCCCTTTTCCAGATAGTTGTGTTTTATGGGGAGTTTATTTGTTAAGACTGGATTCTTTTATTCTCGGTGGGGGCAGGAAAATCCAGGCTTCCAGTGTTCTTCCAAGGTAAAAGGACATCTTTCCAAGCTAGAAACTCTTCTCCTCACTACCTGCTTTTACATTCCATTCAACCAGTAAACCTTACTGAGTCAGCCTCCTCATTGTCTTGTCACTCTAATCATTTCTCTTTGTCTCCACTGCCATTATCCTAGTTTGAATCAGTGTCTTTTCTCATCTGGATTTGCTTGTTAAATTGATCTCCTTTTATTTACATTTGTGTTATTCCAGCCTATTCTCCATTGATCCACTCAAAAAACAAATGCTTAAAAGCTTTTGGTGATCCCTGTTGTCTTCAGGGTAAAGACCTAATTCCTCAGCATGGCCTATGAAGCCTGTCCTTGGTCTGGCCCTGATCCTTCAGCATCTTCTCTCACTTCTGTCAAACCCTTGCTGCACCCCATCCCTACCCCCTCCCAGTTCAGTGTGCGGAAAGACTGTATTCCCTCTAATGCTCTCTTATTAACTTGGAGCTATTCTACATGCCATCACTCTGCTTGGAACACCCTGCCCTACCTTTTTTGCCTGACAAGTTTTTACTAATGAGCCTCATCAGGACTCCTGTCTTATCCCCACAAGACTAGATTAGATATCTTTTCTACGTTTTCTCATTACCTACTGTGCTTAGCCCTGTTAAAATTCTTAGCACACTGGGCGCCTGGGTGGCTCAGTTGGTTAAGCGACTGCCTTCGGCTCAGGTCATGATCCTGGAGTCCCGGGATCGAGTCCCGCATCGGGCTCCCTGCTCGGCAGGGAGTCTGCTTCTCCCTCTGACCCTCCTCCCTCTCATTCTCTCTGTCTCAAATAAATAAATAAAATCTTAAAAAAAAAAAAAAAAATTCTTAGCACACTTAGTGCAGTTGCCTGTTGAATTCTTGGTCAACCCTTTTAGACTACAAGCTTGAGGCCAGTAGCTATGTTTTTATTTACCATTATGTTCTTAGATCCTAGGATAGAGCTGGTATATGGTAGTACTTAGGAAATTTTAACAAAGTAAAATGGATTTCGACGGTAAAAAATGTGCTAGGATGTTGCTACTGTATTGTACTGAGGCGATAGAATACCTTGGCTTATTTATCACTTTTCAATTCTTGGATACAGCGACGTCTCATTTCCTGTTCAAAAAAGAGGCAGCTTCTCCTTTTCCAGTTTGCTCATCACTTGGAACTTTGGCGACTGGGATCTACAGTTGCAACAGGTACAATGGGAGAAAGTCTTTTCCAGTAAGAAAACTGGAGAGAGAAGCAAAAAATTAGAATTGCAGGTGAAATTCTGATTGTGGAAAAATGGGAGGAGATTTTCCTGTGCCTTCAGAGCAAAGGAGTTCTTCAGAGTGTTAGAATCGTTATCAGAATACCGGATCATATGTTAAAAGTTGATGGTCCTGTAAGGCACACTGCAAAGGTATAGTGGAGGTAAGCGTTGTAGATATAGTTTACCCTGCCTTGACTGGGATCAGAACAGGCTGCTGAAAATGACAAGATTTAATGTTGGGTAGTGGCAGCCCGTTATGGAAGAGAAGGTCATATGGATCTTACTGGGATGACAGCCTAGTGGCCTTTTGTACGACCTGTTCATGAAGTGTTTGGGCTCTGTTGTTTTATGGTAAATGAGAGGTTTTTACTTTAGGCTCCAAAATGAGCAAATGAAGTTGAAGTCGAGGTCACACAAACCCCACTTGTACCCGTACCTGCATGCTTGACTGTAGGTTGTAGCTTCAGAGAATTAATGATATACCATGGGCCATATCCAAGGCATCCAAATAGAAGCTAAGAAAGTGCTCACTGCCTTCTGCCTCATATAAACCCAAAAAACTGTGGGTTTACTAAGTCATACATTTTTCTAATTTCCCAGGGGTAGAGATTTCCATTCTACTCAGGAATGACTTCTCAGTAAAAAGAAAAATGTACAAATAATCTTTCTTTGAGTAGGAAAACCTTGGAAATTTCTTGTTCCAGGAAAGAATGGGGATACCCTTCCACTTTCTAAAGATGCAGATCATTTGCTGCACCTCAAAACAAAGGTAAGGAAGTTTAACTGTGTGTTCAGGCTCTGAAATCCAGAACATTTTTCTTATTCTGAATTTTGAGGGTTGCTTGGTTGATATCATAAATTCTGTAAAATCTTAAATGATTTAAATTAAGTACCGTGTCAACAGGACTAGGTTTCCTGTGACTATAAGTTAGGCATTCAGAATATATTGGATGAATGAATACAGGAAATTGTGTTTCTTTCTTTTGGTATTATTATGTAAATAACTTGCATATTTTTATAAAATTAAAATGGTACAGGCAGCTCAGTCGATTGATTTCGGCTCCAGTCATAATGTCAGGGTTGTGAGATAAGGGCTCCACGTCAGGCTCCGCGGTGAGTGTGGAGCCTACTTAGGATTCTCTTTGTCACTTCCCTCCCCCTGCCACCTCCTGCACACACTCTCTCAAAAAAATAAATAAAAAATACTAATAATAAAAAATAAAATGGTATAAAAGTATGCAATGAAAAAAAAAGCCTCCCCCAAATCCTGGTCCCACTCTTCATAGATAATCACTGCCAATAGTTTCTTGTATAGCTGTCCAGAAAAAATTTCCACCCATGTGTGCGTGTGTATATCCTTTCTTTCTACAATGATGAAAATATATAATATGCAAACTGCTTTGTAACTTCCTTTTAAATGTCTTTGTAAATTTTTTTAAAGATTTTATTTATTTATTTGAGAGAGAGAGCAAGCACGAGGGAGAGGAAGAAACAGACTCCTGGCTGAGCAGAGAGCCAGACGGGGGCTCGATCCCAGGATCCTGGGATCACGACCTGAGCTGAAGGGAAACGCTTAACCAACTGAGCCACCCAGGCACCCTATTTTATTTTATTTTTTAATTTTTTAGTTTTTTTAGTAATCTCTATACCCAACGTGAAGCTTAACCTCACAGTTCTGAGGTCAAGAGTCACATACTCTTCTGACTGTACCAGCCAGGTGCCCCTAAATGTCTTTATTTTAATTACACAAATATTTGTGAATACAGTTTTACTGGAAAGAATTCAAACAGTATTTATAGTTTATATTCTTGACTACCTCTTTAATTCTAGTCTGCTCACCTGGAACAATTATTGTTAATTGATTGACTTTATCTCCTTCTAAATCTTTTTCTGTGTGACAGAGAGTGTGTGGGTGTGTATACATATGTACATATACTTAGATATTTTGTGAGTTTTTTGAATTATATAAATGTTACATTAAACTTTTCCTTTGTTTTGCAAACTTTTTTTATTTACTATTTCTTGGAGATCTTTAAGGCAGGTATCGTAGACAAACAAAATGCAGAAAATCAGTTTTCCAAGTCACCTGGCCTCCAAAGCTTTACTGCATTAAAGGCTTTTCTTCTCAGGTTTCTAAACTTAGGGTTTAGTATGAAGCTATCTTTAAAATACACGAAGGGCTGAGATATGTTCACAGTATTCATAGACCTCTGTTCTTGGTTTTGGAAATCAAGCCATACCATTTAGGTGCTGTACATCTGAAGTAATCATAGTGACACCCAGCATATGAGTGTCAGGATTATGTGTAGGTACCTGTGGTTATGTCCAGAGTGGCAGTAGCTTGAGGATTCGTGTCACAGTGAACCTTATCATACGAAGTTTTTCTGGTTATTCATCCTGATTCCTAACATTCCCAGGGTCCTGAGAACATTATTTGCAGCTGTATCTCCCCTTGTGGAAGTTGGATAGCCTATTCTACAACTTCTCGGTTTTTTCTTTATCGGTTGAATTATGAACATGACAACATAAGCCTCCAAAGGGTAAGTGATAACCCAATGTCTGGTTGAACAATAAGAAATTTCATAAGTATGTGATTTTTGTGTGAAGTGGAATGTACTGGATATGAGTCTTTGCTCAATGAAAAGCTATTTGGAGGCAGCTGTTACAAAACACTCTTTTATTTCCATTTTGAAGTGATTATATTTTTGGAGGAGTAGGGAAATGCCAGAGAGTGGCAGTAAAGTTTAGGCTTTTGCAGAGATGAAACGGGGGATGGATAGGTTACGATAGACACGTCAGTGTTCTAGGCGCTTGTTCAGTTGGCTCCCTTAGATACGGGAAGCATTAATGTCATTTAAGCCTGGCTGTGATTATTTTTGATGGGTTCTAGGTCTCACTTCTCTCTCTTACTGGTTTTCTTCTACTGGCTCACCCCAAGGTTTCCAAAATGCCAGCGTTCCTTCGCTCTGCTCTTCAGATTTTGTTTTCTGAAGATTCAACAAAACTCTTCGTGGCATCAAATCAAGGGTCTCTACATGCCATTCGGCTATTGGAAGGAAGCTTCAAGCACCTGCATACTTTCCAGCCTCAGTCAGGTGGGAACTTGGTAACTGGCCAAGAAGGAGAGTTGTCAGTCTCTGATGTATCTTTTTTTTTCTTTACTTTTAAACCTCATTCGTTGTTGGGGTTCCCTAATGCTCTTCTCTACCTTGCAAATACTCACATGTTTGCGATTTAAAGTAGGAGGAGATATCTGGCAAGTGAAAACGCTTGATGAGATCTGAAATGTTCCTTACACCTACTCTTTTCTCACTGGGTTTTTGATTCCTTATTTGGGGCCAGAAGTTTCATCACCCTTCTTAGAGTTTTGTTAGCAGAGCAAGAAGAAAGTTAAAATCATCTGTAATCCTGACACCCAGAAATAACTACCATTAATATTTTTGTGTATTTCTGATATGTGTTTATAAATAGGTATTTTTTGGACATGTTAATTTTTTCATTGGTTGTTATTTTATTTTTTTGAAGATTTTATTTATTTATTTGCACAAGCAGGGGGAGAGAGAAGCAGGCTTCCTGCTGAGCAGGGAGCCCAATGCAGGACTCGATCCCAGGCCCCTGGCATCATGACCTGAGCCAAAGGCAGACACTTAACCGACTGAGCCACCCAGGCACCCCTTATTTTATTTTATTTATTTATTTATTTTTAAATATTTTATTTATTTGAGAGAGAGAGAGAGAATGAGCAGGGGGAGGGGCAGAGGGAGAAGCAGATTCCCTGCTGAGCAGGGAGCCAGACATGGGGCTTGATCCCAGGACCCTGGAATCATGACCTGAGCTGAAGGCAGATGCTTAACCGACTGAGCCACCCAGGTGCCCTGTATTTTATTTTTTTTAATAAAGATTTATTTTATTATTTCTTTGAGAGAGAAGAGAGAGCACAAGCAGGAGGGGCAGAGGGAGAGGAAGAGAGAATCTCAAGCCGACTGCGCTGATCGTAGAACCCAACGTGGGGTCAGTCTCATTACCCTGAGATCATGACCTGAGCCAAAACCAAAAGTTGGAGGGTTAACCGACTGCACCCCCCAACAAGTGCTCCTGGTGGTTGGTCTTGGGGTTTTTTTGTTGTGGTGTTTTGTTTTGTTTTTGAGAGAATACAAGCATGGAGAGGGACAAAGTGACTCCCTGCTGAATAAGGAGCCCGACTGGGCTGGATCCCAGGACTCTGAGATCTTGACCTGAGCCTAAGTCAGATGCTTAATCAAATAGCCACCCAGGCACGCCCTCCCTTCCCCCGCCCCGGGTGTAAAATTAAAGATGAACTTATAGATGCAGTTGCATTACTTGTCATATAAAGTTCATGACTGAATTTCTAATGTTCTTTGAGAGCATGAGTATGCTGCATGACTCAGTAACTGTGTACAGCTGAGTTCATGATTGAGAACTTGGTACCCAGTACTTCTCATGGGCTTTTTTGCTTCTCCCTTGCCCTGGATTATAGCAACTTCACTGTCATTTAGACCCCATCAGCCTAGAAAATCAACTCTTAAACTCTCACTGTTCCTAAGCTGTTCCAGAAGCATATAAGAAAAGAAACCAACAGGTTAAGAGTTAGATAAAATAAGTGACAATGTATATTGAGTACCTGTATATGTTTTTATTAAAAAATGTAGACTCTGGGGGCTCCTGGGTGGCTCAGTCGTTAAGCATCTGCCTTTGGCTCAGGTCATGATCACAGGGTCCTGGGATCGAGCCCCACATCGGGCTTCCTGCTCAGTGGGAAGCCTGCTTCTCCATCTCTCACTCCCCTTGCTTGTGTTCCTTCTCTCGCTGTGTCTCTCTCTGTCAAATAAATAAATAAAATCTTTAAAAAAAGAAAATATGTAGACTCTGTATTTTGTATTTAGCACCCCTTAAAATTAGGCTCTGCATTACAGATAGCACTTTATTTGTTCTTCCTCTCTCATCTCTTGTCCTCTTATAGTCAGGCTGGTTTCTTCATAGCCCCCAAACTTGTGTATTCCAGTCCTTTTCACTTAGCTCACGTTGTTCTCTCTCCTTTTCTACCCACATCACCCATCCTTAAGCACCTGGCATATGTCTTGTTATAAAGCCTTTTCATCGTTTGGGGGTATTGTGTGCAGCACATGTTTTGGCATGAAACCTTGCAGTTTGATTTTTAACCCACATGAGTCTTCATTTTGCCAGATTGGTTTAAAATCCCTTGATGACAAAGATGGCCCACATGTACAACAGGTACCCAATAAATTAAGGAGATGCCGCAAGCCTGTTGAACTAGCTGTTTGTCCTTAACTTTGATTAAAAATCATTTGGTAGGGGCACCTGAGTGGTGCAGTTAGTTGAGTGTGTGACTCTTGGCTTCAGCTCAAGATCATGATCTTAGGGTTGTGGGATTGAGCCCCACGTCAGGCTCCATGGTCAGCGCACACTCTACTTAAGACTTCCTCTCCCTCCACCCCCCCCGACCCTGTGCACTTGCTTGCACTGTCTCTCTCAAATAAATAAATTAAAAAAAAAAAAAAAAGGAGTTTGAAACAACTAAAATACTTCAGGTAGCTGCTACCTTGATTCTCCATTCCTGTAGTAGGCAGTGTCTCACTCAGGCTTGAGCAAGTGATGCCTTCAGGTTTATCTCTGGCTCCTCTTTACATGAAGGATGGCTAATGAAATGAAAATAGTAGACTGATGTCTAGAACTTATTTGCAGAACTATCAAATTATCCAGTCGTGATTTAAAAGTCTTACTGTGGGACACCTGGGTGGCTCAGTCAGTTAAGCGTCTGCCTTCGGCTCAGGTCATGATTCCAGGGGCTCCTGGGATCGAGTCCCGCATCGGGCTCCTTGCTCAGTGGAGAGCCTGCTTCTCCCTTTGCCTGCTGCTCCCCCTGCTTATACTCTGTCTCTCTCTCTCTGTCAAATAAATAAATAAAATCTTGAAAAAGTAATAATAAAGTAAAAGTCTTACTAGCTTTTGCCATCATCTCAGGCCAAGGCTGGATGTGGACGCTGAATTCAGAGACTTAACTGTTACTCTGTCTGCACAGGGACGGTGGAGTCCATGTGTCTTTTGGCAGTCAGTCCAGATGGGAATTGGCTAGCTGCATCAGGGACCAGTGCTGGAGTCCATGTGTACAACATAAAACATCTGAAGGTGAGCATGGGGTTTAAGTAGTAGGAAACAGCAGGAAGTTAACAGTTAACAAGACTCAAGGCAGATTGGTATGACCCGGCAAATTATTACGCTCTCTTTTTTTTCTAAACTTTAAGAATTTTTCCGGTTTTGTTTGGAGCCCCAAAACTGTAATCTGCAACATTAAAATCAGTGGGAACAGTGAAATTTGAAATTAAGGATTTATGGGTGATGAATTCACATCCAGGTTATTTCTATATTATGGGGAAGAAAATTCTGATTTACCCAGATGAATAGTGGCAGTTAGTAACAATTTCCTTTAATAGCTTGCCTTGTAATCTCAAGGTATGTTTAAATTAAACAGAAGTTTGACAGAGGAATAGGAAAAGTACTTTTCACTAATTAGTATTGATCTTGTCATTCACACATTGAATTACTAATGATCCTTTACAAGTTTTCATCTTCATTATAAAAACTTGCAATAAGCATCAAGCGTTTATAGAACAGTACCAAACTGCAACATTTAATGAGTTTGCTTATTAACTGTATAACTTAATCTTTATGACATTATGGCAGAAGCATGTACTGCTCTTTGAGCCTTGCCTGGCATTTAAGAGTGTCCCTGTGTAGTAGTGCACATGTCTTGGAACTGCATTAGTTTCTTTTAAATCTAGTGTAGAGCTATATAGATTGCTTGATGAATGACATATTTGTGAGCAATTCATACAGATGTAGAGATAGTAACAAAAGCTTTACTCTGAAGTTTTCTGCAAATGCTGTCAGTTTTGTAAGCAGTTAAACGTGTTTTTGTTTTTAATTAAGGTTTATTGTTTGGGGGTACTACCTGATGTTTTTAGGAACTTCCATAGAACTCCTGTTTAAAAACAACAGACCTAGACCATCCAGTCTTTCCTGAGAGAAGTTATATAGAGTTGTCTTTTGTGTCTGTTATTTATTCCCAGCTTCACTGCACCGTACCTTCCTATAATTTCCCTGTGACTGCTCTGGCCATTGCCCCCAATACCAACAACCTTGTCATTGCTCATTCTGACCAGCAGGTAAGAGATTCCAGTGCTTTCTAATTCCTTTCTGTTGGATAGTAACTAAGAAGCTAAGATAATGACAATTATGGAGGAGCTTTTGTTTGAAAATACTGGATGATATGCAGGTGGTTTTCTCCTGTGTGAAGTAAAGTTTCCATGTATAGCCTGGGTATATTATAGGCCAGTAATATCCTTTGGCTTGTTGGGCACAATGGAATGATGAAGTTCTGAGATTACAGAGTAAAGAGGTACAGGAAGGAGGAAGAATTTTGAAGTATTCATTTTACTGATTGTTTTTAGACTACTAGAGATGACATGGACCAGGTGTTAGACTGGATATGGGATGGAATAAGATCTTGAGGTTGGAAGTGACTAAAAGATCGTGTAATTTGGGGCATCAGTCATTAAGTGTCTGCCTTCGGCTCAGGTCATGATCCCAGGGTCCTGGGATCAAGCCCCGCATCGGGCTCCCTGCTCCACGGGAAGCCTGCTTCTCCCTCTCCCACTCCCCTTGCTTGTGTTCCCTCTCTCGCTGTGTCTCTGTCAAATAAATAAATAAAATCTTTAAAAAAAGATCATGTAATTTGCCTTCACTTTTACAGATAAGGAAATTAGGTCCTAGTGAAATCTGTTACCTGTAATGGAGGTCACAGTTACCAAAATGAGTACTTAGTGCTTTTTCCGTACCAGGTTGTAAGAAGATCTTTAAAATATCTGAGTTACAGATATTGTGAAATGGGACACATTGTGTGAAATGACCAATACTTATATATCCTTATCTGTAAAATGGGCATAATACCTTCCTCACTGAGCTGTTGGAAAGATTGTGATCTGAGAAGCACATTTAAGTAGATGGCTGGGCAAATGATGCTTGCTACTTTGATAAGCAGTTTTTATACTAATGTATGCACACACATAAATGTTCTATCCAGAAAATGAAATCTCTGATTTTGGTTTCATGGGTTTGTGTCCTTGACCCAAAACTGAAAGATTAGTGAAGCCATATCCTTGTCTTTGTCACACATAATGTCCACCTGATGTCCTTTTCTGGCATTTGGTCCCTTAGGTATTCAGTCATTACACCTGGTGGGAAATTTTTTGTACCCGTTAGATTAGCAAAGATCTGTAGAGTTGATAATAGGAAATGCTCTGAGGATATAGGGAAACACCACTTGGTACACTGAATAAATTAGTATGACCCCTTTAGAGGACACTTTGAGATACATTTAAAAAAAATTAAATCCACATAATCTTTGAATCAGAAGCTCCAATTTTAAGAGTTCTCCTTGGGTGCCTAGGTGGCACAGTCGGTTAAATGTCCAGTCTCGGGGTCGTGGGATTGAGCCCTGTGTCGGACTCTGTGCTCACTGTGGAGTCTGCTTGGGGTTCTCTCTCCCACTGCACCTCCTGCTTGTGTGTGCACACATGTGTTTTCTCTCTCTCTCTCTCTCTCTTCCCCCTCTCTAAAATAAATAAAAAAATCTTTAAGAAGAAAAAGAAGAGTTCTTCCTGTAGATGTATGAGTGGTGCAGAAAGACAGAGATAATAATCATTGCAGGTTTGTAGCAGTAAAAGATTGGAAATAAGTGTCTGTTAAACAGACTAGATAAGTGTTACAGCTCTTTTAGAATTTGTCTAGCAGGTTTTTTGGTTCTCACCGGAAGACCCCCTAAAAAAAAACCAACAAGACTAGATAAGTAAATCATGGTACATCCAAAAAGTGAATGGATTATTATATGTTCTTTAAGGGGGCAAGAGTGATATATAGCTACAGTTACTGATACATGGGTCAGTCTCCGTGACATAATGCTAAATAAAAAATGCAGCATGCAGAATAGCATGTATTGTATGCATAAAAGATCTGAAAAGATGTAAGTAAGAAATAGACTGCTCTTGTCTTGGGGAAGAGAGATGTCAAGATGACAGGGTGACCTTTCACTATAAATCTTTCTGTGTTAACTTAATTGTTTATGTTCTATAATTTACCTTAAAATTTTTTTACTTAAAAATAGCAGGGGCACCTGGGTGGCTCAGTCGTTAAGCGTCTGCCTTCGGCTCGGGTCGTGGTCCCAGGGTCCTGGGATCGAGCCCCACATCGGGCTTCTGGCTCAGCGGGAAGCCTGCTTCTCCCTCTCCCACTCCCCCTGCTTGTGTTCCCTCTCTCCCTGTGTCTCTGTCAAATAAATAAAATCTTTAAAAAAAAAGTAGAAAGCATAAGGCTGACTATGATACAGTCAGGGTTTGTATAGATATTTTTTGGTAAGGAATAAGAGATACATTCCAGTTTTTCTGGGTACCAGCCTGCATTTCTTGTGTACCATATCCTTTTTCAGGTATTTGAGTACAGTATCCCGGACAAGCAGTATACAGAGTGGAGCCGGACCATCCAGAAGCAGGGCTTTCATTATCTTTGGCTGCAGAGGGATACTCCCATCACACACATCAGTTTTCATCCCAAGAGACCAATGCACATCCTTCTCCATGATGCATACATGTTCTGCATCATCGACAAGTCATTGGTAAGTTCCTCACCACTACCATTTTGTGCTCACACTGACTTTTCTGTACTTAGGGATTTTCAAGTTCTAAAGCAATAAGTACAAAGAGAAAGGAGGATCAGAATAAAATTTCCTGACCTGTTATTTGGAGGAGAGGAATTTTTGTTTTGCAAATTTCCTCATTTTCATTCCTAGGCCCCTGAGGCTCCCAGGGTAGGGGCAGGCCTTTGTATCCTGGTTTTTGCTGATTTGAGGATTTCTCTGCTTTGCCTGTGAACATAAAAACTTAAATAGGGGGCGCCTGGGTGGCTCAGTTGGTTAAGCGACTGCCTTCGGCTCAGGTCATGATCCTGGAGTCCCTGGATCGAGTCCCGCATCGGGCTCCCTGCTCGGCAGGGAGTCTGCTTCTCCCTCTGACCCTCCCCCCTCTCATGTGCTCTCTCTCTCTCTCATTCTCTCTGTCAAATAAATAAATAAAATCTTTAAAAAAAAAAAAAAAAAAAAAAAACTTAAATAGGAAAGTGATTAGGTCAGTATTCAGAAGGTAACCCTCATGGAGAATACCATTGATTTGGCTGAATCACTTTCACCTTTGCACCTTGGGGTGACTGAATAACATGGTTTTATTATTAAAGGAGACACAGGCTGAGGTTTTAATCACTTTTCCCCCTTGCCTGAAAATGCTGAAACAGTATCTGTAAGCTTGAAGAGTTGGTCTTAATGTCTTGAAAAAAGTCCAGCCTGGGGTGCCTGGGTGGCTCAGTCTGCTTTCGGCTCAGCGGGGAGTTTACTTCTGCCCCTCCCTTCAAATAAATAAAATCTTAAAAAAAAAGAAAAAAAAATTCCATTCTTCATGGCTGTGATTTAGGTGGGATGTGAGCATCTTTTTCAGTTCTAGATTCTAGCCTCTACCAGCTGCTGTTTTGATTCACCGCAATTTCCCTGTCTTCTCTGGGCAGGTAGTTGTTTCCTAGGAGCAGTATTAGCTGTGGCCATGCCTGTAATGCACTTTGGGCTTAGATTACAACCAACCCGCAGGGCTTTGGTCTATCTGTGAGGGTGGGGGTGGAAGGAACTGAGGGGAAAGCAGCAGATGGGTCTCAAGGAGGTGGGCATGATGTGTCATTGGAACTCATCTCGCAGGCCCTGTGTCCTCTGGGCGTGGGAAACAGAGCTGGCTGACAAGCGCCTTCTGCAGGATGAGTGATACAGGAAGGGCCCCTCCCACTCACTTGCCTCTTTGTAACTCAGCCCAGGGCTGTCCATATTTTTTTGTCATGCATTGGTGATAAGTCCATCACTTCCTCATGCTGGGCAGAGCTATTTCCCAAGGAAGTCAGAGATGAAATATCACTTGCTTGGCCAGAGGCCATTTTTCGAGGTGTCAGTGAGATCAGTGGGGGTGGTTTGTGTTTCGGTTTTGGCCTGGGGAGAACTTTAGTCACTTGGCCTGTCTGTGATCTGGTTGGGGGAATAGTCTAGAAAGCAGAGCCGCATGGGCTAAGTTCCTGCACATGCCAGTTTGTTCCTGTCTCACAAAGTATTACTGACAAGACTGGCCAGAAGCCCCAGCTGGGCCCTTTGATCTTGCTGGACTAGAGTACCACGCTTTTTGCTTCATACTCCTGTCCTCTACAGTATAGCTGGAAAAGTGGCTACGGCTTTCTTCCTGAAGTAAGGAAAGTCATGTCTAATATGATGGTTGAAAGGGTGGTGTTTGCCTGAAAAATCACTATAGTCCTTTGTTCTGGAAAAGTCCAATAAAAATAACGATTTAAACAGTATGTCTTTGTCTTTTTAGCCTCTTCCAAATGACAAAACCTTACTCTACAATCCACTTCCTCCCACGAACGAATCAGATGTTATCAGGAGGCGTACCGCCCATGCCTTTAAAATTTCTAAGATATATAAGGTAAAACATCTTACATTATATTCTAGATGGTTCCTTGGGATATTATCAAAATATAACAAGCTCCATAATAGGCAGACAAGAGCACCTTCATTTTATATTCAGAAAACCTGGTTTGGGTAGACAGGTCCCTTTCTGAGGATGTCTGTTCCTATGTTTGCATTTCATTATTCTTGCTTAAGTATATTAGAGGCATGTACATCATACTTACCCAAAATGAAATACATAGGTAGTGAGAAATTATGTTGGAGCTTGGGTGGTATCTTTGTGTCGAAGCTGGCCTTTAAATGTGACTTCTAATTGGAGAATGTTCCACAAGATAAATTTCAAGCAAGTGGAAGTCACTGAATTTATTGTGACTTCCCTTTCTGGGCTAAGCTTTTCACTGTATATGAAATAAATATTCATTAAGCTTATGATACTACAAGCTATTTGTGCCAACTTGGAAGTTCCATATTCATGCTTTTCAGATTAGAGTTCCTTGGGTGTCCTGGAATATTTTCTCAGGGGTCTGTAAGAATTTTATTTTTTTTTAAAGAGGGACATCTGTAAATTATTTAAGTATGATTAGTTTCTTATTGCATTTGTAGCTTGCTGTTTTCCAAGAATTCAGGCTCCAAAGCCATTGGTTAACACTGATTCCTAAGAAATTAGAGAACAAATGTTCTGTATAGAAAAACATGAAAAATCTTGTTGAAATCTTTTATTACTGAATTCAGTTAAAAGTTGCCAACCTTTGGGTGCCTGAATGGCTCAGTCGGAAGAGCATGTGACTCTTGATCTCAGGATTGTGAGTTTGAGCCCCACATTGAGTATAAGGATTTAAAAAAAAAAAAAAAACTTTAAAAAGATAAGTTTTGGGGCGCCTGGGTAAAGCGTCTGCCTTTGGCTCGGGTCATGATCCCGGAGTCCTGGGATCGAGCCCCACATCGGGCTCCCTGCTCCTCGGGAAGCCTGTGTCTCCCTCTCCCACTTCCCCTGCTTGTGTTCCCTCTCTCGCTGTGTCTCTCTCTGTCAAATAAATAAATAAAAATCTTTAAATTAATTAATTAAAAAAGGAAGATAAGTTTCTAACCTTGGGGCACCTGGCTGGCTTAGTCACTAGAGCATATATACGACCCCTGATTTCAAGGTCATGTGTTTGAGCCCCATGTTGGGTGTAGAGATTTTTTTTTTTAAAGATTTTATTTATTTATTTGTGACAGAGAGAATGAGAGACAGCATGAGAGGGAGGAGGGTCAGAGGGAGAAGCAGACTCCCTGCCGAGCAGGGAGCCCGATGCGGGACTCGATCCTGGGACTCCAGGATCATGACCTGAGCCGAAGGCAGTCGCTTAACCAACTGAGCCACCCAGGCGCCCTAGAGATTTTTTTTTTTTAAGTAAGCTCCACACCCAGCATGGAGCCTGAACTCACAACCCTGAGATAAAGAGTCAGATGCTCAACCGACTCAGCCTCCCAGGCGCCCCAAGATTACTTTAGATAGATAGATAGAGGAGGAATAATAAATAATAAATTTAAAAAAAAAAAAAACCCTCCCAATCTGACCAACCATTTTGAGTCCTAGGGAAGGAAGATTGTCAGAAATTTGATGCCTTCGGGCGCCTGGGTGGCTCAGTTGGTTAAGCTACTGCCTTCGGCTCAGGTCATGATCCTGGAGTCCCGGGATCGAGTCCCGCATCGGGCTCCCTGCTCAGCGGGGAGCCTGCTTCTCCCTCTGACCTTCCCCCCTCTCATGTGCTCTCTCATTCTCTCTCTCTCAAATAAATAAATAAAATCTTTAAAAAAAAGAAAAAGAAATTTGATGCCTTCAGGGGCGCCTGGGTGGCTCAGTCGTTAAGCATCTGCCTTCGGCTCGGGTCATGATCCCAGGGTGCTGCGATTGAGCCCCAGATTGGGCTCTCTGCTCAGCGGGAAGCCTGCTTCTCCCTCTCCCACTCCCCCTGCTTGTGTCCCCTCTCTCTCTCTCTGTCAAGATAAATAAATAAAAATTCTAAAAAAAAAAAAAGAAATTTGATCCCTTCAGCCTTGAACTAAGCTGACTGTTTAGCTCTAGTCCGTCTGTTCAGGACTGGCCCTGGAGCCTAATTCCTGGTAGAGTCATTATCATCTCTCTACAGCCTCTGCTCTTCATGGATCTTTTGGATGAAAGAACACTGGTTGCAGTAGAACGGCCCCTGGATGACATCATTGCTCAGCTTCCACCACCCATCAAAAAGAAGAAATTTGGGACCTAAAATAGGGCACTGTCTGTGTCCTTCCTTGAACTGTCTGCCCTGTTTGTTTTCACAAATCATGATAATAAAACAAAGTTATTCTTTAGGACTAGTCATTATGAATGTTATCTTCCAAAATAATGGACAGTAACTTCCCTTCATTGACTGCAGTGAATGGAAACTCCAAGGTATTTGTAGTTGGGATAATGTTCCAAGCAGGTACAAATTCATCCAACTTTGTCAGGGTCCTGTTGTTTAGACCACAGTCTCAGGGGGGATAAAAGATGGTACTTCTCTTCCCTCACACATGCCTGAGGCTTCAGAGGACTGATGACCTTCACTGTCTGCCAGCCTCCTGCCTGCAGCCAGTGCAGAGGCTTGGGGACCTGCCCACCACTGCCCTAGAGGGCAGGCGAACTGTGCTTGTTCACTCAAGATAGCCTCACTACCAGTAGTGATCATAAGCCTTGTTTCAAGGAAGAATTTTAACTGCAGTGCTCCGTCTCAAAAACTGATGCCTTTGGCCTCTGGCACTCAGCTCTTTAAGGGAAAAAAATCTGGCTGTGGGTTATCAGTCTCATTAACCATCTTTCACCTGATAAATAAATACATATAGTGATATATATAACATGTTATATTTTATGTTTTTTATATATATATATGCCAGTTTCAAAGATTAAACACTGGGCAAGGATTTTGTTAACAGTAGGAATGGAGGATAGAGCCAGAAAGCCTGCCATCTATTTTACGTTTTCTTTTACTTGCTTTGACGTTGTTATTCCCATGGGTGTTATCAGCTGACTAGTTTTAATGTGATCTTTTAAATTAGAAGGTGAAGAACTCTAGTTAACCTGAACCAAGCAGATCGATTTCTTTCCCATCTCAGTGAATGTATTGTGTTGCATGCCTGTGGAAACCCAGTATGTGTGGTTTTGTTTGTTTTTGGGATGCGGAGAAGGATATGAGTTCTGATGACATCATGAGTAAAATGCTGGCAAAAAAACATTTTTTGCTAAGATGAACCCATCCTCCAGTCTGGAAAGGGCAAATAAAAAGTGAGAATTTAAGGTAGATACGTGGGAAGAGAATTAACAGAGAGGTAATAAGAGAGAACTTTATAACATAAAGGACAGCCTGTTTCAGGTTTGCTAGGAGGGAACAGGTAAAACAAGGTTTATAGTGGATGCTACTTCTTTGCTTTGCCTGTTAACCTTTCTTTTACGGTAATATGAGTTGTTTATTTTTTAACAAGAGAAAATCACATCTAATAGCATATATATAGGGAATCCACATAGGCATGGACATTCCTATAATAGGAGTACTTTAAACAACTGCAGCTTTTTGGGCCCTCTGTGTAAAATAATTTTCCTTTCTTCTTACTTGAATAAATTTCCTTAGTGAGGCATATTTTCCCGGTCTGCATTAGTGTGGACTATTACAACTTTTCAGTAGATTGTAAGATCCTTCCCTTCCTAAGAAATGTTTTAGGGCTTCTTTTGCATGGTTGAAACCAAAGTTCAAGTTACTGATCTTCATTGCATATGACCAGAGGGAGGCTAGGATGCCTTAAATATTAACTCACTTTTCACTGTCTGAAGAGCTACAAAATCAGAGTCTTTATTAACTGGATTCTAGTTTAAGACTTGATTTACTTAAACATATCTGAAACCTTGTGAATTATGGTGTAATTCTGACCGAAAAGGCTCACAGATCATGAGTGAAGAAGTAAAAGTTTTGAAAGTAGAAAGCATTCCTTTGCAGCATTTCCAGCCAGTGATTTGGATTTCCATAAATGGTATGGGAAGTCAGATCTTTGAGCCTTGAAATTCTTCCTAAGTAGAGGAACTTTGAATACAAATGAAGCAGAAACTGATTGGGGCAAGTTAGAGAAATTGGGGGAAGGGAAGGCAAAGCAGTATTAAATGAGAGGAACACTTCAGTGCATGTGTTCCAGGGTGATTTTACTTTTAGGGATCTGTGTAACCTAGAAGCAGCATGTTTGTGGTCCGGGTATTTTGCAGACTATGGCTCCTACCTGGATTCTACAGAAATATTTTGATCTGAGACTGCCTAGGAAAGGTCTTTTTTGCTAACCTGACTCAAATGCTTTAAAAATTCACTTTTCTCATATAGTAGTTGGTAATCTGATCTCTGAATGGATAATGTACCATGTACCCTGGAGATGACAGTAATTTAGAGAGAAACTAAAATCTTGGAATACTGGAAGCAAGAGACCTAGCTTGGTACTTTTTAAGCATGAAAACTTTATTTATTTAAATGGGACATTATTCTGAACCATAATATATGATACAGATAAAAGTGGAGCTGTTCTGACTGTTGCTGGGGTTAGGGGTAGAGGAAACAGATTTGTGAAAGAAACCATGTGCCTCTGGCCTCATTTTTATGCTCATGGAAATGGAGACCAAGAGGGGATGTTATTTTTCCCATGGTCACACAACAGTTCATGAGAGGCCAAGCGGCATTCTTACATTTGTTTCCCCTACTGTCTCTTGGTTGTAGGACCCAGTTGTAAATGTGAATAGCAGGCATGATACACCACGGATTTTCCATCTCAGGCTGCAAAGAAGGTGCTTAAGCATTTCTCGCTCTGGATGAGCACTTGATTTAGCTATAAGACTGTGTTTTGTGGGTAGTCTTGTGTGTAAATTGTACAGTGTTGTAATGAACAGCCTAGTACATCATGGGGTAATGCTCCTGTGGGGGTGTTTTCTCCGGGGAGTAGAATTGCTAGTTCATCTTTCACTTTTCATTGCCCTTTGGATTGGCTGTGTTTCTATCCACGGTGTTTGAAAGTACTCATTTTCTTACACTCTGCTAGTGTAGAGGTAGACTTTAGTTGTAGCCCATCTAATGAAAAAATCTCTCATTTTGTCTGTATTAAAGATATTGCTCAATTTTTTTTATGTGTTTTGGCTGTTGAGCTAACTGTAAATTGCATATTCATAACCTCTTTTCCTTTTTTTCCTAATGTGTTGATTTTTTTCATAGTCCAAGGTATTTTCAGATATAGATCAGCTCTGTCCAATAAACTGTCTGTGGTGGTGGAAATGTTCTGTATCTGTGCTGTACAGTAAGATAGTTACTAGCCACATGTGACTGCAGAGCACTTAAAATGCAGCTCTTGCAACAAAGGAAATGGAACTTTAAATTTTATTTTATTTTAATTTAAATAGCTGCATGTGGCTAGTGACTTTCGCATGTGGACAGCAAAGATATGCATATTAAGTCTTAGCTTTATGTCAGTCCTGTCTTTAGGAAGTTACAGGACTTAATACTCAACGTACATTTATTAGTGCCTACTATCTGCTGAGCACCAACAACAGGTGAAAGGTGATCTCAGCTCTCAAGAACTTCACAGCCTCGTTGGGAAAAGGAACAAGTAAATCAATGAGGCTACATTAGGGATGAGCACAGATAAGGGGCACCTCACCAGCAGAGTTAGCAGTTGGAATTGGGTGGTAATGATCAAGGGGAAAGGGGGAAGAAAAGCATTCCTAAATCGTTCTCAGTACAAAAGCCAGAAGCAAGAGAGAGCATAACCTATCCCGCTAGTTCCACAACCCTATCTCCAGATACACTCAGATTCTGAGATACTATGGGTTAGATTTCAACCTATACATTTTGAGGGGACACAATTCAGCCCATTAAGGACTCCATGGAAGGGCTCTTGGGGCTTTGTGAGCCCCCAAACTGAATACTTTGCATAAGTGAGCATTTGTCTGAGACGTGCCCACAGCATGCAACGGATTCTCAAAGGGGTCTGATCCCTCCAATGGCCTGTAATTGCATTAACCGACTCAGGAGGAAGTTGAAGCTATGGGACGAAAGGCCTAAAAACACTGTGTGCATCAATAAATATGATTTGGGGTTTAATGCCCTGTGAAAGAAGAGAGGTGAAGCTGACTGCCAGACTCCCAAGTCTTATGGTGAAGCACTGAAAATTCTGTTGGAACTGGTAATGAAGGAAAAGGGATTTTTATTTGGGGACTTTATCTGAATTTCATGGCAAAGTGTGTGATTTCCATGACTGTCAATAAAAAACACTGGTGATTTTCCATAACTAAGTGGATTCAATGAAACTAACCTTCTGCTTAGTATGTCCTTGCTAATATTTTCCTAAAAAGAAAGTCACAGAGCTACAAAACTGTCACCAGCTGCTTCTCATTAGGAATGTGGTTAGCAGATGTGGGTTTTCTAGTCCTAATGCATGAAATAGTTAATCCATTTTTGTGGGTTGCAGATAGTGATTTATCTTGGTGGGGTGAATTTTCAAATGTGCTTGCATCAGCTAAAGGATATATTCACCTTTCCCTCTTTCACTTCATGTTTGTGCTAGAAAGAAAAATACGTTTTAGGATCTTTCTCCTGGAAGGCAATGGAGTACTGCCCTTTGAAAGGGACAATTGATCTCACTGTCTTCTAACTGGGAAAGAGTCACGCATGGATAAATTTTCAAAGTTGGATGTTGGATTGGTTATCTTACAAGCTTCATTCTTCCTTTGGTCTCTTCTTTAGTAGTAATTGAGCAGCTCTTGTGTTTGTTCCTCTGGCATCAGGCCCTCTTTGTGGTGGTGACCTTCAGGCTTGCTAAGGGCTGCAATTTTGCCTGGGGCCCTCCTTCCTTATGAAATTACACAACACTCAAACCTTGGAACAAACCCCAGATCCACTAATTCTTTCCTTTGACGGACTCTTGGCAATACCTACTCCCTTTCAGCCGAAATGTAGCTTTATACAAGATCTGTTTGTCACCGAAATTAATTTGGCCATTTGCCTTTTAAGCCTGGAATCAAATGGTATTACGTCAGACTCATTCCTAGATAAAGTATAGACTCTTAAGCTTGAGACTTTCTACCAAAGGTAGAAAATACCTGCTGCAGGTGAACAGGTAATAATAGCAGGTACTTTTTATGGAACTCTTTCAGGGTGGCAGGTACAGTGCTGCTAAACACTTCCCATAGGACATCCCAGTTAACCCTCACAGCCATCCTTAGAGGTAGAAGGCATCTGAACTTTTCCGAATAAGAAATTGAGGCTCATGACCTCAGCCCCTTTCCTCTTGTCATATAGTATAGTAAATAGCCAAACTACAATTTGAGTCCTGTTCTTAATTACCATGCTATATTATATACCTACTATGAGGGAGAAGGGGAGGGGGAAGACCATTGGGTTTTGAGAGAGCATAGAATCAGAGCCTAAGTCATAGAATTCTAGGAAATTATGGAACTGAGAGCTAATCCAACCCCCTCATTTTAAAGGAGTAATAAAAAAATAGGGGCACCTGGGTGGCTCAGTCATTTGGGCGTCCTACTGGTTTTAGCTCAGGTCAGGATCTCAGGGTTGGTGAGATAGAGCCCTGCATTGGGCTCTGAGCTCAGCGGGAAGTCTGCTAGAGATTCTCTCTCCCCCTCTCCCTCTGCCCCTCCCCCATATGTGCTCGCTCTCTCAAATTAATAAATCAATCTTTAAAAAAAATAAAGTAATAAAAAATAAAGTAGCAATGATCCCTGCCTTGTTCTGAGAAACAGTAAGATAACAGCTTGAGCAGAGAATACATATTGGTAGGTGAGAGGAATGAAAGGTTATTAGGAATTACCTCAGCCATTTCCTTTTTTAGAGGTAGATAAAATAACATGCCTGTTCAGAGAATTATCTAAGCTTGTCTCTCTGTCCCTAAGAAACTGTGGAAACAGATGTGTACTCTTTTTATTTCAGATTTCATTATCCACAGTAAGTAGATTTCCACTGACTACTTGAGATTTCCTGGATTGTAATTTTCACTCTGCAAGGAACCAGTAACCTTCAGAGGGATTATTTGAAATGACTACAGCACAGAAGGCACTGAATTTCAATCAATCACATGTTTAATGAGTTCTTCTCGGCAAGGCAATATTTTTGGAATAGTGGGGGACAAAAAGAAGTCAATGGGTGGTCCCTGCCCGCCTGTGTTTTATAACCTACTTGGGCAAAACAGGCAGGCATAGAATAAAATTGTTCAAAGGAAAAATCCCAGCAAATTGGGTAGACAGGGAAGCCTGGGATGAGATCTTGCTATGTAAGAAAGTGGTTGAGAGGGGCAGGAGGTGTTTGGAAGGATGGCCTCAGTGGGGAACGTGCAAGGCATCACACTGACTGAATGTGGCTGATCTGAACGTAGTGATGAGAGAGAACGGTGAAAATTAGAGTCTGATGGAGGACCTTGTAAAAACAGCTCAATAAATTGGGGATTTTTCACTAATATTTAAAAATAATCTTTTAAGTAAAAACTCCCAAGTAACCCAAATAGCAACCTCCATTACCTTCTCTCCTCCTAGAGTTAAATACCTAGAATTATGTCACATAACTTGCTATCTTATGTAAGTGCCCTTGCTATTTAGTTGGAAGATCTACGACTTCCTCCAACTCTGTTGATCAAAAAGTTCTTGATACTTCTGGAAAGAATTTCCAGCACTTCCCTTTTGCTAATAAAGATGTCGTCAAGTGCCCTACCTCTGGATGATTATGGACATAAAAGTGTTCAAAATAGTGCTTATACTCGAAGGAATCAGCTGCCAAGTTCTCTCTAATAAGGAGAAATTTCACATAACTCAGGCCTCTGGGGGCTCACGCCTCAGCTGGAGCACAGCCAGGAACATCTGTGACTGCAGATGCACTTGGTTGGGCACATCGGGACCTGCTGGAACAGGGAGCTGGCTTCATTGCAATTGATTTAGGAGAGGATTGGAGGGTTGAGCTTCTGCTGACATTTGCAGCTTGGAAAATCCTGCTCCCCTAATTGCAAAGAGGATTCTGCGGTAATGATTTTTTTGGTAAGAACTTTTCTCATTTTGAATTCTTTCTTCATTTGGGCTCTGGATACTTTCCAGTCTCCATTTTTATTGTTTTAACTCCTGGTATAGGAGGCTCTTTGAATGTTCCTGCCCACACACGAATGTGCATTCATAGAGAAGTGCATGGACATGGCTCACGAGCTTCAACATGTACTTCATGAGCAAGCAGGTATCCAGACCCTTTTACAGGAATTGGTGCACATTCATTCCCTCTGCTTGCAGCCCCACGTCGCACAAGTGAAAACATGGGGATTTCGCTTTTACTGCTGAAGAAAAGTTAGAGGGCACCTTGACCTCATGTTTTTGCTGAGATCTCTGTCAGCAGTGTGATTTCTGGACCCTCATTTTTGAGGTTTGAGGTATGTAGTAAAGCCCTGGACCAGGAGGCTGGGAGACCCGAGTTTTTTCTCCTTCCTCACTGTGGACTTTGGGCCAGAGTCTTTGGCATTCTGGGCCTCAGTTTCCTCAGTTCTCCCAGCCCATGAAGCTGGAAGTGGGTGGATTGCAACACTCATGCCTTTGGATAAAAGCCACTGCAGAGTCTGCAGTGTGCATACAATTTCTGGGGATACCCATCAACATTTGCCCCAACAACTGGCCATGACCTCCAGGATAAAAAAGTTAGATCTACGAATCCAAGTCCGAACTCTTCCATGTTAGATGATAAGAGGCTTTTCACACTCCTTTCCTGCCACCTCCACTGACCCTATGCTGTGTTCACATTGGAATTCTGACATCTTCCTAAGTAACCATCATTCTGTAAATATCTATGAGGCCTACCTATTGTAGCTGCAGAGCTGAAGAAGCAATGGTCCCCTCACTCCAGGCAAGTGAACAGGTGATTACAAAGCAGAGTAACAAATACCTGCATTCATGTCTCTGGACCTTTGCTTATGCAATTCTCTCTGCTCACCTACTCACCTTCCATTGTCACCTCTGTGAAGCTGACCCCAGGCCCAACCGAAGGTTTCTTTTACTCTGCTCTGAGGGCGTATTCTACATGTCACTTAACCGCATAGTATCGCCTCAGGTTGTTTGGTTCTCGGTTCTCCTCCGCCACTAGACCGCCAGCTCTTAATTGTGGTACGTTTTATTCAGCTCATCTCCAGGCATCGAAAGGAGCACAGGGCTGAGCACTTAGTAAATACATAATGAACCAATCAATGCAGGAGTGAACGTGCAACCAAGTCTTGCAGGCTTGCAAAGTGCTTCTTGAGGCTGATTTTGTTTTCCGTACCGGGGCTGCTCGAACTGCGCGGTAGAGGTCAGGAGTTTCGGGGGTGGCCATCGGAGACCAACCGAAGGAGAACGTGAGACGGAGCCCTCACGGCGCCCGCGCTGCCCAAACCCAGCGAGCATCAAGGGACTGGCCTGAAGACGCGCAACGACTTAACCTCCCGGAAGCTGCTTCGCCCGCCACTCCCCGCCCCTCCGGACGACGGGCGTGGCCTCTCATGAATAATGAAAGACTGCGGGGGGGTAGGGGCAGGACCCGCCCCCTCGGGCGGGAAGGGGGAAGCGCCGAGGCTGCCTGACTGGAATGAGGGTAGCTGCGGCGACTGCGGCGGCGGGAGCGGGGCCGGCCATGGCGGTGTGGACGCGGGCCACCAAAGCGGGGCTGGTGGAGCTGCTCCTGAGGGAGCGCTGGGTCCGTGTGGTGGCCGAGCTCAGCGGGGAGAGCCTAAGCCTCACGGGCGACGCTGCGGCGGCTGAGCCCGAGCCGGCTCTGGGGCCGGCAGCGGCTGCCTTCAACGGCCTCCCGAACGGCGGCGGCGCCGGCGACTCGCTCCCGGGGAGCCCCAGCCGCGGCCTGGGTCCCCCGAGCCCGCCCGCGCCGCCGCGGGGCCCGGCGGGCGAGGCGGGCGCGTCGCCGCCCGTGCGCCGGGTGCGGGTAGTGAAGCAGGAGGCGGGCGGCCTGGGCATCAGCATCAAGGGCGGCCGCGAGAACCGGATGCCGATCCTCATCTCCAAGATCTTCCCGGGGCTGGCGGCCGACCAGAGCCGGGCGTTGCGGCTGGGCGACGCCATCCTGTCGGTGAACGGCACCGACCTGCGCCAGGCCACCCACGACCAGGCCGTGCAGGCGCTGAAGCGCGCGGGCAAGGAGGTGCTGCTGGAGGGTGAGCGGGGCCGGCGGGCGGCGGGGCGGCGGGGCGGCGGGGCGGCAGGCGGCGCTGGGCTGGCGGGCGCTCACTTTGTTTTTACCATCCTGGTCCCCTTTGCGGAGAGAGTCCGTTCCCTCCCCCTCCGCGCCCTCGGCTTCCCCGCGCCGGTGGCCCGGCTGTCCCTTGGACCCTGCCCACTGGGGCTTTGGGTGTGGAAAAAACTGATGCTTCTTGCAGGGAAAGTTGGCTTTCAGTCCCTAGGGAAGACTCGGTTGAGATTTAGTAAAAAGCTGCAGCGCTTGAAGCCCCGCCTCTTCAAGATAAGCTGACACTAAGAACTAGAGGGATACTGACGGGCTCGAGTCCTGGAGGTCTCGCTTTGCCTCCTGCGAAATGCCGGCTTGGCGCCCTCTTCACTCACATCTGGCTCCCCCGGGCGAGAGAGGGTCTGTTTAAAAAACAAACAAACAAAAAAACCACCCACACCGATGCCAGTGGTATGTTTGGGCAAACCACCGAAACTACTGGTTAATTTATGGGAATTTAACCCACCATTGACTCTCGACAATAACCAGAAGAGATCATAGCACTTCATCGAAGCCAGAAAGCTGAGACAGCAAGTCTGTGTGGCTAATGAGCCTTGTTTAACAGAGGAGGCTCACGTGTTTGAACATTTACTGCCAACTAGAGTTTTGCCCCTTTTGCAAGAGACTGGTGCCAGCTTCCTAGCATTCAGAGGCGTGCTCCTTCAAGGCTTTGAATGAAGCCTGAAATGTTAAATCTCAAGATATGGTTGAATAGCCACTATTATTATTTGCTTTAAGTACCTACGTGATCTGTAATCTGGATCTTTTGTGATGAATTTATGGAAGGCAAAAGTAAATCTCCTTTCCGTGAAGTACTCATGCATGTTGGAGGTGGTAGAGTATTGTCAAGGTGATCTGAAAAGCCAGAAATTTTTGAGCGAATGCCTTTCTCTCACGGGTGATTCAGTCATTCAAGAAGGAAGCATTTATTACTGGCTGTTTAGAAGAAGATATAAAAGATAATGTTCCTCTATTTGCTCTCTAGTTGGGGACATGATGGAAAAATGCAGAACAACTTTAAGTTACTGATTATGTAATGCAAACTATAAATGCCAAGGGAATGCAAAGTTAGGAAGTAGTGGAAATCAGGATTAGTCAGGGAGGCCTTTTTCAAGGAGCTGCATCTTGAGCCAGGTCTCTAAGGAAGTAATGGACATAGACAGGCAAAGATGAGTCAGGAGGGTATTCCTGGCAGAGGAAGAGCAGAAGGGAATGGGTGGGGAATAGGGGTAGGCAGAGACTAGTCATGGAACTGAGAGGTCAGAAGTCCAGCTTGGCAAAGTGATGTTCACTTTTTCCCAAAACTGCTTGTAAATACTTGGAAAAATGTTAGTTTGTATGTACTCCCAAGTGTGAAATTCCAGTGTCCCATCTTTATAATATCCTATTTATAAATCTTATTTATACCTTATTTATAGGTGGTGCCAGACACTGCTCAGAAATTAGTGTTAATAAATGGAGTAAAATTATAGACTGTGGCTTGGGCAGTGGGTGTATTAAAAAAAATTGTAACCTTGTAACCTTAAATGTGCACCTTGAAATTGGTCTAGCTAAGCATTTGGTTATAAATTCTTAGAACCAGAATATTGGAGTAGTACTATTTATGTAGTACTCACCGGTCATGGGCAGACGTTTCAGCTCTTTACACCATATATTTCTTAAAAGCCCAGTTTTTGTTTAGATATGTTTTGAACCTGGTATTCATACCAATTAAATGAAAATCATCTAGTAAATGTTGCCCGGTATTCATTAGTCTGAAATAGGCCACATGTGCTTTTGGAAGGAGGCTTTACAAACAGCAGCATAATAACATATTTATCGAGTGTCTTTTTACCTAACACACAGGTTCTGTTTTATTTTCCTATTTTGTAAAAGACAAGCAGTTTTTGTCCTTAAATGTGTGGGGAAGTATGAAATTACACTTTCAAGCCAAAGAGATATAAAAATAAAATTACTTAGAATATGCTAAGTCACTGAAAACAGTGATTTAATTGAACCAGTCAGACATTATTTAAAATCAAGAGCTGGTGTTCCATCCCGGTAGGCCACTTCTAAAAGGTAGATTTTATGCTTAGTCCTTAAAGTTTTGGAACCTTATTGTTCTTCCATTAGATGTCTCAAAACTTGAAAAGCTGCCTTAAGTATGCTCTTTTGTGATGTGGGCAGGGAATTTCAGGCATGCCCTTGCCACCCTCAAGCAAAGGAAAGCGGTAGTCTCTGGTTGCCTGTGGTTAGGGAACTGAGCTAAAGGGTTCCTTTTTATCTCATGGATTTGTCAGGATTATTCATTGATACATCAAACATTTACTCAACTCTACCATGTGCCAGAGGCACTTGAAGATACCTGATTCCTGCCCTCAGGAAGTTTGGAGTTGAGATAAAAGAGAGAGAGAGGAGAAGTAACTATAGCAAAGGGCTAAAAAGGATGTTATAATAGAACTCTGGAGAGGACACAGCGCAAAGAAAGGAGAGATCTGTAGAAGACCTCAGTGGGGGTCAGAGGCTGAGGATGCCTGGGAAAAGGTTGATGGAGAAGTTGAAGCTTCCCCTACGAGAAAGCTGCCACCAGTAAATACACACAAATGAGAGACAGTAGGAAGTTATTTTGCCCAGTGAGGGTAAGTACAAATGAGGACTTTGTGGTCAAACAGACGTGGGTCTGTTTCTGGCTAGTGGTTTGTAACCCCTGGGCAAGTTACTCAACCTTGCTAAGCCTTAGTTTCCTCATCTGAAAAACCAGGATGGTAATAATACCTCCTTCAGAGGGTTGTTACTCATTTGACAATTTGTGTGCTAGGTCCTTTCTTAGGGACTGGGAATATAGCAGTAAACAACAATAACAAAAACCAAAGTCTGAATGAGGAAGGTAGGAATGGGTCATGAAGGTACAAGTGAGATGACACAACCACTCTTAGAATAGCCAGGATAACAAGTTGTTAAAACCCAAGGCACCATTTTACTTGAAAAGAAATACGTGGTAAGAATAAAGATTACTGTAGGTGAGCAGGTTAAGAATGAGTTTGCATTTCTTGGTTGCAAACACCTTTTTCTAATCTTTTTTTCCTGTCATCTCTTGTATAGGCCAACTTTTTTATTTTTAAATTTGCGTTTAGTTTCCCATCCCTTTGATTTTTCCTCTTCTCATTTGCCACTCAGAACCTTACCCTTGATTTTAGCCAAAAGGCTGAGAAGCGATTTTACCACTCAGAACCTTAAAACTTGCTTTTCTCTGTGCTTATAGTTTTGGCTAGTGACTGTTAGCATTGATATTCAGCTACGCTATGCAGAGATATTCAGACTGTAAGCATAAAGGGGTGACTGCTCACCCATCAGGTATTGTATGTTGAATTTGCTGTATCTTGAGTGCTAAAAATAGGGTCTAACTAGGAAGCTTCTAGAATTTATATGTTTAGGGCTGTGAAATTAAATGAATACAAATTATACATCAAAAAATGTTCCAGAAGAGGTTAGGGAAGACAGTATAAAGTATTCAGCTTAAGGTTTGATATTTGAGAAAAGATCTTTTCTTTCTTTCTTTTTTTTTTTTGAAGCAATTCTCATTGGAATATTGTTGGAAAATCATCTTTTATTGCCTAAATGTAGTTTCAAAAGTTTTGTTATCAAATCTACTGAAAAGAAGATGGTTAAGTGTATAGAGGAAGTGGACTGGCATGAAATTTAACTTGAAAATTGAAAATATTTTTTGTATCCAGGATGGTTTGAGATTTTGAGTGTTATATATAATATGGTTCTTTTTTTTTTTTTTTTAAGATTTTATTTATTTATTTGACAGAGAGAGACACAGTGAGAGAGGGAACACAAGCAGGGGGAGTAGGAGAGGGAGAAGCAGGCCTCCTGCCAAGCAGGGAGCCCGATGCGGGGCTTGATCCAGGACCCTGGGATCATGACCTGAGCCGAAGGCAGATGCTTAATGACTGAGCCACCCAGGCGCCCCTATAATATGGTTCTTTGTGCACGTTAGGGGACATGTAACATATTGTTGACAGTATTAGGCTGCTAAATTAAAGAAGCTAGTCTGAATTTCTACACTGCCACTTTCTTCCTTGTTTGTTGGACAAGTTTAGAGTCTCCTAAGGAAAACATTTTACATTTTCTTTGAGATTTTGCATGTATATTCATCAATTTATCTCTTGAAGAACATCTGAATTATCAGGAAGTTTGTGTTTCTGTTTGTTTCTTTTTGTTTAACTAGCCTCGTCATGTTTCACTTGAATGATTAGACATGTTTATATGAGAAACTATGTCTTTGTAACCATATTACTTCTCATAGTCTCATGCTAAAATATGTCCTCCAAATTATTATTAAAGTATGAGAAGTTTATTGATTCTAATATAGAGTGGTTATGAAAATTCTAAGAACATTTTTAGAAACCAAAACCAGGCTTTAATTTAGATCTTAACTGGTAACTCAGTAACTTCAGTATGTTATCTGCTGTGTAGTTTTTCCAGGATA
The DNA here is from genome assembly GCF_029215605.1 of Mirounga angustirostris. Classification (NCBI taxonomy): domain Eukaryota; kingdom Metazoa; phylum Chordata; class Mammalia; order Carnivora; family Phocidae; genus Mirounga; species Mirounga angustirostris. The sequence goes on along the minus strand of NW_026991724.1, from coordinate 16,988,024 downwards.
AAGATTACTTTACTCAGGGATCATTCCTATAGTTTGTGTCTTTTATACATAAGGCATGAGGTACAGCCCGTGGCTCTGGAAGTGTTCTGCTGTTCTGAGCTGATGGATTATTTGAGGATCCACTCCCTGTTCATGGCTAGATTTACACACTATCCTAACTAACTGGCAACAAATAATGCTGCCTGCTTGCATTTTTCACTAAATAACGTAATACCTTACTTTTTTATTAGCATTTTAAAATGATCTATGCATTAAATTTTTTTTTTTTTAATTTTAAATAGGCTTCATACCCAGTGTGGAGCCCAGTGTGGGGCTTGAACTCAGAACCCTGAGACCAAGACCTGAGCTGAAATCAAGGGTCAGAGACTTAACTGACTGAGCAACCCAGGCGCCCCATCTATTCATTTTTTTTAAAAAAATTTTTTAAGTTTTTATTTATTTATTTGAGAGCGAGAATGAGAGACAGAGAGAGCACAAGAGTGGGGAGGGTCAGAGGGAGAAGCAGACTCCCTGCTGAGCAGGGAGCCGGATGTGGGACTCGGTCCTGGGACTCCAAGATCATGACCTGAGCTGAAGACAGTCGCTTAACCAACTGAGCCACCCAGGTGCCCTATCTATGCATTTTTATATGCATTTTGTCATTTGACCTTTACACGGTCCTTGGAGGTGATGGGCTGTTTATTTTTGTTTTACAAATGATTACACTATAGTTGATTAAAGTTAAGTGAGTTACTAAAGGTCTCAGAATTTCTCTTGATTTTTAGAGGAAAAATTTTAATGTTCTTTGCGCAAAAGGAAAAACCTTACCTGGACTTTTAAAGCTTGTAAAGTCTTATCTTCCAGATGAGGAAGTAATGACCGGAGAGGTTAAGTGTCGTGTTTGAGGTCAACTAGCTAATTAGTGGTGGAACTTGGACTAAAACCCAAGTCATGCTTTCTCCCTTGTACTATACTACCTACAACTAGTCATTCAGGTCTCTTAGCCTCTCCTGTGCATCATGTTGCAATGCGTTGTGAGAGATCAGCGTGCAAAATAAGTTGAAGGTAGTCTCTGGCGTTGAAGAACTTAGACTGAAATTGGGGAGAGAAAACTGCCACATAGAGAATAAGCGATCAAATGTGTAGTACTCCCTCTTCGAGAGTTCTCTGAAGGGAGTGATCCGTTGTGGGGTGGAAGAGTAGAGTGTGACATTATGGGAAAAGGATAATTAGATCTGAGGCTTGAAGGACAGGTTGCTTCTCTGTAGATGGAAGGCCTTCCACGTTGAGGGGGTAACCTAAACAAAAGCCAAAATGAGCATGACATATGATGGGAAGTGAGGAGAATAGGAATGGACTTGGAAGAAAATAAGGCTGGGTAGATAAATTGGAGCCAGATTATGCAAGGCCTTGAAAGCCAGCCAGAGGAATTTGGGCCTTTTTCATTCTGTCAGTCAACATTTATTAAGTACCTACTGCAAACAAGGTGTTGTGGTAGATGGTGGGAATTAAAGATTGGGAGTAATCCTTGCCCTTTAGGCTCGTAAGGAAACCGTTATAACAGGTTGTGGTAAGTGAGAACTTAAAAGAGGTGAGAACATGGTGCCCTCAAAGCAGAGAAAGAAGTGCAAAGGAGATAGCATGTCAAAGGTAAGAAAGTGACAAGTAGCTGGTGTGTTGAGAGACGTAAAGCATGGTAAGAAATGTGTGCCTGAAAGTATGCTGGAAAGGTGGGCAGAGGCCAGAGATCATCAGGGGCCTTGTATGCAGTGCAAGCAGTTGTCTCTAAGTGGGGTTTATATTTACTTTTCAACCTGAAAAAAAGAACTTGAGCTTTATTAATATTTAACGTATGGGTGATACAGGTTCTCTCAGTCTTCCAAGATGGGGCCATTACACATTTGATACACAAGGTGATATCTCGAGGAAAGAGTCGAAGCTTCACAAAGCAAAGGGATTGAGAGTGGTGACCTTACTAATTTGCTATTATCATATTGTGACTTATTGTAGTTTACTTGAGCCTGATTGAGTGGATATACATTATATCATGTGCTTTTAACTAAATTAGTCTTCTCAAAATGAACAAGTGGCTTAAAGATTTGCACAAAGAAACCATGGATTAAAGGTAATTATAATACTACAAACAATAACAAAAAGGTAAAGCTGCCATTTCTTCTAGTAGGAGCTATTTGTCACATTTCAAGGTAATCATATCTGTTGAGAAGGCAGCCTAAAAAATGAAATTGCCAAGAAGACTATTTTAAATGTGGATTAGCACATTATAATTATTAATGAACTTGGCCCTGAGAGTATCCTGTAGTTTGAGTCATATAGTAGCTAATGATAGTTTGACTTCATCGGGAATATGTTACTGTCTTAATTTAATCTTTATGCCATTCTCTCTTGATTTCTGTATCTTAAGGATATTTAATAATATATATGTATTAATGAATATTCACAGATTGAGAGTGTAGACTCACATTTTACCTACGGGTGTGTGCTGTCAGAAGTTTTAGGCCTGGGAAGCCACCCAGGCTAATTTAAAGTGCTTTAAATGAGGGAGTGTTTTAAGTGAGGGAATGATGTCTTAGGAAGTTCAGAAGGGCAGGTGGAGTGTAGGAGCTCAAGACATGAGGTAAGGGAAAGCAGTTAGGAGGTTGTTGCAACACCATAACGATAGTGAGACTGGATGGGACGGTATGAAGCTGAACAATATTAGGGAGACAGAAACAGTAGGTCTGGGGCGCCTGGATGGCTCAGTCGGTTGAGTGTCTGCCTTCAGCTCAGGTCATGATCCCAGGGTCCTGGGATTGGGTTCCCCACTCAGGAGAGAGTCTACTTCTCCCTCTGCCTGCCACTCGCCCTGCTTGTGCTCTCTCTCTCTGACAAATAAATAAATAAAATCTTTAAAAAAGAAAAGAAAAGAAATAGCAGGTCTAAACGATTGGTTTGGGGGCTGAGGGAAAGAGAAAAGTGGAAGATAACTCCTAGATTTTTAGCCTCGGAAACCAGATAACTATGAAACCAAAAGTAACGGGGAGGAACTGTGTTTTGAGTGAAGGTAAGAATTTGGTTTGGGGGCACCTGGGTGGCTCAGTCGTTAAGCGTCTGCCTTCGGCTCAGGTCATGATCCCAGGGTCCTGGGATTGAGCCCCGAGTCCAGCTCCCTGCTCGGCTGGAAACCTGCTTCTCCCTCTCCCACTCCCCCTGCTTGTGTTCCTTCTCTCACTGTGTGTCTCTCTGTCAAATAAATAAATAAAATCTTAAAAAAAAAAAAAAAACAAAGAAGTTTGGTTTGGGGCATGTTGGAGTTACCTGTGTGACATCCTGGTGCAGAAGTCCAGTAGCCAGTCTGGAGTATGGTCTATAGTCAAGAGAGATATGAGAATGAAGATTTATGAGATGTCAGGGTAGAGGTGGTATTTGATGCCATGAGTGTAAATGGAATCATCAAGAGAGAGTGCAAATTAAAAAGAGAAGTAGAACCAGGATGGAACCTGCAGAACCCCTACATTTGAAAAAAGGAGTACAGGAAGAGGAATCTGGAAAGAAAAGGTTTGAGAGGTAGGGAGGGAGCCTGGAGAAAATGGTACAGTGCAAGTCAGCAAGGCAAGAATTCCAAAAAGGAGGATGTGATCAGCATCTTCAGATGCTACAGAAGCCAAAAAAGTCGAGAACTAAAAAGTCCATTGGATTTAGTAATTAGAGAACCAGATCATTAGAGTTCTTGTATGAGCAATTTCAGCAGAGTGACAGGATCGAGGCAGTGAGTAGACCATGCTTTTTAAAAGTTGCTCAGAAAAAAAAGAAGCAATCATGGTGACTAGAATTAAATGAAGTGTCCAAGAAAGGTTTTACTTTTGTAGCTGGTTGTTTTTTATTTTGTTTTACATGGGGAAGAATTGGGACATATTTGTAAGGCAAGGAGAAAAGGCCAACAGACAAGGGAAGAGGTTGAAGAGATAGAAGGGGTGGGGAACTGATGCAATCCGTTGTTGAGCCAGGAAGTGACATGATGGGAACAGAATTTTGGGTTGGCAGCAGTGGATGCATTGGATACAATGCAGAGAGGAAAGACGAAAGGTAGGAAAAACTACAGCTGTTGTAATGAAAGCAGCTCAAAGCAGAGGTGGTGACCATTGAAGGGGGTGGTGGTGGGCGCACTGGGAATAGAAAGGAAGACGCAATTCAAAGAACATTTTTTTTTTTTTTAAGATTTTATTTATTTGACAGAGAGAGACACAGTGAGAAAGGAAACACAAGCAGGGGGAGTGGGAGAGGGAGAAGCAGGCTTCCCGCCGAGCAGGGAGCCCGATCCCAGGATCCTGGGCGCTTAACTGAGCCACCCAGGCGCCCCTCAAAGAACGTTTAAAGCAGATGATTTTTGCCAGGGGTCAGCAGAATCCACTGGGGACCTTTTTCTACCTAGATAGCATCCTTCTGACTGCCTCTACACCCAAAGATCAACACTTGTAGAAAACCTCTGGGAGTGAGCCTCTGTCGCAAGCACAGGCATTTGATCCCTGGGAGACACTGGGTGGAAAATTGAGAGCCACTGTTTTAAAGGAAGAAATGACAGGCTGTGGGGGCAGATTGGATGTAATCAATTAGCCCTGAGGTTTCTTCTCTCTTTTTTTTTTTTTTAAGATCTTATTTATTTATTTGACAGAAAGAGAGGGAACACAAGAAGGGGGAGCAGCAGGCTTCCTGCTGAGCAAGGAGCCCTATGGACTCGATCCCAGGACCCTGGGATCATGACCTGAGCCGAAGGCAGATGCTTAACCGACTGAATCACCCAGGCGCCCTGGCCCTGAGGTTTCTATCCAGGGATAGTAGGGGAATGGTTATTACCAGTGGGAAAAAATGGAATACTTGGGAGGATATTAAGCTTATACCATTCAGCTTTGTTATAAAGCACTTAGGCGATACAACTCTGCTGGCTCTGGGGACTGAGAAGAAAAATTTTAGTTTATAAACTTTACATCTAGTCACACAGCATAAGAGCATATTCTTCCTTTAAAAGGGTTTTTCCCTAGATTCCAGAAAGGAGATTTTGGCTTTGGAGAAATGACCGTATGTTCTGGTGTGTTTAATATTTTGTGTCTGGAGAAATACAGTTGATTTAGTTATTTTTATTTTATTTTATTATTTATGTGAGTGCCAGCGTAAGGAAAATAAGCTGATTCCTTCATACAATTCGTGTTTGATTTCAGTTTAAAAAGCACAACTCTTGAAATAATTTTGTATGTGAACAAAGTGCTGGTGATTACAGTGTTAGTAGATTTGCCTTTTGGAAAGAATAAAAGAGTTAGAGAACTCAAACTTGGTTTGTTTCTGTGACTTGGCTCCCAAGACATTACTAGAATTCTTTGACATATATCCAGTTAAGAATAATCTGTCACGTATGTGAAGTGTTATACTTCGCACTTGGAAAATGGGAAGCTTTGATTTTGAAAGAGACTCAGAAAAATCATAGACTTATTAATAAAACCAGTTGATCAATAAAACTATTTTTTAAAAGATGTTATTTATTTATTTGAGAGAGAGAGAAGATAGAGAGCACAAACGGTGGGGAGGGGCAGAGGGAGAAGGAGAAGCAGACTTCCCACTGAGCAGGGAGCCCGACAGGAAGCTTGATCCCAAGACCCTGGGATCATGACCTGAGCTGAAGTCAGATGCTTAACCAACTGAGCCACCCAGGCGCCCCTGTACAATTTTTTTTAGTTAAGAATTATTTTGGTTGCAGAAACCCAAACCAAACTAAGCAGAAGTGGAATGTATTGCCTCATATAGTTCCTACGACTGGGGGTGGATCTAGGTTTAGGTCCAGAGAAATCCAAAGGCTCAAATTATCTTGGCTGCAACATCTCCTGCTGTGGAGAGTCTAATTCTGTATAGTCAGCTAAAATGGCATTGGCAGTTCTAGGAATATATTGCCATAACTTAACCCCTGTTAAAAAAGAAGCATTTTTCTTCTAGCACCCACATACCAGTTTCTTGGAAGGACTTTGATTAGCTCTGCTTTTTCTACCTCTACAAACTATCACTCTTTCCAAGATGATGGAGACTGTGATTCTAGGCCTGGGTCATGTGCCCATCCCTGGTATATCAAGATTGGCAGCCTCACCAAACTGTGAAATGCAGAATGGGGTGGTTGCTAGGCAAACTTGCCTCCACTCTTACAATGCAGATGTTGAAGCCATTGATTTATTATTATGTATTTATAATTAATTTTAAAAATAAAAAATTTTAATTTAAAAAATTAAAAAGAAAAAATTTTAAGATGTATGCCCAATGTGGGGCTCAAACTCATAACCTCCGAGATCAAGAGTCACATGCTCTTCCAACTGAGCCAGCCACATGCCCCAAGATATTTTATAGCTAAATTGTAAACTTAAAAAAAAATTGAAACAATATAAATAATAATGATGTTATTGAGAGCTTACAGCTGCTAAGCTCTTTATGTGCATTATCACAGTTTATTCTTTTAACAGCACTGTAAGGCAGGCATAATCAATTTGAAGAAATTGAGGCCTGGAGAGATTAAATAATTTGTCGATGGTCACAGCACTTGGTAGAGGCAAGGTAGTTATTCAGATTAGTCAGACTCCACACCTCTTGGTATTTATCATTATAATAGACTGCTTCTCTGATGAATCTGTTTAGGTTAAGAAGCTAGCAAATCTAAAGACCAACAGGATTTATTGTTATGATTGGTTTAATGTGCAGGAAATTGTGCTCCTGGATTCTGTGTTGTTGCATCTGTCTGGAGGTTATTGTTAATGCCTCCTTGCCTTTGTCTAGGATTTTTCTTTCTTTTTTTTTTTTTTTTAAGATTTTTTTTTATTTATTTGACAGAGAGAGACACAGCGAGAGAGGGAACACAAGCAGCAGGAGAGGGAGAGGGAGAAGCAGGCCCCCCGCGGAGCAGGGAGCCCGATGCGGGGCTCGATCCCAGGACCCTGGGATCATGACCTGAGCCGAAGGCAGACGCTTAACGACTGAGCCACCCAGGCGCCCCTGTCTAGGATTTTTCATGCTGGGCACAAATAGCTGTATGTGATTAATCAACTCATATTGAATACCCACACCCTGCTAGGCACTCTGGGAGAGATGGAAAGAAAATAGCAACTTAGCCAGTGAAGCACCCCACACAGGCCCTACTTTTAAGAAGTACCCAGAATGGGTATAAACATGCTAATAAACTGCACATAAATTAACCTACATTATTTCATACATTACAAGTGGTAGACAACTGCTGAAAGAACTTGGAATAAGGAAGCAGCTGATGTTAGGAATGTCTTCTGGGTCAGGTGAGGGGGGGTGGGAGGTACAGAAGATAGACATAAATATTCTTTGTGAGGGCAGTGGCATGTCCAGAGGTAAGAACGAGCAAGTGATGTGCAAACTCCAGCAAACACACTTGATGAAATAGCTGGTTTTCAAGACTTTAAAGCACTGATTTTTAAATAAATTTAATGTATTATTAGTAAAAATAATAAACTGATGTCTTAGGTATTGTAACAATTTTATTCATTGTCTGCTAACTGCTTTGTAATGCAAGTCAGTTTTCTTTTGTAATCATTCTAGCCAAACTTTTTCTGTTAGCTCTTCCATTTTTAGTATATTACAATGTTATTTTACTGTTGAAAAACATCAATTTTAGCAAAGTAGCATTCTCCAAACCGTATCCACCTTTACAAATAAATGTTTGCCCAAATGAAACACAATGTTTCACTGAACACTAAGTGTCTTGGATTTACCTCCTTATTCTGCTGTAATTGTTGGCCAGTAAAGGTATTTAAATTGTTAGCTGTTTTCATTGCAGTAAGGGCTGTCTACATTTTAAAAAACCACTAGTAATCTATACGACATTTTAGAGTACTAAGGATAAATATTTGGCGTTAGTCTTTTCAAAGATGTTTTTTAAAAAGTAAGCTCTAGGGCGCCTGGGTGGCTCAGTTGGTTAAGCGACTGCCTTCGGCTCAGGTCATGATCCTGGAGTCCCGGGATGGAGTCCCGCATCGGGCTCCCTGCTCGGCGGGGAGTCTGCTTCTCCCTCTGACCCTCCTCCCTCTCATGCTCTCTGTCTCTCATTCTCTCTGTCTCAAATAAATAAATAAAATCTTTAAAAAATAAAAAATAAAAAAATAAATGCAGCTGCAAAGATCCTTAAAAAAATAAAATAAAATAAATAAAAAGTAAGCTCTACACCCAATGTGGGGCTCTGAACTCATGACCCCAAGATCATGAGTCGCATGCTCCACGGACTGAGCCAGCTGGCCCCCCCCCCTTTTTTTTTTTTTTAAGATTTTTATTTATTTATTTGACAGAGAGAGACACAGTGAGAGAGGAACACAAGCAGGGGAGCGGGAGAGGGAGAAGCAGGCTTCCCACCGAGCAGGGAGCCCAATGCGGGGCTGGATCCCAGGACCCTGGGATCATGACCTGAGCTGAAGGCAGACGCTTAACAACTGAGCCACCCAGGCGCCCCACCACAGATGTTTTTATATGGATCTGCTTTGTCCACTTACAGTGTTATAGAGTTGATTTTTGTATTTGTTAATTTCATTTCAGGATACCAAATAATGACAGTACTCACAGATTAGTAAATGACATTGATACTGGAAAATAAAGAAAATAATTTTAAATGCTGCCAAGCTAGTTTTTAGCAGCCAGGTCTGGCAGATTTGTAAATATATTCATATGTATTTATACGTATATTTTCATCTTTATATTTGACAAGAAAAATGTTTTCCTTGCATGTTTTTCCTCTGCTTCTCTCTAGGGACATTGCGGTTGGGAGAAAGATCTGTTCTGCTCTTACTCCTCTACCACCAACGTTTCCTCCCACTCTTTTTATTTCTCAAATTCCCTTCTATTTCTTTTGTGTTTGGGCCTCAAAAGAAGTCTTTGGGATCCTTAGGACATCTCCAATCTTTGGGTTGTGGTAACAGAAACTCCCTGAGTCTTCTGGTACCAGAAATGCTTTGGTTCCAAACCTAAGCATGAGAGGACAAGATACTTGGGAGAAAAATAAAGCAAAGCGTTTCTGATGGCCATTAGCTCCCTATGTGACCTTGGAAAAAAAATTTCAGCATTACAAGCCTTACATTTCTTTTTTCTTTTTTTTTTTTTTAAAGATTTTATTTATTTATTTGAGACAGAGAGAATGAGAGAGAGCACATGAGAGGGGGGAGGGTCGGAGGGAGAAGCAGACTTGCTGCTGAGCAAGGAGCCCGATGCGGGACTCGATCCCGGGACTCCAGGATCATGACCTGAGCCGAAGGCAGTCGCTTAACCAACTGAGCCACCCAGGCGCCCCACAAACCTTACATTTTTTTTTTTAAAGATTTTATTTATTTATTTATTTTGAGAGAGAGAATGAGAGACAGAGAGCATGAGAGGGAGGAGGGTCAGAGGGAGAAGCAGACTCCCTGCCGAGCAGAGAGCCCGATGCAGGACTCGATCCCGGGACTCCAGGATCATGACCTGAGCCGAAGGCAGTCGCTTAACCAACTGAGCCACCCAGGCGCCCTCTTATCTATTAAAAATAGGATGCCTTCTAGTTCTCATATTTTATCACTCTAAATATAACATAGAGACTGAAGAGTTGTAGTTAAACTGACTATATACAAATACATGGACTGTCAGAGAATTGAAATATAATCAAACTATTTTTAACACTAAAAATATTGTAAATATAGTTTAATCTCTTTTTGATTATTCAGATGGAACCTCTGTATTTGTAATACCTTATTGTGAACTTTATTGTTGTGATGGAGATACACGGAAGTGCCAGATAAGAGATTTTTATGTTGTAGATGTGCAGATAAATCAGCTTTCGCTCTTCCATCTTTCATTATAAATAGTAACTAGTATTCATGGGGTGCCTGGGTGGCTGGCTCAGTCGTTAAGCGTCTGCCTTCAGCTCAGGTCATGATCCCAGGGTCCTGGGATCGAGCCCCGAGTCGGGCCCCCTGCTCGGCAGGAAGCCTGCTTCTCCCTCTCCCACTCCCCGTGCTTGTGTCCCTTCTCTTGCTGTGTCTCTCTCTGTCAAATAAATAAATAAAATCTTTAAAAAAAAAAATGTAGTAACCAGTCTTCTTTAGACCAACACTGGCAGCATTTATAAAGCTGTCTTCAAGCAGAAAAGAATCACTTAGGGAAGAAGGAATATTGAGTGATCTAGATTGCAATTAATTTTGCCACTGATTATTGTGTAACTTGAGTTTCTTTATTGTTCTTTAGTGAATGAGAGCAAGACCCTCTTAATGAATATTGCAAAGAAAGCCAAACTCTAGGACTTAGATGCCAAGTGATTCCTTTCTCTCTGCCCTTTTTAGTGTGAAAAATGAGGAGAAAGGGGGAAATTATTTGCATAAATAATATATTTGTGTTGGCCATTGTTGTCAACTAAATTTACTCACAGTGATTTAGATGTTTGGAATATTTTGACAAGTAAGGAATCAACTTCTTTTGCAAAAAGTTTGATGTATTCTCTATTAGCATTAGAACACTGGCATGAAATTATTTTTATGCCAGGCATTCTGCTCCTGTAGACTGCATTCTTGGCACCCAGCAAAGCACCAATCACATCACTGGTATTATGTATGTTTACTAAATGAAAGAAGGATGGAGTATACAGAGCATCAAATCTCAAGTATAAAAAGGTTATTTAAAACACAGGTGACCGGGGCGCCTGGGTGGCTCAGTCGTTAAGCGCCTGCCTTCGGCTCAGGTCATGATCCTGGCGTTCTGGGATCGAGCCCCACATCGGGCTCCCTGTTCGGCAGGAGGCCTGCCTCTCCCCCCTCCACTCCCCCTGCCTGTGCTCCTCTCTCACTGTGTCTCTGTCTGTCAAATAAATAAATAAAATCTTTAAAAAAACAAAAAACAAAAAAAAAAACCACAGGTGACCTAGGGACGCCTGGGTGGCCCATTTGTTTAAGCAACTGACCCATGGTTTCAGCGTAGGTCATGATCTCAGGGGTCTTGGGATCAAGCCCCAAGGCTCTCTGCTTGAAGATTCTCTCTCTCTGCCCTTCCCCCCCTCTCATGCACCCTATCTCTCAAATAAATGCACTCTATCTCTCAAATAAATAAATCTTTAAAAGTAAGTAAATGGAGGGTGCCTGGGTGGCTCAGTTGGTTAAGCGACTGTCTTTGGCTCAGGTTGTGATCCTGGAGTCCCTGGATCGAGTCCCGCATCGGGCTCCCTGCTCGGCAGGGAGCCTGCTTCTCCCTCTGACCCTCCCCCCTCTCATGTGCTCTCTCTCTCTCATTCTTTTCTTAAGTTATTTATTTATTTATATAATGTCTACACCCAACATAGGGCTTGAACTCATGACCCTGAGATCAAGAGGCACACGTTCTGAGCCAGACAGGCACCCCCATAATTTTCTTGTTATAATTTGGATTGGTTTTGATTTCTGGACTTTATGAGTAAGACTGCCATGAACATTCTTGTTCAATTTTTGTGTGTGTGTGAGTGAATGTGAATATATGTTTTCATTTATCTTGGGTACATACTTAAGTGTAGAATTGCTGATTCATGGGTGATGCATGTTCAACTTTATAAGAAACTGCGAAATAATCCCCTAGAGTAAATGTACCATCTTACACTCCTAACAACAATGTATGAGAGTTCTTAATGTCCTTGCTGACATTAAATGGTATTCATCTTATTATTTTAGCTCTTAATGTCCTTGCTGACATTAAGTGGTATTCATCTTACTATTTTAGCTCTTGTAGTAGGTGTGAAATGGTATTTTGTTTTGGTTTTTAATTTCCATTTACCTGGTGAATAAAGAAAAGGTATCTTTCCATGGGTTTATTGGCCATTCATATATATATATATTTTTTTTTTTTTAAGATTTTTTTTTTTTCATGAGAGACAGAGAGAGAGAGAGAGAGGCAGAGGGAGAAGTAGGCAGGGAGCCCAATGCGGGGCTCGATCCCAGGACCCTGGGACCATGACCTGAGCCGAAGGCAGACGGTTAACAACTGAGCCACCCAGGTGCCCATGTGAATATTTTTTCTAATCTGGAGCTTGTCTGTTCATTTCCTTAATGGTAGATTTAGCTGAGCTGAAATTTTTTCCTTCATGGTTACTGTTTGTTCTGTCCAAGAAATCTTTGCCTACTTCAAGGTCACGAAGATATTCTATATTTTTTTCTATTAGCTTTATGGTGGTATTTCAAGTTTAGACCTATAATCCATCTTTTTTTTTTAAAAAAAGATTATTTATTTTAGAGAGAGAGAGTGTGTGTGTGTGTGTGTGTGCATGAGCAGGGGGAGGGGTAGATGGAGAGAGAGAGGGGAAGCAGGCTCCCCACCATGCAGGGAGCCTGACATGGGGCTTTATCTCACGACCCCATATCATGACCCGAGCTGAAACCAAGAGTCCCATGCTTAACCGATTGAGCCACCCAGGTGCTCCATGATCCATCTTAAAATAATTTTTTTGTATTGACTATGTTTCTTTGCTATTACTTTGTCCTCACCTGACTGATAAGATTCTTCTACCCTAAAGATCCTCATTATTTCTCTTTGTGGGGTAATGGCAGAAGACTGCTGTGTAACTTTTACCAAACACTTTAGTAAACACTGCTGACCTATTCATTTATATGTGTTCCCTCTTCAGTGATGTGTCACTGAAATATCAGACAAATGGAGTCATCTCTCTCTGTTTTATTATAATTACTCCCCATCACACTTTCAGGGCCACCAAGTGTCTGGTTTTGAAGCAGAATACTCAGGAAAGCCATAGGGAAACAGCAGCCTGGGCTGGAAGGTGCCACCTGGAATCATGAAGTATTACATGTGAAAACATGATTATTTAAAGGATTTTGATGCCTTCTTCTAAGCATCTTGTACAGCATCTTGTAATGGTATTAATGTCACAGAACGAGAAGAACTACTCATTAACACTAATAAATGGGAGAGAATGCACTGAACCAAAAGTTGCAGTCTTATAACTTATAAGACTCCCTCAAATGTAGGTCTGTAGTTAAAACAGCAGGCTAATTTATTTTTTGCCATGTTGATATGCTGAATGGGGAGGGGGAGGATGTGGCAAAATAGAAAGGATTAAGGAGGCATGGACATAAAATCCTTTAATACTACTTGGTAAGGTATTCATTTTATCCATTTGAAGAAATCTAAAATTATTTATGAAAGGAATGTTTTTTAAGTTGGAGTTGGGAACTAGTGGCAAATCATTGGGTATTAACCAGTTTAGGAACAAAGTGCAGCTGAAACGAATGTTAACCCTGTTAGATTGTGTTTATTGTCAACAACAATACATCCTCCCCTGCCCCCCCCCCAAAAAAACTCTCCTGAGACACTGTTCTCAGATTTTCAGAAAAAAGTTTGAACAGTTATTTTGGATTTCTTATTTGGAAGATAATAATCTTGAGTTTGGTTAAAACATTTTCTTTCTTTTTTTTGTTGTTTTTTTGTTTTTTAACTTTTATTTTTCACATTTAAGTTCTCAATGCACCTGGAATTTTTTTTTTTTTTAAGATTTTTATTTTCATTTATTTGACAGAGAGAGACACAGCGAGAGAGGGAACACAAGCAGGGGGAGTGGGAGAGGGAGAAGCAGGCTTCCCGCAGAGCAGGGAGCCCGATGCGGTGCTCGATCCCAGGACCCTGGGATCATGACCTGAGCCAAAGGCAGACGCTTAACGACTGAGCCACCCAGGTGCCCTGGAATTTATTTTTGTATAAATTGTTTTTGTGGGGTTTTTTTCTTACTTTTGGTTAAAATATTTTCTGTGAGCAATCAACTCTTTTTATAGATTTATTTATTTGAGAGAGCGCGCACGAAGAGAGAGGAGGGGCAAAGGGAGAGGGAGAGAGAAACTCAAGCAAACTTTGTGCTGAGCATGGAACCCATGTGGGGCTTGATCTCCCCGCCCTGAGATCACGACCTGATCCAAAACCAAGTGTCAGATGCTTAATTGACTGTGCCACCTGTGTCTTTTCCATGACATTGTCCCTGCAGCATCTCCTCAGCAGTAGGAGCAAGCTGTACAGCTGTCATGAACACTTTAGGCACAACCTGATCAAGGCAAGAACTAGAGAATCTGGGGCTTATTATGGCCCAGGAAGGTGTGAGAACAGGCCAGGGTTGCCTCTCTTCCAGGGCGAGAGAAAGTGCGGTTGAGCAGAACAGATTCAGGTGAATCTATGCTGATGATCATGTTCTATTGTAGTAAAAGCTTTGGAGCTATGCAGGCCTAGTGTTCTACGTGATGTCAGGAAAATAACGTTAAGCCTTGGTTTCTTTCTCAAATGATTGTGAAGGTTATGTAAAGTTTTTTTATATAAAGTACCTAGCACATAATAGGTGCTCAAAAATGTTAATCTCACTTCTTCTATACTTCATATCTGGATGGAAAAGAGAATCTCTTTCTGCCTGTGTGGAGAAACTGGTGCTAGCTAGGAGCAGGTCAATGAAGAAACGGAAGCTGATAGGACTCTGATTCATCTCTTTTATGTACACCCGATGTTTAGGTCATCTACTCCTATAATTTCAGCTGTTACCTGAGTCTCTATAATGTTTAGCTACATCTTTTTGTTCCCAGTCTTTCTGTGATCTCTTACCAGCACATCACATTTAACCAGGCAAACTTTTTTGCATCCATATGTTATATAATCAGTGGATGCAGTCTCTGGCCCTGTCTTCTCTGTTCCCTTTGGCTAGGAGGCTTTCTCATTGTTCTTGTCCTTCCCAATTTTCATTCAAGGCTAATGAAGAAAGCAGGAGTGGGGCGTCTGGGTGGCTTAGTTGGTTGATCGGTGGACTCTTAGTTTTGGCTCAGGTCATGATCTTAGGGTCATGGGATTGAGCCCGACATTGGGCTCCACACTCAGCATGGTCTGCTTGAGATCCACCTCCCCCCATCTGCTTCTCCTCCTGCTCGCCTGCACGCACGCACGCCCTCTCTCTGTCAAATAAATAAATAAGCTATTAAAAAAAAGAAGAAAGCAGAAGTAACTCCTCACATCTCCCCAGGTAGTAGGCATTATTTTGAACAAACAAAATTCCTACCTTTAAGGAGCTTATAACAAGGTAATATGATGGTTACTGTTCATACTAAATGCAGATCGTGACTTTTATGCACTATTTTTTAATAATTTTATTTTTAAAAATAATGTTCACCTTTCAGTTTTTGCCATTTCTTTGCCATTTAAAACAGCTTCCTTAAGCCCTCTCCTTCCCTTTTTTATTATAGTAGGATTCTGTTATTCATTGAGCACCTACCTCTCCTTAGTAATTGTTTTATAAGCTAGAGACTGGTGAGGACTGTCCTTTGTTCAGGGTATGAGGAAGCAGAAGTGGACACATAGCATTGCTGCTCAGCTGTATTTGCTTCTGTAGGGTCTCCAGGAGCACCAGAAATCTCCCAGTGGGCACCAGATTCATTGGGGTGTGTGCTATTAAGTCTTATTCCATATATGGAATTTTATTGCTCCTCAAAAGAAAAACATGTTGAGACAGTAGTTTCTAAGAGTCAGACTTTGCCACAATTCCTTTTAGACCTAGTACCTCAGGCCTTTCCTAGCATAGATTTAAAATTCTTTCAGAAGCCCAAATTCTTTACAGGGACAGATGATTGATTAATTTTGGTCTGTGGAAAGAAAGGATCTTAAGTTAGTGCATTGCCCACAAACTAAATTAACTGACTGCCGATTTAAGCTTTGGGAAACTTAAAACATATTTAAGAATATCCCATCGGAAACCGAAGCCAGATATTTTCAGATGATGTACCAGCATAAGGAAATCTACAGCATGGGCCCCTTCAGTAATCCATCTCAGTTGAATAGTTTGTGGCTTAAGCAAGTATTTTTCCACTCTCCAGTTTACCACATCTTTCTTGGCATCAAATTACCTTTCTGCTTAATTCAAATCGTTAGTTTGACTGTTGGGCTAAATTCAGTTATGGAAGTAGTAATGGAAATTATACAGTGATGTTACTGCTGCATCATTCACATATGGTCATAGTATTTATGTCCTGATGATCTTGTTTTGTTTCCCTAAAGTTATGTTTTAAATTGGCTATGTACAGAGTGGGACCCATTAGCAAAACGGGAATCTGCATATGCATGACCCAATTTACTCTCAAGGGAGGAAATAAGTAATTTCTCTGTAATGGCCCTCAATTCCATACTAGGGAGGAGGTTGTTACTGGAATTCACATTTCACAGATACTTTCTGTGACCCTTCATAAATAAGGTAGGGAGAAAGACTTCCAGTTTTATCTTCCTTCTTTCCTTTCCCCTCTCGCCATTTGATCCTCGGGTGTGTGTTCTGGCATCTGGTTTGGTGGGTGTGACATACGGCTTTTTTTTCCTTTTAAGTTTTTATTTTAATTCCATTTAGTTAACATAAAATGTTATATTAGTTTCAGGTATACGGTATAGTGATTCAACACTTGCATACATCACTCGGAGCTCATGACAAGCGCACTCCTTAATCCCCGTTACTTACTTAACCCATCCCCCCACCCACCTCCCCTCTGGTGACCATCAGTTTATTCTCTATAATTAAGAGTCTACTTCTTGGTTTGTCTCTCTCTCTCTCTTATTTTTTTTTCCTTTGCTTGTTCGTTTCTTAAATTCCACATATGAGTGAAATCATATGCTATTTGTCTTTCTCTGACTTATTTTACTTACCATTATACTCTCCAGCTCCATCCATGTTGTTGCAAATGGCAAGATTTCATTCTTTTTAAGGCTGAATAATATTCCATTGTGTGTGTATATATATATATATATATATATATATATACACATCACATCTTCCTTATCGTTATCCATTCATCAATCTGTGGATCTTTGGGCTGCTTCCATATCTTGGCTACTGTAAATAATGCTACTATAAACATAGGGGTGCATGTATCCCTTTGAATTAGTGGGCTTTTTCTTTTATTTGGATAATATTATCTTTCCCATTTCCTCTTCCCTGCATCTAGCATTTCCATGCTACTTCTTTCATACTTCACACACATGGTCCCCTAGTGATTCCAAACACACATGGTCCCCTAGTGATTCCATTTGTTATATCGAAGAGAAAGAGACAGCACAAGCAGGGGGAGCAGCAGGCAGAGGGAGAAGCAGGAGCCTGACTTGGGGCTCTATCCCAGGACCTTGGGACCATGACCCAAGCCGAAGGCAGATGCTTAACTGACTGAGCCACCCAGGCGTCCCCCAAACACAATTTTAAGGTTCTGGTAACTTTAGATGAATTTGAAGGAGGAAAAGTGGGATAAGTAACTTTTCCTCAAATAAAACTGAAGTTTCTAATAATGCTTCAAAAAATGCAACCAATGTGTTATGAAAAAGAAACTGGTATATTTATGAAATCCTGTCTTTCTATTCAGGTCCTATACACAGTTATGCTTATTAGGAAGTGTAACAAAGGTGGAAAGCCATTCTGGGCTCCTACCTTTAAACTTTTTGTTTAACAGTCATTACTTGTCTCTCCAGTCTGTACTATTTGGGCAAGATGTAGGTAATTAATCTCCAATTTCCCTACAGGAAAATATCTTCTGCATGCATTTTTAATAAGGAATTTGCTAGCGTTTTTATTCTTGCAGAATATGAAAGGAATTCTTACATAGTACAGTAACTATGCATCTGTCTATGTTGATAGAAACTATTTGACAAATTTAAAAGCTTCCACACCATAGCCATAGTGACTGACTAGGTTTGATTGTTTTGCTCTCAGTTGCCCTATATTTTTCCTTACTTTTGGCCCATAGGATACCATTATTTAGGTTATTTTTATCTCCTAAAACTAATCAATTTAGGCTCTTTTTCTTTAAGATTATTTACTTGACAGAGAGAGAGTGTCCCCCCTCCAGAGCCTATACTCTTAACTACTGTGCTTTTTATGATCAGAATTCATCCCAAATGTTGATTCTGAGATAGCTACTTAACTAGGAAAATGTACAACTTTAGGGGACGAAACACTAAAAGTTTAGCAAGATAGTTACATACACAGCAAAATTCTGGAGACCTCTCTTCTTGTAATTTCCTCACTTTTTGGTAAATTTGACATTTTCATTTTTATTATTTTTTAAAATAACTTCTTAAAAAAGATTTTTATTTATTTATTTGAGAGACAGAGAGAGAGAGAGCAGGAGCAGCGTGGGAGGAGCAGAGAGAGAGGGAGAAGCAGACTCCCTGCAGAGAAGGGAGCCCAATGCAGAGCTCGATCCCAGGACCCTGGGATTACAACCCGAGCCAAAGACAGACGCTTAATGACTGAGCCACCCAGGCGCCCCTAAAGTAACTTTTTATCACAAAATAATCAAGTACTTTTAAAAATTCAATCAATAGGAGATTATATAAATTAAAGATTTCCCTTTCCCCAGGTTTTTTTTTTCTGTCCATGTAATTTTCTTTACTTTGGAACATTTTATAGGGTAAGACTTTATATTATTGTATTCTTATAGATGTACCTACATTATCTATTATAATAATGGTAAGCATTTCGTGTTCTCATAGTGATCACTTAGGGAGGTTTCAGAGAGCCATCTCATGTATGTTATGTGCTTCTATGATATTAAAATATTTACAGAGTGCCCAGTTCCTTTTGTGATTTAAAAAAATAGGGTTTGGGGCACCTGGGCTGTTGGTTAAGTGTCTGCCTTCAGCTCAGGTCATGATTCTGGGGTCCTGGGATCGAGCTCTGTGTTGGGCTCCCTGCTCAGTGGAGAGTCTGCTTCTCCCTCTCCCTCTGCTGCTCCCCTTGCTTGTGCTCTCTCTCTCTCTCTAATAAATAAATAAATAAAATCTAAAACAAATTTTTTTAAAATAGAGATAAATTTGTTTTAAAGCAAGGCAAGAAAAAAAGAAATCTTATATTTATTGTACTGAGGCTTACGGCAAAATTCCAGATTACTTTGGAGGGAAACAACTTCTGGTTTCTTAAGTACATGCCCAGTAGTGTATATATTTAAGGTGGCTTAATTAACCATTTCAGATGTAAAGATCCTAATGATATTTAATCATTCTTTAACTATTCTTCAATATAGACTTGAAATTAAAAAGAAACAAGTTGTATTGAAAAGGCCCATGTGGCCTTTGTTGTGGTGGTTTGTTTTACTTGGATTTATAGATTAAGGCTAAAGTCAGATTTGGGATAACCTGTGCAGGTATCTGGGGCGTGCACAGAGACAAGCCCTTTACCTGATTATATGCTATTATTTGAGGGCAGGAACGCTGTAGTATACATCTTACAGTGTCCTGTTCACAAATCATGTGATGTGTTTGATGCGTGAGTGAGATCTACGTTATGTCCTTTCTTTAACTCAGTTCTTTAAAAATATTCATTTATCCATTATCTTAGGAAGTTTGTGATCTGTGCTTTGGTAGTGATCTCAAACTCTGCTTTGAGGGAAAAGTCTTTTGTAGTTTTAAGGGCACTTCTTTCCTTTTGTACACTTACCTTGGTAGGTTTTCTTTTTTTAAAGATTTTATTTATTTGACAGAGAGGCAGCGAGAGAGGGAACACAAGCAGGGGGAGTGGGAGAGGGAGAAGCAGGCCTCCTGCTGAGCAGAGAGTCTGATGCGGGGCTGGATCCCAGGACCCTGGGATCGTGACCTGAGCCGAAGGCAGACGCCTAATGACTGAGCCACCCAGGTGCCCCTACCTTGGTAGCTTTTTAAGGAGGAATAATCCATAACAGCCAAGACTACCTTTTGTGGTGGCTGATAACCCTTAACTGAATATCACCAATCCTTCAACAGCTGATCACTGCTTTCCACCTTGAACCCTACACCTTTCCTATCTACTTACATTTCTTGGAATGTTTCATGTTACTCCTTCCCTCTATGCTGTAACCCCAGCCAAGGCTCACTCTTTTCCACCTTGTCTGTCTGAGGCTCTTTGTTTATCTTTAAAGATTGAGGTCTCCTGTGCGAACGTTTCCAGACTGACTCCATCCTATCCTCTTCTTTCAAAGTTAAGCGCTTGTTTCAGTTACCTTTTTTACTTTGTACATTTTATATCTATTTCTATAATAGTCCTTAATTATTTGTTCATTGGTAAAATATAGGAGTACTAATTACATGCTTGGTCTTTCTTTCCATCTTTGCTATTTAATGGCAGAGTGTCAAGTGGCAAGTTTGTGTTTTGTTTTGTTTTGTTTTTTTACCTTCTCTGAGACCTTGGTTTCCATTTGTAAAATGGGAGTGATGTACCTATCTCATAGGGTTGTTGTGAGATTAAATGGAATTATACACATAAAACATAACTCTTTTTGGGACACACAACATTAAATGAGTAGTGAGGATGGTGTTTGCATATTTCTATCTTCTTTTATATTTTGAACTTCTTGAAGACATGGAATGTGTTCTATTCAGCTTATGTTTCCCAGTATTTTGCCTCGAATAGGTTTGATCTGTAAGTGCTTATTCAATGGGAAAATGACTGTCCAACACCATGAGAGCTTTACACCTATTTTCTCTTATGTTCTTACTTCTGCACTTGTTGTTTTTCTTCCTTATTCCAATAAGTTATACTATAAAAAATACTTAGGATTTTTGTTCAGTGTGTTGTGTCTTCAGCACAAATAGAATTCTAAAAAACATCTATTTTAGCCTTTAATAAGAATTATTTACCAATAATATAAATTAAAACATGCTGTGTTCATATTAGAATGGGGTTTCATGACTTGAGGGTCTTAGGAGTTCAATATCTTGCCACAGTTTTGGATGTATGAAGTACATAAGTTCTTGCAGAGTGAGAATTATTTTATGTGAGAACAAGGAATCACATTGTCTCTTGGGGAGAGTATGGATGACTGAGAAAGAAGACAAGAGAAAAATAACTGGGCATTTCTATTTTTGCATGAGGCTGGGGAGCCCGACATATGAGTTTTCAGAGATTTCCAGTTTTATTATTTTTTTTTTAGTTTTTATTTAACTTCCAGTTAACATACAGTGTTTATATAGTTTCAAGTGTACAATATAGCAATTCAGTAATTCCATACATCACTCAGAGCTCAGCACAACAAATCCCCATCACCTATTTCACCCATCCCCACCCCATCTTTCTCTGGTAACCATCAGTTTGTTCTCTTATAGTTAAGAGTCTCTTTCTTTGTTTGTCCTCCCCCCTTTTCCCTTTGCTCATTTGTTTTGTTTCTTAAATTCTACATATGAGTGAAATCATGTGGTATTTGTCTTTCTCTGACTGACGTATTTGACTTAGCACAATACTCTCTAGCTCCATCCATGTCATTATAAAAGGCAAGATTTCATTCTTGTTTATGGCTGAGCAATATTCCATTGTGTATATTGTGTGTGTGTGTGTGTGTGTGTGTGTATCTCACACATCTTCTTTATCCATTCATCGATCAATGTATACATGGGCTGTTTCCATAATGTGGCTGCATCGCTGCTATAGACATCAGGGTGCATGTATCCCTTTGAATTAGTATTTTTGTGTTCTTCCAGTTCTTATTTTTAACCCACATAAAAAAGGGAGGCATCTCCTACTGAAGAACCATTATGGTTCATATGTGTATGCTTTCCTACTCATTCCAGGCATCCTCTTTGCATTGTTGCTGAGATAGTATTTATTTCACACTTTTCTACTGTTGGGATTTCCACCAACAGAAAATAAAAACATAATTGTAAAATTAGAGCACTGAGGCATTTATGAAGGATGGTATGTATAATATCAAAACATTTTATTCACTCACTGAACATTTCAGCAGAATAATCCAAGTTTAAGAATAATTCCAACAATTTTCTCCACTGTTAAGGGGCTATGTTACTGCTTGAATTTTCAGCTTTATTTTGCTCTGTGTCCTTTGTGTGACAGGCTTATACATTCAAGAACGATGGTACTGAGAGGACCTTTTTTCCCAGAGCCCTGGTCTCCTTTGTGAGCTTTATCTCATTAGCCCTCCCAGTAGTTGTGTGGCGTGTATAGATCAGACTCAGAAAGGCACAATGGTCTATTTCTGAATTCCCACCACATGTAATCCATTATGCTATATGATAATACCCTTGGGAGGAGGTCTTAGCCAGGTTTGTACACTTAATTCATTTAATAAACACTTACTGAGAACCTGCTTTTTGCCATGTACCATGCTAATTTCTGAACCTGGTGAAATGATTGTCAAAGTCTGCACTAGGTAATAACAGTAGTATCTCAAATTGGTATGGCTTCTACAATTTCTAAAATCCTGTTCCATACTTTAATTCATTTAATCTTCACAATAACCCCCTAAGGATAGGCTTTCCCTACAAAGAAACTGAAATCTAAAGAAATGGAATTGAGACACTTGTGTGATTATCACCAGTTCTGAAGGGATGGACATTGAAGCATGATATATTCCAAAAAGTAATAACTTTCTTTTGAACAATTATATTCTTGGGTGCCTGGCTGGCTCCGTAGGTAGAACATGTGACTCTTGGTCACAGGGTCATGAATTCAAGCCCCACACTGGGCATGGAGCCTACTTAAAAAAAAAATAATAATAATAAGTGACAAGTTGTATTCTTAAATCATGCTTTTCTTTCTTTTTTTTTTTAAAGATTTTATTTATAGATTTTATTTATTTGACTTAAATCATGCTTTTCATTTAGTTTTAGCTTGGCTAGGGCTACTGCACCACTCGTCTAACCACCCTCTCCCCGTGCCAGTCGCTGCTGCCATGGCCGTGACAAGGAAGGGGACAGTGGCTTTGACTGCTTCTGATGGCTGAGAAGGCAGCATTTGCTTTCAGAGGAGGGGCCCTAGTGAGTTAAATATTGATCTCTGATAGGAAAGGTGAATTACAAGGTCAAAGGACTCTGGCCTGGGTTTTTAAAATATGTTAAGGTAAAGTAGTAGTAATAAAATGTATCCTTCTGCAGGATTGTTAGCCAGCCAGTTACAATTCTACACTATCTAAAAAACCAAACTGAAAGTTGAGGATGTACTCAGGAAAAGATGACATGGGTTTTTAGCCATGGCTTTGCCACAGACTGTGACTTGGAAGAAGTTTTATTATGTCTTTGAGCCTCTTTTTTTCTTAGGGTTTCAGTTTCATAGCTTTAAAAATGAACAGGTTGGACTGAATTATCACTAAGGTGTCTTCTAGCCCTAAAATTTTCTAAGTTATTTATTTTTAGATTAGTGTTTGTCCCCAGGACACTCTGGATGAATGTGTGCGTGCGTCTGTGAGAGTGTATGTTTATGTAGGAGGCCAAACATAACACACTTGAAATTTATAGCTATTTCATTAATTTCTAAATATGGTAATTTATTTCAGCTATATTGAGCATACGTCTGTAATTCATGTGTACTTACTACATTGGTGAATCTTTCTCCTTTCCTGGAATAATCTCCGAGAGAGAGAGTGGAGGGTTTAGCATGCGTAAAGATGAATATAATCTCAAGATAAACACTCTTACTGATTATAGGAAGCTAATAATAATGCAGATTGACTGTCAATTGCAAGGGCAAACCCTCACATGTCCAAAGCTGCTCTATAATATTACCTCAATGGAGTTTTGGAATTATATACAGATACCTCTAGAATGATGGTATTTTTCAGTTTCATCATTATTCTCACACCTCAAATTTACTCTGGCTCATTAAGAATGAAGTGGAAGTAAGTGGGGGGAATGGGAAGATGTTGGTCAAAGGCTACACACTTCCAATTATAAGGTGAATGAGTTCTGGGGATCTGTTATTTAGCATGGTAACTGTAGTTAACAATACTGTATTACATACTTTAAAGTTGCTAAGAGAGTAGATCTTAGATTTTTCTCTCCACAAAAAAATTGTAATAATGTGAGGTGATAGATTTGTTAACTAACCCTATGTGGTATTCATTTTCGAATCATTTGAATCATTTTGTAAAATGTCCATCAATTTGGATTTGTCTCTTGCTTTATCATGAATAGACTGTTTATGTGTTGTTAGCAAGAATGCCAGAGAAGTGATGCTTCCCTTTCATGGTCTGTGGGAGCGTTGGGTGCATGACATCAATATGTCTCAATACCAGTATTATAAATTTTGACTTCTGTTGGATTTCTTCACATAACATTACTGTTTTTCCCTTTGTAATTAATAAATATTAATTAATTAATTAATTGAGACTGGAAATATCCTGTTACTCTTTAAACTTTCACCTGTTACTCTTTAAACTTTTCACTAATTTTAACATTCATCAGTGGGCCTTGCCTGCAACAATTATTACTGTAGTGGTCTAATGATGATTTTCAATTTCTCTCATTCCTTTGACACTTGTTAATAGGAATTGTTCAATAAGAGCTGTCCCACTCCTATTTATTTATTCAATTTATTTATTTATTCAATTATTTATTTATATCAGTAGGGACTCAGGGATATTTACTTTATAGGTTATAATTCCATGCCACTATTATTTATTTTGAGGCTCAAATGTTCCAACTTTTGTCTTCATTACCTTTTAATTAAAACAATAAATTATCAGTGAATACAGTTGTTTGATGTGGATTGAGGAATGTATTTGCACTATATAGCACAGCATTCACCAGCTGATTTCTTTCTTTTTTTTTTTTTTTTTAAGATTTTATTTATTTATTTGACAGAGATAGACACAGTGAGAGCTGGAACACAAGCAGGGGGAGTGAGAGAGGGAGAAGCAGGCTTCCCGCCGAGCAGGGAGCCTGATGTGGGGCTCGATCCCAGGACCCTGGGATCATGACCTGAGCGGAAGGCAGACTATTAACGACTGAGCCTCCCAGGCGCCCCTCACCAGCTGATTTCTTTTTTTTTTTTTTTTAAGATTTTATTTATTTTTTATTTTATTTTATTTATTTTATTTTATTTGACAGAGACACAGTGAGAGAGGGAACATAAGCAGGGGGAGTGGGAGAGGGAGAAGCAGGCTTCCCGCCGAGCAGGGAGCCCGATGCGGGGCTTGATCCCAGGACCCTGGGATCATGACCTGAGCCGAAGGCAGACGCTTAACGACTGAGCCACCCAGGCGCCCCACCAGCTGATTTCTAAGTCTAACAATTCTCAGTCTACTACAACTGACTCCTTAGCTTAGTTACATAAGAATGAGGAAAAGAACATGAACACGTCTTCGTCTTTTCTCCTCTTCCTGAACTCAGTTAATTCTGCCAATTTGGTCAGAAAATCCCTAATGACAACAAAAGCTTGGCAGTTACGAATAGCAGTTCTTTTATACGATAAAAAAAATTACAAAGTCTTTAAAGATATGGAAACTTGGATGGCATTCTCCTTCCCCAGTGGTAACTCTGACTGGATGTGCAGGATGGAGTGCTTGCTGACCCCTCCAACACAGCTATTGTGCTTGGTTAATATTGTGTTTCCGTCTATAGTTATCACTTAGGTGCTGATCTAAACAAACCATCCGGTGTGTCCAGCTAGTCCAGGACACATCCACTTAGCAACAAAAATATGGACAAGGATTTCCTTGAGCTTCAACAGCTAGAATTTTTTTTTTTTTGGTCTAGTAGGAAAATGTTACTTTATTAGTATTTTTATTAAGTATTTTTCCGTTATTTCATTTTATTTGTTTTTGTAACATCCAATTATATGTAACATTTTATTTGTATTTCCCTTATAGCATTTATCATGTTTTGTTTTTTATAATTTCTACTTTATTAATTGCTCTTTTGAGGGGTACATATTTTCTCTTTTCAACTAAACAATGTGAGGACAAAATCTGTATATCAGACATTTTGAATATCCTACATGTTTTATACATAAGAGACAGTTCTTTGTTGATGAAAAGGGGTAAACATGGTTTTTAAGATGAAAAAAATTCTTATCATTAATGTTAGGAATAAATAAAAGCTTACTGAGTTTATTGAAGCAAGGATTTTCTTTACTGATGGAGGAATGTTTTAATCCATTATTGACCTCTCACAATAGGATTAATTTTTTATGACACTGCAAAAGCTAATTGTGCGCCCATAAGCCATGTGTTTAAATTGGTAATAGTTTGGGCGCCTGGGTGGCTCAGTTGGTTAAGCGACTGCCTTCAGCTCAGGTCATGATCCTGGAGTCCCGGGATCGAGTCCCGCATCGGGCTTCCTCCTCGGCAGGGAGTCTGCTTCTCCCTCTGACCCTCCTCCCTCTCATGCTCTCTGTCTCTCATTCTCTCTCTCTCAAATAAATAAATAAAATCTTTAAAAAAAATTGGCAATAGTTTATTAAGGAGAATTTTGTTCTAGTGGCAGATTAGTTTTAGTAGCAAATTTAGCTGAGAAGAACCTCAACTAAGATCATACATACAGAATTTATGTGATAACTTTCAGTATACACAGGGAGTGACCATGTCCCACATATTCAAAAGGCATATAACAATGTTGAGCAAAGATCCTTTATTCAAATATTTACAAAAGCCTTAATCTGTAGCTATTAGCAACAATTTTTTTTAAAGATTTTATTTTTAAGTAGTCTCTACACCCAACATGGGTCTTAGACTCACAACTCTGAGATTAAGAGTCATATCCTCCACTGACTGAACCAGCCAGGCATGCCCCACCATTAGCAACAATTTTTAACTGGATTTTCTTACCCAAGCCATAAATATTTGTCATGATTCAACAGGACAGGGAAATTAGGACTACAAAAATATATGTTTTTTTTTTTTTAAGATTTTTTATTTATTCATTTGGGAGAGAATGAGATAGAGAGAGCATGAGAGGGGGAAGGGTCAGAGGGAGAAGCAGACCCCCTGCCGAGCAGGGAGCCCGATGCGGGACTCGATCCCGGGACTCCAGGATCATGACCTGAGCCGAAGGCAGTCGCTTAACCAACTGAGCCACCCAGGTGCTCTATATCTGTATTTTTGACAGAATTTTTCATACATCATCTAACCAGTATTTATTAGTGCATCTTCTGTGTGTTAGTGATCACTGCTATGAACACTATCAATGTACTGCCAAATTTTGACTAATGTGTAAAATTCGTTTGTGCAATAACTAAGCATGCATATTGTTATAGTGATGCCATGTAGAGTGGGGTACAAGTTGCTCTAAAAGGTTAAAAGGAAATGTAATGTCAAGCCAGGGTCACAGAACGATTGTGTATGTACTAGAAAAATATATGAATTTTGGGACACTTGGGTGGCTCTGTTGGTTAAGCGTCTGTCTTTGGCTCAGGTCATGATCCCAGGGTCCTGGGATTGAACCCCATGTCAGACTCCCTGCTCAGTGCGGAGCCTGCTTCTCCCTCTTCCTTTGCAGCTCCCCCTGCTTGTGCTGTCGCTCTGTCTCGCTGTGTCAAATAAATAAATAAAATCTTTTTTAAAAGATGAAAAAGAATTAGTATTAAAGTTGCATAATAATCCCATTCTGTAGCTCATTTTTGTTCAATGCCTACTACCTTCCAGGCAGGCTCTCAAACAATTTACTTTTATTTTATTAGTTAATCTTATTTAATCCGCTCAGTTTTCAGTAAAATTGGCATTAGGGTTAATATTAGAGTTTTATGGATTAGAAATTGAAATTGAGAAGTGAAATTATTTGTCCAAGTCACAAAGTTTATAAATGACAGAACTGAAATTCACATCTGGTCAATTTAAACTAAAATCTTAGACTCCGTCCACTAAACTATACTCCCACCTAAGTATATTATATTAATTGTACACACACACACATACACACTAATATTCAGTACCTACAATGCTCAAGCCCTGGCCCAGGTACCTTTCATACATTATCTCATTTAATACCCACAACAGCCCTTGGGGGGTTAGTCTTTTTTGTTTTATAAATGAGGAAACCGAGGCCCAGAGGTTAATTATGTGCTTCAAACCTTCCAAAAAGCAAATGTAATAAAAAGACTTGAATGGAGAGTATTTGACTTTAAAGTGTATTGCTCTGCTTTTATACTTTAATGATTTTACAAAGATGATCCAAAGGGCATCAATTGTAGGTTAATGCAAATGCATTCTAGGGTGTGAGCTGTGGATCTAAGATAATTCCATACTGATACTCCATTTTTTTCAGCGTTTATTAAATAGTGACTTTCCCCCATTGTTGTCTTGTTTCTGCTATTGAATCTATGTCTGAAATTACTTTTCTAATCCATTTTTATTAACTGATAGCATGTATTTAAAAGTTAACTTTAATATTATTTATTATAGAACACATGCTTATTATAAGAAGGTCAAACATTATAGGAACAGTTAACTTCAAAAATAGAAATCCTGGGACGCCTGGGTGGCTCAGTGGTTCAGCGTCTGCCTTCGGCTCAGGTCATGATCCCAGGGTCCTGGGATCGAGCCCCGCGTCGGGCTCCCTGCTCGGCGGGAAGCCTGCTTCTCCCTCTCCCACTCCCCCTGCTTGTGTTTCTGCTCTTGCTATCTCTGTCTCTGTCAAATAAATAAATAAAATCTTAAAAAAAAAAAAAAAGAAACAAAAATAGAAATCCCTATAATTGCAATGCAGATGTAACTGCTATTAACTGATTGGCGTAGTTTCTTGCTCCCTTTATGGACATACTGAATATATATATATATATAATTTTTTAAATATAAAACTGAGAACTTGCTTTTGGCACTTAGCAACTCTGATACCCTTAGTTTGGCCCTTAGTTTTATAGTGTATGAGTCATTTTATGGTATTTTAAAAAATATGGTAGGGTTCATTTTTTTCCTAAAAAAACCTAGCCTCTACTTTAATATTTCAGCAGGAGACTAAGAAGCAATATAAATTATTCCTAACCAGCCTGTTTCTTCTTACACAAATTGCCTTTCTCATTGCCTCTGTTTCAATGGAAATAAAATTAAATGAAGTCCTATCTTTCTATTTTTTCTAATCCTATAGGTGGTCAAGACTTTTCTACTGTTGTCAGCAGTCTTCTCTGCTTTGTATGCAAGCAGAAGGGTCTGAAACAGATTGGAAT
The DNA here is from genome assembly GCF_029215605.1 of Mirounga angustirostris. Taxonomy (NCBI): domain Eukaryota; kingdom Metazoa; phylum Chordata; class Mammalia; order Carnivora; family Phocidae; genus Mirounga; species Mirounga angustirostris. Next base: position 16,959,157 of record NW_026991724.1, on the reverse strand, counting down.
GTTGTTTCACATAAAGCAATACTTTTTTTTTAATTAGGGGAGGGAGAAGTACTAAAAGTGGAAATGACTTATAACAACAGAGATACACCATAGAAAGTAAACATAAATCTTAATACCAAAAGGAAAAGAAAAATATGTAATTTGAAGTAATTTTTCAGATACAGTGTCTCCCAGGTTTTGGATTAGTTATATAAAGGATTTTAAACACAGATACTTTATGGCACTTTCCACAGGGAAGTTTGCTGGTAGCTATCTTCCTTACAAAAACATTTAAAGATGCAAGCCTAAGTTGTTTGAAACTTATTTTTTTAAAGATTTATTTATTTATTCATTTATTTGACAGAGACACAGTGAGAGAGGGAACACAAGCAGAGGGAGTGGGAGAGGGAGAAGCAGGCCTCCTGCTGAGCAGGGAGCCTGATGCAGGGCTCGATCCAGGACCCTGGGATCATGACCTGAGCCGAAGGCAGACACTTAACGACTCAGCCACCCAGGTGCCCCTAAAACTTGTTTTTTATAAAAAGTTGAAAAGCTTGCATACTATTTTCTAGCTTGAGGAAACATTCCAAAGAAAATCACTTTTTAAATTCACTTAAATATTTACTTTATAAATGACCCACAACTAGTTTTACCATGTAAGATTAGTAGTTAGAGAAAACTACCAAGGAGAAATTATATAGTAAACAATTCAAAAACCCAAATTATTTCAATCTAGCTTTTTGTTCTATGCTTATATATAAGTGTGAAAGCTAATACTTTTGTATAAAAGTAATAGATATCCATGTTAGAATTTGATTGAAGCCTAAAAAATGTATCTTTTCTTGCCAGTTTGCATAAATTTATTATAAAAGGCCATAATTTAAAAATCCTGAAATTTTAACGGCTGGACACAATTTCAGAGCTACTTTATTTCTGGCTTATTTGGACTCATTCCACTGCAGCTCAGAGGTTCCAGAAGAAACTTGAGTTCTCCTTGTCATTCCAATAGTAATTTGAAATCCTTGAAAAAGATAGGTCAACTTTTATTGCCCATTGGGTTTAAGGCCTTGGGTTAAAATGGAGAAGGAGGGCGCCTGGGTGGCTCAGATTGTTAAGCGTCTGCCTTCGGCTCAGATCATGATCCCAAGGTCCTGGGATCGAGTCCCACATCGGGCGGGGAGCCTGCTTCTCCCTCTGCCTCTCTCTCTGTCTCTTATGAATAAATAAATAAAATCTTTAAAAAAAATAAAATGGAGAAGGAAAGATGAGTAATGAAATGAATTGAAAATCTCAGAACCAATATAAACTACAGTTATTTTTTTTTTAACCAGAAAATACTGAAATCACATATTATAAGCACATGTACTGCTTCTGAGGACATGCTTGGGTTCTTTATTGGGAATATTTTCCTCCTGGTGACTGGCATGGACAAATGAGCTAACTTCACAGGGTTAAATGATAAGGCAATAATGGTAAAATGAGTATGACTTTGGAAATGATGGTACAGCGAATCCGAAGAAGTGTAACTCAAATTTGTATTAGATCTGAGGTTCAGGTGATCATCATGTAATTCCTCACTGACACAACCTCACAAATCACTCCTCCTATGTCTTCAGACAAAGAAAGTATAAAGAGACATGGATTTTCTGTTTTTAAAGAGAAAAAAAGTAGGGTTGCCTGGGTGAATCAGTCAGTTGAGCATCTTCCCTAGGCTTGGGTCATGATCCCAGGGTCCTGGGATCAAGTCCTGCATCCGGTTCCTTGCTCAGCAGGGAGCCTGCTTCTCCCTTTGCCTGCTGCTCTCCCTGCTGTGTGCGCACTCTCTCTCTCATAAATAAATAAATAAAATCTTAAAAAAAAACCAAACAGGGGCGCCTGGGTGGCTCAGTCGGTTAAGCGGCTGCCTTCGGCTCAGGTCATGATCCTGGAGTCCCTGGATCGAGTCCCGCATCGGTCTCCCTTCTCGGCAGGGGGTCTGCTTCTCCCTCTGACCCTCCCCCCTCTCATGTGCTCTCTCTCATTCTCTCTCTATCTCAAATAAATAAATAAAATCTTAAAAAAAAAAAAAAAACCAGGGCGCCTGGGTGGCTCAGTTGGTTAAGCGACTGCCTTCAGCTCGGGTCATGATCCTGGAGTCCCGGGATCGAGTCCCATATCGGGCTCCTTGCTCAGCAGGGGGTCTGCTTCTCCCTCTGACCTTCTCCCCTCTCATGCTGTTTCTCTCTCTCTCGCTCTCTAATACATAAATAAATAAAATCTTTAAAAAAAAAAAAAAAAAAAAAAAAAAAAAAAAAACCAAACACACAAAACGATGTTCCTTCCATAGTTGGAAGCCCTCCATAACTCCCCTTCACCCATTTTGCCCCTCCCCCATCCCCCTCCCCTCTGGCAACCATCAGTTTGTTCTCAGTATTTATAGGTCTGATTCTGCTTTTTGTTTATTTATTCATTTGTTTTGTTGTTTTAGATTCCACATATAAGTGAAATCATACGGTATTTGTCTTTCTCTGTCTGACTTACTTCACTTAGCATAATACCCTCTAGGTCCATCTATGTTGTCCCAAATGGCAAGATCTCATCCTTTTTTGTGTGTGGCTGAATAATACTCCATTATAGATATATCTATCTATCTATAGACAGATAGATAGATAGATAAATAGATAGATCTCACATTTTCTTTATCCATTCATCTATCAGTTGACATTTGGATTGCTTCCATTTTCTTTTCTTTTTTTTTAAGATTTTATTCATTTAACAGAGAGAGACACAGCAAGAGAGGGAACACAAGCAGGGGGAGTGGGGGAGAGAGAAGCAGGCTTCCCATGGAGCGGGGAGCCCTATGTGGGGCTCGATCGCAGGACCCTGGGATCATGACCTGAGCTGAAGGCAGACGCCCAATGACTGAGCCACCCAGGCGCCCGCTTCCATTTTCTATTGTAAATAATGCTGCGCTAAACATGGGGGTGCATCTATCTTTTCAAATTAGTGTTTTTTGGGATTTAGTTTTCTTTGGGTAAATACTCAGTAGTGGAATTATTGGATCATATGGTAATTCTATTTTTAATTTTTTGAGGAACATCCATACTATTTTCCACAGTAGCTGTACTAATTTACGTTACCTCCAGTAGTACATAAGGGTTCATTTTTCTCCACATCCTTACTAACATTTGTTATTTCTTGTCTTTTTGATTCTAGCTATTCTGATGGGTGTAAGTTGTTATGTCATTGTGGTTTTGGTTTGCATTTTCCTGATGATTAGTGATGTTGAGCATCTTTTCATGTGTCTTTTGGCCATCTGTATATCCTCTTTGGAAAAATGTCTGTTCAGGTCCCCTGCCTATTTTTAATTGGATTATTTGGGGGAAGTGGTTTTTGGTGTTGAATTTTGTAAATTCTTTATATATTTCAGATGTTAACGCTTTATCAGATGTATCAATTGAAAATATCTTCTCCCATTCAGTAGGTTGCCTTTTCATTTTGTTGATTGTTTCCTTCACTGTGCAAAAAACTTTTTATTTTGGTGTAATCTCAATAGTTTATTTTTGGTTTTGTTTCCCTTGCCCTAGGAGACAGCTAGAAAAATGTTGCTGTGGTTGATGTCAAAGAAATTACTGCTTATGTTCTCTTCTAGGAGTTTTGTAGTTTCAGGTCTCACACTTAGGTCTTTTTTTTTTTTTTTTTTTAAGATTTTATTTATTTTGACAGAGAGAGAGAGATAACGAGAGAGGGAACAAAGCAGGGGGAGTGGGAGAGGGAGAAGCAGGCTTCCCATGGAGCAGGGAGCCCAATGCGGGACTCGATCCCAGGACCCTGGAATCATGACCTGAGCCGAAGGCAGATGCTTAACAGACTGAGCCACCCAGGCGTCCCATCACGCTTAAGTCTTTAATCCAAAATAAAATACAGATTATTGGGCTTTATGCTGTACTTTCTATACTACTGGTTTAGATACTGATTGGCTAGAAAGATGTTGATGCTAATGCTAACAATGAAAACAATGCACGAGAGGATTAGGGATAACGAAGACTAGTTGACAGTTGGATATGGTGGTTTTGAAGGATTGGGACAGCACCTAAGTGGAAGGGATCTAGCATGGAAAGTTGAGGGGGACTAGAGGAAAGTGAGAAGAAAGTGCAAAAATTGGAGCCTTGGGGAGCAGCTACATTGTAGATATAGGAGGAAAAACAAGGCATTAGAAAATAAAAGGACAGAAAGGGATAAAAAACAGTTGATAGAGTGTACTGTCAGATGTTGGAATGGGCAAGAATAAGGACTGAGAAATTTAGATTGGGTGAGTAAGAAAACATTAGTGACTCTTCAGAATGCAGTTTTATTCAGAAGAGGTTAAGGAGCAAAAGGAGAAAATAAAAACAGCAAGCATAAACTTTTTTCTTTTTTTTCCCAAAATGTGGTAAAGAGAGGAAGGAATCAAGCTGGGAATTAGTAAGATCAAAGCATGGCTTTTAAAGTTTGGGCAACTTGGTACTATTTTAGGTCAGTATTTCTGTGGAGTACTTGTGTCTTGTAAGTCACCTGTCTCTTTTGCTTTTCTTTCTCTTCTCTCCAGCCCTTTAACAGTAGAATGTCGTCTTCCTCATCTATACTCACTCCCTTGGTGATCGTGCTGGTAGTCTTCCATTTGCCCCTGTAGGTTCACTCTTCCTTCTCTACCTGCTTTCTTTCCCAGGAGGCTGACCTGCAGGAATTACATCAACAAGCTTCTTTGACCTTTGGCTTTTGTAGAGTTTGGCCAATGTAGAGTCCAAACAGGACACTGGAGGGAAAGAAGGAGGAAAGTGAAATTGGAGCATTTATCCCCTTGGCTCCAAACTGGCTGAATTGACTGAAGGTCACTGCTCCTCTTGAGTCAGTCCCCTACAGGACTCCCCTGGGTCTGGTAACCAACCACTTCCTCTCCTGGTCCCTTTAGGCCTAGGTGTGTAAACAGGATATCACACTCTGTTTTCCCTTGTAGTTTCCCTAACATCTTGCCCACACCTTTATAAATTGTCTCTTTATTAATCCTGTGCATTCATTTGCTGCTGGGACTCTGACTGATACAGTGATCTTTTCCAGTTTCATGGCTTTAAATGTCAGCCATACACCAATTCCTCCCAAATTTATAGCTCCAGTTAAGACCTGTCTCCTAAACTGCAGACTCATGTATCTGGCTGCCAGCTAGATTTGGTTGTTTAACATAGGTCTCAACTTACTGATCTTTCTTCCTAAACCTCTTGATGTCATCTCCATCCTTCTGGTTGTTTAGGGCAAAGATCTCAAAATCATCCTCAGTTTCTCCCTTTTTCTCACCCCCCCCCCATTTCTATCTGTCAGAATATCTAAGTAGGTCTACCTTTAGTAGAGAATCTCACCACTTCTCACCAACCTCCATTCCTGCCACCCTGGTCTCACTATCGTAATCTTTCACTTCTAATAATTGGTCTTCCTACTTTTTACCTTTGCCCTCTTTCACTCTATTTTCCATATAGTAGGGAAAATGATTAAAATACAAGTTAGATCATGTCACTTCTCTGCTTAAAACCTCTCTATGTCTTACCACTTCAGAGTAAAAGCCAAAAGTCCTTACAATGACCTCAAAGTCCCAACATTATCGGCCTCCTACCCCCATTATCTCTGTGCCCCCATATTCTACTCTTTCTCCCTCGATTACCCTGTGCTAGGCACACTGGCTTTCCTTACTGCTTTAACACTCTTCTCCCTGTCTGTAACGCTTCTCCCAGATATCCACATGACTGATCCTCCACCTCCTAATTTAAGTCTTTGTTCAAACATCTTCTTAATGAGGGTTACCTTAACCACCTTATTTAAAATTGCAAATTGACCCCCCTGTGGTACTCCTGATCTGCCTTCCCCTACTGTTTTTTTCCCCTAACACTTAACATCTTATAACCTATTATATAATTTACTTATTTTTTCTTTTTTTTTTAAAAGATTTTATTTATTTATTTGACAGAGAGAGACACAGTTAGAGAGGGAACACAAGCAGGGGGAGTGGGAGAGGGAGAAGCAGGCTCCCCACTGAGCAGAGAGCCTGATGTGGGGCTCGATCCCAAGATCCTGGGATCATGACCTGAGCCGAAGGCAGACACCTAATGACTGAGCCACCCAGTGGCTACTTATTTTTTTCTTATCTTTTAATTATCATGCAGTAAAATTGCCCTTTTTCCCCTCTAATGGCGTACAGTTCTGTGAGTTTTAACACATGTACAAATTATTATGACCATCACCACAATTCTGATACAGGACAGTTCCATGCTCCAAAGAATGAATCACATCTTCCCCATTCCTAACCCTGGCAACCACTGATCTGCTCTTAATCATATATTTTTGTCTTTTCAATAATGAGATCATGTAGTATGTAACCTTTCACCACTGGCTTTTACTCAACATAATGCCTTTGAGATTCCTCTAAGTTGCTCAGTGTATCAGTAGTTCATTACTTCTTAATCACCAAGTAGTATTCTATTCTGTGGCTGTACTACAATTTATTCAGTCACCCACTGAAGGAATTTTGGGTTGTTTCCAGTTTGGGCACTTACAAATAGAGCTGCTAAAAACATTTACATATAGGCTTTTATGTGACCGTAAGTTTTGTTTCTCCAGAATATAATTTACTTACTAATCACATTTATCTCTTTTTTTTGCATTCTTTGTTTGTGGATTTATTATTCTAAGTTTCTAAAACAGTTCTGGCATGTACCAGGAGCTCAGTAAATTAGTGAATATGCAATGTTACTGTAAAATGGAAAGGTATAGGGACACCTGAGTGGCAGAGTCGGTTGGGCACCCTACTTGGTTTCCACTTGGATTGTGGTCTTGGGATCAAGCCCCGCCTCAGGCTCCGTGCTTGGCACACAGTCTGCTTAGATGCTCCCTCTGTTCCTCCCCTCCGAGAATGTGCATGCGCGTGCTCTCTTTCAAATAAATAAATAAATCTTAAAAAAAAAAAGGAAAGGTATAGTGAAACCATAATCACTCTGAATACATTCAGGGTTTATGTTGACAATCCCTAGACTGTGCAGTTTCCTTAAACCCCAAATGACAGGATACTTGAGCTGAAAGACACCTGCAAGTTGAGAATGTGAAAGGCTTTTTACTGAAAGTAAAGTAATTCCTCCCTAATGTTTCTGGTGACCATCTATCGGATTCCTGATGGAGGAGGAGCTTGGGATGAGGTTGAGGAGAAACCTCGTGGGAGAATACTTTAACAGTGATGTCACCATAATTCATTTGTGAGTGAAATGACAAGCCAGCTCTTTCACAATCAGGATAACCCAGAGACAAATTTGTTTGCAAAAGCTGGGGAAAATAATGGCACCATTCTCCCACATTGTCTGACCATTAGTTTCACTTAAGCTCATAGTATAGGCCACCAGATTAGGTAAGAAAAAGATAAGTGTTAGAGATAAAGAAGAAAATAATGATTATATGAAGGGTCGATATTTGGGAGGGGAGGGGATTGATTTGCTAGAATACTTGTGTTTACAGCCCTAAGTTATGTTTACACTATGAAGTATCTTTTAAAAGCCACATAAAAAGACATTCAGCTCAAAATCAGATGCTGCCTAATGCCCCAAACCAGGATCACAGGGTACCTCATTAAAATACATGGACCTCCTATAAACCTGTTCATTAGAGTATGGAATTCAGTAAGAATCAGTTGGATCTTGGATCCCATCCAGTGCATTATAGTTTTTGAAGGCTCAACAAGATTTCAGTTTAAGGTGGTTCCATTTTTAAAGTTTGAAAAATGGGTGCCTGGGTGGCTCAGTTGGTTGAGCGATGGCCTTCGGCTCAGGTCATGATCCTGGAGTCCCGGGATCGAGTCCCGCATCGGGCTTCCCACTCAGCGGGAAGTCTGTTTCTCCCTCTGATCCTACCCCCCTCATGCTCTCTCTTTCTCATTCTCTCTCAAATAAGTAAGTAAAATCTTTTTTAAAAAAGTTTGAGCAAGGTTTCAGAATAAGTTTTCTTCATTTCTTAAGTTTTTCAGGGGGGGTATAAGTTATATGGACTCATAAGAATTTCAAATATATAGAACTGTATAAAGAAAAGAAGGCGATCCTACACCTACATATAAGCACTATTGATATTTTGATGAAAATCCTTCCAGACATCTTTCCACATGTGTGAACAGTACATGTATATGTTTTTGTCACTCTCATGAAAAGGGGTTATAGTGATGCTCTTAGGGTGAGGGGAAGACTCATTTTTTTTTTTTTTAAGATTTTATTTATTTGACAGAGAGAGCACAAGCAGAGGGAGAGAGAGGGAGAAGCAGGTTTTCTGCTGAGCAAGGAGCCTGATGTGGGACTCGATCCCAGGACCCTGGGATCATGACCTGGGCCAAAGGCAGCCGCTTACCTGACTGAGCCACCCAGGCGTCCCAACTGTATCATTTTCAATAAGAGTGATCAGTACATAGAAGAAAGGAAATTAACTTCAACATCTAAGCACCTAAAACAGTGCAAACATCAGTGTTTCATTAAACATTTTGAGAATAATCTTCAACTATCAGGAAAAATGAAATAATTCTGAAATATATTATGGGTTCTGAGTCAAACTGAATGCCATGTAGGGGTGTAGAGTCTTTACTAATCCAACCAGGTATCCAGGTGAGAGTACTGTGGTAACTGGAGAGGTCTAATTATAGGACTAAAACAGAACACTGTTAACTTTCCACCTCTCCCAAATCTCAGGTAAATTACAAACAGATGTCTATTCACAGTTCTTCAGCCATTATGGATGGCCAGTTAGATTGGCCTATGGACGTCATTGACATCAATTCAAGTGAAACTGCTGCTCTTTTTCATAAGGCCATGAAATAGGCTGTGTATGTGTGTCTGTCTTAATATATGTGCAGTCATCAGTTCAGTGATGCTACTGTGTGACTGAGTGAACTTCTGAGTAGATCATGAAGGGTCCTTTTACGCTACTATAGTATTCACGAGTAGTCATTTAGAATGCCTTTAATTTCCTCTGATTGGTAGCCCAATACTTGGTATACTGCCTTAAATGTTCACAAAGCAAGTCTCTGCCATTGGCCATGACTGGAAACTTAGGAATTTCTGCTGAAGTTCTTGTGATCTAATCCTCTCTTGAAAGCACAGAACTAAAGCATGTATTGAAATGCCTGAGTCAGCCGTTCCAGGGATATACTGGCTGCACTCTTGCTTATTTTTCTGGGATGAAAAAATCTCCTTGGTGACCTGAGGCAGCTAGCTTTTACCTTCTCCACCTAGAAATGCATGTATTATAACTGCATAGAAAACACACATACACATATACAAACACACATAAACTATATCTAAATTCTGACATTAGCATTATTATATTTTCTAGGATTTTAAAAAATATTTTATATTTTCTAGGATTATGCTTAATTTCAGCAGATCTTGTTTAATAACTTATAAGAAAATAATTTCACCTCGTTTCTACTAATTGCTATTAAAATTTTTTAACTTTTCTAACTGTTTAGTTTAGGGAAGGAAAAGAAAGACATGTTGGACACCTGGCATGCGTCGTGACATTGGGTGTAGAGATTATTGAAACTTTTACTTTTACTTGTTTAGTGTTACTTCTATTTTATAGATGAGGACCTCACAACAGTCAAGTAACTCTGAGGTAGAAAACACAGTTGGTATTTGAACCAGGTACATCTGAGGCAAAAGGTCTATAACCTCATCATGCTATAGAATGAGCTGCAGAATGCTGGGCTTATAAAAAACTATATCAATATTATTAAGTAAAAAAAGCAAGGTTCAGAGCAATAAGCATTATATACTACCATTATGTGAAGTGTATGTATGAATACATATGTACATGTGTGTGTTTATTTTTACATATGCTTAGCATATCTAGCATATGTCTGGAAGACCATATAATGGTTGCCTCCAGGGATGGGAATTGGGCTGCTAGAAATCTAGATGTTTTGGGGCACCTGGGTGGCTCAGTCGGTTAAGTGTCTGCCTTTGGCTCAGGTCATGATCCCAGGGTCCTGGGATCTAGCCCCGCGTAGGGCTCCCTGCTCCGCGGGAAGCCTTCTCCCTCTCCCACTCCCCCTGCTTGTGTTCCCTCTCTCTGTCAAATAAATAAATAAAATCTTAAAAAAAAAAAAAAAAAGAGGGCCCATTTGCCCTCAGGCCTAAGTCTCAACGTCTGGAACAAAGTAGCTCTTGTGTGACAGGGAAGAGAGGAGCCCTGGGGACAGGAGTCCCACCTGGAAGAAGAGCTCATCTAACAGGAACCACCCTCACCACAGCTTCAGAACATGCAGAAGAACCCAGAAAGGAGTGGGTCCTAATTTGCTCCACCAGAAGCAGTTCTTATTTACCTTGTCCAGAAAGAGCCAGACTTCGTGATGTCACCACATCCAGAAGCTATCACAGACTGTGTGACAGTGGAAACTGGACCAGCTTGCAGAAGCTTATCTGTCACAGTTCTCTGTAGTCTCCCAACAACAGCAGAAAATGAACACATCTCAGGCATCAGTGTCATTCAAGGACGTGACTGTGGAATTCACCCAAAAGGAGTGGCAGCAAATGGGTCCTATTCAGAGGACCCTGTATAGAGATGTGATGCTGGAGAACTACAACAACCTAGTCTCAGTGGGGAACTGCATTTTCAAACCAGCAGTAATCTTCAAGTTGGAGCAAGGAGAGGAGCCTTGGTGCTTAGAGGAAGAATTCTCAAACCAGAGCCACCAAGAAGATTACAGAGATGATGACCTGATGAAGAGGAACAAGAAAATCCAAGATAAACACTTGCAGGAAATAATATTCATCGATAATAAACCATTGCCTGGAGAGGAAGAAGAAGTTTTGGGAAAACAGTTTAATCTGCACATAGCTCCTGTTTCAACAAAAATATCCTGTAAATATGACTCATGGGGAGTAAATTTGCAAAATATTTCCCAACTTATTAATAATAGAACCTATCCAACAAAAAAAAAAACAAAAAAAAAAAAGAAAGAGAAAGAAATCTGGATGTTTTATTATAAAATCCTTTCGGGGCACCTGGGTGGCTCAATTGGTTAAACATCGTGACCTGAGCAGAAATCAAGACTTAGCCAATTAATCGATTAATTGGCTTAAGTGAGCCACCCAGGCACCCCGGCGTGTAAAGCTTCCAGTGCTGTAGAATATTAATACTATTATGATATTGATAAGCATTGATAATAATTATATCTTTCTAGTTTTTCAATTCCTATGATACTACTCTAATGACCTACACAGTAGAATTTGAGAGTGAGAGGCACCTGGGCGGCTCAGTCGGTTAAGCATCTGCCTTTGGCTTAGGTTGTGATCATGGGTTCCTGGGATCGAGCCCCACACTGGGCTCCCTGCTCCGCGGGGAGCCTGCTCCTCCCTCTCCCTCTGCCTGCTGCTCCCCCTGCTTGTGCTCTTTCTCTCTGTCAAATAAATAAATAAAATCTTTAAAAAAAAAAAAGAATTTGAGAGGGAAGTAGAATACTGATATAATATATCATGATAGCAGAGGTAATGATGACTACATTCTGCATTCAACTATTTACATTTTTAATGCCACTTGAAATTTTAATAATCCTCGGTTTATCTGTTTTTTGAAACAAGAACACCATGCCTCAAATGACAGCAGTTGCCAGTCATGACTGAGGTCAAAGAAGTATTTCATGGGTCTTACAATTGAACTTAAAAAGAAAAAAGTTTGTCATATAGTAAAAGCTATGTTTTAATTTGGAACTACCATTAATCAAAATACCTTACCTTGAATACACTTTATTTTTGTATTTGTTTAATGATCTGTTTATAAAGCTGTCTCCCTTACTAAATTGGGCAGGGTCCACGCTTCTTCATTTGTTGCCGTATTTTTAGTGGGTAGCCCAATTCCTGGCAGTTGGTAGGTAGCTAAAAATATTGGTTGAGCTGAATTGAATTGAACTAGAGATATTTAGCTTAGTTGGGAGAAGAGAGAGAGAAATAATCTCAGTTTTTAGATAGTTGAAATGTTTTCATGTGAAAGAGGTTGAGTTTTTTTCTGTATGCTTCAGGAGACTGCAAACCAGTGGGTGGACGTTTCAAGAATCTTCTGAAAGTTGAGTTGTCTAAAGCTAAGGGGCCCTGTCTCAGGAGATACTGATTCTGTTCCCAGGAGATTCACTCATGGCCGGTCAACTATGGAAGTAATTCAAGTATTTAATTGTTCATTGGTTTCTTTCTTTTTCACATCTTGGGGAATTTTTTAAATTTTATTTTTTAAAGATATTTATTTATTTGAGAGAGCGAAAGCACGAGCAGGGGAAGGGGCAGAGGGAGAAGCAGGCTCCCTCCTGAGCACAGAGCCCAATGCAGGGATCCATTCCAGGACACTGAAATCATGGCCTGAGCCGAAGTCAGATGCTTAACCAAATGAGCCACCCAGGCACCCCCATTTGTTTCTTTACTCATTTCTGCAAACATGTATTGAGCACACACTGTCCTAGGTGTTGGATACTAAGACTGAATACATCATAATTTCTGCCCTCGAAGAACTCAGACCCAGCAGGTGAATGGAATTTTAGCAAAGGATTACAACCCAGGGTGCTAAGAGGTTGTTACAGCGGTGTAATGGTAATACCCAGGAGAGTTAACAGGAAAGGTTGCTGAGGAGGTGACTCTGAAGTAGAGTTGACCAGGCAGATAGAGAGAGAGGAGTCCTAAGCAGAAGGAAAAATACATGCAAAAGCGCAGAAGTTAAACTTTTTAGAATACAGTGGTATTTCATTTGGATTAGGTAGCCTTAAAATACCTCCAATCCTAAGATTCTGTGTTCTGGCTCTTTAACTTAGTGTCTTTTTTCACTTCCTGGCAGATATTACATGTATGTATGTATTTCAGTTGTCTTTTTTCATAGGAAGCAAAAACAGTAACCTTCTTCTTTGATTTTTGTTCGTAGTCAAGTTCATCCGAGAAGTAACACCATATATCAAGAAGCCATCATTAGTATCAGATCTACCATGGGAAGGTGCATCTCCTCAGTCACCAAGCTTTAGTGGCAGTGAGGACTCTGGTTCTCCAAAACACCAGAACAGCACCAAGGACAGGAAGGTCATCCCTCTCAAAATGTGCTTTGCTGCTAGAAACCTAAGCATGCCGGATCTGGAAAACAGGTGAGCTGTACCTAAGGAGAATATCAAACTTAAGGCTTTACAACTTAGGGACATGTTGTAATATTGCTTATGCATATTATTAATAATATGACTGTTGACTACATGATACAGAGGAAAACATCAGCCTGAGATGAAAGAATAATTTTTGGAGTTCCATATTTAAATTACTTCACACATATATGTACATATACATATATAGAAAAATTCGGGACAAACACACAAGAAATTTAATGCTGGTTACTCCCAGGGAGTGAAATAAGATTAGAAAGTAGAAGGAGAGAAGGGGCTTCTACTCTTCATTTTATACTTTCCTGGAGTTTTAGTACTTTTCTCACTATGAAGTTACTTTATAATTTTAAAAACATTATTAAAGAAATCTTAAATGTCCCCTCAGATGGAAACTCCTTATATTGTAGATAACATAGAGTCAGAGATCTGATTATAGATATGGCTGCATCAGCTAGCAGTGTGACCCTGGCAAGTTGGCATCTCTTGACTTGAGTTTCCTTATTTGTAAAAAGAGAGAGTTGGATTGAATAATTTTTTATGTCCCTCATAGTTCTATAACCAGTTGGGTTCTCTGACTCTGTCTTCAGTGATTGCATGAAGTGGTACTGGTAAACCTAGTTAGACTAGACTTTAGGGGGAAAAAGGGAGAGAGAGAGAGATGAACTTATCTAGAGACCTAGGCAAGGGCCAGGCTTTTTATAATGTACTTTCACTTTTATGGTCTCTTCTGATCTGAATGCACAGCCAGGTGTCCAGTCAGGATGGGATGGATCACAAGAAGACAGCAAGAGGTTGAGTGACCGTGGACATTTTTTTAAAAGTTTATTTATTTTTTTGAGAGAGAGAGAAAGTGAGAGAGAGCATGAGCAGGGGGAGGAGCAGAGGGAGGAGCAGACTCCCCACTGAGCAGGGAGCCTGATGCAGGGCTCGTCCCAGGACCCCGGGATCATGACCCAAGCCAAAGGCAGACGCTTAACCAACTGAGCCACCCAGGCGCCCCAACATTGGGCATTTTAGGCCATAGGGACATTACAGATCCTACTCTGTAATATGTTGTGTGGTATACTAGAAAGAGTTGAGCTCTGCAATCAGATAGACCTTCTTGTGGAAATCAGACAATCCTAATTAGGGTGACCTGCTGAAAAGAAGGCTCTAAGCAAATACTTTCACCTCCATAAACCACTATATCCTTATCTCTTTAAAAAAAAAAAGAAAGATAGGCGCCTGGGTGGCTCATTTGGTTAAGTGTCTGCCTTCGGCTCAGGGCATGATCCCAGGATCCTGGGATTAAGTACCACATTGGGCTCCTTGCTCGGCAGGGAGCCTGCTTCTCCCTCTCCTTCTACCATTCCCCCTGCTTGAGTTCTCTTGCGTGCTCTCTCTCTCTGTCAAATAAATAAATAAATAAAGTCTTTTTAAAAAATTTTAAAAAAAAGAATACTCAGTGTGCAGATTAAATGAGACAATACATATGAAGCCCTTTGCACAGAACATAGTAGTTTCTTAAGAAAGAGTAGCTTAAAGAAGTCTTAACTGCCAACTAGGTATGCACATTTTGAAAATTATATTCTGATATATTTGTATTGTTTTTGTTTGCTTTCTTTTAAAAGTTCAAGATATTATAGAAATTGTTTCAAGTTACATATAGATTTATTTATGAAAGATTGCACATTAAATCATATCTAAATACAACATAGCTTGGTCTTTAAAGAATTGCTTTATTTTTTTCATAAAGTAAGAATTGAATTTGTAAAGTCATCACCTCTGCGTCTTGAAATCAAAATTAATTTTTTTTCCTCAAATGAGATACATTTATGTAGAGCCTTTGGTTAATCATGGACTTAAAAAAATTAGTAGGGACCACGAAGAAGGAACTAGAATAGAGAAACAATGTGATAAAGAACAAACAGCAACTAAGTTTGTCAGCTGGCTCTCAGACTGAGGAATATTTTCAGGCTAAGTCTCTTCATTGTAAATCATTTCTGAGAATGAGAATAGATATCTCCTGTCTTAGTCTGTTGTGGCTGCTATAACAAAATACCGTAGATGGGGGGGCTTATAAACAAACAGAAGGTTATTTTTCATAGTTCTGGTAGAGGATAGGAAGTCCAAGATAAGATGTCTGGTGATGGCTGTCTTCTTGCTGTGTCCTCAAGGGCAGAAGAGTCTGGAGAGCTCTCTGGGGTCTCTTTTATAAGAGCACTTACCTCATTCATGAGGTCTCTGCCCTCATGATCTTATCACCTCCCAAAGGCCCCATCTCCTAATATCACAGTAAGGGTTAAGTTTTTAACACCTGTAGTGCTGCTGATATAGCTGGGTATTAGAGAAAAAGGCGAAGTATTGCAAAGTTTCTACAGAACTCAGGGTTGTGAGAGGGGAGGGGAAAAAAGGAGGAAGGGGATATGACTTGGCTGTATTATTGAAGGTTGTGCTACTTTATCTTCTACTTAGACATCTTTTAGAGCTGAGTAACCTTGGCCTTCATTAAAATATGGGGCTGCATTCTCCGTAGCATTCATGCTAAATGCTAGAGACATCTGGTGCATGATCACGTTTGAAATAGGTCTTCAGAAGCAATTGGAGAGGGCAGTTTAGGCTACAAGATTTGTATCACACCTTGCTCTTAAGATGGTCAGTCTCCTGGAACATGATATACTATACAAGGAAAAGTCTTAGAAGATTCAGACTATTGCAGATTCTCAGTCTTAATACTGCAAAGTAATTTGTTTCTCATTTTACTTGAAATACTAAAATTTGTAAATAATTTGCTTTTTGTAAAATATAAATTGGTAGAGATTCAAGGTTATTTCTATATCACTCTTACTTGCATTCCAGTGTGCTTTCTGGAGAAAAAGAGAAGCAGTAGAATTACCAGTACCTGGCAAAATTATGCATAACTTTAGTTATGTCCACAGGAATGTGAACATCTATCCTATATGTCATAATAGAAAAAATGTTCAGAACCCATTAGCTAATTAGATGGAAGTTAGGATGATGGGCTTTGTCACTTTGGCCAACCTATTTGTTTTCTGTAAGCCTTGGTTTCCTGCTCTATAAAATGAAAGCTTATGTGCAGATTAAATAAGAGGATAATAGTAAAATTGACACAGTAAGCTTTCAGTATATTATTATTATAGGTGCCATTTGTGTCCTATGACCTTAAATAAATCCCTTAATTTCTCTGTCCTGTTTTCTCTGTCTGTAAAATGGACATAATAGTGCTTGCTCAACTAGAGTCTTTTAGAACTACTTCAAGGAGAAATAAGATAATATCTATAAAATCACTTGGAGCTCTTTGATCCTTAAATTTATCTCAGCTCTGTCTCAGGAAAATGTCATGACAAGTAACACAGCTGCAACATTTAAAGCCGTGAAAAAAACCAGTCCATCATAGGAACAGTAAAAATAAGTTTTGTTAGGATATCTGTGAGCAAAACATTTATCAAGTTGCAGTTTTATATAACTGACCATATTTCTATTTGAAAATTTTAATCTTCAGCATAGTCTCTTGTAAAACCCAGAGCAAGAAGTAGGCCTAGATGTTCCCTAATGTGGAAAATACTTTTTCTGTTCTTTAAGCCCTTGGTAGGCATGTGGTTTCCCAACATTCTTTACTTTTTTCCTAATATTTTATTGTGAAAAATCTTCCAACATAAAGCAGGGTCAGAGAATTCTATGCTCAATACTCATTTTCCCACCAACTAGATTCTACCATGAATATTTTATTTTACTTGCTTTAGCACAGATTGACCCATCTATCCAGCCGTCATTCCATTTTAATTTTTCTTGATACTTTTCAAACTGAATTGCAGGCTTTAACATATTTCCCTCTAAATACTTAAGTATGCATATAAAGAAGTAGAGTTCAGTGTTTCATTATAGTTTTTTTCTTTTGAGAAAATATTTACATAAAATAAAATGCACAAATCATAAACTTTGACAAATGCATACAATTATGTAACCCGAGCCTATCAAGATGTAGTATATTACCTGGGCACCTGGGTGGCTCAGTCCGTTGGGCGGCTGCCTTTGGCTTGGGTCGTGATCCTGGGGTCTTGGGATCGAGCCCCGCATCCGACTCCCTGCTCAGCGGAGAGCCTGTTTCTCCCTCTCCATCTGCCTGCCACTCTGTCTACTTGTGCTCTCTCTCTGTCAAATAAATAAATAAAATCTTAAAAAAAAAAAAAAGATGTAGTATATTACCATCACCCTGGAAAGTTTTCTGTGCCCTTTCTCACTCAATTCCCTCTCCCACCTTCAAAGGTTACTACTCTTCTGACTTTCTACTACAGATTAGTTTTAACTGTTCTGAAATTTTGTATAAATGCAATCATATGTACTCTTTTGTGGTACAATTCTTTTACTCAGCATAAGGTTTTTGAGATTCATTTATCTTGTTGCATATATCCTTAGTTTTTTTCTCTTTTATTGTTGAATGATACGTGTTATATGTCACAGTTCTGTTATCTGTTTTCCCATTGGTGGGAGCCATTTCCAGTTTAGAGTTAATATTAATAAAGTTACTATGAATATTTTTGTACAACCTTTTGTAGGCATACATTTTCATTTTTCTTTGGTAAATTCTTAGGTGTGGAATTGCTGGGTCAAATAGTTTAATTTTGGGGGGCGCCTGGGTGGCACAGTGGGTTGAGCATCCAGCTCTTGATTTTGGCCCAGGTCATGATGTCAGGGTCATGGGATTGAGCCCCGTGTCGGGCTCCTTGCTCAGCAGGAGTCTGCTGGGGATTCTCTCTTTCCCCACCCCCCGGCCCTGGCTCTCTCTCAAATAAATAAATAAATCTTTAAATAAAAGTTTAGTTTTTAAATGCTAGTCTTTTTTCCAAAATGATTGTGCCATTTAAATGAATACTGTTATTAATAAATTAAATACACCAGCATTGTATGAGAGATTGTGTTGTTCTACATCGTCACCAACGTTGGTGGTGTCAGTCTTTTTAATATTAACTCTTCCTGTGGTGTATAGTAGAATCTCTTTGTGAATCATCCTTCATCTCGATATCAAGGTTTCACTTTCTAAACCAAAAATTTACTTGACATGAGAGGGAAACTTCTTTTTTTTTTTTTTTCTGTTTTACTACTTTGATTTAGTTTCAGTGTCTAGAGCTGAAAAAAAGTGCTGACCATCAGTATGAGTAAGTAAGGAGGAGGAAGAAGTTTGTTTTCTTCCTCCAGCTTGAGTTCTCAAGACCTCACTAGAGGCTTCTGGAGGTTCTAAGCAGTTCATTGTGGAAAGTGAAGGCTAAGTAAATAATGATGAAGTCCAGGGAACATGAGCCCATTCCCTCCCAAACGGCACTGTGGGCAGTGTGGAGTTTAGTAGTGACAAGGTGTTCTTAAATGCTGCTTTCCAGAAATATTAGCTATTAGCTTGAACTGGTTCACAAAGTCTTGGTCATCTTCACATTGGCTATTTTCATGTAAAAGGTAAATTTTGGCTTTATGGCATATAAAACAGTATGATTATTATTAAATATATAAGTTGTGTCAAAGACTACTAAAAGAAGATATAAACAGGCTAAACTTACAGAATCCTATGTTCCAGTGTACCTAAACATTGATTTGATTAATCTGATCAAAATGTACTTACATTTCTCAGAAATCCTCAGTGGTTTGATTAGAGGCCAAAACTCTTCACACTGTAGCTGTCTCCTCTCTCCTGTGAGCCCAAACAATTACTAGCAGACTGCCTTTAAATTTTTATTAGCAGAGTTTCCATTTGAATTTTTCTTTTAGAACAGCAGTAGACTTTCTGAAATACTTTGTCCCCTTTATCAAAGTTTTAGGGCTCCTTCTCCAAAGGCAAAGTCTTCTGGATCCTAGAATCATCAGTTCTGTTTTGGAGTTTCCTTTCAGTTTCTTGTTAGTTAGTTTTCTATTTCACAGTCCCTTCTTAAGAAACACTTAAATTTCTCTTTTCATGAAAAATTGGTGCTCCTGCCTTGTGAACTAATTTACTGTCAGTTTTCATCTTTTTCCAGCTTAATGGTCCCAGTATCTGTTTAATCAGGTTTAGTTTAGTTTTATTTTGTAACAGATTTATTTTCCATTCTTCCATTTATCTTCCATTCCATTAGGATCCTTGACATCAGGATTTTCAGAGTTCAGACTATGTCAGGGGAGTCTGAGAGACTGTCCCAGAAAGAGTATGAAGTGTAAAGGCTTTTTCAGAAGGTGGAACGTTTTGTGCCTAGGGAAGGATGAACAGATACCTATCTTTAGTACTAAGTAGGTCAGTAGGAGGAGTGAAAGAAATTTCTCATGGTTTTGCGACTGAACTTTTTAGCATGTGTTTAAAGGATGTTAAGCTGGTTACAGTGCAAAACAACCAGGTGGAAATAAATAGCCCCAAACAACTAGCCTGATATAGGGACTGAATTAGGGATATCACTGGCTCTTCTACTCAGTTCAGTGGGATGAGGGTGGATATGAATCTTTGTCTGGGTTGAGGGTGGGGCAGTCACTGGCTGCTGGGCGTGGGGAATGCTGGAACAGACTTGCAGCCAGCTTCTTTATTTTAGCTGTGTGCTTTACTCCTACTCCCAGAGGTAACTGGTGCCTCTAATTCCCCATCCCCTTCAGGATTCTGCAACATGGATTGACTGGGATTTTACTCCCCACTTTTCTTAGGTCTGCTAAGTCATTTAACTCTCTGTCTGCTTGCCGCCTTCCAAAATTTTGTTGTAGTTGCTTTTCTCCTGTTCTCTCTTGTAAGATTATGCTTCTTGAAAGTCCTCTTGGGCGCCTGGGTGGCTCAGTTGGTTAAGCGACTGCCTTCGGCTCAGGTCATGATCCTGGAGTCCCGGGATCGAGTCCCGCATCGGGCTCCCTGCTTGGCAGGGAGTCTGCTTCTCCCTCTGACCCTCCCCCTTCTTGTGCTCTCTCTCATTCTCTCTCAAATAAATAAATAAAATCTTAAAAAAAAAAAAAAAAGAAAGTCCTCTTTAGGGGCACCTGGCTTCTGGCCCAGTTGGTAGAGCATGTGACTCTTGATCTCGGGGTTATAAGTTTGAGCCCCACATTGGGGGTAGAGATTATTTAAAATCAAATCAATCAAGGGACGCCTGGGTGGCTCAGTTGGTTAATCCTCTGCCTTTGGCTCAGGTCATGATCCCAGGGTCCTGGGATCAAGTCCTGCATCAGCGTCCTTGCTCAGCAGGGAGCCTGCTTCTCACTCTGCCTGCCGTGCCCTGCCCCCCGCTTGTGCTCTCTCTCTCTGACAAATAAATGAATAAAATATTTTTAAAAAAATCAAATCAATCAACCAATCCCCTTTAAAGTTTGCTGATGACTTCTTAGATACATCAAAAGCAGAATACATAAAAGAAAAATTTGATTAAAAAAAAGTTGAACTTAAAGAAAATTAAAAACTGCTCTGTAAAAGACACTGTATAACAGGGTCTCCAGGAAAACAGAACCAGTAGGATAGATGGATGGATAGATGGATGAATGGATGGATGGGTAGATGGATAGAGAGAGAGATTATAGGAATTGGCTTATGCCATTATGAAGGCCAATCCCATGATCTGCTCTCTGTAAGCTGGAGAACCAGGAAAGCCAGTGGTATAATATAGTCTGAGTTCAAAGGCCCAAGAACCAAGAGTGCTAGTGTGCAAGAGCAGGAGAAGATGGATGTCCCAACTCAAGCAAAGAGCAGATTCACCCTTCTTCCACTTTTTTGTTATATTCATACCCTGAGCAGATTGGATGATGCCCACTCGAATTGGCAAAGGCCATTTTCTTTATTGTCTTTTGATAATGCTAATTTCTTCCAGAAAAACCCTCATAGACATACCCAGAAATATTGTTTTGCCAGGTATCTAGGCATCCCTTAGCCCATTTCAGTTGACACATAAAATTAACCATCACACACTGTTAAGAGAATGAAAAGACAAGCCACAGCTGGGAGAAAAATCTTTGTAAAATACTTATCAGATAAAGAACTGGTACCCAAAATATACAAAGAATTCTTAAAACTCAACAATAACAAACCAACCAAATTAAAAATGGGCAATAGATCTGAACAGACACCTCAACAAAGAAGAAATACATATGGCAAATAAGAATATGAAAGGTGCTCAACATCACATATCATTAGGGAATTGCAAATTAAAATAATGAGATACCACTATATGCATATTAGAATGGCCAAAATCCAAAACACCTACAGCACCAAATGCTGTAGAGGAATGCAGAGCAACAGGAACTCTTATTCATTGTTGGTGGAAATGAAGAATGGTACAGCAACTTTGGAAAACAATTTGGCAGTTTCTTATAAAGCTAAACGTAGTCTTACCATATGACCTAGCACTTGTGCTCCTTGGCATTTACCTGTAAAGAGTTGAAAACTTACATTCACACAAAGACCTGCACATAAATATTTATAGAAGCTTTATTCATAATTGCCAAAACTTGAAAGCAGCCAAGAAGTCTTTCAGTAGGTGAATGGATAAAAAACTGGTACATACAGACAAGGAAATATTATTCAGCAATAAAAAGAAATGAGCTCTCACTCAGTAAATATAGAATACTCATGAAAGAAATTGAGGAAGACACAAAGAAATGGAAAAATGTTCCATGCTCATGGGTTAGAAGAACAAATATTGTTAAAATGTCTATGCTACTTAGAGCAATCTACACATTCAATGCAATCCCTATCAAAATACCATCAAAGTTTTTCATAGAACTGGAACAAATAATCCTAAAATTTATATGGAACCAGAAAAGACCCCGAATAACCATAAGAATGTTGAAAAAGAAAAGCAAAGCCGGTGGCATCACAATTCCAGACTTCAAGCTCTATTACAAAGCTGTCATCATTAAGACAGTATGGTACTGGCACAAAAACAGACACATAGATCAATGGAACAGAATAGAGAACCCAGAAATGGACCCTCAACTCTATGGTCAACAAATCTTTGACAAAGCAGGAAAGACTGTCCAATGGAAAAAAGTATCTTCAACAAATGATGTTGGGAAAATTGGACAGCCACATGCAGAAGAATGAAACTGGACCTTGACCATTTCCTTACACCATACACAAAAATAGACTCAAAATGGTTGAAAGACGTAAATGTGAGACAGAAATCCATCAAAATCCTCTAGGAGAACACAGGCAGCAACCTCTGTGACCTCAGCCGCAGCAACTTCTTGCTAGACATGTCTCCAAAGGCAAGGGAAGCAAAGGCAGAAATGAACTATTGGGACTTCATCAAGATAAAAAGCTTTTGCACAGCAAAGGAAACAGTCAACAAAACCAAAAGACAACTGACAGAATGGGAGAAAAAATTTGCAAATGACATATCAGATAAAGGTCTAGTATCCAAAATCTATAAAGAACTTACCAAACTCAACACCCAAAGAATAAATAATCCAATCAAGAAATGGGCAGAAGACATGAACAGACATTTATGCAAAGAAGACATCCAGATGGCCAACAGACACATGAAAAAGTTCTCAACATCACTTGGCATCGGGGAAATACAAATTAAAACCACAAAGAGATACCACCTCACACCAGTCAAAATGGCTAAAATTAACAAGTCAGGAAATGACAGATGTTGGCGGGGATGCAGAGAAAGGGGAACCCTCCTACATTGTTGGTGGGAATGCAAGCTGGTGCAGCCACTCTGGAAAACAGTGTGGAGGTTCCTCAAAAAGTTGAAAATAGAGCTACCATATGATCCAGCAATTGCACTACTGGGTATTTACCCCAAAGATACAAATGTAGTGATCCAAAGGGGCACCTGCACCCCGATGTTTATAGCAGCAATGTCCACAATAGCCAAACTATGGAAAGAGCCCAGATGTCCATCGACAGATGAATGGATGAAGATGTGGTATACACACACACACACACACACACACACTGGAATATTACGCAGCCATCAAAAACTGAAATCTTGCCATTTGCAACAACGTGGATGGAACTAGAGGGTATTATACTAAGCGAAATAAGTCAATCTGAAAAAGACAATTATCGTATGATCTTACTGATATGTGGAATTTAAGAAACAAGGCAGAGGATCATAGGGGAAGAGAGGAAAAAATGAAACAAGATGAAACCAGAGAGGGAGACAAACCATAAGAGACTCTTACTCATAGGAAACAAACTGAGGGTTGCTGGAGGGGAGGGGGTGGAAGGATGAGGTAAATGGGTGATGGACACTGGGGAGGGTATGTGTGGTAATGACCACTGGGTATTATATAAGATTGATGAATCACAGACCTGACCTCTTAAACCAATAATACATGGGGCGCCTGGGTGGCTCAGTCGTTAAGCATCTGCCTTCGGCTCAGGTCATGATCCCGGGGTCCTGGGATCGTGCCCCGCACGGCTTACTGCTCGGCGGGAAGCGTGCTTCTCCCTCTCACACTCTTCCTGCTTGTGTTCCCTCTCTTGCTGTCTCTCTCTCTGTCAAATAAACCAATAATACATTATAGGTTAATTAATTCAATTTAAATTAAAAAAATAATAAATCGTAGATCTTTTTATAAGAAAAAGAAAAAGAAATGAGCTCCCAAGCCACAAAAGACATGGAGGAACCTTAAATGCATATTGCTAAGTGAAAGAAGCCAGTCTGAGAAAGTGACATACTATATGATTCCATGGAGACAGTAAAATGATTAGTAGTTGCTAGGAGTCAGGGCCAGGGCCTGAGTGATGGAGGATCAATAGGTGGATCACGGGATTTTTAGAGCAGTGAAATTATGATTCTGTGGAATACAGTAATGGTAGATATATGGCATACATTTGTCAAAACTCAGAATATACAACACAAAGAGTGACCTGGGATTTTAGTAAATAATATTATATCAATATTGGCTGGCTCATCAGCTGTAACAAATGGACCACACTAATGCAAGATGTTAATAATAGGGTGTATTGTGGAGAGGCAGGGAAGGGTGTTTGGTAGTTCCCCGTACTTCTTACTCAGTTTTTTTATGTAAACCTAATACTGCTAAAAGAAAAAGTCCATTAAGTTTTTCAAAAATCCCCTTTAAGGGGCGCCTGGGTAGCTCAGTCGTTAAGCGTCTGCCTTCGCCTCAGGTCATGATCTCAGGGTCCTGGGATCAAGCCCTGCATTGGGCTTCCTGCTCAGTGGGGAGTCTGCTTCTCCCTCTCCTACTCCCCCTGATTGTTTTCCTGCTCTTGCTCTCTCTGTCAAATAAATAAATAAAATCTTTAAAATATATATATATATAAATTTTTTTAAAATCCCCTTTAACTGTTTTTAGTGGGATTTCAGGAAGGAGTAGACTAAATGTGTGTGCTCAATTGCTGTGTTACATAGGAAGTTCTAGAAATACTGGAAATACTTTTTCTTCTTAAGATTAGTGTAAGAAATAAAATAAACAACTTGCTTTCACACATTATCTAATAATCTAGCCTTGAATTTTATAGATAACTACTTATCATTAAGTAACTTTAAAATAAGTTTCGCTACTGGGCGCCTGGGTGGCTCAGTCGTTAAGCGTCTGCCTTCGGCTCAGGTCATGATCCCAGGATCCTGGGATCGAGTCCCACATTGGGCTCCCTGCTCGGCGGGAAGCCTGCTTCTCCCTCCCCCACTCCCCCTGCTTACGTTCCCTCTCTCACTGTGTCTCTCTCTGTCAAATAAATAAATAAAATCTTTAAAAAAAAATAATAAGTTTCGCTACTTTAATGATTATTTGAGCAGTTGCTCTATATAATACAATTATTAACTCATTAAAAGAATTAGCACAGAAATGATTCTGTCTTTTAGCGTGATATTTTATTGTTACTGAGTGTAATGTACCATTTTAAATCTTCCCAGAACAAATGAATAGCTGTTTTCTTCCAGAGAATATAACCAATTTTTTAACCAATAGGTATCTTAAGGATCATGGCAGCAACAATTGATATAGTGAAAAATAACATAAAAAAGAATAGATATGATAAAATAACACAGAGGACTAAATAAAGGTTAATATGAATATTAAGCTATTTGTTCATCTTCCTCTTTCTACTTTTGCTGGGCTTTTAGGATGGAGGAATTCCTCCTGCATAAGAGTCTATCCCACTGGTAAGCTCTCTGTAGTTTCATCCTTTTTGGGTCCAGTTAAATTTCCCCAGGCCATATCTCTTTCTACTGTAATCCATCTTACATCCCACCATAAGATTATTTCTAATTTATATTACAATTTTTATTTGTGGTAAAATATGCATAACATAAAATTTACCATCTTAACGATTTTTAAGTGTATAGTTAAGTAGTATTAAGTATATTTGTGCAACAATCTCCAGAAATTTTTCATCTTGCAAAACTAAAACTCCATACCCATTAAACAACAACTCCCTATTCCCCTGTCCTCCTAACCCCTGGCAACTACCATTCTAATTTTTGTTTCTATGAGTTTGAATACTCTAGATACTTCATATAAGCAGACTCATACAATATTTCTCTTTTAGTGACTGGCTTGTTTCACTTAGCATAATGTCTTCAAGGTTCACTCATGTTGTAGCATGTGCCAGAATTTCCTTCCTTTTTAAGGCTGCATAATATTCCATTCTTGGTATACTACCACAATTTGGTTATCCATTCCATCGGTGGCCATTTAGGTGGTTTTTACCTTTTTTGTGGGGGGAGAGAGGGAGAGAGAGAGAGAGAGAATCTTAAGCAGGTTTCGCACCCAGCATGGAAGAACAAAACAAAAGCAAATAGCTCAAATTGCTTATGACTTACTATCTAAAGATTTTTTTCTGACTAATATGAGCTTTCTATGGGCTTAAGACTGTTCCCAGATCTTATTTTATGTTGTGGCTATTTTCTAGAATTTTTTGGCCTTTTGGCTATTGCCCTAGAACTTTGAAGGCATATAAAACATGGATAAACTGGTGGCTAGCCTTTCAGGTAGCTAGGTGACTAATTTCAGTGGGAGGGCAGGTGACTAGATAGGTGAGTTGATAAGTATGAGATAGATGTGTTTGTAACCTGTTTCAAAGCATGACACTAGCTGGGTAAGTGTGCCTCAGAGATAGAGAGGCCTCCATTGCAGTCCTGCTTTGCCCCTACCACCTTGCTTCCTTTAGACAAGAACTTCATAGTAGTTATCACAGTCCTTTATACGAGCACTTTTTATAACCTGTAATTATATTAATTGTTAAATTTCTGCCTTCCCCATCGGACGACAGGTCCAATGAAGGTAAAGACTATTTTTTTCACCACTGTATCTCCAATGTCAGTGTCTCACTGTGGCTGGCACCTAGTAAGTGCTCAATAAATGTTTACTTAAGAAATGATAGACTGACCAGAGTTGAAATGACAGTGAATATTTGCTATACTAAATATGGCAAATTGAAATACTTGGAATCATAAAGGGTTTAGAAAAGTAGCAAGAGGGAGGGGCGCAAGTTTCAAGGCAGGCATGCTAGTATCCATGTAAACTGCTTATCTTCGACAGGTGGTGCAGGATCTCATGACCTTGCTTCAAGGCAGCAAAAACTGTCTTCAGAAAGATGAATAATGAAAAGATCTGTACCTGGTCAGTGGCAGTTTGTCACTTTCTAGCCTACCATGAAAAACACTTCTAAGAGCTTTATCTTTTTTCCTTTTTGAAAGATACATATGTTCACTGTTAGAACACAGAAGTGTATATATGTTAATTTATTTATTTCACTTTTTAAACTCATCTTGGCAAAAACTTTGACCAAAACAGAAAAGAGCACCCAATAAATTGCTTTCTAAGAAATTTGTTTAATGTACTTGTAAAGAAATTTAGCAAATTCCTAAAGGTGACTTTTGAAGTTTGGGTTGTTCTCAGTTAAGCATTAACAAATAACATGGGCGCCTGGGTGGCTCAGTTGGTTAAGCGACTGCCTTCGGCTCAGGTCATGATCCTGGAGTCCCGGGATCGAGTCCCGCATCGGGCTCCCTGCTCGGCGGGGAGTCTGCTTCTCCCTCTGACCCTCCCCCCTCTCATGTGCTCCCTCTCTTTCATTCTCTCTGTCTCAAATAAATAAATAAATAAATTAAAAAAAAAAAAGCATTAACAAATAACAGTCATAGGACTGAAGATCTCTTAACTTTTTTTTTTTTTTAAAGATTTTTTATTTATTTATCTGAGAGAGAGAATGGGAGACAGAGAGCATGAGAGGGGGAGGATCAGAGGGAGAAGCAGACTCCCTGCCGAGCAGGGAGCCCGATGCGGGACTCGATCCCGGGACTCCAGGATCATGACCTGAGCCGAAGGCAGTCGCTTAACCAACTGAGCCACCCAGGCGTCCCTCTCTTAACTCTTTTTCTACTATGACTGAGTGGATGATTTAATCAGATAATGCTACCCAGGCCCTAAAAACCAAGTTTTAGATTTTCATAAGGAATCATATTCTTTAGTTATTTTTTCTTTATTCCACATGGTGGAAATTTCAGTTCACTCTTTGGCAGTCAGATTTATTTACCTAGCAATACCTTATACCAGAATTTTCTAAGTATTTAAAAAAATATCAGTTCCTTCTTTACAACGTGCCTATGACATTCAACAAGCATGCTTTCCATTTTTTTGACATGGAAATTAAAGCAAAGTGAGGTGTTTTACTATAGACCATACAATAGGTTCCTTCATTTGAGATCATTAAATTAACACACTGAAACAGCAGACCCAGCAGTTAGTCTTTCTGATGATTATCTTTCCATATGTGGTTTTCTCTGAAATTGGGCCCTAAGGAATTAAGAGAAAGTATCTCTATTCTGGAATGTAAAATTAAAATAGATTTCCAGTTATGTATGTTACACTCTGGCAGGTTTGGTGGCTTCCGATCTAGCTTACCTTTTTTTTTTCTTTTTCCACACAGATTGATAGAACTCCATTCTCCTGATAGCAGGAACACGCTGATCCTACGCTGCAAGGATACAGCCACAGCACATTCCTGGTTCGTAGCTCTCCACACCAACATAATGGCTCTCCTCCCACAGGTACTGGCTGAACTCAATGCCATGCTTGGTGCAACCAGGACGGCAGGAGGCAGCAAGGAGGTCAAGCACATTGCCTGGCTGGCAGAACAGGTAGGTTGAGAGGCAGGGCAAGGTCTCAGTGGTCACCATTCAGAGCCAAGGTGGTTCCCCCATTTCATGTATTTATAATATTTATCATGCAGTCAGGCCCTGGATATCTAGCTTGCAGATCTTTTGTTTGTTGGTTTTGTGTTTCTCCTCCCTACCATTTAGTTATTTGTTGCTAATTATCACCTCCACCAGAAGAACTGACTGTCATGATAGTCATCAACACAACATAACTAAAAAGAGATTCTTATTACCATCTCCGTCCTTAATGACAGAGAATAATTTTCATGATTTTAGAATAGGATCAGCAAACTTTTTCTGCAAAGGGCCAGATAGTGTCACAACTCCTTGACTGTGCAGTTGCAGCAAGAGAACAGTGGTAGACACTATGAAAATGGAGAGGTGTGGCCATGTGTCAATAAAACTTTATGTACAAAAACAGGTACTAGGCTGCATTTGGCCCATAGGTCATAGTTTCACAACCCCTGTTCTAGTCTACTGCCAGTTTCAGGGACAGAAAGCTTACTCTCCTGTTCTGGGAAAAGTATAAAACATGCAAAATATTTTACAAGCCATCAGCCAAATGTACAGTTGTCTTCCACCACTGAAAAATGAAAAGAGGAGAAACAAAACCTAAGTAGACATTGGTAAAAGGAAAGGACGAACTTACTCCAAGTTAGTTTGAATCCCATTTTGACAAAAGGGAAACTTTGAGTATACATGAAGTTATAGTACATCCTTTTTCTTTTGGGTCCTTCACTGTCAGCTGGGGCACCAGGAGTTGAAAAAGGAAGACTAGACTTAGGGTTCCAAGATGAGTGTTCAAGTGGTAGTTCTAGTTTCCACTGCTCTTAGATCTTTTTAAAGGTTCCTTCGTCTCTTTGAATCCTAGTTCCCTCATGTATGTCCAAGGGGGCAGGGATTGTGTCAGTATCAGCCCAGGAATATTTTGTTCTTTTGTTTTTGTTTTGTTTTAACTAGAGTTTGTGAGGTCTGGCCCCGCGCCCCCCCCCCCCCCCATGCCCCACCTCAGCAGAGTTCTGATTTGATAGATCTATGGTGGGGTCTGCAGTCTTGTTTGGTAACTCACCAGGAGATTGTGTGGAGACCAACATAGGACTCCACTAATCTGTATTTTCTTTTGAGCTCTGAAATTTTATAAATGTTCCAAGTAATAATTATAATAAATTAGAACACAGAATTAGCACTATGATAATTTGTAGGAAGCACAATTAGGATAACTAAGCAGAGAAGAAACTAATGAGAATCATGGTATATAAGTACTTATGACTTTGAAAGTTTTAGTATTTTAGTTATGTTTATCATTGTTTCTAAATTTTTTTAAGTTTTTTATTTTTTAATTTATTTGTTTTTAAAGATTTTATTTATTTGAGAGAGAGAGAGAGATCACAAGTAGGCAGACAGGCAGGCAGAGGGAGAGGGAGAAGCAGGCTCCCCGCTGAGCACAGAGCCCGACGTGGGGCTCAATCCCAGGACCCTGGGATCACGACCCGAGCCGAAGGCAGACGCCCAACCATCTGAGTCACCCAGGCGTCCCAAAGTTTTTTATTTTAATTCCAGCATAGATAACATACAGTGTTACAGTAGTTTCAGGTGTACGATATGGTGATTCAACAATTCTGTACTTTACTCAGTGCTTATCATGGTAAGCCTACTCTTTAAACCCCATCACCTATTTCACCCATCCCCCATCCACCTCCTTTCTGATAACTATCAGTTTGTTCTCAATAGTTAAGAATCTGTTTCTTGGAAAATTAATAACTATTCTTAAACTATTCCAAAAAAGAGAAAAGTAAGGAAAACTTCCAAATTCATTCTGTGAGACCAGCATTACCCTGATACCAAAACCAGATAAAGACACCACTAAAAAAGAGAACTATAGGCCAATATCCCTGATGAGCATAGATGAAAAATTCTCAAAAAAATGCTACCAAACCAAATTCAAAAATACATTAAAAAAAATCATTCATCTCAATCAAGTGGGATTTGTTCCTGGGTTACAAGTGTGCTTTTTTTTTTTTTTTGAAGATTTTATTTATTTATTTGACAGAGAGAGACACAGCGAGAGAGGGAACACAAGCAGGGGGAGTGGGAGAGGGAGAAGCAGGCTTCCCGCTGAGCAGGGAGCCCGATGCGGGGCTCGATCCCAGGACCCTGCCATCATGACCTGAACCGAAGGCAGACGCTTAACGACTGAGCCACCCAGGCGCCCCTACAAGTGTGCTTTGATTCACAAATCAATCAGTGTGGTACATTACGTCAGTAAGAGAAAGGATGAGAACCATATGATCATTTCAATAGATGCAGAAAAAGCATTTGATAATGTATAACATCCATTCATGATAAAATCCCCGACAAAGTAGGTTTAGAGGGAATATATCTCAACATAATAAAGGCTGGATATGAAAAACCTACAGGGAACATCATACTCAATGGATGTCCACTCTTACCACTTTTATTTAACACAGTACTAGAAATCCTAGCCACAGCAATCAGACAACAGAAAGAAATAAAAGAGATCTGAATTGGTGGGGAAGAAATAAAACTTTCACTATTTGCAGATGGCATGATATTCTATATAGAAAACCTAAAAGACTCCACCAAAAAACTGCTAGAACTCGTAAGTGAATTCAGTAAAATCCACAGGATACAAAATCAGTGTGCAGAAATCTGCTGCACTTCTATACACTAAAAATGAAGCAGCAGAAAGAGAAATTAAGAAAAAAATCCCATTTACAATTGCACCCAAAATAATAAGATATCTAGGAATAAACCTAACTAAAGAGGTGAAAGACCTGTACTCAGAAAACTATAAAACACTGATGAAAGAGATTGAAGATGACAAAGAAAGACATACCATGCTCGTGGCTTGGAAAAACAACTACTATTAAAATGTCTATACTACCCAAAACAATCTACACATTTAATGCAATCCCTATCAAAATACCAACAGCATTTCTCACAGAATTAGAACAAAAAATACTAAAATTCGTGTGGAACTGCAAAAGACTCTGGATAGCCAAAGCAATCTTGAGAAAGAAAGGGGAAGCTGGAGGTGTCACAATTCTAGACTTCAAGTTGTATTACAAAGCTGTAGTAATCAAAACAATATGGTACTGACACAAAAATAGATCAGTGGAACAGAATAGAAAATCCAGAAGTAAACCCACAATTATATGGTCAATTAATCTTCAACAAAGGAGGAAAGAATATCCAATGGGAAAAAGAATGTCTCTACAACAAATGGTGCTGGGAAAACTGGACAGCTATATGCAGAAGAATGAAACTGGACCACTTTTTTGCACCATACACAAAAATAAGTTCAAAATTGATTAAAGACCTGAATGTGAGGGACGCCGGGGTGCCTCAGTCGGTTAAGTGGCTGCCTTCGGCTTGGGTATTGGTCCCGGGGTCCTGGGATGGAGTCCTGCATCGGGCTCCCTGCTTAGCAGGGAGCCTGCTTCTCCCTCTGCCTGCCACTCCCCCTGCTTGTGCACTCTCTCTCTGACAAATAAATAAATAAAAATCTTTAAAAAAAAAAGACCTAAGTGTGAGACATGAAACCATAAAAGTCCTAAAAGAGAGCACAGGCAGTAATTTCTCTGACATCAACTGTAGTAACATCCTTCTAGATAGGTCTCCTGAGGAGAGGGAAATAAAAGCAAAAATAAATTATTGGGACTTCATCAAAATAAACTTCTGCACAGCAAAAGAAACAATCAACAAAACTAAAAGGCAGCCTGCTGAATGGGAGAAGATATTTGCAAATGACATATTCAATAAAGGGTTAGCCAAAATATATAAAGAACTTATACAGCTCAACTGCCCCCAAAAACACAAGAAACAAGTGTTGGGAGGATGTGGAGAAAAAGAAACCCTTGTGCACCATTGGTGGGAATGCAAACTGGTTCAACCACTGTGGAAAATAGTATGTAGATTCCTCATAAAATTAAAAATAGAGGGGCGCCTGGGTGGCTAGGTTAGTTAAGCGACTGCCTTCGGCTCAGATCATGATCCTGGAGTCCCAGGATCGAGTCCCGCATCGGGCTCCCTGCTCGGCAGGGAGTCTGCTTCTCCCTCTGACTCTCATGCTCTCTGTCTCTCATTCTCTCTCTCAAATAAATAAATAAAATCTTTAAAAAAAAAATTAAAAACAGAACTACCTTATGATCCAGCAATCACAGTACTGGGTATTTACCCAAAGAATATAAGAACACTAATTTGAAAGGTTACATGCACCCTTATGTTTATTGCAACATTATTTACAAGAGCCAAGAAACGAAAGCAGCCCAAGTGTCCAATGACTGATGAATGGATAAAGAAGATGTGGTATATATACACAATAGAATATTATTCAACCATAAAAAAGAATGACATCTTGATATTTGCAACAGTATGGATGGGGCTAGACAGTAAGATGCTAAGTGAAATAAGTCAGAGAAAAATACCATATGATTTCACTCATATGTAGAATTTAAGAAACAAACAAAAAAACAAACAAGCAAAGGGAAAATATAAGAGAGACAGAAACAAATCAAGAAACACACTCTTAACTATAGAGAACAAACTGATGGTTACCAGAGGGGAGATGGGTGGAGGGCTGGGTTGAGTGGGTGATGGGGATTAAGGAGTGCACTTGTGATGAGCACCAGATGATGTATGGAATTGTTGAATGATTATATTTTACACCTGAAACTAATGTAACACTATGTTAACTAACTGGAATTAAAATAGAATCTTAAAAAAATAAATTGCACTTTTTATCCTCAGGAAAAAAGTGTTTCTTGGTTTGCCTCTTTCCTTTGTTCATTTGTTTTATTTCTTAAATTCCACATATTCCACATATGAGTAAAATCATATGGTATTTGTCTTTCTCTGACTGACTTATTTCACTTAGCATTATACTTCAGTTCCATCCATGTTGCTGCAAATGGCGAGATTTCATTCTTTTTATGGCTGGATCATACTCCATTGTGTGTGTGTATATACCACATCTTTTTTTTTTTTTAAGATTTTATTTTTAAGTAATCTCTACACCCAACATGGGGCTCAGACTTAGAACCCTCGGAGATCAGGAGTCACATGCTCCACTGACTGAGCCAGTCAGGCACCCCTATACCACATCTTCTGTATTCAATCATCTATCGATGGACACTTGGGCTGCTTTCACAGTTTAGCTATTGTAAATAATGCTGCTATAAGCAGAGGGTTGCATATATCCTTTCAAATTAGTATTTTTGGATTCTTTGGGTAAATACCCTGTAGTTTGATTACTGGATTTTAGGGTAGTTCCATTTTTAATTTTTTGAGGAACCTCCATACTGTTTTCCACAGTGACTACACCAGTTTGCATTCCCACCAACAGTGTAAGAGGGTTCTTTTCTCTTCACATCCTCGCCAACACCTGTTGTTTCTTGTATTTTTTTATTGTAGCCATTCTGACAGGTGTGAGGTGATAGATCATTGTAGTTTTGATTTGCATTTTCCTGGTGATGAGTGATGTTGAGTGTCTTTTTGTGTCTATTGGCGATCTGGATATCTTCTTTGTAGAAATGTTTGTTCATGTCTTCTGTCCAGTTTTTATTTTTTTTATTTAAAAAAAATTTTTTTTAAGATTTTATTTATTTATTTGACACAGAGAGAGATAGTGAAAGCAGGAACACAAGCAGGGGAAGTGGGAGAGGGAGAAGCAGGCTTCCCGTGGAGGAGGGAGCCCGATGCGGGGCTCGATCCCAGGACCCTGGGATCATGACCTGAGCTTAACGACTGAGCCACCCAGGCGCCCCTTCTGTCCAGTTTTTAGTTCGATTATTTGTTTTTTGGGTGTTGAGTTGTATAAATTCTAAATTTTTATATGCTGCTTGAGAAACTCAGCTGAGTGGTAATTGTGCTGTGCTTTCAGCAATATTAGAAATCTTCATGATTTTATTTATTTTTTTTAAAAGATTTTATTTATTTATTTGAGAGAGAGAGAATGAGAGATAGAGAGCATGAGAGGGAGGAGGGTCAGAGGGAGAAGCAGACCCCCTGCTGAGCGGGGAGCCCGATGTGGGACTCAATCCCAGGACTCCAGGATCATGACCTGAGCCTAAGGCAGTCGCTTAACCAACTGAGCAACCCAGGCGCCCCAGAAATCTTCATGATTTTAAAAGGTAATACATTCGGGGCGCTCAGTCGTTAAGTGTCTGCCTTCGGCTCAGGTCATGATCCCAGGGTCCTGGGATCGAGCCCCGCATCGGGCTCCCTGCTCCACAGGGAGCCTGCTTTTCCCTCTCCCACTCCCCCCGCTTGTGTTCCCTCTCTCACTGTGTCTCTCTCTGTCAAATAAATAAATAAAATCTTTAAAAAAATAAAAATAAAAAATAAAAGGTAATACATTCATTCATGTGGTTCACAGGTCAGAATAAAAAGTTAATAGGTGGGACACCTGGGTGGCTTAGTTGGTTAAGTGTGTGCCTTCAGCTCAGGTCATGATCCCAGGGTCCTGGGATTGAGCCCCACATCGGGCTCCCTGCTCAGTGGGGAGCTTGCTTCTCCCTCTGCCTGCCGCTCCCTCTGCTTGTGCTCTTTCTCTGTGTCAAATAAACAAATCTTAAAAAAAAAAAGTTAGTTGGTGAAAAATCTTACTCTCCTTTCTGTCCCCCATCCACCCAGTTCCCACTCCTTTTCCCCAGAGAGGTAATCACTTTCACTCCTTTCTAGCAAATCTTTTGAGAGTTTCTTTATGAAAATAAAAGCAAATAACCCATATTCTGCTTTTTCTCTCTTATAAAAGAAGACAGCATATTATGCATACTACTTTATACCTTGCTCTTGTTTTCATTAAACAATATATTCTGGAGATCTTTCTATATTAATGCAGAGAGAGCATTTTTTTTTTTTTTTTTACAACTGTATGGGTTTCCATTGTGTGGCCACAATTAAATAAGCACTCCTCCCAGTTTTGCTGTTATAATCTTTTGCCCTTATAAAGGATGGTACAGTGAATAACCTTGTAATTTGTTCTTCCACACGTGTGCTATCCAAACTCTTTGGTTTCCAAGTTCAGATAGATCAGATAACAAGGGAACCCGTATTATCTCAATATATTTGTTTCTTAAGTTTCTGGGGGTGAGCACTAAAACTTTGGTTAGTAAGGGATTTATCAAAATGTAACTGATGTAGCAGTTACTATATTTGGATATTGAGAGTTTAGAGAGTAGGAGATATTTCTGTACTTGGAGGATAAGTCCCCAGAAGTGCTGGGTCCAAGGGTGTGTTAGTTATCTATTGCTATATGACAAATGACTCCAAAACTTAGTGGCCTTAAAGTAACAAATATTTATCTCACATAGTTTCTGAAGATCAGAAATACGGCAGTGGTGTAGCTGGGTGGTTCAGGCTTGGGACCCCTCGTGAAGTTGCAGTCAAGCTGTGTGCCAGGGGGCAGTCGTTGGAGGGCTTGACTGAGGTTGGGCCATCCACTTCCAGCATGATTCATTCACTGTCAGCAGGAGGCTTCAGTTTCTTGCCATGCAGACCTTGGTACAGGGCTGCCTAAGTGTCCTTAAGACATGGCTACTGGTTTTCCCCAGAGTAACTGATCTGAGAGAAAGAACAAGCTAGAAGCCTCAGTGCCTTTTATGATCTAGTCTCTTCTATTGTATTTTCATCAGCAGCAAGTTACTAAGTCCACTCTACACCAAGGGCTCCACCTCTTAAAGGGAAGAGTAGTAAAGAATTTGTGGACATATTTTTAAAGAACCACAAGGGCATATGCATTTGTAATTTTGATAAATATTGCCAAATTGCCTTCCATCAGGGTTGAACTAATTTAGATTCCCACCAGCAATATATGAGAGTTGTTAAACTTTTAAAGTGAAATTAGTTTTGTTTATGCTACATAAAGACAAGTAGAAAGGAGAAAAACAAAGCCACCAATTCATCACAATATGTGATGGACCATATTTATGTGGTGTTTCCTCCAGTCAATTTTGAGCTCTTGCAAGACGGGAGCACATTTTTTCCCAAATCTTTATTGCCCCCAGAGAACTTAGCCTAATGCCATGTATATAGTAGATGCTCAGTAATTTTTTTGTGTATATCTATATGCATACAAAAAGCAAGCAAACAAATCACTAATTTTAAAATATTGTCCAAGAACACAAGCTCAGAGTTGGGAAATAATACTAAGTAAAAAAGTTTAATCTCTTTAAAAAGTAGTACTACTGAACTAATTCAACGTACTATTTCTATTTTTTTTTTTAAGATTTTATTTATTTATTTGTCAGAGAGAGAGAGCGCAAGCAGGGAGAGCGGCAGTCAGAGCAGGCAGAGGGAGAAACAGGCTTCCCCCTGAGCAAGGAGCCTGATGCAGGACTCGATCCCAGGACCCTGGGATCATGACCTGAGCCGAAGGCGGACGCTTAACTGACTGAGCCACCCAGGTGTCCCTCAATGTACTATTTCTAAAATAATCTTGATTTTTACTTTTTTAGATTTATTTTT
Source organism: Mirounga angustirostris (assembly GCF_029215605.1). Classification (NCBI taxonomy): domain Eukaryota; kingdom Metazoa; phylum Chordata; class Mammalia; order Carnivora; family Phocidae; genus Mirounga; species Mirounga angustirostris. The sequence continues at coordinate 16,922,470 of NW_026991724.1, read as the reverse complement.
ATTATTATTATTTTTTAAAGATTTTATTTATTTGTGAGAGAGAGAATGAGAGACAGAGAGCATGAGAGGGAGGAGTGTCAGAGGGAGAGGCAGACTCCGTGCTGAGCAGGGAGCCTGATGTGGGACTCGATCCCGAGACTCCAGGATCACGACCCGAGCCCAAGGCAGTTACTTAACCAACTGAGCCACCCAGGTGCCCGATTTTTACTTTTTTGAAGTAGTTGTTGGGTTATCCAAATCAGATGCCACTGTTGGAATAAGGTGTTCAAGCAAGACTGGATACATTTCTCAGAGGTATTATAATGAGCTTATGTATTTGATAAAGGTTGAATTCAGTAAATGCCAAAGCTTTTTCTAACTATAAGATTATTTCATTCTTTGAGTATGAAAGTGGTCAAAATAATGATAGATTATATAATCTGTTCACTATAGGTAAGCATTTCTTTTGGCATGAGGTGTATTTATTGAAAATCTTCCATATAAATGAAGTTTTTTCAGTTATACTTAGAAAAGATAGTTGTGGGGCACCTGGGTGGCTCATTTGGCTCAGATCATGATTTCAGGGTCCTGGGATTAGCTCGCATTGGGCCTTGGGTGTTGGACTCCGCACTTGGTGTGGAGCCTGTTTAGGCTTCTCTTTCTGCCCTTCTCCCCATGCTCAAGCTCATGCTTTCTCTCTCTCTCTCTCTCTTTCTCTAAAAAAGAAAAAAAAAAAGATAGTCATTTTGCAGAGATAAATTTAGGAAGGATCATTTATTTAACTTTAAATGATCTCTCCTTAATTTATCTTTTTTGTTTTTTCACATTGTTAAAAATTGAGTTTGCTTAAAACAGGGAAAACCTACACTACAGATATTTGGTAAACAATAGATAATCTCTTCTCTGCACATGGACTTCTGTCTCTTCACTGATACTGATTTTTACGTAACTGATAGTTTACTTTTTAGTTGGTTATAGTCTTTAAAGAGAATTTTCTTTAAGTCCTCCAAATGGGGCGACATATATTACCTATAAAACCAGTATTTTTAGGCAGTTGAATATTGATTAGAAAAGCCAAGACAGCTAAAGAAAACTCTGTTTCAACAGTTCCTAATTTGTTCCTTGAAATTCTCCAAATGTGTAAATACTCAAAGTAGGAACATATACACTAAATCAGCATTAGCAGAATGGCTTATTTAGTTTTTGCTCTCTGTTTTCTCTGATAATAACAAAATAACAGAATATCACCTGATTTATAGGATTAGGATTTAGGGAATGAATAGTAATTATCAGTAGTTTTTCATCTTTAGTGTTATTCAACTCTATTTATTAAAAAGTAAAATTTGGACAAGGCTGTTGTTTGGCCAGGTGTGTGCATGTGTGGGTGTTGAAACACAAGCCAACCAGAACCCTAACATTAGTGTCCCTTCTTTCCCTGGCCAGAGCCTTAATAGTGGAGCCCCAAAGCTGTACTGATAGCACAACCAAAAATACATGCTATATATAGCAGGCAACATTTTGACTCCACTGAAAGCAAAGAGTATCCTTATAACTTAAGGCAAATACACAAACAGAATGACTTAAATTGACATTTCATTTTCCAGCAATGGTAAGTAGAAGAGGGGAAAGAAATTCTCTAAAAACTAAAGACTCAAAAGGGCCGAAGAATAAACGCTTTTAAAAATTGTTAGTTGAGGGGCGCCTGGGTGGCTCAGTTAATGAAGCATCTGCCTTCAACTCAGGTCATGATCTCAGGGTCCTGGGATCGAGCCCCGCATCGGGGTGGGGGGAAGCCTGCTTCTCCCTGCTCAGCAGGAAGCCTGCTTCTCCCTCTCCCACTCCCCCTGCTTGTGTTCCCTCTCTCACTGTGTCTCTCTCTGTCAAATAAATAAATAAAATCTTTAAAAAAAATTGTTAGTTGAAAAAAAAGGTCTCTATCTTGAAATTAGATATTGCTTCTATTGGTATTAGCAGTTTTCCTTTATTGCCTAAAATATCTTCTTTGGGAAGAAATACATTTAATTTAGGTTTTCCAAATGCATATACTCTGATCTAGCCTTCAAAATCTCTTACAACTTAGGGGAAAAATTAATTTTAAAAAGTCAGATTGCCTTGGCGCCTGGGTGGCTCAGTCAGTTAAGCATCTGACTCTTGATTTTGGCTCATTTCATGATCTCAGGGTTGTGAGATTGAGCCCTGCATTGAGCTCCAAGCTGGGCATGGAGCCTGCTTAGGATTCTCTCTCTCCCATTCCCTCTATCTTTCCCCTCCCCCTCCTCCCTCTCTCCCTATCTTTAAGAAAAGAAAAAACAAGTCAGATTGCCATTTTAACCTCTTGGGAAGATAGATTTTACATTATAGTAGTCCCCTTATGCATGGAGGATATGTTTCAAGACCCCCAGTTGATGCCTGAAACCACAGATAGTACCGAATGTTATATATACTGTTTTTTCCTACTCATACATACATGCGATAAAATTTAATTTATAAATCAGGCACAGTAAGAGATTAACAACAGTAACAACGGCTAACAATAAAATAGAACAATTATAACAATTTACTGTAATAAACATTATATAAATGTGGTCTCTTTCTCTTTCAAATATCTTATTGTACTATATTAGTGATTTTTATGATGATGTGAGGTGAAGTGAGGTGAATGGCGCAGGCAATGTGACAGCATTAGGCTACAGTTGACCTTCTGACCACACGTCAGCAGGAGGATCATCTGCTTCAGGACTGTGGTTGACTGTGGGTTACTGAAATCATGAACAGCAAAACTGTGGATAAGGGAAGACTACCATATCTTCCCTTTAGAAATATTATTCATAACAATCTCAGAGACAAAGACTTAGAAATCCCTTTGGGTTTTCTGTGACCCAAAAATGTAAGAATCCAAGAGAACCTCTTTGGAACTGATATATTCCCTCCAGGTATTATAGAGTTACCCAGAGACTAAATATAGAATCTTAGAAAACTTGGGTTCACTGATAAGAAAAGTAAAATTATTTCTACAATACGTTGCTGGAATCTCAGAGTAGGGTCGTATATTTTGTGCTTTCAGCACACGCAAGAACATGGGTCACTTCACTGGCTAGAATTCATTTCCAACTCCTGGAGTCAGTTTGTGGCTCTAACTATGAGGTGAAAGTTCTAGTAGTAGATGTTATAACACAGAACCGAACCACTCAGGCCACTTTTCAGATTATAGATACATTCTTAAGGGGCTCTGACATGTCCAAATGACCTTCAGAAGTCATTAAGGAAGAGAAAATAAGAAGTAGCTTTAAAGACAACTCTATAAGAGACAAGTGATTCATCATTTTGATTTCTCCTTAAAGCCATCAGTGATAGCTGAAGCATCTGTGGTTTTTTTTTTTTAATGATTTTACTTATTTATGCGACAGAGACACAGTGAGAGAGGGAACACAAGTAGGGGGAGTGGGAGAGGGAGAAGTAGGCTTCCCGCTGAGCAGGGAGCCCGATGTGGGGCTCCATCCCAGGACCCTGGGACCGTGACCTGAGTGGAAGGCAGATGCTTAACGACTAAGCCACCCAGGCGCCCCTGAAGCATCTGTGTTTTTTTGTTTTTGTTTTAGGATCTGTGTAAAAATAACGCTATTGTTAAGCATTCCCTGTCTGTCATTTCATGGGGGGAAATGTTTTGATAAACCAGGGATTTTGTTCAGCATAGTCTTCTGCTTTTTGGCTTTGGATCCTTGACAATATGGATAAATAGTGCTTGTTTTCCTACATTTTTTAATCCTCACAGAGGTAACTGAACTTTATGCAGGTAAATGCAATGGTACATTTGAAACAGAAACAGAAACTTCCCAAAGTTAATGGGGAACTCTAAAAACAGAGTCCTATCACTAGATAATGTCTCTCACTCAGAGAGAGCTTTTCCAGCTTACACAGACCACCTCACACCTCCCGTTGGAGAATCCCAGCCAGTGGAAAGGAACCTGATGGGATGTTTCCTGTTCTTCAAGCCTGTTAGGTTCAGGGAACAAAATGGAGACCCATGTTAGACCATCGCTGAAGGGACTTTTACAGATACATATCATTATAGTTAGCTCTGCTTTCTGGATTTTACCATTGTAACAGGCAAAACTAGATGGTGGAAGACAACAATGGAGACCTGTCCTCATGGCTGTGACTGAGAAGGATTTACTGCTTTATGACTGTATGCCATGGACAAGGGATGCCTGGGCATCACCGTGTCATAGCTACCCTCTTGTTGCCACAAGGTAAGTCTAAAGACAAAAAAAATAAAATAGCTATCCTACTCCTAACTCTACCAAAAAATTTTAAAGTGAATTCTATTATCTTAGGTACCTAAAATAGCATTTAAGTAGCAGATATAGATGGTTGAGACAAAAACTTTTCCTTTCACAACCTTATTGATTATTTTGCAGCTCCCAGCTAAGTAAACGTTTTCTGTCATTAGCATTTTTTAAGTTGTTGAAACAGCTTCCTGTAACTGTTCCCTTCAAGTCTTGCTTAGTCATGAAGAGAAATAGTAGGGGTTTTTTTTCCGTTGCTTTATTGACTGTGACTAGAAAACCACTGAACCTGGGGTAGCCTTTTGACTGAGTGATGAAATCACTTAAACCAGAATGTGGTACTGTGGATAAACCACACAACTCAGCCAAAATATTCTTCAATTCTCTTTCTAGTATAAGAGCACATAATTATGATGCCAGCAAATAAACATCGATTTGACCTGAAACAACAGGAAGTTTCTAGCATGCCAGATGTGGAAAGTTGGAAGGGAAAAGAATAGAGATATATAGATTTCGGGGCCAAGATGTCTTAAGAGGTAACTAGAAACTAGTCTGAAACTAGAAAACATCTTCACATTTAGCATTATTTGAGCTTAAAAAAATAATCAGGTTTTGAAGGAACTCAAAAACTATACATTAAAAAAGGAGCTCCACAGAAAAGTATTTGGTAGTAAAAAAAGCTACATGATGGATCTATCTGGTATGTCCTCCAGGGAACGGTGTGGTGGAGGTAGGAATGGTGATGGGGGTTCCTGCTTTGAGTTGGCAAAGAGTCATTTGAGGAAGAGTATTCTTTAAATGACAGGAAGACTTTCACGTTATATAGGATTTCCTTCAACTTTCCAAGTTCTCTTACATATATCATTCTTTTTTATAAAATATAGTTTTCACATAGCTTTTAGGAATTTCTCTGTAATTTAGAGCTGGAGCACCTAGATCACAATAGAAATAAAGGATTTGTTGAGCCTAAGAATTAATTAATTCCTTGAGGATATAAGCGTTCTGCAGAAAGACTGAATTTAATCATCAGTTCTCCGGTTTGGTTTGGTTTTCCCCCCCCCCTCTGGATTTTTTTTTAATCCCCACTAAATTATAACCTCTTTGAGGTCAAGAACTATGACTTAGTCATCTCAGCACTCCCATAATGCTTTGCATATAGTGGGCCCTCAATAAATTTTAATTGAGTTCAATTCTATTACTTAAATTATAGTTTCTCAGTCATACGTACGTTGGGAGCATGACAGGAATCCTATGAAAACATGACATACCTCAGTAGTTGTAATTACAACAATTAAATTTGTATTTCCCAAAGATTTAGAGTTTATGAATATGACAAAAGAGATCTCTTAAGTTTAAATTTTATGGAAGAAGCTTATACTCTAGATATGATCATAGAATGCAAGGAGGGTAGCTTTATCCTTAGACGTTTCCTTAATTGTGTGCCACTGGAGAAATGGAGCAGAAATCTGTGACATCCCATAGATGAGCCTTTGTTCAATACTAGAAAGTAGAATCCTATAAACAAATAATTTCTGGCCATTGACTAGACGGGGCCTAGACCACCAAAGCACTTTGGTACTAAAGAAGGAAATAGGATGGTTCTGTGTCTACTATCAGTGTGGCATTAATTTGCAAATAAGGAAAAGATATAAATAAGATTTAAGAGCTGAAACTATAAAACTCTTAGGAGAAAATACAGGAGTATATCTTTGTGACCTTAGCTTAGGCAGACCTTCTTGGATAGGACACCAAAAGCACAAGCAACAAGAAAATAAATAAATAAATTGAACTTCATTAAAATTAAAAACTTTTATGCTTCAAATGTCACCATCAAGAAAGTGAAAAGACAACCCACAGAATAGGAGAAAATATTTGCAAATCATTTATCTAATTTGGGACTAGTATCTAGAAAATATAAAGAACTGTTAACAACTCAATAATAAAAAAGTAAATTACCCAATTAAAAAATGGGGAAAGGATTTTGAAAAACATTTGTCTAAGATTTTATTTTTTTTATTTATTGATTTGAGACAGAGAGAATGAGAGAGAACACATGAGAGGGGATAGGGTCAGAGGGCAAAGCAGACTCCCTGCCTAGCAGGGAGCCCGATGCGGAACTCGATCTAGGGACTCCAGGATCATGACCTGAGCCGAAGGCAGTCGCTTAACCAACTGAGCCTCCCAGGCGCCCGAAAAACATTTGTCTAAAGAAGATATACAAATGGCCAATAAGCAACATGAAAAGATGCTCAACATAATTAGCCATGAAGGAAATGCAAATTGATGAGATACCACTTCCCACCCACAAGGATGGCTATAATTAAAAAGACAGATAATAACAAGTGTAGACTAGGAAATGGAGAAAATGGAACCCTCCTACACTGCTGATGGGAATGTAAAATGGTGCATGTGGAAAACAGTCTGGCAGTTCCTCACAAGGCTAGACATAGAGTCACCATACGACCTACCAATTCCACTCCTAGGTTGTATACCCAAAAGAAATGAAAACTATGTCCACACAAAAACTTTTACATGAGGAACACCTGGGTGGCTCACTGGTTAAGCATCTGACTGTTGATCTCAGCTCAGGTCTTGATCTCAGGGTCATGAGCTCAAGCCCCATGTTGGGCTCCTTGCTGGGCATGGAGCTTACTTTAAAAAAAAAAAAAAAAAGAGGGAGACTGGGTGGCTCAGTCATTAAGTGTCTGCCTTCGGCTCGGGTCATGATCCCAGGGTCCTGGGATCCAGCCCCACATCAGGCTCCCTGCTCAGCGGGAAGCCTGCTTCTCCCTCTCCCACTCCCCCTGCTTGTGTTCCTGCTCTCGCTCTCTCTCTGTCAAATAAATAAATAAAATCTTTAAAAAAAAAAAAAAGAATGTGTTCTGATATACTCTGCAACATGGATGAACCTTGAAAACATACTAAGTGAAAGTAGCCAGACACAAAAGACCACATATTATATGATTTAGTTTATTTCAAATGTCCAGAATAGGCAAATCTATAGAAATAGAAAGTAGGTTGGTCATTGCCAAGGATTGTGACAAAAATAGACAGTGATGACAAATGAGTATAGGACTTCTTTTTGGGGTAATGAAAGTGTGCTAAAATTGAATGTGGTGATGGTTGTACAATTCTGAGTATGTTAAAATCCACTAATTGTATCTCAATAAAGCTGTTTTAATTAAAACAACCCCTTCCCCAAAAAACCCCAAATATCTAATAGAAGAAACTAAGACCAATCCTTAATAGACTGCATTTGAGTCCCTATTTTGCCACTTATAGTAGGTAATTGGCAGCATGTTACTTAGTCTTTCTTTGCTGTACAATTTTAATTCGTTTAGAGAATCCTAATGAGATAGGGTGGGTGTGAGTATCAAATGAGTTAATACTTGTAAAATGCTACAATGGTACCTGACACATTGTAAGTGCATAAGTAAGTGTTAGCTGCTTTAATTATATAATTATTATTATTTATTATTTAGTGAAAATCTGTCAAAGAGGAATTCTATGTAAAAAATAATTGGATTGATTTGGCCATTGTTAAAAGAGGAGCTTAGGCTCTACCCAATAGTTTTTATAAATAGTGAAAGTTTCATGTTAAATGTGAGGAATTCAAATGTATTATTTGGACCAACCTAGACATGCAAATTGAACTTGGCCATAAATTAAATGGGTGGAGCCTGTAGCTCTCTGAACATGTTGTTTCTTAATAAGTTTAATTCATGTTGCAGCAAGGATTCTTTACTCCTTGTTCAGGAAGTACCCGTAGATTAGGAGCAAAGATGACAGGCAGATGAGAGGTTTATTTTTTCCATGTGGCCGTGTCAGCGAGATGGAATTGGTTGAAATCACTGCAAGATAGAACTAAGTGGGGCTTAATCATCCTTTGCCTCCCGTAGCGGGTAGAGTTTGGCCACGGGGAGAAACCAAAGGATGGAACCAGACCAGGAGGTATGCCACGGAGAGAGCAGCAAGGCCAAAAAGTGGTATGTTTATGTCTTTTTGGTGTGGGGGAAAGAGAGGAGTTGAGATTTATGAGTAATGAGAAAGGGCTGCGTATTCACTTTCATTAATTCTACTTCTAATACTTTGGAACATATTCTTATGAGTAGACGAGACAAAGAAAAAAAGAAGATAGTATAAACACATAGGGAAGGAAAAGAAATCAAGGACTTTGATTATCCACAAAAGTAGGTAGCCCCTAATAAAATAAGAATTAATTGTAGTTTGAAAATCAAAGAATGTTGTTAGGGTAATATAAATTAACATCCTTTATTGGTTTGCACATTTACAGATTCTTAGAAACCAAGATATGTGTGTGTGTACACTTAATAGTTGGTATTTTCACGCTGGTGAGGAATTTGAGTAAAATATGTGATAAATGAAGAAGATTTTTATTTGATTTTTAAAATTTTTATTTTACATATTTCTTAAGATTAAGGCCAGATACATGATACAGGTAGAAAAACCCATTGGTTTTAAAGGTGCTATGAATTTTGCAGGATGTGCATTTTGTAGTCTTTTCCTATAAACTTTCTTTGGAAGAGAAAAAGATGTGGAAAATTGAGTGGTGGTGTGCTTATGGGATTTAGGGGGCAAAAGCTGCTAAAAACGCCTTTGCATGAGCTCATCTGGCCTCCCCACTAAAGGGGTCCTTTTGGCAGTGTGTTCTAACCGACTGCTGCTCAGCAAGAGTCCAGCACCTGGTTTGAATTAGATTTCCTTTGCCAAATATTTCATAATCAAAACCTGTAGGAAAAATTCTCCCAGACTTCATATTTTTTAATGTCTGACATGGGATTAGCAATCAAACTGAATATGGTAGAATCCACCCTGTCACTTTGCCCATGCTGTCTTACTTGGATCATATGGGGAATAATTTTGAAACTTAACTCTTGCTGAGATAACTCATGATTAATTGGCATGTTGGTTCTATAGGAATCAGCTGAGTGAGGCAGTTCTCAAAGCACACTTCATGGACCTCTAAGGATCCCCTCTTCAGGGGGTCTTTGAGTTCCAAACTATTTTCTTAGTAATACTAAGATGTTACTTGCTTTTTCCCTGTTGACATTTGTACTGAGGGTTGGTAAAATTGCTGGTGCCTTAGCATGAATCAAGGTAGTTGATTCCATACCAAACTGTATGGACTTGCGGGGGGTGGTGGGGGTGGGGATGCCACTTTCACCTCAAAATGTCTTTGTTGGAGCAGTAAAAACTTAGTTTTATTTCATCTTAACCCTTGAGTACTCATCTTCTTAATATTCCATAAAATGAGGTGGGAAGTACTCAAAAAAGCACTTCGGCTGCATACTGAAGTATGATGGTTGTCTCAAAAACACATGTGTGGTTGACTTGCTAGTTGAACTAGCTGTGATTTTTTGTGGACCACCATTTTTTACTTGAAAAAACAACTTGTGGAGAGAGGCTGGGAAGATGGTGGCGTAGAAGGACCCTAAGCTCACCTCATCCCACAGAAACATACAATTGGATAATACATCAGCATAAATAATCCAGAAAACACCCAAAGGCTGGCAGAACAAACACAACTAAAGGCAGAGAAGAGGTTGCATTGAAGAGGGTAGGAAGGGCAGAGACATGGTCGGGAAAGCTAGTTATTATTAAGCTGGATATATAGAGATTAGCAAAAAATGGAAAACAATGCCACTCTTGACATTAATTTTTTAATAACTTTAGTTACAGGTGCAGCCACAGGGCAAGAAACAGACTATCACATCAGGAAGCCTGCATAGGGAAGACAAATCCCCGTAACATTTGCCTTTGAAAGGGAGAGGGGCTGAACTTCCTGAGTTCTTACAGCCAGTGGGACTTAAAGCCTAAAATTTTAAAAATCAGTGGGCTCAGCTCTGGAGAGCCCCAAGGGCGTTAGGAAGCTGAGTCCCCACCCTTTAAAGAGACAGCACAAGAAACCGCCCAAGGAGCTCCAGTGTAGAAGCAGCAGTTTAAAAAACAGCACTGTTGGGTGCCTGTGTGGCTCAGTCGGTTAAGGTTAAGATTCAGCGTTTGCCTTTGGCTCAGGTCATGATCCCAGCATCCTGGGATCCAGCCCTGCATGGGGCTCCCTGCTCAGAGGGGAGTTTGCTTCTCCCTCTGCCTCTCCCCCCATCCACCCCACCCCCCCTTGTGTTCCCTCTCACTCACTCTCTTTCTCTCAAATAAATAAAATCTTTTAAAAAAATCACTCTCAGACAATGTTTTTCATATAGGACTTTTGAAAATTTGGATGAGGATTGTACCTTAAAGAGCAATAAATAAAATGGCTTGTTCTTAAAAAAAAAAAAAAAAAGGCTTGTTCTTAGCTTCGCTGTAGGCCATATAATATTTTTCTAAAAAATTTGCTGGTTCCATCCTTCACTCCTCTAATGGTAATTTGAGCAAAAGGACTTTTTTATTTTTTAAGATTTTATTTATTTGTCAGAATGCACAAGCAGGGGGGAGCAGCAGAGGAGGAGAAGGAGAAGCAGGCTCCCCACTGAGCAAGGAGCCAGATGTGGGGCTCCATCCCAGGACCCTGGGATCATGACCTGAGCCAGAGGCAGATGCTTAACCGACTGAGCCACCCAGGCATACCGAGCAAAAGGACTTCTAAGGGCAAATGGATGCTCCTTTACATTTCCTTTAGTTGTCAGAAAGCCACTATTGGTTCAGTTAAAAGGCAACAGTGTGTCTTTCAAGAAAAAGGTAATTTCGGGCGCCTGGGTGGCTCAGATGGTTGAGCGTCTGCCTTCGGCTCAGGTCATGATCTCAGGGTCCTGGGATCGAGTCCCACATCGGGCTCCCTGCTCCTTGGGAGCCTGCTTCTCCCTCTGCCTCTCTCTCTCTCTCTCTGTCATGAATAAATAAATAAAATCTTTAAAAAAAAGAAAAAGGTAATTTCTTCTAATCTATCAACTGGTTTAGCCAAGTTAATCACATTAGTTCTCAACCCTGTATATGCACTAGAATTACCTGGTGCATAGATTTAAAAAATTACTTATGTCTGGCTCAGATCCTCAAAAATTCAGATTTAACGGTCTAGGGTGGGGCCCAGGCAATCTTATTCTTATTAATAAAAACTTATCCAGATGATTCAAATGTATAGCCAGTTGAAAAGCACTGAACTAGTCGTCTGCCAACTTTCTGGTCTGAGGACCTTTATATACTCTTAAAAATTAATGAAAACACAAAATTGCTTTTCCTTATCTGGGTTATACTGATTGATATTTACTATAATTAGAAATTAAAACTGAGAAATTTAAAAAATATTAATTTAAAAATAAAAGTAAAAAAACCTATCGTGTCTCAATATTAATAACTTATTTGTATTAAAATAATGTTTTCCCAAACAAGAAAAAATTAATGTGAAGAGTGGCATTGTTTTGTATTTTTTGCTGATCTCTCTATATCTAGCTTAGTAAAAGATTGATGAATTCTATCTCCTGTGTTCTTTTTTTTGAAGATTTATTAATTTAAAGAGCAAGAGAGAGCATGGGGGAGGGACAGAAGGAGAGAGAGACAAGCAGACTCCCAGCGGAGCACGGAGCCCAGCGCGGGGCTCAATCCCACAACCCTGAGATCATGACCTGAGCCAAAATCGAGAGTCCAGTGCTCAACTGACTGAGCCATCCAGGCACCCCTTCGCTGTTATTTTTTTAGCAGCTTTACTGAGATAACTCATATACCATACAATTCACCCAAAGTATAGTATTTAATGGTTTTTAGTATGTTCCTAGAGTTGTGTGACCATCACTATAATCAATGTTAGGACACTTTCATCACCCTAAAAAGGAAATCCTTACCCATTGGCAGTCACTTCTCGTTTTCCCCTCCACCAGCCCTTAGGAACCAGGAATCTAATTCTGTCTCTATAGATTTGCCTATTCTGGACATTTCATATAAATGGAATCATATGTAGCCTTTTACGTCTGGTTTCTTTCCCATAGCATACTGTTTTCAAGGTTGATCCATATTGTAGCATGTGTCTCTGTTTCATTTCTTTTTATGGCTGAATAATCTTCCATTGTATGGATATACCACATTTATCAGTTGATGGCCATTTGGCTTATTTACACTTTTTGACTCTTACGAATAATGCTGCTGTAATATTCATATACAAGTTTTTATGTGAACATATGTTGGTTTGGGGGCATATATAGCTAGGAATAGATTGCTGGATCATATGGAGCTCTATGTTTAACATTTTTTTGAGAAAGTACCAGGCTGTTTAATATAGGCACTCTATCATTTGAAATTCTCACCAGCCCGATGTGAGTTTTCCATTTTCTCTCCATCCTCATATTTGTTTGTTTTTTTAACTTTATTTTTTTTTAAGATTTTATTTATTTATTTGACAGAGATAGAGCAGGAGAGCATAGGCAGGGGGCACAGCAGAGGGAGAGGGAGAAGCAGGCTTCCCGTGGAGCAGGGAGCCTGACATGGGGCTCGATCCCAGGACCCCAAGATCATGACCTGAGCTGAAGGCAGACACCTAACTGACTGAGCCACCCAGGCACCCCCACATCCTCATGGTTTTAAGTTTTATTTCCCTAATAGCTAATGATGTTGAGCACTTTTCATGTACTTACTGGCCATTTGTGTGTTTTCTTTGGAGCAATATCTATTCAAATCCTTGATCCTCTAATTGGGTTGCCTTTTTATTATTGAATTGTAAGAGTTCTTTATATATTCTATAGACAAATAGCTTATCAAATATATGATTTGCAAATATTTTTCCTGTTCTGTGAGTTGTCTTTTCACTTTCTTGACAGTGTCATTGGAAGCACAGAAGTTTTTAATTTTGATGAAGTCCAATTTATCAGTCTTCTCTTGCACTTTTGTTTTATATCTAAGGCTTTCCCTAATCCAAGGTCACAAAAATTTACTCCTGTGTGCTCTTCTAAAAGTTTTATAGTTTTAAGGGGTGCCTGGGTGGCTCAGTCAGTTAAGCGACTGCCTTCGGCTCAGGTCATGATCCCAGGGTCCTGGGATTGAGCCCTGCATCGGGCTCCCTGCTCCGCGGGAAGCCTGCTTCTCCCTCTGCCTGCCACTTCCCCTGCTTGTGCTCTCTCTCTCTCTCTCTCTCTGTGTCAAATAAATAAATAAATAATATTTTTTAAAAAAGTTTTATAGTTTTAGCTCTCACACTCATTCTTTTATCCATAAAGAGTCAATTTTTGTATAGTGTGGAGTAGTGATCAAATATTATTCTTTTGCTTGGGAATATTCAGTTATCACAGTACCATTTGTTAAAAAGACTATTCTTTCTCCATTAAACTCTCTTGGCAAAAATCAGTTGATCATAACTGTGAGGGTTTTTTTCTGGGCTCTCAATTTTATACCTTTATGGTAAGTTTTAAGTGTGAATCCTCCAACTTTGTTGTTTTTCAAAATTATTTCAGTGATTGTGAGTCCCTTGCATTTTCACATGGATGTTAGGATCAGCTTGTCAATTTCTCGGAAAAAAAAAAAGATGAAATTTGGTAGAGATTGCCTTGAATCTGTAGATCAATTTAGGGAATTTTGCCATCTTAAAAATACTGTCTTCTGGTCCATGATACAGGGTATCTTTTTATTTACTTAGGTCTTTAATTTATTTCAGCAATGTTTTGTAGTTTTCTTAGTGTAAGTTTTATACTTCTTTTGCTAAATTTATTCCTAAGTATTTTTTCATTTTGATCTATTGCAAATGGATTTTTTTTCTTAATTTCCTTTTTAGAATCTTCGCTCCTACTATATACAGTCAATACATTGATTTTTTTGGGGGGGGCAGAGGGAGAGGGAGAGAGAGAATCTTAAGCAGGCTTTATGCTCAGCATGGAGCCCAAGGCGGGGCTCCATCTCACGACCCTGAGATCATGACCTGAGCCGAAATCAAGAGTCAGACACTTAACCGAATGAGCTACCCAGGTGCCCCAATACATTGATTTTTATATCTTGATCTGCATTCTTGCTTGACTCGTTTATTAGTCTAGTAGGTTTTTAGTGGATTCCTTAGGACTTCTATGTACAAGATCATGTCATCTTCAAATAAAAGGTAGTTGTACTACTTTCTTTTCTGGATACGTTTTATTTCATTTTCTGGCCTAATTGCTCTGGCTAAAATCTCCAGTACAATATTAAATAGAAGTGGCATAAACAGACATCCTTGTCTTTTTCCTGATCTTAAGGGGAAAGCATTCAGTCTTTTACCATTAAGCATGATGTTAGGTATGGGTTTTTCATAGATACCTTTATCAGGTTGAAGAAGTTCCCTTCTCTTCCATGTTTGTAAGAGATGTTTTCCTCATGAAAGGGTATGGAATTTGTCAAATGCTTTTTCCATGTCTAATACAATGATCATGTGGGTTTGTCCTTTACCTGTTTATATGGTGTATTACCATATTAATTTTCGGATGTTCAACCTTGCACTTTTATTTATTTTTATTTATTTTTTTAAAGATTTTATTTATTTATTTGAGAGAGAGAGAGTGAGAGAGCACGAGAGGGGAGAGGTTCAGAGGGAGAAGCAGACTCCCTGCCAAGCAGGGAGCCCGATGTGGGACTCGATCCTGGGACTCCAGGATCATGACCTGAGCTGAAGGCAGTCGCTTAACCAACTGAGCCACCCAGGCGCCCCCAACCTTGCACTTTTAGGATGAGTCCTATTTGGTCATACTAGATTCAGTTTACTAATATTTTGATGAGGATATTTGTGTCTTACACTCATAAGTGATATTGGTCCGTAGTTTTCTTTTTTTTTTAGATGTCTTTTGTTTTGGTTTTGGGGTATTACTGGCATCATAGAATGAGTTAGGAAGTATTCCCACTTATGCTTTTTTGAAGAATTTATGAAGAATTGGCATTAATTATTTTTTGTAATAATTGGTGGAATTCACCAGCAAACCATCTGGGCTTCAGATTTTCTTTGTGGGAAGCTTTTCACTGTTAGTTGAAGGGATTTTTTTTTTTTTAAAGATTTTATTTATTTATTTGACAGAGAGAGACACAGCGAGAGAGGGAACACAAGGATGGGGGAGTGAGAGAGGGAGAAGCAGGCTTCCCACTGAGCAGGGAGCCCGATGTGGGACTCGATCCCAGGACCCTGGGACCATGACCCGAGCCGAAGGCAGGCGCTTAATGACTGAGCCACCCAGGCGCCCCAGTTGAAGGGATTTTTGAAATATATTTTGTTGGGCACCTGGGTGGCTCAGTCATTAAGCGTCTGCCTTCGGCTTGGGTCATGGTCCCAGGGTCCTGGGATCGAGTCCCACATCGGGCTCCCTGCTCAGTGGGAAGCCTTCTTCTCCCTTTCCCACTCCCCCTGCTTGTGTTCCCTCTCTCGCTGTGTCTCTGTCTGTCAAATAAATAAAATCTTAAAATATATATATATATTTTGTTAACACTTACTACTTTCATAGACAGTATTCTGCTCTTTTCCTATGAAAATAGTTTTTAGTTCATGAATGTTATATTTCTTTTCTTTGTCCTTGAAACTCTATTCTTAGGACCATCTCATGGGGCAGAGTATATACAGTGTATAATAGAAACTCTAAGGTTTTTTGCTAATTGTTTCTCAGTGGTTTTTCTCTTCTGTACTTTGTGTCATTGCTGTCTCATACTTGATTTGAACCCTTTCCCCAAAATGATTAATTCAAGCTCTCATTTTGTTACATCTAAAAATATTTCAGGAGCATCACTACCTACCCCCCCCAAATGAGTTGGAACTCACTTTTCAAAGTAAAAAGATGGCACATCATTTTTGTTTTGTTAATATAGTTACATCTCAAGTTAATGGGAGTCAAAAGTTGTAGTCAAGTAGTTCCAAAGGTTAGGAAATCAGTTTTCACTGGCTATTTACTTTAGGAACAGAAACTAATATGTTTCATTCTTTTTTTTTTTTAAGATTGTATTTTTAAGGGCACCTGGGTGGCTCAGTCAGTTGGGTGTCTGCCTTCAGCTCAGGTCATGATCCCGGGGTCCTGGCATCAAGCCTCACGGCGGGCCCTCTGCTCAGTGGGGAGCCTGCTTCTCCCTCTCCTGCTGCCTGCCACTCCCCTGCTTGTGCTCTCTGTCAAAAAAATAAATAAAATCTTAAAAAAAAAAAAAAAAGATTTTATTTTTAAGTAATCTCTACACCCAGCAGGGGACTTGAACTTAAATCCCTGAGGTCGAATCACATGCTCTACTGACTGAGCCAGCCAAGCACCCCAATTATGTCTCATTTTTATCATAATTTTCACAGCCTAAAAATAAAAGCTTTTAGAACAGATTAGACTTGCAAATCCCCAGGTACAACATTTATCAGAAATAATGGTCCCTTCTCCAGTCAATCAGGAGTTAAATGAAGTGTTCATGTGAGCATTTCATTAAAACCCTGAGATGCACAGTCGCTGATATGACTTACTGGCTTCAACTTACCATTGTACTTTCTGTTTCTAAGAGTTGGTCTGTAGGTAGCTAATATTAGTAGAGTCAGGCAGTATTTGCCTTTTTGTGACTGGCTTATTTCACTTAGTATAATGTCTAAAAGGTTCATGTGTGTTGGCATGTATAACAAGATTTCCTTCTTTTTAAGACTGAATAATAATTTGTTGAATGTATATACCATATTTTCTTTAGTCATTCATTCTGCCAGTAGACATTTAAGTTGGTTCTACCTCTTGGCTATTGTGGATAATGCTGCTATGAACATAGATGTAAAATATCTCAAGAATCTAATTTCAATTCTTTGGGATATATACCAAGAAGTGAGTCTTTTGCCCTTTTTCTCCCCCCATCTTTTAACTGGGTTTTTTGTTTTCTTATTGTTGAGTTTTAAGAGTTCTTTGTATATTTTGGATATTAGTCCTTTATCAAATATGTGTTTTTCATATATTTTCTCCTATTCTGTGGCTTGTCTTTTCATTCTTTTACAGTGTCTTTCAAAGCAGAAGTTTTTAACTTAGAAAGTACAACTTACCAATTTTTTTCCCATGAATCATGCTTTTGGTGTTGTATCTTTTTAGATGACCTCAATTTTTTCTTACGATGTCTTCTGAAGTTTTATACTTTTGCATTTTACATTTAGATCTAAGATCCATTTGAGTTACTTTTTGTGTAAAGTGTAAGGTCTTCCAAAAGAAAGCACCAGGCCTGGATGGGTTCATTGGTGAATTCTACCAAACATTTAAGGAAGAAATTCCGTACAGTCTCTTTCAGAGGATAGAAGCAGAGGGAATACTTTCTAACTCATTCTGTGAGGCTAGCATTACCCTAATACC
Organism: Mirounga angustirostris; assembly: GCF_029215605.1. Taxonomy (NCBI): domain Eukaryota; kingdom Metazoa; phylum Chordata; class Mammalia; order Carnivora; family Phocidae; genus Mirounga; species Mirounga angustirostris. The sequence goes on along the minus strand of NW_026991724.1, from coordinate 16,904,970 downwards.
AACACCAGACAAAGACATTATAAGAAAACTGTAGACCAATATCTCTTATGAATATATATGCAAAGTCCTCAACAAAATATTAGCAAATCAAATCCAAAAAAGTATAAAAAGAATTATACACCATGAGCAAGTGGGATTGATCCCAGATATGCAAGGCTGGTTCAATATTCGAAAATCAGTTATGTAATCCATCCCATCAACAAGCTCAACAAGAAAAATCATATGAATCTATCAAGAGATGCAGAAAAGTCATTTGACAAAATCCAACACCTGTTCATGATTAAAAAAAGTAAACTAGGGGGCGCCTGGGTGGCTCAGTTGGTTAAGCAACTGCCTTTGGCTCAGGTCATGATCCTGGAGTCCCTGGATCGAGTCCCGCATCGGGCTCCCTGCTCAGCAGGGAGTCTGCTTCTCCCTCTGACCCTCCCCCTCTCATGTGTTCTCTCTCTCTCATTCTCTCTCTCTCAAATAAATAAATAAAATCTTTAAAAAAAAAAGTAAACTAGGAATAGAGGGGAACATTCTCAACTTGATAAAGACGATCTACAAAAAATCTATTGCCAGTATCATGCTTAATAGTGACAAACACGAAGCTTTCCCATTGAGATCAGGAATAAGGCAAGGATGTCCTGTCCCCTCTTGCCACTTCTTTTCAACATCATACCAGCAATCCTTGCTAATGCACTAAGTTAAGAAAAGGAAGTAAAAGGTATACAGATAAGTGGTTGCTAGGAGGAGGGGGAGGGGATGAATAAACAGAGCAAAGAGGATTTTTAGGGCATTGAAAATACTCTGTATATTATAATGATGGATATATGTCGTTACACATTTGTCCAAACCTATACAATGTACAACACCAAGAGTGACCCCTAAAGTAAACTATGGACTTCAGGTGATTATGATGTGTCAGTGTAGGCTCATTCTTGGTAGAAAAAAAAAAGTACCATCTAGTGAGTGATGTTGATAGTAAGGGAGGCTGTTCGTATGTGGGGGCTTAACACTTCCTAATCAAAATTGAACCTTTTTTTTTTTTTTGACATGCACAGCCTTTTCAGAGCATAAAAAGGCCAATGGAAAATTTGGCCTTAGCTCATCCAGCCCAGTGTTCTGCCTGTGACTCAAGGGGTCATTTTGTGGGAAAACAGAATGGTATATACTTCAAAGACTATAATATTGTTTTGAAACGTACTTTTCCAAAAACTACAGATGGCTTTTATAACTCTCTGCTTATTTATCAGCATAAATTGCTGACATTTTCCTATACCAGTACATTAATTACTTTTGATCTTTGCCCTCTTTGTGGTCCTAGGTTGGTTCATTCTGGCTCCGGATGTCGATCACCCTCACTTGGATCTGACCTTACCTTTGCTACCAGAACAGGCTCTCGGCAGGGCATTGAGATGCATCTCTTCAGGGTGGAGACACATCGGGATCTGTCAACCTGGACCAGGATACTTGTTCAGGGTTGCCATGCTGCTGCTGAGCTAATTAAGGAAGTCTCTCTAGGTATAGATCCTGACATACCATTTCTTATTTATTTATTTATTTGTTTGTTTGTTTGTTTGTTTATCAGAGAGATAGAGAGCACAAGTAGGCAGAGAGGCAGGCAGAGGGAGAAGGGGAAGCAGACTCTCCACTGAGCAGGGAGCCCGATGCGGGGCTTGATCCCAGGACTCCGGGATCATGACCTGAGCCGAAGGCAGCCGCTTAACCGACTGAGCCACCCAGGTGCCCCCTGACATACCATTTCTAATAGTAATTACATGGAAATGTTATATTTTGTTTTGAAGTAAAAACCAGGGACGTCTGCGTGGCTGAGTTGGTTGAGCATTTCATCTTGATTTCAGCTCAGGTCATGATCACGGGGTCCTGAGATCGAGACCCACGTTGGGCTCTGCGCTGGGTGTGGAGACTGCTTGGGATTTTCCCTCTCCCTCTTCCTCTGCCCCTCCCACTTATGCCCTCTCTCTCTCTCAAATAAATAAATAAATCTTAATAAAAAGGGGCATCTGGGTGGCTCATTCCGTTGAGCATCTGCCTTCCACTCAGATCACGATCCCTGGGTCCTGGGATCGAGCCATGCATTGAACTCCCTGCTTGGCAGTGAGTCTGCTTCTCCCTCTCTCTCTGCCTGCCACTCCCCTTGCTTATTCTCTCTCTTTCTGTGTCAAATGAATAAATAAAATATGTTTTTTTAAATCTTTTTTTTTTTTTTAATATTTTATTTATTTGAAGAGACACAGCGAGAGAGGGAACAGAAGCAGGGGGAGTGGGAGAGGGAGAAGCAGGCTTCCCGTGGAGCAGGGAGCCTGGTGTGGGGCTCGATGCCAGGACCCTGGGATCATGACCCGAGCCGAAGGCAGACGCTTAATGACTGAGCCACCCAGGAGCCCGTTTTTTACATCTTAAAAAAAATAATAAAGTGAAAACCGTTATCGTATGGGCCAGATTCAAAAATATTCTTTTTTTTTTTTTAAAGATTTTATTTATTTGACACAGAGAGAGACACAGCAAGAGAGGGAACACAAGCAGGGGAAGTGGGAGAGGGAGAAGAAGGCTTCCTGCAGAGCAGGGAGCCTGATGCGGGGCTCGATCCCAGGACCCTGGGATCATGACCTGAGCCGAAGACAGATGCTTAACGACTGAGCCACCCAGGTGCCCCCAGACTCAAAAATATTCTAAAATATGGCAGCTTAAAATGATCATGATGGAAGAACCTGGTTTTTCTGTTTCAGTAGTAAAGTTTTCCTAAGCCTTGTATATGGCTGCGTCCTAACATCCTATGTACAGCATGGCAGTTTTGTTGTTCATCATTTTAATCTGTATGTGATAGTGTAAGGACTCATTTACTAAGTACTAGATGCACTAACCCTCTAGTTCAGAAGATTTAGAGTCTAAGATGTGGAGAGACACTCTTAAAATGTGGGCATCTGGCAAGGCTTATGGCTATAGAAAAATAAGAATAATTTTGAGTAGGAATTTGTTTTCAAAAGTTTGAAAATGTGTGCCCAGTACTTACTGAATGAAATAAGCATCTAAAGAAGCCTGGTGGTGTGTTTTCATTGTTGAAGCGCCCTCTTGTGGCTAGTCTATATGGGCTTCATTTGTATATGTTTGTGTGTATGTACATGTATATATATGTATAGATATTTCCAGATTGCTTTGCATCTTAACAAGAACAAAGAATAGTCAAAATGAAGGCACAGAGTTTCTAATATGATTTGAGTGAATTTTATTATCTTGGTTCCAAGTCAGTTTACTTTTGTTCCTGTTTTCTATGTATTTTATTTTATAAACACTTTTTTTTTAAAAGATTTTATTTATTTATTTGAGACAGAGAGAATGAGAGAGAGAGAGCACATGAGAGGGGGGAGGGTCAGAGGGAGAAGCAGACTCCCTGCAGAGCAGGGAGCCCGATGCGGGACTCGATCTAGGGACTCCAGGATCATGACCTGAGCCGAAAGCAGTCGCTCAACCAACTGAGCCACCCAGGCGCCCTATTTTATAAGCAGTTTTATAGAATTTTATAAAAAGAGAAAATGTTTAAAGAGCAGAGTGTCTTACAATTTACCTTTCTTTCCGTTGCTTCTGGAAAGTGAGGGATCTCCATGGCTTTAGAACTGCATAGGCAGCATTTCCGTGGGTCATATTCTAACACTGGCAAGGGACAGTGTTTTAAATGTTGTCAAAATGACATAATTCTTCAATTCTTTAGTAATTGCTTGATATTTTCCTTACAACCACAGTGATGATTCAAGCAGTGACACCAATGACTAGTAAGACCCCACCTTGGATTTCTACCAAAGCCACCATATCCACACTGTCTTTCTCACTTGTGTGTTTCCCGCCCATTTTCTTCATGAAGTGATTGGTGACCACATTAAGGGCTGTGAGGCTCTGGTTTTACTCTTGGCCACAGAATATGCTTTCAGGGTTGTGTCCTCAATGTGAAGGTCTGCAGTGCCCTGTGTTCCTTTGGGGAGCCCCGGAACATTCATTAGGCCCTTTACTGGCATCTGAGATCACCATATCTTCTTTAAGAATCCAAAGAGAAGGGCAACTGGTGGCTCAGATGGTTAAGCATCTGCCTTCAGCTCAGATCTTGATCCCAGGGTCCTGGGATCAAGCCCCCATCGGGCTCCCTGCTCAGCAGGGAGTCTGCTTCTCCCTCTCCCACTGCCCCTCCCCCCTGTTTGTGCATGCTCTCTCTCTCAAATAAATAAATAAAATCTTTAAAAAAAAAAAAAAAAGAATCCACAGAGATATGTTTCCCAAAACAAAGAATGCAACTTAGATTTTTAACATTTTTTAGTTTCATGTTGCTGCTTTGGTGTCTGGCAGCTAAACTTCTGGCAGGAAACAAAAATCTGTCCAGTCCCTGGCTCACAGTTGTTTAAATACAGATGGCTTGAGGAGAGAGAGAGAGAGAATAAGGATTGGTTGGGTCCTTATACTTTAAAATAGACAAAAGAAACATTTTTTGGTAATTTTGAACTTTTTAATTCTCATTTACAGCTATATTTTAATATTACCTTGATAGTACTTTCATTTCCACAATTCATGTCAACTGATGTACTTACTAATCACTTACTGTGTATTTAGAACTCTGCCACATGTGTTAAACTGGCTGAAGGTAAACTGCTTTGATGAGAGCCAGAATTCCTTTAAAATGTGTTTGTGTGTGTTTGTGTGTGTGTGTGTGTGTGCGCACGCACCTAATCTATTATGTCTTTTTTTTTTAAGATTTTATTTATTTATTTGACAGAGAAAGATACAGTGAGAGAGGGGACACAAGCAGGGGGAGCGGGAGAGGGAGAAGCAGGCCTCCTGCTGAGCAGGGAGCCCGATGTGGGGCTCGATCCCAGGACCCTGGGATCATGACCTGAGCCGAAGGCAGGCGCTTAACAACTGAGCCACCCAGGCGCCCCTATTATGTCTTAATATGTGTATGCTTAATGTGCATATCCACATTCACATATATACACACATTCATACATAAGCAAGCATGTCCTTCAGACGCATGTTACCACTTTGTGTTAAATTATTGGGAGATACAGGGGCGCCTGGGTGGCTCAGTCGTTAAGCGTCTGCCTTCGGCTCAGGTCGTGATCCCAGGGTCCTGGGATCGAGCCCTGCATCGGGCTCCCTGCTCCGCAGGAAGCCTGCTTCTCCCTCTCCCACTCCTGCTGCTTGTGTTCCCTCTCTCGCTGTATCTCTCTCTGCCAAATAAATAAAAAAATCTTAAAAAAAAAATTATTGGGAGATACAGAAAGGTTACTATAATTATGGGGGCGCCTGGGTAGCTCAGTTGGTTAAGCAACTGCCTTTGGCTCAGGTCATGATCCCAGGCTGCATTGGGCTCCCTGCTCAGTGGGGAGCCTGCTTCTCCCTCTCCTGCTCCCCTGCTTATTCTCTCTCTCTCTGTCTAATAAATAAATAAAATATTTAAAAATAATAAAATAAAACTATAATTATGGCACATTGTACTACCTATTCAGATATCCATGGCCTAAAGAATGTTAGGAAGTTGACAAAAAGAAATCATTTAAGCTCTGTTTCTTTCTCTTACGTGTTTTGGTTGTGGTTTACTCATTTATTTATTTTTTGTATAGTTTAATCATTTAGAAAAATTTCAGTGACTACCTGTAAGATTTTGCTAGTGAATGCAATACATGAACTTCATAATGTTCATTTAGTTTTAAAGTTTTATTAGATTACAGTAGAATTGATCTGTGATCCTTCCAGTACACAAGGACTTTTTCCTTTTAGCAAATATGAACCTCAAGATCACTAGGCAGAGAATGCAGTTAATTCCCTTTGGTATATAAAACCATTTTCCATTTGTTACAGGAATTCAAAATATGAAAATACATATATGTATATAATTGAACTTTAATAAGTATGTTTTTAAAGGCTAATTTCATCATACCAATTACCCAAACTATTACAATTTTTAAATCAAACAAGAACTTTATGAAGATAGTTCGTGTTTCTGTAGTTTTGATGTTATAAAGGCTAAGAAGTAGTAGATATAGGAGGAGTTGCATTAGTAAATATGTAGAAAATCTGCAAGAGGAGAAGAAAAATGAACATTTTAAAGTATTTATACTGTTAACATATATGACGAGTTTGCTTTTACCATGTTCTCAATTTTGTAAAATTCTCTTGAATTTGTATTCATCTACTGGACAAATATGGATTGAGTATATACTCTGTACTGTTGCTGGCTGTACTGAAATAGATACAGTAGACATAGCCCCTGCCTTTGAAGTAGGAAGGACAGAAGCAGAAAGAATAATGAGTACTTATCAGGGTTGTTACAAGTCATAAGTTGAATGCATGTTTCCTCTGATCCTAACACACACACTTCTTTTTTTTTTTTTTTTTTTTAAAGATTTTATTTATTTGACAGACAGAGACACAGCGAGAGAGGGAACACAAGCAGGGGGAGTGGGAGAGGGAGAAGCAGGCTTCCCGCGGAGCAGGGAGCCCGATGTGGGCTTGATCCCAGGACCCTGAGATCATGACCTGAGCCGAAGGAAGACGCTTAACGACCGAGCCACCCAGGCACCCCTAACACACACACTTCTAAGCCAAGTTTTATTACCTCTATTTTTAAGATGAAAGAACTGGGGTTAATGTGGCGAGGGCTTGAATTGGGTCTTTTCTGACTCCAAAACCAGTGCCTTAGGCCCCTGATTTTCCCCCTCTAAATGACTCATTCTTATGCCCAGATTAAACTCCTAGAAGACATGTATACAGTATCAGTTTCTCTTAATTCATTAAATCAACAAATATTTATTGAGTGTTTTATTACTTAAAAGTGCTGTGCTTTGTAATGAGAGAAATAAAAATGAATAAGACCTAGTTCATGCCTTTGAGCAAATACCTATAAGAAAGGAACATAGTGCCATGTTCTTTGTAACCCTGGGCATGATCAGCCCATTGATTATACTTGATAGACTGGCATTTTTTTATGTGTAGGAACAGAGAATGTAGCTCTAGCCTTTCTCTGAGAGAGTCCTTGGCAGTCAGGCCAGGTTGAACCTACAAAGCTCAGTCCCTTCTGGGTTTTTCTGGAAGACCCAGAGGAGCCCAAGGTGGCACAGTCCTGCAGCTACTGAAGGAAAGGTCTTGCTGGAAATATTGCAACCCTCCAGAGCCCTCATACCAAGTAACTTTCCCCAGAGCAGCAGAAACAGGATTTGCCACAGAGCATTTCTTTGACATTAGGATCTTTGTCCTTCAGGATACACTGGTAATCTCCAGTAGTCTCTCATTTAAAAAGATACAAAGTAAAAAAAAATTAAAAATTTAAAAATAAAATAAATAAAAAGACACAAAGTAGAAACCATGGGATATATTTACCAGCATTTATCTTGATGTAACACAATAAATTTACTAATGAGCCTTTTTTCCTCTTGGCTTTATTAAGTTTTTTTACTACTGGAAAGGTGCTTAGAAAGTTATCTTTTTTTTTTTTAAGGTTTTATTTATTTATTTGACAGAGAGAGAGAGCACAAGCAGGGGTTGCTGCAGGCAGAGGGAGAGGGAGAAGCAGACTCCCTGCTGAGCAGGGAGCCCGACGTGGGACTCGATCCCAGGACCCTGGGATCACGACCTGAGCTGAAGGCAGCCGCTTAGCTGACTGAGCCACCCAGGTGCCCCTAGAAAGTTATCTTTAACATATGTCATTGTACTCAGCAATATCCCATAGTTTGAAAAAGCCAGTGTCTCCCCAACTTAGCAGATTGTGAGGTAGTAGCCAGAGCACTTGAAGGAAAACTAAGGCGGGTGGGGACCGTAAGCATCATGGAAGCCATAGGAAGAAGGAAAGGAATGGCCAGTAGGGTTAAATGTATCAGTTAGGATGGTTTAGGCTGAAATTAACAGAAAATCCCCTCTAAAACTAGATTAAACATTGAAGAAATGTATTATCTACATAAAAGAAAGAGCAAGAATAAAAGGTGAGGGGACGCCTGGGTGGCTCAGTCGGTTAAGCTTCTGCCTTCCGCTCAGGTCACGATCTCAGGGTCCTGGAATCGAGTCCCGCGTCGGGCTCTCTGCTCAGCAGGAGGCCTGCTTCTCCCTCTGCCTGCCGCTGCCCTGCTTGTGCTCTCTCTCTCTCTGACCAAATAAATAAATAAAATCTTAAAAAAAAAAAAAAGAATAAAAGGTGAGGGGTGGTCTTCCCTTCCCAACTGTATTTCTTTTTAATCTGAGTGAGCCACTTTGGTTCATGTGTATACTTTGGACCAGCAACAGTCACCAGGGGAAAGCTGTGCTCTGATTGGCTCATGGTCTATCCACCCTTGAAGTTGAGATCACCTTCTTTGAAACACATGAGGAAAGAGTGTAGAAACTTGAATAAAATTGGGGTTTGGCTGTAAAGGAAGAATGGAGAAATAGAAACTGGGTAGACAGCTGACAATGAGTACTTAACAAGTATCAAGATAAGAGCTAAAGAAGCTGGTTGGATTCAGCAACATGGAGATAATTATTGGTGCCCTTGGGGAAAGACGCTCAGTGGTGTGATGGCTGTGGCCGACTGTAGAGGGCTGAGGATTGAATGGGAAGTAAAACATGGATAAACTGACTAAAGACAGCTCCTTTTAAAAAAAGAAAGAGGGGGGCTCCTGGCTGGCTCAGTTGGTAGAGATCAACTCCTGATCTCCGGGTTATAAATTTGAGCCCCACATTGCGTGTAGAGAGTACTTAAAAATAAAATCTTTTAAAAAAGAGAGAGAGATGGGGCGCCTGGGTGGCTTAGTCGTTAAGCGTCTGCCTTCGGCTCAGGTCATGATCCCAGGGTCCTGGGATCGAGCCCCGTGTGAGGCTCCTTGCTCAACGAGAAGCCTGCTTCTCCTCCCTCTCCCACTCCCCCTGCTTGTGTTCCCTCTCTCACTGTGTCTCTCTGTCAAATAAATAAATAAAATCTTTTAAAAGAGAGAGAGAGAGAGGGAAGGTGAGGAATTGAGTAACGGCACTTCTAATAAGGAGAGATTTGAACATCTAAAAACATTAATGGGGGAGATCTAGTTTAAAGGGAAATGTTGAGGGGCACTTGGGTGGCTTAGTCAGTTGCTCATCTGATTTGTTTTTAAGATTTTATTTATTTGAAAGAGAAAGAGTGCACACATAAGTTGGGAGTGGCAGAGGGAGAGGGAGAAGCCGACTTCCCTCTGAGCAGGGAGCCCAACACAGGGCTCCATCCCAGGACCCTGAGATCATGACCTGAGCCAAAGGCAGATGTTTAACTGACTGAGCCCCAAGCGCCCTGAGTGTCTGACTCTCGATTTCGGCTCAGGTCGTGATATGGGTCGTGAGATCGAACCCCATGATGGGTTCCATGCTGGGTGTGGGTCTGCTTAAGATTCTCTCTCTCTCCCTCTCCCTCTGCCCCTTCTCCCCCACATGAACCCAGACTCTCTCTAAAAAGAAAGAAAGAATGAAAGAAAGAAAAAATAATTGAGTGTAATAATTGAACCTTAAACATGAAGTCAGAGAATTTTATAATGCAGATTATTAATGATACAGGGATATTCTTCTCAGAGAACTTTGTTCAGAATGATTGAGCTTGGATGAGAGTACATGTGGTAAACTGGAGATTCCTTGTTTTAGGCGATTGGTGTGCATGGCAGCCTTCCCCCCACCTCCTTTCACCCCATCCCTGATCACCACCTTGTCCCTGACCCCTATTCCAGGTCGTGGGTGGGTTATAAATGAAGTCTCAGGGATGAGATGAACTTAGAGAAGAGATGAGGCTGTCTGTTTTATATATTACTTGGTAATAAAATTTTCCAAAAAACCCTGAAAGCTTATTAGATTTTTAGATGAGTTAAAATGTCATGATTAACTAATTCTGGTGTATAGTATACCCTCAACAAAGTGGCCATGGTTATACTTGTCATTGTTACTTAGCCCCAGAGAATTAGCACCTCTAATTTTTCAGTTTTTCAGTTCCCCAGAATTAGTCTCCTCCCTCTCCTCTATCTTCCCATAGTGTCTTGTCCGTTTCCCTAGTATAGGACCTAGTTCATTCTTCTGTATCAATATTTCCTTTTCTTTCTCTCTCTCTTGTCTGAATAGGAACCATCTTTTATTTAACTCTGTATCTCCCAGAACCTAACACATAATATAACATGTAACTATGTGTCTGGCACATTATAAGTGCTCAAAACAATGGTTTCTCGGGGCGCCTGGGTGGCTCAGTGGGTTGAGTGTCCAACTCTTGGTTTCAGCTCAGGTCATGCTCTCGGGGTCTTGAGACTGAGCCCCATGTTGGGCTTCACGCTCAACGGGGGGAGTCTGCTTGAGATTCTTTGTCTCCCTCTCCCTCTGCCCCTCCCCCTGCTCTCTCTTCCTCTAAAATAAATCTTAAAAGCAAAACAATGATTTCTCCAGTGTAGATTGTTTCTGATGACCCATCAGTCATCCCTGCTGCCCTGTGAGAGCAGATTATTTATTTATTTATTTTAAGATTTTATTTATTTATTTGAGAGAGAGTGAGAGAGAGCATGAGAGGGGAGAGGGTCAGAGGGAGAAGCAGACTCCCCACTGAGCGGGGAGCCTGATGCGGGACTCGATCCCGGGACTCCGGGATCACGACCTGAGCTGAAGGCAGTCGCTTAACCGACTGAGCCACCCAGGCCCACGAAAGGATTTTAGTTGAATCAGGGGTTAATGGCTTGCCTTTGCTAGCTGCAGTCACCTGTTCTTGCCCCACGAATGACACACCTGCAGGCAGAAATACTCACCCACCTTCATGGCACCTTCTGTAGCCAGTGCTTCAAGAATTTGAGCAGATCCTTGTTCTTTGAGCTTCTATTTTCTAGACTAGAAGTGACCCCTCTCTTCTCATCAGGTCTCACTACCCTTGACTACACGATAGCTTCAGGGATATTAACAGAATAAAACTGTACCCTACTTGCTTTGATTGGGATCTGTCTGTTCTTCCTCCAAACCCTTAGCCATTTATTCTGAGATGATTGCATTGAATTACTTTCTACAGGTAGTTAGTTTTATCCATGTTTCCCCCCGTGGGTTTTTTCCTGAGAATAACTAATATTCAAAGTCTTTTTTCCAAAATCCCCTTTTTGAGTAGCGCCGCCAATATTTGTCTGTTATTCTTTTTCCTTCTTTCTTTTTTTTTTTTTTTTAAGATTTTATTTATTTACTTGACAGAGAGAGAGAGACAGCGAGAGAGGGAACACAAGCAGGGGGAGTGGGAGAGGGAGAAGCAGGCTTCCCGCTGAGCCAGGAGCCCGATGTGGGGCTCAATCCCAGGACCCTGGGATCATGACCTGCGCCGAAGGCAGACGCTTAATGACTGAGCCATCCCGGCTCCCCTTTCCTTATTTCTTAAACACAAAGCTGTCTTAACTAATTGAATGTTTTTGCTAAGTGCAGTGAAAGAATACACTGATTGGTCTGGAGGATTTGCTTGTTTGGAAGCTACTTTTAGTGACCAAGCATAGCGTGACTCTTTTAGGTGATTTGAAGTTATCTCTCAAAGGGCTTTGTTAATTCCCGGGTGTCAGAGGGCCTCAAACTTGTAGCCCCTGTACTAACAACAAAACTGTGCTCAGATGTTAGTGGAACAGAAACTTCACCAGTCTTGAGAAAAGACGTGTGTCAGTCTTGATGATCACATTTTTTTCCCTGTCAATTCAGATCAATCCTTTGAATTTTATCTTTGATAGGACTGATAGTATGACTTTTGCTACCTATAGCCTTTACCTTTGATAATAAACATTACCTTTATCCTCTTCCCAAATACCAACCAAACCGTGTGACTGCCCCTAAAAGGCGTCTCTGCCTTCTCTCCTTTGGTAGTTCTTTCTTCTTGCCCACTTGAAACCTTTCTCTACTTCACTGCCTATCCAGTTTGACCTATTCTTTAGGGCCTATCTGATGTACCATCTCCTCCAGGAAACTTTTCCTTGATTTTGGCCTTATTCACGCTAGTGTGTTTAGTCGTGCTCTATACATTCTACCTAACACGGTTAGGGATTTCATGTTTATGCCTGTTCATTTATGAAGTCCTCGAGAGCGGGGACCATGCCTCTTACCTCTCCAATACCACGCACAGCCTACTCTCAGCACAAGTGTTTAATTGATACTCATTGAATTGAACTGAATCAGATCAGATGTCTTAGAGAGCTATTGTCATCTCTTTCTCATCTCAGTCAAGATGTTGACCGAAGCAACCAGAACAAAACTTACTTTAGGGAGGTCCAAATAAGTTAGGTATCACACATTCTCAAGAAAAGGTTCTTTTTCCTTTGTTGAAGTCAGAAGAATCCTTTTCCACTTGATAACTGCAGTGGTAACTTTATTTTTTATTTTATTTTTTTTAAGATTTTGTTTATTTATTCGAAAGAGAGAGAGCATGAGCAGGGGGGAGGGGGAGAAGCAGACTCCCTCCTGAGCAGGAAGCCAGATGTGGGGCTCGATTCCAAGACCCCGGGATCATGACCTGAGCCAAAGGCAGTCGCTTAACTGACTGAGCCACCCAGGTGCCATTAATGATGGTTTTTGCTTGTCTCCAATAGGCTGCACGCTAAATGGCCAAGAGGTAAGATTCACTGTCCACTATGAAAATGGGTTCACTATCTCCAAGGAAAATGGAGGTTCCAGCAGCATACTGTATCGCTACCCCTTTGAAAGGCTGAAAATGTCTGCTGATGATGGCATCAGAAATCTGTACCTGGATTTTGGTGGTCCTGAGGGAGAACTGGTAAGAGTGTTTCTGGGAACCAGGTTTACTCTAATAGGTATTTTCTTTCTTTCTCATTGCTTCTTACCTTTTGTATAGAAAATTATGGACTAATAGTCCATTTGGAGTCAGGAAATTGTTCTTCGGTTTTCAAGATGTATTGGGATGGGGTTTGGGATGTATGTGTGTATGTGTTTTTCTTTTCCCCACATTAGGAACTCATTCCTTTTTAAAAAGTTTTGTTTGAATGGTAGAAAGAAAAAATGGATAGCCCTTTTAAGAAATAGGCTTTTATCAAATATAAGCTATAAAATACAAAAGCTGGTAAACTTTAATAAATAAATTCTATCCATTACTATTAATAGTTGGTTGAGATGAGTTAAAAGTGATAGAATGACTTGGTTACTACAGAAATTCTGCTGATCAGAAAAAAAAGATACAGAGCTATCTTCACACAGCCATCTTTTTTTTTTTTTTTTTTAATCTCCTTGTTTTTTAAGGAAAGATCAGCAGGAATTCATGATTTCCCCTAGGGAACCACAGAAGTGTGTCAGGTGTACTTCAGAAATCATAAATTATGACAGATAAAGGAGTAAAATAATGCCTTTTCTGTCTTATCAGTTTTGAGCCAATAGTTCAAGTATTATACATGAAATATTTTGTCTATTGACACAATCACCATAGGTGGAAATTTGCAAAACAGAATCTTGACATTTTATTACTGAAAGAGATCTGAGAGATATTAACCTCCAAATAAGAAATCATGTCTAGAAATCTCATTTTTAATGAAGAACCGTTAGGAGACTTTGGTTGGGCCATGGACCAGAGCTTTTCAAAAGCCTGAAGCACCCATTTGCAAGGACGTGGATGGAGCTAGAGGGTATTATGCTAAGCGAATTAAGTCAATCAGAGAAAGACAATTACCATATGCTCTCACTCATATGTGGAATTTAAGAAACAAAACAGAGGATCATGGGGGAAGGGAGGGAAAAATAAGACAAAGTCAGGCGGGAGACAAACCCTAAGACAGTCTTAATCATGGGAAACAGGGTTGCTGGAGGGAAGATGGGTGGGGGGATGGGGTAGCGGGGTGATGGACATTGGGGAGAGCATGTGATGTGATAAGCACTGGGTATTATATAAGACTGATGAATCACTGAACTCTACCTCTGAAACTAACAATAAACTATATGTTAATTAATTGAATTTAAATTAAAAAAAAAAAAGAAATGGGAAACACATTCCTCAGAAGGCCAGAAGGAAGTATACTCTGAAGCATCAAATCACTGATTTCCCACCCAAAGGTCTTTGATTAGATCAGGGAGTGTTTTAAGGGCCTCAAGAATCCAATAAGCACTTTAAAATCATTTGGATTTAAGCATTGTATCTGTATCTCGGGTATATTTGACCTTGCTGGGAAATAAAGATATGTGCATATTTAAAAAAAAAGCCTGAAGCATTAGTCAGAGTTAAATGCTTCTATTAAATTAACTTCTGTTAAATTCACCAGTTACTAATAGCAGTTGTCATTTAGCAAGCTATGTCTTAGATTATTCCTGGCTATATAGTTTTAATCTCTGCTTTATATTTAATATATACAAAGTTTAATGATGAAATTCGTGCTCTGTAACTTATATTTTGAATAAAGTTATATTTTTCTTTAAAAGGCATAGTTAACTATGTCCTATTCCTGGTTTCTGCATCAGTGCCAATGACTGACGAATCACTTCACTCACGCAGCCTGATGGCAGGTCTCCTTGTTCACCTGGTGTCAGCTGTCCAGATAGAGGCCTGAGCTTAGGAAGCTATGACTAGCCCTCCTAACTAGCCTCAGGAGTTGTCATTCCCACCACAAACCTATGAAAGATACCAAAAATCATACCCATCCATAGTCACATTCAGCTGAGTTCACTGTGATCCGCCGCTGGGAATATAATCATAATTAACAGTCTCCATATAGGGTATTCCTCTTTCTTTTCCATCTTCTACTGTTTAATTCTCCCTACCAGGCACGGTGGAATCCAGCACCCCACCACTTTTCTCCTAACTGTGACATGGAGGCTCACACTAGTGTGTCATTACTACATGGAATGACCTTACTTCAGAGAATACTTTGCATTTGTAGCTTTAAGTTCCTGAGAGACGTTTCCATAAATCCAGCACCTTCTTAATACACATTCTTTCTAAAAAGTAGAACATCACATCCAAATTTGTTTATTTTGTGTCTGTGTATGGTAGTGATAATTCTTATGCTTTCCCCACAGACCATGGACCTTCACTCTTGTCCGAAGCCGATCGTTTTTGTATTGCACACGTTCTTGTCAGCCAAAGTCACTCGCATGGGACTGCTCGTATGAGCAGCACAAAATCAGAAAAGAGTCATGAATGTCACAAGAAGTATTTCCACCTCAAAAAAAAAAAAAAAAGCACAAAAAGAAAGCTCTTTGCTCTCCCCTCCAGCACAGTGCCTTGACAAGGACCTGCAGATCACTGCTGACCAGTAACCGTGTTTAAAGAAGAGCCTGCCTTTCACAAGCTACCTTGGCCAGAAATTCTAGGACTCTAATAAGTTCCAAACGAAGCTGTTGATTTATTGCCTCATTTCCTAATGTGGTTTCTAAGTCACTAGGTTTATTTCCCCTATGAAGAAGGATGGCTCGTTGTGGGTTTTTTGTTTTTTGTTTTTTTGGACATAATCAAATATCCAATTTTTTTGGACATAATCAAATATCCAAGAGTTGTTTTCATTTTCTTCCTACAGGATTCGTTCCAAGCTTAGCCTTGACATCTTGCTTAGTTCAACCATCTCTTGCCACATGCTAGTTTACAGCCACCTGTGCTTGGCCATTCTAGATAGGTCAGATGTGGTCTTGGAGCTTACTGTCACATAATCCTTCCACCCTAGGAAGTCCTTGAATTTCACACCAAAGCGTTCTCCCATCTGTCCTGGCTCTCCTGCATCCCACCCTGGCCATCACTTTCCTACCACATCACGAGCTTTGCCACTCATAAGTGCTAACTTTAGGACTTAGAACTTGTGAAATTTGATTTGCCTTGCCTTCCACTCCCTTTCTAGTGGCGACCAAGTTGGAAACCACTGATTTGAAAGAAGAGGTTTGCTTGTTTTAGATTTTTCTGATTTATCTTTGGTAGGAGCCAGGTGATAAGATTTCTTTTAAAAGAAAATCCTCATTTTAGCCTAAGCCATTTTTTATTGCTTACCAAATGTGCCTTTGGTTAGGGTTAGTGGAGCTTTATTAGTCACTATTTGAATAACTGGATATCACTGCCGTTCCAGGGAGAGCATCCATCTTAGTTTTGAGGAATAGTCTTTGAGATGGGTTTCCTTAGGAGTATCTTTTCTAGTGGGCAGATCTCATTGAGGAAGATAAATCTTGGAGAGCCCACTTGTTTAAAGAGTAGGCTCTGTAAAGCCAGCTCTTCAGCACAAACATCCGGTGGAGTTGCCTTGGGCTTTGTGGGCCCATGCTGGATCCTGGCCCTTTTGTCCTCTCCCTTTGTGGCAGCAGAGTGGCATGGATAGGCAGCTGCTAATTCAAGACTCACTGTTGGCTTAGTAATGCATTCTACAGTGGGCGGGTGACGAGACCACGGAACAGCTACCTGGATTTTGCTAAGCATTGCCAGATGTCATCATTATGACTTAGTAGCAGTAAGATTGCTGGTTTTGTGGTATCAAAGAATCACACTCAGCTTGTTTTTCCTAATTATGAAGGAGGTGTATATCTGAAAACATTTAAAATAGGATAATAGCTATATAAAATGTCAAGATTACTGCAGTCCCCAGATCTGAAAGAAAAGGGAATATTGACTTGAATGTTCTCTGAAGAAAAGTCTAGGAATAGTTCTCACTTACTAGATTTATTAGGAGTACTATAAGAGGATGTGAGCACTTCAGAGAGTGGAGGAGGGTAGCACTCCATATAGGGAGGAAAAACCCCACAACCATAAATACAAAACATGAGCTGTTTGGTGTGAGTGCAGACTGACCTAGGTGGGACATTTGAAAGAGCAGACTCATGAGCAGAGAGTTTGAGTTAGACATTGTAACCCCACTGTCTTTCTTCTGCCCATAAGTCAGTCCTCCTTCCCTTTGTACAGTGAGATTAACCACACGCAGGGGCTGGGGAGAGAGAACTGATAACTGTTCTTCCCCCAGCTACAGTTCCAAAAATAAATGACTTGATCCACTTAAAACTGGAAATTGGAATCTAGACTAGAATATGTCTTTCAAGAACTTTTTTTATGTTTTAAAGATTCATAAACCTATGTTTGGTTTCATCTGAAGTAAATTTGCAAGGGAAGAAAAAAAATATCTTGAAGGTCCAGCTGTGATTTCTGGAAGCAGAATTTCAACACCTAATACCGTCAGATAAGGGAGCTTAGACACTCTTTGCAGTGAGAGCATTATTAACCTGAAAAGTTGCACAATGCAGTCACAGATTTTGCAACAAAGCCATGTGGTTGAGGTTTTCTTGGTTAGTGTGAAAGGCTAAGCCACTGAGAAATTTTTCAGGCAGAACTTCTGAGCCCCCGTGCTCATCAGTTACATGAAAAAGATCTCTAAAAAAGGTGTGATAAACATGTGAGCCGGAGAAGGTAAAGTGTGTGAGCCATTTTGGCTCATTTTGTTCAAGCTTGGTTTTTTAAATCTTTTGAGTCTTAATGTGAAATGAAAATGTGTGGGAGATTTCCTTTGACCACTAGCACCCCCAAGAGCAAGAGCCCTTAAGCTGCTTGTGTAACATCAACAGCTTTCCAATCATGGGTGACCAGCTTGTTCTTCAATTAAGTGTGTTTATGGAATTTTCAAACCACAAATGAAGTGCTTTTTATGAATAGGACAGCCTTGATAAATATGTATTTTGTATTAAGATGCCAAAATATGGCAAATTATTTTAACTAAAAATGGGCATTTGGGGTATTTCACACCTTTTATAGAACAGCTTAACTTGTCATTTCTTTTTCATTTTGAATTAGGAAAATTGCTGAGAATGTTGTGGGCTTCCATGTATAGAATGGAAAAGAAGCTGCAGAGTAGTATCCACCTCATCCCAATGGACCCAATTCCTGTGCCCTCAACTACCCCCCAGACCTGGGGCTTAGACATCTTTCCATATTCCACACAGATGTCTACAAGTAGCCAATTGGCATGTGAAAATTCTTCCTCCTCATTCCCTAAAATTTCTCCCTTTCCTCTCGAAAGAAAGAACCAATGAAAGAAAGAAAGAAAAAGAAAGAAAGAAAGAAAAGGCTCAGTTATTCTTTTTCTGAAAAAGGTAAGCCCTTTCATGAATTTATCAAACAAACCTTACCTGGAAATTAATATCTAATATTTTATATGAAGAAATACTTTAATGTATGTTTATACAGTATTTATTAGATACTTATAACTGTAAACTCACCTACCTAGTAGACAGTTACAGATTAAATATTGGGACATGTACAAGCAATCAAAAATATTACTTTAAATGTCATTCACCTCTTTTAAAGCCGTGTTTTAGCACTTTTTAGGCTAGGTAAAGTCTGATAGTGCCTGTTTTTATCAGCTGTACCCTCACAAACGTTGTTATGGAACATTATTGGATGGCAGGAGAGATTGAATTATTTATTTCTTATATTTTTATAAGTGGAAAAATTTAACCAACAAATGATTAAAGTTGTCACTGATTATTTGTTTTCCTAATTTATCTTCCTAAGCAGAATGGTAACAAAGCTTTTTTCAGCTGATTAAATGCACTTAGCTAATAAACCAAAATTTATTCTTTAAAAAAATTAAACTGTGTGGAATCTGGACAAGATTATGTTTTTCCCAGAAAAAGTTTTCACTGTAAATGGTTTTGATGGACAAAAGTGTGACCACTTCTGAGAAAAGGTTACAATGGATTTTTTTTTTTAATTTTGTGAGATCCTCCAGGTCTTCTTGTTTAATTTATGTGCATGTGGTTATATTTGTATGTTTTCAAAAACATGGAAGAATCTCCATGTTTTTAACGCAAATTATATTGTAAGCTGCTATGCAAATTCTATTAAAAGCCCTACCTACTTAAAAGTTAAACATTTTTGAAGATTTCAGGGAAGACCTGTAGACTTAAGCACTTTCTCTGCTTTTTTGTATCTTATCTTGGACACTTACGCTGAACTTTGTTCTTATTATTTTCACTGGTTATAAGCTATTGATTGTACATAATATTGAAACTATCCAAATATCCAGCATACATTTCCCTGTCACTGCCATCCATCATTGACACCCTGAATGAATGGCTGGGTGGAAAGCCAAAGGTCATCTTTTTTCAATTGCTAATGAAGACGTAAAATGCCAGGTCTCTTTGGTCTCAAAGCAGATTGCTCTAGTCAGATCAAGTATCTATGTAAGGAAAAGAGAATTCTTTAAATTTGGGATTCCGCTAGGGGCGCCTGGGGGCTCAGTCCTTAAACGTCTGCTCAGGTCATGATCCCAGGGTCCTGGGTTGGAGCCCCATGTCGGGCTCCCTGCTCAGCAGAGAGCCTGCTTCTCCCTCTCCCGCTCCCCCTGCTTGTGTTCCTGCTCTCGCTGTGTCTCTGTCAAATAAATAAATAAAATCTTAAAAAAAAGAAAAGAAAAGAAAATTTGGGATTCTGCTTAAACTTTAAGTTTAAGTTGAATTTGACCATAATCATATTCACTCTTTTTGTATGTATATCTCTATCAGGTCTATAATGTACCAGGTGGTATTATATTATATTCTGTCTTAAGTTTGGAAATCTCAGTTAAATTTAAATTGTTATTGTGGCTTTTTTATTCCCCCTCCTGAAGATGAAAGCAGAGGAATCTGCCATTTGCTACTGTTCTCTCTCTCTCCCAAGATTGCTTGGTAATCTAGAATTCTTTTACTTTCTACATACTGTCTAAAAACTGACAGCAGCAGTCTCTCCCCTCCCTCCTTTTTTAAAGCTGTCTCCTTCCCTGTGCTGAGTATATAGACAATAAATGTGTGATGGCAGACAATTATAAAGTAATTATGTTGTGTATCAGGATTATGTGTTTTTGAGCAATATAGCTACTCCTATCACGTAATGATAAGTGAAACTTATGCTGGAAATAGACTGCTTAGTGGCAGATTTGAAACCATTTCTCTAAAAAAAAAATAGATCTGTTAGATCAATGATAACAGATTCATTCTATCAAAGGATAGAATTTCAAGTTAAAATAAGGTACCAAAAATAGGTTCATAGAGCACACCTGTACATCTATTGTTTGTTGTTGGTTTTTTTTTTACAGTAGCTAAACTACCAACTAGAAGAATGGTTTTTATGTATTAACTCAACAAAATATTTTAATAAGATTTCTTCTTTTGTTTCAAAACTGATAAACTTGAGCTTAATCTCTTGCCACCTCTATTCTTCCCACTTCAGGTGACTGAACCAAAGCAGACTTAAGTTTTGAAAGTGAATCTACATTTCGTGTGATTCATAAATAATGCCATTTGCAAATGATCCTTGCTCTCTAATGAACATTTGGCTATATTCAAAAAAAACCTACCCTCCGAACTGTAATCCTTGAATTGCTCCAAAATAGATTGGTTGAAACTAAAAAGCTATAATAGAGAAACGATGCTTTATTATATTGTAAGATTAGCTACCCTGGTAGATTCCTAGTACCTTCCTCATTTCTGTTGTTATCTTACCTCCATGCTATTTACACAAATGCTTTGTTTTAGTGTCCCTCTTTATCCCAGTCACATATTATACCCTTGGAACCTGAGCGCTCTGTCACCTCTTCCAAAGTGATAGAAGTCTCTTGTGAATAGACAAAATGTTCTTTGGGGGCCTGGAGGAACTCTGAAACTGCAAGGCTAATTAATGACATATTAATTCAAGTATTGTTTCATCTAATAAGCATTTATTAGGTATTCTGAAGGGTCCAAAAGAAAGTTCCTGCCCTCAAGTAGCACATAATCCATTATTTCTCATTTACACCATGCCATCTATCAATCAATCAGTGGTTAAGTAACTAACCACTTCATACTTTTACCAAAGTACCTCTGCAGTTCTGCTCCCCTGGCTGACTGGAAAACGTTTAAAATGATGCTTGGTCTTTGGTGCATGCCGACATGAAAGAACTCCAAGCACATTTAAGTAGGTCAGTCTTTTTATTATGCTTAATTTTTTTAATGCAAAATTAGACTTTTTGGCTCAGTTGGTGGGGCATGCGACTCTTAATCTTGGGGTTGTGAGTTTGAGCTCCATGTTCGTTGTAGAGATTACTTAAAAATCTTTTTCAAAAAATCAGACTTTAGTTTGGGAAGAACAGTGTAGAATATCCCTAGGAATAAATTACAACAACAACAAAAGCTCTTTTGCCCAAAGTGGATCAACAAGAAAGTCTTTTTAAAGAAATGCTTTTTAAACTATAAAATAGCAAAACTGAATGTATATTTCATCTACACCTATTTCTAAATTGTGCTGATGCATGCATTTCCACACTTACACCCTTTAAACATCTCATTTGCTGAAAGTCCTTATCCATGGTAAAAGCAACATTTGTCTGTAATGGTGTGTCAAAATGAAGATATTTTAAACCTAGCAAAATTCCACTTATTCTAGAACACTCTGACACTCAAACTCAATAAAAAGGACACCTAAAGGAAACAAGGAAGGCTAGTTGAATTTTTCCATAATTTTCATACAGTGACAGCCCCCTCCCATCCATCTTGCCTTCCATTTATTACTAGGGTCAGTTTTTAAGGCAGCATCCTTCATCATACCCAGAAAGTACCTCAGTCATCTGTGATTGGAATGGCACAGGGCACACAGTAACGTGGGCTCCTTCCCCTTTGTTTTCCAGCGTCCCTAAGTAGTGCACACAAATTAGGTCCTGCCTTCAGTGTGTCCTCCTTTAAATCTACGCTTTGACAATCAGGTGCTAATGATTCTATGTTACTGGAACCAGAACATAAGTATTGTCGTGTGTCTGTTCCTTCTAGATTGGCAGAAGTGCTTTCCTTCCATCTTAGTCCTGTTCGAGAGGATACCAGTTGTGTTTTTCACCTGTTTTGTGAATTGCTAAAATTTGGGGGAGAGGAAATGATTTCAACTAAGTTTTGGGTTTCGCACAATCATCAATCTCAGTGATATTCTTCACACCTGTAGCAAGTCTGCCCTGATTACAAGAACCGATTTTAGTTTTGTAATTTTTTTCTCCAGCATAAGACTCCAGTATTATGTTTACAATCTGTTGGATGTGTTCAGCATGGTAAGACCTTGGTGCCCAAAGAATCTGTTTCCCTTTTGGTACCAGACCCAAGATCTTCTAGAAGATAATGTGGCAAACCACTACCTATGAAGGCCTATTTTGGCTAATCTGTGGGCAAATTCTGATTATACCCCCTTGTATGTATTTTGTTCCACACAACTTTCACTTTTGTTAAGTATTAAGTCTTCGAAATCTAGAATAATTCTTCTACAAGAAATTAAAAGAATGTGATATTCTGGTTTTTTCTTCTTTGAGAACCCTGTATTTAAACAAGACTTCTTTTTAAGTGTTGTTTAAAATTTAGTTTTCAAATCTTCTGGTATCACCAGACTACCAAATCAAAACTTATGGCATAAAACAGGGCAGTATTTGTGTTCTTAAGAATTAAAAAAAGCTTTATGTGTACTCTATAAATATAAATGCATAAACAACACTTCCCCTTGAGTTGCACATCAACATACAGCATTGTACATTACAATGAAAATTTGTAACTTAAGGATATTATATATATAAATACATATATACCTTTGTAACCTTTATACTGTAAATAAAAAAAATGCTTTTAGACTTGTATTTTTTCTTTTATTTTTACGTTAAAATGGTTTCAAACCATTTTGAAAATTTCAGGAGCAGTACAAAGATCTCCTACATCCATCCTCTTCACCCAAGTTTCCCAGTTGTTCACATTTTACATTTGTTCCGTTTTCCCCTCCTGTCTTTCTCTGACATGTTGCTCTATCACCCCTAAGTCCTCAGTGTGTCCTACCAAACACAATGACGCTCTCCTGCACTGTTGCCATTCAGCCCTCCCCCCACCGGGACATCAACCCCGGCCCAACACTACCAACCACCCAAGCCACAGACCCCATTCACGTGATGCCAGTCGTCCCAGCAAGTCTCCTTTTCACTTCCAGCACAGGAGCCTCTCCAGTACCACATGTGGTGTTCATCTCTTCTGGTGTCATTTTTAAGCAGATGTAGGGCAACTCCAAACTCTTAAAAATCTAGTTTGGGTTGTACTTCCACCACTGACTTTCACCAACAGGAGCTTAATCATTGGGTCCATCTGAGCTTTATTATACTTTGAGTGACACAGAGGAGGGGAGATGGTTTCTCAGGAATCGTATCAGGAATCATCAGTGTTCCATGCGTTCGGGTGTCAGTCTCTTTGCATGAGATTTCGCCGTGGCCCTACCTCTCCAAACTGTTACTCACCTGAACTTAGTTTTTGTTGCTCTTCTTCCACACTCCTCTTGGCCCCCACTTCCTTAACAAAATTGTTAAGAACCCACTGCTTGGCAGGAGCCCAGAATGCTGGCATTCGTACGGTCTGATTTTACTGGGTTGTATTGGCTAAGCAGAATTGACTCGCTGGTCCAAGCGCAGGTTCCCGACACGCGCCGCATTGCCAGCATCAGCCGAATCCAGTCTGGGAAAGTGCGGTGCAGGAAGGCACCAATGGAACCGTGTATTTGCAAGTCAATGACTTTCTACCTGAAGTGTGGGCGCTCCAATGTGTGGGAGCTGAGAATCTGGTTTCTGCTCTAGCGAGAAAGTTAGAATATGAAGTTCTTGATCTGATTCGGATTTACAAAGCCTAAGCATGCTCCATGTGCCAGCCCACAAATCCTGTTTAGTGCCTTCATTTCCCCTTTCTCCCCTCCACGGACCCCCCCCACCACCACCACCAGCAATGGCAACACGACTGCAGAACTGAGGGCTTCTCAGAGTCTGGTTTCAAGCTATCCTCCAAGGAGAGTGTCAGCAACGGGCAACCAAGTGAGGTGGGGAGGAGATCCCCATTGCCTGCCATCAGAAGCGGCTGCTCAGTATAGAGCTTCTCTCCGGGACGGGGAGCTTCCTCTGGGAAGCTGTGCTTTGTCAGCGGGGCTGATGTCTGTACTGACAGCTCACCAAAGACAGAAGCTAAGCCACGAGTCGCAAGAAAGCCGAATAAGCAGAACAAAGAGACAGCGGACACAGCCAGGGGATCTCAAACCCAGCCCTCGCCGTGTGCTGAATTGTGCCTCACCAAATTCACGGGCCAAGCCCAACCCTCCCACATCTCACAAGGTGACTGTATTTGGTGATAGGCCCTTTAAAGAGGCAATTCAGTTACAATGAGGCCGTTAGGGTGGGCCCTTGGCCAATCTGACTGGTGTCCTTGGAAAAAAAAGGGCAGCTTGGACAGAGATAAGGTGTGCATGCGCACGCAGGAAAGACCCAGTGAGGACACAGCAAAAGCATGGCCATCTGTAAGCCAAGAGGCCTCAGAAGAAACCAACCCTGCTAACACCTTGATCTTGGACTTCCAGCCTCCAGAACTGTGGAGACAATTAATTTCTATTGTGTCAGCGCCCCCCCTTCTGTGATGACAGCCCTAGCAGACTAACCCAGCCCTCCTTAACTGCAGGGTCTTCCGACTCGTACAGCCCAGCCAGTGTGTGGGTTTAATCTGCTCTCGACTCGGCCTCACTCTCATCCACCGGTTAGGGGCCCTCTCTTTTATTTGCTCACTTACTACTTCTGGATGAATTCATCGTTAACACTGCCAGCAAATATTAAGTGAGCCTCTATCAAGCCTTGGGAAGGACCCAGCCCTGCCCTCTCAGGGATGGACAGGGCCGATGGCACGTGCGTAGCAGCACATACAAGCCTCCCCACCCGACACAGCTCCATCAGTGTCTGAAAGTGCAGGGTTCGGGGTGGAAGCTGAGAAGCCATGACTCGTCCCGTGTGTGTGTGTCCCTGTCTCACCCAGGCTCGTCACAGCCCTGTCCCACCACTGCAGCCACTCTCCTGCCTGCAGTGTCCACAGGCGCGCTCAGCACCTTGCTCGGCCTTTTGGTTTTTCAACCTCCTCGTGTATGACGTGTGTGAACAATGGCCCTTCGGCTCCAGCTCAGCCATCCTCCTACTCCCCCAGTCGCCCCCTAGACTCTTATTGCTGGAACGGAAGCGTCCCTCTCCAGCATGCTCCTTCAAACTTTTGGGTCCTCAATTAGTCCATGGGCTCTTTTACCTTCTCCTTATTCGTCTCCCACCTCACCCAGCCCCGTTTCCACAGGCCCCCACTGCACTCGCCCAAACCTGTGGATTCCCTGCTGCTCTGCCTTCACAGCAGCCACCTGGATGAACCCAGCTATCGTCCCACATCTCGCTGAATAGCTGAGTCCTGGGGAGGAAAGCTCAAGGCAGATTGGGACCTCTACTCATTTAGAGAGGCTGCCAACCTTTACCAGGTGCGCCCCTAACACTGCTCATTTTGGGGTCACTTAAAAGGATTTCAAACCATCTTTACTCTCCTCAAACCCCAGGCCTCCCACCTCTCTCTCTCTCTCTCTCAGCAGATTCTCTTTCCTCCTAATTCACTGAGAAACAGCAGCCGCCCCAAGGTACTCTCCCAACTTCTCGTTACCTCCCGGCTGACCTAGGTAGGCATCTATCTTCTTCCCTCCAACTACAATGTTTAAAGCTTGGATCCCGTTCCTGTTCATTAGCCTCCTCAACTAGATCCTTCCTATTGGATCAACTCTTCTCCCATTAAAACCCATCACAGATTCCTTCCTGGACCCCTCAACTCCTGCAGCTAATGCTCTAAACCTCCCTTTCTTTCCCCCAAACTTCTTGAAGGAGTTGTGCCTCCTCATGACCCCCTCTCAGCCAGCCCACTGCAGGGTAGTTTCCGCCTCCATCACATGACTGGAACATCTCTGGCTGAGGTGGCTGGTGTCTGCATATTACTGTTTGCCTCTTCAGCTGCATCAGATACGGTGCTCACCTCTCCTCCTCAGCTCTCCTTCCCTGACTCCCAAAACACTTTTGTGGCTATCCTCCCTCTCCAGCTGTCTTTCTGAGCTTCTTTGGCAGGCTCATCCTCCTCTCGCCAGCCAACAAACTTCCAAGTTCTGTCCTAGGCTCTCCCCTCACCTCAGCCTGCACTCTGCTCTGCCCTAGGAGATCTCATTGCCACGTATACCCAGATGTCTCTCAGCTCTTTATCTCTGGCCTCATCTTTATTCTGACTTCCAGACGCATCTAACTGAAACTTGATGATTCAAAGGCACCTCAAATTCGTGGTCTTCCTCACTCCTCCAGCCCTCAAACCTGGTCTCTGTTCAGTATTCCCCAACTCATCTGTCCAGGTCCTGAAGCCATAGCCCAGGAGTCACCTCTTTCCCTTCCTGCCCTCACCATACCCCAAATCTAAAACATTTCCATGTGCTTATGATTTGTCTTCCAAAATCTCTCATTCTATATGTCTCTCCTTGCCCCTGTCCCTGGTGCAGGCTCCCCTCATTCTTCCGGACTACAGCAATAGCTTTGCATGCAGCAGCCACCCCATCCCTGCAAGCTGTTCTGCACAGTAGGGCTAGAGTCACCTATCAAAAAAAACAACAACAACAGGGGCGCTGGGTGGCTCAGTTGGGTAAGTGTCCGACTCTTGGTTTTAGCTCAGGTCATGATCATCGGGGAGTCTGCTTCCCTTTGGCCCCCACCCGCCTGCCGCTCCTACTCTCTCTCTCTAATAAATAAAATCTTTAAAAACAAACAAACAAAAAACAGTTTCCCACTGTTCTCAGGATAAAACCCAAAATCTCTACCATAGGCAAATGCCCTGGCCTTGCCCAACTCCCCCACATCAGTTTACATCAGACTTTGACTTTCTTTCTGCTCTCAGCCTCTCTCAGCCTTCTTTCAGTCTCTTAAATTCCACCAGTGGCCTCCATAGGGCCTCAGGACCTTTCCACAGGCTGTTTTATCAACCTGGAGTGTTCTTTCTCCTGCCTCATCCCTCAAACCTCTGCTTAAATGGGAGCCTTGGCTGACCACCTATCTTGGGCAGGGTGCCTGTTCGACCTCACATAGCACATGGATTTTCACACATGGGCCTCAACACGCTTATTACATCATCTTTCCTGATGAACATCATATTTCTTCTCAAACTGTAGGTTGCCCTAGAGCTGTTTTGATCATTGCTATATCCCCAGAAACTAGCACAGGTGTACTATACTGAAGTTCACAGGGCTAAAGACCCCAGCATTGGAGGTTTAAGAAAACCATTTCCAGGGCGCCTGGGTGGCTCAGTTGGTTAAGCGACTGCCTTCGGCTCAGGTCATGATCCTGGAGCCCCGGGATCGAGTCCCGCATCGGGCTGCCTGCTCGGCGGGGAGTCTGCTTCTCCCTCTGACTCTCCTCCCTCTCATGCTCTCTGTCTCTCATTCTCTCTCAAATAAATAAATAAAATCTTAAAAAAAAAAAAAGAAAGAAAACCACTTTCCTGGGACATCTGGCTGGCTCAGTTGGTAGAACATGTCACTCTTGATCTGGGGGCTGTAAGTTCAAGCCCCATGTTGGGTGTAGAGATTACTTAAAAAAAATAAAAATCTAAAAAGAAAAAAGAAAAGAAAACCATTTTCCTAAAGAGAAAAGTAACAGGGTTAATATTAAAAAACAAAAACAGGGGTGCCTAGGTGGCTCAGTTGGTTCAGTGTCTGCCTTCCGCTCAGGTCATGATCCCGGGAGATCCCGGAGACCCAGGATTGAGTCCCACATGGGCTCTCTGCTCAGCACGGGAGCCTGCTTCTCCCTCTCCCTCTCCCCCTGCTCCTGTGCTCTCTCTCTCTCTCTCTCTCTCACTCTCTCAAATAAATAAATACATAAACAAGCAAACAAATAAATCTTAAAACAAAAACTGACTTTAGACAGCCACCAGCATCATAATAATAGTTAACAGAGGAGGCGCCTGAGTGGCTCAGTCAGTTAAGCACCTGACTCTTGATTACTGCTCAGGTCATGATCTTGGGGTCCTGAGATCAGCCCCACTTCTGGCTCTGCGCTGGTCATAGAGCCTGCTTGAGATTCTCCCTCTCCCTCTGCCCCTCTCCCCACTCGTGCTTGCGCGCGCTCTCAAAAAAAAATGTTTTTTAATTGTTAACAGAGACTGAGTCCCCAGTGTGGGGTACACTGTGTTTACATTAGCTAGCTCATTTATTCCCCCCAAAAGCCAGACAAGGTAGATACTAATTATTAGCATACCCTATTAAACATCAGAAACCCAACGCTCTGGGAATTAGGTTTACTGTGCAAGAAAAGCTGTCCTACAGGAGCTATGTTACTAGAAATGGGATCGAGGACTTGAGGTTTCTAGCCAGCCCTGCTTCTGGCCCCGCCCCTGTCCCCGCCCCCGCGGCCCACACGTCCCGCCCTGCTCCGCCCCGCCCCCACCCCGTCTTCGCGGGGCTCCCCGCCCCTAACACGCCCCTGACTCGCCCCCTGCCCAGCCCCAGCGCGGCCCTAGTGCGGGCCGCCCCTTGGCCGCGGGGAGCGGCGCCTGCAGTGCCAGCCGTGGCCGCCGAGGGGCAGCCGCGCAGCTCGGGCCCGACCGCTCTGGGCCGCGCTCCTCACTCGTCCTCCGACTCGGCTCCGGCTGCGAGCGGTAGCCCTGCCCGCGCCCAGCGCCAAGCCGCCGGGCTCCCCGCGCCCGACCCAGCAGCTCGGCTCCCCGGGGCCGGACTGAGGCCGCAAGCAGCGCCGCGGGGTGTGGGGCGGACCCAGGAGATGAAATGACAACGTCAACCCTCCAGGTACCTCGGCGCGGCCGGTCTCGGCTTCCGGAGGCCGGAGGAGGCGCGGCGGGGCCTGCGAGCCAGCGGTCGGGCGGGCGGTCGGCTCGGTACCCCGGCCCCGCGGCCCTCGCCCCGCCGCCTCCGCCCGTTTCTGTTTTCACGCGCCCGGAGCCAGGGGCTGTCTCCAGAACTCCCGCTCCCCTGCCGCCCCCACCCCACCCCCCGCCCGGGCCAGGCCGAGCCCCGAGGCCGCTACGTGCAGCCGGCGGCGCCCCGGTACCGCCGCGGGGATCAGCCTCCTGCGGACCGCACCGGCGCCGCCCGGGAAGCTCGGCCCCGCAGTCGGGCCGCTTGCCCTCCCTCCTCCTCCTGCTTCCCTTAGGACGAGTCCCCGCTCCTTCTCCAGGCTCGGATTTCCTCCTGTCGGCCAGCGACCCTTCATTCATTCCCTAGGTCTTGCCTGGTGGTGCTGGGGTGGCGCCACCTGGATGCATGACTGACCCATCCTCCAGGTGCTGCCGGTGCTGCTGGGCCGGCGGGGAGAAACATGCCCAGGCCTCGGACCTGGGCTTCAGTCGTGGCTCTACCGCTCACCCGCGTGTGACCTTGGGCTAGTTACTTGATCTTGGATTTGGGGGTTTCCTGTCAGTGAATTGGGGTAATACCCTGTAGGGTCGTTGTGACAGTGGCTCTGGATTGAGTAATTCAGGTGAAGCCTTCTTAACACAGTGTCCGCCACATAGTAAGTGCTCAAAACAAAGCCTGTGAAGGAGCTAGGCAAGACTTCATGGAAGAAGGGGCATTTGGCTGGATCCGGAAAGGGTGGGTAGCATTCAGATGTCCGAAGGTGGAGGAAAAAGTGGGAACAGAGGCATGGAATAAACTGGGCCACTTGGCCAAGAATTAACTAGAGTCCAAAGCCAGACCCCCACCATCCACCAGCAGAAGCTCGGATTTGTTAGAACAGGGGTTTGTAAACTTCGCCTGCATATCCCCCCTGCCCAGACGGTTTTTGTCTGTGCGTTAAGAATGTTTTTACATTTCTATTAAAGTTTTATTAAGGGGCACCTGCGTGGCTTAGTCAGTTAGGCGTCCAGCTCTTGATTTCGGCCCAGGTCATGATCTCAGGGTCCTGAGATGGCAGCCCTGCATCTGCTCTGTGCTCATCAGGGGGTCTACTTGAAGATTCTCTGCCTCTGCCCTTCCCCCTGCTCAGGCTCTCTTTCTCTCAAATAAATAAATCTTAAAAAGAAAAGCTTTATTAAGATATAACTCACCAGAAAATTCGCACATTTAAAGTATACAATTCAGTGGCTTTTAGTATATTCAGAGTCGTGCAACCATCACCACACTTTTAGAACATTTTCATCACCCCAAAAAGAAACTCCACACCCTTTACCGTTAACCCCACAAATCCTGTATATCTCCCAGCCCTGGGCAAACACTCAGCTAATTTCTGTCCTATGGATTTGCCTATTCTGGGCACTTTATGTATTTGTTCATTTATTAAAAGATTATTTATTTTAGAGGGGGGAGGGGCTGAGGGAGAGAAAAACTTAAAGCAGGCTCCTGGCTAATCACAGAGCCCACACGGGGCTCGATCCCATGACCCCAAGATCACCAAACGAGCAGAAACCAAGAGTCAGATGCTCAGTCAACTGTGCCACCCAGGCGCCCCTATTTTTGGCATTTTATATAACTGGAATCATACAATATGTGGTCCTTTGTGACTGGCTTCTCTCACTTAACATAATGTAGGTTTTTATGTTTTTAAAAGGCTGGGAAAGATATCTCATGACACGTGAAAATTATGAAATTCAAATTTCAGTGTAAAGTTTTATTGGAACACATTCTTGCTCCTTCATTTACGTATTCTCTATGGCTGCTTTTGGGCTACAAAGGCAGAGTTTGTATGGCCAGGAAAGTCTAACCTATTTACCATCTGGTTCTTTACAGTTTGCCAGCTCCTCTGTTAGCACATCTTCCTTAAACTTGTCCTTCATCCTCATCCTTGCCATATGTGTTACTAGAGATGCGGCAGGCTGGCAGTTTTATTTATCACCTCACCCTTGTGTTATGCAAAACTATTCTTCAAATTGCAACTGAGGCCTCTTGCCTTTGAAACATTGTATGCAGTTGCCAAAAAGATCTAATGTGCTCTTAGGTGCGTTAATTAATAAAGTATCTCGGAGGGAGGTGCAGAGCATCCCTCGAGTATTGTTCTGAGCCCTGCCTTTCCAAAGGACAGACCCAAGCAAGAAGGCATATAGAGTGAAAAAGTCCAAGGAACTGGGCATGTTTGTTCTGGAGAAGAGAAGCCATCAGGGACAGGAGAATTCATTTCATTGTCTCATCAGAAGAGCAGGTCGTTGGGGAAGAGTAGACCTGTGAAGCTTGTGTTTAAGCTAATCATTCGAGAAGGTTCTGGGCTCCTGGCCATTTTCTATTTGTAGGTAATGGAGGTAGCTGAGCTTGAAAATAGTAGCCAACACTCTCCGCCTTTCCTCATCTAGGCAACCTGGTGGGTTCATTTATCATCAACCTGGCCTAACCTGCTTCAGTCTGTTCATTTTGTAGAGCTAGCTGTGTCTTTCTGAGATTTCTTACTTTCAGATGAGGAAGGGCTGCACAAATGCCTGAGCCCTGCCAAGAGCTGGTCAGGAGGTTTATTGTTTGCTGTGGACGGAACTGTGTGTGTACAGTGGGATCTGCCAGCCTGGTATCTAGTGCCGATCAGCTTGAGGAGGATAATTCTGGTAGCGCTTCCTGGGTTGGTGAAGCCGTGGTTTCTAAAACTGGATATGTAGGTGTGGGGCAGCTGCCTGAAAGATCCAGCCTGCTTTGAGTTCGGTCTAGAGCACAGGCCTACAGGATTTGTGAGATTCACAAAGATACTCTCACGGAGTTCTTAGAAGATGCCAGAGGACCATTCCCCTCAGTTGGCAGCACATACATGTCTTTGGAGTAAGCCAGCCCTTTTCTTGCTTTTTTCTTTTTTTTAAAGATTTATTTATTTTAGCGTGTGCATATGCCAGTGGGGGAGGGGCAGAGGGAGAGAATCTTCAGGCAGACTCGCTGCTGAGTGCGGAGCCCGATGCAGGGCTGGATCTCTTGACCCTGAGATCGTGACCTGAGCCAAAACCAAGAGTCGGACACTTAACTGACTGAGCCACCCAGGCGTGCCAGCAAGCACTTTCCTTACTAGAGCTACTGGTATACTGACCCATGTGTCTAAGCATCCCTTCCCTAAGTAGCTCAATTTAGGAAAACCATCTTCTTTTTTCCCCACAGAGAAGCAGGCTGGGCCGGTAGGAGGAAATAGAGGTCCCTTTGACCAGTCTGGTAGAACCCAGGGCTGGCTCTTCTCTGGCCTTCGAGGTCAAGTGCGGTTCCTGGCCTTCATGCTGAGCCGCACAGCAATCAGTTGTGGTGTTTCCCGTTCCAGGTGCTGGGTCCAGGTCCACGCAAGGAATAGAAAGTGGATTCTCCCCTTGAGCCCTAACCTGAGATATTTGGTCAGGTTTCCGCTTACTGAAATCCAGAGTGAAATGGAGAAGGAGGTTGTTTTCACCCGTATGAGTGTATTGTGAAGAGGGATGGCTGTCTTTTACGGCTTCCTTTCAAGGCCTTTCTAGTTGATGTTGGAAAAACAGGCCGACATAATGGTGTGTGACTAACAGATCCGCAGGATTCCTGCTGCCCTGGGACCCCAAGGGCTTTTTGGGTCTCTTGGGAAGCACTGAGGTATTTGCTTCGCATTTCCAGAAAGCCATTGATCTGGTGACGAAAGCCACGGAGGAGGATAAAGCCAAGAATTACGAGGAGGCACTCCGGCTCTACCAGCATGCTGTGGAGTATTTCCTACATGCTATCAAATGTGAGTCCCGCGCAGGGCCCTCCCGGGCTGCAGAGCCCCTGGAGAGCAGGGCGCGCACACCCTCTCCAATTCCCCTTTTGCAGATGAGGCACACAGCGAAAAGGCCAAGGAGAGCATTCGAGCCAAGTGCATGCAGTACCTAGACCGGGCGGAGAAGCTGAAGGATTACTTACGAAGCAAAGAGAAGCATGGCAAGAAGCCAGTCAAAGAAAATCAGAGTGAGAGCAAGGGGTGAGTACAGAGGAGTGCAGGAGCCGGCCGGGACCAGAGACCCCATGAGCGTGTGTCCTTTTCCTGGTGCTGTCATTCCTGGTACTAATGCTGCCTTCCTTCGGGGGGCTGCCACTCACATGCTAGCGCCCCGAGCTGCTCGCCCCGGGCACCGGGCACAGTACTGCCTTGGACGGTGCCGCGTTGGATCCGCACAGAAAAGCTGCGAGTGAAATGCGAGCCAGCAGGGAGGTTACAAGCCTGGGATTCCGCAGTCAGGCTCTCAGGGTAGATCCCGGCGCCACCACTTCCTGGCCGGGTGACCATGGACACGTGCCATGAACCCCTGTGCTTCCAGGCTCCTCATCTGTAGAAGAAGGATAACGCCCCCTCCCGCCCAGCGTTGCCCTAAGGAGCGGGTGAGATGATGCGGGTAAAGCCCCGAGAGTAAAGTGGGGCACGCAGGAAGGATGGAGTCAGCTGCTCTTATGCTCGGAGCTACTCTCTTCATCTGACAGAGGAGGCAGCAGACTCAAGTTCAGATGTGGCCCAGGTCATGGAGCTGGCACTGGATGGAGACTGGACCCACATGCAGGGCCTCTGTGTCCCCCTCCAAAGTCAAAGATTTTATTTATTTGAAAGAGAGACACAGCGAGAGAGGGAACACAAGCAGGGGGAGTGGGAGAGTGAGAAGCAGGCTTCCCACGGAGCAGGGAGCCCGATGTGGGACTCGATCCCAGGACCCTGGGATCATGACCTGAGCCAAAGGCAGACACTTAACGACTGAGCCACCCAGGTGCCCCCAGGTCCCCCTCTTTAAACGTCACTCTCCTCCGAGTCACAGCCACCTGCTGTCTGGTTGTGAATCTGTGTGAAAGGCCAGCGACAGCTCCGGTTGCCCATCCAGCTGCTCCTGAAGTCCCCCCAAAGCACATGTCCCTCACCAGCCTTCTGGGGACGCACATGTCTCTGTTCTTACTCCCTAAATGAAGAAACAAGGATGGGTTCCGAGAGTGTTTCCTGGAGGACGTGGAGGGGAGTGTCGCTAACAGGTGGTCTGAGCATGTTTGAGGCCCCTGCTGGTGGGTCTGTCACCACTGTTGAGCAGGGCAGGCGGCTCACGACCGAGAGCCTGGCCTCGCTCTCAGAGCCTCTTTGCCGACTGCCTCTTGCTTTAGTCTGTCGTCTTCTGTCTCCTTTCCCAGCAGTGATAGTGACAGTGAAGGGGATAATCCCGAGAAAAAGAAATTGCAAGAACAACTGATGGGTAAGAGGCCCGCGGCCCCGTGGCAGTGGGAGCGGGATGTGGCGAGGGCCCCTGGAGGGTCGGCTCAGACTCATCAGTCGGACTCCAGGTGGAAGGCTCACCTTGCCTCTTGCAGGTGCTGTTGTGATGGAGAAGCCCAACATTCGGTGGAGTGATGTGGCTGGGCTGGAGGGGGCCAAGGAGGCCCTCAAAGAAGCTGTCATTTTGCCAATTAAATTCCCACACTTGTTCACAGGTAAGAGTTGAGCTACTTTAGGCCCAGATGGAAAAAGAGCAGGCTTTTCAGGAAGCCAGCCCAGGGCTCCCACTCTGAAGGTGTCCAGGAGCAGGTGACCACTCAGCTCTATGGGCCCTCTGGTGGTGAGGGCCCAACCTTCCCTCTCAGGGCTCTCAGTCAAGAGAGGCCCCAGGGTCTACCCATCACAACCATCTTGGCTCCTCTCTGGTGTCAGAAACACCTTTGCGACTAGAACTTTGACTTGACCATCCCGGTGGGTGAGTAGGGTCAGGAACCAGTGCCAGCCAGTGTCACTTTGCAAGGTTTTGGGGGTCATGAGCCAGGGCTAGGAGCAGGCTCTAAGCAGGTAATTCAGGTCCCTTTATTCCTTTGCTTCTAGAACCAGTTGTCTTGTAGAACTTTGCTCTTCTGTCCGTACTTACAGTAACTAAGTCCCCTCTGCTTTTTTCTGTTCCCTTTCCCCAGGCAGGAGGAAGCTCACCTCAGTTTATTCTTTGTTGTAGGCAAGCGTACACCTTGGCGAGGGATACTGCTCTTTGGACCCCCTGGCACAGGGAAATCCTACCTGGCCAAAGCGGTGGCCACAGAGGCCAAAAACTCCACCTTCTTCTCTGTGTCCTCCTCAGACTTGATGTCTAAGTGGTTGGGGGAGAGTGAGAAGTAAGTCAGCTGCCAGGCCTGCTTCCCTGCCCATGAGCCACAGCCCAGAGGAGCCGTTGGTGGGCGTCAGGGAGAAGTAGCCAGCGGAGGGGAATTCTGCTAGTTTGTTGGGTGGGACCGTGTCCTGACAGAGCCTGCTGAGACTGAATGGGCACTCGGTTGGGGGAGAGGAGCCCTCATGAACGGAAGGCAAAGGCACTCACAATCTTCGGGTATCGGGTGGGTGTCCTCTGTTGGGGACTTCACGTAGTTCAGGCATTTTCCACACCGACTCCCGTTGTGCAGAGGATGACACTGAGGCTAGGTGGAGGGGAAGGGACTTGTCCTAAATCCAGAGCTAATGAGCTGGGCTGTCACTGAGGCTGGCTGTTCCTCATGGTACCGTGCTGCCAGCGGATTTGTGATGGCCACTGTCTGAAATCCAGGCCTGACTGGAGGCTTGACCTGCCTGTGGGAAGGGAGAGAGAAACAGGGACTGGGCCCCTGGCTGGGCTGGGTGTGGGTGTCCTGATCCCAGCCCCACTTGTCACCTTCACAGGCTCGTCAAGAACCTGTTTGAGCTGGCCAGGCAGCACAAGCCCTCCATCATCTTCATCGATGAGGTGGATTCCCTCTGCGGGTCCCGCAATGAAAATGAGAGCGAGGCTGCCCGAAGGATCAAAACGGAGTTCTTGGTCCAGATGCAGGGTGCGTGCCAGTGCTGGGTGCCCGCCCTGGTTCTCGGTCCGCCTGCAGCCAGCGCAGCGCTTCGTTGTTTAGCTGCGGCTGGGTTCGATGATCCTTAGGATGGAGAGAAAATGTCAGTGCAGCCGTTCTCCGCTCCCTCTCCACAGGCCTGCAGAGAGGTTATCCCGGCCTTTGCCCACGAGCCCTCTGCCCTTCCCGAGGCCAGCAGGGCTTCAGAGAAGGCTCTTGGCCCAGCAGAGCCGGTTGGGGCCCTGCTGGTGGGGGCACGGGGCTGGCCCCAGAGCAGAACACACAAAGGCCCTGAGGTACCTCCCCCAGATGCTCCCTGATCCTTGCAGGTGTTCTCACTCAGCGTCTGTGTGTCCCTTTCTCCACAGGGGTGGGGAATAACAACGATGGGACTCTGGTTCTTGGTGCCACCAATATCCCCTGGGTGTTGGATTCAGCCATTAGAAGGAGGTGAGTCTTCCCAGTAGGAGCCAGGGGCTGAGGCCTTTCTCCAGCTGTAGTCCGCCTGCTGCTGGCAGCCGTGGGTGCAGCCTGGCCCCGTTTGCCCAAGGCCTCTTCATGTCTGCAGGCTGAGCAGAGTCCTCAGTGCAGCCAGCTTCTGGAGGGCCCCAGCGGCCCTCTCCACAAAGACTCTTAGGCCATCTCTTCTCAAGACCTGCCATGTGCTTGGCTCTCCAGGTTTGAAAAGCGGATTTACATTCCGCTGCCTGAGGAGGCTGCCCGTGCCCAGATGTTCCGGTTGCATCTGGGGAGCACTCCCCACAACCTCACGGATGCCAACATCCACGAGCTGGCCCGGAAGACAGAAGGCTACTCAGGTGCTGACATCAGCATCATTGTGCGGGACTCCCTCATGCAGCCTGTCAGAAAAGTTCATTCAGCAACACACTTCAAAAAGGTGAGTGGAGGGGCGCCTGGGTGGCTCAGTTCGTGGAGCATCTGACTCTTGATCTCAGCTCAGGTCTTGATCTGATCAGGGTTGTGAGTTCAAGCCCCACGTTGGGCTCCAAGCCTGGTGTAGAGCCTACTTAAAAAAAAAAAAAAAAAAGGTAAGTGGAGCCAGCAGGGAGTTGCTTAGAAAGTGTTACAGGAGTGGGGATATCAGCTTTCTTTGCCAGTTCCTTGGCTGCTCCGATGACATAGCTTCAGTCTCCTGGAGAACCAAGGCCAAGTATAAAGTGAGCCCTCTGGCTGTAGGGGCTGGGGTTACACCGCTCTCTCTTTCCCTATAGCTCTTCTTGCTCCAGTGTGACCATCTCAGATTGTGTGAAGCCAGAGGACATGGCACCATGCCAGTCACCTCTGCCACCTCCACAGTCAGTGCTCTGCTGTGTGTGGGGACCCCACTTGGTGTCTGAAGAATCGGCGGGTACAAAATCACCTGCTCTAAGGAGGAACTCCTCTTACACGGCATATCTCTATTGAGTGTCTGCTGGGGGTCCTGCTATGCTTCTGATGCTGTTCTAGGACCTGGGGAGACACGTGTGACCACAGCAGACAAGTCCCTACCCTATCGGACCCTCTTCACTAATTGAGATACTCATTTCTTAGAGGGTGATGAGAGGGAAGGTAGAGCAGGGGACGGAGTCTGGTGTTTCTGAAGTTTGGAGTTGGGTGGGCAGCTTGTATTATAAAAAAAAGATTTATTTATTTGAGAGAGAGAGAGAGGGTGAGCTGGGGTGGGATGGGGAAGAGGGGCAGAGGGAGAGGGAGAGAATCCCAAGGGACTCTGCTCCATCTCACAACCCTGAGATCATGACCTGAGCCGAAATCAAGAGTCGGACACTTAACTGATCGTGCCAACCAGGCGCGCCTGGGCAAGTTGTATTCTTAAAGGATAGGCCACCCAGGTGACATTGGAGTCAAGAGTTGAAGGAGGTGAGGGAATTAGCCTTGGGGATATTTGGGGGGATGTTGCCAATAAAGCAGACTGTGGTTAGAAAAACATTTTTGATGTCACTGCATTTGTGGTGAGATTTGATGGAGTTAATGAGGAAGAGGAAGATACCAAGACACTTTGGGCCACAAATTGAGATTCTGGAGAATAGTGCCTGGAATATCATGCTAATCACAAATCTCTGAAATCCTATGTTGAGCTACTTCGACTGCCAGCCTGAGAGTTCTGAAGGAGTCATCCTCTTCTCAGACTGATGACCTAGAAGGCCAGGCATGCGTACATCCTCTACCACCACCTTCTCTTCAGGACTCAGAAATCTGAGGCATCCTGTCCCTCCCCCAAGCACTGAGTTGCAACCCCTGCAGCCCAACTCCTATTTGATTTCAGGTCTGTGGCCCTTCCCGCACCAACCCTAGCGTTATGATCGATGACCTCCTGACCCCATGCTCACCAGGGGACCCAGGGGCCATGGAGATGACTTGGATGGATGTCCCTGGTGACAAACTCTTAGAGCCTGTGGTTTGCATGGTAAGTGGCCGGCTGGGAGAGGGACTGCACAGAGCCCAGAAAACTGGGGTCATGGATCTGAAAATACAGATAGGCTTCTCCCCTTCTCTGTCCTGGGCTGTCGTGGCTCTTCTGAAACCGAGAATGGCCTTTGGGGTGCTGGGCAGTTGGGGCTCCTGCTGTTACAGACTCAGCGGGGGCCCAAGACGGAGGCCATAGCATGAGCATTTTATTTTCTTCAAGAATAAAGGCCCGCTGGCGTGACGACATCATTCCACGGCTTTGGCTTGTTCTGTGCCCAGAAGGAGGCAGCAAGCATCTGTCGGCAGTTTGCTCTGATGCCGCGCACGGGCAGCCTCACGGCACTAGTCTTGCCCTCTCCTCGTCCTGGTCTTCCCGACGCCTTGCCTGTCGTGTGGGGCAGGTGTCTGCCAGCGTGGCTGGGGTGGCGGGTGTGCGCTCAGAGCGAGCTTCTCCCGGGAGTTAAGACGTGAGGGGAGCTTGGATTCTCTCAGACGAGAAATATGCCCGTTTGGAAACGACATGAGCCGCCCCAGGAGGGAAGAGCGGTCCTGTCATGGGAGACATTCAGGCAGGCACCAGGCAACCAGAGGGAGCTTTGCTTTTGGGGCTGGGAGTGACCGGGGACACTGGCCTCTTCCTACTGGACCCCCTGGGTCTGCGACACGGGGAGCCCGAGGACCTGGGGCCTGGCTCCTCCTCAGCTTCGTGCCCTTGTCTTTGCAGTCGGACATGCTCCGGTCTCTGGCCACCACTCGGCCCACCGTGAATGCAGACGACCTCCTGAAAGTGAAGAAATTCTCAGAGGACTTTGGACAGGAGAGTTAAAAATTTCTTCACTTGGTGACGGTGAAGGTGGGAGGTTGATTGGGGTAATAAATCCATGGCACTCCCCAAGTCAGTGGCCAGACAGCGCTCCAGGGCTCGTCTTCACGTCACTGCAGCGGCCCCTCTGCTGTCTGGCCGCCGGCCAGGGAGCAGGCAGGAAGGGCCTCCCTGGCCACAGAGACACAAGCACATTCAGCACTGGGTGGAGTACTGGTCCTTCCTCCTTCCTCTCCTCCTCCTCCTCTTCTTCTGGATGCTCACCAACTCCTTGTCCTGCCTCTCTGTGGTTTTTGTTTTTTTTAAACCTTTCTTTGTTCCCCTAAATTAATGCTGCTTGGATTTTTGTCTTGTTTATAAATAAAGTTCAGATCTCCCAGAAGCATCAAGGAGTGGGAGCAGCCCGTACTGTGGGGTTGCCGCAGACCTTCAGGATGGCCTGCAGCTCCCTTCGCCTGTCCCTTCTAACCCGAATTTTACTCCTTGTGAACACAATGGCTGATGCCCTGGGGTGCCAGCCCAAGCCCTGCCTGTGAAGGCCAAGAGTAAAACCAAGCCATTCCCACCCTCCTAGGTCAGCATCCCGGGCCGTATGTGTCCCCTGCAGGAGGAGAGGGTGGTTTTTGTGAGCGCAAAGCTCTAGCTCAGAAGGAGTGAAGGTAGTCAGGTGGGTTTTACTGCTGCATTTTCTTCCCTCTCAGTGTGGGAACACTGAACCCCGCCAATGCCCCTGGCTCCCTGCCCTGGAAATGGGCTAATAAATCCTTTTCCCTCTTGAGCCACCTGAGTGATCTCATCTTTGATTCTTATCCGGGCTCCTTGAAGGCCATGCTTGCTTCCATTAGAAAGACCCCTTGGTTTTCTCTCCGCACTCTTCTCTTCATCAGAGGAGGGTATTGTCACCTGCCGCAGTTCCCATGCCTGTTCTCCAGTCAGGCTGGCCAGACACCCCCCCACCCCCACCCCGGGGCCTTGCACATGTGGCACCTGGACAGTTCCTCCTGCAGATTGGGAGGCCTGTGGCCCAGACATGGCCTGCAGCTGGGTTTGGTTTGGTCTGCTGCCAACATTGAAAAATCAAGAGTTGATGTGAAAATGCAGATTTCTGGCTTCTGGGAGATTAGGCAATGCCGGGCCTGCGTCCCCATGAGGCAGCCTGTCGGCCACAGCCAGAGGGGCTGCCCTGCTCAGAAGCAGAACACTCTCTCCAGCTCACCCATCTCCACATGCACTGCTTCAGTCCTCCAGGTTGCCTGCCTAGCCCCTGTGGCCATTTGAATTTGTGACTCCTGATCTCGAGACCCCCTCCCCGCCCCCCTCAAAGGCTCTAGAGCTGGCAGCCCTAGAAATGCTGAGTAGGAGGCTGTGCTGCTTGACTGTGTGCATACGAATACACAAAAGGCCTGCCATCGGGCTGGTCTACTTCCCCTCCCCCTCCAGAAGCTGTGATTATTGCTCCAGGTCTTACTAAAACCCAGATTGTCCAGAACTGATGATGTGGCCAACTCTTAGATCACAGTAGCCTTGCACCATGGTGGTCTTTGATTTGGTTAGGAACGGCTGAATTGAGCCAACTTTTGTTGGGTTCCTTGAAGGCTTGGGCCCAGGTGCTCCTGTCCAGTGTGGGTACGTTCGCCCTGCCTCAATTACCAGGTGCCTCAGCAGGCCTGACCAGGTGACGCCTTGGCAGCAACCGTGGCTGGCATCTTTGTCACTCAGGAGTTCCCATGGCTCTCGCTTTAGTTAGGTGCCCTCAGCCACCAGTTACTGTTGGTGAACGCTGGACTAGAAGCCAGCACAGGACACAGGACACTGCCCCACTCTTTCATTTTAGCTACTTGTGTTTTCTTACTCTACCTCCAGTCACCTTTACTTGAATCACAAGGTCCTTGCTTGCTTTGTTTTTAAAATCTTCCTTTCTACTGCTCAGACACCTTGGCAAGTCACAGGGGTTAATAGAAACCAGGGCTGCTGTGGTTCATCTTCATAGCTCTGGTCACGGCTGTCACAGATGCCATGCTTCTCCATTCCTCTCTCCACCATCAGTGACAGGATGCAGGCTGATGAATGTCCTACTCACATGTGAGGCCAAAGTCACCTCAGACTGATGGCATGCCCTCACCATCCATGTTATACATGGCTTACAGGTGCAGAGGTATTTCCTCCCCTAAATGCTAACTCTGAAATTCACTCTTCCCTACTTGGGAATTCTGGCTTAAACCTTCTGTCTACCTTGGCTTTGACTTCCGTAGTTGACTTCTAAAACTTTCCTTAGCTCGAGATGCTGATCTGTATGTGTGGTTATTGTGCCTGATACATCTCCCTGAGGTGGGTGAGATTTTATGAGAAATGCAGATTTGCTGCTTTGGGCTGTAGTAGCTAGTTGCACAAATCCTCCTTGGTGGATTTGGTTAGAGTAGTAAATCTCATGTTGTCAGTAATAGAGAGTTTCAGGCTTTCTCCAAGGTCCACTCTGAGCAACCACATACTCGGGTCCCCAGGTCAGGAAGCTGCAGGCAAATTTTACTGATCCTCATTACAAAGGCATCAGTAAGGACTGTTAACCTCAGAGCACTGTAAGGAAGCTTCTGAGTGTTCTGAAGCCACCCTGCAGGAGCTTCTGAACATTGTCCAAGGGAAAGGAGGGTCACTAAATCCTCATTTTCCTAAGGATCCATGTTTATAGTATAAATGAGAGTTTGCTACAGACTTTCCCAGTGGCGGAGTATCTAACCTCACCTTGGAGCAATGCCGGCTCTTACTCCCTTCCAAAGTTTAATGCAGAGAGCGCCAGTTCCCTTTTGCTTGACCTCTTAGGCCCCCAGAGGGTGGCCTGTTTAGAGAAAGCCATACTGGGTTCGTTTAGTTAACTACTGTTTAAAACAAGTTTTTTCTAAACAACTTACTGGACTTACTACATGGGTACTAGGATTTTGAGAACTCTGGTAAGAGTACCCATGTTGCAAAACTCAACATAGAAATGAGGCAAGACCAGTATCTAGAGAAACAAGTTCCTTCACCTCTTGCAAAGCTCTGACAGTGTCTTAAGGCTAATCATTGGTCAGGGTGATGCTAATTTAGTTTTCCAAAATAAGTGTGGTGACCAGGAAGCACAAGTTTTGCTTTCTTTTCTAATTGTGACAGGAAGAGGTTCATTGCTTCGTCAACTATCATCCCTCCCCTAGCCCTGATCCATGAGCTCCACAAAAAGAATGAGCCAAATAGCAGCTGCCCAAGAAATCTTAGCAGGAAAATCATCCCCAAATCTGTTAAAGGCAGAAGGTGGAGACTAAAACTTGTGAACCTGGTAAAATGTGTGGGTACTCATTTATGTTAACACTGTCATTAAACACTTCATGAACTGTGGCCATTCTGTTCTGTTTTACTTACACAAGCAAACTGTTGTCCAAGGCAAAGGACTCTGCAGGTAAGACACACACAAGCCCTTTGTAAAAATAAGAACTCAGTGAAGATGGTCAACCGCAGTCTTAACCTGCGTTTTTAAACATAGCTTTCAGATATTTGGGGATTATATCATTATCAAATCTTGGCTTTGGGATAGATCATAAAGGTCTATGAAATCATGTCTACTAGGAGTGGTTATTTGCCCCACTTTTTTTTTTTTTTTTTAAGATTTTATTTATTTGAGAGAGAGAATGAGAGAGAGCACATGAGAGGGGGAGGGTCCGAGGGAGAAGCAGACTCCCTGCCGAGCAGGGAGCCCGATGCGGGACTCGATCCAGGGACTCCAGGATCATGACCTGAGCAGAAGGCAGTTGCTTAACCAACTGAGCCACCCAGGTGCCCTATTTGCCCCACTTTTTACCACACAAAATCATCAGGAAATGTCTACTCTTTGGGGGAGTTCACTTTCTTTTCACGTTGAAGGCAGTATTTTGTCCATGGATGATTTCAGGGCAAACATTTTTTATATATTCCTCCAACCTGGTTTGGCAATTCTGTTTTCTGTCAGAGCCAACCCAATATCAAGTTGATAACAGGCAAGCCATGCCCAGCTCAAATCCCAAGTGTTTGTGTTTTCATTTCCAGAATCCTCAGATGCAGCAGGAAAATTTTAATCATTCACCTCCATCCAGTAGATGTTTGTAAACGTCTTGCTGTCCATTTTGTCAATGAACAGGCAGCCCTGCAAGTGGTCCATCTCGTGCTGGATGATACGGGCTGCCCATCCGCTTGCCTGCCACACCACCTGCTCCCCTTTGGGGTCCAGCCCTGCAAAGTAAGTTACAGCCTGGGTAAGGATATGCTTAACCGCATCATTTTTAATCTCCTTACCTTTTCCCTGCCTCTGGCTGTTCCTGTTGACAAGAGG
This sequence comes from Mirounga angustirostris, assembly GCF_029215605.1. NCBI lineage: Eukaryota > Metazoa > Chordata > Mammalia > Carnivora > Phocidae > Mirounga > Mirounga angustirostris. The sequence goes on along the minus strand of NW_026991724.1, from coordinate 16,861,896 downwards.
CAACATCAGAAGGGAATGCAGACAGCAGCCCCTATTCTTCCCAGAAAAGATGCCTCAACTCTACACATTACCAAGTATTCAGTGTGGTTCTAATGCTATTAGGTTGCTGGACTTACTATGGGGCTGAGATGAGAAATGATCTTCCTAAGGTGCTTCATTTCTGAACATTTCCTCCCATTTCTGATATACTACCGATTTATTTCAATTCCTAAAAGTCTTTCAAAAATAAAGGGGTACCATTTACTTTCTGACCTGGACCAAGTGGCCTACTCAAGAGGAACAATCATTCCAACTCCGGCAACAAATCAGATTCCGCAAAACGTCCTGTGGCTTATCACCCGGGGCTGGGCAAAGCTGGGTGCCACTTCTCCCATTCCACCACGATGGCTCCAACTGGGTAGAGTGTATTTGTGCGGGACAGCGAGCGAGAGGGCACAGAGCAGAGGACTTGGAGTGCGGCAACATCTGAACTAGGCCGCGTTCCCAGCCCAAACCACGCCCCCGAGGAGCTGGCTCTGCTGTCACACTGGCCGCCATTCCCCATCCCTATCGGTCAGTCTTGAATCACGTCCACTCCAGGGTTCTGCCGGGAGGCTTCGCTGAGCCTACACTTTCACAAGTCTGCGCTTTACTGGAGCTTTGCGAAAACTGTTTCATGGGATCCGAGGTCGCCGCCTCCTTAGGCGGGGGTAAGAGACGCACGCGTTTATCCAACCGCCCCAAAGCCACCGACCCCGCCCGGCCCCTCCGCACCTGAGATCTGCACGGCCTGGAAGCGGGGCACGCAGGCCAGGAAGCCGGCGACGCTCTCGCAGCCCTCAGGGAAGGTGACCAGGCGGCTGTCCAGCACCCGCAGGCGGGGGTTCACGAACACGCGCAGGGGGAAGGGCTCCATCTGGCGGGCCTCGCGCAGGGGCGGCGCGCAGGCGCGGAAGAACGCCTCGGGGAACTCTAAGGCCAGCACCTGCAGCGGCACCCCGAGTTGCGGAGCGCTCAGGCCCACGCAGCGTCGGCGCCGCATCACCTGCACCAACCTCTGCACCAGCATCTGCAGTTCGGGCCCCGCCAGCTGCGCCGGGTCCACAGGGGCCGCCACGGCCCGCAGCGCCGGGTCCCCGACCTGGCACACGCGCGGGTACGGCGGCTCGGGCGCGCCCCGCATCAGACGCCGCACGTAGCGCCAGTAGGACCGCCGGCGCGCCGGGCCCTCGAGGCCGTCCCGGGCGGGCGCGGAACTGCAGCCCCGGGCGCCGCCGGCCGCCGCTCCCCGTCCCCACGGTGGGGCCGGCCCCAAGCAGTGACGCGCCCGCGCCAGCAGCGTCCCCAGCAGCAGCCCGGCTCCCATCCGGCCCCCGGCGCGCCGAGCACAGCCGCCCGGCCGCCGCCGGCCTCCCCGGGCCCCGTAGGCGAGCGCTCCCGTCGCGGGGGACACCGGGAAGCAGAGTTCCCGCGCGCCTTCCGGGAGCGCCGGCGCGGCCCCAGAGCTCAGCCCGCCTCCGTGACGTCAGCAACTTTATTAGGGAATTCCGCGTTTTACGGTATAATCAGCCATTGGCGAGCGAGACGCAGAGGTGCCCCTTTTCGTTTGCTGTCACGAATGCGTTCGCAGCCTTCCCCCTAGGGCTGCCCGGTGCTCTCCGAGGCCGGCCTCGCGTCCCCGCGGGCGCGGCAGGACGCCCTGGCCATCCCGTGCCCCGGGCCGCGCCGCGGCTGGGTGCAGGGGCGCCGGCTAGGGGTCCGCACCGGGCGCCTCGGCCTGCGGCGCCTCGGCTGAGTCCGCCTGCTCCTGCGCGTCCTCAGGGCGAGCTGCAGCGACGGGCTCCAAGCCTGACTCCTCGGCGGCGGCTGCTGGAGCTGCGAGCTCCGGCACCAGCTCCTCTTCATCTAGACAGAGGACCAGCTCTCTCTTCGGCAGGAGGAAGGCAAGAGGCTCCTGGACGAGGCCGATGTTCACATGCCCAAGGTTTCCGTACTTGGAGAGCTGAGTGGGTGGAATGCCTGACCCAGAAGGTAGAGAAAGTGAAGTAGAAAAAAACGTTTAGTAAATTTAAATATTGATGTGTCACAGGGGAGAAAAACTTACAGGACAGTTTCCACATTTCCATACAGTAAAAGTCATCTTCGTGATGCGGGACAGGAAACTATACTATGAGGCGAGACTTTGAAGGTAATCTGGAATAACACAATGGAGGGTGGATCGAGTTAAAAGCCAAGAGAACCTCAGAAGGCACTGGCTTCCCTGTGCCAGGCCCAAGGGAAGCTCTGCCTCCCCCGGCCCCCACTCCTGGCACAGAGAGAGTGGGCACAGGGAAGTGAAGACAAGTTAGGAAAAATCTTTTTAAAATACCTTCCCTGGACATTTCATATAAATAGAGTCCTACAATAGGTGGTTCTCCTGTGACTAGCTGCTTCCACTTAGCCAGATATACACATACTGTATTATTTAATTTATATGAAATGTCCAGAAAAGGCAAATCTCTGGTAACAGAAAGCTGATTAGGGGTTGCCAGGGGCTAACAGTGGGATTGGGGAATGACTACATTGGGCTAGAGGGATCTTTTTGGGGTGATGGAAATATTTTAAAATTGGATAGTGGTAATGATTGTACATCTCTGTATACTTACTAAAAAACATTGAGTTTTACAAATGGGTGAATTTTATTTAGTATACGAATTATATCAATAAAGTAGTTTTAAAGATCTTTCTCCTCCTTTCTCTTACCTAAGGTCTGTGCTATCTGAGCTGGTGGAAAAAGGACTTGGAGACAGCGATTTAAATAAGGAACAAGGTCTTCCAGGAAGACAGTGCAGAACTGGACAAAGAGCTCTTGCTCCCCACTGCTGAAAGCAGCCTCTTCTGCACGATGGAAGGCCAGGATTGTTTTGGTTACCTAGGAGACAAGGGCACCATCAGTCACTAGAGTAGTCTATCACCATCAGCAGTACCTGAAACTAAGCACAAATGTGCAGCCCTCAAGTTTTCATAAAGAAAGTCATTCCAAACAGTACATTATATTACTGTCTTGTTTAAATTCAGAATTGTCACTCTCCACAGTTCTGTCACTTCATTAATGTATTTCTGACCCAAACCCAACTTGTTTCATTACTGGTACACTTTCCACTTTCAGTAGAAAAGCATCAAGAGGTTCTTGATTCCTAAAGGAGATGACAAGAACTATATTGGATCCAGGAAAATGAAGCAAAACTGTATAAGGTTTTTACTGAGTAAGGCAGTTGAGGTTCCAGGAAGCTAGACTGCTAGAAAATTATAAAAGAACACAGAGCTAGAAAAGAAGATCCACATACAAATAACAGAACAACCTAGCTGACATTCCTGGTTCCAAGTCCTAACTGTGCCTCTTGCTGGTTTTGTGACTTCCATATGATTACTTAAACACTTTGTGCCCTCTGTTCCTCAGTTTCCTTATCTATAGAGTAGGGTCTGCAACAGGACCTACCTCTTAGGGTTGTGAGGATCAAGTCTTAATAGGTATAAAATATGGTGAACACTATCTGGCATGGAGTAAGTTCTCTATAAATATTAGCAGATTACTATTACCTGAATTTCACTGACTACAAAGTTTCAATGCTCATGCTTGCTTTCTCTCACAGGAGGGCATTAACGTTTTTTGTTTTTTTTTTGAGTAACAAGTGGGAAAGCTTATTAAAGCAAAAAGTACACTCTTGAGATATGAGAGCGGGCAAGCTCAAGAGTGAGAGAGCTAGGCCCAGAAAGATTTTATATAACCATGTCACAACTGCCACCCGGCTGACAGCAATTATAAGATGCCATTAAGTTGTAAGAAACATCCCAATATCTAAAGGTTTAAATATGTAAAAAATGTGCAGGATATCATTGGTTGTAGAATTTCTTGTATTATGTAGAATTCTAAGATGGTTCTTTTGAATCCCAGCCCCTGGTATCCACTCCTTTGTGTAATCCCTTCCCCTTGATTGCAGGCAGAATGTGTGGCTTGTTTCTAATCAATAGAATATGGCAAAGGTGAAGGATTTTGCAGATGTAATCAAAGCCCCTAATCAGTTGACTTTGAGTTACAATCACGGGATATCCTGGGTGGGCCTGACTTAATCAGATAAGCCTTTTAAAAAAGGGTTGAGGATTTCCCTAAAAGAAGAGATTTACGCAGGAGAGTTGCTCTCCGTTGGCCTTGAAGAATCAGAAAGCCACACTGTATGGAGTGAGGCGGCTTCTAGGACCTAAAGGCCTTAAACCTACAACTGCAAAGAACAGAAATCTGCCAACATGAATGAGCTTGAAAGGGCACCCCAAGCTTTAGATGAGACTGTGGCCTGACCAACACCTTGACTGTAATTTTGTGAGATCCTGAGCAGAGGACCCAGGACTCCCAATTCAAAGAAACTGGGAAAAAAATAAATGTATGTTGTTTTAGGCTGCTGTGTTTGTTATGCAGCAGTAGAAAACTAATACTTTACTGAATCATTATTACAGGTGAGCCACTTCATGGATTGTTCTAGGTCCCATGATGGGGGACTAACCAGAGCTTCTCAATCAGAAAAATCTCTAAAACCCCACTAAGCCTAACTCTGCAACCACCTACTACATAAACTGGTTTATTTTTTACAAAAGTCTGGTCACCTGTTACCAAAGAAAGCCCCAGTAGAGAGCCAACAGGATGTGCTCACCTTGGCAAGGGCGTCCTCCAGGGCCCTAGTCACACCCTGTGCCAGGGCCACAGGACAGCAGAGGCGCAGATCATTGAAGGCAACCAGAATATTGTTGAGGAAGCAGGCAAGGGGTGGGAAATCTAAGAGCACCATGGGTGGCTGCAGTGTCCCCGGCTGAGTGACTGGCACAGCAGCAGGCAGGTTACTGCTGCCCAGGATGGGTGGAGCTGAGATGAGGGTGTAGGAATTCATTTCATCCTGGAACTTCTCCACTGCTTCCTGAATTGCTTTCTGGAAAGTGCTGATGGCCACCCGCTGGAAAACAGGAGCCAACTGGCCCCGGAAATCGACCCCCACCCGGCTGAAGGATAGCCCAAAGTACATGCACTGACCCAGCAAAGAGTCTAGACGACCACCAATCCCCCGGTGAAGGTCAGTCTCCAGCACCTGCAGGAACTGTGAGATTCTCTGTAGCACCCAGCCGTAGAAGATGGCACTCTCATTCATAGTGTGCTCACCCGTGGCAGGGGGCAACAACGGGTCCTCATCGGAGAATATGGCACGGTACTGGGTGATGATATCGAACAGATGGACACGGCAGGCCTCAATGGTTTTTGTGATGTGGAAATAGGGATCATCATTGGGGATGGCAGTCAGGATGGAACGGAGCCAAGCATCTCGGGCCTGAAGAAACTTCACCCTCAACTCAGCCTCAGTAAAGACATCCATGCACCGCAGGAAGCTAATGACACGGAGGCAGGCAGGGAGCTGGATGTTGGTTCTTAGCTGCTGGATCAGCTGGCTCAGCATCAGCTGCATGGACTGGCGCACTTCATTCACAATGCCCTGACAATATAGGGGGTCAGTCACACCACACTGGGAAAGACACTTCCAGGAATCCATTCCACTACCCCTGAATACTGCAGATCAACATTCCCACTGCTTTTCCTGATATATGAAGATTTCCTAAAGTTGATGTGTACAGGCTTACCAACAAAGATCTAATTCACTGTGGCCATATGTAACTATTCACTGTGGCCTACAGGCCCTGTTTTGTTCTCCTGCCTCACCCGCTTCCTAATTCTGTCCCCTTGCTCACTGCAGTCCTGTCACACTGGCTATCTTTGTTTTTCTTTTTTTTCTGTCTTCGTATTTCTTAAACACTCTCAACTTGTCCCCTCGTCAGTCTGCTATACCTTTTTCCACTTTCTGATTTGCTCTTTCCCCACATCTTCGTGTGGCTGGTTCCTTCTCATCATCTGGTTCTCAGCTTAAATATTATCTCTCCAACAGAGCTTTTCCTCACCACTCTATCTAGGGTACCTCACCCTAGTCTCCTCCTACCCATTCCCTAATTTATTTTCTTCAGACAGTTACCATTATCTGAAAGGATCATGTTATTTATTTATTTGCCAACTATCAACTTACATTCATGAAAACTAGGGCCTTCTCTGCTTTGTCTCATTGTCTTCCCAGCCCCTAGATCAGTGTCTGGTACGTGATTAATATTTATCAGTTGAATGAATGAATGAATGTTTCATGTTCAAGCCTGTCTGGCTGGCAGAAACCGATATGAAACATGCAAAATTTCCCTAAGATTTCTGCCTAAAGGTTCAGTGATGACCACAGAATTACTGATTACAAGAACATCAGTTTGAGTCCTTTTGGGGCAGTTTGACTACCTGGATGACAGGGATGGAGGAGTATTTCCTTTCCAGTCGGTGTACGTAGGCTGCAAGCTCCAGGGCCTCTTCATAATAGCTGTTCCGGACACAGGTGTCCATTAGCTGAGGAATCTCCAGGATTTCCAGGATTTCTGTGTGCCGGTTTAGAGTCAGGGTGTTCATCCGGCGGTTGGAGCTGATCTCCTCAGCTTCTTTGACAAAGTTTCTAGTAACAAACAGGAGAATATTGGTTGCTCACTGCTCTACATCCAAAAGTTAGCTACAATTACCAAGCATTTACTATGAACTGGACACTGAGCTGGATGGTTTATTATTTAATCTCCACACCAAACCTGGGGGTAAGTACTATTACCCTTGAAGCAACTTTAATCCCAGAGAGGCTAAGCAACTTGTCCAAGATCACACAATACGTGAGCCCAGATCTGCCACTTAACTAGTGTTGGCAAGGTACTTAGGATCTCTGAACTCTTTCCTCATTGGTAAAATAGTAGTAGGACCCACCTCATAAGGCTGTGAGGATTAAATGAGATGATGTGTATAAAGCATTTAACACAGAACCTGACACACAGTAAATGTTAATAATAGCTATTCTTTTTGTGGTCACTAACCAGCTTAGAAGCTACAACCTCACCCTCAAATTCCCTCAGCCCCTTAATCTTCTCTTAGGCTGCTGTTCCACTTTTAATTCCACAATCTTCACTTCTCCATAATTGCAGAGACCTGCTTTATGAAGTCCTCTATTCTGGAGGTTGGAAGGGTACAGAAGCTATTGTCAAATATCCAAAGACTCAAAACTTAAACTTTTACCATGAAAGGCAGAATTAAGGATAAGAGACTGAGGATCTAGAGAGGTAGAATATGGCTTAAGGAGAGATTTTTTTTTGATAATTTTTGCTGCATCCAAATGGAAAGATTTCGTTGTCAGCCTTCTCTCAATGGAAGTTTTGAACGGTCTGCGGGTGTAGATTATAGCTGAGAACTGCAGAGTGTTAGCTATGTCAGACCCAATGATAAGTGCTTTGCATGGATTCTCTAATACTCACAACAGTCCTATGAGGGAGTTGCTGCTGGTGTCCAGTTCTAACTTGGAAATTACTAGCTTCCAAGAGCCTCTTCGACAATTCCTAAGCTGTCTCAACTTACTCATAACATTAAATGGGAATAACAGTACCTACCTCCAAAGCTGTTGTGAAGCTTAAATGGATTTTTAAAATGCTCCGAGGAGAGCCTAACCCATGCATGGTAAGTGCTTTGTAAGTGTTAGCTATTTCTTTCATCATAAATGCCAGCTATTACAGTTGCTAAAAGCCCCTTTAGTGCCAAGCCCGCCGCACCTGCAGCTCTGCTGGAAGCTGGGCAAGCGGTCGAGCAGGCGGCCGAGCGACGCCTCCACGTCGCCAAAGAGGCGGTGGATGCGCTCGGTGCACTCGGCGCCTCGGATGAAGGTCTTGTAGTTGGCAAAGGCCAAGTCGCGCGTCTGCTGCAGCAGCTGCGCTCGCTCTTCCGCCAAGCGCTCGGGCTCGCGCCTCAGCCGCTCCAGCCCGGAGCCGCTCAACTCCCGGAGGTAGCGGCCCACGTCGGGCCGCTCCCGCCACTGGGCCTCGGGGAAGCGGTCTCGGAACAGCGATGCCAGGAGCCCTTCATCCTCCACCTCCCCGAGAGCCGCTGCAGTGACCGTCGCCGTGGCAGAGGCCGTGGTTGACGAAGCGATCGTCGCCGTCGCCGCCATATTCCGGCAGCAGCGTCACTTCCCCTCCGGCCCAGCGAGGGCGCTGGCTCGGAATCTAGGCCCGGAAGCAGCCGGGGGTTCATATCCGGCCGGGTTTCTTTCCCGACGGTCCTCCAGGCTACGGGGCGCTGGCGTGGGGAACAAATTGAAGGCGGCTAGAGAGGCAGGCTTTGGGGTTGCCAGGGAGCGGCCGGCGGCTGACTTCCGTTTCCGGCCTCTGAGGCACGCGGATTCGGTGTTGTAACCCAGCGGGAAAATGCGGCCTTTGACTGAAGAAGAGACCCGCGTAATGTTTGAGAAGATAGCGAAATAGTAAGAGGGCGCGGAGGGGAAGGGGAAATGTGTGTGTGGCAGGAAGGGCGCGGGTAGAGTGGGGGCGCGGGGCCGGGAGGAGTCTGTGGGGCGCTGTCTCCAGTCATCCTTTTGCCTTCAGCATCGGGGAGAACCTTCAGCTGCTGGTCGACAGGCCCGACGGCACCTACTGTTTCAGGCTGCACAACGACCGGGTGTACTACGTGAGGTGAGGCGGCGCCGGGCGGACAGCAGTGGCCCCGGGTGGAGGACTGGGTCCCACCAGCTTCCCTCATCTGACACCTTCTTCTTCCTTACCCCTTCAGTGAGAAGATTCTGAAGTTGGCCGCCAACATCTCCGGGGACAAGCTGGTGTCGCTGGGGACCTGCTTCGGAAAATTCACTAAGACTCACAAGTTCCGGTTGCACGTCACAGCTCTGGATTACCTTGCACCCTATGCCAAGGTTTGTAGGATGGTGTTCATTCGCCCCCTGGGGATGAAGGAAGTCAAAGATGGGGGCCACGTCAGAACGCAGATAATTGGGCAGCTTCTCTGCCACGGAGTCAGTGCCAGCACACGGAGATGTTTGCAGGACTTGCTGCTTGGGCATGGTTGGGGTTCTGGCATGGGAATGCGGTGTGGTTGCATAGTCGTGGTTACGTCCCGCAGAGTAGAAAAGCCTATGCAGACCTCACTCAAAAAAGCGCAAATTGGTGGCTTTGGTGAGAGCATAGAGGGATCCAGAAAAAGAGCTTTTGAGCTCTCCATGAGAGAGATTGTAGAGTTGAAGAGAGAACGTCCTGGCAGTTCTTTTTAGGGAGTGAACAATTTGAGATAACCATCGTTTTTCTCTTTTCCTTAAAATGCATTCAAGAAATTAATCACATATCCAGCAGCGGGCTTATCTGCAGGGATACAATAATTAGCTTTTTAATGTCTCTTGGATTTAATTATTATTATTATTTTTTTTTTGTAGTATAAAGTGTGGATAAAGCCTGGAGCAGAGCAGTCCTTCCTTTATGGGAACCATGTGTTGAAATCTGGACTGGGTCGAATCACCGAAAATACTTGTCAGTACCAGGGAGTGGTGGTGTACTCCATGGCAGACGTCCCTTTGGTGAGTAGAGATGGTAGCTGTTATAAAAATCAGGTATCTTTTTAATCAAGAAGGATGTATTTTCAGTCTGTGCGCTTCAGAGACTAAATTCTCAGCACCTTTCAAATTTCTCAAAGAACTGTTTTTTTCATCTTCATTATTTCTACCCCTCAATGCGTGCCTATTGAATGACTTGAGTGAATCAGTGTCTCTTCTTTTGAATCCCAGGGTTTTGGGGTGGCAGCAAAGTCTACACAAGACTGCAGGAAAGTAGACCCCATGGCGATTGTGGTATTTCATCAAGCAGACATTGGGGAATATGTGCGGCATGAAGAGACTTTGACTTAAAACGAAATCATCGCGAGGACTTATGGCTGTGTGGAAGGGCCTAGCTTTGTTTCCTGTGTCTGTGTAGGCTCCATCATCATGTTGAATTTTGTCAACACTGTGACTTCTTCAGGGACTTCTTAGTTTCATATTCTTTCTATTATGGACGAATGCAGGCTGGATTCTTATGCGGAAATGGCTCAAAAACGGTGTTTCGGATCTTTGTGACTAAATAGAATACTGTGTTTTATATTTGAATCAGAGGGCTTCTTGTCTTGAGTAACAGGTTCTAAGTCATTGGAACTGAGGACAAGAATAGCTAGCTTATTGTTATCTGTGATAATACTTTTCCAAACTCACGATAAGAACACGATAGATTTTCATTATTTATTAATACCATGAAAGTCAGATATTGCCATATTAGAACGGTAGGTCATGTATGGGATTTTACAAATGAAATTTGGATAAAATAATAGCAGTTTGTTCTGCTAATTTTCTATATAATAGGTTCTGTGTGGTGTGGAAGAAAACCTTGGATTCAAACCCCAGTTCTCACACCTACCAGCTATATGGCTTTAGAGGTGTCATTAAACTTTGATAAGTTTATTTTCTTCTGCTTCAAAAAACAGCTTTAACCATCTACCTACGAATGGTTTTAGAATTAGAAATCATGTTTGTAAAGCACTTATTAGCACAGTGCCTGGCAAATGTTAGGTTTAAATAAATGGTAAGAATAATTTTTATATTGCATATACTGGGTATTTCTATTACTAAGGATAGGATCTCATGAGTATAGTTTGATTATATATCTTGGTTCTTGTTCTCCTTTTTCTTAGATGGTATGATCCCAGGCTAATGTTTTTTTCATCACCTTGATTTCTTAAAACGTGATTTCCCTTACAAACCTTTACTTACCTGACTGGACTAGAGAGAAAGCACTAATCAGAGACACTGAAATAATTCAGCTCCTCCAACCTTGCCCATGCCTGACAAAATTATTTTTGGAATTACTGAAATATTTTTTAGAAATGAAAAAGTTCCACTAAGTTTTTTAAAACTGCCATATTATAAACGATTTCTTTAAATATATTGCTTTTTTCTTTTTTTCCTGCTTATTTTAAATTCCAAAGGTGACATCTCTAAAAATAAAATTTTTAACTACAAAAAAGCAGTCTACCAATTCCTGTTTTTGTATGTAACATATAAAACTGAGATATGTTTTGTCCCATTTTTTTCAACTCTTCTCCCTCCCAAGGTTCTGTGTTAACCCTCTAGTTAGACTTAGTAAAGGTTAAGGGACTGCTGTATGTTGAACAGTATTGTGATGGTAGCATTTAGTACACACTTTAGTAATAGTTAATATCAAAGCTTGCACATTTATTATTTTATTGCCATTTTGAGGCAATTGGAGAGGAAAGGAGAGCAATAGACTAAGATGTTCTAACAAGATAAATTGATTTTTTTCCAGTAACTTTACAAAGCTTATTTGACTGAAACTTTGACAAAGCTTCTATCCCAGAGGAAAAGAGCTAAGGTGCTATAGTCATTTTGGCTTAGCATCTTGGCTTTTTTGTGTCTGTAGTCTTCGGGACATTGAAGAAACGCTTTAAGAAATACAACTGCAGGATTCCAGAAAGAACAATAACAAGGCTCTGAGCTGTCGACCACCAGTTCACATAGTTATAATTTGATTGGAGAAGGAAAAAGTCAGCGGTTTTCCTCATGCGGGCAAAGTTGTAGTATCTCCACATGTGAAAGATATTGTTTTGCACCTTCCGTGTATTCTCCTGTGGGACAGAAAGTGAAATAAAAAGAGGGTCCTCCCTACCTCCCATCTAGTCTCACTTGGGTGCTCACAAGCACTAATTTAAGTTACCTGGAAGCTGAGTAACTTACTCAATTTTATGATATGTAGTAAGTTGGTTATTGTAGTTGTTAGTAAAGCCGGTTTTGCTGTATATGAAAAAAAAGGTCTGGACTTAGTTTAAAAAGATATAATTTCATAATGAAAAATTTCAGTGCTGAAACTAGAAGGCTCTTTCAGAGTATTTTTAGATTTAGGCATGTATTCCGTACGTCATTGCCGTTCTGGCAATGTCTTCTGTTCTTTGTACACGGTAGAAGACGAAGGCCTGCAAACTTTTTTTTTTTTAAGATTTTATTTATTTATTTGAGAGAGCACATGAGAGGGGTTAGGGTCAGAGGGAGAAGCAGACTCCCTGTCGAGCAGGGAGCCCAATGCGGGACTTGATCCAGGGACTTCAGGATCATGACCTGAGCCAAAGGCAGTCACTCAACCAACTGAGCCACCCAGGCACCCTGCAAACTTACTATTAAGGGACCAGACAGTAAATATTTTAGGCTTTGCAGGCAATACAATCCCTGTTGCAACTACCAAACTCTGCTATTGTTAGCACAAAAGCAGCCATATGTAATTGTCAAATGAGCATAGCTGTGTTTCATTGAAACTTCATTTATGGAAACAGGCAGTGGGCTTTTGTGCATTGAAAAATACTATCAAGAAAGTGAAAAGACATCCCACAGAATGGAGAAAATGTCTGCAAATCACTTACCTGATAAGGGACTTACATCTAGAATATATAAAAAACTTATAACTCAATAAAAAGACCACCCAATTTTAAAATGGGTAAAGGATTTGAATAGACAGTTCTCCAAAGAAGATATACAAATGGCCAAAAAACATGAAAAGATGCTCAATGTCCTTAGCCATTAGGGAGCCAGAACTCAAAACCATAAGATAGAACTCCACACCCACTAGGACGGCTATAATAATAAAAGAGACAGTGGCATGTTGGCAAAGATGTGGAGAAATTGAAACCATCAGATACTGCTGGTGGGAGTGTAAAATGGTTTAGCTACTGAAAAATAGCAGTTATACTCACGAAGCTAAACAGTTACCATATGATCCACCAGATTGTACCACTTCTTGGTATACAGAAATGAAAACATGTTTACAAAAAACTTCATGCAAATGTTATAGCCACATTATTCATAATAGCCAAAAAGTGGACAACCCAAATGTCTATGAGGTGATGAGTGGATAAGCAAAATGTGGTATAGTCATACAAGAGAATATTAGTCATCCATAAAAGGGAATGAAGTACTAATACTTGCTACAATGTGGATCAACCTTGAGAACACACTAAGTGAAAGAAGCCAGAAACAAAGACCACATTGTATGATTCCACTCATACAATGTACAGAATAGGCAAATTTATAGAAACAAAGTTGATTAGTGAATGACTGCCCAGGACTGGGAGGGGGGCATGGAGAAGGAAGAGTGACTGAAGGGTATGGAGTTCTTTTTGGGGTGATGAAACTGTTCTGGAATTAGATGCAATCGTGGCAGGACCTTGGGAATATACTAAAAACCGCAGAATTGTACATTTTAAAATGGTGAATTCTATCTTAATTAAAAAGACAAACGGCAGTGGGCCAGATTTGGTCTGTGTGCCATAGTTTGCCAACTCCTGGTATAAAACAAGTGAGTTTCAAGAGCTCTAAGTCCTAAAAATTAAAGCTTTCAGATCCCTGTGCCTGTTTGGTTTCTCCCCAAATGAGCTCTCACTCAGATGATATTACTTATTTCCAAGGATGTTTCCACAATCTCCCACAAAATAGTTACCTCAATTGCATCCAGAGTATCATTCAGTTGTTTTCTTTCATTCTTCTGTTTGTGGTCCATCTCAGGCCCCTCATAGAAGACTCCAAAATTGAGGTACACTTGCACAGAACCAAAGTGATTTTGCTGATTTTTTAGACAAAGCTGATAAAAACCTGTAGGAATCCCTAGATCATTACCAAATCTTGGTCTCCACCCTTTGTTGACCTACCACCCTCTAGATTTCCCTGGAGATACATGTTTACCAGTGTTAAAGGTGCTACTGTAGTTCCTTCTTTTTACTTAGGAAGTAAAAAGATCCAATTTTTGATGTGGAATACCTTATATGATATTCCATGAAACTTACTTTACTAAGTACCAGTTACAATACTGTGTTTTGCCAAATATTAGTAACTTAGTTCTATAAATTAGTAAATTTGTAAGTAAATTTATTAAGCTCTATACTAGATTGAAAACAATGTTTTCTCCGTCTTTTTCAACTTATATTTCTCACATCTCTTTTTGAAGCTTTTCTGCTTAACAAAATGAATTGAAATTAAGAGCCTGGTATTTTCCTGCTTCTTGTAAACCATTAGAGCTGGGGGATACCATCTTGAACTTGAAACTAGAGAAAAAATTGATGTGTTTTGAATGAAAGAAGCTATTCTGCTGGATGGAGTAACTTCTGCAAGGTGGTTTGTACAGGAACTGATGGTTTAGGGTATGTACTGGTGCTGGTTCTTAACTGGGGTCGCCATCCTTTGTGTATGGGAGTGGGGAGGAGCGGGATTAGAAAGGTGTGGCAGTGTATCTGATTGTCAAAATGATTGGAAGGCACTACTGGCAGGTAGGGGCCAAAGATGCTGAATATCCTGTGCTACACAATGAAGGATTGTTTTATGCCCCGGTTGAAAAGCATTGTCTTTTTTCGTATACCCGGCTGATAGGGCAATTAAAACTGACCCCATGCCGGGGGGTGCCTGGGTGGTTCAGTTGGTTAAGCATCTGCCTTGGGCTTGGGTCATGATCCTGGAGTCCTGGGATTAAGCCGCACGTGTAGGGCTCCCTGCTCAGTGGGGAGTCTACTTCTCCTTCTCCCTTTGCCCCTCCCCCACTTGTGTGCTTGCTCTCGTGTGTGCTTGCGCTCTCACTCGCTCGCTCTTGGAAAAAACAAAAAAACCCCCAAAAAACTGACCCATGTTGTCCAAGGTGGGGACAGACTTGATCTGGCTGTAGAGGTTTTCTGGTGACTGGAGAAGTGCTTTGTTGTGGAATGTGGATATTTTCATGGCTATGCATTTCCTTTCGTTCTGAGTCTGCTGTTTAGTAACTGCCTCAAGTATTATGATAACTAGAAAGAAATGCTATCCTATAATAAATTTGTTAATTGGAATTCTGTATTTTAAATGGGTCTATTTTGGTCACTTTCTCATAACCTGATCAATTGGAGACAATGATATAAAACTGAGCTTCTGGACCCTGGAGTTACAATAATTAGTCACCTGGAGACCCTGTCCTGAATCTGCCAGTGGACAGCCTGCCACTTAATGTCCTCTGCCGCCGGCGATCTCCAATAAAGATTTGATGTTGGTGTTGGAAGGATAGTTTTTGGTGTTCAAGGCGGTTTAGTCCCCCTACTGCTTGATCATCCCTGTGTGAAAAAGCCAGAGCTTTTACATTTCATGTACTTGAGTAATTTCAGTACTTCCTCATTATTGACCCAGTTTCAAAGAAACTTATGATTATTACAGTAACTGTGGTGATTAAAACAGACCTGTCTCTTTGGTAGAGAAGTTTATCTGGCCTCGAACATTCTGAGAGGAGTCTATGAGGAAACCCTGTGGGGTATGTGCAGTGGCAGCAACATGTCGGTCATGTGACATTCCCAGTGTCCGCTGCACCTGCCAAGACACATTAAAGAGGGAGAAAAGCCCCTGCTACATCACCAGAAAGCTAGCTAAGTGCTAAGATTGACATTCCTGATCATCAGCACAGTGGGTCTCAATAAGGGATGGTACTGCCCAATCCTCCCTGGGAGTTTTGATTGAGACAACAGTGGTGTTGGGGGGTGGGTAGGAAGAGACAGCAATGTTGAACATCCTGCCACGTTAGAAACAGTACTGCAAGACAAAGAATTGCCCAAGATGCCAGTAACACTCCTTTTAAGAAGACCTGTCTCAGAACGTACATCTGGTGTATATCGATTGATATGTATGTTTTTGGCTGTAGAGTTGATTGAACTTGCTTGGTTTTGACTTCCCTGGTGGTGTCCCAGACTTGGGTTTACTTGCTGCTTGACAGCAAATAAATAAGGCATTCGGTAGGCACTTCTCCTCAAGCTGGGTCTTGATAAGCCTAGGCTACAGTGAGCTTACTAGTAGCTACTGTTCTGTTGTAAATTCAGAGACAAGAAAAGGCTCTGATAAGCTAATTTAAAATAAACTTTGAGTTACAGTGCAATGGAATAAGATCAACATAGTCTATTACTATGTAAACAAAATTTAGAAAGTTAACAGGTTTCTAAGATGAAGAACAAAGGAAATTAACAGCCTCTGACTTTACTATTGAGTTCACCATCCTTGGGCACTGTGGTGTAAGACCACAGGATGGATAAATGTCCTTGGCCTGTAAACAGGCAACTTGAAAACATTAACCTTCCTTAAGAAACAGAGGATTGTCTGGCCAAATAGAGAGACCTTCAGCCAGTGATTCTGTAGTTTGCCAGAATTACCCCTTAAAGAGGGAGACTAAATGTGGCTCCCCCAGTCCCATAAACTGAAGCATCTTTCTTTGAAATCTAAGGGTCTGTTGCCAAAGTTCATGTAAGTTTTCATTTGACTTTGTACCATATCCTTATTGTTTTATTATTTTAAAAAATGGATTCTCTCTCATCTCCAAATCTGAGTTAATATATGATTACCTCTCCAGGAAGAGGCAGTCTGTTTGTCCCATAGCTTTGAGCACACCTCCGTTGCCCCCAGTTTGAGAAGTCAAGCCATATGTTTTAGTGATTATTCATCCATCAAGAGTTTCCATCTAAATGCAGTTCCATTTCATTAACAGGTAGGGAATCACAGCATAATAAAGACAACCAGAATCTTCTATTTGAATAAAACCTGACCCACTTTGCAAAAGGAAACAAAAAAGCAAGTCCCCAGTATGGCCAGAGGGGCCCATGTACTCACCTCGTAACTGAAATAGAAGTATCCAGTCTGGCGGGCAAATTGCCAGAAGCATTCTATGCCTCCTGGAGGGATCATGATGGCAAAGTCAGATTGATCTGCTCCATGGAAGAGCAGCTGGTCCCCAGAGCCACTAAGGGGTTCTGTCTCCTGGCTCCTAGCAGAAGTCACTAGGTTCAGAACCACCAGTCCAGCCCCAAAGAGCAAAGGGAACATGCTGCTTTCTGGAGATTCCACTGCAGGTGAAGTGCTTGCAGTCTAGTGAAACCAAGTAGTTTAGACAACTGCTAGGGTAATCATTAACTTACAAGTCACACTTAGGCCAGTTTCAGGGCCACACATGGATATTCCATAATAGAACTGGCATGATATCCCCATGCTTGGCTCACGGGAAGAGTTTTTGTTTTTACCTCAGAAACTCAGTGGCTTACCAAACCTACTTCATGGGTGCTAGATAGAATCTACTTTAGAAGAGGTATTTCTGTCCTTCCTTTGGGTTATCATTTTTCAGTTCTTCTTAGGAATAAACATTGGGTAAGTTTATTTACAACCATCTGAACATATGGACAAAGTTTGCCTAGAGAGATTTGTTTCTCCTGTTTGTATCAAATTGCTAGGTGATACCTATTGCTTCAGTAAGATACGTGGGGCAGACCTCTTTCAACAGAGTATTTTCTGCCCAGTGCTAGATCTTAGCAAAAAGCATAGCATGGAAGTGTGTGCAAAAATTTTAATGGACAAATAAAGTGAGCAAGAGGCAGTGGTCAAACTTCTCCACTGATAATTCTCGTTCTACTTTCCCCCTGACTGATCTGTTCTTCTAAAGCTATTGAAAAACCCACTTAAAGAGTATTTATATTGTTCAAACCTTCAATCTTTTCTCCTTTATGACTTCTTCAGCAGGGAAAAGGCTCATTGAACACCCACTGACTTCATGGCTGGCATTGAGCTAAGAGATTTACTTGCTTCCTATATGTTCTCACAACAGCCCTGGGAGGGAGATACCATTACCTACTGCCTTAGAGATGAGGAAATGGACATTCAGAGATTCCAGTGGCCAGCTCTGTGTCCCAGAAGCACAGCTGGTGCAGCTGGGGCCCCGAGTGGGTCTCACACTCTTACCTATCAGGACAGTGTTTCTGTCAGTCTCTGAGTGCTGATAGTGCCTAAATGTTTTGATTTCAGCCATAATCTTAAAAAAACAAAACAGCATCAGCACCTTCTAACCAGGTATTGCTTCACTGCATTGACTCCCAAGTGGTAATCCCTTAAGTGTCATAAACTAAAAAGCAAAGAACAGACCTCATAACTGTATTCAGTTCTAGCAAAGGCCACGTAACATCACAGTACTCTGCAGGCCCAGTGGCTCTCCATCAGTCTTGCTAAGGTGAAGGTGGGAGAGACTGGGATCACTTCCCAATGCACAAGCATACCCACCCACATCCTATCATTGCTACGGTCCCAGCACTACCCATGTCATGAGCAGTGACTTAGATTCAGCAAAACAATCATCAGTTCATAGTATGTATTATAGTTCTATAGAAGGTGTAGGCATAGTTTTATGTTTGTACACATTTCAGGAATAGTATAAAAATACCCCTGAAGTTACGTTAAAAAGTGTTAATGGACTTACGCATTTCTCAATTGGAGAAACACTGATAAGGATATTCTGCTTCCTTAAATGTATCACAGTGTCACTCTTCTACCCAGAGAGCGTAGTCTAATAATGTTAAACGTGGAAGAGATAAAAACTCCTGGATCCTAACCACATATAGAGGAAGACCACAACTAGCTGCAACCAGATCGAGAGGGATCGAGAGTTTCATCCTTTCACTGTAGCTTCATTTGGGGTTAACTGATGGAAAAACAGTAGTACCAAATCCCAAAACATGTAAATAGATTATAAAGCTGTACAAAGTTTCTAACTTGTACCTACAGGATGAATTTTAAAACTGTACCTTGCCTTTCACCGACTCAAAAGTGAGAAAGGGGGAATTCTGTCCCAAAAATATGTTATATGAGGACAAATTAAGAGGACATTTCCACATTTCTGTTTGACATGGCTTTCAAGGATTAAAACATCCAATACAGTCTGACATCAGCGTCTTAACATAGTCAGCATGGTTCAGCAAAGCTTGTTCAACATTTTGCTACCTCCAACTGCTCATACATGCTGTGCTGGAATTAAATAGCTACTTAACATTTGAGAGAAGCAAGACTTTAATGAAGAATGCTACAAGTTATGGACAATAATTAGTTCTCATATTTTAAAAAAAGATTACAGAAAACACTTTACTGATTTTGTGTGTGTGTGTGTGTGCCAAAAAGACAGTCTTTAAGGATGTCCGAGAGAGACAGCAAGCACAACACGGTACAAAAGGAGAAGGGAATGTTGACTTTTAGAGCAAGACACTAACACAGCACAATAAGGGTATCAGGCGGAAGCAACCATTTCACAAAGAATGGAATTAAGCATTTATATTCAGTCAGGATTTTTTAAGCTTTAAAAGTCCAGCATAAGGAAGGGAACTGAGCAGAGGGGATGGAGGAAAAGGCTAAGCTTATCTACAATCACCGTTTTACAAAAAAACACACTGGTTCAACCACAGGAGAGGTGGAGGTTAAACCTGCCTACGTAGCCCAGCAAATATTAAGAGCAAATGCCAAGGCTGTCAGGTCTAGATGTTGATGTTACAACTGGCTGAAGAGTTTTTAAGAGACTCTGACTCCACCAGGCCTGGGCTCTCATTAGCCTGGGTTCATGACAGATGAAGTTCCTTTGCATTTGCATCAGAAGGCCAAAGCTTTACCTGGAACAAGTTCACTCCAAATAATGCTCATGTTGCTGGTTTTAACAGGTCAAAGTCATAAGTGGCTCCTGACAGACTCCACCATTTCCTAGGAGAAGGTTCTACTGATTACCAGGGATTTAAATTCAAGCAAACCACTAAAGAAGGGAAATACTAATGATATTCTGGCACTGTACAAGCTATGTGCCTGTCATCTCTGCCAAGGACACGGGGTGGACTTGGCTTTGTTTCTCAGCTCCATGATCTCCAACATTGATGAAGTAGAACTGCGACCTCCCCCATGTCGGAGGAGGATGCCCAAAATTCTCATTCCAGCCCAGCTTCTGAAAGAAACAACAGACTATCAGGGGCTATTATTAGGAACCATGCTCCTGTGAATTCTGTGGAAATGAAAGCCTGTTGTTTCAGTTCATGCCAAGTCTTTTCATGGTCCGCCAGCGATCCTTAATCATCACAGCTGTTCGGTTAACAAATGGGTAATTTTTGGAAATGGCAGCCCAGTTTCCTTCCCCGTATTTCTGCACTCCAGCCTTGACCCACTCGCTTTCTTCTAGAGTCCACTTCTGCAAAAGAAGACCAAAATATTTATCACAACCTGTCTCTCCACTTATTCACATTTTCATACAGTTAAGAGGTAAACTCAAGAATCCTAGGACAAGAATCTAAACCCAAAAGAAGGGTTTATATTTTTAAAACACGATAGAAAAAAAAAAACAAAACACGATAGAGATAAGTTAACACTGTGGATTTAGACATTTAATAATTTTCAATGTCCTCCTATTTCATCCTAATCACTTCTGCATTCAAAACTTCAAACGTTATGTTGTTCATGGTCAGGAGAATGTGTCAGGTTTCTGTTCCAGATTTTTCTTCCAGAAAATAACTATTACTTTAACTCCGTTTGGATTATCTGAAAATTGCAAAATACCTTTTTACAGGTACATGGGTAGCCTATGCTAGGAGATGTGCTTATTTTACCTCTGTTCTACCCACATTACCAGAAAAGGTAAAAAAAAAAAAAAAGTAATTTTAAATTACCTGCTTTTTTGTTATACTGGTTGTACTCTCTTCATCTGGTGCTGCTGGAAAACATTAAAAGTAGACTCATTTCAGAGTTGACCTTTCTCTGCACAAACCACAAGAAAAAGACATAGAATGTTCCTAAGGGGAAAACTTGACTGAAATTTCTCAACATTGAGAGAAGAAGGATATCACTGAAGAGTAATTTGTTTTTGTCCTTTGTTTGGAAGATATCAATCATTTCAGCCAATGAGAATCTGTACAAAGCAAATATTTTACATACAGACATTCAATAAATATTGGTTAGTGATGGATTTCAGGCTCTTTAGTAAAACCTACATGATTTTTTAAAACTACTGAGGGACTGTGGTATTTAAAACCCTAATATATACACATCTACAGGTGATCCTTAAAGAATGCAGGGTTTAGGGGCACCAACTCCCCATATAGTCAAAAATCCATGCTGACTCCCCAAAAACTTAATAATAGCCTACTGTTCACCAGAAACATTACCAATAACATAAATAGTCAATTAACACATATTTTGCATGTTAAATGTATCATATACTATATTCTCACAATAAAGTGAGCTAGAGAAAAGGTTATTAAGGAAATCATAAAAAAAATCATAAGAATATATTTACAGTATTATATTGCATTTTTAAAAATGTGTGTAAGTGGACCTGTACATTTCCAACCTGTGTTGTTTACAGGTCGACTGTATTATATACTTGTGTGTATGTGTGTGTGTGTATAATTTCTGCTTTGTAACCCCCTGCTAACCACTGCTTTGAAATAACACAATTTTACTGTTTTATGCCAGAATTTTCAAATCCCTGATCATTTTACGTAAATAATATGTGGTTCAGCTCCTTAAGCAAAAGAACAGGAGAGTTCTTGCTCCCCACTCAGAGAGACCGTAGGAGATCTGCTCAAGCTCCACCCTCTCACCATATGGAAAGACATGAGGCCTCAAAAAAACGCACCAAGATAATTTTTTTAAAGGCCAGAGGACTACAGAAAGGTCTACTAGTATAAAAAACATGCCACTGGAAGCCAACAAGAGCCATTAAAAAACTGCAAGAAAAGGCAAAGTTGCATAAACATGATTTGCTGAATGTCTGCTTCAGCAGATGCTATTGTCCTAGCAGTGCTTCCTAAACAATGAAGGTGGCTCAGGAAAAGGGATACTTAGAGGAGCAGATTATTTAGTTTTAAATTATGAAGTATTTCATACTATAGTGGAAGCAGATTTTAAAGTTGACAAATCTGGACTGCACTGGATATGGATGTTCTCTAGAACTTTTATATCCTGTTGTTTTTAAATATTTTATGCCACTTTTATTGATTTTCTGTTACTTCCCCCATTTCCTGTGTGATCTTGATCTTGCCAACTATGTTTGTGCCAATGAAGGTACTTTTTAAGGACAAAACCTTTGGGGCTGGCAGAGGTTTACTGTTGCTGTGTTACCAAAGTCTTTAGAATCTCCAAGATTATGATATTTCCATTAGAATGCAAAGTATGTGGTGGGAGAGATTCTACTGCAAATGCTATGAACTTTAGTATGAATTATGGAAAATTAAAGTTTCCTATTTTAGAAAAAAAATTATATATTGAAACTGGTAAGAGATTTTTTACTTAAACAGGAAATGCAAGGAATGACCACATCTATCTTTTTTAATTAAAAGACTTTAGGAAGATCATCAGCTACAATTAGATATAGGATTTATTAAAACAAAACCAGGCATTCTCTTTAAATATAAAGTGCTGCTTTGACAGTCTCCATTGTTTAATGGGAAAGGACATAAAACTGACTGCTCATGAATCACAGTAAGGAACTTACTGGACTTCTTCTAGTTTGGAGACAAGCAGTTTTTATAACATTAATGTGATAGTAACACGCATCTATCATGCATCTATCATTCAGCTAATATCAAGGACTGAGGAGAATGTCCTAGCTTACCCTGAACTTGAAACAGTTCATCCTCTTCCACCCATGTCTCTTTTTCTTCAACCCCATTAGAGCTGTTCCACTTGCCTTTGGGTACTCTGAGGGGAGATCAACAAGAGGACAAGATGTAAAACAGATCATTGGGGTCATCCCATATTCTGTCCTTGGCTCTCTCACAGCCTATACTCCTCCCTGTTCTGCTGTGACCACAGTTGAGATTCACTTAACACACAACTCCCAAATGCTGACCTGGCTAGGCATCTCCATGTCATCCTCCCGCAGGCTGCAGGATCATCCCTCAAACTGAGCAGTGAATACACCACTAACCCCTTCAAAATCTGCTCATTTTCCTGGTTTTGTTTGGTTGGTTTTGACTCTGATTTTGAAGGTCTCAGCATTCTTCTAACCTCAAATGAGCAAACTGCTCCCAGTCCTTCAAAGACATGCCCAGTCCTATCTCTGGACTGCGCTCTTGTCCAAGCACATGGTACCTTACACTGGTCTCTTAACTGGAGTCTCTGTCCCTAGCCCCTTCCCCTTCCAAAACCACCTCAACATCAGTCTAAAATTACCTCATCCTTTCTCTGTTCCATGATCACTTCTCACTGCCTCAACAATGAAGCCTGTATGGAGGATCAGTCAAGATCATCCACTCTGGCTCCAGCCAGTTTCTTGCTACCAAAGCCTCCTCTCTCCAACCCTGCCCCCACAACCGCATCAGCACAAACAGCAGAGCCACGCCTTCTGCTCCTCTTTTCCTTCTATAAGCTCTATACTTTCCTCTCTACAGTTCCCTCTGCTTAGGATTCCTTTCCCTGCCAAGTAAAATTCTACCCATTTTTTAAGACCATCATTCCCAATGAAGCCTGCCCTAAATCTAGGCCCCCAACACACACACAAAAACCCCACTCCTCTGCCCTTGTGGTTGTGCTTCCACTTTATTAAAACAGCCATTTCATAACATACACCCTAATCATAAGCACGTTGCAGGCAAGGGCTGTATCTTCATCTGTCCATCCCAAACACCTAGCACAGTAACACATACCCTAACAGCAGCTGGAAAAACATGCTGAAGTAAAAACAGGATTATCAAAGAGCTGCAAATAAATTACACCATTGAAGATTAGAGTAGTAAGCAAGTAAGAATCCTTTCTGTGCACATGAAATGTTAAGTACTTGAGTATAACCAAAAATGCCAAAACTAAAAAATAATCCCAAACCCAAGTTATTGAATTAATGAAAACTGTAGTCAGTCTTTTCTAATCAACTGTAACCGTGTTTACCTGATTAATAGTACAATTGCCCTGGGAACAGAACACAGCACAAATCTGACCTCAGAACTGTAACATCTATTACAAAGCAACATGAGAAGTATCTGAATTAAATTTGAAGAAGTTATATAGATCAAATCCTGTAACACTTGATCAAGAGAGTAGAGACAAACCTCAGTCTCCTTCCCCCACTATGACCAGAGGTTTATTTTTAGGGCTGGCTAGGTATTTTGCAAATGAGTAATGAAAGCAGTTTGTTTAAGAAGTACAGACTTGAAAAAAATTTGAGTTCCATGAGTTTTCTATGAAATTACTTACATGGCTGAGACAAATGGTGAACCATCTACTTTTCATTATGTTTGAATTGGTTCATATCCCCCAAAATGTTATTTCTGAGAATAATTTGCTTGAGACAAGTGAAAAGATTACATGAGGTTTTTTCCTTTTCGGGATATTAACTGTGTTAATTACTATTTATAAATAAGTCAGGATTATAGTTTCAATTTTCTACCTGCTTATCCCCATGCTGGGATAAAACTGATTTTAACCTCTGGATCTGTCATTTCCACCTGCGTTATCTGCTCATTCTTCCTGCAGACAATCTGCACAGATCATTTTGGTAACCTCCTGCTCTTCCTTTGAACTCAGCACTTACTTTGTGTACAAATGTTTGGTACTGCCTAACTTCTATTGTAGAAGAGGCTGAGATCTGGGTCCTCATCTCACTTTTTGATGGCTCTGCGGTCCTGGGCAAGTCAGGTCACTTCCTGGTCCTTAAGCTCCTATTTGTAAAGTTAGACCTTGATGAGCAATGAATGGGCTAGAGGGGCCTGGTCTCAAGGGGTCGGCAAACTACAGCTTGTGGCTGGTTTTTGTACAACCTTTGAGCTAAGAATGGCTTTTACATTTTCAAAGAGTTGTAAAACAAAACAAAACAAAACAAAAAATAAACAACAGAGACACAAGTGTCCAGAAAGCCTAAAATGTTAACCCTTTGCTGGCCTTTTATAGAAGTTTTGGGTATGACCCTTTAAATTGCAAAAACCAAGAATTATTTGGTCAATAAATATCTAATCAGCACTTGTCCTTGCCAAGTGCCATAGAACATATAAAAATCTAGTAGTTGTGACCCTGCCCTCCAGGTGATACACCCTAATCCTGCCTTCAATTCCACCAGCCCAGCTTCCTCCAGGTCCTAACTACTCATCCCGTAGCAGTCTCCAGCCACCCATCTTGTCTCCTTTGCCTCAGTGCTGGTTCAAAAGCCATCAATGGTAGCTCATCAGGCCCTCAGATTAGCTGTATTAGAATTATCTGGGGGCACAGTTAGAAAAGAAGATTACAGACCCATCCTCTGCCCCTTCTAATTCAGTACTCAGGAGCCTGGGATTGTGTATTTTATTAAACATTCCACAGGTAACTGTGATGCGAAACCCAGCTTAAGAACCTCTGCCTGATAGAATACAATAGGAACTCAAGACCTTGGCCCATCTACCCATCCAGACATTTCTCCCTTCATCCTCTCTGTGCATTATATTCTTCTGCCATACAGAGTACATGACATTTTCTGGAGCATACCAGGCTTTCTCATGACTTTATACAAGGGGTTTCTGCTGCCTAGAACCCCCACTCCACAATATGCTTGATGACTTGCTACTCTTCCCTCAAGGTCAGCTCAACATTTGCTCCTCTGCAAGGCTTGATCTACCCACAACTTTGCTGAGCAGATTCAGCTCTTCTTCCTGGAGCTCCCGGGTAACTCACACAATTCCTTTACAACCAGGCTGTTCCTATAAAGGTACAGATAATATCTTCAGATTTGTAGGCCTTACTGGCTCTGTTCCAATTACTCAACTCAGTGTAGCATCAAAAGCAGCCACAGACAATACATATATAATGTTCGTGGCTGAGTTCCAATAAAACTTTATTTACAAAAATAGGTACCAGGTAGATTTGGCCCAGGGGCTGTAGTTTGCCAACCTCTGCTTTAGAGAGTACCCATCATACTTCATGCCCTTGACACATGAGAGAGGTGGAAAGGTCTAAACCTTCACAAATCCTCCCATTTATAAAACCACTGTAACCATATACTCTCTATAGTTTCCTTATCTGTTCATGGGAATAATAGCTATACTTCATAGGACTATTGCAAGGAATAAAGGAGATCATGTATCAAAGGAGAATAAAATGTGTTGAGCGCCATTTGCTTGCCCGGCCAATGACTCACTCACTTCCAGATGCAGGTAGTGGTACATATAGTGAAGATTTATGCCTGAGTATTAATCATTTAGATGTCACAGCCTCTCTGGGCATCTAGCACGTGCATGTCAGAGCATAGGTCCCCACACAGCTACAACAGAGCAGTGGTAGAGATGGCAATGGCCTTGGGAGACCAGCAAGGTGATCACTAACAGCAGGGTGACCAGGGTAGATTCATGGAGGAGGCAGAATTTTAAGAGGCAGCTTGGTGTATGTGTTGTATAGGCCATGGACTTTGAGTCAAGATCTGAGTTCAGGTCCCTCACTGGGCTCCACACTGGGTGTGGAGCCTACTTTAAAAAAAAAATCCCAAAGCCCAACTTTGCCACTTTTCAGGTTTGTGACTTCAGGCAAGTTAATAACTTTTCCTAAACCTTCTAAAATGGGGCTAATATATCATTCACAGAATGAGGATTCTAGAGATTCAGTAAAATAATATGTGAGAAGTGCTTGGCCCATGGAAAGTACTTAGTCAATATCAGCATCTCTTCCCTTTGAAGGATGGATGGGATTCTCACAAGCAATGATGGAGGAATGATAGTCCAACTGTGGGGAATGACAGGAAGCAAGAAGAGTACAGTAGCAAAAACAGAGTGTGTTCCAGAGAGAACAAGCAAACCAGTTTGCTTGGAGGAAGGATCCACAAGAGGGCACAAAGGGTAGCAAAACTTGAAATCCAGGCTGGGGGTCATGATGGGGAGCAAAATAAAAGCATTCTAACCACTGCTCCATAGAACCTAGCAGAATGTGAGAGACTAGTAGATATTTACTCAATTTGCCAAGTCTTAATTGCTCTTAGAAGGTGCAAAACTATAAATATTCATAAACCTTTTTTAAGATCAAAGTCTAAAGTAGCCCAACTCAAACAAATTTCTTTTAACAAAGAAGACTGATATTTAGTAGTCAGGGCACTCAGAAGTTTACTAAAAATGAAAGCAGCAATGAGTAGGAGGCTCTGAAACCCTTCCATCCTCACTCACGCCTAGAGCAATGCCTGGAAGCCCACAGGTGGGGCTTCAGAACTGCCAGGGATGGCTATGTTGTCACTCCCCACTCCCAAGTCACATTCTAGCAGTTTGAGCAAGCCTTGGTGGTGAATAACTTAGCTGAAAGTTACTTCATTCATGGAAGCAATACCAGGCCCAACCAGGACCACCAACCAGCCCCAAAACTGCTACAAAGAAGGTCTTCATACTTGGGATTCTTCTCCCCAGGGTGGGGCTGGTTGAGAACGGTGGGCTTGGATGGTGATGCTGGGACGACCTCCTGGGAGGAGTCGAGACCTGCGCTCGGCTCAGTACTCTGGCTGTCCTCCTCCAAAACCAATCTGCTTATTGTCATGCGCTTGTTCTTGGGCTGCAGTTCAGAGCCACCCTCACCCTCAGGAGGGGCTGAACTTTCATTTTCATCTTTTCTTGGTCTCTTGTTTTTGAGGGCTGGTGATGGCAGGGACACTTGATTAGGAAGTACCAGATCTTTCTGGTCCAGTTTTGAGAAGGCTGCCTCAGAATCTTGTGCACTGGACAGGGTCTTGAAAGCTGCTTTCAAGGTCATAATTCCAATGGTGGTTGGAGTACTCCGTAACTGCCTATATATAAAGCAAATATACAAAGATCAATCTCACCATTACTAATGCTCATCCAAAGAGCCACAACTTTTCTGAAGTGTGAAGCTTCAAATGAGAGAGAGGACTCTTCGAGTTGAGGACTCTTCATTTAAAAAAAATAAAAGAGGGGTGCTTGGGTGGCTCAGTCAGTTGAGCGTCTTACTTCACCTCGGGTCATGATCTCAGGGTCCTGGGATCGAGCCCTGCATCAGGCTACATGCTCAGTGGGGAGCCTGCTTCTCCCTCTCCCTCTGCCTGCAGCAACCCCTGCTTGTGCTCTCTCTCTCACAAATAAACAAAATCTTTAAAAAATTAAAAAAAAAAAAACTGCTCAGAACAACTTTATAAAGCTCCATTTATAAGCGTAAGTAGAAGCTTTAAATATGTAAGTTGAACTCTGGAGTTTAAGCTCCAAGTAAGAACTTTAAAGGACTAGAACCAATGACACTCCCCCTCCAAGAGACCTTTTTAGCCAGTGCGCTAACCCCTTTTGTCTGCATGAACTAAAGCACAGTAAAACACTGCTCTCCACTACGTAAGAACTCTGTATAGTGCCTAACAGCTACAGGTCAGCCTGGGCAACCAACCGACAATCTAGCAGTCTCACCTTGCTGTCCAGTCCAACCCTCCTGTGAGAGAAGGAAAAGACTGGTCTCCATTCTGCCCCCTTCCTCCTACAGTACACTTCTAAATGGGACTTTTGAGAATTCTCCAAGTTAGAAGTGTGCCACACAGTCTTAGAACAATGAGAAACTGCCTTTTCATAATAAAGGCAAGTTCATCTATCATTTGGAATAACTAGTATACTTTATTATTTTTTTTAAAGATGTTTATTTATTTGGCAGATAGAGACAGAGGCACAGCGAGAGAGGGAACACAAGCAGGGGGAGTGGGAGAAGGAGAAGCAGGCTTCCCCCAGAGCAGGGAGCCCGATGCGGGGCTCGATCCCAGGACCCTGGGATCATGACCTGAGCCGAAGGCAGACGCTTAACAACTGAGCCACCCAGGTGCCCCACTAGTATACTTTATTTATTTATTTATTTATTTTATTTTTTAAAGATTTTATTTGAGAGGGAGAGAGCACATGAGAGCGGGGAGGGTCAGAGGGAGAAGCAGACTCCCTGCTGCACAGGGAGCCCAATGGCGGGACTCGATCCCAGGACTCCAGAATCATGACCTGAGCCGAAGGCAGTCGCTTAACCAACTGAGCCACCCAGGCGCCCCCCACTAGTATACTTTAAATAAAAACTGTTAGGAAAGGGCAGACTGGCATCCTACAAGCCAAACCCATCTGGTAGATAGGTCTTGTTGCCTAACCTATGCAAGGTTTTTTTTTTTTTTTTTTTTTAGTTGGACTAATTGCCAACATTCAGAAACTGGGAAAGCTCAAAAAAACCCACAAAAACAAAAAACCCTAGATGTCTCACACAAAAATCTGAACTAAAGTTTGGGCATCCTTGGACATTCCCACATAGCAACAATCACACAAAGCTGAAAAGCATGCCCTCTTTGGTTCACACTCACATGCTCTGAACTGTATTATCCTACACCCACTCTTGTACATTTCCTACTGGGCCCCCAAAGGCATCTGAACTTTGATCCCGACTTTAAAAACTTGTTTTGGGAATCTGATTCACAAGTCTGAACACTACATTAAGAGATCAGGTATTCACAAGGAAGCGGTGTGTAGATATGGGCAAGGCAAGGATAAGAGAACAAAGAAGGAAAGAACCTCTGAGGAATAGCCACTCAGGAACTTCTGTCAGGGATATGACATCCTGTCTTCAATATTCTCATTTTCCCGGGGCATGCTCTGTAACTCCCACAGTGCCTGGTACAACTAACCCAGTAACATTTCAGTACCAGGAAGAACTGATTCTGCTCTAAGCAGACTGCTTCCAACAGACTACCCTTGTGTTTCGCCCAAGATTGCAAAAGGGCATCGCTCTCACCTTGCAGGTTCTCTGAGTGGCTTCTGCACGGGCTCTGGTGCTGGCTGTTTATCTTCCTTCACTGTACTTGACGCAGCAGTCTCAGATTTCAAAGCCTTCTTGGCCATCTGGGAAAAGAAGGACGTCATCAGGAAGAGGAAGCCACAGAATTTCATTAATTCTCTTCTTTCACCACATACATACTCAACATGCAAACATGTTCACTTATAAATCCAATCTAGGCATAAACTAGAGGAGGACATAGAAAGGGAGAGATCTCACAAGAACTATTTCAAATGTCTTGCTTTTTCCTTCTTCAAAAAACAGCTCAGTTTTCTATACTAAAGGAGAATTCAATTTGAGTGGTGCTAACCATCCTGATACTTGCGAGAATTCTTTAACCTTTTGGACAACAAATAAGTGTGTAATTTTACTTTGTACTTCCTTTGCTGTTCTTCCAATCTCATCCCTAATCTAGTTTCTGAATGCCAAATATACCTTTGCAGTCATGCACAAAAGTCAGACTTTTTTTTTTCAAACTTAAGATAACTAATGTTTATGTTAGTGTCTTTTAGTTTGTGTCTAAAATTTTTTGTAACTATTTTCCCACAAATATGTTGTGCCTGGTAACTGAAAATCCTAACTAATACCACATAAAGTCCTGAGTGGGCCAATCTTGCTCTGACTCCAACTGCTCATCTGTCTCCCTTTGACTAAAATTTTATAAATTTCTAATCAGTCCAGTATCATTCTGTTTCAGATATGTATGCCTGTAACAAGTAATGTCTTAAGAACTCAGAGGTCTCTCCCCTCACAGAAACAGTGGCAGGTTATTTTCCAGTTATCTGTAATATAAGAGAAAGGACGGTAGGCAAGGCTCAAGTATCCTGACACTTGGACCCTGAATATCCCAAACTATCTGCTTTGCAGATAATTTGACATCTGTCAAATGACTGCTACGATCAATGACACTATCCTAATATGGGCTTGGCAGATCTACTGTTATGAACGAAGATATTTTCTTTCTTTTTTTTTTTTTTAAGATATTTTTAAGTAATCTCTACACCCAGTGTGGGGCTCAAACTCACAACCCCAAGATCAAGAGTTGCATGCTCTACTGACTCAGCCAGCCAGTCGCCCCAAACTAAGATATTCTCAACACTCTCTAAATGTTGGTGATTTAAAAACAAACAAACAAAATAACCAACAACAAAACTTCTCACTCAGTTACCCAATATCACAGCCCACCCTCTAGAACAGACTGTGTTCTAATTCTTCCACACGCTGTCCTGAGCCTCACTGCTACCATTCTTTCTGCTTATCACTTTGATCCAATTAAAGAATGTCTACATTTGGCTTCTTTTCCCTTATCATACTTCTAGTCACACCTTTTTTCTCCAGTTATTCCCTCTTCCTGCTAACAACCCCATTACACCATGTCTACCAAACCACTCTTCCTCCCAAACGGAACTCAAATTTCATCTCCTTTGGGAACCACCACTAATTGTAGGTGTGCCCCTACTTTAGCCACACAGATTAATCACATGTAGAAGGTATAAATGGGAGGTGAGGGAAACCAGGTATGTTCCATTTTGCCTCTGTCAGGATCTCTGCTTCTGTATATTTAAGGCATTTAATTAAGGAAGACAGTGCATATAATTCAAAGTCTTTTACACACATTTACTCTTTTCACTTCCAAAAAGAGCTGTCCTTTTCTAATTGCCTGCACATCCTCAAGGCCACATCATGGTTATGAGAAGAGAAGGCCAAGGCCCACCGTGAGGAGGAAGGGCTCTGCATCATCCAGGTGACTTTCCAGGAAGCGCAGCATCTTCTGCTGGAAGGTCTCGTAGGAAAAGTTCTGGATAACAGGGTGGGCCAAGTTCTTCTCACGGATAATGTTCAGGAGATCATTTCTCAGCTTCTACACAAAGGACCGATATTTGTGACATAAGAAAGGAGAACTCAAGTAAAAATTCAGTGATGGTGATTTGAGACAACACTATCAGAACTTTCACAATGCTGTCAGTGGCAATCACTGGTGTATATATATAGGAAGGGGAAGCTTTATGCAAGCGTACCACAAAGAACAGGTCAATAAATTATGGATCAGCCATAGTGGGTTACTATGTAGCTATAAAAAAAAAGATGAAGCTTAGGATCTAAAGTACCTTTATACATTTACATAAAGATTTTTAAACTTAAGAAAAAAAAAAGGATGAAGCAGCTCCTTATGTGGTAATACACAACAATCTTCAAGATATGTTAAATGAAAAAAGCAATTTACAAAATGCTCAAATTAGGGTGTAGAATATGCTCACATGTGCATATGGGAAGAGCAGGAAGAATGGATATACACGTATATATATACACACATGCACATTTGTTTGCTTGCAATTGCACAGAATATCTCTCAAAGGATAAAGAAAAAAACTGGTTCCCTATGAAGAGAGGAATGAGGTGGCTGACTTAAGAGATGAGCTAAGCTCTTTTGTTGTACCTTTTGAATTTTATTATGTACATGTATTACCTTTTCAAGAACTCAGATTTATAAAAAAAAAAAAAAAAAGAGCAGGACACCCAACAGAGCTTTTGACACCAGAAAACAGAGGAATTAAGTCCTCACCAAGGCAGATTCTCAATTCTGCAGGATCAGCATTTATGTAAATGAAGTTAGAAGTGTTACAGAACTTGATAGTTTAATATCTGGTACTGATCACTTAAATAAAGTTCTGTCACAAACCCGACAGAAATGGGCAAGAAAATAATTTAGGTAAATTTGTATAATGAAAAATAAATTATGAAAAGCCAATCTCACAGTAAGCTATCTTGGATATAGAAGACAACATGCTAAAGGTGCCAAATATTTAGATAAATTCCTGACAAAGAACCCTTTCCCTGTTTCCCCACAAAAAACAATGAAATGGATTTAAGTTATGGGAGCAAAAATATATCAAATTTACCTGAGTTGTGGGGTCCTTGGACATATGTTTTTTCAAAATTTTTGAAGCCTTTTCAAATTCTTTGTTTTTGATACAAATAATGACAGCCTACAAAAGGGGGGAAAAAAAACACCTTTTTTTTTAACTGTTGTATAATGACAGGTGTAATCAGAATATCAGATACTAAAATAAACTACTAAAAAGTAAAAATGAGTCTTACATACCCAAGAACTTTTTCACATTCTGTCAAATTCCTGTACTTAAAAACTAACAATCACTGCTCAGGCATTATGAACAACTGTAAGCACTCTTCTTTCATTGTGTAGGGGAGTAGATTTTCAACATTACACTGGATTTTTAAAAAATAGCTGATAAAGCAAAATCTGATCCTCTGGATTACAGACCATTTACCCAATTTGAATAGGGCCTCCTAAGGAAAGGCAAAATGGACAGGAGTCATTCCAGGTCCCCAGAACAATTGGATCTGTTCTTTTTGGATGCAAAATCTTTGATATAATGATAGGGACAGAGCGGGGAGGATATACTGTGAGGGGGAAAAAAAAAGCCATTTGCTGACCACGGAGTTCTGCTAGTTCCATTCAGGAAAGTCCTGAGGCCATTTCTGTAGGACAACCAACACAGCCTCTCGCTACCCTAAACCCCAGCTGGCAACTCGAGTTCAAGTGTGCAGGGAATTACTGAAATGAACAAACCCAGGGCATCCACAGGTAGCACACAAGGAGGGCAAAATTCCAGGTAGGATGCAGAAGTCTCATGAGAAAAAGAGTCCTTTAGTAAAGAAACCCCAAGAAAATATATAGAGAGGGAAAATGACAGTGATCGAAAATTTTAAGTGGTATTTTAAAAATATAGGTGTCATTTTCAATTTTTTAAAGATTATTTATTTATTTGACAGAGAGCACAAGCAGGCAGAGTAGAAGGGAGAGGGAGAGGGAGAAGCAGGCTCCCTGCTGAGCAAGGAGCCCGATCGGGACCAGGACCCTGGGATCGTGACCTGAGCCGAAGGCAGTTGCTTAACCAACTGAGCCACCCAGGCACCCCTAAAATATAGGTGTCATTTTTTTTAAAAAAATTAGAAAAGCCAGGGAAAACTTGGGAGCACTTGGAGTTATCTAACAGGATGAAGTAGCTACCCTAAATCCTGTCTCAAAGAAAGGTAAAAGAAACACCACACACACACACACACACAACAGGGAAGGAAAACTGGTCCATAGATATTTTCAATCTTCATTTCAGGGAAGAACTGAAGGAGATACAGACTAAAAGAAGGAGGAATAGCAAAGGGAATGCAGTATTAATCTCTGGTGATTCTGTCCTCAGCATGCAAAGGAAACTGGTGTCAAATACTCTTGAATAGCAGGCACAACCATAAATTCCTGCTGCCCAGGGAAGGTACAAAGTAGGTCTTTTCATTTTATAGTCAGATGACCACATTCACTTTTACATCATTTTCAGCAGAATAACTTTCTTGAAGAATTCAAAGGTTTTACTCTGTATAAAATAATTTATATCCTATTATGTTTTTAAATTTTATTTAACCTGCATACAGTAAAATGGACTTTTGGGGGGTGTAGTATCTTGAGTTTTAATAGATGTATTGACTTCTATTAACTGCCACAATGAGGATACAAAAACCTCCCTTTGTGCTACCCTTCTGTAGTCACCCCTCCCCCAACCCCAACCCTTGGCAACCACTTATCTTTTCACTGTTTCATCTCTTCAAGAATGTCATATAAATGGAATCCTACAGCATGTAGTGCTTATTTTTTTAGGGGATGTAACCCTGAGACGCTTTCCTTCTGTATAAATGCCTTTGAGATCCGTCTTTGTTGTTGCATTATCTATAGTTCTTTCTTTCTAATGGCTGAGCAGTATTCCATTATTTGAATGTATAGTAATGCCTCCCACTCCCCTTTCTTATACATACCGACTTATGATAAGGTTTAATTTATAAATTAGGCACAGTAGATTAACAGTAAACCAGAACAAACGTAACAATATACTGTAATGAAAGTTATGGGAATGTGGTCTGTCTCTCAAAATATCTGATTGTACTGTACTCACCCTTCTTGTGATGTGAGATGGTAAGATGCCTATGTGATGAGATGAAGTGAGGTGAATGACATATATATTAAGACTTAGCCCAAGGCTACTCCTGACCTTCTACCTTCTGACCATATGTCAGGAGGAGGATCGTCCGCTTCCCAACCACAGTTGACTGTGGGTAACTGAAACCATGGCGTGAAACTATGGGTGGGGTGGGGTGGGGTGGGGGGGCTACTGTGCTACTTTTATCCATTGACCCGCTGCATGGTATCTGGGTTGTCTGCAATTTTTGGTGATTAGGAATAGACGTTAAATCATTCGTGTACAGGTTTTGGGGTGAACATAATATTTCTCTAAGGTAAATACCCACAAGTGGGATTGCTGGGTCATATGGAAGAAATATATTTAACTTATATGAGAAATGGCTAAACTGTTTTCCTTCGTGGCTATACCATTTTGCACTCCCACTGGCAATGTATGAGAGTTCCAGTTGCTCCACATCCTCATTAGCATGCATTAGTGTCAGTATTTTTTTAAGTTTAGCCATTCTAATAGGTTGTCCTAGTAGTCACTGTGACTTTAATTGGTATTTCTCTATAGACTAAATTATGTTGAACATCTTGTCATGTGTTTATATGCCATTTGTATATTCTCTTTGGTGAGACTTTTGCCCATTTTTTAAATAGCACTATTTCCTTTTGAGAGTTCTTTATATATTTTGGACGCAAGTTCTTTGTCAGATATGTGATTTGCAAATATTTCCTCCTAGTTTATAGCTTGTCTTTATTCTCTTAACAGTATCTTTCTGAACAAAAGTTTTAAATTTTGGGGGTGCCTGGGTGGCTCAGTCATTTTAAGTGTCTGCCTTCGGCTCAGGTCATGATTCCAGGGCCCTGGGATTGAGCCCGGTATCGGGCTCCCTGCTCAGTGGGAAGCCTGCTTCTCCCTCTCCCACTCCCTCTGTTTGTGTTCCCTCTCTCGTGGTCTCTCGGTCAAATAAATAAATAAAAAATCTTTTAAAAAAAGTTTTAAATTTTAGTTAAGACCAATTTACCATTATTTCCTCTTATCAAAATTTCCTCTTATGGATCATGCTTTTAGTGTCATACATAACTAAGAACTTTTTGCCTAAGTCCAGAACATAAAGTTTTTCTTTCATCTTATTCTCTAAGCTTTACAGCTTTACATTTCAAATTTAGATTATGATCTATTTCGAACTAATTTTTGTGAGTTTTTGTGAGGTCAAGGTTCAGTTTTTGCATATGGACATCCAACTGTTTCAATACCATTTGTTGAAGACTATCTTTTTTCTATTGAATGCCTTTTCCATTGCATTGCTTTCACATTTTTGTCAAAAATCAATGTCATATTTGTGTAGGCCTATTTCTGGACTCTGTCTTTTGTTCTGTTAATCTTTATTTATGGTCATGAGTATCTTTATAGTAATTCTTAAAATTGGGTAGAGAGTGCTTCAGCTTTGTTCTTTTACAAAATTGTTTGGGTTATTTTAGTTCCTTTGCTTTACCATTTGTATTTTACAATCAGTCTGTGTCTATAGAAAATCCTGTTGAGATTGTGATTGGAATTATATTAAATCTACAGATCAGCTGGAGAGAACGGACATCTTAACTATACTGTCTTCCAGTCCATGAACATGGTGTACCTTTCCATTTTATTAGGTCTTGATTTCTCTCATCAGCATTTTGTGTTTTTCCACATACAGATACTATACATGTTTTGCTAGACTTTCAGTATTTCTTTTTCTTCAGGCTATTGTAAGTGGCACTGTTTTGGTAATTTCATTTCAAGTCATTCACTGCTAATATATACTGGAAATATGAATAACTATGTTGATTTTTGTATCCTTCAATCTTGCTAAACTTATAGATTTTTTAGTATATTGCATGGGATTTTCCATATGGACAGTCATATCATCTGCAAATAGGGACATTTTTTTCCCTTCCTCTCTAGTCTCTTGCCTTTTCTTTTTCTTGACTTACTGCACTAGCCAGGTCTTCCAGTATGATATGGAATGGAAGTGGTGAGAATGGACATCCTTGCCTTTTGGTTCTATCCTCCACCATCAAGTATGATGTTAGCTATAAGTTTTCTGTAGATGTCTTTTATCAGATTAAGTTCTCTTCTATTCGTAGTTTGCTGAGTGTTTTTATCATGAACTAATGTTGAATTTTGTTAAATGCCTTTTCTGCATCAACTGATAGATGTTATATTTCATTCTTCTTTAAACTAACAGAGTGAAGGACGTTGATTGATTTTCAAATTTCAAACCAGCCTTGCATTCCTGGGGTCTAGTTTCCCTGCTGTGCCATACACTGTATCTGCATCCAGGGCTAAGCAGCAGGATAGACAGTAAAAAAACAACAACAAAAAAGCAGTGGAATTTGCTCTAAGTTCTGGGGGTCACAGCTCCACTGCTAAAGGGAATGGGTTCTCTTCCTTCAGTTGTAGTGCCAGCCCTGCTGTCACTGGGCCACTGCTGCTACCAGTGCAGTATTGCCTGGGTGCCAGGGCAAGAGAGCAGAGAGAAAAGAAACTCTGGGATTTCTCCCACCCTCCCTGACTCTTAGGACATCCCTTTCTTGCTCCTCAGGCCAGAGGAAGCCTTTCTTGGAGTTCTTTCTGTTCCCACCTGGAGTGCATTTCTAGGTTTCTCAAGAGACTTCAAGTCCAGGCTAGATGATACCAGAGAAGGAAAAAATGGTATACTAATCATCACCAGTTTGGTGGATCTTCAAATTCTGGTCTTCTTCCCCATCTGCTTACTACCATTTACATTTATGAATCCTCAGACAGCTGCTCCACACATTCTGTCTAGGATTTATACTTGCATTAAGAAGGACAGAAGAGAATATGCTTACTCTGTCTTTTCCAGAATTAGAACCAGGTCCTACTACATTTAATTTGTGAAATAAGAAAGGAAATGTGAATGCATTCAAATTCTAAATTAAAAGTCTGTCTCCAACGTTTGTACTATGAGCTTATCTTTTTTTTTTTTTTAAGATTTTATTTATTTGACAGAGAGAGAGATAGCGAGAGCAGGACCACAAGCAGGGGGAGTGGGAGAGGGAGAAGCAGGCTTCCTGCAGAGCAGGGAGCCCGATGCGGGGCTCGATCCCAGGACCCTGGGATCATGACCTGAGCCGAAGGCAGGCGCTTAACGACTGAGCTACCCAGGCGCCCCATGAGCTTATCTTTTAAAACTATTTTTGATTTCCTGGAAAGTTTTTTTTTTCACTTGAGAGTTTTCAGAAAGAAGTATAATTTCTTCTCTTATACAGCTGTTAGGGTTATTAGGGTGTAAGTAATAGCAGTGGTCTCTGGCTAACTTAAACAAAAAGGAAATTCAAAGCATAGATTTTCATTAGAGGTGAGATAGGTGTCTTGGGAGGAAATAGCAGAAAGCACATAGAAAAAGAAAACCAAAACTCACATTAGGAAAGAAAGGCTAAGGAAGCAAACTCAGAAAAAAAAAACAGGCTGTTATGGGAAGCAGGAATGCTCAAAGAACTCTGACAAAGCCTTTTATTTCAAGAATTAAGGCACTTAGGGTGTCTGGGTGGCTCAGTTGGTTGAGCGACTGCCTTCGGCTCAGGTCATGATCCTGGAGTCCCGCATCATCGGGCTCCCTGCTCGGCAGGGGGTCTGCTTCTCCTTCTGACCCTCCCCCCTCTCATGTGCTCTCTCTCTCTCATTCTCTCTCTCTCAAATGAATAAATAAAATCTTAAAAAAAAAAAAAAAGAATTAAGGCACTTAGAGACTGTATTTTATGCACCCACCCCCCCAAAATGGGGTAAGGCCCCAAAAGAAAAGATGCTGTTACCAAAGGTGCAGGGGAGGATGTTTACTCTCTGCTGTTCTCCATGGGAACCTAACTGAGGAATCTTTGGTTATGAAGAGAAAATCAATTTGGCCTCCATATCATTAACAGCTTACAGGATCAGTTCTCAATCTTTTTAGTCTCAGGATTCCTTTATACTTTTAAATGTTAATGAGGACCCCAAAGAGCTTTTGCTTATGTGCATTATATCACCATATTAGAAATATAAAACTGAGAAAAATTTAAAATATTTATTAATTCCTTAATTCATTAAAAAATAACAAACCCATTGCAGGTTAATGTAAATATAACTTTATGAAAAATTACTATGTTTTCTAAGACAAAAGTTTAATGAGAAGGCTGGCCTTGTTTTACATTTTTGCAAATCTCCATAATATCTGGCTTAATAGAAGAAAGTTGGGATTCTCATATCTACTTCTCCATTTATACTGATGTGATGTGTTGTTGTGGTTAAAGTATATTAAAAAAAAATCCAGCCTCACACAGATAAGAAGTTGGAAAAGGGAGGAGTATTTTAATAGACCTTTCAGAAAATTGTGGATATTCTTCTTTGACTCTACAGCAAACTTGGGCAAGTGAACTTTTCATCATCTGGTACATTAAAATCCTTTAGTCTATCTTGCATTTTAAATGGATCTTTTACCCATGAATGATTTTGTAAATTAATGCACTGGCCATTTGGAAAATATTTATTTACTGAGTTACAGAGATCTTCCAAATGTTGACATATTCATTAAAAATATTTTTTAAATCACAGTTGTTAATAACCACCATCAATCTTATCAGAAAAGCATAAGGATTAGGAGGCTGTCAGGTACATCAATACAAGTTTTCCAAAATTTGAATTTTTACTTGATAGCTTGAGTTTTATCACTACCAACTGTTTTCTTTGAAGTGACAAGTTCCCATTGCTCTTTTGCAAGAAAATGACTGCCAAATGCCCACACCTAAATAACCAAAATTTTCAGTTCTTCCAAGTAAAGAAATGTGTTCCATTAAAAAAAGCATCTAGAGCAGCATGCAACTCAAGCAATTACACGAGTGCCTTCCTGAAGACAACCATCATGTTATGTGGCAGAAATGCTCTAGGCAAACTTCCTACTTTGTCAAGGGTCTAGATTTAATAAAATTAATTTTACTGCTTTATCAAAGACATTCTTAATTGAAACTGGCTTTTATTTATTTTTTAACTGCAAGTATATGGCAGTGAAGACTACAATGACTAGTAGTACAAGTTACTACTTCCTGGGTCATGTTAAGGCACCAGCAATTTTATCCATCAGTGCTTTTGCACCATTAGTGCAAAGTCAATGCACTGAAAGTCAACTAATGATTTGGCACTGTTATGAAAATAGTTTTGATTCCTGAAGGGGTCGTGAAGACCTGCAGAAATCCCTACACCATATAATGAAAAGTTCTAACTGAGTAACTTATTTGATAAACTTTAACAAAAACTTAATAGACTTTTAAATGAACTGCTGTGACACTTTACAAAGCTTAAAATGCATCGAAAAGCCTCAATAGCCATGGTATTTTCCCGAAGATGACCATTAACAGATCCTATGACTCTAAATGAAAGATTTTAAAAAATAATAAAATGAGGCAAGTGATATGGTATCATTTAATAACTAAGAGTTCAAGGTAATTGTAGTAGCCAGCCTCTAAGATGGTCCCCAATGATCCCCACCCCCGGCATAGTCCCATTCCACACACTAATCCATAGTTGGTCCAGTCTGTGTGACCAACAGCATATGGCAGAAGTAATGGTACTTCTGAAATTAGATTATAAAAGACTTCAGCTTTTGTCTTGGGCTCTTGTTCTCCTGGATCACATACTTTAGAGGAAGCAAGCTATCATACTGTGAGCAGCCCTGTGGAGAAGCAAGGAGCTGAAGACTCCAACCAACAGCCAGCAAGGAAAGTGAGTCCTGCTAACGACCATGTGAGTGAGCATGGGAAAAGATCCTTCAGCCCCAGTTGAGTCTTGAGATGATTGCAACCCTAGCAGACAGCTTGACTACAATCTCATCAGAGACCTCAAGCCAGAAGCACTCAGCTGAACCGAACTCTTAGAAAATGAGAGACAATATTTCCTATTTTAAGCTGCTAGATTTGGGGGTAATTTGGTACACAGCAATAACGGTAATATGGTAAGTGTAACAAGAAATCTGGTACATGATGGAAAATGGAAAAGCAGAAGGGAGTCAACATTAAGAGTACGGTTGACTATTTTAAAAGAATTTAGACTTCGCTAACAGATTTTTCGTAAGGAAGCCCCCGAAATGAGACCAATAAACTTAAGTAATAAATAATAATAAATTAACAAATATACAGATGAAAGTCCACAAGAATCTTCCAGAAGAGGGGACAGAGACAAATCTATAGCTTTTCTGTTCTGAAGGAGTTGCACTTCTGAATCAGCTACCTACTTAAAAGGAATTACATGAATTACTTTGAAATGGTACCATTTCTTTCCTGCCCAGTTTTTTTTTCAAGATTTTATTTTTATGTAATCTCTACACCCAACGTGGGCCTCGAACTCACAACCCTGAGATCAAGAGTCGCATGCTCCACCAACTGAGCCATTTCTTCCCATTCAAAAGATCCTTAGGTCTTCTG
Organism: Mirounga angustirostris; assembly: GCF_029215605.1. Classification (NCBI taxonomy): domain Eukaryota; kingdom Metazoa; phylum Chordata; class Mammalia; order Carnivora; family Phocidae; genus Mirounga; species Mirounga angustirostris. Next base: position 16,820,979 of record NW_026991724.1, on the reverse strand, counting down.
AAAGGAGGCATGGATTTCTCCTCCTTTGCTAATATCTTTTCTGGCATTTTCCCTCCAACACAAACCTGACCTACCTATACTAAAAATCTATTCTTGGAATTATTCCTCTTTGGAATTTGGATTACCTGAGCACTCTTTCCCAGACCGAAAGTAGTTCCTGCCCAAGGTCCTTCACTGAATAAATATCTGCACCTCACACACTAGTTATTTTTTTAGCAGGGTACCTAAGTACCCAGCACACAGCTAAGGGACAGAAAGTCTTCCTTGCTAAGCAAAGTTTTATCTTCCCACCCCCATGTCAGATACCATCTTTTTAGGGGGTGCTCTTTTCTTACCAGTTTCCTTACTTTCCACTACCAAGGCAATGCTGAGCTGTTGTTCTTCAGTCCCCACCTCTACATCTGCTTCCACACCCCCAGCCTTCGTTACTGAGAAAGAAAAAGCTTTTTCTGATTGGTTCCCGTTGCCAGTCATCTTTTAAATAAAAGTAAGTTCTACTACTTGAAGCTACCTGAGCCATAACACACAGTCCCAAGTTCCTAGACACTCCAGTAGCTTTTTCCTTGTCAAGAACACTGGCTGTGCCAGCCTTCTACCATTACTGTTTTTCTAACGGGCTGATTATCCTAGCATCTTTAATTTTGTGTTCAAAGGGAATGTTCCCCTTCAAAGTCAGTCCCACATTTCCCAAGGCCCCAGCTATCCTCTTTGGTTTATTATAAACAAGGATGACCAAAACCTAGGCCAGTTGCTTCTAGCCCTTTAACAGTGCTCCTGAATGGTGTAATAACCTCCAAAATGTCAGTCTTCAATGCCAACCCAATTCTTGTGTATTGTGGCCTCTCCTGCCAAGGCCACAAGGAACACTACCAAAATCACAAAAGCAGCATACCTGCCATTAATACTTTCCAAGCCTGGCCCAGGAAGAAGTCACTTGAAGAGATGTAACATCTGTATGTGTCTATGTTTGAGGGTGCTCACTTGCTCTCTCCATCCCCACACAGAAAAGATAAGCATTTTATCCTCAAAGACATCTGATTTTTGTCAAAAAAAAAAAAGAAAATAAAAATAGAGCCTTACAGCCTCCTTGACCAGTTTTCTACTGGATTCGACCACTGCTTCTGTCAGTGTAAATTCCGTTTTAATCATCTCCAGCACATTGATAGCTGATTCCAGTGGTGTGAGCTCAGCCTCCATATCAAAGGAACAGTCTAGGACAAAGAGCACAGTTTTCGCTTTAAGCTATTTTTATAAGGAGCAAAAACATGCCCCAAAATACACATTTATCAGAAAAGACACATGTAAATATAGAAAGATTTGCATTTAATTTTCTAACATACTGGCTACAAGCTTACAAACATGTTAGGAGTTCAACTTCAAACCAGTGAATTTGAAGTGACTATTTTTTAATAACTTCAAAGACAAGTAAACATTTACTGAACACATGCATTTGCATCTCAAATTTCAGGATACACACATCCTCCTCAGATACAAGCGACCAGAAACTGAAGACAGTTTTGCTAAACAGCTCTTAAGTTCAATTAAAAGAAAAAAAGTGCTTATACCCTGAAAAACATTCTACTATGGGGGAAAATTTGGCCTTCTTAACATAACTCACTAGATCGCAACAAAGTCGGGGCAAGCAAGGAACAGGTGGGACGAAATAAAAAAACAGAAAAGTAGCCAAGAGAATCTTAACTAGACCCAAAGAACAGACTCATTCTAGAAGGAAAAAGACCACTGTGATCGAAACATAGTAGTGCACCTTAACCCCGAATCCTTCAGTTCCGGACATAAGTTGGAAAACAACAACGTAACCATAAATAAGCCCAGAGAAGAACACAGAAACTGCCATACCTAAATTTTCCCCTTCTTCGATGCGCGACAAACACTGCATAACCCGCAGCAGCCGGGACACGGTATGCTCCTTCCCCAAGGGCCTGACAAGCAAAGCTGGGAAAGAAGACATCGTTGGCTCGGCGATCCCCCCAGCGCCGACCCCCGGGCCCCACAGATCCCCTTCTCCATCCAGCCTCCTTCCCCAGGTCCGGCCCTCACCCTGCATGATGTCCCGGATCTGCCTGAAGTCCCCGTACCGGCTACCCCGAAAGGCCCGCAGCGCCTCGTGGAAGTAGAACTTGAGCACCCAGCGGTTGACCGCCTCCTCCAGCCGTGCCTCCCCCGCGCCCCGCTCCGTGGCGCCCCCCAGCCCCGGCTCCTGGCGCCCCCGCCGAGCCCGCCCGCCGCTGCGGGACGCCCGCCGGCCTGCCACCCGCCCGCTGCCGTCGCTGCTCCCGCCTCCTCCCGCCATCGCGTCCGATCGCCGCGCGCCCTCCCCGCCTTCCCGGCCGGGCCGCTTCTTCGACTGTGACGCCTCCGGGTCACGTACGACGCCCGGGCCGGAAGCGGGGCTTGCCGTCCCGGCTCCCGCGGCCATGACACGGACGGTGTTCCTAGCAGCCCGCGGGCTTCTGGGAGGGAAAAGACCGTGCATCCCTAACCCCGTCTCGGACCCCGTAGTTCCCGATGTGCAGGCCGCAATGCTTGCTGGGGCTTGAAGTCCAAGCCGTCTAGGGGGGTGAAGCAAGCGGGTTTGCGGTTAAGTGTCGACTTTGCTCCGAAGTTATGGAACGCTGTAAGATATTGGGACTACGTATAAGATTTTGAAAAAGAAATACGTGCAGTTTATTAAACACAAAATTGTGAAATGTAACACACATTTTATAAAAGAAAGTTTATTAAACAGATTTACATTTTTAAACAAATTATTTTTTTAACAAATAATTTAGGGGTGCCTGGGTGGCTCAGTCGTTAAGCGTCTGCCTTCCGCTGGGGTCATGATCCCAGCATTCTGGGATCGAGCCCCGCATCGGGCTCCCTGCTCAGTGGGAAGCCTGCTTCTCCCTCTCCCACTCCCCCTGCTTGTGTTCCTGCCCTCGCTATCTCTCTCTGTGAAATAAATAAATAAGATCTTTAAAACAAAACAAAACAAAAAATTTAAAACAAAGGCCAGTGTAAACCCAGTCGAGGTCAAGAAATAGATTATGACCGGCACCCCAGAAGCCTCTAGACATATAAGACATATAATTTTTTTAATCACAAAAGTAACATGTTAGAAAAAAAATAAGCGAAAGGATTAACATTTAAATCACCCATAATCCCACAGGAAAGAATAATTTTTTTTTTAAGATTATTTATTTATTTGAGAGAGAGAGATCACATGAGAGGGGGGAGGGTCAGAGGGAGAAGCAGAACCCCTGCCGAGCAAGGAGCCCGATGCGGGACTCGATCCAGGGACTCCAGGATCATGACCTGAGCCGAAGGCAGTCGCTTAACCAACTGAGCCACCCAGGCGCCCGGGAAAGAATAATTTGACGTGCAGTTTTACAGCTTTCCAGTGTCTTTTGTACGTACTGTGTGTGTGTGTGTGTGTATATATATATATATATATTTTTTTTTTTTTTTTACTAAAAACGGTGTTATATATATTTTATATAATCATTTTTCATTTAACATATAACAAACACCTTTCCATGCCATTAAATATTTTTTCCACAGTATCTTTAACAGCTATATAGCTGTTAATGTATGGGTGAACCAAAGTTTTCTTCATTTAAGCCCCTACTATAAGAGGTTTAGGTTATTTCAAAATTTTCTAATTTTAGATAATCTCAATATTAGAAACACACTTTTAACGGTATAGTTGCACAAATTTATAATTATTTCCTTAGGATTCTTTCCTTAAAGTGGAATTAGTCAAAGGATACACAGTAGAACACATATCAAAATATTTCACTTGTTACTCTTTGGCAGTTCCCTTTTGCTTTTGAACAAGTTGCAGACGCCTTAACATGATGTTTAAAGCTTGAAGAGGTTGCCTATTTGTCAACATCATTTTGTGCTCACGTGTGTATATGAACTTCTGTCATTTCCTTTTCACCTGCTACTCAATCGGCATGGTGTCTTCATCTTGTCTATTCTAGCCTAGGTCCTTCTTGTCCTTCAAGCCTCATTTAAGAGAATTTCAACCTTTCTTGACTCTCTGCGCTGGGTTAAACCCCCTGTTGCTCCCTTCTTAGCATCTAATATTTCATCCTTTCTGAAATACATTATCTAGAGTTAGCTGCTTTGGGAAGTGGATACCCTGTCTGCTTGTCCACCCTACATCCTGGAAACTAGCCCAGGGCCTGACATATTTCTTGAGGTTGGAGTTGACTAGGCACATGAGGAAGGCTTTTGATAACACATTGAAAAACCATACTACCAGCAAATTATATTTACTGCAATTTAATTTCATACGCACCAGCAAACCATATTTACTGAAATAGGAACATTCTTATTAGTTAGGGCTGCCTCCCATTTCTTGTGTATTTGTGTCATGATTTTCTAGATACAGAACAGCTGACTACATAATTTTAGGACTGTACAGGATATCTTCCCTGAGTTCTTTTCTCCTTTTCTGTCCTTGTAGATCAGCCTGGAGAGGACTTCAAAAAAAAAATCATGGTCCCTCTCTCCTTCTCCAGGTTCTCTTCTTGTCCAACTCCAGTTCCAAATCCACCTTCAGCCCTCGCCTTGCTGGACACATTCCTGAACCTTATTACTTCTTCTTCTTTTTCATTTCTGTGATGGGTTTGCCACATAGACTTTGGAGAGTCCATTCCCATTCCTTCATTGGGTGCATCATTGTCCGTATCTTCCACAGGTGGGGGAATGAATGAACAAGGAGCATTTCCAGAGGACTGAGTGGGCCTGGGGTCAGTGTAGGAAAGAAGTGGGGACATAGGATGTGAATCACCCATAGGCATCTTTGATGCCCTTGGAATTCACCACCCAACACCTGGACCAAATAGAGAAATCCTGGTTGTGGGAGTGGTGTGGCCACCTCTCTGAGAGGTCCAGTAACTGGTTGAGCATAAAAGACTTTTCTACCTGCCTCACTGGATTAGAACCAGCAGAGATCCAGTTTAGGACTATTAAAGGACAACTCAGGAGGGCAAGTAGCAGCATCACTGAGGTTGTGAAATCACATGCTAGACCCTTGAATTAGTTAGGCAAAGACCTGAATCTGTATAGGATCCTGGTCTTTCAAAATCTCTATGTTGTGGACATTCCAGAATAGGGAGAGGCCTCTAAGTCTGACAGATCTTTGGTGATTTTGGCTGCTTTGCCATCGCAGCCTGCCTGTCTTAACCAGAAGCCAAATTACCTGCCTCACATTCTGACTCTTCCGCTTGTTAGCCACGTAAACTTGAGCAAATTACTTAACCGTTGGGGAGCCTGCGTGGCTCAGTCAGTTGAGCGTCTGAGTCTTGATTTAGGTTCAGGTCATGATCTCATGGTCCTGGGACCGAGCCTTGAGCCCTGCATTGGGCTCTGAGCTCACTGTGGAGTCTGCTTGTCCTTCTCCCTCTGCTCCTCCCCCTGCTCGAGTGTGTGCGCACTCTCTCTCAAATAAATAAATTTTAAAAAATGCTTAACCGTCTCTCTCCTACTTCTGTTTTCTTATCTGTCAAGCACAAATAACAGAGGTGCCTCATGGGGATTGTATGAAAATTAAGTGAGTTACTATTTCCAGTGCCCTTCGTGGACGGCTTGGCTGGTTGTATGGGCTCAGTAAGTGTAAGCTATTTCTATGAGCTCATCCACTATCTGTCTGAAAAGTCTTTCCTCCTCTTTTCTATCAAAATTCTCATTTTTCCTTTTCTTTTTAAATTAAGTTATAACTTACATAAAGCGCATAAATATTAAGTATAAAGCTTGTTGAGTTTTCTCCTCATTTTTCAAAGTCCCACCATCCTATGGTTGTCGCGACATCACTCTTTACTCACCACAAACACTCCAGCTCTGAGTTAAGGATTCTGCTTTGAGGAACTTCAGTGCTTCCTGCTCTCCCTCTGGACACCAGCAGGAGGCAGGGTGGTATAGGGGAAAAGCTACAGTCAGCAAGTTAATGATCAGCAAGTTAATGATCAGGCTTTTCCTGGCCTAAAAATTTACTGGCTTGGGTAAGAACTTAACCTCTATGGATCTTGTTTCCCCCACCTGCTAAAGAGTACAGACTACCAAATGGACACTTCATAGGGTTGTAGTGAAGATGAAATGAGATAAGGCCTGTAAACAATGCCTGATACATGTTAATTAAGTTAGCAAGTCTAGAAAAAAAAAATAATACCCAGTGTGAGGGAGGGTGCTGTGAAACAAGCACTTTCAGCCAATGCTGCTCAAAGTGTAAATCTATAAAACTTTCCAGGGAGCAATTCAGGAAAACAAAACAAAATAAAACCAAATAAAAAACCAAGAGCCATAAAACTTCCATTGTTTAGAAATTTGTTCTATGGAAATAATTGTAAATGAGCACAAAGATTTAAGTGCAAGGATTTTCATCACAGCATTACTTACAGTGTACAGTAGAACTAGAAAGAGCCAATAATAAGATTATTAAATAAGTCATGGTGTGTTCATAGTAAAGAATTTTATTCTGTGATAAAAATTTTGTCCCCCCACAAAAATAAGTAATTATGTACTCAAAGATTACTTCATGCTGAAGATAAAATAAGAGAAAAGGGATAGAAACATATAATGTGACCACACATTTATGGAAGTTATAATCTGTAAAATACTTTTTTTTTTTTTAAGATTTTATTGATTAGTTTGACAGAGCGAGACACAATGAGAGAGGGAACACAAGCAGGGAGAGTGGAAAAGGGAGAAGCAGGCTTCCTGCGGAGCTGGGAGCGCGACGTGGAGCTCGATCCCAGGAACCTGGGATCATGACCTGAGCCGAAGGTAGACACTTAACAACTGAGCCATCCAGGCGCCCCTGTAAAATACTTTTTTGAGCATTTACTATTTATCACTTACCATGCTAGGGTAATTAAACACTATTATTTCATTTAATCTTCATCAAAATCCTACAAAAAATGTATTATGCCAGTTTTACAGATGAATAAACTGAGGCTCCAGGAAGTTAAGTGACTTGTCCAAGAAGTTATAATGAATTTATGTCTGAGTCTGATTTTAAATCCAGATCTATTTGTATTAACCAAGATAGAACAAGAAGAGATTTCCGATTTGTTCTTCCTTAGACTTTTCTGTATTTTCCTAATTTTCTACAGTGAGTAGAGGGCAAAGGTCCCCAATAAATGTTATGCTTTATGAAACCGTACCATGATTCCTGACTCAAAAGAGGCTGAAGAAAGCTGCAGACCCTAATAACTTCCTGTCTAGAACAGGACATTTCCAGTCTTATATGGGAGATTTTTTAAGTAGTACACTGTGAGATAGTAGAATATAGATATATTGGTCTCTGCCCCCGGTTCCTGGCACAGAGCTTCTAAAACTCTGGTAATTTCTTAAGTGATAAGAGCACTGGGAGCATCTCTTGTTCTAAAAAGATAACTCTGGGTGGGCTCTCAGATGGCTCCTAGATGGGAGCTGGTCACCAGAAAGACCCAGCCATGATTAGAAACTTTGAATTTTCCACCCCTTCCCCTATTCTTTTGAGAAGGGAGAAGGGCTAAAAATGGAGTTCATGATCTCTCATGCGTACATGATGAAGCCTCCATAAAATCCCAGTAGTACGGGGTTCAGAGAGCTTCTAGGTTGGTGAACACATCCATGTAACTGGAGGGTGACATACCTCAAGTCCACCAAGACAGAAGCTCCTGTGCTGGGGACCCTCCCAGAACTTGCCCTATGTATCTCTTCAGCTGAATGTTCATCTCTATTCTTAATCATATCCTTTAATAAACTGGTAAACATAAATGTTTTCCTGCAATCTGTGAGCAGGAAATTAATGGAAACTGGGGGGGATCATGGCAACCTCTGATTTGTAGACACATTGGACAGAAGTTGTATGTAATGGAGTTAAACTGTAGAACATCCAGCTGGTGTCACAAAGAATTGCTTGGTGTGGGGAAGAAACCCCATACACTTGGTGACCACAAGTGTCAGAAGTAAAGCATTTTGTGTGAAAGTGAAACGAGGGGAAAACTGGGTGATTTTTCTTAAACATACACCAACTAATATTTTTAAAATATTAATAACTATGAACTTTTTAAAACATGCATTTGAGGGCGCCTGGGTGGCTCAGTCGGTTAAGCGACTGCCTTCGGCTCAGGTCATGATCCTGGAGTCCCAGGATCGAGTCCTGCATCGGGCTCCCTGCTCGGCAGGGAGTCTGCTTCTCCCTCTGACCCTCCTCCCTCTCATGCGCTCTGTCTCTCATTCGCTCTCTCTCAAATAAATAAATAAAATCTTAAAAAACAAAAAAAAACAAAAAAACATGCATTTGAAACACACACATACACATATACACACATCATACATCACTCATCAGGCATGTCATTACTTCGATATTATTGCTCAGGACAAAGCTTCAGCAAGTTTTTAGGTAAAAAATAATGAGTCATATAAAGAAAAGTATGATGTAAATACAGGTGGCCTGTGGATATACCCACAGTCATAAAGGTGACATGGGAATGCTGAAAGTGTGAGAAACACTGTTCTGGCATCTGTGGGCTAGAGAACAGCAACAGGGGATGAAGCCCAGCGTGGACAGAAGGTTCTTCAGGCTTTTTCACTCTGCACATGGAACATCTGTGTCAAGAACACACATGGCTGGTTCTTCCCAATCCCACAGATGAAAGTTCTCTGTGGTCAGCAGTGAGAGTTACAAAAATCTGATAAAGGAAGGCTTTGGGGTGGGACCAGGGGACAATCTCGTTGGAAGGCTAAGTGAGGGTACTGTCTCGAAGCCAAGTGCATCAAGCATTGGATGTTAGTTTGAGAAAACAATAGTTGTCTGTAGCAAAGAATGGAGGAAGGGACTGATGGAAATAACAGGAGGCTTAAACTCCAAAGCTGAGTCACCCATTGGCATCACCTCTCCCAACCTGGGGCCCTTATCCGTGAAGGTCAAAGACTCAAATATGGTCTTGTCCACCGTGGGCATTTGCTCTATATTTATTGAGGCCCTGCTTTGTGAGTTGAAGCTCCATTGATTCTAGGGCCATGAATATAGATAAAACACTAGTTTTGCCCTGAAGGAATTCAAGGTCTAGGTGGAAGACCAACATGTAAAAATGACACTGTATTTTAATTTTGAGCAATGGTTATGTATTACTTCTAGAGCTGCCCCAAACCCTCCCCCGGCAAATAAATATTCCTAAAATGTTTTATTTAAGGTCAAAGTGATAAGGAATAAATTAGGATTATGGGATAGTTGGCTGGGAGTCAGATATATCTGGGTCAGAATTCCATCTCCACACATTCTAAACTGGTGGTCTTCAAACTGGCATTACACATATCCCTAAGCATGAACACTTTTCAAGGGGGATCAACCTTCATGTGTTATCTTTCTTAAAACTGATGTGAGAATACACCAATGTCAGATCCTGCCAGTTTCCCTTTCCCAGGCAGATTTCTCCCACCTTGCAAAAGATAAGGCATACCATCCGCATCTCACTCTGGTGTATATTATGGTGTATATTGGTGTATATTTTGGTGTTAGAAACCGAGTTTGGATACAAATACGGGCATAGTTCAAGACTAAATAAGGTCCCTGTGTACCTGGGTGGCTCAGTCAGTTAAGCTCTGCCTTTGGCTCAGGTCATGATCCTGGGGTCCTGGAATTGAGCCCCGAGTCCGGCTCCCTGCTCAACAGGGAGTCTGCTTCTCCCTCTCCCTCTGCCCCTCCCCCCCTTCATGTTATCTCTCGCTCACTCTTTCTCTCTCACAAATAAAGTTTTTTTTTTAAAGACTAATTAAGGTCCCATTAACTACTCCCTCATCCATTTCATTGAGAGATGATTTTTTTATTTTATTTTATTTTATTTTTTAAGATTTTATTTATTTATTTGAGACAGAGAGAATGAGAAACAGAGAGCATGAGAGGGAGGAGGGTCAGAGGGAGAAGCAGGCTCCCTGCCGAGCAGGGAGCCCGATGCGGGACTCGATCCAGGGACTCCAGGATCATGACCTGAGCCGAAGGCAGTCGCTTAACCAACTGAGCCACCCAGGCGCCCTATTTTTTTTATTTTTAAATAGATGATGGTGGATATCAAATCAGTATGGTACTTATATTTCATTGGGTGTATTTATGGCAGTGATATCACAGTTTTATTTTTGAATGTTAAGATCTGTAACGTGCCAGAAAGTACATCTTTTGCATCTAGTTAAATGCATGCTGAATCACCCCCAGAATGTTCCCTTATGCCCCTTTCAAGATACTCCCCATCCACCAATGACTGTTTGGATTTCAAACATCTTAGTTTGTCTGTTTCTGAATTTCATATAAACAGAATCATATGGTGGGTACTCTTTGTGTCTAACTTAATTTGCGTAACAGTTTTTGAGATTCACCCATGTCATTCCTTTTTATTGCTGAGTATTGTTCCATTATATGAAAATCCACAATTTATTTATTCATTCTCCAAAGATATTTAGGTTGTTTCTTGTTTGGGGCAATTACAAATAAAGCTGCTTTAAGCATTATTGTTAAAGTAAAAAAAAAAAGTAAATAAGATGGGAACTTTTAGATGCCAACTTTAAAATGTGGAAGGAGATACACATTCTTAGGCAGTGGTTTCTTGTCTTTTTCCTTTTCATTGTCAACTATAGTAGACCCTTCAGCAATGCAAAGTTGGGGACACTGACCCCCATGCAGTCAGAAATCTGCATAATACTTTTGACTCCCCCAAAACTTAACTACTAATAGCCTACTGTTGACCAGAAGCCTTACCAATATAAAATAAGCTGTTGATCAGCACATATTTTGTATGTTATGTATATTACATTCTGTATTCTTACAATAAAATAAGCTAGAGAAAAGAAAATGTTATTAAGAAAACTCTAAGAGAAAATTATAAGAAAAAATATTAAGTGTACATCTGTGTATCAGTGGACCTGCACGGTCAATCAAACCGCCAGTGGTGTTTAAGGGGCAACTGTATAACATTTGTACAAAAAGGAGGCCAAACTGTTTTCCAAAGTAGTACCACTGAATACTGTTGCCTTAGCTTAGTGTTGCAACAAGCTGCGATGAGCATATAGTTATATTTGTTGCAACTATCTTCTCTCACTCTGTGGTTTATCTTTCAAACTCTCTACATAATATATTTATGAACCACAATGTATAACTTTAGTGTCACTGAATCATTCTCTTTATCTATCATTCTTTTCCTTTGTCTTGAGGGCTGTTAGTGGCTTAAATCCTTTCCTATTCAGAAGTCAAGAAGATACTTTCATATATTCTAAAAAGCTGTAGATTTTTGCCTTTCACATTTGTCTTTTATCCACCTGGATCTGATGTTGTGTATGGCATGAAGTGGAGACCAATTTCATTTTTTCTCTATATGGGTATCTAGCTATTCCAGCACCATTTATTAAAAAGATCTTTTCTTACTCTCTGTAGTGCCTCCTTTGTTATCAATTAAGTGACCATAGATGTGTATGTCTGTTTCTAGGGATGGACAATTTTTCAAAATTATTTGATGAGATGTGCAAGCAAGAAGAATGTGAAGATCAATCTACTTAAGTTGTGTGGCCTTTATCTGGTTATTCAACTTCTCTGAGTTCCCTACACTGTTGGGAGAATACAATGGGGTCATGCAATAAGGTGGTTAGAAGTTCTGATCCAGTAAGCCTCGGGGAGCGGTAGTAATAGTTCGGTTTTTTGTTTTTTGGTTGTTGGGGTTTTTTTCTGTTGTTATATTTTAACTGCCACGGAGTACATGAAAACAACACCTGCTCGGGGCAGGAACTGCCAGGGAAAGAGCCCAGCGGACGTGACATTTGGGTGGGTCGTGAATGACGGTGGAATCTGTCATCTCTTTTTATGACTGCCATCTGTTGGCTGTCCATGGCGCATTTCCCACGTGTGTTGCATCTGCATGATATTTTATCTGGCTTAGAAGGGCCCAGAGGGAAAGGCCTGGGCCCCGCCCCGCACCTCTGCTGGGGTGACCCCCGGCAGCTCTTGCCTAAGAAGACCTAGAAGTTGTGGGGGCTCCATGTGTGTTAGACACACATACATGTCACCGAGGGCAGGGCTGGGCCTTTTTAAAATTCCTGCCACTGTAGTACTGCAGGATTCCCAAGTTTCACCCACACAGTGCTCCCTCCCCAAACCCCAGCCACCAGCCAACTCGTAGAACAACAAACTCACCCGTCTGCTCCCAGCACCACCACCCAGGGCAGTGGCGAAATCCGTACCACACCCCCTGCACAATCTTGCCTGTGGTTGAGTGAGCATAGGGTCTTGCACACAGTAAGCACTGGATAAGCATCAGGTGAATAACAGATGAGTTACCACATGAACATTGAGATATAGGAGCACATTCCCTTCTGCTACAGTGTACCAAGACATGGGTGTTATGTGGCTATTGCCAGTTCTGAGTGTGCACGGGAATCATAGTTGGGGGCGGGGGCTTTAAAATATTCCTGCACCCCCACACACACACTACTGAATTAAAACAGAGAAGGGATGTGCAGAAAAGAGCTATTTTTCATTAATTCTCTGGGAGCTTCTGGGTTTGATGCTCAATCAGGTATGGGAATGATAGAATTACTAAACATCTGGATCCATGTTTCATCAGAAGTACTCATCTGTCAAAACTTAAAATTCACATGTCCTTGAACCTGTACTTCCTCCCAGACTTTATCCACTGCCCCAAAATACAGGCACAAGGGTATTCAGGGCAGCATTTTTAAGCAGAGAAATACTTTAAACTAGGAAAATGTCCAGTCATTTATTAAGCAAATTTTATTGAGACAGCAGTAACAACAACGAAATAATAAATTCCCTGCTCTTAGAGAGATTTACATTTTAGTCTATCAAAAGAGGACTGAACAAATAATTTATGATACACCTGAGCAACGGAACATTATTCTCCCATCAAAAATGAGGTTGTCAATATACTGCTTTTTTTTTTTTTAAGATTTTTATTTCTTTATTTGACAGAGAGAGACACAGTGAGAGAGGGAACACAAGCAGGGGGAGTGGGAGAGGGAGAAGCAGGCTCCCCGCTCGGCAGGGAGCCCGATGTGGGGCTCGATCCCAGAACCCTGGGATCATGACCTGAGCCCAAGGCAGACACTTAACCGTCTGAGCCACCCAGGCGCCCCAATATACTGCTTTAAAAAGATGTTCAATGGGGCGCCTGGGTGGCTCAGACGGTTAAGTGTCTGCCTTGGGCTCAGGTCATGATCCCAGGGTTCTGGGATCGAGCCCCACATCGGGCTCCCTGCCGAGCGGGGAGCCTGCTTCTCCCTCTCCCCCTCTGCCTGCTGCTTCCCCTGCTTGTACACTCTCTGTGTGTCAAAAATAAAATCTTAAAAAAAAAAAAAAAGATGTGCAAGACAGGAGCCCCTGGGGGCGCCTGGGGGAACCTGGCTGGCTCAGCTGGAAGAGCATGTGACTCTTGATCTCCCGGTTGAGTTCAAGCCCCACACTGGGCACAGAGATTACTTTTTAAAAAAATGTTCAGGACATATTTCTAAAAAACAAAAATTAGGAAGCTTTTGAATATATTACTATTCAAAATAAAGAAAGAAAAAAGAGAAAACTAAGCTACAAAACACTGCATATAGCATTTTCCTATGTGTGTATAAACATATTGGGGTGCCTGGGTGGTGCAATCTGTTAATCATAGGACTCTTGATTTCAGCTCAGGTCATGATCTCAGGGTTGTGAGATGGAGCCCCCCACACTCAGAACTCCCCAGCATGGCACCTGCTTAAGATTCTCTCTCCCTCTCCTTCTGTCCCCCCACCCCACACCTGCACACACACACGCTCTCTCTCTTTCTCTAAAATATATAAATAAACAAACATATAAATAAATCTTTTAAAGTGTATTATACATATATGTAGATATATACAAATATATAAGTAAAAAATTATGGAAGAATGTTCAATAAAATTGTTAATGACAGTTATCACTTTCCCAGTTTTACTTTTCTCTTCATACCCTTTTATGCTATTTAAACTCAGTACCTTAAGGAAATACTACTTTTATCATTTTTTTGACTGTTAAAAAATTCCATAGAACCTTGAGAACCTGTGAGATTTAAATTTCCAGCAGGGGACAGCAGTGATTCTCAAATATCTCTGACGTCAGCACAAAACTGAGGATTAGTGCCCACAGATTTCCAATTCCAGGCCCAAATAATGTATTTGGATCACCAGATTAAAAAGGAAACAAAAGCGACAACCACAGAAAGCTTAAAATGCTTTAGGAATTGTTGTGACAGAACATTTTCTATATGGTTCTTTATTAGCATTTGTCTAAACTTTCCTCTCTGGAGTGTGCAGTTTTCTCATCCATTAAAATCAGAAGATTTGAAGAGATAATCTTAAAAGGTCTCTTTTCAGCTCTAACATTCTATGGCTTTGAGAATATAAATCAGTATCAGGAAGAAACAAGCGCCCGTGCCCTCTGAAATTAATTGGCTTATCAAAGAATCTGCTTTACAATCCTTAGCTGATCAGGATGAATTATTACCAATTTATCTTTCGTGTAGATCAAAGAATACTTTTTTGGGGGGAGAGGGGAGGATGTTGTTATTCATTCGATTCACTGATAGAGAAAAAGGAGAACTCTCTTCCCGCTCTATAAATGTTTAGCATGTGTATAAAGGTCGTAGGTTTGGTGTTTAGAAATTACACACAGGCTTACCAAAGAATCTTCACTGGGTTGGCCAAATTAAACAGCAGGCAGTTGTAGAGAAATAAGCACAAGTTAACATTTAACTCCAGCAAGTCCCTGTTCTTGCTGCTCCATCTTTCTTAGTAGGAGGCGACTGAGAGGGTCTCCTCTCAGTAGGCTTCTAGCTACTCTAGGAAGACCCCGGGCTCCTCTGAGAACCCACCCATCTACCACTTTTATCAAGTACATATTTTTTATTAAAGAATAATTGAAATACAGTATATTAATTTCAGGTATACAACATAGTGATTCCATATTTATATATATTACAAAATGGTCATCACATAAAACTAGTTACATCTGTCACCAAAGTTGATATAATATTATTGACTATATATCCTATGCTGTACATTACATCCCCACATCTTACTTACTTACTTATTTATTTATTTATTCTTTAAAAATAATTTATTAGTTTTGGATCACAAAATACAGGGAAGGCACAAAGGCAGTGCCTGAGACCCCTTGGCTGTACTTCCCGGGCTATGCATCTGGAACTACCTCTGTGTAACACCAGGCTTGGCCCCCAGCATCCTCACACCCTAACAGCTGCAGAGTATAGCACCCGAGCCTGTGGCAAGTTTAAGCACACCCCATTCACGACACAAGGCTCCCCTCCAAACATTCTCCAGATCTCTTGCCAACAGTGAAACTATCAATTTCTTAGAACTCTCAGAAATGAGTAGGTCACAGGCAATTATGCCTCAAAGCTCTTAGAGTTTAACCTTTTAAGAAGGCCTTTCTTAATTTACAGCAGTGACTAAGGCCCTTTCTGTGTTCCCAGCATTTTAAGTCCCAGGCTGCCTGTGGCTCCAGACAGCGGCCCCTGGGGGTCCCCCATATCCTAGGGCGGCAATGGAGGAAGGGCCAGGCCAGGCCAAGCATGAGGAATAAACAGTCAATTTTATTGGGCTCACACCAGGAGCCCATGGGTCTTGAGGACCTCTGTGTATTTATCAGTTTTCTTCTCCACGTTCTTTTCGGCCTGTTTCCGTAGCCTCATGAGCTGCTTCTTCTTCTGGTAATGGATTTTGGCCTTCTCCTTTCTCTTCTCCTCCACGGTGGCTGTTACTGCCTGGCACTTCCAACCAACCTCATGAGCCAGGCGCCCCAGGTAAGCAAACTTCCGTGTAGGCTTCAGGCGCACCACCTTGGGGGCAGCAGGAACCACCATCCGCTTTTTCTTGTCCTAGGGCGGCGGGATCCCATCGCACACCTTGAGCCGGTCCAGGGCAGCCTGGCCTCGCTTGGTCTTGTGCGGCAGCAGGCCTCGCACTGTCCACCAAAAGATGTGGCTGGGTGCTCGGAAGTGGTATGGGCCACGGGATGGGTTGGTGTTCATGCGCTTGTGGAGGAAGGCCAGATACCTCAGCTTGTTTCTGTAGAAATTGCCAGAAATGTTGATGCCCTTACAGCGCACGACTACAACCTTCCGGCCCAGAAGCACCTGTTTGGCCACGATGGCCGCCAGGCGGCCGAGGAGATGGCCTCGGCCATCTAGCACCAGGACCTGCCCCTCCGCCATCTTCGGCAGCCGCCTGGGAAAGCCACATCTTATTTATTTTATAACTGTAAGTTTGTGCTTCTTTTTTTTTTTAAGTTTGATGCAGGGCTTGAACTCAAAACTGTGAGACTTAAACTGAGATCAAGAGTCAGTCGCTTAACCCGCTGAGCCACCTAGGCACCCCTGCAAGTTTGTACTTCTTAATCTCCTTCACCTATTTCGTCCATTCCCACACCCCACATCCCCTGGGCAACGGTCAGTTTGTTCTCTGTATCTATGAATCTGTTTCTGGTTTGTTCATTTGTTTTGATTTTTGGATTCCACATATAAGTGAAATCATATAATATTTGTCTTTCTATGACTAATTTTGCTTGGCGTAATACCCTCCGGATCCGCAAGTGTTGTCATAAATGGCAAGATTTCATTCTTTTTGTGGGTGAGTAATATTCCATTGCATGTATGTACCACATCTTATTTATTTATTCATCTATCAATAGACATTTAGGTTGCTTCCAAATCTTGGCTATCGTATATAATGCTGCAATGAACATAAGAGTGCGTATGTCTTTTCAAATTAGTATTTTCATTTTCTTCAGATAAATAACTAGAAATGTGATTGCTGGATTGTACTGTAGTTCTATTTTATCTATGAGGAAGCCCCATACTGTTTTCCACTGTGGCTGTACTAATTTACATTCCCACCAACAATGCATGAGGGTTCCCTTTTCTCTAAAGCCTTGCCAGCATTTATTATTTCTTTAAGATTTTATTTATTTATTTGAGAGAGAGAGCATGAGCCAGGGGAGGGGCAGAGGGAGAGAGAGTAGCAGGCTCCCCACTCACTGAGCAGGGAGCCCAATGCGGGGCTCAATCCCAGGACCCTAAGATCATGACCTGAGCGAAGGCAGATGCTTAACCGACTGAGCCACCCAGGCGTCTCACCATTTGTTATAGCTTACTTTTTGATAATAATAGCCATTTTGATGGGAATGGGGTGATATCTTATTATGGTTTTATTTTATTTTATTTTAAGATTTTATTTATTTATTTGACAGAGAGAGACACAGCGAAAGAGGGAACACAAGCAGGGGGAGTGGGAGAGGGAGAAGCAGGCAGAGCAGGGAGCCTGATGCGGGGCTCGATCCCAGGACCCTGGGATCATGACCTGAGCTGAAGGCAGATGCTAAACGACTGAGCCACCCAGGCGCCCCTATCTTATTATGGTTTTAATTTTGTATTTCCCTGATGGTTAGTGATGTTGAGCATCTTTTCATGTGTCTTCACACACACATATATATATAGTTTTTAAATTTATTTATTTATTTATTTGAGAGAGAAAGAGATAGCAGGGGGAGGAGCAGAGGGAGAGGGACAAGCAGACTCCGAGCTGAACACGGAGCCCCACACAAGGCTCGATCCCCTGACCCTGAGATCATGACCTGAGCCAAAATCAAGAGTTGGATGCTCAGCCAACTGAGCCACCCAGGTGCCTCCACGTATATATATACATTTTTAAGCATCTGAATCATAAACTTTTCCAGCTATTTCTTCATGACCCAAGAGCAGTGCTCATTTTACAGATAACCCTTTATAAATTGTAACACTTTTTTTTCTTTTAACATTTGCCTAAAGTTACACCACTAATAAGTGGCTGAGGCAGGATTCAAACCAGTAACTATCTGGCTCTAAGACCCTCACACTTGCCCATGGCACTATATGAAATGAGAGTACAAATATCATCAACTTGTTATCCAGAAGCTGTGAATATCTGCAAGAGTAATTGTGTATAAGTATATAAAATGAGTGACTGTTATGTCACGAAGCTCTGTCTAGCTCACACATATTAAGCACTCACTATGTGCTAGTCTTTGTCAGGTATTGAGGGTAAGGGTGTCAAAAGATGAATTAGACTTGATCATCACATTTAAGAAACTTACAGTTTTTGGAGGAGTGAAGAGCCAATGAGTAAACAAACATAACATGTCAAAAATAATAGGGGAACACAATTAAGAAAGGAGAAATCAAGGCAGCATAGCAGCGTGGCTAAATCTATGGGCTGCAGAGTCCAGTTCTTAGCTGTGGGACCTCTTAAGCCACAGTTTCCTTATCAGTAAAATGGGAATATTAATAGCCTCTAGTATAGGTAATTGTTGTGAGGGTTAAATAATATAAAGCATTATTAAGTTGCTTAGCCTAGGACCTAGCAGATGGAAAGGCTTGTTAGAATGTTAGTAATATTGTTTGATAAAGCTTAAGCCAAGTAAGAATCACACATAGCTACCACATTTCTTTTTTTTTTTTTTAAGATTTTTTATTTATTTATTTGAGAGAGAGAATGAGATAGAGAGAGAGAGCATGAGAGGGGGGAGGGTCAGAGGGAGAAGCAGACTCCCTGCTGAGCAGGGAGCCCAATGCGGGACTCCATCCCGGGACTCCAGGATCATGACCTGAGCCGAAGGCAGTCGCCTAACCAACGGAGCCACCCAGGCGCCCTAGCTACCACATTTCTGAGATGTTGACACTGCTTTCTCAAATTACCTGAAGCTCTCAGCACCAAGCGACCCATTTCCTTGAGATTTATTTTTCCCCCTGACATGGTTATCTTGTGATCCTACTAGAATGTCTTCAAGGAAGAATGAGGTGGTAAAGGGGCACCAGACCTCAGGCACCAGAAGCTTGGGTTTTTTCACAGGGAAGGAGAACTGGGACTGAGAACAGCCCTTGTTACAGGCAAATCAAGACAAATCAACTTGGAGTGTTTGTTAGAAAATTTCTGTGTTCTTAGGGCACCTGAGTGGCTCAGTTGGTTAAGTGTCTGCCTTCGGCTCAGGTCGTGATCCTGGAGTCCGAGGATAGAGCCCCGAATTGGGCTCTCTGCTCAGCAGAAAGTCCGCTTCTCCTTCTCTCTCTGCCCCTCACCCCGCTCGAGTCTGCTTCTCCCTCTGCTCCTTACCCCATTTGTGCTCGCTCCCAAATAAATGAATAAAATAAAAGGAAAGAAAAAGAAAAGAAAATTTCTGAGTTTCACTCCCTGAGATTTTAGTTTTGTTCCAAATTGAATTTCAATCCATACTTTATTAATATTTTAATATAACTATAATCATGGGATGGGTTTCACGTGATTTTATCCTGCAATCAATTCCCTTCCCCACCAGATTATTTACTGTTTTCTGCTAAACACTGACCCACCTCCTTCCTCCTTAGTCAAGGACATTGCTTTGATATGCTACAGTGGCTGGTCCGTTTCAGCCCTGAGTCTTGGCATGAGACATATGAGTTCTTTCATCTGAAACCCTCTGCCTTCTGACTGCAGTAGGGTAAGCTAACACTTCTCTCCTCTAAAACTGACTGAAAACGCACCTCCTTCTGGAAGCCTTCCCTGCTGAGTTCTTTACTTTTGCATTCTGTTCTGTGTCACAGATGCAACTGGGACTGTTGAAACCAGAGAAGTCTTCTCAGTCTTTGTCATTTGTGTGTAAGTTCTGGTTCTTCCCATTGGGGGCAGCATGGACTTTGCGGAGAGAGTAGAGACTCTGGAATCTGGCATGAATCTGGCACCACTCCTGAGTTCTCAGATTCATTCTGGCTGTCCTTTTGTCACCTTGGGACTGCTGCTTTATTCTCATGGGTTGTCATCTTCCATCCTGGCTTCTTCAGGTGGCTGTCCTTTCCCTGCTTCCCTTAAGTTCTTTCCAAGAGTGGACAGAGGGCTCCTTTAACTTCCAAAAGCACAAATAAGTTTATACTGTGAGTCCCACCATTTACTGTCATGTCTTCATCTGTCAAATGGGGATAATTACAGGGCCTTCCCCACTGAATTCTTGTAAGAATGAAATGAGATTGGGCATGTTTACCGGACTTGGCACATGGCAAGTCGTGACAGATACTTTAGACTGGTTCTCTCAAAATCCATGCCAACCCCTTTCTACCTTGCTTTCTGAATTGCAGGAAATAGAAAGCTAAACACTCACTACATTTCTCAAACTCCCGTGCTGCTCTGATTCTGTTTGTGATTTAGATGCCATTTGTGTGAGACTTTAAAACTGTGAACCCTATGCAGGGAGAGGCAGGTGTGAAGAAGCATTCATTTTGCTGGTGCTGATGACGGCAAAGGCAACATGATTCTGGAGCCAGCAGCTGTTGGTGGCAGCTTAGCAGTTCTGAATCTTCTGGATGGTGGCAGAGGCTGCGGCTTGCTTGTCAACCCAGCTCTGCAGTATAACTTTGGAAGTCATTCCTGGATGTTTAACCCAGAGTGTATTTCTTAACTTTCCAAATGATTCTGTGAGCTAGCCATACCCTTCAGTAAATCTCTTTGTGCTTAAATTAACAAGAGTGAAACCTGTTGTCTGCAACCAGGAAAACTGACCGATACATAAGTATTCAATGAATATTAGCTGTTACTATTATTTTAAAACTTTGTTGACGGCTTGGTAGTAAAGCAAGTAATTACACTTCGTGAATGAAAAATTTAAAACTAGCTACTAGGTAAGACCATGTAAAATGATTTCTAGAGTAGCACGGTCCCATAGAGCTTTCTTTCATGAGGGAAATGTTCTATATTTGCACCCAATATGGGAGCCACTGGTTACATGTGGCTATTGAGCACTTGAAATGTGGCTACTATGACTGAGGAACTGAACTTTTAATTTTATTTCATTTCGGGGCACCTGGGTGGCCCAGTCATTAAGCGTATGCCTTTGGCTCAGGTCATGATCCCAGGGTCCTGGGATCGAGCCCCGCATCGGCTCCCTGCTCTGCGGGAAGCCTGCTTCTCCCTCTCCCACTCCCCCTGCTTGTGTTCCCTCTCTCGCTGGGTCTCTATCAAATAAATAAAATCTTTAAAAAAAAATTTGATTTCATTTCAATTCACTTAAATTTAGAATTAAATAACCAGGGTGCCTGGGTGGCTCAGTTGGTTAAGCGACTGCCTTCGGCTTAGGTCATGATCTCAGGGTCCTGGGATCGAGTCCCACATCGGGCTCCCTGCTCAGCGGGGAGTCTGCTTCTCCCTCTGACCCTCCTCCCTCTCATGCTCTCTGTCTCTCATTCTCTCTGTCTCAAATAAATAAATAAAATCTTTAAAAAAAAAAAGAATTAAATAACCACATGTGGTTGGTGGCTACCATGTTGGACAACACAGTCCTCAAGAGTCTCAGCCTGACTCTTTCACAGGGGTCTTTTTTTTTTTTTTTTTAAGATTTTATTTATTTATTTGACAGAGAAAGACACAGCGAGAGAGGGAACACAAACGGGGAGTGGGAGAGGGAGAAGCAGACTCCCCGCCGAGCAGGGAGCCCAATGCGGGACTCGATCCAGGGACTCCAGGATCATGACCTGAGCCGAAGGCAGTCGCTTAACCAACTGAGCCACCCAGGCGCCCATCACAGGGGTCTTTTTTATGGCCCTCTCTTTCTCTAGCCAAGAAACTTCTTCAATCAGTTCTTTTTCAATCCCCAGTCTCCAGCCATATCTTAATACTCTACAGAGATGCAACATGCCCACAACAATGACAACTTTTATATGGTGAGTTTAGGGTCTTGTTGTCCCCAGGCTCCATTCTAGGATTGCATATTGGCTTTTTATTTGCACAATCCAAAAGTTCACTGATGCGTTTTTGCTAAAATGCAATCCGTCTTGAAAGGCAAATCTTACCCTTCACTTAAAGAAGGAAAACCATTTATTATATTTTTTAAATATGTATTTCCCATCATTTCTAGTATTGAGTTTCCAAGAACATTGGGGTCCTATATCAGTTAGACAAGTGATTCTCATACTTTGCTGCATATTAGAATCACTATGTTAAAGTAATTATTTGCCAACCACACTCGAGGCCAATTAAATTAGCATTATGGAAAATGACTAAAGAGAACCAAAAGTTTACCTGCAACATTCTGGTTTTTTTTTTTTAAAGATTTTATTTATTTATTTGACAGAGAGAGACACAGAGAGAGAGGGAATACAAGCAGGGGGAGTGGGAAAGGGAGAAGCAGGTTTCTGGCAGAGCAGGGAGCCCGATGCGGGGCCCAATCCCAGGACCCTGGGATCATGACCTGAGACGAAGGCAGACGCTTAACGACGGAGCCACCCAGGCGCCTGTGCAACATTCTATTTAAAAAAAAAAAAAAAAGAAGGATGTATTCCTAAATTAATAGCAATTAAAAGTTAATAAAAATATAGGAAAAATAATGGTAGGATTTTGAAAGAGGTAATTTATTGAGATAAGATAAATAATTATAAACTTGATATTCAAAGCCAAACATTTTTTATTATTTTGTTTTTTGTTTGTTTTTTAAATACTTTATTTCTTTATTTGAGAGAGAGAGAGCATGCATGGGGGGAGAAGCAGAGGAGAAGGAGAGAATCTCAAGTAGATGAGGGGGGCCTTGATCTCACCACCCTGAGATCATAACCTGAGCTGAAGCCAAGAGTCAGATGCTTAATTGACTGAGCCACTCAGGCTCCCCTGATTGTTTGGTTTAAAGATTTTATTTTTAAGTAATCTCTACACCCAATGTGGGGCTCAAACTCACACCCCCAAGATGGAGAGTCACAGGCTGCACTGACTGAGCCAGCCCGGCACCCCTGTTTTTTGTCATCTTGGTTGACTAGAGGCCACAAGGAGAGAGAAATCACAAAGCCACTTTCCAACAACTCTGCAAAACTTCTGGAATGCAAACATTCACAAAGGATGTGGATTTCAGTCATGCTCCTCTTCCAAATTGCCATTTTCACATATTAAATGAATAAACTCAAATAATAGCCATATAAGCATTTTAAAGACCTTCCTTCCCAAACAACCAAACAAATGGACATCCCGAGGGAAGCCGGGAAAAAAGACAATAGGTATCCAAGTTCAGTGTCAGATGGTCTCTTTTTTGTGCTCCCCCACTTCCCCCCATACAGATGTTCCCTGTGAATGAACTTGGGTCTATGTGATTCATACCAGAGTGGGATGGTCCCAAAAAGTTTGAAGAGAGGAACTCAACACTTCCTGAAATGATTCTCTTTTGACATTAATTCACATTTAGGAAGGAGCTGCCTACGCCTTTCATAACTACCCTTGAAACGTATGAGACTCAAGACTGATTGTGTTTCCTTCTGTCCTCTCAGTGGCTCTTTTATCTCCCCGGAGTGATGGTATGACTTGGTTCAAGACTGCTGTGAGTGACAGCTGGGAGCCCGCCCTTTCCTCCGGCCCTGATTAAAACGCCGGGAGGCATTTCCCACAACTTCAGGGCCCAGGTGCTTGGCAATACTGCCAAACATTTCTTCCAACTTAACAAAACTATTGTAATTGTATCCATTAATTCTGGATTAGATAACACATTCAATCATTTATAAATTCAGAAGATACACAGAGCAGAAGGTGACTTTGTTCTTCTGCCTGCGGTTCTCCCAGCTGCCCAGCTCCCTGCCTCAGGGCTACCAGTTTCTGGTGTGTCTTCTCTGAGATAGGTATTTTATGCAGAAAGAACACATTTATGGGGCACCTGGCTGGCTCAGTCTGTGGATCCTGTGGCTCTTGATCTTGGGGTCGTGAGTTTGAACCCCGTGTTGTTGGATATAGAGATTACTTTAAAAAAAAAAGCTTTAAAAAAATAAAAATAGGGATGCCTGGGTGGCTCAGTCAGTTAAGCGTCTGCCTTTGGCTCAGGTCATGATCCCAGGGTCCTGGAGGCGAGTCCCCACATCGGGCTCCCTGCTCAGCGAGGAGTCTGCGTCTCCCTCTGCCCTTCCCCCTGCTTGTGCGCACTCTCTCTCTCTCTGACAAATAAATAAATAAAATCTTTAAAAATATAAAATTAAATTAAAAATTAAAAAATTAAAAATTAAATAAATAGAAATAAAAGAATACATTTATGTTTTCTTCCCCAGCTTTTATTCTTCCATTTTACATTAATGATAGCACACTATACAGATACATTTTTTATTTGTTTATTTTTTTCTTCCACCCTGTCACTAGAATGGAAGCTCCATGAGGGAAAGGATTTTATTCTGTTTTTTTTTTTTTAATATATATTTTTTTCTTTTAAAAAAAAATTTTTTTTTTTAAGATTTTATTTATTTGCGAGAGAGAGAATGAGAGACAGAGAGCATGAGAGGGCGGAGGGTCAGAGGGAGAAGCAGACTCCCTGCTGAGCAGGGAGCCCGATGCGGGACTCGATCCTGGGACTCCAGGATCACGACCTGAGCCGAAGGCAGTCACTTAACCAACTGAGCCACCCAGGCGCCCTTAAATATATATTTTTTAAGTAAGCTCTATACCCAACATGGGGCTCAAACTCACAAATTCCTGCAAATCCAACAGAAAAACGCCATAGAGATTGGAACTGTTGGGACAATACAGATGACGTATTGTAGAACGAAGTACAGACACAAAAAGTACATACTGTATGATCCCATTTATATGATGATAAGTCAAGGACAAACAAGCTGAACCTATGGTGATAGAAATCAGAACCACAGCCGCCTGAGGTTGGGGGCATTGACTGGATAGGGGCACCAGGGAACTTTCTGAAGATACGGAAAATCTGAATATTGATTTGGGTAGCAGCGTTTGTAGTTGTCAAAACTCACTGACCTATACACTAAAATGTTAGTGTTTTATTTTATGTAAAATATACCTCAATTTTAAAAACTTGAGAGGACTGGGCTCTGGGAGCATAATGTGTTACTCTCTGTAGATTCCAGTCACACTGGCCTTTTTTTAATTCCCCAAACACAATGCTTTTGCCCACCCAACAGCTAACATATATGCTATTCCCACTGCCTGGAACGCTTTTTCTTTCCTTTTACAACACACGACTACACCATTCTCTCTCCCTCTCTCTCTCTCTCTTTCTCTCTCTCTTGCGCGCGCACACACACACATACACACACACCTATCTTTTTATAATTCACTGTGTGTCAAAATACATATAGCATAGCAAATGGCTGTAATGATCCCATACTGATAGAACCTGTTTGAACTACTTTGCAAAACTCACATATAAGAAATTACGCATTTCTCAATTTGCGGCGGGGCGGGGGGACTCAAACTTAAATGCAACTCAATCTCTACCTTTCTGAGTGGAGGTGGGTAATATAATCCCAATCATTTTTGGCCACACAGCCCACTTGGCTTCCTGAGATTAGAGAAATATCTGGGGCTTAGGACATTCAGAAAAACTGGAGATGGGCCTTTGGTCCATGTGATGGCCACTGAGATGCTTATTGTTCTGTGTGGTTTACTCAAAATTGGAAGGCTCAGACTCAAGCTCAAGCTCAATCATCAGGACCCCCTTGGAGGATCCCAAGATCTAGGAGGTGCTGAGCACTCAGTCTTCCCGGGGTCACCAGCCCTACCTCCATTCCTGCTATCTTCCGGGCTCTCTGTGGCATTGGGGGAGGAGAGTCCCTGTCACTCTGGAACTTGCCCACCGTTCATCCTCCCAGTGGATTTGCACTTTAAAAAAAAGTCCTGTGGAGAACAGGTGGGAGGGGGCTGGAGGGGATTTGGGGAGACCTGTTGAAGCTGGTAAGTCCCCAGGTTGGACTCAGCCTCAGCTCCCATTAAATAAGAAATGGGAAAACTGGGAAAGGAGAAAGAAATGTATTTTTTTTTCCCTAAGCTTCTAAGAGGTTTGCAAACAATTGGAGTAATTAAAAGTTCTCAGAAGTAGCCGATGGTGCCCTTTTCACCGAGGGAATGTGGGCCAAGCATGATATATTAAAAGAGAGGGAGCTGCTCTATTGAAGTTAAAAATAATCTTCTGTCACATGGCTAATTTGTTGGAATGCAGCAATTAAAGGGCTGTGGGCAAAGGGAGAGCTGGAAGCAGCTGGGGAGCTCACAGGCAGAGTGCACGCCCTGGGGACTATGTTTGCAGAGAGAGAAAACAGTGTCACAGCTGACTTAGGGCACCTTATCAGAAAACCCACAAAAGGGGCAGGAAGAAGGAGAAGTGGGGTCAAGTTCAGAGCTGTGACCTTTGGGCTTATCAGACAGTGAAGGGATGGGTTAGGTCTTGTCACCTGTGCTCCCTGGATGCTGATTCACTCAGCTAGGATGAAGGCTTTCCAGATCCCCCCTGCACTTGGAAAATGCATGCCTTTGAATTCATTTCAAAGGAATACATAACCCGAAGGAGCCCTTTGATCCTAAATCCATGGGAAAACAAATCTATATGGTCTTGAGGGGAAAAGCACAGGCCAGCAATACAAATCTTCATTTGCAGAGTTGGAGTTGGGGATTTTTTTTTAATTCCTGAAACTTTTGAAAATTTTTTTGAAATGTTGGAGTTGAAAGAGATTAAGTTATGTAATACAGTATCTGAATTTCTCAGGTGAGGCAACAAACTCAGAGAAGCTGATTTTACTCAAAGTCACTCAACCAGCAAGTGTGAGAAGTTTTATTCTAACCCAGGTCCTTCGCTAAACAGGAGGGACATGGTGGTTAGGAAGTGCGGGATTCAGACTTCCCTGATCCGGAATCTGGCTCCACAAGCCGTGAAGCTGGGGGGCTCTCTTGTGAGTGCCTAATTCCTCTCAGTCTCAGTGTTACCATCTGCAAAATGGGAATAAAGATAGCACCCGCCACCTAGAGTGGTTATAATACATGTAAAGTATTTAGTGTAACCTCTAGCCTAGAGTAAATGCTTAATAAAATGTAAGCTCTTATTATCCCAGAGCTTTTTCTACACCACCCTGTATCAAATTCCTAGTGCCCTTTTGCAGGTTAACTGGCCCTCACATCCTCTTTGGTTTGGGTGGGTTTCTCCTTCTCTCCTTTCCACCTGCAACTCTGGTGAATTATATAAAAAGAAAAAGAGGACGCTGTCGCATTTCCTGCATTCTAACACGCCCATGCTACTTGTTTTCTCTCAAGCTCTGGGCCCTCCAGCTTTGTGCTTTCAGTGTGTTTCCCGAGTTGCTGCTAAGCAGAAATGGTGCCAACGTGAAGAAGCAAGTGCTACTGCTGCAAATTCAGTTATCAGATGTATCTGAATCTTTTAGAATACTTGATCAATTTTCAAATTTATAAGGGGCACCACTAACAGAAAGGGCTCTGAACTCCAGTGGAGGTTTGGGCTTCAGAGTCTGACCACCCCTGGAAAGTGGAGGCCAAGTTCTATGTGGGCGCGTAAGTTACAAAGAACAGAAACGTAGCTTGAGGGGGAAAGATAAAAGGAAATTAAGTGGCTCGTTTATGTTTAGGTTTTTCATTTACGACCAGATTCAAGGATTTAACGATGTCCTGAGGACACCTTTCCATTTTGTTGGGCTCTATTCTTGAGACTCTTTCACCTAGGCAGACAAAATAGCCCTGGAGAGCCTCAAGCTTTACTTTTTTCCAGTTTAGTATTCTCTGAATAAAAAAGGGGTCTTCCCCCTACCCTCTCTTAGTTCTCTTTCCCTGTTTGCCTGCTTTAATTCAAGCGCAGGTTCCTGAAACAGCGGGGCCAGGGAAATGAGCTTCTCTGATTGGATAGATTGGATCACATGCCTCACCTGTAAGCACGGGGAGGTGGGGCATACTGATTGACAGCCGGGCTGGCTTCGCGGAGATTAGGATGGAACAGTCCTTAGAGGAAAATGGGGGTTCTAGAAGAAAGGGAAAGACAGGCAGATATAAACCAATATCAAAGTCTGGCACGTATGTGCACCTTGCTTCATATCCTCAAAGTGTTCTATAATCCAAGACATAGTAAGAACCTTTGGAGAGGAAAATGCTTTCTTCCCGCTCCAGATATTTCCTTTCTGTAGAGGGCCATCATTGGTCATGCTCTAGGCCCCTCTTTTCCCCTTTCTCCTTCTGCACTTCGAGAAGGAAGAACATCAGGAGAAACTGGGCATGAGTCGTGTCTTCCTCTCCCTGGTCTTTTAGGACCATGATCCTGGGAGGGAGCACAGGTTCTCGTCTCACTCCACACAGGCAGGGCAGCCTGGTCCACTGCTACCTGGGATTGATAGGAAAGTCTGTTTAATTAGGATACAAGGAAGCCTATTGGGCTCACGCCCTGAGTCACATTCTCCAACCTAACATGTAGCCCTAGTAGAAGGTAATCCGTCTTCTGACTACCTAGACCCCTAACTGACCCAGAGCCTGAGTAGGGAGGAGGCATGCTGTCTGTTGAGGCCCCTTCTCAAAAGTCAGCAAGAACCACCAATTTAGAACATCAGAGACCCACAAATTCATCTTCTCACTCTCCCCTTCCTAGATGCATCCCCCACGGAGGAGCTGGTTACCTCGGGAATCGCAGAGACTGTGGTGCGCTAGGAGCAGGCTCCGAGATTTACAACAGATTTACAACAGCAGGTGAGAGGAACTGGGATTATTTCACGTGGAGAGGGGTTAAAAGAAACCGAAGGAGGGGGTGACTTCATAGTGGCCTTCACCAGAACCATGCTGAGGGTGAGGCATCACTGGTATTTTTCCACTGCCTCACCCTGACCCGGATCATAGTCCCACTTGTGTCCTTCTATGCCCACCTCTTGGAAAATAAATTGTTCCATTTCCACAGAAAGGTGCAGGAGGTTGGGGCACACAAACCAACTTAAATATAACAACATTTTATTATTACTTATTTTTAATCACAAAAGTATACACAATCTGTGAAAAGAACTAAAAAGTTGTAG
Source organism: Mirounga angustirostris (assembly GCF_029215605.1). Lineage (NCBI taxonomy): Eukaryota > Metazoa > Chordata > Mammalia > Carnivora > Phocidae > Mirounga > Mirounga angustirostris. The sequence continues at coordinate 16,792,144 of NW_026991724.1, read as the reverse complement.
AGATGGATAAAGATGAGAACAAAAATCCACTCCAAGCCCTCCGCCCGGAGATAGCTGTTGTTAGCCTTTTGGCCTCTTATTGTCCAGTTTTTTTTCTATACATATTTTAAAATTTATCTTTTATTTAAAAAATATAAAACCATTTCAAATAAAATAGAAGTGTATAATGTAAAAGATGAACATAGTATACTCTGTGATTTCTCTTAATATCATGATCTATGTGTACTATTAAATTGGATATTTTTTGTTGTTACCAGTTCCTCTTCTCTCTTCTGGCCTTAGAAATGTTTGACATTAAAGGCACTCATTTGAGAGGAAAGTATTGATATTGTGACATCCAATTTAGAGATGGGGAACTAAGGTTCTCAGACTTACCCACAGCCATACCTAACTTCTGCCAGGTTCCCTGGGGACTGGAACAATTTCCTAATAAAATAGGCAACTTTGTTAAGAAAAGGAGGCAAAAGAAGGAGCTTCCATAAGCCAGGACTCTTCACCTTCCTTCTCTACCAGAAATACACATCACATCCACCCTTAGCCACTTCAGCCTCCCTACAACCAAGATTTTGATTCTGGGAACATGTAACTGCAAGTGAACAAAGAGTCAAGGGAAAGTTCTTTATCAGCAGGAGAATTATTTTATTCAATGTGCTTCCTTACATGAGTTGGGACAATAAAGGGAAAGAATGAGAAAAATAAAAGGCCAGTTACTCAGGCCACTTTAAATGAATCACCCCCCAGTGTCATTACCCATCCCCAGTCAGGAAAAGCTGGAGTTTTTCCATGCCAAGAAAAACAGAGGGCAGGAAGAAACAAATTACGACCTTGTTTGTGTTTTGTGTCTTAACTATTTGATTTATAGACCTTGATCCAGTGATTATGGATGAAAGAAAATGTCCCAGTGTCCCAAACCTAACCTGAACTTAACCATGGGTGGGTCTCACGTCCACGGCTCAAACTTAGTATGAAGTTAAAATGCTTTAAGAATAAAGTTTCAGGGTTAGGGGCTGCCTTTAGGCATTAATCCAGTGGCAAGGCCAAATTCCTTTCCCACATTCCAGTTTCAGAAAACTCTGTTTAGAAACTTAACCCCTTCTCCCTCATTCCAGAAATTGGGCATTTATCTATTCAACAGACAGTAAACACCTACTATGTGCCAAGATACTGGGACTACAATGGTGGGCATACAAATCAACCAACAAATAAATCAGAAAAATATGTGTAGCCATGAGTTCTATGGAGAAAAGGAAAACAGAATTATGTATTAGAATGGGTAGCCACTTATGATGAGGTGGCTGACATAAACTTCACCAAGAGGGTGACATTTAACTTGAGAGGAGAGAGAGAAAATCTGTGAAGTCGGGATGAGAGATGACCATTCCAGGTAGAGGGAATATCCCCTAAGGTAGGCTCATGCCTGGCATGTGGAAAATAAACCATCTCCACTCAAAAGAAATTCTTGGCTATTAGGATTATTTTCCAGGAGTTGATCTAGATAGAAAGTTGATAAATTCCTTTCTGAATCTTAACTGTGTAGATGTTCAACCTCACCCATAAGAAGAGAAATACAAATCAAAACTACAGTGTGATAGATAGCATTTTTTAAAGATTTATTTATTTATTTATTTATTTATTTATTTATTTATTTGAGAGAGAGAGAGAGAGAGAGTGCCCAGAGAGGGAGTGGGAGAAGCGGGCTCCCCACTGAGCAGGGAGCCCGATGTGGGGATCATGACCTGAGCCGAAGGCAGATGCTTAACCGACTGAGCCACCCAAGTGCCCCGTGATAGCATTTTTTAAATGTCACATAGGTATAATTCAAAAACTTTGGTAACACACTCTGTGGGGCTGTGAGGAAGCTGTCATTTACATGCATCACCAGTGAAAATAAAAATCGCTACCATTGCTAACCCTACAAATGTGTATGCTTTTGACCTGGAAGTCCCATTTCTTTTACGTATGTAAAATGATGTAAGACCAAGGTTATTAATATAGCATTGTTTGTAATTTCAAAAGACTGGAAACCCAAATTTCCCAGTAGGAGACTAGTTAAGTTATGAAACATTCATATCAAACAATGAATATTAACTATGGAAAACTATCCAACTGTAAAAACAAATGAGGAAGCTCTCTATGTATTACTATCCAAACATTTCCAAGTGTCATTAAGTAAAAAAAGCAAGACACAGAACTATGCTACTTTTTACATAAAAGTGAGTAAGCTAGGCATAAATATTTATATTTACTAGCATTTGCATACAGAAACTCAGGAAGGATATACACAAAAAATATTAAGTGATTATCTGGGGTGGGTGAGTGGAAGGGGATGGAAAGTGGGTAGAAAGGGTGGGCAAGAGACTTCATTGAGATGTTTACTTTTTTAAAAATTGATTTTATTTATTTATTTGAGAGAGACAGAGATAGCGAGAGAGAGAGCACAAGCAGGAAGGAAAGGGAGAAGCAGGCTCCTCATTGAGCACGGAGACCAATGTGGGGCTCGATCCCAGGACCCTGGGATCATGACCTGAGCTGAAGGCAGATGCTTAACCGACTGAGCCACCCAGGTGCCCCAGCTTTTTTTTTTTTTTTTTTTTAGTTTTGAACGATGTGAATGTATTAGGGCCTTAAAAAATTAAAAAATTGCCCCTTCTGCTACCCCTGATCTGAATTTATTAATTTATCAATTTGGGGTGCCTGGCTGGCTCAGTTGGAAGAGCATGTGACTCTTGATCTCGGGGTTGTGAGTTCAGGCCCCACATTGGGTATAGAGATTACTTACCTAAATAAATAAACTTAAAAATTTATCACTTAATCTATAGCCATTGTTTACTTCTCCAACCTCACCCATGAGAAAATTTCTGCTTAATTATGTGTGGATGACTGTTAATAAAGCTGATTTCAAAAATATATAGCAATTAATCTAATCACCAAGGAGCTTTCTGTGCCTTGCTATTCATCTTCAACAGATCGGATAAAGGCCTTGACCAAAGACAATTGGAGAATTCCTAGGGCAAAACTAGACTAAAGGAAATTGTGTTTATGGAAACATGATTTTTCAAAGTGGCCTTTTGTCCAGTAGATTGAAGTAAAAACAGTGACATCATCCAGTCTATGTACTAGATTATCTTTATAAAAAAGAACCACTTACATTGTAAAAAACTTCAACATTTGAACATCTTTTTATATGCATTCTTTCATTGGCTCCACATTTGGGGATTATTACAGCTTTTATATGTTTTTAAAAAATATTTCTCCTTTCCCCTCTTCCTGCCCTTTTTCTTTTCTTTTCTTTTTTTAAGATTTTATTTATTTGCGAGAGAGAGAATGAGAAACAGAGAGCATGAGAGGGAGGAGGGTCAGAGGGAGAAGCAGACTCCCTGCTGAGCAGGGAGCCTGATGTGGGACTCGATCCCAGGACTCCAGGATCATGACCTGGGCCGAAGGCAGTCGCTTAACCAACTGAGCCACCGAGGCGCCCCTCCCTGCCCTTTTTCAACCACTAATCCAGACTTCTAACATTGTATCTAAGTTTTGTCTGTTTTTTCCACCCATAGCTTTATTGAGATATAACTGACTATGTAATTCACCTACTGAAAATGTACAATTCAGTATCTTTTAGTACAGGCACAGGGATGTGTAACCACCATGCAAACTAATTTTAGAACATTTTTACCCCCTACCCTGTTGGCAGTGATCCCCAGTCCCCCAACCCTCTCAGCCCTGTGCAACCACTAAATCTACTTTCTGTGTCTCTAAACATGCCTCTTCTGGAGATTTCACATAAATTAAATCATGCGGTCTTTTTTGATTGGCTTCTTTCACTTAGCATGATGTCTTCAAGGTACATCCGTGTTTCAGCATGTTTTACTGCTGAATAAGAACCCATTGTAAGGACACACTATACTTTCCTTATCCATTCATCAGTTGATGGACATTTGGGTTGTTTCCACTTTTTGGCTGTTATGAATAGTGCTGCTATAAACATTTGTAAGCAAGTTGTCGTGTGGACACATAGTTTTTATTTTTCTTGGGTATATACCTAGGAGTGGAATTGCTAAATCCTATGGTAACTCTATGTGTAACTTGGTGAGGAGCTGCAAACTGTTTTCTACAGTGGATGCTCCATTTTACATTCACCCTAGCAGTGTAGGAGTGTTCCAGGTTCTCAGAATACTCACTTGTTTTGTTTGTCTTTTTTCACTATGGCCATCCTAGCGAGTATGAAGTAGAATCTCATCATGGTTTTGAGTTGCATTTCCCTAAGAGTGATGTTGAGAATCCTTTCATATGCTTATTAGCTATTTGTAGAGCTTCTTTGGTGAAATGTCTACTCAGATCCTTTGTGCATTTTTAAATTGGGTTGTCTTTTTATTGTTGATTGTAAAAGTTCTTTATGTATTCTGGATACAAATCCTTTATCAGATATGTGATTTGCATATATTTTCTACCAGTCTGTGGCTTGTCTCTTCAATCTTTTTTTTTTTTTTTTAAGATTTTATTTATTTATTTGACAGAGAGACATAGCAAGAGCAGGAACATAAGCAGGGGGAGTAGGAGAGGGAGAAGCAGGCTTCCTGCCAAGCAGGGAGCCCGATGCGGGGCTCGATCCCAGGACCCTGGGATCATGACCCGAGCCGAAGGCAGACACTTAACGACTGAGCCACCGCTGTCTCTTCAGTCTTTAATGGTATTGTTTGCAGCACAGAAGTTTTTAGTTGTTTTTTTTTTTACGATTTTATTTACACTGTAAAAGGCCTCCTTTTCCTCAGTGATTTGAGATAATATTTTTACCACGTCTTCTACTCTTTTTTTAAAGTAATCTTTACACCCAACATGGGGCTCCAACTCAAGACCCCAAGATCAAGAGTCATATGCTCCACTGACTGAGCCAGCCAGACACCACCCTTCTCTCTCTCTTTTTTTTTTTACACATCTTCTATTCTTGAATGCATTTTAGGACTCTGTTTTTTTTTTTTTTTTTTTTAAAGATTTTATTTATTTATTCATGAGAGACAGAGAGAGAGAGAGAGGCAGAGGGAGAAGCAGGCTCCCAAGGAGCAGGGAGCCCGATGTGGGACTCGATCCCAGGACCCTGGGATCATGACCTGAGCCGAAGGCATACGCTTAACCATCTGAGCCACCCAGGCGCCCCACCCAGGACTCTGTTTTGTTTTATATGGTCTATTGGTCACACACTATTGGTAGGACTTTATAAAGCAGGCACCCTGACACCTTGTGGGAGGGTGTGTAAATCAATACATCCCATATGAAGGGTAATTTGCTTATATTTATATACACATAAATATAAAGGGACACATGGGCAACCTCTCAGGTCCCCTCCCTCATCGGGAGCTTTTTACTATCACTCAGTAAATTTTGCTTTGCTGCCCACCAAAAATAATAATAATAATAATAAATATACATATATATATATATAAAGGGGCATACATATATATTTATACACACATATATTTTCTTTTTGGAACATGTGTATGTGTTTACCTGTTAAGAGTAAGCTAACAAACATCAGAAGGAAAAAAAAAGTGGGTGTTCTGAAGCCAGGAAAACCAACCCAGGGTAGAAACCATCCTCATTAATAGCTATTTACACAGTGATACTTTCTTTCATTTCTGGAAATGAAACTGGGCTGGGGGGCTGCCTGGGTGGCTCAGTTAGTTAAGCATCTGCTTTCTGCTCAGGTCACAATCCCAGGGTCCTGGGATCGAGCCCTGCATCAGGCTCCCTGCTCAGTGGAAAGCCTACTTCTCTCTCTCCCTCTGCTGCTCCCTGTGTGCTCACTCACTCTCTCTGTCAAATAAATAAATAAAATTAAAAAAAAGAAAAGAAACTGGGCTGGGCTGTTGGAGGTTGGGCCCCACTGGCATAAGACTGAACAGGATAGTCTTGGGGGAAGCTCCAGAAGAATCCACCCAACAGGCCAGGGAGGTCTGGCTGACCTGAGGGTTGGAACAACTGTAGGATGCTTGCAACCAAACCCTCCATGAGGCCATACCCTGGAGAATTTGGGCTTCTCACTTTGCATCAACTTCCTGAAGCTTCCCTGACACTGGATGACCTGGGCTTGGCCCTAGGAAGGGAAGGAGAGTGTTGGACTATGATGGCTTTAAGAGTTTGTCTTCCTTCTGGCAGGGAAAGAGAATAGGTTGCCAGGGGACATAATACCCTGAGAAGGGCAAGAGCAGGTTTGAGGGCTACCTCATTGTATTCCGTTCCTGGAACAGGAAAGGGGGCCCCTCCCCCTGCAAAAAGGTGTGAGAACACAGGAGGTGTGTTTGATGTCTGCAAAAAATGAGACAGAATCCTTATTTCTTACTCTATTCTCATGGAGCATGCACAGTGTTTTCCTTGACTGTTTCCTGTTCCAATTCCGCTATTTATACAAAAACAGTAGAGTGAGGTTGCAAGGTAAATAACGACTTCCCTGGAGCAGATTCTCACACGCTGATCCCACTGTAGCTGAGACAAATTTCAGAGCATGCTCCTGGACAGCTCAGGGGGAGATTTTCTAATACATAAAAACAGCAAAAGTAAAATGGTAATGTAAAAAATGTTTTATATGGTGGGATGCCTGGCTGGCTCAGTCGGTAGAACATGCAACTCTTGATCTCAGGGTTATGAGTTCAAACCTCACATTGGGCATGGAGACTACCTAAAAAAATTAAAAAGTTATATATGGTAGGTGCCATCTTCCTCTTAGTAAGTTTCTTTAGGAGGTGGGTCTCATTTATAGCATCTAGAAGTAATAACTCCAAAATATCCAGCATTTACTGAGGACTGTCTGTGGCAGGCACTGTGCTGAGTTTTGTTTAATACTCATGTTGACACAGTACTTAGCTGTAGTTACTCAGTAAATATTTATCAAAAAGCTTGGAAAAAACTATCAAAGGCATTCAAGAATAGACAATTACAGCCAATATTCCTCATGAATATAGATGCAAAGATCTTTAAAAAACACTAGCAAATTAAATCCAACAATATATAAAAAAGACTACATCATAACCAACTGGAGTTTATTCCAGGAATGCAAAGATGGTTAAGTTTTTGAAAACCATTCAAAATAATTCACCATCTTAACATAATAAAGGAAAAAAAAATCAAATGGTCATCTCAAAGGATACAGAAAAAATATTTGACAGGATTCAGTATCCTTTTATGATTAAAAAAAGGAAACTAGGAATATGGGGGAATTCTGCCTTGTATCTGATGAAGGGCATCAGCTGAAAAATCTACAGACAACGTCTTATTTATTTATTTCTTTATGTATTCATTAAATATTTTATTTACTTATTTGTCAGCGAGAGAGAGCACAAGTAGGCAGAGCAGCAGGCAGAGGGAAAGGGAGAAGCAGGCTCTCTGCTGAACAGGGAGCCCAATGCGGGGCTCGATCCCAGGATCCTGGGATCATGACCCCAGCCGAAGGCAGATGCTTACCCGACTGAGCCACCCAAGCGTCCTGACAACATCATATTTAATCATGAAAACCTGAATGCTTTCCTCCTAAGTTTGGAAACAAGACAAGGATGCTCATTTCACCGTTTTTATTTAATGTTGTACTAGAAGTCCCAGCCAGTGAAGTAAGGCAAGAAAAAAAGAAAAAGCACACAGATTGGAAAGGAGGAAGTAAATTGTCTCTATTAGCAGATGACATGATTGCTATATAGGTTATTCTAAGAAATATACAAAACAACCACCAGAACTCTAAGTGAATTTAGCAAGGTCATAGGATACTTAAGTCAATGTACAAAATCCATTATATTTCTCTATTATAGCTGCAAACAAGTGAAAACTGAGATAACTCCATTTATAATAGCATAAAAATCATAAAATATTTAGGAATAAACTTAACAAAAATGCAAAGGACCTTTATGCTGAAAACTACAAATTAAAATAAGATTCAAATAAATGAGCAGTATACCATATTTGTGGATTATGAGAGTCAAGGTTGTTAAGATGTTTATTCTCTATGAATTAATCTATAAGCTCTTTTTTAGAAATTAACTGGCTGATTTTAAAATTACCTTTTTTATTCTGGGATAATTTTAGATTTACAGAAAAGTTGCAAAAATAGTACAGAGAGTTCTTATATACCCCTCACCCAGCTTCCCATAACATTAACATCTTATATTTACTGTAGTACCTTTGTCAAAACTAAGAAATCAACACTGGCACCTTACCATTACTTTATCTGGATTTCACTGTTTTTTCCCTAATGTCCCTTTTTTGTTGTTGTTGTAGGATCCAGTCCAGGATATTTCTTTGCATTTAGTTGTCTTACGTCTTTAGTCCACTTGGGTCTGTGACAGTTTCTAACTGTTTCCTAATTTTGTTTTTAATAAGTTTGACAGTTTTGAGGAATATTGGTCAGGCATTTTGTAGAATGCCTCTCAGTTTGGGTTTGCCTAATGTTTTTCTCATGCTTCCACTGGGATTATGGGTTTTTGGGAAGACTACATAGTGATGAAGTGCTCTCCTCATCACATACCATGCTACCAATATGATTTATCACTGATGTTAACTTTGGTTACTTGGTTCAACAAGATAATTTTAAAATTTATTTGGAAATACAAAAGATCTAAAATAGCAGAAACAATTTTGAAAAATAAGAGCAAAGCTGAAGGATTTACATTACCTGACTTTAAGCCTTACTACAAAACTGTAGTAATCAAGACAGTGTGGTAACGGCCTTAGAACAGACAAATCACTGGAACGGAATAGAAAGTTCAGAGAAAGACCCACATTGATATGGGTAATTCATTTTCAAGAAAGACATGAATATAATTCATTGGGGAATTATGTTTTCATCAAATGGTGTTGGTCCAATTGGGTATCCACTTGGAAAAAAAAGAGATCAAGAAAGCTACCTAATATTAACCAAGCTTGTGAGTGGCAGGGATGGGGATTCCAAGCTAGACTTTCTGGCTAACGCATAGTAATTGTGAATATGAATTTAATTATCAGTACATTTAGGCTACAATCTTTTTCTGAATCAAATTCAATCTGAAGGGGCACCTGGGTGGCTCAGTCGGTTAAGCATCTGCCTTTGGTTTAGGTCATGATCCCAGGGTTCTGGGATCGAGCCCCACATTGGGCTCCTTGCTTAGCGGGGAGTCTGCTTCTCCCTCTCCCTCTACCTGCCGCTCCCCCTGCTTGTGCTCTCTCTCTCTTTCCCTCTCGCTCTCTTTCTCTCCCTCTGTCAAATAAATAAATAAAATCTTTAAAAAAAATTCAATCTGAGGTCATGCTTTTAAACAATATAAATGTCTTCTTTTTTTTTAAAGATTTTATTTATTTATTTGGGATAGAGACAGAGATAGCAAGAGAGCAGGAGCAGGGAGGAGAGGGAGAAGCAGGCTTCCCGCCAAGCAGGGAGCCCGATATGGGGCTCCATCCCAGGACCCTGAGATCATGACCCGAGCCGAAGGCAGATGTTTAACTGATTGAGCCACCCAGGCGCCCCTAAACAATGTAAAGTCTTAAAAGTAGAATGAAGACTGAAAAATGTACCTGATTCAAGGAGACTAAGGAGACATAAGTAAATGCAATGCATGATCCTGGATTTGTATGAATGTTAAATTCCTTGAATTTGAAAATCATACTGGGGTTATGTTAGAGTCTGTTCTCATTCTTAGGAGATACATAATTATTTGGAGGTATAGAGTCATGATGTCTACCACTTGTTCTGAAATGGTCTAACATTATTCACAACAACAGCAATAATAAATATATATGGAAGAAATCAAATATGAAAGACATTCACAGTAAATCTAAGTTAAAAGTATATGGGAGTTCATTGTATTATTCTTTCAATGTATCTGTTTGAAATTCTCAAAAAGGAATTTAAATATTAATTTAAAAAACACTTTAATGTGATCCTAATTCCACTTGCCAGGATGATGACAAATTCAGTCTTAGTCATTTATGGGAGCAGTTCCCCTCCTTCCCAGGGGTTTTACATAGTTCAGAACATTCGGGAAGGGCCCTCTAGCCTTCAGGCCACATTGCTCACTTCCCAAAAGATCTTTTGTAGAGCTGACAGCGTCTGCACTGGGTCTCAAGTAGTCTGCTAGGTGGGAGCCCTGGCACAGAAGGTCTGATCTCCCTGCCTACATTATGTAGCCCTTCCCCTCTGAGTCCTCTTACCTCTACCACTCCCCTCCCTCTGTCCCTTTCAGGAAACTTGTGGGTTTCCTGTTACTCTTACTGGAGGAATCCCAAACCACTTTTCTCTTCCCAGTCTCAGAAAACCTGCTTTTGGTATTATGGTACTCCAAATATATTTCTTTAACCCTTCCCTTTGTTGAGTTCTCCTATACTACCATCTTAGGGTTTTTAAAAACACTATTGGACTCAGTTTCTTAAAGGTGGAAATAGTAAAGGAAATGCTGTGTAATTTTACTAATTTATTGTATGAGAGATAAAGACATATATGCTTCAGAAAAAGTTCAGGGTTTCCCAAAGTTATCCACAAATCACTTGCATCAGTCATCACAAATACATGCTAAAAATGTTCGTTTCTGGTTTTATATCCAGACCCACTGGGCCTAAACCTCTGGAGGTGGGGCTGGGAATCTGCATTTTTTTTTTTTAACTGTGTTAAAACAATGTTTTATTATTTCTCACAATTCTGTGTGTTGACTGGGCAGTTCTGCTGAGTAAGCGTGGGCTCACTCAGTGTTCACACTCAGCTGACAAGTTGATGAAGGGGTGGGCTCAGCTGAGAGTTTAAATGGCTGATCTTTAATCCCAGGCTTCTTCACAGCATCTTGATCTCTGTCGGGGTAGCGTTCCTACGTGGTGAAGATGGAAACGTCAAGGCCTCTTGAAGTCTGAACTTCATAACTTGCACAACATCACTTCTGCCACAATCAATTGGTCAGAGTAACTAATAAGGCAAGCCAGGATTCAAGGTGAGGAGGAGACTCCCCTGTTTGGACAAGAAGGAATCTGTATTTTTAAAGATTTTTATTTATTTATTTGAGAGAGAGCACAGGCAGTAGGGAGGGGCAGAGGGAGAGAGAGAAGCACTCCCCCCCGCCCCCCACCCAGGACCCTGGGATCATGACCTGAGCCAAAGGCAGCCGCTTAACTGACGGAGCCCCCCAGACACCCCAGAATCTGTATTTTTAAAACAGCCTCCTCAGATGACACATGCACACTGGGGTTAAGTGTGAATTATTCATTTAACAAATATGTGTTCAGAGCTGTGTCCCATTACATTTGGAACAAATCTCTATTTCTAGAATTTAAATTCATATATATATGTAAATGTTTTTGAGAAGGCTTTCTTTTTTTTTTTTTAAGATTTTATTTATTTGAGAGAGAGAGACAGAGCACAAGCAGGGGGAGGGGCAGGAGAGGGGGAAGCAGGGTCCCCCCTGAGCAGGGACCCTGGGATCATGACCTGAGCTGAAGGCAGATTCTTAACCGACTGAGGTGCCCTCAGAACGCCTATTTTTTATGTTACTTTTCAATCACAGAGCCTATCACAGTACTTGTGACACAGTAAATGTTCAGTAAATGAACATAAGTATTTGAATCTAGTTTGTGGAATATCCTAAGAATCATATGGAATTTCTCTCATAATTTCAGTCTCATTTGGGAGGTAAGATATGGGAAGTTAAGATTTACAGATACAGGGGGTTTCCTGAAATAGTAATATGCTTTGGTGCTGTAGGAGATGGGACCACTGGAGGCTGGAATGTCAGGGGAGTTTGTGAAAAAGAATTTCAGGAGGAGCTTGAAAATGAGTAGGCACTGGAAGGAAGAGGGTCGGTGCACCTGGTATGATCGCAGAAGTGGTTTTATTACCAGCAGGTTTAGGAGTCAGTGGCTGGTACACAAGTCTTATAAAAGGAATGGTGGAAAATATTAGTAAAAGGGGTTGGGGATGGATTGTGGAGAGTCTGGGAGAGTGACAGGATGAAAAGGACATTACATGTCAATCTGTCAGTTGTAATGGCAGTTAAAAATGAGGAGCTTACAACACTGCACATCAGCCAAGCTTGGAATTCCAAAATGCTGGGATCTCTAGCTGGGAATAGTTGAGGTGAATTTTATTTTAGAACACATAGAAACGAAAACAGCATACTATGTTCTGATCACCAAATTTAAAAATCAGATTCCCCTTTCCCAACTTCAGGATATAATTGACGTGTAACAAAATCTGATTCTCAGTAGTGGCAGAGACTTGAGAAAGTACCTGTCCATGGCCTTAGGCGAATTACGGCACCGCCCCGCCCCCGCTTTTTTTTTTAGCACCGCTGTCGTTCGTGCCTTGATTACTACGTGCCAAGCGCTGTGCAGATACACTCTCTCATTTAATAGACCAAACAAAGTTATCTCGCCCATTTTACTGGTGAGGAAAATGAGGCAGTCGTGATTCGTCCCGTCACAGCCCGAAGGTTGCAAAAAGATGTAAACCCGGGCTGGAATACAGGCCGCTGAGGAGGTGGGGGAAAAGAAGCTTCGCGTGGAGAGGTCATGGCGAAGGGAAGGGAAACGGGAAAAAAGAGACTCGGCCCCATCTTCCAGGACTCCGCAGGTCGCTTCACTGAGTGAAGGGGAAACCTCTGTTGCGTAACACCTGTCAACACGTCTCCATTAGGCGTCTTTCCAAAATCACGGTACCTGGTTGGCGAGATTGGAGGGATAGACGATCCTGATTGGTTAGTTGGACCTCGAACCAGGCCTACGCTCCAAGGATCGGGCGAGAGGTGGGCGGGACTTGAAACTGAGTCCGTTGTTTCATTGGTGAGAAGAAAAGCGAACCAGGAACTATTCGGGAGCGTGATTGGCTGTTGCCAGGATCCCTCCGACGGCCGTAGGGGCCTTAGTTACGGAAGCCGGGGAGGGTTGAGCACAAGGTCTACCTCGAGGAAGTTAACCTCGGAACCCGGGATAGCGGTAGAGAAGAGCTATTTCAGGCCCAATGGCGACTGTGGAAGCAAGCGACAGCGATGGGAAAGGGCAAGGGGCCGAGACCTCCGTCACATATTATCGACTGGAGGAGGTGGCGAAGCGCAACTCCATGAAAGAGATATGGCTGGTGATGCACGGGCGAGTCTACGATATTACCCGTTTCCTTAACGAGGTGGGGCCCGGGAGGTGGTCGGCCCCTGCGAGCTGCACGGGTGAGGGGTGGTCCGGACCGGAAAAGTTGCAGGGTGTGTGTAAGAGGGAAATGAAGCCTGGCTGAGGGCGATAAGGCGTACGAAAGGGACCACAACTCCCCTAGACGGAAACTGAGGGGCCTGTTCTGCATGCATTTCTAACCAGCACTAAATTCCGGAGTCTTCAATAATGTCATGAATTGCATTTCATATATTGGGTACTTAACTGTACGCTAGGCCAAACTCTTAAGCCATCATTATCCCCATTTTACAGAAAGGGAAACAGCCTCAGGGACTGAGGATTCTCAAGGTCACACGCTTAACAGCCTATAACCCTTCCAATCTAGGTTTGAAGGGCTCTGAATCTGTGCTCTTTCCACCGCGCTCTCTGAAGTAATTCATTTCTGGTTTTCTTGAGAAGAAACTGAGATTTTTTTTTACCCCCTGATTATGCTGCCTTTATTTTCTATTAATTGGAGTTGACCTTGAGCCCAGAAGGTCATGAGTTAACTTTTCAGGTCATTGACTCATCTTCCTTGTTAAATCTTCAAACCTGTTGCATTAGATCTCATTATGCAAGTTCTTGAGGCCGTGGTGTAACCGAGTGATTTTTTTTTTTTTAATTTAAGGAAACAGGATAGACTTTTGTCTAAACAAACGTATTGAGGTGTACTTTACATACAAAAAATTGTGCCCATTTAAAATGTACAGTTGATGAGTTTTGACAAATGTGTTCATCCATGTCATCACACTCCCAGTTAAGACAGAGTATTTCCATCACCCTAAAAACTTCCCTCTTGCTCCTTGACAGTCCACCCACCCCAGTCCCTGAGGCTTTGAGGTATTTATGTATATACACATATTAACATATATGTTTTTTATTTGTGTATCATTTTGAGTAATGAAATCTTGTGGTGAATTCTTTGGAAATTCCTGCACAATATAACCTTGTTGTAACTGAAAAAAAAATTTCTGTTCTTTCTGTGAATCAAATATACTAGTAAAATACTTTTTCTACATTCTGATTCATAAATCTATAAAATGCTTTGAAATGTAAAGGTTCCCAAAAGGACATTTTTTTTTTTTTTTTAAGATTTTATTTATCTGACAGAGAGAGAGAGACATCGAGAGAGGGAACACAAGCAGGAGGAGTGGGAGAGGCAGAAGCAGGCTTCCAGCTGAGCAGGGAGCCTGGTGCAGGGCTCCATCCCAGGACCCTGGGATCATGACCTGAGCCAAAGGCAGACGCTTAACGACTGAGCCACCAAGGCACCCCAAGGACAATGTTTTTAATAAATCTTCCTAATGGCCAGTAAGTTAACATCTTAGAATTTAGTAACTTGTATTTGAATGGGGTATGGCCTTTTATGCTTTTAAAAGGTACTTTAAAAATACTTTCCCATTATTTCATCCTTGAATTACTAGTTGAGGGTACATCTGATTTGGATGTAGTGATCCCTATGTTAACAGGATGAGAAACAGGTTCACAGAGATTTTGGTTGTACGGTTGATGAGTGGCAGAATCTGGTTTAGGTAGATCCCTTGATTTCTCTTGTGTACATAGCATTACTTCAGAATTCTAGCCTTAGCTTAGTCCTTTGGTGCATATGTACCTCATTGTAAGTTAAAGTTGTGGGTTGTAGCCTGTTAAAGCATAGTTTGTAATGGTAGGTAATAATGTTTTTCGTTTGTGGTTTCATTTCCCCCGAATTTCTACTTGATTGGTTTAGAATACATAATGAACTTGGAAGGAACACTAAGTATTTGTAGTGGACCTTCATTCAATCTTTAGTAGTGGTTGCTAACCTGGTTCACACATGTTGGTAGAGCCAGAGACATCACAGGTATGCCAGAGCTGCCCATGAAGCTTGAGCCACAGCTCTTTACCTGCAGCTCTTTACCTAAGCTCTTCTTACTTAACGTGTTCTGTCATCTCAGTTCCTATTTTCTTGTTCATTCCAAGCCTGTTCGTTCATTCACTTGCTCATTCAAATATTTATCAAGTGTCTATTATGTGTCACATACTGTTCTAGGTGCTTAGGATACAGCAGTGGATATGCTGTATTTATGCCTTCATGGAGATTAATCTATGGGGAGTGGACAGTAAGCTGAGTGAATAGCTGTAATATATGCTATGTTAGGTAGTGGTAGGTTCTAAGAAGAAAAACAAAGCAGCGAAGAGGACTGTAGACGTATATGGGATGAGGGTGTAAGGGTAAGGGGTTGAAATTTTAGGTATGATGGCCAGAGTTGGTTTTATTAAGAACATGACTAGAGTCAAGGCCAGAAGGAAGTTAAAGATGCTAGCCATATCTGCAGGAAGAGCATTCCTGTCAGAGGGAGCAAGTTTGAAGGCCTTGAGGTGGGAGTTTGTCTGGTGTTGTTTGAGGCCAAGTGAGGGAGGCCATAGTGGCCGGATGGTAGTAGATGAGGTGAGCATGATTAGGTGAGGGCAGATCAAGTATAATTCTGCAGGCTTTAGGAAGGGTTTTGACTTTGTGTAGGCTAGGAACCCACGCTGGAGCAGGGGAGTGTAATGATGTGACTTAATGATTTAATAGTACCACTCTCTGCATGGTTTAAAAGAGACTGGAGGAGGGCAAAGGGAGAATTGAGGAGCCTAGTTATAGGAGGCTGTTGTAGTAATTTGGGCAAGAGGTGGTGGTGACTTGGACCAGGCTGGTGGCAGTGAGAGGTGGTGAGAAGTATCAGATTTTGAATTTTTTTTTTTTTTAAGATTTTATTTATTTGAGAGAGAGAATGAGAGACAGAGAGCATGAGAGAAAGGAGGGTCAGAGGGAGAAGCAGACTCCTTGCTGAGCAGGGAGCCCGATGTGGGACTCGATCCCGGGACTCCAGGATCAGAGAAGTATCAGATTTTGGATGTGTGTTTTGTTTTGTTTTTCCCAAGATTTATTTATTCTGGTGGGGGGGGAGAGAGGGGATGGCAGGGGCAGAGGGCAAGAGAGTCTTAAGCAGAGCACGATGTGGGATTTGAACTTGCAACCCTGAAATCATGCCCTGAGCTGAAACCAAGAGTTCATCCCTTAACCAGCCAACCAAGAGGCGCCCCTGGATATGTTTTGATGGTAGAGCCAATAGGATTTAATGATGCATTGGATTTGAGGAGTGAGAGAAATAAAAAATGGCACCAAGGTTTTTGGCCTATAGGTCAGGAGGAATAGAATTGCTATTAGATGAGATGGGAAGACCTACGCCAGTTCTCATTCTTCTCTTTACAATCTGAAATCACTTTGGGGTTCCTCCTTAGAAAGGGGTTCCTAATCTGAAAATCCTGTGTCTGTAGGTTGCTTTTTTTTTTTAATGAATATGGTTATAATGTTATTCTAGAGTTTGAATGTGATAATTTTGAATTGGTAAGGTAATTGAATTACCTTTCCCCTAATGTTAATTTTGCATTTTCGAATTAGTGGTATTGATTTAATTCATTGAAATCATGAATGAAAAACCAAAACCTTGCAGCAGTACACATCATTCATCATTGTCTTTCCACTTTAATAGTTTAGAAAAAGCACATAAAAATGGTTATACTGTCTTACGACATGGACTAGAAAATATCAAAGGGCAGCTCCCTTAGCAAGGGTAAGTATGATTTTGTGAACCTTTGTTTCAGTTACTATTGTAATTTTCTTACTGTTGAGAGAAGTTTGGAAGCCATTATCTTATGTTTAAATAACCATTTCTGAAAAGAATAATTTAAAATAACACATTGTGATATTTTAAAGTTTTCTAGGTACTTTTTAGTGACTGTGGGCATAAGTGGGAATATTACTATAGGGCTTGCCTCACAAATGGGATAGCATTCAACAGGTATTTGTTAGGTGCTATCTAGTGCTGTGGTACTAGACCCTGGTGGCATATAAAAACATGATCCGGTCCTTTTGAACCTACTCTTCGAGGGAAGAAAATAGAAAACAAAAGCAGAAAAATGATCAATGATGGTGCTTTCTGCGAAGGAAACAAAACAGGAGTAGAGAAAGAAAAATGAGGGTTTGATGTATTTTTTTTTTTAAGATTTTATTTATTTATTTCAGAGAGAGAGACAGCGAGAGAGGGAACACAAGCAGGGGGAGTGAGAGAGGGAGAAGCAGGCTTCCCGCCGAGCAGGGAGCCCGATGCGGGGCTTGATCCCAGAATGCTGGGATCATGACCTGAGTCGAAGGCAGACGCTTAACAACTGAGCCACCCAGGTGCCCCAATTTTGTTTTTTTTTAAGATTTTTTTAATTTACTCATTTGAGACAGAGATACAGAGAGAGAGAGAGAACATGAGCAGGGGGAGAAGCAGGCCTCCCGCTGAGCAGGGAGCCTGATGCGGGGCTCGATCCCAGGACCCTGGGATCATGACCTGAGCCGAAGGCAGACGCTTAACCATCTGAGCTACCCAGGCGCCCCCCCAATTTTTTTTTTTTTTAATAAAAATTTGGGGCTTGATCTCAACCCTGAGATCGAGTCGCATGCTCTACCGACTGAATCAAGATCTACTTTAATAAGAGTGATCTGGAAAGCTGCTGTGAGATGACTTTTATTTGAGCTAAGGAGAAGGAACTAGCTTCAGGAAGACTAGAGAAAAGTGCATTCTGACGGCATTTGCAGAGTCAAGCAAGAGTTTGGCCCATCAGTGGGACTGAAAGCAGCTGTGGATGTGGTATAGTCAGTGAAGGTCAAGAATGGCCAGAGAGCTTGGTGGGAGCCAGGCCGGGGAAGGCAGGGTAGGTCGTATGGATTTGATCCTAAATGTATTAGAGAACCACTGAAGCCTTTTAAGGTGGGAGTGATACTAAAGCACTTTGCTTTTCTAGCAGATTACTTTGGCCTAGAAGTCAGGAATAGGTTGGAGGGAAAAGCAATACAGGATGGAAGAAAGTAAAACTCTATCCCAAGGATTTGTTTGGATCTTTCTACATCTTTCATGTATATACCAATATATACAAATGTGTACAAATAAATATGGAAATAGAATTATAGTATTCCTTTTGTTTTGTTTTGATTTTGTTTTTTTTAGTAATCACACAATACGGAGCTTGAACTCCCAACTCTTGAGATCACGAGTTGTAGGCTCCTCTGACTGAGCCAGCCAGGCACCCCATCATAGTACTCCTTAATTGAATTATAGTATCTATTCATTGATTTGTTTTAGTAGTACAAATAGTATTTACTGGGTGTTTATTATTCTGCGTGCTTTACCTGTAATTTTCTTTTAACTTCTAACAACCCATCCCTTTTCTTTTTAAGATTTATTTATTTCATGGGGTCGGGGCGTAGAGGGAGAGGGAGAGAATCTCAAGCAGACTCTTCGATGAGCAGGGAGCCCGTCTCGGGGATTGATCCCGCGACCCTGAGATCATGACCTGAGCAAAAATCAAGAGTCACACGCTCAACTGACTGAGCTACCCAAGCGCCCTATTTCTGACACTATAGAACAACGGTATCACTTTTTTGTGTCTAGTGTCTTTGGCTTCACGTATCTGAGACTTGTCTTTGTTTTTTTCCTATGTATCAGCAGTTTGTTCCTGTTGCTTTTTATTTATTTTCTTTTACTTATTTTAATTTTATGTATTTATTTCATTGTATGATTGAACTGAAATTTATCTGTTCACCTGTTGATCGACATTTACATTGTTTTCCATTTTTTGGCTATTATGAATAAAACTGCTGTGAACGTTCATGTACAAATCTGTGTGTGGACATATGTTTTCATTCCTCTTGGTTAAATACCTAGGAGTGAGATTTCTGGGTCATACTTTTTTTTTTTTTTTTTAACTTTTTAAGCACTCTCAGGCCTTTTCTCAAAGTGTCTGTACCATTTTATACTCCCACCAGCAATATATGGTTTTCCGGTTTCTCCACACCCTCCTTGACACACAGTATCTGTCATTGTATTTTTAACCATTCTAATGGGTGTGTGCTGGTATATAAATTATGGTTTTAACTTATTTTCCTTGATGACTAGTGATACTGAGTATCATCATGGTATGACTGGCCATTTGTACGGATTTTTGTAAAGTGTCTGTTTTATCTTAGCCATTTATAATTGAATTGTTTTCTTATTGACTTGAAAACATTCTTCATACATTCTAGATGCAAGTCCTTTCAGATATAGTTGACCCTTGAATAACAGGTTTGAACTGCACAGGTCCATTTACACATGGATTTTTTTTCAATATAGTATTTTTTCTTCCTTATGATCTTCTTTTTTTTCTTTAAGTAGGCTCCGCGCCCAACGTAGGGCTTGAACTCCTGACCCTGAGATCAAGAGTCACATGCTCTGCCAACTGAGCCAGCCAGGCACCCCATGATCTTCTTAATAACATTTTCTGTTCTCTAGCTTACTTTATTCTAAGAACACAGTATAATACATATAACATAGAAAGTATGTGTTGACTATTTTATTGGTAAGGCTTCCGGTAAAGAGGAGGCTAATAGTAGTTAGATATTTGGGGAGTCCAAAATTATATACAGATTTTCAGCTGTGTGTAGAGGATGGGGTTCAGTGGCACCCCAACCCCCACATTGTTTAAGGGTCAATCTTATATGTATTGTGACTTTTTTCTCCCAGTCTGTATTTTGCCTTTTCATTTTCTTAATAGTGGGATTTTGTTTGTTGGTTTGTTTGTTTTCTAAGATTTTGTATACTGGGTGCCTGGGTGGTTCTTTCAGTTAAGTGTCTGCCTTCCGCTCAGGTAATGATCCCAGAGTGCTGGGATCGAGTCCCGAGATGGGCTCCCTGCTCCGCAGAGAGTCTGCTTCTCTCTTTGCCCTTCCTCCTACTTGTTCTCTCAATCTCTCTCTCTCTCTCAAATAAATAAAATAAAAATATATTTTATTTATTTAGGGGGAGAGAGAGCGTGCTCACAAATGGGGGGAGGGGCAGAGGGAGAGAGAATCTCAAGCAGACTGCCGGGAGCCTGAGGCGGGGCACAATCCCACACCCTGAGATCAGGACCTGAGCCAAAATCCATGAGTTGGCTGCTTAACTGACAGCCACACAGGACCCACTTAGTAGTGTTTTTTAAAGAAAATTTGGTTCCTTGTCTAGATGAAATACAATTCTAATGTCTGGGTGCTGGCTTTGGGGTCCAAATGTCTGGTTCAGGTTACCACTTTACCACCTAATAGTTGTATAACCTTGGGCAAATAGCTCTGTAAAGGCCCTTTCCCATCTATAAAATAGAGATAATTGTACCTACTCCACAGAGGTGTTAGGACAATTAATATAGATAATGCATATAAAGTCTTATGGTACCTGGCATAAAGAGCTCAGTGTTAGGGGCCATTGAATGATTGATTGAAGTTATTTTTATTAATAATAAAATTTACTTGTTCCCTGGAGCATATTTTGAGTGCTTAAGTGACAGATGCTCTGAACACGTAAAGGTGAATTAGATGTCTTGGACTTGTGAGGGAGAATGAGATCTGTGCACAAGTAATTGTCATGCAAGAAAGACAACACAGGCTCTGTTTGATATCAGGGTACTGACGGTACCCCTAAAAGCTTCAGAGCCTGACTAATAACAATTCTTACTGGATTTCTCTAAGGCTGGTGAAAATAAAGTGTAATTTGATTGTCATCTAGCTTGTGAAATTAACAAATCTATAGGAAGAATACTTTTTTTTTTTTTAAGATTTTATTTATTAGAGAGAGAGCGCACCGGCGTGAGCAGGGGGAGGCAGAGGGAGAAACAGACTCCCCGCTGAGCAGGGAACGTGACGTGGGGATCGATCCCAGGTCTCTGGGATCATGAGCTGAGCCGAAGGCAGATGCTTAACCGACTGAGCCGCCCCAAGAATACTTTCTTTCCTTGAGTAGTTACAAGTGGTTAGTCCTAGGGAAAGCTAGAAATAAAATGAGGCAAAATCTAACCTCCAGTACTGTCCAGGTGAGATGCTCTGATGAACAAACTGACTTTCATTTATTTATTTTGCATGTGGGCATGAGAGGTGGGGGGCAAACAGGAGGGAAGGAGGGCAGAGTGAGCTCTCTTAGATCTCACTATGTTCCAGGCATGCTATGTTCTGGAATACAGCCATGAAAAAGACAACCACAGTTGCTGTTCTTATGGAGTTTATAGTCTAGCAGGTGAACAAAGACATCAAATAAATAATGGCAGTTGTCATAAGTGAATACTATGAAGGTACCTAAGGAATTGTGAAAATCTATGGCAGTGGGATTTAATCTGGTGGGGATAAGTTATGTTTGGAACTGAAGACCTGAGATTTGACCCCTGGGCAATGGTGACTGCCAAGGTTACAGCCTTTCTGGCAGCGATCAAGTTAGCCTCTCCTAGATGACACCTTCTTTATTCCCCTCTTTCTAATCTAAACGCGAATGAATACCTGTGGACCTACACCATTTCCTCCTGTTCACCACTCAGGTCTGTCATCTTTTTCTGCCTTGTCAGACTGTCTTTTAGAAAGTGGATTTTGGGGGCGCTTGGGTGGTTCAGTTGGTTAAGCAACTGCCTTCGGCTCAGGTCATGATCCTGGAGTCCCGGGATGGAGTCCCACATCAGGCTCCCTGCTCAGCGGGGGGTCTGCTTCTCCCTCTGACCCTCCTCCCTCTCCTGCTCTCTGTCTCTCATTCTCTCTCTCTCAGATAAATAAATAAAATCTTCAAAAAAAAAAAAAAAGAAAGTGGATTTTGTCCTGTCCAGAATTTCAATCTCCATATCTCATTTTGATGAGGTATTCTGCCCATCTGTTTGGCTAGAGTTTCTTCTTTTCATCACCCAGCTTAATTTTGCAGCTTCCAAAATCTTAATGTTCTAGATTTTATTTTCTAAGCCTAGTGGTCTCTAGCATATCCCTATTGTTACATTTTTATTACATCATTATGGGATTTCCACTCACAGAGAATTTGTGTAATGTTTTCCCATTAAGATTTTTATTCCCGGGTGTCTGTGTGGCTCAGTCACTGGGTGTCTGCCTTCAGCTTGGTTCGTGATCCCAGGGTCTTGGGATTGAGCCCTGCATCGGGCTCTCTGCTCAGCGGGAGGCCTATTTCTCCCTCTCCCACTCCCCTTGCTTGTATTCCCTCTTTCGCTGTCTCTCTCCGTCAAATAAATAAATAAATTCTTTAAAAAAAAAAAAAAAGATTTTTATTCCCTGTCATTCTTCGCATTCTCTTCTTTTCTGCCATCTGACCCCTGTCCTTTGCATGGTATTAGTAATCTGGAAGTTTATTTTCCGTTACTAATTTGTCCTCTCTCTTTTCCGTATTAAAACATAAGTTTTCTGTCTTCTTTGCAATAATACTTAGTAAATGAACTTAAGGAAGAACCAAAAGGCTTCCTCCCTACCACATAATGCTTTGGACAGATGAACTGACTGAAATCTTTCACCAGGGGACATTACAAAATTTCCTTTGTATCTTTGAAGTATTTCACTTGATTATTGCCGGACTGAGAGAGAAATGAATGGATCACAGTCATTGTTTCATCCCTTTTGAAAGTTTATGATCTTGGTTACAGTGTCGTTTATTTAAGACATTTTCTTTGTAACATTGTGTAACTGCTTACATAGTAAAAGCCGGGACAAGGTCCATTAGTCTTAAAACACAAAGGCTGTCCAAGTCAAAATTAATTTTTGGTAAATTCATTCGAGATTTAAAAGCACAGCAAGTCCTAGAAAAAGTGGGAAATATGCACTACCTTATATTAGGTTTACTGAATAAAAATTGGGAGAAATTTACAGTTTTCCAAGAGATTTGAATAGTGTAGGCCCCCAACCTAGATTATTCAGGTTAACCACTGAAACTCTTATGGTCTCATTTGTTTTATTTTGCTCTAATTCAGACAAAAGTAAGTTTTTGGCTAATATTATTTGCAGGTATATATACCTAGCTTTATTATTTTTTATTGTGGTAATATATATATAACAGAATTTGCCATTTAATCAGTTGTACAATTTAGTAGCCTTAATTTCATTCACAGTGTTGTACAACAAACCAACACTGATAACTGTTCCTAAAACTTTTTCATCACCTCAAGCAGAACTCTTGTAACCACTAGGCAAAAACTACCCCTTCATCACTCTTCCTCTGATAACTTCTAATCTGCTTTGTCTCTCTAGAATTGCTTAATTCTAGGTACCTCAAGTAGATGGAAACATACAATATTTGTCCTTCGGTGTCTGGTTCCTTTCACTTAACATAATGTTTTGGTTTTTAAAATTTTTATTGTGGTAAAATATGCATAACATAAATTTGATTAACCATATTTAATTGTACAGTTCAGTGGCATTAAGTACATTCACATCATTGTATAACTCTCACCACCATTTATCTTCAGAACTTTTTCGTCATCCCAAAGTGAAACTCTGTCCATTAAACGATAAATCCATTGCCCCTCCTCCCAGCCCCTGGTAATCACTGTTGGATTTTTCTGTCTCTATGAATTTGTCTATTCTAGGTACCACATATAAATTGAATAATTCGATATTTGCCCTTTTGTATTTGTTTCAATTAGTATAATGTGTTCAAGGTTCATCTATGTTGTAGCATGTGTCAGAATTTCCTTCCTTTTAAGGCTGAATAATATTCCATTATATGTATATATACCGCATTTTGTTTGTCCATTCAACCATTCATCAATGGACACTTGGATTGTTTCCATCTTTTGGCTATTTGTGAACAATACTGCAGTGATCATTGGTATACAAGTATTTATGTGCTTGTTGTCAGTTCATTTGGATATATACCGTGGAGTGGAATTGCTCAGTCATACGGCTATTCTGTGCTTTTTGTGGAACTCTAGACTGTTTTCCACAGCAGCATTTTACATTTCCACCAGCAGTGAATAAGGGTTCCAGTTTTCCCATACTGTCTCCAACACTTTTTATTTTTTCACTTCTAGTCATCCTAGCCAGGTGTAAAGTGGTATCTCTTTGTGGTTTGATTTGCATTTCCCTGATGACTAATGGTGTTCATGTATTTACTGGTCCTCTGTGTATCTTCTTTGGAGAAATAATCTAATCAAGTCCTTTGCCTATTTTTCAGTTGAATTGTTTGTCTTTTTGCTTTTAAGCTGGATCTTTATATATTCAGGATATCAGTCCTTTATTAGATATTTGATTTACCAATATTTTCTCCCCTTCTGTAGCTTGTCATTTCACTTTCCTGATAATGTCCTTTGGTCTACGCCCTACCACCCTGAATGTGCCCGATCTTGTCTAGTAATGTCCTTTGATATACAGAGATTTTTAATTTTGAGAGAGTTAAGTCCCTCCTCATCAGTAGTTACTTTAAATATAAATGGATTAAATTCCTTTTTAAAAAATGATTGTTTATTAGCGAGAGCGGGCACGCTTATGCATGTGGGGGGGGGCGGGGGCCGCGGGGCGGGGAGGGGCACAGGGTATGGGAGGGAGAAAATCTCAAGCAGACTCCCAACTGAGCTCAGAGTCCAATGCGGGGCTCCATCTCAGGACCCTGAAATCACAACCTGAGCCAAAACCAAGAGTCACACTTTCAACCAACTGAGCCATCCAGGAGCCCCTAAATGGATTAAATTCCTAAATCTAAAGACAGAGGTTGACAGAATGGATAAAAATAGAGGATCCAACAAGATGCTGTCTATAGGAGACTCACTTTAGTGTTTTTTTTTTTTTTTTAAGATTTTATTAATTTGACAGAGTACAAGCAGGAGGAGCGGCAGGCAGAGGGAGAGGGAGAAGCAGACACCCCCCCCCCAACTGAGCATTTTTTCATGTGCCTGTTGGCCATTTGTACGTCTTCTTTGGGGAAATGTCTGTTCGTGTTTTCTGCCCATTCTTTGACTGGATTATTTGTTTTTTGGGTGTTGAGTTTGATAAGTTCTTTATAGATCTTGGATACTTGCCCTTTATCTGATATGTCATTTGCAAATATCTTCTCCCATTCTGTACGTTGCCTTTTAGTTTTGTTGACTGCTTTGCTGTGCAGAGGCTTTTTATCTTGATGAAGTCCCAATAGTTCATTTTTGCTTTTGTTTCCCTTGCGTTTGGAGACATGTCTAGCAAGAAGTTGCTGCAGCTGAGGTCAAAGAGGGTGCTGCCTGTGTTCTCCTCTAGGATTTTGATGGATTCCTGTCTCACATTTAGGTCTTTCATACATTTTGGGATTATTTTTGTGTATGGTGTAAGGAAATGGTCCAGTTTCATTCTTCTGCATGTGGCCTCATTGTGGTTTTGATTTGCATTTCCCCAGTGACTACTGATGTTGAGCATCTTTTCATATACTTGCTGGCCAACTGTAGATCATCTTCAGCGAAATGTCTCCTTAAGTCCTTTGCCTATTTTCTAATCACATTATTTGATGTTTTCATTGTTGAATTTTAGGTGTTCTTTATATATTCTGGATATTAACCCCTTATGATTTACATATCTTTTCTCTCATTCTGTAGGTGGTTTTTTCAATTTGGTGATCGTGTCCTTTGGTGCATAAAAAATTTTAAGTTTGATGTACTCCCATTTGTCAGTTTTTACTTTTTTGCCTATGCTTTTGGTGTCATATTCAAGAAAGCATTATCAAATCCAATGTCCTAAAGCTTTTCTTCTATATTTTCTTCTACGAGTTTTATAGTTCTGGGTCTTATGTTTAGATCTTTAATCCATTTTCAGCTAATTTTTGTCTTATGATACAAGATAAGGGTCCATCTTCATTCTTCTGTACGTGGATATCCAGTTTTGCCAACATTATTTGTTGAAGAGACTGCCGTTTCCCTATTGTGAGTGGTCCTGGCATCCCTTGTCGAAGATTATTTGACTATATATATTATACAAGGGTAGTTATGTATGTGATATTTTGGAAATTATTTTCCCATTAATTATAAATCCCTGAAATTTAGTCATATGGCATCACTCACATTTGGATAACCACCATCTAGAACTTTACAGCACCCAGGGCGCCTGGGTGGCTCCGTCAGTTAAGTATCTGTCTTCAGCTCAGGTCATGATCCCTTGAGCCATGTGTTGGGCTCCCTGCTCAGGAGGGAGTCTACTTCTCCCTCTGCCCGCCCCGCCTCCCCCCCCCCCCCCCCGCTCATGTGTTCTCCCTCTCTCTCTCTCTCTCAAATAAATAAATAAAATCTTCAAAAAAAAGAAAAAAGAACTTTGTAGCATGCTGGAACCTTTCCTTGTGCCTCCTCCTAATCACTGCTTTCTTCTTCATCCCTGGAGGTACCCACCTATTGACTAATCCTGTAGATTTGTTTTGTTTTTGAACTTTTTACAAATGAGAGAGTCACAGTTTTTTTTGTTTGTTTTGTTTTTTAAGATTTTATTTTTTTATTAGAGAGCAAGCCAGAGCGAGAGCATGAGCAGCAGGGAGGGGCAGAGGGAGAGGGAGAGGCAGACTCCCCCTGAACAGGGAGCCGGACTTGGGGCTCAATCCCAGGACCCTGAGATCATGACCTGAGTGAAAGGCAAACGCTTAACTGACTGTGCCACCAGGTGCCCCAAGAGTGTCACAGTTCATATTGTTTTATGTCTGGTGTCTTTTGTTCACCATTTATATTCTTTCGTGTTGTGGATATTGCAGTGGTTTGTTCTTTTTCATTATTGATTAGGATTGTACTGTAGGATTATATCATAATTATTCATACTCTGCTTATGGTCGTTGGGTTTTCTTTTTTTTCCTTTTTTTTGTTTTAAGATTTTATTTATTTTAGAGAGAGAGAGCGTGCAGGGGAGTGGAGCAGAGGGAGAGGGACAGAAAGAATCTCAAGCAGACTCCCTGCTGAGTGCAGAGCCCCATGTGGGGCTCCATCTCACGACCCTGAGATCATGACCTGAGCTGAAATCAAGAGTCCAACACTTAATGGACTGCGCCACCCAGGCGGCCCAGGCACTGGGTTTTCAAGTTTAGGGTCATAACAAATAACGCTGCTCTGATTATTTGTGTGTATATATAAGTTCATATATCTATACACATTTCTTTTGGGTCTATACTAGGGAATTGAGTTTGATTTCAATAAATTGAAAAATTTATTGAAATAATTGTAGATTCATATGTACTTGTAAGAAAATAATAGATCCCTTGGGTGCCTGGGTGGCTCAGTTGGTTAAGCGACTGCCTTCGGCTCAGGTCATGATCCTGGAGTCCCGGGATCGAGTCCCGCATCGGGCTCCCTGCTCAGCAGGGAGTCTGCCTCTCCCTCTGACCCTCCTCCCTCTCATGCTCTCTGTCTCTCATTCTCTCTCTCGCAAATAAATAAAATCTTAAAAAAAAAAAGAAAGAAAGAAAGAAAATAATAGATCCCTTGTATCTTTTACCTATTTCCCCCAATGGTAACGTTTTGTAAAATGTTACCTGACTTCCTGACTCATGGGCATGCGTGCTCTCACTCTTTCTCTCAAATAAGTAAATAAGGTCTTTAAAAAAACAACTGTAGTACAATACCACAACCCAGATATTGACATTAATTGCATCCACAGATCTTATTCTGACCTCCCCAGTTTTACTTCTATAAAACTGATTTACCTTTTAAAGAGAAAACAAGGTGCTTTAATTTGTAGAGTCAAGAGTCATTCACTTTTGATTACAGTACTCAACATGCAGATTACATTTACCTCTTGATACAGAAATGGCACCTTGCCACTTCCCTAGGACATTTAATCCAGTTATTCCTGGGCAACTTTTCTCTGTGTATCTTCTGGCACTTGCCAACTCTACCTTCTTATAATGATATGTAAATTCTTATCCAGACTAACTGGGTCTTTAGTTCAGTCGAGTCACTGTAGTACAGTACAGAGCCATTGATTTTTTTCAGCTGATTTGATGTATTTTGAACTGCACATGAAAAAACCTATAGGTGATCATTCCTTAAGGTGCTTGAGAATTCCTCAGTGTCTTAGGGTCACCAGTTTTCCCTGGACAGTTTTAAGAGACATAGAAGGTTTGTTAAGTCTTCCTTGGCCCTGAGTATTCACTCCGAAAAATAATTTATTTGAATAAAGTTTTGATACATTTGTTCTTTATATCATCCTGTAGGCTCAAAATGAACAATACAATGATATTTGTTTTGCTTATACATGGTGAATTTTCATTAATAAAAATTACTACTTTTGTAAAGGAAGTTACTAAAATACGAGCACGTAAATTAGATATAAAAATTCAGGGTATTTGAATCCCAGGAAAACAGGAGTTTACTGTGGTTTAGATGTCAGGCTAATTGTACATGATAATTATTATAATTGGCAATGTTTCTTCCAAAGATTGAATTTTTGCTAAATTTTCATATATATATTATCACTAGCTTGAGTTTCCCCTTTCTCTGCCTTCATTTCTGTTGTCACCAGAAGGGAATTTTTAAACATTTTAAAAATAGTTCTTTCCCTGTAAGTCACCCCGAGCACAATCATTTCCTCCGGTTTCAAACATAAGGGAACCTGGCTCAGACAAGAATGATCCTTGTTGCACGTCCACGGGCTCACGTGTTCTCCTTTTTATTCTGAGAGGCCCCAGCTCAAACAACTTACAAGGTTAAGGGCTACTCTGTTTATTCCCAACAGAGCTAATCCCTGCTTTAATAAATAGAGGTCTACAATTCTTTTTTGAACATGCCTTCAGAGTGGAGATCTTTGGCCATGAGCTCTTCTTTGACATCAAGTGCCCACTGGCAGTCTGTTAGCTCTAGAACTTTCCACTTTGCCTTGAAAGCTTTGTTGCTCTCTGTGGGCATGGCCATGGCTGCTCCAGTCATCTTTGCCTGGATTGTTTTGTTTGTTTGTTTGTTTTTTAGATTTCATTTATTTACTTGACAGAGAGAGAGCACAAGCAGGGGGAGCAGCAGAGGGAAAGAGAGAAGGGAGATTGAGAGCCCGATTCGGGGCTCAATCCCTGGACTCTGGGATCATGAGCTGAGCCGAAGGCAGAAGCTCAACCGACTGAGCCACTCAGGCGCCCCTGCTTGGATAATTCTTGACTGGTTATTGGCTTTATTTTGGCCCAGAATGAGAGAATAAATGCTCTGAATCCCAAATACATAGAAGTACCAGGATGTAGCATTTACCCAGATGCAGCTAATGCGAATAGTTGAATTCCTTGCTATAGCATAAGCTTAAAACAGGGTCATTGGAAATAAGACTTTGGTTGTAACAAAGCCTAAGCATGTCATGTTACCCATTCACGAGTAAGAATAATTGGGAGGACATTTGTTAAATTCCCTTTCACCATGTCTGTGAGCATAATGATATCAGTCATAAGAGAAGTCATAAGTATCCCTTTAGTTTTTTGAAAAATCCATCCTTTGGGGTGTTTTCCGGAGGACTCTGCTTTGTATTAGGACTTCATCTGTCAAATACTTGCTCCTGGGTGAGTTTCTTGTCACTCTGCAGCAGGATGGTGGATCATGCCCACAGAGAGGGTGATGATAAACGTGGGCAGGAACACCCAGAGGCTCACATTGGAGTCGAGCTGCAGCCCCTGCCATCTTTTTTTTCTTTTAAGATTTTATTTTATTATATTTTTTTAGAGAGAGAGGTGTGGAGGGACAGAGGGAGAGGGAGGGAGAATCTTAAGCAAGCTCCATGCTCAGCGTGGATCCAGACTTGGGGCTCGATCCCACAGCCCTGAGATCATGACCTGAGCTGAAATTAAAGAGTCAGGCACTTAACTGACGGAGCAGTCCATGCACCCCTAAAGATTTTATTTTTATGGAATCTCCACACCCAGCGTGCAACCCTATTGCAGAGTTACATGCTCTACTGACTGAGCCAGCCCGGCACCCTTCGCGCCATCTTAATTTATTGAGAGCCAGCCTAGTCAGGATTGCAGGCCAGGCCCTCAGCCTGGGCATTACCTTCTCCCAGAGCTGGCCCTGGCTGTGCTGTGGCCTCAGGCCTAGTGTGCTGCCTTCAGCTGGGCTGCCATTTTATTTTATTTTATTTTATTTTATTTTATTTTATTTTATTTTATTTTTTAATTTATTTGAGAGAAAGAGCAAGCGCTGGGTGGGGGGTGGGGACAGAGGGAGAGAATCTCAAGCAGACTCCTCGCTCACACAGGGCTCGAACTCATGACCCCGAGACCATGACCTGAGCCGAAAGAGTTGGATGCTCAACCAACTGAGCCACCCAAGGTGCCCCTGCCATTTGATTTTAAATAGTTTCTGAAGTTTATAGAGTTCTAAAACAGTCATCAAGATTCCCTGAACTCTTGCTTGTTTTAAACCATCTGTATTAAAACCACATATTGAAGTGAGAGGTACTAAACCTAGGTTTTTTTTGACCACTCCAACCTTCCTTGCCTCAGTGAAAAAAAAATCAAGCTATAAGATAGTGTATACCGTATGAATTCATTTTTATAAAAACACAAAAACTTATTTATCACTGCCTACTCTATCAAATAAGTACTCAATAAAAATTATAGCATAATGGTTGAAATGATTGAATATACAGTAAAAACAATGGATATATATTATATAATTGTTTAAGAGTGGCATTTTTTTTTTTAGAGAGCACGTGGGTGTGCACGCACACATGTGGTGGTGGGGGAAAGGGGCAGAAGAAGAGGGGGAGAGAATCTAAAGCAGGCTCCATGGCCAGCATGGGGCGACAGGGAGCTTGATCTCACCACTCTGAGATCACCACCAGAGCCCCCACAAACCCCAAGTGTTGCACTTTCTTATTTATAAGTGGTGAGAGAGTGGTGAAAATGAAAATACTTTGTAGCTATAGATAGAGCCGTGCAGGAAGTCATAAATTCAGCCATTTCCTGAAATAATCTCATGCTGCTAAGAGATTTTATTATCCTTTTGCTCTGAAAGGCAACATAATAGTTGGGATGTATCATAAGGAAAAACTGTCTTCCATAGTTGAGGTATATAGAGCACAATGAGGGGGGCGCCTGGGTGGCTCAGTTGGTTGGGTGCCTGCCTTCAGCTCAGGTCGTGATCTCAGGGTCCTGGGATCAAGCCCCACATGGGGCTCCTTGCTCAGCAGGGAGCCTGTTTCTCCCTCTCTCTGCCCCTCCCCACCACTTGTGTTCTCTCTCTCCCCTTTTCTATCTCAAATAAATAAATAAAATCTTACAGAGCACATTGGACACAATTCCAAAGCAAATGGCTCACCGCAGCTGAGAGAGCTCAGTTGTAATAACAGATGAGTGATGGCTATCTTACTCTTGCTTGAAAACAGCCTGCTTAAGTACTGGAATGGGAGATATACTCACTGGACAGAGACCTTTTAGGTGAGAAATAGAGAACTTATCCTTGTCCTAGGGAGCTCATAGGCAAGTGACTTTGCGAGGTTACAGTTAAGAGTTCTTGGGCTTCAGTTGAATTCATCTTTAAAATAAGGATGGGGACACCTGGTTGGCTCAGTCAGTTAAGCGTTTACCTTCTGCTCAGGTCATGATCTCAGGGTCCTGGGGTAAAGTCCCACATTGGGCTCCTTGCTCAGCGGGGAGTCTGCTTCTCCCTCTGCCTCCTGTTCCCCCTGCTTGTGCTCTCTCTCTCTCTCTGACAAATAAATAAAATCTTAAAAAAAAAAAAAAAGGATGGGGGGTGCCTCGGTGGCTCAGTCAGTTAAGCTTCTGACTCTTGGTTTCAGCTCAGGTTGTGGTCTCTTAGTTGTTGAGATCGAACCCCCCCCATTTGGGCTTAGCAGGGCGTCTGCTTCAGATGCTCTCTCCCTTTCCCTCTCCTTCCCCCTTTGCCTCTTCCCCCAGTTGTTCCCCCCTCCCAATAAAGAAAACCAACTAAAATAAGGATGATAATATTATTCCTGCTTAAAAGGTTGTTATAATAAAAAACTACTTAAAAGCATCACTGATATTTTAAAAATACAGATTTAGATATGTCATGTAATGTAAATTCTAAATTTGCTCATTGTAAGTAAATGTTTATTGAATATTTAAGTCAGGGACTGTGCTAAATGTAATTTTTAAATATTTTATTTTCTCAACAGGTGGTACT
Organism: Mirounga angustirostris; assembly: GCF_029215605.1. Taxonomy (NCBI): domain Eukaryota; kingdom Metazoa; phylum Chordata; class Mammalia; order Carnivora; family Phocidae; genus Mirounga; species Mirounga angustirostris. The sequence continues at coordinate 16,760,101 of NW_026991724.1, read as the reverse complement.
TTATTTGGTAAAACAATTTCAAAAGGGTCTGCAGTGAAAAATCTTCCTTCTACCTTTTCTCCCAGCCCCCAGGTTCTTTTCATTGTTTTCAGAGAGATTTTATGCATGTATATATATACACACACATATATGTATCTGCTTTTTAAAGTCACAGATGGTAGCCTATTATATAAACTACACCTCTACAAAGTATTTCGTATCTTTATGTCATTTGATACAATAGTAGTTAAGATAGGTGCTCCTGTTATCTCCATTTTATAAACAAGAAAGCAAAGACCTCTCTGTTTCTTAGTACCTTGTCCAGGGACACATAGCTCGTCAGTCATAGACAGGATCTACTTCCTAGGTATAGAGGGAGTCATTTTGGTACCACTGATTGGACTTTTTATCTTGAAACCATTTCAGACGTACAGAAGAGTTGCAAGAATAGAATAAAGAATTGCATATACTCCTTGACCAGAGTCTCCATTTGGGTTTCTGCGGCCGTCTGGATAATGTTGGCAAAAAGAGTTAAGCCGGGAGCACACGTTGTTGTAGTTGCGCTGTCTTGCTAGCCGCCTTCAGTCTGGAACTGCTCTTAGGCTTTCTGTAGCTTTTGTGACCTTGATGTCTTTGGTGATCACAGGCCGGTCGTTTTGTAGACTCTCTCTCAATTTGCTGTTGTCCTAGATTTCTCCCCAGTTAGGCCAGTATTATACACTTTTGGTGCGAGTATCACCAGTTATGTTGTGTTCTTCCCAGTGCATCCCATCAGCTGGCATACGGTGGCGATTCGTCCCACGACTCCCGTTAAGGAAGGAAAAAAAAAGCAGAAGAGGGGAAAGTAACATAAATTAGTTTTCATTTCCGCGGGCCCAATGTTCAGCAAGTATCTTTTCTTTGTAGCATCCTGGGGGAGAAGAGGTTCTGCTGGAACAAGCTGGTGCAGATGCAAGTGAGAGCTTTGAAGATGTCGGCCACTCCGCTGATGCCAGAGAAATGCTAAAGCAGTACTATATTGGTGATGTGCATCCGGTAAGAACGAGCTGAGCTAGGAGTGCTTACAGAGACGAAGCTGCTGAACAGCCACAGAACACAAGGAGGGGGAATGAATCATTAAAACGGAAACTCATTGAACCCAGCCATCAGGCTACATATTCTCCCAAATCCTTTTGCCCGCTGTGCCGAGATACAGCTTCTTGTATGTAAAGCAACACCGGTAGTTATCTGAAAAGTTAAGGGAAGTGATTTTGGAATTTTTTTTTTAATTGATTTTTGTAATGCAATTACATCTCTACCTAAAAGAATGATTTGGTGGTTCTTGGAAATTCCTTGCTAAAGGTGGTAACTGTGGACGTTCTAACAAGGGACCCTGATAGGCCCAGAGTTGGGGCAGGGAGAGCATCTGCCTTTCTACAGACCTTGATGTCTCTCAGAGAATTCTCTATTACCAGAATGTATTCTCATGGTCTAAGGTTAGAAACAAGTACATAGTGCCCAGGGTGAGAATTCATTTGGATATGACTTAAAATATTATTTGTTTTCCTTTTTTAACAGAATGACCTTAAACCTGAAAGTGGTAGCAAGGTAAGAAGTCATCTCTTTCTCTCATGTGTTTCAAGTGTTTATATTTCTATTTACTCAAATAGAACGGCTTTTAAAAAAATTAACAAGAGAAGTGTTTACTTTTCCCCCCAAGCAAAAATCCTGTTTTTTCAGGAATTTGGACTCAGTGCCATCTCAGGAAAAAAGAATAGCTGAGTCTTAAACAGTAGGAAACATTTTGTTCATGCTTCTATTTGCTTTAAAAAAAAAAAAAAAAAAAGGAAATTCTAAAGCCAGTATGGTTTTGAAAGAAATTAGTTTATGGGTTCAGTGTAGAAAAGTATTTCTTATTCTTACATTAAATAGTACAGGTGATAACAATTCTGTGTTGGAAAAAATCATTGGGAAATTGATTTTCGCTTAAAAGTCTGAGGAGTTACAGATTGAAGTAATTGACTGGAATGGGCCTTTCTGTCCCTGTTACCCAGATTTAATCCTTTTATCGTATAGGCTCACATAGGCCTATACTCATTTCATTTACTCAGTGATACAGCAAAAATGAAAGAGTAAATATTTGAAAAACTTAATGTGCACTGCATAACATACCAGGCATAAAATATGAAAGCCTTTTAGCTTCCCACAAGCGGGGCTCTTCATTTCCCTTATTACTTCAGGCTTTTTCTTGACTTCCTCCTTCAGGCAGCTATCAGGTTACCCTTTCACTTAAAGGGACAGCAGTTCAGTTGCTACCAGAACATCATTGCTTGGCAATGTCGGCAATCTGTTGCTGTGCAATCCAGAGTGTTTGTGGAAATTAACTCTTCCGTCTTGCTACACTCTGCTATTCTGAATTGTTGAATTGTTTATGAAGGGGGGTGAAATGATTCTTTTAAATGCTTCCGGAGCACTGTTGGTTGGTCTATCTTCCCCCTCCTGGCACATGTAATGAAGGTCAAGTTTGAGTTGTGCGTGGCCTTGCTGAATATATTGGACCTGTCTAGAAGACATTGGTCTTGGTTAAAGTAAACATTTAATTCAAGGGATATTCCCATTTGTGCCAGAGATACACGTTGTATCTAGGAGCCATAACCCACTTTCACACGTCAATCATGAGAGCGCCTTTACTGAAACAATGGAAAATATTTTGGGAATTATAATTGTCTAAAAGTCTACAAATTGCTTCTTCTTGCTATTTTTCTTCCTTGGTGATTCAGTATGTGGTGAGGACCATTCTTGGGAATGGAGAGCGGTGTTTTTCAGATTCTGTCCCTTGGACCACCTGTGTTGGAATCCCTGGGCATGTTTCTGAAGTGTCTATTTCCTGCTTCCACTACTACTGATTCATAGTCTTTGGAGGTGGGACTTGGGAATTTGCATTTGAAGTAACCCAGGTAGCCAAGCACCAGGCTTTTTGCTAAATGATGTGCCCATCTTTCCATTTGAAAACTTGGGGAACTTTAATTCTCTTCTGCAGGAAGCACGGTCTACCTGGGATAGGCCAAAGAATGAGTTAGAGATGTCTCAGCTAAATTAAATCTGCTGAGCCTTGGACTTTTTGTAAGAAATACAGAAAAAGAAACCCTTTCAACTCACTGAATTCTGTATTAATTTAGAAGTTTCCAAATGTAGTTTGGCCCCTGCCTGGTATAAACAGTGGCTAAAGGCAGTATATTCAAAGCTGTTTTCCTTATGTCTTTTGTACCCAAAGGACAGTCTCCATTAAGTGGAGAGTAGGTTATAGAGTGTTCCCAGTCATGCTGCTGTATTTTAGGCAGATCAGGCAAGGAAAACCTTTGGCAAAAATTTCAAGGCCATCTACATAGGTTTTCACAGAGCTATAGTCCAACCTGATTTCGGTTCCAGGAAGAAAGTCCTGGTCCCTCAGATTTATTTCTTACAACGATTTTAAACAGGCACTTCTGTATCTAGGATGTAGATGTCTCCTTTCTTAATTTTTCTTCACTCACCATGGAGTAAAGGATGTAAAATTCATTTCATTAATACTTTCTTTTATTTATTTATTTATTATTTTTTAAAGATTTTATTTATTTATTTGAGACAGAGAGAATGAGAGAGACAGAGAGCACATGAGAGGGGGCGCGTCAGAGGGCGAAGCAGGCCCCCTGCCGAGCAGGGAGCCTGATGCGGGACTCGATCCCGGGACTCCAGGATCATGACCTGAGCCGAAGGCAGTCGCTTAACCAACTGAGCCACCCAGGCGCCCCTCATTAATACTTTCTTTTGGGGGCGCCTGGGTGGCTCAGTCATTAAGCGTCTACCTTCGGCTCAGGTCATGATCTCAGGGTCCTGGGATCGAGCCCGCATCGGGCTCCCTGCTGGTCAGGAAGCCTGCTTCTCCCTCTCCCATTCCCCCTGCTTGTGTTCCCTCTCTCGCTGTGTCTCTCTCTGTCAAATAAATAAATAAAATCTTAAAAAAAAAAAAAATACTTTCTTCTGGTTACAGGTTCCTAAACCTCTACAAAGAAGTGATTTTTTTCTTTTTTAAGCCTAATTAAGAGGTGACTTCTGCCTCAGGGGACGGAGTTTTCATTTCCCTTCTCTTTCTTTTCCCTTCCTTCATTTCTCCACTTCTCTCCTCCCCCCACAGCTTCCCATCTCTTCCCTGCCTGAAACTACTCCCCCCCCCGCCCCGCCCCCAGCAAAATAAAAAAAAAAGCCACTGAGAATGTGCTATTCCAGAGTAGAAATCAGAAACTTTTCCCCAGTTTTTTGGCAACTACCTTCCCCACTCCTTTTGCTACAACAGAGGTAAATAATTGATGGTCACCATTGTTTTCTTGTTAGATTGATAATATCTGAGATCCAAGGCCCTGAAATATACAAAACTAAAATGCAAAAGCTTAGAAACTACAGATCTGGCAGCAGATGTTTTTCTCACCTGCTTCAGTCGTAGATAATGGATTAGAATTACAAACCTTTTTGTCTCTGTGAATCTCTTCCTCCCTGGAATAGTCCCCATGCTGAGAGCCATCAGTCTTCTATTCCTACTTGAGTGAACATTTTTTTGGTCTGCTTTGGATTATGGAAACTCAACTTAGAAACACTTGGTGTTGGGGCGCCTGGGTGGCTCAGTCGTTAAGCGTCTGCCTTCAGCTCAGGTCATGATCCCAGGGTCCTGGGATCGAGCCCTGCATCGGGCTCCCTGCTCCGTGGGAAGCCTGCTTCTCCCTCTCCCACTCCCCCTGCTCTCCCTATCTCTCTCTCTGTCAAATAAAATATTTTTTAAAAATTAAAAAAAAAAAAAAGAAAAGAAACACTTGGTGTTTTCTGTGTCATTTTGCCTGCCTGTCTACTGTAGAGCGAGTAAGCTAGACACATTTGTGGTCCATGATGTTTCCCTTTGGGTGATGCGTCCACTTGTGGGTTCGTTGTTTGAGCTGCCGGCAGTTGAGGAGATGAGGTACATACACATGCTAACCTGGCAGAAGTAGTCAGTACCATTTCATTCGTTTATTCAGCAGATACTGTCTAGGTGACAGTTCAGCAGCTCCAGGTATCATTACAACGAGTAGACTCAGTAACCTGACCATTTTCCCATTTAAATTTTTGAAGGGGTAGTACACGATGTACATGGCAAAAAATTGAAATAGCGCAAAAAAGTGTACTTTTATATATACGTTTTATATATAAATAAAACCTATCCTTTATGTATAATTATGTTAATTGTATATAATACATAAATAATATATATTTGTATATATATTTTACATATATATAAAATGACTCCCTTCCATCTCCAACTCTCAGTCTCCCAGTTCTCCTTCCTCAGAGGTAGCCAGCTATCATTTTCTTGTTTTCTCTTCCCAAGAGATTCTGTGCATTCATAAATATAAATGGGTGGACAGACAGATCGATCCATTGATCAGTCAGTTGATAAGCAGACCAACATCCCTTCCTTAAAAAAAAATCACATACTGTTCTATACCTTGTTTTTTTTTTACTTAAAATTTTTATCTTAGTGATTGTTTTTTTTTCCTACAAGAAACCCACTTTTTCTTTTAAATTTTTTATTTAAATTCTAGTTATTTAACATACAGTGCAGTTAGTGATTCTTGTTTAACAGTATCCCATAGACAAGAATTTTGATGAGATGGCATTTGCCGTACGTAACAGGATTTGATGTGTTTTTTAAAAACAAATAAGAGGGGTGCCTGGGTGGCTCAGTTGTTAAACGTCTGCCTTCAGCTCAGGTCATGATCCCGGGGTCCTGGGATCGAGCCCCGCTTCGGGCTCCCTGCTCAGTGGGAAGTCTGCTTCTCCCTCTCCCATTCCCCCTGCTTGTGTTCCCTCTCTCGCTGTCTCTCTCTCTCTCTGTCAAATAAATAAATAAAATCTTTAAAAAAAAAAATAAACAAACCCCAAAAAACAAATAAGATTGTGGGGCGCCTGGGTGGCTCAGTTGGTTGAGCAATTGAGCGTCTGCCTTCAGCTCGAGTTGTGGTCCCAGGGTCCTGGGATTGAGACCTGCATCAGCTCCCTTCTCAGTGGGCAGTCTGCTTCTCCTGTTCCCTCTGCCTCCCCCCTCGTGCTCTTTTTCTCTCTTGTTCTCTCTCTCAAGTAAATAAATAAAAATCTTTTTAAATAAATAAATAAAAACAAATAAGATCGTCTCCATAAAGGCTTAACGTGTTATTTAAACTTCATTTTTTAAGTTAAGAGTTAACTTTTGAAATCAAGTAAATTCCATGTATGTTAGAAGCAATCTGTAAGTTGCATTTAAAAGCAGATACATATTTTTCTTCCTGATGCTACTCACTTTTGTTATACAATAGTTTTCTAGAACACATACATAATAATCAGTTTACCTTCTCTTTTATGGGAGAGAAACTAAAAAGAATACATTGTTTATAATTATGTAATGTAGTTACTTAGTTGCATCATACCAAAAATTTCCTTCAAAGAATTGTTTAATATTCCTGTCATACATAAAACCTAGTTCATTAATGTTTGGAATGGTTATGCAGGTGCCCTTTAGCTGAGCGGTGATTGCTCTTTACCAAATAATTTTGCATGGTTGATTCATTGTTCCTGATTTTGTCTAACATTTCTTTTTTGAAACATACTATTTTGAAATAAAGCATAGAATGTAATGGCAAAATCCGTCTTGTAAAACAAAATATCCATTGCTGAGGCATCTCAAGGATTACTGTCTTCTCATAATGCTTTATTTAGAAATAGTGTGTAGTTTTGCATAAGAAGGTGTTAGAAGGATAAGGTAACATCTTTTTCAAATTAGTCCTCCAGTGTTAGAACAAATTTTTCACTTCTTTGGTCCCAGTAGAAATTACTCTGTGAATGTTGAAATTTTTTCTTCAGTGATATCTTATATATGTTATTACAGTGGGTTCTCGAGAGAGTCATACAGAAATTTGTCTTAAAGGGTGTTTTTCAGCTTTGAATTTTGTCCTTACATGCAGGGAGATATTTTTTACTTGACTGGGCTGACTCTAGGGATGATACATACTTTACAAGACAGTAATTATTAATACACTGGAGCTTCTTGAGAAGGCTGTCCTCAAGATCCGCACATGGGGGACACCTGGGTGGCACAGTGAGTTAAGTGGCTGCCTTCGGCTTGCCTTCATAGTCCCAGGGTCCTGGGATCGAGTCCCACATCGGGCTCCTTGCTCAGCGGGGAGCCTGCTTCTCCCTCTGCCTCTGCCTCTCCCCCTGCTTGTGCTCTGTCTCTCTCTCTCTCTCTGACAAATAAATAAAATCTTTAAAAAAAAAAAGATTCACACATGGCCATGTCATAGTTGGGACTATAAAATGTTGAAATCATGTATTTTAATAGTCAAACTTTTTAGATTTTAAGAAATTAATACTGAAATTCATATTGTGACAGTTCATGCTATAAAGTCCATTGTATTATGGGGGGGAAATCCTTTCCAATGGTGTTTGAAACCAAAAGTTCCAAAGTTGTTTTTTCATAAGTTACTGGCCACATAGAAACCACAGTGTTCTAAATAAAAAGCTGCAAAAACTATCGGACCACCCAAATACTCATGAGCTGCACTGAAGGTGTCATGTGGCTAAAAATCCACTTTTTCCAATTTTAAATACTTGGAATCCTCTTGGAATAGCAAGCATCTAATTTAGGAAATAAAACATAAGCTCATTAAAAAAAAAAGGTCCTTATACATTTGCGGTAGGTTTCCCTTCTATTTAAATCTCTGAAAGTCTAAACTGTTTAGGCTGAAGGTTCACTTTATAAATGCCCTGTCTATATACTTTAATGCATCATAATCAGAATTCTGGTGCATTGTTTCATATGTTTATGTTCTGTTGACAGAGTACACTATTCCTTAAGCATGTGTTTTCCCACGTTTTTTCAAAAATGGTTTTCAAGGTGAAATCATGCCCACTGACCCCTAAATCCTTTCATGTATGTTTGCCAATTACTACGTTTCTTTGTCATTCTCTTAACCATATCAAAGAGAGTCCATACTTATGGTACAGTGCCTCTTGGAATCATAGTATCTAGAAGAGCATATCTCTGTATACCAGGTATAAGATAGAAAAATCTACATGTGGGTAGTGCTCCTTTAGTCTTTCCAGACATGGGAGAATAGTGTTTCCTTCTCTCTAACCTTTAGAAGGCTGCTATTGTAGATTTTGCTGAAATACCCTTGGGCCAGAAAATTGTGTTGGGTTAATTAAATATGGCTTTAGAATTAGAGTTTATCTGGTCTGAACCTTTCATTTTATAAGTGAGGAAACTGATTTACCTTTGAACTTGAAGGCTGTAGATAGTTTCAGTTATGAGCAGCTTAATAAAAAGGCTACTCAGATATTAGGAAATACTTCCTTTTACCCTACAGAGTCCGTGTTTATTTATTTATTTTATGAGGAAATTAACGCCTTAATGAACCTCGAACTTAAGAAACCAATTTATTCAAACAGTTAATTTCTGTTAATTTTGAACTAAAATCAGAGTAGGCTTAAAACAGTTTAGTAGTTCAGGGCGCCTGGGTGGCTGAGTTGGTTAAGTGACTGCCTTCGGCTCAGATCATGATCCTGGAGACCCTGGATCGAGTCCCGCATCGGGCTCCCTGCTCGGCAGGGAGCCTGCATCTCCCTCTGGCCCTCCTCCCCCCTTTCTTTTTTTTTTTTTTTTTAAAGATTTTATTTATTTATTTGAGAGAGAGAGAGAATGAGAGACAGAGAGCATGAGAGGGAGGAGGGTCAGAGGGAGAAGCAGACTCCCCGCCGAGCAGGGAGCCCGATGTGGGACTCGATCCAGGAACTCCAGGATCATGACCTGAGCCGAAGGCAGTCGCTTAACCAACTGAGCCACCCAGGCGCCCCTCCTCCCCTCTTTCATGTGCTCTCTCTCTCTCTCATTCTCTCTGTCTCAAATAAATAAAATCTTTAAAAAAATAAAAAATAAAAATAAAAAAGTAAAAAAAAAAACAAACAGTTTAGTAGTTCGGAAGTGTATTCCAGAAACATGCATATTAATTACTTGGTAAGGCTTTTGGTAGAAGAACTCTGGATTTAATCTGCTCTCTTGTAACTGAAATCATATAGTATTGCAATTACAGCCTTCCATGCCAAAATTGAGCAGTCCCTGTTCTCCTGACCAAAAATGTTGCATGTAAATTAAGATGTGGGCAAGGACATAACCAGCCAGATATGCCTGAACACACAAAGGGGTAAGTTAAAGTCAATCATAAACTGTAGGAATTTCACTTAGGCATCCATTAGATTGAGCACAGAGCTTTGGAGTGGAAATGGGAATTGGGGAGCTGTGCATAGAAAGAATGGCAGGGTGGGGGTGAAGGAAGGTTTTGTGTGAACAAAACCTTTTCTTTTTAATTTTGTTAAATTAAAAATAATGTACTTGGCTTCTTTCCAAACTTGGCTGAGGTACTTGGCTTCTAAGAGCAGTGCCTTAAACAACTCTTTCATTATAGTTGATTAAAAGTGGAGTCACTGTAGTTGGCATTTACTTGGCTGTCAGTGTCTTAAAGAGAGGGTCCACTTCTTTCTCTTCTCTTTCCTCCAGTAGTAGGGAAATTGGTCTTTTTGCCTCCAGGGATGGAATGATCTTAAAACAGGAATTGAGGTACTTAGTTTTTTTGTTTTGTTTTGTTTTGTTTTGTTTTTTAAGTGTTTTTAAAATTTTTTATTGCTTATTAGAAACTATTACAGTTGGAGCATATTATGGTCTTCTCTCTGGTCTTTCTCTTTCTTTTCTCAGTTGCTTTCTGCATTGTCTTGAGTTTCACTCCAGTTAGCACACATCCCAGGCCTTTAGTTGTAAAAGAGGCTAAAGGTTTGAAATCTAGAGAATCCAGTAATATGAACTTTGGCTTTTACTGTGATTACAGATTAAACATAACACATACATTACTCTATAATGCCTTCATGTAAGCCTTTCAAATTGTCCTAGTTTTTTTAATACTGACTGTACATTTTTGTTCCAAAATCATTGGTATATATGTGGATAAAGCATAAAAGACCATGGACATTTTCTTGATGAAATTCAATTATTTCATGGCTACTGTAGTGGAATCTTTTATAAGGCAACATTATAAGTTACTCTGACACACACACTACCATAACTACTACAACCAGCACCTTCCAAATGTATAAAACATTTGCTGTATTTCTCAAAGATCGACTAGTAATATGTTTTAATTAACCTGACTGATGATATTCTAGTAGAAATGTCCCAGATAGCAGTTAATCATCAAGGTCTCAAAGAAGTATAGTAGTTTATTTATGTGCTTTATCTGAAACTTTTTATTAAAAGTTTTACTTGCCTGTAGGCTAATTTCTTTTGGGTTTGGGGCATGTATTCATTTGCATGGCAGTGTTTGGGTATATGAAATTAAAACTCATTTCATGATCTGCTCTAAAGTATCTAGACCAGTATGTAGGGTTTTTGGAAATTCTTCGTGATTACTGAAAATTGTGGTTAAACAGAGTTCATATTCTGTGTTCACACCCTAGCATACTTCTACATATTGGCAAAGAGGATATTTTGGGCAGCAGTAACCTATGCTAATGGGTTTGTCCTCTGGCAGTAAGTTAGCAGGCCTTTTGTATATACAGCTAATTAATGGACTCTAGAACTTCATTAGATATTTACTTAAATTGGATTTAAAAATTTTAATAACAGCTTTATAAGATATAATTCACATACCATCCAATTTACCTCTATAAGATGTACCAGTCAGGGGGTTTTAGTATATTCATAGAGCTGTGCCACCATAATCACAATAATTTTGGAACATTTTCATCATTCCAGAAAGAAACCTCATACCATTAACAGTCATTCCTGTTCCCCTCCAACTCCTCTTCCCCTGTTGCCACCCACCCCAGCCCTAGGGAACCACAGATCTACTTTCTGCCTCTAGATTTGCCTATGCTGAACCTCTCATACAAATGGATTTCTATAATACTTGTATAATATGTCGTGTTTTGTATCCAGCTCCTTTCACTTAGCATAATGTTTTCAAGGTTCATCCATGTTGAAGCATGGATCAGTACTTTATTACTTTTTATTGCCAGAAATTTGCTTTTAAGGTTATTTTGATATTTCCCCCCCCTTAATTCCATTCTTCCCATTTCATTGTTAAATAAGCCTTAGGCTTTCTAATCATAATTATTATGATTTCGGAGAGTAACCAGTTCATTTCTATAAGCCACAAAGCAATCATCTGCATGCTCTAGAGCATTTCACATTTGATCTTTTTGACACAGTTTTGATTTTTTAAAATACGTTTTCAGAAAATGTGGTCTTTGCTATACTGCCAGTGGCAGGCCCGGCTGAACTAGGCATGTCATTGTGACTGCAGCTAGTTCCTTTCAATATAGTTTGTATCAGTAGCCTTTTTTTTTTCCCTACATCTAAGAAAGTTTAGGCCATTTTTCTGTGCTTTCCTTACTTGTTCTTCACTAGGGATTACCAGTATGTTATCAGAAATAGAATTCTTGGTCCTCCCAGTGCATTAGGTTTATAAACATCAAACTGCATGAAAGATGAAGTTCTGTTATCAGCTGCAAAGTTTATATAGATATTCAGGAAGATTTACATACTTATTAACCTTCTTTGTTTCTCTTGGTAACTTTTGAATATGCATCTTCTTCAGGACCCTTCGAAAGATGCTCCATGCAAAAGGTTAGTATACCCTTAATGGACTTCCTTATGTTCAACATAATGTCTGGCCAGAGGTTCTTCCATAAATATACATGTATAACATAATTGAAGAATACAGTTTGACTTGGGAAGAAAAGTGGGGAATATAGTCAAGAGTATTGTGAAAGTATTATATAGTGACACATGGTAGCTACACTTGTGGTGAGCACCGCATAAGTATCAACTTGTCAAATCACTGTGTTGTACACCTTAAACTAATGTAATATTGTATTACTATATTTCCAGTATATGTTAACTACATTTCAGTTTTTAAAAAGTACCAGTCAGGGGGTTTTAGTATATTTTTTTGGCCAAAATTACTGCAAATTCAGTGGTTCCTTACCATTAGCAAAATTAATTTTGACAGTTTGAATCGTTTTGAGTAATCTCAAAAGTTCATGCTTTGAGTAATTTTTAAATCATGTTGTGACATAATTTGGAATCACATTTGGTGAGAGGCCAGTGCATGGACAGCTAACTACTGTTAAGTCAAGCCAACAGTCTCTGCAGCTCAGCCCCGCTATGCAACTTCACTTAAAACTTAATCTCATTTAATCCTCACAACCACTCTGTAAGGTATGTGCTATTATTGCATTTTATAGAAGGAAAAAATATGCATTGCATGCGTATTCAGGGATTTGGGTTTTTTTTTTTTTTCAAAGGTTTACTTCAAATATCCCTTGCCGTGGTTTTAGGAATACAATAGTATGAGCTCTGGAAGGTATACATTTGCCTCAATTTAATTTGAGGTTAAGGACAGAGAATTTTAAAAATTTAAACTTAAAGGAAACTATTAATAAATTCGCCTTCCTTAATATTAAGATCTTATGCTCAGCCAAATACTCTGGAAAGAATTTGAAAACACAAGCTATAAACTTGCAGCAGACTTAGGCTACACATAGCACTTGTTAAGAATTACTATGCAGGGGCGCCTGGGTGGCTCAGTCGGTTAAGGGACAGACTCTTGATTTCAGCTCGCGTCATGGTCTCACGTGTAGTGAGATTGAGAGCCCAGCGTTGGGCTCTGTGCTCAGTGGGAATTCTCCTTGAGATTCTCTCCCTATTCCCCTCCCCCTACTCATATGCTTTCTCTCCCTCTCTCTCTAAAATAAATAAATGCATCTTTAAAAAGAAGAATTATTATGCAGAATACATAAAGAATTCCTACAAATCAATTTTAAAAATTTAGTGGACTATGAGAGAAAAGACTTAAACAAGCACTTCACAGAAGAGGAAACCCAAATACAGGCACATGAAAAAAAAAAAAGGTTTAATTTCACTTGTTATCAGAGAGATGCAAATTAAAATCATAAGGTAGGGGCGCCTGGGTGGCTCAGTGGGTTACATGTTGGACTCTTGGTTTCTGCTCAGGTCATAGTCTCACGGTCGTGAGATCTAGCCCTAAGTTGTCTCCTCACTCAGTGGGAAGTCTGCTTGAGATTCCTTCCCTCTCCCTCTGCCCCTCCCCCTGCTTGCTCATGTGTGCTCTTTCTCTCTTTCAAATAAATAAATAAAATCTTTTAAAAATAATAAAATAAAATCATAAGATATATTTTACAACTACCAGGTTAGCAAAAATTGAAAATTCTACAGATAAGAGAAGTTGTTGAGGAAGTGGATCGCCAAGGTTCTTAGGCCCTCTTAGGGGAGCATAAATGGGTACAATCACTTCGGAAAAGAATTTGGCATTATCTAGTGATTTTGGCAGTATGAATAACTTTTGACCCAGAAATTCCATTTCTAGGGATATATTTGAGAGAAATGTGTGCACAAGTATGCCAGGAAACACATACATAGAATGTTCATAACAGCATTATTGAAGATAGCAAAATACTGGAAACAACCCAAATAACCATTCCTTAATAAAATGAATCCAAAAAATAATAAAATAGAATGAATCCATTCTGGTATATTCATAAAGTGTAATACTACAAAGCAATAAAAACAAATGAGTCACAACTACATGCAGTAACCTGAGCAAATCTCCAAAACCAGAGTTCTGTCTTGTGGCTGGGAAGTTACTGTTGCACCTAAAGCTCTTCTGGTGCAGCATCAGTCCGTTTCCTCTGCTTCTATCCCCAGTGACAGCTAAGTATTGCAAAGGATTGTATGAGAACTGGTGGTCAACCATTCTCGGTCTTTTGCACGGAAGAATTTCTCTTCAGTGTTTTCTCAAGGACCCTACTTTTGTCTCTTGTGGTTCTCCAAGATACCTGAATTGATTACCTTTCTGGGGACACTGGACTTCAAAGTTCCCATGTGCCATAGTGCTGCTGTACATGCCAGTTTGCTTGCTTGCTTTTTTACACTAAGCTCCGTGGCTGACATTCTGAACTCTGGGGCAGCTTTCTGCCATACTTAAATGTACAAAGTGCCAGGCATGTTTAGGCAAGGAGAATCATTTTTGTTATTGAAACTCGGCTGGTTTTATTGGCTTCAAAACCTTTTAATACCAAGGCTGCGTATGTCTTAGTAGAGGGGCATGCAGGTCATTTGGATCATGGAAAAATTACACTTTAAAATGAGCAGTGCTAATGAGCTGAATAGAGAAGAATTATTTTAAAGAGAGTGATGACAATCCTGAAGTTCCTAAGGAAAGTCTCTTACAGGACTTCTCAAGCCAACTGCGATTTATTTAACTTTATTTGACCTTATTTTTTCCCCCTAAAGATTTATTTATTTATTTTAGAGAGAGAGCAGGAGGGAGAGGGAGAAAGAGAATCTCAAGCAGGCTCAATCAGGGCTCGATCCCGTGACCCTGAGATCACGACCTGAGCCAAAACCAAGAGTTGGTTGCTTAACTGACTGAGCCACCCAGGCACCCCAGCTTTTTTTTAAGCCAACTGCCATTTATTTATTTAACTTTTCAATATGTTCTATGTGGGTGTGTATCCTTGTTAGTGTCCAAACTTAACTAGAGACTAAGAGGATGGGTCTGGAACCAGACGGGTTGACTCAATTCGCTTTGTGATTTTGGGTACAAGGCTTGTATTCTCTGTGTATATGAGAGTAATAGTAGTACCTATTTCATAGGGTGGTTTTGAGGATTAAATTTAGAAAATACATGTGAGACAGATAAAACATTGCCAATAGTTGTATCAGATGGTATTGCTTTTAAATTTGTAATTATATCTATAAAATGGTGGCTTTTTTCCTGTTTAAAAATGTTAATTATAAAATATGTAAAAAAGCGCAAAGAAGAAAAATTTAAGCCATCCGTAATCCAGATATAACCACTACTTGTCTTTGTAAAAACATATAAAGAACTGTGTATGTATGTATATATTTTTTCATCATACTATGCATTCTGTTTTTAATGTTTTAAAACTTACTGTTTAATATTATCATACCAATCCAAATGTTTTTTCCTGCTACTTGGGTGCTAAAAGCGGTTAAACTTCCCAAAGTAAATAAAAACTCTTTGCTCATAAAAATGTGAAAATGTGGGTGTTGAGAGATAGCAAATGTTTGGTATCAGGTGTTCATGGCTTCATTGCTTTCCCCCCACTTCTAGTTGCTGGTCGTACTGGATTTTGCCCATCCTAGGCGCTATTGTCTTAGGTTTCCTGTACCGTTACTACACGGCGGAAAGCAAATCCTCCTGAGGAGACGATGTGGAAGTTGGAAAGCATATCCATTGGGAGTGCGAGCTAGAGACTCGTTTGGAGGCAGAGCGATGCCCTCTTCTCGAATCCTGCTGGGTGTGTGCTTCCCCCTTGGAGGCCAGATGGTTGGCCAGATGCCCACCCCAGACCTGGGGCCAGTGTCCTTCATTTCCTAGAGCCTTATTCCCAAAGCACCTGCTCATTGTTCTGTGTCCCTGCCAATGCCCCTCCCTCCGCTGGCTTCCACCAGCCCCTTCGTGTTTCTGAACTTGGTTTTATAATTACAATCCAAATGTCCTAGTGACATTGTCCTTTGGTGAAAATGCCTGCTTTCCAGTTCCTTGATGTACATCAGACGTTCTTAACAGGGCAACACACTGGTTCTGAAGCTTTCCTTTTTCCATTTTTCTTCTGACTTCATTCTATTATTTATCATAAGGGGTTTAATTAGTGAAGTAAAGTTGCACACCTGTGACAAAACACAACTGCCAGATGATCTCGTTCCTTGTTTGTATTTGTTCAAATTCGGAAGAACCATGAAATTCTGTCCTCCCTCCGGAGCTAGGGTAGGAGGTAGCTCTTGCCACCCCCCAGGTCCGCCAAGTGCTGCTGGACAGAACTGTGCTTCCGTCGTATGTCTTGGGAACAGAGAGGAAGAGGGAAGGGGAGAGATGAATTGGGGTGAGTGATAGGGTGAATTCCTAGTCCTCTTTGTTTCGCAAAATATTGAAGACACTACTTAGGACGGGAATTAAGGGAAAGCACCAAAGACTTCATTCTTTTCTTTTCTTTTTTTTTCCCCCCCAAAGACTTCATGCTCTACTTTGGTGTGGCACCACTTTGTAGCCATCTTCTTTCTTTTCCCCCTAGCTGTCTTACTGCTTAGATACAAATTTATAATTCTATATGTAGAACTTTACCAAAAAATTTTTATCGATTAAGATTAGTGAATTTTTTCACTCCCCGTTTTACAAAAACAAGAGTCCAACTTGATCAAAGCTACAGTAGCTGATCTTCTGTTAGCCCCAGTAAAAGAACTTACATAGTGAAGTGGCCTTCGAAAGGGGGAGAGCGTGACAAGAGAATGTTTTCCATTTCGTCCGGATTTTACCTCCATGGCTCCAATTTGTGGTTTTGTTGTTTTTCCATTGATGGGGAAAAGAAAAAAACAACCAGCTAGAAGTTTTGTTCCTTTTATTCCTTTAATTGAAGAGTAGGTTATTGTTTAGAAGAAATACTATTTATTAGTGAGTGTTCCTTATTGGTTCAGGAATTTCTCTGGCTTATTTGACTTTACTTTTTTTTTCCCCTATGGAAGCAGCTGAGGAGACAGTGTATGGGCTGTTTTCTGCCAACAATTGTTTGTGGTGGTTTTTCTCCCCATCTTTTAAGCATTACCAGTTTGCTTCTGAGCCACTATCCTGTGCAGCAAGGAGCGGCTTGGTTCCAGAAGGACCATGGACACCACTCAGTATCTCCCCCTGCCCCACCTTCACTTCCAACTTGCCACGGACTTGACAAGACAGAAAAGGCCCCCGCAAAGCAGCGTCTGCCCCTGCAGACTATTTAAGAAAAGGTTCAACCCAGGTCCTGTTGTGAATTCAGAATTCATCAAAATAATATTAACCTTGTATTTGCACACTTGGATATGATATTATAAAGAAATTTTAGGGGATTTTTGGCAGACTTTTATATATCAGGGGTGTGGGAATAGTCAAACTTCTATCTTTAGAAAATATTTTGTATAAGATGCCACTTTTAGACAATTTATTGAAAAAAACCTTTGGTGATTATGTAACAAAAGTGGTGTGACTATTGATGCTCCTCCCATTTGAAGGCATAAGGAAGGGCTGCCTTGAATAAGAATTGGTATATAATTGCTGTAATAATTAAGCTGCATGATTACATGGGCCACATTGGGGTAGAAATGACAAACAAAGGACTATTGAGGAACTGGAAGGGGAACATTGAGGCTGAAACTAAGCCAGCAGATAACTTGGATCAATTAAAAGTATATTGGCAGTCTCCAAAATTAAATGAAAAACATCTGGCTGATTAGAAATGTTAAAGAGTTATAGTCTTAAGTGAAATTGGTGGGTTGTTTTTTTTTTAATATATTTTTAGGGTGAACACTAACATAAAAGGTAGCTTTTCTATTTCATATTGGTTTTCTTTTCCTGTTTATATCTGGACTTGTTTTTCCTCGGAGCCAGAGGAAAAGATTTTCAGACTTTGTCTCTACCGTCCATGAAATCCATCCAACACCCAGGGCTTCTTTTGATCTACTCCTGATGTCACTTTGTACTAGAAAAACCACGTTTGGGTCCATTCACTGTTACTCTGCTGAGCCAGACGAAAGGTAGAGCTAGTGTGCGAATTGGCAGAGGTTTTTCTAAACAGTAGAATAATACAATAATACAAATCCATCAAAAAGGACTTGTTTTAGGAGGTAAACTCAAACTCTCGTAACAGTCTCAACAGCGGTAGGTCACGAAAACCCTTCTGGAGAGTAAGTGGAGCCAGTCTCTGTTGGCTGATGGGGCCCCGGAGGGCTGGTCTCTGGGGTGGTGGGTTGTTCGTTCCTGAGGAGGACCAGTTGTGGCCACACACTACGCTGTACACATGATGGCTGGAGGTCACAAAAGGAGGAGATGAGGGACAACGTGTGCCACCCACATGGGGATATGAGTACCAGGTCTCCAAAATTTCCTAGCCCCTGTCCCTTAGTAATTGGTTTCGGTTTCTAAACAATTCCACATTTGTAAAGACAATAAAGTGGGGACAAAGTTGATGCTGTGTTTAGTTCTTTTGCAACCTCTTAAGCAGAAACAAAAATCCACTGGCACCTATAATTTGAGCCTGTTAAGTTCTTTTAGCAGTTGCCATAAATGCATATGTTGTGAGATGAGAGCATTATTGAGTTTATACTCATTGAGTTCCGATGTGGAGCAATGAGAAATGCTTTATATTTATAGGCCAGGTATATCATTACTTATGGTATCTCGTGCTTCAAATCTCAAGTGATACCTATCTGGTTAAATTCCATTTTAGGAGATTGAAATGCAGAACATTAATGTTCATTACTTCCTTTCCTGAGAGAAATGGATTCAGACATGTCTTGTCTCAACAAGAGATTGTTTTTTTTTTTTTTAAACCATCTTACTCTGTTGCCAAATATCACAAAAGTAATGGGGAGTTTAGTTCACAGTTGGCTGTTGTTCTCTGAAAGGGCCTGGTTTGGAATTTGTGGGGGTGATTTCAGAGGGAGGTTCCAGAAAGCAGAGAGGTATTTGTCAAGTTACCTACCCAATATCTAGCATCTTACTCATAAGTTTTAGGAGCTGCTCTTTTCCTGTACCTATATTCTACGTGTGCTTGTTGGGCAAAATATTATGATTCTTCAACTTCCTTTCTTTTTACTTTACCCTCAACTGTGAACGAGTAATATTAACATTCCTTTTGTGTATTCAATAATGGAGTTTGTTTACCTATGTTATTTCAGCATATTTTGAACAAAGATCTTTGTCTCTTTCTGCTGGAATGTGCACACAGTGAATGTTTGTTAGAACTACACACAATAAAGATACTGTTTTCCTTTTCTTGCCCTGACTACAGTTATTAATTTTTTTTTTTTTTTTTTTTTAAAGCAGAAGTGTTGGCTCTGTAATCCTAAGGTGTTCTGGAAGAAAAGAATTTGAGAAGCATGAAAGTTACCTGTATCTGTGCTAATACTGTGTTTAGTGTAACTTGCTGGACAGTTCTGTGGTTCTTCAGTATTCCTTCTGCTGCCCTTTTTTTGAAGTTAGTTGCTCGGTTGATAATCACAAGAGGCAAAAATCAAGATTTTTGCTGTATTAATGGACGTGAAGTGGCAACCAAGTAGACCAGTTGGGAGTTCTGTTTTTACTGAAACGATCTGGTAAAGAGAAGCCAGTACAAGGTAATAATATTTTGTTATCTGCAATTCCAGTCTTCAAATGATTGTTTTTCTTGGAAATAGCTAAACTGTTGGGGAAAATTAAACACTGAGATTGAAGTTCTAGCGACTGTGTTAATTAAACAAGGGAAATAAACAATTTTTATAATTACCTTTAAAACGTACTGATAGCCTTCTAACATTACTAATGAGACATCGTTCATTAGGGCTTGGTTATTTCACTGTCACATGAATTACCAACAGGAAAGGATAGAAAGGATAGGCCCATTCTTACTACTAGTGTTTGAATCTAATATTTAATCTCCAGTCCTAATACTTCATATGACTGCACTCTTCATGATACTGAGTATTTGGCAGGTGCTTGACAAATCCTGGTTTATTCCTGAAAGCCTGAGGTAGAAGATTGTGATTCCAATTATGTAAATTTAAGGTAAGAAATACCCACACAGTCTACTGAACTGCTGGCAATTGTAGGTATTTTTGGTAACCTAACATTAATTAGCTTAATAGATATCTGTAGTGTATATTGAAAGGACCACTCAGCTTAATCACATATATTCCGGCATTTAAAAAACTTAATTTTTTTAAGACTTTTTTTTTTTAAATCTTATTTAAAATCTTAATATATATATATATATATATATAAAATCTTAAATAAAATAAGATGATCTTTGCATCCCTTGTAAAAACAGTCTTTTTTTTTTTTTTTTTTAAGATTTTATTTATTTATTTGACAGAGAGAGACACAGTGAGAGAGGGAACACAAGCAGGGGGAGTGGGAGAGGGAGAAGCAGGCTTCCCACCGAGCAGGGAGCCCGATGCGGGGCTCGATCCCAGGACCCTGGGATCATGACCTGAGACGAAGGCAGATGCTTAACGACTGAGCCACCCAGACGCCCCTAAAAACAGTCTCTTAAAAACAGTTAGTGAGAATTTAGATTTGAGCTACGTTATTAGAAACAACTTTTTAATTTTATTTTATTTATTTATTTTTTAAAGATTTTATTTATTCATTTGAGAGAGAATGAGATAGAGAGAGCATGAGAGGGGGAGGGTCAGAGGGAGAAGCAGACTCCCTGCCGAGCAGGGAGCCCGATGCGGGACTCGATCCTGGGACTCCAGGATCATGACCTGAGCCGAAGGCAGTCGCTTAACCAACTGAGCCACCCAGGCGCCCCACTTTTTTTTTTTTTTAAAGATTCATTTATTTGAGAGAGCGAGCGTGCATGTGCATACGAGCAGGGGGGTGGGGCAGAGGGAGAGAGAATCCTGAAGCAGACTCCATGCTGAGCGTGGAGCCCGATGTGGGGCTCAGTCTCATGACCCCGAGATCATGACCTGAGCTGAAACCAAGAGTCAGATGCCCAACTGACTGAGCCATCCAGATGCCCCTAAATTTATAGTTTTTAAATGGGAAGTAACTGATAATTGGTTTGCTTGAACTTAGCCTTTTCTGAACCTTCTCTACAAATCATGTGGACTTCTGAGAAGTGGAAATCCTGTACTTCGCACCATGTACCAAAAGATTTGAAAACTCATTTCTAGCTTTTGAGATTGTTACATCATGAAAAGATGTTTCACGTTGAAGTGTGATTAAAGGAAGCACAACGTAACACAACTAACAGATGCTGTTTGTTACAAGTGTGACATGGCATTTTTTGTTTTTTGTTGTTGTTTTTTGCCAGCCTCAAAGCAGTTTCCTCTCGTTTGCTCCTGGTCCTAATCTCGGTCATTGAAACACTGATGTTAACTTTAGAACCACAGGGACCAGGAAAGAGAAAAATGAAAAAAACCCAGGTGCTTAAATTTCACTTTTCCTTAGAGAAGCTTTCTTCTGAGATGATTTTTTTCCCCCTAGCTTCTTCATCTGAGTTTTTCAGAAAGGGGAGGTGGTGTTACCTTACAGAGCAACAGGGTGGTGCCCACAGTAAAAATGAAGCTTCTCACAAATTTGCCCACTGACGCAACTACCCAAAAAGTCTGATAATCAGGAACAAATAGAGAAATGGGGGAAGCTCCACCCTGAACAGCACAGGAAGATGAGCTTTCCAAGACTCCCAATCGGACCCCCTTTGTCCCCTGAAGCCTTTAAAAAATCTTTTTTGAGTTTTTCCTTAGTTCTTATCCTAAACCCTGCCCTGCTCTTCATTGAGCGACTTTGCCTTATGTTTTACTAATAATTACAAGATACCACCTCAGCTATGCTTCTCTTCCATTTTAAAGTATTGTGGTACAAAAATGTACCCTTTAATCTGTCCTAGAAAACATTTGGAAGAAATAAAGCCCATTTGTTTATGATCTGGACCATCCATATAGACTAGTGCACTTCTGTTTGAACATCTTTGTTGACCTTCATTTAAGGCTAAATCCTACCTCTGGACCTTTCATGTATGAGTCAGTAAATTTGTTTTTTGTCTTAAGCTCATTCAAATTTGGTTCTGACACCCATATACTGACCGCTATGGCCTCTGCAATTTATCTGACCTTAAATGCCTGCCTTGGTAATGATGTCTTTGTAAGGATTCTGCCTCTCTGAAGTATATACCCTAGCTCTCATAGGGCAGAAGCTCATTTTCTGTTCTGTGCTAAGTATCTTTGGAAAGAAGAAATACTCTTAACTTAAAAAAGATACCCAGATTCGTTTTTCTTTTTTTTCCCCCCAAGGATTAAATTTATTTATTTGAGAAAGAGAGCGAGAAGGATGAACGGAGGGAGAAGCAGAGAGAGAGGGAGAAGCAGACTCCCTGCTGAGTGGGGAGCCCCACATGGGGCTCAGTCCTGGGACCCCGAGATCATGACTTGAGCCAAAGTCAGAGACCTCACCGACTGAGCCACCCAGGTGCTCTTTTTTTTTTTTTTTTTTTTTTGGTAGGCTCCATGCCCACTGTAGAGCCCAGTGTCAGGCTTGAACTCACAACCCTGAGATCAAGATATGAGCTGAGATCAAGAATCGAGTGCTTAATGGACTGAGCCACTGAGGTGCCCCAATTATTTTTTTTCATAGAATAAGATAAAGAAACCTATTTAAGATACTATAGGTAGAAGGGAACCTACTTGTTATGACTCAGTTATGAATAGCTGATGGAACTCAAGGGTAGGAAGCATAGCTGGACTTCAGAACGAACTAGGACTAGAAATCAGAAGATCAATAGCAATCAAAGTGGCTACATTAATTTCCAGTCCAAATGCCTAATGGAAATTAATTCCTAGAAATGAGAATGTAGTAAGCCGGATAGTATCCCAGTGTCTACTTCTGGTCCCATCAAGGGCATGGGGACCCAGGTTTGAATGGGAGGGGGATCATAAGGGAAGAAGTGACCTAAGGCAGATACTATAATCACACACAGTGTGTGTGTGTGTGTGTGTGTGTGTATTCAAGTGTCTTCAGTTATGGACTATGACCTCTGAAGGAAGGGTCTTCTGCATCTCTCAGGGACCCTGCATGGCTAGGCCATAGGGAGAGCTAAGGAGATTCAGTATGAGTTATCACACTGTGGCTGAACAAACCATAGCCAGATTTGCTGAAGAGCTATCTAGGACTCCCAAGTAGAATTTTGAGATGAATCCCAATGTTGCCCACATCACTAACAACCAAAACCCCCTTCACTCCTGCATGCCCACAAACCATCCTGTTTTCTCTGTAAATAGATTTAGCTGCCAGTATGTATTGGTTTCATATAAATTATTTTAAGTTTTATTTTTTAGAACAGTTTTAAGTTTACAGAAAAATTATGCAGATAGTACAGAGGGTTCTCATGAAGTGGGCACCTGTTTTCCCCTATGAACAGCTTCTATTAGTATGATACATTTTTATAATTAATGAACTAATATCAATTTATTAAAGTCCATACTTCATATTTCCTCATTGTTTACATAATGTCTTTTTAAAAAAAACAAACTTCAGAATAGCACATCACATTTAGTCATCATGTTTTCCTTGGCTCCTCTTGACTGTGACAGTTTCTCAGACTCTTGTTTTTGATGACCTTGACAATTTTGACGAGTTCCGGTTAGGCACATAGTAAAATGACCTCTATTGGAACTTGATATTTTTCTTTATAATAGACTGGGCTGTAGGGTTGGGGGGGAGGGGGGGGGGAGGTAGAAGGAAGGCTACAGAGGTAAATTGTCATTTTTTTTTTAAAGATTTAATTTTTTATTTGACAGGGAGAGAGTGAGCACAAGCAGGGGGAGTGGCAGGCAGAGTCAGAGGGAGAAGCAGGCTCCCCGCAGAGCAGTGGGAGCCCAATGTGAGACTCGATCCCAGGACCCCGGGATCATGACCTGAGCCAGAGGCAGTTGCTTAACCAACTGAGCCACCCAGGTGCCCGGTAAATTGCCATTTTTATCACATCAAGGGATATACTATCAATAGGACTTCTGACTATTGATGTTGACCTTCATCAATGGTCTGAGGTAGTGTTTCTTAGGTTTCTTTACTCTCAAGTTATTCATTGGAAGTACTTTTCATACTGCTGCATATTGGAAGTTAGTCACTATGGGCAGCCCACACTTCAGGAACGGGGAGTTTCGTTCCACCCCTTGAGGGTGGAGTATCTACATAAATTACTTGTAGTTCGGGACACCTGGGTGGCTCAGTCATTAAGCCTCTGCCTTCAGCTCAGGTCATGATCCCAGGGTCCTGGAATCAAGCCCTACATCAGGCTCCTTGCTCGGCAAGGAATCTGCTTCTCCCTCTCCCACTCCCCCTGCTTGTGTTCCACTGTCTCTCTCTCTGTCAAATAAATAAATAAAATCTAAAAAAAAGAAATTATTTGTAGTTCTTCTGCATGGAAGCTTGGTTCATAGAATTTTATACTTGATTCATCTTTAGATTCTTTTTTTTAAAGATTTATTAGAGACAGAGAGCATGAGCCGTGGGAGGGGCAGAGGGAGAGAATCTCTAGCAGACTCCCTCCTGAGCACAGAGCCCAACACAGAGGGCTCAATCTCACAACCCTGAGATCTTGACCTCAAAATCAAGAGTCTGATGCTTAACTGACTGCACAACCCAGGCGCCCCTAGATTTTTTTTTTTTTTTTTTTAAGTTTATTTAAGTAATCTCTATACCTAACGTGGGGCTCAAACTCACGATCCTAAGATCAGGAGTCGCATGCTCTAATGACTGAGCCAGCCAGGTGCCCCTTTAGATTATTTTTTGATCACCCTAAAAAAAATAATGGGGTTCTGATTGAACATAATAGTTTGAATAAACTTGTTTATCTCTGCTCCCTTCCAAAAGCCACACAAATAATGAGAGTAAAGAATAAAGATAAAAATCCATAGAGACAAAGTGAATAAGAGTACACTTCAGTTGATGAAAGATCTCAAGACATTTTTGGAAGATGGAAGACCAATAAACTTAGAAGAGTATAGAAGGAGGACGAAAAGCCAACAAGAATGAAGTCATACCACAGATCCCTAAAAAACTCATAAATGGGAAGCACTGTTTACCTGTGAGAGTAGAAGTTGTGTAGCAGCCTTGAAAACTGAATTAAACTTGCCCTCCGCGCCCCCCCCCCCCCGGCCCCGTGCCAAACCTAGCCTGCACAGCTAGGCAGCTGTTCCTTTCCTGTGAGGTTTAATCCTGGGCAGAGTGGAACCTGAATGGAACCTGATGGGATATTACAAGACAAAGCCGAGGACAGTGGCGAGTATGGAGCGCAAAGTGGGGATTAAGTGGAAGTTCATCCAGATGGCTGAGACCCCCTCCACCTGCACCCCTTGGCTCCTAGAATAAACTAAGAAGATCCCTCTGTGGAGAAACTCACCAGTCCAAGAGAAGATCTACAGAGAGTGTAGACATTTGGTGGCTTCCCCATGTTCACCCTGCAGTGAAATCCTTCAATCAAAAGCATCCGAAAAGATTTATAGTGCCTTGCTTAACAGTTGAATATGAGTGGGTAGCCAAGGACTATCAGCCATGTTTGGAAAGCCTTAAAAGGATAGAGACCAAAACAAATAGGGAAAAAGTCAGAGGAAGAGATAAGGCAGAAGAAAAGCAACAACAACAACAAAAAAACCCAAAAAACAAAACCCTGATAACTTCAGAGAGATTATACTATATCCATGAAGACAAACATGGATGCTATTTAAAAAGGAACATTAAGAGAATAAGAATTCTAAAAATTACAAATGTGAGGCTACCAAAGAATGCTAAAATCAGTGGGCGATAGCTTAAGAAACCTGATATTTACATACCCTCAAAAGTATCTCCCTCAAAGCATTTACTAATCACAAAGAAAAAAGCAGTAATTTTACAGTGAAGAAAGCTGGCAGACACCACCTCAACCAGGTGATCAAATTTAACATCACCAGCAACATGTACCCTTGAAATGATGCATTGAAAGGGACGCATCACCTCTGCTGGATTCCCCCAAATTTATAACCTCAATCTAAACATGAGAAAATACCAGACCCAAATTGGTGGACATTCTACCAAACCACTTTCTTCAAAAGTTGTCAAAGTTATAAAAGATGAGGAAAAACTGAAGAACTGTCACAGATTGGGAGGGGGGGTGACAAAGGAATGACAACTAAATGCAATGTGGGATCCTGGAACAGAAAAAGGAAATGTCCTTTTTCCTTGTCACCAGTGGAAAAACTGGTGACATTCGAATGAAGTCTGTACTAAACAGCACTTTTGCAATGTTAATTCTTTAGTTTTGATAATTGTACTTTGGTTATGCAAGATGTTAACATTAGAGGAAGTCTGGGTAAAGAGTATATGGGAACTCTGTACTATCTTTGCAAGTCTTCGTAAATTATTTCAAAATAAAAGTTTTTTGGATGGATTCTTTTTTTTTTTTTAGTTTTTTTAACAAGAACAGAAATAAAAAGGGAAGCAATTGTAGGGTTGTAAAAATAAAAATGAAGAAATCCTCCCATAAGATAAAACAATAAGGAAAAGATGGAAAGTGAGAGGTTTATAGAAAGAGATACCCTATCTCAATAGGAGATCTGGAAGTGAACAATGAAGAAATTAAAACAAATAATACAAGAAAACATTGCAGAACTCATGATTATGATTTTTGAGCTGGAAAGGACCCCTGAGTGCTCAGCAGAATAATAAAAAAGGACTCTCACTCTTATCATTGTGGAATTTCAGAACAGAAGGGATAAGAATAAAGTCCAAGACCACAGACCATGGCAACACTTTGGATCACCTTGAAATCACTGTGAAATGTTAAGAAATGCCAGTATCTGGCCCTGCCACAGTTCAATGAAAACAGAATCTCTGTTTCAGAGACAACAAACTGATTCATGATGACAGCTGAGACAGTTGAGAGAGCTCCCAAAAGCTTCCAAAGAGAAAAAATAGATCACTTACAAAGAATCAGGAAATCAGTATCAGTGAATAGCAGCACCATAGACAAGAACACAGCGTAATAATGCCTTCCAAAGGAATATGTCTTCTAACCTACTAATCAGGACACTTCCGAAATCTTTTGTTCATGAGAATTATCACCCTGAAGTCTACTCAGAGGTGTGGGCTTCTTCTCAAGACTTTTCTAAAAAGTGGGTGCAGCCATTTTCTGTATTTGCTATGCATATTCCTTCCAAGCCATCCTTTCTTAAACAAATTCTTTATTCAAGAACTGCTAAGTTTTCAATATCTTCTATGATTAGACCCAAAACTACCTATCAGATTTTATTACCTAGATAGTCTGCTCTCAGCCAGCCACTCCCTCTACTGTCTCCTCCTTCCACCTGCCCTTCCTTACCTTTTGTATCCTTGAAAGTTCTTTCCCATTAGCCAGAATATCCACCTCCCACCCCATTCCTAAGGCCAGATGGGTTTTGTCATGAGTTTTGATTCCCGTTGACTGGTCTGGGTTGCTGGTAGCACTGTGTTTGGTCTGCGCTCAGTGGGAAGGGGAGCCACGCTGGCGTTCATTAACGATGCCTGCCGCGGGCACAAAGAGTGGCCGTGGATGGGCGCCATATTTACCACATTGGCCTGGATGAATCCTACCCAGACTGCAGTCAAATGCTAGGTCTCACTTCCTCTATGAAACCTCACATTACTCCCCCCCCATTGAATTCTCCCCCCTCTGAATGCCTATCACACCCATGGCCATTTTTATTCTTTAGTGCCAGACTAGTTCCTGTGTTGTCTCAGCTGGACTGGAGTGTCCTTGAGGGTGGGGATCGGGCAGGAGACTTACTTTATTACCTCCCTCCTTGGTGCAATGTTCTACACATAGTAGGTGCTCAGAATACATTTGCTTGGAGTAGTTCTAGCCGTCCCCACCCCTGCCCCCTTCTCTGTGGTTTCCCTTTTTGCGGTTTCAGTTACCCACGGTCAACTGCGGTCAGGAAGCAGATGATCCTGCTTCTGAGGTAGGGTCAGAAGGTCAGTTGTAACCTAACCTATGTCACCATGACCGTCATCCACCTCGCTTCATCTCATCATGTAGGCATTTTATCATCTCACATCATCACAAGAAGAAGGGTGTGTAAAGTACAGTAAGATATTTTGAGAGAGAGACCCCATTCCCATAATTTTTATTACAGTTGATTGTTTAAATTGCTTTTTTTATTATTAGCTACTGTTAATTTCTTGCTGTGCCTAATTCATAAATTATATCATAGGTATGTAGTATAGGAAAAAACACGTAGGGTTTGGTATTATCTGCAGTTTCAGGCATCCTCTGGGGATCTTGAAACTTACTGGCCAAGAAGGGGGAACTGCTGTCTGGGGAAATAGAAAATGTGCCCTCTGCTCGTGTGGCAGAAACGAGCATTCTTCTTAAAATCTACAACCTTGATCTGACCTTTGTGGAGCAAACTAACGGGCTTCTTCATATCATTTGGGATCCTCATTAGATGACTCTGTTGGATCTTGGCATCGTGAATCAACTTCTTTCCGAAAGGCCTAATCTAGGGGCGCTTGGGTGGCTAAGTCGGTTAAGCACTGGACTCTTGGTTTCGGCTCAGGTCACGATCTAAGGGTCATCAGATCGAGCCCCGCCTCCAGCTCTGTGCTTAATGGGGAGTCTGCTTGGGATTTTCTTCCTCTCCCTCTGACTCTCCCCCACTTGCGTGAGCACGCATGTGTTCTCTCTCTCTCTCTCAAATAAATAAATAAATCTTAAAAAAAAAAGAGGCCAAAAATCAAACTGGGGTAGTTTGGAATTATAAATAAAAGACAGGGGTGCCTGGGTGAGTCAGTCGGTTAAGTGTCTGCCTTTGGCTCAGGTCATGCTCTCTGGGCCCTGGGATCCAGGCCCATGTGTCGGACTCCCTGCTCAGTGGGGAGTTTGCTTCTCCCTCTCCCTCTGCCCCTCCCCCCCATGCTCACGATATCTCTCTCTTTCTCAAATAAATAAAATCTTAAAAAAAAAAGACATTCCCAGTTGACATACAAAGGAATAGTAAAATATATATGCCTCATGTTATTCTTGAGAAAGAACTGGAATTCTAACAAGAACAAACATTGGAACATCCAGGGGTTATTGGGAGGCTGTTGGATATAAAACACATTTAAAGTGATTGATTATCACAGGATATTATATTTTTATTTTAGTAAAAAAGAATACATTTTCTGAAACTGGGGGGGGAGGTTAGGTCCATTAGGGCCCAGTGTTTGATGTACTTTCCCAAATTAGAATGTACATTTAGATATTATAATATTTGTGCTGGTATGTTGCCTTATAAATATAGTAGCAAATAAAATTAGAAACATTTATGAAAAAATGTCCTTGAGTCTATTAGTTTTGTGGTATGTATTTTTCTGAAGGATATGCTGGATTTTGTACTCTTCAATTGGAATTGCCCTTGTATTCATTCTCCCTTGGTGCTGAGAATAATATCAGTTGATATTTATCCACTATGAATGATTATTTATTTATTTATTTTTTTATTTTTTAAAAGATTTTATTTATTTGACAGAGAGAGACAGAGTGAGAGAGGGAACACAAGCAGGGGGAGGGGAGAGGGAGAAGCAGGCTTCCTGCGGAGCGGGGAGCCCGATGCAGGGCTCGATCCCAGGACACTGGGATCATGACCTGAGCCGAAGGCAGACGCTTAATGACTGAGCCACCCAGGCGCCCCTGAATGATTATTTAGAGACCCTGTTTTCTTTACAAAATGTAAAATTATTGGTGTACATATACTTACATATGTAAAATTTACATAGATATCCAGTGTAATACCTTGTCTTTGAAACCTATCTGCTGTTTGTCATACCACCCACAGACATACACATTTTACCATTTAACACAAAAAATATGACTATTGTACATCATTATTATGATTGATTTTCACTGATGCGTATAGCTTGCCTACCCAGATCTTCTTTGTTGATGGATTCCAGCACAGGTATTCACCGGTGTTCTAATAATACGTGACTAGCACAGTGTTAAAGGGGATGTCAAAATGTTACATTTCCAACTATTTTATGCAAATGAATACTAAGACATATATATGTATGACTCATATTTATAGTATTTATTTTAAAATTGAGATTTTAACATAGAGAATATTCAAACTTCTAGGAAGACTGAATGGCTGTTGGGTATTGGGTAACTGAAGGAGTCCTTTGAGGAGCCGTGACTCACACACCTGGTAGCATTTATAATTTTTTTTTTAAGATTTTATTTATTTGACAGAGAGAGCACAAGCAGAGGGAATAGCAAGCAGAGGGAGAGGGAGAAGCAGGCTCCCCGCTGAGCAGGGAGCCCAATACGGGACTCGATCCCAGGACCCTGGGATCACGACCCGAGCTGAAGGCAGACGCTTAGCCAACTGAGCCTCCCAGGCGTCCCACCTGGTAGCATTTAAATAGCGTGCCCCATGTTTGTGCTGCTCGCCATCATGTGATTTGTAGTGAAGTGGGATTTGTCCTAAGTATATACTGAAACATAATGTCTTGTGATTAGCATAACTGGTAACAGACACCATCCCAGTGACTTTTTAAATGATGTTTATGACTCAGTGCCCAAACAGGCAATTCAGAGAGGAAGGATCACTGACGCTCAGAGGAGAGAGAGGGCAAGAGCTGCTGTATTTATTTTGCCACGGTCAATTTATTCTTTCCTCATAGAGAGTTACTTACCTGTAACCTTGAATCTCCACCAGTATGTCCAGCCACAAACCTCCACTTTTTATAACCCTGTTGCCATTTAGCATTATAAAGCATGTTTATAGATGAGTCGGGCCCGACATTTTCCATGAGTACTACGTGGCGTTCCACGGGAGCATTGGAGTGGACTTCTCAACCTCCATCTCATGCAATATAAATCTAAGGCAACTGGGCAATCCTGTCTCCTGGTCTGATTGGTTGCACATGTGACCAAATCCTCACCAGTAGGTTGAGACTCTGGCAGAAGTTCCCTCCAAAGAGAGAGTCACAGAAAGAAGTGCTGCGTTGTCCTGTTGCCAGCCTGAGAATGAGGCAAACACCAAGATGGTGGAGAGATGGAAAGAACATGGGACTTTGTTGACTGAAAGCGCTGATTCAATTAACCCTGAAGCTCACTCTACAGCAGGACTCCCATTTATGTGGAGATCATAAATTTTCTTATTGTGTAAGCTGTTTGAGTTGAAGTTTCTATTACTTGCAGCTGGAAGCATCCTCACTGATGAACTATTCTTAAGAAGAATGACTCATGGGGAAACAATCCTCCCAGCTTCTGATTAACCTTGGCCTCCAGAGATAATTATCTGGGCCATCAGATACATAAAAAATATGGAGGTCATAAGATTAAAATTATAGTGGTTACATTTAGGGAGAGGGTTCTGAGAGGGGCTTCTGCAATGCTAGTGCTTTCTTGATCTGGGTGGTGGGTGGTTATATGGGTGTGTGTACTTTAAGATAAATTCATCAAACTATATATTTGATTTGTGTGCCTTTCTGCATGTAAGTTATACTTCAATTTAAAAAGTTTACTTAAAAAATATTACATTGTAACCCCGCCTTCAAACAAGCTATATCTTGACTGGACGGATATGAATGGCATATTGTGGTCATTTTAGGAGGAGCCAAAAAGCTAGGGACATGCTTTCTTTCGTAAACTTCCAGAAACTCACCGTAAAGACCTGCTGTCGCTAGTGTGTGTGCAAGGCCAACCTTCCCTAATCTCAGCCAAAATGTTTTCCTTTTTGGTTCGGATGGGAGAGCCTCAAAGCCTTGCAAATGAAGGACTTCATCATTTTTAGAATCCAGTCACAAGGAATATGAGAAACCTGAATAAAAACTAACAGATTAGAGTCAGTCAATGAAGCGCTTTGTCAAGTCACATTCTCAGAGAGGCCTTTGAGTTACCAGGGGTCCAGTCCCAGGAAGCCACTGGGTTTGAAAGAATGCAGTTGCAGACCTCATGCACCTCAGGTTATTGAGATCTCTAGTTCATGGAGGAAGAGATGTAACATGCTTCGTCAGGGGTTTTTGTTTTTGTTTTTGGTGGAAGAAGAATATATGGGTGTTGGGGACCAATTATCTGGAGAAGGACTTGACTCCTCTAGAAGAAAACTAGCTAAAGAAAGTTACCATAAATCATAGGTTGGATAGAGTGGAATTGACCATGTGACAAGCAAGACTCTGAGAATACCAGTCTTCAGGAGGGAGAAGATTTGAAGAGGAATCCCATCATGAAACTAAATGGGGAGGGAGTATGGTTGGTTAATGGTCAGGCCCTTGGAATTCAAGTTCCTGAGAAATGTAGAGTCCTGTGCTGTTTGAGCAGCCACATCGATCCACAGAACTGGAAGCACAAAAAGAATGCAGAGACAATACGTTCCACCTAACTTCAGGGTGCTCTCTCATCATTATATCCTCATTCCCACCTTGTGAGGGAGGTAAGTTAGATCTGATCCTTGGAGAGACAGTGACCAAGGGAAGGCTCCTAAGTCACCGAGACCTGGGTTTGATTCCTGTCTCTGTCTTACTAGTGGAGGGCTGCTGTGCAATCTAGTTAGCCTGTGTTGGTGGTTCTCCATTCCAGGGGACATTTTGCAATGTAGAGATTTTTTTTTTAAAGGTTTTATTTATTTATTTGAGAGAGAAAGAGAGCTAGAGAGAGCACAGAGGGAAAAAGGGAGAGGCAGACTCCCCGCTGAGCAGGGAGCCTGACTCGGGGCTCGATCCTGGGACCCTGAGATCATGACCTGAGCCGAAGTGAGATGCTTAACTGACTGAGCCACCCGGGCGCCCCCCATGGAGATATTTTTGCTCGTCACCACTGGAGTGCCATTAACATCAAGTGGGTGGAGGCCAGGATTACTGCTAAACATCCTGCAATGCACAGGACAGCCCCCCACCACAAAGAATTGTTCAGTCTAAAATGTGAGTGGTGCCACTGTTGAGAAACCCTGGGTCCTATCTGATTCTCAGTCTCTTTATCTTTAAAATGGGGATATCGACATTATCTCATTGGGTTGTTATAAAGAGTAGATTAAATAACAGTTGACATTGGATCATCTGTTCTTCCACTATCTCTTCCCTCTCTTTGAGAAACTGACACCCTTACAGAATTAGATTTCCATGGGCTGACTGCCAACAACCCATAGTCCCGTTTAGTTTCATGATGGTTGTCCCTAGCAGGCATTCTGCATAGTGTGACTGCCCCTTTGCCACAGTTGACTGGATCAGGGGTGGACACAGCATCCAAGCTAAAGCAGTAGGAATTCTCTCTCCGGGGAACTTGTAATTTGCACTGAGAGTCGGGTCTGGCCGGTGTCTTGAACGGAGAAGATAAAAACCTGAGAGTTGTGGGTGGTCGTTTCCTCACAGGTGGGCTGGGATGCAGTTTAAAGCAAAAGAGAAGAATGTAACAATTACAGAGAGAAAGGCAGCCCTGAGAGACTGAGTTGCCAGAGTCTGTCCCCTGGCTGCGCCCTGCCATCAGCTTCTGTAGGTGATTTCTGCACCCTTGTAAGACTTTCAGCTTAGCCTGGCTTCAGACCAAGGGACGCATAATAACCACTGATAACATATGTAACAGCACTTAGCATGGTGCCTAGGAATAGGAAGCCCCGAATAAGTGGCAGTTATTATCATCCCATATTAGAAAAAAGTTGAGGCAGAGAGATGAGATCATTTGTCTCATGTCACACAGCTCTCGCACGGTCAAGCTGATCTGGGGAATCCGGGTCTCCTGACATCTAGACTGAGGTTCTGTTCTGTCTATCCTTTAAATGGTGAAATAAAACCTTCAGAATAGTGCATGGGTCGGTCAGTACCTACGTACAGTTAAAAATAACTCCACGTGAACCTTGACGTATCTCACCCAGGACAGGAACCACACAACGGGCTGCTGCTCAGACCTTCCTGAGCCTCTCCCCAACCGCGTCTCCCTGCCAAGGGCAACCAATATCCTGTTTGCCGTTGAAACGGTTTTTAATAGTTTTTCCACCTACATATGCATCCCTAAACTACATGATTTGGTTTTACTTGTTTTGGAACTTCTTGGAAGTGAAACTGTCCATATTCTTTTGTAACTTGTGTTTTTTTTTTCCTTCCACTGTGTTTGTGAGGTTCCTCTGTGCTGTTACGCATAGCCGTAATCCATTTATTTTCTTTTTTTCTCCCACAATGTATTTATCCATGCTACTGGTAATGAGCATTAGGTTATCTCCGATGTTCGGCCAGTGATGTTGCTTTGAGCATCCTTGTTTGAATATCCTGGTGCAGGTGTGCAAGAATGTCTCGTGGGTGCATACCTGCCGTGGACCTACGGCGTTTGAGACCCCCTTTGCTCCACATCCGTGTCAGTTTGGGTTCTCCAGGCAGATGCCAACACCTGGGGCCACAGGCTGAAGAGACTGCTGTGCAGCGCTGGGGGGCGCAGAGAGATTGAAAACAAAGTGTCTTTCCTCAAAAACGTAAACGTAGGGTTACCACGTGGCCCAGAAATTCCACTCCGAGGTTTCTACCCAAGAGAACTGAAAACTTACGTTCATACAAAAACTTGTACATGAATGTTTATAGCAGCATTATTCATAATAGCCAAAAGCCAGAAACCGCCTTCAACTGATGAATGAGTGCATAAGATGTGGTCTCTCCAGACAACAGATTAGATTATTGAGCATAAAGAGGAATGAAATGTTGCTACATGTGGGCAACATGATGCTAAGTGAAAGAAGCAGGCGCAGAAAGCCACATACTACATAATTCCGCTTATAGGAAGTGTCCAGAATAGGCAAGTGTATAGAGACAGAAAGTAGATTGTGGTTGCCAGGGGTGGGGGGAAACGGGGAGAGACCCTAATGGGTACAGGGTTTCTTTTTGAAGTGATGAGAAAATGTTCTGGAATTAGTGATAGTCTCACAAGCTTGTGAATGAACTAAAAACCACTGAGTTAGAAACATTAGAAGGGTGAGTTTTATGGTATATGAATTCTATCTTTAAAAAAATGTAAATAAAAACATAGTATCCTTATGCATTCATTTATTCAAAAGCCACGTATTAAGTCCCTGAGGTATGCCAGACATCCCTTAGCCCACTGGTGGGAGACACTGGCCAGTGAGTTAGACATGGCCCCTGTATTGGTCAGAACCATTGCCAGGTATCAGGTGGCACATTTAAGATGGGTCACTGAGGGGAGTTTCATGAATGGACTGTTCGCAGCATGTCAGGGTTGGCAACAGACGGCAGCCATCCTCCCCCACCCGGGGCCTGGGAGGGCAAGGGGAGAAAGTCGTTGCTGGAACCCGGCAAGAGCCGTAGGAGAAGGCTGCTTCGTAGGAGCTGTGGCAGGGAGGGGCCACCTACCCACCGTCCCTTCGCCTGGCTGCTGCCAGTGGCTTCTGGGAGCTTGGGCCACGCAGGCCCCATTGTCAGCCTCCTCAGGCCTAGAGGACAGGGGAGAAGGCTGGAGAGTGACTCTGGAGAAGCCAATAAAGACCCTTGGTCCTCATGGACCTGACATTTTGAGTGGAGAGACATACAGAAAAATAAAAGTTACAGAATGTAACTTGTACATGTCAGCAAACAGGCTGACATGAAAGAGAGCATCTTGGTGTGTGGGT
Organism: Mirounga angustirostris; assembly: GCF_029215605.1. Lineage (NCBI taxonomy): Eukaryota > Metazoa > Chordata > Mammalia > Carnivora > Phocidae > Mirounga > Mirounga angustirostris. The sequence goes on along the minus strand of NW_026991724.1, from coordinate 16,724,895 downwards.
GTGTGTGGGGGGCGGGGGGTATGACGACACTAGATTCAGCGCCTGGGAAGGTCTCTGCAAGGAGAAGGAGGAGGTGCTGCTTAGCTGGGAGCCGAAGGAGGAGCTGCTGGGTGATGAAGGGGCTATGTATTGCGATGGGGAAGCTTGGAGGAGAATCAGATTTAGGGAAGGACATCAAGAATCCCGCCTGGGATATATTAAAGATAGAACACATACAAACATCAAAAAATCACAACGCCAGTCTGAGTGTGAGTCCACGGGACTCCCGGAGAGGCCAGGGCTGCAGGCTGCCACCCAGGGCCTGCCTCTCGGAAGCCGGGACGTGTGTGGACTGTGCCCTCCCTGGAGGTTACACCGAGGGCTGGCACAGCACACTGGCTCGGGGCCTGCCGCCTGCTCACAGCTCTCCTCCCAGCGTTTATTGGGACTCCTGCCACGTCCGAGGTTCTCCCTTCACAAAGGCAAGAAGGGCCAGGGGAAGGGAATGTTCTTTCTGAACACCAGACATGACACATGGCCTCAAACAGGCAAGAGCTCAAGTCGGATAGCTGCGGTGGCCGCAGGTAGGCCTCCCAACCGTGAGGAGTCCAAAACTGACTCAGAAAAGCACCCAGGCCTGTGACTAATACGGTCGTGCCTCGGAGCACCCAGAGGGCAAAGCAGGCCCAGCATCCTCCCTGGAGCCAAATGAAGACATCAGGGGTCCATAACTAGCACCTTCTTCCTCACTCCATGGGCCTTGGGGCATCAGCCAGAGTCCACCTCCGGGTGCTTCTAGGCCGCACAGCTTGGCGCATCTCTCTATTTTCTTCCATCGAGGTCTCTCCCCTCTGGCTTCTTGCCTAGCCAGTTGCCCACAGACTGGAAAACAAAGGCTCACTGCCTTCCCCAGAGACCTGGGCTTAAGGGATGGGCCTTGAGCAGGCTGGGCGGATGCTCTGTTGATTTTTTTTCCAAGTGCAGAGAATGTGACAGCCAATTCCTGTTGGAAATGGCTGTTGTTTTCTTTGGAGCCCAAAGCACTTTTCCTTTCTCGTGACTGTTCCAGTTCAGGTCGTGTTTAGGATGGAGATGATTCTTTAACCTAATTGCATGCCTTCTTGATCTGCGCCTCTTAAACTTTTGGGGCACAGATCCTACTGCAAGCCTGATAAAAACCATAGACCCTCTCCCTAAAACACACACGTGCACACGCGCACGCACGCACCTGTCCCCAATTTAACATTTAGTATCAATCCTAGCAGATTAAGACCCCTTGGATGAAGGAGGGTGAGTCCTTCCTGCGCTCCCCCACCTCCCCTCCAGTCCCGCTTTCTTTTCAGTCTGGATCTTAAAATTCCCTTTCTTTAGCATTCTCAGGGGCCAGTGTTCTTGCCTGGCTTCTGCTTGAATTAATCCCATGTGTCCAGCCACGGAGGAGGCTGTGCCCAGTTTTTCAGGCAGCTGAATATTCCAGAGGGATTTGTCAAACTTCTGTCTCATCCGTGCCTAGTTATTACGGAGGGGCCAGGCTGCAAGAGTCTCTGCAGGTTCTGGACGAGGTGGCACAGCTTTGGATGAGACTAGGAAGACAGGCGTTGTCTGGTTTTGTTAAATTCCAGAAGCAAGTCACTTCGCCAAAATTGCCAGAAATAAAAGGACTGTCTAGACACTTACATATGAGGGGCTCTCCTCTGAAGAGAGACCATCCTGAAGATCATTGATTTATGCTTCGATGGTAAGACAAAAGGGTTCATATAGGTAACAAACGCGGGTGACGCACCTGCCGTGTGCCAGGCGCTGTTCTAGGCAGCCGGGCCGGGGTGGGGTGGGTGGGCATGGTGAATAAGACTTAGACAAGGGACCAGAGAATTCTAGGTAGTGACAAGCGCAAGGATGAAAATAAGTAGCGCGACGTGATAGATGTGACGGCGGCGCCTCCAGGATCAGAGAAGATCTCTCTGAGCAGGTGGCCCTGAATCTGAAGCCTGAATATTGAAAAGGAAGCATCCATCGGGAGGAGACTCCAGGTGGAGGGCACAGCTGCTGCAAGGCCTTGAGGCTGGAACAGACTGGCGCGCGGGTGGGGGGGTGGGGGGTAAGGGAAGGATTTGTGGAAGGCGCAGGCAGTCCGGCGTGGGGAGGGAGGAGAAGAAAGGGGAGAGGCCGGCGGGGGGCAGATCGCGGTGGGCTCTGCGGGGAAAGAGCACGCAGGGGCCCAGAGCTGGCGTCTGGTGTCCTCTCCTTTGCGGTTTCAGAACTGGCCTCCTGGAGAGAAGCATGTTTTGAGCCGCAAGAGCCGAAGTGGAGGCCACGCCGATGAGGGGTCCAGGGGGTGGGGCGATGGTTGCTCGCACCTCTTGGGGGCGCTGCAGTCGGAGCGAGGAGGACTGTTTTCCAGGTGAGCACGCGTGGTGCGTAGTACGTTGTAACGCACGGCGGTTGAGACCCCGTGGAAACGTCCCCTTAATACATTTGAGAAGGGCCAAGGTTTTGGTGGTGTTGCCAGTCTGAGGTTTCCTGTTCATCCCCTTCCAGGAAAAACAAAGATACAAATCCTCCTTAAGAGAAAGTTGCTTGGCTGTTCTTGTCTCTGCAGAATGTTAATCTCCTTGGCAGGCCAACGAAAGGAACGAAAAGGAGAGCTGATATGTATTAAGTGCCAACTGCATACCTCGATCTCAGGTAATCCCACAATAACCCAGCAAGGCTTGGGATGTTAGCCTCATTTTTTTTTCTTTTTTCTTTTCTTTTCTTTCTTTCTTTCTTTTTTTTTTTTTGAGATGAGGAAACCAAAGTTTGGAGAGGTTAGGTAAATTGCCCAAGGTCACACAGTTAACAAGGGACAGAGCTGGAATCCAAACCCAGGTCTGTCTGACTCCAGTTCTTTCCACATCAGCCCTGGCCAGCGAGACCAGGTGAGGGCAATGAGGAGGCTTAATGACCATGAGACTCGCGGGGTTTTTAGCTACACCTGGGATGAAAACTGGTCTCTGTTGGGGGTCTGCTGACTTTTCCAGACCACAGGGGTGTGTTGAGTGCAGTGATGTTTAAGAATAGTGTTTTAAGACAGTCCCTGATGGTCGGAAGATTTAATGATGCCAGAGAATCTAATAAAGAAAGTTTGGGTCTTGAGACAAACAGGCTCATTAGCAGTAAATCAATTTGGGTGAAATCAATTAGGGCTAACTGGAAGGTAGAACCTATGCTATAGGTCTTGACCCTTTTGCAATGAGAGACTGATGGCGGTTACCCGTCTATCACGGAGGCACCCTCAGGAACAAAGACCCTAATGACAAAGGAATTCTGTGCTGTAAATCCTGCCCCAGGTGCTCTGTGGCCAGTTGCTTGGTAGAAGACTCTGGAGGGTTCTGGAAGGCTCCAAGGTTTCCAGCAAGGCTAGGGCCTGGGCCTCCGGCAGCCTCAGGACTGTGTGTGTGTCACCTAAGACCCCCGCCTCAGGCCTTTCAGAGCAACCTCGAATGGACTGGGCCTGGCAGGTTCCACCTGGCCTAGCTGCCCAGGATTGTGCCAGAGAAAGGCCGGGGTGACGTTCCGAGGGCCTGCGCATAGGAAGAGCCAGCCCATCACACCCCGGGTCACACCCAGGGTGAAAAAGAGCAACATGACAATGTGGCCTTCTCTTTGGTGCTTTTAGCTATCTGGCGGATGCTCCCTACTGGGCTGCAAGCTCCCTGGAGGGAGGACTGTGTCTTCTTTTTCTCTCTCAGTACTGTGCTCGAGTGAATTAAGAGGCTGACTGCTAGATAACTGCCTGTATCCTCCAGGCTTTGACGTTTCAGCGGGCGTCATAAGCCCATCAAGAGGAAACCAGGGCATTAAGGACAGTATGTTTTGGGATCAGATAGAACCAGCTACCAGCGCAGGTAGGGAAGCCTTGGTTTCCTCATCTGTGGAATGAGGTGATGAGACACAGGTAAGTGGTGGTTGGAAGGATTAAATGAGATGACGCCCGCTAAGTGCCTGGCAGAACTCTCAGCATGTAGTGGCCGTCAGAGCGAGTACTTAGCACCTTCTACAACCACCACCAAGCGTTGCATGGTACTTCATGTTTCTGTGGGAGCGTTTACATTTTTTTGATGGTGGCCCACATCACAACGTTATCATGCATGTGTATGTATCTTTAAATGTAGCGGAAACGTTCATTTTATGAAATAATACCCTTACTGTGTGTGATGAATTCTGATAGTCTGTGTTCTATTCATTTTTGTTGAAAAAAATCCTGAAGGGGCAAAGGGGAACTTTTTGGGGTGATGGACAGGTTCTATATTTTGATGAGAGTGATGGTGGCATGGTGTCTTTGCCAAAAATCATTGAACTCTACCTTGAAATGGTTGTGTTTTATTGCATGTCAATTGGATCTCAGTAGATTTGCAAACCCATAAATCGATTTTTTTTATTGAGAACACCGAATCCTAACCACTAGACCACCAGGGATAAATTGATTTTTTATTGAGATACAATTCACATTTCATAAAATGCACCCTTTTAAAGTGTATACTTCAGTGATTTTTAGTATATTCACAGAGCAACTGCCACCACAGTCCAATTCCAGAACATTTCATCACTCCAAAAAGAAGCCCCGTACCCATTAAGAGTCACTTCCCATCCCCCCAACCCTAGTCCCTGGCAACCACTAATCTACTTTCTGTCTCCATGGATTTGCTGGTATCAGTCTTGTGTGGCTGGGAGAACAGCCTTTGAAGCTAGACCAGTTACTGGGCCTCTCAGGGAGGGGGCACACCACTCGCCACAACTGGGATTTCTCTATTTGGTCCTGGTACTGGGCGGTGAATTCCAGGAGCATCAGAGACACTTGTGGATGACTCACACCATATGTCCCCACCTCCTTCCTACACTGACTCCAGGCCCATTCAGTCCTCTGGAAATGCCCCTTACTCACTCACTCCCCAACCTAGTAAAGGTAGGTAGGGACCATGATGCACCCAGGGAAGGAGTGGAGAACGGACTCTCCAGGGTCAATGTGGCTAAACCCATCACAGAAATGCAAAGACATAAGAAAGGTTCAGAAATGTGTCCAGCAAGGTGGGGGTTGGGAGTGGATATGGAACTGAGGTTGGACAAGAGCAGTAGGTTAACGGGCTGTTACCAGTCTCCTGGAGGACAGGGGACCTGGAGGTGACTTATGCCCCGAGTCCCTGCCTCTTTCATACACCAAGGCTCCACCCAGTACTGCGGAAACACTCTTCACTCCCTTCACCCGCAGTACCTTGGAAAGGTGTGCACAGAGAGACACCTGAGGAAGGGAGAGGGCAAGAAGCAAAGGGTCTGAATCTGCGAGGTCAGTGAGGCAAACCCACCTGGAGACCTCCATAGCTGGCTAATGACTGGCACGAGTTCTGCAATCACCTGGAAACGGGTCTGACACAAGGGCTTTCAAAAGAGACATCGAGTGTTAGCAAGGGCCACCTGGAGAGGTGAGGGGACGGTGGGAAGTCCTGGAGCTTCAGAAGCCCTTTTTCTAGCTCTTATTACCAGGAAGGGAGGTAGGACTCTGGTGGTTTCTAAGGAATGAGAACACACCAGCCATTTATACAATAAAGCTATCATATGTGATTGTCTATAACAGACCCAAGTCTGGAAGGATTCTTATTAACCTGACAATAACCTTCAGGGAAAGGAATTTCACTGCCTACTATATTTTTTACAATTGCATGCTATTAAAAAGATGTATTCTAAATTTATTTTTAATCTATTTTTAAATAGGTGATACATTCACATAAGAAATTTTCCCATTCTTGTCCTCATCTGCAGAGACACCCACTCCCCATGCTATAGGTAAGTAATGTTTCTAATTTTTTAGGTATCCTTCCAGAATTTCTTTATGCATATATAAGTAAATTTATATTCTTTTTTAGAAAGAGAGAGAGAGTACATGTGAGCAGGGGCGGGGAGGGGCACAGAGGGAGAGGAAGAGAGAGAATCTTAAGCAGGCTCCAGGCTGAGTTTAACCAACTAAGCCACTCGGGTGCCCCTATATAAAGATTCTTAATACACCTTTTTTGAGCTCCATCTCCAGGAAGGAAATTTGAATTCAAACCAGTGACCCACCATAAGGGCTCTGGAGATTTCCCATAATCAAACATCCACAGGTGGCTAGTGGAAATGAGGTATAGCCCTCCAAAGGGAAGAAGCCTTTACACATAATAAATATAGAAGAGTCATTGATAAATGCTCTATATTGGGGCCAAGAAATACAATAAGAAGGAAAATTCCCCCAAATCTCTCCACCCGAAAATAGTTAACAGTTCCCATCAATTGAACATTGTTCTGGACCAGTGATGTCCAAGAGCACTTTGTGTGATGATGGAAATGTTTTCTGAACTATTGCAGTAACCGTTAGTCACGTATGTCTATTGAGTGCTTGGAATGTGGCTTGTGCAGTTGAGGACCTGAATCGTTTATATTATTTTAATTAATTTTAACTTAAATCTACATGGCCACACATATCTAGTGCCTGCTATAAGGGACAGCACAGTTCTATCCCTGTTCACTGTGTATGTGTGAGGGGAAGGACGTAAAGAAAGGCTGGGGACACAGGCCACCTGGCATTGCCCAGACGCATAAGTGTGATTACTAATTGATCTAGTAATTCCACTTCTAGGAATTGTCTTAAAAAAATGGTTATGACTTGGGGCGCCTGGGTGGCTCAGTCGTTAAGCATCTGCCTTTGGCTCAGGTCATGATCCCGGGGTCCTGGGATCAAGCCCCGCATCGGGCTCCCTGCTCGGCGGGGGGCCTGCTTCTCCCTCTCCCCTCCCCCTGCTTGTGTTCCCTCTCTCGCTGTGTCTCTCTCTGTCAAATAAATAAAATCTTAAAAAAAAAAAATGGTTATGACTTTGTTCAAAATCTAGCTCTGAGCGTGTTTACTAATGAAAACCTGGAACGTTGTAGGAAAATATATACTGACCTGGCAATATGTTCACAACTGTCTGTTGAGGGAAAGGCAGGTTACAAAGCAGGTTGATCTCATTAAAACATAAATATAAATAGCCTAGAAAGGTGTATTTCAAACTGCTCAGTACATGGCAGGCACTCAACACATTTTTATATGAATGAGTGTGTGTTAATAAGAGTTAGCACTGGGTGGTGGAATTATGAGTGATCTTATATGTTCTTCTGCTCCCTTATTATATTTTCTAACTTTCTATGGTGAACACATATACCTCTGTAATAAGAAAAAAGTATTTACTGAAGAGGGGCATCTGGCTGGCTCAGTCCGAAGAGCATGCGACTCTTGATCTCAGGGTGATGAGTTTGAGCCCTACATTGGGTGTAGCGATTACTAAAAAAAAAAAATAATAATAATAATAAATAAATAAATAAATAACATACTTACTAAAGAAAGAAGTATAATTGCGAAGTCGTAATATTTCAGAGCTGGAAGGAACTTTGGAGACAAGGGCACACACAGCGAGTTAAAGGCAGAAACTCAGGTTTCCCGACTACACACAAACATCTTCTAGAGCCAAGGAGAAAAGTTTGCTGGACTGTGTCCTGTTCTGGGTTATCCTGGCCAGGGCAAACTTTCTCAGTATGGCAAGTCAGGAGTGGATTTAGAGAGGAAAAAGCAAAGAGTATTAATGCTCCTCAACAAGATATAAAACATCACAAGAAAATCTCTCTAACAAGCTATGGGCATCATAATCTTTGCTCTGGCTGGGTCTGCCTCCCCCATGTTGAGCTCTCCATTGTGACTCCAGCAAGACACCCTCCAGGAATCCCTGTCCAGCCAGGTGGGGGAGAGAAGGCTCTGTCCCTTGCAGGAGGAAGTTTCCTGATCATCCCCATGTTTTGGCTCTTCTTCAAAGCCTATCCTTTTTCAAAATTCTTAACGGAATCACTAAGTCTCTACCTCAGATGTCCTTTCTTTTTATTCAGCCTGTACTGTTGGTATTCATGTTCACCTTTGAAACTTTGTTATAAGAAATGATTATTACTACCTCAGAGCTCTTAGTTCTGTGACTCAGTCCACTTTACCTCAGTCCGCTTTATTTGAGTACCAACTAGGGCCAAAGTACTGGTAGATACAGGAATGTACAAAAAGTATTTATCTAAGAGAAGTGAGAACATATACCCACAAAAGACTTCTACAGCAGCTTTATGTGCAATAGCCAAGACCAGTAACAACCCAAAGGCCCATCTACAGGGGAACGGATGAATAAATTGTGACATATGCATTGATTGCTCAGCAATAAAAATATGGACAAAGGACTTAGTAGGCATTTCTCCAAAGAAGATGTGTAAATGGCCAATAGCACACGAAAGATGCTCAACATCACAATCACTGGGGAAAAGAAAGCCAAACCATAGTCAGATACCACCTCAGATCCATTAAGATGGCTACTGTCAAAAAGCCCTAGAGAATTACAAGTGTTGGTAGGAAGGTAAAATGGTACAACCTTTATGGAAAACAACATGGCGGTTTCTCGATTACTTATGTTCACAACAGACAAAAGCTGGAAACAACCCAACTATCTGTTGATGGATGAACATATAAATAAAATGTGGTACATACATACAATGGGATATTATTCAGCCTTGGAAAGGCTGACATGTGCTACAACATGGATGAAACTTAAGGACATTATGATGAGTGAAATAAGCCAGTCACGAAAAGGTAAATACTGTATGATTCCAGACCTAAATGAGGTATCTCAAGTAGTGAGAGGGCACGTGGCTGGTTTAGTTGGTAGAGCATGCAACTCTTGATCTTGGGGTTGTGACTTCAAGCCCCACGTAGGGTGTAGAGGTTACTAAAAAAAAAAAAAAAAAGTAGTCAAGTTCATCAAAACACAAAGTAGAATGGTGGTTACCAGGGGCTGGGGATTGGGAAAAAAGTTGTTTATGAGTATAGAGTTTCAGTTTTGCAAGATGAAGACATTCTGGAGATCTGTTGCACAACAGTGTGAATGTACTTAATATTACTGACTGTACACTTAAGGATGGTTGAGATGGTAAATTTTATGTGTTGCTTTTTAACCACAATTTAAAAAGCTGTTGAGGTAATCAAAAACAGGGAAAGTCTGAGAAACTGTCATAGCCAAGAGGAGCCTAAGGAGACATGAAGGCTAAATGTAATATAGTGTCCTGGATGGGATCCTGGGACACACAAAGATAGTAGGTAGGCTGAGGAAATCTGCATCAACTATGGACTTTAGTGAATAATGACATATCAACATTGGTGCATTAATTGTGACAAATATACCCCACTAATGTAAGAGGTTAACAGTAAGGGAAACTGGGCCTGGGATGTATGGAAATTTTTCTTTTCTTTTCTTTTTTTTAGTACCTTTTGACCACCCATTTTGCCAACCCCACCTCTGGCAACCACCAATCTGTTTTCTGTATTGATGAGTTTGGTTCATTGTTGGTTTGCTTGTGTGTTTTATTTTTTATGTATTTTGAAAGTAATCTCTACACTCAACACGGGGCTCAAACTCACAATCCCGAGATCAAGAGTTGCATGCTTTACCGACTGAGCCAGCCAGGTGCCCCTGTTTCTTTCATTTTTTAGATTCCACATATGAGTGAGATCATTATTTGTCTTTATTTCATGAAGAAATAGAAAATCTGAAAGATTATTAGTCAAGAGATTGGATCCATCATCGAAAAGCTCCAACAAACAAAAGTCTAGGGCTAGATGCCTTCACTGGTGAATACTCCCAAGCATTTAAAGAATTAATTAAAGAATTAATACCAGTTCTTCTCAGATTCCTCCAAAAAACAGAGAAGAGGAGGGAGCACTTCCAAACTCATTTTATGACGCCAACATTACCCTGATACCAAAACCAGACAAGAATGCCACAAGAAGAGAAAAATCGTCAACAAAATATTAACAAACCACATTGAACAATACATGAAAAGGATCCTACATTGTGGGTCAAGTGGGATTTATTCCACGGATGCATATTCTGTATGCAAATCCATCGGTATGATACACCATACTAACAATATGAAGGGTGAAAGTTATAGGATCCCCTAAATAAGTGCAGAAAAAGCATTTGATAAGATTCAACGTCATTTATGATAAAAACTCTCAACAAAGCAGGTATAGAGGGACTGTGCCTTAACATAATAAAGGCCGTGTGTTTATTCAGCCATCAGAAAGAATGAAAGCTTGACATTTGCAAACACATGGATGGAGCTAGAGAGTATAATGCCAAGTGGAATAAGTCAGTCAGAGAAAGACAACTACCATATGATTTCACTCATATGTGGAATTTAAGGAACAAGACAAACAAGCAAAGGGAGAAAAGAGAGAGACAAACCAAGAAACAGACTCTTAACTATAACTGTAGAGAATAAACTGATGGTTACCAGAGGGGAGGTGGGTGGAAGGATGGGGAAAATAGAGATGGGGCTTAAGGAGTGTGCTTGTTGTGGTGAGCCAGGTGATTAAAATGAAAACTCAAGGGGCGCCTGGGTGGCTCAGTTGGCTAAGCGTCTGCCTTTGGCTCAGGTCATGATCCCGGGGTCCTGGGATCGAGCCCCACATAGGGCTTCCTGCTCGGTGGGAAGCGTGCTTCTCCCTCTGCCGCTCCCCCCGACTTGTGTTCAATTCCCCCCCACACAAATAAATAAATAAATCTTTTTTTGTTGTTGTTGTTGTTTTTTAAGATTTTATTTATTTATTTGACAGAGAGAGAGTTAGTGAGAGCAGGAACACAAGCAGGGGGAGTGGGAGAGGGAGAAGCAGACTCCCCGCCGAGCAGGGAGCCCGATGCGGGGCTCGATCCCAGGACCCTGGGATCATGACCTGAGCTGAAGGCAGACGCTTAACGACTGAGCCACCCAGGTGCCCCTAAATAAATAAATCTTAAAAAAATTAAAAAATAAATAAATAAAGGCGATCTGTGACAAGCCCACAGCTAACATCATACGCAACAGTGGAAGCTGAAAGCTTTTCCTCTAAGATCAGGAACAAGACAAGGATGCCCACTCTCGCCACTTTTATTCAACATGGTATTGAAAAGTCCTAGCCAGAGTATTTAGGAAACTCTTTGAATTATCTTCATAATTTTTCTGTAAATCTAAAACTATTCTACCAAATAAGGTCTGTTAAAAAAATAATAATAATTTAGGCTCTGCTCTGGAAGAATGTCTTGGCTGGAGGCATGAACTTGGAGTTGGTCTCCTGGGTTCAAACCTTGGCTGCACCACGACCTGGCTGAGGGCCCTGGAGAGAGTGATGTCACCCTCTTGATGGGACAGTGTCTTTCCTGGAAAGTACCGGGAAATACTAGGACCTACCTCAGGGGGTGCTGTGAAGGCTCCATCCAAAGTGCTCAGTCCACCCTTGACCTGTTGTAGATGCTGCTGTAACTAGAGGAGTTAGAAATCACAGTGGATAAGCCAGTGCTCGAGAGAGTGCATATTGGAGCCAGGCAGTCTGGATTCAAATTCTGGTTCCTTCAGTGTCTATTTATAAATTTGTGGGCCAGGCACTTGGACTGAGCCTCACTTTCCTTAGCTATAAAAAGGGCTGAATAACGCCCACCCACAGGGTGGTAGGGAGGATCGAACGAGCTCGTGCGCAGGGCAAGCGCTGGATCCGTGGGAGCTGCTCGAGTCAAGTAGATGCGCAGTAAGAACCCAGAGGAGGAGCATATAAACCACTTGGGCCTCCAAGGAGGCTGCAGAAAGGGGCCTGCTCTGGCTTCTGGGCTGAGGCTGCTGATGGGCTGCGTTGCAGCGCTCCAAGGTCCCATGTGACTTTCTCCCCCACCCTGCGGGGTCCTCCCAGGTCCCCAGCGTTGGAACAAAGCCTCCGCCTGCTGTTCTGCCTCTGTTCTCTGTCTGAACTCTGATTAGGCCCTTATCTCTGCAGCTCTGCCCTGCTTGGCTGCCTGTCACATTCAATTCCATTCCAGGCCTTTCATCCTGCCCTGCCGGAGTGTCCCTGAGCGTGAGGTTCTGGGACCTGGGGCCTGGTCTCTGTCGTCCTTGATTCCCACAATCCCGAGATCCTGATGGCTGAAGAGAATAAAATGAGATGCGAACTCCCAGGCAGACCTTGATGTAGTTGGATTTCAAGGCACTGAGAAACACTGGCACCCTTCTCCCCCTCAAAAATACCTTCTCTCTCTCTCTGGGCTCCCTCTAGCCCCCCATTCTACCGTTAGAGCTTCATTGCTTTGGCTTAAACAAAACTGGGACCCAGTGCTTGGTAAAAATGCAACTTTCTGTTTGGTCAGAATCCTAGCAAGAAAACAGAAGGCAGACTCAAAAGGGTTTAACTGCAAATTAAAATAAAAGAAGACAGTGACAGGACTATTGACAGTGAAGTGGGCAGGATGGAAGGAGCCAGCAGGGATGGTGAGGCGCGCCAGGGTGTGTGGTGGCAGGCAGCGGGTAGCACCCTAGGGTGGAAGGGCCAAAGGGAGCCTGGTAAAAATGAGCTGTGGAGGACCGAGGCTGTGGAGAGACAGCCACTGGCCAGTGATGTGTAGCTCCCCTGCCCTCAGCTCTCCCCGCAGTCCCGCCCACTGGCCGGCCACTCCCCAACCCCGCCCTGGAAGCCAGAGGGTAAGGGAGGCCCCAAGGGGCCAGAGTCCCAGGGACAGAGAGGGATAAAAAATGGATGTGGGCTGAGGGTAGAGGAGCGAAGCGGGAACAACAGGCCTTGAGGAGTGGTGTGTTGGAGTCTTATCAGTCACGGACAGTTCAGCATATACGATGGCATCAGATCCTTTAATAGACCGAGGGGTAAGAGACCAGGGTCCTGAAGATGTCGGGGGGAAAAAAAAGAGCGTCAGTGGCAGGGAAAGGATACCTCCCCCCCCCACCCCAAGAAGACAAACCTTGCCTTTTCCCTATGTAGTTCTAGAATTTCCCTATGTCCATAAGCTGCTCCTGAGGATGGCAATCCGGATGGATGGGACACCGCTGTTTCCGGGTCCGAGTAGGTAGGGGTGGTGCTGAGGAGGACTGTGGGCCATTAAGTCCCTCCCCTGTCTCAGCCGTCCTTTTAGCTCCTGAACAAGCCTTTGTCATCGCAAGACTGCGGGACTGCGGGGAGCCTAAAAGAGGCCAAGGTGAGCAGTGATCCTGTGATCCTGTGATCACCTGGGGGTGGGGGGTGATCTGGGCGATATCCTTGACCGTAGGAGCCCCCTCACCGGGCCCACCCTGGGACCCGTGGGCCACACTGTGGGAACTGCAGCGATTTGGATAGGTGGTCTTCAAATCTGGATCTGGGCCGGAAGGCAAATGGGATCAGTGGCTAAGGCTGTGTGAGGGCAGCAAAGAAGGGGCACAGGGACAGAGGAAGGGGGCCCGAGCACGGAATGATGCTCCTTTGGGGATGAGAAGGGTCAGGGGTCATCAGGGGCCTCAGCATTCCAAGTAGGATTCAGGGAGCAGGAGTAGGGGCATCACCAGCGAGCTTGCTGGAAATAAAAAAGCTCAGGCCACACCCCACGCCTACTGAATCAGGATTTGCATTTTCACAGATCCCTATGTGCTTCTCATGTTTCCTCCAGTTTGAGAAACCCTGTTCTAGCCCGCCCTGCTCAGGTGAGCCTGCTGCTCATTTCCCCTTAGTGCAGCTGAGCTCTTTTCCCTCAAGCCTTTTTCCCTCAGCAAGTCATTCAACAAACACTGAATGACTAGTCCGTGCCTGGCACTGGAGATACAGAAATTAGTAGTGGGCAGAGAAGCAGCTAGGAAACTGCAACCCATTGTGGAAAATGCTACAATAAGGATACGGTGTGGCAGGTGGAGGAGGACCCCCAACCTGTGTGCTGTGTGTGTGTGTGGCCAGGGAATGCTTCTGGGAGCTGTGGCCCTCCACCCTGCTGCAGACCTCAGCACGACTCACTCGGCCCCAGATCCTCCTCCTCTCTGTCTTTCACTGTTTGTGTGTTCAGTTTCAATTCATTATCTAAGTTGTGCTCCTCTTGTTTCCTCCCGTTCTAACCCCGAGTACGCCCTAAATTCGAAATGTGAGAGGATGAACGAATGGGTGGATGAGATGGTACTGATTATAAGTACCCTAGGTAACAGTGAGACCCACTCCACTTTCCTATCATCCACATACCTGCTCTGCAGACCCCCTTATCTATCTCGTCCTGTCTGTATATGGTTTTTGAAATGTGTTTATTTCCTCAGTTGCATAGAAGGTGGTTAAAAAGCACATGTGTAAGCCAGGGCTCAAATCCTGGCTTCATTATTTACTAGGTCAGTGACTTTGGGCATGTTTCTTTATCTCTCTTGCCTCCGTTTCCCTACCTGCCACGTGGGGATAACAGGAGTACTACCCTCATAGGGTTACCAGGGGGCGGGTGTTGCATGAGTTATCCGTAAAGCGCCTAGGACAGTGCCTGGCACTTGATAAGTGCCATGAAAGAGTTTGCTCTTCACGAGAACTTGCTCTGTGCTGGGCCTGTGATTCCTTTGCCTGGTCTCAGGTAATTAGGGAAGCCAAGAGTGTCCTCTGTGAATGGCACACAGTGGGAGGCTGGTCTTTCCCACACACACACATCAGAGAGTCGGAGCTGGAGGAGAAAGGTCTTTGTCCCCAGCAGGTGGTGGCTGGGCTGTGGGCTTGCCTGGAGCCATCACAGTCTGGTACCTGCTTTCACGGGAACTAGCAAGACCTTCTTCTGTCGTTCTCTTCGGGGCTCTGTGATTAGATTCTCTTGTCAGGGATCTCCCCGCCCTCCTCCTCTTTGAAGCGCCTGGGGCTGGTGGCCTTTCCACTTGCTCTCACTGCTAACTGGAAGTCAGCTGGCTCTGGCAGGCAGATGGTGATACCCAGGCTTGGCTGGCATCGAAGCTAATTTGTAGAGTTCATATGTTCATATTTAGTGAACTCTGAAGGCCAGAGGGCTACTGTTTTTAACGTGGGCATCCTCTGGGCCTTGACTGGATCTGTTTCTTCTAAGTCAGTGGAGCTCCCAGCTGCCTCCTGCTCATCCAGTGGACTGGGAGTCAGAACATGCCCCTTGACATCTGAGCCTGAGCTGTGCTGTGTGGAGGGCCTTCTTACTCTGGGCCAGTTCAAAGACATTTGACTGATTCTGTGGCTCTGAGATGTTCTTGGAAATTTGGGGGGCTTTTGTGCCATGGATTTCTGGCCACACTGCCCCCTATATGGAGGGAACAGGACAGGTTTCTGCCTTCCAGCCCAGAGCCCAAGTGAGCAGAAGGATGCACTCCATTTCGGGGAGCAAGAGGGCAAGCAGTGCCCTTGCCCAATCCGGGACCTCTCGGAGGAGCTGTTGAAACGGCTGCCCAACTGGAAGTCGGGGGTGGAGGAAGCTGAGACTGTCACTTTCAGGGGCTGACTGTGGGGTCGCAGTACAATGTAAAGTTTTGGTAATGCTGGTGCTTTTGGTTTTTTTTTAAGATTTTATTTTTAAGTAATCTCTGTACCCCAGTGTGGGGCTCAAACTCATAACCCCGAAATCAAGAGTTGAATGCTCTACCCACTAAGCCAGCCAGGCGCCCCTGGACTTTTTAGTAACTGCCAGGAGATGTTGTCAACTGAGACAGTTGTCACCTCCAGCACCCGACACACAGCATTGGCTTAGTCATGTGGGTAATCGGCACCCGGCTGACCTTGACTCCTTTGATATACCATTCCATGAAGGAGCAGTAACGCCGCAGCCTATCCTGTCCTTAACAGAAGACTCTTGGGAGTTTCCTTTTCTCTTTAATTTTTTTTTAAAGATTTTATTTGTTTATTTGAGAGAGAGAATGAGAGAGAGTGAGAGAGCACATGAGAGGGGGGAGGGTCAGAGGGAGAAGCAGACTCCCTGCTGAGCAGGGAGCCTGATGCGGGACTCGATCCCTGGACTCCAGGATCATGACCTGAGCCGAAGGCAGCCGCTTAACCAACTGAGCCACCCAGGTGCCCCTCTCTTTATTTTTTTTTATTTAAAGATTTTATTTATTTATTTGACAGAGAGGGAACACAAGCAGGGGGAGCAGGAGAGGGAGAAGCAGGCTTCTCGCTGAGCAGGGAGCCCGATGTGGGGCTCGATCCCAGGATCCCGGGATCACAACCCGAGCCGAAGGCAGACGCTTAACGACTGAGCCACCCAGGCGCCCCTCCTTTTCTCCTTAAAACCTTTTTATTTTGAAATAATTTCAATTTCAATTTCACAGAAAAGCTGCAAACATAGTATACGTATAAAGAATTTCTGTATACCCTTCACCCAGATTCACTGTTCACATTTTGCTGCATTTGTTTGCTGTCTCTTTCTGTTTGTGTGTGTGCACATATGAATATGCAGAATTTTTTTCTGAACCACTAGAAACTAAGTTGTAGTTACATTTACCTCATAATACTTCAATATGTATTTCCTTAGAACATACATGTTTTGTTGCATAACCACAATATAATTTTAAATTCAGAAACATTAACATAGTATTGATTTAATACTATAATCTACAGGTTGTATTCCAATTTCACCAATTTCCAGTAATGTATTTTCCAGCCATTTTTTCCCCATCCAGGATCTAATCTAGGATAAACATTACATTTTGTTGTCCGTTAACTAAAAGTCTCTAGAATGATTCCTTTTTTTTTTTTTTAAGATTTTATTTATTTATTTGACAGAGAGAGAGAGGGAACACAAGCAGGGGGAGTGGGAGAGGGAGAAGCAGGCCTCCCGCAGAGCAGGGAGTCCGATGCGGGGCTTGATCCTAGGACCCTGGGATCATGACCTGAGTCGAAGGCAGGCGCTTAACGGCTGAGCCACCCAGGCGCCCCTCTAGAATGGTTCCTTGATCTTTCTTTGTGTTTCAAGTCCTCAGGAATTTTCTAAATGAAAAACATTCTGAAAGCATTCTTTGGGCAGTACCGACTCTAAATGCTAGCTCAAAAAAAAAAAAAAAAAGTCCTTTTCAGTTCTTGCCTTTGAAGCCTCAAGACAGGTGGGTTTGACAACAATCTATTTTGGTCATGCCTGGCCATTTTTGGCGTATCCATCTACACTGGTCTCAAATGATCCTAGGATTTGCTCTTGGGTACACAGTAGATGCTTAATAAGTACTTGCTGATTTGCCAGGAGAGATTGTGGATTTTACTACTGGATCAAATAACCCAAATGACATTCCAGGAAGATTTTGCTGATGCAG
Organism: Mirounga angustirostris; assembly: GCF_029215605.1. Lineage (NCBI taxonomy): Eukaryota > Metazoa > Chordata > Mammalia > Carnivora > Phocidae > Mirounga > Mirounga angustirostris. Next base: position 16,707,786 of record NW_026991724.1, on the reverse strand, counting down.
ATAGGGAGACAAAGGGTTGGCCCTTCCAGAGGTGAATACCAGGGGCAATAATCCAAGGACAACAGGCAAGCTTGGAGTTCTTTATCTTTCTATTACATAGTGCACTTAGATTCTCCTTCTCCTCAAATTCCCCAGCACGAGAGTCAGGAAGCTCCAGTGCAGGTTGTTAAATCCACCCACTGGAGGGAGTGAAACACGGTGCTGTCACGATCCTCCAGACTTTTTTGACCTCTTGCCTGGGATCTGTCACTTTGGATCCTCTCTGCAGGAAGGACAGAGGACAGAGCTTTGAAGTCAACCTGTTTGCAGTAGCCAGCCTCCAAGATGTCTCCAACCTTCCTCCCTCGGTGTCTTCCCTCTTCCCCTTGGTTGCTACCCTCCCTCAGGAATCAGGGCTGGCCTATGTGGACAGTAGAATTTGGTGAAAGCAACAGTGTCTGACTTCTGAGGCTAAGTCATAAAAGATAATGCAGCTTCCACCTTGGTCTCTTGGTTAGCTGGTGTTAGAGGAAGACTGCTACTTTGAGGACACTCAGGCATTCCTGTGGGGGAGCCCGTGTGGAAAGGGACTGGGGCCCCAGCCAAGAGCCAGCTCTACCTTGTCAGATGCGAGCGAGCCATCCTAGAAATGGATCTCCAGCTCCGGCCAAGCCTTCAGAGGATTTCCACATTGACCAGCATCTGACTGCAACCTCGTGAAAGACCTGGACCCAGATCCTCCTATTCGAGTTACTCCCAAGTTCCGGACCCACAGCAACTATGAGATGTAGTAAACGATTACTGTTATTTGAAGCCTGAAGCTTTGGGATAATTTTGTATGCAGGAATAGATAGATCATTGTCACATTATTCCGTTGAAAACTATAAAGGTGCATAGGACCTGACAATTCCATTTCTAGATATATACTCAAGAGAATTGAAAACATATATCCAACAAAAACTTGTATAGCGTGTTCAATGCAGCATGATTCACAATAGCCAAAAAGTGGAAAGAACCCAAATGGTCACCATCTGATGCATGGATAAATGAAATGTATATCCACACAATGGAGTATTATTCGACCATAAAAAGAAATGAAGTACAGATACATGCTACACCATGGATGAACCTTGAAAACGTCAGGCTAAGTGAAAGAAGCCCCTCCCAAAAGACCACATAATGATTCATTTATATGAAGTGTCCATGATAGGCAAATCGATAGAGACGGAGAGTGAATTAGTGGTTGCTGGGCTGGGGGGGTATGGGAGAATGAGAGGTAACTGTTACTGGGTACAAGGTTTCTTGTCGGGGTGATGAAAATGTTCTAAAACTGATTGTGGTGATGGTCACAACTCTGAATATACTCAGAGCCATTGAATTGTACACTTTAAATGGGTGGATTGTATGGTGTGTGAATTATATCTCAACAAAGCTGTTACAAGTGGCAGTATGATAGCCAATGAGGTTTATCGCAGGTGCGATTATTGCTAATTAAAGAGACAGACTATACAGGGGACTTCAGAGGAGTTTTGTTCCTGTTCTTTCTAAGATATTAGTGTCTCTTTATTGGGCTCTTGGCAAAGGTCTTAAGAGAATCACCTGGCTAGAAGGTGGGAAAGAACAGCTGGAACTGAGGGTCACTTGGGTGGCTCAGTCATTAAGCGTCTGCCTTCGGCTCAGGTCATGATCCCAGGGTCCTGGGACCAAGCCCCGCATCAGGCTCCCTGCTCAGCGGGAAGCCTGCTTCTCCCTCTCCCACTCCCCCTGCTTGTGATCCCTTTCTCTCTATGTCTCTCTCTGTCAAATAAATAAATAAAATCTTAAAAAAAAAAAAAAGCTGGAACTGAAAATGAGGAGCAAAGGGGATGGTCTGCTAAAATAATTAAAGAATAATTCTAAACTTCCAAATGCTAAATAGTCAGAATCACAAATTGTAATCCTGACAAGATTAGACTTTGGGGAGGAAATTAATAATAGAACCCGGATTCTTCATTAAGTCCTGGTGGGAATGTGATGTTTCCACCCCCGAAAAATGACAGTCAACCATTGTCAAGTGCAGAGTTTCTCCTCCATCTGCTGGAGCTTTAGCTGAGATGTTAAGCCCAGTTTTTTGTTTTGTTTTGTTTTGTTTTGTTCTGTTTTTAATCAGCCCAGCTCACTGATGTTTTAACCCAGTGAGCTAAAAAAAAAATTCTGAGCTTTTTTTTTTTTTTAAGTAATCTCTACACCCAATGTGGGGCTCGAACTCATCACGCTGCGATCAAGCGTCACATGCTCTACCGACTCAGCTGGCCAGGTGCCCCTCAGAACGTCTATTCTGAACTCTATTAAGTTACACATTAGAAGTGGTCACTGCCTCTCCCATTTGGCATATGCATACCAATTTGTTGGACTCCAGAAAGTTTTGTGATCATTATTCTTTAAAACAAAATTTGACTATACTTATTCCTGTCTTCTTTTTCAAAATGTTCTTCAGAAATAATTCTTTATTTTTCAAAATTAGCTTTTATAATTTTAGACACCAAGGATAATCAAGAGGACCTGTAATTATTTAGTGTAGATAAAGAAGCACGCGGGGCACCTGGGTGGCTCAGTCAGTTAAGCGTCTGCCTTTGGCTCAGGTCATGATCCCAGGGTCCTGGGAAGGAGCCCCGCGTGGGGCTCCCTGTTCAGCGGGGAGTCTGTTTCTCCCTCTTCCTTTGCCCCTCCCCCACCATGCTCGCTGGAGGGTGCACTCTCTTTCTCTCTCTCAAATATAAAAAAAATCTTTAAAAAAAAAATAAAGGAGCAAGCAATTAAGATTTGTTTTTTAAAGACATGGTATTTAAACTAAATTTGTAGCCCCCTTTTACAGATGAGGAAAGTGAGACCTAGGGACATTTCATGACTTGCTCAAGTTGTTATGGGTAATACGTATCTTTTTTTTTTTTTAAAGATTTTATTTATTTATTTGACAGAGAGAGAGATAGTGAGAGCAGGAACACAAGCAGGGGGAGTGGGAGAGGGAGAAGCAGACTTCCCGCCGAACAGGGAGCCCGATGTGGGACTCGATCCCAGGACCCTGGGATCATGACCTGAGCCGAAGGCAGACGCTTAATGATTGAGCCACCCAGGTGCCCCGGTAATACGTATCTTAACTGGGATTCACAATCTAGAGTTCTCACTGCTATTCCATGTTGCCTTTACTGACATGCATTGGGACGAAGTAAAAGGGATTCAGTATTTTATGAATGGCACCCATGCTGACCACACTCCACCATGAAGTATCAGAGCTGAGATTTAATCATTCCATCCAATTGAAACCATGAATACATAATCCATTAATGTACATTATAACCCATGTAACAAAATATACTCCAATTCTTGTCTTTTTCAGCCTCCTTAGTTCTTAGTCTCTTATGTTCAAGTGAAGAAATGTAAGATCATTTTAGTTGATGAATTTTTACCCTGGGATCTAGAAGTTTGTAGAACTCCTGTTTATAAAACTGCTCAATGAATGTGCCAGGAGTTTAGGCAGATCCCTCCTTTGGCTCTTATTACTGTTGCCAGTAAGCTTTTTACATTTATATATGAAAAAATGCCTTCTCATCATCAAAGTATGTTAGGGGATTTCTTTTGATGGGCTGGGGGAGTGGCCGGGGAGACTTTAAAGAGGTTCTTAAAGATGTTCAGGGCTGGTACTAGGGTAAGGCGAGTGCAAAATTTAAGGGAGTGCCAAAAACCACAGTAATCAAGATAAATGCCATTTTAATGGAATGTTTTTTAAAATCAAGAGTAAGGCAGAAAGATCCGTGACCAATGAAACACCAACATTTTAAGTAAAGACAGGGCCCAGCGTGGGTGGGGCCAGGCCGGAGATGGCAGATGATGTGAATTACACAAGAGCACTGTCACACTGTCTTATTTGAAATTTTAATACTTTGTTCATCATAGAGCTTATTCACGTTAATTTCTTTTTAAGGAAAAATGTTGCAGTCAAATGTTCTTTATCTTGAGTTCTGAGATTTTTGGCGCCCTCTTCAATTTGGCACTTGAGGCTCGTGCTCCTCCTGCCTCGCCCCGGCCCTAGCCCTGCACGTGCATGACTCTTTCCCAGGGAAAGCTGGAAAGAAGTTCCCACACCACGCGCCCCAGACATGCCCGGCTTTGGTGAGCCGAGCAACACGTGTCTCAGGAAAAGTTCTTTCCCAGGGATCACTGGTGGTGAGAGGAAGCTCTTCTCTGCTCTCTCTGTTTTGACACGTTTACCTGTTTATGGGGCACATCTGGCAGCCTCTGGCTGGTGAGCAACTTCCCAGGTGGAGTCATGGAGTCAGCTGACCCCACGGACCAATGGGAAGGGAACCTTTCTGCTGAGTCTGCACATTCCCTAGCTGAAAAGTAAGATTTCTGAAAAGTGTTAATGAAGGCCCAGAGGACTAAAAGTACATATTACACACTTAATAATACTGGTCAAGTTGAATTAAACTTGTCTTTTGTGTAACCTGAATGCCCGCAAATGCTCCATGTTTCTGAGGTTACTTTCCCTCTAACATCCAAATGAGAGGCTTGGAGGTGTGTGCATGATTGCAGAAACTTTGGGGTGCTCCCATGTCGAAAGAAGGACAGTTTGCATCATCTCTGTTCTCAATTTCTGCTGCCATGATTCTCCATCTCTGCTGGACTTCTTGCCCCTCTAGCTGTGGTCCTCTCTGGGCGAAGCTTTTTGCCCCGACAGACGCTTTTCTCCCCCTGCTCCCCAAGGCAGCAGTAACCAGGCTTTTTGTGAAGCAGACTTTTCCTGAAGTCTTGTGGGAACCAGAAAAGGGCACGATAGCATTTAAAAGTAAATAAAGACATTTATGGATAAACAAGATCTAAGACAACTCATGGACAGCAGATCTGCACTTTAAGAAATGCTAAAGGAAGTTTTTTTCAGAGCAAAAAGAAATCATACCAGGTAGAAATTTGGATCTTCAGGAAGAATGAAGAACACCAGAAATAGCACATATAAGAATAAATATAAGAAACCAGTTTTTTCTCCATTTCTTAAAATACTTATGAATGTTTAAAGCAAATATAATATATAATTATATATAATATATAATTTCCACGGTGACCACTTCTTAAAAATGCAAAGAAGATGGGCGCCTGGGTGGCTCAGTCGTTAAGCGTCTGCCTTCGGCTCAGGTCATGATCCCAGGGTCCTGGGATCGAGTCCCACATCGGGCTCCCTGTTCGGCGGGAAGCCTGCTTCTCCCTCTCCCACTCCCCCTGCTTCTGTTCCTGCTCTCGCTGTCTCTCTCTCTGTCAAATAAATAAATAAAATCTTTAAAAAAAAAATGCAAAGAAGATAACAAAAAAGCTAATTGATAGATTAGAGTAGACTTCTAAAATATATTCAGTTAACCCAAAAAGAAGGCAGGAGAGGAGGAACAGAGAAACAAAAAAATAGTAGATAAAGAGAAAAAAATAGTAAAATGGTAGACCAACATTCAACCGTATCAGTAATTACATTAAAGGTTACTAGTCTAAAGCACTTCAATTAAAAAGCAGAATCTGTCAGAATAGATTAAAAAAAAAAAAATGGCCCAACAGTAGTCTTTGAGAGACAGAGAGTTTGCAGGAAGTGGATGTGAAAAGATGTAGTATGCAGACAATAAATATAAGAAAGTTGAAGTAGCTAAATTCATATCAAATGAAGTAGATTTTAAGATGGAGACTGTCATCGGAGATAAAAATAGAAGCCTCACAATAATAAATATCACCAGGAAGGTATAATAAGCATACATAACAGTTTCAAAATACACAAAGGAAAAACTAACAGAATGACAGAATTAAAGGGAGAAATACACAAATTCACTATCATAGTTGGATGTTTTAACATCACTCTCTCAGCAATTATAAAAAACAACTAGACTGGGCGCCTGGGTGGCTCAGTCTTTAAGCGTCTGCCTTCAGTTTAGGTCATGATCCCAGGGTCCTGGGATCGAGCCCCGCATCAGGCTCCCTGCTTGGCAGGAAGCCTGCTTCTCCCTCTCCCGCTCCCCTTGTTTGTGTTCCCTCTCTTTCTGTGTCTCTCTCTGTCAAATAAATAAAATCTTAAAATAAAAAATAACTAGACAAAAATCAGTAAAGACAAAAGATTTAAACAACACTTTCAGCTACCTTGATCTAATTAATATTTACAGAACAAAGCACCCACCACCAGAATACACATTACTTTCAAGTTCAAGTGCCCTTGATATATTTACCAAGGTAGTTCATATTCTGAGTGATAAAACAAATCCCAATAAATTGAAAAAGGCTAAAATCATATAGAGTAAATTACCTAACCACCATGGAGTTAAATTACAAATCAATAACAACATGTGGAACACCCCAAACACTTGGAAATTAAACAGCACAGTTCTACATGACAAATAGTCCAATAAATCTCAGAGAATATTAGGAAATATTTTGAACTGAATGATTGCAAAAATAGAACATACCAAACTTTGCAAATGAAACAAACACAGTTTGTTCTTAGAGACATATTTATAGCTGTAAAACCTAATATTGGAAAAAAAAGGCCTATGTTTCACTTTCAGAAGCTAGGAAAAGAAGAGCAAAGTAAACCTAAAGTAAATGATAGAAAGGAAATAATAAAGAGAAGAACAGAAATTGTAAAATAGAAAACAGATAAACAATAAATAAATTTAACAAAGTCAAAAGTTGGTTATTTGAAAAGATAACAAAATTAATTAACCCTAACCAGACTGACCACCTTTTCCCTGCCCCCTAGTAAAGAGAAGAGACAAACCACCAATATCAGGAACAAAAGAAGTCGTATCAGTACACTAATGATATGAAAAGGCTATTAAAAGAATGTTGTAAGCAACTTTATGCCAATAAATTAGACAATGTAGATGAAATGGACAAATTCCTTGAAAATTACATCTTACCCAAACTGACATAAGATAAAATAGAAAATCTGAATGTCCCTTTTATTAGTAAGTAAATTGGATCCATTATCGGGGCGCCTGGGTGGCTCAGTCGTTGAGCATCTGCCTTCGGCTCAGGTCATGATCCCGGGGTCCTGGGATCGAGCCCCGCATCAGGCTCCCTGCTCCACGGGAGCCCTGCTTCTCCCTCTCCCCATCCCCCTGCTAGTGTCTTTTCTCGCAGTGTCTTTCTCTGTCAAATAAATAAATAAAAAATCTTAAAAAAAAGAGGGAGAGGGAGGAGAAAGGGAGGAAGGAAGGAAGTTAAAAATCAATATCTCTTATGAACATAGATGCAAAAATTCCTAACAAAATGTTAACAAATAAAATCGGCTATATATAAAAAGGATAATACATCATAACCTGTGGGATTTATCTCAGGAATGCAAAGCTGGTTGAACATTGGAAAATCAATGTAATGCACCATATTAACAGAAAAAAGGAAAAAAAGAAAGATAATCTCAGGTAGAAAAAAAGACATTTTTGATACCGTTCATGACAAAAGCTCTCAGCAAATTATGAATAGAAAAGAACTTCCTCAATGTGAAAAAGGGTACCTATGAAAAATCTAGAGCTAATGTCATATTTAATGGTGAAATAATGATTGTTTTCCCCCTAAGCTTATGAGCAAGGCAAATACACTCTCACCTTTTGTATTCAACATTGTATTGGAGATCTTAGTGCAATAACACAAGAGACATAAAAATTGGAAAGTAAAAAGTAGAAGAAGTTCTATTTGAGGATGACATGATTGTTTATGTAGAAATCCTAAAAGGGGCACCTGGTTGGCTCAGTCAGTAAACTATGTGACTCTTGATCTTAGGGTTTAAGTTTGAGCCCCACTTTGGGTGTAGAGATTACTTAAAAAAATAAAATCTTTTTTTTTTTTAAAGATTTTATTTATTTATTTGACAGAGAGAGACACAGCGAGAGAGGGAACACAAGCAGGGGGAGCAGGAGAGGGAGAAGCAGGCTCCTCGCTGAGCAGGGAGCCCGATGCAGGGCTTGATCCCAGGACCCTGGGATCATGACCTGAGCTGAAGGCAAACGCTTAACGACTGAGCCACCCAGGCGCCCCTAAAAAAAATAAAATCTTAAAAAAAAATACTAAGCGATCTACAACAGAGCTAATAAATGGGAGTTAGCAACTTCACAGGATGCAGGGTTATTATTTTAAAAATCAATTTTAATTTTGTATATCAGCAGCAAACAATTGGAAAAATGAAATTAAAAAAAATAATTCCACTTAACAGTAGTATCAAAAAACAAAATGCTCATGTAAGTGAGTTTAACAAAAGACAAGTTCTGTACACCGAAAACTGCCAATCATTGCTGAGAGAAATTCAAGAAGACCTAATAAAAGTAGATATATGCTGTGTCAGAGCTTGGAAGACTTAGTATTATTAGTTTGTCAATTCCACCCATATTGATATGTAGATTCAAGAAAGTCTCCATAATCCTAGCCAACTTCTTTTTTTAATTTTTATTTATTTATTTTTTTAAAAGATTTTATTTATTTATTTGACAGAGAGAGAGCGAGAGCAGGAACACAAGCAGGGGGAGTGGGAGAGGGAGAAGCAGGCTTCCCACTGAGCAGGGAGCCCGATGTGGGACTCGATCCCAGGACCCTGGGATCATGACCTGAGCCGAAGGCAGACGCTTAACAACTGAGCCACCCAGGCACCCCTTTCTTCTTTTTTTTTTTTAAGATTTATTTGAGAGAGAAAGCATGAGCAGGGGGAGGGGCAGAGGGAGAGAGGAAGCAGACTCCTCGCTGAGCAGGGAGCCCAACAAGAAGGGGCTCGATCCCACAACCCTGACATCATGACCTGAGCCAAAACCAAGAGTCAGAAGCTTAACTGCCTGACCCACACTGGCACCCCTAGCCAACTTCTTTTTTAAATGACAAATTGAAAAAAAAAAAGACAAATTGATTCTAAAATTTATGTGGAGGACCTAGAATATCTATCCAAAGCAATACTGAAAGAAAAAAAAAAAAAGAATATTTAGGACTCATACTACTTCAAGATTTACTGTAAAGCTACAGCAATCAAGACAGTGGGATTCTATCATAAGGATTGACCAGTAGGTTAATGGAACAGAGTAGAGTTCAGAAATACACTTAAATGGTCATTTAATTTTTGACAGAAGTACCGAAGCAATCTAATAGGGAAAGTCTTTGCAACAAATGATGCTGGATATCCATAAGAAGAAAGAAAACTTCAATCATTATCTTGTACTATATACAAAAATTAATATGTGATGGATCATACAGCTAAATGTAGAAACTAAAATTATAAAACTTCTATAAGAAAACCTAGGACAACATCTTCACGACTTAATGATAAGCAAAGATTTTTTTTTTTTTAAGACATTCAAGAAAATGAATAGGCAGGCCATAGACTGGGAGACATTATTTGTAAAGAAAGCAGTTATTTGACCAAGGATTGACATTTAGAACTTAGAAAGAACTCCTATAATTAAAGAGCAAAAAAGACCAACAACCCTATAAGAAATGGCTAAAATTTGAACAGACGCTTCACAAAGGAAGATAGATGAATGGCCAAGGAGCACTTGAAAATGTGCTCAATATCACCAATTATCAGAAAAATGCAAATTAAAACAAGGTACTGCTACATCCCCACCAGAATAGCTTCAATTAAAAAGACTGACAACAGCAAATGTGAGCAAGGGCAGTGAACAATATTAACTTTCCTATTTTGCTAGTGGGAATGTAAAATCACATAATCACTTTGAAATAAAGGTCTGGGAGTTTCGTATGAAACTAAACATACCCCTATGACCCAGCAATTTTGGTTTTAGGTATTTACCCAAGAGAAATGAAAGCATATGTCTACAAAAAGACTAGTATGAGAATGGTAATAACATTTTTCTTTATAAAGCCCCAAACTGGAAACATCCCAGATGTCAGTCAACAAGAGGATATATAAACAAATTGTGGTATATTCACACAGTGAATGGAAACAAACTACTTATTCATGCAACACCATGAATGAATTTCAAAAATATTATGCCTAGTGAAAGAAGCCCTAGACAAAAGAGTACATACTGTATGATTACATTTACATGAAGTTCTAAAGCAAACAGAACTCATCGATGGTGAAAAAAAAATGAGAACACTGTGGTTGGGGGGGGATTGACTGAAGGGGAACAGGGGAACTTTCTGGATGATAATACTTAATATTTTGATAGGGGTTTGGGTTATACAGATATATGCATTTCAGAAACTCATTGAATAATGCTGTTAACATGAATGCATTTCACTTTGTATAAATTTTCCCTCAAAGAATAAATAGTAAATTTTTGTCAATGATGGATATACTGAAATGTTTGGGGTGAAATGTAATGAAAGTGCACCTTACACTGAAATACATCAAAAGATGGCTTTGTCAATGGGTGAAGGGATAGATAAGTGATAAAGCAAATATAGTACAATATTACATTTTTTAGTACCATATTAATTTAGAATATAAGTGGTTCCTATATAGGATGTTCACTATACAATTATTTAAATTTTCTATGTTTGAAACATTTCCAACTAAACTGTTGGGGGATAAAAGTGAATTCCAGACAGGTCCAAATACGTCTGTAGCAGCACTATTTGTAATGGCCCCCAAATGGAAAAAATTTCTACGCCCATCACTAGTAGAAGGGATAAATCAATAGCATTATCATCATATAATGGAATAGTCTGTAGCCATGAGGCTGTAAGACGGACGACTCTATGCAGCGGTGTGGATGACCCTCACAAAAACAATGTGAAAGGAAAGAAGTCAGATGCCAAAAGGCACAACTCATTTGTATAAGGTACAAAAACAGGCAAAACTAGTTCATGCTGTTCGAAGTCAGGATAGCAGTTGCCCTTGGGTGGGGTCATGACCGAAAGAGAACATGACGGGGGCTCCAGGAGTGCCTGACTTGAGTGTGGGTTATATGGATGTGTGAAAATTCACCCAGTGGTGCACACTGCCCTCCATATCTGTTATTACTTCAACAGAAGGTTAAAGAAGTTGGTGTTAGACCTCACTGCTCTTAAAACAGGTTCAGCCTAGCCCCGCCTCTGGGAATTCTGTGCTGGCCATCTTTCTCCCATCGCTTTTCTCCCATTTCCCAGGCTCTGACATGCCTGTCTTCCTCACCTGCCAGGGAAAAACTCAGTGCAGAGGAATTTCATTCTCAACCCCTTCCCTAGTCTAGGCTCCGAGATGGAGCCAACTGGAAAAGGCTCATTAACGACTGACTTTATCTGAATCAAGGAGCCAAGCAGCCCCAAGATAAATTCCTTCGCTTCCTGGCAACAATTGCTGGAGGCATTTTTTAAAAGCAAAATTTGTTTTCCCTCTACAGTGGCGTCTGCAGCTTCCCCTTCTGCCACCTTCAGTTTATCCCTTCCATCCTCTTCTCTTTATTTTTATTTTTTAATAAAGATTTTATTTATTTATTTGAGAGAGAGCGAGCGAGAGTGAGAGAGAGCGCAAGCCAGGGTGGGGAGGGGCAGACAGAGAGGGCTAGCAGACTCCCCGCTGAGCAGGGAGCCTGCTGCGGGGCTCCATCTGGGGACTCCAGGATCATGACCTGAATGGCTGAGCCACCCAGATGCCTCCCCTTTTTTTCTTCACCCTCCCCCCGCTTTAAAGTGGTAGTGGCAACTTACTCTCTGCCAAATCTGGGAAACAGTGAGTTGCCTTAGAGATTGTTCTGGTGCTTAAGCACAGGACCAATGTTTCCTTGGCTGGTGAGTCAACCCCCAGACTCCAGCAAAGTCGGGTGTAGGGGTGGGGGTGGTCGACTGGAGGAGGGGAAGGAGAGGCGTGGGGCGGGGAGGGGAGCGGGGTACAGAATAATAATGGGAACCAATCCCTGTTCTTTCCAACCTTGCCATCGGTTGAGAAGTCTAGATAAATACACATCTAAACAAAACAAGAGAACTATTTAAACATTTCTTCTTTTTATCTAATGGGTCAATTTTCAGTCCTGTTGTTACTTGACCAATCAGAAGCATCTGACACAACTGATCTCTCCCTCTTCCTTGAACCACTTCTGGGTTCCTTTCTTACCTCCCTGTCTGTTCCTTCTTAGTCTCCAGTTGGTTCTTCCTCATTTGTTTTTTTAAGAATTATTTATTGGGGCACCTGGATGACTCAGATGGTTGAGTGTCTGCCTTTGGCTCAGGTCATGATCCCGCGGTCCTGGGATCGAGCCCCGCATCAGGCTCCTGGCTCGGCGGGGAGTCTGCTTCTCCCTCTCCCTCTGCCTCTCCCCCTGCTCTTGCTTTCTCTCTCTCTGTATCTCTGTGTCTCAAATGAATAAATAAAATCTTTTAAAAAGATTATTTTTGAGAGAGAGAGAGCCAGAGCAAGCAGGGAGAGGGAGAGAGGGAGAGAAGCAGACTCCCTGCTCAGCAGGGAGCCCAACCAGGGGTTCGATCCCAGGACACTGAGATCCTGACCTGAGCTAAAATCAAGAGTTGGACGCTCAACCAACTGAGCCACCCAGGCACCCCCCTCCTCATCTTTTTGACCTTTAAATGTTAGAGTGCCCCAGGGCATGGTCCTTAGACCTCATCTCCTTAGCTTCTTTGACTCTCTGGATGATTTCACTCAATACTGTGGCTTAAAAAATACCATCCACACCCCAGTGACTTCCATATTTGTGTTTCCAGCCAGAGCTCTCCCCTGAACTTCACAAATGTTTATTGAACCACCTACTCACTTAGATCTTGAATTAGGCATTTCAAACTTATCATATCCAATACTGAGCTCCTGATATCCCTCCTTCAAACCTGTCTCTCCACCCTTATCTCAATAAATCTTCCATCTTCCAGATGCTTAGGCCAAAAACTTGGGTGTCACTCCTGACTCCCCTCTTTCTCTCACTTCCCATTGTCAATGTGTCAGGAAACCCTACTGACGTAACTTCAGAATACATCCAGAATCTGACCCCGACACCACTGCCCTCTGTCCAAGCCTCCATCATTTCTCACTTGGATTATTAATAGCCTCCCAACCTTGTCCCCCTTCAGCCTGCTCTCAACACGACCACCAGAGGGACGCTGTTAAAATGCAAATCTTCTCAGAACCCTCTGGTGGCTTCCCATTTCACTCTGAATGAGCGCCAACCCCTTGACCATGACCTGCAAGGCTCTGGAGTCCAGCGTCTTCTCCTTCCCTCTCTCACCTCATGTGCAACTGCTCTTCCCTCACTTGTTCTACTCCAGCCACACTGGCCTCCTTGCCATTCCTTGAACATACCAAGCACACTCCTGCCTCTGTGCCTTCACCGTTGCCTTTCCATTTCAAATGCCCTTCCCCCACATGGCTCACTCTCGTCTACAGATCTTAAATCTGGTAATACTTTCTCAGTAAGGCCTACCCTTACCGCCCTGCCTAAAACTGTACACTTTCTCAGATATTCTCAATCTCCTTTCTCTGCCTTATTTCTCTCTTTAGCACTTACTGTCACCTACTATACATATAGTTTCATGTATTTATATTCTTCTTTAAAGTAAGCTCTTTGCCCCTGTGGGGCTCGAACACATGACCCCAAGATCAAGAGTCGCTTGCTCTAGCAACTTGAGCCAGCCAGGTGACCTCTGTATTCTTTAGTATCTGTCCTCCCTCCCTCCACTAGAATGTAGTGTCCGTGAAGGTAGGGATTTTTTTATCTGTTTTGTTTGCTGCTGAGTCTTCTAGAACAGGCCTGGCCTATATAGGTGTTTAATATTTGCTGCATGAATGAGTGATTATTTCAGAGTGGCCTGAGAGGTGCTAACAGGTAAGAGGAAGTAAGTCAGGTTAGGGAAGGCTAGAGAGGGCTGCAGACATCTGGAAGGGGATGGAATTTTCTTCAGTCTTTGGAGAATGGAGAGTCCTCAGAAAGAGGAGAACAAAGCGAAAACTATTGGCATATAGTGCTGAAGAGCACTGGTTTTGGAGTCAGCTGGCTTGGGTCCAAGCTGGCTCAGTCACTTACTAGCTATAGACAAGCTAGTCTACTTCTCTGGGTCCCGGTTTCTACGCCTGTAATACAGAGATTCTTCTCTGGGTCTCAGTTTCTATATTTATAAGAGATTACCATCGCACCTACCTCATAGGGTTGCTTGGGTTGTTTTAGAATCTAATAACATAAATAATGTTTCGCAAGGGCAGGGTACTTAGGAAGACTTTGTTCAAAAAGTGCTACTTATTGTGTAAAGCTTAGAGTACCTATGAGCTAAGACTTCACGTCAAGGGTATTGTAGAATGTCTCAAACAGGCGACAGAGAGATGGAACGAATTGGGCTTGAGCTTAAGGCGCAAAAGAAACAGCCCCTCATGTTGTAACAGATTCTCTGTCAGAACTATCAGTCCCTGGACTCAACCAGCTGGGATGAACCTAATGCCTGTCCCGCGTTAGTTAAGATGGCGCTGCTCGCAAGCAAAAAGGGAATCAGAATTAGGCACAAATGTGGCATAAGGCCTCTGCTGGGGGACCAAACAGCTCCCGGCTGCCTGTCGCTGATGCAATCAGAGCAGAGAGAAGTGATTCACTCCGATCCTGTCATCGAACTCAGGATTTTGCCAAGTGCAGGTTTTGGGGTTGGTTGGTGGATTATTTTTTCCCTTCCTGAATTGAAAGAGTAACTTTGTGTTTCAAAAAGGGACTTTATGCAGAGAAATTCTGTGGTGAGAGCTCGCTGGGCTCGATGTGGGATGAACCAGCTTTGCTTATGTCTGGGGAGAGAATGAAATCTAGTGCCCCTCTTTTTTTTCCCTCCCACCCAGTAAAGATGCAGAGCTGAAAGGTGTCTTTCAGAAGAGCTGGAGACAAGGGAGTTGACTTGTAGGTAAGAGGACGCTGTACAGGAGGCCAAAGAAGTGGCTTCTTGTTTGTTCGCATAGGTTTGTGGCAAGGAGGTCTGTGAAGCCCTCCCCAGAGTACCCGGGATTAAACAGAACAAATAAGACCTCTATTTGTTCATCTCTACCCTGGATTTAGACGATGCTTTATGGCCAGGGTTATTGGGATCAGCTGAAACCCAGGCTGATGTTTATTCCCGGGATTGCGAAGAAAGACAAATACCTCTCTGTCCTTCCTTTTTCCAGGCCAAGAGGGCAGGAGACACTTTCAATCAAGCAGGCAGGCAGTGAAGAATTATTTTTTAGGTGCCCACTGTGTCCCCAATGCTGAGCCACCTAAATATAAATAGAAAACGTACAAAATTCCAGCTCCAGCCCTCAAGACACATAAAACCCAGCTTGCAGCAGGAGGCCTGGTGGGCAAAACAAATTCAAGAGAAACTGTTAACAAACAGCAGTGTGAGGTAGTAAGAATTAACCTTACAAGACGTAAGAGAGGAGGGAGATGAGTGGGAGTGGGGGGCTCTTGGATAAAGTTCATAAGACAATAAGCAGCATGGCGACAGAAAGCCTATGTGTTTTGTTCTCTGCTGTAGCCTGGCACTTAGCATACTGCCTGGCACAGAGTGGGCATTCAGTAAGTGTTTGAGGAATGAATGCAGAAGGAGGGGCATGATATTGAGGATAAATAGGTGAAGAGGGAGGAGGGCATTCCAGCATGAGGAAAGGCCCAGAGAAATGGTCGGGTGTCTTGGTGAGACTGGTTTAACCACAGTGAAGGGTGTGTAGTGAGGAGTAGCGGGAAATTAGGTTACATATGGGGCCAGGTGGGGGAGGCTGGAAAACCAGGCAGAGAAATTTGGAGATGACTATTCCTTCACTCCTTCATCAAGCTTTTACTGAGCCTGGTCCATGTGCTAGGCAAGAGAAAGTAGGGGGGATATAAAGATGCATGAAAAGGTATTCCATCTGTTGGGATAGGTGGAATATCTGCACTTCATTATTTTAACTGTGATAGTCATGGAATGGATGAAATATTTTGACAGTCTAGTCACAGTTTGGTTGCAAGAAATCCAGGCATGTCAGTCTTGCTCAATTCAACTGAGACTCTGTTAAAAGGTATATTAGACATCCAAGGCTGGGAAGTGGACTTCAAGAGGGACGGGAAGGGGCTCAGCCTGGTAGACGGGGCTGCTTCTCCTCCCTTCCTCTCCCTCTGCATTGCCTCATGGATGGGCTCTCACCTCTGCCCCTTTACGTATGTTCCATTCCCATGCTTCCCTCTCTTACTAGAATTTTACTTGGTACAAGCTTGACACCCTAATACCACAATACCGCCCTGCTTCAGGGCCAGCCATCTGCATCTCCTCTTTGAGCCCATTAGGTCAGACTTTGGAGGAAACAGAAGCTGATTGGCTCAGGTCAGTCTACCGCTGGGTACTCCTGGGTCAGGTGATCACTCAGAGCCAATCAGCTGTGGTCAGAAGGCAAATCATGTGATTAAAACATGGCGGCCTAAGCCTACCAGGAACTGCAGGTAAAGGACAATGTCAAAGTAGGGGTACAGTTGGGAGGGCAGTGACAGACAAGCCTAATTCTTGCTGGTTAGCAATGTAGGGAGTAAATCAATTCAGCTGGTGGAGGTGGTAAAGGGAGAAGGCTATGAGACATAAGCAGAGCCTGATTTAAAGGTCTGACTTAGTCCTTAGTGGT
The DNA here is from genome assembly GCF_029215605.1 of Mirounga angustirostris. Taxonomy (NCBI): domain Eukaryota; kingdom Metazoa; phylum Chordata; class Mammalia; order Carnivora; family Phocidae; genus Mirounga; species Mirounga angustirostris. Next base: position 16,691,273 of record NW_026991724.1, on the reverse strand, counting down.
TGGGGGGGGATGGGGGATGGAAAAGACTTCCCAGTTAGGGAGGAAAGCGGTTTTAAAGCAGCTAGACTGGGGTGCCTGCCTGGGTCAGTAGGTTAAGCGTCAGCCTTTAGCTCGGGTCATGATCCCAGGGACCTGGGGTCAGGTCTCGCATGGGGCTCCCTGCTCAGTGGGGAGTCTGCTTCTGCCTCTGCCCCCCCACTCGTGATCTCTCACTCTCAAATAGATAAATAAAATCTTAAAAAGAAATTAAAAAATAAAGCAGTTAGACTGGCTGCAGTCCATAGGAAGAATTGGAAAAGTCAGAAACTGAAGGGACCCAGACCATCAAGAAAACTTTTGCCTGAGGACACCTGGGTGGCTCAATCAGTTAAGCATCCAACTCTTAGTCTCTGCTCAGGCCTGATCTCAGGGTTGTGCGTTTAAGCCCCACATTGGGCTCCATGCTCGGTGTGGAGCCTATTTTAAAAAAAGAACAGAAAAGAAAACTTTTGCCTGATCTGGAATGGAGCAGTTTAGAGATAAGGATTTTTTTTTTTTAAGTAGCCTAAATTTTTTTTTTTTTTTAGGGCAGAGTCTCCTTCTCATTTATTGCCATAACCCTTCCTCATAGCTAGGCTCAGAGAAGAAATGCACGACACATTTGTCAGAATGAATTGAATTCCCCTAAAATCCAGACAAACCACTGAACATACTGCTAATTTGTATTCTGTTAGAGACAGAACCAGGACCAGGAACACACAACAACAACAAAAATAAAAATATGACTTTTCTGATTCCTGATGCAGGGCTCGGGTCACCGAATGCAGGCTTGGGGGGAAACCAAAATGCAGCAGAAGGAGTCTGGGCCGCGCTGGCTGCAGAGGGCTAGATGAACAGATAGCACTGTGCCCAGTGGCCCAGAGGCAGATCAAAGCCGGCTTCCCCATAACAGGCAGCAAGCGTGGTAGGAATCTGGGGGACCTCTCGCCCAGTCCCCCACCCATGCTCACAGGTGGAACGCCACGCCATTAGTGGTCACACCTTTGAGCACCGCCAGTATACAGGCATTTGTGACTGATCTTTTCTGGTCTAGTGTGTAGCTCTGTCCAGAGAGGCGCAGCTGTGATCGCAGTGAGCCGTAGGATTTCTGGCCAGACCACTGGGATTCGCAGCCCAGGTCTGCCACTCGGACAAGTTGCCTAACTACTTAACTACTTTGTGTCTCGGTTTCCTCATTTGTAAAACAGGAATAATAAACTCTCTTAGAGGGTCGATGAGAGGATTCAACGAGATAATATCTGCAAAGCAATTAAAACAGTGCCTGGCGCATTGCAAGCAAACACAATTACTGTAATTGGTACCAAAAAAAAAAAAAAAAATGCAGAGAAGAGCTTTCCAGCCTGGAGGGCCCTGGAGCTCATTTCAACCCACATAACCCATCTATTAGTGCTATTATTGGCTATGACTTGGACCTGCCTGACATCCATCCCTCCTTTCTTCTGGGAACAGATCCCTGATTGGTCTAGGAACAGCCATAGAAACTAAGCCAGGCCAATCAGAACTCTTCCCTGGAAATTTTCTGACTGCATCTTCCAATGGGTAGAAAAGAGATTAACCACCACTGCTCACCACCCATCCTTTTCCCCCTCTTTTGGGGTTCAGATAGTAAAACTGTGAGCCCAGAGTTGCCTTTGCTCCTCTTTTCCTCCCTTTTTCCTCCATGTGCAGAAGCTGAGAATAAAGGTGATTTGCAAAGAGAAGCTGGAACAGAGTCCTGGCTGGGGCAGAGCCCAAGTCTCTCTGAATCCAATTGACCCTGGACCCAGGCCTCCACTCCTACTGGTCTGCGTTAGATTACAGAACCTTTTAAATCAGTCAGTTCTCTCTCTCCCCTACCCCACCTCCCTCCACCGTCTGCCTCTCTTGCACTCTCATTCTGTCTTCCTCCTTAAACTGCTTTAGATTACATTTCTGTTACTTGCAACTAGAATTTGTGCTTGAGGGTCAGTTCAGGAGGAAAACATTTTCTTTTATATATAAAAAGAATGACAGCCCTTTTAAGTTTCATGTCAAAATAATGTAGATTCTTACTGTCTACATTACTTTGTTTTTTAATGAAGAACATCAGTGAAGGGCTGTCTGGGTGGCTCAGCCAGTTAAGCTCCCTCTCCCTCTGCCCCTCCCCCCGACTTGTGCCTTTTCTCTCTCTCTCTCTCTCTCTCTCTCTCTCTCTCTCTCTCTCTCTCGCTGTTTCTTTCTCAAATAAATAAATAAAATCCTTAAAAAAAAATCAGTAAGAAAATTGATGGTGCTTTATAGCCATTAAAATGTTCCTATCTTGGACCATTTGAAAAAGAGCAACCTAGGGGCAAATTTATTTATTTATTTAAAAAGATTTTATCTATGGGGCGCCTGGGTGGCTCAGTCGTTAAGCGGCTGCCTTCGGCTCAGGTCATGATCCCGGGGTCCTGGGATCGAGCCCCGCATCAGGCTCCCTGCTCCACGGGAAGCCCGTTTCTCCCTCTTCCACTCCCCCTGCTTGTGTTCCCTCTCTCACTGTCAAATAAATAATAAAATATTTTTTTTAAAAAAAGATTTTATCTTATTTGAGAGAGAGCAAGAGAGCACGTAGGAGCAGGGGTGGAGTGGGGAGAGAGGGAGAGGGAGAAACAGACTCCCCTCTCAGAACAGGGCCCCATGTGGGGCTGATCCCAGGACCCTGAGATCATGACCTGAGCCAAAGTCAAATGCCTAACCGACTGAGCCACCCAGGCACCCCTAGGGGCAACTTTTTAAAGTTTTGTCATAAATTTTTAAGCTCTTCAGAGGTTTGAGTGAATTTGCACCAAGGGCTGCAAACCCCAGTGCTGTAAGCTAATATCAATGAGTGAAGTTGATGGATGTGTGTCAGACAGGAGGGAGTGATGGGGACCATGGCAAAGTGGCAAGTGCTTGGCCCCTCTAAGGGAAGCTGCTACCACTCAGCCCCAGCCCATTATTTCCATGTGTGCATGTGGGCACAGAGTTGCCAGATCCTACGGTGGTTAAGGGATTCCAGACGTTTGGAATGTTCAGTGTGAAATTCTAAACTTTGAACATTGGCTATGAGTTTGATTTAAAAAAGAAAAAAAAATGGGTGTCTAGGTCGGGTGAAAAACTGTCCTGGTTTGCCCGGGACTAAGGAGTTTTCTGGGATGTGGGACTTCTATTGCAAATCAGGACAAGTTGGTCACCCTATGTGGTGGCCACAGGGAACTCGTGTGAGATTTCTGCCTCTCGCACTCTCACTTCACCTGCCAACAGTCCAGTGAGGCAGCTAAGCAAGGAACATATGTCCTCCAGATCCCCATCCCCACAACCCAAGGAGGGAGATGCATTGTTATTCCCACTCTAGAGAGACTCACAAGCCCGTACAACGAGTGTGAGACAGAGAGTCTGTCTCTGAGGCATTCCCTCAGCTCTGTGGGTGGGCCTGGCTTTATGTGGTCAGTAAGATTCAGGCTTCTCCCTGCTACGTCCAGCAGCCTCTCCATGGCTGTCAGAACCTTCTCTCTCCTTGGAGAGGGCAAGGCCTTCTAGGCAGCCAGGAGATACAGGGGTTTTTCCCTTAATTCCTCTTCTTTAGGCTGAAAGGCTACATTTACAATTACATTCCATACAGTGAACTTGGACCTGGTCTACTTTTCTGAATGTGGAAACTAAAGGCACAGTGTAGGGAGGTGACTTGCCTAAAGCGCACAGCACACCGACCACAGAGACTCACCTCCGTGGCTTGCTTGCCAGCTCGGTACCTGTCTCTCTCTCTCAGGGAAAGGGAAGGGGACCGACGTTTGCCAACTGCCTCCCCGTGCTGGGACCCAGGCTGGGCACTCAGGAGCCTTCCTGAGGCCCAAAAAAATCCTAAGGGAAGGACTGGAGTCCTGGGCCCGAGCCCTTTCCAGGCCACCACCCTGCCAATCCAGGCGTGCCAGGAGGGCGTTTGGAATTGCCAGCTTGTCATTGCACAAAGGGAGGGGTGTACAGCTCAGAAGAGAGTGAAATAATAAGGGTCACAAATAGGCTCCCTCCACACAGTGCTCAGCAGGTGTCGGTGGCTCTGTGGGAGGGTCCCAGGGAGAGACAGGTCCACCCCCTCGTGAAATCGTTCTCTGATGAGATGATGCATGTTAAGTGAACTATAAACTTTTAAGAGCACATTCCTTACCCACTCATAAACATTAGGAATCATTCCCTTTGGGAAAGCTAATGTTCTTGAGGCAACAGAGTGTACTACCAGCCTAGAGGGGGCCCCACTAGGATTTCCTCGCGACAAGAAGACAATTCTTGTAAGAGAGCCAAAAGTAGAAGGAAAGTGAGGTTTGGATTCTCTTTGTGACTTTAGCTCTTACACCTAGATGTCACGGACCCTTTTTAACAGGGGCAGAAAGCCAGCGTTACCTCAAAGTTAGAAGCAGGAAGTTAGTGTTTTGTTAGATGTGAGTTCAAATCCCACCTCTGCTGCTTATCTGATGGATGATGTGGGACACAGGCTACTCAAACACGCTTGCCCTCAGATTTCCCCGCTGAGAGTAAGCTGGCAAGACCAGATCACGGGGCTATTGTCAGGATTAAAAAGGAGATGATACCCCCTCTCCATATGACCCTGTAATACCACTCCTATATATTGATCAATGAGAAATGAAAATGTATGTTCACACAAAAACCTGTATATGAAAGTCTATGGAAATTCTGATAATTGCCCCTAACTGCAAACAACCCTAATGTCCTTCAGTTGATGAATGGTTAGGCAAACTGGTACATCCATACAGTGGAACATAAGTCTGCTAAGTGAAAGGAGTTAGACACAAAAAATTACATATGGCATGATCCATTTACATGACATTCTGGAAAAAGCAAAACTCTCAGGACAGAGAGCATAGCAGTGGTTGCTAGGGGCTGGAGATGGGGGTGGAGGATGGCCAGAGAGGGGCATGAGAGAATTTGTTCTGTATCTGGATTGTGGTACTGGCTACACGACTGTGTGCATTTGTCCTGTCTCATGCAAGCTGACTTTTTAAAAATGAGAAAACAAAGGAAAAGGGCCCACGTCATCCAGTTCCTCCCCGGAAGAAAACACCTATGGACTCGTTGTCACTGAAGCGTTGGTAACGATGTGTTCTCTCCAGCATTTTTACTTTTGTGGAAAGGGCCTGCAAATTCTGTAGAGAAGGAAGGGGGACAGGGTGTGTGTCTGTGTGTTTGTATTTATTTGTCTATGTAGAAAGAAACTCTGAAAAGATACACAAGAAGCTAATAACAACAGTCAGTATGGGGGTGCTGGAGGAACTGGGCAGATGGGGACCCCGTAGGAGGAAGACTTAAAAATAACTTCTCTGTGTGTTTGTGTATGTAATACATTCACATGGTTCAGAAATTATATAATAATATTATATATAATGTTTATTATAACCCTTATATAATTTCTGAACCATGTGAATGTATTACACATACACACATTACATTATTTTTAAAAATCAAAAAGATTTACAAGGCAGAGAAATGCTTACTGCCTGGGCATGACTCTCCCCTGGTGGAATCTGTGAGGGGGTGGTATTCTGTGGCAGCCACATCACATGAGCGTTGCTTACTTGGCCCTGCCCCACCTACCCTGCTAATAACCCCAAGGCCAGACTTGGCTCCCTGAGTAGGTGGGCTCCTGTTCTCTGGAGGGAGCAGAACCGTGAACACCCTCCTTCTCCTCCAGGTATCGCCCTCGTGTGCCTCCCCATGGCTTAAATTCCTTTTAGTCTTTCACCCTACAACTGGGATAGGCTTTCACCTAGAGTTGCTCCCCAAAGGTGTTCCCATAGGCCTAAAGTCATACTTTGGTGTAAATGTCTGATATCCGACTCAGACTCTCTCCCAGGCACAGATTTTGGAAGAGGGCAAGCAGACCACCTGTATTTTGGGTGTGCAGCCCACGGCAGGACCCCGGGCACCTGAAATAGAGGACAGTGGAAAGGCAGCACTTAGAGACTTCTCAGTCTCGTCTGGTGTGGACCTCGGTGCGCGCTGTGGGGAAGGCAGAGTACTGGGGGCCCGCCACGGTTCAGGCAGCAAGCTCTGGAGTCCAGCTGGAACTTGAAGCTTACCTCTCCCTCTTCCTAGCTGTGAGCCCTCGGTCAAGTCGTTAGCCCCCCTGTGCCTCAGTTTCCTCCTTTTTGAAATGAGAATACTGCTCCCACCTGTGTTGAATGGGTAGCTATGAAGGTGTGACCAGAGGTGGCACTGGGAAAGACGTACCCTAGATACTCAGCACCCAGGAGCCCTTCTCAGCCAGGGCTGCCTGGGCCAACTCAAGGCCACACGTGCGGTTCAGGGGACAGGGTGACAGACACAGGGGCAGCGACATGGAACAATACCGAGAACGAAAGCAGGGTGGTGGGGCTGACTCACTGGATGACTCATTTCCTTGCCCAGGGATGTTCTGAGCATCCACGGAGAACCGCTCCTCACCCTCCTCACACCCTCTGTTCCCTTTTTGCGGGAAAGGCCCAGAGAAGATCGCCCTGCCCCTAGGATGGCCAGACCTTCCCCCTTCTACCCAGGACCAAAGGAGAGGGTGGCCAGCTAGAAAATCCTTTTTCAACCTACAAAGTAACAGTCCCAACACAATGCATTTTGAGACAGAACAGTTTTTGCCCTGGAATACAGGAGAGAATCGAGACTCATTTTGCCCTTTTCCAGATTATCACAGGGATCCCTGAACCCCATAGAACATTAGGGAAACACAGAAAAGTGTAAGGAAGCTGAGAAAGTCACCCATAATCCTGCCATTTAGGTTCAGTCATAGCGATGAGTTTGGTATTTTTCCATTCTGTTTTTTTCCCCCCTCTGCATTTTTTTTTTCATCATACAGTCAAGTTTATATTGTTTACATCAGCACTACCAAAAAGGAATATGTGAACCACAAATGTGAGCCACACGTGTCATTTTAAATGTTTTGGTAGACTCGTTAAAGAAAAATGAACACACAGAGGTAAAATTACTTTTAACAGTATATTTTATTTCACACAGTAGACCCAAGCTATAATTGTTTCCTCATGTACTCACTATTAAAATTATTTTTTTAAGTTTATTTTTTTTAGTAATTTCCACCCCATGTGGGGCTTGAACTCACGACCCTGAGATCAAGAGTTGCACACTCCACTGACTGAGCCAGCCAGGCGCCCCTCACTACTAAAATTATTAATGAGATACTTCACAATTTCTTTGAGTCTTTGAAGTCTTTCTTTTTCTCCACTGTAGCATATCTCAATTCAGACTAGCCACATGGGGCTTGTGGCTACTATACTGGACAGCACAGCTCTTTACAATTTCTACTTTGCTTTTGTTCTTGTTTAAATTATATCCTAGGGGCCCCTGGTGGCTCAGTCAGTTAGGCGTCTGCCTTTGGCTCAGGTCATGATCCCGGGGTCCTAGGATCAAGACCCGGGTCAGGCTCTTTGCTCAGCGGGGAGCCTGTTTCTCCCTCTCCCTCTGCTTGCTGCTCTGCCCACTTGTGCACTCTCTCTCTCTGTCAAATAAATAAATCTTAAACTTAAAAAAAAAAATAAATTATATCCTAGGTATTTCCTCATATCATAAAATATCTTTTTTCCCCATAAAATATCTTTTGACAAAAATGACTTTCAAGAGTAGAAATAACATGTATTTACTACCTAATTCCAAAGGTAAGATATTTATTTCTGTTTTGCTTTTGTTTTGTGTCTCCTCACTCAGGGACAATTTGTGTTAGCCATCTGATATAATTACCTCTAGACTGGTTTCTCGGCAGACATTCTGAATTCAGCAAAGATTGGATGCATACAGTATGTTCTGTTGCACAAACCACTCTTTTAACGTGATGACACATTGTGAACATACCAACAGTGAAAAAGTATCACCTTTGAGCCTCTGCAGAGAGCCAGGCATGTTCAAACACCTGCTCTCATATCCGTGGTGGGAGGGGGAGCATTTCCATCCCCAGTTCTCAAAAGTGGAAATGGGGGCTCAGAAAAGAAAGGTGGTTTTCACTATTGCAAAGTTGGGGTTTCACCCAGATCTTCCGATTTCATCTCCAGAGCCTTTCATTTTACCATATGGACTCCTTCTGGACGGAGGCAGGCAGGGGACCCAAGACATGCCAAAAAAGCAATTTACAAATTAACTTTTGGAGTAGGAGTCTCAGTAACTTGGGACTGCCTCTCCACATAGGTTTGCCTCATCACCTCCATAATCCCCCCGCACATGCGCACGGATCTGCCACTTTCTTGGGGACACCCTTACCCCCCCCGCCAGGTTTCTCATTCTCTGTAACTTCTAAGAGAGAATCCCGAGAGTCTCTGTAAGTCGTTTCTCGTCATCAGTCCTACTGACATGGGGGGGCTCTTCTGTGCCTTTTAGGTGGTTGGCAGTGTCCCCGACCTGTGCCCATAGATGCCAGTGGCGCCACCCCCACCCCCACTGCAGAAGTGTCTGCAGATCTTGCCAAATGTCCCTGGGGGTGAGGGGGCGTGAAGACTGCCCCTGTTTGAGAACCATTGCTCTAAGTATTAACAGATGGAAGAGTCTTTCCTAAGCCAGTCATTTGATGTGACCCAGAGTGCAGGTAAGGCGCTTACTTCCCCTATGGCCTGCCGTGCTCACAGAGAAAGGAATCCTTTCTCTCCCCCAGTTAGTCTCCAGTATCTGCATCTAATAAGCACTCAGCAGATGTGTGCACCATGAAGGATGCTGGTATTCTGTCGGGTGGTACCTTATATTAGGCTTTTCAGGACTGAGCTAAATGCACCTGATATATGTCCCAGATGATAGTGCCCTTTGCAAATCCTTTCTTCCTGGAGTTCTATGCCTTTCTGATCCTGATATTCAATCTCTTATTTTCCTAGGCCAGAGAGAATGATACGCAGTCTTAGCATTTACGTTCCTGACCATCATGATTACATTTGGATTGTGTACATATGTCCCATGCTCGATTGACAAATATTTTTACTTTTTTCTGTTTTTTAAAAATGATTTATTTATTAGAGAGACGGAAAGAGAGCACGCACAAGCAGGGGGAAGGGCAGAGGGACAAGCAGACTCCCGTTGAACGAGGATCCCGATGCGGGGCTCAGTCCCAGGACCCTGAGATCATGACCCGAATTAAAGGCAGATGTTTAACCAACTGAGCCACCCAGGTGCCCCCGGATTGACAAATATTTCTATTAGGCAAATAAACAAGTTTTAGCATTTGCGTCAAATGACATCTTTTGAGCATACCATAGTCAGCTGTATTTCTAATTTGGGACATTTAGATTGTTTCCAAATTTTCTCATTTTAAATAACACTGTAGTGAACATCTTTGGGTCTATATCTCTGCTTTACATTTTTTTTTTTAAATAAAAAAAATCAATACCCCAAGTATGAACTACAAAAGAACAAATCCCTTCCTATTCAGCACATAGACTCCTTTTGTTGAGTTTTACATCTGGAAACTCCTTCTCTGTTTCAGAAAACAAATTTCCAACATTAACTGAGCTAATAAAATTCCATTAAATTCAGCTCAGGTTGGCCTCCATCTTTGTGAATATAAGTAGAGTAGTGGTTTTGTAGACAAACTTGTCTGTCACTTTAACTTTTTTTTTTTTTTAAGATTTTATTTATTTATTTGACAGAGAGAGACACAGTGAGAGAGGGAACACAAACAGGGGAAATAGGAGAGGGAGAAGCAGGCTTCCTGCAAAGCAGGGAGGCCGACGCAGGGCTCGATCCCAGGACGCTGGGATCATGACCTGAGCCCAAGGCAGATGCTTAACCAACTGAGCCAGCCAGGTACCCCTCACTTTAACTTTTGAGCCTTAATTTCCTCCTCCATTAAACAGGAGTAGCAATAATAGGAGCTTCAGAGAGTTTTTCATGGATTGAGTGAGATAATGCATGCAGAGTTCTTAGCACCTATTAAAAACAATTTAAAAATTTATAGTAAAATGTTAATGGTAGAATCTAGGTGGTGGGTATATGAGTGTTCCCTGTGAAATCCTTTCAACTCATGTATATGTTTGAAAGTTTTTATAATAAGGTGTTAGGAAAGACAACTTCATAAATAAATGTTAGTTGGTCTTAACAATTATTTACTAAAGAGAAAATGGGGTAAATCTTAGCAAAAGTCAGGTCCAATGGAAACACATCATACTGAGCTTGAAATGTGGAATCTGCTCCTTGGGTACCACATCAAATGTATTTCGCTCTGCCTTGAGTGTAGAAGAGTATGACCAGAATTTGAGTGAGTGCTGGAAAGGACTGTTGCTTTTTATTTTACCATCTGGTCTCAGAATATAAACCACAGTGTGGGGATAGCATATGCTATAGGAGTGATTTTTTTTTCAAGTTTAAGAGATTAAAATATATATAGTTTGTTTTGCGAAGTGACTTTGAGACATTTAAAAAACATCTGTTTCAGAGTCAAACACATCTGGATTAGAATCTTCTGTCAACTGCTTAGTAGTTGTGTGACATTTAGGTAAGATACCTCTCCTCGCTGGGCCTCTGTCTCCTCACCTGTGGCCCAGGCACGGTGACAGGACATCCCTCACAGGAGTGAGGAGTGAGTGAGAGCATGTAAAGGGCTCATGCTGGCCTTGGCCCGGAGTTAGGCGACTACCCAGTGTCGTTTCCTCCTTTCTAAGGGGCAACACAGTTTGTTTTGCCAGTGAATTATTCAGAACATGGCTTTGCTAATTTAACCCAAGGTGATTTTTCTGTTAGGAAGGTCACCCAGGGCTCAGGATCCTGAGCTGCCCACAGGCCAGTGTTTGAAAAACTCAGCATATTGTTGTTGCAGTTTCCTCCTATTCAGAGCCACTGCACGTGGTGACTAGCTTTATGATTCACTGAGATCCCTCCCAGAAATTTCACTTTGACCTTAAATGTGTGAAAATTCCATTCCTGGCAAGTGAAGCACATTGCTTTGGGGAAGAGAGCTGAACATATTTTGTGTTTTGAATCCTGCTATTGGTTAACATCAGAGGACCCCAAATCTGTGCTGTCATTGGCAGGCGACGGGCTTGCTCTAACAAATTATGAAATGCCCTGCCCGTGTGTTTCCTGAGGTTTCAGAATACACCCGTTTTCCCATCCTTCACCACGGGCAACGCAAAATACATCCCAAATCACACTCACTATATTCTGCAACAATGTGGCCATGACCAGCATCACCATCCCGTTGGCATAGGAGAGAGAGAAAGAGGAGGGTTGGTGCTGGTCCCTCTGGAGCCTTAGTGCCAAGGAAAGGAGTCCCCACCCTCCAACCTGATGCGGCCCTTGTCAGAGCATGTGACCTGGAAGCACAGAGTAGGCCCGGGCTCTCCTCCGGAGCTGAGTGCTCTTGTGCGGGGCACAGCCTTGTGGACTCTGGGGACAAAGTGGAGTTCAGAGTTAGGTGTTCTGCTGTGAATCTAGTCCCAGACACTTACCAGTGACCCTGAGCCAGTGTTTTCTCATTTGACTATAATGCCAGTTTCATGTGATTGTTTGAAAGGTTTAATGAGAGAGAAAGAGCACAAGCAGGGGGAGCGGCAGGCAGAGGGAGAAGCAGGCTCCCCACTGAGCAAGGAGCCCAATGCGGGGCTCGATCCCAGGACCCTGGGATCATGACCTGAGCCGAAGGCAGACGCTTAACCAGCTGAGCCAACCAGACGTCCCAGAGATAGAATATTTTAAAACTGTGTGTGTTTGAATAAACATAAAAGAAAATGCCTGGAAAGACACTGAACTATTAAAAGTGGTTAGAATTTAGGGGCAGAATTGCAAGGCCCCCTTTTTTGTTTTTTATTTATTCATTCATTCATTCATTCATTCTTTATTTTTTTAAGTAAGCTCCATGCCCAGCATGGAGCTCAACACAGGGCTTAAACTCACAACCCTGAGATCACGACCTGAGCTGAGATCAAGAGTCAGCCACGTGCCCCTGTTTATTAGTTTACTACTTTTTACATAGCAATATTATTTGGGAATGATTTAAGATTTACAGAAGACATGCAAAATAGCACAGAGTTTTCTTACACTCCTTACCCTGTTTCCCCTCTTGTTAACATCTTGCATGACCATGGAACATGTGACAGAACTAAGAAACAGAACTAAGAAACCTATGTTGGCACATTGCTACTGTTAAATTGTGGACTTCATTCAGACTTCACTGGTTTTTCCATTAATACGTTTTTCCGTTTTGGGATCCAGCACCCACTTTGCATTTACCTGTATCACTTTTGAATTTATATATAATATATTTATATACCTACATAACAAATATATATTTCCTATATTTGAGAATAACAAAAGACTGTACATATTATATTATTATCTATTTTATATATTAATTATATATTATAGTATATAATATATTATTATATATTCTTTAGTTGTTTCTGAATGTAAGGGAAAAAGGAGATCAAGAGATTGGAGAATGGGGACGTCTGGGTGGCTCAGTCCATTAAACATCTGCCTTCGATTCGGGTCACGATCCTAGGGTCCTGGGATCAAGCCCCACATTGGGCTCCCCGCTCAGCAGGGAGCCTGCTTCTCCCTCTCCTGCTCCCCCCTGCTTGTGCTCTCTCTCTCTCTCTCTCAAATAAATAAATAAAATCTTTAAAAACAAAAGAGAGCGATTGGAGAATGACTGCAATGAATATCTATGTAACTTTGAGCCATGTGATCCCCCTCTAGACCTTTGGTTTCCTCATCTATCAAATGAACGGGTAGGGTAAGTGATTGCCAAGCCCCCTATCTCACAGTCCAGGCCCACTGTTTTCTCCATTTCTAAAATGAAGAAGTTAAAGTAAACACAATTCCCCAAATATTAAAATAGATGTCTTAGCTCCAAGGAGTCCCTTTTGACCTCATTAAGGAAAGGAACGGTTAAAGACCTGACTACGTCTTCCAACTGGGGACTCCCAACTATCAGGGCCCCTGGGGAGGGAGGTGCTTGGTGATCTAACAAGTCTCTTCCATTTCTCTCTACTAGGATTTATTTTTGTTGTAATGGAGTAGAGCAGAGGGAGATTTTGTCCAAATTGTTGGACAAAGGAGAAATGTAAATCCTGATTCTCATTTTGCTTTATTACTTATGACCTCCAGATCTCTGATGAAGAAGACAGGACCTGTAGCTGGTCTCCATTTTTTTTTTTTTTACCAGCTGGTTTAGTCTTAAGTTCATGGTCACCTGCCCAAGCTGGGCCAGTTGAGTGAGCTTTAGATAGTAGGTGCTGAAATGGATAATTATGCATCAAAACCCAGCTTACCTCACCTCTCCTAGAGAAACCTGACATCTGTAGACTTGAACATCTGACTTCCTTTGCCCCAGACCGTTGACATGGACTTATTTATTCAGAACCGTGTCCCCTGCAGGCAAGTTCTGTCCATGTTTGGCTAACAGAGCAGACAACATTGTCACATCGCAGGGAAGCACTCCTCATCTACCCCTTAAAGATTAGGTCAGGCTCCTGGTAAATACTTTCAAAGCAACCCCACATGTTCCCAGCACAGCAGTCAGCACACTTACTACCATTTAAATACTTGTTATAATTTGATCAATGTGCCTCTTTCTCTGTTGCTCAATGGGGGCAGTTTTGTTCCCTAGGGGACATTTGGCAATGTCTGAGGACATTTCTGGTTTTCACACTGGAGGGTCAGTACTGCTGTTCTTTAGTAAGCAGAGGCCAGGGATGCTATTAAAAATCCTATAATACACGGCACAGCTCCCATGACAAAGAATTACCCGTCAAAATGTCCATAGTGTTGAGAACTCTGCTGTGGGTTATGAGTTCCATGAGGAGGACAGGTACTTTGTCTTGTTCGCCACTGACCCTAGGCTTCACACAGGGTCTGTCACAGAAGAGGCATTCAGTGGATAGCTGGTGACTGACACTTGTCCTCTGGGGCTCGGGTGGCATCCAGTTGAACTTTGTTTCCCAGTGGTTTAACCCAGGGCTTAATATGTAGTATTAAATTATTATGAATGAATGAATGAATCCATCCATCTATCCATCCATTCATCCATTCCTGAATGATCCAAAGGAGCCCTCATGCCAAGAACCTTTCAGTAGTGGTCTTCTGACATGTTTTGGTTGTACCATTACCCAGCTATGTAACTTACGAATTTGGCATGTATTTTTTTTTATTTTTAAAAAATATTTTATTTATTTGTCAGAGCGCACAAGCAGGGGGACCGGCAGGCAGAGGGAGAAGCAGGCTCCAGCTGAGCAAAGAGACTGATGTGGGGCTCGATCCCAGGACCCTGGGATCATGACCTGAGCTGAAGGCAGATGCTTAACTGACTGAGCCACCCAGGCATCCCAGCATGCATTTTTTTTAGACCAGCATTGTCCAGTAGAACTTATGCACTTATGGAAATTGTATATATCTGTGTAGTCCAATACAGAAGCCACCAGCCAAATGTGGCTACTGAACCCTTGAAATGTGGCTAGTGCTATTTTACTTAATTTAAATTACTAGCTACTGTATTGAATGGCAGAGTTCTAAACATTCTAGAAGATTTTTAGAATCAGTATCATATCACATATCACGTACTTTTTACCCATATAAAAATAGTATTGTTAAATGGATTTTTATATAAATACATTTTTCGGAGGTTTCTGCAACTTGGCCCTTTGAGTCACTCTATTTTTTACCTCTATCCAGTTAGATCTAGCTCAGTCCTTTTATCTACTGCATAGTGCTTCATGGTATGACTATTTTATGTTTTATTAGCCATTTCCCTACTAATTCATTCATTCTTTCTTTCTCTTCCTTCCTTCCTTTCTCTTCCTTCCTTCTTCCTTCCCTCCCTCCCTCCTTTCCTTCCTTCCTTCCTTCCTTCCCTCCCTCCCTCCTTTCCTCCCTTCCTCCCTCCCTCCCTCCCTTTCTTCCTTCCTTCCCTCCCTCCCTCCTTTCCTTCCTCCCTCCCTCCCTCCCTTTCTTCCTTCCTTCCCTCCCTCCCTCCTTTCCTTCCTCCCTCCCTCCCTCCCTCCCTCCCTCTCTCCCTCCCTTCCTTCCTTCCTTCCCTCCCTCCCTCCTTTCCTTCCTCCCTCCCTCCCTTCCTTCCTTCCTTCCCTCCCTCCCTCTTTTCCTTCCTCCCTCCCTCCCTTCCTTCCTTCCTTCCCTCCCTCCCTCCTTTCCTTCCTCCCTCCCTCCCTCCCTTCCTTCCCTCCCTCCCTCATTTCCTTCCTTCCTTCCTTCCTTCCTTCCTTCCTTCCTTCCTTCCTTCCTCCCTTCCTCCCTTCCTCCCTTCCTTCCTCTGTTACAAACAATGCTGCAATGAACATCTTTGAATGTCTCCTCAGGCCTCTCCTTGGTAGCTCTCAAGAGTGGAATTGCTGGGTCGTAGTGTATTCGTAAGTGTAATTTTATTACTTCCTACTGAAATTATGCCCCAGTTTTTTCACCTGTAAAATGAGAGGGATTCAGTGATTTCAGTGATTTCAGTTCTAGAACCCAATCATTCTGAGCCAATGGAGGTGAGAGGGAGACTTGAAACTTTTGGCAGTGATTCTAGTATATACTGTGTTCAGTCAGATGCAGCGGAAACAGATAATATTCAGGGTCATATGTTCCCAGTTGTCCGCTCTCTGGGTCCCTGGGAGGAGAAAGCTCCATAAAACACCAGATCATATTTTCTTTTAATCTTCTAAGTAATGAAGTGGATAAAACTTTCTGACAGTGGAAAACTCTGATTATTCAATTACATTAAAATAAATCTGTCACTAGATTTGGAAACTCAAGCTTTGCTTGCTTAGATAGCTACAAAAGTAAAAAGGTTTCCATGCTATGCACAATTTTTCTAACTTCCCCCATGTGACTGTGATTTAGAGTCATTTTACCCACTCACACCTGCTGTTACCCAACTGTTAATATCAATGCAATGAATGATAAAACAGATTGTAAGAGGAACCCATGGCTAATCTCAGTAAATACCTCATTTCTACTTATTTTGAATGTGTCCATTGTCTCTGGGCAGTAACCAGAATTCAGGATATCAGAATACACACACATGCAGGCACATATATATTCTATTCCTTTGAAATTAAGGAAACAATACTACTGATATCTTGTCCATGACTCATGTCTGCATGATTCCAAGCTCATGAGAGGATTTAAGCCACTTATCTGAGTGAGGGTTATTTTTAGGACAATATGGGCTTTTCCATCACCTATTTAGTTGTAGATGCTTGGTAGAAGGGACTATATTAATAAGAATATATATAAAGGGGCGCCTGGGTGGCTCAGTCGTTAAGCGTCTGCCTTCGGCTCAGGTCATGATCCTGGAGTCCCGGGATCGAGCCCTGCATCAGGCTCCCTGCTCAGCAGCAAGCCTGCTTCTCCCTCTCCCACTCCCCCTGCTTGTGTTCCCTCTCTCGCTGTGTCTCTCTCTGTCAAATAAATAAAATCTTTTTTTTAAAAAAAAGAATATATATAAAAATGCTTAAGATAGCTGTGTAGACTCTAAAGTGGCACTAACTACCCCCCAATTATTAGCATTAAGTTTGCCAAACAAAACTTAAGAACAAAAAATGATTTGGTGGTTTCCCTCCCATTAGAGATTTGCTTATTACAAGAACTTTGGAAATTATAGAAAAGCAGAAGGAAGAATAAAAGCATGCATCACTATTACTTTTCTTCCCATTTTTCTTTAGAAATTATTTTATAGTTTGAAAGGTTTTTAAAATACAGGAAAGTACAAAGAATAACAACAACCAAACACCCATATTCTCACCATTAACTCAGAAATAACCATTTCTTTCAAATATCCTTGGGGGTTCTGTATGACTAACACCATAAACCAAGGCAAAGGCAAGCAATTGATAGGGAGGAGATATTTGCCACACATATAAACAACAACGGATTTGTATCCAGGATATATAAAAGACTAGCAAAAGGCAAACAACCCAAATGAAAAAGTGGCAGAAGGAAATAAACAGCAGAGGAACTTGAATGGCCAATTAATACCTGAAAAAATGTTCAAACTCAGTAGTAATAGGAAAATGCAAATCCAAACAATGATACTCATATATGTAGTAAAAGTGTAAAAACAAGCATGGAATGATACACTGCAACTTTAGAACAGTGGTTACTATGGGGAAGGAGAAGGAAAAAGGATGGTTAATGAGACTACAGTGTTACATATAATGCCTTGTGTCTTTCTAAAAAAATATGAACAAATATAAGGAAATGTTGAATGTGTTCTCTGGGTGATGGATATATGGCATCTATTTCCTGTATATTTGAAATATTTCCTATTTTAAGATAAAAGAAACTTCATCTTGAGCTAATTTATGTGAATGTGAAACTTTGTAAGATATCACTTTATGAAACTCTTTTCATTGATTTCATGTACTATGTTTATTTTGTTTATTGATTTTGTGCTTTGATCAAGACTGCCTAGAATAGTTTGTATACTATAAACCTTAGAGATGTGGCCACTGTGGCTTAATTATCTCTAGGGTCTAGAGTCTAGGCTTTTAGGCTTTGCTTAATAGATATTGACTTTTCCTTTAGGAAAAAAAAAACTGGGCGTGGATTTAGATGAACTTGACGTTAATATCTTGGTGTATCAGTTAAAACTCAGGTTACAAATGACAGAAAAATCATCTCAAGCAGGCTTAACTTAGAATATTATTTGGTCATGTAACTGAAGAGCTCTTGGTTGCATGGGAGCTGGTCAGGCTTAAGGTACCAATGGATTCAGGGTTTTCAATTCAGGGATTCAGGATTCCCACTTTCTAGTTTTTCAGTATTACACATAAAATTGCAATAAACATGTCATTGCATGCTTATATATGTGAGTGAGAGGTTTTCAAATCTAGATGTGGAATTGCTAGTTCAAGAGTATAGGCACTTCCTGGGGCGCCTGGTGGCTCAGTCACTTAAGCATCTGCCTTTAGCTCAGGTCATGATCTCAGGGTCCTGGGATCGAGCCTCATATCAAGTCGCTTGTTGGGCTCTCTGCTCAGCTGGGAGTCTGCTTCTTCCTCTCACTCTGTGCTCTCTCTCCCTCACTTTCTCCTTCTCTCTCACAAATAAATAAATAAAATCTAAAAAAAAAAAATAAGAGTATAGACACTTCCAACTTCAACAGATACTGCCAAATTTCTACCCAAAGTGAGGGGGTTTTTTTGTTTTGTTTTGTTTTTTGTTTTGTCACTTTACACTTACATAAGCACCAGCAGTGTAGGAAAGTTCTCATTTCCTTTCCTTGTGTCCTTATTACACTTAAAATTTTAAGATCTTAAAATTTTTCTACTCTTCACCCAGACGATCAAGGTCATTAACAGTCATAAATCATCTTGATATAGTATGTACTCTTGATATGATGTGATAAAAATGGCACTTTAACCCTATGGTCTTCCTCCCAAAATCCTATTGCCCCAGTCTAGTTACAAAAAACAAACAAACAAAAAAACTATCAGACAAAACCCCTAGAAGGGTATCTTACAATATACTTATCCAGTACTCCTCAAACCTGTCAAGGTCATCAAAACCAGGGACAGCCTGAGAAACTGTCATAGCCAAGAGGAGCCTAAGGAGCATATCTGATGGCTAAATGTAAAGTAGTACCCCAGATGGGATCCTGGAATGTAAAAATGACAGTAGGTAAACTAAGGAAACTGGGATAACTGTGGACTTTAATAATGATGTGTCAATATCTGTACATTAATTGTAACAAATGTACCACACTAATATAAGATATTAACATTCAGGGAATCTGGGCATGAGGTATATGGAAATGATATTTTCTCAAATTTTCTGTAAATCTGAAACTGTTCTAAAATATTAGGTCTACTATTAAATTTTTTTTCTACTCCTAATGGTATCTCCTTGTTTTAATTTTCATTACCCCAATTACTGGTGAGGTTGAACAATTTTTTCATGTTTATTAACCATCCAGAATTTTCTCTGATGAATTTCTTGTTCACCTTTGCTTAAAAATTGTGGTTTTTAAAAATGATTTGTCAGAATTTATAGATACTCAGTATATTACTCTTCTGCTGGGTAAGCTATTAATCTTTTAGTTGTGTTGAGTTGCAAACATCTTCAGTTTGTAGGTATCCTTTGGTATTTTCTATAGTATATTATGATACGATATTAATATGGTCTGGCAGATATTTTTCAGTTTTAATGTAGTCAAATGCCTTTCTTTCCTCTTTGTACTTTTGAGTCTTGTTTAGAAAATCTTGCCCTATTCTGATGTCATAAAACTGCTATGTTTTCTTCTAACAATTTTCCATGTTACTTTTTACCTTTAACATTTTTAATCCACTCTGAATTTATTTTTATCTGGTATAAGGTAAGGAACTAATTTATTTTGCTTTTTTGTATAAGTGGCTAATTGTTCCAGCACCATTTATTAAGTTTTTCCATTTTTTCCCACTGATTTATAATGCAATTTCTATTTTATGCCAAGTTTCCATATGTATTTAATCTGTTTGTCTATTTCTAAACAAATGTTGAATTGTTTTTAAAAATATGGCTTTATGATAAATTTTTCTTAACTGACCTGGTAGGTCAAGTCAGGTCTAGTAGGTCCTCCTTATTTTTTCCTCAAAATTCTCTTTGCTATTTTTGGGCTATTTGTTCTTTTGTATGAAATTTAGGATTGGTTTATGAAGATCAACACAATGTTCTTTTGGAACTTTGATTGGTATTACAATGAGTTTATACATTAACTGACATAGATTAATAAATTTATAGACCAATTATAGATCTTGACTCCTTCTGTCCATGAACACAGTATAGCTTCCATTTATGTAAGTGGCCTTTTATATCCTTCTATGTTTTATAAATTTCTCCTTAAAAGTCTTGTCCATCTTTTGTCTGTTTATTCATGGGTATCTCATGGTTTTTGTTGCTCTTGTAATTATATTTTTTATCATTAGCAACATTATTGATTTTTGGATGTTGTCTTTACCAGTGAGTTGCTAAACTATTTTAATGTTTTTCTTGCATTTCTTATGTAGACAATCATTTCAAGTGGAAGTAACAAAGATTTTTCCTTCTTATTTTCCAATCCTTATTCCTCTTACTTATTTTTTCTAATTGCATTGGTTGGGATCTCTAGGACAATGTTTAATAGCATAGAGAAGAAAGCATCCTTGTTTTGTTTCTTATTTTAATGAAATACTTTATTTTTTTCACCATTAACTATGGTGTTTCTTGTAGATTTACTGTCATTTTTTGGTGGATAGCTGCCTCACATTAACTCTTCTATTCTTCTTATTGTAATAGGACCTCAGATTTGTAACTGATCATATAACTGCATACTACATTTCTCAGCATCCCTTGCACTTTAGTAGTTGTGGTTGTCTTTAAGCTTTGGCTACTAAGACAAAATTAGAGGTGGTCCATGTCTTTTTTTTGTTTTAAGATTTTATTTATTTATTCATGAGAGACACAGAGAGAGAGAGAGAGAGAGGCAGAGGGAGAAGCAGGCTCCCAAGGAGCAGGGAGCCCAATGTGGGACTCGATCCCAGGACCCTGAGATCAGGACCTGAGCCGAAGGCAGACGCTTAACCATCTGAACCACCCCGGAGCCCTTTTTTTTTTTTTTTTAAAGATTTACTTATTTGAGAGAGAGAGAGAGCAAGTGGGAAGGAGGGCCAGAGGGAGAGGGTGAGAGAAACCCAATCACACTCCACACTGAGTGTAGAGCCTGACACGGAGCTTGATCTCATGCCCTGAGATCAAGACTTGAGCAGAAACCAAGAGTTGGGCACTTAACCAACTGTGCCACCCAGGTTCCCCTAGAGGTAGTCCATGTCTTAAAGGGAAGAGGAATGCTCTGCCCTCTCCTTTTCCTATTCCTTTCTGTTAATGATATACATTCTAGTTAGCTGAGGTAGAAGAGCCATCTTGAATAGCAACATGACCGATTGAGATGACCGTAATTCTGTCTCCTATACAAGGTTCTTTCCACTTCACTTATAACATTTTTTTTTTTTTTAAGATTTTATTTGTTTATCTGACGGAGAGAGACACAGCGAGAGAGGGAACACAAGCTGGGGAAGTGGGAGAGGGAGAAGAAGGCTTCCTGCTGAGCGGGGAGCCTGATGTGGGGCTCAATCCCAGGACCCTGGGATCATGACCTGAGCTGAAGGCAGACACATAACGACTGAGCCACCCAGGCGCCCTATAACATTTCTTATTTTATGATTTGTTTATTTTTTTAAATTTTTATTTTAAGTAGGCTCCACACCCAACATGGGGCTCAACTCATGACCCTGAAATCAAGAGTTGCACGCTCTGGGGCGCCTGGGTGGCTCAGTTGGTTAAGCAACTGCCTTCGGCTCAGGTCATGATCCTGGAGTCCCGGGATCCAGTCCCGCATTGGGCTCCCTGCTCAGCGGGGAGTCTGCTTCTCCCTCTGACCCTCCCCCCTCTCATGTGCTCTCTCTCTCTTATTCTCTCTCTCAAATAAATAAATAAAATCTTTAAAAAAAAAAAAAAGAGTTGCACGCTCTGTCAACTGAACCAGCCAGGAACCCCTCTTAGGATTTGTTTCTAACCAAGAGAGGAAAATTGATTTTATTCTTCTAAAACATAGATTTGAATGATATGTTTTCTGCCTAATTACAAATATCTTGAAAGCTGGGTGAGAATAAACTGATTAAGGGACACAGAAACCTAAGTACTCTCAACTTGGGATGAATTTCTTTAAATTGATTTGCCCAAGTAATTATAAACTGTAAAGAAATAAAAAGAAAAAATAAGAAAGTCTATTCGTTACACATTAAAACATTTATCTGAAGTGATGTATTATGGATAGGGAAAAATTTTTAAAGAAAATCTATAAAGTAAAGCTGCCATCTAAGTGCGAATATTCTTACTGTTACCTACTGTCTTTCAATCCTTGTTCATATACTGTTTTTGTAGTTATGATCATAACTTAAAAAAAGTATAGACACACCTTTTGCACTTTAAAAAAAATACTTATTTTTAAAGTTTAGGTCCTTTAAGTTTCCATGTAAGAATAAGCTACCAAACAATAAGAATGAAAGTATGTAGAATAAGTGTCTCTTCCCCCTGAGTCACAGATAAAAGAGCTCTTAGAACTGAAGGGAAGGGGCACCTGGGTGGCTCAGGCATTAAGTCTGCCTTAGGCTCAGGTCACAATCCCGGGGTCCTGGGATCGAGCCCTGCATCGGGCTCCCTGCTTGGCAGGAAGCCTGCTTCTCCCTCTCCCACTCCCCCTGCTTGCGTTCCCTCCCTCCCTGTGTCTCTCTCTCTCAAATAAATAAATAAATAAAAATCTTAAAAAAAAAAAAGAACTGAAGGGAATTTTTTAATCTCAGCTTTTGAAGGTTGATTGTAGTATTTGTTTCTATAAGATGATTATTTGGTGATAGGTTTGATCGAATGTTGTGATATCATGAAATTCTTATATGTAGGATTGCATTTATGCTGTCCAGTCTTTGTGAAGAATTCAGTTCTAGTAAAGTCTGAATCAGTCTTCCTTCCTTCCTTCCTTCCTTCCTTCCTTCCTTCCTTCCTTCCTTTCTTCTTTTCTTCCTTTCTCTTTCTTTCTTTCTTTTTTTTTTCTTTCTTTCTTTCTTTTCTTTCTTTTCTTTCACGGGGGGGGGGGTGGTGGCACAGAGGGAGAGGGAGAAAGAATCTTAAGCAGGCTCCACACCCCACGTGGAGCCCAATTCAGTGCTCGATCTTACAACTCCAAGATCATGACCTGAGCCAAAATCAAGAGTTGGGCACTTAACTAAGCCACCCAGCAACCCCTCCCACCAAGTCTGGATCAATTACAATAACAATTACCAGTAACATTTGTGTTACAGTATTACATTTTACAAAGCAATTTCTCACGATTTAGCTCAGTATCTCCCTAAGATACATCAAAGGGGTATATCTTTGTCATTCACAGATATACCTCTGTGAATGACAAAGGTACTATTATAAAGCCATTTTGCTGAGGAGGAGACTGAGGTTTCAGAGTGATTAAGAATTTTAAGCATTTCATAAGTGGCAGGGAGGAGATTCAGAATGAAATATTCTGCTTTTTTCACTTGCGCTAGTACTTTTTGAGCACCACCAAATCAGATAACAGCAGCCTTTTACCAGTTTAGATAGAAAACTCATTAATTAATGTGCCACATTTTCTCAATTCAATTTTTCTCTGATGTGTTTTTCTGAAATGGATACTAGATGCTGGAATAGGATGGTATCTGATGTAGCATGAGATTATATGTTTTGTGCTTTTCAGTTTCCCTTACCGGAGTTTCTGCAGCGTTCTGCAGAGAGCTCAGATTCCCAGGTGTTGTGCCACAGGAATATATTTTAAAATTGTTGCATTATGTTGTGCTGAATAAGCCCTGGAACCTGCAAGCCAAACACATTTTCAGTCCTAAAACAAGGGTAAAGAGCCTCTATGGCCTTGCTTCCAGTCTCCGCCATTTCCTACATCATTTCTCCTTATTGCTCATCAGAAGTAAAACTTACTAAGGGTATATCCAAAGGAAATAATTAAGAAAAGGCTAAAAGCACAGATTAGCTACAAGGATGTTCATCTCGGTGGTATTTACAAAGGTTTTAAAAAAAAGGAAACAAATTAAATGCCAAAAGTAGCGGACTGGCTAGTAAGTTAAGATATATTCTATAATGGAATACTCCTCTGCCATCACACATTATTAAGAATATTTACTGATGTGGGGGCGCCTGGGTGGCTCAGTGGGTTAAGTGGCTGCTTTGGCTCAGGTCATGATCTCAGGGTCCTGGGATAGGGGTCTGGGCTCCATGCTCAGCAGGGAGTCTGCTTCTCCCTCTCCCTCTGCCCCTCCCCCCACTCATGGTCTCGGTCTCTCTCTCAGATAAATAGGTAAAATCTTCAAAAAAGAAAAAGAATATTTGCTGATGTGTATTGATGTTCATAGTTACATCAGCAATGCAGGATAACAGTATACACAGTGTAGCCAATTTTTGTGTATGTAAGGTAAATACACATTTAAAAAATTCCAGAAAGAGGGGCGCCTGGGTGGCTCAGTCATTAAGCGTCTGCCTTCGGCTCAGGTCATGATCCCAGGGTCCTGGGATCGAGCCCCGCATCAGGTTCCCTGCTCGGCGGGAGGCCTGCTTCTCCCTCTCCCACTCCCCCTGCTTATGTTCCCTCTCTCGCTGTGTCTGTCTCTGTCAAATAAATAAATAAAATCTTAAAAAAAAAAAATTCCAGAAAGATAGATACTGAATGATCTTCTCTATGTGGTGGTTTATGATTTTTGAATAATTTTTTTAAGTTTATTTAAGTCATCTCTATACCAGATGTGGGGCTCAAACTCAGAACCCTGACAAGAGTTGTGCGTTCTTCTGACTCAGCCAGCCAGGCACCCCGAGTTTTTGAATAATTCTTATTTATTACCTTCTTACTTATATTTTCAGCTATTATTTTTAGTTTCTACAATGAATGCATTGCTTTTGCAGTATAAAACAGCCACATAAATTTTATTAAAAAAGAAAACCCACTCAGGCCTTTATAAAACACTGATAAACATGTTACTTGCTGTGTTCTGTCAACTTAGAGAGCAAAAGAAGAGGAAATGGCTTGCACAGAATTTAATTTAAACATAAGAATTTCCTGAAGGTAAGACCTTTAATCAGTTAAAATGGGAGGGGGACTAGGTGAAGCAGTTAGGTGAAGGGAGGTGGTCGGATGCTCACTCCTGCTGTGAGCTGAATATGCAAGGGTGGAATGGATTTAGAGGTAGAAAATAAAAGGCTTTCTAAACCTGGCTTCCTAGGATACAAATTGCCTTGGAAATGACTCTGAGGTGCAGTCAGTTAGCAAGCATGCACTGAGGATAGAGTTCTGAAGAGAGAAAAATAGAAATTCAGTTTTCAGTTTTCAGTTATTCATCCATCCACCCACCCACCCATCCATCCACCCATCCATCCACCCATCCATCCATCCATCCATCCATCCATCCATCCATCCATCCATTCAATTGCTCAACCATTCGTGATTGTTCACTACAAATCCAGCATTGTGCTAAGTGTCAGGCTCTGCTCTTTACTAGTTTACAGTTTATTTGGAGAGATAAAAGATGAGGCTATGAAATCATCTGAGAAGCACTGAAAATGAGAAAAAACAGGTGACTTAGTTCAATGAAAGAAGGGATAAGTATAGTTGGGATTAGTGAGAAGAGGCTTCCTGAAGATTGGAATTTTCAAGTTTAAGAAAATTTCAGGGAGGAGATAATAAATGTGAAGCACTTTTGATTAATAACCTGATATCTCATATATACCTATTGTCATTTCATTTATGAGATGTACCTCTACTTCTTCAAAATTTGAGATTTTAAAAATGTGCTTACTTTCCAGAAAACACTTAGCTCTTTTCCATTAAGAAAAAGATTAGGTAAAACAACATAGAAAAAAGATTAGAAAGATAGAATTTCAGAGAGGGAGGTTACCTTTTGCTATTATGTAGTCTGCAGCAGATACTGTAATTGTCTACCCAACATCTGTTCTTCCCTTCTTCCGTGCCAGCTGACCCCCAGTTGTGTTCAGAGCGTCAATGTACACATCTAAAAAAATCCATACATTTCCCAGCCTTTCAGATGGAGTGACCATGTGACATAGTCCTGGCCAGTGACATATAAATAGAAGCCACTGTGTGGATCTTACATGGACCACAGTTGACCCTTTGCCTTTAACTCTTCCTTCTTTTTCTTTTGAAAGATTTTATTCATTTATTCATTTGAGAGAGCAGAAGCGGGGCGGGGGTCGGGGCAGAGGGAGAGGGAGAAGCAGGCTCCCTGCTGAGCAGGGGAGCCTGACACACACGGGGCTTGATCCCAGAACCCTGAGATCATGACCTGAGCTGAAGGCAGACACTCAACCAACTGAGCCACCCAGGTGCCCCTTTACTCTTCTTTCTTCCTCTCACCTAGAATGCAGACAGGATGCTTAGAGGGGACATCTTGTAAGCATGAGAACAAGGGCCACCTTGAAAGCTTGTGAGCCTGATGGCATTGTGAGACTGTGGGATTAGCTTGGATTGCCTAATCCAGGCTTCTCGTATGAGAAAACTAAAACCTCTAAGCCACGGGTGTTTGTTGCTAGCCGCCAAACACAATGCCTGCCTGATAAATAGTCTAACCCACTTATTTCACAGAGAGGAGACAAAGGTCCGAGAAAGTTCCATAAGCCCGGGCAGGTTGTATCAAGTTAAGATTTTCTTTTTTTTTTTAAAGATTTTATTTACTTATTTGAGACAAAGAGAGAGAGACAGAGAAACAGCATGAGAGGGGAGAGGGTCAGAGGGAGAAGCAGGCTCCCCGCTGAGTCGGGAGCCCGATGTGGGACTCGATCCCAGGACTCCGGGATCATGACCTGAGCCGAAGGCAGTTGCTTAACCAACTGAGCCACCCAGGCGCCCAAGTTAAGATTTTCTTACTTTGAAGGGACTGACAACCCAATCCCAAACCTCTTAAGCAAGAAAAAGAAATGATCATTTCAGATCATTGAAGTCAGGTGTGGCCTCCTCCAGTGACTCCAGTGATTTTTTTTTTCAGATTCAGGGTTTTCTCTCTCTCTCCAACTTTTGGCAAGGCTTCCTCTGCTCCCTGCACTCCAGACAGGCTCTTACCCTCTTTGTGACAAGGGGAAGCCAGCAGCTCCTGCCTTACCCAGGATTAAGTCCAGAGGGAAAGCACAAACTATTCCCTGAAGAAAAGTCACAGTACTCAGGAGAAGTAGGACTACCTGCTGGGCACTCCAAAACTGGACATCCTAGTTGCCTCATTGCCTACATCTAGAACTTAGGACTCCTGTTTTCAAGTCTGTTCACTTCCTACTTGATCAAGTAGCCTCTGATTTAACAAAAATAGGTGTATGTAACATCCATGAGAAATACAGATCTATCAGATATTTCCTTGGATCATATAAATGATTATATACTCCTTTGGTAGCTGTTGACCACCAAGGTATGTATATACGATAGAGAAAATACCATAACTATCAAGAAGAAATTAGAATCACTGGGCGTCGTATTTAAAGATGGCCCTCTGCACTGTAGACCAAGTTGGATTTGGGGCTGGGGATTGAGCTGCTCATGAGCCATGACATAGATTACATTTTCCACTTTGCTTCTGGAGGGAAGCCTACTGAAATGACTCTGCATTGGCTCTTTTCCTGTGTTTTTCTTTTGCTAAATGTTTCTTTCTGGATTTCCCTTTTTCATATTTCTCCTACACCCCAAAATGGTATTTATTTAATAACTACAAAGGGCAGGGGTGACTGGCTGGCTCAGTCAGTAGAGCATGCAGCTCTTGATCTCGGGGTGGTGAGTTTGAGCCCCACATTGGGTGTAGAGATTGCTTAAATAAATAAACTAAAATAACTAACTAACTAACTAACTACAAAGGGCAGACCACCTACTTGTTTTTTGTGATTCCAGTTCAGGGGGGAGTTCAGAGTTCCCTCAGTCAGTTTTGTACCTGGTTTTTAAATGCTTTGGTCCTCGGTCCAGGCCTTATAGAGTAAACCTCAGGTCCGTTATTACCCAAAACTTCCATGAATGGAAGGTTTGCAAATTGATCCTCTTTAAAGACATTATGGCTGCTTTTTATCTCTACAGGACTTTTTTCTTTTTTCTTTTTTGGAAGAATTATTGGCCTTTAGGATTCTTGAAATTCTTCCATATTTAGTTACTATGAAAATAAGCATTTATTTTTTTTTTAAGATTTTATTTATTTATTTGACAGAGAGAGACACAGCGAGAGAGGGAACACAAGCAGGAGGAGTAGGAGAAGGAGAAGCAGGCTTCCTGCAGAGCAGGGAGCCTGATGCAGGGCTCGATCCCAGGACCCTGGGATAATGGCCTGAGCCGAAGGCAGACGCTTAACAACTGAGCCACCCAGGCGCCCTGAAAATAAGCATTTAAAGGCTTATATGTTCATACTTGAGTATATTTGGAGTGAACACCGGGAACGCATGCTCATGTAAATTTGTTTCTTAATCAATTTACTCTTTCCCTCAGTTTCAGCAAGTTATGTTTACTTGGATTTCCTACTGGTAAAAACTAAATCTAGGATAATTCCTTTTCTGGTTAGAGATTTTGCTGCTCCATGTAAAAAAGTATAGAGTCTCTTGGGTGATTCATATTTAAGTGGTGTTTGCTTCTCTGTTAGGTATTTTTTTAGCTATTGTTAAGCTATTGGACTCCAGCAATGAAGAACCTGTTGGTGGATGTTTCAAACTTCTCTCACTATCTCCTTTTCTTGAACATTCTCATACTTTTCTCTCTCACTTTCAACATTTAAGCAATTTCTGAGTTCTTTTGATTCTAGTTCCACAATGTCTTGCATAAACAGCTCCTCCTTTTCAGCCTTTACCCTTCGGGGCCTCATTGGCCTTTGCTGGGCTCTCTTTCTAGGCTTTCAGCTCCCAATTTACTCTCCACACTCCTGTCTCTGTTACTTTCTTAAAATTCAGCTCTGGTCCTGTTATCCCCCTCCTCCAAAACCTTCAATAGCTCCCCAGTGCCTATAGGATAAAGAACAAAATCCTCGTTTATTGCCTTTCACCTCTAACCTTGTCTTAACTTTCCAGTTTCCTCTTTCATTCTGTTAATCTCTGTACTGGATGTCAAATTCAAGAAATGGCATCTTAGAAGTGTGGGTGCTAAAGTTATGTGCTCAAAATCAATTAGAAGTTATTTAAGACAAGGATGTGTTTTATTTTTTTTTGACCTTGTCAAAGACTATACAACCAAGTGTTCACAATATATTAGAGAGAGACCCATGAACTAGAATTCATTGTTGTGATTGCTCTACCAACATTTTGGATGAAATGCTATGGGAACCCAGAGAACAATTAATGTTCCTTGGAAGGGTTCAGGATGAATTTACAGAGGTAAATTCTGAGCTGAACTTTGAAGGATAAACAGGATTCTTTGTGGGTAGAGAAACTGAATGAATACCTAAATGAATATTGTTCCTAAGCCTCGTGTTTTATAATTAGATTCTGACAGATGTGGGCAGATCCCTCGCATGCCTCTTCCCATGTTTGGAGCAGTCCCCATTTCCTTATTCAGCTGGAACAAATGCTTCTCAGGTGGAATATGTTATTTCTAAAGTCAGTCTAGTTTATCCAGTAACTTCAACGTAGCCCTTCAGTTCTGGGCTCAGTTGTGGATGACCAGTTCAGCTATTTTATCATTGCATCCTTAACCTAAGCATTTAGCCATAATCCTCAGCAAAGCTGAAAAAAGACAGTGTTTCTTTGACAGTCCACTGACAAAGTCCAATGAAGCCCAGGTATTTCTTGGAATATCTGTATCAACAATAATAGCTGCGATGCTTCACAATGTAAACATTTGTATGTCAGGACTTTGCCCTGCAACTGTCTAGCCTCTCTTGACCACTGTAGGAAATTGTGGTTGGAGTGAAGAGAAATCAGCTGTGGGGGTAGTGAGCAGAGAAGAAAGTGATGTGTGTTAGACGGCATTCCTTCCTCTTGGCCTCTATCAGCTTACTAATAAAGCAAAAGATAGCTGATTTCTAGTACCTGTACAAAACTCTAGCAGAGCACTTGTCACACGGCATCCTGTGCTGGTTTAAAGGGTGTCTCCCACATCAGGCTGAGAGTTGACTTCTTATATTCATCTTTGTAAAATCTTTGCATTTCCTGCACCTAGCATAGTTCCTAGAGCTCATTTGTGGAAAGAGGAAAGAATGGATGTGCTTCATATAGAGGAATGCTTTTTCATCTTCTCTGGGTTATGGATTTTTTTTTTCAGAAATCTTATGAAAGTTAAAGACTTTCATCCTTTGTGGTTTTTTAAAATAATTTTTTAAGATTTTTTTTTCTTTTAGTAATCTCTACACTCAATGTGGGGCTCAAACTCACAACCTTGACATCAAGAGTCTCATGCGGGCGCCTGGGTGGCTCAGTCAGTTAAGCTCCGACTCTTGATTTTGGCTCAGGTCATGATTTCAGGGTGGTAAGATTGAGCACCTCATCAGGATCTGTGCTCAGTGTGGAGTCCCGCTTGTCCCTCTCTCTCTGCTCTTCCCCCTTGATCTCTCTCTCTCTCTCAAAGAAATAAATACAATCTTAAAAAAAAAAAAAAAAGCCCTATGCTCCACCCACTGAGCCACCCAGGCACCCCAGCACTCTAAGACTTTCATCCTTTAGAGAAAAGTGCATGTAGATACAAGCTTGCAAAAATTTGTATACAAGTTTAAGGGGATCACAGATGCCTTGAAACAAATCCATGGACTTCAGGTTAAAACTCCGTGAATTAAGGAGCACCTGATTGGCTCAGACAGTTAAGCATCTGACGCTTGATTTTGGCTTAGGTCATGATCTCAGGGTTGTGAGATCAAGCCCCGACTGGGATTCTCTCTTCCTCTCCCTCTGTTCCTCCCTGTGTGCGCGCATGTGTATTCTCTCTCTTGCTCTCTCAAATAAATAAAATCTTCAAAAACAAAAACAAAAACAAACTTCCCTGAATTAAGAGAGAGGGTAATAGAAACTGTAAAACCATTTTTTAAAAAAAGATTTTGGCACCTGGGTGGCTCAGTTGGTTAAGCATCTGCCTTGGCCCAGGTCATGATCCCAGGATCCTGGAATCGAGTCCCACATCCGGCTCCCTGCTCAGCGGGGAGCCTGCTTCTCCCTCTCCTCCCCGCTGGTGCTCTCTCTTACTATCTCTGTCTCTCTCTCTAAAATAAATAAATAAATATTTATTTATTTATTTTAGAGAGAGAGCACGGGGTGAGGGGCAGAGGGAGAGGGACAGAGAGAACATAAAGCAGACTCCCCGCTGAGCATGGAGCCTTGACGCAGGGCTCGATCCCATGACCCCAAGATCACAACCTGAGCCAAAACCAAGAGTCAGACTGGATGCTTAACCAACAGAGCCACCCAGGTAGCCCTGTAAAACCATTTCTTTTTTTTTTTTTTTAAGATTTTATTTATTTATTTGAGAGAGAGAGAACGAGAGACAGAGAGCATGAGAGGGGGGAGGGTCAGAGGGAGAAGCAGACTCCCTGCCGAGCAGGGAGCCCGATGTGGGACTCAATCCCGGGACTCCAGGATCATGACCTGAGCCGAAGGCAGTCGCTCAACCAACTGAGCCACCCAGGCGCCCCTGTAAAACCATTTCTAATTCATACTCTTGGTCAAACTAATATCACAGCTGAGGTGGGGCTACTAGACTATTCATGTTATGATCAGATGTGGAAAGAGCATCTTAGCAAATATGGGGGTGTCAAAGCTAGTATGAATAAGGACTGAATTGAATGCAGTTTACATAAGTCCAACATGCCTACTGTTGGGATGATCTAGAGACATTCTCCTTCCTTTCTTGGTTTAATGGGCTCAGAGGTTTCTAAAGATTTTTTTTTTTTTTTTTTTAATTTGACAGAGAGAGAGAGACAGCGAGAGAGGGAACACAAGCAGGGGGAGTGGGAGAGGGAGAAGCAGGCTCCCCGCTGAGCAGGGAGCCTGATATGGGGCTCGATCCCAGGACCCTGGGATCATGACCTGAGCTGAAGGCAGATGCTTAATGACTGAGCCACCCAGGCACTCTGCATTCAGAGGTTTCTATTTTCCCATTAAAATTTCTCCCCCCTAATCCACCCCTTGAGTTTCTCTGGCATTTCTCTCCTTTCTCCACTGTTCACCAAGTTCTTGCAATTCAAGCTGATTGCTCTGTATCTCAGGACTTCCAACTATTCTAGATCTGAGAGACTGAACTGGCCTTTGTAAGACTTCAGATGACAACTCTGACTCAGACCCAGTCATAAAGTACAGAAGTACTTCATCAAAGT
Organism: Mirounga angustirostris; assembly: GCF_029215605.1. NCBI lineage: Eukaryota > Metazoa > Chordata > Mammalia > Carnivora > Phocidae > Mirounga > Mirounga angustirostris. The sequence continues at coordinate 16,659,465 of NW_026991724.1, read as the reverse complement.
GAATCAGATGCCTGATTATCAGATTTAGGCAGTGAGAGATATAAGGAGTGAGAATGTTCTAAATCCAACGGCGAAACTATCAAAACTAATTTTGCCTTTAGAAATATTTGCTAGAACATGTTCTAAGGGTGAAAATTGACACATAGTCATAATCAAATAAGACTTTGTTTACAATTTCAGCACAAATGCAGTCATTGCTATTTCCCACTACTATCAATTCTCCATTATTATTAAGGAGTGCTCCCAAGGTAGAGCAAAGATAATTTTCGGTCTAAACTGTTTTTTGTCCATGACTTGAACTGCTCTGGAAATTTTCCTTTCAGATCTTGTGTTTGTTTAGCAGGTTCTTTACAATATACATGTGACCAAAATTATTTTAACAGCCTTAATTGTATTACAATGACAAAGATTATCTTGTGACAACACATTCCTCTGTTCTGTATGAGTGTATTTAATTCCTTCTCAGTGGTTGATATTTGAACCTCTTTCATTTAGAGTAGATCCAGCAACACAATTCACTAAGTGCCTAAACAGGTCCAGGAGGGGTTAAAGAACACACCACCAGTATAAAAACTGCCACTCTGTTGCATAATCTATACAACCTTGTAGTTGAATCTGGGTTCTTGCGAAATTTTAATCAAGTAACTTGGGAATGTGATATGATGATTGGGAAGGAATATAAAGGAATTCTGCAAACTACTAAATCTGCTTTATGTTTTGTTCCATAATCCTATTGTAATTTTCAATGAGAGGAAATTTCCAAATTTTAAAAAGCTTTACTTTTTATTGTGCACAAAGTTTTATGAAGGTGTTTATTTGAGTGATGGGTGGTTTTTGAAATACAATATGAGATTCTTTCAAAGACTGAATAAAAGGGGAAGCAAGGAGATACTAATGACTACAGAGGGAATATCCTTGGAACTAGGGGTAGCATGTAATTTACTAAAGACACAATGATCAGATAGTTATTTTTGGTAACCCTGAATATCATGCGGGTCATATATTTTGTGATGAGAGCAGAGCAAACATGCTTACTAATGAATTTGTGTTTTTAGTCACTGAAATTTTAAGGATAACATGAAATCTAGGTCTCTGTGCTGTTGCAAAGCTCGGCCATGAAAAATGAATCTAAACAGTTTTTCAAAAAATGTATTTCTGTAAAAGGAAATTAGAAGGACACTGAATTTTCAAATATCCTTTGAGATATAATCACTGCTTGATGCAAGGCCTGATGGGGTGGGGCCTGAGCCTAAAGAATCCATCTAGGAGAATTCAGTCTGGGTCAAGTCACACTTGCCCCCCCCCCCTTACTTGGTTTTACCAAGCCAAGGGAAATCTGATTAACATAAACAACAAAGCACTCATACTAGGGGAAAAAAGGCACAAAAGGGCAGAGAAGTGTTGAGGGAAAGGGGAAGCAAGAGACCTTGCCAATTCTTGACTTGTTAATTAGGGTCAGAACAGTACTGGGGATTTCCTATACCCTAAGTTTGTTGAATGATTACATAGGTCTGGGGAAAAAGGATATGCTCAGAGTGATACACCCAATTTTTTAGTATTAGGGTTCTGCCTGGTAAATTCCAATTTCCTCTCCTCACATTTTGTATGACTAATGACTGGGGTGTGTGTGTGGGGGGGGGTCTCCAACAGGTGTTTGCTCTAATTTAAAGAGCTTTGGCCGAAGCCTTGGCCTGTTGGGCAATTTGAGTTTCCTCTCAAATGAGTGGGGCTCTTACCAGTTATGAAGGGACTTCCCTTGGGACTTGTTGCAACAGCAAACAGTGGCAATGAGATTTGAGAGTAGTTTCCTGTTCTGCTTTGCCATCTTGGGATGGCTCTGAAAAGCTTTCTTACCTCTGACAGGAAGAAAATGTTCACAGGGTTGATTCATTACTGCACAGAATGCAGTGAAGATAATTGGGCAACCTGAATGAGATGTTCAGATGGAAAGATAGGAAGACTCTGATGACACAAGTTTAAATTCTAGGTCTGCAGGTAAAGCTTTGCAAAGAGCCCCACCCCAGAGACACCTGCACTGGGGCCTCTTTTGCTGAGAGTTTCTTCCCCATCTCCAGGACTCCAAGTCCAGATGAATTGTCCAGCTTCCTGGGGAAAAGGCTCTATAAATTGTGTATATATCTATATATGATATATATAGATGTGTGTGTGTATGCGTGTGTGTGTGTATATATATATATACACACACGCATACACACCAGAGTGATTTTTATGATCTCTATAGATAAAATAAAAACAAAACCAAATTTAATAGCTTAAAAACGTTGCCCAGTGATTGCTGGCATCAGTGTTCCACACAAGATTAAAATTATTTCCCAAGATGCATACCCTGCACTCCAATTGATATTTTAATAACTTGATTAAAAATTTCTCAGAAGTCTATTAGAGTCAGGAAACGGTCTGCGGTGTAGGTGAGGATTTTCAGTTTTTGCAACGGAAACTTTTGGCCCCATGAACAGAATAGCAAAAACTCAATTAAATGTGTTTTTCCTCCATCCTTGCCTAATCCAAAGGTAAAAAATGAAAAAGGGTTTGGAGCAGTGGTGTTTAGCTGTGCTTTTTTCCTTTTTCCTTTAGAACAGCCAGGTGGATTCATAGGATCCAATTTTTAAATAGTCTTCGATCTTCTACTCCGAATAAACCCGGCCACCCAGCACAATCAGAAAGTTGTTTTTATGTTTTGTTTCGAATTTTCGAAAAGAATGGGGGAGGGGAGACAAAAAGGGGGAGGGCAAAGGACGAAGAAGGTACTTGAATTAAAAACATGCAATAACTCGAGGTTTTTAGATAAGGGCTGTCATTTCCTAATTAAGAAATGAGTTTGATAGTCCTTTGGCCAACTCAAGCTAGACACTCCTATGAAAACCCTAAAGGGCTGGTGGCTGTCCAAGGGACGAAACTCCATTCCCCTGTGAGACCCCAAGCCAGCCCGCCCAGGCCGACCGGACCCAGCTCTGGGGTCCTTCTTCTCGTCCCACAGTCACCTCGGCTCCCTCAGGTCTGTCTCCTCCTGAGCTCAGCTCGGCGCTGGGCCGGCCGACTCGGGCTCGCCGCCACCAGGTCGGCGCAAATACCTTTTCCCTCCCCGGGGCCCCAGGCGCGGACACCTCCCTGCCTCCCTCCCTGCTGGCGGGGCCCTTTCCCGGCTGGGAAACAGCAGCCACGGCCGCGGCGGCAGGAAGCGAAGCCCTTGTTGATGCTGTTCCTTGGCGCGTCTCCCCGCCCTCCGGCGGCCGCCCTAGCTCTTCCAGGCTCTGGGGCGCCCCCCTCCGCGCCTGCGCAGTGCCGCGCGGGGGGCGGGGCTCAGATTCCTGTCAGCGGCGGCGGCGGTGGCGGCGACCGTCAGTTTTCGCTGAGGAGAAGCACGAAACGGACCCGTTGGCTTTCCCCCCTCCCTTTCCCCGCCCTGAACCCCCCCTCCTGGCTCGCCGGGAATTAGTCCCCGTGGAGTTTCCCCTCCGCCTCGCTGCCGTTTCCTCGGTCCTCGGCCCGGTGGAAGTCACTGCCCTCGAGGAGGAGGCAGCAGCAGCCGCCCTCGCCTCGCCGCCCCCGGTTCGGTGCCCGCGGTCCCGGAGAGGAGGTGCCGCCGCCACCGCCGCTCCCCCCCTCCCGCTGCCCTCGGGCCGGGCTGGGTCGAGCTGCGATGCCCTCGGACTTCATCTCATTGCTCAGCGCGGACCTAGACCTGGAATCGCCCAAGTCCCTGTACTCGCGAGGTGAGTCAGGCTGGGGGCTGGGGCGTGGGGGCGGGGAGGCCCACCCCGGGGGGCCCGGAGGGGTCCCCGTCGGGGGTGGGGGCAAGCCTGGGCCGGTCGGGCCTGTTTTGGGGGGGTGGGGAGAGGCCGATGGGGTCGGGAGATGGTGGAAGGGGCAGGGGAGGAGTGGCGGCCCCTCCCCCGCGGAGCCGCCGGCCGCACGGGGCCCAGTTGCCGTCTGCCCCCGGTCTCTGCGGCACCAGTCGTTCTGAGAGTCCCTCGGCGTGTCCGGCCCCGCCACACTCCTCGAGCGGCCGGTCCCGGCCTCCCCGGCTCGGGGATTCCTCCCCCCTCCCCCGACTGGGCCCCGCGCTGGGGCTGCTGCGATCCGTGCGCCGCGGCCCCTCTTACCGGGACCATCCTCCCCAGCAAAGTTGCCCCCAAACGGGCGGCGTGGCTTGGAGCCGGTTCTGGGTGCAGGGGCACCATTTCTCTCCCCCTCCAGGTTGTTTGTGCGCCGTCGTTCTACCCCCCTCTCCCTCCGGCCTAGTCCACTCCCTCCCCTTGTTGGGACGGCCCCCCTCGACCAGGCGTTCTTCCTTTCCTCGTCATCTTACTGCTGGAAAGGGCCCGAATTTTCTTTTTCTCTCTTTCCACCTCTGTGGCATTCTAATGACTTACATCTCCCTCTCTTTTTACAAAGATAGGGGTGCTCTCTCTGGATTAGTTTTATTCCTCTCCTGTCCCAGGGGTACCAGCTCAGGCACTGACGCTGCCCTTTGAGAATTTTCTCTTTCGTTGCCGTTCAAGGGCTCGTTGCAGGGAAGGGGCATTGGACAGAGATTCTCATTTTTAAACTCCTTTGGCTAAGGCCTAAAGGGGATTCCCGGGATCTACAATATTAACACTTGAGTTGATCTCTACGGGGTTCAAATTCCTATACTGGGCTCCACAAGAATGTGTTAGAACAGGTTCCCTGTGCAAGGGGCATCAAACCAGAATGCTACCACTACACTCTTCACCACTTATTAAACCACTGGGAGGGGCAAAAAGACATAACTGGGTTATTAGATATTCATTTCACCATATTAAAGAAAAAGTATGTGCCGTTGTGAACCTCCTTACTGAGAAATCCAGCACTTCTTCAGTTTTGGTGTGATGTATCCATCCACTGAGTCTACCCTCTCCAGAAAGGGGGACTTCGGCTTCACATTATGTAAATTTACATTGTTTAAGCGAATCAGTGAGATAGTTTACTCTGGAAGGTACTGGACTTTACAGACTGACGATTGGGTTTGTACACAGAGTCCTACTTAGTAACTGTAGCCATTGTCTGTTGCTCTGATGACTTTAGTTGGCAGTCACCATCCTGTAGGATGTTTTTCAGGCAGCGTACCTGAAGTAGTTTGGAAGTATTGTAGTTTTGAGTGTCAGAAGAAAAAGATTGTATCAAGAGATGATTCTTAGAAGAGGGCTAATGGGGTACAATTGGGTACTAAAAATAGTCAAGACATTAACACCATTTGTGCAGTAATCATCAGATAATTTTCCATGGAACAAATGCTTTATGAAAATCGAAGTTTAGCATAAAGACCAATGTAGAGGCAATTCAGTCTTCTTTTGCAGAGTATATTCACAAATATGGGCTTTAGTTCTTAAAAATACATGGCAGTTATGTAAGAGATGTATGCCACCCTTGCTTTTTTTTTTTTTCTTAAGTCATTCAGCATAAAAAGTACTTAATGCTTTTTGTGTTTTTCAGATTCTCTGAAGTTACACCCATCACAGAATTTTCATAGAGCTGGACTATTGGAAGGTCAGCAAAGTGCCATTTTAAAGCATATTGTGTGAGTATGCAAAGGCTTTCTCTGAAATGGAGTTTAAATGAGAAAGTGTGAAACTTTGCAAACTCATACAATGTAGTTTTCTCCTAAAGAGCCTGATCCTTCTTTTAGAGCAGCTGAATGTTTCAGTGGATTTTATTACTGTGTTTGATGTGCTTGTTAGCTTATTGTATCTGCTTTGAGAAGCCTTGAGAAAACCCCACAAAATTACTAAAAATTATGTTGGGTGTTCTACTTTGGAATTCCAGATCTTAATCCTAGCTTTTTATAAATAAACAATGTGAAAAGGCTCAAACATTATGATCATCAATATATCTAAGAGTGACACCAAACACATATTTCGTTTAAAAATTCAAAATTTAGAACTTTTATATGTTGAGCATTTCAAAACAGCATGTTAATTATTTATTACAAAAGCATTGATATCGTTACTGTTGCTTTTTTTTTTTAAGATTTTATTTATTTGTGTGAGAGAGAGAGAAAGCACAAGCAGGTGGAGCCTCAGGCAGAGGGAGAGGGAGGGAGCCCGATGTGAGACTGGAGCCCCATGTGGGACTCTATCCCAGGACCTAGGGATCATGACCTGAGCTGAAGGCAGACGCATAACCGACTGAGCCACCCAGGGTCCCACTGTTGCATTATTTTTAAGGATAAGGAAAGCCAGGTGATAGAGATGATGATTGAACTATGCTTAGAAAAAAAGTTTGAGAAAGTTCTGGAAATGTTAATAGGCGTAGAATTTTAACAGCTGACAATTACTTTAGAAAACCTTATATTGAAAAAAAGAAACTTTGTTGTTTTTAGCATTTTAAGACAAAAAAAGACTCTTTGTGTTTTGTAGAGTTTTTAACATAATTTTTTAAAAAGTTTATTTTTTTTAGTAATCTAAATGTGGGGCTCAAACTCACAATCCCCTAGATCAAGAGTCACATGCTTTTCTGACTGAGCCAGCCAGGAGCCCCTGTATTTTGTAGTTTTTGAAGTGGTTTTACATATCCTCTTTGAATTTTGTAATCCCGCAGTTGGACAGCAAGGATATTAATTTCCCCATTATAGAGATGAGTAACCTGAGGCTGAAATTAAGAGACTTGGGGGAAAAGAGTCACACAAGAGCAGACATAGTGCTTTTTGTGTTTAGCTGGAGTTCTTTACCCAAAGCCAAGCTGCCACTGTAAAATATATATGTAACCAGTAACTTAAACATTTTGTGGTCCACTTAAAAAAGGCCATAAATATTTAAGCTTGATTTGAGTTTAGATGTTTGCCTCCCATATGGTAGTCTGATATAGTGGGGGGAAGAGTGGGTTTTGTAATTGAGCTTGAGTTTGAATACCAATTTAGTTGCTAATAAACTCTGTGGCCTTGGGCAGGTAATTTCACCTCTCTGAACTTTAATATTCTTTCTATAAAAATGTATATAATCTCTTAAATTTACAGAGGTAATGTGTATGAAAATGCCTAGAATATTGTCTGGCTTAATAAATGTTGGTTTTTTCCTTTAGTATCAGCTACCTTGTTTTAACTATAATTTAGAGCATATAAAATGTTCTTTAATTATTGATTATATTTATATTTATCAGAAGCCCATTGATATACATTAGTATAAAAATCAACTATAGGGCGCCTGGGTGGCTCTGTTGGTTAAGCGACTGCCTTCGGCTCAGGTCATGATCCTGGAGTCCTGGGATCGAGCCCCGCATCGGGCTCCCTGCTCGGCGGGGAGTCTGCTTCTCCCTCGGACCCTCCCCCCTCTCATGGGCTCTCTTTCTCATTCTCTCTGTCTCAAATAAATAAATAAAATCTTAAAAAAAAAACAAAACAACTATAATTTGAGGCAAGGAATTTTACGTGTTTCTTGGTGAAGCAGATTTCTGTTTTTTATTCACACTGTTCAATTTGTGACCATGTTGTAGATTCATATTTATCTGTACAAACCCATTCATTTTCTGGGCAACAGACCAGAGAGTATCATAATCATAGAGATTATCAGGCAGGAGAAAGATATGAAAAAAAAGTGTTAATTATTCCAGCAAATATTTTTAACAAGTTGATGGAAATGCAGACAGCCATTTAATATGTATATTTACATGTATGTGCTTAAATACTTTTATTAGATTTTTATTTTGGCTGAGAAGATCCTCAGTTTTTTGAAATGAGACCATCGTTTCATAGATTACATATACATTGTAAAATGTATAAATATCAAGTATCCTTTTATGTCTTTGATACAGGGAATCATAAGAAAGTTGTTTGCTTGTGTATTGAAAGTATTTAATCTGTGCACCCTACTTCTATTTTAACCTTTTATTATGGACATTTTAAAGAACTTAGAGAGGTAGAGAGAATAAAATAATGAGTCCCCATGTGCCTATCACCAAGTTTTTAACCATTATCAATGCATGTCTGATCTTTTTTCTTTTATCCTCTCCCTTTCCCCAAGCTGTATTATTTTAAAACAAATATCAGACATCATGTTATTTCATATATACATACTTTAGTATTATAGTGATCTTTATTAATTTTTAAAATACCCTACTTTATTCCAGAAAATACATATTCTAATTTATTTCAGTAAAGTCTGTCCTCTCTCTGCCCTCTTTTTAAGATAAAGTACAGCTGGAGGCTACTGCTTCTAATGTCTAGTGTGTGTACCTTGTAATCTATGTTAAAATTGTAGGTAATGCGTCAGACTTGGGTTCAAATCCTTGTTTCAACATTTGTGCTTGACCTTGTCTTAGTCATTTAATCTTTTTGTGCTTCAATTTTCTCATCTTTAAATGGGGACAGTCATAGTATCTTCATCATGGGCTGCTGTGAAGATTGAGGCAAATTCATGTCCAAAGCATTTAACCTAGCACATAGTTAAGTGCTCAATAAATGTTAGCTATATTAAAAATTCTAAACAATAACCACTTACATGGCATTTACTGTGTGCCAAGACCTTTATAAATATGAACTCACTGAATTCTCTTAACAACCCTTTGAGATGGTTATTATTATCCCATTTTGCAGATGAGGGTGCTAAGGCATGGGGAGGTTCAGCAACTTACCCATAGTCACACAGCAAATAAGTTGTAGCGAAGATTTCAACACAGGTAGCCTCACTGTAGACTGTGCTCGTAGCTATTATTATACTGTACTGACTCCCTGTGTTATATAATAAGTATTTTCTAGTAATATGTATGCATACTTTCTGTCAGTAGTCTAGATTTCCTTTTAATAGTAAACTCAACCCAGAGTAAGGGGAATATAATTACTATCATATATAATTTGTTAAATTTTTGGTAGAACATTTTTTTTCCAAATTTAAGTTCTCTCTTTAGGAAAACAAGGTTGGAAAACTTGCAGTTGAGTGCTATTGAGCTTTAAAAATAGTTCCATTCAGTTAAGTTTGCTTTTATCCTACATATCAATCTGGTCCTTCCTGCTACTATATATATATATATATGTATATATATATATATATATATGTATTTTTTTAAAGAATAGGAAATTCATTTTTTTAATTGAGATATAGTTGACATAAAACATTATATTTATTTCAGTTTCACAGTGTAATGATTAATTATTTGTATATATTGGGAAGTGACCACCACAGTAAGTCTAATTAACATCTGTCACCATATGTAGTTTTGCTACTACCTTTTTATTTAATGTGGTGATTGCCTGACAGTTGGAAAAGGGTCTGGTTATTTAATGCAATAATACATAGCCATAAAATAATGTTTCTGATAATTACATGTGAAACTCTTAATGAAATGAGTAAATAAAAGAGGTACTGTTGCAATTATATTAAAAATAACTCGCATGGGGCGCCTGGGTGGCTCAGTCGTTAAGTGTCTGCCTTCGGCTCAGGTCATGATCCCAGGGTCCTGGGATCGAGCCCCGCATCGGGCTCCCTGCTCAGCGGGAAGCCTGCTTCTCCCTCTCCCACTCCCCCTGCTTGTGTTCCCTCTCTCACTGTGTCTCTCTGTCAAATAAATAAAATCTTTAAAAAAAAAAAAAAAAAAAACCTTCGCATAGAAAAAGTCCTGTACAAATGTATATAAGATTTTACTTTTTTTTTTTAAAGATTTTATTTATTTATTTGACAGAGAGAGACAGCGAGAGAGGGAACACAAGCAGGGAGAGTGAGAAAGGGAGAAGCAGGCTTCCCGCGGAGTAGGGAGCCGGATGCGGGGCTCGATCCCAGGACCCTGAGATCATGACCTGAGCTGAAGGCAGTCACTTCACCAACTGAGCCACCCAGGCGCCCTATAAGATTTTACTTTTTGATTCTATTTTTGCATTTTCCCTGCCTTCTTTAAAGAAGATAGTTTATATATATTGAAAAAAATAAAATGGTTTACAGTTTAGTGTGTTCAAATTTGAAGGCTTAGCAATCTTTGGAGTGCCTAGAGAAAAAGTTGAACTACAGAGAAAAAGTTGTCATTTCTTTCACTTTCTGTATTGAAAAATATTGGTTTTGGCATATATTATTTGCCATATAAAAAACTGAGATAAAAATTAAAAGTAAATGAATACGAGTAAGAGGTCATTCTGGAAATATAGAGATGTAAGATAAGATGGTAGAAAATCAGATAAAACAGGAAAAATAACAAATTGGAAAAAACAGAATTATAAAAACAATGGATTAAAACTTTAAAATGTTTTTTAAAAAGCAGGAGTTAGATTAAATGATGGATTAAATTAAATAACTGGTTAAATAAGAGCTAAATACCAATGTGAGGCAGGCTTAATATTAAATATTTGAAACTGGAAGATTTTTAAGGAAAATATGAAATAGTATAATGAGTTAGGGACAATAAACTACTTTTTTTCTTACCGCTGTCAAACTATTTGATACGGTACTATGTATAATTATACTTTATAGTTCACCAAATGAAAATCCTAAAAATAGTAACAGTGTTTTACTGACTTTATGGAATATTTCTGAATTGCCATTGAGCCTGATTTATTTCTCTTCCTAAAGCTGATGTTAGTAAGGTAGTTAAGCCATTAACTCTTTTTTTTTTTTAAGATTTTATTTATTTATTTGAGAGAGAGAGAGAGCACATGAGAGGGGGAGGGCCAGAGGGAGAAGCAGACTCCCTGCTGAGCAGGGAGCCCGATGCGGGACTCGATCCCAGGACTCCAGGATCATGACCCGAGCTGAAGGCAGTCGCTTAACCAACTGAGCCACCGAGGCGCCCCAAGCCATTAACTCTTAAATGACGAAATGTATGAAGGTATCTTAATGGAAAGAATTTTTTGAAAATATTTAATATTAAAAATAATCTGTTGGATTCTTTTGTTTAGTATCTATTAATATCTATAGATCCTTATCTAGTAAACTAAAAATGTCATTATGGAAATAATTATGGAAATGAAGTTCAAACATTATAGAAGTCACACCTACCTAGTTCATCCTCACTTCTTGGTTCTAGGATCCATTTCTCTGATTTCCTACCATTTGTTTTTGTTTCTTTCTAAACTCTGTTTTTGTTATTTCCATTCAGTACTAGAATTCTGTTGCCTATTACAGTAAGAGGATAGAAATTCATATTTAATCAGATGGTTCTTGGCTTGCTCTTAACTCACTCTTGACTACTGTAATTATTCCAGGAGTCCCCTAAAACTTGGAAGTGATAGTATAGAAAAACATTTCTTATTGTAATTAATATTATATATTAAAAATAGCCACTTTATATTAGAAAAAGTTGTCATTGTATTGTCCATGGAGCGCCTGGGTGGCTCAGTTGGGTGGGTGGCTCAGTCAGGTAGGCGTCTATCTTCTGCTTAGGTCAAAATCTTGGGATCGAGCCTTGTGGTGGTGGGCTCCCTGCTCAGCGGGGAGTCTGCTTCTCCTTCTGCCCCTCCCCCTGCTCATGCTCGCTCTCCCTCTTCTCTCTCAGATAAATAAAATCTTAAAAAAAAAAAAAAAAAAGATTAGGGGCGCCTGGGTGGCTCAGTCATTGGGCGTCTGCCTTCAGCTCAGGTCATGATCCCAGGGTCCTGGGATCGAGCCCCACATCGGGCTCCCTGCCCCACGGGAAGCCTGCTTCTCCCTCTCCCACTCCCCCTGCTTGTGTTCCCTCTCTCGCTGTGTCTCTGTCAAATAAATAAAGAAAATCTTTAAAAAAAAAAAAAAAGATTATATTGTCCATAAAGAATAATAGGTAATTAGAAAAAAAATAAAAGATCAAATTAATCTGAGACATCATTTGGGCCTGATTGTGTAGTGAGAGAAGATAGTCCTGTTAGCTCTAAGGTATAAGACATTCTTCAATAGAAATGTTGCTTATTAACTTATTTTATTGTCTTGTTGCAAACATTTTATTTCAAGTTACATAAAACAGATTCATGTGTCTTTTATTTGCTGTTGTCTTAATAAAAATCAAGGTTAAAAAAACTACCAAAATATATAATACACTAATTATAAACCTGTACTTGAATGAAAATGTAGAAATTTTCTTTATAGATTAACTCCAGGTAATGATTTTAGCTTCCAAATATAAATAAAATCTGGTGTTATGATAAAGAATCTATATTTTTGATGATTTGAAATGAAAGATAAGCTATGTGGACATTTTCAGTTACTTATTCTTAATAACTACTGAAAAATAAAATTTTTTCTCTTTTCTTTTTAATATTTACTTACAAATAGGTGATGATAATTACTGCTGGCCAGCCATAAATGTTTTCACTTTTTTCCCATCCAGAAATGTTACAATTAGTCTTTTAGTAAATTTGGTATTGGTTGTTTTTTTTTTTTTTTTTTGGTATCTTTTTTTGAAGGTGAGACAACAGAAAAGTTTCTAAGAGTGACCTAAGTTGTTGATTACTCTTATCTTTATAAATTTAGTTTTAGTTTAGTGTCTTTTCTTTTTAGTTTTAGTTTTAAGACATCTACTTAAAATAACATTTGTAGAACATAATAAAAGAAACAGTGTTGGTAAAAAAGGAATAATAAATTCAATGCTAGTAATTAAAAACATTTTTTGAGCAATTTATATGTGCCAGAATTGTACAGATATTTTTCACGTTAGTCCTCAGAAAAATCCTCTGAGATAGTGTCAGGATCCGTATTTCATAAATGAGCAAACTGTGGTATAGAGGGATTCACTAATTTTCCCAAAGTCACATAGCTAATCAAGGAGGCTGGAATTTGAAACTTCAGTATTTTACCACAGATTATTGAGCTTATCCTGACTCCCTTTAGTATAAACATTTCATAATTGTTATTTACACTTTAGGCCCTACTAAAATTACACCACTGTTCAGATGGTGTAAAAAGAGAGCTTTGTGTAGGATTCTTCATCTAAACAGCTTCCATAAAGTAAGAGAGAAACTATAAGCCGCACATAAAAATCAGTAAAGAATATGATGATGATCCTTTGGGGGAATATTTTAACACTCAAAATTAGCAAATCATTGCCTTGCTTTGGTGAGTGTCTTTAAGATTGAACCACCTCTGTTTTGACAGATGATGGTACTCGGAATTGAAGAGTAGGGGAAGGGTAAGCAGACCATCACCTAAGGAGAATGACTTGAGAAATGGAGGATGCCATGGGACTCATGATTTCTTTGGCACTAGTTTTATGGAAGCATGGAATCGTTGCACCTTATTTCTGCTGATGTGTTTCAGAGCCTAACTAAATTTGAAAGGAGATGAGCAACAGAAAAAATAGTACTAATAGAGCTTCAGGAGTTAGTTCTATTCTTGCTATGGTGGGTCATTGTTAATGAACTTCCTGAAAATTCTGTGTTAGGCATTAGAAGATACGGATTTTAATTCTAGTTTGGGTTTGAGACCCTGTGGAAAATCGTGTAAGCATTCCTTTTCTTCAGTAGAAACATTAATAGCGGTTTTGCTTACCTAAGAGTTAAGAGGAAGAACAACTGATACAGTGTTAGAGGACCAAACTATAAAATGTCTGTATGAGTAGTGATACTTTGCATAGGGCCCTATTAATTTGCTTTGGTTCTTTGCACTGTCCCTTTTTTAAAAATCTTGTTCTACTCATGTCTCCATTTTCTCATGGTACTTTCTACATTTTGCTTGTTGGTTTTGTGGTTGCTTCTTGTATCCTTTCTCTCTTTCCCTTCTTATTTTTATTTTTATTTTTAAGGATTTTATTTATTTGACAGAGAGAGAGAGGGAGAGCAAGCGTGTGTGCACAAGTAGGCAGAGCAGCAGACAGGGAGAGGGAGAAGCAGACTCCTGCTGAGCAAGGAGCCCAACGCGGGGCTTGATTCCAGGACCCCGGGATCATGACCTGAGCCAAAGGCAGAGGCTTAACCGACTGAGCCACCCAGGTGCGCTCCCCCCCCTTTTTAAAATAACAAACAGTCTATATAGAGAGGTACAGAGGTTTACCAATTTGGGGTGTTCCATGAATTTTTAACAAGTGTATACATTTGTGTAATCACCATAGATAACGTACAGAACATTTCAGTCACCCTGTTAGATAGACTACCTTTTGTTCTTTTGTAGTCAGTTCTGTCCACTGTAGCCCCTCAGGCAACTACTTGCCTGTTTTTCCTTAAAATAGATTAGTTTTGTCTTTTTTAGAATTTCATATAAATGGATTTATACAATATATACTCTTTTCTCTTTAACTTTTGTTTGTTCAACCACCATGATGTTCTAAAACGGAAAACTGGTTTTCTAAAGGACCTAAAAGTAATGAGATTTTTTTATTCTGTTATACATTCCTATATTCTATAATGTAGCCAAGTGTAGTTTTCTAGGGATGACTTTTCATGTTTATGTGCAAGTTTAGGTTACTTACTCATAATATTTATATTTATTCATTCACTCAAAATGAATTTGCACATGGATCCTGGCCACATAGAGTTTATAGCTCAGTAGAAGAGATTGTATGTGAATAAACAATGATAACTATTTTAAAGGGTTTCATAATTCAATCTAGATTAGAAAATGAAATTAATATGGTTGACTTTTAACTTTTATTTGCTAATAGGAAAATACTTTGTGCACCTTATACCAAAGCATATAGCTTGCAACTATACTAGGTAATTATAAATTGAAGTTTAGAACTTTAAAATTTCTTTGTAGTTTAGGTCTTGAGAGGGTTATATAGTTGAAGAGTACATAGGAGGTATGTAGTACTGTATATTTAGTGTAAAGGTCAAAACAGAATATGAGCTTTCTGTCACATATAAAGTGAGTACTATCCTATGCTTAACTCTATGGTAAGTACTAATGCTGAATAAAATTCAAGTTTGTCCAGTAATCATTTTTACTATATACCATACTGCTAGTTTGGACCTTGGACATTAAAATACTTTTGTTAGCAACATAATGGAACAATTAAATGTTTGTTGATGGGGGCCTGATTACACAAATTTAAGTATTTGTTTGAATTAAAGTTTTCATTATAATTGTTTAGGTAAGTCACTAAAATGCCTTGTGTTTAAAAGTGTGTAAAAGTGGGGCACCTGGGTGGCTCAGTCGGTTAAGCATCTGCCTTCGGCTCGGGTCATGATCCCAGGCTCCTGGGATCGAGTCCCAAATCAGGCTCCTTGCTCAGTGGGAAGCCTGCTTCTCCCTCTCCCGCTCCCCCTGCTTGTGTTCCCTCTCTCGCTGTCTCTCTCTCTGTCAAATAAATAAATAAAATCTTAAAAAAAAAAAAAAGTGTATAATAGTGATGAAGCATCCAAACATAGGTTTAAGCTAACAAGTAACTATTCTTCACAATAAAGTTGTAATTAGAAGTCTTAAAGATTTTGTACTCTTTTTTTCCAGTTTTTAAGTGGCAACTTGCTTGTTGGGGTTTCAGTCTGAAATGAAGATTTTACTTGAAAAAATATTACGGTAAAGTGAATTAATAATAATAAGTTAATGTTCACAAGTTAAATATTCAATTTATAAGCATCGAAGTAATAGGCAGTTATAAGGACTTTAGAAATTATAAATTAAAATTCTACTTGAGTAAATTTTTATAAAATTGTATTGTGAACTCTGACTTTTTCTATATCCTTTTTAATTTTTATTGTTAAACCATATTCTCTAGAATATTAGGCTAAAGTAGAGTGAATGAGTGCAAAATATAAACATGGCTTGAATTTTCTAATATTATTATTAAAGATTTTATTTATTTGAGAAAGAGCAAGAGAGAGTAAGCACGAGCAGGGGGAGGGGCAGAGAGAGAGGGAGAAGCAGGCTCCCCACAGAGCAGGGAGCCTGATGCGGGGCTCAATCCCAGGACCCTGGGATCATGACCTGAGCCGAAGGCAGACACTCAACTGACTAAGCCACCCAGGCGCCCCTATAATTATTTTTGAAGAACATTTCATTTTCTTACTTTATTTTTACCTGAATAACAGATGCTTTGGATAAAATGACTACTTAATTCCTTTAATAAGCTCATTGTTGCTTTTTTTGTTTTTAAACTGGTAGTGAAGTAGTTGAAGAACAGAATGTCACTAGTTAGCTAACGTACTGCTCTATTACAGTAAATACAAATGGCACATTTATAGTTAAAATATAGTAAGTAAAAACTAAAAAATAACTTCCCTGAAAATGTTTTTCAGTGAACTTAATAAGAATGGATAGAATCAATACTAGAAATGCTACACAGAAAAAAATTCAGTGCATACTTAATTGAGAACAGATGAACAGAAGAGTTGGAAGTTGAATTTGAAGAAGTGCTTTTCTTGGGAATTAAAAATAGTAAAGATAGGGACATCTCGGTGGCTCAGTTGGTTAATTGGCTGCCTTCAGCTCAAGTCATGATCCCAGGGTCCCGGGATTGAGTCCTGCCTTGGGCTCCTTGCTCAGTGGGGAGCCTGCTTATCCCTCTGCCTGCCTGCCACTCCCCCTGCTTGTGCTCTTTCTGACAAATAACTAAAATCCTAAAGAAAATGGTAAAGATAATGATTAGAAAAATCAGAGTTCCCACATATTTATCAGGCTTGTGAATAAAAACCCAATTTCAGAAGCATGCATTACTTAATAGCTGTGTCATTTTAGGCAAGTTACTTAACCTTTCTGTTGACTCAGTTCTTCTATAAAATGGGGATAATAGACTCAGATTTCTTATGAAGATTAGATGAGTTAATATTTCTTTTTTTTTTTTTTAAGATTTTATTTATTTATCTGACAGATAGACAGCGAGAGAGGAAACACAAGCAGGAGGAGTGGGAGAGGGAGAAGCAGGCTTCCCGCTGAGCAGGGAGCCCGATGTGGGGCTCGATCCCATGACCCTGGGATCATGACCTGAGCCGAAGGCAGATGCTTAACGACTGAGCCACCCAGGCACCCCGAGTTAATATTTCTAAAGCACTTGTATTTGGCACACAGTAAGCACTATATAAATATTTGTTAAACAAATAAAATAAAAATTCGTATCTAGAAATAAATTACTTGACAAACATATTTACCCAAAATGTAGCAAGGAACCAGGAGTTTATTAGCATAAGCTTCTGAACACCCAAATCAGATGTTGCTAAATTTACATACTAAGGTGTAGGCATTCATAGCACAATGTGGTACAGGATTTATCTTCTTAAAATACAAATCTAATCATATTGCTTGCTTTAAAATCCTTTAATAAAGATGTAAAATTCTTAAAGACCTGGCTCCTGATTATCTTTTTTTTTTTTAAGTTGAGATAATATAACATAAAGTTTGTCATTTTAACCATTTTAAAATGTATAATTCAGTGGCTTTAGTGCATTCAAAATGTTGTACAACTAGCACTAGTATATAATTCTGGAACATTTTCATTCCCCCAAAAAGAAACACTTTATTCATTAGCATTCACTCCTCAATTCCCCCTTTTCCATCCCCTGGCAGCCCTCTTCTGCTTTTTGTCTCTGGATTTGTCTATTCTAGACCTTTCATATAAAAGGAATCATCTGTGGTCTTTTGTGACTTCTTTGTGTCACTTAGCACTGTTTTCAAGGTTCATCCATTTTATAGCATGTATCAGTAATTCATTCCTTTTTATGGAAGAATATTTTTGACTCTTCATCCATTCATTAGTTCATGGACTTTTGGGTTATTTTAGCTATTATGAACAATGTTGCTATGAACATTTGTGTATAAGTTTTTATGTGTGCAGATTTTTTTTTCTTTTGGGTATATACCCAAGAGCGGAATTGCTAGGTCATACAGTAACTCTATTTTTAACTTTTTGAGGAATTGCCAAACTGCTTTCCACAGTGGCTGCACCATTTTATATTTTCAGCAGCAGTGTATGAGGGTTCTGATTTCTCCGTATCCTTGTGAACACTTGTTATTTTCTCTTTTTGATTATAGATGTCATAGTGGGTATGAAGTCTCTTGTGGTTTTGATTTATAGTTCTCTCATGACTAATACTATTGAGCATCTTTTCATGTGTTTATTGGCCATTAGTATGTCTTCCTTGGAAAAATGTCTACTCAAGGCTTTGCCCGTTTTTAAATTGAATTACTTGTTTTCTTATTGTTGAGTTGTAGGAGTTCTTTATATATTATGTATACAAGTCCTTTATCAGACAAGTGATTTGCAGAAATTTTCTCCCATTCTGTGGGTTGTCTTTTCACTTTTTTTTAAAGATTTATTTATTTATTTATTTATTTATTAGAGAGAGAGGGCATGAGAGGGGGGAAGGGCAGAGGGAGAAGCAGACTCCCCGCTGAGCAAGGAGCCCGATGTGGGACTCGATCCCGGGACTCCAGGATCATGACCTGAGCCGAAGGCAGTCGCTTAACAACTGAGCCACCCAGGCGCCCTTCACTTTTTTTTTAAGATTTTTTTTTTTTTAATTAGAAAGAGAGGGCAAGCATGGGTGGGGGAGGGGCAGAGGGAGAGGGAGAAGCAGACTCCCCACTGAGCAGGGAGTCCTGCGTGGGGCTCAATCCCAGGACCCCGAGATCATGACCTCAGCGGAAGGCAGACATTTAAATGACTTAGCCACCCAGGCATCCCTTCACTTTCTTGATAGTGTCTTTCGATGCACAAACATTTTAAATTTTTTTTAAGTCTACTTTTATCTGTTTTTGTTGTTGTTACTCTTGGTTTGTGTCATATTTAAGGAACTTTTGCCTAGCTTAGGGTTACAAAGATTTACACCTATGTTTTCTTCTGAGAATGTTACAGTTTTGGTTCTTACAGTTTGATCTTTGATCCATTTTGACTTAATTTGTTTCTGGAGTCTCAGTTCTTTTCCGTTCATCTTTCTGTCTGTCCTTATGTCAGTACCATACTGTCTTGATTACTGTAACTTTGAAATAAATTTTGAAATTGAGAAGGATGAGTCTTCCAATTTTGTTCGTCCTTTACAAGATTGTTTTGGCTATTCAAAGTCCCTTGAATTTCCATTTTAATTTTTTAAAAGATTTTATTTATTCATTTGAGAGAGAGACAGAGAGCACACAGGCAGGGGGAGAGGGAGAAGCAGACTCCCCGCTGAGCCAGCCGGGAGCCTGATGTGGAGCTCAATCCCAGGACCTGGAGACCATGACCCAAGCTGAAGGCAGACGCTCAACCATCTGAGCCACCCAGGCGCCCCTCCATTTTAATTTTTTAAAATATATTTATTTGAGAGAGAGAGAACAGGAGCAGGGAGGAAGGGCAGAGGGAGAGGGAAAAGCAGACTTCCCACTGAGCAGGGAACCGGAAGTGGGGCTAAATCCCAGGACCTGGAGATCACGACCTGAGCTGAAGGCAGGCGCTTAACTGACTGAGCCACCCAGGTGCCCCCCCATTTGAATTTTAAGATTAGCTTCTCAACTTCTGTAAAAAGTGAGCTGTGATTTTAATAGGGATTGCATTGAATCTATTTTGAGGAGAACTGTTTGTGGAATATTGCCATCTTAATAATATTAAACCTACCTGTCAATAAACATGGGATATCTTTCCTTTTATTTAGATCTCACTGTAATTTCTTTCAACAGTGTTTTGTAGTTTTCATGGTATAAGTTTTACACATCTTTTTAAACATTTATTTTTAAGTATTTTATTTTTTTAACCATGTTTTTAAGTGTTAGTAAAATTATGGAAATGATTTGAGGAATGGTCTCTTAAAACTTAGGAGAGCTTTAGTATTGAAGTACTAGATTCTATATCTATTCAGAAAAAGAAACTCAAACCATGATAAAATAATTGACTGTAAAATATTAGTCAGCCATAGAATTAAAGCTGTAGTAAACCATAAACAACATATAGTAAAGTCCAGTTTTGTTTAAAAAGTTGTACTGGGTGGTAATTTTCTCAAGGGCAACAACTATACCTTGAATTTTCATAGCATCTGACACAAGTGCTTTATAATCTGAAAGATACTTGATAAATATTGAATGAATGAGTACCATATCCAGAAAGAAGGAAGGAATGATATTAGAAACCTGAGAGGATTGTGTTCTAGTTATATGCAACCATGTAAAAAGCTTTAATTGGAGTAACAATTGCATTAAAATTACAGCATATGGAAAACTAGGCCTTTATAGAATTGGAGCTATTTAATCTGTAAAGACAAAAACTTAGATAATAAAGATGAAAATGGAGGTAAATTTGTTCTCTAAACCTAGAATACTCGAATAAGAAAGCTCTCTTGACACTTGAATGGAACAGGGTTGGGCAAAATGTATGACTATGTAATATATATAGTGAGTAAAAGTTTTCTTAGGGGACCTTTTACATATTACAACTGAAAAAAATAGAATCTAGAATGGTTAGTTAAATTAATAGATAACAGGATGACAATCATGGATAATGGAGAAAGCTAGAGATATGATCTTAATTTTATGGCATAGAAAATGTCTGGTGTCTATCAGAAAATGTAATTTTCCCCAACAGTACTTTTTCTTGTATGTTTGGGAGGGTTATTTTATTTTAAAATTCTGTGCTGCACAGAACAGAATAACCAGTTAAAGTGAGGTGATTTTGTAGAATTGGAAGTAGACCTTTTTATTCAGTATCAGCTCTACATAGCCTAGCTTTCTCAACTCGTATTGGCATGGATTTCCTGGGATTTTTTTTTTAAAAGATTTTATTTATTTATTTTAGAGAGAGAGAACGTGTGAGTGGGGAGGGGCAGAGGAGTAGGGAGAGGGAGAATGAATGTGAAGCAGACTGCACTGAGGACGAAGCCCAACGTGGGGCTCCATCCCACAACCATGAGATCATGACCTGAGCTGAAACCAAGAGTCGGGCACTCAACCGACTGAACCACCCAGGTGCCTCAGTTTTCCTAGGATTTTAGTAGAGTGAAATGGGGTATGTATATGGGCATGTGTGAAATCAATTCTGTCAAACCCTGGTCCTCAGCAACTATTAAATTAATCTTGTAATTTTTAATTGTCATATTCTAGGAGCAAACTTCACTTTATTTTTTTTAAAGATTTTATTTATTTGACAGAGAGAGACACAGTGAGAGAGGTAACACAAGCAGGGGCAGAGGGAGAGGGAGAACAGGCTTCCCGTGGAGCAGGGAGCCCGATGCGGGGCTCGATCCCAGGACCCTGGGATCATGACCTGAGCTGAAGGCAGACGCTTAACGACTGAGCCACCCAGGCGCCCCGCAAAGTTCACTTTAAATATAAGTGAAGGAGAAGTAAGACTTAGCAATATTATTTATAGGCAGATTTTTAAAAATATTATGTGTATATCTTTCATGTGCAGAAATACTGCTTAGGAATTTTTTTAGCCTTTAATTTCTGCTGGGTCCTAGGAGTGATATAGCATCTAAAACACTAATTTGGGACTACTGTACTTGTATTATTGATTTTGTTGGTATAATACTACTACTTTGGAATAATTGTGTTAAGAGTTAAGGAAACTTTTTAAACATTTTTTTTTTCTGCTAGGTATTAATCTTTACATTATGAGATTCTTAAATCCAGAAGACTTTTGTTTGTTTGGGTTTTTTGGCTATTTCACTCCTATGATATTCTTTTTTTTTTTAATTGAGATATAACTGACCTATAACATTGTATTAGTTTTAGGTGTATAGCATAATGATTTGATATATGTGTATATTGAGAATGATTATGACAATAAGTTTATTTAACATCTGTCTCCACAGTTACAAGTTCTTTTCTTTTTTTTTTTTTTAAGATTTTATTTATTTATTTGAGAGAGAGAGAATGAGAGAGAGCACATGAGAGTGGGGAGGGTCAGAGGGAGAAGCAGACTCCCTGCCGAGCAGGGAGCCCGATGCGGGACTCGATCCCAGGACTCCAGGATCATGACCTGAGCCGAAGGCAGTTGCTTAACCAACTGAGCCACCCAGGCGCCCCTACAAGTTCTTTTCTTGTGATGAGAACTTTTAACCTTACTCTCTTAGTGTAACTTTCATATGTACAATGCAGTACTGGTAACTATAGTCACTATGCTGTACCTCATATCCCTAGAAATTATTTATCTTATAAACTGGAATTTTGTACCATTGACTACCTTTACCTATTCCACCCACCACCTGCCACTTCTGGCAACCATCAATCTGTTTTCTGTAGTTCTCTGAGTTCACGGTTTTTGTTTTATATTATTTTCTTTTATTTTAGATAACATGTATAAGTGAGATCATACAGTATTTGTCTTTCTCTGTCTTATTTCACTTGGTATAATGTTCTCAAATTCCATTCACGTTGTCACATATGGCAGGATTTCCTTCTTTTTTATGGCTGAATAATATTCCTGTTTGCACGTGTGTGTGTGTGTGTGTGTGTGTGTGTGACATTTCCTTTAGCCACTCATCCATAGATGGACACTTAAGTTGTTTACAGTCTTGACTATTGTATTGTATTGTTTCAGTGAATGTGGGGGTGCAGGTATCTTTTCAAGGTAGTGATTTCATTTTCTTTGGATAAATACCCAGAAATGAAATTTCTGGATCACATGGTATTTCTGTTCTAATTTTTTGAAGAACCATTGTACTGTTTTCCATAATGCCTGTACCTGATTGATATTTTGAGCACAGGAATTTATTCTATCTAAATAAAAATGTGTTCTTTAAATGAGAGGAACACTTAGGTGATTGGCTATAAACAAACATAATATGAAGAGAGTCTACTCCCATTTTATCGATTGGAACAATTATTCCTCTATATTTAATAGAATACTGTTTGTGCTATTAAACATTTGTTTAAGTTATATTTAAGAATATATTGACTTTGTCTTTTCCATAAATATTGCTAAATGTATAAATGTTTTAATATAAAAGCACTGATACAATAAAAATATATACTATACCAATAAACACATGAAAAGATTTTCAGCATCATTAGTTATTAGGGAAATGCAAATTTAAACCACAATGAGATACTACTTTATATCCACTAGGATAGCTATAATCAAAAAGACAGATAATAACAGATGTGGCAAGGATGTGGACAAATCACCTCATATACTGCTTGTGGAAATGTAAAATGCTGCA
The DNA here is from genome assembly GCF_029215605.1 of Mirounga angustirostris. NCBI lineage: Eukaryota > Metazoa > Chordata > Mammalia > Carnivora > Phocidae > Mirounga > Mirounga angustirostris. Next base: position 16,636,544 of record NW_026991724.1, on the reverse strand, counting down.
GCCACTTTAGAAAATAATCTGGTAATTCCTCAAAAAATTAAATGTAGAGTTATCATATAATCCAGTATCTCACTTCTAGATGTATACCCAACAGAAATGAAAACATCTGTACACACAAAAACTTGTACACAAATGTCCATAGCAGCATTACTCTAAATAGCCAAAATGTGGAAGCAACCCAGATGTCCATTAACTGATCAAAGGATGGATAAACAAAACGTGTATCCATTTAATGGAAAAATATTTGGCATAAAAAGGAATACATTACTGATACATGCTGTGACATGGATGAATCTTGAAAACACGTTAAGTGAAAGAAGCCAATCACAAAACACCACATATTGTATGATTCCATTTATAGAAAATGTACAGAATAGCCAGATCTATAGGTTAGAAGGTAGATTAGTGGTTCCTAGGGGTGGGAATTGAGGATAGGGGATGATAGTTAAAGGATTTGGGGTTTCTTTTGGAAGGGTGCTAAAAATGTTATAAAATTGATTGTGATGATGGTTGCACAACTTTGTGAATATACTAAAGTGTCCATCAACAGATGAATGGATAAAGTGTGGTATTGTACAGATAATGGAATATTATTCACCCTTAAAAAGGAATGAAATTTTGGTACATCTTACAGCGTGGATGAATTTTGAAAACGTGTTAAGTGAAATAAGCCAGATACAAAAGGACAAATATTGTATGATTTCATGAAGTATCTAGAATAGAGACAGAAAATAGAATAGTGGTCACTAAGGACTATGGTGAGGGGACAATGGTGAGTTATTGTTTAATGGGTACAGAGTTTATATTTGTGATGATGAAAAAGTTCTGGAAATGGGTAGTGGTGATGGTTGCACAATATTGTGAGTGAACTTAATAGCATTTAATTGTACACTTAAAAAATGCAGTGGTAAGGGGCGTCTGGGTGGCTCAGTCAGTTAAACGTCCAACTTTTGATTGCACTCAGGTTATGATCTCAGTTATGGGATCACGCCCCACATTGGGCTCCATGCTCAGTGGAGAGTCTGCTTCTCTCCCTCTCCCTTTCCTTCTTGCCCTCCCACCTGCTCACACTTACATGGGCTCTCTGTCTCTGTTTCTCTCTCTCTAAAATAAATAAATAAATCTTTTTGTAAAAAGCAGTGGTAAATTTTATGTTATATATTTTACCACAAAAATATCTATGTTAAAAAAGTAGAAAAAAGTAATTTTAAGAGTTTGAGATATACTAACTTTTTTGGTGAAGCTACTGAGACAGAAGTAATTGTGTGGTGGCACATGGAAAAAAGACTGTTTTTCCCATTTAACAGAGTATATTTTAGTTGTTTAAATCATTTATGGTTTCCTCCTCCTGTTTTTGTAAAATGTGGATTTCTCTTGCTTTCTATATGGGACCCAAAATCTTTAGCTTAAAATGTGAATGGGATGACCTAGACATCACTGATTGTGCTATATCTTAAATGATCAAAAACAGAATTTTGATGAGCCAGTCTAGACTACAGATGACTGTGAAAAATTCATGAAGTAGACACAATCATTTAGATCGAAAAAATTTTTTTACTATTAATATGCATGGTTGATTCATTTTGTTGATTTCTGGAAAGCAAATGTTTATATTTAATAGTAGCAAATGGATTGCAGTTTTCCAATAAATGTCACAGAATTGTGGCAGAGAGCCAGGAAGAAGAAAAGCTGCCATTAGTGAAGTGAGACACACTTCTGTAGCTATGGAAACTATAAACCCTACTAAGTCTCAAAAAGGTATTCTCTTTGTATTTGTACTATTAATTAGACATTAGTAGAGGTTAATGAGGACCCTAGATAACTGCTAGATTAAATATAGGTATAATTGTGGGGCGCCTGGGTGGCTCAGTCATTAAGCGACTGACGTCGGCTCAGGTCATGATCCCAGGATCCTGGGATCGAGCCCCGCATCGGGCTCCCTGCTCAGTGGGAAGCCTGCTTCTCCCTCTCCCGCTCCCCCTGCTTGTGTTCCCTCTCTCGCTGTCTCTCTCTGTCAAATACATAAATAAAATCTTAAAAAAAAAAAAAATTAAATAAATAAATAAATAAATAAATATAGGTATAATTGTATTTATCAGAGGCCTGGGTAAGAGGCATTGTTGAGTAGTTTAGTATTTATTTTGTGTGAAAATTGAAGTACTTAATTTCCTTTTCTTTAATTTGATTTATTATTTGTCCTTAACTATGAAAATACTTTCTATTTTAAAATATTTTCTTAGATTACTGCTGTAGTTCAGGTTTTAATTTGAGAATAAATAAGAGAATATGAACATCAATCAGTTTAGTAAATTAATCTTGACCAGTGTTTGTGTTTACTGATAAACATGTATTAGTAAGTGCATAAGTAGATTTTACGAAAAAATAATGTTTTAGGTGTAAATTAGGTCCTTTGGTAATGCATAATAATTTTTGTAAAATGATTGGTTCTTTTACCAGTAAAAACTTGATGGATACCGTGACTGACCTAGAAGCTTAATATTTCCCTCTAATTATAAAAACAAACTTACTCTGAAGAAAATTTATGATTAGGTCTGTAATCAGGGTTGGTTGCCTATACTCAGTTGATAGAATTATAATGGGCTGCTTGTGGTAGCAAGCTTCAGGAGGGAGATGGTGTCAAATTCTAAAAATAGGAAGGCAAACTAGAACTGAAAGATAGTTAACTGAGTAATTGTGTTCTCACCATACTTGTTTGCTTGTTTGTGTATAAATCCAAAAGTATGTTTTCCCTTAAGTTTACATGTGTTTTGTTTTCTTATACACTTATACTAGGAAGTCTTTCTTCAACCTGTTAGACCTTTGCAGAAACATCTGCTGTCAACCAGCATGGAAGCCAATTGTATTTTGGAATTTCCCAAGTCTAAGCAGACTTAGAAGTGAAATTTAGCTGTCCTTTATTATATAAGCAAAATGAAACAGAAAAAGTGAACTATGAGAAGTAAACTCTTTTGGAAAAATCATTTTAGGTTGGACCCTAAATATTGCCCAGAAAAGAGAACCCATCCTTTTGGAAATGCCAAATTAGAGGGAAATTGGTCGAGAAAAAATACTAGCCCTTCTTCTATTAAGAACTATTTGAATATTCACCACTACCTCGTTCTTGAACAAAGACCAGAGCATTATATGGAGGGTCCTTCTCAGTGTGTTGGACCTCTCCTTTTCCTATTTCCTTTTTAGTAGGACTGTGTTCATCTACTTGACTATTTGTATTTTGCAGTGATAATGGATTGTAGTAAGCATAGCTCTTCATAAAGGGACTGGATGGTGTGTCCTGGGAGAAAAATACCGTATTAGTGATCCACATGTGGATGTGCTTATCTGTCCTAGTGGCACATCCACATTTGGATTGCTAAAATCCTTAAACATAGACAAAATTCAGTTGAGAAATTCAGAGGATAACATTTAATAAAAATAAGAGTAAAAAAGGGGCTCCTAGGTGGCTCAGTTGGTTGAACATCTGACTGTTGGTTTCTGCTCAGGTCATGATCTCATGGATCTTGGGATTGAACCCCGTGGTGAGCTCCGCAGTCAGCAGGGAGTCTGCTTGAAGATTCTCTCCCTCTGCCCCTCTCGCATGTACGCACACACTCAAATAAATAAATAAATAAATAAATATTTTTAATGAGATTTCATGTTCTTTGTTTTTTAAGATTTTATTTATTTGAGGGAGAGAGACAGAGAGAGAACAAGTTGGGAGGAGAGAGAGAAGCAGACTCCCACTGAGCGGGGACCTGGATTTGGGGCTCATCCCAGGACCCTGGGATGGATGTGGGGCTCGACCCAGGACCCTGGGATCATGACCTGGACTGAAGGCAGATGCTTAACTGACTGAGCCACCCAGGTATCCCTCAAATAAATCTTTGAAAAAAAATGAGAGTAAAAAAGTTTTTATCAATTAAAATAGCTAGGGATAAACAGTAAAAAGCAATATCCCCAATTTTGGTATTTAAGATTGAATAGAAATACAGGTTGCAGAGTCTGTATCAGGATGATTCAGATCACTTCTTTGAGTCTTGGGGTAAGGCTCTTGAATTCTCCATTTCCAGGAATTAAAAGAGAACTCTCTCTCTCTCTCTCTCTCTCTCTCTCAGCAGCAGGAAGTTATTTTCCTTGATACTTTGTTTTGTTACTTTGTGTTCTCTGTGTATTTTGTCTTCCACCATAGGTGATTCTTGGATACCCTAGGTATCTAAAAAGCTCCTTCTTTGGCTTTTGTACATCTTCTCAGTACAGATTTAAATGAGTGCTAAGTGTCAGGTGATTAGACATGACCATTCTGAATGAACCAATAAACTGACAAATCTTGTTTTGGGCAATTAGGCTATGGTATACAAAGGAAACAAGATGGTGTCCTAATAATTTCAGGTTTGAGCATTTATTTAAAAAACTGTTAGGAAAAGTTCAGGATTTTTCAGGGAGAGGTATTTCACAATACAGGATAGTGCTCTTTCTTCTGTGTATCATTAAAATAAAAGTCAGTTGACTTTCAATTTGTAAATTTTGGAAAATTGTGATTCACAGTTACTTTGTCTCAGGTTAGAAAATTATAAGAAGAAAATAAATTCTAAAGTGGTTTAGACAAATTCATATTTTAAGTTTAATGTTTTGTAAGTTGTGTTCTATATCTTTTCCTGGCCTTTTTTTCTCCCTTAGCCTGACAGGATAAGAAGGTTTGTCCCATATAATTGTTTTTTCAGTTTGTTAAACATATTTTTTGTTTATGGCTACCTTTGAGCTAAGGGTAAAAAGACATTGAGTCTCTCATTGCCTCAAAGGTGAGTTTTTTGGGTTTTTTTTAACATACAATGTATTGGTGAGTTGTTTTCTAACAACTTACCTAAGTAACTGCAGACTTTTTGCCTTACTCAATTTTTCCATTGAAACAGGGGTCACACAGAAGTTATATTGTGGGACAACAGCAGATCCAATTCCAAGATCTAATGTCCAACTTATAGGAATGTTTACTATCTCACTTCATGGGGCCAGTATTCTTGTTTAACAGTAACATTCTTATGCTCTGGTCATATAGAATTTTAAAACATTAAGGCAATTTGAAAAAACTTTTCTTACATGTTTATCATATTCTCTCCCATGATAATATATTAATAACATGGAGAGGGCAGTGGGTGTAGTGGTTAAAGATGTGGGCCTTGGAACAGGACTGTGTGGGTTCAGGTTCTAGTTATATTGTTCACTAGGTGTGTGACAGCTTGGACAAGTTCATTGACCTCTCTGCCTCAGTTTTCTCATCTGTAAAATGCTGTTGATAACAGAGCTTTATCATAGAGTTGCAAGAATTAAATGAGCTGATGTAAGTAAAGTGCTTAGAGTAGTGTCTAGCATAAGGTACGTAAGTTGCTATTTTATTATTATTATTGGAATACCCTTGCTACATTGTCTTTTTTTGAAAAGGATAAAAACCGTACCTTTATTATAAGGTCATTATTAGTGCCAAAAAAAGATAGAAAACATCACATTTTAAGTAAAGCAGAATAAACATCAGTTTTGGTCATTTTGGCATTCTGTATTTGTGGCCATTTTCTTTTGGGTGGTTTCTTGATTTATCTGATTATAGGAATAGTAACAGTGCCAAGGTTTCTTTGGGTTTGAAAACAAGAATTTGTGCCAGTATAAGAGCAACTAATACTGCCAGCCGTCTCTTCTTTATTAACAATTGTACTATTTAGGATGTCTGGCTTTTAAGGCTTAGTTTTCATATTCTGAGTGAATTAGATGAAGTGGAAAAGCTTTATTAAAAGATGGTTGGTTCCAGGCTGGCCACCACGGAAAAATTACTTACTGTTGTATCTTTTTTTTTTTGATTTTATTTGTTTATTTGACAGAGTGAGAGAGCACAAGCAGGGGGAGCAGCAGAAGGAGAGGGAGAAGCGGGCTTCCCGCTGAGCAAGGAGTCTGATGCGGAACTCGATCCCAGGACCCTGGGATCATGACCTGAGTCGAAGGCAGACGCTTAAACACTGAGCCACCTAGGTGTCCCTGGAAACATTTAAATATCAGTTTTACATTTTGCTAGTCATATTTCATTTCATCCTTTCATCCTCATTTCCTCTTTATCTAACAGGGTTATTATGAAGTTTATATGAAATAATGTTTTTCATTATGCTGGTGCTTTTAAACATTTGAATGTGGGGGCGCCTGGGTGGCTCAGTTGGTTAAGCGACTGCCTTCGGCTCAGGCCATGATCCTGGAGTCCTTGGATCGGGTCCCGCATCGGGCTCCCTCCTCGGCAGGGAGCCTGCTTCTCCCTCTGACCCTCCCCCCCTCATGTGCGCGCTCTCTCTCTCTCTCATTCTCTCTGTCTCAAATAAATAAAATAAAATCTTTGAAAAAAAAATCTTTAAACATTTGAATGTGAATCTAGGTATTTGCTCTAGATATTTTGAGAAATCAAATATTCAAATCAAATTGATTTGATTCAAATCAAATTGAGAAAAAATCAGGTATATGTATTTGAAGGAAAGTTTTTTTTTTTTAAGATTTTATTTATTTTTTTGACAGAGAGAGACACAGCAAAAGAAGGAACACAAGCAGGGGGAGTGGCAGAGGGAGAAGCAGGCTTCCCGCGGAGCAGGGAGCCTGACGCGGGGCTTGATCCCGGGACCATGACCTGAGCCGAAGGCAGACGCTCAACAATTGAGCCACCCAGGCACCCCAGAAAGTTAATTTTTAAGGACAAGTCACTCTTTTTGGGTGTTTAAGATATTTTTATTAGAAAATTTTCAAAAATTGAAAGCTTATTTTTTCAAATTATAATGAAATTATACTTTTTAATGCTTATTACAAAAAAATTAGGCTCTTGTGAAAAGTATAAAACATATAAAGTAGAAAAGAAAAATAATATGTAATCCTACCACACAGAGATAACACTGTTCACATTTTGATGTACAATATGTTATTCTGTACTTATCTGTCTTTTCTGTGTGTATATAGGATATTTTATGTTTGTCTTTTCTAAAATAGGATCAGGGGCACCTGGGTGGCTCAGTTGGTTGAGAGTCAGACTTTTGGTTTAGTCTCAGGTGGTGGTCTCAGGATCCTAGGATTGAGTCCTGCATGGGGCTCTGCGCTCAGTTTGGAGTCTGTTTGGCATTCTCTCTCCCTTTCCCTCAGCCCCTCCCACTTGTGCTCTCTCTCTCTCTCTCAAATAAATAAATCCTTAAAAAAATAAAATAGGATCATATTATGAATTTTGTAACCTGTTTTTATCTCTCAGTATATTTCGAACACCACTCTAGGTTAATAAATGGAGTGTAACGTACTTTATTTTTTATTGCAAAACTTTTTAAATAATATAAAAACATAAAGTAAAAATCACAAAAATTCTCATCTCTCCTAGATAAGTATTTTATATTTCTATACATATATATTTTTTATGTAAGTGAGATTATTTTCATTTGGTTTTATACTACTTATAGCCTGCTTCCTTCACTTACAATATATTTTCTATGGTCCGAGTAGATCTTTATCTCTATTTTTAGTGGCTACATTGTATTTCTTGATATGGATATGCCATCATTGCCATCAATTACTTAACCCCTCTCCTCTTGATGAGATTTAGACTGTTTCTAGTTTTTACTTTTACAACCAGTGCTGTAGAGAGCAATCATATATATATCTTTGCATACTTAACTATATTTTTTAATTTAAATTTACAGAACTATAATTATTGGGAAAAAGCATATACACATTTGAAAGGATCTTGGTATCTCTTGCCTCCAAAAGGTTTTACCAATTTATATCCTTAAGCATTATCAAGTTCCCTAAACCTTTGCCAGCACCAAGTATTATCTTTATTATTTATTTTGAGAGAGTGTGTGTGCACTCGTGGGGAAGAGGGGCAAGAGGAGAGGGAGAGAGAATTGCAAGCAGGCTCCATGCTGAGCATGGAGCCAAATGCATGGCTCGATCTCATGACCCTGAGATCATGACCTGAGCCAGAATCAAGAGTCGGACACCTAATGGACTGAGCCACTCAGGAGCCCTGCCAAGTATTATCTTTAAAAAATTATTACAATTTCATATGCTATGCTATCTTATTCTTTTAATTTGCTATTAAAATTGGATATTTTTGAAATGCCTGGGGGTTCCGTCAGTTAAGCATCTGCCTTCAGCTCAGGTCATGATCCCCGGGTCATGTTTATAAAAAATCCCAGGAAATCCATGCCAATACAAGTTGAGAAAGCGAGGTTATGTAGAGCTGATGTTGAGTAAAAAGGTCTATTTCCAATTCAGAGTTTGATTATATGCTTCTAACTTTTTTACACTGTACATGATATAAATAAATTTTCTTTTAGTTGTCAGTAATTTCATAAATTGTGATAGATTACCTTTTGGTTAGCCTTTTGTTAGGTGCTTACTATTTCTGTAATATACTAAGGTACTTATAAAATATTAAGCATCTCCTCAGTAGTACTATGTGTCGTATTTCAATGTAGTACATGATGAGTTAGTATAAACCCTAAAGCTTAATTGACTTTGATTATCTGAGTATACTATTCAGTTATTGATTTCTTTAGAATAGTCATTTAGGTTCGTCTCTGAATGGAGTCTTTTGAATGGAATAATTTACTTTTGGAATACAGTAGTGTTTATACTTGGGATTTTGAAGCTGGGCAGAAAGGCATGGATATGGGAATGGATTCACATCCTTTTCCTGCCTGGGTAATTTAGAAATGTAATCCTTTTTAAAGTTCAAAATTAATGGCAATTTTATTTTTGGGAGGATTCATGAAAATGCCTGGTTTTGTTTGTTTTTTAAAATTTTATTTGTTTATTTGACAGAGAGAGAGAGCACAAGCAGCGAGAGCTGCAGGCAGAGGGGGAGGGGGAAACTGAGCAAGGATCCTGATTCAGGGCTTGATCCCAGGACCCTGCATTCATGACCTGAGCCAAAAGCACACGCTTAACTGACTGAGCCACCCAGGTGCCCCAAAATGCCAGGTTTATTTATTTATATTTTTAAAGATTTTATTTATTTCTTTATTTGAGAAAGAGCGCAAGCAGGGGGAGCTGCAGACAGAAAGGGAGAAGCAGGCTCCCTCCTGAGCATGGAGCCTGATGCAGGGCTATATCCCAGGACCCTGGGATCATGACCTAAGCTGAAGGCAGACGCTTAACCAACTGAGCCACCCGGGTGCCCCAAAAGGCCAGGTTTAACAACACATTTTTTCTAGTTATCTTAGTGCCCCAAATGAATAAACTAGTTTTAGGTTTCCATTGTGTTTTGAATACTGTAGGCCTGTAATACTCCTACTACATATAAATAAATGAATTAAACAACAGAGTCTTAGAATTTTATTTTAACTGATCAAATTCATAAAATGTGACTTTTACTGAGTTCTTGTATCTATCTTTCCAGAAGTTGTTATAGTGAAACATCTAAGAAGCAAATTGGCAATGACATTTGCCATTGGAATAACTTTAATTCACCTCTAATACTGTTGTAGCATGGTGGCATTTTTAACAAAGTGATTTTGGGAATGTAGATAAAAAGGGTGTAATCCGGGGTGCCTGGGTGGCTCAGTCGGTTGAGCGACTGCCTTCGGCTCAGGTCATGATCCTGGAGTCCCGGGATCAAGTCCCACATCGGGCTCCCTGCTCAGTGGGGAGTCTGCTTCTCTCTCTGACCCTCCTCCCTCTCGTGCTCTCTGTCTCTCATTCTCTCTGTCTCAAATAAATAAATAAAATCTTAAAAAAAAAAAAAAAAAAGGGTGTAATCCCCAAACTGGTGGGTATGTAGAATAGGGTGAGGAAGGGAAGCAAATTAAAGGAAGGAAATGGTAAATTGAATTTTTAAGTTTATTATTATAAGTAACTATGTCATTGTTTGTATAGTATAAGCATGAAAGATTATCAAAAATTTTTTTCAACATGAAAACTTGTATTTTAACCTGTTTTCATGTTAGAACTTTTTTTTCCAGATGCTATTTTCAGCTGTAGCTGTTAGTGGGCTGAATGTATCCCAGTCTTCCTAGTTCTTCATTAACCTGTTAGCACTTGACTACTTTATATAGGTTCAGGAAAATCTGCTGTTTGTTAGTTGAAATTGTTAAGACCTGCAATTGGAACTATGCTGTTTCTAGTATATCTTCCAAATTTGAATTCATTTTGAGAAAAGTTTAATTTTTTTTTTTTTTTTATTTGAGACAGAGAGAATGAGAGAGAGAGAGCACATGAGAGGGGGGAGGGTCAGAGGCAGAAGCAGGCTCCCTGCCGAGCAGGGAGCCTGATGTGGGACTCGATCCAGGGACTCCAGGATCATGACCTGAGCTGAAGGCAGTCGCTTAACCAACTGAGCCACCCAGGCGCCCCCCCTTTTTTTTTTTTTAATTTTTTTAATTTATTTATTTATTTGAGACAGAGAGAGCACATGAGAGGGGGGAGGGTCAGAGGCAGAAGCAGGCTCCCTGCCGAGCAGGGAGCCCGATCATTTTGAGAAAAGTTTAACTTTAATAAACTGACCTTACAACATGATAAATAAAAGTAGGATTATTTACATTATAGGAGAGTGGTCAAGTAGATAGCTTACACTAGTGTTGTTTCTTATTTTGCACATAACTTTGTAGAGCGCTTCGATATACAGTATTTTATTTAATCTTTTTGACAACCAGTAGGTATTGTTGTCATCCCCATTTTAACTATAATAAAACCAGGGGTGCCTTGGCTGGGTCGGTTGGTGGAACATGCAACTCTTGATCTTGGGGTGGTTGATTTGAGCCTCACGTTGGGTGTAGAGATTTCTTAAAAAATAAAATCTTTAAAAATTAAATAAAACCAAAACCCCAAATGATAGAGACTTGCCCAAGTTGACACTGTTCATCATTAGAAGAGCTAGGTTAAAAAAAAAGGACATTCTGACTTCTGATCCATTCCTTTTCTCTGTAATCTTGGCCATGATCATTCATTTACTGACTGACTACAGATATAATGGTAAAAGACAAAAATGTGATTCCTATCCTGATTGAGCTTATCTTCTAGTTGGGGAGACAGACTAGTAAATAATCAATTAAAAATAATATTCTGAGGGCGCCTGGTGGCTCAGTCAGTTGAACTTCTGACTCTTGGTTTCCCTGGGGTCATGATTGGGGGGGGCGCGGGCATTGGGGAGATCAGGCTCTGTGCTCAGCAGAGAGTCTGTTTGGGATTCTCTGTCCCTCTCCCTCTGCCCCTCCCCCCACTGCACACACTTTCCCTTTCTCTCTCAAATAAATAAATAAACCTTTTAAAAAAGTAGAATTCTGAGTGCTCTGAAAAGGGAGGTGCAGATTGATGAAGTGGGGCATGGGAAGGTGCTGATATGCCAGGGAATCAATCAGGGAGGGCTTTTGATTGAAGGTGACATCTAAACTCAGTACTGAAATCATAAAAATTAGTAAGGTAAAGGTGATGGGGCTGTGTTGGAGGAAATTGTTCTAGGCAGCAGGAGAATATCATGTTGGAAGATTAGTATGTTAGACAATTGAAAGAAATTCAGCATGGCTGGATCATATAGTTAGAGACTGGGGAAGGGAATGGTAAGGGAGGGAAAAGGTGTAGCTGTGAAAGATGTGGTAAACCAAGGCTGGTTACGATAACATTCTGAATTAGTAGCAGCAGGGACGTAGAGAAGAGGCTCACAGGTAGCACGAAAACCTGAATATATGTGATAGACATATTATAGTCAAATAATATATATAGTTATTACATATGTCTTGTCTTTGTGTAGTAAGGGGCCTCATGATCTTAATAGTTGGGAACAGATGACTGCACTATTCACTCTGGTTAACACTGGAGATAAGCTTTGGCTGTCAAATTTTTTTTTTTTTTAAGATTTTATTTATTAGAGAGAGAGAGAGAGAGCACAGGCAGGGGGAGGGACAGAGGGAGACGGAGAAGCAGACTCTCCTCCCCCCCCCTTCCCCCCCCCCCCCGGCAGGGAGCCATATGCAGGGCCAGATCCCAGGACCCTGTGATCACAACTCAAGCTAAAGCCAGCCGTTTAACTGACTGAGCCACCCAGGTGCCCCTGAATTAGGTTTTAAATAGATTATTCAGGCTATGGTGTAGATAATAAGCTGAGTAAAAGAAATAAATGAGTTCGGAGGTAGTTAGTCTAAGTGAGATAGTTAGACCAGGATAGTAGTAGAAGAGGTAGCAAAAAGCAGTAGAATTCTGGATGTTTGGGGTTTTTTTTAGATTTTATTTATTTATTTAAGAGAGAGAGAATAAGCAGTGAGGAGGGGCAGAGAGAAAGAAAGAGAGAAGCAGACTCCCTGCTGTGCAGGAAGCCCGATGCAGGGCCGGATCCCAGGACCCTGAGATCATGACCTGAGCCCAAGGCAGATGCTTAACCGACTGACCACCCAGGCGCCCTCTGGATGTATTTAATAGAAAGAGCAAACAGGATTTGCTTATGGATTGGATGTTGAGTGTGAGAGAAAAAGGTAAGTGAAAGATACCAGAATTTTTTAACTGAACAACTAGAAGAATGGAGTTCTCATGTAATGAGATGCAAAGACTCTGGTGGATGGGTAGGTGAGGGGAAGTAAATTATGAGATTGGTTTTAGATATATTTATAATGAAAAGTCTACGTAAGTGTCCAAATGGAGATACTGACTAGGTATTTATATCTATAAATCTCAAACTGGAGGCAAACGTTGATAGTCACCACATTATGGGTATCATTGGAGTTATTGTTGAAGTTGAAATGAATAATTAGAGAAAGAATGAGAAAGAAGAATGCCAAGGGTTTATTTCCCTGGGCACAAAACACACAATATTTAAGGGGCATGAAAAGAGTATACTAAGGAGGATTAAATGAGGGAAGAAAACAGGAGATAGTGGAGAGAGGAGTTTCCAGAAAGCAGAAGTAGTCTTAGTGTCAGAAGTTACAGATAAGGGAGCACCTGGGTGGTCCAGTCGGTTAAATATCTGCCTTTGGCTCACGTCATGATCCTGGAGTCCAGGGATGGAGCTCCACATTGGACTCCCTGCTCAGCGGGGAGTCTGCTTCTCCATCTGCCCCTCACCTCACTTGTGCTCTCTCTCTCAAATAAATAAATAAAATCTTTAAAAAAAAATTCATGTCCTGTGGCCTGTTTTCTCTCTGGAGAAATAAAGAGTCATTTGCTAAGAATGATAGATAATAGGGTGGTGGCTTTAAGAGAATTATTGTAAGGAATGGAGGCGAAAACTGAGGAGGAATACTAAGGAAAAAAAAAACCGTTTCCCTGAGCTACTTTGAGGAAGATCATGAATTCATAGTGGTACTAGTCTATGTGTTTTCATTTTTTCCATCAAAACTTAGAAGCTGTGGTTCAGGAATATTGAAGATGAGTGGTTAGGGTCAATGTGAGAGAAAAACTCTGAGGACAGGGTAAAGGAATTTTTCTTCAAGACACAATCTCATGTTTTCCTTGAAGTTGTACCCCATTGCTCTTTTTCTTTTTCGTTTTGTACAGGGAAAACCTGTTAATGCTGCCTTAAGTTTAATCTGTTAGAATTAAAATACACACATACACACACATACGCGCCTTGAATTTTTAGATATGCAAAAGTACAGAATAAGGACAAATCACATGAAAGCTTGCTAAATCTAGATATAATCACTATTAATATGTTGGTGATTATTCTTTCAGACATCTCTATGTATACATATCTATTAGTATATTTCTGCATAAATAGGATTATACAGTACATTCTATTTTCTTATCTACTTATAGATATTAGTAAATACAAATCTGTTTTGCTATTACTGCAGAATATTCCAGGTTTAAATAACAAAATATACTTAAATTAGCCAGTCCTTTGATCATGGCCATTATTTTATTTTTAACTGTTACAAACATCACTGTAATGAACACAGTACATACATTTTTTTTTCTGTACTATTACGGATATTTCCTGTGAGTAATAATAGCTAATACTTATGGTGAGCAGTGTTCTAAGCACTTAAATTTGTATTTTATTTCTAAATTTCTTTTGCTGTTAAATTTCAAAGGGAATCCTTCAGTCTTGCATCTTTCAATTTTATCTTGAGAATGCAGTAACTAAATAAGACTACCTGTATGTAGTTGGGTGGGACCACACTCAAACCATCCTGTAATATATAGTGTAGTGGTTAAATAGCCACAACAGGTCTAGATTCAAAAATCCTGCTCAGTGGGCGCCTGGGTGGCTCAGTCGGTTGAGCGACTGCCTTCGGCTCAGGTCATGATCCTGGAGTCCTGGGATCGAGTCCCGCATCGGGCTCCCTGCCCGGTGAGGAGCCTGCTTCTCCCTCTGACTCTCCCCCCTCTCATGTGCTCTCTCTTTCTCTCATTCTCTCTGTCTCAAATAAATAAATAAAATCTTTAAAAAAAAAAAAGATATTTGTTGAACATTCAGGTAAAGATATCAAGTAGTCATTTGGATGAGTCTAGAGTTTGGAAGTGAGTTACAGACTGAAGATAGACATTTGAGAGTTGTTGGCATGCATATGCTATTTAAAGCCAGGACAGGGGCGCCTGGGTGGCTCAGTCAGTTAAGCCTCTGCCTTCGGCTCAGGTCATGATCCCAGGGTCCTGGGATCGAGCCCCGCATCGGGCTCCCTGCTCGGCGGGGAGTCTGCTTCTCCCTCTGACCCTCCCCCTTCTCATGCTCTCTCTCTCTCATTCTCTCTCTCTCAAATAAAATAAAATCTTAAAAAAAAAATCCTGGGCGCCTGGGTGGCTCAGTTGGTTAAGCGACTGCCTTAGGCTCAGGTCATGATCCTGGAGTCCCGGGATCGAGTCCCGCATCGGGCTCCCTGCTCGGCGGGGAGTCTGCTTCTCCCTCTGACCCTCCTCCCTCTCATGCTCTCTGTATCTCAGTCTCTCTGTCTCAAATAAATAAATAAAATCTTAAAAAAAAAATCCTGTTCTGCTACTTACTTTGGTTGTAGGACTCTGAACTTCAACTTTCCAGTTTTTTAAATGAAAGGCAGAGGCATAAGACCCATTTTTTCACTAGGAGGATTTTTAAGCTAAGATGAAATAAAAATTATTCAAAAAATTTTAAAGTAATTAAAATACTTTAGGGTGCAGTTTAATGTTATTTTCCTTTTCTAGGTTAAGGAAAGGTAGAGAAATCTTTTTTATCATCTTTTATTTAGTAAGTGTTCATTAATGAAATTTATGCTATTATTATAAATCATGTACTCAAAAAATAGTTAATGCTAGAAGAAAATGTCCATGATGGATGTTAAATTTTAAAAAAAGAAGACATAAAATAATGATCCCAGTTTTATTTAATTTTTTTTTTTAAGATTTTATTTATTTTTTAGAGAGTGAGCGAGAGAGAAACAGCATGAGAGGGGAGGGTCAGAGGGAGAAGCAGGCTCCCCGCTGAGCCAGGAGCCCGATATGTGACTCGATCCCAGGACCCTGGGATCATGACCTGAGCCGAAGGCAGTTGCTTAACCATCTGAGCCACCCAGGCGCCCCTGATCCCAGTTTTATTTAAAAACAGTAAGACTAGTAGGAGATAAAAGGTTAGATTTGTGATCTCTGAGAATTGGGATTTGAAGTGACTTTATTTTTTCTTTTATACTTTAAAAAAAATGCTTCCAGGGCGCCTGGGTGGCTCAGTTGTTAAGCGTCTGCCTTCGGCTCAGGTCATGATCCCAGGGTCCTGGGATCGAGTCCCACGTCGCGCTCCCTGCTCTGCGGGAAGCCTGCTTCTCCCTCTCCCACTCCCTCTGCTTGTGTTCCTGCTCTTGCTACGTCTCTCTCTGTCAAAAAAATAAATAAAATCTTCAAAAAAAAAAAAGCTTCCAATTTTCCAGTAATGATATATCCTTTATATATCCTTTTCGTTTATCACTTTTGTGCCTTAATAAAACATAAAAATGTTTGGGTCGCCTGGGTGGCTCAGTCAGTTAATCTGCCTTAGGCTTAGGTCATGACCCCAGGGTCCTGAGCCCTGAGTCAGGCTCCGTGTGCAGTGGGGAGCAGGAGCCTGCTTCTCCTTCTTCCTCTTCCCCTCCTTCCCCCCCAGCCCCCCAAGCCATTCTCTTTCTCTCTCTCAAATAAATAAATAAAATCTTAAAAACATAAAAATGTTAAAATAAGAATCTTCATGTATTAGAACATTGTAACTAACTCTGAAACTTTTATTTTTTTAAAAGATTTTATTTATTTATTGGCGAGAGAGAGATAGAGAGGCAGGAGAGGGAGAAACAAGTTCCCCACTGAGCAGGGAGCCCATTGCGAGTATCAGTCCCAGGACACAGGTTGGGGGATTTTTGGTTGGGGGAACAGCTGCAATACTGTGTTGTTAATGTGTGTTTAGCTCTTGTTTATCCTAGTATCTGTATTTTTTAGCCTTACTAGGAAAATAGTAATTGTTCATATATTTTTTACTTTGTTTCCCTTACCTGAAAAGTGAACTATGGGAATAAGTTGAACTTCATTGTTTTTACTTTTGTTTTTTAAAAATGCAGGCGAGGGGCGCCTGGGTGGCTCAGTCGTTAAGCATCTGCCTTCGGCTCAGGTCGTGATCCCAGGGTCCTGGGATCGAGGCCCACATCGGGCTCCCTGCTCAGCGAGAAGCCTGCTTCTCCCTCTGCCACTCCCCCTGCTTGTGTTCCCTCTCTCTCTGTGTCTCTCTCTTCAAATAAATAAATAAAATCTTTAAAAAATAAAAAATAAAATAAAAAATAAAAACAAAAATGCAGGCGGGGGCGCCTGGATGGCTCAGTTGGTTAAGCGACTGCCTTCGGCTCGGGTCATGATCCTGGAGTCCCGGGATTGAGTCCCGCATCGGGCTCCCTGCTCAGCGGGGGGTCTGCTTCTCCCTCTAACCCTCTTCCCTCTCGTGCTCTCTGTCTCTCATTCTCTCTCTCTCAAATAAATAAATAAAATCTTCAAAAAAAAAAAAATGTAGGCCGGGGCACCTGGGTGGCTCCATTGGCTGGGTGTCTGACTCTTGATTTGGGCTCAGGTCATGATCTCAGGGTCTTGAGCTCGAGCCCCCAGTCCACACTAGGCGTGGAACCTGCTTGGGATTCTCTTTCTCCCTTTCCCTCTGCTCCTCCCCCTGCTCGCTTGTGCACTTTCTCTCTCTCTAAAATACATAAAATTTTTAAAGATGCTGACCATATCATTAGATATTCTTCTCTTCTGAGTCTTTTTTTTTTTTTTTAAAGATTTATTTATTTGGGAGACAGTGTGTGCACAGAGGCGGGGAGGGGCAGAGGGAGAGTCTTTAAGCAGACTCCATGCTGAGCCCGAACCAGACCCAGGGCTCAATCCCAGGACATTGATATCACGACCTGAGCTGAAACCAAGAGTCAGACACTCAACCAACTGCACCACCCAGGTGCCCCTCTTCTGAGTCTTTTTGTATGAACTTTGAATTCTGTTTCACGCATGCATCTATCTATCCATCCATTCAATAAACATTATCTTGACCTTACCAAAAATGCTAAGGCCCTGCATGATCTGTGCTCTACCACACCCACTAATCTTATCTCAGGCCAGCAGGGGAATCTCTTGATTACTGTGTTCTAGCAACATTGCGTACCTTTCAGTTACCCAGACATGCCGTGTCTTTTCCTGCCTAAAGACTTGTGCACATGCTGTTGCCTCAGATGTCTTGCTTCTCTTTCTGCTCTTTGAATTGCTGATTCTTTCTTATCCTCAGGAACCGCTCAGAGAGGCCTTCCTGACTGTCTTCTCTTAAAGTAGTCCCTACATTATTCTTTCTTACAGATTCCTGTTTGTTTTCTTCATAGCATTCATTCTACTTTGTATTTTAAAAATTATATCCTTGTTCCAGATTTTTTTCTGCTTCTCATTACAGAAAAACTCCTTAAGGACAGGGACCTTTTTTGTCATACTCAATTTTGTATCCTTGACTCACAGTAAATTACTTTTGAATTAATTAGTCATCAGCATAATAGTAACATTGTATGCTTGAACTATGCTGGACAGTGCTTCTTATGTATATTGTATGCATTATTGCTAGCGCTCGTAACTCCAAAAGGTAGATAGATACTTCTGCCATATTGTAATTGAGACAAGTAACTTGTCTACAAACACACAGAAAATAAGTGATAGAGATATAGTGAAAGCCCAATTCTCACTACCTTTGTTCTTTCATTATGGCATGCTACCTCCCTCTTATTCATTGTAAATAGTATTGGTATCTTAACACAGGGATCATACTGCTTTTTATAGTGATTGTAGACATTTCTAAGGAAACTTGTGGCTTTCTCCTTCCTCCCTTATCCCCCCCCTTCATGCAAAAAAGTTTACAATAATGTTTAAAATGCCTACTAATAGTATCTAGTGATTCTGACTTTCTGATCAAGCCAAATGAAAATTCATATATTTTTTTATTTAAAAATAATATTGATATTCTCTTGTATTAGAACTTTTTTCCCCTGAGTTTTAACCTCTTAATTCTTCTACATGATGTAATTAGCCATTTAAACATTAATAGGTATAGAAGGATTTGTTACATGTCTCTTAAGCATCTGCTTCTATAGCACAGCCACTGGCAAATAGAAATGATTGAATTCTCTTCTACAGCATTTTGAAACTGTGCCACTGAAGTCCCTCAACTTTTTACCTCTTCATCTCAAAAATTTTGGGGGGTCTTCTCATGTTATGTTTTATTTTTCTCTCATGTCAGTGGAAGAAATGTCCAGTCTTTTTCTCAGGTGCCCCCAACCTCTTGGACTTGATTCCGTGACAGTTCCTTCATTTTAATATTTTCCATCTCTTCTTTTTCATTATTTTTTCCCATGTTTTTGTTTACTTATGGCAAGTTGTCAAATTTTTAAACTATGATTTCTATGGAGGTACCCCTGCACATGATAAAATTTTAAAAAATTGTACTTACAAAAGAAAATGAATTCCTTAAGGTAATATAATCCTATAAAAATGCCCTGGAAAAAAGTTTTATTTAGTCATTGTTATACTAATCTCAATTTCTTCACCATCCAGTTGTTCCTTAACCCTTTGTTAGCATGCAAGCATTCTCTAGGAAATTCAGTTATGATTTTACAATTGTCAAACCTGATGGCATTTTTCTTAATTAAATCTCTTCTATATGTCCTCTCTTGGATCTTCAAGCCTTTCCTTATTCCTGGCTATTTCCCTTCCACCATCAAACATACACAATTTCTTCTTCCACAGTATAAAATAAACCCTTTATTTGGTCCTGTCTCCTTAATTATTTTTTTCCTTGTCTTTGGAAGGACTTTATGAAATAATAGTCTATATTTCTGCTTACACTGCATTTACTTCCTCACTTCCATTTGGTCTTCAGCTCTTTTGCCTTCTGGCTTCTCTCCCCATCACTCCCTTGATACTTCTTTAGCAGAAGTATCAAGAAATACCTTTTGCCACATCAAATAAATGCATTCTTCTGAGTTTTTCCTTACTTGAACTGAATGAGGCATTTTCATTTTTGGCAGTCCACTCCCAAGACTGTTCTTTTTTTGACACTGTACTCTTCAGGCTCTTCTCTGACTGTAGCTTCTGGCCTGGCTTCTTCTTTTACTCTTATCCTTCTGCCTTTTCATTCTTTATGTGGTCTGTAATTAATATTATGTATTCCCACACCTTCTCTTTTCTTGCTCATTCATGCGCTCATCAGATGATGCCTGTTTGTGCCACGCACTGTGCTACTGCTGAGAGTGAGAAGGACTGACACAGTCACTGTCCTCATTGTGTGAATAGTCTAGTATGAAGTGCATGTATATTAACTGGCAGTTGTGGAACAGTGTAGGGTAAATATTCTGGTAAAGGAAATACATAGAAGGGATACTTAACTAAGACTGGAGTGGTCAGGAAAAGCTTTTTGGGAAGAAGTAACAGTTGAAAGGGGCTTTGGGAAGGTCATTGTCTCAGAAGCAATAGCATTTGCAAAGAAATAAAAATAAGGGAGTGTTTGGCTGAAGAATTGAAGATCATTGTATCTTAAGAGTGTAGAGGGAGAGAGGAGAATGAGGAGGGTAAGGTTGAAGGGTTATAAAACAGGCACTCATTACTATTCATTCAACAAATGTTTAGTGCTCTGTTGTCTTACTTTATAGCTATACTTTCACATAAGTATACATTTTTTAAAAGATTTTATTTTTAAGTAGTCTCTACACACAACATGAGGTTCAGATTTACAACCCCAATATCAAAAGTTGCAGTTCACCAACTGAGCCAGCCAGGCACCACAACATAAGTATACATTTTAATAGCCTAGTTTTCACTCCTGTTGCTATGAACAATCAAAACTAGGTTTTAGAGGCCGAGTCTTTGATAATTGATTACTGCTATAGACTGGTGTTATCATGGGTTTGTATTGGTTATATTCCTAGATCTGACTCAGAATGTTCCAAGACTCTTTTAGTCAAGATTTTGGCCTTCTGTCTCTGATTTTAAATTATAATCATTGCCATTAATGTGTAATCTATTCTTATTCTCTAAACATTTAATATATATAGCCTTATTCTAATTAGATTTTCAGTTCTTTGAGGGCATAGACTACTGTGTCTAATTTCTTCTACATCTTCATTTGTGTTAAGAGTACAAAGAGTATATTTATGTGTGTCTATATGCAGAGTTTATGTTTACAAGATTTAGTCTTATTTTTTTTTTAAACCTCGAAGGGCTTAACTCAATTTTACATAGGGCACATACCTTTTTTGTAAAATATTTACTTAAGTAACCTGAAACATCTTCAAATTTATTGAAGGTTGTCAAGTAGAACATGGTGATAGTAGTTATTCTTCTTCTCTGAGCAAAAAAACATTGATATGGGTTAAAATTACAATAGCATCACTTCTTTTAGCCAAGATAGAGTAATAGGGGCCAGATTTACCCTCCTGCCTGAAGCAGCTAAAAAGAGAGATAAACTATATGAAACATTGGTTCTCTTTACATTTACCGTCAGACAGTGAAAGACAGTGACAATGAAAGACGGGTGAAGGGCAAATGAGATGAACCCTACAAGTGCCCTGGCTTACTTCTTGAAGATAGTTTCTAGGCTGTGGTGGTGTAGAAAGGGGCAATCCATGTAGAACCCAGAGGTCTCCCTGAGTTGAGGAGGTAAAGCTAGGAGACTAGGAAAGCTAAGGTATCTACAGTTCTCAGAGCATAGTACTGGAAAGGAGGGAAATGCACATAGGATTCTGAAGTTCAGCAGAGGGTCTCCTTTGAGTATTCATTTGAGTAGTGATCATTAGAGGTATTCGAGAAAACTACCCAAGACTGAGGAAAAAACTGAAAGGATTAGAGAGAGAGAACAGTGCTCAGAACTCAGAAAGGGCTGGATATAATGCCCATTTGTACTAAAGAGAGTAGAAAACCTTTTAATTCAGGGGAAATTAGGTATAATTAAGAAGGGTCTTGCTTCAGTAGTAAAGAAAAGTGAACCCTGGACTAAACATGCTCTGGTCATGTCTAACAGAGCTTTAAAAAGCAAGAACTGAAAGGATCAAACTGTTTCCAAGTAACTTAATCATATCCCCCCAAAAGCTCAAGAATATTTATAAGAATGTCAAAACATCCAGCACACCAGCAAGGTAAAGTTCTCAATGTCTGGCATCTAATCAGAAATCACCATGGCACTCTAAAAGTTTGTTTTATTTTATAGAAAATCACTAGTCATGGAAAGAAGCAGAAAATTATAATACATAGAAAAATCAATAAGTCAAAACTGATCCAGAAATGACTGGTGGTCTCTGTTTGCACCTATTGTCATTGCACCCATTGTTTGCACCCAGGTTATTGGCCTCTCCAACACCCATGAGGCAAAAAGAAAACCCAGAGACCCACTGCTATGTTGTTCCTGGGTCCCACCATCCATAGCTGGTCTGTCTTCTTTTTCTCCATTTTTCAGTCTTCTTATGTGTGTTCTTTAAAAATGTATGTAACAGGGGCACCTGGGTGGCTCAGTTGTTAAGTGTCTGCCTTCAGCTCAGGTCGTGATCCCAGGGTCCTGGGATTGAGTCCCACATTGGGCTCCCTGCTAGCAGGAAGCCTGCTTCTCCCTCTCCCACTCCCCCTGCTTGTGTTCCCTCCCTCGCTGTGTCTCTCTCTGTCAAATAAATAAATAAAATCTTTAAAAATGTATGTAACATCCAAGGTTTTTAGCTGAACTTGGAGGAATGGGGAAAACTGTGTCTACTCGAGTCATCTTTCGAATAGAGAATGTCTCTGAGACTTTCATTTTTGGAGTGAAAACAAACGTTCTTGCTGAATCAATTGGATGTCCATATGGAAAACAATGAACTTTGACTTCAACCTCATAATACAGCAAAACCAATTCTGGTTGGATATAAATATGAAAGGTAAAGCAAAAAGACTTCTAGAAGAAAACATAGTAGAATATCTTCATGTTCTTGGGATATATGCAAAGATTTCTTGAATAGAACATAAAAATCATTAACCATAAGTGAAAAAATTGGTAGACTGAACTTCATTAAAATTAAGAATTTCTGTTTATTAAAGAGACCATTAAGAGGGTGGAAAGGCGGGCGCCTGGGTGGCTCAGATGGTTAAGCGTCTGCCTTCGGCTCAGGTCATGGTCCCGGAGTCCTGGGATCGAGTCCCGCATCAGGCTCCCCGCTCTGTGGGAAGTCTGCTTCTCCCTCTGCCTTTCTCTTTCTCTCCCTCATGAATAAATAAATAAAATCTTAAAAAAAAAAAAAAAGGGTGGAAAGGCAAGGCACATATGGGAGAAGCTATTTACAATATGTATATTTGACATAGGATCTGTATCTAGAATATATAACGTACTCCTATAAATTAATTTTTTTTAAAAAGGACAACCCAGGGGGGCGCCTGGGTGGCTCAGTTGGTTAAGCGACTGCCTTCGGCTCAGGTCATGATCCTGGAGTCCCGGGATCGAGTCCCGCATCGGGCTCCCTGCTCTGCGGGGAGCCTGCTTCTCCCTCTCCCCCTCCCCCTGCTGGTGTTCCCTCTCTCGCTGTGTCTCTCTCTGTAAAATAAATAAATAAAATCTTTAAAAAAAAAAAAAAGGACAACCCAGGGGCCCCTGGGTGGCTCAGTCGGTTGGGTGTCTGACTCTTTTTTTTTTTTTTTTTTTTTTTAGATTTTATTTATTTATTTGAGAGAGAGAGCACGAGAGGAAAGAGGGTCAGAGGAAGAAGCAGACTCCCTGCTCAGCAGGGAGCCTGATGTGGGACTCGATCCCGGGACTCCAGGATCATGACCTGAGCCGAAGGCAGTTGCTTAACCAACTTAGCCACCCAGGCGCCCGGGTGTCTGACTCTTGATTTCAGCACAGACCATGATCTTGGGTCATGGGATTGGGCCGTGTTGGGCTCTGCGCTCAGCAAGGAGTCTGCTTGAATTTCTCTCTCTCCCTCTACACCCCCTCCCCTGCTCATGCTTGGGCTCTCTCTCTCTCTCTCTCTCAAAAAACAAAACAAAACAAGGACAACCCAATTAAAATATGTGTAAGAGACGTGGACTTGAACAGCTGTTTCAAGAAAGAAGATAACCATATAGCCAATAAGCATTTGTAAAGATGCTCAAAAACATTAGTTATCAGATTAAAACCAGAGTGTGATATCACTCCATCTCCATGAGATGCTTATAAAAACATTTTTTTATGACTGAGCTTGTGGAGTAGCCAGAACTTCATACACTGATGATGAGAGTATATTGATACAACCTCTTGGGGAAACTATTTAGCAGTATCTACTCAAGTTGAGTGTACACATACCTTATGACCCAGCAATTTTATCTCTAAGTATATATCCAAGGGAAGTACATATATGTGCATGTGAGAATGTTCATAGCAGTATTTTTGTAATAGGTAGAAACTATAAACAACTCAATCGTTTAACAGCAGAATGGATTAATTGTAGAATATTCAAAAGACAGAATAATATATAGCAGTGCAAAAGAATGAACTGCTGTAAGCAGTATCAATACACTGAACAGACAATTCTGAGTGAAAGAAGCTAAGCACAAAAGGATATATCCTTTATGATTCTTTTATTATATAAAGTTCAAAAATAGGCAAAACTATAATCTATGGTAATAGAAGTTAGACGATTGGTTAGTTTTAGGGCTGGTACCTGAGAGGAAGCATGAAGTATGCTTAAGTAGCTGGGTGGTAGTTGTTACGTTGTGTCCACTTTTTTAAATTCTTCAAACTCAAGACTTAAGTTATGTATACTTTATGTATATATTGTGCTTTAATAAAAAATTGAAACACTGAAAAACAGTCTATTCTGAAATTATGACCTATAAGATAGTAATAATCATCTTTTTTTTTTAAAGATTTATTTATTTATTTGAGAGAGCGAGAATGAGAGAGAGAGAGAGTACATGAGGGGGGGAGGGTTAGAGGGAGAAGCAGGCTCCTTGCCGAGCAGGGAGCCCGATGCAGGACTCGATCCAGGGACTCCAGGATCATGACCTGAGCCGAAGGCAGTCGCTCAACCAACTGAGCCACCCAGGCACCTGTCATCTGTTTTATTTATATACACTTTATGGTCAAGGCACTTTTCACATATATCAATACTATGATTATAAATATAAAAGTACTTTGTAATTTCTAAATTACAATGTTATCAGATATAATTTATTTTTAGAACAATTTTCCATTTTCTAGAGCTCTTTCTCTACTTGTTTCTGTTTATGGACCACATACATCATGGCATAAAAAGATTGCATAAGCTACCCTTTCATTTGCTGTTGTAAAATGACAACCGAAAATCATTATCAAAATTAATAAAAAGAGTGGCTTTGTGGATCAGTAAAGTGACATCTAGTTACTATATCAAAATCAAGCTATTCTTTTTTTGCAAGAAACAAAGTATTAAACTTTCATGTTATAACAAATGTTATTTGTATTTAGAGAATAGCCAGGAGGTAGATGATCTGGAAGACTACCATATGCTGTCAGAATGTTACTCATTGAGAATCTTTGGGTTTTACCCATAAGAGGTAATTCTAGATAATATCTCTCAAGTTCAAAATAATAAGAACTGTGCTAATTTGCTTTATTATTTTATGTATTGTTCAGGTCTGCCTGTATCAAGTATAAGTATCAAATAGCTAAAATTATCTACTGCCATGTGAAATAACAATTGTCATTTTAGCCAGGAATGATAACACTCCTTTTCTTGATATGTAAATGTAATTGTTTTCTCTTCAAAGTTTAAAATTTAATCTGAGGATGATTCAGCTCTTTGTTACTGTTCTTTTCTACTGTTTAGGGGGAAAAAATAAATAGCAAAACTCATGCTAAATTTGACTAAATTTCATGCTTTAAAGTAAAGTAAAGGTTCTTGGGTGCCTGGGTGGCTCAGTCGTTAAGCATCTGCCTTCAGCTCAGGTCATGGTCCCAGGGTTCTGGGATCGAGCCCCGCATCGGCCTCCCTGCTCCATGGGAAGCCTGCTTCTCCCTCTCCCACTCCCCCTGCTTGTGTTCCCTCTCTCGCTGTGTCTCTCTCTGTCAAATAAATAAATAAATCTTAAAAAAAAAAGTAATGATGGCTCCTTGCCAGAATCAACTGTGGAACTCTATAAAAACGTGCATTCTGTGATCCTGCCTACTGTAAACCCTCATTCAGTAAGTCTGTGATGGAATCCCAGTGCATCTTCATTCAGGGAAAAAAAAAAACATATTTCCAAATGCAATTCTGATATTCCTTATTTTTAAAAATTTTTTTATTGTTATGTTAATCACCATACATTACATCATTAGTTTTAGATGTAGTGTTCCGTGATTCATTGTTTGTGCATAACACCCAGCGCTCCATGCAGAATGTGCCCTCTTTAATACCCATCACCAGGCTAACCCATCCTCCCACCACCCTCCCCTCTAGAACCCGCAGTTTGTTTTCAGAGTCCATTGTCTCTCATGGTTCGTCTCCCCCTCCGATTTCCCCCCCTTCATTCTTCCCCCTCCTGCTATCTTCTTCTTTTTTTTTTTTCTTAACATGTATTGCATTATTTGTTTCAGAGGTACAGATCTGTGATTCAGCAGTCTTGCACAATTCACAGCACTCACCATAGCACATACCCTCCCCAGTGTCTATCACCCAGCCAGCCCACCCCATCCCTCCCATCCCACGCCCCACTCCAGCAACTCTCAGTTTGTTTCCTGAGATAAAGAATTCCTCATATCAGTGAGGTCATATGATACATGTCTTTCTCTGATTGACTTATTTCGCTTAGCATAATACCCTCCAGTTCCGTCCATGTCATTGCAAATGGCAAGATCTCATTCCTTTTGATGGCTGCATAATATTCCATTGTATATATATACCACTTCTTCTTTATCCATTCATCTGTCGATGGACATCTTGGCTCTTTCCACAGTTTGGCTATTGTGGACATTGCTGCTATAAACATCAGGGTGCATGTACCCCTTTGGATCCCTACATTTGTATCCGGGGTAAATACCCAGTAGTGCACAGGAGTCCATCAAAATCCTAGAGGAGAACACACCTCTTCAACCTCAGGTGCAGCAACTTCTTCCTAGAAACATCGCCAAAGGCAAGGGAAGCAAGGGCAAAAATGAACTATTGGGACTTCATCAAGATAAAAAGCTTTTACACAGCAAAAGAAACAGTCAACAAAACCAAAAGACAACCGACAGAATGGGAGAAGATATTTGCAAATGACATATCAGATAAAGGGCTAGTATCCAAAATCTATGAAGAACTTATCAAACTCAACACCCAAAGAACAAAGAATCCAATCAAGAAATGGGCAGAAGACATGAACACATTTTTCCAAAGAAGACATCCAAATGGCCAACAGACACATGAAAAAGTGCTCAACATCACTCGGCATCAGGGAAATCCAAATCAAAACCTCAATGAGATGCCACCTCACACCAGTCAGAATGGCTAAAATTAACAAGTCAGGAAACGACAGGTGTTGGCTGGGATGCAGAGAAAGGGGAACCCTCCTACACTGTTGGTGGGAATGCAAGCTGATGCAACCACTCTGGAAAACAGTGTGGAGGTTCCTCAAAAAGTTGAAAATAGAGCTACCATACGATCCAGCAATTGCACTGATATTCCTTATTGATTACCACTGTCTTAAATAAAGAGGCAGAAGTAATGAACTTGCTCATTTGTTTATTGCCACTAATGGTAGACAAATATTTTTGATCTCTAAACAATCAGCTTACTTCTAAAAGTATGAGGTTTGCATATTCTGTTTGTTGATAATCCTTGTGTGGAGTAGAGAGGAAAAAGTGAGCCTTGTTGATTTATTTAGTATTGGCTTGAGGGAGGAGAAAGTTCATGTTACGTGAATAGAAAAGGAGAAACTTGATAGGAAATAACTTTCTTAAATCACTGAAAATGACCCTAAAATATAAAAAGTAATTTTTATCTGTTCATTAAGAAAATGGTAGTTTAGGGGCACCTGGGTGGCTCAGTCATTAAGCATCTGCCTTCGGCTCAGGTCATGATCCCAGAGTCCTGGGATCGAGCCCCGCATCGGGTTCCCTGCTCTGCGAGAAGCCTGCTTCTCCCTCTCCCGCTCCCCCTGCTTGTGTTCCCTCTCTCACTGTCTCTCTCTGTCAAATACATAAATAAAATCTTAAAAAAAAAAAAAAAAGGTAGTTTAGGTGATCATAGGGTGGAAGCTAGAAGATGGAATATGGGGAAAATAGGGTACTCGCAGTAGAAAATACTGCAGAAAAATGACATTTAGTTAAAGTGATAGAACATTCTGGTAGTGATAGCAACAAAAATAAGATAGATTTTTGTTTGTTTTGTTTTCCCTCACTGAGATTTTGGGGATAGAAACAAGAATTAATGTCTTATAATTGTTTGGGTAGAATCAATCATGATAGATGATTTGTTCATTCATTGATAATATTCCTTCATTCTAATTGCATAGACAGGAATGCTGGAGAAAGGATTTCTCTTTCTCCTGTTCAGGATCTAGCTTTAACCAATCTTGGCTATGCTGATCAAGTCATAATCTAATAGGATAATTTCTTCTCTGTAAAAACTGAGGGTTATGCTGAGTTCTTTCACTGCTTCTACCTCTAAAATTCTATGCTTTTTTTTTTTAAGATTTATTTATTTATTTATTTATTTATTTATTTATTTATTTATTTGAGAGAGAGCATGAGAGGGAGGAGGGTCAGAGGGAGAAGCAGACTCCCTGCCGAGCAGGGAGCCCGATGCGGGACTCGATCCAGGGACTCCAGGATCATGACCTGAGCCGAAGGCAGTCACTTAACCAACTGAGCCACCCAGGCGCCCCAAATTCTATGCTTTTTATGTGAATTTTAGGTTAATCTCATAAAACTACATTCATTCCATTCATACCATTCTTGCCTAGCCCTCTTTGTATTTAATCTCTCCTTTCTTTTTTCACACATAACATCTATGTCTTGGTAGTGATTCCATTGGTTATTTATGTACTTGCAGTCTAGTTCACTGGACTGCAAGCTGTTTGAAAACAGAGACACAGGTCACTTTAGTGTCTGCACCAATAAACACAAAATGGATTAGTGATGACAAAATTAGGTTTTTCTTCTTTTAAAAAATAAATTTCTGAACTACCTTGTAATGTAAGGTCTATGCAGTTAGAAATAACACTGAAGTTAGGAACTCTATTTACTGTGTTATCGTGCCTGACACATAATTAGCATTTCAATACTGTGCTTAATAAATAAGTATATGAATGAATGAGCAAATCATTATTTATTAACTGTCTTTTCAAAATAAAAAACAATATATATAAGGGCGCCTGGGTGGCTCAGTTGTTAAGCGTCTGCCTTCGGCTCAGGTCATGGTCCCAGGGTCCTGGGATTGAGCCCCGCATCGGGCTCCTGGCTCTGCGGGAAGCCTGCTTCTCCCTCTCTCACTCCCCCTGCTTGTGTTCCCTCTCTCTCGCTGTCTCTCTCTGTCAAATAAACAAAATCTTTAAAAAAAAAAGAAAAGAATTGTAAAGTTTTTAGATGAAAAGTAATACCTACTAGAAAAAATATGTGTTATATTAAAATGATCGTGGAATTCAAATTGGTTTTATTTCCCAATTGATATAATTTATGCTGCTGCATATTATTTAAAATACCTTAGAACACTAGATTGTTTTAGGAAAACAATAATAAAATATACACAGGAAGAAGTGATATGATTAAGTAAATATGTGACAGCAAACTATTAATTGACTTAAACTTAGATGAGAAAAATTCGTTAAAAAGAGCATCACCTACTAGTTATTCTTGGACTTCATAATCTTTTAGAAACCAAATATTCAGTAGACTTGAAGCCAGTACATTTTTCCAGTGGAGATGCCAAGTATGATGACTGTCAAGCCTGAAGTGTTTTTAACAGAATGAATGCTGTCTCTCTTCAATGCAGAACTATGTTGGCACAGTGGAGGTGCCAGGCATTTTGTTTTAGAATGTCTGACATGAAACCATAGCCATGGGATTCACTGGCTTATTGAGATAGTTCATAGAGAGATGGAAGGGTAAGGCAATTAGTTCCCAAACCATTTGCAAGGACTTTTTTAAAGCTTTTTAATTCTGAGGTGCTATGCTAGCCTCATTTTTAGACTGTAAAAAAATTAGTAAAACCCCATTTTTTTAAATAAGGTACAAATGTTTGTAAATGGATTTTTCAGTATTATAGTATTTGCAGCTGATATCAGGGAGCATTCATTATTTGAATAATTAATATCTGTGCAGTATCATTAGTTTACTTTTTGTTAAATTTTAAAACATTCCCAGAACAAAGTAGCATCCTTTTTACCACAGATATTTCTATTTATTTATTTATTTGTTTGTTTATTTTATTTTTTAAAAGATTTTATTTATTTGAGAGAGAGAGAATGAGAGACAGCACGAGAGGGAAGGGGATCAGAAGGAGAAGCAGACCCCCCGCTGAGCAGGGAGCTCAATGTGGGACTCGATCCCGGGACTCCAGGATCGTGACCTGAGCTGAAGGCAGTCGCTTAACCAACTGAGCCACCCAGGTGCCCAGATATTTCTATTTATGGCTGCTTGCTTGATAGTTAAACAGAAACAATTTATTTCCAGAGCTTCCCCCCACCCTGTCTTTTTATCATTCATCTCTGCATGCAGTTAAGTCTGTAGTATTAGTTGTGTACAACTTTTATTTATTTTGTTACCTGTAAGTAAGAAAGTCTTCAGAAAAGTCATAAAGTGGGCTCTCTGACAAATTTGGTCTTTACTTTCTGACCCTAAGGCAATTGAACATTGAATGCTAGCTATCAGGTCCAGAAGGGTGAGGTAAGGATACGGATTCCAACAAAGGAATGATAAGTTGTAGAGTTCTTTTTAGCAGGTCATCTTGTAACAACTCTGTGAGGCTATACACTCTCCATGCATAATCTTTAATTTTTTTGTATTTACTGATTTCTTATATATTTTCATAAAAGAACATCTGTGAGCCCACTGTCCAGCCCAACTTATTTCTGTTCCTCCTTTGTCCTGTCTCTTTCTCCCCATCAAAGGAAACCATTGTCCTAATAAACTTTATATTTATCATTCCTTTTTTTTGTTGTATCACATATGTTTTTCATTTTTTACTGTTGCACAGTGTTCAAAGTCTTTATTGGTAAAACCTACCTCACAGGATTGTTTTGAAATTAAGTTAAAAATGTATATAATGAGCTTTGCATAGTGCCTGAACTATCCCCCAAAGCTTAATAAATGATAGTTGTATTATTAATGTTTTGCTGAGAGAGAACAAGAAAAGCATGCCTTTTCTCAGCTGATTCCTGTGTTTTATCGCCCTGGACACTTTCAGGGGAAGTGAGAGAGTTATGGGGGTTTGAAGTCTTTTCACCTTTTCCTGAGACTGAGCAACTTGCAGAATGAAGCAGTAGAGAATGGGATTTGGATTATCAGCGGTTAGGGAACATTGTTCCCAATTGAGAAAATTAAAAAAAAAAAAAAAAAAAAGCTGCACTATTAAGTTACCGACTTTTCCCTTCTCTTTCACTGCATTGTGCCCTCAGGATAGGATTTCTGTCTACTTTGAGTTTGATGCAGTATAGTGAAACAACTCATAGCCAGTGTTGAAGAATAAAAGATCAAATTGACCTAGAAAATAATCAGTGACATAAGTGGATCAATTAGAGTTTACTGAATGACCAAGCAAACAAACCAGCCAGTTAGCCCATTTTTACATTGTTCACCTTCCCACCCAACATTGGGAAGCATTGGTTTGTTTTCAGAATCTGAAAATAATTTAATTCCTCCATTTCTTCCTTCCCTCTAATGGCCCTAGACTCTACAGTATTGCACCAACATAAGACAAATTCTTGATCTTGGGAGCTTGTTTCCTTTTCTGCCTAATTTCCTTTTTCATATACTTATGTTAATTTCTATTAACAAAGTTATTTATTACAAATAACAAAGTTATTTATATATTTATGAAGTTACTTTACACTTGCCCTAATTCTATTACAGGGATATTTAAGCAGAGCCCTTACATGGGATTTTGGTCACCTAAAATTCATAATAAACCATTAGTGAGTTGATTAAACATTACTGCATAAATTATTAGCAACATTAATAGAAAAAATAGGTAGGACAATAGTCACTTCAATCCTGGCCGACCAGGGTAAGAATTCCTTAGAAACAAGTGCCTGGCTGGTGGAGCATGCGACTCTTGATCTTGGGGTTGTGAGTTCAAGCCCCATGTTGGGCATAGAGCTTACTTAAAATAAAATAAAGGGGAGCCTGGGTGGCTCAATGGGTTGAGTGTCCAAATCTTGATCTCAGTTCAGGTCTTGATCTCATGGTCGTGAGTTCGAGCCCCGCATTGGGCTCCACGTGGAGCCTATTTAAAATAATAAAAAGAAAAAGAAAATAAAAGTAAAATTATTTCTCAATTAAAAAAAAGAGAAAGTACCTTTCAATACATTGTACAAGAACAATTTTTACCAGCTGTTAAATTAATCCTAACTAAATTTCACTTTATTCCTCTGGGCAGATACTCCAGCATTGCATGATCTGTGATGAATCATGACACACAATATATCCCTCTTAAGCCTATGTCATTTGCAAATTTAATCTCTAAACCCATACATTTTTGGGTGCTGTTGCTTAGAGTCATCTGTTTTATTTAGTCTACATTTCTTCATCGTGGTTATGAGAAGTTTTTAAGATTTTCCTCAGATATTTTACCGAATTTAGGATAACTATACCTCTGGCATTTTCCTGATCCTCTAATAGAAGAGCCTTAAAAAGCAAATTAGATTAGTGTGCAGCTTGGCCTTCATAATTTCACTTTTCACAGATAGAAGCTATGTGGAGAGATATTTTTATCCAGAGGTTTATTAGGAACAGTGAGAGATGTACCTTGTTCCTGTGCAATTTCACTTGTACTTGTTCTGTTCTGCTTGCTTGCTTGCTTGCTTGCTTTGAAAACAGCTTTACTGATGTATAATTTACATATCATAAAATTCACCCATTTAAAGTATACAGATTCAGTAGTGGTTAGTTTATTTACAGAGCTGTGTAACCGTTACCATAATTCAATTTTAGAACATTTTTACCATCCCAAAAAGAAAACTTGTGTCCATTCTCACTTTCTTCTTTTAAAAAAAATCTAGGAGTGATTTTACTTTTGTTTTCTAACAAAGTCTTTCCCCAAGAAACTGCCTTTCCATTCTGGATTTCCTGGTCTCTTTCTTCATATTCTGTGTTTATAAACCTAGAATTTCATTCCTTCCTTACCTAACTAGTTTAAAAAATAACACAAGAAAAATAGATATGATGTCTTAACATGAGGTGGTTAATACCAACTTAGGACTATTTTTCAGTTTCATGGATTTTAAAGTATCTGTGGTCTTATTCAGGAGCTCTTTCATTGGGTGGGTAGTGGATACTGTAAAACTGTAATTTGGATTGAATTTAGGAGTAAATGACAATAGTATTAACAGTATATATTCCTTTAATCTTTTTATGTCTTATGGGAAGCAGATTTTTTTTTTAAAGATTTTATTTATTTATTTGACAGAGAGAGAGATAGCGAGAGCAGGAACACAAGCAGGGGGAGTGGGAGAGCGAGAAGCAGGCTTCCTGCCGAGCAGGGAGCCCGATGTGGGACTCGATCCCGGGACCCTGGGATCATGACCTGAGCCAAAGGCAGACGCTTAACGACTGAGCCACCCAGGCACCCTTATGGGAAGCAGATTTAAGAGTAAGGCCAGTATATGTGGTTGGGTTGTATAATTATAGCTTGGGGAGAGTTTCTTCAAGATAATGGAGTAAAAGAGGGGACACCTGGGTGGCACAGTCGTTAAGCGTCTGCCTTCGGCTCAGGTCATGATCCCCGCATCAGGCTCCCTGCTCTGTGGGAAGCCTGCTGCTCCCTCTCCCACTCCCCCTGCTTGTGTTCCCTCTCTCGCTGTCGCTGTCTCTCTCTGTCAAATAAATAAATCTTACAAAAAAAAAAAAAAAGATAATGGGATAAAAGAAAAATTGTAAATGAGGATTTAAGTCTTAGAGAGATTGTTTGAAGTAGCAGAGCCAACCCAGTTATGTCTAAAATCAGAACCTATGATGGTAATGACTGTATTAACTGCTTCTTCCCTTGGGTAGATATGATAAAACTTCTGACTTCTTTAATTTCCAAACATTTCAGTCAGTTAATCAGAAAATACCTTTGACGAAGGAATGAGTCCATGCTTCCTACACCTTCTACTTCACCTTGCATGTTACTTTGTTTGTTTTGGGGGGTAGGCTGTGCGGAGGACTAAGATATAATAAGTTCTATATTTAGTTACTTTTTTTTTTTTTTACTTTCCACTGTATTTTTATTAACATTGCTTTTATACCTCTAATATAGATTCAATTTTATACACTTCTTTGGAAAGGTAGAGTGTTTCAGTTCAGCCCACACAGGTTTGATTTGTTTTGATTTATTTATTTTAATAATTAAAGAAGTGGAGAAATAGTTCCAATTAGTGAAGTGCTGTTAGTGATGGACTGTTACTGGACTTTTTTTTTTCTTGATGGATATATTTTGATAGATCCTTTCTCTTTTCATCTATGCTATTTTTATTTTCATATTTCCTTTTGTTTGGACAAAAAAAAAAGACTTGAGTATGCTTCTCTTATGTATAAAGAAGTCATGTTTTCAACATGTATTGAGAAACATTGTTTTAAAATCAATATTCGATGATACTGGCATTTCTGTTTTAATTAGGTTCTCTAAGTGTTAGAGTTTTTCAAAAGACAATTTTCAGTTGATTCTTTGCTGTGAGTGAAGATCATTTAATAGTAAAACTTCTGGTTTTAGCTTTCCTTCAGGACATTCTTCCTTATCCCTATCCATGTCAAAGTTGGTGTACATAATTCAAAGATTAATTGGAGGGTTCAAAGTATTTATGTATTCAGTGATCAGTTACTAAAGGTATTGTTTGTTATCAAGGATAAAATGTCTTAGAGTGCTACCTTTGTTTTTTAATCCCTCATGCAAATGATTAATACTCTTTTTTATTTGTTGGAATGTTGGGTTTCTTGGAATACTGGGCAAGTCCCTTAAACCCTGTGTCTCAGTTCTTTTTGAAAATGGGCATATGATTCTAAATGTTGTTTGAAGTTCCTTCTAATATTGATTCTACTACCTTTCCCAGATATTTTGAGAATTATTTGTGCCCAAAGCCATACAATAATAAATATAAAAAATTTTTTTAAATAGTAGATATAAACGTAATTTTATGGACAGTGATTATAAAGTACATTAAAAAGATATATGAACATAAAAAAAAGATAGGGATGCCTGGGTGGCTCATACAGTTAAGCATCTGCCTTCAGCTCAGGTCACCAACCCAGGGTCCTGGGATCAAGCCCCGCATCAGGCTCCCTGCTCAGTGGGAAGCCTGCTTCTCCCTCTCCCACTCCCCCTGCTTGTGTTCCCTCTCGTGCTGTCTCTCTCTCTCTCTGTCAAATAAATAAAATCTTTTTTTAAAAAAAAGAGCATCCAAACTTGTGCCTTTCTAGAGTTTGGAGATAGCTCAGAATAAAAAGTACAATATTTCCTTGAGCTATGACATTCCTTGTTTAGCTTTTTTTGGGAGGGAAAAATCCATTATGATAGAGAATTAAAATATTTGCTATAAGGTGCTGGGTAGAAGAGCAAGGCTAGACTAATGGTCTCATTGGAGAAGCCATTTTAAAGCTAATAAAAGTATGGTAAGTTACACTCTTATTATTACAAAGGAAGATATTGGGCCATTTTGGGTTATTTGATGTTTCTTGTATTTTGTTTGAGTTTATCCAGTTCTAAAATTTAGTAACTTTAGAGAGCATCTTAAATATAAAGGAAAAAGCCAAGAAGAAAACAGGGGACAGAACTAATGGAAATTCATTCTTTAGTAAAATTGCATAATAAAAGAAAAATATTTGCTAATAATTCTTTACAACAGTAATTATATGGAGGGTTTTTTTGTGTGTGTGAATAATATAGTTCTCCTCCTGAGTGAAAAGACATATTAATTTCATGTATTAATACAATTCATGTATTAGGCTATTGACTTCCACTCTCTTAAAATTTTTTTCTCCTTCCTCCTACAGAATCTGTCTATGATCTTCTCCCAAAGGAGTTACAGTTACCTCCATCTAGAGAAACATCTGTAGCATCAATGAGTCAGACAAGTGGTGGTGAGGCAGGCTCGCCTCCTCCAGCTGTAGTTGCTGCTGGTATGCATTTCATTTTATTTTATTAAAGAAAACTAGTGTATTATCTGGCCAACATGAACAGTGCTGGCAAAGTTCATATCAAAAAAGAGTGTGATTTGAGGGTTTGTTTTAAGAGGTTTAAAAATAAATACTTTTAACCTTAAAATATTTCAGTATACATTTCTTGATATAATTCTTATTTCTTAAAATTTCACATTGGCACATCTGTTAGTGCCATTTCTTTTCTAGGAGCTTATCTTCAGATGTGAAAACAAGCTTGAAGCTCTTTTGTTGACTGCACATAAAAAAGTTACATACCAAGCTATGGATAGAAAATTACATTCGAGTCTCTATTTAACAATTCTTTTTTAAAATTTGCTGAAAGAGAAAAATATTTTGTATAATCTGAAAAAGAACTCAAGCACTCAATTCTCTTTTCTGTTTGTAGCATGTTTATTACAACCTTTTCCCTACATTTAAAAATGTGACTTTAGACTTCTTTTAAATTTAGTTGAAAGTAATGGAAGATTTGAATGTAATATTTATGTGAAAGCATTTTGTAATATCAATGAAAAAGTATGGAAAGTAATGTTTGAAATTTATCAAATTTATTTTTATTCCGCTCTCAAATCATACACTTTATATAAAATTGGTTCCATTTTTTAATGAACCAGAATGAAAGATTGATGGATAAGCTAATAGAAAAAAGTCTTATTGATAAATTAATGAGTGCTTTCAATAATATTAGATTGCCCAACTGTATTTCTTTTTTTAGTTGGGTTTTATACACTGCTAAGTGTGTTCGGTTTAAAAAAAGGTAAAAAGTTATATATATATGTATATATATACACACACACATGCACACTCTGAAGTTTTATCCTTCTAAGTAGAGGTTTCTTATCCAATGATACCTCTCATCTTTTAAATGGTACTTAAATCCATCACAGCATTGTTTTCAGTAAATTCATTTCATTTCAAAAAGAACAGTGAAGTGGAAGGTTGTGGTTTAAATAAGGATTTGGTACTGTAATGGAACTTCATATATTTTTCTTGTATGCATTAACCAATGTACCATTAATCTTGTGTACGAATCTTTTCCCTGAGCTGTATACTGCAGTGTGCAGCCTTCCTGATTGAGGGCAGGAAAACTTTAAACATAACAAAGAAACTTATCAGCCCTGCTCACTGTTCATGTGTTGCCAGACATTTTCTAACAGATTCTGTGGATTTAACTGTGATCTTTTTAGTAATCAAATTGGTAAGATGACCTGGTTTTACTTTATATCCACTGGGTTCTAAAATGTCCCTGAATATCTTTTCTGGAATTAAAATTTTTTAATATTGCTTAAAAATTGTATCAGATGATAAAATATGAAAAAAAAATATTTTTAATGAAATATTTCACTTTAAATCCACAAGTAGAAATTGACTAACTGATTTCTTTTGTATCTTTTGAGATTATTTTTTATAGACTTGTTGAATCTATATAGAACTAAAAGTCTGTTTCTTCTGTGCTTTTTAACATCTGTTGACAGTAGATCCAGTTCCTTTTAAAAGCTGAAAAAATGTCAGCAAGGTTTGGAAAAGAACACTTCCTCTTAAGTAATACCAAACTCAATTTCAAGTTTTTTTATATATAGATATTGAAAGTTCTTGAATTTGAGTCACTAATAGAATGTTGATCCTCCCTCCTTCCCTCTCTGTATTTGAGAAAATCCTCTCCAGATAAATTAGATTGAAAGACATGAGTTGAAAATCATGAAAATAAGAGAATTAACCAAAGGAAGTATTCTGAAGTAATAAATTATTAGATCGAGAAGTTATTGACATTCCAAAGAAGGTGAAGAGAGTAAGGAGGTAACATTAACAGCTTTCTTATTCACATGTAGAAAGTTTCTATGATCTAAAACCAAGTCATTTGTAATTTTTTTTACATAAATTTACTTTTAGTAACCAATATAATCTTATTCTAGGATTCTGTCTTATTAGTAGAATAGTTTTTGTCTTGTAACATTATAGGTAAGAGAGTTTAAAGTACAGAATAATTACTGTAGGGAAATCAGTAGGTATCAATATAGAGTTGCTTTTTTATTTGACATATGAGTATCTTTAGTGACATAACTGTCGAAGAGAAGGATTTGGAGTAAATTACCAGTTACTCAGTGTTTCCTGGCCAAAAGACTTGATGTCTGGGGAAAGGCACATTAATTTAGACTTTTGTGAATTTTATTTTTAATCTATACATTTGCTGTTTAAATATGAAATGCATAAAAATGATGACTCTTGATGTAGTTAATTCTTCAGAGTTTTGAAGGAGCCGGATTGGCTGCTATCAGGTATGAGGGCCTGGTGGGAACAGACTTCTAGTTCTGCTATAAAGGTTTGTGTTTCACAAGTTCTAAATCAATTTAAATTTTAAAATTTAGAGGCTGGGCATATAGGTGTTCATGTACATTCTTTATTACTTATTTAAAATGTGTTTCTCAGATTCGCCAATCTAGATTTTTTTCCCTTTACATATTACTGAGGGAATGAATAAACATGATGCTGCTAATCCACAATCCAGAATATTGGATAAAAGAATATCTCTCAAGCCTTTTTCTGCCTCTGTACTATTCACACTTTTATATAACATCTTTTTATCGGGTAAGTTCCAGGTTTGGGGCTGGGAGAAAGAGGCCTTACTTCTACACAACTCCTCCCCTCTCCGTGGGCCAAGTGTCAAAAGCTGGGAGATATAGTTGAGAATCACCAGTATGAAATTTGTACTCCTTCTCATTTTTTGAAGACCTTTGCTTTTGTCCCACTAGAAAGGTATTTAAGAGTTTGAGGTTCAATATGTGAATGAATAAGTTTCAGAAATACAGACTTTCTGAACAGTATTGTAGGTTCTCAGTAGTTAAGACAGGGGCCATTTTCCTAACACAAGAAAGTTATCCAAATGAATTAATGGCATTTTTGGCAAAATAAGGAGTTGCTCAAGAAATGCATACTGTGAAAGGATTCTTTTGGTTTGTTTTTTTTTGGGGGGGGGGAATCCTATAGTATAGGTTATAAAGAGCTAAAATGCAAGTATTATTTGGAAGAACTAACACAGTTACACCAGAGTTTGGGGAGTTTTTGCAAAGAGATATGGCAGACATTTTTCTTAAATAACAGCTTTATTGATAAATAACTCCTATACCAATCAAGTATTTTTTAAAATCTACTTATATGTTTATAGTTTTTAATGCTTAGATTTGCTTCATTTGATTAAAATAGGAAGTCTTTCACAGAAGTGAATAATAAACTTTAATCTTCATTTTAAGAAATCAGTTTATTTTCTTACTCTATCCTAGACTCTGTCTTCATTTTGGGATATGGCATTATGTTTATTAGTTTGTATCAAAATATGACTTTGCTAAGGTAACTGTTTCAAGTTTCTTTAAAATTTTTATTCTAATTCTTGAGATAAACAGTGAACTAAACAAACGATAAGTTTTATAATTCAGCCAGAGAATCTTAATAACTAGTTATTCTTTTGTTAGTTGTTTTCATAAAATTGCTATTTTACTTTCAGTAATTATATATTAATACTTTTTAAAGAAGTAATACAGTCTCAGGATACTGATACTTTGTAGCACTTTTTAACATGTATAGGTGTACACACAGATTAAGCATGTATAATAGAAATACATGTTGAATATCTCCACTAGTTAGATCACTGGAGGTTTTTAAAGGCTGTAATTTTAGTTAATAACTTTACATGAAGTGATCCATATAATAAACTTTTCTGTTGGAAGAGAGAGACTTATTCAATAGTGCTTTGAATTTTATGCCACAGCAGTTAATAAATTGCAAGTACCTAACAGGTATTTTCTATACTGAAAGAACTTAATTGAGTGCTATTTATATTGCAGGAGAGGACGCTAGAGAGCTAAATTAATGTCCTGTTATCAAAGAACAGCTATGCTTTAATTTGTTTTAGACATCTTAATCATGTAATAAAATAATAGGAATTTCTAAACCATCCATAACAACAGAGCAGTACAAAAAATGAGTTGAAGAAAATGTAAGTTACATTTTTGAGTTCCTACTGTGTAATAGAAATTGTGCTAGACAATTTGCATATCATCATATCTCAATTCTTTCAGGCACAAGATACCTCTCTTCTTTCTTGCTGGGGTCTAAGTTCTTTTCTTCTTGCCATTGTACTTCAGGGAATTGTGTGCTATTATTTCACTTAGATAACAGTAGTTCCTGGACTAAGCAGTGTGTAGGATATTGACTTGGAAAAGGCATATACCCCTTTAATTTTGCAAATTTCAGGGTCTATGAAATTGGAATATGATTTCTAGGAGAACATTAAGTTTTAATAACAGTGATTCACAGCAACAGATTTACATAGTCATTTGAATTTATTATAATTTATTTACTAGTGTTAGAAAGTATTTAAAGATATGTAATTTGTATTTTTTTGAGTTGAATAAATTTTGAGGAGCACATTTGCCTTTGATTGCTGTCCTAAGTTAATGAGGAAACATATTTCAGAATTTGGGCCATTTATGTAGTATAGTATTCCTAAAATTAAACCCAAAGCTCATTAGCAGGAAAGGTGATTCACCTCTGTAATCTATGTGTTGATGTTGTGAGCTACAATGTGAGTTGACCATGTTTATTCCATATGGCCATTTTCTACATTTTCTAAAAAACTGGACCACTTCCAGAAGGAAGTCAGATTCTAGTTACAAAAATGTTGCAAATAGGTTTAAAAACTCTACTCCTCATTCTGTCTTTTTACTGAAATTATATTGTAAATCTAAATGTGTATACATTTATACATATAGAAATATGTATGTATGTATATATAGATTTATGTTAACA
This sequence comes from Mirounga angustirostris, assembly GCF_029215605.1. Taxonomy (NCBI): domain Eukaryota; kingdom Metazoa; phylum Chordata; class Mammalia; order Carnivora; family Phocidae; genus Mirounga; species Mirounga angustirostris. The sequence goes on along the minus strand of NW_026991724.1, from coordinate 16,596,019 downwards.
TCTGCATTATTAGAATGAAAAGCATAAGCAAATTTGGGACATAATGATTAATTCAGAAATAAGTAAGAGCTTAGGGAGCTTGGGTGGCTCAGTTGTTAAGCGTCTGCCTTCGGCTCAGGTCATGATTCCAGGGTCCTAGGATCAAGCCCTGCATCAGGCTCCCTGCTCAGCGGGAAGCCTGCTTCTCCCTCTCCTGCTTCCGCTCCACCCCCTCCCCGCCCCTCCCCCCCGCTTGTGTTCCCTCTCCCCCTGTGTCTCTCTCTGTGAAATAAATAAATAAAATCTTAAAAAACAAACAAGTAAGAATTCAGTACCTGTATTATAAATTATCATTGACAAAAAGTACACATGCCTGTTGTTGATTTATTCCTTAAATATTTACCTTTCTATTGTCCTCTTGATAATTTTTAGCAACAACTTCATAAATACTGTGATTTATTCTGTTTCTGATAGAAAAAGCACATTTTTATATTAGCTGAGTCTGTAAATTAGCATTTTAAAACTGCTCACTGATTCTCAACCTTCAATAGCCAAAATACATGCATAAAATAGTTTCTATTTTTATATATTTTGTACAATTTCACATTAATAAATTAATGGACAGGGGCACCTGGGTGGCTCAGTCGTTAAGCGTCTGCCTTCGGCTCGGGTCATGATCTCAGGGTCTCGGGATCGAGCCCTACCTACATCAGGCTCCCTGCTCTGTGGGGAGCCTGCTTCTCCCTCTCCCACTCCCCCTGCTTGTGTTCCCTCTCTCGCTGTGTCTCTCTCTGTCAAATAAATAAATAAAATCTTTTAAAAAATAATTAATTAATTAATTAATAGACAGAAGTGGGCTTACTTTCTTATATCACCAATAAGATTGATAATATCGTCAGTAAAAGGTGTTGCCCTACCAATTGCCATAAGTAATTGTTTTATAATGATTAGTTGTATAGGGGTGCCTGGGTGGCTCAATTGGTTAAGGTTAAGCTTCTGTCCTCAACTCAGGTCCTGATCCCAGAGTCCTGGGATTGAACCCCTGCTCAGCAGGGAGCCTGCTTCTCCCTCTCCCTCTGCTGCTCCCCCCTACTTGTGCTTTCTTACTCTGTCAAATAAATAAAATCTTAAAAAAAAATAAAATCATATGTAGTAAAATGTTAGCATTTGTTAAAGTATGAGCAGAGGAAACATGGGTATTTGTTTTAAATATTTCATAATTTTAAAAATACCATGTGGCAGATGATTAAAATAAGTCAAAATGTTCAATGAACTGTGCTCTTAAAAAGTAATAAAGGCCTGAGATATATTAGATACATGATGAATTTATTTTTGGCATAAGTGAGGGTACATTACCTTTTCATCAATAAATGCAAGTAGATGTCCATCAGTAATATTTATTTAGCCCACTGAGGAAAAATCATTTCCTGTGTGTCCTTCCTTCATGAAAAGGTGTTATTGTCAATGAAATTAAATAGAAAATAACTGAGAAAGCACCTCAAAGTGCCAGGCCTGTACGGGCATAATCTAGATATAATACACACACACACACACACACACGTATTACAGTTTTATTTCTATTTATTTATTTTTCCCACATATGAAATATAATAAAATTAGTATGGGTTTTGGTATCATAAGGATCTAACTTGAATCTGATTGCTGTCCTATCATTTCTATCATATAGACAGAATTTTATGGAGGTTAAATAAATGTGTAATATTACCCCTGTAACTAGACACTAACACCAACTTTTTCTTAAGGTTATTCTAAAGATAGATATGTAAAATACTTAACATGACCTGACAATTAGTGATCATTCAGGAAACATTCACTTTCCTCCCACATGAGTTTCTCCTTTCATATGTAAGGTTTTAAAAAGTCGGTCTTATTTTTATAAAAATAAACTTTTTAACCTTATTTTGCTTCTTTCTTTCCATTCCCACCCAGTCTGTTTTTTACCTTTGAAATTTTGCCTGTCACCCAAGATAGAGCTGCACATGGGCCATTGTATTTACATTCTGACTTACTCTTTCATGTTGACACTCTCTTAATAGGAGCCCTTGTATATAAAAGAGACATTGATAGAAGATGATGAGTCATGGGGAGAATAGACATTTCCCAAAGGGATGATTCTAAAAGGTGACTATTAAAGAGTTCTAGTTCCTAGAATTCTCTTCCCACTTTTTTTTTTTTTTAATGAAGTGATACATTTGCACGATCAGGTATCAAAACTCCTAGTAGAGCAATATATGACCTACTTTCTGTTTTTTGCTTAGACACTTTGTTTTGTCTGCAGTTGGATCTAATATCCACTCTAATCCAGACCCAGGTGTAAAACCCAAGTAATTAAATTACAAGATTTTAATGATACAAATAGTATTTTCTTTCCCCTTTTTGGTCTCCTCTAAAAAAATGTGAAGACATTGGACTAGAGTTGACAGGAGTACCTTTATTATTTAATCTAAATATATTAAAATGTATTGCATGATAAAGCATTGAGGTGACTTTCATATAGCATTGTTCAGAACTGTTTTTCTCTAAATCTTATCTAAGTCAATATAGTGATAATCTCTGTTTTTGTATTAATGTAATGTTCTCTTTCAAGTAGTAAAATAGTTGAATAGTTGTCTTTTTTTTTTTCTTCAGCCTGTACTTCTTGGGGTCTTTGACAATGTAATAAATATAGTTATTGGCTAGTGTAATTATCCCCTTTTATTTTTAATTGCTTTGAGGTAAAGGATTCTTTCTGGGCTTTAGTCCCTTCACCCAGTATTGACCAGTGATGCTATCCAGTAGTACTTAAATCACTGGATGTTAGAAAGCATCTTTCTTTTCCAACAGGAAAGGATTTAAAAACCAAATTGCATAATATATACCTAGTACATATTTTACACTATGCTTAGATACTTAGGATTGAATAAGACAAAAGATATGTTTAAAGCATTGCTATAAATGTCAGGACACTTACAAATTTTGTGAGCATTTTATTTTTCGGTTAACATTCTTTAATAAACATCCTGTGAATAGGGGCACCTGGGTGGCTCATTCGGTTAAGCATCTGACTCTTGATTTCGGCTCAGGTCATGATCTCAGGGTAGTGAGATTGAGCCCTGCATCAGGCTCTGTGCTGGGCATGGAGCCTGCTTAAGATTATCTCTCTCCCTTTCCCTCTTCCCCTCCCCGTACTCTGACAAGGTAAAAATAATTATTTTAGGAGAATTTAGATTAAAAATGGGAGAATAATTATTGTGTAGTATTAGAACCCTGATTGGCAATTTGATGGACTGGGGAAGAAAAAGGTGGTTTCCAATAAATCAGTAACAAGTCTTTCAGCTTCAGCAATAGTGCTAATAATTATTTTTTAAAATAGAGCCTTTAGGATCAACCGTTTTATGTACAATAGCATATCTAATTTAAAAGTGAAAATTGTTAACTTTTTTTGAGGGGTATGAGGACGTATGTGGAAGTTGGCCTGAGAAATGAAAAGATTCTTTTGCTGCTAAAATACAGAAATTTCTGGGGCGCTGGGTGGCTCAGTCAGTTAAGCAGCTCCCCGGGGCTCAGGTCATGATCCCAGGGTCCTGGAATTGAGCCCTGAGTAGGCCTCCCTGCTCAGCAGAGTCAGCTTCTTCCTCTGCCCCTCCACCCTGCTCATGCTCCTTGCACATCGATTGCTCTCTCTCCCTTTCTCTCTCCAATAAAATCTTGAAAAAAATAAAATAAAATACAGATATTTCTTTCTGCTTGCGTGTTTTGATCAGAGCGTATTCTCTTCTACTCTTTAAAGGAATTTGGGTAAAGGCACAACCTAAAAACACCTGAGAGAGGGCATTCTGGCTTATGGATTAGATTGCATTAGTATACAGAACACATTGGTGAATATGAGTTAACAAAAATTTTGGATACGAAATTTTTCCACATGCATTTATTTGGATGTTGATAATTTAATTTTTTTAAAGTTTGTTTTAAAACATTGCTTATTGTGGCATGTAAGCTTATGTTGGGTGGGAAAAGTACAAATGGAAATTGAAATTGTTAAACATGTAAATTAAATGATCAACCCTACAATTTTGTTTTTTGTTTTTGTTTTTGGTAAAGTAATCTGGATTGCTTATTTTATATGCTGGGATGCTAGTTGTTTTTTCTATTAATACACTTAACTTGCATTCTAGCTTCGCCATTCAGAGACAGGCATCGTGTGGTGGGTTGTGTGACAGTGTCTGTCAATAGTGAAGACAAATAGTGCCAGAGACACTTAACCCATCCAATCTCACCCAGGGTATAGGTCGGTCTCGTTTTCAGACTTCTTCATAAGTCTTTTTTTCTTTCTTTCTTTCTTCCTTCCTTCCTTTCTTTTTTTGTTTCTAAATAGTGGATTGATACTGATTGAAACTAAAAACTTTTTGTAAAGTTTTAAACTTTACATTAATACTATAAGAAGAAGAAGAAGAAAAGTAGAAAACGAAGGTTGGCATGTAAGGTGTTGACAAAGCAGGTTTGCAGCCACTTTGTGTGTTCTAGATTTTTCAGTCCCTTAGCAACATGAATGTTGGCCTTACAATTTTTTTCTCTCAATATCTTTCTTCTTTGATCTAAAATTATGTCCTTGTATCTGGTGACTTTTATCAGGCAAGATGTTTAGATTTGAAGTCATTGTTACCAGAAAGAAAATGAAATACTTAAAAAGGATAACTAAGTTTGAACAATAAGTATTTTAGACCAGAAATGTTTCCAAATATCTGGATTGTTTTTTAAGATTATTTTCTAAACAGTCAATGGTTTACTCCTTCTCCGTTCCACTATTGGTTCACTTAAGCACACTTGCAAAATTTTATGGCTTTTAATGACTTTGTTAGGAAGCTCAACTGATTTTGCCCTGATGTAGAAAAGTTATAAAATATATGTCCATATTTAAATACTAGGGATCACATATTTATCTTGGAAGCTCAGTTAAATGCCATTGCTGTCACATATTTTAAATTAGTGAAAGGTATTTGTTTCTTTTGAGGACTTTAAAGAATATTTCCAATTTCAAAGCTTTCCATAAAAAGTTTAGTTAGTTCCATATAAAGTGTTATCCTTTTTTTTTTTATGGTATTTTAAGCACTAAAATGATATGGTAATTAATTTCTGGTTCACAAAACTAGAACTATAATAGTTCTTAATTTTAAAATATAGTTTAAGCAAGGAGTATATAAAATCTACACAAGTGTCTGTATGTGGTAGCATTTAAAAGTCCATTTTCATCTTTCTCATCAAATTAATAATACTTAGAAATTCTGGGATATCTATGTAGGCATTATCTGCTATTCTCCTTATCCCAACTACTTTGAATATTCATAGTGAACCTTAATGATTCCATCAGTTCTTAAAAGCATATAATATACAACTTATATTCACCATCATTACTGGCATTTGGTCTAGTAATTGGCTACTGCTAATAATAGAATTATTAGACTTAGACATAGAACACTATAGATGTGATTCTTCCTTTCACTTACACATTTTAGAATTAATGTATTCTTTTAAAATTGTAAATTTTCATTAGTAAATGTAGAAACAGTTTTCCCTTTGTTTCACCATGCTCTCTAGTCACAAAAAAGTTTATGGAAAAATAAAATTCCTCTAGGTTCAAAGATAATTTTTCCATAAAAGAAAAAAATGAAAAATTTATTCATGTGTTACTTAGGTAAAAGAATAATTTTAAGAAAAAATTTTAAGAAAAACTGACAACTTTGCAAAGGATTGGTAAGGGATTTAAAAGAACAAATAAACTGATGAATCACAGACCTATACCCCTGAAATAAATAATACATTATATGTTAAGTAAATGAATTTGAATAAAAAATAAAAGAACAAATAAAATTATAAAGGTATAAAATAGAAATACATTACAACTATTCTGCTTAGAAAATAAAAGCAATTATTAAAAAAATTTTTTTGGAGATTTTGTACTTTTAATATGCAGCAGTGAAACATAGTCTATAAATTGAGAAAGAGACTCAAAACCAAAAAAGGGGGGAAGGGTAGTTAGCATATTTTGTTTATAACAATTTAAAAATAAAAAAGAATATATAGATGAGGCAGAATTACATTAGAATTTTAGTTCTGTAGAAAGTCAATTAAGCTGTTTCTTGATATTTAATTATATAGTGACTGAAAGGTCTTTGTAGATATTTTAAGTACATTTACAGTATTCCCAGTAATGTTCTTGAGTGCTTTTCTGGGACTGCTTGGGAATGAGAAATTTGTGTTTAGAAATCTAAAATGTTTTTGATATAATTTAATGTAGTTTTAATAGATAATATTAATGATTTTTTATTCTTATAAATTTATGGATTAATACGCAAGTAGATAATTTGGTTTATATATAGTTTCAAGAAAGAAAGTTTTTAGCACACTCTTTGTAGAAATAGCAAATAGTTACCTCTAAACTCGTAAGTTACTTCTAAACCCTTCCCTGTATCAGATAATGCTATTATAGTAAGATATGTTTTTGGGCCAATATATTGGCCAATATAACTTTAATATAATTCAACATAGTTCTCAAATATTGGCTTCCAATTAATCAATTTAATAAAAAACTTAAATTTTTACTACATGCAAGTTAGGTTTTGTTAGGTTTTGGGAGGGTCTAAGAAAGATCTTAGAAAGGGCCCATAGTTTTTATTCTACACTTCACCACCTCATTTGGCATTATTATTACACTTAGGTGATGTCTTGCTAACCAAAATGTAAAACATCTTTATGTGAAGGATTTTATACACCATTATCGTCATTATCAACGTAACGGTGATATTGTTGTAAAGAGTTTTATAGTTTTAAAAATTTGTCTTACTTGTTATAGTCTTAAAATGAATAGAATCTTTTGTAATTTAGGCTCAAACTGAGATAGGCTTTAAAAAGTAATAATATTTTTTAATTAAAGGATGCTTACTGCTGTCTTCTGACAGAGTTTATGTTTTCAGTTTCATAGTTTTGTGCTAATGAACTTTTTTATTTAATAAGTATATCCAGGAAACTGCAGGTAAAATATAAAAATTGTATGTTAGGTGTCCAGGGAAAATGTATAGAATATTTTAATTTATGTAGGGTATGAGATCACAGCTTGGCATACCTGTCCCAGAACAGACATTTATGTATGATTATATCAATTGGGTTTTATAACCATGATTGCTTTGATAAGATTTGCAAGATAAAATCATATATACCTTTAAGAGCAATGCTAGGCTATGTCTTGCATATTAAATTCATGAATATCACATAACTTGCTTTTTTGAGTTCATGATTACTTTTCACCAGTACTTTCCATCTGTCATGGACAGGGATCCCTGAGATGTTCATATTCTGCATTCTCATGTGCATGATACTTAGATTAAAAAAAGGTGGGTGGGGGAAAGCCGCTTCACAGAAATACACGTTCACAGCATTCATGCTGCATGTTTTGTGTGTTCCACTGCAAATCCTGCATGCTGCGTACTTTTATTTCTCTGAAGATGAAGAACATAGGCTTATACACACACACAAATTCAGTTTCATTTTTGCCAATAGTTGGAACAGATGGAGGAATGTTATATATAATACCTTCTCTATTTTAAAAATGATTTTTATAGTATTTTTCAAAAAAACAAGGAAAAAACTTGTTGTTTAAACCCAAAGTGGCTACAAATCAGCTCCTAAACTGTCACTGACATTAGCATCTAGATTTTGTAGTTTTTACAAATCTTTTTAAAATATTTATTTACTAAGAAAACATTGCATTAATGCATGATACGAAATTGATAAATTTTTCTTTAAATTGGAATGCAGTTTAAAGTGACTGAATTTTCCAATTTCAGCTACTGCATTTGACAAAGATACAAACTGGAAAATGGAACTGGTATCATCTAATTGCCCTAGGTTCTTTGACTCCTGGTAGTTGGGAAAAATATTTCCATGTGACATTATGTAGATCACATCATTAATGGCTAATATTAATTATTATGCTCTTCAGCCTTGACAGCAGTGAGAAATTACGGATCAATTTAGCTCTTTCAAATGACTTAAGTGTTCTGGTACATGTTTTTAATTTAAAAATAGATCTTTGGCACTTGGCTTTTGATTATCTGAACACTGGCATTCTTACACTCACTGTTTAGATTATAATTGATAAAAATATTGCAATTCCAATGACTGCACATCAGTTTTAAATTTTATCCTACTACTGTAACACAGTGGCACACTTGGCTATAGATAAAAACTGATTTTAGATTTAAACATATCTTTTAGCTCTCTGTCCCATGTTACCTATTCTTAGTTTTATGTGTGTATGACTATGAACCTTCCCATGTCTTATACAAGATCAAATGGTATTTCTAAAATTTTAAGAACTGACAACTTCCAACCTTAACATTATTAGTGTGCCTTTGAGGTTGTGCTGTAAAGGCTTAAAGTAGTATTTTTCAACAAGCTCTTCTGCCAGTTGCCACATGTTTTGAAAAGATCTACTTAAATCTTTCTTGCTAGGCATAATAAATAAATGGCTTTGTAAAAGACCTTTTTATAGAAACTAATTTTAGTGCTTCCCCAGCACTAGAATTTCTTGTTTAACTCTTTTCTGTTAGGCTTCAGTCAATAAAAGTTACTGTTACTTATATTAAGAAATTCCCTTAATGGTTAAAATCAAGCAGGCCCTTTAAAGAGAGGAAATCAATAGTGGTAAACAATTGCTGAGTGTGTAATCAAGTACTTTGTAAGAGAAATCCATCCAATAATCAGTCCTTACTCTACTTATTAATTCTCCCATAAAGGATGGATTTATTTATTTTAGAGATTATGGTTTTGAACTGCCATTTCCAACTTCTGGATACCCTTAGTGGTTAACTTCCTTATCTTCCACAGCCCAGCATATTCCAAATCAAACGTTTTTCACTTTTATTCTAGATTTTACAACAATCATAGTGACGGTACCAGTTCCATTTTGCCTCCAATTCAGTTGATTATATATTTTTCTATTTATTTCTCATTTTATAATTGATATCTGGAATAATCAGCAGCTCTTTTCTCATTTATTTTCTCATATTTTTATTCCAGGATTTGCCTCTGAAGCAGGGAGTGTCTGCATTAAAAATGACCTGTAGTTCTCTGCTTCATAGGTTAGAAACTTATTTTAATATTTTGTGGCTAAGCACAGTCCCACTTTTCAAATTCTATAATGGATTATTTAATTGGCATTGAATGTGGACCACAAGCATATATTTCATATTGGGGTTTTCTTTATTATTTTAAGTGATTAAAATTCAACAGAACATCCAGCTGAGGCAATAAAAGCTTTATTCTTGCTTTACAGCTTAAAACATTAAATTAGATTTTTAAAAATCTATCAATTATAGCACAAGTAAAATATCGCTATTTGGGCATTTTTTAAAATTGCATTTTTTTAGGCCTTGTATTGCTTGAAGCATTTATATTCTAAAACTTAACCAAATTCCAACTATTCATTTTGGGGAAAAACAATCAGTTCACGAATCACATTTTCAATGGGACTGCTAGCCAGCATAGGTGAAAATATGTATAGTGTATTTACTCTTAAATTGTACACCGCAGATGCTTCTTCAGCTCCCTCCTCTTCCTCCATGGGCGGTGCTTGCAGCTCCTTTACCACCTCTTCCAGCCCTACCATTTATTCTACCTCAGTCACCGACAGCAAGGCTATGCAAGTGGAGAGCTGCTCCTCAGCCTTGGGGGTAAGTAACAGAGGGGTAAGTGAAAAGCAGTTAACCAGTAACACAGTTCAGCAGCATCCATCAACACCGAAGAGGCACACAGTCTTGTACATCTCACCACCACCTGAGGACTTGCTGGATAACAGTCGGATGTCCTGCCAGGATGAGGGGTGTGGATTGGAATCAGAGCAGAGCTGCAGTATGTGGATGGAGGATTCCCCCTCCAACTTCAGTAACATGAGCACCAGTTCCTACAATGATAACACTGAGGTACCTCGTAAATCACGAAAACGAAATCCAAAGCAGAGGCCGGGGGTCAAACGACGAGATTGTGAAGAATCTAATATGGATATATTTGATGCCGACAGTGCCAAAGCACCTCACTATGTGCTTTCTCAGCTTACCACGGACAACAAAGGCAACTCAAAAGCAGGAAATGGGTTGGTATTCACATTTTTTAAAGTTCTATCACCATTGTGCAAACAAAACAAAAAATAAATAAATAAATCATTCCCCAGTTTTTGTAATTGCTCAATTCAAGTGTGCATATAAAGCAAAGATACTGATTTTATCATTGAGATGAAAATTCGAATTTAAAATTACCAAGTTTCACTAGAGAAAAACATTAATAGATTTTAGCAATAGGTATCTTATTATGGGTATGAGTAGTAGAAAATAATCTGTTTTGAAATAACTTAAATTTCACAAATGGATTTGTATTTTAAAAGGATTTAAAAATATTTTTACTCAGAGAAATAACTAGAGTGTAATGGCCGTAGTTAACTCAAAACATTTGAAAAGGGCTAGTTTGTATTCTTTCATGTTGTCTCCCCATATGGTTCAACCCATTTCCATTTCTATGAGGAATTTAGGCTTTTTTCTTTTGATGAAAACAAGAAAAAACTAAATTGATGGTTTGATTCTCATCATTTAGATTCATGTATTTATTTTAAGCTTTTTCTTTGATACATTGTGCTGATATTTTTAAAAAAATACATCACTAATTTTTTTCCTGTGAATCTGGGTTTATGTACTGGAATGGTGATAGGACAGGTCATGGTACATGTTTGAGTTTTCATTCATCTCTGCCAGTTCACAGCACTCACTATAAATATATCTGCATATAAATATATTTCAGTGGCCATAGTACACAATATTTATTGCTATAGTATAGAATACTATGACTTATTTTTAACTTCTTAATTCCTTTAGTACTTTTATTATATTTAATTGCTAGACTTTTTAAATTAGATTTTCCTATAGTACATTCAACATAATTTGATAAAATTTAACTCAGTGGATTTTGAGAGATTACTCTTCGGGAGGCAGCATATGGTCTTTAGTTGATCCAGAACCTCCTACAATTTCAGGTTGTTATAGAGAGTGATGGAGAAGCGATAGGTTGGTTTACTACTTGATGACATCATTTATATCTTTTAAGTCAAATCTGGTTGAGTATTGTAGAGAATATTTTTTAATGTACATTAAACTTGTTCTTAAATATTCTGTCAGTACATTTTTAAAGTAATAGCTACCATTTATCTACCATTTAAGTGTAATTATTCTATACTGTTTTCTTTTCTCCTCTCACTTAGAACTTCTTTGGGGTGATGTAGTTAAATAAAAGTAAACATTTAAATGTTTTTTCTTTTTAGAAAGTCCAGATTAGGAGATTATCTTAAAAAAAAAAAAAAAGATACACCCTTTCCTAAAATGTTGCCCTTAGCAGAGTCAATTCTAGAACATATTTGTACAACTAGTACCTGTAAAATAATGCTCTGAAACATACTTGCACAGATTTAAAAGGCTCATGTGTATCTGTCATTAAATACGGGTGTTTATTTGGGCTTCGAGGCAAAAAAAAAAAAATTTTTTTTTAAGTTCCAGAAGAGAGATTTTCATTTTTATATTGAAATAAATGTTAAAGATCCAAATGAACAAATAAAATTTTGACATAGGGTTAGTCAACACATATGATTTGCAGTTCCTATTAAAGAGATATCTTGACCTACATCTTTTCTGCTTCTGCTTTTGTATGATAGATAATATCTTAGAAATGATTTGAGGTTACCCAGGGAAAGTATAATAACATTTGTCAAGACAGAAATCTCTCATGAAATAATTCATGGAACAGAAACTCACCAAGCAGCAGAAGAAATGTCCAGCTTCTTAGGTAATGGAAAAATATTTGGCACTAGCAAATAGAAATGATGGAAGAAGTTTTCATTTTGAATTTATAAGAACTATATCAAGGAGAGGATAAAAGTTTATGTAAATATATAGAAAAATAGGCTTTTCAAAGCAGTTATTAAGAGGATCTCAAACTAATGTCCTATATTCTTCAACAAGAAAGGTTCTAGAAACATGAAAGAAATTTAGAAATCTTTTGAGGGATAAGGTATATATAGCCTTAGATCTAATGTGCCATATATTTACAATTTCTATAATGCTAAATTATAGGAAATATACTCTCAAATATGTTGTATACAGCAGTTTTATTGATCTTCAAGATGGCAATAGCATTTTTGTATAATTAAAATATTATATAAAAGTTAGAGTTTATTAAGAAAACAAAATCATTTGAAAAGGAACTACTTAGTATTTAAACATTCCTAGCTATGTCATTCTTAAATTCTTCAACTAAATGTCCTGAGAATCAGTAGCCCTATGTCTCTTCTAGATATTTATAGAAATTAAGACATGATGTCATCTGGATGTGAAACCCTTTTTAGGCATTTTGTAGTAGAAATTATTTTTTTGTGACATAGACAACCAAAAGGATGTGTAACACAAAGGAATTAGAATGTCATCTTAAGACTTCTGAAGAGTATGCCAAAACTGGATTTACCTTTTAGATGTCATTTAAAAGTAAAATCCCATACAATTAACTGCTACTTTCTGGTTTGTTCTTAAGCCATCATGCCTTAAAAATTAGTAATTTAATTGACTACTTTTCCAAGGATTAGTTGACATTTTCATTTTTTTACATGTTTAAAGATCTAAGTATATATATGTATTCCATCTTTACATTTAAGCTTTAGAGAATAAAGATAGTTTTGAGGGCTTTTAAAAGTATCCTTTCAGAAGTTGTTTAGTTACATGGACTATTCTTTTTTAAGACTATGTATACTTGTCAACTCAATTAGCAGCCTTCATCCCAAATGAAATATTTTGTTTTACTGAAATTGTAAAACTCGTATTCATCTGTTTATCCTCATAAATATTAGCTTGGCTAGCATAAGTGAATATAAAAACTGTATCTTGCCAAATTCATTGACATATGCTAAATTTTCCTTATATTTCAAACTAAGTGTTCCCTTTTCTTATTATAAAATTAATACATATTAATTACAAACATTTGGAAAAATAGAAGAAAACAAATAACCCATAATCTAGTCACTCAGTACAACTGCTTTTAGTATTTTGCTGTATTTTCTTTTCAGTGAATATTTGGGGGGTGTTTTTACATAGTTGCTGTAAGCGAATATTTTTGCTTTGGTTTTAAAATAAGTAAAAAATGATACCATTGTCGGTTTTCATAGATAAGAGCAAATGTATTGAGAGCACGTTGTATTGAAAGCAAATGTTTGAATTTCTGCCCAGAAAGATGAAAAGGAAAATAGGATTTGTTGCCCATTGTTCCAGTTTCAACTCTTTGATTCGTAGAATTTATTCTTCTAGGGCCTTTTAAATGAGTTACACAGGTAATCTTTAATTTACGTATGTCAAACTTACACGAATGGCATTCCTTGGCCAGTTAGGATCCAGTCTTTCTCATCTTACTATTAAAGTAGGTGCTCTTTTTTCTTCTTTCATTCTTTGTTCCTTTTTCCTATTTGCCTTCAACAAGGACTATTTTCTCAGCTCCTTCGGTTTTAGGAATTATGCAGGATTCAGGGAATATTAAGATGATGGAGCACAGTACTAGCCCTCAGAACTCTCCCACTTAACTTGTCAGTCTTCACCCATTCCTTTGCATTCCTTCTTTTCTCCATTCTTCTGTCCCTTTCCTAGCCATGAGGTTCACTCCAGTCCCTGGTTCCATTGAGAATACAATATTTGCTCTTTTTTTTTTTTTTTTTAAGATTTTATTTATTTATTTTGACAGAGAGAGACACAGCGAAAAAGGGAACCCAAGCAGGGGGAGTGGGAGAGGGAGAAGCAGGCTTCCCATGGAGGAGGGAGCCCGATGCGGGGCTCGATCCCAGGACCCCTGGGATCATGACCTGAGCCGAAGGCAGACGCTTAATGACTGAGTCACCCAGGCGCCCCAATATTTCCTCTTTTTGTTATTGGTAATAGAGGCAACAACTTGGTTAGAGATGGAGGGTTAAACCTTAGGGCCATTTTTAAGGCTTCTTAGCCACCATTGTTCTTCTTTGAATTCATAATGTTCCTCTTGGGACCTGTTTGCTTTTGGAGATTTTTGTCCACAGTCATCTCTTGGCTCCTGTATTTTCAGTGTGAGTCATACAGAAAGCAATATAGGCCATGACATTTTATTTTATTTTTAAGATTTATCTATTCATTTGAGGGGGGAGGGGCAGAGGGAGATAGAATCTCAAGCAGACTCCCCTCTGAGCACAGAGCCCCATGCAGGGCTGATCTCACGAACCTGAGATTATGACCTGAGCCAAAACCAAGAGTCCAACCTTAATTGACTGAGCTACCCAGGATCCCCTCTGACTCTATTTTAAAATGTACATGGGTAGGGGTGCCTGGGTGGCTCAGTCACTTAAGCGTCTGCTTTTGGCCCAGGTCATCATTCCAAGGTCCTGGGATCGAGACCTGTCTCGGGCTCCCTGCTCCTCTCAGCCAGGAGTCTGCTTCTCTCTCTCTCCCTCTGTCCCTCCCACTGCTCATGCTCTCTCTCTCTCTGTGTCTCACTCACTTTCTCTCAAATGAATAACATCTTTTAAAAAAATGGACATGGATAATTTTATTTTTTTTAATTTTTTAAAAAGATTGTTTATTTGACAGAGAGAGAGATAGAGAGGGAACACAAGCAAGGGGAATGGGAGAGGGAGAAGCGGGCTTCCCACTGAGCAGAGAGCCCGATATGGGGCTTGATCCCAGGACCCTGGGATCATGACCTGAGCTGAAGGCAGACACTTAAAAACTGAGCCACCCAGGCACCCCATACATGGATAATTTTAAATCTATTTTAAAACTAATAGTATTGTTTTGTATTTGTCACATTTGCAATGCTTCAGATTAAATGTATTGACCTAAAGTTCTAACCACCATTTGAAGTATTTTTCTTTGAACATACATTCCACATAGCAAATGCATGATAAACAAATATTAGAAATACAAATTTTAAAAATAAAAAAAATTTAAAGAAATACAATTAAAAAATAGATTTCCTGGGTGCCTGGGTGGCTTAGTCGTTAAGCGTCTGCCTTCAGCTCAGGTCATGATCCCGGAGTCCTGGGATCGAGCCCTGCGTCAGGCTCTCTGCTCCGCGGAAAGCCTGCTTCTCCCCCTCCCACTCCCCCTGCTTGTGTTCCCTCTCTTGCTGTGTCTTTCTCTGTCAAATAAATGACTAAAATCTTAAAAAAAAAAAAAATTTTGATTTCCTATCTGTAAAGCCCAGCTTATAAAGATTTTATATGCTAAGGTCTTTAATTATTTAATCACAAATAAAAATACTCTGAAAAATTACACTTCTAAGAAAGATTTTTAGAGTAAATCTAATTTCCCAATAAAAATTGGATCACTGATTTTATTATAATTTTTTCAGAAAAATTATCCTGAGAAAGATATCCAAAAGAATATGTATGCTACATGTACTTTTAATTGTTTTATTAAGGCCTTTTGTTTATTTATTTATTTATTTTTGCTACTCCCACTTTTCTTTTGCTTTGCAAGTCTGATTAGAAGATAATGATAGTTAATCTTGTAGCTTTAAAATTTGTTTTGACTGAAGAACAATGTGAAAGGTTATAATGACATCAGCTATTCTCTTACCTGTTATTCCTGGCTTATTACGTTCAGTCTTCCTCCCCTCCTCCTACCACACATATGCATTTTTTGTTTTTGCACTGTATAGTTAAATTTTACTACAAAATTTTGAGATAGTTTGCTTATGGAATGTATCTTCCCTTAGGCTATATATTGTCAGTAAGATAATCAGTTGTTTTTAATGTACTGCCTATACTGTTTCTTCCTTTATCTTAGATGACTTTTGTAGAAAAAACTCTTTTTGATACTTTTTCCACGTTGTGCTTTGACTTCTCAGAACATTGGAAAACCAAAAAGGAAGTGGAGTAAAGAAGAGCCCTATGTTGTGTGGACAGTATCCTGTTAAAAGTGAGGGAAAGGAGTTGAAGATAGTTGTACAGCCTGAGACCCAGCATAGAGCTCGGTACCTGACTGAGGGTAGCCGTGGCTCAGTAAAGGATAGAACACAGCAAGGCTTTCCTACAGTAAAGGTACTGATTTTATTTAGCAATATACAAAGAATTTCTCCAGTTTTGTTTTTATTTTATTTTTTTAAAGATTTTATTTATTTATTTATTTGAGAGAAAGAGAGAGAGAGAAACAGCATGAGAGGGGAGAGGGTCAGAGGGAGAAGCAGGCTCCCCGCCGACCCGGGAGCCCGATGCGGGACTCGATCCCAGGACTCCGGGACCATGACCCGAGCCTAAGGCAGTCGCTCAACCAACTGAGCCACCCAGGTGCCTCCAGTTTTGTTTTTAACCAGCAAAAGCTGCCTACAATAGAATGGTAGAATTGCTAGGTGTATATAATGGAAATTAAAGCAAAACTGAATCCTAAGCCCGATATTGTTACTTTGATGTCATTTGAATTTTAGCTTAGATGAAAGAGGAGGTGAGAATGTATTCTGATAAATATCTGGAAATCATGAATTATGTTCTCCTTACATTTGATATAGGCAGCAACTGTATTTATTTCTTCCCAAACTTAATATTTAAGAAGAAATTTTAAAGTGAATTAAAAAAATATTATAGAAATTACTATGAACTTGGAAAATAAGGTTTTTGAGATGGCCAAAGAAATCAGGACTGTTCATCTCAGAAAAGAATGGATTGATAAATAATTTAAGTCTTCAGTTTAAGAAATAGGATATCAATTGAATCTTCATCTTTTCATAATTTAGACTAAATGAAAAAAGGGGGCTTAAATTTCAGTACCTGGGAAACTTTGTTACAAAGAATATTTCTCTTTGAAGACAAACCAAAAAAGAGTTGGGTTGGGGGTATTTAATAAGTGTTTCTGCCCCTTATAAAACATCAAACAGGGAGGAATTTTGGCTAGTCACATGGTAAATTCTTGTTAAATACAGTTTGTGAAAATGTGTTAGTTGAGTAGTATTCAATTGGACTGCCTTTCATTTTAAATTTTAATGAAATAATGGTAGAATCTTGGAATCAGGAAACCTATCCGTGGCTATTTATAAGGTTGGTTAATAGTCAACAACATCATTCCTTATCCCTCTGCTACTCATAACACCAACCCATCCTCAATCCCCCAAACTCAGGACAAATAATAGGTAAATAAGAAATTTCAGTTTTGCTTTTTGTAAATATTTGTCTAACCGTACATGTTGATAGTTTGGTCAGTATTTTTAACCCAATTGCTCTAACTTTAAGTTATGCTTTGTTTAAATACTCTTTGGCCAGAAGTATTATTAGATTGTCTAACTATGATAGGGAGTGAATTGACTGACCTCAGAAGTTTATTTATTCATTCATTCAACAAATATGCACCCCTTTAAGTGCCAGACACTGTTCTAGGTACTGCTAATGGTTTCAGTAGATTGTTTATTTATCTGCTTATTTCCCTCATTTTGATACTTTTTCACAGATGTAGCTATACTGGGTTAGAAAAGATGTATGAATTTTTTAAAGCCCTTTGGTATACATTGTACAAGTTATTTTGTGATTTTATGCATTCTATATTAGCAGCTTCAGGGTTTATCTGTAAACCTGAACAAAAATCTGCGTTGGAAACATTTGTTCCCAAATGCTGTTTTAAATATTTATTTTTTCTTCAGCATACAAATTATAACTTACGAAGGCTTGTTAGAGACCTGTAAGGACCCATAGATCCTGGTCTGAAATACCAGTTTTCAAACCATGTTTTGGCCCAGGATTTCATGATGTTGTGTGTGTGTGTGTGTATATCTAGTCTATGCAAATGAGCTCCATTTCCCTTTTATTTATATAGGTGCCCTTCACTTTCCTATTTAAATAGCTTTAAAAGAGTAAAAAATTCACTATGTGTATTCATTTGATGATGATGATAATGATGCCACTAACACCATTTAGTGAATTTTCCATTAGTGGTGGTGGTAGATTTTGAACAACCCACATGCTTTGGCAGTCCATAAATTTATAAATACCTAAAGGACTGTGTATTCATTTGCATCTGGTTGTACAAATTAATTATAAATGGTAATTTATCATTAAACATAAAATTTTAATCAAAGTGTGATTATTACAGAATTAAAACATTTCGTACAGAAACTTAGCCATTTCTCCTTTTTATGAAAATATTGTACTTTTGTTTTTCTTGAGGATTTAAATGATTTCTTTATTGTTATCCAGTTATAAATATAGGACTTGGTCTTAAGTGTTTGATTTGACAATCAGATTATTTGAAAGGCTAATTAGTGTTTATGTTCCATGTTATCTCACTCCAGCTGGAAGGCCATAATGAGCCAGTAGTCCTGCAAGTGTTTGTGGGTAATGACTCTGGTCGAGTGAAACCACATGGATTTTATCAGGCCTGCAGGGTAACTGGGCGAAATACAACTCCCTGTAAAGAAGTGGACATTGAAGGCACTACCGTTATAGAAGTTGGTCTTGATCCAAGCAACAACATGACACTGGCGTAAGTACTTAGTATAAAAAATTTTTCAGTATACATTGCACTTTTGCAGTGGGCTCAAAAAAATTTTGGTTTCTAATGTAAAAAAAGAAGATTTTGAGTATTTTATTTAAATGTTTTAAACATTACAAATACAAAAATAGATTATTGCAGAATGGTATAATGGGTTAAAATGAACTGTTTTGCCCTTTGCCATGGAATTCCCATGATGAAAGGCAAGGAAATAAAAGCCAAGTGGAATGCTGGGTTTTTTGAAAATAATATGGATTTACTTGTTGGAATTAATAAAAGTAATGTTAAAAAATAAAAATTACAAACAATTTGATTTGCTCTCCTAAATTCTCCTTTTCTTTTTTTTTTTTTCTAAATTCTGCTTTCTTAGTGTTTGCATTAGAAACTCTTTGACGGAGACCATTCATGGTACCTTGACCCATTTTAATGTGAAAAAGCATATTGTTGTTCTAAATTCACCTTCTGTTTCTATTTTCCTATATTAAAAAAAAGTATGTTCTGGGACTATGTTTTTTTCATCTTATGCATTTTCAGTGCCTAAAATATATTAGAAGTATTAATGATTTAAATTTAGAATGTTTTCCCTTAAGCCTTTTGTTAAGGTCCTTTAATCCTAAAGTTAAACCATAACAGCAGCAAACATATTGAAAAGGGATAGACTTATGTTGCAATTATTTATATTGGATAGCTAATGACATTTCTCTATTTAGTTTTGAGTTTCCTTTTGAAAGCCGTTTTGAATAGGTTAGTAAGAGGTTAATTAGAAGGGGAAATTTTGAAAAATATTTAGTAAAGACTTGTTTTTTAACTTTTGAAAATTATAAAAATAAATGTATATAGTGGAAGAAAGAAAAGAGTTACTGATTATAAAAATAGTGCTTATTCATTATAAGTTGAAAATACAGAACAATGAAAAATAATAAAGAAAAATGAATAATAATAATAAAAAACTAAAAACATACCTCTCAAAAGCCAACTTCCCAGAAATAACCGCTATTTTTTTTTGAGAGAGAGAAAAATAGTGAGTGAGAGAGAGAGCACACAAGCTGGAGGAGAGGCTGCGGGAGAAGGAGAAGTAGGCTTCACTCTGAGCAGAGAGACCCATGCGGGGCTCGATCCTAGGGTCCTGGGATCATGACCTGAGCTGAAGGCAGATGCTTAACCAATTAGCCATCCAGGAGCCCAATAACCACTATTTTGATACATATTTTTCCATCCTTTTTTTCTGGTAACATTGAAATAATACTGTACCCACTGTTTTGTAACCTTGCTTTCACTTACCATCAGCATTTTCCTTATAGTAAATCTTATTTTATAGCATATATTTTAATGGCTATATAGTGTTCCATTCTTTTGGAGACAGTTCTTAGTTCTGTTTTGTTTTGTTTTTTAAGTAAAATTCATTCCTTCTATTTTAATATATGAATTAGCTGCAAAAATAGAGGATACATTTATTTTTTTAAAAATGGCAGTTGGGGTGCCTAACTGGCTCTTGATCTCAGCGTTGTGAGTTTGAACCCAACATTGGGTAGAGAGCATACTTTTAAAAAAATAAAATAAGGGGCGCCTGGGTGGCTCAGCCCATTAAGTGTCTGCCTTCGGCTCAGGTCATGATCTCAGGGTCCAGGGATTGAGCCCTGCATTGGGCTTCCTGCTCAGTGGGGAGTCTGCTTCTCCCTCTACCTCTACCTCTCCCCTGCTCATTCTCTCTCTCTCTCCAATAAATAAAATCTTTAAAAGAAAATAAAACAGAAAAAATAAACTAAAATTTAAAAATGTCAAAAGTATCTCCTGGAAACCATTACTTATGTTCAGATTTTGAAATAGTGATTTTACTTTACTATTTTTTCCACTATTATTATAAATGAAAAATTGACAAGATTAAGAATTATGAATATTCAGAATTCACCCTTCTGTACTTTTTGAATTTTGAACCTTATGATTGTATTACATTTTCAAAAAATTAATAATTAGCAAAAAAAAATTTTTAAAGAAACTTATTTGGGGCACCTGGGTGGCTCAATCAGTTAAGCCTACAACTCTTGATTTCAGCTCAGGTCCTGATCTCAGGGATGTAAGGTCGAGCCCCTGTCAGACTCCACACTGCACATGAAACTTGCTTAAGAAGATTCTCTCTTTCTCCCTCTGCCCCTCCCCCCCCAAAAGAGACTTATTTGGTTAAGAATATTGTACTATTTATACAACAGAAAATATCAGTTAATGTCTTTTTTTGTGTGTGTTAGGGTGGACTGCGTAGGGATATTGAAATTGAGGAATGCTGATGTTGAAGCCAGAATAGGAATTGCTGGTTCCAAGAAAAAAAGCACTCGTGCCAGATTGGTTTTTAGAGTTAATATCACAAGGAAAGATGGCTCCACTTTGACACTGCAGACACCCTCTTCTCCGATTTTATGTAGTAAGTAAGAAAATATATATTGGATTTTTTTCCTTTTCTGTTAATTTGCAGATATCCCTAAATTTCAGATGTATCATATGCTCTAGCTTGTGATCTTGCAAAACTTGAAACATTTTAAAAAGCTGTAGTCAAATTTTCTAGACTAAAAGGTGGATAATATCAAATAATTTTCTAAAGATGTATAGCATTTTGTAGTTCCCTATTATCATCACATACTAATTTTAAAAGTAATTTGAGGGGGCGCCTGGCTGGCTCAGTTGCTAGAGAATGCTACTCTTGATCTCAGGGTCGTGAATTCAAGCCCCCCACAGTGGGCGTGGAGCCTACTTAAAAATTTCTTTTTAATTTTGGAAAAAGTACTTTAGGGACACCTGGGTGGCACAGTTGGTTAAGCTTCCAACTCTTGATAATCAGCTCAGGTCTTGATCCTCAGGGTCATGAGTTCAAGCCCCACTGTTGGGCTCCATGCTTAAAAAAAAAAAGAAAATGTACTCTGAATGGTTTACCTGAAGTAAATTGGAAAGCCAAAGGATTTTTTTGCTGCATCTTTGTTGTGTGATAAATTGCTGTGATCCTAAGTCTATTTTCTATTAGAACAGAAGAAACACTAAGGTAAGCAGAACTTTGTAAATATACAGGTGTTGGACTTCTGATTACAAATTATGCCATTAAATTATAGTGTTGGGAAGTGGGAAATGAAATTCTTATTTTGCTAATCTTGGCATAGAAAGTAAATGTGTGTGTGTGTGTGTTTAGATTCAATCATGTTGTTGTATGTGTCTCAACATATATTCTGCTTTCCCTGTATTACAAGTAATAAATAGGAAAATTTTTTCCTTTATATGTCACTTAAGAAGATTTTCATTGAGTGTAATTTTCTTTGGCATTGTGTTTTTGTAATTTGTACCTGAATTCAGAAGAGCAAAAGAGACTCAGTTCTATTCAGTTGAATTTCCTTTGGGTTGTTTTCTGTATTATGACCTTGCTACCCCTACAGAACCTTTGTTGTTGTATTTTAGTTTTGTCAAATTGTTCATCCTTTGTAAATCTTATTTTTCCCTTTCTTTTAATTCATCTTCGAAATGATTATGTAGCCATACTCTAGCTTAGCAAATGCTCTAATTTTTTTTTAAGTACTAAAATATCTTTCTGATGTCAAGAGAGCTCAATTGGATTTCTCTGTTTTTCATTATTATGACAAATTTGTGTTGATACTAGTATTTCCTTGGGCTATTTCTGGATGATGTGCAATTACAAATAGACTGCTTTTACAAATCATAAATTCCATGTCCATTCTATTGCATTTTAGATAGGGACAAAATAAACAATCTGTAGATGGTTTATTGAGTTTTAAAGCTTTTCTAATTGAGGTGCTCCAATTCTGGATTTACTATAATTCACAATATGTCCCAACTTGACTCTTAAAGGATGGATTTCCAATTTTAATGATGTATTTGCAGTTCTTTTTTTAAGTGATCTAATACTTTGAGCATGACCATAGCCACTCTCTGAAGGCCAGAGCCAGGAGGTGCTAGATAATTGAGATCATACTGCTTCGGCAGAGACTGCGAATTGGTTGCCAGCTTTAATTATTTGTTCTTTCTTTCATTAGTGTGTTCAATCATTTCTTCATTTTCTTTTTCATTAAGTTATTATTAAAGTATAAATATAACTGGCTAAAGATGGTAGAAAATACAAAAGAACTGGAAAACATAATTTTCTGAAATTTTTCATCTGTAATTATTATCATTTGTTAATTATCACTCTTAATGATAATATTGTCCACATTGCAAAAAAGTGTATCTCTCTGGGAGGTGATGTGTGGGGTAGATTTGATGGCCCTAAGAAGCAATGGAAAGGATATATGGCCAATGATAAAAGTTAACATGCTTTGAACTCTGACTATATGCCAGGGATTTTGTTAAACACTGTAAGTATTGTATCATTTAGTCCTCTCTTTTACCTTATATGGATTCCATTCTACAGTTGATGAAACGGAGACTTAGAGTTATTTACTCCCTCAAGGTCACATAGCTAGTAAATAGTAAGACTAGGATTCAGAGCCTCTGCTTTTAGCCACTATGCTATATTGTCATTATAATCACTTAAAGTTGCAGTGCTGAAACCAAGTTTAAACAATTCATTTCATCCTAGCCAAAGCCTCTGGGTGGTTAGGACTATGGTTACAGAAAGAGATTGTTAGTGAACTGTTTCCTCTACCTAGGAGATTTATTTGTGTAATTTAGACTTTTTATGAATTGAGAAAATAGATCTCTGTTCATACTGGAGGATTTTACTTGAATACCTGTATTGTCCCTTCCATTTCCTTTTGTAGAAGTCATTTATTATGGAGGTGTAGGTTACTTATTTTTATTCCTTTAGTTGACTATTTGTCACTTTTCATCTGCTTAGAGAAACTGGATTAGATAAACATGATCAGTACTTTCTTTGAAAGAAAGGGTTACCAAAAACGATGTGGTCTTGCCATTTGTGACAACATAGGTGAATCTACAGGGTTTTATACTAAGTGAAACAAGTCAGAGAAAGACAAATACTGTATGGATTTCACTTATATGTAGCATCTAAAAAAAAACAAATGTGAATAAACAAAAAGTAGAATAAGACCTATAAATACAGAGAACAAACTGATGGTACCCAGGTTGCTGGGGGATGAGCAAAATGGGTGAAGGGGAGTGGAAGATACAAGCTTCCAGTTATGGAAGGAGAGAGAATAAAAGGTGCAATATAGGGAATATAGTCAGTGGTATTGTAATAGCATGGTGACAGATGGTAGCTATACTCCTGGTGAGCATAGCATAAGGTATAGAGTTGTTGAATCACTATATTGTACACCTGTAACTAATGTAACATTGTATGTATGTCAATTATACTCAAAAAAATTATTTTTGAGGGCGCCTGAGTGGCTCAGTAGTTGAGCGTCTGCCTTCGGCTCAGGTCATGATCCCAGGGTCCTGGGATCAAGCCCCACATCAGGCTCCCTGCTCAGCGGGAAGCCTGCTTCTCCCTCTCCCACTGCCTCTGCTTGTGTTCCCTCTTTCGCTGTGTCTCTCTCTGTCAAATAAATAAATAAAATCTTTAAAAAAAAATTATTTTTGAAAGAATAAAAAAATAAAGGGGTACCTTGACAGTAATAGTTCCCATACTTCTTTTAATTTGCAAATAAGTTTACATGATAGTTTTCATAGTTCTTTCTTTTTTTTTTTTTTAAGATTTTTTATTTATTTATTTGTCAGAGAGAGCACAAGCAGTTGGAGTAGCAGGTAGAGGGAGAGGGAGAAGCAGGCTCCCTGCTGAGCAAGGAGCCCAATGCAGGGCTCCATCCCAGGACCCTGGGATCATGACCTGAGCCAAGGGCAGTTGCTTAACCAACTGAGCCACCTAGGCGTCCCTTTATTTCTTATTAATGTTATTTTCATGGACTTTCATACAAACAGGTTTTTTTCCTTTAAAAAAAAACTAGCTTAAAATATTTCTAATAGTAATTTCTATGAATATCAATTACATCTAATCCTTTAGGCAAGAATCTAAGCTTCCGTTTTTAAAAATATTTATTTAAGTAATTTCTACCCCTCAACTTCGGGCTTAAAGTTATGACCCTGAGATCAAGAGTCGCATGCTCTTCTCCCTGAGCCAGCCAACCACCCCTAAGCCTCCTGATCTGTACACTGCTAGTGGATCAGTGATTTGATTTTTTGAAAACCTGTCATTGTATGTAATGAATGTCATCATTCTTTGTTCAGAATATAATTTTAATTTGATCTTCATGGGTTTGCATTAAATATACTACCTAGCAGTCTATAGATTGATCAATCTTTTTTTGTTTAACTGACAACAAAATGAAATCTTTTAAAATTTTTATTACTTTTTAGGGGCACCTGGGTGGCTCAGTCGTTAAGCATCTGCCTTCGGCTCAGGTCATGATCCCAGGGTCCTGGGATCGAGCCCCACATTGGGCTCCCTGCTCAGCGGGAAGCCTGCTTCTCCCTCTCCCACTCCCCCTGCTTGTGTTCCCTTTCTCTCTGGTCTCTGTCTGTCGGATAAATAAATAAAATCTTTTTTAAAAAAATGTATTACTTTGGGGTGCCTGGGTGGCTCAGTTGGTTAAGTGACTGCCTTCGGCTCAGGTCATGATCCTGGAGTCCCAGGATCGAGTCCCACATCGGGCTCCCTGCTCGGCAGGGAGTCTGCTTCTCCCTCTGACCCTCTTCCCTCTCATGCTCTCTGTCTCTCATTCTCTCTCTCGCAAATAAAAAATCTTAAAAAAAAGAAATTTTATTACTTTTTAATTACTTTTGTTTAAATATTAAACTAGATGTACAGGAAAAGGCATTAACTTCAATATTACTTTCCATAGTATTATTTTATCTCTGTCTTATACTCTGTGGTTTATAAAGTGCTTTCATGTATGCTGAGGTCTTAGGAAGTTAATAAATAAATGTTTCCTTTGTAATTGGAGTTAGACACATAGGAGTTAGAGAAATTGAGATGATAATGCCAACTTGACTACTGATAAAACTGTTCAAAAGAGGACTTTTTCATCCCAGAGTAGGATACATCTATCCACCCAGTCAGAGCAGCCTTCTACAATTGCAGGCCTCTTATCAACAGGCACAAACCATCTAAAACGTATGCTTTGTGCATGTAGGCAGTTGCAGAAGAGGGAGGAAAGAAGACTGGACTAATCATGCCCAACCCCTGGTTCCAAATCCTCTGTAGTTAAGTCATTCCTCCACTCTAGTGAGTATTAATCGAATGGAGTTTCCTATTAATAGTAGTACTACATTATCCCATTTGATCTTGACAATAAGTCTGTTATTAATAAAGTAGAAATGGGGGCGCCTGGGTGGCTCAGTTGGTTAAGCGACTGCCTTCGGCTCAGGTCATGATCCCGGAGTCCTGGGATCGAGTCCCACATCGGGCTCCCGGCTCAGCGGGGAGCCTGCTTCTCCCTCTGACCCTATCCCCTCTCATGCTGTTTCTCTCTCTCTCTCTCAAATAAATAAATAAAAATAAAATCTTTAAAAAAAAAAAAAATAAAGTAGAAATGATTGGTTTCACTTTAATAGAATAGGGACAAACTGTTGAGAGTAGGAAATGATAGATAAGAGATAATCTGATTTTTTTGTTCATTGTTTTGAGCTGATATCTACTATAAAATATAGGAAAGAGTTAATTTTTATCAACTTTAATAGTGGATATACTTTTTAAGTTGTATAGCTTATAATTAGGGTTTTGGCATATAGGCATCTAATTATCTTAAATTCACATACAATTAGGTTCATGCTTTCTGTCCTATAATAGCTTCTTTTTTTCTTTTATAATAGTTTACTGAGATATAATTTGCAAACCATGCAATTAAGCCTTTTAACGTGTACAGTTTTATCATATTCACAAAATTGTATGACCATCACCGTTATCTAATTTTAGAACATTTTTATTGCTACCAAAAAAGGAAACCCTGTACCTCTTAGCAGTCACTCTCCATTCCCCCGTTATCCGCGAGCCTGGAAACCACTATTCTATTTTCTGTCTCTATGCATTTGCCTATTCTGGACATTTCATATAAATGAGATCATACAATAGGGGCACCTGGGTGGCTCAGTTGGTTGAGCGGCTGCCTTCGGCTCAGGTCATGATCTCAGGGTCCTGGTCTCCCTGCTCAGTAGGGAGTCTGCTTCTCCCTCTCCCTCTTCCCCTCCCTCCCTCTATCTCTCCCTCTCTAAATATATATGTGTATATATATATATATATATATATATATATATATATATATATATATATACACACATACACTGAAGAAGTGGTAAGATTTGAAGTTAGTAGAGCTAGGAAGATCTGTTTTATAGGAACTTGTGTTGAGCTAAAGAATTTGAATTTAAAAAAAAAAAAAAAAGAATTTGAATTTTAACCTGACCACTTTAGGAAGCGTGAGGCTTGCACTTAGGCTTTAGAGTGTGGGGATATGAGGGAGGAGGAAAAGTAAACATATAAATAATACACAGTGAAACAAAGGGCCCAAAAAATATTTTTATTTAAAAAATTTTAAATAAGAATGTTTGTTCCATTATGGGTTCCTGGTTTATGTTTATTTCCATGAGTATAACCTTTATGACAGGTTTGAGTAATTGGAATAGAAAGAGAGGTAAAAAGGAAATAGGTTAGTAAGAAGGGTTAGAATTGGAATGGGAGGTAGAAGGAAACAGGAAGATGAGAGGGTGGTAGAAGAGGAAGAGGGACCAAAAGGTGATAGAGGTGGAAGGGAGGAGAGGAAACAGACATTTGATCTTCCAACTAGAGACACTCAGTGGAAAGAAGGCCTATTGCCGGAATTCATGTTGTGCTTTATGACATTGAAAAAGAAGGTCTGCTTTTACTTGCTGGTTTAGCAGTGACCATTGGATCCATTATCTGTTTTTGTTTGTTTGTTTTTAAGGGGATGGAAGAATTATCCCCTTTTATATTCTTGACCTATTTCTATTTCTCCAGACAATACAGGTATACATGTTTTTTGTTTTGTTTTGTTTTGGTATATTGTATATATTATTTGGTGATACTATATCAAATTAAGAATATCAATTTTCATACTTTTTTAGTATCTACCCTCCTATGCTAATTTTTTAAATATAACAAAATTAATTATAGCTTTCTTCACAATAATGTATATTGGATTAAATCTGACTGAATTTAACAAGTTTCTACTTCCCTTATTTCTCTCTATCCCACAACTTCAGGAAAAGGATAATATCATTGAATAAACTTCCCTTCTCTTCACAGACATTATTAAAAAGCTTTACTAATGGGGCACCTGGGTGGCTCAGTCGTTAAGCGTCTGCCTTCGGCTCGGGTCGTGATCCCAGGGTCCTGGGATTGAGCCCCGCATCAGGCTCCCTGCTCAGCGGGAAGCCTGCTTCTCCCTCTCCCACTCCCCCTGCTTGTGTTCCCTCTCTCACTGTGTCTCTCTCTGTCAAATAAATAAATAAAATCTTAAAAAAAAAAAAGCTTTACTAATTCTTTTGGCATGCTGTTATTTTTCAGTATTCAGATATTCATTAATTTTTTTCAACTTTATTTTTGAGCTGCTATTTGAAAAGCATCTAGAAGCACATTGTTTTTATAAGACCAGAAAAGTGGCTGCTTTTTTTTGTGTTAAAATTTTAAAGCAGTATGATCACTTTCAAGAGCTGGCTTACTAATTACTTAAAGATAAAAATAAAATAGTTAATGCTTAAATAATACTGACTTTAGTTCTGTTTAGTATGGTGTCTGGACTGTTAGGTAACCATTAAACTTTTTAATAGAAAAGACCTTTTAAGGTCAAAAGTTAAAAGTTAAATTATCTTGAACAGTAACAGACTAGGTCTTTGTGTAATGTAAGTACAGATATATAGAAGATATATACACGTTGTACCTTCAGAGGAGCCTCGTTTGGCCATCATATGCTCTTAATACATAAAGGGAAAAAATGAGATGGGGGAAAAAAGTTTTGATAAGCATCAGTGGAATGGAATTTCCACATAGTATTTGGAAATGGGGGGAAAGTTTGTATACTTTCCATTCATTTCGTTAATACAATATATCCATATAATTTTCACCTCTTAATTGTTTTCTAATCAAAATAATATTTACTGGGGCTCCTGGCTGGCTCAGTCAGTGGAGCATACAACTCTTGATCTTGGGGTTATGAGTTTGAGCCCCATGTTGAGTGTAGAGATTACTTAAAAAATATTTTTAAAAAATTTACTGTGTTTTTCTTGAACATCCTTTAAAAACAGCTATCTAGTTCCAGTGTTACTCTAAAAAGCTATAAATAAGTTCAGCTAATTCTTCATTTAAAAAGGGCATATAATTGCTAGTATTTGACCAATAATTGTTTCCATTCTCTTCATACTTTAACCCTGTTAATGGGTTCAAACCAGTGTATATGGGTATACATTCACCATTTCTTTTAAACTCTTAGACATTGCTAAAAGTGTCATTTGCCATTTAAATATTTAATAAGGACAGGATACTTGTTTATATCAGTAAGTGAGGCTAAATGATGCTGCAGTAACAAAAAAAAAAAAACTTAGTGGCACTCAACAACAGTTCTATTTCTCCCTCACTTTATGATAATATTGGCTGTGGTTTGGAAGCAGGTCCATTCTCTTCACTCTGGGATCCAGGCTGAAGAAGCTGCCCTTATCTAGGACATTGCCATTTTTGTAGTAGAGGGAAAAAAGGAAATAGTGGAACCATGTGAAAAGCTATTCCTTGGAACTGGCATATTATTTCAGTTCACATTTCATTATACAAACAAGTCACATGGCCAGTCCTGATGTGAGTAGAGCAATAATTATAGCCTTTCCACAAGGAAGAACCTAGGAAAAGAGGGGCAGTGAATATTTTGACAATAAAAACTTCCTATATGGTATTATTATAAAGATAAAATTAACTATTTAAATATATAAGTGTCTATGGAGAAAAAAGTTAAACTTTTCCTAAAGTTTAGTGGACTCTCTTATTAATTTAGAAGTCGGTGAGTTATACAGCCAAATTTAAGTTTACCTTTGCAGTGCTTATGTTGTGAGGGTTTACTAAAACAACGGATAGTGTAATCTATGTCAAAGTGCTTAACCTCTTGGGGTGCAGTTTTTTGAGTACTTAAAAGGTATTTATTTGCATACACCAGCATCTCAGTATTTTGGTGGAAAACTAGTCCTTAAGTGTCAATAAGGAAGAATGTTTTTGGAGTCAAATATATTGGGGAACCTATATACTGTATTCACTTCTTGGATATTTATGGTGTTTATCAGAATATTAAATACTTGGTGAAATCCTTTTGTTCATTTAGCTTTGCTTTAATCCTTATTTCCCAGATTTACTTGACTTAGGAATCTGTTTTGCTAAGCAATACCTATTAAATTTTCTTAAGGAAATCCTGGCATGAGAAAGTTGGTAGGTTAATTATAATTTATTCATTAGATGTGTGCCCTCGGTACTTTACAGCTTCTTTGTTTATTTTAGTAGTGGTTACTTAGTCTTTAATGCACTAGTTTTTCAGTTATTTTATTTTTTAACCTCATGTTATCCTAGTTCAGGGAGATCCTCTGGTAGAAAAAACTATTCTGAATTGGATTCAGTCTGTTTTTAGGTGTTCTTTTGGTATATGGGGCCTCTGAGTCCTGGGTGTAGATCCTTAAAGAAGCTCTCAGTACCACCCAGAGGAGATACTGTCTCAGAAGTCTAGTAATTGCAAAAGCATAGCTGACATTTTTGAGGTTAGGATTGTGGGACAAGCTTGTTTTTTAAACAGAATTTTTTTTAAATATGATTAAGACAGAATTTTTAAAAAAATATTATTAAAACTAAATGCACATTTTAAAACTCATTTATTAATTCACATAACAATAAAACAAAGATGACATATAATAAATTAAAACCTCATCTTAGACATTAATCCATCCCTACAAAATCTTTTCAGAGTTATTAAAAATTAATGTGGATTTTCCTGGATTTTTCTCTGTTAGGGTGAAAGTTAAGTTGCAGAGTAAAGGCAGTCAAATTCAGGGGTCAAAAAAGACAACTTCTAGAACTGATTTTAGAAAAGAAGTAAGTGTTGGTGGTTCTTTTTATGGAATGCTTATGTGTACCCACAGCTCAGCCAGCAGGAGTGCCAGAAATCTTAAAGAAAAGCTTGCATAGCTGTTCGGTGAAAGGAGAGGAAGAAGTATTTTTAATCGGCAAGAACTTTCTGAAAGGAACTAAAGTTATTTTCCAAGAAAATGTTTCTGGTAAGTAGGCATAATATTGGTATGGAGATTTTCGCATGTTCTACTTCGTTATAAAGATATAATAATAGCTACAGAGTAAAAAAAGTTTCAAAATTTTAGTAAATTACTGTTTTTATTTCAATCAGATGAAAACTCTTGGAAGTCAGAAGCTGAAATTGACATGGAATTATTTCATCAGGTATAATTTAAGCCTTTTTGTGGTTTAATTATTTACTGTCTGAGAAATTCAGTTTTGTTCTGAAATTTTCCTGAATCAACAGATTAAATTTCTTCTTTATGTGGGATTCATATAGATCATTTAAGTTTCTTTCTTGAATTTCTGTAACTGAAAATTCCACTGGTGCTAGAAATGACAGTTCTCTATTTTTAAAAGTTAGAAGCATTAGTAAATTATCATTGTTAATAAAGGAGACATTTATTTCCTAATATTTGTTTTTTCTGAGGATTTGGATTATCCTAGCCTACCATTTAGTTAAATCAAAGGGAAACTTATTTATTGAGTACCTGCTGTGTCAGGTGTTTTATGTTTGTTACCTTTCACAGAGGCACTGTTTGTTAAACTTATGTTAAGAGTCTGTATTTGTAGGACCTCACCATATATTGTTTTCAAAATGACAAGGAAAAAGAGCTTGAAAACAAGGATAAAAAACTGGCTTAAGAATTAGAATGTAGAACAAATAGTACCAAATTTACAGAAGTTGAGACCAGCAGAAAAGGACAAATTTATGAACAAATCAGATAGAAGGCATATGCAGAAGAATAGCGTATATAGGTATAGATTGTGGAGAAAGAACAGCTTGCAGCAAAGCAGGGACAAACTAATGTGTAAAATACCCAAAGCCTAAAATTTACCATTAAATGCTGATGGGAGTAGAAAAGAGCACATGAAAACAAGCAGAGAGATGGAAGAGGCAAAAATTAGAGACTGGCCAATTTATCAAAAAAGTTTTTAATTTTTAGTTTTTAAATTTTTTTATTCCTTTGTATTTTTTAAAAAATAAAATTTAAAATATGTATCCAATAAAATACATTGCCAAACTCAAAGCTGAGGGCACAGTGTTCCCTCATTTCAGAAGAAGCCACAAGTTCAGGTATCTCCTGACCACTCTCAGTTTTCAGCAGTTGGCTTCAACTTTAGGGTTTCCCACTCCCCACTGAGATTTGCTAGAATAACTCACAGGACTCAGGAAACACAATATTTAATTTCAGTTTTATTATAGCAAAAGGCCACAAACCAGAACCAGCCAAAGGGAAAGACAGACACATAGAGCAAGGTCCGGGAGGTCCCAAAGGTGAAGCTTTTGTTGTCCTCAGGATGCCTTACATCTCAGCACATCCATGTGTGACAATATACAAAGTATTATCAATCAGGAAACTCACCCAAGCCATTGGTGTCCAGAGTTTTTGTTGGGGCTCAGCCACATAATGCTCATGCAGCTCACCTGTAGTCTCCAGTTCCATCAGAGGTTGAAACTGATAGGACATTTCAAAGTCCCCTTCATAAATTTGTCCAGTGGCCAAAGCCCCCAGTCAGAGATATTCGTATCAGGCAGGAATTTCTAGGGTCTTAGAGATTACCTTTCAGTAGCCAAGGACAAAACTAGACCTTAGGGTAAAGTTAATTCTTCACAAAATAGTATCCTATGAAGTGGAGCTTCTTACATACCTAGACAAATGCTATATAGAAAGTTTTCCTCTGGCTTTATGCTACTACATGCTGTGAAAAAGAGATAATAGGACATAACAGTCATTCCTTTGTCACATATACTGTTGGGCAATCTCTGTCTTAACTGAAGTTATAACACTTAATTTGTCACTAACAGTCTTTGTTAACTAAATAAGACAAGTCACTTTTGTGCCCCAGTTTTCTAATCTATAAACTTTTACTAAATTATTTGAGAGGTTCCTTCTAACTCTGACATTTTATGATTTCTTATATAACTTAATTGATCAGACCGTTCCCACTCCCCATGAACCAACAGTGGCTTCCTCTCGAGGACTCCCAGAGGTTAGGGGCAGTGTATTATGACTCTTCTGTGTTCCTCATAATATTAAGCACTTAATAGATACTCATGAAAAACTTGTTGGTTCATTTTATTCACTTGGAAGAAAATGAGGACTCTGGGGTCTGAGGTTCCTTATTCTTTTTGAGGGCACTTCAAACCCTGATTGCAACCAGGCTCTTACATGCCTATAGTTTTGGTCCTGACTGAAGCTTAATTTCTCCTTACGTTTAATACTTCTATGTGTGCCATAAACATGTTTTGTTTTTTGATGAGTTGGTTACATTAATGTAAACTCCTTTGCTAGTAATATTCTATTACAATTTCTCTTCCTTACCTTATCCTATGACTAGTTTTGGAGACTGAGAAACTTGCCCTATACATTATATAAAATATTAATAAGATAGCCCCAACAAATTATAGTCTTAACTTGCTGTTTCATATAGAACTTAATGTTAAGAAATCTTTGTTTCTTCTCCTCCTCTTCCTTTTCATCTTCTGCCTCCCTCTTCCTCCTCCCCTTCTTCCTCTGACTTTTCCTCTCCCTCTTCCTCTCTCTTTCTTTCCTTCCTTTTTTCCTTCCTTCTTTACCTTTGAGGCATGGGGTAGTTAATATTCTTAAAACACTTTTTTTCAGGGTAGTTATGCCAGCTACAATAGATTAAAGAAGATTAATCATAAAAATAAGACATGGTGGAATGGAAAGGAATTAATGTCCTTATTTGGTGGCTATATCTAGAGGTCCTGGGGTTTTTGCAAGCAAGTATGTATAACAAACTAAAACATAATATGATCTTTCATTAAGTCTGTGGTTCTGCTGTTCATTTTTAAATTTTAATCTTTTTCAGAGAGCTTTGTCTTTTTTTTTTCCTAAGGGACTTTCTGGGAAGTGTTTTAGAATGGGATCACAGTGGAGATATAAAGAACCGATCCAACAGATTATATTAAGGGAAAAAAAACAAAAATTAAACATTTAGGGGTGCCTGGCTGGCTCAGTTGGTGGAGCATGTGACTCTTGATCTAAGGATTGTGGGTTTGAGCCTCTGTGTGGAGATTACTTAAAAAAATAAAATCTATTAAAAAAAACAATTTAGAGGGAAGGGTACTCAGAAAACAAAAGAGAAGAAATTGTAGTCCATAAAGAAATATCAGGCCTATACAGAAGAGCTGAAAGGACCTCTACAATATTAAAAAATGACCAAAAGATGGTGTAGTAGAAAAGACCATTTAAAGATAACTTTGCAAATTGCCATTATGAATAACTGTGATAACTATTCATTTCCAACCCCAAAATCAACTCCTCAGGCATTAAACTTTTTTATTATTTAAAAATTTAAAAGTTGAGGGGTGCCTGGCTGGCTCAGTCAGAGGGGCATGTGAATCTTGATCTCGGGGTTGTGAGTTCAAGCCCCATGTTGTGTGTAAAGATTAAGAATGAATAAAACTTTAAAAACAGACTTAAAAATTGAGATTAATGAAGTCTGAGAAAACAGTTCTTTGTTTAGTATCTGTCTCTTCTATTCAAAGCCATAATATGTCTCAGGCACATGTATACCAAATGTGGTAAGCACAGGGTCATTATATCTATTCCCATTTTAACAATTTCAGATAAATTCTATAGGAATTGCCTAGTAAATATATACAAAAGATATAGATCTTAAAGATCAATCTCTAAGAGATCTCCTTTACATATATATAGATATATATATATAGTCTTTTTCTTTCTATGAATATGTGTATATATACATATAGTCTTTTTTTTTTTTTAAAGATTTTATTTATTTATTTGAGAGAGAGAGAATGAGACAGAGCACATGAGAGGGGGGAGGGTCAGAGGGAGAAGCAGACTCCCTGCTGAGCAGGGAGCCCGACGCAGGACTCGATCCAGGGACTCCAGGATCATGACCTGAGCCGAAGGCAGTCGCTTAACCAACTGAGCCACCCAGGCGCCCTATATACATATAGTCTTAAAGTTAAGTTGGTTTTGAAAGAAAGCAAGAGTTTCACAGCTTGAAATATTGAGGTGATTTTAAAAAGGGAACTAAGAGCTAAAAATGGGTATATTCGATACTAAGAAGTATACAATTTGATTTGAGAATAACTTGTTTTATAAAACATAAAACAGGCATTAGTGTATCAAAAATACAGTTGTGTAGATTGTTATTTCTCAACCTTTAGTCTTCTGGGTTCTTTCTATTACATTCTTTAGAGGGAAAGAATAAAAAAGTAAGGAGAAGCTTTGGAGTTTTGGAGAAGATGGAATTTTTAATATAAATATGGAAAGAAAGTTATTGAAAGAAATGCCAAAAGAGATCCTCAGAATTTTGGGGAACATCTAGACTAAACAAAGGCTTAAGAGTTTAGAGGTTATATATTTTCAAATGATTTTATTAGGAATTTTGTTTTGTTATGTGTCTCTAATTATTTATATATATGTATATCCCCAACTGAAAAATGAATGTGGCAGTGATAAATTATCATTTAGGAGAATGAAAAATATCCAGCACCATTCCTTATAAGTTCTAAAAAAAATTATCTGCTGAGAAGAAGAAAATTGTTATTTTGATTCCAAGCAGATTTTTCTAAGAAATTAAAATTAAGATTGCTTCTATTTTTACCCTAGAGAACATTGAACCTGCTCCAAGGACCTCCCAACCCTTTGTATAATTTATCTGTATTGTGCTCCTAGCTTAATGGTAGTTAATTTCTCTTAATTTATTAAAATAGTATATAAAAACAACTTTGTATCACTATTCATAATTTACTTAGTTTTTAATTCAAATCACTTATAGAATTTCTAGATTCAGATTGAGGGAGTACAATGGAGTAGTATCAAAATAGGGTCATTTTGTTTTTTAAAGGTTTCATATTAGGTTTATTTAAATATGCTCTCCAAAGCAAGTGGAATAAAAGCTTTTAAATAAAATATGCATCAGACTTTTAGATACTAAATCTGTTACTGATTTCACAATCAGTTCAATCTACACAACTTCACCAAGAAACAAGATTTTATTCAGAAGAATAATTTCAATTACAGAATTTGCCAAATAATTTTAAGACTGGGAGGATACTTCACAAGTCTATCCGTTCAGCTGTCTCTTTAACTGTAGGTAGGACTGGTTTGTGACATGGTTACAGTGCTTAAACAAAAGAGTAACGTTAAGAGTAGACAGGATTTTAAAACTGTTTATTAGAAGTTGGATCAGTGCAAATACATTTTTTGATGACTTCATGTGCATTTGAATATGTGCTTTCAGATTTTTTCTCCAATATCTGTGAATACACATATGTATACATGTTTTTTCATCTGTCTAAAAAGTGATTTTTTTTTTTTTTTGAGATGGCTAACTTGCCTTAGGAGGCATAATGCCGTAAATCAGAAGCTGTTTATTTATAATGTGACTATTTCAGAGAGTGTTTTAAACTGGCTTAGAAACAAATTTAAGTGCACAAAAATTGAAACCTTGACCTTGGTACCTCTTGTCACTTGTTCTGTCAGCTGAGCCCACCAACTGTAGTCTAGCTAAATAAAAAATGTCATCAAACTCATGCCATCCTCATTTGTCAACATTGGCCTCCTGCTTGTCACATCCTCACCATAGAAACACATAATCACTGCCCCTTAATATTCCTTCCCATTACTGTAATATACTAGGGAAGAAGAGCAAAACTCATATATGGTTCATGGTATCCTCCAAGAAGATGGAGTCCCCTTGAGTGAGTGCTGATGAAGCACTTACGAACTTTTTGCTTATGAGGATGCTTCTGCCACTCTCCTGACAAAAAATAACTTTGATTGCTAGGGTTTGGGTGCACTGAACTCTCTTTGACTTTAAATGAGAATTAAAGTGGTTAGGAAGCAGTTGTGAACTGCATTGCGAAGTACATCTCACAATTAATGTTTTACAAAACATATGATAACTGACATTGTGCTTGGTGGACATATTTTTTTTCTCAAAATTTATTCATTCTTTTATTCAATAAATACATTTGAGTATATTTGGTGTAAGGTGCTTAAGTGGATATAGAACAAAGAACAAAACATCCTAGGTTCTTATGGAGCTTAAATTCTTGTGATTGGAGAGAGACAAAAAACAAATACAGTAATTTCAAGTGGTGATAAATGCTATTTTGAAATCAAAACAAGATTATGTGACCAGGTTGGGAAGGGGTGCTACTTTAAATAGGATGGTCATAGAAGGCCTCTCTGTGGAGGTTAACATTTTGAATAAGACCTGAAAATGGGTAAGGAACTAGCCATTTGAAGAGGTGAAAGAAGAATATTCCAGTGGGAGAAACCAGCAAGTAATAATGACTGTGAGATAAAAAAAAATGAATTTAGTGTGTTAAAAGAATGGAGTGAGAAGGTCATTGTGGCCAGAGTATAACAAGCCTGGGGGGAATGGAAAAGAGATACAGTTGACAGGAGAAGCACCTTGTAAGCCACTGTAAAACGTTAAAAGCAATTTTAAGATTAATGTCCTGATGCCTATGAAACCTGATCTTTAAACTGCATTTTTTTCTAGTCAGACTTTTTACACTTTACAGCTAACAGAAAATGTACTTAATTATAATTATTTCAAGATTTTAATTTAAACATTGCTCCTTTTTTAAATCTTGTTATTTCCTTTAAATTTAGAATCATCTTATTGTGAAGGTTCCCCCATATCACGACCAACATATAACTTTGCCAGTATCAGTGGGAATTTATGTAGTGACCAATGCTGGAAGATCTCATGATGTTCAGCCATTCACTTACACTCCAGACCCAGGTATGTCCAAATAAAAAATTCTGAGCTAAAATCAGTAATTAATTTCTAGTTCTTTGGAAGCATATTGAAGACCAGCCAACCAAGAAGAAAAAGTTGTGTGCTAAGATGAACTGATACTAAGGACATTATTTCCTAAGAAGATGGCCACTTGTTTTTACTCTGGCGTTAAGGGTATTATTTCTGCCTATGCTCTAATAGTAAAAAGAAAAACTAGGAATGCTCTGAAGTCCTACTCTTCAAATTATATCGTGCAGATTACTTCTTAGTAAGAATTACCATTCATTAAGTACCTCTTATGTGTGGAACGTTCAAAGCGACAACCTTGGGAAACTGTTAATAGTTTAGTCTGTGCCTCGGGGCGCCTGGGTGGCTCAGTCATTAAGCGTCTGCCTTCACCTCGGGTCATGATCCCAGAGTCCTGGGATCAAGCCCTGCATCCGGCTCTTTGCTCCGCGGGAAGCCTGCTTCTCTCTCTCCGACTCCCCCTGCTTGTGTTCCCTCTTTGGCTGTGTCTCTGTCAAATAAATAAATAAATTCTTTAAAAAAAAAAAAAAAAGATTCTCTCTTTCCCTCTCCATCTGCCCTTCCCCACATCCCCGCTCACACACTCTTTCTCTCTCTCTAAAAAAAAAAAGGAAAAAAAGAAATTTTTGCCTACATTCATTTAGTTGCCTGGAGAAGAAAAGCCTTTTCCTGGCAAAAGTAGGGAGAACATTTTGGAAAATGAAATTCTTCACCTATTCCACTGACCTAGGCTTAGTTTCTGTCATGTTTACCACTAGTTCAGTTCATTCCAGTCTCAGGCATACTTCAGAACTAGCAGTTCTTCCATGTTTTTAAGCTTATCATTTATGTTATTCCCAAATAGTTCAGGATTCAGTGAGGTACAAAGTGAATAATGGTGGCCAGGGGAAAAAAAGCCCTGGCAAGAAAAAGCGATGGAAACAGTAGCTAAGACAGAGTTATATCAAGTCCTCATAATTACTTTCTATCACTTAATGTATCTCTCCCCTTTTTAATTTTTTTCTTTTTTTTGTTTTTTAAAGATTTTACTTATTTATTTGACAGAGAGGTACTAAAAACAAGGGAACACAAGCAGGGGGAGTGGGAAAGGAAGAAGCAGGCTTCCTACTGAGCAAGGAGCCCAATACTGGACTTGATCCCAGGACCCTGGGATCATGATCTGAGCCGAAGGCAGACGCTTAACGACTGAACCACCCAGGCACCCCTCTCCCCTTTTTAAAAAATCATGTCTGAATTTCACAGCATTTGCTCATTATCCACCAGTTTGCTACAAAAGTATGCCACCGTATATAGTATTAATGAAATTAATACTTGTTTCAGAATAAAAGATCAGCAGTAAAATTTTCAGACAGGAAAAGGCAAAGTTTAGAAATGATACACTGGTTTCAACAAAAATAGGAAAGAGAAGATACTCAAAGACCAAATATTTGATTGTTTTCTTTCTAGGAAGGTCTCAAAAATCCAAGAAAGTTTGACTTAAAACTAATGGTAGTTAAAGCATTTTAGTAACTGCTAGTTACTTAAATAGTGGCATTTAATATTTTTTGTGAAGAGGAGCTTACTCCTGTGGGGAGAAAGCTGGCATAATTGATACAGAAGAACATTTTTCCTAATGAGCTTCTCTATCATCTGTGTGGGAAGGGAAGAGGGAAGTGTATATGTGTGGTCAGGGAATAGCCTTAAAGATTTGCGGTCCTGAAAATACTGAGGTTTTGTGGTTGTTTGTTTTTATTAATTATGAAGAACATCAGGACTTTGAAGTGCTTAGCATTAGTACTAAGAATCCTCATTTCTTAGTGATACATGCTGATGATTAGAAATCTCCCTTTGAAAAATTGCCAGATAAAACAGCTTTTAAGTCTTCTGCATATACTACTTGGCTATCTTTGGCCACATTTAGGCAATCATTAACATATGTTTATTCTTTTAAGTTTTTCCTTTCATATTTTGTATTCAGTAGATAGCAATCGCTCTCAGAAACTCTTAATAAAATAAATACATAGTATGCAAGTTGTAATAGGACCTCATGCTTCAGTTTCTGCCTTTATGTTATAGCTAATTAAAGAATCTTCCTATAATTTCACTTTTTTGTTTTACAAAATGTAGTATTTTCAGGTGTACGTGAGAAAGAATATGATTTTAGGAAAACTTGGTTATAGAAAATTTGCACTATCTCATTATGATAAGCCAATTGCTGTTGTGATTCATCTGGGGACTGTGGTTAAACATTTGAATATTCATGATGTGTAATTATAACAGCAAAAACTAGGCCTACCCTAGTATTCGCAAGTCAACGTAGAAATGGCGATATTATACTATTTGTCTAAATATTTAAAAGTTATAATTAAACTAGCAAATTAAATATATCCTATCCTCCTAATTTGACTAAGATACTTTCATATTAACCTAGAAGACGAGATTTGAATTTAGGATTATCAGAATGCTTGGGAGTTCCAAGCCGAATATGATAAAATGAGGAAAGAGGGTTCCCCACCCTGCCAGCCTTCTTTTCCCTTTTTTTTTTTTTAAAGATTTTATTTATTTGAGAGAGAGAAAATGGGAGAGAGAGAGAACATGAGAGGGGGGAGGGTCAGAGGGAGAAGCAGACTCCCTGCTGAGCTGGGAGCCTGATTTGGCTTCAATCCCTGTACACCAGGATCATAACCTGAGCCAAAGGCAGTCGCCCAACCAACTTTCCCTTTTTTAGCTTCATTCTATACCTAGAGGGTGCACCAACAAGTGCTTCCAAGCTCTGTCCACTCTGTAGGCCTAAGACTATACACATAGTCTAAAATAGTTATGCAGAAAATTTGGAGATCTTGGGTACTTGGTACATGGTCTAAAAGTAGGATTGGGGCAAGGGTTTAACATAAACTGGCTCTGCACACTTTGCCAGACAAGAGCCCTTCTAAAGCCCTGTGAGTCTAGTATTGCTAAAAAATACATTGCATCTGTATGTTCTCAAGCATCTAGATACTTTGCAAGGCCATAAAACTTTGTTTCATTGCTAGTTAGCCCCCAAAGCTTTTACTTCAGTTTATTAAGACACATAAATCACATTAGCTATTTTTTGTGGTGACTCAGCATTGGTGATTTCTGTAAGAAATGAGGGATATAATATTTATTCATTTTTTTGTTGCTCTAACAACAACTGACTGAAACTTAATTTTTAAAGTCAAAATTTAGGGGCGCCTGGGGGCTCAATCTGTTGGGCATCTGCCTTCAGCTTGGGTCATGATCCCCGCTGAGCGGGGGAGCCTGTTTCTCCCTCTCCCTCTGCCTGCCGCTTTCCCTGCTTATTCTCTCTCTCCCTGTCAAATAAATAAATAAAATCTTTAAAAAAAAAAAAAAGAGGGCGCCTGGGTGGCTCAGATGGTAAAGCGTCTGCCTTCGGCTCGGGTCATGATCCCAGGGTCCTGGGATCGAGTCCCGCATCGGGCTCCCTGCTCCTTGGGAGCCTGTTTCTCCCTCTGCTTCTCTCTCTCTCTCTGTCTCTCATGAATAAATAAATAAAATCTTTAAAAAAAAAAAGAGTCAAAATTTAAAGTGTTTTCAAAGATTAGTTTCTATTTTAAAATCTGTAATTGTTGGGGCACCTTGGTGGCTCAGGTGGTTAAGCGTCCAACTCTTGATTTCAGCTCAAGTTATGATCTCAGGGTCATGAAATCAAGCCTGAGTCAGGCTCCATACTGGGAGTGGAGCCTGCTTAAGATTCTCTCTTTCCCGGGGCGCCTGGGTGGCTCAGTTGGTTAAGCGACTGCCTTCGGCTCAGGTCATGATCCTGGAGTCCTGGGATCGAGTCCTGCGTCGGGCTCCCTGCTCAGCAGGGAGTCTGCTTCTCCCTCTGACCCTCCTCCCTCTCATGCTCTCTGTCTCTCATTCTCTCTCTCTCTCTCAAATAAATAAATAAATAAAATCTTTAAAAAAAGATTCTCTCTTTCCCTCTGCCCCTCCCCACTCCACTCACACAGGCGCTTTCTCTAAATAAATAAATAAAATCTGTAATTGCTAGAATTAATGTTATGCTTTAAAACTGTCTGTGGATTTCTTTTCCATTCAATTCCCTATATGTCATTTGTTGGACCTCCTATGTTGCACACTAAGATAAATTATTTAACTTCATTCTTAGATGTGTACGTTTTGTCTTTTTAGTCACAATTAACTAGCTCTTTATAGTCTCTTTATCATTTCACATTGTCATGTCAAAAATAAGAAATAGAAAATAAGGTGGGGCTCCTGGCTGGTTTAGTCAGTAGAACCTAACACTCTTGATCTTGGGGTTGTTAGTTTAAGGCCCACAATGGGTATACAGTTTACTTAAAAATGAATAAATAATTAATAAAATTTTAAAAGAAATTGAAAGTAAGGTGACTCAGTTCCAATTCTGAATAAGTTAGGGAATATAAATACATTGAAAAATAGAAATTAAAATATTTAAATAAAATTGTATAGGCATTTTAAGCAAAAACTTGGAATTTATTTAACTTTATCATTTCAGAACTTAACCCTGTTCTTAGGCCCATTAAATTTTAAGTTGCCATAGGAACTGTAGTTGATATGACTAGATGTAATAGTCCAGCAATTCTCCATTAATAATATACAAGGATTATTTTTTCCAAGACTTTACAAAAGGAATAATCATAATGTTACAGATTCTATATGTTCATCACAGCTTTTTTAAAATTTAGTTCAATTAATTGACCAATGTTTCTCAATCAATATTTTTTAATAAATCATTTATGTAGATGAATGGTGAATTTTTGTTACCTGTTATTACAGTATATTTGATAATTTTTAAAAGTTTCATGTCTGTTTTGGGCACCTGGGTGGCTCATTCAGTTAAACCGGCATCCGACTCTTGATCTCAGCTCAGGTCTTGATCTCAGGGTTGTGAGTTCAAGCCCTGCATTGGGCTCCATGCTAGCATGGAGCCTACTTAAGGGAAAAAAAAAGTTTCATATCAGTCTTCTACTTATATCATCAGTGTGAATACTGTTACAAGAAGGATTTTTTTAAGTTGCTGTTGCTTTTGTTTTCATAAGTGAGCATGTACTACTGCCCATTTGGTTGATGGATTTTAGGGCATAAATTGGTAGTTATAAAAACTCATTCCTGGGGCGCCTGGGTGGCTCAGTCGGTTAAGCATCTGCTTTCAGCTCAGGTCATGATCCTGGGGTCCTGGGATTGAGCCCCACATCGGGCTCCTTGCTCAGCGGGGAGCCTGCTTCTCCCTCTGCCTGCCACTCCCCCTCCTTGTGCTCTCTCTCTCACAAATAGATAAATAAAATCTGTTAAAAAAAAAAAATCCTCACTTCTGCTTAGATTTTCTGCTAAACAAATAATTTAATAATGTTTTATGGGAAATACTTCAATTAAAGATTTTTAAGATACACTTTTTTTTAAGGAAAAATTTAAATACATCCATCTTTCTATTTTGTTTTGCTTTTATAGCAGCAGCTGGTGCTTTGAATGTAAATGTGAAGAAAGAGATATCTAGTCCTTCAAGACCTTGCTCTTTTGAAGAGGCCATGAAAGGTACCAAGTCGATTCTTTCCAAAAATTATAAATAGGTGATCCTAGTTATTTTGTCTAGCAACTCTTACTTATTTTGTTTTCTCTTATGTACTTGGAACACTTAGCAAGATATCTTCCATATCACAAAATAAATATTTGTTTAACTTTATTGAACGCAGAAGCTTGTTTCCCAACTTGATATTTCCCTTTATTCACCATATGAAAAAACTGTTTTAAAGCATATGTTGGAGTAGAGGAGATTTTTTTTTTTTATGTTTTTCATTCCCCAATGTTAGAAATGTTAAAAGTATAAAATACAAAGTTTTTGTAAAATAGAATCTATAAAGCTTCTTGCTGCCAAAATTAGTACTTGACATTGAAATTTTGAAACTGAAGAGACCAAAATTTGAACTATTTTGAAAAAG
The DNA here is from genome assembly GCF_029215605.1 of Mirounga angustirostris. Taxonomy (NCBI): domain Eukaryota; kingdom Metazoa; phylum Chordata; class Mammalia; order Carnivora; family Phocidae; genus Mirounga; species Mirounga angustirostris. The sequence goes on along the minus strand of NW_026991724.1, from coordinate 16,552,520 downwards.
TTCAACATTTGAAAAGTTTCTTTAGGTTTTTTAGTTATCATTCTTCCTTCTGACATCTTTATTTACTCCCTGCCAATCCCAAGAAACAATGAAGACATCTTCAGGATGTTATAATGTAACATAGATTAGATCTTCCTTCCTTCCTTCCTTCCTTCCTCTCTCTCTTTCTTTTTCTCTCTCTTCCTCTCTTTCCTTTTTTTTTTTTTCCAGCTTGCAAACTTTACTCTGTGCCCAGCCTATAGTACCTTGGGTGGTGGGGGGGCCAGAATGGAGTAAATTTTTTTCTCAAGAGATTTCTAACACAACTAGATACTCAGTGGTGATGCTTTTTTGCCATTATATATGAAGATGTCAATTACATAATGGCCATTGATTTATTATAATTCTAGCCTTTATATTTTTCTGCCATGAAATTCATGAGTTAAATCAAATTAAATTTTAAAATTAAAAATACTTAATCAAATACAATGGATTTTTTTATATTGTCAGTGGTAAAATTCAGCATTCATATACATAACATAGAATAGTTAGTATAATAGTATAGCTTGTCATTTAATTTCTGAACATGAACACTTCTAGAGTAGATTAGAGAGGAATTATGCAATAGTAAGTAAACTGCCAAATTCATCTGATTCAACTACAGGAAAATTTACAAATCTGTATAATGGATAACCATAGCTTACATTTATCGAATGTATATTAAGTGCTAGGCAATATGCCATACTCTTTACTGGCACTACCTCATTTAATCTTCCAAACTCAGTAAGATAGGTAATTTATTATTCTCATTTCACAGATGAAGAAACCAGAGTTCCAGAGAGGTTAAATAATTTGCCCAAGGTCACTTAGCTAGTGTTAAAAAAGGATAGGTTGTGGGATGCCTGGGTGGCTCAGTTGGTTGAGCGGCTGCCTTCAGCTCGAGTCATGATCCCGGGGTCCTGGGATCGAGTCACACGTCGGGCTCCTTGCTCGGCGGGGAGCCTATTTCTCCCTCTGCCTGCCGCTCCCCCTGCTTGTACTCTCACTCTCTCTCTCTTTAGCAAATAAATAAATAAAATCTTTTTTTAAAAAAGGATAGGTTGAGCTCTAGTGAATAAGGTAACACATCTAAGCAAAAATAATTTAAACCATGTTTATTAAATGAATAAATCCATAATTAATGAATCATTAAAGAAAGTCAGAGATATTTGTGGTCTATTTTTTGCCAACTTTGCCATCCATGCTTTTCTCCAAAACTTTTTGATGGTACTTTCATAGAGTATCAGACTGATGGGACACTAATCTAATCCAGTGTGAAATTTCTCATACAAGATAATGAGTTGAAGGTTAAAAAGTTTTAGCTGTCACATTTAAGTTTTAGTAATAAATGATTTAGTCATTTTATCAAAATCTTAAAAGGCTAAAACAAATGGATAAGAAACAAACACACACATGTTATTTTTCACAGTTCAAACCTTATCTTGACAGTTTTATCAAGTGAAACCATGGTAACATTTTTTTTGACAATAGAAAATGAAATTGAATACTCATTGATTTTACTTTTTCACTTGTCAGGGACGCCTGGGTGGCTCAGTTGGTTAAGCGGCTGCTTTTGGCTCAGGTCATGATCCTAGGGTTCAGGGATGGAGTCCCATATCGGGCTCCTTGCTCAGTGGGGAGCCTGCTTCTCTGTCTGCCTACTCTGCCTGCTGCTTCCCCTGCTTGTGCTGCCCTCTCTGTCTCTCTGACAAATAAATAAATAAAATCTTAAAAAAAAAAAATTTAAATTTTTCACTTGTTATTTTTTTTTTAAAGATTTTATTTATTTATTTGACAGAGAGAGAGAGAGAGCAGGAACACAAGCAGAGGGAGTGGGAGAGAGAGAAGCAGGCTTCTCACAGAGCAGGGAGCCCAATACGAGGCTTGATCCCAGGACCCTGGGATCATGACCTGAGCCAAAGGCAGATGCTTAACAACTAAGCCACCTAGGTGCCCCTTTCACTTGTCATTTTAAATGGAGTATCATTATTTGGAGATTCCTAATCAATGAAGAAAAAATAGTAGCTTTACGAACCAGCAGCTTTCCTTGACATATATGGCTTATTCTTATGATCCCTTGAAATCAGAGCTTTAGTATAATGCCAAGGTGTCATCTGAGAGATTTAATTAAGTATACTTTAATGAGGAAGACTGAGCAACATAAATGACTTTTAAATTTGTGTTCTGGCAGGAATCTTCCAAGTAACATTCTTATAAATAGCCATCAATTACATTAAGATTTAGAACTTGATAACCAGGGGCACCTGGGTGGCTCAGTTGTTAGGTGTCTGCGTTCAGCTTGGGTCATGATCCCAGGGTCCTGGGATCGAGCCCCGCATCGGGCTCCCTACTCTGCGGGAAGCCTACTTCTCCCTCTCTCATTCCCCCTGCTTGTGTTCCCTCTCTCGCTGTCTCTCTCTCTCTGTCAAATAAAATCTTTAAAAAAAAAAAAAGAACTTGATAACCAAATAATGATATTATTGAAAGCTTTTGCTTTAAAGTAAGTTTCTAATTCTTTAGAGAGGGTTTGGAGAGAGTGGGTGGAGAGTAAGGAGGATAACTGCTCAGCTCACTCAATGAGATATTAAATCTAGAGCCAGAATATCACGATCCATTTTTGGTTTTACTCAACTGTGTATATATTCTTAACACAAAAGTAATACAAGTTAGGGGCACCTGGGTGGCTCAGTTGGTTAAGTGACTGCCTTCGGCTCAGGTCATGATCTCAGGGTCCTGGGATCGAGCCCTGCATCGGGCTCCCTGCTCGGCAGGAAGCCTGCTTCTCCCTTTCCCACTCCCCTTGCTTGTGTTCCCTCTCTCGCTGTCTCTCTCTCTGTCAAATAAATAAATAAAAATCTTAAAAAAAAAAAAAGTAATACAAGTTAAATAATATCAAGTGTATAGTATAAATTACTATTAATAATTTCTTGAGCATATTTCCGGGAAGTTTTCTGTATCTGTGTAGGGACAGGTAGACATGAGGGGACACTCTAGAAAGATGGCTCAAAGACTCTGTGATACAGGTTTAGGACCCAGGGATAAAGTATAGTTGACCCTCGAATAACACAGGTTTCAACTGCGCAGGTCCACTTATATGCAGATTTTTTCAATAAATACAGTGTATTTCCCTCTGATTTTGTTAATAGCCGCCTTTCTCTAGCCTACTTTATTGTAAGAAAACAGTATATAATACATATAACATATAAAATATGTGGTAATCAACTCGTTATGTTATTGGTTAGGCTTCTGGTTAACAGTAGGCTATCAGTAGTTAAGTTTTGAGAGAGTCAGAAGTTCTATGTGGATTTTCAACTGTGTGTCATGATGAGTGCCTCAACCCCCACATTGTTCAAGGGTCAACTTGTATTGATGTGCATTCTCTTAGTTTCGGCTTTGTAAGGAGTGGATGAGTATGTAATAGTTGAGAGCATATACTTTTCTCTAACTGGTTTTAGCTATGTGGAAAGGTTTAGGAGCGTGAAGGAACCATATCTCAATCTCATTTTACAGGTGAATAAACCAAAGCTTAGAGAAGTTAAGTGATTTGCTCAAGGTGACACGGCTCTTAACTGACAGAGCTTGCAACTTAGATTTCTCTCACACCTCTGGTTTTTTTACTCTATCATTTCTTCCCCTATAAATCTTAATCGATATTTTATTTATTTATTTATTTATTTATTTATTTATTTATTTGAGAGAGCGAGAATGAGAGCGAGAGAGTACATGAGAGGGGGGAGGGTCAGAGGGAGAAGCAGGCTCCTCGCTGAGCAGGGAGCCCGATGTGGGACTTGATCCCGGGACTCCGGGATCATGACCTGAGCCGAAGGCAGTGACTTAACCAACTGAGCCACCCAGGGGCCCTTAATCGATATTTTAAACAAGCATGTTTGTACTTGACCTAAATGCTGCTTGCTGTTAACAAACTTGTAGTAAAGATTGTTCTAAGTTTCAAAGATTATTTGGCATGAGTGGAAGTGAACACTGTTTAAAAGTTGTTTGGCATAAATGGTCAATACCATTTTTCACAAATTCAAATTGATATTTGGATGGTTAAATATGTCTATCTTATTTACCTTGTGGATTTTCTGAATTGGCTTAAAAGTTCTCCCCTAGCCCTTACATAATACACAGACTTCACATGTTTGATATTTTTTTTTCCCCTCCTTCACTAAAATGTAATTTCTGGGCAGTAGGACTTTATCCATCTTAATCATCACTGGAACCTGAAACATTGCCTGAAACTTTGTAAAGGATCATAAATATATAATGAGAATGTAGGAAGGGAAGATAGGATGACCTCTCTCAAGCCATTTAATATTGTTTACAGGTCCATTAAAGATATAGTTGTGGGTTCTGGGACATAATAGTATAGACTTACTTTTCCCTGTCCCTCCCGTCTAAATCTACCAAATTACCTTGGAAATAGTTGAATAATCATAAAAGCACTTTGAAATACAGAGAGAATAAAGTGGACTGGCTAGGGACCTTAGAACTTGAAGATTGACACCAAGTGAGTTTCCTGGGTTTTCTTTTATCTACCTAAATTGGGCACCAGAGAAGTCTGTGACTCAGAACTGGCAACAGGCGCAGAGAGAAAGAATAAGTCAATAAATAAGCATGAATAGCCTGCTCGCAAAGACTAGGAAAGGCAAAGACTAGCAGAGTCTTGGTGGGATGACTTACACCTAGTGACAGCAGCTGATCCACTAGCAAAATTTGGGGGCTAACTCATCCCGCACCACATGTATAATAGCAACAACAGAACTTGATATGGTCAACCCACCCCATGCCTCACACCTGCCAAGTAGCAGTGGGCCTGATGTACTAAGAGTAAAACCACAGAGGGCCCAAATACAGGCTTCACATAAACCAGAAGCAGCAGGTCCGTCTGTCCTGTGTCACAGGATCAAAATAGGACACTAGCAATGGTCTTCCAAATTGTCATGTGAGATGGGTCTAAAATACTTTTAAATGCCTGCCTTGTTGCATGATCTGAAGTTTTGTCTCAGTCAAAATTGGATTGTGAGTTGCATTAAATCTGGGTGAAAATAGGTCTGAGAACTCAAGAGGAAATGATCCATTTTTCAAACTAATAAAGTATAGAATATCAAAAGTTAAATGAGCACTTTCCCCTCCCTCAAGATAATCAATTCCCACAGTAGTTGTTTTTCGCCAGTTAGCTGTGAGACAAGTTGAAGTAAGACCAGTAAATTTCAAATATTTTTAAATCAAATTATTACAAAGGTAGCTATCCTGTTAATGGACCATATGCCATTTTTTTAAATAAAGATTTTGTTTATTTGACAGAGAGAGAGACAGCGAGAGAGGGAACACAAGCAGGGGGAGTGGGGGAGGGAGAAGCAGGCCTCCCGCCGAGCAGGGAGCCCGATGCGGGGCTCGATCCCAGGACCCCGGGATCATGACCTGAGCCGAAGGCAGACCCTTAACGACTGAGCCACCCAAGGGCCCCTGCAGCTTTGCTATTAATCATGTAGTTCCCGGAGGGTTTTTTATTGATTCTTTCTGATTTTCTGCATAAATAATCATGTCCTCTGTGAACAAACACAGTTTTATTTCTCTCTTCCCAATCTGTTCCTTTTTATTTCCTTTTCTCATCTTATTGCATTAGTTAGGACTTCCAGTATGGTGTTGAAAAGCAGTTAGTAGGGGCGCCTGGGTGGCTCAGTTGGTTAAGTGACTGCCTTCGGCTCAGGTCATGATCCTGGAGTCCCGGGATCGAGTCCCACATCGGGCTCCCTGCTCGGTGGGGAGTCTGCTTCTCCCTCTGACCCTCCCCCCTGTCATGTGCTCTCTCTCTCTCTCTCTCTCTCTCTCTCATTCTCTCTCCCTCAAACAAATAAATAAAATCTTTAAATAATAATAATAATAATAAATAAAAATAAAAGAGAAATGTGCTGGGGCACCTGGGTGGCTCAGGAGGTTAATCGTCTGCCTTTGACTCAGGTCGTGATCCCAGGGTCCTGGGATCCAGCCCCGCATCAGGCTCCCTGCTCAGTGAGGAGTCTGCTTCTCCCTGTCCCACTGCCCCTCCCTCCCCCTCCCCTTGCTCATGCTCTCTCTCTCTCTTTCTCTCTCTCTTTCGCGTGTGCTTTCTCTCTCTCAAATAAATTAATAAAATCTTTTAAAAAAAATGAAAGAGAAATGTGCTCATGTGTCAACTTAGCATATACAAGTTTTCTAAGACATTAAGTTAGAAAAGCAAAGTCTATCTGGCTCCTTGGTGGCATATTCTAATGAGACACTTGAGTTTTGTTGAGGAGAGAAACGTTCAAACAATCCTATAGCCCTTAAAATGTTTTGACTTTATGCAGCCAGGCAACCATATGCTAAGGGGAGAGTTGTAATTGAGTAGCTTTAACCTGGATATTTCTAAGCTGTATCCTATAATATATTGTGGTTGTGTTGATTAGTGTAATTCATGGTACCTTGAAAGGGCCCTGAGGGGGGCGTCTGGGTGGCTCAGTTGGTTAAGCGACTGCCTTCGGCTCAGGTCATGATCCTGGAGTCCCGGGATCGAGTCCCGCATCGGGCTCCCTGCTCAGCAGGGGGTCTGCTTCTCCCTCTGACCCTCCTCCCTCTCATGCTCTCTGTCTCTCATTCTCTCTGTCTCAAATAAATAAATAAAATCTTTAAAAAAAAAAAAAAAAAGGGCCCTGAGGGATATAGTTTGATAATTGAACTGCGTAACCTTGTTGTTATTTAACCCAGTCTCAGGCTCCTATCAGAGGTCCTCAAGCCACTGCTACTTCAAAAAAAGGGAGGACACATTTTGATAACTCCAGTTTTATATCTCATGCTGCCAGCATAGCATGAAAAAATAGACATTTAAATCATGACTAAGAGTCAGCATATTGTAGAATGAAATAGTTGATGATGTTAGTGATTTTAAACTTTTCTTTCTTTTTGTGTGTGTGTGTATGTGTATATACAGCAATGAAAACTACTGGTTGTAACTTAGATAAGGTAAATATTCTTCCTAATGCTCTGATCACTCCACTCATATCAAGCAGTATGATAAAGAGTGAAGATGTTACTCCAATGGAAGTAACAGCAGAAAAAAGATCTTCCCCTATTTTTAAGGTGAGTTACATTGATTAGTGCCCCATATCTTCATCTCAGTTATAAAAATTGCTAGTTTGATTTCTTTTCCCCGTGTTTGTGCTTTTTACTTTTCCTGTTTCTTTCACATGTGTTTCTCTGTAGATGCAGTTAATGAGTTTCGCTTTTCAGAGTGATTTAACATGCTAATAAAATAGCCTGCAAAGTGACTTCCAATATACCTTGATAAGGGAAGAATTAATGTTAGCTAGACCTGTGGGATGTGGGATATTAATGAAAGTACAGGTTTAGTATTTTCAGAATTGGAGACATTTTTATTTCCTTTTTTCCTCCAGTCTTTTTCTATAACTCCGTTTCCCTTTTTTACTTATTCTTTTCCCTCCAAAATGTTACCAGTGATCCACAAGATGGAGGTATTTTTAAGTTTACTATTACTTCATGAACTATAGAATTAATGTGTTCTTCCTGTCCTAAGCACATCAATAACTGATTATTAAAGTTTTTTGTTTGGCTCTCTTTGCTTACGACATTTATTAAAAAGATATCCTAATGACCGATATCATGGTATCACTGAGAATCCTAGTGTTACCCGTTTCCCGAAAAAATAATGTAGAGTGGAAAATCGGTCCTGCATATATGTATGTTTTTAGAATAATAATTTTTGAAGTACGATATGAGTTAATTTAATGTTTACATGGACATATCATTTGGGGATTTTTATTTTTTAGACTGCAAAGACCGTTGGATCAACTCAACAAACGTTAGAAAATATCTCTAACATGGCAGGAAATGGGTCTTTTTCATCATCATCCTCTTCCCACTTACCTTCTGAAAATGAAAAGCAGCAGCAGATTCAGCCCAAGACATACAACCCAGAGACCCTGACAACCATCCAGACACAGGACATTTCACAGCCTGGTACCTTTCCAGCAGTTTCTGCTTCTAGTCAGCTGCCCAGCAGTGAGGCACTGCTGCAGCAGGCTCCCCAGTTTCAGACCCGAGAAACTCAGTCTCGAGACGTACTACAGTCAGATGGGACAGTGGTTAACTTGTCACACCTGACTGAATCATCCCAGCAACAGCAGCAGTCACCACTACAAGAACAAGCGCAGACTTTACAGCAGCAGATTTCGTCCAATATTTTCCCATCACCGAACAGCGTGAGTCAGCTACAGAACACGATTCAGCATTTGCAAGCCGGGAGTTTTACAGGCAGCACTGCTAGCGGCAGCAGTGGAAATGTTGACTTGGTCCAGCAGGTTTTAGAGGCACAACAGCAGTTATCTTCAGTTTTATTTTCTGCTCCAGATGGTAATGAGAATGTTCAAGAACAGCTTAGTGCAGACATTTTTCAACAAGTCAGTCAAATTCAAAATAGCGTAAGCCCTGGAATGTTTTCCTCAACAGAGCCAGCAGTCCATACTAGACCAGATAATTTAATAGCCGGAAGAGCCGAAAGCGTTCACCCACCGCCTGAGAACACATTATCCGGTCAACAGCAGCAACAGCAACAGCAGCAAGTGATGGAATCATCAGCTGCGATGGTGATGGAGATGCAGCAGAGTATCTGCCAGGCGGCTGCCCAGATCCAGTCCGAGTTATTCCCTTCACCCGCGTCAGCAAACGGGAACCTTCAGCAATCTCCAGTTTACCAGCAGACTTCGCACATGATGAGTGCGTTATCTACCAATGAGGACATGCAAATGCAGTGTGAATTGTTTTCTTCTCCACCTGCGGTTTCTGGAAACGAAACTACTACAACCACCACACAACAGGTTGCAACCCCTGGCACGACCATGTTTCAGACATCGAGTTCAGCAGATGGAGAAGAAAGTGGAGCACAAGCAAAGCAGATTCAGAACAGTGTCTTTCAGACCATGGTCCAAATGCAACACAGTGGGGACAGTCAAGCTCAAGTTAACCTTTTTTCATCTACGAAAAGTATGATGAGTGTGCAGAGTAATGGTACTCAGCAACAAGGTAACGGCTTGTTCCAGCAAGGTAATGAGATGATGTCACTGCAGTCTGGGAACTTTCTGCAGCAGTCTTCTCATTCACAGGCTCCACTTTTTCACCCTCCGAATCCTATCGCTGATGCTCAGAACCTTTCCCAGGATGCTCAAGGTTCTATTTTCCACAGCCCAAGTCCCATTGTCCACAGTCAGACTTCTACGACGTCCTCTGAACAAATGCAGCCTCCAATGTTTCACTCCCAGAGTACCATGGCTGTGCTCCAGGGCTCTTCTGTTCCTCAAGACCAGCAGTCGGCCAACCTGTTTCTGTCCCAGAGTCCAATGAATAATCTTCAGAGCAACACAGTAGCCCAAGAAGAACAGATTTCATTTTTTGCTGCTCAGAACTCAATTTCTCCGCTGCAGTCAACATCTACCACCGAGCAGCAGGCTGCTTTCCAGCAGCAGGCTCCAATATCACACATCCAGACCCCTATGCTCTCCCAGGAACAGGCGCAGCCCCCCCAGCAAGGTATGTTCCAGCCTCAAGTGTCGCTGGGCTCCCTGCCTCCTAATCCAATGCCTCAGAACCAACAAGGAACGATCTTCCAGGCTCCGCGCTCAATAGTCACCCTGCAGAGTAGCTCCCCGTCCCAGGAGCAGCAGCAGCAGCAGCAGCAGCAGCAGCAGAGCATTTTGTTCAGTAGCCAGAATACCATGGCCACGATGGCCTCCCAGAAGCAGCCACCGCCAAACATGATGTTCAGCCCGGGTCAGAATCCACTGGCTAACCAGGAGCAGCAGAACCAGGCCATCTTTCACCAACAAAATAACATGGCCCCGATGAATCAAGAGCAGCAGCCCATGCAATTTCAGAACCAGCCTACGGTTTCCTCGCTCCAGAATCCAGGCCCTGCCCAGTCTGAGTCGCCACAGACCTCCTTGTTCCATAGCTCTCCTCAGATCCAGTTGGTCCAAGGGTCACCCAGTTCTCAAGAGCAGCAAGTAACACTGTTCCTCTCTCCAGCATCCATGTCCGCTTTGCAGACCAGTATGAACCAACAAGACATGCAGCAGTCTCCTCTTTATTCCCCTCAGAACAACATGCCCGGAATCCAGGGAGCCGCATCTTCACCTCAGGCACAGGCAACTTTATTTCACAACACCACCGGAGGCACAATGAACCAACTACAGAATTCTCCTGGCTCATCTCAACAGACTTCCGGAATGTTCTTGTTTGGCATTCAGAATAGTAAGAAACTCTTTCTAATTTCTTATTTCTTAACTGCTATTGGTTGAAGTGGTCACATTATTACTATTTTCATTAAAAGGAAGCAAAACACAGGGGTCTTTTTTTTTTTTTTTTTAAGATTTTATTTATTTACTTGACAGAGACACAGCGAGAGAGGGAACACAAGCAGGGGGAGCTGCGGGCAGAGGGAGAAGCAGGCTCCCCGAAGAGCAGGGAGCCCGATGTGGGGCTCGATCCCAGGACCCTGGGATCATGACCTGAGCCCAAGGCAGTTGCTTAACCAGCTGAGCCACCCAGGCGCCCCAAAACACAGGGGTCTTAAGATCACAGATTATACTTGGAACTGAGTTCAAGTCCCAGCTATACCATTTATATACCGTGAGATCGTGGACAAGTTACGTGACCTGCAAAAGCTTCAGTTTCCACCTCTTTAAATGGTGGTAATATGTACTTAATCGAAAAGGATATTGGGAGGACTAAATGCGGTCATGAATATAAATGAATGTGTTTGCCATTTTAATCTATAAACTTGAAAGGAAAATGAAGTAAGAATGACAGAAAATATCTCTGCCAATTAAAGCAAGTAGTTTCCAAGGAAGTAGAAACTCATCTTTAATATTTATATTCCAAGGAAAATGTGTAGGACTTACAATTAACGAAGCAAATTTGTATCTGTATACCACTTAGAAGAGACCTGGGATGAATTTCAGTACCGTTTGGTGAAAACCTTTTTGGGGGCTGTCAGGTGCCTCCCTTCTAGTTCTCTTTTGAATAAGCACAATAATGAATTTCCCCCAGCAACTAATAAATATCTTCTTATGAATCTTAACAGAAAGTAACTAATCAGGTAGCTTCTCTATTTTAAATGTCTCTGCAGACTGTAGTCAGCTTTTAACTTCTGGACCAGCTACATTGCCAGATCAGTTGATGGCCATAAGTCAGCCAGGCCAACCCCAGAATGAGGGCCAGCCACCTGTGACAACACTTCTTTCTCAGCAAATGCCAGAGAATTCTTCACTAGCATCCTCTATAAATGCCAACCAGAACATTGAAAAGATTGATTTGCTTGTTTCGTTGCAAAACCAAGGGAACAACTTGACTGGCACCTTTTAACTGGATGAGTAAGTATTGCATTTTGGCTTCTTTTTTTATTGAAAAGCATCGATAAATTGTATTATTCTTAACCAGATTTGTGTTTAAGTAATAACATCTTTTAGACCCTACTCTTTTGAAATATGGCTTTCTCACAAGATGATACTTTTTCGATCTGCATAAATTACTCTGAATGGTAACTTGTAGTTGTATTGTTAGTACTAGGCAATCCTTCTGGCTCTAAGTTTCTTTGCCGTGGAACGACAGAACATCCAATGAATGTACTATATATTGGATATAATTATATCTCATCTCTCCCTTCCTCAAGAAATAAATACTGAGTCAGAAAAGTCTGTGGAAGTATAAATATGGTGAAGTATCATTTATAATACTGTAATATACTTTGGGGTCATTCAGGGTAACGGGAAATTTCTGAATGCTTTCACTCCCTAGTGAGTTATATTCAACTTCTCCTTCTTTTTTAGAAATTCCATGAAGAAAATTCTGATTCCAAGATGTCCTGAGATCATGTGATTCCATAAGGATTTTTGAACTGTTACTTTAAAAACAAAACAAAGTATGAAAAACTGTGATTGAGTAAATGGATAGATTTTACTCTTACTGCAAAAGAGCACATCTGTGCTGCCTGTTGCAGTGATTAGCCACCATTGTTAACATCTTCATATTTTATATTCCTAATAACAGTGATGACTGAGAATCCTTTTGAGTTTCCAGCTGACAGAATTAATTGTTGCTATTTTCCTAGGCGCTATTTCTTTAAAAGTACAGTTTAAATCCAAAAGCTGGACTGCTCAGTTATTATTGCTATTAGAAAGTAATTCATAATGTCATGTTTACTTTTGTTCTTTATTCATATTTTCTTTCCTGCATTGTTTTAGTCAAGTAATGGCTTTTGAAAAAGGAAAGTTCAAATAGCAACTAAAACTTAAGGCTGTGATTTTTCAATATAAAAAGCACAGCTGTTGGCCAAAGTGAAGGAATCTTTTTTTCAGTTTTTATGGAGAAACTGAAGGGGTAACATTCTGACAAGTAAGCTGTATTAAGAGCTCTGCACATGTAAGAGACCTCTTTATTTATCACAAAGGCAGACAACACACAAACTAGGAAGAATTGAAATGCTATTGATTTTATTTTTCGGAGAGTTGTTAATTCTCTGTGTTTCTCTTAAGGGGTTTAGCCATAACTGTGCATAGAAGAATAATTATCTTGCTCTATCAAAAAATGAAGGGGATAATATGTGGTAAATTATGTTCTGATATCCTCCTATGGCAGTTTAAAACTGACACAGCAATTTGAGTCTGCTTTCTTCTTACCCCAGTCATGGACCGATGTTTCCTTTTTATATTCATTTATATTCTTCTCCCCCTCTCCTTCACTTTATTTTAGACAATTAGTAATATACTACTAGCTTTGTGACCCTGTAGCAAGTTAAAGGAAAAGGCCACTTCGGTCTGGGGTAACCCAGCAAGTCCTGCAGCACAGGCAGGGCAGGGGGCTACCCTTTCAGGATGGAGGGGAGCGGATTCCTGAGACACAAGAAACAATGCATTCATTTGTTTCCATGAACGGTGCTGTTCTGAAGTCTTCAAATTTTCCCTCTAATAGGAAACAGTGTACATTTTAATTAAAAAAAAAAAAAAGGCAAACTAAAATTTCTTGAAACATCACTTCTTCCTGAACTGCAGTGAGTGTAATTCACTTGTCACCTCAGTGCTTTACAGTTTGAAGTGGTCACTTATCTGATGGTTCCCACAAGCCTTAGGCTTTACAGGGTCATATCATTGACTTAAAATGAATTAACTTGTGTTACATCTATAGAGAGCAAAATTACACACTCCAGAATTTGCAGTTGCAGAATTAGTTATACAGTTCTGGGTGTTCTTGCCACCCATGGGATGCCTGCTTCTCACTACAACCTGTTTCTGGACACATGCTTATGTCTTATTTTCCTTTTGGCATGTAGAAAGCTGTTAATACAGTTCAAGGCCAAATTGTGTGTGGCTTCTATATGTAGATAAGATGTTTTGGTATTCATGTCCCTTTCATTTGTTTTTTTTTTTAAGTGTACAAGAAAATAGCCTGTTAAATGATTGTTGAAGGCTACTTTTCTGTTTGTTTGTTTTTAATTTTTTTCTATCCTATACATTTAGTTGAACTTTGTAGAATTGTGGTGTTGGTTTTGTTTATATAGCCAGATTTTTTCCCCCTTTTTGTGGTCTTCCTTGGTTCTTTGAACGTGCTCTTCTTCTAATTTGTTTTTTCTCTTTGTTCTTATATATTCGTTCCTCCACCCCCAACCCTTTCTTTCTTTCTCTCTCTGATTGAGAGGCATTGAATTACGTTTTCAGTAGTACAGGCTTCTTGCCGATATGAAGGGAACTTTTCAGAAAGAGACCTACTCTGGGTCATTTACTTTTGAATACAGTTTTCAATCGTTCAAGTTTTGGATGGTTTATATCTAATGTGTGTTTCATTTTTTTGGAAAGCTATATTTTGTATTTAGGAAATGGTATACTATTTTGCTATTTGTACTGAGTGAGTACATTGGCATAAATATAGAAATTTATATATATACATATATATAAACTATTCTTTTTTTGCCACACATTTTTGTGGTAAATTTGTGAGTTTGTCTGATGTTCTACCACAACGTGGCGTCTGATAACAGTGAGGGGGGGTTTGTTATGTCTTTATTGAGTATTTAAGTATCTTTTGAAACAAATGACCTGTTCATCTGTGGCCATTCCATCGGGCAGTTCCTTGATGTTTTTAGTGGGCTAAAGGCAGCTTACTGTGTGTTTGCTGGATCTTGCACTCAGCAAAATGTTAGAGTAAGGAGACCCATCTAGGCAGTTGTATCAAATGGTGTTTCACAAGAACGAGCCATTCAGTCCTTGCTCACTATATATTTAATATTTTATTGTTGTTATTGTTATTATTAATTGGCTTTCTGTATTCTATGCCTTTTATTTATGACACTAAAAAAATATCCCATGTTTGTAATTTTAATAACATTTTCCCCATCTTGTAATATCCAGAGCTACTTTATAAATTCTCTGAACCAAAAGCATTTTCCTCAATATATCATCTCTCCCCACCCCATCAGGAAAAATTACCCAATATATTGTTCAGGTTATAAGAAGGACCAGCCACACAATCCAGTGCTTCAGTTTTAAAATGTAGAACTCTAACTGCAGAGGTATAAAGAGGTGGCTTACCCAGCAGGTATAAAAATAAGAAGTAGAAATAAAATACTGTAAGTTTATTTCTGAGTTTTCTGACTTTTTTCCTAAGAGATTACACAGGAGACTCAGGAAGTCTATTTGTTCACCAAGTTCCAATTAGAATGTTTGTTAATACTGCTCTGTGGACGAAGTGGTGGCAAGAAGACTGGCTTGTGTGCTGACTTCTGTTCTGTCATTTAGCAAGAGGCTTATCATTATAAAATGCTGATTGCCAATGCCAAGTCACCAGGGACCAATTTTCTGTTTTATAGTATCTAAGTTTAGAACAGAACATACACCTGAACTGTATAGTGGCTTGATTGGATGGAGGCAGAAAACCCAATTTTTGTTTTCATAAATTTTGTGGTTATTTATACAAGGGCTGTGCTATGCTACCATATTCTTATTCAATAACGATGATTTTTTTTTAACATTGTTTAATGTTCCTTACATCTAAAGGTCAATGTTAAGTACAGCATTCTGAATATTTGGTTGCAAAAAGCATTTGTCTTCTTATGAAGAGTTAGCTCAGTAGTCAGTGGTTGATACTTGTGCTAATAATACAATTTCCAGATTACTGTTACAACTTATAACTACATATGGGAGAGACTCCATGAGCCAGCGAAGGCCTTGGAAGCAACAATTAAATTTATTTATGGCAGAAGGACCTAAATAAACTATGAACCTTTTTTATTCCTTTATATTGTTACATTCAATTGCTCTTGCTTTTAGCAACTCACCTTAATGCTTGGAGCTTATCTGTGTGTGTGTGTGTGTGTGTGTTACTCATTATTGTCATTCCATTATAGATCCACACCAACATGGGAGAAGATAACTAGAAGTCATATTGGCTTCTGAGCTTTATCAGGTTACCTTTGTATTGTGCTGTTACTTAGTCAGTACAAGTCTGTTTTGCCAGTCTCCCTAGAACAGGTTTTCAAAGGGCTTAGTTTAATATAAAAGCAGAATTAACGAAGGATCTCCCTTCCTTCCTTTCTTTTCTTTTTTGGTAATATTGTATATGCTATAGTTGGAAATTTCATTATAGTGCATTTCTTGTCCATCACAACTTCAGTTAATCTGCCTAGGAAAAATAATGTCAAAGGAAATGAGAAAGAAATTATATCTGAGTCCCTCTAGAACTAAGATAATTCCTTTTGACCATTTAAACTGTTTTAGACACTTGTTTTGGAAAAGTGAAATCTGTTTAGATAGATCAGTGATTAAAGATCAGAATTAAATGCGATAATAATCAAAGTCTCAAAATAAACATGACTTATACTCACAAGGAGTAATTTGAGAATTTTTCATTGTTCTCATGAAAATTTCTGTTGTAATACCTGTTCCCTAGTTAATTTTTTTTCTAATTAATTGAAAATTATATGAGGCCTGTTAGCTTTATGCTGCTTCATGACCACAGGCTTCATCCCTACCCAGTGCAGCCATGTTATAAGGAGGGACTCAGTGAAGACAGAGACTGTATAGTTCAGCAGCTTTATTAGAAAAATAACTCAGAGTACATGCCTTAGTAAGTTAGGTTAGTAGAATCTCATAACATATTAAAAAGAGGTTTTCTCCTCTGCTTATTTGTGTCACTAGACCTAAATCATGGACATAATGTTCATAATGCAGTAAATATCAGAGTAACTTAGTGTCACTTGTGAATTGTCCCAGTGCTCTACTTACTTCTTTAATCCCCATTTGTTTTCATGCCATTCTAGCCTCATTCATTAATAAAATTCTATTTTTACTCCACTTTCAGGAAATTTTTTTAAATTAATATTTTATATCAAGATCAAATACTTATGGAAAAGTGCCTTTTTACCATGATAGTGCCCCTTTCTTGTAATTTCATTTTTCACTATTGCCAAAAACAAATACACAGATGATTTCACTAGGCCCCAACTTTAGTTTTTTCATTTAGCCATTCTTTTCTCCATTTTTCGATCACAGTAGAAAACAACTTCATAAATTTCTTCCTTTGGCCTAAGAGTAACAGAGAAGATACATTGCTAGAATTGTTCCTTTGAGGGATGGTAAGTAATAGATTATAGAATTATACTCTTTCAGTTTTATATAAATTATCTAAATTTGTCTTCATCTTGACCAACTAATGATAGGTCTTATATGAATGCTAATGAAAATTTTGTTATCTGTGAGACTTCATGTGCACAAATGTTTGTAGTTAAATTTCAGGAAGGAAATATTTAAAGCATCTTCTCTGATCTTATTAGATGGATGAAAACCACATGGTTCAGGTAAAAGCTGGTAATGTCAACTTTTCTAACTAGACAAGGCCATGTAATTCATTGTAGTGCACCTTTTACCTGTCAGAACCTTCGTAATCTTTACGAAAAATAGTGTCAAAGGAAATAAAGAAGTTATTTTGGAATCCCGCTAGAACGAAGATAATGATTCCTTTCAACAGGATACAGTTGGATTGAGTGTCCCTCTGGTTTTTGTTAATTTTGCCTCTTTTGTAGCTCCTTACTGCAGTGGTGGTGTCTATCGAGAGAGCAGGATAGCAGTAGCTTGGGGATAGAGCTGCTTTCCCCGTGTGAGTATTTCTTTGACTTAGAGTCTCTGAAGACTGCAAAGCTTTATGCAGTATTCTTAATACCCTCATGATATTATGCACTTTAATCATTCCAAAGAAGTCAAGAATGCTCTGTGGTGATGATTCCTTCTTAATGAATACATTTAACTATTTATGTCCCTTTTTACTTTGGATAGCCAGCTGGGTGTAAGTGTTACGTGAATATTTTCTAAAATGACTGTATAGTAGGACTGAAGACTTTGAAATGTAATTGACTATATGAGGAAATTATTCCACTTCAGCAAATCATTTTAGAAATATTAAATGTTCAGCTTGCTAATCTATATGTTTGAGACTTAATTAAAACCAGCTCTCTTCCAGTATATTTTGTGTCATGTTTTTAAGAACCTTGTAGTATATAGTTTTCTACATAAATAGTATAAACCAGTGGTTTTCAAAGCCCACCAGCCAATGTCAGTATCACTTGGGAACTAGTTAGAAATGCAGATTTGGGGCCCTATCATAGACATACTGAATCAGAAACTCTGGCACGGAGCCTAGCAATCTGTGTTTTAACAAGCCGTTCAGGTGATTCTGATGTATGCTCATTTGAAAACCACTGGGGTAAGTGTTATACAGTAAGATCTAGAAATGTTCCCCCCCGCAGTCATACAAACAGTTATGTATCTTGTTCTTTATGTAAATTCAGCTTAACCTGGTTATCCATAATCATTTATTGGCAATGATAATTTATTCTCAGTACTGCCTATAGAAATATAGTATGTTTTATATACATAAACAGTTTACTGATAATTCAGTTAACTTAGTTTGGCATTTTACTTCCATGTACTAAAAAGTTTACATTAAATGACTGATTTAAATATATAGGTGCAATCTTCTATATTTCTTTTAATTGTTAATGATATTTAAGTAGCTAAAACAATTGACGGGTGCTAAAGTCTCCTGTTTATCCATGAAATGGGTACATTATGGGCAGTGATATTACAAGTTTTCTTTTCATTGCCTCTTACTTTACCAGCAGACCACAATTTTGGTCTGGCTAGACCAACCCTCAGAACATCATTCCTTGTATTCATATTTGTATCTGAGATGTTTAACAAGATGGCTGGCCAGGTCCACAAAGCACCTTATTTAATTTCTTTTTTAAATAGGTGAAACTTATTTAAAAGTAGCTTGGTTTGTATGAGAACTGATGCAGTTAGCTATTCTTGGAACTTATGCTTCAGACAAGCATTATTTACTAAAATAGATATTGGACAAGCAGTGCATTATATAATCTGGGCACTTCTCCCTTCTCAATTGTATGCCTCATGGTGAATATAAACTAACAAGATAAGTAGATTTATCCATTCACTTTAATCTCCATGTGTAATTCAGTACCTTCATAATTGCTGTAATCTTCCTTCCACTGTTTACAAATCACCCAATTAATTAACTCATGGAAGAAAAATGCACATTCAAAATAAAAATAATTGTATACTCACTTTATAAAAATCACCACTGCTGTCTTTGCTTAACACTAGCAGTGGAAATGTAAGTGGCTTACTCTACAAACCTTGGTGCTGGCAATACATAGGCAAACCGTGGGGAGATGCTCTAGGTACATTCCTCCTTTCTTGTTCCCTTTCCCCTTTTCCCCACTTTATTGCATAATATATTCCTCTATCCAAAGCATTCTACCACAATTCTATTTGACTCCAACTTGTAATATCTCTTTTCAAAGACCCGTGTTTAACCATATCATCCTTGCTCTCTTTTTTCCCCAGAAGGAATTTGGTTTGAAATAGTTTTAGGGGTTGCTTCTTATTTTAGCTGATGAACCTCAGGACAACACACACACATACACACACACCATCTCAGATGTTTGAGAGTGGCTTTGGAATCAGACTAATGCGTCCAATAAAGAACTGTCCTGCACTGAAGTGTTTATGACTTTAGTAACTACAAATTGATTCCAGTGACACTGAGCTAATTTCTTTTGAGCTAATGAATGTATCTGCTCACCTTGTTCCCTTCTAATTGATAAGCTCCAAGTAGTGGCTACTTTTTTGGGTCAACTTTTACTGAGTTTTATTCACTTCTTTTACCTAGTCTTTTAATTAACATACTGCAAATATTTCATTAACAAATGCTTTAGTTACCATTCTGCCATTTAAATTTTTTAATTTTATTTTATTTTGCTTGAGCACACTGGTCAACCACTGAACTGCCTTTTTCCATTGTCCTGCAATGATATAAGGATTACATTTTTGTGTATATGGCTTTCATAGTTGGGATTTCAGAGCACTGACACCAGATATTTTCAGTTTGTTCTGTGGGGGAATTTCATTTGCATCTATGTTTTTAGCTATCTGTGATAACTTGTTAAATATTAAAAAGATATTTTGCTTCTATTGGAACATTTGTATACTCGCAACTATATTTCTGTAAACAGCTGCAGTCAAAAATAAAACATTGAAAGTTTTCATTTTGCAGTGGGTAACTGTCTTTTTTCCTCAAACTTTGTGAATGAATCCATATCCATGAATGTCAGTTTTGAGCAACGTGAGTATGTGGCTGAAATTATAAAATCATTTGGAAAAGGTACGAAGATACAGATCTATTTTTGAGCATTTACTTTGTGCCTAGTAGTTTTCCCGGGCAGCATACAAAGTGACTCAGTGTGGTAGCAAATCATGTAGCACAGAGGTGATTTTGATAAAAACCAAATCTCCCCAGCCCTCAGTCAAACATCCAGAGGCAATAATCTCTTTTTGTTGTTCTTCTGTCAGTTCTTTCACATACATAAATTAGTGTTTACCAATATGTGGTGTCTATATAACATATCACTAGCAGTATTCAAAATGAGACATGAGTAAACATATATGTCTATGTGCATTAGAAAAAATCTATGTCCACCTACTAGACTTTGGGCAAATATAAGTGATATTAAAAACAAATATAGATGATACATAGATATCATGAATTTGATATATAAATAACTGAAACTTCAGAAGCAGTGCTTTGAACAGTATGTTTATACCTTCTTATCACATATAGTCTGTGTCTGTTGACTCTATGAAAGTGACTGAATTCTCAGCATATGCAAATGTATACACACATGAGTTGTTTTAGGAGGCTGTATATATTTCAACAATGCTGCCATTGTTCTAAATGTGTTTAAAAGTAGTCTTTTGGCCTTAATTGACTTCCAGCAGCACTGGAAAGGAGTGATAATGAAATGAAATTCCGTAAGTATAAATATCAAAAAGGGTGGTGGATGGGTTAGATGGGTGATGGGTATTAAGGAGGGCAATTGTTAGGATGGGCACTGGGTGTTGTAAGTTAGGAATCACTGAATTCTATTCCAGAAACCAATACTGCACTGTATGTTAACGACCTAAAATTTTAATTTAAAAAAATTTTTTAAAAATAATGATAAAAAAAACCAGCCGGTGTGGGCAAAAGACTGATCTGAAGTTGAGGCTATACCGTGGCTGCCAGGAAAGCTGATGCAATCCTGGGTTACATAATTGAAGTTACAGTGTCCAGAACAAGGGAGGTGGTTGTCCGGCTTTACTCCAGGCTGGTCAGAGTACTCCTCTGTCATGTTGTAAGGAGCAAACATTCTCAGCAGCCATGGAATCGGGCCTGTAAGAGAATTGGAACATCATTTATGCCTGCTCGGGACACAACAAGGACTCTAGAAGTATAAAAGCAGCTACAGTTTCTCAACAGCAACACTTAATGGTCTTGCTGTCAAGAAGAGTTATTCATTGCCGCTCTAGTGCCCTCTTCCATGGTGCCACTGTCCCTGCTTCCGCTGAGGCAATACAGTCAGTGTAGTATTTAAAAGCATAGGCTCTTGAGTTTGCCCACCTCAGTGGAGTTCCAGGCTCCTGCACGTGCTGTTTAACCTCTGCATTCCTCCATCTCCTTACTTACAAAGTAGAAACAAAAATAAAACCCTCCTCTTAGGGTTATTGCAAGAACTAAGTAGAGGGGTGCCTGGGTGGCTCAGTCGGTTAAGTGGCTGCCTTCGGCTCGGGTCATGATCCTGGGGTCTTGGGATCGAGCCCCACGCCTGGCTCCCTGCTCAGTGGAGAGCCTGCTTCTCCCTCTCCATCTGCCTGTCTGCCTACTTGTGCTCACTCTCTATCTCTGTCAAATAAAAAAAAAAAAAATCTTTAAAAAAAAAAAGAACTAAGTAAATTAATCCATGTAAAATTACTTAGTTCCTGGCACGCAGTAAGTGCCTAATAAGTGTTACCTTGTTTTAGTATTACTAGTCCTGACACTACTTAGCTATTCTGTCCCTTGTGCACTAGATCCCATATCCTTTTGTGCTTTGTTTTTTTCAAAGACCTGTTCCTGTAATTGTCTTCTTTCTCCAGTATCAAAACCTTTTCTCTGAGTCATTCCTACTGGCATATAAATTTGCTGTAATGTCCCTTCTCTCTTAAAAAAATCAAATAACTTTCTTTGACCACACAAGTCTGTACACAAAGTTTCCACTTCCTCTCCTTCCATTCTTTATTGAACCCATTCCAATCAGGCTTTCATGAAACCACTCCCCCGAAATATCTCTTGTCAAAATTACCAGGGGCCTCCACATGACTTTATGCAAAGGTCAATTCTCAGACCTATCCTACTTGGCTTATGAGTACTATTTGACATACTCAATCACTCCCTCTTTGAAACACTCTCTTCTCTTAGCTTTCAGGACCCCACGCTCAGCTCTTCTGCTCTGCTGGGCACTTTTTTTTATTTTCATCTTCTTGACCTAACACCGGAGAGCCGTAGGTCAATCAGCAGATCTCTTCTCTTTCGCAATTTATTTCCTAGGTAATCTCATCCATGACATTGCATCATATGCTATATCTATGTTGAAGATGCCCATATGTATGCCTCTAGTCATAACTTCTCCCCTAAGTCCAGGTTCCTATTACCCTTAATAGACATCCATCTCAAACATAAAATGTCTGAAGTCAAATTTTGATTTCACCCTTCCCGACCCCAACTTCTGCCCCCAATATGCTTTCCTGATTCTTGATCATCTTAGCAAATGAGAGTCTCCATTCTTCCAGCTGCTTAAGCCAAAATACCTTCGAGTTAATTTTTATTTGACCCAGATCCAATCCTTTACCAAATACTGTTACGTCAACCTTTGAAATATATTCAACCTTATAAAAACATCCACTTCTTGACACCTCTGTTGCTCAAAGCATTTATTAACTAGATTGTCACACTTTCCCACAAGCATAAGTCGTGCTTCCATCATTGTCTTATACTTGATTCCTCACCTACCAGCCAGAATTAAACGTGAGTCATATTATACCTCTGCCCAAAACTCTCCAGCCACTCCCCATCTTTATTTTCTTACAGTGCTTGTAAGGCTCTGTGTGATCTGACCCCGGCTATGTGACCTAGCCCCCTCTTCCTTTCTCTGCTTTAGTCACACGAATGTCCTCTCTCTTCCTCACACTGCATGTTCCTGCCTTGGATATTTGCCCTCTGCCATCACCGCTGCCCAGAGTGCCTTCTCTCACGCATCTACATCTCACTCTCACTTTATCAGGTCTTTGCTCAAACGTAGCCTTATCGGGCAGATCTTTCTTGATCACCCTATATAAAACAAAACCACGCACATTCCGTCTCTGTCTTACCCTGCTCTTTCTTCTAGCACGAAGTACTTGGTTTTGTTCATTGCTGTGGTCCCAGTGCCTAGCCGAGTACCTAGCCCACTGACTGGGTAAATCGGAATACATCGGGCAAATCACAATAAATACCGCTGCCCCTCGGCATTTGTTTACTGAATTCTAGGTTTTTCTTGATTTCTGTAACACTCTTATCTGGATCTCTAAATGTCCTGTAGATTCCCTGCGAGGATCTTAATAGGTTGTTCCTTTACCATTCAATATGAAGCAGCCCTGTTGGGAGAGGTCTCAAGTCTTGAAGGCATCTGGCCATTTGTTTTTAGATTTTATTTTTAAGGAATGCTCTCCACCCAACATGGGGCTGGAACTCACAACTCTGAGATCAAGAGTTGCATGCTCCATGAGCCAGCCAGGCGCCTGGGGCCATAATTTATTATTGTATGCTCTGATCCTGTCTTCCCTAACAGATTCCACTTTTACCTGTTCCCAGTTTCAAGCAACCTTGCTTTGCCTAATAGCTCGTTTCCTTACAATGCACCACAAGAGGGCGGCCTTTCATCATATTCTACTTGAATTATGAGGACAGCGAGCCGCACTTCAATAACTGAAATTGGAAGTATGTCAGAATTGTTCAGAGTTAACGAAACTCTAGGATTACGATTTCATCCCCAAAATTGTGGGACCAAATCGCATCCAAAAGGAAGTCATCAGTTTAGCTATGATAGAGAAGAAAACCTTCCAGGGTGTTATATAGCTCAGAAGAAATAAAATACTATTTGTAGAAGGCTGTTGTTAAGTATTGGGAATAACTATTTCTTGAATTCATTCATTGCAGCAGATGTGGTGTACAGATGTGTTGGCTTATTTCTGCAGACATTAAATTAGAAGACTGAGATAAAGAAGAGACTTTTATTATCTTCACTTGAAGGTATCTGCAGGTATTGTATACAAACAACAAAAGTTGAAGAGTAACACATTAGGCATATTATTAGTCACTGTGCAGTAATTAAAGCCAGTATCATAAACAAGCACAGATTAGTAACTACCAAACAAGTCCCTTGGGTCAGACAGATTCAGTCATTTCTTTCTCTGAGCAATTCCCTTCTGCTATAAGCCACAGAGAGGTAATTAAAAGAAAAATGTATCATTGAAGAGTTGGATGCTGTCTCGCCAGATTTAGCCCTAAAAATTTGTCCCTAACAAGAGGAATTAAATTGTGTAGAGGACCTTAAAGATTATTGTCTGGAATGTTTCTACTTCTTTCCCTGCTTTATATCCTAAGTGGCCTCCTGAGCCTAATCAGATTTTGCCATGATAGCAATCATAAGAATCAGTTATAATTAATAAAACTATCCAAAAATATACGAACAGAGTCTATTCTGTCTCCTAGTCATTCCTTGTGGAAAAAGAAAAACACACATCTTAAAAAAACACAAATCTTAAAGACTAAAGCAAGTCAAGGAAGTCTGAAAAAGAAACCTCGATTTGGCTACATTTTAGAAGGAAACCTAGTCTTGTGAGTCTCATTTTCTGGCTTTGATCTGGTTGTCAGTTGGGATGGACTTGCCCAGATGATGGCCCACAGAAAGGCCAAATTTCTTGTTTTCCCACTCATTCTGCACTTCCTTTTTCATTAAGAATCCTGCCTGGAAGCTTAAGTCAAAGAGGCTACTTGGAGCAAAATACAGTGGAGTCTCATCCCAGATATTCTCCAGGCGTTTCTTCCATCCTTCCAAGATCTGAATTCGGGCCTCCATAGGAGTGTGCCCAATGCTATATGTCAGTTGAGGTTCCAAGACTTGGAAGCCACAGAAATGCAGAGTGCCACTCTGGGGATACACAAAAGCACAGAGATGAGTCACAGAACAAACCCTACACAGCTTGTACCATATACAAACAGCCAAAGTTAATCTAGGTTTTCTAAAAAGACACTCCGATATGGGGGGGCCTGAGGCCTCCCGCCGGAGAATCAATTCATAGCTATTTTCTCTCACCTGCTCTCTATTCGTAGCTGTTACCTATTTTAGCCTATTCAGCTGAGCTCTTTTTTAAATGAATAAAACCTTGAAACCCTGCCAGCCTTGGGATCCTCTGCCAAAAATGCCGGAAGCTCTATTACATAAGGGAGTTTCAGCCTCTTGGCAGCCGACTCTTGCCAAGGCATGCGGATGTGCCTTTCTCATGCCTCTCCGTTTAACCAGAGGAGTCTCAAGAAATGATTCTTAAAATTTATTCTCCAGTATTAGTTGTCCGCTCTTAAAGGAGGCCACCTCATTTGCTCTTCTCTCCAACCCTCTACCTTAGAAGAGATTATCTTGATAGTCCAGTGGCCAGCTCCCAAATAGCCTCCCTCAGACACTACACTCTCGTTAGCTGGACTAAATCATTTCTTACGATTTTCTAATCGCTTGTGAGGCCGTAGCAGCAACTTGGAGAAGGAACTCCAGGAAGCTTGGAGAGAGGTATCGGTCATCCGAAGAGGACCGGGGCACATGGCTATACAAATCTAGGGGTTACCTGCGCTAGCCCTTGGTTAGGAGGCGGCCAGGTTTGCACGTGGGCATACTCGGGTTATCCTTGCAGCGCAGGCGCCGGGGAAGACGAGCCCTAAAAGGGAGCTCCCTGGAGTTGGGAATTATTACGTGGCTCTCATCCTCACACCCCAGGTCTGTTTACAGCTGCGATCTTGAGGATCTGGACCCCACAGAAAGCCCGTTTGATTAACCGCCCGCTCCCCGAAGAGTCATTGAAAACAAGTAACCTGAATTGGCCAGAGAAGGATATTCATGTCTCCGTGGATACCCTGCAGGGAATACATGGAGCCACTGCCACCAGTGGTGACGGAAAGCACGGTCTTCTTCTCCTGTAAAAGGCAAGTCGTCGTCACCCTCCACCTCTCCGCGGTGATGGGAAGTTAACCAAACAGCCCCAGGGAGAGGCACGCACAAGCGCGCCCACCTGCCGCTGACGTCACTTCCGTCACTTCCGTCACTTCCGCTCGGGCCCCTCTAAGCCGCTCAGTGGGACTCCGGAAGTCACACCCAGGGCGACGGGGCACCGCTGGTGGCAAACCAGGGGACTACAAGACCGGTGTGCGACCGCTGCTGCCTAAGCGGGGCTCTGTCGCTTCTACCCGAATCCCCACAGGGCTACGCGCGTATCCAGGAGGCCTCAAAATGTTTCTTGTGGAGGAGGTGGGTCTCTAAAAAACTAAGATAGAATTTCTTTTTTTTCTAATTTTTATTATGGAAAATGTCAAACATACATAGAGAAAATAGTATAATATAGACGCTTCCACCACTACCCCGCCCCCCCCCGCTTCAACGCTCAGTATTCGCTTTAGCTCCTACCCTTGCCCCTTAGGTTCCTGGGCTATTTTAAAGCAAGTCCTAAAGTCATATCTAAATATCTACTAAAACCTTTATTATCCATCTCTCCCAGGAGCCTGACCTGAGTACCTAATTGTGTTCAAAACTCTGCCTCAGGACAGAATCTACCCAGAATCTAGCTGATAGGGAAAAAGCAGAACCATCCACCTACCTGGAAAGGTCCCTTGTCATACATGGCAGCATACGAATAAGCAAACTCCCCTATGAGCACTCGCTCGAACCAGCCTTTCAGGATGGCAGGGACTCCAAACCACTGCAGCGGGAACTGTGGGGCAGAGGGACAGAGAGGTCAGATCGGGAGCACCGCCAGCCCAGAGGGTGGCTCAGGTGCTTAGCAGCTGCCTGGGACGTCACAGAAGGGCAGACCTTTCTTGGGGCCCTTGTCATTTCTCCTGGAGGAGTTAGCACATTAAAATTACTGTCCTTGGTCAGTCAACTTGACACTCCTGTTTCTGCCTAAAGAAACTGCTACCGGTAGGTCTGAAGAGAGCCACATGCAATTAAGATTTGTTTCTCTGAGGGGCGCCTGGGTGGCTCAGTTGGTTAAGCATCCAACCCTTGATTTCAGCTCAGGCCATGATCTCAGGGTCGTGAGATCAAACCCTGCATCGGGCTCCACCCTCAGCAGGGCATCAGCTTGAGATTCTCTCCCTCTCCGCCTGCCCCTCCCCCCCAACTCTCTCTCTCAGATAAACAAATCTTTAAAAACAATAAAAGGTTTGTTTCTTTGAAATCACATTTAGCGGCAAAGTGTAAACAGCAAGGATTGCAAAGTTTGTTTCAATGTGTGACGCCTAAATCAATATTTTCTGAAGAGCTCACTTCAGTAGGAGTGGTATCAACAAATGAAACAGGGACCTTGTGTTCACGGATGTAAAATCCTATCATTTAGAATAAACAGCGCATGAGGATGAACTCATGCGGGCAAACAAATGACCCGTGTGACTAAGGTTTATCAGGGAATTCCCATGAGAAAGTGTCGTGGGGTCTCTTGTCCTGATAAAAGCAGAACAGGGACTATACTAGTATTTCTTCTTCTCCCTGACTTAGGATTTAAAGACAATGACAAATGGAATACGCCCACATGAGAAAAATTAGGACAGAGAAGGAATTTGGAGGACTTGATATCTTTCTCCGATATTTGAATGGTTATTGACCTATAGGAGAGGGGGAAAGGGGCAGGGTTTTCGAACAGAAGGAACACGAGCTTGAAAACAAGATTGTCTTCTCACCCTGATTCTGCCATTGACGTGATGCAAGACCTCTGCCCCATAAGCCCCTTACTTTCCCTAAGTCTCATGTGCCTTAGCTGTGGAAAGAGGGGCTTGAGTAATCTCTAGAGGCTTCTTATCTTTATGACCCTGCAACTGTGAGGGGCCAGATCGCAGCTTTTAAGAGAAATGTGTAGGTTGTTTAGACAAGTAGATTTGGTCCCTGTGAGGGTCCTGCAGTCAGAGCTGAAAATAGGATTGCTCGGCTTGCAGGATATTAAGAGTTTATTCTTCCTCTGGTTGTTCTTGGAGAAGTGAGGGAAGTAAGCAGGGGGCTAGCCCACATGGCACCTCGGTATGAATCAAAATGCTCCTCCTCAGGACACTTAATTTGCATGTTGAAAGACTATCATGGGGCGCCTGGGTGGCTCAGTCGTTAAGCGTCTGCCTTCGGCTCAGGTCATGGTCCCAGGGTCCTGGGATGGAGCCCCGCGTCGGGCTCCCTGCTCCGCGGGGAGCCTGCTTCTCCCTCTCCCACTCCCCCTGCTTGTGTTCCCTCTCTCGCTCTGTCTCTATCAAAATAAATAAATTCTTTAAAAAAAGAAAGAAAGAAAAAGAAAGACTATCATACATAGTACACTGATTCTTCTATAGTAAGACTTTTCCTGTCATCCTTTGGTAACATGTTATAGTAAGTCTACAAATCTGCAGTGTATACATTGCCCTTTGATGTTGCTATTTCACAGTGCACAACCTGCACAGCTGTACTGATAGTAAATTAAACTTAGGCATCGTATAGAAGCTAAATTAAAAGACCACCAGGGTCTGTTCCAGTTCTAAAATATGAGATTCAGACTTGAAAGCTGCTCCTGCCGCTGCCTTGGCTGCACGAGGATAAACCGCAGCAGAAAACTCGCTCCAAGAAGGCGTCCTATGGGGCGCTGGCTAATGGCTTGTGGCTTTGATCTGCAGCAGCAGGCCTGAGGGTCGAATAAAAAACCTAAAAGTTTAGATTCTTTGCAGCTGATTGAATAATTGCAAAAACCACAGCTGGCGTCACCCTCCTTGTGCAGTTTCCAGGGTCCTAGACATCCCACGTTCAGTATCAAAAAGCTGGTGAGAACCGGGAGAAGCAAAGTCACTGAGTCCAGGTTGGCATTTTCGGGAAAGAGACCTGGCCAGAAGCATATGCACGTCCAGGACTGCCTGCCTAGCGGGGACACAGCTTCCAGGAGAGGAAAGGCCCCACTCTGCGGCCGGAACACATTAAGCAGGGCCACGGGCCCTTCAGCTGGGTGGCTCTAACTGCAGAGGTCAGGCTCCCACGCTTCACTCCACAGACCATTCGGGGTGCTGAGGCAGAGAAGGGGGGCTAACGGCAAACTATGAGAGATCCCACAAGGAATCACTCACGGAAGAAAAGCTCCAGGCTCACGTGTCGTCTTTGTAGTCCCCTATTTTCAAAGAGTAGTACGGCCAGGGGCACCGGGTCTATAAATCTGAGTAAGGGTGCACCTTTGAAGTCATCACCCTTCTTTACAGAGAATGCGCTCGAGTGGGTAACTGACTTTTCTGAGATCACATAGCTGATTAGGGGACCGGGCTCGGGCAGTGAGAACTCAAGGGTCCTGACACCCCTTCTGATGTCCGACCACACCTGAAAAATCACAAGGTCTGCGGCTTCTAGCTTCTTTTGTTCAGCCACAATATCCGGGCTCAGACGGCCTTCTTTATAAGCTAGCATAGACTCCACGGAATACTGGAAGGTCCCAGGGTCCTTCAGTGGGCCTGCCGAGAGGAAAAGGACAGGTTGAAGCTGGAGGGGCCAAGGATGCGCCAGAGAACCCACCGGTGAGACGTGCCACAGAGACCTCATTAAGGAGGGGAGCTGCTCCTACCTGTGATGTCCTTTCTGGAGATGACAGGATTGAAGTTCATGGCGTAGAGGTCTGACACGGTGACCTCCCATCCTTTCCCCTTCAAGGCCTCTACTGCTGCCTCCTTCATGGCATAGTTGAAGGATGTCTTCTCTGGATGGGCCAGGACGATCAGTACTCTTCTAGCTACTCAGGCACACACAAGGCAGACGGAGAAAAGCAGTTACCACGCAGCAAAGCTTCAGCTCCAGGGCGGCCACGCCAGGATCCACAATGCAAGAGTCGACTTCAGGGGTGCCTGGCTGGCTCAGCTGGAAAAGCACGTGACTCTCGATTTCGGGGTTGTGAGTTCAAGCCTCACGGTGGGCATAGAGATTACTAAATAAATAAATAAACTTAAAAAAAAAAAGGAGAGTCGGCTTTGTTAGGCATTGGGGGATGCGCTCCCCCCACTGAGGCCAGAAACATATTTTCTCCTTAAAAGTACCCACAAATAAAGGAGGCATCCTAACTAATTTTGTTGGCATATTTAATTGGCCATCTGCATGAAAATGGAATTATCCCCTTAGACAACTAATACAAGGTGTTAGGAGTCAGGACAGTGGTTCCCCTTGTCAAGGGGTACTGACTGGAAGGGCAGAGAAGGGGCTTTGGGGGTACTGGCAATGTTCTCTTTCTTGATCTGGGTACTGATCACACAAGTCTGTGACAAGTCACTTTGAATTTGTGCACTTTTCGGTGCGTCTATTGTATTCAATATGTATTTTGAGTGTTTTGTTTTGTTTTGTTTTCACTATCCCACAAACACACCACCTAGAGCAATAAATTCCTGGCAGAGTAAAGATCTAAAGGGAGAATTTGTATAACCTCAAGACAGAGAATACTTTTTAAGAAAGACTAGAGATTCAGAAACCATGAAGGAAAAGCTTGCCAGATAAAGCCACATAAAAATTAAAAAATTTGTGTGTACCAGAAGGCACCATAAACAAAGTCAAAAGACAATCAACAAGGAGATGATATCTGCAACTCTTACCACAAAGGGTTAAAATCCCAAAGAACGCCTACAAACAGACCATGCAATAGAAAAACAACTCCAGGTCATGAGCACACTAGTCACAGGAAGAAATGCCCCACCCGGCACATTAGGGAAGTGCCCTCAGGAAAAGCACATTTAAATGAAATATTATTATTTACCCATCAGATTAGCAAAGCAGCTCCGTTGGTGGAAGGTGACTCTTGATCTTGATGTTGCGATTTCAGGCCCCACATTGGATGTAGAGATTACTTATAAATAAAATCTTAAAAAAAAAAAAAAGGATTGGCAAAACAATTTAAGACAAGCAACACCGAGGGCTATGAAGATTGCAGGAAGACTGGCACCTTGCCAGTGGGACTATGACCTGCCTCCACCTTTAGGGAAAGTAAACAGGCTGAATCTCTTTAAATTTTAAAGACATATAAATCTTAGGGGCGCTGCGTGGCTCAGTTGGTTAAGCACCTGACTCTTGATCTCAGCTCAAGTCACGATCTCAGGGGTTGCCTGAGATCGAGCCCTGTGTCGGGCATGGAGTCTGCTTAGGATTCTCTCTCTCCCTCTCCACCCTCCCTCCCTGATCATTCTCTCTCTCAAAAAACAAAAACAAAAACAAAATCCCACACATAAATCTTTGATCTAGCTCTCCAACTTTGGGGAATCTGTTCTATAGACTAAAAGCATGGGGACATAAGGATACATGAACAAGGATCATCCTTGCATCCTGTATTACTCTTTTCACTGGCAAAAATGGGATACAACCTGACTATTTATGGGGAGTATCTGAATAAATTATGGTACATACATACATACTACAGACTAGTATGTTGTTAACAAGAAAGAGTTAACTATATATAGTCACCCAGAAAAAAGATATCCGTGATATATTGTTAGCTGATAAAATGAAGTAAATGTGAACCCATTTTTATAAAAGACAGAGAGGGGTGTCTGGCTGGCTCAGTTGGAGCGTGCAGCTCTAGATCTTGGAGTCGTGAGTTCGAGCCCCACACTGGGTATAGACATTACTTTAAAAAAAAAGACAAAGAAACTACATATATGTGTACATAGATTTGCAGTATATAGGTATGAGGGAAAAATAGTTTTCTTAGCTAAGTAAGAGATGGCAAGGAGGTAGAGACTGAGGGGAAGGAGTTCCTTTTTTCCTTGGACCTTTTTTGGACCTGTATTAAAAAAGTTGTTAGAACAAGCATGTTATACTCTTACAAGAACAGCATTTATTATTTTTTTTAGTTCTATTTTTTTAAAGATTTTATTTATTTAAGAGAGAGAGAGCGTGAGCATGAAGGGGGCACAGAGGGAGCGGGAGAAGCAGACTCCCCGCTGAAGAGAGAGCCCGATATGGGACTCGATCCCAGGACCCCAGGATCATGACCCGAGCCAAAGGCTGATGCCCAACCGTCTGAGCTACCCAGGCACCCCAAAGTTCTATTTATTTTAAAGTAATCTCTATACCCAACGTGGGGCTCGAACTCACGACCCTGAGACCCAGAATCCCGTGCTCCTCCGACTGAGCCAGCCAGGTGCCCTTTTTCTTCTTTATTTTAACTGAAGTATATTTGACACACAATGTTACTTTAGTTTCAGGTGAACACCACAGTGATTCCACACGTCTGTACATTAGGTCACGCTCCCCCCAAGTGTAGCTACCACCTGCCATACCACACAACACCATTACAACACTGTTGATCATGTTCCCTGTGCTGTACGTTTTACCCCCGTGACTTATTCCTTCCATAACTGGAAGCCCATATCTCCCACTCCCCTTCAACCACTTCGCCCCTTTGCCCATACCACTCCCCTCTGGCAAAGTCGCTTTGTTTTTTTGTATTTATGGGTCTATGTCTTTTTGTTTGTTTGTTCATTGTTTGGGTTTTTAGATTCTACATTACAAGTGAAATACTATTTGCCTTTCTCTGCCAGAACAGCATTAATGGGTGCTTACTCTGTGCCAGGCACTGCTCAGAGTACTTTGCATTCTTTTGCAGTTGTCATGGCAACGCTGAGATGGATACAGTGAGTATCCCCATATTATGGATGAGAACACTGAGGCACAGAAAAGTTAGGCTAGCTTGGGCGCCTGGGTGGCTCAGTTGGTTAAGCGACTGCCTTCGGCTCAGGTCATGATCCTGGAGTCCCAGGATCGAGTCCCAGGATCGAGTCCCAGGATCAAGTCCCGCATCGGGCTCCCTGCTCGGCAGGGAGTCTGCTTCTCCCTCTGACCCTCCCCCCTCTTGTGCTCTCTCTCCCATTCTCTCTCTCTCAAATGAATAAATAAAATCTTTAAAAAAAAATTTTAAATAAAAAAAAAAGTTAAGCAAGTTACCCAAGTTTACATAGTAAGTGGTGAAACTGGAATAATTTTAAAATATGTAGAAATAGGGGCGCCTGGCTGGCTCAGTCAGAGGAGTGTGGGGCTTCGTGATCTCATAGCTGTGAGTTTAAGTCCCACACTGGGTGTAGAGAGTACTAAAAAAATAAAATAAAATAGGGCGGCTGGGTGGCTCAGTTGGTTAAGCGACTGCCTTCGGCTCAGGTCATGATCCTGGAGTCCCTGGATCGAGTCCCACGTTTGGCTCCCTGCTCAGCAGGGAGTCTGCTTCTCCCTGTGATCCTCCCCCTTCTCATGCTTTCTCTCTCTCATTCTCTCTTTCAAATAAATAAATAAAATCTTTAAAAATAAAAAAATAAAATAAATAAAATATACATATATATGTATATATAGAGAGAGAGATTGAGAGAGAGAGATAAATCCACACAACCATGTGCAGGCAGCAGGGGGGGAGGGACCAGAGAATGGCAGAGAGTGGTGTATCCCACCACCCCTGCTCCTGGTAATTGGCATCACTACGTCGTTTGTTACTACTCCTAACAGTTGTGTCCACGGGTGGAGCTCCAGTGGGAGCAGCTGCTTCGGGTTAAATTCAGCCAGGTGTCTGCTTCCCGCCCCAGCCTGCCCGAGAGGAGCGTTGCCGAACTTGCACGAGGCGCTTCAGGCTCTGTAAACTCAGAGGCGGTGGAATCTAAGTTTGATAAGGGATTTAAATGCTATGAAAGTGATTTATCTGCTTTGGACAGCCAGGGAAAAGGGAAAGGAGCTCCTGAAGCTGCCTCAACAAATTCCTACCCCCGTTTTTCTTTTTATCAACTCCAGGACTTCCCACTCTCAGGAGAAATGTGAGTATATTAAGTTCTGATGAGCATTTTCTCTGTGACTTACCTTTGCATTAGTTATCTCAATGTTTACTGAATACTGCTTTGTCAGTTTTTATTCTCTTGGCTTCCTACCTATATATAGATATAAAGGTTGTTTTTTTTTTCTTATCAGTGTTAACAAGCATTTCCTAAGTAGTAAAATATAAAGGCACTTCACCTAAAATGAGAAAATCAGGATATCTGTCGCTTGCTTTCAAGGAGCTCATCAGCTCCTAGCTAGAGGATGCATGATGCCCTCAAACATAAGCCATGTGAGCCAAGACACAAACAGGAAGGACGTATTTGCAAGAAATATAACTAACAAAGTTCAGTATCTGGAATATATTGATTCCTGGAAACAAGGCAGTAGGAAAATGGTCAAGGGTTGTGCACACACAACAGAACATTCATTTGCAGTCAACAGAGCAGGCTTGCTGCTTTGCCCGAGGGAAAGGGTAAAGGGGAGATTCACTACCCAACACACCACCAAGTCACTCGTCACCAGGTCCTTCTTCATGGACAAACCCGCAGTCTTTGAACTTGAAGGGTTCAGTGGCCCTTCCTGACATTTAACTACACGGCAAGTTTGATTTTCTCAGGATTTACCCTGAGAAAGGCAGTAAGACACGCAGAGAAAAAAACTAACAGTGTTAGCCTGACAGGGGAGGCAGGGGACAAAATACCTGAGGAAAACCGTCCACTTCAGGGCTGGCCAATGAGGAACAGCTTCAGGCGGCGCTGCCACTGAAGAAGAGGTTTGAAAGTCCGATGGGGTTATCATCAGTCCTTCTAATTAAACATTCATTTCTGCTTGCCAGGCACATCACTGACCTCACAGAAGCCACTGTATGTCCCACAGCCGAGCCTGCCCTTGATAATGCAGCTCTCTTCAGATTTCAGTCCACCCCTACGTGAAATATGCTCCCTGTTCATCCGCCCTTCTCTGTGTCCTGAAATCTGGTGTATCCACCCCCAGCCAACTTCTTCTCTCCCTGTGCACTGCTCATGTTCTCGCTAACCCATCCTCTGAGCCTCTCCATTGGGCTTGAGTGAGCACCTCCTACCCACCAGGCACTGCTCTAGGCATTTGGGATACACCAGTGTGCAAAAACACACAATTTTTTTTTTCCATAGACATACATTCTGGTGACCAAAGCATCCCGACTGTTTTGGGGGACCTGACCTCTGTCCTTATCTAAGGCTCCAATGTTCCTATGATTCTCTGCCTTCAAACTCAGGCCAATCTGAAACCAAGTTTTCACGAATATTCCAGACCGCACAGTACTCTGTTAAGCAGCAGTTTCATTTAAGACCAACATAGAACTTAATGACACGGGGACATCTGGGTGGCTCAGTTGGTTAAGCGTCTGCCTTTGGCTCAGGTCATGATCCCGGGGTCTTGGGATCGAGCCCCACGTCTGGGCTCCTTGCTCAGCGGGAAGGCTGCTTCTCCCTCTGCCGCTCCCCCTACTTGTGCTCACTGTCTCTCTCTGTCAAAATAAATAATTAAAACCTTTAAAAACTTTTTTTAAAAAGAATTTAATGACAGAAAAAGATAAAGCTGGCAGAGAGAGAGAAAGGGGTCGTGGCACCTTGTTTTAATGTAAAGCACATCTAGATGTCTTTACCAGTAACAGCTATATTACCCACGTGATCATTCTGGCAGGAAGAATAAGCAATCAAGGAAAACCTATCACAAATAGAATAAGGGCAGGCCCTCCTATCAGTTTTGCGCATTCTGTTTCTACTAGTGCATTCACATTCTGCTAGTGAGAGGCACCTTGTGGTTGCAAACAAATGCTTTGGATGCACAGAATATTCTGTAAGATTGGAAAATCAGGAACTAGCTCTTGCCCTCTACTAGAGGAGTGCCAGTGCCCTCAGGACAGCTAAGAATGAAGTAGAGAGAACCCGCCCCTAAGATGCAGGCGGGAAGCCTGGTCAGCTGCCCTGCGGTCTCTCCCAGATGCTTCTCCTCTAGGTTTCTAGAAACTCTGGGTGGGCTGCAGCCTGTTTCACAGAGATTCTAACTCTAGTTTGTCAACTGCAACAGCAGCTCATCCCTCCCTTAACTTTTGGCAAGATGAGATTGTCTGCATGTGTGTTTTCAGAAAAAGGAACTAGGTTCAGAGGGAAGGAAATTGAAAAAAGGTAGAATTCTGTCCCAGTTGAGGAAATGGCTTTGTAAATGGTAGCACTGTCCCATCTGGGAATAAGGCTCTCTGGGAAAGAGCTCCCTGCGCCTGCAGGCCTTGCAGCTGGGGTGTCTTAGAGGCCATGCGTGCATCAGATAAACTTGTGACCCCTCAGGTGCCCTGGGGTGGATGGTGGAGAGGGGAGGCTCTGTCACTCCAAGTGGAACAGGGATCGGGTTTGCCCGATCCAAGGGTCACAGTCAAAACTGTCTCCTGGCCAGGCAGCCTGGGGCTGGTCTCTGTCAAACTAAAGGGAACAACTTCCCCAGCTCCAGTCATCACCGGATCTTTTAATTTCCCTCCAAAAGCAGATAATTCACCTTTTTAAACGAAATCACCTATCTTTATTGTAAATACTAGCAACTTATACCAAAATGTTTTAAATTCTATAAGGCCAAAGAAGTTATGCCAGTGGGCCAGATCTGGCCTTGGACGACCGGTTTCCGACCTATTTTGGAGGCAGTTTTTTTGCTACCGAGGTCAAGTCTCTTTCAAACCCCCACCCCGGTTCGTGGGGCTGGGATAGAAACAGGAGCTCTCCTTCCCGCAGTGTCTGGTCAAGGGCTCCTCCCGGGATCCTAATGCCTTTGCTTTTTCTGTTTTGAGTCACGGAGAAAAACTGAGAGCTAAGCCCCCCCGGGGCTCCCGCAGACAAACGAGGGCTGGGGGCGCCTCTGCTGGGGGGCTGAGGCGGTGGGGGTTCCTGCTCTGGAGCGCGGCGGCGCGGCACTCACCAGCCAGGCCTCCGGCGGTGCGTTGATTGGCTGTGCTGCTGGTTGTCAGGGCGACCCTGGCCGAGGCAGAGTCCTCGCGGGGGTGGGGGACACGGCCGTCGGGCAGAGGCTGGGGTCCGGCGTGCCGCCTGCAGAGCGCCCGCCACTTTATAGCTCCCCGAGCCCAGCCCCCGGAGCGGGGGCCCGCCGGGGCGGAGCCGGCCGCTGGGACCCTGGGGCGCAGGGCGGGGCGCGCCGGGGCTGCGGTTCTGGGAGGGAAGCGGAGTCTGGGAGCTGGAGTAGGGACCCCCGACGTGGAAGAAGGGGGCGCTGAGGACGCAGGGGGCGGGGGAGGCGGGCGCGGCTAGAGGGTCTGGGTGCGGGTGCGAGGCATGCCCATCTGGACTCTGTCCAGAAACCACCTGGGGCCAGCAGGGGGAAATCTCCGGGGGAGTCCCGGCGCACCCTGGCGCCTCTCCCAGCCTCGGGACAGCGCCTTCGCACGGAATGGGGCAGACCCGGAGGAGGGTGTACAGGGTTGTGGTCCTTAAGCCTCAGATTCGCTGAGTCACTGTGACTCGGAGGTAGCCGGCCTGTTCCAGGGAAAGGGAATTCGTTTCTTCCTTGGCAAGGTTCAGATTCGGCCCTCGGGGGTCCCGGAGGATGCATTTCCCTTGGTGCCGGGAATCGAATTGGTTTTGTCCCCCAGGAGCTAGTCCAACCCTGGGGCAACTGAACAGAGCGAAGGGAAAAGTTCTAAATCTCTACCAAGTGAAAGTTGAAGTCTTCATCCTACAGGATTTATTGTGCTTGTTTTAGTGTGCTTTGCAGATTCTGCATTTTTTTTTTTAACTATAAATTGAAAGTTTGTGGCATCCTCGCATTGAACAAATCTGGCACCCTTTTTCCAACAGCATTTGCTCATTTTCTGTCTGTGTCACATTTTGGTAATTCTTGGAAAATTCAGACCTTTTCATTATATTTGGTGTGGTGATCTGTGATCAGGGAGGATAACTCACTGAAAGCTCAGATGATAAGCATTTTTTAACAATGAAGTATTTTTAAATTAAGGTATGTACATTGTTAGACATAATGCTATTGCACACTTAATAGACTATGGGGTAAACATAATTTTTTTTTAAGATTTCATTTATTTATTTGAAAGAGAGCAAGAGAGAGAGAGCACGCAAGTGGGCTAAAGGGCAGAGGGAGAAGCAGACTCCCCGCTGAGCAAGGAGCCCGGTGTGGGGATTGATCCCGGGACTCCAGGATCATTGCCTGAGCCAAAGGCAGCTGCTTAACCGACTGAGCCACCCATAAAATTTTTATATGCACGGGGAAACCAAAACATTCATGTGACTTGCTTTGTTGCGGTTCCCTGCAACCAAACCTACAATATCTCAGAGGTACGCCTTTGCTCTCAAAGGGAAGGCAAAAGAAATAGAACTTGAAAGTTAAGAAAAATTAGAAAAGAAAATTCAGAGGGAAGGGAGATGGGAGGTGCACCTTTGCAAAATCTTTTTTTTTTTTTTTTAAAGATTTTATTTATTTATTTGACAGAGAGAGACACAGCGAGAGAGGGAACACAAGCAGGGGGAGTGGGAGAGGGAGAAGCAGGCTCCCCGCAGAGCAGGGAGCCCGATGTGGGACTTGATCCCAGGACCCTGGGATCATGACCTGAGCCGAAGGCAGTTGCTCAACCGACTGAGCCACCCAGGCGCCCACCTTTGCAAAATCTAAGGGTGTGCTAAAAAACGCAGTAATCAAGGTAAATAACTATTTTTTAAGTCTGGTGTTTTTTTTTTTTTAAGATTTTATTTTTTAAGTAATTTGTATACCCAACATGGGGCATGAACTCATGACCCCAAGATGGAGAGTTGAGCGTGTGCCACCGACTGGGGCAGTCGGGCACCCTGATAAATAACTCTTTAATGCAATGTTTTTTTGAAAATCAATTTGCAGAAAAGAAAGTCATGATAGACAAAATATAAAAATTGTAAATAAAGATTAGTAACAGCACCAAGCCAAGCCATGTTGAGCCTAGAGAAAAATGAGGTTTCACTTAACACTGATTCATTCTTTGTTTTGGTAAAAAATAAAATTCAACTGAGTACATTTGGAGGGTCTCACTGGTTTTATTTAATGATTCATGAATCAGGCAGCATCCAGTCTAGAGGGTAGAATGGGGGTCTGAGGAGCTGTACAAAATGAAAGACTTCTATAGGCAGAAAGGAGTGGAAACAAGGAAGTTACACTTTGCAAAAAGGGGATGGGGTTTTTTTTTTTTTTTGAGGTTACTTTCTTTTAGGGGATGGTGGGGGTCTGTCAGGTAGATTACCTAAGTAGTGCTGATCAGGCCATTCCGGACTTATTTCAGATTCCAGTTCAGGGTGAGCTGATTCTGTTTGGTGACATGCGGCTAAGCGTAAGTGATATTCTAATCTTAGGGAGATCATTTGCTTGGTAGTGGATGGCCAAAAATATGCATTTAAAGATTTGAGAGAATACAGCACAATGAGGAGACTATGGTTATTAAAAGCAAGATAATGCCCAATGTCCGGAGTGCACTTATGAGTCATGGTCCCCAAGACCCAAGCCAATCAGAATCAAATAGGTCAAAGTAAGACCCAATTGAAGGAGTCACTTTTTAAAGCCAGCTGGCTTACTCAGTGATCTTACGCAGCTGCCGAGTCTCAACTTGGCCAGAAGTGTGAGCCCAAGTGTAGCAAGTGGTGGTGGCCACTGAGCAAAAACCTCTTGCTCAGCTAAAAGATCATCAAGGGCTCTCCTCTTATCAGGAACAACACTGGCCAGAGATTAGGGATATTTATTGGGCAGGTAATGCTTTAGCCGCAGATTCTGCAGTATCTTCAAGAGTTAAGGAGAAATTCCGAGCATAGCCTCCGTGGCACTTACCTTAACCAGGACAGTACGGATCCACCACAGGAAATGAATTTTGAATCTGAATAACTCTTGGTAATTCCCATTTGAATCTGTGACTAGGGACTGGAAAGGTGGCAGTCAGTAAAACTGAAGGGTCTCTAGACTACACAGGTGGTTTATTCTGGTTACCCTTGCCTTGTGTCCCTTTCTTTGAACAGAGACACAGTTTCCCCTGGTTTGGGGTTGTTAACCAGAGTCCGGGAAGAGACCCCCAGGATGGAAAGTGGCTGAGTTTGTTTCATAGAAACTGAGACATTGGGAATCAGGGAGAAGTTTGGGACAGGCAAATGATCTACCAGATCACCAGCATGGTGGCAAATCTAACAGTTACTTGGAGGTTGCATTACCCCCCCCCCCCACCTTGCAGTGGCCTAAACTAGGAGAATAATGGCATTATGTTTCCAGGTCAGGGAAAGGCAAAAGATGAACAAAAGAATCCTCAAGACCTTTGTGGTGTAAGAATGAGGAAAAGGATGGTCAAGAGGAAAGGAGGAACAGAAACCATGTCAGAGCAATGTTCATTACTTCTCTTTCTCCTCAATTTGATTTTTCTTTTTTTCTTTTTCTTTTTGAGGTCTCTGACCTTTGCCTAGGGCCAGATAGCTGTCAGATGTGTGCCCCAGGTTTGACACTTTGCAATTGGGCGGCAGGGTCAGTGGTCAACTTGGTAGGGTCCTTTCTGTGAATCTTTATTTTGCAAAAGCATCAGAGTGAAAACAGGAACTGTTTGTAAATGACAAAAGACTTTAAAAAGTCCATGGTTAAAGATCTGATGAGAGTTCATTATAATAGAATTGACAAGGACATGGGGTTATTCCTGTGATACCCGATATTTTAAGATCATAACTGGAATTATGACTGATAAGATTGTTCTAGGACATAACAGATTTCTAGGAATTTCCTATAATCTCTATAACCTCTATATAAATAAGCATCTGTACAAATGCCACCTAAGAAGAATTAGCCTTGCTTCTAACTTGATAATGCTTGCCATGTAATTTAACATACCAAAGAAACCTAATTGTTTTCACGTCTTCCTTGGTGAGAGATAAGTCCTTTAGATTTTCCAGGAAACTACTGATAAACCTCAAAGTTATTTTGAGGTCAAAATACCCCATTTAGAATTTGATTTGGAGAAAATGTCAAACAGTTTGAATATTGGATTAAATAGGATACAGATCAGGGACGTCTGGGTGGCTCAGTCAGTTAAGTTTCCGACTCTTGACTTCAGCTCAGGTCGTGATCTCAGGGTCCTGGGTTTGAGCCTCTTGTCAGGCTCTGCGATGAGCGTGGAGCCTGCTTGAGATTCTTTCTCTCCCTCTCCCCTGGCTTGCATTTGCTCTCTATCAAATAAATGAATGAATGAATGATAATTATGAAATAAGACAGAATTATCTACTTAACCAAAGTGACAATAGATGTTAAAGGCAAGTACAGAAGTTTAGTTGTGAAAGAAACTTAGCTCTGAGAAGCCTAGGTTTTCTTAAGTAATCAAAGACCTGATAAAAACAGTGTAAAATATTTTGGTAAGACCCAAAATCTTTGCTGTCTAGGCAAATTACCTAACAGGTAAGGAAACTTTTATAATAACTTAAAAAAGCAGACCAGAAATCTAAGAAAACCTGTCCTTTTCAGAGAGAGAAAACCAAATCTAATTTTGTACCAGTGTACTT
Organism: Mirounga angustirostris; assembly: GCF_029215605.1. Taxonomy (NCBI): domain Eukaryota; kingdom Metazoa; phylum Chordata; class Mammalia; order Carnivora; family Phocidae; genus Mirounga; species Mirounga angustirostris. The sequence goes on along the minus strand of NW_026991724.1, from coordinate 16,511,441 downwards.
CTCATATTAAAACTCATTAAAGGGGGCACCTGGGTGACTCAGTAGTTTAAGCATCTGCCTTCAGCTCAGGTCATGATCCCGGGGTCCTGGGATTGAGCCCCACGTTGGGCTCCCTGCTCACCAGGGAGCCTGCTTCTCCCTTTCCCTCTGTCTGCTTCTCCCCCTGCTTGTACTCTCTGTCAAATGAATAAATAAAATTTGTATAAATAAACTCATTAAAGGGGTCCCTGGGTGGCTCAGTCAGTTAAGCGTCTGCCTTCAGCTCAGGTTACGATCCCAGGGTCCTGGGATGGAGCCCCACATTGGGCTCCCTGCTCCGTGGGGTCTGCTTCTCCCTTTGCCCCTCCCCCTGCTCATGTGTTCTCTCTCAAATAAATAAATAAATAAATAAATCTCATTTCAAAACAAAACAAAACACCCTTAAATCCCTTCCAATCTTAGCTAGCTGGACCAAACATAGACTTCCTTTCCCATGCCTTTTTCACAAATCTTCTACAATGTTTTCTATATCCATTCAGATTTTATCCTATGTTTTATTCCCTCTTTTTCTCATTCTGGGACAACCAGTCATTTTATTTCCTTACCTAGTTTTCATACACAGTTGTTTCCTTTCACCCTTACTACTACTACTTTTTTTTCTTTTTTAAGTAAGCTCTGCACCCAACATGGGGCTTGAACTCATGACCTGGAGATCAAGAGTCACCTGCTTTGGCAACTGAGCCAGCCTGGTGCCCCAAGTTGTTTTTTTTTTTTTTTTTTTTAATTGAGATACAATTGACATCTAACATTGTATCAGTTTATGGTGTACAATGTGTTGGTTTGATACATTTTGTTTGGCGATATGATTGCTACAGTATTAGCTAATACCTTTCTCAAGTCACATATTTATCTTTTCCTTTTTGTGTTGTGAACAGTTAAGATTTAGTATCTTAGTAACTTTGAAGTTTGCAATACAGTATTGTTGACTTTAGTCACCATGTTGTCCTTAGATTTCCAGAACTTATTTATCTTCTACTTATAAGTTTGTACCCTTAAATAACATCTCCCCAACTCCCCACCCCCAACCCCTGCTAACCACCATTCTACTCTGGTTTTTACAAGTTCATTTTTTTTTAGATTCCACACAGAAGTGATATCATATAGTATTTGTCCTTCTCTCTCGGATTTACTTTCCCTAGCATAATGCCTTCAGTGTCCGTCCAACTTGTCAAAAATGGAAGGATCTCCTTTCTCATGTCTGAATAAGACTCGGTTGTGTATGTATATCTTCTTTATCCATTCATCTGTTGACAGACGCATTGTTTCCATACCTTGGCTATTGTGAATAATGCTGCAATGAACGTGGGTGTGCAGAGATCTCTTTGAGATACTGATTTCAGTTCCTTCAGATATCTACCTGGAAGTGGGATTGCTGGATCATATGGTGGTTCAATTTTTAATTCTTTGAGGAATCACCATACTGTTTGCCATAATAGCTTTAGTAAAAGTTTCTAATTATATAAATAAATTAGAATCCTTTATTCCTAAGGAAAACTAAAAAGGAAGCAACTATGGACTGTTGGTTATACTAGCAGTCTGTGGACTGGTAGATTTATGAACACATTTTACAATTTCTAGAAGTATATTCTTCCTTACAGAAAACTTTTCAATGTGGCACAAAATGTATCTATTAATAGACCTAAATAGCTTTGGTTCATCTGTAAAAGGAAGCCAAAAGTGGATAAACTTATATTCAGTAATTAATGTTTCCATATTTTACCTTATTTATTTACTTAGAGAAAAAGAGAGAGTGTGCTCACACACAGGCAGGGGGAGGGGCAGAGGAAGAAGCAGGCTCCGCATTGAGCAAAGAGCCTGATGAGGGACTCGATCCCAGGACCCTAGGATCATGACCTGAGCTGAAGGCAGACACTTACTGATTGAGCCACCCAGGCATTCCCCGAACTAGTTTTAATGATACTTTGTGGTATGGCATATTTCTAAGTAGTGTGCTGTTTTATAGTTAATGATTTTAAGACCTTATCTATTCGCTTAATATTATGAAAGATGAGGACTAGTACTTTGATACTGCCCACCATCTTTCCTTCTTCTTTTCTTCCAGTATGGCAATATAAAAATTTTTGGCTAAATCAGTATTTAGGGTTTGTGCTATTATGACAATGAGCCAGATAGTGAATTATGATAATTTTCTTTCTTCAACTTCTTGTTTTCCTAGAGTTGATAATTGCCTCTTTTTCCTCATTAGTTTTCTACACAATGAACACTCTACTTGTTCCTAAACCTTCCATCGAAATTGTGAAAAACAGGAGTGCCGGGCTGGCTCAGTTGGTGGAAAGTGCAACTCTTGATCTGGAGATGGTGAGTTTGAGCCCCACATTGAGTATAGAGATTACTTAAAATCTTGGGTGGGGTGCCTGGGTGGCTTAGTCATTGGGCGTCTACCTTCGGCTCAGGTCATGATCCCAGGGTCCTGGGATACAGCCCGCATCAGGCTCCCTGCTCTGCAGGAAGCCTGCTTCTCCCTCTCCCACTCCCCCTGCTTGTGTTCCCTCTCTCACTGTGTCTCTCTCTGTCAAATAAATAAAATCTTAAAAAATAAAATAAAAAATAAAATAAAATCTTGGGGTGCCTGGGTGGCTCAGTTGGTTAAGCACCCGACTCTTGATTTTGGCTCCAGTCATGATCTCAGGGTCATGGGATTGAGCCCATGTCTGGCTGTCCACTCAGTGGGGACTCTGCTTACTCTCTCTGCCCCCTCCATGCTCACTCTGTAAAATAAATAAAAATAAATAAATACATAAATAAAATAAAATCTTTTTAAAAAATAAAATCTTTTAAAAAAGTAAACTCTTTAAAAAAAATTCTAAAACAGGGGCACCTGGGTGGCTCACATGGTTAAGCATCTGCCTTCAGCTTGGGTCATGATCCCAAGGTCTTGGGATAAAGCCTGTATTGGGTTACCCACTCTGCTGAGAACCTGCTTCTCTCTCCCTCTACTGTTCCCCCTGCTTGTGCTCCTTTGTGTGCTCTCTCTCTCTGTGTCAAATAAATAAATAAAATCTTAAAAAAAAAAAAGTAAAACAAAGATAAGCACAGAATGAATGCTAATTTTCACTTGGTCGAACTCATCAGGTTTACTTCTCTTCTTCTGGGTAAAGTTCTGAAGTCCTCTGTTTCAGTCTCAGCTGATGACTCTGAGGTTTGCTGTGTAGCTATCTTTCTGGGATTCTTTTTCTCCTCTCTCTTGTGCTGAAGTCCATGTATTCCTCTTTGGTTTACTCTCCTCACCACCCACCTCCCCCATTACATTTTCTAATAGTTTGCTAACAAAGGATAAATGGAAGGTAAGTTTTTTGATACATTGTATATCTGACTAGTTGTCTGCAGGATTTTATGGTGGTTGTGGAGAATCCGATATCTTCTACTTCCTGATTGTTTGGATGGAATATGCTTTTTTCTGTATAAGTACCTGAGATGTTTTTATTCTGACATTTTGTCCAGAAGAATATTACAAAGATAACCCCAGTATGACCTTATTCTATACTTTTACCTGAACTTATGTACTACTATGGAAACCATATTGTATTAATTTGTGCTTTGCTAAATGATCAGAATATGTCATGCTATACTTAACAGTGGAAAATTCTTCTAACTTTATTACCGCTTCATGTAAGAAAAGTCAACAAAATTTATTCCTTTTCCCTTGCAGAATAGGAAGTAATGATCACTAATTTACTGAAGACTTTCCATGCAGCAAGACCTGTTCTGAGTACACTTACATGTATTAACTCATGCTAATCCTCCACACGGCACTTTGAGGGAAGGGCTATTATAATTCTCATCTTTAAAATAGACTTGAGATATATAAGACATGAAACTCACCCATTTAAAGGGGAGAGTATAATGGCTTTTAATATATGTATAGAGTTTTGCAGTGGTCACAGTGATCTGATTTTAGAACATTTTCATTACTCCAGAAGGAAACCTTGAGCCCATTAGCAATCACTCTCCATTTCTCCTGCCTGTCCCCTACACTTTGGTCCTAGGCAACCACTAATCTTTCTGTTTCTAGGGAATTTGCCCATCCCAGGCATCTTATATAAATGGTATACATTATGTGGTCTTTTGTAACTGTCTTCTTTCACTTACCATAGTGTTTTCAAGGGTCATCCACATTGTAGCAGATATCAGTACTTCGTTCCTTTTTATGACTGAATAATATGCCATTGTATGGATGAACCACATTTTGTTGATCCACTCATCAGCTGATGGACATTTGGGTGGTTACCACCTTTGACTATTATGAATAATGCTACTATGAACACTGGTGTCTAAGTTTTTGCATGGACATGTGTTTCCATTTCTCTTGGGTAGGTGTCCAGGAAGAAAATTGGTGGTTACATTATGTTTAACAACTGAGAAACTGCCAAACTGTTTTCCAAGGTAGCTGCACTATTTTACATTCCTACCAGCAAAGTATGAGTGTTAGAATTTGTCCTCATCCACACTTGCTGTTGTCTGTCTCATTTATTATAGCCATCCTAGTGTGTGTGTGAGGTGGTATCTCATTGTGGTTTTGAGCTGCATTTTCCTAATGATTAGTGATATTAAACATCTTTTCATGTAATTAATTCTTGGACACTTATATATCTTCTCTGGAAAAATGTTTATTCAATTTCTTTGCACAATTTAAAATTGGGTTGTCTTTTTTATTATTGAGTAGTAAGGGTTCTTTATACAAGTTCCTTTTTTTAAAGTAAGCTCTACACCCAACATGGGACTTGAACTCACAACCCCAAGATCAAGAGTTGCACACTCTACCACCTAAGCCAGCCAGGTGCCTCCTTTATGCAAATTCCTTATCAGATACATGCTTTGCAAATACTTTCTCCCATTCTTTGAGTTGTCTTTTTATTTTCTCAGTGGTGTCTTTTAAACCATATAATGTTTTAATTTTGATGAAGTCTAACTTATGAGCCTTTAATCACTTCTGCTTTGGTGTCCTAAGAAATCATTCCCTAACCCTAGATTTATGCCTATATTTTTTTTTATCTGTGAGTTTTATAGTTTTAGCTCTTACATTTAAGTCTGTAGATCTAGTTTGCAGTAATTTCCGTGTATGATGTGAGGTAGGGAATAAAACCCCCATTTTATTTTATTTTTATTTTTTAAGATTTTATTTATTTATTTGACAGAGAGAGACACAGTGAGAGAGGGAACACAAGTAGGGGGTAGTGGGAGAGGGAGAGGCAGGCTTCCCGCTGAGCAAGGAGCCCGATGTGGGGCTGGATCCCAGGACCCTGGGATCATGACCCAAGCTGAAGGCAGACGCTTAATGACTGAGCCACCCAGGCACCCCTAAAACCCCCATTTTAGCGATAGGGAAACTGATGAACCAAGGGGTATTATGACTTGCCCATGGCTCTACAGCTAGTTAGTGTGTAGTTCAGAATTGGAACTCAGGCCCTCAGACTCCAGAGGAGCCTAGGTCCAGATGAGCTGCCAATGCTCTTCTCTTTGAGCTCTGGTTGCTTCTGTAAAAACATAGGTTTCAGCTGCATTGCCTTAAAGGTCCCTCAGCTTTAATTTGCGGTCAGTTTAAAAACTGTACACTGCCCAGGGGCTTCTCTGAGCAAGCCTGTCCCTGGAGTATGTATGTACCAGCATTGCGTGTTGACTGGAAACCATGTCCTCAAGGTCTCTCCCACATCATCAGGGAGCAGCCAGCACTCGGAGCTGTAGAAAGCTTTGTTGATGGTCTTCATTATCTAGAAACAAAAAGCAGAGGTAGAGGAGAAACCTCAGGAGTCCCCCATCCTCCTCCTGATGGAAGAACACAAACAGCCTCATTAGTCACCTGCTAAAGGCACTGCCTCCGCAAGGGTGCCTCCTTTTTGGCATAAGAAGTCCCTAAATCCCGCTTGCTGTGGATGATGGACTTGGTGCAGTAGTTTGGGGCGGCACGGGCCTGTCTGGGGACCTGGATGTCTGTTCTCCTCAGTGGTTCCCATGGCTACCAGCCATGGATCCCTGGAGGGAACAGGTCTTTGGTGTTAGGGGATTAATGATTCTTCTACTGTAAACCTCCTCCTTCTTGTCCCCCTCCCCCGATCACGATGGTATGGAACTTGCACTGTTATGCTGGACTTCTGTGTTCCTGTGTGTTCTGCTGGAACTTTGTCATGTTATATATTGTGTCAAATAGGTCATTCTCTATTAGGCTTAGACAGCTCCAGGTAAACTGAAATTTCTCTTGAAATGGTATGCATGTGTTGTGAAGAGATATTATCTGATAGAGCAAATTGAGTTCTGGCGTCACATCACAGAGTTTAAGGTATAGAAGGGACCCCATTTTCATTGCTTGATCCTTTTTATCCCACGTCCCACTAGTAACTCTTCAGCTCTGGCATAAACACCTTCGGGGCCAGGGAACTCGTTTGTAATTTCCAAGAGCAAACTATAAGAAAAGTTAGGGAAAGGTGTTCCCGGTCTCTTGATTATTTTCTCCAGACTGGTGTGAGTCATGCATTCAATTTTACAAGCATTTATTAAACATCATTCCAGAACCTGGCAATGAGCCTCACGAAGGGTGTAGAAAGAGAAACCCCACCCAGTTTCTAAGTTTGCAGACATGTGAACAGCTCATTACTACAGTGTAGTAAAGGTACACCACACCTCTGTGTCACCATGGGTCCCAGAATTACAGTCTCATCATTGTCTTAATAATGCAGAAAGGTTGCATTTATGAAAATTTACCTCCAAACACGTGAACACACACAGTGAGCTAGACACGGCATTCATTTCCACTATAGCTATCTCCCTGTCCACGTGTACTGGGTGAAAATAACCAGTAAATTTGGGGGCTAGTCTTCCAGATGTCCCAGGGTTTTGCATTTGCTGCTTGATTATGGATTACAGTGGTGCTCTTTCCCAGGGGGTGTTCTGGAAATGTCACTGACACTGCTATTAACTGTATCTTGTATTAAAGAAGATAGCAGTATAGAATTGATGCCGGCAGGCTTGATCTGGTGACCCAGAGGGGGTCCCTCAGGACTAGACAAGAGGGTCCTTGGCTTCATGCAGGATAGAAATCCGATGCGAGCCAGCAGAGCTTATTGAAGATAGAGAACACATACAGGCGTTGTGTCTGGGAGACTTGGAAAGGAAAGGAGCATGAATTTCATCTTTGTTCAGGGTCTGGGGGTTTTTAGGGAGGATTGTGGTCCAATGTACATGTGCTCTCAGGCATCCAGGAACCTGTTAGAACAAAGACGAGGGTCAGGTGTTATTCCTTGGAGTAGAGGGTCTTGGCATCGAGATATTTAGCTCCCTTGGTCTGGAATGTGCATATGATGGCTTTGTGGGATCCTTCTCAACTGGCCCTTCCTTAGATGTTATCTATTCTAAAGAAATCATTAACTCCTTGTCCCTGACAAGGAGGACATTCTGAGGCCTGTGTAAAGTGGGGTGGGGGTGCATGTCCTGGCAAGAATAGAAGCAGGAAAAGGAGGAAAAAGCAGATTTTTATGGAGTCCTTCTGTTTCCCTATCTCAGAATTATCTTATTAATTATTAACAATTAAAAGTGTCATTCAAGGTTGCCAGTAAGATTTGGGTTAAATACGAGTTTCACGTCCTAAACTAGCAATCAAAACTTTCAAGGATAACTTATATAAAAGTTCTTAAGCAAAAAAAATAAATAAAATAAAATAAAAGTTCTTAAGCTTTTAAAACTTCAAGTCCAAGGGCTTAAACACTGGAATTAACAACTTGCTATGCACACACTTACAACCTCTTTTATCCTATTGTTCCTGCTCCCAAGTTTATTTCAAACCACTTGTATGCATCTCTACAATTTGTGGTTTTGACTAATGCTATTCACCAAGTATTTCTAGCATCCTACCTTCCGGCTTTTGATTGGGATTGCATGTCTTGGTCCTACCTGATTGGGTGGGGCCACAGGACTAGCTCTGGCTTGTGACCTATGAGAAGCACATTCTGAGGTTTGCCTTACTGGGTGAGACCAGAGCCGCCTTTTGGTTCTAAGGCAAGGGAGGTGAGGAGGTATGGGAACCTAGGGAATTTTCCCTTTTTGATAACTGTGTCCGGGTGTAAGTAACCTGTAGGTCAGCTAGCACTTGGGGATATTTTGTGGTGGGTCGCCTGATGGGCCTGTTTGTATGTAGCAGTGGGGGTGGGGTGGTTGGGGGTTGGGGGTCCCTATGCGTCCTTCTACCTGACTCAGGTTTCCATTGTTCAAGTTGGTTGCCTAAAATTGGCCTCTACATTGTGCAGATGGGTGTTACACTACCCCCTGCTTTTCTTTAAGTCTGACAGTAGGAGGAGAAAGAAACGGACTCTCACAGGCTCTTGCCCCTTCTGCCCTCTCCTCCAGCACCCTGGACCGCAGCTTTCAGCCAGCCCCCCAGCTGCACAACGCCCCCATGAGTTTCAGAGATGCAGGGCAGGGGGGCTAGTGTTCACCCTGTTTCCTCTGGTCTCCCCTGGTCTGTTTGTTGCATCAAAGCAGACAGACTAAGCTGAAACCTTGGCCTGGACGCTCACAAGCTCTGTGACTTTAAGGCATTTAATCTCGTGTAGAAGACTGCTGTTGGCAGCACCCGCACCTCATTAACAATGTCCTACCCAGTAAGTGGGTGGACGTGGGTTACGTACTCAACCCAGAGCCTATAACATGATGAAGTGCCTGGACTGGTAGCTTTTCATGACGGAGTGATAACAATAAGATCTCTATGAATGGATATGGAGTGATTTCCGGGGAGGGGGGTGGGTGGAATATAGTATACTACTTTTTTTTTTTTTAAAGATTTTATTTATTTATTTGAGAGAGAGAATCAGATAGAGAGAGCATGAGAGGGGGGAGGGTCAGAGGGAGAAGCAGACTCCCTGCTGAGCAGGGAGCCTGATGCGGGACTTGATCCCTGGACTCCAGGATCATGACCTGAGCTGAAGGCAGTCGCTTAACCAACTGAGCCACCCAGGCGCCCCAGTATACTACTTTTTTAAAAAAAGATTTTAAGTAATCTCTATACCCAATGTGGGGCTCAAACCTACAACCCCGAGATAGAGTCACACGTTCCACGGACTGAGCCAGCTGAGCGCCCCTACTACGACTAGTGTATGAAAAAAATTGGGGCACCTGGCTGGCTTGTCAGTGGAACACGGGACTCTTGATCTCAGGGTTGTGAGTTCAAGTCCCACGTTGGGTGTAGAGATTACTTAAAAATCTTAAAGTTGATGTAACACACACAGATGCTTATTTTTGCAGAACAAAACAAGGATGAGTAAGAAACAAAACCAATGACCTATATGGGTTAAGGTGAAACGGGAGGGGACGGAATGCATCTAGCTCTATCTATACCTTTTGGTTTTTATTTTTGGAACTGTGTTTACTTAAAAAAATAGGATGGGAAAAACCTGGTTAATGTTCTTGGTATAAATTCAATTTAACTATATGCCCAAGATAACCATACAAGAAAATAACCTAAGTAAGGAGCTTTTGAAGATTACTATATACTTTGTATATATACTATCAATATAAAGAACTTGGAAAGAAATCTTGTAGTCCGGTTCATATCCCAAATCATCAGAGTTAACATCACTTACCATGATACTCTGTATACCAATCACTCATGGAACATTCCTGCCCTAAGTGTCTCCCCCTAAATTTACTTGAGGTTATGCAATCTGTCAAACCCAAATGGAGGGACATTTAAAAAACGTGGTTTGTACTATTAAAAATGTCAACTGCTCAAGACATAGTTAAAGTGTTCAGGGGTGCCTGGGTGGTGCAGTAGGTTAAGTGTCCCCCCGACTCTTGGTTTCCGCTCAGGTTATGATCTCAGGGTCGTGGGTCTGAGCCCCATGTCGGGCTCCGTGCTCAGCGTGGAGTCAGCTTGAAACTCTCTCTCCTTCTGCCCCCTCTCACTAAAATACATAAATCTTTTTAAAGAAAGTGTTCAGAAACGGGAAATGATAGGAAGGACGGTGAACAATCTAGAAAAAATTGAGTTCTGCTCTGTATCAGTAGTAGTTACATATCAATGTTGTTTCCCGAATTTATGCAAAGAACATTCTTTCCCTAGGAGATTCCTGGTTACTCGTGGGTGTAGGAGGAAAGAAAAGGCAAAGTAAGAGTGACTCTAGGTGGAAGGCTGTAGCAGTTCACTATACCATAACTCCCTTGAATGACTGAAATGCCTCAGAGTAATTTTTAAAAGATTTTATTTATTTATATGACAGAGAGGTGTGCGCACGCACAGGCAGAGGGAGTGGCAGGCAGGGGGAGAAGCAGATTCCCTGCTGAGCAGGGAGCCTGATGCGGGGCTCGATCCCAGGTCCCTGGGATCATGACCTGAGCTGAAGGCAGATGCTTAACCAACTGAGCCACCCAGGCGTCCCAAGAATAAGTTGTAGAAAAGAAAAAATAGTAGCTCTTAGGTTTATTGTAACAAACTTAGTATATTTTCTTGTAAAAAAAAAAAAAATCTAAATGCTTGATACTTGAGTATACAGCTCAAGTGCTACCTTCCAATTATCTAAGCAGCAAACATTTGGCGACTTAATGCAAAAGCACAGAAGCTTATAACCACATTTATTAGAAAAACAGTACCAGCTGGAAGTTCCTTTCTTTGAATGCTGAGGATGTGCTCCATGGCACCGTTCTTCTGTTTCTGTCAAACTCCCCTCAACATGGCAGGAATCCCAGCTCTCTGGATGCTCGCAGGCCAAGGGGTGGCCCAGCTCCATCAGGAACCCGACCCGACCCATCCCAGGGAGCCAGGAAGCAGCACTGCATAAGCCAGGCCTACTGTTTCCACCCACACGGTTCTGGAGCCCGACAGCTGGGGCAATGAGGCCCCTGAGCGCCTGAGCAGCTGCAGTGGCAATCCTGTTGGCCCGCAGAGCTTGCGCTTCACCTCTTCTTCACAAACTTCTTTCTGGAAGCATTGGGATTTAACCGCCTCCTCCCCGCTCCCAAGGTGTTATCTCGGATCTGCAGGGTGGCAGAACGGCTGGAGATGTCATTCTCCGCAAAGGGAGATACCCCAGCTGTGTAGTCAGGGGCAAACACGTCCGTTTTCTGCCTGGCCTTCCGGGAGAGTCTCAGCTGAGGGAAGCGCTGGTCCTCGGTCAGATGGGGGTTGACGGCGTATTTGCCCCCTTTGGGAGCGGGAAGGGAATACTGCAAACGAGAGGAGAAAAGGCCATTAGGACGGGGCACCCATTGCAACACGTCCGATCTTGTTAATGTCAAGCGTACTGACGGCTCTGCATGCAGAGAGGACGTCAGTGGAGCGTGTCACTCACTGCTACTCGTGCTGTGGGGACACGCCCTCAGCTAGCAACGGAGTTACCTCCAAACACCGAACTCCACTGGGCAAGTACCATTTTCACTGCTGTGGGTTAGTAATTCTGCAATGAGTGTTCTAGATTGAGCAAGTAAATAATGATGGAAAATGGTGTCAAGACATGAGGGAGGGCTACAGTGAACTCTGCTGGGTTGAAATGGAACTTATGAACTCATTTTAAAATACAGATACGTAATAGAAAATATTCCCGTGTATATTTACATACACATGCGTCGGTTTACAATCTCTGTCCCCCATGGGCTGAGACATCTCCGACCCCCTAGGGCAATAAGCCCATCCTATGCTCAGCTCTTTGTTTCAAAACCCCACTCTCCATAAGGAATCCGAGCTCCACAGAGAAATGGCTGATGCCAGGGCAGGGACGGAATTAGAAGAGCGCCAGACCATCTTGTGCCATAAAGTAAGGCCGGGTTCAGGGAATCAGCGGGACAGTTAAATGCCAAGCCTTTCTTGGTCCTCTCTGTGCCTTTTGATCCTGGTGCTAAGAGGTCTTGCTTTCCCAGCCTCAGGCCCGGCTGCGAGGGGAAGGGAATGCTGCCACTCACCCGGAGGCCCCGAGGGTTCAGCACCTTCGGGTTGCGGGAGAAGTGCATGTGCAGGCTTCCATCGTCACTGACGGTCACGGACACCTTCTTCAGGGTCTTGTTTCCACAATGCGAACAGAACACTCGGCTCATGTCAGATGTGGTCCTGGAGACAGAAAAAGAAAGGCTCTGCACGGAACCCATGGAGTGCAAACCCCGTCCCCAGAGCACAAGGTGAGTCGCAGGTGTCAGAGGAGGAGGAAGCGACAAGCAACGGGGGGAGGCTCAACGGCCCCCGACACGTCACAGACCACGGCCGCCTGGCCTCGTGCCACCGACACAAGCAAGCCACCCCACTGCGCTGAGGGCAAAGGTGAATGAAATGACACTGGCAGTGAGTCTGTAAACATGGAAGTTGAGCGAATGTTGTTACACTAGTAATGAAGTCTTATTGAACTGTGAGGCATTATTCCACAAGTTTAACATCAAAACAATCCTGTGGAATTGGCATTATGTCCATCTTACAGATGGGGAAACCGAGGCAAGATACGGTAGCCTACTCAAGGCCACAGAGCTAGTGAGTGGCAGATACAAGCCCGGGGAACCTGGCTCCACAGTCAGTGCTCCTAACATCACAGTACTTAGTCCAGGGGCGTATTCCTGAGATGGCAGCCGGGCTGTGAAGCCAGCAGGTGGCTCCCAAAGCTCCAAGAACGTATTAGTGAACGACACAGGAAACACTGGAGCGCTGCCAGAGCTGAATGGCGGTGGGTGTCGAGGGCAGGCCCTGAGGCCTCGCCTTGCCCCTACGCGTTTGAGCCGCAACAGGGACCCTGGACAAGAAAGCCGCTGCTCTCAAGGACCAAGTGGCAGTGTTTCTACGTGTCCTTGAGGAACTCCCCCTCCATTCCCAGGGGTCAGGGGATGAGCTATGTGAATCTCCCGAGAAGCTGAACCCTTGACCTGCAAGTCTCTCAGAGGAAACCTAGCGCCTCTCAACAGATGCTAGGAACTAATTATCCTGTGTAAGAAACCGTCCAGTCACTGGGCTAATCTCACAAGAATGGAGAATGTTTCTAAGAGCTGCTAAGCAGGCGTGTTCATTGGGGGAACTTGGGGTTTTGTAACGAAGGGCAATGGGGGAAATGGGCTTTCCTGAAGCCAGGCACTCTACCGTCCTACGCCCGGTACATTTACATACGAAGATGGAGAAGAACGCAGAGGACGCTTTGAGAAGTGGCTCCCTACGTCACGGGCAAGCCTGCAGAGGCTGGGGTGGGGCTGGGCCCCTGGGCCACGAGTGACTGGTTGTCTTGAAGCTAGCAGGAGAGCAGTGGTCCATCCAGGCACCTTTAGCCTCAGTGGAACAGTACTAGGGCCCAGCACTAAGGACACCTTGCTGCTCCACGCGATGATCTACATGATGGCCACCAAATCTAGACTGAATCTACAGAGAAACTCTCAGCCACTGCAGTGTAAGATCCCAGGGCGATGGTCACCGGCAAGGCTGTGGTATAGTCTCGTCTGCTCCAAGCAGGTCTCCGGGACCCTGGGGCCTGCCCACAGAACACCACCCCCGCACAAGGACCACTTCAAGAGCCAGAAGAGAAATGGAATAGAAGGGCATGCCCTGTGAACTAACAGTTCACCCGAGTGCACCCCATCATGTGTTCCAGATACCACACTCTTCTCGGACAATCAGCTTTTTCGATTTTATGCAAGAAAAATCTGAAACACTGAGAAGTTCACCAACTTTTGTAAAGCTACTGTGAGAAAGAATCTGGATCTGAACCTGTGTAATCTGAATCCATTTCACCTTTTCTTTTTTGTTTTTAAACATAAAATCTAAACATAAAGTAGAACAAAGAGCACAACGAACCCCCATGGGCCCCTCACCCAGCTTCAACAACCATCAATTGATGGCCATCCTGTTCTATCTCTATCCCCACCTGTGTATTATTTCAAAGCAAGTCCCAGACATCATTTCATCCATAAATGTTTCAGTACATATGGTTAAATGATGAGGGCTCTCGGCTGCACAATCTGCACCTTTATTCCTACGACTAAGATAATAAGCAGGAGGTTACTGTCCCAGAGGTTTCAGTGCTGTGGTGAGGACTGAACCTAGCCACACATGAAGGACAAGGTGGAGGAAAACCTGAACACGCGGCCATCCTTCTGAAGACTGGCTGAAAGGACAGGAAGAAAAAAGCGTTCCACAGAGGCCGTGGGTCCAGACCACCAGCTGCGTACCTGAAACAGCCGTGGCAACGCAGGATGTAGCTCCGGGCCTCTCGGATCAGCAGGCCGTTCACCGCCAGCACGTGCAGCCCCATCTGAAGCAGGACGTTCTGTGACCAACAAGTCAAAGCACAACCGAAGTCAGCAAAACCAAAGTTTCTCTTAACATCCGTATAATCACAGTGAAAGGACTTCACAAAGCCTGGTTTGCTGCTAAGGGAAAGTAAGCTTAGGATGCCTCTCAAGACACACAAACTAGGAAAAAGACCTAGATTTCTCTTGTATTTCAAGGGCCCAGGTCTTTTGCCCAGGGCCCCTCACTAGCAATCTCTCTTAACAAAGACATTTATCTTGTCAAAGGCAAGATACTCTTTTGGGAGCTGGAAACCTCTACTTTTTCCAAGAACCTAACTGAGAACAGAACATGAAACATACTGAATGAGAACCACCAAAAGACCATCCATAATAAACATTAAAAACTTAATAGAAGATATATATTTTGTCACTATATTGATTTTTCTAGTTTCCAGCCAAAACTATAAATAAAGAGCACAGGTGAAGTTTCAAGAACCAGGAAAAGAAGCCTCAGAGTAGAGCTGTACATACGCCCAAACCTCAGAGGGACCCCTGCCCGTGACAGGTTATGAACTAGAGCCTAGGGCCGGCCGATGCCCATCCACCCACCTGCATGGCGAAGTCCGTAGTCACGCAGCCAACCCTCACGTCCTTCGGGATGGCACACTGCTCCGACTCCCGCTGGATCTGCTTGATGTTGCTGGGAGTTATCCAGCCACCCCCATCGTCGTCGCTCTCCTCGTCTTTCCTTTCTTCAAATCCAGTCTCTTCTTCCTCATCCTCCTCACTTGGAACATCATCACCTTTGTCCATCTGAAACAACAGAAGTCACGAAGTCCCAGCCCATAGGAAGAGCAGGAAGAAACTGGCATGCTGTCATCAGGGGGATCATACATCAGGGCCTTACCAGCAGCTCCTGCAGTTCATGATCAATATTAGGCAAAGGGTTTCTCCAGAACATGAAGGAAGTGAATTCTAGGTTCTCGGGCTCACCAGCTGGGTGTCCATGTTGTAGTGTTTCTCGTGGGGGTTTAGGCTGAGGTTAAAAGAATAAGGATTTTAAAACCTAAAAACTGAGAGGATTATAGATGGAATGACAGATGACTCAAGTCTGATCAGACAGGGCTGGACAAACTAGGATAGCAGTCTAGATAAATGTGGCTCACTGTACATAATTTGTGGAGCTATGTAGCACAAGAGGGCCGGAGAGCATGGCTTGTCTAAGCGATTACCTTTGAGGGCAGATGGAAACCAGAAATGTGTAGAGGAGTTTCTGGGTGCTGACTTGATAAGCTCACTTTAACCTTTAAAAAGAAAGACGTGAGAGCTCTAAACAGAGAAATACAGTTTGAAAATTCACCATGAAAGAGTAACTAAAATGAATAGAAAACAAAATATTTTCCCCACAGTTACTGAGAATTGGGAAACATAAAAATAATTATTCAGTGATCCCACAACTACCAAATAACCACTTTAGAACATTTCTTTTTTGTCCACATAAATAACGCTGTGATGAAGAGCATTAGTTATAAAACTTGCATGTATCTTTAGTTATATACTTAGGATAAATGCCTAGGAGTGGAATTGCTGGGTCAAAAGATACTGTATTATTATTGTTATTTTTAAAGATTTTATTTGACAGAGAGAGACACAGCGAGAGAGGGAACGCAAGCAGGGGGAGCGGGAGAGGAAGAAGCAGGCTTCCTGCAGAGCGGGGAGCCCGATGTGGGGCTCGATCCCAGGACCTTAGGATTATGACCTGAGCCGAAGGCAGACGCTTAACGACTGAGCCACCCAGGGGCCCCGATACTGTATTATTTTTAAAAATATACTGTTTTAAGGCTTCTGATACAAAATATCTAACTCCTGGGGCACCTGGGTTCCTCAGTGGGTAGAGCACGAGACTCTTGATCATTAGTTCAAGCCCCACATGGAATTTACTTAAAACAAAACAAAACACCAAAAAACAAAAAACCTAATCTCTGTCCAATAGGCTGCAGGAAAAGGGCAATTTTTAGGAATCATGAATTGATGGATGCCAAATGGAAACCCAGATACTAGTCACACTATGCTCAGTCACAGACTCTGGCTTTATGTTTCCCTTTAGTCTGTCTCCCTAAAACATTTTGGTGACACGCAGAAATCTGTGTTTTACATATCAGTTTTAGACTCTGGATTAGAGGACTCTAAACCTGGTTGAAATCAAGTGATGGCAGTTCCAATTCGTACACAAATGTGAGTTCAGAGGACTTTTGATGACTTTAGACAGAAGACATTAAGCAATTCTTAGTTAACATTATTTGAAATTAATTATTACATGATTATTTGGCTTCTAAAATCTTTTGGCATGGAAAAAGCCAATAGGACCCAGCCACAAATCAATTAGTCTCTTCAACCTAGCCAATGCGGGCAAGTCCCTAAAAGCACAATAGGAATCTAGAATTTTGAAGGTGGCAAGAGTTTAAAAAAAAAAAAAAAAAAAAAAAAGGCAAGCACATAGTGTCCTTTCTTCCCTTTGGAAAGAAACCCATTTTTTTTTTTAAATAGCAAGAATAGGGGCGCCTGGGTGGCTCAGTCGTTAAGCATCCGCCTTCGGCTCAGGTCATGATCCTAGGGTCCTGGGATCGAGCCCCGCATCAGGCTCCCTGCTCAGCGGGAAGCCTGCTTCTCCCTCTCCCACTCCCCATGCTTGTGTTCCCTCTTTCGCTGTGTCTCTCTCTGTCAAATAAATAAATAAAATCTTAAATAATAATAAAAATAAAAATAGCAAGAATATAGTTGATTTTTACTCTATTTCTGCATTTTCCAAATTTAACCAACCCTTCCTAAAAACCTACAGATCAAAAGAGACTGAGACCATTTGCTGAGACTGAGACACATTTGTTAAAAAAAATTGTAAAATAATTAGGAAATGTGAACACTAGGTGGACATTTGACAATATTAAGGAATTACTATTAATTTTGTGTAATGATTTTGTGGGGCTTTTTTTTGCTTTTAAAGAGAGACACCAAGAAATATCAATGAAATACAATGTCTGAGTTCAAAGTACTTAGGGCTGGGGGTCAGTAGAAATGAAACCTGATAAATCATGACTTGGTGAAGTGTGGAGACAGAGTAATCCGGACGGACACTGGGTCAATCATACTATTCCCTCCACTTCTGTATATCTGATAGTTCCCAGAATAAAAAAGTTAAAAGGAAGAAAACCAATAATCTTCTTGATTTACCTTTTCCGGTTCTTGTTTTAGGTGAGACACCCCAACAAACTCTGCTTCTAACTGATAGGTGAGTGCCAGCACCTGGATATCTGTGGCAGAGAGGCTGGGATAGTCTCCAGTTTTCTTTGAAAACTCAGTCACTGTGAAGAGAGTCCCAACTCAAATTAGAAACAAAAAGCCATATGACCTTGGATAACCATGGTGAAAGTATGAAAAAGAACTCAGGATCAATATCCCAAGAAAACCCTTTTAATACTTTCATCCATTTCCTTTTTTCCACTCACTGTTGAGACATTTGTATTCTCTATCATTAAAATTCATGCCAATTAGGTTTACCGTGACCTCCTTATCCAGTGCAGAGGAAGGAACAGGAGAACAAAGTTAACAAAAAGTCACTAAAAGCATGTCTGCAAATGGTGAGAATTCCTTATTAAACTTTGGTATTACGTTGGAATAGAAGGTCTCTTCTCTGGCCTAAAATTCTCTGATTCTAAGTATAACAATCCAGATTAATAGGATATTCAGATTCCAAATGGGATTAAAAGTTAATTCAGTCGATAACTGCTGCAGTTTGTGATGAAACAAAATTATTGGACTGCTGTGCAACAACTCCGCTTTATAACAATAACACATTTCCTTAAAAGCAGACATTAGCAGCTAAAATTTATTGGGCAATTACTATGTACCAGGCACTGTACTAAAAGCTTTTCCATTTTATCCTTCAACCACATCCTACTAGTAACTGGCAAGGCCTGGCTGACTCCTGACCCAGGGAGCCTCTCTGCCACCATGATCTCCTAGAACGTGCAGTTTCTGAATCAAATGCTGGTAAATACCCAGACCTCAACTCGCACCCGAGTCGGTCCCGAGCGGGTAGCCTGGGACCCCGCTTCGCCATCAACACCAGGGCAGAAGCACTCACCCAGCCGCACGTATTCTGGGAAGGGCTCCTTGAAACGCAGCTCGTAGGGCAGGACGGCGAGCCGCCTGCGCGTGGCCTTGTCCCGAATCTCGTTCACCACATCCCGGATAGTGTAGATGTTCTTCCCGATGTCCTGCGGAGAGACCCGCCCAGCTCACGCCCGTCCGCACCACGCAATGCGCCCCCGACTTCCCGCACTACTTCAGGGGTCGCCAGCCCAGACCCTGCTCCTCTTGGCGGTAGCTCTCCGTACCTGCAGAGCCGCGTCTCGCAGGAAAGCCCCGGCATCCGCTACAACGTGCTCCACAGGCGCCATCTTGACCGAACGCGCCCTCAGCGCGCTTGCGCACGGAGCTGGCTCCACCCCTACATCCCAATCAGGGCCTCTGGGAGCAGGGAGGTACAATTGTGACTTAGCGGCGCCTCCTGGCGGCCGCATAGGCATTTTCCGGCTCAGGGCTACCCGCGCGCATGCGCGAGGTTGCCTGCAGCCCAGCCAGGTGTGGGCAGGGTCAAACTTAGGGAGACGCCATAGGAGATAGGCTTCTGCGTCCACCGCTTAGCGCCGTCTTTACTTTTAAATGTAAAACCTGTATGTAGTCTTATTGTTACAAGTCAGTCAATACAGAGAAACTACAGATCATTTAAAGATCACAAGTCTGTGAGATAGGTAGTTTTACAAGTAAGGGATAGCTACTCAAGACAGCTAGGCTCAGCTAACATGTCTAATATTTGGTTGTAAGATTAACACCTGGGGGCGACTTTTGATCTCAAGGTCGTGGGCGTGGAGCCTACTTACCAAAAAAAAAAAAAAAGAAAGAAAGATTGATTAACGGACAAACCAACCCCTGAGCCACTTTCTTATCCACTATGCTCTATTGGACCACTGCTTACGTACCCCCACTTCATTTTAAGAGTCTTTGACATCGTCGCCCATTTCTCTAAACAAGGGACGCAATTTACTAGCAAATAATCCTTTGCTGGATGGAACTGAAAGGGAGTATTAGATGACTTCTAAATTCCTTTTCAAATCTGAGATTCTATAATTATGGGATCTGGCCTGTTAAAATTCATGCAGAATTTCAGCAGAATGATGACGTGGGTTTTCTGTCATTCATCTTCAGCGACGTTGAGTCATTACAAGCCTTCAATCTTATCCCTCGATGATAATTTATTCATCCTACCCTCAAAAACATTTCGGTGCCCTAGGCGTCCCTTTCAGCAGTTGCCCAAATTCCCTTTCTTTCCCCAAACATCTGTCTCAACTTTGCTTACCATTTATTCTCTCCAATCTCCAGAACCAATGGCTCCTGTCCTACCTGCCCTGCCTGAAATGGCACGATGGAAAGCTGTTTCTAATGTTCTAGTTGATCATATCAATTTTTTTTTTGTTTTATTTTTATTTCTCAGCTTTCTGTTTCTTTGCCAAATTTGACATTGCTGACCATGTCCTCTTTCTGGACTGTCTCTTCTCCCCTGACTTTGGTAATACTTAAGGATCCTGGTCCCCCTGCCTCTCTGATGGCTTTCCACCCTTCTTCACTGGACTGTATTCTGCCTTGCACGCAGGGCACCCCCCGCGGAACTGTCTTGGCCCCATTGTCCTTCTAAGTTCTCTCCTTCAGCAATACTATCTATCCTCAAGGCTTCAATTATTACATTATAGGAATGCCTCCCAAATCTTTAGATTCGATCCCTATTTATTCCCCAGTCTAGCTTTCTGGAAACATCCATCTAAAAATTTTAGACATCTTGGGGTGCTTGGGTGGCTCAGCCAGTTAAGTGTCTGCCTTTGGCTCAGGTGGTGATCCCAGGGTCCTGGGATGGAACCCAGAGTCTGACTCCCTGCTCAGCAGGGAGCCTGCTTCTCTCTCTCCCTCTGCCAGCCATGCCCCCTGCTTGTGCTCTCTGTCAAATAAATAAACAAAATCTTTAAAAATAAATAAATTAAAAATAAATAAAAATTTTAGGTTATCTTCACTCAGGGGGAAGGTTAAAACTGATATAATTATCTCTTAACCTGCTTAAACTTTTTTCACTCATTAGAGTTCTTATTTTTTACTAGTGGCATTTCCAACAAAGGCACTCAAGGTAAGAATGTGAGTCATCTTAATTCCCACGTTCATTTTTTAAAAAAAGATTGAATTTATTTGAGAGAGAGAAAAAGAGCATGAGTCGGGGTGAGGGGCAGAGGAAGAGGGACAGAGAGAATCCCAAGCAGACTCCCCGCTGATCGTGGGGCGCTATACCAGGCTCATTCCCACTACCCTGAGATCATGACCTGAGCCGAAACCAAGAGCTGGACGGCTTAACTGACTGAGCCACCCAGGTACCCCCTACCTCCATACCTTCTTTTTAAACCAGTACTCCCCTTGATGCCACTTCTGAAATATTTGGGGTGCCTGTGACCCCTCTACATTTATTCCCCTTACTCTAAATAAGTTTTAATCTCATGCCTAGACTATATAATCCACTCAACACTAGTATTCTTTTCTCTCCTTCTTTAATTGATTGCTCCTGTTGCCTAAAAAGGGAGGATGTGGGAACTGGACTGAAGAATGTGGGAACTGGAATAGAAGAGGTTCATTAAAGTTGGCAGTAATAATTCTGTAAACCCTAGGATGAAGAAGAATGATCTAGATCAATGGTTCTCAAACTGGAGTGTGCATCAGAATCACCTGGAGAGCTTGTAAAAGCAGATGGGTAGGGGTGCCTGGCTGACTCAGCCTGTGGAGCATGCAACTCTTCATCTTGCGGTCCTGAGTTTGAGCCCCACATTGGGTGTAGAGGTTACTTAAAATCTTAAAGACCAAAACCAAAACCAAAAATGGATGGCTAGGCCTCTTCCTCAGATTCTGATCTGTAGATCTGGGCAGTGCCTGAGAATTTGCATTTCTAATAAGTTTTATGTGATGCTGCTCTTGCTGAGCTGAGCTGAGGACACACTTGAGAATCACAGATTTAGGGGACTAGTCAGGAAAAGGAAGATCAGGCTTTGAACCATTCATTCTCCAGTGAACACTGAGAATATTTACAAAAGGTCTCTTGATACCTTGTATCTTTTGTCATTTTTGATAGTATTTTAATTGCTTTTCTGTTACCTTGTAACATTTGTCTCCAAGTCCCCTAAAGCCTTAGAAGGAATCTAATTTATTCCACAAATATGTATTGGGAGCTCCTTTATACCACCATGGGTTGGGTGATATAACAAAATGGTATTTATTCATTTATTTGAAGATTTTATTTATTTATTTGACAGAGACAGCGAGAGAGGGAACACAAGGACGGGGAGTGGGAGAGGGAGAAGCAGGCTTCCTTCGGAGCAAGTAGCCCGATGTGGGGCTCGATCCCAGGACCCTGGGATCATGACCTGAGCTGAAGGCAGACGCCCAAAGACTGAGCCACCCAGGCGCCCCAACAGAATGGTATTTAGTGTAGTGTCTAGGGGCACCTTCAGAGTCTGTGACTTTGGAGCCAGATCTTGAAGGACAAGGAGGGCAGAGGCACTGAGGTATGAAAGTCCAAGTAGTGTTCAGAAAATTGAAGGTAGTATGTGTGGTAGCCGAGGGTGTCTGGGGACGGGGTCTCTCACAGGTGAAGTGAGCCCTGAAACACTTCAATTTTTTGAAGTTTATGGTTTTTCAAAAGGTAAAGAAATCTAACACTATTACAAAAATTATGGTCACTTTAAACAGTTTGCATTAAATTAACACTTTGAAACACATGTAGAAGGATTCAATGTATGACTCATTTGGAGATAATGTCAACTTTTACATGTGAAGCCCTTTATGAAAAGAGAAAGGTTGGGGCGCATGGGTGGCTCAGGTGGTTAAGTATCTGCCTTTGGCTCAGGTCATGTTCCTGGGATCCTGGGATCGAGCCCCACATTGAGCCCTGCATCGGGCTCCCTGCTCAGCAGGGAATCTGCTTCTCTCTCAGCTCCTCCACCCATGCCCCCAACTTGTGCTCTCTCTCTCTCTCAAATGAATAAATAAAAATCCTAAAAAAAAAAGAGAGAGAGAGAGATCTTACTTGTGTGCCAATGAAGATCTGAGTTCATTTCCAGGACTGTACACGTAGAGGCTACGAAACTATGCACTTAACAGTGGGCTAGGGGGAGAGAAAAACTTGATGCAGAAGAAATACTATGTGAAATCAATAAATATCCCTAGAATTCCTTTGAACATTCTTGGGAGAGTCCCAAACTTTTTGTCTCTGTCTTTGCCCTTGTTTTTTCTTCTTCCAGAAAATTGTGCTGGCCAATCACTACTTGCTTAGTCTCTAAGAAGCAGTTCAGTGGTCCCTTCTGTAAACCAGTCTCTGATTACTCAAATCAGATTTCTCCCCAAGGACAGATTTGAACTTTTCTTTCTTATCACACTTAAGACGTTTTAGTTCTGTTGCTCAATGAGCAGTTATTATTTCTGCTTTGCATTGTAATTAATTGTGTGTATCTTTTAAGATTTTATTCATTTGAAAGAATGAGAGAACATGAGCAGGGGGAGGAACGGGGGTGGGGGAGAAGACTCCCCGCTGAGGAGGGAGCCAGATGTGATGTGAGGGCTTGATCCCAGGACCCCTGATCCCAGGACCCCAGGATCATGACCCAAGCCAAAGGCAGCCGCTTAACTGACTGAGCACCCTGGGGCCCCAATTGTATGTCTTCTTTAAGTAGGTTGGAAATCAGGGACTGTGTTTTAGGGGTCTTTTTCCTCAAATGAACATTTCAATTTACCTTTTAACTTTCAGGGGACACTTTTATGAAAACGTACTTTAGATTTTTTTGTGTGTCTTTTAGAAAAGTCTTCTATACTGTGGGATCTACAGCAATGTGTTCAGTGCTCAATAAAGGTTGATGAAATCTATTCATTCAGCAGTTTATTTAAGGAGACCTCCCGTGAGCCAGGCACTGCTTTACGAATATGGCTTTAGGGATATGGCTCCTGTCTCATAATTCTTGTAGTGGGAAACAGATTACATACACACACATGCATACATTCATATATGTCAGATAGTGATAAGTATGGAGGAAATCTGGACAAAAAAAATAAAGCAGGAACAGGGACTGGTAGGAGGGGAAGTAAGAGATGGGTTGCATGGTTAAATAGGCTGATCAGGAAAGGCTTTACTGTGATAGTTGAGCAAACATCTGATGAGAGATGAGGGAGTCAGCCATCTGATTCTGGGGAAAGAGCTTTCCAGGCAAACGGAAAGTCAAATCCAAAAAGAGTAACTGGAGATGAGGTGTGGAGAGGGATCACGTAGGGCCTCATAGGTGACCATATATATATATATATATATATCTATCTCTTAGGTTTTACTCCTTTAACGTACAATTGTGAGCATGTTCGCTTAGTCCTTTTTTTTTTTTTTTTTTAAGATTTTATTTATTTGACACAGAGAGAGGGGGAGAGAGAGCGCACAAGCAGGGGGAGTGGCAGGCAGAGGGAGAGAGAGAAGCAGGCTCCCTGCAGGGAAGGGAGCCCAATGCGGGGCTCCATGAGGGGCTCATCCCACAATCCTGGAATCATGACCTGAGGTGAAGGCAGAGGCTTAACGGCTCTTAACTGAGCCACCCAGGCGCCGCTGCCTAGTCCTTTCTTTTGGTAAACATCTATTCAAATGCCACCAAATCAAGGAATCCTTTCCTAATTCCTCTGGAATAAGTAAAACTTCCTTCCGTGGAACTAGAGAAGTTTTAATAGTTTCATAAATGGAATTAATGTAGAGTTTAAGATATTAAGAGAGGCCTGTATCTCCATGAAATACCATCTCCTGGATTTGGAATGGGAATAGGAAAAGTAGAGACAAAGTGCTCAACCAATT
The DNA here is from genome assembly GCF_029215605.1 of Mirounga angustirostris. Taxonomy (NCBI): domain Eukaryota; kingdom Metazoa; phylum Chordata; class Mammalia; order Carnivora; family Phocidae; genus Mirounga; species Mirounga angustirostris. The sequence goes on along the minus strand of NW_026991724.1, from coordinate 16,487,242 downwards.
TAATTTGCATGCATAATAGGATCCATGTAAATTCGAAACCCCAAAAATAACAGAATAATTAATTCACAGTGCTTAAGGCTAATTGATTAGTATTAATTTTAGTTAATGGTGATTAAGAGTGAAAAAATTGAGTCTTCATTCAACTTATCAAAGCTGAAGGTCCATACTATTAGTACAGAATGTTGATTTAAAATGTGCTTTATAATTAATAAAATTCTATCTGCTTTGTAGATTAAGAGAATGGGGTCTAGTTTGGTGTGGCGGGGCATTTTATGGACCCATCCAGGGGTTTTGAAGCTTTCCTATCTTAGCTCTATGTCACAAAAACAGATGCTCCATAAAGGCTACTTTTGTGTTTTTCTTTTTTTTTTTTTTTAAGATTTTATTTATTTTTTGACAGAAAGACCGCGCGAGCGCGAACACAAGCAGGGGGGGTGGGAGAGGGAGAAGCAGGCCTCCCGCTGAGCAGGGAGCCCCATGCAGAGCTCCATCCCAGGACCCTGGGATCATGACCTGAGGCTTAATGACTGAGCCACCCAGGCGCCCCTACTTTTGTTTCTAGAGCCTAGAATGGTGCCTGGTATCTACTAGGTATAGGGTTGCCGGATACAGCTAGTAAAAATACAGAATGCCCCAATTTTTAGCTAAACAACAAATAATTTTTTTTGACATATGGCATGGGAGTATTTATAGTATAATACTCTCCTGCAGTATTTGGGGCACATCTACATATTGCATAGTTGATTATCTGAAATTCAAATTTAAATAGGCGTCCGTATTTACTGGGTAACCCTAAGTAGCTCAGTAAATATTTGTTGACTTGATTGGCTTCCTCTCACCTGTAAAATAGGGCTAATGATAGACCCGCCTCCGGGGTTGAGGGAGTGAATGAAGCGCCTGGCAGACACTGAGCCTTCAACTTATTTGCTTGCTCCGGGACCATCTGGTGAGTGGAAACCCCTTCCACTCTGACATACACGAAGAATAAGAGGGCCGGCTCCCGGCCAAAGGCGCCCAAGCCAGGCCTAGGTTGCCCACACCTGCGGGTCCGGCCAGCCTCTTCCGGGTCAGGTGACCGCGCGCAGTCACGTGACCCGGCCCGAGTGAGGGCGGTGGAAGGCGGAAGTGGGAGCGGAGTTGGGCGCCGCTTCTGGGGCCGCGGCAGGTAGCGAGCGCCGGCGCGATGGGCGCGGGGGGTGCGGCGGGCGGGCGGGTCGGGGGCGCGGAGCGGGCGGAGCGGGCGGAGGGCGGCGGGCGGCGCGGGGTGGGCCGGGGCGGTGCGGCCCGGGCGCCGGGGGGCGGCGGCTTCCTGTGGGAGGGGCCTGGCGCGGCGGTTCCGGCCTCCGAGGAGGGGTGTCCCGGCTCGCGCCCGAGCGGGTTGGGCGTGCGGCGGGCCGCGCGCGGGGGTGCTTGGAGGTGGGCGCGGAGGCAGCCGGGGGTGCGGCGGCCAGCGGGTCCTGCCGGAAGAGGGAAAGGAGCTTGGGTGCCAGGGATGAAGAGGCGTGACCTTTGTGGAGGGATCGGGACTGAGGAAGGGGTGACCTGGACTGAGCTGGAAGGGGGCGCCTGAGTGCATGACCTGGAGGGAAAGGAGAAATCAGGAAGAAGATGTGTGAACCCAGCTGAGAGCCTTCTTCCTTCCTTTCTCTTTGGAAATGATTGTTACCCGAGACTTTGATTTCGGTCCCATTCAGTTTTTAAACTTCAGGAAGGATCACAGAATTTTGATCATTTTGCTTTCGTCACACCCACTTAGTCCTGGTTGGGTAGGGTTCCACTTCTTGGTAACCTAGCCCTTCAGATCATCTTTCTTTGAGACTTTTCCCAGATCACATCAACTTCGAGGCTTAAAAAAGGAGTGTGGGCACTTTGCTGTGGCCATAAAATGGCTTTTAGCCTAAATTGTTGACCACGACCTAGCCCAGCATTACCTCAGCAACAGTGACTGCAGAAATCTTGGACAGAGTGTCTGTACTGCTTTATGACTTTTCTTCTTTCTTCGGTTTAAATTATTCAGTTTCCCTTATCATGTGACTGCTTATCTTGACAAACTGTAACTAGGTAGAGTGAGACGTCTGTGTTGTGTTCCTTAGCATTGTGACCTGAATCATGATTTTGATATTAAATACCTGTGTAAAAGCTGCTTATCCTCTTTTTCTTCATGTTTACGAAAATTTGCAGAAGTGAAATGAATTTCATAGATGTGATATAACTGGAGTGAATGTTCAAAGTGGACATTCACAGGACCTGGAGTCGTTTTGGATTACAAGTAGGGAAAAAAAATGACTTTGCTGACATATGAGTTAAAGTTTTTGGAGTATTTGACAAACATTTAAAAATTATTTTCTGTAGCGGCCTTTGAGTTAGGTTGGGAAGGTATTATTCACATTTCACAATGAACAAACAGACCTAAGGGAGAGCGACTTGTTTTTTTTGAACAATTTATTGCTTTCTTGTTTACTGGTGTCTTTCTTCCTCCTAGACTGCACATCCTTCAAGGGCAGTGTTCATATCTTATTTGGCTACTACCCTAGTGGCTGGCATGTTGTGGGCACTTGGTAAATGTTTGCTGAATAAATAACTTTCTAAATGTCACACAGCTATAAGTGGAGGACAAGGGATTTGAACCCAAGACCTAGCTCTTCTCTTATCAGACCATTTTCTGTGTTATATTGGTCCGTATGAAAATGATGGGCATGGGAAAAAGGCTTGAGTTAGCTTCTTGGTCGCTTTTATTTTTTTATTTTTTTATTTTTAAAGATTTTATTTATTTATTTGAGACAGAGAGAATGAGAGACAGAGAGCATGAGAGGGAGGAGGGTCAGAGGGAGAAACAGACTCCCTGCCGAGCAGGGAGCCTGATGCGGGACTCGATCCCGGGACTCCAGGATCATGACCTGAACCGAAGGCAGTCGCTTAACCAACTGAGCCACCCAGGCGCCCTTCTTGGTCGCTTTTAGTTAATGATGACTTCCTTGGTTACAGGGAGCTTTTACCAACATCTTGTGACCATGATCCTGCAAAGGTCAGGATTGTCCCTATTCCACAGATGAGGAAACTGAGGCTTAGTGAAGTTCTTACTTTAGATTCCAGAGCTAGTGAATGACTGAGCAGGGACTCAAGCTCAGGCCTTTTACCCATAGACCCATTCTCTCCCATTAATAGAAGGAATATAAAATTTTATTTTAAAGCATTTTTTTCAAGTATAAAAAGTATGACATTTTAAGGAAAAAATAGTATATATATATATCATACCAAAAAAATGTGAATATAGAATGAAATTGAAGTTTAAAAGACTCTGTACTATACCATACATGCCTCTTCCTGGGAGAACATTCTTTCATTCAATGAATATGTAAGTGCCTACTCTAGAGTTGCACTGTCCAGTATGGTTGAGTACTGGAGATATGCTATGGAGTACAAAGTACACACCAGAGTTTGAAGAGTCCGTTTGAAAAAAAGTAAAATATGTCATTGATTTTTTAAAATGCTATAACAAGCATAATATTAATATAATAACATATGCTAATACATGATAACATTTTAAGTTCATTGGGTTAAATGCAATATAATTGAAATCTCACCTGCTTCTTTTCACTTTTTAAAATGTGTTTCCTAGAAAATTAAAGATTATATTGGACAGTGCTCTTCTAAACACTGGGAATATAGTACACAAGAAAAGCAAAAACCCCTGCCCTTGTGGAACTTAAATTTTAGTGGAAAGGAACAATAAAATAACCAAGTAAAATGCGTATTTTATTGTAATAAAGGAGGGAAGCCGAATGTGGAATGTTGGCTGGGGCTGCAGTTTTGCATAGGGTCTGTAGAGATGCCTTCCTGGGAAGGTGACTGTTGAGTAATGATCTGAAGGAGGTGAGGGCAAGAGCCGTGTGAGTGGGGACATTGTGGTCCAGGTGGAGGGGACAGCAAATTCAGTAGCCCTAAGAAAGAGCACCCCTGGCAGGTTTGTGGGCTACCTAGGAGGCTAGGATGGTTGGAGGGGTGTGAGCAAAGAGAGTAGTAGGATGAGGTTAAAGACGTCCTAGGGGCAAGGGGAGAGACGGGCAGGTCATGGAGGGCCTTGCAGCCCATTGTAAGGATGATGGTTTTTAGTCGGAGTGAGTTGGGGTCATTGGAGGGTTTTAAGCAGCGGAGTGGACACAACCTACCCTGCCTTTTAACAGGCTCACTCTGGTTGCTGTGTGGAGAAGGAGTATAGAGGAGCAAGGCTAGAAACAAGCAATTGAGTTTAGAGACCTCCAAGAACCATGGGGAAAACACAGCCTAGAAGGAGGGGTAATGAGTTTTTAATGTTTAAATATTGTTTTTACCTGACATGTATTGAATGCATATTGTTTGTCAGGTATTCTGTTGTTTTACAGATTTACAACAAATAGAACCTCAGTCGGGCGGAGTGACGTGCATGAGGTCATGTAGCTCTGACATGGAAGAGCTGGGAGTTCAATCTTGGTCTTTGAGTCCAGAGCTCATGCTTCCATTAGTGAGATATGTGGCGGTGGATACATGAACATAAACTCCCACTGGAATTGAATCAGTGAGCTGCTTTTGAATGATTTTGAGTCACGGTGGACTGTTACAGATTGTAGAATTTCTGAGAGGTAGGAACAAAAGGGAAGATCTTGTTTCCCTTAAAACAAACCAACTGAATCTTTTTTAGAAAGTTGCAGGCCTCTGCCCCTCCCCACAAGCTGATAAACAAACAGTGATTTAAGTCAAGTGCTAATAAGTACTTCTAGGAAAATACCAAATACGCAGGCTTGGCGGTCCTGACCTAGGGCAGGTCCCCATCCTCTGTGTCGCCCGTGCCTTTTGCTTCCTGTTTTGTTGTGCAATCTGCTTTCCATTCTCTTTTATTATTAGCCTGTAATTCCATGGTGCTTCCAAAGATATGACCTTCCCTGTCCCTCCCTCTCTCTTTTTATGTGCTTGGCCTTTGTACGGATGTCATTTGGCAAAGTTTAGTTCTGTTTGATTGTTTTTCAATATGGGCCTTTGGAAAATGGAAGGTAACTCAGTGCTGGCCAGAGAAAAGAGGCCAAGAAAGAATTAGTGTCGGAAAGAACTGGAAAAGCATGAGAGTATGAAGAAAAGGAGGAATTTTTGAACAGACCCTTCTCTTCCACATTTTTTAAGAAGTGAGTATAGAGTGGATCTATAATTATAACTAAGAAGCTCTGGCTGTTTCTACAACTGGCTAATTAAAATTAAAATCTTGATAAGTAGTTTTTGGTCTTCCTTGGTTCATGTGCTACACAGGTCCTTTCATCTTGAGATCAGTGTTCAGTGGTTTCTTGACTCAAAGCTGGGTCAAGAATTTGAGGAATCGCAGAGCCTAGACTTTTAGCGTCAAGAAGAACTATTTTAGCTTGTATTTTAGTTAATGCTTGGAAGAGCACATACTGTGTGCTGGTTGCTTTACTTGACTGAGCTCATTTAATCCTTTCAGTAATCTTATAAAGTAAGTAATATTCTTAGGTTTATTTCACAGATGAAGAATTGAGATTTAGAGAGGGTGAGTCACTTTTTCACTATCACTCAAAGGCTAGTGAGTGGTCAGACCTATTTGCCTCTAAAAGATTGACTGGTCTGAAAGGTTCTTGTCGAAGTTGGGTGAGAAAAAGGATCAAGTGCTCTAGATATTGCAGGAGCTATCCCTTGCTAAATCCTATATGTGGTTGCTTTCTTGTGCCAAAAGCTCTTTGAAGATTTCTTTAACGGGGGTCTCTCACACCGAGAGATCTGAGGTCCCAGAAGGCAGGGACCCCCTGACATTCGCTTTTGTATTTCCAGAGCCTGGCACAGAGTGGGTCTATAAGCATTATTGAAAGACTAACCCTGGCTCTGGACTGGGCAGGGTGGAATGAAACGGTCTGGAAGAGGCAGAGTCAGAAGGCTGGCTGCCTTCCTGGAAAAGGTGCCCTTGACCATTATCGTCCCTTGGCTTCAAGAATCAACCTGTCCTAGCAACCCAAATGTTGAGTAGTCCATCAACTGATGAATGGGTAAACAAAAGGTTATATATCCACATATTGTTTGATTCCACGTGTTTGAAATGTCCAGCATAGGCAGATCCACAGAGTCAGGAAGTAATTTTGTGATTGCTAGAGGCTGGGGTGCAGGGAGGAATGAAGGGTGACTGCTTATGGGTATGGGGTTTCTTTTGGGGTGATGAAAATGTTACGGAATTAGATAGTGCTTGCGCTACTCTGTGAATATACTAAAAGTCACTGAATTGTATGCTTTAAAAGGGTGAATTTATGGCATGTGCATTATATTTCAACAATAATAAAAATAAAGAGTCAACCAGTCCTGTTTTGAACGTACCCTCTGTGGTCTGTGGAGATCAAGATTTTAGTGCAGGTGAAAGCGGCCACTGTCCCTCATCTTCTACCCTCCTCCCAGTATTCAGCATCCTCTGTTGTTCCTGGGACAATACATTGAAAAGTGTTCTCCCTGATTTTTTGATCTCAGGTATTGCAAGTATTTTAACCAAGAAGGACTATGATGGATCTTTGTGTCTTTCTGGATGTCTCTGGAAACTCTGAACCAGTTGGTGGACCCTTGACTTGTTTAATTTTGCTAATGAGAAGAACTCAGGAATTACTACCCTAGCCGACACTTTTGTGTCTTTCAACAGTCTGTGGATTCTAGGCAAAGAAAGCTGGCTTTTTATTTATCTATCCTTTTTTTTTTTTTAAGAGTTTATTTTTAAGTAATCTCTACACCCAATGTGCGACTTCAACTTCCAACCCGAAGAGGAAGAGTCGCACCATCCACTGACCGAGCCAGCCAGGCGCCCCTACCTATCTATTTATTTATTTAGAGTTTCTTATTTAAAATGAAAGGTGGCAGGGCATTATTTGTTATTTTCAGGGTGGAGCCGACAAACACCTGCGAGCTGGTAGCTCATTTTGAGCCGGTGGCCAGCTGCCCTTTTGGTTGTGAGGTGTGCAGTGATCCCCCGGGCGGGGCTGGGGCACCCGAGGGAACAGGAAGGAATTGCCAGGGAGGAGGGGCCTAGCAAAATAGCGGAAAGAGAGATGGAAAGGAGGGGGAAGATCCTGAAGCTTTCAGGGGAAGACAGGGATAGGCTGCTTGCTGCTCTCCTACTGTGCACTCCTCGCTTCATCCTTTTACTTTTCATTAGAGACCTCAGTCTCGGATTCTCTAATCGATTGTTGTGTCAGAAGGGGCATCAAAAAATTGTTTTGGAATAGAGCATGAAAAATACTCATTTTTAAAAAAAATAATGAAATATAAAGCATAATGACATGTTTAGGATTCTCTTTTGTATCTGGAATCACAACTAAGAAACGCAGTTTGAGCGAGACCACACCCCCTATGACTGAAGGGCGTCCTTCTTTCCCGGAGTTACTGTGGGCCTGCGAGTTGGCCTCCAAAGGATGCGTTGTGGGAAGAGGACTTTGAGTTTCCGCCTGATGTCAGTTGAAATCTACTTCTTCTAAAGCCTTTGTTGCTAATTGTATTAGGTTACTATTCCTCATTTGTTTAACACATTACTACAGACGTGGTGGTTTAAAACAATGTTCTGGAGGCCAGAAGTCCGAAATCAAGGTGTCAGTACTGACAGGGCCTGATCCCTCTAGGCTGGGGATGACCTTGGGGGAGAGTGGAGGAGTGGGTAGGGAGGTGTGGGTGGGATTGTGGGAAATTCTTTCTTTGCCTCTCTTAGTAGCTTGAGGTGTTAGTTGGCTTTGAATTGTAGGACTCCCATCTCTGCTCGGTCTTCACATGGCCTCCTCCCTTGTGTCTGTGTCTCCCCTCTCTGTCTCCTATACGGATACTGCGCCCACTCTAAATTCAAGGTGATCTTATCTTCACATCTTTAACTTAATTTCCTCTGCAAAGACCCTGTTGCCAAATAAGGTCACAGTCACAGGTTCCAGGGGGTTAGTGCTCAGACATACGTTTGCGTGCCGCAATTGAACCCACTACTCTAATTGGATGTTAGAAGGGATGTTCTTATTAAAATTAAATAAGGATATCATTCTGTGATCTGATTTGAAGAGAAACCTTTTTCTTTTCTGAATTTAAATTTTATTTATGACCAAAATAATACATGCACATAGTTTAAAGAGCCAAATAGCATTACAAGACTGAGAATACAACAGCAGTTCCTAGCTTTGCCTCTTGTTGTTCTTGATTCTTGCTCTGTGGAGTCAGTGACTTTCAACTCTTAGTTTTCTTCTAATATTGACTTGTGCATTTCTTTTTATTTTAAAATAGGCTCCACACCCAATGGGGGCTTAAACTCATGACTCTGAGATCAAGAGTCACATGCTCTACCTACTGACTGAGCCATCCAGGCGCCCTAACTTTGCAATTCTGAATGTTTCTATACTGATTTCTTAGCCTGTCAGTTTTAACCATTTTAACTATTGAAGATGAGGATTTAGCCATCTTTCTGGCCAGTCTCCACACACACTTCTACCTCCACCTTCTGATTACTCCCACATCACAAGTTTTCATTAAATTGTTTATGCTGTTATAATTATAAATATTATTCAGGGCTGAGCCACATAGTGTATTAGGATTACATTTCCTATCATATAACTTTTGTTGTTACTAGTTCCGTATTTCCTGATTTTTCATTTGCATAGTTGTCCTGTGTTCCTGTCACTAATTTCACACCAAACATTGTGATAGAGCTAAAAGTGCTACTTTTTTCAATGCAATCAGATGCATCATGCAATCTATTTCTCCCGTTTTCTTTCTTTCCTCTAGAGGTGACATTTCCTAAGAATCCTCTAATCTGGACTGGTTACTCTCTAGGCTCTTGTACTGTAATGCCTTGGGATTTTTCAGTGTTAATCTTGTAATTCCTTTTGTCTCTCCCATGTGAATCCCCACTCTCCATCTTTTTCCTTTATTCGCCTGGAACACACCTTTCAGTAGCTTCCTGACAAAAGCAGCTTGGGGAAGAATTTTTTTTGAGACTTTACAAATCTGAAAATACCATGGTTTTCCAACCATACTTGATCGATGGTTTTCTTGGTTGTGGAATTATAGATTGAAAAATAAAAAAAGATAATTTTACCTCAAATTTGAAAGCATTGCATTGTCTTCTCACATTCGGTGTTACTGTTGAGAAGTCTGATGCCATTCTGATTTTTCTTGTTTGTAAATGTGACTGGAAGCTTGTATACCCTTTGTTCTCATGTTCTGAAATTTCATAGCATTGTGCAGTAGAATGGTTTTTGTTTCATCCATTGCTCTGGGCACTCAGTTGGGTTCTTTCTGTCTAGAACTGTATATCCTTCAGCTTAAGAAAAATGTTCTGTAACACTTCTCTGATGATTTCTCTTTTTTTTTTCTTTTTCATTTCTGGACTTGCTATAAGACAGACATTGGACATTTTAAAGATTTATTTATTTATTTTAGAGAGAGAGAGCACACGAGCAGGATGGGCAGAGGGAGGAATCTGAAGCAGACTCTGTGCTGAGCGTGGACCCAGAGGTGGGGCTCTATCTCACGACCTTGAGATCGTGACCTGAGCCGAAACCAAGAGTTGGATGCTCAACCTATTGAGCCACCTGGGTGCCCCTGGACTTTGGACATTTTGAACAAATCCACCGTTTTAAAAAAAATCATTTTTCACCTATTTACCAACTTCTTTGTCTTTTGGTTCACTTTTTTTTTTTTTTAAGATTTTATTTATTTATTTGACAGAGAGAGACACAGCGAGAGAGGGAGCACAAGCAGGGGGAGTGGGAGAGGGGGAAGCAGGCTCCCCGCCGAGCAGGGAGCCCGATGTGGGACTCGATCCTAGGACCCTGGGATCATGACCTGAGCCGAAGGCAGACGCTTAACGACTGAGCCACCCAGGCGCCCCTGTCTTTTGGTTCACTTTTTAGTGTATGTCCTCACTTTATCAGCTTTGTTTCTGCTATCAGAACTGTCCTTTCTAAGAGTAATTTATTATTCTCTGAATCCACCAACCAGCCAACTTACTTTCCTGCCTGCCTTCCTTTAAAATTACATTCTGTTGTTGTTTCATGGGTGCAATATTTTATCTCTCTAAATTGTTTTGAAGTTTTCTTTGACTTCTGTTTTAACTATAAGCTTTTAAAAAATTTTAGCTATACTTCATATACCTTAAAATTCACATTTTGAAGTGTTAAATTCAGTGGTGTTAGCCTTTTCACAAAGTTGTGCGGCCGTCACACAGCACTAATTCTAGAACATTTTCATCACCTCAGAAGAAACCTTGTATCCATTAACAGTCATGCCAGTCCCCTAACCCTTTCAACCCTTGGATACCACTAATCTACATTCTTTTTCCATGGATTCACCTGTTCAAGATATTTCATATAAATGAAATCATATAATAATTGGGCCTTTTTGCCTGGCTTTCATTTATTTCTTTCACTTAGCATAATGTTTTCAGAGTTCATCCATATTGCAGTATGAAACAGCACTTCATTCCTTTTTATGACCAAATTAATATTCTATTGTATGGATATACCACATTTTACTTACCCGTTTCTCAGTTGATGTACATTTGGATGTTTCCACTTTTTGGCTGTTATGAATAACCTTGCTATGAACATTGTGTACAAGGCTTGTGTAGAGACATATTTTCAGTTCTTTTGGGTATACATCTAGAAATGGATTGCTGGGTCTTATGGTAATTCTGTTTAACTTTTTTTTTTTTTTAAGATTTTATTTTCAAGTAATCTTTAACCCAACATAGGGCTTGAACTCACAACCCTGAGATCAAGAGTCACATGCTCCACTGACTGAGCCAGCCAGGTGTGCTGATTCTGTTTAACTTTTTTTTTAAGATTTTATTTCTTTGAGAGCGAGAGTGAGCCAGAGAGAGAGAGAGAGCACGTGAGCCAGGGGAAGGGCAGACAACCAGACTCCCCGCTGAGCAAGGAGCCCAGTGTGGGACTCAGTCCCAGTACTATGGGATCATGACCTGAGCTGAAGGCAGACTGAGCCACCCAGGCGCCCCTCTGTTTAACTTTTTGAAGAGCTGTCAAATTGTTTTCTAAAGCTGCTCACTGTTTTTCATTTCTTGTTAGCAGTGTATGAGGATTCTAATTTCTCCCAAGTTCTCACTACCATTTGTTACTGTATGCTTTTTGATTTTGGCCGTTTTAGTTTGTGTGAGGTGATGTCTCATTGTGGTTTTAGTTTGCCTTTTTCTAGTGACTAATGATGTTGTATATGCTTATTTTTTTTAAATATTTTCTTTTTTTTTTAAAGATTTTATTTATTTGAGAGAGAGTGAGACAGAGAGCACGAGCAGGGGGCGCAGTAGAGGGAGAGGGAGAAGCAGACTCCCTGCTGAGCAGTGAGCCCAACACGGGGCTCCATCCCAGGACCCCGGGATCATGACTTCAGCTGAAGGCAGATGCTTAACCTATTGAACCACCCAGGCACCCCTGGACTCTCAGGTTTCTTCACTTGCTCTGTGTCTATCTTTATAGCAGTACCATGGTCTTGATTACTGTAGCTTTCTAGTAAGTTTTGAAATTAAGTAATATACTGGGTGTTATATGCAACTGAATTATTGAACACTACATCTGAAACTGGTGATGTACTATATGTTGGCTAATTGAATTTAAATAGAAAAAGAAATTAAGCAATATGAATCGTCCAACTTTGTTTTATTTTTTTCCCCCAAGATTGTTTTGGCTCTTCTGGGTCCCTTGCATTTCCTTACGAATCTTAGGATGAGTTTATCAGTTGAGTTCTATTTTTCTCTTCGTATGTTTTGATATCTGGCTTTCCTGTCTGAGGCTCTCCTCAAATAGTTGTTCCTTTATGTATGAAGTACCAGCAGGCTGAGCTGTGTGCTGGGCTCAAATGAGGGAAGGTGAGTGGGGATGGGGGCAGTGACTTCTCATAGTTCAGGATGTAGACTTCCACTTATCTCCCTGGATCAGTATTGGTGCCTTATCACTACCCTCAGCTGTGCCTGAAGTCCTCGGGTCTAGTGTAGTCTATCTAGAGACCAAAAATTCCTGTCTGGGATTTGGGAGGGTGGGGTGACTGCCTGGCTGAATTGTTGGGAAGGGGAGTTTGGAAACTGTTTTTCATACAGGCTTTTGCTCCTGTTTCTCTCGTGTGTTTAGGTCTACTTATGCTCCCACTTTCAGAGGTACCTAGTGCCAGTATTTACTGACCCTTTCTGTGATTCCCCAGTGTTACCAGCCTGCTTCTTGTCAACTCCCCCCGCCCCTCCATTACAGGCAGTTAGGTTTTATTTTTATCTCCCTTGCCTCTTTCCACAATGTTGCTGCCCTCTCTATGTGTTGGTAGAGAAAACTTTTTCCATTTGTTTTTTGTGGGCTTATATTTTTGTATTTCTTTTCCTGTCCTTTTGATGGGATTTGAGAAGGGAGCAGAGATAAATATATGTTTGATCTGTTATGTTTATTGAGAGTTCCTGGAAGGCTCTCTAAGGGAAAAGTTGGTATCAGGGAAGGTGGTGTAATACTTAGTCTCCTTGGATCTACTCCTGGCATAGAGCTCCTTCACTATATTCTGTTCCTAAAGTTTTATATTGCCCCATTTTTTTAATCCACATGTTGTTTTGTGCAATTTTTCTGCATAATTTTAGCTTAGCCTTAAATATTCTGATAGAGCTAAAGTCCTACTCTTAATGCATTCAACTAATTCAGTAACATTAAACTAGTGTCTCACCCCAGCTTTATATTAGGATCACCTGGGGAATTTATTTATTTATTTATTTAAGATTTTATTTATTCATTTGACAGAGATAGATACAGCATGGAGGGGGAACACAAGCAGGGGGAGTGGGAGAGGGAAAAGCAGGCTTCCTGCCGAGCAGAGAGCCCGATGTGGCGTTCGATCCCAGGACCGTGGGACAGTGACCTGAGCCGAAGGCAGACGCCCAATGACTGAGCCACCCAGGCACCCCTCTCAGAATCACTTGTCACCTCTACAGTTCTCTCATTTGCTTTCTATCTGGCATCCCTCTTGGCACATTTCCTTTCCCTATATTATCAGTCTTTTAGTGTTTAAGGAAGCCCGTGGATGGAGCCTCATTTATTCTTTCTCCCATGCCTTTCTTTTCTGTGTAGATGCAAGCTTCTGACCTGAATCATTTCTTTCTCCTGGAAGGACTTCTTTTAAACATTTCTTTCAGGGTATGTTTTTGTTTGAGGAAATATTTTGTTTACTCCTTCACTTTTAAAGAATAACTCCGGGGCTCTTGGGTGGCTCAGTCGGTTAAGTGTCTGCCTTTGGCTCAGGTCATGATCCTGGGGTCCTGGGATTGAGCCCCACATCGGGGTCCCTGCTCAGCAGAGAACCTGCCTCTCCCTCTGCCCCTCACCCTGCTCATGCTTTCTCTTTCTCTCTCTCTCTGTCTCTCAAATAAATAAATAGAATCTTGAAAAAAAAAAGGACAACTCCATTGGACACAGAATTCTAGGTTAGTGTGTTTTTTCTTTCAATACTTTAAATATTTCGGGATGCCTGGGTGGCTTAGTTGGTTAAGCCTGCTTCTCCCTCTCCCACTTCCCCTGCTTGTGTTCCCTTTCTCGCTGTGTCTCTGTCTGTCAAATAAATAAATAAAATCTTAAAAAGATACTTTAAATATTTCACTCTGCTATCTTCTTGCTTGTATGGTTTCTGGTGAAAAGCATGCTGTAATTCTTATCCTTATTCCTGTACAGGTTAGCTGTTTTCTTCCCCCTTTGGCTTCTTTCAAGATTTTCTCTAGATTCAATATGGTAATATTTTTTTTTAAAGATTTTACTTATTTATTTGACAGAGAGATAGAGAGACAGCACAAGTAGGCAGAGTGGCAGACAGAGGGAGAGGGAGAAGCAGGCTTCCCGCTGAGCGGGGAGCCCGATGCGGGGCTCGATCCCAGGATTCTGGGATCATGACCTGAGCCGAAGGCAGTCGCTTAGCCGACTGAGCCATCCAGGCGCCCCTCAATATGGTAATATTATATGCCTAGTTATTTGTTTGTTTTGTTCTTTTTCTTTTTAAGATGTTTTTTTCTTTAATTTATTTGACAGAGAGAGACACAGCGAGAGAGGGAACACAAGCAGGGGGAGTGGGAGAGGGAGAAGCAGGCTTCCCGCGGAGCAGGGAGCCCGATGCGGGGCTCGATCCCAGGACCCCGGGATCATGACCTGAGCCAAAGGCAGACGCTTAACGACTGAGCCACCCAGGCACCCCAAGCATTTTCTTCTTTGTTTCTTAGAATTTCCACGTCTCTGCTTACATCATACATCTGTTCTTGGGTGTTGTCTACGCTTTCCATTAGACCCTTAACATATCTATCCATAGTTATTTTAAATTCCCTGTCCATTAGTTTTAAAATCTGTGTCATCTCTGAGTTGGTTCTGATGCTTGCTTTGTCTCTTCACACTGTTTTTCTTGACTTTCAGCATTACTTATAATTTTTTTTAAAGATTTATTTAATCTACAGAGAGAGAGAGCGTGTGTGCACATGCATGAGGAGTGGGGAGGGGCAGAGGGAGAGGAAGAGAGAGAATCCAAAGTAGACTCCCTGCTGAGAGTGGTGCCCACCTCGGGGCTCGATCCCATGACCCTGGGATCCTGACCTGAGCTGAAATTAAGAGTCAGACACTCAACTGACTGAGCCACCCAGGTGCCCCTTAGCATTACTTATAATTTTTAATTGAAAGCTGGACATGATGTATTGGGTAGTAGGAACTGAGGTGAATAGGTCTTTAGTTTGGGGTTTTATGTTAATCTGGCTAGGTGTTGATTTGTGTTTAACAATCGCTGTAACTGTTGGGGCACCTGGGTAGCTCAGTCCGTTAAGTGTCCAACTCCTGATTTCGGCTCAGATCTTGATCTCAGGGTCGTGAGTTCAAGCCCCATGTTGGGCTCCACATTGGGTGTGGAGTCTACTTAAAACAAAACAAAACAAAATAATTGCTGTAACTGTATGTACCAAGGCTTCAAATTCGTCTAGTGTCTTGTTTTGGTCTCCCTGTTATCTTTGGTCTTCCCTAAGAACCTCTTCTTAAATAGAGTATGCACCTTTCAGCTCTTTCAGCTGTAATCCAGTGTTATACTGGACCCATAGTATGGTGGGAAAGTGGGGGAGGGGCCATTTTGTCGTTTTCTCATTAAATCTCTATCTTTTTGGGGCACCTGGGTGGCGCAGTCAGTTAAGCATCCGACTCTTGGTTTCAGCTCAGGTTGTGATCTCATGGTTGTGAAATTGAGCTCTGCATCGGGCTCTGCGTTCAGCACGGAATCTGCTTAAGTTTCTCTCCCTCTCTCTCTCTGCTCTTCCCCTCCCCTGTGCTCTCTATCTCTAAAATAAATAAATCTTAAAAAAAAAACAAAACCAAAAAACCTCAGTCTTTTAATGGGTCTGTGTCTGTGGGTTGTGACCTTCGCAAGTGGTTATTAACTGTATTTCTCCCCCTTCGATGAGACAGGAAGACTAGAAGGGCCTCAGTCAGGGAAATTTCCTCCCCCTAGTTAGGATAAAGCTCTTGTGAAGCTTTTTCCCTAGAGAGCAGGCCCTTGTTGTGGAGAACATTTGGCATATTTTACAGTGGTTACTTTCTCCCTCTCCACGCCGGAGCCAGGAGGGAGTCTTTCTTGGCTCTTCATCAGGACAACCTGTAAGGAAGGAATTTTTTTTTTTCCTTTCTTATTCACTGTTGTATCACTAGCATCAAAAACAGGGCATGGTATATAATAGATGCTCAGTAAATATTTGTTGAACGAGTGAATGAATACCTTTCATCCAGGCCCATGAGGTTATCTTACATAGATGTGGGAAAATTTCTCAGACCTAAAATGATGATAAACTGATGACATTTCTGAGTGAATAGTTAGTCCTCAAATCTATTGTTGTTGTTGTTTTTTAAAGATTTTATTTATTTATTTGACAGAGAGACACACAGCGAGAGAGGGAACACAAGCAGGGGGAGTGGGAGAGGGAGAAGCAGGCTTCCCGCGGAGCAGGGAGCCCGATGTGGGATCCCAGGACCCTGGGATCATGACCTGAGCTGAAGGCAGACGCTTAACGACTGAGCCACCCAGGTGCCCCCAAATCTATTGTTTACTTTTTGAGTTTTTTTGGTGTTTTGTGTCTCTCTAATCTGAAACCCTAACTAAAATGGGAAGATTGCAGAGCAGTTCTCACGCTTTTTTGACTGCAACCTTTAGTAACAAATGTATTTTATATCATGATCCAGTGTACTTGTACATATAAATTTTATCTGGACAGACTTTTCCATGAAATAATACTTTCCTTTATGTATGATGTACTCTTATATTTTCTACTATTTTATTTAAAAAAAAAGCTTTTTTAAAAAGGATTTTATTTATTTGTCAGAGAGAGAGAGTGAGTGAGCACAAGCAGGGGCAGAGGGAGAAGCAGGCTCTGCACTGAGCAAAGAGCCCGATGTGGGACTTGATCCTCTGACAGAGGCTTCCCGTGGAGCAGGGAGGATCCTCTGACCCTGGGATCATGACCTGAGCCGAAGGCAGACTCTTAACTGACTGAGCCACCCAGGCGTCCATAAAAAAATACTTCTCAAGATTTATGTAGAGGATAGGTTCACAGGACAATATGTGTTTAGTTTTTTTTTAAGAAATTTGGATAAATCTACCAAAGTTAGTTTCGGTTTTCCCCGTCCGCTCCCAATAAATCCATTACTCCCTTCAGTCATGAAAGTCTTTGTGTGTTTACCTCTAACCTTTGGTGATACTTTATTTATTTTTTTTTCTTTTCTTTTTTTTTTTTTTTTATTCATCTTGGTGATACTTTAAACATTGTTCCCCTTCCTCCTCCTTTCTGCCCTGGGCTTATGCTAACTCATTTTTTTGGGAGTGATTTGGATGCAAACATTTCCCATTGTTACTAGCAAGGGTCCATGTACAGTGTTGCTGAGACAGGTGCAGAGTAAATTCTGAGCCTGGGGTTTCATGAGCTTCCTGTAGTGAGTAGTGGGGATTGGAGCCTCATGCCCATTAGTGACCATGTCTCATATGGGACCCTGAGGCAGAAGCTAAGAGGTTAAACATATTTTGGGGTGGGATCTGACTTCTCTTCTCTAGTAATGGTTACTTTTTTTTGTACATGGTTGGAAAGGTCTCACAGTTCAAAATACTACCTACCTTGTAATATCAAGGTGGTATTTTCCTGATTGGATCTGGAAAGACAGACAGTGCCCCACATAACACTGATTATTGTTAATACACCCTGGACTGTAATCATGAAAGCCACTGGAGAAAGAAAACATGTTATTTACTTTGTTTCTCCGCTTTCCCAGTTGGCTTTCTTCCTTCTGAGCCTTCTTTAGAATTTATCTGATTGATTTTGTTTGGGGGCTGTGAAGTATATAGATCAAGAGGTTTGGTCTTCCCCCCATTTAACAGGCCATGTGGGAGGTGCCAGTTTCATTCTCTTGAATTCTCTTGAGTTCAGGCTACAGGCTAAATTGAGTAAAGCTCAGGGAGGACATGTTACGTTAAAACTACCCTTAGTTGAGTTGCCTTAGGAAAGAGAGAGTCCCAATAGATGTAAAGATTTTTGAAATATTCTTTTATTTTTTAAGTCAGTAAATAATGGATTTCCTGCTTGTAGTGCTTTAACCTCTGTTACTGAAAGCCCTGAGGCTTAATTTATAATCATTAATCTTTCCTTCATTATTCAAGATATGATCTTCCCCCCCCTTTAAAATTATGAGAAAGATCAAACATGTAAAATGGTTCAGAGAATAAGATAACAAACAGTCATAAAAACCACCATCTGGATTTAATGAATATTAACATTTTGCCTTATTTGCTTCAGAACTTTTTATTTAAATGATAAAATGTTGCAGATACATTTGAAGTCCTCTTGGTCTCTCTCCTTACATCAATACGCGTGTTCCCTTCTGTGCTACCCTGGGGTGACTTCTGTTCCCACCTCGGTGTGGTTACTTCCCAGCCACGCTTTTATACTTTTATTCCATTTATGTCTTGCCACAGCAATATATACAACTGATTCTGTGTAAGTTCAAGTGTATACCAATGGCATCGTACTACACTTAGGTTTTCACTTGCTTTTTTTTTTTTTTTCCACTTTTACCATTATAATTCGGGATTTGTACATGTAGATTGAATTCATATATTTCAGCTATTACATAGCATTCCATTTTATAGGTATATCACAGTTTATTCATTCCCCCATTGATGGGCATTTAGTTGGATGACAAATTTTTGCTATTATAAACATTGCTGTGATGAACATCTTTGAACATGGCTTCTTCGGCACGTGTTGGAAGATTTTTCCCGGGGCAGAGACCTAGGGGTGGAATCCTGCCAGGTGCAGTATATGCATCTTGAACTCTACGGAGATTGCCAGGTACCATCTCATTTGCCCCCAGAAGTGTATAAGGCTTCTCACCAACACTTTTTCTCAGACTTCTAATATCTTGCTAGTCTGCTGGGTGGAAAGAGAAAGTTGATCTTTTTATTGCTTTACCAAAACAGATTTAGTCTAAGGAGTCACAACATCATCCTTTTAAATTTCAGACAATGGTGCTCAAATTCATTCGTTTGGTAAACATTTATGGAGTTCCTATTAAGAGCCAGGCATCATTCTAGACACCCGGGCTACAGGACTAACAGATGGGACACACATTTCAGCGCTCGTGGAGCTTACATTCTAGGGGAGAGAGAGAGACAATAAATACAATAAATCAATACAATATGAATCATGTCAGTGATAAATGCTAGGGAGAAAAAGTAAAACAGGGAAGGATGGGTCCAAATGTGTATGGAAAGGTAGGGTAAGGGGCGCCTGGGTGGTTCAGTCGTTAAGTGTCTGCCTTCGGCTCAGGTCATGATCCCAGGGTCCTGGGATTGAGCCCCGCATCAGGCTCCCTGCTCAGCGGGAAGCCTGCCTCTCCCTCTCCCACTCCCCCTGCTTGTGTTCCTTCTCTCGCTGTGTCTCTCTCTGTTAAATAAATAAATAAAATCTTAAAAAAAAAAAAGAAAGAAAGGTAGGGTAATAGGGTGGTCCAGGAACACCTCTTAAGAAAGTGACCTTTGAGTAAATGCCTGAGGTAGTGAGGGAATAAACCATATAGGTGGACAACTGAGAAAAGAACATTCTAGATGGAAAGGGTAGAAGTCCAATAGGGTAGCATGTCTTGCATGTTCAAGGAACAGTGAGGAGGCTTGTGTAGCTTCAGGGGAGGGAGTAAGCGGGGAGAGAAAAGAGAGGCGAGGTCAGAGAGGGGTGTAGACTGTATCATGCAGGGCCTCCATTTTAAGGACTTTGACTTTTACTCTGAGGTAGACTGGAAGCCACTGAATGGTTTTGAATAGCAGAGTGATATAATCTGACATACATATTAAAAAAAAATCAATCTGCTGAGCGTAGAGATTAGATTGAGGGGGCAGAGGGTCTGAGTAGGAGAAAGATAATCTGGGTAAGAGATCACAGGGCTCTGGACCAAGATAGTGATAATAGAGGTGGAGAAAATGTTAGAACTTGAGGATATTTTAAAGGTAGAACCAAGAGGATTTACATATATGTTTTAAAGATTTTTTTTATATTATTTTAGAGAGAGAGCACAGTGGGGAGGGGCAAAGGGAGAGGGAAAGAATCTCAAGCAGACTCTCCGCTCAGCACAGAGCCCAACATGGGGCTTGATGTCACCACCCTGAGATCATGACCTGAGCCGAAATCAAGAGTTGGACACTTAACCAACTGAGCCACCCAGGTGCCCCCAACCAACAGGTTTATTGACAGATTGAATGTGGGGTTTGAGAGGGAAAGGAGAAGCAGCGATGAGCCCCAGAATTTTGGCCTGAGCCACTGGCTGGAAGGAGTTGTCATTAACTGAGATGTGGAAGGCTGAGGAGCAGGTTTGAGGGGGAATATCAGAAGATCAGTTTTTTGTTTTTTGTTTTTTGTAAAGATTTTATTTATTTATTTGAGACAGAGAGAATGAGAGACAGAGAGCACGAGAGGGAGGAGGGTCAGAGGGAGAAGCAGACTCCCAGCCGAGCAGGGAGCCCGACGCGGGACTCGATCCCGGGACTCCAGGATCATGACCTGAGCCGAAGGCAGTTGCTTAACCAACTGAGCCACCCAGGCGCCCCAGAAGATCAGTTTTGTCATTAGACAAAGAGCGTCTGAGGTTCGAGGGTGAAGTTTATACTGGACACACCAATTTGGGATTGTCAACAAATGGCTAGTATTTAAAGCTATACGACTAGATGAAATAACCAGAAGACATGCAAGGCCTGAGCTATGGGACACTCTGATGGTTAGAGGTTGAGGAGGAGAGAAGGAGCCTGCAAAGAGGCTGAGAAGGAGCAGCCTGAGAGGCAGGGGGAAACATCAGGCGGGTGTGATGTCCTGGAAGCCAAGGGAAGAAAGCATTTCAAGGAAGAGAGTGATCGATCCATCATGTCAGATGCTGCCAGTAGGTTATATAAGACGAGGACTGAGAATTCACTATTGGACTTAATAACACAGAAGTCGTCTTAAGAACTTGCTACCAGTAGTTTCTGTATCGTATTCCTATATGCTCCCTAGAACTTTTCAGAGGTTTCCGTTGCTGCTCTGTATGTAAGGTTGAAGAAAAATGCCTGTTACAGACTAGTCCAGAAAAAACTAGCCACGTAAAATGTTTTTGGACTGCATATACCTAATAAATAAGGTACATTGCTTTGTGTTGGCTAATACCGTGAAGTATGAAAGTATTTGACTTCAGCTACGGAAAGATGTCAAAGTCAATATGACTTCATGGTAGCTACGTTTCATCCTCACATAAAGGGTTTCCATTCTTAGAGAAATGTGGTGACTTAAAAACCATGTTTTAAGGCTGAACAGCTCTTCAGAATAGGAAGTTGGAGGAGAGATCAGAAACAAACAGAATGAAAGAAGGTATTAATGATGGTGAATAGAAGACGACTTTGTTAGTGTTTTTACAGTAGCAGTTCTCAGGTGGGATCCTTCGGCCTCTGCTGGCCCCTTGAGGCTTAAAAGGTTTTGCAAGATCGAAACTGTTTTCATAATAACTTTATTTGCCTTTTTCACTGTGATTACATTTGCACGGATGGTGCAAAAGTGAAGGTGAGTACAGTTGTTGCCATCATTGGAATCCAGGCAGTGCCACGAATCTGAGCTGTTGTCCTTGTATTCCTCAGCACAGTAGACTCAGTACAAACAGAACAGGAGGGCCAGTTTCACTTCAGAATGTGCTTGACGAAGCAGTAAAAATTATTAATTTTATTAAGTCTCGACTTTTGTGCACATCTTTTTTTAACATTCTGTGTGATGAAAGGGAAATATGGCTGCAGTCCTTCTATATGCCCAAGTGTAATGGTTGTCTTGGGAAGAAGCACTTGTGTGTTTGAGTTGAGAGCTGAATTGCTTTTTTCATGAAATACTATTTTTACTTAAAAAAACGAAGTTACTAGATTTGGGTATTTGTTGAAGATGAATGAAGTGAGCCTGTCACTTGAAGGAAAACGACGGACAGTATTTGCTGCCAATGATAAAATAGGAGTTTTTAAGTGAAAATGAGAATTTTGGAACACTTGCATCTGCCACTAAGAGCTTGACACTTTCCCGGAGCTTAAAGATCTGTTTGATGAGATCAGTGGTGACATTCACAAATGGGCTTTTTTTGATAGTGTATAATGAAATGTGTCAACATTTGGAATGTCTGTATATCTCAGTGAACCAATATTTTTCAAATGACAGAGGACGATGTTACAAAATTGTATATGAGTAAAAGATCCATTCAAAATGCAAGATAGACTTATGCTTCCAGCCAAGATGGAGTGACAGGGGTGCCTGATGGCTAACAATGTCTAGAATGTGCTTCTTTGCCATTTGTGTATCTTTTTATTTATTATTTACTATTTGTCTTTTATTGTTTTTATTATTTTTGTTATTTGTTTTTATTTTAGAGAGTGCACGTGAGAGTGAGGGGGGAGGGACAGAAGGAGAGGGAGAGAGAGAATCCCAAGCAGGTTCCACACGTGTGGAGCCTGACTCCGGTCTCAGTCCCACAACCCTGAGCCTAAATCAAGAGTTGGACACTCAACGGACTGAGCCACCCAGGTGCCCCTATTTGTATATCCTTTGTCGACTTGAAAATTTGGATTTTTAAAAAATTGCTGAACTGTGACTTTCCTTTTGAAAGTGTTATGTTAGGCCCTGTCCTGTAAATGTTGATGTAATAGTCCTGTGCCCTTCCTAGGCCAGCAGAGACCTATCTAGGCTCAGTAGTCATTACAAGACAGACAGACTCCACCCTGACAAAAGTAGTACAAAGTTGCCTGGACGTTTATATTTTCTTGGTTCATCTCTTTCAACTCAAATATTAAAAATGGCTGCAGTTCGTCAGTCTCTTCTCAGATATTCTCTAAACTTCCTGCTGTTCGTCTTGCAGTTTTCTGGTGATGACATGGCATCTGCCAGCTCCAGCCGGGCAGGAGTGGCCCTGCCTTTTGAGAAGTCTCAGCTTACTTTGAAAGGTGAGTGGCACCATGTGAAATGTTTACCATTCGAGGTCCAGCCCAGTCTATGGGGAAGAGGTAGAATTATACCACACCTTGGTCTGAGAGCCAAATATTGTGAAATAGCTGAAGAGTGTAACTATTCATTCTCATAGGGTTACCATGTAACTGGAATTCTTTTTTCTTTTCTTTTTTTTTTTTTATATATGTATTTTATTTTTAAGTAAAATTTACACCCAATGTGGGGCTCAAACTCGTAATCTGAGATCAAGAGTCGCGTGCTCCACTGACTGAGCCAGCCAGGTGCCCGTATAGCTGGAATTCTTCCCTTTTAAAGATTTTACTTATTTATTTGAAACAGAGAGAGAGAGAGAGAGCAAAAGTGGGCGGGGAGGGGTAGAGAGAGGGAGAGACAAGATTCCCCGCTGAGCAGAGAGTCTGAGATGAGATGTGGGGCACAATCCCAGGACCCTGAGATCATGACCTGAGCCAAAGGCAGATGCTTAAACCCACTGAGCCACCCAGGTGTCCCTATAGGTGGAGTTCTTAAGAAGGATAAAAGGAACTTTTGGCAAAGATTGTTGAAAATGGTAATTCCTTCATGCCTCAGGGCCCTTTTCTGTGTATACTTATTCCCTAGGTGATCTTGTCCAACCTCATGGCTTTATTTTCTTTAAAGATTTATTTATTTGAGAGAGAGAGAGAGCGCGCATGTAGAATGTAAACACAAAAATAGTGATTTTTGTCTGTTTTGGTTACTTTTGATACCTCAGTGACATAGAACATTGCCGGACATTTAGTGGGCTGTCAGTGAATATTGCTTGAATGACAGAAGGTTGCTTTGGTAGTCTTAGCTCTGCAGAAGAGTCACGGGGCTGAGAGATGCCTGGTGACCCGGGAACAGCACTCACTATCACAGCTCTGGCCTCTCAGAGATACAGTCATTTGGAGGCAAAATCGTCTTGTCATGTTTTAAAATTATTATTTTTGAAATGTAAGTGTTATTCATTTCTACATACTTTAAAATTGTTTCCTTTCTTCTAGCTCCTCAGTGCCCCTGCTTGGAGGAAACTAATATTACCAGTTTCCAAGATACATTCCAAGATACATGAAAGGGGATATGGTTTTGTAATCTTGAGAGCCAGGTTGCCTTCCTTGGAAGGAATACTCTTCTAGGAGTGCATGAGAGTGCCTGTTTCTCCACATCTTTACCAACACAGTGTGTTGTCAGACTTTATTATTATTATTTTTTAAGATTTTATTTTTATGACGGAAAGAGAGACAGCGAGAGAGGGAACACAAGCAAGGCGAGGGGCAGAGGGAGAGCTAGGCTTCCTGCTAATCAGGGAGCCCGATGCGGGGCTCGATCCCAGGACCCTGGGATCATGACCCGAGCCAAAGGCAGACGCTTAACCGACTGAGCCACCCAGGTGCCCCAAAATAACTGTTTTCTCAGCAGTTTTATTTCACATTTCTTTAATTATAAATGATGTTTAACATCTTATCCTACGTTTAAGGGAAATTTGGATTTCCTATTCTGTAGATTGTGTATTCATATTCTCTCCCCTGTTTCTTATTTACTTACTGATTTAAAAAAAGTAGTCTTGATACATTTTAATCATTTTTGGTGATGTCTCATGTCTGCTCTAGCCCTCTTGAGGAGGGAGAAGCATTAGAGTGAATTCCATAGGGTTTTGAGCTTGGGAGTTTAGCTTTTACTACCTGGTCTAAAAATTATCAAGTTTAGGTTAAAACAGAAGCCTGCCTATAGAACCTGGTGACATAATAAAGTCCCTGTTTTGGGGCCATATTATTCAGGAGCACATTTGACTTGTAAAGATTTCTGATAGCCTTTCCTCAGTGTGAATTTTTACTAGTGTGGAACGAGCTAACTTGATAGTACGCGTGCCTCTGACTATAGATGCATTTAACCTATAGGGATTCTGTAATACCATTGAAGAAAATGATGGGGAGAAAGAGAAATAACAAAATAGATGTTGTGGCTGGTTCCTTGTCCGATGTGTTTCTTTGAGAGAGCCTGTAGTGTAATTTGGGAGAGGTCGCTTTGCTATTCCTTCTCTTTGCCTCAGTTCCCTTATGCCTCTCTGTAATGCAGTCCTAGAGTTTTAAAATACACTTTTAAAATACAGCAAGGTCCTTAAACATAAGCGAGCTATTTTATCTGATATATAACTCAAGAAGCACTGAGAAACTGAACACTGAAAACCACAACAAAGCAAAAGCTGGCTGGTGGGAACCTATTGAAGGACTCTGTTCTGTGCCTTCCTAAGAGCTTTTCAAGGATATAATTTTGGCCATGTGTGATTTTTTTTTTTGGCCTTATTTGTTAACTTTAAAAGCTAAATTCTATGTGAAGATGTGAAATTGGCATTTATATTTCATCGAATAGTAAATAAACTTTCCAGATAAATCTGCTTGGATGCTGAGGCCTTTAATTTGGCTTGTGTTTTAAGAACAAGAAACTTTCAAAATAATCATCCCACTGATAAATTATAACTTATGAAGGGGAAAATGTATCTTTACAGTGGAGTGACCTGATAGACCCCACATTAACCAGAGGATCAAACTTAGCATCCACAATAGGAGGACAACCTAGTGTGTATAGAAAGACGCATACAATGTAAACTATGTAGTATTCTTGACAAAAATGTTCACTGTGAATCTCGTCATGAGGAAAACAATCAGAAAAACAGAGCATTTGGTGTATTATATGAGACAGCTGGTGGAAGTCTTTAAAAATCATTGTCAGGGAAAAAGAAGGGAGAGCATTCTAGATTTTAAAGGATTAAGAAACCAGCAACCAAATGCAATTTGCTCATGCTGATGGGATCCTGGATTGGGGGAAACAGCTCTAACAAATATGTTTGGAAAAATTGGGGAAAGTTGGATATGTAATGAATATCAAATGATAGAGGGAGTAACTAAATTTTTTTCAGGTGTAATAATGATGGTGTGGTTAGGTGGGAAAATGTCTTCCCTTTCGTTTCTATTTTTCTTTAAGTAGGCTCCATGTCTAGCGTGGAGCCCAGCTCGGGTCTTGAGCTCACGACACTGAGATCAAAACCTGAGCTGAGTTCAGGAGTTGGAGTTTAACCAACTGAACCACCCAGGTGCCCGCTTTTCTTGCCCCCCTCCCTTTTTAAAGGAATTTCTATGCCCAGCATGGGACTCAAACTCACGACCCTGAGATCGAGTTGCATGCTCTACCAACTGAACCAGCCAGGCACCCCTCCTTATTTTGTTTGTTTGTTTTTTAATTGAAGTATAATTAACATACAGTGTTGTATTAGTTTCAAGTGTACAACGTTTAGAACATCCTTATTCTTAAGAGTTGTATTCTGGAAGTATTTAGGGTTGGTAAGTCATGATATCTACAACTTTCTTTTTTTTTTTTTTTAAAGATTTTATTTATTTATTTGACAGAGAGAGAGATAGCGAGAGCAGGAACACAAGCAGGGGGAGTGGGAGAGGGAGAAGCAGGCTTCTTGCCGAGCAGGGAACCCGATGCGGGACTCGATCCCAGGACCCTGGGATCATGACCCGAGCCGAAGGCAGATGCTTAACGACTGAGCCACCCAGGTGCCCGATATCTACAACTTTCAAATAGATTACCAAAAAGAAGTTTGTGGGTATATGCCTAGTCATGGACATATATAGATATAGATATCATGTATTTGTATCCTGTGCTATCCAGTACGATAGCCACTATAGCCCCATAGAACTATTTATGTTAAGACTAAAATTACATTGGGCGCCTGGGTGGCTCAGTTGGTTAAGCGACTGCCTTCGGCTCAGGTCATGATCCTGGAGTCCCTGGATCGAGTCCTGCATTGGGCTCCCTGCTCAGCGGGGAGTCTGCTTCTCCCTCTCCCGCTCCCCCCTCTTGTGCTCTCTCTCTCTCTCACTCTCTCTCTCAAATAAATAAATAAAAAATCTTAAAAAAAAAAAAGATTAAAATTACATTAACAATTTAAATCCTCAGTCGTAAGAGCTATATTCCCAGTCCTCAGTAGTCACATGTATCTCATGGCAATGCATTGGACTGTGTTGGCATAGAACTTTTCCTTATCACTGAGGTTCTTTTGAATAGCAATGATATAGACACACACATAGAAAAAAAAAAAACAAAACCAAAACCCCAAATGTGGTGGGGCACCTAGCTGGCGCAGTTGGTAGAGCACATGACTTTTGATCTTTGTGTTGTGAGTTCAAGCCCACTGACGCAGGGCTCAATCCCAGAACCCTGGGATCATAACCTGAGCTGAAGGCAGATGCTTAACCTACTGAGCCACCCAGCTGTCCCGTGAAAAGGCTTTTTAAAAAAGCAAATGGGGCAAAATGATAGTTGTTGCCGAGTATACAGTTATTTATTGTCTTATTCTTTAAACCTTTCTGTAGATTGGAAATTTCAAAATAAAACTACCAACTGCAATATGTAATCCTAGGTTGGGTCCTGGACCAAAAAAAAAAAAAAAGTTTCTTTTCTCTTTTGCTATAATGGACATTGATAGGACATTTAACAAAATTTATTTTTATTTATTTATTAATTTATTTGTTTTTTAAAGATTTTATTTATTTATTTGACAGAGAGAGACACAGCGAGAGAGGGAACACAAGCAGGGGGAGTGGGAGAGGGAGAAGCAGGCTTCCCGCTGAGCAGGGAGCCTAATGTGGGGCTGGATCCCAGGACCTGGGATCATGACCTGAGCTGAAGGCAGACGCTTAACAACGGAGCCACCCAGGCGCCCCAACATTTAACAAAATTTAAATGAGGTCTGTACATTAGATCATAGTTTTAAAAGGTTGTTAAATTTTTCCATGTTGATAATTATGCTATGGTATCAGAAAATGTCTTTGTTCTTAGAAATATACACTGAAGCGTTTAGAAGAAAAGGGGCACAGCATCTTCTAAAACTCACTCTCAAAGTTTCAGGAACAGATGTGTATGTGTATGAAAGAGAATCAGGGGAGAGAAAGAGAATAATAAAGCAAATATAGTAACAAGTTAATATTTGGTGACCCTTAGGTGAAGGGTTTATAGGAATTCTTTGTATTTTTGTTGCAACTTTTCTAAACATCTGAAATTATGTCAAAATAAAAAAGAAAGTAAAGATACCAAAAAACCCCACCCCCCCAAAACAAAAAAATAAACCTCCAAACAAACAAAAAAACCTAGGGGAAAAAGCTAGGACAAAAAAGGAAACATTAGAACAGAGGTCCGAGAATTGGCCTGGGAGTTCTCTGATTTTGGATACGTTATCTCATCTCCCTGCACCTTATTTAATTGGCTCAACTATTAAATGAAGGGTTTGAACTTGTTTTCTTTTTTTCCCTTAATTTAAATTCAATTAATTAACATATAGTGTATTATTAGTTTCAGAGGTAGAGTTCAGTGATTCATCAGTCTTATATAATACCTAGTGCTAATCATTATATCATGTGCCCTCCTTATGAACTTGTTGATTTCAAAGAAACTGTCTAGCTCAAAATGATAGGACTATAATTAAAACTAGTCCTTCCCCCTTCCCCCGCTTTTTAAGGCTCTGTGTGCAGAGCTGCTCTCCCACCACCAGGTGGCCTCAGTTAACCTTGGTCTGTGTGAAAAGTATTTGTTTTCTACTCTGGACCACATTTCCCACCACCACCACCTGTTTCTCCTCGTACCATCCCCTATTGCTTCTGAATCTTAGCCACAACTTTTGCTGTTGTTGTTCTTTGACTTGCTCTCTACTGTTCTTTGGGCCTCGGAAAAGACAGGTATTGCTAAAAGAATCCAGAGGTAGTTTTGTCCTTTGTCAAGTTGTGGACCCTTATAGGACTCTCACCTCTCAGAAGGGTCTGGGAGGGAGAGGTTTGCTAAACCTTGTCGGAGGGGAGCTCTGTCTTGCCTCATGGGTAAGAAATGCCAGTCACATGCTCTGATTTGGGGCATGGGATGGAGGACACCTTAGGTGTGTTCCATCCCAGTGACCTGGAGTTTCCACCATGGCTAATATATGTTCGACGAGATGCATGTATACTTGTTCAGCTTGGCTTGCAGGTACCAAATAAACATCAGAGATCCTGCCACATGAAGGATACAGATAGAATAGGAAATGCAGATGGCTAACAAACACATGGAAAACATATACAACCTCACTAGTAATTGAAGAACAGCAATAGAACAAATAAGCAAAATCTGGTAATGACATACAGCGTGGTGGGGAGTCAGGTTGCCTGGGTGCACATCCTGGTTTGAAGCTCCCAGGCTCTGTCACCTGGGGCAATGACTTAACTTCCCCAAGCCTGCTTCCTCTGGGTGAAATGGGGGTGATGATATATTCCCTGCCTCATGGGTTTGTTTTAAGGATTCATTTAGATGATGTGTGCATAGCCTAGTGTCTGTCATAAGTGCTCATTAAACCTTACCTAATTTATATGATTTTTTTTTTTTACCTTTCTGATTTCTAAATAGTGAAAAAACATAATACTCAGCATGATGGTGGTGAAATGGATATATTGGCATCTACATGGGTTTATCCTTTTTGCAAAGGAATTAAGCAGTTTGAAGAAAAAATATTCATATCATTTGGAGGAACACTGAGAAATGCATGCAAATATATACATTCATGATGATTTTCCCAGAGTGAAAAATTGGAAGCAATCTATTCATCACTGAAAGAATAGTTAACTAAATCATGGCATGTCTATACAATTGGCTCATATTGCAGCCATTTAGAATTGATTTTGGAGGGAGAAGAATTCTTAAAGAATTGGGGGCATAAAAGATGAGAGTCTGGAAAGTCTGGATTTGCCAACATCTTAATGATAATTATCCCAGTGTTTTCAGGTTAGGAGTGCTTTTTTTTTTATGCTTCGTAGTTTTTAAAATATCCTCACATTTTTTTAAAAGTAATTTTTTTTAGGATCAGAAAAAATACCAAACGTAGTTTTTAAAAGAAACAACAAAAAAGAGCGGAACAGCTGCCACAGGGGGGCACCTGGGAGCCTTCTGACTCATCTTCGACTTTTCCTTTCTTTCCCGTCCAGTGGTGTCAGCAAAGCCCAAGGTGCATAATCGTCAACCTCGAATTAACTCATTTGTGGAGGTGGCAGTGGATGGACTCCCCAGTGAGACTAAGAAGACGGGGAAGCGAATTGGGAGCTCCGAGCTTCTCTGGAATGAGATCATCATTTTGTAAGAGAAAGTCCCTTCTCTTTGCAGTAACGAGGGGGAAAGTGAGGAGGTGCTCCAGGGGGGTTGTGGGAGATCCAGCTTTCCTGTGACCCCGCTAAGTCCTCTGCCTTTGGTACCCAGGGCACCTCTCGCCAGGTGTTTCTACATCATTGAGCTCACAGAGCGTTCATTATTAGCAAGATGGTTACAGGGTCAGCTTTGGGGGGGGGAAGAGTACACATGTGAGTGTCTTCCTGTTTGAGGTTTCCCCCCTCCCTCCAAGATGTCAGCAGTAAGTTTATCTGTTTTCTTCTACGTTGTAGGAGTGACCAATGTGCTCAGATGTGATTAATCAAGTTTTTGTTTTCCAGGAATGTCACGGCCCAGAGTCATTTAGATTTGAAGGTCTGGAGCTGCCATACTTTGAGAAATGAACTGCTAGGCACCGCCTCTGTCAACCTCTCCAATGTCCTGAAGAACAATGGGGGCAAAAGTACGTATGATGAAGGGGTGGCCGACATGATTCAGTTGTGGGGGTGGGGAGAAGAATTCGAAGGGTTGGATTTCTCTCTCACGCCATGGATAGACCTGGCGATGCAGTTTCCTCCAGGACCAGGGGCTGCCGTGACTGTTCCCTGTGGAATGGGTCGTGGAGGTTTAGGAAGGCCAGAGCCCAGCACTGCCGGATTCAGCTTCTTTTGTCCCCGGGCTCTCCCAGTGGGATGCAGTGATGTGTCCCCTTGATCCTTTCTGGAGGTTGAATGCTCTCCCTCTGCCTCTGCTCTTTTCCCAATCCGGGTGACATGTGACATGTTGAATCAAACTGTCCCATGCCTCCAGCCTAAATCATTACTTTCCTAGTCTGAGTCCTTGAGCAGAACAAAGAAGTGGCGTGTGTTTGTGTGTGTGAGGTGGGGGGGGGGGGGTGGCGGGGGGGGATGGTGTTACAAATAGTGCCTCGTGCTTAGTAGGCACTCAGTAAACGTTTACCGAATGTTGGAATGTGACGGAAGCTCTGTCTTAATTATTCAGGGTGCCTCTGCTGCATGGAAATCTAAATCCTAACGTCTGTTTATTGCTGCTTGTGGTCAATGGCATAACCCATGGCTGTGGTATCTGGACCCTCCCTCATAAAGCCTCTATTGAGAGCAGTACCATATGTGGTGGGGGAATGCCACAGAAAGAAAGGCTCCTTTCTCTCTTGATGTCTGCCGTCTAGAAAATATTTTCTGAAAGTGGATTTAGCTTAAGAGAGATGTGGGGGTGGGGAGTGTTGAGTCCCAGGGAGAGCGCTGCGTTGATTCGAGGGTCTTTTCTTTCTGAGCCTGTCCTTTCTGACAGGCCACTCCAGTGGTATTGGAGGCTCTTCTGGTCTTTCCCTTTCTGCTGGGCACACAGAGGTGTGGTGAACCCACTCCAGCTTCAGGAGTTGTTTAAAACCAGGAATATGCCTCTCCTTTAACTCCATGATGGTTTATCTTCTGAGTTGGTCTTTATTTCCCAAACTCTAGCGTTCCTTTTAAAATTTGATTATCAAGGAGGATTACATTTATTACGTCATTTGGAAATATACCTGTGGACATTCTCGCATGAGGATCAGCAGCCAGTATGACTGTCCTTTTTTTTTTTTCCCCTTCTTCATTTGTTCCGTCAACATGCTTTTGATTATAAAAGTAATTGTAGAAAAACTGGAAATTACACAAAAGCACACAGACACACAAAGAAAATAAAATTCTCCTGTAAGCCACCGTACTTAGTGATAATTACTACCATTTTGACATATATTTTTCTGAGCCTTTTTTTTGTGTGTGCAAATATAAGTATTTAAGACGTCAATGAAACGAAATTGAGACCATACATAAACATAATATTTTGTAACATGCCTTTTACTCTTTAAAATGTATTAATATATCTTTTTAAAAAAATGTATTTATTTACTTTTTTTTTTTTTTTTTAGTAATCTCTACACGGGGATTTTGGGGCTCAAACCTACGACCCCCAGATCAAGAGTCATACACTCTTCTGACTGAGCCAGCCAGGCGCCCCTCAATATATCTTTACGGATATATTTCTGTGATGAAATGCACTTAACGTAAAATTTACCATCTTACCCATTCTTTTTTTTTTTTTTAAAGATTTTTTTTTTTTTTTAAAGATTTTATTTATTTATTTATTTGAGACAGAGAGAATGAGAGAGATAGAGCACATGAGAGGGGGGAGGGTCAGAGGGAGAAGCAGGCTCCCTGCCGAGCAGGGAGCCCGATGCGGGACTCGATCCCGGGACTCCAGGATCATGACCTGAGCCGAAAGCAGTCGCTTAACCAACTGAGCCACCCAGGCGCCCTAAAGATTTTGTTTTTTATTTTTATTTTTATTTATTTGACAGAGAGAGAGAAACAGCATGAGAGGGGATAGGGTCAGAGGGAGAAGCAGGCTCCCCGCTGAGCCGGAGCCAGATGTGGGACTCGATCCCGGGACTCCGGGATCATGACCTGAGCCGAAGGCAGTCGCTTAACCAACTGAGCCACCCAGGCGCCCCCCATCTTACCCATTCTTAAGTGTATAGTGTAGTGGCAGTTAAGTACATAAACATGGTGCGACCGTCACCACTGTCCGCCTCCAGAATTTCAAACTCAAACTCTGTACCCATCAGACAACTCATTCACTCTCTTCCCTCCACCACCCACCATTCTATTTTCTGTCTCTATGCATCTGAGTAGGTACCTCATATAGGTAGAATCATACAGTATTTGCCCTTTATTAAAAAAAAAAGGTTTTATTCATTTATTTATTTATTTAGAGAGTGAGCACGAGGAGGGGCAGAGGGAGAGACAATCTTAAGCCGACTCCATGCTGAGCGTGGAGCCCTACGTGGGGCTTGATCTCACATGCCTGAGATCACAGCCTGAGCTGAAACCGAGAGTCGGACACTTAACGGACTGTGCCAACCAGCACCCCCCCCCCCCCCCAGTATATTGAAATAGCTTCAGTTATTCTTCCAAAGTGTAGTTTTGGAAGTATACTCCCAAAGTATAATACTATTACTGGTACTAGTCTCTCAGGTGGTTGTGTGATGGACATTGGGGTTGTTTTCAGTATTTTATAGTCACAAATAATGCTATGGTAAACTTATACGTTTATAAATCTTTCTGCCTATTTTGATAGTTGTGATGAATTATTGAAGATGGGTTTGATGGGTTTAAGCATTTTTCACACACTTGTGACATTGGACACATATTGCAAGATTACTGTCCAGAAAAGTTCTGCCAATTTACTCTCCCATCAGCAGTGGTCAAAACTGCTGGTTTCTCTTGCATCTTGGCCTTTATTGGAAAAGAAATGTGTTTTTTTTTGTTTTTTTGGTTTTTTTGGTCTATTTGATAATTAACGTTATGCCAGATTTGCTTCATCTATTTTTTTTGCTTTTTTTGGTTGTAGTATTTCAAAGTAAATTAGAGGTGTTTCAGTATTATATTTTAGATTCTTCAGCATGTGTCTTAGAAAAAAAGGATATTTTCTTTTTTAAAATTTTATTTTGTTACAAAAATTAACCCATTTATTTTAGGCTAGTAATGTTTCAGATGGTAGAGCTTTTGCTGGTCTCTCACGTCCTTCAAGGTTCTGATGGCCGCCGACTTTACTGTGACCGCAGGGCGATACTGTAGGTCTGAGCCCCACCAGCCACTCTTTGCATGCAGGAACCACAATGCCAGCTCCCCACAGCTCGTCTTTTCATCTTGATTGTTCCACAGAAGGAGCAAGTGTGCTTGGCATGCTGGCTTATTTCAGTCTTTTTCACCGTTTTCCTGCGAGAGGCACCATAATGGGTCTCACACGAACCAATGATTCTGACCTTCTTGGTCTGTTTAGCCATGTCACCACAAACTAGGTCTGAGCCCAGAGAGGGAGCAAAAAGGATGTTTTCTTATGTAATTACCATACCATTATCATACCTAGCAATATTAACATGAATTCCTTATTATCACCTAATACCCAGTTCCTATTCAATTTCACCATTGTCTCAAAGTGTTGTTTTCAAGTTGGTTTGCTTGAACCTGGATTCAGACAAGGTCTACTCATTGAATTTGGTCGTTATGCCTCTGAAGTTACCCCAACTTCGCTCTGCCTTTTGATGCTGTGATTTATTGAAGGAGATTGAATGTTTTTAGAGTGTGTTTATTGCCTTATTAATGTTCTTTGCTCTTTTTATATCAAAGTGTGCATTTTTTTCTTTTAGTTTTGAAAGAGTTCTTTATATGTTAAGGCCATTTCTCTGTCTTATAATTTATAAATATTTTTTCCGGTTTTTCATTTGCATTTTAATTTTGTAGGGTTTTTTTTTTCTCTTTTTCTTTTTTTTTTAAAAGATTTTATTTATTTATTTGAGACAGAGAGAATGAGAGAGAGAGAGCACATGAGAGGAGGGAGGGTCAGAGGGAGAAGCAGGCTCCCTGCCAAGCAGGGAGCCCGATGCGGGACTCGATCCAGGGACTCCAGGATCATGACCTGAGCCGAAAGCAGTCGCTTAACCAACTGAGCCACCCAGGAGCCCTTTTTTCCTCTTTTTCAAACAGATGTTTTAAACTTGCAGTTGACTCATCACTCTTTGTATTTGTAACCTTTTCCTTTATGAAAGGCTTTCTCCATCCTGAGTTCAGGTAAATAGTCACCTCTAGTTTTTCCTAGTTCATTGTGATTTTATTTTTCCACATTAATTCTTTTTTTTAAGATTATTTATTTGAGAGAGTGAGAGAGAGTGAGCCCAAGCAGGGGGGAGGAGCAGAAGGAGAGGGAGAAGTGACGGGGGCCTCAATCCCAGGACCCCTGGGATCATGACCTGAACCAAAGGCAGATGCTTAACCGACTGAGCCACCCAGGCGCCCCTGCATTTCTATATTTTTCTTTTTATTAGCATATACTGTATTATTTGTTTCAGGTCTGTGATTCATCAGTCTTACACAATTCACAGTGCTCACCATAGCACGTACCCTCCCCAGTGTCCATCACCCAGGCATCGCATCCTCCCTTTAATTCTTTAAGTGAGTTTATTTTTGTGTACAGTGTGAGTAGGGATCTAACTTAATTTTTCCCTAGTAGTTCACTGGTTGCTTTAGTAGTACGTACTGAATAATCCATCTGTGATTATCATCCCTGATGATTTGAGTTGTTACCTTCAGCGTATATTAAGAAAATATATACATATGTAAGTAAAATATACATGCACACACACACATGGACACACACACATACACATACTTGGGCCTGTGTCAGGGATTTTCCATTTCATCTGTTGTTTTATTAGACTTCTAAAATCACTCTCTTTTAGCTGTTGTAATGTTACCATGATTTAATATCTGACTGTTTGAGCTTATCTGCTTTTTAAAATCTTCTCCCTCTTTTCTTTGCATATATGACAACAGCACCTAAACTTTAAATTATTTTCTCAGGTTCTTCCCCTCTTCTTCCTCTCTTCCCCCCCATTCCCTTAAAATTTTATGGAAATTCTGTCCTATGTAAAGTTCCTTTATGGAGAATGTCTATACTAATTCTTCCTACCTAGGAACATGGAGTGTCTCTAAATTCACTCAAATCCTTTTGAAGTTATCTTTAGATAGACTCTTTTAAATTGTAAAAATATTTTTGATCTTATTTTTAGTGGGATTTTTTCCTGTTGGGTCTCCTAGTCCAGTGTTGTTGATATATGACTGTTAGTTTCTGCATGTTTTTGTTTTGTTTTGTTTGTTTTTATAATCATTCAATTGCTGAATTCTTAGTATAGGTTTTCAGCAGTTTCTTTTGGGTTTTCTTGGTAGACATTTATGTGGTTTCTAATAAGATTGATAATTTTGCTCACATTAGGAAATAATTATACTTCTTTTCATTGTTAGTTGCTTTGCATACAACTTCCTGTTTCAGTGGTGATGAAATTGGCATTCCACCCTGTCTGGTAACCATGCTTCCTAATGACTCTTCTCTGGGTGTAAAGTTGGGTGTTAGTAACTCTTGTTTCCCACCCCCTTTGGTTTATTAATTACTGCTTTTTTGGTTTTTTGTTTTTTAATCAGGAAGGGTGTTGAATTTTTGTCAAATATCTTTTACGTAACTGTGGGGGCCGGAGCCTGGGTTGTGCAGTTGGTTGAGCGTCGGACTCTTGGTTTCTGCTCAGGTTGTGATCTCAGGGCTGTGAGACAGAGCCCCACATTGGGCTCCGGGCTCAGTGTGGAGTCCACTTGAGATTCTCTCTCCCTCTCCCTCTCCCCCTCCTGCTCATGCTCTCTCTCTCTAAAATAAATCAATCTTTTATTTAGAAAGGTCACTATTGGGATAATAATAACAATCTTCAGATTTCTAGAATATACCCAATTGCTCATGTTGGATTATTCCTTGAAAATTTTGTTAGAATTGCTTGCTAATATTTTATTGGGGGGTTTTCCACCTATATTCATAAGTGGCATTTGTCTGTAGTTTTGTACTATTTTTGTCAGCTTTGGAATCGAGGTTTAGCTAATTTTATAAAGTAAATTGAAGCTCTTTCCAACTTCAGGAACAGACTCTATAACATGGGAATTATCTGTTCCATGAGTGCAGGAAAGAGCTCACCCGTAAAACCATCTGGGTCTGGCTGCTTTCTTTGAAAGAATTCTTTGATGACTTTTTCAGTTTTTTACCCCATAATGATTGGTTTGTTCAGCTTTTCTGATTCCTCTTGCATCAGTTTTGTTAATTCATATTTTTGGAGAAAAATTGTTTCATGAGATTTTTCAAATTTATTAGTATAAAGATTTTATTTTTGTTTTAGTATTAATATTTTAAATCGCATTCTCATTTAAAAAATGTTTCTCATCTTTCTCACTTAAAATTTTTGGTATTTGTTCTCAATTTTTTTTTTTTTTTAAGATTTTATTTATTTGACAGAGACACAGCGAGAGAGGGAACATAAGCAGGGGGAGTGGGAGAGGGAGAAGCAGGCTCCCCGCTGAGTAGGGAGCCCAATGCGGGGCTCGATCCCAGGACCCTGGGATCATGACCTGAGCCTAAGGCAGATGCTTAACCAACTGAGCCACCCAGGCGTGCCCTCCCCCCCAGTTTTTTTTCTTGACTAGTATAAGCATTTTTGTTTTAACTTTTGCTCTTTATTTTTCACAAGACTGCTTGATCAATTATACCTTATTTTCTAATAGTTCCATTTTTAACTTTAACTTTTTCAACTACTTGCCCTAGATCTGTTTTTTTTTTAATCCAGTCAGTTGGTCATTTATAGCTTTTTGAGTTGAAAGCTTACAGTGCATTTATTTTTGTCTTGTTTAATGATGAAAACATTCATGCTTTCAACTTGACTTTGATTTTTTCCCCCCTGGGTATTCACATTTTTTTCTTTTAAAGAAAAGTGCACCAACCTTAAGTGATATAGTTCAGTGAATGTTTACATATGTTCACATCTGTGTAATCACTACTCAGATCAAAATATAGAACATTTCTAGGGTCCCAGGAGATTCCCACATCCCTGTTAGTCAGTATCCCTATGCCCACCCTGAGATAACCACTATTCTGATTTCTGTCACTATTGGTTAGTTTTGCCTATTCTTGAATTTTTAAAAAAATTTTTATTTATTTAATTGACACAGAGAGAGACAGCGAGAGAGGTAACACAGGCAGGGGGAGTGGGAGAGGGGGAAGTAGGTTTCCCGCCGAGCAAGGAGCCCGATGTGGGGCTCGATCCCAGGACCCTGCGATCATGACCTGAGCCGAAGGCAGTTGCTTAACAACTGAGCCACCAGGCGCCCCTATTCTTGAATTTTTATTGGTGAAATCATACAGTACATTTTTTTGGCCTGGCTCATCATTGTATCTGTGAGAGCCACCCATGCTTTTGCATGTAATACTGGTTTATTTTTTTATAGGGGTTAAAGTTCCTATTATATGACTGTACCACAATTTATTTGTTTAATCTCCTGTTGGTGGACATCGGGGCTCTTTTCCAGTTTGGGGTCATCATGAGCAAAGCTGCTATGCACATTCTTATACGTGTGTTTTGGAAGACCTATACATATATTTCTATTGAGTGTGTGTGTGTGTGTGTGTGTGTGTCTGCCTGTCTATCTTTCTATCTATCTATCTATCTATCTATCTATCTATCTATCTATCTATCTATCTATCTATTTGTATAGGGCCCTCAGTTCACAGAGTGGATGTATGATTAGCTTTGGTAGATAACGGTCCAACAGTTTTCTAGTGGCAAATCCTTATGTGTTGCTGTGTCCTGCTCCTTGTTTTTTTTTTTTAAAGATTTTATTTATTTATTTGAGACAGAGAGAATGAGAGACAGAGAGCACGAGAGGGAGGAGGGTCAGAGGGAGAAGCAGACTCCCCGCCGAGCAGGGAGCCTGATGTGGGACTCGATCCCAGGACTCCAGGATCATGACCTGAGCCGAAGGCAGTCGCTTAACCAACTGAGCCACCCAGGCACCCCTGCTCCTTGTTTGTAATTGCTGTTGCGGTTTTTCTCTTTGAGCCCAGAGTGATTCAGGGCTCAAAGAGATTCAGATTTCTCTTTGAGCCCAGAATGAAAACATTCAGAGGGATGTTTTCTCTGTTTCCTGGTGCTTATGTTGTGCGTGACTGTCCCCGCAGCTCCTGCTGTCCAGCACCAGCCGTAGCACTCTGTGTGTGTGTGTGTGTGTGTGTGTGGCTGGCTGGGGTAGTGAGGCACATCAGATCCAAATCTGATGGAAAATGTGGGTTGTCCCAGGGCATTGGGCTGTTTTTTCGTAGAAAAGGAAATCTAGGATGACAATGGCATAGATGAGATACATAACATTCCAGCTGGGTTTCGTAAAGCCTTCTGTTTAGAGCAAGGCTGTTTCTGGTGGTTACAGATCTGTCGCATGGAAAAGTGGTTAAGAACACGTAGATTCCGGAGTCTGACTACCTGGGTTTGAATGCTGATTCCATGAGCTTTGTGATGTCGGACAGTCACTTACTTCTCTGTGCTTCTGTTTCCTTATCTGTAAAACATTATTTGGAGATGAAATGAGCTAAGTACAGTGCCTGACACGTGAGTACTATAGACGTAGTAACTGTGGTAGCCATGGTAGTAATCCTGCCTCCTCTGATTCTTTTCTTCCCAGAGCTGGGGAGGTTCAAATCCTCGAGGTGGTGGCAGAGACCCTGTTTCTTGATGTAGGACCTGCTTGCCTAAATGGAAGGCAGCCCCAAGGTTGTTCCAAGGGAGAGTTCTTTTTTTTTTTTTTTTTAAGATTTTATTTATGTATTTGTCAGAGAGAGAGCACATGAGCACAAGCAGGGGGAGTGGCAGGCAGAGGGAGAAGCAGGCTTCCCATGGAGCAGGGAGCCCGATGTGGGACTCGATCCCAGGACCCTGGGATCATGAACTGAGCCGAAGGCAGACGCTTAACCGACTGAGCCACCCAGGCGCCCCTCAAGGGAGAGTTCTAAGGCTGGACAAATGCAAAAGCTCTGGGGGTATGGAGTGGAGAGGCTCTCATTAACATGAGATATTTCAGCTCCGGGGTCTTGGCACCTGCATTCCTTGGGGAGCTGCTAGGCTGGGAGTGTGTCCAGAGTGGTGTGTTAAGTACGAATACTGTTACGTAGGATAGTAGGTCACAGCAAGTTAGGCGACTCCTCTCACTGTGGCCTGGTCTTTCCGAAACAGCTTTGCCTGGGAAAAGGCCTGTCCTGCTTGGTGTTTCTCTGCGCCACGTGACTCAATTCCTTCCTTCATTCGCTGCCTTGTTGTCCCCTGGGTGGACTTGAAAGTTGACTGAGAAACTCAGCTGGTGTGTTATGCCTGGTGGAGGGCTTTGCTCGAGTCCTGCAGTTGTGTAAGGGTCAGCCTTGGCCGACTTTCTGCAAGGACATTGACCTGGCCATGGCTGCAAGAAGTACTTGACTCAAAGGACTGGTTTGGCTCTTAAGGTTGGCTCTACTCATCTCTGTGTGGAAGCCAGATGTTGGGGTTGAATATTAATTTTTTTTTTAAGATGTTATTTATTTGACAGAGAGATAAATGAGAGCTGGAACACAAGCAGCAGGAGTGGGAGAGGGAGAGCAGGCTTCCTGCCGAGGAGGGAGCCCGATGCGGGGCTCAATCCCAGGATCCTGGGATCATGACCTGAGCTGAAGGCAGACGTTTAACGACTGAGCCACCCAGGTGCCCCTCGAATATTGATTTTTAAAAACCTTTTTATTAGGGGCATTTGCAAGCTTCGGTAGTTATTAGCATATGTTTCATCTGTATCCGCCCACTGGATGATCTTGATTTCTTTCTAAATTGGTAGTGGGTAGGATGTAAGACTCGGTTGATTTTCTCTTGCAGTTCCCCTCTCCTGCAGCTGGCCTCGTTAACCCTGCAGATCTTGGCACTACAAGATTGTTCTCCTTGCAAGGGGGGAGTTGTAGCTTGAAGTCGATTTTTTTAAAAAAAACTTCCCTATTTTAAAATAATTTCTCAAATTGAGAAACAAGTTAAAAGAGTGTGACAAGGAATTCCCCTATGCCCTGCACCCAGCTGTTAATATTTTGATACATTTGCTTTAACATTGTCTTTGTCTATACATACATCTATAATCATTTTCTGAATCATTTTAAATTACCAACCTTGTACTTTTTTTTGAATGCTCAGTACATGTTATTTATTATTATTATGCCACTATGTTTTATTGCTAGTATTATATTCCATGTATATATCATTCTTTAAAAAAATTTTATTTATTTAAATTCAAATAATTAACATATAGTATATTATTAGTTTCAGAAGTAGGATTCAGTGATGCATCAGTTGCATATAACAACCAGTGCTCATTATACCACGTCCTTATTATTTTTTTTAAGATTTTATTTATTTGAGAGAGAGATAGCGAGAGAGAGAGCACATGTCCTTCTTAATGCCCGTCACCCAGTTACCCCATCCCCCCATCAACCTCGTCTCCAGCAACCTCAGTTTGTTTCTTATAGTTAAGAGTCTCTTAAGGTTTGTCTCCCTCTCTGATTTCATCTTATTTTATTTTTCCCTTCCTTCCCCTGTGATCCTGTTTTGTTTCTTAAATTCCACATATGAGTGAAATCATTTGATAATTGTCTTTCTCTGATTGACTTATCTCGCTTAGCATCATACCTTCTGGTTCCATCCATGTCGTTGCAAATGGTAAGATTTCATTTTTTTTATGGCTGAGTAATATTCCATCATATGTATATACCATATCTTCTTCATCCATTCATCTGTTGATGGACATCTGGGCTTTATCCATAGTTTGACTATTGTGGACATTGCTGCTATAAACATTGGGGGAACCTTGTACTTCTTTGTCCCTAAGTACTTAAGTGTCTTTTTTAAGAAGAAGGATGTTTTCTTACCTAACCACTGTACAATTAAATCAAGAAACTGGGCGCCTGGGTGGCTCAGTTGTTAGGCCTCTGCCTTCAGCTCAGGTCGTGATCCTGGAGTCCTGGGATCGAGCCCTGCATTGGGCTCCCTGCTCGGTGGGGAGTCTGCTTCTCCCTCTCACACTCACCTTGCTTGTGTTCGTGTTCCCTTTCTCTCTGTCAAATAGATAAATAAAATCTTTAAAAAAAAATCAAGAAACCTCGGGCGCCTGGGTGGCTCAGTTGGTTAAGCGACTGCTTTCGGCTCCGGTCATGATCCTGGAGTCCCGGGATCGAGTCCCGCATCAGGCTCCCTGCTCTGCAGGGAGCCTGCTTCTCCCTCTGACCCTCCCCCCTCTCATGTGCTCTCTCTCTCTCATTCTCTCTGTCTCAAATAAATAAATAAAATCTTTAAAAAAAAAAAATCAAGAAACCTAACACTTTTGCAATATTGTTACCTAATTCATATTTTCTAATTGTGGCAAAAATGCACTTAAAGTGATTTTTCCCCATGATCCAGGATCCTGTGCAAAATTATGCATTGCATCTGGTTGTTTTGTCTCCTTAAATCTGAGATTAGTTCTTCAGCCTGTTTTTGTCTTTCATGACACTATCATCGTTGAGGAGTTCAGGCCAGTCTTTTCGTAGAATCCTCTCAGTTTGGCTCTGTCTGGGTTTTCCTCAGAGTTAGATTCAGGGTATGTGTTTTTGGCAGGAACAATCAGGAAATGATATTGTATCCTTCTAAGTGCAAAATATCAGGAGGCACATGACTCAGCGTGTTTCATTGTTAACAATGTTAACTTTGATCATTTGGTTAAAGTGGTATCTGCCAGGTTCTCCACAGTAAAATGACTATTTTCTTTTTATAACTAAAAAGTAATTTATGGGGAGGCATAATGCTTTGTGATTATGTAAATATCTGTCCCTTGTCACACCTTCACCTAATTGTTTTTGCATTCATTAATGATTTTTTTTTCTGAATCAGTTTATTGTGTGGGTTGCAAATTTTTCCCCCAGTTTTATTATTCCTTGTACACTTATTAGTTGGTCTACTCTTGCAAGGAAGAGTATTTTCTTTTAGGCATGTAAGTATGTATTATCAGTCTCAACTCATGGATTCTTATTTTATTTAGTGGTTTATAGTTTATTTCTGACATTATTTTGATGCTCACATTATCCCTCGTTTGGCCGGTGGGTGTCTCTTCAAACTTGCTCCTGTATCCTTGTGATATGTCCTCCATCATATATTATTTTCCAAATATGTTCCAATATAGGTAGAATTTACTATATGATAAAGGGGGCATTGAGAATCAAAAAAGGTGAACAAATGGTATTAGGACCATCAGCTAACCCAAGTGGCTTTCCAAGTGTGGTCTCCAGGCTAGCAACATGGGCATCACTTGGAAACATGTTAGAAATGTAAATTCTGGGGTGCCTCGGTGGCTCAGTCGGTTAAATGTCTGCCTTCAGCTCAGGTCATGATCCTGGGCCCTGGATTGAGCCCTGTGACAGGCTCCTTGCTCAGTAGGGACCCTGGTTCTCCCTCTCCCTCTGCTTCTCCCCCTGGCTCATGCACTCTCTCAAATAAATAAATAAAATCTTAAAAAAAAAAAAAAGAGATATAAATTCTGAGGCCCTATCCCAAACCTGCAGAATCAGAAACTCTGGGGGTGGGGTCCGGCAATCTGTTTTAACAGATTTTCCAGGGAATTCTGATGTGTGCTCAAGTCTGAGAACCACAAAGCTAACTGCTTGGGAAAAAAAATAAAGCTAGATACCTTCCTTAAAGTGATACTTGTGATAGTTTTTCTTTCTTTCTTTCTTTCTTTCTTTCTTTCTTTCTTTCTTTCTTTCTTTCTTTCTTTCTTTCCTTTCTTTCCTTTCTTTCCTTTCTTTTTTTAAGATTTTTATTTTTAAGTAATCTCTACACCCAGCGTGTGGCTTGAATTTACAATCCCGAGATCAAGAGTCATATGCTCTACCAACTGAGCCAGCCAGGTGCCCCGTGACAGTCTTCTTTAATTAGTTTTTAAAATATGTAACCCTTTAATCAATCGAGAGTTTATTTTGATTTATGATATGGGATAGGGATCCAGTTGTATTTTTTCCTAATGGGTTTTACAGTCTCACTGTTTTCTTTGGAGGGAGTGTGAGCATCAGGTTGGACATATCTCTTCTCACACTGCTCTTCTTCAAAACTTTCTTGGCTCTTGAGCATTCATTTTTTTCTGACGGGCTTTATATCTGTCCATCCAGCTATTTAGCTAGCTCTCTGTGCACATGTATATAAACAGATGTGTAAATATCTATTTCTTTGTCTGTGTATAAAACACCAGGAGTTCATATGAAACCTCCATTTCTAGTTCATTCCCACAGGGTTCTTCTTAACTTTCTTCCTTCCCATAGGAGAGCCCTGGCTCTCAGCATCATCCATATATTTACTCATTACCTCTATTCTAGAATACGCACAAGGTGTTTTGAGAATTGCTGTACCCATACCACTGTGAAAAGTGAAGTAGGCTTTGAAAAGCCCCTTGCTTATGCTCTCCATTTCCTATGCATCTCTCTTTTCTTTGCCCATGTGTGTCTAAAAAAAAAAAAGAAAGCAAACAGCTCCCTATTTATTTAAAATCTTACAAGCAGAAGTTTGTTTCAGCACTTTATATTTTGAGAACAGATAGGCCAGTCATAAGGGGTGCACCACCTCCCTCACTCTTCCATAAGGATGGAGCGTTCTGGTGGGTGGGCTGTGCATCTCAAGGAGGCACGCCTGACAGACAGTGCACGCATTTATTTTAAAGTAAACACAGCGCTGTTTTTCCAGTTTTTCAACTGAAAGATAAATAAAACTA
The DNA here is from genome assembly GCF_029215605.1 of Mirounga angustirostris. Taxonomy (NCBI): domain Eukaryota; kingdom Metazoa; phylum Chordata; class Mammalia; order Carnivora; family Phocidae; genus Mirounga; species Mirounga angustirostris. Next base: position 16,443,331 of record NW_026991724.1, on the reverse strand, counting down.
CTAATCCTTGGAACTTGAATCAGAGAGATTCAAGAGAGAAAATGAAAAAAAATTTGCTCTACAGTTAAAAACAATTTTATATTTATTTTTTAAATTAATTTTTTTTTGTTCCCTAGTTTTATTCAAGAACTCATACAAAATATTCCAGATAAATGAATTTTAATCCTCATCCTCCCTTTTTTCCTCCTCTTTCTCGTCCTGGTTTATCTGGAAATAACGCAATTTAGAACTCTTTGCTGTTAGCAGCTACGCACAACCAATCACGTAGATTATTCTTTTTCAAATATTTTTTGGTGAGATATTTCAGATACCTTTTGGAAAACGCACCGTAGAAGTTACAATAATCTTGATCTTGCTCCTTTCAGTGGTACGACCCCACCACTGAGAATCTCAGCTTTGCCATTCACTTTGATTCTCTCTTCTGAAGAAACTGCTCAGAATTGGTGGTATCCATGATTCCATCTTCTATGTATGTATGTGTATGTATGTACGCTGTACACCCAGCATGGGCCACATACAACCCCGAGATCAAGAGTTGCTCACCCTTCCGACTGAGCCAGCCAGGCGCTCCCATGATTCCATCTTCTATAGGGTGGGTGCCGTCAAGGGTAAACTAAAAAACTTATTTTTTTGCCCCCTCCCCCCAAGCTTTATCACAGGGGCCATGGCAGCACCAGAAGCAGAAAGGCAAAAACAATTTTACATTTAAATTTATAAAGTTGTTCACTACTCTTAAACTTGAGGAAGAAGTGACAAGAGACAAAAGTGAAAGGCAGTATGTGACAGTCCTCTGAGCTGATTGGGAGATCTTACTTAGGACATAGCTACGAACTGTGGTGTCTTGAACAGTCCAATGGTAGAAATGGCCAAAGGAGTCCTGCACAGCCAATTTTTTTTTTTTTTTTAAGATTTTATTTATTTATTTGACAGAGAGAGACACACAGCAAGAGAGGGAACACACGCAGGGGGAATGGGAGAGGGAGAAGCAGGCTTCCTGAAGAGCAGGGAGCCCAATGCGGGGCTCGATCCCAGGACCCTGGGATCATGACCTGAGCCAAAGGCAGACGCTTAACCGACTGAGCCACCCAGGCGCCCCTCTGCATAGCCAATTATTTTTAAACCTGGTAAACAAATGAGACCTAGTTTTTTCAGTTTTGCAGAATGCTTACAGAAAATGTCTGAGAGGGGTGCCTGGGTGGCTTAGTCATTAAGCGTCTGCTTTTGGCTCATGTCATGATCCCAGAGTCCTGGGATTGAGCCCTGCATCGGGCTCCTGGCTCAGCGGGAAGCCTGCTTCTCCCTCTCCCACTCGCCCTGCTTGTGTTCCCTCTCTCTCTGTCTCTCTGTCAAATAAACAAATAAAATCTTTTAAAAAAAATTTTCTGAGAAATTTTGTCTTGTTCCCCAAATTGAAAATATTATTTTTTCTGATTATAAAAATAACACATGCCTCTAAAACTGAAAATGTTATTTATTTATTTTTTTATTTGTCAGAGAGAGAGAGAGCACAAGCAGGAGTAGTGGCAGGCAGAGGGAGAGGGAGAAGTAGGCTCCCTGCTGAGCGGGGAGCCTGACGTGGGACTTGATCCCGGGACCCTGGGATCATGACCTGAGCCGAAGGCAGCTGCCCAACCAACTGAGCCACCCAGGCGTCCCCAAAACTGAAAATATTATTATTGTTTTTCTTAACGATTTTCATCCTTATTGGAAAAAAAAGACAAAAACCATTCTTTTTTTTTTTTTTTTTAAGATTTTATTTATTTGTGAGAGAGAGAGCATGAACCAGGTGGGGAGTGGGAGTGGGAGAGGGAGAAGAAGGCCCCCCACTGAGCAGGGAGCCCGATGCGGGGCTTGATCCCAGGACCCTGGGATCATGACCTGAGCCAAAGGCAGATGCCCAACTGACTGAGCCACCCAGGGGCCCTGACAAAAACCATTCTGAATTGCTTTAGTGTGTATCAGGCATTGTTTTGAATTCTTAAAATACAAATATTAAAACTTTTTTAGTCCTCCGATGTCCCTGTGAGACAGATTGTGTTGCCATCCCCTTAGATGAGGAAATAGGTAGATGTTATTATGTAACTTTTCCAAGGCCACACAAGTAAGTGGTGGCAGAACTGGGATTTAATCCAGGCCTTTTGGCCCCACAGCCTCTCTTCATCTACTGCCTTCCAATGAGGGACAATGTTAAAATCACTTAAAATTTTATTGTTCAGAGTAACCCCATAAATCCTTTGTTATATATCCACTAAGCTTTTTGGGGTGGTATGTAAATCATATATGTTTGTATGTGTAACTTTTTTTTCCAAAATGGGAACTCACTATGCAGATTGCTTTGTAACTTTTTTCACCCAGTTTTGTTTTCTTTTTTTACCTCAGTGAAACTAGACCATTTTTGATGGCTGCCGTAGCAGGTCTTTTGGAATGAATGCACCATAATTTAACCAATCTCCTATTGTTGGCCATTTCTACTCTTTCATAAGCAAGACTTTTTGGTCAATTCTTATAGAGAGAGCTCTGTGCTGCATTTTTTTCTTAAGGTAGTAAATTCCTAGGCGTGCAACTTATGGGTCAAAGGGCAGGCGAGTTTCAAGGTTTTTGATGCCTGTGGCCTGGTTCTGCTGCAAAGCCTGGGCCGATTCGCATGCTCACCACTCACCACTGACGTATTCACCCTTCTGTACTTGTTTTCTTGTCCGTGGTGCTGGGGATTGTCAACCTTCTAACCTGTTAAGTGAAAAGCAATTACTCTTATTTTAATTTGCATCTCTTCTTTTGTCCTCTCTCCTTTTCTTGGGAAACTTCCAGGGAAGCTTCTGTCCTCCTTACCCCATGTCACGTGCCTCGGTCACCTCCCTGTTGCGAAATCTTGTGGTCAGTTCTCATCCTCAGCTCGCTTGCCTGACTGATGGGATACGATGAGTCGATCCCTCCTCTCAACCTTCTGTTTCCACTTGGTTTTCCGGACACCACACCCGACTGGTTTTCTGTCTTTCTGGCCACTCCTGTCGTTTTTGTTGGTTTACTCCTCGCCAGTCTGGAAACATTGGAATACACCAGGTTGGCTTAGTCCTGCATCCACTTGTTCATTTCCACCCCTGCCTTTCAAGATCTCATCTAGCCTCATGGCTTTCATTTTGGTCTGGCCACGTGTGACTTGCAGCCTGGGCCTCAGCCATGGTAACGAAAGACTGTGTGTTTCTGGATATCTAATTCACATCTTCACATTAACCTGTTAAAAGTCAAGCTACCTGCTTTCCCATAGCTTCCTCCATGTCAGGCAATGGTGACTCAGTCTTGCTCAGGCTTAGCACCGTGGTGTCTTTCTTTTTGCCACTCTCTCTTTCGTTACGATCCACATCCAGTCAGCATGTCCTGCCTGCATTACCCTTGAGATATGTTTGAGGCGCTGACCATTTCTCACCATGACCGCTGCCATCACCATGTCCAGATCCCTCCTTTTCAGCTGTTAGGAGGCCTTTGCCTGTCTCCCTGCATCAGCCTCTGTCTCCCTACAGTGCACTCTTGAACCCAGCAGCCAAAATTACCCAAACTGTGAGCTGAATCATATCACTCCCACAGTGGTTGCTCATTGCACTAAGAGTAAAAACTAAAATCCTCCCCTAATGGCCTAAAAGACCTTCCCTGATCTTCATGTCACTCCTCTTTTATCTCAGCCATTCTCCCCCTCTGCAGGCCCCCCTGTAGTCCCCAAGCCCCTTTGCTCTTCTTCTAACCCACTGCTGTTCTTGCCTCAGGACCTTGGTGCTGGCCTTACCGTCTTCCTGAAATATTCTTCCTCATGTGTCCTCATGGCTTTGTTCCTTCACCCCCTTCCCGTCTACTCAAATATCACCCCAGTGAGGCTTTCTTTGACCATTCTTTCTATTTCAGAAGTGTACAATTCAATGATTTTTAAATCATTTATTTTATTTTATATTTTAAAATTTATTTATGCGAGAGAGAGAGTGCGCGAGCATGGGGAGGGGCAGAGGGAGAGGGAGAAGCAGACTCCCTGCTGAGCAGGGAGCCCAATGTGGGACTCGATCTCGGGACCCCGGGATCATGACCCGAGCTGAAGGCAGGAGCTTAACCGACTGAACCACCCAGGTTCCCCAATTCAGTGATTTTTAAAAATTTTACCAAGTTGTGCAACGTTGCTATGAACTTTTCCATCACCCCAGTAAGATCTCCTATGCCCACTTACCATTAATTTCTGTTTCCACCCCCAGCTCTGGCAACCACAGATCTACCTTCTGTGTCTGTAGATTTGCCTTTTCTGGACGTTTTGTACAAATGGAATCATGTAATATGTGGCCTTGACCAAATGGTCTTAATTGCAAATCCTCCCTACCCAACATTCCCTGTTCCTTCCTCTGCTTTATTATCTTTTTAGCACTATGCCCATATAATATGATATATTTGGTTTATCTCACTCCTTGCCCTCTACAACTGGAATGTAAGCTTCACAGGGCAGGCGTTGTTTTTTGTTCACTCTTGGGCATCCCTTCACCCCTGTGCCTAGAACATAAGATGCTAATACATATATACAAAATATAAATAATATATTATATAAACTGAATTAGAGTAGTGAGGATGAACATCTTTTGTTGTGACTCGGGTTTTTGTGGCCAGTGTCACGGCTCACCTCTGAGGCAGAGGTGGGGCCAGGGTAGTACCTGGTGCCTGCTCTGGGGAGGCATCAAGCTGAATCCGTTGCTGGCCTCCCAAAGCAAGCCTTTGTTTCATTTTGCCCCGGTCTGGTTGCAGTTACATCAGTGACTACTGTTTTCTTGATTGGCACCAGATGCCAGGCATCGGGATTTAAAACCGTCTTTAATAGTCTCTGAAAAGCTCTCTGTGTGTTGCTTTCCATCATCTGCACCTCAGGCAGATATGGCCAAGCCAGAACCTCAAGGAATTCCCGAAGAAGCCAAGAGCACCCCCCTCCCCCATCCCCACGTCCCCAGCTTCTCAAAGTTACAGCTGGGCCAGTTCGTGGCTTTGGTGTCAGCGGAGAGCTGTTTGAAAGAAAAGGTCCTTTTAGCCAGAAGTCTCAAAAGTAAACACACAGGCCCCTGCAATGAATGTTAAAACAGACCTGCTCTCTGTGTCACCAGCAGAGAGGTTGCCTTGTGAAACCTCACTTGAAGAAAGAAGAAAAGCTTTCTGTCAGGAATCTCTTCCCCCGTACGTGGCTGCCTCGGCATAGCCTGGGGTTTAGTGCTGCCTCTCGAGTGTTCTGTAAGCTTATCGGTTTTGGAAGCCGGTCACCCTCCTGGGAGCACGTATTGAGCAAAGAGTGATTCTACCCCTCGAAGCACGAATGCCAGCTGAAGCTGTTCCCATTCTCTTCTTCTAGAGGTCTGTTGTGACCTTTTGCATCTTCACCTGTTGTAGGCGGTCAAGGCATTTTTCCCTCCATCTTGTTTTTCTCCTTTTTAGATGTCAGGATTTCTCAGTGTTGGAGCAGAGTTTTTGTATGAGAGGAAATCTGCACTCTAGGACAGATTTCTTTTCCTTTCTTAGGATTGCGAGTCCTGCCTGGAGTCGGGGTGGGTAAGAAGTTTACTTAACAGCATTCACGAGGTAAATTTTTACCTTCAGCTCTGGGTAAGATGCTAAAGAGTTGGAATGAATAAGGCGCTGTCCTGGAATTTAGGATCTAGAGAGGAAAATGGGCAGACGTTAAGCCGGTCAGTGAAAGACACTAGGCCAGTGGTGATAGATGTGATGGAGGGAAGTGCAAGATGCTCTGGGACTGTTGCACTGAGGACTTCACCTATCCTGAGGTTGGGGGTGTCAAGGAAGGCTTCTCTGGGGAAGTGACACCAGGAGGCCAGAGGATGCAAAGGGATGCCTTGGGCAACAGGAGAAAAGTGTTCCAGGCTGAGGGAGCACGTGGGAAGCTTTGAGGCAGGAATGGGTTTGGTGCAGTCATGTCACACAGAGATGGCCCTTGGGGCCAGCCCGGCCTCGTGAGTGAGAGCTGCTCCGGATTATGACCAAAAAATGGCAGGGAGGGGGCCCTGAAGCAGCACTGGCCACTAGAAATATAATGTGAGCCACATATGCAATTTAAAATTTTCTAGTAGCCACGTCAAAAAAAAGTAAAAACAAACAGGTGGAATCAATTTTAATAATATATTTTATTTAGTCTAATATAACCCCAATACTATCATTTTAATATATAACCAGTATAAAGAAAGCTATTACTGAGGTATTTTTGCATTCTTTTTTTGTGTGTGTGTCATGCGTTTGAAATCTGGTGTGTCATTTTATACTCCTAGCACATCTCAGTCTGGACCGGCCGCATTTCTTTTTTTTTTTTTTTAATATTTTATTTATTTATTTGAGAGAGAGAATGAGATAGAGAGAGAGAGCATGAGAGGGAGGAGGGTCAGAGGGAGAAGCAGACTCCCTGCCAAGCAGGGAGCCCGATGCGGGACTCGATCCCGGGACTCCAGGATCATGACCTGAGCCGAAGGCAGTCGCTTAACCAACTGAGCCACCCAGGCGCCCCTGGACCGGCCGCATTTCTAGAGCTCTGCGGCCACGTGTGGCTTGGGGCTCCCCCACTGGACAGTGCAGGCCTGGAGGTTGTTACTCAAGGAAGACTTGGGAAACTTTTCTGCTAAATTAGGTTGTTAGTATAGGACTGTACTGTCCAGAAACTTCTCTCATTCCTCTTAAGCCTGCCCCACAGAGGCGTAGTGTCACGTCCTAGAGGACCCTCACTGTTTCTAATTAGCCGTGTAGCATTCAGCTTCTAAACTGACAGCTATTTTTTTTTTTAAAGATTTTATTTATTTATTTGACAGAGAGAGAGAGAGCGAGAGCAGGAACACAAGCAGGGGGAGTGGGAGAGGGAGAAGCAGGCTTCCCGCGGAGCAGGGAGCCCGATGTGGGACTCGATCCCAGGACCCTGGGATCATGACCTGAGCTGAAGGCAGATGCTTAACGACTGAGCCACGCAGGCGCCCTAAACTGACAGCTATTATAGGCCTGAAATGAGAGCCCAGAATCAGTGACAGGAAAATGAGACTGTTGCCTGGGTATGAGCGGTTTCCTTCCCCTTGCCAAAAAAAACCCCAAAAACCAAAAAGCAAACCACCCCAAAAAACAAAAAACAAAACAAAACAAAACCCCCTGAAACATTTCCTCTAATGTGCAGGCCTCTACCTTGCGCCAGTTACTTGAGAGCGGCTCCCACCCAGTTGTCCATTCCAGTCTCCCAGGTTCTCCCAGGGGAGGGGCTGCGGCTGCTGGAAGAGCGTTAAGATCAAACTTCATTTATCTCATTTGAGTGTACTACTTTCCCTTTTCCTCCAGTCTTCCAGGATGCTCGCAGTATTTTTCTTAGAGTCGGAGACTTCACTCTTGTCAGAGAGTGGTGTATCGGGAGGGAAAGCGATAGGGCATCAGAGCAGCGATGTTTCAATTAGATGGTGGCGGTTAGGGCCACTGTTAGGTACGGAGTGGAGATCTTCACCCCTTGTCAGGCCTGGCCTCGGGGATGCCGTTTATGATGCACAGGACAGCGCGGCACCCATTTCTCAGGCTGTGATCTCTGTGCCTTCCTTCCCTCCCTCTCTCTTCCTCCGCCCTTCTCTTAATTAATTAGTGTTCACTTACACATACTTTATATACATTCGTTCTTGGGGGGGGGGAGTCCAGTCAAGACTGAATTCACCTTGAATATACCCCTCCCTCGATCCGAAAAGCCCCCCAAATGGATAGATTGCTTCTGTATGTATTTTTAAAGATTCGTGGAACACATTAAGTGAAAAATCGAGGGTTGGATGAAGCCAGTTTTGTATATGTAGCTTATCTATGTGTATTTGTGCTGCTGCTTGCAGGTAACAGTGACTTCATACAAAGTTGACAGCCATGAATTATGTTTGGAGTTGGAATGTGTGTATTTATGGGGTAGGTGTCATACTTTGCATTTCTGTATTGTTTCAATTTTTTTAAAGATTTATTTATTTATTAGAGAGAGAGAGAGAGAGCATGAGTGGGAGGGGCAGAGGGAGAGGGAAAGAGATTCTCAAGGAGATTCTGCACTGAGCGTAGAGCTCAACGCAGAGCCCGATCTCACAAGCCTGAGATCATGACCTGAGCCGAAACCAGGAGTCAGATGCTTAACCGACTCTGCCACCAAGGTGCCCCGTTTTAGTTTTTCATAATAAGCATGCTGTTGTTTTATTTTTTAAGTGAATATAATTTATTGTGAAGGCAATATTTTATAGCATAAATTGGACTTTTTTTTTTAAAGATTTTATTTATTTATTTGACAGAGAGACAGCGAGAGAGGGAACACAAGCAGGGGGAGTGGGAGAGGGAGAAGCAGCCTTCCTGCTGAGCAGGGAGCCCGATGTGGGACTCGATCCCAGGACCCTGGGATCATGACCTGAGCTGAAGGCAGACGCTTAATGACTGAGCCACCCAGGCGCTCCAAATGGGACATTTTAAAAAACTTTTTAGTATGGAAAGTATCAAACATAAATAAAAGTAGAGCAGTATAATGAACCATCCCATACTTGTTACCCACTTTTTTTTTTTTTTAAAGATTTTATTTATTTATTTGACAGAGAGAGACACAGCGAAAGAGGGAACACAAGCAGGGGGAGTGGGAGAGGGAGAAGCAGGCTTGACGCTGAGCAGAGAGCCCGATGCGGAGCTCGATCCCAGGACTCTGGGATCATGACCTGAGCCGAAGGCAGACGCCCAACGACTGAGCCACCCAGGCGCCCCTTGTTACCCACTTTTAAGAAGGATCAGCACATGTCAGGTTGTCTTTCGCCTCTAGACCCCGCTTTTTTTGGGGAGTATTTGGAAGCAAATCAGAGACATCATGTCATTTCATTTGTAAAACACTTCCGTGTACATGTCTGATAGGGAAATTAAGAAAAAAAAAATGTGTCCACTATGCAGATAATGGAAATTTAAAAAATATAACCTTTGTTTTGTAATCTTACTCTTCAAACACAACAGTTTCTCTCTGGTTCATTTATTTCTTTGTCCTTTTACATATTAATTTTTATAGGATTTTAATAATATGAGCAATATGAATATAACTTCATGTTCTTTTTTTAACTCGACATATGCAGCGTGAATAATTTTTCATGTTCTTGTACACTTCATAATCAGTAATCCATCTCTTCATTGTGGCACAGTATTTCACTCGTCTGACCTTGTAATTTTTAAAAAGCAGTTGTTTACAAAGGAGACTTTTGTGTATGTATGTGAAATGATTACAAGTTTGGTTAACTTTTATTACCTCAAACAGATAAAAAAAGAAAAAGAGAAAATGTGTTTTTCTCTTTGTGTGAGAACTTTTAGGAATTACTCTCTTAGTAACTTTCAAATAGATCAGTGTTCACTGTGGTCATCATGTTGTACATTACATCCCTAGTCCTTATTTATTTTAAAACTGGAAGTTTATAACTGCTGATTTTTAAAAAGCAGAATCTTAACTGTGAAAGTTCTCTTCTAGCTGGGCTCCTACATTTTGTATTTAAAGACCACTGAAAAGGAGGTTTGTTCATTGAAAGCTTTCCCCTGCCGTGTTTATAAACATAGCTGTGATCCTGTGCCACCCGGGAGAGGTGATGTGGTTGCTGAGGTTCCCTGAGGGCACAGAGAATGGATGAGCTGTTAAGGGGGCTCTGGTCTAGGAATCTAGGAATCACTTTCATGGGTGATGAGGACTTTCCTTCTCATGGGGGTGAGGAGCTCTAATGACAAGGTAGTAGTAACTCACATGGACTGATAGTTTATTCTGAAGACCTAACTTTCCCAGATCTGTATGTATTCCCCCTGAATCACTTAAAAAATTAAAAAATATGCTGCAGCTTGACAGACAGTGAGATTTACCAAGATAGATGAGGCCTTTTGTATCCTGTGTCTAAAGGACCTTCAGTTGGTTTAAGAGAGACTGTCTCTAATGTACCTTAGTCAATGGATGACTGTGATGAATAGCGAGTTCTGAAAAGTGTATGCCTGTGCGTTTTTTTTTTTTCTTTCTTGTAAGTAAAGAAAAATGGCTGTTCCTTCATGGGCTTTGGCTTTTGGCTTGAATCCGGAGAAAGAAGGATGATCATGATTGACAAGTCTGTCAGGTACTGAAACGAAGATGTGCGTTCCTGATCCCTCCTTCCTCTGGTAGGAGAGGAGCTGTTCCTCTCCTCCTGTCTAAGGGATTTGGAGCCCGTGTTTCCTGCCTTCTCAGGAATCCTTTTTGATTTTCCTGCTGCCTCTCTAACCGTTCTCTGCTTCGCAAGGTCATCTTCATCTGTTTGTTAGCTGAGCTTCCTACCATTCCATCTTCTTCTGCGATCACATTCTCATCCATACCTCCTCTTTATGCATAACCACCATGTGCAGGTGACCCATAGACTTGAATCTCCAGCCCAGATCTCTCCTCTGAGCTCCAGGCCCACATATTTGACTATTTTCTTGCTTTCTCCTTGTGGATATGTCAGAAACGTCCAAATCTAAGCTCGTTGCCTCTTTCCCAGACTTGACCCTCTTCCATTGTTCCATATTTCACTATTTGTCCAGTTAAGTTAGAAACTCAGGAGGCATCTTCGGTACCTCTACCCCTCTTGCCTGTTTACTTTGCTTATCTGTTTTTAGGTTTTCTTGGTTTTTACCTTTGCGAGTTTGCCCTCCTCTTTCATCTCTACCTCTGCTGTCCTGGTCTTGTCCTTTGTCCTCCTGTCTGCTCTCCCTGTATCTGTCCTTACTTCCCTCCAGTCTTTTCTACATTGGAGACAGAATGATTTTTGAAAACACGAAGCTGATCTTGTCACACCTGGATTAAAAACCCTTAAGTACCATGCTGCTGCTCTTAGGATAGAGAGGAACTTTTCAACATGGTGGGCCCATTAGGCCCTGCAATGTATAGCCACTGCCTGGGTCTTCTACCCCATTTGGATCACATTGCATTCCAGCCCCACTCATCTCTGTTCAGTTTCTTGAGTGCATTTGTGCCACAAGGCCTTTTCACATGGTATTTCCTCTGCCTGGATTGGTGTTCTTCTGCACTGCACCCCACCCTTCAACTTCCGAGTGCAGTTGAGTTGTCAGTTCCTCAGGAAATTTTCCCTGATGCATTGATGAGGCCAGCTATCCAGTGCTCATGAGACCATAAATGTCTTGCATCAAATCTGTTAATATGGTTGCGGTTTTACATTTCTTTGTGCGATTATTTACTTCTGTTTCTCTCAAGTGACTTGTGAGGTTCCTCAATGCAGAGACTTAGTCTATTTTCTTTCTTTTTTTTTTTTTTTAAAGATTTTATTTATTTATTTGAGAGAGAATGAGAGACAGAGAGCACGAGAGGGAAGAGGGCAGAGGGAGAAGCAGACCCCCCGCTGAGCAGGGAGCCCGATGCGGGACTCGATCCCGGGACTCCAGGATCATGACCTGAGCCGAAGGCAGTCGCTTAACCGACTGAGCCACCCAGGCGCCCAGTCTATTTTCATTCTTCGTTATAACCCAGCCTCTCACCCAGGGTCAGATAGATAGATAATAGATGCCCAGAACATGCTTCTTGAATGAATGAACAAGAAAGAAAGAGAGAAAATAAAAGTTTACAAACTGGCTTTGTAAAATGAAGCTATTTTCATTTTTAGTGGAGTTAATGCAAGCCCTATAGACCAGAACTTTGATTTAGAGACCATTGAGGGACGCCCAGCAGCAGCAGACAGAAGCGGCTTCACGGCCAAAGTAGACTCTTTTTTGCACCCTGTGTTCTACGAAGACCCTGCCAAATCGTCAGTGATGGGGGCTGACGGGAGGTGGGGTGAAGCCAAGTCAACATTGGTACCTCAACAAGAATTCCAATGTTTTTAATCTGCTGGTAGCTTGCTAGAAAAGACTTTCTCTTGTTAGGCTCTGGCTAAGTTTGGAAGCCAAAGAGACATCGTAACAGTAAATCCTGGACGCCTCTGGCTTCCTTTACTGCAAAGGGAATGTGAAAGAGTGTTCTCTTTAAACCTGGAGTACACTCCAGCCCGTGTGTGTCTGAGTTACAGGGAGCCGGGGAGTGGAAAGGAGACTATTTACTCTCTGCTCTTCTGGAATTTCCTCCGGTTCTGTTCCTCTGTGCACCAGTGTTTCACAGCTATGTGTAGAATGAACACTGACCTGTTAATGAATGCCCTGCTTATTTTCGCTTTCTTTTGATGGGCCTATGGGATTGAGGGTGGAGGGAGGCAGGAAGAAGGTTTGTTTGTTCCCCTGAGCAGCTCCGTTAAGGCCAAATCAATCACATCTTCATCTGGCTTCCGAGACGCTTGACCTGAGAGTACTTAGTCTCCCTTAAAAGTGTCTTACTTTTGTGTCCTGTTTTATTTCTCTCAAATTTCCAGGTGAATCTTTACGTTTGTATTCTGAGTGAGGAAGAAAAAGAAAAAAAATAAGATCTTTCCTTTTTTTTTTTTTTTTTTTTTAGTAGGCTCCACACCCAGCATGGAGCCCAGCGTGGCGCTCGATCTCACAACCCTGAGATCCAGACCTGAGCTGAAATCAAGAGTCAGATGCTTACTGACTGAGCCATCCAGGCACCCCAGGATCTTTCCTTTTAAAAGATATGTGTGTACACACACATACCTTCTCGTGGTGTGTGAGCAGGAGGGGCAGTGATGATAGAAATTCTAAAGTAGAACATTCTTTCACACACTGCAGTGAAACTGTCCAGGTGGGAGTTCTGGATTTCATAACTGAATCCCGTTAAGAGTGGCACAGTTTGGCAGTTCTGGTTTACATAATTTTCTCTTTTGTTGGAATAGGAAGGCAACTTTCGTTCCCTATTTATCTATACTTATTAGTACCATATGCAAAAAACATATTAAAAAGTCCAGTCAAGAAAGGGAAAAAGTAACTCTTAGAAAAATATTACTCATCTTTATTGCATGTAACCGCTCTTCCCAATAGGAAATTATTAACCTGAAGCCACTTGCAAATCTGAGGCTTTGAAGTAAGAAAAAATGGGAGTATGAGTTATTCCCGAAGCAGCTTGATTGTAGATTCCCTACCTTTTTGTATTTCAAACTGTATATGTAATGCTGAATTCTTGTAAGTTTTTTAGTTGGTTTCAGTCACTGTTTGTGCCTTAGGCATACTGGCTTGGAAAAAAAAATATTATAGAAAGTGTCATGCATACATGAAAGTGGAAAAGAATAGTTCATGAACCTCTATGTGTCTGTCACGCAGCTCCATAGCCATCCATGAATGGCCATTCTTGTTTCATCTTTCTTCTTACCCCACCCCCTACTGGGTTAGTTTTTTTATTTTTTAATTTTTTTTGAGAGAGAGAGCGTGCGTGTGCCTGCAAGCTGGAGTGGGGCAGAGGGAGAGGGAGAGAGAATCTCAAGCACACTCCCTGCTGAGAGCAGAGCCCGACCCGGGGTTCGAGCTCATCACCCTGAGATCATGACCTGAGCTGAAACCAAGATTATCGGATGCCTAATGGACTGAGCCCCCTGGGTTCTTTTTACTTAAAGCCCAGGTGTATTTCATCCACAGATATTTTAGTAGGGACCTCTAAAAGATAAGTGCTCCCATAACCATAATGCCAATTTCATACCTAAAAAGCATAATGGTAGTTATTTAAGTATCATCAACTAGCCCGGTTTTACATTTCCCCAGTTGTCTTAAAGTTTCTACCATTGGTTTGTTCGGTTTGTTTGAATCAAGGTTACAAACGACATTGATACGTCTTTTCAGTCTCTTTTAACCAATACTTTCTCTTTCCTCTTTTTATCCCCTGCGGTTCATTTGCAGAAACTGGACAGTTTGTCCTGTAGTTTCCCACCTTTTGGATCTTGCTGTTTGTGTCCCTGAAATGTGTTTTAACATGTTCCTCTGTCCCTCTGTTGTCTCCTGTAAACTCAGAAGTAGATCGAGAGGCTTGATCTGATCAGGTTCTTTGTTTTCCTTTTTGACGAGGTGGTATGCCTCCACTAGGAGGCACCTAAGTGTCTACTCGTCTCTCTTGGTATGCCAGCTTTTGAAGGGTTCTCCTGGCATGGTCCTTGAGATTTTCCAAATTCTTTTCGCCTAGCTTCTAATATTCAGCTGTACCGCTGTCTCTTGACCTTCATGACGTAGCATTACAAAGTATGGCTAAGCAGATAGTACTGAGAACGGAACAGAAGGGCACAATCCCATAACCTAAGAAGTACATTTGCTGATTGCTGAAGTTAGCATGAGCTCAGGCCTTTGGCTTTCTCAGAGAACCGAAGTCTCTTGCCAGTGGAATATTTTCATTATATATGTTCCATTTTCTCGTAATTGAATCAGACTTCCTCCAGCCATGCTCTTAAGTTGGCGCTTTCTGCAGCATCTGCCTGTCATTTGCCCAAAGCTTTGATTCCAAGAGACTGGTGGGCCCATGTGCTTGGGGAGTCATGGGTCTTTCCGAACACATGCTAGGGAGGAGGCCAAGGTAGAGTCTTCCTTAAGCACTGTGTTCCTGGAAGACGTTGCCATCGTCTTAGCCCAAGCCACCATCTGCTCCTGCCTGGAATATTGCCCTGACTTCCTACCAGGTCTCGTCAGCCTCAGCCCTTGCTCCTCCTGCGGCCAGAGTGATTGCACTACAGTGCCACTCATTGCCTTTCCTTGCTCACAGTCCCCTAATGGCTCCCAGTGTCACGCAGAGGAAACTCCAGAGACCTTGTGGGAGCTCCAGGGCTTTCCTTGTGGGCTCTGGGGACCTACCTACTGCCCTCATCTCCTGCTTCCATCGGCCCTCATCCACTCCAGCCACACCAGCCTCCCTGCCATTCCTCAGACAGGCTAGGCCTGCTCCTACGTGGGGCCTCTGTGCTTCCTTTTCTTTCCGCCTTGAATATTCTTCCCCCAGAACCTAAACGGCTTCCCCTGCCCCCTCCTTCTTTCAGTCTCTGCTCAGTTGTCACCTCCCCAGCAAGCCTTTCTTACTACCACAAATCCTCCTCCCGCCTCTAGCACTCACCCTCTGCTTTCCTTGGTTCATTTGTTTCTCCTGCCCTTGCCACCTTCTAACAGATGATGCAGTTGTCTTAAAAAAAACTGCTTATTGTCTGTTTCCCCCACCTAGAATAGGAACACCCAGGCATATGATTTTTGTCTGTTTGGTTGCTGTTAAATTTCAGTGACTCAACTAGTAGGTGCTCGCTACACAAACGTGGATGGCATGACCGTGGCAGAGGTGGGGGGTAACGAAGCTGCAAGTAACTGGTGCGCTTCCTCGGCGCAATCTGATTCTGGTTATGGCAGTCGACTTACTGTGCCCTTTTTTCCAGCAGTTTCTTGGTGTTTGAGCAATGCCTCAAAAGGCAGTAGGAAGACATGGTGCAAGAGAAAGGCCCTTTGTAGGGTTGTCAGCGTGGCTGTAGTGAAACCCGAGGGCCCCAGAGGCGAAGCCGCTCAGGCTGCTATTTATAGCTAAGCTTCCAGTGTATGTTTTCCAGCCACACTTACTCCTTTCAGCCTCCCCTGTATGCTCAAGTCTGTCACTCACTCAGCTAATGGTTTCTTTAGTCCCATTATGCATTGTAGGGCTCCCCTGGCTCAGGTAATTTTTTCAAAGAGAATAATGGGGTGTTCTGTTCTCAGAGGTTTAATTTTTTAATAGCCTTGCCAATTTAAAAAAGTGCTTTTCCAACTTTTTATTATGAAATTTTCAAACAGACAAGAGAATGAAAGAGGAATACAGTGAACACCCACATGCCCTCTACCTAGACCCAACACTTGTTATCATTTTGCTGCATTTGTTTTATCTGTGTGAGACTGTGGGCATGTGCTTTTTTTCCCTGAACCATTTGAAGGTAAATTGCAGATAACTTGACACTTCCTTCCTAAAAATTTCAGCTTATTCTCCTATAAAACCGTTCAGGGATTGTGGATATCATCATAAGCTTCTTGCATCTCCCAAGGATAAGAACATTCATGTGTAAAACCATAGGTTCTGATTGAATCTAAGAAAATTAACAGTCATTTCAGACATCATTTAATATCTAGTCTGGATGTAAATTTCTCCACTTGCCCCAAGAATTTTTTTTTATATTTTATTGATTGGAGAGAGAGGGAGAGTGTTGGGGGAGGGGCAGAAAGAGAGGGAGAGAGGCTTAAGCAGACTCTGTCCTTAGCGTGAAGCCCAACACTGGGCTCCATCTCCTGACCCTGAGATCATGACCCAAGCTGAAACTAAGAGTTGGACACTCAACTGACTGTGCACTTAGGTGCCCCACCCCAAGAATATTTTTTTCAAACTAACGTTTCGTAAAACACGGCATGGTACTTGGTGGTTATGTTTGTTCAAATCTAGAAGAGTCACCTTCTTGCCCCACTTTTTTTTTTTTTTTTAAAGATTTTATTTATTTATTTGACAGAGAGAGACACAGCGAGAGAGGGAACACGACGAGCAGGGGGAGTGGGAGAGAGAGAAGCAGGCTTCCTGCGGAGCAGGGAGCCCGATGCGGGGCTCGATCCCAGGACCCTGGGATCATGACCTGAGCCGAAGGCAGACCCTTAACCGGCTGAGCCACCCAGGCGCCCCTTTGCCCCACTTTTTTAAGAAAAGAAATGTATTTAATGACATTGTTTTTTTAAAGAACCCAGGACAGTTACTGTATAGATGTCCTCTATTCTGAATTTGTCTGATTGCTTCCTCATGGTATCGTTGAATTTGTTTCTCTGTCCCCTTATTTCATGTAATAAATTGGAAAGGAGATTTAGCGGCTTAATTGGATTCAGGCTCAATGCTTTTAGGAAGAAGACTTTAAAAGTGATGTGCGTACTTCATGCTGCATCACATCAGGAAGTGTGTGTGTGTCAGGTTGTGTCGCTCTTAGGAATACTTCGTTTGACCACTTGGTTATGACGGTGGTGGTCAGAGGTCTCTCTGACTCTCTCTTTTTTTAGTAAATGGAACAATGGAGGAATTATGGTCTCAAAAGTTTTGTTTAAAGATGAAAGATGTCGCCCCTCTCTGGCTTTTTTTGAAGGTAAAATATATCTCAAGGTATTGCAAGGTAACTTCTGAGCCTATAAATATATAATGACTCTATTGGATGTGATTAAGGGGTAGAGAGAAGAACTAAGTTAGAACCTTGAGATGAGACCATGTAGAGAAAAATTCAAGTTATGCGTATGGCTTCTGACAGAGGACCACAGCAGTGTGACCGTCAGGAGTTTGAAATAAGCAACAAGGTGGGGGGGGACTCCCCTACCTTCCTCTTGAACATTATCTTCCCTCCAAAAAGCAGGGAAAGCCATGCCCACACTCCATTTGTAAAATAATGGCCTTTGAGACACCAAGAAAGGAATCAAGGAATCCTTCTGGAATGCTCATCCCAGCACATTTCTGAGTTCAGAAGGCAGGGCATCTTTAGGAAGTGTCCTGGAAACAAGATGAGGAGGTGATTTGTCCTTGGGATGGTTAGGTAGCTCACCTTGGAAGACGTTTTGGAGTTTGTTGCTGCAACCCAGAAAAGGCTCCAAAAGGTCAAGAGAAGTGCATGTTTGCAATGAACAAATTCGACTAAGAGAAATCAGGACTTTGCAGCCTAAAAACAGGAAAGTCAACAGGGAGATAATAAAAATGACAAGTTATTAGGAGCCCCCTGGGGGCTGCTTCATTCTTTACAAGTGCCCCCTGGAAAATGTGTTCTTATTGCTCCTGTTTTCCATGTGGGGAGACTGAGGCTCATGTTAAGTAATTTGCATAATACTGTAGCTACTAAGTAGTAGAACTGAGATTTGAACCCAGTCTGCCTGGCTGGTGCCCATCCTGAACCTCTGTGCTGTACTACCTGCTGGGGACTTAGGCCCTGGATCTCCACATAATACAGTAGGAAGACACCCCTTGACTTCTCTTTTAAACAATAATAATAAATATTATCTCCTGGTTTTTAGTGGGTCGGGATTTGTGACTGGCTTAGCTGGGAAATCTGGCCTGGGATCTCTCATGAAGTTGTAGTCCATACAGTGGCTGGACCACAGTCATCTGAAGGCTAGACTGGGGCTGGAGGCTCTCCTTTCTAGGTGGCTCATTTGCATGGCTGACAAGGGGGTGGTCAAAGGGCCTCAGTTCTTTCCTGACTACTAGACTTTTGAAAGAACTCACCTTCAGATTACAAGTATTACTTTATAGAGATGTTTGGAACTCACCAAGCCCCTGAGTGAAACTGACTGAAAATAGCAACAGACTCAAAAGGATTTGGAGAGATCCATTACAGGCAAGAGAGAGCAAGGGAAGGTAGAGATGCTTAGGAGAACTTGAACACCTAAAGGGTAACTGGTTTCCACATTATTATAGTAGATCCTTGAATTGATCCAGACTTTTCCTTAGTTCTTAAAGGATTGTGTCTGTATCTTATATTTGGGGCTGGCTTTTTTAGTTGGGGGAGGTTGTTTCTAGAAAGTACTTACGCATATGCTGCCTCGTTCTAGAAAACCAGTGAGATAACTTATAATAATACAGTAGCAACTAAGAGATAGAATCAAGCGGTGGTTTGATGGGTGGTGGGTGGGGAGGGAGGTTGAAACATGTGGCTCTCTCCTAGCCTCGCTCTGTACGGTGTGGGAAGACGTGGAAGAGCTGTGTGCTGTTTGGAAATCCTCATAAACACTGCTCTCTCGGTCATTACCGAATGACCCTGGACTGGAGGTTTTAGCACCTGAACATTAACTGGGTGGAAGCTGTTCCGTGTGGCCAGGCTTGGTGGTGAGGGTTGGGGGGGGCGCGTGTGCAGCAGTTTCCAGCCCACAGAGGGCTTGGGGCTTCTGCCTCGTGTCAGTTTGTTCTGTTTTTCTGCTGTGGTTTCCTGAGTCTTCTTGCTCGCCCACAGGACTGACTGCCTGGTGTTCTAGGGGCCAGGCCACTCCGAGGTGCCTTCTTAACTGCGTCGCAGAGCCCCTCGTCGACTGCTTTCTCCTCAGGGACTAACCCAGTGCCATGTGACTATTGTGGGGATGACTTACCTTTGCTGAACTTTTATTGCTTAAAAATTTTACCTTATTTCAAAGTGAAACATCTTCAGAAGTGAACATTAAAAACAGTTTATTTTTAAATACAGATAATCTGAGAAGAAGCCCCTGTAATCCTTCACCTAGAGATGACTCCTGATGACATTTCCTCAGGGTCTCCTGACCTGTTTCTCTTCTTTTTTGCCACCACTCTTTATATGGGTGGGGCGGAATGCTGCTCCTCACTGCTTCCTCTATATGCCATCAAATATCTCTGGGGTTTTCTCACAGTCCTGCAAGTATAAGCAAACAAATCGGTCATGTAGAAATTATAAAGATATAACATGTTTTGAAAAACAAGAATGCAGCCTTTCCCCCCAGTCTAATACAGCAGTGATGACAATTAGACCTGTTCCTTCCCATTCTTCCTTCCATGCCACAAGACAGATGCGAAGCGGCAGAAAAATGTTGGCAAGGATGCCAGAGTAGGTTAAGTGAGGGCTGATAACTCGCAGAATCTTAACTTGGGGTGCATTTGCTTTAGTCCATCCCTGTTGCTTTTCTTGTTCAACAGTGGAGAACACGCAGCTGACCCTGAACCTGCAGACGGAGAACAAAGGCGGCGTTGTGTCGGGCGGTGAGCTGACAATTTTCCTGGACGGGCCAACTGTTGATCTGGGAAGCGTGCCTAATGGCAGCGCAGTGACAGACGGTGAGTGCCGCCCTGCTTGCTCCCTGGGGCTGTGCTGGGATGGGGTGGGGCAGGGCTGGGGCGGGGGAGGTGCCCCGGGCTTGGTTCTCGACCAGGTACCTGGGTTTGGGTCCCACTCAGCAAGCCCTGGCCCGTAGCTAGCCCTGATTCCTCTTAGCAGTCTTAGCATGATCAAAACTGTGACACGATTTTTTAAGGACAGCTTTCTGATAAAAGACCAAAATAAACGTCAAGTCTTTATACGAGTGTTGTTGTTTTGCTTTGAGAGCAGAGAAAATATCTTTTCATCCCACATGGACTCTGGAAAATAAAATGTCTTTATTAAATGTTATTTAGGCCCATTTTTCCTCCCAATACAGTTACACTTCCTGGGGAGCTTGAAGGTGTCTTTTATATGACGGTATTGGTTGGGAAAGGGGACTGTGTGTCTTAGAGATTCACACTAGCAAAATACAGACAGAAGCAGGGAAATTGGAGTATCTCCCACTCTGTCCTGAATGAGGGCAGTTTGTTTCTTTTGATCTAGTTTGAAATTAGTCACCTTTGGATCTAGCAGCAAATTATTTCATGAAGTCTGAAGTCTGAGATGGGTTGGGTTTCTCCATAATTTTTCTCGTTGAATGTGAGGTAACTGTGGCACTTTCCAGGCCCCAGACACGCTTTCTGTAGCTTCAAGGGAGTGAAATTTGAATTCTGATTTAAGGGCAGTTGGGTAGAATCTCTGTGATTGGATGGGGCTTGACTTGAGAATCCTCCCTGGATGGAGTGGTGCTTTGGGTACTTTTGGTGTATGGAGAAAACATGCATTATTCACTCATTCTGCACATATATCCATAATTGAGCACCTGGTATATACTAGATCTTGGACCAAGTGCTAGCCAGATGGCAGGGGCAAAATTCATATGGTCTCTACTCCTAGGAGCTCATGATTTAATTGGTGGGGGCAGGGATGTTAGACATGAAACAAATAAATGAAGAAATAATTATGTAATTGTAATCATGACAAAAGCTATGAAGGAAAAGTACTGGGTGATATGAGATTCTCATACTTTAGGGGGATCTCACTTAAATTGGGGGCCAGCGAAGGTCTCTTCGAGGAAGCGAGATCCACCGGAGCTGAAGAGTTTAGATAGGCCAAGATGGAAGTGTGGGAATGGGGTAGCTGAGTACTCTTACTCAGGGTCCCCTGTGCAAAGGCCCTGAGGTGGGAGTGAGCTTGGCCTGCAGTAGAAACAGAGGTGGTCAGGGTGGCTGGACTGGGGAGAGCAAGAAGAAGAGTGGTGGCAGGTGAGACCATAAGGGCAGGTTGGCTCAGATCACCACAGCCTCAAAGACCTTGGTGAGGAGTTTGGACCTCATCCTAAGAAGCAGAAAGCTCTTGAGGGGTTTTAAGCAGAAGAGTGTCGTGATTTGATTTGAATTGAATCGGCTTTGGCTTTTAAAAGCTTTCTGGTTGCGATATGGACAAATGCCCCCATTGCTTGCCCCTACTTTGCGTGGTCAGCATCTGTTCTGTGTCTCACGTGGTGCAGCTGAAGTTTATTTAATGCACAAGGCAAGTTGCTTATAAGTGCCTTAGATGTTCTTGAAGGTCTCGGAGAAGAAGAGCTGTTTCCCAGGCTTGAGCGCCTCTGTTTTGGAACCCCGCTTGAATCTCGTCTGGCTATCCCTATTCCCTGTTCTTGCTGGAGGCCGCAGCTTGCTAGCAAGCTGTGGTGGGTCACTTGAATGCACGGACTGAACTTCGTTCCTGAGCCACATCTCAAACAAGGGTTGAGCTTCTCAATGTTTCTGTGTTTTTTTGTGATGGGTCCCCTATTTAGGATCTCAGCCACCTTCAAGAGAATCCAGCGGGACAGCTGTTGCTCCAGAGAACCGACACCAGCCCCCCAGCACAAACTGCTTTGGTGGGAGATCTCGGTAAGACAACCTCTGCCCCCTTGTGGATGAGCAGGAGCTAGGAGGATGCTCAGAGCTATTGAAAACATGTTGGGAGGTGGCGAGGAACAATTTATGTTAGAAACTGTTGGAAATTTCCAACTGACTCACTTTGTTAAGGAGGTCCAGAGGGGAGTACAGAATTTGGGATATTCAGAAGGGTCAGGCGTTCCTTGTCAGAGATTGGGACTGGCTAAGCTGGTTATTTGGATAAGAGGGATTGTTGAACAGAACGTAACTGGTGTTTTATGTTATGGGGGCAGCAACCAGAGTTATCCTTTTAAGATACACACAGAAATGCTTAGAGCAATGGTTCTTTGTATGTGAGATTTTCTGTCTGTGCATTTCTGTTTCTGGAGGTGATCCATGGTTCCCTTTGGAGTACTGATTAAGACCTCCTGCACTTGGAGTCTGAGTTATATTATACGTATTATACCTATCAGGAATGACTTAATTTTATTTATTGATATACCCATCTTACATCTGGGTTAACAGTGCAAATTCATTTCCAAGCCACCTGAATTCCCAGGTATATTAGAGAATTGGGGAGGAGGGAGTTGGGGACTTCTAAAAATTATTTACTTTTTTATTTTATTATTTATCACTGTGTACAAAATCTCCAGACATTTTAAGGAAATTTTAGGGAAAAGAATCTTATGAGTATAGTTTGTAAATCGTTACTATCTGCGGAGAGTAAGTGAAAAAACTAGTAAAAATCTTCCTGAACATATCCCAGGGAGTGGGAATAATGCTTTGAGAAACACAGTATGATTTCAGCCGATACCCCCAGCATCTTGAATGATCCCTGTAATGACAGCTGTCAGCCTCTCTGGATTTGGTGGTTTTGAGGGTTTGCCAGGCAGGCGTCAGGAGCAAGAGAGGATCGCATGTTTGGATCTTTTGTGTGTAGCGTCAGTAGAAGCCAAGGTGCCATTTCCCTGTTCGCTTTTCTCCAAGCCTCCGTAGAGGGTTGCCTCACACCCTGAAGACCATTCACTCTTTTCCTTGACTTGCTAGATGAGTTATAACTTGGGATAAGTAGTCGAATCTCACGGGGTAAGGACCAATGAAATAATTGGCAAATTTTGTGTCAACAGAGGCATGAGGGGCACCCAGAGCTAGAGAGAACAGAATCTCTTTGGTGGTGAGTAGCTGGTGGAGAAGAACACCTCAGCATTTCACTCTCTGGGAATGACGCCTTCTTAGCTTTGGCATTGGCAGCTGCCATCTTGGTCTTCGAGCTGACTTGGAAAGTTTGTGTCATATGCAACTGATGTCACTTATTTGGGGGTTGGAAGGCAGAGTCCAGTTCTTAATACCTTTGGAATTAAGTTCTTGACCTACTTATTGCTCTCTGAAGTTCTCTAGTGAATAGGTCTTGAAACTCACGTGTCCCAGGAGCCCTTCTCTGTTGTTGTTTGTATTGAGGATTGTTGTAAAGCAGCAACCAGACTTCAACAGAAAATTGGATGCATCTTTGCCCATAACCCATGGTAGACATTCGATGCTAGTCAACTATTGGTGGGCAGAGTGCCCTCCAAGTAGTTTGAGCAGTGTAGGAGTCCTCCCTGGTCTGCTTAGCTCCTGTAGCATTTTCCACGCATGGCCGCTGAGTTTTCACAGGCCTCTGCCATCTAAGTATTTATTTATTTATTTATTTAAGATTTTATTTATTTATTTGACAGAGAGAGACAGCGAGAGAGGGAACACAGGCAGGGGGAGTGGGAGAGGGAGAAACAGGCTTCCCGCCGAGCAGGGAGCCCGATGTGGGGCTCGATCCCAGGACCCTGGGATCATGACCTGAGCCGAAGGCAGACGCTTAACGACTGAGCCACCCAGGTGCCCCTACATATTTATTCTTTGTTCGCATGGAGCCTGCTGACATTCAGTAGCAAACACTTTTGAAAGGATCACCTGAAGGCAGTGTCTTCTTTGTCCCTAAGAACTCCTTTTCCCCGTTGCTGCTGCACTGAACATCAGGTGGTAGCAGGGTAGTTGACTGGATCAGGGTATGGGGCTTTACAAGCAGAAAAAGTAGATTGAACTCTGGCCTGTCATTTACTTGCTCTGTGATACTGCACAAGTTACTAAGCCTCTCGGCACCTCAGTGTTTTTCACATACAAAATGGGGATATCACCTGCCTCACAAGGACATTGTTGGGATTAACTGAGATGAGCTATGTCAGCCTTGCACCCTGGGAGTGCTCAGGGATAGTGGCAGGGGGTGCCTTTGCTCTGGAGACTCTCCGTGGTACCCCCTTCCTCACCTGCAAACCTGGGAAGTGTGGCCTGGCTGATGTTTTTTCATCAAGGTCTGTAATTAGCAGGGTGATGAATCAAGCCTTCAGGATTCAAGGACAATCCTCTGCTGTCCTAGGTTTCCTGGGGTAGAGGATGGGCTTCTGCCTGCTTTCTCCTAGACTAAATATTTAGCCTTTGCTATGTGAGGGGTAGGTTTTTCTTGGACTTGGGTGCTATTCACCATGATCAAAGATGCTCTGACATGTCCAGGAAGGTGAAGATTGCAATGTCAAACAGCCTTTTACTCTCCTTTCCCCTGCTTTATTAAGCTATCAAACTGGAACCATGTAAGGGTTTTATTTAGGGGTTCATCTACCCAAGGTCGTCCAGTAAAGGGACCATTTGCTTGCAGAATAAGACCACCAAGCTCTGTCTTTCAGTGGGATCGTGCCCACTCTTTAAGAATAATTGTGTGAAACATCCCTAGTTATTTTATTATGTGGCATAAATTGATTTATAGACACACCGTATTAGTATGCAGTCAGTGGGTCTGATTGAGTAAAGAAAATATAAATTGTTGTATTGTCTTACAATGAAATACCATCCCATAGTAAAAATGGGTGAATGATAGTTGCATCGATATGGTGGAATCTCAGAAACATAATGTTGAACAAGAGAAGCAGGCCACGGGGGGTGGGTGGGGGAGCACAGTATGATGTAACTTATATAAAGTTGAAAAATGTCAAAATAAACCATATATGTTTTTTATGGATTCCTCCATAAGTAGTAAAACCATAAAAAATGGAAGGGAATAAGTAACCCTGAGTTCAACAGAGTGGTTCTCATTGTGGGGCTGAAGGTAGGTAAAACAAGGAAAAAGCACACAGAAATTTCCCAGCACTGTGAATGTGGGGGGTGGGTCCTCGAGTGTTCATCTTACTCGTCTTCTTTGAACCGAATATATCTTTAATATATTCTTTGGTTTGCATGATATATTTCACAATAAAGAAGGAAGAAGTGTCCTCTATCAACCTGAGAAAACCGAACAGCGATGGTATTAGGTTGGAGAGACTGTCATTTGCTATTGAGGCAGACAGATGTCAGAACTTAGGATTTCTCCAGGCTTGATAACAACCACTTATTTCCCTTCTTCCCCATTGATTGATCTATGTAGCGGTAGCCAGTGATTCAAAGTCAGTGCTCCACATTGGCCTCATAGGTCGTGCTCCTGTCACTTCGAAACCTCAGGCTTGAGAATTTAGTTTGGGAGTTGGGGGAACAGGTTCCAGATGAAAGCCGATCACTGCCAGATAATTTGTCCGAACAGCACTAGTCTTGGTGGCCTGAGAGGCCTGGCCTGACCCTGTTTGGCATTTGACTGGAGTGGGCGTGATTACGTGGGCCCCCCTGGATTCTGTCAGCGTGTCATCCTGCCCGGTGTCCTCAGCCAGTGTTCCTTCTTCCAGCGCAGTGGTGGAGAGTGCCTGGTGTGTGACGGAGCCCCCTGGGAGAGCGCTTGCTCGTTGGCACAGGGAGTACCTACCACACCCTTTAATAATCCCCCAGTGTTTAGTTTATTTGGCTGGACTGAAGGCTGGCTTCGGAAACGGTGCCTCAGTCAGTTCAGGTTTTGCAGATCTGATATGTGCCTGGACTCCCGTGTGCACACTGCACAGGGCTTGCGGGGAGCATGGCCTCCCCTTTCCACAGCCAGTTCACAGCCTTCATGATACATGAGATCTGTACGAAACAGGCAAATAGGGGCGCCTGGGTGGCCCAGTCATTAAGCGTCTGCCTTCAGCTCGGGTCATGATCTCAGGGTCCTGGGATCGAGCCCCGCATCGGGCTCCCTGTTACGTGGGAAGCCTGCTTCTCCCTCTTCCACTCCCCCTGCTCGTGTTCCCTCTCTTGCTGTCGCTCTCTCTGTGTCAAATAAATAAAATCTTAAAAAAAAAAAG
This sequence comes from Mirounga angustirostris, assembly GCF_029215605.1. Classification (NCBI taxonomy): domain Eukaryota; kingdom Metazoa; phylum Chordata; class Mammalia; order Carnivora; family Phocidae; genus Mirounga; species Mirounga angustirostris. The sequence goes on along the minus strand of NW_026991724.1, from coordinate 16,417,519 downwards.
AAAAGAAACAGGCAAATAAAACTATGAGCGTTCCGGGCAGTTCAGAGAGAGAAGAAATCTGTGGGTGCACAGGGAAAGACCGAGGAGAGAGTGGAGTGGGAGTTTGCAGAGAGACCGTTGTCCCTTGTGCGAGGGTTCAGTACAGTATCTCAGGAACTGACTAGTGGAGGGAGTGAGCGGTGAATGAGAGAAACCCCCAGTGGGGCATCCGTGGAGGGAAAGGACCCGGCAGAGGGGATCCGCACGGGTACTGCTAGCTGTCTTCAGAGGTACTGTTCGGTTAGAAATGGGTGTGAAATTCGAGCCTGGAGAGTAGGAAGTCAGGGTGTCTGAGTCCCTCTGTACTTCACCGATGCCCCGACACCTGTGAGGTTTTTTTTTTTTCCCCTCCCCAGCCGTTCTGTGAAATCGGGGTGAGAAGGGAAAACCAGCTCACAGCTGAAACCCTCAGGGCTGTCTGCGAGCCATGCTGCTCCTCCAAGCACAGCCTGAGATGCCTTCTGACTTGACCAACTAGCTCCTCAGTCGAGAATCCCCGTAGATTTTCCACAGTTCTATAGGGAACTGGGGAGACAAAAAGGGAAGAAGGCATTGAATTTTTTCATTAATGGGCCTAAAGACTGAAAGTGGTCCTGTTGAAGAAACTGTAAGGAGCTTAAGCAATTACTTTTCCTTTGTTGTGTGTGTATGCGTTTGTTTTGTGGAAGTGTAGATGTGAACTTGCAGGGATGTATGTGCCTCTTTGTGTTTGGTGTGAGGGGATGGAGGCCTGGAATTTGCCCACGTCCATCGTCAGCTGAGAGTACTGGCCAGTGTTGGGCAGACCCCGTGTTTTAACACGCTCCCCTGTGATTCCGTTTTTGTTTTTTTTTTAAATATTTTTATTTATTTATTTGACAGAGACACAGTGAGAGAGGGAACACAAGCAGGGGGAGTGGGAGAGGGAGAAGCAGGCTTCCTGAGGAGCAGGGAGCCTGATGTGGGGCTTGATCCCAGGACCCTGGGATCCTGACCTGAGCCGAAGGCAGCCGCTTAACTGACTGAGCCACCCAGGTGACCCCCCCCCTTTTTTTTTTTAAGATTTTATTTATTTATTTGACAGAGAGAGACATAGAGAGCACAGCAGGGGGGAGTGAGAGAGGGAGAAGCAGGCTTTCCGCTGAGCAGGGAGCCCGATGCGGGGCTCGATTCCAGGACCCTGGGACCATGACCTGAGCCGAAGGCAGATGCTTAACGACTGAGCCACCCAGGCACCTCTCCCCTGTGATCCCTTTACATGTAAAAGTTTCAAAACCTCTTATGATAGAGTTTTCATCCACCCTCCTTTCTTCTTTCCTTTTTGTCCTGCTTTGATAAAAGCATATGAAATTTATTGACTTTCTTGCTTTGGCATTAATGACCTCTGAAGATTTAAAAGAGTAAAGTCTGGGGGACTTACAAAGCCCCAAGGTCTCTGGTGAGCTCTAAATAGCTCATCAGCTGTGTCTGCAGACAGCCTAGCCCAGAAAGGAAAGAAAAATAAACTCCACGGGGCGTGAGTCTGCTGGGAACAGTGCTGGGAGTCCTGGGAGGGCCAAGGGGTTTGGGAAGCAAAGCTAATGGGGACAGGGGCGGACAGGACGGGAGTTGAGCCTTTGGGCACTGGGCCATTTTCTCAGTCATTGTTGGCCTCTCCTGCAGTTGAGATGACTAAAGGCTACTTGACTGGAAACTGTAGTTATTTAGAGATGTCACCCTGTCAGCATGAAACGCAATTGAACACCTTTACGGTTTTCATTCAAGCCTCCCACCCAACAGCTTCTCCTTCAAATCTGGGCAGAGCCTCAGGATTGCTGAGGAAGAGAACCGGAGTAAGAAGAGGAAGAAGTGTAATTCATTTATTCCTTTAGGAATAACTAAGACTCAGTCCCTACTTACAATGGACTCTTTCCTGAGTAGTTGGTTTATTTGGGGGAGGATTGAGACTGTGGACAGGAGCCTCACTGTGTTGTCAAAGCAAGGCATCGAAAAGTAATCATGGAGGGGCACCTGGGTGGCTCGGTCGTTAAGCGTCTGCCTTCGGCTCAGGTCATGATCCCAGGGTCCTGGGATCGAGCCCCGCATCGGGCTCCCTGCTCAGTGGGAAGCCTGCTTCTCCCTCTCCCACTCCCTCTGCTTATGTTCCCTCTCTTGCTGTGTCTCTGTCAAATAAATAAAAAAATCTTAAAAAAAAAAAATAATCATGGAGATTAATTACACATTTATCTATAATTAATTTATTAATTTTGCACTAATTAAATCCTGCACTGTACATTATTATACACTTATCTCTTCAGCTCTGTGTATTTTGTAGGTATTTATTGGGCATTTCTTGTCTGTGAGCCTAGAGAGGTGTGGTATATGCCAGAAAGCTGGTTGGGAAGTTTTCAGGAACTAGGAGAAGGTAAGGCAGATGTCTGCAATTGAAGGCAATATTCATTCCACAGACAAGACTGCCAGGCTCTGAGGTGGGTCATGGTGACAAAAAGATGGAAAGCCATTGTCCCCATCATCAAGGACTGTGGCATCTAGTAGGAGACCGATACAAAGGTGACAGTGTAGCGCGATGGACCGTGTAGCGATGGTGAGTTCACATGCAAGAGGAAGGTAGTGGGAAGTGTTCCTGAATCCACCTGGGGGGCTTGGGGAAGACCTCCCATGTTTGAGCTGGACTTTGAAAGGAGTTTACAGACCAGTGGCATCAGGGTAAGGGAAGTCACTCCAGGAAGAGGGTACAGCATGGGCAAAGGCACGGCAGAATAAAGAGAACCTAGCATATTTGAGGAAATACTAGTCATTTGCTAATGTCCCTATGAAAGATATTTGGGTGATAGCTATGGCAAACTGTGGTTCACAGGCCAGCTCCAGGATGCCACCTGTTTGTTTATTTTGGTTTTGGGTTTTTTTTTTTTTTTTTTAAAGAGCAGGGTTAGGTTCCTTGCAAAATTGAGCAGAAGGTACAGAGATTTCCCACAAACCTCCTGCCCCCACATATACACAGTCTCCCTTGCTATCAATATCACGCACTAGCATAGCACATTTGTTACACAACTGATACACCATTGTCCCCTAAAGTCCGTAGTTTGCATTACAGTTCACTCTCAGTGTTGTATGGTCTGTGGGTTTTGACAAGTTTATAATGATGCTTATCCACCATTATAGTGGTGGATAAGATTAATATAGATTAGATTAGATTATTATTAGATTATATATAGATTAATTTCACTGCCCTAAAAATCCTCTGTGCCCTACCCATTCATCTTTCCCCCTTAACTCCTGCAACCACGGATTCTTTTATAGTCTCCAAAAAACTGCCTTTTCTACAATGTCATATAATTGAAACCAAAGTTCGTAGCTCAGATTGGCTTCATTTACTTAGTAATACACACTTAGGCTTCCTTCATGTCTCTTTATGGCTTGAGAGCTCATTTCTTTTTTTTTTTTTTAAAGATTTTATATATTTATTTGACAGAGAGAGACACAGCGAGAGAGGGAACACAGCAGGGGGAGTGGGAGAGGGAGAAGCAGGCTCCCCGCAGAGCAGGGAGCCCGATGCGGGACTCGATCCCAGGACCCTGGGATCATGACCTGAGCTGAAGGCAGTCGCTTAACCAACTGAGCCACCCAGGCGCCCGAGAGCTCATTTCTTTTTAGCGCTAAATAATATTCCATTGGATGTACCACAGTTTATTCATCCATTCACCTACTGAAGCACAGGCTTGATTCCTTCCAGGTTTGACAACCATGAATAAAGCTGCTATAAACATTCCTGTGCAGGTTTTTTTGCGGACATGTTTTCAACTCCTTCAGGTAAATACCAAGGAGAGTGATTGCTGGAGCATATGGTAAGAGTATGTTTTGTTTTGTAAGAAACTGCTAGGCTGTCTTCCAAAGTGGCTGCACCATTTTGCATTCCCACCAGCAAAGAATGAGAGTTCTTGTTGATCCGTATCCACACCAGCATTTGGTGTTATCAGTGTTCTAGATTTTTGCCATTCTTAAAGCTTTGTAGTAGTATCTCATTGCTGTTTTAATTTGCATTTTCCTGAGGACATACGAATGTGCAGCATCTTTTTTTTTTTCTTTTCAAGTTTTTATTTAAATTCTAGTTAGTTAACATATATGGTAAAATTGGTTTCAGATACAGAATTTAGTGATTCATCACTTACATACAACACCCAGAGCTGATCACAATAAATGTCCTCCTTAATACCTGTCACCCATTTAACCTATCCCCCACCCGCCCCGACCATCTCCTTCCATCAGCCCTCAGTTTGTTCTCTATCATTATGGTTTGCTTCCCTCTCTCTCTTTTTTTCCCCCTTCCACTGTGTTCATCTGTTTTATTTCTTAAATTCCACATATGAGTCAAATCATACGGTATTTGTCTTTGACTTATTTCACTTAGCATAATACACTCTAGCTCCATCCACGTCATTGCAAATGGCAAGATTTCATTCTTTTTTGATGGCCGATACTCCATTTTGTATAGACACATACACACACCCATCTCCTGTATTTATTAATCAGTCAGTTGACATTTGGGCTCTTTCTATAGTTTGGCTATTGTTGAGAATGCTGCTATAAATATCGGGAACATTGGGGTGCATGTGCCCCTTCAAATCTGTATTTTTGTATCCTTTGGTAAATACCTAGTAGTGTAATTGCTGGGTCATAAGGTAGTTCTATTTTTAACTTTTTGAGGAACCTCCATACTATTTTCCAGAGTGGCTGCGCCAGTTTGCATTCCCACCAACAGTGCAAGAGGCTTCCTCTTTTGTGGAGCATCTTTTCATAGGTTTATTTGTCACCTGTGTATCTTCTTTGGTGAGGTGTCTGTTCAGGTCTTTGGCCTATTTTTTACTTGGGTGGTTTCTTTTCTGATGTTGAGTTGTAAGAGTTCTTCGTATGTTTGGGTAACAGTCCTTCATCAGATATGTCTTCTGCAAATATTTTCTCCTAGTCTGTGGCTTGTCTTAATTCTCTTGACCACCTGTTTTTGTAAATAATATTTTATTTGAATACAGCTATGCTCATTCATTTACATATTGTCTGTGGCCTCTTTTATGCTGCAATGGCAGAGTTAAGTAGTTGTGATGGAGATCAGATGGTCTGCAAAGCCTAAAATATTTGCTCTTTGGCCCTTTATAGAGTTTGCTGATCCCTGCTATAGGAGATGGTAAGAAGGCAAGACCAGTTCATAATGGGACTTTGTGCTTTACTGAGGACTTTAGATTTTATTCTTTGGAGCTAGGGAACCACTGAATTTTGAGCAAGGGCATGATGTGCTATTTTTGTGATAAATTATCCAGGAATGTATCGAATGGATAAATTTGAAGCTGTATCAGTTAGGGTTCATTGCAGGAAGCAGAAACCACTCTAGGTATTTTGAGCAGAAAGGATTTAACATGGGGAATTAGGTGTTTACAGAAGTCTTTGTATGGGCTGGAGGAACAGAAGTGTGACCTTCCCCATCCTTAGTTTCAAGGTCATAGCCTTGCATCTGCGATCCAGATGTCAGGAAACTGCACTTGCTCTTCCGGCTGCCTTCCATGTGGGAGGCTGGTGTCCACGCAGTGAAGAATGGAGTCTGCCAGAGCCCCTCCACTCATCAGCGCCTCGAGAGGAATGGTCTCTGCTTTCTTTCTGCTTTCCAAATCTCCTGCAAGAGCTTTCCTTTGGTAGAATCTGCATCACTTCCAGAATTTAGCTGCAAGGGAATCTGAGAGTCTTCCATCCCCTGAGCGAGTGACAGAATGGGGGAGACATGTGGAATAGAAGAGGGTGGGAATGTCTGCCACAGTGGAGGTTGAGATTAGAACCAGGGACTAAGAGGAGGACCATTGTAGGAACTGGTGAGATAGGAGTTGATGACTGGCCTTGGGCAGTGGCAGAATGGAGAGAAGTCAAGAGAAATACCTAGGAAAGGTATTTACAGGGAAAGGATTTACAGAGAAGCAATAAAAAGAGTATGGGTCTTGGAGAAATGACTTTTTAGTCATCGTTGCTTAGGCAGCTTGGGTCTGTGGTGACTAAAGAGCAGAACAGAACTGATGGCAGATGCTTCGGACAGATGGGGATGGTGGGGAAGGAGGTTGCTGAAGCCAGTTTGTGGCGTAGTGTGGTGTGATGAGGTTAGACTTTTCCTTTGGGGTTCTGTTGGCGCTGGATGACTCCTTTTGAGAGCACCAAGGTCTGTGGCAGTGGAGGTTTGGGGTGTAGTTTAGTGACTGTCTTTACAATGGCATCCTCAGTAGCCTTGATAGAAAGACTCCTTTCAAACACTGAAATAATTCTATATTTAAGTTTTGCATTTAGATGAAAAGTTATAGAACTGAAATACAGAATTTATATAGCGTGATGCTCCATGTGTCACAGTGTTCTGAGGTTAATATGTACCTTTAACTTACTAAAAATATAGTGAGGATATTGGCTTCAGTATTCTTTGGGTCTCCCTTTCTTATTTCCTTTTATGTATTAGTTCATTTCATTCTGGCATCCAGTTCTATCATCCTGCCAAAATTATAGCCACAAAGGCCCACCTGACCTATGTGCAAGTTTAACCTTGTGGACGAGTTCTTTCTGGAAACGTACATCCTTTGCCTTGCAGAATCCCAAAGTGTTCCTCTTTTTTCTGGTGTTATTGATCTTTATTATTTAAAAAATAAATCTGACCCATGCAAATATATATATGCATACATACATATATATGTATGCATATATATACATACATACATATATCTATGCATATATATAAATACATACATACATATGACTATTTTATCTAACATTAAGATGCAGAAATAAGGGGCACCTGGGTGGCTCAGTCGTTAAGCGTCTGCCTTCGGCTCAGGTCATGATCCCAGGGTTCTGGGATCGAGCCCCACATCGGGCTCCTTGCTCAGCGGGAAGCCTGTTTCTCCCTCTCCCACTCCCCCTGCTTGTGTTCCCTCTCTCGCTGTCTCTCTCAGTCAAAAAATAAATAAAATCTATAAAAAAAAAAAGATGCAGAAATAAATAGGCAGTCAAGAGAGGCATTGTTAAGAAGATGACCTTTCAGCAAAGATTTGAAGATGAGGGCTGTCCGTGAGGATATCTGGGAAGAACAATATTTGGGCAGAGGAATGGCTTCTGCCAAGGCCTTTGGAGTTGGAGGAAGGGAAGGGAGGCCAGTCTGGTTGGTGTGGAGGGAGTGGTGGGAAAATAGGAGATGAGGGCGGCAATTGGTGGGGCCAGATCGTGTCTGTGAACTTCTGCTTTATGCGTTTCAAGATTATTTTATTGGGTCCACGCTATGAATTTTAAATATGATTTATGTGCGATTTAAACTTTTTATCTTTATCTCACTATCCTCTTTTTTTTTTAGTGCTTTTTCTCTGAAAATTTATTTGGTCTGAATGATGAAAAGGAACAACCTACAACAACATAGATGACACTCAAAAGCATTATGCTAAGTGCAGGAAGCTAGACTTGTACAAAAGGCTACATTGTCTATGAATCCATTTATATAGCATTCTGGAAAAGCAAAATTATAGGGATAGAAATCCAATCAGCAGTTTCTAGGAATTGACGGGGGTGGGTGGTGGGATTAACTGTAAAAGGGCACCAGAAATGTTTGAGGGTGATAGAAATGCTCTGTGTCTTGATTGTCGTGGCGGTAACACGATTGTGTACATTTGTTACAACTCATTAGACTGTTCCCTTAAAAAGGGTGAATTTAACTCTAAATTACACCTGATTTGTAAAAATTATTTTAAAAAAGTCTATTTGGTTTAACATTAGCATAGCTGTCTCAGCTTCCTTTTGTTTTGTATTTGCTTGGCATATTTCCCCCCCACCCATTTAGTTTCAACCTTTTTGCTGTTTGTATTTTAGGTAGCATTGCTTGCAATACCATTGAACCGAATTTTTAAAGTACCAGTATGATAGCGTCTATCTTGAAACTGCCACAGGCCATTTATGTTTCTTTGAGTCTTGATATCCTTGGAGTTGTTTTCACCATCCTCTTGCCTTTTCAGTTTCTGTCTGTCCTGCCTTCTTTGTTTCCTATCTCTAGGCTGACTTTGCACTTCAAGCCTGTGTTTGCTATGCTTTTTCTTGGTCTTGATGAATTGAAGTCATCTTTGGCTTGCTGATTATTTGGTAATGGAGTGTGAAATTCTGCATCCAGTGGTGTGAAAAGAACGGGAACTTATTCACTTCTCCCTGTCTGAAGATTTTGTTTGGCTTTACTTTTTAGCGCACCTAATGCATTGGGTCTACTTTGTATAGACAAATAGCCTTTGAAAGTACAATGTTTTAATGACAAAATGACAAAAATTTTTTAAAAATGAGGTTAGTGAAAACCCAGGGTAGGATGTAGTGCAAATAATTGTTATTTTGCGAAGGAGAAGGAGAGAGTAAGACCAGGTTTGTTTGTTTGTTGTTGTTTTCTTTTTTTCTTTTTTTAATTTTACCTTTAAAAAAGGTTTAAGAAAGATTTATTTTAAATCACATCATTCAGTTTTGCTTTCGGCTTAGAAAAGAATGAACTGCAGACTACCGAGGAGTAACAACTTCTTCCATCTACTTTTTGGAGGGGGAGAAGGTACAGGGGCAGTGGCACCAAACTCTCAGCCAAATACCGTGTTAAAGGCATCTGTGCATTATTCATCTTTCTGTCCTTAGCAGAGCCTAGAATAGTGCCTTGCTGCACGTAGCAGCAGCTCAATAAATACTTGTTGAGTTGAAAGAGTCTTATGTTCTTGTCCCTTATTTGCCAAAACTTTGGGGCGGGTCTTGCTACTAGTTTACATTCCTTGGCACCACTTCTCCTGAGAAGTGATGATTTCAGGGGCCCAGGGTGTAGGGGAGACTTTTTATCAGGACTGCCTTGTGCTTTCCAAGGCTTAGCCTAACCGCCAAGAGCGTGGTGGGTTCCCACTGCCTGCTCAGTCTCTCCTGTTTCATCTCTTTTTTCTTCATGACTTGTATTTCTATATAGAACCCTTTGCGTGGACTATTCTTTTCAAATCCTTGTAACTTTTAAGGTTGACATTGGAATCAGACACAAGGTGACACATAAATATGTCTTTTTTGGAAAAAGAATGTGTAAAGTCCCTATAGCTGAACTCTACCAGAAGAGAATGTTACTTACCCATTAAGAACAGTAATACCTCACTTCTATATAGCTGAAATTTCCAAGTGATTGTTGAATCTTAGAAGTGTGTCTTATAAAGGACATCGCATCACAGAAATGCTCTCGCCCTGAGATGAGCCCTGATTGCATAGAGACGTACCACACCTGCATAAGGCCTTCTGAAATCAGAGTGAAATAGGGTGATCAGTAAGAATTTGGGCCAAGGCTAGTACCTAGCCACATGTTTGAAAGTCAGTATTGTCTTCTGTGGAAATTGACATTTATTTGTATTGAGAGGTTTTTATCAGTTTTCTATTGCTGTGTAATCAATCACCAGAAACTTAGGGCTTAAAACGATAACATTTTTTAGCTCACTGTAGTGGCACAGTGTGGCTGGCTGGCTTGTCTACTCAGGGTCCCACAAGACCAAAATCAAGGTGTTGGCCAGGCTGCATTCTAATCTGGAAAGTCTAAGGAAGACTTTGCTTCGAAGCTCATTCCGCTGGTTGGTAGACTTCAGTTACTTGCGGGTGTAGGACTGAGGTCCTTGTTTCCTTACTGGCTGTTAACTGGGGCTTCTCTCAGGTCTGGTGCCCCCTTCCTTCTCATATAGGTGCCCCCCACTCCCTTGAGCTTTGAATCACTCTGATTTTCTTTTTTGCTTTCCACTTCTGACACCTGCTAGAGAAAGCATACTGTTTTTATGTTATATAATCAGATCAGGCCTGCTTGTTTGAGCGCCCTTTCCTAAGTTCACTCATGCCACATAACATAATCAGGGGTGTGATATTTTGTCACATTTCACTGGTTTTAGGCATTAGGGTGGGGTATCCTTGTGAGGCACTTAAAATAGAAGTACTGAAAAAAATTTTTTTTTTTCATTTCAGAAATTCTGCCCACCACAGAAGGTGTCTCTCTAAATTCTCATGTTTAGTCACTTGCCTACACTTTACCTGTTAGAGTGCTTGAAAATTACAGCTAGAACAAATAAAAACCCATGCCAAATAGAACTTGTTGGATTTGGAGATTGTCTCACAATTTTAGTATCTACGTGTGGCCATGAAATGAGTCTAGTGAAATGATTTTTATTTCTAGACCCCAATATTAGAGAATGTTTTTACATGATGCCTAGAGGCGGTCTTTCTGGAAGGCAGTAGCTTGGTACTTCTCAGTTACCTCCTAGACTCTGGATTCCATCTCCTGGCATTGATTCCATTCTCTAAAGGGATGGCGGGAGATGAGGAGGTGATGAGTGACTGGACTGCAAAGAACATGGGCAGTACTAGAGATTACAGGCACAAGAGTGCTTTTGAACTTGACAGCCTGCTTCTTTTATTCATTCAGCAAATATTTTTACATGCCTTCTTGTGGGGCCAGGCACATGCTGGGTGCTGGTTTATGCAAAGGTACACAGAAGAGACATGGTGCCCGCCCTCACGGACCTTATTGGAAATAGATATTGAACAAATAAACACACAAATACATAATTACAAATAGATGTGCCATAAAGGGAAAATTAGAATGCTTTGTGAGAGAATGTAAGGGAATTTACTCTAGCCTGGGAGATAAGGGACATTCAGACCAAGATTTGGATTGGGCATTCAGAGAAGAGTGTCCCAGGTGAGTAGATCCTCAAAGTCTCTGAATTATCCTCAGGAGCAGTTTAGAGGGATGTTCTGAGGAATGTGCAAGGAACATACTCTTTTTGGAGCTTACTTCACTCCTGCTGGATTTCTGCCTTTGTGATTTGCTGGGTCAGAACACTTAGAAATGACAGCTGAATGTACTGTTGACCCCAGTACCTCAGGACCCCATGTAGTCCTTTTTGGTCTGAGGCTGTAGCACAAGGGACGCTCAAACAAGAGATGATTTCAGTAGGAAGAAGGTGGAGATGCCCTTCTGGCTTACCCGTACAAGGTGGGGCTCTGCATCCCTTTCAGGGTCCACCCATGCAGGTTCCTCCTGCGTGTCAGTGCAGGCTGGTGGCCCCCAACGCTCTCCACAGGAGCATGCTATGCCCCTGTAGCATCTCAGACCAAGGAACATACCAGTCATTGACTGCTGCACTGAGCTGGGTAGAATGAGGGGTGAATACTTCCCCGGAACTTCAGCTCCGTTTCAAGTTGGGGAGGGTGTTTGAGTATTCTCTTCTATTACTCTCGACCTACAACATGGAATTAAGTTAGATGTATCAAAATGTATTGTATGTTCTCTTGTGAGTTGAATCTTTTAGTCTTCCAAAGCTGCGACTATTGAGAGGATTGCTCTATACTCAAGGTTGTGCAAAAGTCAATCATTTGTCGGGCGCCTGGGTGGCTCAGTCATTAGGCATCTGCCTTCGGCTCGGGTCATGATCCCAGGGTCCTGGGATCGAGCCCTGCATTGGGCTCCCTGCTCGGCGGGAAGCCTCTTCTCTCCCATTCCCCTTGCTTGTGTTCCCTCTCTCGCTGTGTCTCTCTCTCTGTCAAATAAATAAATAAAATCTTAAAAAAAAAAAAAAAGTAAATCATTTGTCTTTCTGAAACATAGAATGGACTTGGCAGCAGTTTTATTTTTACCTTTCCTGTCATTTCTGAGGCCGGCAGCCTAGAGGTAGGGTGTGGAATGGAGCTGTAAATTACCCTTGGAATGACTAGAATGGTCTCATTTTAACTCTTAATTGTGCCTTTCCCTTTCACCTCTCCTTTTTATCCCTTTATTTATTTATTTATTTATTTATTTATTTATTTATTTATTTATTTATTATTTTTTTTATTTCCCCTGAATCCACATTTGAATGGGGAGGAAGGATTGAACAGGGTGTAGGTGGGAGCAGGTTTGCTTATTGATGCGTCTCTGAATGGTGGAAACCATTTCTTTTCCCATCACCAATTCCCGTTTTCTTTTTTTTTTTAGTGCTTCTATTTTAAGTGCCTTTTTTTTTTTTTTTTTTTTTGCTGGTTCTGTCTTACTGGAAACTGGCCCAGCCTCACTCAGTTTGTTTCCATGCTGCTATTAAAAGACAATGCCCAGTTAAGAGGCCTCGGAGGAGGGACTGGACAGCCACCCTCTTAAGTCCAGTCATTCAGGCAAATAATTCCCTGGATTAGAGTGTGAGAAGAGTTTGAAGTTTATTGGGTGATTTTACCTTCTGTGTCGTTATTGATTTGTTTTTGTAAATGGAGGAAAACTCACTGTTAGTTTTTCTACCCTGAAACTTCTCATGTGCTGAGCTCAAATACTAATGGGCCTGGATCTGAGGTCAAAGACCCTCCCTTTTGTATCCCAGGCCTCTTTTACCAAGGTATAAAATTGTGCTTGGCACCCAGTATCCAGTCAACCAGGAATTCTCAACATTTGGGAGAAATGTGTTCCTGGGCTTTGAAGAATCCTCATGTTTATTAATACAGAGTGTTTGGAGAGTCTTGAATATCGCCTGGAGTACATTCTTATCAAGATTCTTGTTTTCTGTGTGTTTTTTTGAGCATATCCTCACACAGTAAGTTACTTGTCTTTTATTTTTTTATTGTAGGTTTTTTTTTATTATGTTATGTTAATCACCATACATTACATCATTTGTTTTTGATGTAGTGTTCCATGATTCATTGTTTGCATATAACACCCAGTGCTCCATTCAGTACATGCCCTCTTTAATACCTATCACCAGGCTAACCCATCCCCCCACCCCCTCCCCTCTAGAACCCTCAGTTTGTTTTTCAAGTTACCTGTCTTTTAAAACTTTTGCTCACTTTTATTTTTTCTCATGTGATGAACTGTTTTTGCAGTGGCTGAAATATACAAATTGATTTTTAGAAATTATTAAGTTAGTTTTACTGAGGTATAATTTATATAGAGGAAAATTCACCCTTTTCCATGTACAGTTCTGTGGGTTTTGACAAAAGCATACAGTCTCATAACCACTACCGTTTCCAAGATATACATAGTTTTATCTTCCTGAAAAGTTCCCTTGTGCCTCTTTGTAGTCATCCTCTCCTACTTCCAGCCACTGGCAAACACCAATCTGTTTTTTTTCCATACAGTTTGCCTTGCTTCCTCCTAAATGTTATAAAAATGGAATGAAACACTGTAGCCTTTTGAGTCTGTCTTCTGGTTAGTATGGGGCATTTGAGATGAATCTGTGTTGTTTCATGTATTAGTAATTTCTTTGCTTTTATTTGCTGAGTACAAGTCCCTTGTATGGATGTCCCTTGTATGAATGTACCACAGTTTGTCCGTTCATTCACCAGTTGAAGGACTTTGGGTTGTTTACAGTTTTGGAAATTATGAATAAAGTCACTATAAACATTTGCCTACAGGTTATGGAAACTTACGTTTTCCTTTCTTTTGGGTAAATACCTAGGAGTAGGATTGCTGGTTTGTATGCTAAGTGCATATTTAACTTTACGAAAACCTGCCAAACCGTTTCTTTTTTTTTCTTTTTTCCCCTCCATACTGTTTTCTAAAGTGGCTGTACCACATCCCATTCCCTCCAGCAGTGTTTGAGACTTGCAGTTGCTTTGTGTCCATCTTCCTCAGCACTTGCTACTGTCAGTTGTTGTGTTTGTCTGTTTTCACTTTGTCTATTCTAATAGGCATGTGATGGTATCTCATTGTGATCTTTTTTTAAAGATTTTTTTTTTTTAAGGATTTTATTTATTTGACAGAGAGAGAGAGCACAAGTAGGCAGAACAGCAGGGAGAGGGAGAGGAAGAAGCAGGCTCTCCACCGAGCAGGGAGCCTGACGTGGGGCTCGATCCCAGGACCCTGGGATCATGACCTGAGCCGAAGGCAGCCGCGTAACCGACTGAGCCACCCAGGCGCCCCAATCTCACTGTGATCTTAATTCGTATTTCCCTAATGACTAATGATGTTGAACACCTTTCCTGTGCTTATTTGCCATTTCTGGATTGTCTCTGGTGAAATGTTTGTTAAAATCCTTTGATGATTTTTTATATTGGTTTGTTGTTACTGAGTTTTGAGAGTTCTTTATATATTCTGGATCTAAGTCCTTCATCAGATATGTATTTTGCAAATATTTTTTTCCCAGTCTCTGGATTGTCTTTTTGTTTTCTTGACAGTATCTTTGGAAGAGCAGGAATTTTGAATTTTGATGAAGCTACCTACTACTTTTAAAAATCAATTTCCACATGAAGCATATGATAGATTTATTAATCTCAAATTCTGAGCCATCACCAAATTTTGAATTTAACTTTTAATTTGGCAAAAAATTTTGTGTTCTGGCTTGTGAGCCTTTGCTTTTTTGTACTGTTCATCTTGTGTTCACTTATGTTATCAGTGCTAGGGCTGGCCTCTTTTTAAACCAAAGAAACAAAGTTTTGTGTAACTACTCCACATAAATTATTGCGTATGTGACGATGGTCATCAAAGTTGCACTGGAATGACAGTGCCAGGTTATCAGCCAGTCTCACTCACTGGCCCAGTGGCTCTCACATGTTAGCATTGTAGAGTGTGATGCAAAATTACAAATCACCGCATTTCCACTAAGATGTAAACTTTTTGAGGTCAGGGACTCTTTCTGTTTTTGTTTTTAAATGTTTACCAGTTTAGTAAAGGATATGAATCAACAGCCAGATGGAAGAGAGATACATAGGGCGAGGTATGGGGAAAAGGTGGGGAGCTTCCATGCCCTCTCCAGGCACGCCACTCTACTCGCATCTCCATGTGTTCACCAACCTGGAGCGCCAGGACCCTTTCTGTTTTGTTGCTAGAACAGGGCTTAGTGCTCAGAAGATAATCAAATGCTATTCAGTGGCCTTCATGAAGGGTGATGCAAGATGTCTCAAAGCAACCAAGCCTGTGGCTCTCGGTACAGCTGAGGACCGAGGCCAACTCTCTGAATGGCAGAGCTTGAATGCCAAGGGACAGCCCAGAGCCCCATCTGGGGGACTTCCAAGTGCAGCAGATCTGCTTCTGGGAATGTGGAGAGAGAATTCCAGGTCCCTGGCCTTGACTGGATTTCTTAGGGAGGCCTCAGGTTCTGAGAGAGGAACTTAGGTAAGGACATGCCAGCATTCTGAGAAGGGCATGCTGTAAAGAGAGCTGAATCTCGGTAACTAGATAACTTGAAACCAGTTGTGGAGTTTTGCTGTTCCATCTTCTTCTGACTGTCTCAGGGCTGCATAACCCACTCACCCTCCCACCCCTGCTGCCATCTCCACCCTCCAAATGGTGACAAGATCAGGCCAAAGTTGAAGTCACTGGCAGAGCCGAAGCCAGGCTGCCTGTGGTGGAGCCCAGCTCATCTCCACCCCATCGTCTCGCTTTTGTCCTGATACTATTTTGGCTCATGGTGTGTGGTTTCAGCATTTGGGCCAGCTTTTAATCACGACACAATCCCATTTTGTAAGGGCTGAGTGAGTCCTCCAAGAGAGGAAACTGCTGAAGAGAAGATTTTCCTCAACTGTTGAGGCCTTTCTTCTTTCTGAGAGTCGTATGTTAAAGGTAATTCAAGGTGAAAAAAGGGGGAAACTCCAGATTGAGGGCAAGGGAAGAATCTGGGGAATGGGGGCTGTGTGTGTGTGTGTGTGTGTGTGTGTGTTGGGGGAGGGCGGAGGTGGCAGTGTGGGCTGCGGCCAGGGAGGCAGCAATTCATGCCAAGTGGTCCCGGCTGCCCCTGGTTACAGGCTAATCCCAGCCCTGCTGCAGCCCATCATTCAGGGCAAGCTGCTATCATTAGTGGTTAAACATTTCTGAGAGTATTCTCTCTCAACTCTGACCACATGCCCTTTCGGGGAAGGGAGGGAGGAGCCAGGAGAGTTAATGGGGCCCACCCTGTTGTCATGCCCAGCTGCTCTGCAGAGGGACAGGGAGCCCCGGACTGGAAGTGATCACGGGCTCGTCGGAGCCAGTGCATGTGACAGGACTGATGTCGCCTTTCCTGTGCTGCCCACACAGCCTGCTGCTTCTTGAGTGATACAGCCCTCTGCTGTGGGCTCTGAGTACCAAATCTGAGAGGCTTATTTGTCCTTTTAAGGGTGTTCTGGGCTGAAATAAACCTTTTATTAACCAATTTTATCTCTGTCAAGCTCTCTGCCCTCAACAGACACACACACACACACACACTCACTCACTCACTCACTCACTCACTCACCAGTGGCGGAAGACCGTCTTTTCCTTTGGAACTAATCTGTACTCATTCTGCTTTCGATGAGGAGTTGTGGTAAAATGCTCAGTACTAACGTTTCTTCCCATGAAGTGGGGACTTTGAAATATTTTTTTTTTTGACTGAGGTGTGGTTGACAGCTTTCGATTTATGAAATTAGCTCAGGGAAAAATAAGATGGAAAAAAAGAGTCCAAATTAAATCTTTATTTCCATAGCTCAGTTGTGCCCTCTCTATCCATTTTTAACTGCCATGCAGTTTTTAGGTATGAAGAACTCCATGGTTTGTTAGGTTCCTTCCTTCCTTCCTTCCTTCCTACAGTTTTGATCTAAGAAAAAACTTTTTCCCTCCTTAAAAAATTGTGTTTTTTCCTTACTCAAAAGTATACAAGTTCAATGGAGAAAACTAGAAAACTCTAGAAAAGCACAAAAGGAAAAGCTAAGGGAATTCGTATTCACAACAGTCAGAGATAATGACTATAACTATTTTGGCTTATGCCCATCTTGTTGGAAAAAGTCCATTTCTTGTGCTGGAGAAGGTACTTGTTGGTGGGGGCACTTCTTATTCCCCTAGGAACCTCCAGGTTTGTTGTGTTGTGGGCTTGTTCCAACACTCTGGATGAGAGAGTCTCACCAGCAGAGGTGTTCTGGTGGATATGGAGCCTTCCAGCCCAGCAGGGGACCTTTCCATTTGAGCTCTTCATCTCACCATTGGCCAAGTGACCAGTGAAAGAATAGCCTGGGAGGGATTCAGTTCAAGTCCAGGCTCCCTTCCCCCAGTCTCCAACCAAAGAACATGAGCTCTTGATCTTAGACTGCCTGGATTTGAGTCTTGCTCCATTGCTTTCTTTCTCTGTCTTCTTTCTTATCTGTAAAATAGGTATAACAATAGTAAACTCCTTCTAGGGTTACCATGCTAGATGAGATAAAATAAAAAGTGCACAGCACACCATGGATATCTGTTACATGATGTTCTGACTCAGTGCATATTATATACTGCTATAGTTATTGTTATTCCTTTTATTGTTGATCGTATTCTCACTGCCCCATGTACCTGGTATGCGACCTCTATCCATGGGGGTATGCGTTATGGAGGGTATGGGGTATGTGGACCTCTGTTTCTTTGCTTAGTCAGAGGTGGTCTTTTCTTTACTGGATGATGTTTAAATACTCTCACTTTTAAATATTCTCACTTGAAGACTAATAAACAATGACTATGCAGTAGAATAATCTCCTTTGACAAAACAGCTGGACTGAAGGGCAGGGAGGCTTAGACATTTTCACTGAGTGAACAAAGTCAGGCGACAACAGGACTGTGAGAACACATACTGCCTATTGTCTCATGTTCTCTGAAGTTGTCAGATAGATTCTCTGCTCCTAGATCCCACCATTTTCTGCGATGTAGATCCCTTTATGCTTTGTTCCTCATTGATTTGGATGGACCATTGAGTCATCTTTTCTAGATAAAACATGTCAACATATGCATTGGCTGGAGTTGTCTAGTGCCCCTTGACTTCTTTTCCCAAGGGAAGTTTGTTTCTAGCTATAGAGAAAATAGATTTGGATACGATTTGGGCTCTTTTTACCTAATGGGAGAATTATGTCATCTGTAGCCTGTCCAGTGATGCTTGTTTATTTATTACATTTGAGCCCAATAAAAATAATGTGATGGTCATAGGATATTTTGCCAGTTTTTTCAGATGTGGGGGCAATTCACTCTGGATTTGTTTACTTCAAGTGGAAAAGTTTACCCAAAGTTGCCTTCTGGGCTATTACCAAGGAGGAAGCTTACCTGAGTCTCTGTTCGGAGCCAGGTTCTGTTGAGTCAAAGGCTACAGGGGCTATTAAAAGTCTTATTTCCAATAAATAGCGAGAGAGGGAATACGGTCACTTAGATGGGACATACTTCTTTCTTTTTCACAGTGGCTTATATCTGTCTGCTTTATACTTTGAATTTCCAGGACGCACAGACATTCAGGTGGCTCAGCCAGAGCAACCACAGCAGCCGGTGAGCAAAGCCCCGGTACCAGCAACCGGCACCGCCAGCCCATCAAGAACCCAACCCACAGTGGCTTGGCCAATGGCACAGGTGAGTGACAGCACAAAATAGCAGCCTGGACTAAAGCAGCGGCTTCTAACCTGTGCTCACATGGCGTTGGGACTCTGCCTGCTGTGTCAGAATGTAGGGTGGGCAGAAGACTCCAGTGCTAAAATCCATGAGCCTTTCCACCGGCCCATCTTCTTTTGTCTCTGGCAGATTCTCTTCAGCCGAGGTTATTCTCCATATGCCTGCACTCTTCTAAAATATTCCTTTGCACAAACATAAAAAGTATTGATTTTTAAAATTCATTTCTTATCAGTATTGGGGGCAGAGGGGATATCTTATTTATATATGACACGTTTTTTATTTCCTTAATTTAAGGCAATGATCAGATTAGGTAGAAAGAAGACTAAGGGGCGCCTGAGTGGCTCAGTCGTTAAGCGTCTGACTTCGGCTCAGGTCATGATCCCAGGGTCCTGGGATCGAGCCCCGCGTCGGGCTCCCTGCTCGGTGGGAAGCCTGCTTCTCCCTCTCCCACTCCCCCTGCTTGTGTTCCTGCTCTCACTATCTCTCTCTCTGTCAAATAAATTAAAAAAAAAAAAAAAAAAAAAAGAAAGAAGACTAAGTATTGTTGCTCAGAGCCGGGTTTGAGAAGATGGCAGCACTGTTGGACTGGTTGGGATGCTGACTAGGGGCAAAGCCAGAGTGTCACGCGGGGTGGGGAGGTGGGGGGAGCACATTCCGTGGCTGTTCCAGTGAGAGTATTTGTCCCATTTGAGAATAGGTAGGTAGCCCTTCCTTATCCACAGAGAACTTTTCTGCCCTTGATTCTACTTCTCTGTAAGTGGGAAGGGAAGGACTGATTTCAGAACAAATAGTTTTTCTCATGCTTTCCTTCTGTCTCATCAGGGCAGTGTCGAATTAAAAAGCAAAAAAAAAAAAATTAGTTTTTCTCAATGTCTTGAAGATTGTCAAATCTTTAGTGACTGCCAGTCATGTGGTAATTTGTCTAAATTTGAAGCAGTTGGGGAAGGACTTGGATGTTTACTTCAGTAAACTGTAGACGGCAGAGAATCCGTACGTGGCATGGAATGGGTTTTGTAGGTGCTTGTGGTAGCCGAGGGGTGACGCCCAGGAGGGGAGATCCAGAGCAGCATACCTTCTGCACAGAGCATTCCCAGGCTTGGTGCTGCCCTTTGTGAGCCGAACCTACTGAGTCGGACAGATCAACTAGAGTTGCTTTCTAGTGGCTTTCAGCTCTCTGGCAGCACCGGATGAGGGCCACAGAGCCCCTCTGATAGCTCCTGGTGCTTCATTATACCATTACCCACCATGGACTGCAGGGTGGAGTGGCGCATCCTTCTGGGCTCCGTGCGTGGGTGGTGAGCGGACATTCTCCCCGGAGTTTAGGACCTGCCTGAAGGAATTGAGTTAGCTAGCTCCCCCTGAGCCTTGAGGACGAGGATGAGCTGGAGATGAGGAGTACAAGTGCCTGCCATCTCAGCGAGCCTGGTGCCCCTGTGCCAACCACCGTATCCGCATGCTGCAACATCCAGGCGTAGCGGCCATGGGGGCCCTGGCTTCCAGTCTGGGTGAAGGGGGTGGCGAGGCGGCGGCTGTGGACCGCGCTATACAAAACCGTATACAGCTCCATGAGCACCAGTAAACATGCTTCTCTTCGGAAAATAAGTCATGCGGCTCCTGGGTGGCTCATCCGGTTAAGCGTCTGCCTTTGGCCCAGGTCATGATCCCAGAGGCCTGGGATCAAGCCCCGCATCAGGCTCCCTGCTCAGCAGCCAAGTCTGCTTCTCCCTCTCCACGTTCATGCTCATGCTCTCTCACTCGCTCACTCTCTCAAATAAATAAATAAAAATCGTTAAAAAAAAAAAAAAAGGCGGGGAAAGAAAAATAAGTCACTTGTAGAGGAGGACCAGCATTTACAAATGGAGAGGGGAACTGGATTTTTGGAACCATTTGTTTCCTGGAGGCCGTGGCCAGGCTACCAAACCGCTTTGTTTTTTAGGGGCCTATGTTACTCCATACTGGTTTCCTTCAGCCATCTGTGCTTTTCTTATAAAAACTATTGGTAAATTGACTTTATATGGTGATGGTCTTTGAGTCACTCTTACTGGGTCCTGGAACATATTTGTGTTTCCCCTACGTTTATTTTTAGGTACCTTTGCGTATTGTCCTTATCTGCAAGAACATTATGTGTCAGCAGACGAGGCAGGTGCCAGCCATATCTTCAGAAAGCCAAACGTCTCTAACCCCAAAGTGCATTGGGAATGTTTTATAGTGGTGTATCTGAGTGCCCAGACTGTTCCCAGAACCCATCTATGAAGGACAGTTGCTGCATTTTAGGGATTTCTGCCTGTTAAAATACCGAGGCCTTGGCCTCCGTCTCATCTCTGCTTTCTGCCGTGATGACGGTTCACCTTTGTCTCCAGCCAGCCTGGACTTTGTAGGCTTTTTTTTTTTTTTTTTTTAAAGATTTTATTTATTAGAGAGAGAGAGCACATGAGAGGCGGGAGGGTCAGAGGGAGCCTGATGCGGGACTCGATCCCGGGACTCCAGGATCATGACCTGAGCCGAAGGCAGTCGCTTAACCAACTGAGCCACCCAGGCGCCCCAAAATTCATTTCTTTTTTTTTTTTTTAAAGATTTTATTTATTTATTTGAGAGAGAGAGCAGGAGAGGGAGGAGGGTCAGAGGGAGGAGAAGCAGACTCCCCGCCGAGCAGGGAGCCCGATGCGGGACTCGATCCCGGGACTCCAGGATCATGACCTGAGCCGAAGGCAGACGCTTAACCATCTGAGCCACCCAGGCGCCCCTTTGTAGGCTTTTTAATGTCTATCCAAGGGGTACAGAAAGATCTTACCTTTCATTTGGGGAGCAGACAGAAACCCTACTTTGGCAGTGTGAGACAAGAAGGGAGTTTGAGGATGTGAATGAGGACATCTTCATCTTTCAACACGCTGCTCTTAGAACTGTGAGGACCAGTTCCAAAATGGTGGTAGTAGCCGTGCCTCCAGGAAATATTTCCACAGACATACAAGATTTATTTAGCAAGGCTTTTTGGCTATGCTCTGCAGTTAGGCATGAAAAAGACATTTAGGGCAAAGACAGAGCTGAGTTCCAGGTGGTTTTTTCATGTTGTCACAACTATAAAGTATCCATTTTTATAAAATGAAAGTGAATGGCAGCCTGTCTGTATAAATGTAACATTACTAAGTTTTAGAAGTGGTGCAGTCGAGAAGTAGATGAACAGTATAGCACTTCATTGAGACCTGTGTGCCATGATTTACTTTCTTTTTATTGAAAACTTTAGCCAAGAAAATTACATCTCTTGCTCCTCTCTTAAATGTGATTTCCATGCACATAAAGTCCGCAGTCATACTGGTCGCGGGTCAGATTCTGGAGCACCCCCACCCCCGCCATGTACAGTATGTGAAGGCCCAGTGACTCTCTGGGTCTTAGTTTTCTCATTAATAAAATGAGGACAAGAGTATATATCTCATAAAGTTGTTATAAGGAATAAATTATATAAAACATGTAGAGTGCCTGAGACTCTCAAAGTTAGCTTTTGCCTTTATGAATAATTTCATGCAATTATAGTTATGTAGCATGGATATGAGGCTTTTTTTTTAATCCCATTGTTTTTTATACATGCTTCTGTGTATCTGTTGTCTTGTTTGCTTTTTTTAGTGACCTCATACTGTTTTGCAGTTAGTATGTCAGAATTCTTTTAACCATTCTTCAATTCTTATGTTTCCTTATTATAAAACAAAATCCTAATGCAAATGTCTTTGCACACAGTTTTGTTTCTTCTTGCATAAAGTTCTTGAGTCAAAGGATATGAATTTTTAAAAATGAGAGCAAATGTATTTTACCAGCCTTCTGAAAGGATTGAAGCAATCATACGTTCCACAGTAGTATAAAATTTCCATTAGGTGGTATATGAGGTTTATTTTTTTACTGAAACTGTATAAATACTGGTTTATCATTTTGCTAACAGCTATTAAGTACCACTTCATTATTGAACCTAATTGCACGTTTTCATTTATTAGTTGCTTGCTCGACTATATCTTTCCTCTTGTGTGATTTTTTTCATAGCATTTGATTTTTTTTTTTTTTTTAAAGATTTTATTTATTTATTTGACAGAGAGAGACACAGCGAGAGAGGGAACACAAGCAGGGGGGAGTGGGAGAGGGAGAAGCAGACTTCCCGTGGAGCAGGGAGCCCTATGCGGGGCTCGATCCCAGGACCCTGGGATCACGACCTGAGCCGAAGGCAGATGCTTAACGACTGAGCCACCCAGGCGCCCCCCTTTTTTTTTTTTTGAGATCGAGAGATTTATATATTCTGGTACAAGTTTTTTTTTTTTTTTTAATTGTGGCAAAATATACATAGACATTAAACCATATGAAGTGTGTAATGTAGTGGCATTAAGTACATTCTCAATGTTGTGCAACTATCACCACCACGATGCATGTGCAGAACCTTCTCATCTTCTCAAACTGAAACTCTGTACCCTTTATTTTTTTTATTTTTATTTTTTTAAGATTTTATTTATTTGAGAGAGAGAGAGAGAATGAGAGAGAGAGCATGAGAGGGAGGAGGGTCAGAGGGAGAAGCAGACTCCCTGCCGAGCAGGGAGCCCGATGCGGGACTCGATCCCGGGACTCCAGGATCGTGACCTGAGCCGAAGGCAGTCGCTTAACCAACTGAGCCACCCAGGCGCCCACTCTGTACCCTTTAAACAATAACTTCCTCCTCTCCGCCCTCCAGCGCCAGCCCTTGGTAACCTCTATTCTCCTGTTTCTAAGAATTTGCTTATTCTTGGCTCCTGGCTGGCTCGGTCAGTACGGCAAGAGATTCTTGATCTTGGGGTCGTGAGTTTGAGCTCCATGTTGTGCGTAGAGATTACTGGAAAAAAAAAAAAAAACCTTAAAAAATAACCACTGGCTAATGATTTAATCTAAGAATTTGCTTATTCTAGGTACCTCTTATAAGTGGAATAATTTGTCCTTTGTCTCTGGCTTATTTCACTTAGCATGTTTTCAAGATTCATCCGCGTTGTAGCGTGTTCAGAGTTTCATTCCTTTTTGAGGCTGGATAATGTTCCACTGCATGTGTATACCCCGTTTTATTTATCCATTCGTCTGTTGGTGGACCCTATGGATTGTGCCTATCTTGTGGCTATTTTGAATAATATTGAATTGCTCTTGTGAACGTGGGTGTACATCGATCTGAGTCCCTGCTTTCAGTTCTTTTGGCTATAAACCTAGGAGTGGAGTTGGTGGGGTAAATGTCTGGTAATTCTGTGTAACTTTTTGAGGAACCCCCAAACTGTTTTCCATGGTAGCTGCACCATTTTACATTTCCTCTCACAGTGAATGAGTGTTCCAGTTTTTCCATATCCTTGCCAACAGTTGTTTTCTGTTTTTTTTTTTTTTTAAATTATAGCCATCTTAATGTATACAAAGTACTTAGGTATAAGTTTTATCTGTTAAATTTATGATGTTAAGTTTCCCTCCTATATTATTGTTTTACATTTTATCTCATTTTCTGTGGCTTTTGTAGAAAAGGAGATAGAAAATTTAAAAATAATTATGCCTGAGCATTTAAAAAAATGTTTGTAGTTTTACTTTTTGCTTCAGTAGTAGGAAAAATTCTGTCTGTGGTTGGGATAAATACTTTATTCCTATTTACTTTTTTTTTCATGGTGTTACAAAATAACTATCCTAATGGAATGTATAGTGATATGTCTATATACATATATCAATATGATGAAGTCTGGGTCTAAATTAATTTTTCTTTATATTGGGTCCTATTATTCCAGAAACATTTTTTTTTTCCTCACTGGTGGTTTTATTTAGTGTTTATCGCTTATCATTTACTTAATATGCCGTCAGAATTTATTTCTGGACTCTTTACTCATTCCATTTATTTATTTCCGGTTTGGGGCCATTCCCATGTGACTTTGATTATTGACATGTGATAGTGTGTTTTTCTAATGTTTTGAAGAGCTACTCCTGCCCTATTACTTTTTCTCCATGATATTTGGTAGTTTATACATTTTCAAAACAAATTTCAGTCTTTGAGTTCTTAGAAGCATGATGGAATGTACATGGAAGTTGGGTGAATCTATATATCGGTCAAGGAAGGACTGAACTTTCCCATGGTATGGCTTTGTCCATTTTTTAAGTTTCTCTTCTTGTTTTCCATTTAATTTTTCTTTTTTTTCCCCATCTAATTTAGTTGTTTTTCTTTATATATAAGCCTCACCCTGTGTCATGCTAATTATGAAAGATTTTTCTAGTTTTGGTTGCTTGTGAAGAACTGAGCAGCTAGTTACCTTGGGAATCCATTGCTTGTGTTTCATGGATGAGAGATAGTGACTGCTTTGCTGTGCATCATATGTTACGAGCTGATCTTCAGTTTAAAAAGTTTCCACTGTTGGCAGTTGCCTTTGCCATGCCTTAGTGTGGCGGCTGAAAAGGCCTGTGTGTATACCAAGAGCCTGCGCTACACTACACGCACCTGAAGATTTGGAACATACAGTGAGCTGGCGGCATGTCCAGGATTAGGAACAAGAATTTACAAATCCTGATCTTTTCTTGGCTAACTGTGACTAGAGTATGTCTCAGTCCTGAATGAATATCTGATTCATAAAGTTAGAATGTTTAACCAACATCACAGAGGGAACCTTGTGAAATACTCCTTGTTGCCGAAACCAGAGGCCATTCAACTACCATTTTACCTACTTAGCCCATTTACCGTGTCATCTTGGTACCCAGCTTTTCTTCCCATAGAGGAAAGCTGTCAAAACCATCTTCATTTCTTTTCCCCTCCCTCCACCATTGCTTTTACCTCATGGTATTCTGGATTGGAGTACTGGTTTTGCTATTGGCTACCTGCATGGCACCTGTCCAGATGGAACCTCCGTGAGCTTCAGTTTTGTCTTAAATAGAATGGGAATAGTATCTTCTTCGCAGAGCTATTGGGCAGGTAAATGAGCTAATGAAAAAAAATTTGCTAAAGGCATTGTAGGTTCCTGGATTGGATCTTGGAACAGAAAAAGGATATGAGTGGTAAAGCTGGTGAATCCAAATAAAGTCTGAAGTTGGGTTAGTAGTAATGTACTGCTTTGACAAATGTTCTGTGCTTATATAAGATAGTATGCCGTTGACTCACTTTCCCTTAATATTGCTATCTTTGTGCTATCTTTGCAGCTTTTCTGTAAGTCTAAAATTATTCCAAAATGAAAATGAAAAGAAACTGCTTGCAATTGATAGTGTTACACAAATGTCAGGTGGTTTTATTTCAGATTTCTTTCACTAGATTATTAGGTTTATTGAACAAATACTTGTCGAATGCCATTTTGCTAAGGACCATGCATGGTGTAAAGACAAGGGGGCGCCTGGTGGCTCAGTCTTTGAGCGTCTGCCTTAGGCTCGGGTCATGATCTCGGGGTCTTGGGATCGAGCCTTGCGTTGGGCTCCCTGCTCAGCTGTGAGCCTGCTTCTTCCTCTGCCTGTCGCTCCCCCTGCTTGTGCTCTCCCTCTCTCTCTCTGACAAATAAGTAAAATCTTTAAAAAATAATAATAATAAAAATTAAAAAATAAGGGGCGCCTGGGTGGCTCAATCGTTAAGATTATGCCTTCGGCTCAGGTCATGATCCCAGCGTTCTGGGATTGAGCCCCGCATTGGGCTCCCTGCTCAGCGGGAAGCCTGCTTCTCCCTCTCCCACTCCCCCTGCTTGTGTTCCCTCTCTTGCTGTGTCTCTCTCTGTCAAATAAATAAATAAAATCTTTAAAAATCTTTAAAAAAAAATGAGAGGGAGGTGGGGGAACTGGGGTTAGGTGTGTAGAACAGAGGTGGGTGGGGCTCTAGGTGAACTTAAAATAGCCATGAACCAATAATATTTGGAGCTGGGTGATAAGTTTATTATAGTGTTCTTTTTGCTGTTATATACTCAGTGTTGGTGACACACACAGAGTCTTCCATCAGGAGGCACATCACAGCTGGCTATCACCCTTTTGCAATGTTAGCACCCACTGATGATTATTGCCTAAATCCATAAATTGGATGGGGATTGCAAAAACAGTCATATTCTAATCCTATCATGCCTATAAGAGAAACTTGCCCTCATCAACTATTTGGCTACCTTGAGATTCAGTTTGTAAAGAAAAGGCAGGAGAAATGCTTGGGTCTTTCCTTTTATTTACCAGTTTTCAGAATAAAGAATTGATTTCCTCACATCCTGTAAAAATGAAAAATGAAATTTTGTTTTGTGTAAAAATCATTATAAGCTCTTGGATTTAAACATTTAAAATATTTCAATCCAGGGGCGCCTGGGTGGCTCAGTCATTAAGCGTCTGCCTTCAGCTCAGGTAATGATCCCAGGGTCCTGGGATCGAGCCCCACATCGGGCTCCCTGCTCAGCAGGAAGCTTGCTTCTCCCTCTCCCACTCCCCCTGCTTGTGTTCCCTCTGTCAAATAAATAAATAAAATCTTAAAAAAAAAAAAAAAGCTTAAAAAAATATTTCAATCCATTGTGATTATTGTTCTTTTTGATACTAAAATTGTCCCCATATTTGGTTGGGGTTAGCAAAGGAGAGACGTGCCAAAGCTCTTCAAGTTTGTTTCACATTCTTTGCAAAAATTTCTAATTATTAAGTGGCAAGGTGCAGAATAGCATATACATTGTGCTAGTTTGTATGAGTATGTGTGTGTGTTTTCAAATATATGTGCATATGCTTGTATAGTCAAAGAATATCTTTGAAAGAATCATAAGAATCACAACAGTGACTGCCTCTGGGAGGAAACTGGGGGCCAGAGGACTGGAACAGGGAGACTTTCTTTACACTGTTTGAGCTTTTATACTTCTAAAATTCTCATAGAAGGGGCGCCTGGGTGGCTCAGTTGTTAAGCGTCTGCCTTCGGCTCAGGTTGTGATCCCGGGATCCTGGGATTGAGCCCCACATGGGGCTCCCTGCTCCGCAGGAAGCCTGCTTCTCCCTCTCCCACTCCCCCTGCTTGTGTTCCCTCTCTCGCTCTCTCTCTCTGTCAAATAAATAAAATCTTTAAAAAATTCTCATAATGTACATGTACTACCTATTAAAAATAATTATTATTGACCAGGAAAAGAACAAAAGCAGAGCCCCATTTTCCATGGCATGCCAATGGAAAAGACCCTCCAATCGGTGCCATTTGGATCTGACTATGCATGCAGATGCAAATCTAGTTCGAAGGGTTCCCACCAAGACTGCATCTGCCCACAGACCTATCCAAGAAGCCCTTGATTCACCACAGGAGCTCATCTGTTTGAGAGCTTTGTGCTACACTTTGATTTGGAGACAGAGTATGAGAGCCAGATATCCTTGCGCTGACAAACTTTCTGTGTCCGTGCTTGTATTTCCTACTCTCAGAAAGTGTATGTGTTGTAAATATATACACATTCTTAGAACGTGAGAGCTTGAAAGAACCTCAGTGATAAATCCACTCCATCACAGCTTACAGTCAGAAGAAACTGAAGTTCAGACAATTAAGTTACTGGCTTTTGGTCACACCAGTAAGCCAGTGACAGAGCACCATACTCAAGCCATCGATGTGACTTCAAATAGAGAAACAAACTGGATGGACAAAGACAAGGAGTGACAGTTGAGTCATGCCTCGGAGAATTGCTGTAGTTTACATTGTAGCTCTATCCAGTACGTATAGCCAGTGTTCTCTGTTAATCCTAATTGTTTGATGTGTACAACTTTGCTCCCTGCAAGGACTGCACCCTCCTTGAAACAAGGGCAAATGTGTTTCCTTTGTTTTTCACTACTTCCACCTCTGTCTCCTGTGTTCTTGCCTACACCTCTTTGCTCACTTGAGCCGCACTCCCTGGAGGCCCTCTCTCCTACTTAAGCCAGACTGATCCTCTCTGTGGATCCTACAACACCTGTGGTCTTAACCACTCAACCACAGAGCCCCTGTGACATATGCTGTGTTGGTACTTAGCTGACAGTGTCGTTAGCTTTTTTTAAAACAGATTATAGGGCAGAGACCTTATTTTATAAATATTTTTTTAAGATTTTATTTTTTATTTTTTAATTTTTATTTATTTTAAATATTTATTTTTTATTTTTATGTATTTATTTGACAGAGAGAGACACAGTGAGAGAGGGAACCCAAGCAGGGGGAGTGGGAGAGGGAGAAGCAGGCTTCCCACCGAGCAGGGAGCCCGATGCGGGGCTCGATGCCAGGACCCCGGGATCATGACCTGAGCCGAAGGCAGACACTTAACGACTGAGCTACCCAGGCGCCCCTTAAGATCTTTTTTTTTAAAAAAAGATTTTATTCATTTATTTGACAGAGAGAGCACACAAGCAGGGGGAGCGGGAGAAGGAGAAACCTCAAATCGGACTCGATCTCAGGACCCTGGGATCATGACCCGAGGCAAAGGCAGACGCTTAAGCAACTGAGCCACCCAGGCACCCCCTCTTATTGCATTTAACTTTTCGATATTGCCAGCTGTTCTCCATAGAGGTTCTAATAATTTCTACTCCTGCCAGCAATATGTGAAAATGCCAGTTTTTCTTATACTTTTACTAGTATTATTTTTTTTTATTATTTACCAGATTAATTTTTTTAAGGGGGGGTGGGGCAGTGGGAGAGGGAGAGAGAGAATATTAAGCAGGCTCCTTGCCCAGGCGGAGCCTGATGTGGTGCTCGATCTCACAACCCTGAGATCATGACCCAAGCTGAAATCAAGAGTCGGTTGCTTTACTGACTGAGCCACCCAGGTACCCCTAAATATTTTTATTCTTACCAATCTGATAGGTTAAAAAATGGTACTTCATCCTAGTCTTAAATTGCATTTCTTTTTTTTTTTTTTAAAGATTTTATTTATTTATTTGACAGAGCTCACAAGCAGGGAGGGGGCAGAGGGAGAGGGAGAAGCAGGCTCCCCACTGAGCAGGGAGCCCAATGTGGGACTCGATCCCAGGACCCCGAGATCATGACCTAAGCCAAAGGGAGACGCTTAACTGACTAAGCCACCTAGGTGCCCCTTAAATTGCATTTCTTGTCTCATAATTGAGATTGAGCATCTTTTAATACGTTTAGGGGTAATTTGTATTTCCTTTACTCTGAAGTGCCGGTGCATACTTTTGGTCTTTTTCTTACTGATTTGTAGAGATTCTTTTCATATCAAAGAAATTAGCCATTAGTCTGTAATATGAGTTGGCAATAATTTTTCCCAGTTTGTTGTTTTTCTTTGATTTTGATTTTTTTTTGCCATTTAAATTAAAAAAAAAACCCAAAATCTTTAATGCAGTTGAATTCATCCATCTTTTATGTCGTCTAGATTTTGTGTGATACTTCAAAAAGT
This sequence comes from Mirounga angustirostris, assembly GCF_029215605.1. Lineage (NCBI taxonomy): Eukaryota > Metazoa > Chordata > Mammalia > Carnivora > Phocidae > Mirounga > Mirounga angustirostris. The sequence continues at coordinate 16,387,858 of NW_026991724.1, read as the reverse complement.
CTTTTCCACTTTGAGATAAAAATGTTCTCCTCTATTTTCTTTAGTTCCTTTTTAGTTTCATTTCTCATGTCAAAATTTCTGATTCATCTGGAATTTATTTTCATGTCCTGGATAAGGTAGCGATATAACTCATCTTTTTCCCGGTGTACCTAGTTGTCACAGTGCTGTCTACTGAATGATCTCTTTGCTGCAGTCATTTAAAATGCCACCTTTGTCATATACTGAATTCCTATGTGTATTTAATTCTGTTTCTGAACTTGCTGTTTATTTCATCGACATCTGCTTATTCGTGTGTTAGTACCACATTATTTTAATTGTTGTAGCTTTATAATGTGTTAATACTTTAGAGAACTACCCCCCCACACACATACACACAACACTCTTCTTTAGAATTTTCATGGCTATTCTTCTGTATTTAGTTTTTCTTACAGTTTTTTCTAAACATTTTATTTATTTTTAAGGAGAGAGAGAGGAAGTGAGAGCAAGTGTGCGCAGGGAGAGGGGAGAGAGGGAGGGAGAAGGACAAGCAGACTCTGTGCTTAACATAGAGCCCGATACAGGGCTCAGTCCCACCACCCAGAGATCATGACCTGAGCTGAAATCAAGAGTCGGAGGCTTGGGCGCCTGGGTGGCTCAGTTGGTTAAGCAACTGCCTTCGGCTCAGGTCATGATCCTGGAGTCCCGGGATCGAGTCCCACATTGGGCTCCCTGCTCAGCAGGGAGTCTGCTTCTCCCTCTGACCCTCCTCCCTCTCATGCTCTCTGTCTCTCATTGTCTCTGTCGCAAATAAATAAAATCTTAAAAAAAAAAAAAAAGAGTCGGAGGCTTAACCTCTTGAGCCATCCAGGCGCCCCTAATTTTTCTTATAACTTTTAGGGTGAACTTACATAGTTCTCAAAAATGTCATGATGGTTTTTTGTATTGGTAAAATGTATAATTTTGCATAAAGAGAGTTGCCATCTGTTGTGTTTTACCAACTTGGCTGAGCTAGAATAGGAAGAGAAGTATGAAGTCTTGCATATGTGTGGGGGAAACACCAGTTGCATAAGATGGAGTCACTTATTAAACAACTAATTTAGTTGATGTGCCAGACAGTGTTTCATACGCTGGGGAGAAAGCAAATGAGTGGATCACAGGTTGTACCTAGGCTCTTTTCCATTTCTGAAGAGCAGGTGGCATCCCATCATGTAAAGAACTTTTGGTTTCAGCTGGCCCCCAGTCTCGGGTGAGCTGGTAGGATCCTGTCATTGCTTCAGTTGTTACCATCTTGGGTTGCTTTAAAGGATGTGCAGGGAGGGAGAAGGAGAGCACAGTTAGTGAGGAGTTCAGGCTCTGGAGGCAGGCAGTAGGGGTGAGAATTAGGAGCCCCTCAACCTCAGCAGGTTATTTGACCTCTTTGAGCCTCAGTTTCCACAACTTATGTAAAATGGGATATTCGTTGCACCTAATGTGTGGGGTTGTGTGTGAGGCTTACATGAGACAATCCAAATTGCTTTGCACTTTGCCTGGCACACAGTGGTGTTCTGTACATCTTAACTCATACCACTTATACTGGAAATCTGACTCTGCTGGTCTGGTGGTGTCTGATTTATTATGTTCAGTTCCTGCTGTCCTAATTGAGGAGAGGCAGTAGAAGATACTTAGAAGCGAGCAGCCAGGTGACAAGAAGGGAAGGGCCTAGAAACATTTAAGAAAGAGCCCGCCTTCTTACCAGAAAAGAGAAGGTGAATGAGAAACAGGGTGGCCAGGTACTTACTGTGTATTGCGGGGGGGTTGGGGATTGGACCAGCTAGCGAAATTTCTGCTTCACATAAGAAAAAACTTGCTGGCAGGACATCTGCTCAACGATGGAATGGTAGCAAGTTCCTTGTCAGAAGCATTTAAGAAGAATCTGGATAGTACATTTGTTACATTTGAAACCGCAAAAAGAATTTCTGAATTAGGAAGAGGAGGCTAACTCACATCTAAGGGGTTTTCCTACAGAATTCTAGTATAAATGTGCACATATGCAATCACGTATGTAGAAAATTCTCTGCATATGGCTTATCCATTTTCAAAGAATTCTTCGAAAACCTTGTTTGATCCCTTTTTGAGGGAGAGGATATTGCATTGTCTTGGGGTCCTTGTGAACATGAGTGATCATCAAAATAATAAAGAAATGGAGAAATAAGGAGACTTGGAACAGACTTATTTCTCTTTGTCCATTGTTATCTGGAAGACAAGTCCCTCATCTTTGGCGCCCATCTTTTTCATCTATAGTATCAATCTTTGTTCCATGCTTTGAGGATGAGTCTTTAAAAGAACAGGCACATTGTTGGAAGTTTTTTGCTTCTTAGAGTATAGGAAGCTGCCATTTCTGCTCAGCAGACATATGGCAAGTTTAAAGAAAAGTATGGACCCTGTAGATGTGGCCTTGGCCTTGCTTCCTTTCGCACTAACACAGCTCCCCGTTACCCTCCTTCCTGCTCTTCTTTTATTGTAATACATGTAATCAGAATACTTTAGAAAAATGTAATAAAAGTATACAAAAGGGGTAATATTTAATATACTTCAGATCCATCTCCCAGTTGTTGGGCAGGAGGTGGGAGGAGACCAGGGGCAGGCCATTACTGACTTGCTGTCATTTCCAAAGTTAACATTTTGTAAAACTTTTTGCTGTCACCAGATACATGCAGGGTAACATTGTAGGTACTGTGTTACCACTTTAAGGGAAAAATCTAGTGAATGTGAATACGAGTCTGAGTGGATCTTTCAAATACGATTTCTCTGTTTTCAGTGAATGACGAGCCCACCGCAGCCACTGATCCTGAAGAGCCCTCTGTTGTTGGGGTGACATCGTCGCCTGCTGCGGTGTCGAGTGTGACCTCAAATCCCACTGCAGTGTCTCTCCCCGCTCCGGCCACACCGGCAGAAGGAGAGGAGCCCAGCACTTCAGGCACCCAGCAGCTCCCGGCGGCTGCCCAGGCCCTCGATGCTCTGCCTGCCGGGTGAGTAGCCTTCTGGCCCACAGCAGCGCTCCCCCCTCTCAAATCTCAGGCTCCTTCACCAGGACAGAAACAAAATGGTTATTTATTACCTTGTGGCTTGTAGTCTCTGGGGAGGCTGCCATGCATAGGAGCGAGGGAGGTGTGGAAGAACTGCTTGTTCTACAGAAATCTTTAAAAGACTCTAAATCATCTGGGGCAGAATCAATGCTACCTTATACCATGACTTGAAATGAACAGCTTGACTAGAAGAGTGTGACTTTTATGGAACAAGCAGCTCATTTTGCCTTCCTTCGTCTTTGGAGGGTGTTCATTGAGATCCTGCTCAGAAAACTGCTTTTCTCTCCTGAATTTTATCTTAACGATCTGTGGAGGACATTAGGCTCTCAATATTACTGTATGTCCCTCCCACAATACTGGGGCTGTTGTTAACATGGACTACTAGTCATCCTTTAGTTCAGAGTTAAATCTGATGGTGAAGACCTTGGATGATAAGAAGATGGCCCCATTAAGCCAAAGGACAGTTCAGGTTTGGCTATATAGTGAATAGAGATTAATAAGAGTATGGACCCTGGAAACAAACAGATCTGGCTTCAGATCCCCACTGGATCCTATGTGACTTTGCTCAGATGGTTCACCATCTCTGTAAGGGGGAGTTAATAATCACGCATGTCTCTCAAGGAAGTGAAGGGTGGAACATGGTGGGTGTTCCACCTGGTGAGTGATATTTTTGAATCGACTGTGAAGGAACCGTAAAGGAAGGGAATGGTTCTGAACTGGGAAATGAAGTCTTGTCTCAGCAACTACCAGTCATTGTGGTCCTGAAATCCATCCTGGTTATCGGTTTGGTACCAAGGAAACTGTATCACCACAGTCACTGGTCTGGCTGATGGTGGTGGTGGTGGCATGTGGGTGTGTCCTCTGGGCCCTTGTAATTCATAAAGGAAAAGGAAAGGATGCACGGTCTCTTGCTTGATGATAATATGCTATGTCTTCTTAAGCCTCTTTAGAAAACCCACTTGTTAAAAACAAAAATTATAAATCTGAAGGCAAATATGATTTTTACCACATATATATCACATCCTTAGCATTTGGCCCACTACCTAACATATATCTTAATCAAGTATGATGAATAAATGAAAAGTATTGCAAGTACTTCCTAATACCTCAAACCTGGAGAGATCGGGTATTGAGAGGTGGCTCTGAAAAGTTTTTGTGAAGTTCTTGATTTTGCGAAAAGATTAATAACCAGTTGCTTGTGTCCAGCTCTTCCCTACAGGTTTATGTTCTCTTTTGTATGTGGTGAAGGATGCTAGAAAGACCTTTGTTTGGTTTATACTTCCAAATCTATATGCTGTAATCTGGGGGGAACAGAGCAAAATCATTTTGGCAGAAAGGAGAGAAAATGGCTGCCTGTGTCCCCTGTGAGCTGTTTGTTTTCTTTCCGCTGAGCAAATGCCTGGAAGGCCAGCTTCTCTCCTATGTCAGTCACAGGCAATTAGGGCTAATGGCTCAGCATGTCTTTATGTAGGGTGTGTGTGAGGGTTACTGTTCTCTGGGATTGGGCTCTTCCTGTTTCCAGGCAGCTGGAAAACTCCAGGCCCTGAAAACACTCTTTATTCTAAGTTTGGCAGATGGAGCAGCCCAGGGAAGCTGATTCCCCACCCCCATCCTTGCCAGAGGCTGAAACACTTTGCCGAGGTAGAGTTTGCACAAGATCTTTTCCCTAGAGCATTTAGAATGTGATGAGATCTGTGTGTGGGCCTGGGGAGGCCACTGCCCACTCTTAACATGTAGAATGGTGTTGAGACCCCGTTTTCCAACTTAAGGTGCCCATCCCTAAGACAGCGGGAGCTTAGTGCTTCGCAGGCTGGTTCAGGGCCTGGAGATTGGAGATTGCCACCAAAACTGCTGAGTGCCTGGCATGAGGATGGCATGCTTTCAGTTTGCTGCTCTGTGGTGGCAGGTCAGAGAAGACATGCTTCTCGCAGTGACCTTTGCAACTCAAAAGACCTGCCATCACCATACCAGCTTCTTTACAAGTTCGGGAGATCTGATCAAGATGGGTTATTCCTTTATTCCCGGTACCTTGGCTTTACGAGTCAGGAGACCAGTTTTCATCTTTTTAAATACAACTCTGAGCATGACATGTCACACTTAGAATGCTGCCATGGCTGCCCATTGTCTTTAGGGATAAATTCTCAAATCCTTAATAAGGTCTAAAAAGCCCCATGTGATATGACCCCACCTACCCCTCAAGCCTCCCATGGAAGATTCTGCTTTGCTCTCTAAGCTCTAGCTTTAATGGCTTAGGTTAGTTTGACGATGTACCACCCTTTCTCTGAACTTAGGACCCTCCACCATGCAAGTCACTCTTTCTGAAACTTTCCTCCCCATTTTTTCCATTAATCAATCAGTACTTCCTCTGGGAATCTTTCCTTGACCCCTGGTAGACAAGGTCACACTGCTCTGTCTACTGTAACTCTTCTCACATGTCTACTTGCTTGTTTCGCATCTCTCTGCTCCGCCGGGCTGTAAACGTCAGGGTGACAGGGAGCCTGACACAAAGTAGGCACCCCCAGACATTTGTAATGAGTAAATTTAAATGCCGTCTTTTTTTTTTTTTTCTTTCTCCACCTGGATGAATGTGTTCCGCTTCTTCGATACCTCATACAGCAACTGTGACAGGAATATTGCATTTTTTTCCCAGAGGCAAGAGCAGAAGGCTGTCATCCACTGGGTTGACTGGCTTTGGGTTCAAATACGCTACTCTCACAGGGTGGGGGACGCTCTTCCCTGTTCATGAGCAGTCCTTGTGCACTGGGAGATCCCATGGACCATGTCTCCTCTTGGCTGAGGCATTTCTCAGCCACACGACATTGTTTTATCGAGGCATCCAGCCAACTATCTCTTCCCAACTTTACCTTCTCAACCCCTTCAGTCTCCTCTACTGAACGATTGACCAAGGTTGACTTGGGAATCCCGAGGGCCTATCTTCCTGGTGGCTGCATTGCCTTTCTGAACTCTGCAGCATTTGCAACTCTGGTGTTAAACAATTTACACAAGTCTGTATGTTTTAGGGACCGAAGTTACGGAAGGCTGGGCTGCGTGAGTCCACAAACAGAGCAGCCCTCAGCCCCTTTCTCTCTCCCTGTCTCCAAACCCTCCGGCTTCCTGTACTTTTAAATTCAATTAGCCTGAAAGAAGCCAAGTGGAAGGGTGTGGCATTTTCAGGTTGCAAATGTGCGTTAAAGAAGGGGGTGCCAGGAGGGCTCAGGAGACATGGTGAGGTAGTGGTCCAGGCAGTGGGCAGTGGGGAGCAAGGCCACTTTGATCAGCTGGCCCCGCATCTGTTTTTTATCAGCCCCGAGCCCACTTTGGGAACCAAATGCTCATTAACAGACCGTGTGTACATGGCTTAGATAAACTCCAAGTGCGTCCTGGGCTCTGCAGCCCCCTCAGTCCCTCGCACACAGAGGCACATTATTTGACTCTGGCAGGCTGCACGCTGCTGTGGTTTCTTACATAAGGGAGGCCGTTGTGTTTGGACTGCCGACTTACCTCAGCACTGCCATTTCACACCAGCCTTTTTCTCCCGCAGTCATTGGCTGGCCTGTTTCCTGCCTCAAAGTAGAATTAATCGAGGAGGGGTGTTTTCTAGATCTTTCGGCTTTGCCATCTCCCCTACCCCCACACCCGGTTATGGACATCCAGAGGCCCTTTGCCCCAGGTGCTCCTTGAGACACTCTCAAGGATGACAGTCGAGGAAGAGCTCTTGGATGTTTTGTTTGTGGAGAGCTTTAAGAGACGTTGGAATTTGGAGCTTCTCTGCTAAGTTATAAACCAGCCGCTGCCATTCCATTTCATTCCAAACTCATTTTTGGCACTAGCCAAGGATCCTTACTCAAGGAGTTTGAAAACAATACTTCTTACACTGTCTGTGAAGAACCAGTCCTTTTTTTTTTCTTCTCTCTTTTCTGTTTTTGTTTTATTTTCTTATTTTCAATCTGTTACAAAGCCTTACCTTTGTTCTCTACTTCTCCACTGATCACTTAGTTAGCTGTTGTGGCAATGCCAAATAGGTACAAAAGTTTCTAAATGCTTAGAAACTTCTGTACTTTTCTGGTTGCTAAACAGTAACAGTTTGGGCCATGGACCATGCTTTGAGTAGTGCCAGATTAAAGGATTATACTGGGAGACTCTGTGCCTTTTTTTGCTGAATATGGTTTAGCTCTTGGCCATGCAAGGACTATTATACACTTAGGTAGTCCTGAATATCAGCATATGCTTCTGGCTTCCTCCTCCTCATCTCAGAATGAAACCTTATTTCCAAAGATTCTTGTGTTGTTCGGGGCTGGCTGGTCCACAAGACCTCCTCACACTACTATATATGTGTGTAATTATGAATTTTTATTCCTACTACACTTCCTTGAGAGCTCCTCAAGAGCAGAGATTATTGTGTCTATCTTTGTACTCCCAGCACCTAGCATAGTACCTGGCTTCGAGGGACACCTCAGTGAGAAGTATTTGTTAATGACTAGATAAATTATTTCCCGTTCTCAGTAGCATTTAAAATTAAAAAAGATTCTTTTTATGTAGAAAAAGAACATGGAGAAGAAGAACAGCAGTAACAAACACCCGAGATTTAACCATTGGTGCTTTCCAGATTGTGTATATTTTTTCCTGACCATTAGTAATAGCTAACATGTGTTCAGTGTTTACAGTGTGTAGGGGAATGCTAAGTTTTGCCCATGGATTATTTGGTGCATCTTCATGACATTCTGTGGGGTAGCTGCTTTTATCCTCATTTTGCAAATGAGGAAACCTTAAGCAATTTGCCCAGAACCATGTATACAGACACATGCACGTAAATACACGTCTCCCAAAATTTGATCATCTTATAGTATGTGTTTTAAAATTTATATTTTTATTGTAAAATATTTTAAGCATGCAGATAAGAATGGAGAGTAATATGAAACCTACCTGTGGGCTCACTACCCAGCTTTATCAGATTTTAGCATTATGCTATATTTGCTACAGACTTCCCCTTTTTTTATTTTTTATTTTATTTTTTAAAGATTTTATCTATTTGAGAGAGAGACACAGTGAGAGAGGGAACACAAGCAGGGGGAGTGGGTGAGGGAGAAGCAGGCTTCCCGCGGAGCAGGGAGCCCGATGCGGGGCTTGATCTTAGGACCCCGGGATCATGACCTGAACTGAAGGCAGACGCCTAATGACTGAGCCACCCAGGCGCCACGTGACTTCCATTTTTTTAACTTCTCGACAAAGACATTACAAATCCAGTAGAAAGTGTCCATGAACCTCTTCCTGATTCCATTCTCTGTATACAGAGCTACATGGAATTGGCATATTCATTTAAACTGCTATAAGGTATTCTATTGTATGAATAGACAACTTTTATTTTAATTCAAATTTATTTATATTTACTATATTTATAGGTCATATATAAATATAAAATATAAAAACTTATATAAATATATTTAAACATGTATATTATTTTAATAAACATTTGATAATTTATTTTTATTATAATTTATACCATCTATTTGTATATTTAATAATATAACAGCTAAATAAATGTTTGCATATTTTATATTTATACTATTATTATCTCCTCACAATTATAAACATACAATGAAGTTTTTCCTGTGCATATCTTGGTTATATGTCTATTTTTTTTTTTTTTAAGATTTTATTTATTTGGAGAGAGAGAGAGTGTGCGGGGGTTGGGGGGGAAGGGCCAAGGGAGAGGGAGAGAGAGAATCCTCAAGTAGATTCCCTGCTAAATGTGGAGCACGAGATGTAGGGCTGGATCCCAGGACTCTTAAGAACATGACCTGAGATGAAACCAAGAGTCGGATGCCTAACTGACTGAGCCATCCAGGCGCCCCTGCATGTCTGTTTCTTTAAGGCATGTGCTGGAGCTGGAATGTTATTGTAGGGGTTGAAGATCTTCAATTTTAGTAGATACTATCAAATTGCTCACCAATACTCGTACTCCCACGAGCATGCATAAGCATTCCTGCTAAAACTTAATATTGTGGGGCACCTGGGTGTTTCAGTCAGTTAAGCGTCTGCCTTCAGCTCAGGTCATGATCCCAGGGTCCTGGGTTTGAGCCCCGCGTCGGGCTACCTGCTCAGTGGGGAGCCTGCTTCTCCCTCTCCCTCTGCTGCTTCCCCTGCTTGTGCTCTCTCTCTGTCAAATAAATAAATAAAAATCTTTAAAAAAAAATAATAATAATGAGTTTTTTTTTTTCCTTTGGTCAGTTTGATGGGTGTGAATGGTATCTCTTTGTGGTTTTATTTTTAATTTCCTTGATTACCACGGAGATTGAACCTCTTTTACATGTTTTTATTTGGTTCTTTGATTTCCTATTTTGTAAGTTGCCTCTTCATATATTTTTGTCCATTTTTTTTTATTTGGCTATTTGTCTTTTTCTCTCTAATCTGTGGGGTTTCTTCATATATGCTGGATACTAACTGCTTTTTAATTCTGTGCATTGCAAATGTTTTCTTCCAGCCTTTGGCTCATCTTTTCACTTTTTGATGTTGCCTGTCCTTGTATGGGAGTTCACAATTTAAAGCAGCCATGTTTGTTAATCTTCGTATGCCATTTGTGTCTTGTCTAAACTTCTTCCTTATGCTGATGTAAAAATTTTACACACATACACTCTCCACATTTGGTTGATTCTGATACGCTTGTTATTTCACATTTAAACTTGAAAATCAAGATGTAATTTACAAGGTTAATTGGCAGCACTTTTTCTTCTTTCTTAGTGGTATGTTAAAGCATACAATTGATGGCATTTTAGATTTAATGAAAATAGTATATTTACATGATTTTTAAACAAAATTTTGATTATATTATGTGTGTTATTTGTTAACTTGCTTTTTCCACCCAATATATGGTAAATATCTGGACAAGTCAATATTATCTATCATGTTATTTTCAGTGACTGTTATACCCATTATAGAAATGACATAATTTATTGTACTAATCCTCCATTTGGGGCATTTAGGTTGTTTCCAGTTTTTGTGTAACATGCTGTAACATACTGTGACAGATGTACTTACAGCTAAATCTTTGACACATAATTATTTCCGCACTATACATCCTAGAAGCAGAGCTGCTGAGTTACAGGATATTCACAGGACATAGGAAAGGTTTTTGACCAAGCTGCCAAATTGCCCTTTTGAAAGAGTATACCCATTTTTGCTCCCACCAACTATTTTTTAAAAAGTGACTATTTCTCTGCATTGCCAAATTTATCTGCAAAATCTGTTATCAGCAAAAATGGTAAACTTTTTTTTTTTTTAAATGTACACCATCTTCAGGAATTGTCTTACCTCTCTGTGAAAGCATACATTTTAATATTGTCATCCTTCACGGAGGAGCTTTGGAGACTTTTCCAATGCAAAGAAATTGGATGGTTGAAGGAGAAGAAAAACAGACTTAATTCAGAAGCCTTGATTGCTGCTGAACAGTGCCATTCTCTGCTTAAAGGGTATAAAGTGCTGGTTGTTGATAGTTCTTAAGAAGGGGTTAGTGTGCTTAGATTGAAAGGACAGCTCAGTATCTGAAGAAAGTTTCTTGGGGGAAGACCGAGTTAACACATTTCCTACCCAGTTTACAAAGGATCTACTGAAGCCATGAAAATAGTGAGCAGGAGATTTGTTCCCTTGCACCTAGATTTCTGGCTCATAAACGTCTAAAAATGTCCCTAACAGAGGAAATAAATCTTATGGTTCACCCAGGAAGTGGCCAAAGCTTGGGGAGTAGGATTTGGTTCAGAGTCAGTTATTAGACAAGCATAAAATAAGAAACTGTGAATTCCATGGGGTTTTGGCCTGTGGGGAGTTCAACTTCCACATAGGCAGTTTTAAGAATACTTTTCAGTGTCTTTTTTTGAAGTTGAATTTTTGTCTAAGTAGCCAGCAAGGCATCTTTTCTTTGATGCGTGTAAAGGTTCCGTCCTGACTTTGTTTTCTAACAGAGTGTATTTTGAATTTTATTTATTTATTTTTTTATTTATTTGACAGAGAGAGACAGCGAGAGAGGGAACACAGGCAGGGGGAGTGGGAGAGGGAGAAGCAGGCTTCCCGCCCAGCAGGGAGCCTGATGCGGGGCTCAATCCCAGGACCCCGGGATCATGACCTGAGCCGAAGGCAGACGCTTAATGACTGAGCCACCCAGGCGTCCCTCTAACAGAGTGTATTTTGAATGAGAATCAATTTAGTAATGCCCAGTGCCTGTATTAGTAAAAATGTGCAAACTAGTAAATAGTAACAGTTAATAATGCTCTTACTAAGATCGAATTTTTGAGCACATTGATAGGTAAATCTGTGAGGGCCTTTTATTTTATTATTTTTTTAAAGATTTATTAATTCGACAGCACAAGCCCAGGGAGCAGCAGGCAGAGGGAGAGGGAGAAGCATGCTTCCCGCTGAGCAGGGAGCCTGATGTGGGATTCGATCCCAGGACCCTGGGATCATGACCTGAGCTTCAGGCAGATGCCTAATTGACTGAGCCACCCAGGCGCCCCTGAGAGGGCCTTTTATTTTATTATTATTATTATTTTTAAAGATTTTATTTATTTATTGGTCAGAGACAGAGAGCATGAGGAGGGGGAGAGGCAGAGGGAGAGGGAGAAGTGGGCTCCCCACTGAGCAAGGAGCGCAACGCGGGGTTCGATCCCAGGACCCCTGGATCATGACCTGAGCCGAAGGCGGACGCTTAACTGACTGAGCCACCCAGGCGCCCCTGAGAGGGCCTTTTAAAGAGAACATCTCTGACATTAACCTGAACTCCTTGCCTGCCTTTCAGCACTTCCCAACTTAATCCTACTCTTGGTGAAAATGTGATCCTGTCTAAACATAGGGAAATCTGACCAGGTGGCATGTTGATCAGGGTTGGTTGAGTGGCAGAATGAGAATTTCCTGAAGACCTTTTAGGAAACCTTCCATAAGAAATGTAGTTTAGGGGACCAGACAATTTCCTTTCAGACTGTACAGGAGAGAAATGACTGGGTGTCATCCTTACAATGGGATTTTGTACCCTTTTAATGATGGCAATGGGGGTAGGGGGCGGGTTAGGGCATGGACATGGAAGATACAGAACTGAATAAAAAGCATAGGAGCAAAGGTGATTTAAGTTAAAAAAAATTGCCTACGATTAATTGAAATTGGAGACTACTTTTGAAGTGCCTCGGAATACAAAGACCCTGTGTAGTCCATGGTCGAACTGAATGTTACTCGTTGAAGGCCAAGGAGCAATGTGTTGGGAAGGGACCTGAATCAAGCTTGATGCTTTGAACACTGTTCCTGAGAGCATCAAAGAAAGCTATTCAGTGGGAGAGGATATGACCATGTGACCAGGATGCAGTATTGAGACCCATGGGTAGTGTGATTGAAAAGCCTTTTTATCTCAGTGTGAAGAAGATGCTTATAAGGGACAGAAACCTAACCCCTGACAGGGATGTGCTGATGAAAGGTCGCCGCTAGTATCACTTTCTTGGCATGGGGAGACCAAACCAAGACAGTCGGAAGGCTTAATCTATGTGGGTCAGCAGCTACTGAGGAGGCAGGAGAATTGGGAGGCTCTTTTGATTGTTGCTGGAATTGACCGACTGTGTTGCAGTGAATGGAGGCAAGAGGTTTGTGTGAATTCTGAGGAGCCGTGCAGGTAAGGGAGGAGTCGAGAGTTCTCTAAGAAAAGCAGTTAGGCCAGGTCATGGATCAGGGAGGACCCACACGGACATTTAATCTGAGCAGGAGGCCAATTGTAAAAGGAAAAAAATGTAGATATCAAAAAAGGTAATGCAAGAAAGGTCTTGTTCCTCTGGTAACTGTTTTTCCAGTTACGCCAATTGAGAGGGTTCACAGAAGGACATGGAGATTTGCTGGACAATAACAGTCCCTGAAAGAGAGACTTTCATTTCTAGGATCAGCTGGGATCAAAGATGGGATGGACAGATCTTATCCGGGCTTGGAAAGAGCTGCTGTAACTTTTGAATATAAGTGAAGAGGACTTCACACCGATTTTCTTTCTGCCAGCGTGTGGGAATACCACTGTGTCAATTAAAGACATTGACTTCATGGAATTTTAAGTATTATCCCGTCTTCAAATTAAAATATCAGCCAAAGTATAGGGGCGCCTGGGTGGCTCAGTCGTTAAGCATCTGCCTTCGGCTCAGGTCATGGTCCCAGGGTCCTGGGATCGAGCCCCGCATCGGGCTCCCTGCTCTGCGGGGAGCCTCCTTCTCCCTCTCCCACTCCCCCTGCTTATGTTCCCTCTCTCTCTCTCTGTCAAAAAATAAATAAAATCTTTAAAAAAAAAAATATCAGCCAAAGTATAACAAAACCAAAGTTTTCTCTTCGCCTGAAATGAATTATAAAAGCAGAGACTACTTATAAGATGAAAGTTGTAACAAAAGAATTTTTGGAATAAAGAAAAATGTGTGTTTGGCACCTTTTATCTGCAATTGCTACAACAAATATTTTGTCTTTTTTAAAAGGTGTGGCCTTATCCACATATTATGGACACGTTTCCAAATAGTGACTACAGAATGAGCTGACTTGTTTTATTGGTGCTTTTGTGCCAGAAATGGCCAAGGAAGGGAAGGAGCTAGCTAACTTCTCAGGGAATGCTAAGGAGTTCTCAGCCGCTTAAGCCTTCCTGGGAGCAAATGTTATGAAAGAGTAGTTTGTTGCCATTTCCTTGAGCAGCTTCCATATTTCAGTACTTAACCCGTAAGCCAAGTATCTTTCTCAAGACTATCTCCTTTCCAAATTCAGATGAATAAAGAGGGTATCAGATATGCTGCTTTATTCCCAGGCAGACGGGAGGAGTTTGAGGATCTGGTGTGAAGCCATGATATGTTAGCCTAGCTTTTTTGCTGAGAGGTCCTCACATGAAAGGTTCTCCATAGATGAAATACCAGCCTCTCGAGCTGGTAATATTTGTTACTATTTTGTCTTTGATTCAGAAGGGCATCTAGAGGGTGAAAGTCTTTAACTTTTCACCCAGGGTACATTTTCATCTGGTCACTTTTGGCAGAATATGCTGCCCTTTTAATAAAAAACAGTGAAGTGTTAAGGATCTTCTTTTTGCAATGGGAGGAAATAGGGCACCTGGGTCAAGTCACCCATATCCACTTTAACCAGAACCTTGAGCAAGAATACCCAGGAGAGAAGATGTTCTCGAGCACATGTTAACGGTTTAGGTAGCACTCTGGCCCTCCAGCCAGTAGTCGATCCCTTTTGAGAGGTGGGACTGTGGAACCACTGGACCTCACTGTTCCCAGGGCTAACCCTCCCAGTGGTGTGAAATGTGCAGCCTCTTCTGGTAGATCACTTCGGAGCAGAGGGTTATGATTAAAATGGAGCCTAGAGATGAACACAGTGGACCCACTGTAATTACTCCCCCATTGTCTTGATTCTACAGGGCCCCCTCCCTGGACTCCAGTGCTGTTCACTTTGAGATGGGGATTGGGAAGGCCCCTGGCACCTTGTTTTCTGGGTAGTAGGTTCCCTATAAATTCCAGTCGACCTTCCTTTTCCACATTTCTTCCTTTCAGCATGTTCTGGTAAAACTCACTAGCTGGAGAGTCAGAGCTGAGTTAGAATGACACATAAAAGTTATTTAGCTTCTCTGATCCTCAGTTTCACCCACGGTGATGGCATATACCACCTTAAAGGATGGAGGCAAAGACTGCTTTAGTAGAACATGAGCCCATAGCTCATTATAGATGCTCAGAGGGTGATGGTGCCCTCCTTCCTTTTCTTGCCTTAAAAGCCTCATGTATATCTGTATCTGAACCAGCCTCTGAGGTGTTGATCAGTGCAGGCTGCTGATCAGATATTTTGGTTTAAATGAGAAACAGCATTGAATAAAGCTAATGTCCATTGGAATAGCCACACCATGCTTAGTAATAGAAGTTAGGACATTTATTTCAGTATTCAGTCTGCTCTGCTCTTACATACGTGTTCCTAAAAATGACCACGCAGTGCAAAAAAAAAAAACCCAAACAAACAAACAAACCACAAAAAACTATGCAATAAAAGCTACAGGGCTTACAGGAAAAGAATGGGTTAGGGGTATAACATCCAAAAAGGTGTCAGTGACAGGGGTGCCTGGGTGGCTCAATTGATTAAGCATCTGCGTTCAGCTCAGGTCATGACCTCAGGGTCCTCAAATCGAGCCCTGTGTCAGCAGGGAGTTTCCTTCTCCCTCTCCCTCTGTGATCGCTCTCACTCTCTCTCAAATAAATAAAATCTTTTAAAAAATGTGTCAGTGACACAAATGAAAAATAGGAACCTAATAATGATGGTAGCACAGTTTTACACATGTTAAATGGTTGAGATACATAACACTACAATAAGTGTGTTTCCATGAAAAGACCTGAAGTGTGCTTGTGGAAGCGGGTGTCTGAAGAGTTTGAGCTTGTGAGTGTTGTCGCAAAGTGGTGCAAGAAGGGCTATCTGAAATCAAACGGGAGTGGTAACGCCAGATGTGGGTGAGGATGGTGTACAGCATGTAATAAACTGAGGCAGCTGGTAGAAGCACATGGGCTTTGTGTATTCCTACATGACTGAGTCAGCTAGGGGAAGTCGTCTTTATGCATTTCGTGTTTCTAAAAGGAAAAGTCATGCATAAGCAAACCCAAAATTCACATTATGCTCACATTGTTCCCTCATGTATCAATCACGTTGGGAAAGATTTATGTTTTCAAAACAAGCATTTCAGCAGAACTGACTGTACTAACTTCCTGGAAAAGGTTACCTTCCCCTAGGCAGTATCCACAAGTAGAAGTGAATGAAATCAATGTAAAACATAAAGGCTAATGGGACCATTAACATCCTTTATAAAGTGGTGATCATTTTATAAATATAAAAATTTGCATCCTTTATATATGGACTACTCTGTTCTGAGTAAGTGGAGTTATTGTTAGACTGCGTTGAGTATGGGAATAATAGGAGTATGGGAGTGGGTGGTCCTTGGCTGTATAAGCAGATACCAAAATATCTGCTTGTAGATTGTTTCTTTGGATCGTCTGCTACCTTGTTCTTCCATTAGCACAGAATGGCCACTCTCGGCACCCCTATCTCATATTAACTTACACACAGACTCATGAGAAGTCAATAAATAGTATGAGGAGAGTAGTCAATAAATAACAGTATGCTGCATTTCTTGATTCACCCAGATCTCTTTTAAAGATCCTCTGTAAATGAATCTTATATTTTAAAAAGAAATGTGATCATGAATATATTTGATGCTGGGAGAATAGGGATATCCTATAATTTGTGACTTTAAAAGGTAGTGTAGGCTACAAAGGCTGGAGGGTCCCTAGATTAACTTTGGGTGAGGTCTGTGAAGCCCAGAAATTACATACAAATTTTTGTTGGTAAGTACACTTGGGAAGGAAAGTGTCCTTGGCTTTCATCAGATTCCTAAAGGGATCTTTGATCCTGAAATGGCCATGAAACACTGATTTGGAAAAGTCCATAGAATGTAGCTTCACATGGGTCATTTAGGAGAAGCTAGAGTGATCCATGGCATATTCTAGTACATTGACTTCATAAAGGGGAGCTTTTGTTCTCAAGAAGTACTCCTGGGTGCCACTTGTCAGTGATAGCATGGAGCTGGTTTGACCCCTGGGCTGGTCTCATATGTCATCTTTGTCCTCTTAAAGTTGCCACAGTAGCAAAGGACTCCTCAAACAAGGGCTTATGCCTTTCAGCCGTGTAGCTCATGCTTCCTTTGACTTTATTTTTCAGATGGGAACAGCGAGAGCTGCCTAATGGGCGTGTCTATTATGTTGATCATAATACCAAGACCACCACCTGGGAGCGGCCTCTTCCTCCAGGGTAAGGCTTGGGCTGGCAAGCCCCGAGACTCTAGAACTGGCACCAAGAGTCACCCACTGGCTTGTCTACCAACACTGCCGTAGCCATCTCTTTAGTTCCCTCTACTCTCTGCTCCTTTCCCTCTCTTTTCCCCCCTTCCATTGTCTTCTCCTTCTACATTCTTTCTTCTCTTTATTTTCCCTTCTCCCCACATTCACTGTATTGGCTATGACTGATGGCCATGGGCTTTTTGGTAAGTGATACTCAGAACTACCTTGGCTGTTGGGTCCTGGAGGAAAGAGAGCTAGGAATCCTGCCTCTTGGGCCATTGGTATCTTGATGCCCTCAGTTATTTCACCTACAGAGGTACCCTATCAGAGCCGGGTTCTCATTCTCTTTCTGCAGAGGTAGCAAAGTACAGGGATGTTTTTCCCTGGTCACTTGATTGCTTTGCCTATTCACTTAATTCTCCTCTCATTTCTTAGGACATCCTAGGATTTTTAGAGCATCTCTGGGGAAAAAAGACACGAGGAAGCCAAGATAGAAAGGGTGCTGATGCATTTCACAGCATCCTATGCCCAATCGGCCCCTGAAGGGTGCTTCTTGTTCAGCTGGGCTTTGTGAGAACGAAGCTAAGTTCTCTAAAACCAGAGGATGAGTGAGGCTTCCAAGTGAGGGAAGATTGTCCAAGTTCAAGGAGAAGGGGTTTGGTTCCCTGCTTGCCAGGGACAGAAAGTTCTTTCCACATGCGCCTTTTGGTCCTGAGAGCTTTCAAAAGAGAATGTATTCTGCTCTCAGGAGAGAATCATCTCCCAGTAAAGCAGTCATGAAGGGCTCCTGCAGAACATATGGACACCTCCCCACCAAGTTTGTAGAGGGAGAGGATGTCAGATGTGGGGAGTATCAGGAAAACCCTTGTACTCTGGTTCAGCGGTCAGGTATGTGCCAGGCAAATACCACCTCACCTTCTGGTCCTACAAATTTCCATGGATGGGCTGTTTTTAGTTTCAGTTTTCTGGGAGAATGCTGTGTTTTCCTTTTTTTCCTTACCCTTCTGGAAATGAAATAATCTGTCATCATTAGTCCTCATTCTGTTTTCTACTTTAAGTCCAGAATATTTATTTACATATTTAACCAAAGTAAAATATTGACTTCTTAAAAAAAAGTCAAACTTTTTACTTTGGAAATTATGGAAATTTTCCTATTATGATGGATCATTTCAAATATGCACTAAGTAGAGAGAATCCCTACATACTCAACACTTGGCTTCAGTAATTATCCAATTCATGGCCAGTCTTGTTTCATCCATACCAGAGGTTGGCAGACTATGAGCCTGTGGACGAAATCCGACCTCTTCCTGTCTTTATAAAGTTTTATTGGAACACAGACATACTCATTTGTTTATACTTATTGTCTATGGTTGTTTTCATGCTCATCGCAGAGTTGAGTAATTGCAACATAGACTGTATAGCCTGTCAAGCCTAAAACATTTACTTTGTAGCCCTTTATAGAAAAAATTTGCCGACTCCTGATCTTTAATCCTCACCCGGCCCTCTCCCCCTTTCTTAGATCATTTTGAGGCAAATCCCAGGCATCATATAATTTTATCCATATTTTGATATGTATTTCTAAAAAGTGCTCTCTTATTGAAAGCAAAACCACTGTATTGTTAACAGTATTTCCTTGCTGTCATCGAATACCTAGTCAGTAGTCAAATTTCTCCAATGTCTTGCAAATTAATCATTGATTTTTAACAGGATGCATTTTACACTTGTACTTTTTGTGTTGACAGCCCATATATTTAAAAGCAGCATTACCTCTGAAATCAGTAATACATTATATGTTAATTAACTGAATTAAAATAATAAAAACAAATAGAAGCAGCCTTAACTCTAGAAGTGTTCTGGTTGCTCCCTCTTACCCTCTCTGGTCTATAAATTATGTAGGCCTTGATCTCGTGAACATTTGGATGGAATCTAAATGAAGATATTTAATGGTGTCTTCTAAGAATGGCCGAGGATTGATTCTTCTTTAAGTATTGAGGTGGGACACTAGATCCAGCTTTCTTACTTTCAGGACAGTTTTAATGTCTTATTGGGAGATGGCTCAGCCTATTAGTTCTTTTTTTTTTTTTAAGATTTTATTCATTTATTTGACAGAGAGAGAGAAGAGAGCACAAGCAGGGGGGAGCGGCAGGCAGAGGGAGAGGGAGAAGCAGGCTCGCCACGGAGCAGGGAGCCCAATGCGGGGCTCAATCCCAGGACCCTGGGATCATGATCTGAGCCGAAGGCAGACACTTGACCGACTGAGCCACCCAGGCCTAGTCTATTAGTTTTTACTGAGTTTTGGTCACAGACCTCTGAGCCCCTGGCAGGTACTTCTGCTCTGTAACAGGGAGCCTAGAGAGAACAGAGTGCTTCAGCTCTCATCGCTAACTAGTAGGAGAAGTTCCACCCCAGGGGAGTATTACCATTCACACATCACACGTGAAACTACAGATGGAGCTATTATCTCAGCAGACCTAGTCATCCAGGAGTGAGTGAGATTGAGCCAAAGGATTCACTTCATCATGGCCACCCCCCTTCTGTTAGAGCCAGGGAATGCTTGTATGAGAAATGGTCTTTTTTTTTTTTTTTTTAAAGATTGTATTTATTTATTTGAGAGAGAGAAAGTGTGCGTGAGCGCACGAGCAGGGGGAGGGGCAGAGGGAGAGGGAGAAGCAGACTCCCCACTGAGCAGGGAGCCCAACGATGGTGTGGGGCTCAGTCCCAGGATCCTCAGACCATGACCTGAGCTGAAGGCAGATGCTTAACCGACTGAGCCACCCAGGTGCCCCGAAATGGTCATTTTTTATCTAGGAACAAAAAGTATTGGCCCTGGTAACTAAAGATGAACGTAGTAATTTGCTTTTAGGTGGTGCTCAGACCAGAGGTGAGCAGGGAGAGGGCTCTCCATAGAGCACAGAGGGAGGTGGCTCAAACTCGGTCTTGCAGGAAATGCTGGAGATGGACTTAAATGACAAGAGGAAGTTGATCCAGGTTTGGAGAACAGTGTGAATGTAAAAGATATCTGTAGGGAATGATTCATGGAGCAGTTTTGCTGGGGTAGAAGGTTTATGTGAAACAAAGATGCTCAGAGTGTGTCTAGCAAGGCACCTGGGTGCAGCGGACATGCCTGCTGGAAGTGGAGAGAGTAAAAGGGCTCACTGGGCCTCCAACCATTGCTCTGTTTTTATAGATTGTCAATCTTTGTAAGATTCACCCGGAATCAAGGGTAGGCTTACGCTGCTTAGAAGTTTGAAATTCACCAGTGCAGAGGACTTTCAGTTAAACATGTGGATTGAACATATGTTTATTTCCATTCCTTTCTCAAAACCCCCTAAAATGGCAATAAAAGTATAATGATAAAGGAGTGGAAGAGGAGAAGCAGCATATGGGAGATGGTAATCAAAGTTTAGTTGCTGATAGATAAATGGCAGAGCTGAGAAAGCTGAAACCCAAGCTTGCAGTGTGGGTATCCCCTGGGAAGCCAGCCAGTTTGCAGCTCGGAGACCTGGAAAGCCTCAGCAATCAGACATTGGGGTGGTGTGTGTGTGTGTGTGTGTGTGTGTGTAATGAGACTTAAAAACCCTTAAGGTAAGTCAAAAATCTGTGCAGGGAGCAGTTACGTTCTCAGGTTGTCAACCGTCACTTGCGTCCCACTGTCACATGCCTGCCTGCACACGTGTACGCCTCTCCCACACATGGACATGCACAGCTGGCCTGTGGGCTCCAGCCGTAGCGGGAGGCGGAGATGAACTCAGAGAAAAAGGGATTAAGCGAGGGTACTGTCCCCAAGTTAAAGATTGGAGTTTTTTTCTGGATAAAGTGACCAGTCTAAGGGAAGAGAACTACAGATTGTGCTATTTGGGGGTCTTCTAGTCAAACAGCGGAGTGAAGCCACTGGTCAGCCCACCCCGACCTGGATACCCAGAGCGTCCATTCAGCATTTTAATGACTCACTTTTAAATGTGAAAGAACAGCCTGAGACCAGCAGACAGAGAAAGAGGGACTTGGTGAAAACAATGTGGAAGGTGAAACTGAATTATAATTCATATCCTCAAAAATTTGGGAGGAAATATGGCATCTGTGCAAGAACAGGAGACCATAAAATGGACCATGCAGGAAACAAGACCTTTTATTTTTATTTTTAATTTTTTTAGATTTTTAAAACGATTTTATTGATTTATTTGTCAGAGAGAGGACGCACAAACAGGGGGAGTGGCAGGCAGAGGGAGAAGCAGGCTCCCCATTGAGCAAGGAGTCCAATGGGGGACTTGATCCCAGGACGCTGGGATCATGACCTGAGCTGAAGGCAGGTGCTTAACCAACTGAGCCACCCAGGCATCCCAAGAAGGCCTTTTAGAAATTAATATATAGTTGACCATTGAACAACCCAGGTGTTAGGAGAGCTGACCCCCTACACAGTTGAAAATATGGATATAACTTTGACTCCCCCAAAACTTAACTACTAATAGTTTACTGTTGACCAAAAGCCTTACAATTGA
The DNA here is from genome assembly GCF_029215605.1 of Mirounga angustirostris. Lineage (NCBI taxonomy): Eukaryota > Metazoa > Chordata > Mammalia > Carnivora > Phocidae > Mirounga > Mirounga angustirostris. The sequence continues at coordinate 16,366,462 of NW_026991724.1, read as the reverse complement.
TTAACAAGTATTTTGTATGTTATATGTATTATATACTATAATCTTACAATAAAGTAAGCTAGAGAAAAGGAAGTGTTAAGAAAATCATAAGGAAGAAAAATACATTTACAGTACTGTGTTGTTTTTATTGAAATAAATCCACATGTAAGTGGACCCCCACAGTTCAAACCCTTGCCGATCGAGGGTCAACTATATATAACAGCAGAAATAAAAATTACAGGATTGAAAGATAATGTTGGAGATAAGAAAATTGGAGGATGAGTCTAGGAGCTTCAACATCATTCATGAATAGTTCTAGCAAGAACTAGAAATAGAGGATAAAAAATTATCAAGGAAAGAATGAAAGGATTTTGCTAGAATTGAGAGGTAAAGTATTCAAATTCAAAGGGCCTACCAAATGCCCAACCCAGAGAATAGGAAAAGAGTGACCCCAGGGCACATTCTAGTGAAATTTTAGGATGACAAGGGAACATCTCAGAAGCCTCCAGAAGGTAAAAATAGGGTACATATCAAGGATCAGGAATCAAGAATGCCATTTCTTGTCTCAACAGCCAACTATGGAGCTGGATCCTTAAAATTCTGATGGAAAATTATTTCCTGTCTGGAAATCAACTCTTAGTCATCTTTAAAACAATTTTTTTCTTTAAGATTTTATTTATTTATTTGAGAGAAAGAATGAGAGAGAAAGAGCACAAGAGGGGAGAGCGGGAGAGGGAGAAGCAGACGCCCCACCAAGCAGGGAGCCCAATGTGGGACCCGATCCCGGGACTCCAGGATCATGACCTGAGCCGAAGGCAGTCGCCCAACCAACTGAGCCACCCAGGCGCCTAACTCTTAGTCATCTTCACACTCAACTGTGAGGGTTGAAATTAAGGTATCTTCAGTGTTTCAAACAATTCACTGGTGCATTCTTTCTCAGAAGCTACTAGATGATTTGTTCTACCAGATGAGAGGAAACCAAGAAAGAAGTCATGAGATGCAGGACATAGGGGACTCCATTCAGGGGCCAAAGATGTTCCCAAGAGGAAGGTGAGGGAAGATGACTCAGGACAGTGATGTAGAGCTGGCCTGGAGGACAGGTGTCCACATAGGACGAAGTGTGCTTGGAGAGACATGGCTAGGCACATCTAACTCACACTGAAAGGCCACCTGTGCTACGAGAATCTGGCAGGGCAGTAGTGATAGGTTCTTGAAAACCAAGCAGAATGAAATACATAATTCTTTAACTTCAGAAAAAAAGAAAAAGTTGTACAAGTAAGGAAATGTATTTCTAGTATTCTACAAAGCCATAATAAAAACTCTGAATGTTGAGTTGATGATTTTTTTACATTGGGAGTCTTGAGGGAGGAGAGGGCACTGTGTGTCTTGTGGGGTGGGATATAATAAATGCTCAGCTCTGACAGTGGAAGTTTCACAAGTAACGTCTCATATGACAGAAATCAAGACATAATAGAAGAAGCATGTTATTCAGAAACATGGCTGTAAATAGAAGAAGCAGTTGAGAATTGAAAGTTGTTGTTTCTGAGGAGCAGGAATCAGCAATGGGGAGAGGTAGGGAAGGAGATGCTATTTTTTTATTGTACCTCCTTTAGAACTATTTGTATTTTTAAACTATTGATACATGATTCCTTTGATAAAAAAAGAAAAAAATCACTCGTTGAGAGGATCTATGAGAAAGGTGGGAAGGTTCCAGTTTGTTGTGAACCTTGAATACTAATTTGGGTTTTTGACTTAAGGGTGGTGGGGAGTCCGTTGAAGTTTTTGAGCAGGAGCATCACGCACAAGCGGGCGGGGGTGGGGCACTCTGGTGTGATTATCCCCATGGCAATTTATAGGCTGGCTCAGAGTGGGGAGATTTGTTCCTGTATAGTTGGACAGAGAAATGGAAAGTCAAGGGCAGGTGACAACCTTAAGAAGCCCTTGGGGTGAATGGTTAATTCACATCAGCAGGAAGGGAAGCGTCAGGAATGATGGGGGTAGCTTCACCCCTGGGAGGAGGACTAGCGGGAGGAAGACTGGGGAAGACTCAGGTTTAGGGAGAGAGCTGTGGCATTTAGTTGAGTCCAAAGTGACAGTAAGTCGTGAAGGCAAAGCAGTCTAGCAGGCAGAATCGAGACACAGGGTGGGCACTAGCCATCGGGACTGGGAACTCCTTAAAGAGAAGCCATTTTTAAAGAGGCTTTGAGTTAAAAGAATCATTGAAGAGGTGGCCAAAAAAAGTCAGTTAAGAAGCTGACCCTGAAAATTGAGGAAGGTACCAGACCAAAGCATGGTAGCCATGTGAGTAAGATAGGGATTCGGAGAAGATGAAATAAATGAGAAGATAGTTAGGGAACAAAGACTTTCCAACACATACGGTGTAATCCATATTGGTTCCCTTTGTATTGGGTTAATGCTGTTTTCTTCATTGGTATCTATTATCTTTTTAAAGCCCCTTTTGTCCCTGTCCCCCTTTCAAATTTATGATGCAAACATCAGCCATACACCAAATTGGAGAGAGTAGTACAATGAATCCCTTGTAACCACCACCTGGTTCTGACAGTGAATAACATTTTGTTTCATCTGACCTTCCACTTTTCAAGGGAGGGGACTGATAAATTTTAAAGCAAATCCCAGATGTCATATACTTTGAACCATTATTCATCACATACATCTCTAACAGATAAGGGTTTAAAAAAAAACAAAACTAGGGGCGCCTCGCTGGTTCAGTCAGTAGAGCATGCAATCTTTAATCTTGGGGTTGTGAGTTTGAGCCCAATGTTGGGTGTAGAGATTACTTTAAAAAAAGAAAAACTAAACTAAAATACCATTATCCCACCCAACAAAATTAACAGTATTTCCTTCATGTCATACCCAGTCCGTGTTCCGTTTCCCCCAATTGTCTTAAAAATGTTTTTACAGTTGATTTGAGTCAGATTCAAACTCAAGACCATCATGTTGCTTTTGGCTGTTATGTCTCATAAGTCTCTCTTAATCTGTAAGTTCCTCACCTTTTCTTATTTTTTTCTGACCATTTATTTCTTGAAGATCATTGGCATTTGTAGAATTTCTCATATTCTGGATGTAACTGATGTGACATTGAGGTGTTGGGTAACATGCTCCTCTATCCCTTGTCTTCCCTGTAAACTGGTAGTTAGATATGGAGGCATGATTAGATTCAAATTCACTTTTTAAAATTGAAGTATGATTTATGTACAATAAGATAAACAGATCTCAGGTACATAGTTGGCTGTTTTGACAAATGCATACATTCGTGTCCTTCACTATATCAAAATGTTAAAGCATTTCCATCATTCCATAAAGTTCCCTCTCTTACTTTCTTTTGATCACTTCTTCCCTCAGTGTGTGCAAATCAAGTTATACCTACCAAGCACAGTTGAAGATTTTTACCATCTGTTCTAGATTTGCCTTGCCCATGGGTATTTTAGGTATTTTAGTACTTTGGAAAGGTTGCTTTCTCACTAAAAATACTGTAGAGAATCCTGCTGTTGTCCATACCAACTCTTCTTCTCACGACCATGCAACATGTTTTCACTGGCACTTTATATCAGGATGATTTCTGTTGCAAGTAACAAAAATTGGGATCCAAATTGGCTTAAACAATGAAGAGAATTCACTGGCTAATATAACTGAAAATTCTAGATGTAGATCCTGGTTTCAAGTGAAGCCTGATCTAGTGACTCGAAAGTATCACCAAGGGGCTGGCTTTTTTTTTGTTTTGTCTTTCTCCTCTGCCATCTGTTGGGTCAACATCATATTGTATTTGGGTCCAAGATGGCAGCCAGTGCCTCCTAGGACTGCATGCTTTCTCAGTCATACCTGGCAAGGAAGAGAGACTATGTTTTTCCTCGAATTCCTAGCAAAAGTCATAAGATTTGCCCTGATTAAGCTCAACATAGGTCACATACCCACTCCTGATCCAGTCAGCTGCTTACTTCTGCACTTGGGAGTAGAGTCACCTTCCCCAGAACAACATGGATCTCCTAAATGGAAATCAGGAGCTAATGGTGAGGAGGCAACCACAAATGACTGCTTTAATCCTGTAAGCCCCAGAAGCTTCCATGACTGGGGCTTGCCTGCCCCGACCCCATGCTTAACCCTCCCTCAGTCCCTCCTTGCCAGCCACCCTGAGATTTCTCTGGAATTTGGTAACTGTATTCACTCTGAGCTTGATGTTTCCAGCTGGGAAAAGCGCACAGACCCCCGAGGCAGGTTTTACTATGTGGATCACAACACTCGGACCACCACCTGGCAGCGCCCCACAGCCGAGTACGTGCGGAACTACGAGCAGTGGCAGTCCCAGCGCAATCAGCTCCAGGGCGCCATGCAGCACTTCAGCCAAAGATTCCTCTACCAGGTGAGAGGGCAGGGGCTCGCCACGACGGTGTGGAGCCTCCTGGCGCTGGAGAATGTGCTTCCTCACACAGTAGCCGTTGACCTGTTTGGTGAACGGGGAAAGCCGTGGCTCGAAACATCAGTGCTCTGGAGATTTTATGCATCGCCGTGAAATTCCTCAAATTCCATTATTTCTAATTTAGCAACTCACTGTCTAGCCTCCGTGTTTAAGGAATCGAGATACCTGAAACCCAGTTTACCGTCTTTCTTCCGAGACTGGATCTCTTTCCTGGCCCCTCCTTCCACGCTCATTTCTAATTTGAAACCTGAAGGTCAGCTGTGATCTCTCCCGTACCTCAGCTTTTCAGAACAAAACAGCCACCCAAATCCTTTTCATTGCTGCTATTGTTTTTCTTTAGATCTTTCTTGTTTGACAGATTCTCAAGGATAGAGGGAACTTTAAAATTGATGTGAATCAGGGCTTGGTAAACTATGGTCCATGGGCCAGACTGGCCCACACTTTGTTTTGTAAATAAAGTTTTATTGGCACAGAAGCACTCCCAGTAGTTTAGATATTGACTCTGGCTGCTTTTACATTGTAACAACAGAGTTGAGTAGTTATAACAGAGACCATATAGTCTATAAAGCTTAAAATATTTACTGTCTGGCCCGTAGAAGAAAAAGTTTATTGACCCTTGATCTAGTTCAACTTCCTTCTCTCTGATTCCTAATTTTGCTCTGTCCCTTCCAACTTAGCAGTTAGGGCAGCCTCTGAGTTGTTCTCTCTGTTGGCATTGCCTCTTCTCCAATCTGTACTGCCTGTTCCCAGCAGAGTGGTCTTCAGATGTCACTGTCACTTGATCACTTTTTAAAAGTCACTGTGAAGGATTTAAGGAAGAGGGGCTTTGGTCTGCATTTATCACTGCCATTTTATTTTTTTATTTTTATTTTTTTTAAAGATTTTACTTATTTATTTTACAGAGAGAGACACAGCGAGAGAGGGAACACAAGCAGGGGAGTGGGAGAGGGAGAAGTAGGCTTCCCATGGAGCAGGGAGCCCGATGCGGTGCTTGATCCCAGGACCCTGGACCATGACCTGAGCCGAAGGCAGACCCTTAATGACTGAGCCACTCAGGCGCCCCTATCACTGCTGTTTTAATCAGTGGCTTGAAGCTTTTTGTAGTCATTATCGACAGAACAGCATTTAAATTTCCTACTTAACAGAATTCAGAGTGCTAGGGTCCCAGATTAACCGTCTAATGGCCTCCTGTACTGTGTCCCTTCAGGAGCCCTCCTAGCCTCACCTTCCATCCCATTAGAGCCTCCACCAGTGACCTGGTGGCTGGTGGAACCCAGGCACACAGCCTCTTTGGTAGGGATAGGAGGATTCCCAAACTGGAACTCTGCATATTCTCAGGGCACCTTGAACATGAAGCTTGGGATCTGCCTAGAATTAGAGCAGGTGGTGGATTAGAGGCTGGAAACTTTTTGACCTGGTCCACAACATTGAATCACCCGTGCTTAGTCAACATTATTTCTATTCGAAATAAACTCTAAGCCCACAACCCATTTCTAAATTAGATACTTTCCTAGTTAGATGCTCAGAAAATCTTTAATTCCGTTTAACCAAGTAGCATTCATTATCAACTTTGTTGGCAGCTTTTTCCCTGCTAACCCAAAGCAGGAGCTACACCATCAATCATAGAGGATGGTGTCATCCCCCTGGGCAGGCCTGTCTCCTCTCCTCTCTGTGGGGGCTGATGCTCATCATATAGCGAGTAAACTGATGAGGAACCTCAGTTTCCTTAGTATGAATGAACAGAAAGCACGATGTTTGTCACATTATGTTGTGTTGAGGTCAGCTGGAATGCCTGTCTCTAATCCATGCCCTGGGGGTTCTTATGCCCAGCTTGCACTCCACAGCCCCTTTCACACTTGCCTGGCATCCACTTCTGGCATGTTTCAAACCTGGGTGGAATCCAGTCATTCTCTGCATTTCAGAAATTGTTCCTCCAGAGCTAGGCCCCAAAGACTTTACCTACTCTTTGGGTGGTCGTGGCTATAAAACTAGGAAGGTCCGGGCATTTCTGGCTTTTGACTTAGAGACAAGGACACGTTCTAGGAGTCTCACAATCATTTTGTCTCCCTGCTTACTCAGCTTCTCTAATTTCAAAAAAAAAAAAAAAATCTCTTAAAGAAATCTTTTTTGCTTTACAATGCACCAGATATGTCCTGTCGGTTGACTGAGATGTTTGGTGTGTGAGAGGGCAGGTTCTGGAGGTCAGATTCACTTGGTCTGTTGGAACATCCACTTCTCTGGCCCACCTCTATCGCTCTGGCAGCGTCATCCCGGGCACGCAGAGGTTGAACTTCACCTTGGAGGGTCCCGTTGAAGGAAACATTTTTTTTCTTGAGTACTCCAAACTGGTTTTCTCAGCTTGGCTGGGATTCAGGAGGGTTCTGGATGGAGGTGATTGTTCCCTTTTCTCTGTGAAACAAGATTCATATTGAAAAACGTGTTAGGAATCTTTTTTGGGTCAGCTTTCAATGTCGCTCTGTTGACTTCCCTCTCCCCTGGATTTGCTTTGCCCCTCGTTTGCTACGGTGCCATGTCTTGGTTATAAGTAAGAAGAGTCGCTTTCATACAGTTCTTTTGGGGTTTGGCCTTGGCCCAGGGTTTGACTCGGAAGACTTAAGAGCTGATACTGTACCAGCGGCTTCCCCTCCTCCTCCTCCTCCTGCTGCTGGGCTGAAACCAAGACCTCGTTCTTCTCTACTTGCTCTCGAGAGAACACGAAATGCAGTTCAAGATGGAAGCCAGGGGAACCCCACATCACAGTCTCCCACAGTTCCTTCCTGCCATCTGCCTCATCACACACGTTTTTCAGTTTCTCTTATTGTTCCCTTCTTTCTTCCTTTCTTCCTTTTTTTTTTTTAAAGATTTCATTTATTTATCCGACCGAGACATAGAGAGAGATCACAAGTAGGCAGAGAGGCAGGCAGAGGGAGGGAGGGAAGCAGATGCTCCCCTGAGCAGGGAGCCCGACATGGGACTCGATCCTAGGACCCTGGGATCATGACCTGAGCTGAAGGCAGTCGCCCAACCGACCGAGGCCACCCAGGCGCCCATTGTTCCCTTGTTTCTGATATGCTTCCATTTCTTAATGCCCCAGCGTGCCTTTGTTTCTTGTGAGCATCATGTACATACTTGTGTTCTGCCCTCACAGTTTCGCTATGCCCGCTCTTCTGTGATCCTGCTGCGGTTCCATGGGGATGTCCGTCCATTAGAGTGCATTGTGCCTACTCCTGTTTCCAAAGCACTCCCATTACCCCAGCTTTGGTCCTCCCTTAAGAACCACAGTCTGGGGGCACCTGGATGGCTCAGTCATTAAACGTCTGCCTTTGGCTCAGGTCATGATCCCAGGGTCCTGGGATCGAGCCCTGCATCAGGCTCCCTACTCTGCGAGAAGCCTGCTTCTCCCTCTCCCACTTCCCCTGCTGTGTTCCCTCTCTCACTGTCTCTCTCTCTCTGTCAGATAAATAAATAAAATCTTAAAAAAAAAAAAAGAACCAAAGGAGGTAGCCAGTGTCTTCAGGACTGAAAAAGATCATTCTGTGGCTCCTAATGTGTGGATGCCACATTGCATTATCCAGAAACAGACAAGTCTCATTTCTTACTCTGCAGAGAGCCCCTTGGATTGAACTCTCAAACACCTGGGTTTTGTTCTGCACCCATGGGGTAGATCCTTAAAAGAGGAGCCTGCCTTCTATACAGTAACCTTTATGCCCTTCCCAGAGCCTTTCTTGCCGTCGGCTGTATTTGCTAGACATTCTTTATTTCTGAGTTTGTATCTTAAAATATTACTGGAACTTAGTGCTCAGTCCCTGGGGGAATTGAACTCAACGTGAGCTGTCTGGCTCGGGGCCTGCACCTCAGATGTCCCAAGCGAGGGACAGTTACCAGGAAAATAATTCAGTAGTGTTGCTTTCTGTTCCTACTAGTAAAGGAAACTGTCTTGTCGCTGAGAGTCACCTGCACATCCCGGGATCTTTCTTCCGACTGTAATCCCTCCATGCCCCTTTCTCTGTGCTTCTCTGGCTGTGTTCCAAGCAATACTTAGGATCACTCATTTTAGGGGAAATGTGGGAGAAGAGAAGGGGCAGTTGGTTGACTTACTGGAGATTTGGGGTTTTGGTTTTCAGGTCATGGTGTGTAGCTCTTATTTTTTGTTTCTCTTTGGCTTCTTTCTGTCCACTTCCTTTTCTTATTTTTTAAGTTGTACTATGTACGTTAGGGAAGAAATGTCCCAAATAGTTAAGTGCTTTGCTTTAACTGCAAGCGGTCAAATTGTTGTGAATGTCAGCTTTCGTTGACTCCTTCTCATGCGTTGTTCATGCTTACCGATCTCTGGTCACTTTCCCTTCCTTCTTGCTTCCTCTTCTATTCCCCTTTTCACAGGTTTTGGGGGTGTGTGGATCTGATAGGATGAGAATAGGACAATGCCAAAGAAATTTTTTTAAAAAAGCAACAGTACAGTGAAAGAGAGCCAACATTGTATGCAGTTAAAAAAAAGGCAGGGATCAAGAAGAAGGTTGGGGCCCCTGGGTGGCTCAATCAGTTAAGCGTCGGACTCGATCTCAGCTCAGGTCTTGTTCTCAGGGGTTGGGAATTCAAGCCCTGCATTGGACTCCACGCTGGGTATGGGGCCTACTTAAAAAAAGAAAGAAAGAAAGAAAGAAAAAGACAAGAGTTGATAGTTTTTTTATTCTCCTCCCTGTGCTTTGTATACAAGTTGTAGTTGATTTTGATGAATCATAGAAATCCACTTGGTTAAACTTAGGCCAAAAAGGAATTTACCAAATGAGAATGAATGAACAGAATGATGAAGAACCAAGCTCCGGCAGAAACCAGGGGTAGGCTGGGCAAAGGAATCGTTTGTGCAGGACATTGCCCTGCTGTGCTGCCATTAAACCCTTGTTGCTCCCGAGGACTGTGGACTCTCCCACAGCAGTGAGTCATTTCCAACAGACCCCGTGCTTTCCTGCTGTTACCCGGAAGTTCTGAGTCGGAGCATCTGACTGGCTGTTCTTTAAGTTTGTGCCTACACTGTAGGTGCCCTGGTGTTGGAAAAGGAAATATTTGATAGCTGATAAATATTTTTTGGTTTCTAGCTCAATGAGGGTCACGGAGGCTGTCAGTAAAGATTGGTCTGTTGATCTGTCGAGTTATGCAGAAGATGACCATCAGTCCACTGAAGCCCAGTTGGTACCAGTTGGGAGCTAATTTCCCACTGGAGCCCATGACTGCTTAATGGGTTATCCACTCATTCAAAAAAAAAAAAAAAAAGACTTGAACCAGCGAACAGTTTCGCTCTGAATGCTTCTTTTATTTTTTTAAAAATGACCTTTTCTGTATTTCTTCCTTTTTGCTACAGCTTATGACCCACTGAGTTCTCTTTGGCTTCATTATCTGAAATGCACGTGTATTTCACAAGTTAGTTCCTTTCCTTCTGTTACCGAATGTTTTTTTTTTTTTTTTTTTTTTTAAAGATTTTATTTATTTATTTGACAGAGAAAGACACAGCGAGAGAGGGAACACAAACGGGGAGTGGGAGAGGGAGAAGCAGACTCCCTGCCGAGCAGGGAGCCCGATGCGGGACTCGATCCCGGGACTCCAGGATCATGACCTGAGCCGAAGGCAGTCGCTTAACCAACTGAGCCACCCAGGCGCCCCCCGAATGTTTTTTTATAGCTATTGCTCTTCTGTGTTAACAAGGTTGGAGGAACTTGGGTTTTGGGAGATGCTGCAGCCCACCCCCGCCCCCCGCACTTTTACCAGAATGACCTCTGGGAGCTCCCTTTCAGTAGCCATCAGACAAATCTGAGTTGGGGTGGTGGTTTGAGCACGTCCTCTAGGACGATGGTAACGGGGGCCCTAAATCGAGCACAGCCCAGCTTCCCACACCTTCGTGCAGTTTCATTCTGCTGGGCAGGTGGCCCTTTGCTGAAAGGGGGCTCTGTCCCATCAAGGAACCTATGGTTTCCAGACTTAAACATCTCTGTTGGAACTTGCTTTGGAAGAGTTGCTTGTGTTGTCACCTTGGAAAGAAAGTTTCTCTGTCCTTTCAGCTGGGGGCGGGGGGCCGGCTGTGAAGCGGGGGGCGCGTGTGCGTTGGCAGTTGAGTTCCACCAATGTTTTCTCAAGCCGAGACTGAGCCCCATTCATCGTCCTGCCCGTGTGTGGCTCCGTCGCCCCCAGACAGAGCCAGCCGGGCAGCCCGAAGTCTGCACTGAGAACTTGATCCCTTCATGCGACGATTAAGTTTTAGTAAGTGAAATAAAAATGCTTCAGCAAAAAAGAAAAGAAAAGAAAAAAGAGCAAGCAAGCAAGTGTGGAACAACGGAACAAGACTTGTTTTATTTAACTATGAAGAGTGTTTGACAACAGCCCCCTTCCCTGCAGGATATGAGAGCTCTCTGTCCACTGCAGCCCTGCCCCAGGCATCTCCCAGCAGAATTAGGCTGGGGCTGGGGGGGTGCGAATGTAAACAGTGGCCCTGAAGGCCTGGAGTCCCCCCCCCGCCCCCCCCCCCGCCTTCTTTCTCCTGTCTCTCCTGCTCGCTTGCCACCTCGCCCCCGCCCCACCTCCCCAGACAGGCACACACAGAACACTAAGCAACTTCAGGTTCAGGCTGGGGGAGAATAAAGGTGCTTTGTGAAGGGAAGCAAAACATTCCTGGGGGAGGTGAGGGGCCTGGGGCATGAATGTGCCCTCAGTCTGGGCCGGTTCTGCACACCACGGCTGCTCCCTCTGCCAGCGCACCCAGGAGGGAGGTGGAGGGAGGAGGGCCCAGCCCCCAGCCAGGAAGCTCTGGGCGTGGGCAGGGCTTGTGGGAATGATTTCATTGGAAAGGCCTGCGATATTTTTTCCCCTCCCGTGTGTGGTTCTTGGAGAAAGTTGGAGGTGGTGGTGATTTCAGTCGCCCTGGCCGCCGGGGAGCCGGAGCCGAGAGCAGAGGCACCGGCCGAGCTTGCGGGGCCGTCGGGCCCAGGCCCTTCTGGCAGGCCTGGGGCCGGCTCTCTGCCTCCACAGCCCTGGCCCACCTTGCCCTGCACGCATCTTCCTCCCCCTCGCTCCGCCCTCTCCAAAACCTGTCAGGGCCCTCCGTGTGGGGGGCTCTTTTTCGGTTTCTCTTTTTGGAGAAAAACTTCTGGGAGGAGGGGATGTCACCTCAGGCCCCACTGTAGCCTGTGTACCAAGTGCTCAAATATGAAAACGAGTCCTTGGCATTTTTATTTTTATCGATCGACTTATTTTTAACCGGCGGCTTTTTTTAACCTCTGTGTTCTGCTGTGTTTCTTGTGTTTAGTCTTCAAGTACTTCGACTGACCATGACCCACTGGGCCCCCTCCCTCCTGGCTGGGGTAAGTACCGAGTTCTTCCGTGTACTCAGCCGTCTGTCAGCTGATGCCCCACTGTGCTCTGTTGTCTTTTCCTGAGCGGCTTCCTCACTCCCAGCCCTCAGCTGCCCATTTCGCTTCTCGCCAGCACGCTCCGTGGGGAGGCCCAGCCTGAGCAGTTACAGACGTTGGAGCTGGAAGGTTGGGAAGGCAGTTGAGTTCCCCTGCACCCCTGGAGCATTCACCCGCCATGGCTGAAGGAGTGTGACCCTGCGGACAGAGCCCTTGGGCGGCCATGGGACTGTTGGGTTTTGGTCCTGACCTTGAACTGTCTACCCACCCATCCGACCTGTCATTGACTAAGACATTCTGGCGCCGGCTTACTCGCTGGTGCATTGGTTTCAGGTCTGTGGCTGTGTGATTGGGAGGAGCCACCCCACCAAAACTTTCTTTGCAGCTGAGATGTTGGAGGACTTCAGCCTAATTTTGTCTAAAGAAAGCCACCCTTTTTCTTTGTGACACAGTTGTGAAAGAGGCCAGAGGGAAGCAGTTGAGAGAGTTGAGTGCTGGGTGGCAACTCAGTGAAAGTGCATCGTTGCTGGTTAATAGTACCATGCTGGATTCTCCTCATCAACTGGAGAATTTTAGCTCCGGTGTGTGATTTGCCAATAGTGAGTTAGAAGGAGGGACATGTATGACTTGGGAGAAATTATGGGCTTTGTGGCTATTTTGGGTAGGAGTGATGATGCACAAAGGGGTCATGAGAGATGGTGAGACTCAGTGCATTCTGCAGCTCTGAGCCAGTACAGAAAGAGTCCCTGGGGGTGGAAGAGGGCAGTTTTTTGCAAGAATCAGCAGGTGTCGGATTTAATGTATTGTTTGGGCCGGTGGAGGACAGTAGATGCTAATTTGGTGGTGTGCACATGTGATATAAAATTGGGCAGGGGCACGCTCCCCAGTAAAGATGGAGAAGCGGACGATGATAGGATAAGCATGAACTGGAAAAGTATGGCTTTTCAGCTGGAACCCCCTGGTACAGACACACTACTCCCTGGTAGTAATTTACCAGGTTGCATCACCCCCCTCCTTGGGCCCACAGGGTGTCACTTAGTGCATTACCACTGCATTCCAGAGCCCTGGAAGGACCTTGTAGACCTTCTAGGGGGACATATTGGTTAGTGGGGCATCCAGACAGTTCTTGATTTTCAGCTAGGGAATCCCTTACGCACACAGATCATCCACCTGGCTCTTTGAACTGATGAAAGGTCCCTGGTATCTCAGAGATCAGCAGCCAGTCCAGTCTGAGGAGTCGAACACAGGATCCCAGGCGAGGCAGGGGAGAACGCTTCAGATTAAGCAAGAATCCGTGGTGTTGTTTGGCAGCCAATAGACGCTGTGACCTGGAGCCAGGGACCCAGAGTTGCTCGTGGATCTATAGCGTCAAATGATTGATTTCTGTGCAGGTTCTGTTACATGATGGTCACCAAGTAAGAGCAGCTTTAGCGCCTCGAAAAGAGCTCCCAGAAGCCAAGTGTGGAATGTCTGAGATGGGAAGAGGAGCCATGGCAAAGTCAGCGGTGTTTACATACGACCAGGAAAACACACAAGCTTATATTCGTATGAAACTGAGAAGAAAGAACATCCGGCCGAGGGCCAGGGAACCTCCCTAAGCAGATCCTTTGGGCTCTGTGTTGGCTTTTTCAGGGCTGGGACAGGGCCACCTTCCCAAGGAGAGTTCAGCGAACAGGAAGAGCAGCAGAACCGAGTGAGAATTGCATTTAGTAGGAGCCCGCGATCAAATCTACTGGGCTCTCCTGCTCACCGTCCTAGGTCCCTTTCTGCTCCTCCAGGAGAGACCCCACGGTTCTCCCTACACCCAGGGCTCAGGACACCTTGGGTTTAGATCCATATCTCTTCAGCTGCCTTGACCCTGCACATGTGACTAAACGCTTCCAAATCTGCTTCTTCCCAAAGGAGGCAAGCTCACTTCAGGACTTTCTGAGCCCTCAGACTATGAAATTGTATGCAGTGAGGCAGTTCCAGTAGCCCCCACCTCCGCCCACAGCAGCGAGTGCATAGCCCCCAGGCCGGCTGGACCGATCTCCTGGCCTGTTGATTAGCATTGGCTTTGATTGACCCTTGGCAGAGCAGACACAGAGGATCTAGTTCAAAACAGAAGCTTCTGGGATGGGAACAGCTTCTCCTTTTCCTCAGAACCTTCTTGGGAAGCCTGCCTTCTGTGGGACAGTCCCATAAACTGAGCTGAGGTGACCGTGGCTCTGTCATAATTTTGGGCATCTTCTTTCTTTCCTTTTGTCTGTGCTTTAAAAATTTCTGTCAAGTAACGGATACCACGTAAGGCAGAGAGTCCAAGACCCTGGGTTTTTCCTGAGAACGTTGCAACCTGATGCTTGAGGGGAGAGGAGTGGGCTCCTCGGTTCTGTGCCTTTTTTAGCTTTTGGTTTCCCCCTCACTTCTGGAACTAATTATTTTTATTTCTTTAATTTCGCCCTTTCATTGTAAAAGAGGGAGGGCCATTTGCAGCATTTGTTTGGGGGACAGAAACAGATTTGAAGGCTCAAGAACTTCCTGGGAAAGCTGACCTCACTTGGGTTCGCAGCCTGTCATCCACTTGGACCTGATGGGGCACCCCTCTCAACACCTCTCAAAGCCCGGAATCACCAGCTAGAGTTGGGTCTGCCCAGACTCCCACCCGTGAGCACCCAAGCCCCAAGAGAGGGGAGAGAGTAAGGATTGTCCAGAGGACAGGGGCAGTATGTCTGAGCACCCCCAAACACTGCCGTGGCTCGAAGCACACACTTAGGTGTAGGAACAAGTGGGCATTGTAAGTGCCCGCAGCCCTAGGCATTTATAATGCACACGTGCGGTGTAGCAGTTTTGCTGAGATGTGAGAGTTTTAGAACAAAGCTTTGCCTTTATGCAGGGGGAAAGAGATAAGGTGGACGGTAGATAGGCCCTGTGGTACAGAGCGCTGATCAAAAGGATATGAAGGAAAATGCAGCCGCCCCCCCCCACCCCCCCCAGTGACCCGGTTTGGATGGAGCAGTGGCAGGACCAGAGACCAGCCCATGAGGGACTGGGGTGGGGACCGGGGTTGAGGGGAGCCTGGCCGTGCCTCCACTTTGCACACAGCTGGATGCAATTAGGCCTCTGGTTTCAGCTGGGCTGCTCCCCTTCCCTGTTGCCACACCGCCCCCTTCCCTCCAACGAATCAACCAACCAAAGACAGTGCTGGATCTTGAGTTGGAAATGTGTTTATCCTTCCCCCACTCCCCAATAGGGAAAGATTCTCTTTGTCCTCTTTACAGTGAGAGATGTGAGTGAGCGAGGCTTTCAGCGGTTAAACTTTTCTAACAGGTGGGGAATGGGAGCAGAAATTCGGACCGGTGCTCCGGAGAGGGGAGTGGACGTGGGCTCCAGATGTTTCAAGCTGATTGTCCTCTTTTCTTTCTTCTCCCATGGCAGAGAAGAGACAGGACAATGGACGGGTGTATTACGTGAACCATAACACACGCACTACCCAGTGGGAGGACCCTCGGACCCAGGGGTAAGGACTTGGGCCGGGTTGGCCCCGTGTAGCTCCAGTGTTGGCCAAGTGCCCTGACCTGCGTTGGTCCTCTCTGGTCAATATTCTGGGATCTTTAGCTACACACCAGTACCCCAAGACTCTTACCATATAGTGTCTGCCTAATGAGCCTTGAACGTGGCTTCTTAAATTGACCTTCCTGATGGATAGAGAGTGGCCCGACTGGCGGGTATCGCTGGTCTCTGCCACTTGTGCAGGCTGCTAATAGTGTGATTTCAAGAGGTTTGAAGGAACCTCTGCACCCCCACCCTCCCGAAGCTAGTCTAGGATAGCGGCGTGTGGAGTCTCACGATTGCTGGTTGGCCACTCAGGCCACGGCCATCTACCCAGAGCTGGTACATGACCTCTCTCTGCTCCAGAACTGTCCTCATGACTTGGGTGGTACCAGGTGTCTTTCCTCAAGGGCCACCCTCAAGGGCTGTGCGGAGCCCGGGTAAAAGCAGAGAGAAAGCAGCAGTTGGGGAACCCCAGCCTCCTAAGCATTGAGGCCCAGAAGGAGAGCTTGGCTCATAACTCCTCTCTTCCTGTGTTTCCAGGATGATCCAGGAACCAGCTTTGCCCCCGGGGTGGGAGATGAAGTACACCAGTGAAGGGGTACGCTATTTTGTGGACCACAATACACGCACCACCACCTTTAAGGATCCTCGCCCAGGGTTTGAGTCTGGGTAAGGACTTCCCACAGGCCACCTTAGTATCTGTTCGCAAGGTCCGGGTTTATCCTTGTCCTTCTCCTTTTACTGCCCTCTGGTGGCTAATTTTGGGGTCACAGTAGAGGGGATGGCAGGAGGATCTGGAGGAGTGGGGAGGGGGGCTGTCCTCTTTATTCGGAATAACACTAGTGGTCTTTCTCTAAAAGCAAGAGGTCTGGCTTTATTTCTGGTTTTTGTTTTTACTTCTCAAATCTGTCTACAGAAATGCCAGTTATTTCCTTTCTTTTATGCCCACCTTTCTAGTCTTTAACATAACATCAGCTTTCCTCAGGGCTAACTTTTGCTAATTTTTGAGAAATCACGTGGGTTCTAGAACATCTTTGCTCTCCCCAGGACGAAGCAAGGTTCCCCTGGTGCCTACGACCGAAGTTTTCGGTGGAAGTATCACCAGTTCCGTTTCCTCTGCCACGTGAGTGCTGGGACCGGACCTCCCCCAGACACTGGGGTTGACCGAGTTACTTTGGCATGATTTCCCAGTCTCGCAGAGGTGTTGAGATGCCTGCGTCCCAGGTGTGGGCCGGTTACTTGTCCTGCCCTGAGCATTGTCAGACATCGTCTTCCGACAACCAGCTCCCATTTCTGGGGTACCAGGCTCTCCGCCACTTGCCCAGGGAGACGGGGAAGCCTGTTTGTACAGACAGGAGACCCGACTGAATAGTGACCACTGAGGTCCTGATTCGGGGTTGGTTTTCTTTTTTTCCTTTTTTTTCTTTTTCAGTCAAATGCCCTCCCCAGCCATGTGAAGATCAGTGTTTCCAGGCAGACGCTTTTCGAGGATTCTTTCCAACAGGTTAGAGAATAATCATGGTGTCTAAGACCCAGCGAGCAGAAGGCTCCCTCACACCACCCCATCTTCGATCATGTGGCCTGTTAGCCCCACATGGTAGAGTTTCCAGGGTGTGGGCCTTGGTGACAAGTGTCTGCGGAAGAGCAGGACTTAGAATTCCCTGCCCCCTGCCCCCGGTCCACCATGGAAGCGGGGAGTGGCAGGCTGGCCACGATGCTCTGTCTCCCCAGATCATGAACATGAAGCCCTATGACCTGCGCCGCCGACTCTACATCATCATGCGGGGTGAGGAGGGCCTGGACTACGGGGGCATCGCCAGGTGAGCTGCCCCCCGTCTCCCCCGGCTCTAGTGCTCGCGGCCAGAAAGCTGCCTCCCCCTTGCTCAGATCGGTTCCCAAAACTCTGAGGCACCTTCAGGAGTCGGCATGGGTGGGGCCAGTCCACGTCCTGGGGTCCCCTTGTGGGCTGGGCATTAACCCTTGAGTTACTGGTCTGTGGAGAGGCTGGGCGCTTCACAGGGACGGTGGTGTGTGATTTCTGTACCTGAACCAGTCTGGCTGCACCAGTGGGCAGTGGTTAAATATTGGTGTCCTATGGTTTCCGTTCGAAATCGACCCTGGGCTTCTGTTCTTGAGGCAGCTGGGCCAGGTTGAATCTGGTGTGTTGGTGTGTGCGTGCCACATGCAAGTTGGGTCACCATCCAGAGGACCTTGATCAGCACTCACTACACATCACGTGCATAGGGTCAATAAAGTTAAAATGGCTGATGTACCCATAAAAAGAGCCCAAAAGCATTGTCTTGCCCTCACCCCAGCCTACCTGCAAAAGTTAACAGTCTCTTTGACAAAACGTTGCCTTGGATCATGGGGCTGAAGTCCCCTGGCAGGGAGAAGGAGCACCTTGGCCTGCGGTGACTGCTCAGCTCACTGACCTCTCATGGTGTGGGGACATCTCTCTTGGTGTTGGGTTCACTTATTTCTGGTCCTCTGTTTGCTGGTGGCCCTGCCCTCCTTGTTGGCCCCTGTGGATCAATTGCTCTTTTTCTGTGGTGACCATGGTGACCTTCTCTCCAGGCTCTGCTTGGTGGTGTGGCTCCCACCCCGTGTGTGTCTGTCTCTCTGTGTCCTGCCAGTGGTTTTACCCTATGGTAGGTTACGTCATGCTGTTCTACCACAGGGTAGAACCACGGACAGGATACCGAGGCACCCTCTGCATCGAAGGACTCCTCGTCTGCCCGGCCACGAGCAGCCAGGGACTGGCCCCCTTGGGATGTCCCCCTGCTGGTTTAGCTCAAGCCTGAAAGGACCCTGAATTCTGGCTCGAGGCTTGTACCTAGGCCACAAAGAGATGCCAGGGCATGGGTGTTGGTTCAGACAAATGCATGGAAGTGTGGGAAAGGGTATGGTGATGGGGTCTAGGGTGAGGGGAGGGCAAAGAGCAAGGGAAATGAGATACCTTTTGTATAGCTAATGGGAGTGAGGTTTGTAATCTAGAGGCAGCACGGATTACAGAGTTTTCATGCATCAGGACCTAGGAACATGTTACTGTGTATTCATTTCATGCTGCCTACTCAGGGTGGAAACGGGGTGGGGGGGGGAGCTGTTTCCTACAGCACCTTTGCAAGATTTAGAAAAGATGCTCTTTCTCAAGACACTTCCATGTTGGGAAATGGTCATGATATTTTGGTTTTATAAGAAAAAAACCAGGTTGACTGCTGTATGCAGGAAAATTGTAATAAACGTGCAAATCTATGATATTTTAACATAGTGCTCTTGTACAATGCACAGCCTACACAACTGTGCATGGTGGCCTCGGGGTACCAAAAGCTCCTTTGCCATCAGCCACACTGGATAACGGATGTAAAGTCCTGGAATGCATCACCTGGGAGCCCAGACACATGCACGAGGCTTTCCTGAGCACTGTCTACAAGTGCAGTTGTCCTGGTTCACCCTTGCTCACTGACCTGCTGTTAATACAGGTTATACCAGGTGTTCATCCCAGTGGAGCTCGACTCCCAGGGACCCGTGTCTCCAAACTAGCCAAAACAGGACAGCAGAAGAGAGTCACATCTACAGTGCAGTTGTGCAGGAAGGGATCCATTACTCTTGTTTTTCTTTGTCTTCTCTCATAGGGAGTGGTTTTTCCTCCTGTCCCATGAGGTGCTCAACCCCATGTATTGTTTATTTGAATATGCCGGGAAGAACAATTACTGCCTGCAGATCAACCCTGCCTCCTCCATCAACCCTGACCACCTCACCTACTTCCGCTTTATTGGCCGATTCATCGCTATGGTAAGATGCACGGCTGTGAGATCTCTAGAGAGGGCGGCAGCCAAGGAGGCCGGATACACCGACAGCGACCTGCAGTGGATGCCCTGTCTCTGAGCCCCACGCTTCTCCTCACACAGCACCTAACAAGAAATGCAAAAAGCTGGAGAGAGTTCTGGAGATAGTTCAGAGCTCCCTCAGTGGCACCCCCAGGGGCTTTGAGAGAGTTTTCTTGTGTTGATTTGTGTAGGATCAACAATGGCTGATGTACCCATAAAAAGAGCCTAAAAGCATTGTCTTGCCCTCACCCCAGCCTACCTGCAAAAGTTAACAGTCTCTTTGACAAAACGTTGCCTTGGATCATGGGGCTGTTGAGTGATAGCCCAGGGTTTCTGGGCCATGGACATCACTTAACTTTCAGCGTCCACCCTGTCGAGGATGTTGGCATGGCAAACACTGCCCGCTTGCTGTCTTTCTTGCAGGGGGGAGGGAAGATGCGGGGTGGGGTACCACCGTCTGTCATAACCCTCGGGTGAGAGTGTTAGGGAATGTCTGCCTGAGACACTCGGGCCTTCTGGAAGGGGATTTGGAATCAACACTAGCTTAGAACAGAGCCTGGTAGACCAGCTGGTCAGGATGTAGGAGGCATCGTCATCAGGGAAAGGGGAGTCACGGTACTGTATTTATCTAGAAATAGGAACACAGTATGAATAGAGGAGGGCATCATGTCACGTGCATCCTTTCGAGTGTCTCCTGAGGGTAGAGAACCAGGGTTGAGAAAGGGGAGCCCATAGTAGCCACAGTCCTTCTGCCATATTTGGTAGTTTGTTTCATTGCTAATTTTCCTTTGCTTCCTCCTGACTTCCTGAATGCTCTGCCCGCGAGAACCCAAGAGCCATGACTAAATATGTGCCTTCCCCTGTCTGGAAGTTCTTGGCCAAGGTGCTGGGCTCAGGAAGTGGGCACATTCTTCCCAGGTCTAGAGACCCGCCTGGCCCAGCAGCCGACAGGACAGACCAGTAAAACCCTAGACTATTACTCACCACTGGCCCGCCAGCTCCCGCCGTTGACAGCGTCTGCATTATTTTTGGCTGCCTCTGCTGCCCAGCTCTGAGCGTCACTGACTCACTCGTCAGGGCTGCCACCTGGGCTTGTGCTGTCCGTAAGCGTGGGGCAGATCTCTGCTAGAGCAGGGAGCTGGCGGGCAAGCGTGCTGGGCAGGCAGTGCGTTCCTAAGTAGGCCAGCTCTGCCTGCCCCTGTGGTCTGCAGCTGTGGTGAGACACTGTCCCAAGGTCACAGTTGCTCTTGGGGAGAAAGGGTAGGTGGCAGTAGTTGGGCTTTGGTGTGGAGCATCCAAGAGCCTGCCTCGGGCAGTGTCCTAAGAAGACCAAAACCCTTGGCCTTGTCTCTTCTTCCTCAGGCTCTGTACCATGGAAAGTTCATTGACACAGGCTTCACCCTCCCTTTCTATAAGCGGATGCTCAACAAGAGACCAACCCTGAAGGACCTGGAATCTATCGACCCCGAATTCTACAACTCTATTGTCTGGATCAAGTGAGTCCTCTCCTTTGTGCTGTGCTGGGAGGAGAGGGATCTCCAACACAACTGTGCATGGTGGCCTTGGGGTACCAAAGTTGGGGAGTAGGCCTTTATTTTCTCTGCCAGAATGGCTCTGAGCCCATAAAGATGGGCTTTATAAGTGCTTGTGGAGGTGCGCAGCTCCTAGGCTTCCCTGTCGGGCAGCTCCAGAATTCTCTCCTGCGGCTGTTCTGGATTTAGGCTGTGAGTCCTAGCATCCCATGAGCACTAAAGTGAGTGACAGAGCAGGATGAGGGGAGACGCTTCTAAGGTAGACCTCTTCCCTCTTGATCTCTCATGCCCCCAGAGAGAACAACCTGGAAGAGTGTGGTCTAGAGCTGTACTTCATCCAGGACATGGAGATCCTGGGCAAGGTGACAACCCACGAGCTCAAGGAAGGTGGTGAGAGCATCCGAGTGACAGAGGAGAACAAGGACGAGTACATCATGTGAGTTTTAAGCACTGGGGAGCCGGGGGCGGGGGGAGGGGAGCAGAGCCACCCCTGTCTCTGGGGCACCCTCCACCCAGGCCCCCCGCGCATTTCACCAGGGATCACAGCCTCCCATTTGGCGTCGGGCCCGGGGCCGGCAGCCCACTGGCTCTGGGTGCGCCGAAGCCACCTCTCAGCTGATCGCTCGCTGTGACAGCAGCCTCCTGGCAGGCCCAAGCTGCACCCGAGCAGTGCGTCTCAGCTCCGCTGATGGCTGGTCTTCGGTTTTAGGCTGCTGACCGACTGGCGTTTCACCCGGGGCGTGGAAGAGCAGACCAGAGCCTTCCTGGATGGCTTCAACGAGGTGGCCCCCCTGGAGTGGTTGCGCTACTTTGATGAGAAAGAGCTGGAGGTGAGAGCTGGGGTCGCCGGCACCCGGAGCCTGTGCCTCCGGGGCGGTCGTGCCCTTTGTTGGCAAACTGCGTCTCCAGAGAAACTCACCAGTAGAACCTCACACTCCGTCGGGACCGAGGCAGCAGGGCACATCGTTGTGATTGGGTTTCTCACACTTGTGTTGAGGGCGTCCACATTCAAGACTCGTATCACCCATGTTATTAGCGCTGCCAGCAGAAATCATGAAGATGTTTGGGATGCTTTGATCTCGTGAGCGGGAAGGGGGCTGGCACTGGGCGGCTGACACCTGTCCTCCCTGCAGCTAATGCTTTGCGGCATGCAAGAGATAGACATGAGCGACTGGCAGAAGAACACTATTTACCGACACTACACCAAGAACAGCAAGCAGATCCAGTGGTTCTGGCAGGTAGGTCCTGGGGCCCGTCCCAGCGGGGTTGGGGTAAGGGTCCGGGCAGGGGTATTAGTAGTCAGCCACAGGAAAGAGACCCGATTCGATCTCAGGCTCAAGGACACGTGTTTCATGGTCACCTCCCTCATCTCTGACGCTCCCCTCACTTTGTGAAAGGAGAAGAGAAACCCAGCCTTGGGACGAACAGAGCTGTTGCAGCTGGATTGCGTCCAGGGCTCTTGACAGGACATGTTGGTGGTCAGCCTTGGCGGGCAGGAGGGTGAGCCTGCAGGCAGGAAGGGAAGCTCCCATTGGTTGTGTGGTTTTCCTTCCAGCTGGGGGGGGACGGGACAGCACGTGCTTGTCCCCAGAGAAACTGAATGAGCTCAGAGTCCTGGATATAATGAATTGATTCTTTTATATGTGTAGTCTTGTCCTTGTCATTATGAAGCATAGCATACATGAGAAAGAGTAGGTAAATAAAAATTTCTTTGTGAAGGCAAAATTCCCATCCCATGAAATTCACCGTGTTAAGCATTTTCAGGTATTACGGTTCATTGGCCCTTCACAGTGTGATGCAGTCATGACCACCATCTAATTCCAGAACATTTCATTTCCCCCCACAAAAGAAACCCCATACCCATTAAGCAATCACTCCCATCCTTAGTATATTTTTCAAAGCAGAACTTGGATGGGAAAAGAATACCTGACTCGAGGGGCCCCTGAGACCAGAGATGTCCCATGGGCTGGTGGGACTGGCCTCCAAACACCCTGTCAGAGGGAGCGGCTTTGGGGTTTCCAAGGATGGTGGCTCTGACCCCCGATGCAACCCGGGCTTTGTGTTCTCAGCCCTAAAGAGGGGTTCTGGCTGACAGGAGTCACAGGTTAGAGCAAGGTTCTGGGTCACGTGGGTTGCCCGGCTCTGCTCTGACTGGTGGAGTTCGTTCTAGGTGGTGAAGGAGATGGACAACGAGAAGAGGATCCGACTGCTGCAGTTCGTCACTGGGACTTGCCGCCTGCCTGTTGGCGGATTTGCGGAACTCATCGGTATGTCTTCCCTTGCCCTGCTGGGGCCCTGGGGTGGGCCTGAGGGCTGCTCCCACCCTGCGAGTCAGTGGGCAGGACCTGAGCCATCTGTGGGTGGAGTCAAGGTCCTGCCCACGGAAGGCGTGGTCCTGTGGTCCTGAGGCGTGTTTCTTTTTGGGTAACAGGTAGCAATGGACCACAGAAGTTTTGCATCGACAAGGTTGGCAAGGAAACCTGGCTGCCCAGAAGTCACACGTGGTGAGCCTGCTGGTTTTAGTGGGAGGTGGCCAGAACCTCACAGACCAGATGAATTCCTGAGGGCAGCCCTGTGGGTGGGGCAGCTTCAGGGACTTCGGCAACTTTTGTGTGGCCCTGGGATTGGAGAGGAGGGGCCTCTGATTTTGTGGCGGTTGTGGTGCAGTTCCGTGTCCTCATGGTCTCACCAGCTATTAAATATTCAAACACTTCTGTTCCACTAGACAAAGAGCTGCTTCCCTGTGTGCCCTCTGCCCAGGCCCCCATTTCTCCAGCTGCCCTGCCCTGTTTGCTGACCCTTCTGGGGGGTGGTGGGGGCAGGGACAGGAAGCATGAAGGCCTCACACCGCAGGGCCCTCAAGGACTCTGTTCTGGCATCTGGCCACTTGGTGTTGTGGTCGAGCCACGGTCACGTGAACTCTTTTGACCCCACTGTAGCCAGGCTGGGGCAGGGCCATGGAGCCCTGACCTCCCTCTGCTGACTGTTGTGCTTCCCTCTCTCAACAGTTTCAACCGCCTGGATCTCCCACCGTACAAGAGCTATGAACAGCTGAAAGAGAAGCTGCTGTACGCCATTGAGGAGACTGAAGGCTTCGGACAGGAGTAACTGAGGCTGCCCCCCACCCCCCACCCCCCAGCGCACATGTAGTCATGAGTTCTTCCTGCCCGAGAGGCCAGTGGCCACAGAGCTCCTGGGAACCACCCCCCGCTCCGCCCTCCAGGTGGTGGCCGTGTGTGGGACCACACTGTCATCAGACTGGTAGCAGAGCCTGACCTCAAGAGGTCCTGCCTGTCCCTTCCTTTATCCTACCCACTGGTGGCAGTCTGGAATAAAGCCCCCATGTCACCTTTGGCCCCGTCACCCATTGCAAAGTCTGGAGGCCTGACCCTCTCTGTAAGCTCTTCCTCCTTTTCCCTTAAGACCAGCGCTAGGCGTGCATGAGCGTGCAGGGAAGGGGGCCTTGTGCCGAAGAGCTGCAGCAGAAGCCCTGGTTCTCACGGGCTAGTTAGGCAAGAAGGACACTGGCCGCTCACTCGGGGTAGCTCTTCTGGGCTGAGAAGGCCCAGGGTCTTTGTCAGTAAAAGAGGTTCTGTTTTAAATAGAACTATTCCAGTGATCTGTATAAAATGGAGGTCTGAGGGAGAGGAACTCTTCCCGCGCCCGGAGAGAGCTCTGGGTCAAGGCCCGCCGCTGCCTTTCCCAGCAGGACCCAGCCACTGAGGGTGAGCAGCGAGGCCCATCTCTGCACTCGGTGCGGGACAATTTGTTCTTTCCTGCGAATAAAGGGTTGTACCAGCTGCTTGGGTGTGAGTGGGTTGGAAACAACAAACTTCCTCAGACTTTCTTTTCCCTTTTGTATCAACTTGAAGCATTTTGTGTGTAGGGTTACTTTGTGTTTTGATGTCGGTATGCCGCTGTCACTTTCTGTCAAGGAGCTGGTACACCGGGAGTCCCTGGGACCTGGAGGGACCGGCACCGCTGGTCCAAGAATTTCCCAAACAGCTGCTCCTTTTAGGAACCCCCTTGGCAGTTCTGTGAGCTCAGGCAGGCCTGACCCGGCGGCCCAGCTTCACAGCGGCCTAGTCCCCAAGCCTTGACAGGGAGGGGAGGGTGGTATCCTGGGTGTCACCCAACCTTGCCACCTTTGGTAGAGAACTTCCTTTGCTAGATGTAGTTATTCAGGCTGCCCCAAGTGATGGAGCATGTGGGGGTGGATGACCCTGTCATTCCGTACCAGCCCCTGAGGCTACAGGCAGGTCCATTAGTCTCCTGTTGAGAATGCAGTGTGTCCCAGCCACCCTAGAGCATGTTCATCCTGCCTGGAAGTGAGGCTTTATCTGCACATGCCAAATGATGCACTTGGAGACCAGCAGAAGGGCCTCAAGCTGCCGCACATGGTCTGACTCGGTTTCTGGAGCTCCCGCCAGCCTCCGACATGTGTGGAGATGTGCAAGGCGAACATGCTCCTCTGGGATGCTGGAGGGGTGGTGGTCGTGAGCTCCCTGGTCTAGGCCCCTGGGGCTCTCTCACTGAACACCAGCTGCAGACTAGCTTGAGCTTCCTAGGACCCCAGGCAGGCCCACTGACCAGTCACAGGGCCTTCTTAGGACTGGCTCACATCCCCAGATCCTTTCTTATTCCCCACCACCTCCCCCCTCGCCGCCCAGGAGGGACAGCCGTGTCTGCTCTGTTGCGTGTGCTGATTTGAGTGTCTCAGCTCACCGGAGCTCAGCCTTTTTTCTTTCCTTGAGTCATTTGCTGTGCTTCCCTGCAGTGTCCCTCTCTCCTGGGGGGGTTGGGGTGCAAGCTGATGTGTGGGGTTTGGAAGCCTGAGACTCTTAGGTATTCAGAGTGTCTTCATGTGTGTGCGTGTGTGTACATACATGTATATAACTGAGGTGTTGTGTAGAATGCCCTTCGGTAGCTCTGGGTTGGTCAACAGATGGTTTTGTAATGCCTTCCCCCTTGCCTTGGTATTGCCAGTTTCTCGTGCAATAAACAAATCAGCAGCTGTGGGTGGTGTTGGTGTGGATGTCTACAAAATCGCTGTGCTCTGGACGAGAGGCCTCTGGGCCCCGTAGACCCTCCAGGCCCAGATAGGGGTGGAAGTTTCGTGACCTTGCTGGTTTTTCCTAAAATGTGTGTGTTATTAACCGAGACAGTCACACTTATGGGTGGCTGAGTCCTTGTGCAGGGGTCACGGGGGCAGCCCTCGGTCAGGGTTGGACGCCCCCATCCTCCCCCTGCCAGGCCACGGTTTCTGTGAACAGTTGTTGTGGGGCCAGAACATGAACAGCTGTGGCTGCAGGTCGGGTGGGGTTTTGGAAACCAGCTCCTGGGGACAGTGTCTGGGCAGTTGTTCATTCGAGAAGCATTTACTGAGTCCCACAATGACAGAGAGATGCCATGATCTTGAGCTAATGGTCATACGAGGTCTTGCCCCCCACTTTTCTGAACTCTTAAGGATTCAGATGGGACAGATCACCATGCTGTTGGGTCGTAAGGCATTTGACATGGAAATGACGTTGATCAAGCCTTGCCCTTCTCAAGGGAGGCAGAGATGTTCAGAGTGGTTCCTACCTGGAGTTTATTCTGCGAATTCACTGCGCCCCTCCCAAGCCTTTTTTCACTTGACAGAGCAATGCTGTGCTTTGAGAAAATGATTGAAAAAAGTCTACACATTATGCAGAGATCCCATAACAAATTCAAGTAAGACATGCTCAGATGGAAACTGTTCTCCACAGTCTTTTTTTTTTTTTTAATTTTATTTATTTATTTGACAGAGACACAGCGAGAGAGGGAACACAAGCAGGGGGAGTGGGAGAGGGAGAAGCAGGCTTCCCAGCGAGCAGGGAGCCCAATATGGGGCTCGATCCCAGGACCCTGGGATCATGACTTGAGCTGAAGGCAGATGCTTAACGACTGAGCCACCCAGGCGCCCCTCTCCCCAGTTTTACCTCAGAAATATACTGCTGTTAAGTTTGCTGAGCCCTTCCGTACTACAAAGTGTGCATATGCAGATCATATATACATATCATTTTTAGATATACCCCAAAATGGGATCTTACCTATGTTAACTCACTTGTCTCATTCAACAAGGTATTAAGGAAACCTTTCCATTTTCCTCAACATAGGTCTAAATGATTCTTTACTGCATGATATTCCCTAGTATGGTTCCTGTAATACGCCCATCTCCATCCTAAGGGACATTACGGTTGCATCCAACCGTTTGCTCTTGGCTGCAGACATTCACCGAATGTCCTTGGGCGGGTCTTGCGCAGCGGTGCTGCTCTTCCAGGGTGTGGGAGGCAGTCCTGGAAGTTGGATGGTTGATGACTTACCTTTATTTTTACTTAAAAATTTTAAAAAGTTTTAAAATTCAAAGATACAAAGGGTCTGCAGTGAAAGGCTACCACCACCCCCCCCTTTATTCTTGTTCCTTGTTCCTAGGCTCTGATCACCTGCTAGAGGCTATGATTGTTAGTTTCTTTTGTATCCTTCCAGATAGAACTTTAAATGTCCAATAGAGTTTAACCCCATGGCTCTCAAAAAGGTTTCTGTGTTCCTAGCCTTAGCAATGGATAGAGTCTCTTGTCACCCCACTTTGAGAACTGCATCTGAGCTCCCCTGGCTGCCCTTCCAGCACTCCATCTGCATTCCCTCCCGTGACTTTGGCTAGCTGTCCTTTTACTTCTACATGATCAAATTCTTTTTTTCTTTTAACATTGTACTGTGTAATCACAAGGAAATCATCTGTACTTTTTCTAAAGGTTTATTTAAAAAGCTGAAAGCAACAGAAAGCATCTATATTATATGATTATATAAATAAATATTGTTTGCTCCAGAATTAATAGTATAATATAATACAACTGTTTCTTCCTCATCTAGTCTTTCACCCTGGGGGCTTCTAAGTACCTCTCTTTGCTTTTCTTATATCCTCATTTTCTTCTCCTTATTCTGAAGTGTTTCAGGTAGAACTAGGCAGGCAGAGAGGCCCCCCTACCTCTACATGCTATAATAAGTTCCTGATGTAATTAGCCAAAGCTGTAAGGTTATTTTGGAAGTAAAGAGCTGATAGGACTTCCTTTGTTGCCCCAGATCTCCATTGGGTCTCCCATGTGTCAGTGAGACTTTACATAAGGTGGGACCTCCCTGGATCTGGAGTCTCAGTTCTTGCTACCCTACTGGCATTCTATATTGGGGCTCACATCACCCTTCTAGAAAAACCCTAAAGATCTCTGTGTCTCTGTTTAGAGGTGTGCTTGCAGATAGCAAGCTCTCCTGGTTCTTCAGCCGGCCTTGGCATCAACAAGGCCCCAGCTCCATCCAAAGAAAATGGAGTGCGTGCCCAAAGTTCTTACCCCAGCTCGTTTCCCTATGATCTAATCTAAGTTGTTGTTGTTTTGTTTTGTTTTTTAAATTTTATTTATTTATTTGACAGAGACAGACAGGGAACACAAGCAGGGGGAGCGAGGGAGAGGGAGAAGCAGGCTCCCCGCTGAGCAGGGAGCCCGATGTGGGGCTCGATCCCAGGACTCTGGGATCATGACCTGAGCCGAAGGCAGATGCTTAACAACTGAGCCACCCAGCTGCCCCTGAATCTAAGTTTTTAATATCCTCTTACTTATCAGGTCCCTCTGATTCTGAGGTTGATTGAAGTGCCACAGTCCAGCTCACTTTTCTATAGCCCATGCTTTATGAGTCAAGCTTCAACAGACTCAGATCGGAGCATGTGACTTCTTCGGCGCACTTTCGTCCATACCATTTGGACATCATGGATTCAGGGTCTGAATCTGATTCAGTTGGTCCCAGTGACAGTAATCATTTTCTTATTGATGCCTGTCAGTTTTGGCCCCTTCAATTTGCCTCTCTTGTCGCTCTCTTGGATGTCTTTCATGGTCTCTATGATAATCTATTCCCAACTTCAGTTCTGTTGCCCCAAACACAGAATCAACTCTTCTCCGTTCTTTTTGGAGTAATGTTAGAAACCAAAATGCGTTCTGTCAAGATGGTACAATGAGTTCACAACTTGGCCAACCTCTCCATTCCAAACATATAATAAAGACACGTAACATATAAAAAAGAGAAAGCCAAAAAGTCTTGTTCAAAAACAAGAGGAAGATTTCCGAGGGTCAGAGTAGAACAAAATGCAAAACGTTGAACAAGCTCGCAAGTGTGTGGCACCCAGAGCCTGTCGGTGGTGCCTGGGAGCGCACCTGCTGGGCGTCAGCGCTCTAAGTAAGCTCCAGTCTAGACAAGGCCTGGGCACCGGCCCACTGCTCCCTCCCGTTTCATGAAAAGCAGGCCAACCAGCCAACTGCAGCAAAACCAGACTGCCGCCATGCTCCTGGCCATGGCTTTGAGAAAGATGGAGGTGGCAACTCATCAAGACAAACCATCGCGGGATCCAGCCTGGATCTGTGATATTCCTGGGTAAACCCCCCCCCCCCCCCGCCCCAGGCCAGGGCCCAAACTGCCACTCAAAAGATAAGGCTGTTGAATGGGTGCCCAGCAGGACAGGAGGAGACAGCTGTAACACACACGAAGGGAGAGCACAACCCCTTCCCTAAGCTCTGTGGCTCTCCGTATTTCAGATGACACTCCTGGGTGGTCTCCTGCCTGCTAGTCTTTGCTGTGAGAGGACTCATGGCAGGTGGACCTTTTCACTGGGGCTATAAACATCACTGCTCACGTGTCTTTTCTCTGGGGTGATCGTTTTCTCTGGAGAGGAATGCTCTGTTCTCTGCCTGGGGGGAAGGATATACCTGAGCCGGCATACACTTGCCTGTAGGCTTGCTGGGGATCAGGAGAAGGAAGGAACCTAGGTTCTCCACAGTCCTGGCCCCTCGCTTGGCTTTTTCTCGCTCTCTTGCCCCTCCCCTCAGCCTGGGCTCCTGTAGCTGGCAGAGGGGACATAGCCAGGCTCTGTGGCTGGGGATGGGGACCTGGGTGTCCCACCCTTCCATGTAGAAACAACTTTCACCTACTGCAGTAGTCCGCTCTCTTCCTGCCCTCCCGCTGCCCCAAGTACTGAGTCTCTCTGGGGACTTGCTCATTTCTCCTCTGCATCTCCCTCTGTGGGGTTTTAGGTTAAAACTTCTGCTTGGCCAGTTATGCTCCTCCACCTGCTTTCTACATTTGAACACTTTGTTGAACATCCTTGTCCAGGCACTGAATCCTCTTATGTTGTCTTTGCCCTTGTGGAGAAAGACTTTTATAAAGCTTTCTTCACTGTCATTTGAGCGGTGAGGCTGGAGAGGTCAAAGAGAGGGTTAATCTGCCATCTCCATTAACTTCCTTTCCCTTAATAGATCTGCCGGGGTTGGGGGTGAGGGGGTGGGCAGAGGAGGGGGCAGCTTGCAGCTGGCAATCTGTGTCTAAGGGTCCCAAAGGGGACCTGACTTTCATCGAATCTGCCACTGTTTATTCCTGTGGCATTAATTCCAACCTCTCTCGGGTCCGAGCCTTTCCCGGCTCACCAGAACTCTCCTAGGAAAACCTCCTTCCACACTTATCTCGGCTGGAGATCCTGCTGCTGGCCACTTCTGCTTTCCTCCTAGAAACTTGTTGAATTCTCTTTTCTACCTTTCACGTGCTCGTTCTCTCTCAAATTGGGCCAAGTGGCCAGGGAACAACGGGAAATCTCTTTTTAATGGAGTCTCTTGGCAGGGAGCAATGATAAATACATGTCAGAATTGAATTTTAGTCATTTGACCATGTTTAAGACCATTAGGCCTTACCTCTCTAAGAGCACTGATTTGGTTCCTAATGCTTGGGGTTTGTTTTGCTTTGTTTTATTTTGCTGTCTCCAAAGATAGTCCTGCTTATAAACAGGAGGAATGTTTTACTTCTGCATTTTCTATTAACATTATCTTCATTCTAAGACATTAATTAAGTGCTGAAATTAAAAAAGGGAACACCCCCTGTAGCCTGTTGTGGATTACTCTGATGAATTCTGTTTCTATCAGTGGAAGGCAGACTTCTTCTTCTTCTTTTTAAAGATTTTATTTATGAGAGAGAGAGAGAGAGCACGAGCCGGGGAAGAGGCAGAGGGAGAAGCAGACTCCCTGCTGAGCAGGGAGCCCAACGCAGGACTCGATCCCAGGATCCCAGGATATGATCTGAGCTGAAGGCAGACGCTTAACCGACTGAACCACCCAGGCATCCCCCAGGAAGGCAGACTTCTTAGGTGCCCCCCCTCACAACCTCTTCCTGGTATTCACATCCTAGTAGGCTAATCCCCTCCACTTGAGTGGTGCTGAGCTAGTGATTTGCTTCTTACCAATAGAACGTGGCCAAGGTGATGGGTGTCACTTTCCTGCTTGAGTTACAAAGGTTTTTGACCTCCTCCTTGCTAGCAGGCTCTCTACTGCCTTCTCGGCTTGTGCACTTTGACAAAGCAAACTTGCATGTTGGAGAGACCCATGTGGCAAGGGACTGAGGGGAGCTTCGTGTCAACAGCCAGCGAGGGACTGAGGCCCTTAGTCCAACAGTCCACAAGGAAATGAGTCCTGCCCACGAGCACATGTGCTTGGAACGTTAAGATGACTGCAGCCCAGCTGACCCCCTGATTGCTGCCTGTGAGCATCCCGGAGCGGAGAACCCAGCCGGGCTGCGCTGGGGCCCCTGACCCGCAGAAACTGTGAGATCATAATGTGTGTTGTTTTAGCTGCTACGTTTTAGGGCAATTTGTTAACACAGCAATAGATAACTCATACACCATCCTAGGTCAGATGGAATGTCCTTGGATTAGCATCTCTTCCATGTTCTGGGCCCTGAATGTGGCCATGATTTTTAGTAAATGAAAGAGCCAGAGCATGGAGATTGCAAAAAAATCACACTAACCAGGAACAAAGACAGAAAGGGACCAGTATTGCTCTTTTCCTTTCCTTGGGGAAAGCAAATACTGGGAAGCGGGAGTCATTTCAGTCCCTGCCCCCAGTCCACAGCCTGACATCAACTGCCCGGGAGCACCAATGGTCTCAGAGGCCTTGGGTCTGGCCCAGCCTGGGACAGTGGCACTCTGCCTTGGGATGTCATTAGTGCTTATCTGGGCCTCCAGCCAAACCCAGTTGGCCAGAGGCCTGTCCAGTCTCTCAAGGACGCTTTTGGGGCTGTTGCCTCTGTAATTACAGGGTGAGCAGCAAGGTAGGTGGTACCATTATCGCAGTAAACCAGCCTGAAGGAGGGCCTCTGCAGCTCTTCGACTCTCACTGAGGTTGGCTCAAGGGGCACGTCTTCCTCCTCCATAGTGGCCTCCCGTGTGAGCATCTGGGCCCTGATGGCAGGCGAGAATTCTACCACTGAACCACCAATGCATCTGGGCCCTGATGGGCCACGGATGTGGAAGCATTGTTTCTTCTGTGAGGGAATTCATTTCACCCTTGAACTTTTGGATTTTATAGTCATGATGGTTTGTTAACTCCTTGTAATTGTTTCACAATGGCTAAAATATAGGGTATGTGGGGTGGGGAGAAGCAGCTCGTACATTGAATTGGACTCTCACCCTGTCCCTGCTCTCCCCAGGGCACACACCCCTGGTGCATCAGCTGTCTGCCATGGGGTCTGGGAAGCCCCTGGATAGGTATTTTTTTTCCAGCTTTATTGATATATAATTAACATAGAATATTGTGTGAGTTTAAGGTATACAAGATGATGATTTGATACAAGTATATATTGCAAAATGATTACCACAGTAAAGTTAGTTAACACATCCATCACCTCACATAACTACCATTTTGTTTTTATTGTTGAGGACATTTAAGTCTTTGTTGTGGTAAGGACATTTAAGATCCACTCTCTTAGCAACTTTTAAGTATAGAATACTCGGAAGTAGTATTAGTAACTATAGTCACCATGCTGTACCCTGGATAAATAGGATAGAGTATACTGTGGGCAAGTGGGATAGGGGAGAAAGGGTCTACTTGAGATAGGACCTTAGGGAAAGCATCTCCAAACAGGTGTTTCAGCCTGGAGACCCGAAAGCTGGGAAGGAGCCAGTCAAGCAAAGAGCCACATCTGGGGTTGGGCCCATTAGGTATAGTGGCCTGATTGGGAGACTAGCATGTTCCAGAAGTGGGTAGAAGGCTGGCGTGGCTGAGCACCGATGGAGGGTAAGCAGGAAGGGGGTGAATGAGGTTGGCGGGTCAGGGTGGGTCTCAACATGTTCCTCCTCTATGTGAAGGCAGGGGGAGGGAGAGACCAAAGAGGCTTCACACTGCGTGCACCGCTCCCATCTCATCATTGTCCAGGCTAACCTGTGGCTGTCTCGAACAGCAAAGTGGATGGGAAGTATTGTTCGTGGTAGGTCAGGAACGAGGAATATGAAATGCGATTTGAGGATTACATAGTATTGTCTTTGCTACATGCGATTAAAAGCTATGAAGTGAATGAAGATAGGCCTTTACAATATTGTTTTGAATTTTATTTGTTTATTTATTTTAGAGAGAGAGCGAGAGAGCATGTGTGAGGGGGGTGGGGGGAGGGGCAGAGGGAGAGGGAGAGGGAGAGAGACAATCTTAAGCAGGCTCCATGCCCAGTGTGGAGCCCGATGCCAGGCTTGATCTCACAACCCTGACATCATGACTTGAGCTAAAGTCAAGAGCAGACGCTTGACTGAGCCACCCAGGCGCCCCAATATTGTTTTGAATTTTAAAAGGGTAGGAAAGAATGAGATCGAAAGGGAAATACCATATATGCAATGTAAAACGCATGCACCTACAAAATTATACTGCATATTCTTCCACGATCCATCCATATCTAAGGACATTTACTAAACACATTTAAGCATCTATCACTTGTGTGTTTGTGTGTGTGAGGGGGGCTAGAACTGTAGTGGAAATCAGGATAAAGGTAAAAACTGTTCAAGTGGGACAGGCCTTAAAAGTGATGATGATGATAGGCGTGAGCTGAGGAGTAAGATCATGCAACCCTCTCCATCTGAGATTCATCCTCTAGCCAAGCTGACTCTGGCGTGAGGATAGAATATGGAAAAGGAAAGTGAGAAAGTACGCAGAAATGGCAGGTAGGCAACCTTAGCCACAGGAAAGGTAGATGAAGGTGGAAGCAGGGGCAGGGAAATGCAGACGGCAGCCATCAGACATGGTCCATGTGGTAGGACCAGCAGGTGGCTGA
Organism: Mirounga angustirostris; assembly: GCF_029215605.1. Taxonomy (NCBI): domain Eukaryota; kingdom Metazoa; phylum Chordata; class Mammalia; order Carnivora; family Phocidae; genus Mirounga; species Mirounga angustirostris. The sequence goes on along the minus strand of NW_026991724.1, from coordinate 16,332,627 downwards.
AAGCAGAGGCTGAAGGTGAGCAGGGTGACCAGTGTGACTCCTATACTCTGGGCGAGTGGGTGACTAGCCAGGATATAGACTAAGAGGAGGAACAAGTTTTGGAATTAGAAGCATCATATAGATTGAGACTTTTAAAAATATATAAGTGATAAGTAAGAGGACACCTTAGAGGAAACTGAGCAAAAGGGGCCCATGAGGGTCCAAGAGAAGCAGGACAAGCACCAGGAGAGAAGTCTTCAAAGGTCAGGTCAAGTGAGGTCATGGCTGACAGGGGTCAACTGGATGGGCAAAGCGGAAGCCATTGGTGACTTTAGTGCAGGTTGTTAATGGCTTGGTGGGGACAAAAGCTGGACTGCGTAAGATTAAAAAAAATGCTTGGAAGATAAAGAAGAGAAGGTAGCAAACACAGATGGCTACTTGCTGAATGAAGTTAACCAGGACAGAGGGGTGTGTGTGTATGTGGAGATGGGAGAGAATTGAGTGTTTATATGCTGAGGGGTAAGAGGTAGGGATAAAGCCAGGGTTGAAAATAAGGAAAGAAGGGATAATAGATGAAGTAAGGACCTTAGTTGGTTATTTTGGTTAAAAGAGTAGCCAAGTTATGTTATTATTGATCAGACTTTAGCTGTAGCATATAGAAAGAGGTTGATATAGGTACTAAGCTGCGAAGGAAGACACTTCGTGGAGTGTAATAGACATGTGTTTGAGAAGAAGTCTTGAGCTGGGAAAGGACTTTTTTTTTTTTTAAGATTTTTTTTATTTTTATTTATTTGAGAGAGAATGAGAGAGCATGAGAGGGAGGAGGGTCAGAGGGAGAAGCAGACTCCCCGCTGAGCAGGGAGCCCGATGCGGGACTCGATTCCGGGACTCCAGGATCATGACCTGAGCCGAAGGCAGTCGCTTAACCAACTGAGCCACCCAGGCGCCCGAGGGAGAGAATTCTTAAGGAGACTCCCTGCTGAGTGCAGAGCCTGACTCAGGACTCAATCCCAGGACCCTGGGATCATGACCTGAGCTGAAGTCGGAAGCTTAACTGACGGAGCCACCCAGGCGCCCCTAGAGCTGGGAAAGGACTTCTTAAAAATGACTCATTGAGTGCTAACCAGGGCAAGAAATGGATAGATTTGTCTATATCAAAATAAAGGTTCTCTCACTTCGATGTATACAGGAACCCCAAGGAGAGCATCTTAAAAACACAGATTCCAAGAGAGTCTCATGAAGTAGGTAAGTTGTACAAATTTTTATTGAAATAAATTATATCTAAAAAGGTCATACTCAAAATTCAATCATATCCGAGTTATGCTACTATATTTTACTGCCGTGCATGTTCTTGAGGTTAGTGTTGTCTATTGTATTTGTATTTAGGAAATACCCTGTAATGCTCTGGTCCTGTGCGTCTCTTCCCAACTAATGCTGGGATCTTGCCATCCAGCCATGGTGGGAGTATTTACACCAGGGGAATTGGCCAAGGCTACAAATCAAACCCCGCCACCCCCTTTCTTTGGAGAACTAGTTGTTTCACATTTACCAGGACACCACTGAATATGGTTTTTGAAGACACCAGGAGTGGTATCAGCAGTGAGGAAAATCAGAGAACGAGCTATCTGAAGGGCAGAGAAGACCATGTATATTCATTGCCCAAGCAGCAGTGTGAGTGGAGAACAGCAAGGGAGGAAGAGTGGCAACCTGACCCAATCTTTTTGCACCCATACACTCTCCACGTTCCTTCAAAATCTTGTCTGGCTGGTTGCAGCCCAAAGGAGAGGTGACGGGAAGCAACTGGGAAAGGTTCCCCATTCTGTGCTGAACGGACATCAAAGGCTTCTCTGGCCAAGAGACAAGACTAGTCAATGGCGCCCTCTAGTGTCAAAGAACAGCTTGGCTCCAAAGGGGAATGCTGAGAAAAAGGTTTCTCTGGATTTATGCCCTGGAAACATTAACTTCCCCGGTCTCCCCTTCCTTTCTTTTCCTCTATTTTCTTTCCCCACTTCCATTTCCCTGCTTTCTGAGTAACGTTCTCCCTACTCCCCCAACAAGAATGTCTGTTATTTTTTGAAAGATCTGAACTCTTTGCTGCTCCCAGGCAAACACCGATGATACTGAGTTGAATAGCCTAGACATGCAAATTAGTACTTGTCTCTATTACATCGAATAATTTGGAATGAATTTGTTTAGGAAAGCTGTAAAAAATCTGCTCTTGTGGGTCACATGAATCAAATGTTTCCTTGCCTTTGAAGCATGCCCCAAACCCTCCCCATTTCTGGGAACAGGGGCAAATGAAATAGTTTTCTTAGTGTTGTAGTGTAAGAACAACCCTGATTTCATTCTTTTAGGAGGGCTGTGTTCAGTCTTTTGTTTGAAGTGAAAGTTCTCGTAGCTGCAGGGTCCTCCAGAAATTGGATTGCCATTCTGAGGTTGCTGTTTCCTCCTGGAAAGGTATACTCTGCATCTAGCACAGTGGAGAAGTAATAGGGTAGCTCCTTAACAGGATTACTTCTCTCTTGTCCCTTTAGTGATTGGTGGGCTGAGCATAATTAAAGAACATTTAATTAGTTGGCCCAAAGTTGTTCCATTCTGATAGTTTCCATCTTTACATGAAGGATAACTTGCAAGTTGAGGGATATTTCGGATGTTTGTTATCACACAAAACCAGTAAGGCACGAATACCATCCTCTGTAATGTGTGTAGCGAGAGCGGCCTGAATTCTTTTAACAAGTCAGTCTGAAGCATTAGCAGTGGAAGTGAGGATAATTTTGCGGCGACAGATACGGGATCCAGACTTTGGGGCAGACTTTTTCCAAGACGTAATTTTTTTTTTTTTTTTTTTAAGATTTTATTTATTTATTTGACAGAGAGAGACACAGCGAGAGAGGGAACATGAGAGGGAACACAAGCAGGGGGAGTGGGAGGAGAAGCAGGCTTCCTGCTGAGCAGGGAGCCTGATGTGGGGCTTGATCCCAGGACCCTGGGATCATGACCTGAGCTGAAGGCAGATGCTTAACGACTGAGCCAGCCAGGTGCCCAATTTTTGGTATTTTCAGAAACAACAGACGTAGTTTAGAGATCTCATCTTGAGACTGCCAGGCTATACAGACACAAGGCTTTATTTCAGGTGAGGGTCATGGGTTATGTAGTGAATTCAGCTGCTATTTGTGTAAGCAAGACTTCATGAATAACCTTATGAGGGTCACTCTCTTATATAGGATGTCAATTTTGCTTTAGAAAATGAGCCTAAGCTACAGTCTACAAACTGTTTTTGCAAGAAATAGAGGATCCTGTTAGAAAGGTGGAATTCAGTTTGGGGCATCTGGTTGGCTCAGTCAGTAGAGCATGTGACTCTTGATCTCAGGGTTGTAGATCGAGCCCCATGTTGGGTGAAGAGATTAAAAATTAAAAAAATCTTTAAAAAAAAGGTAGAAGTCAGTTCTGCCCATTCATGGGTCAAACTATTACATATAACAAGGTCTGGGTATTCCCATGGTTTTAGATTGCTCCACGAACTTTCCAGTTTATGAAATGGTTAAAGTGGGTGGCACTGTGTTGTTACAAGACCCTGGAGAGCTGTTTGAGTACAGATTATACTACTAAAAGTGGACTGGAATCCTGTGTGGTCTCTGGTTGCCCCCTGACCCTTACATAAATGATCCATTCTTTGGGATGACATTCTCATCATTCCTCGCCTAGCCCCAGAAACATCCTGGCTCTTTACTGCCCATTTGCTGGAGCGTTAATGTTCAGGTTCCCTTTCTTACATCAGTATATTTGAAACGTGGTAACCAAATCTCAAAAGCTTCTTCAACACTCCTGTGGTTTTAAATAGATCTCAGATGTTTGACTTGTTTCAAATTTTTTATCCAATTAGATGCAGCAACCCTGATTTTGACTGCTGAAATAGACAAGTAGAAGTTGGTACTCCAGTTTCTCCTTAACCATCCCATTTTAGGTCAGAATCTTCATGAAACTTGAAGTCAGCCCTTACATTGGCATGCCCCTGTTAAGTTGAATAAAAGCTTATTTACACATCATAGTCAACTCCCAATTTCCACTAATTAGCTCTTTGGAATAAAAATTGATGTTTCTGATAAACTTTGAGACATTTGAACACTGTAAAGTGGCTTCTGAGTTTCAACTTAATTTTAGTGCCATTTTATTCTTCAATTTTTGAACATTGATAATCCATATGGTGCATTAGAGAACTCTTAGGTTCTATCTGCTCAAGAGAGGGAATTAATATCTAAGGTACTCCTGTAGGTCAAATGATTACTTACTTGTTCTGAGCCCTGAGCACTTCTTTTGGGGAAACTTTGTTCCATCCTCCGGAACATCCCACTAACCTTGGGGTTTGATGTACCTAGGCCTACTGCCCTGTGTCCCTTATGAAAAACTGCTTTAGGGACTTCACAGATGACAAACCTGAGGCACAAACTACGACCCAGGTCTTCTGGGCTCAGTTGAGAGCTCTTCTCACCATCAGGTTGTTTTTAAAGGAGTGAGACTCTGTTTCATGAAAAATTCCAAGTCTAAATTCTTTAAGGCAGCTTCAACTAAAAACTAAGTCTTGGTTGCTTCTGAAAAGGACTGTCACTCCCAGAATCAAAAACGACTAGAACACAGACTTACAAACCAAGTCATTTAATTGTGTCTTCGAAGGTAAACAATATATGGAGCTGGATCCCAAGCCCTGATAATGCCAGAGCTCCGGGTACAGAGTTCAGAGGGGTCAGAACTCAGGGTGTTCTAAGGCTTACGGAATTCATGCATTCCATTTTGCAATTCTGCAAACTGCCAAAAACCAACCCCAAGAGTCTTCTGAGATGGGGGAAATTCAGCTTCCAGTTTGATAGGTAAAACAGTGAAGAATACCAGTAAGGTTCTGTTTACCTCTCTTCACTTTTCTCACGTGATCTGAAGGCTGAGCTATCGTATCCCCCACGCATGGCAGCCTAAGCTGCCGTTCAGCTGTGAGCTCAGTGCCTCTTTGCACTTTCTTCCCCGCCACAGCGAGGGGGACCCGGGCCAGAGAGCTCTCAGCAGTACAGCTTTTTAACAAGCACTTAAAGTAAAAAGAACCCTCTAGTGGCACACTGAGTTAGTTTATAAGATTTTAATTTACAAATTAAAAAGCTACATGTTTTATTTTTTCTCCTTTTTCTCTTCTTTCTTTCCATCACTCTTTTCCTTATCTTTCTCTTTCTCTTTGTCATCTTTTCTATCCTTTTTGCTCTCTTCTTTTTCCTGCCCTTCTTTCTTCTCTGCATCCCGGTTGGCGATCTTGTTGTTGATGAGGTTGTGCAGGGCGACCACGGAACGGATCAGCGAGGCCAAATACACCACTACCATCTGGTCGTTGGTCTTCAGGTAAAAGGCCTTGACAAACTCCTGGAGGCTGACATCTGGCAGCAGGTTGAAGACGTCCTGTAGCTGGTAGATGATCTGGTGGTTGATGGGCAGCTTGCCCGTGGCCACCTTCTCCAGGTAGCTCCTGATATCCAGAAGCTTGGAGTTCAGTCCCTTTAAACCATGGACCTGGTTTGTGATCCGCTGGGAAAGAGTGCCCACTGTAGTGTCTTTGATGTCTCTGTAATAAGCCACAAGAAGAAAGGGCAGGAAGAAGCATCAGTATACTAATATTATCACACAGGGTCTTACAATCTAGGCAAACACCCAGCTTTGTGGGGAAGGGCAAGTTTTCAAAAGAAAAATGTTACTTCGTAAACTGCCTCAGTTTTGATTTGGAGGCATATATTTTATCTTTCTTATCACAGGACATTTTTCAAAAAGAACTAAAATGAAACCATCTTCACTTAAAAAAAAAAAAAAAAAGCTATCTATTTCGACTCCCTGGTCCTGAAAAGGATGGCATTTTCTCCACCCCCATCTATATGATGTTGTGAGATGCTTCCATCAGTCAGGACTAACTTTTTGAATTGCAGGGAATCTTATTTGAGAAAAACTATGACCCTTTCGAATAAAGTCAGGGTTATAGTATTTTAAAATAAAAACCCATCCTAACGTAGCTTCTCTGCAGACAGCTGGCTACCTTCACTGAAAACAACATACACAGGAAGAAAGCACACCGACATTTCCTTCCCACATGTGTTCCTGTCCCAGTCAACACTGCTGACAAGATGTATTATCCACAGTGATCAACTATAACTCGAGACACTGATCCAAGCCTGGAACCCAGATCTCCCCACTCCTAATAGAGCCTCTTGGGCCACTTATGATTCCGATGCCGTCCTGACGCTCACCGTAACAAGTGCTCGACTCCAACTTCCTCGGCTTCCTCGGCTCCAATTTCACTGGTCACGTGCTCAAATGTTTTTGAGGTTGGAGTTCCATCCTGGGAGAGGAGGCTGAACTATAGTTATTTACTTAAAAACACCCCGGCACATACTCCTTTCACACCTTGATTCCTCTGCTTTCAGTCATATCACCTCATGGGTGCATCACTAGGCTTCCCAAGTGTCGGCAGAAATGGGCGAGGTTTGTTTTGAAAGCTCAGCCTTCTAGACTGACGCTGCAGTGGCCCTGCTCCCCGTCTCGGAGGAAAATCTTGATAATCCCTTAAGCCCACTGTGGGGATGGACACTTGAGAAAGTCTCAATTAGGATGATTTTTAAAGCATATAGTTCTTCCTAGAACAGGCACTATACAGAATACGTGTACTGGAGACAAGTTGATGTCAGATAATCTAACTTTTAACCACCTACTGTCCTTCAGATCAAATGATGCCAGAGCACCAAAACAATGCAGTCAGCATAACCGGCTTTCTGGTGGCCTGAATTAGTCAAAGGGTCCGTTCAGGTATATGGTTCACTGTATCACCTAGTGGCTTCCTGACAGGATTCAGGAGCAATTTTCCTCAGATCTCACGCCAGAAGAGGCTGTACATGGTCTGTAACGGCTGTAAAATGTCCGCAAGGCAGGACAGCATAGCAGTGAGGGCAGACTCTGGAGCCAGACTGCCTGGGTTCCAAGTCTGGCTCTGCCATGCACAAGGGAGCTGAGGGACCTTGGGAAAGTCACTTAACTTATATTAAGCGGTATAAATGTTTGCAGGAATTACTTTTTCCAGGACAGTGTGAATCCTGCAAATGCCATTTTCCTCTTGACTTTGTCTGCTGGAATGGTCAGGACTGCATGGAATGCCTTTTCAGGTGCTCATTTTTCCTCGGCTTCATTTAATATTGTGGCCTTTATCTCTCTTCTGTCCCCTATTTAAAAATCTTGCTTTATTTGTGTGTGTTTGTGTGTGTGTGTGTGTGTGTGTGTAAGAACCTCTGATTCCTTTTTGAAAAAGGCAGGGTAAAATTAACTTAAAAAGCTGTATCAGGGGCTGCCTGGGTGGCTCAGATGGTTAAGCGTCTGCCTTTGGCTCAGGTCATGATCCCGGGGTCCTGGGATCAAGCCCCACATCAGGCTCCTGGCTCAGTGGGGAGCCTGCTTTTCCCCCTCCCTCTGCCACTCCCCCTGCTCATGCTCTATCTCTATGTCTCAAATGAATAAATAAAATCTTAAAAAACAAAAACAAACAACTGTATCAGACTAAGGATGAAAGACTTACTGCAACAAGGAAATAAATTTTAATCTAAGTTCCCTGGTGGCAAGGCGGAAAGAAAAACAAGAGGACAGAGCTCAGTGCAAGAGACACTTGCAGGGAGTTAACCTAAAATCTTTTCCCTGATTTAAAAACTGAATATAAGGATAAAGTCTACATATCTAAATCCAAAGGCAGACTTTATCCTCAGACTTTTGATTCTGGAAATTCAAGATTGAGCTCAAGTGCAAAATTTTATGCTCACAACAAAACATATATTTTCACATCAAATGCTACCCTAGAATCAGTTTAGTTTTCCTGGAACTAGAGAAAAGCTATATTCTGGAACCTCTTTGTGTCTATACCCAAAGCACACGGCAGGTATTGGATGCTGTGGAGCTGAGTATTCAGGTGTCAAATCACACAGATGGGTCTTGCCATCTGGCTCCAGGCAGCTCTGACTCACTCTATTTGAAAACCTGTGTCTCGTCTACAGGGAATGAAAATCTTCAAGGAGAAAGGAATGCTGGCACAGAGGAGCCGAATGGTGGAAACTGCATTAGATTAAGACTAAGCTCACCAGGCTCTGCGTTTACTGTGTTGTGAACATCTCTGGGCAATCATAAGATAATTTTGAGCCTCAATTTCATGTGTAAAAGAGGATTTTAGATTTCTGTGGCCCTTTTTTTTAAAATTTGGGGATTCAAAAACTCAAGGGGGAAAGAAACAGTATGAAACTGTTGACAAAAATCAACAACCTATGCTTTGTTAACAGATAAAAGATTTGTTGACTTAAAAACAACACAAAATCCAGATTGTCCAATAAACAGCGAATCTAATCTCCTTGGCTCACAGCATGAGGACTTACATCATGGACCTCTTCCACTGAAATATATGCTTCTGTGGGCAGTCCCAGGTCCTTTGGCTTCACATCAATGATGACCAGTACCTGGCAGAAAAACACACCTTAGCAAACCACCTCATACCAAGCACATAAGGAACAATCATAGCCATTCTACTGATGATGATTACTGAAGCTATTTCATTCATTCAACCAGAAAAGACTTGGAATTTTCAGCAAAAATGAGTCTACATTTCATATGATCCCACCATGTGCTCTGCTCTTTACTCCCATCCATCAACAAGCTGAGAGGTAGTATAGTGTGGTTATCAAGCATGAGGAAGCCAGAATCAAGACAGCCAGTGGTTTGATCCTGGTCCCCACATGTATGAGACCTTACTAACAATTCTGAACCTCAGTTTTCTTGTTGTAAGGAGGAGAACCACCCCATTTAGCTACTGAGAGGATTAAGCACTTAGCACATATTTACTGTTACTTAGTAAATATCCTGGGTTATTGTATACTGTACAAAACAAATTAACACAAGCAGTTTAGAGAAAAAGCAATGAAATGATTTGCTACCCGAATCCTTCCTTGGATGCTTATATGTTAGCTGGCAAGGAATATCATTCAAGAGTTTTAAAGATAGAGAGCACTTACTGAGTTAGGGCAGTATCTTTTCATGAGTTCGTTAATGGCGATGTCATTCTTGTGTAGTTTAGGGCCTGTGTGGTACCACCCAACTATTCTTTCTCTGGCTGGGAAGGAAAACATTAGTGAACTGTTACATGAAGATCTATAGAATTCCCTCAAAAAGGGTGGTAAGAACTCTAGCCCTTATGTTCTCTACTTTTTAAAAAGTTCCAGACATCTATTTTAAATCTTGATATACTTGTGAAATCTAAAACTGAAAAACAGAATTCTTAGAAAATAAGCAGTGAGGGAAATGCAGAGATATCTGTGTCTCAGACTAGTTGAGACCAGTCACACATGACACTAGAAAACAAGTCCAAGGCAACATATAAACAAATGCAAGTCTAGGTCACAGAGATTGGAGCTGTGAATGTTGTGGGAATAAACATTTCCAAAGCATATGTGGTTGCTATAATGAAATAAAATGAAAATGATACATGTGACAGAGAGATATATTTACCCTGATGGTATTTAAGCTCTCGGGGCAAGTGGATTTTGTTTAACAGTTCTTCACTTTTCTGCTACAGAAGGCTAGATCCAAAACCTAGGTGGGTCTAGCTGGCCTTAAATTGCTACTCTAGTTTCTCATTTATTCTGCCTCATTCCTCTACTACCATTAGTCTTACTTAAGTATAGCTAAGTGAAAGAGCCCTTGACATTAAACAAAGAAAAGGGAATACTAAGAAACAAAAAGAGATCAGGGGCATGTTCCTGGGTGCACACACACACAAATACACACACATATAAATCAATGCCACAATGCCTTCTTAAAAAACAAACCAAAACATCAAGACATACCATTGACCTTCTTAAACATTCCATACATGTTTTCCAAATAATCATGGTCTAAAAACCAGACAGAATCATCTTTGTCATCTTCATCAAAAGGGACTAAAGAGAGAGAGAATAAAAAAGTAAGATTTAGTTTAGGGTGCTGGACAGAACTAGCCTAGGAGACCCCTAGGCCACATTGGATCCACCTAAGTGTTTGGTTTGTCCAGCATGGTATTAAAATTATTTTTGAGTTGCTCTCATTAAAAACTGGGAGATTTCATATAAAAATCCAGACTTCCAGCTTCTCTTGAAATTGGAAGGCCTGGCAACAACTGGCTACGGCCAGAGGTTTCCCCCTTTAAAATGGACACATGCTTGTCAGTTTGCTAAAAGCCCCATCACTTCCTAATAGTTCCCTTTGATGAATAACATTACTGCTTGGTCCTTTCAGATACTGGAGTTCATGACCTCTAGTCTAGAGTTCATTCTAGAGCAATTATTTTGTTCTTTGTTGTTACTTTAATCGTAAAATACAAGGATACATTCTTGTAAAGGTTCATGACATTGAGTAAAAGGTAATGGTCTCCATCTCCCCCTGCCAACCCATAACCATGGTTAACAGTCTAGTGCAGGGATTTACAAAAGACATCAGAACTGCCTATTTTTATAAAGTTTTGCTAGCATACAGCTAGCCCTTTGTCAACATACTGTCTATAGTTGCTTTCCTGCTACAATACAGGGCTGAGCAGTTGTAATGGAGACCATATGGCCTGCAAATTTAAAATATTTACTATTCAGTTTAGTGAGTAACCTTAAGCCTTCCTCCTATACTTTAGCAATTCTGACAAGAATTTCTGGGTTGTGGTAAAGATGGAAACCACAAAAGTTTTTTTTTTATTATTTTAAAGATATATGACATTTTAACCCAGGCTCAGAACGTAAGATTTGTACCTGCAAAACTGTTGGATACGTCGAGTACTTTTTTTTGCCATGACCCCAAAAGCACACCAACAACGCGCTTCTGGTTTCCAACCTTGCCTATTCTGAAGGAGAAAGCAGAAGGTCAGTCTGACAGGCACACAGAGTCATGGACCCAACAATTAGATAGATACTCAATAGGAAATATCAATGGTACAGATACAATTTAGCTTACCTGGGAACTAATCCTGCTAAACAAATATAATAGTGTCAGGTTAGTTCTTAATATTAAATTTTAGCAAATATAATGGATAGTTCACCAACTTTGTACATTGGCAGTCTTTACACTGTTAACTGCAAGAAATACACGCTTGGAAAAATTGCAAAGTTTCTAGAACCTGAAAATGGAGAAAATGAACCCCCCCCCCCCAGATATGAAGAGTTTGAAAAAGTTATTTGGTTGGTGTTTGAAAAGTACATTTCATTTAAGTTGTGCTGCCACCTTTAACTTTTTCTTTTGCAGTTTTCTCCTTTAAACTTTCCTCATCTTCCCTATCCTTAAATATTTTCAGAGATAAAGACGCTAAAGTAGAACCACTTTTATGGGCTGGCTTGCCAGTTGTTCTCTGGAATATCTATTCCATGTGGACATGCCCCACTCTAAGTTCTAATTCTTTGTACCTTCTAGGGGCTCAGAAAATGGGTTCTGACGCTGAGGTACGTGTGTGCCATCTGTGATCTCTGTGAATGGCTTAATCAGGCACAAGTCAGAAGTGTGCTGGTGACTAATCACACTGACAGGATGGCTGATGAGTCAGAGTTTACTTCAGGATGTCTACCTACTTGTCAAACCTCTCACGGATACAATCTCATTTCACTGACCTTCATGTAGAATTCTCCTTTGACCACTAGCAAATGAGACACAGACATAATACAACTCCACTTTCAAAAGAAAGACAGAGGCCACTGTAAAACAAACTACAGTTCCTTAACAGTCACTGGTTTCACTGTACTATTTTTCTAAGCATTTGGGCTGGCAAATTTATAAATGCTTACTAAATTTGGGATTTGGGTCAAAGTTTTCTGTATCCCCGGTGGTTCTGATTTTGGGGGGTAATCTTAGGCACTGAATTTCCACACTTCAAAGGAAAGTTCCACACTCATGTGCTTTTCTTTTGGTCTACAAAAATCCATTTTTTTTTTTTTTAAACCCTACATCTCTTATGACACAGCACCTAGCACTGTCTGTCTGCACTATGTCCTCCAGATAGAGCTGAATGGTGCTTGTCCCCTTAGCACCTCTGTATCCAAGGGAGAAAGACAGTGACTACTTACTGTACAGTGGGAATGCATGCATATCCTGTTAGGCTGAAGGCTCTACAAAGCAGTGTAACTGGGGACCCTAAACCTCATGGAGTCTTCACCGTTTTATTAGCTATGATTGAATGAGCAGCTGTACAACGCAAGTTGCAAGAGAACAGGCACTCCGAAACTGACTTTATAGCAGATGCTCCCAAGTGGGTCTTTACACTTGCCAATTCAAGTAATTATCTTGTAAAAGTTATGAACACGTGTAACAGGTCCAGCGGGATGAACAGCTCCAAAACAAGGGAAGGGAAGGCGGAAGAAACTCTGTGGATGTTTCAGCTTATTCATTAATGCCCAAAGCAACTAACACTCTCATTTTTAAAAGAAAAGCTTGACACCTAATCTACACTTTAAGTTACCGTCAAAGCAGATGCCTGCTTAGAAACCACAGCTCTTCAAGGGAGCCCTTCAAGGCGCTGAGACCAAAATTTTGGTGACAGCTTTCAGAGGCACAGAAGCGCAAATCTGTAGGGCTTTCCTACGAGGCACCGAGTCTTGTTGGTGCAAAGGGGCTGACGAGGTGACAGATGGGCACGAGGCCTGGGGGATCAGAGCTAAATGAAGCTTCCCCCCCATACTCTGGCAGCGTACGGACTTGGGTAAAAGGAACGTGCAGTCCAAGGCGCGGAGTGCCGGCTGCGGGCGCGGGACGAGGCGGGGTGATTTAGGCTTGGTGATCCGAGGCTGGTCCGGGCCCCTCGGGGAGCCAGTGCCACCCCCCGGCCCTTCAGCGCCCCGGCGGCCGCCGCGCCGTCCCAGCGTGCCAGTGACTCAGCAGCGGCGATCACGATAGGCCGCCCCGCGCACCCGCTCACCGGTTGAAATGATCCACCACACTGAGCAGCACCAGGGGGTGAACTACCACCTTCTGCACCGCCAGCTCCGGCATCGCGACACACCCCGCCCGCCAGGCCCCGCTCCTTGCGACCCGCAAACACCGGCAGTAGCAGCGACTCTCGCGGATCCTCCAGGCCCGGCTCCTCCTCTTCCGGCTCGGCCGCCGCCGCGGTCCCCCTTTTCCGCTCCCAGAGTGCCGCGCGCGCCGTCCCGGATTTTCGCGCCTGCTGCCATCTTGAGGAGGGGAAAGGCCGGAGCAAGGTGGGGCCCAGCTTGGGTGACTCGCTACGAGTTTCCCTGGTCTTCGAAGCTGAAGGGACAGTGGAGACTGATAAAGGTTGATCTCCTGGTATTGGGCCCGCACCGTTACCTGCAGCGGCTTTTCGCTTTAGTTCTTTCCCAGTTCACAGCCTCCCCCCCCCCCCACCCGGTTTGAAGACTAGAAAAAAGTAATAACTCATATTTCCACCACAGAAAATGTTCACCTTTGTTTCAAGCCAGAATATTCCAGGGTTTCTCAGCTTGAAATCTTTAGCATTAGGGCACGTCGTTGAAGTAGATTTGGTAATTTATCTCATCATTCTTAATTATCGGGGAGTTAACCCTTAATATTTACTATGGACACTTGGCAGATAACCTGTATTTATATTTTTCTCCCTGTTTATATTACTACCATTTAACTAGGGCTAGAAGAATTCAGTTTGTGCCTCGAGTCAGATAATTCAGGTTGATTTTCAAATGAAAGCTTAGCTAAGGGTTGAAGTAAGGGTAAAAACTAATTCGAAATATGTTTTGGTATTTAGCTAGGAAAGAGAAAAAGGAGGACTAAAGTGGGTAATGCGGGAGGCAAAAACTTAAACGTATTTGCAGAAGGAGGCAAATTATTTAATTCCATACAGGTTTGTATTTCTAATTTTAAGTTGCTGTTTGTGTAAACAAAAACAATACTTAAGCAACTTGACTTATTTGCTTATTGTTTGCCCTGTCCTTTTTTTAAATTTTATTTGAGAGAGCGAGCATGAACGGGGGTGGGGGGGGGGGGTGGGCAGAGGCAGAGGGCGAAGCAGGCTCCCCGCCTAGCAAGGAGCCCGAAGTGGGACTTGATCACAGGACCCCTGGATCATGACCTGAGCTGTAGGCAGGCACTTAACTGACTAAGCCGTCGAGGCGCCCGTTTGCCCTGTCTGAACAACTTTTACCTTCCCCATAGCACCTGAGGTCACATCTGACCTCTCTGAAGAATAACCAAGAGACTTTTGCTCTGAATTTTGGTCTCCTTCCACTGTAATCAGGGAGCTTTTGATAATTCTTTTCTGGGTTCTACCCATCAGTTTCATTATATGTACTCTTCCTAGTTTTGGGAACATTGCTTTGGATTTTCCTCATTCATTTTCATGTTTTTGATTTGGCTAGTAATGATAGCTACTACTTAAGATAACAGAACTTTAAGATAAAGAAAATTTAAGCCAGCCCCCATTATGTGATGTGTTAAAGCATGCTTGCTAATTGTTTAGTGCCTGATTCAAAGTAGATATTCTTAAACTTTTTTTTTTTTTTAAAGATTTTATTTATTTGACAGAGAGAAATAGCAAGAGCTATTTCAGGAACAGAAGCAGGGGGAGTGGGGACGGAGAAGCAGGCTTCCGGCGGTGGAACAGGGAGCCCCATGCGGGGCTCGATCCCAGTACACGCTTAACGGCTGAGCCACCCAGGCGCCCCTTAAGCTTTTTTTTTTTTTAAGAGTTTATTTATTAGAGAGAGAGAGTGCACATGCAGGAGGAGAGGCAGTTAGAGGGAGAAGCAGGTTCCTGCCCCCACCCAGCAGGGAGCCCCAAGTGAGACTCCATCCCAGGACCCCGGGATCACAACCTCCAACCAAAGGCAGACACTTAGACCGAGCCACCCTGGCATCCCCAAAGTAGATAATTCTTGTTTTATCTCTTATATGATGCTATTCAACACAGGATAGACATGTATCTGTTATGGAAAGAGCTTGGAAGGATTCCCTCCCTCCAATTTTGTTATGAAAAATTTAACAGGTATCAGAAGATCAAAGATAGGTTTTGATTTTTCTCATGTGTCAAATAAGACTTAAGAATTGGAGTCTAAAGAAAGCTTTATTTTTTTACTAAAATATGTAAAGAGTTTAAAGAAGATGGCTTGAAATCATAAGGAAGGTATTTTCTGTCTTGCCCCCTCCGTTTTTAAATGGAACTGTCTTGAAATCATACTTCATATTGTAGCCACTACAGGGGGCTGAATTCACTCAGAGGAATGCAGAAGGAGGTATAAGAAATCCACTTTCTTTTGTTCATTGAATTCTGGACTTAACTTGAAGAGGACCTGATGAGACCTTAAGGATAATACATTTTCCTCTCCTTTGATCATCTTTGTTTTTCTTTTTTTTAATGTTAAATTCTTTTTCCAGATTTAAATTAATATAACATTGTGTAAGTTTAATGTGTACAGCATGATGATTTGATACACATATATATTGCAAAATGATTACCACAATAAGGTTAGTTAACACCTGCATCACCTCACATAATTACCTTTTGTGTGTGTGTGTTGGGGGGGGGTTGAGAACATTTCAGATTTACTCTCTTAGCAACTTTCAAGTATATAAACCAGTATTGTTAAGTATAGTCACCATACTGTACATTATATCCCCATCTTATAACTGGAAACTTGCACTTTTCCACCCATTTCTCCCACCCTTTCAACCTCTGGCAACCATTATTCTACTCTCTGTAAGTTCAGCTTTTTAAGATTCCACATATAAGTGAGATCATACAGTATTTGTTTTTCTGATGGATTTCACTTAGCATTATGCCTTTATGGTCTATCCGTGTTGCAAATGGCAGGATTTCTTTCTTTGTGATGGCTGAATAATATTTCATTATATATGTGTAACTTTTTTTTCTATTCTTTTTTTCCCCCATTCATTCATTTTCTTTATCAATTCATTCATTAATGGACACTGATGTTTTTTCTATGTCTTGCCATTATGAATAATGCCACAGTGAACACAGGAGTACAGACATCTCAGATAGTGATTTCATTTCCTCTGTATCTGTAGCCAGAAGTGGGCTATAACTAAATAAACCACCATAAATCATATGGTAGTTCTGGTAGTTTTTTGAGGCATCTTCATATTTTTTTTCATAGTGGCTGCACCAATTTACATTCCCTTTAACAATGCACAGGGGTTCCCTTTTCTCCTTGTCCTTGCCAGCACTTGTTATCTCTTGTCTTTTTGATAATAACCATGTTGTTATTGTGTGAGATGATACCTCATTGTGGTTTTGATTTGCATTTCCTTGATGACTAATGTTGAGCATCTTTTCATGTACCTGTTGGCCATTTGTATGGATGGAAAAATGTCCAGATCCTCTGCCCATTTTTAAATATTATTATTTGCTATTGAATTGTATGAGTTCTTCATATATTGTGGATATTAACCTCTTATTAGATATATGGTTTGTAAATGTTTTTTTTTCCATTCCATAGGTTGCTTATTTTACTGTAAAGAAGGTTTTTAGTTTGATGTAGTCACAGTCATTTATTTTTGCTTTTGCTACTTAACGTTTTTGGTGTCATGTCCAAAATTTGTCAAGATCAGTGTCAAGGATCTGTTTCTCCTATGTTTTCTTGTAGGAGTTTTACATTTTCAGGTCTTAAATGAAAGTCTTTAACTCATTTTAAGTTTATTTTTGTGAGTGATGTATTTCATTCTTTTGCATGTGACTATCTGGTTTTCTCAGCACTATTTAATGAAGAGACTATCCTTTCCCCTCTTGAGTATTCTTAGCTCCCTGTCAAATATTGACCACTGAACTCTCATTCTGTTCTATTGCTGTATGTGTCTGTTTTTATGCCTACCATACTGTTTTGATTGCTATAGCTTTGTAATAAAGTTTGAAATCAGGAGGTATGATGCCTCCAGCTTTGTTTTGCTCAAGATTGCTTTGGCTATTTGGGGGTCTTTTGTAATCCTTACAAATGTAATCCATACAAATTCTAGGATTGTTTTTTTCTATTTCTGTGAGAAATGTCATTGGAATTTTGGTAGGGATTGCATTGAATCTATAGATAGCTCGAGCAGTGTGGACATTTTAACAATATTAATTCTTCTCATCCATGAGCATGGGATATCTTTCCATTTATTTGTGTCATTTTTTTTTAAAGGTTTTATTTATTTACTTGAGAGAGAGAAAGAGCGTGAGAGAGAGAGAGAGAGATCATGAGCAGGGGGGAGGGACAGAGGGAGAAGCAGACTCCCTGCTGAGCAGGTAGCCTGATGCGGGACTTGATCCCAGGGATCCCAGGACCCTGGGATCATGACCTGAGCTGAAGGCAGATGCTCAACCGACCAAGTCATCCAGAAACCCCTATTTGTGTCATTTTTAATCTTTCATCAGTGTCATAATTTTCAGTGTACAGATCTTTTGCCCTTGGTTAAATTTATTCCTAAGTATATTGTAGTTTTTGATGCTATTGTAAATGGGATTGTTTTCTTTATTTCTTTTCCAGATATTTTATTGTTAGTATATAGAATCCCAACTGATTTTTTTTTAATAAGCATGTTTTTTTTTAATTTATTTTTTAAAGTAGGCTTCACACCCAACATGGGGCTTGAACTCACAACCCTGAGATCAAGAGTCACATGCTTACTAACTGAGCTAGACAGGAGCCCCAGGATCCCAACTGATTTTGTATGTTGATTTTGTATCTTGCATCTTTACTGAATTTGTTTATTCTAACAATTTTTTGGTGGTCTTTAGGATTTTCCATGCATAAGATCATCTGCAAACAGAAACAGTTTTAACAGTTTTATTTCTTCCTTTCTGATTTGGATGCAGTTTCTTTGTTTTTCTTGCCTAATTACTCTGGCCAGGACTTCCAGTATAGGAGTTGTGTTGAAGAGGAGTGGTGAGAGTGGCCCTTCTTGTCTTGTTCCTGATCTTAGAGGAAAAGCTTTCAACCTTTCACCATTGAGTATGATGTTAGCTATGGGCTTGTCATAGGTGGCATTTAATATGTTGATGTATGTTCCTTCTATACTCATTTTGTTGAGAGTTTTAATCATGAAACAATGTTGAATCTTGTCAAATACTTTTTCTGCATTTATTGAGATGATCATATGGTTTTAATCTACTAATGCAGTGTATCTTGTTTATTGTTCTCTGTGTGTCGAACCATTCTTGCATCTCATATATGAATCTCACTTGATTGTGGTGTCTGATACTTTTAATGTGCTATTGACTTTGTTTTGCTAGTATTTTTGTTGAGAATTTTTGCATCTGTATTTATCAGGGATATAGGCCTGTAGTTTTCCGTGTGTTATTCTTATCTGGCTTTGGTATTATGGTAATGCTGGCCTCATAAAATGAGTTAGAAGTGTTCCCTCTCAATTTTTGGATGAATGTGAGAAAGATTGGCATTAATTCTTCCTTAAATGTTTGGTAAATTCAGTGATGGTTTCCCTGAAACCATCTGGTCTTGAACTTTTCTTTGTTGGGAAGTTTTTGATTACTGCTTCAATCTCCTTTTATTAGTCTGCTCAGATTTTCTGTTTCTTCATGATTCAGTCTTTTCTTCTTTTTATAATTTTTTTTTTTTAAATTAAGCTCTACACCCAATGTAGGGCTTGAACTCACAACCCCAAGACCAAGAGTCGCATGCTGTACTGACTGCGCCAGCCAGGCATTCCCATGATTCAGTCTTGGTATGTTTCTGGGAATTTATCTGTTTCTTCTAGATCATCCAGTTTGTTGATGTGTAATTGTTCATAATAGCCTCTTTTTTTTTTTTTTTTAAAGAATTTATTTATTTATTTGACAGAGAGAGACACAGCCCGAGAGGGAACACAAGCAGGGGGAGTGGGAGAGGGAGAAGCAGGCTTCCCGCGGAGCAGGGAGCCCGATGCGGGGCTTGATCCCAGGACCCCGGGATCATGACCTGAGCCGAAGGCAGACGCTTAACAACTGAGCCACCCAGGCGCCCTCATAATAGCCTCTTATGATGCTTTATATTTTTGTGGTGTCAATTGTAATTTATCCTCTTTCATTTCTGATTTTATTTAATTTATTTTTCTGCTTTTTTCCTAGTTCAGCTAATGGCTTGTCAATGTAGTTTGTTGTTTAAAAAATAGCTTAGTTTCATTGATCTTTTCTCTTGTTTTTCTGGTCCCTATTTCTGCTCTGATCTTTGTTATTTCTTTTGCTAATTTTGGGCTTGGTTTTCTTCTTTTTCTAATTCCTTGAGGTGGTTAAAGTTAGGTTGTTTATATGATATCTTTCTTTCTCTGTCTCTCTCTTTCTTTCTTTCTTAGACAGGGAGGGGGGAGGGGCAGTGGAAGAAGGAGAGAGAGAATCTTGCACAGGCTCCATGCCCAGCACGGAGCCCAATGTGGGTCTCGATTTCACAACCCTGAGATCATGACCAGAGCCGAAATCAAGAGTTGGATGCTTGACTGACTGAGCCACCCAAGCGCCCCTGAGAACTTTCTTTTTTCTTAATGTAGGTATTTATCACTATAAATTTCCCTCTTACAATTGCTTTTGCTATATCCCATAAGTTTTGGTGTGTTGTGTTTCAACTTTCATTTGTTCAAGATCTATTTTGATTTATTTTTTGATGTTTTTCCTTTGAACCATTGGTTGCTTAGGAGGATGTTGTTTAATTTCAAATGCTTGTGAATTTTCCAGTTTTCCTCCTTTTATTGTTTTCTAGTTTTATGCTGTTGTGTTTGGAAGAGAATCTTGGTATGCTTTCAGTGTTGTTACGTTTGCTAAGGCTTGTTTTGTGACCTAACATACAATCCATGTTCCATGTGCCCTTGAGAAGAATGTGTGTTCTGTTGCTGTTGGGTGGAATGTTCTGTATGTCTGTAAGGTTCATTTCGTCTAGATTATAGCTTAAATTTAGTAGGGAACTGGTGCTGGGATGGGCTGGGGGCCTGAGGCCACAGGAGCTGGTCTGGTGTTGGGGCTGGCCAGGAGCCTGGGTTTGTGGGAGTCCACTTTGAGCCTGAGTTCATGGGGGCTTGCTGGGAGCCTGGGGTCATAGGAACTACCTGGGGCCACAGGAGCCAGCTGAAGGTAGGGTGGGTTGGGAGCCTGGGTTTGCGGGATTTGGCCTGTTGGTGTGGGCCCAGTACTGGGGTTCATGGTGAAGTTGGGTGCTCACTCTTCTCTCCTTCCCTCACAAGAAGGATGTCTCTTTTCCTTTAAGCTACCCAGGCTTGGGGGAAAGGTGACAGGAGTAATGTGAAACTATCTTTCCCATTCTCTTCAATGCATCTTTTCTTATTTCTGTGTCTACCCAGGTGCTGTAACCCTTTACTTTGAATTCTTACCTCTTGTGAGGGTATTTTTGCATGTGGATAGTTGTTCAAATTGATGTTTCTGGGAGGTAATGAGTACTAGAAATTTCCGTACTGCCATCTTGTTCATATCTTGTCTTTCAATTTTGGGAGATAGCTCCTACAGACCCTAGTATTTTGAAAAAGTTTTTATTTTTGTTAATTCTAGAACATGGAACACTGGTCCTATAAGCATGGCAGCAATACTTTGAACTTTATAGTCCCTATTTATCATCTTATTAGGTTTGGAAGAAAAAAAATTATACTTAGCAGACTTACCACCTTCAGCCTAAGCTGTATTCATTGCTGGTATTCATCTTTGGAAGTTTTGGCAAACCTGGGTAGGCCCACTAGAATTCTACTTGCATATATCACTGAGAAATCTGCAGTGGGACTGTTCTTTTTTTTTTTTTTAAAGATTTTATTTTTATTTTGAGAGAGAGAGAATGAGAGACAGAGAGCATGAGAGGGAGGAGGGTCAGAGGGAGAAGCAGACTCCTTGCTGAGCAGGAAGCCCGATGTGGGACTCGATCCTGGGACTCCAGGATCACGACCTGAGTCGAAGGCAGTCGCTTAACCGACTGAGCCACCCAGGTGCCCCTGGGACTGTTCTTAAGGGAAGAGTTAGATGGATCCATTTGACCCAAATGCTAAGCCTTAGTCTTTGGAGGAAGAGCAGTGATTCTTGAGAATGTATCTATCTGCCACTCAGATTTGACTAATAGTTCAGCCTATCTTGGACTTAAAGCTGAGGCCAGAAAGCCACGTTGGGTAAGTTTTATGAGAAGATTGGAAGAGTTTCATAAAAGCTCTGTGAGACATTTATGCACGAGTAGTAGCACTGCTTATAGTATTTCTCCAACAGTGTAACCCGAAAAGATGGAGAGAACCCTTCGTACCCACTTGGCGGTTTTGGCTTCTTGAGGCACTGGTATTGGAGCAATGGTGTTAGCAGGAGACTGGAGTCTGTAGAAGGTGGTGGTATCTAGCAGTGTTAGCAGGCCTGGAGGCCATGGAGATATACAATAGACGGGTCAGAGCGGGAAGAAATAAAACCAAGGAAACTACAGGCTAACTGTGTGCGTACACAACATCCCTGGGACCTTGACAAATACTTGGGGTGGGAGAAACAGTAAAGTTCTGGGTTCCTGCAATAAGTAGAATGCAATGGCCAATGAACAGTGATTATATGTGTATATAAGATAGTATTACATATTCAATAAATACTGCCTAAAAATAGCTCTCTGCTTATTATAAATTAGATACATAGCTCAAGGCCTCTGTTGATCATTTGAACAAAAACTGTGGTATTTTTCTAAGAGGAGGCCTTTAGATTTTTCTGTCATCTCATAATAAAAGTAAGAAAACAATTTAAAAATTCTAGTACTTTATTAATCAAAGTCGGCGACATACAAGAAAATAGGAAATGAAAAAGTAAGACTTTTAGAAATAATATATACAAAGGCAGAAAGCATTGTAGGGGTATGTATGTGTGTCTATGTGCATTGGACTGTGATTATGTTATAATGAACTTGTCTATCTGTTCTAATGGAGGCTATTGTGTATGTGCAATGGAGGTAGTCTTTGGAAAATTATTAATGTCCTTTCTGTCTTTTGCCTTTTCCATACAAAACATTTGCTCTAGGTTTTAGGAGGCTTCCATCTGTGGGGAGGGTGTGGGTCAAGAAGTAAGTCAGAGAGAAAGACATAATATTTAGCTTCTGACACGCACAGTTGGGTTATTCAATAAGTTAATAGCTCTGCAAGCCAGAGCATTGTCTTCAGAGATAATTTTCTAGATCTTTTTACTCTTTTTGTTTCCAGCCTAGGTTGGAGATCTCAGTTCACTGAACTATAGGGTCCTCTGGTAGTTTAAGGAAATGCTCTTTTTACCATTAAGGCCTAGGGAGAGTCAGGAAGAATGAAGATACAATGTAAAGAAGGTAAATTTCCTGTCAAGGGAAGTGAAGGAAGAACATGAGCAAGGTGGTCAGATGTGTTTCACTTTTCCTTTCTTTGGGCTTTGTCTCATTGTCTTGGGAAGTGGGTGGTATGTTGAATGAGTGGGAGTATGAGAGGGCAAGGAAAATTTTCTCTCTTGTGCCTTTTTGGGACTCAGAGAGATCTTAGATTGCCCTGCATCTCCCTGCATCTAGCTGGGTACAGCCACATTGATTTAATTGTACAGTGACCGCGGTGGAATGAAGGTTTTCAGGTTTGGCTGCCTGTGCTAATACTGGTGTGGTGTGGACATAGGATTCTCTCTGCCTGCAGTGTCTTTCCCTCTGTTACCTGCTTAGAGAACCCCTACATCATCCTTTGGGTCTCAGTGCAGGAACCTTCGTGAGGACATTGGCCCTCAGGACACTTAGACTCAAGTATTAGACATGTGGTCTGTTCTTGGACTTATTGTATCATTTAGTCTCTTTATTTTGGGGCTCCCACAATAGAATGACGATTCCTAGAGGACAGAGATTTTGTACTGTTCCTTTTGGGATCCCAGGGCAGGCTAGTGCCAGAATAGTACTCGATAATGAACATTTGTTGAGTAAGTAAAATTCTCAAAGCCAGGCTTTTAGAAACTTCTTATAATTTTGTGTTTTACTTTTGATTCTTTCCAGGAATGCAGGTAACTTAACATTTGAATTGCCAAGAGGTCTATACAAACTGTGCTGACCTTTCAGTTGATTCTGAATGTTTTTTTTTTTAAAGATTTTATTTATTTATTTGAGAGAGAGAGAGAGAATGAGAGAGAGCGAGAGCACATGAGAGGGGGGAGGGTCAGAGGGAGAAGCAGGCTCCCTGCCGAGCAGGGAGCCCGATGCGGGACTCAATCCCGGGACTCCAGGATCATGACCTGAGCCGAAGGCAGTCGCTTAACCAACTGAGCCACCCAGGCACCCGATTCTGAATGTTTTTAAAGTTTCCATATTTTTGAGTAAGCCCATATGTATAAATATCATAGGCTGGTTTGCAAGTGAGGCCCTCAATTTCTGTATTGCCTTCTACTTACAATTTAACCTTTTCAGGGGTGGGTTTTGTTTTGCTACATATTGAACCGTGATGTGAGGTTTTTTAGGAAGTATAAGAAATACCAAATACTAATTTAAGTACTCACTGAGTACTTAAGTATTAATATGAAATATTAGTAGATAATGCTTCAGAAAAAAGGCTTGGAAAGAAATACACCAAATCGTTAATAGTGGTTGCCCCTGGGTAGTAATGACAATTAGTAGTGTATTGCATTTTCTTTTTTTAAAAAGATTTTATTTATTTGTCAGAGAGAGAGAGAGAGAGAGAGTGCACACAAGCAGGGGGAGAAGCAGGGTCCCTGCTGAGCAAGGAGCCCGATGCGGGACTCGATCCCAGGACCCTGGGATCATGACCTGAGCTGAAGGCAGATGCTTAACCAACTGAGCCACCCAGGCGTCCCTGCATTTTCTTATTGTTCTGTTTTTCAATTTTTCCGTAGTCATATATTCTTACTATTGTTATTTTTGTGGAATTATATTGTCACATTAGCAGGGCAGAAGAGCACAGTGGTTTAATAGCACAGCTTCTACAATCACACAATCCTGTGTCCACTTCGACATCCTGTTTCCTCATCTGTTAAAAGTGGATGATAATATACCTACTGATGTACCCATGTTAGCCAGACAATTCTTTGATTCCCTCTCTTTATTTTTTTTATATCTTTTGTAGATTTTTACTTTGTGGTTGCTGTGAGGCTTATGTAAAACAGTTTATAGATACAGTAGTCTAAGCTGATAACTACAACTTCATTTGCATTAAACTACCCTTCTACTCCCGCCTCCAACATTTTATGTTTTTGATGTTACACTCCACATCTTTTTATATTGTGTGTCCATTTACAAGTTACTGTAGCTATAGTTATTTTTATTTATTTATTTATTTATTTATTTATTTATTTATTTATTTTAAGACTTTATTTTTTTGCGAGAGAGAGAATGAGAGACAGAGAGCATGAGAGGGAGGAGGGTCAGAGGGAGAAGCAGACTCCCTGCCGAGCAGGGAGCCCGATGCGGGACTCGATCCAGGGACTCCAGGATCATGACCTGAGCCGAAGGCAGTCGCTTAACCAACTGAGCCACCCAGGCGCCCCAGCTATAGTTATTTTTAATACTTCTGTCCTTCAATCTTTATAATGGAGTTAAATGATTAACACATTGTCACATTAGAGTATTAGAGTATGGGCATTTGACCATATACTCATCTTCACAGGTGTGTTTTCTTTTTTCTCATATTTTCATGTTACTAATTGGAGTCCTTTCCTTTCAGCTTCAAGGACTCCTCTCAGCATTTCCTGTAAGGCAGGTCTACTGTTGTTACATTCCTCCAGCTTTTGTTTATTTGGTCAAGTCTTTACTCATCTCTCATTTCTGAAGGATATCTTTACTGGGTAAAGTATTGGTCAGTGGGTTTTCTCTTTCAGAACTTTGAATGCATCATCCTTCTCTTTCTGGCTTGCAAAGTTTCTGTTGAGACATTCACTGATAGCCTTATGGGGCGTTTGCTTATATGTGAAGAATTTTCTTGTTTTTTGCTGCTTTAAAATTCGCTCTTTTTCTTTTAGACAGTTTATTATAATGTGTTTTGGAAAAGATCTCTTTAGGTTGAATTAGTTTGGGGACCAACGATCTTCATGAACTTGGATGCCCAAATCTCTACCTAGATTTGGGAAGTTCTTAGCCATTATTTCTTTAAATACATTTTTTGCACCTTTCTCTCTTTCTTTTCCTTCTGCATAATGCATAGGTTGTTTCTTTTAATGGTATCCTGTAATCCCTTAGGCTTTCTTCATTCCTTTTCATCCTTTTTTCTTTTTGCTCCTTTGACTGGATAATTACAAATGATCTGTCTTCAAGTTCACTGATTCTTTCTTATGTTTGTTGTGTGTGTGTTTTCTTTTTAAGATTTTATTTAAAAAAATTTTTATTGTTATGTTAATCACCATACATTACATCATTAGTTTTTGATGTAGTGTTCCATGGTTCATTGTTTGTGTATAACACCCAGTGCTCCATGCAGAACGTGCCCTCTTTAATACCCATCACCAGGCTAACCCATCCTCCCACCCCCTCCCCTCTAGAACCCTCAGTTTGTTTTTCAGAGTCCATAGTCTCTCATGGTTCGTCCCCACTCCAATTCCCCCCCTTTATTTTTCCCCTCCTGTTGTCTTCTTCTTCTTCTTCTTTTTTTTTTTTTAAACATATATTGTATTATTTGTTTCAGAGGTACAGGTCTGTGATTCAACAGTCTTGCACAATTCACAGCGCTCACCAAAGCACATACTCTCCCCAATGTCTATCACCCAGCCACCCCATCCCTCCCACCCCCACCACTCCAGCAACCCTCAATTTGTTTGTTTATTTGACAGAGATACAGCGAGAGAGGGAACACAAGCAGGGGAGTGGCAGACAGAGGGAGAAGTAGGCTCCCCGCCAAGCAGGGAGCCCGATGTGGGGCTCGATCCCAGGACCCTGAGATCATGACCTGAGCTGAAGGCAGACACTTAGCCGACTGAGCCACCTAGGCGCCCCAGATAGAGAGTTTTCAACAGCAAACACAACCAAACATAAGGGCGCCTGGGTGACTCAGTCGTTAAGCATCTGCTTTCGGCTCAGGTCATGATCCCAGGGTCCTGGGATTGAGCCCCATGTCGGGCTCCCTGCTGGGCAGGGAGTCTGTTTCTCCTGCCTCTGCCCCTTCCCTTCTGTCCCACCCCACCCCTGCTCATGCTCTCTCTCAAATAAATAAATAAAATCTTAAAAAAAAAAAAGAAAGCTCTCTATCAAATTCTCATTCATTGTATTCTTCAGCTCCAAAATTTGTGTTTTTTTTAATGTTTTCTATTTTTTAAAAGATTTTATTTGTCTCAGTGAGAGAGAGAGAGCATAAGCAGGGGGAGCTGCAGGCAGAGGGAGAAACAGACTCCCCGCTGAGCAAGGAGCCCGATGTGGGACTCGATCCCAGAACCCTGGGATCATGACCTGAGCCAAAGATGGATGTTTAACTGACTGAGTCACCCAGGCATCCCAGTGTTTTCTATTTTTTTTGTTGAACCTCTTATTTTGTTCTTATATTGTTTTCCTGATTTTGTTAAATTATTTTTGTGTATTCCCTTATAGCTCTCTGAGCATCTTTAGAACAATTATTTTGAATTTTTGTCAGGCACTTCCATTTTGGGGCGGTTAGGTGCTAGAAATTGACTGTTTCATTTGGTGGTGTCATGTTTCCCTGATTCTTTGTGACCCCTCTAGCCTTACATAGGTGTCTGCATACTTGAAGAAGCAGCCACCTCTTCTAGACTTTATGGACTGACTTCAGTAAGGAAAGACCTTCACTTGTAGGTGAGGGCTCTGCATCTAGTGATGTGGGGTACTCAGTTTGGGGGTGAGGAATGGCCCTGCGTCCAGGGGTATGTGGTATCTCATTGGCTTGAGCAGCTGTGGTATTCCACATCAACTGCATGATCCTTGGTGAGAGCTTTGAGGTGTCAGCAATGGTTGTAGGGTGGTTGAGGTCCTCAGTGGTGCCTCTAGTTGCAGTGGCTAGGACCAGGGCGGCAGCAGTGGTGGCCAGAGTTGGTGGTATACACAGAGATGTGGGGACCAGCTACGGGTATCTGTGTGTGGCAGGGGCCTGCTGCAGACACACATTCAGTGGTGAGGGCTGGGGGCCAGCAGTAGGGATTGGCCCCAGCCTCAGGTGTGTGAGCCGCTGTGGGGCCCTGGCTGTCAGTGTGTACTTGTGTGACTGGGGGGGGCTAGCCATATGCATGTGCGCTGATCAGACCATTCTCTTTCTTTCTTTCTTTCTTTCTTTCTTTCTTTCTCTCTCTCTCTCTCTCTCTTTCTTTCTTTCGTCTTGTCTTTCTGTCTTGTCTTTCTTTCTTTTTTAGTAAACTCTATGCCCATTGTGGGGCTCAAGCTCACGACCCTGTGATCAAAGTTTTTTTTTTTTTTTTTATTAATCAGACCATTCTTGATTGATAGTAGTGTAACCCTCTTCTAACTAGCTGACTCTCAAAGGGAAATTTATTATCACATGTACCAGGCAAGTCCAGGGGCCCTCTTTTTTTCCAGGGGCTCAAATGGTATTTTTGTTTTTGTTTTTCTCTCTTTTAGCATCTTTCAGTGTTTTGGCTCCATTTTCAGACCAGTTTCCTACTAGTAACAAGGAAGCATGCTGATGGCTACAGACAGTCACAGGTTTAAATCTTTAAAGAAAGGGAGACCTTGAACTCCAAACCTTTATGTATGGAATTTGATTAACCTTTCCAGGACTAGGGGCTTTTCCTGAGCTAACTAACCATTGTGCTGAGAGGAACAGAGTTCCCTAAATGTCCACTTTGGGATCATTTTGGGTGTGGGGCAACTGTGATGTATCAGCTCACCAGGACTACATGGAATGGAGAAGGAAAAGGGAATGTTGTAATCAGAAGTGGGGAATGAATGCTGGGCAGGTAAAAACAGCAAGTCTGTCCTGTGACATAAATTGTTTAGCACAGTTTGTAGAACATAGGAAGAACTCAGAGATGTTAGACATCATTATCATTGGACTGTAGAGTCATTATCATCATATTTTATAACAGATTATAAGAATTTTTTATTTTTATTACCTGATGTTTATGTTTTAAGTAATCCAGCAGAAAAAGAGCTAAAATTCATGTTTCATAGTTGCTGAATATTTCTTTATCCTTATCCTTTGCCTCAGGTATTTTTAGTTTATGAAAATGTGTTTTTTAAAATACCTATTTATAAATGTATTGTTGATCATTTTGATTTTTCAAATGGCTAATTATTGCATAATGACTTGATTAGTTTAAAGAGGTTTTTTCCTTATTTTATGTTTTACATAAGTGATGGCCCTGTGTGTTGGCCCTGGATGGCTGTTATTCCTCTTGTTGTTGTCATATTTCATTTAACTGCAAATTAAAAAGAACTAAAAAAATTATAGCAATTTCTAGTTTATATCCAGGAAACAACTCTCCACAGGACCCCTTGCATGGTACAAATATGTTAGAAAACTATTTTCCATTGTGCTTTGAAAGCCTGTAAACAGGCCACAATGGCGCACAGTTCACCAATCTTGGATGAAACCCAGAGAGACTGCAGTGCATAGACTGTAGGAAATCTCCCATCTGAAGAGTTAATTTTCTTTCAGGATCAGTGTTAGGGGCTGCTGTGATTACAACAAGACACTTTGAGATTGGTACAGGAACACTTACAACAGTTGACTATAAAAGAAAACCCAGGAGGCCACATTCAGCCCTGGGAGCTTCTTTGGTTTGAGCCTCAAAGACCTTTATTTTGAATTTACCTCTTCGTCAGATTACACATGCTGTCAGCCTTAATAAAAAGAATTCATGGGGCGCCTGGGTGGCTCAGTTGGTTAAGCGACTGCCTTCGGCTCAGGTCATGATCCTGGAGTCCCGGGATCGAGCCCCGCATCGGGCTCCCTGCTCGGCAGGGAGTCTGCTTCTCCCTCTCCCACTCCCCATTTGTGTTCCCTCTCTCGCTGTGTCTTTCTCTGTCAAATAAATAAATAAAATCTTTAAAAAAAAAAAAAAATAAAAAATAAAAAAATAAAAAGAATTCATTACATTAACATAAATAAGCAAACGACTAGTTTCATTTCTTTAATGTTTTAAAATGTCAGGAAGGCCACTTTTGTCTTTTGTTTCCATTCTAATTCTTTTCAGAGCACTCTTAATGGCTGTGTAAAATTAAATATTTCTTTTCTTCTTGGTTTTATCTAAATTTTATGTGCAGATTTATGAATTTAGTATCAAAACAATTACAAGGTTTGAAGACAGATGAAGCTTTTCATCTTTTTAAGGAGGGAGATATTTTTTTCTTATTTTCTTCAAGGTAGAAATCAAAGAAGCATTTTTTTTTATTTGAAAAACTGGGGCAACAATATTAAATAACCGCTCTGGAAGAAGGAAAAATCAACCATAATCCTAATCTCAAATACAGCCACTAGTTTTAGTTTTATATGTACCTTTCAGTTTTGGATACACGCATACATACTTTATCAAGTTGAAGTTAAGTTTTAATGTACCTGGAAAAACTATGGAGAAGGAATTTGAAGCAAGTTTAATCAATATGAAGTTGGTTTACTTCATATTTTAAGAATAGAGCAAGGCTTGTCAATAGTAAACTAATTTTTTGCTTTCTCTAAGAAAAGGAAAGGGAAAAATCTTTTATTTTATTATTTAAAAAATTTTTTATTGTTATGTTAATCCCCATACATTACATCATTAGTTTTAGATGTAGTGTTCCATGATTCATTGTTTGTGCATAACACACAGTGCTCCATGCAGAACGTGTCCTCTTTAATACCCATCACCAGGCTAACCCATCCTCCCCCCACCCAGAACCCTCAGTTTGTTTTTCAGAGTCCATTGTCTCTCATGGTTCGTCTACCCCTCCGATTTCCCCCCCTTCATTCTTCCCCTCCTACTATCTTCTTCTTTTTTTTTTTTCTTAACATATATTGCATTATTTGTCATAGGTACAGATGTGAGATTCAACAGTCTTGCACAGTTCACAGCGCTTACCAGAGCACATACCCTCCCCAGTGTCTATCACCCAGTCAGCCCATCCCTCCCACCCCATCCCCCACTCCAGCACTGATATTTTATTATTGTTTTTTAAATATTTTATTTTATTTATTTTAAAGATAGAGCACAAGCAGGGGGAGGGGCAGAGGGAGAGAGAGAAAATCTCAAGCAGACTCTGTGCTGAGTGCAGAGCCCCATGTGGGGCTTCATCTCATGACCCTGAGATCGAGACCTGAGCTGAAATCAAGAGTCAGAGGCTCAACTGACTGAGCCACCCAGGTGCCCTGAGAAAAAGTCTTTAAAAAATATTCCCCAGTGATGTTGTTTCCTTATTACCTTCTAAACCTTTCTAATGCCTATGGGACAAAAATCTGAACTTTAGGAAGGTATCCAAGACTCTACCCAACCTGGCCTCCACCAACCCCTCAGACCTCTTGCCTTGTGCCAAACCAACCTGAAACTCCAGCCATTTCAGCTCTTACGTGCCATTTGCTTTTCTCTGTGCTTATCCTACTTTTTGAATTGTCTTTGACTGCCTTATATACCAGGAGAGTTTCTAGGTCTTTCTCAAAGATCCCACTCAGAGGTTGTCTCTACTGTTGGGGTTTTCCTTGCCTCCCCAGAGTTCCTCTGTCCTCTGGGTCCCCACTTTGTGCATCTTTCTAATATAGTGCTCATCATGCTGTGTGGTAATGGTTCATTTGACGTGCATCTCTTCTGCCCTAGGGTATGTGTAAAGGCCAGCTTAGTCATCTTTTTAGCATCTGCACCTAGCAAGAGTCAGACATTCATTACCCATATTGTGTGACTTGGGTGGTATGTTAGCGCATCTGTAATGTGTTGGTCAGTGATCTTTCAGCATGCAAAAATGATTTTTTCTGTAGTTTCCTATTTAGTCTCCCTACACACAAAACAAAGCAACACAAAGCCAAACCAAATGCAGAATGAGCACAACTCTGATTACAAATTTCCTACCAATGCATGTAATCATATATACCATTGTTTCAAATATAAATGAAATGTGTCGAAATATGAGTGAAAAATATATGGACTCTTACTGAAGCAATTCCAAACCAAAATGTTACATTTTCTGGTTGGCAGTAATTTTTGAAAGGTACTATATACAATTTTAGTTTAGTGTCAGATAACCTCTTCACCTTCATTTCTCTCTTAACACCTTTTATCATAATTTCTGAAGCTCCCCTTTGTAGTTTGAGTTTAAAGTCCTGAGGCAAGCTCTTCAGAACTCTAACACCTGCTTAGGGCTGAACTGGCAGGGGGAGAAATTGAAAAGCGGTGAAGAGTCTTCTCAATAAAGTACTTAGCATTTTAAATAGTAGATGTTTGGGGAAAAAAATAATGGTAATTATAGTATTGGAAACTCCTACCACGCCATGCAGGGAGAGGAATGTGAAGCTGTTTAGTGGATTCATACTTTGAGTTCTCAAAAATCTTCGTTTGCAAAGATAGTTCAGATTTGGTTTTGATCAAATTAAACTACTAAGAATGTAGACTTTTCCTTGAGCACAGATTTAATACTTACTCTTTTAGAATTCAAACCCTTTCCTTCTGACATCAAAGAGAAAGGATGCAAGGCTTTTAGAATCTTACTGTAAGATACCAGAGAACCATAGGATAATGGTTAGAAAATTAGGAAGAGAGTTTTGAAATAATTAAATCTTGGTTCTTTCTGCTACTGTATATTGAATATAAATTCCCATGGTCCAGGTTAATGACAAAGTTTTAAAAAGATGCATGTGTTTTTTAACGCTTAATGATTTTATGTTATTCCCAAGAATTTCTGGAGCCTTTTAAGATTTAAGCCTTTAAGATTTAAGAGGCCTGTGGTGAACTTTTTGAGGTTATATCTTTTAATTTTTTTGATCTTTTTGTTCTGTAGCTAAAGAAAATTATTTAATTTGTTTTTCCAGCAGAGGGAGACATCTGACCATTAACGTGGTATTGCTACTTGCCAGGAGTATTCTGTAGCCCATTTTATCAATATACATAAAAAACTCAATGTTCAAATTAACTAGTTCAATAAGTAATTTAGCTCATTGATTTTTGGGCATATCCTAAGTGCCATTACAAGCTACGGATATTTTAAATGCCATTACCTAATAGAAGGAATGTTTTAAGCACCTTTTATTGATTTTATTACTGCTTTATTTTGCTGTCTTGGTTTAAAATTATTTTAACCACTCCGTAATCAAGAAGAAATATATCGTTGGTGAAATACAGTCAATTTCCTAAAAACCTTTGACATCGTTAAATAAGGAATTACAGTTGTTAAATCATGTCAGGCAATAACTGAGGGACAGAAGAGAGATAAAATTTGGAGCGGTGGGCCAGCATACCAGTAAGCCATGCCGACCTCTGACATTCACATTCTGCATGTTACAGTCACACTTCAGTTTTGCTTATGGTTTTAATATCAGCAAGAAAGATTTAAAATCTCAGGTAGGAAGGAGGGTGGAAGAATGATAGCAAGGTTTGATCCAGGGACAATTACAGTGCCTTTTAATCACTTCATGTGATTTTTGGTTAAAATGATTAAACAATTTTTAAATTTCTTTTGCTTTTCTTGCTAGATTATAGTATATTGATATTCTGCAGATGAGGGAACCAGAGCACTCACAGGGGTTTTTACCACTTCTTTCTTTTGCTCATTTGATTTTACATTACTGAGCTGATCAGCTGGTAGACAAGGGATGTGGTCCATACACTGCTTCATCGAAGAGGCGCAGAAGTGGGTAGTGAGCACTGAAGCTCAATACAAGCCTGCTAATGAGTTGATTGCATTGACATTTGATGTAATTTAACTGTAGAGTGGCAAATATCAATACCTGTATATGATTTGGCAGATGGTTGTTGAACTGTGATTAGAAGTTTAGAATGATTCCCGGTAAAAGACCACCTGGCAGTAACCCAAGAACAGAGAACTGAGTTTTCCCCATTAAATGGAATAGGTCCAGAAAGTCAAGTGTTTTGATCATTAATAGAATCTTTCCTTTTCTTTTAACAAATGTTAGCTTCAAGAGGAAATTGATAATTATGCATAGGTCTATTAAATGATCTTTGGAATAGCTCTTTTCATTCCTTCAAATGAGCTCATATCTACAGTAGTGGCAGTTACTCACTGGCAAGGAAAGAAAACTAGTTAAAATACCAATAGGTGTCATTTCAACATATTGGGGATGTTGGAAGCATCTTTGTAGATTTAATCTATTTTAGGCTGAAAACCAGATTTTTTCCTAACAATACAATAATATAATATAATAATATAAATATTTCTAATAATATTATCTTATAAATTATATAAACATAATAAGAAATAAGCTATACTGAGTATCTGTTATATGCAAGATATTCTTGTAGGTGTTTGAAATATAAAGAATACCAAGATGATGGCTTCCTTTCCCTCAGTGGACATGCAGTACACATCCCATGGAAGAGTTGGAATAAAGGTCAGGAACTATGCAGCATAGGGAAGAAAAATGGGTTTCCTCTGTGGGAAGAGGAAGTGTCAGGGAGGGGCTTATGAAGGTGTCACTTAAAATAACTTTAGAACAGTTGGAGATGAGCATTCAGAAGTAGAGAGACCAGCAATACAAATGCCTTTTTTTTTTTTTTAATAGGTTTTATTTTTTAGAGCAGTTTTAGGTTCACAGCAGAATTGAGCAGGAAGTAAAAAGAGTTCCCATATGCCTCTGACCCCACACATGCACAGCTTCCCCCACTATCAACATCCTGCATCAGAGTGGTACATTTGTTAAAATTGATGAACCTACATTGACACATGTTATCACCCAAAGTCCATAACTTACATTAGCATTCACTCTTTGTGTTGTACATTCTGTGGGTTTGACAAATGTAGAAGGACATGTATCCACCTCTACAGTATCATACAGAACAGTTTTACTGCCCTAAAGATCCTCTGTGTTTCACCTATTTATCCCTCCCTCTTTCCCATCCCCTGGGAACCACTGATTTTTTTACTGTTTCCATAAATATAAAAGGTTTTGAAAATTTTGAAACATTTACTATACCATTATATACTTGTGTGTGTGATGTATGAAGAACAATGAAATAAACAAAATGTGTTCATCTTCCAGCTGAGGTATTAAAATATTACCAGTATTTTTGAAGTTCTGATGTGTTCTTCCTTGGGTGCTCCCTTCTACCCTGTCAATACTTCATTTTTTAAAAAAAGTATTCTTAAACCTAGTTGCAAAGCACACAAAAACCTAGGTCTTTCAAGTCCTACCACCCCCTTATTCTTTGGTTGGATCTGTGCAAGATGAAGTGAAGCAATAGGTTGATGTTTGTCTAGTGAAATCAGATGGTGTGGAAAGCTTTTTTTTTCTTTTTTTTGGTAGTTAGGATGTGGGAGTTCTAGATAATCTAAATGACTATCAAAATCATTTGAAATAGGAAATAGTCTGGTTTATTCACATTATAGCTCTGCTTCACTTTGAGCTTTATAGATTTTTCTTCTCTTGCTCAGTATATTCAGATGGAATGACTAAACTAATCCAGTGCAATGACCATGCTCTTCTGTTTTCATTTTGTAGTTTCATAGGACTTACAGGTGAATATCTTTTATATTAAAAGCCATGGTATGTTGGAAAGAATTCTAGGATACAAACTGTGTTCTTCCCCCCACCCCCCAAACCCACTCTGTACCAGTTCTTTGCCTGCATCTCCATGAGATCTCTGACACACATTTTAGCTTTTCCAGCTACTCTTAGATTTAAGAAAATATACTCTGGTTACTTCTGGTCATAAGAACAGTATAATTTCAGTAATAAAAATGACCAGTTCGATGTAACATTTTGACCTTTATTAAAGTTCAAGCCACTCTTCTTGCCCATCATGGTGTTGCTTTAGGTTGAGAAGCCCACAGTAGGAGGTGGGGATGGGTTGACTTCTCTATTTCTTTCCTAGAGGAGATTTTCCCCCGAATCCATCCCACCCTCAGGGTGGGAGCTGGAAGGAGTGAGGAGGAGGGGCAGGGACAGGGAAAGTCTTAGCAGTCCTGCATTGATCTGCTTGCACTGATCTGTTCCCTGGGCTTGGCAGATGCTCAGCACTGACTTTCAAGATATAGTCTCTTGAGGTCCCCCTCTGGGAATGGCAGACTGCAGGTGCCATGCCTCTCCTCTGGCTGCATTCCAGGGTCCATCTCTAGTCTCTTGCTCCTGAGGTCCACTGACCCTTTTGGAAATGGATCTATTTTAAAGTGATCTTCTGATGGCCTTTCTTTTACATAAGGGCCGCTCGTACACATGTGTGGGGATTAAATGAAATAACGTATGTAAAGCTCTCTTCCTGCACACAGGTATTGAACAAATTAATGAGTGATTTGGTGAGTGCCTTCTCTGTGGAGCACCTTACAAGTGTAAACTTTTTCATATCTACCAGCCCTATGAAATGTATTTAAAGGAACTCTCAGATACATTCGTTTATTTGCAAGGTCACACAACTCCAAAGTGGCTGAGCTTAGATTTGTACCTAGCTCTGTCCAATGCTGGAGTCTCTGTTCCTTTGGACTATAGTCCACTGCCTTCTGAAACAGCCTGGCATGCGTCTTAATGTTCTAAACCATGGGAAATCTGGTTAATATCATGGATGTTAGTGCCCATTCTATTTTTATCAGTTTCTTAAATGTCATGTGTGCTATAAATCTATATGGATGCTCTTTCGGATACTTTCACTTGACTACATCTGTATGATATTTGGACAGTCTGACTTCCTTGACATTAATCCTTTATCTCCAGGGGCTTTGACCAGATTTCTCCTGGTGAACCCAAGCAGAGATTCAAGGAAATTCATCATCATAATCCAGACAGAACCTGGATTCCAGACAAACACCTCAGTATTTCATAGAAGTTTGTAACACATGTGTTCTGGGTCTCCTGGAATAATCTCTGGATGTAGAGAGAGATGACATTGTAGTAGATGTACAGTGGATTGGTAATGACTTGTCTTTTTTCTGCCTCCTGTGGTTCAAGGACTGATGACTGAGTCTGAGCTATTAAAGATCTCGGTGCCACCTGCCCCAGATGACTCCCAGGGTGACCTGTGCAGATTGCAAATCTCAACAGAGAGACCTGGAAGAGCATGGATTCTTGTTTATTCCCATTCACTTGGGATGATGGATTTAAAAAATTTACTTTGGAAAGACTTGGCCAGAGAGAGACTAGGATAAAGCAAACCACAGAAAGGAAACAAAACCTCAAACATTCATTCTGTTTCAGTAAAATGTTACTAATCAAATCCTAATGATAAGTCTGGGTCCTGGATATACACTGCTATGAAATGTGTACTTAATCAGAATGCTCTAAAAAACCTATATTAAATTAGCTAGTTCCCTTTAACTTTATGCCTACCAGGCTGCAAACTGCCTCAACTAGATAATTTGAAAGTCCAATATTTGCCCTTGTTGCTTGGGTCAAAGTGAAGTTGAATTCCAGATTGTAAACTGGCCAGTTTCTGGTTTACAGATAGTTATTTAGCCAATTTATATGGATCACTAACCCTTCTTTTCTGTGCTGTGGAGATATTGTCAGAGGAAAATGCATTCAAAATTCTTATTTTGTGCACTGTAAGGTAAGTGAGGTCTTATGAGAAGAACACCAGCTCTAGCTAGTCCTGTTTTAGCTCTATGGAGAACTTAACAATAATCAGGAAAAGGCATTTCTTGCTTTTTGTGCCTTAGCTTCCTTTGCAAGAAAGTAGAACTAATAAAACCTGCCCTTTAGGACTTTGTAAGGCTGTTGCGGCAAAGTATTTTGAGCTCCTTGGAGAAAAAGGCTACTCAGTGAGGTAGCTTTGTTATTCCTTTTAGTGTCAATTATATTCTGAAATATGATTTCAGAATTTCAGGATCCCAGGACCTATGATTGAACTGGCAGCTGATCGATTCAGTGGAATTTAGAGTTCTCTTTCTTGACACTGAACTGAAATTTGCTTTGGCTAAAAGAGGTAAAGCATACAATTATGGTCAGAAACATAATAATAAATCTACGGTAACAACCTTCTTTCCACCATATACCTTTTCTGGTATTTATCTGAATACCTAGCTTCTAAAAACTAGAAGAGATTGTCATTTCAGTAGCAACTCACCAGCAACTCTGTGAGTATATGAAGCCATTTCGACTATGATCTTCTTTTGTTTTTCCACTGTGCATGTCTGAAAGGTTTTCTTTCTTTTGGTTCTGAAAATTAAAAAAAAAAGGAGACAAACAGTTAAAAGTACAGAAGTTCTACCCATGCTCGTTTTTCTACACTTTCAGGACTAGCAAAATCTTTAATATGAGACTTTATTTGTACAAAGCAAAACTTCAAAACCACTCAAAAGCTTTTCTTATTAACTGCTGTCAGTCCTGTGATTTACAGAGGCAATAAAGAACTAGAGGGGGCACATTTATCATGGAGTTCAGCACACCAGGAGCCATTTTCTCCAGCGGTAAAGGCAAGTGATAAAACGAATTCTTTTGTTCTATAACCAAGACACATTCTCTGCTCCCTGTTCTCTAAACTTGGGCACGCCAGGCTTCTCTGGTGGCAACCTGGCACCAGCTCATCTATACTCACTGATAAATTGTTAACATGGAAACACTGAGGATACACCTGGAACGCCTGGCTGTGAACGGTACTACCTATTTACTTTCGACACACAGCCGTTCGCTGCCAACATATTTGTAGTACTAATTCTCAGTTTACTTTGAACAATACTTTGTGTGTGTGTGCTTTCTTTCCAGAAGGAAGTAGATGGGAATGTTAATAGTGTGGGGTGGGTTTGTTTAGTAAAGAGCCTAAGAATTTGGATTTTGAATCTCAGTTGTCTTATCAAAGAATGTTTCATCTGAATTTTGATGCTGAAAAGCAGGACAGTTCCGGTACACATATTTTCAGTTTACTTGGTATTCGATTTTGCGTTCTAGGCAAGCAGGTGTGATACATAAAGACACTTTTAAGCTGTCTCTTAGCATTGATTACACAGTTTTGAGTTTTTGAAATGAATTCATCAGAGTTTGAACTAAGCTGGACGTAAAGGCTACAACAGTTTTGCTGTTTGGGAGACTTACAAAAAGGAGCATTTTTGAATATTTTATAAGTGAGTACATCCATCATCCAATAGTATTTATTAAGCACTCACCTGTGCATGACAATGTGTTGGGTACAAATATTACCGGGGAAAAGGTCAATGATTTGGAACCAGAGACAGTGGTAATGTTTATACTTACGGGAAAATGACCACAAATATCAAATCATGAACGTTATTCCTAACGGAGCAAGTTATGTAGTTAATTTAGTCTCTGGAAAAGACAAGGACATTCAAGTAAAATCTCCTGGCATTTTCCAGTTATGCAATCACTAACTATGCTCCTTATTCGTGTATTAGTGAAAAATAATATTTTCAAAAGACAGTAGTAAGGCAGAGGACATGAAAAATCCAGGAAAAAAAAATTCCGGTCAGGTGATTTTGTGACTTGTTGGTCATTCTTACAAACCTTTAGCTGTTGAGAAATTTAGGATGGAATTATGTGGGAGTTCTGTTTATCTGTCTGTTCTTTGCAACATGTAATATAGTGGTTAAAGGTATTCTCTTGCTTCTTTCACTATCAGCTTCTTTTCATAGGTAGGGGAAATAAGTCCTTCTGTCAGTAATTTGGCAAAAGTGCTGAAAAGCCCATTATCCCTGTTGGAAAGAAAGCAAACCACCTCTGATATGTGAGGACCTG
Organism: Mirounga angustirostris; assembly: GCF_029215605.1. Lineage (NCBI taxonomy): Eukaryota > Metazoa > Chordata > Mammalia > Carnivora > Phocidae > Mirounga > Mirounga angustirostris. The sequence goes on along the minus strand of NW_026991724.1, from coordinate 16,293,951 downwards.
GCTGGCTTCATAGAGAGAGATGAGCCCAATAAGAAGCTTCCAATGAGAGATGGTGTTTTATTTTCTGAGAGACACTGACCATTAGTCATTCTTCTTGAGTCCACCTAACATTTTCTCAGAGTAAAGGTATCTGTCCCCCACCCCCAAAACAAATTTATCAGTCTAGATGATATGGGATAGAGTAGGAAAAAAAAAAAAAAGCAGTCATTTGAGGGATGCCTGGGTGGCTCAGTCAGTTAAGTGTCTGCCTTCGGCTCAGGTCATGATCCCAGGGTCCTGGGATCGAGTCCCGCATCGGGCTCCCTGCTCTGCAGGGAGCCTGCTTCTCCCTCTGCCTCTGTCTCTCTCTCTGTCTCTCATGAATAAATAAATAAAATCTTTAAAAAAAAAAACCCAGTCATTTGAATAAAGAAGGCACATCCTTTACGTGCTTTATGTTGTATTCTGTACACTTGTGAAGGGCCCACATCTGTCTGGAGGATGGTGGGAAATCAAACACTACAATTCACGGTGTGCTTCTTGTATAATATTTCCTTAACCAAAAGGGAGCAGCTGTTGGGTAGCAGAGAAAGGATTGTTACTAACCTGAGCATATGGAAGCCTGAAGCTTTGGCTAATTTGGATGTCTGGGCACCATTGCAGAAAGACCATCATAATTATTTGCTATGATTTTAGGTCCACACTTCACTGTTGGAAGGAAAAACTTTTTACAGAGGCTTACTCTTTTATATGGCTTTGAAGGGAATTGCATTTTATTTCTGACACTTATTGTATTGTAAAATCTCTAGTCTCTGATATTTAAAGGTGGGTTTGAAAAATGAAATACTTTATTTTATGAAGCAGTTTTGGGGTCAGATTTTTTCCCTAAAATGTATGCTTTTATGTTGGGTAGTTTAAAGACCAGCTGTTAACTGAAACCAACCGGCAACGAAGTTGCATAAAGTTGTGTTTCCTATTAGTCTTGTATCTTTCCTATTAGTCATTTATGAAAGGATACAGGAACATCTAAGAGAACTCCAAACAAAATTGAAAAAACAGATGTTGAAACCATATTGGCTTGATGGTTTGCTATTTTTTTTTAAATAAAAAAGGAGCTTAGTAATTATTAATGGATTATGAAGTAAGGCTTCTGTTGCTAACGTACTACAAAATTATTTGTAGTAGCTTGCAGTTGAAAATCAGTGTTTAGTAGAATTTCAGAGAATCAGAAAAATGAGTTAAAGTTTATGCCTGGGAGCACCATGAAGGAGGAACTATGACATTTTCAAGAGTTGGGCATGTATGAGCCTCCAAAGGTGTGTTTATTATGTTGTCATGGTGAGCAGTGAATTAAAAAAATAACAAGACTGCTCCTTGGGTAGTTGTGACTTATTGGTAGTTATCTTTACAAGAGTTCCATGCTGACTTAAGTAAAGATCTTCAGGGAAAAAAACAAACAAACTTTATTTTTCAAATAAATTCAGTTAAGAGCCTACAGGCTTCCATGACACTGCTCTGAATTATTATTAATGTGCACCGCTGTGAGAATAATGCTTGCTGCTGTTTAACAATAACCCCGTCCTCTGGAATTTCAGGAAAGTGGTAGGAAAATGAGAGGTAGATTTAAGTGCTGCTGCTGAATTAAACGTGCTAGTTGATGGGCACAACATTTTTATCGTTACTTGTCCAAGGGAGTGTCGAAAGAGACCGTTATTCAGGGTCAGGTCACATGTGAGACTGGTGAAGTTATTTGAGCAGCATTTTTGGCAGGCAAGGCATTGCTTCTGGCCAAGCAAAGGTTTGTTCAACCTATTGCCTTTACCTGGATATCCCATTTTCATTCTCCTGAGAGTTATGTGTGGTATTTCTTGAAGGCAGGGATATATGATCTTTTAAGGGTCTTCCTCGTTGACCTTAAGAGTCTGTTACTAAGATCGAATATTGGGCACATCATTGCTCATTAGCACTTTTTAACTTGGATGGTTAGTACAGTTGGCTTGTAATTCATTATTATCATGATAGATACCTTTTTCATTTGGAATTATCTTTTTTAAAAAAATGTTTTATTGTTATGTTAATCACCATACATTACATCATTAGTTTTAGATGTAGTGTTCCATGATTCATTGTTTGTGCATAACACCCAGTGCTCCATGCAGAACGTGCCCTCTTTAATACCCATCACCAGGCTAACCCATCCTCCCACCCCCCTCCCCTCTAGAACCCTCAGTTTGTTTTTCAGAGTCCATTGTCTCTCATGGTTCGTCTATCCCTCTGATTTCCCCCCTTTCATTCTTCCCCTCCTGCTATCTTCTTTTTTTTTTTTTCTTAATATATATTGCATTATTTGTTTCTGAGGTATGGATCTGAGATTCAACAGTCTTGCACAATTCACAGCGCTTACCAGAGCACATACCCTCCCCGGTGTCTATCACCCAGTCAGCCCATCCCTCCCAACCCACCCCCCACTCCAGCAACCCTCAGTTTGTTTCCTGAGATTAAGAATTCCTCATATCAGTGAGGTCATATGATACATGTCTTTCATTTGGAATTATCTTTAAGTCAAGGTCTCCCAGCTGACATTTTCAAATGTATCTTCTGCTCTTCCCAGTAGTCTTTCCTCCTCTCTTTCTCTTCTCCCTCTCCCCCCCCATCTATCCTTTTGCCCTGCCGGACTGTTTGCTGTTCTCCACATATGCTACCTAATATCTTGCCTCTTGCTGTCCATGTGGAGTACTCTTACACCAACTCCTGTGCATTCTATAAAGTCTAGATCACCTTCAGAGAATGTTACCCAAATTCTTACATAGACTTCTGTGGAATAAACTTGCCCTCTTCCTCCTGTCCTACTGCCACCGTGTATTCTTTATTAAGGTATTTGTGAATATGTTTCCCTCCTTCCATGGATGGTGGGCCCTGGAAGTTGGGGCAGTGTGATTCTTATCTTTGCATCCTGCATATGGTCAGGTCTAGCACCTCACGCTATTGTGCAGGGCAAGTAATAGGTACATCTTTAGCGACTGGAATTCAGTCACAGGTGATTATAGAGTCCATATAACAGGAGACATTCAAGGAGTCCAGAAACTATTAACTAGTCATTTAATTGTAATTCTAGTGGGTGGAGTTTAATTTTATTTATTTTATTAGGGGAGGACTCATGGCCATTAGGGTGACAGATGCCGTTGAAGGGGTGGAATTGGTGAAGTTCTTTCGGCCGTGCAGTGTTTCCCTCTGCCTCTTATGCCTTTGCACATGCCATCGAAGGGCAGCTTCCTGATGGGGTGGAAAAAATTCAACAGACAATCTGAAAGCTGGCATTTTGGAGAACATTTAAAATGCTTATCTAAGGTGCATTTGGTACCTTTTTCAACTAATCCTGAATTCTCCACAAATTCATAGGGATCTTAGAGATCACCTAAAGCCCATACCTCCCCTAGGCAGAAATCTCTTCCTAGCCTTCCTCATTGTGTCTGCTTCAACACATCAGTGATACAGAGATTGCCACTCTGACCACTAAAGAAAAGCTGGTGAGGAGGTAAAAAGTCTGTTCCTGTGATAGCTTGTCCATAGTTTAAGACCCTTTTTCTCTTAAGTTTTCTTTTTTCTGAGGTGAATATTTCTGATTTCCCCCACCACGTGAATCTAGCTTCCCATCCAGTGTAGCTAATTGAGATGGACACCTCATCCAAGTCAGCCGTTCCACTGGCTGGCCAGTGACCAATCCAATTTTCTCTCTCTGGATTCTGACTCAGAGACAGAAACTCTAGCCAGTTATCTGTAGGGCATTGAGCTAAAGGGTCATGTGGGGTAGAGGCCTGAGTCAGCAGCAGGGCAAGCCAAAGTCAGATGAAAGCTAAAGTTGTGCTGGAACTGAAACCACATGTAAGAGAAGCTGGGTGTCGAGGGGATGGAGCAGAGCTGCATGGAGAGAATCAGTGACAAGACTCCTGCAGTCTCAGAGAGAGTTGAAGAGAGAGGCTGTGTCAGCCCCCAAAAGTGGGGCCTCATGGGAACTGACACTGGGAAGGCTTCCAGTGGCATCTGCAATACTGGTGTGTGGCACAGGAGAGGGTATGCCAGAAGTTACTCAAGAGGCAGTTTAGTGCTCTTCTCTTGAGGCAAGAGTCACTAAGATCGTGGATGCTGGATGCAGGGTGGAGTCCTGTCTCTGCCACTTATTACTATGTAACTCTGGGTTAATTACTTCATCTTTCTCTGGCTGTTGGTTTCCTCCCATGGAGAATGGGTGCAATACCAAGACCTACATTACAGGGTTATTGAGGGATCAAACAAATTAATGTGTGAAAAACATTTCACTTGAAAGAGTATCTGGCCCCCAAAATGTTAGCCATTACTATTACAAATAATAACAGTTGTGCTTGTTTTTGTGTCTGAGAAATTATTCAAGCCCTAGTTCTGAGAGAAAGTGAAATATAGTGGTTAAGATGGTAGACTCTAGAGTCTGACTTTCTGCTTGGTTTCAGATTATACCATTTCCGCAGTATGACACAAGCTATGTAAGATTCTTGTGCCTTGATTTCCTCATTTATCCAAAAGGGGTAATAGTGGTACCTACCGTGCAGATATTCTATGCAGATTAAATGAATTAATATATATAAAATGTTTAGAAAAGAACTTGGATAGAAAGGATCTCAATAGATAACTTATATTATTATAATGTATTATTAATAATATATATTAACAATATAATAATTATTACTACTTGTGACTTTAGCATGCCTTTGGGTTCTCATTAAGACACATTATCTTTATAGACCTATAGGAGACCTAAATATATTTACTTGGACTCAATTCTGTCTCATTTTTCTTTAGCGGGATCATAGTCTCTCTGATGGTCATTTCCAGCCAATGTAGTGCTTCTCCAGGAGTCTTGAAGGTAAAGCCTGGAGATGTCTTGTAGGCAGTAGAAAGTGTGATTTTGGAGTTCAAAAAGAGGTCTAAAATAAAGAAAGAGATTTGAGTAGGTATAGTAGAAGTCATGGGAATTGACAAGATCACCTTGGGAGAATGTCCAGAATGAAAAGAGGAAAATTTTGGGACAGATAGATCCCTGGAAGCGGGTTTTGGGCATGGCAGAGATTTTGGAGTCGGGTAGAGGGTGACAGAGGAACCCCATTGTTGTCAGACGAATGATACTTACAGTGAATATGATTGAAAATGTACTAAGTGTAAGACATTGCTTCAAGCTCTTTCATTCATGCATTTAATCTTCTCAACAACTCTTATGTAGCTGGTATTATATTTTCACTTTATAGATGGGAAAATTGAGATACAGAGAAATTCAGTAATTTGCCTAAGACTGCAAAGCTAGCAGATGATAAAGCCAGAAGAGTTTGAACCTAGATAATCTGATTCTAGATCTTATAATCTTAATGATTCCATGAAATGGCCTCCAAGAGCGAGTAGAAGGAAAATCAGACTAAATAAAGACAAAGGAATTATCTCTGTCAGATTTAGTATTTATCTCTGCTAGTATTTAGTATTTAGATTATAAAGCACATTTAGATTGTTGATGTTTTTTATTTTGGTTTATCTCTTTTATTGACCGTTTCAAACCAACAGCACATGATGTTATTTGACAGTAGCACTTCACAGCATATTCAGAAGCTAAATGACTGTCAATTAGGAAATGTAAGTGTATTGGTCAGTTTTTGCTGCAATAATCATGCATAACAAGCAATCCTAAGATGTCAGTTGTTCACAGCCATAAACATTATTTCTTGCTCATGGATCTGTGGTTTGGCTCCGGTTCAGTCTACAAGATGAGTTAGGTCTTGTATTAATTTGCTATCTGTATTAATTTGCTATAGCTACCTTAACAAAATGCTATAGAGTGGCCTAAACAACAGAAATTAATTTTCTCACAGTTCTGGAAGCTACAAGTCCAAGATCAAGGTATCAGCAAGCTTGGTTTCTTTTGAGGCCCCTCTCCTTGGCCTGCAGATAGCCGTGTGTCACTGTGTCCTCACTGTATTCTTACCTGTGTATGCGAACAGTTCTGGTATCTCTTCAAGGTGTGTCCAAATTTCCTTTTCTTATAAGGACACCAGTCACATTGGATCAGGTTCCACTTTAACAGCCTCATTTTAACTTAATCACCTCTTTAAAAACCTAAGGCCCAAATACAGTCACTTTCTGAGATCCTGGGGGTTCATATTTTGAAAGATTTTTTGGAAGACACAGTTCAGTCCATGTTGATGAGTCTCCTCATCCTTCATGACTCAGTTCAAAAGTCACTTTCTCCATGATGCTTCTGTTTCCCTGAGGCAAAGCAGGTGCTTCCTTCTCTGTTCTCTCACTGCACCTCTGTTTTAGCTTTTATTACTTTTTAAATTACAACTTTGTGTAACTCAGATATCAACTTTTCTCCTGTCCTTTGGGTCCAGCATCATCATGATCATTGTATGCCCTGGGCCCATGAGGATGCAAGGTCAAGCACTGTGTTGGGCTCACCAACTAAAGGCCATCCCCACAACAAAACCCCAAACGATAACTACCACCATCACCTACTATATGGAAACAAAAACCAATAGTAAAAATTCAAGTTCACTTTATAAAAGTTTTAAGAGAAAAGTTGATTTTGGAGGGGAGGTTGAAAAAGGGTTTAAGTCCTACTCCAAGGCAAATAACTACCAAAATCCCTTCTAGACTTTTCTGCTCTTGGCTCAAATTTCTTCTTGGACCTTGTGGATTCTTTTACTGCCCAGCACAGCCCAGTCCCTCTGCCAGGTTGTTGGGTTGTACAATGCCATTCACATAGGATATAATATGCATGGTTCTCCCTGGGGTTGTGTGTCATGGTCCTGGGTCAATTCTGTCCTCTCCCTTGCCCATCTGTCTGCACCCTTGTGACCCTCAGTTGCTGTTTTCTTTTATGCATAGCAACTGAGCTTGCTGTGTATTACACAGCTTGCTATTTAGTCCCTCAACTATATATTGGGGCTCAGCCCAGAAGAGGGAAAACAGGACCTGCTGACTTTAGAAGGAGGTTTAGTGACCATTTGTGGTTATTTTAGGTTGCCCTTTGGTAGACCCATACTCTTAGGGGCTCATCGAGACATTTTCCAAACCAAAGTGAGGTACCCTTTAAGAAATTCTTATTATAGCTCTTAAGATATTGCATTTTTCCTCCATGTTACTACACCTGTTCACTTGACGTGTTTCCTAGCTAGGCTACGGTTATTCTTTAAGGCAGGAATTTTGCTGTATTCATTTTTGTATTCCAACATCCAAACAATCCCTGAAACATAGTAAGGACTTAAAAATATGTTGCCTGAATACCTAAATGAGTACAATCCAATGTTCTTTATTTTAAATTATAATCAGGAAACCAATGGAATGTGAATCAGAAACTAGTAAATATGTTTCCACATTCCCAGAACTGCACTAGAACTGTTATTTTATTGCACCTGAACCTGAACTAAATTGAAACAAAGCTTCTTGGTATTTTCATTGTAAATCAGTTAGAATTGCTTACTGGCTTGAACCAGAGTAAAACTGCTTCACTGGTGAACTCAAAAGTGGAACTAATCTGAGAAACATACTGGTTTATTCTTAGTTACTTAGTACGGTACTTGGACATTCTATGAATATGAAATTGCCATTTCGTTGACAGTGGATCTAAATGTATTAACTCATAGGTGAGTTCTTTTCCTCTTTCTTCTAGTGAGATCACAGGATTGCTTATTAGTTCCTCCAACCTAAGTGAAGTTATTCTAGGGCTTGCACAAATATTGTGGGTAGTCTTCTCTCTCTCTCTCTCATTCATTCATTCATTCATTCATTCCATGATTCCTTAAAAGCCCATTCTAGAATAAGATGAAAGTTAATTAGGAAATCAGGAGATGAGAGTAAGGGATTTTTTGGTGGAAGGGTAGGAAAGCAAGTAAAAACAGGAAAAATAAAATGAAATTAGAAAAAGTTTTTTATCTAAGTACATGCCTAAATGTCTTACTCATCTTGCTAAATGATATTATAAACTTTAATAAAATTAAAAGAGAGTATTTGGAAGCACTGACAATAATACACAGGTAAATTGCATCTAAGAAGAAAGTTGGATGAATTATGAGGGGAAAATCTTTGCATTTAAATTTTACCAGTTTTCGTTTTCCTTCCTGATTTGTGCAGAAGTTACATTGGATTACCATTCAAAAACATCATTCTCTGCCCCCCTCCCTCTTTGGTTGTTTGAATCTGCTTGCAAGGCTAACTAAAATTGAATGAATAATTTCAGAGTTTTATACTTTAATTTAGCTACGTGGGTCAGTCCATAGAAAATATTTCTTAAAAGTGTTTTCCTTTTACTAAAAATAATATGCACGGCTCCAGATATTCTTACTTCATGGTGAAATGCCATACCGTCTCATCTCTTCTCACAATCTGATTTTGGCCCCTTTAATTTTCTCATGATTTTATTAGAATTTAGAAAAGGTTAATTAGTTATCCACTGATCTTAGTGGAAGAAGATTTAAAAAAATATAATATTACAAAATGTCCTAGTAGGGTGTGAAGGTAACACCACAAGGGGGTACTATAATTTTATCAAATTTGTCCTGGTAACTTGGCTCAGAAGGTGAAATGATTAGAGCCTGCAGAGTTAATTTCAATATGATAATACATCACAGCAAGTTGGGAACTTAAATAAAATTATACAATTAATATACTTTTATGGGATGTAGAAAGACTAAGTAAGGTCATTTGTAGATTATATTAGAGCTACATTTAGACTTACTGGGTTTAAAATTCAGCATTCTTAAAAGAAAGCAGCAGATGTCTGATGTATGCATTTTAGTGACCTTTGAATGAAGAAGTGAATGTCGAATTGTGTGGATCTAGATCTGGGTTCTTAAAATAAATTAACTCCCTGGTCTCCCCTCTAAATACAGCTAAGATCAAGTGTTTAGATATTAATTTCCTTAGTGTTGCAACATAGAAAATGTTGCAGTATGTTAATCCTGGGAGGGATTTTTTAAAAAGAATATTTAATCATAGAAGACTTTAGTTTCTTAATGCGCCTCTGAAAGTGATTCTGCAGTTTTGCTTGGTAATAAATTTGAGTGGCTTGTAGTCCATCTTGGTTGGATAATTCTTCTCTTTTATTTAAACTGAAAACGTTGAAGGTGGTTATGTGGCCAAAAGAATTTTAATGTCACATCCTGGTACTCTATGTGTTTATACACTAATTTTATTTTATTTTTATTTTTCTTGAATAGAAGTTAAGTTTATTTGGTCACTACAGGTCACTGTTATAAGCTATACATGACACACCTCCCATAACATTGGCTTCTCCCTACCCCTCCACAGAGTCTGAAGAACACACAGCATCTGCAGGTGGGCAGACTGGGACTTGAAATTGTCTGTTCCCCACACAAGCCTTGGGTTCTCAAACAAAACATTTGAGTAGCTTCCATCACTGTTTCTTTAGGTATGAAACAGAAACAATGATGCCTACTCTGTAGTGTTCTTTGAGGATTAAACAAGACGATGTATGTTAAATATTTGGACCATGGTGTGTAATCCGTCCACGAAAGGTGTTACTGTGAAGACTGATGACTGAAGGTAGACTCCATTCCTCCCACAGCAGGGTTCTTACCCCAGGGCCCACTTTTGTCTTGACTAACCTCTGACTGAAATTTAATGTTTTCTTCCACTATGAATGTAGGTAACAAATAACATCACTTTTGAGACTGGTCCAGATGCTGAGCCTATGGATGTTGGGAAGTATTGCTTAGATTTATTGGAAGTTTCTCATTCCCACCTCTTTTTGAAGTGTTGACATTCTATGGCGAAGGTAGGCATATTGTCTACACTAATTTTAGCAGGTGTTGCTCATTTGCTGAGCGAGGTGGATAGGGGTATTTGAAATAAGCTAGTGATTAATCTTTGTGGAAGAATAATTACATGTTTATAGACTACGAATAGAACTGCTAGGCATTCTGTCTTTTGTCACACACTTACCCAGTGGCTCATTGGACCAATATTTAGTGTCATGCTAAGATTAAATGAGATAACATGTATAAATTGCCTATCATAGTAGCTGGGGCAATGATGAGGCAACTCACAGCCTTAGGGCTGCTCTCAGCTGCCTTGCAGCTCTCAATCCCACTGCAAAATGCAAGATTAGGAAACTACCTCTGTGTCTCTGCTTCTCTAATAAGCACAAATGTTAGAGTTTGGTGGCTAAAAAACACAGTCATTTTTCTTGACATTCTTTGTTTCAATAATGTAAGCAATTTAAATTTTAAGGATTTGTGCTATATTCCCTCACAGGACTAAATGCAGCTATTTTTGTTTTGTACTTTTTTTTTTTTAAAAGCAACCCATAAACATTTTGAGGTTTATAAAATGATCCTAGCCTATAAAAGGTTTCTCGTGACTGTCTAAGGACATAATTTGGTAAAGGATATTTTTCTTTCTTTTTTTTTCTTTTTAAAGATTTATTTATTTCAGGGAGAGAGAATGCACGAATGGGGGGCGGGGTGAGGGGAGGAGGGGAAACAGACTCCAGGCGGGCGGAGAGGGGACAGGGGGCTCTGACATGGGGCTGATCCCACAACCCTGAGATCTTGACTGGAGCTGAAGTCAGAAGCTTAGCTGACTGAGCCACCCAGGTGCCCCCCTTTTTCCTTCTTATTGCCAACAGGGGTGGCTATTTACCTGAAGGCCCTGACTTGCCTCCACCCTTAGAATGTTTTTATTGGTATTAGGTTCTCTTCTTGGCTGTTCAGTCCTCATGCTTGTTTCTCAAATCCTTTGTGTAAATTCCGTCTCTTGTAGTTCATACTGTCTCAATCATTTCTCTCTGTTCTCTGCTTTCTGTGCTGGATGTCCTAATGCCAATTTGTGGCATTTCAGAGTTTGAACTCTACTTGTCTATCTTCCCCTCTGTTCTGCTTGGTGCTGGATATAGATGACTTGACTGGAAGTGTTCCTAAATCTTGGGCCACTGAGAATCAGTCTCTCTCTCTCTCTCTCTCTTTTTTTCCTGAAATTTGTTGTCTTAGGCTTACTATAAATAATCTTTATGGCTAGTTAGAAATAGATGACAAAGCAGCATGTACAAGATCAACCCATTTCTACAAAAATAATAATGCCTATTAACTGTCATCAGTAGTGATAGTAATGAGTGACTCTGTGGGGGAATGAGCTATTGAGAAATAAATTCCTGCCTTTGATGGAAGAAGGAATAGAAGATAGAGGCCCCTTTGGGGAGCAGCCTTTTGCTTATGATGGCAGAATTACAAGTATTAATGTCAAACTAAACTGTAAGTACCATCGTGGCAGGAATTGGGTGTATTTTTCTCACTATTGTTTCCCCAGAGCCTAGCCCAACACCTGCCACATGATAAGCCCATAAGAAATACTTGCTGACTGGGGTGCCTGGGTGGCTCAGTCGTTAAGCGTCTGCCTTCAGCTCAGGTCATGGTCCCAGGGTCCTGGGATCGAGCCCCTGCTCAGCGGGAAGCCTACTTCTCCCTCTCCCACTCCCCCTGCTTGTGTTCCCTCTCTCACTGTGTCTCCCTCTGTCAAATAAATGAATAGAATCTTAAAAAAAAAAAAAAGAAAAAAAAAGAAATACTTGCTGACTGAATGAAATGAAGAAATGAGCCCTAAGCACACAGTGGGACTATTGCATGATACATCCAGCCTGCTCAGATGACTCAGCCCCTTGGCTTTCCTGGAATACGCACCTTTGACAATGACCTTCAACATCGTGTAGTGGCCCCCAAAGATCACTAACATGTCATCTGCTCTAAGCCATATCTTTTGCTAGATAGAATTTTCATACAGGTGTCTGGCATTGGTATTTCTAAACAAAAAGGCTTCTTTTCTGGAAAGGCCTAATGTTATTTGATCAGTTCTGAAGATGGATTGGGGGTATTGGGATAAATGATTTCACTTTGCCCTTACCTCCTCCAGCTAACTCAGGGACTTACCATCCAAAACATCTTTGCTTCCTGGGATGAGAGAGGCTTGAATATCTTATAGACTGTAGTGAAAGAGTCAGGAGTGAAAAGCGGTAATTGATGGGCAAGGCTCTAGGCAGGCAGCTGGTGTTGGGGTCAGTATCACAAGTGAGAGGAGGGACACTTTTTCTGGAATCTTCTAAGTCAGAAAATAGACTCTTCCCTGCCTTCTTCTGCCACCTTTAATTGGACATCATGAACGAAGTATCTACTTCCTAAATATCTTGAGATCTAGTCCCTTCTCTTTTTCAGCTGCTGCTGTCTTGGTTCAGGCTTTCACTCTTTGCCTGGACTCCTGTGACATGGTAAAGTGCTGTACTCCTGAGCTATTGTAATACAGCAAAATGCTGTTCTGGACTGTTGTAATATGGTAGAGTGATGTTTTGGACTACTCTAGGAAGTGTCCTTTTCCTCTGTCGAGCATTTACCCTGCTGCTGGAATGATCTTCCCTGTGTATTCTCTGTTTAACCACCCCCCCCAATAGCGACTCCCTATTGCCATCATGATAAAATCCCCCAATCCCAGTGACTTAGCCTGGAATCCAGGTTTTTTGTAATCTGAAGTACACCTACTTTTTTTCTTTAAATTCTAAAAATTTTAATAATTGACAGCATAATGCTCTTTTTTAATTGAAGGTGACACACAATGTTACATTAGATTCAGGTGTGCAATCTGACATGGACTATACCTACTTGTTTAGCTTCATTTAGTATTGTACCCTAGACTCCAGCCATATACCCTAGAACTTATCAGCTCCTTTATCCCTGTACCTTTACCTGTGCTGTTCCTTGAACTTGAAATGTCCTTTGCCCCAGTTCTGTACCTCTGTACTTGGTTGTGGTAATGAGGTCTTGATGGTGGAGCCATCTTTCCCTGGTGCCTGCAGTACATTTATTGGTTAGAGGAAGTCTGCCTGCTTCTTAAGCTGTTTCAAAGCCAATGCCTTGTTATGGGATATTCATGATGTTTCTTGTTTTCTGTTCTTCTACTTTAAAACATTTGATGATTTTTACAATTCACTTACGAAGTAATATTCCTCGGGGCACCTGGATGGCTCAGTCATTAAGCGTCTGCCTTCGGCTCAGGTCATGATCCCAGGGTCCTGGGATCGAGCCCCGCCTCCTGCTCCGCGGGAAGCCTGCTTCTCCCTCTCCCACTCCCCCTGCTTGTGTTCCCTCTCTCGCTGTGTCTCTCTCTGTCAAATAAATAAATAAAAATCTTTTTTTTAAAAGAAAAGACAGGATTAAAAAAATACTTCAAATAATTCTCATTTTCTATTTAGCAAGATCTGATATGAGCAGGAATAATTAGAGTGATAAAGTCTAACTGGCACTAGTAAATTTGACTAAAAGCCAAGAGCAGCACAGCCAGGACATTTATGTTCATGTTTAAATTACTCAAGTGTTTAATTGTTTAATTTCAGTTTCAATTACCAAATGCCCTTACTTTTAAAATTAGTCCTTTGAGTATTAGCTGCATGATGTTGTTATTAAAGTAGAAAATCTGCTATTATGGTTTTAGAGGATTATTACAAAGTTGTTGGCATATGTCTTGTTTAATAAATAAGTTTAATTGTGCATGTAATCTGGTAATGTAATAATGATGAATTACATTTTACAGAAATGTAGAATGACTATTTTTTCTTAGGGTAAAACAAAATTACTTTTTAGGGTTTATTTTCCCGAGGAAATATTTTACTATAAAAATACCTAAGATACCTCTTGCACCATGTAATTTTCCATAAAGGGAGAGACTTAATGGAGATTTAACACTAACAATCCCCTCCCATATAAAAGAGGTTAACAGTAGGGAAATGAAGTCCAACTAACAAGAAAGTGATGTTTATACCTTTAATGCTTTCTCAGTTTGTCTTAGCCCTAGAATCCTGAGAATATGACAGAGTAGCCCATATAGTACATTAGTGTATTTTTATTCCATGAGGCACCTTCCTGTTTAGATACGAACTTGCAGCTGCTATTAATGTTAATGAGCTTCTCTAGTCAAGAATGTCCCTTGAGCTCATCCTGAATCACAGTACCTTGGGCAAAACCATCTGATTGGCATTATATTGTTCATGCTTCCCTCAGTTCTAGTTGTCTCTGTTGAATTCTAGGGGGGAAAACAAATTGTTTTAGACCTGTATCTCAGAATATGAAATTTTAGAATTTTAGAACTCAAGTATATATATTTTTTCTAGATGATTTTGGTCTCTCGGTTGATTCTTAGATGAAGTCTTTGCGTCGAGAAGTATTGCTTAATTGACGTTTGCCTTCATTTGGTGGGTGAAGAAACGGAGAGATTTTTTTTCAATGTTTTGTATAAGATTGCCTAACAGAGAAAAGGCTCAAATCCAACTCCAATAATTAAAAATTCAATTGATAGATTACTAATTTGTTTCCACATATTGAGAGATTGAATGTTTTCAGAAATCTTGGGTATAAGTTTATGATGGGTCCGTAGAATGTTAAGCAACTAAAAAATAAGATAATTGTTACCTCTATGGCAAACAACAAGTTGTACTAGAAATTACACCATGAGGCTCAGCTGTAAACAATATTTACACGATCATGTTACTTTAAACACTGATTATTGATTTAACAAAAAATAATACAACTGTGTTGGGAAGATGAGGTAAGAGGAGTTGTGTGTGTGTGTGTGGTGGGGGTAGTGTCTGTTCTATTGGCAAGGAGTCTGATTTAGGTGGGCTAATGTTTGTAAACATCTGGGATGAACAGTGGAAAAACAGATTCCATACTCGATGAGGAACCTTAAGAAAAACTAATCATAACCAGCTGTGGCAGCACTGTTGCCAGCCCCACCCCCATTCTATCAGCCCACCTGCATTTGCCGCAGCTGTGGTCAGTCCCGGACACGTGGGGCTTCTCAACATCTGCCATCCAAGGGCTTGCTTTGGTGTTGCAGGAGTTGGGCTGGGCACAGGTGCAGCCTCTAAGAGTGGAGTTGGTTCTGTGCTCAATCCTCAGCCAATGAGGGATGGATGTTGGTAGGGAAATGCTCCAGTTCCCTGTGCTCAGGTTTGTAGGTTCTGAGTTGTGTGCCGCAGAGTGGCTGAGATGGATCCAGCAGGACTGTGCTCTGGGTGTCTGTCAGGTATCCTGCTCCTGGTTATGGCTTATATATGGCTTTTTTCTCTTCCCCACTTCCTCACTGGTCCCTTCTGGGACCACTTTTCAAATAAACTATCTGTAGTTTTTTAAAAAAATTATTTATTTGAGATGGGGAGAGAGCACATAGCAGGAAGGAGGGTCAGAGGGAGAGAGGAGCAGACTCCCCTCTGAGCTGGGAGCCTGACGCGGGGCTCCATCCCAGGACCCTGAGATTATGACCTGAGCTGAAGGCAGACGCTTAACCGACTGAGCCACTCAGGCACCCCACTACCTTTAGCTTTATGTCAGGATCTGCTTTGGGGGAAACCTTAAGATACCGTCACATAGATAAAAACTTCGAATCTGCCTCCATGGGTTTTTAAGTCTAACAATCCTCCATGTGGGTTATCCTTGCTTAAACACAGAAATGACTTCTCTTTGAATTTAGCTTTAAGGAAATAAAATCAACTTTTGGTAACAATTTTGGATTGATGTGTGAAGTATGGTGTTTTTGAGGTCATTTCTCACTAAAAAAAATACTGTGGGGCGGTGTCCCTGGCTGGCTCAGTGGGAGGAGCATGTGACACTTGATCTCTGGGTGTAAGTTCAAGCTCCATGTTGGGTGTAGAGATTACTTAAATAAAACTTAAATGCTAGAGGAAAAGTGCTGGTAAATATACCCTTTCCTTTGTCAGTTTTCTTTGATACTTTAATTCAATTTTTTTCTTTTAAAAATGTTTTAGAATTATCTCAAACTGTTAATAGATCCAGAAAGTAAAGTGATAAATTTTTCTAGAAGTTTGCAAAGATGCAGAAGTGGTAGCATGAGGTGATAATGCAGTAATTATTGCCTAAAAAAGGTGAGAAAATGTGTGAGAAAAGAGTTAATTCAAATCTCCATGAAATAGGAAAGAGGCTACAATATTGGTAAGGATTCCACCTGCTCTGTTTTTCTGTTGTTTAATCTCCTTTATATATCTTGAAACACAACTTTTCATTTGCATGTTTTGTGGCCTTAGTGTATGTATGTGTGCCCACCATTGCAAACCCAAAGTTACTTTCAGGTTTTGAGAGTTGAAAATAATTGAAACTGAGTACATATGCAAATAATTTTGATTTTTTGTAAGACCATCAGTGGCAATTTGAGATTTCTTTGGTGATGCTGGAACTTTTGAGCAGGATGGGTGGGCATGAGAGCCAAGTGGAAGATCATGACGTTTGAACTCAAGGCCCCATCTTAGCCTGTTCCTAACTATGTACACCTGGGCAAATGTTATTTTCTCATCTGGAAAACTACTTTGTAAGGTAGTTACAAAGATGAAACGAGATAATGCATATGAAGTACTAAATAGAGTGGCCTCTACCAGAGTTCCATAAATGCTAACGTAGTGTGAAGCAGAAATCTTGAAGTAATCTGAGCAGGATGGCTATCTCCCGTTTCTATTTATGTATTAGCAACTCTAATTTTTGAAGAAATGTGGTTTTGAGTTTATAACTTTGCATGCGAGCTTTTCAGACTTGTTCATTTAGTGTACTAACCTATTAATATTTGTTACATGATTTAGGACTAGATGTTTCAAGAGGAGAAGTGAAGTATGGATTTTTCCCTCAAGTTGTAATTTCAACTCTGGTATCCTTGCCAAAAATACTTTGGCTGTGGAATTGGTATTCCAAGTAACAGCATATGTTTGATATACCCCATTCCTTTTGAAAACTCACTCTTGGCCCAGCACCAGGATAAGTACTTTATTTCAGGCTTCTCCTGGATATTGTATCTTAGTCCCTAAAATCTTTAAAGTGGCTCCCAAAACCTAACTTAGGCCCCTGTCATTTCAGGGTGCCACATGGCTTACTTTCGGGGTAGTGTCATACTTGAGAAAACTGTTTAGTTACTAACAGTAATTAAGGTATTAAAAATTGATCCCAATGTAATTATTCCTTCCATAAAGCATGTTGAGTAATGCTTACCACCTGATGAGTGCTTAAACCTAGTAAGCTTCATTCTTAGGCACTTCTTCCATTATTTAAGTTATATACTTAGCATAAGTCAAGTCTGTTCTCAAGTCTATTTATGTCAGTTATATTTGGTATTATAACTGCAATGTAGTTACATAAATTATGTAAATTTATGAACTATGAGTATGTAAAAGTTTTCTTTGAAATTACATCCAATACTTTAGGAAAACTCAAAGGCATCCTGCTAGAAAAAAAAACAGCTGTCTGATTAGATGTTCAACATTGGAAAATATAAATTAAAACTCTGAAAGTGTTCTCTTCTTAGATTGATGAGCAAGTGTCTTTGCATTCTTGTTATATTTTGAGCAAACTGGAAATCAGACAGTGTATTTTAAGGGTAGCTCATGTAAGAGAAGTGTTGTACTCCAGTTGGTGGAGTTACACCGAAAGTCTTGTTATTTTATTTTTTTAATTTAATTTTTTTTTTTTTAAGGGTCTTAGCTAGAGTGCAAGTGTGAGCGGGCATGCGTGAGCATGAGCAGGGAGAAGGGTAGGGGAGAAGGAAAGGGAGAAGCAGACTCCCTGATGAGTCCAGAGCCTGTGGGGATCCCAGGACACTGAGGTCATGACCAGTCAGACACTTAACCTACTGAGCCACCCACGTACCCCCTTGTTGGTATTTTATAGTAAAAATAGATGGCTTGGATGGTGGGGAAAAAATCAGATGTCCACACATTGGGCAGCAGCAAAAGAAAATATTAATTGAATGATTTGTTGTTGAGTAATCATTTATCAAAATATTTTGTGGATGAATATTTTTCAATATTGATAAATGGTCCCAAAGTGGAAGGTGTTGCTTATAAAAACAATGATCTGAAAGTAGAGTATGTGTCATCAAGTTGGAAAGAAACAACACAGCAGTGGCCTGCCCCTGGAGCTTAAAAATTTACATTTGAGGTTATTGATCAGCAAATCCTAGAGCATTTAAAAGTATGAATTGTTTGTCTTCACTGGTTAACTACAACTCAAAGAATAAGGTGTGGATGAACTCTGGACGAAAAATCTGTTTTTTATGAAATTGTGTATTTTTTGAAAAAAACTGTGCCTGAAGAAAAAAAGTGTTCATTTAGCTATCCTTTACATCCCAATTTTTAGGACAAGGTAGGGGATATAAATACCTTCCTGTTCCTTAGCAGATAAAATAACATCATTGATCTAGTCAATGATGGGCTGAGTATTTCTGAAATCAGTATAGAATAATACAAGTGAAAATTTTTGACTTTTAATTTGGAAACAATTGAAGATAAAAATGTAGCTGAGATAAAATTGAGTCAACAACATATTAGGTAGTATTTATAATATTGGAGTAAAATAGTTCCCAGTTCAGCTTATACTGCATTTTAGGAAACCAGACTAAACTTGACAACTCCTGCAGAAAATCCAAGTGTTGAAGAAGAAAATAGAGGACTTGGTGTATTAGCTAATCTCAAACAAATCAAGGGTTCTAGTAGATTTTTTTTTTTTAAGGAAGATTGTATACAACAGAAGATTAAGCATGACAATTTGTTGGAAAATGAAATTGTGAGTGATGTAGAAATCGTTCATGCCAAAATAAAAGATGGAGCTGAACATGAAGGAAAAGATAAAAACAAATCCAGAGGCAAAAATGACTCGTTGTGGCCAAAAATTTGCCCCTTTACAGTATACAGGATCACAGCCTGAATTGACACTCTACAATATGGTACGTAAACATGGAAGAACGACATTGAAGAATAGTTTTCCATCCATAAATTTTTTAGATGAGTATATTTTAAGCTGAAATAAAATGTTCATTATGATTTTTAAAATTGTGCTTTAACCATTGAATTTTTAAAAAAAGTTAACCTGTCAACAACCAATGCTGAGTTAAATAGAATTTCTACTATATTCTTAAATATCTAAGTTTCAATTACCACTTCTGGGTAGATTCTTAAATTGTATTGAGTAATAGGGATTGAAACTGGAATAAAGTGTAATCTTTTTAGTGTGGAGGGAGAGTTGAGAGGCATCCAGAGTCAGAAGCCATTCCCCACCCCTCCCATACCCACCTCCCCCACATCTTCCAAATGACACAGTAGTTTGTTCATAGGCCAAGAGCAAGGTGACTGTCGAGGTGGGTAAGTGACTTGAAGCTGTGATTTTGACCCACATTGCTTAGACTGCACTGGGACATTTCCTACACCAGTTAAATAAGTACATACCCGTAGACTGGGGAACTGAAAGCCGTTAGGATAGTCCCAGAGTTAGCCTCATGGGATAATCTGACTTAGCCATTAACACCACACATCCCCTAACTGCAGTCCCACCTTCTTCAGCTGCAGCTTTGCCGTGTTACCAACAGGTGAAGTCAGGAATGGTGGCAATTTTGTGGGCTAATAAAAATTATTATGGGATTATAAAACTATCTACATGGAAGGCTTTTATGTACTTCTGTTTTAGTTACACTTTTTTTCTTCCTATTTTTCTCCCATCACCCTTCGGCTATTACAGAGTTGAGGGAATCCCTTGTGGATTGTGTGAGCTTCAGAGGAATAAAGCAGACGAAAGACTTGGTTCACTGTTCTTACTGTCTACTTGAACACCCACCAACTGTTTCCTTTTCACAGTGAACAGGCCTTAATATGCATCACATTACAAACTACAGAGCTTCAATTAAGTGATTCAGTCACTTTGTTTTGGTCATTATGCAGAATTGACAGAAAGTTTTCCTCCCGCTCCCAGAAATTGCTGATATTCCTTTGGGAGAGCTAAATAAAGACACTGTTTTAAGAGGAACGTTAAGAAACCTGACAAATGAGAACATAAGACAGCAGAAGTCAGCACGTGTTCAAAGGAAAGTGACTACAACTTCTGTCACTGCATTTTCAGAAAATCTTGGATGATTAATAAAATGTTCACGTATTTTCTAATGTGTTCTTCTCACAACATGATGGACTTTAGGAGGCATGCTTGTGGGTGTAGTGGGCTTTTCTTTTACAAAAGATCTGAATCAAAAGACAGTTTCTAAGGTTTTTTTTTTTTTTTTGGTCTTAAAAATGTAATATTGGTATATAGTTTTGCTACTGTTATAACTAACTCTCCTTCTCCCTAGCTTTGGATCAGAATAGCAAGCTACTTTATCATTAGTAATACCAATAGGGAATTCATATATGTATAGTAGATGTATGGCTACATCCCTTTGAACTTAGAGGAACTGAAAATACAAAAAAAAAAAAAAAGCCCAAACCTATCGTTTTCCTGTATTCATGAACATCCCTTTATCATCAAACTCCCTCGTTAATGTCATGTCACTTCCTGTTCCTCTTTGTTTTCAAGGTCTTCCATTTCACCCCATTGTAGCTCTAGATGATAACATCTGGCTCTTGTTTTTCTAAGGAATTTATCTACCAGGCTAGAAAGATGGTTAGTACACTCTTGGCAATGTTGGATGAATACAGGGGATCTCAATCTCTTTTCTTACAATTCTGTTACAGCCCATCCTGTCTACTAATCTTGCTTTTCGCTGCTCCTTATGGGCATCTCCAATCATCCTAGTCTCCTGCTTTCATCTAGTTTATTTGGTAGAATTGTGATTATCCATCTCAAGGGTCCCTTCTCCAGCGCTTTGATCTAGTACAGTTCTGTCACCATGTGTGGTTTATCAGGCTTTCATTTCTTTTTTTTTTTAAATTTTATATTTTATTTATTTGACAGAGTACCGGCGAGAGAGCGTGAGTGGGATGGGGAGCGGGGAGGGAAAGCCCGAGGGAGAGGGACACATAGACTCCCCGCTGAGCAGAAAGTCAGATGTGGGGATTGATCCCAGGATCTTGGGATCATGACCTGAACTGAAGGCAGATGCTTAACTGACTGAGTCATCCAGGTGCCCCCAGGTTTTCATTTCTTTGGTACCTCACTACACCCTTCCATACATCCTTACCACCTAATTCCTTAACATGTAGTCAACAGTAGTATACACCAAGTCTTGCCCTCTTATATCTGTTTTATTTATACTCATTGTAAATGACTTATGGTCTCAGAGTATGAGTTGCTCTCCTAATTTAAGGGAGATTGGACTACCCAGTAGAACTACAGATCTACATGTGACACGTATTTCATAGACCCTGTTACTTGCTTTCATACTTTCCTAGTATTCTCAGAAGATGTTTTTTTCTGTAAAACTTGTCCCTAGATTTTGGGATCCCAGCCCCATACTTAGTTATATTCATGGATTGTTTGAAATCTTCTATTCTTTTAGTTCTGTTTCAATTTATTTTGCCCTTGGTTTAGTATTGAATATTTCTCTTCCAGTTTTGTTTTCTCTGCTAATTAGTTGGGTTGACATTTTTAAGGAGACATTTTCCCTCATCTGTTAAGAGACACTACACCCTTTCCCCCATCTGTTGTGTTCAAATAAGAAAGGTAAGTTAGGAGTGCTTGGCTGGCTCAGTTGGTGGAGTGTGTGACTCTCGATCTCTGGGTTGTGAATTCATATTGGATGTAGAGATTACTTAAAAATAAAATTAAACAGGATAAATGTTTATCTCATTTGTTTATCTTTAAGATTATGAATTTTTCTCTGAAGGTGGCTCATTTTTTAAAAAAAATTATTTTGTCACAAACTCCTGGGTTGAGTCCTTATTGAGGCTCAGGTTCTTCCAGATTTGATCACTGGGAGGCTCTTTAAATTGGTTCCTCAGTCTTTAGGGCACGGCAGGACCTTAGTAGTCTTTGATAGCTTTCCTGCTGTGTGGAATAACGAAGCATTCAAGTTCACTTTACTCATTTCTCGCCAAAGACTCAGTCAATTATTTCTCCAAGAAGCCCTGTTTTCTTTTGGTAGGAAATAGTCTTTCATCACCATAATCTGGGCACTAAAGAGATTCATTATTTCATTGTATCATTTCTATAAAATGCTTGCTGGAATTTTCATTGGGATTGTTTGAGTCTATAGATCAACTTCGGGATAATTGACCTCTTAATATTGAGTCTTCTGGTATATCACTTTACTCATTTAGGCCTTTGATTTTTCTCATAGTGTTCTCTTCTATAACACTGTATCCATATTTTAAAAATGTATGTGTTAACTTTTTGATGTTACTATAATTGGTATTGTGGATTTCATTTTCCAGTATTTTCCCTTGTTATATAGAAATAGAACTTACTTTTGTATATCGAACTTGTATTCTGTGACCATATCAAGCGTATTTGTTTTAGTTGCTTTTTTTCTTAAATAGACTCTGTAGGATTTCCTACATAAGTGACAGTGTTGTCTCTGAGTACAGTTTTACTTACACTTTTCTGTTTGGATGCCTTTTATTTCTTTTTCTGGCTTTATTCACTGGCTAAAACCCAACAGTATAATGTTGAATAGAAGTGGTGAGGTTGGGCATCTTCATTTTGTTCCTGGTTTTAGGGAGAATATATTCATCAGTCTTTTACTATTAACTATGTTTGTTAGATAGAAGTTTACGTAGATGTCCTTTATAAGGCTGGGAAAATTCTCTTCTATTCCTAGTTTGCTGAGAGGTTTTATTAAGAATGAATGTTGAATTTTGTCAAATGCTTTTTCTCCATCTACTGAGATAATTACATGTCTTTTTTATTTTGTTATATTGTGAATTACATTGATTGATACCTGAATATTAATCCAACCTTGCATTCCTGATTTAAAACCCTCTTGGTCATGCTGTATTACTCATTCGATGTATTTTCATATCTAATGTGTTATTTAAAAAATTTTTTTCATCTATGCTCAGGAAGAATGTTGGTTTACACTTGTCTTTTCTCATAATGACTTTTGTCAGGTTTTGGTATCAGGGTAATGTTATTCTCATAAAATGTGTTGGGAAAGATCCCTCTTCTTCAGTTTGCTGGAAGAACTTGTATAGAGTTCATAGTATTTAAGAGTTTGGTGTAATTCAGCAGTGAAGGTATCTGGGCCTGGAGTGTTCTTTGTGGGAAAGATTTTAACTACATACTCAATTTCTTTCTTTCTTTCTTTCTTTCTTTCTTTCTTTTTTTTTTTTTAAAGATTTTATCTATTTATTTGACAGACACAGCGAGAGAGGGAACACAAGCAGAGGGAGTGAGAGAGGGAGAAGCAGGCTTCCCGCAGAGCAGGGAGCCTGATGTGGGGCTCGATCCCAGGACCCTGGGATCATGACCTGAGCCTAAGGCAGACGCTTAACCGACTGAGCCACCCAGATGCCCCCATATTCAATTTCTTAAAAAGGCACAAGATTATTAAAGTTGTCTCTTTCTTTTTGAGTCAGCTTCGGTGTCTTCTAAGGAATCTCTCCATCAAGGTGGTTGAATTTGTTGCCCTAAAATTTATATATTCTTCTCCTATCTGTAGGATCTCTAGTAATGTCACTCTCCTTCCTGATTTTGATAATTTGTATCTTCTCTCTTTCTCCTGATCATTATGGTTAGTAGTTTCCTGAGAGAACAGTACCAAGGATAAAGAACTGTTGCATAAATAAAATGATAAAGGGGTCAGTTAATCAAGAGGATAGAACAGTTTTAAGTGTTTACATACCTAGTAACAAATCTTCAAGGTACATTAAGCAAAAACAGAGAAATGCTGGAGAAATAGAAAAATAGAGATTTCACCACATCTCTTGATAGAACAAGGAGAGTAATCAGAAAGGACAAAGAAGACTTTAGTAACCTTACCCAACTTTACTTAATTGACATTTACAGAAAATTCCACCTAACAACAAAATACACATTTTTATCAGGTGAATATGAAATATTTGCCAAGATAGTTCACTTTACGGTCTATAAAACAAGTCTAAAATTTAAAAGGGTTCAAATTATACAAAATATGTTCTCTGACTTCATTGGAATTTAGAAATCTAACATACGAAAAGCCCTCAAATATTCAGAAATTAAACAACATCTAAGAAAACCGTGTGCCAAATCAAAGGGATCTTAGAAAGTACTTTTCACTAAATGGAAATGAAGGCATAAAGTAATGTGTTGCTACAATGAAGTAGTGCTACAGGAAATTCATGGCACTAAATGCCTATATTAGAAAAGAAAAGTCTCCATTCAAAGACCTTACCTTAAGAAACTTCTACCTTTCAACTTAGAAACTAGGAAAAGAGAGAAACTTAAAACTACTAAGCAGAAGAAAGGAAGTAAAGAGTGGAAGTCATTGGATTCTTTGTGGGTTTTTTTTTTTTTTCTCTGAAGAAAAACAATGAGCAAAACCGTCTTATTGGGAACTTCCTTTCAAAGAAGATGGAAGACCGTAAAGGTCCTTGCTCACAGGGGGTTTATGTTCCAGTGGGATAAGATGAAAAAAAAAAATAAATTGAAAATAAAGCTTATGAAGAAAATAAAATACAGATGATTGTATATTTTGGTATTAGTCGTCAGAAAGGCCTATTTGAGTGGGGTTAGTGTTATATTTTTATCCATGTCTTGGATGACAAGAAGGTTGGGTCAAGATCAGGGTAAAAACCATTCAAGGCAGAACTAAAGGCTGATGCAAAGGCCCTGTGGCAGGCATAGTGATGTGAGGAAGAAATACACTCTTACATTGTTTAAGTCACTTGGAGTACCTTTTTTTGTTTGTTTATTCCCAACCTACCCAGGAAAGTTTAAGTATGTCTCATTTAGATCTAGCTGGATTTTTAAGCTGGCTTGAAAGTTTCTATATTTTAAAGCAGTCGTTTAACTTATTTATATGTATAATTATAAACAAATCTAGTCTTCTGCCTTTTTTTTTTTTTTAGGTTTTATTTATTTGAGAAAGAGAACACATATAAGAGTCAGTACACAAGTCAGGGGGAGGGGCAGAGAGAGTGGGAGAGGGAGAAGCAGACGTCCTGCTGAGCAGGGAGCCTGATGCGGTACTCTGTCCCAGGACCCTGGAATCATGATCTGAGCCAAAGTCTGATGGTTAACTGACTGAGCCATCCAGGTATCCCAAATCTTCTAATTGTCATCTTAACTTTTTTCCCCAATTTATTATGCTTCCTTGTTTCATTTTTAACTTTTTCTTTATAGAGTTTTAAACTTTTTTACTTTTTCCTGCTCCATTTTTTATGATGTTTTGGGGATTAAATATAAATTCTACAGTATTTTTACTTACTTTTTTTCTAAGTCGGCTCTACACCCAACATGGGACTCAAACTCATGACTCTGAGATCAAGAATCTCACACTCCACCAACTGAACTAGCCAGGTGCTTCAATTCTGTAGAGTTTTTTAATAGTAACATTCCAATTTATATTTTTCTTCAGTGCCTAAAATGATATATTTATTAAGTACACAAGAATCCTAACATATTTCTTTGTTTTCTTGAAGTAGTGTATATCTCACTTTTCCCCATCCTGTCACTTTCTATGTTCAGATTATCTTGGATTTTAGTTCTCAATTGTTACGTATTTTAAAATCAGTTAACCTGGGGTACTTGGCTGGCTCAGTTGGTTAAGCATCTGCCTTCAGCTCAGGTCATGATCCCAGGGTCCTGGGATTGAGCCCCACATTAGGCTTCCTGCTCGATGGGGAACCTGCTTCTCCCTCTCCTACTCCCTCCTGCTTGTACTCTTCCTCTCTCTCTCTCCCTGTCAAGTAAGTAAATAAAATCTTTAAAAAGAATAAATGAAATCTTAAAAAAAATAAAATCAGTTAAACTGAAACACCAATTTCTAGTTTCTTTGCTTAGCATTTTTTTGTTTGTTTGTTTGTCATACCTTCTACTTGGTCCTTGCTCTTACCTTTATTCTAGCATAATCACTTGACATGTTCACATCATCTCTCTTACTTGATGGGCGAAGACTCACTTTTGTAACTCTGGAGCTTGGCCTGTAGGAGATACATTCTAGCTGTTCATTGAATGATTGTAAGCCCTTCTACTCCACCTCAGCCCTGTGCTTTGATCTGCTTCCCTGTGTTTTTAAGTTACCTCATTTTTCTGTGTCTGGGTCTTTAAATGGTATCAGAAGCACAATGCTGTCGGCTCTGTGTGGGGCGTACCACAGGGGCATCAGAATTAGCAGGAAACAGATGGAGCTCAGGGCTCAAGGAGCTTTCCTGAGAGGAGGCTTGTTGGCTTTGCCATTTGACCCTTGGCCAGTTGCTGAAATTTATTTCCCTAAACACTCATATGTATGGTGACATAGAATTTTTTATGTAGTTGAGATGGCAAAGGGATGGGAACATGAATGGAAGGACAGCTGTACATTGAGTGCTTACTTGTCTCATGGGAGAAGGGAGAAAACATGCATCTCAGGTTTTAGATGTGGGAGGAGTCTTCAGATGGTAGATGTATTTGGTCATACAGAATGAATATGCGACTCAAGGCAGGATAATTCCATAAATATTATTGACTGATTTGCACTGCCATGTTTCTGTTGTCATTCAGAAGGAAAAACCCCTTACTGCATGGGGAGAACACTCTACAAAATCCTAGATGTGTTGACAGGTTTATCCTAGACCTGTATTTTACGTTGATTTAATTTCATTCTATTCCTTCATCGCTTGGGATACACAGTAAATATTCTTCCTCTTTGGTTTACTTCTCTAAGGTATTTATTAGCTATTACGATTTCCTAGTAAATTCACTTGTTGTTTGGTCAGAGAGCTCATTATGTTCGCTTTTATACTCTTTATCTCTTCAGTTCTGTCCTTGTTATTTTACTCCCCGCCCTCCCATCACCCAGTTCAGTTTATGTCTACATAACTTGAGGCTTTGTTCCACAAGGCTTAAGAGTTCTTTGAGCAATCCCTTTTGTTTTCCTTTTCTGGAAGGTGGAAAGTACCATCAGGGACCAAGATCAACGTTGTCACAGGAGGATGAATTAGGACACTCATCTAGAACCTTGTACCAGAAGGGTAGGGGCTACGGTAAAGTGAATCCAACTAGTGGCCAGGATGGTCCTGCCCATGTTGCCTTTCAACCCCCTCTCTCCCAGTCCCCTTAGAACCTACAGAGGACACAGAGGCATCTGCAGCCTCAGGGAGTAACTGATTTTCTGATCCTAGTGATCATCAATACTTACCTTCATCACCAATAAGAAGCGACCAAGGAAAAAGAAAGCCTAGTTCAGATTTTAAGAGGCTGTAAGAATACAGTGTATGTCGATAAGAAAAGCATTTTGTCATAGTCCCAAACTTAGACCTGCAATTAATAGCCTGATAGTTGGTGAAATTTTTGTCTTTCTCTATGGAATGCCCAGACTCTGAACTATGTAAAATATTCAAGCATTTGAAATCTACACTCACATGAGATTCACTCAGAATAGGCCTTTATGAATATTCATGTTGAAGTATTTAGCCTCAGGGTGTGAAATATTAATCTCTTACCTGAGTTTTACATCTAATTCTTTTTCAATGACACAGAGAAAAATTAAATGTTACCTGCCACCAGAGGCATCATTAGGATGAGCTTTTTAGGTTAAAGTCTAAAAGAAAAACTCATAGTCTCAAATAATTTTTTGGTGTTTCTCATGTGACAAGTAAAATTTATGAATATTACCATTGTTTTTGTTCATTAGTGACCTATCTATCCAGATTTGACAAGCAGTTACTAAGTCCATTCCCATTTAGTCAACATGAGCAATCCAAGTTACTGTGTGTGTGTGTTAGGATTTGTCACAAAGAGTACATGTATAGAGATAATGATACTAATCATAGAAACTGTAAAGATAGACTTTGGTGAATAAGCAAGGAAAATAAGTACTCTAAATTGAGCAGGAGAAATAAGGAAATAGCATTGGAGTACCTTTTTGTTGTGCTGTATGTTTGTTTTTTTGGTGGCATGAGCCTTTAGGTGGCTTTATATGAAAGGGTGGGATATATGAGAAAAAGGCAGCTGAGGGGTGTTTTTTAAAAAATTTTCCTTATTAAAATAATTTTTCACTAAAGAGCATTTAGAAGTAGTAATGGATACATAAAATTAAAAAAAGTTATGAATGTAGGGGCACCTGTGTGGCTCAGTCGGTTAAACGGCTGCCTTCGGCTCAGGTCATGATCCTGGGGTCCTGGGATTGAGCCCCACGTCCAGCTCCCTGCTCAGCAGAGAGCCTGGTTCTCCCTCTCCCTCTGCCTGCCACTCTGTCTACTTGAGCTCTCTATCTCTCTGTCAAATAAATAAAATCTTAAAAAAGTTATGAATGTACCACCAGGGAAAACCACCACTATGATTTCAGTTTCTTATGGTTTATTCAGTGTTTTAAAATATGTACATTTTATAAAAGTAGAGTCCTGTACTGTTTTATAACCTGTATTTTAGTAATTATTAGGATGGCATCATTTTCAATAACTGCATGGTATTATATGGATATAATAATTAGGTATTTTTGGTATTTAGGTAGTTTCCAATTTTATGATGTTATAAATGGCATTATAGTGAACATCCCAAAAGCTAAATTTTTGCATGTATTTTTTCTTTATTCTTGGGATGAATTTCTAGATCTGTAATTGCTTAATCAAATAAGATGCACATTTTAACGCTTCAGATTTTATTATCAAATGGCCCTCCTGAAAGAATGCACCAATTCATACTTCCACACCTTCCCTAAAGCCAGTAATTATCATTAAAATATATATATTTGCTAGTTTCATAGGGGAAAAAATGAATAACTGATTTTTAAATTTTAACTGATCTGAAATTTCTACCTTTATTTCATATGAAGTATATTTTTAAGGGTAATTTCTTGTTGAAGAATAAAAGACCAAAAGACAATGTTCTTTTCCTTTCTACTGGGACAAGATAGAATACTTTTAAAAGAAAGGATTGTTTCATGTTAAGGATTAGCAATAATTTCATAGTTGTGGAAATCATGGCATTGGTAAGGCATCCCTCTCTTGAGATAGAGATCTTTTCCCACATCTTTTTATTACAGTTCAGTTCATTGTGATGAGATTTTATCTGTATATAATTCAGCGAATTTACATTTGAAAAACTAACCATGGGTTTGTAGACCGAAACCATCCCTTGAGTCTTATGACTGCAAGTGCCTGATTTGGGGTTATAATTAAGAATCAAACGGGTAGCCTTGGACATAGGCTAATCAGGAATAGGTAGATCACTTACATAGTTTGGGTTTAATGTTACATGGAGAGAAGAATGACAAATAGCATGAAAGGATAGTATTCTAACCAATATACAGTATTTATATTCTTTTAGAAAAATTACTATTATAATAAAATGTTAGTTTGGGCTGAGGTAGTTACTACTGAAAGTTCACTAACATGTTCATGCATTGACCTCACCAGCTCAATTTTGAACTCTGCTACAAGGTTAGATCCATTTATTTTGGCAGCTTTGTTGGAAGATTAGCCTAGGTATTGGGAATTCCAATGAAAAAGTGTAGCCTGGAGGCATCCTGCTTGTGTCTACTTATTTAAATGCTCCTGGAATTTGGCCTGTCATCACTCATATTGGCTAGATTACGGGAGGTATTTGGTAGAAACATGGTGTTAGATTATCCAGTTTATTTTTTTTTCATTGTTGTTCTAAGACTCTAATGGTGATTACTTTTGATGATGGTTTTTCTGTTACCCCTTACCTATTGCGATCATTTTTTTGTTTCCCCTGTCCCAAGTACATTATTACCAGATTAAATGTACTAAAGAACATGAATTTCCTGAGTTACAGACAGGTCCTATCCCATCATACCAAAATTCCATTTGAAATCTTGAGTGGCTGTCCTTGCCTGTGGAATGAGGTAGGAATCATTTATCTGCCAATCAAAGTACATTGCGGTAAAGATCATTGCCTGCCTTTTCAGTTTCCTCTCATGATTCACCTACAGTGTTTTGAACCCTAAATAGAACTCTTGATTTCCTACCTTCATAAAAAACCAAACCAAAACAAAACTTTTCTCTCAACCTGCAGAGAGAATTTTGGCATATAGGTTTGGGGGAGATCTTCAACATTCATGCTCTCTGATTTTCTCTATCTGGAACATATATTCTTGCCTCATTTCTAATTGAAATGGTATATTTCCTCTGATTTTCTGTGTACTTGATTCATATTCCCTTTAAGATAACATTGATCATGTTCTATCTTATTTTATGGTTTATGTACTTATTCCCATTAAAGATTAAAAATTGCTTGGGATCAGGGACTGATTTCCTTATTTTTGAATTCCTCGTAGTACCTAGTATGGTGCTGGGCATTCATGAGGTTATCAGTGAATACTTAAATGAAGATGTATTGGGAAATGACTGGCATTATTGTTAATGTGATTTTGTGGGTATTTAATTATGATAGATGGTGAAATTTGAGGACACCCAAAACCTTCAATTTTTGTGCATAGAAACAAAGATTGTAACTCTGAGGAATCTTTTTTGAGGCTTAAAAAAACTTAAAAAAAAACCTTAAAAAACCTGATAAAACTTTAAGTTGATAAAAAAAAAAGTTGGAGGGAAAATTACCACTCTTAGATAGCATTGAAGGCTTACCTGAGAGATGGCAGTGAACGTAAAATACATGAATTTTCTATTTGTCCAATTTCTTGAGTCTGTGAATGCCATATTCTACCATCCCCATGGGATTTAAATAAACCTCAGGCATTTTTTTCCCCTTAGAGTCAACCAGTCATTGTACTTAATCTCTTTAGATAACAGCTTTTGGATTCCTTGCCTCCCCTCTAGCTCAGCCTGAATCATGTTAACAACAGCCTGACTGAGTCCCTTCCTAAAGCATCCCTACTCTCAGGGCACTGGAGACAATTCAGTCATCTGCAGAAATGTTATCAGTAAACTCTACCCCAGCATCACTGGTGGCTTCCTATTGATGAAATCCAGACACAATCTTTGCAGTCCATGCTTTGGCTAATCTGGTTCCATTCTACCTGTGCAAGCTATCTAAGCTTTTTTGTTGTTGTTGTTTGTTTCTTGGAACAGGCACTTTTTACTTAGAGAACCATGACTTGGGGGTTTTTTAAATCCAACATGGTTAATTTTCTTATACGACATCCTTAGTTTGTTATGCATGGAGCAGGTTTCTCTCTTCCTCCTCACTCTTTACACTTTCTTTCTCTAGCTAGGTCCTATTTATTCCTCAAGAATTGCCTGCTGCTCAGCTTCCCTTCTCTGTCCCATTTATTATTGTCTGCTGCATATACCTCATTTCCCCAGTAGATTGAACCCTTGCACACGGTTGGTACTTTGGTAAATGTCTAGTGTTGTAAGGTGGGAATCAAGGTTGGTGTTTCTTTTGTATTGCCTTGGTACCTAGCACCAGGTAAGGGAATGCTCATTGAACATCTGAGGGTCTGCAATTTGGGGAAAAAGTTCTATCTATGATAGATGATGTTGTCTTTCAGAAATTTTGACACATTTCCATGATAATTGTGTCTATAAAAATGGATTATTTTTCCTTTCCCCAACTTATAAAAATACTTAACCTTTCATTTTTACTGAAACACCTTTCACATGATAACTTTAGAACATACAACAAATACAGTGAAATTTAGCATCTTCTTGTGCATGGCCAGAGGAGATTTATGTGTAAACCACCATGTTATGTTGGCTGTTGGTTGAACCTGGGTGGGCATTAAATACGGGGCTGACAACTTCCAGCCCCTGTCGCCTTGTGTCTATTGAAACCAAGTTAGACAAAAATTCTTTAAGATCAACCTAAAGTAACTTGAGAATTCTGGCTTTATAGAAGTTGCTGAAGTGATTAATATGTTCTGTGTCCCAGGCTGGTCCGGCCCAGATGACAGTGTGTAGTGGCACTCCCCACAGAGAAATGATGATGATGACTTATTCTCTGAGTTAAAAGATGAAATAGTTCCAGAGCTTTCTGATGGCTGCTTTGAAAGCTGCTCTCTCTTTCTACTTGTAGAAAACATTTCTGTATCTAAGTATTATTATTATTTTTTTTAAGATTTTATTTATTTATTTGACAGAGAGACACAGCGAGAGACGGAACACAAGCAGGGGGAGTGGGAGAGGGAGAAGCAGGCTCCCCGCAGAGCAGGGAGCCCGATGGGGGACTCGATCCCAGGACCCTGGGATCATGACCTGAGCTGAAGGCAGTCGCTTAACCAACTGAGCCACCCAGGCGCCCATATCTAAGTATTATTAAAAACTAATCATTGCAGTTTTTCGCTTTGTCCCAAATTAGATGGTTTCTTGCAGCCTAACACCTGATTGAGCGCTCTTTTGTTATTTAGATTTTTTTATTTTGGTATAATGTTTAACCACTGGTAAAGCTCTGTGTACATCAGAGGATCCAACTATGCCAGGAAATAACATAGGCCATGGAAAAACTATTTACATGTTTTAAAAAAGCCATCATATTTATATTGATAGAGAGCTCTGTATTTTCTCCACAAGGGGGCAGGAAAGTCTGGGCTGTAAATTTAATTTTTCATGAAAGCCTTTATGGGAAGAAGTGCTTTACTCAATCTTCCATATATGCTGTTTAAAATATAAAATTTTTTCCAGTTTAAAAAAGTTCCATGAGTGGATGATTTTTAATGTTTCTCTTACCTTCTGGGAGGTTACTCTGCAGCTGTGTTCATCACTTTTTCCCTCCTCTAGATTCTAATCATAGGTTTTAATTACTGGACTAAGTGTTGTGAGGTTACTGTTACCAGTGACCAAGGCAGCTCGTTTTCATTGACTCATGATTGTGGACCCTTAATAGATGCATGGGAGAAAGGAGAAGACCAATGTTGCACTACTGTCTGTGCCAATGACAAAATAACACCTGTGTCAAAGCAAAACAATCACATAATATGTTTGAGATCAGTTCTTATCATCTATACATGTTCATACATTCTCCTGCTCATATTAAGTTTTATTCTGTACCGTTTCCCACTGGCTCCCACCCCCATTCTGCTTTTGTACTTCTTGTTAGGCAAGCTTTAAATTACAGGCCATGCTACAAAACTCACCTAAATCTGTGATATCAATAACTGAATGCTTCTCTCTTGAGATCACGACAGGGTTGGCTTAACACCGTGGGACTCACTGCATTGAGACAACAACAGGCTATACTGTGAAGGAGACCTCTGACAAATTCGGTCTATTTTCGTAAAAATACAGTTGGGGAAATACTTGAAAAATTCAGATTTGAGGGTTGCCCCTATATTCCCTCCTCTACCATATGAAAGATAAACTGTGTAAAACAGTAAAGCATTAAAGAGTCAATTTTTGTTTAAGGCTGATAGCGACTCTCCCCGGTAGGGCATGAAATTAAAATGTGTGCACAGAACCAAATGATTGCTTCAGTACTGTGTTTTTAGTCGAAGTTGTCCTCTCGAAACAGTTAGTGCTGCTAAAAGGAAGTGAAGTGCAACAATGCAGGTGGCAAAAGATTTATTCAAAGAGGATGTTTATATAGAAACAGTATTGACAGCTACAGACCTAATTGGTTGGCATAGCTTGGTGACAGGCGTGGCAAAAAGATGTGGAAAAGTTGGCATAGAAGTAACGGGAGCTTGATTTACGTGTGAGCGGCAAGTGTAACCAATATCACTACTTGGATGCCACAAGTAGGAGAAACATGGCCACCCACATGCACTATTTTTTACGATATGGTTGCTCAGAAACACACAAGTCATTTGGCACTCTTTCCTTGAAGTACCATGGCAGTTTGCAGCGTTAGGAAAGGTTTGCTTGAAAAATCTCTTGATTTACTCCTAATTGGAGATACAGATGGCAACATGGGTTTGGGAAGAAAAATTAAGCGGTAAAATATTTAGCAGTCCTAAAAGTTCAATTCTGTTGAATGTCTTATGTCTGTTTTTCATAGCTTGTCTTCTTTTGAAAACACAAACAGTGGGGTTTAGCTGCTGTTCTTCAGAAGTAGTATAATGGGTGGTGTTAAGTGCACACATGCATACGTAGGTGTAATTTATATATATATATTTCTTTTATATTATAACTAATTTTTGCCTGAACTTAACATGGTTAGTCATGGTTGAGGAGTGGTATCATAGCAATTCTGGCTTTCTTCCAGCAGGCAGTCTTTTGCAGAGGGGAAAATAACAAAGTTGAGCAACAATCCCATAGTACAATGTGAAGAAGAATGTACTGAACAGACTACCCAAAGGAAACATGAGGAAAACATCTTATTATAAGATACATATTTAATATGTTTTTCATATTTGGAAAGAGAAGTGAATGTCTGGGAATGTCCTTTGATTCCCTGGCCAGAAGGATTTTTGTTACTTTGTGTACCTTTCCCCAAATCCCAATTCTTTAGATTAGAAATGATTTATTTACAGAGAAAAGAACAGTACTTTGATATGCTATACTAATGTTAAACATTTATGGATTTTAAAAATATTTATGAATGTGTAAAAGTTATTAAAGCAAATGTGCTTCTGGTTACCTTGTGATCAGGTATAGTATGAGTGAAAAAATGGGTATTTTTGTAAAAGAAAAAGATGAGAAAATAAATGTCAGTAGATCGGTAAAGTTTAATCTTAGGGTATGTGCATGGGTCTGTTGTGTGTATAATTTAAGATACTTATTCTTGTGTAATACAGATTTAATATATATTTGTTGAGTCGTGATAAATTATAATGTTAAAGCTCCAAGAAAATTTCCTTACAGCTCTTTATTCCTAGTTGCTCAAAAATATAATAACAAAATTTTTTAAAAATAAAAACTTTTACAATTTGCTCTTTATGAAAAAAACATTGCACTGCTTTATTTTGGGCATTAGTTTTAGAGGAAGAGAATTTTTATTTGCTCTGTAAGATTATTCAGGTCTTATTTTTGTTGGTAAGAAAAATGTTCAATAAATTTAAATGAAATTACACATACTAATAGGATACAGAGAGAGAGGCCGTGGAGTATTTCAAGTAAATAACAAATAAAAGTAAACGTTTATACTTTCATTAACTCCATTTTTCTAGAGTCCTCTTTGGCCCTTACAAGGATAAATGCCCTTCTAGCAACATTAATGGCAACCTAACACAAATCAAGCAACGTCCTTTTTGTTTTTCAAGGAAATCAGACTCCACAATTTATTTCAGAATAACAGGATTTTAAATCCTTTTTCGTTTTCTCTTTGCATCTGAGATTTGTAAGTATAAAATGATACTTAAAAAAAATACACCCCAGGGGCGCCTGGGTGGCTCAGTCAGTTAAGCGTCTGCCTTCGGCTCAGGTCAGGATTCCGGGTCCTGGGATTGAGCCCCACAAAGGGCTCCCTGCTCTCCCTCTCCCTGCTGTTCGTGCTCACTTGCTCGCTCGCTCTCAAATAAATAAAATCTTAAAAAACAAAACATCCTGGTCTTTATATGGTCATTAGAAGAGGGAGTACAGAGGTGAGAGAACCTGTGTGTATTGAGGAGATGTCCTCTTCCTGCTTCCCCTGTTCCCACTGTCCAGGCCCCTTTTGTAGCTTCATAGTCAACCAGGGCCCAAACAAATTAGAGCCTTACAGACCTCTTTTTGCTGTGGGAAAGTTGGAGATGGTCCCAGTCCAGGCAAGCTTTGTTATTTATATCCTTCTAATTTTACCACCTTAAATTTGTTGTACTTAAGGATAATTGTTGACCCCTCTAGGGAATTTCCATACACATTTACAACTGTCATGGTTACTTAATTTGTGCAGAAAAAGAATATTTTCATCTTGATCCCATTATTGAGACTGGGAGATGAGGCAGGGAGGGCCTGTTGTAAAACTGTACAATTTTTTAAAATGTAATCTCTACACCCATCGTAGGACTTGAACTCATGACCTCAAGATCAAGAGTCCTATGCTCCACCTATTGAGCCTGCTAGACATCATAAGACTACAGTTTTTTATGCTTTGCTTTGGTGCAATTTTAGCTATGGCTTTATAAGTATATAAAGAATTGCCATATCACTTAGTTTATCAAAGAGTTGTAAAAATCTCTCTTTATAAAATTTACCCATTTCTTTTCCTAAGTGTTGCATATTATATTTAGTATAACCATTTTTTAAAAATTTATTTTTAAGTATCATTTTATACTTACAAATCTCAGGGGGAGTGGGAGAGGGAGAAGCAGGCTTCCTGCCGAGCAGGGAGCCCGATGTGGGGCTCGATCCCAGGACTCAGGGATCATGACCTGAGCCGAAGGCAGACGCTTAATGACTGAGCCGCCCAGGCGCCCCTAGTATAACCGGTTTTAATTGTAGTCGATGACTATCGAAATCTTCAGGGTTTTATACTTGGTGTTAACTGTGATTTTTCTACCTAGGGAAGTAGAAGATTAAGGTTGTGAGCCGTTAAATTATTTAAATGGATACTGTAGGTAGGAGTTACCCTTATGAAAGTATTAAGTGGATGTGTATTTTGTTAGTGGACTCAAGATGGCATGGGTTGCCCCCTTTCTTGAAGCATAGATTTCAGAGTAGAACCACCAACTCAGGGCTCAGCTTTGATCTTCAAATTAATTTTTTGGGGAAGTTGGAGTGAGGCTGTAGTCTTGTCAGGCTTTGTCAAGAGAGAAAAGGGATTTATTTTTCCCCCTAAAGTTCCTTTTGCATTATCAAGAGACAAAAAACAAGGGCTAAGTCTGCAAAGATGGAGAAACCCCACTGCACCCCAATAGTGCCAGGACAGACTACAGGTTCCACCAGCTGAAGACTTCAGCAGGGGTCACTTGAGAGGGACCAGGAGGGAAAGCGAGGCATCCCTGTGGAGGCTAAAGGGCAGTGAGGATGCAGAGGACAGGTCAAAGTCTGGCTCTTGAACCCCAAATGTTGTAGAAATAGTACAAAGAAATCCCCGATACTCTTTACTTAGAAACACCAATTTACCACTTACACTTCAGCATTCTTTTTGTCTTTCTCCACACAATTTTTATTATGTTATAAAATTACCACTATTAGATAATAGTTTTTTGAACCACTTGAGAGGAGATTTCACAAACCATG
Organism: Mirounga angustirostris; assembly: GCF_029215605.1. Lineage (NCBI taxonomy): Eukaryota > Metazoa > Chordata > Mammalia > Carnivora > Phocidae > Mirounga > Mirounga angustirostris. The sequence continues at coordinate 16,257,068 of NW_026991724.1, read as the reverse complement.
CCTCTTTATTCCTTATCTTTCTCTGTGTATTTTTACAAGGATATTCTGACATAATCCTATCAAATTTGAAAAGTTTAACATTGATACACTACTGTGTAGGCTACTGTGCATATTTCCAACTTCATAATTTATTTCCCACAGTGGTGTCCTTTTTAGAATTTTCTTTTCCACTCTAGGATTCAGTCTGGGATCACCTTAAAAAAAATTTTTTTTTTAAAAAAGATTTTATTTGTCAGAAAGAAAGAGAGAGCACAAGCAGGGGGAACGGCAGAGGCAGAGGGAGAAGCACTCTTTGCTGAGCAGGGAGCCCGATGTGGGACTTGATCCCAGGACCCTGGGGTGATGACCTGAGCCGAAGGCAGATGCCCAACCGACTGAGCCACCTAGGCGTCCCTTTAAAAAAAATTTTTTTTTTTAAGTTTTATTTACTTAGAGTGAGAGAACATGAACAGGAGGAGAGGGAGAAACAGGCTCCCTGCTGAGCACGGAGCCTGATGTAGGGCTCCATCCCAGGACTCTGAGATCATGACCTGAGCCCAAGTCAGATGCTCAACAACTGAGCCACCAAGGTGCCTCAAGGATTACCTTTTGAATAAGTTGTCCTGTGAGATAGAGTTATCTTTAACTGACAATTTCCAGTCCAATTTCTCACTCTATAAACCTAGCCTCTATCTGTCAGAATAGGAGCTTCAGATTAAGTTGTATTTTTTTCTTGCTTTTGCATATTTATGTGTAGTACATGTTGATTGTGCTACACATATCTTCTGTGTATTTATTACTGTTTCCAAACTTTTCCCCTTGAGCCCTCTTTGTGGAGTTGAGAGAGTTTATTCTTATCCTGCTTACTCAATTAGACTTCAGGCCTGGTAACAAAGGGATTGTTCTCACTTTCATAGCCTATTAAGTGCCCTAATGAAGTTAGAAGAAATTCAGGATTATATATTTTAAAATAGTAATAGCTACATTTTATTACATGTACTCTGCATGTAATATTTGCACTCTTAATCTTCAAAACAAATCCACGATGTAGACTAAAATCCTTCATGACTCATAAGATCAGTATTATTTAGCTCTTGTCTATCTTCCCACCACTTACTCATGATTCTCCACCCACCCAGACATTTTCCTTTCTCTAAGGGCCATGATGGTTTCTATCTCAGAGTCTACCATATACTCTTCTCTATGCCTGGAATGTGTTTTTCATAATTGTTTGAAGAAGCTTAGCTGTGAAGGGAAGATGAGAGTTAAAAGGGTCAAGGGAAACTTTTGTGTGTGGTTCTTACTGCTGATGTCATAGGTATATTTGAACAATAGCCACATAGTTTATGAGCAGAGGGGAAAGAGTCAAAGGAGACAGGATGAAGATACAGAGGAGGTAAGGCAGTTGATGGAGGGAGATTCCTGAAGAGGGTGGAGATGAGATTCTGGATACAAGTAAGGAGATTAACTTTGTACAGCTGGGAAAAGTCATCATTAGACATGCCAGAAGTTGAGAAAGTTTGGCTCTGCTGAGGCTGTATTTTTCACTGTGAAATAGGAAGTTTGGTCATTTGCTTGGATGCTCAGAGTGAGGAGGCTAGAGGCGGAGGGAGGGATAGAAGGTGAGGGTGAACGGACCAAATCATAGGTGAGAAGAATCTGGGGACTGAAGGTACCTGTGCCCTTTTCTAATGCTGGAATTCTGAAAAGCAATATGATTCTGGGAGTTTCTTCCATGTGGCTTAGTGTGGGAGCAAAAGAAATGTTTACTAAGGGCATCTGAGAAAGCCTTAGGAAATTCTGGCCTAAAGGGGAACAGTTGAGAGTTTTTCTGTATGGTTAGAGTGGCACAGATAGAATATCCTGGGCTTATGGGAATGAAGAGGAAGCTGCGGTGATCAGATGGAAATGAGAACATTGTAGAGGATGGCATCCTGATGGATAAAACTGATGACCTGGTTGTTTTTCTCCATGCCCCAGTCCTAACACCCCTAATGGAAGATGATAAAAAAAATCTGGGCAACACTGACGGATTTTCTTCTGAGCCCACATGCCCTTTTAAGAAAATGTAATTGGTTTATGAATAACAAAATATCTTACAAGGCAAACCCTAATTCAGCTATCTTTTAAATGGGAGACACTTCTAAATGTTAGTGTTACAAGGACTGAATTCATTGAGGAATTTCCACTGAGAATTGGAACTGAAAGAGATGTGTGATGAGAGAAATGGAAATCTTTCTCTTATGAGCCTTTGGAACATAAGCCTTTATACTTTCCAATAATTTTCTGCCCGAAGCAATGACATGTCTAATTAATAATAATATTCTATTAAACAGTATGATTAATCTGAGAGATCATTATGCACAAGTAGATTAAAAAAGCAACCTAAATCCCCTTGGTCTGATTTAAGATAAAATAAACCTGAATTTTGTATCCAGAGAAAGGTTTTTTTTTTTTTTCTCCTTGTGATATAACTTGAGGGTACATTCTATTTCTATGATTCTTTTGGTGTCTATTCTTTAGTATCTGATTAACTTAAAGGAGACTTTTGAATAAATAACACCTATTCAGTTGCCCCTAATTTAATTACAATTTTATATAAGCTATTTGCATGTGAATATTATTGTTGGAGAGTATATCAGTTATATATTTTTTCTGTTATTAGCTTCATATGGGGCAAAGCTGTTAATATTTTACTAATAGAAACAAAGATATGGGAGAATTAGGCAGAGAAGGACCCCACAGGATATTTCAGGGCAAATCCCATGTCTTAAAATTTGGCCTGGTTTCTGAGCTGGGAAAGTGGCAGTAGTACTGTTTTATAAGTTAAGGATGGAAAAAAAAAAACACATAAATTGTCTTGCTTTCTCAAAGGGCTTGATTTTAGGGAAGTCTGGGAATCGTAGGTGGTGTTGTTCCTTAATTTTTCATTAATCGATGGGAAGATTATTTATTTTTTATTTTATTATGTTAATCACCGATGGGAAGATTTTTGATAAATTTTCCACTGCCAGACACTGGAGCAAAGCAGTTAAAATCTAAGTTTGGGGATTTCGTGATTATCGGTCTCAGCTTTGCCACTTAGGAGCTGTGAGATCTTGAACAAGTTGGTTAATGCCTTAATCCTCAGTTGTCCTCATCTATAAAATGGGGAAATCTCCAATTTCCTAGGCAGAGCCTCTTCAATTTGTGTGCCTCTCAGTCTGTTGATCCTCTTGGCTAGGTCACCTCAGGCTTCCAGCAGTGGGGCAAGGTTCACTGGTTTTTGTATGTGCTAAGTGGAGGGGGCAAAGACATTTGTGAGAATTGGAAGTATGTATATGATGAATGTAAAGCCTTTAGCTCTGTGCTTGGGACCTCATCATCGTTCAGTTAAAGCCAGCATCTATTATTGCTTATGCAGTTGAAAATTCATCAGGTTTTCAGATCTGATCTATTTCTGCAGGTTATTTTGTCTTTTATTCACTTGTCTTTCACTGGGAATGTTAACATTACAAAGATGTATCTATCAGGTGAAACTTGGAGCCATATGGTAGCCACGTAACTTTTATTTTATTTTTTTAAAGATTTTATTTATTTATTTGACAGAGAGAGGGAATGAGCAGTGGGGAGGGGCAGAGGGGGAGAGAGAGAGAGAGAGGGAGAAGCAAACTCCCTGCTGAGCAGGAAGCCCGATGTGGGTCTCAATCCCAGGACCTGGAGATCATGACCTGAGCAGAAGGCAGACGCTTAACCAACTGAACCACCCAGGCGTCCCTCCACCTACTTTTAAAGTAGTACTTGGACATGTGTGTAATACTTTACGATTTACAAAGCATTTCCCATATCATTATCATTTTAGTAGATGGTTAGTACAAATTATTTTATTTTTATTTTTTAACATTTCACTTATTTGTCAGAAAGAGAGCAAGCACAAGCAGGGGGAGTGGCAGGCAGAGGTAGAAGTAGGCTCCCCACTGAGCAAGGAGCCCGACATGGGACTCAATCCCAGGACCCTGGGATCATGTACTGATCCAAAGGCAGACCCTTAACAAATTGAGTCACCCAGGTGTCCCTAGTACTAATTATTTGAACATTTGATTTTGCCTAAACTGGTTATTTCTTTTTTTTCTTTAAAAAAAATTTTTTTTTTTTAAGATTTTATTTATTTATTTGAGAGAGAGAGAATGAGAGATAGAGAGCATGAGAAGGAGGAAGGTCAGAGGGAGAAGCAGACTCCCTGCTGAGCAGGGAGCCCGATGCGGGACTCGATCCAGAGACTCCAGGATCATGACCTGAGCCGAAGGCAGTCGCTTAACCAACTGAGCCACCCAGGTGCCCTCTTTTTTTTCTTTTAAAGATTTTATTTATTTATTTGAAGAGAGAGACACAGCGAGAGAGGGAACACAAGCAGGGGGAGTGGGAGAGGGAGAAGCAGGCTTCCCGCAGAGCAGGGAGCCCGATGCGGGGCTCGATCCCAGGACCCTGGGATCACGACCTGAGCCGAAGGCAGATGCTTAACGACTGAGCCACCCAGGCACCCCTAAACTGATTATTTCTGGATATCTTGGTCATAGACCAAATTTTGAAAGTTCCTGAAAATGCTGTTCAAATGTAAATATACAGACATCCCACCCATAGATTTTTTTCAGTAAAATACACAGACTGCTTACATATTGATGTTTATAAATATTGGTATGTAATTATTTGTACTGTTGTATTAAAAAAAACACTAACTGGCATTGGGGATAGTTCCCATAATTCCTTCTAGTAACTTGAATAGGGGTAAAAAGTAGTAAACAAAAAAAGGCAGAGGGGCACCTGGGTGGCTCAGTTGTTAAGCGTACACTCTTAAAGTGTGTTGTAATTGATGGTAACATTTTCATTGCAAATACTTACCTGTCCTTAGAGAGTGTATACATTTGATGAAAGTGCTCTTCATATGAATGTGCATGAGCACACACAGATGGTCTTGGTCTTAAGAGTAATCAGCTATAAAAGAAACTCTTCCCATGACAGGTGAAGTTAAAGAGCCCAGAGAAGAGAAGTGATTGGCCCAAGGTCATACATCTCATTCATGACAGAGTTGGAGCTAGAACCCAAGGAACTCCAGTGCATTTCCACTCATCACTCTGTGGGTGATTTCAGGAGCCCTTGAGGAATTCAGATGCTTCCTCATCTACCTAATTGATTCCAAGAAGGAGGCTTTTGACTTTCTGAAGAATCAGAGATTCATACCTTTCATTTTATCACTGCTTAGTGTAGTCCAAGTAGCTCAAGCTTTAAGCCAGGTGGACTTGGGTTTAAAATCTAGCACTGACACTCAGAGCTGCCATACTGTGCAACTCCAGCAGGTACCATCACAGGTAGCTCATGTGAATAGGGCTGAGATTAACAAGAGGCATGGGATGGGTTAGTCTTATACATACCTTAATAATTTTTTAGGCATAGTATCAGATGCTGCTTTTTGATTTTGATGGCTGATGTGATTAGACTTTTTCCACACTAAGGACCATGTGTAAAGAGCCATTCTAGACAGGAACATACATGTGCTTTAATAAGTATCAAAAATGAACATAATCAAAATCATCCATTATTTGGGAGCTCTGGTAATGGTTACAAGAGCTAGAGCAGGGGCTCCTATCTTCTGTCACTCTGCTTTGGGAAGTCCTGGCCCTACACTCCTCCTCCCATGCAAGGTCCTGGTTGAAGGCTTGACCACCTCTGTGAAATGATGATAAACTAATGAACCTTTGAGAAGTTACCAAAGGGGAAGAGGTTGTAGGTTATGGCCTCTGTCATCACCCAGAGGGCAGGAATGAGTACAGAAGAGCTACTCTGTACACAAGAACATCCCTATTCCAGCTTTACTCTCCATTTATTTGTGGGATTGGTGAGAACTTACTAGGATTCTAGAATTTATTGGATTGTCCCTCAGTTTATAAAACCTCTGTGATCTGAATCTGGGTCTCAGAGACTAGGAATCAGTGGGAGAGACTGAATTTTACTTTTGTAGTTTTTATGGTCTACTGAGCAAATTAATACCATCATTAAATTGCTAGTTTCTTCCAAATTAAGAAAATGAATTATTTTAAAAATAATTTTAGAAGAACCCATTTACATATGGACAGGATAATTATATTATAACACAATCTTGTATTTAAGTTGGGGCTTGTATTATTTAAGTTGGTAGTCTAATTTAGTGGGTGTCTGTGGTTGGTTATTAAAACAGCCTGCAGTGATTCACACACGCATGTTCCACAACCCCTTTGTAATGTGATGTTGTTCTTCCCATCAAGAAATGGAGTCTCCTCTACCTCCTTGAATCGGGGCTGGGTTTGTGACCTGCTTTGACTGATAGGATGTGATTGAAGTGATCTGCAGTGCTAAACCTAGGTATTACAGCTTCTGTATAGCTAGAGGGGGAGCTGATCTGTTAGGTAAAGAAATATGGGCTATCCTGCTGGAGAGAGGCCACATGGAGCAGCCTCAGCCAACAGCCAGCCCCCGGGCTCCAGATGGTGAGTAAGGCAGTCTTGAATCTTACAGTCCCAGCAGAGACACTGCTCTTCTGAGTCCCACCCAGATTCTTGGCCTACAGATTTGTGAGTCTCTCAGTATGTGGATGCAAAGTCATGGGGCTGAATGAGACCATGTGGTGCGTGGGTACTGTCAATAGATAAGAGATCCCTGAGTCTCTCACACAATAAAATGGTGGTTGTTTTAAGCCAGTAAGTATGTATGCAGCAATAGATAATCACAATCTAGCTGTTAATCAGAATCATCATAGGAGCTTTCCTAAAAAATGGATTCCTGGGTCCCATCTCCAGAGAGGTTCTGATTTGGAAGGTCTGCTGGGGAGGGAGTCATCCCAAGCCTCTGTAATTTCCCCCTGTGCAACTGTCATTTGGAAAAACTATAAATCAATAGAGAAGTTGAAGGAACAGCACAGCAAACACCTAACCAAACTTCTATATTTACTGATTGTTAATTTTACCATATTTGTTTTATCCATCAATTAGTCAGTTTGTCTATCTTATGCATCTTTTTTCTAAAATCATTTGAAACTAAATTAGAGATGTCATGTTATTTCATTTTTAAATACCTGACTGTTTATTGCCTAGGGAAAGAACGTTTTCTTACATGACATTACCATTCTCATATCTGAGGCAATTAATATTGATTCAACAATGTCATTTAATATATACTCTATATTCAAATTTCATAAATATGGAAATGTCCTTTACAGTTTTTTTTTTTTTTTAAATTAAATGCCTACTCCTTTAAAAGAAACCCCACTTTTTACGTTCTGGATCACATCTCTTGCCTTTAAGGCTTCTTTTTCTTGCATCATCAATTTCTGCCTCTTTACAGAATTACTATCAGCACATAAATTCATGCTGTGTCATCACCTTTCCCTTAACTTCACATGTCCCCAATCCCCAACTCGTCTAGGGCCCCATCTCCTGGCTACCTTTTACAACAAAATTTAAATCCTAAAAGTTGCTGACACTGGCTGTTTATACTTCATTATGTCTCATTCTCTTCTCAAAACAGTCCTGGTCTTTGGCCCTCTCAACTCTGTAGAAGCTCTGGTTTTAAGGTCACCAATGATCTTTTTTTCCAATCCAGGGGTCATGTCTATAACCTCATATTCCTTGACTTTTCAGATCTTTTTCCATACCTGACCACTCCCTCCTCAAAAGTTGTCTGTCGCTCTGGCTTTTGTGTCAGCATGTTTTCCTGGTTTCCCTTCTATCTCTGTGGCTGGGGCTTCTTGCTCTTTTGCTGAACTTGGTCACCCTTTCTGACTGACCTCTCGGTGTGGGAGAGTCTCAGGGATCTTTTATCTATTGATAGTACTTCCCCTTACCCCCCATGTGATCTCATTCAGCCCCTTGACTTTGCATCTACATCCTGAGAGACTCCCAAATTCATATCCAGCCCTGACCTCTCCTGTGAGTTCGGGCCCCCAAAACCAACTGCTTCCTTGATATGTCTAACTTAAATGTTCCTCCACCTTGTTTTTGCCTCTAAGTCTTTGCCATCTTGGTTGCTTTAACCACCCAGTTTCTAAAGCCAAAGCCTAGGAGTAAGTTGATCACCCTGCACAGCCACCCTGTTAGCAAGACCTGTCAACTCCACCTCAATGGGGCCATATAAAAGGGACCCTGAGAGTGCCTGACTTTTCTCACCTACTGCCTTTGTGGTCCAAGTCCCCATCACCTCCAGCGTAGATCACTTCAAGATCCTTTAAGCTGGCCTCTCTGATTTCTTTTTACTCCCTAATCTATTTTCCTGATGATTTTTTTTTTTTGTCATTCTTCTGCTTAAAAGATGTAAATTTTTCCATTACACTTAAATTCCAAACTCTTTATCGGCCTATATATCCTATGTGATCTGGCTGTGCATAGCTATCTCTGCGATTGCATCTTTATTTTTCTTCAGGTTTTTATTTAAATTCTAGTTCGTTAATGTAGAGTGTAATATTAGTTTCAGGTGTACAACTAGTGATTCAACACTTGCATATGACACCCAGTGCTCATCACAAGTACACTCCTTAATCCCCAGGAGACTGCATCTTGCTAACCACGCTGTAGCTGTGTTGGCCTTCTCTTTGCTCCGTAAACCTGCCCTGTTTTATTTTCTTTATGAGACTTATATATCCTAATAGTAATTGCTCATTTGTTGACTGTGTTCCACTTACCATCCTCTTTAAATTTACTGAGTTGTATTCTTTTATGATTTGTTCATTGTTGTCTCCAATATGTAGAATAGTACCTGGCACTTACCTGGTAGTAAATAACTGTTGAAATAATGAATTGGTGAATGATGGCAACATTAGAAATCTGGGATTCGTCCTACACTCCTGTCATGCTCTTGCTTTCTAATCAGTAGCCAAGTGCTGTAAATTTTGTATTCTTGATTTTCCTGAAATCCCTCCCTTTTCCCCACTCCACCATTGCTGCCTTGGCTTATGTTATCAGCACCCAAAAGGTGTCTAAACCTCTGCTCAAAGAGTGACTCCTGGATACAACTTTTTCTTTTTCTATAGTAAGAACTAGTCCCTCCTTCAGCCATAGGACTTCTAAGGCTTTATCACACTTAACTTTTACTGTGTTTATCTACTTTTACTATATTGCAATTCCTCTCAAGGCAGGGGCTACATCTTTCTGTTTTTTTCTTTTTTCACACCTAGCAGAGTTCCTGGCATATAATAGATGTTCAGTAAATGTTTGAAAGAAGAGTGACTGAATACAAATGTAGGAGGTTGGCTCAGTGGGGCCATATAAAAACAGCTACAGCAAAACACAAACCAAAATTTAGATGTTGAACTTTAGAATTTAAAATACATTTTAAAATAAAGTATTTATTAAAATTAAATAATGATTGATAAACTTGTTTTTGTGATTCCTGTTCTTTCTGTTCCACTATCTTTAGTTCTAGCTCTTAATGTTTTTTTGTGTTATAATTTTATACATAAAAATCTGTTATCCCTACATTTTTCTTATAGAGAATAACTTAGGGCAAAGAACCCCATGATATACTCAAGTTTCAGAAAATCTTTTTTTTTTTTTTTTGCCCTTTGTATCTTTTGGTGTCTTTTAAATATGCTTCACATATCTAGAACAATTTAGGAAAACGATGAATAAAACTATTCACATATCCTAGGACCCTAATCTAACCTTAGGTGGTTTGAATTTCATTCTTATTTTTGCTACAATACTCACTCCATGTGTATCTTTTGTGTTTCTAAATATTGAAATCAGAAATGTCTGTGTCCATACTGGTTAAGGAAATATGGGAAGCTGTAACTTTATAGTATTTCCAGACAATGAATATACAGTATATTTTGCATGTAATTTTTATCTCCTTCCATCAAGTATAACAATATGTTGAATTTGCCATGGGCCTTTAAAGCTTCGATGTTGTGAAGAGCTCTGCATGAAATTTTAAAGAGATTGGACCTTTCATCTTCACAGCAGCGGGGCACCACACTATAGGGACAAGAAAGGGAGAGAGAGAGACAGAACATTTCTGAAGCAATAGCAAAAAAATAACAGCAGAAGCAATTATTTCATCAAAGGTTGATTTTTTTTTTTTATTCCCTATTTTTTTTTTTTTTTTTTCAAATTTCTTAGCTGGAGATTGTCTGCCTTGTTGCCTTTGTCTCCTGGTGTATGTTTAATTTGCAGGTTTTACATGGTCAAAATGGGGAAAATTTCATAGATGAAAAGATGTTTATTTTAGAAGGTGATGTTATTGATAATAGCATTTAAATGCCTTTGCAAGGGATCTGCGTGTTAGGCGTGATGCAAAGAACTAAATGTGGCATTACCTAGAGTTCTTAGTCCATTTATCTCCTTGGGGATGTGAATGATGCAGATGTATGTTCTTTCCTACTTTGCTTTCTCCTGTTTCTCTCGTAAACATTAGCACAAACTTTGACGACTCAGGGAGTGTAAGAGAATTTTCTCTCTTCATTTCTGTGGCTAGATTAGGCATGCTTTCTTCTTATTCTGGGGTGGGCCTAGGCACTCCTAGTTATGGTGTCAGTGTGTCAGTACCAGTTCTCGGGGCGTGGAACATCATTGTGCTGTCAGTGAGGGTAACCAAATGTGGACCACCATCTTCTTTACTGTGATCTTGAGAAATTATCACGGTGAAATGCCTGGGCTTCCCCCGGGGCAGGATCCAAATCCCTCACTCAAATGAAGCTCCAGAAAGCTGCGTTTTTGGAGTTGGGAGGATCATGTCTCCCTCCAGGTATTAAACTTGGTATTTTCTCTGTTCTGCTATTGATTTGACTTTAGTCTCAGATGACCTGCTCAGACTCCTCTTTCTCCATTTTCTTTCTCTTCTCGAGGATGTTGAGAGGACTAAATATTTGCCTGGGCTTGGAGGTCTTTGGAGGAAACCCCTTTCTGCCATATTAGTTTCCTGTTGGTGTTTTAATAAATGACTACTAACTTAGTGGCTTAAAAAAACCCCATAAATTTATATTCTGAGAGTTCTGGGGGGTCAGAAGTCTGAAATGAGTCTTATGGGGCTTATAGTGTTGGCAGGGCTGTGTTCCTTCTGGTGGCTTTTGGGGAGATCTTTTTCCTTTTGTTTTCCAAGTTATAGAGACTCTGTATTCCTTGGCTCATGGCCCCTTCCTCCATCTTCAAAGCACATCACTGTAATGTCTCCTTCCATCATCCTATTTCATTCTGGAGATTTTTAACTTAATCGCATCTGTCAAATCGCCCATTACCAAGTAAGGTAACGTATTCACAGGTTCTGGGGGTCAGGACATGGATGTTTTGAGGAGGGGGATTATTCAGCCTACCCCCTCCAACATTATACCATATAAAATTTTTGTTATCCTCATCTGGCTTCTTTCCATTTGTGAATGCACAGTTCATTTCATCCTCAACTGCAACAACTATGAACTGTTGCACAAGAGAGAGAAGTTTAGTTCTCCTTGCCAGAGTTTCTCCTAAGTGTCAAAACAGTGATCAGCTTCAGGAAGGTAAACTTCTTTCAGGGGTGGCTCCATAGGTAATTGGGAATGTCCTCTCATTTTTAAGAAGACTGTGGAGTCTGATGAAGCAGAATTTTAGGGTCCATTGCTCTAGGTTCACCCAATGCAGAGAGGTACAAAATAGGTTAGAATCCCAGCTCTTCTAAACTTCCTGAGTGGGTAGAAAAACTGCTGAGATTTACTAAATATCTCTAGTCATTTTTTGGGCAATCCCCTCTCTGACCAACTATTGATTGTTTCAGGAAGATCTCTCCCTTCTTTGTCAAACAGTCACTGCATCCTCTGGGCTCATGTAGCACTTGATGCGTACTTCTTTTGTAACCCTATTCATTGTAATTATTTGTCTTTGTTTCTGAACAAATGGATTTGTTTAAGAGTAGGAATCCTGCCTTGTTATCTACCTTCTATTTCTTTCAATATTTCTGCCACTGTTCTTGGCACAGAATAAGCTCTTAGCAGATATTTTTCTGCACGAGTGAATTACTAAATAACCCTATGGAGTGAGGCCCAAACATAAGAAAATCACAAAATCTCCTTTAGTCCCCCAGCTCCCTTGTTTACGCTCCTTATTTCATGCTTGTTGCATGCCTTCCCTCTGTTGGACTGCTTTCTCTTCTCCAAACCACTTTCTATTTCATCTTCAAATCTTTGTTCCCACTGTGATAATATAAGTGACAATTGAGGAGACTTACTCTGTACTAGCCTCAATACAAAGCACTTGACAGACATTTAATCCTCATGTACCCATATGTGATTGTCATTTTACTTACATCAGTTGAGATGCTTAGAGAGGTTATGTAATTCCTGAGACCACACAGCTACTAAGGAGTAGCTCTGGGGTTTGAACTCAGTGGCTCAGCTCCAGAGCCCATTTTGAGAACTACCTCTGTCTCCTGATAGGGGTTTCCATTCAAAAGGAATTGCTTAGTATTTCCAAAAAGCTCTTCATTCCCTTTGTGCCCATCATACTGCCTAAAAAATGTACATCTATTTAGCATTGAAGTTTGGAGTGAGGGTTTTAGTTAGGAGGGCTTCTCTACAGTTATAAGTCAGACTCTTCAGCAAATACTGGGATAGAGCCGCTCTGGAGAACTCCTTGGAATCCATTTGCCAACCACATATCTCAATCAACCATAGTCATGAATGCCTGAAAATTGATTTCCAAGGAAGCCATAGTCATTACTTGACTAAACTGCATCTGCCATTCTCTCCTCCTATGTCACTGGTGTTCAAATTTTTTGTGTAAAACAGTGGAACCCATTCTTCTTCTTCAAAAACAAAATCTCATGTAGGCCAAAAAAATATGTAAAACAGATAAAAGTGTCCATGAATTTTCTATCAGTGTGTTCCGCCACAATTGTTTCATAAATCCATTCTTTAAGCTTAAGGACACAGTACTCTTTGCTGCCACTTCTTTCTCTCACTCTACTTGCCCCAATTTTTTATGTATTATCTCTGGGTCTGTGGGAGAACCTGGGAGAATCCAGTTGACCTACGTTTGTGATAGATTTGTGATATATATTCTTCATCAATGCCTTGTGTGAATTCAGAGCAGGCCTGAATCAGCAAAAGATGGTGGAAATATACCATAGAGGGTCCAAATCGGGGGAAATTGGCTCACTGTGGACCCATGGAGGAACTGTTGGTTTTTTAAGGAGGTCTCCTGAGGTGATATTACCTTAGTGAATCTATAGTCTAGGCCCTGGCCTTTATCCTGACAGGCTGAAAAAACTGATTTCTTGTGTAAATTTTGCGGCCTAGTTGGCCTGCTACTTGAACCAAATAGATCCTTGGATCAGAGTCATTGCTGCTCTAGAAGTATTTGAAAATGCACCATTATCACCTTTGCTGGTCTGAAACCCTTTGTTCTTTGCTTCCATGGCTAAGAATGCTTTTTTTATTTGATGCATTTTATCCTTGGCTATATTGATACATACAGCAAGGATACAGTTAAGTATTGCTGACCCAGAGGCCTTTCTGTCCCTGTTAGAGGAGAGAGCATATGTTAGTTAAGAAAATAGGTGTGGAATTAAACAGAGCTGGGTTCAAAATCCTGGCACTGCCTTGGATAAGCTGTGACCCTTGCTAATTTCGTTAGCCTCTCTAAACTCATTTGCCTTCAATAAATTAAAAACACAAAGGGTTGGGGTGCCTGGGTGTCAGTTAAGCGTCTGCCTTCAGCTCAGGTCATGATCTCAGAGTCCTGGGATTGAGCCCCGCCTCGGGCTACCCGCTCAGCAGGGAGTCTGCTTCTCCCCCTGTCCCTCACCCCACTCGTGCTCTCTCTCAAGTAAATAAATAAAATCTTTGAAAACAAAACAAAACAAAAAGCGAGGGGTTGTGAAGATTAACTGAGATACAGTGTGTGAAAGTCCTTGGTGCTTGGAATGGGAGATCACTTGGTGAATATAACTGCTAACTTTGTTAGTATTTCAGGTGGCCTCTCTTCTCTCCTCTGATCCAGTTTGTATTGATGTTCATGTTTAACTTTCAAAGGCTCATCTTGTTTCTCTTAATTTCAGATTCCAGGAGGTTGCCCTGTGTGGTTCCGAGAGGCGAAACACTGGGTCTCCAGTGCAACTAACTGCCCATTATCTCCTCTGACATTGAGGCAGTCATGTTACGAGGGCACCCAGTGCTAGCTTCTGCTCCCATCTGTGTGCAATGCCGATTACTCCACTGCTTTGAACCAGGGTGAAAGTGGAGGCTTCCTGCATGAAGGCACAGCTCTTTCTCTGGCTCCTTATGTGACTCCCATCTATGCTCTGCCCCTTTCTGCTGCTGAGGTATGTGTACTATAAACACATTATACACCAGTCACATAAATCAGTGCTTCTGGGAAATTCAGTTGATACAGAAGAAAGTAGTGGTCTTCCTCCACTCTCATAACCACACTAATAGTGGCTTTTTTAATGCATATCATTCTAGCCTTCTTTCTATGCATTTATGTACTTATTGTTTTTAAAAAATGGTATTATATATTTCTTGGGCAACCTTCCCTTTAAACTTAAAATTTCTTAATCTTATCATGTCAGTGCATAGAACTGTATCAGATTCTCCTAAATTTTTGTGTACTTTCCATAGATGGATGAATCAATATTTAGCTTAAGAGTATTGATGATGATTTGGCTTTCCAGTTTTTTAATACTAAAAAGGTTTCAGTGAATATTTTTGGTTCAAAAAGCATGTGCCCCATTAACATTTTGATAGATATGGCCCAAGTGTACTCCTAAAACCTACTCTAACACTTTATACTCCTATCAGGAATGTGTAAGAAGGCTTATTTCCCTATATAGTCACCAATACTGGATCTTATTTAATTTTATTAATTTTTGATGATTTGATGGATAAACATTTCCTTATTTTAATTTATATTTCCTGATTATGAGATTAAGCATTTTTTCACAGGTTTTATTTTTCCTTTGTACTTCTGAATATGCCAATTTATATCTTTTTCTCAGTTTTATTTTAGATTGTTTATCTTTTTCTGTTGCTTTATGGGAGCTCTTTGTATATTAGGAATTTTAGCTCTTGGTTAAATACATCGTAACTGTTTTCTCTAGTTGTGTGTTTTTTTTTTTTTTTTAAAGATTTTATTTTATTTATTTGACAGAGAGAGACACAGCGAGAGAGGGGAACACAAGCAGGGGGCAGTGAGAGAGGGAGAAGCAGGCTTCCCGCCGAGCAGGGAGCCCGATGTGGGGCTCGATCCCAGGACCCTGGGATCATGACTTCAGCCGAAGGCAGACGCTTAACGACTGAGCCACCCAGGCGCCCCTCTAGTTGTGGTCTTAATTATGTTTTTGTATCTTTTGCTATATGTAGATGTATTAAATTTTAACTAGTTTCTGTTTTCTTACTATGAAATTTGTTATATTTGTAAAATAATGTGGAAGTTTAAAAATTACTCAATCTTTTTTGTGGTGAAATCGGCTAATAATACTGACATGTTACAGATAAGGATACAGATAGCTTATGGAATTTAAAGGTCTTGCAAACTTAAGCTATTTTCAAATCAAACCAAGTATTTATTTAATACCTATATTGGAAAATACAAAATAAATGTAAAACATGGTTTCTGCCTTCAGGGCATTTGTATGAGAATCACAAGTATTTAGATATACTTTAGAAAGTCATACTGGGCATTATTTAGCTAATTGCTAAATTTTGTTAAAGAAAAAAATGGTATCGAAAGGAACTAGGTCGGGGCGGTGGGGGGCGCCTGGTTGGCTTAGCTGGTTAAGTGTCTGCCTTCACCTCAGGTCCTGGGATTGAACCCCCAAGCCCTACATCAGGCTCTCTGCTCGGCAGGGAGTCTACTCTGTCTCCTTCTCCCTCTGCCCCTGCTCATGCTCACTCTCTCTTTCAGATAAAGAAATAAAATCTTAAAAAAAAAAAAAAAAAAAAGGAACTAGGTCAGCGCAACTGGGTGGCTCAGTCGCTTAAGTGTCCAACTCTTGATTTCAGCTTAGGTTATGATCTCAGGGTTGTGAGATCGAGCCCTGCATTGGGCTCTGCACTCAGCAGGGAGTTTGCTTCTGTCCCTCTCCCTCAGCCCTCCCTGTGCTCTCACCCTCTGTCTTTCTCTCTCCCAAGTAAATAAATAAATCTTAAAACAAAACAAAATTAGGTAAACAGAGTATGTACACTAGTACCTGGTAAAGACTATAGACATAGTGGGAAACTTGAATTGGAGCGTAGAGTCTGCGAAGATTTAGTTAAGAGGTTATAGGACCTTTATGAGTTATATATTTATGAATTACAACCCCCAAACTTAGTGGCTTAAAAAATACCTATTTATTTAAGCTCATAATATTGCTGGTTGACAGTGTTGATTTGGTTAAACTGGGCACTTCCTCTGGTGTAGGATAAGCTTGGCTAATCCTGGCTGGGCTGGCTTATGCATGTATAGTCAGCTGATAGATTGCCTGGGCTTACTGGTTTGTAATGGCCACATCTGGGACAGCCAGGATGACTGGGGCTGTTTGCCACACGGGCTCTCAATCTCTAACAGGCTAGCTTGGGTCTGTTCCCATGGTAGGTACAGTTTGAGGATGGAAGCTGCCAGGCCTTTTGAGGCCTAGGCTCAGGATTGCTATATTGCCATTTTTGTGCATTTTATGGGCCCAAGCTACAAGACCACTCCAGATTCAAGGGGTCGAAAAATATGCTGTACCTCTTGATATGGGAGGTGCTAAAATATTGTGGCCATTTTTGCAGTCTACCACAGACCTCCAACTGTTCGATGAGTGATTCAATCCTTGGAATTATGTGTGATGATCACCCTTAAAATCTGTCTGACAGGGTCATCTAGAAATACAAATAGCAATAGAGTCGAAGTCTGAATACGAATGACTTTTTTTTCCCCTTGGCCAAACTTGTGTTGGCTTTTTAGGGAAACTTACTTTCATCTTGTTTTAAATGGAATGATGAGAAATAGTGATAACCTAGTTTTCTAGACTGACCACGATGATCTATGATAATTTTGTCCCCTGATACCCTTTGTAAAAAAACCATACTGGTCGTGTGAAGGAGATGCGGTATTTAGTTCGGCAATGAATGCTATGATCATAAATACAAAGCATTAACTAAAAAAGCTACACATGACATTTCTCTAATTTAAAAGAACCAGTTTCTAGTCTTGAGTTCTGGTAGTCATCTCTGTTTTCAAATTAGTTGACTTTCCAATTTCTGGTTTAAAAGATTGGTATAATTGCTCTTACTTTGGTCTTGTAGAAACAGTTCTAGAAGTTAGATCAATTCTTGTGTTAACTATTTGGAGGTAAGGGAAGTGGCCAGTAAGTCCTTTCTCTAAGCTTCTCTCCATTCTCGTGATAATGGTAGCTACTTGGTTCAGGCATAGCCAAATTCAACTGCTGGTTCATGTCTTAGTTGATAAAAGAATAGTCTCTGCCAGACCTTTTTTTTTTTTAAAGATTTTATTTATTTATTTGACAGAGAGAGAGAGACAGGAGAGAGGGAACACAAGTAGGGGGAGTGGGAGAGGAAGAAGCAGGCTTCCTGCCAAGCAGGAAGCCTGATGCGGGGCTCGATCCCAGGACCCTGGGATCATGACCTGAGTCGAAGGCAGCCGCTTAACCGACTGAGCCACCCAGGTGCCCTCTGCCAAACCTTTAACTCAGAATGAAGCATGAGTGATATCAGAGTGTAACCTAAAATACTGTATATAAAGATGGTACTTTAAAAAGACTTAAGGAGGGCGCCTGGGTGGCTCAGTTGGTTAGGCGACTGCCTTCGGCTCAGGTCATGATCCTGGAGTCCCGGGATCAAGTCCCGCATCGGGCTCCCTGCTCGGCAGGGAGTCTGCTTCTCCCTCTGACCCTCCCCCCCTCTCATGTGCTCTCTCTCTCTCTCTCTCAAATAAATAAATAAAATTTAAAAAAAAATTAAATAAATAAAAAGACTTAAGGTTATTTTCCATCATTTGTAATTCTTCCTTTCTTAAGGAGCAGAAACACCTTGAGATTTCTATATATTCACACAAAAAAGCCCTATTTCTCTCTGATACTTATGCATGTACAAAATGATGCTAGTTAAAATAAATATGCTGATCAGTAGAGGAATGGTGTATCATGGAGTTGTCCATGAATGCTAGAGCCAGAATCTTGTTTGAATTAAAAAGGTATTTGCTAAATTAAGGTGCCCTACAGAGATGTATAAGGCTAGAGCTTTCAACAGTCCATACTATCTTTATTGAGAGACATATTTATATCTTCCAGACTAGCAATTAATCACTCAGTAGGGTTTTTCTTTGGGGGGATGTTGTGTGCTCGTAGAGAATCTTTTTGTACTTCCAGGAACCACAAAGCATGGGCACAATTAAAATGCTGATTTAATTTATTATATTGAGGCATGGAACAAGAATGTTTAAATAATGTTGACAGGGCCAGAATTTCAGAAACACCTTTTTAAAAATAGAAAACAAATGCCTACCCCCTAAATTAAATTATATTAATAACATGTTTCTGTAAGTTGCTTGGAAGCAAAATAAAGCTCTTGACATTAATTAAAATTTGAAGATGTATCATTTATTGTTAATGTGCAGTCTTTGTTAGGGGAAATACATTTCAACAGGATCTATTTGTGAAAATTAAATGGGGGAAAATTGCCTATTGAGCAAATGTCGCTTAATAAGGCTGCTTTTCTTAGAAATGTGAATTCTTAAGTAACTAAAATGTTTTAATATGCCAATAATGTTTCTATTTTTGATCCTCTCAAATTGTCTTTGTTACTTGAATTGAGATATTTCCACACAGAATTCTATTGTCAGGGGGCTTCTAAACTCTAAAAACTAGGATGGCTTTCATATATTTTGGGGTGTTGGGTAACATGTATTTGCAAAGAAAACTTCATCTGAAATCACTGTGGTTAGGTTCTTGGACCTCCTCCAAATACCTCAGCAGGACCAGAAGCCAAAGGGTCCCATTAGCAGCCTCTAACTAGCTCTCCTCTAATGAATGCTGTGTTATATGTCTTGAAATGAGGCTATGCTGGTTTCATACAAACTAGAAGGTGCCATGAGATAAAGGGATAGTTGTTTGTCCTGCTGTACCATGGCAAGGGGGAGCTAATAGAGTTGCTTCTGTGCAGACCTCATTTGCAGGTAGTATTCTGAAAAGCGACACATCCCCACTGTTGTGGGGGAAGGTGGTTTCTTGTCCTTGTTTAAGTTTTGTTTTCTTCTGGCATTGGGACAGAAACATTTGACTTGGGCTTTCAAAGTTGATATCAAATAAAACTCTTAGATGATGTTCAAATGATGTGTTCTTCAGTGAGTGAAATAAACCATAAATGATAAATGTTGTTCCTTACCACATTTCTGCCATTTTTGTGGACCTTGATATTGCAATTACAGAATGGGAATTAACCCCTTTGATCTTGATAATTCTTTTTTTTAAGATTTTATTTATTTCAGAGAGGGAGAAAGAGCAAGCGTGAGTGGGGGGAGGGGAGAGGGAGAAGCAGACTCCCTGTTGAGCAGGGAGCTTGATGCTGGGCTTGATCCCAGGACCCTGGGATCTGACCCGAGCCGAAGGCAGATGCTTAACCGACTGAGCCACCTAGGCACCCCTGGTCTTGATAATTCTGATGATAGTAGCACAAATTGGATGGAAGAAATGGAGTAGTTTGTCTAAGTGTGTTCTCCCACTGGTTAAAATTCAAGCAGTCACAATGAAGTTAATATTTATTTTATTAACACTGAGGTGGTGTGAATTTTTTTCTGGGAAATGTTCCTATTTTTGTGGAAAAACTCCTTGACTTAGGTACTAAATAACAAACCATTGTTGACATTTATTTTTCCTCCTCCCTTTACTTGTCCCCCACATCTATTTAATCACCAATTCCTGTGGCTTCTACTCTTTAATATATAAATGTTATGGTCCTCACCCCTCCTCCCCAACAGGCTCCCAAACTGCCATCACTGCAAATATTGATTTGTTTATCTGTCTGCCCTACTAGGCTGTAAACTATTTGAGGACATGAATCACGTTTTATTTGACTTGGCCACAGTGTCTGGCACATACTAAGTAATCTGTATATATTTGATATATAAATGAAGGCTTTTATGTAAACAATTCAGTCTTTCTCAACTGGGGATGGGGGTGACTTTGGCCACCCACTCCCCCAAAAAGGACATTTGGCAATGTCTATAGAGACATTTCTGATACAACTGTGGGGGGTGTGTGTGTGTACGTTCTCCTGGCATCTGGTGGGTAGAGACCAGACATGTTGCTGAATGTCCCACAATGTACATTATTGCAACAAAGAATTATCAGGCCCAAAATGTCAATGCCAAGGTTGAGAGATCCTGTTGTAATTTTTCAAAATCTGTCTCTCAAGTAGATGTACGTGTAGTAGGAGTTTATCCAGATACAAGAAAACACAATTGGAGAGACTAAATTACTATTCCAAGTCCACCCAGCTTAAGATAATAGTGATAGTAACCGGAAGTGAACCTCAGGTCCAGGTGTCCACATCTAGATAATAATCAATATATAATTTCAATTATTTAGATGATTATTATGATTTTTAGCTTTAATTACCTGAACAATTGCCTTAGATTTCAGCCTTGAAAATCTGACCATGTTCTACTTGACAGTAATAATCAAAATTAAGGCAGGAACTATTTGGGTGCTCATTTGGAAGTTATCTCTCATGGAGATTCCTTTAGATCTTGTAAAAAGTACTTGAATTTCTGGGCGCCTGGGTGGCTCCATCGGTTCAGCATGGGGCTCTTGATTTCAGCTTGGGTCATGATCTCCTGGTCGTGAGACTGAGCCCCATGTCGGGCTCCACGCTGGGTGTAAAGCCTGCTTAAGATTCTCTCTCTCCCTGTCCCGCTGCCCCACACCCCCCTCTCTAAAAACAAAGAAAAAACAGAAATAAAACCAAAATACTTGAATTTCCTAGGGTTATATCTTCCCACAGAGACTGAATTTCTTTAGCAAAGTGACTCAATTCATACATGGATCTTAATATAGTCCTGAAAGATTAGCAATATTAAATATTTTTATACTACTAAAATTAAGATGTGGAATATCTTAACTGGCAATTAGGTATTTTGAGCTAATGCCTGATTATTTTCCGAAATATGTAGTACCTATATACATTCTATGATTGCATTGAACACAGCTGCTTCGAGTGCCTGAATCTGTGTATCACCTGAGTTGGAGGTTTGGGGTAAAACTATGGTGGGCCAGTACCCAGACGACTGTATATTATTTAGCCATTGCCTCTCTAGAAATAGCAGAGACAGAATATGAAGGATGCAGATGGGAACGACTGAAGTGGTCAAGGGGAAAAATAGTTGATTTAAACAAGAGTCAAAAGTTCTGGTGTGCAAGGGTGTTTCCAGTGTACAAGAATTTGAGAGAGAAACAAAGATATTTAAGACATAGTCTCTCTCCTTAAGGAGTACTGAATTAGTAGATGAGATTATGTATGTATCAAAATTAGCAAGTCAAGACAGCCATAAGGGTCAAATGAATAGTAATAGCAGGCAATATGGAAAATGAGAAGTATTTCATATTGGTTAAGTCTGGGAAGGAATTAACCAGTAAAAGATAAACACGTATCACTTGGCATCTCTGCAAGTTAGAAATTTAAGCTTTGAACATTGGTTAAAATAATATTTCATAGTAAATTATTCTAGATAGTGTTTTCTTTTTTATATTGACAAAATAAAACTCTTCTCTGAAATTTCTGTCCACATCTTCTTGATAACTAGATGCTATTCAAAAAGTATTGTTATGGAAAGATTTTATTTACCATTTACAATTTTTTTTTATTCTACTAGTTCCTGATATTTGCAGGAGCTGAATTTTTCTGCATTCCTTAGGGCTCTGTGCCACATGGCAAGAGAATTATAAGCACTTTCTATATAAAATTCCTTAAAGCCACTTGAAGTAGAATTTAAAGAATATTGAGAAGACAATAAAAGATGTGTATATTCATCCTGCCTTTGAATGTCATCCTTGACTTTGCATGTAAACTGTGGTTCCCTCAAGGTTGGGATGGGTGGCTATTCAAGAACTGCTGAGTCAAAATAATGAAAAGTTAGTCTTTTTCTAATTAATTATTTTTGTGAGGGAGAGAGAGAGAGAGTGGCGGGGGGGCTGGCAGAGGGAGGGAGAGAGGGAAAGAGAGCATCTTAAGTAGGCTCTACACCCAGTGCCGAGCCAGATGTGGGGCTCGATCACATGACCCTGAGATCATGACCTGAACCCAAATCAAGAGTCCGATGCCCAACGAACAGATCGACCCAGGCACCCTGATGAAAAGTTAGTCTTAAAGGCAGATTCAGGTATACATTTTCAAAATGATGAAAGAATACCCTTAGTACAAAATTACACTTCAGATTGTAGTAGAGAGGAAAGTGTTTGAAAATGTTAATTGACAGTACTTCTGCTTTGTCTTTTAAAATCCAAATTAAATAAATTAGAATTAGGTTGAATTCTAATTATTCTGTGTTGACCAATAATTGGCAATTTCATGGTTCAACATAGCAATGGCTAAATATGCTGGAAATATAGAACACTCCAATTTTGAAATTGGGAATTGAAGAAAGTTTATGAACACATTAACAAAAAACATTATGAATACATTAACAAGAACATTAGATTTATGGAAAAAATGTGTCCCACCCAAGAATATCAACCTTTATGAAGGTTGGACTGAAGGCAGTTATAATAAAGCAATTTAAATAGTTAAATTGTCCATCTGATTCATGGCAGAGTATGATGATATTTCATGTAAAAATTGTAAAATTAAGAAATTTCAGGTAACTTGGTGATTTCATTCCCCAAATCTTTTTAAAAAAATCATTCAATCCAGCTTATTTCAAGTTGTGCATTTAGCAGGAATGTTTGAACATATTATTCAAAAAAGCAAAATTAAACAGACCTTGAGGTGATTTTATTTTACATGGAGATATTATACAAATACTTTTTTAGCTTATGAAATATGGCAGCTGCAAGGATTAATTTTAAATTTCAGTCAAACATGTCTAAATTGTAAATAGTAGAAACTGTGGTTTCCAGATCATTTGAAATCATTTATTTGGCTGAATAGAGCAACACACTATCTCCCTTTAAGTAGAACTGGTGTCAGGCATAAGTGTGAAGTAGCCAAAAGTTTTTTTCCATTTTATTCCAGACTTTTTACATTGTGTAGTATCCACATATGCCAAAACCTATTTTCAGAAAAAGATCTTTACTCATTCACAGCAGAGTAAAATGTCAGAGGTTTACTTTGTGACTACTTGCTGAAAAAGATGGTGAGGAGACTAGAAGGTATATTGCAAAAACTTCACAGAAGTTGAAGGTACCATGATTGCTTGGTGTATGGAAAGGAAGATGAGGGGTGGGCATGAATAGGAAACTTAAAAGGCTGCTGTGAGGTAATGTACATCAAGGGTGGCACAGAACATGCTACCTAATACAATGTGATAAGCACAGATAATGAAAACTGTAATTGTAATAATGAGGGAGAGGCTTTCAGTGTATGGCTCCCCAAATAAGAAGAGTAGATAAGTGGAAGATCCTAAGAAGGCAGATTACAGTCTCAAAGGAAAAAACTACTTCAGGGCTTTGCAAAAGTGAAATGAGCAACCCAAAAGAGAACTTGCTAATCATTGGAGTGGTTGTATATAATCCAGATCTGTCACTCCCAAATCTGGTTACACACCAGAAAACCTGGGGGAGAGGCTTGTCAAAAGTACTTTAGTGGTTGTGATTTAGTAGGTCTGGCTGGGGTTCGGAATCTGTATTTTTCTCAGCACCTGAGGTCCTGATGTAGCTGGTCCATGAACATTTGGATATGACTGATCTCAGTGACCACTTGATGAGACCATCATGCAGCAAAGTCGGTTAAGCTTCTGCCTTTGGCTCAGGTCATGATCCTGGGGTACTGGGATCGAGCCCCATGTTGGACTCCCTGATCAGTGGGGAGCCTACTTCTCCCTCCTCCCTCTCCCTCTGTCTCTCTCCCTGCTGTCTCTCTCTCTCTCAAATAAATAAATAAAATCTTTTAAAAAAAATACAACAAAGTTGAAAGAAAATTTTGAAGTGAACACCCATATGCCTACTACCTAGTTTTTATTAACAGCATTTTACTATGCATTTTTTAAAAAGATTTTATTTATTTGACAGAGAGAGACACAGCAGGAGAGGGAACACAAGCAGGGGGAGTGGGAGAGGGAGAAGCAGGCTTCCCTCGGAGCAGGGAACCTGATGCGGGGCTTGATCCCAGGACCCTGAGGTCATGACCTGTGCCGAAGGCAGACGCTTAACGACTGAGCCACCCAGGCTCCCCTACTATGCATGTTTTACCACATTTCTATTGAGGTAA
Source organism: Mirounga angustirostris (assembly GCF_029215605.1). NCBI lineage: Eukaryota > Metazoa > Chordata > Mammalia > Carnivora > Phocidae > Mirounga > Mirounga angustirostris. Next base: position 16,232,713 of record NW_026991724.1, on the reverse strand, counting down.
AGGTTATATATACAAAGAAAAGCACAAACTTAAGTGTACCATCCTGTGACAGATGCATGCATCTATGTATCCAAACCCCTTTCAAAATGTTGAACATTATCTATCACCTCAGGCAGTTCCCAGGCAGTTTCCAATCCACATCCTGTCCTCACCCCCAACAAGGGAACCACTGTTGTGATTGTTTTCCACTATAGATTAGTCTTGCCTAGTCTAGATGTTCATATTAATGGTATCACCTGGTATGTGTCTTTTGTGTAAGCGTTGTTTCACTGAACATGTTTTTGAGATTCATCCACATGTTTATGTATCATGTATTGCTGAGAAATAACTAAATATTTTTTAGTGTCTGCAGTGAGCTAGGCAAAGTGTTGATGTGGGGCTCACAATGTTGAACAAAAGCACCCTTGATCCCTACTCTGGTGCCCACAGTTTAAGAGGTGAAGACCTTTAAGATTCCTTCCAAACCTTAGATGTGTGATATTAGAGACAGCTTATATGTGGGTATCCTGTGAACCTTTGAGCAAGCTTCTGTTCAAGCAGCTTAGGGTATTTAGACCTGAAGGCTTTAGTTTTCCTGATTTCCTGTTTCTTCTCGGTTACAGAGGGAACTAAATCAAACAGTTAAAAATAAACTGGCTTACCAGTGAATAATCATAGTTGTATCTATATCTATTTTTACAGACAGCTTCTATATGACCAGAGAAAAGCAGAGACTTACTGTTTCTCTAGAACAATGGGTAGGTAATATTTGATCAGATTTCTCTTAGCAAAGTGAAGTAGAGTTGGAGTAATTATTGAGGGTTTCCTAAACTTAAAAAATTATAAGTGACCTAAGTAATTTAGAAGCAAAGGATCCAGGTAATCATCCTTATCTTAGGAACTCACACTTTAAGCTTTCTCAATGGAAGGTTTAGGTTCTGAAAATACTAGCAGATCAAAGAAGAAAGTGATAATATGCTGTGAATTTAAGTTTTGTATGAATGTTGTTAAAATAGCAGAAATCGTGAACTGTATGGAAGTACTGTCCATGATAGTGTCTATGTGTGATGCAGATTGTGCCTACCCCAGTTTCATCCATGTGAATGCATTGCTAGGACAAGGACCCTGGAGTCTTGGTTAGGGAGGATGAAAATATGCATAAAAACAGGTGAGGTTGATGAGTAGTAAGAAAATTGAAAGGTGAGATGAGGTTCAAAGTATGTATCAAGTTGGGCCACTAAGGGGGACGTTTGAGATGGGAGACACAGTTGATCCTCATTCACAAATTTGTAATCTGTGAATAATTTGCCTACTTGCTAAAATTTATGTACAACCCCTAATCAGTACTTGTAGTACTTGGGCAGCTATTTGTGGACATGCACAGATGGATGAAAAATTTGAGTCACCCTACATGTGTATTCCCAGCTGAGGTAGAATAGGCTGCTGATCTACCTTTGTCTTTCACTGCTTATAGTGTTGATGTGTGTGTGCGTGCACACGTGTGTGGTCTATTTAGGGCCACATTTCCCACATTTTGTGCTTTTTGTTGGTGATTGTGCTCTTTAAAACGCCTCTCATGTGTAATGCTGATGTGCTATCTAGTGTTCCTAAGCACAAGAAGGCTGTGATGTGCCTTACAGAGAGAACATGTATGTTAGATAAACTCCATTCAGGCATGAGTTACAGCGCTCTTGGCTGTTGGCCATGAGTTCAATGTTAATGACTCAACAATATATATTAAATAAGGTGTCCTTAAACAGAAAGACATAAAACAAGGTTATACATTCTTGATGCAAATGTGACCAGAAGTTCTCAAGACCCCAGCTCTATATTTCCCTTATGGGCAGTGTTTACTAATTCAGTATTTGCAGCAATTTTATAGAATATAACTACCATGGATAATGAGAATCAACTATAATATCTTGGATGGGTCAAAGAAACAGATTGGACATTTAAGTGTTTCTTATTTTTTCAAGCTCAAATCCTTGGAGTTTTCTCAGAAGCACTTACTTTCAAGAGCACATGGGCAAATCCTAGCCTTTAGAGTGGTACTAGTTTTGGTGAAATAATTATTCTACTTATATGGGAAATTGGCAGGCTGAATATTCCATTTATTTAAACATTCTGCTAAACTGATAACTTTGGAATTATGTTCTTTGATGTCATAGACATTTGTTATGTGAAAATTTGCTTCATTTCCCTTAAATTATAATTCTAGCAAAAGAATTACTTATAAACCTGGTAATATCACCTTCTTACTGTGGCTTTATGTTGACATTTGTTTTCAGAACTTTTAAGATTACTCCTTATCTAGAGCCTGACTCCTGGGGCTGGAATTCGAACGTGGTATGCAGCTTATGAGGAAGGTTCTAGAAAGCCTGTCTGAACAAATACTGTAGTTCTTGGAAGAGCATAGGTTATATACTGCGGAATAAAGTGATGTTGGAGGAACCAGAGAGCTAAAGAAATGGATCAGGGAACCTCAAATCTGACCATAGACTGGGAAAGATGGGAAGCCGGAGAGGTGGAGCTGAGGTCAGCAGGGAGCCAGTAGCTGAGAGGGTGTATGAACTTTTTTTTAACAATTTGACTATGCCGTGTCTAGGTGGGGTTTTTTTGGTTAGTTTTTCCTATTTCGAAATAATTCTGCTTGTGGTTCTCTGGAGTTTTTTGATCTGTGGTTGGTTTTCATTAGTCTTGGAAAATTTTTTTTTTTTTTAAAGATTTGTTTGTTTGTTTGGGAGAGAGGGAGAGCACACAGCAGGGGAAGTAGCAGGCAGAGGCAGAGAGAGAGGCAGGCTCTCCCTGAGCAGGGAGACCGATGCAGGGCTCGATCCCAGGACCCTGGGATCATGACCTGAGCCAAAGGCAGCTGCTTAACTGACTGAGCCACCCAGGTGCCCCTCATCTTGGAAAACTTCTGATCATTTAAACTTTCAAATATTTCTATCTGTCCATTTTCGGACTTCATTTACGCATATGTTAGCATTTGGTATTGTCCTACAGCTGTTTGTTATTTTAATTTTAAAATTTCTAATTTTCATTCATTTTTGCTGTGTGTTTCTGTTTAGATACTTATCAATCCATCTTTACATTCATTGTGTCCTGTCTGCTAATGAGCCCATCAAGGAAACTCTTCATTTCTTTTTTAAAAATTTTTTTAATTTTCACTTTTTTTATTATGATGTTAATCACCATACATCATTAGCTTTTGATGTAGTGTTCCATGATTCATTATTTGTGTATAACACCCAGTGCTCCATGCAGAACGTGCCCTCTTTAATACCCATCACCAGGCTAACCCATCCTCCCACACCCCCCCAATCTAGAACCCTCAGTTTGTTTCTCAGAGTCCATAGTCTCTCATGGTTCATCTCCCCCTCTGATTTTCCCCCCTTCATTCTTCCCCTCCTGCTATCTTCTTTTTTTTTTTTTTTAACATATAATATATTATTTGTTTCAGAGGTAAAACTCTTCATTTCTAGTATGTTTTTTCATTTGACTCTTTTTTATAGTTTCATTGCTTCACTGACATTTCCTGTCTGTTCATGCATGTTGTCTATTTTTTCCTCTAGATCCTTTATCAAATGGGGATTTAAAGATAACTTTGATTAATATATTAGTTTTAAAATCTAAACATTGCTCCTATTGGTTGGTTTAATCATTGGACAATGGCTTGCTTTATCTTTTTTGTATGTCTTGTACTTTTTATCAAATGCTACACATTATGTGTAGAAGATCCAAACACACTGTGTTGAATAATATTTTTGCCTCATAATGGACATACCTCTTCTTCTTTCATGTCATTAGTGTGGATTTTGTAGCCATCTGTTCAGGAGTTGAGCTGGATTTGGGTCTAGTTGTTGCTGTGGTTATCTTTAGGTTACCACAGGCTTCAAATTACCCCATTGGTGACCACTGTTACTTTGTGCTTAGAGTTAGACCTGGGATGCCGGAAGGCTTTTCTCAGTGTTTTTGTTCTACCCTGCCTGCATGAGCTACAGTAGGGATCTCTCATTATGTTTTTGCTTTTCCCAATGAAAGGTTGCTGTTACTTATTAGTTGATGTAGGAATCCTGGTTGGGGCAGGAGTTTTTTGATTGTGTTAGTCCAGCCTCCGAGGTAGGCAGCTCCTGTGTGCCTGGGCTTCGGTGGGGGTTTCCTCCACATTCCTTCCTCTGTTCCCTGTGGCTGCTAACTCTACCTTGTGTCTGTTGTTGGTCTTATGCAGGGGAGAATTTCTTGTTTCTGTCCTAGCAGGAGATGCCCCCTCTACCTGGTAACAGTCCAGAATCCTGGGCTCAACAAAAAGATCCCCTGCCTCACTTCAGAGACAGAGTTTCTGCTTTTGTCCCTTCATCATAAGTGATGGGTCTTTGTCTGGACTCTGGGTGTGACAGGTTTGTTGTCCCTCCTTTAGTGTCTTAAGGCTATTGCTTTATAAGAGAAAAGAGTCCTTTGGATTTTCTATCTGCAGCAGCAGCAGCAGATGTACCACTGAAGGAAGCTCTCCCTGCATCCAGTAGTATGAGTACCCAACAGAGACTCACGGAACAGGAATTTTGAGGGGAGACCTTCCTTGTGTCTGGGCCTCCTACAGTATTCCAAATGGGTATGCCAGCCCACACTTGCCCTTTATGAATGGATTAAAAATTTGGCTCGTTTCTTCTTACTTACTTGGATGATGACCGCTTCTTTCTGCTTTGCTCAGCCAAAGGCTAAACAGCTGATGTGTCCAATGTCTCTTTGGAAATGCTTGTCCCACTTTGGAAGTCAGGTTACTTTGTTGCATTATGATTTTAGCTCTCTGGTGGGCTCAAGCACAGTGAGAATTTTGTTTGGAGACCATTTGGCATTTTTTATTAGAGTGGGAGCAATGGTCTTTTATGGCATTTAATATCTAAGTGGAAATGGGATTCTGAGTTTTTTACTTAATCTTATGTGCATATGTATTACCATGCTAATTAAAACAAAATCTTGTGATCAACTAGAAAGCAGTAAAAACACTGGAGAAACATAACGGTCCTTTTTATCTTTGCATCTGTAAGGTAGTTGAAATAGTTGAAACAATATTAATATTATTAACCTTGAACTTCCCTGAAGCTGTTTCTGAATCCTGAGACCTAATATCCTTGAATTCTAATCAGCTCCTATCCCTGCTCCCTCCTTTCTCTTCCAGAGGAATCAAATAGGAAGATTGAGCCTCAGTGTCTCTTGTTACAAATGGAGCAAAGACTTTAGAAGCTTGGGTGAGCAAGGTAGGAGTTGAAGGGGCTATAGCAGCAATTAAAACAGCAACTGTGTGTGGGAGAAAAGGCAATACAGAGGTAAAGAACAGAACAGGAGAAAAGGAGGAGAGGTTTTTCTGGTGTTTTTTACAGTGACTATTGTAGATAAAAATCAAGCCAGATCTCCATCAGAATCCTATTTTCTTTGTATGTTCTAAAATTTTTCTCTTTTAATGATAAACATTTTGTACTTTTATAATAAGCAATAAAGTTAAATACAGTGGAAAAAATACATTGGAAAATTCAAACAGATTTCTGAAAGTATGAAGACAAGTTAACCTTCCATGTCGTGAGATGTCCGTCTTTGTTCCTTAAAGCATTTATTACACATTTGGAATTCCTTAGAAGCATGTATTCCATTGTATTTCAGAACTAGGGTTTTGTTTCTATTTGGATATATGAAAAAGACTTTACTTAGTTCTCCAAAACTACGATGTACATTTTTTTTCACAATTTAGTATGTCTAAAATTGCAATGTGTTTTACAGTTGATAGACTATCATAACTTAATTGGCATGATTTATTTTCTTAGTGTATAAAATAATAGTATGTCTGACAATTGATGATGTCTTAGACTTGAGGCGATAGATCACACAGGCAATTTCACAAGTTAAGAAACTAATAACCATCTGACTTTTTTTTACAGAAGTATGTGGAACTTTCTTGACCTTTTCTAGATTGATCCACCCACAGGGTGATCCATATCTGTGTTAGAGGTGTTTAAATACCTTAAATTTGAATTTTAAAAATGAACTAAATTATACTAACTTTCAACTGTGGTACAAAATATGTCTCTCTTCCTATAGATTTACAGTCTCTTTATTCTCCTTTCTGCTTTCATTTTAATCATGATCTCTTAGAAAGTCATTCATTCACTTTGTTTTCATTCTCCCTATTATTTTCACAGCAGTTAGCTGTATTTATGTTCATAAAAGGATTCTCTAACATTATATGCACATAGAGAAATTGTATTCACATGAACATTTGGTCCTGCAGTTCTCTCTTTTCTTTAAAGGGGACACAGTTGAGAGGACAAGATTTTAGTGTCATTACCATGTAAATGGTGGCAGAAATTTATACTAGGAAAAATTCTATAGTTATTTATGAATTCAAGCCTTGCTTATTCTTATGCTGGGGTAGATTATAATTTGTTGTCTTTGCCTCATAGGAATCCAGTTGTCCCAATTACAGTGTCAGGATATCAAAGGACACCTAAATCTTACTCCCTTTTCTGAAATGAAAGACTTGTGAAATAATCATTTAAAAACCCTTTAAGTTATTCATAGCCACTAATAGCTTCCATTAATTAAAGGCAGAAAATCTTGTACCAAATACTATGCACGACCTTGACATCAAAAAGTATGCTCAGGTCTTTAATGGATTTGTTCATTTTCTTTGGTGTTGGGTCATAAATGTATATAGCAGGAAGGTGAGATAATTTGGGAAAGTAAATACTCTTTCTCACTATCAACAAAGATTTTAGAACTGTTCTCTGAAGGTCTGTCACTTTTACATAGGAAATTTCAGTGATGTAGGTAACTGTTTCCTACTTTGACTTCAAATATTTCATTTGTTTTGGTGGCATCTCTTAGACACAATCTTGATCATTCCTCCCATATATTCACTCTTCTCTCCAGTAATGCACAAGTTCTTTTTTTTTTTTAATGTTTTATTTATTTATTCATGAAAGTCAGAGAGAGAGAGAGAGGCAGAGGCAGAGGGAGAAGCAGGCTCCCAAGGAGCAGGGAGCCCGATGCGGCACTCGATCCCAGAACCCTGGGATCATGACCTGAGCCGAAGGCAGACACTTAACCATCTGAGCCACCCAGGCGCCCCTGCACAAGTTCTTTGACATGAAGTAGATATACGAAGAAGAGCAATAGGATATAATTCTTAGAAAGCAGGATAAGCATGATCAAACCAGACTTCTGACATGTGTATTGAAACAATTATAAGGAGCCATAACCGGCTGTCTTTCAGTATCACTTGGGCTCATACTGAGGTCATCTTTATTTGAGCAGATTTTTTTTTTTTTTAAATATGTACAGAGGCTCCTTCTAGTGCTTTAAGGAAGTATATCTAGAACTCCGTGTACTGAATGAAAACCAGAAAAAACTTAAGTTAATACCATGATATTTTAGCACATTGGAATGCAAAGAAAGTTGAAGATGAACTCTGCTGTGTAAATTTAAGTGAAATGCTTCTGAATGAACAAGTGATTGGCTGGACTCAGGAAGAGATAAACGTTTGGTAAAACTTAGACTTGGGTCTTGGGGAGTGTAGTTTGATTCTTGGCATCAATGTAGTGAAAAGAAATTAGGAAACATCTCATTAGAAAACCTAAAGATATCAGTGAGTCGGATGAGCTTTGGGTTAGATGGAAGGGTAGCATTATAAAGAAATGGTACATTAAGCTCATGTGTCAGATTTAGAGGTAAATTAGAGAATCTACCATAAATTCATAGAAATAAACTTCCCACCAGAAAAGCTGCTTTTCCCTCTGACATTTCATAATTGTGAATTATAAAGGTAATTCATAGTGAATATTTATATATCATCAATTGTTTTGTTTTTTAGTTAAGAAATAAAAAATGGAAACCAGGGAGAACTGACCCATAGAGGTATTTGATGTGTATGAAGTGGTCTTGGGGGTTGAGGTATGTTTTTAAAGAAATTCAGAAGGATAACATGTATCAAAACATGACACCAGAAGGGAGGGAAAGTATTTAAAAGCCTAATCACTATATATTATGCAATAACTTAAGTATTTCTTAAATGTTTAAGACTGTATTAAAAATAAATCACAAAGTTCTATAGCTTCAATGTGGGTTCTTTCACAGAAGGAAAAGAAAGCCCTTTGTAAAATATGGAAACCATCTTGAGTTAAACAAATGCCAGAAGAAATTATAATTGTAAAAATGAGATGTCGACTATCGTTATTACAGTGGCTGTGTTGTTTCCAATAACAATTTGGCATTTTATTTAGTCTGTAACAATCTACAATTGAAATATAAAATAAAGATTTTTCTTTTATTTCCTTCAGAAGTTCTGTGCCAAGCTAAGCAGAACTGAATGAAACATCTGTGGATGATTAAAACAAGCTTTCCTATGAGGTTTTGAATAGAAAGTAAACATGGATTTTATCCATAGTCAACAGCATTTACAAATGTAAAGGGAGGAAGCTACTGAGTTTTTGAAGAATGAGCTGTTAGAGAGGAAATAGAAGTATGGAACGGCATATGGCAATAATTAGTTCCATACGGTGAAAGGCTTCTATTAAAAAAAAAAAAAATGACAGTGAGCTGCTCTCGTTGGGTGATATTTTATTGAAGCAATTTTTGTGTCTATTTCCTATCTTTGTCTTTTTAGAATAGTCCCATCTCATGAAACTGATTAAATGTGACTAACATATGTGAGGGATTTTGTTTTGAGAGTACACGTTGGTGTTCATGAGTGAGAAACCCTGAGTTAGGGCTTATCCACACTGTGGATAATCCACATCTAGTGGAAACTCTCTGCTAGATGCCCCCTCATCTCTTCTACCAGGGATTTTTCAATTCCTCAATCCTTCCTGCTTAACTCTACTCTGAGATAGTCATAGTTTGCTAACTTCTCAAGACTATGTTTTTTGTAGTGTATAAGAACCCTGGCTTTGGTATGATTGTCCGGATTTGAATTCTCTTTCCCCCACTCACTAGCGTTGTCAGTTTGGGGAATTACTTAACCTTTTTATGTCTGTTTTTCTCATCTGTACATGCGGATAATTATAATACCTGCATTGGTATATTGTATAACCTAATGGTACAATTGTTGTATGGATTAGCATGAACTAATAAATGTAAAAACTGTGCACCAATGTCATTTGGGCCCTATGTTAGACTGATTGAGTCAGAATCCCTATACTTTCTTTTTTAAATTATGGACCACTTATCAGTAAACAATGTTGATCATTTATCTTCAGTATAGGCTTGTTCATATAGTTAGTAATTTATAGGTACTGTTCTAATATAGTATATACATTTTAAAACATACACAAGTTATATTTTCTAAAAGAGTGAGAGAAAAAATAGGTATAAAAAGTTTGAACATCTTTTTCCATATCCCGGTTGTTTAGGATTCAGTCAGAGTTCACTGGTTTAGAATGTATTGGTTGAGCTGAACTAACCTGAAAAAGAGTAGTACTGAATTCAACTAGTCACAATCTTCAGGCCCTAACAACAAACAATAGCATACCCCCAGAGCTTTGGTAGTCAGTGTCTCTGTTCGTGTGCATGTGCCAAGGCCAAATACGAAATCCTGTTCCCAGTGCCCTATGTTTTGCATTTCAACAATATTTTTGTTTACTTTTATCTCTTTGTTCTTTGTGCTTTTTAATATTGCCAACCAACTCACTTTTGCAGTTGTGACCTTGACAGCGTTAGCAATCCTCTGTTCCTAGCCACAAATGTCTATAGCTTTCAAAAAGAAGTAAGCTCTTTGTTTTTAATTGTTGATGAAGGTTTCCTCATTTCCACCTTATTTCAGTTTTTTCCCCCACTTGGCAGCGGTTGCAGCAGCTTTCTTAGTTCTGGGTCACTAGCGATTCTGCCCCAGTTACGCTGCATCAACACACCGAGGTGTTAATCTTCTTTTGTTCCCTCTAGCAGCCTTTCTCTAGCTTTATAATTATCCAAGGTGGTAATAGCTCTTGAGAACATACTCTGTCACCTTGAAATCAAGTGGATTTTAGCTGAAAACTCAGGCAAGGTCTTAAAGATGTTTCTCTCAGTTATGAATAGTCAGGGAAAATTTGAACATGACAGTCTTTGATTGTAATGATATTTAGATGATGGATTCCCATTACCCTGCATAATATGGGGTGTTGACATTTTATTCAAACATGTAATCCTTGTCATTGAGTGTGAGAAGGGAGAGATTGCTATCTGGATAGGGGCAACACAGGATAGCACTATAGAGAAATGACATAAAGCCAAAAGTAATAGCAATAATCATTTTTTACTTCCTGGCATGTCGTTTTTAGAATTTACATCATGCCCTATGGTACTGTCTTTATGATTTTAAGTGGCTGTGGTGTTTTGTTTTTTTTTTTAAAAGATTTTATTTATTTATTTGACAGAGACACAGCGAGAGAGAGGGAACACAAGCAGGGAGAGTGGGAGAGGCAGGCTTCCCGCGGAGCAGGGAGCCCGATGCGGGGCTCGATCCCAGGACCCCCGGATAATGACCTGAGCCAAAGGCAGATGCTTAACGACTGAGCCATGCAGGCACCCGGCTGTGGTGGTTCTGAGCAATGTTTAGGGCACATCTTATTACGTAAACGCCTTAAGAATGCATTAACATTGATATATGTGGTTATTGAAACCAAGTATTTGATTTATGTCCTTAGAATTCTATCTTGTAATCAGAGAAACTTCTTTGTTGAATTACTTGTAAGTAGGCTTGCATTTGGTTTATGATGCATATTTTTTTACACTATTAATATGTTGAAGATAGAAATCATTACTACCTTAATGACACCAACTTAATGGTAAATACTCAAGAACAACACTGTGGTGGTACAAATTGCTGTTAATCCTGAGAGATTGAAGAAGAGTTTAATTTGTTTAATTTGAATATTCCCTATCTACTATACACTGACTGACAATTCATAAATAATTTGGATATAATATACAAAAATATGTAGAGAACTCAATCTTTCAGGGTTCTTGTAGGAACATGATAACAACTTAGAATTAAATATCGCCACCTCCCTTCCTAAAAATCATAAAAGGAGAAAGCAGCATAGCATAGTGAAGGAGAAGGAAACACTGGACTGGGTGATGTGAAGGAGTCAACCATTGAAGATCTGTGTGGAATGACCTTCCACACAGAAACAATGGTAGTTGCAGAGGCTCTGGAGTAGAAATGAGACTGTGTGCTCGAGGAACATAAAGAAGACCTGTGAAACTTGAGCAAAGTGAGGAATGGGGGAGAATCTAAGGAAAGGAGGGTGAGGAAGTGAGCCAATGTGGGAGCAGGGCTACCAGTAAGAGGAATATTGCAGTGGTCTAGGAGAACAATGATAGTGGCTGGGGTTGAAGCAGTAGCAGCAATAAAAGTAGGAAGAAACGGTCAGATTCAAGATACATACTGTTGATTGGACTTGCTCCTGGGTATATATGGTTAGTAAAGAAAAGAAAGGAACAGTGTATGGTCTTGGGTTTCTTGGCTATGGTAATTCCATTTTCTGAGCTGGGAGGACTGAAGTTGTTCAGTTGGCCTCTCAGTTTTTTTGCCATATGGGCCTCTCCACAGGGCACTCACAACATGGCAGCTGGCTTCCATTACAGTAAGAAGAAGCCACTGTGGGTAACCTAACCACAGAAGTGATAACCTGTCACTTTGGTCATATTCTTTTCATTAGAAGTGAATCACTAGGTTCAGCCCACATTCAGGAGGAGGGGATCATACAAAGGTGTGAATATGGGGGCTAGATAAGTGGGTGCCTACCATAGTGTACATATAGTTATGTAACTTAGGTTTTTCACTTAATGGGCTGTGAATGACATAAGTCCATCATTATCATATCATGCAGAATATTTTAACTGCCCTAAAAACTCTCTGCCTGAGTACCTCTTAATCAAACATTTCTCAGCCCTGGCAACTGCTGATCTTTTTTGTCTCCATAGTTTTCTCTTTTCCAGAATGTCATGTAATTGGAATCATAAATGTGTCAGATAGGCTTCTTTTACTTAGTAATATGAGCTTAAGGTAGTTCTCTGTCTTTTCATGGCTTAGCAGTGCTTTTGTTTTTAAGGCACTATATAATATTGCTTTGTTTAGATGTACCACAGTTTATTCATTCACTTACTGAATGACATGTTGGTTGTTTCCAACTTTTCAATTATGAATAATGCTGCTATAAACATCTGTGTGTAGATTTTTGTGTGGATATAACGTTTCATCTCTTTTGGGTAAATACCAAGGAGCACAATTTCTAGATTATAAAGTAAGAGTATGTTTAGCTTTGTAAGAAATTGTTAAATTGTGTTCCAAAGTGGCTGAGCCATTTTACATTTTCACCAGCAATGGATGCAAGTTCCTTTTCCATGTCCTTACCAGCATTTGGTGGTGTCAGGGTTCAGGATTTTGGCTATTCTAAGAGGCATGTAGTGGTTATCTCATTTTTCATTTGCATTTCCTTGATGACCAATGAAGTATAATATCTTTTCATATGTTTATTTGACATCTGTATATCTTCTTTGGTGAGGTGTCAAGGTCTTAGGTCCATTTTTTAATCAGGTTCTTTGTTTTCTTATAGTTGAGTTATTAAGAGTATCTAGAAAATGTTTGGGTAATAGACCTTGATCAGATGTGTCTTCTGCAATTATTTTCTCCCAGTCTCTGACTTGTCTCCTAATTTTTTTGATATCCTCTTTCCCAGAGCAGAAGTTTTTTTGAAGTTTTTAATGAAGTCCAGCATATTCATTATTTCTTTCAGGGATTGTATTTTAGGTGTTGTTGTTGTTTTTAAGAAGCTTAGTATCTTTTTTAAAAGATTTTATTTATTTGAGAAAGAGAGAGAGCATAAGCAGAGGGAGGTGCAGAAGGAGAGGGAGAAGCAGGCTCCCCGCTGAGCAGGAGCCTGATGTGGGGCTCGATCCCAGGACTCTAGGATCATGACCTGAGCTGAAGGCAGATGCTTAACCGACTGAACCACCCAGGCTCCCCTGTATTTTTGGTGTTGTAGCTAAAAAGGCATGACCATACCATTGGTCCTCTAGGTTTTCTCCAATGTTATTTTCTAGTTTTATAGTTTTGCATTTCATATTTAAGTTTATGATCCGTCTTGAGTTTATTTTTGTGAAGGGTTTAAGGTCTGTGTCTATATTCATTTTCTTACATGTGGATGTCTAGTTGTTTCAGCACCACTTGTTGAAGTGACTATCTTTGTTCTCTTGTTTTGCCTTTGCTCCTTTGTCAAAAATCAATTGACTATGTTTATGTGGGTTTATTTTGGAACTCTTTATTTTGTTGCATGATCTATTTTTCTATTCTTGTGCTTATACCAAAATGTCTTATTTACTATAGCTTTATAATAAGTCTTGAAGTCAGGTAACATCAGTCCTTCAAATTTATTGTTTCCTTTCAATATTCAGTTGTCCATTCTGGTTTTTTTTGCCTCTCCATATACACTTGAGAATCACTTTGTTTATATCCATAAAATTACTTATTCTTTCACTTAGTAATATGCATTGGGAGTGTACTGAATCTATAGATCAAGTTAGGAAGAACTGACATCTTGACAGTATTGAGTCTTCCTATCCATGAAGATGGAATATCTTTCCATTTACTTAGGTCTTCTTTGCTTTTGAATGCAAACATTTTTGTGGGATGATTCTTAGAAGTATATTACTAGACAAAAGATATACATATTTGAAAATTTGATAGAAATCAGATTTCCCTCTAAAAAGATGGTACAAGTTTAAAATTGTTTCAAGCATATAAGAATTTGCCTTTTATCCATACATCCACTTGTGCTGAATGTTAGTAATTAAAATTTTGCCAATCTGTTAAAAATATCATTGTTTTAATTTCCATTTCTTTTACTTTTCATATGCTTATTTGCCATTTGTGTCATTTTTCCTAGTTCCCTGTTATTTGCCTTTGAATTTTATTCATGAAATAGTTTATTATACCAACTTTTCCCCCCTGTGCCCTGAGACAGTTTACTTAACAAGGCTTATTAGAATTGACACTCACCCTAACCAGTTTATGTCATTTGCATCCTCTGGCAAGTCCATGCCCTTACTCAGCTTTATTTTTCCACATCTGTATTAGTTTCCTATTGCTGCTGTAACAGATAAGCCAAAATGTTGTGGATTAAACAATAGATTTTTTTTCCTTAGAGTTCTAGAAATCAGTTCGAAAATCAAGGTGTTGGTAGGGCTGGTTTCTTCTAAGGCCTCTGAGGAGGAATGTTTCCATGCCTTTTCCAGCTTCAAGGGGCTGCCTGAATTCCTCAGCTCTTGGTCCCTTGATCTTAAAACCCAGTAGTATAGCATATTCAAATCCATCTCTTTCTCTGAGTTTACTAAACCTCCTGCCTCTCTCTTATGAGGACTTTTGTGCTTACATTGGGTCCACCTAGATAATCCAGGATAATCTTTCCCATTTAAGATCTTTGATTACATCTCTGAGGTCCCTTTTGTCATAAGAAGTAACGTGTTCACACGTTGCAGGGGATTAGGACTGGGGCATTTTGGGTTGGGGGAGAAGGCATTCATCATTCACCTTACATACCATTTAATATGTGATATATTTTACTTAATTACTCTATTAGTGTCTCTACCCCTCCCCCAATCCCATCACACTAGAATGTAAACTCCACGAGGGCATGGAATTTTTTTTTTGATTTGGTTTATTGCTGAATCCCTATCATTAAGAATAGTGCCTTCTGGGGCACCTGGGTGGCTCAGTTGGTTAAGCGACTGCCTTCGGCTCAGGTCATGATCCTGGAGTCCCTGGATCGAGTCCCGCATCGGGCTCCCTGCTCTGCAGGGAGTCTGCTTCTCCCTCTGGCCCTCCCCACTCTCCACTCTCATGTGCTCTGTCTCATTCTGTCTCTCTCAAATAAATAAATAAAATCTTTAAAAAAAAATTTAAAAAAAATTTAAAAAAAGAATAGTGCCTTCTATATTAGGTGTTCAACTGACATTTTGGAATGGGTAAAAGAATAATAAATTAATAAAACTAATGATTTTTTAGGGTTAGATCTGAAACTACCATTTCTCTTTATTTTGTGATTATTAGAATGTTTATATTTTATCTATTTTCTTTTTTTTCTAAAGATTTTATTTATTTATTTGAGCGAGAGAGAGCACGAGCAGGGGAGAAGGGCAGAGGGAGAGGGAGAAGCAGACTGCCTACTGAGCAGGGAGCCTGATGCTGGACTTGGTCCCAAGACCCTGGGATCATGATCTGAGCTGAAGGCACATGCTTAACCGACTGAGCCACCCAGGTGCCTTGCTTTTATCTATTTTCTTGCATTAATTTGGATCATTTTTATTAGAAATCATACATTTAATTTAGATTTTTTAATTTATTTGAACTTTATTTTTAAAATTACTCCCATATTGTGAGTATGGCCTCTTTCTCATTCCTGAAGTGTTTATTTCAGTTTTCTTTCTTATTTTCATAGATACAGTTGCCAGAGATTGTTACTGTGGTCTTGGAGATTATTGCAGTTGGCACCTAGAGGTGCCATTTATTTATTTATTCTATTATGTTATGTTAGTCATCATACATTACATCACTAGTTTTTGATGTAGTGTTCCACGATTCATTGTTTGCATATCACACCCAGTGCTCCATTCAATACATGCCCTCTTTAATATCCAATACTGGGCTAACCCATCCCCCCACCCCACTCTCCACTAAAACCCTCAGTTTGTTTCTTAGAGTCCATAGTCTCTCATGGTTCGTCTCGCCCTCTGATTTCCCCCCCTTCATTTTTCCCTTCCTACTATCTTTTTTTTTTTTTTTTAATGTATATTATTTGTTTCAGAGGTACAGGTCTGTGATTCATCAGTCTTGCACAATTCACAGTGCTCACCATAGCACATACCCAATGTCCATCACCCAGCCACCCCATCCGTCCCACCCCCCACCACTCCTCAACCCTCAGTTTGTTTCCTGAGATTAAGAATTTAGAGGTGCCTTTTAAATTAGAAGCCTGCCACTCAGGCTGAAGCTTTTGAGATAAGCAAATACGTCTCTTTCATGGAAAGATTGGGTGTTTGTCTGCTGACTCCACACTGGGCCCTGGGTAGGTTAGCCATGGTGAGTCTGCCTGAGTCCTTTAATAACTGTCTCTTAATTTACTATAGCATTGTGAGTATGGCCTCTTGTGAATGCAAAGCTTGTTGGCTTTCAAAGCCAGATATCTGTCAGGTGGAAGTATTAAAGATTGGGGCACAAGATGTAGGGTCCAAGCCTTTTCTCCTCAGGAGCTGGGGCTTGTGCACTCCTTCCCAGTTGTGTGTCCCCATGCTGGGGGTGGGGTTTATGGCACGATTGCATCTCAGTGACTCTTAACCTGTTTTGACATGGGTTTTCTCATTTACCTAATGTTTAGGAGTCATTCAGCTAGTTTCTCAGAGAGAATTGTTTCATATGTGGCTACAGATTTGATGTGTCTATGGGAGGAGGTGAGTTGAAGAACTTCCTTTGTTGCCATTTTGAAGCCATACCCTGTCAATTTTGTTTATCTTTTTAAAAATACAGCTCTTAGTTTCAGTGATCTTTTCTGTTGTTCTGGTCTTTATTTCATTTATTTCTGCTCCCATCTTTGTGTTTTCCTTCCTTCTCTTAACTCTAGCCCTAGTTTGTTCTTTTTCTAGTTTCTCGAGGTGTAAAGTTAGGTTGTTGGTGATTTTTCTTTTTTCCTTAAAGTAGGTGTTTATTGCTATAAACTTTACTGTTAACTGCTTTGCTGCATTCCATAGCTTTTGGTATATTGTATTTCCATTTTTAAAAAGAACTTTCCTTTCAATTTCTTCTTTTGCTTATTGATAGTTCAGGAGTATGTTGCTTAATCTCCACATTTTTGTGAATTTGCCAGCTTTCTTTTTGTTATTTATTTCTAGTGTTGTACCATTGTGGTTGGACAAGATAGTTGGTATGATAACTATCTTAAATTTGCTAAGGCTTATTTTGTAACTTAACATATGATGTATCCTGGAGAATGTTCTACTGTGCATGTGAGAAGAATGTGTTTTCTGCTGCTGTTGGATGGCATGTTCTTTTTTTTTTTTTAAATTTTATTTATTTGACAGCACAAGCAGGGGGAGGGGCAGAGGGAGAGGGAGAAGCAGACTCCCTGCTGGGCAGGGAGCCCAATGTGGGGCTCAGTCCCAGGACCCTGAGATCATGACCTGAGCCGAAGGCAGATGCTTAACTGACTGAGCCACCCAGGTGCCCCTGGCATGTTCTGTATATTGTCATCCCATTTGGTCTAAAGTATTGTTCATGTCCAACCTTCCCTTGTTGATTTTTCTTCCTGGATGATCTATCTGTTATTGAAAGTAGGGTATTGAAGTTCCCTATTATTATTGTATTATCTATTTCTCCTTTTAAGTCTATTAGTATTTGCTTAACATTTTCAGGTAATCTGATGTTGGTTTCATATATATTTATAATTGTTATGTATTGTTGGTGAATTGATCCTTCTATAATTATGTAATGACTTTCTTTGTCTCTTTTCATCATTTTTGGCTTAAAATCTATTATGTCTTAAGTAAGTATAGCTTTCTCTCTTCTGGTTTTCCCTTTCATTGAATATCTTTTCCCATCACTTTACTGTGAGCCTATGTATGTCCTTAAATCTGAAGTATCTTGTAGTCAATTTATGGTTGGGTCTTTTTTTTTTTTTTTTAATCCAGCCAGCCACTCTATGCCTTTTGATTGGAGGATTTGGCCCATTTATATTTAGAGTAATTATTGATAGGCAAGGACTTACTGATGTCATCTTAACTGTTTTTTGACTGTTTTGTAGTTCTCTTTTTCCTTTCTTCCTCTCTTGCTGCCTTCCTTTGTGAATTCCTGATTTCCTAAGGTGGTATGCTTTCATTCCTTTCTGTTCACCTTTTGTGAATCTGCTGTAGGTTTTTGGTTTGTGGTTACCACGGGACTTAGATTGTTATATCCTTATTTTTTTTTTTTTTTATATCCCTAGGATTTAAAAAAAAAAATTTATTTATTGGGGTGCCTGGGTGGCTCAGTCATTAAGCATCTGCCTTCAGCTCAGGTCATGATCCCAGGGTTCTGGGATCGAGGCCCGCATCTGGCTCCCTGCTCTGCGGGAGGCCTGCTTCTCCCTCCCCCACCCCCCCGCTTGTGTTCCCTCTCTTGCTGTGTCTCTCTCTGTCAAATAAATAAATAAAAATCTTAAAAAAAAGATGTATTTATTTTAGAGAGAGAGAGAGAGAGAGAGCATGCAGGGGGGAGGGGCAGAGGGAGAGAGAGAATCCTGAAGCAGACTCCCCACTGAGTGTGGAGCCAGACGTGGTGCTCCATCTCACCACCATGAGCCAAAACCAAGAGTTGGATGCTTAACTGACTGAGCTACCAGGCACCCCTGTCCCTAAGATACTTTATTTATTTTATGCTGATAACAAACTTTGATCAAATAAAAAACTCTACTTTTTACTCCCCCCTTTATGTTTGATATTATAATTTATGTCTTTTTATATTGTGTTTAACAAATTATTGTAGCTATACTTATTTTAAATACTCTGGTCCTTTAACCTTTATACTAGAGTTGAGTAGTTAACACACCACCATATTGTAGTATTAGATTATTCTCAATTTGACTATATACTTATCTTTTCCAGTGTATTATTTTCACCTTACTAATGAGCAGCATCTTTTCATTTCAGCTTGATGAACTTCTTGCTTTCTTGTAAGTCAGTGGTTATAGATCCTTAGCTTTTGTTTGTTTGGGAAGGTCTTTATTGTTCCTTCATTTCTTTTTTTTTTTTTTTTTAATTTTTTAAGATTTTATTTATTTGCGAGAGAGAATGAGAGACAGAGAGCATGAGAGGGAGGAGGGTCAGAGGGAGAAGCAGACTCCCCGCTGAGCAGGGAGCCCGATGTGGGACTCGATCCCGGGACTCCAGGATCATGACCTGAGTCGAAGGCAGTCGCCCAACCAACTGAGCCACCCAGGCGCCCCATGTTCCTTCATTTCTGAAAGATAACTCTGCCAACAGAGTATTCTTGGTTTCTTTTAGCCCTTTTGGTACCCTTCTACTCTGCTGGCCTGTTAGGTTTCTGCCTTAGAAAGTTCCCTTCTAAGTTACAAACTTCTTTTGTCTTGCTGCTTTTAGGATTCTCTTTTTGTCTTTGATTTTTGAAAGTTTCATTTAATATGTTTTGGAAAGGATCTCTTTCCTTCCTTCCTTCCTTCCTTCCTTTCTTTCTTTCTTTTTCTTTCTTTACATATTTTATTTACTTGAGAGAGATACAGAACACAAGCGGGGGGGGCAGAGGGAGCGAAAGGGATGAGCAGACACCCTGCTGAGTGGGGAGCCTGATGCAGGGCTCACTCCTAGGACCCTGAGATAATGACTTGAGTTGAAGACAGATGCTTAACTGACTGAGCCATGCAGGTGCCCTTATTTACTTATCTTAAAGGTTTTTATTTATTTATTTTAGGGAGGAGGGGAATGGCAGAGGGAGAGGTGGAGAGAATCTCAAGCAGATTGTCCACTGAGTGCAGAGCATGACATGGGACTTGATCTCATGACCCATGAGATCATGACCTGAGCTGAAATCAAGAGTTGGACACTTAACCCACTGAGCCACCCAGGTGCCCCTGAATCTCTTTAAATTGATTATGTTTGGGGACCTATGCACTTCATGAAATTGAAGCTCAAATTTCCCCCCCAGATTTGGGAAGTTCTCAGCCATTCTTTAAATAAGCTTTCTTCTCCCTTTCCCTCTCTTCTTCTTGAACTTTAGTAATTCACACACTAATTTAGATGGTATCCTATAGATCATGAAGGCTTTTTATCACTCCGTCATTTTTTTTCCTTTGTTCTCTTCTGACATAATTAGACATAATTTCACAGTTCCTGTGTTCTGTCTCACAGATTCTTTCTTTTGCTGTATGCATTCTACTGTTGATGCTCTCTATTGCATTTTTCATTCATTCATTATATTTTTCAATTTTAGAATTTCTATTTGGCTCTTCTTTGATTTTTGTTAAACTTCTCAGTTTGTTCATGTATCATTTTCCTGATTTCATTGATTCTCTTTTTGTGTTTTCTTGCAGCTAATTACAAATAGCTATTTTGAATTCTTTATTGAGTAAATCACAGGTCTCCATAACTTTGGGATCAGTTACTAGAAGATTTGTGATGTTATATTTCCTTTATTTTTCATGTTTCTTGAAGGGTGCATTGCTTTCTTCTCATTTGAGGTAGCAGTCACTTCTTCTAGTTTTACTAATTGCATTCAGGAGAGAAATACCTTCTCTCAGCTTTGCTAGTGATTTTGAGGCTTTCTCAGAGCCTCCGTGGATATACCTGCTCCACACTTCTGGCTTCCTTTTGGCAAAAGACTTAAGCTTCTCTTGATCCTACAGGGCACTGACTCTTGGCTGACAAACCTCCCTTTTGTTTTCCAAAAGATAGTGCTAAGGTTTAAGTTTGTGGTCTTTCCCTGGCTGACATATTTGGGCTGGCTTTCTGTGTGTTCACTAGCCATCTTCCAAAGCTTGTTCTCTAATGCAACTGAGGTAGTGCACAGGGAGCTGGCCACAGAGTTGGGGTGTGTGTGGGTGAGGTACACTAAGTGCTGGCAGTGCCTGTGGGCCACTTGGAGGGGATCCCACAGGTAATGCTTTCCCAGGGGATCGTGGGTTGGCTTCTTGAGGGGGTCCACAATGCAGTTAATAGAATTCACATCCCTTTATTGCTTATAAGTGTCCTGTCATTCTTTTCTTGCCTTATTTTGCCTCCTAGTCATGCAGCTCATAATTTAGTATTCTGGTTGGGGAAAGAGGGAAATGAGCCTTTTTGGCAGTGTCCCACACACTTACATGCTTTCACTTTCTACAGCAAGAGAAATCAGAGGCCGAGCAGATCTCTCATTGCTGTGCGGCCTTGTGAGAGGGGTGGTGCAGGTAAAGTCAAACTGTTTTTACCTTCTCTGATGCATCCAAACTAATATATATATATATTATTTCCAGTAGTGTACTGGAACTTCTTCTTTGAAAACCTGAACTTCTACAAAGGCTCTCTTGTCCATGGTGATTGTCTACGTCAGTGTTTTCCAGGGGATCCAGATCATGGCCAAGCGGGGCTGTAGCTGGTTCACAGACCACTGTGGCTCCATAGCCAGGACCGAGGTCTGTATCTGGTGCCTATTATCTGGGGCATGGCTGGGTGAGACTTCTGTTGGGTTCCTTGCAATATGGTGCTGGATCTGTAGCTCCCACAAGGCACTTTTGTCTGTAGATAGATGCTGAGTTGTATTGTTGGGGAGGGGGTACAAAACAAGGGAAGTCTTATGCCATTTTTTAAAAATTTATTTTTATTTATTTGGGTGGGGGGAGGATCAGAGAGAGTCCTAAGCAGACTCCCTGCTGAGCGTGGAGCCCAATGCAGGGCTCTGTCTGTTGACCCTGAGAACATGACCACAGCTGAAACCCAGAGTCCCATGCTTAACCAACTGCACCACCCAGGCACCCCTCCTCATCTCATATTTTGATGTGTGCTATTCTTACTGTCATTTATTTCCTTAAAATTTTTATTGCAAAAAATTTTAATCATGCACAGAAGTAGAAAGACTAGAATAATGAAGTCCTTAGTTTTATACCACCAGTTTCAGCAAATATGGCTAATCTTGTTTATCCATACCATACACCCCCAACCTTCTGGTTTGTTTTAAAGCGAAGTCAGACATAATATTATAAATACTTCTATTTGCATTTGTAACAGATTTGGACTCTCTCTCTCTCTTTTTTTTAAGAGAATGGGGGAGGGGCAGAGGGAGAGAAAATTTCAAGCAGGCTCCATGCCCAGCCTCTCACAGCGCTGAGATCTCACAACACTGAAATCATGACTTCAGCCAAAATTAAGAGTTGGATGCTTAACTAAGCCACCCAGGCACCCCAGATTTGGACTCTTAAATAAACAACATTATCTCCAAATAAAAAAATAAAAGAGCCCCTGGGTAGCTCAGTTGTTAAGCGTCTGCCTTCGGCTCAGGTCATGATCCTAGAGTCCTGGGATCAAGCCCCACATTGGTCTCTCTGCTCAGTGGGAAGCCTGCTTCTCCATCTCCCACTTCCCTGCCTGTGGTCCTGCTCTCATTCTCTCTCTGTCTGTCAAATAAATAAATAAAATATTAAAAAAAAATAAAAAATCTTTATATCATTTAATAGCTAGTCAATGTTTAAATTTTCTGCACTTACCTTGTGAATATCTTTTTACACTTGGTTCGTCTGAAGCAGCCAAATAAGACCCATGCATGGCATTTGGTTGATAGGTGTCTCTCAGTCTGTATCAGTCCTTTCTCCTCCTGTTGTTTTTAGTTTTTGGTAAAGAAATGGGCATTTGTTCTTTAGAATTTCTTATTTTTAAATTATTTTATTTATTTTATTTGTCAGGGAGAGAGAGAACACAAACAGGGGGAGCAGCAGGCAGAGGGAGAAGCGAGTCCCTGATGTGGGACTCGATCCCAGGACCCTGGGATCATGACCTGAGCTGAAGGCAGATGTTTAACTGACTTAGCCATCTAGGCATCCCTAGAATTGGCTGATTTTTTTAAAAGGATTTATTTATTTTAGAGAGAGAGAGAGAGAGTGAGTGGTAGGAGGGTCAGAGGGAGAGAATCTTCCAGTAGACTCCCCGCTGAATGTGGAGTCCAACACGGGGCTCAATCCCATGACCCTGAGATCATGACCTGAGCCAGAACCAAGAGTCAGATGCTCAACCATCTGAGCCACCCAGGCACTCCAAAATTTGGCTGGTTTTTATCCTCATGGTGTTGCTTCATGTGTTCATCTATGTCTATTTCTGTAAACTGGTAGTTGCAACTACAGGCTTGATCATTCAGTTTGGGTTTAATAATTTTGGCAAGAATCTCTCATAGGTGGAGCTGTGCACTTCCTATTATGCCATGCCATGTCAAGAGACCCGTAATGTCTGATTGTCTTGTAATACTAAGATTGATCACTGAGCACAAGTGTTTTCATTCTGATCCATCCATTATAATGTTCCTTTTCTGTTGTACCTAATGGTTCCAACAGCCATCCATGATCTTTCCCCAGATACATTATTTCATTAGGGATTACAAAGTGGTTTCAGTTCTAATATTTCTTTATGTCAACTAAATGTTTATGCTTGCATAGGTTTTATAGAGAAGGGTAGGATAAATTCTTGAATCTTCTATTTACCATTTTTTCAAAATGGATTGGTGTTCTAGAAACCTCCAGAAGTGACAACTTCTGAAGTATTACTACAAGTGCACAGATCTTAGTACATTTGATACGTTTTAATCCATCGTAGTCATTACTTTTCAGTGTTTATACTGTCTTACCCATCCTTGGCCACTGGGATTTTGCATTGATTCCTAGGTCCTGTTCATGTAGTACTTGCAGTTTTTTGATATCCTTGTTGTTTTGAGGGACAAGATGTCCCAGGCTTACCTTGTACAATCCTGCCCCAGATCTGGAATCTGTCATTCTTTGAGGAAGTTCATTCTTATTAGCAAGAACCATTGTTAATTTCTTAATGGTCTATGATTTTATTCTTAGATGTTGAGTTACTCAGAAAAGTGTTTTAAAATTACTAAGTGGCTGGTTTTTGGCTTTGTTTTTGTTAATTTTTTCATTTCCTTGTAACCACAGAACGTAGCTGTATGATTTTTAAAAATATTTTACCATTGGGTTAATTAAAAGTGTTATATGAGCATTTGAATTCTATGGAGTTATTAAATAACTTAAATTGTTACTCATAAACATTACTTATTTTCGTTTACTTATCTGTAGGTTTTTAAGAGGGCTGTGTTAAAAAATGCTATTATAGTGGTTTGTTAATTATTGCATTTCTGAAAATATACTTTAGTTATTTTGAAGCATTGTGATTTAGTATGTAACATTGAAGTCTAGGTAGAAAGTCTAATTCTCATTTGTAGGATGGTTAAGTTATAACAATATAAGATTTAATTTTTTTTTAATCAAAGATTAGACAGCACAGAGAGCAAACATAGATTTTTGCTTTCATAAAAAAGTATTTGGATTTTGTTGGTAGCTCCAGGAGGAGTTGAAAATGTCATGCTTTGGAAATTGTGGTGCTAGTTAGTGTATGCAAGAATTTAACAATATGATGAAATGCAAATAGTTGAGTAAATAAGAAATTGGATAGTGGTCAGTATAATTATCAGTTGTACATATTTTCTGTTTTGGGGGAGGGGATACTGAATCAGGAAGCTTTATTTACACAATAAAAATAGTAAGTAGATTCCTGAGAGACTGGAGCAGCTCTAGTGCAAGACAGTCATGTCCTGAGTGGGAGGACAGGCAACTGTGGGTGTGGGTGGAAGGGAGTGACACAGACCTAGCACCTTTTGCACACAGATCAGGGGGCCTGGCCTGATACTCCTCATTCTGGCCATCAGATTTCCAGATGCTCAGTAATACCAACAATGTGTGGTTTGGGAAAGCATGCTATAGCCCCCTAAACAGCCCACATGCTGTGACAGAGCCCCCGGGACATTTCTCCCATTCACTGAAAACACAATTTGTAAAAAAGCCTATGCCAGAAGGTCAGACTATCCTACCTAAGCTGTAAGGTCTCTGCTGTGGTCTGGGATTTTTTTTTTTTAATAGTTTTTGCTTCTTTTCTCTTTAAAGAGGCATGGTTTTTTTTGACTGGAGCCACTGGGAGAGGTTCAACCTATTGTGTATCCGGATACGGCAGGATACAGCACCACTGTCTACACAGGGGAGCACAGTGTCTGGGCTGCACCAGCCATGGCCTGGCTGGGTAGAGCCCTGGCACTTGGAGGGACTTCTCACACCGTAGGGCTTAGGCCTGAAGTGTAGTGTACATATTTTATTTTGACACTGCTTATTGGTAACCTAGTAGTCTCAAGAAAACAAAGACATCTGTAGAAGGTAGGTATAGTAAGAATGCCTGTGGGTTGTGCCTTTTCCCTTTCTGGAATGCTATGAACTTAGCAGTGTCTGTATTAAGGAGACCTAGTGTATTACCTGAACACCCCATGCTAAGGTCAGCCTCATTCCTGCTAAGGTGGGAAGTGTGACCGGTGATGTTCATGTGACATCTCAACAGACTAGGTTTGGACTAGCCAAGAGAGCCTGCCACCTATGAGTTTCCTTCCATTTCAACTGTTTAAAAATACAATTTCACACATTCTTTCATTTTATTAATGAAATGCTATGCTTCAAACCGAGGGGCCTGCCTGCCAGGTGGAGCTATAATTATGCCTGGGCAGTCTGCAGCTGTGCTTAGTTATAAAGTTTTAACTAAAGAAAATGGAATAGAGTTGCTTTTATGCATCTCATAATATTTCCCCAAATCAGTATATTTATATGACAATAAAATAATTTGTAAAGAAATTACTGACATGTACTTTTTTTTTGGCCAGGATTGGAAAATATGGTGCTAAAAAAATCACCAGTTTTTGGTTATCTTTCAACAAAACTAACCTAAAATTATCTTTTTTTTTTTTTTTTGGGAAAGAGTATAATCCAGGTCTTTCCCAACTCCTGTTTTTTCCCCCACCCACTATCTCCAGTCTCTTTACAAATCCACTGGTTCTGATTTTGAAATGGATGCAGGATCAAGCCACTTCTAACCCTATGACAGCTATAGCCTGAGTCCAAGCTGCATCATCTCTTGCCAGGACTGTGCAAAAGCTTTCTATATAGGCTAATGCTTGCCTTCCACAATGTATTCTCTACTCAGGCAGAATGATCTCTTAAAAAGGTAGATCAGGCTATGCTTTCCCTCTGTTCAAAACCTCTTTTGTTGTCTCTTCTCACTTGGAATAAATGTAAAGTTGTTGCCACAGCCCACTAGACCTCACCTGTTCTGGACCCTTTTGGCTCTTTGCTGTCATCTCTTACTGCTCTCTTCACTGCCTCTACCTCAGCTGCACTAGCCTCCTGCTGGTCATAGACACAGTGAGCATGATACCTCCTCAGGGCTTTTGCACTGGCTATTCCCACCACTTGGAATATCTTTCTGCACATATGTGCTTGATTTACTGTCTTCATTCAGGTCTCCTTATTTGCCTTATCAGAGGCCTTCCTTAAAAGAATTCCTTCCCCTCCTGGTTACTCTCTGTCTTTTTACCAAATTTATTCTTTTCTTAGCACTTACTAACATGATAACATATTTCTAGTCATGCAAATGGAAGTTCTTTTTTTTTTTTTTTTTAAAGATTTTATTTATTTATTCATGAGAGACAGAGAGAGAGAGAGGCAGAGGGAGAAGCAGGCTCCCAAGGCGCAGAGAGCCCGATGCGGGACTCGATCCCAGGACCCTGGGATCAGGACCCGAGCCGAAGGCAGACGCTTAACCATCTGAGCCACCCAGGCGCCCGCAAATGGAAGTTCTAAAAGAACCTAGGTTTCGTTTTGTTCATACTTCTAATTAAAATTTAGAACAGACTAGAAAGATTAGAGGTGAGAAAATAGGGTCCCAAATAATGTGGGAGAGTTGGGATTCAAACCCAGGTTTTATAAGCTCAGAGGACTTTTCCTGCCTCCACCCCCAAAAGAAAGATGTTTGGGTTCTTTTTATATGGATATCTTTTTGGTAA
Source organism: Mirounga angustirostris (assembly GCF_029215605.1). NCBI lineage: Eukaryota > Metazoa > Chordata > Mammalia > Carnivora > Phocidae > Mirounga > Mirounga angustirostris. The sequence continues at coordinate 16,206,108 of NW_026991724.1, read as the reverse complement.
TTCAAGAAAGTTGATGTATTTCTTATTTGAGAAGACTTACTTTAGGCATTAAAGCTTATTGCTTCAGGATTTCAAGTGGCCCTAGTTACTTACCACTATCTCTAGCAAGAAATAAGGTAGGAAGAGTGTATTCTAGGGATGGGTTGAAGTGGGCCCACTTGCTCACAGCATGGCAGCTGGTTCCACATGGCACCTGAATGTCAGACAAGGACTGTAGATCCCTTAAGGCCCCACCTATGATGTTGTACATTGTCACTTTAACCACATCTGGATTGATCCCATGATCGAAGTAGGTCACAGGGCCAGTCCAGATTTCAGGAGAGGGGAATAAACTGCCTCTTCAGGAGAAAGTGGCAAGGTCTCATTACAAAAGGTGTGATGTGGCCATCTTTGGAAACAGAACCTACCTCCAAAAATCACCCTCAAATCTGTCATAATTTTACCACCAGTAGAGAATAGAGAGCTTTTTTAAGATGATGATGATAATCACCCTTATGAAAAATGCTGGGTTTTCTTTGGTGTACTGGGTACTGAAAAAAAACTTCACCTCTGGCTAGTACTCTACTCATTGGGTATGCCATTATATCCAAGAGATCTATTATTCCTCTTGGTCAGCATTGGTAATATTTTTAAAAGAAAGAATAAAAGCTGTATTGTGGAATTGTGCTAAGTTTTCCATATTTTATGTATGTAGCTAGTGTTTGTACTTTGCAGTAGGATTTAATGAAGCTGACATTCTACTTGTCACAAGGAAGTTTGGACAAGTCAATGTAGACCAATCACTGTTATTTACTTCTATTAGTAGAATAAAATTTGAGGTGTTTTTTTATTTTAGTATGTTATGTTAATCACCATACATTACATCAGTAGTTTTTGATGTAGTGTTCCATGATTCATTGTTTGTGCATAACACCCAGTGCTCCATGCAGAACGTGCCCTCTTTAATACCCATCACCAGGCTAACCCATCCCCCCACCCCCCTCCCCTCTCAGTTTGTTTCTCAGAGTCCATCGTCTCTCATTGTTCATTTCCCCCACCGGTTTCCCACCCTTCATTTCTCCCTTCCTACTATCTTTTTTTTTTTTTTAACATATAATGTATTACTTGTTTCAGAGGTACAGGTCTGTGATTCAACAGTCTTACACAATTCACAGCGTTCACCATAGCACATACCCTCCCAATGAGGTGGTTTTAAATTATTTCTCCTTAATATTTATTTAGATACCAGTACACTAATAAGCACATGGTAGGACCCTGAAAAAATGTTTGCAAATTTTGGGGTATTAAAAATATCTGCAAAATCAGTTTATTTTATCTTAGAAATTTATTTTTATGGGGAAGAAATGACGTACTATGATTAACTGTAGGTTCTTTTTTTTTTCTTTTAACAGTTTTGTTTATTATAAATTATACACATAACATATGACTACATTGTCATTTTAAAATTTCAAATGATATAGATGGTGTTAAATTCTCTTTGACTTTCACCACCCTTCTCATCCCAGTCCTCTTTTTGGACATAATCGTAGTTTATAGTTTGGTAGGTATCCTCACAAACATTTTTCTCTGCATTCACACACATACATGTATACATAGAGATACATAGATTTGTGTGTGTGTTTTCCCACAAACGGGTGTTATACTGTATTATTCTGCAGCTTGCTATTTATTTTTTTATTTTATTTTCCCTGATGGAGTGTTCCATGATTCATTGTTTGCGTATAACACCCAGTGTAGGTTCTTACCAGGTACTACCTTTTTTTTACAGACATATGCAAACAATGTGCATATAGTGTATCTAGTCATTGTTTTAAGTTTCACTTTGTCACTATCATTTTTAATTTGTGACATTCTGGTGTCATGTTTTAATTTCTTACTCTGTTCCTTCTCTCCCAGTTCACCTTCTGGTGCTTGGCAGGACACTCTGTCTGGAATTGCTGAGTTAACAACTTCCTCTGCTGTGATCATGTAATTCTAATCTTTCCCCTCATGAGAGAACTTTTTGTGAATTCTAAGTCCATATGCTGCATATCCCCATTTTGCCTCTGAAGTGAGTTCCAGACACGTGACAAATGTGGTCAAACTATTTACAACAAATGTCCACAGGAGCATTCATACAGTGACTAGGAAACTGGGGTTGATTCACAGAAAAGTTTCTGTTTGACTTGACTGTCATAAACAATGAGATCACAAAAGTAAATACTCCACATCTGGTTGTCTGGATCCTTACTTGTGTGGATATTTCTGGAAGGAAAGAAAGAAGTCATGTGGATCAGTCAGCATCATATTGTTCACCTAATTACAATATTTTCTAAGAAGTTAAAAAATGTGTTTTGGTTGATTCTTTATGAGAGTGAAAGTTATTTAGTCATTGTGTTTCAATTAGCACTGTGTAGGCAAATTAAGGCGTTTGAGTATTTCAGCATGACAGGGGAATGCTTGTGGTAGAAGCAAACTTAATTACAAGCAAGCTTATAATTGCAGGTTACATTCTTGGATTTCTGTAGGAAAATGGTTAGCTGCCTCAGGATTTATAGATAACTTGTTTTTTCTTTTTTCACAGAATATTTTAAGATTGATTTACTTATTTTAGAACAAGAGTGTGAGTGGGGGGAGGGGCAGAGGAAGAGGGAGAGAGAGAATCCTCAAGCAAACTCCCTGCTAAGCACAGAGCCCAACATGGGGCTTGATCCCAGGACCTTGAGATCATGACCAGAGCTGAGATCAAGGGTTGGCGGCTCAACACACTGAGACACCCACGTGCCCCTAAACATTTTAAGATGCCACTTAATTAAGAGAAAAAAGCTTGTCCACATTCAGAAATATTTTTCAATACTCTATTTCACAATAAATTAGGTACAAAAATGCCAACTTGATTATCTATGCATTAACCAAACATACAAATAGTTAAAACTTTACTGGTAACCATTAGCTAAAGAAGTATAATTGAGGGGGTGCCTGGGTGACTCAGCTGGTTAAGCAACTGCCTTTGGCTCAGGTCATGATCCTGGAGTCCTGGGATCGAGTCCTGCATCGGGCTCCCTGCTCAGCGGGGAGTGTGCTTCTCCCTCTGACCCTCCCCCCCCCTCATGTGCTCTCTCTCTCTCCCATCCTCTCTCTCTCTCAAATAAGTAAAATCTTAAAAAAAAAAAAAAAAAAGAAATATAATTGAGTTAAAGGTAAAAAGAAATCAAGAACTTTCCTAATAATGTGCTTGAATAATGTGTTAACATATGTACGTTTTTCTCAAAATGTGTTTGCACTAAGGGATAATCTATATTTGTTGTTTCTTTAGCATACTATTTGCACTTGAAATACTTTTTCTCTCCTTATAATGCACAGTAATAAAAGGTAATATTATACTTAGAAGTGTGTTGGCAAGGGAAACTGGTGGAACTAATCCAATAACTTGGAGCTCCTTGGAGAAAAGGCGCTATAGAAATGCAAGGTATTATTGTCACTGTTATTACATTGTGGAGCTGCCAACACTGTCTGCCCTTTGTGAAAGCTGGGCAGTTAAGAAAGAATGCAGAATTGCCATAGCAGGAGTTGAGAGAGTTTTATATTTTGAAAAATTTACACAGCTATAGTAGAAACATTTTTAAAAAATTTTTAAAGAAAATGGCTTAGTTAGATTTCTTATTACTGTTCTTTGTTGTTGAAGATGATATTAGCCATGATTATATTCCAGGTACAACATGTAAGTAAAAATTCCAATTCTTGGTGGAATTGGGGGTCAAACCAGAAATAAGGTTCTTTAGAATTTGTAAAGCACTGACCCTTGAGATTGAGCTGAAACAGACTCCAGGATACACAGAAAGATAGGCAGTTTTACATACATATCAGAATATGTGTGAATAGGAACCCCATACTTCTGTATTTTGGCTTAGGATTTGTCAGTATGAGGGAGGCAGTAAGTATAGTGGAGAAGAGGATTATCTCTGAAGTTAGACTGGCCTCCACTCAAATTTGGCTATCAGCCATGTAACTTAAAGTCATTAATCTCTCTAAGCCTCAGTTTCTTCATTTATAAATTGGGGATAATAAAATCATAGCAAAATCAGTGCATTGCACATAGGTAAGCTCTCGGAAATGGAGGCCATCATCCCAGCTCAACGTTACCATCGTCCTAATTAAAGTTGACCTAGAACTATAATAGTCACTCTTAACTCATTTATAACCAACCTATTTATAATCAACTAAGATCTCTTAATTAACTTTGTGCTGCTGCTCATCTTAGAGAGAGGGGAAAAGGAGAGCTCATTGAAAGTAATTCACCAATTTTGATAGCTATTAGTTTTTACATTTGGGGATGAGAGGGAAATTATAATAAATATGTTGATTTGCTGCAAGTTTTTATTATATAAATATAATGAAAGGAAACGAGATAATGTAAGTTAAAATCATTTTGGCTAATTGGCTAGATATTTGCACCTTTTTTGTCCTTCTTTTCAGTATTGTGGTTACAAGTTTTCTTGGGTATCATGTTGTAATGATCTCTTTAGGGCTATATTTTCAAAAGTGCTGTAAGAGGGGCGCCTGGGTGGCTCAGTCGTCAAGCGTCTGCCTTCGGCTCAGGTCATGATCCCAGGGTCCTGGGATCGAGCCCCGCGTCGGGCTCCCTGCTCTGTGGGAAGCCTGCTTCTCTCTCTCCTGCTTCTCCCTCTCCCACTCCCCCTGCTTGTGTTCCCTCTCTCACTGTGTCTCTCTCTGTCAAATAAATAAATAAAAATCTTTAAAAAAAAAAAAAAGTGCTGTAAGAGTATGTCAGAATTTATTTACCAGGTGTATGTTCTTATTCTAGTCATTTTAATTATCCTGTAATTAACAAAAAGAAGGAAATGTGTCTCAACTTCTTTCTGTAGATAGGTGTTTTAGAGGGTATTTTAGTGTTTCCAGTTAACTTTAGATAAGAGGTAGCTATTACCCAGGTTTATGTGCATATGTGATCCTGTGCCTGAAAATAATTATGAATGCAAACATAATACATTGCCAAGTATGGCCAACATATATAGGGTGTCAGAGCAATGATTTACAACTACGTTGGCTTAGCTACGTATATGACTACAGCTTTCATGAAAATACTGGGCTAACACTGGAAGCAACTAATTTTGTTACTTTTAACTGTTTGGTAGTCATGTTTTTATTCAGCTGAGAGAAGTAATGAACACAGTTCTTATTTCAAGATGGTATTTAAATTGGACCCAGATAGAGGAGGGGGGAAAGATGGTGGAGGAGTAGGGGACCCTATTTCAGCTGGTCCCTGGAATTGAGCTGGATATCTACCAGACCACTGTGAGCACCCACGAAACCAGCCTGAGTTGTAAGAAGATCTGGATCTCTACAAACAGAATATTGCAGGCGGTTGGTTTTGAGGTACGAAGCGGGAAGCCGTGATTCCACGGGCAGATACCAGAGGATAAATGGCAGTGGGAGGATGCCTGGCCGTGGGGATCCTACACCGCCAGTGAGTGACAGCCTCATGTGCTGGGGATGGGGCACAGACTCGCAGACTGGTAGCAGTGGGGAAAGGACTTTAGGGCAGCCTCCGGGGCAGAAACCCAGAGCGGCGGGGTTGGGCGTGCGAACTGGGAGTGGCTGGCAGTTTTAGAAGCACAAAGGGCAGAGCCGTACCACGACCTGGAGGCAGGACTGGGAGCACTGCGGAGGGGCGCACAACCCAGGACGCTGCAGTTTACAGCAGCACGGACAGAAATGGAGACGGTGTGGCCTGGAGAGCTCACTGAAGAACAGACTGCGATCTCTCTGCTCTGAGGCAGAGGGTTGGAAACGGTCTCTTCTGCTCTGACTCGCGGAAGAGACGCGGAAAGCTGCCAGGGAAAGCCGCCAGAGAACAAAAGCCTCCCAAACTGATTTCTGCTGAGCCCATCCCCTGCCACAGGGGGGCAGGGCAACTCCACCCAAACAGGGTTGCCTGAGTAACAGTGCAGCAGGCCCCTCCCACAGAAGATAGGCTGGGAAAACAAGAGACCAGCAACCCTAAAGTCCCAAGAATACAGGTGCATCTTGCTTGGGTTCTGGTCAATAATTTGGACTCTATACATTCCCTCAAACACCCATCAACAGAATGACTAGGAGGAGGAGCCCCCAAAATAGAAAAGACTCAGAGATTATGACTTATGCTGCAGATTTACAAATGGATGCAGATAGAACCAAGATGTCGGAGATGGAATTCAGGCTAGCCATTGTGAAGACAATGGCTAGAATGGAGAAATCAGTTAATGGCAACATAGGCTCTCTAAGGGCAGAAATGAAAGGTGAATTGGCAGAACTTAAAAATGCTATCAATGAGATCCAATCCAATCTAGATAATCTAACAGCTAGGGTAAGTGAGGCAGAAGAGCGAATAAGCGACCTGGAAGACAATATAATAGATAAAAAGGGAAAAGAGGAGGCCAGGGAAAAATAACTCAGAATCCATGAAAATAGAATCAGAGAAATAAGTGACACCATGAAGCATTCCAATGTCAGAATAATTGGAATCCCGGAGGGAGTGGAGAGAGAGAGAGAGGACTAGAAGATGGATTTGAGCAAATCGTAGCTCAGAACTTCCCTAATCTGGGGAATGAAACGAACATTCACATCCTAGAGGCAGAGAGGACCCCTCCCAAGATCAAGGAAAACAGGCCAACACCCTGGCATGTAATAGTAAAACTTGCAAATCTTAGAACCAAGGAAACCATCTTAAGGGCAGTTAGGGGGAAGAGATTCCTTATGAACAGAGGGAGGAACATCAGAATAACATCAGACCTATCCACAGAGACCTGGCAAGCCAGAAAGGCCTGGCAAGACATATTCAGGGTACTAAATGAGAAGAATACGCAGCCAAGAATACTTTATCCGCCAAGGCTTTCACTTAGAATGGATGGAGAGATGCAGAACTTCCATGACCGGCAGAAACTGAAAGAATATGTGACCACTAAGATGGCCCTGCAAGAAATATTAAGGGGGGTTCTATAAAAGGAGAAAGACCCCAAGAGTGATCTACAACAGAAACTTACAGGGACAATCTATAAAAACAACGTCTTCACAGGCAACATGATGACAATTAATTCATATCTTTCAATAATCACTCTCAACATGAATGGCCTAAACGCTCCCATAAAACAGCACAGGGTTGCAGATTGGATAAAAAGATGGGACCCATTCATATGCTGCCTACAAGAGACTCATTTTGAACGTAAAGATACATCCAGACTGAAAGTGAAGGGATGGAGATCCATCTTCCATGCCAGCGGACCTCAAAAGAAAGCTGGGGTAGCAATTCTTATATCAGACAAATTCATTTTAAACTAAAGTCTGTAATTAGAGACACAGAAGGACAGTATGTCATTCTTAAAGGGTCTATCCAACAAGAAAATCTAACAATTGTAAATATCTATGCCCCCAACATGGGAGCAGCCATCTACATAAGCCAACTGTTAACCAAAATAAAGAGTCATATTGATAACAATACGTTAATTGTAGGAGACCTCAATACTCCACTCTCAGCAATGGACAGATCATCTAAGCAGAAAATCAACAGGGAAACAAGAGCTTTGAATGATACATTGGACCAGATGGACCTCATAGATATTTACAGAACATTCCACCCTAAAACAACAGAATACTCATTCTTCTCGAGCACACATGGAACTTTCTCCAGAATAGACCACATACTGGGTCACAAATCAGGTCTCAACCGATACCAAAAGATTGAGATTATTCCCTGCATATTCTTAGACCACAGTGCTTTAAAACTGGAACTCAATCACAAGAAAAAAATTGGCAGAAATTCAAACACTTGGAAGCTAAAGACCACTCTGCTCAAGAATGTTTGGGTCAACCAGGAAATCAAAGAAGAACTTAAACAATTCATGGAAATCAATGAGAACGAAAACACATCGGTCCAAAACCTATGGGATACTGCAAAGGTGGTCCTAAGGGGGAAATACATAGCCAGCCAAGCCTTACTCAAAAAGAAAAATTCCGAATTCACCAACTAACTCTACACATTAAAGAACTAGAGAAAAAGCAACAAACGACGCCTAAGCCACGCACTAGAAGAGAAATAATTAAAATTAGAGCAGAAATCAATGAATTAGAAACCAGAAACACAGTAGATCAGATCAGCGAAACTAGAAGTTAGTTCTTTGAAAGAATTAATAAGATCGATAAACCACTGGCCAGACTTATCCAAAAGAAAAGAGAAAGGACACAGATTAATAAAATTATGAATGAAAGGGGAGAGATCATGACTAACACCAAGGAAATAGAAACAATTATTAGAAATTATTATCAACAACTATATGCCAATAAACTGAGCAATCTGGATGAAATGGAGGCCTTCCTGGAAACCTATAAGCTGCCAAGACTGTAACAGGAAGAAATTGACAACCTGAATAGGCCAATAACCAGTAACGAGATTGAAGCAGTGATCAAAAACCTCCCAAAAAACAAGAGTCCAGGGCCTGATGAATTCCCTGGGGAATTCTACCAAACATTCAAAGAAGAAACAATACCTATTCTACTGAAGCAGTTTCAAAAAATAGAAACAGAAGGAAAACTTCCAAAGTCATTCTATGAGGCCAGCATTACCTTAATCCCCAAGCCAGGCAAAGACCCCATCAAAAAGGAGAATTTCAGACCGATATCCCTGATGAATATGGATTCCAAAATCCTCAACAAAATCCTAGCTAATAGGATCCAACAATACATTAAAAGGATCATCCACCACGACCAAGTGGGATTTATCCCCAGGATGCAGGAGTGGTTCAACATTCACAAATCAATCAATGTGATAGAACACATTAATAAGAGGAGGGAGAAGAACCATATGGTCCTCTCAATTGATGCAGAAAAAGCATTTGACAAAATACAACATCCTGTCCTGATTAAAACTCTTAAGAGTATAGGGATAGAGGGAACATTCCTCAAGTTCATAAAATCCATCTATGAAAAACCCACAACGAATATCATCCTCACTGGGGAAAAGCTGAGAGCCTTTCCCTTAAGATCAGGAACACATCAAGGATGCCCACTTTCGCCACTATTGTTCAACATAGTATTAGAAGTCCTAGCAACAGCAATCAGACAACAAAAAGAAATCAAAGGTATTCAAACTGGCAAAGAAGAAGTCAAACTCTCTCTTTTCACAGACGACATGATACTTTATGTGGAAAACCCAAAAGACTCCACCCCCAAATTACTAGAACTCATACAGCAATTCAGTAATGTGGCAGGATACAAAATCAATGCACAGAAATCAGTTGCTTTCTTATACACTAACAATGCAACTGTAGAAAGAGAAATTAGAAAAATGATTCCATTTACAATAGCACCAAAAACCATAAGATACCTCGGAATAAACCTAACCAAAGAGGTAAAGGATCTATACTCTAGGAACTACAAAACACTCATGAAAGAAATTGAAGAAGACACAAAAAGATGGAAAAATATTCCATGCTTATGGATCGGAAGAATAAACATTGTTAAAATGTCTGTGCGACCCAGAGCAATCTATACCTTCAACGCCATCCTGATCAAAATTCCAATGACATTTTTCAAAGTGCTGGAACAAACAATCCTAAAATTTGTATGGAATCAGAAAAGACCCTGAATCGCCAAGGAAATGTTGAAAAAGAAAAACAAAGCTGGGGGCATCACGTTGCCCAAAGCTGTGATCACCAAGACAGCATGGTAGTGGCACAAAAACAGACATATAGACCAATGGAACAGAATAGAGAACCCAGATATGGACCCTCAACTCTATGGTCAAATAATCTTTGACAAAGCAGGAAAAAACATGCAATGGAAAAAAGACAGTCTCTTCAATAAATGGTGCTGGGAAAATTGGGACAGCCACATGCAGAAGAATGAAACTCGACCATTCTCTAACACCATTCACAAAGATAAACTCAAAGTGGGTGAAAGACCTCGGTGTGAGACAGGAATCCATCCAAATCCTAGAGGAGAACATAGGCAGTAACCTCTTTGACATCGCCCACAGCAACTTCTTTCAAGATACAGCTCCAAAAGCTAGTGAAACAAAAGCAAAAATGAACTTTTGGGACTTCATCAAGATGAAAAGCTTCTGCACAGCAAAGGAAACAGTCAACAAAACAAAGAGGCAACCCACAGAATGGGAGAAGATATTTGCAAATGACAGTACAGATAAAGGGCTGGTATCCAAGATCTATAAAGAACTTCTCAAACTCAACACCCAAAAAACAAATAATCAAGTCAAAAAGTGGGCAGAAGATATGAAAAGACACTTCTCTGAAGAAGACATACAAATGGCTAACAGACACATGAAAAAATGTTCATCATCATTAGCCATCAGGGAAATCCAAGTCAAACCACATTGAGATACCACCTTATACCAGTTAGAATGGCATAAATGGACAGGGAAAGAAACAACAAATGTTGGAGAGGTTGTGGAGAAAGGGGAACCCTCTTACACTGTTGGTGGGAATGCAAGTTGGTACAGCCACTTTGGAAAACAGTGTGGAGGGTCCTCAAAAATTTAAAAATAGAGCTACCCTATGACCCACTCCTGGGTATTTACCCCAAAGACACAGATGTAGTGAAAAGAAGGGCCATATGCACCCCAATGTTCATAGCAGCAATGTCCACAGTAGCCAACTGTGGATAAGAGCCGAGATGCACTTCAGCAGATGAATGGATAAAGAAGAGTGTGGTCCATATATACAGTGGAATATTACTCAGCCATCAAAAAGGATGAATATCCAACTTTTACATCAACATGGATGGGACTGGAGATTATGCTAAGTGAAATAAGTCAAGCAGAGAAGGTCAATTATCCTATGGTTTCACTTATTTGTGGAACATAAGGAATAGCATGGAGATTATTAGGAGAAGGAAGGGAAAAATGGGGGGTGGGAATTGGAGGGAGAGATGAACCATGAGAGACTATGGACTCTGAGAAACAAACAGGGTTTTAGAGGGGAGGAGGGAGAGGGGATTGGTTAGCCCGGTGATGGGTATTAAGGAGGGCATATACTGCATGGAGCACTGGGTGTTATACGAAAACAGTGGATCGTGGATCACCACATCAAAAACCAATGATGTATTGTATGGTGACTAACATAACATAATAAAATTAAAAAAAAAAGAAAAAAACCTATGAATCCTCCATTTGACTTTGGGCCAAATATTTAATGGCTCTAAGTCTTGGTTTTCTTGTCTGTGAATTAATTAATTAATAAATAAATAAATAAATAAATAAATAAATAAATAAATAAATAAATAAATAAATAAATAAGACCCAGATAAAAACCTTAAGGTGGCTACATTTCACCAAAGACCAACATACTCTTTTTTTTTTTTGTATTTAAAGGAATATGTTTTGATTCCTGAACCTCTCTCCCTATCCAGTTTTACTCATGTCTTGTTTATATATACATGCACACCAACAGATAGTCTTTTACTTTCTTCTTGCTATTCTAGTTTGTTTAAATTATTTTCTCATTCTCCCTTAATTTTTCCCTTTTCTTTTCCCTGCTGTTGTCAAATGAATTCCTCCTTTTGCAGAAGCTCAGCAGGAAATGGATTAATGCAGCTGGAAAACAACTACTTTAGTGTCAGGATACTGGGGTGACCTCAGTATTAGAAAAATAAAAGTATCCAGCAACTAAAAGTAAGGAGGCAAAAAAATTTTGATGCATCTTGTTCATTTCTACCATGGATGTGCTTTTTTTTTTTTTTTTTTAAACATTTCCAAGGTATCCTGTGAGTCAAAAATCATAAAAACAAATTAAAAAAAAAAAACTTTAAATGAAGATAAAGCAGGCTGAGTCTGGGATATATTTTAATACATTTCAAGTTAGCAACTCATAATGAACCTGGAATATTGAGGTGCGTGATTGATATGAACAGAAACACAACATTGTCCCTACCCTATTCTCTTAAATTGTTATTTCCAGCAGTGAGAACTATCTCAAAAATTCATCTTTCCAAGATAAAAAGGGTTCATATTTCTAGCCATCCTTCATTGATGTCAGGCTGTGATGGTCAGCCATTGCATGGATATCCTTGCTGCTGAGGTCAACAGCAACCAAGACAGAAAGGATGTCCATTTTCCCTCCTACTGGGTCACTGGCTAGCCAGGAGTATTTTTTTCTGTGACTAATAGTCAATGAAATATCCGATGTTTAAAAACAAGATTGCTTAGCCTTGCAATTGTTATTAAATTCTTTTCCTAGGCTATAATGCATAGGCTTTGATCTAAAGTCCTACCGTTACTAGAAGGACTTGTGTGATTACGATAATGTGCACTGCTCTTTTTGCTATTCCTATAGGGAAAATAAAGCCCATATTAGTTCCATATTAGTACCTGACTTGGAGAAGTTAAAAAGCACCAGAAAAAGGTTAAACAGAGTCAAGTACACATAAGAGAGCAGTGGTTATTAGTGTTCAGGGAGCCATTAAAAAATTCTGCTTATACAGAAGAATTTATTGGTGCTCCTGCTTCTGGCTGCTTTATGCATTTTAATAAAGAAGTAGGGTGTGTGTGTGTGTATGCTTGCACACATTTAAGGCTGTGATTGAACAAGGACTTTAGCTATTTGGTCTGTCACTAATTTCATCCTTCTCCGTCCTTTTCCCCAAGTCTCACTCTTTAACTTGAGCTTCTGAAAATTCTGAAAATCCTTCACTTCCACTTTTATGAAGGCAATGTGGGAAGAATAGGCTTATTAACTGTATGGATATATTTTTTCCTGATTTACATATTTGGAAAGACCTTTTACTTTAGATGTTTGAAAGTAATTATCCAGAGGAAAAATATGCAGTTTCATGAACTAAGGAAATTTTATGAAGTTTTAGATTTTTTTTTTTTAAGATTTTAAGTAGTCTCTACACCCAATGTGGGACTCGAACTCAAATCCCCAAGATCAAGATTCCTATGCTCAACTGACTGAGCCAGCTAGGCACCCCATTAAGTTTTATATTGCTTAGTGCTTTGAAATAAAAAAAAGATAAATTAGAAGAGACATGTGGATTATGATTAAAGGAAGTGATATGAGCATATGCATTTAACTACATCTTCTAAATTCTCATTGAAATCACCAAAGGAATGTAAAATCAGAGAAAAAGGTATGCCAGTGTTGGAAACTAAGATATAATGTTAACAGTCAGAAACTAGGAGAGATACTTATAAAATATTCAGACAAAATTGAACTATGAGGAGAGCCAACCAGCTTGTCAAAGAAATGTTTTCCATTCCTAAGAGGAATAGACCCTGAGAAGAACCCAGTTGTAAGCTTGAAGTGTCAGGGTACTGAGGACAAGAGAGGTCTTTATGAATGGAGGAGGGAAACTGATAAAGGTATAACATAGGTACCAGGAAGAGCACTGCACAGCAGTCACTCCTAACAAACTGAGACATGTGTCAGGCTAAGTTGCATAGAACTTGATGTTACAGCTAACTCCTCCCATCCTTTTTTTCCTGTGTTGCTTTTAATATCTTTTCATTGTTGCCATAGAGCATGTTTTCTTTGCCTTGAATCCTTTTAAATTTGATATTTGAATAATGCTGCAAAATATGATTTATCTTCGTAAATGTTTTATGTGCACCTGAAAAGAATGTGTATTCTCTTGTTGAAAGAGTCAACTAGTACATATGGTTTGATTATGTTGTTTAGGTCTTCCATATCCTTACTGAATTTCTGTTTACAAGTTTTATTATTTATTAAGAGGTTGGTATTGAAATTTTTAACTATAGTTGTGGATTTCTCTATTACTTCTTGGAGTTCTATCAGATGTTGCTTTATGTACTTTGAGGATGTCTGATTTGGTGAAAGAAAGTTTAAGATGATTAATGTCTTAAATTGATCCCTATGTAGCTATGATAGGCTTTACTCTGGAATCTAATAAGTGTGAATAGTATCACCATTCTAGCTTTCTTTTGATGAGTGTTAGCGTGGTTATCTTTTCCCATCCTTTTATTTTTAACCTGTATGTGATTTTATATTTAAAATGTGTTCTCTGGAGGCAGAATATAGTTAAATCTTTCTTTTATATCCAATCTGACAATCTTTACTTTTTAGTTAGGGTATTTAGACCATTTACATTTAATATGATTATTGTTATGGTTAGGCTTAAATCTATCATTTTGCTATTTGTCTGATTGTCATCTTTTCTCTCTTTTTCCTTTTGGACTCATTAGACCTTTTTATGATTAAAAAAATTTTTTTTAAGATTTACTTATTTATTTGGGTGGGGGGGGGGCTCTGTGGGGAGGAGCCGAGGGAAAGAGAAACTCCAAGAAGACTCTGCACTGAGCACAGAGCCTGATGTGGGGCTCGATCTCAGGACTCCAATACTTGATCTTCATTTAGAATTTATGATGTGGCAGGTCCTGTTCTAATGGCTTCATGTGGGCTGATTTGAAGTAGGTTTTGCTAGCATATTCATTTTCCAGATGAAGAAACAGCTCAGAGAGGTTAAGGAATTTGTCCAGGATTACACAGGTGATAAATAGTAGAGCTGGGCTTTAAATCATGACTGTGCCATGTTAGGGTATGGACTTTAATTCTTCTTTATACATACTTTCAAGTTCCCTGAACTGCAGCCTTTAGAATTACTTGATGCCTCTGCTGTGCTCTACTGGAGCTCTGGAGCTAAAAATTACCTTATTTGGCTGCTGGCCTAAGTTTAGCATTCTCTCATCAACTGAGTTTAGCAATCTGACAGATTGCAAGGCTCAAGTACTTGGTAATATTTCTTAATCACTACTTTTCTATTCTCTTTGTCAGGATTTTTGTATATTTTTAAATTTGTAAAAATTGCTTTTGTAGGTTTCAGGATGGAAAAGAGGTAAACATAAATCTTTAATATATATTGTCATCCATTTCTTTTTTTATACCTTTATATTAAATATAGTGTGACTGGATTTGTTTTTAATGCTACCAGCAGTTTATATCCCTTAAGGTAAGACCTAATTACCTTGATTATATATTTTTCATTTTTTGTTTGTTTGTTACTTCTAATTTTATTCATAGAGTTTTTGTGAGGATTAGTGACTTAATATATTTAATACACATAGAACAGTGTGTGGTATATATTAGGCACCATATAAATGTCAACTATCATCATTATTATTTTCATATTAGAACAAGATGTCTATAAGAGAGACTATTCTCCCTTTGAATTTTGTTCTCAGGAACAGTTTCACTTGTACCTTCTCCTTGTTCCTAATTCTCAGAGAATAACAAGGCATGTTTTCTTCCTTCTCATTCCGCTTCCATTCTCACTGCCCCAACTCTTAAATTTTGTTAAGGTAACTTAGTATTTCATTATAGTTTATTATCAGAATTTGTCTTGTGGTTTATTGGGTGACATCATCTCTGAGTTACGGCATTTTCACAAATGTCTTTCTTTAATATTTTAGCTGGATTCCAGAATTTTTATAGTTCTTTTCTTTCCTTCTCAGTAATCTTAGAAATTTATTCCATTATCATCTAGGTTCTAGTGGGTTGGAGATGAATGTTTGATATCAGCCTAATTTCTTTTTATGTGTTATTTTTGTTTTCTACCTTAAAAATTGTGATATTTTCTTTTAACCCTTGGAATTCAGAAATTCTTCAGGATATGCCTGAATGTATGTTTCTTATCAGTTTTACCTGGAACTATTTGAGCCTTTTCCCTCTGTAGGCTTTATTTAGTTGAGGGACAAATTCTCCTATTACTCAATTATTGCCTTTTCTCCATAGCTTTACTTTTCTCCTTTTGGAGTTCTTATTATTCACCTCTTGGATTTCTGGTACCTATTTCCTCAAGTCTTGGATCTTTTCTTTCTTGACTTTAATCTCTTTGTTTTTCTTTTTTTCCTAGATTGGAAATGTTTCTTCCATTTTAACTTCCATACTATTATTTCAGGGCTCAGCAGTGATTATTTGTCTTTCCAATAAATATATTTACTATTTATGTAACCTTAGAATGTTAATAGACTTTCTAAACTTGTTACTAATGGATAAGACTATAAAGGAAATTATTGATAGCTTTGTCCATATAAAAACAAAGACAAGCAATGAACTCATAAACAACTTTAATACATGTGCAAAAGTGCTAATATTTTATATATTAAGTTCTTACAAATCAAGAATTTAAACACAATAGGAAAAAAGAATCAACAGAAAATTTACCAAAGAAAGAACACATCCAATACATTTCTGAAAACATTTTTAACTTTACTAGTAGTCAAAGAAATGGAAATAAAAAATAAAAAAAATCTATAAATATGGCTATATTTATTTTATTTATTTATTTATTTTAGAGTTTGAGAGCATGCATACGCACATGTGAGTGGGTTGTGGGGGAGAAGGGGCAGAGGGAGAGGGAGAGAGAATCTCAAGCAGACCCCACACCCAGTACGGAACCCAAATCAGGGCTTGATCCCATGACCCTGAGATCATGACCTGAGCTGAAATCAAGAGTAAGACGCTTAACCCACTGAGCCACCCTGGTGCCCTGGCAATATTTTTAAAAGATTATTTTCATGGATTATGAAGAATAATACAGATACTCTTCTGTATTAGGTAATATTTGGTTGCAAGTAACAGAAACTCAATTCAAATAACTTAATACATGATATTTATTGGTGCTCAATACTTGAATTTCACAAGTTTGGCTTATTTCATGGGCTCAACAGTATTATCTAGAACCTGGTTTCTTTATGTCTCTCCTGTCTGCTTTCTACAGTTTCAGCTTAATCCTAAAGCTGGTTTAAGATTATCAACAATTCCTGAGATTGTCTGTTTCCTTACTTACTTGCAGGGTGAATGAGAGAAGGGAGAGGAAGTTGCTTTCACAGAAACTGTCAATTTTTCTATATATCTCATTGGCCCAACTTGAAATATGAGCCTATCCCTGAGCCAGTAGCTGGATTCAGGTAGTTACATTGCTTAGCTTAGGCTGGAGCTACATGTTTCATTCATGGATCTGGAATGGGGCCACCTTCAACCAAAGCACTTAGGTTGGATGGGAGAGGGATGAGAATGCTGCATGAAAATTGGGGATATTATCAGGAGGCAGATAAAATGTTTGGGTAAGGCACACATAATGTCCACTATCCATGCATTTCTCTGGATATAAAAAGTGGTATATACTTTTGGTCGTGAAACTGGCAATATGAATAAAAATCTTAAAATGTGCTTATAATATTGCCCAGAAACTTTGTTCCTTGGAGTTTATCTCCAAAAGTCATGGATATATATATAAATATCCAGCTTTTGTGTATCTAAAGTAAAACATTTTGACTAACGATAAATTTGGAACAATTTAAATGCCCAACCACATGGATTTGATTAAAGTGTGTATAGAACATTTAACATTCATACAATGGAATACTACTTAAATGAAAAATGATGCTATTAAGAAATATTTAATGACATGTAAAAGAGATCACTATCATTAAGTGGAGAAAGGAATCAACAAAACATCTCTTTAAAAAAAAAAAAAGCATATTCATGCATAGAAAAAATACAGGAATACCAAAATATTAACAGTGGTTATCACTGGGAGTTGGATGGTAAAAATAGTTATTTGCATATTTGTATTTTTATAAATTTCTTAAACTAAATCTTTACTATTTTAATTTCTTCCTTTCTGATCTTTATTCCTTTTTTTTCTTACTGCACTGGCTAGAACCTCCGGTACAATTTTGAAAAGAAATGATGAGAGTGAACATCCTTGCATTATTCCTGATCTTAGGGAAAAAGTGTTACTATTTAACTATTAGGTATGATCATAGGTATGGATTTTCAAAAGATTGGCTTATTTGTAGATGTCCTTCAACAGTTTGAGGAAATTTTAAAAAAATTTCCAATTTGTTGAGAGCTTTTATCATAAGGGGTATTGAGTATTGTCAAATGATTTTTTTTTCATCTGTTAAGATGATCATATCGTTTTTCCCCTTACTCTGTAAATGTAGTATATTGATTTTCAAATGTTAAATAACCTTGCATTCTTCAGTTAGACTCCACTTTGTTATGGAATATTATTTTAATATATTGCTGGATTCAATTTACTAATATATTCTTAAAGATTTTTCTTCTTATATTCATGAGGGATACCCCCATCTGTAATTTTCTTATATCTTCATCAGGTTTCTGTGTTGGCTATATAAAACAAGTTGAGAAGTGTTCGTTTCTCCATTTTCTGAAACAGTTTGTATAGGATTGCTATTATTATTCTTTACACATTTGGTAAAATTTGCCATTGAAGCCACCTGGCTCTGGAGTCTTGGGTTTTTGGGAGATGTTTTATTTTATTGTATTGTATTTTAAATCATTTTTAAAGACTTATTGATTTGAGAGAGAAGAGAGTGTGTGTGCACACATAAGCAGGGGCAGGGAGAGGTGGAGGGAGAGGGAAAAGCATATTCCCCCCTGAGCTGGGAGCCTGACATGGGGTTCGATCCTGTGACTTTGAGATCATGACCTGAGCAGAAGGCACACACTTAACTGACTGAGCCACCCAAGTGCCCCATTATTTTATTTTATTTAGAAAACATGTGCACACACATGGCGGGGGAGGGGCAGAGGGAGAGGAAGAGAATCCCAAGCAGACTCTCTGCTGAGAACAGAGCCTGATGTGGGGCTCTGTCTCACAATGTGAGATCATGACCCTAGCCAAAGTCAGGAGTGGGATGCTTAAATGACTGAACCACCGAGGCGCCCCCCAGATTTTTTGTTTTAAATTCACTTTCTTTAATAGATATTGAGTTATTTAGATTGTCAGTTTCTATTTGTGTAAGCTTCAATAATTTGTACTCGTCAAGGAATTTTGTCATTTCATGTAAGGTGTTGAATTTATTGGCAACTTATGCTTTTAGTATCTTCAGGATCTATAATGTTGACTTTTTTATTCCTGATATTTGTAGTGTATATTTCTTTTTTTTCTTAATTAGTGTTGCTAGTGGTTTATTAATTTAATCATTTCAAAGAAACAAATTTTATTTTGTTTATTGTTTTTTTCATTGATTTCCATTCTAATTTTTATTATTTCCTTCCTTCTACTTATTACAGGTTTCATTTGCTATACTTCTTTGGAGCTTCTCAAGGTGGAAGCAATTTAGATTACTGACTTTACATCTTTTTATTATTATTATTATTATTATTTAATTAGCATATAATGTATTATTTGTTTCAGGGGTACAGGTCTGTGATTCATCAGTCTTACACAATTCACAGCGCTCACCATAGCACATACCCTCCCCAGTGTCCACCATCCAGCCACACCATCCCTCCCACCCCCCTTCACTCCAGCAACGCTCAGTTCATTTCCTGAGATTAAGAGTCTCTTATGGTTTGTCTCCCTTTCTGGTTTCCTCTTGTTTCATTTTTCCCTCCCCTCCCCTATGATCCTCTGCCTTGTTTCTCAAATTCCACATATCAGTGAGATCATATGATACTTGTCTTTCTCTGATTGACTTATTTCACTTAGCATAGTACCCTCTAGTTCCATCCATGTTGTCGTTGCAAATGGCAAGGTTTCATTTTTTTGATGGCTGCATAATATTGCATTGTATATATACACCACATCTTCTTTATCCATTCATCTGTTGATGGACATCTAGGCTCTTTCCATAGTTTGGCTATTGTGGACATTGCTGCTGTAAACATTGGGGTGCACGTGCCCCTTCGGATCACTACATTTGTATCTTTGGGGTAAATACCCAGTAGTGCAATTGCTGGGTCATAGGGTAGCTCTATTTTCAACTTTTTGAAGAACCTCCATAGTGGCTTTGAAGAACCTCCAGAGTGGCTGCACCACCTTGCATTCTCACCAAAAGTGTAGGAGGGTTCCCCTTTCTACACATCCTCGCCAACAATTGTTGTTTCCTGGGTTGTTAATTTTAGCCATTCTGACTGGTGTGAGGTGGTATCTCACTGAGGTGTTGATTTGTATTTCTATGATGCTGAGTGATGTTGAGCACTTTTTCATGTTTCTGTTGGCCATTTGGATGTCTTCTTTGCAGAAATGTCTGTTCATGTCTTCTGCCTATTTCTTGATTGGATTCTTTGTTCTTTGGGTGTTGAGTTTGATAAGTTCTTTATAGATTTTGGTTACTAGCCCTTTATCTGATATGTCATTTGCAAATATCTTCTCCCATTCTGTCAGTTGTCTTTTGGTTTTGTTGACTGTTTCCTTTGCTGTGCAAAAGCTTTTTATCTTGATGAAGTCCCAATAGTTCATTTTTGCCCTTCCCTTGCCTTTGGTGATGTGTCTAGGAAGAAGCTGCTGTGGCTGAGGTCAAAGAGATTGCTGCCTGTGTTCTCCTCTAGTTTTTTGATGGTTTCCTGTCTTACATTTAGGTGTTTCAACCATTTTGAGTCTATTTTTGTGTGTGGTGTAAGAAAATGGTCCAGTTTCATTCTTCTGCATGTGGCTGTCCAATTTTCCCAACACCATTTGTTGAAGAGGCTGTCTTTTTTCCATTGGACATTGTTTCCTGCTTTGTCGAAGATTAGTTGACCATAGAGTTGAGGGTCCATTTCTGGGCTTTCTATTCTGTTCCATTGATCTATGTGTCTTGTTTTTGTGCCAGTACCATACTGTCTTGATGATGACAGCTTTGTAATAGAGCTTGAAGTCCAGAATTGCTTTTCTTTTCTTTTTCAACATTCTTCTGGCTATTTGGGGTCTTTTCTGGTTCCATACAAATTTTAGGATTATTTGTTCCATTTCTTTGAAAAAAGTTGATGGTATTTTGATAGGGATTCCATTAAATGTGTAGATTACTCTAGGTAGCATAGACATTTTCACAATATTTGTTCTTCCAATCCATGATCATGGAACCTTTCTCCATTTCTTTGTGTCTTTCTCAATTTCTTTCATGAGTATTGTATAATTTTCTGAGTACAGATCCTTTGCCTCTTTGGTTAGATTTGTTCCTAGGTATTTTATGGTTTTGGGTGCAATTGTAAATGGGATCGACTCCTTATTTTCTCTTTCTTCTGTCTCCTTGTTGGTATATAGAAATGCAACTGATTTCTGTGCATTGATTTTATATCCTGCCACTTTACTGAATTCCTGTATGAGTTCTAGAAGTTTTGAGTTGGAGTCTTTTGGGTTTTCCACATAAAGTATCATATCATTTGCAAAGAGTGAGAGTTTAACGACTTCTTTGCTGATTTGGATGTCTTTTCTTATTGTTGTCTGATTGCTGAGGTGAGGACTTCTCTACTCTGTTGAACAGCAGTGGTGATAGTGGACATCCCTGCCGTGTTCCTGACCTTAGTGGAAAAGCTCTCAGTTTTCTCCATTGAGAATTATATTTGCTGTGGGTTTTTCATAGATGGCTTTTATGATACTGAGGTATGTACCCTCGATCCCTACACTGTGAAGAGTTTTAATCAAGAAAGGATGCTGTACTTTGTCAAATGCTTTTCCTGCATCTATTGAGAGGATCATATGGTTCTAGTTCTTTCTTTTATTAATGTATTGTATCACATTGATTCATTTGTGGATGTTGAACCAACCTTGCAGCCCAGGAATAAATCCCACTTGGTTGTGGTGAATAATCCTTTTAATGTACTGTTGGAGCCTATTGGCTAGTATTATGGTGAGAATTTTTACATCCATGTTCATCAGGGATATTGGTCTGTAATTATTTTTGATGGGGTCTTTGTCTGGTTTTGGGATCAAGGTAATGGTGGCCTCATAAAATGAGTTTGGCATGATATATTCAGGGCACTAAATGAGAAAAAATGCAACCAAGAATACTATATCCAGCTAGGCTGTCATTGAAAAGAGAAGGAGAGATAATAACCTTCCAGGAAACTCAAAGAATTTGCGATCACCAAACCAGCCCTACAAGAAATATTGAAAGGGGTCCTCTAAGCAAAGAGAGAGCCTAAAAATAACATAGACCAGAAGGGAACAGAGATAATATACAGTAATAGTCACCTTACAGGTGATACAATGGCACTAAATTCATATCTTTCAGTAGTTACCCTGAATGTAAATGGGCTAAATGCCCCAATCAAAAGACACATGGTATCAGATTGTATAAAAAAACAAGACCCATCAATATGTTGTCTGCAGGAGACTCATTTTAGACCCAAAGACACCTCCAGATTTAAAGTGAGGGGGTGGAAAACAATTTACCATGCTAATGGGCATCAAAAGAAAGCTGGGGTGGTAATCCTTATATCAGACAAATTAGATTTTAAACCAAAGACTATAATAAGAGATGAGGAAGGACAGTATATCCTACTTAAAGGGTCGATCCAACAAGAAGATCTAACAATTGTAAATATTTATGACCCTAACATGGGAGCAGCCAATTCTATAAGCCAATTAATAACAAAATCAAAGAAACACATCAACAGTAATACAATAATAGTAGGGGACTTTAACACCCACCTCACTGAAATGGACAGATCATTTAAGCAAAAGATCAACAAGGAAATAAAGGCTTTAAGTGACACACTGGACCAGATGGATTTCACAGATATATTCAGAACATTCCATCCCAAAGCAACAGAATACACATTCTTCTCTAATGTACATGGAACGTTCTCCAGAATAGATCACATAGAGTTGGGTCTATGTGGGTCACAAATCAGGTCTCAACCGGTACCAAAAGACTGGGATCATTCCCTGCATATTTTCAGACCCCAATGCTTTGAAACTCGAACTCAATCACAAGAGGAAAGTTGGAATGAACTCAAATACATGGAAGCCAAAGAGCATCCTCCTTAAAGAATGAATGGGTCTACCAGGAAATTAAAGAAGAATTTTAAAAATTTATGGAAACAAATGAAAATGAAAACACAATATTCCAGAACCTTTAGGATGCAGCAAAGGTGGTCCTAAGAGGAAAGTATATAACAATACAAGCCTTCCTAAAGAAACAAGAAAGGTCTCAAATATACAACCTAACCCTACACCTAAAGGAGCTGGAGAAACAACAGCAAATAAAGCCTAAACCCAGCAGGAGAAGAGAAATAATAAAAATCAGAGCAAAAATCGATGAAATAGAAACCAAAAGAATAGTAGAACAGATCAACGAATCACAGATCAATGAATCTAGGAGCTGGTTCTTTGAAAGAATTAACAAGATTCATAAACCCCTGGCCAGACTTATCAAAAAGAAAAGAGAAATGACCCAAATCAACAAAATCATGAATGGAAGAGGAGAGATCACAACCAACACCAAAGAAATACAAACAATTATAAGAACATATTATGAGCAACTATATACCAACAAATTAGACAATCTGGAAGAAATGGATGCATTCCTAGCGATGTATAAACTACCAAAACTGAACCAGGAAGAAATAGAAAACCTAAACAGACACATAACCAGTAAAGAAATTGAAGTAATAATAAAAAAAATCTCCCAACAAACAAGAGCCCAGGGCCAGATGGCTTCCCAGGGGAATTCTACCAAACATTTAAAGAAGAATTAATACCTATTCTTCTGAAACTGTTGCAAAAAATAGAAATGGAAGGAAAAAACTTCCTTTTCATAGATGATGTGATCTTTTATATAGAAAGTCCTAAGAAACCTACAAAAAAATCCTATTAAAACTATTCAGCAAGGTTGCAGGATATAAAATTAGTATACTGAAATAAATTCTATTTTATATATGCTAGCAATGAAAAATCTGAAAAGGAAATTTAAAAATTCCATTTGTAAAAGCATCAAAAAGAATAAGATACTTAAGAATAAATTTAAGCAAGAAGGTGCAAATCTTATATCCTGGAAACTACAAAACGTCACTGAAAAAATTAGAAAACCTAAATAAGACCTGTAATGTTCATGTTTGTGGAAGAATTAACATTGTTAATACTGTAATAGTCCCCAAACAGATACACAGGTTCAATGTAATCTCTACCAAAAATCCTACATGGTGTGTGTGTTTTGTTTGTTTTTTTTTTTGCAGAAATGGGCAAGCTGATCCTAAAATTCTCATGGAAATGTCAGGGATACAATATAGACAAATTTGAATAGGAAGAGCAAGGTTGGAGGACCCTCAGACTCACCAGTTTCTTTTTTTTTTTTTTTAAGATTTTATTTATTTATTTGACAGAGATAGTGAGAGAGGGAACACAAACAGTGGGACTGGGAGAGGGAGAAGCAGGCCTCCTGCTGGGCAGGGAGCCCGACACAGGGCTTGATCCCAGGACCCCAGGATCACAACCCGAGGTGAAGGCAGTTACTTAATGACTGAGTCACCCAGGCACCCCTCCCCAGTTTCAAAAGTTAATACAAAGATACAGTGGTTGAGAGGGACATCATAATAGACACATAGCTCAATGGATTAGAAATGAGAGTCCAGAAATAAATCCTGATAATTACAGTCAATGGATTTTTTAATGAAGGTGCCAAGGAAATTAAATGGGGAAAGAATAGTCTTTTCAACATACAGTGTTGAGACAGCTGGATTTCCATGTTGAAAAGAATAAATTGTACCCCTTCCTCACATCATATAAAAATTAACTTAAAATGGATCAAAACCTAAATTTGAGAGTAACACTTACATGAAAACACAGAAGTAAATCTTCTTAAACTTGGATTGGGTGATGTTTTTTGAGAAATATGTAAAGCACAAAGAAAGAAAAAAACAGATGAATTGAATTTTACAAAAATATAATACTTTTGTACTTCAAAGGACAC
Organism: Mirounga angustirostris; assembly: GCF_029215605.1. Classification (NCBI taxonomy): domain Eukaryota; kingdom Metazoa; phylum Chordata; class Mammalia; order Carnivora; family Phocidae; genus Mirounga; species Mirounga angustirostris. The sequence continues at coordinate 16,181,456 of NW_026991724.1, read as the reverse complement.
TATCAATAATAACAAATTATATATTCTGCATACTAAGCTATTGAGATAGAGTTCTTCTGACTTGACAGTATAAAGACAAACCCAACTAAAATGGGTAAAGAAATTGAATAGACTTTTCTCTAAAGAAGACATACAGATGGCTACAAACCACATGAAAAATGTTCAACATCTTTAGTTATTAGGGAAATGCAAATTAAAATAACAGTGAGATGCTACTTAATCCTCATTATCATGGGTATAATAAAAAAATGGACAATAACAAGTGTTGATGAGGATATGGAGAAATTGAATCTCTTATACATTGCTGGCAGGAATGTAAAATGGTGCAACTGCTTTGGAAAATAGCTCGGCAGTTCCTGAAAAAGTTAAACATAGAGTTACCATGTGACCCAGCAGTTCCACTCCTAAATATATATTCAAGAAAAACTGAAAACCTATGTTTACACAAAAGCTTATACATGAATGCTCATAGGAGCATTATTCATAATAGCTGAAAAAGTGGAAACAACCTGCATGTCCATCAGTGAATGGATAAAACAAAATGCAATATGTCAATAAAATGGGATTTTCAGCCATGAAAAGACATGAAGTACTGATACATGGTAGAACATGGATGAACCTTGAAAACATGCTGAGTGAGAGAAACCAGTCACAAAAGGCCACAGATTTTATGACTCCTTTTATGTGAGTTGTCCAGAATAGGCAAATTCATAGAGACAGAAAAGTAAGTGGTGTATGCAGGGGCTTGGGGGGAATGTGGATGTCTTCTAATGGATGTGAAGTTTTCTTTGGGGGGTGATGAAAATGTTCTGTAGTTAGTGATAATTGAACAACTTGATGAATGTAATGAAAATATATGCTTTAAAAGTTGAGTTTTATGGTATGTGAATTATATCTCAATTTAAAAACAAAAATTGGAAAAAAATCATGCTCATTGAAAAACTCAAAAGAAAATATGTTAATTCTTCACAAATGTAGATTTGACATAATTCTAATAAATTTCTAGAAGTTTTTTTTTTTGAGTGTGGAAAATCAGAGCTGGTTCTAAACTTGATACGGATATACAAAGTGTCAGAAATAGCCAATGCCATCTTGAAGAATGACAAAGCTGTAGGTCATAAAATCTGTGTATGAAAATATGTTATAGATAAATTCAGACATTGTGGCTCATATGCATTCAGAGTTTGTAGTAATTATTCATAAAACTGACTAACAGAATAGGGGATCCAAAAACAGATCAATATACATAAACTTGTCTGATTTTTGAGAAGTACACTGCAGTAAAGAAAATATGGTCTTTTAAAGTAATATTGTTGGCTTAATTGGATATCTGGATTGAGAGAAATGCATCTGGAACTCTACCTTACACCACATACATCCAGATTTATTGAATATTTAAATGTGAAAGGTAAAACGATAAAGCCTTTAGAGGGAAACATGAGAAGATCTTGTGACTTTGTAGTAGAGAAATATTTCTGATTCAGGACAAAAAAAGCATTCACCATAAAAAATGATATATTGAACTCTATTAAAATTATCAAAGACAACATTAAGAGAGTGAACAGAGTATTTGCAAAACATATATCTGACAAAGTGCCAATATTCACAATATATAAAGAACTGCAAATAAGGAAGTAACAATTCAGTAATAGGTAAAAGACTTGAGCAGACATGTTGTAAAACAAGTATACAAATGGTCACTAAATGGTTGAAAAGATGATAAACTCAACAACATTGGGGAAGTGAACATTAAAACCACATTGAAATATGACAATATACCCAGTAGAATGGCTAAAATTTATAAGGTGGAAAACACCAAGTGTTGCTGAGGATATGGAGCACCTGAAACTGATACATTGCTGGTTGATGTGTAAATTGATACAGCTGCTTTGGAACACTGGCAGTATCTACTAAAACTAAATATATCCATGGCTTATAACCTAGTGGTTCATGTTGCAGTATAGTCTCAACAAATACATGCCTACGTTAATCAAAATACATGTATAAGAATGTTCTTAGCAACATTATTCCTAAGGCCTTAAACTGGAAAATACCCACTGACATTCAGTGATAGAATGGATATATTCACATCATGAGAATATGGCAGTGAGAATGACTATTTGCAACAATGTGGATGAAACTTACTAACATAACATTGAGTGAAAGAAGCCAGGCACAATAAATACTCCATGAAATACTGGGTAATTCAATTCCATTAATAAAAGTTGAAAAACAGGAAAATGAATTTATGATATTAGAAGTCAGGATGTTTGGTACCTTTGTGAAGGCAAGATAAGGATTGGAAGGGGACATAAAGAGGAAAGGGTTAGGTATAGTGGTAATGTAGCGTTCCTTGATCTGGGTGCTTTTTACATGGGTTTGTTCAGTTTGTGTATATACTTAAGATTTTTTTTTTGTATTATACTTTTTTTATAAAAAAAATGAGGTTAAAGTACAAGTAAGATGGTATAAATAGGACCATATGTGTTGCTAATCATAAATGTAAGTGAACTAGAATCCCCAATAAATGGGAAAAGATGATCAGATTGGATAGATCATGGGTGTGTCTGGAGTCTTTGGGTGGGTATATGGGCAAGAAGTGTCCCCTGATAGAACTTGAGTTGGATTTCATTTTACTCGTTAATTGGTTGTATGTCTTTGCTTGCCCCTATCTTCTTGAGAATCTGTAAGAACCAGGCAAAAAAGAGGACCTAGAATTCTTCCTGATAGGAAGAAAGCCAATAAAAGTGAAGAAAAGTCTAACCTACAAAAAATTTCAAATACCTAGAGGTTCTTAGGCTAGCTGTTGCTGGAAGAAGGCTATGCTTAAACAAGTGATAAATCTCTAGTGGGCAACATGCATGTTCAGCTTAACAAATGTATCACTAAGTCTCAGTTCCAGAATGATGCAAGGGTACAGGAAGCCATGTGTTCAACAGTGGTTTTCTGTGGAGAAAGTTGAGATAATTAAAACTAAAGGACAGGTACGAGCCTTTGATCAATAATTTAAAAAAAAATGCAACACAATAAAAACACAAGGTTCAACAGAGTGATAAATGCCATAATCTTTGTGTCTCTGTAAGTTATAAAACAAATTTTTCCAATGATGTGTTTATTAACTGCTGTTTCAGACTTTCCATTTATGTCTTTTGCATATCATTTCAAACAAACTTAAATGACATATGGTCCAGCATGTTTTATTCCCTTTCTCAAAAGGATGTAAAAGAAAAATGTCCATAACAAAGATATCCCTTGGTGTTAGATCCCAGCAGTACAGCATTATGACATCTATCTATAACCCATCCAACAAAGACCAGGAGGAAAAGCCAAAATAAATTTGTATATGGAGTTTTTTGCTTGTAGATGGACAACATTATTAACAACCCCATATGAAGAGGATTTTGAATGAGTAATTTCAAGTGAATAGAAAATAGAAGCCATTAAAAGAGTAAAAGGACAGAAATCCATTTATTGTAAAGGACACAGAACATTTATATTATGCTTTGTATTTTTTTGCTTCTTGGCATTCAGTCCTGCTTATTTTTTAGAATCGTTTCCTACTGAGTTCAAGTATTTCTTTATACCTTCTGTGTGATTTTTGTGACTTTAGTTATTTTTTTCTGTCTTCTAATTGTCTAGAAATTGTCTGAAATGACAATTTCCCCCATTACCCTATATAATTGTTTGCTGCTTAGTTTCCACTTTTAGGTTAATTCTCCAGATTTCTCTTTTGTCACATTTTGTGAGTGAGGACAAGGGAATGAGATCTTGATAGTTGTTTATTTCTTTCTCTTTGTTTGTATATGTTTTACCTAGGTGTTTGCATAGCCTTTTACTTTATTTTGTGGTATGTAGACTTGTCCTTAACAGAAAGAAAAGCAATTGTCTAGCTCTCCCTTAATATCAGTAGAAAGGTTATAGTTTGTTTTTTCTGTTTCTATTGTGTTCTTGATCTGCTGCTCCAGATGTTGTCATTGAGTTAAGTCAACCTGAATGGTTAAAATCCACAGAAACATAATTAATGTCAGTGGTGTTTCCAACATATTCTATCTCATTTTACAGGAAACATTAAGTTGTTTTGAAGGGATGTGAGTATATAAAGGATGATGACCAAATACTCTATCTTAATAGAATGTAAAAATCAGAGAATGGGGAATTCATCTGGAGTAATAAGATTTACCTGACAAATTGAAGTCCCTTTCTCTGGTTGGTGGGGTGAAGTCATTTGTGTGCGTGGGCAGCGGGTGGGCAGGCAAAGGAGAAAATAATGGTTTTAAAGAAAGCTAAGCTGGCTGGCATAGGAGCAAGGCTGGTGGATGGATTCTCTATTACTCCTAAGGTGTAGGGGTGCTGAAATTAGGGGTGTGCAAAGTAAGAGTAGATCAGAAATCCAAGGTGAGGGGACCTAAGATGGCAGCATAATAGGAGGACCCTATGTTCGCCTCATCCCTGAAACACAGCCAGATAACTATCAAATCATTCTGGATATTGAAGCAGTCAATCTGAGGACCGATAGAACAAACTGCACAACTAGAGGGTGAGAAGAGGTCACATCAAGGAAGGTAGGAAGTGCAGGGATGTAGTTTGGGGGAGAAATAGATCACAGATGCTGCAGAGGGATGGGAATCCTGGTGGTGGAGAAAGGTGAAGGAGAGTGGAGTGCACAGGATATGCACAAAGAGAATGCTTCCTCAAAGCCATTGGCTGAGAACATGAGAGGGGCTGATTTTCATGAGTTTTTGCAACCAGTGGAGCCCAAAGACTCAAGTTATAGAGGTCCCCAGACTTGGCTGGGATAGAGACCTGAGGATGCTGCCCTACTCCTGGAGAAAAGGCAGGCAAGCAACCCTGGCACAGACTGTGTGATCTGGGGATCACATAAGGTGCAACGGGAGAGACCGTTCGTACTTGTTGGAGTGTGTCTGTGAGAGGTGGCATTGCTTCTCTGGGGATGAAAGAACCAGTGGGTGCCATTTCCCTCCCCTGCCCCTCAGCATAGGTGCAGAGACACCTGCTGAGGGTGGCTAACCTGGACACTGGCTGTTTAGCCTGCTTTGCCCCAAATCCCACACCCTTGTGCTCTGGGGAAACTGCCCATCTGGGTCAAAGCTGCATCAGTCCTGGTGTGGTGAGACCTTTCCCAGAGGGACCAGTGCTGGTCTCTGCCATACCAGATCCCTGAAGTTTGGAATTTTAGAAGTCAACAGGCTGTGCTGGATAGAGCCCAGAGTTCACTGCCCTGCTCCGGGCAGGCAAGCAAACCGGAGACAGACTGTGAAAACAATAATCTCGAGAACACCTGGGATGCACAAGGGGAAATTATTTGCTCACTGAAAGTGCTTTCTGAGAGCAGGAAGCCATGACTCTCCTCTCCAGGGAAAAAGGAACAGGCTGGTGCCATTTCCCTCCCTCACCACTCACCATAAACCAACTTCAGTAAACCACACAGGGCCAACACTGGCTGCCTAAACTGCTTACATCAAGTCTCACCCTCCTGTGCTCCACTGGTACTGCTTTTCTCAGGCAAGTGTGCCTAAGGACCAGTGGAGCAGGCCCCTTCCCCAGAAGAGCAGCACAAACTGCTGCATGCACCACATCTACTGACCATGGGGTTCTGCAAGACTTTAGTTCTAGTGGAAATGGCATCAGATCTCTTTTAACAAGCAGACCAGAGCACCTTGCCACACTCTGGCCAAGTCCTAAACACTGCCCACTGCAGGCAAGGAGAACCTCTGTAGATGACTGACTGGAGGGATAGAGCTGTTAAAGCATAACAGCAGAATAAATGCAGCACACACCAGAAACACTTCCTGAAGTGCCAGGCCCTGGACATTAGATGACCCTTCTTCATAAAGCCATTATTCTCGGCAGGAAACATAACAGGCTTTGCTAACAGAAGAACAAACTTAGAATTCCAGGATGGAAGAATTCACCCCAAAAGAACAAGGAAAGATTATGGCCAGGGATCTAATTGAAATAGATACTTGCTTATACAGAACTTAAAGCAATAATCATAAAGATATTAGCTGGGCTTGAGAAAAGCATGGAAGATATGAGGGAGACCCTTACTGAAAAGATAAAAGGGCTAGAAAACAATCGGGCCAAAATGAAAAATGCAGTAACTGAGATTCAAAACCCATATATGTAATGAGCACAAGGGTGGAAGAAGCAGAAGAATGAGTAAGTGATATAGAAGATGGAATTATGTAAGTCAATTAGAGAAAGACAATTATATGATTTCACTCATGTGGAGTTTAAGAAACAAAACAGGATTATAGGGAGGAGAGGGAAAAATAAGATGAAATCAGAGAGGGAGACAAACTCTTTAACTATAGGAAACCAATTGAGGGTTGCTGGAGGGGAGGTGGGTGGGGGATGGGATACCTGGGTGATGGGCATTAAGGAGGGCACATGATATAATGAGCACTGAGTTTTATAGGCAACTGATGCATCACTGAACTCTGTCTCTGAAACTAATAATACAGGATATGTTAATTTAAATAAAATTTAAAAAAAAGATGGGATGATGGAAAATAATGAAGCTGAGCAAAAGAAAAATTTTGGATCATTAGACTTAAGGAACTCAGTGACTCCATGAAATGTAGTGAAATTTATATCACAGGAGTCCCAGAAGAAGAAGAAGAGAGAAAAAGGGGCAGAAAGTTTATTTGAAGAAATTATAGCCAAAAACTTCCCTAATCTGGGGAAGGAAACAGACATCCAAATCTGGTAGGCACAGAGAACTCCCATCAAAATCAACAAAAACAGGCCAACACCAGGACATACTGTAATTAAATTGGCAAAATATAGTAATAAAAAATCCTAAAAACATGAGGACAAAAGAAGTCCCTAACTTTCAAGAAAGACTCATGAGAATAGCAGCAGATGTATGCACAGAAACCTGGCAAGCCAGAAGGGAGTGGCATGATACATTCAACATGCTGCATGGGAAAAATCAGCAAAGAATACTCCACCGAGCAAGGCTATCATTTCAGAATAGAAGGAGAGCTAAAGAGTTTCTCAGACAAAACCTAAAGGAGTTCGTGACCACTAAACCAGACCTGCAAGAAATATTAAAGGGGACTCCTTGGGAAAGAAAGACCAAAAGCGACAAAGACTAGAAAGGAACAGAGGAAAATCTCCAGAAATGACAAAAACTAGTAATAAAATGACACTAAATTCATATAAATTAAAAATCACTTTGAATCTAAATGGACTAAATACTCCACAATCAAAAGACATAGGGTGTCAGAATGGATTAAAAAAACAAAAACAAAAACAACAAAAAAGAAACAAAAAAACAAGACTCATCTATGTGCTGCCTACAAGAGGCTCATTTTAGACCTAAAGACACCAGCAGAGTGAAAGGGAGGGGATGGAGAAATATTTATCATGCAAACGGACATCAAGAGAAAGCCGGAGTAACAATATTTATATGAGACAAAGTAGATTTTAAACCAAAGACTGTAACAGATGAAGAAAGAGCATTACATCAAAATAAAGGGAACTCTCCAAGAAGATCTAACAATTGCAAATATTTATGCCCCCAACTTGGGAGCAACCGAATATATAAAACAATAGCAAGCATAAAGGAACTCATTGATAATTATACAATAATAGTAGAGACTTTAACACCCCACTTACATCAATGGACAGATCATATAAGCAGAAAATCAACAAGGAAACAGTGGTTTTAATGACACATTGGACCAGATGGACCTAACATATATTCAGAACATTTCATCCTAAAGCAGCAGAATACATATTCTTTTCAAGTGCACATGGGACATTCTCCAGAAATGATCACATACTAGGTCACAAATCAGGCCTCAACCAGTGCAAAAAGATTGAGATCATACCATGCATATTTTCTGACCACAATGCTATGAAACTTGAAGTAAACCACAAGAAAAATTTGGAGAGACCACAAATACATGGAGGTTAAACAACATATTACTAAAGAATACTACTAAAGAATAAATGGGTCAACCAGGAAATTAAAGAAGTAAGAAATATACATGGAAACAAATGAAAATGAAAACATGACAATCCAAAACCTTTGGGATGTAGCAAAAGCAGTCATAAGAGGGAGTATATAGCAATACAGCCCCATGTCAAGAAGTGAGAAAAATCTCAAACAACCTAACCTTATACCTAAACTTATACCAAACAAACCTTAACCCAGAAGAAGAAAGGAAATAATAAAGATTGGAACAGAAGTAAATGATACAGAAACTAAAAAACCCCAGCAGAACAGATCAGTGAAATCAGGAGCTGGTTCTTTGAAAAAATTAATAAAATTGCTAAGCCCTGAAACCAGTATTGCATTGTATGTTAACAAAATTTAAATTAAAAAAAGATAAATCCATAGCCAGACTCATCAAAAAGAAAAGAGAAAGGACCCAAATAAAATCACAAATGAGAGAGAAATAACAACCCGCTTCACAGAAATACAAGCAATTATAAGAGAATATTATGAAAAATGATATGCCAACAAATTGGGCAATGTGGAAGAAATGGATAAATTCCTATAACATATAAACTACCAAAACTGAAACAGGAGGAAATAGAAAACTTGAACAGACCGATATCCAGCAAAGAAATTTAATCTGTAATCAAAAGTCTTCCAACAAACAAGTCCAGGGCTGGGTGGCTTCACAGGGGAATTCTACCAAACATTTAAAAAGATTTAATACCTATTCTTCTCAAACTATTCCAAAAAATAGAAATGGAAGGAAAACTTCCACATTCATTCTATGAGGTCAGCATTTCCTTGATAACAAAATGAGACAAAGGTGCCTGGGTGGCTCAGATGGTTAAGCGTCTGCTTTTGGCTCAGGTCATGATTCCAGGGTCCTGAGATCGAGCCCTGCATCGGGCTCCCTGCTTGGCGGGGATCCTGTTTCTCCCTTTCCCTCTACTGTTCTCCCTGCTTGTGCACTCTCACTCTCTTTGTCAAACAAGTAAAATCTTAAAAACAAACAAACAAACAAAAAAAACTACAGGCCAATATTCCTGATAAACATGGATGCAAAAATTCTCAACAAAATGCTAGCAAATCGAATCCAACAGTACATTAAAAGAATCATTCACCATGACCAAGTAGGATTTATTCCTGGGCTGGAAGAGTGGTTCAATATTTGCAAATCAATCAGTGTGATACACCACATTAATAAAAGGAAGGATAAGGACCATATGATTCTTTCAATAGATGCAGAAAAGGTATTTGACAAAGTACAACATCGTTTGTGATAAAAACCCTCAACAAAGTAGGGATAGAGGGAACATACCCCAGCATAATAAAGGCCATATATGAAAAACCTGCTAATATCATCCTTAATGGGGAAGAATTGAGAACTTTTCCTCTACAATCAGGAACAAGACAAGGATGTCCACTCTCACCACTCTTACTTAACATAGTACTGGAAGTCCTGGCTTCAGCAACCAGACAGCAAAAAGAAATAAAAGGCATGCAAATCAGCAAGGAAGAAGTCAAACTTTCACTATTCGCAGATGACAGGACACTCTATATAGAAAACCCAAAAGACTCCACCAAAAAATTGCTTGAACTGAAACACAAATTCAGCAAAGTCACAGGATACAAAATCAACATACAGAAATCTGTTGCATTTCTATGCACCAATAATGATGCAGCGGAAAGAGAAATCAAGGAATCGTTCCCATTTACAATTGCACCAAGAACCATAAGATACCTAGGAATAAACCTAACCAAAGATGTAACAGCTCTGTATTATGAAAACTATAGAACACTGATGAAAGAAATTGAAAATGACACAAAGAAATGGAAAACCATTCCATGCCCATGGATTGGAAGAACAAATATTGTTAAAACGTCTATACTACCCAAAGCAATCTACACATTTAATGCAATCCCTATCAAAATACCACCAGCATTTTTCACAGAGCTAGAACAAACAATCCTAAAATTTGTGTGGAACCACAAAAGACCCCGAATAGCCAAAGCAATCTTGAAAAGCAGAGCTGGGGGCATCACAATTCTGAACTTCAAGCTGTATTACGAAGCTGCAGTCATCAAGACAGTATGGTACCAGCACAAAAATGGACACATAGATCAATGGAACAGAACAGAAAACCCAGAAATGGACCCACAATTATATGGTGAACTAATCTTTGACAAAGCAGGAAAGCATATCCAATGGAAAAAAGACGGTCTCTTCAACCATTGGTGTTGGGAAAAATGGACCACTTTCTTACACCATACACAAAGATAAATTCAAAGTGGATGAAGGCCTAAATGTGAGACAGGAAACCATCAAAATCCTAGAGGAGAACACAAGCAGCAACCTCTTTGACATCGACCACAGCAACTTCTAACTAGACATGTCTCTGGAGGCAAGGGAAACAGAAGCAAAAATGAACTATTGGGATTTCATCAAGATAAAAAGCTTCTGCACAGCGAAGGAAATAATCAACTAAACTGAAAGGCAACCTACGGAATGGGAGAAGATACTTGCAAATGACATATCTGATAAAGGGTTAGTGACCAAAATCTAGAAAGAACTTACCAACTCAACACCCAAAAAACAAATAATCCAGTTAAGAAATGGGCAGAAGACATGAATAGATATTTTTCCAAAGAAGACATCCAGATGGCTAACAGACACTCATCATGCTCAACACCCAGATGCTCAACATCACCCATCATCAGGAAAATACAAAGTAAAACCATGATGAGATACCACCTCACACATGTCAGAATGGCTAAAATTAACAACCCGGGAAACAACAGTTGTTGGCGAGGATGCGGAGAAAGGGGAACCCTTTTACACTGTTGGTGAGAATGCAAACTGATGCAGCCACTCTGGAAAACAGTATGGAGATTCCTCAAAAAGTTAAAAATAGAACTACCCTACAACCCAGCAATTGCGCTACTAGAAATGTACCCAAAGGATACAAAAATACTGATTTGAAGGGGCACATGCACCCCAATGTTTATAGCAGCATTATCAACAATAGCCAAATTATGGAAAGAGCCCAAACGTACATCAACTGATGAATGGAAAAAAAAGATGTGGAGATGTGGTATATATTTATATATATAGCTATACACACAGTGGAGTATTACTTGGCCATCAAAAAGAATGAAATCTTGGGGCACCTGGGAGCCTCATTTGGTTGAGCATCTGACTATTGATTTTAGCTCAGGTCATGATCTCAGGGTCCTGGGATTGAACCCCAGGTCAGGCTCTGGGCTCAGCAGGGAGTCTGCTTGAGAGTCTCTCTCCCTCTCCTTCCACCCCTTCTCCCACTCATGTGTTCTCTTTCTCTCTTTCAAATAAATAAATCTTAAAAAAAAAAAAAAAAGAATGTCATCCTGCCATTTGCAATGGCATGGATGGAGCTAGAGACTATTACTAATGCTAAGTGAAATAAATCAGTTAGAGAAAGACAAATACCACATGATTTCACTCATATGTGGAATTTAAGAAACAAACATGGTGGGGTGGGGGGAAAGAGGGAGGCAAACCATAAGAGACTCTTAACTAGAGAACAAATTGAGGGTTGCTAAAGGGGAGGTGGGCAGGGGGGTAGGTGGGCTACATGGGTGATGGGTATTAAGGAGGGCACTTGTTTTGATGAGCACTGGGTGTTATATGCAAGTGTTGAATCACTAAACTCTACTCCTGAAACCAATGTTAGTGCTGTATATTAACTAATGGAATTTAAATTAAAACTTGAAAAAAGAAAAAGTTTGTATTTGGTCCATTGGCCAAAGCGAAGAGGCCAAGTAGGTCATGGAATCAATGAAGAAGTCGGTTATATATCAAATTCTAAAGCATGGGATCAGGATATGGAAATGGGTAGCAAAAAGAACAAGTCTGGGCAGCTGGTCCTGGGTCACCTGGGTGTTTCTAGCACAGACAAATGTTCATGAGGCCTAAATTATCTTTTACTGGCTTGTCAAATGCCAGGTAGAACCTGGAAGGTTTAATAGGTCAGAGACAAGGTGGAGAATAATAACTTCTCTAATAGTAGGAACTGTTGAAACACTGAACCAGCAATGGAAAATTTGACATCCTGTCCCTTGACAATTGCTGAACAACTGACTTTAGATGAAGTTCTACTCATAGGTTGGAATTTGAATAAGTTATTGAGATTTCTTTTGGTTTTGAGAATTACATAATTTTGTCTTTTTATATTATTGGGGTATAAAAGGTCAACTTCTTAGGAAGCATCTATCAAAACACCCTTTTCAGTAGAAAGTGCTCTTAAGCAGCTGTAGAGATATCAAATGCTCCTACTCTAGAATGGACATAGGCAGGCTCAGATTGCAATATCTCAGTTAGCACAGCAAATGAAATATTCTTTAAACTGACAAATAGAACTTTTTTTCACTTTCATACATAAGATGTTTGTTAAGCTACATTTAAACAGTGTGGTATACATGTGGATGTGAGAGATTTGCTAGGTCCATTGATTAGTCATTATTTCACTTCAGAGACAAGTGGCAGTGCCAGAGACTGCTTTCAATTCTGAGCAGCTTTTGATTATTTCACATTTGGATGTGGTACATATGCCCACCTGCCACAGGAGAGCCTTGGTAAAATCACAATCCTCTTTTCTCTTGAGATACATGACCATGAAGACATTGGTCAGTGGCCAGGACAGATTTTATAATCATGGTGGTTTCCTGTGAACTAAACTTTCAGAAGTGGCCAAATCCTACAGGGTTTTGTAAGAAAGCAATGGAAAACCAGTGAAGGATTTCAAGCAATGGACTCTATTTGTTCAACAAATATTTATCAAGGTAGTAATAGTGCCAAGTATTGTGCTAAGAACTGGTGATTCAAAAGTGAAAGAGCAGACATAGTTCCTCTTGTCAAGGAACGTACAGTCCATGAAAAATACAGAAAGAAAAACAATTACAAAATAATGTGGTAGGTGCTATGATGGGAAGAATTACAAGATGGGAATATCCAAGCAAGGAAAATAACCTGAAATGGTGAAGGAAGGCAACTTGGATTATATTGAAAATACAAGAAATCTACAGATAATTAATTGGAATTAATAAGTGAGTTTAGAAAGGTAGCTGAATATAAAATCAATATACAAAAATCAATTGCATTTCTACATGCCAGTAACAAACATTTAGAAAATGAATAAAAAAGATGCTTATAATAGCACCACTATATGAAGCACTGAGGAATAAATCTAACAAAGATGCAAGAGCTTTATGGAAAAAAATTACAAAATTTTACTGAAAGATATTAAAGAGGACATAACCAAATGGAGAGATAAGCCATGCTTATGGATCAGAAGATTTAATATTGTAAAGATGTCACGTTTCCTCTAATTGATTTAGAGTCAATGTAATTCTGTTTAGAATCCACCCAGGATTTATTTTTCTTAGTGAAATTTAATAAGCTACTTATACGGCCATGCAAGGGACCAAGAATAACCACAATATTCTTAAAGACAAAGAACAAAGTTCAGGAAATTGCCTATCAAGATCAAGACTTATGAAACTATAGTAACTGAAACAGTTTGGTGTTGTTACAGGAACAGGGCTATGGAAGAGCACATGGGAGCCCAGATGGAGATCCAGATATGATGTTGATACATGATAGATATGACATGTTCAGACCAGAGGAGGGATGGATAGATTCTATGGTCAATTGTGCTGGGACATCTGGGTATAGATATGAAAAAAAAAAATGGAATTGTACCCCTACCTCACACTATACATAAAAGTCACTATCAGATTTAAGACTGAATGACTTTTTAAGGTATAGTTTTTAAAATAATAAAGCTTTGAGAAACTAATATAGGAGATTATTTTCATGACCTTGAAGTAGGGAAGGAGTTTTCAAACAGGACACAAAAACCCTAAGCATAAGGGAAAAGACTGATGAATTTGTACGTTAAAATTGAGAATTTATCAAAAATTGACCACGTTAAATATGAGAATTCATCAGAAGCTGACACAAAGAGAACAAAATAACAACAAACAAAAAGATCTGTAAATGTGAAGATACTTGTAACACAAAGTGTGACAGAGGACCAATATCCAGAAAATAAAGAGAATACCTCTCTGGCTGGAGCTGAGACTTCACAAACTGTGTTTCCCAGACTTCTCATCAGCTGACTTCTGGTTTGGTTTTGGAAATGAGAGCTCAGGATAGGAAGCTCAGGAGGAAGAGATGCAATATTTCCTTTCCTTTTTTTTTTTTTTAAATTATGTTAATCACCATACATTACATTATTAGTTTTTGATGTAGTGTTCCATTATTTATTGTTTGCATATAACACCCAGTGCTCCATTCAATACGTGCCCTCTTTAATACCCATCACCAGGCTAACCCATCCTCCCATCCCCCTCCCCTCTAGAACCCTCAGTTTGTTTTTCAGAGTCCATCGTCTCTCATGGTTCGTCTACCCCACTGATTCCCCCCCTTCATTTCTCCCTTCCTACTATCATCATCATCATCTTTTTTTTTTTTTTTTAACATATAATGTATTATTTGTTTCAGAGGTACAGCTCTGTGATTCAACAGTCTTACACAATTCACAGCACTCACCATAGCACATACCCTCCCCAATGTCTATCACCCAGCCACCCCATCCCTCCCACCCCCCACCACTCCAGCAACCTTCAGTTTGTTTCCTGAGATTAAGAATTCCTATCAGTGAGATCATATGATACATGTCTTTCTCTGATTGACTTATTTCGCTCAGCATAATACCCTCCAGTTCCATCCACGTCGTTGCAAACAGCAAGATTTCATTCCTTTTGATGGCTGCATAATATTCCATTGTATATATATATACCACATCTTCTTTATCCATTCATCTGTCGATGGACATCTTGGCTCTTTCCATAGTTTGGCTATTGTGGACATTGCAGCTATAAACATCGGGACGCCTGTACCCCTTTGGATCCCTACATTTGTATCTCTGGGGTAAATACCCAGTAGTGCTTTTTTTTTTTTAATATTTTTTTCTTTATTTGACAGCACAAGCAGTGGGATCAGCAGGTGGAAGGAGAGGGAGAAGCAGGCTCCCCGCTGAGCGGGAAGCCTGATGAGGGGCTCAATCCCAGGACCCTGGGATCATGACCCAAGTCGAAGGCAGCTGCTTAACAGACTGAGCCACCCAGGCGCCCCTCCTTTCCTTTTTCTTGTCCCTGCCATCGTGTTTCTAGCTGTAGCAGCACCACATTCTGTCATTACTGCCCTTCAGACTATGTGAGAGGCTCTCTACATGGAGCCTTATGCTTTAGAGAGCCCCACCCTAAGACTCTGGGGACTACATTTCTGCCTATGGGGCAAGGACTCTATGTGGCCAAAGGGGTGTGATTAATTAGAGCCTGTTCCCTACTTGCCTCTGGGTGGGGAATACAGAACACTGATGTTCCATGTGCAGAGTGCTCTGAGTCTCTCCTTCCAAGGGTGAGCCACACCTCCAGTGTGCACATCTTGGTTTAAAATGTAGCTATTTAGGGACACCTAGGTGGTTCAGTCAGTTAAGCATCTGCCTTCAGCTCGGATCACAATCCTATGGTCCTGGGATTGAGCCATGTGGGGCTCCCTGCTCAGCGGGAAGCCTGCTTCTCTCTCTCTCCCTCTGCCCATCCCTGCCACTCATGCTCTGTCTCTCCTTCTCAAATAAATAAAATCTTTTAAAAAATTTTAAGGTGGCTATTTATATAAAATTTTATATATAATTGTGTGTATGGTGGTGAATGGAGCTTTGATGTGCGGGCTTGGGGGATCACCTGTATACACTTGAGGCCTCTAATGGAGCAGGATGGAGCTGCATATAGAAAGTGCTGGCTCGGAATGCCTGGGTGGCTCAGTTGGTTAAGTGTCTGCCTTGGGCTCAGGTGGTGATCCTAGGGTCCTGGGATCTAGTCCCGCATGGGACCCCTTGCTCATCAGGGAGCCTGCTTCTCCCTCTGCCTGCTGCTCCCCCTGCTTGTGCATTCTCTCTCTCTCTCTCTCTCTCACACACACACACATACAAATAAATAAAATCTGAACGAAGGAAGGAAAGGAGGGAGGGAAGAAAGGGAGGGAGGGGAGGGCAGCCTGTCTCAGGGGTGCTTGGGTGGCTCAGTTGGTTTCAACTCAGGTCATGATATCAGGGTCATGAAATCCAGCCCTGCAACGGGCTCCACACTGAGGGTGGAGCCGGCTTAGGATTCTCTCTCTCCCTGTCTCTCTGTGCCCACCGCCCCCATGCAGTGCACTTGCTCACTCTCAAAAGAAAGAAAGAGAAGAAGAAAAGGCTCATGGGCCAAGGATCTGAGGCTAGAGATGACTCTCTGCAGGTGCTGCCTGCTACATCTGGCCAGAAATTTTGAGAGGTTGAGAAGTTTAGTGCTTCTCAAACTGTGGTGAAAATCCATTTTTCTTTTCTTTTTTAAATTTCAAATTTATTGCAGACTAATACTTTTGTTAAATAAAATAAATATAAATTGCAAGAAAAAATTTTAAAAAGTATACAAATAGTATAACATTATTGTCAAATTGCTGTGAAAAAATTTTTTTTTTAAGATTTTATTTATTTATTTGACAGAGAGAGACACAGCGAGAGAGGGAACACAAGCAGGGGGAGTGGGAGAGGGAGAACCAGGCTCCCCGCGGAGCAGGGAGCCCGATGTGGGGCTTGGTCCCAGCACTCTGGGATCACGACCTGAGCCAAAGCCAGACGCTTAACAACTGAGCCACCCAGGCGCCCCTGCTGTGAAATTTTTAAAATACTTAATTTCAATTTCTGTTTTACTTGGCATGGAGCAATAATAAATGATTTGTAGACTTGCTTTGCAGGTCATATTTGGACTAACATTCACCTAAATTCACATCTGGTCTTTAGAACATTATGAATATATATTTGTTAAAATGTGATAATAGCACACAGTTTAACAGTTTAAATGTAGACAAGATGTGGGCCTCCATCTATACTTGCAATGCTAGTCCTATATGTGGGAGGACTGAAACTACTTCTAACATCAATCTTCCTACACTCAACTGTGGGTTGTTTAAACATGCACTGGGTCTAAGTATTAACTAATCTCCCCAGAGCTTCAGACTCCTCTCTTGTCTCCTCCTTCCTAGGGGCATAAGTTGCTTTCTGATATTATTAGTATCTAGGTTACCTTGGAGTGCCCAGGTGGCACAGTTGGTTAAAAGTCTGACTCTTGGTTTTGCCTCAGGTCATGATCTCATGGTTATAAGATTGAGCTGAGCCCTGAATCATGCTCTGCACTCAGCATGGATTCTGCTGGAGATTCTCTCTCCCTCTCCCTCTGCCCCTCCCGCTCATGTGTGTGTGCTCTCTCTCTCAGATAAATAAATCTTAAAAAAAAAAGTAGGTTTACCTCAAGATTCCCTCCTCCCCCTTTTTCTCTTCAGCCTTCCACCACCTGTGTAACCATTTCCTGTATTAAATCCCCTCCATTTAAAATACCTTGTGTAGGGCGCCTCGGTGGCTCAGTTGTTAGGTGTCTGCCTTCGCCTGGGGTCATGATCCCAGGGTCCTGGGATTGAGCCCCGCGTGGGGCTCCCTGCTCGGCGGGAAGCCTGCTTCTCCCTCTCCCACTCCCCCTTGCTTGTGTTCCCTCTCTTGCTGTGTCTCTCTCTCTGTTAAATAGATAAATAAAATCTTTAAAAAAAAAAATACCTTGTGTAGTTTTGGTTTTCTTGACTGGACTTTGACTTATAAAATTTGGGAATCAATAAGGAAAAGACAACCCAATAGAAATCTTGACAAAAGTCTTAAATAGGCCCTTCAGAAAGAAGGAAAACCAAGAAGTGTAGGGAAAATGGTTCATCTCATTGTTATTCAGAGAAATACAATGTAAGAGCACAGTGGGATAGCATAAACACTTACCCAGCTGGCAAATATGAGCAACCTGACAATGAGTGTTGGGGTGGATGTGGAGGAATGTGAGTGCCCCTACATGCTGGTGGGTCTAGATTGACACAACCACTTCGGCAGAGAGTTGGGCTCTGACTGCTAGGGGAGTTGAAATTTGCGTACTCAGTGTTACTACAAGTCCTCAATTAAGTGTCCATCCTTGAGAAACTCCTGCATTTCTTGTACCAGGATTCATATTTAAAAATAAGCACAGTAGCATTTCTTGTTAAGAGTCAAAAACAAAAGAACAGAAGTGGAAATGACCCAAAGGTCTTTCAACAACAGATTGGGTAATTGAATTGTGGTATTCATGCAATGGAAATGTGAAGCAAATTATAGCTCTGTGCCATCATATGCATGATCTCAGAAGCATAATGTTCATTTATTCAACGAATACTTATTGAGTGTATACTTTGTGCCAGGGGGCACCTAATGGAGCTTATATTTTAGTGGGGAGAGAATATAGAGAACAATAGACATATTAAATGGAATGTCAAAATGATGAGTATTGTGGGAAATAAAAGGAAAGCAGGGAATGGGAATCAGGAATTTGTGGGAGTGGGGTAGAGTGTGTTTGCGATTTTATTCTATTTTTGTTTTTTACTTAAATTCCAGTTAACAGATAGTGTAATATTGGTTTCAGGAGTAGAGTTTAGTGATTCAGTACTTGCATATAACACCCAGTGCTCATCACAATAAGTGGCCTCCTTAATACCCATCACCCATGTAGCTCCCCCCCCCCCCACCTCCCCTCTCGCAACCCTCAGTTTGTGCTCTATAGTTGAGTCTCTTATGGTCTAAGAAAGTACTCCAGTTTCATTCTTTTTCATGTGGCTGTCCAGTTTTCCCAACACCAATGGTTGAAGAGACCGTCTTTTTTCCATTGGATATGCTTTCCTGCTTTGTCGAAGATTAGTTGACCATAGAGTTGAGGGTCCATTTCTGGGTTTTCTGTTCTGTTCCATTGATCTATGTGTCCATTTTTGTGCTGGTACCATACTGTCTTGATGACTGCAGCTTCGTAATATAGCTTGAAGTTCAGAATTGTGATGCCCCCAGCTCTGCTTTTCAAGATTGCTTTGGCTATTCGGGGTCTTTTGTGGTTCCACACAAATTTTAGGATTGTTTGTTGTAGCTCTGTGAAAAATGCTGGTGGTATTTTGATAGGGATTGCATTAAATGTGTAGATTGCTTTGGGTAGTATAGACGTTTTAACAATATTTGTTCTTCCATAGATAATATTTTTTTTTAAAGATTTTTTTTTTTTTTTTTTTGCGAGAGAGAGAATGAGAGGCAGAGAGCATGAGAGGGAGGAGGGTCAGAGGGAGAAGCAGACTCCCTGCTGAGCAGGGAGTCCGATGCGGGACTCGATCCCAGGACTCCAGGATCATGACCTGAGCCGAAGGCAGTCGCTTAACCAACTGAGCCACCCAGGCGCTATATTTGTTCTTCCAATCCATGGGCATGGAATGGTTTTCCATTTCTTTGTGTCATTTTCAATTTCTTCCATCAGTGTTCTATAGTTTTCATAATACAGAGCTGTTACATCTTTGGTTAGGTTTATTCCTAGGTATCTTATGGTTTTTGGTGCAATTGTAAATGGGAACGATTCCTTGATTTCTCTTTCCGCTGCATCATTATTGGTGCATAGAAATGCAACAGATTTCTGTATGTTGATTTTGTATCCTGTGACTTTGCTGAATTTGTGTTTCAGTTCTAGCAATTTTTTGGTGGAGTCTTTTGGGTTTTCTATATAGAGTGTCCTGTCATCTGCGAATAGTGAAAGTTTGACTTCTTCCTTGCTGATTTGCATGCCTTTTATTTCTTTTTGTTGTCTGGTTGCTGAAGCCAGGACTTCCAGTACTATGTTAAATAGCAATGGTGAATAGGGAGATCAGATAGGCTTCTTTAAGAATGTGACATTGTGGAGAAGACTTGAAGGTGATAAGGTATGAGTCATCGTGGCAACCACTCAGGCAGAAGGAACAGGCAGTGCAAAGGCACAGGTAGGGACATTCTGGGCAAGGAGGTAGTATGGCTAGAGGGGAGTGGGATTAGGTCAGGAAGGTAGCTTGGCTTAGATCATGGAGAATCTTACAGGCATTATTGCTTTTACTGAATGAATGAAGCCACCATTTCAGGGTTTTGAGCAGTGCCAGTGCTTAACTTATAGTTTAATAAAATGTTTTGGCTGCCACATTTGAATGGACTTGGAGAATGGACGCCATAGTGAGCAAAAGAAGTGCACCACTGAGAGAATGCATACAGTATGTGTTTATTTATATAAATACCTAAAGTAACCAAACTAAATAATATCTTGTTTGGGTAGAAATACACAAGTGGTAAAACTATAAAGAAAACAAGGGGAAAAGCAAATCAAGAGTTAGGAAGGAGGTTACTTGCAGGGAAGAGCAGGTGATATGATGTGTGGGGGGCACACAGGGGCTCTGAGTGGCCATGTTCTGTTTCTTTACCTGAGTGGGATTTTTACTGGCTGTCACTTAATTAATGCTTTTACTTTTAAGCATATGTTCTAGACATATATTTCATACACCATAATAAAAATGAAAAGAGAAAAGGAAAAACCTTTCTCTTAGTAATAGCCTCAACTGTTTCACTGTTTTACACAAGTTGTTTTTCTAGATTAAGAAAAAACGATGGACTCTGAAAAACAAACTGAGGGTTCTAGAGGGGAGGGGGATGGGAGGATGGGTTAGCCTGGTGATGGGTATTAAAGAGGGCACGTTCTGCATGGAACACTGGGTGTTATACGCAAACAATGAATCATGGAACACTACATCAGAAACTAAGGATGTAATGTATGGTGATTAACATAATAAAAAAAACTTTAGCAAACTAGGGATAGAAATAAACTTCCTTGTAACAAAGAAAAGAAAAAAGAAAAAAATTCAAGCTGTGCTTAAGTATCTGAGAAATTAAAGAGAAAGAAAATTATTGTATTTGGGTGTGAGTTGTCCCTGATAGGTGTACCTCAACTTTTGGCTCTTAAAATTATACAATAAAATGGAGAATTGGAAGTCCTCCAGTATATTATTAGGCCCCAAAAATCTCCAATTTAGATAAACATGCTTATCAGTCAGGAAGTATTTTTCAACATCTGCTACATGTACAAGGACGTTTGGGAGTCCAGTGGAATATTTAATCTAGTTAACAAGAGATCAATATACCAAACAATTAATTACCTAAGACGTCGTATTAATTGCTAAGTTGTGTGGCACTAGGTAAAAAGTGCTGACAGTAACATCTGTGAATTCCAGATGTAGTGCACAGATAAAGTCCACATCTTTATTTTAGAATCAGTAGTAACCTGAGTATAGAATTTTGTAGTCAGTTTTTATTACCACATTAACAGAATATATTATGCAGTTTGTTGTGCATTTAAATGAATACCTAGTATCTTTTTTTTCTTTTTCTTTAAGTAGGCCCAATGGCCAGTACAGAGCCCAGAATGCGGCTTGAACTCACAACCCTGAGATCAAGACCTGAGCCAAGATCAAGAGTCGGATGCTTAACTGACTGAGCCATGGAGGCGCCACTGAATACCAGGTATCTTTGATATTTAATAATTCCACAAACACTTAAGCCAACACATTCAGCTTTCCCTTTATGATTCTTCATCTGCCCAGAATATTCCCTTACCATATTATATAGGTACAAAACAGCCTTTGAAAAGTGGACCATTCTTTCGGCTTTGGCATTTCACATAGTCTTTGGTGTGAATGAGATTAAGTATTTTAGCTTGAAACACTCCCTGCTGGGCTGTACACAGTATAAGTAACAGGAAATAACGAATACTACAACTTCAGGAGTTTTAAATTTCTTGTTAATTATTTCAATAAGAACGTAAAAACTGGGGCGCCTGGGTGGCTCAGTTGGTTAAGCGACTGCCTTCAGCTCAGGTCATGATCCCAGGGTCCTGGGATCGAGTCCCGCATCGGGCTCCCTGCTCTACAGGGAGCCTGCTTCTCCCTCTCCCACTCCCCCTGCTTGTGTTCCCTCTCTCGCTGTGTCTCTCTCTGTCAAATAAATAAATAAAATCTTAAAAAAAAAAAAAAAAAAAGAACGTAAAAACTGGTAATTGGTAATTTTCTTCATTAAGCAAATTAAAGGAAGTATTTAAAGTCACTTTTGGGGAAACTGTTTAGTAGTGCTTTGCTAGGTTTTGAGATTTTTGTGAAATACGTTAACATAACATACTCTCTTTAAAATACAGTAATAAATTAATATATTTGCTGATTCATGCACATATATCATTTAGTGTTGATAATTTTCGTTTGGAGCTCTGGAAAGGAAAATTGTTTTAAACTTTCATAGCCAAATGCACTCTCATTTTAGATGTCTACAGCCGGCAAGATCTAAGAACAAAATCGGCTGAGTTTACTGCCTGATACCAGTTCCACTTTACATAAATACATACAGAGAAACAAAAAGTTTTGTCTTTGTGCTATGCTTTGATGTATGGCTATAGCCCAAAATAAATGGTGTATTTCAGTGAACTATTGAAAAGTCTGACTTTATTATAATTGTGACTCAGTTCTCTGTTATGTATGGAGTTTTGAAATATTTTATCCTTGGAACCATTTGCATATGCTTGCAAACAGGTTAGTAGTCCCATAGGCTTTTTTTTGCTAAATTGTAACCATTGTCCCTTCCCAATTCTGGTCACCCCATCCTCCAAAGCTGTATTAATGTTGAGAATTATCCAGGAGGTAAAGTGAAAATGAGGAAAGTATGGCCTCAGAGGTATGTGTTTATCTTTTGCTTTATTTTATTAGACATTATTTTGGCCTTAAGCAAAAAGAGGAAATTTGTTTTTGTGATTCACTTGCTTATATAAAGGAAAAAGAACCTCTTGCCTTTTTTATTTTTGAAAGAAAGACATCTTTAATAATTCTCTTTTAGGATTTCTTCAAGGTATGACATATACTCTAGATTAAAGGCATTTGTATAGTCAGCAGGAATCTAGCCTCTGTTCATATTAATGCATCTAAGAGTCGATTCTCTGCCAATACTATTCCTAGGGATGAAATTGACAACAAGTTGCAACTGCTCACGAATGTCAGAATAACTGGCCATCTGAGTGTCAGGAGTTGGTTGGAGCCATGTCTCTTTGGGGATTTTAAATATTCCAAAGGGTTTATGGAAACTTGAATCAGTCTAAATTTGACTCCCACCTCCCCCCCCCCCATTGTTCTCATTGGGAAATTTAAACTACAAATTCTTTTCTGTGTTTAAGTAGGTATTCCTTGGAGTGTACCAAAGTGAGTAGCAATTATGTTGGAAGTAGGTGTGTGGGAATATAGTTTAGGAAGACTGCAGTATGCCCCAAGGTAATGATAAATTAGATAGATTGAAATTCATTTAGAATGGAGGGTTCTATGGCACCCTTCCAAAGGTTGCCCTTCTGATTTTCAGCTCTTTGAGGTATTTGATAGGGAGGTGCTATTAAAATTTACTTACTAAATAAGCACTTTCAATTCTATTATGGTTCCTGAATGTTTGATTCATATTAATCAGGCCTGGTTAATATTTTTCCCTTGTATAGGCTGAGAATTCCTTAATGATCTCCTTGCGGGTAAGGATAGTGTCACTTTCATTATGTGTCCCTAGGGTACTCAGTAATGTTTGCAGAATGTCAGGTCAAGTGAGAATGCCCATTTGGCTTAAGGTTAACACTTGCTTTCCCATTTTAATGTAACTACTACTAAAATAATTGTCCCCTTCTTCTTCCTTGTCTCAAAAAAGAAAGTGCATTGAGGATTTGTGTTAAATTTTCACAAATAATACTACCCATGCTGTTGGCTAGGTTGTATTTAATAATCTCAACTGGGAAGAGTTTCATGCTGGAAGCAATGGAGTTCTATGCTAGGCATTTCCCTGTTTGTTTTCAGACCCATTCTGTGCTCTTACCCTTCACTTCTCTGTATTATGGGGCCAACACCTGCAGATTGTTTCTCAGGTTCTCTTATTAAGTGGTTTCCAGGTAGGTTTGTCCAATGTGAAAAGACTGGTGGGTAGGAGGAAGGAGAAGCCAGAACATGTCTTCCTGTCACCTTTTGCTTCAGGATGAGTGACTAGCAGTGGCTATGTCTCCCCCTCATTCCAGCTCCCACCTCATAGCCCCTTCCACACTGGCCCCAGTTTTTGTGGGGGTCCTGGCTCCTGAGATTTGGCAAAGCACCTTTTCCTTTTATCCCTCTTACCCAAGTGGTGATAGTGCCTCCTTTTCTCTCTTTTGTTCTTTTTTTCTTCTTTCCTTTCCCCTTTTTTTCTTTTTTTCTTTATTCTAATTGAAGTATAATGCAGATATCATAAAATTAACTCTTTTAAAGTGTACAGTTCATTTGGTTTTAGTATATTCACAAACTTGTGCAGCCATCACCACTGTCTAATTCTACAACGTTTTTATCACCCCAGGAAGAAACTCTGTACCCATTAGTGCTCACTCCCCATTTTCCTGTCATCACAGCCTCTGGCAACTACTGATCTACTCTCTGTCTCTCTGGATCTACCAATTCTGCACGCTTCACACAAATGGAATTCTACATCATATGGCCTTTTGTGACTGGCTTCTTTCACATAGCATAATGTCTTCAAGTTTCATCCATGTTGTAGCATATATCACTAGTTGATTTTTATGACGGAGTAGTCTGTTGTATGGACATACCACATTTTGTTTATTAAGAACATTTGGATGGTTTCCATTTTTTGGCTATTATATAAATAATGCTGCTATGAACATTTATGTACCCGTTTTTGTGTGAACCTATATTTTCAATTCTTGGATTGCAGTTCTCAGTTCTCTTGAGCAAAACAAGATTTACCTAACAGTAGAATGACTGGGTCATATGGTAACTCTCTGTTGAACCTTTTGAAGAACTGGACAGTGACTTCTTTCTGTTGCAACTCTTTGTCTTATCTCATTGTCTTCTTCTCTTTGGGCTTTTGGCTTTTCCAGCTCCTTTAGAACTAGTTCCCTGTGTAAAATATCCTTTATTGAAACACCTGGCATGAACTCTATTTCCTTGACTGAATCCTGACTGTGATGGTTTTCTTTATATTATACATGGAAGTTGAAGCTATATTTCTTCCTATTTCTTCTCTTTTGTGTGAAAAATAAAGAAACCACAAAGTTATTAGCATTGTCAGGGAACAGAGTGTCTGTCTGGTTAATTAGATTTTGTAACTTAAGTAATTTGATGCCATCTCTAACCTGGTGACAGTTCTTTTGAACCTGTTTTATTTCCCCAACAGTCCCCATCTCTGTGTATAAGTAGTTTATTTGGAAAGGGATTCCAAGATGGTCTAGGAGAGGAAGAGGAAAGTGAGACAGGGAAGGGAAGAAGCCAGTGCAAGGTGGATTGATAAGTAGGTGACTCTTGAGGGCAGTTGGGGTGCGGTCCTGCTAAGGACCTTTGAGAAATTGTACAGAGCACATCCTAGAGTTGTTCCACCTGAGAGGCGTGGAGGCTGGGGTATCTCTTCACTGTATTTAATTTGTCATTGAGGGCTGCTCCTCAGAGAATTAATTCCCCAAGCCCTTTAGGTGTGGTACTATGAAGAGAGAAAGCCCAGGCAGTGACCCAGGTACTTGTAGTAAGAGGAGCTGTGTGAATGTGTGTGTGTGTGTGTGTGTGTGTGTGCTCGCGCATGCCGTGTGCGCGCTCGAGCTTCCATATGATGAAGTTTTAGAATATAGGTGAGGTCCAGAGCCGACAGCCAAGAAAGAATTCTTAAGATGTCTCTGGTGCAAAAAGGTGATTTTATTAAAGCACGGGGACAGGACACGTGGGCAGAAAGAGCTGCCCTGGGTTTGTGAGGTGTGGTTGATTATATACTTGGAAGCTGGGGAGGTGAGGACAAAGGGGGTGTTCAGAAGGACTGTCATATGCTAAAGACTCTCAGGATACTAGAGGCTTGGTTATTGTCAAGCCAAGGCTGTTTTCCCCTCTAATGAGGCACTAACATGAAGACAGTTGGGAGTTTCCTGGAGGGATATTACATTCCTCCTATCACACAGACTTGTCAGTGGGCTTTAGATTTAGAAGAAATTCAGTTTAATTTACATTTCCTTCCGGAAGCTATTGCTAAGTCTTTTGTAAATAAACTGAGGGAGACTCCTGTCCTGCAAGACTGTGATCTCTATCAGTTAACCTTTCTTTTTCCTTTAGGGCAGCCCAGAGTGCCTGAGGAATGTCACACGTACCACATGGGGGTGGTGGTGTAGGGTGCCAGCTTCTGCGTTGTCCTCAGCTAGCCTTCTGCTCCCTCATCACATATGCATGTTGGCAGGGGCTGGGGGAGAGGATCTGTAAACTCCTTGAAGGTAGAGACCTTGCATTCATATGTTTAAATTTTACTTGTGAATAATAATTAGTTGATTTTATGCATTCATGAAAGAAACTGCCAAGAGAAGGAAGCTTCCTGAATCTTAGGTGGGAACTGTCACCTATGTTTACATTAGAACTCTACTTTCAGGTATTGGTTCATGTCATGTTTGGAAAGAATCACAGATCTTCAGTTTGTACCCACACCATCACCTGCATGATCAGCACACCTTGAAAGAAGCCCCACAGAAATACAAAGTGAAGGGGCGCCTGGGTGGCTCAGTCGGTTAAGCGGCTGCCTTCAGTTCCGGTCATGGTCCCGGGGTTCTGGGATTGAGCCCCACGTCCGGCTCCCTGCTCAGCAGAGAGCCTGCTTCTCCCTGTCCCTCTGCCTGCCACTCTGCCTACTTGTGCTCTCTCTCTGTCTCTGTCAAATAAATAAAAATAAAATCTTAAAAAAAAAAAAAGCAATACAAAGGGATAATTTCCTTGATGCCTTTAGCTGCCTAGAAGGGAAAATAAAACCTGGAAGGGAAATTAAAATCTTACCCCCAAAGTTTTCAGAGACACAAAGCTGAATGCTTCAGAAGTTCAAGAGCAAAGACAGGTATTAAAGAAGAAAAGATTGATTAAAAACCAGCAAGCTGTAGGAGTTTCTTAAAACAATGGACCAATAGACAGGACATGTTTAAATAAAAAAGCAGTGATAAAAATGGAAATGAGTAGTTTCCTGTGGATCTCTTAGCCTGCAGAATAAATTTAGATGCAGTCAATTCTCTTCCCTAGGATTAAAGCTGTGTTTTCATTAGGTTGAAAGCAAAGTGATAGGAAGGTGGAGTGTGTTAAGAGTTACTGAGAAATGACATGTAAATGGGTTAAAACCACTCGGCATTTGGGAAGCTTCTCTCCCATTTTTTGATTTTAGCCCAAGGCTCCCTCGGGTCAGGACTGGCCAGATCTAAACCATTTTAAAGACTTTTCGGTTATCCCTGCCTCTCCAAACAGGCCTTGGCAGTCACCGCTATATAAGTTAATTACAGAAACTTCATGATTCCTGCCTTGATCCCTACATTCTGGAGCAGGAAATGGTATTTATTCATATCTGGCATAGTTCATCTCCCCATTCGGAAAGTGACAGCAATGTATACTTTGCATGTAGCATCCTGCACCTTCTATTTAATACCTTCAACTCCTTTCCCCATAATCTCACCTCCTTTTTTCATGGGCAGTGTAAACTTCAGCCAATCTCATCACCTCTTGGAACCCAACTCTCCTCAGCTGTTGAGTGCAGATAATAGCAGTAGCTCCTTTGGAATTGTTGGGAGAGCGAAATGAGAACACTTGAGTGCTGAAAGCTTCCTGCAGTGGCTAGACCCGGTAGTGCTGAACAAGTTCTAACAGTTGGGATTACACTGAGGCTTTCATTACACTGAGGCTTTCAGCTCCATTCATCCGTTCAACAATACTGAAAGTCTCATCTGAAGAACCTGGTTTTGAACCCACCTAAAGAACCCATCTCAAGAATTTACCACCAGTATTTTGAACGTTCTGAAGAGACATTTGAAAGACTTGCTAAAAAGTCCTCTTAGGAGTTTTCTCAAATTGTGAGGCAGGGGTGAATGTATGGAGACTCGTTCTTCCATTATTTCTCTGGTATTACCAAGTAAATATGTATATTTAAAATAACAGCTGAAGTGGGATAGGTTCTGGTGCTGTGGGCAAAAGATTGTTGAGCAGAAGTGATTATTAGCATTTTGGTGAGGAACTGATTCTCAGTATGCAACTATATCAGTGAGGGGGGTTAAGTTTCTTTGGCTCTTTACAATTATGTACATATTAAATCAGGATTTTCTGTGGCCTTGAAGGGAGAATTGTCCTGTTGGTGTAGAACTTCATCTTTTTAAACCCAGTGAAGATGAGCTAAATCTCCTTTATTATAAGTAGTCATCAGAGAGTTCCTTTCTCATCACTGAGGGACCTATATTCAGGTTTTTATAAACCAATCAGTTTTGTTTTGTTTTATTGTTAAGATTTTTCATTAAATATTTTTATGGAGGGGCACCTGGGTGGCTCAGTTGGTTCAGCGACTGCCTTCTGCTCAGGTCATGATCCTGGAGTCCCAGGATCGAGTCCTGCATCAGGCTCCCTGCTCAGGGAGTCTGTTTCTCCCTCTGACCCTCCCCCCTCTCATGCTCTCTCTCTCTCTCTCATTCTCTCTCAACCAACTGAGGCACCCAGGTGCCCACATAATAAAATTTAAAATAAAAAGTAGTAAAATAGAAGAGTGGGTGGTTCACAGGTATGACAAAAATTGTGAATAGTGGTATATAACAACTGAAGTTTGGGAACATGGCCCTTACTGGGCCCAAACTCCTCAGCACAGCTTCTGTACTGAGTTGAATGATGTGCCCCACACTACCTGGAACTTCAGAATGTGAGAGAAATAGAGTCTTTGCAGGTGTAATTATTTAAGATGAAGTCATATTGAATTAGCATGGGCCCTAAATCCAATGACTGGTGTTTTTATCAGAAAGCCATGTGATAATAGAGGCAGAAACTAGAGTTGCCACTGCAAGTCAAGGAATGCTGGGATTGCCAGCAACCACCTGAAGCTAGTAGAGAGACAAAAGGGATTTTTCCCTCTGAACCTACAAAAGGAAAAAAACCTCGTTGATACTTTGATTTCTGACTGCTGCCCACTATCTACTGAATTGTGTGTAGCCTCTGCTACCTGCCTCAGAATCTTTCCTCCTCACTCTCCCTCTTCATCTGTGCACACTCAGCCATTCACTTGTCTCACACTGTTGTATTTTCTCTTCCCACAATGTGTTGTATAGTTTGTTATTCAGTGTCTGCATCTCAGTTCATCCATGAACTTCCTGGGGGTTGGCCTATTTTTATGTTCCTGTACCTTGGGATGTGATGGGCACATAATTGATTTACATTAAATATTTGTTTAATTAATGAAAATTTCTCTTTTTGCTTCTGTCTTTTAAAATCATTTTTAAAGCCTGTTTTCATTCTCTTTAGAAATGTGTGTAAAAATGAATGTTACTTTGGCTGTCAAAACAGGTCATGGTGAGTTCAAAAGTTAAGTCTTCTTGCCCTTGCTGTTAAAAACTATTTAAAATTTGTTTAATTTAGAACTTATTTTATGAAGATAAATGGCAGAATAAAAGGAATAAACGAGTAAATAACTGTCTTGAAATTCTGGAGAGTGAAAGCTTCAGTGACTTCATTGAAGGCCATTAAGAGTAAGGTCACTGTCAGCGAATCAGAGAAATATTTCCATCTAATTAATTGAGGTGAGTTCATAGTATTAAAGACCTGAAAAGCTTTTATGCCCAGATTTATTCTTCATGCCATCTGCCACAGTGTGTGGGAAATAGGTTAGGGAGAAAACTTGTGGGAAGAGGTAGAGAACTTTTTTTAATTCTGTAATCAGTTGAGGATGATAATAAGATAACTAAGTCATTGACGGACCTGGAAAAGGTTGTCCTTTAGGGAAAGAAATAGAATTACAAAGGGGGAAGGCCAAGTATTTCAAGGATTCTGTGTCTCTTGAATTCTTGTGTGTTTTTAGAACTATTTTCTGACGTGACATCATTGACCAATAGTTAGGGTAATCTGTTCTTCACAAAAGGGGAAAATACCCTGACTCCATCAGGTTCTTAAAGCATTAATCAAATCCCAATGAGGTTATGAATTTGAAAAGGCTGATTGTAGTTGTGTTTTTAAATATCAGTTCTTTGTAGGCAAAGAAAAAATATTAGCAAAGTGGCTTTTGGTAATAAATTAAAGTTGCCTGAAAGTGAGGTGTAAGTTGCAAGTTGTTCATGTCTGGTCTTTGCCAGAGAAAGCTTTTTTACAAATGTTCTTTTAAAAAAAAAAACAAACATTTTATTTATTTATTTGACAGAGAGAGACAAAGCGAGAGAGGGAGCACAGCAGGGGGAGTGGGAGAGGGAGAAGCAGGCTTCCCGCGGAGCAGGGAGCCCACTGCAGGACTTGATCCCAGGACCCTGGGATCACGACCTGAGCCCAAGGCAGATGCTTAATGACTGAGCCACCCAGGTGCCCCATACAAATGTTCTTTTTTCTGTAGGTAAGGAAGAATCACCTCTCTACCAGAGGTGTTCTTGCTGCTTTTACTGTCTAGGTCTCTTTTTGTGGCCCCTGCTCAGTGAATTTGCAGTTACCTCGCACAGAGACCCTGAAAATGAAGCTCTCTCTTCTACTTTGGGGGGTATTGCTCATCTCTAACATTCTCTGAAACTCCTAATAGAGACACTCTGATGAAAATGTGTTAAGAGAGGACAATTTGATGAGCAGCTCAGACGGTCAGAGGCTACAGATAAATACACTTGATAGCAGTTTTAGACACGGTTTCCGTTATCTATTGCCTAAACTTTAAAAAAATACATTTTTCCTTATGTGTCTGTGGGTTGACTGGGCTTCTACCTCATATGATGTCAACAACTGAGATTACTCAGTTGGTTTCATTCAGTTGGCATCTTGGCTGGGGTGGAAGTTCCAAGAAAGCTTCACTCAAATGTCTCATGCTTTGCTGCTTCTCCACATATTCTTTTCATGTGGCTGGCTTGGGCCTCCTTATGGCACAGTGATCTCAGACTAGTCAGAATTCTTACACTGCAGCTCGCTTTAAGGGGGACAGCAGCAGCCTGCCATAGTGTCACTTCTGCCTGAGTTACAACCCAAATTCAAGGAAAGGGAAGTAGACTCCCATTTCTTGATGGGGAGAGTGGCTTGTTCATACAAGGGAGGGAAATAATTGGTGGCAGCTATCTTGGGCGAATACCTGCCATAGCCTCATTATTCACTTTAAGTTAGCACTCTGAATTTTGTAAATCAGATTTTTTCATGTATCTTCAGCTCTCTTGATAAGAACTGAATCTTCCATTTGATTGAATCTTCCGTTTACTTGCCAGTTCCAACCAGTATTTTCTGGTCCTTTGGGAAATGTGGTCCTAGTTATTTTTAGTAATTGGTACTGTTGAGTTAGGCCTTACTTAAACTCAGCACTGAGTTTAGTTCTTTATGTATATGAACAACTCCTTAAAGCAGCCCTGTGAGGAAGGTATTATCTATTATCTCTGTTTTCTTGAGTCTAAAAAAATGAGGCTTTGAGCAAGTAAGAAACTCGCCCAAGTTTTCAGAGCTTATAATGTAGTAGAGCCAGCTTTGAAAACATAGAGGTTTCCCGATTTCAAAGTTGGTGCTTTTGTACTGAAATATGATAGTTCTTTTTTAGGTCCATTATGAAATTTCTCTTTAAAACTGCTGTCAAATCCATCTGCACTAGACTTTTTGACTTCCCTGAATCCCGCTCGCAGAATTTCCTTGAAATGGATGCTCCTGTTCTCGGCATTCAGACTAGGACAAAGGTCTATGAGATCATTCCATTAACAGATCCTCCCCTCAACCTTTCTGATTGATGGCTTCTCTAACAGCAGAAATATTTTTTGGGACTTTAGCAGTTCCTCCATAGCACCCCTCGAAATCTCTTTTTTCATGTTCATATACTACTCACCTGAGCGGCTTGGAAGACATTTTTACATCCCCAGGTCTTACTATTTTCTTGTCTAATATTAGCATATCTTAATTACATTTTCATTGCTGAAGTCTTAGACTGTAGCTGTCCAGACGGCAGAGAATTTTTTAGTAGGTTAAACAAATACGAGACTGGCTTTTACTATTTTGAGTGTTAGATTCTTGTCATGTTCTCTTGTGGACTCTACAGTCTGTTAAATTTCCTACTACATTCCTTTAGGCCATTAGTACTTTCTGAGCCTTTCTATATTTCACTTTGATGTTAATATTTTATCTTTCTGGTCATGTATTTACTGTTCGCCATCATTAAAAATAGTTAAATTGCTCAGTCTCAGGCATGGATTTTTATTATAACTCTTGAATTCCCTGACACCTGTTTTTGTGGTAAAAATGACAAAAATATCCAGAAATTGTTCAGATTTGGGTGTTGGTTTAAATACAGTAATTTTATTGTAATTTTTCTGTTATTTTTCAGAGAGGACACAGAGGTAGAACTAGAAATGACCATGAAAAATTGACTTCCACCTTTTTGAACCATGAATACAAGAGTTGGGGGGGAGTCATGATGTCACCAACTTCTTTTTTTTTTTTAAGATCTTATTTATTTATTTGAGAGAGAATGAGAGAGAGCACATGAGAGGGGGGAGGGTTAGAGGGAGAAGCAGACTCCCTGCCGAGCAGGGAGCCCGATGCGGGACTCGATCCAGGGACTCCAGGATCATGACCTGAGCCGAAGGCAGTTGCTTAACCAACTGAGCCACCCAGGCGCCCCAGATGTCACCAACTTCTAATTTTAATGCCAATGTGAAGATTTTCATCCAAGGTTGAAATTGGTACTACATCTAAGACCTAAAGTACTAGATGAACTTCCTAAATGTAACCCTAGTTACCTGCATTGTCTTAGGAGAAGTTTTTTATTCTAAGAAATACAGTGTAGAAATAAAGCCATAAATTTTGATATGTTGTGTTTTCATTTTTAATTCAAAATACTTTGTAATATCTGTTTCATTTCTTCCTTTACCCATGGATTACACCATGGAGGTATATTATTTAGTTTCTAAGTATTTGGATATTTTTCCAGAGATATTTCTGCTACTGATTTCTAATTTAATTTCAGTGTGATTAGAGGATATACTTTGTGTGACTTGAATACTTTTTAACTTTTTTTGAGACTTCTTTTTGGCCCCCAGTATAGTCTATCTTATGTAAAGTATAGGCATGTGAAATGAACGTATATTTTGCTATCTCTGGGTGGAGTAGTATATGAATGCTAATTAAATCAAGTTGGTTAGTAGTGTTTTCATATCTTCTATGTCTTCACTGATTTTCTACTTGTTCTATCAGTTGAGATGGGTGGAAATCTTAGAGTGTAATCATGGATTTGTCTAATACTCTTTGCATTTCTATGCTTCATGTATTTTGAAGCTCTATTATTAGGTGCATAAATATTTATGACTTTTATGTCCTCTTGATGAAGCAACTCCTTTATCATGATATGACTTTTTAAAGATTTTATTTATTTATTTTAGGGAGAGAGAGAGAGTGAGTTGAAGGAGGGGGAGAAGTGGAGAGAGAGGCTGAGTGCAGAGCCAGATGTGGGCTTAATCTCACGACCCTGAGATCATGACCTGAGCTGAAATCAAGAGTTGGCCGCTTAATGGACTGAGCCACCCAGGTGCCCTGATGTGACTTTTCTTTTATCCCTGACAATCTTTGTTCTGAAATCTACTTTGTCTCATATTAACCTAGCCACTTCTACTTTTTTCTCAGTTTTTACACAGAATATCATTTTCATCCTTTTTACTTCTTAAAGAAAAAGTTGCAGCAGCATAGAGTTTGGTGTTGCTTCTTTTTTCTCCTAATCTGATAATCTCTAGCTTTTAATTGGGGTTTTTAGACCATTTACATTTAATGTGGTTGCTGATATGATTTTATTGGAATCTGCCATCTTATTTGTTTTCTATATGTTCCTTCTGTTTTGTGTCTCCTTTATCCTCTTTTTCTGCTTTCTTTTAGTTTATTATTTTTATGATTCTATTTGTTGTCTTATAAAACTGTTATTTTATTAGTTGCTTTAGGGGGTATATTATACAGTTTTAACATATCACAGTCAACCTTCAGGTGATACTGTACACTTACAGTATAAGAACCTTACAATAGGGCGCCTGGGTGGCTCAGTTGGTTAAGCGACTGCCTTCGGCTCAGGTCGTGATCCTGGAGTCCTGGGATCGAGTCCCGCATCAGGCTCCCTGCTCGGCAGGGAGTCTGCTTCTCCCTCTGACCCTCCTCCCTCTCATGCTCTCTGTCTCTCATTCTCTCTGTCTCAAATAAATAAATAAAATCTTTAAAAAAAAACCAAAACCTTACAATAGTATATTCTTTCATTTCTTCTTTTTCTTCTGGCCTTTAAGTTGTTGTCAACATATTTCATTTTTATGTATGTTCAAATCCCTACAGTGCATTGCTCTTATTTTTATTTCAAACAGTTGATAATCTTTTAAAGAGATTTAAATTAAAAAGCAAGTCTTTATATTTGTAATTTCTCTTTCCAATGCTCTCCCTTTGTGTGCATCGAGGTTTCCATCTGGTATCATTTCATTGGATCACTTCCATTTTTTTGCTATTACAAATAATGCTATAATGAATCATCTTGGCTGTTTGGGGCACTTACTTTATTTCTTGTATTTCAGGTCTACTAGTGATTGATTCTTTCAGTTTTTGTATGTCCAAAGAAGGTCTTTATTTCACCTTCATTTTTTAAATCTATTTTCCCTTTTTCTGGTCTCCCAGTTAGTATTTTAAAGATCTTGGTAGGCTATATTGTAGCTTATGTTGTCTTTAATTAGAAATCTGCTGTTCTATTTATCTTTATTCCTCTGCACATAACATGTCTCTATTTTCCCCCTGTGGTTGTTTTTCATATTTTTTCTTTATCACTGACTTTAAGCTTTTTGATTATGATGTGCCTTAGTTTTCTTCATGTTTTTTGTGCTTGGGGTTCATGGAGATTCTTGGATTTTTTGTCCCTATGAGTTTGTTTGGGTAGATGTGGGGATAAGGGAGGGCCTTGCATCTAAAAGAAGGTGCTGGGGTTTTGGCGGTGAAGCTTAGTCTGTGCTGTCAATTCAAGATCCATGGGGGCAGCATGAACTTGATCCTGGAGTTGTGGAACTGCTTGACCACTGACTGGCCATGATCTTTTCCATGTTTATGATCTGGATTGGATGGGCCTGGGTGCTGTACTGGGCCCCCATGTCATGATAGCCCTGGGTGACAGTGCTCACAGTGGTCAGGTCCCTGTATACCAAGTATATATGGATGCCACTGTAGGAGTTGTAGCACAGTTAGCTGCCAAAGTTCTTTACCTGCAGTGGAGATTTCTTAAATACCTGCCCAGGGTAGACCATTTTTTCTGAAAACTTCTTCAGCTGAGACAGAAAGTACCAGAAGCAGGACTTGGCAATGACATGATGAGGTATAAAGATTGGCATGTGGTAAAGTGGAGTGAGTAGCATTTGGGAGTGAGTAGGAAGTACTCCATCATCTTATATTCTTGCAGTGTGCCTGAGGCCTTTATGGTGCTCTCTCTCTGCTTGCTGCCACCCAGAAAAACAGCTTATGGCTTTCAACAAACTTGGACAGTTTTCAGCCATTATTTCTTCAAATATATATTGCCCTCCCATTCTTTCAGAATACATTATATTTGGCCGTATGAGTTTGCCCCATGGTTCACTGATGCTTTGTTAGTTCTTTTTTCCTGTCTTTATTTCTGTCTGTGTTTCATTTTGGATAGCTCCTATTGCTGTCTTGTAGTTTACTAATCTTTTTTTCTGCTTTGTCTAGTCTCCTGGTAATTCCATACAGTATATTTTTCACCTCACACATTGTAGTTTTCATCTTTAGATGTTCATTTGTCTTTTTATTTATTATTTATTTATTTTTAGAAAAGATTTATTATTTTAGAGATAAAGAGTATGCATGTGGGGGGAGGGGGAGAGGGAGAGGGAGAGAGAGGATCTCAAGCAGACTCCCCACTGAGTGCCAAGCCTAATGTGGGGCTCAGTCTCAGGATGCTGAGATCATGCCCTGAACTGAAATCAAGAGCCAGCTGAGCCAACCCAGGTGCCCCCAATTGTGTCTTTTAAAAATATCTTCCATGTCTCCATTTAGCATGTTTAATCTTTATCATTTTTCCTTTATGATTCTGTCAGTTTTTTTATGTTTTGAAGGCATATTGTTAGGAGCATACAATTAATTAGCACAATTAATATGTGTGTGTGCATGTGTGCATACATGCACTGTGTGTGTATATATATGAAGTTATATACATATATAAAATATATATAAATATTTTTCTGTATCTAAATATTTCATGTAAATACTTATATTTAATATATATTTATATTCCTGTATATAAACATATACATATTCTTTTCATATATATAAAATATATAAATCCTATATTTTTATACATAAATCTGATGATTTTTCCATTTAAGTCTTTTTGCTTTATTTTCTACTTTGATACTAAAGTTAATAAAAATCACTAAAATTACTACACCACCAGTTCTCTTCTAGTTAGTACATGCGTAACAAATCTGTTCCTACATTTTTATTTTCAGTCTTTCAAGGCTCTTATTTTTTTATGTGTATCTCTTGTAAGCACCTTAGAACTGAATTTTATTTTGTTTCTTGCCTTCTCTGAATTAGAAATTTTAATCTATTTACAGAGTTTGCTCCTAATCATCACAAGAATTCAAGGAGTTATATAATAGCTAACATGGGAGGAAGCACAGATGTTTAAGAACACTCTTACAAAGGTCTTGGTCATGGGCCCCAATTTTGATGGTTTTTCTGACTTCCTTTCTCAAGTAGAGGCTGGAATTTCAGCAGCTTCTATGAAATCATCTTTCTTCCTGCATTTGGGCTGAAGATGCTGATAGAGAAAAATGAGCTTACTTTCCTAAAGTGGAAGATTATACTCAAGGTACTCTTCTGGTCTCTTGTCTCACAGAGGAACTGGCTTCTTAAAGCATTTATGCATGGTATTATTTTGTATTCTGCTTGAAAGTTAATTTTAAATAATGTCAATCTTTAAAAAAAACCCCACTTTTTAGTGTTTAGATTTTCTAATTGTCTCCATATTATTTAGTTTATGAAGTTGCTTCTTTTCAGATGGTCATGAGTTTACTTGATCAGTGTTAGGGTGATTTTTTTTTTTATTCCAACGGACCATACACTGTTCAGGGTCATTTATGATGAATACAAGGTAACATGCCTATTACATAAAAATAAAATAATTGTTTTTGTAAAATGAATTGGGAGATGTGGCATAATTAGACAGTGGGCATTTGTATTCTCCTATTATCGCTTTAGAGCTGCAAAAAAATGGAAGTAATTTATTTCATCTTGGTAATGCTCCTTCTTTCTGGTCCAACAATTTATCAGAAATGTTAATCCAGGAAGCAGTAAGTGGGGGTGGGGGGAGAAGAGGAGAGAGGGAATTTAAAATTAGCCTGGAAATATTGCACAACTCATTAAAAATGTAATCATGCGTAAAATGAGATCAATGAAAATTTATCTAAAAGTGCAAGGAAAAGGCATTTTCTAGTATGATACTGGATTTAATAGACTGGATTTTAATTTAGTCAGTTTGCTACAAAAAAATCCCTCCAGGCTAAATAAAACAGTTTTCCCTCCCAGTTATTGTACAGACAGCGAATTTTCAGACCCCTTCCTTCTGATATTCAATCTTATCTCTTGCTGGATATGGGTTTCAGTATATTGCAGAATTTGTTTTCTTTACATTTTCCATTACTGCTTTCATTTGCATGATAAATGATTAGAAGTAGAAACAAGGAAAAAAACCCATGCAGAACATTTCTTTATTAATTTTGTTTAAATTAGAGTATCGTTCTTATTCACTGCCCTATTTAACAACCAGTGTATCTGAGAGTTATTATAATATTTTGTTGTACAGTTAGAGAAATGGGGTACATACTTTTTACTTTATTATGTAACATTTTCCTTTGTTCTTATGTTTGTAGTTTACATTTTGGTTCCTATCTTGCGCTGTTAATGATAATGATGAATTTTGTCTTAAAAGAAACCCTTGTATTTAAGGTGAGCCTGGGACTCAGACTTTAAAATATATTGACATTGATGAACTTAAGGGTTTGAAGATTTATTCTGCAGATGATATCCTCATGATTCTTAATAAATAGAGCTTGTAAAATTGGACTTTATTTAAGGCTTCTGCCCCTTCCATCTTAGCTGTTTTTCTAGCCTGGTAATTTAGAAATCTGATATGATATCACTAACTAAACACATCAGTGAAAATCATCTAATGCCTTACTTTCCCCCAGATTCTGTATGGTTAAAAAAACAACAACTATATTTATCAATAAAAATTTGCCTGGACAAAACTTGCCTGAACAAAAATTATGTAAGCTAAATAAATGGTGCCTGCAAAATTTGTCTATGAGAAGAATCTTATGTGATCATTTTAGGATAATTTACATAGATAACCTTTCTTTCTCTACTATACAAATTTTTATATAAATACTCTCTTGTTGTAAAAAAAAAAATTAAATAGTTAATTGAGTGTTCCCTTGATCATTCCTCTTATCTACTCTCCTCCCTAATAGTAACACACTGGCCAGCAGCTATATTTCCTGACATTTTTCTCTGTAAAATAGGTATGTATCTGTAGAAATATATTAGTTTTAATTTTTATGAGATTATTATTATTTTTTTTAAAGATTTTATTTATTTATTTGAGGGAGAGAGAATGAGAGACAGAGAGCAGGAGAGGGAGGAGGGTCAGAGGGAGAAGCAGACTCCCCGCTGAGCAGGGAGCCTGATGTGGGACTCGATCCCGGGACTCCAGGATCATGACCTGAGCCGAAGGCAGTCGCTTAACCAACTGAGCCACCCAGGCGCCCCTTTGTGAGATTATTCTAACATAAAAGGTACATTACCATTATAACTTTTGTCTGCATATAAAAAATTTTACTTAATATTGCATCTTGAAAAATTTTCTGTTTCTGTACTTACAACTCTATTTATTCTGTTGAACTGTTGCATAATATTCCATACCATGGAGCTAGAAAGATCTGGAAAGAACTAAGTGTCCCTCAGTAGGGGAATGTTAACTATGACAAACTATGGTGCAATAAAAACCTTTGTGCATATCTCTCTGCACAGTGGAAATGTTTCTTTGGGGAAGATAACAAGAAATAGAGCAAGGCTGATGAGTGCATTTCAGTTTTTCTGAATACTGTCTTACTTGAATCCTATAGGTTTTACAGTGGTCTTGTCATTCATTTTTTAAAAAGATTTTATTTATTTACTTATTTGAGAGAGAGAGCGAGAGAGAGAGTGAGAGGACATAAGCAAGGGGAGCTGCAGAGGGAGGGGGAGAAGCAGGCCCCATGCTGAGCAGGGAGCCCAACGCAGAGCTCAATCCCAGGACCCTGGGATCATGACCTGAGCCGAAGGCAGACGCTTAACCAGCTGAGCCACCCAGGTGCCGCTCGTCATTCATTTTTAAATAGTTTATAGGTTCTATCTTGATTTTTCCCTTAAACAAGGGGATTTTATAGTTTCTAAGTCCATAGATTTTTTTTTTTTTGGCTCTTGTTTTGATGATGAATCTAATTTTATTTCATTAGATCCAATCAGTGTGATTTCTGCTTTACAGGAGTTGATGAGATTTTTTTCTTCATTACCTAACATGTGATCAATTTTCTTTTGTGAGTGTCCCTGACTTTTTGAGAAGAATGTTCTTTAATGTATTCAATGTTCTATTTTATATCTATTAGATCAAACTTGTTAGATTATTCAAATATTCTGTATTCTTAATTTTTGTTTATCTATTTTTTCTGCTGGTTCTGGATAGCTGTGTTAGTTTATATGTTCTATTTTCTTGGCAAATACCTCTTTTTGTTTTTTTTAGTGCATTTGGCTAAAATTCTTTTTTTTGGTCTGATACTAAGAATTACTTAGTGTGTCTTTTCTTATACTCTTATCTTTACTATTTCTGTGTTGTCTTTTTTTTTTTTTGAGAATGTCTTTTCATAAGGAAATTCTTTCTTTTTTTTATTAACATATAATGTATTATTTGTTTCAGGGATACAGGTCTGTGATTCATCAGTCTTACACAATTCACAGTGCTCAGCATAGTACATACCCTCCCCAATGTCCATCACCCAGCCCCCCATCCCTCCCCACCTCCACTCCAGCAACCCTCAGTTTGTTTCCTGAGATTAAGAGTCTCTTATGGTTTGTCTCCCTCTCTGGTTTCCTCTTGTTTAATTTTTCCCTCCCCTCCCCTATGATCCTCTGCCTTGTTTCTCAAATTCCACGTATCATATGATACTTGTCTTTCTCTGATTGACTTATTTCACTTAGCATAATACCCTCTAGTTCCATCCATGTCGTTGTTGCAAATGGCAAGGTTTTGTTTTTTTGATGGCTGCATAATATTGCATTATATATATATATATCACATCTTCTTTATCCATTCATCTGTTGATGGACATCTAGGCTCTTAACATAGTTTGGCTATTGTGGACATTGCTGCTATAAACATTGGGGTGCACGTGCCCCTTCGGATCACTACATTTGTATCTTTGGGGTAAATACCCAGTAGTGCAATTGCTGGGTCATAGGGTAGCTCTATTTTCAACTTTTTGAAGAACCTCCATACTGTTTTCCAGAGTAGCTGCACCAGCTTGTGTTCCTACCAAAAGTGTAGGAGGATTCCCCTTTCTCCACATCCTCGCCACCATCTGTCGTTTCCTGACTTGTTAATTTTAGCCATTTCTGACTGGTGTGAGGTGGTATCTCATTGAGGTGTTGATTTGTATTTCTATGATGCTGAGTGATGTTGAGCACTTTTTCATGTGTCTGTTGGCCATTTGGATATCTTTTTTGCAGAAATGTCTGTTCATGTCTTCTGCCCATTTCTTGATTGGATTCTTTGTTCTTTGGGTGTTGAGTTTGATGAGTTCTTTATAGATTTTGGTTACTAGCCCTTTATCTGATATGTCATTTGCAAACATCTTCTCCCATTCTGTCAGTTGTCTTTTGGTTTTGTTGACTGTTTCCTTTGCTGTGCAAAAGCTTTTTATCTTGATGAAGTCCCAATAGTTCATTTTTGCCCTTGCTTCCCTTGCCTTTGGCAATGTGTCTAGGAAGAAGTTGCTGTGGCTGAGGTTGAAGAGGTTTCTGCCTGTGTTCTCCTCAAGGATTTTGATGGATTCCTGTCTCACGTTGAGGTCTTTCATCCATTTTGAGTCTATTTTTGTGTGTGATGTGAGGCAGTGGTCCAGTTTCATTCTTCTGCATGTGGCTGTCCAATTTTCCCAACACCATTTGTTGAAGAGACTGTCTTTTTTTCCATTGGATACTCTTTCCTGCTTTGTTGAAGATTAGTTGACCATAGAGTTGAGGGTCCATTTCTGGGCTCTCTATTCTGTTCCATTGATCTATGTGTCTGTTTTTGTGCCAGTACCATGCTGTCTTGATGATGACAGCTTTGTAATAGAGCTTGAAGTCTGGAATTGTGATGCCACCAGCTTTGCTTTTCTTTTTCAACATTCCTCATTCGGGGTCTTTTCTGGTTCCATACAAATTTAGGATTATTTGTTCCATTTCTTTGAAAAAAGTTGATCATATTTTGATAGGGGTTGTATTAAATGTATAGATTGCTCTAGGTAGCATAGACATTTTCACAATATTTGTTCTTCCAATCCATGAGCATGGAACCTTTTTCCATTTCTTTGTGTCTTTCTCAATTTCTTTCATGAGTATTCTGTAGTTTTCTGAGTACAGATCCTTTGCCTCTTTGGTTAGATTTGTTCCTAGGTATCTTATGGTTTTGGGTGCAATTATAAATGGGATCAACTCCTTAATTTCTCTTTCTATTGTCTCATTGTTGGTGTATAGGAATGCAAACGATTTCTGTGCATTGAGTTTATATCCTGCCACTTTACTGAATTCCTGTATGAGTTCTAGAAGTTTTGGGGTGGAGTCTTTTGGGTTTTCCACATAAAGTATCATATCATCTGCAAAGAGTGAGAGTTTGACTTCTTCTTTGCCAATTTGGATGCCTTTTATTTCTTTTTGTTGTCTGATTGCTGAGGTGAGGACTTCTCTACTCTGTTGAACAGCAGTGGTGATAGCGGATATCCATGCCGTGTTCCTGACCTTAGGGGGAAGGCTCTCAGTTTTTCCCCATTGAGAATCATATTCGCTGTGGGTTTTTCATAGGTGGCTTTTATGATATTGAGGTATGTCCCCTCTATCCCTATACTCTGAAGAGTTTTGATCAAAAAAGATGCTGTACTTTGTCAAATGCTTTTTCTGCATCTATTGAGAGGATCATATGGTTCTTGTTCTTTTATTGTGTTGTATCACATTGATTGATTTGTGGATGTTGAACCAGCCTTGCAGCCCAGGAATAAATCTGACTTGGTCGTGGTGAATAATCCTTTTAATGTACTGTTGGAGCCTATTGGCTAGTATTATGGTGAGAATTTTTATATCCATGTTCATCAGGGATGTTGGTCTCTAGTTCTCCTTTTTGATGGGGTCGTGGTCTTTGTCTGGTTTTGGGATCTAGGTAATGCTGGCCTCATAAAATGAGTTTGGAAGTTTTTCTTCCATTTCTATTTTTTGAAACAGTTTCAGAAGAATAGGTATTAATTCTTCTTTAAATGTTTGGTAAAATTTCCCTGGGAAGCCATCTGGTCCTGGGCTCTTGTTTGTTGGGAGATTTTTGATTACTGCTTCAATTTCCTTAGTGGTTATGGGTCTGTTCAGGTTTTCTATTTCTTCCTGGTTCAGTTTTGGTAGTTTATACATATCTAGGAATGCATCCATTTCTTCCAGATTATCTAATTTGCTGGCATAGAGTTGCTCATAATATGTTCTTATAATTGTTTGTATTTCTTTGGTGTTGGTTGTGATCTCTCCTCTTTCATTCATGATTTTATTTATTTGGGTCATTTCTCTTTTCTTTTTGATAAGTCTGGCCAGGGGTTTATCAATCTTATTAATTCTTTCAAAGAACCAGCGCCTAGTTTCATTGATCTGTTCTACTGTTCTTTTGGTTTCTTTTTCATTGATTTTTGCTCTGATCTCTATTATTTCTCTTCTGCTGCTGGGTTTA
This sequence comes from Mirounga angustirostris, assembly GCF_029215605.1. Taxonomy (NCBI): domain Eukaryota; kingdom Metazoa; phylum Chordata; class Mammalia; order Carnivora; family Phocidae; genus Mirounga; species Mirounga angustirostris. The sequence goes on along the minus strand of NW_026991724.1, from coordinate 16,138,460 downwards.
GGCTTTATTTGCTGTTCTCTCTCCAGCTCCTTTAGGTGTAGGGTTAGGTTGTGTATTTGAGACCTTTCTTGTTTCTTGAGAAAGGCTTATATTGCTATATACTTTCCTCTTAGGACCTCCTTTGCTGCAACTCAAAGGTTCTGGAATATTGTGTTTTCATGAGTTTTTAAAATTCTTTAATTTCCTAGTTGACCCATTCATTCTTTAGTAGGATGCTCTTTAGCCTCCATGTATTTGCATTATTTCCAACTTTCCTCATACACTACAACTTTTCCAGTATACACTAGATTTAGGGTATATTTTGGTCTGTTAAAAGAAACTGTGTCCCAAAATTTTAAAGAAAGAAAACATATATATATATATATATAAATTTTAAATAAAATGAAGAGATAGAATATGATTGTAATAATGAAAAATTTAAAAAGACTTTAAAGAAGGAATTGATAAGATGTTTGTTGAAAAAGGAAAGAAGAAAAATCCAACTTAAAAAATAGAAAAAGAAAAAATAAAGAAAATTTAAAAAATTAATTTTGAAAGACTAAAGCATCATGGGGAAATAGCCATGAATTCTATGTGCTGTATTCCCGTAGCTCTGGGGTTTTGCCATTCTCATTGATTGGTAAACTTGTCTTGGCAGGATGTTCTTGCTGATCTTCTGGGGGAGGGGCCTATTGCGGTGATTCTCAAATGTCTTTGCCTGAGGCAGAATTGCCCCGCCCTTGCCAGGGGCCAGGATTCACTTCTCCACATGTCCTACCTTACAGAAAGTGGTCTCTTTTCTCTGTGTTGTCTTTTTTTTTTAGATTTGCTTTTTAAATGTAGCATATGGAATTTTTATTGTAATATGAAAGTTTCTATTTTTTTTTAAATTTGTAATTTAATTCCAGTTAGCTAACATACAGTGTTACATCAGGTTCAGGTGTACAATATAATGATTCAACACTTCCATACATCACCCAGTGCTCATTATGGCAAGTGCACTGCTTAATCTCCATCACCTATCTACCCCATCCTCTTATCTTCCTCCCCTCTGGTAACCATATGTTTGTTTTCTATAATTAGGAGTCTGTTCCTTGATTTGTCTTTCTCTCTCTCTTAGATTTTTCCCTTTGCTTGTTTGTTTTGTTTCTTAAATTCCACATATGAGTGTAATCATATGGTCTTTGTCTTTCTGTGACTGACTTATTTTGCTCAGCATTATACTTTCCAGCTCCATCCATGTCATTGCAAATGGCAAGATTTTGTTCTTTCTTATGGCTAATATTCCATTGTACATATATACTATATCTTCTTTATACATTCATCAATCGATGGACACTTGGGCTGCTTCTATATCTTGGCTATTGGAAATTAGGCTGTTATAACCATAGGGGTGCATGTATCCCTTTGAATTAGTGTTCTTGTATTCTTTGGGTAAATACCCTGTAGTGGAATTGCTGATCATGGGTTAGTTCTATCTTTAACTTTTTGAGGAAATTTCATACTGTTTTCCAGGGGGACTGTACCAGTTTGCATTCCTACCAACAGTGCATGAGTCTCCCTCTTCTCTGTATACTTGCTAACACCTGTTGTTTATTGTGTTGTTGATTTTAGCCATTGTGACTGATGTGCAGTGGTATCTCATTATGGTTTTGATTTGCATTTCCCTCATGATAAGTGATGATGAGCATATTTTCCTGTCTTTGTTGGCCATCTGTATGTCTTCTTTGGAGAAATGTTCATGTCTTCTGGCTATTTTTAATTGGATAATTTGTTTTTTGGGTGTTGTGTAAGTTCTTTATATATTTTGGATACTAACCCTTTGTTGGACTTGTCATTTGCAATATTTTCTCCCATTCCATTAATTGCCTTTTTGTTTTGGTTGTTTCCTTCACTGTGCAGAAGCTTTTTATTTTGATATAGTCCCATAGTTTATTTTTGCTTTTGTTTTCCTTGCCTCAGGAGACATATATAGAAACAAGTTTCTACAGCCAATGTCAAAGAAGTTACTGCCTGTGTTCTCTTCAAAATTTCTATTGTTAGTAGATGATTCTTCACCTAATTATACTTACCAACGTGTTTGAACTTACCATATTTATGTTTTCTATTATACTATGCCTTTTTTGTTTGTTTCTTTCCTCCTTTTTGCCTATTTTTGGTTGATTGGATTATTTATTTATTTATTATATTTGAGACAGAGAGATACAGAGAGAGAGAGAGCATGAGCAGGGGGAGAGGCTGAAGCAGGCTCCCTGCTGAGCCAGGATCCCGATTCGGGGCTCGATCCCAGGAACCCGGGATCATGACCTGAGCCAAAGGCAGACGCTTAACCATCTGAGCCAGCCAGGTCCCCTGATTGGATTATTTTATTCTATTTTCCCCACCACTGATGGTTTGTAAATTATACCTCCCATTTATTTTCTTTTATTAGTTACATTTGTAATTTTAATATATATACTGATTGTATGTCTTTCCACCATCAGGTAAACTTCCTCTATCCTGTCCCTAAATGAGGTGAAATCTTGATGTATTTTTACTTCCATCTCTTTCCATCTTCTCTGGCACTTCTCAAATCCTGAGTTCCAAGTTGTTAAAGTTTTTTGTTTAAAATCAATATTTATTTGCATTTAGTTAGTTTTGCTGGTGTCTTTGCTCACCCTTGCTTTATATATCCAGTCTCTCCGTCTCTCTCTCTCTCTCTCTTTTTTTTTTTTGAATACATTCTTGGGAAATTCTTGTTAGAGAAAGTTTGTATATGGTAAACTGGAACCTTATATACCTGAGAATGTCTTTATTTTAAAAAATAATTAGACCTGTAGAATTTTAAGTTCAAATCCTTTTCTCTTAGAACATTAGTGATATTGCTCCATCAGAAATTTGAAATCAATTTGATTCTTATTTTCTTTTAGGCCATATGTCCATGTTTTTTTTATTTTTTCTTCTTTAGAATACTTCAGAAACTTTTCTTTTTATTGGTAATATGTTTACCTGATTCACAAAAAAAAATCGTAAAAAGTTGCAGTCAGAATTCTTGCTTCTATCTCTGTTCCCTCCTGTCTCTTGTCCTTTCTATAGATAACAATATCTGTTAGGTTCCTGGTTATCTTTCTTGTATATCTTTATTCAGAGGAAAGCAAAGGCAAATGTGTATTTATGTTTCCCCTTCCTTGTGATAGAAAAAGTACTGTACTACATAATTTGCCTTGCATCTTGCTTTTTTTCAAGATCTTGCTATATCACTAAGTTGAGATAGTCAACAAACTTTCATTCAATGGTGTGGATGTATCCATAGTTTCTTCAACCAATACCCTGTTAATGGACAGTTGGATCACTTCCATTTTTTTGCTATTACAAATAATGCTATAACGAATCATCTTCTGTCTTTGCCATTTTTTTGGTTTCTGAATATGAATTTTATAAATTTAATTTAATTTAAAATTCCATTATACTTATCATATACTGTTATATTATTTCAGGTGTACAATATAGAAGATATGGTGTACACACTCACACACACACACCACACACACACACACACACAGGAATATTATTCAGCCATAGAAAAGAATATAATCTTGTCATTTGCAACAACATGGATGGAGCTAGAGAGGATAATGCTAAGCAAAATACATATGCCCTTTTATATGTGTACAGATGTATCTGTTATTTTTTTTATTATGTTATGTTAATCACCATACATTACATCACCATGCACCATACATTACATCGTTAGTTTTTGATGTAGTGTTCCATGATTCATTGTTTGCATATAACACCCAGTGCTCCATGAAGAACGTGCCCTCTCTAATACCCATCACCAGGCTAACCCATCCCCCACCCCCCTCCCCTCTAGAACCCTGTTTGTTTTTCATAGTCCATAGTCTCTCATGTCATCTCCCCCTCCGATTTCCCCCCCTTCATTTTTTCCTTCCTGCTATCTTCTTCTTTTTTAAACATATAATGTATTATTTGTTTCAGAGGTACAGGTCTGTGATTCAACAGTCTTACACAATTCACAGCACTCACCATAGCGCATACCCTCCCCAATGTCTATCACCCAGCCACCCCATCCCTCCCACCCCCCACCACTCCAGCAACCTTCAGTTTGTTTCCTGAGATTAAGAATTCCTCATATCAATGAGGTCATATGATACATGTCTTTCTCTGATTGACTTTGTGTACAGATGTATCTGTAAGATAGATTCCCAAAAGTAGGATTGCTGGGTCAAGGGGTAAATGCATCTGCATTTTTGGTAAAGATAGCTGGATTCCTCTCCATGAGGGTTATACCATTTCACTTTCCCATTAACATTGCACCCCTGAGCCTGTTTCAATTCCAGCATTAAGAGTTGTCAAAACTAATTTTTGTCAATGTGATAGGTAATAAATGATATCTTATTGTAGTTTTGATTACCTTATTATGAGCAGGTTGAGACTTTTTTTTTTATAAGCTTAATGGCTATTTGTATTTTGTTGTTGTTATCTGTTTGCTTGTTTGTTTTTACTGAGTACTGTGTGTGTCCTTTGTCCATTTTTATTTTGGGTTGTTCATCATTTCTTCTTGAATTCTAGGTAATTGTTATAATCTTTATAAAAATAATCTTTATAAATTATAAAGGGAGATCAGTTTTTGTAATATAAATTTTAATTTTCCCCCTTCCAGATTAGTCACTGGAGTTTTAATTTTGCTTATAGTGGTTTTTGTTGTTGTTTGGTGGTTTTTCGGGCATGTATAAGGTTTAGATTTTTATTCAGTCAAATTTACCAATCTTATATTGCCTTTGGATTTTGCAGTCTAACTTCTACAGGACTTCCCCACTCCATTTTTAATGTATTTCATTTTTTACCTTTAAAGCTTTAATCCTTTTGGAGTTTTTGTGTACAGTGTAAAGTAGGGAACCAACTTTATCTTTTCCCAGACTGCTACTCAGCCATCCTGACATTTATTAAAATGTCCTTCTTCATCTCAGTAATTTGAAATGTCATCTTTATAATATAATAATATAATATAATATAATAATCTCCTATATACATTTTGGTCTGTTTATGAACACCTGATTTTGTTCACTGGCCTGTCTCTTCAGTCACCAATTATACACTTTTAATTAGTGTGTTTTGATAGCTAGTAGGTCTATTCTCACATAATTTCTCTTTTCCAGAGTTTGCCTGGCTCTTTTTTTTTTTTAAAGATTTTATTTATTTATTTGAGAGAGAGAGAATGAGAGAGAGCACATGAGAGTGGGGAGGGTCAGAGGGAGAAGCAGACTCCCTGCCGAGCAGGGAGCCCGATACGGGACTCGATCCCGGGACTCCAGGATCATGACCTGAGCTGAAGGCAGTCACTTAACCAACTGAGCCACCCAGGCGCCCCTTTCCTGGCTCTTTTAAAATTTATTTATTTTTTATTTTATTTTATTTATTTTTTTTAAAGATTTTTTATTTATTTATTTGACAGAGAGAGACACAGCGAGAGAGGGAACACAAGCAGGGGGGGTGGGAGAGGGAGAAGCAGGCTTCCCGCAGAGCAGGGAGCCCGATGTGGGACTCGATCCCAGGACCTTGGGATCATGACCTGAGCCGAAGGCAGTCGCTCAACCAACTGAGCCACCCAGGCGCCCCTAAAATTTATTTTTCTATATGAATTTAGGGATCTATTTGTCTAGTTCTAGGGGAAAAAAACAAAACCCTGTTGGTATTTTAGTGGATTGCATTAAATTAACTAAGGGAGAATTGACTTTAAGTCTTACTTTTCAAGAATATAGCATCTCTTTTTCATACTACTTTTTATCCCTTGGTTGTAGTTCTCTTTTCCTCCTGTCATTTGGTTTTGTACATTTCTTATTAAGCTTGTTCCTAGCTGTGAATAGGTTCTTCCCTCCATTGTATCTTTTAATTGTTGTTTTATTATATAGTGTATTGATTTCTTTTTAATTAATTCTACATCCTGTCACCTCACTGAATTATCTTATATTTTGTTGTGGTATTTTAGTAGATTAATTGAGTTTACAGATACAAAATCATATCTCAAAATAGAGATAGCTTTGCCTCTTTTCAGTTTTATGCCTCTAATTTCTCTCTCTAGTCTAATTGGTCTAAGATAATGTTAAATATGGTGATGACTCTGAGCTGCTTTGTGCTCAATTTTAGCACGAATACTCCCTGTGTTTCTACATTATATCAGAAGTGTGACCTCTGGGCTGATTTTATGTGATGCACTCATCTACCCAGATCCCCCCATTTGTCCCAGAGGTCACCTGTGGGCAGTTATTATCCATAGGGCAAGCTTCCTGCCTGTCTCTGCTTGAGCACATTCTCTAGCTGTGGGAGGGTGTTCTTAGCCTTTGTGCAGACCAGACTGGGTATCCTGTGGAGCTATTGCTTCCAAAGACCCCTGTAACCAATGAGGTTTGGAAGTCATTGGATAAATACTCAAGCTTCTTCATATCTCTGGGGAACAGCCCAGAGGTGTGTTCCATATAGTCTTTAGAATACTATATTCCAGAAGGTTTAGGAAAAGGAGAGGATAGAGAGGAGAGCTATCATTGTTGCCTAGCGTCTGGCATATGATAGGCATTCTGCATATTCTCTGTGTGGAGAGGCTGATTAGACTTAAAGGAACACAAGGTACTAATCTTACCCAAATGGCCCTGGGTACCCAGGTGTGTTGAGTCTTGGAGGGTCTTCTCTAGAATAGTTGGTCTAAGGACAAATGGAGTGGAACTGCTAGAGCTGCCCTTAAATCAAGGCATCTTCTGTAGCCCATGTATAGGCAGTGCTCATATGGAAGCAGAACTTTCTCTGGAATATTTTAGGATTTGTATCTTTTTAAAAAATGTTATTTATTTGAGAGAGAGAGAGTGCACTCATGAGTTGGGGGCGGGGCAGAGGGAGAAGCAAACTCCCTGCTGAGCAGGGAGCCCTATGTGGGGCTCGATTCCAGAACCCCAAGATCACGACCTGAGCTGAAGGCAGATGCAAAACTGACTGAGCCACCCAGGCACCCCTAGGATTTGTATCTTAACTTTGACATTATGAAAACTTGCCAGAATTGTGTGTGTGTGTGTGTGTGTGTTGTCTCCCCCACCCATCCCACTCTTAACGTTTTTCTTTTTTTTTTTAAGATTTTATTTATTTATTTGACAGAGAGAGTCACAGCGAGAGAGGGAACACAAGCAGGGGGAGTGGCAGAGGGAGAAGCAGGCTCCCCGCCGAGCAGGGAGCCCGACTTGGGGCTTGATCATGACCTGAGCAGAAGGCAGACGCTTAACGACTGAGCCACCCAGGCGCCCCTCTTTTCCGTTTTTCTTTCACTGCTGTTAGACTAGAGTTTCCAGATCTTTCTTTCAAATCTTCTTATTTCTTTCTTAATCTCTGAAGTTTTTATGCTGTGGTATGCTGTGTTTGGCTGTATTTTCCAATTGACTGTTTTAATTTTTAGCTTTATCCATTTTGACTTTAGATCACATAATGAGGATTTAATTTCAGTGGTTTTTTTTAACAGACTTTATTTTTGTAAGAGCAGTTTTTGGCTCACAGTAAAATTGAGGGAAAGGTACAGAAATTTCCCATATATCTCTGCCCCCAACATGTGCATAGCCTTTGCCAATATCAACATCTCCCACCAGAGAGGTACATATGTTACAAATGATGAACCTACAGTGACACATCCTACTCACTCAAAGTCCATAGTTTACCTTGAGTTTCACTCTTTGTATTATACATTTTATGGATTTGGACAAATGTATAATGACATATATCCATCATTATATTATTATAGTAATATGTATTATATAACATAATTTTATATAGTAAATTATATATATTAATTATAAATATATAATTATATTAATATATATATAATATGGAATATATTACAGTATAGTAATATGGTATCCAAAGTATTTTCACTGCCCTAAAACCTCCTGTACTCCTCTTCCCCTTACCTTCCAACCCTGACAACCACTGATTTTTTCACAGTCTCCATAGTTTTGCCTTTTCCAGAATGTCATATAAGTAGAATCATAGGGAAGGAAGGCAATCATTTCAGATGGCCTTCCTTCAGTTAGTATTATGCATTTCAATTTCTTTGATGTCTTATCATAGCTTTTTAGCTCATTTCTTTTTAGTGCTAAATAATATTGCATTGTTTGGATGTACCATAATTTATTTATCCATTTACCTACTGAAGGACATCATGGTTGCTTCCAAATTTTGGCAATTGTGCATAAAGGTGTTATAAACATCTGTGTACAGATGATTTTTATGTGGGTGTGTTTTCACCTCCTTTGGGTAAATACCAATGAGTGAGATTGCTGGGTTGTATGATAAGAGTATGTTTAGTTTTATAAGAATTTGCCAAATTGTCTTCCAAAGTGGCTATACCAATTTGTGTTCTTACCAGCAATAAATAAGAGTTCTTGTTGTTCTACATCCTCACCAGCATTTACTGTTGTCAGTGTTCTAGATTTTGGCCATTCCAACAGGTGTGTAGTGGTATTTCATTATTGTTTTAATTTACATTGGCATGGAATATGATGCAAAGATCTTTTCATATGCTTAATGCCATGTGTATATCTTTTTTTGGTGAGGTATCAAGGTCACTCATTTTTAATTGGATTGTTTTCCTGTTTTTGACTTTTAAGTTCTTCATTTATTTTGGATAATAGTCCTTTTTCAGATGTGTCCTTTTTTGAGATTTATTTATTTATTTTAGAGAGGACATGAGTGGGAGGGGCAGAGGGAGAGTTGGAGAGAGAGAGGGAAGAGCAGACTCCTGCTGAGCACGGAGCCCAATGTGGGGCTCAGTCGCATGACCCTGAGTTCATGACTTGAGCCATAATCAAGAGTCGGATGCTCAACCAACTGAGGTACCCAGGCACCCCTAGATGTGTCTTTTGTGAACTTTATTTTCCTAGTCTGTGGCTTATCTTCTCATTTTATTGATATATCTTTCTCAGAGCATGAGTTTTAAATTTTAATAATGTTTAGCTTATCCATTTTTTCTTTCATGGATTGTGCTTTTCATGTTGTATCTAAAAAGTTACTGCCATTCCCTAGGTTATCTAGATTTTCTCCTAGGTCATCTTCTAGGAGTTTTATAGTTTTGCATTGTACATTTAGGTCTGTGATCTATTTTGAGTTAATTGTTGTGAAAGATGTAAGGTCTGTGTCTAGGTTGATGTTTTTGCATGTAGATGTTCATTTGTTTCAGTACCATTTGTTGAAGAGACTATGTTTTCTCCATGATAATGCCTTTCCTGTTTTGCCAAAGATCAATTGACTGTATAAATGTAGATCTATTTCAAGGCTCTCTATTCTGTTCCATTGATCTGTTTGTCTCAGTGACAAATTTTTGTTTATTTTCTAATTTGTTTTTATTCATAGTTTCCTGCTCTTATTTTATGAGTGCAGTGTTCTGTCATATGTGTGTATGTATTTAATATTAAAGACTGATTTCTTCTGTTAATGTTTTCAAGTGTCATCCATGTTGTAGTATGTATCAAAACTTCATTCCTTTTTATTGCTGAATAGTATTCCATTGTATGGATATACCACATTTTGTTTATCCATTCATCAGTTGGACACTTGCCTATTATGAATAATATTGCTGTGAACATTTATAAGTTTTTGTGTTGACACATGTTTTCAATTTTCAGGGGTATGTACCTAGGAATGAAATTTCTGGGTTGTATGGTAACTCTAGGTTTAACATTTTGAGCAACTGTGAAAAAGGTTTATAGAGTGGCCACACAAGTTTACTATGTCACAGGAATATATGAAGATTTCAACTTCTTCATGTGTCAAATCTTCCTCTGTTTTGTGGTGTTGATTTTCCTAAAATGTTTCATGATTCTTTGTTTATGTTCCTTATATTGGACATTCTCTGGTTGTTGTTGTTACACAGTTAAGTTTTGGATATATTATAATTCAGCAACAGATAACTACAATACATATATACTTTTAAACTACAATTACCTAGAATGCTTAGAAAATGGACGTGGATCTTCCTAATTAACTCTGTGAATTGTGCAAGACTGTTGAATCACAGATCTGTACCTCTGAAACAAATAATACAATATATGTTAAAAAAAAAAGAAGAAGATAGCAGGAGGGGAAGAATGAAGGGGGGGAAATTGGAAGGGGAGACAAACCATGAGAGACGATGGACTCTGAAAAACAAACTGAGGGTTCTAGAGGGGAGGGGGGTGGGAGGATGGGTTAGCCTGGTGATGGGTATTAAAGAGGGCACGTTCTGCATGGAGCAGTGGGTGTTATACACAATGAATCATGGAACACTACATCAAAAACTAATGATGTAATATATGGTGATTAATATAACAATAAAAAATTTAAAAAAATAATCGGTGACAGGCTCTTTGAATCTTCCTAATATCAGTAAGAAAAGTTTTTTTTTTTCTCTTAATTGACAAAAAACCCAAAAAACAAAAACCCCAAAACAAAACCCAAACCCATTTTGCTTAATTTCTTATGGTGAAAATTCTTTAAAAAACATTTACAAAAATATATGAGTTTCTGTTTTTGCTTTGGAAAGTGTGTTTGTAACATAAAATAACATTGGATTCTTGGGGATTTCAGACATCTTAATATCAGATCCATGAGTATAGGTGGTTCTGTTTGGAGATTATTATTATTTTAGAAGTTACCTTGCTAAATGGACTATGTGATCTCCCAGCAGTTCCTTGAGCATGTTGAATCCTTTCCATGTTGGAGCATCTTCCATGCTGATCTCTTTGCCTCAGATGCTCCTGGCCACTTTACATGTTTTGATTCCAGGCTGCCTCATTTGATGAAGAACCAAATTCAGTGCTGAGAGTATGGAAGGAAGTTTTAGGCATCAGGGAGAGGTGCTGTTGAGAACCAGTCATAATGTTTGGACCTCAAACAGGCACTCTGGAGACAGGGTAGTGCTCTCAGTGTGGAACATGGTTGTGCAAAGGCAGAAGGATGGTCCAACTACCTGAACAAACTCAGGATTACTTAGGGGTGAAGGCTGTAGACTTCTGGAGTTTTACCTGGGTCTGAGAATGATACCTGGCCCCAGGGGACTCAAGATTAGGGAAGCAAAATGAATTACAAATATGAGTGACTGTGGAGCTGGATCTAAGCTGTGAATCCTTAATGGGCCATAGCTGATATATTGGATTTGTGTTCCATGTGCATAAGATGGAGGTGATGCCCTTCTGGGCCTGCAAGGATAACAATGGCCACCAGAAAATAGAGAGATAGTGTAAATTTGTTCTTCCTTCAACAGTATTTAGACTGTTACTTAACAATGATATTAAAATCCTCCAATAATTGAGAATTCACTTTGTGAGATTAATGGTACCTCCTCTGAGTTTACATTGTCCTTGAAAATGTGTTCTTTAGTTAATTTATAGATAGTAGCTTTTAATGTACTTTATTTTTTAAAAATATTTTTATTAATCTCTACACCAAATGTAGGGCTCAAACTTGCAACCCTGACATCAAGAGTCACATGCTCCACTGACTGAGACAGCCAGGCGCCCTTTAATGTACTTTAAATAATAGAATTTGAGGATGTGTCTAGGTGGTGAGACTGGAATAAACCTTTTCTTGGTATTTCAAAGTTTGATCAAATGGTTACTAAAAAGTTGCAATAGATAATAGTCAAAGAATGATGTGGTTTCTAAAGTACATGGGGACCACTGCTTTTAATTAATTTAAAAATATTAATTTAAAAATTTTAGTAGGTGATACATAAGGTAGTGTTTTAAAATATTTCCTAAAACTAAGTTGATTGACAAACTAATAAAATCTGGGCTTTGTTGAACTGTTTGGGCCCATTGAATTTGACAGTCATGCTATTTCAAACTTGGCTGTTCCCACAAATCACCTTTAATGATCCTTCTTGGTAACAGCTCTCCCTTGGCTATCCTCTTGGGCATCCTAATAACCTCATTTATATCTATTTTGAACCATCTTTCTCCAGTGGTCATTACTTCCAATTTTACCTCATAGCACAAATCTCAGGATTTCATCATTTCAATCTTGTCCCACAGCTTTTCCACTTTACTTTATGTAAGGTGGTACCAAGATGTGTCCTGGAAAATTGGTGTGCAAGTAAACAATTTCCTGCTCAGGAGTCCTACGTGTATTCCTATTCTACTACTACAGAAGTAGACACAGTAGCTCACCTTTGTTTCATGGAAGCTTGATTATATATATCTTTATGCTGACTACATTTCCTACTATGAGGTTTTCTGCGTGAATCTGTATGTTACTTTTATCTCCCAGATTATGCACTTCCTTTTAGGTCAGTAAACTCTGATCTTGTGGTAAGTTAATGTCACAAAACTTCAAATATTACTCTGTAAAAATAGTATATCTTAAATGGTGGCATTTCCTTCTGGTTACTACAGGAATATACAAGTGCAGTACATTAAAAAAATTTACATTATTTATACACCATGATAATGGTTGAACAAAATGGATTCCTCTGTTATGTAGATTGTTATTTTCTTTTCTGTCATGTTTTGTTCCAGTGGTTGTCTTTTAATGTCTCATTAGAGATATTCCACAACACATGCCTCTACTGGGCTAACCTCTTAGAATCTGAATACTTTGGGTCTGTAATACAGGAAAAATGAGAATTATGCCTTTCATTGTCACTGGTGGCTACCAGTATTTGAACTAAGAGATCACAAAGTGCTTTGTGATTTTTGGAGAATGGGTCCTTCCTAATAAATGCATGGTGTCATTGTTGTCATCTCTTGACCTATTTAATATTAATCAAATTATATCTACTGCTTTTCTCACCTGTTCTCTAAGTTATCTCCTGAAACATTTCCCTGGATAGGCAAGAATGTGATTTCTTGGTAGAAGGAAGCATTTCTCATTGATGGGTAGCAACTGCTATACAACTTATGAAGGAGGAAATTTCCAGGTGCAGAGGGTTGCAAGAATGGGGGTGGACTGTTTCTGCCAATATAATAGAATCACAGAATCACAGAATGTTAGAGGTAAGAATTTTTGAGATCATCTAGTCCCATATGTCATTTCATACAGGAAGAGAATGAATTGTTTAGAAGTGATGTGATTCATGCAGAGTATTTTTTGATCATTCTAAGTGGCACATGGCAAAATGAAGGAAAGTGTGGCCTTTGGAGGCAGACAGGCTAGTGTATAGTTGCCATTCTTCTGCTAAGAGTGCAGTCTTGAGCCAGTTCCTTAACATCCGAATGCTTTTGACATTCAGTTGTTTTGTGGGGCATTAATAGTGATATTGTAGGTAAAGCACCTATTAGAGTGCCTGGCACATAGAGTGTGCTCAGGAAATACTAATTGGCTTCTCCCATGCTAGGAAATATCTGATTGATTGTAGTTGAAATATGCCATCTCTATCTTGAAGTGCCCTTGTAAGCCTTCACTTTATAAAATCATCCACAGTGTCACTGATGAGTGCCAATAATCCATTCATATTTGTTGATTTGATTTCTTTGAACCCAACCCTTCAATGTGAAGCAGGGGAACAGATCTCAGTTCATGTTTACTTGATAGTATTAGGTGCTTTGTGTATTAAATTCATCTGTCTCTGTGAACATTTCACATTCCAACATGGAAGTCAACAGAAATATAAACACAGATAATATAGCTACATATAACACAAAGTGGTTTCAGAGCTTGACCTGGTCCTTACTTACATTTCTAACTCCCATCTATCCTGTCACCCTCATTATCAGATTCTTGTCTCACTAGCTTTTAGGATGTTCCTCCAAAATTAAGTTTCTGCTCCACAACCTTGACACTGGATGTTCCCTCTGCCTGAAACATTCTTTCCCCATCCTGCTTGGCTCTTTGTTGTCACTCAGATATTTTAAGAGTTCTTTGCTGATCAGCTATCTGAGATGACCTCTAGTCCTTTGTATCACATTAACCTGTTAAGTTTTCAGTAGAACACTGTTTGCTTATTTATTGATGTTGTCTGTTTTCTCCCATTGGATTATTAACTACATAGTGAGTACATAGTTAACTCTGTGATATGAATAACTACATAGTAATTATGTTCCTCTTGTTCCTCACTTCATAATTAGTGCCTAAGGCAAGTGCCCATCACACAGGCAGATGCTCAATAAGTATTTGTTGGATTAACAAAGAGTGAATTTGAACCACCCATATAGGCAGCATTGTGCATTATCAAAGAGATCTGGGCCAGTATTCTAAGCTACTTTTACTCCAGACTATGTGGTCTTTGGAGAGAATTCCACCTTTTGAATCTTGATTGCTTTTCTGATAAAATAAGGAGGGTTAACCTAGATTGCATAAGGTTTCTTTCAGTTCTTCCATTTTGTGATTCTGTGTCTGTTTTCTTCCATGCTGGACAATTAACACACTACCCTCAAATATGGCACCATATTTTAAGCTGAAATAATTTGGGAAATAGCAGTGAAGGAAGGAACTTGTGACCTTTCCCTTCTTCCCTGAAGCAGGTCCTAAGGCTGTCATGTGAGAGCTACCCTTCTCACCCACACCCACTCAAGGAGAGAATTTGTTTTCTTGGATGGTTCATTTTTTAGAATCTGCCCATATTTCTTGGTTCAAGACCCCTTCCTCCATCTGCAAAGCCATTAATGTCCAGTTAAGTCCTTCTTATATCACTTTGGTACTCACTCTTTGGCCTTCTTCTTGCATATTTGAAGACTCCAGTGATTACATTGGGGGCTACCCAATATAATCTCCCTCTTTTAAGCTCAGCTGATTATTAGCCTTAATTCCATCTGTAACCTTAATTCCCTTTTGCCGGGTAATGTAACATATTCAGAGTTTCTGGGAACTAGGACACAGATATCTTTGGATGGCCGTCATCTGCCTGCCATACACTACTTATGAGAAAAAGAGCAACCCCTAAGGAAAGCCAAATTCCAAAGCGTGTGCTGAAATGAAAGCAATGTATGTATTAATATGGGAGGATAGCCACATTCTTGATTTGTTTAAGAGAAAAGGTGATTGCATCTACTCTTTTTGGTTTATTGAACAGCTACCATGTAGAGTTAAGTAATGTTCCAGTAGCTTGCTAGAAATACCAACAGCTAGGTATTTGCATCCTAGATTTCAGAAAACCCGTCTTGATCCGGAAACTCTTTCTTTAGTCCGTAAGCACCATCTTTTATGCATTGAGTCAGTGGAAAGTTGACAGTCCCATTTACATAGATCTATTGCCCATAGAAAATGTTCACAAATGTAGTTTTGTTGGAAAATCCTTTGCCCTGCAACTCTTGCTTCAAATGATTTATGCAAAAATCTACAACTATGACCAACGACACAATAGAAACCGATAATATTCCCCTGTGGGATATCAAATATAAATTTCTGCTCTGCCTACCTGGTAGCCAGATATACAGAGGAAGGAAAAGTTAACTTCTGGCCCTGATTCATCACTTTTATTGAAGTTAAATTCTTTTGTTTTAATGCACACTTGATTGAGCAAGCATTTACTGAGGCGGTTATGGTTTGTGGGAGAAAGAGACAGTTGAAGAAAGAACAAATGAATATAATGTAAATCAAATACTTAGTCCTTTTAAAGTAACTACGAAGATTTAAATGTGTGTTCTTAATGGTAATTTTTGCAAAACTCCAATAGGAGGCTTTGACAGTGATTGTTTTGGTGGGGAGATGGGTTTTCTTTTCACATGCTAATCACCTGCTCCTGGTGATATTTCTCTCCTTGACTGCAGTCATGGAATTGAATAATTTATGGAATGAATTTTGTTGTAAATTTATTGTGTCACAAGCAGGTTGTAATTTCACTAACAGTTCACTTAAGTTATTAAGTTAAAAAAAATGTGGTTGATAGGATACTGCATTTGGAGGGTTTTTTTCCTCCCTGCAAGTTCACATCTTACATATTTTCAAAACAGAGCACTTGCCTAATTTTTATTCAGAATCTAATATGCGAGAAGGAGGCACACATTAACATAAGTGGAATTGCATTTGCACACTATTGTTGAATTTTAGAAGTCGTAAACAAATTATTGAAGATTTTATGGAGACAGAAATAGCATTAAACCCCTAGTGCTATGGAGCTCCTGCCATTGTTTTCTGAATAACTGTCCCCTGCTTGCTGATGACGAATGAAATGTAAAGGTGAAGATGCTCTTGGGAAGGGAAAAAGCTACATTAATTCCTTTAAATTTTGCTTCAGTTCCAAGGTTAAGATAATGGCAAATTGTCACTCCCCCAAATTTTATCCAATCCAGATGGAATACAATGGAGAATAGAAAAAAAATCTTTAAAAATCACTCACGGGGGTTTCCGATTGGACTTCATCTACATTCAAGACGTTCTCAGGGCTTCTCTTCTAATGGTCGTTCTGCTGTGATAAGAGGAAACATTTGGCTACTGCAGAAACCTCTGCTTAGTTTCTGCCCCCAGTGCTTCAGCATTCAGCAAACACACATTTAAAGTCTCCTGTTATTTACATTGAAATTTTTCTATTGACCCTGCCAGTGTGAATGAATTTCAAACAAGTCATTTCTTTCTCTGCATAGATGATTTCCCTAGGTTCCTGGTGGGGGTTACTTTTAATTCCTCTAGGGCTACTCTCTATTCCTGTTAGCACCCCGAGGATTTGCTTTCTGTTTTCCACCGTGTTGCCCACGTGTGGCCCTTCCTTTCTTTGCACCCTACCCTGGGTATTCCAACTCTTGTGAGGGGGATGTTGGATAATAGCTACTATTCTTGAACAGGAATACTTTATAGGCCTTCAGAATAGACATTTTCACCATCTGTTACATAGAATCTGGAAATGTGCTGGGCAAATAGATTATAATTAACTAAAAAATGGGTAAGACTGTGTATCTTAATGCATTTAGAGTTGAGGAGATAGCCTCTCAAATTTTCATGAAAAGAAATGGAGATTGTACTTTTTTTTAATTAATAGGATTTTTTGGGGAGCAGTTTTGGGTTTACAAAAAAATCTAGGGAAAGCATAGAGAGCTCTCATACTCCTTCCTCCCCTGCCCAGTTTCGCCTGTTAACATCTTGCCTTAGTGTGTACATTTATTACAATTGATGAACCAATTGTTGATACATCATTATTAACTAACATTCATCATTTACATTAGGGTTTACTCTTGGTGTTGTGTGTTCTATGGATTTTGACAAATGTAAAATGACATGTATCCACTATTATGGTATCATATTGAACAGTTTCACTGCTCTGTGCTTCATCTATTCATCCCTACCCCCAAACCCTTGGCAATCACTGTTCTTTTTATTGTGAAGGGGTTCAGGACAAGTCTCTCCAAAATATGCCACTTTGGCTTGTGGGATATTTTGAGCTGAAGATAATCAAGACCCTGTGGGCTCAAGAGAAACTTTTGTCTCTCTTAACTACCTAGAAGAATCTAAATTGGGGGTCTTTCCCAGAATAAGAGTTATTACCAGAGATAAATTTTATCTGAGTGACACATCTGTATGGCAGGATAAACATCTAACTACCAAACATCTGCTCTTTTTATTGCCCTGTGATTTACCCTCCTCCCCTTTGAGGCCCCAGACCCCTATTCCATTCCTTAGCTCAGGAAGGCATATATACCTCATTTTACCTTTCTATCTTTGAATTTCTCCTGTATGTGAGATTCCTATATGTACTGAATGAAATTTAATTTTCTCTTGTTAACCTTTCTCATGTCAATTTATTTCTTAGACCAGCTGGAAAAACTTTTGAAGTGCAGAGAAAAATTTTTCCTTCCCAACAACTGTTTCCATAGTTTTGCCTTTTCCAGAATGTCATACAGTTAGAGTTATACAGTAGGTAGCCTTTTCAGATTGGCTTAACAATATGCCTTTAAGATTCATCTATGTCTTTTGTGGCTTGATAGTTCATTTCTTTTTAATTGGTGAATAATCAGCTTACCTTTAATTGGTTAGCATTGAGTTAGGAACTTGGATTTTCCGATATGGGAGAAAAGGAAAAAGAGACTTACCTTTTGCTCCTCGGTCCAGCCTGGCATTATTTTTTTTCCTACCACTGATACCTGGTAGATTTAAATCACGAGCATGATTTATGGATACCAGATAATGAGACTAATTTAACAATCCACATGGGAAAATGAGACTTATTAATTTGATTACATTTCATATAGTCATACTAGCATTTTCCCTTGGTTAATTAAAAAGGCATACAATGTCTAGTCTCTTGCTCACTAAGAAAAAGAGACTTGTTTTTAATGCTGCAGGTATACATTCGATGTGAAACCAGTTTAGGGAAGTTATCATTCTGTGTGTTTATACTTGTCTCATATCAGGCATAGTCAATCCACAAATTTTTTTCAACACATACTGGATATTAGGTACCAGTTTGTATACTGGGAAAAGACTCGTCAATAAGATTGGTGAATAAGCTTACAATATTCTTATTGTAAAGAATAGAGAGGCAATAAACAAATAATGAACAATTTAGGTCCTAAAAAGTTCTATGAAGAAGACAGTTTAATGTGGTAGAGTATGTATGTGTATGTAGTCTGAGTATACATGGGTGTGTGTAGATAGTGTGTGCATGTATAGTGCATATGTTCAGTGCATGCACAAATTTATAGTGTGTGTGTGTGCGTGTGTCAGGAGGCAGGTTGCAACTGCTTTTGCTAGAGTATTTAGGGAAGGCCTCTCTAAGGAGGTGGCAACTAATTTTTTTTTTTTAAGATTTTATTTATTTATTTGGCAGAGACACAACGAGAGAGGGAACACAAGCAGGGGGAGTGGGAGAGGGAAAAGGAGGCCTCCCACCGAGCAGGGAGCCCGATGCGGGGCTCGATCCCAGGCCCCTGGAATCATGACCTGAGCCGAGGGCAGACGTCTAACAACTGAGCCACCCAGGTGCCCGGGTGGCGATTAATTTGATGAGTACAGGCAACCATGTGAAGATCTGGGGAAGGGCATTCTAAGTAGAGGGAACAGTAGGAGAAACAACCCTGACTGGGAGCTGTCTTTATCCCGCGAACTGAAAGGAGGCTGATGGGATTGGAGCAGAGCAAGTGATGGGGAAATGGAGATGGAGGAAAGGAAGGTAAAGGCCAGATCTTAACTGCCCTTGTAGGCCAGGAGTATTTGTTTTAAATGTATTGGAAACAATTAACCTCACCCAAATAGAGGACTGGCTTTTGTCCTTGGCTCCTGGGAGCCCTGCCTGATAAGACAGTCTTTGCCTACCTTGAAGTCCTGAGCCACACTGGATAGTTTGACAGTGTGATTTATGGTGGTTGTTTTGGACCATATAGTAGCATCTCAACTTCCAGAGAGACTAGAGACTAAAGATCAGCCATGTGGACAGCCAACCATATATAGGTGACTGAATCCTAATAAAAATTCTGAATACCAATGGTTGATTGAGCTTCCCTGGTTGGCAGTAACACCATGAGTATTGTCACACATCTTGGGAGGGAAGAGTTAGTGCTATACATGACTCTGCTGGAAATGACAACTGGAAGCTTTGTGTGGAGCTGTCCTGGACTCTGGCCCATTCTCTTCTTCCCTTGGCTGATTTCTGTCTATATCCTTTCTTTGTAATAAACCAGAACTATGAGTATAACAGCTTTTAGTGAGTTCTGTGAGGTTTTCTAGCAAGTTATCCAACCTGAGGGTGGTCTTAGGGACTCCCAAACTTGTAATTTGCGACACAAGTGAGGGCAGTCATGGGGACCCCTGAACTTTGTAGTTGGTGTCAGAAGTGAGAGTGATCTTAGAGTCTCAAGTCTGCAGAAGCCATTGGAGTTTAAGCAAGGGAGGAACAATGTTTGATTTCTACTTTAGGAGGATGGCTTTGACTGCTCTGTTTTGTGTTAGAGTAGTCTGTAAAGAGGTGGTAGAGACTTAACCAGGATGACATCAGTGGAGAAGTTGTTAGATAAGGCACATGTTTTGTTAATAAAGGTGGCAGTACTTACTGATGAGTTGAGTATCATATTTGCTATCACAGACAGGTGTCTATGGCTGGCAGATAAATGCCACTATTAAATACCAACAGGTTTTAGGTTTTATCACAGGAAGACTTTCTGAGAAATCTGGAAGACTGTTTCTGAGACCTTTGAGCTCATTCTGTCCATAGGACTACATCTTAAAACATGTTTAATACCATATTGTTAGTATTTTTCTGGTAACAGTTCTCTTTGTGTGTAATTTAAATTTTCTTTGTGTGTGTAGTTTAGGAAAATTGGAGACTACTTGGATTTTATGTATTTGGTGTCCATTTGGAAGCTGGTACTTTCTTTAAGGTTGTTGTGCTATTGTGTCATGCCTCATGTCCTAAGGCATTTAAGTATTCATGAATCTTATTTTCTTCTACATAGGATATAAAATGAGTGTTAACTTTGAAGAAATGTATACAATTTCCAGCACTGGGTTTAGCATATAAAAGGTACTAGATAAGTATTGACTGAATGAAGGAAGGAGTAAAAGAATGGCATTTGAGCCTTGACCTTCATCCTAATAACAAGCATAGGAGGAACTCACAGGTCTTCAAGTGTTAAGGTTTGGGGCTAACAGGTGTCCTCACTACTATAATCTATTTTGTGGGTAACAGTCTGAAGTTTGGCTCAGTGGAAAAGGATATTATGTGAATAATATTTCTATTATTTAAAAATCCATTTCCTTTTTTTAGATGAAAGCATTATTTTGTTTACTCACTATATCTTCATTGAATCCCTGCTGGCTACCAAGCATTAGGCTGGCCCTGGGGATTACAAAAGCAAAGAAGACCTCATCCTTACCCTCAATGATTTCATGATTTCATGTTCTCAGTGAGCAACAGTTCCTTAGGGGATAAGGGATGGAGAGAAAAGGAATAGTTTTATGTAGGACAAGACATTTCCTACTTGAGTTCCAGACAGCATGCTCTGGGGACAAAATAGAAAGCAGGAGGCAAGAATGTTGGAGTTACCTTTTATCTCTTCTGTGACTCATTTCTACATTGGGTAGATAAGCAGGATCAAACATTCAAGTCTATCAGTTCTTTTCCTACTAGAAATATAAATTTCATACCACTTCTGAGCAGGTAAAAACTCTTTCTGAACATCCTCTTTGAATCTCTGTTCTGCTCCATCTTCCTCTGGGCCTTGAGAAATTGATGACTCCTTCCTGAAATTCTATAGGAGTTTCAACTAGGAATAAAATAATAAATTGTTCTCAAATGGTTTTTAATCTGTAGATAAATAAAGCAAATTCTTAAATAAATGATGAAGAGAATAATGCCAGTTAAATACGAAGTCTTCTAAGGGGAGAGAGGGTTCTCAGTGTGGGGCATATCTGCTGGGAGTGGAGGTGGGGAGCTAGGAAGTGGTGGGGGAAGGATTAGGAAATGTGGTGTGCTATATACAGCTTGTATTGTTTCTCTGTAGCCTATTATGTTTTCAGGAATTTTGCCTGCTGGTTGATGTCAACTTAATAGCTTCAAATCAGCCCTGATGTCAACTTAATAGCTTCAAATCAGCCCTGGTGAGAGTATTGACACAGAAATTGGTAAAGGCTACAACTCAGGGCTTTGTCCATTCCATGCTGATTGTTAAACACTTACCATCACCCCAGTGGATGTTGGAAAACCTTGGCTCTGAGATGAACCTGGGATGGAAAAGGGAAAACTCTCTAGGTAGAGCACCTAGTTCATATCTAGGCAGGAAGGCAAGAAAGGACGTGGTGTGTGTGTGTGTGTGTGTGTGTGTGTGTGTGTAACAGTGCAAAGGTCAGCATGATTAAAGTGTAGGAAAATACAGGGGAGGATTAGGAATGAGGCCGGAAGGTAGGCTAGGGTTTTATAGCACAAGAGTGAGACAAGCAGAGATGATGTTGTACAGTTTGTTTTGGATTTATTTTTATTTATTTTAGAAAGAGATAGAGAGTGTGCAAGTGGGCCAGGAAGGGGAAGAGGGAGAAGGAGAGAGAGAATCTGAAGCAGACTCCCTGCTGAGCATGGAGCCTGATGAGGGGCTTGATCTCATGACCCTGAGATCATGACCTGAGCTGAAACCAAGAGTCAGACGCTCAACCAACTGAGCCACCCAGGTGCCCCAACAGTTTGTTTAATCTGTCATCCAAGATCAAGGTCAGAGAGTCCTCTGAAACTTCTTGTCTAAGGTCTTCCATGTGCAGTCACTTTCTAAATCTTAGAGCTCCTACTTTCACAATTTCTATTCATTCCATCCCCTCATTTCCATTGCAGGTGGGAAGCCTGGGAGCTGACCTTGGGTGTAGGAAAGAGGTTTCTGTCTTTAGAAGGCCTTTCCACATCAAAATTCTATCTTTGGCATGTCATTTGAGGTGTGAGGTAAGAGATCTAATTTATTACTCTGTCTCCCAAGATGGTCAGCAAGTTATTCTAATTTATTGACTAGTTTGTCCTTTCCTTACTGATTTTAAAGACTGGGACACAAACGGATAATAATGTTAAGATCCAGACTTAGATCTTCAGACTCTGTGGTGCTTCTCCCAGTGAGTTCTAAGTATACTAGCATCCCTAAGGTTATCTAAAACCCTTTTCTTTACTGCAGAGTTTTCTAACATGTCATATCAATTGGCTTGTTTTAATTGGGTTCCCCTAGAAGCGGACTCTGTGACAGAGTAGTAGGGCACTGGGGAACTGAATGAAACAAAGAAGGGAGGGTAGTTAACAAACATTCTTTTATGATGCAAGTTACCATTGTGAGTAATTAGTTTTGGTCTTAATCTGTGTAATAAAAATGTTAACAGCCAACACATAGTGCTTATTATGTTCTAGGTACTGTTCTAAATCCTTTACAAATCTTGATGCATTTCTTCTTTAAAAAATCTTTTTTATTGTGGTTGATATACAATGTTAGATTAGTTTCTGGGGTACAACATAATGATTCAACAACTCTGTATGTTATGCTATGCTAACCACAGGTGTAGCTACCATGTCTCACTATACAGTGCTGTTACAGTACCCTTGACTATATTCCCTATGCTCTACCTTTCATTCCTTGAGTTATTCATTCTATAACTGGAAGCCTGTATCTCCCACTCCCCTTCACCCATTTTGCCCTCAAACCTCTTCCCCTCTGGCAACCATCAATTTGTTCTCTGTATTTATGGTTCTGTTTCTGCTTTTTTTGCTTGTTCATTTGTTTTAAATGCCACATATAAGTGAAATCATGTGGTATTTTCTTTCTCTGACTTACTTCACTTAGCATAATACCCTTTTAGATCCACCCATGTTATCGCAAATGGTAAGATCTCATTTTTAAATGACTAATATTACATCTTCTTTATCCACTTATCTATTAGTGGATACTTGGGTTGCTTCCATATTTTGACTATTAGAAATAATGCTACAATAAACATGGGGGTGCATATATTTTTTTGAATTAGTGTTTTCATTTTTTTTAGGTAAAGGGCCAGTAGTGAATGACTGGATCATATGGTAGTTCCATTTTTAATTGTTTGAGGAATTTCCATACAGTTTTCCACAGTGGCTGCACCAATTTACATTCCCACCAATAGTGCACTTAGGTTCTTCTTTGTACACATCCCCGCCAACACTTGTTATTTCTTGTCTTTTAGGTTCTAGCCATTCTGAGAGGCATAAGGTGATATTTCATTGTGGTCTTGATTTGCATTTCCCTGGTGGTTAGTGATACTGAACATCTTTTCATGCATCTGTTGGCCGTCTATATATATTCCTGGAAAAAATGTCTATTCACGTCCTCTGCCCATTTTTTAATCAACTTATTTGGGTTTTTTCCTTTGCTTTTTGTTTTGATATTGAATTGTATAATTTCTTTATGTATTTTGGATATTAACCCCTTATCAAATATATCATTTGTGGATATCTTCTCCCATTTGGTAGGTTACCTTTTTGTTTTGTTGGTGATTACTTTTGCTGTGCAAAAGCTTTTTATTTTTGTGTAGTTACAATAATTTATTTTTGATTTTGTTTTCCTTGCCTGAGGAAACATATCTAGAAAAATGTTGCAAAGGCTGATGTCAAAGAGTTTATTGCATATGTTATCTTCTAGGAGTTTTATGGTTTCAGGTCTCACATTTAGGTCTTTAATCCATTTTGAATTTGTTTTTGTGTATGGTGAAAGAAAGTGCTCCAGTTTCATTCTTTTACATGCAGCTGTCCAGTTTTCCCAGCACCATTTATTGAAGAGACTCTCTTTCTCCCATTGTCTTGCTTCCTTTGTCATAAATTAATTTACCATATAAGTGTGGGTTTATTTCTGGGTTCTCTATTCTGTTCTATTGATCTGTCTATTTTTGTGCCAGTACTATACTGTTTTGCATAGCTTTGTAGTATATCTTGAAATGTGGGATCATAGCTTTGTAGTATATCTTGAAATGTGGGATTGTGATAGCTTCAGCTTTCTTCTTTCTCAAGATTGTTTTGGCTATTCAGGGTCTTTTGTGGTTCCATATAAAGTTTAGGATTATTTATTCTAGTTTTGTGAAAAATACTATTGGTATTTTGATAGGGATTGCATTGAATATGTAGATTGCTTTGGGTAATAGAATTCACAGTATTAATTCTTCCAATCCATGAGCATGGTATATTTTTCCATTAATTTTGTCATCTTTAATTTCTTTCATCAGGGTTTTACAAGTCTTTCACCTCCTTGGTTAAGTTTATTCCTAGATATTCTTTTTGGTGCAGTTGTAAATGGAAGACTTTTTAAAATTTCTCTTTCTGCTTCCTTGTTACAGATTGCTGTATATTAATTTTGTATTCTACAACTTTACCAAATTCATTTATTATTTCCAATAGCTTTTTTGGTGGAGTTCTTAAGGTTTTCTGTGTAGGTATCATGTCATCTGCAAATAGTGGTAGTTTTACTTCTTCCTCACCAATTTGGATGCCTTTTATATCTTTTTCTTGTCCAACTGCTATGGCTAGGACCTACAGTACTATGTTGATTACAAGTGGCAAGAGTGGACATCCTTGTCTTATTTTTGATCCTAGAAGAAAAGCTCTCAGTTTTTCTTCATTGAGTATGGTGTTAACTGTGGGTTTTCATATATGGCTTTTATTATTTTGAGGTATGTTTCCCCTAAACCCACTTTGTTGAGAGTTTCTATCATGAATGGAAGTTTAACTCATTTATTCTTTATAAGGACATCATAATTTCTCCATTTTATCGATGAGTAAACTGAGGCAGGGAGAGTGGAGTCAGTGTCCAACATCACATAGCGTATAAATGGCAGATCCCGGAATCTGGAGGACTTTCATAGCCTATAGGACTGATTATCCAAAGGGAAATAGTCTTAATAGAGAAGTGGCTGAAAAATCAGGGCAATTACATCCTGGTAAAAATTGGTGCAAAGTATTGCTTTTGACCTTTAGTAGTTAAATGTTTGTGAAAACCCAGGCATGGCCCTTAGGTATGCCATTCTTTTTTTTTTTTTTTTTAAAGATTTTACTTATTTATTTGAGAGAGAATGAGATATAGAGAGAGAGAGCATGAGAGGGGGGAGGGTCAGAGGGAGAAGCAGACTCCCTGCCAAGCAGGGAGCCCGATGCGGGACTCGATCCAGGGACTCCAGGATCATGACCTGAGCCGAAGGCAGTCGCTCAACCAACTGAGCCACCCAGGCGCCCTAGGTATGCCATTCTAATGAAACAAAGTAGACAATAATTTCCCAAAGAAAGCCTTTTAAGAAAATACTGACTAAAGGAGAGTGTCCACTTGAATGATATTAAAGTGGATTTGTTATAATATATGATGAGGAATGGGGGAAAACACAAAAACAAAAACTTATTTTTGCTAGCATTGGTTTATATATCCAGTTACTTTCCCCATCCCTGTATATAAAAAATTAAAATGGAGAAAATACATTTACCTTTCGTTTTTATTAAAAATACTGTTAGGACTAATGTTGCCAGAATATGTTTAATTTTTAACTTACATTTATTTATCTGTTCCATTGATGTAACTGGTGCTCACTTAGCCCAGGATACAGGTTAATAACCTCCTAGCCTGAGAAAAAAAGAAAAATTAAAAAGAATACTCCATGGTTTAGGTGATCATTTGAGTTACTGTCTTCTTTTAATAACCTGTTCCATTTCTTGCCCTTTCTGCATGTGCCATTTTGTGCTTTCCAAAGCTCCATAGGCCACATTAAAAAAATAATGACTTCAAGGCATTATTTCCAAAAGAATTACAAATGAATTACTTTTAAAAATTAGACCTTGATTTGCACCATAATGGCAAGAAAATAAAGTATTTCTATTTTATTTATCTATATTCAAATTAGAGCATTGTTATTTGTGATTTGAAATACATACTAAGTTATTTTTCTTACTCATATCTTAAGAGCAGTGTTAGTTAATGTGCTCCTTAAGCGCATTAGCTACTTAGTCTTCTGGAAAATTATGTAAAGACAATACAGAATTTGAAGAAATATGGAAAAGTTGTTGGTCAAAAAGTATGGCAAACCAGAGTCATTCCCATTATTATGTGTTATAAAGAAACACATTAGTGTAACAGCTAACATTTCTGTATTGCAGCATTTGACAGTGTATTGCACATTGTAGCACTGAATAAAAGCTTGTTGAGTGAACGGATGGATATGTGATGGTTAATTTTTTTTTTAAATTTATTTTTTTATTCTTATGTTAATCCCCATACATTACATCATTAGTTTTAGATGGTGATGGTTAATTTTATGTGTCAACCTAGCTAGGCCACAGTACCTAGATATTTGGTCAAACGTTATTGTAGATGTCTCTGTGAGGGTATTTTTTAGACGTGATTAACATTTACATCAGTAGACTTTGAGTAAAACGGATTATACTCTATAATTTGGGTGGGCTTCATTTAATCAGTTGAAAGCTTTGGTAAGAACAAGACTGACTTCCCCTGAGAGGAGGGAATTCTGCCTATAGACTCGAGAAGTGAAATACTAACTTCCATGGGTCTCTAGCCTGTTAGTTTTGGGATTTGCCAGCTTCTACGGTCACATGAGCCAATTCCTTAAAATCACTCTTGCTGTTGCTCTTGCTCACTCTATCTGTATCTGTCTGTCTGTCTACACACCCTGATGGTGATTGCTCTATTTCTTTGGAGAACCCTCAATGATACAGGATGATAGCAATTACATAAATATATTATGACTTATGTATTTGTATTAGAGATGTGAAGGCAAAAAATGTACTCTCCTGAAATCTTGTTGTCAAGATCAACACCAACTTAGTTATTACCATTGAAATATTTTTTTTTGAAACTAATTTGCCTTGGGGTGAAGTTTTTTCTTTTCTTTTTCTTTTTTTCATTTCTTTACCAAAGGCTTCTAATATCCTTTTTCTTTTCTTCTTCTCCTCTCCAGACACCCGTTGGATTTACTCTGACTTGTCTTTTTAAAGCTGTTGGTTTCAGTATCCCTACCAGAATTTGATTTGATCTAAGGGTATAGGAATTTCTCCAAGTATTAGGCACATTCTTTTCCTGGGTTTTCCACTGAGTAGCATTGGTGATCTTGGCCACATCACTAAACCTCTCAGTCTTATCTGATAAATAATGATCTCTGAAATGTGTTGCAGTTCTGAAAGTTGACAATGTCAACTAATTTGTTCAGTTATTTTTAAAAGGGAATCACTGGGTCTTTGTGCTTATTTTATTGTGAAAATGATGATGGCAATAATAATTCTTTTGACATTTGTTATCCCGTGTTCTAGTGATCTAGATGGGATTATAAATAAGGCAAAAGAAGAGAATATAAAGCAAACCTTGTGTCCATCTTAGAGGCATCCATGATTATAGAATAGGGGAAGTCAGATGGCACCATAACAGGACAGAAACACAAAGAGTAGCCATGTAGGAATTGTAGAACAACATTCAGGAGAGACCACTTCATTGTCACTTCTGCATATGGTCCAAGCCCATCAGGAGGCCATGGCAAGGGTTTGGGTGCAAGTAAGGTGAAGATTTAGGGACAGTCATTCAATCTAGTTTATTCTACATAGTATCTGTTTTGTACCTTTAAACAATTATGAAAAAACCTTTATAATGTATCTGGCTAATCAAAATAATTCTTTTTTTTAGGGATCTTCCTTTTAGTCCAGCAAAACTTGTTTTGTATAGATAAACATTCCATTGGATGGATAATTAAGAAGGTTATTAATTAAGAAGTTGGAGGAAGAGCTCCTTTTCTGTGATTTCTGATCCTTAATTTGATTAAGTGTTTCACAGGGTCGAAACCTTCCCGTTGAGAGTTATACACGTTACCTGAATTCTTTGAGCCAGGGGTTCTTTCTGATGTAGGCCTCTTAACTGTGTTCTTGCAGTTGAGGGAGTATTGATCAGTTTGCCAGCATTATAGATTTTCATCAGCAACAGTCCTTTGGAAACCAGTGCAGAGTTGTCTTTGAGAGAAACTCCTGTCCCATAAAAATTTTAAGAACTGGAGCAATGACTGTCTGTTTTGATTATTTTAAGTGCAGCCCTTTTTGGCAGTCTGGTACGAAGATGACCTCTTTGAGCCCTTTCCAGTAGTGTGATTTTTAAGATTCTTTGCTGGAAAAACTAACCGAATCCCTTGTGGAAATAGATCAACTGGGGACTCATAAGTGTTCATTGTTTTTCATATGAGAGTCTTTTGCTGCTCTGAGGATAAAGACAGGCTCGTTGCTGGGGATTAAAGGGTTTCAAGGTAGGCCAAATGATAACCAGCTGGCCTAAAGTAAAGTTTATAATCTAAGCCTTTGTTTTATATCCCCTGAAGATTTTATGTTTACAAAAGAATTCAAAATGAATTTTCCATTAGGTACATGTTGGTACCCTCTAAGTCTTATCATATAGGAAAAGGGAGAAAAAGTTTAGGAAGATAAAAAGAAGGAGGCATAACATAGCAAATATGAGTGAGAACCAAGAAAATTTTACAGGCCTGAAAAACAATTGTGGACCTAATAACGTTTTTAGAACCACTGAAGGCTAGACTGGTGAAAATTCCATATTTTCACCAATCTAAACGAAAATCCAGAATTAGGAAAATGGAGCTTGATAGTTTGACTTTCCTGTCCTCTTTTTTCCCCCAGTAGTAATTTTTTAATAAAAAATATGTGCTTCAGAGAGGGAAACATTGTAATCGGAACAAGACGACTAGTGCACAGTCCTTCAGACATGGTGTTTGGTGACATGTAGCTGAGGATCAACATTGCAACAGTTGAGAAATCATCAATGACTCTCTGTTTCTAGGCAAAGGCAAGGGTTGCTTTTGGTATTTTTGGGAGGAATGTACCTACTGAGATAGGTCAGTCCCATTTTCTTTTTTTTTTTTTTAAGATTTATTTATTTATTTGAGAGAGCGAGAATGAGAGAGAGTACATGAGAGGGGGGAGGGTCAGAGGGAGAAGCAGTCTCCTCACTGAGCAGGGAGCCCGATGCGGGACTCCATCCAGTGACTCCAGGATCATGACCTGAGCCGAAGGCAGTTGCTTTAACCAACTGAGCCACCCAGGTGCCCAGGTCAGTCCCATTTTCGTGAGGAAGTTTCACTTTGATCTTTACTTCTTAACCTCATCAGGATTCTGAACAATAGCATACCAGGGCAAACCTTGCTTCACTGTGAACATTTAGCTGCAGTGAAACAGAGGGGCTCTGGGGCAGTGGTAAATCCAGGAGGTGTGGGGCCTAAAGATTATACAATTTTAGAACGCTCTTTAAGAAAACATGAAATGATTGATACAAAAATAAGTGTGAAGGTAAATATGTAGATTGAGAAAAGAAAACAGCAACAAAAACCACATGGCCAAGGACAATAATATAATGTTTTTATTAATGAATTGCCAAAACACCTCAATGACACTTTTTTCCTTATAGTTTGTGGCTGCATAGTCTTGACCTCGATTTTTAAATTTAATTTCAGTACCCCCCCCAGCTTTAATGAGGAGATATAACTGACATATAACATGGTATCAGGTTAGAGGGTACAGTGTGATGGTTTCATACATGTAGTTAACAATGATTTTTAAATTTTGCTCTTCAGTGAGAGGACAGAAAGATAATTCAATCTTTTTTTTTTTTTTTTTTTTTTAGCATAGCTGGTTGGCATTTTTTGTTGTTGGTGGTGCTCAGAAAAAATTATTTTAAAGAAAAATGTATTTTAGTGTCCTAAGTCTTTATTTATAGAGCTTATATGAAATTGTAAAATTGTTTAGGATTCACATGGAGCAAAATTGCCCCCAAGTTTCTTTTCTGTTTGGACTGTGAGATTTCAAGGCATTTCAAGTTCCCTTAGAGAGTGAATAGTCTTGGCCTTTGAATTGACAACACTCATTTGTTGTCAGTGTCCTTGTACATTGTAAGTTTTATGTTATTTTCATCACTATTCAAACTTCCTGGCAAATCAGGAAGAAATTTAATCTCTTCCCAGTGTGTTCATTTGTGTTCTTCCTCTTTTTAATTTAATGATCAAACAATCCAAGAATGTATTCATTATGGTTAGTCAACATTTATCTCTTCCTTTAATGAATTACTGCTTTGGTATGATTGAAACATTTTGGATACAATTCTTTTCTTGATGTTAGAGTAATTTCTGTTGATTTCAACTCTCATCTTTATCTCTTTTGTTTTATATCATTTTTTAATCTGAACTTACAGACAGATCTTTAATAAATAAATTTAAAGAAGCCGAAAGAAGATATCAGGAGTCTTTCATTTCTTCCTTATTTGATTAAAACTTTGTAAGACATCTTTTTTTTTTTTTAAGATTTATTTGTTTATTTGAGAGAGAGAGAGCACACACATGCAGGGAGGGGCGGAGGGGCAAAGGGAGAGGGAGAGAGAAAATCTCCACTAGACTCCCTACTGAGCACAGAGCCGGACATGGGGTTCGATCTCATGACCCTGAGATCATGACCTCAGCCTAAATCAGAGTTGGACACTTAACCAACTGAGCCACCCAGGAACCTCTTGTAAGATGTCTTTTTAAATTACAGTAAAAATGGTGTGTTTAAACTTTGCTATGAAATAAAGAAAAAAGAACATATGATGTGTTTCACTTGCATACATTGTATTATTTCTGAAAGGAGAGAATGTCTATTTTGACTATGCACTGATGAGAACTGAGTCCTCTGCTTGCAATTTTATACATCTGATAATTGGAAGAATTTTTTTTTACAGAATAGCTTCTGGCTTGATACCTTTCAAACATTGTCATATCATGATCGAACCCCTGACCCTGCTCCTTTATGTCTCGTAGCTAGGCAAGTGGACACAGAGGGAAGGCGGGAGTATTCCTGGAAGCCATTCCTCTGAGAAGATGAGCAGTATTTTCACTATATCTGGAAGTGACAACAAAACACATTGCTATATCCTGTAAACCCCAAATCAGTGTATTCCCAACTTCCCCTTTCCAAAACATCAAAAAATGCCTGCAGTAACTCTCATGCCACCTGACATGAGGGAAGTGTGACAGAGAAGTCAGCGTGGAGAGAGACAGTGTCTTAACTAATTATGGTGAAAAATATCTTAGCTTTGAAAATCTTATAAAATCATATTGTGAGGGCCCCTCCAGGGCTTTGGAAGTGGCTATACAAGGGAGAGGCCCTCACACTGAAACTTCATTAGCTGCACAGTAAAGATGCCTCAGCCAAAAAGATAAAGCACAATTTGTATGTTCCACCAAGGTCTTCTCTTGGTCATCGATAGGTCTCTTTAATTTTTCATAAGTTACCTAAGTTAATTTTTGCATCTAAATATTTTCTAGAATACTTTCCTTGTTATCTCCTCTTTCTGGCTTTTCCTCTTTCATTTCCCTCTAGCCATGTATTTATCTTGAAGGAAACCTCTCTCTGGGCATATGTAGTCTCATATAGTTGTACAGCTTTAATGTAAGTGTGAAGCCAGGTATTTTCCATGTCCTTCATAGTTGTGTGTGAAAATGGTTCATTTGTACATTGGCTTTGGTTGAGTATCGGAGGCTACCTTAAGCATCATATATGTATTGGTTTTATTTGCTAATTTTCATGCTTGGTTTAAAGATAATTCTTCAAATGTGGTATATATACACAATGGAATATTATGCAGCCATCAAAAGGAATGAAATCTTGCCATTTGCAACAACGTGGATGGAACTGGAGGGTGTTATGCTGAGCGAAATAAGTCAATCAGAGAAAGACATGTGTCATATGACCTCACTGATATGAGGAATTCTTAATCTCAGGAAACAAACTGAGGGTTGCTGGAGTGGTGGGGGGTGGGGGGTGGGGGGGTGGAGTGGCTGGGTGATAGACATTGGAGAGGGTATGTGCTATGGTGAGCGCTGTGAATTGTGTAAGACTGTTGAATCACAGACCTGTACCTCTGAAACAAGTAATACATTATATGTTTAAAAAAAAAAAAAAAGCAGGAGGGGAAGAATGAAGGGGGGGAAATTGGAGGGGGAGACAAACCATGAGAGACTATGGACTCTGAAAAACAAACTGAGGGTTCTAGAGGGGAGGGGGGTGGGGGGATGGGTTGGCCTGGTGGTGGGTATTAAGGAGGGCATGGAGCACTGGGTGTTAGGTGTTAGGTGTTAGGTGCAAACAATGAATCATGGAACATTACATCAAAAACTAATGATTTAATGTATGGTGATTAACATAACATAATAAAAAAATAAAAAATCTTCAAATTTAATTATGCATTGGATTTTTGATTATAGCTCTTAACAAGTTAGACAAATGGCTTGTCCCCATTGTGGATGAGAATGTGACCACTGGAATGATGGTCTCTTATCAAAGATTTGCCACATAATCATAAACAAATGGCCTTTCTCCCTGCACCATGTGCTTGCATAGCTGTGTATAAGGAATCTTCTAGGGGTGAGATGAGGACATCAGGACAGGTTATAAAATTACCAGTGATGGAGACCTATAATACTACCTTAGTGAGCAAAAGCTAAAACTCCAGAGGGCCCTTGGTTGCCTATTCCTTGGCCTTTTGATCTATAGTTTTGTGAAATGGATCGCTAAGCTAGATAGTGGCTGGGCGTTATTTTCTAGTGAAGAAAGTTGTTTTTTTTTTTTTTTAAGGTGGCAAAGACAGATAATTTTCTCTTGTCTATATGAGAAATAATAGCTAAGGATTTTTTAACAGATAATTCATAAGTAAGGAAAGCAATATCTGATTATTGTGGTTTTTTTGAGGTTACCCTAGTTAAAAAACTAAAAATCTTTTATATTCTAGGAAATTCAGTGTAGTTCAGATGTGAGAAGCCATGTGAACAGTGGATATTTTCTCACTGTATTACTCTAATCTCTCTTTAGGTCAAGGTTAAGCGGGTCTAGAAAAAACAGACATCTGTGTTTGTAATGCAATAAAGTGTAATGAGTGTGGCGACTTTTTCTAATTTACCTCAGCTGGATATGCAAATGAAACCATTAAACTTGTAACCCATAACTCTATGGGGGAACTGATGGGTAACGAAAGTGCAGAGTATTTACTGTAGCTAATGGGAAAGTTGTTGGATGATAGGAATGTAATATGTTCTATTTGCAAATGTACTAAAGAGCTAGTTAGCAGTGTAAATGAGGACTTGGTTATTTAGGAATAACCTTCAAATTGGCAAAATTAGTCCCAACAGCATGATTAAAATAAAAAAAAATCAATAATTTATTTTATGGTGTTTGAACTTGCTGACTACAGCTTGGTATGTGTATTTAGAGATCTGGTTTTGGGAATGGGAAAGTTAGTAGTCTCACCATGGGCATAATGCATTGGAGCAGTATATTAGTGCTTTGTTTTTATGTAGTATATTTTTCTTCAAGGAACTCCAATTCTTTACAGTTATCAACTAGTTAATCCCATAACATACTTGTCAGGAAGGCAAGACTCAGGGTTATCATAATAACTTTATGGATACAAAAATTATAGATTCAGTCATTTGTTCAAGTTCTATCTCTGAAGACAGTGGAGTAAAATTTAGATATTTGGTCTCAGCCAATATTTAGACAAAACAATGATTTTCTCCTACAGCCAGTTATGAAGTTTTCCATTTTGTTGGTACAAATTCTCCAGCCATCAGGAGTCACCTTCTTCCTTTACACCCAAATGACCTTTTCTGAAGTATTCCACAGTCACAGAGATAACTGAGTAAACAGTTGCAAAATATTGTGAAAAAAGGTAAACCCCTCCTGTGAAGGAAGCAGAGAGAAGTCCTTCTTCAGACACAGCCTAAAAGAGGACTGTGTGTAAGTTATTAATGAGAATATGGACTGTTAGGATTAGAGGGGGTATTAGGGCCGATATCGCTCACCTTCCTCATGATGCTGTGTGAAGTGCTTTATACTGCAACATCCTCCTTGACCTGGGATCATCTCTCTTGAGCACTTGTAATCACGGAAAGCTAGCAGGTGTATGGAATTGCTGATATACATCCGCTTTTTACCTATAAAATGGTATTATCCTAATTCATCTTAATAAGTTCCTCTTTATCATAGGCCACAATCTAACTTTCTGTCCTATTGCTACACAGGAATATTCTAAAAACAGCTCAGGAGAAGCGATTTAAACTGTTTTTGGTACATTATTCTGCTATTTCACATTTCCTCCATTTTTACCCATTGTAAGTAGTAAATACAAGAAAAGCAATGTGAACCTTTATTATTTCAAATTTCTATCTTTTAAAAATGATCTATATATCCTAAATGGAATTTATTTTTGCCCTCGTTTGCTCCAGTTTTGTTTATACTCTATTTGTCTATATACTCTTTTGGAGATAAAATGAAGTAGAGGGATAGGGTTTCACCATCAAACTATTCCCTGAATTTCCCTAAACAAGAACCATGTTCCCTCAAAATAGCTGGGTAGAAAAGAGTCCTGTTTTCCCCTCTATCTCTGTATACTGTATTTCTTAAAACAACTTCTCAAAAACTGTAAGGTACACCATAAAATAAAGTTCAATGGATCTGATATGGAAAACAAATCCTATCATTGGTATGAATTAAGATGTGCTGAAATCTTTCCTGAAAATGTTTTACATTCATCCCAGTGATAATTCAGTCAGAAATCATCAATGGATGTTAAAACTATTGGAGAGTTTGATGAAGAACAGGATATTTTCATGGTCTTAAACTCTCTCCCTACAGATTATAAAGGGAGAGTAACTCTAGAGTGAAGAAACTAGACAGATACCACCTTAACCAAATCATCAAAGTTAATATTACCACTAAGGGGACAAAATGAAAGTATCAGCCTCCTGATTTGATGTGATAAACCAAGGACATAATATCACTGCAGGGGTATTCCTGCCAAAAATGCATTCAGTATAACCTGAATCTATAATCTTGAGGGAGCATCATCAAACTCAAACTGAGGGACATTTTGCAATCTATTCTATTTTCTTCAAAAATTTCTCTATCATGAAAGATAAAGAGGGGTGTCCAGATTAAAGGAGACTAAAGATGCATGGCAACCATATATAATATGGGGGGCCAGGTTGCATCCCATACTAAAGTGCTCTACAGGATAGTACTGGGACATTCAGAGAAATACGAATATGGATTGCTTTGTAGATGACGACATTAATATTAAATTTCTGATTTTGATAACTGTACCATAGTTAAATAAAAGAATATCTGGTTTTTAGGAAATATATTCTGAAATATTTAAGTCCTAAAAGGGCATGATGTCTATAATTTACTCTCAAATGGTTAAGAAAAATAATGTTATGGAAGTTTTTTATATTAGTGCTGCTTAAACTTAAAATTTTTTTAAGTTTAAACTTAATTTAAACTTAAAATTAAACTTAAAATTATTTTAGAATAGAAAGTTTTAAAATGTTCTCCATAAAAAAAGATCTTTAGACTTGTTGGAATATCTCCCTTTGATTTCATACAGACCCCTATAGCATTAAACAATCAGCTGCTGTAATGAAGTGTGGTAGCACATGAAGAAATGGTCCCAAATGTTACCAAGGCCAAGGCATATTTTTTTATACCAGGTTTTATTGATTCTAAGGTCATATTTGAACATTTTAAAAATCAAAAGGAAACTTAAAATTAAAGGTGTGTACCATAGTTTGATTATAGTATTTTTTTTTCTTTGTGTAAGGTAGTGATTTGATGAATGTCACATCTGATAAAAATAGGGTAGTTGTTAGTCCTGTAGGTCCTGGGTTAATTTAAAAGACAGCAAGTTGGTAAATTTTATTTTGTTGACGAAATTCTTGGGAGATCCTAGCTCCTATGTGGAACCTCAGACTTGTCAAAGGTGTATATTATTTTGGGCTAAGAATGATATATGTGGATGCCTGGGTGGTTCAGTTGGTTAAGCGTCTGCCTTGGGCTCAGGTCATGATCCCAGAGTCCTGGGATCGAGTCCTGTGTTGGGCTCCCTGCTCAGTGGGGAGTCTGCTTCTCCCTCTACCTCTCCCAACTGCTGGTGATCTCCCTCTCTCATTTCCCCTCTCTCAAATAAGTAAAATCTTAAACAAAAAGAATGATATATGTAACAAAGAAACTCCTTATTCAAGCACAACATCTCAGTGTGGCACTCCTTTTAGCTCCTCCAACACAACATCCCACTAATCCTCTAACATGATAGGGGTCTTTGCGTGGGAAGGAACATTGTCAGAAGAGATGAGAATAATTAGCTTGCCACTGCAACTTTAATTTTGAAATTGGGGAGATGTGTACATTTCCCTGTGAGCTCCTTCCTTCCATGACATACTGAACATAACCACCAAAGATTCCAGCTTTACTAAAAATTTGGTGCTTGAGTCCCTCCTGTAGGTCCAGGTTCAATAGATCAGAGACCCTGCATATTATCTAGTGCAGTTCTCAAAGTGTATCCCCAGACTGGCAGCATCAGCATCACTTGGGAACTTGTTAGATACTGGAAGTTCTTAGGGACCTCATGCCGAAGACCTACTGAATCAGAAACTCTGGGGCTGGACCCAATCATCTGTCTGTGTTTTCACAAGTCCTCTTAGGGATGCTGATGCACAGCAGACAAAGCTTGAGAACCAGGGATGTGGGGGAACTGGGAAACACAAAGGAAAGCATGTTGTCACCAGTGATGCTGTTTAATAGTGAAGGAAATGTGAACATGAGGAATATCACCATTGCTTATTTCTAAGCAGCCTGACCCAGACCCTCTATGCTTCATTGGTGGTCCAGCATGCACACCTTCTCCAGAAGGAGGAATAGTCTGCACTTGTTTGCTTGAGTTGATAGCACATCACAGGTGCTTCACCATATGAGGAGAATGGCAGGTGTCTCTGGAAACACTTGCCATCGTGAGCATCTCAGTGTATGCTGGTCAGCAGTAATTTGTGCAGCTCTTCCAAGTTTTGCCATTTTGATTATAACTGTCACTTTTTTGGTGGTCCTCTATTTTCCTTTTTTAAAGATTTTATTTGTCAGAGAAAGAGAGAGAGAGAGCACAAGCATGGGGAGCGGCAGGCAGAGGGAGAAGCAGGCTCCCTGCTGAGCAGGGAGCCCGATGTGGGGCTTGAACCCAGGACCTGGGCATCATGACCTGAGCTGGTGGTGAACTGACAGAGCCACCCAGGCGTCCCAAGTGGTCTTCTATTTTCTAAGGTGTAGGGTGGTATGACTAAAATTAGGAGGTTTGATATATTAGTGACTTTGATTTTTATTTTTTCAAAAAGAAAATTTCACACTGTGCAAATGAGTTGGGTGCAGGCACTCCCAGAAAATTTAGTCTGAGTTTATTCTCTCAGTTGTTAATGTTGCCACACGGAAAGCATTTCCGTTAAGGGTTGTTTTAGTTGATTGGTTTTCTCTTCATTATGGATCCTGTTTTCTTTGCATGCCTGGTAAATTTTTTTTTTATGGATGTAGACATTGTAAATTTTACTTTGTTGGGTGCTGGATATTTTGTATGTCTATATGTATTCTTTTTCTGACAGTTTTTAAATTTAGTGAAGTATAGTTGACACAGAATGTTACATTAGTTTCAGGTGCACAACATAGTAATTCAACAACTCTGTACATTATGCTGTGTTCACCCCAAGTGTAGCTACCATCTGTCATCATACAACACTATTACAATACCATTGACTATTCCCTATGCTGTACCTTTCATCCCTGTGATGTATTCATTCCATAACTGAAAGCCTATGCCTCTTACCCCCCTTTACCCTTGTAGTCTTATCTCCCCAGCCTCCTCTCCTCTGGCAACCACTAGTTCTCTGTATTAATGTGTCTGTTTCTGCTTTTTTTGTTTTTGTCTGTTCATTTGTTTTATTTTTTAGATTCCGCATATAAGTGAAATCATATGGTATTTGTCTTTCTCTGTCTTATTTCACTTAGCATAATACCCTCTAGGCCCAGTCATTTTATCACAAATGGCTAGATTTCATTTTTTTATGGCTGAGTAATATTCCATTGCATATAGGCACCACATCTTGATCATTCATTTATTGATGGACACTTGGGTTGCCTCCATACCTTGGCCATTGTAACTAATGCTACAGTAAACATAGGGGTGCATATATCTTTTTGATTGGTGCTTTAAATTTCTTTAGGTAAATAGCCAGTAGTGGAATTACTGGATTGTATGGTATTTCTATTTTTAATTTTACATATTCTTGAGGTTTGTTTTCGGAAGCAGTTAATTACTTGAAAGTTGTTTAATCATTTTGGGTCTTGCTTTTAAGATTTGTGAGGCAGGACCGGCGTTGCATTTAGTCTCGTCTAACTAACTATTCTCCACGACTAAAGCAAAACCCTCTGAGTACTCTGCCCAAGGCCCCTTGAATTAGGAGATTTCCCAGTTTGGCTGATGGGAACAGGCCTTGTTCTTGGCCCTATGTGAGCTCCAGGTTTTGTTCCCTCTAATCCTTCAGATGTTTCTTCCCCAGCCATGGTTTCAAGGTAGTTTCCTCGTACCATGTGCTGGTCAGTTCTCTACTGAAAGCTTGAGGGGAGCCTCTGGAGATCTCTGGAATCCTCTCTCTGGGCAGCTCTCTCCTCTCTAGTGCTCTGCCACAAGAACTCTAGCTGCTTGGCCTCCCCAGATTCTCTGCCTGATACCTTCAACTCACGGTGTCACTGGGGTGTGCCTGGATTCTCCTCTTTGTGCGCTATGGCGTGGAAACTCTCTAGGCACAAAGCTGGGGCAATTATAGGCCTTACCTTGTCTGTTTCCCATTTCTCAGGGATCACTGTCCTTTTTTGTCTGGTGTCCAATGTCTTGAACATTGTGGCTACACCCATTGTGTCCCATTTATGATTATTTCAGGTGGAAGGATAAAGCAGTCTCAGTTACTCCGTCTTGTCTGGAAATAGAAACTCTTAATGATTTTATATATAGTCAAAGCAGTTAAAACAATTCATAATTTTTAAAAGATGGTGTTTTCAATAAAAAATTATCCATAATGCTTCCTTAAACTTTGGGGATATAAAGCAGTTAAAACGCTATACATCTGTGGGCCGTCCAGTAAGTATGTGTGTGTGTGTGTGTGTGTGTGTGTATGTATGTATAAATATTTATAAAATACATTGTGCTGCTTAAGTGTTAAAATACTAGTATACCGAATTGTATATTCATTGAAAAAATATGTGAAACACATCCCCTCTCTGGGTTCTCTCTTTAGCTTTTTCATTTACTGATGCTTTCTCCAGGTGATACTTGGGCATACAGGTGTGTCAGATTTCTAAAACCACAGTCGAAGCAGAATGAGAACCACAAGCTTTTAATAATTCTCTTGTTTGTGCCATTATTCTTTATAATCAATTTCAAAATAGCAAAATTTCCCAAGTTTGTTTGTGTAAAGAGACCATACTCCAAACTATTAGTGAGGCATTCCTTGAATATAAATGGAGATCATGGAATGGGCTGAAGAAGTCAGATGAGGGCTTTGGAAATAAAAAAATAAGAAAGTGAAGAGGATACAAACAAATTTTTAGTTTAGATGGGTGAACTCTTAAGTAATAAGAACTTGCAGTTTCTACTTAGAAGTGGATTTTGCTCTTCATTTTTATTTTGATGGGAAATTAAGTTACCTACAAGTGAAAATAGACTTGATTCAAAACACATTGCTGGGGCGCCTGGGTGGCTCAGTCCTTAAGCGTCTGCCTTCGGCTCAGGTCAGGATCCCAGGGTCCTGGGATCGAGTCCTGCTTTTCCCTCTCCCACTCCCCCTGCTTGTGTTCCTTCTCTCACTGTGTCTCTCTCTGTCAAATAAATAAAATCTTAAAACAAAACCAAAAACAACCCCCCCCCAAAACCCCACATTGCTAAGTTAGTAAAATGATTTGGTTTTCCTGAAAAATGCCTTGTGAGTTGATGGGGTGTTTTATGTATTTCTGCTAGGTTCAGTTATTCATATCTGAAGTATAACTAACCACTGAACTTACCTTGTGGTAAATAGTCACTAAAATTTTCCTGGAGGCAATTTCTTAAATACTGACATAGTGGTTGGAAAGAGTTCATTTACTTCTTGAAAGACTCAATTTGAATACTAATTCAGGATGTAAATGTCACAGTTTGCGAGGTTTAAGAGTTACCGTGATTATTCCACAACTACAATATTTGAATAATCATAATTTTTTTTTATTATGGGAGAGAACGGGTGATCATTCATCCAGTCCTAAGTACCAGCAGCGATATTCCGAGTCTCAAACATAATCTGAATTGTTTTCTTAATAAATGTGTAATTTATAACTAGATGTTAATTACTAACATGGCTTTCCAGTTTTGATCTCTATTTGTCTACATTTCCAAAGATAGATGTTAACTGAATGACTCACTTTCTTAAAATAATTTCAGAAAATGGCATTTCAAAATAAGAATTTTAAACTATTTAAGACAAATATTGACTATTTTATCAGTGTTTCTTAAGCTACTCGAAGTTTAATTGTCTGATAAAAGATATTTAAGTAAATCACTCCCATTACTGACTGACTTTGAAAGCTCATTTTACTAGAATAAAATTATTTACCAAGATAGGTGTATATCTTAAATGATATTTCTCAGTGTTCTCCAGGGTGGCTAATTCACTATCACCTGGGATACCTGTTAGAAATGCAAATTTTGCAGCCCCACGTCAAACTTACCGAATCAGAAACTCAAGGTATGGGGTCCAGTCACGTGTATTTTAACAAGCCCAGGGTGATTCTGATCCTTGCTAGAGTTGGAGCACCTGTGATCTGAAAGAATGCTTCTCCAATTGCAAATGGATGACCAAAAAGCTGCTTTTCACAAGAATTTTTCCCAGGGTTCATTCACATCTCCGAAACTCCTGTCATAAATCTGATTTTGAACTGTTAGTTGAAGCTAATTAGGATTTGAACCTATTTAGAGTGAATAAGTGCAGCCTCCTCAAACCATCTTTTCAATTTAATACCCAAATGATCATTTCATTGCTTTAGATGAAAGTAACTAATTTGTCTTGTGATTTCCAAACTGTAACTAACTCAAGCTAACCAGGAGAGTCTCATCTAATTGGATCAATTCTTGATGGATAAACTTACCAGAACTAATCTGAATGCAGAAATTTACTTTTTCATTTGTCTTTCTCCGCCCACAGAAGGGGGAATAGAACTGCTGATAGTTATTGCTTTCATCTGTACCATTTGCTCCTTGCATTTAGTCATGAAACACACGTAGATTTGCTTCCCTGTCTTTGAATAATTGTTGCAAGCTAGAGAACTGGGAGTGAGCTCTTACCTCTAGGAGAACTTAAGTTGATAGTTGGCTATTTCAAACCCAGGAAGAGGAAAAAACTGTTTTATCCTCTTGTCTGCCAGGGGAAAAGAAAGACCTTTGAAAGGTGAGTCTGAGAATTTTTCCACCCTTGTAGGACATAGTTTCTTAAATTAAATGCTGTATCACCTTAAAGGGTTGATAGTGTTATGAAAATTTATGGCTGTGCACAGTGATAGAAAATCATTGCTTGTGATGAGAAATTCCTCCTGTGAGTTGCAATGAAGGATATTTGCTCTCTTTCAAACTTGAAATGAGTATTGGGTATTAATATTATGAAATTTAATCTGACATTTAGGCACTTGTCAAGTTCTTTAATTTATTCTTATTGGGATGGCCTCATGAGATTCATGCTCTGATAAGCAATGAAAGTTAGTGGTGGCTAAATCTTAGCATGAATTTCAGACATATTCATGATTCTTGTCCTCAGAGGTAGCTGGTATGTGCAGGTAGCCTCTGAAAAATGGGTTAATTTTTGTAGTCCTGTGCCTTCTGGATTAAACATCCCAAAGTAGCCATTATAAAGCAACAAGCTTGGAATAGCAAATCCCTGGTAGGTAACACTGGAGAAGATGGTTAATTTTTTTTTCCTGATGATTTTGTGTGTGATCATCACTAGATGTCTTGCTTTTATGTTTTTAGTTTTGCAAGCCATCAGTATGGCTTCTACTAGGATTTCCAATGTATAATGAGTATAGTTTTTAAGGGTGTGACTAGCTATATAGATTTAGGATTATAAATTTGCACAGCCGTATGTAGCTCTCCATTCCTGAGTTCTACCTCCCAAAAGCAGCTGCTTCCAATACTTTCAGCTATTTTGTTCAGAATATTTCTCCTAAATGGTCAGTTATACCTTGGTACTACTTGCCCCCCTCACCCCCAACACTTTTAGACATTATCCTTGGCTTTTTAGCAGAAAGATGAGGAATTTTGAGTCTTTTTGCACTACTCCCCATCCCATACCTGCACACTTGGCTTTTCTTTATTCTCCAAATATAGTTAGGCCATACTTTTTGGTTAAATTTTTAATGTATATATTATTTTGACTGTGTAAATATTGTTCTTAACTGAGCTATATAATCTATAGTTAGATTTACTCTCTGGGGCCACAGTTTTATTTTCCTAGAGATAATAATTGTCATTTCTTTTTGCTTGTTTGTTTGCTTAATTTTCTGGGTATGTGTCACTGAATCTTCAAAGTTTGTTTTGGTTTCTTTAACAGCTTTGAGATAGAATTCATATACCATATGATTCACCCTTTTAGAATGCACAGTTCAATGATTTTTAGTATATTCACAGATATGTGAATTACAGATATGTGACCAGAGTCAATTTGAGAACATTTTTAACACAAAAAAGAAACCCTGTCTGAACTATCACCCATCCCCGTTTAATTCTTTACCCCCACCTTCCTGCCATCCCCAGTCATAAGCAACTCTACTTTCTCTTAGGTTTGCCTATTCTGGACACTGCATGTAATGAAGTCATATAATATGTGGTCTTTTGTGACTAGCTTCTTTGACTTAGCATGTTTCCAAGGTGTATCTATGTTGTGGCATGTATCCACATTTCATTTTTTATGGCTGGGTAATATTCCACTGTATGAATATACCACATTTCTTTTATCCATTCGTCAGCTGATGGACATTTGGATTGTTCCCATCTGTTGGCTATTGTGAATAATGCCGTGATGAGTATTTTTGTACAAGTTTTAGTGTGGACATATGTTTTCAATTCTCTTGGGTATATGCATAGTAGTAGAATTGCTGCATCATCTGGTAACCTTTTGAGGAACTGCCACACTGTCTTCCAAAGTTGATGCACCATTTTATATTCTCACAGCAGTGTAGGAAGGTTCTGATTTCTCCACATCTTTGTCAACTCTTGTTATTGTCTGACTTTTTGATTTTAGCCATCCTAGTGAGTATTAAGTTGTAATTTGTTGGGTCATCCTATTGTCTAGATCATGTATGTCCCTCCCTCTTGGTTTACTTTCTTATTTTGTTAGAGCATAATCTCCAATACCTTTTTGAGCAACAGTGAACAGGAGGGGAATTATTTTAGGTCTTGGATATCTTAAAATGTTTTTACTCAGGTGGTATGAAGTAGCCCAGGGCATTCTTTATTCATAATTTTGAATTCTTTTTAAAAGGAGAATTCAACAAACTCTATAGGATTCAAGTTCCACAAAACCTGGATCCACCCCTGGGAACATCATTTAAATCCTTCATAAGTCCTATGATCACATGTGTACCCCTAAGTGAAAGGCAAACAGAAGACTTCCTAAGCTAGGTTCTCAATCCCCTCTACTGCTAATCTTAGGTATCCACGTATGTTTGGGGTGAATGTAGTAAGAAATCCAAACAATCCATCCTTTAAGCAAAATGGCATTCAAATAAACATTATGCAATCTTATTATCAAGGACATAATTAAAAACAAGTTAAAATATTTATAACTATCTTTTGAAACAAGCATTTCTA
Organism: Mirounga angustirostris; assembly: GCF_029215605.1. Lineage (NCBI taxonomy): Eukaryota > Metazoa > Chordata > Mammalia > Carnivora > Phocidae > Mirounga > Mirounga angustirostris. The sequence continues at coordinate 16,094,361 of NW_026991724.1, read as the reverse complement.
GAAAGACTTTGTCTTTATACAGCTTTCCCTCATATGGTCCACATTTTCAGTAGCTTTATTTGTGATAAGCAGGTTTCCTGGGAAGGTTGAAGACCGAGGACTTGGCAAAGCTTTTAAAACTTGGCTTTTGATAGCTCTCTATTTTCCCAAAGTCCCATACTCTGAGAAGATGCTAGAAGATGTGTTCTCTCCATGAGTTTTTCATTCCCCATGCCTCCAGTTCCTGCTCCCCTCTAGGATGCTGAGGGGTGAGTCTTCTCCATTCTCTCCCTACCTGCTTCTGCACTCCGGTGTTGAAGCTTCTCCGGTGCTGCTCAGGGCTCATCTCCCTTTTGTTGTCTAAACTTTTAGGACAGTTTTCACTTGTTGTGTTCTCTGCATGCATTTTCCTTGCCCTCTTCAGTAAATACATATTTTAAAATATCCATTTAGTGTCACTTTAATGGGCTTTTAGGAACAAAGATGATAAGGCCTCTTAATCCAAGACCTTCCAGAGAGAGTCCCATCTGGTCTACCTGCCTTCCCTCCCTTGGGTTCTCCACCCCAGGTGCTTCAGAATCCTTGAGAATCCTTGTTAAAGAACAGTGCAGGTCTCACCCTGGGAGTTTCTAATTCAGCAGGTCTGGGATGGGGCCTGAGAACCGTATTTCTAACAAGTTCCTAGGTGATGCTGATGCTGCAGTTTGGGGATCCCACCTAGAGAACCTGCTTTTCTAGACACTCTTCCAGTCTACTGCTTGCTGCAAGTATTCATTTTGTAGAACAAATCTGCTTCTGTCATTGCCCCACATGTGCATTTCAGCGATCATCCCTGGTCACACATGGGAGGACATCCAAACTCCTTGGCATGTCCTGGGCAGTAATATAATTTGAGAAATCAATATGTCTTTGATTGGCTCTGAACTTTTCCCTGCATCCTGTGGGGATGGTAGCCAGACCTCTGTTTTCTTTGCCTCACCGGAGGTTGGGGTTGTGGGCAGAAAGCAACAAGTATATCTATGTATGTATATATACCTTTTATTTTTGTATTTATATATTTACTTATTTATATGTTTATACACATACACACATGCATTAATAGTTTACTAATTTTTGTTTTCCTAAAATGGGTCTACTAGAGGAGTATGCCAGGGGACAAGAAAGTAGGAAGAAAGGGGAGAGGGATTCTTCTTAGCCTTGGAGATGCTGGATGGAGGTAGAACCTAGGCTTAGGGACCTTGACTGAGATTTCCAGGGACTCACCATGGCTCACAAACAGCTTGGGAAGATGTTGTAGGCTCACCATCAAGTTTCTTTTGACACTGACGGAATTAGGGGAACATTCAATGTGAAACAATATGCATTTCAGAGTCAAATGTAGTGATTACTAGTATTGGTTGGCTGCCTGACCATTTCCAGGGACTGGAATAAGTGCTTATAATTTGCTATCTCCTATTACTGGTTTTCTCTCTTCACATGGGAAAACACACAGAGAGGTGTCACTGGCCAAAGTCACACACTGATGTGACTCATTTAGCCTGTCTCATGAAACTTCCCCGAGAGAGTCCTATCTTCCTTCTCTCAGCATATCCGGCACCTTTTCTACCTTGCCTTGAAATCATTCATACATACATTTTTCCCTATTTCCCTTTGGAAAATCCTAGTGTATGAGTTACATTTCTGGATCACTCTCAGCAACTGTGAGAATTTCACTTCTAGTATATGTGACCTGTGAGTCATTCCTGTCACTGGTATTTGAAAGCATGGACACTGGGAGTTGGGATAGAAATTGGTGCAATGACATTTAGAACATGTAAGAGAAGCTGAGGAGGGAGGACCCGGCAGCATCCTGGTACTGTAGGAGGAAGGACAGGAAGTTAGCAGGGCTGTGCAGTACCTGAGAGCTGGGGAGGGAGTTTCAGAAATACTCAGCCATGTGGGCGGCTTAAATGCCATATTTCCTCAGCCGGCGGTGGCTGTTCCTCCTCTTCCTCCTCCTCTTCCTCCTCATTCCTGTTCCAATCCCTACTCCTCACCATAGTCTTAACCCACTTATTTTGCAACCACTTGCTTTGTGGGGCCTGGGAAGAAAGAATGTATTCTGAATTATAAAATAAGAAAGGAAGCAAACATTTGTGTAAATGACTGGCTTTAGAATATAGTTCCCCTTAGTTTATGCATCTGCAATAAAGCAAAATGAATTGGGAGTATAGAACTTCCATAGACATTGTAGATTGCCTTCAGTTTGTTCTTGCCCCAAAGGGTCTGCTCGTGTCTGGACTCTAGTCTTGGCCATGGGACTTGCTTCAGCCAATGAGATAGTAGCAAATATGATGTAGAGGCTGAAAAGGTACTCATGATGAGGACTTAAGTGCTCTAATTGCTGGAAACCCTTCTGCCGCTGTGTAAACAAGCCCAGCTAGCCTCCCTGGAGGATGGAGACCATGTGGAGTGACCTCCAACCATCCATGCCGTGTAGTGGAAGCCACAGGCCTGAGTGAGGCCATCCCCCATCATTCAGCCCTGGCTGAGCCACCCCAAATCAGAGTCTGGAGAAATAATATTTAGTTTAACTTTTTTTTTTAAACTTTTTTTTTTAAAGATTTTATTTATTTATTTGAGAGAGAGAATGAGACAGAGAGAGAGAGCACGAGATGGGGGAGGGTCAGAGGGAGAAGCAGGCTCCCCGCTGAGCAGGGAGCCCGATGTGGGACTCGATCCCGGGACTCCAGGATCATGACCTGAGCCGAAGGCAGTCGCTTAACCAACTGAGCCACCCAGGCGCCCTAGTTTAACTTTTGAGGTGGTTTGTTTTATACCAGAAATTAATAGTATAGTAACCGTTATTGTATATTTCTTGCTCTCTTTTAGTGAAGTTCTACAGTTCTACATTTATCATAATGAGTGTTGGCTCTGGAGTTGGATTATATGAGTTTAAATTTTGACCCATCTGCCAGGTACATGGCTTTGCACAAGTTGTCAAACCTCTCTGGACTCAGTTTCCTTATCAATAAAATGGTTGTTGGGAGGATTAAATGAGAATGCATGAAAGGCACTTCATATTGTTCCTGACATATAGTAAGTGCTCATTAAATATGAGCAATTAGAAGTAATATGCAATATTTATAAAGTTTCTCATAGGTTAACTCAGTCCTCGGACCCTGTTTTTCCATAAATTTCTATAAGGTTTTGTAAGTGTCAGTTCTATTGTGAAATGAATTTTCAGGAATAGACCTCAGGGTTGGTGAAGGATTCTATTTTTTTAGCATTCATCCTATTTTTTGTGTGTACATCTCTTTCCCTCCATAGGCCATGGTTCCCGCTGGGCCTAGGACCATGAATATAGCTATGTTATTAATATCTAGCATGGTCTCTGGTATGCTGCAGAGTAGACAGTAAGTGTCATTTGAATGACTGGAGTCAACAGGAGTTTAATAGACACTCCAGAACTCCACATGCTTTTGGCAAGACCCTCCCCTCTCAACATTTTACACCTTGCCAGCTGGGAGCTCTACCTTGGGCCATCCAGATCACTCTCATTGAGCCTTTATCCCTGTTTATGATGGTCATAAAGCCAAAGCCATAGAAAGCATTTGAGTTCATGACCCCTGACCTAAACCCCAATAAACATGAAAGCTCAGTCACATCCCTAAACCCCGCTCTACCTTATTGTATTATATGATGGCTTTCCCATTATCATATGCCTAAAGTGGTTGTAAAGTGACATAAATCTGCAGTCAATCAGAAAATACTGATGGGGACATGAGTAGAAGCTAGGTTTCTAGATCTATTGGCCTGATTATGGTAGTTAAGACAGATGGATGAACTAGTGCGTGTAGCAGATAAAGTTAACGTTCTGCCTCCTATTTCTGTGGCTTATAACTGAGCCCACTTATGGCTGCTGTGGCTGGTTCCTGTGCATTGTGACAGCTTCCATTTCCAGTCCTGTGTGTCTGCTTCTTTTCCTAAGAGCTTTATCTGGTGCTGAACCAGGCTGTCCAGAAGCTGGGGATTTAACCCTCTATTAATGTATTCATTAAAATACAACAAAGATAGCTCATGATAGGAAGAAAATATGAACAGTGTTTCATATAGCAAAAATATGCAATAGCAACCCTTAGCTCCTGAGAGATGGGAGTTAGTGAATACATTCTCTTGCCTCCCTGTCCTTTGAAGGGCACTTTTTTTTAAATTAAGTTTTTTATTTTAATTCCATGTAGTTAATATACAATGTTATATTAGTTTCAGGTGTACAATATAGTGATTCACCAATTCTGTACATTACTCAGTGCTCATCATAAGTGTACTCTTAATTCTCTTTACCTTTTTCTGTGTATCCCCCCCCACTAACCTCCCTTCTGGTAACCCTCTGATCTTTATAGTTAAGAGTCGGTTCTTTTGGTTTGTCCCTTTTTCTTTCTCTCCTTCCTTCCTTTTCTTTTATTCTTTTTCCTTTTTTCCCCTTTTTCCTTTCCTTTCTTTGTTTTGTTTCTTTTTTTTTTTTTTTAAAGATTTTATTTATTTATTTGAGACAGAGAGAATGAGAGAGAGCACATGAGAAGGGGGAGGGTCAGAGGGAGAAGCAGGCTCCCCGCCGACCAGGGAGCCCGATGCGGGACTCGATCCCGGGACTCCAGGATCATGACCTGAGCCGAAGGCAGTCGCTCAACCAACTGAGCCACCCAGGCACCCCTTTGTTTTGTTTCTTAAATTCCCCATATGAGTGAAATCATAGGATATTTGTCTTTCTCTGACTGACTTCTTTTGCTTAGCATTACACTCTAGCTCCATCCATGTTGTTGCAACTGGCAAGATTTCATTCTTTTTCTATGGCTGAATAAGATTCCTTTAATACTACATTCCATTCCATAAAATTCCAGTTTCCATTTCTGAATGAATATTCCAATATTCATCTATTGATGGACACTTGGGTAGCTTCCATATTTGGCTACTGTAAATAGTAATGCAACAAACATAGAGGTACATGTATCCTTTTGAATTAGTATTTTTTTATTTTTTGTGTAAATACCCAGTACTGTGATTACTGGATTTTAGGGTAGTTCTATTTTTAACATTTTGTGGAACTTTCATACTGTTTTCCACAGTGGCTGCACCAGTTTGCCTTCTCACCAATAGTGCATGAGGGTTCCTTTCTCTCCACATCCTCGCCAACACTTGTTTTTTGTGTTGTTGATTTTAGTCTTTCTGACAGGTGTGGAGTGATATCTCTTTGTAGCTTTGATTTGCATTTCCCTGGTGATGAGTGATGTTGAGCATCTTTTCATGTGTCTGTTGGCCATCTGGATGTCTTCTTTGGAGGAATGTCTTCTGCACATTTTTAAATAGGGTTATTTGTTTTTGGGGTGTTGAGTTGTATAAATTCTATATATATTTTCATGCTAACCCTTTATTGGATATGTCATTTGCAAATATCTTCTCCCATTCAGTAGGTTGTCTTTTAGTTTTGTTGTTTCCTTTGCTGTGCAAAAACTTCTTATTTGGATGTAGTCCCAATAGTTTATTTTTGCTTTTATATCAGAGGAACATGTCTGATCCACATGGCAACTCAGAGAGTCCCCAGTGGGATTGAGCCCCACTTGTTTATGGCAATAGCCCCTCATTAACACACCTTTTTTTGGCTTTTCTCTCTCCATCTCATTTTTCCCATTCCCTCAGTTGTGCTTCCTGAGATTACCTTCCAAATAACTGGCCTGTGCTGAACTCCTTGCCTGCTCCGGGCCTGCCTTCCATACCAGGACAGTACCTGCCTAGCCTTTTCCCAAGGAGCATTTAAGGCAGAAGCAAGAATATTATATTCCTCTATGTTAGAACATGAGAAAAATTGGTTTTGTTCATAACAGAAAAATAAAGAGAATAGCCAGCAGTATCATAAGACAGTGATTTCCACAACATTTCATGGCTTTCAGAAGACTCAGGAGAAATCCCAGGATAGCAGATATATTCATTTGTTTTCTGGATCCCCTCCAAGTCTATGCATACATTATACCAGGTATCCTGCCCATATGAAAAAACAAGCTCAAAAATACTGCAGTGGAACAAAGAAATCTTGAGAAATCTTTCATATTGAAAGCAACTGCTATTAAGTGTCAAGTAATGTGCCAACAACCTAGGGAGAAATCTGTCCTTACATTATGCCTTGAACCCAGTGGGTACTTAATATATTTATTGAATTATGCTTGAGGAACTTATATTCTAATTAAGTAGGCAAGGCATGCAGTCAGTGGTTAAGTACTTCTTAAAGGTGTTATTTAATTAAGGACAATAATTAACAGAATAGGTAATAAATGCTTAGATTCTTTCCTCTGGGGTCTGGAGCCTGGTGTGAGTAGAAGAAAATTATAGAACTGGTTAAAAATGATCTAGTCTCTTCTATTGATTTTACAGATGCTGAAACTAAGAACATTTTTGGCAGAGTCCCTTCTCCTAAACATACTTCTGTGAATAAATCTGGTTAGAATCTGTATTTAGTGCTGTACTTGGAGCATAAACCAACCATAAACTTTAGTCAAAGAGTGGGATGTTACTAGGATTAATAGCCTAAATCTCTGTATTTTCAGCTTTAAAATTTTCAAAAGTTAGTTCTTATTCTTGTACTTGATGTGGGGTCCTCTAATGAGTCAGGGAAATGTTAGAACTGGGCTATTAGTGTCTTGACTTTTTTCTTGTACTATTGACTTACCACCAAAAAACAAAAAATACGAAGACGTCTGTCCCCTCCTATGCTCTCATTCCAACCAGATAGTAAGCTTGATTGTTCTGAAATCCTCAAGAATTTCAGGGGCAAAAGAGGGAAAGGAACTATGGGAAAAACTCTGGAATTTGGAAGTGCTTGTGACTTGTTTAGAGGGAAGTATAATAGGATGGCTTATTTCATGTCCATATCAAATCAAATCAGGGTCTCCACTATCAATGGTTGGCATAAGGTTCAATATCAGTTTTCATACAGGTTCCTTTGGGCTGAGCCCAGGGCTTCTCCCAGACACTACAAAGAAGGTAGAGACCTCTGGCCAGGTTTACCCTAGGCGCTATTGGGACCATGCGCTCGGGCTATTAATAGATCAGCTCTCATAGCGTGTCCACATCAAGCTTGTCTGTGGCTCTCAAGGCTGTGGCACTGAGTGTGGGTCATAGATTTCTACAGAGCAACTGCCATCTGAGGTCTGTCACCTACAAGGTGCTACCATCCATGGAACCTGCTATCTCTTTGGGAGCCAGTTTTCACTTGGGAAAATAAGGCTGGACATCAAAGATACTTGGGTCAGTTATCCTCCTAGAATGTGGCCAAGAGAGGAGAAGAGAATGACTTTTATTTTTTTGCTGATGAGTTGATAGGAGGAGGAACATAATTTAGGACATCTGTTAATTTCTCCGTATCCCCAGAATGGAATCCTCTTCTTGCCAAGTAAATAAGGGAAGTTGTGAGGGGGCCAGATGAGAGAAAAGCCTTGATTACCAGAGTACAGAAAAGTTTGGTTGCCTCAGTAAGGGCGTCTGGAGTTTCTCCTAAAAAAAATGGTGCATTTGGAAGAGGGGGTTGATATAATGAAATCAGTGTTCAAGGTGGCTTAACTTGGTATTGTTTAGAAAATTAGAGAGCATTCATTAGATAGGAAGAGTTATAGTAACTTTTGAAATGAGATGCCTGGTTGGTGGCAGTATGATTAGAAAGAGATCCAGGGATGGATGGATGGATGGAATACTACGTACTTATTATCTGCTCTATCAGGCACAGGGTGAATAACACCCACAAGGTCTCTACTGTCATGGAACTTACCTTCTAGGAAGGAAGACAAGAGATAAACAAAACATAAATAAATAAGGATTTCAGATGGTGATACATGCTCCAAAGAAAAAAAGAAGGAGAGGTAATAGAAGGTGATGGATAGTGGGTGAGGATGTCTACTTTATATTAATTGACCAGCAAAGGTCTTGCTGAGGAGGTCAACTTTGAACTGTAAGCCACTGTCCTCCCTCCTGTCTGCTTTTCTCCACTCCTCATGCGTGAACCCAGGGCACAAATGCATGCCTATTAGCATCCTCCACCAGATAACTTCTCACACTATGTTATGAATATGCATTGGCTTATTTATATGCTCTGCCATACTATTATAAGGGCAAAGATTTATCTTTATAACCCTAGCACATAGCACTGTACTTGGCACATCATCCGCACTCACTGTTGAGTGAGTAAATGAATGAATGATTCAACTCACCCTGAGAAGGAGTGTGAAGAGAGGGCAATGGGTAAAGGATTAGGCCTTGGGAAACTTCCATAACAGGGATGGGGACAGAGAGAAGGGTTAGGCTTTGGGAAACTTCCATAACAGGGATGGGGACAGAGAGAAGGGGGCATTGTCACTTACCTTCTGCCATCCCTGCCCTGTTACCACATTGTTCTGTACCTGCCTCACGTCGTTCTTGTAATTTCTTCATCTGTCTGGGGCTGAGCTTTTCAGTGTGGTAGCCACCCTGATAGATAGTTCAGTGTGGTAGCCACTCATTATGTATTATATATTATAGAAAATAATACATACAAATAACGTCACTATTTTTACTTCTTTAATGTGGCTACTAGAAAATTTAAAATTAATGTTTGGCTGACATCTTTCTACTGCATATCACTTGTCTGTATCCTATAGTAATTAGATTAGCTTGATATTAGCTGATCATTTCTGAAATGAGTGGTGCTATGTAAAAATCTCCACACATTCAAAAATGGGGACCGAATGGGGGAGGTATGACCTACATTTTGTAGCCAAGGAGACCTGTCCCAGTGCAAAACAAGTTTGGGAGATACTGGTTTAATTTTTTAATGTGCAAGTAAATTCTATCACCTTGATTAGAAGACAGCTTTCAAGTTTTTGGAGAAAAAAATCCTCAAAATTTTTACACTAAAAAGTCCCTTTTCTAATTTCATTTCTGTTTTATTCCTACTCTTTGATATTTCTGCCAGATGATAACTATATGACGTGAAGGGATATTTTTCCTTTTTTTTTTTTTTATGATGGAGCACAATCCCCAAAGATGCAGTGAATTATGCCCCAGCAACCTGTCTTGTCCTGGCCTCACATAAATGATAGCAATATGAAGATGCTTGAAAGAGAAAAGCAGATGTGAGACACTGCACTTTTATCCTACCAGTAACATTTTTAAGATTGAGCTCATAGTGCCCGGATGTTAAAATTCTTTCACAGATCCCAAATTATGAATGCTCCATGTTGGTTTAATCCATTCCGTTGCACTGGCTTTATTAAATGGAACACCCTGTCGTGCATCTGAAGAACAGTGGGATTATCACATTTCCCTTTGAAAATCCAGTAAAGACAAAATAAATGGTTAACAAAACAGAGCGAAATCAGTTTGCAGGTGTTCATAGGCGATGCAACCCCCGATAGAATCTGAGTGTCTGTATTCTTCCTTGCTTGCAAAATGCCTTTTAAGCAGGCCAGAGAAATTCTTGAGGAAAAAGAAATCATGGGGCAAAAGTTGCTTTCCTCTCCTTTTGATGTGTAGCTAATTGTATTGTGTCGACTCCAGAGACAGTGTGTTGGAAATCGGAAAACTTTATTTTGTTAAGCTTTACTTTTGACTCTACCCTGAGTGTGCCAATAACAGTTCTTCATCCTGTGCATCTCCTAGAGTGGAGAAAAATCAACCATTGATTTTTTTTTTTCTTGGCAAATCTAATTAACTATTTGAAGTGTTTCATCAAGTACCCAGTTACTACACACGCTTGGTGGGTGGCTCTTCGAGATAATCTTAAAAACTCAGTTACATCCCAGCACTCTAAAACTTCTTTTCTGTCAGAGCAATTTGAATTTTGTTATTAGTGTCTGCTGGAAATCATAATTCAATAAAGACTAACTCATTTAAAAATGTTTCATACTGGGCATACATTAGGTAACAGGTAACTTAGGAGACAGAAAAACATACAAATGTTCAGGTCTATACAGGAAATTGGAGTGGTAGAGAACAGTTTGAAGGAGTCTTTTTGTATTTTTTAAGCAGCTGAATCCAGATGAGGGAGAGAGAGAGAGAGAGAGAGAGTGTGTTTATGTATGCATGCGCACACACATTTAAATCACTGGATCCAGTAGTCTTTGCTTTTGTTCCCCTAATATACTAGCATTTTCCATCCATCCCCAAACACAAGGTAGTGGATATAAAAGGAATCTCTATCAACATTTAAAATAATAATCAACCAGGGCCCCTGCATATTTCTTTGTGTAATGCTTGTATGACCCTGGCTTCTCCTTTGAATGAGATTGTATCCGTCTCTTGTCCTCTCTCTCTTTCTTTCTCTTGTTCCTTTTATGGACATAGGATTATTGCTATAGAAAATATGGTCATGCCATAGGGGAATGTACCTCCTGCTCAGGGTGTTTTTTTCAACTACATCTGCAGACTGCAGCTGCCGCAGCCTTTGAAAAAAAAAAAAGTCTGGGTCCTTATGAAACTGTAATTCTTGAACAATGAATTCTTCTTCACAGGACACTGTACTTTTTCACTGGTGTTTAGCACAGTCTGCCATTAGTCTTCCCTGCAGTTTATCTGCTCCCCCAAGTTCACCATCTGACATATGTAGGAATATTTAAGCAATTTTTTCCCCCAGAGAAGTTCGCTTCATCTTTGGAACCACGGGGCTTTCTGCAGACTTCTCAGGACCCCTCATATACTTCCCTTCTTTTTTTCCGTGTGCTGTTTATCTGTGCCTGCCCCCACATGTCCCTTTTCTTTAGAGATGGAGCCTCTCACAGTTCTCCATATGCCTTCCAAACTGCATTTAGAAAATACCATCTTCCCCTGCCCCTTGCCTTTTCTATGCCAAACCTCCTCGTCTTTTGTAACATATCAGCAGAGTTGAACTTCACATTTCTCCTTCCTTGTTTACTGCTCCGCCACGTCTTACTCTTTTATGAGTTGTAATTTCCTTTGTTCTTAAAATTAAATTCAGTACCTAGACAGATGATGTTTTTCTAAAATCAGGGAAAAATAAAAATATAATTATTTTATTTTGGTACCTTTCCCTTTTTGTCCTCTAAACATTATTAGTTACTTGAAACATAAGAGGAGCCCATCCTGATTTGATGAATGCAAAGCTGCAGCCTCCAGATAAATAAAAAGACAGCTAGATGATGGTTAATGAGTTGTCATGTAGAGATACATTCTTGTTTCTTGAACTTTTTGTACATATCAGAGGAAATCAAACTTGATTTGTGATTTTTGTGGTGCAACTCAAAGGTTTAAAAAAATGGGTGTTTTCAGATGCCATTTAGTTCTCCTTTCTCCTTTAATCTTCAAAAGCAAGTAAAAACAAATTATTGATGGCCCTGTAATGATTGTATGGTATTTTTTTGTAAGTCTGTAAAAAAAAAAAAAAAAAAGAATCAAGCTGAGACAGAAACCTAAAGTTGTTCCTTTCTGGTTAGTGCAGATACCCATGCTAACATTCAGGATGCTTGTCAGTTAATGTTTTTATGGGGATCTTTTGGTGCCTTTTCTTTTTAGGAATAATATAGAGAAAGCCGTTGGCATGTTGACATTAAGCTGTATTGGGGAAAGTGGGTCCCTACTCTCCACATCTGTTCAGTGTTTCTGTTGCCTTTCATTTTCTAAAGTGTTACATATGGAATACATATGTCTTTCTGTTCTAGTACCACAGGAAAAAAGAAAAAGAAATAAAAAAGAGAAAAATCACAAAGAAATCAATAAACACCTGTTATTCCCAGATCTGCAGTTATTTGGGCTCAGAAGTGCCTGCAGGCAAAGTTAGAACAAAAATCCAGGATGTCTATGTGCCTTCATAGATTTCTTTTAGCCTGTATGAGAGTTTTTAAATTTTATTTTATATTTATTTCATTTTGTTTCATCTTATTTTATCCCAGAGTGGATCCTTCACCTTCTGTTATTTCACTGACCTGGATTTTTTCTCTCCAGTGTATATTTCCTCTTTCCCTATATGCTATATTTTGTGTTCGGCGAAGTGGAGGTTTTTTTTTTTAACTGGCTCTAGAATATAACCTTGCTTTATCTTTCACCATTTCCACAGCAGGTTTCCTACGTTAGATTGCCCCCTACTGCTTCTGGAACATTAAAAATAAAGCCTGAAATAAAATATGTTTGGGGATGTACCATTATAGAAGTATGTATTCAGTGAAATCTGTTGAAGCATAATCATTAGAAAACAGGTTCAACTAATCAGTAACAATTGGCAGATGCTTTGGCATGTCATATGGAGGTTTTAAACTTGAGTGTGTGTGTGTGTGCACACACGTGTGTGTGCACCTGCACAATGTGCATACTTGTAGCCGGCTCACTTATTGCCCCTTACCATGGAAAGTGAGCTATGAATTAGAAGGCATTGTTGAAGGTAATTATGTATCATATGACATACGTTTTCTTTTACAGGCAATATAGTTCCCACAAGTGCCTTCTTACCCAATTGTACAATTGTTTCCTTAAAAAAAGAAGGTATTTTTTTCTTAAGGGCAGGGGCCACATCTTGTTTGTTTTGTATCTTTAGTCCAGGGCCTGACACATAAAAGACACTGCTTGTTAATTTCACTGGGTTCATTGATTCACGAAGAGAGTAAGATCACTCAGGTTTAAGTCATAAAAATAATTTTTTGTTGGATTTAGGATCTAGAAAGAGCAAATAATGTAGCTAATATTTTGACAGAAATAATTCCCAGCAAAGGCACGGGGAAATTTTTAGTCAACCCTAATGTCAGGGTAGAGTCCACATTAGTGGCTTGTATTTTTGGCTTTCAGAATTTGCTTTCTTTTTATTGCTATTTCCATCTTTCCCAGCTCACATTTTATAGATAGACCTGACCTTCTCTCCTGGGTACTCCTCCCTGGCCCCACATATATTTCTAGGATACCTTATTCAATAATTTGGTTACTAAAACTTGTCTGCATTCTTTACTAAACCTTGTAAGTGATTTGAGAGCAGGAACTATATCTGATTCATTTCTGCATCCCACAAATTTCTATTTGCTATTACATAGTTGACATTGAAATGGCATTCAAATACCCTCCAAAGAAAACTAACTTTTAAAATAAGAAATTAATAAAAATGGAACTAAAATGATTTTTATTTATTTATTTTTTAAAGATTTTATTTATTTATTTGACAGAGAGAGACATAGCGAGAGAGGGATTACAAGCAGGGGGAGTGGGAGAGGGAGAAGCAGGCTTCCTGCGGAGCAGGGAGCCTGATGCTGGGCTCTATCCCAGGACCCTGGTATCATGACCTGAGCGGAAGGCAGATGCTTAACGACTGAGCCCCCCCAGGCGCCCTAAAATAAGCTCTTCTTTTTATTTAGATAGCAAAAGGTTAAAAATCCAACAGTTTTTATAAACCTCACTTGCACATACTTAAAACCAGAGGTGGTAGAAGGCATCCTGGAGTGGTACAGAGTGAACGTTTCCTGGCTGAGCAGATACCAGCATGAGGGGACTAGCCTCTATTTATGCTCTCCTGATAAATACAGATACCCCAGGAACTCAACCTGTGCAGGCCAAGGATGAGAGAGAAGCAAAGGTCCACAGTAAAGGTTACACTCTAATACTACCCACATAAGCAAGGGACACAAGATCCCCCACTCCCACTCTAGAATCTTACAGGTCTTATGGCTATTAAAATCAAGCTGGGATAGTTCTGGTCAGTCGGAATGCCAGACTCAGTGGGGCTCAACTGTTGGGAGAAAAGGGGAAAAGAAGTGTCAGGATGTATACATAGAGATGCTGTAACGATTACAGATGGGGAAGAAGGACGGAGATGATGGCATCCAACCATGATCAATTTCATGTTTTCATTCCACTATCCAATCTTTGCCTTTGGCACCAGAACCATTTTATACCTCACTGCTGTCCTTTATTTTTAGTTGAATCACCCTTAAAACTAGATACCACATCTAAAATCATTTTAGTCCCGGGGTGCCTGGGTGGCTCAGTCATTAAGTGTTTTAAAAAACGTCACTTAAAGAGTCCCTTAAAGAAACACAACACTTGTACCCCTATGTATGTGATACATAGGCCTCACGGCCCCATTAGCAATGTATAATAGCTCTCCTCTTCCATATTCTTGCCAGCCCCTGGAATCATCAGGCTCCTAAATTTTTGCCTATCCGGTATAAAATTGTTACCTTACTGTGGTTTTAATTTGCATTTCCTTGATTACTAGTGAGGGTGAGAATCATGTGAATATTGGCCATTTGTGTTTCCTCTTCTGGAAAATGCCTGTTAATGTCTTTTGCCGATTGTTTCCTAGTACATTTTTTAGTCTTTTTCTTACCAATTTGTAGAATTCTCTTAAGTGTTCTTGATACTAACCCTTTGTTAGTTGTGAATGTATAAATGTCTTTTTTTTTATACTGTGTCTTGTGTTTTCATTTATTCTATGGTTTTATTATTTTTTTTCCTTTATGTTATTTTTTGATGAAGAGTAGTTCATTCTAATATATTCTTAGTTATCTTTTGCTTTCTGGGTTCGGTTTTTAATGTCTTATAAAAAAAAATCTTTCCCTGTGCTGAAGCCATAAAAATAAATTCCCATATTTATGAGACTTAAAGAATTCTAAAAATTTTAAATTTGTGCTTTTCTTTTTTTTAAGATTTATTTATTTATTTGAGAGTGAGAGAGAGAGAGAGCACAAACGGGGGGAGGGGCAGAGGGAGAAGTAGGCTTCCCGCAGAGTAGGGAGCCCAACGCGGGGCTCAATCCCAGGACCCTGGAATCATGACCTGAGCTGAAGGCAGATGCTCAACCAGCTGAGCCACCCAGGCACCCCAAATTTGTGCTTTTCATGGTAAAATCCATAACCTACCTGGGATTGATTTTCAGCTATGGTGTAAGTTAGGGATCCAAACTCATTTTTTTCCCTACATGGACCGTCAGTCAACCTAGCATCATTCATTAAATGCTCCATCCTTTCTCTACTGATCTAAAGAGCCAACTCTGACATCCATTAAGTTTTCATAAACATGGAATCTGTTCTAGGCACTCTATTTGGCTACACAGGTCTATTAATCTGTCTTCTGCCTTTATGGATTCTCTTTCCTTTCTGTTTTCCAAGACTAAGAAATAGTTGGCCTTGAAAACCAAAACCATTGTTTGCATTACCTTTTGTAAAACTGCCTTAATGTGTAATATGGAAAGAAGCAGTTGGGAAACTGTTTGTTTATATTACTGTATTTTGTGGCAGCTTTTTAAAAGGCATTTTTTCACTCGTTTAGTGCCAGTGTAAGTAATTTTTGTTATCCAAATCCTTGTATCAACTATTCAGTCTCTTGATATTTCAGGCTCTTGTTGTAAGTCTTGAGTTTTTGTCACTGTAATTCAGTTTTCTGAGTGGGCCTGATAGAACTGTTGGATTTTGCTCTTTTATATCCTATGAAGAAAAGCACGCAGAAAAACATAATACTGCTTCTACTAATGAAAATTCAGTAGAATCTCATTATAATGCTGATATCAGAGAATGAGTGTAACACCTGCTCTTTTGTAGCTTACTGGGTTATGGTGTGATTTGCTGTGTGCATATGGGAAACTTGGTGGCACATGATTTGATTCATTTGAATCCTTGGAACAGTGAGATTGTTTTCATTTTTTACTATATATAAAACAGTCTAGGAAATAAACTTCAGATTTAATTTTTTTTGGGAAAGGATTTCCTAAAAATGGAATCTTTTTTTTTTTTTAAAGATTTTATTTATTTGACAGAGAGATAGGGAGAGCAGGAACACAAGCAGGGGGAGTGGGAGCGGGAGAAGCAGGCTTCCCGTGGAGCAGGGAGCCCGATGCAGGACTCGATCCCAGGACCTTGGTATCATGACCTGAGCCAAAGGCAGACGCTTAATGACTGAGCCACTCAGGTGCCCCAAAAATGGAATCTTTCATTAAAAGATTCATAAGGCTGGTTTCAGGAGTGTTTCTCACTTGGATTTTAATGAAAGTCATACATTTTTATTCCAACTCTGTGGTAATCTGTGTACATATACTTGTATTCATTTTAATAAATCATAGGAAAATGGTGACTAAGGGATCCACACATCTCAGCGGTCTAACGTAATCATAAACTACTCATCTTGACTCTCTAGCCTTAGATAATATGAACTGGAATTTCACTGATATATATAGCAATGTTCTCTTAAATCATAGCTGTGTGTGTGTACAGATACACCCATACAGATTTCAGTGGATATGGACTGCATGTGCTCTATATATTCTATAAAAATTTATGTACTGATTTTTGTGACTTTATGCACCACTCGACCTAATAATTGAATTTAATTATTTTTGTTTGCTGAAGAGAGTAGTTTTTTTTTCAAAATTAGTTTTGTTCCTAATTTTTAAATAATTTGTTATTCTGTTTTATTGATATCACAACTAGCCTTATTTTAGGCATAAGGGTTCTTTTAAGAAAGGTACCATTAAATGCATGATCTCTGACTTAGAAGCCATCAAAGTAGAAAAATAACCAATTGTGGGTATTAAGGAATCTGGATTTAAATATTTATGAGAGATGCTGCTGTTCTGGTCTATATTCCTTTCTCTCTTAAATGCATCCCGTTATGGTAAGGGAATGTAGCTGAAACATTATTTTGAGTTATTTTTTAAAGTGAAGGACAGCACCAGGCACTACTAAAACCATGTCTGAATTACTTGAGACTGAAACTGTTGAATATATTATGTTTCTTCTTAAATGCTCAGTTTTCTGAAAGAATGTAGGTGGAAGCAAGACCATAGCAGGAAGCTTTGTATAAAGGTCAAGAAACAGGAGCCCAGTCTGGACTGACATTTGCAGTTTCATGTTTTGAGGTCCTTCGTATAATTAAGAAAAATGCAGATCCAAACCATTGTTCTCAAGGTGTGGTCTCTGAACGAACAGGACCAGTGTCACTTGGGAACTTATTAGAAATTCAGATTCTCAGGCCCCACCTTCAAATAACCAGTTTATATTCTTTACTTTGAAGCTTTTTGCCCATTTGTTACTTTGTATCTGAGCTCATGGTTTAGCTTCTCATTCAAATTTTCTCATTCCAGCAAAGTAAGGCCAATTTCACCTTTTGCAAGAGATTGGAGGACATTGCAAATAATTTAATTATTATCAAGGTCACCTTAAGTAGCTGTGAGGCTTTTCCTCCTCCCCCTCCACTTCTTCTTCCCGCTTTCTTCTATTTCTTCTTTCCCTTTCTCATTCTTCCTCCTCCTGCTGCTATCAAAATGGTTCTAAACCCTTCCCTAGCTAAGCCTAATGTATAGAAGTCAGTTCTTGATTATAAATTCTGAAGGAAGAAGACATTGTGAGGTAACCCCAAATGTTAGATGAAGGCAAGTCTCATTATGTGGTAGCCCAGCAAGCTATGTGGCTTTTTAGAATTATAAAATTAATCAGCCAATACATTTAGTCTCTAAATTATTTGAGAATTTAGATTTTGATTAATTGATCTCTTCCTTTCTTTCTTATCTATACTTCTAGGCCTTAGATTAGCTGTAGACTAACTTCTTTGACCTGCTGAGAAAGCCATGACTACCAGTAGGGAGGGTTAAGCTAGCCATGAGTCACCACTAGATGCCCTGCCCCCAAATGTCAACCCCACCAACTTATGCCTGGAAAGGACTTGGCCCTGTGAGAAAAGAAATGGACCCCAGAGTCCAGAGGGCTTGGTTCTCTAATTCCTTTAAAACTTACATGGTTTTAATTTTCTCCATCGCCCGTCTGGGAGGTATTCATTCATAGAACAATGTTATTATGGAGTATCTACTATATACCAGGTACTTTGTTTCATCTAGTGACCAAGACACGGTCCATGCCCTCCAGCCTAGTAGGAGATACAGGCAATTGAAGGGATAATTAAAATGCAGACTGATGATTATTACTACTGGGATAGTTCAGGGCAAATCTGTGGGAGGCTCTTTTCAATGGCCATGCTTTCACTGAAATTGAAAATATGACTCCACTCTTTTCTAGAAGAGCTTATCTACTTTGCTCAAAGCTAGATGTTTACAGGATATCTTTGAAAAGGCCATAATGATTTGCTTTCTTTGCTACAGAATGAATTTCCAAGTATTTACTTGGCTAAAAATAGCTTGTGAACAGGTTTTTCTCTTGTCCCTTTGGCACACACTGGGGAGTACTCAGAAATTCTGAAGAGGCATGAAAATGGCAAATAATGAGATCTGGATGAAATGTTTCATTGTTGTTGAATTTTAAAAGCATTTTGTTTAATTTATTAACAAAGCCTGAATTTGTGCTGATCAACAAACATTTTTAAGTAGGAGGAAAACTCTCTTTGTGAAACAGCATTTTTCTGGAACTCACTTTTAAGAGAAAAGGATTGAATCTCATGGAAGCTAGTGCTAATAGCTCTTCCAGTGCTCAATGTACAACTTTGCCCTAACTTGGTTTATTGCAGGAAAAATAAAATTCTGGACATATTAGTAATGCTGTTATAGTAGTTGGCAAGGTTGTGAACAGTCATGGAAGTCAAAGAAGACAGTCTGAGGGCCTTTCTTTTTGTGGTTGATGCATCTCAAACTTGTTACATGGCCCATGCTTATTACCTGTTCAATGATTTCATGAAGCCCAAGGAACCTGAAGGTATACCACTGTCAACATGGCAAGATTTTGGAGTCACTTGTTCATTTTGCAACAGAATAAAGAAGGCCAGTGCTCTAAACAGAGAAAGCTTGACTGAATTCTGTTATTGGCTTTATTACTTTAAAAAGATGCTCATGTTACATTGAAATAGATTTATGGGATGTTTGAGAGACAGGATGTTAGGACCAAGAAAAATCAGCTACATATTTGGATAATTTTCAAATAAGTGGAAATACCATTCTGGGCTTGTTTTGTTTCTGGTGATTATGGTCTTCCATTTCTGAATCTTCTATCCTGTTATTTATTGGGGATTTTTTTTTTTTGAAGATTTTATTTATTTACTTTAAAGAGAGAGTGGGGAGAGGGGAATAGGGGAGGGAGAGGGACAAGCAGACTTCCCACTGAGCACAGAGCCCCATGTGGGGCTTGATCTCACAAACCCCGAGATCATGACCTGAACTGAAATCAAGTGTTGGACTCCTAACCGACTGAGCCACCCAGGTGCCCCTTCATTGGAGATTTCACTCTTTATCCCCATCATTTGGACCCTTTGTTTTGCTGAACATTTTAGGCAAAAGCTTCTTCATAAAGGTGATGCCATCCAAGATCAACTTAGGCACAGCCAGAGGCAGAATTTCCTGAGTAGAGTCTTGCAGGATCTGGAAAACTCCTCTCCCCCAAATAACCCTACTTTCCCTATAACATCTATTGCTGTTGCCTGAAGTTTTCAATCAGTGAGTCATTCCTCTGGGTTAGCAAACACCATTAAGAAATGCAAATTATTACCAGTCACACATGCTGTAATGCAAATAGTTTTTAGGATTATTAGGAGTAGGATAATTTGGAGTAGAAGCTCCCTGTAGAGGAAATCAGGCTCAAGTGGGCATCATAAGGCATCAGACTTATGGGAGCATTTGGGAATGCAGAAGGGAAAGTAGGAAGATCACATTTCGGTGACTTAATAGTTTTTTAGCTTAACATCATTTAGTGACTTACCATGTTGAGACTTTCATTGTGTGATAGTATAATGTCCCACTGGAGCATACGCTCTGCAGAGATGAGTTCTGTTCATTCACTGGGGCTTGTCAAGCAAGTAGTATGGTACCAGCCCATAGTATGTGCTCACTAAATACATGTGAATGAATGAATAACCTTGTACACAAAAGCTACCCTAAAAGTATTTTTTCTGCATTGCTAAAGCTATCTTTCTCAATTAATTTTTAAAGTGCTCTTTTTTATCCCTACCTCAAATGATTTTTAATAAGGTTCACTATGCCAGGTATAAGTATTTTCAATCCCCCATCTTAAAACACTAAGTATCAGATATTCTAGCACCTAAACAAGCTTATTAGAGGAATCAGTCAATCAAGTATTATTGACCACATATTTTGTGCCCAGGAATTTTTTTTCTAAAAGAGGCCAATCTGATAGTGAATATTTTACTTTTATACTTATAAGAACCCAAGGCAAGCAATTAGGACTTTTACTATTTGGGGATGCAAATATGCATGATAAATAATAGCCATCATTTTAATCTTTCAGATTTTATTTTATGGTTGCATTATGACCATTTGTCTGATGTATTTAATTTTCTAAATTTCTGTTACATGAAAAATGGAAACTGTATTGATTTAACATCAGAAAAATGTACAGCAGTTAATTTAAAAAAGGCGGCATCTAATTTTGTTAATAAACTCTAGATGGTAAAATGACATACAGTTTGGATTTCAAAGCTTTGGGAACCCACATTTTTGTGTAACATTAATGATGCAGTTTTAGTTTTGGCAGCAGCATAATTCTGTAGTGTGATATTTCTACTTTATTGTTTCTCAAAGTAAGCCTGAAATGTTACTATAGTATGGGAAATTTCCCCTAGGGAAGTGTGCACTGAACAAGGGGGATATGTTTGTATTACAAAGGTGAGTCTTGCAGAGATTTGCAGATTAGATACTCTTGTCATCATAACTACTCTTAACCTTGACACTGAAAGATTTTATTAATGTCAGATGATACAGATTTGCCACCATATATCATGAATTCAAATACAGTTTGTTCTTCCTGATTGTCTCTAGAATAAGAGTCAGGTTTAGTACTAAACTCTACAACCTTATGGCGTTGGTTTGAATCCTGGTGCTTCAGTTATTGGCTGCATCATCTTTACTTAATCATCCTGTATCTCAGTTTCCTCATCTATAGAATGGGGATAATAAGTGGATCGACTCTAGTGTTGCTCTGAGGATTGCATATGTTAATACAAATAAACATTTAGAACAGTGAATTGCTATGGACAGATTATGAATATTGTCTTTAGAAATTTTAGCTCTGAGGAAAGAGTAATAGAAGAGTACTATGGACAAGGGTAGCTCATGAACAAAATGTAATGACACGTCTGGTGTGTCATGTCTTGGAAGACTTATTAGAGGTTGGACTAAGCACAGAAGCCTTTAAGATGAGAAAGAACATGGGTCTCTGTGTTTGAGAATGCACAACGTCAGTTGGTGAGAGATGAGGCTGGGTAAGTAAGCAAGGACTAAATCCTGAATGCATGATAGAGAGCTTGGCTGTTATCTTGAAGATAGTGGGAAGCCCTAAAGGATTCTACACCCGAGAGTGACATGCTGAGATAAGTTTTGAGCAACACCACTGTGCCTGCAGCACAGAGAAGGGATTGGAGGGTCTTGGCCTGTGCAGGAAGTGAGTTAAGAGGCTGTTAGGTGGAAAGAATGATGGCGGCCTGGATGAAACAGACTAGTGCACCAGTGGGGATAGAGACATGGACAAATTTTTTTTATTTTTAAAGATTTTATTTATTTATTTGAGAGAGAGAGAATGAGAGACAGAGAGCATGAGAGGGAGGAGGGTCAGAGGGAGAAGCAGACTCCCTGCCGAGCAGGGAGCCCGATGCGGGACTCAATCCCGGGACTCCAGGATCATGACCTGAGCCAAAGGCAGTCGCTTAACCAGCTGAGCCACCCAGGCGCCCCGAGACATGGACAAATTTAAAAACCATAAAGAAGATGGAATCAAAGCATCTAGTGATTGGTTTCAGGTGGTGGGTGAGAAAGGGGTAAGAGTTGAGGATGATGGCCATATTCTGAGCTGTGGTCGACCAGCACATGGTGCATCTTCCTGACCAGGTGCCCAGTGTTGTGCTGGGCCATGGGGCCTAAAGGAGTAATGTGGTCGGGTGGAGCTGCTGTCTGGGGTGAGACCGCATCACCGGTGAGACTGAAGTGTTTGGTCCCAGGTTGGAGGTCCGGAGAGGTTATAGAAGCAACCGGTGTATGATGTTCAAAATAGAAATGAGGGCAAATCTGGGGCCAGTGTCCAGAACAGCCCAGGACATTGCCCCCACACTCTCAGGTCTCCACACAGCAGGGAACAGACTTTTAATTTTTTTCTTAACCTAATGTGATTCTTTTCTAATGAATATTGTCCCCAGAACAGCCCCTCTAGGCTTTGAATGCCCTGGGCAATTCCAAACCTGTGTTGACTCTCCCCTTATCTGCCCTGGAGCCTTGTTACTAGCAGTTAATGGTTGTGTCTATCCCTGAGGCAAATTGGAGGTCACCTTGAATCTGAGATTGTCTTGGGCTCATACCTCCAGGTTCTGAAGATGCTCTTTTCCCTCTGGGACAGTGGACCCTGAGAAGCTAAAGCAGAGAGTTCTTAATTCCTCTTTGTCAGTGCCCCTTGTAGCACTCGCCTTCCTCAGTCTTTAAGGTTTCTTTTGAACCATTCTGCTGAAACTTGAACCCTTATGCATTTTAGCTATGTTTCTGCAGGCTTAGCTCTAAAGATGAGTTCATTTGAATTCAGGTAGTTGATAAATTAACTTTCTAATTTCACAAAGTTCAAAGTTTGATGAATCATTCCCAAACTTTTAGGATAAAATACAAGCAAGTCTGCATACTATGTGAATTGCAGAGCTGTTGGGTAGAAATTAAAAAATGAATGTTGTTCAGAAATTAGCAATCTAATCTTTCATGAGCCAGCTAAGAATGGTAGAATTGTTAATTTATGTGAATGAAATGTGAATCTTGTTTCAGTTTGTTTAATATTAGAAATTCAAGAAGAGGAAGATTCAAAGCATTTCAGAATATTGGAAACCTTCT
This sequence comes from Mirounga angustirostris, assembly GCF_029215605.1. Taxonomy (NCBI): domain Eukaryota; kingdom Metazoa; phylum Chordata; class Mammalia; order Carnivora; family Phocidae; genus Mirounga; species Mirounga angustirostris. The sequence goes on along the minus strand of NW_026991724.1, from coordinate 16,071,641 downwards.
TAAGGTGATGATTACAGCAAGCCTCATGGAAAGTAAACAGACCTCTCTTGCTTCTTCAGTAGACAAACTGCACTAGAGAGAATGAAATTAGCACTGCAAGTATTAAAATATTGATAGCAATCATTCCATGTCCAGGCTCTGCCAATTAATAATTAATTTTACCTTGAAGGTAACTGTAAGAGTCAGACTTGTTTTTTTCATGCTTTCACTTGGCAAGAATGCGTCACTGTTTTCCCCCCTCAGTGGTATCAAGTCTCCAGCAAATAATTCACATTTTAATGTGGTTCGTAGCTAGAATTTCTTTTGTGTGGCTTCATAAAATGAAAACAGGTTTGCTGCAAGTGGTTTAGAAAAGGCATAAGTTGGTCATCTCTCTGATTTATATGTGGTATCAGTAGATTCTTTTTTTTTTTAAAGATATTATTTATTTATGAGAGAGGGAGAGTGCACATGCACAGGCTAGGGGAGGAGCAGAGGGAGAAGGAGAGAGAGAGAATCTCAGGCAGACTCTGTGCTGAGTGTGGAGCCCCACGTCGGACTTGATCTCACGACCTGGAGATCATGACCTGAGCCAAAATCAAGAGTGATGCCTAACCGCCTGAACCACCCAGACGTCCTATGGGTGGATCCTTAATGTGTCATTGCCAGTTATGTACTTCTTACTGTATACTTGTTTTGTTTTTTTTTAAAGTGTCATAAACAAAAGTAGAAGGTGATCTTTATCCTCTGCATGCTGATGATTACAAAAGGGCTATAGGTTATTACAAAATGGATATTTTCTACCAAAATAAACATCCTTCGGGTTTTGTGACTTTTATTTGGGCAAGAGAAGTTTGTGTGGAACTTCTCCCAGTATCTTGAGTGAAGAACCTTCTTGTTATGGTGGTATTTTGGAGTTAAAAGAGATTATGCTGTTGAAGTGTTGATCTTGCCCTAGTAGTTGGTAGCAAAAAACTATGTCCTAATTTGTTTTACACATACAATAGTTATCTATTCAGAAGTCCATTGGAATAAGTTTTGTGTTGTATTTTTTATTTTGATAAATAAAAAGTGGCTAAAATATTCACTCACTCTCTCAACTATTTGCTGAATGCCTGGCATGTGCCATTCTAGACAAAACCAGACTTAAAACCAGTTCATGTCGTACTAAACAGTTCCATTAAGAAATAGTACTCTATTTCTCATTTTCTAAAACAGGACAGAATATTTATAGCCTTTGGACCTTATACCAACGTGTTTCCCCTTTTAAAACAGCCTTTCCAGGGCGCCTGAGTGGCTCAGTCATTAAGCATCTGCCTTTGGCTCAGGTCATGAACCCAGGTTCCTGGGATCGAGCCCCGCATCGGGCTCCTGGCTCTGCAGGAAGCCTGCTTCTCCCTCTCCCACTCCCCCTGCTTGTGTTCCCTCTCTCACTGTCTCTCCCTCTGTCAAATAAATAAATAAAATCTTTAAAAAAAAAAACAAAACGTTTCCTGCCAATTAAAGGGATAGGCTTAATTATTTTGATTATGTATACTTAGTGTGAGAGTCACCCATCACTCCAGATTTTGGAAATGTTTTATTTAAAAATATTTGCTTATGTGTAACTACAGGAAAAGCAGAGTTGTCCTAAGTGACCCTGTTCAAATGTTTGCAAACCACACCTAGCAGAATGCCTGGCCCAGTATTTGTTGGTGTGAAGTGTGCTGTAATCGCAGCTTAATTCAGGCCCAGCTCTGTGGAGCCACCTGACTTTCCAGTGATGCTTTCTTGACTTTATTTCAGTCTTGGTGCTTCAGCTCCAACCTGACCCAGATAATTCAATCTGCTTGTTACTCCCTAGCCTCTAAACGAGCAGTTTTCAGATTATTAATTGCAGTGTTAACAAAAAAACTCACAAGCAGTGGTTATTTTGAATAAAAAGTCCGGACAGGAGGGAGTACTTTTTTGGGATGACCATTTATGTGAGTGGAAGTGAGTCTACTGATAGAATAAGGTTTCACCCACAACTACCAAATTTAGCATTAATAGGATTTATGTGGCTTATAGGGTTTCTACCAACTCCTGTTCTACTGATCCAGTGGCGTAAGTGGTGAGACACTTGCCAATGAGTAAGACACTTATGGTTTTCTGTAGTTACACATGAGATTTATATGGTCATGCCAAGAATTTAATTTCTACAATTTTAAGGTCAATAGGCATTGTCACTTGTGAAATGTGAGCCAGAATTTGTAATAGCCTTCAGATGGATTTTATTTTGCTCTTTATAGTTACTCATAGAGAGAGAATCTGTGAAAACAAAGATGTACCAGCATAGTGTAGTATTTATCATTTTTCCGGATTAGATAGAAAGCACACTTACAGGTTATTTCTATCGGTCACAGTAGAGTTCCCAGTGTAAGTTGACAAGAAGTGCTATCATGTTTTATATTCAACCTTTCAAAACCCTGTTAATTATGCATAAGATAATACTCTTCAATAACACCAGGAATAGACAAATGAAATCATTAGTTTTATATTCCAGAGCCCCGTGCACATCTATTATAACCGTGCATTTGAATGCCTCCACCCCCATTTCTCAAAATCACTTTTTCATTCATTATAATGTGATATCATAAATGAATATGAACAGTATTATATAGTGGATGAAATTGTATAAAAAAGACCTTAGCTTTTGAAAATTATAAACCTATTTCATTACTTGGAAGGGACAGTTTGCTGACAGCCCATGACAGTAGAAGGAGAGATGTTGATCAACCATTTACCATGGTCTTCATTTCATCAAATAGTGCCTCTGACAAATATGGCATCCACTCCAACATGCTTAAGATGCTTAACATGCTACCTTGTCAGTCTCAGTGTAGATAGAAGTGGATCTTTGTGGTGATACTGTCTTGAATTATGAAGTCTAGCTGGAGAAAAGTCCTCTCGCTTCCTGCAAAGCCTGAGTATGTTGGAATATTCAGGGTATATCTGCATATTTCTTTAAGTTTGAAGCATTCTAGAGAATTATTTTGAGAGGTAAGAGAAGAAATGCACAGTGCACATTTAAAATGACTTTGTAAAATGATATGATTTGCCCAAATGCACATTATTGTAATTTAGCCAAGATAGGTGGCCAATTGAATGTTCCCGGAACTGTAATTGTCTACATGCTATTTTCAAGACTCTGATAGCGCTAGCAAAATGCACCTTTTTCTTTCAATATCCATTTGGTTAGGAATGCATCCATTACGTATAAATGATGACTCTCTCTCTCTCTCTCTTTTGGCTAATGTAAATACAGGTGAAGGTAATTTCTAATACTGTGGGTTTTTTTTTTTTCTATTTTTGTCCATCTTCTATTTTGTTGTAGAAGTTATTTTTAAATATACTATTGTTTTCTTAAAATTCATTCTAAACTGTATATTTGCTTAAAAAGGAAAAGGAAATATAATTTGAGAAAGACAACTATATCCAAATAGAGGTGGTTCTAGCTATGCATTTTATAGTTAGAATTTCAAAACAGAAATTTCGAATTTCTAAGTTTTCATTATCAAAACCTGGGTAACTTTTAAAACCTTGACTTAGCTGACATGAACGAGAAGCAATTAAAATATTAAAAAAGAATCTTATCTGTTACAGAAATGGTATATTTTAACTGGAAAAAGTCATGATTTACTTATTGGTAGATACATTGGTGCTTTTGTTGTATAGTTCTAAAGTATAAACACATGAACCAAATTATAGAAAGGGATATTCTCTTGTCTATGAATTCCACTATTATTAGTAAATGTTAAATATGTCCTCTTGTTGAAATTTTCTTTATTGGAAAAAATAAAGTAAAATCAATGAATAAGTAATCTTTGTAAGTTCTATCTTACATGTTAGATCTGGATGTAGATGTCTCATCTCTCCAGTGCACATGAATAGTTGTATTTCTAACCTAATCCTGCCTCTACTAGATGTTTGACATTAGGTAAGTTATTTAAATCTCTCTGTGCCTCATCTTCCTCATCTGCAGAATGAAGGAAAAACAGTATTTTCCTCCTTAAGTTGTTATAAAGGTTAAATGATTTAATATGTGTATCTTTCATAGGGATTCAAATAACATGCTGTGTAGGCTATTCTCAGTTATACTCTATTAAATAAAGTACTTGGTAATTAAAAATGCATGTATTTTTTCAAATTCTAAAAATAGTATATTTTCATTTAAAATTTTTGGAAAATGCAGAAAGATATAAAGAAGGTAATACAAAAACACTTATTATTCCCTACAGAGATAATCACTATTACACTTAGTTATAAATCCTTCCATTCTTGGCAACTCTTTCTTTCTTTTCTTTCTTCCCTCCCTCCTTTCTTTTTTTCTCTCTTTCCACCTTTCTTTCTTTCTCTTTCTTTCTTTGTTTCATTTATATTTCTTTCTTTCTCTCTCTCTCTCTTTTTTAGAGAGGGCATGGGGAGGAGCACAGGGAGAGGGAGAGAGAGAATCTTAAACAGGCTCCATACCCGGTGGGGGCCCTGATGTGGGGCTGATCTCATGACTCTGAGATCATGACCTGAGCTGAAATCAAGAGTCACATGCTTAACTGACTGAGTCACCCCGGTGGCCCTCTACTTTCTTTTGGTTAGTATTTGCCTAGCATGCCTTTTTTATCAGTTTATTTTCAACCTTTTAGTGCCACTCTATGGTGTCTTGCTAATAAGCAACATATAGCTGGACTTTAATTTTGATACAGTTTGAGAGTCTCTTTCTTCAAAAAAGGCAATCTAAATGATTTGCATTTATTGTGGTAATGGATACTTAAACATTTTTAATATCTTTGTTTTCTGTTTAGCATTTTCCCCTTCTTTCCTGCCTTTAGTTGAACTATTTGATTTCTTGATCTCCCCTGCACATTTTCTCTCATTTACTGAATTTGTAATTCACATTCTGTTAATTCTTGCAATATGTACCCTAAAATATTTGACATGCATACTAAACTGTAGATTTTCCTAACACAGTGTAAAGTTGATGAAAAGTCTGTCCTGCTCTTGAATAAAACAGTAATCCTAGAACCTGAACACCTCCTTCCTGTTGCATGTTATTGTTATCAAGAATTTCACTGATTTCGGGACACCTGGGTGGCTCAGTCATTAGGCATCTGCCTTCAGCTCAGGTCATGATCCCAGGGTCCTGGGATCAAGCCCCGCATCAGGCTCCCTGCTCAGTGGGGAGCCTGCTTTTCCCTCTCCCACTCCCCCTGCTTGTGTTCCCTCTCTCGCTGTGTCTTTCTCTGTCAAATAAATAAATAAAATCTTAAAAAAAAAAAAGAATTTCACTGATTTGAAACTCTCCAGAATTAGTTTTTTTTGATTTAGATTTACCAACACACGTTACCAATTTCTTTGCTTGCCATTATTTCTTGTATTTCATTCCTTCCTTAGGGATTCCTTCAGGAATCCCTTCCTATGGGATTCATATTTGTTCTGGTTGAATCTATCAGTAGTTTTTTCAGAGGGGTATGCTCTTAGGAAGCTCTTAATTTTTATATCTTTGGCAGTTTCCTTTAGTTTGAATTATTAAGCGATTGTTTAGCTGGGTATGGAATTCTAGGTTATGTTATTTTTTCTTAGTATTTTGAAGATACTATTATTGTCTTTGTGCATCTATTGCTGCTGATAGGACTCCTATTGGTCTGATTGTTGTTCCTTTGAAGGTAGTTTATCTTGTCTCTCTTGCAGCTTTCACAGTTTTTTCTCCTTTTTCTTGGTGTTCTATAGTTTCTGCACAGTGTTTTAGTTGTGGCTTTAGCTTTATTTAGTCTGGGAGTTGATGAACTCTTTCAATCTATGCATTTATATCTTTCTTCAGTTCTGGAGACTTTTTAAAAGTATCTTTTTCTTCATTCTCTGTAGTCTCTTTTTCTCAGAACAATCATATGCTGGAGTTTTTCATTCTCTTCTCTCTGTTTAAGTTTCTCTTTTGTACTTTCATATTTTTAACTTCCTATGATACATTGTAGGTTATTTCCTTAGATCTGTCTTCCAGTTTACTAAATTCTCTTTCTCTTTGTCTTATGTGCTCTTTAACGTATCATTGTTTTGTTCTCCAGTGATAGCCTTTTAATTCCAGAATTATTTTTCAAATTTTCCACTTTTTATAATATCCTGTTTTTGCCATGTGGAATCTATTATCTTCTTTATCTGCTTGATGGTTATAAACATTTAAATTTAAAAAAAATTTCTTTAGTATCTAAAGTTATTTGATTATGACTTTTTGTTGCATTTGCAAACCTTCATAGCACTGGATTTCTTTGCCTTCTTTTCAGTCTTTTCATTTGGGTTCATCAGTAGTGATTATATATTTTTTTGGTTATGTGCTGTATTTTAGAAACATTCTTATGGGGCAGTTTTGTGCTTTACTCTGCCATGGCTGTATGGCTTCTTCAGCTTTGGACCACTTTTTATATAAATTTCTGAGTTTGGAGTTTCCTTATGGCTCAGAGAATTTTACACTGTGCTTGCATGCCCTATAGGGTAGGGAGTTAATATTAATATTGTCATGGTTGACTCTGCTTCCTGCCCATACCTTGAAGCAAACCTTGTCTTTAGGCAGTGGGGAGTTTTTCTAGTTGCAGTTACCCCCTGGTCTAGCTTCATGGAAGAAGCTCAGGACTTAAAATCTTGACTTTCTGTGTCAGTGCCAAAATCTACATCCACCTCCTCCAGAGGGCACAGTGGCTTATTTTTGTGCTCCTCAAAATGTGTTTTTCTTATTTTCAAGTCCAGCTGTGTACTTCAAAAATTTTCTTCAAATTTTATCTAAAATTTCTAGATGTGTTTGAAGTGGGAGGAGAGATTTCACACCTCAGATCAATCTGCTATCATTCTGGAATGGCCTCCCATTTTTTATTTTTTAATTTTCTTCTTATACAATTGGGATTCTACTATATATAACCTTTTATTAGTTGCCTTTTTACCTCTAAGAATTTATTATGAGTCATAAACCATTATTAATCTTCTAAACCATGACTTTCTGGTAGTTATTTTCAACAGAATGGATATATCATTTATCTAGGTACTTCTTGTTGTTGCATATTAAGTTATTCCTAATTTTCTTTGCAATTATGAGTTATGCTTCTGTGAACATATTTATGTATATATCATTGTGAACCTCTCTGCCAGGGCTACCTTAGTAGAGGTGGAAGAATTACTGTATATCAGGGTGGGATCTTAACAATTTGAATGACTGATTAAGCAGTAATGGGAAGTATAGTAGATATATCACAAAAATTCTGAACTTTAGGAAAAAGGATAAAATAGCAAGAGGAGGATAAAAGTACAATGGGTTAAAACTTTATACCATTATAAACTCAAATCTCTGTTCACTTAGTTCATTTCTAAAACAGATCTTTGTGACATTATGTCGAGTATTGGACCAAATGGGGTGGGATGAGAGAAAAACAAGGTGGTTTCTGTTCTTTAGAAGAATATAGGTGAACTCTCAATGAATATCAATAGAACTACAAGGAACTCGAATAAAATTGTAGGCATAAGTAAGTGATATACTAAAGGTTACAAACTGGAGAATGCTGTGAGATCTCAGAATGATCTACTCAGTCTATTTGGAGGAGGGGGCCATATCTGCCTAATAATGTATGACTCTTAAAATGGCAAGAAGAAAGTTTAAGCAACAGATGAACACGTGGTTATAGGAGGAATAGTTGCTTCCATTAATTTTGTGAGCATGATTATCTCAATGAACATTTCTTTGTATGAACAGAACAATACTGCCAAGTCTGTTCTTGTGTTTCCCTATAGCAGTGACACTGTAACACTCATCTCAAGTTCGTCCTTCTCAATAGAAACTATTGGTCTGGTTTCCCACCATCCTCACACATGGCTGTGTGCTTCAGAGGAAGCTAGGTCCATCACTGCTATAGTGTTCCAGTTAATCCAAGACAGTCATAGAGCTTTCCCCTTGCCAATGACTGGGTTAGGCAAAGGGGATACATAGGAGGAAAACTTTGCTGGGGGATTTCTTGAAAAGATTTATTTACTGTTAAAAGGGAAAAAAGATGAGATGGTTCTTCTTTCACTGGCCACTGTTGGGATCTGGTTGTTGTACTTGGAACTGCTGTAGTCATCCTGCCATCAGCCTTTGGATGAAGTCAGTAAAAGGGAGAAGGCAAAACTAAGAAGGAGGGAAACTGGAGGCTGCCCTACTTACTATTGTGATGATAAATGCCCATATAACTTATGTTTTCTATTGTCTGAAGCTAAAATCTTCCAAACTGATACAGGAGATGAATGGGAAGACTTCAGAGTTGTCCCGTGGCACTCTTGTCACCTTGGGACAATCCCTGCAGTCTACTAAATTGTCTTGTGCAGGGATGTAGGCAAGATGCTAGGTTACTTGGGCTGCTTTCCTATTTGTTGCCTTTGGACAGTTACCACAATAACTGGATCTTGGTATATACCTCAGTGTCTGTTTCCAGCCTTTCTTTTCCAACCTAAAAGTAGGCTCTTCTAGTTCATTTTTGAATGACTTAAAACCAAGAGAACTATTGATGATGCACAGTACGCATCCTTATATTTCCTATTCAATTCTTTTGCCATGAAAAGTAGGAAAAAAAAACATACCAAGAAAACTCGTTTTGGCCAAATATAATAAAAAGTAAAAATTTGCACTTCCAAATTATGGGTGACAGTTGCAGTTTGAGGTCATCTTGAGCAAGTGACTTGTTTTAGATTCCCAATGGTGAGAGAATTCTGATTCACATTGATAAGTAGTTAGAAATTAAAGGATTCTGTTTGTTTGCTTAAGCAGCTTGCTTTGCAATCTCTAGGTTCTTAGATAAGGATGGTAAGAAGTACTTCATTCAAAGTGTGTCTTTAAATGAGCTTTTTTTTTTTAAGACTTTATTTCTTTGAGAGAGTGAGTGAGAGAGAGTACAAGCCTTGGGAGAGGCAGAGGGAGAAGGAGCAGCAGACTCCTGGCTGAACAGGGAGCCCATTCAGGACTTGATCCCAGGACCCTTGGATCATGACCTGAGCTGAAGGCAGATGCTTAACTGACTGAGCCACCCAGGCGCCCCCATTCAAAGTTTTTATAAGAGCAAATTAACCTGGTTGCATAATGTAATGTATTGAAAGTTTCAGATGTATTAAGATTGGTGTATAATATTCTTGTGTGTGCATGTTTTTAAATACTCATTTTAGAAATTAACACTATTTAAATGAAGAAATTAAAATGAGAGTTTTTGTACCCCTGAAGTACCCAGCACAGCTTGAATTTGGAGACGGCTGCTTTTTTTTTTTTTTTTTTTTTTAAGATTTTCTTTATTTATTTGAGAGAGAGAGAGAGAGCAAAAGCAGGGGCAGGTGCCGAGGGAGAGGGAGAAGCAGGTTCCCCGCTGAGCAGGGAACCCGATGTGGGGCTCGATCCCAGGACTCTGGGATCATGACCTGAGCTAAAGGCAGACACCTAACTGACTGAGCCACCCAGTTGCCTGGAGACCACTGCTTTTTAAAGTTATGTTTTACAACACTTCTCCCACCATGTTGCAATTACATAGTGAATTTCCTGTCTCCCTTGAGCTGCTTGAAGGCAGCAAAGCTTGTATCTCATTTATGTCTGTATTCCTGAATTTAGGCACCCTGCTTTTTTTTTTTTTTTTTGAGAGGGAGAGATGGGGAGGAGAGGCAGAGGAGGAAGGAGAGAGAATCTTAAGCAGGCTCAATGCCTGGCTGGAAGCCTGACACGGGGCCTGATCTCACAACCCTAAGATCATGACCTGAGCTGAAATCGAGTCATTTAACTGACTGAACCACCCAGATGCACCCCCAGTTTTATTTTTACCTGGTCACCCCCTCCTTAGACCAACTGAGGGCTTCCCAAGGCACTGCTCCTCATCCACATGGTTCAGTGCCTACTGCATGATCGATCTATGGAATGGATTGTATTACATCCCAGCAAACATTTCTCTGATTTGAACTACTCAGTTTATAAAAGACCAAATTAGGAATTGAGCTTACTGAAGCTTCTCTTATATGTATGCATATCCATTTATGGTAACTTTGGTTGTTCTTTTCATGTGTAAGATAAATTGATGCTCATGGTAGAAATTTAGAAACTATAAAAAGTGACATAGAAAATGAAAAGTACAGAAAATGTGAAGCATTTGCATTCTTTCCAGTCTTTCTTCTTTGTGTGCATTAGCTATATAAGTGATGCCTACATCCTGCTTTTTTCACTAACGTAATAGGGGCATTTCTCTACACCATTAAAAAGTTTTCATAAACCTAATTTTAATTGCTTTTTGAGCAGTTCCATCTTATGAAAGTACCATGGTTTATGTAACCCATTATTTTCTGTTTCTAATCTGCTTTTGTAAAGTATGTATTACATAATGCTATGATATTCTTTCATATAATGTATCAACTGTGCAAAGATTTGTTCAGGATAAATTCCTCAAAGACAAAACAAAAGACTGGATCAAAGGTATAAACATTTTCAAGGCTCTTGTTATATTTTTGCTTTAGATAAATTTGTAAATGGACCTATGCTAAAAATCATACTCTGATTGCAATTGGATAATTGTTGATGTCTCAGAAAACGAACTCTTCTGTTTAGAATTGTAGACTTTAGATGACAGGTCAAATACCACCTAAGTTTGATTTATCAAATTGAGCAGATAACAGAACCAGGCCACCATGCTATGGAAGAAAATTGGCTTTTAGACACTCAATGTTGAGTCTCAGTTTTTTCGACGATACCACTCTCCAGGGCTTTTTGTAGCCCTGGTTCTTGCTGGATTTACATATCCTGAGGTTTTTTTTTTTTTTTTTAATTTTATTTTATTATGTTAGTCACCATACAGTACATCATTAGTTTTTGATGTAGTGTTCCATGATTCATATCCTGAGTTTCAGTTGCATCTGACCTTTTCCCCTAAAGAGTAAGGGACAGAGAACCTGGTTAGAGATGGACTTCACTTACGAGCCAGCACCCATTTACTTTATCACAGGCTGACCTTGGGTTCTGGCCAAGCAATACAATCTGGGTTTCTCTTCTCAATTTTGCATTAACAAAGCTTTTTTAAGCTCACACGTGCAGAAAGGCTTGATACAGTGGAAACATTATTTTGTCTCAGGGAAAGGATAATATGTATAAAGGGATACATTGAAACTGAATTCTTAACATATTTAAAAAATTTAACCTGTTTACCGGGAGGCAGAAGTGATTTGGGGCTTAGAAAAAAAATCACAGATAATTTGAAATTCATACATTATTATTCGATTTGAAGTCATATCTTTCTTCATCTAGATCCTATCACTATAATTCTAAGAGAAACATCCCAGGAGTTTGAATGGGTTTTTTTTTGTTTTTTTTTTTTTGAATGTAAAGCAATGGCACTTTTTTTTAAAAAACGAATTGGCTTTTCACAGTGGCAGACCTGCAGCTGTTAACTAATCCCATAACAAGCAGTATTTACTCACACATTTTCCAAATTAAATATGGGTATATGCAAGCCTGGCTTAAGATTTTATAAAACACACGCTTTACCTGCTAAGGAAAAAAATTTTAAACCTAAATCGCCCTAAGGATTATAAGCCCTGATGGGGAGGTGAGGATAAAAAAGCCAGTGAGGGTATGGATGTGACTTTGTAGAATGCCCATTGCTCACTTAGGGCAGAGAGGGGATGACGTTGAAGAGATGGTTGAAGAATAATGCAAGTACCTGAGCATTGCTTAGCAGATGTGATCAGTTATCCAGAACAAGTCATGCTTACATTATTAGGACCTGGGTAGTAAGAACTACCATTCAGGGAAGCACTGATGATTGTTTTTTCCTAGGAGGCATTAGAAAATTTTTTTCCCCAGAATTACTGTGTAATTTCTGTTTTCCCTTCTCTTTAAAATTCTTTTTCCAGATAGTGAAATGACATTTTTATGACTTTAGTTTAGTTTGGATTCAGTTCAATACAGTTTTTCCAAACAAATTAATCCTACACTGAGCTAAAACTTGGATTGCTAGAATGGCTGATCATTGCATCTCCCCCTAGCCTGCAAATTTTTTGAGATCCCATTAAATTTTATTCGGGAGTCCCTTACCAGCCAAATGTATTGTTTCCATGGATACAATTAATGGGGAAAGCAATTTTATAAGACTGCTGTAAAAAAGGAGCACTTCATCAGCCCCCCTGCTGGTCGCATTTAGAGACTGGAGGAAGGAAGTCTGCTCTTACGGGGTTGGCAGAAGCTCTGTGGCGTAAAGGGGGCAAAACAATGAAAGCAGAAGTCAGAAGTGTCTTTTTCAGTATAAGGAGTTACCCCTGAAGACTTTATTAGGAGTTGGAAAATGCCACTAAATTGAAACTTTTTTACACACTTGGTAATTATAGAATCCAGTCTAGAACAACCTTACACACACACACACACACTCTCTCTCTCTCTCCATTTCTTAAGAATACAGATGTCCCTTATCCTTTAATTGCTGGAATCGATTTTGGGGTATTTGGTACAAGATGGGTAGAGAAGAAAAAATGGAAGCCTCAGTGAAATGAAGAACTTACTTACCAGCTCTTAACGGTCACTAATTTCCACCACAACATTTAAGATGTAGGTGTGACTCAATCATCAAAATTTTTCTTGAGCATATTTATTTATTTTATGAAATATATTCAATGAGGTGAAGTCAGTATCACCTCATCTCATTTTCCAAAATATTGAAGTGAAAATAAGAGAACCCTAATGCAGTATCCGAAGCACCAAAGAATACTTAGACTCCTGCCCCGAGCCCAAGCCCAGGGCAGAAACCCAGAGGGATTTCTTGAAAATTTAGGGCCCATGGTATAATGATCACATGACATTTGAATGACGATGAAATTTGGGGGGGTGGTCTAGTCTAATTAGGGGAAGACATGAGACTGGAGCAATTCTGTGTTCAGTTTAATGTCAGTGTGCGGATTGTGGCAAAATGGTGCCCTTTTCCTTTTCTCATGTGACTGGAAATACGGGATAAGCCAACTTTAACAAAAAATAATAGAGTGTGTACAAGTACATTTTAGGGTGAATAAATACAGTTTAATTGCTTGCAAGCAAATACACTGAAGAAATGATTTGTTTATATTTTCAGTACCACAGCTATGCTGGGTTTTTTTGAGTTTGCTCAAAAGGGGGCTGTTACAAAGGTGTTTTCCCCTGCAGAGGGCAGTCTTCCTCTACAAAACACACCCGACCTCGGCAGCATTTGAGCGTAGAGAACAAGTATGTATAATTATTTTCTAAGCTGTAATTGTAAATAATTCTTTTTCTTTTGGATGAGGCTATGGGGAAAAAAATCCATATTAGAAAAATATAGATTGTGTATAGCTCTATGCATGTATTTTCCTCTTGCTCTTTTATGTATTGTTTTGCTGACCAGCTTTTTAAGATTGAAGGCATTTTTGAATAAGCATTGAGCAAGAAAGATAACAAATAAGGTCCCAAGTGGAGGGGGAAATGGTAATCAGGGAAATAAGAGGAACATCAGGCTGGGTTGTAGATTAAAAATGTATTTATATTAAGAATTTGAGGTCCTACATATTGCACCACAAATACAGAGAAAGTAAAATATACCACCTGATATATATTTTTTTAAATACAGAAAATAATTTTAGTTTAAAGAGGTTTGTATCTGCAGCTGGAGATACTTAATTGGAAAAGTGTGAGAAAATAGGTATTTCTTTCTGTAATATTTCTATCCTGTTTGATGTACCTCTCTGTCTAAGAGAAGAATAGATTAAACAGAGGCAGCTATTCCGGAAGAGAATCGGAACCTTTCCAGAAGAAGCGCCGAAATGCATGGAACTGATGCACAGATAAATATGAGACAACAGAATTCCCAAACAGTTTAATCACAGGTTTTCTGGACTTTAAACGGGAGGTTTCACTTTATGCTGACCAGGAGAAAAGTGCCTAGAGATACTGTGAAGGCTTAGTTTAAGGGTGTGTGAAAAATGATGAAGCTGTAAACGATCATTTCAATAGATCAGCTTCAGTGGGCAAAAGAAGCCACCTTCCTATTGGAGAAATTCATAAGACACTGGGAAAAATTAAATAGTTTTTGTTTATGGAAAAACATAAAAAGGAAATGTGTAAAATACTCCTTAAAAACACAATAACTAATACAGAGAAAAATGCTCAGAAACTTATGTCTGGGGAATATTACAGGAATCTGCAGCTCACACCGATTTTCACGTCGTGAATGCAAGTTTGGAAATACCTTTGAGAATTTCTCTTTTGCTGCTGCCTGTCTATTTACTTGCCAGCATTTTTCTCAGTTCCTTTTTCTAAAGCTGTTTGAGAATGTGATTTCGTGTTGAGATGCTTTTGTGAAGTGCAATGTATTTATTCGCTTCTCACCACATATGTTTTTATTAATGTGCAATTATTATATAGCCCGATAACACCAGCGCAAAATTTATTGTTTCTAAATGAAGAGGAGGGACTGTAAGTGGTTTAATTTTTGGAACTTGTATTTTTGGAGCTGGCTTTCAAATCATGCAGCTTTGTAGTCTGCGATTTATGATGGCTGCAGTCGAGCCAGGTGGAGCAAAAGCCACGAAATGGCAGGACAATTACTGTAAGGAAAGATCATGGAGGAGTCTTGTCAGTTCCCAACGTGAAATTTAATCAGGTTACATAGAGAGTGATGTGATCTATCTTGTTAGCCCATGCTGAACTATTTTGAAAATATAAATTATAAACCTTTCAAAATTTAAAACACAGGGAGATGCAGAACTGCATAGCTTGTCCAGAAGTTTATTTGGCTGCCATGAATTTTTAGATTAATAAGTTTATTTTAATCAGGTGGCCCATTCTATATCATATTAATATTGCCCATACAATCATGGTTGTTAGTTTTAACCATTTAGAAGGAATTTTATTTTAGCAAGTGTATTATGATCAAATAGTCTATTCTCTCTTATATTGACATTGTTCTATCTTGTCACAGTTGCCAAGGCCAACATATAATTCTTCTTTTTCAGAACTACAGAACAAGTACTAAATGTTTGCATGCATCCAATGAGCTCATCTTTGAGGGCTGTTTCTCCCTGTGCTGTCGTGAACAGTTGGGCTTATGTCCTCTAATCCAAGCAAATATTAGAAAGTTACTTGTGTTGTGTCCTTTTATTTTAAAATGAACAGCACTTATATCTCATTGAATATTAATTAAATTAAAGCACATAAGATAACAAAGTATACAAAGTACTATTAAGCCCTCCAGATGTTTAAAGAGTTACGTTGGATACAGATTGGTCATTTTTCACTAAAAAATGAAGACTTTGTGAAATGTGTGCATTTTGTGTCACCAATATTGATACCACTTAGGGGAATGATGCTCTTCTCTGCACTCACACAGACACACGTATATATAAAATATGTAACAGCCTTTTCTGAAAAAAAAAAAAAAATGCCTACTTTCTTCTACAGCTAATGAGGTACACCTAATCAGCTATTTGTAAAATTAGTACCCTTGCCAAAATATGTGAACTTTTCTAGTCTTTCAATTGCATGATGCGTTCTCCAAAATCCACACAGTTGCATTTGCCTTGTTCCTCCTCATACCTCAGGAGCAATGCTTGTAGAGAAAAGGGTAGGTGGCTTTTATATAGCTTGAAAATTTTAGATGATATTCCAACTTGTGTATGTATTGCTATTAAGTGATCCTAATGCCTCAGTTTTAAGACTGTCCTAGAATCTTAAGTCTACTCTGAAATTATGAAAAAGTATACTAAATTTTTTTTCCAGTCATCTCAAAAACAAGTCATTTTAACTAACTTTCACATTTGATTGGAAAAGCAGAAGCCTTCAGCACTGTGGTTCCCCCTCTGTCTTGACTCTGCATTGTATTATGTTTTCCTGCCACCTTCCACTGCGGAGTGCAAAAAACCACAGTGGGAACCCTGATTTTTCAGCCATTCTGTATCTTCATTGCTGTTAGACTCGTAATTCTGCTTGAGTTTATAATATTTGCGTTTGGTCTTATTGCACCAAAAGAAATTCCTTGGAAAACTTACGCACTTTCTCCCCATTCCTTTCATTTGCAGATGAAAGGCAAATGCAGATTTAAAAAAAATAAATAAATACGATGTGGTTAGGACCATTCATCACACTCCCTGTCTGCTGGGTCTTTGTTTCTGTTTCATGCTGCGTGCATCACATTACATTTCTGAACCTGTTGTGAGTTTTTTTTTAAACGTTCTTCTTTTGTAGTTTATTAAAATAAAAATATTTTCAGTCAGCAGAAATCCCATTGGTTCTTCTGGAAATCTTGCCCCACAGGCCTTTGCAGGACAAGAACAGATTGTCTGGGGCCTAATTCTGAGCATTGTTTTTTATGAGGAAATCAAAAGTATAATTGTTAAAACCCAGTGTGTCCTTTTATGTCTGAAAAGGAGAATTAAATTGCTAGTGGCAAAGCAACAGGGGATAGAGAGAGAGTGGATGTGAGGGAGGCCCTCTGGAATTGGGGGTTTGTTGTTGAAAGTAAAGGGAGAATGCACTTCAGAGTGTACCCAAGCGAGTGAGCATTTGGCAGGTAGATCATGGGACCCACCGGCTACAATGCAATGGGAATTGAAAAAAGAATAAATGCAATAAAATGGTCTCTCTGGCCATTCAGTTTGCGGCTGTCAAATTTTTTCTTAAAAGTCCCAATTTACAAATGGTGGAGAAAACATTCTGATTCTAACTTAGGAAGATGGACTGTCAAATACCTACCAACTTTGGTGCTTTCTAGGATAAAAATCTCTATATTCTTGAGGGCATTTACTGAGACATGTGCCTTTTCAGCATAATTTATAACAGGGCTACTCTAGCTCTTTGTGCTTTCATTTTTAATTCTGATGAGAAATAGCTTGAAATTTTGATTTCATTTGAGCTAATTCCACTTTCTGGCTCTGATAGCTAAATGATGTGTCTTGATTTGGGACTTGTGGCATAACTGTTCTAGATTCCTGAATTTAGTGAAGTTCTTAGAACTTCATCCCCAGATGTCTTTAATTGGGATATTCAGGCAATTGTGAGTTTTGGCAAATGACATTTAATGTGTCTGCATGTTTTAAGGTACGCACCTGAGACAGAAGATTCTTTGAAAATGATCCATGTTCTAAATGTAATTGGTGTGTAATGAAATAGATTAAAAAAAAAAAGATTGCTGTGAATCCTGACACAATGTTAGTGGTTTGCTGTGGTGGACAAATGGTTAAAATCTACACTCATTGGAGTATGAAGGCAGTTCTTCTCAGCTGTCAGATAGTTTGACCAGTGTCAGGCTATTCTGACGCGTGCAGCATACCTTCATTGCATCATAAATAAAACAGACAAATTACTTTTTTTTTCTTTCTCTAGGATGGAATAAGCACCACGAGAGGGGAGGGGAAAGGATAAACGGGGGTGGGAGGGGTGATTTGGAGGGTCTGTGAGAGGTGGGGGGAGTAGTGAAGAATTAGAAGGGAAAGGAAAAAAGAGAGATCCTTTCAAGCCCCTCTATGAATCTTGGAATGGCAGCCGAGAACAATGAGAAAACCAGGCAATTACCTAGAATCCTGTTCCCTTATCCAGACTTAGAAAATACATTCTTGCACCAGCCTTCCTTCCATCCCCCACTCCCCACCCGCCTCCTCCCCTTCTAATTCAGTTCTTTAGTGGAAGGCCCAGCAGATATAACAAAGGGAGAGAAGAGTTTCCTAAGATGGGCCACTCAGGTCTCAAGGACCCAGCCTTCCAGGGATGCAGTGGGAAACACTTTTTTTATATATATATTCTGTGCCCTTATACACTTTGGTAACCTCTGAAGCCGCAGCAGTGAGAAATGAGCAGAAAGGTATTTTGTAGTCTGAACTCTTTCCCTGATTCTCTGAAAATCAAGTGGTCAGGACACTGAATCACCTGGCAAATGCACCAAGCCAAGGTATCCGTTCAGTCTTTGGAAATTCCGTCCTAAGGTGTGACTAGGAATTCTGGGCTCTGAAACTAGTTTACCCAGAAAACTTACATGGAATCCCACTGAGACATTCTGCTTTATTTCTGATTTAATTATTGCTGTCCGGCAAGAGGCTGCCCCCTACCGAACTTTTCCCTTCGATTAGGCACCACTGAATTGAGATGCTGGCAGCATTAGTGATTTGACAGGTTCTGCCAAAGTGACTAGAGAGACTGCCGTTTCTTCACTCCTGTGCTTCCTGTTCACCTGGCCAAACACCAGAATGGAAGGCTGAGCTGTAAATGACTACTCCCTCTGAGGCCTTTAAGGTGGGAATGTATGCGTCCCATTATATGCTGAACAGGAGCATTTGGTTAACAGTCTATTGAAGAGTGACATTTAAGTGAGAATGGGTGTCTGAACCCCTGTCATTTATATTCCAGGATGGCAAGAGTGGACGTAATATAATTTCCTGTGTCCTCCATCCACCTCCTCCCACAATCAGTAAGAATTACTTTGCATTGTCTTGAATGGTGATGGTTTATAATGCACCATCCACATTTCTTGTCATGACTGGTAGTTCATAAAGCGAGTCAGCTGCCTGGGGTTAGGGTGTGGTTGGCAGCTGCTTGGAAAAAAATTCCTCTCTGTACTCATTACAGTAGATGTGCAACCACTATAAAAAATGGAATACCCAGGCTTTCCCATGGCAACACTTACGCAAGGTAGTGTTTGAATGAGACTTAAGTTTTTTCTTGGAAAAACAATTAGCAAAATCTCAGAGGCCAGGAGATTGTGGAGACCACCTCCCTAAATTAGCCAAAGAATACTTGTTGGCATTTACTGCCTTACTTAACGTCTTCCTTGCAGTAAATAGTTTGACGGAAATGCCATTGTTTCCAGCGGAGTGGTGGTGGTTGGTTTCAGAGTGGATGCAAAGTGCTTCAACATCTACTGTGCATTACAGTGTGATTTACATCTTATGTAGTTGTCACTGTATTTATTTTTACAACTTGGTTGTGAGTCGGGAGTGGCTGCAACCCTGGTTTAGACTTCTCCGCAGCATCCTATGGGATCAGGAGGTTTGCAAGTTGGAATCCAGGGGTTCAGATTGCATTTTTACCTCTTCCCTGGTGTGATGTCAGGGAGATAGGATGACTCTTAGGGTGAGACCCAGCTTCCTAGGGGAAAAAATCATTAGCAGTCTCATGAAGTTTAATAAAATGAAAGCATACCATATCACTTGGTAAACTACCAGACGCCTAGGAATGTTAGTTACAATTGCTCCAGTAGTTACTTGTAAGTATTTGTTGGTTGAGGCCCCAGTTCTGTAAAGGTAAGCCTAGCCTAAGCAACTGTTTTCTTAAGAAAGTTATATTATTTTGGACAAACCCCTAGAAATAAAGGATCTTCTGGGTTAACACTAGGAAATACGTTGGGACATGATGGCATTCAAGTTACAAAAAATATACTGCCTGAAAACAGCTTTCAGTGGCCAGATAGAGCTTTTTCTCTATCTCCTTGGAAGTGACATCTGAATTTAACATAAGTTTCCAAACTCAGTGCTGAGACAAACCATAAAATAATCCAATTAATGAGTCCCTGGTACAATTTGTAAGTTTATATAGCAGATTCATCATTTAGAAAAAAACCCTGATATTCTCTACTAGTGATTTTTAAGATATTTAAACCAATTTAATTGGACCCCTTAACTGCTTGAGGGTTGTCTTTCCAAGATTTATCTAGTACTGACCATTTCAGATAATTTTTTGTTAGGTAAGATCATCTAATTTCTCCAAATTTAATTTCATAAATGGTATGTTTTGAGAAAGTGTTACTGCAGTTGAGGTTTTTAGTTGTTAATTGTTTCCAACCTCACTGATTTTTTTAACTCCCATGCTCTAATTCATTCATCATATTATAATCACCTTCACTCCCCATGTTGACAACGGGGTCAGTTGTGCCTGTTGTGTGATGCATCCTATCAGAGCCCACACTGCTGATCAGAATGGCTTTGACTTACAAATCTCACATATGAATACGAGTGTATCAGATCCGGAGAAATCCTGCAAGTCCCACAGACCAAAGCAGAAAACATTTTCCGGGCGATTGTACTGAAACAGCTCACCCCAGTTTGTTTTGCTAGGGATGGAAGATGCCCAGGAAGGATTTGAGCCCGCCAAGACTGTTTAAGTCCTTACTTATGTGAATTTAAATGACTATAAAACACTTAATTGAGTGAATAATTAAAAATATTATCTAAAGCTATAACCCCATTTTTAAACTTTTTACTTTTAAAAAACTACTTGACAAATCAAAGTTTTATTTGAAAGAATGGCTTTAACTTTGGGAGAAGTGCAGAAGCAGAAGGAAAAGAGTTAAGGATCACGCGTTGTTTAGAGATAGACATTAACACTTTTTTAAGATGCTCCTTGGATGTTGAGATTTGTTTTTTAAATGTTGGAGGATGACAAGTAATTCTAGAGGGACATCAAAGGACACAGGATGCTGTATCATATTAAGATCACAGTTCGGTGTATCTGTGCAAGGCTTTTCCTTAATCTAATGTAAAGGTTTGTAAGAACCTGTCATCTCACTGCTCGTTGGCTGCGTTTTACATAATACCCTTCAGCATCACTGATACCAACCTCGATGGCATTATTATTGCTATTTACAGTCGTGTGCTAGTAATGTTAAACCTGAATGGGATTAATAAAATAAGTGATAAAGATTTTAATGCTATTAACAATCAGTAATACTTGGTGACAGCAGAAGAAAAGGAATAGCATGCCATTAGCCAGCCTAGATAGACTCTACAGTGTGTAAACACAAAGATTACTGGTAATTCATGATGATAAGCCTTACTTTCAAGTGGCTTTTCTTCCACCTTCACAGTCTTTTCCTCCTTCCTCTTCCTTCCTCTCTCCCTTATTCCACTCCCTCTTTCCCTCCCTCCTTCCCTCTGCTTTTTCTTCTCTCTGTCATTTCTCTGTGTGTGAAGATGCATTCTTCATGATCTCTCATCTTTACTGCTTTGCGGTTATTCTGCTGTTATTGTCTGGAAATTGACCACTGCCTAGCGATCATATGTGTGACTTCTGCCAATAAACCTGCTGGCTCAGACTTCTTTGCTCCCAGCTCGCTTTGCCTTCCTTAGCTAGTGCTTTCCTCACTCCCACCGTCTTCAGCTTCCACCTCAACACTCTTCATCCTCCCGCAGATGTTTCCTGGGGTTCTCTTGAAATGATGCTAGCCTTTTGTTCCAGTCCCACTCTGAGCCGCTAGGGTCAGGCAGCTAGCAGCCTCCCTGGGGCAGTGCTATGATGAATTTTGGCATGGCCAGGCTGTTAAACAACTCCATTGCAGAGTGCCAGCCTCCTCAAAGATTGAAAGGAGCTGTGATGAGCTTTTTCCAAAGGCTCCATGCAAGTTTTGAAATGCCAAAGATTCCCGTGGATCTCTAAATTATGTGGTAATTTTTTGAACCACGCCTTCCCAATAAAAATGCATTTTCTTTTTCCAAGAAACATAGGTACTCTGTGATCTTATTTGTTAGGCACTCAAATTTTCCCTGGGATTCATGTTATTTGGGCTTAGCAATTTTTTATTAAAAAATGTTCAAGTCCTGTCAACCTTTTTATTGCTGATTGTCAATTATTTCTCATCTTTGCCATTATTCACGCGTTTTCTTCTTTTTAAAGTCATAAAGTGACTCCCTCAAATAATTTTTAAAAACCTTAGTTATTTCAGAAACATTTAGAAAGTTGTCCTAATTGAGTACAAATTTTTTAAGCAGATATAACCATTTATTTCAGCCCAAATTATTTATCTAGGTCTGCATGTGTGTGAAAAATTGTTTAGATTAGAACACATTACATTTTTCTTTATGGTATTGAAAATTTACCTTTCAGGATTACTTAATTTTTTTTACATTTCCTTATTTGGGGTGTAATGTGGCCACTACAGAGCCAAATAGTGGTCTTTAATTGGGACTACTTAAGTAGTCAGACAAGACAATCCTGCTAGGGACCTTCATGATGTTAGTCATAAAGGAGAAAACATTTAAACTTCGTTGATGTGACTGTGTGCACAAAACATAAGCATCTCACATGGCCTCAGCTGTGCTTCATTTTGATGACCCACAGCTTTTCTG
Organism: Mirounga angustirostris; assembly: GCF_029215605.1. Taxonomy (NCBI): domain Eukaryota; kingdom Metazoa; phylum Chordata; class Mammalia; order Carnivora; family Phocidae; genus Mirounga; species Mirounga angustirostris. The sequence continues at coordinate 16,049,570 of NW_026991724.1, read as the reverse complement.
GAACCAAGAAATGGGGCAAAAGTACATGGGGGGGCGGGTGTGTGTGTGTGTGTGTCTCTCTCTCTACTGAATGCAATGAGTGTTCTCAGGAAGGATAACTTGGGCAGAGTTAACAGTTCTGTACCCTCCTTTTTATCCTTTCTGGTATTTATTAAGTTAATATACTATTGCCTGCATGGGGCACCTTCTTTGATGGTAAGTACAGTTAAATGCCTATTTCGACATGTCATGGACTAAGCAATGCAAGAAGGTGCATAAAGTATGGCAGAAAGAGAGGGAGAAGGGGAGAGAGAGGGAAGTGTTGCTATATATTTTTTAACTTAAAAATGCTTCTTAACAATCCTTTGCAGCTGGCAGAAGGCTAAGGTTTCTCACACTGTGAAAGGAAGTCAGACCATAAATAAGCCAGTTGAACACACCTGGAAAGAATAAAATGCCTTTCTAGACTTTACACTGTGCTTAGAATGGATGCCAGCCTGGTGAGTACATTCAAACGGTATGGAAGAATGTGTAAATGCCACATTAGTATAAAGCTAGGGGAATGTTTCAATTTTTAATGTCCAACTTTTAAACTCATGGTTTATGGGAGAAAATATGGAAAGGCATTTTTCAAAGTTGATTATGTAGCTGTCATGTTTGGGGTGATGGACCTCTTCCGAAAAGTAGCGACAGAATAAGACAGAAAGCTCTCCTTTCACAGCCGGATAGAGACTCAGGAACTTTCCCTATGGATCCAATTCAAAGAGCAAAGATAAGCAGTACATTCCTCATCTGATGTGCATGAAAGACCTAATGTGATCCAGTGATGCCCTTTCGGGGCATTACACGAGATTTTATTATCGCTGCCCTGGTCACATGTGCACTGATGCGGTTCTTGGGTTGGAAATTGTGGATGCTTCTGTTGAATCATTTGGCTGTCAGTACTGTCCGTGATGGCCATCCCACCTGGCTCGAGCCTTTTGCAAACTTTTAGGTAGGGTACTCAACCTCCCCAGAAGCTGGGCACAGCTGAAACAAGTCAGCAAACTTATGGTCATGCTGCTTTCGGTCTGAAAAGCGTGTATTCACAGCCTCTCTTATCTGCAAAAGAGGGTTCATGTCTAGGCCACGGGGATGGAAAGGAAGCGCAGACTTTGCCAGGCCCAGGGGTGACTGGGATAGACACTTCCTAGGTGGAGAGAAGAGATTTGGTTTTGTACAACCCATTCCTTATGCGGCTAACTTTGCCCCCGGATTCTGAAGTTCAGATGGGGAAGATAACTTTTTTGTTTAGTCTTCGTCAATTTTTACAGAGGAATGCCAACATCAAGTCGATTTTTGAATACATTTTAAAACACATATGGGTATATCAGGAAAGTAAAAACAAGTCTATCTGGACCCGGCTGCCTTGTAGTCACATTCTTCTCTCCTTCTCAAGTTTATCTCCTGTCACAGCCTCCTTTTAATGGCAGACACAGGTTCTTCGCATCTCCTTGGCTGGTCCACTTCATTAGCACCCCCTGGCACAGAGGACAACAGTGAGAGGAGGAGGGCTCCCAAGAGCCAGCATAGGGCTTCCCTTTAGAATGTATTAATCTTCTTTACCCAGGTGGCTTCTTCCCAAAACATGGGCTCTGCCACCTGCTGGGATCCCAGAAGGGGATGAGAAGAAGCAGAATCATTCCCAAGTGCCTGTTATTTTCCAGGTACTGCCAGGCCCGGATGCCACTGAGCTCTGGAGTCACTGTGATTGCGTGAGCGGGTTTTCCTTGGTGGCTTTCAAACTGTTTTTGGGAATCCTTTTCTCATTTTGAACCTTCATGGGCTAATATTTCTGGTGATTATTTTGTGCCAGACACTTTGTTAGACTATCACTTGATACGATGTAACTTATATCTGAGGGGGAGGTGTCTGAATATTTGACTTTTTAAAAATATCAGCTTAGTCCTGAAGAGTAGGAAAGAAAGAAAAGAGGAAAAAAGTGTATTGTTTGTTTATTCTTTGGAAAAATTAGTTGCATGTTTTGATTTTTGAGTAATGATAATCTCTGCTGATCTTAAGTAAAAAGCCAAAAAACCTTTTTACCTCCAATTTTTAAGAATTTTTTTGTTCCATTAAAAAAAGAAATTTGTGTGTTGAATATGCTTACAGTGATTCTAAAAGGATAGGCATCTTAGTGGAAAGACTAAAAACTGAAGTGGGTAGTTTGTTTCAATAATAACTGAAGCTCAGGGTCCATTTTAATACAAGTTTGTTTGTAGACCAAATGCTGAGAATGCTTGCCTTCTGATAAAGATGAAATTCACTGTTTGTGAAGTTATTATATATCCAAAAGGAGGACAGTAGTATTTTTAGCATAATGTGCTGCTAATATTTAAAGTGTTGCTTTTCTGATACTATTGCTTGAATTTTCCCATGGTGTCAGTTAGACCCTCCAATCCCTGTCTCCGCCGTAAGCAGTAACTGAGGATATTGAGTGGTTTTTATCCACATGGCAGAATGTACTGCATGATTCAAAAGCAGTAAATCTCTGCATTCAGTTTGTTTATACTGCATTTTTTTTAGTTTCAATATTTTGAGGAGAGAAGGGATGGTTACATAATAATTTTAAGTGACCAATAACAGAGATGAAAATCAAATAAAGAAATGGGATAACCTACATTACTAAGGATTTCTTGGGTGTGAGTTCACTTTATGTTCTTTTTCAGCAGCTATTTTCAGCTCTTCTTCCTAAGACTCTTGGCTGATTTTGGAAACATGCATTGTCTTTCTAATTCTGTCATCTATGTTTTCGCTTTTTTATATCACAACATTTTAATTCATCTTTTAGTTCCTTTTTGGCTCAGAATCAAATGGAGAACTCCAACACAAGAGAAAAGGGGGCAATATTATTAGTTTGTAAGGAATGTCACATAACATACTTGAGTATTATATGTCATGGTGTTAAATATAAATCTCTTTACTGGGCTTATAACTGTACTGTTAAAATTCACCTGAGGTTGATGCTCTCTATAGGTAAGAAATCTTAATTGAAGAGAGATTTACAAAACCAAACCTTAAAGAAAACACCAGAGAGTTTTTCTAATTTTCCCAAGCGTAGTTTTTCTATTTGTATTCCTTTTAATATAGCACTATGATTTTTAACACTATATTTGACAGGCAGTAAATCTAATTATTACGGAGCATATAAAAAATGTACATATAATGTAAGAGAGCTGGCATCTAAATATTTTGCTTTCATATTCATGGAATATTTGTTAACAAAATTTCATAAAGATTTTAAAATCATTACATATCACAGTTATACCTCTAATAAACTAATTATATATGTTGATTCTACTCTGTAATTAGGTATAATTACACTAATTGCGTAAACAGATGATAATCAACCCGGAATTACTTGATAAAACAAGAACATTTACACAACAATAATGTCATTAAAAAACATAAGCCCCCAAGAATGAGACAAAGCAAGCACCCCCAGGAAATTCAGTTAGGGATTAAGTGTCTGGCACGGTAGGTATAATAGGGACGCTGTCACCTTCCCATTACCCTAATGCACTCCATTCCTCTTAGATATAGTATGTTTAAATCCCGAGCCGTGAATTTCTAGGCCTTTGTGCCTTTGTCTTACCACCTTAACATTGTTAATGTAGTTTTTGTTGTGTAAATCTCTGTAAGTGCCATCACCCGTCAGCAGTGACATCTGATGGCATGAGGCCGACCCAGTTTGCATGTATTAGGGCTTTTTGTGTTTGTGCAGTGGAACCTACTTAAACAAATTCCAGTTGAAGGAATAAACCTGTAAAAGGAATACATTTTCCCTGTTCTGAAACAATAGCTCAGTGTTGAATGGATGCCCATGAAAAGAATAAATCCCATAGAAGGATAAAGTTCTTTTCCTCCAAAAGGCAAGAGGAAGGTAATGATGATTTTGACCTCTTGAGGAAATAAATCTCTTGATTTATCCGTTTAATGCACAGACCAATCTAGAACACATGCCAGGAGTCCTCCTTGAAATTATTGCTAAATTTTGGATTATCCGAAAAGAATTCCAAGTAACAAAAACATGAAAAACTCAGCAATTTCACACACACACGCACACACAAAATGTTGAGGCTCCCTGGGCAGGAGCACGCTTGACATTCCTTACATAACTCTTGAATATTTGGTCATTTTATCAGTGCTAAACAACAGTAAACCAAATACCTAGAGTTCTGTGGTTAGAGGTAAAAATTAAGCCTCCATTAAAATACAGTGTTTACGTTGGAACTGCCCTTTTGTGTTGTCTGCAAACAATAGTCTAGGAACGCTAGACCTGTTATTAGACATACTTTGGGAAAGACTTGCTGTAAATTTGCCGTGAATTTGGGGCTTTGGAAATGTATAGATCCCTGAGTCGTTAGCTTCTAATACTTGTGGCATCTATAAAACTTCAGTGCCCATTATCATCTTAACTTGTAGTAGAGCAGTTGGAGTATAATTAAGAGCATTTAGGACTTGAGATGCCAACTCAAGTTCAACCTGAGAACTTGACGATGTGGGCCTGTATTCTGACTTCATCAATTAAAAAAGGTAGTTGACAAAATAATATATAATTTTCAAAACTGTCAGCTGCTGATATAAAGTAGACACAGAAGCTCAATAAATACTTGCTGAACAAATACATGAATATAGGAATAAAATAGTATTTGGTAGGTTTTTCAAAAAAAATATAAGCTGTGTTTTGACTGAAAGCTTGCTGTTGTTACTGAAATTTTTAAATAAGACTTTATTTTCTGTGATTATAAAATAATATTAAATTATTTAAAATTATGGAAACTGCAGATAGGCACAAAAGATGAAATGGAGAATCTTTGAGGTGTGTGCTGTCTTTTTGCTCTCCAGAAAGCTTCCATTCCTAATAGTATAGGGTATAAGAATGCTGTTTCCCCATTATCTTACCAGTATTGGGTGTTTTAATTTAATTTAATTTTTTAAAAGATTTTATTTATTTATTTGATAGAGAGAGACACAGCAAGAGAGGGAACACAAGCAGGGGGAGTGGGAGAGGGAGAAGCAGGCCTCCCGCTGAGCAGGGAGCCTAATGTGGGGCTCCGTCCCAGGACTCTGGGATCATGACCTGAGCCAAAGGCAGACGCTTAACGACTGAGCCACCCAGGCGCCCCGGGTGTTTTAATTTTTAAATCTCTGTTAATTTTATGCACTACTCTTGTGTATCATCTTCAATCCTAGAAAACTACTTTTCTTTGGATTTCTGTTTCCTTTTAATTCTGTTGGATATAACTGGTGTTTTGATAAATATTATCGGAATCCTTTTTCTATGCTGGGAGAATTCTGCAATGTTTTGAGTCCTAATGCAGCCTGCCTTCCACTATGAAAATTGATAAGTTCCAAATTTTCCTTATTATTGAGAGTATAGGCATGTATAAGTTCTACCCGTAGTGTGCCCCCAATTCAGAGTTGAGGTAACCATGAGGAGTACTTCTTTAGAAAGAGTGAGTTCTTGGATAGGAGTGGAATCTGTGCTGCAATCCAGTGTCTACTGAATGTTTGCAGTGCTCATGCTGAGCCAGGGCATTCGTGATGTCCTCACTAGTCCTCACTAGACCATTTCTCCTGAGATTCAAGGCATTGCTCTCAACTTGTATCTTCAGCTCTCATGATAATTCTGTGACCTAGACAATATTCTTTTAATAAGCATCCTTTTTGCTTAAAGAAGCCAGCATAGGTTTTTATTACTTGTGCCTCAGGATATATTAATTGATGAAGAAATGGATGCTAGAACTGGTTACTTCTAACGTTGCCAGACAGTTAAAAGAAAAAGAATGATAAACTCAGAAGTTCTAAGTTCTTGGCTTTAGAAGGGGACTTTGTGTTACAAACTGAAAGAATATCTTCTCTCGGAGCCACAGAGCTGAGGAAATTCAAAGTTAATAGGGGTCCACCCCCAACATTGAATTACGAAGTCAGTTGAATTCATTGCCTGGTCTGAAAGTATATTGATGAAAAAAAGTGAAACCCCAGAACTGGGGTGGAGATAGAGGGAAGGACTTGAATGATTCAGCCTATAATGAACTCCCTCCCAATCCTGTGAGTCTCCTTTGTGGGCTGAAAGAGACTTCTTGCCCTGTCTTGCTTAAAGACTTTGGAATGACCTCTTGCAAAGGGAATCCAGTATTCCTTATGGCCATTTAAACATCATATACCACCCCCAGACTTATATCCCAAAGGCTGATTGATCCTTGTGTGTCCTGGAATATCAATAACAGGGTTGAAACTGCAAGATTTTGCTAATTTTTATTTGCAGAAATCTGATCATATGTGTGCAAACGGATTCTAAAGGTAAAAGAACGAGGGAGGTGTGTAATTTTATTTTATTAACTTTTAAAAAGATTTATTTATTTGAGAGAGAGAGTGCATGCACATGTGATGTTGGGAGGGGCAGAGGGGGAGAACCTTCAAGCAGACTCCCTGCTGAGCAGGGAGTGATGCGGGACTCCATCCCCCAACCAATAAGATCGTGACCTGTAATTTTAAATTTAGCTGAATTAATTGATATGGATATACTTTTTTTAAAAAAAATTTTATTTATTTATTTGACAGAGACACAGTGAGAGAGGGAACACAAGCAGGGGGGTGGGAGAGGGAGAAGTGGCTTCCCGCTGAACAGGGAGCCTGATGCAGGGCTCGATCCCAGGACCCTGGGACCATGACCTGAGCCAAAGGCAGATGCTTAACGACTGAGCCACCCTGATATGGATATACTTACTGCAGATTTTGGATTCTGTATAGCAGTTTAAGTGAGAGTGCTCAGTGTCACACGAGACATTTTGCTGCTCAGGAAGTTAGAAATGTTGGAGTGGATTTATCATGTTTGCCTAACTTTAATCATGTTCTCTAAGAGGATTCAGAAGATACTCCCTTTAGGCACTTACATTCATGAGGCTATTCCAGGTCTTGGAAGACTGCTGAAGTGGCCGTTCTCTATAAGCCAGTGATGCTGGTGGGAGACACAGCAGGGTTCCATGAATTCACTGGGGTTACATGGATTCCAGGATGGCAAAGGCTAAGTAGCAGCTCAGAATCAGAAGCAATAAGGTAGATATGGTTATCGTAATATGCATCAGATCTAGTATGATAATAGTTTGACCAGCTATAGTGTTTGGTGATAACTAGGATTAAAATAGATGGGCAGGGGTAGCCTGGCTTACTCAGTTGAAAAAGCATGTGACCCTTGGTCTCAAGGTCATGAGTTCAAGCCCCACATTGGGTATAGAGATTACTAAAAACATAAATAAGACTTAAAAAAATAAAATATATGGGTAGCCCAATAAGGTTCTAATCAATACGAGTAACAGAACAACTGCATACTTGATGAACTGAAGTGTGACATGAACCATGTTAATAGTCATAATCTCTTTAAAAAGTCCCAAATCTATAAAAGTTTATAGTTTAAGAATTCTTTGAATGCAGGGGAGGCCAAATACCTTGAGAGGGAGAAATCTGCAATACATCTTAATTGGTACATATATATCTTTTTGTCCTTTTCAGAGGGACCTGGGCAATTCACCAGGGTAACTGGGCACTTGGGAGAAATACCTAGACCTTTCAGAAAGCTTTAGATGTTAGCTCTGAGTTAACATAAGTCCCTGGACCCAGACTATGTTGTGGTTTTTCTGTCAGAATATGGGATTTATAGAATTCAGAAGATAGAGATTTGATTTGATCCACATGTGATCCTGAATGCATCCCTCACTTATTTAATTCATGGATTTATTGTTGAAATATATATCATCAGCAATAGAAGAACCCTATAATGACTTCTGGAATATCAGAAAGGGCCAAGTGGGAACCCCTGGAATATGTCTTAATACCAAGAGAGTAAATGAAAAGCATTACCTCATCCTTGGGGAACTGCAGAGACAAGTATCATCATAAACCACTTGAAAGAGGCAAGGATGTTAACTTGTATCACTTTCTGACATAACTCTAGGACGGATAGGTCTTGAAGAATACTGGTGAATTATCACTATCATAAGCTAAGTAGGTGGGAACTTCATTTATTTTTTAAAAAGATTTTATTTATTTGAGAGAGAGAGAGAGAGCACAAGTGGGGTGAGGGGCAGAGGGAGAAGCAGGCCCCCTGTGAGGCTTGATCCCAGGACTCCAGGATTATGACCTAAGCTGAAGGCAGATGCTTAACAGACTGAGCCACCCAGGCGCCCCAGGGAACTTCATTTAAATCAAGTGTTCTAGATGTGGTATTTTTACTGAAGCAAATGAACATAATTAACTACTGATCTTGCAAATCTTTTTTTTCCTATCTCAATATATCTAGAACACCAATAATATTTTTCTTACACTTGGCATGGGTAGCAATATACTTTTACTACTTTGCCTCAGAATTCTGTACATTTTCTGACCTTGAGCCATAGTGGGGAGTTTGATTTTCTTATTATCCCAAAGAACATCAAGCTGGGTCATGAAATTAATGACTTTATTCTGATATAATCTGGAGAATATTAGGTAGCAGACACTGTAGGTACACATATACCAGAAAATGGGAGCAGTATTGATGAAAATACAAGGCCTGAATTGCTCAGTGAAGTATGTAGATGGCCCATTGGTTTGGAAATTTTCAAGATATTTGCTGAAGTTTGAATCTTGTGCCATTAAGAGACACAGAACTTAATGGATCTCTTTCCATTTTGAAGGCAATATATACCACATTTGGCTGTGCTGCAGAAGCTCTCAGAGCCTCCCCACATCCCCCCAGTTCTTTGCCTCCCCTGTACCTCTGTCAACACTTCAAGAATACTTAGAACTGCTAGTGCCTGCGTTCTTCTTTTCTGAGGATTTCTGATTGCCAGAGTATACTTTTGTGTGCATTATTCAGTGTCATGACAAACTGGGATGCTGTATGAAGATTGTATTAAGTCTTACTAAGAGAAGCATTGCAAATGCCCTGGGGTTTGGGATTAAAACCATGCTCTCAGTCAACTAACTAGTCTATTGAGAAACAGTTCTCAGTCTATTAAGGAACATATTAGGCCATATATTGTGGCCCTAATACAAAGGCCATATAGACTAAATGTTTAACCCTGGGATACCAGGTAACTGTTCAACCTGAGCTGCCCTCAGTGCGTGTTATGATTCACCTAGCCATATATTTGGGTCTGCTAACCTGCAATACATTTTCAAGTGGAGGTGGTATAATATGTGATCTAACTCAAGTAGGTTTGTCTCAGCTCATACTTAGGTGTGAAGGGGAGGTTTCTATGGTCAGTTGATTAAGGAGGAGAGAAAAACGAAGGCTTGATTACCACTGGTTATGCATGATAGATTAGTACCAACCTGAAGTGGACTGTTTTTCTTTTACAAATATACTCTGGGATAGCTTGGCCTCAGCTTATAAACTTTATCTTGATTTATCATCTTTACTGAATGCCCAACCTGATGGCTGTAGCCCCCAGTATGGTACCATACTCAAGGGAGATTAGCCAGATACCTAATATATTAAACTGTAACATCATAGAGCAAAAGTAATTTTGTTTTTTTTTTATTTTTTAATTTTTTTAATTTTTTAATTTTTAATTTTTTTATTCTTATGTTAATCCCCATACATTACATCATTAGTTTTAGATGAAGTGTTCCATGATTCATTGTTTGTGCATAACACCCAGTGCTCCATGCAGAATGTGCCCTCCTCAATACCCATCACCAGGCTAACCCATCCCCCCACCCCCCTCCCCTCTAGAACCCTCAGTTTGTTTTTCAGAGTCCATCGTCTCTCATGGTTCGTCTACCCCTCCGATTTCCCCCGCTTCATTCTTCCCCTCCCGCTACCTTCTTCTTCTTCTTCTTCTTTTTTTTCTTAACATATATTGCATTATTTGTTTCAGAGGTACAGATCTGAGATTCAACAGTCTTGCACAATTCACAGCACTTACCAGAGCACATACCCTCCCCAGTGTCTATCACCCAGTCCCCCCATCCCTCCCACCCCACCCCCCACCCCAGCAGCCCTCAGTTTGTTTCCTGCAATTAAGAATTCCTCATATCAGTGAGATCATATGATACATGTCTTTCTCTGTTTGACTTATTTCACTCAACATAATACCCTCCAGTTCCATCCACGTCATTGCAAATGGCAAGATCTCATTCCTGCAAAAGTAATTTTGAATTTGGATTTGCTTTTTCTTGCCTGCCATGCATTAGCCAATCCCACCAACCTTAGATCTGCTAAAGGCTTTATTTTCCATCATGATGTCCCAAACCACATAGTTCCTGAACATGAACTCACTTTACTTAAAAAGAAGTAGGGCAATAGGTATAGCTTATATGAGATTCCTGCAATCTCCAAGAAGCTGCAATGGAGTTTGTGAAATATAATTTTTACGTTTGTGTCATCTGGAGTTCAGGAAAGCATATAGAAGAAGGTAAGAATGGATGCTAAGGGTCAACCCCACCCAGTGGTGGAATGGCCTACCACAGACTGTAGCTTCAGATCAGAGACTACTTTGTGAAGATGAGGTGCTGTCATATGGGATACAATATATACTTTGAATTGGTGATCAAAATGTGATTCTGGTCTATCCTATCGAGAATATGTAAGTTCTGGAACCAAAGGGGAAGAAAAAAGAAATGATATCTCTCACAGGTTCAGCTAATGACCCACTCACAAAAGTTTCACTTCTTGTGTCATTCAGGGTTTGGTGCAGGAAACAAAAATCACTGCAAGTATAATTAGGCAAGTATATTTAGGCAGAAAGGGCTTTAATATAGGTAATTAGGTGCTTATGAAATCAATGGAAAGCTAGAGGAGTGAATATCAGGAGTCATTTCAGGAATAATTGATTCCAAAAAACCTGTAGCCACAATTCTGGAATTAGGTAGTTGAAATGAACTGATTGGAATGGTGAATGCTTATCACCTGTATCTGGAACATTTCTCATCTCAGAAGCTCTCCTGCTTTAGAGGCTTAATACCCAAAGAAAGATGGCTTCCATCAGAGGAATAGCATCTATTCCATTGAATTCAGGCTGAGTCAACCCACTCAGTCATTTCAGACTTCTTGTGTCATTTGAAAAATATGTAAAACAGGATTTAGGGTTGGCATGGGAGATTATTCCTGTCACTTAAGGTTGCTGCATGGAACCCAGAAGATGCTTTGTGGTGCCATCTTGTACTGCTCCAGTGATATACCTTTATGAAAGACTACATTAATATTTTAAATCCCTCAGGAATGAAGGTTTAGATCATTTCATTAAGAATCCTGATCAGCTAAGGAGCAGGATGCAATTGGACCTGGAAGGAGGTGTGGAAGAGGGCAGTCAAAAGTACCAATGATAACATCATGTCCATTTGCAGATGACTGTAGCATCTACCGTATTTTCATATCTGCTATGATGTCTCATGTATATTTCTGTATGTTAACTAATTCTCTTCCTTTTCTCTCCTTTTCCCCCCACTGTCATTTATATATATGGATGATATATATAATTTGCTTAAATATATGTATATATCTTATGTATGTTAGTGATTAACTTTATAGTTTGGTCTATAGATTACAGAATATTGGAAAGTGACAGTACTAGGGAGGATCTTGGACTTGGAGCTGGATGCATTTAACTGAAAGGTCTTTGGATTGCCCCCTGTTGGAGGAAAGGTTTGCTTTTAGATTAGATAAGGATGGTTGTATTATGTTAGGCAGGAGCTCTTTGTTGTATGGGGGGGGGGGTTGTTTAAGAAAGAAAAATGTAGGTTGATGTGGAGCAGTCAAAGGGTGGTCTTTAAGGGAATGTTTGTCATCCACTTTAGCCACTCAATATCTGAACCTCCTTCCTTGTTTTGGGTACTCCCTCATTTTATGAGCCTTGTTGTGGGCACTACCTGCCTCTTTCTGGAAATGCTGAAAATGCCAGTTATTTGCTTTTCTTATCCCCCATCCCCTTTGGTTCTCTTGCACAAGGGGTGCAAGCACATAATCTAAGCTATAGGGACAGCTGTCTTAGATTGACAGGGAAGCCACACCCTCAAGACATCTCCTGGTAGGGCAGGGGCTGCAGAAGGATTGTGTTGCTGGGACAATATTGGTATGGCATCAGTGAGACCATCCTATTGTGGGTTTGTTTTCTTTTTTTGGATTATTTATGAGAGAGAGAGAGAGAAGAGGGACAGAGGGAGAGAATCTTCAAGCAGACTGCCTGCTGAGTGCGGAGACCCATGAGATCATGTCCTGAGCTGAAACCAAGAATCAGACGCTTAACTGACTGAGCCACCCAGGCGCCCCCTGCTTGTGTTCTTGAGTGCTCATCAGTGACAGTAGTAGTGTCCTCTCTCTACTCATTCTGAGGTGTGATAGTTGGGGGTCTGTGTTGCCCAGTATAACTCTCCAGACTTCCTGGGATTTCTGTGCATTCCTCTCTATCCTTTTTCTTTTTTATCCTTTTTAATACTTTTTCCTTTTTCTTTCTTTAACTTATTCAATGATATAATACAAAGAACACTGGATTTGTAGGCAAGAGACTGGGTTGGAAACAGAGACTATTACCTGGTGACTGTATGACCTAGGGTATATTTAACTTCTCAGAGCTACAGTTTTTTAATCTGTAAAATGGGAATAAAAATTCCCACTTTAACAATTTGGCACAAAGATCACATGAGCTAATACTTGTGAAGGTTCTTAGACCTGTGTCTGTCACATTTTGTTTTTATTGTTGTTTTTGTTTTTAAATAACCGCAATGGGAAGATCCAGTTTTTGAGCATGGAGTAACTGCTCTTATTGTAATATATGACTATATTTAATATTACTTTCATTAAAACGTTCTGGAAAAGAATGTTTTCTTGCTTGCTCCTGAGAGTGCACAAAGTAATAGAGTTATAATTTCCAATTCTGAAGGCAAGTGTTCTTTACTTTTCATTCAAGCATTTCCACAGCACATAGTTCAAATTTCTGAGGGTCATCTTGGGAGCTGCAGAATAGCAAAATGTACTTTTATGTCTGATTGCTGTTAGAAAGTTTAATAAAGTTGGTGAATGTATTAACAAGTATGCCATTTATGGTGAAAGGCAGCTTGCTTATTTGTCAATTATTTTTTTACAACAGCATGTATATATGTAAAAATAAACACCTATATACCCATCACTTAACTGAAGCCCCTTGTATAATTCTCCCCATATCCTTTCTGTTTCTTCTAGCAGTGTGTTTAAAAAAATGCCTGGGATTATGTACAACAAACTTAGCAGAAGCAGGAATCATGGGGTGCTTTCACTTTCTTCAGTTTTTTTGTAGTTCAGTTTTTTTAGGAGTGCATTTTTTTCATTTAGGAAAATAATACATTAAAAATGAAAAAGAACAACCCAATTAATTGCATTAGAGCAATAGAAATTAATGAATTAGAAAACATAAATATAGTAGACTTGCTAAATAAATAAATGAAATTACAGAGGCACATAAGCAACAGTTATTTAGACAGTGATTAGTTTGTCTGGTTTAATTGCTCTCTGCAATTGGTTGTGATTAAAGGGTGAACTTTCCAGCCCAGCTCTGACACTGACTAGTTATATGGTGTAACACTTTATGACTAAGTCATGTGAACTCCTTAGTGCCTTTGTTTCCTCATTTATAAAATGTGGATAGTTACAGAATCAGTCTTACAAGATGATTGTGAGGACTGGATATATAATTACTTAGGACAGTGGTGCAACAATAGTATGTATGTATATATAAGAAGTGGGATTCTGGCAAATGTAATCCATCCTAGTCAAATTGACACATTATGAAGTCCTCATACATTTCTACATTTCTCTATTCTCTACATTGGCTGCTTTATTGTATTTTTAAAAATAATGTATTTACTTATTTTAGAGACAGAGTAAGGGAAGGAGCAGAGGGAGAGGGACAAGAAGACTGTGTTGAGCACAGAACCCGATGCGGGGCTTGATCCCATGACCTTGAGATCATGACCTCAGCCAAAATCAAGAGTCAGATGCCCAACTGCCTCGGCCATCCAGGTGCCCCTGCATTTGCTCTTTTAAAAACTCTTATTACATGGAGAATTCTTCCTGGTCTTCTGATTTGCTTACTCAGTTTTCTGGAGTTTCTTTTCTGATCTTCACTGCCTTTACTGATGGCATCCCAACTTTTTTTTTTAATATAAATTTTGAAAGATTCATTGTTATTCTCAGGTAGTTTCTTCTCCCCCTTTTCCCTATTCTATTCTTGTTTTAATGATGAAAAAGTGTCGTTAATCCTATTGAGACTGCAAGTCAAATATTCTCTACTGTTTGCTGCGTTAACATTAGCCCTGACGTCTTAGTTTTTCTTCTCTCTCAATTTGCTGATTGTCTTCCTGTGTTTAGTAACTTTTCCATATTGCCTGATCCCTAAAAATTAAGATCAGTATGTAGTGGTTCCCCAAAGTGGGTATGCCTTAAAATCACCAGCAGGCTTTATTAAAAGTACAGACACTTGAGTCTTACTCCTGGAGATTTTCATTTGGAAGTTCTGTTGTAAGACCCAGGAATCCTACTTTTAAAAAGAAGTACCCAGGGGCGCCTGGGTGGCTCAGTCATGATCCCAGGGTCCTGGGATCGAGTCCTGCATCAGGCTCCCTGCTCAGCCTGAGGCCTGCTTTTCCCTCTCCCACTCCCCCTGTTTGTGTTCCCTCTCTTCTTCTCTCTCTCTCTGTCAAATAAATAAATAAAATCTTAAAAAAAGTGTCCAGTACTTTGACACCACTATTCGGTATAGAACAATATTTGGAAACCCTTGACCTGGGTTGTTCAGTATGTATAGCTATTAAAACTCATGTTGGCTGCACCTGTGTATTTATTTTGTTTACTTTTTCTTGATAGCATTCTCTCTAAGCATAGCGGTTGGTGTGTTACTGATAGATCTTCCTTTCCTTATCCACAAGGAGTAGACAGGAGCCAACCATCAAGCATTTTCTCTGTGAATATAAAGATTGAGTGTAATAGACTTCTTTAATAGGATATCATATGCATTAAAGCATACATATATATGGATTTGAATATTTTAGTTAATTTATACATATGTGTATATATTTATATTTGAATATTTTAATTTATTTTGATTATTTACTGTTTAATAAGCTAATAATTCAGACTATTAATTTGCCTCTGGGCATAGCTTTATTACACCTTATAAGTGTTGCTATAGTAGTGTTTCCATTGTTACTATTTCCTAAATGATCTGTGAGTACTTTTACTTAGGAGACCCTAAAAGTGTTCAGGTTGTTGAAGGTTTTTGTTTTATTTATGCTTAAATTTTTATTACATTGTGGACAGATAATGGAATTTGCTGCCTGTATAATTTTTACTATTTTGAATTTAGTCAATATTTCTTTTTGGGTAGTATATGGTAAAATAATATGAATGTTCTGTGGATATTAAAATGTTGGTTTTGTATGGGGTAATCATATGTATTGTTATTTATACATCTGTCAAATTTATACTCTGGCGTTTCTTGAGTTTTTGTTATTTTTTCCCTATATTTCTTTGAGATTTATCTTTCTATTTCATGGAAATGTTATTCCATGTATAAAAGTTAATAGTTGTTTGAGTTTCATTATATATCTTCTACCTTCTATTAATATATTAAAACCCTCTTTCTTCATTTAATGCTTTGCCTTGATTTTTGCTTTTGCTGATACTAATATAAGAACTATCACTTTCTTTTGGTTTATGTTAGTCTATTATATTTTTGTCCATCCTTTTTAACTTTTTGTGTCACTTTGTAAATGCTGAGGCAATTTTTAAATCCAATCTAAGAATTTTTATCCACAATGGGGTGTTTAACTCATTTATATTTATTATATTATTAGGATAATCCATATTACACTTATTTCTTTCAGAGCTTCCTTTTAAAAATGTATTTTTGCTGTTTCTTATCTTTTCAGCCATAAACTATGTTCTTTGCTTCTGTTCTTGTCAGTGTTTTGGAAGTCATATATCCTGATTTTAATTCTATAAATGGTGACTATGTGCTTTCAAAAGCATTTAGTATTATTATTTTTTTTCTAATTTTCAAAGCTGACTGAAATAATAGCTTAAAACACTAACTTGCAGAATTTTCTGGTTGTTGTAGTGATTAGGTTAATAAGTAGGAGAAAGAAACTTTCCCCATCTTAACTCTTGCCAGTTACTACAGGAGCCAGTGGGAAAACATCACCCATTGCTGTATCTGAGAATAGTGGAGGAAACAAGTTGAGTTTTTGGGTAGGCTTGTATAAAGAAGAAATTAAACCATATAGCATATAAGAATATGCCTTTTTAAAGATCTTAATGTATCTGCTTCTAGAATAACCATCCCATGTTGCTCTGTTTGCTGTAACTGAATAAAAATGTAGTGGAGCTAGAAACGATTCTGGTAAAGAAAATGAAAACAATTAAAACCAGTTGAGAAGCTTCCATACAAAGCCAAATTTTAAAATAATAGATGTATAAAAAATAAAATAATAGATTGATAGTTCCATTGACAGGATAGAACTCTGAGCCAAAGAAAAGTACATCGATATGAATTTGTAATTGTTTTTAACATAATGAATTTCTTCCCAAAATGTTTTTAATTTATTAAAAAAATCAACTACATGCATATATCCTTGATCCCTATAACAATGAGATACGGAGATTATTGCTTCTTTGACCAGAGATAGGAAGATGAGTGGAGATCATCTTTAGCATGTTATTGCTTTGAACTGTGCCCTGGCTAAAATACTTGAATTGGAGATAGTCTTTTGAGATAGAAGTGATCCAGATGGTTCAGATGTTCATCAAATCTATCACCCTTCTTTCAGTTAGATTCACTTTATACAGTTTTGGATTATTTATGATTTTCTTGGATGTCCACAGCCAACATTTCTGCTTTGGAGGTGGTATGGAATAACATAAATAAAGACATAGAACCAACGAGAGAAAATAATTGAAAGGAGCCTGCTGAAAAAGCAATAGAAATGGAGAACTTACTGGCATTAGGACTGTTGGTCAGTTTGGTACAGCTTATTGTGGGAATCCTACAGGTGATAGTCATTTGCCTGGAATTTTTCATTAAGCCAGATACATGAGATGGCTGACCTGATGGTTTCGGGAAGCAAAAATGACTAGTATAAGAATGCATGTCCACTGTAGGATCATAATTTACTGTGGTATTTTGCATATAGTGGATGACCCAGTGAAAGGCTTAGGTTCTACAAATGAGTGGTACTTTCATCCCTCAAAGGAATATTCTATAACAGTTCATTTAAAAAGGAAGTTTAGAAAGCATTATGCTCATGTCAGGCATTTGGTCAATAGTACAATATCTGTAGCCATGAGGCGGTATTGCTAAGTAGACTGCATTTGTCAAATGTTGTATTCTTTAAAGAGTGTTCATTTCCCAACAACAGTAGGTGAGGACCATCTGATGAGAGTGACTTTTCAAATTATATCTTCAGTCAGGAATTACCTGGCCAAGGAATTCTGAATATTGGTAAATTCATTTGAAAGCAATTATGTGGAGAATTTGTACATTAGTCACTGTGAAGAAAACCATTTATAAAACCTATTCAGCAATAGTTTTTCATATTTTAGAGAAAAACGTGGAACTACCGTGACCTCTCTGGAATGTAGCCCAGGAGAAGGAAAACAGACATGTGGAAGAGTTTCACATTTATTCCCCATTCACAAACAACACATTTTTTTTCAAGTTAAAAAGGTCTGACTATGTCTGTGTATTTTTTGGCATTCTCAACATTTCCCTAGTAGCTGATGAGTTACATAACTTCTGTCTGCTCCGGTTCTGTATCAGAAAGGGTGTAGCATGAATAGGATCGTGGTTTTCAGATATGGATATCAGTTCATAAGGTAAACAGCCACATGCCAGACAGCTTTGAAGGTCAAGTTGTTTGCATTGTGTCCATTCTCTTTTTTCTTGCCCAGTTGGTGACTTATTTATAAGGGCAAATAGGTTATGTGGTGACTTGCCATGGTGTTCTCAGGGAATGTACCGTGTTTTGTTCAGTCTTAGGTTAACCAAGAAAGCCATTCCAATAGTACTTGACAAGGCAGACCAAACTATTATGTGATCCATGAGATTTTTTTTTTTAAATTGAACTGTGATTTTTCTGGGGGACAATAATAGCAAGGGATATCTGTTTCTGAAAAACTTGAGAGACGAAGGAGGGTTTTCCAGCAACCAAATGAACATGGATTTGAAGTGAATGAAAAGGGAGAAAACCAGAATGACTGCAAGTGTTTTGCATGTCTCTGAGCACGCGCACTTATTTATGTTCCATTGTTTGTGACATGGCATATGATGTCACCCAGTACTGGTCCCTGGAGGGGAACCTAAGTGTACCCAACGTTAACCATAGTGAGATGGACTTTGCCAAAAGTTTAAAGAGAAACACATGATTCCTGGATTGTTCTAGTATCTAATTAGATACTGAGTAGTGGGAGAATGTTGAATAATAAGAGCAGGAAAAAAAATCTGGCATGTCTTTTGTTGAAATTCAATCCTCTCGTTTTCCACCCTACGTTCTCTGCAAGAGTCTGAAAACTTTTCAATCACTTTTTTAAAGGATGCAGTGAATTTTATCACAATTTTGTCAATCAAAACCACATGTGCTTGCTCCATTGATGACAGAGGATAACAAAATCATATTTGTTAAGACCAAAACTCAGGTAATAAATAACTGGGATGCAATGTGAAATCTAATGTTCTTTAAAAGGAACAATGAACATTGCCGAGAAATTTTATTTGGAGGGTAAAATGAACTTTTTGAAGAGAAAACCATACAAAAGTTGCACTTGTGGCTCAATGACCTTTTTTTCCCTTATCAGACTAATTCCCTTTTGCTGTCCTGAGGTCAGAATAAGAACTCTCCTGCAAGCTGCCCAGCGCTGGTGTGCTGTCGACTGAAGTCTGCAAGGGTGTGTTATGGTCAGGACCATGTTTTAGAGCAAAGATCGGCAAACTAGAGTCTGCAGGCAAATGTGGCCTAGTGCTTGCTTTTGTGAGTCAAGTGTTACTAGATCACAGCAATGTCCATCTGTCCATCCATCCATCCATCCATTTATTTATTTATTAAAATATTTATTCATTTGAGACACAGAGATACAGAGAGAGAGAACATGAGCGGGGGAGAGGCAGAGGGAGAGGGAGAAGCAGGCTCCCCGCTGAGCCAGGAGCCAGACGTGGGGCTCCATCCCAGGACCCTGGGATCATGACCTGAGCTGAAGGCAGACGCTTAACCATCTGAGCCACGCAGGTGCCCTGTGATGTCCATTTATTGACATTTCATCTATGGCTGCTTTCATGGTCCACTGGTGGAGCTGAGTAGTTGTGAAAGAGACTGAGTGGGCCCCAAAGCCCAATATATTTATCATCTGATCTTTTACTGAAATGGCTTATTAATAAGTTGCTCCTTTAGATGATCGGGAATGGTTAAACAAAATACAAGCAGAATAACTGACTCCTGGGGAACAAGTAGTAACGACTGTGGTAACTTAAGGAACATTTCCTTCTGATTCTTGGTCTGTGACATTGTTTTGTTTTGTTTTTAGTGCTATAAGGAAGACTAATCCCATGCATGTGACAAAGGCCATCAGCAGACGCTCAGGGACCTCCATTCTCTATCACTGAAATGACTTGCCCTTGGGTTTGGCTTTGATAGGGTAGCCACAACTCTCCCTCCCCACCCCCTTACTGAGAAGGGCCTGGCTACAGCCTAAATGCATGGTAGCTGCTTTAGGAGTGTGGAAGCGTCAGGTTCCTCCTTTGATATGATCACTGTAGAATGGTTCGTCCTAGCGTTTGTATCTCAGGATAGTTAAGGTCTAGTCATAGCCTTGCCTTTGGAAAGTGATGAATGTTAGGATGTCATTTCATCTGTTTTTATTTTTAGCTTTGGAACCCGTTTGATTTTAGGAATGCTATCAATTTTAATATGATTGCGCAAAGAGAACAAAAGAAATGTAATCATATCTTGAACAAGATCTTTGATCACTTAATTGATGAATTAAAGACTCTCAAAAGCTGTGCACCAGGCGGAATGCTTCAGATTTACCGGTAATTTTAGAAGTCCTTTGTTATTAGTTCCTTATTTCCAGCCGTCCTGCAAAAGGTATTTCAAAATGTATATTAAAGTCAAAGCCAAGCTGCCTCTCTTCTCCAGCAGCTACAGAGCTCCAGGGAACTTTTCTAGGAAGGCAATGTCAGGATATTTGGAAAGATTAATTCATCTCTAGGTGATAAGAACCAGGTTCTGTCCATCTGAAGGGAAAGAAAGGAAGGGGGAGGTGGACAAAATGAGACACCAGGAAAAAAATAAAGACTACATAACTAGAGAAAATAACCATGAAATGTGTAAGGCCTGTGGGCCTTTGCTTAAAAGAAATCAGGCGGGGGGCAGTTAAGAATTTGAATGGTAATATAAAAGGTCTCTACTCTGATTAGATATTTTCAGGTGATTAATGCTCCCTGCTGTCCACTACATTATTGTTGGTAAGTATGGAGATGGTAATAATTTCAGCAGGCTGGTTTGATTTCGTGGGCTGCTCATCGAACAAAGCGGAGATGGCAAGTCAATTTTTCAGCCACCTCTTCCAGCTCTAACTTGTTTGTATGTCTGAATTGTAGAACATCTTTTGAGCTTACTCCTGCCACTCAGAAAACAAGCTGAATCTCTTGTGTCCAGGGGAATCCCTGGGCACTGGGGACTGCTAGTGCCTTTGTGCTTTGTAGCAAGAAGAGTGAAGAGGAAGCAAACTGATGAGCCATCAGACATTCATGGAGGCAGTGTGACAGCAATAGAGTCTTTTGTTGTACATATTCTTGTGGCCCAAATGCTGAAATATTTTGTACTTGGGGGCCAAAGTTTAATTTAATTAGAAGTAAATCTATAGTCTTCACCTGATTTTAGGGAGGCAGTACAGAGAACACTGAATTGTGAGCAGAGGCTTCCTGCATTCTGTACTGCTATTTTCTGAGTCCATATTTAGAATCTGTCTTTTACTTATGACATACTGAATATATGAATGGTCATATTTACCAATGGGAGAGATACACAGCTAGCAAAGCTAACTAGACTGTTTTCTTGGGGGAGATTTACAAAATAGGCTATTTTGATATTAGAAAGGAAAGAAAAATTGGATGAATATGGCATAGCCAGATGTCTCTGTAAGAGTTGGATCTCAGCTGGAAATTTGAGTTTAGTTTTGGGGACCACATCTTCAGAGGTATATTACACATGAGAATGTGTTGAGAATGGTGAGAGGACTTGAAACCATGTATTCATTCATTCAGTGGGGTTTCTGAATGTTTATCAGGTGCCGACCACTGTATTAGTTTTTAGAAATACAACAGTAAAAGACAGATATGGAACCTACCTTCATGGAGCTTAGTCTATAGGGGAAAATGGTATAGTTGAACGCACAAACCAGCTAGCTAGCTAATTCACAAGGGAGCTATGATTAACAGGGAGGGGTAAGTAGTTCCTAATTTAGGAAGATTGTCAGAGACTGTATTTGAGGAAATATTTAAATGGAGGACTGAAGAATGGGGAAGAACAGGATGAAGAACATTCTGGTAGAGTGCAACAGTCCTTAGATGGGAAGAAACTTAACATGTGCTAGGAACTACACACAGACTACTGTCACTTGAACACAGTGAATGAGGGGAGGGAGAGAGTTAAGTTGGCATCAGAGGGGAAGGCTGGGGTCAGATGACCCAAGGTCTTAAGGACCATGGGTGGGACGTTAACATTTTTTGAGTGTCATGGGAATCCACCAAGGGTTTCAAGCAAGAGAGTAACATGATGTACTTTACATTTTAGATAGATTGATTGTTCATGGCTGCTATATGAAGAATGGCTGAAAAAGGAGTGAGCATGGAAGGGAGAAGGGGACATTAGGAGACTGCATTAGCTCAGGCTGGAAATGATTATGGCAGCTTCGAGGAAGAAAATTGTATGGATTCATGTACATCAAAAAGGAAAATTAGCAGCCCTTGTGTTGGATTGTAGGTGAGAGTGAGGAGTGATGAGAAATCAAACATGACTTTCAAGTGACTACCATTTGTTAAGATAGGGAAGAATAGGGGGGCGCCTGGGTGGCTCAGTCGTTAAGTGTCTGCCTTCAGCTCAGGTCATGGTCCCGGAGTCCTGGGATCGAGCCCTGCATCGGGCTCCCTGCTCGGCGGGAAGCCTGCTTCTCCCTCTCTCACTCCCCCTGCTTGTGTTCCTTCTCTCACTGTGTCTCTCTCTCTATCAAATAAATAAAATCTTAAAAAAAAAAAAGATAGGGAAGAATAGGGAAGAACATGTCTGAGGAATAGAGTAGGGGAAATAAAGAGGTATGACTGGAGGAACTGGAGATATTTCTTCTGGGGAGATGAGAACTCTGGAGAAGATGAAGTGCTTCATTGTCCACTTAAATCAGTGGTTCTTAACTATTGTGGGGAAGGTCACAAATTATTTTAGAATGTGATGACAACTGAAAATTCTCTGTGAAGACAAAGGATTGTATATCTGATAGCACATATGATTTTAAGAGCTCCAGGGACCACCCAAAGCTGAGCCCAGCTTTGGTTGGTTCACAGACCCCAGCTTTTAAAAACTCTTCCTTTAAATATGTGAAGAGCTGCCTGTGGTCAGTGCGTTTTCCACAGGCAGCCCTTCATCATTGATCATTAGACATCATTGATCGTTAGACAATCTGGGTTAAAGGTGATGTATTCAAGAAACTTTTGCCTAATTCAACATCATGAAGATTTACTCTTCTGTTTTCTTCTGGAGTTTTATAGTTTTAGTTCTTACATTTAGGTCTGTGATCCATTTTGAGTTAATTTTTGTGTCTATTGTGAGGTACAGATCCAACTTCATTCTTTTTTATGTGGCTATCTGAATGTCCCAGTGCCATTTTTTTTGGAAACACTACTAGTTCCCCATTAAATTTTCTTTCCTTTTTTTTTCTTTTTTAAAGATTTTATTTATTTATTTGAGAGAGAGAATGAGATAGAGAGCATGAGAGGGGGGAGGGTCAGAGAGAGAGACAGACTCCCTGCTGAGCAGGGAGCCCGACGTGGGACTCGATCCTGGGACTGCAGGATCATGACCTGAGCCGAAGGCAGTCGCTTAACCAACTGAGCCACCCAGGCACCCTCCCCATTAAATTTTCTTGACACTCTTTTCAGAAATCAGATGACCATAAATGTCAGGGTTTATTTTTGGGCTCTCAGTTTTATTCTTTTGGTCCATATGACTGTCTTTATGTCAGTGTCACACCATTGTGACAGCAATGTGTAGCATTGTAGCAAGTTTTGAAATCAGGAAGTGTGAGTCTGCAGCTTTGTTCTGGATTTTTTGCTTTTCCATAGGAATTTTATGATCAGTTTGTCAATTCCTACAAAAAGCTAACTAGGATTTTGATAGAGATGGAGTTTAATTTGTAGATCAATTTGGTGTGAATATTGCTATCTTAGCAGTATAGTCTTCTGATTCATGAACATGGAATATCTTTCCATTTATTTAGATCTTTAATTTTTTTCAACCCAGCAATGTTTTGTAGTTTTCCATCTACAAGCTCTGTGTTTCTTTGTTATATTTATTTGTATTTTATTCTTTTTGATGCTATTATAAATGGAATTATTTTCTTAATTTCATTTTCAGTTCATTTCAAGCCTATGGAAATATAAATTTTATTATATTGATCCTGTATCCTCCCTTCTTGGTGAACTTGTTTATTAGTGCTAAATTTTTTTTAGTGGTTGCCTTAGGATTTTTTTATCTACAAGTTCATATCATCTGTGAAAAGAGAGAGTTCTACTTTTCTTCAATTTACATGCTGTTTCTTTCTTTTTCCTGCCTAATTGCCCTGGTTAGACCCTCCATTACTATTTTGGACAGAAGTGGTGAGAGTAGATAGACACCCTTGTCGTGTTCCTGATCTTAGGGAAAAAACATTCAGTCTTTCACCATTAAGTATGATGTCAACTGTGGGTTTTTTTAGATGTCCTTTATCAAAGCTTGGTAAAACTCCCTTTAGTTCTAGTTTGTTGAGTGTTCATATTATGAAAGAGTGTTGGATTTTGTCAAGTACTTTTTCTGCTTATATTGAGATGATGATTTTTTTGTCCTTTATTAATATGGTATATTACATTAATTGATTTTTGGATTTTGAATTAACCTTGTATTCTTGGGGGTAAATCCTACTTGGTCATGGTGTATATTACTTTTTATATATTGCTAGATTTGGTTTTTATGTATTGCTAGTATTTTTTTGAGAAATTTTCTATCTATGTTTATAATGGATAATGGTCTAGTTTTTTTTTTAAACTTTTTTTTTTTAAAGATTTTATATATTTATTCATGAGAGACAGAGAGAGAGAGAGAGAGAGAGAAGCAGAGGGAGAAGCAGGCTCCCAAGGAGCACGGAGCCCGATGCGGGACTCGATCCCAGGACCCTGGGATCATGACCTGAGCCGAAGGCAGACGCTTAACCATTTGAGCCACCCAGGCGCCCCCCCCCTTTTTTTTCTTGTTATATCTTTGGTTTTGTTATCAGAGTAATAGTGGCCAAACATAATTAGTTGGAATGTGTTCCTTCTTCTATGTTTTGGAAGAGTTTGTGAAAGACTGGTATTAATTCTTTTTGAATGTATGGTAGAATTCACCAGTGAGATCATCTGGGCCTGGACTTTTCTTTGTAGGAAGTTTTGAAATTATTAGTGGGCTCTCTTTACTATTTTAGATCTGTGCACTTTTTTTGTGTGTGTCTTCTTGAATATGTTTTGGTAATTTGTGTCTTTCTAAAAATCTGTCCCTTTCACCTGTCATCTAATTTGTCAGGATATAGCTGTTCATAGTATTCCCTTAAAATCTTTTTTTTTTTTAAGGTTGGTAGCAATGCCCCTTATATCACTTGTGATTTTAGTAATTGTGTCTTCTCTTTTTTTTTTTTCTTAGCCACTGTAGCTAAATGTTAATTTTGCTGATCTTTTCAAATAAACAACTTTTGGTTTAGTTGATTTTCTCTATCTTTTCATATATATATATATGTTAGTCTAATGTTTATATCCTTCCTTTTGTTAGGCTTGAGTTTAATTTTCTCTTCCTCTAGTTTCTTAAAGTAGAAGGTTAGGTTACTGATTTAAGATTTTTCTTCCTTGGGACATCTGGGCGACTCGGTTGAGTGTCTGGCTCTTGGTTTCAGCGCAGGTCATGATCTTGGGGTCCTAGGATAGAGCCCCACATCGGGCTCTGTACTAGGTAGGAAATCTGCTTGAGGATTTTGTCTCTCCTTCTCCCTGTGCCCCTTGATCCAACTCTCTCACTCTCTCAGATAAATAAATAAATAAATAAGATTTTTCTTTCTTTATAAGTGTTTATAGCTGTAGGTTTCCTTCTGTGTACTGCTTTACATGCACCCCACAGATTTTGGTATGTTGTGTTTTTGTTTTCATTCATGTCAGAGTAGTTTCTAATTTATGTTGTGATTTCTTCTTTGACCCATTAGTTATTTAGGCATATGCTGTTTAATTTTCACATACTTGTGAATTCTCCAAATTTCCTTCTCTTACTGATTTCTTAATTGTACTGTGGTTAGAGAATATACCTTATATGATTTCAGTCTTTTAAAACTTAGCTTTGTTTTATGGCTAAGCATGTGCTTTATCTTGGAGAATGTCCCATGTGTATTTAAGAAGAATGTGTATTTTCCTATTGTTGGAAGAGTATTCTAGAGGTGGTTGTTAGATGTAGTTGGTTTATGGTATTGTTTAAATATCTATTTGTTTATTAATCTTTTGCCCATAATTGGAAATGGGGTATTGAAACTCTCTTTATTATATTTGAGTTGTTTATTTTCCCCTCAGTTGTGTAAAATTACGGTTTTTGCATTGTATATTTTGGGACTTTTGTTAGGTGCATATATTGTTACAGTTGTTATATATTCATGATTAATTTCTTTTATCATTGTGAAATGCCCCTGTTTATCACCACTTTAATTTTAAAGTCAGTTGTGTCTGATATTAATATAGCCATTACAGTTCCTTTACTGTTGTTGTTTGTAGGATTATCTTTTTCTATCATTTTACCTTCAACCTATTAATGTCTTTGAATCTAGTGTCTCTCCTTCAGACAACATGTTGGTGATACTGTTGTTTTGTTTTTTTTTTTTAAAGTCCACTCTGACAGTCCATGCCTTTTGATTGGATCGTTGAATCCATTCACACTTAGTGTTGTTAGTGATATGTCTAGAATTCCATCTGCCATTTTGTTTTTTGTTTTCTATATGCCACATGTGCTTTTTGTTTTCCTATCTCTCCTTATTGTATTCTTTTGTATTAGTTACTTTCTGTGTAATATTTTAATCCCATTAGAGATTTTTAAATTACATTTGTTTCAAATATTTTGTTAGTTGTTGTTAGTAGTTGTTGTTTTGTTAGTGTTGTTAGTGGTTGTTCTAGGGTTTACAATTATACATTTTAAGGTATCAGAGTCTACTTTAGATTTATACTGACTTTGTTCAATAAAATCTAAAAGCTTTACTCTTTTTTTGGTACATTCCCTCTTTTTTGTGCTATTAATGTTTTATATATTATGTCTATACATATTACAAACCCAACAGTGGGGTCCCTTGTTATAATTACTATATTTTAATCTTCTAAAGAAGCTGAGAGAAGAAAAGAGAACTTAGTATTTCTACCAGGTCTACTAGCAGCAAATTACTTGGGATAATTTTTTGTTCTTCCAGGAATATCTTTTTCAGCTTCATTTTTGAAATATAGTTTTGCTGAATATAAGAGTCTTGGTTGACAGTTATTTACTGTCAGCACTTTGAATATGTCATACTACTGCCTTCTGGCCTACACTGTTTCTAATGAGTAGTCTGCTCTTAATTATGGGATTCCCTTTTACATGATGAATTGTTTTTTTCTATTATGTGTATGTCAGTGCATGTAATGGTGTCCCACATTTCTCTGAGGTTCTTTTCATTATTTTTTTTCATTATTTTTCCTTTGCTCTTCAGATTGCATGCTTTCTGTTAATCACTCTTCAAGTGTGTAGATTCTTTTCTTTTGCCAGCTATACTCTTGAACCCCTCTTGTAAATATTTCATTTGGGTTATTGTACTTTCCAACTCCAGAATTTATGTTTGGTTCTTTGTAATAGTATCTATTTCTTTATTGATATTCTTCATTTTATATGTCATTGTCGTCTTCTAATTCTTTAATAGTGGTTTCCTTTAGTTTTTGAACATACTTATAATCTGTTTTGAAGTCTTTCTGTGCATAGTCTACTGTCTAGGCCTCTTGAAAACAGCTCCCCACTCTAATCTCTATCCTTTTTCTGCCCTGCTTTCCTTATTGCTGGCAATGGTCCCTCTTCCCTCTTTCTGTATCACCAGAGGAACATGGTTGGAGTGTGGGGTAGAATTTCAGTGAGAGGTTGGGGGTCAAAGAGGGTAGTTACATCAGTGGGGAATGAGCTGAAATTATATAGTAACTCTTACTCTTTTTCAGTGTTTTTTGATCACCTGAGGATTTCTTACTGGTTGTTTTTCTCTGTAAGCCTCATTCACAGTGCTAGCTTGCTGCTGGTCCCCATCACTGTCTCTGTCCTTTCTTGATTTCATTTTCCATATTTTCCTCTTTCCATTCCAGGATTCCTTAATCCTGTAACTTCTCCTGCCTACTTTTTTTCCTTCCTGAGTGTTGATCTTTAAAAAAATTGCAGTAAAATGTACATAACATAAATATTACCCCTTTAACCATTTTTAAGTGTATAATTCAGTGGCAGTAAGTACATTCATGTACAACCATGACCACTATCCATTTCCAGGACCTTTTGATCATCCCAAATAGTAACTCTATCCTCATTAAACAGTAACTTTCCATTTCTGCCTCCAAGTACCTGGTACTAGTACCTATATTATACTTTCTGGATCTATGAATTTACCTATTCTAAGTATCTCACATAAGTGGAATCATGCAATATTGTTTCTTTTGTTTCTGGCTTATTTCAGTTAGCATAATGTCTTCAAGATTCATCCATATTGTAGTATGGATCAGAATTTCCCTTCTTTTTAAGGCTGAATAATATTCCACTGTATGTGCATACCACATTTTGTCTGTTCATCTGTTGGTGGAAACGTGGGGGTGTTCCCACCTTTTGGCTATCATAAACAGTGCTGCAGTAAACACTGGTGTGGAAGGATCTGTTTGAGTCCCTGCTTTCGTTTATTTGGATATATACCCAGGAGTGGGATTGCTGGGTCATAAGGTAATTCTGTGTTTACCTGTTTGAGGAACTTCCAAACTGTTGTCCACAACAGATATACCACTTTACATTCCCACCAGCAGTACATAAGAGTTCCGATTTCTTTACATCCTTACCAACACTTATTCTTTCCATTCTTTTGATAATAGCTGTGCTAATGGATATAAAGTGTCCTGTCCACTTTGAATTACTTCACCCTTTATTGCTGCCAGGGGGTGAATAAAGATTCCTTTTATTTTATTATAATAAAGCAAATTCCCTAAGAGAAAAGGAAGAAGCTATCTATTATAAATTTATCTACTTACTAATTGTGAAATATTTCTAATGTACAGAAATGCAAAAAAATAATAGACTTGTATGTTTTAAAATCAAATTTATCAGATCTTATCATTTTGCCATATTTCATATTTTACCTTTCATAGTTTTCTTTGCCTTGAGGCAGACTTCTTACCTCATCGGTGGTTCTGTGTTTATAAGCTAAATGAGGTGATTAGAAATTTATTCTTCACCAAGTCCAGAGCACATTCCCATTGTCAAGATATGCCGTTGGGTTTTTTTGTTTGTTTGTTTCTTTTAAATTCCTATTCTATCAGCTTTGCATCCAAAGGCATTTTCCATGTTCAGAATGAAGCTTTTCTTTACATTTAGGCAGACCCATTTGCAAGTGTGTCTTTCCAAATTTCCTAAGTTGCTTTCTAAAATATCAATATTATAGTCTCCTGTTAGTAGGTAACCCCAGGGGTTCCATTTTTCACGTGAGGAAACTGAGGTTTGGAGAAGGATAGAGGAAACACTTAAATCAGCAGATGGAAGAGGTTAGCATTGAAAAGGAGGATGAGACTATGACAGTCATTCTTTCTGGGATGTTATGCTCACTCTTCTTACACTAGCACTTGCATTCCAGGAAATAGTGCCGCCATCATTTTGCGCATTTGAAGGAATCCTGTGAGATTGTGTCTTTTTACATGACTGAGAAAATTCTATGTTGTAAGTACTTGAAACCACAGAGAGTCCGAGTGGCAGTGTGTGAGGAGGCAACAAAAATACAGAGGAGGACTGAAGACGACAGGGTTCATGGATTCTTTGGCAAAGGTGATACGCTAAAATGTTTGAAGGAAATAAAACGTGTGGGCGTAAAGATGATGGCAGAGTTCCAGAATGAATAGAAAGACCTAACATGACAATGGGGATTGAAGAAATAAAAATCACGGTAAATTTATTTTTTCTCAGCTACGGAAATTAACAATAGTTATATTTATTTAATGCTTTGTAGTTTAAAAATATTTTATATTCACTACCTCATTTGATGATGATGGTGATGATGATGATGATGATGATGATGATGATGATTATCCTGAAAAAATAGTTTTTCTGAATCCCAGTGTGAAGATTTTTTAAAGGAGGAAAGGCATTACTTTTCATTGGTCATTTGCTATGTGCTGGCCACTTGACAAAACGTATCTCATTTAATCATCACAGCAGCTATGAAATAGATATTACTAATGCCATTTACAAATTAGGATATGAGGGTTATTGGTTCTAAGTCACCAGCCTAGGGTTGTACAGAGAAAAGCAGAACAAGTGTCTCAAATCTAATTCTCTTTCTACCATCAATGTTAACGTATAGAAAGTCTTAATCTGAAACAATAAATCCATGCTGTAAGATAGCCCATTAGTCACATGTGCCTCTTTAAATTTAATTAAAATTCAATAACACTGGGGCTCCTGGGTGATGCAGTCAGTTAAGTGTCCGACTCTTGGTTTTGGCTTGGGTCAGGAGCTCAGGGTTGTGAGATCGAGCCCTGAATTGGGCTCCATGCTGGGCGTGGAGCCTGCCTAAGATTCTCTCTCTCCCTCTCTCTGCCTCTCCCCCCGGCCAATAAATAAACCTTAAAAAATTAAATAACATTAAAAATTATTTTCTCAGTCATACTAGTTACATTTCAGGTGCTGACTAACCACATGTGGCTAGTGGCTACCCTGCTGGACAGTGCAGCTATGGAACATGAACATCATTGCAGAAGTTCTGGTGAACAGGGCTGTTAGAAAGACTGTGCCAAATGTCAGATACGTTTGTTACATGTATATATGGTAAAGAATGTAAAAAAGGTGGAGTCCAGAAAATGAGGTAGCAGAACAGAAAGCAGTACCAGTGAACCTCCTACTTGCTTTGTTCCTGTGGGACTAAGGCAGATTCTAATTGAGTGTGTATACAGCAGGCAAAAATTAAAAAGAAAGGATCCCTTTATTTCAGCATATGGAAAGTAGCAGAGGTTGTAGGGAGGATGTATTGGTAAATGTAGTAGTTAGTGAATAAGTATTTGAGTGTCCGTAGGATGCTTAGTTCTTTACTAGGTGCTTGAGGGTACATATTAAAAATAGACATGGTCTAGTGCACAGTTTGTGGATCCTATGATTTTTCAGAACTCCCAGAAAAGCTGACAAAGAATTGCCTGCACAAGAACCATACAGATAAAAACCATTCATACCATCAACACAGTCATACAGAATATTGGCTATTATTTTCTCCCTCAACAAATGTGGGAGATAGATTGCCTCAGGCAAAATAGTATTTTACACATGGTTTCCCAAAAGTCCTGTGCATATTTAGAGCTCTTCTCAAAATGTTTGCATTTGTTCTTCCAAAAAGAAATTTGCATGACATTTTAGAATTGCATTCTGTCTAGAAAGCAAATCCTGGGCTTTTCATATTTAAATTCAAAGCTTTCTGATGTAAAATCTGCCAGGAAAATGTATGTTCCAAATAAGGTAGTTGTTAGAGCACAGCAGACCTTTTTGACCATTAAAATAATTTTGGGGAAAAATTCCTAACATCATACTGTCCTTCTTTCTTGGTTGAGAAAACCCATGATGGTGAGGCAAGGATCCATCTAGTCTTTGACTTAGAGAAGTAAAGCCTGGATTCCGTTTTGATGGGGCTGCCCAGAGGCAGTCATGTGCTGTTACTGGCTAGCCACTTGATGTCACAGTTGTTCCACATAAAAGTCCTTACTGGAGTATTTGACAGTAGTAGCAAAAGAGAAAAAATTCTTAAAAAAAAATGTTTTTCCCATTAAAGTAGTTGACCAATGTAATTAACAAAGATTGGTGAATTATTCAGGTTGTACAAAAGAACTCTTGGTAATCCCTCAAATTCACCTTCCAGACTGGCTTCATTGGACATCATCATCAATGAGCACAATGGCTCACAGCCATGAGCCTTTGAATTTTTCATTTTTGGGCCCATTTTCTCTTGTTCAGTTGTCTGTGAACACTTGCTCATTATCCTTCCTTTTAAAACTCTGCAGCATGTTTAAAAAAGTTGTAGTCCTTCCTAGTTCTTTTTATCTGTTTTATACTATACATTGTAGAATACCTGTCATAACAAATCCTAATGTGTAGACTCAAGCACAATTTATGGTTTGATGGCAGAGATCAAATCAGTGGGCCAGAGCCAGTGGTATGGTTACTTGGTATGGCAGATTGTTGCAATGATACTCCTGCCCTCTTGTAGCCATAGCCACATGACCCTGGACTTGGTCATGTGACTTGCTTTGACCAGTGGGACAAAAGCAAATGCAGCACAGCAGAAGCTTGAAAAGTGCTTTTGCATCTGGGCTTTCCCCACTCTTGCTGCTCTTTGGAACTCTGAGACCACCATGAGAAGAAACCTGGTGTAAAGGAAGAGAGACCATATGGAGCAGCCCCCAGCAGTCCCAGCTGAGGTCCCATTAGATTAACTAAGATGGCAGCCACCAGACATGTGAGTGAGGCCATTTGGCCTCCTCCAATTCATCAGTTGACGTCAAAGAATGGCCAAGTTGGCCCATGGTAGCTGTACCACCTGCCTAACCTACAGAATATCCAGGGGACCACATTTTGGGTTGTTAGATATCTGTTACATGTTTTATATTACCTAATTCTGCTTTGATCTGTATTGTTGCTTTCCATCTACTGTCTTTGGCTCTTTTTTTTTTCTTTTTTCCTACTTTCTTGAATTGGATGCTTATCTTATTAATTTTCAATCTTTTAAAGAGGCTGAGAGAACTTGCTTTAAAGGTAAAATTGAAAGGATTTGGTGGTGAAATGGATGTTGGGCCTGAAGGAGACATAAGTATCAGAAACTCCCAGGTTTTAGAATGCATTTAGATTGACATTTTCTTTGCTCTAAAGATCCCAGATGGGTTGACTTTGTTTGTGTCAGTTCAAGTGTAATAGAAGTCTCTCTCAAATCTCCAGATGGTATGACAAATGGTACATAACTTTTGTTATCTCTTAGTGAGATGAGCGTCATTGCAATAGTATTGGTGTGATAGGATTGCTTGAGAATTAAATGAGATAATATATGTCAGGCATTTGACATGCATAATAGGTGTTAGCTATTATTATATTATTAATATTAGGTAGACATAGTACAGATTCCAGCATGGGAATTCTTTTACTAAAGACCGTGATTAACCTGGCAGGGCCTCCCCCAAAGTGGGAACCAAAGGCTTAGTGTTAACTGAAATGTATCTCTAACCTATCTTGGGCTTGTAGAACTCACTTGTTCTGGATTCATTATCTTGTTTATGTTTTTTTGTTTTTTTTTTAAGATTTTATTTATGTATTTGACAGAGAGACAGCGAGAGAGGGAACACAAGCAGGGGGAGCGTGAGAGGGAGAAGCAGGCTTCCCGCGGAGCAGGGAGCCCGATGCGGGGCTCGACGCTAGGACCCTGGGATCATGACCTGAGCCGAAGGCAGACGCTTAACGACTGAGCCACCCAGGCACCCCTCTTGTTTATGTTTTATATTTAAGCCCTGTCCTGGTGATGATGTTCATTAGATTTTGTGACTCGCTATCACTGTGCAGTAGTTCTTCATGATCTCAGTGTATTCTGAATATGAAGAAATGGATGTACTGAGGGGGCCACAGAAATTAAGAATTTGTATTCTGCATTATTTTTAAGCTTTTGAATGCTTGATTTCTACTGAAAATTTCCCAAGTTATTTGAAATATGAAATGAATATTTTTAAAAATACCCCTTCATTTTCAGTGGGTGGGGTTTGCCTTATGTCTCTCTGGACAGGCTTCTGTCCATCCTGCATGTCCTCTACAGTTGGAAACTGGGTGCCTCTGGGGCAAGGGCAGGCTGTTGATCCCTGTTCCCTTCTCAGAAGAGCAGGTTTGTGGCACCTGCTCTTTTGTCCCGGCACAGGCATCTTGGCCCTTTACTCTTGTGTGCCTTTTCCCTCCAGTTCCCTTGAATTGTAACAGAAAGTTACTCTTCTTTCTGCTGTAGGAAACTATTTCCCTTTTCCCTTTTGGGCTCTCTCAATAATTACAATTTTTTATTTTAACACATAGCGTAAGCATGAGGTCTTGTTTCCAACAGGAATGCCCTTCATTCTCTTTGGGGTAGATGGAAGGCATGCCTTGCTTCAGGTCCCGTGGCTACAACAATATATTGGATGGTGCTGGGTACCCTGTTGGTGCCTAACAAACAAGCTCCAATGCTGATGAGAATGAGCAGGCAAGGGGAGAGCCAACTGTCAATTTCCTGTCATAGAGGATTGAAGCAGAAGGACCGGGGTGCAGAAGGCAAACCTGTGCAATCTGTGTGAAGGTCTGGGTGGTGTGCTGGGCACAGACGGCCTTAGTTAAGGCTGGCTGTGAGTAAAAGAGCACTACACCTCACCTTTGATTATTGCATCGGATTTTTGCTGTCCAAAATCACGCAGCTCATCTATCCCACTGACATGTTACAGAATCCTGGCTTGGTTTGTCAGTCCTTTATATAGCACAGAAGAGCTGAGTGGTAGAAGACCTCCAGACTGTAACATAACCTTCCCGGTGACATGCCACTTTTGGTACCTGCCCTTTGTAGATTTTGAAACAGACCTTACGTCAGGTAGGATCTCTCTGTTGGCAGAGCAAAGTTGCAATGCAGAAATATTCAGCGATTTATTTTATCTCTTGTAGTCTATGAATAGCAAAGTCACAACCAGCCTACAAAAGAAGATGTTCAACCTTCCAATCCACATTTCTGTGCCTGAATATGGCCTCCTGCCATTTTGAACTTGCAGAGCACAGAACTGAGTTTCTTTTCCTGGTTTCACACATTTCTTCACCTTTGCTGCTCCCCTGATAGAGACTATAAATCAAATTAAAGAAGGGGGTTGATTTTATTTCATTTCTAAAAAAAGTTTAGGTTTTGCACTTCACCACTTAAAAGCACCCTCCATGTCACTCTCACAAAGCATTCTGAGTTGAATAGGAACTACTGTGAACTCTGTTTTTTAACAGAGAAGACTGTCTTCTATCCTAACAGTAGCTGCTGCCACTGAAATAATTTTGAGATGCCAGTCAGCTTTCAGTCTCAGGTGCCGTAAATACAAGAACCTTATTCTCCAAGTGCTTTAAGGAAAAATTGTGATTACAGTTTCTTCCATGGCTGCCTCGATTTGGAGCCTGAAATTCTTTAAAAGCACCTTCCAGATTTGAGCGGTGGAGGGAAATTCCATCTGGGCAGTTCTGTGCACGATCTGGGAGTGGTGCTAATGGGGAAGGGGGCTGGGAGCAGAGATTCTTACAGTTGGAAGAAATAACTGCTTAAAGCCAAATGCTAATGATTTAAAATGTTATTCCTTCTGTGCTTTTAGAAAAAAAAATAAAATGAAAGTAATAAAGACTCACAGCCTGTACCTCATCTCTAGTCACTCCACTGAAATTCCCAAGAGGGTCTCAGCTCTCCTCTCCTCTCCTCCCTTTAAAAATGGTGGACCTGGAACCACTTACAGGAGAGTTTTAATAAGAGGCAAATGTGTTTTATATTTTGTATCTTGTTAAGTGAAAAAAGATGGATTCTCGCAAGTAGTCTCTTGGTGCAGATTTGAGTGGTCTGTGCATACAAACGTGGGGATGCTTCGCCAGCTAGCATCTCCGTTCTGGTCCCCCATGGCTACTTAAAATCCCCCCTCCCATTCTACTCCCCCAGCCCCAGAGCCAGCAGAGATGAAATTGCTTCATTTGTAGAATGGATCTGCAGATCCAGGAAACTTGTTTCTATCTGATTTGCTGATAATTTACTCCTCATTTGATTTAGGGGAAAAAGAGAGGGGGAAAAAACCCAGTTTCAGCTCACATAGCCCTTCCTCAAGAAAGAAGGATTGCTGTGCAGGTTAGAGAAAATCATGATTGAAAGCAACTGAAAAAATTAATAAAGATTTACGCAAAGGTTGCACATTTATTAGAGGAAAAGCTGGGAAAACCTTGCACCTGTAAGGGACAAAAAAAAAAAAAAAAATCTTCAAGTAGCTCATTGGAAACTGGGCTAGGGAGAATGATTTTAAAAATACATATTTATCTTAGATATATAATTTTACAATGAGACACATTCCCGTTCTGGCAATTTTTTTTTATGACCTTTGGGTGCCAGATAGCGCCATTCCTGCTGTCTGCTTTCACTATTCAGCATTGAGGAAGCCCATTATATCTGTCTTTGATCCAGAGATCGGGATTGCTAAAACTGATGGCCACAATTAAAGACAGTCCTGTTGAAAAGCTGACCTCTGCCTGCTCTCAACTGCATGTAAACTTTTCAATATGGATGTAATTTGGTATTAAATTACCCATGCTTTATTGCTTTTTAGTACAGCCCTGTCTGTTGCCTTTTAAAGATAAAGGTAACATAAAAGAAAAATTGTGGTGTGTCTGCATAATTATGTAATTATAAACTTGTTTTCCTACATTCAGAAAACCCTTTGTGTGTGTGTGCATCTATTGAAAAGTCATAGGCTGGTAGGATTGGAGAAGAAGACTTTATATTTTTTTCCTCCTGATCTGTTCAACTTAGACATATGCTGTGCAAGATAGGTCACTGGATTTAACTGTTTTAATCTTGGCTTTTCAGAAGGGATTCTTGATTTAGAATTGAGGCAGGTTTGTAAAAGATGTCGCTACCTTTAACCTTTAGAATTGGCCAAACCAGAATGGAGTTTATGCCATAGCTCTTAGGCAAAGCCTACCTGTTTTACCAAAGATTGGGCCTATCCTAGTGACATGGTAATATCCCAAAAGTCTGGAATGAGCTCTGGGATGATTTAAACCTCACTATGCCTGAAATTAAAAATGATGGCTGGGATTTTCTCTCCTAACATTCTTGTTGGAGGTGAATTCTGCTGAGGGGAACTGAGAACAAGCTGGAGGGACTGGAGCAGATTTCCTTTTTACATTACAGAGCTGCCTGCGCCTCTCAGTTCTACTAGCTACCACTCTGTTATTTCATCTGCAAAGAGCGTAAGCTATCATTAGAGTTTGATATAGGTTTCTAGAATTCCATTTTCTGAATAGAGACAGAATATCTATTTGGAAGGATAGTTGAAATCACAATCCCATCATAAAACTTCGAGGAAGACACACTCTCAGGCCTCTGGAAATAAGCAATAATTCTGGGTGTAAATGGAAATTTTTAAGCTTGCTTCCTCTTCTTGTTAAATGTTCCATGGCAAGATCTTCTGGTAGAATCACATAAAAAGCCAAGCAGATAAAAAGCTGATAGCAAAACAACCCAAGGGAAGCCAAACAGGCTGCTCCAGATACCTTAAAATAAGAAAGCAAAGGTTCCAAGTTGAGGGGACAGTGTCTGCAGAATGGGGGCCAGTCCATCTCTTCCTCCTTTCCAGACCTCCATTGAGTTATGTGTCTAGTCCACTACCTCCCTTCCACCCTCCCCCCAGCCTGATCCTCTGGGCACACTGAAGAATTGTGGCCTGACCCATGTTGTAATTTATCTGGTTGCTCTATAAAAATTGCATCCTGTGGAAAACATATGCCATATATACTTTTATTGGCTTTTATGCAAAGAGGTAATACCAGAATATCGAGGACATGTTGAAAATAGATTCCATGCTAGATTTAATCCCCTCCACCCCCACTACCCCCCCCCCCCCCAGCATAGCTTGCTTTAGGGATTGAGACCAAAGAGAATGCTCAGCTTCAAGTAACCTTTTGTCCAGCTACTGTTTGAATAGGGCTCATCCTTTTTCTTTCATTCCTCCACCTTGGATCTTCATTCCTCTGATGTTGTTAGTAGCAATGATGTGATGGCTGGGGCATTAGATACTGTGTGAGTTAAAGATTGAGCAAGGGGGCTAAGTCAGAGCCAACCAAGATGGTAGCTCCTATGCCATGTGGCTATAGTATTTTAGTTAATTAAAATTATATTAAAATTCAGTTCCTCAGTCATACATCCTACATTTCAAGTGGTCAGTGGCCACATGGGCTAGTGGCTACCATTTTGGACAGTGCAGATATGGAACATTTCTATTCTTATAGAAAAATCTGTTGGACAGTCCTGGGCTAGTTAGACCTGGACTATCTGCTCCATCTGCCTTTGGCTAAGCCGCTGCACCTGAGCCTATTCATCTATAACATGGAAATAATTATAACATCTACTTCTTCAGGTGATTGTTGGGATATTTAAATGAGGCAATATATGTGCTGTCCAATAGAATTTTGTGCAACGGTGGAAATGAAATCTTCTTTATCTGCATTGTCCATTAGGGTAGCTGCTAGGACATGTGGCTGTTGAGCCCTTGAGATGTGGCTAGGGTGACAAAGAAACTGAAGTTTTAATTTTATTAACTTTTAGTTAATGAAAATGTAAATATCCACATGGCGCTTGCGGCTACTGTACTAGACAATGCGGGTCTAGAGCAGAGCACTTGAAATAAACATTAGCTTTTGTTTCTGTTGGTTCTTCCACCAGTTTAGAAAAGGTGGATAATGATATAGTACAGGTTTGAAGTGTAAATGAGAAAATATTCATGAAGGTGCTAAATAAATATTACTTATTTAACAAATTTTTTTCACCATGAATAAAACTTATTTACAAATAGAAGGCCTATGGAAATAGAAGGCTTATGAATAGGAATCACAAGGCATCATGAAATAATAAAGGACCAAGTAAATACATTTGTCTTCTGTTTAAATGTTCAAATAAGTTTGAATTCCAAGAAAGTTAAAAAGTTTAAGTGCAGAAGACGAGTGAGAGGATCGTTATTTTTCTTTTTGTCCCCTTAATGTCATGTGTTATCACTAACATATAGGCCAAACTGATTTTCTGAAAGGTCACTGGATCAGCTGCATCATTTACTAGTATGAATAATTTAATCTGGCAGTATTTTTGCTCATTTTTGCAGGGAGCCACAGGTTTGGGGGAAAGCAGGATCCTTTCTTTTTAAATGCAGCTGCTTGAAAAGATGTACAATGGAAAAGAGTCTCCTTGGTGCTAAAATTTGGTCTGAGCCAAATCTGCAAAGCGAGCAGAACTGCTTTTGATTTCCTTACTTGCAGAGTTCGTTGGGAGTGGTATCTACAAAATTTCCCTTAGTGTGTGATTGTGTGCTCTCTTGTGTTGTTTTGTGGGAGCTTCTGCCATCCCAACTAAATCATAAGCTTCCTGAAGGCAAAGTCCAGGATTTTCTACTCGATCCACGCCTAGCACAACAGGGATAGGTAGGTATTCTGTAAATGCATATTGACTTATTATTGATTTTTCTCTATTGCTTTTCTTGTTATAACACCAAATTTTATTATGTGGTTGTGACACAGTGAATACACGTAAGACCCTCCATGGCAATGAATAATGATCCTGCATCTATTTACAGTCACAAAATCTCCAGTGTTCTGCAAATGTGTCCCTGGACTCCAACATTTGTGGAGCCCCGGTTTGAGAAAAATCAGATCATTTGGGGGCATCAGCATCGCCCAGAACCTCTCTTTAAAGGTTGTCACTTATCTTACCAGTATAGAAACAACCTGACCTTTTTCATCTTAGGAAAAGTATTCAATTGAATCCTGAAACATTTGGTAAAAATTGCAGTGTCTATTTAAAAAAAAAAAATCATTATCAATTAAAATAGATAGGCTAGAGATGTGCCAGGTGGAAATAATGTTGAAGATACAGTTTTATAAGATTGAAGAATAATTGAGCTCCTTCTACCAAAATATTCAACTGAATATCTTGATCCATATCCATTTTAGCATTTCTTTGCATTAAAAAGAAAAAAAAAAAACCAAACCTCAACATTTTTGGGGAAATTGGCCTGCGAAGCCAATTGTGAGGGAAATGTGCCTATGCAGATCGTCCTGGGCCTGACTGGTAGAGTTGAAAAGGACCTCGGAGCTCAGAAGGTCCAGTACTCTAGAGGTTAATGAACTGACTCACGATGACACGGAGCCAAGATCAGGTTCAGTTCAACTCTGAAGGGGCCCACTTGCCAGTGTAGACACAAGACATGATTCACTTAAATACAAATGCATCAGTGCTAGTTTAACCCCAATTGTTACAATGGTGCTACCTGGGGGCCCTGAGCTACAGTTTTATTAATCCCTAACTCCTCATTGAGATTACTGTATTTAAATGTCATCACCCAGCTCTAAAATATGCTTTCAAAATAACCGTGGTGGCCATGGGATACAAAGTAGTGGGAGAAAAAAAGGAAGCAGTAGAAGCCAACTTCTGTTTGATATGTAGACAGGTTTCAGTCCACTGGGCCCCTGGTGGTGGTACTGAGGCAGGCTTTACAACCAGGCCCGGACATCCCAGCTGTCAGAGGGGGACTGCCATCGCCACTGGCAGGGTTGTGCCTTTGGAGGCATTTGGGTCATTGGTAGAGTAGGATCAGAGAAAAGGTATAAAAAGTGAGATGAAGCAAAGGGGTCTATAAACTAAAGTCTTATGATGCAAGGTGGGGTGGGGGAGGCTCCTGGCATTAGACAGAGAGAAGATCAGAGTCAGTTAATAAGTTTGGGGTGCTGGTGACTGAAACCAGATCACTGGTGGCTGTCAGCTGGAGAGGGGCGTTATCCCAGGTGGATGGCGACCTGGTCAGCTCTGTTTCAGCGTGTGCCTTAGTATTCATTTCTCTCCACTCCTGCTCACTTTTTTCAATCCTTTGTCGAAAGACAGTGGAGGGTTGGCCTTTTCTCCCCCATGCTGATACAGGTAAAGGCAGAGACTGATGGTGCCAGCCTTAATTCCCCAAAGAAAAGGAGATCCAGATTTATGTGAATACCTTTAGTTCTGAAACAAGAAAAGATGAAACAGGTTGCATTCATGTATTCATGAAGCAGGCAGTATGTGTATTGGCGAATTCTGTACAAATTCACTTATTGTTCCATCCCTCTTATTTCTGAAGACCCAAGTGCTCATTTTCCCTCAATAACATAAAAGCATTTTTAGCACAACTGAATTTTTAGATTTAAAATGAGGTATCCACAGTTCAAAAATGCCCTTTGTGTGTGTGTGTGTGTGTGTGTGTGTATGTATGCAACAAACTGATTAGAAGATCAGTGTGATTCCACTGGGAATAAAAGTTTGTTGTTGTTGTTTTGTTTGTTTGCTTGCTTTTGGTTTCTGAGATTTTTTTAAAATCCAAACTAAAACAAAAGGACATCTTCCAGCTAAGAGAATTTTGTGGTCACGGGTCAGAATTTTGACATGTTGATAAAGATGGTGAGCTGCGACAGGCAGCCAATTTTCCTTTCTTGGGTCTGTATAACTTGTCTTGCTTTTCCATTGATAGATGTTCTATCTTTGATAGCTGGAATGACAATTTTTATGGGGACTAGGAAAAAAACTCAGTTTAGGAACACTGGTCCTCAAATGTTTGCATTTCCCTAAGTCACTCAGGGGACTTGTTTTAAAAAAAAAAACAAAAACAAAACAGACTGTGGTTCAGTATGCCTGGAGTGCAGCTCAGGGATCTGTAATGTGTATGAGCAGCCCAAGCGATTCTGATCTGTGGCCACACTTTGAGAGGTATTGGCCCAGGACGAGGAGGGTCAACTATAGCTAGTGGGCCACATCTAGCTCATTGCCTGTGTCTGCAAACGGAGTCTTACTGCAATGCAGCCACCCTCATTTGTTTTTGTGTTGTCTGTGGATACCATTGCACAGCCATGGTAGCATGGACTAGTTGTGACCAAGGCTAGTTGTGACCAAGTTTAAAATATTTACTGTCTGGCCTTAAAGGAAACATTCGCTGACCTCTGATCTAGGAGAAGAGAAAAATTTCAACTTGTTGATGTAGGTCGATGTGCGTGTGAGTGCTTGTGTGCATGCGTGTGTGTGCGTGCGCACGTGTATTCACCTGCATGTACACACGCGTATATACATCCACATGTACATATAAATGCCCAGTATTTGTTTACCCATATAAAAGGTACATAAAAGGCTGGATGATGGGGTTAGAGGGCTGGAGGTTGAGGGTGGTGCTGTCAGTTAGCAGGAAGACTGTGATGTAGGAGTTAGTAGTGTTGTCTTTGTGGTTGAACAGACAGTGCTTCGAGAGCTGGCTTTGTTACATATTGGACCTTTGATCTTGGACAAGTTACTTTAGCTCTGTAAGCCTCGGTTTCCTAGCCTGTGGCAAAGGGGTGGTGGTAGTGCCTACCCAAGGTAATGGGAGCGAAGTGTGTGGGATTGTGTCTGTCACGTATCAAGTACGCAGTGAGTGTCAGCTCTTGGAGGCGTCGCTGTGCTCGCCAGTATTGGGCACTGCCACTTAGCTGCAGGGTTTTGAGGTCAGTAGATTTTGCTGCCATGCCTCTTAGGGCCCCCATGGGCTGACCATGGGGTCCAAAGTTCAGGACTCTGGACAGCCCAGACCCTGTCAGTTCTGAACCAGGCATTTTTTGAGGCATGATCTTCTCTTATTAAATGTCATTTCCAATTTCCCCCGTGAATACACAATTTCAAAGAGGTGTCTGTACCTTTGGAAGTGGTTATTCCCGTCTCCTTTAAAAATATTGCTTAATTGTAGCCATGAAACCCTATTCCCCATCAGAAATTCCATCAAACAACAGCCAATAAATGGTAAATTGAGATAAGAACTGTGAAGAACATGTGTGTTTTGTTATACTTTCTTCAATCTACAGTGAATCACTGATGGTGGATATGATACAAATGAACACTTTATATGCAGTTGTGAAAAGATCTCCCTATAATCCAGTGGCTATTTTCTTTCTGCTTTGCTTATTAACTATGGGCTAATTGGCTTAAAAAACAAACAAACTGAAAACACAAGACTCAGGTTAAACACTGTCTTTGTCCTATTTAGAAAAGAGGCTGAATTATTCTGTGAGTGAGGAAAGAACAAATACAATATCG
Source organism: Mirounga angustirostris (assembly GCF_029215605.1). Lineage (NCBI taxonomy): Eukaryota > Metazoa > Chordata > Mammalia > Carnivora > Phocidae > Mirounga > Mirounga angustirostris. Next base: position 16,007,149 of record NW_026991724.1, on the reverse strand, counting down.
TCATCATCATCATCATTATCACAAGTTTTTTTCTGTACCTGCTGAGTGCAGGCCCTGTGTGGGTCTCTGGGCATACCCCTCCAACCTTTACTCTAAGTCATTTATTATCACTGGGGAGGTTTTACCGCCTCACTGCCAACATTTCTGCTTATCATAGCTGGGGGAGGGGCATGCCGCTGAACACCCTACTGAGCACTGGATAGCACTACCCTGTCTCCATTAGAGAATTATCTGGTCCAAAATGTCAGTAGTGCCGCTGTTGAGAAACCCTAATTTCTGGGGAAGGAAATCCAGATCCCTTACTTCCTGGGCCAACTCCTGGCATAGGTACCAGATGATTAGTAATTTTAGCCCATTTATTACCTTGAGGCCCCCTCTAGAATCTTCTTCCTCCTCTGTAGCCTTTCTGCCATTGACTGCTTTGATATCCCAAGAAAGCATGCTTCTTGATTAAAAGCAGTTAATAAAGTAAAATATATTCAACTGGGGGAAGATTATAACAGAGAAGGAGTGATTCACTCAGGATATGGTCCATAGATTCTTGGAGGTGAATGAATCCTTACCTTTGTGGTCATCCAGTATTGCATACCACAGTGATTCATGATGATTTCAAGTGGGCTTACACCAAACATTGCCTTTATTTTTAACTATTGCATATTTATTTTAACATGTTATAATATATATCCTAGTTATTTATTTATTTATTTATTTTATTTTTATTTTTTGTAAAGATTTTATTTATTTATTCATGAGAGACAGAGAGAGAGAGGCAGAGGGAGAAGCAGGCTCCCAAGGAGCAGAGAGCCCGATGCAGGACTCGATCCCAGGACCCCGGGATCATGACCTGAGCCGAAGGCAGATGCCTAACCATCTGAGCCACCCAGGCGCCCCTATATCCTAGTTATTTAAATGTGATATTAAAACAAAGATGTGGTTATTAAAAAGAAAATGCCAATAATTAGTAGTATTTAATAAGGGGTGCCTGGGTGGCTTAGTCAATTAAGCATTTGCCTTTGGCTCAGGTCATGATCTCAGGGTCCTGGGATGGAGTCCAGCGACAGACTCCCGCTCAGTGGGGAGTCTGGTTGTCCCTCTGCCACTCCCCCTGCTTGTGCATGCTCTCTCTCTTTTTCAAATAAATAAATAAAATCTTTAAAAAATAGTATTTAATAAGATTAATTAGACAAATACAATTGACATGACCACTTTGTTCTAATGATTAATTTTTAGTAAGCATGCTTAAGTTTTAGAAAGTGAGTTGTTTTAAGAAGAAATACTAGGTAATTGTCCATTGACACAGGATATGGCGAAGCCACCAACATGGCATTAAAATTTCTCAGATCTGGGGAACTTTAATGTAGTTTACCCCCTTGTTTTGCCCATGAGGATAATATTAATAATGATTTAGAAAACACTGTCCCACTTACATACTACTGTGAAATGAAATACCCCAGTGCTTAAGGGCTCATAAGAATGGTAACATTCATTTTGCTCATGAACCTACAATTTGGGCAGGGCTTCACGAGGACAGCTCATTTCTGCTTCTGTCAGTGTTAGTTGGGATGGCTGGACAGCTGGGGACTGGAATCCTCTGAATCCTTGCTCATTCACTTGTCTGGTGCTTGATGCTGGTGTCAGGACTTCAGGGTCTTTGTATGTGGTGTTTGGCTTCTTCACAACATGGTGGCTAAATCCCAAGGGTGAGCGTCCAAGACAGAAGACAAGGCAGAAGCTGTTTTGCCTCCTGTCGCACAGCATCACTTCCACTTCAGTCATAGGGAGTGGGGACATAAGTCCACCTCTCACCTCTGTGGAGGAGTGTCAGTGCACATTAATACATCCCTTTGGAATGGGATATACTGCTGCTACCCATCTTTGGTAAAAATAGTTTGCCATAAGCACCATCACATGTATTAGTATATTTAAATTCTTGGAATAATTTTGTGTGAATCCTTTTATCACCTTCCTTCCCTGCTGTTTTCTGGATAACAGATTTGAGGCTCAGAGAGCTTAAGTCACACATCCTTTAACACATAGCTAGTTTGTGACTGAAACAAAGTTAAAGCAGTTTTGGGGTCCAGACGAGACATTCTTCACCAGGTTGCCAAGTTCACAGGGTCTGTCTCACGTTCTTGCTCATCCCCTCATGAGGGCCATTGCTTTCTCTCCGCCTAGGACCATTCATTGTGCAGCTCTGGAATTATGCTTAGAAACAAAGATCCCTGCCTGTTACAGCCTCCCCCAGATGTCATTCAGTCCTGAGATGTTTTAGAGGGAGGCTGTTGACTGTTTTTTTGTTCAGTCAAGCACCTTAATTTCTTTTAAGGCACTAAGACTGGAAGGTCAAAATCTCCCGGTCAGCCTGATGCAGAGATAATTGTGTTGACCACATCTTCCTGAGCCTTCACAATGTTTTCAGGTTTTTAAGTATGGAATATTTCAAATAAAATACAAAAATAATACTCATTCCCCACCACCTAGCTCTAACAGAGCTTTGCCATATTGATTGTTTCACTTTAAAAAATAGGACATTATAGATATCCACATTTCCTCTCTACCTCCCTAGAGGTAACCACTATTCTACTTTTGTTTATATCATTTCGTTTTCATTGTTGTTTCAAGTATATATACATGTTTTTATTTATGTATAGAAATAATGTATTCTTTAAATATACGTGAATTCCTACATTTTGTTCAACATTATAGTTTTGGATTTATCTGTGTTTAAACTTTTAGAAATAATTTATTCTTTTATCTGTTCTATAGTGTTCCACTCAATACTGAATTTGATGGGCGTAAGATGACATTTTAGTATTGTTTTAATTTGCATTTTTGTGGATTACTGGTGAGTGTGAACACCTTTTCATAAATTCACTGCTCATTTGGAGTTCTTTTTTTTTTTTAATTTTTTTATTCTTATGTTAATCCCCTTACATTACAACATTAGTTTTAGATGAAGTGTTCCATGATTCATTGTTTGTGCACAACACCCAGTGCTCCATGCAGAATGTGCCCTCCTCAATACCCACCACCAGGCTAACCCATCCTCCCACCCTCCTCCCCTCTAGAACCCTGTTTGTTTTTCAGAGTCCATCGTGGACTCATTTGGAGTTCTTAACGTTAATAGCCTGTTCATTTTTTCTGCTGATTTTTTTCCCTATCAAGTTTTTTTCCTTATAAATATGTAGGAATTCTTCCTATGTTCTGATCAGAATACTGTGCTAATTATATGTGTGGAAAATATCTCCATCTACTCTGTGACTTTTCACTTTGTTCCTTGTGCATTTTGTGATATAGAAGTTTTAACTTTCAGTACAACCAAAATTAGCAGCCTTTTCCTTTATGGTTTGTACCTTTTGTGTGTTGTTTAATCACTTCTTCCCTACTGAAATGTCAGAAAGATATTCTTCCTTGTTTGATATTGAGTTTGGATGATTGTGCCTTTTCATGTTTAAGTATTTAATCTATGTGCAGTTTTTTTCCATTTTGGGAGAAAGTGATCTAATTTTCTTCTTTTCTAAATGGATGGTTGATTGTCCTAGCAGCATTTGTTGAAAAGTCCATCATTTCTTCCCATTGATTTGCAGTGCAGTTTTGTCATATGCCAAGTTCCCATACATCTGTGAGACTGTTCCAAATTTTCCGTGTCTGTCTATATGTTAATATTAGATGGTCGTAATTACTGTAGCTTTGTGATAAGCTTTGTTATCTGGTGAGTGAGGCTCCCCTCCCTTATTAATTCTTCTTTGTGAAAATTGCCTTGCCTATTCTTGACTTTTCGCTTCCATCTGAGTTTTAGGGTCAGCTTGTCAGCTGTGCTAAGAATTTTGTCCTGCTGGGGGTTTTGATTGGCATTGTATTTAATTCTTAGATTGTTTTAAGGTCACTTACCACCTTGAAATAAAGTTTTGCCTTCCATGAACAAACTGTAGCTCTTCACATAGTCGTGTCTTTCGTTGATTCTTCAGGGTTGTCTCTTTAGGCATTTGCGCATGTGGGTAGGTCAGAATGCTTTTCTAGAGGTGCATGCCCGCTCCTCCTGTGCCCGCCGATCTCCGCAGCCCAGCGAAGAGCCTCCCAGTCATTGGTGATGATGGAGCAGCTCTGATAGCCTGTGGACAAGGGCACTGTGGAGATGGGGATCCCTGCCCACCTTTCTAGTCAGTCCCCTTGCTGCTGGAGTCAGTTACGGTGATGGGGGCAGGGTAGAAGACAAGGAGTTGGGAGGCTGAGACCCAGGCAGCAGGTCTGAGGAAGAGGCCCGCCAACCCCTGTCATTGTGAGCATACAGTTATTTCCTGGGCCCAATTGCTTTCTGTGTTCTAGTGGCAGTTTATCAAGTCTTCGGAACGTAGTTTCCAAACGAAACTGCTTGGGTTCACATCCCACCTCCACCATTTGTTAGCCTGGGAAACATGCTTAATGTATTCATGCCTCAGTTTCTTTATTTGTCAAGAAGGGAATCTCATGGGGTTGTTTGGAGAAGTAAAAGTTAAAATCAGCAAAGTTCTGAGAATAGTGTTGTGCCTTTTGGGGCTTACCTACTGCTCCAACATCACCATTGTATGGTTCGGATATAGGGAACCATCTCCGATTCAAGTTGGTATTTTCCTGTGTGCGCTTTCTCTTAAAGTGAACTTCCTGGGACATACTCGAACTTACAGGAGGTTTATGGTATCTATTTGCATATTCAAGGTTCTTAAAATATTTGTAGTAAGAAAACTGTTTCATCTTATTTAGGCCAATATTTTCCAAATCCACTTGTTCATTGAACTCTTGTTTTTTCCAGAGAGTACTTACGAACATCACTGTCATTAGTATTCCATAGAAGACCATTTCAGGAATAGTCCTTAGGGCATTACTTATAAAAATTATTTTTATGTTGGCATATGGTACAGAAAGACGTCCCAAGAAAATATATTCTTAGGGGTTTGAAAACAGAAGTTAGCTAAGGAAGGAAGATTGACATTGGTAGGCAGGCTCTGATCAGTAAAATATCCTTTAAGTATATTAAAAAACTATACCATATGTTAGCCAAAGAGCTCCCACCGATTATAAATATATTCATATAACTTAGGCATTGAATAAAAGGGAGGCATCAGTTTTTTTTTTTTTTTTTTTTTTTTTTTTTAAGAAAAAACATTGTAATTTTGGTGGCCATATTGCAACCTGGTGCTGAGATAGAATTAGATTCATTTTGTGGAAGCCCCATTGGAGTTTCTCCTAAAGGCAGGAAGGCCAGTTTATTGGTATGAATCATAGTTCATTTACTGCTTGTTTTTGTTTCTTCAAAGAACTCAGGTTGCAATTGGGAATGGCATTTTGGGAATGCTGGGAATGCTACTGAGATACATATTGAGTCTCCCATCCCTCATATGTGTTTTGTTATGTCCTTTGCCATATTCTCTACCAACAGCCTGTGAAAATGTTTGACTAGTTAATTGCTCTGAATCAGGGATAAAATGCAAGGCAAAGCAGAGAGGAGGCAGCTCGGTGCTGCCACCTTCCCTGTCACCGTCCTGTCACAGCTCTGGTCGCTCTTAGCTGAGGGAGAAGTAGATTATGCTGTGTTTGATCCAAATAATTAGCTCTTTATCAAGTAAAGCAAAGCAAAACCAATTGTAAACATGATTTCCTTCCGTTTCGTGAAAAATCTTTTCTTTGAATAGCTTCCCCCAATCCCTTTCTATTTCCAGCCTCCACCCCCCCCCCCCACCATGGCACTTTTTAATTGCAGTAAGGTGACATCTCATTGTGGGCCACTGATGCATTTGAAAGCTGCTGGGGGCAGGACCTCGTGGGAAAGGTTTGACCATGAAGAGAACTAGAACTGAGGAGAGAACTTTCTGGCAGGGCCATCCCTCTTCTTAATTATTCATCCATCATTCCTTCTCAGTAATGCAGATTCCTTCCATTAAAGTGGTTTGCCAGATAAAGTCAACAATAAAATCCAGATGATTTGCTGATAAACTGTATTACCTCCAGTTCACATATGTTGGAATAAAATGTCTAGTTATAGGTCTAGGTGCTTCTAGAATCTTAAAAACGGCCATTTTATAGCCTTGGTTTCCATGGCTCATGTTTGGTTCTTCCAACATGCTCATGCTAAGTGAGATGTCTTGGGTTAACTTGAAGTAGGTACATTTTGTTGTACAGTTTTATGAATGAAGTTTTATAGCTGTCATCTCATATTTCTTTTCAAACAAACTTACTATAGGCACTTAAGTATCTAGGAATTATTCAGAAATCAAGTTAAACTAGTAACTTTTGGCTTATCTGTCAAAGATAGATTTTTATGGGACTTAATCACTACTTAAGCAGAAACATTAAAATACAAAATGAGGTTTGTTTTTCATTAAGAAAGAAAACTGGTAACACTTGCAAAATGTAAACATTGTTGCCTAGTAAATTATAATCGGATTGCTGTTGGATTACATATTACATTGTGCTAACGCTAAAGGACCCATTCCCAGTGATGTCATTACAGGCTCTGAGTAGACAAGATCTATTACTATTAAAAAAGGCTGTGCTAACAATTTGCAACAGTCCAGGAGTAATTTGGGGTAGAATGGATTAGAATTGTAAAGAGGCATTTCTTTTTATTGAAAAGAAACTTTCACATACTCGATTTTTACTCGGTTGGGGCAATATTCATTAGCCACAGACCATTTTATTGATTTAAAAAGTATCTTCAGTACTGCCAAATTTGTTTCTCTGTGTACAGTTGATTTTACAAGAGGATCAGATGAAGGAGAGGTTGAGGCTTGCAGAACAAAGTTTTTCTCTTTGTGCATGCCTCTGTTGTTACCAACGCAGATAAAATAAGAAGTGAATGGTTACGTAAATAGTTTTTAAAGCAGATGCTTTTTATTTTATACTCGTTTTATTTACTCCACAGACAGGATGCATCTGTGATTCTGATATGTCCACTAGTGGGTGCTGCAGTGCTTCCAGCTTTCTGTATGTTGTTATCTGGGCCCAGTCTTAAAAAATCATGTAGTGAATGGCGAATTTCCCTTTAGAGCTACTGTCCTGTCAAGAAAGACACCAAAAATACATTTGGAAGATGGTATCTACTGAAATTATTTACTAAAATTTTTGAATAATGTGCTTGAGATTGCTACTCACTTTTTGCTAGAATTCATTTATATTTGTGAATTGTCACATTTATTCTTGTTTGATCAGCATATATGTTGAAGTCCACATTATGCAGGAAAAGAAAGGTACTTAATGCCATAGTACAAATTAACAATATTTATTAGGAGAAAATCCTGCCTTTTTCTATTACAGACAAACATTTAACATGTTCGGTTTATATGATTTTGAGTATGAGGCAGTGCAGTTGTGGCTGAAGATGTCTATTTGATATTTAGGGAAGAATTTGATGCTTTAATAAGGGAATCCTCTGTCTCCCTCATCCATCATCCGCCATCCTCATCCGTCCAAACAACACTGTAAATTTGTCAGAGCCTTTTCCATATTCAGTACTTGTATAAATAATGGCTGCTGTGATTTGAAAAAAGGGAAATGTGCACTTTCCAGCTATGTTATATATCTGATCACAGTCATGGCGACATTTCATAGTTTTTGTTTTGCATTGCTCAGCCTCAGTGCATATAACTTAAACTCCAGAGCCAAAGGACATTTTTGTATGTTGACCCTTTTTGTGGTTAGTATTTGCCAAAATGAAATTAGTTGGGGAGGGGGTGCTTTTCTACAATAGATGAAACATAGTCTCTGCTCCATTAGTATACCTTTATCATTGCCCATCACCTCTCCGTCTCTCCTTTGCTATTTTAGGGATTATTCAGGTTCTGTGCAATATTCTGAAATTAATCAAAGGAAGCAGAACCCCATGCCTCATTATACGTCACAGGAAGAGGGTAGTTTCCACAATGCAGCAGCTTTGTGATGTTGTCTAGTTGTGTAACTAGAATTTTATTATCTTTAAAAAGAGGTTTTCGTTTTCACACAATAAAACCTTTTCATGTTAAACTTGTACAAGCAGTGGATCACTCCATGTGAGTGTAACAAAGGGTCTGAATTGAACTGATAGGCTGTTTCCCTTATGTAAATAAGGAACTGATCTGTGAACAATGTTCATTTCTTTCTTTGATTTTTAGCTTAGGAGAACAGCTGTATGTCCTTAATGCATTTTGGGTCACAGAAGCTTTCTATGCAATGAGATAGGAGCAAACTTACAGGATGCTTATCCAGTCTGGACCTTGTATTCTATCTCATCTTTTTTATAATCATGCTCTACAAATTATTTTTCCCAGTAAATTAGTGGCCATTGTACAGATTGCAGACACTTAGTTTGATTGAAAGTAATAAAAGGAGATTATCCACCAGGTTGGTTGAGTGAAGGTTCTGATTTGACCCACTGCCTGGAGAGAAAAGAATTAATCTTATAAACCCGACTCACTTCTGCCATGCTTTGAAAAACTGCCAGGAATGCATTAGATCCCTTTTGTCTTAAGTCCATTGAGAACTAAAGGTGAAGTGGGACAGATCCGATATCTGAACCACAGAAACGGTGGCCTCCGTGTTTCACTTTGTGTGGTATCTTGAACTTGAATGAGGGCTTTTCCTTGCGCCCTGAATAAATTCCTACCACCACAATCTTTGAATTTTGTGGAAGGGGAAGAGAAGGAGAATAGTTTTCATTTGTTACCTAAATTCTTTGTGCTGGGTGCTGTTTTAGATTTTACGTTTGGAATGTATGTATTTAGATTATATATGTTTTCATATCTTATCCTCATGAAATAAAATGCTATTACACCAACTTTATGGGTGTGGGTCAGGTTCAAAGAGGTGAAGTGCAAGATCCTACAGCTAGTAGGTGGATGATTTGAAATTCAGACCCAAGCTTTTTTTTCCCCCTACAAAGCACATGCTTGTGAACATCATGCTCTCCTGCCTATTTTGAGAGCGCAAAGGTGAAAGCGTTAACTCGAGAAGATCAGAGTTGGATCCTGCAGCATGCCCTGCATCAGTCTGGCATAGGGAGGCACTCAGAAGAAATGAATGAATGAAGTTCATCGGTGAAGTTAAGGGGAGGACCTTTTGTCCTTCTTAGCAGATAGTGTGGTAAACTGGAAGGGGCACAGGCTTTGGAGCTTGCCTGACCTGGGTGCATGTACTCTCTTTGTTGTTGTTTTCACTGGGAGTGCACCACTCACCTCTCTGAGCCTCTCTTTCTGTCTCCATAACATTCCTCATGGGTTGTTGCGAGCCTGGGGGAAGAAGGCCTGGTGAATGTTGCATGGCTTATAGTAGCCCGAAGGTCTGTCCCAAAGATGTGATAAGCTGCCTCAGGTGGGAGGTTGGAGGTTGGGGATGGTCTATGGCACCAAGAAGAAGGCAGAGGGAGCTTCCTGTATGTCATGTCGGAAGAACCTTAAGGGCCCAAATCCCAACCTAGAGGTGACACATAGTAGGACTCACACTTACCTCAAAAACTTTTGAGCCCTGAAAAGATAACTCTTCTGCCAGAGGTATTTTAGGATATACTTTATGTAAAATGATAGGGTCAACTCTGATCTTTATTTTAACTGTAATTCCCAGTGGGCATCTGGAATAGCACTGAGCATTCAATACCAGTCCTGACTCTCATTAATGGAGGCAAGTCTGTTTTACTGGAGTAGGCACTGTATGAGCCTATCTCACATCCACTTCTCTCTTACATTAATGGAGGCAAGCCTGTTTTACTGGAGTAAGCACTGTATGAGCCTATCTCACATCCACTTCTCTCTTCCTTTGTATTTTGATTTCTGTCCTGTTGTGTGGACAAGAGTGAGAGAGATGGAGAGAAAACAAAGAAACGTGCTGGAAATCGTTCCTTTCCCTCAAATTCTTCAGGTCCTTCTCTTTGAGAGTGTTTTTCTTTTGATCTTTTGTTTTGTTTTTTGTTGATGATGGTTGCAATCCTTTCCCAGAGTTACTCCTTTTACAGTCTTTTTTTTAAAGATCATTTATTTTAGAGAGTGTGCGAGGACGTGTGAGTGAGGTGAGGGGCAAAGGGAGAGGGAAAGAGAATCCCAAGCGGACTCCCTGCTGAGTGGGGAGCCTGACCTGGGGTTGGGTGGGTAGGAGCTGAAACCCATGACCCTGAGATCACAACCTGAACCAAAATCAAGAGTCTGTGGCTCAACCAACTTAGCCCCCCAGGTGCCCCACCCCTTTTTTCAAATCTTGAGATGTGGTAGTAGAGAATGAAGGAGGCAAAGGAAAGAGTTAAGGGGTATGGAGGTCAAGAGGATAAATGACGTGGGACCAGGCTGGGAGGCCACACAGGGGCGGCACTGGCTTTGCAGGTTGGTATGTTAAGGGCTGCTCTGTGGGCTGTTTTCCTTGTTTCCTTCTTGCCTTTGTTTTAGCCAGAGTCCAGCTCCTGGTCTGCAAGTTGTTCCGCAGATGGCTCAGCAGCAGACTCCCAGCTGGGCCGATTTAATCCACAGAGTGTGCTTGTGTTTGTGTTTGACGGTCAAGACAGGGAGCAGGAACACTGTTTTCATTGGGATCGGCTTCAGTTGTTTCTCCAAAAGCAGTTGGTTGAACTGCTCCACTGTTTCTGGAGCCATTATGCCATGAAGTGAAGTTTGGATGAAGGACAGATGTATTATCTAGGAAGGAATCCTGGTTCTTCTTCCAAAGAATGTTCAGCCATTGCCTATGCCAACAAATGAAACTGTTCTCCAGTGTTCTGTTTTATAGACTGTTTCTGGGGGAGGAAAAAAAAACAAACAACCCTGTGACATTAATCCTCCTTTGCTCAGAAGCAAGTAAGTAGCAAGGATTGGTTAATATCCATTTTATAGGTGAGGAAGTAGAGGCACTGAGAGATGAAATAATAGATAAGTGCTTCTCAGAATTGCATGTATTTATGGAGTGCCTAGGGATCTTGTTATAAATGCAGATTTGGATTCAGCAATCAGGAGAGGAGACCTGAAAACCTGTATTTTTAACCTGTGCCATGGCAGTGGAGATACTGCGGGACTGTGATTCATACTTAGAGTTTCAAAGATGGGGCTCATTTCCATACGTAGTCAGCAAAATACTAGATAATGCTAGTTGCCTATGCCCCAAGGAACCAAAACAATACAGTCTTCTAATCAAGACTCTCTCTGAATTGCTTCAAAATAGTTAAAATATGAAGCATACCATTTACTGACTGTTCTGACCATAGGGCATAAAATAACCAGATTGACAGGTTTGGTTTTCAGCAGATTTAGGTAGGTAGCCTGGTTTCATGCAGCCATAACCATAGCCTGCCTTAGATAACAGATGCATTAGAAATTGTATCCATGCATCAGGAACAAAGTAGTGCTTTAAACAGAAGGCAACTGCTAGCTTATGGATGCATAGTTCATTCCAACTAAAGCCTATAAATCGTGTGTGTGTATGTGTCTGTGTAGGTCCAGTGTTAACTGTTTCTAACCGTACTCCTGTAGTCTATTTCCTTATGACATGTTAGCAGAGCAGAGCTGGCCTCCACGAAAGACAGTCTTTCCCATGCGCTGCTGCTCAGAAAGATTCCACAATTTGTTGATGACTCGCACATCTGTGTGGATGTCTAGGCTACTGCCCTCAGCTGCAGGAGTTTATGCTCTCTCCCCTCTAGAATATGATTACCCAGAAGTACGCAATAGTCATCTAATGGGGAGCAGGTGTAAGAAGAAACAGTAATTTTGAACAAAAGGAATGAATGTGAAATGCAGCATGAAGGATTTAGGTTAGACATCCACGTGTGGGAAAGATTCTCTTCTGCTGGTAAAAGCAGTGAAACATTGGAACGCAGGATCAAAGCAGAGTTGTGGCACATTCTTGGGGCATTTGAAAGAAAAGGGCAGGTGGTTTTATTTCAATGCTTTTTACACAGCTCCTCCCAGAGGGAGGCAAATGAATCCTGCAATTGCTGGAGATCATTTTCAGTTCTGTGATTCATGAGAGATGAATTCTGGGGACATTTGATTAAAAACCATGTCAGAGAGCCACATATTCCAGAGGTCCTTTCTGATCATCCTAATTGATGTGGGGATGTCATTTTTTGGCACGAGTATTTAAGTATTTAAGACCAGTTTCATGTAAGGTTTTTTCATTTGGATGATTCTCACCTATACTTTCAATGATAAGAAAAATTCCCTTCCCTAGGGGCTTATAACACCTTGAAGGTAGAGTATCATACGGAATACACAAGGAAACCAAAGGTCATCAGGTATTTTTTCTCCTGGTATTATTTGGAATCTTCCAAATGTTAATAGTCTGTACGGTAGTTTAACAGTTTAAATAGTAGTCCTTTCTTTTCCTTTCTAATTGGAACGTCCACTAGGGATACTTACAGGCATTCACCTTCCTCACTTTGAATGATTTGGTGTAGTAGGCAGTGATAAAGGATGTCCATAGATGGGTCCAAAATTGCCATTGTGCTATCATTTTTGGCATTATACCATATTAAAACCCATGCCTTGAGAGAGAGTGACAGTGCCTAAAAATAATGGAGATTAAACTTCCTCATCTTTTCGGAGGATCCTGAAAATAAAATACTATGTGTCTTCTAAGTGACTAATGGCACCTTGTTATAAACAGCATCATAAGATATCACACACACATACACACACACAATCACATAAAGATGAGAAATGGGCATTTGAGTTTCTAGTGAATATTTCCTAGGTCCATTATATATGGGGTCAGCAGCAGTGTACATTCAATAAAATTCACAGCAGGCAAATAGGAATGTGGAGAAATTCTACAGACCTTTTGGAGCTGGATAGCTCAAACATCAAGAAGGGGAGCAAACTTGCAGCTTTTGAAAGCAAGAATTAGGAAGGTGGGCAAAGAGGGTAGGGGAAACTGATAGTCAGGAGTGACAGGCCTATATTTAAAAAATTGTTCTGTGGGAGACTTATGGCACCTGGAATCCATGCCTTTTTTTTTTTTTTTTTTTTTTTTTTGTACTGTTGTCTTTATCCTAGTCACACAGTCTACTCCTCAGTGAGCTGACCCATTAACCAGGCAGGGTCTGGACAAGAAAACGGAATTCTTTGGTGGTGGTTTCGGTTATTAAATTCAAGTTACCTAAAGCTACGCCAACACAACAATTCCTTCTCTTCAGCTTGTCAGATTACTAGACTAGTGAGATTAATTAGTATTTTGAAAGAAAAGAGATGGAAACTGTCAACTATACTTCAATTAGAAAAAAAAAAAAGAAGTGGAAACTTTGTCCCTAAAACATTTTTCTTACTCCACAAAATCCCAGAAATTTGGACTTCATGGTTCATTACATTTTACAACTTTGTCAATTAAAATATTTCCAAGAAAGATGTTTCCAAATTAAAAAAACAAAACCCGGGCGCCTGGGTGGCTCAGTTGGTTAAGCGACTGCCTTCGGCTCAGGTCATGATCCTGGAGTCCCGGGATCGAGTCCCGCATCAGGCTCCCTGCTCAACAGGGAGTCTGCTTCTCCCTCTGACCCTCACCCTTCTCCTTCTCTCTCTCTCTGTCATTCTCTCTCTCTCAAAAATAAATTAAAAAAATTAAAAAAAGTTAAAAAAACAAAACCCAACAAATAGAAAACAAAAAAACTCTCATTTATTATATCCACCATCTCATAAAAGACATATGAATACTCAAAGTGTGGGGAGGATATATTTTTTTAAAGGATTGCCTGTATATTCAATAAATTCAGCTTTATGACAGCCTGGTACAAACCAGTGGAAATTTCGTCATGGACCAACATTGGCCAACTGATTGGGATTTGGGAATCATTTCTGCAAAAAATAGCTGCTTGTTTAGAAGTTGATCTGCTTGACAGGACGGGGTGACTTCTTTAGGCCCACTGGACTTGGGCTGTTGATCTTCACTGATGAGATAGGTATGCCTTAAAAAAATTAGAAACATTGGAGTATTTTTACCAAAAAAACCAATTTTCATAAAAGAAAATACATCATTTTGACTCAGGCAGACTTGAAGCATTTCCCAGTACCCAATTTATCTTGTGATTGTTTCACCAGGATTTAGCAATCTCTGGCCCATTAAATATAGAAAGACATGAAACCTGCTTGGAGGAAATCATACTACATCTACTCTAAACTCTTCTGTTTTCCATTTTACAAACCTGCGATGACTTAGCAATTTCACTGCAGAAGTTTAGGCATCATAATGTTTGAAATGAGAAATCTTCCTGTTATTATTTTATAACTTTTAGCTATAAGTCCTAACTCCTCTTACTATTGTGTAATATGTAAAGCTTTCTGAATCGAGAAGCCTTGGTTGAAAGAAGATGGAATGAACACCAACACTTGAGGTTTGAAAACCAGTTGCTAGTCCAGACATGATATGCTTACCTCCCATTTTGTACCTCACTTAGGTATAATAGTCCATTCTTTTACCCAGATTTTGTGTTGGAATAAAGTTGCAGGGATGAGGTAAGTGTCCAGGACAAGTTCCCTTTCACCGTTTTAACTGTTGGTAGCAATTGTTTTACTTAAGAAGTCTGGGCCTGACTTGGTAGTAATCACATGGACTGGTATAGCAGGAGAGACTAGAAGGATACGTTATTTTATAGACGAAGGCAGGGTGGAGAAGGGCCCAGGAGGATTTCAAGTTGAAATGCAGATGTCTGCAAAAAGGTATAACAGGACCCAGAAGTGGAAAATTGAGGGAAGATGACAAAGTTGAAAGGTACAGAAGTATTTCAGATAAAACTTTATGGATTCCTTCCAGGAGTACGTGGATTTCATTTGGAGCTAAGTCAATGGTTTTGTGTATAATGCGTTCCACAGCCGTCAGGAGATGCCAGATGTGTGTATTATGCTCTTTGGATAGACAGTGCTAACGAGGGCCTGCATATGGTCACTTACCTATTTTTGCAATCGGCTACAGCTTTAAAAGGTCCAGGCCCCACAAGGGCATCATTTAGGTTCATTGCAACAGGGGCTCTCCCATTGTGTGCTATGCTAATTTTGGCAAAAGAAGATGTTGCTTAGAACATTTGCATATTTAAATATTACATGGACATTATACATGGAGTCTCCTCCCATTTTAGCACTCCTTGAAACTCTTTTGTCTTGACTCAGTTCTTGTAATGTGGACTGCTTTGGCTTAAAGGAAAATTAAAAAGGTCAAGCATCACTGCGTTGACGTTAAAGGAATAAACAATCTAAAGATCATAGTGTAGTCCATTTGTTAAGCTCATTTTTGTTTGCTTTTGTTTTTTGTTTTTTTGACCAGCTATACCAAGGCATTCAAGTACTTAGGTCTTCATAAAACTGTTTTCTTTCTCCCACTTGTGTTAATACAGATATTAAGTCTCATAATATCTACTTAGCATAAACAAGAAGATAAAAATGATTTCTATGATTGAAATGTTTGTTATTTAGCATTAAGCATCTTCCTGCTCCCATGCGTTTTGCATTTAATCCACTCGGTGCTTGGTTTGGGGATTGCTAGATTAGTTTTAATCCTCTGTCTAATAGTGGAGTAGTGGTGAGATTTATTACACAGGCAGGGTTTGGTTCTTGGATTTAAGAGGGCTCACGTGCACTCCATGCATATTAAATTTGGGAAACCATCGGTTCAGTATAAAAGGTTGGGGAGACATCCTTTATCTCAGAATGGTTCTCTTTAGGCACACAAAGTGCAGACAGCATTTATTGCATTAATGAAAATTGATTACAAGTGTTTCTCTCTTTTGGGGTCAGACTAATGTTCTCAGAATATGGTTCTTCCCCCCCCCTTTTGAAATGTACTCTACCATCATTTCAAAGCATTCTAGATGTTTTCTTTATTTCTTTGGAGTTTACCTCCAGGGAAAAGATAAATAGCTTATTATATAATGGGTTCTTCCCAAGAAAAATGGAAAAACTTGGGTACTACCCAATCAGGGGAATAAATATTTGCAGAAGTTGCGGAAGTTACAGAAGAATAGGATAGCTCCCTAGTCCTGGAGAATCTAGTAATTGCCAGATTTTCTCCAAATGGATATAAAAACCTGTGCTTTTCAAGATTGGAGGTTTATTATTTTAATACTTGCTGTATTTCACATGATTTGAAAGGATTCTGGTTAATAGAAAATGTAAAAAAAATCAGTATGGTGTAACTTGCACATTTTTGTGATGAATGAATAAGTCATGCGGGAATGAAACTTGGAGTGGTAGCTTATGTTTTCTCCTGTTGTTCCTCTTAACTAATTTTACCTAAGGAAAAGAATGGAATGTATTATATAGTGAAGAGATGAATAGACAGGTACTGGGAGCAACTCAGGATATTGGGTAGAAAATACAGGTTTTTATGGTGTTAATATGCCATCTGTTATTTTGAATGAATCTTACCCAGAGAACTTGAACTTGAATCCAATGAACTTAACCTGTGACCCAGGATATCTTACTTAGTGTGTCTTTCAGAGCTATTTTTCTCTCCATTAAGGTTTGACCCTCTAAAGGAAGAAGACAGTATGGGAAATGGTCAGTGGTCTCCTAGTAAAATAAAAAGGAGCTCAAATGAGGGCAAAACAGTTCAGCTTACTTAAAAGCCATATTTAAACTTTACAAAACAATGTTTTTTTGTTTATGGTATGAGAGTTCAGAGGCGCCCTTCTTATTCTTCATTTATTCCTTCAAATTTTGACTTTTGATTTTGTTTCCAGATTTATATTTTATGCATTAAATTTGTTTGGTGCTAGCTGTGAATATAGTGTAGTTAGTGTAATTGGTTTCCTTGAGAGACTAAAATAACAAACATGTTCTTTTGGAGTGTTACTAATGCTATGTTTTAAAATTCCACTCAGCATGACTTTTAATATATACATTCAATAATATAAATAAATGGACTTCATAGTAATTTTACCAAATATGGACTCCTAGTCCAGCTCTTCAACATCTCTGAGACTCAGGTGAGAATATGCTGTTGGATTTGATAGTCTCTAAGGTACCTTTTGGTTCCGGGATTTTGTGATCGAATGAGCTACTGTCAGAAACCTACAAACCTATTAAATTCCTGTTTTGAAAACTCAGCCAATTGAAGTTTTGAAATATCTCTTTCATATTGAATGAATAAAACATTAATATTGTAATTTTTTTTTCATTTCATCGTCATCCAAATATCTGCTCCTTGAGGGCAGGGACACTATCTTGTTTACTGTGGCATTCTCAGAGCTTAGAATAAGGTCTGTGACATGTCACATTTAATAAATGAATAAATTAACGGATGGATAAATGGATGAATCTATGGAGGTGAGGTGTTTGGGCCTCCTCTGAATAAGTTGTCAGACAACTTCTTTTTTTCCAGTTTTATTGAGAAATAATTAGCACATATCACTGTGTAAGTTTAAGTTTAGAGCGTGATGGTTGGTTTACATAGAATGTGAAATGATTATCACAATAGGTTCAGCTAACATCCATCATCTAATATAGATACAATGTAAAGAAAAGAAAGATGAAAAGAAAAAAAAATTCTCCTTAGGAGATACTCTCTTACCAGCTTTCCCATATGTCATGCAGCAGTGTTAGCTGAGATCATGATGTGTGTTACATCCCTAGTATGTATTTATCTTATAACTGGACATTTATACCTTTTGACCACTTTCCTCCAATTCTCCCTAGCCCCACCTTCCACCTCTGGTAACCATGGTAACCATGTCTGATTTCTTTTTCTGTGAGTGTAGGTTTAGTTTTTTGTTCATTTTTTTTTTTTTTTTTTTAGATTGCATGTATAAGTAAGATCATACAGTATTGACCTTTCACTGTCTGACTTATTTCACTTAGCATAATCCCTTCAAGGTCCATCTGTGATGTCACGAAGAGTTAGATTTCCTTATCACATACGTGGTATTTTCTTTTCTTTTCTTTTTTTAAGGAGTGGACACATCTGTGATATATGTACATCACAACTTTTTTAAACATTTATCCATTAATGTATACTTAGGTTGTTTCTGTGGGTTATTGTAAATACTGCTGTGAATGTGGGGGTGCAGATAGCTTTTCAAGTTAGTGCTTTCATTTCTTTTGGGCATATTCTCAGAAGTTGAAGTGCTATGTCACATGGTAGTTCTATTTCTAATTTTTTGAGGATCTTCCATACTGTTTTCCATGGTGGCTGCACCAATGTATATTCCCACCAGACAGTACACAAGGATTCCCTTTATTTTTCCACATCTACACCAGCATTTGTTATGTCTTATCCTTCTGATAAGACTTGTTGGTCTTCTGTATATACTTGGCAAAATGTTTATTCAGGCTATTTTCCCATTTTTAAGTTTAATTGGGATATTTGTTGTTTTGCTTTTGAGTTGCATGGGTTGTTTTTATATTTTGGATATGTTCACCCATTATCAGATTCATGGTTTGCCAATATTTTTTCAAATTCCATAGATTGTCTTTTAACTTTGTTGGTGGTTCTTTTTGCTGTACAGAAGCTTTTTATTTTGATGTAGTCCCACTTGTTTATTTTTGCTTTTGTTGCTTGTGCTTTAGGTGTCATTGCCAAAAATTTATTACCAAGGCCCATGCCAAGGAGCTTTATTTCTGTGTTTTTTTTTTTTACTAGGAGTTTCATGGTTTCCAGTCTTGTATTACGTCTTTAATCCATTTCAAGTTAACTTTTGTGAGTGGTGTAACATAGGAGTGCATTTTCATTCTTTTACATGTGAATTTCCAGTTATCCCAGCACTATTTATCGAAGAGACTGTCTTTTCTTTTTTTTTTTTTTTAAAGATTTTATTTATTTATTTATTTGATAGAGAGAATGAGAGAGAGAGCATGAGATGGGGGAGGGTCAGAGGGAGAAGCAGACCCCCCCCGCTGAGCAGGGAGCCCGATGCGGGACTTGATCCCGGGACTTTCAGGATCATGACCTGAGCCGAAGGCAGTCGCTTAACCAACTGAGCCACCCAGGCGCCCCAAGACTGTCTTTTCTTCATTGAGTATTCTTGGCTCCTTTGTCAAGTACTAGTTGACCATACATGCTTGCATTTATTTCTGGGCTCTTATTCTGCTCCACTGGTTTATGTGTCTGTTTTTAGGCCAGTACCGTACTGTTTTTGATCACTGTAGCTTTATAATATAGCTTGAAAGCAGGGAGTATGATACCTCCTGATTTGATTTGCTTTCTCAGAATTTCTTTGGCTATTGGGGATCTTCTCTGGTTCCGTATAAGTCTTGGGAGTGTTTTTCTACTTCTGTAAAAAATGCTACTGGAATCTTTATAGGGATTGTATTGAATCTAAAGATGGCTCTTGGTAGTATGGATATTTTAACAATATTAATTCTTCCAATCTAAGAACATGAGATATACCTTTCCATTTATGTGTGTCTTCTTTGATTTTTTTCATCAGTATCTTACAGTTTTCAGAGTAGAGATCTTTCACTTCCTTGGATAAATTCATTCCTAAGTATTTTGTTTTTGATTATACTGTAAATGGGATTGATTCCTTTATTTTTTTTTTTTTCAAAAAATTCATTGTTAGTGCATTGAAATGCTACTGGTTTTTGTATGTTAATTGTGTATCCTTTTCTTTACTTAATTCATGGATTAGGTCTAGCAGTTTTTTGGTTGAGTCTTGAGGATTTTCTATATATAAAAATCATGTTATCTGAGAATAGAGTATTTTGCGTCTTCCTTTCCAATTCTGATACATTTTATTTCTTTTTCTTGCCTAATTGCTCTAGCTAAGACTTCCTATACAATATTGAAGAGTTGTGGTGGGAGTGGGTACCCTTGTCATCTTCCCAGATGGTAGAGGAAAACCTTTCAGCTTTTCACTGTTGAGTATGATGTTAGCTTTGGACTTACCATGTATGGCATTTATTATGTTGATATATATTTCTTATATGCCTATTTTGTTAAGAGTTTTTAATCACAGATGAATGATTTGATTTTTTTTTTTTGCCAGATGCTTTTTCTACATTTATTGAAACGATTCTGTGAGTTTTTTTACTTTTATTCTACTAATAGGATATATCACATTGACTGAATTATGCATGTTGAACTATTGAGCCATCTTTGCATACCAAGGATGAATCCAACTTGATTATAGTAAATGATCCTTTTAATGTGTGGCTGAATTTGGTTTGCTAGTCTTTCATTGAGAATTTTTGCATCTATATTTATCAGGGATATTGGCCTGTAGTTTTTTTTGTTTTGTTTTATTTTTTATTCTAGCCACATCATTTTCTGGTTTTGGTATTGGGATAATGCTGGCCTCATAAAATCATAAAATGAGTTTGGGAGTGTTTTTTTCCTCTTTGATTTTGGTGGAAGAGTGAAGGGATGGAAAAAATCATTTCAAGCAAATGGTAACGCCCCAGAAAAGCAGGGGTAGCTATACCAGTAACAGACAAAAGAGACTTTAAAAACTGGTAAAAAAGACACAGAGAAGGTCATTACACAATAAGGGATCAATCCACCAATAAGATATACAATTATAAGCATTTATGCAGCCAACCCTGGAGCACCTAAATATATAAAGTAAAACAGAGCTAAAAGGAGAAATAAATAGTGATAGTTGAAGACTTCAACACCTCACTTTCAGCACTGGAAAGATCACACAGACAGAGAACCAGTAAGCAAACAGCAGATCTGAACAATACTACAGACCAAATGGACCTAAGAGACATTTACAGAACATTTCATCCAGCAACAGCAGAATACACATTCTTCTCAAGTACACATGGAACATTTTCTAGGCACAAAATAAGTCAGCAAATTCAAGAAGACTGAAATCAGGCAAAGTATTTTCTCTGACTGCAACAGCATGAAACTAGAAATCATTGGATCTTGGGTGTTTTTTTTTTGTTTTTGTTTGTTTGTTTTTTTATGGCTTTTCTCTATTTTATTTTTTATTTATTTATTTATTTTTATTCTTATGTTAATCCCCATACATTACATCATTAGTTTTAGATGAAGTGTTCCATGATTCATTGTTTGTGCACATTGGGTGTTTTTTTTAATCCATTTGACTATTCTCTGTCTTTTGATTGGATAATTTAATCTGTTTAAGTTTAAAGTAATTATGATAGATAAGGGCTTGCTATTGCCATTTTGTTAATTGTTTTCTTGTAGTTTTATAGATCCATTGTTCCTTTCCTCTTATCTTGTTGTCTTTTTTTGTGTTATGATGTCTTTTGTATCCACATGCTTTGACTTCTTTGTCCTTTTCTTTTTTGTAATTGCTACCAGCTTTTCCGCTGTGGTTAGCATGAGGCTTACATAAAATATCTTAAAATTAGAACCTTGTATTTTAAGCTGATAACTTCAGTAGATTTTTAGAAATTGACACTTGTACTTCTTGTCACATTTTGTTATATCTGTTACAATTTACATATTTTTAATATTGCGTGATAACAGATAATTGCGGTTATAGTTATTTTTACTATTTTTTTTAGTATTTTTTTTTTTTAAAGATTTTATGTATTTATTCATGAGAGACAGAGAGAGAGAGAGAGAGGCAGAGGGAGAAGCAGGCTCCCAAGGAGCAGGGAGCCCGATGCGGGACTCGATCCCAGGACCCTGGGATCATGACCTGAGCCGAAGGCAGACGCTTAACCATCTGAGCCACCCAGGCGCCCTTTTTTAGTATTTTAAACGAGAGTTTTAAGTGAATTATGCACCAGTATTACTAAATTATAGAATCTAACTTTGACTATATATTGACTATTACCAGTGAGTTTTATGCTATCTTTTTATGATGTTAATTAGCATCCTTCCACTCTAAGAACTCCCTTTAGCCTTTCTTGTAAGGAAGGCCTAGTGGTAATGAATTCCCCCTCAGCTTTTATTTGTTTGAAAAAGTCTTTATCCCTCTTTTGTTTTTGAAGGACAGCTTCACTGGGTATAGTATTCTTAAATTGATAGTTTTTGTCTTTCAATATTTTGAATATTCTCTCCTGGCCTGAAATGTTTCTACTGAGAAATCCACTGATAGTCTTACAGGGGTTCCCTTATATGTACCTTCTCTTTGCTCTTAATTGCTTTTAAAATCTTAGTTTATTTTTGGGAATTTAGTTACAATGTGTCTCCACGAAGTTCTATTTGGGTTCAACCTATTTGGAATCCTTTGGGCCTCATGGAACTGGATACCCATTTCTTTCCCCAGGTTTGAAATGTTTTCAGCCATTATTCCTTTAAATATACTGCCTGCCCCCTTTTCTTTCTCTTCTTCTACTGGAATTCCCATCATGTGACTATTGTTTCTTTTCATTGTGTCCCGTAAGTCTTTCTTTAGTTGTTTTTATTATTATTATTTTTTCTTTTTCCTCCTTTGAGTGGATAATTCTGGATAATTCCCTATGTACTATACTCCAGGTTGCTGATTCTTTCTTCTGATGGTTTCTATTGCTTCATTGATCTCATTTTGTTCATGCATTGTTTTCTAATTTCATTTAGTTTTTTATGCATTCTTGTAATTCATAAAACTTTAAGAGGATTTTTCTGAATTCTATTTTTGACAGTTTATAGATTTCCATCTTAAAGATCAATTATTAGAGAGTTACTGGTTTTGGTGGTGCCATACTTACTTTGTTTTCCATGGTCCTTGATTCCTCACATTGGTATCTGCTCATTTGAGTACTTAGGTTCCTCTTCCAGACTTTACAAATTTGCTTTGGCAGATACTGATCCTCACCAGTCAGCGCAGTTTGGTTACTGGGTGTGTCTGCTAGTAATGTCTTTGGGCAGGTGGGATCTTTTTATTGGTATGGCAACTGGTGTAGCTCTGAGGTTGATGTTGGTGGGGAGTGGGTTGGGGTGTGCTCTTGGTTGAGAACAGTTGTATAGGATTGCTGGCTTTGTTTTCTTTCCAACTGAGGTTATAGGTTGGGTTTCATGGTTGCCTGGATTCTCTGGTCAGGTTTACTAGATAGTCGGGACTAGGCTATTCAGTTGTAACTGAGGCTATGAATTAGCTTCCCTTCCCTGGCAAGGCAGTAGGGCAGGATGCAGAGCCTATATGCCTCATTGTTTGGGGACCTGAATCAGGAAAGGGTGTGCAATAAATTTCCTGGTCAGGTGAGGCCATCAGTTTTGCTCTCCAGGAGGGGAAAGTCACAAGTTGTGCTTTTTCTTCAAGTGGCCACTGTAAGCATGGCTATTGAATGGGCTGCACAGAGTCCTTTGTGCTCTGGGTAGGTTCTCTGGTTAGGCGGGCTAGAGGCTTTTTCAGTAATGAGCAGGTCTACAAATTAGTTTCTCTGCCTGGATGCAGTGGGAAAGGCAGTTCTAAAGCTGGTGAAGCTCTTTGTTGTCTTAACTTGAGCCAACCCATGCCCTAAGTTTACTGGCTTTGCTCTGCAAACTATCAGCTATCTGCCTGCCCTTCTCTCTGCTTGGATGCCATTTGACCACATGGCTTCCAGGTGTTCTTACTAGTCCTTCTGGTCAGATGGGACCAGGAGCCACAGTAAGATGGGTAGAGCTGGGCCTCAGCTCCCTTGCCTGGGTAGGGAGAAGAGGTGTAGGTGCTGCTCCATGCAACTCTTAATTTCCCCAACAGGATCTCTGTTGAGAAGGAGCCAGGAGTTACTCTCAGCCTTGGCTATGAGTTAATTTCCCTGCCTATTTGTAGTAGAGGAAATTTCCATGGCTGGTATTGGCTTTGATCTGGGGGTGATCAGTTCTGCCCACCTATTTCTTGGCCCAAGCATCCCTGGCCTACACAGCTTCCAGGTATTCCCACCAGCCCTCCCCCACACCTGGTCAGATGTGGCTGGGAGACACTCTCCACAGCTGTGGGGCTGTGACTCAGCTCCTCCCCTGGGCATGAGTCTATTAGCCTCTAAGGTTAACAAAACTCTTTATTTGAGGATTCAAATCAAACAGATCTGCATCCTGTCAAGTTCCTTGGTCAGTGTTTATCACTGACTTGTTCTGTAGATGAGCAGAATTGCTGGTTGAGATTACTCCTTGGGATTGCAGGTGCTGTGTGCTGGTTGTTGCAAGCCGTTCCTCCATTCTCTGTCATAGATTTCCATTGGTTGAGCCTTGCAGATTCTTCTGCAATCCCCATGAAGTGAGATCATAGTAGTGACTCTCACAAAGCAACCCACAATGCTGGGGGATGCTGGTTTTCTCCACCCCTCTAGTTCTCTATTCCCACTGGAGGAGCTCGAGGCTTAGGGGAGACATCTGTGTGTAGTGCTGCACTGGCCTATTCGGGCAATGCAGTCAATGTGCAGCTGCTTCTCTTATCTTTCTAATGCAGACTCTCTTGGTCTCTGTGCTGCAATGGGATGCTTCACCCTCACCCCCAGGTTCTAGGATTCTCTCAGTGGTGTTTTGTTCTTGAATAGTTGTTAGTTGTTTCTCTTCTGAAGTCAGAAATGACCAATATCACCATCTTGGTGACATCACTCCCCACAACTTCTTGATATCATGTTCTTTGTAAACATTAGGGAATTCAATCTCTGGTTAGCCAGACCCACAAAGGGGCATGGAAGTGTATTGCAAAGGAGAGATTTGAATCTGGAGGCCAAAATTGAGGTATAAGTTATTTCTATTACATACATAAAAAGTAGAAAAATGGTATTATATAATTTGTATAATAATATGTAAATTATGGAACTTATTTATATATATAAAATATAATTATGTATAATAGTAATATACGAAAATTGTGTAACATTCATATATAAAGTAAAAATATATAAGTATATAAAATATACATAATTGAAATGTATCCCACATTTTGTTGCCTGAGAAGTAGTTTCCATCTATTTGTATTTGTAGTTTGTTGAGTGTGTTTATTAGGAAAGGGTGTTCCACTTTGGCATATTTTTTGTCTGCATCATTTGAAGTGGTCATGTGATTTTTTTTTCTGTCATCCTTTAATTCTTCATATATTCTGTCTAGTTCTCTAGTTGTTCATAATGGGATGGGGGCAAGTCTGA
Source organism: Mirounga angustirostris (assembly GCF_029215605.1). Classification (NCBI taxonomy): domain Eukaryota; kingdom Metazoa; phylum Chordata; class Mammalia; order Carnivora; family Phocidae; genus Mirounga; species Mirounga angustirostris. The sequence continues at coordinate 15,982,268 of NW_026991724.1, read as the reverse complement.
TAGCAATCGTTCCATCATGGCCAGAAATCTCTGGATATTGAAGTTTTTTTTTTTTTTCCTAAATATTTTTTCATATCCATCAATTTTTAACTATTAACATCCTCGATTCAGGTTGTTTTCTTTCTTTTTTTTATTGGTATCTTCAGACATATTTCCGTCATTCTTTCTGTTTTCTATTTGTCTTATTCTTTCCTTGCTTCATTTTCCTTCTTTGCTTATTTTTTCCTGGTTGATCTCACTTTCATTGCCGTTCATTTCTGTAGTTAAATAATATCTTAATCTACTCTCCAACAAGTCATTGTTTGCCGAACTTTTATCTTAATCCTCAAGAATCTTATACTGTCATTGTTCAGTAGTTTAGTTCTCCCTTTTTTTAAATATCATAAATTATGTCATCATTATCATTGGTATTATTTTATATAAATATTATTTGTTTGGATTTACAGCCATGTTTACCTTTTATTTGCCTACTTTTTATTTTTGTATCTCAAATCTCCTTTTGGGGATTATTTTCCTTTTTTCTGAAGGACATACATATAGTAGTTCTTAGATACAGGCTTTTGCATAGTAAGATTCTCAGTGTCTGTGGATTCATAAATATATTTAACCACTACTCTTAAAAGATAATTTTGTTGAATATGCAATCCTGGATTGAAAATAATTTTCTCATCATTCTGAAGCATTATTCTACTGTTGTCTTGTATCCACTGCGAGTACTGAGATGTCTGTTGTTGTTCCTTTGTAATTGTTCTAGACCTTTCTCACTGATTTTTCTTAAAATATTCTGTTTGTCTTTGGTATTCTGTAATTTCACTATAATGTGTCTAGGAATGGGTCTCTTTTCATTTATCTGGCTTGGGATATGTTGTAGTTCTTTGTTGGAATCATGCTTTTCATCAGTCCTGGAAAATTCACAAACTTTATCTCTTTAAAATTTCCTTTGTTCCATTTTCTTTATTTTTCCTCACTGGTATTCCACTTAAATATATCTTAAACTCAATTATTCACTCCTCTGTACCCTGATTACCTCTTTCATATCCTCCATCTTGTCTTCAAATTCTTGGTAATTTCTTTGTATGCATTTTCCATGTCATGAATTCTCCCTTCAGTCAGCATGATTCTGCTTTTTAACCCATCAGTTAAGTATTTTATTTCAACAACCTTATTTTAATATCAAGTTCATTTTATTTTTCTTTCAAATTTATCTGCTCTTCTTACCATGGAAGCGATACTCTTATTTCCTGAAACATTTTTGGCCATAAATGCTCTGTATTCTGTATCTGAAAATACCAGTGTTTACATACCTTGAAGGTCTAACCCTCACATTTGCTTTTTGGGTTTTTTTGTTTTGTTTTGTTTTTTGTTTTTTGTTTGTCTTTCATTCATAGTGTCTTCCCTTCAAATGTGCTTAGTGATCTTTTCCTGTGAACCCCACTTTTTGATCTTCATCTGTGGGACTCCTTTAGACCTAATTTGTGGCTATACTTCCTTAAAAGACATTTTTTTCTGTAGCCAAGATCTGTACCCAATCTGTCACCATTCTTGGGGGGTGTTAGTTTTTCTCAGAAGTCCCAGGCTCAACTTCCTTATTTGCTGGCCCAAGTCTCAGTATCTTGATAGGAGTATGTCAACTGGCTTTTCTTTTAGGGCACATTGTACCTATTCACTATCTACTGCTCTGACCTCAGCTAAAGGTTTTTGGTGGACAGTGTGAAATCCTCCTTTGACTTCCTATAACTTGTGAGACCAATGATGCCTTGAGAATGTGCCCCATTCAGCAATATAGTTGTTCTGAATTAATGAGGCTCCCTAAGGGCTTTTCGATAGCTGTAATGCTACAAAGAAAAGTCATGTGGTTGCTTTTTAAATATTAATTTTAAATGCTAATTGTTGTTAGTGTAAAAAATGACTTAAGTTTATCTTTAATTCAACTATTTTATCTCTAAATTCTTTTAGAATTGCTCTATATACAATCATGTTTCTTACAAATAATGACAGTATTGTTTTTTTCTTTCCAGTCCTTACAGCTTTTAATTCATTTTATTCTGTTACTCTACTGACTAGAACCTTTACTACAGCAATAAATAAAAGAGCTGATAGTGGGTATCCTTTACTTGTTCCTCATCTTTAAGGAAATGCTTTCTGTGTTTCATCACTAAGTATAATCTTTGCTGTAACGCATGTGTACCTGTATGTGGAATAATTAGTTCTTATTAGAGAAGTTAGAGCTTTGTAAGATTTAAATTTGATCTTGGAAATGAGTAGGTTGAGATATATCATAGCTATATGGCATGTACTAACTAGATTACATTGATTAATGAAAGAAAAGGTTGGAAGTGATGATAAAATTTTTATCTTGTTTGCATATTTTTCATTCATTTGTATATCCAAGCATAACACAGCTAAGACTCTAACTTTTTTCCTAGCCTTTTTGTTTCTTTTTGTATTTTATATATGCATGGCCTTTCTCTGTATATAATTCTAATGTCAGGCAAAATTAGTGTACTAGAACTCAAAAGTTCATGAAGTTAGGGTCTTTTAGAGAGGAGTAGTGATGGGGTAGAGGTGATTAATTTTTTGGTTCTTTTTTTGCAAAGTTTCTTCTTCTTCTTTTTTAAAAATTATTTTATTGTTATGTTAATCACCATACATTACATCATTAGTTTTTTATGTAGTGTTCCATGATTCATTGTTTGTGCATAACACCCAGTGCTCCATGCAGAACGTGCCCTCTTTAATACCCCTCACCAGGCTAACCCATCCTCCCACCCCCCTCCCCTCTAGAACCCTCAGTTTGATTTTCAGAGTCGATCGTCTCTCATGGTTCGTCTCCCCCTCCGATTTTCCCCCCTTCATTCTTCCCCTCCTGCTATCTTCTTCTTCTTTTTTTTTTCTTAACATATAATGTATTATTTGTTTCAGAGGTACAGGTCTGTGATTCAACAGTCTTGCACAATTCACAGTGCTCGCCATAGGACATACACTCCCCAGTGTCTATCACCCAGCCACCCCATCCCTCCCACCACACCCCCCACTCCAGCAACCCTCAGTTTGTTTCCTATGATTAAGAATTCCTCATATCAGTGAGGTCATATGATACATTGATGCATGTCTTTCTCTGATTGACTTATTTCGCTCAGCATAACACTCTCTAGTTCATTCCACGTCATTGCAAATGGCAGGATCTCATTCCTTTTGATGGCTGCATATATTCCATTGTATATATATACCACATCTTCTTTATCCATTCATCTGTCGAAGGACATCTTGGCTCTTTCCACAGTTTGGCTATTGTGGACACTGCTGCTATAAACATCGGGGTGCACATACCCCTTCAGATCCCTACATTTGTATCTTTGGGGTAAATACGCAGTAGTGCAATTGCTGAATCATATGGTAGCTCTATCTTCAACTTTTTGAGGAACCTCCATACTGTTTTCCAGAGTGGCTGCACCAGCTTGCATTCCCACCAACAGTGTAGGAGGGTTCCCCTTTCTCCGCATCCCCACCAACATCTGTCCTTCCCTGACTTGTTAATTTTAGCCATCCTGACTGGTGTGAGGTGGTATCTCACTGAGGTTTTGATTTGGATTTCCCTGATATGCCGAGCAACGTTGAGCACTTTTTCATGTGTCTGTTGGCCATTTGGATGTCTTCTTTGGAAAAATGTCTGTTCATGTCTTCTGCCCATTTCTTGATTGGATTCTTTGTTCTTTGGGTGTTGAGTGTGATGAGTTCTTTATAGATTTTAGATACTAGCCCTTTATCTGATATGTCATTTGCAAATATCTTCTCCCATTCTGTTGGTTGTCTTTTGGTTTTGTTGACTGTTTGCTTTGCTTTGCAAAAGCTTTTTATCTTGATGAAGTCCCAATAGTTCATTTTTGCCCTTGCTTCCCTTGCCTTTGGCGATATTTCTAGGAAGAAGTTGCTGCGGCTGAGGTCGAAGAGGTTGCTGCCTGTGTTCTCCTTTAGGATTTTGATGGACTCCTGTCTCACATTGAGGTCTTTCAACCATTTGGAGTCTATTTTTGTGTGTGGTGTAAGGAAATGGTCCAGTTTCATTCTTCTGCATGTGGCTGTCCAATTTTCCCAACACCCATTTGTTGAAGAGACTGTCTTTTTTCCATTGGACATTCTTTCCTGCTTTGTCAAAGATGAGTTGACCATAGAGTTGAGGGTCCATTTCTGGGCTCTCTATTCTGTTCCGTTGATCTATGTGTCTGTTTTTATGACAGTACCATACTGTCTTGATGATGACAGCTTTGTAATAGAGCTGGAAGTCCGGAATTGTGATGCCGCCAGCTTTGCTTTTCTTTTTCAACATTCCTCTGGCTATGCGGAGTCTTTTCTGGTTCCATACAAATTTTAGGATTATTTGTTCCATTTCTTTGAAAAAAGTGGATGGTATTTTGATGGGGATTGCATTGAATGTGTAGATTGCTCTAGGTAGCATTGACATCTTCACAATATTTGTTCTTCCAATCCATGAGCATGGAATGTTTTTCCATTTCTTTGTGTCTTCCTCAATTTCTTTCATGAGTATTTTTAATTTTCTGAGTACAGATCCTTTGTCTCTTTGGTTAGATTTATTCCTAGGTATCTTATGGTTTTGGGTGCAATTGTAAATGGGATCGACTCTTTAATTTCTCTTTCTTCTGTCTTGTTGTTGCTGTATAGGAATGCCACTGATTTCTGTGCATTGATTTTATATCCTGCCACTTGACTGAATTCCTGTATGAGTTCTAGCAGTTTTGGGGTGGAGTCTTTGGGGTTTTCCACATAAAGTATCACATCATCTGCAAAGATTGAGAGTTTGACTTCTTCTTTGTCGATTTGGATGCCTTTGATTTCTTTTTGTTGTCTGATTGCTGTGGCTAGGACTTCCAATACTCTGTTGAATAGCAGTGGTGATAGTGGACATCCCTGCCACATTCATGACCTTAGGGGGAAAGCTCTCAGTTTTTCCCCATTGAGAATGATATTCACTGTAGATTTTTCATAGATGGCTTTTATGATATTGAGGTATGTACCCTCTATGCCTGTACTCTGAAGAGTTTTGATCAAGAAAGGATGCTGTACTTTGTCAAAAGATTTTTCTGCATCTATTGAGAGGATCATATGATTCTTGTTCTTTCTTTTGTTAATGTATTGTATCACATTGATTTGCGGATGTTGAACCAACCTTGCAGCCCAGGGATAAATCCCACTTGGTCGTGGTGAATAATCCTTTTAATGTACTGTTGGATCCTATTGGCTAGTATTTTGGTGAGAATTTTTGCATCCATGTTCATCAGGGATATTGGTCTGTAATTCTCCTTTTTGATGGGTCTTTGTCTGGTTTTGGGATCAAGGTAATGCTGGCCTCATAAAATGAGTTTGGAAGTTTTCCTTCCATTTCTATTTTTTGGAACAGTTTCAGAAGAATAGGTATTAATTCTTCTTGAAATGTTTGGTAGAATTCCCCTGGGAAGCCATCTGGCCCTGGGCTTTTGTTTTTTGGGAGATATTTCCTTAGTGGTTATAGGTCTGTTCAGGTTTTCTATTTCTTCCTGGTTCAGTTTTGGTAGTTGATACATCTCTAGGAATGCATCCATTTCTTCCAGGTTATCTAATTTGCTGGCATAGAGTTGCTCATAATATGTTCTTATAATTGTTTGTATTTCTTTGGTGTTGGTTGTGATCTCTCCTCTTTCATTCATGATTTTATTTATTTGGGTCATTTCTCTTTTCTTTTTGATAAGTCTGGCCAGGGGTTTATCAATCTTGTTAATTCTTTCAAAGAACCAGCTCCTAGTTTCGTTGATCTGTTCTGCTGTTCTTTTAGTTTCTATTTCATTGATTTCTGCTCTGATCTTTATTATTTCTCTTCTCCTGCTGGGTTTAGGCTTTATTTGCTGTTCTTTCTCCAGCTCCTTTAGGTGGAGGGTTAGGTTCTGTACTTGAGACCTTTCTTGTTTCTTGAGAAAGGCTTGTATTGCTATATACTTTCCTCTTAGGACTGCCTTTGGTGCATCCCAAAGATTTTGAACAGTTGTGTTTTCATTTTCATTGGTTTCCATGTATTTTTTTAATTCTTCTTTAATTTCCTGGTTGACCCATTCATTCTTCAGTAGGATGCTCTTTAGCCTCCATGTATTTGAGTTCTTTCCGACTTTCCTCTTGTGATTGAGTTCTAGTTTCAAAGCACTGTGGTCTGAAAATAGGCAGGGAATGATCCCAATCTTTTGGTACCGGTTGAAACCTGATTTATGACCTAGGATGTGATTGGTTCTGGAGAATGTTCCATGGGGATTAGAGAAGAATGTGTATTCCGTTGTTTTGGGATGGAATGTTCTGAATATGACTGTGAAGTCCATTTGGTCCAGTGTGTCATTTAAAGTCTTTATTTCCTTCTTGATTTTTTGCTTAGATGATCTGTCCATTTCAGTGAGGGGGGTGTTAAAGTCCCCCACTATTATTGTATTGTTGTCAATGTGTTTCTTTGCTTTTGTTATTAATTGCCTTATATAATTGGCTGCTCCCATGTTAGGGGCATAGATATTTACAATTGTTAGATCTTCTTGTTGGATAGACCCTTTAAGTAGGATATAGTGTCCTTCCTCATCTCTTATTACAGTCTTTGGTTTAAAATCTAATTTGTCTGATATAAGGATTGCCACCCCAGCTTTCTTTTGGTGTCCATTAGCATGGTAAATGGTTTTCCACCCCCTCACTTTCAATCTGGGGGTGTCTTTAGTTCTAAAATGAGTCTCTTGCAGACAGCATATCGATGGGTCTTGTTTTTTAATCCAGTCTGATAGCCTGTGTCTTTTGATTGGGGCATTGAGCCCATTTACATTCAGAGTAACTATTGAAAGATAGGAATTTAGTGCCATTGTATTGCCTGTAAGGTGACTCTTACCGTATATTGTCTGTGTTCCTTTCTGGTCTATGTTGCTTTTAGGGTCTCTCTTTGCTTAGAGGACCCCTTTCAATATTTCTTGTAGGGCTGGTTTTGTGTTTGCAAATTCCTTTAGTTTTTGTTTGTCCTGGAAGCTTTTTATCTCTCCTTCAATTTTCAATGACAGCGTAGCTGGATAGAGTATTCTTGGCTGCATATTTTTCTCATTTAGTGCTCTGAATATATCCTGCCAGTCCTTTCTGGCCTGCCAGGTCTCTGTAGATAGGTCTGTTGCCAATCTAATGTTTCTACCCTTGTAGGTTACATATCTCTTCTCCCGAGCTGCTTTCAGGATTTTCTCTTTGTCTATGAGACTCGTAAGTTTTACTATTAGATGTCGGGGTGTTGACCTATTTTTATTGATTTTGAGAGGGGTTCTCTGTGCCTCCTGGATTTTGATGCCTGTTTCCTTCCCCACATTAGGGAAGTTCTCTGCTCTAATTTGCTCCATTATACCTTCTGGCCCTCTCTCTCTTTCTTCTTCTTCTGGGATTCCAATTATTCTAATGTTGTTTCGTCTTATGGTATCGCTTATCTCTCGAATTCTGCCCTCGTGATCCAGTAGTTGTTTATCTCTCTTTTTCTCAGCTTCTTTATTTTCGATCATTTGGTCTTCTGTATCACTGATTCTCTCTTCTGCCTCATTTATCCTAGCAGTTAGCGCCCCCATATTTGATTGCACCTCAATAATAGCCTTTTTGATTTCTACTTGGTTAGATTTTAGTTCTTTTACTTCTCCAGAAAGGGTTTCCCTAATAACTTCCATGCTTTTTTCAAGCTCAGCTAGTATCTTTAAAGTGATGATTCTGAACTCTAGATCCGACATCATAGTAATGTCCCTATTGAGTAGGTCCCTGGCAGTCGGTACTACCTCTTGTTCTTTTTGTTGAGGTGATTTTTTCCGTCTTGTCATTTTGTCCAGAGGAGAATAGATTAATGAGAGAACAAAATGCTAACAGGGTAACAGTGTCCCCAGAAAATATACTCTAAACAAATCAGAAAAGACCTGAAACTGGGGGAAAAAGAATGGGAAAGAAAGGAAAAAGAAAAAGCAAAAAAGAAAAGAATAAGAAAAAGATAAAAACAACAACAACAAAAAAACAACAAAACAAAAAAAACCCCAGAATATGATTAAATATGATCAGGCTGGTGCATAGATCAGTGCCACACACTAGATTTTGGGTGTGTTTTGGTCTGTTAGAAGATAATGCCTCCCAAAATTTTAAAGAAAGAAAAACTTATATTTGTACAAAAATAAGGGTTGATATGATGAAGGGATGGAATATGACTGTAAAGATGAAAATTATAAAAAATTTTATAAAAGGAATTGATAAGAGGTTGTTTGAAAAAAGAAAAGAGGATTTAAAAAAAAAAAGAAAAAGGGAGAGAATATGATCAGGCAGGAGAGTAGAACAAAACCATACCCTAGAGATTTAGGGTATATTTTGATCTGTTAGAAGAAACTATCTCAAAATTTTGAAGAGAGAACTTATATATATATGACAAAAATAAGGGTAACTACTATGAAGGGATAGAATATGACTCTAAAAATGAAAAATAAAATTTTTTTTTTTTAAAACAGATTGATAAGATGTTGGTTGAAAAAGGGAAAAAGAAAAATTCAAAAAAAAAAAAAAAAAAGACCGTTAAAAAAAATTAACTTTGAAAGACTAAAGAATCATGGGAAAAAAGCCATGGATTCTATGTGCAGTATTCCCCTAGCGCTGGAGTTCTGCCGTTCTCATTGATCGGTAAACTTGGTCTTGGCTGGCTGTTCTCGCTGATCTTCTGGGGGAGGGGCCAGTTGCCGTGGTTCCCAAATGTCTTTGCCAGAGGCGGAATTGCCCCACCCTTGCCAGTCAGGGTTAAGTAATCTGCTCGGGTTTTTTCTCAGGAGCTTTTGTTCCCTGCAAGCTTTCCGTACAGCTTTGGAGGCCGAGAGTGAAAATGGTGGCCTCCCAATCTCCGGAGGAGCCGAGAACTCGGGACCCTGCTCCTCAGTGAGCCCCTAGAGAAAAGCAGTCAGTCACTCCCATCTCCCCGGTCTCTGGCTGCACTCCGTGCTTACCTGGCCTGTGACCGAGCGTTTCTATCTCTGGCACCCGACTTGGTATGGAGTCTCCAAACCCAGCAGATCCCTGTGGTGCGCTCCCACGCCGCTCCTCCCCAGGAAGGAAGGTGAGTCTCGCCAGATGTGCCACTTGTTGGGTCCCTGCTGGAGGAGCAGTGGCCTGACTGTGCCGTGGATCACGGTTTATGGCAACTCCAAGCTGAGAGCCTGTGCCTCGGCTCCGTCTCTGTAGCCAGCTTCCCTGCTCCAATACCTGGGAGCTCTGCTGCACCTAGGCACCCCTGGTCTTTCTGTGACCCCTAGGGTCCTGAGTCCACACTGTCCCACAAGGGTTCCACCCCCCGCTTAGCCACTGGAGCGACGTCCCTCAGCGGAGCAGACTTCTAAAAGTTCCGATTTTGTGCTCAGCTGCTCTATCACTTGCCAGAAGCGGCCGCCGGAGGCCCCCTCCCCACCGTCTGTCCTCCTGAATATCGCCTCGGATTCACTTCTCCTCATGTCCTACCTTCCAGAAAGTGGTCGCTTTTCTGTTCAGAGAGTTGTTGCTATTCTTTTCTTCAATCTCCTGTTGAGTTTGTAGGTGTTCAGAATGGTTTGATCCCCATCCAGCTGAATTCCTGGGACCAGACAAAATCCAGGCCTCCTACTCCTCTGCCATCTTGCTCCGCCCTCCCCCACAAAGTTTCTTCTTTTGCTCAGTTATCCTGATCAGGAACAGGTACATTCCAGCCCTTAGCAGTAAGAACCTCATTAGCTCTTGAATTTAGTGAACCTGAGAGATGTTTTCTAGAAGATATGCATTATTTGCTTAGCCCTCAACACCCTGCGTTCCCTCTGTCCATGTGCTACCATGTAGTTCTTCATGCTACCAACTTTCTCCTCACTGTTGATTGGATGAGGGTGGCCGCTGGCCTAAACATATTTTCTTTTCTGAAAATTGGGAACTGGAATCCAGTGAAAGCCATACATTTTCTCTTTATTTTTTTATTTATTTTTTCAGACATTTCTCTTTAAATGGATGAATTGAAACATACAGATTTAGTAGCACTGACATGGCCATCTGTACCCACTATGGAAATTAGGGATAAGAGAAGATGATTTTGCAGAGAAGGAGAGAAGAATTCAGAGAGAAGTTGAGTTGAGTGATGTAAAGAAAGAACTGCCAGGGTTACTGACAGTGTCCCTCGTTCTTATACCAGTTTCTTTTAGAACCTAGCTGCCCTATAACCTTTGGATTTATGAGACACCTCTATATCCTTGTAATGACTTAGTTTTCCTTTTTGCAAAGACCTTATGGTGCCACAGACTTAAGCATCTAATACACCTAGATTTAGTGACCCTGAGCAAGTTACTTCACCCCTATAGACCTCAGTTTCTGTATTTGTAAAATTGGAATAGTGACTTCTACTTTGCAATGTTCTTAAGAGAATTTGAGCTAATGGAAGCAGAACTGACTCAGAGTAGATTTTTAATAAATAATACTTACTACTTTTAAAATTATTTTCCCAGTCCAGTATGATGTTTGATAGTGCACTTTTTGCATTTTTTTCCCCACACATCCTAGTCGGCCTGTGTTACTGCTTCTTGGTTGTTCATCCTGTCTTCCATTGGTTTTCAAGCTTCCTGACTGGATGAATTCTAGCATGTGCTTCTTGATAGCCCATCAGAAACCATCCCAGAGTTTATGGTTAATAATTATTGAATGGGATTAATACTTTTGGGATTTCTTGTCAGAGAAAACCAGAAGATCCAAGAGCAGACCACTTTACCTATTATTTGTGATTACCTCCTTTATAAAGCTAGCCAAGCACAAACTCTGATATCTTCTATTCGAAAGAACTGCCCTTAAGTGAATAGTTCTTTTGCCTGGATAGGCCCCTGAAGATTCAGTGTTTCAGTCATAGTTTCTCTAATCAAATCCTGTGAGGAGCTTCAATATACAAAACAGATTTAAGCAGAGGCCTTGTGGCTGAGCAGGAAAGAGAAACCCCAAGCCCCATATTCCATTCTCATGGTATACTGCAAGGCACCTGAGGGCTCCATTGAAAAGATTTTAAAAACTATTATTTTAGAATATCTAGGATAGTCTATGTTACCAATAGCTATCATGGGTTTTTACTGAATTAAAAAAATGTGGAACCCAAAGAGCTAGATGCCATAACCCTTCCCACAATGATTATGAAGGTTTTAAAAAGCTTTAGGGGATTGTTGTCCCACAATTGGTGGTGTGGGAACTTTGGGTCACTATTACAAGCAAGAGTGGTTTTGATGATGTAGGATGGAAAATGTTTTGGGCTTGACAGCAAAAGACATGGGTTTGAGTTCTGTTGTTTTTTCTTACTGGCCAGTGATGTGAAGCATCTCTGCAACCTTACCAAGTCTCAACTGCAAATTGGGAGTTCTGATCCCCACCTACTTCATAGGTCTGTGAGCTCAGATGGCAGAGAGGTAAAATAGTTTTGTAACGTGAAAAAGAAAAGTATTATGTAAATATGACACATTTTTAGTAATAGGATTAAGGGACTAAAGAAAGAAAATAAAATATATTCAATTAATGACTTCCTCTAAGCTCTATTTTCATCTTGGTACTTGGTGTAAACATATTTCTTTTTATTTTCACTAAAAGAAAAATCCAAATAACTGTAGTATCAATACAGGCCTTCTTGGTAGACTGGAGGTTTCTTGTTTCTCCAAATCTTTACATTTTGGGAATATCTTTCATATTAACCAGGTATTGAAAGCACATTGTAAACTTCTGCTTCTGAAAAGGTAAAGCAAATATATTTTTAAGTCTCCCACCAAGTACAGCTAAAAACCCTCGATGTTATATGTAAAACAAACACTCTGAAGAGTAGAGGGGTTAAGGCAGACTGGCTAGGTAACTTGGGATCCAAGGAAGGATATGGTGTGAGTTTCCTAGGCTTTCTTTTTGCTTCATATATCCCAGACTCAGTACTGGAGAAACTGGCAATCTGGAAATGCCAACAGGCAGAAACAAAAAAAGACCCAAGAGAAGACTGCTCTTTCTAGCCAAAGGACCTAGAAAGAGACAGCCTAACAAGGCAGAAAGCCTTCTGGTGGCATGTTAGTTTGCTTGTGTTGCTGTGACAAAGTATAACAGACTGGGTAGCTTAAACAACTGCGGTGAATTGTTTTACAGTTCTAAAGGTTAGAAGTCCAAAATCAAGGTGTTGGCAGGATTGATTTCATCTGAGAGCTGTGAAGGAAGGATCTGTTCCAGCCCTCTCTCCTTGGCCATCTTCTCTGTCTTGTCATATTTTCTTCCCTCTATGCATGCCTCTTTGTCTAAATTTCCCCTTTTTATAAGGATACCAGTCATATTGGATTAGGGTCTATCTTAATGACCTCATTTTAACATGATCACCTTTGTAAAGACCTTATCTCCAAATAAGATGACATTCTGAGGTACTGTGGGGTTAGGACTTCAACATAAGAATTTGAGTATGGGGCGCCTGGGTGGCTCAGTTGTTACGCGTCTGCCTTCGGCTCAGGTCATGATCCCAGGGTCCTGGGATCGAGTCCCACATTGGGCTCCCTGCTCGGCAAGAAGCCTGCTTCTCCCTCTCCCATTCCCCCTGCTTGTGTTCCTGCTCTCGCTATTTCTCTCTCTGTCAAATAAATAAATAAATAATCTTTAAAAAAAAAAAAAGAATTTGAGTATGATATAATTTAACTCGTAACTATAACTGCTCTAGTCCAGCCAAACATCACAGAAAGATCTCTGGTCTTATCCCATTTCCCATCAGCAAAGGCCAAGTGAAAAGCTTATACTTCTACCCTTGCCCAGCTGTAATGAAGTGTGCCCCCCCTTCCCATCAGTGAAGACCACATAGGGAGTGTTAGGATTTTCACCCTTACACACTGATAATGAGCTACCCCTCTGCTCTCCTCAATATGATGGTGTCAGAGAAGGCCTAGTGGAGAGTCAGGATGACTACCCTTGCTCAGCAGTAACAAGGTGTCACCAGAGGCCATGTGGAGAGAAATAATGATCAGCAGAGGCCTGGTGGGAAGTCTTAATTCTTGCTTATACTCAGTAGTATGAAGAAACTTTCTTGGTGTCAGTGGAGGCCGAGTGGAGAACGTGGACTTCCGCTCTCACTTGGCAGTAATGAGGTGGCATCCCCCCTTCCTTGCTGGAGCTGTGTCAGAGAAGCCCTGCTAAAACAGAAGATTTAAAAAAAAAAAAAAAAGATGTATTTATTTATTTGAGAGAGAGAGAGAGAGAGAGAGAGTGTGTGTGTGTGTGTGTGTGTGAGAGAGAGAGAACACATGTGCAGCAGGAGGGGCAGAGGAAGGGGGGGAGAGAGAGAATCTCAAGCAGAGTCTCCACTGAGCACAGAGCCCAATGCAGGGCTTGATCCCACGACCCTGAGATCATGACCAGAACTGAAATCAAGAGTCAGACGCTTAACTCACTGAGCCACCCAAGTGACTCTGAAATAGATTTAAATGTGATCCACTTTTCTAACATGATATCCAAAATGTCCAAGTATCAATCAAAAATCACTCCTCATACAAAGAACCAAGAAGATCTTCACTTCAATGAGAAAAGACAACAAATACTGCTACTGAGATGACACTGATGTTAGAATTACCAAATAAAAGGTTTAAAACAACCATCCTAAAAATGCTTCAGTGAGCCATTAGGAACATGCTTGAAACAAGTGAAAATACAGGAAGTCTCAGTACAGAAATAAAAGATACAAAGAAGAAGCAAAAATTTGAGAACTAAAAAAAAATACAGTAATGGAAATAAAAAACTCAGTGGATGGACTCAACAACAGAATGGAGAGGAGAAAGGAAAGAATAAATTTGAAACTAGAACAGTAGAAATTACCCAATCTGAACAACACAGAGAAAAGAGACTGAACAACGACAGCAACAACAACAAACAAACATATGAGACATATGGGAGTATAACAAAAGATCTAACATTTGGGTCATTGAGGTTTCAGAAGGAAAGGAAAATAAGGATAGGGCTAAAAAAGTACTTAAACAAATGGCTGAAGATTCCCCAAATTTTGCAAAAGACATGAACCTAGAGACCCTAGAAGCTGAGTGAACTTGGGATAGGATAAACCCAAATAAACTCATGTTAAAGCACATTGTACTTGAACTTTTGAAAATTAAAGACAAAGAAAAGAACTTGAAAGCATCCAGAGAGGAGCAATACATTATCTATAGGAAAAATTATTTGAATGACAGAGTATGTCTCATCAGAGACCACAGACCCAGAATGAAGTGGTGCGAAGTTTTCAAGTCCTGAAAGAACAGTGAACTCGAATTCTATTTCCAGTAAAATGTCCTTCAGGAATGAAGGGGAAATCAAGATACTCTCAGGTAAAGAAAAGCTAAGGAAGACAACTAAATTGCCAAAAGATATATCCTTAAACAGTGACCAAAGGAAGTTTTCTAAACAGAAAGAAAATGAAAAAGGAAGAACTCTTAGAATATCAGAAAGGAAGAAGGAACTGTAGCAGGATCATGAGTATAACTGCAATAGGCTTTTGAATTTTCTAAATTATATATTATGGTTGAAGCAAAAAAAAAAAATAACACTGTTTTTGTGTTTCTCAATCTATGTATGGATAATATTTAAGATAATTACAAACAGGGAGGCTAAAAGAATGTAAAGTGACATAAGTTTTCTAAAGCATTTGAACTGGTAAAACATCAGTAGATTATGATAAATTACATATGTGTATGTGTATAAAATTTAATACCCTAGAGCCTACACTAAAAAAAACTATACAAAGAGATATACTCAAAACAAAAAAAACCCTAAAAATTAGTCAAAAGTGAATGAAAAAATTGTTCAGGTAGGGAAGGCAAGTAAAATGAAACAGAGAAAGAAAGAAAATCATAATAATTACATTAAGTGTAAATAGTCTACATATACCGAATAAAAAAGAGATTGGCAGAGTTTTTTTAAAAATTTACACAACTATATGCTGTCCAAAAGAAACTCATTCAAATATGTTAGGTTGAAAGTAAATGGGAGGAAAAGGATCTATGAATGCATCAGTGGCTGAATTAGTATCACATAAATTGGACTTTAGGGCAAATAAAATTATCAGAGACAGACAGTGCATAATGATGAGAAGATCAATCCACCAAGAAGACATAGCAATGCTAAATTGTGTATGTATCAAATAACACGTTTGCAAAATGTAAAAAGCAAAAACTGATAAAACTGAAGGACAAATAGACAAATCGAAAGTTATAATTGGAGACTTCAGCACCACTCTCTCAACAATTAATGGAACAATTAGAAAATGATCAAGAATATTAACCAACCAACAGGATGTAATTGACATTTATAGAACATTGTCTGAACAGTGGCAGAATACACATTCTGTGCAAGTGCCAGTGGAACCTACGCCAAGATAGACCATATTCTGGCCCATAAAACAAACCTCAACAAATTTGAAAAGAATGGAAATCATGCAGAGTGTGTCTCCTTACCACAATGGAATCAAATTAGAAATCAGTAACAAAGGTGACAGGAAAATCTCCAAACACTTGGAAACTAAACAACATATTTCTGAATAATCTGTGGATAAAGAGGAAGTCTCAAGTAAAGTTAAAAAAAATACATGGAACTGAATGAAAATAAGTGCAACACATCAAAACTTGTGGGACACAGCTAAGGCAATGCTGAGAGGAAAAGGTATAGCACTAAATACTTACGTTAGGAAAAAGGGGAAAATATCAAAATCAATAATCTAAGCTCAGACCTCAATGAAAAAGAAAATCAAAATAAATCCAAAATGAGAGGAAGGAAGGAAATGATAAATATACAAGCAAAAATCATAGACATAAAAAGCAGTATAATAGTAGAGAAAATCAATAAAACAAAAAGCTGGTTCTTTGGAAAGATCAATAAAATTGACAAACCTCTAGTAAGAATGACGAAGAAAGAGAAGACACAAATTACTAATATCAGGAATGAAAACAGAGGTATCACCACACCCCACAGACATCAAAAGGATAATAAGAAAATAGTATGTTGACTCTATTGTCATAAATTTGACACCAAACAACTAAAACTCAAATAGATGGTTTCAATAGTTCTTTAACTCTTAAGGACACTGAATTTTTTATTTAAAATCTCCTGAAACAGAAATCTCCAGGCCCTGATGCTTTCACTGGATAATTCTACCAGATGGTTAAAGAAGAATTAACTCCAATTCTACAGTCTCTTAGAAAAAATAGAAGAGGAGGGAACACTCCCCAGCTATGAAGTCAGTATCACCCTGATTTCAAAACCAGACAAACATAGTACAAAGAAAAAGAATGAATGAATGAATGAGAGACCAATGAAAAATAATCTCATAAAACTTGGAGTAGAGGGGGAACTTCTTCAATTTGATATAGTACATCTACAAGAAACGTCCAGCTAGCCTCATATATAATGGTAAAAGACTGAATGCTTTTTCCCCTCAGATCAGGAACAACAACACAAGGATGCCTAGTCTACTGCAGTAGTACTATAGGTTATAGTCAGGGTAATATAGAAAGGAAATAAAAAAGGCATATATTAAGCAGAAAGGAGGAAAAAAAACCCTCTTCCTATTTGCAGATGACATGATTGTCTAGAGTATCTCAAGAATCGATTTAAGGAAAACCTCTTAGTACCAGTAAGTGAATTCAGCAAGATCTCTGGATACAAGCAACATACAAAATCAATTTTATTATATACTAGCAATGAACACATGGAAACTGAAATTTAAAATACAATACCACTGAGAGAATGAGAAGACAAGGCACAGACTGGGAGAAAATATTTGCTAAGCACATGTCTGATAAAGATTTGATATCCAGAATATCTAAAATCTCTTAAATCTCAATACTAAGAAAACAACCCAATTAAATAGTGGGCCAATGATCTGAACAGGCATCTCACAAAGGCGATGTCCAGATGGCAAATAAACATATGAAAAGATGTTCAATGTCATTTTCATTAGGGAATTGCAAATTAGAACAACAACAAAATACCACTAAACACACGTTAGAATGACTAAAATCTAAAACGTTGAGGACACCAAATGCTAGTGAGGATGTGGAGCAATAGGAAGTCTCATTCATGTATGGTGGGAATGCAAGATAGTACAGCCACTTTGGAAGATAGTGTGGTAGTTTCTTTGAAAACTAAACATAGTTTTATCATGTGATCCAGCAATCACACTTCTTTGTATTTACCCACATGAGTTAAAAACTTAAATACATATAAAAATCTGCACACAAATGTTTATAGTAGCTTTGTTCAGAATTGTTAAAACTTGATGTAGGTGAGTGGATAAACAAACTATGGTACATCCATATGATGGAATATTGATATTCAGTGTTAAAGAACTAGAAAACTAAGAAAAGATAAGGGAACAGCTTCAATTTATATTGCTGAGTGAAAGAGGCTAGTCTGAAAAGTTTGCTATTGTATGATTCCAACTATATGATGTCCTGGAAAAGGCAAAACTATGAAGACAGTAAAAGGATGAGGTGGAATGGCTAGAAATACTGAGACTAATGGGGTCCCATGTGGTCTTTCATTTTCTAGGAGGCAAATTCTGCATGATGGGTGTCTGTCCTCAATAGCAAAAAAGGGAAGGTACTTTCTGAGCCTCTGAATGCATCATGTTCTTAATATTACACCAACTAAGGCATCCATTGGCTTGGGTGATGTTCAAGGCCAGATTTAAGGGCAAGAGAAATAGTCTTCACCTGGGAATGGAGAAGCTGCAAAGTCATATGGAAAGAGGCATGGGTATGAGAAAGAAGTAATTTGTGGCTTTTTTACAGTTTACCATATGGGATGATGGTGAGAATCTTAGCCCATATGAACCATAGGATTCGCCATCCAGACACTAAGCATGGCTCTAAGCTCCTTGGTGTTGGAGGTGGCCTTCATCACTGGAAAGAAAATTCTTATCTTTTGTGGCAGGCATCACCTGCTGTAATTTGCCACTTAAATATTATGCCATTTATTAAACTATTGTCTTTCATCTCCAAACCCAAATTTATATGTGCTGCTTTGTGATTCTGGGGGCTAAAGCCCTGCAAATTCCATTTTTTGTCTTGCTAGCAGGTTCCCCATAAGCTCTGCCAGTAGAGACCACCAGAAGGATACTGAAAGGCTGGAGAGGAAGAAATGACACACTCCTTTGGTCTTCTTCTTAGGGACTTCCTCTAAGGTTTTGTTCCAGTGGGCGTCGTTCCAGTACCGTTTTGTCACTCTGTTCATGGAGGTTGTTTCCTGTAGTAGCAGCTGAATCCCATTTGCAGTTCTCCTAGCATCTTCAGGGCCAGTTTCATTAGGCCCTTCAAAGAGAAACCACT
Organism: Mirounga angustirostris; assembly: GCF_029215605.1. NCBI lineage: Eukaryota > Metazoa > Chordata > Mammalia > Carnivora > Phocidae > Mirounga > Mirounga angustirostris. The sequence continues at coordinate 15,963,894 of NW_026991724.1, read as the reverse complement.
AGCAGCCGCTCATCACTCCCTCTTCAGAGAACTGAGTTTGGCCCTCCTCTCAACCCCTTAGTTTTAATAATTTCAACCTCTTCTCTTCACTCTCTCAGTCTTTGGAGGGGTTGATACTTATTTGATTACTTAGGGTTCTTTTTGGTTTTTTAGTTAGCTGGTTAGAATTTTTTATACTAGTTAACAACTCTTTATATTAAATTTTCTTTGTGACATTAACTGGTGTAGTTTCTGTTTTCTGCCTGAACCTTGAAGAGGTAGGAAGAGGAAGATAAGGAAAGCTGGCTTGAAGTGTACAAGGCACCACTAGGTTTCTGCCATTAGTTGCCTAATTACAATTATAAAATGTTTAAGACATTGTTTGTCTTATTTTGTGAGGCTAGCCTAACCTTGATAGTGAAACTTGACAAGAATAGTATGAGAAAAGGAAAGTTATAGCCTATCTCTTTAAGATACAGAGATGCAAAGTCAAGGGCAAAGTATTAGCAAGCCAAATCTAGCACTGTGTATAAAAGATATTATTTTATGTCCTGGGCTTGTTTCTGGAGTGCTATGTTGGTTTAATGTAATAAATCAATTAATATATAATTATATAATTACATATTATATAATTAAAAGTAAAAATGATATGATAATCTTAATAGATACAGAAGAATAATTTGATAAAATTCATTATACCTAATGTGAAAATTTTTAGCATACTTAGAATAGAAAGAAACATTCTTTATCTGACAACTAATGTCTAAAAAACCTCCAACAAACATCCTTATTAATGGATAAACAATACAAATCTTTTGAGATCAGGGAAAAGATAAAAGTACCTATCATCACTTCTATTCACCATGGCACTGGACTTTCTAGCCAGTGCAATAAAGCAGGAAAAGGAAATAAACAGTACAGGATTGTGAAGGAGGAACTAACAATATTTATTGTTATTCTTCATAGCTGATATGATTGTGATATAGAAAACCCAAAAGAATCAATTGACAAATTATTAAAATTAGTAAAAATTTAACAAGGTTGCTGGAAACCAAAATCAATATGGAAAAATGAACTACATTTCTGTATATTAGCAACAAATAGAAAATACTTTTTTTTAAAGATTTTATTTATTTATTTGACAGAGAGACACAGCCAAAGAGGGAACACAGGCAGGGGGAGTGGGAAAGGGAGAGAGGCAGGCTTCCCGCTGAGCAGGGAGCCCGATGCGGGGCTCGATCCCAGGACCCTGGGATCATGACCTGAGCCAAAGGCAGATGCTTAATGACTGAGCCACCCAGGTGCCCCTAGAAAATACATTTTAAAATACATATCATTTCTGGGGTGCCTGGGTGGCTCTGTTGATTAAGCGTCTAACTCTTGATTTTGGTTCAGGTTGTGATCTCAGGGTTGTGAGATTGAGCCCCGCTTCCGGCTCCACGCTGGGTGTGGAGCCTGCTTAAGATTCTCTCTTTGCCCTTCCCCTCCTCTCTCTCTATGTGTGTGTACATGCGTGCACACACACACATACACACACCATTTCTAAGAGTACCAAAAATATGAATAACCTAGGAACAAATCTAGCTAAAGTTGTATAAAGCCGCTAACCTTAAAGTTAAAAACTTAATTGAACAGTATGAAAAAGGATTTAAATAGACAAGTATTGCATGTTCATGAAATATAACAGTTCTCTAAAAATTAAAGCTTCAATGCAGTCTCAGTCAGCAACTCAACTTAATCTCAACTTAAAAAAAGAAACTTGGGTGGCTCAGTCGGTTAAGCGACTGCCTTCGGCTCAGGTCATGATCCTGGAGTCCCGGGATCAAGTCCCGCATCGGGCTCCCTGCTCAGCAGGGAGTCTGCTTCTCCCTCTGACCGTCCTCCCTCTCATGTTCTCTGTCTCTCATTCTCTCTCTCTCAAATAAATAAATAAAATCTTAAAAAAAAAAAAGATTCTTTAAAAAAAAAAAAGAAACTTAAGGACACCTGGGTGGCTTAGTCGGTTAAGCGTCTGCCTTCAGCTCAGGTCATGATCCCAGGGTCCTGGGATCGAGCCCTGCATGAGGCTCCCTGCTCAGCAGAGAGACTTCTTCCCCCTCTCCTTCTACCTGCTTCTCCTTCTTCCTCTGCCGTTCCCCCTGCTTGTGCTCTCTCTCTGTGTGTCAAATAAATAAGTAAAATCCTTAAAACAATAAAAAAAGAAAAACGTAGTTGGGACTTACCAGATGTTAAGGTATGTTATTAGGCCATGCTGATCCAGTGTAGTAATGGTACAGATATAAAGAGGCCAATAGAACAAAATAGAAAACCAAGAAATAGAATAACTCATATGTATATATTAGATACATAACAGAAATGGCTTTATAGATCAGTGAGGAAAGGAGAGACTTTCCCGTAAATGGTTTTGGGAAAATTGGTTATTTATATGAAAAAAATAAATGAAGTTGAACCTCTAGCTCATAATATACAAAATAATTCCAGGTAGAACAAAGACCTGAAGATGTAAAAGGAAAGGTAATAAAGCTTTTAGAAAGATATTTTAGAAGATAATTGTGGGAAAATTTCTTAAACAAGGCACAAAAGCACTAACTGTAAGAATAATAAATAGAACTGCATTAAAATTAACAACTTCTATTTATCATGAGATACCATAAAGAGAATGAGAAGAAAGCACATCTCACTGAAAAGATACTTGTAGGGACGCCTGGGTGGCTCAGTCGTTAAGCATCTGCCTTTGGCTCGGGTCATGATCCCAGGGTCCTGGGATCAAGCCCCACATTGGATTCCTTGCTCAGCGGGGAGCCTGCATCTCCCTCTGCCTACTACTCCCCCTGCTTGTGCACTCTCTCTCTCTCTGACAAATAAATAAAATCTTTAAAAAAAAATACTTGTGGGGCGCCTGGGTGGCTCAGTCGTTAAGCGTCTGCCTTCGGCTCGGGTCATGGTCCCGGGGCCCTGGGATCGAGCGCCGCGTCGGGCTCCCTGCTCAGCGGGAAGCCTGCTTCTCCCTCTGCCACTCCCCCTGCTTGTGTTCCCTCTCTCACTGCATCTCTCTCTGTCAAGTAAATAAATAAAATCTTTAAAAAAAAAAATAAAATAAAAAAAATACTTGTAACACATACTGACAAAAGAGTAATATCCAGAACATATAAAGAATTCTGGCAAATGAATAAGGAAAAGACTAATCCAGTGAGAAAATGGATGATAATTCTCGACCCGTTAAGCAAAAGAGCAAACCCAGTAAACATATGAAAAAATGCTTAACGCCACTTGTAATGAGGTCATTACAAATTAAAACCCTCAAGTGATATCATTGCACACCGAACACCTTATCAACAATTTAAAAAGTTGGCAAAGATGAAGATCATTGGGAACTTTGCTAATGAGAGTGTTAATTGAGACCACCATATTGGAGAAGAGTTGGGTTTACTTGGTTAAGTTGAGCTCACTTGTATACCCAAGACATACCATCCTCACTCCTGGCTACATATACCCTAGAGAAAATCTTGTTCGTGAGTACTAGGAAACATGAACAGGAATGTTCATGCTAGAACTATTGATAATAGCCCCAAACTAGAAATAAATGAATGTCCATCAGCAAAAACTGGTCAATAAAGACTGATATATTCATAAAATGGAATACTACACAACAATGAAAATGACTGGACCATGGCTGCACATGACCGAATTGGTGAATCTTTTAATATTGAGGAACTGAAACAAGCTCTGAAGAGTAAGGATTTTATTAGTATAAAAACAGGCAAAATTAAAATCTTGTTAGGATTAATATGCAGATAGAAAAACTATATGATAAAAAGGTCAGGACAGTAGGAACCTCTTATAGGGCATGAGAAGGAAAGGATGATGGTGGAGTTCAGGACAGGGAGGCATGGGGTGGTTTCTAAGGTGTTGGCAAAGTTCTGCTGCTTAACCTGGTTAGAGGTTATGTGGGTGTTTTTATGATTTTTCTTTCAACTATACATCTGTGTTTACACTGTTCTATATATGCAATATATTTCAGGGTTAAAAAATACATTTTTATCTCTTAAGTATTTAATAAAGCAATTGCAGAAAAAGAAATGTGAACCTGGAACCTATAAAGGTTACTTTTAAATATTGCTCCTTTAGGAAAAAAGTAGTATTTTTGTCCCTTTACTTATATACACAAATGTTGATGTTAAGTATCATTATTAATCAGTGTTAAGTCAGTTCTTCATAGATTTGGCATAGTGTTATATTAAAAATTCATGATTCTAAAATCCTAAAACAGCTATTTTCATGGTTCTCAGAGGCTGAGTTTCACTGGCCAACATATATTTTACTGCAGGTTGTCACCATCATGGACAAGGTTGACCAAAATCCTCGAAAAAGGCTTGTACAGGGCTGAGAATGCCCCAGAATGCATTGCTAGGAGTACCCCTACATTTATAACCCTGAGTGAAACTCCATTTTGCTATTTTAACATTGAAGCTTTGCTTTGGGGAACAAAATTTCCGCATTAAAAAAAAAGCAACAAAACAGCAATTATGTAAATTGAATGGAAGAAAACCAGTAGTGTCCTGTTTGAGGTAATTTTCCTCATAATGAGTGTTGGGGGAAGAGGAGAATGGGAAGGACTGGAGGTTAAAAATGGGAAATTGTGTATGTGTATGTAATAAGCTTGCACAGAAAGCAGATGCACGGTGTGGAAGTCATGTATAGAGGCAATAATCTGTGACAGAAAGATTTACATAATATTCTTTCAGGGCAAGTTCCCCATTTTAAAAAGTGAAATGCAGATGGCAGGCCTGACTGTAATGAATCTAAATCAGGTAAATAATTTGCACTCTCAGATTGTTCCCCCCCACCACCATCCACACTTGGCTAGTGGATCTATTACAGCTTAGAGGGTAAAGAGAACTGAAGTTACCTTGACATGCATGTGTGGCATAAGTGAAAACATTGCATTTCGAAAGGCACAATGGTCCTGATAGACATTCACAATTTTGATCTTGCAGATCATAATTAATAATTGGTGAATTTATAAGTGGAAGATAAATTTCCCTAAATCACCAAAGGAATGTTGTTTTACACACACACACACACACACACACAAACCTCTCAAAACTGGCTTAGAGGACTCCAGGTTTAATGGGATGCTGATTCTCCCTGCACTAAGTTTGTGCCATAAGATGAACATTATGTTAAACAGATATCAGTAACCCTTTCTCTCTTCTCTTTAACAGTAGATTTCCATTAGGTACTGGGATGCCTTTTGGCGCTAAAGAAGGAAAACCAAGAACACAAGACGCTGTTCACCTTATGTGATGTCACTCACAATTGGATAGGAATGAGATCCAGCTGCCTTATTTCCTTTAAATGTGATGACAATTCCTATATTTTAAGCTTTCCCTGCTTGTATTTATAAACACCTCTCTTGTCTGTAATGCTATTATAACTCATATAATTCTGAGTGACTTTTCCTTCGCTTACAAATTGCAGCTGGAGGTCTTTTTTTGTGTGTGTGGGTGCATCTGATGCAGAGAGGCTAATAGACTTGACTCCAGCAGCCCCTGATACCAGGCCTGTGGTTTCTAACTTTTTATGGTGCAGTAGTCATAAGCTGTTGCAAAGTCTTGACTTGGATACTTAATACCCTGTCTCAATTATACAATTTTCAATTAACCTACAAACCTCTTAGTTAGTGTAATGCTTAACTAGAGCTAGAGTAATTAACTGCCTATAATTACTGCACAAAGCAATTTAAAATATTGTTTCACATGTGTGGGAATTAAAAAAAAAAGTCTTTAAAACTTGGTTTTTTTCTCCTTTGAATATTGTACGTGAATGATATTGTCCGTTGTAGGTACATGGTATTTCTTTTTTGAGGTAAACACAAAATACTGAAAGGGAAGCAAATCGTAGAATGTACCCCAGATACCAGTGTTGTTGTGTGTTTTCAATCTTTTCACTTTTCTTTTAGGTCATCAATGTGGGTACCAGAATAAGATGGGCAAAGGAGAGAATTCTAATGTGGTTTTAAAAAAGCCACACAGTTTATTTGGTGAGGGAGGGTATCTGATTTGCCAAGGCACGTCCCTGTTTCAGATGCAAGCAATCGTCAATTACTGCTGCACATTTATCATCATAAAATGCTTATTGTGACTTTTTTTAAGGAAAGCAAAAATTTATATATGTATACGCACACACACATGCACATAAAGGGCAGAGCAAGGAGCCGTCTCTCAAGGCTAGGCTATTACTTGCCCCTGCTTTGAAGAAAAGGCTTTCTCAATGGGATTATGTCCTCTCTCATAACCTATCAGTTGTCTGATCAGAAATTCATAACGCAGCCCATCTATCGCTCAGCTTGGCCAGGGCTGCAGGATGGAATTTAAATAGGCAAATGCCAGACTTGGGTTTTGACATTCTCTCTGTCTCTCTCAATCTTCCTCTTTCTCCGATCTTCCTCCCAGTCATACTCTCTTTTCCTTTTTCTTACCTTTTTTGTTTGTTTGTTTTTAAATTCCTCCACATACCACCATTTTATATTAGGCATGAACTAACGTGATGCAAAGTTATCAGGAAATGGAGAATGGATGTGAGTGGAAAGGCAGAGGGAGGGAGGATGAACAAGAATGAGATGGGAGGAAATTGTAAATTGTTGCTGTCATACCCTCCTTGGGACAGTAAAACCGGGTTGCTTTTTTTTTTTTTTTTTCATTTAGAAGGAAGTATTTCAGGATAAATTACCACATATCCTTACTCAACCAGCAAGATGGCTGTGTATGTATGGTTTACATGTGTCTGGATTATACCCCTTCTTTCTGTGTGGCTGGTATGGAGAAAATGCATTTGAATCTGTACCTTGTCAATCTTGGCTTCCTTTGGTCGCATGGCTACCAAGGGTGTCGGTTCTATAGAGTTATAACTTGGTGACATTTAACTTTGGTCTGATAAAGGAGTAATTCAGGTTCTCTCTTCCTTCTCATCTTCTCTAACAACAGTAAAAGTGAATCAGATTTTTCTCTAAGTCCAAAAACCACAGTGGAAGGGAAAACTTGTTTAATTGGTAATACATTAAAACTATCCGTAGAACTTAAATGTGGAAAGTTGAGGACTTTGTGTTCAGGCAGATGGGTGAATGTTAATCACACTGGTGGGGCTCTGCTGCACATGATTAAAAAATGAAAATTTCTGTGAGAAAACTGCCTATTGTCCTGCCTCTCTCCTTTAAAGAAGGTGGGAACATTCATTCAACTTTGTGTCAGATTGCTGGCTTTTAAATGTCCTGCTCTCCTTCTTCTCCCTCCCCAGTATCTTCACTGGGCTAGAAAGTGAATCTTGAACTAGGAGTTTCACTGTGTTTGTGCTAAAATCCCTCTCCTTGTGGCTACTTCTAGAAAATTATACCCCTTGATTTTAATGTTTCTGTCAGTAATGCTTAGTTAAAAAGACACATTTATAAGTAGTTATTTTTTTTTTTTGAATCACCGTCAATTTACTGGTATTTAAATTTATTTCGGAGGACACACTTCAAATAAATTTTGTCCACATGGGAAAATGTATGGTATGGAGGATATCGCACAATTTGTAACCAATACCCTAGCCTTAATAAAAATGACATTCTGCCCTATAACATACTATTTCTGCCTGGAGAAGCACAGTGTTGCATACCAGAAAATGTTGCATATCAGAAAATGTTGCTAAATATTTCTGTATTTAAAATTATCCCTGCAAATACTACAACCTCCTTACTGTCTTAGGATGTTGAAAACTCATTGGCTTTCACTGATGAGAGCTTTGATAGCCAGAAGCAGAAGGATCAGAGGAGCTGGTCCCATTTGTCCAGTGAAGCTGCTCACTGACTCACCTGGCACAGAGTTTCCTTTGTTGCCATGTTCGTTTTAAATGTCTTCACTAAGTTATAGGCACTTGACCCAGGGAGAATTCAATTAGTGCAGTATTTAGTCCAGTTGCTATAGAAAAAAAATAAATTTAAGCCAAACTCACTGAAGACCCAGAAAAGTCTCCTTCTTTCTGAGGTTTGTATTGGTAAATAAGGGAGCCCTTATATTTATTTACTCTCCTTGGCATTTTCTCCATTGCTTCAGAGTTTGATGAGCATACCCTCCAAGTGTTGCTCTTTTACCGGAAGGTCTAACCGTACATTTCTGGTGGGTCAGTGTGTCTTTTTTTTTTTAGCCAACAGCTTTAATGAGATAGAATTTGCATATTATACCACTCACCGCTTAAAGTGCGTAATTCAGTGATTTCCAACATATTCAAAGTTGTGCAGTCATGATCACAATTAGTTTTAGAACATTTTTATCATCCCCAAAATAAATCCCATACCTATGCAGTCATTCCCGTTTCTTCCCAACTCCCTATACCTTATCCCCATTTCTAGGTTACCACTATTCTACTTTTTGTCTTTATGGATTTGCCTGTTTTGGACATTTCCTATAAATGGAATTACACAATATATTATGCTAATAGAACAGTGTTGGAGGTGGATTGTCCCTCCTCAAGTCCATGGACCCCATTTAAGAGCATCATCTGTTTGGCAGACATTCTTTGTATGATCAGGCAGATTTAGGGGAGAAGAGGTAAAAAGATGTCCCTTGAAGCTGACACCGTGGGTTGCTGTGTCTTCACTGTTCCCAAAATTTTCCTGTTTTCCAATACTATTTCTTTTCTTCCTTAATGCATTTTGGTAAGGGAAAAGACCAGTAGAGTCTACATATTGCTTTCCAAAAAGCAAATATTCATTCAGTAATTGCTGGGATTTACATGTAAGTCATTTATTTGTTACTATAAAATAGAATTTTACAGTCTAAAATAAATTAGGATGGGTCCAAAAGAAATAAAAAATTGTGAATATGACTTTATATCTTAACTGGTTTGCCTTGCAGTTCACCTCTGCTACAAGCCAGGTGAAGACGGATGAAAGTCGTGGCCGTCCCTTAGGATTCTCTTCAAGTCGGTCGGTAGGTAGATAGATGGATAAATAGATAAGTAAAAGCCACAGACAGAGCCCCAAAGATGCTTTTTAGGAACCAAGTGGCCACTGGTCACCTTTTCTCCCTGCCTATTTACACACACATTTTCTTGTCTTCCTGGTAGCTTCCTTTAGGCTGGCTATGTAAGTGCAAGACAGTTTGTCTTACTCTCGTCAAGCTTGATATGTATCCAAGCCTTCCTTTGTGACCCTAATTTTTCCATTTTTAGACCAGAATCTTCCAGCAGCCACATGCAAGTCTGGTATCTTTTGCAGACCTTCTTTGCCCTGCAGGACTTGTGCAAATGCAGCTGACGCATTGGGCCATTCTTAAGATTGTTTCCCATACCCGCCCTCCCATTTCCTACTTCGGGGTGTCTGACATTCTGAGCTTCCGAGAGACCTCCTTGGAGAGAAGCCCAAGCAGACAACTATGTCTTTCCTCTGTTTTCTTCCAGAGGGGAGTCACAATACAGTTCAAACACATCAAACTTTCTTAGTTCATGTGGCAACATTTCTAGCCAGGTAATGCATGTTATATTTCAGTGGACCTTTACTGTTCTTGTTTGTTTGTTTGTTTGTTTGTTTTCCTTTTCTCTATTCCTTCCTTCCTGCTTTGGTTGTTTTCCTTCTTTTTTTTATCTTGGGAAACTTATTTTAAGGGCAACAGAATTTGTTGGAAAACCAATTTTACACACACAGTGATCTTTATCTCTGTATTATTATAAACAAGAAGTACTAGGGATACATGGGACAGAAAGCACACTAAATTTATTTCTCATTTTCAGTTAAATGCCATGATCTAATTCTGTCTTAAGAGTAAGAAGAAATACTGGGTTTTGTGGTGCTGGGGTAGGAATGGGCATATACCTGGGGTATAAAGCTGGCCCTCAGATGTCACCCCTCACTGCCTTGATTTCATAACCTGGGATGCCTGGGCAGCAGGTGAGGCTTGGGGACAACCAGAGCTTCCCTTAAGTAGTAGGTTACAAGCCAAGACTTCAAAAATGGATTTCTCAGTTCATGGACATCCTCATGAGTCATTTCTATCACCAAAAGGGAATACAAACCAGGCTTTTCTCTTTTCTTTTCCACAGTGTCAATTAGGAAATTAAAGCTAAAAATCTAGAAGAAGAAAGAAATTCACATGTGTGACAGAAGCAGAGTATGCAGCTCAAAATTGAACTCCTGAAATTAGGTCAAGTGGGGTTTCTTTGCCTTAGTGAAGAAGTTGTTGATTCAGAGAAGCCTATGAGAGGAGAAGTTTAGCCACACAAGGACTGTCAGGGTTCCCCAGATGTCAGTTGACATGAATTTGTCCTTTGAGATTTAAGTTGATGGTTAGATAACATCCTATAGGAAACCTGAAGATCTCACCAAAAATGCAATTAATTTCTGGGGACTGTGTTTCTGTGGCCCCTCCTGGCTCTAAGTACTTGATTCCAGTGACTTCCAGGTCCCCACAAAAACCGTACTCTATCAAGCTTGTTTTTCACTCCTGGAAGTCTCTGCATTCCATAGCAACCTAATTAGGGAAGTCAGCCCTTACCTTCATTTTCCCCAAACCACTTACATAAGATACGCTTTAGCAACCCACTTGGTTAAAGGTTTAGAGGCAAAAGGAATTTACTTCGCAGTGATACAAGCAACTTTATAATGAATAATCTATTTTTTCAAGGGAATCTTTAGCCTCTTAACTACAGAAACTTGACTACTTTTCTTTGAATCACTCACTTCTTTTTCTATTTGATACTCATTTCTTGTCTCCTTCTCCCACCTCCTGATTTCTATGTTTGTACATGAAAAACAGTTTAGCATTTTCTTTTTGTTGTTTTTATCTTGCAATTTGGCTCATTTTCCACATGTAAAGTGGCATATGAGAGTGTTTCCTATCCGAAGATGGTTTATTCCTGAGTGTGAATGCTACTGCTTGCTGTTAAAAAAAGTCACTCTGTTACATAGCTCTCTGAGGATGATGATGGCAAAACAAAATCAAGCCACTCTTTTTTCCAATAACAACTTTGGAATAATCCTGTCATGTTTTCCTGGGTTGTTCAACTTGTGAACACTCTATATGACATTTATAGTTTTTGTATTGCATCAGTGAGTTGATTTTAAATCACTGAAATCTTTCTGTTTAAATTCTTAAAGTGGAAAAGTAGGGTTTTTCTTTTTTTCCCCTCCAAGAGTAGGAAGCAATTGAAGGCACAAAGAAATAAAAAAAGGAAGGAACTGTTTGAAGTTTCCAGAAGTAAATATGAGAAAGTTGTTTTGGATCCTGCTAATAAATAAAAATGGTGTCTGCTGAAGTCAATATTAAGCATTTCTCAGGCTAGTTATGAAGCTTTACAAATGAATAGGTAAATAAATCCTGGTGATGACAAAAATGAAAGAAAGAAATCCAAACTCATTTGAAATATATTTTGAAACCAAAGTTATTTAAAAAATGAAATTTCAGGGGTGCCTGGGTGGCTCAGTGGGCTGGGTGTCCAACTCTTGATTTCAGCTCAGGTCATGATCTCAGGGTTGTGAGATTGAACCCCACATCGGGCTCCATGCTGGGTGTGGAACCTGCTTGAGATTCTCTCTCTCTCTCCCCCCCCACCTTCTCCCTCCCTCCCTCCCCCTCCCTCTGCTCTCCCCATTCCCTCTCTCTAAAAATATTTTTAAAAAATTTTAAAAATGAAATTTAGAGGACGGTACCCAATATTGCCTGTATAGAGAAGTGATTAATGTCTGAAAATTCACAAAACTTTACAAAAAGATACTGTTTCTTAGCAATTACTAGGTTCCACAAAGCTATTACATGACATAGAAACAATGAGTAAAAGTTTAAAAATTACTATCAGAATTAAATGAAAGCAGATCCTGGGCAAAATTTCTGTTCTGATGAAAATAGATTGTTAGACTCTCTCTGCCTTTTGTGTTTTGGTTTGGTCAACCTGTATCCAAAATTTAGCTTGATGGGTTTCTGATCAAGTAAAAATCCAATGTAGAAAATCAGAATCACAACTTTTTGGAGCCTATAATAATATTTTCATGTGCACTTCATTTTGCTGGCCAGAAGCCTGCTGGTTTTCATCTGTATTTCTCCACTGTGTGTGTAAAGCTTCATTCCTCCTTGTTTGTAAATCTTGGTAGGAATTACTTGTAGGTTAGCAGAGTTTTCATGATGTCATTAGATATTTCCTGATGATAACTCCTGGACATCTCATACCCACTCTATCTCCACATGAATATTTCAAATTGGTGAGACTGGGAAATACAAGGCTTAATCTCTTGTTCAAACATCTTGAAAGGTCTAGACATTTAATATGTGCACACACTTCTGAGAGGGCTCCAGTGGTGTTGAAAACTAGTTTAGTTTGGCATGCAAAACAGCTGAAGGATCTGTACCCCTGACATAAATATTTCCTACTGTTCAGTGGGGTTTTTTTAGATGGTATCCTGTAAGAGAACATAAAGGGAGTTTCTTGAGAGCTCCAGTGCTTTTAACAGAATAAAACAAGAGAACGAGATTATTTGAGCGCTTATCCTTAAACTGAAAACTATAGCAAAGTTGGTTTGGTAGAAATGTACTATTTCCTGTATTTACAGGAGGCTTTCCGAACCTATGAATATGTTTTCTCTGTGTATGTAGTTGTGCGTGCGTGTGTGTGTGTGTGTGTGTAGGTGTTAATTATTGATGATGGATGTTTGTTTACCTTACAGATTCAATGAGCTAAGTTTTATTTGTGGTTAGGGAAGATACAGAAGCAACAGCAACTACAATACAGATTAAGCAATATCGTATCTGCCATGCCTGGTCCAATATAAATACTTCTAGAGAAAGATGATGGAGTGTCAGTCAATCACAGGAATTTCCCGACTTTAGTGTGAGTGGTGGATACTCATCATTCATCCCTCATGTTTTTTGGTTAGCTGATAGTGACAGAAATATTGGGATTATTCGGCAGCATTATAAAAGACAGAACTCACATCCAGTGTTTTCAGTATTACCCTGCTCACTGAGGATGGCATTCATTCTTTCTTCTCTGCTAGCATCCTTCCTTTTGTAAGTTCGAGGTGGCTTTTTCTTGGCCATACAATGCCCTTCCCCAGCCCTGTGGAGTACATTATTTATCACAATGCACCTGAATGTATCTGTTTGCATGTTGTGTTCCAATGTGGGTAGTTGCAGGGAAGTTTCCATCGTAGTGAATGTGACCATGAGCACCTTCCTTGCAGTTGGTGACCTGTAATTCAAATAAGTCCCGTGACCCATAAGGGAAGCTGCAGGGGAAATCACTCAAGGCAGTCACAGTGTTTTCCCCCGCTGTACCAAAGGGAGATGGGTATACAGTGCCTTTAGCCTCTAGGGCAGTGATTCTTAACTTACTTAGGGTCATGGATTCCTTTGAGAATCTGATGAAAGCTATGTCCATATGCACATGTACACACATATACTCTTACTCTCACACATCTGCATATCCTGTCTCTGCCTTTCTCTCTCTCTCTCTCTCTCTCACATGCACACCCCCCTCGTTTTATGCAGTATTTCAGAGCATTCTTGTACTCCGTGATGCCCATCAATGATCCTTTTGAGGTTTAAGCATCCAGGTTAAGATGCCCTCAGCTAGAGAACCTAAATACTGAACATTCCGCACACCAAGATAAAAATCCTTCTTTTGATTTGTTATAAAATTGAGTGGCCATAATAAGTGACCATTATACCTTGTGTCTCTGGGGATTTTCCCCCTTCTATATCCTGCCTCTGGGTCTTTTCCATTCATTTTCTGAGTTTTGTCCTCCTGTCCCTTGAAGCTGTGCCCCAATCTGGATATTTGACTCCAGTTTCTATCCACATTTCCTTCTTATTCGACTTCTCTTCAAGTGAAATTTCTTTTCCATTCCTACTCCACTGTGCTTTTCTCCATCTGTTTCCCACATGCCTTGGTTCCTTTAGGGGACTTGACAAATTAGATGGTGGTACTTGCAGGAAACGGGCTTTAGAACGGGTTACATAATTTTGGTAGCAGTCACTGTGCAGTGTGACAAAAATGTTACGATCCCAGTTTCATTTTGTCAATATCAATATGCAAAGAAAGAGAACGGGGGAAGATGTGGTGGGGACATTTTACAGGCACACAAGTTTTGATGTAAAACAAAGAATATTGATGTTTTATCAAACAATGTTTAATATTTAATAAGTCACTGTGCTACATGAATTATGATCCTGGAAAATGAGGCACTGACTTTGTTTTCAAGCGTGTTCAATAGGAGCTTTCAGTTTTAGGAGCGAAGGTCTGATTAACTATAGTTGGTCTTTAAGTAATTTAATTCTGTGCCACATTTTAAGTAGGCTCTGTTGAAAGCAATGAAAATGAAAACCAGTGAAGTGTCCATTTCAAAATACATCTTAGAATTAAGCAAGTTAAATCAGTGAAAATCAGTAGAATGTTAGGAGAAGCCAGAAAACTACCTAGCAGCACAGCAGTGAAGGGGTGAATTAACTTTTCAGGCCAGAATCAGTGTATTTCCACTATTGTCCTGGGGCTTTGTGGGTTCACTTGGGTGAAGAATCTGTGTGTGATTTCTTGAATTTAACAATTTGAGGCCACTGCTCTGGTAACACTAGTCTGTGATACCATCTACTTTAGGGCTGGAGTAGGGCAGAACTTGCTTTTTGAACATAAGCTCAACCAGGCCTGAGATCTGGGTATGTGTGGAACTTGCTGAAATGAGGAGACTAGCTCTTGCTGGCTTTCCTGCGAAATGCTTAGGTAGAGTTTCTCTGTTGAGATTTTGGTCAATGACTGTAGTAGGTGATTATGACTCAGTACGTTGAGTTTTGTACATTGTTTTGATAGCATTTATAGCATCCACTATTTAAACAGTTGTTCAAATATTAGGTTAAGGAAATTCTAGATGCACTAACCAGCTTCTCATCAGATATTTATTTTTTAGAAGCCAGGGTCTACCTCAATCTCATGTAATTTAATTGCAGTTCTTGTCCACTAAGAAAAGAAATGACAGGAAATTAAGATGATGTATAACATTAAAGATTTAGGCTAAATATAAGGAGCAGTTCAGTAATAGTTAAAATCACACCAACGTATGAATGGTTGATAGGAACTTCTTTTCCTGGAAGTCTTGAAACCATAACCATGGTTTTTCACTTGCCTGGGATGGTTTAAATGTGGTCCAGCCAAATTCTGGAGAGTTTTTAAGTGAACTTTTCTGAGAATAATTTATTTTAAGGAGTTGAAAATTGATCAAGGCAATAAAGGGGCCTTAGTTACAGATGGCGATTTCTAGGTTGCCTGTGTACATTTAAAAAAATATTTATATTGTTTATGTTGTGCTTACATGAATTCTTAGCAAGTAATTTTATATTTACAAAAGATATGATATAGTATATTAGGCAAGGAGGTAAGAGAAGGAGGCCCGTGCCTGACATGAAAGTATAGTATCATTCATGCTTTTTTCCATCTTTGTAATACTTATAGACATCATATTGTATTTTTCTGCAATTAAAAATCTAATATGTACAACTTTGGTGCAGAGTACAAAACCAAAGAAAGACTTGATCAGACCAGAGAGGGAGCTGTGAGAAGCAAGGGCATTCTCCTGCATTGAGAAAGAGTGAAGATATTTAGATTTTTGCAAACTTCTTAATTAAGATATCAAGTCATCATCACGCTCTACCTGAGAATTCTAAGTAGAGGATGACTCTCCATTAAGTACCCACTTGTACTATGTTACGTTGGTGGATGAACTAACTGGTGACCTGGAAATGGGTAAATTGAGATCTGGTTGTTCTACACTGCAAGGGATGGTATTTAGATGGAAACTTCTTAGAAATTTTTTTTTTAACTGCATATCAACTACAACATTTATCGATAGTTGTCAATACTCAGTTATTTTTGACCTAAACAGTGGCAATTTTGTCTTTCCACCTAATTTTATTTGGTGCGTTTACAAGCTAAAAATGCTGTAGGTTCTTCTTTTAAAGATGGAGGTAATTGGGGCACCTGGGTGACTCAGTTGGTTAAGCATCTGCCTTCATGATTTCAGGGTCCTGGGGATTGAGTCCCACGTTGGGCTCTCTGCTCAGTGGAGGGTCGGCTTCTCCCTCTCACTTTCCCTCTGTGCTCTCCCCCCCCCCCCTCAAATAAATAAATAAAATCTTAAAAAAGAAAGAGAGCAGGTTTAAAAAATGGAGGTAATAGTTACACTTGCCTTATGAAGTGTTCTCAGGATTAAATGAGATAATACATGCAGCTTGCTTAGGACGATGCTCATGAACTCTTAATAATCACTCTTGTCATTACGATTAAAAAAATAACCTGTTGTATTTTTATGGACAACACTACCACCAAATTTTTTTAAACTTTTTTTTCTCTTCTCTTGGTGGCTTGAAATAACCTAACAGCCACTGGATTATGGATGAAATGTGGCCTGCTTCTGTGTTTTGGTGTAGAGACCATTAACCTAATTTAGCTCTCTATCCTTAATGCTTTGTAAATGTCTTTTACCTATGTAAGTGCTGGTATATATTGAACTGAATTTCTTTGAGCTGCGTTTTCTCTTAAGTTCTAGAGCAGTTTCTAATTGCACCTTATTAAAAAAAAAACCTTATTATAAGTATAAATTAATTAGGCATAGGGAGTATATTTTGAGATATTTGCAAAAGGTAGTCATGGTAAGAAAATCTCATAAAATAGTAACTCTGTTATCATTAGATATGCAGAAACATATAAAATAGGCAAATGGGATTCTTGGGCGCAGAGGGATACAAGGGTGGCTGCTGGTCACACCTGTAGCTGGACAGCTGAGGAATCATGCTACGGATGACTTTTAATTAGTCAGCCTCCAGGAGCTCTTATGGGTTCTCCTTCCGTTCCAGACCTTGTCCGAGAAGAAAAGGCTGCCCGATAGGAAAGGTCTGTGCACGCCCAACTCTTCTCTTAAAGAACCACATCTGGTTCTTGTTAAACTGGTGTATTCTTTTGGACTCCTGGCATCGATGGAAATTATTTTTAGCCATTTTATATGATATATTATTTAAATCTGGACAAACATTAAATTAGGCATTAATTTCCTCTGCATATAGCTTTTATACAGCTGTAAGCCTAAACTAATTTACAGATTACTATATAAAGTTCCTATAAAAACCATTAAAGTTTAAATTAACAACATTAATTTAATGTTCTATGTGATGTTGAAACTAAAGCACTGATGGTGGATTTAGTCAAAGAAAAAATGTATTTTCGTATATGATACTTCACTTATTAAGTTGATTCTTTGGATTTTGAGCCTGATGGGATTATTGTTTTAATAATTTTCAGTGTCGTGGTTATTTTCCCTTTTACACACTGAGTTCATTTTAAATCACTGATCCATCATTTTGATGACCCATTCAATTTGATAGTGGTACTCAAAATACAATATTGAAGTTTAAAAATGTGCTTCAATGAAAAATTCTTCACTATTATTTTCTACACTCCTTGAATATGAGTTTTTGCAAGTTCATATGTATAAATATGGGGGGGTCTCATTTTTAGTTTTAAGTGGAAATATTACAGTGGAACTGTTATGGTAGAAGTTCTTTGGGATTTTAGTATGTGCCATATGTGAGGATTCCAATTTCCCACCGTTTTCCTCCATTTCACTTCCCACAGAACTTTTGCTTCTCCAATGTCCTATGAAGTCTTCGACGAGAACCTATCATTATATATTAAATCGGCCTTTACTTTTTTCTCATTGGATATATTTTTTTAAATTTTATTTTTATTATGTTAGTCACCATACGGTACATCATTTGTTTTCGAGATAATGCTCCATGATTCATTGTTTGCGTGTAACACCCAGTGCTCCATGCAGAACGTGCCTCTTTAATACCCTCTCATTGGATGCTATTAAAGAAACAAGTTAATCTGTCACACTATCATGACGCCAAATCAAAAGCTCAGTTTACGAGGTAACTTAGGAATCTCTTACTCCGTGAAAATGGCTCTCAGTAATCATTGCAAAAAAGAAAGTTTGTCTTTATAGTGTAAAGAATTCTACATGACTGTTATGGTAGACGTGGATGATAATTTTGTATTTTGGACTTTTCAACTTTGTAAAACTTCAGTGTAGCACATGAGTATGTTACTTGAATGAATGCAGTGGGGGACAGGGATAAAGAGAATTGAAATGCAAGTTTCATTGTGCAGTAGATGTTTCTGCTACCCTGACCATATGCAGAGTTGATTTTTCAAAAGAAAGCCATCAAGTATTTGTTACAAAAAATAGTGATTCCCAAAGCATTTTAGAATTGAGATAACATTGCACATTATTTAGTTCAGCACAAGAAACTTCGATAGCTGAACCCGACTAAATTTGTCAATTGATACTTTATACTTAGCTTATTTTATTGCTTATTTTAGTTATTTTCTAAGCTTCTCATAAACACCCTGATTCTGGTAGTAAATTTTTACTCTATGGCATTAATTTGTCTTGAAAACAAACTGTATGTGGGGGTGGCGCATGTGTGTGTGTGCATGTATTTTAAACAGTAATTTCATTTGAAGGAGCACTCAGAAGTATCTGAAAACCCAAAGGCCAGTGCCAGCTCTGCCATTTACTGACTCAGGAATCTTTGAGAAATCTGGGTCTCTCAGCCTCAATTTCCTTATCTGTAAAGTGGAACTAATATGAATTGATCTGCTTCATCAGGGGGTTAGTTCTGACAGATTTACTGTACTTTGAAAGGGTGAGTCTTATGCATATATAGGTTGTTATTACTCCAGATAGAGATTCCAAATGCTAATCAAAATGGTTTAAAATCTTATGTATTTGCAATCATTAAGATTCTCTAATTCTTTCTCTTCTATTGGACATCTCCACCCCTTATTCCATCCTTCAATTGCATCACTTAAAAAGGTATTATAGACCACGTCTCAGCAAACTGCAGGCTGAGTCTGGCCCACCTACCTTGTTTATAAATAAGGTTTTATTGGAACACAGCCATGCTCACTGGTTTAGTATTGTCTATGGCTGATTTTCTACTACAGTGACAGTTGAATAGTTGTGATGAGACTGTGTGGCTTGCAAAACCTAAAATATTTACTCTCTGGCTCTTGACAGAAAAATATTGGTATACTCTGTTACATAACACTAAAAGCCTAGGACCAACTGTAATCCAGCTCTTTCTGAAACCTAAGTTTTTCACAGATGATGTAATTTTGTTTAAGATCCAAACTTTCTCCTGTAAGTGTCCCTGAGTGTCCCCTCTTGGTCGGCAGCAGCCTCACCTCTCCTCTTCTGATCCACGAGTTCAAAGATTGAGGACGTCTTACGATTTTGTTTCTTTTCTTGCTTCTTTCACTGGCTTTTTTCTTTAAAAGAATATTCTCAGTGACTTGAATGATGTTGCTGAAAATTTCATTTAGAAATCTAGGAAATTTTTTTTTTTTTTTAAAGATTTTATTTATTAGACAGAGAGAGACATGGCCAGAGAGGGAACATAAGCAGGGGGAGTGGGAGAGGGAGAAGCAGGCTTCCCGCGGGGCAGAGAGCCCGATGTGGGGCCCGATCCCAGGACCCTGGGATCATGACCTGAGCCAAAGGCAGACGCCCAACGACTGAGCCACCCAGGCGCCCCAAAAATCTAGGACCTTTTTTTTTTTTTTAAAGATTTATTTATTTTGAGAGAGCGAGAATGAGAGAGAGAGAGTACATGAGTGGGGGAGGGTCAGAGGAAGAAGCAGGCTCCTCGCTGAGCAGGGAGCCCGATGCGGGACTCGATCCCGGGACTCCAGGATCATGACCCGAGCCGAAGGCAGTCGCTTAACCGACTGAGCCACCCAGGCGCCCCAAATCTAGGAACTTTTTAAATCCAGTTCATTGCCAGGGTACGCCAGTATATGCAGGCTATTGTCTTACAAGTTTTTAAGATCAAATGGCACACTGAATAAAGTAAATTAGCAACCCAGCAAATAATGTGGAAAGATAAGATACAGTGGATAAGTTCACATTTAAAATGCACTTATGTATTTTTCCTGTTTCCAGATTTTCATTTGTCTAAGTTTTTAGACTTGGTATGTTACATTCATGTGAATTTGGAAGAATCTAGTGGAGTGATGGGGGATTTGGCAGTCTTTGCAAGTTTACTTTCCACTAATTTAGAAAAGTCAGAGGTGTCTCATTTAAAATATAGAATTTTAGAGCTGAAATAGACCTCAGAGATCAGCATTTCCCAACCTCTTTTGACCCATAGACCATTTTCACAGTAATTTATAATCTTGTCAACCCTCTTAGGAATTTTAAAAATCAGTTCATCATTTTTGTGTAGTATATTACGAAGAGATAATTTTAAGTGAAAACTATTTCATCTTAGATTAGTACATTATTAAGGATTATATTATAAATTTTATTTTAAAACCATCATTAATGATGGTAAATATAAACAAATATTGCCTTTTTTTCACTTAATGAGTGATAAATACTTTTTAAATTTACACAGAAGAAATTATGAAAGGAAAAAGTGATTTGTCATAAAAAGGGAAAAATGACATTATTTTCATATGTAATTTTGGAAATGAAAAGTATAAAAGAGGTAAAATTTGCTTTCATAATCTGACTATTGAAATTCTTAGATTTTATACTATGTAAGTTAATTTTGTATAATTTTGTATTTGTGCTTTAAATGATGAAATCAGGGAGATTTGGAGTTTCCCATCTCTAAAGAAATCATAGTGACTGAAAAGTCCCAATTAAAAACCAAATGGGATATCATTGCTTGTATGTATACATATATTGATATATTTTATTTGAACATTTTTCAAGTACTAGACATATTTGCTATTCTATAGAAGAATTTTTGTCAGGTAAATATATCCTGTGAACTTCTTGAGGCAATTTGGCATAATTAATACTATTTTAATCACCTCATGAGCTTCATTTCAACATCTCTTCCCTCTTTTTGGCTTTTGGTATTAAGCAAAGGCCTATGATGTTTATGCATTGAACTCCACAGGACTGTGAACAAGATAACTTAAAGCTCTGTGATGTTGGAGGACCCGTAGTAGCTGACTGTGGGTCTGGGTCCGGAGTGTACTCATCACCACTGATCTTATGCTCATTCTACATATACTTGGAGGCTCTCAAACTCTAACTTAAAAGGAAAGGGAATTTCAATTATTATACATCTTCTGAAGGAATGTAAACAGATCTTATTGACCAGAACCCCATGGGTTGCTCATTTTGTATATGAAGAAAGGGGAACCAAGAGAAGTGAAGTGGTAGTCCCAAGTTCACACAGTAGCCTAATGGCTGTGCCAGGCCTAGAACACAGGACTCCTAACTCTCAGGGCCCCATTCATGTGTTTTGATTGAACCGTTTAGCATCTTGCTACCTGAATGCATGTGAATAAATAATGGTACTGGGTCCTGTACAAAGCACAGGAAGTAGACCTGATTCTGGTTTTTAATTGGTGGCTCACCAATTAATTCACTCCAAAACATGTATTGTGTTCTAAAGCTGTTATGTAGCCAAAGAAGCCTGTCTAATTATTACTTAGACCTCTCTTTTGAAGATGTTGATTCTTAATGGGCCTTCCCTTACGGTATGCCAGTAGTCTGATGGTAATTATTTGTGTATTTGTGTTCAGTCACAGCAAATACCTGATTTGCCATGCAAATCACTTTGTAACAAAGGGTATTGAACCTGAACTAATGAACTACTTATGGCAGCAAGTCATTGATTGAGTTTACAAAATGACAAAGAAATTGGGGAGTACTCTAGTGTAGTAGAATTTCAACATAAACAGATTCTCCCTAAAACATTTTGGAATAATTTATTTAGGTCATTGCTCCAAATTCAGACTGAAGATTAAGAAGGGTCTATTGTAGCATATGATCTCTATTGGTCAGTTCAATAGAATTCCATTCAAGAGATAAGTGTCCATTTGTAGAGTTGCTTTGATCACAATTGTTTTTCCTACAGATTATGATGAAAGCATCCTTGGGTGTCTTCAACTGATTGTTGACTGTTCATTCAGCATATATTTATTGATTAGTAGTCCTTCCTCTCCATTCTTAAATTTATCAGATTACATTATCACCCAACTCAAGGCCATGCTGTCATCCTGTTGGAGATTATTTTAAACCAGTCTATGACTGCCAAGAGGAGTGGTAGGTTTTCTGTTTGTAAGGTAGTATTTTTAGTGGCTAGTCTTTACTGAAGATGAAATGAGAGGATACAAAAAATCAGAAAGCAGTTAGAAATTTATTCTGGTCAAAGTATGTGTCTTTATGAAATGGGAATATACACTGGTTCTCTGCACTCAGATGTTCATATTTTTTTAAGCAAACTTTTAGGATTATGAGGAAAATAAGGTCTTAACTAAGTAATCAACAACTACTGTGTTGTCCAGTATTTCTTTCTTATCACTGCTGCCTGCATTCAATCTTGATGGAGTCATGCTGCACCTGGGCACATTCCCAAAGAAATACCTCTCAGGTGGATTTGGAGAAACCTTTCCTTCTTTCTTTCTTTTCTTTCTTTCTTTGACAGAGAGAGACAGCGAGAGAGGGAACACAAGCAGGGGGAGTGGGAGAGGGAGAAGCAGGCTTCCCGCTGAGCAGGGAGCCCGATGCAGAGCTCGATCCCAAGATCCTGGGATCATGACCTGAGCCGAGGGCACATGTGTAATGGCTGAGCCGCCCAGGTGCCCCTTGGAGAAATATTCTGACTACTTTTAAACCTTTATGCAATAAAGACTGTATTTCTTAACACCACAATTTAAAACAACCAAGGTCAAAATTAATAAAATCGTCCTTGTGTCCATTTGCCCATTGTTTAATTCTCTATGATCAATTATTAGGATGATCATTATTTGGACAAATACATTTTTTCGCCTTGGCATAGTGATACCTTGGAAGAAAGCCATTTGTGTTATAATATTTTGGCCTAAAATCCTAATTAAACACTTATGCTCTTGGGTTATATCATGAGCCAACCATCTGTGCCATTCATATGGGGTTTTCTAGACTAGATGGAAGATGGCATCTCCTGACTTCCACATACCTTTAAGTCTTGATAACATCTCGCTTTTCAAGCAAACTAAGTTATTATAGGAACATAAGCACATCCTTAAAACATATTATGTAAAACCCTAAATGTTTACCCCTTTGTCATGATTAAGAGCCATGAAGTTCTAAGTGGGATATTTGGTTACAGACTAAGTCCTATTTATGAAAACTTCATAGCTGATTGCCCGTGGTGGATCACAAGGCCACGCGGAAGATATTACCAAAATTAGGCACCTTTGAATAGCTCTTCCTATTCTATGCACCCCTCCCCCGCCACCACAGTTGGAATGGGGAAGGAGGAGAATATAAAAATATAAAACCAGACTTCTTTTCTTGCCACTTCACTATCTCAGTGGGAGTCACCAATGGCAGATTATTCACATGGCTATGTTGTAAAATCGTAGATTTTTAATATCTGGACTACTGAGTACAAACATAACATTTAAATAAAAATAATGCAGAGTTATTTATCTTCACCAAATCTTCTCTGTCCCATATTGGATGTGAGCTGTCTCTTTAATAATGCAAAGGAGTAGTAAATTTCAAGCTGAGGATGGGCAATAACAAGGAGAGTGATCTGCACGCTGCCCTAATGTCAGTGGAGTGCCTTAGGAGAACACCTTATTAGTTCTAACAGGCTGGTTAGCGCAGGGTCACCTCTCTGCCTCCATCTTCCCCAGCAGGGTCACTCATCTCTGGGCTATATTTGGGAGGAAAGAAGTGAGGGGGAGGGGAAAGCATACATTTAGAGCTTCTCTCATCTTTCCAGCATTGAGAGCTGTTTTTGTTGTTCAATTGTTATTCACCTTTTTTTCTCTCCTTCTCTCCTCCCATTTTTCTTTTCCTCTAACCCCCCTCCTTCTTCTCTCCTGGTATGTCTGCTTACATTTTCTGGATTGAGGTAAAGCAGAAAGCCCTAGCAAGGTATTTTTTTTTCCTCATTGTTGTTTCATTTTTAGAAATCATCTGAAATAAGTGTGTTTTATAAGTCTATATTTAAGTAAGTATTTACTGTGTTGAAGACATTCACTGGAAGAGGGGCCTAATGTAGCTAAGCTTCCAATTAACTTGACTAGCAGAAAAAAAATAGGGAATATAGACACACGTTTATACACCTTTTACTGTCTTAAAAAATTGAGGTCAATATATATTTTAAATTAATCTCATTTTAGAATTGCACTTCACAAAAGAAAAACATTAACTCTCCTCTTTTTAAAAGTGTATTTTTGTGCTCTTTGATTTTTTTTTTCATCGTGGCTACAAATATCAATCCTTTTTTCTTCCCAGCCCCCAGCCCCCATCCCCCATCCCCCATCCAAAAATGAATGCAAAGAAATACTATTAGACTGTCTGGTTATGTATTTTTTATGAGGCCATACAAGACGCAGCCTGACCCCTTGCAGCTCATGTTATAAGCACACTGAAGATGCTTTTCATTTGGGTTTTGCTTTTCAGCCTGGATGACCTCTATTAAATAAAAAAAAAAGGGGGTGGGGGTGGGGGGGCAGGCCTAATATGTGACCCCAGGGACTAGTCGCTTCAAGGATTACATTTAATTCATATGATAATATTGAAATATAACGTTCCTTGGTCTAATGTTTTGGTTATTTTCTTTTTCTTTTGGGGACTCACTGATGAGTCTGGTCATAGATTTTTTTAAATCAATTTTGGGTAGAGAGCTATAATTTGTGCATTAGGGTCAGATTCTTAAAATTGCATTTTCCCCCTCCTTTTCAAATTCAAGCCATGAATACATAACACTGCTCTTTTCATAGTTTCTCCGAGAGACAGAAATTAATTTCTCTGATGTATGTCTGCCAAGAGTTATGTTTCAAATAAAGAAACAGTTTTTATTTTGGCATTTACTTAATCATCCTCAACAACTGGTCCCCAAGTTCTTTATTCGTGTGAACACTAATGTCTTTTAAACTCCTTCCTTCTTTCCCTTGCACAATCAGTTGTACATATAAAATGGTGTACTCTCATATGTAATATGTCGTGATCTAGATAATGACCCACATTTGGGTCCTTGTGTGTTGTACGTAAATGTGCTGTAATTCATATTTTTACATTGCTTTTATAATTATCCTTTTTATAATGCCCCTATTAGTTCCTGGATGCTCACAAGCACAAATTTTAAGGGACTTAAAACTTCACTATGCATCTTCTTTTTTTTCCTTTTACAGGGAAACATTGTTCATACCATTTAAGTTTAGGATTAATGTTCAAAACCAATTTGCAAAAGCATCCCTCTGGCCAGTTAGAATTATATTTCTATTAAAGTTTCTCACCATATCGGATGCCTTTTTGTCTTTGCTAGTTGAAATGAACAGGTTGAGAAATGGAATTGAACTACACACCATTTGTTGTATTTTGAAAATGTTTTTATTCCTTTCACTTAACAGACTAGCACTTAATTTCTTTGAATCAGCTGCTGTTCATCAGCGCTGCAGCGGCTCACTCGTCTTCGAAGGCAGGTTCCTTGGAGGGACAGTAACATTTCACCGGAGCTAATAAAGTCAATTAGGATAATATTATACAGTAGGCCACTAGAAAATCAGCTTCATTTTGCACGAATCATTCTATGTTTTTAATTCATACCAATTTTACACTTCATAAGGAATATTTAAACAGACCTATTATTATTAGTTATATCAGCTTGCATTTATATTTAATTGCAATTTTCCTTCCTTCCTTCCTTTCCCTTTCTTCCTTTTCCTTCCTTCCTTTTTCTTTCTTTCTTTCTTTCTTTCTTTCTTTCTTTCTTTCTTTCTTTCTTTCTTTCTTTCTTTTCTTTCTTTCTTTCTTTCTTTCTTCTCAGTTGTTGCAAGAAAATTTGTGGACATGTTCACACATTTTTATTACCACAAAAGTACTGGTGAAAACTGATCAAAGCTGGGAAATTTATCTCAGCAGCTTGAAACCCCATCTCAAGCCAGTCCCTTATTACCCAGGTATTGCCACAAATGTGATTCAGCAAATAAAGCCCCTAGCTGCCTGGTCCCCTCTGCAATCAGTAGCAAAGTGATTCTGCAATGGGGTTTTCACAATGACTCATAATTTTCCTACATTTGTTTGCATCACAGTCTTAACATTTTTGACATCTGAGTTACTGGTGAAAATGTTCATATGTCTCTATGTATATATATAGTACGTATATTTTTGTCTTGGCTAGTCATTGTATGTGAGAGGGATGTTTTAAAAACAGACTCCAGGTTCTCCTTTGTAAAGCATTAAGCTGTGACCCTCCCCTCCTCTCTTCCCTCCCCCTATAGCCCAGGACTTCATGATGCCTTCTTGACTGCTAGCTGAACATGGACTTGTCTTTTTATTTTTTTTTATAAACCCAGTCACAACACAGAAAGAGGAGGAGGAGGAAGATAGAGAGAGAGGGGGAGAGAGAGAGAGACAGGGAGAGAGGGAGAGAGAGAGTGGGAGAGAGAGAGAAAGAGAGAGAGAAGTAAAAATCCTGAAGGATGGTTCTCAAAAATTCTAAAGGAACCACAGGGAATTCCTTTTAAGAGCAACAGAAAGCAAGCTAGCTGAGGTAAGGCAGATGTGGACAGCCTTTCTTTTCTTTTCTTTCCTTCCCTCTCTCTGTCTCTTTCTCTCCATTCCCCTTTCTCCTCACATTCTCTCTCTCTCTCTTTCCCTTTCCATTCATGTATTCTCTCTCTCTCCCCCCCCTCCTCCCCCCCCCCCCACCCAGAGCTGTTTCTTTATGGCTCGGGGAGGGTAGGTGGGTGGGGGAGCTACCTAACTTCTTTCCTGCATAAGCAGTCTGAGAATGGGAACTCATGTGAATATGCAAATAGGACTGCCTGGGCCGCGTTGCTGACACGTGTATGTGTTGTATCCTTCTCCCCACCTCCCTGTCTTAGCGTCTGATCTTCAACAGATTGCTGTTGTTTCTTGTGATCACCAGCACAGCGTGCTGGAAAGAGAGATGGGGGGAGAGGTGGGGATTGGAGGGAGTGTTGTGGGGCTGGAAGGCAGGAAATCAGACATGATTGCTGTGACTTTTTTATATTAATGTGTGGCTTTTTTCTAGCTCATTTGCATGTCAAAGTGGCGGAGGTGTGAGGGCAGAGATTAGTATGGAGATGACATAATGATGCAATGAATTAAATGTGATCACTTCTCAGAGCAGGGGGGTGGGGGTGCCAGGGGGTGGGGGGGTGGGGGAGGTGGGGGAGCAGCAAGACAGAGCGAGAAAGCAAGAGGGGAGCGCCGCTTCTGATCTTCAGCACACGGTTGATTGATGTCACCAGCGAACAGAATGCATCTTTTTATTGTGATGATGGTGGTGGTGGTGGTGGTGATGCTGATTGCCATGATTACACTTATCGTTAGTGTGAAATTTGAATTTTAAGTGGTCAGTACTGCAGCTCCAGTGCACGTGATTGTTTGGTCCATCAGTGCAGACCTTTCACTGTCAAAATGTAACGCCGCTCTCTGTTCGCTTTTATTCAAAAAGGAGGATAGAACATGCAGGAAAGAGATTACTCATTTGTGATGTTACACAGTGGGCTGGGATACCAAGGTTTTTCCCTGTAGCTTCAGTTGTATTTTGCATGTGGTCCCCCCCTCAACCAGGAAAAGAGGGAGGTCGAGATTAAAAACATTTTTATTATTACAAAAAAAAAAAAATCTTTCACTGGGATCGGTGGGGTGGCAAGTGTTTCAACCGTTGATTGTAAAGAAAATGCAATTTCATCTCTGGCATTCAGTGTTATCTCCCTTTAATAACAAAACCAAACCAGACTGATTACTGAACAAAGCAAATTCTCAGGCGGCTAGTTGCAGGTCTGAATGCAGGAGTAAAATCTGAACATTTTCTCCCTTTCCTTTTGGCTATTTTGTATGCAACACCTGCAAATGTGCACGGAGTAGTTGTAAAAGGATTTGTGGGGGAAGAAAGGAGAGGCTTAAAAAACCCCCAACTCTCCCATAATTAAAAGTAGAAGAAGAATATAAAATCAAACTACAAAGATTTTTAGACTGCGTTGATTTATTTGTTTTAGAAGTCAAATTCATTCTGTCTGCTAGTAAGTTTTCCTTTGATTAGTCTCAGCTACTGCTTCTTCAGGAGGATGGACTTCCTATAGTATAGACAAATCAGTATAGAAATTTAGGACTAATTGTTATGTGTGCAATAACCCTGATGATATAAATGAGCACTTAAGAATCCACAGAACATCACTAACATTAATTTATTGAAAAAGAAAATCCAAAGCAACTCCATTAGTTTTTCCCTGTTATTGTTAAGGACTTTAAATGGATTTCCTAATTGGATAATTTTATTCGCAAGAATAATATACAAATGGAAAACAAGCCCTAACTCTAGCGGTGGGGAGGGGGTGTTGGTCTGCACAAGGAGGAAGAAGAGTCAGTTTGAGAGTGAGCTACTGTCAGCTTCTAGAAAACCTGCTGAGATAGAGGTGAAGAGAAAGGTGAAGCGTTGGGAGAAAAAGCCCCATGTGTGAGGACGAGCTGGCCAACTTAGGTGAGGGCAGAGGGTGCTTTAAGCGTGTTCAAGCAATACAGCTGATAAATCCACTTGCCTTCTTTGTATGATATTTAAAAATGTCGATCATCGTTGCCCCCTCTTTGATCATAGGCACTTCACATTTGTCTGTTCTAAGTTTTTCCTAAGATGGAACATCACATCTTCACCCTCTTTGACTCGCTCTCATCCACACCTCTGGCATTTTCTGTCCACCTGGTTCATCTTCTTAGAGGGGCACTTGGGTTTGCATCGTTTCTCTTCCCCTTTCCCAGATGGAGGTAGCCGTGCTTACTCTAAGCTGGGTCTCACCGAATGCTGTGCACAGCTCCTATTAATAGAAAAGTATCTTGTGTCCTATTCTTACACCCTTTGCCTGCCAAATACAGAGAATAAATCAAGATAGTCGGAAAAAAGTTCTTGAGTGCTGGTCTGGAGTGGCTTTCCTCCTACACATCAACACCTGTATCCTTGCTCTCCATCTGTCCCCAGGTGGTACTGCTGCCGCCTCTGCATCCTGCTCTCTCCTTGCCTTAGTCTTCTAGGCCAATAAAGAAGAAAGGCAGGGATGAGGATTGTTCCTATTGATCTGCCCAAGGGGATCATTAGGCATCTGTATCAATCTACAAATCAGTGGGCCTGTGTTACTAGCTTGGGCAGTCATTGCCAATTTGTTCCTATTAGATGGAGGAGCCTGGAGGTGTTTGATGAGCAGATTGGGTCTTTATCTCGGCACTAGAGAGTATGCAGGCTTGCTGCCAGACAGCAGAGGTTTACAGGACTTTTTTTTTTTTTTTTTTTGTATAGAGGGGACAGGGATCCTTATGGGTATTGGGGGTTTTTGTTTGTTTTTGTTTTTGTTTTTTTGCCTGAAATCTAGACCTCCAAAGTGGATCTCACCTAGTCCTCACTGAATTGTCTGTAGTTACAGTTAACCCCCATGTTGCTGCCTTCTCTGGCCCTGATACCTCCTCAGAAAGCTGCCACAGGAAGATCTTCTTGAGTATTCTTTTGTGATTCTTTTCAGGACGGGCATCTGAACGATTGAAATGTAAACACTTTTCCTGTCCTTCCTCGGCTGGAGGAGGATTTTTTTTTTTTAACTGTGGAGCAGGTGACCTTTTTAGCTGTCATTCTCTCTGTAGTTCAATTAGAGAAAGTAAAAGTTAAACTCCAGGTAATTTTGTTGGGGGATCCTGTTTACCTCTTGGAATTGAAATCCGGAAGGAAACGTGTTCCCATTGCCATGCTTTTATTTATTATTTTTTAATCTTTAAAAAAATGATCCTTGTGTTTAGTCCTTGGATCTGAAAGAGCAGCAACTATGGTGAAAGCCATGCTCTCTTGGATGCATGTAGATTTGAAAAATAAAAATGATGTTTTCATGGGGGAAGGGGAAGGGAAAGGATAATGAGTGAATAAGCACAATTTATGCTGTTACTGCTGCTAGCATGACATTTCCTCTTCATTATTTTGTGAAAACCTCCATTTTAAACCTGGTTTTACTCATTCCTGACATGAGCATTATTCAGTATAAATATCTGTCCATTGCCAGACCATGGTGATGCTCTTAGTGACATTTCTGCTTTATAGCTTTCGGTGGGGAGTGAGGGAAGGGAGGCCTGGGAAGGTGGGCTGATGCAGATGGGGAGGGAGGGGACCAGGCCGTATTCACTTCCTGGGAGCTCTGTTTTTATCCTGCCCTTGAATTTGTTACTTGTGAATAATAAACTGTTTTTCTGAGCTGGGGCTCGGGGTGCTGGGTGAAGTAGCCCACCTGAGTTGCCTACGTAGCACCTCTGTGTTCTCTTGAAATTTGTCCATCCTTCCAAAGGGGCAAAATGGTTTTTTGTTCATTTGCTTGTTAATAAAACCTTTCCTATTTCGAGTATTGAAAATGAGATGAACTCTTGAGACTGCACCCCAATTTCTAAGTGGTTTTGGCCTGTTTTTAGTTCTCTGACATACTTCAGGTAATTGTTAAGGGGAAACCTGCATTCTACTACGTTAAACATAGTGATTATTACTGTTGGTTTGTATTTACATTTTCTCACCTGTGTATTTGTCGTTGCCCTTCCTTCCCTGCTCCCTGCCAGCCACTGAAAGAAGCATGCATTTCCTTCCATTTGACAAGTGCCTGCCTTTTTTTGGTTGTCGAGTAGCTCACAGAACTTCACAGAAAGACATCTGTGTGGGGTATATGATTGCTGGAAGTTAAACCGTCTTAATTTATCATAAACCAGACATGCAGTCAACTTTTATCTTTACAGTGCATGTACAGAAATCAATTTGGAGGGGACTCAGAGGAATGTTTTAAGAGTTTGTTTTGCAAATATTTATAAACCTTTTTCTCTGGAGCAGAGTCTATTTTAGAATAGTCATCATACTCTTAAGAACAGAGCTTATTTTGAGGAGAATGCTGCCAAAGTCTGTTGTTTGTTTTATCGTGAGGGTTGGGAGTTCAAATTTGTTTCACCACTGACATACTGTCGAAGCTAGAGATATGGGTGAATAGGCTGATAATTTTATTCATCTTCGGGATGCCCTCCATTTTTTGCACCCCACGAGAACTTTAAAATGAGTGAAACAACCTAGGTGCTCACTTGGATTTTCTGCCTGAAGGACAGAAAGTGGATCTTTTTGCATCGTTCTTCAGGACAGAAAAGAAGCCCACCATTTTCTCATTACATTCAGGCTTATTATTTAAGGACGTCGACAGTATGTTGCAACTTTACAGAAACTTTTAATCAGTGAGAGTCTGGCTCTTAAGCGGGGGCATTTATAGTTTGCAATCCACCTAGTCCCTGCACTAGGGACGTGGGTTTGATTTCTCTCATAGTGATAGAGAACATTTTCATTCCTTAACACACTGTTTGTTTATCTATCCATACATCTCCCTGATTTTTCTTGTTTTATTTAGTGTGGCTCAAATGTGCTATTTCTCCGCGAAACAATTGATACATTCTCGGCACGCTGTTGTGAATAGAAAAAACTCCTAGATTAATGGTCAGTGTCTCACGCACGCACATTTGTGTTGTGACGCTACGGAGGAGCTGCGAATTACTGACAAGATCTAGAATAATTCCTAATGCTGTCGAAGGCTTCATTTTCTCCTCGGCATGATGGATGAGGCATAAGAAGTGCTTTCTGAGATCATTATGTGCATCATTCTGTTAAGTGTTATTAAAGTCCGTCGGTCTTAGGCAGCAGAAACAATATCTTTGCCCTTATTTTGCTCGTGTTTTTAAAAACAGCAACGGCAGATCCCTTTCTTCCTCATGTGAGCTTTGTTTTTTGAGATCATCTGACTACTACTTTGTGCCGTAAAATGATCAGGAACTGTATTTTTTTTCCTACTTAAAATTTGATAATATTAATCCATAAATGAATTCTGGTCCATTTGAAACCTTTAGTTCACAATAAGTGCTTTAGAAATGCATTTTACTAAAAAATATAGGAGATGTGGGAAGTAACCAGAATTTGGGGTGTGAGTTTCAGTCTGTGACTTCAAAGAGCTTTATTAGTTTTTTATTTTCTGGGCTCCAGTTATTTTAAATATCTTGACTGTTTGTTACCTCGAATTGATTCTGTAAGAAACAGGATGAGTATGAATCTGACAGATATTTCATTGAATTCCTCCCTTACAGGCAGATGTGTTTCGAGCTGACAATGCAAAGCCATGTAAGTAGGGATGAAAACTTTGCTTTAACACTCGGTCAGGGAAAGTTTGTTTTTATAAAACTGTGCATTTGGAGAGCAAATTTCCCTTAGTCAGTTGGGGGTACTTGTTGTTTTTGAATGGGAATGGGCGAATGGGGGTCTGGGAGTGAAAGTAGCGTGCCTGTTTAATAGGGCCGCCCAGGTAAATTACAGATGGTTCATATTATATCTCAAGCAATTTCACCCAAACAGAAGAATTTACTTTAAATGTTTGTAACCTTCCTTTAAGTCGCAGATTTTTCTGCAATAATAAAATTCAATCTGCCTCGCAGAACATTTCCATTATTACCCAGTAGCCCTCCCCCACCACTGTTTTGTTGTTGTTACTGTTTTTGAAGAGTGTGGTAGAGCATTTCTAGACCCCAGCAGGCTTATCAAAAGAAAATGAAACAAACAAAAAGAAGTAGATCATCACACTTCCTTTAAAAACACCGCCTTCCCTGTTCAGAGATGCAGCGAGGTCTAGAAGGGCTCACTTTTACACTTTTAATAAAATCCTATAAGTTTGATGCACAGCTGATGTAAGCTCAGCCATCCACAGCATAGCACAGTTTTGAACATTTAATTTTATATTTGAATAATTCTCCAGATCAGGCTATAATCATGAATGTCATATAAGATTTTTTTTTATAAATTACATTACTTCACAGATGTGCAAATACTTCTGAGAAAAAAATTACATTGATCAGTTTTTAATACCCCCCTGTCTCACCCTTCAGTCAAAGGGAAAAATAGCTTTTTTCCCATCTTTGTCTTCAGAAAGGTGCTAGATTGTAAACATCTGAAGGAAATGAAAGGGGGTTGGCCAGTCCACCCCAAACTCTTTCCAGATTTTCAATCCTTTCAGCAGCAGCCTTCAGTTTTCAGAAAAGAGGGAGGGTCTAGGGGGAAAAAAAAAAGGAGATGTCTCTGTTTATTATTAAAATTTAAAGTGAGAAGCATTGCTGTAACTGGCTAATTTTGAATCTACTAATTTAGAGGGTTGCACAACAAGAGGCAAAATTTAGACAACGTGTGTACTGGGTTAATTGGGAAAAGATAAGGCATTTGCAGCTAATTAAGATCTAATTCTGGAAAAAGGACAATAAGCAACAGATGGCTATCGTTTTCTTTTATAGTTTCTGAAACAATAGCTTGTGGATATTTAATTCAAAAACTATTCAGGCAAACAGTTATTTTTACTTATGCAGAAAGATGATTATTCTTTGTATAGTGTTTCTAAAGCATTGTGTATTTATTTTAGTTTAAATAAAGGCATTTCAGAATTTGTGTTTTGCAAATATTGGAATATTTCCCCAAGCAACAGCTGAAGTTGTGGACCGTGGGCACTTTGGGAACAGTCACCTGTGGTTGAAAACACCACTGTTACTCAGGGCTGAACGAACAAGTGCTTTTGAATCTGAAACAATTTAATTAAAAGTCTTGACTGTGTTGATTTTTTCATGTTTCTTTTCTTAACGGCTCTGACCGAGTAACATGGCATAGCCTTTGAACCCATATGATATTTGGGTATTTGATATGTCATCTTAAAGATACTCTGAAAGTGGAAAAAATTGCATTAGCATTTGGCCCATGGATAATGACTTGGTTAAGCTAGCTGCAGTTTTTCAGGACTTCTTTATTGACCCAACGTAAGTGTTCCTTTTTTTTTTTTTTTTTTTAAGACCCAAAACAGACTAATAACAAAAATAAAACAAGGTGTATTCAGATCAGTAGGTATGAAATCACAATTGCCTCTTTGTCTTTTGGAAACCATACATGCCAGATGCACTATGAGAAAAATAACCTAAAATGTTGGGTTTATTTTCAATATGCAAGTAGTATAAAAATATGCAATCTCTGATCGCAGTGTGCTGGAAACCACTCCACAAAAATGTGTAACGAAAGCTGTTACTATAAGTGCGGTTCATGTATTGGAACAGCTGTGACAGCCTGATACAGTTTAACACTTGTTCAATTATAAGAAAAAGAAATTCAGAAGGGAACTTGATTTAGATAAGAATTTTAAATAATCCTTGAAATTTCCAAAGGAAGTTCTCCTTCCAGTCAAAATCATACCTTTTCTCTAGTTTGCCCTATTCTCTTTTCCAATATTTAGCTTCCCATTCCCTTACAGAGACCTTGGAAGGAACAGCTGTGCTTGACTTGACCACCTTTTCCTTCCAAACTCTGCTCATATTTTATGTTTCTTTGGGTCTGGATTACAGCGATTTGCAAATTATTTCAGATGTCTGCTCTTTTATATTCACTTAGGAAATTGCAAAGAAATCACTTAGTAGCTGGCCACACTTTATACCCATTCCTTTTTTCGTTTTCAAGTGATTTTACTGTGCTTTTATGCAGGTATATTTAAGCGCATGTTAGAAGGCTGACACTGATATTGATACCAAAACTTTAGGTCTGGGAATTTGAACACACACCCCTGTTTTCTTTTTGTTTAGCAAATGCTTGATTGATGTGGGTGCAGTATGTGTGATGGTATGTACATATTGTATATATGTGTTATTTATGTATACATGTCTATATAATGTATACAGGTACACAGATACACATATTTCTAAGCTGAGTTCTTTCTTTGGTTTGTTATGTATGTAAGGCTCAATCAGCTAAAACTGTGTATTTTGAAACTGAAATATTAATGGTGTTTGCTTGGTGTTCTCAAAAGTCAGCATTTTGATATCGTTTTGAAATTTCCTTCCTCCAAAAACAAACACACAAACAAACCCACGGGACAAAGAGAGCCTTTAAGCAAACAGAAATTATTTAGTATTTTTAATCTGAAAGACTATTGTTTTCTCAATTTGACAAAAAATAATACTCTCAGGCATTTTCAAAAAAAGCCCAAATCCCTGATGAGTATGAGCAAGGCCTGCTGGTAGGCAACTCAGGGAAGTATGTGTTTGTACCAGGGGGACAGTTCGCCCTCAAACTTCCATGGTTTCTACCAACTTCACATTATTTAAGTTTCTGAAAGTGGACAGGAGAAACAAAATACTGAACTTTTTCAAGTGGTTTTTTGGGATACTTACTGTCCAAGAAGCTTACAAAAGGGTCTGTGCATTAAGATTCTGGCTGGAAAGGGGGAAAATGGTGAAAGCTATCTTTTTTCATTCTGTAGTGGTTGGTATGGGCAATTTAAAGTAGGATCCTGAAATTTCCAGACCCTGACTCTATCTTCTAAGTCATTTCTGTACCTGGAATAAAATGTTGCTGTAGAAATTATTGACATAATAGTCCCCATGAGGACTCATAGCCATCAAAGTGAAATCTCACAATAAATTCAGAGGCCACCTGGAGAACCACCGTTAAAGAGCTTTTTAGAGGAGGAAAAAAAAAAAACTTTAAAAGCTTAATTCTTCTTAAATATAAGTTCACTGATCATGTTTCTGTACCACTTTCCTAGAGTTTAGTTCTTTACTCTTAGCTTTGTTAAATAATCCTTTAAAGCTTTTTTGACAGCAAAAATGCTGTGTTTTGTATAGATGACATCACTAGCCCAACTCCAGCCCCGTTGAAAGCCAAGGGGTTACTAAGCAATAAACCTCAGTCAGGATTTCTGCGTGTCTCGGGGCATAAAAGCCTTAAAACGTGAGGTGGGTCTTAGTGATCTGCGGGACAAGCATTTCTACTATAATACCAGAAGGATTATTGATCAGTTTGGGGGGAACATTTTTTTAAAAGCTAATTAGTCTTTGCAGAGTTGAATAACTAATGCTGTTTTACACTTAGCACTTAGGAGGTGCTTTTCATCTTCAAAGTGCTTTGAAAACATTAACTAATTAATCATTAGCTAATTTAGCAACTGACGATAAAAGTTAAGAGTCTAAAAGAGGCTGGATTCCACCAGTGTTTTGTACACAATAGCCCCTTTATGGAATCAAAGAGAAGGCTCTGTCTGGAAGGGAACCATGGGGGCAGGTTGCCAGGTGTGGGGGACTTTCGGGGACATTGCTCAGGTAATATCTATAGAGAACTGAAGCAAAACCCTTTAGATACATACTCCTGAACAATCATGACAGGCAGTGATCACCTTTTTTTTTTTTTTTTTTTTTTAAACTACCACAGTAGCAGGAGTCCTAGCAAATATCCAGAGTATATCGGAATGCTGAAATTTACAAGTATGGCAGTCCTAGGCAGAATGGGAAGTATGTGTGTGAATGAATGATCTTTACCAGTAAACCTTCCTGGGTCCATTGCAATGTAATCCATGAATACTGCCCTGGAAATCTAGCTTAATTTGGGAAACTTAATGCAGAAACAGAAGAGAATTTTCTTGCATGTCGTGACAAACAGAACGCTTTCCAGGGTGCTTGTCTGCTCTGCACTGTAGTCCCGTCCATTACGTGAATGAGATGTGAAAATAGTTCCTTGTTTCTCTGAGATATCAGCAGACCGCACAAGCTGAGTTTCTTTAAAAATACAGAGACAGTTCATCTATAGACTTATTCTGAATGAGTGAGTATGTGTGGTCCAGCTCATTTAAAGAAAGAAGCACTTCACAAAGCCACCAGTATTATAGAATGTGGTACCAGTGACTGCAGTTTTGAAGAGTGAACATACTTTGCTTTGCATTCAATTCCTTCTCAATCCCACATACGATTTTCCTGCAACAAGGAAAAGCAAGATTTCAGAGTATTAAAAAAATGTTAAATGTTAAAAATCTGTTTTCTTTGCCCTTGCTTATTATCACCAAAAGGTTGGTAAACACAGGAAGTAGAAAACAGGTGTGTTTATTATTATTATTATTTTTTCAGTGTGAATGCTACAGAAAGATGAGTATCTGATTGAAAACTGCCCATCAACCAAACTTAGATGGTAAAAAGCGACAGAAACAGACAATGCACATCTAGTACAATTTGTTAGTTACTGCAGAATTATTCAGTGTTCTGTTGGAAAAATTTGAATGGAGACTGCACGTATGTCCTGGGATAGAACTGAAAAGATGTTATCCCTAGTTGAAAGCATTTTAGGAGCAATCTAGGCCTGAACTTGGCTACAACTTTAACCTCATTACTGCTCTTGAATGTAGACCTATGTCTTCCCTGTGTGCCCTCCCTCCCCAATCCACTTTCTCCTCTTAACTTTATCTCAGGCTCATCTTTTCTTACAAATGGACAATTTTAGAAAATCCTTGAAAAGTTTCAAGTTATGCCCCTAATTTGGAAATTTAAACCTTCCCTGTTAAAATTTTCTATTTTGGAGGCAAAGGACTTCATGTTCAAAGATGACCTATTTTTCAGTTCACTTTTTGACTCTGGATGGTGAAGTCGCTTAATGTAAACATTGAATGAAACAACTGCCCATTCCTCCCCCCACCTTCCATCTGAATGCTCTGGTTGGCTGAATGTGTCATCAAGATGACAATTTTTTCCCTTGCTTTGGGGGCATATCCTTTTGACAGCTACCATCCTTGAGCCAACTCTTCCCTTCCTAGAACTCCCTCCCTCGAACTTGCTGGGGAGACCTTTGGAAAGGTCAGGAGCCCTGATTAGTCCCGAAATTAAAGAAATCATTAAGTGGAGATTACTGTTTTTTTTCTTTTTTTCTTTTTTTTTTTAAGGATTTTATTTATTTATTTGACAGAGAGACAGTGAGAAAGGGAACATAAGCAGGGGGAGTGGCAGGCAGGCAGAGGGAGAAGCAGGCTCTCTGCTGAGCAAGGAGCCCGATGCGGGGCTCGATCCCAGGACCCTGGGATCATGACCTGAGCCGAAGCCAGACGCTTAACGACTGAGCCACCCAGGCGCCCCAAGATTGCTGTTTTTCCATTCATATCTTGTATCTTAAAAAATATTATTTCATGCAACATGAATCACGTGAACTCATTTATATAACATTGAAATTAGTATCCTACAACAGTTATCAGCGGGCAGAACAGGATTTTATTCCCGAGGTGACCTCTGGCTGTGTGTGGAGACCTTGTGGATGGTCACAGTTGTGTGTGTGAGGGCCATTGGCACCTCTTGGGTAGAGGCTGGGGATGCTGTTCACCACTCTGCAATGCACAGAACAGACCCCTGTAAACAAAGAATTGTCTACCTCCCTAATGTGAATAGTGTGGAGGGTGAGAATGTCTGCTTTTTACTCATGCCTGTACCTATACTTGGAATATACTGGCAGTAGCTCTTAGGTAGGAACATATTTTCTTTTTGATAGTGCTTATGAAATAAATTCTTATTTAGTTGGGGTGATAGTCCGTTCTTGTTTCTTAAATATGGCTTTCTTCAACTTGAATAATTTTGCATAGAGTGAGAAATGGTGGCCCTGCATCGTTTCTGTTTCTCACTTTTAAAAATCACAGAGCAAGCCAGCCAGAATGAAAGAGAAACGCACAAATGAGCAAAGGACGCATTGGTGGAAATGTGAGAAACCTGGCTGGCAA
Source organism: Mirounga angustirostris (assembly GCF_029215605.1). Lineage (NCBI taxonomy): Eukaryota > Metazoa > Chordata > Mammalia > Carnivora > Phocidae > Mirounga > Mirounga angustirostris. The sequence continues at coordinate 15,925,266 of NW_026991724.1, read as the reverse complement.
AACCTGGACAGATTTTTACTTTCTAAAAACTACCTTAGATTCTGCATCTCCTACAGCATAAGAAGATATAAAAGGAGACTTTATGCTTATGGTGTCAGGACTCTCCCTGTGTCTCCTGTCTTCTTTACCCCCTCCTCAGCAGAACCCTTGCCTTTTCCCATTGTGATTTTTAGGGATAAAAATAATCTTGTGCAGAGAAGATTCTAACACAAACTACTTGTAAAAATCACAAGCTAGAGATTGCAGAAAAGAACCCAAAGGTCGCTCACTGCTAGTGATTATTTTTCTGGGTGTTGTTAACTTGTTACTCAAGAGTAGTTGGAAGGAGCTGAGAAAGAGAGGTTTTTAGCTGGAAATTAAGAAGCAAAATGCTGGGAGGAGATTTCAGACGAAGAACAGAATGATCTATAGTAAGAACTGATGTTTCAATGACAATATATATATTTTTCTTATCTTTTTTAGCAGTGAAGAATGTAGGACTGGATGGTCTCCCCAGTTAAATCTCTCTGCCTTTTAAACTAGCCTTGCTGTTTAAAGTGAAGTTCATCTTCACTTTCCCAGTAGATGGCATTGTAGTCTGTTCAGTGAAAAAGAGCTTCTCCTAACCAATAGGACTTTAATGTTTTTCCCTGAGCTTCCTCCTTGATAATGTACCCTCCTCCCCCTTGCATTAAATACTAGCTTGAGGTTATAAATAAGAATCTTGTTTTCGCTAGTTACCTGTAACTCTCAAAAGATTTGATTTAACAAAAGAAAGATACAGTAGATAATTTAATATCCCTATATCAAATGAAAAAAAAAATATAGACTAGATCTGGGATTGTGGCATATGGAAAAAATATGCAAGCATGGAATATTTTCAGACTACACTGTTTCAAAATGAGAGCTGCCTCTGGTCTTCCTAAGTACACTTTTCAGTATTAATCCGTTATACTTATAGCATTTTAGTGTCAGTGTGAAGAGAAGCCTTGAGAAAGTTATTCCATGTCAAAGATTTTCAGACACAATGTGTTCTTCTCAACTGAAACCCTGACATAGTTTGAATCTTCCTTATTATCTAATTGTTTAGCATTCCCCCCTCCCCACCCTTTTTTAAAAATCATCTTGTCTGGCTTTCATGTATATTATATGTAGGACAAATACTTGCATATTTGGGGGAGGTTAATTATAAAGATTTTTTTTTATGGTATTCTGTTTACTTCTTTTAAACCATTAAACCTAAAAAATAACAGCAGTAATGGATTGAGCTAGGGGAAGTTGTCATTGTTTGGTGTTAGAAAGAGATGCCTAGGTGTGCTTTATTATTGTTATTTTGCTTATTATGAAGGTCCCTGAAGAACAGTCAGAACATTAAACTGGGTTTTAACCAAAGAGAGAAATGATAGGAAGAATAGATATATTGCTTTAAAAAATTCATAAAGAGGATTTACCTATGTGAATACCTTTTTAAAATAAAGAGATTGAATGTATTGACAATTACAATCAAAATGGATCTTTTTTTTTTTTCAGATGAACTGTGAAGACAAAAATATGTTTATGTGTGCCTCTGTGTATGTTTTAACAGAATCTGGATTGACACTTTAGATTCCTTTTTTTCTGTGGGGTTGCTATGTTCTGTTTTAAAAAATATTTTGCTAAAACTATTTTTTTTTCCTCCCCAAACAAAATCCTCTTTCCACTGACTATAATCTATATTTCGCTGGTAGTCATTTGGTAATAATGTTTGACTTCCATTTATCAATACTGTTTCTTCCCATTATTTTTAATCACAAGATTATAAGCTGTGTATTTAGTTATTATTTAAGCTAAATGGTGTCTTTGGCTGTTAGCTCGAAAAGATAATGTCCCAATATCAGGATTAAGTTTTCATCTGTATCAACTGGCTTAAAAATACCCAACTTGATTCCTTTTGAATTAACTGAGTCTTATTTTATTTTATTTTATTTTCAATATCACCTATCACCATAGTAACCACTAGCTGTCAGTTCAGCTTCTGACATTTTTCTCATTTGGTAAGATTTCAGAATTGCCATCCTCCCTGCCAACATGTCATGAACAAGAAAAAAAAATTGCATGAAAAATCTAATGGGTGTCTGGTCTGATTGTCCTCATTCGTGGCAGGAAAGACAAAAACTGATGAATTGTGAAATGTATTCAGAGGGATTCAAGGAAGCAAGTGCCTGGGACAACCCCCCCCCCCAACCTCGTTTTCATTTTGTTATGCTTGATGCACCATACATGCTTACCCTGACACTTGGGTTTGTAGAAATTTAAGATGAACAGTTTTTACATTCACCCTGCTGATCTCTCTCCCCTACCTTGTTTTTTTTTTTTTTTTTTTGTAAGAAGTCATCATTAAAAATAAAGTTACCAGGGCTTGTATTTAGCGTGGTTTCTCACTTGGATCATAGATTTTTAGTAAGTCCAAATTGGCTTCCAGTATTTAAGATGTGCTTGCAAAGGTACAGCTCCGTTTTGGAACCACATATGGACCATGGATACACATGGTGGGTTTTGTGCGCGCGTGTGTGTGTGTTTGTGCGTGCACGTGGGTGGTTGAGAAAGGATATTAGGCCCATTTGGAAAAAGAAACTGATTCTGGACCTTTTCTAGGTCTGGTTTCTTATGGCAAAGAAAAGTAAGAGAAATGCTGTATGTTCTAATTCTTTCCAGCTTTCTGGTTTAACAAATGAATGGGAAAAAAATCTTGCTAATGAATTTCTGCCCCAAATACCTGGCTGGGTAGTTGATGAAAGGAGCTGTTTCTGTACTTATTTCCTTCCTTTTGATTGCCAAACTTGCTAGAGCAAAAAGCAAAGAAGAAAGGTAAGCGATTATGTACTTCAGCTGATGTAAACATGCAAATTATTGAATAAATGTTACTGATAAGACACAAATGTATACCCCATATATGGATCTTATCACTGATGACCTAGGCAAGACATGTAATATGTATGTGGTCTCAATACAAGTAAACATATTAAGTATATTAGCATGTATTTGTATGCACACAGATATTTGTACTGTTAATATGTCCTTAAGCTATCTAGGTGTATGTGGGTTTGATAAAACTTACGTATCTTTCCAGAGGTTTTGTTTTGAGTTAGATCAATCTTATAGGGTATTTTTTTTTCCTGACAGTCTACAGATTCAGGCTCAGCAGCAGGAACTCATTCCAGAAACATAAAGCTGATTTGATAAGCAGCTGCAGATCCAGTGCCTTTTTCCTAAGGGGTGTACAACCCCAGGATCATGCATGTAGACATCGGGATATTTCCATTTCACATTTCATATGCTGTGGCTTTAGCTCCTTTAAAACAATTCACACACTGGACAGTTTGGGGGCACGTTATGGAATTTATTGCAGATTTTTATTCACAAGTATATTTAAACATTACATATGGCTAAGAGGGAATGGAAAGGCCCAGTGAAAAATATCTCTATTAAGGACCAAAGTCTCTTAATTTAAAAAGCAAAATCACATGTATATTTTTGATGCAATTTATATGAGTATTAAAACATTTAATGTTCATTGTAGGTGGATTGATAACATGATTTTGGCATCCATGATTAATGATATGCTAGAAATATACATGCATAAGTGCATACATATGTATATGGCTATAATGTGTGGTAAAGTAAGCAATTTGGTTCATCATGCTTTTGTTATTTGATTATTTTTAAATTTAAACACTTTGGAGAAACCAAACGAATAATGCTTGAATGTTTGCTGCTATTATTATGAACAAATATAACCCTTGAGAAATAACTAGAAAATTGATATTGAATCTCAGGGTATATTTCAAACACATATTTGGAAGTGGAAAAATAGTATTTTTTTGAGTGCTGGCAAATAAATTTACCTCATAAAAGAAAAAAGCCAGAAAAATATAAATCTTTTAATAAGAAATAATAATATTTTTATAAGCTGTATTTTAAAATGAATGGTATAAACAGAATATACTTTAATGCCTTTATGCTTTATAAGATTTATAACAATAATCAGCAAAACCTTGTAACTGTGTTTGCACCTTATGTGCCTTCAAGCCATTGGACGTTGCAGTTAATTGTATAAATTCCATACACTATGGGAAATCACGAAGTATCATTTATATTCAGCATGTGTCATGTGTATAAATATTAAAATATATTAGCCAAAAATGGCTGATTATTCCTCAAACATTTTGTGATAAATCTTATCTTTTTATGTGTTGGGTGGGGGAAACTAAATATTTTATGTTATTTGGAAATATTCTTTAAACAACCTAGATTTATTATTAACATTTTAAACATTTATAACTGTGTTAAAATATTCGGAGACTTAGCTCACTGAACAGCCATCTATTCGGGTAAAGTTGTTTTTGTGTGCAGCATATGCAAGTGTTTCCGACTTCACTGTTCTTTGCTGGGTGCCTATATGACCGCCCACTGGTGCCAAACTTCTAAACATAAAACACTCGTTTGGGGATATGTTCAGAGTTACATGGGATCACTGATACAGATGCAGCTAGGACAACCATATTATCTGTATGTGTAGGGTTGTGTTGAAATCTCCATCCCTCTAATTTTCGTCTTTAAAAAATTCTTTTAATCCACCCTTAAACAGGAAGGCAGCATATAGGTGAATTTTTGCATGTGAATCCTCGATTTTATTTTCAGTGTGTATTTGAGGAGATAGTTTGAAAATGGGGGTTCAGTATACTCAAACATAAACACTTAAAGTCAGATATACAAATGTCTGATGTAATAGCCAATGTAAAAAATTAGAGTGATACATATTTATTGAGACTGATAGAGATGCCTAATGAATAAACAAACACAGGGTTGAACTGTTTTACAAATGTATTTGGCAACTGCCCGTAGCAGTGAGTGTGTACATTTTGAGGGGAGGAAATGTCAGAACAGAGTCTTGTAAATACATGCAGCTGGAAAGAATAAAATAAAAAATGATGACTAGCGTTGACAGGCAGACTTGGGGTGTATGATATACTTTGTTCATTTGATTCTTAGAACTCAGTCGGGGGTTAAATTGGAATCCAGACATCAAAGAATTCTTCCACCAGACCCAAATTTTGCCCGTATAATTTTTTTTTCTTACAGTTGTCATAATTTTAGCTAATTTCACAGTGCAATAAATTTTTACCGTTTGAAGTCTTTTTTTTCTTTTAAAATATGCACACAATGTGTATGTAATATATCTCACACAAACTACACACATACTTGATATTAGGTACACAAACACATAAAAATGATCGACATGCACACATATGTGTATCACACACGTGCCTGGACACGCACATTCACACATGGAGAAAGAAGCGGCGTAGGCAGCCGCTGCGTTCATCTGACCTTAATCTTGAAATATTAAAGAGAAGGCTGTTTTTAGTAGCAATGTATTTGTTTCTTTTTTCTTTTTTACCTGTTGTTCTTGTTGTACTGTTTTTTTTTCTTCCCCTTCCTCACTGTTGTGTCTGAAAATGTTGGAAGCATGTGGTGCTGCATATTTGGAGGTTTTACAGATTTCTGTACGATTTTTATCTGAAGGTCAGGGCTGAGGAAATACATCAGGTTGGGATGTTTGCCGTTTGCCATTTAGCCTTGCTCCTCTTATCAGATCATTTAGTCGCGTGGGCCACAAACAAGGAACTCCTCTGAAGAGAGAATAAAAATAAGCATTATTTTACTCATTTGCAATTTTCTTCCTTTTTAAAGAGTCACAACACCATTTCTGTATCTACTTAACTTTCAGCACTCCTTAGGTTCATTGGCTTATGATTATAATCCCGTTTACCATTTGCATTTCTCAAGTAAAAATGTTAAAGGTAAGTGTGTCATTTCTCAGTAAAAAGTAAAAAACAGCGATAAATCACATCCATAAGGTAATGTGTCATTTCTGAGCCATTGGTATGAGTTCACGATGCCTGGTTTTACCTGAGTAAATGCCACTTATGGAGAAGAAACACATATAAGTTGCTTAAGAGGATTTTCTTTACTTGTACTTTCCATAGACCTAAGAATTTTGTTTTATAGATGGTGAACCTGCCTGTTTTCAAATGGGCTGTGCTGATGCAGGGTTGGATACTTTGGTCACCACCACCACCACCACCAGAGTAGGTAAACAGGCTGTGGCTCTCATTCCATGAAATTAACATTGTTAATGGAAGCCCCAGGTAGAGAGAGTGTTTCATACTATTGAGTGGTGTTAAGTTTATTCAAGGTAACTGTCCAGTCGCCATCACTTCATTCAAAGGGCATGCAGAGCCAAGGAAAATGAACTTCTGGTCTCCTGCTATTAAGAAAGGATCTCCTCCTATTTATACAGAGTGTGATTAGACAGGAGCCATACTGGAGAATGAAAGCCATTACAAATAAGTGTTGGTCATGGCTTTTGGGAACCAGGTGAGAGATGCCTATTGGTTTTTAGGGTTATTGGGTAAGTAATTATGGTTCTAATTCCAATGAGTCCTTCATCTACAATTAAAAATTAGAATATAGGTCTCAAAGTTGGCTATAAAATCTTGTGTTTGGACCTGAGGAAAATCCTAGATGACCCTCATTATGGTGGACCTGCCATTTTTCATCAGTACAATTACTCTTTGAAATAATGTCAAAGGAATAGATCTCATTGGGAATTCCTGGAGGAAGCCAAGTTTCATTTCCCTAAGCATTTATCTAGCTCAGGGAGCTCTGAAGCTGCTTGTTGCTTTTCAGAGTGATTATTTATTTTGTTAGCTCGCCTGACTATGGTCTCACTATTAAACAACTACTGTCAGAGGTATCCATTAAGGACTTGATTTTTTTTTTTTTTTAACAGGGACTGGTGAGAGGCTACCATAAGCTTTGTTATGCTGTCCTTTGCAAAAGACAAACATTTGCTTTCCGTCTTGATGTCATCTTTTCAGGTTATTATTTGGTCACTAATTTATCTCACCATTAGCGAATTATGGTAGATTATTGCTTGGATGCATTAAAAGCACCAAGGAGCTGTGGTCCTGTGGCTATTTCGGGCAAAGTCATAAGCACACTCTTCTTTTTTTTTTTTTATTGTCCTCCCAGGGAGCAGAATTTGAACTTAATATTCCATGAAATAAGCCATTGTAATCACGTTGGGTTAATAGAAGAAGTAAAATTGCCTCTCCTCTCACAAGACATTAGAGCAAGGCTGCGTTATTAAAGTTTTCTTGCGGACAGGCGGTTTAAAATATATCCTCAGTGGCTGATGCAAGTCCTTTCAGGGTGGATGACAGCTTTTCAGACCTTAATAGGCTGCTCATTCCTGGCCCATGAGTTTCCAGCAATTCTTCCTTCTGAGCCAGGCTATGACATGATAGCTAAAATGTGACATAACAGAGTACCACGGGCTGTGTAAACCCTTCCTCATTAAGTGGCTTTATGTAAATTTGTACCAGTAAGTAAACAACTAGAACTTGTAAACACTATTGATTTAAACCACTTTTCGTCAAACCACGTTTGACCCACAAAAAAATCTCTATCGGATGGCCTCCTTGGAATCCACAGCCCACTGCTTATATACAGAACAGTAATGGGAATCTAGCACAGATAAGATTCTCTCTTTGGCCCAAGAATTGTTGAGTCAGTGGGAGATACTATTCAAAGCTTTCATTTTTAAATTTTTAAATTTTTAAAATCTTGCCATTAAGTTGCACTTGGTCTTCTAGTGAGTTAAATTTAAGTAAAGGTAATAAGAAGAAAGCAGTGAGGTATTTATGTGGTCCTCCTTTTCCCACCCCTGGTTGCTGCCTGCCACCTGCTGATGTTCATGTGCAGGTCCAGCTAGTACTGGGAGGACAGGTGCTGCCCACCAGCCTTCATAACCAATTCCAACACTTGCCACGGGTCTGAATTGACTTTGAACTTCATTTGAATTGTGGACTCTATCTCAGAATGTATTTTCCTCTTAGTGACTTTATGAGCAGAGGAAAAGAAAAGGAGTTAGTTCACAAATGCTTCATAAATACCCTTTTCCAAGTCATGTCTTGTCCAGGAAATACAGAGATGAATGGGCACTCATCTGGGTATTATTCAGCTCCTTAGGAAAAAAGAAAGTATTGTTTCAAGGGTTGAGGTGGACTAGTTTGAAGCTTGCTTTGGCTTTTTCTTCTTGCCTTCCTTGTTTTGGTTTTCTCTTTCTTCACAGCTTATCTCTACTCTATAGGACTGAACAGCTGACTGACTGGCTACCCTGGTGGTGATGCTTCGGTGTTCTAAGGATTAGCTGGAGGCAATTCTTTGTTATTGGCATTGCCTTCAGCCAGCTAGTTGAGAGGGAATACCTAACTTGTGTAGTGTGTCCAATGCCCAGTGGTATGGGAGATTCTCTCAGGGGCCCTGCGTTAATGCAAAATGCAAGCAGCAAACCTCAATTGTATATAAAGCAATTATCAGGGAGATATCTTTATCCCTAAATGTGATGTATAAATAGATACATAGTTGGAGAGATGGAAAAGATGAGATTCTGCCCTAATTCATATTTTGACCTGTGAGATTTTGACATATTTACTATTTGGAAATAGCTCAGTAAGGAGTCAAATGGTTCATTTTCCAGTGAATCGAGAAGCTTTCTGGAGCTGGCTTTATGCCCACTTGGAGGCCAGACACAGAGAAGATAACAGGAGAATTTAATTTAATTTACTTAAACCACTGTTTGTTGTATATGTGCTGTGTTTCAGGCATTTTCCTAGGCTCCTAAGATCGCAGATGCAAAAGAAGTAGTCCCTGGCTGAAAGAAACTGGCTGATGCCTAAGACCACTCCTTCCCTCTAAACCGGCAGGATGCAGGGTTAGAAATTATGAGATGCCTTGGCTTCTCTTCAAGCCCCTCCCATAATGAATAGGCTACCTCCCCAGACCCCTGCCTCATCCCCGGGGAAGTGGGCTTCAGTAGGTCAGTGCCAGCATTTGTAGATGGAAACACGTTAATAGCTGCCCACTTTGTCTTTATTTTCTTGTTCCAGTGTATGTGTATGTGCCTCTTTCTTTCCCATGATAATCCTTAAGTATAGTCATGCAAATACACAAATAAGTTATGTTATGTATATCCCACAAATTCTAAAGCATTTCTCCCGTTATCTTTTGCATGGGAAAGCCCTTTGTAGTGGAGTGTATTTTATCTGTGGTGCATAAACAGCCCTTTGTCTGTGTAACTTTTACTTGAAGACCGCTCTCTGCAGATGCTTCACTTTTTTTCTGGTATTGACATAATTCATCTCAGCTGATAAGTTTTAGTCCCTTTTCCTAGTCAAATGGCATCTAAAATTTAACTAAACATTCCCTCTGTGTTTACACTTCGAGTTGATTTGGGTGGTCGGGGCTGTTTGCTTATTCATGAGTTGTATTTAAAATGCTGTCTTTTCTAAAACACCCTGTAGGTTGCTACACTATGAATTTGCATCTCTGCTACCAACTGTGTTTCCAAAGTTGTACAATTTATGTGTGCCTTGACCATGATAAGGTTTTTTTAAAAGTGTTGTAAACATTACTAGCTACTGGGGAGGTTAATGTGACACATTCTTAAAGAATACTGACCTGGATGAATCTGTCCTGGGCTTTTAGAGAGCACTGGGCATTTCATCCTAATTTAAATTTAATAGGACAATATTCACCATTTTCAAAGGGTAGAACTTCCAAGGAAGGGAAATGGTATAAAGAAGATTATGAAATCATGGGAAAGAATAAAAGTGTTCTTTAAAAAGCAGATCAATAGCTGGCTTAAAGTCCTTAGATTATAAACTGATAATGCAGAGTATTGAAATAAAAATATGGAGCCTGGGCATGTGATGGAACAAGAGGGGAAAGCCAGCTCATTAAAAAGGGGGGAAAAAAAAGGATGTAAAGAAACCCTTCAGAGTGCACTGAATAACGTTTGCACTGGGACATCCTCTGCATTCAAATGAAAAAATAGGCTTTAGTTAATATGCTTAGGTTTGTTAGAGTGTATGAGGAGTTCCCTGTACTGCGAGGTAAATTTTGCATGCACGTGATAAAATGCAGAACTACATACAGTTTCAGAGGGGTCAGAGAAAAGCTTCTGCGGATACCAGTGAGAACCTTTGCATATGTATAAACCTTAGTGCTTTCATTGGGTGACATGGATATTCCCGATTCCACTATCAGCTTGTCTGTGCTCTGTATCAGTTATGATTCTTAGTTACAGACATTGAGACCCTGGGAAATTAAGCAAAAGGAGATTGGGAGGAAAAGAAGGGGAGCAGTCAGCATCCACCAAAGACCAGGGTACCAGGTTTAGGGCAGGGCAGGAACAAGGGAGCTTCTCAGAAGGCTGGAGGTGTGAAAAAGGACACATGGCATGCCACTCTAGTGGCAGTGGTCTGGCTGGAGGGCCATTGTTGCTGCTCTGATTAAGGACTCACCATGTCTGTTGTTGCATCACTTGTTCAAGATGGAAAGTTCTATGAGAGAATGTCTTTTTGGTCAACCTGAGACCACAGGTCCACCCCTAGAGAGGATCAGGGCACCACAGATCCTCAAATGAAAAGCAAGTCCCTGGACTTACCTCCTGATCATGCATACATACTGAAGGAGAGGCATTTGTTTATGGAAATCAGGGTGCGCTTGGGAAGGGGCCTGGGTATCACGTGCCCAGAAAATGATAGGTGTCCACTACACCTTCTTATTAAGTAGTACTTATTAAATGGCATAATTGCAAGGTGTTAAGTACCCTGTGAATTTGTTTAGAAAAAGACATGAGGCTTTAAGCACATAAAATTTTATTTTTATTATTTATTTTTTTTTGAGAGAGAGAGAGAGCATTCAAGAAGAAGGAAGAAGGAGAGGGAGAGAGAGAATCTTAAGCAGACTCCACGCCCAACGCGGAGCCCAATGTGGGGCTCGATCTCAAAACCCTGAGATCATGACCTGAGCCGAAATCGAGTTGGACGCTCAACTGACTGCCCCATAAGCACAGAAAATTTTAAATGGCTAGACTAACCAAGAACCAAAAAACTAAAATATGAGGGAGAAACTTACCATGGTCATTTATGAGGTTGTGAATGACTCCAAGGCAGAGGCCTTGTCTGTGCTCATTCTGGTAGTTTCCACAATGGTAAGGAGCATTTGCTTTGCCTGTGGTTTGCAATCTGTCTTATCAAACTGCTTGATGTGCAAGTGCATGAGTGAATGAAGCAGACCCACACTTAGGATCCTCTGCCCCACTTACTCAGGACAAGGGACTCAGTTTCATCATTTGTAAGATGGAGCTCACAAAACCTCATAGCTTTGGTTGGAGCATTGCACGAGATTAATTCATGTGAAGTATCTGACACCAGATTTGGCTCAAAGAACAGTATCTGTAAATGTTAGCATAGTGGATTCTGTCAGTTTGTTGCTCCAAATCCCCTTGACCCGCCTCTTTGTTCACCTGTAGTTGAGGTGGACGCTTCCAGGCTGCTGATAGCTGGCTTCCTCTCTCCAGGGTCTCTGTCTCTTCGTCTATGGGATATTCGCAGACCACAGGCATTAGCCCAGCTCAAGCACTGGGCAGCAGGAGATGACAGGAATTTAATGCAAACAAAGAAAGGATACCACGGGAGGTGGAGGATGAGCGCACTGTTCTCCAGCCCTTGAAGGGAAAATTCATAGGCTTGTCCTCCATGGTTTCATCAGAGATGCCCCTGCAGGATTCAGCACTAGGTGCCCAGTCAGTGCACCATTACTTATTTATTTATTTTTACCCTGCTCCCTCACTTGTCCTTCCTGGCTTCAGTTACTAAATAACTCCCTGCATCCAAGTCCTCACACTGAAGTTCGCTTTTGAGGGAAACCCAACTGAAACAGCGGTCATTGTCAACTCCAAGGATCAACCCCAAGGATAAATCCATTTTTGACCCCCCTCCAAAAATTTTTTTTTCACCTTGTTTATTTTTTGGTGCTTGGAGTAAATAAGGAGAGAGTAAACAAAGACAAAATTCATTTGAGGCCACAACTCTTTGAAAAGTGGTAGATCTTTGTCGGAGAGGGGTTGATAAATGCTTGTTACCACTTGAAGAAAATTGAGTTCTCAGACTAAGCACAGGATGCTCAAAGCCATCCCTACATCAGTAGTATGTTCTTGGATACAAGTAGATGCTTCTCTGAGTCATGAAGTTCAGATTTCCCCCAAATGTGGACCAGGATACTGTGACAATGGCCTGGAACTAGGAGTGAGTGGGAGGGAAGAAACTGACAGGGTGTAAGTGTGTAATTAATGAACAAAGCAGAGAAACTACCTAGAACATCAGACAGTTGGGAGGTTGGGGGAGGGGGGTATGTCTCAGTCCCAGGAAACAGGACATGAAGAGTTTCCTAAATGAACACATGGCATGCAGGGTTCAGAGAGCTGTCTCATTCCCCTCCCTAAGCTCTAGCCACACCGATATTCCAGTTTCTCAGATGTTCTTAAGACTCAGGAGACTTGTCAGGAGATTTCCTCAACCTTGATTGTTCTTACACCGTCCAGACCTTTCATTTGTTTAAATCCTTATTTTCAGATCCCAGCTGTATGAGCTAACATTTGCTGCATGAGATACCATCCCAAGGCAGTCACTGTGTAGCTGCTCACAAGGCTGTCCAACAGTTTTAGCTGGGTTCACCCAGGATGGTTGGTCTCTGGTTGTTGACCGTGATGACTCATTTGGGCCCTCAGCTGCAGTGCCTGGGCCTGTTTCTCATGGAGATGTTCTAACAGCATGAGAAAAGAAGCAGCAACATCCCTTGAAACCTAGGTTCAGAACTCACATGGTATCACTTCTGAGATTCTGTTGGTCAAAGCCAGTTCAGATTCTAGGGCTGAGGCAATAATCACTACTTCTTCATGAGCTGTGGGACTCCGTGGCCATTCCCAACCTGTGACACGACTCAAATAGCCTTTCTTTAGGGGTGCCTGGCAACTCTGTGGTCGGGTATGTCAGGTGCTCCCCTTTTATTTTCTCACATCACTCTGTACCACTTTGTAGTCCAGACGTGCTCTTCATTGTACAATTATTTCATTAATGTGTGCCCCAATCTAACTTCCACGTTTATCATTATATCCTTGGCATTTAGTATAGTGCCTGGCACAAAGTAGTTAATAACTCTTCCTTGAGCGAATGAGGGACGGTTTTGGGGACAAGTATAAAATTGAGTTTGGTGGTAGAGAAACTATTCAGGAGGAGGTGACATAAATTTGGCTTGGAAGCTGAAAGAAGACTCTGCGTTCAGTGAGATCGGTTATGAGTAAAGTCATGCAGCCAGAAGCAGCACGTTTTGGCACTGGATTGTAAAACATGCCCATAATCTATTAGAAGCACATATGACACATGCCAAAATAAGAGAAATTCTTTAGGAAAGTTTAGATAAGGCAAAGTACAAAGCAAGAGAACTAAAAAAAAAAAAAAAAAAAAAAATTGCCTTTTAAACGTGAAGCTGGACTTACTACATACTGCATGATCATTTTTTTCTGTCAGAAAAATTGGGCTACATGTATATTAACCAGGGTTTAGTAACTAATAAGAAATTATGAAACCAAGAAGGCTGTTGGAATATGCATCATTTATGTACTCCTTCACTCACAAAACAGCTCCTGAGCCCCTCCTGAGTACAATGCGCTTGGCTGGATGCTTCGCAACATGTAAAGAATATAAGAAAGGTCCATGTATTATAGGGTATAGTAGAGATTGAAGATACATGCACAAATGCCTAATTTATGATCTAGAAAGTGATGTATATTGGAAAGAATGTGTAAAATGACTTGAGAATTTAGAGGATGCTAAATGGGAACTTGTAGTCACCATCATTATATGTCCTTTTTGCCTCTCTAATTTTTTCTCAGTTTGATAACTAACTGCTCTTGCATGTACTCTGCTCTCTGTGAGGAATACCTACCTCCCTTTGGACCCAAGAGGGTACTTTATAAACCATGGAAACCATCTCACAGTCTTAGGCAAAGACAGTACATTTCTTCCTGACCATTCCCATTCTTCAGCCCCAATCCTTTCTGGGTCTACTCTCTGGGGTCACTGTTCATGAGCCCTCGTTTTCTGCCCACTGCCTACATACTAAAACTTAACTTTCAATATCGCATTCCTCTAGGGAGTGCTTCTACTAATTAATCTGTCCAAGTTGTGCCAACCGGGGGTCTTTTAAAGTTGTATGACTTGCAGGTATTATGTTTGGCTGGCAGGTAGAGGTTTTGGTGTCGACAGCTTTTTTTATACGTTTCTCTTCCTCTCTTGTCTCACTAGTCTAGTGAGGATGGGATTCCAGTACCTCAGGGAGTAACAAGACAGTCAACATGTACAGATTTTTACTATATGTCAAGCACAAAACCAAGAACTTTCACATATATTTGATAGGTTCTTAGTTACAACAGAATCCACTCTAGGAAGTTAAAGTCACTGGAGATTTCAGGTGATAAAGATAGCTCATAGGAGCCTTGGGTGGCTCACTGGGTGAGGTGGCTGACTCTTGGGTGAGGCGGCCGACTCTTGACTTCGGCTGAGGTCATGATCTCAAGGTCCTGAGATCAAGCCCTTTTTCAGGCTCTGTGCTCAGCAGGGGAGTCAGCTTGAGATTCTCTTTTCCTTCCGCGTGTGCACATGTGCACGCATGTGTGTTTGTGCACACGCTCTCTGAAATAAATCTTTTTGAAAAAGAAAATAGCTCATAAATTCAGTGAGAAGGCCTAAGATCCAGACCCCCAACTGAGCTTCTAGAAAAGACTCCTAGAAACACGCCTCAAGAACAGATTAGCCATGGGAGCTGCAGCCTTTAGTATGATCAGCTACGGGTTCAGAACCACATGGTATGTAGAGATCTGTGCCCACAAATTGTACGTCCAGCACCTGGCCTCTTTCTCCACATAACTCATGTGGGTGCTTCTAATTTAAAGAATCTAAATGACAGGGAGACAGAAAATGTAGCTTTTAGGTTCTTCTTTGGGAAGATAAGATGGTACCCTGTAGGGAACTATCAAAATGTGGAAAGGAGCTTCCAGAGATTTTGAGAAGTGATAGCTGCAAATGTTCTTTCCATAAATATGAATCACACATTTTGAATATTTCACTTCCATATGATTGATTTCTTGTGAACTGTCAAGCAGGGATTAGTAGTTCCTCTTTTAAGGTTAGAGGAAAAGGCACAGAGAACCAGATAATGTGTACAAAGTAAGAAATAGAATGGCGATTAAAACCAAGAGTGGTCTGACTCTCAAATCCTCTGATTTCCCTGACACCATTTTTGGTTGTGTTAAAGAGCATTTTTCTTCCCTGGCCTCTAGGATTGTCTCAAAAAGGTGTGATCATACTCTTGTTAAACAGATGATTTTGATTCTAAAAGGAGAAGTTGTATTGAAATACTCGTGAATGTATCAGCAGCATTATTTGCATTGGAGAGTCTCTAAAAGGGACCAAGAAAATACTACCTCTCCTCCTCCATACAGAACAGAACCTCTGGGAATGTGCAGAGGAGAGGAGGCATGTGGTGGGAGGTAGGGAGTCCGTCCCTGACACTTGCTGTTTGGGCTTTTATGGCGAAGCTGTGCTAATATCTTTAATCACTTCCAAAGAAATGACAAGCAGAGTTCTGCACCAAAAAGAGCTGAACTTTTATCAAGTGGTAGCGTCTTTAGGAGACAGCATGGGAGAAATAGAAAACAGGCCTAGGGAAGGTGCAGACTCTGCTTTGTTTCACTTTTTTCCCCCCTAGCAAGATATAAGTGAGATCTTTCTGTGAAGACCAAAATGGCTCCATGAGAATTGCCATATTAGACAAGAGGTCTTTTCACTTTTTATGCGATGCGTTTGTATTGAAAACACATGTTGGAGGCCAAAGTAATTTTCTTTACAGACAATGAATCTTACAACTGGTTTGAATGGTTTTTTTAAAAACCCAAACTCAAATGTTTTAGCACTCCCTGTGATGGGTAGGACTGGAAAAACTGAAAAGAAAAAAGCCGTGAGGGAGAGAAGGCAGGCAAGAGAAGCAAAACCAGAATGAAACTGTTTGGAAAGTTGCGAGTTACAAGAAATTAAGAAATACAGAGAACCTTCAGAAGACAGTGACTCCTTACTTGGGAAATTTTGCCCGTGGTTGTCGCTCACAATTTTAGGGAAAATTGTACTTATCATTTTTTTGAATGTTGGACATTTTATAATTCATTTTCTTTTTTTAACTAGAAAAGAAAGCAAGCTCTTAGGAAAAAAAAAAAAAAAACACTTGAGGGTGATCTCGCTTCAGGATGGTCTAATCCTCGGTTCCTGTTTGCTATTGTGTTTTTTTGTCTAGCAATGATCAAGGCAATATCTTTAAACAAAAGTGAAAAGTTGTTGTGACCTTCACTGTCAGACTCAATTTGAACCAGGCCACAGGACTTTGCGTTTTATTTTTTAAATTAGCGGTTCCTGTCTCTTGGTGTTTGTCTACAGACTGCTCCTGCTGCATGAAAAAGACATGTGCTGGGATGCTTTTACTTTCCTTCACATTTCCACACAAACAGCAGTGGCCTACCTTTTAAATATTCTCTGAACCAAAGCAGGACTCACTGATGTTGTGTGAGCTTTATATTAGGCTGTATTAATATGTTAATATGTGAAGCATTTTGTCTCTGAGTCTTAGTGATCTTGGTCAACTTCTCCCCATGTTTTCTTCTCTCTTTGCTAGAAGAGAGCATGTTTCCCTTGTGTGGCTTTTGTTGTGATGTTTTTGCTTCCTTGTTTTGTCTTTCTCTTGAATTGTTGGGTATCACTTTGTTAATAGCTGTTGGAATTCTAATTTCCAAGTTTAAGAGCAAGACCGGGGCGGGGGGTGGGGGGGTGGGGGGCGGCGCCTGGGTGGCTCAGTTGGTGAAGCGTCTGCCTTCGGCTCAGGTCATGATCCCAGGGTCCTGGGATCGAGCCCCACATCAGGCTCCTGCTCAGCGGGGAGCCTGCTTCTCCCTCTCCCTCTGCAGCTCACCCTGCTTGTGCTCGCTCTCTCTCCCTGTCAAATAAATAAATGAAATCTTTAAAAAAAGAAAAAGAGCAAGACTGTGCCTTGAGATATGCTCCTCTAGTCTATCTAAATGTGAAGGAAATTGGGTGTTAGGGAAGTCCAATGACTTGCTCAGGGTCACACATCTGGTTACTGACCTGCAGACTGTCCCTTTGAATCTCTCCTTTGTGCCATATGGCTGATATGTGGAGAGGGATGGTGAGGAGATAGAGGGCTGCTGCTTTCCCTTTGTGGGCACGTCAGAGGTTTAAAATAGTCACATGGGCTTTAGTTCACAAACTCAAATTACTTTTGACTCCCCAACTGTACCCATGTGACAATAATAAGATTTAAATTTAGCGGTGCTCTTTGACCATTTTGCCTGGCAACGCTTATCATTTTGTGAAGCAAGAGCTAAGGGCCATTCCCAAAACTTATTTTAGACAACAGGGCACTTCAGTCCTTCATTGGGATCTGCAGATGGTTGTCAGGGAAGCATTGAGTGTAATTCCTCACCTCAGGCTGAAATTTGGAAATACTTCCTCATGTCTAGCCGTACAACTGCTCTTCTCCGGGGAAAAGAGGGATTTATACTCTTTTTATCTTCCCTTCGGTATTGTTTTGTTTTTCAATAGATGGAGTTTACACAAATAAAGATGGAGTGAGGAACAAAGGGAGGAGTAGATGACTGTGACTGGTGAGTTCGGTTGGGAACAGCTGGGTCAGAATGAGGTCTGCTTCTCATGTGCCCCGTAATTTACTGGAAGTTGTGGGTCGTTATGGAGCTAAGAATCCCATCATCACGATACAGTCCATCTGAAAACCCTGTATTAAAAGCAAACCAAGCTGTGTTTACCTCCCACTTGCTGAAACTCCCTGGACATCCTTTGTGATAGCTTTGTGTTTTTGTATATCGAAAAGTTTAATGTAGGGATTATTCCTCCCAAATCCAAATGCTAGATTAACCCATATGTCATCTATTTGCAAGACCCCATGATCCTGGTTTTCTTTTACAGTGAATGAGACAGTGTATGGTAGTATTTCATGAGGCCATAATAATGTTACACAGCATTCTAAAATACAGTGTGATGATGCAGTGCAATTCACAAAAACATTCATTTCCTTTCAAAATGGCAAATGGGGTTTCAGTGCTAAAGAACCCAACTCTGGCCATTGTTATTAATGGAAATGCCTTGTTGTCCCTGGAGTAACTAAGACTCCATCAAGATCAGCAGCCACTCTGCCCAGAATGGTGCACCTTTTGATACTCAGGCCTTCCCAGGAGTTTTTTGACATGGTCGGAACCTCTTTCTATTTTGTTTATCATTCTTGGTCTTGTAACACCACTGTTTACTGGATTTGTACCCACTGAGCTTTTCCTATGCGGGATGCCCAAACTCTGATGTACATGGGGGTGGGGGACAGGCATTGTAGGACAAGTTCCTTTGCTCGGTTTAATCAGGGATATATTTTCAATTTCTTGAAGGTGTCAAAAGTTAGTATCAGGTCTCTACCACAGGACTGGGGATCCTGTTGTTTACAACCCATGGAAAGAGAATCTTTATGGACTCTCCATCTTATTAGAAAGTGCAGAACAAAACTCCTGGTGCAGCATGTTAAAACGTACACGGTATCAGGCAATTCTGTTTAGGGTTCCTTTGTTAGCATCTCTTACTTAGAAATATTTGGCCCAAGTTTCATGGGACTTCACCCGTGAACCCACGAAAAGGGAAATTTTTCTGGCACCCATACTCCTTTTAAAAAATTTTGTCAGTGGTTTAGAATACAGAAATCTAAGAGCAATGGGAAAACTTTAGAAAAAAGTGGAACCAGTGGGGTTATTTTATCCCATGTCCCTTCTACCAGAGGACTCAGCATGTTCACAATCACTTTTTCAACTGGTAAATATATTTAGGGAGAAGTGCATTTAGATACCATCTTTACTCATTTATTCTTCAAACTGTAATACAGCACATTTTGGGTTTCAGTATATTGCATTTTAAAACTAATGATGCATTCATTCTAGAGCAAATCTTATTTCTAAGCCCTAATTTAATAGAATTAAACTCTAAGCTGAATTGGTTTTATGAGATAAAACTCTGAAGTTGATAACTGCATTTAGGCATAGTTCAGGTATTGAGTTTCTAATTTGCTTCCTGAGCATGGAAATCCCTCAGATAATCAATATTGACTACCTTTAATTGGTAGGAAAGGCTCTTGCTGAGTTTTCTATCTTCTACTGAAGGAATTGCCTCTACACGTTGGTTGTCTATGCTGCTCTAATTGGTCACAAGCAAAGAGCCCTGGGCTTGAGTTCATATGAAGTTGGATATTTGTCCCTGACCAGTTGACCACAGCTCCATTCAGTTCTGTTCAAACAACAATGGGACATGGAAATCTTCCTTCTATATGCCTTATTAAAGTTTCTGGGTTTATTTTAGTTTCCATTTAAGACTGTAAATTTAGTCTTCATTGCAGACATGACTATTTTTGTTTGGTGGGGCAAGAAGGGCTGGTCAAGATAAGATCAGGAGCTTTCCAAAGGTTGGGGACATTTCTGATTATGGTATGACACTTTGTAAATCAGTTCCAATACCTTCTGAAACTGAAAATCCTGCTAATTGTTCCATGAAGTATTCACAGATGCTAAAGCATTTGGAAATGGATTTCTCCAAATCCCTTAAAAATCAGATGCTGGCTTAATTTGATAAAGGAAACATACTTTAAATGTGATTTTAAAATGCAGGCAAACATGTATTTTTCTTTTGGAGCAGAGGCCACCTATCCATCTCATCCTTGATCGAAATCCTCTAAGAAAGAACTTTATTTTATTTATTTTTTTGTTCTTGCCAATCTGGGAGGAATTTATTTAAAGGAATTAAATGCGAATACTATAAAACTGCTACTGCGCCCAATCTCATTTTTCAGAAATAAGGCAATTTAAAATTTGTACTCTTTCTTTTTGCTTACTATCAAGGTAATGCATATTTAGTGTAAAATATCTTTTTAAAACTGTGGGATAGCACACAAAATAAAATAAAAATAAAACGTAATCCCGCCACCTATGCATAATCATTGCTAACATTGAAGAGTATATATCCTCTTTTTTTCTTCATGCATATATGCTTTTGTACGGTTTATGAAATTAGGCTCAAAATGTGCATACTTCTTTGTAAACTGATTTTTAAATTTAAAGTTATATTGGGAACATTTCCTCTTGCTACTGAATACACTTTTACAACATGATTTTTTACTGGTTCCATACTATGGATGCACCATAATGTATTTAACTGATTCCCTGTTACTGGGCATTTATTTTCTTCCACATCTCTTAGTATTATAAATAATGTCATGATAGATAACCTTGAACATAAATCTTGTAAAGCAGTTTTTAACACCATACTATTTTATATGTATGGAAAATCTTGCCCCAAGTACCCCCACTTTGCAATAGTTTTGCTATGTGTTATGTGTTCTCTGACTGATTTTTTTCCTGTCTTCATCCTTTCAGAAATTCTCCATCACGGTGATGAAATGTTTTTACGTTTAGGTTATTTGTGAAGTTTAATTGAGCTCTTTAAGTTCTGTGCTCTAGTAAATACTTTCCGAGCTTGTTGTATTTTCCAGAGATGACTAAATCTGTGTATTTTATTCCCATCTATAAATTTGCATTAATTTCAAAGTATGTGTGGGAAAGGTGAATGGATTGTCAAATCAAAAGAGCTTTGGCATTTGAAGTGGATAACAGTGCTCTTCCCTCTGCTGTGGAAAAATCCCTGTGTTATGGGTGACCTTGCCAGGGGTCTTGTGGCCACGCCCTGGATATTTGCAGGCCACGGAATTCCTTGGCTTGCTCTCTGATAGTTCAGAAAGGCCACTGAATATGAAATCCAGACTGAAATGCTGGGAAAGCAAATCATGGATCTGGCAAGTTTCAGTGCAAGTAAATTACATTTTGTCAGCTTCATTGCCCTGAATTTCATGCACAAATGTGGGACATTGAGCGACTGGCATTTGGCAAAAAAAAAAAAAAAAAAAGCTAAAGTCTTATTAATGCAAACAATCTCTGATTCAAATGGCTGCAGGCAAGAAGTCATTACTATTTCATGGGACAGTGCTGTTTTTCCTTCTGTTTATATTAATTTATCAGAAAAATTTAACGAAACTTTTGTTTTCCAATTTGCTCGACCCCAGACTGAAGCACCAGTGGCTTCTTTGGAAGGGTATTGGCTTTTGGAGGCTTGTAGAAACCAGGAGATTTGGGGTCCTCATTCATCGCAGAGTGCCCATGTTTGTGATTTATGTAACAACATGCACATGCTTTTGAGTCCGCATCCAGACTTGCCTCCTTGCACTGCAGATCCTTGTGCTTTCGTCTCTGTGGTTAACTTCTCAGAAGTGCTCTGGTTGAAAAACCCAGGTACTGGATCAACATGGTAGGTGTTTTATGTCCTGTACAAAGAACCAGAGCTCTTAGGTTGCCTTCTAGAAATATAAGAATTGGTTCTCCTTTTTTTTGGTGGAGGAGGAAGGAGGGATAAATTCCTTTATCTCATCAACTCCAGCAAACTTGGTATTTTGTGCTTTCCTTTCTGTTAGATCGGAGAAAATAGCCAACTTCAGAGAAGCCAAAGGCAATTCCTAGCTCAGTTCTGTACATTCATTCCTATTTTTATCAATCTAAAATAAGAACAAATGTGTGCTTTTTTAAATACTAACTTTCCATACCAGAGAGAATGTGACACTCAAAATTCCAGCAAGTTTATGGATAGGTTTGACCTATTGCTACCTGTTTTTGTGGTTTGTCACTGGTGAGACAGGAAAACATCTGTTTTATTTCTTCAAATATCTGATTTGCCTCTACTCAAAAATGTATATGCAAAACATATACACAAGCAAAAAATATAGTGTTGTGTATGTGTGTTTGTATGTGCTTTCTTTGTGTTCAGCTGAAAGGTCCTGCAAGAGTGTCATCTTCAGAATCAAAAACAATGGCTCTTTTATTGGGGTCTTGACTGAGGTGCAGAATGGAGACAAATGACCAACTCTAACACATGTGACAATAGGAGACCCTCAGAGATATGGGGAAACTTTGTCAATCTTATCCACAAACTTCACAATCTGCAAAGATCTAGTCCCAGCCAACCTGATCACACGGATATGCAACTTTGACCTTGACTTTTGAGTGTCCTGCCAAGTTTTCAGGCATGGGCAAGAAGGCCTGGTCTTTCTAGGAGAAAATCTGATGGAGGAGTCAGGGCTGAAAAACTGGTGCTTTGTATTAAAGCCGTGATGATGACCAATTTCATAAGGTAGAAGCAAAGAGGGCATAATATCAGTTCACAATCCTATTAGACTCAGAACTCTTCTTTCGATAACAAATATTTTATAGCATCCTCTTTACCAGCCTACAAGAAATACATAGACATTATAACCTACTATTCCCATAATTTTAAAAAGTCAATAAAATGCCCCGATAGTAATATAAAACAAAATTGAAAGGAAAACAATTTATAATAACATATGCATTTGCATATGAAAATACTCAGGACAGCCATACTAGAAAATACAATGTAGAAGTTAATAGCTACACCTGTATGTAGACTCACCATGGGTCAGTGACAAATGGGTCCATGATAAATGTGTTGTATTGGCAACTTGGTTTCATTAAGGGGCTTTGTCATGACTTTGACATGGGGAGGAATCTTTGTAGAGTTTGGAACAAAACAGCATACAGTTGTCCCTTGATTTATCTGGCAATTATATTCCTGGAGAATTGATTTAAATTCACAGTGAAAGGTAAATAGTTTGTTTATGTGTGAAAGTATTTAGGTTCTAGGCTCAGGTAATGATTAACAAATCTTTACCTTTGTAGATGTCCAGTAGGGTATTGGAAAGTCTTGCAGGAGGTAGGTGGGACAGTTCTTCATCGTGAGAGATTGTTTTAGGTCATGTTCAGTGTTTAACATTCCTGGATCTGCCCGCTACATGTGACTAGTGCCCTCCCCATGCTATTGCTGTGACAATCAAAACTGCCCCACTGTGGAGCCACCGTGAAAGCTGGTGTGGTGAGGAGGATCCGGGAGACACAAATGTGTGGATGTTCATGCCTCAATAGTAACAAAGTCTCTATGAATTCAAGCACAGAATATACCCATGTAGGCTGAATACTGATACATTTTGACACACAATGATAAAGGTTCATCATTGTGGAGTTCTTTAGTTTTTAAGCTTCTTAGTCCCCTGTGGAGATACTTTTTGAAGGCATTAAAAATATGCTACATTTGAAAACTTAACATATGCCTAGCACTGCATTAAGCTGTATTTATACATTATCTTATTGAACCCCCCACCTCTAACCTTTGAAGATGTTAGAGAAAACAGAGGCTCTAAGAGGTGGAACCCCAACAAAACGTACCCAGCTGAGACATGTCAGAGTAAGATTGGAGCTCAAATTTGTCGAAAGAAGTAATTGCACAGCTGCCTCAGTGGAGATAACCCTAGGAGAGTACAGTAGTCGGATTTTCTCCTCCTTCTATAAACTGCCCTGACACCTGCCTTAAGAGTGTCCAAAATGTGGCCAGACCTCTGTAGAACATTTGGGCTCTGATTACTTTACATGCTGTGCCCGGTTGAAGGCTTTGTTAGGCACCATGTTCTAGTGGCTAATTTTCTCCTCTTTGCATTGAGTTCTATATTTTAATCTATGTTTGAGCTCTTGTAGAAAAAAGATAGTTTGTAACCATGTTTTGACAGCAAGAAGACAGACTGTAACTCGGAAGTAGAGATGTTGTGGTCTTTTGTAATTGTGCTTAATCACAGTATATTTCAACAAAAGGAGGGTTTAGAAGGAGAATAAAAAGTAAGAGGATAAAATCATAGAGGGGCATAGGGCCCTGCATATTTTGCCCCCAGAGGTCACCCTGGTTGGTGGGTCCCAGATTTTGATAGAGTGATTGGCCATGTCTCCATGGTAGATGCCTGTGGTAATGTGCCACCCAAATCCTCTGGGCTCCCTTTTACTAGTTGGGTGCCTACACCTCTACCTCCACCCCTAGCCTCTGGTGGGGAGCTGCTGAATACATCTGCAACCTTCTCCTGAAGCTTGGCCTTGGCTGCATAGAACTGCTTTGCCAGAAAGTTCTGGGAGTTCTCTCTCTCAACCTGAAAGTAAGACTTCACCTGAAACCACATTCTTGTTCCTTCCTTCCCTGGCCCCATCCTGTCATCCTCACTTTCCTACTCCCGAAAGCTCTCATTGAATAACTCATGTGAAGGATAACTCATGTGCCTACCTGAAGACTGTTTCTATGGAACCAGATCTGAGACAGACCCAGTTTTCAGAAGGTAACCATGTTGATTGCCAACCAAATTCCTGCAAGACTCATTTAAAAAAAATCATGCCCATCTTATTGAATGTTTTCTCTGTCTGCTGCACTCCACAGAACACTTTATATATATTATCTCTTTTATCCACTCCAACAATTTTTTATAGTTGAGGAAACTGGGCTTAGAAATGTTAACTTGCCCGGCAGCATGCAGGTTAGTAATTGATGGAGATGGGCTCTGACTTCAGAACCTCTGGTCTTAGCCATGTTATTCTGCCTCCCTGGTTACTGATCACTGAAACGGTGAGCCCTCAGCAAAGTCAGCCAGGATTTCCAAGATTCAGCATTGTGCACTGAAAATTAGTCTTGCCAGATGAATCTTATTTCTTTTCTACAATGAATGCAGTGTCACTGGATTAAGGGAACATCCTGGATTTTAGCAAGCCTCTTGTTAAAGTCTCTTACAAAATGGAGAAATGTGGACTGATGGGACTGATAGTTGAATAACCACACTCAGGAAGTTTTCTTAACCAGAGAGAATTACCCTTCTTTTACAACCACTCCCAACCTGGAGGTCTTGTTATTTTTTTTTAATTTTATTTTATTTTAGATTTATTTATTTGACAGAGCGAGAGAGCACAAGAGGAGGAGCAGTAGAAGGAGAGGGAGAAGCAGGCTCTGCGCCGAGCAGGGAGCCTGATGCGGGACTCGACGACCTGAGCCGAAGGCAGATGCTTTACCATCTGAGCCACCCAGGTGCCCCTAAATTTTAAATTAGTAACTTAGATGATGATGCAGAACCTATACTTTACCAGTATGCACACTGACAGAAAACTAAATAGACTGGCTATCAAAGCCAGTGTTCTGTGGAATGTGTTCTGGGAAGCACTGTTCTAAAGGATTTGCCAGTTCTTGTTCTTATTTGTTATAGATCAGGTATCAGGCATCACTGCTGTAGTCTCATAATAGCTTTTTGCTGGGGCTCAGGCTTGAGCATAGACCAGGTATAAAAAATAAGACTGGAAATGTGAAGCTACTGAGTGACCCTGACAGAGTCCATGTTCTGCCGGCCATCTTTGGTCCTGCATTACATGTGATACTCCACTGCTGAGATTAGGACCTCTTCCAGGGGACACCTGGGTGGCTCAGTCGGTTAAGCATCTGCCTTCAGCTCAGGTCATGATCCCAGGGTGCTGGGATCGAGCCGTGCATTGGGCTCCCTGCTCAGCAGGGAGTCTGCTTCCCTCTGCTCCTCCCCCCCAATAATGCTCTCTCTCTAAAAAAACAAAGGACCTGTTCCAGCTGGTATGTAGGGAAATAATCCCGCATCCAGACTGGATTGGGCGTAGACTGCATAAAACAAAATTTACTGTTCCTATGGGCCTCACTAATGCTACTAATGGAAAACATTATTTATTAAATACTATATGCTAGATGCAGAACTAGTTCTTCCATATGTATTATCTAATTTAATCTTCACTACAGCCCTGCAAGGTAGCTTTTATTAATCTCATGAGACAGATGAGTAAACTGAGGACTCAGGAGGCTAACTGACTTGCTGAAGGTCACTCAGTTACCAGAGGATGGATCCAGGATTTCACTCTATCTGACTGTAGTCACACTCTGGACAGACTCAGCTCACCACACTGGATGACTTCATCAGGGTCAAGGTGAGTCTGCAGCTGCAGTCCGAGGGAATCTTTTCCCAGCCTGGTTCTGACAAGAATACTTTTCACCATGATCAACCAAATCCCCCTTCGGCACTGGTATTATAGTGTGATGGTAACATCCCTAGATTGGGACTAGTACCATCCTCAAGGGCTTTTAAAACCCTAGAATCTTTGAAAATCCAAGAGATGGGTGTGGCCCACAATGGAAAAATGGAGAGAGAGAGAGAGAGAGGAAAAAAAA
Source organism: Mirounga angustirostris (assembly GCF_029215605.1). Classification (NCBI taxonomy): domain Eukaryota; kingdom Metazoa; phylum Chordata; class Mammalia; order Carnivora; family Phocidae; genus Mirounga; species Mirounga angustirostris. Next base: position 15,899,065 of record NW_026991724.1, on the reverse strand, counting down.
CTGTTTAAAAATAGTTCAAAATAAAAAAACACCTGGCTGGAAAATTTCTACCAAGAAGTCCATTTACTATTTGTTGGGATCCAAAAACTCGTGGTGGCTTCTCCTTCATGGCTGAATTTGTCTTTTATTTTTGTTAGAAGTGTGTCTTTTGCAGCATCCTATCCTGGAAGGTTAGTTTTCTGTCCATGTCGGAAAGGTCACCTCTGTGGATGAGCAGCCCCAGCTTCTGTAGGAATGTCACATTTTCTCATGCGCAAGTAGGTAGCAAGAGGGCGCCCAGACATTTGGCTTGCTGCTGAGGAATCTGTGCTTATTCATGCATATTTACAAGGTAATTAGTTGTCCATTCATTCATTAGCGTGTTTATAGGGCCACTCGCAAAGCCTCTCAATGCCACTTGGAGAAGAGAGACAGCCAAGGCAGGCCTCCAGGGAACACTTGGGTTAAACAGAGTCACAGCTGGATTTAGTGGAACCCACCAGCCCCAAAACGAAAACTAGTTTAGTAATCAAATGTAGCTTGTCAGTCACCCTGGAATGAGGTATTGAATTGGCTCATTCACATTTCCCTTCCAAAAGTCAGGCAGACACTCAGGAAGTTTCTGTTTTTAAAGACTTTCACATCCAGGCAGACATTTATATATTATATATATGTATATATTTTAAAGTAACTCTTATTCAAATTGAGATAAAATTTGCTTATACTTGAATTTACTTTTTAGTAGACGGGTTCAGGAATGTTGACAAGCACGTACAGCCCTGTACCTAACCACAATCAAAGTACAGAACCATTTCCATGTGTCTGAAAAGTAAAGAAATATGTTGCATTTTGTATTTTTTCAAAATCATTTGAATAGATGGGAAGTGGACATGCCTTACTGCATGGAGCAGGAAAAGATGCTATTTTCTTCTTTTTATTTTTAAAGATTTTATTTATCTGAGAGAGAAAGAGAGCACGAGCAGGGGGAGGGGCAGAGGGAGAAGCCGACTCCCTGCTGAGCAGGGAGCCCGATGCAGGACTGGATCCCAGGACCTGGGATCATGACCTGAGCTGAAGGCAGACACTTCACTGATTGAGCCCCCCATATGTCCCTAAAAGATGCTATTTTCAGAAAGCAGGGTCTGTTATGGGAAGGTTTGGATCCCTGACAGCACAGGAGGTTGCAGGAGCCATTTTGGGGAAATGTCAGTGAAGCCAGCATGTCTCCATGGAGTGATCCATCCATCAGCAAAAGGGAGTAAATAGTTTTGCTGACTCAGAATTGATTTAGGACTAGTTATCTGGTTTTCCAAAGCTCACTCTTTCTTTCTTTCTCTCTTTCTTTCTCTTTCCCCTTCCTTCCCTCCCTCCCTCTTTCTTCCCTTCCCTTCCCTTTCCTCCTTCCCTTCCCTCCTTCCTTCCTTGTCTAAAAATGAGGATAGTGTTTTCTGCCATTGTGGTTCGGTGTGAATTAATAACATTCCTGGGACCCCCTGAATAGCTGGGCATGGGCCTCTGTATATCTAAAGTAAGCTCCTTAGGGACTTGAGGCTGGATCCTCCATGGAGGAAGATGCTTCTTGCACAGAAATCCTTTGCATTACTGATGAGCCCCTCCTGGATAGCAAAGGGAGGCACTCTGTAGACCCTGTGTTTTTGAAAACCTCTCCCCACGTTAGAGCTGAGAGAAAACGCATCTAGCTCTTCAGATTATCTTCTCACTTTCAAATCCCCGCTCAATCTTTGTTTTTCCCATGTCCATGAATGTACTTCCTGTGGGCACATGCTTGTTTCAGTATTGAGTTCTTTTAGTCATTTCACAATGGCTTCAAACTCACCTCCTTCAGGAAATTTCCATCCATACTCACCTTGTGAAGAGCGGAGTGTGTCAGTGCATGGCTGCTTATAAGAAAGAGTTCGTCCTGCCTCCACTTCTTCAGTTTCTGTTGTGTGTTCCAACGGCCCTTTACTTACTGCCCCATTGCCTAGCAGAGGTAGCGTGGTGTGGGGTCAAGTGCTCCATTCTTAGAATTGGGCTGCTATCTTTCTGTATCTGTCCATCCATCCATCTTTTTTTTTTTTAAGATTTTATTTATTTATTTATTTATTCGAGAGAGAGAGAATGAGAGAGAGCATGAGAGGGAGGAGGGTCAGAGGGAGAAGCAGACTCCCTGCCGAGCAGGGAGCCTGATGTGGGACTCGATCCCGGGACTCCAGGATCATGACCTGAGCCGAAGGCAGTCGCTTAACCAACTGAGCCACCCAGGCGCCCTGTCCATCCATCCATCTATCCATCCATCATCTCATTAATTTGTACCATTCTGTTTATCATCTCTATTATCTATCATCTGTCAACCATTTCTGTATCATCTCTAGCACTTTTCTGCCATCTGTCTATTCTTCTGTCAGTCATCTAGCTAGCTCTCTATTTATCCATCCACGCCTTGGGCATATTATTTATCCTCTCAATGTCTCAGTTTCCTTATCTGTAAAATGAGATTAACAATAATGCCTCATACGGCTCTTATGAGGATTAAATGATATAATACATATGGCATTTAGAATAATTCCTTTCATATAGGAAGGCCCTATAGTATTAGCCTTCAGTGCCTTAATTATTTTCATGACTTCCTTTTCTCTTTCCTTCTCCAGTATTACATTCACAAGAGCAGGGCCATGCTTTCTCATTTGGGGCTTTGCTCAAACCCTACCTTCAATCAAGTCCAAGTGTCAGTGGCCAAACAGCTGTTCTTTTCACCCCCTTTTCTCACACTTTATCAGGAGGACTGATGCAAATAAGTTTCAGCACATTTTATAGCTCCCTTTTCTATTTGTGGTTTGCTTATCCCGCCCCCCCCCCGCCCCCCGCCACCTTTCTTTACTCCTAGAGTTCTGTGTGGTGGCCAGTTCAGAGTCTGCCTTCTGGAACATGTGTTCAGAAGTAGGATTCTGAGTGTGTAGGTCATTGAAAGGGTTTGTGGGTGGTGGAGCAAAAGGAGGACAATCCTGCCCACCTCCTAATTTCATATGGCCCATCAGCTAAGGATGGTTTATACATTTTTAAATGGTTGGAAGAAAATAAAAAAGAAGAATTCATAGCATGAATATTATGTAAAATTAAAATTTCAGTGTCCATAAAGTTTTATTGGAACGCAGCTATGCCCGTTTGTTTACACATTGCCTATGGCTGTTGTCACACATTATAATGGCAGAGTTGAATAGTTGGGACAGAGACAGAGTGGCTGGAAAAGCCTAAAATATTTACTGGCTGGCTCTTTACAGAAAACGTTTGCTGACTGCTGACTTGGAGTCTTGTGCTAAGTATGTAAACTCCACGATTTTAAAAACGGACTATATCCTGATATGAAAAGTAGGAGACTGAAAGCAGATTATTTAAGGAGAGTTGTCTTTGTGGAGCTGTGGTCTCCCATTTTTGGTATTTCCTATTCTTGTTTGTTGCATTGGACCTATTGGATGGTGTGCCTGTTAAGTCAGTTTGCATAAAACTTTTCCGACGAGCCTGTTTCCCGATGCTCGGCCCGGCGGTGAAGCAGACCATGTCATCTTGGAGTCCCGGACTTCTCAGGACCCGATCGCTCCCCTCAGTGGTGAAGGCTTTGTTTCTTTGTGAACTGTGCTAGCTCTTCTTGAATTTCTTTTATTGATGTTCAACACCGGGCCTTTTGTGCCAAATATCTTCACACGTTTTAATACAGTGCAACGCCGGGCTTTTCAGCTGTACACACGGAAGGAACATATGCATTGTCTTTCTATTGGGGTGATTGACTTGTTCTTTCAATAAAACCACAGCCTTTGTTCTCGGTTCCCTACTCACTGCCATATTCAAATTGTTTGTTCTTGTCTAAAATCACTTGTTTGTGCCAGTTACTCTGCAGTCTTGCAAACAATTAAGTGCAATGTTTACAATGTAAATTGACACCTATTCTGGAAAAATTCTGCAAAAACAAAGAAAGAAATCCAAATAACAAAATGGGGAAAAAAGAAATCAGGCAGCCCTTTATTTTGTACATAATGTGTTCCTGAAAACTTGTCCCAGAGTGGAACAGTTGACTCCTGCGCCGTAAAGTGGGGATTCTGTTGGCAGAGAATTTAAAAAAAAGTCACAGAAGGCCTAATTCTGATCTGGGCAGACTGTGCCTGCCTTGGCTCATCAGAGCTGGGGTGTGAGCGGTGGCAGTGGGTGAGGGAGGTGACAACACATGCTGGATTTTAGGGAAATTGAGTCAGGCATCTGCCCAGACTGTGGTTGATTGTTAGGGAGGCCCCTCACCTGGAGCCTCTACATATGGATGCGTTCGGTCCCTGAAGTACAGATATGGGGAAAGGTGGAGTTTTTTTCGTTAATTCTCCCACTATATATAGTGGGAGAATTAATAAATATATATTATATATATATTAAGATTTATTTATTTGAGAGAGAGAAAAAGTATATGAGCATGTGAGCAGGGTGGGGGGAAGGACAGAGGGAGAGAAGAGAGAGAATCTCTAGCAGACTCCCCACTGAGTGCAGAGCCTGACATGGGGCTCCATCCCACCACCCTGAGATCCTGACCTGAGCCAAAATCAAGCATTGGATGCTTAACCGACTGAGCCACCCAGGTGCCCCAGCTCTCCTACCATACTACTAGTAGCCTGGATTCTTGTCTAGCCCCCTTCTGTACACACACACACACACACACACACACACACACACACACACACGTAACTGTCACCAGACTGCTTCCAAAGGGAGAACCATGGTGAAGTAGGCGGGGTCAGATGTTAAGACAGGATGGGACACTAGCTGGAGACTGCACCCTAGCAAAGAAAGCTGACTCCAGGTGTCTAGCTCCTGGCCATGCGTTGTCTACCTGCTGAGCCAGCCAATTGCAGCAGCAGCTCTTGGAGCCTAAGGTTGGAGGGATGCTTCCTCCCTGTCAAGGTCCCATGCAGGCTGTGGTAGCTTTCCAAGGACCTGCCCTCTCAGCCACCTTTTCCCTTGGTGGCAGCAAGCATCAGGCAGTGCCATTATGGGGTGGCTTGCAATCATTGTTCTTCATATAAATTACAAAAGTTCATAGAACTGGATTGCAAAGCTCTACTCTATATACTGATGTGCAGAGAAGATGTAATTTTCTAATGTTTTGTAACAGATCTACTCTTCCCTGGTTAGCCCCTTAAACTGCTTGGTATCAAGAAAAAATAAAATTTGGTTTGATTTGACAAGTTTAACGGCTTCTTGGCTAAAGGTCTCTTTTGGGTAAATATTAGCCTTTTGTAGTTCTTCCTGTGCTTCTGTTGTTCTCCAAGAGAGCCCTTGGGTGAGTGGTAGAGGAATCCCAAGTCATGGTAGGCCTGTGGCTCATGCATGCAGGTCCCTGTACTATCCACTGGATCCTCTTGTGGCCACGGCCATGTCCTCAGTCTGTGTGGTTGTGAGATGCTGGCACTGGTGTTGAAGCTCTGAAATCTTGGTGCCTTCTCTGTCAGCTTGGTGGTGCCAGGAATCTTCCCAGCCAGCTCAGCCCCTCCTTAGCCCTGACTTTAAGTGTCTCTCATCATTCCTGATATGTGACATCTCGTCTGTAGTCCGTGGCTCTCAGGATTCCTCTGTCCCTGCTGTAAGCATCCGCTCCCTTATAAGCCTATCACGGATCTTCACTTCATTACATACTTAGCACAAGACTCCCAGTCAGCAGTCAGCAAACATTTCTCTTATAAGCCTATCACAGATCTTCATTTCACGGATCCTTCCACGTGGCACCCAGCAACTAATCGATGCCTGCGGTGTAAGGGGATGCTGGCAAGCTAAACGCAGGCTTTCCGTCTGCCAATCTTGCCATGCCCCCAGTTTGACTCTGCTAGGGACACCCCAGGTTGGTAGGTGGTAGGGGGAGTCAACTTCTGATGTAGCTGTTGCTGACTCTGAGCACCTGGTGCGAGGGACCCTTTTCTCGGTTTGTTTTTTCCCTTTAATGTATTTCACATGCCTTTCCCCCTCCAGGATTCTAGCTGAGAGAATGGAGGACCTGCAGTTTTTAACCACCTGCTTTCATGTTGCTTGTCCTGGTATCCTATCAGTTCCCCTGGGGTAGAAGGGATAAGCATTCTCTTTCTTCCTCCCCTTTGATGGGAATATTTTTCTTCATCCAGCCTCCCACTTCCCAAACTGTTATTCCCTTCCCCCATCCCATCCCCACCCCCTAAAACTGGAAGAGTAAAATGGCTGCCAGGGGACATGATTTATGGGGAGAAAGAATGGAAATCACATTGGTTTACTCTTTTCAAAATATTGTTAGTTTTAAACCTCAATTTGTGATATGAAAGGCAGGTTAGAGGTACATTATATACTGGGATCCAGCTCAGGGTATACGGGAATTGGCCTGGATTGGGTGAAAACCACACCGTCCTGTACCCTGTGTAGGCTCATTAGATGCCGAGGACACAAAATTCTTCTGTCCTTGAATGAAATGTAGGGCCCAACACAGTCTGGAACACAGGGAACATTAGATCCTTTCTTGTCAGATGATGTTATTAGAAGGTTCCTATATCAAGGGAAATTGTTATTGTTAAGAAAAAGCCAGCCAACTCCTGGATATCAGGCCAGGGAAAATTATATGTCCAAGTGAAATTAGGTGGGAATGAACACCCAGGTGAAAGAGAGTCACATTATTTTCAGCTGAGGAGTATCAGTGGTCTATTTGAGGGACAGCCCCACTGCCTTTCTTTCATCTGGTGGTGGGGGAAGAGTGTCTCTTAGCAGCGAGAGGACATGAGTGGACTCTTGTTTCCTTCTCTGTTTTCCCCTCTTCACTGGTTCCCGTCTCCCTGTCTTCCTGCCATTTCTATCCCGTACAGCCTTACTAGGAGCCTTACTGTAGTGTTCGTGGTATGCAGTCCTTCCTTCATTCAGCATGCACTGAGTGCCTGCCGTGTGCCCAATACTGGGCGAGGTGGTGGAGAGACAACGATTAAGTCCCTTTTCCACTCAGATGCTTGGACAAGAGAACTATTTGTGTGAAATGGGATTTGAGGAAGTTGTTGACCGTGGGAGAAAGATGTCTTAGAGAATGGAGAGGAGATGGGAAATGGGGAAGAGAAGGGACAGGGAAAATGTGAGCAAGATTAGCAGGAACTGCCTGGTAACACCAAGTGTCTCCCTCAGAGGTTAGTTTGGACCACAGTTTAGAGTGATGGTTAGGGTTAGGGTGATGGAGATGGCTGCATTTATGAACCTACTTAGCATATTACAGAGTGGGTGGGGCTTCTCCTTGGGACTAGCCCGCTGTGAGAGGGGGTAAGATTCTTGGGTGCCAATGGGCCATTTCCATGCTACGGGTGCATGGTTCCTCTTTTCCTTGACTCAGAGAAGTGAGGAGAGCTTTAATCCTGTAACTTTATTGTGATGGACTCAAGAGAGCGTCACAAGGATGGACATTAAAAATGCCCTTGAACGTTTCATTCCATTTAACTATATATATGTATTCTGTTTGGCTGAAATTTTAGCAAGGTTATTTGGTGTTTTCATTCATAGTGATTTCTTAGGTTCAGGCAAGGATTACCTTTTAACCTGTCAGTTTCTCATATACTCCTGTGCCTCGTGAAAGGTTCTGAAAATGTACTAGAAATACTCTAGAGCATATTTTCAATTCATTGTCCATGCAGACCTAAATTTTTCTCTGCTTTCATAAAGCAAAGCCAATACACCCTACACCAGCCAGCTCAGCCCAGGAAGCTACTGGCATCTACCAACATTAGTGGCAGTTGTCTGTGAGTAGTGACGTCTCCCATGTCTTTTCCCGACAGAATTTTGTTCTGGTACCTTTCTCACCTGTTTCTGAGGTCCTGATCCTTCCTTGGTCTTCTAGCTTTGTGATTTGAGCTTTAGGTTTTCCCTATGAACTTGAACCTGAACTGCTCTTTCAAGTCAGTGGAACATTGTAAGAAGCTTCTTATTAAACCTCTGGCTTCAGAGAACTCCAGTCCATTCCTGACCTGCCAGTGCACACCATACACATGAACACACACGCACACACACGCACGCATGTGCACACATACACACACATGCACACATGGGCACACACCACACACACACACATTTGTACACACATAGTAATAAAAGTTGACCTGCAGGACTTTACTAAAACACACACTCTGTTCTTGTCTCCCTTCTGTACAGCTGGATGTTTGGAAACATCTTCGATGAGACTAGAAAAGACCACTTGTAGGGGACACCTGACATTCAAATAGGAAACTCCCCACTTCAGTAGCACTTCACACTTGCTAAAACTCTTTCAGACTCATTATGTCTCCTAGTTATCTAGAAGCTATATTAGGATCCACTGGAGTTGTTTGAGCTGTGGACCTTCAATAAGTCTTATGTATCTGATTTTTACATGCTGAAAAATTAAATTGGCAACATGCATTTTTTTATTTTGAGCTGGCAAGGGTGGGGAACATTTTCTCTATTTGCCCATGTACCTAATTTTATTAGAGTCCATTAAAAAATCTTTTATTTGCTTTTTTCCCCCGAGAGAACAGAGAAAACTGGACAACAGAGCTGTGGCATATATTGGCTACAGCTCTGGACAGATCAACCCCAAAACAGGAAAAGCTTGGTATAAGTCCTAAAGGAAGAAAGGCTTTCTGGGCCAATTTGGAGTAGTGCAGATACATCAGTACTTTACCAAATTCAGTCAAAATCTGACAACACTCAAACATTTTTAGTGGAACAAACACCCACTGTCAGGTGGTCAAGTTGAAATGAAGACCTGGAAATGCTAAATAGCTGAGCATGTCATGTTCATTGACATGAGCATGTGACATTGACACTGGGGCTTTATGGACAGTTTTTTTTTTTATCCCTACACCATTGTTGAAAGAGAAATAATTTTTTTTTGAAATAGGCTGAGCATAATTCAGCCAATGTGTGCATGTTTCCAAGAATTCTTGTACCCATAGCGACTCTAGAGCATGAGCATGAATTGCTGCTTGAAGAAAGTTGAAGAGATTTGAAAAGCAAAACCCTATTAAAGTATTCCAATGGTTTGTGTCTTTATCCCAACACTTTTATTTTCCAGCATTCCAGGATTTTTTTTTTTTTTTACCTAAATAATTGAATGGGTCTTGGGCATGGAATGGAACATGATAACATGTTGGCCAAAAAGTAATCATCATCAGGGGGTGCCTGGATGGCTCAGGTGGTAGAGCATGCAACTCTTGATCTTGGGGTTGTGAGTTCAAGCCCCATGTTGGGGATAGAGCTTATTTAAAAAAAAAGGCAATCATCATGTTGTTTTGATGAAGCTCAAAGAACTGAACTTGAGTAGAAGAAATTCAGGTTTATGGGGATATTGTACCAGGCAGGTTGGGCTAGATCAAACCACCAATCCATAGATACCAGCACAAGTTTAGTTCTAACTCATGCTTACTCATTGTCTTTGTCAGTTCAACAGAAATATCATGTACTGGATAGCTTAAACAACAGGAATTTATTTTCTCATGGTTCTGAAGTTTGGAAATCCATGATCAAAGTGCTGGTATGGTCAGGTTCTGATGACAGCCCTCTTCCTGGTTTGTAGACAAATAGTTGTCTTCTTGCTGTATTGTCATACAGCATAAGGAGAAATCATCTCTCTGTGTCTCTTCTTATAATGACACTAGACCCCATTCATAAGGGCTCCACTCTCATGACCCATTTACCCCCTGAAGGCCCCATCTCCAAATAGTATCAAGTTGAGCATTAGGGTTTCAATATATGAAACTGGGAGTGAGCACAAACATTCAGTCTGTAGCACTCCTACAGTCCACTACATGTGGACAATGAGCTTCTGTACATTGTCATTCCTAGACCTGATCTGTTAGAAGCTCCATTTTGATGTGAGCTTCAACAATCTTAGCAACAGGGAAGAGAGAGACTGTGGTAAGCCATGAATGCTTAAAATTACCCTTTGATGTGACCAGTCAATGCCGGTCGTACCTCATTGGTTAAAGCAAGTTGTGCCGCCACACGAGAGTTCAAGTAGATGGAGGAATGTGATCCTGCCACACCGCCTAGAATGTGTGCTGGATGTGGGTCAATAGTGTCAATGACTACCACAGTTACAATTAAGAATCTTTTGTTTTTTATTCTCCTGTGCCTTAAGAAATGATTCTTATTTTCTTGAATCCCGAATCCATCCCATTTAAAGCATACTTTCTCCCTACAAAACATGTGAAATAACCTATTTCGGTATGTAAGAACCTCACTTCGAATTGATTCAGCCTACTAACGTTCAGTTTTTTCTGTTGTGGGCATTATATTAAATGCTATCCTCAAGTTCCTTACTGTCTAATTAATTGGGTGACAGACAAATGCTAGCAATATAATCACTAGTCCTCTGCAGATGGGTTTAGTATAAAATGGAAGTAGTGGAGAAGATGATTTTAAGTCTGCCTGGGGATGCTCAAGACTGTCTACTTATATTGAAAGAAAGTTTCTTGTGCTCTCTTCTCTTGTTCTGGCCTTTACATTATTATGATGTTTGAGTGAAAGCTTTCGTGTCCTTGAAATTAATACTATTCTACTTTCCTCCATCTTTTCTATGCAAAGTGAGCATGATTCTTTTTATTTCCATGGGTTGAATTTCTTTTCCTTTGTGGCCCTTTGGAATCCTAACTTGCTCCCAACCCAGATGTGGAAAAGTGATGAGAGCACAAGAAGTAATGCACATTTGGTCAAAGACTAAGCTGATTGGAAAAAAACCCCTTGACTACTCCAAGGGAAGATGGGAAATTAAGCATAGTTTTGACTACCTGGAGGGAATGAGCTCTCTCACATATTAGAGCTGAAGCTACCCCAAAGCTAGAGAGGGTCCTCTTTTTATTCTTACAGTTTCCTTCTAGATCCCTCAAGCAAACCAGACAAAGGAAACTCTAGCCCATTTCACATCCCCATCTCACTGGAATCCTCTCTGGGGAGTCCTTAGTCTTCTGGCTTCTCTAGTAATGCAGAAGCTGCTTCAGATACTGTTTTTGTTTGTTTTGTTTTTGATAGCAGGGGAATCATAATATAGAGTTGCACCATTTGCTACTAGAATACCTTTTTCAGTCATTTCTGAGGGCAATCTTCCTCTACTGTTCTATGTCTTCAAGTCTTTCCCTGTCTACAAGTAGTCTGCAAAATTTAGCATAGGTTATGTTTGTTCATTGTTAAGTGTAATATCTGTGGCCATCCTTATTGGGGAGAATGCTTCTTGCTTGCTGCTGATGTTTCCTTCCAAGAGAAAAGGTGGTGTTTGCTAGTATAACTCCTGCTTTTACTCTGATCCAGTAGACATAGATTTGACTGAGTGGTAAATTTGGGAAGAAAGAACAAGGCATTTGCTCAACTTCTTCCTACCTTCCCTTCAAGAGCACTTGATATCTGACTCTTTAGGAAACAGTCCACCTAATTGTGGAGTTCATTTATCAGACTCGGCTCTGTGTCCTCCAGTTTGGTCTATTTCATAGTAAAGGTGATATCTGCATGTAGTGATCCAAAGGGACACCTGCACCCCAATGTTTATAGCATCAGTGTCCACAATAGCCAAACTGTGGAAAGAGCCCAGATGTCCATCGACAGATGAATGGATAAAGAAGATGTGGTATATATATACAATGGAATATTACTCAGCCATCAAAAAATGAAATCTTGCCATTAGCTATGATGTGGTTGGAACTAGAGGATACTATGCTAAACAAAATAACTCAATCAGAGAAAGATAATTATCATATGATTTCATTCATGTGGAATTTAAGAAAGAAGACAGAGGAGCATTAGGGGAAGGGAGGGAAAAATAAAACAAGATGAAATCAAAGAGGGTAACAAACCATAAGAGACTTTAAAAAAAATTTTAATTCAATTAATTAATATACAGTGTATTATTAATTTCAGAGGTAGAGTTCATCAGTCTTATATAACACCCAGTGCTTGTTACATCACATGCCTCCTTAATGTCCATCACCCAGTTACCCCATCCCCCTACTCCCCTTCCCTTCCAGCAACCCTCAGTTTGTTTCCTATACCATAAGAGACTCTTAACCATAGGATAGAAACTGAGGGTTGCTGGAGAGGAGGGAGGTGGGGGGATGGGGAAACTGGGTCATGGACATTAAGGAGGGCACATGATGTAATGAGCACCGGGTGTTATATACAACTGATGCATCACTGAACTCTATCTCTGAAACTAATAATATACTTATGTTAATTAATTGAATTTAAATTAAATTAAATTTAAAAAAATGTGATATCCAGACTTTAGTCTATTGCTTTTATTTTTCCATTGATTCAGAAGCTGAGTGAGGAAGGGTGTTATTTATTGAACCCAATGACACCAGGAAATTTGAAAATGCAATTCATGGCAAAAGACCAGATAGTTAGTACCCTGGGCGGTGAGTGGAGTAATCCAGGCAATCCAGAATCAACCTCATTCCTGGAATCCTCTAGAGGTTCTCCTTGGCCAGTTCTTCCAGAAAAATTTCTCCAGTGACTCAGACTCACCACTGATCTCTCCTTCCTCCTCTTTTCTAGAGCATCAGTAGACTATATAGCACATTATAATTTGCTTAATTTCCCTGAGTCTTAGTTTCTTCATTTGATTTATTTATTTTTAAATATTTTATTTATTTGACAGAGACAGCGAGAGAGGGAACAGAGGGCAGAGGGAGAGGCGGGCTTCCCGCTGAGCAGGGAGCCCGATGCGGGGCTCAATCCCAGGACCCTGGGATCATGACCTGAGCTGGAGGCAGACACTTAATGACTGAGCCACCCAGGCACCCGTTTTTCTTCATTTTAAATCATAATACTTTCTCACTGTTTATTTTGGGGGTGATTGAAATAATATAGGCCCACACATTCACACACATACAGCTTACTTACTATTCTTATAATCTTTGTATTTTTGCATAAGTTTATGTGTTTTGATTAAGATCCTGAGCTGCTGTTGCCTTTTTTTTTTTGTTTAGAGAGAGAATGCAAGTGCTCATGTGGGGTGGGGGGAGGGGCAGAGAGAGAGAATTTCAAGCAGTCTCCATGCTCAGCACGGAGCCTGACTCGGGGCCTGATCTCATGACCCTGAGATCATGACCTGAGCCGAAGTCAAGAGTCAGATGCTTAACCAACTGAGCCACCTGGACACCCCAAGATCCTGAGCTTCTTAAGGACAGGACCTATGCTTTATATTTCTTTTCCCATCTTTCAAGGAATTGGTAACCAATTCTGAATAAAGTATTGAAAGACTTTCTAGAAGCCTACATAAAACTGATCTAAACTTATTTTTGAGAACTTCTGAAAGCCTAGTTTGGGCAGGAAGTATCTCTGTTCCATTATATTTTCGTTGTGTAAGCCTGCATTAGATATTCACTTAGGTAATAAAATACTAAGTTTCGTTGTCAAACAGCCTGCTTTCTTACTTCAAAACTCTCCCCAAATCTCTAACACTTAATATCAGACACTGTCCTGGAGAGAATTTGTGAGAAAAAATATTTAGCAGTATTCCCCAAAGAAATGACAGATGTGTATATGAATTTTTAACATGTAATGCCAGTGTGAACAAATAGTAAAGAAAAAAACCCAGCACTGGCTAAAAGCTTAAAAAAGGACCTTGCTTAAAATAATTCCCTTTATTAGAAGTTTGGTCTCAAAATATGCTTCCTGACTTTATTGTATGTCGTATGCTCATTTCAATCTTCTTTATTCCATAGTCTTAAGGAATGCGCAACTGTGGGCTCTTTATGCCATTTCTTTTTTTTTTTTTTTAAGATTTTATTTATTTATTTGAGAGAGAGAGAATGAGAGAGAGCACAGGAGAGTGGGGAGGGTCAGAGGGAGAAGCAGACTCCCTGCCGAACAGGGAGCCCGATGCGGGACTCGATGCAGGGACTCCAGGATCATGACCTGAGCCGAAGGCAGTCGCTTAACCACCTGAGCCACCCAGGCGCCCTCTTTATGCCATTTCTTAAACTCTTAGATCAGCATTTCTTATAAAGTAAGCGTAGGTGCTTATGTCCAAACAGCCACAAGTAAACTGGAAGACTCCGAGAACTGTGGGTAATCTCAGCATTTATCAGAGACCCAGCAGGTTGGTACCATCTGGAATGAAAACGAATGGCTTTAAGAATGCTACAAAAGCATATGACACTGTAGTCATGGAGGGTCAGTCCTGGCCAGATGGAGAAAATGGATGTCCAGCTGCTTGTCCCTGTCCCCGAAGGAAGGTCTCCAATAAGCAAACTTCCTCCCTCCCTCCCACTTCCCAGCCGATTTCCCCCTCTCCCATGGGTGCAAGGAGCAATGAGTTGAAAACAATCCTTCTTGGTGGGAGAGTTTTACAAGAGAAAGTTGTGGGATTGCCAATTATTTTATAATTAGATATTAGATTAGCTGTCTTTGTGAAGGAGAGAAAGCCAAGGAGTGAATTTTCAAGAAGCTGTAAAGTGTGTATCACGGTGCTGGGAAAGCAGTTTGCGTTACTGTTAATAGGCGTCATGTAGATGAATCTCCAAGTGCTGCACACGCTCATCTGCTGAAACCTCACTCTTCCAGCTGTCATTTTGCCCATTCCCATCTGTTTCTTATGCTCTAATAAACGATTGCACTAATTTATTTAGCACCTCTCCTCAGAGCCCCCAGGGCTGCTCCAACCCTGCAGGGATTCTCTGCCAATGTGTGATGACCTCGGAGTGGACACATGGCCTGCTGCTTCCGGACGTCAGTACCAGACTCTGAAATAGGACTTTGCCTTCAGGGATGCTCACCATCAGTGGTGTGATTTTTCCATTGCCCTTTTCAAATCGCTTTAGCCTTGAGAATGGAAAATTTGGCCCATTTCTCTGGGGCTGTGACTACCCTGGGAAGTGCTTGCCTACAGAGAGTCTAGAATGTTTGTATACATTTATGGTTGCTTTTGAAAATGTTTATTAGACTTCTCTTGGGTCTTCTAGAGGTAATGGAAAGAAAAGAGAAATACATAACATTTGCCTTCTTGAAGAGAATGTCAGTCTTTGGGCTAGTTACTGGTTTGTCAGATGCCCAGATCCCTTTCTTCAGCGCATAGAGATGGTGGGCCTGAGAGCAGTGAGTGCGAGTTGGCTGTCTTATCCGTGGCTGATTTCTTTTAGACTTTGAGTCTTGTAGGCTACAGTTCATTTGCATATTAAATGATTGGGTGGGAAGTTACCTTTTGCAGTATTTAACAGAAATTTGGCATACAAGATGTGGGATGCAGTGAGCCCGTCAATTTAAGAAGTTAAAAACATTCATTTATTTCTCATCAACTGATGCTTTGAATTTAGAATTATTGAGCCAAGTGCAATTTGTTGATATTGACAGTTTGTGGAAGATAGAAAAAGAGAGGCAAATAAATGCCTGAAAGCTCTAAAAACTAAGTCAGGTGGGGCGCCTGCATGGCTCAGTGGGTTGGGTGTCTGCCTTCAGTTCAGGGCATAATCTTGCGGTCCTGGGATTGAGCCTCATGTTGGGCTCCTTGCTCAATGGGGAGTCTGCTTCTTCCTCTCCCTTTGCCCCTTCCCTCCACTTGTGCTCTCTCTCTCCTTCAAATAAATAAATAAAATCTTAAAAAAAAAAAAGCAAAAACAAAGTCAGGGAATCCCAGACATTGGATTTTTTTTTTTTAAACAGTAAATGGAAACAAAATCTAAGGGTTTATGTCGGAGGAATTGGAAAGGTTGAAAGGGATGGAGATTTACTTCTTGTGTATCTACAGGTTTCTAGCTTGCCACAGCTAACCCTTTCCTCTTCTGACAGTTGTGAAGATATTTTGAAAGGAAATAGCTTTCTGATACTATTTTGGAGAAAATTAAGAAAAGGAGATTTGCTTTATGAAGTTCAGTACAGTGTTCCTCAAAGTATGCCTCAAGCAACTCTGGCCTGACAAGGTGTTGGAAAAGGAGTGTGCGATCGAATAAATTTGAAACATACAGCATGTATTTTTCTATCTCCTAGAGGTTTACAAAGCACATAGTATATTTAAAGGCTCTGATAAGTCTTGCAGTAAATAAGCTAGTCTGCCTTTGTCTTTCCAGTGTTTTCAAGCTTATTATCTTTGCTTGTTTATTTTCTGGATCACATTTGTGTGTGATTCTTTTCAGGGAACAAACTTTGGGAGATGCCAGTGTATAATTAATGTTCCTGGAATATAACTATTCTGTGAAACAAAATATGCCTAAATGCATGAACCTTGTCTAGTGTAATGTTGTCATCTCTATGATGTGCCATTTCCCTTTTGTGATTCTATCAGTCAGTCAGAGCATCTACTGAAAAATAAGCTCAAGCATCCTTCTTCCAGGTACCAGAGGCAGTAGGTACTGGTATACTTTTCTTCTTGTCTCGTGATTTCAAATTCTGCTCATCCTTTTAGATCAGGACTCAGCAAACGTTTTGTGCAAGGGCCAGATAGTGAATATTTTCAGTTTGCAGCCTAATGGTCTTTGTAGCAACTACCTAATTCTGCCATTGCTGTGCGAAAGCAGCCACAGACACTGTAAATGAATGGGCATGACTGTGTCCCAGTATAACTTTATTTTCATCAATAGGTAGTGGCAAAATTTAGCCAACCACTGTTCCAAACTCTTCAGGGGTGACCCCCTTCTTGAAGACTTTGTTGAAGTTCCTGGCACTATTCCCACATTAGCTTGGACTTTTGCTTAGCACTTGCTTTATTCTTTCTGGATGTGGTATCTGTCATCTGTCATTAATGTTATTCTGAGGGACCAAGGGACCCAGGGGTGGCCTTGTGTCCACCTCTCATCTCTCATAGGAGGCTTTTCTTTCTTCCTTGCACTTTGGTTCCTCAAACATGCTGTGCTCACTGTCTTTGAGCATGCTGTTCCCCCTGCCTGCAACACTCTTCCCCCTATTTCTCCCTGCCTAATTAGCTCCTACTTTGGTATAAGGTCTTAGACTACTCACAGTTTTCCTGAACTCATGGATTTCTTCAAACTCCCCCATTACAAGAACTCAAAGCTTCATGCATATCATAGACCTTCGCTCAAATGAAATTTCATGTTTACTTTTAAAATGAGATGATTCATAGCTGTCTTTTTCACTAGGCTCTATGCTCCATAAGTACAGGAATCAGGCATTGTTTTGCTCACTCTTCTATCCCTAGCACATGGCCTGGTGCTGACATACAGTAAGTGCTCAATAAAAATCTTATGGAGAGAATGCATGAACTAATGCTTACATGATTGGACTCATTCAGTCATTCACTTACCCCTGGCTCATTGTTTTGTCTAAGCACTTGCACAGGTATGCTTAAAAAAGATTTTAAGGAATAAAAATTAATGACTATTGTTATTCTCAATATATAAAAGTGACATGGACTTCCAGTTGAGAATCCCTCCGGCATCAGTTAGAAATTTGTAAGTTATGCCTCATGCCAAATTATGACACTTTCATCCAAATATTTGATTTCTTTTCAAATTGAACTCAGCAACAACTGCCAGACACAAACTTTACAATAAATGACAGAGAACGATTCTTTTCTGCTTAGGGAACCATTAGTATCTATGCTGAGCAGAACTCAACTGGACATGAGCATATAAGAATAAAGCGTTATAATGTCCTTTAGTATTTTTTTTTAATGAGAAAAAAAACCAGATAGCATATTGTGCCTTTTCAGTGACAGCTGACCTGAGAAAAGCCAGCAAGTGGAAAATTCTGAGTTAAGATGCAATTGTGTTATTAATTGTGTTTTAAGGTCATTTGCAAAAGTCATAACATGGTGAATTTGGGATGAATAGTTGCTTTTCCTTTGAAACTCAGGCTTCTTAGCTGGCAGAAACTTAATGTGGCTGAACTATAGTGCATTTCCTGGAGAAGAAAGCCTCCAGCCTGGGGTGGAACTGTGAATGGAGATCAGAGCCCCAGTTCTGGGTTCTCATTCCCAGCCCATCCCCAGATGTGAGCAAGCTTCAAAGAGAAAGAAAACAGATGCTTGAGAGGCACTGACAAGAAAGGGAAATCTCACCTGGGCTGGCCCTGGATCCTGTTAGAAAATTTTGGTTGCACTTTGTTGTGCTGGTCAATGATGATGCCAGCAGAAGTGTCTTCCTACCTGACTAAAGATTGCACGAAGGTCCAGGTGTGGAGTTCCCTTAGAAGGCAGCATATCAGCTGTGCTCGAAGGTAAATGTAGAAGTTAGATTCCTTTGGAATGGGCCTCCAAGCATCAGGAGTTCCCAGTTCCCATGCACAACATTGGATACATGGGTATCTCAGAAGTGTGTGAGCAGTGTGTTTGCCAAGGTCAGTGCATGTACGTGCATTTTAGACTAGAGTGTCTTTGACTTCCCACTGAGCCCAGCACCTGGCAACTATCGTCTCTGTTACATGTCTGCCATGGGCAGCCCAATATTGTTCTAAATTCCCGGGCATTAGTTTAGACAGAGGCTGAGCGTTAACACTGTCATCTGGCCTCATCCCTCAGACTACATAGGCCAGACATATGTCCTAGGTAGGCCACTGCTTTTGAGTATCTCTCATGTGTCAGCAGTATGCTGGGCACTTTCATACATTTCCTCAAGTTATGATAGCAACTCTGATGGATAGGTAATTCCCATTTTATAGCCGAGGCCTCTGAGGCTCAGAGGATTTGTGAAATGCATATGGCCACCCAATAGGTATAGAGATAAATAATGAAGGTAGTGGAAGGGAGAAGGATTAATTCCTTAAAAGATTGTGTGGGGTTTTCTGGTCCCATTGCCCATTCACAAATGCTACCAAGGATAGCACCTGATCCCTGTACTTGCCTAGTGGGTCACATTTCTCAAAGAAGAAGAGACATCTGTGCCAGTCGATGGGGAAGAATGATGGCTGAGTATATTATTCTGGGAATCTGATCACAGGATGGAGTTCTCTGATAGGATTCCTTGAGTGACATTTGACAGAGACTTTCCGCCCCCATCTAACCTCAGCTATTGTTGCCTTTGGGAGAACATTTTCCCAGGTCACGGTACTAAGAGGGAATCCTAGTCATTGCTATGCTATTGGTATTTCACTGCATAACAACAGTTGGCTCCATTGTATACTTTTGGTCCTGTTGCTGGATGTAAGGAGTACCTATCAGCATGGGAGACCTGAAGAGTTGCTTGGGCATGGAGATCAACTTGATTGCATAGATTCCCAAAACAAGTATACCAGTTAATGCTTATTTCAGAGTCCATCCCTGCAAAGGTTGTATGCATTAGTCACTGTGTCATGTCAGGCTTTCTTAGTCATCATGTGTGTTGTCATTGTTTGTCTCAATGAAACTCTGAAGCTTCCTGAACTTCTGGGAATCATCACTCTCTAGCTCTTGACTGCCCAAATTGTGAGCAATTAAAGTTGAAGAACAAATCCAGAGTGCTATATGAGAATGTGCTACAGAACCATGACCATTCTCCCATGTGCATTTTCATCTCCCTTTTCTTGAATGGATTTGGTGTTAATCGTCCTTCACTGCCCCAGCAGGGACCCAAAAGGATCTCTTTAGAACCTGTAGGTGAATTGAGTGTGGATGTCTGTTTCTTTAATGCTCTGATATAAAGTTGAGCAGAGTTGCCAGACGTCTGAAACCCCTACTGAACCTTTCTCAAAAGAGCAGGGGGTCTGAGCTTCATAAGAGCTTTGGCCGGTATCATATAATGATGCTGTGTTGGTGAGAGGACTTCTTAAACATGTCATTTGTTCATAAAATCGCTTAGCACGAAATCCATCCACCTCTGTGGTATTGGGGTGGGGGCTGAGTTAATGTCACCTAACCTGATGAAAATCACCTTGCCATGAACTCCTTTATAAGCTGAAAATCCATTGACATTTTCCCTTTTCTCCCTTGTAGCAAGAGGTGTTAATTGGCTACGTTACCCCTAAATAAGTATTTGCTTCCCACCCCCTCCCCCAGCATTCAGTAGGATCTCTGTTTTTCTGTAAACAGTTGCAAATTATAAAATAAATCAATATTTGTTAATGTTATGATGCAGCAGCATCCCCCAGATCTGCAAAGAATGATTTATAGACTACAGCATTTCAAGCCTGACCCGTTCGGGTCTCAGAAAGCACTTAAAAAATAAATTTACCCTGGCCTCTCTCACCCCATTTCAAAAAGGGTGACAAAGATGAAGTAATTTATAAGTCACACTTTTATTAATGCTTTTAACTTTCATACACTTGGCTTTGTTGGCCTTCGAGTGGCTTTAGTGCAGGCCCTGGTTGAATGGTAACCTTCGGCACTTTGGGGGGGTTCGGTACAAATGATCAACTCATAAATAGGTGCTGGGCTCCACATTATCCTGCCATAAATTCACCAGACCTTTCAAGTACATCAAGTAAGAGCGAGTTGAACTAGGCGTTTTGCTCTGAGTTTACAGACTAATGCAGTACTAATGAGTATCTGGGCAAAGGGTTCCCAGAACGATGTCCAGCACTTTGCAATGAGAGACGCTGCTTGTCACGAGGGAGACAAGAGCCTTGTAACATAGGAGTCATGGGGAGCAGGCCTGTCTGTTTTCAAGAGAACCAAATGGATGTTCCTGAGCTGTTGGAACTCCTCCTTTGCAGCCAGAGCAGGAATATGAGCAATTGACTTGAACTTCACAATATGCCTGTCAAAACTGTGATTTTAAGACTTACTGTTAGGGTGTCTGTAACATGAAAAGGAGAATAGCCAGAGAAACTCCCCGAAAGATGATAATAGCCACCTATTTGCTTGAAGTCTTTAAAAAGGAGTATGTTGTGGTTTGCAGGATTAGTGATGACAGGGTATTGACCTGTTAGGGTAACTTTGAGAAGCAGCAAACTGCTGCTTTTCTCCTTCCTTGGTATAAAGCGAATGAGTCAATGTATTACATTGATTAGCAGGGGTGGGGAGAGAAAAAAAGATCACTGAAATCATTGACGCTGTACTTGAGAATCGCTTTGGACTTGACTCGTAGCATGAAACTTTCAGGCACACCTCTAGCTGTCAGCTTAAGAAATCGCATAGGCCAGTGCCTGTGGCTGCATGCGAAGTGGTCAGCTCTGAGGTCGGCTGGGACGGAACTCCTCTCCACCTCTTCCTCCTCCCCAAACCCAGTGGTTACTCAGGCATGATGTTCAGCCTTTCCTGCTGTCTTCCTTACGCGTCACATTAGGCTGGGCCCCGCAGCTTGTGGGCTGCTCCAGACCTCCACGTCCTGTGCCATGAATCTCACACCATCCACAAAACCACTGCCTGGATGGGTCTCTCTAAATCTTCACTTTTATTTTGTCAACCCTCTGCTCTGAAACCCTCACTCATGGCCAGTTCTCTAGGATCAAGTCCAGCATTTTTGGTCTCGATGTCTGTGGCTCTCTGGCTTGTGCAGGGTTACCCCATGTCATCTTTCATACTGCCTTTGGCTGAGCCACTGCTTGGGTCCTGTAGTGCCCAGTTCCATCTCCACTCAAGTATTCAGTGCCTATTCCTTGCTGGGGATGCCCTCTGCCTGTTCAGTCCCCACCCGTTTTTCTCTTTGTTTTAAACTCCCTTTGCGAAGCCTGTTTGTGCATCAGGGGGTCAGCAAATGTTTTTAGTACGGGGCCAGATAGTAAATATTTTCAGCTTTATGGGCTATACAGTAGTCTCTCTTGCAGCTTCTCAACTCTGCTGTTGTGCAGTGGAAGCAACCACAGACCATGCACAAATGAGGGTCTGTGTTCTGAGAAAACTTGACGAAAATAGGTTATGGGCTGCACTTGGCTGGTGGGGCTGGAGCATGATCTTTGACCTCTGACTTAGATTCATGGTCACCTTCCAAGAACTCATATGAAAAATTTAACCTTTCTGATATACTTTCCTTGATAGCTTATCCATGAAGATTATGTTAGGTTATTTAATGTTTCATGACTATATTATCTCCATAATTAGATTTTAACTGTCTCCTGCACAAATACCAGCCAGATAGTTGAAGGTAGAAGAGCAGAGCTAAAGATCCAGTCCTACCCCTTTTTATCTACACCTGTACCTATAATACATGTATATCGTCTATATTTATGTATATCTATTTATCTTTATCTGTATCTCTCCATAAATATATATAGTTCTTTGTTTCTTTGATATTTTGGGGCTAACTGGTCTTCTAGATCCAGATTCTGGGTCTCTCCTGCCCAATCCATTTCTACCATTTTATTTTTATAGATGAAGACATAGATATTGAGTCCATGAAAGGCTAGGCTACTACTTGAAAAGTAGAAGCTTCCCCTGGGTCTCCTAACACCCATCAGCCTCATCACAGTGCCTTAGAAGAAATGCCACAGTCTTTATGAGCTTGGCTTCATTTGGGGGTTGGAAGATGAAAAAATAGTAGATGAGATTTGGGTCCTCATGGGTCCTTCCAGATAAATGCCACAACATGGACCTCATGTGGGATGTTCTGGTTAGAGAGAATGAGGCAAAAGATTTCCTATGTAACTTGGGTGTTTGAGGGCCACTTTTAAAGGTTTCCTGGGGAGTACTTCCCACATGGGGTTTCTGTAGCTAAGTTCAAGTTTACACTAAAGGTGGGTTTGACTGTAGAAGCCACCACCTGTGGTGTAAGGCATTCTGGTATACTTCAGTCAGAAGGATCAGCTACTGTACTTGGAACTGTGAGCTTCAGAAAGGTACGTCCTGACGGCATGTTTTACCTCAGAGATAAGGAAGTCGAACTGGGTGGGATATTGTAGGTAGTAATAATAGATTCCATTATAGTTAGTATTTTCTAATATTTGCTGAGTACTTATTATAGGTCAGGCATCAGGCTCCGTGCTTTTCATGTGTTGTTATCCACATGTTATGTACCATCCGTCATTCTCTCATTATGCAGGCATAGCTCGGAGATATTGCAGGTTCGGTTCCAGACCACTGCAATAAAGTGTATATTGTAATAAAGTGAGTCAAATGAATTTTTTGGTTTCCCAGTGCATATAAAAGTTATGTTTACATTACACTGTAGTCTTTTAAGTGTGTAATAGCAGTATGCCTTAAAAAACATACATAACTTAATTTAAAAGTACTTTATTGCTAAAACATGCTAACCGTCATCTAAGCTTTCAGCAAGTTCTAATCTTTTTGCTGGTAAAGGGCCTTGCCTTGATGTTCATGGCTGCTGACTGATCAAGGTGGTGGGTGGCTGTGGCAATTTTTAAAAATAAGACAACAGTGAAATTTGCTGCATCTAT
Organism: Mirounga angustirostris; assembly: GCF_029215605.1. Lineage (NCBI taxonomy): Eukaryota > Metazoa > Chordata > Mammalia > Carnivora > Phocidae > Mirounga > Mirounga angustirostris. The sequence goes on along the minus strand of NW_026991724.1, from coordinate 15,875,893 downwards.
TGACTCTTCCTTTTGTGAATGATTTCTCTGTAGCATGCTACAGTTTGGTAGCATTTTACCCACCACAGAACTTCTTTGGAAATTGGAGTCAATCCTCTCACACCCTGCCGCTGCTTTATCAACCAAGTTTACGTAATACTCTAAATCCTTTGTTGTCATTTCAACAGTTTTCCCAGCATCTTCCCTGGGAGTAGATTCCATCTCAAGAAACCACTGTCTTTGCTCATCCATAAGAAGCCACTCCTCATCCACTAAAGGTTTATTGAGATTTCATCAATTCAGTCCCATCTTCAGATTCTACTTTTAATTCTAGTTCTTTTGCTGCAATTACTCCCTCCACAGAAGTCATCCGTGAGGGTTAGAAGCAACTTCTTCTAAAGTCCTGTTTATGTTGGTATTTTGACCTCTTTCCATGAATCACGAATGTTCTTGATGGCATTTGGAATGGTGAATCCTTTCCAGAAGGTTTTCAATTGACTTTGCCCAGATCTATCAGAGGAATCACTATCAGTGGCAGCTCTAGCCTTGTGAAATGTATTCCTTAAATAATAAGACTTGAAAGTCAGAATTCCTCCTTGATCTGTGGGCTGCAGAATGGATGTTGTGTTAGCAGGCATGAACACAACGTTAATCTTGTTGTCCATCTCCATCAGAGCTCTTGGGTGACCAGGTGCATTGTCAGCGAGCGGTCAGATTTTGAAAGGAATCTTTTTTTTTTCTTTTTCCTCACTAGTAGGTCTTTTATGTAATGATGAGCTGAAAATATTCAGTAAACCATGTTGTAAACAGGTGTGCTCTCATCCAGGCTTTGTTGTTCCATTTACAGAGCATAGGTAGAGCAGATACAGCATAATTTTTGAGGGCTCAAGGATTTTCATAATGGTAAATGAGCCTTGCATTCAACTCAAGGTCATTAGGCCCCTAACTGGCATTAGCCCCTAACAAGAGAGTTGGCCTCTTTTAAAAAGCTTTGAAGCTAGGTATTGACTTCTCATCTCTAGCTATGAAAGTCCTAGATGGCATCTTCTTCCGGTAGAAGGCTGTTTCATCTAAATTTGTTGTTTGGTGTAGTCACCTTCATGAATGATCTGAGCTAGATCTTCTGGAGAACTTGCTGCAGCGTCGAAATCAGCACTTGCTGCTTCGCCTCACACTTATATATTATGGAAATGGCTTCTTTCTTTAAACCTCATGAACCAACCTCTGCTGGCTTCAGACTTTTCTTGTGTGGCTTCTTCTCCTCTCTCAGCCCTCACAGGATTGAAGAGAGTTAAGACCTTGCTCTAGATTAGGTTTTGGCTCAAGGGAATACTGTGACTGGTTTGACCTTCTATCCAGACCACAAAAATGTTCTCCATATCAACAATAAGACTGTTCTGCTTTCTTATTCCTGTGTTTAGTGCAGTAGCACCTTTAATTTCCTTCAAGACTTTTCCTTTGCATTCAGAACTTGGCAAACTGGTACAAGGGACTTAATGCCTTTTGACATGCCTTCCTCACTAAGCTAAATCATTTCTAGCTTTTGATTTAAAATGAGAGATGTGCTCCTCTTTCACTTGGATACTTAGAGGCCATTGTGGGGTTATTAATTGGCCTACTTTCCATATTGTTGTGTCTCAGGGAATATGGAGGCCTGAGAAGAGGGAGAGACAGGAGAACGGCCAGTGAGTGGAGCAGTCACAACACACACAGTGTTTCTCGACTGAGTTTGCCATCTTACGTGGGCATCGTTCATGGTGCCCCCAAACGATTCCAGTCATAATATTAAATACCACTGGTCGTAGATCACCATAACAAATAGAATGAAGATGAAAAAGATTGAAATATTGCAAGCAGTACCAGAAGGTGACGCAGAGACACTAAGGGAGCAAATGGTACTGACAGACACGCTCAATATAGGGTTAATATAGGGTTGCCACAGACCTCCCATTTGTGGAAACACAGTGTCTGTGAAGCCCCGTAAAGCAAAGCACAATCAAACCAGGTGTGCCAGTATTAGAGAAATGCTCCCTAAAACTGGTGACTCTCAGCCCACTTTTCGAGACAGTGACTTTTAAACAATTTCTTCAGAGATTTTGGAATAAGCCTAACTGATTGCAAGATGATAAATACTGGTGTTTCAGTGTATGTAGGCTGTGATCTGTACTTATAAGAAGGTGTGAACTGTGTTTGGTCAGAAGACCTTCTGATAAAGAAGTGTTAAGCTTCCTTTGAAAAACACACCTGTTATAAATTTTAAAATTTGTATGGAAAGGCATCTTTACAAAAAGTCCACCTGCTGAACATTTCTTTTTATTAAATCATGAAGATCCCAAGATTACTTCTTCATCCAAATCCATAATAATCACAGCCATCCAAATGATCTAGCCAAGCTTTAGGTGGTATTTTTTTGTTTTAATTTTTGAAGATAATTACCATATGTTTGGTTTTAGTTCTGTAGGTTTATAGGAATATAGAGGATCTGTGTGGCTGTTGTTTGTCCATCTGTCAGTTGGCAGGGGTGGTGGGGGAGAAGTAACTTATCATAACAGTTTGCCGGGTTTTATTTAAAACAAGGAAGCTAATGAAAAAATTTGAGGATACAGATCCCACTCAGCTTTCCCATCACCCTGTCCTCCCTATAATTATATACATAAAATTGCAGATATTACTTGCAAGGAGGAATCACTGGGCCAACAGACTCCAACGTGATGATTAGAGAAGGCAAAATCACTTACAACTTAAGAGTGATACCCAATAATAGAAGATTGAAAGAAATGAATTGGTACAATGAGTTAAATTAAATTCAGCACAACTAATAGTAGATTAAGCAAACATTACAAATTAAAACCAAAGCTCCAGACAAACAAGGGAACAAATCTTGCCTGGAGCTGAGCTGCCGAGAGACCCATCTGATAGCCAGGATGTGTGCCTTCGCTCAGGGAAGGGGTCCTTGAATCCTTATTGGGGATGGGGTGCAGGAAAAGGAAGGGAGCTGTGCTAAAAAGCATGGGCACAGCTGACAAAGCAGGCTTCTGGTTCAGTGCAGAGAGCCATGGCTGTGTAATGACCGCCACGGGAGGGCTTGCAGGGAGAGGCTGCTTCATAGAGCTTGAGGTTGGTCAGAGTCCTCAGATGAGTGGGAAGAAGGCTCCAGATTTTAGCAAGGAGAGGGAGGTGTATGCCCACTGTTTTTCTTGGACTGCATGATTGGCCTTTTTTCCTTTTTAAAAAAAATTGTATTGAAATATATATACAGAGAAGTACCCTATTGGTAAGCGTACATTTAATCTGTGTTTACCTGTGCAGCCAACTTCCAGATCGAAAAAGGGAACATTACCAGAGTCTGGGGCATCCCCACTACTCCTGGTCACTGTCCATCAAGGGTAACTACCTTACTGAGAATCTTGGCTTCCTTAGCAGTGCATCACACCTCCCACCCAAACATGAACTTATCATGAGAGAAATAGACTCGGGGAGGGAGAGGGGGAGAGAAAGAGAGAGAATGGCAACAGAGAGAGTAGAGAGAGGTTCGTTTGCTCTGGGAGAGGTGCTCCAGATTCCTGGCGTGGAAGCTAGGTGTTTGCAGAGCCAGAAAGGAAGGCTGGGTAAATCTTGGTGTTTAGTTTGCCAGCTCTGTTTAAAGGGGATCTGTTGGAGGCCCAAAGCTGAGCATTCACAGTAGGACTAATATCTACCACTTAGTACAGATAATGCCTTACAGACATTAACTAATTATTTCATGTGGCACCCTAGCGAGAAGTAGGTAAGTATTAGCATATCTGCTTTATAAATTCAGTTAACAGGCATAAAGAGATTAAGGCAGCTCCCCATTTTATGGGTTTGCCCAATGAATTGCTGCTTTATCTGCCACCCTTGTGCTCAGTCGATCTTTTGGCTGCCTTGCGTTCTTCATGTGTTCCTCTGTTTATTTTGCTTATTCGTTCATCAAACATCTACGGAGCTGTTTCTCTGGTACTGCGTGAGGCTGCATGGAGGATACTAAAATGAATAAAATGTAGTCCATACTCAAAAAGGGATAATTTTATAGGGGTTAAATCATAAATCCCATCAGAGGGTAGGCAGGTAATAAAGATGGAGGTGCCTGCCCCATCTATTTCTTATATAACACAATAGCTGTCCCAAACACACATGTTTATGATGAGGATTCAGTCTGCAAGACTTTTTGGAGGAGGAGGAACACAATTTGCTCCAGTGCGGTGTGGTGAACGCTGTAATAGAAGTGTAAGCAGTATGATGGAAAGTCAGGAGAGCTATTTGTCAGGACAAAAGGACAGAGGAAGGGTGTTAGCTGTGGACACGGGAGCATCCTGGGGGGAGGTGAGAGGGCTTTAAAGACAGATTTAGGACATGAGATGCTAGAGTGTGAAGCCAAGTTGAGGCCCATTCTATACTTGGATGCCTCCAGTGATGGGGAATTCAGTACCTAGAGAACTCACCCCTTTGGAGTTCTCTCCACTGCCTGGTTAGTGGGTGCATGGGCAGCAGTTTGGTGGTGAAGACTACCATAGGCTTGGAATCAACCTATCTGGGTTTGAATCCCAGACTCTACCACTTGTTAGCCGTATAACCCTGGGGGAAGTTATATAACCTTTCTGTGCCTCAGTTTACTCATCTGTAGATGGTGGTGGTAATAGAATTTGTTGCAAGGACAGAATGCAGGTAAAAACTCAGCACAGCATCTACATGAAGGAACACTCTGCTAGAGTTGTCCCTATGCACCTGAGGCCAAGCGAAGCTTGAGAACTGGACAGGGCTCTCCAAATGGTAATAAACCCTGAGCCCCCCAAAAGACCAACATCCAGAGGGAACTAAGTTGTTACAAAATATGTAGTCTCCTTTGTCTTAGCAAGGGAAAGGATTGAAGATTATCTTTGATGCTTTCATGGGTACGCTCTATGCTCTATGGCCTTGATGCGTCCTGGAAAACTTAGGTTGTACTGTCATTTACAGATGTCATAGAAAAGACAAGTGAGAGCCTGGCACAGGGTAGACTCAGGTCTCTCAAATTGAGGGCTCCAATTCAGGAGAAAGGCAAGAGCTAAAAACACATTCTGGATTGGTTTTCATCATACTGAGAGGACAAAGCTATTAATTAAATGTCATTGGAGGGTGAGATTCTGATAATTTTATACCATAATGGGGATAGTAGGTGCCTGTGCCCTGAGCTTTCTTTCCTAAAATGCGTGTGTGTGTGTTTTTAATTTGGTATATTTGTATTTGTAAAGTTCCTGAGTGTGCCACAGTGATGTTTTTAATCTCAGTTCTTCTGAGTGGTTGATAATATTCACTTATTTTTGGATAGAGGCACTATGCCCAGAGATTTAGGGTGGTAGAATGTTAGGACTTTCAAACTATGATAACATCTATCTAGTTTACTCATTTTACAGATTGAGACCATGAAGCTCAGAATAGCAAGTGATTTACTTAAGACCATGCAACCGTTTAGCCTGAAGAATCTGGACTTGAATCAGTCCTAAAACTTTCCTGATGGTTTATGTTCAGGTTCTTCCACTTTTTTAGTTGACTGACCTTGGCTAAATCTTTTAATGTTCTTGAACCCCATTTCTTTTTTTGTAAATGGGGGTTGTAGTAATAAATAGCATAATCCATAGGGTTGCATGAAGAGTCAAATAGGATAATGAATGGGAAAGCATTTTGTAAACACTATAAAATGCTATCCAAACTTTAGGTATAATTATTATTGTCTGAAGTAATTCAGCAAAATAGTAGGAAGTCGACATTTAACTCGAAGTCCCTGGATTTTTAGAATTGGAAAGGATCCTTGGAGTCTACCTAGGTTAATAACTAAGTAATCAAAGATTTTGTTACATGTCTTACTGTTAAATCAGAGAATCTCTTAAAATGTGCATTTGTTTTTCATGGTTTTTTTTAGAGTGCGTGCATGTGCGTGGGGTGGTGGGTGGGTGGTGAGGGCAGGAGGGGCAGAGGGAGAGGGAGAGAGAGAATCTTAAGCAGACTTTATGCCCCGCATGGAGCCAGCATGGGGCTCGTTCTCATGACCCTGAGATCATGACCTGACCCGAAATCAGGAGTCAATGCTTAGCTGACTGAGCCACGCAGGCGCCCCTTAAAATGTGCATTTGTAAATTGACTTTCTTTGCAAATAGAAAATTTTGATTATCTCTGAATAAGCACTTACCATCAGGGCCCGGATACTCCCAAGGACCGGTCCACAATCTAATTTATTAAGAATGGCAATAGACAGTTTGATTGCTGTCCAGCTTCATTTTTGCAGGGCTGGGTGTGAGTCATACAATTCCACTTTTCAGGGTCAGTGGGGTTAAACAGGGGAGAGGCTGTGGCAGGACTGAGGACAGGAAAAGACTTAGCCTCAGATCTAGCATCCAACAGCCAGGACATGCAAAGGCCAAAGTGTACATAACCAAGTCCTCCCTTTCTAGATTTGCTCTTCACTTTGTCACAAGAGGTGAGGAGGCAGATACTGCAATCGGTGGGTTGCAAGAAGATGCCTTTATTCCCTTGCACTGCTACTAAGCAAGGCACACAAAGTCACGATAGGTAGGAGGGAGACCTGGTGGCAGCAGGGATATCTGGGCAGGGCTGACTTTTTCTCCAGATTAAGCAGGGTTTTGATGGTCTGGTGATTTCTGAAAACTATTAGCAAGGTCATGTTAGGTCATGGAAATATATATATTTTTTAATCACCAGAGCAGGAAGAGAAACTCACTTTAAAATCCCCTCCATGGCTCCTGTGCATGTTCAGCAGCACAGATCAGAGCTGCGGAGGGGCGGGGGGTAGGTGCACGTGAAAGAGGTGAAACTGCTTTCCCATGCTGCCCGCCCCCTTAAGATCCTGTATTCCACCAACTCCCCCAGGAAGTGCGCTTCCACTGTGAATAATTCAAATGATGAAGTAGGCTCAGTGAGAGGCAGCACCATGAAACACACAGAGCTGTGTGGACCAGAGTTTATAAATCCGTGACAGCTCATGGGTTTCAGAGCGTGCGAGAGGATGACGGGCCTGCTGCGGCCCAGGTGAGGGGACGCAGGCCCCCTCGAATGAAGCTGTGGGCCAGCCACCTCTCCCCCACCAAGGCAAGCACGTCCCCAGGTCAGGCGCATTTTCATTGCCTTTTTGGGGAGACGGCTGCAGCCGCTGCCCTGGGCCGCTGACCTGCATTACGGCTTTGATGATGCTTGTCACTGAAGAGAGGTTTCAGCCTCAGGAATAGCCTTAAAGAGGCCTTTTAATTCCTCCTGGGAACTCCATCTGCACCTTGGGATTGCGGCAGGGTCACCTCCGTTCTGACAGCTGAGGAGAGCAGGAAGCTGCCATTTGGCTCCTCCTCCCATCTTCTCATCCTAACCCCTTGCTCTTTAGGAAACACTACACCATTGCTTTATACAGAAGCATTGTAAAAACATCACAAACAGTAGAACAGGAAAGCAAACCCAAGTTAGAAAATTAGGATAGAACAGAATCTCTCCAGCGCTTTGTCATCAACCAAGTGCTATAAATTCTGCTTCTCTAAGTAGTTGGTTTTAATTCTTTAACTTGTGAATGGGTGTCCTTAGGCCTGACTCCTTTTCCAGCAAATCATCTTATACCTTCACCCATTTTGCCCACGCCTTTCCCCATCCCCTCCCTCTGGAAACTACTGTTTTTTTTTTTTTTTATCTATGAGGGGTTTTGTGGTGGTGGTTTTGTTTGTTTAGGTTCTACATATACGTGATATCAAACAGTATTTGTCTTTCTCTGTATGGTTTATTTCATTTAGCTTAATGCCCTCAGGATCCATTCATGTTGTTGCATATGGCAGGATTTCCTTTTTTGTGGCTCAGTAGTATTCCTGTGTGTGTGTGTGCATGCATGTGTTTGTTTCTTCATACGTTCAACAATTAGGTTGCTTCTGTGTTTCGAGTATCGAATATTGTAAATAATGCTGCAGTGAACTTGGGATGCACATATATTTTTGAGATAGTAATGGTACACCCATAAGATAAATACCCAGTAGTGGAACCAGTGGATTATATGGTATCTGTTTTTAGTTTTTTGAGGAAGCTCCATACTGTTTTCCACAGTGGCTGCACCATTACGTTCCCCCCAATAGTGCTCAAGGGTTCCCTTTTCTGCATATCCTTGCTAATACCTGTTATTTCTTATCCTTTTTATAGTAGCCATTCTAAGAGGTAGAAGTTGATATCTCATTGTGGTTTTGATTTTCATTTCTCTGGTGATTAGTGATGTTGAGCACCTTTGCATGTACCTGTTGGCCATTTGTATGTCTTCTTTGGAAACCCTTTTCTAGCAGGTTCTTCTCTAAGGCTTCTTAGAATGCTGGGTTATTGCCCTTGTGGCTTTATAGTCTGAACACTATATACTGCTTTCTGTCTCTTGATTCTTCTTTCTCTTCTAAGCTGTTTCTATGTCTTTCTGGAACTAGTGCCTTCCTTTCCTCCCCCCAAACTAATATGTTCAAATGGTTGCATGCCATATAACCAAAGGCATGTGCTTCATGCCTCTTCTTAAATCTCTTACCCGTGTCCCTGCCGTCCAGGTACAGTAATTTGAGGTTGATTCAGTTCAGTCAAATTCAACTGACATTTTATTCGATGAACACCAGTTGTAAAGCCCTAGACTAGACGCTGGGGTGGGGTGTGTGTGTGTGTCTGTCTTTTTCTCATTTTCTAGCTATTCACCCATCTTCTATTTACCTGAGGCAAAAGATATAAGGAGTCCTAGCTTATAAGGTTTCTTAACATGCCCAACTTTTCTTCTTTTTGGTATTTAAAACTGTTCAACAATAACAACAGTAATACAACAAGAATCTTAACCATCCACCATTACTTTCTCTGCCAAAATGGGATGAATGAAATTCAACAGTTTCCCTATAATATTCATTTCTTGATTCTTCTCCCAAAGGAGAATTTATTTCATTCTTATAATGAAAACATACTCATAATCTGAGATATGGATCTAACCATTTCCGCCTCTTCTTTTCCCAAAGTCGCCATCATGGAGTGTTCTCAAGAAGGAAGTTGGACTGTTTTCAGTGTACACATCCCTTCCTGCCATTGCCCTATCCCTAACAGAGAGGTTGATACTGAGAGGTAGGGTGACTGAGTCAGCTCCCAACCATAGGCATTAAACCCTGGATCTTCCATTACTTAGGTATGTGATTTGGAGCAAGTTATAGTCCTTGAATGTAAAATGGTGGTATAATAATAGTACCAAGTTCATAAGGATTGTTAGGGCAATTAAACTGAATGAAGTAATACATGTGCTCTAGCACAGTCCCTGACACAATGCCCACTTGAAAGGTATGTTGGAAAGAAGGTAAGGTATCTTAATTTTAAAAGCAGATAATTTTTAGCAGCACTTAACAGATTATATTGATGCAGTTAATTTGGTGATTACAGATATTTCCAAAACATGCATTTGGATTTTTCCTGAATTTGGATATCAGTGGATCTGAGGGCTCTTGGACTGAGAAAAGAAAGGAAGGGACGAAAGAAAGGTAGAGGGAGGGAGAAATCAGTTCAAGGGTGTTGGTCAGCAGATGGATTTGTATCACATAGGACGGGACAGGTTTGCATAATGGAAGATCACATATGGTCATGACTCACCATTTGAAGCAGCTGCTGTGATAACATAGGTACCCACATCTTGAATGCCCGTCCCGTGGTCCCTGACGCCTCACCTGGAGGTGCCCAGTGGATGTGACCACTTTTCTTTCTCAGTTCATGGTGCTTATTTGTATCCATTAAACATTTTTTGTCACATCGTGCTCTGTTTTACAGTTACTTTCTATTTTGTGGAAGCTCGTGCCTCTTTGCCCTGTCACGTAGTGGATAGACTTGGACAGAATGCTGCCATTCACTCAGGCAAGGCTCAAATCTGACAGGATGATGGATTCCTTCCACTCCAGACCCCGTAAAACCCTAATAAGGGTTAGGGCAGTGCCCAAGCTGGAGGGGTTTTGCAGAGCGGGATCGGGAGCAGTTGCTCCCCTTGGTCTCATTTTCCCACAGTGGCATCTTTCACCAATTCTTAAAAGGTGCACCATTCTACAGGGACCTCGTCAAGATGGTGATGGAAAAGGGAAGCAAAGAGAAAGCAAAAGTCAATGTGGGTAGAGTCAGGGTGAAGAGACCTTACAACAGGATGTCACAGTGTGGCCCCTTTTATGTACTCTTCTTCCCTCATACCCCCACACCAACCAGTGTTGGAGGCTGAACTACCCCACCTCTCACCCCCAAGGCTTCCCATCTTAGGAAAACCTAGCTGTGCATCCGCATGCGGGCCGACTCACTTCTCCCTGTATTGCCCCTGAAGCCCCCGCTGTCCCTAGCTGAAGGAAAGCCATGGCCTCCAGACCCTTGGGGATCTAGTTGTGCCTCCAGCTCTGATCCTTTTCCTCTCACTGTGCCGTGGGCACATGGACTTCCTTGTTGTTCCTCAAATGTGAGGATCACATTCCTGTCTCAGGGCCTTTGTACTTTTGTTCCCTCTACTGGGAATGTTCTTTTCTAGATGTTTCCATGGATGATTTCATTCAAGTCTATTATCAGATGTCACCTTCTCAGAGAGGCCTTCTCTGACCCCCCAAGCTAAAGAGCTTCCCCTGTCACTGTCTTTCTTCTTCTTATACTGTAATTTTCTTCCCGTACCACTGGGCATTATATTGTACATGCAGCAGATTATTTTCTGACCCCCACTAGAATGTAAGTTCCATGAGGCCAGGGACCTGGAGTGTTTTGTCCATCACTGTATCTCATGGCTAGACCAGGACCCTATACATCATAGGTGCTCAATAAATTTGTTGCACACATGAATGAATAGTGAGTGATTTTTCACTCACCCATCTAATCATACATCCATTCACTGCACAGTGACTGAGTGTCAACAATGTGTAAAGATGAAGACATCATAGTCCTTGCTTCTAGGAGGTGGCAGTTGTGATGGGGAGATAGAAACATAAACAGATACAGATACATGAGCAGGTGTTTATGAAAAAGTTTTGCAGGTGCAGTGACAGAGCTATAAAAAGGATATTTCCTCAAATACAATGTCAGAGAAGCAGCAGATAATATGCTGACATTAGGTATACTCACTTCCTTGAGGACTGAAGCCACACGTAAACATATCTTGTGTGTGTGTGTGTGTGTGCGTGTGTGTGTAATGGTTTGGCCATACAAGATTTCATAGAGTTTAGAGAAGGGCTCAAGATGGTTTTGCAGTGCTGTTATGGTACGTCAGAAAGGTGAAGAATTCACTCTCTTTTCCCCCAAATGAAATAGAAGCTGCTGCATTTTTCCCAGGTGGGCTCAGGCATTGTACAAGACCCACATATTTTTCAATAAGAGACTCACATTTGCTGTGATGCTAGAAGCTTCTAATGGGCCTCTGAGGGTTGTAAATTATATCAAATAATTTTCCAGATACTAAGCTGTTGTTTTTTAAAGGATGGAGATAGGAGGGATGAGGATAAATCTTTCTTTGGACCTTGAAATTATACCTTGTTTTGACCATATTCAATAAATCTTTTTGAATGTTCATTCATTCAACAAACATTTACTGGGTATCAACTATGTGAGAGGTGCCATACTGGGCCATGGGGCCATTGTTGGTGGGGAAAAATCTATAGATCTTTACTGGAAAACTGCTAGAACTTGGTGTAGCTTTTTGTTGTTTGTTTTAGCATTACCATTTTATTGGTGTTGTTTTATTACATCTTTATTGTAGCAAGTCAGATAATATAGAGGTATGTAAATATGTATAAAGGAAAAATAACTAATGTTCCACTCCTCCTCCTCATTCCTGTCACCCATTGTAATGAATCTTTTCGGTAATTTGATGGATATCTTTCTATTCCATTATCTTAGTATACACACACACACACACACACATGCACACACAGTCTTTCCTTTTTAAAAATTCTGTTACAAAAATGAAATCCTATAACACATATTACTCTGAAATGTACTTTTAAAAACTTACTGATGTAAAATGAACGTCTTTTTAGATCTTTTTAGTAAGTTCATAATTTTCGATAGAATTGGCATCATGGAGCTACCCATTTTTGTATTCTTAGACTTGTAGGTAAATCAAATTTTTTTTTCTATGATATTCAGGTTTTAGGTAAACATCCTCATACATATTTTCTTATATATTGGTGCTTTTATTTCTCCTGAGTGGATTCTGATGTGATTATCATGTCAAAGGGTAAATGAATTTTTAATCTTTTATTAAGCACAGCTTAATTACTTTTCCAAAAGATTGTAGCAATTTATATTTTCTTCAGAAATATACAGGAGTGCATTTGTCCCTAATATTATCCCCAGCACTGGATGTCATCAATGTTTTCAAGTTTTGTCAAGAATGACGATAATGGTATGTCAATAATGATACCTCATTATTGCTTTACTTTAATTTACCTGTCTCCAGGGTTGGGCATTGTTCATACATTTATTGGACATTTGCATTTCATATATTATAAATTCCCATTCCCATCCCTTTGCATGTTTTTCTGTTGCATTTTCTTTTTCTTCTTGCTCTGTAGGACCTCTGTGTAATAGAAATAATAGTGGTTTGTTGGTCACATAAGCACATATGATAAATCATCCTGCAGATATATGCATCTGCTTATTTTTATGATTTCTGTCTTTGCTTAGAAAACATCCCTCAATGACCTTTCGGATATAGTGCTCACCATAAACATGACCTGGCTAAGCCAGAGTCTTTGAGTTAGAACCATGCCCATTTATGGTGCTTTGTGGCTACAGGGTACCATTTCAGGATCTGGGGCTGCCACCTGACTGACAAAGATGCCACCTGCATTAGCCTTTTCCTTCCCACTCCTGTCCCTGATTTTAGTGGAGATTTGCTTGCTAGCCACACACCTTTGTGTCCTGTCCTCAGTGCCTGGGATCCTTCTGCTGGAACCATGAAGTGAGACTACTGAAAGTCGTGGTCATTAAGAGACAGTGTAGCATTTCCTAACGTCTCCAGGCCATGTCTCACTGTGGGAAACATCAGTAGCAAAGCATCCAGAGCTTGGCAGCGAGCACACTGGCTCACCCCTTCCCTGTGGAGCCGCGGCTCAGTTGCCTTTGCTTGGTTGCCCTTCTTCACCCTCTTCTCTGAAGGGATCATTAAAATTGCCCAAGACCTCTGACCCTTTGGTACTTCATCCTGGCAGCTGGATTTTATCCAGAATCCATTGGCTGAAGTTATGCCCTGTGGTTTGCTTCTAGTATATCACTGGGGCATAGTTTCTGTAGTCCTGGGCTTCGAGGACCTGGCGTGGCCCCGCGGTAACGGGGTCATTTGCTCCTCTCAACAGCACTAAGGTACAGTCCTCCAAATTCGTAGGCAAGGGTGACTTATGACCGGGCCAGGCTAGTAGGTGAGTATCTTGAAGGATGAGGGTAGTTAGGAATGTATAGATTTCAATGAACATTTTCCCTCTTCTTGTGACTAAGCTGTTAGAGAAAAGCTAGAACATTAGAGCCACGGGAAAGTTCAGGCGGGGAAAATGAGGCAGAGAGAAGTAAAACAGGCGCACACGAGTCTCATAGCACACTGATATACACTGATAGTCTTTGTGGGTTTTAGGACAGCCACAGACACAACAATAATAGATAAATAGAAATAGGTTCAAATGGATACATCTCAGTTTGTGTATTGTCCTATCAGTGGGACACTGACCACTTCTGGAATTGTTAATGGTGATTCAGAGCCACAGTTCAGAGCAACAAGACCAACTGGATTTCTCCATTTTACAGCTGGCGAGATGGAAGCACAGGTGAATAAAGTGATGTGCCCCATCTTCATGTAGTAATTAGCAGCATTGTCAAAACTTGAATCCACATGCCCTGACTTTCTGGTCTTTGTGCTCTCTCCTCGTGCACCTCCTGGTTGATGCACTTAGTTGCAGGAGTAATCTTTTTCAGTGAATAGTAAAGATCGAAGACCAGCTCTTTTGGGGGACTGGTATCTACTGGGGAATAGGATTTATTGCCACACTCATATATACCCCTTTAACCTGCCTCCCAGCCAAGGAGGATTATGTTAACTTGTTTCTTTATTCGGAAAATATGTATCAGTCCCTTCTGATGCTAGGGACTTAATAGTGTGGCAGTTCAATCAGTATTGAACTGATTTGCATTGTCAAGGTACCAGAGGTAGGGGCCTGAGCAAGTGACTAAGATTTCATTTTACCAGTTAGGAGAAAAGATGTGGCGTGCTGAAAATACACAAATCCCTTTTTAACCATTCTGTTAAAAACACATGCTATATAATTGAATATAAGTACAAATAGAAGGCACCTGGTACAGCTTGTTCCACCTTCTCTTTTATTAGAATCTAAGTGGTAACATTCATTTCCAGGCAGTGTCACCAATGTTGGTTTTGTTCATTATTAGGATATTGTAGTTATTGCACTCTGAAGGGAGAAGCCCTGGGTACATAACTGCCAGGACTGGCAAGGGGCCGAAGAATGAGGTGCACTGGCTGATGGGCCTTTTATAGAGTCTGTGGGTCAGAAATCATCTTCAGGGATGATTTCCCTGTGGCCTGTGTTCCCAGGGGAGCATGGGCACTTTTTCTCCTTCAGTTGTAGATGTGGTATGGACTTGAGCCCTGAAGATGCTGCCTGATTCCGGATCAGGGACCCAGGGGCAGCTGGAGGCGGGCAGCTGGGAGGCCAGCGTGGTTGTGGCCGTGGGCCCCGTGAAGCCAGCTGAGAAAGCACCAGGGGCTGCAGGCCTGTGGGAGCCCTGACGTTTCATTATTCTGATTGTAACTGGCATGAGGAGAATTTGTGGATGGGCTTCAGAACAGGGGAAAAGAGAAAAAAGAAGAAAAAAAGGTGAACCGTAAATTACAACAATAATTTATAGGCTACCATCGAGCACACTTGCACCATGATCACAGCCCCTAATAAATACATTCCTGTGACTTGTGAGGCTGTAATAATCCTCCCACTGATGATTTCTGCATTAAGTTGTTGCTGTTATTATTATTGTGCATGTTTGGTAATGAGGAGCAAAAATCAATATTGGGTGTTTTGATTCTTTTAATAAGGAGAATAAAATTCTTTTCTTCTCCTCCATCCTTTACACCTTAACTAGAAACAGATTCAAAACCCAGAGATAGAAGATTGACTTTGGGGTTTATCCTTTCCTATTTCCTGATCTGCTGGGGGAGGTTTCAAGACAGAACTGTAGTCAAATGAAGTCACTTTCCTGTGTTCTTTTTCCTCCTGGGAACAAGGGAGAGGCTATTTTCTTCCCCCAGGAAGCTCTGTGTCATCTTATCTGTCTCGAGGGGATCCACATAGGCAACAGGTGCATAAGGAGCCTGCGCTAACTTCCTGAGCAAAATGAGCATTTCTCCTCCCTTAGCCACCTTCGTGGATGAGAATGCTGCTTTAAAGGGAAGGTCAAAGAAACCTGCCCCAATTCTAGTTCTATCGCTAGATGCTTTATAGCCATACATAAATGTTATTTGTTATCACGGTATAGGCCTACTTGGGAATTCGGCTACGGGCTTTTAAGTAAGGCATCCATCATTTACACCTAAACAGTATCTTACCATTTTTATTGATATTTCTCATTTAATCATTATATCATTTGAAGTGGCTAATAGGCATTGCCATTTGCAGGTGAGGAGACTGAGGTTCAGAAAGGAGGTATGTTTCTCAAGGTTGCCTGAGTGTGTGTGTGGGGGGGGGGGCGTAGATCCAAGTTTCCTGTAAGAAAAGAAGAGTATTATTACCACTTTCCCTGGTCGATGCCTCTGGAGTAGCACAGCATTCACCAGGGGTATAGACACGGGCTTCCTTCTACACTCTCCCACAGAGTTTAAACGGACACATCAGATTCAGTGGAAACTTTGAAGACGCTCGGTGCTTGGAGCAGCTTCCCTTTGGGGACAGTGGAGAGAGGGAGAATTTGCTGTGTTCTGGGAGTAAGTTTCCCATTACCTAGCATTAGCAGACCATTTGTAACTCACATCAGGCAGGGTTTTAGTGTCCTAAAATTCCTAGAAAAGCTGGCTAAGCTCCTACCCCCCTCTAGGTATGTCCCACGTAAATACAAGGCCCTTTACAATGCTTTGCAGATTTCCAGAGGGCTTACACTTCCTTGTGGTTACCTCTGGCCTGCAAACTCCTGCTTCTGTGGAATCAGTTCATCTTGGAGGTTGTCTCAGTGCCCCTCTGTCGTCTGGGGTGTGCGGTACAGCCAGGTAACTTGGCTCTCTTCCTTTTCCTTCAGACAAATCACTCATGCAAGGGTTTTGTGTGTGTGTGTGTGTGTGTGCAATATATAGAAGACTACTGATGTTTTGGTAGGATAGGAACATTAACACATCACCCCTTGGCTCCTTTTTCAACTCGGTTCCCATTTCCTGCCATTTTCCAAGACTCCCTATACCCTTAACCTTCTTTCCTCACTTGTCCCCCTCCCCCAAATTCCTATCTGTTTTGAATGCTTTTCAGTTTAGCTACTTCCTTTGTTTCCTTCTGACACATGCCCTCAGGGTCTCACCTTCACTACAAGTGCCTTATCAAGGATATTTTCCTCAAAAAGACTTTTTGTCCCTAAAAGGAATTTCTAATGCCCCCCAAGGCCATGTTTTCCAATCTACTGCATGAATAAATAGTCAAACAACAAGCAAAAGAACTCAGTCTTGGATGTACATTGTAACAGTGACAGCAGTGATGTTAATACCTTACACATATTGGAAGTTTTCATGTTGCCAGCATGCTTTGCCTATATATATTAGCGCATTTTATCCATACAGTGATTCCTATGATCCTGGTTTTCAGATGAAGAAACTGAGGGTCATAGACAGCTGGGAATAGTAGGCAGGCAGGCTCCCTGACGTTTTCAGAGCTCTTTCCCCACCATGTCAGCATAGGTCTAATTCTATTCCAATCCGTACTGCCGTACTGGTTGGCTTCTGTGTTTCATTGTCACACAATGAATCAAACTTGAAAATTTTAGCCATCTCTGATTTATATTTGCCACCGGCCTCCCTGGACCTTAAGTTCTAAGGAACTGACTTTTTGGTTTTTGACAACCCTAAACATTCAACCACCCTAGGTCCCCAGCCTTTGTCACTTTCTGGAGTTCCAGAAACACTGTGCAGTGAAGGCCGTGCCTCACAGGACCAGGTCATGAGGCCATGTCAAATGTGTGTAACCTGCTTCTTTAAAATTTGTGGACTATTTCTCTCTCTGTCCATTGGCTGCTACAACCAGCCTGCATGGACTGTGTTCAGTTGTTTTTTGTTTTTCTATCTAACATTTCTTCAACCTGGAAATGCTTTATCGTGTGGCTCAAGGACATGTTATAGCCCCAGCAAGGCAGGGGTTAAAATGATTTTACCCACAGGATTTCATGAAGCAGCTGTGAGCCAGTTTTTGGTCCTCTTCTCCATCCTTGGGAGAGAGAGTTGTCCCCACTCTCTCTCCCAAGGATGCATTATCTGGACCATTATGGAACCCATCAGCAGAGGGGCCATGACCTCTGGCTGACCTTGGCCTGCTGATGCCCTGTCATGCACTCCAATTACTAGGATATGTAGAGGTGACTACAGCCTTCTGAGACCCTTGGAAACTTATAGCTTTGTCAGGTCCTTACCTCTTTTCAGTGGCATTGGGTGACTTCTAGATCCTGCTGGCATTTTTCTTCTCGGGTGATAAGTGTGCGTGCTCACTCTGAAATGAAAACTCCAGAGCTGTGGTTGGTCTGTCTTATTGGAAAACTGTAATTTTCCACTGCTTGGCCCGTTTTCCTTGGATGATGGGCTGTAAGAAGGAACAGTGAGAATATGAGGAGATTGGTTAATATCTTTGCTAGCAGCAACATTATTTTTTTATATTTTCAGGGGGTGGGGGACATCTAGAGTTGTATTGCCTTGATACTTCCAAGTCTCTCTGCTTGTCTTTTAAACTTCATCTTCATTCTTAAATTGACTGTAGCTGTGCAATAGGGTTTATGGTTTTGGTAGTATTTTGTAGTATTTTTGTTAATCTTTTTTTTTTTTTTTCCTGAGCACGGGCACTAAAGAAAAAATGTCACTATGCTCTGCATTTCAGAAGCAAAAGAGAATTAGATACCTGTTATATAATATGCTCCCAACATTACATAACAAGTCTTTCCACTGGAAATAATGCTCCAAGCTGTTCTGTTCTCCATTTGCTGTGATTCATTTAAGTGTTGAATGTTAAACTGGTTAAACTGGTCTATCTACCAAGCTCAGAGATGTATTAGGTTGAACCCTATGAATTTGCTGATTTTGTAGATCAAAGCATTAAAATATAGACAGTTTTATAGGGTCCACCTTGTAGTGGCAGCATTAGGCAAAACCTGATCGGAGCAGGAGGGATCACTCAACGCCTCCCGCCATCACCAGGCAGGATTGCATTGCAGTCATACTCAAAAGAATCTCTTAACTCACACTTTTTAACATTTGTTGTCAATGAATAAGATCCCTTCTACTGTTCTGGGTTAGTTAAGGGATTAATATCACTATCAAAGCAGGGACTGGGTCATTCTGGAAGCTCAGCCGAAGTGGCAGTTATGTCTGTTCTTTAAGATCTTTTCTTTAAAGAATTTATTTATTTATTTGACAGAGAGAGACACAGCGAGAGAGGGAACACAAGCAGGGGGAGTGGGAGAGGGAGAAGCAGGCTCCCCGATGAGCAGGGAGCCTGACGCGGGGCTCGATCCCGGGTCACTGGGATCATGACCCGAGCCGAAGCCAGACGCCCAACGACTGAGCCACCCAGGCGCCCCTGTTCTTAAGATCTTAAAGGACACCTCACACATTGTGTCCCTCTTGGTTGGCAGGATTGGGGTTTTGTTTTTATATTTTTTTATTTTTAAACAACTGTTAAGTTTGGGTATATTTCTCTTTTAAAGGGAGATTTTAAAACATTTTTTCCAGTTTATTGGGACAGAATTGGTAGGCATCACCATATATGTTTAAGGTATACAGCATAATGGTTTGACTTGAATATATTGTGATGACTACAGCTAACATCCATCATTTCATGTAGATAAAAGGAAAAAGCAAACAAAATATTTTTTTTCCTTGTGATGAGGACTCTGGATCCACTCTCTTAACAACTTTCCCGTATATTATAGAGCAGTGTCAGCCATAGGCATCATGTCGTACGTTACATGTCTAGTACTTACTTATAACTGCAAGTTTGTACCATTGAATACCTTTCTCCACTTCTCTCCTCCCCCCCACTCTCATTCCTGGTATACACAAATCTGATCTCTTTTTCTGTGAGTTCTCTTTTTCTTTTGGTTCCACATATAAATGAGATCAAACAGTATTTGTCTCCTTCTGACTTCTTTTAGTATAGTACCTCATGGTTGGCCCGTGTTATTGCAAATGGCAGGATGTTTTCATTTTTTATGGCTGAATAATATTCCATGGAGTGAGCGTGTGTGTGTGTGTGTGTGTGTTTCACAATTTTAAAAAATCTATTATTCAGTTGATTGATGCTGAGGTTGTTTCCATGTCTTGGCTATTGGAAATAATGCTGCTATGAACTTGGGGGTGCAGATAGCTTTTCAAGTTAGTGCTTTCATTTCTCTTCGATATATTTGATTGGGATTT
The DNA here is from genome assembly GCF_029215605.1 of Mirounga angustirostris. NCBI lineage: Eukaryota > Metazoa > Chordata > Mammalia > Carnivora > Phocidae > Mirounga > Mirounga angustirostris. The sequence goes on along the minus strand of NW_026991724.1, from coordinate 15,856,263 downwards.
TAGCAACGTGGAAGGATTCTCTATTCCTTTCACCTCTTGCCAACCAAGTGTGCATTTCCATGTTCACCAAAAACCAGTGAGGTCCTCTGGCTCTGATTTGCGACACCTGGAGACTTGTGTCTCAGATCTTAGCCTTGAATGTAAAAATATAAGTTGTTAAACAGCTTGCTTGGCTACCTTAGGAGGTGGGTCCTCTAAATGAAGAGATTGAATCTGCTTTACTCAAGCAATGAGATTTCCAGACAAAGCAAAGTCATGGTGGTAGCCTCTGGACTCTGGGTAGAGTTTTCCCAGCATGTATATCAAAGCCAGATGCTCAGGGTGTCTGCCCTTCCTCCCAGACTCCTGCAACTTCTCCCCACTCCCACGGGCCCTTGAGCAGCAGCTCATGACACCCAGAGGCTTCAGCTCAGGGTGTGTGTTCGCTTAAGCTAGTACCTATTCCAAGCATTGAGCTGGACTTACTCCTTTGTTGCCTATAAAAATGTAGTCACCCAGTCATTATAGCATGAGTTTTAGGTACTGGATTTTTTTGCAACAAAGAGCATGAAGGCAGCTTCTTTTCATTTGTCTAGGAACTGAACTCAGACCTTTGTACACCATGACATTATTTCAACACAAAAGATACAGGGTTTGGATGAGGGCCATATGATAGAAATTTTTATGCAATATGTAAATTCTGCTTAAATGAGATAAAAACACTCAGTATAGTTCTTGGCCCTTTACAGACTTCTGCCAGATGCCAAAAAGGTATAGAATAACTAGCTAAAGAGGAAAGAGGAGAGGCTTTTCGGTCAGAAGGCCTAGGCTCAGGTCATATTTTGGCCACTAGTACGTGTTTGACCTTAGGCTACCGTTTCATAGCCTCCGTTCCCCTTTGCAAAGTGGGGTCCCTCCACCTCTCAGGATTGTCCCGTGGGCATAAAATGCAATTGTGGGAGCAACAGCGCTTTGAATAAAGGCCGACAGAACCTAAAGGTGTTGGGTATCTTTTACCCTCCCGGTCTGATTCTTAATAGGCCTCAGATGTCTTTGCATAATTGGATGAAAGGTTGGGCTAATATGTCTTAGAAGTGGATGATGAGCGGCTCTGAGTCCCCAACAGTTTCTTACCCTTTGGGAAGCAGCTGTAGTGGTAGAGGGCTCAGAGGGGTTTGTGGCAGGCTGGGACCCCCTGTTACAGAAGATACCCCTTCCCTACAAGCCCTCTATCCCCACCCTCCTGCAACTTGTCGTTAATGAGGGAGCTCGGTCCAAACCCAGTTTTCCAGGGTCTGATGAAAGCCATAGCCTACTTAAATCATTTTCCTGTGGCCTTTAACCTAAAAAGATTACATTTCAGGGGTGGGGGGTTGAGGAGGGTGAGCAGCAGAGGACCAGCCTACTGTCAGAGGACAAAATCAAATTTTTTATGTGATGTTGCTGCATTAAATGGGCCAATCTTATGTCATGTAACATGTGAATAATGGCTCTAGCATGTGATGTCAAAATTTTCCACATGTCTCATAAATAAATCCAGCCACACCCCTCCCCCCAACCACCACCCAAAGGCTATCCGTTTTTGAACCTCAGCTTGCATCCCAAATTAAGAATGCGTTCAGATTCAAGGTTAAAGGTACAGTGTCCTCTTTCAAAAGGCACGTCAGTGTTTCTGCTGAGAATGATAAATAACTTTTGAAACAGGCTATCAATTGTCAAGACTCTTCGTCCTCCCTATCTTCCTTTTCTTTCTCCTCTTCTTTTTTTAACCTAACTTTGCTGGTTAGGTCGGATGCTTTGGAAAGAATAGATACTATGTTAGGCCAACACTTGATGAAATTTTCTTTAAAGAAAACCACTTGAGATTCCCTAGGGGAGAAAAATCCCACAGTCAGATAGCTCAGTGGCCCTCAAGAGTGAAGGAGCTAGATACAGCCCAGCTACAATTAGTATTGGCAGCCTAGCCAAGCCAAGCCCTTTTTCTTGCGAGAAGCATATATTCGTTTGAGACCTGTCCACTCGCATGGAGATACCATGCACAGATTCTGACGTTAGTCAGAAAACCTAAAACGTTGATGTTGTTTGCCAAGGACATGCTGCCTTTTCGTTATCGATTGTGACCAACATAGGTAGCTTTTGGAAATAAGAATCCAGACCGTCCTTGGGTCCAACACATCCAATATCAGCCGTAAATGTACAGGGAGATTCTTCTACAAAATCCAGCCTTGTTGAAAGCTCCTTTGCTGAAGCAAAGCTGCCTCTCTATTCCCCCTAAGGGACAGAATGCTTTTTTTGTTTTCCCATTTTCCAGAGGGTCAGGAGGAGGCAACGGGCAGGCGCATGATGGCTGAGAACCAGAGCAAAGAACAGGAGGGGAATTTGGCTTGATTTTCTTAGAGGCTCAAGTCCCCCTGTCTGCTCTCTCTGTCCCTCCCTTCTCTCTGCACCTCACAAACAAAGGCAGCATCTTTCTCAGATAATGCCGCATGTGTCAGAAGCGAACGTTCTGGGAATGTACATGGTGACCTGCTCTGTGTAACAAACGTCAACCCCAAACCATCCAGAAGTCGCTACATCTGTTTTGGCTTTGTTCGCAGCGCAGAGGGGAGGGGGGTGCACTCCATGGTCAAGGGCCAAACTACATGTCATATTTCATTACCTTCATTAGCTACTACAGAAGGCTGCATTCAAAGAAAAGGTTGGTATTAACTCTTGAGCCACCAGCCTTTTCTGACAACCATTTTCACCTTCACCCACTGCTTGCCGATCGCTCTGTGCTCATGCTGTGGGCTCTGATTTAACTAAACTGTAAATCAGCCCTGAGGTCCACGATTTCACCTTCTTAAAGGAGGCAAGCTACTGTTTTATCCTAGGTAGCTACTTACAGGACGTCACAACATCTGGAACCTATTAGGGCAAATGCTAGTGTAAACCCAATGGGGAAAGCGTATTTAGAATTAATAAAACTTTCCCTTCTTGTTTTGTCCACGGTTGTCTTTTTCTTTCCTTCCTCACATTATTTCTGTGATTTAGTGTTGCCAGCTCCATTCTTGGTGGCTGAAGTGAGATAAGATGATGCTTACTGATGCCTCGCTATTTTGGGGGAGTTTTTCTTGGTGTGCTTTCTTGTGATGACATCACTGGACCCTCACGGTCATGGCCCTTGGACCTAAGGACCCATTCCCCCGTCTTCATGTTGTATTTCTTAAGCTATACTCTACACTTACTGAAATAAAAGTGGGTGCAGGTATAAAGTAGATCTTGATACTGCATGGCTGTAAAAATGGTCTGTTTTCGTGCTGCATATTGAATACATCATGATTCTATTTGAAATCCTCTATGGCCCGCACGTGCTGTTACTTAATATTGTGAAGAATGGCCAGTTGGCCAGCATAGGTCAGAACACACCTGGACTGTGGAATTAGGGGTCTGGAATTTTGATTCTTCATCCTGGCTCTGCTGTTGATTTATCTCCTGGTATCAGACAAAGCTCTTACCCTTAGTTCTTCCATCTGTAAACTATGGATCATTATACCATTACAAGGGTTCCATGAGCTCAAATGATTTCATTTTAGGACACTCTGAAAAGCCCTAAAAAGACAATACTTTAGAATATACCATTTGGAATACAATAACATCTCTTTATTTTTATTAATACGTATTTGAAAGATCTACACCAGTGACTTGCAAGTATAGTCCCCAGACCAACAGCATCAACATCACCTGGGAACTGGTTAGAAATGCAAATTCTTGGCCCATATACCTACTGACTCAGAAACTCTTTGGTGGGGGAATTCTGATGTACACTCAAGTTGGAGAACTGCTGATCAATACATTTGGCTTCCAATCCAGGAGTTAAACGCACAGAGCTCTCTCGGCCCAAATATTGGAGCGGAAGCTCAGCTCTCCAAGGATTGTAATATATTACCTGAAAGCCACTCTAGATCTGTAAGCAACACAGGTCCTCTCTCGTTTTGATTTGTGGACAGTGCCAACACAAAATTGTTTTTCTGGTTGGAGGTGAGTTTCATAATTTGGCTGAGCATTATTGTCTCACTAAACTCCATAGCCCACTTTGTAAGCTGGTGTCTGTCTCATGGCATCTTGGATACAGTTTAACCTGCCAGGAAAATAAATTTATAATGAAGATGGACACCCACCACCAGAGTAAAGACATCAAGCTTAGATTTGGGACTCAAATATACACAGAGGCAAAATGATGCCATAGAAGGCATCTAGAACTTCTCTGGAGTTGGGACACTAACACGAAGATACTTTGCACATTGTCCCCTTGGAGGCAGAAAGAGAGAAATGGAAGAAAATAGTGTTCATGATCAGAAATGCTGTGCTTTCTTTGGTGAATCCCAGGTGTCCCTGTTCCACATTTTACAGGAGTTGTTGTAAAATAAAAACCAACCACACAATGGACACCTGGATATGTGATCTAGTTTTGTACATCAGTAGCAATGTGTAAATTGTAAATGCAGGAGCATCTGCTATAGGTTGGCTGTTACTATGTATCTGCATCTAGTGCTACTTTGTGCTTATAATCCCTTTTTTTCATAAAGAAATGAAAAATTATACTCCCTCTCATCTCCTTTTGGTGTTTCAGGTTTCCCTTAGATTCAGGACACATTCGGAATCTGAGAGAAAGGCCACCAATTAGGACAATTTTTTTGGTTCCCATTTTTAACCTCAGACCAGCCAACTCATTTCTCCCTCCTTTGAATTTGTCCCTAAGTTCGGTCCTACAATGAGACCTTTTGCATGGCAAGTTTAAGCCTGGAGCAAATTTTTATGGCTGAATTATAAACCCTTGAAAATAGGGGTTTATAATGGAAATGCTGACACAACCTTAACTCTAGCAGCGAGAGCACAATGTAATAATAAATGAGGCAGAACAGCAAAGTGCTGCTTTTAATTTATCATTTAGTAGAAGAAAAAGGCCTCGTTTACTTCTTCTTTTTCATCTTCTTCTCTGCTTCCAAGACTTGCAACCATTATTTTGAAATGTATTTTATAATAAAACCTCAGTGGTTATGTTGCCTAGGGCTTGAGTGTCCATTTTAGAAAGGGAGAAAGAGAGAGAGAAGAGAGAGGGAGACATTTTTGAGGTCTGAGAAGCATATTCTGTTGACTGATTATGTTTTGACGGCGCAGTGCCTGCCTGGGATGCATTTATTGTGGAACAGATCAGCTACTCTGCTATGATCCAGAAATGCCCTGAACATATGATCCCGTTTGGACATGTCTACAATAGTAGCAGTAGAAGTAATAAGAGTATTTGAAATGCCCTCTAGCTCTTTTAATTCCAGACATCAGTGCATTTTGAGCATACAGATTACAGCCTTTGGAGTCACTTACGTTGTGTAGCTTCGTATCTTTCCCCATTCCCTGCATTCCCATTTTGTGGATGGAGAAGCTGAAGTCTTTCATTGTCGGTGTGATTTCTGGAAATGCAGTTCAGTCCTTACTAGGCCTCTGTATACTAAGCACTGGGCTGGGATACAAAAGAGCATGGCCCCTCATCTCCTGGAACTTAGAGCCTAGTGGGCCAAGCAAACATGTAACAAAAAATAATAGTGTAAGATATTATAGCAATAGAAGCCTGTTGTAAAGTCACTTTATGACATGGGTGTTCACCTTCTTCTAATCCTGACTCCGTCATTCCTCTTTCTTCAGAGAGGCCCAAGGAGCCAAAATCTCCAGTGTACCCCTCTTGCTGGGTATTTTGCAGTCTATGTGCCCAGGATGGTGACCTTTATAAATGCAACACATTCCTTCCTTTGTCCTGCTGCTTCTCCTTTGGTTTGTCCAATAGGAGGGCTCAGTAGAAGAATGGGAAGCAGTAGGAAAGTGAGGTCATAGTATTTATTCCTCTGGCTTTCTCCCTTTTGGGCTCAGAATTGGTTGCATTTCTGTATTGAAGACCATAGCTCCTGTCTGCAGCCCTTTCGGACAACTACTACTCTTGCCAGGTTCTGGCAACCCCACCCTCCTTGGCACCTTGAGGCCTAGGGGTGGTAATGGTTCCTGCGCTCTTGCTAGCCCCAGGGTCCTGCTTCACTATCCCTTCTGGGTTCCCCAAACCCAGGTCGCACCTCGGCAAACAGTTCCTTCATTAAACTCTTCTCAGTATCCCGATTTGAGTGTGTGCAGATTGCTTCCTGCCGGGCCTCTGGCTGATGCAAAAAATAGACACAGCACACGTGTGTGTGCACACACACATGCATACATACACTTTAAGAAAAGAGAGTATTTAGGCAGAAGATTTATAGAGTAGGTCTGTCCAATGTTGGGATTTGTGGTGAGTACATTATGAAGTCACTTCTTATGATTCCTAGGCCAGATAATGCATCCATCATGCAAGGCGGCAAGCCCCTGAAATTACATCAGATTTACAACATAATAAACTTTCATTAAGCTGAAGCTACATGAAACTTATTCGCTTTCATTCCCAGGACTAAACAAATGCTGCTTGAATACTTAGTGAAGCCAGGTCTCTCCCAAATTGGTAATGCTTGTATGAGGATGTTAGAGAGGATGAAACCAGGAGACACAGAACATGCCACTCCTTGGAACATCCTAGTAGCTGATCACTACTTATATTGTTGGCATTAGTTTTCCTCAGCCATTCACAATGAGACACATGAGGCTGCTCACTGAGGTTGATCTGTGTTTGCATCCACCATACAGATTCCTGAGTGCATTTTAATCACCGTGTGTCTTGTGCTTTATGGAAGGGTTTATGCTATTTGGTTGCTTTCTCTTCTGATATTGCACTGGATAAATCAGTTGTGATCATTCCTTAACATTTCAGAGAGCAAATACTCCAATGATAGAATGGAAGTGGTTCACCAGGAGGCATCTCCTAAGAAGACATAATTCAGGAACATGGCGCTTGAACATGTAGGCTTATCTCTGTGCTCTCAGCCTCACTAAAATGAACGTTTAGGCATAAAACAGAAAACCATAAGGACAACAAACATAGAAGAGGAAGTTACGGCAGATAAGAAGTGTCAAGAAAATTTTGGAAGCTGAAAAATAAATGGACTGATGGTAACTGATTTAGCAGGTAATAGAAAGGTAGAACTACATACCTGCAAAAGGCAAAGTCCAGAATTGAGCCAATTTGAGGTGCTAGAACATAAAGGTTCTGCTATTGGAGACCCTGGCTATCTCTGCAAGTGTGGGAATGGGTAGGGCTGGGAATAAGACTGTTCGGAAGTTGGATAAAAGATAAGTGATCTTCTAGACTCACCCTATACTTCTTTGCTCAACTTTATCAGAATCTTGGAGTTCTGGAGAGGCTGTAGGGATACTAGGCTCCATGCACATGGGGATTAATTGAAGTCTGTGTGCTGAATGGTGACACATCCTTGCTCCTGTCTGCCACTTGGTTGGGAAACATTGTTGATCATCTCCAGGCTGGAGACTGGAGGATTCCTTTCTGAGGAGTTGAAGATTCCAAGAGGAAAGATCTACAGATACTGTCAGCTGGGATTTCAAGGAAACAACCAGATCCCCTCCTAAATACAGAGGACATCACCCCCCCCACACACAGAACTTCCAGCAGCTTTTTAAAAAGTGTCTGTTTTAAAAATATAAATGAACAGACGATGTTCCCCCAGACACTTAAGGAAAACTTTATCTTGGTGACAGGAACAAGCAAAGAGAAAGAAGAACTCAGAGGAGATAGAAACAGTGCAGAAAGCAGTCGAAAATCTAAAAACAAAGTTAAGATATTCAGACAAGGGGAGATGCCACATCCATCAAATAAGAGTGGGATGGTATTTTTAAAAGATAGTTCAAGATGAGAAATTGCCCCCAAGTACCGAGGAAACAAGTGAATATGGCAGAAATTTCATACGAAGATTAAAAATTTCAGAGAGTAAAATAGTTGCAGTCAGCATCAATTTTTTCAGTAGAAGTTCTGGAAACTAGGAAACAGTAAACCTTGGGCAAAAATTATTTCCAATGTAGAACTTAAGAACCAGTCAAACTGTTGTTTAAGCATGATGGTAGGATTTACCTCCTCTGTCCCTTTTCTGAGAAAGTTATTGAAGGGTGTACTTGACTGATAAAGATGAAAGAAACTAAAAAAGAAGCATGAAGATCCAAACAAAGAAATGATTTAACACTAGAAGGAGGCAAATGGAATTCTTGAGATAATGGGGAAGAGGCCTTTAGGATGACTGCTGGGCAGAAGCCTTAAAATAGAAACCTAGTCTAGTTTGGAGCAATAAGACATAGGGCCCTAGGATGTCTCTGAGGAAAAAAAAAAATGATTAGGATAGATAATCTGATGTGTTTAAACATATTTGTAAGAAATTCATAAGTGGCAAGAATTTGGGGATAAATTAATGATACATATGTAGAAAACCAAGCAGACAAAAAAACAAAAACACCAAACCCCAAAAACATTACTAACTCCTGGAAAAACAAAAAGGTTGTGCCAGAAAAGAACTGTAACTATAATAAACCACAAAGCTTATGTGTGAATAATGTTTATGTGGTAATAATACAATTACAATGTAGACAGAAAGTATTTTGTTAACAAAAAAGATGTTATATAACTATATTAAAAGAATGGCATGGGTGTATACATATATGCATGTGCTTAGGGTTGTAAGAGATCTGAATCCTCAATTTCCATAGTGTGAAGTCAATAGATAATAGTAAAAAAAAGCCCAAATCAAGAAACATAAAGAAAAGCAGATTAGTTAGAAACATGGAGGCAGACACCAGAAGAAACAATTAAGAAGGTAGAGAATGGGAGATTGCTCTGGGGAGCAGGAATCAGGACTGGAAAGAGGGTGAAGTGAGGAATTGCTATTCTTCATTAGAGGCCTTGTAATACTTCTATTACATGGGTTATTTTGTTAAAAGTAAGTTTAAAAACAATTCTGCTAGTGAGAATTTGTCTTTTTCACTTGTTTATGTTTCTTCTTCGGTCATGGTTAAGGGGTAGACTCATGATGATATGTATTGGTAGTGCTATCTGGGTGCCAGGCACTAGGTTAAATACTTGATGTGCATTTTCTCATTTAATCCTCTTGATAGTCCTGAGATGTTTTTTCTTTTACCCCCTTTTAGAGATAAAGGAATTTAAGTTCAGAGAAGGTAAGTCATTTGCTCAAGTTCCATAGCTCTCGATGATTCTAGAGCCCACATCCTTGCCTCCCTCATCTCCCCTCCCTGCCATCTCTCCAAGACAGGCAAGCATCTTCCTGTGATCTGCTCCCCTCACCATATTTTTAGTGAGGCTTTGCTCATGCTCGTCTTCCCACCTAGAGAACACACTTTCCTGCTCTTCTGACCCGTCTCCTCCTTGCCTCCTAAACGCAGCCCAATTTTTTCAAGTTACTGTTTTGAAGAACAGCAATGACCTAGTGGGGATGCTTCCAGCTGAATAGCTGAGGTCCAGGATACAGTGGAATGTAGTACCTGGGACGGCCCTATTTATAGCTGTACTTCTTACTAGCTCCATGACCTTGAGAAGATTATCTAACTTTACTAACTTTCCTTGTCTGGAAAATGGGATAATAATGGTAATTACTTTATTGGATTGTTGCAAAGATGAAATGAGTTCATACATGTGAAGTCTTTAAATTACGACTGACACATAAATGTTAGTGATTATTATTATTATATGCAATAAATACTGTTGACTGGTTTATAGTTGATTAATAATTGACAGAAAGTTTGTGGATCTAAATGAATAAATCATCAGTCCTCTAGAATAAAACACGAAATTGTTCTTGAAGACGTAGGCCACATACTTCTTGCCCACTGGATTTCCTTCAGGTTAATAAAACAACAAGGAATTTTTACTGTTCCCTACCCTCAACCTCCATTTTTAAAAAAAATTTTTATTGTTATGTTAATCACCATACATTACATCATTAGTTTTTGATGTAGTGTTCCATGATTCATTGTTTGTGCATAACACCCAGTGCTCCATGCAGAACGTGCCCTCTTTAATACCCATCACCAGGCTAACCCATCCTCCCACCCCCTCCCCTCTAGAACCCTCAGTGTGTTTTTCAGAGTCCATCGTCTCTCATGGTTTGTCTCCCCCTCCGATTTCCCCCCCTTCATTCTTCCCCTCCTGCTATCTTCTTCTTCTTTTTTGTTTTCTTAACATATAATGTATTATTTGTTTCAGAGGTACAGATCTGTGATTCAACAGTCTTGCACAATTCACAGCACTCACCATAGCACATACCCTCCCCAGTGTCTATCACCCAGCCATCCCATCCCTCCCACCCCACCCCCCACTCCAGCAGCCCTCAGTTTGTCTCCTGAGATTAAGAATTCCTCATATCAGTGAGGTCATATGATACATGTCTTTCTCTGATTGACTTATTTCGTTCAGCGTAACACCCTCCAGTTCCATCCACGTTGTTGCAAATGGCAAGATCTCATTCCTTTTGATGGCTGCATAATATTCCATTGTATATATATACCACATCTTCTTTATCCATTCATCTGTCGATGGACATCTTGGCTCTTTCCACAGTTTGGCTATTGTGGACATTGCTGCTATAAACATCGGGGTGCACGTACCCCTTCGGATCCCTACATTTGTATCTTTGGGGTAAATACCCAGTAGTGCAATTGCTAGATCATATGGTAGCTCTATCTTCAACTTTTTGAGGAACCTCCATACTGTTTTCTAGAGTGGTTGCATCAACCTCCATTTTTGCCTTCCCTAAGTGGCCGTCTTAGGTTGAGTTATCCTAATCTAAGAAGGGGATTTTTGTTCAATGGATTTGGAGGAAGCATATATGAAAACAACACTGTTAAGGGTCTTGGGGAGGAAGCAGGATTGGGCAAAGGAAGGAATCGAAGAGTGATGTGGCCACAGAGGCCTTCATTGATCCTATGGGAAGGCCATGGGATCTGAGTTGTCTCAAGTCAGGGAGAGGGGGTGGGCCTTTGTATGCCCACATAAACAGTCATAGAATGTGAGTTGTGTCTGAGGTGGTGCTCTTTGGCCAGAGATGCAGTTGTGAGCTTTCAGCAGCTAACTCTCCTGGCAGCTGCAGAAGTGAGCATCTCAGACAGATGGAAGGAACGGGGCTACTCATCACAGCCTCCATGTCAGTGCCCCTCTCTCTGGCAACTAGCATTTTCATGCTGCCTCAGCATTTAAAGGTGGGAAAGAGGGTAGTCCTCTAGATGTATGTATTCTAAGGTGTTTTTTTGTTTTTTTTTTTTTTTTTGCCCTCTGTATTTCAGAATATGTTATGTTGTGGTAACAGATTAACTCTCACTTTCCAGAGGCTTAACATGACAAAGATTTATGCCTAATTTACAGTGCATATTTAGCAAATTTAACTCAGTTTAGTGGTGGATAGGGATGTGTTCCACACACTAATTCAGGAACCTAGGCTCTTAGGTCATCATCTCTAAGCAGTCCACCTAGAACCTGAAACACAGAGCCTCCTTTGTGGCAGAGGAGGGAACCAGAGCATCACATGCCAGTTGCTAATGCTTCTGCCTCACAGATGTACATGTCACTCCTGCTGAAAGACCAGTAGCTACACCTAGCCATTTGACTCTAGTTGCGGGAAAGCTGGGAGATGTGGAGGAGCCACAGATACGCGGGGGGCCACTAAAGCTTCGGCTTCACTCAGGGCGATTCCCATTCTCAAGGAAGGACAACAGCAGATTAATATCTGCCACCAGAAGGAAAGAAGTAGGTTTGAATGTTTACCTCCAGTCATACCCTAAGTCATGGTCTTTACATTGCTACTCATAGCTTCAGGGAATAATTGAACCCTTTAATGTTGCCTGAAAAATCTTACATGTTTACACATGTTCCTGGGATAGAGTCCATAACTTTTAGCAGATTCTCAGAGGGGTCTGTGACTTTAACAGTGTTAGAATGCACTGTATTATTAGGTCGCTATCTATTGTATCAGTCCTTGGTTTCACCTACACAATAAAATAAAGGCTCAGGCTTTGCCTTTACATAAGTGTCAAGACTCAGATTTGAGGGCGCCTGGGTGGCTCAGTTGGTTAAGCGGCTGCCTTCAGCTCAGGTCATGATCCCAGGGTCCTGGGATCGAGTCCCGCATCGGGCTCCCTGCTCTGTGGGGAGCCTGCTTCTCCCTCTCCCACTCCCCCTGCTTGTGTTCCCTCTCTCGCTGTGTCTGTCTCTGTCAAATAAATAAAATCTAAAAAAAAAAAAAGTCAGATTTGAAAATGGAGACAGGAGTTGTAGCGTGTGGGGCTGCCTTTCCCCTGAGCCGGCTGCCCACTGTGCACCTGAAGCGTGATTCCTGACCCCAGCACGATTCCTGGTTTCTGTAGTGACTGGGACCTTCTGTTGGCCAGTGGGGCCCTGCCAAGGCTCCAGTCTGAGCTTTTCTTAACTCCGTGGCCAGGTTTCCTCATGTATTGAATAGAGGATCCAGTTAGTGATGGTTACTTCTGGCCCTAAGTTTTTATGACTCTGGTTATAATCTATAGATGAAGTCAGCAAACGTTTTCTCTAAGGTGTCATCACCTCTGCCTCCCACAAAGACCCCAAATGATGTTAATCTCCTCATCTTCCCAAACCAGTTATCCCTTTATGTTTTGTTCCTAATCACTGGTAAAGATTTAATATGGACGAAGTGAAAGCTATTGCTTTTATACACGTTTTCTTCATTACTGTTATTGAGTAACTGATACTATCTTTGATGTGTACCAGGGGACTTCCTTGTAAATAGCAAATAGGTATGGAAAAAAGCAGCCTTTGAATAGTATTAAACGCCTAGCTGTTACGTTGCACTTTGATGAGAGGCAGTCTGCATATATATCCACTTTCAAAATAGAAAGCTATTCACCCTTGAAAGCAATTCACAGAGGAAGTTTAGTGACATCAGAATTTAACTGAGATGAGTCTTGTTGGCTCCAGTCATGACTTGGAGGTCTAGGTTGGGTGAAGAGAGAGAAGAAACTTTTAGGAAGTCTGGGGGCTGTTGTTTCATCAAGTTGACCTTTGTTGCCATCCAATAAGAGTATAGTTCCCATTCTGCTTTCACTGTTAACTGTGTTTCTGTGCCTTAGATTTCTATCTGTGTTTGGTGTAAGGTCTCACAGACCGGGGCCTTATTTATCTTTATAGGAACTAAGTTTTGTCATCTTCCCTATGGCAGACTTGGCAGAGTAAATGAGAGAATGAAGGAATGAACAGTGTGTAGGATTTTTGGACCCAGTAAAGTCATTCTCATTCTTTGGATTTTCTTCTCAATCACATCCCAGAATGAAACACTCCTGCCTTTTTCTCTTCCCTTTCCTCTTTCTCTTTGTTCACTGGTACCTTCTTTTCACATGAATTATATACATCATTCACTTAAAAATTAACTTCTGGACAATCATTATACTTGAATTGTGTGTCATTCCAAATGGCATATGTGGACTTACTGATTTTACTCTGGTGGTCTTTGAATGGATGACTTTGAGCTCAGGCAGTAAAGCAAAAAGTGAATTCCCAAGGTAAGTTTTGCGAATGTTGGGAGACTCCGGAATGCTCCAGTTATATGCCAGTTTCTGTCTTCAAAATGGGAGACACGGGTTACTGCATTCTACTCTGTTAGCCATCTCCTGGTGATTCCTGCTAGACCCCTCTCCTGCGGCCCAGACAAGGTGAGTTCCATGATGTCCAGAGAAAACACTAAGCTCTAGCTTATCTCCCCAGAGTTTTGCTAGTAGCTTTGTTAATTTTTCACTCACCTGTGAATTTTCCATTTAGAAAGTATGATTAATATTCCATAGAAGAAAAATCCCTCCTTCAGAGATTTTCTTACCAACTACATTGCATTTAAATTAATTAATATGAGAATGTCCTACTTTCACTAATCAAGATTCTATTCCTATTCAAGATCTAGAGGATCTCCCTCCCATGAGCTTCTCAGTATGAAGTGACCTTGACTTTCCTTGAGCTCAGGTACAAGTTGTTGGTCATTATTTTTTGTACTGACATGGTTTCTTAATGTTATTTTGAACCACTGATTAAATCTTGCATTGGCACTTCACCATTTTATTTTCATTAGTTAGATGAAACTTAAGCTCTTTGAAGTCAAAGACAAGGTGTTGTCGGTCTTCGTAAATCTTTTGGCATTAAGTATGGTGCAAAGATACACAGGGAAACGATTGTAGCTCTGAGTAGGTCATAAGCGAATGCATCAGTGGTTGTTCTTATATATTAAGATTTTCTCTGTTTGATTTTTGAGAATAGTTACAACCCCACTTAAAACAGGAGAACATACATTACTGCTACCATTTAGGGGATTATTGTGGTTTGAAATGTGCCCTTGAAGAATACTCAATATTTTGTGAAGTATTTTCACCTTTCATTTCACATAATTTTTGTAGATAAGGGAAAGTAAATTAACAGAGAAGCTGAAATCTCAGCGATTATCTTGCCTGTCACGTGGTGATTGAACGAATGAACGGGTAGGGCGACAAATGGATTAGTGCAATTAAGGAAATTTTAATATGAACTGGTCTGAACTGATATAGAATAACTGTTAATAATTGCATCATGGAGTATTGGGGGGGGCGGAGCAAGATGGCGGAGGAGTAGGAGACCTGGATTTCGTCTCCTCTCAGGAATTCAGCTGGATAGGGATCAAACCATTCTGAACACCTACGAACTCAACAGGAGATCGAAGAAAAGAAGAGCAACAACTGTCTCAGCAGAAAAGCGACCACTTTCTGGAAGGTAGGACGTGCGGAGAAGTGAATCCGAGGCGATATTCGGGAGGATAGACGGCGGGGGAGGGGCCTCCGTCGGCCGCTTCTGGCAAGTGATAGAGCCGCGGAGCACAAAATCGGAACTTTTAAAAGTCTGCTCCGCCGAGGGACGTCAGTCTGGTGGCTAAGCGGGGGCTGGAACCCTCCGGGACAGTGTGGTCTCAGGACCCTCGGGGTCACAGAAGGACCGGGGGTGCCTGAGGGCGGCAGAGCTCCCAGGTAACGAGCAGGGAAGCCGGCTGCAGAGGCGGAGCCCAGGCGCGGGCTCTCAGCTCGGGGTGGCCATAGACCGTGATCCGCGGCCCAGTCGGGCCCCTGCTCCTCCAGCAGGGACCCCACAAGCGGCAGATCCGGGGAGACTCACCTTCCTCCCCCAGGCGGAGCTGCGCGGGAGCGCACCGCAGGGATCTGCTGGGTTTGGAGACTCCACCCGGGGTCGGGTGCTGGAGATAGAGGCGCGTGGTCACAGGCCGGGTGAGCACGGAGAGCGGCCGGAGACCGGGAAGACGGGAGTGGCTGACGGCTTTTCTCTGGGGGCTCACTGAGGAGCGGGGCCCGAGTTCTCGGCTCCTCCGGGGCGGAGACTGGGAGGCCGCCATTTTCACTCTCCGCCTCCAACTGTACGGAAAGCTCGCAGGGAACAAAAGCCCCGAGAACAAACCCGAGCAGATTACTTAGCCGGGAGGGGGCAAGGGCGGGGCAATTCCGCCTCCGGCAGAGACATTTGGAAACCACGGCAACAGGCCCCTCCCCAGAAGATCAGCGAGAACAGCCAGCCAAGACCAAGTTTACCGATCAATGAGAACGGCAGAACTCCAGCGCTAAGGGACTACTGCACATAGAATTCACGGCTTTTTTACCATGATTCCTTAGTCTTTTAAAGTTAATTTTTTTTTTTAACTGTCTTTTTGTCTTTTTATTTCTTTTTGAATTTTTCTTTTTCCCTTTTTCAAACAACATCTTATCAATCCCTTTTTTTAAAAAAAACATTTTTATTTTTCATTTTTAGAGTCATATTCTATCCCTTCATAGTAGTTACCCATATTTTTGGCTTATATATATAAGTTGTTCTCTCTTTAAAATTTTGAGATAGTTTCTTCTAACAGATTAAAATATACCCTAAATCTCTAGTATATGGTGTTCTCTATTCCCCTGCCTGATCACATCCTCTCCCTTTTTTTTTCTTTTTCTTTTTTCTTTTTTTAAATCCTCTTTCTTTTTTCAAACAACTTCTTATCAATTCCTTTTATAAAATTTTTTATAATTTCCATTTTTACAGTCATTTTCCATCCCTTCATCATATCAACCCTTATTTTTGTACATATATAAGTTTTTCTTTCTTTAAAATTTTGGGAGACACTTTCTTCTAAAAGACCAAAACACACCCCAAATCTAGTGTGTGGCACTGATCTATATACCATATAGATCATATTTGATCACATTCTGGTTTTTCTTTTGTTGTTGTTCTTTTGTTTTGTTTGTTGTTGTTTTTATCTTTATCTTTTTCTTTTTTTTTCTTTTTTTTTTTTTCTCTCTTTCCCCTTCTTATCCCACTGCTTCAGGTCTTTTCTGATTTGTTTAGAGTATATTTTCTGGGGACGTGGTTACTCTGCTAGCATTTTGTTCTCTCATTAATCTATTCTCCTCTGCACAAAATGACGAGACGGAAAAAATCACCTCAACAAAAAGAACAAGAGGCAGTACCGACTGCCAGGGACCTACTCAATACGGACATTAGTACGATGTCAGATCTAGAGTTCAGAATCATCACTTTAAAGATACTAGCTGGGCTTGAAAAAAATATGGAAGTTATTAGAGAAACTCTTTCTGGAGAAGTAAAAGAGCTAAAATCCAACCAAGTAGAAATCAAAAAGGCTATTAATGAGGTGCAATCAAAAATGGGGGCACTAACTGCTAGAATAAATGAGGCAGAAGAGAGAATCAGTAATATAGAAGATGAAATGCTGGAAAATAAAGAAGCTGAGAAAAAGAGAGATAAACAACTACTGGATCATGAGGGCAGAATTCGAGAGATAAGTGATACCATAAGACGAAACAACATTAGAATAATTGGGATCCCAGAAGAAGAAGAAAGAGAGAGGGGGGCAGAAGGTATAATGGAGCAAATTATAGCAGAGAACTTCCCTAATTTGGGGAAAGAAACAGGCATGAAAATCCAGGAAGCACAGAGAACCCCTCTCAAAATCAATAAAAATAGGTCAACTCCCCGACATCTAATAGTAAAACTTACAAGTCTCACAGACAAAGAGAAAATCCTGAAAGCAGCTCGGGAGAAGAGATATGTAACCTACAATGGTAGAAACATTAGATTGGCAACAGACCTATCCACAGAGACCTGGCAGGCCAGAAAGGACTGGCAGGATATATTCAGAGCACTAAATGAGAAAAATATGCAGCCAAGAATACTCTATCCAGCTAGGCTGTCATTGAAAATTGAAGGAGAGATAAAAAGTTTCCAGGACAAAAAAAAAACTAAAGGAATTTGCAAACACAAAACCAGCCCTACAGGAAATCTTGAAAGGGGTCCTCTAAGCAAAGAGAGACCCTAAAAGCAACATAGACCAGAAAGGAACACAGACAATATATGGTAACAGTCACCTTACAGGCAATACAATGGCACTAAATTCCTATCTTTCAATAGTTACCTTGAATGTAAATGGGCTAAATGCCCCAATCAAAAGACACAGGCTAACAGACTGGATTAAAAAACAAGATCCATCGATATGCTGTCTGCAAGAGACTCATTTTAGACCCAAAGACACCCCCAGATTGAAAGTGAGGGGGTGGAAAACCATTTACCATGCTAATGGACACCAAAAGAAAGCTGGGGTGGCAATCCTTATATCAGACAAATTAGATTTTAAACCAAAGACTGTAATAAGAGATGAGGAAGGACACTATATCATACTTAAAGGATCTATCCAACAAGAAGATCTAACAATTGTAAATATCTATGCCCCTAACATGGGAGCAGCCAATTATATAAGGCAATTAATAACAAAAGCAAAGAAACACATCAACAACAATACAATAATAGTGGGGGACTTTAACATCCCCCTCACTGAAATGGACAGATCATCTAAGCAAAAGATCAACAAGGAAATAAAGACTTTAAATGACACACTGGACCAAATGGACTTCACAGACATATTCAGAACATTCCACCCCAAAGCAACGGAATACACATTCTTCTCTACTGCCCATGGAACATTCTCCAGAATCAACCACATCCTAGGTCATAAATCAGGTCTCAACCGGTACCAAAAGATTGGGATCATTCCCTGCCTATTTTCAGACCACAATGCTTTGAAACTAGAACTCAATCCCAAGAGGAAAGTCGGAAAGAACTCAAATACATGGAGGCTAAAGAGCATCCTACTGAAGAATGAATGGGTCAACCAGGAAATTAAAGAAGAATTAAAAAAATACATGGAAACTAATGAAAATGAAAACACAACTGTTCAAAATCTTTGGGATGCAGCAAAGGCAGTCCTAAGAGGAAAGTATATAGCAATACAAGCCTTTCTCAAGAAACAAGAAAGGTCTCAAGTACACAACCTAACCCTACACCTAAAGGAGCTGGAGAAAGAACAGCAAATAAAGCCTAAACCCAGCAGGAGAAGAGAAATCATAAAGATCAGAGCAGAAATCAATGAAATAGAAACTAAAAGAACAGTAGAACAGATCAACGAAACTAGGAGCTGGTTCTTTGAAAGAATTAACAAGATTGATAAACCCCTGGCCAGACTTATCAAAAAGAGAAGAGAAATGACCCAAATCAACAAAATCATGAATGAAAGAGGAGAGATCACAACCAACACCAAAGAAATACAAACAATTATAAGAACATATTATGAGCAACTCTATGCCAGCAAATTAGATAACCTGGAAGAGATGGATGCATTCCTAGAGATGTATCAACTACCAAAACTGAACCAGGAGGAAATAGAAAACCTGAACAGACCTATAACCACTAAGGAAATTGAAGCAGTCATCAAAAATCTCCCAAAAAACAAAAGCCCAGGGCCAGATGGCTTCCCAGGGGAATTCTACCAAACATTTCAAGAAGAATTAATACCTATTCTTCTGAAACTGTTCCAAAAAATTGAAACGGAAGGAAAACTTCCAAACTCATTTTATGAGGCCAGCATTACCTTGATCCCCAAACCAGACAAAGACCCCATCAAAAAGGAGAATTACAGACCAATATCCCTGATGAACATGGATGCAAAAATTCTCACCAAAATACTAGCCAATAGGATCCAACAGTACATTAAAAGGATTATTCACCATGACCAAGTGGGATTTATCCCTGGGCTGCAAGGTTGGTTCAACATCCGCAAATCAATCAATGTGATACAGTACATTAACAAAGGAAAGAACAAGAATCATATGATCCTCTCGATAGATGCCGAAAAAGCTTTTGACAAAGTACAGCATCCTTTCTTGATCAAAACTCTTCAGAGTATAGGGATAGAGGGTACATACCTCAATATCATAAAAGCCATCTATGAAAAACCTACAGCAAATATTATTCTCAATGGGGAAAAACTGAGAGCTTTCCCCCTAAGGTCAGGAACGCGGCAGGGATGTCCACTATCACCACTGCTATTCAACATAGTATTGGAAGTCCTAGCCACAGCAATCAGACAACAAAAAGAAATCAAAGGCATCCAAATTGGCAAAGAAGAAGTCAAACTCTCACTCTTTGCAGATGATATGATACTTTATGTGGAAAACCCAAAAGACTCCACCCCAAAACTGCTAGAACTCATACAGGAATTCAGTAAAGTGGCAGGATATAAAATCAATGCACAGAAGTCAGTGGCATTCCTATACACCAACAACAAGACAGAAGAAAGAGAAATTAAGGAGTCGATCCCATTTACAATTGCACCCAAAACCATAAGATACCTAGGAATAAATCTAACCAAAGAGACAAAGGATCTGTACTCAGAAAACTATAAAATACTCATGAAAGAAATTGAGGAAGACACAAAGAAATGGAAAAACGTTCCATGCTCATGGATTGGAAGAACAAATATTGTGAAGATGTCAATGCTACCTAGAGCAATCTACACATTCAATGCAATCCCCATCAAAATACCATCCACTTTTTTCAAAGAAATGGAACAAATAATCCTAAAATTTGTATGGAACCAGAAAAGACCCCGCATAGCCAGAGGAATATTGAAAAAGAAAAGCAAAGCCGGCGGCATCACAATTCCGGACTTCAAGCTCTATTACAAAGCTGTCATCATCAAGACAGCATGGTACTGGCACAAAAACAGACACATCGATCAATGGAACAGAATAGAGAGCCCAGAAATGGACCCTCAACTCTATGGTCAACTAATCTTCGACAAAGCAGGAAAGAATGTCCAATGGAACAAAGACAGTCTCTTCAACAAATGGTGTTGGGAAAATTGGATAGACACATGCAGAAGAATGAAACTGGACCACTTCCTTACACCACACACAAAAATAGACTCCAAATGGTTGAAAGACCTCAATGTGAGACAGGAGTCCATCAAAATCCTAAAGGAGAACACAGGCAACAACCTCTTTGACCTCAGCCGAAGCAACTTCTTCCTAGAAACATCGCCAAAGGCAAGGGAAGCAAGGGCAAAAATGAACTATTGGGACTTCATCAAGATAAGAAGCTTTTGCAAAGCAAAGGAAACAGTTAACAAAACCAAAAGACAACCGACAGAATGGGAGAAGATATTTGCAAATGACATATCAGATAAAGGGCTAGTATCCAAAATCTATAAAGAACTCATCAAACTCAACACCCAAAGAACAAAGAATCCAATTAAGAAATGGGCAGAAGACATGAACAGACACTTTTCCAAAGAAGACATCCAAATGGCCAACAGACACATGAAAAAGTGCTCAATATCGCTCGGCATCAGGGAAATCCAAATCAAAACCTCAATGAGATATCACCTCACACCAGTCAGAATGGCTAAAATTAACAAGTCAGGAAACGACAGATGTTGGCGGGGATGCAGAGAAAGGGGAACCCTCCTACACTGTTGGTGGGAATGCAAGCTGGTGCAGCCACTCTGGAAAACTGTATGGAGGTTCCTCAAAAAGTTGAAAATAGAGCTACCATATGATCCAGCAATTGCACTACTGGGTATTTACCCCAAAGATACAAAAGTAGGGATCCGAAGGGCTACGTGCACCCCGATGTTTATAGCAGCAATGTCCACAATAGCCAAACTGTGGAAAGAGCCAAGATGTCCATCGACAGATGAATGGATAAAGAAGATGTGGTATATATATACAATGGAATATTATGCAGCCATCAAAAGGAATGAGATCTTGCCATTTGCAACGACGTGGATGGAACTGGAGGGTATTATGTTGAGTGAAATAAGTCAAACAGAGAAAGACATGTATCATATGATCTCACTGATATGAGGAATTCTTAATCGCAGGAAACAAACTGAGTGTTGTTGGAGTGGGGGGTGGGGTGGGAGGGATGGGGGGACTGGGTGATAGACACTGGGGAGTGTATGTGCTCTGGTAAGCGCTGTGAATTGTGCAAGACTGTTGAATCTCAGATCTGTACCTCTGAAACAAATAATGCAATATATGTTAAGAAAAAAAAAAAAAGAAGAAGAAGAAGAAGGTAGCGGGAGGGGAAGAATGAAGCGGGGGAAATCGGAGGGGTAGACGAACCATGAGAGACGATGGACTCTGAAAAACAAACAGGGTTCTAGAGGGGAGGGGGGTGGGAGGATGGGTTAGCCTGGTGGTGGGTATTTAGGAGGGCACATTCTGCATGGAGCACTGGGTGTTGTGCACAAACAATGAATCATGGAACACTTCATCTAAAACTAATGTTGTAATGTAAGGGGATTAACATAAGAATAAAAAAATTAAAAAAAAAAAATAATTGCATCATGGCTGTATTTAAAAAAATTATCAGTTATAGATATATACTGAAGTATTAATGATTTAAATAACATGATGTCAACGATTTCCTTTAAGTACTAGAGCAAAATAAAAATAAAAATACTGGAGCAGACAACAACAAAAAGTGAGAGGAGAAAAAGCTATGGAAAAGACTACACAGTATACAAAAATT
Organism: Mirounga angustirostris; assembly: GCF_029215605.1. NCBI lineage: Eukaryota > Metazoa > Chordata > Mammalia > Carnivora > Phocidae > Mirounga > Mirounga angustirostris. The sequence goes on along the minus strand of NW_026991724.1, from coordinate 15,834,413 downwards.
GTCAAATGTACACTCAAAACTGGAAATAACAGTAAACCTGCAATTTCCATAAAAAAAAAAAAAAAAGAACAGAATCCGAATTGGAACTGTTTGATTTTGAGTTGAAGGCGAATGCTTTCCTTCCTTTGGCATTTGGGGAGGTGAGTGCAGTATCTCCCAGAACAGAGTTGTATAGGAGCGGGTGGTGCACGGATTCCTCTTCCCCAGCAGAGCTTTCTTTCAGCATCTGCTCTCTTTCCTGGGACAGAGCTCCTGAAGTCACTTTTGCATTCACCACTTGGCTTTGCCATTTTGTATCATTTTATCTTTCTCAGGCTTTTCCCGGATGCTTTAGGTGTCCTTCGGCTGAAGAAAAACAAAATTCCATTTCTGTCACTTGCACTGTGGGAAAGCTGAGGCAGTAACCTCCCTGAGCCTCAGTTTTCTCATCTGCAAAGTGGAGATGAAATGGGACCAGCCATGGCAGGTGAGAGGATTAGCTGAGGTAATGTCGCTTGCTTAGCCGTCTCCTGGCATATAGCAAGTGCTCACTAAATATTTGCCATCGGTACTGTTGGTAGAATTGGAGATAGGCACAGAGAAAAAAAGGATTTGGGGACAATGTCATCAACAGAGTGGACATGAATGAATATTTCCTCAGTTGCATTAAATTTAACTCCGCTTCCTAAGGGAGGCACGTTGATCCAGGGAGCGGTGAGGGACAGGGATCGACCGCCGCGCACACAGAGGAAGGAAAGGTGTGGCAGGTCTATAGCAATTAAAACTGATATGTTAGATGGGATGCATTGCTTCTTACAAATCCTGGCAGTGCAGGACCTCCTTTACATTCATGGGAAAAGATGAAGAGTAATCCTGCCTCCGAATGCGGTCTTCCTTTCCAGGAGAAGGGGATTGGCCCAGTGCAGTTGCACAATGTGCAAGGATGTAAATCCGATAATGTCATGCTTTAAAAAAATCAAGAAAGCAAGCCCTGCTGATTGCTTATATGGACAGCTGGCGCACCTTAAGAAGTGAGAGCGGTTCAGGCGGGAATGTAATAAGGCCCAGGAAAGTGGCAGCATGAAAGGGATGACCTTTATTTGCAATCATGGCTGAGATTTACAGTTTATTACTGATAGCTTTTATAAAGAGCCATTCAGTTCAGAGGTGAGAGGTTTGTCATCTGGAAATGCAATTAACTTTACCTTATCCCAATCCCCATGGTCTTAGTGCGAGAGCAGCACTCCAGCAATATCATGATTTCACCTCTAATTTCATTTCTGTCTCCTGCATCCCTAGGTCCCTGGCATTAACGCGGTTGCATATTTTCACTATTATTATTTTTTATTATTGCTACTCCCTGTCATCAGTAGCCAGAAGGCACTTGTGTATTTTTTTTTTTTTAGATTTACATTATTTGATTTCCGAATGAAGAAACCTCAAAGCATAAAGCCCTTTTAAACCACAGCAGTTAGAGAAGCCTACAGAACCAAATGTGTGCTGTCTTAGGTCCCTGAAATTAATTATGGAAATGGAGAGCTGGTATCAAGGTGGAGCTGTTTGACAGAAAGATGGGGGCCCGGAGAGTTGAAAGCCTCGCGGTGCCTCCTCCTTCAGCGCTGGACACACCGTGCCTAGAAGGATGCCCGCTCCGCCGTGCCTGTTCAGGTGCACGAGCATGTGCAGGAAGCCCTTCACAATTGGAAACATGAAAAAATGAAAGCGATTTTGGCACCCCTGCTGTGTGTGTATGAGAAGTCCCGAAAGGTCTATTTTTGTTTCACAGGTTCAGTTTTATGACCCTCTCTTGTCTGTTAAGTCAGGTCTGCAGGAATTTAAGAGCCAGACACAAAAGCAAGAATTTAGTACTTTTTGCCAGTTGGTTTAGGTTATTTGAAATATAGCCTAGTATATTTTCCACACTAGGCTGCTGCCAGATAGAACAGAGGAGGGAAGTGGTTCCAAGAGCCTGCATCCTCAGATTTTTCAACCTTTGAAGAATGGAGGGAGAGGCGCAGGATCCTACTGCGGGCCCCATCACTTAATGCCACATTGTCTGTGGCTCTGGCACCCCCCCCACCTCCAGATCACCCTTCCACCTGCCTTATAAAACCCCAAACAGAGAGACCTTTTACAAATTCCTAAGGCTCTATCTGAAAACTATTTCCTCTGGGGTAAGGTAAGAGCAGAATAATTACTACCCCTGCGTTTTTCATCCCAATTTTATTGTGGCTATTATTTTCATCAGTGTTAGAGGTTAATATCCCTATTTTTCCCCTCCACTGCCTAAATATAACTGGGGCTGAGCACACAGCCAAACCAGGTAGTGGAGGAAATAGCATTGCCACCAAAAGAGGTTTGGATTAGTCCATCTGAAATGAGGGTTTGGGGCCCTAGGGTAAGAATTACCCTACTGCAGCTGATAGCAGATAGATTTAAACCCATAGTATTTCTTTTCTCAGCTGAGAGAGGTCGGGTTAAAAGATTCAGAAGGTGAATAGAGCATGAAACGATGCGCTTATACAACTATATTGGTGCTACAACAGAATGGCATCTCTAAGAATAAAAGCGTCCAAGAGCCATTTTTAATAGGAAGAAAGGAAAGCAGGAGCTTCAGTTGAGCATCCTTAAAGAACTCTTTGCAGGCAAAGCAGGGTTAAAGGTGCTTAACTTAAGGGACCGTGCTAAACTTGAGGGGGATATATTCAACTGCCCTTTTTCATAGAAGTACCTTTAAAATTAACCTTTAGAAGTCTGGCGTTTTAAATCTTGTTTGTCCCCAGGCTGTGTCTATACTCCAAGAATAGAAATGGTGGAGAGGGCAAGCATGGAAGCTGGAGGGGGAGCGTTTCAAAGGCTAGCGGGGGATGCCGGTTGAGATCCTATCTGGACTTAGGCCAAGGTACTGGCAGTGGAGATGGAGAGAAGTAAATGGATATGAGATAAAGTTTGGAGGCAAAGCCTACAAGATACACCTACATATTGAATAGGATTAGGAGCCATTTATACAAGGAAGTCAAGAAGACTACATCCCAGAGCCGATGTATCCATTCACACAGGCTACTTCCTTAGAGTTCCAAATGCTACCGAATCGAGAAGCCATTCCCACTAAGCGCCGCTGTCCTGCTCTGCTAAACTTAGGTAGGTACTCAGTTACTGTCTGTGGCTTGGTGATGTGGCCCAGGTGCTTTTTGTGTGATCAGTGCCTCCAGCTATGGAACTCAATAGTGCATCTCCGTTCCCTTCCCAGACAGTACCTTCTTCAGAGGGCATGTGTAGAACAGCATATTTGTTCCATTACCTTCCACATCAAAGCTACCAGCCTTTCTGCAGGTTCTCTGCAAAAAGCCCTCCCACCCACTGCTTCTTCCTTCTATTTTACACACCTTTGACCCTGGTGTAAGCAGAGGTAGCTCTTGCCTCCTCCTTCATTGATCTTCTTCCTTTCTCCCATTGTCCTTGTTTCCGGTGTCAATTTCATGCTTGGAAGCCAGAGAAAGTGTACATCAGAAATGTTTTAGAATGCAAATCAGAGCCTAGCCCTTCTGCACTCAAAACCCCATCCTATGACTCCCGTCCTTCCAATGGTCTCTAAGACCACACAAGATCCAGTCCCTGCCTTGCAGCTGCCCCCATCTCTTTGACATCTTCTTTCACCAGAAGCAGCTTTGGTTTCAAGTGAGTGAAGTTTGAGTTTCATGGACCCTCCGTTGCACAGGCCCTTTCCAAGATCTGGCAGGGTCCCGAAGCAATTTTATATTCGGAATTTTATTTTCTGTGTCGTAAAAGGGTCCCCCCCAAACTGCATAAGCTTCAAACTCTGTGAAACCTGGTTTCACCTCCTCTAGCCCTCTTCCTCATTCTTCTCTCCAGCCGTATTAGCCTTCTTTACCCTTTCAAACATGGCAAGCTCATTCCTACCTTGTGGCCTTTGCTCTCACTCTTCTTCTAAAGCATCACATGGTTCACTCCCTCACTCTGTTCGAGTTTCTGCTCACATACCTCCTTCCTTTTTTTTATTTTTATTTTTTTTTAAAGATTTTATTTATTTATTTGAGAGAGAGAATGAGAGACAGAGAGCATGAGAGGGAGGAGGGTCAGAGGAAGAAGCAGACTCCCTGCCGAGCAGGGAGCCCGATGCGGGACTCGATCCCGGGATCATGACCTGAGCCGAAGGCAGTCGCTTAACCAACTGAGCCACCCAGGCGCCCCTCACATACCTCCTTCTGAGAGAACCCTTCCCTGATGGCTCTCCTCCCCGCGCGTTCTGCCTCTTTCTCCTCTTTACAGCTTCCCGCCGACACGTGAGAATACATATACTCTTTTGTTGATTGTATATTGATTGTATATTGCTTGTTGTAGATGTTGTACTGTCATCCACTAGAATAGAAGCCACATATGGACAGGGACTTTGCTTCATTCACTATTTATTCCAAGATCCAGGAGCAGGGCCTGCCTGTAGTCAGTGGTCAGTGAGTGCTGGCTGGATGAGTGATGGCAGGGTCCAGCTGTTTTTCATCTTCTTTGACACAGAAAGACTTTGATGAGAACTGAAAATGTATACAAGTGAGAGAAAAAATTACTGCCTGATAGTGAGGTCTGTAGAACATAAAAAAGGGGAGCAGTGGGGCCCAACTGTCTGGAACAGCGCTGCCCTCTAGAACTTTCTGTGGTGATGAAAATGTTGCATATTTGTGCTGCCCAATAGCCACTAGTCACTGTGGATTGAGCACTTGGAAGTTAGCGAAACTCAGGAAACTGAATTTTAAATGTTATTTGATTTTAGTTAATTTTATTTCAGTTAACATATTTGATTAATGTCATTAACTTTAAATAGCCACATGTGGCTAATGGTTAGCACATTGATCAGCGTAGGTCTGGGGACTCAGAATGCTTTATTTGGGAGAGCATGATCTAGCCAGATGCTGGAGCTGAGACCAAAACCGAGTGCTTCTGATTTTAGAGGGAAAAAAATGCCCTGAGTTTACCACAGATAGTGACAGGGTATAGAATGAGGCATGTTTTTCAAGATGCCTTGAGATCCTCCAAAAGACCTTTCCCATTTCTAAGAACAGTGTCTGATAGTTAACAACAACTAGATTTTTTTTTTAGGGTAGCCAGACTGGATGACTTAGAAACACACACACCACAGAAGGTTAGAACCAAAAGGCCAGGTGACCTACCTCAATTAGAAATAGGAGCTGCCCAGGAAGGGTGAGAAGCAGTTGTAATAAATACAAGATTTCATACTCAAACAGGGCTGCAAACACCAGATCCAAATGTGACCAAGACTCCTTAACTGCAGAGCGGGTGTGTCTGAAAAACACTTCAGACGAAGAGAGAATGACCAGCTAAATAGGGTTTTGCATGACGACACCAATTCCTTTATCACGGGAAGTGTGTATAGCAAGGGGATCCCGGTGGGCAATTGCATTGTTCCAGCACACCCGAAAAGATTCTAAGCACATCTGGAAAGTCAGCTGTGGTTCACATCCCCACAGTTTAAGAAGGAAATAAAAGGTAGAGGAAATAAAAGAAAGGCCACAAAAATGATAAAATGTTGGAAGAACAAACTTGAGTGGTCTGACTGAAGAAGTAATTTATATCCTCCCAAAAGAAAAGCTTCTATGGAGGAAGTGACCGCAGTCTATAAATACCTTCAAGGTAACCATATAAATGAGAGAAAGGGATTAGTCACCATTTTCTGGGATGGAGGGACCAGGAGCCGTGGCCTAAAGCTAAGAAAGAAAAACTATTGTAGCCATTAGTTAAAAAAAAAATTCTTTTAGGCTCTCAGGACTGGACAGTGGGCAGAACTCTCAAGGGAAGGAAGCCAAGTCCTGTCACTACACTCAGAAGCTGATCAAATGAGATAGTAATGGAAATAAAAGGAACATCAGACTAAGGACTTACTGTGTCCTGGGAAATAATTGGTCTGATAGGTCCGGAAATCTGCCTTTGGCCGTGGCCCATGCATGAGGCCTCAGAGGAAGGTAAACACAGTGTTTCTCCAGACATGCCAAAGCCAGGCAAATGAGCGAAAGTGTCTCCTGACAATTGCTTTCGATAGGCCCCAAGCTTGAAGGTTCGTGCAGTGTTGCCCAAACCCTGTTCGTCTGGATTTTTGGTTTATCTGGCCAGCTCTGCGGTGGGAGCTGAGCTGAGAAGGGCCACGGTGCTGGCTGTCAGGGCACCATCCTCAGGCTTCTTCCTCAAGGGGAGGACCCTGCAGCAGCACCATGTGCAACCTTCCAGGATAAAAGTTTGGCCCTGCCTAACCAGTATAGATGAAGCAGGGCTATGGCTACATTAGGAATGATCATCAAAATGCTCAAATGCGCCCTCACCTTTCTTTGGAGACCTTTATAAATTGACCTCTCTTCAGTCTTCCCATCATCCTGAGGTGTTATTATCCCAGTCTCTTAGCATTCTAAGCATTTGACTCCCAGGGGGCTTTAGAGACCACACCATCTTCTTATATTTTTCATGATGAGAAAACTGAAACCCAGAAATACCAAGTGAATTGTTGTAGGTCACACAGCCAGTGAGGGACTGAACCAGACTCCTGATCCACAGTCCTTTGTCTTCGACGTTACAGTGCCCTGCCTTGCAAGGGGAAGGATGATGCATCCATCCATTCCATAAATAATTACTGTCCCTTATGATAATCTGGCACTGTGTTAGATTGGGGGAGGAGGTGAAATACGGATCATGTGTAGATTCTGGCTTCAACGATGATCATCTCGAAAGCATAGTTGCCTGTATCAAGGGGTGCACGGTGCAGTCCCCTGAGGGCATCAGAAGGAAATGTAAATAATATGTAAATAATATCACTATATTAGGTTATATATATATGTATCTATATAACTTGTAAATGAAATAAACATATATTTGTTGGGAATGAACAAGCTAACATTTTATAAACTGGTTTAGAATGGATGCAGCAAGATAAACTCAGGTAATTATAACAGCAGGGAGCAGAGTGGTACTGCTGGATAACTGGGGACTCAGAGGAAGGATGTGGTGGGATGAAGTAGAGCATCGAGGAGGTGATGTTGGAACTGTAGTTTGAAGGATGGATAACATTTGGTAAGGTAGAAGAGACAGAGGAGAAGAAGAGTTTCCAGTGTAGGGAGAAGAATCCTCACAGCAGGAAGGTGGGGATTCTCTAGGGATTGTACAGGAAACCCCAAATAATTATTATTGGCTGGACCCTCAGGATAAGGAAATGAAAGTGTAGTAAATATGGTTGGAAAGGCAGAGTTGTATTGTATTATGGCAGGCCTAAATGTTAAGATCTGCCTTAACTGTTTACTGAAGTGGTCCTGTTTGAAGCAAAATGGAAGTGAGTAGTTGAGAGCAATAGTTTCCCAAGGGAATTTTCATGGGCTGATTTGCAGGAAAGAGTTTTTCTGGGCTAAGGGTAGGAAGGAGGGTTGTATACAAGGTAACAGATGAGCAAAGGCATGGGGGGTGGCAGGGGGAAGGGAAGGAGTTTGTCAAGTAAAATGGTCTCTTCCCTGCCCAGCTCTGAGAAGAATGGGAACAGAAGCTGATGAAGCCGATTTCAGTAGGGCACTTGGGGCAGAAGCTATGACGAGGTGACATCATTTGCTACTTTTGACATATCAGTTAACTGCTGCCTTAACGTGCTGTGTAACCAACTACCCCAAAGCTCGGCGGCTTGCGAGGATCATTTATTGTTCCTTATGGGTATGTGGGTCAGATGGGGTGGCTTTTCTGTCTGGATATGGCTTTAGGCTGCATGTCTTCAGGTCAGCTCAGTAGCCCCCTGTGTTCATCCTGGCACACTTGAAGCCCTTGCTGGCATTACATGTCAGCACTAAGCCCATTGCTTCAGCAGACCAGATAGTCTAGCCCACTATCAGTGGGACGGGGAAAATATACTCTGCTCCTATGAGACCATGGCAAAGGTGTGGACGCATATCGCTGCAGCGGACAAGCGAAAATTGTGACCAATAATTTAATTTCCTTCAATCCATCATCTTGATCAGGATTATTCATATTCCTAACTCATGAAAAGTACACTCAACTCCACCTCAAGACCTCTGGTCCCTGAGGACTCAGGGGGGACATCACTGGAGACTTGCACTCTTTCTGTCTTGCGTTTGTGGGCAGAGCGCCCGAGATGAAGTGTTCTTATACAGATCATTGCAGCATTTGATGGTGGTCAGGCCCCCTCAAGCGATGGTGGAAGTAGACCCTGATGAGAGGACGGACTGAAGAAAGACAAGTGCCTTTGCTCCTGAAAGTATGCAAGACAGCTGCTGGGCATGTGGCAGATCATGGAAACTTGCCGAAATGCCTGGTTTACTACATAGTCTATCTTGATAGCATTTTTCATGTGATTTTTTATTTGTACATGGAGACTGGGGAGGTCAGGAGTCATTTCTCATTTCTTTGCACACATTGCTTGTCTTCCTTTTCTTTCTTCTTAATTGCTAGTTAAAAGAACTACTCTTTGGTAAGGCATAGCTCAGCGTCCTTATCACATTAAGCAATATTAATGTCTGTCTCATCTTCACCAGAAAGTAAGCTCCCTGAGGGCAAGGTTTTTGTTTTTTGGAATTCTTTTGTTTGTTTTTGTTTTAGTTTCTTTTGTTATAGTCTTTAGTTTTGTTTTAGTTTTGTTTAGTTTTGTTTAGTCTTTTGTTTGTTTTTGTTTTAGTTTCTTTTGTTATAGTCTTTAGTTTCTTTTGCTATATTTCCGGCACTTAGAATAATGCCTGCCACATAGTAGATGCTCAATAAACATTCAATAAAAAAATGAATGTAAGTATTTGCTGTTAGTGATAGTGATGTTTGTTGACCTACAAGGGTCACAGGGTAGACCAGCTGGAAAGTTGTGCTAGGAGGTAGAACTTATTCCAATGGATTGCTTTGCTTGTAGATTACTCCACCCAAAATTTCTAGTGTTCATTCATGTCACATAGGGTAGACAGGTGGTTAGGAAGTAGAACTTTTCAACTCTGATCCTTCCCACCCTTCTCTTGATAGTGGGGGAATTCTAATAAGCTTGGAAACCTATTCCAGATGAGCTTTTTATTTTCACCGGATTACACCCTTCACCCCTTGTGTCCTGCCTGTGCCTAGTTGTCAGACTAAAGTCTAGAAATCTCACCAGTTTAGCTCTGTGAAGAGCCTCCTTTCTTGAAGTTGCCATTTAGAAACAAATAAAATGGCTAGGATCTGTAATGCAATGTTACCCTTGTGTGTCCTACCCAGATTTTTATTGCATGTTTATGTGGACATTTTCAACTGTACTTTCCACTTTTAAGAATTTGAAGAACCTTCAAGAGCTGGACCCTGGAGAGGGAGTGGGAGACTCCCTTGTGGTAAAGATTACTATTGTTCTTAGTAGTGATAAGTTTTTTTTAACAATTCAAGTGAAGCCTCCATTAAATGATAACCACAGGGCCTATTAATAATATATTATTAAATATGTTAATAAATTCCATACTAGTAAATGTCCTAAATATCATCCTAAGTATCTAAAACACAGCCTTCTGAACAGATACCAAATTTGATAGATTCTTTGCTTCAAAAAATTTCAAACTAGTATATTGGGGGTCATGTAAGTTTCGAAGGTGGTTAAAGTAATTTGCTTAACAGTCTTCAGTTTTTATAAGGCAAGCAACATACCGAATCATTTTGCTATCATTTCAACGGTCTTTTACATGGCACAGTTATGTCTAATGAATTTGATTGCGTTAGTCATCTTGTCAAATTGTGAAATACCTGATTTATTTGGCCAACATTTTCTGACTTGCTACTGTGACTCAAGGCAAGCATTCTTGCTCTTGTCATTTTCAAACATATTATTAAATTTACATTTATAGTAGAGAATTATTCCACTTAAAACCCAAAGTGATCTTTGTTACATGGCTTTTAAATCTTTAAATTAAGAATAGCACAAATTATGTCTTATGGCGAAATAATATTTATAATCGTGCCTCATTTGCAAATACATTCACATACATTATTATCTTGCTGTCTTCATTTTATACAAGAGGGAACATGGACTCCAATAGAATCTAGGTGACAAAGCTGAGTTCCATACTTTCTTCTTGTGAAGGTAACTATAATGGTCTTTAGAGCAACTTAACACATTTTTCCACTCCTTTTGCATTCTTCCTTTGTGAGGATGTGAGGGTGATGTGCTTAGAGTAATCCTGGATGTGTTATCCCAGACAGTAACTTTCTGCCATTCTCACTGTATGAGCTTATGTTCCTGGTAAGCATTTTTCTGGAAGATTATGACACCTAAGCACCAGGTCCCTCCATGTTGGAAGCATTCTTATTTCTGTCTGTTGGAGGACCATTACTCAGCAAATATTTGTTAATTTCCTGTTGGTTTCTCTAAAATGATTTTGGTTTTTCTAACTCTTGCTTTTTGATAGTTCTGAATATCTGCTGACTGTTTCTTGTATGTTTGTGTGTCTGTGTGTCTGTGGGTGAATATGCATATCTCTCAGTTTGGTTCAGCCAATTTCTGTTCACCCGGTTGATTAGTACGTGTGGATGAATTATTTAAATAACCTGATTGTGAAATGAGTTTTGATCACTTGTTGCTCTGGGTAATCTTGTATTGAGCAAACCTGGTATTTGCTGAACTTTGAGGTTTTCTCATCCTTTTTGCTTTCCCTGGGAAATTTACATCTCTACCCTGTTCATTTTCTCATGGGTATGCTTGGGAATCATTTGCTTCCATGATTCTCATTGTTGCTGCCACCATACTATGATATATCTGCTGTATATACATCCTAAGGTTTCCACTAGCTATCAAGACTCTTGTGATTTCGGTGACTTGCCTTTTCGGATTGATGTGTCTTTGGGAAGTTGAGTTCTGGTACAGGTCAATATAGCTAAATGCCATTATAGCTTTGCTCAGATGCCTCTGCAGCACCTGAGACATTTGCAAATCCTCTCAGTCATTAGTCACAGACACTGCTAGCTCTTCCTTTGTTCATGGTCTTTCATCGTCCTGGGACCTAGCTCTACCTTCTGATTCATCATCAGAAGGGGACTCTTCACTTGCTATTGGTTATAGCTCAGTTCTCATGCAGCGTTACTTCTGATGGCTTCCATTTCAGGTCTCGTTAGCAGGAGTCCCTTCAGCAAGGCCCTCTTTCATTTTGCACCATTTTGTTCTTTTACCCAGTTCTTGTCAGCACAGGATTTGGGCTGATCGGTAACCTGAGAGTTTCTTAAACCTGTGTTCTCATCTCCTTTTCCAATTGGATTGGTTGCAGATAGCAGTGTAGTATTCTTGTTTATTTTGATTGTGTCATTAAGTTACTTTTTATAATCCTTACATTTGAGAGTGACATTATAACCTAAATGTTCTGTTTGATTCAGTTCATTAATACATAATTGCTGACAATTCTAAAAAAGCATCACATTTTCTTTGGCTGTTGTAGCAAATTACCACAAACATGGTGGCTTGAAGCAATGCTAATTTATTATCTTAAGAGTTGTGGAAGTCAGAGTAGAAAATAGGTCTCACTGGGCTAAAATCATTCTTTTCTGGAAAGTCTAGGGAAGAATCTATTTTCTTGCCCTTTCCAGTTTCTAGAGGCTGCCCCCGCTTCTTCATCCATCTTCAAAGCCAGAAACAGCTGGTCTAGTCTTTCTAACCTTGCATCTGACTCTGGTTTTTCAGCCTCCCTCTTCCACTTTTAAGGACTTTTGTGACTACATTGCCTCCCCCCACCCAAAAATAATCCAGAATAATCTCTATATCATAAGGTCATCTGATCCGCCAACTTAATTCCTCCCACAGCTTTAATTATCCTTTGCCAGGTAACATAACACATTCACAGTTTCTGGGGATTAGGGTGTGGACATAATTCGGGGAACAATTATTCTGTATACCACAAATGTTGATAAGTGATAAATAAGCCTTGAGTACATTATTCTCATGAACAATATGTTGTAACTACTTTTTAAATTTACATACCTAAGTTATTTTTTGCCTTTGGAGCTACAGCTGTGCACTGCAGAGAGAATTTTGTTGACTACTGGGGCCAAAAAATGTGTCAAGAAGGAATGATTCAGAGGAATAGCGGTCACAGGCAGTAACCTTGGTGTTCCTCTATGTTCTCAACCCTGAGTATGTTTGTAGGGTAACTGTTTTGTTCATATATCAGAAAATTTCCAGGAAAATAGTTGTCCTTTTAAATATATTGTAGCTTTAGAAGCAGTTTCAGTGATTGAAAAGGTAAAAATTTTCATTTCACATTTTAAGTCACTTTTTAGCTGTAATAGGTTTTTGGATTGTCACTGATTTGCTGTCTTTATAGAAAACCAAATAGCTGCCTGATTTGGAACTCCTGAGTATAAATATAGATGCTCATGCCCATTAAAATTTGAATAAGAATGGTAGCATGGTGCTATTAATTCTGTAAGGATTTGATGAATTTGTATAATATACTGTACATTACAAACTAACATAACACTATTATGAAATGTCATTATGACATTTTCCAGGTTTTATTTTCAATCAATATAAAAGAGCTCATTAGGGGCCTTGTGGCTTGGGATGGTTTGCTAGGTGGCTTACAGATGTATTTAAATCTTCATAAAGTTTATGATGTAAGACAGTGATGCACAGCTTGGGACAACAGAAAGTTTGCTTCTAGTCCTGATTCCATTTTAACCATTTGTGTAACATTGGAAAATTTCTTGATAATTATGGGCCCCAGATGTCCCATCTACCAGGTGTGAAGGTTAGTGAAGAATTTCATCCAGGTTGAGGGGCAGGATTGCCAAACTTAGCAAATAAAAATGCAGGGTGCCCAGTTTAATTTGAATTTCAGATAAACAATACTTTTTAGTGTTTGCCCCGAATATGGTGTGGGATATATTTGTAGTAAAAAATATACATTGTTTATCTTAAATGTAAATTTAACTAGTCACCTTATATTTGTATTGACAAGATAAAGTAGTTTCAGGCATGCGTGCTGTCACTCTTCCATCCATCAGCTGGAAGAGACATCTTTCCTACAGTGTGGGGTCCAGCTTTTAATTTCTCTCAACACAATGCTCCATGTAGTCCCTACCAATCACTTAGAGTTGGCCTGGATGACAAAATCCAAACTCAGTAAATATTTATGGAATGAAGAGTACCGGTATCCCTAATTTAATGTTATCTTCATTTTATTTCTAAAGTTTGAGAATTCTAAAACATTTACATAGTGTAGGTAGGAATAAAGATGAACAGTAGATGTGTGTTAATATAGAATAGCACAGGGATCTCAAAAAGGATTAAGGTGATACTCAATATTTTTCTTTTTCTATTGAAAGCTTGAAATGGAAGACAGGATTTCATGTATAGCTTGGATTTGAAGTATGATATACTGGGGAACCATAAAGGGGTTGGGCTCAGTACATTTATGAGGTGTTCTGCTGGGTGTTGTTTCCGTATCTGCTCTTCTCCCTTCCTCACTCTGCTGTGCGCCTCAGGAAGCCAACCAGCATGTACCATATCAATGGGATCCCTTGCTTTCTGGTTTCTAGTTGGATTTGATAACTCTAAATCCAGAGGCTGGAGAGTGAGAGGAGATCAAGAGGCTATTTATTTCACATTAAGTGGCCAAAGGTTGGTTGTATTCCTTTTAATGAAGACGCCAGATCCTTTCTGGCATTCTTCCTAAAGCTTTTATTCCCAGATTAAGGAATGACTCCCTCCCTTGTGCCCCTTCAGATCTAGGGTCAAAATTGGCTCCCTGCAGTTGCTAGTCCTAAGGTGCCGTGTTCTTGTTTCCCTAAACCCTGCTCTCACCTTTATCATTAGTCTCTTTATTAAACTCTACTCAATTAATCATTTTGACTGTGCCATCTGCTTCCTGCGAGGGCCCTGACTGGTATATGTGGGTGCTGTTATTAGCTGATTACATGAAAGTGTTGGGCTCACAGAGGTTAAGTCACTTGTCCAAGGTCACATAACTCATAAGCAGCAGAACTGGGACTCAGATCCAGTATCTTAAAGTAAATCTGAAAGAAATAAGAGAGAAGAGAAAGCAGTTTGGGAGATCTATGGGGAATCTGGTTATGGTCTTGGAAATACTAGTATATTTTTCTTAATTGCCCTGAAAAATATTCTAAGGGAACAAACCTACATCACCAACCATTATGCCTCTCTTTTTTCATTTTGGCGAAGTCAGAAAAACAATACTTATGTGCCTATTCTTTATTAGTTTTTCCAAAAAATGGCAAATCAAATAAACGATTTATGATTCTTAACCTAGCACTCTATACTCTAGAACATGCTGCTCCCAGTACCTTGTACCTGTCTTCATCACTTTTCTTGAAGCCCAAATAGCTTTACTTTTTAAAAAGGCGATCCTTCTGCGGGGCATGAAGGTATCCTTGACAAAGCATCATCATCATCATTCATCATCATCATTATTATTAATTGTTATTATTTGACAAGTAGCATGACATTCTTAACATTATGTGCCTCCTTTGAAATAATTATGAATGGCTTGGGATTAAGTCACCTTTCTTGAATCAGACCATTTCCCCTGAGTTTTCTTTGCTGTCGGCTAGCCTGGGTATGGCAAGATGGGCTAGTTCTAGGAATCCATGTCTCTCTGACGTGCAGGCCTCTCTTGAGCAATATATGTTTTGGGCAGCCTGCCTGGCCATTCCGTTCCCATTTATCATTTGATGATAAATGGGAGCTGACTCCACTTTCCCGCTTTTCCTGCTGAACACATCTTTCCAGAGCTTCAGCTTGCTTCACACTCAAGTTCTTCTTGATTCACATCAGTTCCCTAGCTCCTGCTTTATTCTTATTGGTAGTTGCTAGGTAGGTTAAGATCCATTGGTGGTTTCACGAAGCATGAGTGATATCACCAGGCAGAAGTATGGTATAGATGTTGGGAGGAGAATGCTGCTGTTTATTTCTGGACAGAGAAGGGTTTGGAGGCACCCAAAAGATCTTAGCATGTCTGAAAGACTTCCGATAGATGATACATAGGCGGTTAGCCTGGCGTATTAGTAGATCCATTTCAGCAGAAGAAATAAGAAATTTTAAGTTAAAATACTTAAAATAGTGTACAGTGAGCCACTGAGTTTTTGAGAAGAGGTATGTGTTTTATTAATGAAGGAGAAGTTGCTGCATGGTTTTATTTTAGCTAATTTCATAAAATTGGATTTTGCTCAGTCTGTCACTGTAGGGGACTAAGGTGACATTGAAGGTGAATGCTTTTTCCATAAAGGATTTTCTTAGGGGCCATGGGATCCAAGGAACTTTTTTTTTTCCACATCGTCTCGTGTACCTATGTGAAAAAATTCTGCTCTTAGGGACTAGGTAGGTCAGGAGCTCTAATTTTTTCCTCTCTTCTTTCTTTTTCTTTTTCTCTCCAGTTCCTGAAAACTTAAATCATATTGAAATGGACTGAGAGTAATCCTAGGGCTTTATTCTAAGAATCATCCATAGGGTTTAGCCATAACAGCCAATTTTGTGACCTTCGAGCCAGAGCCAGTCGTGTGGCTAAGAGATGGTATGGAGACAGATGAGTCATTCTGAACATTCATCCTCATGTTGGAAAACCAAATACCTTTAGTTGGCATTGAACTTCTTTTTTTAAAGATTTTATTTATTTATTTGAGAGAGAGAGAGAAAGAGTGCACACAAGTAGGGGGAGGGGCAGAGGGGGAGGGAGAAGCAGACTCCCTGCTGAACAGGGAGCCCCACGTGGGGCTAGACCCCAGGACCCTGAGATCACGACCTGAGCTGAAGGCAGATGCTTAACTGACTGAGCCACCCAGGTTCCCTGGCGTTGAACTTTTTTCACAGAGAGCTGTACCAAAACTAAACTAGAACTGGAACTCAAACTAGACCTGTTACTTTCTGACCATATAATTTGGGCAGTGTTTTCCTGAATTACTAGTGGACTGATAACTGGCCTTGAACCAAATATGAACTGAATGACTCTGGTCATGACTGAAATGAAAATGTAACTGATTCAAGTCTCAGGCGTTTTTCCTTGACATTTGATTTAAATTCTAGACTGATATGTTTGGCCTAATAGCCACCAACAGGTGATCCTCAGCCTTACCCAGCCCTGCAACTCTTCTTTTCATTCCAAGCTGTGTCAATCAAGTATGCAAATCAGGTAATTTTCTCCATGGTAGTTATATCAGTATTTAGAATAAGAATTGCTATTTTCTTTACCAAGCTGTTATTTCCCCATATATATGCACTGAAAAAAAAAAAAAAAGGTGAAGAAATTTTAGTAACTCAATAAAATGTTTCCCATTCAAATCAGAGATATTTACATTGCGAATGATGCCACTACTCTATAGAGAATCTGTCTTTTTAACCCTTCTGTAGTGACTTGGGTTGCTTGGGGAGCCCATAAGACAAATCAAAGAATGTAGCCCAGATTTTTAAAAAATGTTTCTTTGGGAGCAGGAGGGAAGGGCTAAGATATAAGGGAAATAAAGATGGCTTTTCTCTAACTTGGAGAAGAGAACAAGAGGAAGAAATGATCAGTGAAGCAGAAAGAGGATGAAATTAAAGAAGTTGGGGTTAACACTCTGGAGAAAAATGAGGATCCAAGAAGAGTCTTGGGGATAGAACTGTGTGGTTTGTGTTTCCTAATGCAAACACTGAAATTACCTTGAATGGGCAAGACATTGACTTCTGGGGGGCACAGAATAGAATATTTCAAACCCTGCTGCCTATAAACTAGGTGTCAAGACACAAGGTACCAGAGGGCTAAGAGCTGCAGATAGGGATTAATTTGGGGGAAAAGCATGGTGATTTAGAGTTCTTGAACCTCAGGACATTCAAGCCACTGGTGTGCTCACTTTAATCCTCACTTTAGGTTTGTGTGTATGTAGACTGACTACGATTTGCTTTTAGAAGTTTTCCCAGCTGTTCTTTGGATGCTCCTTTCCTATATATTCATTTTGGCCAAGCATCCTACATGATTGGACTGCCTAGAGCATAGAGTGTTCTCCTTCCTTCTTATCCTGAGCTAGAGATCATTCCCTTTTGTATCCGCTGTTTTCCTTGGAAGCGTGAAGCATTAGCTTTAATCAGTTTATAGAGCCCTGACCTAATTTTACATCTACAATAAGATCACTATGAATTCTCTGCTTCCCCGCGGAGGATAAAGCTCTGCCTTCCCTCTCCCCTCTGCAGTCTTTCTTTGTGATGGACGTTAGAGAGCCTGGCAGGTTCTGTTCCACACTGCATTGCTCCAAGAGCAAATTTATTTATATATTAATTTTATATTAAAAAGATTTCTCATAGGGAGCCAAAGATTGAATCATAGGCAGAAACCTGATTTGAGGTTGAAGGCAGGATGGCAGCAAGCAATGTCAAAGAGAAAAAGCTTTGGGAGTAGAAGGTGAGCGCAGATTAAAAATTTGCTTCCAAAGAGCTCTGCACCTCTCTCTGTCCTTCAGGGCACTGGCACATGTTGAGCCTACAACTTGTGTATTAGGTTCCTTTTGCTCTGTAACAAATTATCACAGATGTAGTAGCTTAAAACAATATCCATTTATTATCTCACAGTTTCTGTGGGTCAGGAATCTGGGCTTTGCTTAGCTGGGTTCCCCGCTCAGGGTTTCACAAAGCAGGGATCAAAGTGTTGGCTGGGCTATGTTCTCATCTGCAGGTTCAACTAGGGATGAATCTGCTTTCAAACTCCCCCAGGTTGTTTGCAGAATTCATTTTCTTACAGCTGTAGAATTCATGGCCACTTGCTGCTTCAGAGCCGTAGTAGGGGGTAGAAGGGGGTGGGGAAGTTTCTGCTGATGGCTCTGACCTCTAGACACTATTTTAAAGGACTGCTCTGATTAGGTCAGGCCCACCCAGGATAGTCTTCCTTTTGATTAACTTAGTCAACTGCTGAGAAATTTTAATTATATCTGCAAAATCCTTTTACCATTGCTTTATTATATTAGTAAGAAGCAAGTTATAGGTTCCAGGCCCACTCAAAGGGAGGATATTATATGAGAATGTGGATCACTGGGTGTCATGCCAGGGTATGTCCTTCATATCTTATCAATCCTCCAAACCACCCAGGGTCCAAAAAAAATCTCACCTTTAATACCACTCTGTCATTTTAAGCAATGAAATGTGGCCAAAGAAGCAGGAAGATGTGTCTTTCATAATGTTCTGCATTTCCTTCCTGCTTAGCAAAGTCATTTGTGAGTTTACTTAAATAGGGTTCTTGTGGAAATAACCAAGAAATGGAAAGGAATTAATTAGAGTTTATGTATAGTTATATACCTCACTCAAGTGTAGTCTGACTATACTCCCTATTTTTTAATTGAGTTTATTTGGTGAATGCCTTGGACTTCTAAAGATTTTGTAAAGTTTGATATCCGCCTTCTCTGGGGCCTTTCAAAGAGGAGTAATTTCAAAGAGGAGTAATTTTTTGTGTAATTAAGAAAGTATATTTTGAAACAGTGTGCCCTGAACACTGAAGACTTCTAGTTTGTTTTTATAAAAACCTTAATTTTTAAAAACTTAATGTGTGAGAAAATAAATTCAGGGGCATTTCTTTTCTAATACATTTGGGAGGAGATATTTAGGGGAGGGAAGCCCACTCTCCACTTCCTTTTTTTCTGTAATTCTAAAACAAACCCAGACATCAGTTATGCTCTTGGTAATCAAAGTTCTCAAGGTTATTCTGCATATAGAAAGAGAATTCTACCTCCCTTCACTGCACTCCCTTCATTCAAAACTGAAAGGGCATAACCTAGAGATTGGCCCAAAGTACAGGAAACCATAATATCCTATGTTTTAACAGTGCATGAGAGTCAGGAATTTCATTACAGAAATAATTCCTTAGAAGAAGGAGTTTGGAAGACCAGAGTAAGTAGAGAGTCCTGGAAGAAAAGAAGCTTAGCTTACCTATACTTGTTGGTAGTTTTGCCTCCTCTTTTTTACCTTTTTCTTTTTTCCTCTTCTATCTTGCCGTAACTTCTACCGCCTTATTGACGGGACCTTGTAACTCCTGAAGCCAGGTTTTGGACATAGCCATTTGCTTTTTTTATTTAACAAGAATTTTTAGCTAGGCACATGACTTCCCGTTTATTCATTTCCCAGCTTCCCTTGCAGCCAGGCATGGCCGTGTGACTAAGAGCCGGTCAGTGAGATGTGAGTAGAAGTCATGTGGGCAACTTGCAGGCTATGTCCTTAAAGGAAGGGACGTTCCCTCTCCTTTCCTTCTTGTTTTTTTCCTTTCCTACTGGCTGACCGTGAACATGAAGATGGAAGTGGGATCAGCCCTTCTGGCTCACGTGAGGGAAGCCAAGTGTTGAGGATGACAAAGCATCAGGAGAGAAGATGCCCAAATGCCAGTGGTACTGGGGAGCCAGCTCTCCCTGTCATAGACCTTCACACGAGAGAGAACTAGACTTCTGTCTTCTTGGAGACACAGTGAGTTTTGGTATCTCGGTTAAGTCAGCCTACTTGATACCACACCAACTGCAGCAGCTGCCAGAAGATGATTCACCAGTGGTGTCAGGGGGCAGCCCAGTGGTTGTGAGCAAGGCTGGAGTGTCAAACAGAACCTGGATTAACCTCTTGCCACTCTGTCACCCACCTCTGTGGCTGAGCCCTACTTTCTTCTTTTCTAAGTGGGGATAACAGTAAGTGCCTCACAGCACATCGTGGACAACCAGGGGGTGAAGGTTCATTGGTATACAAAGTAGACATGATCTTTGTTCTCCTAGAACTGAAGGTACAGAGAGGGAGCTACATAAGTAAGCACAGGCATAAATGATGCCAGGTTGTAACTGGTGCTGTGGAAGAACAAAGGAAAATGGTGAGCTGGGGGGATTCCATTAGAGGAATCCAGGGAGAAGGAAGCAGCCATACGGAGCACATCACTGTGGCCCAGTTGGATATGCCTACATGCTCAGACCACTAAGGTGTCATTTACTCTTCTCTGGCTCTTAACAAAGTTGCACCTAAAGTACTCAGATTTGAGGTTGGGCTGTCCTTACCCAATAGACTGTATGCCCCACTAGGGCGGTGTACATGTTTGCCTTGCTCGTTGCTATAGGTATGAAGGCACCCTTATTGGCCAAATGAAGAATGACTAATGATTAAAGCATGGGTTGCATATCTTCCAAGAGAGGTTTAGTCTTCTTATCTTCAAAGACAGCTGGACTGGAGCTAGGCTAGCAAAGTGTGATCTCTGAGAACTCCATGGTGAAGTTGTTTTATATAATTATATTTATACTGAGTTCTTTTTTTTTTTTTTTAAAGATTTTATTTATTTATTTGAGACAGAGAGAATGAGAGACAGAGAGCATGAGAGGGAGGGGGGTCAGAGGGAGAAGCAGACTCCCCGCTGAGCAGGGAGCCCGATGCGGGACTCGATCCCGGGACTCCAGGATCATGACCTGAGCCGAAGGCAGTCGCTTAACCAACTGAGCCACCCAGGCGCCCTATACTGAGTTCTTAATAACAGCACATGGCATACAGTGGTAGTTTAATAAATATTTGTTGAGTGAATGAATGAGTTTCTAGTAACATTTCAGTTCCATGGTTGGCAATCTCAACCTGATGAGCATTCTAACAAATTCTAACAACCAGGGCTATGCAAGGGTGGAATGAGCCCCTTGGGAAGCATTGAGTTCCCTGTTGTTGGAGGTGTTCAACCAAGTTGTTCAGGATTTGGGGGAGGATGTCACACTCTGAATGGAGAGCCTTGTCTTCTGAATGCCTGCCAACCCTGAGAGCTTATGTTCTCTCAACGTGTGCACTAGTTTGCACTTGGGGCTGTTGAAGCTGATTCTTAAGGAGTTTGTTTTTTTTTTTTTTAAGATTTTATTTATTTATTTGACAGAGAGAGACAGGGAGAGAGGGAACACAAGCAGGGGGAGTGGGAGAGGGAGAAGCAGGCTTCCTGCCAAGCGGGGAACCTGATGCGGGGCTTAATCCCAGGACTCCGGGATCGTGACCTGAGCCGAAGCAGACGCTTAATAACCGAGCCACCCAGGCGCCCCTCTTAAGGAGTTTTGAAATAATCTCTGTGCTCTAAAGTTACTTAGTCTAACCTCTGGAGCAATAAGTCACAATGTCTCAATGGCATTGAGTTCTCCTGTGTTTCTTGGGCACATGGAAGCTGTTGAAGCCTCCTGGAGACCAGAGGCAAGGATTCCAGTCTGAGTTTTATCATTTCACACCTGTGCATCCTGCAGAGACCCTCCAACACTGTGCTCCATGAACAAGACCCTTCCCGTATTTCCATCATGGAAGTTCCCATGTTCTATTAGAATGATCTCTTTTTGGGTCTGCTTCCATCAGTAAATTCTGAGTTCCTTGTAAGTATCTCATTCGTATTTTATCTTGATGCTTCGTACCATGCCCAGCCTTGATGGGCGCTCAGTAAGGACTTTCTTGAGCTACTGTACTCATGGGGAGAAGAGAAGGGAAATAGTTTTCTGATTTTCATGGATAACTAAATGAAATTGTAAGAAAAGAGGAAATGACCACAGCTGGCATTCTGGGTATGTCGTTTGTGTAGGTATTTCACTGTGGATTTCCAATCCACTGTGGAAGCTCAGCCATAGACACAAGGGGGACCCCACAGAACTCATGTGAGATGACAGCATGAAACAGACTTACTTCTGCACCACTTTGTTTTACTGTCCCCTGCACTGTGGCACACCGACTTGACTCTTTGGCTTTCCCTCCTTCCCCTTCCACCCTAGCCTTACCTGTCTCTTCTCATTACCAGCTTTCACAACCCCCCTGCTCCTCAGCCTTCTGAATTCCCACAGCCATTCTTGGGAAGAGGTAGTGAGGCATCTGTGAGCCTGCATTTGTTCCTGCGCTTCCTTACGGTGACTAATGGGTAACACCTGTCCTGTGGATTCCCTCTTGCACTCTTATGAGTGGATTTATCACTGCAGTAGTTTAACCATAACTAGAAAAATGTAGCTCTCTAAAGTCCCTATAATGTGGAGGTTCCTAATGTGGTTTAAGTTATTCTTTGTGTCATAAATAACACAGATGGCACTATTATGGACCAATACCCTGAAAAGAAAAGGTGCTAAGATAATAAATAACATACACAATAGGGGCTTGAGGAGACTCATGGAAATGCTCTGGTTCCTGATGGAGGATAGGGGCATGGGTGGCTTCTGGGAAGGCTTGGGATTTCAGGGCTCAGGCTTGGAGAGAAATGTCATCGTATCTGTTAAAGACTTTCTAGTTAATCTAACCTAATTGCGCAGTAAAGGGATCTCACCTGGTCAGAGGCCAAGGTCAACCTGGTTTCCCACCCTAGGAAAGACGGGAAGAGGGCCAGTTTGTGCATTTTTCTTATCCTGTACACCCCCAGCAATTTGCCAGGAAAGGGAAGACGGTGAAAGGAAGTCCATGATGCATGGATGACCTCAGTCCCTGAAAGGACCAAAAGATGTCTTTTGGGCTTACATATCTTTCCATCCATTCTATCCCTCGCAGATATCCTATTGTAAGTAGTTGCCATTTTTACTGGATTAGGCCTATCAGATTATGCTCTAAAGATGAAGAAAATGCTACCTCTCCAACAAAATGGTTACCACTTTACCTCAAAGGCTCTCATTCTCTTTGCTTTGAGGAAAAGAGAAAGAGAGTGAGAGTGTGTGTGTGTGGCGCCCTTGACTTGGACTTTCATCTTAACCTGGGAATGCCTGGTCCTCTATTTCCTTCCTTCTCATGTAACTCTTCATTGATTTTCTTTAAATCAAACAAGCCACCATCACAGACTCTTAGAAAAGAAAGTCAGCCATGAAGGAGCCCTGGGCTTGGAATAGAAACCAATCTAATTTTAGTTGCTGGTGAGCCTTTCTAAGCAGTGGACATTGTTCAGAAGCTCATCTTGGGGGCGTGTGCTATCAGGACACAAGGGCAGCCGGCCACTGGCACCTCCTGGGGGGGCCGTGGGGAGCCCTCACTGATAACAGTTTCTGCCATAATTTCCTGATGAAGCAGCTTGTCTGCCACAAGTAGGTCTTTTATTCTTTACTTTTAAAAAATTTGTGGGGCACCTGAGTGGCTCAGTAGGTTAAGTGTCCACCTTTGGCCCAGGTCATGATGTCAGGGTCCTGGGATTGAGCCCCCTGTGTGGGGCTCCCTGCTCAGCGGGGAGTCTGCTTCTCCCTCTCCCTCTGCCACTCCCCCTCCCTCATGCATGCTCTCTCTGTCTCTCAAATAAATTAAATCTTTAAAAAATTTGCTCTGATTTATGGATTAATCTCTTGCTGGCATCATGGATGGGGGATGCTGTGCCTCGTTGTGATAAGCAGCTGGACCCCACACTTCTGCTTTTCTTCATGGGAGGTTTGACTCTTTGCCTTTGGGTGAAGTCAGAGGCTTGGGCTGACCATGAACCATCAGGAGAATTCGCAGGATTTATCTGCAGGATCCCCAGCCTTTACAGACCATCCCTTCAAATCTTATTCTAAGGATACTGCATTATTTTTTAAAAAATGAGTTGTGTAATTTGTTCATGCTAATAAGTTCCAGAAGTTCTTATAGGATTTTTTAAAAGGAAGAAGTGATGTGAAGAATTACTCGTACATTATGTTCTGTCTTGAAAAATAGTCCAGGCCCTATCTACTTATTGATATAATTAAAACTGGATTAGTAGGATAGATTATAGAGTTTCTAAGACCATCAAAGATTTGAGTTCCAGAATTCTCCTACCCTTTTTTTCCCTCCTCACTACTCCCTTTTCTTTGGTTCAAATTTATTTATGTCGTTGTATCCAACTTAAACAGACCAGTGCCTTGGACACGGGACCTTGGTTAGCAAAAGGGAGAGATCTTGGGAAAGAACATAAAATGTTTGAGAAGAAAGGGACCTTAGAGATTACCCAGGTCCTGTAGACGAGTGATTGAGTTAAACTGCCTGGATTCAAGGCATGACTTGGTAGCTAGCTGTGTCAGTGTGGGGGAGTTCATCACTTAGCCACCCTGCGCCTCTCTGCAATCCAGCTTCCTCACATGAAAAGTGGGAATGATAACAGCATCAACTTTGTAAGCTTATTTTGGAAGATTAAATGAAATTGTGTCTGGAAAGTGTAAACATAAAAGCTATCAATATCCTCATCATCTTTATCATCAACTCGTCTTAACTCCTGGGGTCCTTTTTGAAAGGGAAACCAGGCCTCTGAGAAGCCCTCCACGTTTGCCCAGTAGCTTAGAGCTACAAGCAGAAAGGACCACAGCTGAACCTTTTCTTAAGTGAATTCCATATATTGTGTAATTTACAGAAACTTAATACTCTCCCCTCCCATTTTTCCCCCGATGTCAAATTTGTCTCTTCCTTCAACTGAAACAGAGCATATGTAGAAAAGTACTCCTGATGCAGATTCATAAAGCCAATGTTGATCAAAAGCAAAAGTATGAGAAACAAAGCAGCCTCTTGTGAGAATACCAAAGTCAGATCGAGGAATAATTTGCTCATTTTTCAGTTATCTCTGTCTTATTGCCAGCAAGATTCTAGGATAAGGGAGTGTGTGGCACCTGGTTCAGCAAGGACAGTGATGAGCCAGAGATGCAGGTATGTGCTGTGATTTTCATGCATGAGAGAGAGAGAGAGAGATTCAGTAGCAATGCTCTCTGACCACTGA
Organism: Mirounga angustirostris; assembly: GCF_029215605.1. Taxonomy (NCBI): domain Eukaryota; kingdom Metazoa; phylum Chordata; class Mammalia; order Carnivora; family Phocidae; genus Mirounga; species Mirounga angustirostris. Next base: position 15,809,811 of record NW_026991724.1, on the reverse strand, counting down.
GAAATCAAACATGCAAATCTCTCTCAATCAAGGGTGAAGAAATTGATTTCCCTACCAAATTCTCTTGCTTCCTTCACTCCCTTTGCCATAAAATGAAAAATAGTTTTGGGTAGATACTACATTTGAATAGATCTACCAGACACCCAAAGGGGAGAAACTATAAACAGTAAGATAGCAGGTAATGCTCTAGAAGTTTTTTTTGTATGGGAACAATTAAATGAGTTAAACTGAATTGATGTAGGTTCTGTAATTGACCTGTATATCCATAAATCAGTAAGTTTTGAAGTGCCCAGTAATGTGCCTTGCTATGCGCAGAGCATATACGGTGTGAACTCTAAAGGATCTGGCAGTATGGTTGGAAGGCAAAGTACATTTGGGGAGTAGTCCAAGAGTATAAAATTGAATAGCTTTACACACACACACACAGTTGATTCCTATTATTTGTGGTAGTTCTATGAAGTCAGTGCAAACACTGATTTAACAAAAACTGAACATTGCTACTAGAGAAATATAGGGTTTGGTTCCTGTAAGCCTCTGGTTACAGCATTTTATCAGCCACTCCACACATAACTTTGTTTTATGTGTGTTTCTCTTTAGAAACACTTTAATACACATTGCTGATGAACACTGAACTCACAGCCAAGCACACTGTGAGTCATGCCTGGACTAAGCTTATCTGGTGATCGTGTTTTCCCCGTAAGGTACATCACAGCCTCCCTGTGCCTATAACACTAGCCAGTGCTTCGGCACTCTGTCTGGGGACATTTGAACAGTAAAGTCACGACCACAACAACCACTATCAAAAAAAAAAACAAAAACAAAACCCTTTATAGAAAGGCAAAAAGAAAAGAAACTGGGACTAAATAGCTGTAAAAAGGACACTTGTTGACAGTGTGAGCTCGGGAACAAGTAAATAGAGCATGGCCTCGATTGGCCACAGCTGGGAATGTACACGAGGATGACTCAGAATCCTTGCTGCCCTGGGCACATCCGTGAAAGCGCCCCAAGTGCTGGGTTTGGGCTTACAAATGAGTGGTAGTGAGTAGGCATGTTTGCAAATATGGAGGACCCACTGTACCTTGGAGTGTCATTTGGCATTATTGGAGGCTCTCTGCTTCTCTATGGCTGTGGAGAATGAGAAGGAGGCAAGCAGTGAAGGTTTGCTGGAATGAGGGAAAATTTCATGGAGAAGGAAGGACAGGGATGGCATTTTTAAAGATGAGTGAGATACACAGTTTTCAGAGTGGAAGGATCCTGAGATAATATGTGGAGCTAGGAATGATTTTTGTGTTGATGGGGCTGTGAGGCCATATCAAGAGGTAATGAGAGGTGAGCTTAGACTGGACTAGGCGGCATCTATTATTTTTGCCCTCCTGCTACCCATTCACTCTCATCTAGATTTTGCTGAGGCTTCCTTTGGAACAGCTCGTCCCACTCAATCTGTATTGTTTGGATAGAGCTGCTACTTCCCTGGGCTGTAGGGCCTACTGTGACCGAGGTTTGGCCCATCGGGATGTTTCGTCTCTTTGACCACAGTGACTGTAGTAAGGAAATGATATGCATTCCAGAGCCAGTGAGAGTCACCTCTGCAAGTGTTTTTCTGCTGCGATTTAGTTGCAAAAAGATGAAGCTTGGAGCTTTTGGGGACTACCAGGAAGAGAGAATGTCTGCAAATAAAACCAGTGTTTTTTCATAGAGGGAAAAGAAGAACAGAGAGACAGAGAGAGAGAGAGACTCGGATGTCAGTTTTTAAAAGTAGCTAGATCTCACCATGCCTAAAGGAAGCTTGAGACTTTTCAGTTGAGTGAGCCAGTTCATTTCAATGCATTTTTATTTCCTCAGGTAGAGCTGGGTTAGGGCCAGAAGAGCAGCATGGTAAGTAGGTGTCCAAGAGAAGCAGACTGGAGTGAGGAACAGACACCTCAAACTAGTATCAGTTAAAAAAAAAGGGGGGGGGGGAGGCTTGTTCTAAGCCACAGAAACATGGAATCCAAACACAAGAAATTTCACAACACCTTAGGAAAACGGGACTTGGAAACTGAAAACTCAGGAATCAGGGTTACTCCTCTAAGTATCAGGAGCTTCACGGCTCTGCTCATCTATCATGTCTCTGGCTCCCCACTCCATTCTCCTTTCTCTCTCTGCTCACAGATTTTGCTCATGGCTGGCCATAGTGACCTCAACTTTAGCACTGTTACCAGCGTCTTAACCAGCCCAGTTTCTCAGAATGCCAGCTCCAGAACCCCAAGAGAGGAACCTTATCGACCTGGTTCATCTTTTCTTATAAGACCAACCTATAGGGGAGCCTGGGTGGCTCAGTCGTTAAGCGTCTGCCTTCGGCTCAGGTCATGATCCCAGGGTCCTGGGATCGAGCTCCGCATCGGGCTCCCTGCTCAGCGGGAAGCCTGCTTCTCCCTCTTCCACTCCCCCTGCTTGTATTCCCTCTCTCGCTGTCTCTCTCTGTCAAATAAATAAATACAATCTTTAAAAAAAAAAAAAGACCAACCTATATATTCATTCCTCAGACTAGAACCCTCCTCAGGTCCAGTTGACGTAAAACATCAGGGGTAAAGATTGAACCATTGCAGTAACAGACATCTCTGATATGCGTGAGGCTAGATCTGAAAAAGTTCCCAAGGTCAGATGTGGGTGCATTTGGACTTGAGGCTGTGGTAGTAAGAAGCCAGAGATCTCAGAAGATAGCTCAACCATTGTCTTTCTGTCAGGACCCCTAACTTCCTATTTTTGAACATGAGAAGATAGGACTATAAAAAAGACATGTATATTGAGAAAATTACTTTATTTAAAAAATATTTATTTTAAATATATATACATAATACATATACACAATTAAATGTGTGTGTATATATACATACACACACATATACACTCTATTCCTATGCCTTTCCTCATTTCATTCCCTTTGCTTTTCTAAATTCCCATTGAGGTATCACATATATATGTGTCTATCTACCTATGTGTCGATGAGATTATATACCTAGACGCATAGCTAGGCATTAGTTTGCGATTTTTGCACATACAGGGGTGTACGTTTTGAAAGCCGATACACAGTGTATCCTTGATGGAGAGTATATGTGTGTGTTTCTAAAAACCAGAATAGACTAGGACACTGTTGCTTAAAACCCTTAATTTTCCTTTATACCCTGCCTTTTCCATTCATGGCTCTCTAGTAAATCAAATCTAATAGATACGCATAGTTATGTATTTACATATTATTTACTGAAGACACTGTACTCAGTGCCAAGTGCAGGATGGGCACAGAGTGCCTGTTCAGGTTGGCTGCATGAACCGAGTGACTTTATGTCCCCAGATTGAAGGAGCATCTTGCAATGGCTCTTGAGTTCCTCCCAGAGGTTCTCTGTCCACAAACGTTGAGTAATGATTTTGAGGCACACATAGTGGCTAGGAACCCAGGTCTGTTTATTATCCATGACAGAGTCCCCATGCTTCAATTAGATGGATGCAACACACCGACTTTCTATTGAGTTTTCTCACAGATGCGACTCTAAGTATTTTTTAGAACAGCGGCCAGACCAGGAGACCTCTAGGCCTCATTTTGGATTTTTACGCTCTTTTGATGGTTATCATGGTCCTCTACGTTGTTATTTAGTCAAATTATGTTCATTTTATCGCCTAGGCCTTTCCTCATATTTCACTCACTTTGATTTGTTTTTCTTTTCTTTTCTAAATTCCCTTTGAGGCATCACATTACCCCTAATTGCCTGCAGTGTTCTGGGTCTGGTCTCATAGCTGACACACAGGCACAGACTCTTAGCCACCGTTTGGGATGCCTCCCTGCGTGGCTGAACATTTCACTAGCTCAGAGAATTGCTCAACTGGACTGCCTGCCTAACCTTGTGATGGCTCTTCACCATGAGCTCAGAGTTTTGTTGTTTTCTCTGTTACTGCCATCCAGGAATCCCCTTCCAGTTAAATGCCGTCTTTAAGTTTATTCATCCCCAGAGAGATCATCTGCATTTTTGCAACCAGAGCCTCATTGTGTTACTTTTGACATCTGTTACTAAGAGTCATGTATAGCTTGGTATTGTGTGCCAGTCTTCACCCACTGTTGGGAGCACCTCCCGATTCCGTGTCATCTGCAGATGTCGTTCTCATGATAATAGTAATAAGATCTTCCCCTCTCTTTCTTGATTCTTAATAAAGTTCGTAAAGTCATGTATCTTTGCCAATTGTATGCTCTAGACTTCCTTTTCACGGCTCTTGTCAGTCTCTGCTCATGGCCGGCCTTGGTTTGGGGTCTGTTTTTACTTCCTGTGATGGTGCTGAAGGATACACCCAGGCTTCTCTTTATTAAAGGGCTCTTCCAAGTCAATTTACCAAACCTAAGGGAAGCTTTCAGTCTTGGTTTCTTTCTCCTTTTTCAGTTCCTTCCTCTCCAGTTCGATCTCAGCAGTAAGGTAGACCTTCTGGCCCCTTCAAGGAGACTGTGGAGTGTTAAATGTCGAATGAATGAGGCTCTTGGTCACTGGGCTGCTGAGTGCCCTGAGGATAGGGGATGTGCCTTGGGGAGCCAAGGGAGTGGTTCCTTCCCGTTGGTCTGGTAGACGTTGTGGGGTTTGGTAGTTCCATCCATTTCTGTGCCAGGCTGCCCTTCAAGTAGAAAGCTTCTGCCATCTTTAAGAACAGATCCTGCATTTCTGCTTTTAACTCAGCCCCTGCACTGATCCACATGAAAGTCACACACTGTATCTTGTAGCGCATTCCGGTGCCCTGCCTTAGCATTCTCATCTCTTCCTGAGGCCTCTGTGACCCAGTCACACATAGTCGGTATTAGGAAGGGTATTTGTCATACTTGATTTCTTACTGTTTGGCCTTTTGCTGTGTTATCCTCTGTATCGTTTTTTGAGTGTTTTAAATATTTCATCATAACCTACAAAAATAAAAGTAAAAGGCAGTAAATAGTCATTAACAAATGATGGAGAAGCGCTACAGATAAGATACGTCTGCAGTTCTGTGGCTCCAGAAATGAGTGAGCAACCTCAACCGAGTTGGAAGTTGTGGCAGTGTTATCCAGTGGGAAGGGAGTTTTATCAACAGAAAACGCTCAGGAAAAACAAAACAAAACAAAACAAAACAAACAAACAAACAAAATGCTCGGAAATTATCCATAGGATGAGCCTTGAAGAGGAAGTGGAGTTCACCAGGCAGACACAGCAATAGGGATATTTTAGGCAACAAGCATAAACAGATAAAAATATATAGTACATTTGGAAAGCGTAAGTGGTCCAGTAAAGCCAAAATAAGTGTATTTGGGAGACTGGAAGATTTGGGCTAGTGATAGTTTGGAAAGGAGAGTTTGGGAGAGATTATGTCATCCATACCAGGCAAAGACATTTGCATTTTATTCTATAGGCCCAAGGGCTTTTCTTTTCTTATTTATTTATTTATTTATTTATTTATTTATTTATTTATTTACTTATTTTAGAGAGGGAGAGAGGACAGTGGGGGGAGAGGGAGAACGAGAGAGAGAGAATCCCAAGCGGTCTGCATGCCCAGTGCTCCAGACCAGGGGCTCGATCTCACAACCCTGAGATCATGACTGAGCCAAAATAAGAGTCAGACGCTTAACTGAGCCACTCAGGTGCCCCCACTATAGGCCCAAGGGCTTTTAAGCAGCAGAGTGATATGATGAGATTTGCATTTGATGAAGATGAGGCAGCAACTTGAATATGGGGTAAGCCTGGAGACAGGAGTAACTGGTTTTGAAGGATGTGCGGGTTAGCGTTGTTGGGAAGAGCAATTAAGCAGAGAGAACAGATGAGCATCAGTATAAAGGAGAAGAATAACAAATTTATATGGAATAAGTAGAATATAAGCATTTTTCACCAAATTCTTATACATGATCAAATTTGAAACCTACCAATATAACCTATGAATTCCCAGCAACTCTGCCCTGAAGCTTACACATTTCCTATTACACGGTATAAGAATTTCTAAGATGTTCCTTATTTGTGGAACTTCTTTGCTTTGTCATATTTGTTCTTGGTTGAAAGCCCCAGGTTGTCATTACCCATCATTAAAGCATTTTAAATAGGGAACTACAGCAATAATAGTCCAAGATATTTTTAAAAAATTGTTGAATGACAATGAATGATTGCGACTGGAAAGGATCTTGAATGACAGACCAGGAAATCTAAACTTTACTTACGTGGTACTGAGGGACTATTCCAAGTTTTTCAGAAGGGATAACAAGCATAAAGTGTAGCTCCAGGAAGATTTAATTTAAGTTCATGGTAGTCTGAAACAATCAGATGATGGAATCAGGTAAATCTGTTTTGTTTTGGTATAGCTCCTGTATTTTGGGTTTGTGACTTATATAGTTGTCAGTATTTCCACTTTACAAATGTTACTATTCTTTTGCCCATTGTCACACGCCTTCATCTTTTTCCATTTCTTATCGTGGAAAGCCCCTGCTAGGTTTCAAATGTTAGATTCTGAATTTTTCCAAGAAAATTCTCAGACATTGATTCCAAGTAGTTTCTACAATCTAATCGATAGAATATAATACCCATCTTCTTTTCCTCTTACTGCATGTATTTGTAAACAAAGGATAGCAATCCCTCTCAGGAAAAATTTGACAAGCCTCTTCAGCTGTATGATAGCAAAATAGACAGTTTATTTGCCAGGCTGTGGAACTTGGATTCCAGATGCCTCTCTGAGGAATCAATGATAACTACCAGTTTTGGAGCTTGAGTAATTGAATGGTATTGATGCCATCTAATAAGACAAGAAAAACTAGTAGAGACCTACTATATTGTGTGTGTGTGTGTGTGTGTGTGTGTATTTGCTGGAGGAGAGGGGATTCTCTTTAGCAATGTTAAATATAAGATGCAGTTAGCCATCTAAAGTAGAAAAATCAAGTTAGAAATGTATGTGTATACAGATCTACATCTGTATCTGTATCTATTTGGGGTTGCTGGCCTGGAAGATGTATTTGGGAGTAATCAACATAGAGATGTTTTTGTTGTTGTTATTGTTAAATAATGACTGGTTAGATCACCTAGTATATTAGGGTATGCTAGGTTCTGCTGGAGAAACAAACAAACCTTGGAAATCTTAGTGACTCGACATAATAAGGTTTGTTTTTGCTTACTCAGGGTCAGATGAGAATGTCCTGGGTAGGTGGCTCTCCTATAAGCAAGGATCTCAAGAATATAACTTCTTCCACTGTGGGACTCTGCCAGGGCAGTACCAGGCTCTACCTAGATATACTCATTTATTTTCTATTTGTCCTTCTGTTTTGGGGATTATTAAAAAAGATTGATAAAAATTCTTTTAAATTCAGTTTCAGAAGTTATAGAAAGCTAATACTCTATTAGATGTATTGTTTTGAAATGTATTTTGGCAATTTAAAAAAAGCTAGTTTTGGGGTGCCTGGGTGGCTCGGCTGGTTAAGTGTCCAACTCTTGATTTTGACCCAGGTCATGCTCTCAGGGTCATGAGATTGAACCCCGTGTTGGGCTCTGTGTTCACTGGGGAGTCTGCTTGAGATTCTCTCCCTCTCCCTCTGCTCTCTCTCTCTAGCACATGTGTGCACATGCGTGTACTCTCTCTCAAATAAAATCTTTAAAAAAAAAATTTAAAGAAAGCTAGTCTCTTAAAAGTAGATAAATTTAAACTCTGTTTAATCAGATATGTGGGAAATTTTGGTCTTCGTTGTTTTACATAAATGATCATTTCAGAGCATTTGTTATCTTGCCTAAGGAATGATTTCCAGGGCTTGATAATTTGGTTAATTTAACCTTGACATTGGGGGAGCCCAAAGAGGATCATGCCATTATCTAGATGGCTGCTTCACCATTGCCTTGATATTTTAAGAAAATTGACCCTCAGTACAGGAAATAGTCTCATCAGTGAAATCCCGCTCAGCATAGAACCTGACCTAAGTCTCAGGGGGCTGGAAATAAGCCACAGGCTCTCTGGAGGGGCTGTTCTAATCCACTGGTCCTAAAAGATAACTCTGTATTTAGTATTCTGTCAAGAGACTATAGAGGTACTGTATTTATATATCATGACTGAGAATGGTTTAAAACTAAGTGCTATCAAGCCTGCTTTTGTTCCATATATAAGAAAGAGATTTATAACAAAAATCATAAATAAGAGACAAAGGAACTCTGAAGTTTCTTTTTTCTTCTGCCTGCCTCTCCCTGTTCAGTGATAGAACAATTTATGAATCTGACAAATCCTCCCCTAGATAATGGTAGGAGTAACGTAGTGTTCAGCTGAGTAATCCCGGGCCACTAAAGTTTATTGGACTGTGGGGCAACAGAAGCAGGATTGACGCAATAATCAAATGACATGCTTGATTTGGGCTCTCCCTGTCTCTTTCTCCCCACCCGATCCCCCATTTCCCTCACCACTCTCCCTTTTCCCTGCCTGTGCCTAAGGAAAACTAAATAGAGGGAATTTGAAATCAAATAGGTTGGCAGCAGTAGACTCCCAATTTCTCACAAGCACATTCACTCAGAAAGTATGAGAAGTCTGTGTCAAAAGGTTAAATGAAAATAAGGAACATGGTTGTAAACACGTTCCGACTAAATTTTTGGTTTGGATCCGAGTAACCTAAGAGGCAGGAAGAGAAGCTTATTTCGACAGCCTCAGTCTTAAGTCAACTCTGAATTGTCGGGATATCAGAGACATCATCAAAGGACATCAATAATGTGAGTTAAACCAGTGTTGATGGTTCAGAATTGGCAAGAAGACAGAAATTTAGGCACTAAAAACAAACTCTACTGTGCTTTGAAAACTATGGGTTCCATGTAAAAGCAGTTTTTAAGAAGTCACTTAATCCAGCACTTGAAAATGGCAGCTAGGAGGCTGGATCTGGCTGTCCATTTGCTTAGCTTGGACCACACGAACAATTTTGTCAAGTTGAATTTTAATGCTGTCAGCATAGATTTTCACAGTCCAGTCCACCATCGGCCTTCACTTCTTTCTGTTATCTTCTGCCTCTTCCACAATATATGGACCTCACCTCCTGGCTCATGAAGGGAGTTTGTGTTTGAGCCATAAATCCATCTCCTCCTTCTAGTAGGACCATGGGGTGACTCCAAATTGAAAAGAAGTGGGAATCTTTAACTAGCCTCCCCATTCTCTGCTTTTAAGAGGATGGAATTCAGTGGAGATTGCTAAATGTCACCATTGTTCAGGAGAAGAAGAAGTTAACATATTTCGAGAAAACCACCAGGAATGACACCCAGCCCAGGAGACCTTAAGCTTTTTCAAGACAGTGAAAGAAAAAGGTCTCTCAAATATCAAGAAACGTATTTTATAACCAGAATAGTCTGTGATGAATGGGGTAATAATATTCCACCCAGCCTATAAAGAAAAGTGGTATGGACATTATTGCTTTTTTGGACACTGGAGCAACTGTATCACTCATTTCTGAGAGGTTGTCAAAAAAAAATTGAAGGGTTTAAATATATGACCTTTTACAGGAATTACTTCAACAATAGCTTATTCTACTGAGTCCACTGAAGTTGCGGTTGCAACAATGAATTACCTGTTGTGAGATGCAAATTGTGGGCTAATTGCAGGATTCAATCCAATCTGTTTAGGGTACTCCTGGAAAAATTGGTTCTTGCAACACTATTTTATTGGTTGATACCAAATATATTCTGTCACCAGGAAGAAATTACAGAAGAAAATTAAAAAAAAAAAAGAAATAGTAATATTGAGAATGCAAAAGTTGTCAGACATACAGAACGATCGATCCTGAGGCAAATGGGTTTTGCTTTGAGAATCAAGCTGGTGATGAGACAATGGAGCCACCTGGATTGATGCAGAACACCAAAGGCTCCAAGAAAACAGGGGCAGTATAGATGCCAACCACAGATGTATAATAAAGCAAAATAAGAAAAATGAATGTATGTTTGTTCTTTGGTTAGTCACTCTCATATGAGACGCCATGCCATTATACCTGTCTAGACCGTGCACATGATCTAGCCTGAATGACAGCATTTTAGAAATACGAGGGTGAGGTAGGAGAGAATGTTTATTGAAATCACTGAAAGCCCCATTTCTAGCCTGTCCGTTTTGCCAGCTGAATAATTGAGTCTGAAGCCCTGAGTAAACTCATCCATAGATGAGCCGCTCGGATTAAATGGTGTCACCTGTAGTCATGGACAGCTCCTGGGATCTCCTCTGTCAAACACCATATGTGCACACCAGAGACATATCCAAAGGCTACTGGCAAATGTCTTTAGATAATGAGTGCAAATTAATAACTAGTTTTGTACATCACAAGAGATCATGCCATTTTAATGTTATGCCCTTTGGGTGAACAAATAGGACAAAGATCTTTTAGATACTAATGAATAGTGTCTTACAAGGATTAATTTGCCCAACTTTTTGCTGAGTTGGCATCACATGCAACATGGCTTGATTTGTTGGGTCCGTGGTGGGGTTGGCTCTGTGGAGCTGTGGAAAAAGAAAAGAGTTTTAGCTTTGAGCTTTAAGACTATTATTTAAGAGGGATGTCATTCTGGATTCTCAATGAAGCAGGTTGTCATAGAGTTACCATGCATGGCCGTAGAGGCTGCACCCTCATTCCTGTACAGTGTAATATACATGAGTGGTGCTCCCTGGGGTTGTGTGTGCATGGCCGGTGTAACTGTTTGCAGTGACCCTGATAACTTCTTATGAAGGTTCAGTTACTCTCTGATGACACTGTCTATGTAATAAGAGTGTAATACCCCATTGAATTAACAAGAATTTGGTTATTCATAAGGATTTCCAGTCATTCTGATTAAGAATACGGTGGCTTTTGTTTTGTTCTATATGGGAGGTATGTGTACGTTTTCTAATAAAAAACCATATGTAATTTTTAGCTATCAGACTTCGTATATTAAAAGTATAGACAATTGCTGTTATTGGCTCGGGAACACGGAAGTAGGCCCCTTAAATTCTTATTGAGTAGCCTAAATCAGTACTACAACTTTTTCATTTTTAGGGAGATTTGGAAATAGCCATCACCTAAAGCATGGGTGTATACTTTGACCCACAAATCTCTTTGGGACTCTAACAGAAATGCTTTCACAAAGGTATGATGTATGTGTAAGTATTGTCTATTGTAGTTTGTAATGACAAAGACGGACGTTCAGGCAGTTAGATGTATCCCAAGTAGGAATTTGATTTGATCCACTGCAGACTGTCTGTCTTTGCAGTGGAGTGCTATGGAATGGTCAGCGAGCGAGGCAGATCAACAGGCTGACTGTACAGCGTACGACATCTGCAGGCATATGTAGCAACCATGTCTGTTTATACGAACTGACCTAAAAGAGACCCAAGATATATCATTAAGTGGAAAGAAGCAAGTTGCAGTACGGTATTTAGAGTATGATCCCATTTATATAAAAATTAAGTAAATAAAAATGACACACACACACATATGGAAACAATTCTGTATGAATAAACACTGAATTGTTGCCTGTGGTTATCTCTGGAGGATGAGATTTTAAAGGACCCTCATTTCCTATGACATATATTCCTGTACCTAAAAAAATTGACAATTGCCAAAAAAAGGGTCTTTTTAAAAAATTGTAATTAGAAAAAAAATAAGCCTGCCAGGTTCCTGATTAGGAGTGCATTTGCTCACATTTATGATCATGAATTCTCATAACGTGTGTCCCCCTAGACGAGGAGAGAGTGGGTGCTGAGGCCAGCTCAGAGCTAATTCCTGACTCTGTAGAAAGAGAGAAACCTAACTCTTCCCCAGTAATGGTGACCGCAATCTTTTACAGTGCTTACTTGCTCTGTGTGCTTAAAGCCAAATTTGGACAAGGTGCTGCTATGTATATACAACTGACATTTGAAATAAATAGGCACAAAGCAGGTTGATCACATTCACTGCTGCTCCCCCAGGAAGTCCTTGTAGGTTTCGTGAATCACAGAAGGATCAAAATGGCTCCATATGGAATAAGTTTCTTTGGCCTAATGGAAGACCAGAACCCATCCAGTTGTGAAGTGGCTGTTGGTGGTGGAAGAGTTCTTAACCATTTTAGTGGTAGACACTTGTGTGTGTCTATGAAACAATAATCAATCTACCTGCACACCCTCTTCAAACATCATTTTGTAAATAATTTGGGGACTCTCTGCCCTTTTAGACATTCCATGAAGGCACACTTTTGATCATGTTTAACGCTGGTAGACTGGATAAAGTATGTTGGCAAGTAATGTATATATCTGTGTTCATATGCACGTTTAAAAGTAGCTGTAACTTCAGTGGGAAGATTGTCCTAGGAAGGTAGCTTCCTTCTTCAAAGTTCTGAATACGAAATATTCTAAGTTGATGCTTTGGAAACTTGAGTTGCTTATGGGTTGATGATCTCGGTATTGGTGATACATGCTGGCTAAGTGGGGACCCACTTCAGCTCAGCATCAGCAGTTTCTGGCTTTCTCCTGGTTGGTTTTCATTTTATGGACCCTGGGGACTTCATAAATGGTTAAGTTTTCCCTTTTTGGCTTTTTTGCCAGGAAGTCTTAGAACCAAATTGGTGATCTTGAGAACAAGCACATAAGACTCAGTGCTGTTTTGCATTTATCCATTTCTGGGTCCAGTTTCTACTCCTTGTGTTTTTCTGTCTTCCCCTTCCTTCCCCATTTCTCACTTAGGTTGCCTTGTGTTATTTTGTGTAGTAAAATATGCAATAGATAGAGGATATAAATATATAGAGATAAGTAGGTAGCTGTGATCGTCCTCAAAATGATGGCATTTTGTCTTCTACTTGATGAGGCTCAGGGTTTCCGTTTCTCTGGTGCTCACAGATGTCCAGGGCAATTGTTAGAAGCAAAGCTGCCTGCCCCAGTGAAGCTGCTTAGAGTTTGCAGTGATACAGTTGGGAGGATTTGGACAGTTTCTTCTACCTGTTCCACGCATGTCATACACATGCACACTCTGCATGAAAGGAGAAAGCCATGGAGACTCTATTTGTGAGAGAAGTTATAGACCTGATTGGGGGGCATGGAGAAAGAGGGATTTCTGGTGGACCATGGACTTCCAAGATTCAGAAACTCAGGAGAACTCAAGTCTCCATGTTTTCCTAATTGCCACTGTGGTAAGACTATCATTCTAATTTGACATGTGAGGTGGATATTTTATAAAGCTGGGATTTCTGCCTGTGGTCACTTCTTAAACTGATTAAGAGATGGCCCATTTTTGCCCTTTTATGCTCTACGTACAAGAGCATTTGAGAAACAAGGACAGTGGAAACCCTCTTAATTTTTTACTTAAAAAAATTTAAGTTCATAGTCTCCATCATTTAGTTTATGTAAAAAAAAAATGGCTCATTGTCCTAATCACATGGCTACTATGGTCATCTCATCATCAACCATGTCCATGAGTAACCAAGGTAACTTCAGGAAGTCCTTCCAGGAAAGGCCTCTTTCTTCCCCGTGAGATGACTTTTTGACCCCCTTGCATTCCATAATGAGGGACATGATTGAAAGCAGGGGTTGCTTTCTTTAATAATTTACTGTGGGCTGAGGATCTGGGGTCTGGAGGTTCTTAAGTAGCATCTCACTAGACCTCAGCTCAGAGAAGACCGACAGAAATATGTTGTTTAATCTCTAAAATAAAGTAACCTTTTAAGGATTTTGCATTTATATTTTGCATTCAAAGCACAGTAAAAATGACTGCCACTTTATTATGAACAGCACCTTGCTGAAGGAAGTGTATGGCAATTTTTTTTTTAATGATTTGGGAAGTTAAGGCTCAAAGAGAGAGACAGAACAATTTGCCAAGAGTGGATCTGGGCTAGAATAAAACTTTCCCATCTGTTATTCATAGCTCTGGGCAACAGCTCCCACTCTCGGATCAGAAGTCCAGTTTAAGGGATATTCATTTTAACAGGAAGAATCTCAACCATTCAAGACCAGACTTCCCAGCCTGCCCAGCAAATACTCAGTCATTTCAGTGTGTATTTGACGGTAGTTAGCAACACAAAGCAAGCCCAGTGTCCAAGGAATGTGTAGAGGAATGTTAATTCTAGGAGCGACCATAACCTGATTTTCTAGATTTCCATGAGTTTAAAGTCTCAGCCACAATATTACATTACCAAGTTATTTGCATTTGAAATATAATACCTGGGGGTTGACATTTAATTAAATTACTGTGCCACCTCCAGGCCACAGGGAACTAGGATGGCACGCTGTGTGGATGGTACAAGCAGTACCTTTGTACCCTTTCTGAAAGACAAGGGACTGGGAGGAGGAAACCTCACCTGTCACCAAGGGCACCAGGGCCAAGGACACACCAGTTGGCTGGTTTGCGCTTAAAAACATGAAGTGGCAAGAAGCGGACAGGCCAGACCTTATGAAGCACGGAGAGCCTCATACCTGGAGGCTCTAGTCTCCACGTTTTCTCAATGTCCTTAAGAAAGAGAGGTGGCAACTGAGAATCCTTTGCCCTGTGGTAGCCACAGTCCAGCCTCGGCCATCGTTTTCCCCAGTGAGGAAGAAAACTGGTTCTTTGGTCTTTGGAGTCAACATGGCTTTTTCTCCCCCGCTCTTGAGAATCCATGGTAGTCATTAGAAGAGGCCACCAAGGGCCCACTGTTCAGAGCCCCTGCCTTCCATGGCCCTAAGCCCCACTCACTGACCAGGTGTAGGGCAGGAGCATCCAAGGTATATGCACAGAGCTGTCTCTACCAAATCTCCTACAGCATCCATCCTCAACCAGGGAAGTTATGTTCCCTATCAGGGGATGCTTTGCAAAGTCTAGAGAGCTTTTGGATTATTACGACTGGAGACGTGCTACTTGCATCTACTGGCTAGAGCCAGGGATGCTGCTGTCTTGCCTACAATGCACAGGATGGCCCCTCACAGCAAAGAACTACCCAACTCAGTGAGTCAGTAGTGCTGAAGTTGAGAAACCCTGTTCTAACAGGAGACGAGCTCATGAAAGAGTGGATTCCAGCTACTGAGTCAGCTGTCAAGATAGAAAATAATCTCTCAAATGCACTGCCACGGTGTGTCAGTCAGGGTCCAACCAGGAAAGCAGAAACCGCTTTGGTGTTTAAAAGGGAGCAAATTCAATGGGGAGTCAGATGTCCCGGTGTTGGGGAGGCTGGAGAGCAGAGAGTGTAGTGCAACGAGGCAGAGATTAGCAACAGCAGGAAGCTGCTGCCGTTCCTTGGTCAGAGGACAGAGGGAGGAGGTGGCGTTGCTAGTTAGGGATTATTGTAGTTAGAACCCCGGTGGGCCTGTCTGGTGGGGGCCAGAGCCGCAGAGATGAGGAAGCTTCTGGGGCTGCAACCTGAGGAAGAGGGGGAGAAATACTCTGGATTGTCCTTTCTTTCCATCTTTGAGCCCCAGCAGCATGTCTGCCTGGGAAACCCAGCAGCAGGGAAGGGGTACATAGCTGAGTGCAAACAGCTCCAAACTGGTACATGCAATCTCTTAGAACCCTGTGGATTTTCCAGAGCACCGGAGCCAACAGAACAATGGCACCCTTGAGCCGTCATGCCAAGAGTTCTGTGTTGCAGCTGGTGCTCTTCTAGTGTGGAGTGTCTACTTTCCTTATGCCTCAGAACTCTAGGTTTGAAATAAATAAAAGATGCCCTTAAGAAAGAGCGGGCAGACCCAACTGTTTCTTTTTAATTCAGCCTCAGAAGTAGCAAACTTCTTGTGTGGAGTAGCCTCCCAACATGATGGAGAGTTTTGTGTCTCTGCACAGACAGCAAGGTTCGATGGAAATCCATGTCAACGTGCAGAGCACACATTGTTAATTTTACTGTGTCTGTGGCAAACTCCATCCTTCATTGTCAGGCTTCGGCTCATTTTGGTGGCAGTGATCTTGCTTCTTGCTTCACTCAGTTGTACCCTCTCCATGGGTCCTGCCCCTCTCTTAGCTGGAGTCAGACTGAAAGGAGAAGGTTGCCAAAGAGCCAAAGAACCTGCTGTGAAGGTTTTTATTTTTCCTTACAGTGCAATTTTAAGAATCTAGACAAAGCAAAGGGAATTAATTTGTTTGTTTTCCATTTGAACTGCCCAACAGGTCCCCAAACTCACAGGGATAAAAGTGATAGATTTTTAAGTGTCTTCTTTAAGAAAGTTCTGTAGATGCTTAATTATTTTGCCCCACTTTTGATTATCTGCACTAATGGAGATGTAGAGGGCACAAATCAATAAAATCCCTTGATAATCTAAAAAATCTCAATGTTGCCATTAGTTTTGACCTCCTCCCCCACCAAACCTTTTATCGGAGCTACTAAAAAGTGCCTCTGCACCCCCTGGGCTCTCAATATATTCAACTTGTTGACAGCCTGACTGATAAAATTGTCTGATTTGAGTTTTATCTCTTTTTCTCTTCTCCTGCCCACTCTCTGGGGGAGGTGCTAATGAGCAGCACAAGAACAAAACCACAGGAAAAAGAGACTGCCGAAAAGCCAGGGTAACACACAAAATGATTAAATAGCTCCCGTATCCCTGAAACTTTACTATATAATGTCAGCTTTGTGGGATTTTTTTTTTTCTTTTTTCCTGAAGTAAATTGAAATAACTCAAATGGCCCAAGTATATGGGGCCTTCACGGACCCTTGCTTTGAAGCTTTGAATAGCTTTTGTATGGTATTCCTTTTCTGGGGAAAGATTTTTAATTGTTAATCTTTATAAATGGCATTCATGTTACCCCTCATGCTGGTAAAATGGCCAGGCATCTTCTTAAACAACCTCAAGGCACCAAGAATTGGGATGGTGGTGTTTGTCTTAATCCCTTAGGGATGTCTGAAAATGAGAAAAAAAAAAAAAAAAAAAAAAACCAAACTTGTTTTTCTTGGTGTTTGTGTGTGTGTGTGTGTGTGTGTGTTTGCCATACATATTTATCCATTATCCAAAATGGATTCACAGATAGCATAGAAAAAGACCAGAACATGGCTGGCTGTGTACCCATCTCAGGGCACTTAACTGCTCTTCCCTGGATCCTCCATGCACCAGGGATCTGGCAGAATTGACAATCAATAAAGCATATATTAATATGAACACAGAATCTCTTAAGTCTACTAAAGATGACCACCTGTCTTCCCGTTGTGCCAGAATGCACGCCTAAACAAAGCAGAGTGGCTAATAGAGGGTACAAAGGTGGAGTGAGATGAAAAGTTCCCATAAGGAGGGGAAATGATTTGATCCCTGTATAGGAGCCAGCGACCTTTCCCTTTGGGCTTTACTTTTCATAGGGGTATGAAGTTTGCTCTTTCCAAAGGAGAAAAGCACTGCATTTTCTTGATTTTTCCTTTCTGTATTTCCTTCAGTCATTTTATTTCAGATTGCTACATATTTGAAAGCAATTTCATAAACATCAAAGTGGCTATGAAATTCAGTGTTTGTATCTGGCAGGTGGTTTGTAAAATCAAACCCAGGCACCACCTGGATTTGAAGAATTGGGATGATGTGTCAAGGTTCAGTCAGAGAAGCAGAACCATCTTGAGTGATTAGAATAAAGGATTTGTTATAGCGTTTAAACCTTACATGACTGTCGGAGCTGGTAGACTGATCCACGCAGGCTGTTGCTTTGGCACCCAGTGCTGGAACTAGATTTGCCATCGGCCAGTCCGACCAGCAGTTGGAAAGGAAAGCTTGAAATGGACAAGCGTGAGGATAAACTAGAAACTCATGAGGACAACTGAATCCATTAGCACAAACTGGAATCCCCATCTGTTTGACTACTTCCAATCTCAGTGCTGTCACTGACCGCAAAGAGAAGATGACCCCCCCTCACCAAGGAGCTGTGTGTGGACCTGGCCAAGGACTGAGAATTTGAAGGAACAGATCCAGCAGAAGCTGGAGAACTGTGGGTCCAAGTGCTGCTGCGCGTCACCTGGGTGAGGCAGCACATCCCCAACGTATAGGAGCTGTCACTATGCCTGGTGTCCAGTCAGATACACCAACCTTCAGAGTGTTAGAAAAAAGTCTGCTGCTTCAGTCTGCCTTCAGACACTTGCACAAAATGTCACCGGTGGACAATGTTGACCCAAACTATTCAGGGAAGGGAATGCTGGGAAGCAACCATCGTTCTTGCTTAAATTGGTGTTGTACAAAGCCGCATGGTGACATGACTCAAGAAGGAATGTCTCTGGGCACACAGATAGGTAACAGAGACCTCATACTCTGGAGGAGGGTGCCTTTTCAGGAACCTTCCTTCTTGACAAATAGTAAGGTGTCAGTGTTTGGTGATGTCATCCAGATGTACACTGACCATATATAATGTTTTGCAGGTTGTTTCTGAGAGTGAATGAGAGAGCTGTAGATGGCATACTTATTTACTGCTTGATCAAAACTTGCTTTGTTGAAGTATATGGTTCCACTTATACCAGGTACCTAGAGGAGTCATATTCATAGAGACAGAAAGTAGAGTGGTGATTGCCAGGGCCTGGGGGGAGGGAAAATGAGAAGTTATTCTTTAATGGGTACAGAGTTTCAGTTTTGCAAGAAGAAAAAGTTGTGTGGGTGGATGGTGGTGGTGATTGCACCGCCGTGTGAATGTGCTTAATTGTTATTGAACTACACACTTAAAAATGGTTGTAATGAAAAATTATGTATGTATTTTACCACAGTTTTCAAAAAATAACTTAAAATATATTTTGAAAAAGATATTTTATTGTTTGGTGGGCTTATAAATGCTTCTATTCAAAAATCATTTTGAAAGATATAATTCCTCTTAAAAAATTAAAATAACACGTATCAGTGTACATTATAAGAAAATAAAACACCTCTTTATATTATATGAACACTAAAAATGTATACATTCTTAGTATATAGTATTGTATACACTATATAGTATATATCTAATGTATTGTTAGTACATAGTCCCATACTGTTGTAAGTTTCTTAGCCATGTTTCTTTTCTTTTTTTTAATTAATTAATTATATCATGTTAATCCCCATACATTACATCATTAGTTTTAGATGAAGTGTTCCATGATTCATTGTTTGTGCATAACACCCAGTGCTCCATGCAGAACGTGCCCTCTTTAATACCCATCACCAGGCTAACCCATCCCCCACACCCCTCCCCTCTAGAACCCTCAGTTTGTTTTTCAGAGTCCATCATCTCTCATGGTTTGTCTCCCCTCCGATTTCCCCCCCTTCATTCTTCCCCTCTGGTACCTTCTTCTTTTTTTTTTTCTCTTAACATATATTGCATTATTTGTTTCAGATGTACAGATCTGGGACTCAACAGTCTTGCACAATTCACAGCGCTTACCAGAGCACATACCCTCCCCAGTGTCTATCACCCAGTCACCCCATCCCTCCCACCCCACCCCCCACTCCAGCAACCCTCAGTTTGTTTCCTGAGATTAAGAATTCCTCATATCAGTGAGGTCATATGATACATGTCTTTCTCTGATTGACTTATTTCGCTCAGCATAATACCCTCCAGTTCCATCCACGTTGTTGCAAATGGCAAGATTTCATTCTTTTTGATTCTTAGCCATGTTTCTAATAAAGTATCACTAGTATTCTGAAGAATGTACTCTTTTTTTTTTTTTTAAAGATTTTATTTATTTATTTGAGACAGAATGAGAGAGAGAGAGAGCTCATGAGAGAGGGGAGGGCCAGAGGGAGAAGCAGGCTCCCTGCCGAGTAGGGAGCCCGATGTGGGACTCGATCCCGGGACTCCAGGATCATGACCTGAGCCGAAGGCAGTCGCTTAACCTACTGAGCCACCCAGGTGCCCCAGAATGTACTCTTTTCAATGTACCATTATTTTAAAATTTTTTCATAAAATTACCTGCAACTTTCAAAGTTGTATTTTTTGTTTGCAACTGTTGACATAAATTTACTAATCTTTGTAAGATTAGTGGGTAATTGCTCTCTCTACAAATGCTGGAGTATCTGCTAAGCTCAGGGAAAAATTCCATTAAATGGATTATATCCTCAATTCTTTTTTTTTTTTTTTTGTTCCCTTCATATGGAAGTGTGTAAATACTTCTGCCTTAATTCAGAGAAACTTACTGTGATGCAAACTTTGTAAGACAAAACTCATAATTATATCTCTCTCTATAATTCTTTTGAATGTTTTACCAAACTAAGATGCTTCAAAATCATAGGTTTTCTCAACTTCAGTTTATCCCAGTAAAGACATGAATTTATATAATTTTTAAGGAAGAGATTCATCCAAATATTCTTTGTACAACTTTAGATATTCTAAAGCCTATTTATAGAATTTCAAAATAAAATTATACATCATATGTGCTCTCATCATTTAATATGTTTGAATTTCCTTCTTGCTATTTTGGGGATAAATTTCAATGTGTTCTTATATACAAATTTTGTTTCCAATTACTGTGATTTACTGAATTCTCCAGGCTGTAGTCTTTTGGTGCTCATTTATTGAATACTTGATTAAAGCTCTCTAACTGATTTTTAACAAAATGCAAACAAAATTGAGAGGACTCATTTATTTACAAAATCAAACACTTAGGTTGGCTTACAAAGTAGTTCTTCAAAGGTTGAAATCTAAAACCCAATCAATCAAAAAAAATTTAACAATGAGTAGCAAAGAAAAATCATTCCATCATGGTCAAGTCTTTTTTAAAAAGTGAATTTTCTATCAGCTTAGTCATAAAATCTTGGTACTTCAATTAATTTAATTTTGAGTATATAAAAATGTTAATTTTAACATCTATTTCTATTGAAACCTAAAGTAAGTAAAATTAAGAGAAAATGACATTTGATCTAAATGAAAAGTCATGGTTGATAAAGTGGTACACAGTCAAACCTTCTACAGTTTACATATTAAAAATCATCATTCTTTTAGTATTGTCTTCATAGAATAACTACTACCTTTTTAAGTAGAATGTAATATTTCTTCAGCAGAGTATATCCTTTGCTTTTCCTGTATTCAGTGATATCACTATGATCTCTCCAAAGTAGATGGTAAATGTCAACCAACATACCTTTGTTCTAGTTATAAGCTTTCATTAACTTTTTTAAGGAGTAGAGATTCAGAACTTAAGCTTCCTTTTTTTTTTTTTTTTGTGGTTTTGAGCTCATTGCTGGCTAAAGAGTTTATTGCGAAATTAAAAAAAAAAAGCATTATTGAATATTAAAATTGTCATAGGTTCTCACCATACACTGAGGGACAAAGCCCAAAAGTAAGAGTACACAGACTACTCTCTGTGATCCATGATAGGACGGCTATAATTTTCCACTTTTCCTGCTGATTCCACCATCTTTGTGCATCTTGTAGGCATTGGCCATGACATACAAGAATCCAGGAAAAGCGGCGGTGACAAATATTTTTCTCTCTGGT
The DNA here is from genome assembly GCF_029215605.1 of Mirounga angustirostris. Lineage (NCBI taxonomy): Eukaryota > Metazoa > Chordata > Mammalia > Carnivora > Phocidae > Mirounga > Mirounga angustirostris. The sequence continues at coordinate 15,788,519 of NW_026991724.1, read as the reverse complement.
TTATAGAGAGGAGGTAGATTTCCCTAAGTGCTTATTTTATCCACGAATACCCTGCAAGCTCTCCTTGAAAGAGAGGTATGAATTGTCCCTGGAATGAGTCTTAAGACAGACATATGGGCTAACAGTAGTCATCCTTCAGATTTCACCATGGGCTAATGGGGAGAATTCTATTACTATACACGCATCTCCTGCACAAGTAAACGGTACCATAGCTGAAGCTAGAGGTACAAAGTGCAGATCTACTAGATCCATCCTGGATTGATTCTTGATTCCCAAGAGAAAAATCCAAGACAAATGCTGAAGCAAATGAGAAACAAGGACAACAGGCACAAGCTGGGACTGGCCTGGGCTAAAGAGGACATATGGTCCCCCTACTGAAAGGCCAACTTTGTTGTTGTCATCTGTATGTTTATTTCATTGCTAATTTAAATAACTTGAAGTAGATTTTTCTCAACTCTGATCTTCCTTTGCTAGCAAGCAGATTACTCCTAAGAAATCATTAGGCCTTGGTGAAATCTTCAGAAGATAGCCCTCTGTGGGACTGTTTTCTTAATGACAAAGCCCGGGTGTTAACGGCGAATGGGTGTTGAAGTTCTGAGTCAGCCTCCCTTGCCCTTTTTAGGGGAGTTGATCCCATTTGGCTTGATATTATCAAATTTGAGAGAATTTAGATGATTACTTAGTCTAGAAAGCTGTACATATTTTTTACGCTCATCTAATTGGTGGAAATGGTTATTAAATGGAAATAGTTTCATTTGGAGTTAGAATAATTTCTAAAATTACGGTGTTTGCTGCAGATGAAAACATGAAATCCCGAAACTCCAAGCAGGGATCAGATATTTAACAAAGCAGCCGGCATTTGAAACAGGAAAATGGCTTTATTCTGCTAGTTTCTATTACAGATGGTTCTTCGCTCGGAATAAGTCCAATTCTTGCTAGGGCATCTTTCTGAAATATGTATCTTTATCCCTTTAGTCCCCCTGTAAAGAATGGCTTTTCTCTTGCAATTTCAGCCTGAATGATTCCTGCTTACAGGAATATGTTTTGGGTTTAAAAAAAATCTTGTTTGGTTTTATTTTGAACATAATGCCCCATTTGCATTTTTTTATTGTAGCCTGTCACTTGTTATTTCAGAAACTTTGCTTGAGGAATTTGGAATAGCTTTTTTCCCCTCTGAACATCATTGGTTTATGTGTATGAGCTGCTGCAAAGTGCAGTGATTGCTTAAAACACTATAGTTACTTAAAAAAGATGACTTTGATTGTGTGTTTTTTGTTCCCATCACAATAACACTTTGCAGGTGATTATTAAATTAGAGATTTTCTTTGTTTTTCTAACAAGAAAAAACCTTTTTTATGTCAGCGCCAATTATGAGTGGTAATTTTTCACATTTTACAAAAGATTTTTCTGTCCTCCCTCCACGCCCCTCCCCCAGATAAAGAAGGGCTTTGACATTCTATGACAGGGAGGGTTTTTTGCATACACAGTGCTTTTGACTTTTCTTTTTAAAAAATCTGTTGACTCTATTGAAATGTGACAGGACAATATTTAACCTGAATAGAGGCATGTTGACTCCTCTTATTAAAACTGACAGTTAAGGACGTTTCTCTCTTTATTCCTTCTGATACACACAGACAAGTCTTCACTGCTAACTAGTATACAAAATCAAAAACAAAAAAATACGGAGCGAAGAGATGACTACCTTATAAACAATATATGAATGACAATCGCAAGTTTAATCTAGCAAAGAAACCTTTTTTTATCCTTTAAGAAAATTAAAGCCCTTTCAAATTAGCTTGATATATGAAGACAGACTGACATCATTAATTTTCAAGAATTCACTCTTTTACTCCAGCTGCCTTTCCCCTCAAAGATATGGAATGTTCCGCTAAGCCCTGGACAGGGCCACAGCGACATCTATGGAGAGAGTCCAAGGCCTTAACTTGAGTCTTTTGTAGAGCTTGAAGCTCTGCATCTTGTTCCTTGGAATTCATCCACCTATTTTGCCCTCAAGGGAACAAAAATGGTGGCCATGGAGGTTGTCCCTGAGTGCCCTACTGACTGACTGATGCTTGGTCTCCCTGTTTAAAAAAAAAATGGCTGGAAATATCAAGCTTTTGAATTCTTTCTGTCTTGTTGGACAAATAAAGAGCCTCATTAGCATGAATAAGGCTTAAGTTCCTTTGAATTGTGCATGAAGTGGGCCTCTTGGGAAGAGTACAATTGGGAACCCGAAGCCAACTTTCAGAGATAGGCAGAAACCATATGGAATTTGGATGTCTTTGGGTACTTGCCCATTCTTCTTAGATTCCAGGAGTCAAATCTCTTAAAAGGAAATGTTGGCTTCCTTATGTATAATGCCACTGGATATTTATGTACTACAAGTAAACTGTCCACTGAGACTCAATTTTTTTTTTTTTTTTTTTGTAGGCGGGAGGGTATTATACAAGGATTAGTGATGAAGTAAATTTTATGAATGGAATTTGAGCTATAGCAAAATGGTGAATGGAACGGTTGGCTATAGTGCTGGCAGTTACCTCTTACTTTCATTTCCATCCTGAGCATGCTCTCCTCTGAATTTATCACCAAATAAGGTTCTTTAAAGTGTCATTAAGTTTTTCAACATTTTTGTTGTGGAGAGTCAGAAAAATAACCATTTGTTCCATGGCAGCCTTCTGTATTAGCCATGTAGAATAGTCAGTCTTCTATGTATTGATGCCGATGCGTCCAGTTTATCTCTAGAAATTACTTTATTTGAATTTCTCTGGTTATCTTGAAAGGGGCCAGATGGGACACCTGGTCAGGGCAGCCTATAGATTATACCATGGAAACAATTCTAGATTTCTTTCCTCTTGAGAAAAAGGACCCACCAGCGTCTCTATGAGATTCAACACTACCTATGGTACTAAAAATGTCCATGGTAAAGAACACACTTTAGGGTGTCAAAAAGCATTAAAAATTGATGTATAAAATTCAGTCCCTCTCCTTTGTGTGTGTCAAGATTGTGGGAGAGGCTTCTGTCTGTCATGGTGTTTTAGTTGGGATTCCCTCAGAGACAGACCTCAGGGTGAGGATTTGACGCAAGTAGTTCATCTGGGAAACGGTCTCAGAAGTGCTGGAAGAGAGTAGGGTGAGGGAAGGCATCCCATGGAGGATGTGGTAAAGTAGCTTAGTACTGTGGCCAATTGGAGCTTCTTCCTATTGCGGGTCCTATCAGAGGCAATGTAGACCATCCTTCAGAATGGGAACATTGAAGGACAAGAAAACTATTTATCCATAACTTCTATCCTTTGTTGGTTGAGGACCATTCCTGGGCATTAATTTCTTAGCATTTCAGGCCTTTCGTCTGCACTGGGCAAACACACCACCTTAGCTAGAGAGAGCAGGAAGGCAATATATATGGAACATTTTGCTGGTTACCTCTGTGGTGGCTTGAGGAGATAAGGGGAAGGCGACAGTAGCTTCTAGTTTACACAGTTTAGAGAATTAAGTACAGTTACAACTCTATGTGTGCGTGTGTTGGGGGAGGGGAGATTATTAGTCCTTCATAACATTAAGGTGAATGTGTGTGTGTGTGTGTGTGTGTGAGAGAGAGAGAGAGAGTGAGGGTGGGTATTGCCACTGTGATGCCCAAGCAGAGGAACAAGGTTCTTGTTAGATGCAGAGGTACTGCAAGCTACAGATTCTCAAGTCCTCTGCTTGGCTATTTGAGCTGTAGCTGAATGTAAAAGGCAAGAAGAAGAGGTTCATTAATTGGACAACATGACTGCCGATAAATCTCAAGTGTTATCATGTATGAGAGTGAGTTGTGAGCCACAGCAAATTGTGTTTACTCTTTATTTCAACTACTTTTAGCTCCAGAACAGTGCTATCCTGGAGAACGTGTTGCTCCTTCCATGTGTTCACTGAGATGTGGCTAGTGTGACTGTGTTAGTTTTCTAGGCTGCCCTAACAGAATACCACAGACTAGGGGGCTGATACACAGAAGTTTATTTTCTCACAGTTCTGAAGGCTTGAAGTCTGAGAGCAAGGTGTCGGCAGCATTGTTTTCATTCTGACACCTCCATTTTTTGCTTGTAGATAGCCGCCTTTTTGTTGTGTGTCTCCACATGGTCTTTCCTCTGTGTGAACACATCCCCCGTGTCCCATCATGTATCCCCATTTACTCTTCTTCTTAGGACATCGTTAGGGAGTAAGGCCCACCCTAAAGTCTTCATTTTAGCTTAATTACCTCTTTAAAGACCTTCTGTCTAAATATAGTCACAACCTGAGATATATTGGGGGTTAGAACTTTAACATATGAATTTGGGGAGGGGGGATACAATTTAGTCTGTAACAGTGACTGACGAGCTGTAATTTCTAACTTAATCTCATTTTAGTTCATTTAAATTTGAATAGCCATATGTGGCTAGTGGCTAATATTGGACAGTGCGGCTCTAGATGATTTACTTGTTCGCTTTGCTCCTGTAAATCCAGAAAAGTCTGTACCCATGAAATTCCTCCTTGGTTAGTTTAACTGGAACACCAGGCAATGAGTTGTGTCGTAGAGATTTCCCACATCAGAAAGAGCCATGAGTCTTTGGTAAACAGTAAAATTCAAGGTTGGAAGAGACAGAAAAGCAGATCCCAAGGTGATAGATCAGGAGTAGAGTTACTTACCAGAGGCAGGGGCAGAAACCTAGAAGCTGAATGGGAACAGAAAACATTCTAGAAGGAAATGCAAAGGGTCCTGGACACTTGGTGCAACTCTGATTATGACTGATTATATTTTATCGTTTAGCTGCCATGACCCTTGACAATAGTCTCTAGGTTAGATGAATTCTGTTTAGGGTAAATGTTGAGTGAATGTAAGATTTAAACACCTTTTTCAGAAGGGGGATTGTTTCTCTCCTCTTAAACTGTCTAATCCCACCATGCCTCTTTTATTTCAGTAGCTTCTGGGACAGGAAGAATATGTCTTCTTCACGGTGGCTGACAGGAGAGGGTCCTCTGTATGTGCGCTATCCTTGGGCCTCTTCTGAGGCATGGGTGGCCTGGGTAGTTTCCTGACATTCAGTACGAGTACCCACTGAAGTTCAGTTGGATCTTGCTGGTCTTTCTGGGCTCTGAGTGGGGCTGGCCATTGCCTCTGGTCCCCTCCATATGTGGTGTCTTCTGATAGACCAGTTCACTCACCAGTTCCACGTCCACCCCTTTTGAGGTGTCTGGTCCTCCTCAGTTGCCTGCACTCTGGCAGGCTCTGAGAACTAGGGTGCTACCTCTAGTCCCATGGCGTTACACAGAAAATGATTTTGCCCCCTCCCTAGGGCATGTTGGCAAGGTCTGTAGACATTTTTGGTCACCCCGTCCTGGGGGTGTGGGTCGTGTACCAGTGGATAGAGGCCAACAGTACTATTAAATATCCTATAATACAGAGGACCACCTCTACCACAAAGATTATCTGGTACCAAATGTCATATTGCTAAGGTTGAAAACCTCCTTCTAGTCCATCCATTTAAACCCCTCCTTCAACCATTTCCAAACAGTGCTTTGGCAGTAACGTTATGTGAGGATTTCTATCACTCCTTATTCCTAGTCTTTCTCTGGAGTTTTGACCCCAAAGGGAAATTCATGACACTTGTATCTCACCTGTTATTCTTTTCTTTTTTTTTTAAGATTTTATTTATTTATTTGACAGACAGCGAGAGAGGGAATATAAGCAGGGGGAGTGGGAGAGGGAGAAGCAGGCTTCCCGCAGAAAAGGGAGCCCAATGCAGGGCTCAATCCCAGGACTCTGGGATCATGACCTGAGCCGAAGGCAAACACTTAACGACTGAGCCACCCAGGTGCCCCTTCATCTGTTATTCTTTATCATAGCCTACATTTCCTCTGCTCCATGGCTAATTGATTTGGGTGCTCCAGACTTAGCTCCATGAAGGGGAGTTTTTACCTATCCACCTTTCCCTTGAAACAATGAAACCCACTTATTTAATGGATGGTGAGGAAATCCACTTAAAGGAAAAAATTTCCGAAATATCACCCCCTTATGCTGTGGCTAATGGGGTTTCTAGAACGTTGTTGGTGAGCATATGGTGTAAGTGTGTGTCAGGTGCATAACGGTATGTGACCATGAGCATGTCCAAGTCTGTAGCTTGAATCACTCATGGTTTGAAGGAGGAGCTCCGGTTTCATTCTCAGCACCAGTGTTTGTCCCTACTTCCAAGTAGCTTAAATCGCGTCCTTAATCTTGTTCCTAATAGCTGCTGATTTGAGAGAATTAGAGCAGGGAGTAGACGGAGAGACTCAGTGCTTCTCTAGTTCCTTCTCTTACCCCTGACCCTAAGCGGTCTATACTCAACCCCATTCCTTGATCCTCTACTCTCGCTGCACACTCATGAGTGTGCAAGTGCATGTGCACATGCGCACGTGCGCGCACACACACACACACGCACACATGGAGGGAGGTAGCAAGAAATGGTGCTAATAGGAAGAAGATCTCTGCTTCCTTGGGAATCCCTATTACCACGGTGGCCTTTATCCGGTGGGGACCATAGTCAGCTCCAAATCTTAGCACCTCCTGGGTCATCCTGGGTGCTTTCCCTTTGGCAGGGTGATACAGGCCTGCAGCTTGAGCACATTTCTCTTTTGCTGCTGCCTCGAGAAAACAGAACCCTTTGTGGCTGGGGTTTGGCAAAGCACAGAGCATTTCAAATCAGGCTGGGCCAAGAAATGCAGGTCTAGTTTTCTTTTTATATATAAAAGCTTTTAAAAAATCTTTAAATTTGTTCTTCAAGAAGAAATAAACCTTTATTAGACCCTATGTATTGCTGTAAATTTGATTGACCAGATGTTTGTCAGATTTAATACACGCCGTTTTAAAAGTTGCTTTCTACATCTTGACTGAGGCCCTTTCTGGTGAGGAAGGAGCCAGTTTATAGGAAACAATGAAATCATTTTTTACACCTTACAGATGCTCTAATCCCATTACAGACTGAGGTGTTTAAAATTCTTGGTGTTTTCTTGCTTTATTTTTATGGTATGAGTGATTCTGAAGGAGAGAAAGCCAAGGCAAGAAAGTATTTAAAGGAACCGTCCACCAAGGGGGCACGGGGTGTAGGGTGGAGGAAGGGATGTGAGGAATGGTTGAGGGTTTTTCTTTGTATTTGGTGTGCCTTCCAGCCCTGGCTACTGGCAACAGCTGAAAGGCTACTGCTAGAACTTTTATCACTGATGCCAACCAAGCACTTGGACCCAAATCCCGGAAGTGGCTAAGTAGAAAAAGTGGGGCTAGTTTCTCTCTGATCTCACTGAACAGAACATGGCTTCCCTCATCCCCTAAACTTCTTTCCTAAAAACTGGCTGAAAGTGTGTTTCCTAGAGTAACAGACACCTGGCAGTTAGCAAAAATGACTGAAATCGGCCAGACAGCCCACTGTGTCAGACTGGAAAACCCCAAGCCCCACCAAAAGAACAGTGGGTCTTCAACTATAGCTTGTTCCCTTTGGGGATCTGAACCCAGTGAAAGGGTATTTATGAGAAATTTCTCAATTGTTAGCAAACACAGTTCATCCACAGGGTATATTCTGCCTGAGGACCATAGATTTGCAAATCTTGTTGGAACAAAATATGTATAAATAGAAATGCACCATTTATAGGTAAGCAATCCCCAAATTTCAATTACCAGGACTAGTAAAAATGATTTGAAGAATTGGAAACTGCCACAGGAGTTGTCGGCCTTTTATATTGTTACGTAAGGGTATGAAAGGTTACTATTTACTATCACCAACATGTTTCCTGAAAGAATGGATATTTAAATAATCCCCTTCCCTCCCCAAAAAAGAGTAGGAAGGAGACCATCTGAGACTCAAGGACAGACTTTAATACGAGTAACTTCAGTTTTATGGAAAAAATCTTCCAATTATCCATTCATTTCTAATTTTCTAGTGAATATCTCATCAAAGACCAGGGATGATCTACAGACCATTGCCAAAGCTGTGCCGCCTATTGATACGAGTATAGATTGTTTCCTTGAACTACTTACACCATTAGGGTATTCTAGGGTTTTGTCATCTTCCTTGCCCTTCCTGTGCCCTTCCTGGCCCTTGCTGTCTTCACTCATTAGAGTTGGAGGAACATTAAAGATCATGGAATTCAGCGGGTTTATCCAATGTTTGAAAACATCATTTCACAAGTTGTAGAGCTCATTGGATTAATAACTGGGTCTGTAATTATTTAAAGCACACATGGGAGAAATATGTATTTTTTTTTAATTATAAAAATTATACAAGCAAAAAGAAGAAACTAACAACTGCCCCAGTTCTGCTTCTGTGTGATGCTACTTTAAATGTTCTGGTGTGTATCCTTCTCATCTTTTTTCTGATTGTGTATTTATTTGGGATCCTGCCTTCTGTGCTGTTTCTGTGTTTTCACTTCAACAATACATTGTGAACATATTTCTTTACTTAGTAATCTTCAATACACTTTTTAATGGCTGAGTAGCATGATACTTTGTGGCACAATTTAGTGTTTATGGTTGTATATTAATAGTATTTCTCATTTTGAATTTCCCAAAGAACATCTGAATGAATATCATTGTTGCTGTAGAACCCATCTTCTGAATATCTTATTTTGCTTATTCTTCTTTTCATACTTCCCTAGATCTTTAGTAAACTTCTCACACATTAATACAAGTTCAGTTTATCTGTGTTTCTACTCTAAACCATACATGAATTTGTTAGGGAATCAACAGTGAAAGATAAATTCTCTGGCCAGGTTGGGCTATGTTTCTTAGAGTGGGTGTTATATAATTGGTCCGAAGCAACATTGAGCCACTTTGGTAAAATGGATGACAAGTGCTGGTCTTATCGATGGAAGGGAGAACGTTTGCACCATTTCATCTGACCTCAGCATTTGCCTTTAAGATTACACATGCATCAGGAAGCCACTTGAGTACTGATGAGTTTGATACTGAGACATTTGGAAAAGCAAGGACCATATGATGCAACCATTCTGCTTGGAAAGAGATGGGCAATGCCTAGCTCTCTTAATATCTGGATGCATTTTCTCATATTATTTAAATAGACTTAAAATAATTATAGAATGTACCCTTTCCAGAGACATTTAGAATCTTTTTGTGTTAGATCCAGTTTGTACAGAAATGTTGTAGATCTTCCTTGTGAGCCCTTCTTACCTAGGTTATTGGAGGCAATTTCATTAAATGTGTCATGGTTTATATCCCCATTCAGAATCTTCTCACCACGTGGCTTACCTTTATAATTTAGTTCTTCCTTAGGAAAAAAAATACACTTTTCTGGAGATTTGGGCATATCTAATTTTCATGCTGTTGTATTTCATGGAGTACTCTGTCTACAGCACTTTGAACTATCTTGTCTAAATGGGAGATGAGAGAAAAGAACTCCTGCTTTTGAAAGAAGTTTAATTTTGCTGCCTAAGAATCAGAACCAAGTGTGAGAGGATTTCTTGCTTCATAAAATCAAGGTGATTTTTGGGAAAATAGTGTTGGCGTCCCAGATAGCTTGAAATTGAATTCTGATGGTTGGAATTTTTGTAATTCACTCTACATTTTTCATAAGTCTGAACAAGCAGTGCTCCAAGACAGTGTCAGCCATGTGAGTTTGACATCATCCTCCTTGGCTTCTCTGAATCATTATCTCTGAGCAAAATGCAAATGCTTGTTATTGTCTGTTGCTCAATCAGCTTGTAAGTTCCATGAGGGCAGGGACCTTGCTATTTTCTTAACAACTCTAGGCTCAGTATCTGCTTGAGCCCTATGCATATGGGAAGTGCTTAATAGTTACTGAATGGGAGAATGAATGAAAGAACCATTGAAACTGGGTAATTTACTAGTGGCATTATTCACACTGACTAATAATTTCCATAGGTCATGCACAGTTTTCAGAATCAAGATACTGTTCTCATACAGACTGGGTCTATAGCAGGAGAACCAAAGAACATCTCTTTGCACACACCTTCAGGACACTGAAGAAATAAAGCCCTAGGAGGAACAGTTGGAACACCTTGTCCAGGTGAGGCTTGAAAGGGAACTATGTTCCAGAAGAAGTTAGAAGGCTACCTGGTATTATTTTTGCCTTGGGGACACCTGCTCTGTGCCCAGGTACCCAGATGTGTTTATGAAAGCAGCCTTGATTCCTGATGAAGGCATTGTCTTTATGATTTCTAGGCTGTCTTTTTTCAGTGACTATTTTCTGTATTGTATTAATGGTAAAATTGCCTGCTTTGATCATTGCATTCCCATTCTCAGTTCCTTCATGTAGTTAGCAGCTAGAAAAACAAGGAGGACAACAAAAGGTGATATGTCTTTTGTTTCGGCACTGTTGTACGAAAGAGACTATGAATCCCACATTTATCCCTAATCCAAATCCAATTCCCCTGTCATTCTTATTAGTTAAGATTGCTCCAGAATTATGAGTTAAGAATTACGATAAATAAATAAATTAAACTTGAAAAGTAGTTTATTAAGCCAGCCTTTGAACAGGGGTACCCTTATTGGAAGAGGAGAGGAGGCATAAAATAGAGGAAACTTTGTGACAGAGAGCAGAGTGGTGCAGAGGAAAGAACTAGGCTTTGGCACCATAGACCTTGGCCCTGGGCCTGGCACATGCTCAATAAATATTTGTTCATTTAAATTATGTAGTCCTTTTGTGTTTGTTTGACCATTTATACAATGGAAATAAAAATAGCTTTCTAGGATTGTTATCCTAGAAAAGGATTAAAGATGCTTATAAATACTTAGCATGTTTTCTGGCACATTCTAGGCATTCAATAAATAGCAACAACCATGAACCATGTATTATGGACTGAATACTGTATCCCCCAAAATTCATATGCCGAAGTCCTACCCCCCAAGATCTATTAGGAGGGAGGACCTTTGGGAGGTAGTTAGGATTAGATGATGTCATAGGAGTGGACCCCTCAGGAATGGGATTAGTGCCCTTTTCTCTCTCCTATCTGCCATGTGAGGATACAAGGAGAAGTAGGCAGTCTATAACCAGGAAGAGAGCTCTCACCAGAACCTAACTGTGGTGGCACTTTGACCTTGGACTTCCAACCTCTAGAACTGTGAGAAATAAATTTCTCTTGTTTATAAGCTACCCAATCTATGGTACTTTGTTACAGCAGCCCAAACTGACTAAGACACTATGTTTATCATGCTGCTTACAAAGCACAAGGAAACCTTTCTAGTACTTCTGTAAGGCTCTGATTGCAGTGCAGCCATGAGTATATATAGGTGAGGGGTAAATAGTGTGCAGGTGGATGCATAAATTAGGAAGAAGGCTAATGGGCACTTCCTATTCCAGTATGGGTTTCTGTTTATAGCAAACTTAGTTCACTGAAATAGATAAATGTGTTAGAGGCCAGCGAATCTGAGACTGGGAATTGATACAGAATTATGTAAGATCATATGGAGGACTGAGGACTGTGGCAAACTGTGAAAGGCAGACCCTGCCCCAAAGTATTCAAATTCAGATACAAACAAAACATGTCTGTGGACTACAGGTGACTCCTAGTTGTCACACTGTTATCAAAGAATGAATGAGAAAGTTAAAGATACTAACTTGGAAGGACAGTAGATAAATTATCTCTTCTTCTCTGAATAATCGGAATAAAAATAGACCCCATACCTTAGATTTCCTATGTTTTCACACTTTTTACAATATTAAAAATTATCAATAAATATTTCTAGAAAGAAATGGCTTCTTTTAGAAAAGAGGGAAAAGTATGGGGGGAAAAACACAAAATTACCTATAATTCCATCACATAGAGATAACTACTCTTTATATTCTATGGGTAGTCTCCGTGACTTTTTTCAGTGCAGAGATATAGTCTTATAGACATTATAGAATTGTACAAAATTGAGATCATGCCATACAATTTGTTTTGTTTAACTCAACATAACTAGTATATTTTTCTTTCATTAAATGCTACTTTAAAACCAGGATTTTAAATGGCTACGTAACAGTTTAGTACATGAATCGACCAAATTTTATGTCACCATTTAACATTTAACCACTGAAATGGACACTTGGATTACATATTATTTCTTCTCCCTTTTGAATAACATTATGATAAAAATCTTCATATACAACATCTATCTATAATTCTCCAATCCTTAGAATCAATTTCCAAACATTGAAAGTTGTGTTCAGGGGGTATGAATATTTTAAGGGTGTTTATCCACATGGCCAGATTGCCACCCAAAAAGACAGTACCAGTTACACCCATGCAACCTTTGTCTGCAACGCTTTTCCACACTAAAATAGATTGTCATAAAAAAGTGAAACACTTGAAACTTTGCCAGTGTGTTAGATAGAAAAATACTTTTGTTGTATTTTCCATTTCATTGGTTGCTAGTATTTATTGGCCCATTGTATTTCTTCTTCAGGAACTTATTTTAGTGTCCTTGCCCATTATTCTATGGGTTATTCATCAATTTCATAAATATTTATTACACAGCTACTTACGTACCAGGTCCTTTTCTAGGCATTGGGGAAACAGAAGTGACGTAAACAGAAAACATCTGTTGTTCTAAGAATTAAATGAAATCGTGTTTATAATATGCTTAGCCCAGTAGTGTCTGTTTCACACAAGACTGTAGCACGTTATCATCCAATCTTTCCTTGCGTAGTTATGAGTCTCTCTGCCTGGAGCATCAGTTACTATTTTGGGAACAGGGTGTTTCTGGAATTTTCCTACATTGAGTTGGCTAGCAATGACTTCGGTGTTCATGGACGTGCATACAAACCTCACATAAATGTATTTCTCTAAAGCCAAACTTAAGCATAACCAGATTCCCAAAATGCTGGTGACCATTGGGGTGCCATTTGACATGAATGGAAGGGTAACAGAGCCAACGTGAAGAGGCAGCAGCCTTAAGTGATAGCCTAGCGTACCTCACTTCCACAAATTTTGCAAAAACAAATGACCTTCACCATGGTCTCTCCCAGGGCCTCACCATTAATCTTTCTCTGGATGGGATAGATATGAGAGCTTGAATAGCATCCCTCAGATTGAAATGCAGTTAAAAATAATAGTTCACAATCACCAATGTTCTTGTTTCTGCTTCTTGGTACACAAGGATATTTGAGGCTAGCATGCGCTGCCATGTTGTGGTGGAGCTTGTGATGTCAGCGTGACAAAGAATTGGGCAGTTGCAATCAGAATTACAGGTTTTATAGGAATAATCCCATTCTTTTCCCCGATTTCAGTGTGTTTTCCATGTGGTCTGATATAGGAGGGCTGGTTTTTGCTTTAAACACAATTCAGCTCCTGATCTAGCCACTGGAGTTCAGGGGTCCAGTGGATTCCAGGCCTGCCCATTGCAGCTAGACCTCAGTCCCTCTAAACACGTGTATTTGCGAATGTTCCCGCCAAGCAGGAGTGGTGAGAGAGGGAGGGAGGGATTTGTATGCTTTGAAGGGCTGGTTCTTGTAGGTGGAGGAAGGAGAGGTTGAGGGCTGGGGGCAGTGGAGAAAGGATGACATGGTAGGTGTCAAATTTATATCAGAATAAGTGTGTCCTTTCAAGAAGGCACCGCTTGGAACAAAACGTCCCAAATCCTCGCTTTTTACCAAGAGCAAACAGGCCACTTTTCATTCTGCAGTTTGATGGCTGCTGAGCTCCTTAGGTCTGAGCCAGAGGGGGGTGGCCTGTATGCCAAGTGCTGTGTAATTGTGCAGTTTGCTGTGGTCTGCCTTTGGAACAAGGTCTCATAAAAATCTTAAGCGGCTATCACTTTTCATGGCTAATGAACTGAGGAACTGGGAATGAGATCCAGAGCCAATTCTTGGATTAAATCTTCTGAGCCTCAAACAAGGCTGTGGTTAGGAACTGGAGGCAGGTGGGGGGGGGGGGGTGCAAATGAAGGGATAGAGGATGATAAGCTCCGACCTTCCAGCAGTGAGCCTAGAAGCCTGCCGGAAGATGGAAAATGAGCGCACCACTGACCAATTAAGGCAGGACATGAATATCAAAAGGCTTGTTTGGGCGTCACTAAAGCATTTAGTGTGTTTTTTTACCCCCTCTGTTTGTTTTCCATGCGATTTCTAAGAGGCTGTTTCTCATTTTAAGAAATATTTGAAGTCAGGAGCGTTTACATTCACATGCTGATCAGTAGCCAAATGGCGGTCACCTCTGGTGAAGAGTGAATTGGCAGGAGTATAGATCAGGAACCCTCTGGCACAAAGGAATGAAGTAGAATGGGAACTGGTGGTCTCTGGTAAAGTGGGGGTTGGCCTATGAGAAAAGCATTTAAAGGCAGATTCCATCCCTTGATGGGTAAATGTAGAAAAATAAATAAACAAACAAATATTTGTCCCTTTTCCCTTTATTCCATGCTAAGGACCAGGTCTGCAGGTGCTTTTGCTCCCTGAGGAGGAATGACAGTGAGCTGGAGGCCAGGTGTAACTGCATTAGAGATATCTCAGATAATTCCCAACTAGATCTCCGGGTCTTTCATCTGGTTTTGTTTCTGAGATACTGCAAATTTCCTTTCCCTTCTTTTATTTTTCTCTCAGTCTTTGGTGCTTGCACTCATTTCCAACGAAGGACATGAACATTCTTTCGTATGGCAAGGTGAAAATAATTTTATTTTCATCACTTCCTTCACCTCCCCCCACCCCAGCCTTGTGATGGATTTACTTGAAAAAAAATAATGACGGGGCTTCACAAACTGGCCTGACAGTTGTGATGCGGGGAGTGAGCCAGCTGAGTAGGGACGGTGAGGCATCTCTGTACCTATTATGGCAAAAATCAATAATGCTTTCTGTAAATTGCTCCTCCCAAAGGAGCCGAACAAATGCAGGAGACAGGGGAAGCCATCATTCTGTGTGAAGGCTTCGCACACTTGGACCAGTGCAATTATGAACAGGAGGGTGATTTGATCTGTGTGTGTGTGTGTGTGTGTGTGTTCAGAGTAAGAATTCTGGGGAGGGGGACCTTATCATAAAATTTTAATTGTACACTTCTTCTCTTAAAAGGTATATCCTTCCATCTGTCCTTCCAGGATGGGAGAGCTTGAGTCAAGTTACCCCAGTCAGTCCTTTGGAAGTTGCAATGGGTAGGTTAAGGAGAATAGCCAGCCTATTTAACTGTTGGTTTCTGGGCTGAGGATTTACCATTTTGGTGCTTTTTTTGGAGGCTTTTGCAAGGGTTTTCAGAATTCCATACTATATCGATGACTGTAAATACCCTAGGATACTTAGGCTATTTCAAAATTTTCTTTACATTCCAAAGCTCTTATCTTAGTGATCTTTGAAAAAAGATAATATATCACAAGTTCCTTTAGTGACTATTTTTTCTGTAAGATTATGACACCTTTCCAGCTCAACCCACCCTACTCTGTTGAATTGCAGAAGGAAAAGAGAGCCATTTTCACAAAGGTGATTCTTTATTGTAAAGATCACTGGATTCAGAGCCTAGGTGTAAGGATTGGCTATGCTACTTACTAACTCAATATGTACTATGTTTCAGCCTTTATGTCTTCATCTATAAAATGGGGAAGGTGATACCTGCTAAAGCTCTTTTATACATTGTTGAGGAAGTCGTATGAAAATCCATTGCCAACATGAAAGTTATATAAGGATATAAATCTTTATTAGCATTAAGGAAGATAAGCAAGGTCAGGCCTGGGTATACTTGAATGGGAAGACCAAGCTGGTCTGTCCACGATCATATGATGCCAGTACGCTTGATTGTATTTGGTCTTGGACACCATTCATGAGAGTCGAAGAAGTTTAGAATTCAGCCCATGATGGATTTGAGCACATACATCTGGGGAAATGAAACTGTGGAGAGTTAAGTTGTTGGAATTTTAGCTGAGTACCAATGATCTGACAAAAACCACGTTTCCCATGGCATCCAGTTTAAGTCAAAAGGTAGATTGGGGATTGACACTCTACTCTCGAAAAAGAGGGAGTTGCATTTTTGGTGGTGGGAGGGAGGCAGCAGAGAAACAGAAGGCATCGTTAAAAAGCGAAAAGAGACAGAGAGAGAAACAGAGACTCGGATTTTATCTGAGGAGGTGACACGGGCAGAGTTTCCCATTGTTTTGTTAGACTCATCTGTTTAAATTAGTGGGTAGACAAATCATGGGTTAGTAGGTGAGAGTCTGTGTGAATCCTCTAGTAAAAAAGTAAAAAAGCAGGGAAGGGCAGATGGTGAGGTAAGGGGAGAAAAGATTGCACAGATACTAAAGTTTTAGAAATAGTTATGTATATATAGTCTTAGAATAGTTAAATAGTTGTAGAATAGGACAAGTGGATACACTAGAAAGCATCAAAAATCATCACTATCATCATGGCCCAAGGAAAGAGCCCAGTCATTGTTGAAAACATACTCCAGTTGGTTGAGAAGTTGGGAATAGAATATAACATACGTGTTGAGACGAGTTAGGCAGCTGTCTCCATGTGGTAAAGAATTTGAATGCATGAATAGAAGGGGAGTCAGCGGGATGATTTAGAGGGCACTTGGATGCCTGGACACTTGGAGACATCATTTAAGAAACACAGTCACAAATACCCGAGGAAGGAGTAAGGCTAATGGAATTCTACCAGGTTGGTAGAAATGAGTTGAGCGCTGGACAAGGGGAGTCCCTTGACCCATCATCACACGCTGGGAGCAAAAGCGTATCCTTTCAAACGGAAACCTTGTCTGAGGCTTGCCCCCTGCTGGAAGCAGCTGCCTGGACTCCCAAAGCTGGGGGGCAGGAGGGAGCAAATACAGGAAAAAAAATTGATCTATTAAAGTCAATAATCCCGGGATCCTAATGGATCCAACTGCATCTGAATAGTATATTAAAATTACCAAAATTGTCTTTTAAAACCTACTGATGTGGGTCACCCCAGCAGCATGCTCCCCAGTTGTTAATAATTAATACTGCGCGTCCCGGGGAGGAATCACTGTGGATAATTGTAGCCGGTAAGTACAAGTCTGGCAGCCTAGCGCGCTGCGGGTCGGCAAAGGGCAGCGAGGAAGGAATCGTCCATCAAGCTGGTGCCAGCCGCCAGGTACCGGTGGTCTGCCGCCTTTGGCTGTTCTTACTCTTCTGATGGGAAAGCCTTCCAAACAAGGCTGTGAATTGGTTTTCATGCTCGCATTGACAGATTGGGAAAGCAGTTTGTTCTACCAAATTTAACAATGATATATCATTATCACAACTTTGGGGGAAATCTATAAAATCAATAAGTTTGTAGCCTGAACAGGATTTGTATCGCTTGCTTGCTGTGCTCGTGTCAAAGCGTGAGCATATGGATTGAGTCACAGCCTGAGATCAATGGAATTTGTGGACAGTGAGCTCAATAACAAGCCCTTCTGAAAAGAAATAGATGTAAAAAGCAAATTTACTAGAGTATAAAAAAAAAAAGCTAATATCTTTTCCGTGCCTGGCTGTAAAGTGCTGTTTGGCTGCCTTTGGCTGCGGGTACTTTGAAAGCTGTCTAGGGTATGTGCTTGCAATGCTGAATGCTCCTGCACCAGCTTCATGCATTGCATGTACAGTTGGGTGCTTCTCTTTGCAGGGTTTGTACCAGGAAACTCGCCAAGAATGGGAGGAGGGGGGAAAAATAGCCCTTTATATTGTAAACTGAATAAAGAATAAAAACAGTCAGTGTGTCTGCTGGGGAAAGACCACGGTGGCTTTATTTACTTTGTGCTGGTAGGACTTGCTAATGGAGAAAAATAAAAAGGCATAATTAAATAGTTTAATGAATTCGCAGCTCTTTTGTTTGAGTGGGACAGGAATGCATGTTCCGGAGAGGCCTCACAAAGAGCTTGGCTGGCAGTGAGTTAAAAGTAGGAAATCAGTTCTTTGAAGGCATTTTTATACTTCATTATCCCAGCATGTAAAATGACTTGTACTAAACGACTGAGGATTTTATTTTTCACTCTGTCTCTTTCTCTCCTTTTTCCTAAACAAAAGAGAGCGTGGGGCGGCTGGTGTCTAATTCCCCTCTGGGTCCTGGAGCCGGGAGATCAGTGAGGCTGATCACCAGGCTGGTGGGCCAGTCCACACACTGGAGCCAAGTCCAGACTGTGAACCACCACAGAGCCCCCCACCCCCCACAGGCAGCCAGCCAGCCCTCCCCCTTTCCTGGGCACCAGCCCCTGGAGTCGGTGCCCTCGGCCCCTCACCTCCTCGTGGAGGAAAGCCACTGGCCAGTGCTGGGCTGCGAATGCGGGTGTCCTTTATGTTTTGTCTTCTGAGCCTCCAAGAGTACTTCTCCTTCTCTTGTGGTGAAGACAAAGGGGAGAAAACACCTGGGGGAGACGAAGCCAAGTTGGAGTGCACGGACTCTGATTCTCAGCCCTGACCACGTGACCTTCTGTTCTGTGAGGTGAACGTGCTCCGGAGGGCAGGTCCCTGAGGGCAGCAGGCTGGCCACCAGCACCCAGCTGTCCCCTGCTGGCCACTGGATTCCCACGCTGAAATGGGCCAGCTGGGTGCAGAGGGGCTGGTGAGAGAGAGGTGGGCGTCTTCCCTGCTACCAAGAGTCAAACGGGGCTTGTGCTACCTACACAGGACGAGTAGAAGGTTGAGCCCAGGAATGGTGAATTCCGGCTGCAATCTGGGCAGGGGGCTGGGGAAGGGCGCAGGAGATCTCAACAGGTCTGGTGTTTAGGTGAGACTCTTTCTGATGGCTCACTGAGGAGAAGGCCCAGCGAAGGGTAGCCTTTGACCCCTGGGTGAGTGGGGCAGCCTGAACTTGCAAGCAGGAGGCCTAGCAGGTGACTGAGGAGCAGCCCCAAGTGCCTCGGGGCAGGCACAGGTCCCTGGTTTTAAAACCCTGCCAGGTCAGTTGAGCTCAACCCCTCAAACTTGGTGGTGACAAAGCCCACGTAAATTGAGGCCCAGGATGAGCTATGGGTGTTTTAGGACCAGTCCTGACCATTCTACAACGTCCCCATGAGCCTAGTGTATAGAGAGTAAGCAGAATGATTGTTTTTTCAATAACTTGATTATTTTAAGTGCTTGGCAGGTTCCCGCTCTCTCTCTCCTCCCCTTCTCCTCCCTCCCTGTGCTGTTGGAGTGCAGGGTTTCCCGGAGTTTTGTGGCCAGGGCTCGGGCCACAGGGGATGTCCCTGAGCCCTGGCAGCCGCGGGAGAGAGCCCCGCTATAGATTTGTTGTTATTTCTTCCTTACAGCCAAAGTGAGGGCTCTCTCCTGAGCCTTCCGTGCCAGAACTTTGAAGGCAAAGGGAAAACAACCTGGCTGAGGTGGTTCTAGGTGACACGCCTAATCCATCTTTGGAGGAGAAGGACCCTCTTGGGTCTGAAAATAATTGTATCTTTCCGTCAGCCTCTTATTTTCTCTCTCTCCTCGCTCTCTCTGCTGTACTCACATGTTAGTCTTGCTTCCAAATCAAGCCCACTGTGTGGTTTCTGGCTCAGTCTTTCCCCAGCTCAGCGGTGTGCCCCCAGTAATCCTCCACAGTGTATCTCTGCACGCCCCCACCAACTTCAGAAGGCCGCTTCCCGGTGGCCTTTTCCCTCTGTCACCTTCAACTTGCCAGTCAGCCGCCCGCGGCAGGCAATTTCCATTCGGTTCTTTGCCAGGTTCGGAGATTTGCATTTACAAAGCCTCTCTATGCCTTTAAATGGCTACATTTGCTTATAAACAACACTTGCTGTTTGTTTCTTGTTAAATTTTACCTCGTAAACAAATATTACTATGTGAGTCTCACCTAACAATTGTTGAATCCTGACTTCGTTCTTTTTAATGCCTGTAATGCATTGACTATAAACCTAAGATTTAACCTTTATAGGATTTCCCCGCTCCCGCACCCCCCCACCTCGGGAGAGCTGAAGGTTAATCTTTGTGTGGGTATTTGATAGTTGGGCCCACATACATAAACACCAGAGAGAAAGAGCATCTTCAGGGGTAAATATAGTTAAACACTCTGGTTAAACAAACAAACCCCAAACGGACGGGCTCTGAGTTCTCTTGCCTCCTCTGATTTGGGTCTCGAAAAGTGTGACAGAAGTGATTTTCACAATTAGCCCTAACTTTTTGAATTACAGCATTTCTTTGGGTATAATGACCAGGCTGTGTGGTAATTTACAGCCGGCCCCGGCCTCGCTGAGTAGCAGGGAGATGCTGTGAAAGTGACTGTTAATATTGATCAATGAGGGCTGGAGAGAGTTGCAGACCCTCAGCAATGCCACTTAAAGTGGGCAGGAAACCCAAATTGACCAGTAATAAAGTGTTTGAGGTTGTACGAGGCGGCTCCTGGGGAAACTGCCTGCTCAGAGGGGAAGCTGGAGGAGAGAAGCTGTCAATTACTCTTGTTTGATGCCCAGTTGCTGGAGCAGGATGGAGCGGGCTGGGGTCTGTGGCAGGCAGAGGACAAGAGGCAGACCTGCCCGCATCTCTCTAGAAACCGCCACCGTCAGTGTAGGGAGACATGGTGGTGGCTCTTTTTTACAATCCTTATGGGTCCAGAGGCCTCAACTCACCACGACGGTGGCCTAGTTTTCTTTCATTTTAGGGGAGGAAGTAAAATCTGAGCTGTTTGCAACCTTTCTCCTACTTCTGTGCTGGACACTAGTTGGCGATTGGGCTTTGGTTTGGGCAATTATTGGAGTTATGTGCGTGAAAGATCAGAAATCTCAGAAGATAGATTTGGGGATGAGAATCAGCTTCTGTTATGGACTTTGGGCATAAGTCTCATTTAAAGTGATCACGTTGTCATTACCATTTTACAGATAATTGATAATAGCAGCATGAACCGTGCACTCTGATCTCAGTCCTTAATGTATTAACTCTTTTAATCCTAAAACCAACCCCTCAGAGGGAGGTGCTATTGTTTTACTAAGGGAATAGTATATGATGGCAGTTTTGATTTGCAGTATTTGATTTGCAGTAGTTTTACTACCTAGAGGAGATGAATTAGAACATTGTTGGGATAAGACCGTGCTCCAGAAAGAATCCATGAGAAATCTTTCTTTTACTTCCCGCACCCGCCCCCCCTGCCCCGTAATTGTTGCTGGAGTAATAGATTTCCTTTAATGAAGCTGTGGCACGTTGGCATTATTTGGTGTTTGTGGTGTTAACCTTCCAATTCATCGGGGTTTTGTTGCTTGAAATCAGCGGCATATTCTCTGTCCAGAGTGAGTGACTTAGTTAAAGCTAAAATTGAATAATGAACGAAAAATAGATGATTGTAATCAATTTAGATGAAAAGACCAAAGAGCATTGATAAAAGTGAGACATGGCTTGTGCAGTCACTTTATTTTTCATGTGTTTTGTTCTATGCTGTTCACATGTTCCTTAAATTATAGATCTTATTTGGGAACTCTTCCAATACAAGTAAATTCATTTCTTTTTCAAATTATGAAATATTTCAATTGTACAGAAAAAAGTATAGGGATTAATATCTGTTGTATCCACCCAGCATTGTCAAATCTGAACATTCTTCCTATTTGTTTTAGACCAATTTTTCCAACATATAAAATGTCCCGAGTCCGTTTGATACCCTTGTATGTGCCTCCCCTTCATCTCCTTTCTTTTTCTCCCTGTTCCCTGCCCCCAAGAATTAACCAGTCTCCTGGCCTTCGTTTTTTTTTTTTTTTTTGGCTCACATGTGGGTGACCATAAATGGCATATAGTTTTGTTTTTGCCTGTTTTTAAACTTTACATAAATGTTATTATGGCGTATGTATCTACAACTTGCTTTTATTCATTCCTCCTTTTATTTTAAAAATATCTTCATGTTGAGGGGTGCCTGGGTGGCTCAGACGTTAAGCATCTGCCTTCAGCTCAGGTCATGATCCCAGGGTCCTGGGATCAAGCCCCACACGGGGCTCCCTGCTCAGCGGGAAGCCTGCTTCTCCCTCTCCCTCTGCCCCTGCTTGTGTTCCTTCTCTAACTGTGTCTCTCTCTGTCAAATAAATAAAATCTTTAAAAAAAAAATCTTCATGTTGATATATATTCCATGGGCCTTTTTCTAAGTAAATTCACCATCATCTTTCCCAAATATGGGGTAGGCATGTGTCCATTGTCTCCAAGCAAAGAGGTCACTCCTGGTGGAGTGGTTGCTGCTTAAATCACGAGAGAAAAGCAAATACTAGCAAAGTTGGGCAGAAAGGCATTTTTAAAAATCAGCTTGACAACTTCAAATGAGTCGAATTAAAAATTAAAAAAAATCTTTAATTGAATACACAGTGTATTGTATAATAAAATATATTGGCTGAATTAGGTTTTAACTCCCAATTCAGTCTTATCCAGTTTATTTGGATTGAAATGGATGCAATCTGTTGATTCAACAAATACTGAACTCCTTACTGCATACAATACACTGTGCTAGGTGCTCCAGGGGAGACAGAAATTAGTGAGGTAAGATGAGCAGAAGACAAGTTACTAAAATGCCAGTCAGAATAAACTCCGTAAAGGTGGTATGAGAGCATGTTATGATCTTTGAAAAGGGGAGAGATTCTGGGTTGGAGATTGGGGAGCAGGAGATGGTACATGGAAAAGCTGGTCTATGAGATAGCTTTTGAAGGATGGAGAACCATGTTTCTCATGAATAAAACAGTTTAGGCAAAGGCACAAAGGCAGAAAAACTCCAGGCATTGTGATGGGGCCAAGCAAGCCATTTGGTTTTTCGGGTCTTCCAGAGCATGAAGGAGCCTAGGTGGAATAGGATTGTAAAGGGAGATTGGCTAAACCAGAGGAACAGGAATGCTTGTTCAAGGTCTCTCCTTGGTAGCCATTGTAACCCTCTTCAAGGCATATAGGAAAGATGACTCCACAAGTGATTTCAAGGTGGTCTGGAGCCAGAAAAGACTGGAAGCCATGACTCTACTTAGGAGGCATTGGGAAGAGTCTCTATGAGATATAACACAGGTCTGGACCAAAACAACTACATAGTCAAAGGAACTTTGGCCAAGAGTTGAGAGGGACCTTCCTGGGGGCTGACTGGACATTGATTTAAGAGAGAGTTGGAAGTTGGGGGTTTGAGGCAAGTTTTCTAGAAGAGCAGTTCCTCAACAAAAATAGGAATGGCAGGAGGAGGAGAGTGGATAAAATTATTTTGGACGTAGTCAATTTTAAATCATAAGGCAGGACAACTCAGTGAAGAATATGGTTCCATGTTCAACTGCTAACATCTTCTTTGGCCTCTGGGGTCCACTTTGCTGCTCACACCCCCAGACTGGAAGTCACAGGGATTTAAATCTGCATTGGGCGCACCCTTCCAACAGTGACTGAGGGGAATTTGTGCAATGGTGGGTCAGAAGTGGCTCATACTGGCTTGCACAATCTGATGGTTCAATTTTCAGGAATTTTGTGAGTCGGTTATTAAACACAGACGTTATTAAAAATTAAATCACATACACTTACAATGAAGTAAATTATATTAAAAGTAATCAACCCTCACTTCCTAATTATTTTGCTACATTTTTTGATTCCCCGTGCTCTTTTGTATTAGAAGTTGGCAGTACTGTAGAGAGACGTCTGCTCTGCTTCTCTTCCCAGCTGTCTGTGTGATGGTACGATGCTGTTAGCTTGAAATCAGCCATGGTGGGGGTATTGACACCTTGACAGCTGGCAAATACTACAAGTCAGGGCTCACTCAACCCTACCCCCATTTCTGCTGGAGAACTTGTTGCAAAAGATTTATCAGCATACCACTGAATTGGTAAATAAATACTCATGTCCCCTCACCCCACAGGTGGGAGAGCCCTGAGATGCACGTCTACACCCGGTGAGTTCCCCAGCAGAATTAGGGTCCAGTTTCTCATGTTGGTAACTTGCTTGATGACAAATTATTTTGGGCTACTTCTTTCTTCGTCTCACTGCCTTTTCAATAATTCTTGGATCACTTCTAAAATAAACTGCTGACAGTTAAATCCTTATTTTAAGGTCTGCTTCTGGGACAACCAAAACTGAGACAAATGACGGTGATGATTCCTCTTTCTGATGAGGGTAGATAATAAGGTAGGTCAAGAGAGGCCCGTGACCCAGTGGGTGGCACGTGGAGTACATGCTCTGTGGACGACCCACGTGGGATTAGCGCTAACGGGTTCCTTCTTTCCACAAAGTATAGTTATAATGACTTTAAAATGGTTGGCTTCCAACCTTATTTTATCTTTAAATCTTACTTTTTCCCTCTTCTGTGTTTGGGAGCACTCTGTAAGTACAATTTCTTGTTTATTCTTTGAAGAATAGTGGTATGGTGAACAATGATTGTTCATTCTTCAGGAGATGTGAGTTCCAATTCCTCCAACAGGTACTGCTCTGGGGAGAGCATCACTGAATAATTACAGTTGCCTTTTTGTTTTTGTTTTTGTTTTTAAATATTGGATTCATGTAGCACAAGTGACCAAAGAGCCAAGAGTTGTCCCTTTTTTACTCTGGAATTGTATAATCTGAAATTGTATAATTGACATTTCTTTGTGACTGCTAGTAGGAGACAAATTTCCTTGTCTCAGCTGACATCTTACAGATATTTATCACTCTGTGGAATGATCTTAATTCCATTGAGTTCTTTAAAATATAGGTGAGAGTGATAAGAATTAGCATCAGTTTGGTTGGTATAGCCACCTAATGCTCAATTTCATCTTGCTTTTTATTTCCCTACTTTTAACTGACTCATTCTGCCTTGGATGCTTTGAAAACTTACCACAGTGAAGTAGAAAATTTTTAGTGCATCTTAAACCTGAAGATTGCCTGTCTGTGCTTTCCTATCCATCTACCTGTGTGTCTACCTTAATGTACTTTTTTTGTTTAGTTATTGGAACGTCCAGTCCAGTGTCTGCCCTGAACCTCTTGGGACTCTTAAATCTTTCTTACTCGTGAAATGATTCAGGTAGGCACAGTCTACCAGTCTCTGCACACTTCTTTATTACTTGTTCGTTATGGATACCATTTCATGGCTCTCTCTGCTACTGCTATTAGAAATTATAGACCTTCCTCCTATAAACCTCCCCCTTCCCCTCCCCACATCAATTTTTCTGCTTTCTCTTGCTTTCTGGTTTTCAATTCCTATTTGAATCCACAGAACCTAGTTTTAATATTATTGGCTAATTAATATATATCTTTTAAAAGAATGACTTTTTTTTTTTTTTTAACCTTAGCTGGGTTGTTATTTTTAATGATTGCTTTAATGGTAGCCAAGGATGTCTCTGCTTAGGGAGGCCCTTTATTTCTGTCCATAATGAGGCATAACTCATTTGTACTGTCCTGAGATTTATGAGGTACTGGGGGTGGGGGGAAGCACCTTTTCAATTTATTACATCTTAAATGAACTGCTCCCAAAGCAAAAACAAAACAAAACAAAACAAAACAAAAGGGCAGTAAAGCAGTGTCTGTGTACTGTTTAGTTTGATGTTTATTGAGCTGTATGGGAGGTTGCTGACTCGTCTGAGGTTGGTAGGTAAGAGTTATCATTTCATTTGAATTGCTCTTTATTCTGTTTGCTTGTAGCTCTTCCTCCTTTTTCACCCTCACTACTTCCACCTCCACTCCTCCACGGAGTAATCGAAATGTTACTATGTAGAATTATACCCAGGTCATTAGATTGTTATGATGGTTAATTTCATCATAACCTGGCTTTTTTTTTTTTTTTTTTGGAGGGAGGGTGAACAAGGTGAAAGAGGGACCTCTTTATTTCCTACTACTTGGCACAGCAGACTAAGCTCTTAGGTATATGATCTCAAGGATGTTTGTACCTTAATAGAAGTCCTTTTTCTTTCCTAACCCTTTTGTGAAAAGGTAGTAGAGCATTCAATTCAGTTTTCCACTAAAATACCACTTGATGTCATCTAGGGGATCCAGTCCCTGAATTCTGTCCTCTCCCATCTTTTCAGGTCACATAACAGGGTATGTGCCACGCACACAACTGACTTTTCCTCTGTGTCCCTGATGTACACTGTGGACGGGCTAATACCTGCCCAGGTGGGTGGGATTTCTGGGGCACCAACTGAATGCATTTACTTTCCTGCCATTAGGGGTTAAAGAGCAGTTCGATTTTTGAGGAAGGTTCAGCAAACCTACAGTTACCTGTTCTTTGCTCTTGATTTACCAGTTTGTGAAATTCTGGAAAGAGAGAGAAAACCCTACCATTCAGCAGAGTTTTGAAACATTCCCGGGAAGGCCAGAGTTGCCATCCAGGCTGCCAATAACATGTCCCCAAGAAGCCCCTTCTCTTAGCTATGTCCTCACATCCCAACTTGGAATCCTTCTACTTGGCCACTTTGGCTCATTCTCCTTCCTTATTTTCGTGGCCTGTTCCCACCCAAGTCCTCCTCTTGCAACTGTGAATAGAGGGTGTGGTTTTTATTCCCCCCACCGCTCAAAAGCAGACTCAAAACTTGAAATTGTCGCTCATGGCAACATTGCTCTCTCTGCTTCCTTGGTTTAGGAAATGAGGCATTTCATTTCTGACCATGGTTTGAAGACTCTATAAATGCATTTCACACAATACAAAACACCAGCTGTATATAGATTCTAATATTTTTTTCATTAAAAGCCTTTTGCTTCTTTCCTCTTGCTTCTCTTGATAGGTGCTGTGATAGAAAGCTCCCACACACCTAAGACTTTCCTTTTTTTTTTCTTAGACTCAAACTTCAGAATATTTTCAATATCTGCAACATTATCTTTTGAATAATAATTACCTCTTATATTAAATTATAAGACAGCAGGATTCAGGATTAGATCTCCCCATATTATTCTAGTGAAGGAAATTATGACAGGGGTCATTTTTTAGAATTATGTAGCAGGGTAAAAGGTCCTAGGCAGCATTAGAAGGCAAAGGCGTTTATAATTAAATTGTAATTTAGGCCAGTGATTTATCGTTTTCTCAATGAAAAATTTGGTGCTGCCGAGAGATCCTAAGAGGAACTTTAGTGAGATACAACTTAATGAAATAATAAAAAGAAAAATTATTCTGGAAGAGATTGTATTACAGTGGTGGAATAATCGCAGGCTGCCTTCTGTGGGTATTTCCATTATCAATCCTATTTTTCAAGGATTTCTAATTTAACCCTCATTTTCTTTTCAGGGTAAAACATGGCACATGAATTCTGAGTTTTGTATCTAGAATATTTCTGAAAACTGGGAAAATACAAATGAAATCTTTTGTTTGTGTTGTTCATGCTCATAAATACATTTGGAAACATTGCCCATTTGCTTAAAAGCTATTTATTTATATTGAAGCGTGCTGCCTCTGTAACAGCAATTTAAAAAAAAACCAAACACCTGATTTATTTTAAAATAATAGATGACTTTCCTTTGTTTATTTATTGCGGAGGCTCGTGTCCATGAATGTGGACCTTTACTATTTGTTGGTTACTTTCCTTCCTGTCTACAATTCTGCATCTCCTGTGAGTGAGGTATGAGATAGGACCTATGGGATGGATATACACAAACCAAAAGGAAGGCAACAGAATGTGAATCATTCTTCTGTTGAAAATAAAAAAGTGAGGGCAATTTTAAAAGTAAAAGAGCGGAGTTCTTTGCTAAAAAAGGATCTTTCACAGGCTCTCAGTATGAGGTCGGCAGTTTCACAAAACTAATCGTGACCAAAGATTTGGCTCATGATAAGGCCAATGTAGTTGGTGTTTTGAGCCAAAAGATTAAACCGTTGAGTTACTGAAAAAAACAAAAGTACATCTTTTACTGTGGTTTGATACTTGTATTTGTTATAATTCAAATTGTTCTTGTTATATTTTAATTGTCTCCATAGAACCTTAATTGCTTTAATGATCTTGGTGATAACTCTTTAAAAATAATCACGCTAATAAACTTTTAATGGCATGTGTTTTAAATAATTGATTGAACATGGTCTAAATATCTGTTTATCCAGTAGTCTATAATAGCTTCGTCACTAAACATTTAATCTATTGAGTAAATAATGTGTATTTCAAAAAAAAAAATGCACTCTGTATTTACATAATAGACTTCAGGTGTAATAAGAAAACAACATGTATCTTACAAATTCTTTAAGTATGTTTTCTTCAATAGCAGAGATCATCACCATTCAATGAGTAAAGAACACGCCCTTGAATTATCTAAATACATTGATATGAAAGATCAATGTCTTGCGTGGACCTATTAAGGTTTATCTTATTAGTCTCTGATCACATAGTACATTCTATCTTTTTTACTTCTTAAAACGTATCTGATGGGCTTTGGTATAAAACGTTTAGAGAGAGTAGAACCCTCAAAAACATTAACTTCAGAAGAGAGGAATGCTTTTTAATTTTCTTTTTCTTCTTTTTTATAGTAATTTCAATTTTTTTATTATTGTTATGTTAATCACCATACATTACATCATTAGTTTTTGATGTAATGTTCCATGATTCATTGTTTGCGTATAACACCCAGTGCTCCATGCAGAACGTGCCCTCTTTAATACCCATCATCAGGCTTTTTAATTTTCAATACATGTTATGTCCTTCTGAATACTATTTCACGCTGTTAACCTGAAACTTCTTCTCCTCTGGTCTTTCTCTTTTTATACACTCATATGTGAGGCAGGATTGACCTGGGATGATTGCCCGGACACTGCTTTACAGGCAAAGCCCAGTGGTCAATAAAAGCATGGGAAAAGCAGAATGACCTTGGGCAAGTGATTGTTTCTCACCTGTAAAAATAGTAATAATAATAGGATGAGCCTCATTGGGTGTTGAGCATATTAAATGAGTTAATACATTCAAAGCAATTACAACAGTGTTTGGCACAGAGTAAGCACTTAATGAATGCTAGCTAGTATGTCTGTTTATTTGTACTTAGAGAGCATGACCATCTTCACTAGACAGATACTGACAAAATATTCTATTCAAGGTAATAAAAACTTGGCAATCTAAATTTTGACCTCTGTACGAAAAGCTTTTGAAAGTAAAGCCAGTGAAGAATCATAAACCATTACGGGAAGTTACTGATACAGCAGGCGATCCACAAAACATAGCCATCTTATTCATGTGAAATATGTTAATTTGTCATTTTGTGTTCAATTCCCATGTCTCTTTTTTTTTTTTACTTTTTATTTTCAAATAATTTTAGATTTAGAGAAATGTTGTAAAGGAGTAGGGAAAGTTATGTTAACATCTTGTATAACCTTGGGACAATCAATTATCAGAACTAAGAAATTAACATCAATGGAATACAATTCACTAAACTTAAGACATTATTTGGATTTCACCAATTAATGTATTTCATCCGTTATTTGGATTTCCACTCTTGTCCTCTTTCTGTTCGAGGCCCCAGTTCAGGACTACACATTGCATTTAGTTGTCATGCCTCTTCATTCTCCAATCTGTGAAAGTTCCTCAGTCTTTCTTTGATCCCTATGACTTGACACTTTTTTTTTTAATTGAGGTAAAATTGGTATAGAACATTATAAGTTTCAGGTGTACATTATAACTCAACATCTGTATGCACCTCCAAGTAGTCACCATTAAAAGTTGAGTTACTGTCCATCACCATACAATTAACCCCCTTCGCGTACTCCCAGCCCACTTCCCCTCTGGTAATCACCCATCTGTTCTGTTCTCTGGATCTGTGAGTTTGTTTTTGTTTTTGACCTTGGCAGTGTTGAAGCGCACTGGTGAGTTATCTCATAGAATGTTGCTCAATTTGGGGTTTTCTGATGTATTTCATAATTAGATCAGTGTTATACACTCTTGGCAAGAATATTACAGAAGTGATGCACCCTTCTCACTCTATCATGTCATGTGACATCAATATGTCTTATAACTGATGATCTTCACTTTGGTAACTTGGTTAGACGGTAACTGCTAGCTTTCCTCACTGCGAAGTTCCTATTTTTCCCTTGGTGATAGAAAGATAAATATCTTGAGGGTGCTGCTTTGAGATTATACTAATATTATGGTTTTTTCCTCAAATTTTCACCCACTGATTTTAACACCCATCAGTGGAATTTTACTTGCAACAACTACTACTATGGTTTTCTGGTGGAGATTTTCTATTTTCCTTATTTCTTCCACATCAAATAACTGGAATTCTTCTGAAAGTAAGGGCTGCTCTTTTTCTACTCTTTTTAATTTGTTCAGTTATTTATATCAAAGTGAATTTGTGGATATTTCTTTTCATCTATAGTTTATAACCTAATACTACCACTAGTTGTTTTCCGCCCCCCTCAGATTATTCCAGCTGTGGCCATTGGGAGCTCTTTCAACATTTCCCCATCCTATTTTAGGACTTCCTTACTCTCTTGCACTGCAAGATGTTCCATACTCATCTTGGACTTAAGGAACCCTGGTTCCTTTTATTGGGTAATGGTATTTAGGAACCGAGATCTAGACTCTGAGAATGTTCATTACTGCTTAGGGTGTCATGGCTTCTGGGCCATCTCAGAGAGCAGAGCTGGGAAAAATATGTATGTATACTAGGTCCTGCATATAACCACATCTGCTTATGGATTCTTAAGTCACTTAGAATTGTCTGTCTTTTTTTTTTTAATGACCACAGAAGAAAAGCGGTGAAAGTTTTTTTTAAGACAATTAGTACATTTGCATAGGTAGAAAAATAAAGCAGGAAAATTTTAAAGATGGGATTTCACACATAACCAGGTTAGGACTGTGAACCTATCATAATATTTTAGAGAAAATCTTTAGAGAAATTCCTTGGTCTATGAAACAGAAACAGAAACATGAGGTTCCTCACAACCCTTGTGTGTCAGTGACTTGGGGACCTGGTGATAACTCACCTTGAATTCCACTGTCACATATTTGGCAACTTGGGAACAACATTGAATCATTTACCTAAAAAAAATGTAATAAGTAATTGGGAGGATATTTTAATAACTGGGTGACCGCTTAATGTTTATACGTGCTAAAGAAAACATTTTGCATCTGTGTTTTGAAACCATGGTTCGTTTCTGTTCAAATATACGTGAATTTGCTAAAAAAAAAAACCCAGTAATTTCCAAAACCTCATTCATATTTTAAACACCTGTGTTTCTCATGATGTTTACATGATCCCTACTTTCTTGGTTATGTCTTAGTGTTTACATAAAAAAGTTAAAAATTCAGAAATAGATATTTTCCTAACCCCACAGAATAATTTTGTCTTAAAATATCAGATATGTGTGATCTCAGAATTGGTCTTTCTAAAAGTTTATTCAATTAAGATACTTTTTTCTATTCCTTATTTCTTCAAAAATTTTATAAATGATTAAACCCTCTTTTTTGTGTTCTCTACCTGTTTTTTTTTTTTTTTTTGCTTTTTCTGCATAACTTCTGTTTCCTTTTTTGATGGTAAATAAGCAAATAGTTACTATTGGAATTAATTGCTACATGTTAGAACGGTCACTATTGATTATTGTACAGTTTAAATTTGGAGTTTACCAACACTTATTCCTGCCTTACAACTTATATTTAAAGTCTTATCATTATTTCCAGAAGTTTCTGGAAAGATTGAAGGCATGAAAGCCAAAAGCCACAGTGGATAAATGGAAATTAAGGAAGAACTTCTGTGTGGGATTGCTGTGGGAGAAGGAAAGTGCCTAGAGAATAAGTCAGACTGCCCTTAACATGTTCACAAAGCTGTGGCTTTGATAGGGCTGACATTACACACAAACCCACACACAGGGAAACAGTGAATCTAGAGCTGAGCCTTGTGGCACTTCCAGTTCCAGTTGGTATGTCATAAAAAGCAAATTGTATGAGGAGCTTTCTAGGGTGAATGGTGGATGGGAAGTAGAGATGACTTAATGCTTCTTTTATCAATGGCTCTTTGATTTAGAATTTTTGACTCAACATACTGTTTCCTTGGCTATTGGTGATCCCAACAGCCACCTCAGAAGCGGCGAGTATCACAATATCAGCTTCAGGAAGAATCTCAAGGTTACTCCTTATATTAATGTCTTTACTAGTTGAAAGTCAAGTTAGTCACTATGGCAGAACCTGGTGCTGTCCCATCCATATCCTGAGGGCACTGACCTCTTGACGCCGAAGGCTACTTACTGAGAACAGTTGTGACTACTTGCCAGAGCATAGTTTTTTTCTGATTGTGTGCTCACCTTGGACACCACGTAGGGCAAGCCAGAATTGCCAGAGAGTTTGTGCCACCGGAAGCAACCATCAACCAATGGCAATTAAAGGGTTGATGGATACACCCTACTTCTTCCCTAGGTTAGAATAACTCTGGGGTGAATAATACATTATATCCCAGACTCGTCAGTGGCTCCAATCACCCACTTAAGTTTAATTGTGGCTTAAACTTAAGTTGAAGCTCCAGTTGCCCTCTTACTCAATGATGTGCCCTCATCATCCTCCTTCCCTTCCATGTTTCGTGCCCTAATGGCCTACTGGTTTTTCCCAGGAGGACCTACCAAATAAACTACTTGTATTCTAATTCTTGTCTCAAAGTCTGCTTTTGGGAGAACCTAAACTATAGCCAAATTTAAGTTATCTCTTGGCATAAGAGAGTTTTTGAATCCCTTGCCTCTGCTGTGCTGCTCCTATATGTTTATTTTGTTCCTTTGGCCTCTGGTCCACCTGATTCTTCTGGGGAGGGTGGGAATGATTGGGTGAGCAGGATAGAGGGTAGTGGGGATAACAGAGTCAAGGCAGGGAAGAGGAATAGTGTGTTTATTGAGCACCTGTTGAAACCAGGCACTGGGCTGTATCAGGTGCTTTGCAAACGTTATCTCATCTCATTCTCTTGACAGCCCTGGGAGGAGAGGGGGTAGGTGGTATTACCTCTGTTTTGGAGATGAAAGAAACTGATATGCAGAGGGCTTAAAAGATGTGCATAGGGTTACAAAACTGCTAGTGAGTAGAACTAGGTTTGGGACCTAAGCTTGTGTGTGTTCTTTCCTACCTGCCTTCCTAGAGAAAGACTGGGACCAACAGCCAGAAAAACTAGGTTTGAATCCCAGATCTTCTATTTACAAGTTGTATGGTCTTGGGCAAGTACTTCACTTTCTCTGGAATTGTTTTCTTATCTATCAAGTGGGAAATGAAAAGTGAGGAGTGATTTTCATGAGAAAACATTTTATTTACTCTTAGCCAGTTGGGTGCACTGAAATCATTTGATTCTAGACAGAGACAAAAAATAGTGTAGGTGTATGTGGCCAGAAGAGCTCCTGAAAACTATCAGCTGGGCAGGAATGGGTGGGGCTGAGTGAAGTAGAGTAGTTTACTGCTTTTTGGTAATCACTGGTGTAAATAGCTCTGCGGTGATGAGACAGAGTTGTGTATCTGAGCAAGTTGCCCTTGTCCCTTGGGGTGGTCAAGCTGTGGATCTGATCTACCTCAGTGTCGTGAAAAACTTGGCTCAATCATGGCTGTTTTTTTTCCGTTGGTCAGTCAATGGCTTAATCATCATGTGGCCTTTCATTTCATATTTGTCACTGTCAAGCTGACTTTGTATTTTGGAAAGCTTCCAGCATTCATTACCATCATGAAAAAGAAGAGAAGTTCGTATCCCCAGCATCAAGACTTGGAAAGCTGCTCAGAGGGGCCGTCCTTGCTCTCAGGATTTCTCCTTTCAACCCGAAGAACTTGCAAACACATGTATTAAAAAAAATGCATAGTTATTTGAGTCTGCAAGATTGGAGCCATGACCTTGTCCAGAGTTGGCCTGCAAGATAGACAGGATTGATAGGCGAACTCGGGCACTAATTGATTTATTATTTTCTTTTGTTTCTTCTTACGTTAGGATCCACTTGTGGGTGTTTTGTAATCAGTCACGAGACATGCAAACTCACAAGTTGATTCCTTTAGTAGCTGTAAGATAGGCAAAGGATTTCTAAGAAAATCTTCTCATAAATGGAAGACTGGCATTTTATTTTGTCTATTGTAATTGAGCTCCTCACTTGGAAGAAGAGCATTTTGCACTGACTTACAGAGCTTCCTTTATGTGACTGATAAACCTGAGTTTGTGCTTATTAGAGGCCAGAGTGTGGCCTTCATGAGAAGAAAAATAGCCCAACTTTCATCTGATACCTTCTAGTGCAGGATAGAGGCCAGTCTGTATTCTCACTTGTCACTTTCTTGCCGGCTCTGGGCTTGGGAGCTATCCAGGAACACTTCATGATGCGGCTCAAACACAAATGTCTCGAGAAGCCCTAATCCAAAGTGAATCTTTTATAAATAATAAACAGCAAATAGGCTCCATTTAGTTATATTAACCCCCAAATAGGTCAGGCACTCTGTTTAAAAATGCAAACATCACAATAAAAAAGATTCCCTAGATGCAGAATTTGATGTGTACGTGCAAATTTTCTGGACGTGGTACGGGAAAAAATAGCCCACACCTATGCTTCACTGCTTAAAATATTTATATATTATCTCTGAAAAGTGCTACTTTTGAAGTGCTATTTATTATAAGCTGATAGAACTCAAGGGCTCTCTGTCCTCCTAGAAGTCCTTATCTTTCCTGATTGCTGAGTAGTTACTGCTAACTTTACTTTCTGAGACCTATGGAGTCCTCAAGAGAATTGTAGTTTTGTGCCAAAATTTTTGAGATTTCTTGCTGAACAACTTGGCATTTGTTTGCGATCCTCTTTAGTTTCATCAATGGGTCTAATTTCACATGTTAAGAATCTTATTGTTTGCCAGCCAAAATAAAATAGCATAGTTCAAAACTATTTATACAATTCAAAACATTTTTTCATTTGGAGCTCAGTTAGCTTGCCTTTCTGCCTCAATTGTATATTAACTTCTCTTCTTTCATGCCAGGAATAATTAGACAATTAAGTGCTGATGCCCTGGAAATGAAAGGGCATATTTTCATTGAAATTCTCACCTACAAAAATTTGTAGTCTAATTCACATTCCCCTTAAAATCAAATGAGTAAAGCATTCCATTGTGAACTCTAACATATAGATCCTAAAGTATTTACACTTAGACAAAGCTAGGGCACGGTAATCCATTTGAGCAATGGCAGTAATTACTTTGTCCCAAGGAAGAGTAATTCTTGCAATTAAAAATATACAGAGGTTGGGTGGGACAGTTCTGGATTTCCTGATTTGCTTATGACTCAGCCATTACCCATGTCAATCGTGATTCTCTTGTAATGATTTCAAGAGTACATAAAGCTGCATGATGTCCCACCAGTATTTAGAGAGAGAAAGAGAGACAGCCTTCATTACTGTGTTGACATCTCCTGACCCTTTAAAAACTAGTTACTTCTTTTAAAACTTCATTTAATTCCTTCTCTTTTCCTCTCTACCTCTAGAATTGCCATAATTAGGAGATGAAGTAGAAGCCCAGTTTCATTGGGATCCAGCTTTATATTTGGCTAGATTCATTCATGTAAAAAGGATGCAGTGCTGCTCCCAGTCTAGTCCATGGGGTCCCCTCTGTAACTTCCCATTTGAATAGTGCCCTGATCTCTAGGAATCTCTTAAAAAATGGAACTCTTCAAGTTTTAGGGAAGAGTTCCTACCTCCTCTTGCCGACACATGCCTTCTTTCCTGTCACTTCTACCACGTTCTCTTTGTTAGAAGCAAGTCAGTAAGTCCAGCCCACACTCAAAAGAGGAGAATTAAGTTCCGCTTCTTGCCAGGAAGAATGTTGAATAATTTGTGGGCATAGTCTGAAACCACTAGAATCCTGGAGAAGGATTTCAGGCAAAGGAGTGATGCGGCTCTCCAGTAGAAAAAGGTTGGTCTAAAAATAGGGTGCAGAGGGTGCTGAAGGAGAGACTAAGTTATTTGATTATAATCTCCTTTACCCACTAAACCTGAAACACTATTAGGGCAGCGACCACATCACTATTGATTGCCCAGTGCTTCAAACCCTTGCATGTGAGAGGCGCTCCTTAAATATTCTTAGAATGACTGCATCAATGAATGAGTAACTCAATACATGAAAAGTTAACGAAGAATGAGTGACTTGGTTACATAATTGGAGAGATAGCATGTCAAAATGCGATGGATAGAAGAGGTTCTCTGCAATCATACTGCCTGGGTTCAAATCTGGGCTCTCCCGTGTACCGGGTGTGTTTTCTTGGGAAGTCACCTAATCTCCCTAAGCCTCATTGTAAAAATGGGAATATTAATAGAACTTATCCCACAGAATTATTGTAAGAATTACATGATACTGGTTATTAGGTATAATATTAGGTACATAATAAACACTTAATGTTACCTGTTATTATAACTGTTTTTAATACTCAAGTTCTCTAGCTATTAAATGGGAGAGCCAAGAGGTGAATCCCTATCTGTTTTATTCAAAATCCCATAGTCCTAATTTTTGCACCTTCAAGATTGGAGGTAATACTACTCTTTCATAGGTAGTAAAGTTTAAACTCATAGTCAATATTTTGATATAAAAAGTACTACAATATTTGGGTTTTACCAAGTCCTGGGCATTTTTGTTTAGTTGTGGTGGAAGATGATGGAGCTTCTTGAGGTTTATTGATTTAGCTGCTTTTTCTAGGCTAGCTCTTAGAAAACAGCACGTAATATCACCAGGACCACTTTTAGAGAACACTTGTTTTGACTGACGAAGATACATAGCAAGATCAGTAGCAGCAGCAAGAACCCACTCAGATTCGTGTTTACGACCAAGAGATCCCATGCACGTATGTTGGTGAACAAGTGAGAAACCTTTCAGTGCTTATGGATAACCGTTTCTTCTGTGCTTTTTGTTTTATGACATTCAGTTTGATATAGGGGGAAAATGGATCTATGTGTCAGTTGTCTATTGATGAGTGACAAACCACCCTAAACCATAAAAGCTTAAAAGAATAACCATTTAATTTGCTTGCCAATCTTTAAGCCGGCAATCTGGACTGGGCTCTGCTAGGCAGTGCTGCCAGTAGGTCTCACCTGGGCTTGGATGGCTGGAGTGGAGGAGATGGTCTAAGATAGCCTTGCTCTCATGTTGCTGACCCTAGCTATTGGCTGGACCATGTTTCCAGCATCTAGCAAGAGGTTATTCACATCATGGCAGTCCAAAGAGGAGAAGTCCCAGTGTGCTAGTGCTTTTCAAGTCTCTGCTTGTATCATGTTTGCAGATACCCTCTTGGCCAAGAAAGTCACACGACCAAGACCATATTTAAGAGGCCTTTTTTAAAAGCCCATATTTAAGAGGTATTTTTAAAAATCTTTTTTTTTTTTTTAAGATTTATTTATTTATTTGGGAGAGAGAGAAAGAGCGAGCATGAGTGGGGGAAGGGACAGAGGGAAAGAATATCCAAGGAGACTCCCACTGAGCATGGAGCCCGATGTGGGGCTCGATCTCATGAACCAGGAGATCGGGACCTGAGCCGAATCCAAGAGTCAGATGCTTAGCTGACTGAGCCACCCAGGCCCCCCGCCCCCCCCAAAAAACACTTCTTGATGGGGGAGCTGCAGATTTGCATTGCAAAGGGCTGTGCATTGTAAAGGAATGGGAGGAATCATTGTGGCCATTTTTGCAAACAATTAACCAACCACAAAGTGGAAGATGGTTTCAAGTTCATGTTTGGAAGGTGTGAAGCAAATCCTTAAAAATCTTTTGAGGGGTTCGCAGCTCAGAATTCTATCTGGTACAGAATTGATTTCAAATGGACTTCTTATGTGGCTGCTTCAAGTAGGTTACTAGGGGGCCACATAGTGTTAGTTGGTGATCACTGAAACCTTAATGCACATGCCCTGTGCATGGATGCTAACATGCAAGCAGCTCTCAGTCTGCAATTCCAGCTTGGGACTGTTGGGTGGAGGCTTTTGCCTTGTTTCCACTTCTTCTTTTTTTTTTTAAAGATTTTATTTATTTATTTGACAGAGAGAGACACAGCGAGAGAGGGGACACAAGCAGGGGGAGTGGGAGAGGGAGAAGCAGGCTTCCCGCCGAGCAGGGAGCCCGATGTGGGGCTCGATCCCAGGACCCTGGGATCATGACCTGAGCTGAAGGCAGACGCTTAACGACTGAGCCACCCAGGCGCCCTGGTTTCCACTTCTTAAATACTGTATGTCTCCAGAGCTGGGTAAGCTTTGCTAATGAAACTTCATAGTCGTGTTTTCCACGGTTTCTTAAGAAAATTAAAAACTCCAGGAAACTCTCAGAAATTTTATTTATACCATCAGACTTATAACATAGAACTCCTGATCCAGCCTTCTCAGGGACCTGCCATGCTGTGCCCAGCCCATCTCTCTGACTCCCGACCCTGTTAAGCTCTGCATCTAAGTGAGTCAGCTGGTTAGATGCTGAGCAGGTGGTGGGGGGAGGGGGAGGGAGATAGGAACACAGGCCTAACTTCTGCCACAGCCAACCAAGCATCTGCATGGTGCCTACCATGTTCCCTCACTTGTTAGATCAGAAACCGTACCTGCTGCATACCCCACCACCACCACTCCCTGACCTTGCAGCTCAGACATGCTGCAAAGCCAGTGACCCCAGGAAATCAGTCCCATGTGATTATGTGGCTGCTCCCTGGGATGTGCTGAGTGAATACGGAAATCTGGGGGCTTCCTAAAATGTTCCTGTCCTCATGGCATAGAGTGTGAAATCACTGTAGTCTACACAGCAGTGACATAGAACCTTAACGTTTCCAAGTAACCCTAAATTTGTGCCTCTAGGTTTAATTTATTATGTTTTGGGACAACCAGCATCAATCATTTGGCAAATATTTCTTGGATCATTTTAAATGGGTTGATTTGTATTAAACTCACTCAACTGTGTTTGCCATGGTGTCACACGTCCTATGAAATTACATGTTCTCTTATGGGTTGGGGGCTTGCAACTGAAAGAAAAAAACTTATGGTCTTAAAGACAAAACTACAAATATTGTGGAAATTTGGGGGGCTAACAGAAGAAGAATTTTTAATGTTAGCTGTTCCTAAACCTTTAGAGGCTGCTGCTGATATTTCCCTTGCTATGGTACAGGAACAGAAAATACACTGCTGGGCCACTTTGTAGATTAGCTTTCATTTCTTGACATTTAACAACACAGTCTACATTTATCTTGGAACAAAAATGAAGTTTGGAAACCAATTAAGATAAAAAAAATATAACTTAAAGGAAAAGGTATAATATGTCTCTGGTAGCATCCCATTTTCTGTTCTCTAAATAGAGATGCTAAAAATTGAGCTCCCCCTTCCTACAAAAAGGCTCTTTTCTTACAAGAGTGATGAATGGGATGGGCCAAGGCCAAGACCCCCCCCCAAAAAAAAACCCAAATAGCTGTGTTATGTTCCTTTCCTTTATGCTAAGGCTGTAGACTTTGGGACTCTCCTAAAGAAGGGCTTTTGAATCCAGACATACATGCTACAAACATAATGGTTATTCTAGTGGATGTCCCACAAGTGCAGGCATGCCTCCTTCTACAGTTAGTTCATGCCTGCTGAGCGGGAGCCCTGAAGCTCATCCTAAACAGAGGGGAGGCTCAGCCTGGATGCTTACAGAATGGCTGCGAGGGCAAGACCCTTGTGAATTAATCACAGTGGGCAGCGCTAGGGATCGATCACTTAATTTCATCGAGCATTAGTTTCCTTAACACCTGGAGAGCATGTAAGAATTCCCTAAGAGCTTTTGGGTTTGCCCATTGC
Source organism: Mirounga angustirostris (assembly GCF_029215605.1). Taxonomy (NCBI): domain Eukaryota; kingdom Metazoa; phylum Chordata; class Mammalia; order Carnivora; family Phocidae; genus Mirounga; species Mirounga angustirostris. The sequence goes on along the minus strand of NW_026991724.1, from coordinate 15,749,061 downwards.
TACATGTCCAAGTTTTCCAAAAATGGGTTATGCAGGATTCTAAGCTCTGGATATTCCTGGAAAAGAAAAAGGATTTATGGCTGGAAGGACCCGTATATATTATTGTCTCCTTGGAGATTTGCATGAGCATGTTAAAGGTTCAGAGAAGCTTTACATAAAAAACAACTGTTTAATTTTGAGTGATCTTTCCTACACATATGTGAACACAGATTTCGTCTTCTCCTGACATGTCGTAACACCCCACACTTCAAAGAGTATTACATATGGATATTCTAACTTCGATCCTTACATGAAGCCAGACTCTTAGAGGATGGATCTTGTGGTGTTAGCTCCTTGCAGAAGACCATTTTCTGTGCTGGTTTGCTGCTGTGCCATCAGCCTACTCAAGGGTCATTTCAGGAAAGAAGAACAGGGAACTTGGCATTATATTCATTGTGGGCATCTCATTCAGTGTGTAATCCACATTGTTACATAATACAAAGACCCACAGAGAAATTTCTCCTTTCTATTGTGGACCTACATATTAATTTCTTACGTCTGCTGTAACAAATTTCCATGAACTTGGTAGATTTAAACAATGCACATTTATTACCTTAAAGTTTTGGAGGTCAGAAGTCTGAGATGGGTCTCCCTGGGCTAAAATCAAAGTGTTGGCAGTGCTCTGTTCCTCCTGGAGGCTCTACTGGAGAATCCTTTTCTTGCCTTTTCCAGCCTCTGGAGGCTGCCCACATTCCCTGACTCATGGTCCCTTGACCATCTTCAAAGCCATCAATAGGCAGTCTAGTCTTTGTCATGATTCCAACTCTCTGGTTCCTCCCTCTTCCACATTTAAATGGCGCTTGTGATTACGTGGAGCCTACCCAGATAATCCAGAGTAATTTTACTATTTTGAGGTCAGCTGTTAACAACTTTAATTCCATCCACAGCCTTCAATCCCCCTTGCAATGTAATCCAATATATTCATAGGTTCTGCGGAAAAGGACACAGACATCTTTGGAGAGCCATTATTCTCTCTACCATAACCCAGTAGACATGTCATTCTTTTTGCTTTGGCTTCTAGGCTGCTTAGAGCTATTTGGTAACTATGTGGACCTTCATCTTATTTTCCTATTATAATTTTCTTTTTTGTTCCTATATCCTCATTCTCTTCTCAAATTCATGTTATCACACATGCCCACACATGTATAAGCCATGTTGAAATGTAGTAGTACTAACAGTGAACCTCTAGAATAGGGGTAAGCAAACTATAACCCATGGGCCAAATTCAGGCCACCTCCTGTTTTTGTAAATAAAGTTCTTTTTTTTTTTTTTTTAAGATTTTATTTATTTATTTGAGAGGGAGAGAGAGGAAGCCTGAGTTGGGGGCAGAGGTGGAGGGAGAGGGAGAAGCAGACTCTCCGCTGAGTAGGGAGGTTGATGCGGGACCTGATCCCATGACCCTGGGATCGTGACCTGAGCCGAAGTCAGATGCTTAACTGACTGAGCCACCCAGGCACCCCAAGGGCTTTGAGCTAGTCTTAACATGTCACATATCTATAAATGGAAATTGTATATTTACCTATAATATGGTTTCAAAATGGAGAAACATTTTAATAAATACTATTTGTGTACCAGACAAAATTATAATTTTACTTTTGAGAATAAAAATGTTGGAAATCTCTAGAGTGTAGTCGGTTTCCAAAAATAATGCAATTGTTATTTATCTTTCTTTTAAATCAATATATATGAACTATGAATTGTATAGAAGATAAAAGTCTTTGTGACCATTCCAAATGAAATAGACTTGAATTTTCTTCTAAAGGGTGTTTGCATTTTGAGCAATCTCCTCTCCTCTCCTCTCCTCTCCTCTCCTCTCCTCTCCTCTCCTCTCCTCTCATCTCTTCTCTTCATTTATTTTTAAGTAATCTCTCTGCCCGATGTAGGGCTCAAACTCACGACCGCAAGATTAAGAGTCACATGCTCCACTGACTGAGCCAGCCAGGCGCCCTGAGCAATCTTTCTTCAAAGTAAAACTCTTATGTGCCTTGTGGCTAAAAATCTAATTTTGAATGCAGTGTGTACATGGAAGGAAGCACTGAACATTAAGTCTGGAAAACAGGATCAGGTGCTTGTCATAGGCACCTTCCGTCTGAGAGTGCTTACATTAGGTAATACTGAGTGTGCTTAGTGGTCAGCAAGGTGTTTTCTCTTTTTCAAGTTTTACTGAGCTATTACTGATACATGAAAAAATTGCAGGGATACCTGGCTGGCTCAGTAGGTAGAGAGTATGCCTCTTGATCTCAGGGTTGTGAGTTTGAGCCCCATGTTGGGTGTAGAGGTTACTTAAAAATACAATCTTAAAACAGAATTGCACACATTTAATGTACACACCTTGATGAGGTTGGGCTTATGTGTACACCTGCGATACCGTCACCACAGCCAAGATGCTAAACATATCAGTCACCTCTAATATCTTTGTGTTCTTTGGTGGATTTTTTGGTAAGAACATTTCACATATTTTAAAGTGCACAATACCAAGACTCTCTTGTTAACTGTAGGTAGTATGTTGTACAGCAGACCTTTAGAATTTATTCATCTTGAATAATGGAAACTTCAAACACCAATCGAAAAACAGTTCCCCATTTCCCCTCTCCTCAGCTTCTGGCAACCAACATCCTATTCTCTGTTTCTGTATTTTGACTATGTTAGATTATCTCATGTAACTAGAATCATGCAGTATTTGTCCTTCTGTGACTGACTTATTTCACTTAGCATCATGTCCTCCAGGTTTGTGCATGTTGTCACAAACGGCAGAATTTCCTTATTTTTTGAGGCTGAGTAATACTCCTTACGGAAAGTATTATCTTTCTATAATGGCTCAGAAACAGTAACTAGAGGCCAAGACTCAGTTTGCTCCAGACTCCTGATTGTTCTGAATTATTTTTCATTCACTACCTATTGGTTCTTTTTCTTCCCAGTTTTGGTTACCCCATCCTTCCTAATCTATTTTAATCTCCCCGTGTTTCAGGTAACTGTAATTTTAATGAAACAAGTCTTTTAAGGCTCATGCTTTATTTTTTGTTTTAAAATTTATTTGTTTTTAAATTTTTTATATTTTATTTGTTTAGAGAGAGAGAGCATGAGTGAGAGGGGCAGAAGGAACTGGAGAGAGAGAATCTCAAGCAGACTCCACGCTGAGCATGAGCCCCATGTGGGGCTTGATCTCACGACCCTGAGATCATGACCTGAGCTAAAATCAAGAGTCAGATAGTAAACTGACTGAATCACCCAGGTGCCCCTTTATTTATTCATTTTTTAAAAATTTTATGTTATGTTAATCGCCATACATTACATCATTAGTTTTTGATGTAGTGTTCCATGACACATTGTTTGTGTATAACACCCAGCGCTCCATGCAGAATGTGCCCTCTTTAATACCCATCACCAGGCTAACCCATCCCCCCCAGCCCCCTCCCCTCTAGAACCCTCAGTTTGTTTCTCAGAGTCCATAGTGTCTCACGATTCATCTCCATTTTAAGTAATCTCTACACCCAACGTGGGGCTCGAACTCACAACCCTGAGATTAAGAATCGCATGCTGGTCCCGCTGAGCCAGCCAGGCGCCACAGTTCATGTTTTATTTTTAAAACTTACTCTAGTCCTACTTCATTCATTTGGCAAGACCCTTCTGCCTTGATTTTGGAAAACGATTGTTAAATCCGGTTTGTAGAGTGACCAGTAATTCGATCAATATTTATTGCTCTTCTAAAACTACCATTGTCTTTAATTAAAATGCCTTTTCCTTCCATGAGCTCCTAATGTTCATGTCCATTTCAGTCTCAGAATAATGGTAAGATTCTCATGGAACCATTTATACCATGTTTGACCATCTCAACTCTGGTTTCTTTGCTTAAAAATAAATAATTAATAGGTTGCTTTCTCCCATAAGACCAGATATCCATCAAGAGGTAGTCTATTTCTGGTCTAACACTGTATCGAATAACCAAAACCTTTGTGGTCACTTTCTGCTTCTGCTGTTCTTGCTGGATTTCTGGACTTGTTATTTCTTATTTGGCACTCACTCTTGGCATACATTATCTTTTACCTATGCTCTATGTCATCTTATTTGCATGATGCTGGTGACAATAGGTGAGCCACACAATATCCAAGACACTTATCCCTAAACAGAAACACAAATGAGGCAAAAGTTCACTCAAATTCTGATCTTTTGCAAAAAAGGGTATAGTTCTAGATTGGCTATTTTTATATTAAAATTTTATGTTATGGTTAGGCACATTTGCATAACAAACTCCTACCTCTGTTTCATCCTCAACGTAGAATTCTTCTGTAATTATTTTTGGGGAAGAAATTTGCTGTCACTTACCTTGTACTTTTCTCAGATGGAGACCTGTGAGAAAATAACACAAGTTTTCCTCTCTTTTCATAAATAAGTGCTTAAACTACTCATGAATTGGAATGTATACATCATTGGATTTAATATGAAATGAATTTTTATTCAATTCATTGTCTACCTCTTTTTTGGGAGGGAAGGCCAATGAATAGTACTTCATAGGCTCTCTTTTCAATTAGAAACAGTACTTCCATTTTGAGATGTGAAGCAGTCAGTGTTCATTCTTTCTGGCCATGACCTCCATGGCTTGCAGATTTTTATCAACTTCCCACTGAGAACTCCTCATTTTTAGCCGAGCACACATATTACCACTGTCAATTCTCCTTCATCAGTTTGGTTGCTATTTTTTTAAAATCTTTTTCCTTAAGCCAAACCTTTTTCTTTTTACAGACTTCTGGATTTCTTGAATTCTTCTGTGAACAGAAGAAGAATAAATCAAAGAAGAACTCTTACCTTGGTATGTATGCACGTCCCCTTGGGGATGCTCTAGAATTACCCATGGAATCCTCTTCAGAGTGCCTTTTTTTTTTTTTTTAATTCAAAGTAGTCAAAGTTCGATTTCAGCAGGGAGGGTGATCTCCTGTTTGATTACTTAGACATAGTGATTTCAAATACTTGTGACATGAGAATGAACAACTTACATGTTAATGGCTTTACTTCACAAACTCCTGTGTATTTGTTCTGATACTTGTCATGAATTTGACCTTTGTTACTAGGACTTTGATGCCCTCTGCACAATAAGAAGTACTCATCAACTACTCAACTTTTGGTCCTGGAAAAAAATCAAGCCAGTTGCTAAAGATTCTACTGGTGTGTAGGTAGGGACAGTTGGCAATTTCAAAGGAAGGTATTGTTGATGATAATTCTGTGGTTAGTTATGGCTGGTTGTGATGAGTGTCATGTGGATGACTCATAGATGCACTCCCTCTTGAGACTGAGTGTAACTCTGGATCCCCATTGTTCTAGAAATGAATGAAGCAAAGTAAAGGGAAAGGGAAAGTAAAGTAAAGGGAAAATCCATAGAGTAGTGAAATCAGGTGTTGTTTGCAATTCATTGGATGTTTCTTGGAATTCATTTCCATTTCTGTAGCTAGACCTGAGGATATGGCAGAACTCAGCAGAAGATTGTGGTTTGTGTTTTCCTACATAAGGAGAAAGAAGGGAAGAGAGAGAGAGTTTGAGTGTTAGGGCATGTTGGAAGCAGAACGAAGTTGACATTTGCTATTCCTAAGCCTCTTTGCTATTCCAGAATGCTTTTGACCCTGGGAGCATTTCACTGTCCAGGAAAACATCTTTCTCTTTGTCCTAAAGTATACAAGGCAATATTTTGTGTTGCTTTGGAAATATACTTCTCCATGCTGTGACTTGAAAATACCAACACTGTTAAGAAAGAGCAGGGACTTAGGTGAATGCATCAGACATTCATTTGATGAAGTGTTGAGTAAACCAGATGGTTGATATCAAATGTCTTGATAAAATATTTTAGAAATCAGAGCTGGTTCTCATTAAAAATATAAGCCCCTCTGGAGGGATTTGCTTATGACTTTCTCCATTTTGTTTTCATTTATTTCAAATAGTTTTGAAAATTAAGTATATCTATGAGCACAAGCCAAGCTAAAATTATAGATTTAAAAAAGTCAACGGGCTTGACCCCAGATATCTGATCCCCTATCTGTGGTTCCTGGTCACTGGTGGCCTCATCCTGGTTATCAGAGCAACATCTGCTTAGATGGAGTATTGACATTTGTGCACACTGGAGCCCAAAACACTTGAATTTTCCAACAATGAGAACATTGGATGTTTCTCTTTGTGTGTGCTAATGGTATGGACTGATTTTGCAGAATCACTGCAGCAAGTTGTAAATGATGTATGAAATGAAAAATTCCTGTCCAGTGCACAGAGTGAATATATACAGTTCTATGCAGTTACTGCAGTGCTGGGCTATTTGTTTTAATATTTCCTTCAGACATATAGTAATTTTTTTGGTGAGTCATATCCAGATGCTTGCCATTGGCACAAAGCACAGGTTTCCTTTATATATATTTCAAATGAATTTCAGTCATGTAGAAGTATACTTAAATTAATAGAATACTGGATTTTAGAGGACTTGAGCTTTAAAAAAGAATATTTTTAGGAAAACAGTAGCAATATATTTGTTTTGAAAAATTTGAGAAATGATGAAGAGCCCAAATATTAGAAATCATTTAATCCCATTATGAAAAAATATCCTTTGTTTACATTTAGTATATATCTTTTAAGGTTTTATCCCCTGTGATTAGTTTGCATTCCTAAAAAAAATTATCCTGTTAATTTGTTTGTAAAGTTTTAGTCCTAATTACCCATAAGACTTGAACATCTTTCTGTGACTTCTACAATTTAATTTTTAATCACTGCATGCTCTTCAATTGCATGGCGGTAGCTTAAAGAATTTTTACCCATTCCTCCTGAACAGTGGAAATGTAGGTAGTTTCTAATTTGGGTAATGTAAATAATTTCCTATGTCAATGCTGCAATGTTTATGTGATTGTTGTCATTTTGGTATATATTTAGTAACACCAATCTCGCCTCTGCCTTCCCTTTCAAAATTATCTTAGCTATTATCTCTGTTTTTCTGTTGGATTTTGATGATGATTGGATTATATTTGTAAATGATCAGAGTAGAATTGGCCTCTCCATAATAATACTGAGTCATTCCATTGGAGAACATTAGGTGTCTTTCCATTTATTGGTAGATTTTCTAAGAGGTGTTCATTCTTGCATATCAGAAATAAGCCTAAGTTGTGATAACATTTTATTTGGAGTTTCTGCATATAATGTCTAGGTTATATCTGTAAAGTTCTCTTTTTGTGCCATTTTAGTTACATTTTTTGAACAAGGGTAATTGTAGCCTCATAATATCAATTAACAAAATTTCCCCATCCCCTCTCGTCCTCTTCCCCCAATATCATGCTCTGGAGCAGTTTAAGTACAAGGAGTCACCCCTCTTCTTCTTTAGATGTGATAGAATTAATGTCTGTGTCTGGCTCGTTTGGGGGATAAATTCTTTGAAACCTGTAATTTCCTTTCAAGGGTGTTGACATATTTAGGTTGTTTTCTGTCTCTTATTGAATCAACTTTGATAATTTATATTTCCGTGTTGAAATACCAGTTTATCTAGAGGTGAAATTTGTTAATACAGATGCATACAAAATATTCTGTTACCATTTTAAAAATAATCCTATAAATCTCTTGTGAAGTCACTTTTCTCATCCTTAATACGAATATCTTTATCTTTTTTTTTTTTTTAAGATTTTATTTATTTATTTGAGAGAGAGAGAATGAGAGAGAGTACATGAGAGGGGGGAGGGTCAGAGGGAGAAGCAGACTCCCTGCTGAGCAGGGAGCCCGATGCGGGACTCGATCCAGGGACTCCAGAATCATGACCTGAGCCGAAGGCAGTCGCTTAACCAACTGAGCCACCCAGGCACCCACGAATATCTTTATCTTAATGAGCTTTGCCAGAGGTATTTTTGAAGAACCAACTATTGAATTCACTTACTATTTCCACAGTTTTGCTATTTTCTTACCAGCTTTTTTTTTTTTTTAAGATTTTATTTATTTATGAGAGAGAGAGAGCAATAGAGAGAGCATGAGTGGGGTGGAGGGGGAGAGGGAGAAGCAGACTCACCACTTAGCTGGTGGCCCCACGTGGGGCTCAGGGCCCCGGGATCATGACCTGAGCTTAAGGCAAACACTTAACTAACTGAGCCACCCAGGCGCCCCTCTTACCAGCTTCTTAAGTTGCATGCTGGGTTGATTTTTTTTTTGTCATTTATTAATAAAAATATTTCAAACTATGAATTTTCCTATGATTCCCATTTTAGCTGCATCCTATACCTTTTGATATGTTGGATTCTTTATTTATTAATAAACTGAAGTGGCATTTTTATATCTTCTATGACCCCCAAATTTTTTAAAGATGAATTTGAAATTTTAAAATGGTTGAATTTTAAAATTCCATGTGTTATGATGAATTTCTAGTTTTATTTAATTATCTCTGAAATATACCTGCTATGATGTTTACTTGAATTTTACTGGCATTGTCTTTGTAGAAGAGTATGCCTGATGATCATTGGGAAGGAGTCCATGGGCACTGGAGATAAAAGTTATTTTATTTAGAGAACTTAATCTTATTAATTATATTATCAAGCTGTTCTGTCTCCAGCTCCTTTTTTGTCTTCTTTGAACTTCTTTGACCAACTGTGAAGAAAGTTGAAGTCCTTTATTAATTTGTTCTTACTATTCTGTAACTTATTTATAGAGATATTTGTATTCTGTGAGTCAGCGCAGTATTATTTGAGACATGAATATTGTATATTTGCATTGAACTGTACTCCTCTAATATGAAATCTTTCTTTGAACATACAATGTGTTTTGCCTTGAGTTTTATGTTGTTTAATATTAATTTTAAAACTTCGATTTTCTTTTTATTTGTATCTCTTTAGTATATCTTTGTTCATCTTTTTACTCATCCTTTTGTACTCATTTGTCTTAGGTGTATCTCTTGTAATATACAATTGACTTTAGTTTCATAATCTGGCTTTTTCCTTTTTATTCTTCTCACAGAGAAGTTTAAGGCATTTATAAGTATTGTCATAAATAAAATATTAGCCTTACTATTTTCATTATGTTTTCTTTTTGATTCTTGGGTGATTTTTTCCCCCATTCTTTTCTATCTTTGGGAATATGGATATTCTTTGTTAATGTCTCATAGAGTGTATGTTTTGTATTAAGTTCTGTTTTCATTTAAGTCTCTCAAAAGCATTCTTTAGTCTAACAATCTCTCTCAGATTTAAGGGCAAACAGCATTTTTACACCTTCTAGTTAAATGGAAGAATTTAGCATACTTCCCACCCCATACACATACTACTGCTCTCCCTCAGTCCTAGATCTTGGCCTCTGTTAATAGAATGTGATGTTCTACAAAATTTCTATTATTTTAAGAAATTATTATTCTTACAACATATGCTATTTTTTCATAAAATATTTATGATTTCTATTTAGCTTTTAAAATGGATTTGATATAATTATTTTGTTATTTCTATTCTTTACTGGTTTTATTATTCCCGATTAGATTATTATACTTTATCTTTCTTATTTTGACCTTTTAATTTTTCTTAATCTCTCAGTGAGATTGAATATGGCTTTAGATAATTTTTCAAGAAGGATGCATGGTTGGTTTTCTGAATTCATGCATTTGGGAGGATATTTTTCCATTCTTTCTTTAGGTATACAATTCTTGAGTTGGAATGTTTTCCCTCAAAATTCTGTAATTTTGTTAAACTAATTTTTGTATCAAAGGAGAAGTCTGAGGAAAGGCTGATTTTTTTTTTCTTTATCATGAATATTTGGGGTATGTGTGTTGTTGTTGTTGTTGTTGTTATTATTTTCCCATGCCTGGATGTTTGTGATTCTTGTAACTCAAACATTTTGACAGGATGCATCTAGGTATGGGTTCACCTTGATAATAATCATCTTTTTGATCTGTATTCACTGGGCTTTTTCCAGTTGATACATGTTTTCATCTATTATAACTTAAATTATTAGTTTTGTCCCGTTTATGCTGATCTTTTCAGGAACCCCAGTGATCTAGATGTTGAAACAGTAAGTTCTATGAAGGCAGGAATCATACCAGTTTTGTTCACTCCTATATACCTGGATATATATATATGTCCAGATCTTGGCACACTGGAGACACTAAATAAATATGTATTTTCTAATGGATAAGTGACCTTAATATGTACTCTTTCCTGTTTGATAATTTTCATCTTATTTTTCCCTCTGCTTTTGAGGGTATTTGAGGGAGATGGGCTTTCCAGGAAACCATAAAGCTGAAGGTTATACTTCAAGGTTAACCTGCTCAAGGTTACTTGGACACTGACTTTGCTTCCCTTGTTCCTCTCCCCTACCTTCTCATTAGGATATGGCTTTACTAGAACCGTCTTTGGCTTAAGAACCAGCGGTTTCATAAGTCTGGAATGTTCCTTCTTAACACATAACTCATTTAAATTCTTCCCGAGTGATGATTAAATCTAAGTATAAAGACAAGGTGGGGTGGTTAGGACTGAGGTCAGATCCAAAGGCCTCCTCACTTGGGCAGAGACTATTACTGACAGCTGACTACCTCTGGGTCAGCTAGTTTTTGCTGCATAGCCTACCCTCCATTTAGTGGCTTAAAAGAGCAATCATTTATTAGTTCAGGATTTTGTAGGTGGGTAACTTGGGCTGGGCTCAGTTGGGCAGTTCTCATGTGAGTGCATTCAGCGGCTGGGTCAACTGGGGGTGATCCTTACGCATGTTTCAGGAATTGGAGTCACATATCTGAAAGTTTCTAAAGCAGCACATGAGGGCAAACTCCAATGCTAAGCACTTTCTGAGACTCTGATGACATCACTTTGCTAAGATTCTGCTGGCCAAAGGAATTCTCCTGACTATCATGGATTCAGGGGGTGGAGAAATGACCTCTAGCTCTCAATTGGAGGAACTGGCATGTCTTATTTCAATGCCATGGGTTCAGGGAGTGGGCAAATTAGAGTCCTCTTTACATTCACTATATTCTCAATAGAGACTCTGGAAACCAAAGGAATTCATGCTGAGGGTTATGGGCTCCTGCCTATGTTGCTCTCTTGGCCAACTAAATTGGAACTTAATCTAAACTTACAGTGGCTGTTTGGCCTCTTCCAGTTGATTTGTAGTCTTGAAATGTTACAGTGTGCTTTTTCTACGTTATCCCTCTCATATTTACTGCCTTTAACGTGAATTTACGTCCTGTCCATGAGTTTTTGGTTACATAGTCTCTCTTCTTATCTCACTCATCTTCCTTTTATTCTGTTTCTCTTTCATATCTTATTTCTCCTGACAGTTTTTTGTACTTTTTATACCAAGGTCTATTTTGCTTTCTCTTGTAGATCTGAAACAGTTGAATTTATTTAAAAAATAGTCATTCTATGTTTACTTTGTGCCAGAAGTACTTTGTACTTCTTTAAATGCTAGAAACACACGAGGAAACAAGACTTGGCCCCTGTCCTCAAGAATTCACAGTTGGGTAAGACCTCTGATGTCCTCAAGTATCATATGTTCAGAGGCACTGATCTTCCTTTGAGTTTGTGGACCATTGTTTTCCCTTCTTCTGCAGTAGCCTATCATAGATGCTTTGTTGGGTGCTTGTTAGCAGACTTAGAGGTTTCCTCTTAGGGGTCTGTCTTCTTGTGTGATGGTCAGATTTCCTTCTTGGGTCTGTATCTGGAGGAAATATTAATGCACATACCTCTTTGGTCAAGTCCCAGTTTTTGGGGAGCATCATCCAGAGATCTAAATGCTGAAAGTCTAGATCTCTGTTCCAATATATAAAACACTCTACTTCCCAACATGTACTCCTGTTATTTTTTCTTCCCCAATTTCAGTACTTCAGTTTTGAGGATGAGATTTCCCAGGGAGGTGCCACAGTACCCCACCTCCTCCGCCCCAACCACCACACACACCCTTTTTTTCCCTTTTTTGTACTTAGTGTTTCTGAATGGATGGCAGGAGGGTTAGTGGATAGATTTTTATAGAAAAATATTCTAGCTTATCATAAAATAGCTCTTGACTGGTATAGAAACAGCTTCTAGTCTTCTGATCTCCTAGGTCTGTAGACTGTGAGGCTCTCAGGAGTCTTTCACTTGTTGCTGATGGGGGTGGGAAGAACCATTTGACAGGGGAAATAGGTCTCTTCTTTCCTTTCTGTGCTTTGTTTTTATTGGTAATATTTTATGCACACAAATGAAATACGTTATAAAGCATAATAATGAAATGAATACCTACAAACTTAGGATCTAGCTTAAGAATGGGAACATTAGGGGCACCTAGTGGCTCAGTCAGTTAAGCGTCTGCCTTCAGCTCAGGTAATGACCCCAGGCTCCCTGCTCAGCCAGGAGTCTGCGTCTACTTCTACCTGTGCTGCTACCCCTGCTTGTGCTCTCTCGTGCACATGCTCTCTCTCTCTCTCAAATAAATAAATAATACCTTTAAAAAAAAAATTGTATCACACCAAAGGTAGACTGGTGCTAGTGACAAATTTTCACTACTATGTTTCTAAGATCCATTTATATTGTTGAATGTGAATGTATTTTACTCATCTCCACTGTTGTACAGTGGGAATGCATGATTTAAAAAAATTGTAATTTAAAAGCAATGATTTTTGTCTAATAAGTTGAATGTTGCTTTGAATATTTTAGTATCTTTCTCCTGGTTGTCATGTATAACAATTTCTTTTAGATATATAGATATCTCATTTTCATAAAAGCATATAATTATGAATGTATGAAAGTATAAATGGTTATAAGGTCTTACTTATGATCCCTTTAATGTCTGCAGGATCTTAGTATTGATTATATGCACCTTCTCTGTTTATCGATTTTATCATTCTCTTCAAAAATAACAACTTTTAGTTTTGTTGGTCATTTTCTGTGATTTTTTTTTCTCTTTTACCAATTTCTGCACTTGATGTTAGTAGTGAAACCTCTTGAGGTTTGAAGGGTAGATAACATTTGGCCAATGTGAGAGTGTAATATGTGTAAATATTTGACAGACCTAAAATGTTCTTGATAACATTCATGAGACTCTAGGAAATACTGTTTTAGTGTGTGCTGTTAAAGTAGTTAGTCCTATCAGATACCCTGCATTTCAGAAATGTTGATACAGAAGTCTTCAACACTTGGGATCATTTGATTTCATTTAAGCATGAATAATCATTTCTGAGTGATATTTCAGCCCTTTTATTATCTCCTCAGTTTACCATGCTCAACCGATACCCAGAATGTTTTTCTACCTCTTTCTAAGGTGATGAAATTGTTCTAAAATGGAAATACGCCTCCTAGGGGTGTTTCATTAGAAATAATATGATAGTGCCTTTCTAGTAGATTTTATCTGCCACCCAAACTTGTCTTATATACACAACTCTGTCCTTAAAGTATCATTGATTTTTATTTGCTTTGGTTACCCATATTTCCTACCATGCATTTTTCCCCCCTCACATCTATCCCTTATTCTTGGATAGTATCAATTTTCTTCACCTAGTGTTTCTGTCTTTGAAAAAAGCAGAAGGATGACACTGTTAAATGGGCCACTTAACTGAAGAATGGCATGTCAGACATCCTTTTTCTATATATATATATAATGAGAGACATGTATATAGGTTAATGTATGTATTTATAGAGATGAATATTACAGCTATTTTATGATATTTAAGACTAAATGCCACAGTTGTATTTTTTTAAGTAAGTCTAAACTTCCCTTAAAGGAAAGCTGAGAAAAGTAGTAATTTGAAACTAGTTGGCTTAACTTAAAAAGCTCCCCTGTGACATCGGAGTGTGTTTCATGCAATTGCTTTCTTAGACTTCCTCATTAAAATATTGACTACTCTTTTTCTTCAATAAATGCTAATCCTGGCTCCCATGTACATGTATTTACATTTCACTGCAGGCAGCCTGCCAGGTTAGAAATAAAACCAATTTGTTAATATCACTATTTCCTTTTCAGCAAAGAAAATATACATTAAATTAAAGACCTTCTAAAAATAATAAGAAACGGCTCCTGTTGATACCAACTATTTATTTGTCTCTCTGGCTTAGGATGTGATGGCTCATCTTTATGAGCCTGCATTTCTCTGCTCCTCTCAGCTCTAGCCATCTCTGCAAAACTCTGGCTTCTGAAGGATCCCTGTCATGGGCCCTGCATGTCCCTCTGCCTCCTTCTCCCCCCACCTTTCCCACTGTTGCATTTTTGCTGGTCCCTGCCAGCACCTCTTTGAGAGTGCAAGACGCTATTTTTAAAAGAGTGAGAGCCGAGTATGGTTAATCCTGGCTGATAACATGCTGCTTTGCTGGAGCATTCTCTCCAGAAATCTTGGAAATCTTTGAACTGCAAGAGGGTCCCCATTTGATTTATGATTCATAAGTGGATCAGTGTTATTAAAATCCACAGGAGCCCTTTGTTCATTTAGTCCTTCTGGGGGCCACCCGTCACGCACTTGCCTACACTGTTTTGCTCAGGAGCACCTTCCTGGAGCCCATAGCTGTTTCTTAAATAATCCTTTGGTAGAAAGCAACTAATTATGCAGCGGAACATCAAGGAGTTCTAGTAACTCTAGAATGTTTGTGCACGTTGGCTTATCCAGACTTGCAAAGTCAAGTGATTTTTCAATAAAGCTAACAAGTCATTAACCTTATCAGCATACTTTGCCTGGCTGGATGCTACTCTATACTTTGTTGAATATTTTATTTATAAAATGGATTGATTGTTCTTTAGTATCATTCTTGTGACCCATGAGGAAAAATGAGTCTTTTGTGAATGCCACCGTATAGTTGGTGCCAGGAAAAGTGAAATCTGGCATCTAAAAATTGTTGCACATATTTGTTAGTTTCTCCCGATTTTTCTGTTTATTTCATTATGTTTTCCCTGTTGTTTTCTTCTCTCGTCAATGTTGGCCTTTGCTCTAATAAGGTTAGAAGTGTAAGGTCTTATTGATAATCTTTGTGTTCATTTCTACTTTGGGGAAAATATTAAAGAAAGAAGAGATTTAGCCTAAGTAATTGATTACTTCCTTTCCGGTTTTGCCTTAACTGGCTTTAAGATTTGGGATCCTCAGTTCTTTCCTGCAAAGATCCCATAATGGTCATCAGACTTGGAACTGGTTTCCCCTTTTGAGCTCTCTCATCTTTCATTCTTTTATTCCATCTTACTCCCATTCAGTGTGAATGGAGTTGTTGGCTTCTCTCTTGCATCATTGTTTTTGTATTTTAGATTGGTATAACATCGTGTCCATCTTCTAAAATCCCATACAACCTTGAGCTGGATTCCTACCAGGAGCTTACTAATCCTTCTGCTGTAGTCTTTGGTCCTGAAAGTGTTCAGCATTGAGATACTTCTCAGGAAGACATATTTAGCAGTGCAGTGTTGTTCCATGAGGAAAACCGCCTCATCCAGCTGGTAAGCAATTTATGCCCTGAAGCATGAAGATTTCATAGGCCTTGTAATTGTATCCTTCCTGGTGTCCCTGCAGGTGCTATTTTTATTCATATAAATATTTAATCTTCTATAAAACTTATTAAGCTGTTGGCCTCAATAATATTTTTTGGCAGCGAGTTCCCTAGGTTAAAGGGACACAGTCAAGTACAGCAGCTTAGCTCAAGATCACAGTTTTAAATAAAGGTATAAAAGGTGATTTTCTGAGATTTTAAAAAAAGACTCCAGCAAGGCTGTTTGGGGTTCAGCTTTGACATTTCCCAATAATGCTGCCACTGTTCTAGTAGCACTGGGTTGCCATTTGAGAGGCCAGGAAGCGAGCTCAGTTGAAACTATAGTGAAAGTAGTAGTTAACATATGTTTTTTTTCTAGACCTAGTAAAGAGGAAGAGCAGATAAAAAAAAGTATGGGCAATGTTCTTCATTTTCTTAGCCTTCAGCTTTCACGTTAAGATTTTTACATGACTTTTAATCCATGGAATTACTTTTCCTTAATAGTCTTCCCTAACCCTCTTTAAGTAGTTGGCTTCTTTTGATGAATACCTCTTTTCTTGTTAAAACAGGGGAAATTTCCTGAGTCTTTTGGTTTGTTGGAGGACCACCCAGCAATGTGTGATGGCATCTTCTAATTCCCTTTAGATTATTATTTGGAGATTAAGTGGAGATTTCCCCAGTTGAATTCAGTTCAGGCAGATCCACACAGGAAATTTTAAACAGAGTGCTCTGACTATCCAGAAGCATGTGCGTTAACTCTGGAGTCGTACATTTCTTCATCGTCCTGGATATTTATAGTGGCGGGTGCATTTGACCTTGAACATTATGGACACTTGTACCACAGAAGAGTCTGGCATACATAGACCTTTTCTGGCTTAGAGGGTGGTACAGCTGAGTTGATCTCTTTTGGCAGCCCTGGTATAAGAAGAGTATGATTGTCAAGGAAGAAAAAAAATGAATATACATGTTTTTAATAGAATGTAAACCATGGGATATATAATGGGAGTTAAAAATGATGAGGAATTAGAAGGGCTATATGAATTCAGAGAAGGAATTGGTTATTGCTGCCCAGAATGCTTCAAGAGAAGCTGGTATTTGGGCTGGGTCTTCAGGATTCTTGAGGTTTGGACAAGGGAAATGGAAGTGAGGGGAGAGGAGGTAACTGGTGGGGAGTACGTGTGCAAAAATGGCAAAACTTCAGCATAATAGGTTTTGTGACTCCTAAAATATATTCTCACCTAAAGAATCATTAATGAAATTAACTGTTGGCTCAGTCCATCTTATGTGGAACTGAATTTAGTGCTAATCTTTCTTTTACTGATTGCTATACATTTTATTGACACACTTCTTTAAAATATTCTTGTGGGTCCAAATATCAGAGCCCTATATTTTCTTAAACACCTTCAACTCCTGTTGCTTAGCAGTTCTTTAGCTTCTTAAGTTAAATAAGCGACCAAAGTGTCATACATGCTGATGGAATGGAAAATGGGATCACACTTTGGAAAACACATTGGCAGCATTTTATGAGGTTAAATATATATGTACCATATGACCCAGAAAACCTATTCTTAAGTGTTTTCCCAAGAGAAGTGAAAACTTATGGTCACGCAAAAACCTGTGTTAAGGTTTATAGTGGTTTATTCATAATCTCCCAACCTTGGAAATTGTCCAGGTGTCCTTCAGCTGGTGAGTGGATAAACAGTGATCTTGCCATAGGATGGAATATTATTTGGCAACAAGAAGGAATGAACTCCTGATACATGCAGCAACAGGGCTGAATCTCAAATGCGTTACGTTAAGTGAAAGAAGCCAGACTCACAAACCTCCTTGCAGTTGATTGCATTTACGTTGCAAAGCTATAGGAATAGAGAATGTATCAGTGGTGGCCAAGGACTGGGGCTCAGGGAGGAGTTGACTCAAAGTACGGTGGGATTTTGGAGGAGCGATGGAACTTTTCAGTGTCCTAGATGTGGTGGTTGTTACTTGACTATGCACCTGACAAAACTCATGAAACTGTACACTAAAAAGGGTGGATTTTCTTTCATGCAAATTAAACTTCATTGAGCCTGACTCTCAGAAAGGAGTAGGCAGTAGTCTGATGTTCACAAATCTGATATTACGACCTCACATTGGTGCCCTGTGGTTGAACCTTCCCTGCTTCTCATAGTACCATCTTCTCCAACCCAGGAACCTTTGTTTATAAACTTCCATCTCCGTTGAAGGAATTTTTATTTAAAACTCCCTTAGAATTTTGGTGGAGATGGTCAAAGACCTGATATGTGGTAATAAGAGCTCTCTTTGAAACACAAGTATGTAAATAAAGAGGTCCTATTTTAGAAAGATTGACTATTTCCTGCATGAATAGGTGGCTCTTTTGAGAGATGGCTATGACATGATAAAATCCCAGGTAACTGATTTTCTGTGTGAATAACAGATCTATAGGCCTTATAAGATGTGGAGATTTGAATCCTTTAAACCAGTCTCCACCTCAACTTTTCCAGATAGGAGTAAACTTACCAGTCCGCTGCCTCCAAATTTTCACCCAGACTGCTTAAAGATTATTGAAGAAAGACCACATAACTTGCTACACGGTACAATAAAAAGTCTTCACAATAAAAATTTTTTGTTCTTCAATGATGTCAAAACATCCATCTATTTATGTCTGGTTTAGAAAGTTGTTTGTGTCCCACTTGCTTTTTTTTTCCCTTAAAGATTTTATTTATTTAAGAGAGAGAGACAGAGAAAGAGCACAAGCAGGGGGAGGGGCAGAGGGAGCAGCAGTGCGGAGCTCTCAACACAGGACTTGATCCCAGGACCCTGAGATCATGACCTGAGCCAAAGTCGGACACTCAACTGACTGAGCCACCCAGGCACCCCTGTACCATTTGCTTTTAAAATGGGTTTGAAGTGGCTCATTTTAGTAAAACAGATATTCTAAAGTTTATCCACTTTGCTGGGTCACATTGCCACTTCCATGCCCTTCACTTTGTTGGAACAGTCTCTCCATATCACCTTGGACAACTTCCTGCCCTCTTTCTGGGTCTCAGCTTCTCTTCTCAAAAGTGAGCGATTACAATGATGATCTGAGAAATCATCTCCTCAGTGGTTCCCAAGTATCCATTATGCCCCCTTTCATTACATTCGTCACACCATATTTATTACTTACTAATTCATCTTCTACATTAGACTATAAGCTTAGTGGGACCATGTTTCTCTTACTGACTGTGATATCGTCAGCAGACAGGAGGCACCAGTGAAGAATTTGTTAAATAACTGGACAAACGTAGGGCACCAGCCCTCCCTAAAAGCCCTGATTGTGCTGACTACATCTGACTACATATTTATACCATTCTGTGTTTTAAATTAAATAGAATACTGGTAGAATCGTTGAATGAAGTATCATCTATGTGCAAAAAAGTTACTGGTAAGGAGATTGCCATTATGATTATTTTTGGTTTTGGTGGATCCGAACACTTTGTTAGCAATTCCTCTTTGGTACATGATTTATATCTTTGCCTGTTTCTTTTGTCTGGAATAGAACTAGGTGGCAGCTCCTTCAAATGAGTGTTTTGTATGGTCGTGCCATCTCTCATCACAGTTTAGGTATGAGTAGCTTTGAGTAGGTACTCGGTTCTTGGTCTCTTGACATGTGCATGGTTGTGATTGCTCCTAAGGGTGGCAAATCCCAAATGGCAAATTATGTAAGTTTTCAGATTTTGACACAGATCTGTGGCTATTTGTGCATATTGATTGACTGATTTTTTTTTTTTTACACCCAGTTACAATCACTGAATTGGGGACTAGCATTTTAAAAAGTAGGTTTCTGAAAGGACGTAAATATGTGGCCATTACATAGAACTTACATACTGTATGTAGCTCTGGGCTATATATAGAGCCTTTAACTTTAAAATTAAACTATCTTGAATTTTTGTATTAGATCTTGATACAATTGTCAAAGCCCAGTCCCTCCATTTACTGTAGTTCTTTGTTCTTAATGGAAATTTAGGTCAGTACTGAACAGTGCCAGGGCGTCCGAAGAATTTCCTTCAGAAAACAAGGATGCCAGACATGCAGAAGAAGGTCAGCAACACTTGGCAAAGTTACATTCCCTCCTAGTGGCGGCAGTACCTGGTTCAGTCAGAAAACAGTGACTTGGAAAAGCATTTTCTTTTTCTCCTGTTTTTTTTTTTTTCTTAAAACCACTTTCCCTTCCCAATGTAAAATTATTGTATATCAAGTTCTCTCTGAAAGCAATGTATCTATTCAGAGAAAAATGAAAAGTAACTGCACATTTTCAAACAGCCATGTTCCCTGCAGTCCTACTAGGCTCTGCAGCCTTTTGAGTCTTTTGAGTCCAGATGATAACGGCCTAAGAGCATCAGGGTGAGGTGGGTGGTGGGTACAGCAGGGAGAGGTTAATTTTCCCAATGAGAAGGAAACGTCTACTACATCCTGAAGCCCGTCCATTGCCCTCTTAGAGATAGTAGGTTCAGAGCACTAGATGCCATTGATTTCACTTTAGTATCCATCTTTTACAGTCTGACTTTGATTTTCTTGGCTCATGCTTTCCAGACTACATTCATTCTTTAGTTAACAAATATTAACTCACTGCCTCCTCTGTCTTTGACACTTTCTGGGTCTTGGGGATGCGTCTATCTTTAAAATGAGCCAAGTGCTTCCCCCTTGTTGTTTTCTGTTATCCTTAGCACCCTGGCAAGCCAGTAGGACTTTTTTTTTTTTTTTTTTAATCATTCCCACTAGGAAATGGGAGAGTTTGTGGCTTTCCTCTGAGATTACACATGGAGTTATTGGCAAGATTGGAACTAGAAACCAGTTCCAAGAAATGTGCTCCCAGCTAACCACACCATTCATTATCCCAGACAAGACCTGCGGGTGGGGAGTGGTGGTAGTCAAGGTACCCTTTGGATGGGTGCCTGTTGTATTTGTCCTTGGATTGTGACCTTCCAAAGGACCACCGAACAGCTTGTCTTTGAGAAATGACCTGCCATTTTCAAATGACATTGAGGAGAGTCAATAAGACAACAGGGTGGGAAGCAAAGTATTGAGTTTTAAATTTTCTTTTTCTGTATTTGGAACGAGAAAAATGTGCGATTCGAGGAGAAGGTGTAAAGCAAAAACAGTTTTTTTTAAAACTCTTTTTGCCTGTAGAGACACTACTAATTGGAGTGGGCCGCTTCCCCCACTTCTTTTATTTTTTATTTTTTATTTTATTATTTTTTTTTGGAAGGGGAGGGATGACCCTGCTGAGTTTTGGAGTATGCCTATAGCGGCTTTTAGCAAATCACAATCCCAGCAGTAGGTTCAGCTTTGAAGAAAGATTTACAAATCTCTCACTGCTTTATAAATATCTGCATTTATATCTTAAAGAAGAAGAAGAAAAAGCCCCTCACGGTCGGTCTCAGCCTTCTCACCCTCTCCCCCCTCCCCACTTCCCCTTTTCTTGCTTTCCTCTTTCAGAAATTAAAGATTGTGATGTGTGCAGGAAATGAGGGTCTATAAAATTGTGATAAAATGTTCCTGCAAAATTGCCTTTGAATTTTCGCCTTGAATTGCAGGCGAAATGAAATTGTTCGCTTTCAGCATTGCTTTGTTTTTGACCCCTTTTTGTGAATTCTCAAAGGAAAGAAACATATTCCCATCTTTTATAGTAATCAAATTTATCTGGCATCTCTCAGCCTCTTGAATTACTTATGCTAGAGTTGGCCAGCCTCAGGAAGGCTGTGGCTGGTTTATTTATTTATTGTTCTAAAGTGAGGGTTTTTGACATGAGGTTCCCTACATCATCCTAGGGGAGTATAGGAGAAAAATCGAAAGTGCTTTGTGACATTGCATCTTTGTCTTATGTATATATGTGCATAAGTGTTGTAAAGGTAAAAGAAGTCCGTCTAATGAGAAATAACAGGGGACTTCATGATCCTAGGTCATGGCTGTTTAATATTTTCATGTTAGAGGGAAAGAATTTCACGTTACTGAGATAAAATTATATGTAAAAAGCAAGAAAAAATCTGGGAAAAGACTTTGCATTTGGACAAAAGTATTAACAATAAGTGGTTGTAAACCTGTTTAGAAACTAGTTGGTTTTATCAAGTATTATTTCTATAACAGGTGATTATATCATCTTGTAATTCGGGGGTTTAATATGACTGTTTCATATAAGAATGTGGGATCTGAGAGCAAGCATTGGCCATCACCTGCAACCGCATTCTTGTCAAGCCCAGCCTTGCCTGGTTACCCTGGATTCTCCTGTAACGTGATTCATTCTCTTCTTTTTTATTTCTAGTGCCTTGTATTTATGCTCAGAAAAACCTAGACTACAGGTGCAAACCTACAGAAATCAGATTCGAGTTTCCAAACTAAATCTCTCTTATGTTGAAAAAATGAAATAATATACAACCATCAGGAAGAATACATAAATAGTACTTCTTTGTGTGGCCTTAACCTTCACTGGGCTCAAGTTAAAAATTTGCTAAGAGAAATTATTTTTTGAAACTATTACTAAAGCCTCACACACCTGTTAATCAAGCCTATGCTTAGAAACTATGATGCATACGGCTACTGGACTTCTTCCATGTGTATACAGTTTTAAATTATAACAAGTAAACTCTGTAAAGCTCTAAACAGTTACTTCCTTTTTTCCCATTATTTTTTATAATTTAAGCAAAATATGTTTATACCAAAACCTTTTCTCTCCCTACTAATTTTTCAAAGGTTTTCATTGTGTGTTTCTGGTTTATTACCTATACATTTCCCAAATAGGAACTCATATAAAAAGCCAACACCTTCTTTAAAGCAATTCTTCTTTAGGTCAGTAAAAGCCCCATATAAGTTTAAGAAAATATAAAACAAAAACCTTTAGGGAAAGGTGTAATGTGTGTAGTTTGGGTACCTCTCACATACTCTACTCCTTTGATAGTGTGGAATTTCAGAATCCTTGGAAGAGAGGATGACATGAAAGTCACTCTCTGGCAGAAAGGCATCTATCTTTTTATCAGCGTCTTAGTAGAACAAATCTCGGATTAGGCAGAAAGTCAGCAGGTTCAGTGTAAGTGAAAAGGTTTGCATTGAATTAATTAGTAACATTAGATTTACTTCAGAAATATTTATTTTAACAATCATTACCTGTGACTAAATTTCTGATAATTCTTGTAGTCAAAGGAACCAACCAACCCAACTGTCACATTTTGTTTTTGAAGAAAAAGAAGAAAATTCAAGAAGATTTAAATACAAAAGCCTAAGTTTTCATAGCATTTCCCGTGGGGCTACAGATTTCAAGTGGATGTAGCATTCTTTATAAGCTGTGTACAATAGATCAGCAACTTGCATTTCAACTGTTTTATATAAGGAAAAGGTTCCTTTTCCTTATATAAAAAAACCTTAACATTTGTATAAAAACTTTAATCCACCAAAGAGTGGATTAGTATGATTCTTAATTGTGGCAGATGAGGAAATAGAAGGATCAGTATTTATTTGAAATAATTTTTAAAACCGTTCTCTTCTTCTGTCTCCCCAGAGAAGGTAGCACAAATAGTTTTCTGGTTCGGACACAGTAATTTAAATGTGTCCAGTTTTGCAGTTGTGCCTACGAATCAATTTAGTGTGGGTTTGTTCACATCTAAAGGAAAGTTAAATGCTGACTTTGAAAGTAGAGAAACGTTCCATAGATATCCTTCGCTTTCAAAAAGCATGCGTTTGACTGTGATCCTTAAAAGCTCTTATTGAACTATTTGCTTTTTCTGTTTGCAAAATTCACAAAGGGCTGTTCTGTAAGCCCTCTTCATATTTTCCCCAGTTTGTCCTAAATTTTGACTCAGGGGAATAAACAGCAACAGTGTTCAATTTCCCATTCTGAGTGTATATGCCAACACAGAGAGCTTTTATTACAAGGAAAGAAATCAAATCATTGTCACCTAAAGTGCTAATTATGTCTGATAAATGTACGGCATACACTTAATGCAAAGAGAGCTTAGGAAATGATACACCTACCATAATTACAGTGACCAACCTAGCTCCATCAATCTAAATTTTTTTTCAATCCACATTCATTTGGGTGGCTTTATTTTTATTAAATGGCTTTCTTAAGCTTCAACAGACCCACTTGCTGCTAATAAGGAAGCTCGCATTAAGTATTTTGGAACTGCTACAATAAGAAGGCGTGTTACATGATATACGTGGAGATGAGCATACACAGATAAACAGGAGCCACCAGCGAACTCAGTCACATTTTTCTCCCATTGGGGCAGGGAACTGTAAACTGAGGGTGAAATTTGCCATTCTTTGCTTGCCTAATGAATTTGTGTATCCAGTTAACTAAGGATACTACATTTCAATTTCAGGGGAGCCTGAAATCCTTCCATAGAGCTGACAACAGACCCTTTAGCCCTCTCCCTGGGGACATTAGTGACCTTGGCAGGAGGCATGCTGCCCCCAGAACCTCTGATGATAACATTTAGGGAATTACTTCTCTTCCCCTGTTTTTCCTCATGAAAGCAAGCCGCCATTCTTCTCAGAGCCAAATTGTTAGTGGCCTTTAATCAATGCTGACACCCTTCTACAAATGAAATAAAAGTAGGCTTTAATTAGACTGAAGGATGCTGATTTCCTTTGAAGCTGCCTCAGAGCCCCTCTCCTCCCCAAGTCCTCCAGCGCACGCATTCACTTGTCCCACACACACGTCCCCATGTGGCCGTAGAAGAGTTGCCTGAAGTCTGTGTGAATTCATGGCTGTCCTCAGCGCCCACTGGCTTAACAGGATGCTTGGTTTTTCATTTTGCCACATCACCATTCGTGGTTTTTGTCTGTTGATTTCATATCCAGCCAAGGTGCATACTGTGGGAACCATGCATATTTGGGCAGACTTTCTCATCAGCAACTGAAAATCTAACCAAGCCTTCTTTTTGTTGTTTTTGCCTGTTTTTCTTCTTTTCTTTTTTTTTCCTCTCCCTGTCTCTTTCTCCATGACTCTCCTCTTAAACTCCACATCTCCTTAACTCTTCTTAACCTCTCTCACATTTCTCTTCCTGGTTATTGTTGTTTTTATTTTTCACTTTAAACTTTTAACAGAGAGCTCCTGGTTCTAATTTGGAGGGTAGCAAAGAGGCTCATAATTCTTCCATTTCCTTTTGATTACCTATCTGAGAATCTTTGTGGATTTTGGGGAAAGTTAGTGCTCCCTGATTGAACAAAACAGTTAATGGTAAATATTGAATCCTGCACTTATGATTACCTTTTAAGTCATAACTATCCTGCCAGAATTCAGAATTTTCATTGTATATAGTTGTATACAGTTACAGTTGAAACAATTATATATACAGTTATATATAGTTATACAGGTAAATCTTGAACAAAGAGTTAGTTTTATTGAATACTCTTTTTACTCTTAGTTAATACTTCTGTACTCAATTTTCAAATTGTCCATTTCTTTTATCTTACTTTAGAAAAATCTTTAGTAGGATTTGGTATCATTAAAAATGGTAAACATTTGGACTTATTCCATTGGGTTCTTGATGACATAGGTGGGATGATACTTGAAAAAAAAAAGAAAAAGAGAGGGTGCCTGGGTGGCTCAGTCGGTTAAGTGTCTGCCTTCAGTTCAGGTCATGATCCCAGGGTCCTGGGATGGAGTCCTGCATTGGGCTCTCTGCTCATCGGGGAGCCTGCTTCTCTCTCTGCCCGCACCCCCCCCCCGCCCCTGCTCGTTCTCTCTCTCTCACAAAAATAAATAAATAAAAATACTTGAAAAGATTCTTTTTTTTAATTTTTTTTTTTTTTGAGAGAGAACATGCATGAAGGAGTGGGAAGGGCAGAAGGAGAGGGAGAAGCAGACTCCCCACTGAGCAGGGAGCCCAATGCCGCCAGCTCAATCCCAGGATCCTGAGATTATAATCTGAGCCTAAGGCAGACATTTAACTGACTGAGCCACCCAGGCACCCTCAGCCTACCCCTCATAAGAAAGATTCTTAATTAAAGAAAATTAGAACGATTTTCACTGCAGCCTGGAAAACTCTCAAAGTGTGAGAAATATTTTAAGAAACTTTCCATGAGTTTAAAAGACTAGTATTTCATGAAATTTATATGTTGTAGTTGAACATATTTAATTATAATGATCAAAGAATAAATGTTAATTGTAATATTGTATTATCACAGTGGAAATGATAATGTACTTCTCACCGATGTGGTAATCAGCTTTAGAAAACTAAATGAAAGTTTATTTCACAAAACCAACTCTCAAAAATAATGAAATGCTGTAATTGGACTTCTTAATTATACAGTTTGTTGTTGTCAGGCCTAAGTCAAATATTAAAATATTAGGACTAATTCCATTCATCATTGCACACCCTAGAGAAATTAGAACCTGTGTCCACACAAAAACTTGTATAGAAATCTTCATAGCAGCATTATTCAGAATAGCTAAAAGGTGGAAACAACCCAAATGTCCACTGATCAATGACTGAATAAACAAAATGTGGTATATCCATACAATGGAGTATTACTCGATCATAGAAAGGAATGAAGTACTAATACATGCTATAATATGGATGAATCTTGTAAACATTATGCTAGGTGGAAGATCCAGACACAAAAGATCACATTTTACATGATGCCATTCATATGAAATGCTCAGAATAGGCAAATATAGAGAACAGATCATAGATTAGAAGTTGTCTGTCCGTGGTTGGGAGAGGGGAAGGATGGGGTGTGTAGAGGGTAATAGCTAAAGGGTGCTGAATTTCTTTTTGAGATAGTGAAAATTGATGGTTGCATAACTGTGAGTATACACTGAATCATACATTTTAAATGGGTGAATTAAATGGTATGTGCATTATAGTTCAAAAAGGCTATAACAAAAAAAATTAGGACTTGCATTTGAATGGTTAATGGTCTTAAGTGCAACGAGCAAAGTAAAAATGCAATTACTTTTGAAAAAGAAAACTATTGTTTGCTTAAAGATATTTTGGCTAGAGTGAAATTTCTGGGTTAACGCTTTAGCTAATATATTATACATATTGATATTCTATGCTAGGACTTGCATTTTTGTTATAACAGAAATAATTTATTTTGTGAGTGAAACTCTGCAAATAATTTCTTTATGTTGGCTATTTTTAACATTTTGATTTAAATCAGGTCAAAATTTAAAGAGTAAGAAAAGAGTAATCAGAAGATTACAAAAGAGTAATTTAGTCAGTTGTTATTTTTAAAAATGTACATAGTACTAAGGCTTTCACATTTAAGTTTGAAAATAGAAATTTTACTTTGTTTTAAAAACTATAAACTAGATAATGGAAACAATGCTTTTCTGTTTTTTACCCTTTTTGAGTGTAAAATTTAGCAGTGATTTAGAAAATCACATAAAACATAATACATTATGTATGTATGTTTTATATATATATATTCAATATACTGGATAAATAAAACTCCTATGTATCTACCATCCAGATTAAGGAACAGATCACTGGCAGCTCCCCTGAAGTCAGTTTTGTGTCTTTTCAAAGCACAACCTCTCCATCCTTTCCAAAGATAACCTCTATCATATGTTTTGAGATAATCGGTTCCTTGGATTGCTTTGAAATTTTACCACATTATGTATGCATCCCTTAGCAATATACTTAGTTTGCCAGGTTCTTAACTTTATGTCAGTGGAATAATTTAGTATATAGTCTTTGTTTCTTGTTTCTTTTGGTCAACATTATTCTTGCAAGATTCATTTAAGACAAAGGTCTAAATAAAGGCATCATATTCTGTAAAGGGCTAGATAGTAAAAAAAATTTGGTTTTGCAGGCTGTATGGTTTCTGCGGCAGCTTACTCAGCTCTGCTGTTGTAGTGTGAAATCAGTCATAGACAATGTGGAAATGAATGAGGGTGGTATATTCCCACAAATCTTATTTACAGAACAGGTTGCATTTGAGGGTGTAGTTTGCCAATCCCTGATTTTAGTGATTGCATAGCTATAGTTTATTCATTTCCATCATTGCATAGTAGCCTATAATTATATCAAAACATATTTATCTTTTTTAAAAGGTAAAAATACATTTTATTTATTTTTTATTATTTTTAAGTTTTTATTTCAATCACCCGATGCTCATCGCCAGCGCACTCCTTAATCCCCATCCCTATTTCACTCATCCTTCCACCCACCTCCCCTCTGGCAATCATCAGTTTGTTCTCTGTAGCTAAGAGTCTGTTTCTTGGTTTGTCTCTGTCTCTCTTTTTTTCCCCTTTGCTTGTTTGTTTTGTTTTTTAAATCCCACATGAGTGAAATCATGGCATTTGTCTTTCTCTAACTTATTTCACTTAGCATTGTACTCTCTAGCTTCATCCATGTCACTGTGTCCCTTTGAATTAGTGTTTTTGTATTCTTTAGGTAAATACCCAGCCGTGAAATTACTAGATCATAAGGTACTTCTATATTTAACTTTTTGAGGAACCTCCATGCTGTTTTCCCGGGTGGCTACCCCAGTTTGCATTCACACCAACAGTGGAAGAGGGCTCCCCTTTCTCTGCATCCTTGACAACACCTGTTGCTTGTGTTTTGATTTTAGCCATTTTGATAGATGTGAAGTGATAGCTCATTGTAGTTTTGATTCGCATTTCCCTGAGAAATGATAATGGGCATCTTTTCATTGTTGG
Source organism: Mirounga angustirostris (assembly GCF_029215605.1). Taxonomy (NCBI): domain Eukaryota; kingdom Metazoa; phylum Chordata; class Mammalia; order Carnivora; family Phocidae; genus Mirounga; species Mirounga angustirostris. Next base: position 15,720,990 of record NW_026991724.1, on the reverse strand, counting down.
CTATCTGTATGTCTTCTATGGGAAAATGTCTGTTCATGTCTTCTGCCAAGTTTTTAATTGGGTTATTTGTTTTTAGCATGCGGAGTTTGATAAGTTCTTTATATATTTTGGATACTAACCCTTTATCAGGTGTGTCATTTGCAAATATCTTCTCCTATTCCGTAAGTTTCCTTTTAGTTTTGTTGATTGTTTCCTTTACTGTGCAGAAGCTTTTTATTTTGATGTAGTCCCATTAGTTTTTTTTTTTTCCTTTTGTTTCCCTTGCCTCAGGAGAACTAGCTAGAAAAAAAGTTGCTATAGCTAATGTCAGAGAAGTTACTGCCTGTGTAATCTTCTACGCTTTTTATGGTTTCGGGTCTCACATTTGTCTTTAATCCATTTTGTCTTTATTTCTGTGTATAGTGTAAGAAAGTGGTCCAGTTTCATTCTTTTACATGTGACTACCCCGTTTTCCCAACACCATTTGTTGAAGAGACTTTTTTCCATTGGATATTCTTTCCTGCTTTGTTGAAGATTAATTGACCATATAATTGTGGGTTTATTTCTGGGTTTTCTATTCTGTTCCATTGATCTATGTGTCTATTTTTGTGCCAGTACCATACTGTTTTTAATACTATAGCTTGGTAGTACAACTCAAAGTCCAAAACTGTGATGCTTCCAGCTTTGCTTTTCTTTTTCAAGATTGCTTTGGCTATTTGGGGTCTTTTGTAGTTCCCCACAAATTTTAGGATTGTTTGTTCTAGTTCTGTGAAAAAGCTGTTGGTATTTTGATAGGGATTGCATTAAATGTGTAGATTACTTTGGGTAGTATTGACATTTTAACAATGTTTTTCTTCTAATCCATGAGCATGAAATGTCTTTCCATTTCTTTGTGTCATCTTCAATCTTTCATCAGTGCTTTATAGTTTTCAGAGTACAGGTCTTTCACCTCTTTGGTTAGGCTTATTCCTAGGTATTTTATTATTTTGGATGCAGTTATAAAGGTGTTGTTTTCTGAATTTCTCTTTCTGCTGCTTCATTATTGGTATATAGAAATGCAACATAAAGAATGAAGGGGGGTGGAATCAGAGGGGGAGATGAACCATGAGAGACTATGGACTCTGAGAAACAAACTGAGGATTCTAGAGTGGGGGTGTGTGTGAGAGGATGGGTTAGCCTGGTGATGGGTATTAAAGAGGGCACGTTCTGCATGGAACACTGGGTGTTATATGCAAACAATGAATCATGGAACACTACATCAAAAACTAATGATGTAATGTATGGTGATTAACATAACATAATAAAAAAAAGAAATGCAACAGATTTCTGTACATTGATTTTGTATCCTGTTACTTCACTGAATTCATTTATCAGGTGTAGCTGGTTTTTGGTGGAGCCTTTTGGGTTTTCTCCATATAGTATCATGTCATCTGCAAATAGTGAAAGTTTTACATCTTCCTTATCAGCTTGTATGCCTTTTATTTTCTTTTTGCTTTCTGATTGCTGTGGCTAGCACTTCCAGGACTGTGTTGAATAAAAGTGGTGAGAGTGGACATCCTTGTCTTGTTCCTGACTTTAGAGGAAAGGCTCTTAGTTTTTTCCTATTGAGGGTGATGTTTGCCATGGATCTGTCATTATGGCCTTTATTATGTTGAGTTATATTCCATCTAAACCTACTTTGTTGAGGGTTTTTATCATGAATGAATGTTGTACTTTGTCAGATGCTTTTTGTACATCTATTGAAATAATCGTATGGTTCTTACTCTTTCTCTTATTGATGTGATGTATCACATTAATTGATTTACGAACATTGAACCACCTTTGGAACCCAGGAATAAATCCTTCTTGATCATCGTGAATGATTTTTTTTAATGTATTATTGGATTCACTCTGCTAGTATTTTGTTGAGGAGTTTTGCATCTGTGCTCATCAGAGATATTGGCCTGTAGTTCTTTTTTTTGTGATGTTTTTATCTGGTTTTGATATCGGGGTATGCTGGCCTCATATAATGAATTTGGTAGTCTTCTTTCCTTTTCTAATTTATGGAATAGTTTAAGAAGGATAGGCATTAACTCTTTTTAAAATGTTTGGTAGAATTTGCCTGTGAAGCCATCCAGTCCCTGGGTTTTGTTTGTTGGGAGTTTTTTGATTGCTGACTCCATTTCTTTGCTGGTAATCTGTTTAAATTTTTCTATTTTTTCCTGTTTGAGTTTTGATAAGTTATATGTTTCTAGGAATTTATCCATTTCTTCTAGGTTGTCCAATTTGTTTTCATAATATTCTCTTATAATTGTTTGTATTTCTGTGGTGTTTACTGTTATTTCTCCTCTTTCATTTGTGATTTTATTTATTTGTGTCCTTTCTCTGTTTTTCTTGCTAAGTCTAGTTAGAGATTTATGGATTTTATTGATTTTTTTTTTTCCCCCTGAGAACCCCAGATCCTGGTTTCATTGATCTGTCCTATTGTTCTTTTATTGTTACCATTTATTTTATTTTTAAAATGTTACCATTTTATTTTTATTTTATTTTATTGTTACCATTTATTTCTGCTCCAATCTTCACTATTGCCTTCCTTCTGCTGGTTTTAGATGTTGTTTATTGTTCTTTTTGTAGCTCCTTTGGGTGTAAGGTTAGGTTGTTTATTTGAAATTTTTCTTGCTTCTTGAGGTGGGCCTGTATTGCTATATACTTCCCTCTTAGAACTGCTTTTGCTGCATCCCAAAGGTTTAGAACCACTGTATTTTCATTTTCATTTGTTTCCACATATTTTTTATTTCTTCTTTTATTTCCTGGTTGACCCATTCATTGTTTAATAGCATTTTATTTAACCTCCATGTATTTTTCCAATGGTTGACTTCCAGTTTCATAGCATTGTGGTCAGAAAAGATGCATGGTATGACTTTGATCTTCCTGAATTTGTTGAGGCTTATTTTGTGTCCCAGTATGTGATCTATTGTGGAGAATGTTCCATGTGCACTTGAAAAGAATGTGTGTTCTGATGTTTTAGGATAGAATGTTCTCAGTGTATCTGTTTAAATCTATGTGGTTCATGGTCATTCAGAGCCATTGTTGATTTTCTGTTTAGATGGTTTGTCCATTGATGTAAATGGGCTATTAAAGTCCCCTACTATTATGGATTATTATCAGTTTCTTAGTGTTTATTACCAATAGTGCTCTGTTGGGGGCATAAATACTTACAATTGTTATATTTTTATTTTGGATTGTCCCCTTTATTATTATATAGTATCCTTCTTTGTCACTTATTACAGGCTTTGTTTTAAAGTCTATTTTGTCCAATATAAGTATTGCTGCTCTGGCTTTCTTTTAACATCCATTTACATGATAGATGTTTCTCTATCCTCTCACTTTCAATCTGCAGGTGTCTTTAGGTCTAAAATGAGTCTCTTATAGGCATCTTATAGATGGGTCTTGTTTTTTTTTTTTTTTATCCATCTGTCACCCTATGTCTTCTAATTGAAGCATTTAATTCATTTACGTCCCAAGTAATTATTGGTAGATATGTATTTATTGCCATTTTATTACTTGTTCTGTGGTTGTTTCTGAAGATTTTCTCTGATCCTTTCTTGTCTTTCTCTCTTTCAGGGTTTGCTGGTTTCCTTTAGTGATATATTTAGATTTCTTTCCCTTTATTCCTTGCATATTGATTCGTGGTTTTTGATTTGTGGTTACCATTAGGTTTGTTTATAACATCATATGTATATGGCAGCCTGTATTTAGTTAATGGTTGTTTAAATGTGAACACATACTTTACTCCTCCCCACGTTTTCTGTGTATGGTGTCATATTTTGCATCCTTTTATTTTGTAAGTTTCTCTACTGATTTTTACAGAAATAATCATTTTTACTGCTTTTGTGTTTCCTACTTTCATACTGTCATTTTTGGTCTTTCCTTTCCACTCTATGAGTCTCCTTTAATATTTCTTGCAGGGCTGCTTTAGTGCTCATGAACTCTTAGTTTTTGTTTGTCTGGAAAACTATCTCTTCTTTTATTCTGTATGATAGCCTTTCTGGATAGAGTATTCTTGGCTGCAGAGTTTTCCCATTCAGCACTTTGAATGTATCATGCCACTTCTTCCTGGCTTAGAAAGTTTCTACTAAAAAGTCAAGTGATAGCCTTATGGGGTTTCCTTTGTAAGTAACTGTCTTCTTTTGTATTGTTGCTTTTAATATTTTTTCTGTATCACTTTATTTTGCCATTTTAGTTACAATATGTCTTGGTGTGGATCTGCTTTTGTTGATTTTGTTGTGGTTTTTTTTTTTTTTTTTTTGGTGCCTCCTGGATCTGGATAACTGTTTCCTTCCTCAGATTAGGGAAGTTTACAGCTATTACTTCTTCAAATAAATTCTCTGCTCCCTTTTCTCTCTCTTCTTCTGGGACTTCTATAATACCAGTGTTACTATGTTTGATGAAGTCACTGAGTTTCCTAAGTCTGTTCTCATTTTGCACAATTCTTTTTCTCTCTGGTTCAGCTTGATTACTTTCCATTACCCTGTCTTCTAGGTCGTTAGTTTGTTCCTCTGCTTCTTCCAGCCTGCTGTTTGTTCCATCAGGTGTGTTTCTCACTTCATTTATTGAGCCCTTTATCTCCCTCCGCTATGTTATTTATTATCTCTGTGTTAATGGTCTCACTGATGCCTTCCACTCTTTCCTCAAGTCCACTGAGTATCCTTATGGTCATTACTTTAAATTCTCTATCAGCCATGTTACTTATATCTATTTTGCTTAGATCTCTGGCTATGGCCTCATCCTGTTCTTTCATTTGGGACAAATTCCTCTGTCTTCTCATATTGTGTAAGTCCCTGTGCCTACTTCTGTGTGTAAGGAAACTCAGCTATGTCTCCTGTTTTTGAGGGTAATGGCTTTTTGAAGATGAGGTCATTTAGTGCCCTGCTGTGTAGTGTCCTCTGTTTCCCAGGACCTGGGGCTTCTGGGAGTGACTCCAATGTGTGCTGCTTGTGCTCTGCTCTTATGTCCTGGCTGCTTTATCCTTCAGGCCAGTCATCTGCAGAGGCTCTCTTGTGGGCAGTATTTGTCTCTGGCCTGAATGTGGTGCATTTTAACAAGGTGTACTCTTGAGAAATGAGACCATCACTACTGCCACCAGAACTGAGCCTTGCACAATTCCCAGGTCAGGAGACACTGTGTTGGCAGGGGTTTGGGCCAATCTTTTGGGAAAGGGAGCTCGCCATGCTGGGACTGAGGCAAGCATGACTGGGAAGGGCAATTCTTCCAAGAATGGTGGGGCAGGGCTTGGTATAAGCAAGTCAGGTAGTGAGTGTTGGTGCTATGGTTTCTGCAGGTGGCCTTGTGCTTATGCTGAGGGGCAGGGGAGGGAAATGGCACTTGCCAGTTCCTTTATTCCTGGAGGGGGTCTCTCTGGAATACTGCCTCACTGGGACACACTCCGAGATGAACAATTAACCTCCCCGCTACCCCCCGGCCCCACTGCATGCCCAAGGTGCTCTTCAGATCACTGTTTCCATACTGTATGTCCAAGGGCTGTTTGCCTGCCCTTTCCCTAAGAGCAGTCCTAGTGTCCGTTGAGTTCTCCCAGTGCCAAGCCCAATGACCTTTAAAACTCCAGGTTTTAAGCCCCACTGGTTGCGAGAAGTCACAAAATTTGACCCCTTTCACATTCCAAGCCAATTGCTGTGGGGACTTGTCTTCCCCATGTGGGCTCCCCTGTGTGCTAATCTGTGTCTCTCTTTTCTCTGCAATCACAGCTCCCTCTGCACAGCAGCAGCCACAACCCATTTTTCTCCCAAAGTTTTATCTTACCTATCTTCTTTACTTTTAGTTGTGGAGTTTGTTATGTCAGTCTTCAGACTGATTTCTGGTGTCTTTAGGATAATATGATAGTTATCTAGTTGTATTCATGGGATGAGGTGAGTCATGGAGGGTCTTCCTACTCTGCTTTCATTTTCCCCTCCCTATCTATTCTATTCTTGATGGATGTTTGGATTGCTTCCAGTTTAGAATATTATAAAAAATACTGCTATAGACATTTTGATATATGTATTTTGGTGCAAATATGCAAGAATTTTTTTAGAGCATATACACCTAGGAGTAGAAATAATGAGTTACTGAATATGACATCTTAAGCAAAATGTTTTTCTTTCTTTTATTTTTATTTTTTAAAGATTTTATTTATTTGATGGAGAGACACAGTGAGAGAGGGAACACAAGTAGGGGGAGTGGGAGAGGGAGAAGCAGGCTCCCTGCTAAGCAGGGAGCCCGATGTGGGGCTCGATCCCAGGACCCTGGAATCATGACCTGAGCCAAAGGTAGACGCTTAATGACTGAGCCACCCAGGCGCCCCTCAAAATGTTTTTCAAAGTGGTTTTTTCAGTTTACAATCTCACTAGAAGTATTTTAAAACTACCATTATTCAACAACTTCCTCAATACTTGGTAATGTCTGAGTTTTTAATTTTAGCCAATTAAGAGGTAATGCTATCACTTTGTGGTTTTTATTTGTATAACCATGATTATTAATGAGATTTTACACCTTTTCATATATTAGGTTTGAAATCAACTTTTTGTTAGATTTATTCCTAGTTATTCAACATTTTTTGATGTTATTATAAATGGTCTCTTTAAATTTTCTAAATTTCTTTTGCTGATTTATAGAAATTCAGTTGATTTTGTATATTGATTTTGTATCAAGAAACTTGCTAGAGTCTCCTTGTCTAATAATTTATTACTAGATTATTTTGTGTCTTAAACATGTATAGTTATATCATCTCAGAAAAATGACTGCTTACTTTCCTTCATTTAATCCTTATATATTTTGTTCCTTTTTCTTACCTTATTGTGTTGGCTTGTGATCTTTAGTACAATGCTTAGTTGTAGAGATAATGAGTATCCTCATTTTTTTTTTTCTGGTCTCAAGAGGGAAAGCATTTCAACATTGAAGATGATAGTTGCTGCAGTTTGGGGATAGATAACCTATGTCTTATTTTTTAAAAAAATCCTTTCAATTCCTAGATTGCTAAGATTTTTTTAAGCATAAATGGGTTGTTAAATTGTATCACTTTTTAAATATTATTTAAGTGATTATATAAATTTTTCTCCTTTAATCTATCACTATGGTAAAATAAATTGATTTACTAATATTAAATTAACCTTGTATTTCTTGTATAAAACCATATTAATCATGGCACATTATGTTTTTATATATTGCTACTGTTTCTTTAAATGAATTCATACTTTTAGCTCTTTTCTAGATTTTTCCTCATATCTCAGGTCTTTCTCTTGGGATTACTTCTGCCGTTTCTTAAATTATCATTTCCTTTAGTGAAGACATTCTGGTTATAAACTTTCTCAGTTCTTATTTGTTTGAAAAATGTCTTTACTTCCTCCTCACTCTATAATAAGGAATCTGACTCCGTTTGTGGATGTTTGAGGGCTGATGGCTTTTAAGCTTCACTTTCTTTTTCTTCCCCTTTGCCCTATATCTGAGTGAGCTGATAAAAAAATCCAGATGCTCTCTCCTTTGGCATCAGTGGTAGATTCAAACCACACAAGCCCCTTCCTGAATCTGGGAGCCCTCACCCTTGGCCTACCCACTAACAACAATATAAGACCCTATGCCAGTCTTCTTTCCTCACTGTAAGCCGTTTTTGGAACACCTTGGGAGGCCTGCCGTGTTCTCTCTAGAAAGATTCAATTATGTAAGTAATAAGCTTTTCATCCTTCATGATGTGTGAGAGAGAGAGAGAGAGAGAGTGAGAGAGAGAGAGAGAGAGTGTGTGTGTGTGTGTGTGTGTGTGTGTGGCATTGGTCTCAACATCCAAACCAAATTTTTGGAGAGGTCTATCTTGTCTCCCTCTAGTATGCCCAAAACACTCTTTTTTTTTTTTTTTTTTAAGATTTTTATTTATTTATTGAGAGAGATAGTGATAGAGAGAGAGCATGAGAGGGGGAGAGTCAGAGGGAGAGGCAGACTCCCCGCTGAGCAGGGAGCCCGATGCGAGACTCGATCCCGGGACTTCAGGATCATGACCTGAGCCAAAGGCAGTCGCTTAAACAACTGAGCCACCCAGGCGCCCCTGCCCAAAACACTCTTAAGAGATATTTTCTCTGAGTATGGAATTTCATTTTTATAAATATTTTTGTTTACCATAATGAAGATATCATTCTACTATCTTTTGGCTTCCATTGTTGCTATTGGAATGTCAGATATCCATCTAATTATTATTCTTTTGAATATAATTTGTCTTTGTTTTTTTATTATTATATTATGTTAATCACCATACATTACATCATTAGTTTTTGATGTAGTGTTCCATGATTCATTGTTTGCGTATAACACCCAGTGCTCCATGCAGAACGTGCCCTCTTTAATACCCATCACCAGGCTAACCCATCCCCCACACCCCTCCCCTCTAGAACCCTCAGTTTGTTTCTCATAGTCCATAGTCTCTCATGGTTCATCTCCCACTCCGATTCCACCCCCCTTCAGTCTTCCCCTCCTGTTATCTTCTTCTTCTTCTTTTTTTTTTTTTAACATAAAATGTATTATTTGTTTCAGAGGTACAGGTCTGTGATTCAACAGTCTTACACAATTCACAGCGCTTACCATAGCACATACCCCCCCAGTGTCTATCACCCAGCCACCCCATCCCTCGCACCCCCCACCACTCCAGCAACCCTCAGTTTGTTTCCTGAGATTAAGAATTCCTCATATCAGTGAGGTCATATGATACATGTCTTTCTCTCATTGACTTATTTGGTAAGCATAATACCCTCCAGTTCCATCTACATTGTTGCAAATGGCAAGATCTCATTCCTTTTGGTGGCTGAATAATATTCCATTGTATATATATATATATATACCACATCTTCTTTATCCATTCATCTGTCGATGGCCATCCTGGCTCTTTCCACAGTTTGGCTATTGTGGACATTGCTGCTATAACAATCAGGGTGCACGCTTCCCTTCGGATCCCTACATTTGTATCTTTGGGATAAATACCCAGTAGTGCAATTGCTGGGTCGTATGGTAGCTCTATTTTCAACTTTTTGAGGAATGTCCATACTGTTTTCCAGAGTGGCTGCACCAGCTTGCATTCCCACCAAAAGTGTAGGAGGGTTCCCCTTTCTCTGCATCCCTGCCAACATCTGTCATTTCCCGCCTTGTTAATTTTACCCATTCTGACTGGTGTGAGGTGGTATCTCATAGAGGTTTTGATCTGGATTTCCCTGATGCCAAGCGATGTTGAGCACTTTTTCATGAGTCTGTTGGCCATTTGGATGTCTTCTTTGGAAAAATGTCTGTTCATGTCTTCTGCCCATTTCTTGACTGGATCATTTGTTCTTTGGGTGTTGAGTTTGATGAGTTCCTTATAGATTTTGGATACTAGCCCTTTATCTGATATGTCATTTGCAAATATCTTCTCCCATTCTGTCGGTTGTCTTTAGGTTTTGTTGACTGTTTTTTTTGCTGTGCAAAGGTTTTTATCTTGATGAAGTCCCAATAGTTCATTTTTGCCCTTGCTTCTCTTGCCTTTGGAGATGTTTCTAGGAAGAAGTTGCTGTGGCTGAGTTCGAAGAGGTTGCTGCCTGTGTTCTCCTTTAGGATTTTGATGGACTCCTGTCTCACATTGAGGTCTTTCAACCATTTGGAGTCTATTTTTGTGTGTGGTGTAAGGAAATGGTCCAGTTTCATTCTTCTGCATGTGGCTGTCCAATTTTCCCAACACTATTTGTTGAAGAGACTGTCTTTTTTTCCACTGGATATTCTTTCCTGCTTTGTTGAAGATTAGCTGATCATAGAATTGAGGGTCCATTTCTGAGTAATCTGTTCCACTGATCTATGTGTCTGTTTCTGTACCAATACCATACTGTCTTGATGATGACAGCTTTGTAATAGAGCTTGAAGTCTGGAATTGTGATGCCACCAGCTTTGCTTTCCTTTTTCAACATTCCTCTAGCTATTTGGGGTCTTTTCTGGTTCCATACAAATTTTAGGATTATTTGTTCCATTTCTGTGAAAAAAGGTGATGGTATTTTGATAGGGATTGCATTAAATGTATAGATTGCTCTAGGTAGCATAGACATTTTAAGAATATTTGTTCCTCCAATCCATGAGCATGGAACGTTTTTCCATTTCTTTGTGTCTTCTTCAATTTCTTTCATGAGTGCTCTATAATTTTCTGAGTACAGATTCTTCACTTCTTTGGTTAGATTTATTCCTAGGTATCTTATAGTTTTGGGTGCAACTGTAAATGGGATCAACTCCTTAATTTCTCTTTCTTCTGTCTCGCTGTTAGTATATAGAAATGCAACTGATTTCTGTGCATTGATTTTATATCCTGCCACTTGACTGAGTTCCTGTATGAGCTCTAGCAGTTTTGGGGTGGAGTCTTTTGGGTTTTCCACATAAAGTCTCATATCATCTGCAAAGAGTGAGAGTTTGACTTCTTTGCCAATTTGGATACCTTCTATTTCTTTTTGTTGTTTGATTGCTGTGGCTAGGACTTCTAATACTATGTTGAATAGCAGTGGTGATAGTGGACATCCCTGCCGTGTTCCTAACCCTAGGGGGAAAGCTCTCAGTTTTTCCCCATTGAGAATGATGTTTGCTGTGGGTTTTTCATAGATGGCTTTTATGATATTGAGGTATGTACCCTCTATCCCTGTACTCTGAAGAGTTTTGATCAAGAAAGGATGCTGTAGTTTGTCAGATGCTTTTTCTGCATCTGTTGAGAGGATCATATGGTTCTTGTTCTTTTATTAATGTCTTGTATCACATTGATTGATTTGCGGATGTTGAACCAACCTTGAAGCCCAGGGATAAATCCCACTTGGTCGTGGTGAATAATCCTTTTAATGTATTGTTGGATCCTACTGGCTAGTATTTTGGTGAGAATTTTTGTATCCATGTTCATCAAGGATATTGGTCTGTAATTCTCCTTTTTGATGGGGTCTTTGTCTGGTTTGGGGATCAAGGTAATGGTGGCCTCATAAAACGAGTTTGGAAGTTTTCCTTCCATTTATATTTTTTGGAACAGTTTCAGTAGAATAGGTATTAATTCTTCTTTAAATGTTTGGTAGAATTCTCCTGGGAAGCCATCTGGCCCTGGGCTCTTGTTTGTTGGGAGATTTTTGATGACTGCTTCAATTTCCTTAGTGGTTATAGGTCTGTTCAGGTTTTCTGTTTCTTCCTGGTTCAGTTTTGGTAGTTGATACATCTCTAGGAATGCATCCATTTCTTCCAGGTTATCTAATTTCCTGGCATAGAGTTGCTCATAATATGTTCTTATAATTGTTTGTATTTCTTTGGTGTTCGTTGTGATCTCTCCTCTTTCATTCATGGTTTTGTTGATTTGGGTCATTTCTCTTTTCTTTTTGATAAGTCTGGCCAGGGGTTTATCAACCTTATTAATTCTTTCAAAGAACCAGCTCCTAGTTTCATTGATCTGTTCTACTGTTCTTTTAGTTTCTATTTCATTGATTTCTGCTCTGATCTTTATTATTTCTCTTCTCCTGCTGGGTTTAGGCTTTATTTGCTGTTCTATCTCCAGCTCCTTTAGGTGTAGGGTTAGGTTGTGTATTTGAGACCTTTCTTGTTTCTTGAGAAAGGCTTGTATTGCTATATACTTTCCTCTTAGGACTGCCTTTGCTGCATCCCAAAGATTTTGAACAGTTGTGTTTTCATTTTCATTGGTTTCCATGAATTTTTTAAATTCTTCTTTAATTTCCTGGTTGACTCATTCATTCTTTAGTAGGATGTTCTTTAGCCTCCATGTATTTGAGTTCTTTCCGACTTTCCTCTTGTGATTGAGTTCTAGTTTGAAAGCATTGTGGTCTGAAAATATTCAGGGAATGATCCCAGTCTCTTGGTACTGGTTGAGACCTGATTTGTGACCTAGGATGTGATCTATTCTGGAGAATGTTCCATGGGCACTAGAGAAGAATGTGTATTCTGTTGCTTTGGGATGGAATGTTCTGAATATGTCTGTGAAGTCCATTTGGTCTAGTGTGTCATTTAAAGTCTTTATTTCCTTGTTGATCTTTTGCTTAGATGATCTGTCCATTTCAGTGAGGGGAATGTGAAAGTCCCCCACTATTATTGTATTGTTGTCAATGTGTTTCTTTGCTTTTGTTATTTATTGGCTTATATAATTGGCTGCTCCCATGTTAGGGGCATAGATGTTTACAATTGTTAGATCTTCCTGTTGGATAGACCCTTTAAGTAGGATATAGTGTCCTTCCTCATCTCTTATTACAGTCTTTGGTTTAAAATCTAATTTCGTCTGATATAAGGATTGGCACCCCAGCTTTCTTTTGGTGTCCATTAGCATGGTAAATGGTTTTCCACCCCCTCACTTTCAATCTGGGGGTGTCTTTGGGTCTAAAATGAGTCTCTTGCAGACAGCATATCGACAGGTCTTGTTTTTTTATCCAATCTGATAGCCTATGTTTTTTGATTGGGGCATTTAGCCTATTTACATTCAGGGTAACTATTGAAAGATACGAATTTAGTGCCATTGTATTGCCTGTAAAGTGACTATTAACTGTATATTGTCTGTGTTCCTTTCTGGTTTATGTTGCTTTTAGGCTCTCTCTTTGCTTAGAGGACCCCTTTCAATATTTCTTGTAGGGCTGGTTTTGTGTTTGCAAATTCCCTTAGTTTTTGTTCGTCCTGGAAGCTTTTTATCTCTCCTTCAATTTTCAATGACAGCCTAGCTGGATAGAGTATTCTTGGCTGCATATTTTTCTCATTTAGTGGTCTGAATATATCCTGCCAGTCCTTTCTGGCCTGCCAGGTCTCTGTGGATAGGTCTGTTGCCAATCTAATGTTTCTACCCTTGTAGGTTACAGATCTCTTCTCCTGAGCTGCTTTCAGGATTTTCTCTTTGTCTCTGAGACTCATAAGTTTTACTATTAGATGTTGAGGTGTTGACCTATTTTTATTGATTTTGAGAGGGGTTCTCTGTGCCTCCTGGATTTTGATGCCTGTTTCCTTCCTCAAATTAGGGAAGTTCTTTGCTATAATTTGCTCCAATATACCTTCTGCCCCCCTCTCTCTTTCTTCTTCTTCTGGGATCCCAATTATTCTAATGTTGTTTCATCTTATGGTATCGCTTATCTCTCGAATTCTGCCTTCGTGATCCAATAGTTGCTTATCTCTCTTTTTCTCAGCTTCTTTATTTTCCATCATTTGGTCTTCTGTATCACTAATTCTCTCTTCTGCCTCATTTATCCCAGCAGTTAGAGCCTCCATATTTGATTGCCCCTCATTAATAGCCTATTTGATTTCGACTTGGTTAGATTTTAGTTCTTTTATTTTTCCTGAAAGGGTTTCTCTAATAACTTCCATGCTTTTCTCAAGCCTAGCTAGTATCTTTAAAATCATCATTCTGAACTCTAGTTCTGACATCTTACTAATGTCCATATTGATTAGGTCCCTGGCAGTCGATACTGCCTCTTGTTCTTTTTGTTGAGGTGATTTTTTTCCATCTTGTCATTTTGTCCAGAGAAGAACAGATGAATGAGAGAACAAAATGCTAACAGGGTAACAACGTCCCCAGAAAATATACTCTAAACAAATCAGAAAAGACCTGAAACTGGGGGAAAAGAAAGGGGAAGAAAGAAAAAAAAGAAAAAGAAAAAGATAAAAACAAAACAAAACAAAAAAGCAGAATATGATCAGATATGATCAGGCTGATGCATAGATCAGTGCCACACAGTAGATTTTGGGCGTAATTTGTTCTGTTAAAAGAAAGTGCCTCCCAAAATTTTAAAGAAAGAAAAACTTATATATGTACAAAAATAAGGGTTAATACGATGAAGGGATGGAACATGACTGTAAAGATGAAAATTATAAAAGGAAGTAATAAGATAAGAAGTTGGTTGAAAAAAGAAAGAAGAGGATTTTAAAAAAAAAGGACAGAATGTGATCAGGCAGGAGACTAGAAACAAAGCCATACACTAGAGATTTAGGGTATATTTTGATCTGTTAGAAGAAACTGGATCCCAAAATTTTAAAGAGAGAACAACTTATATATATATATATCTCAAAAATAAGGTTAACTGCTATGAAGGGATAGAATATGACTCCAAAAATGAAAAATATAAAAGTTTTTTTTAAAAAAGGGATAGATAAGATGTTGGTTGAAAAAGGGAAAAAGAAAAAATCAAAAAAAAAAAGAGTTAAAAAAATTAACTTTGAAAGACTAAGGAATCATGGGAAAAAAGCCATGAATTCTATGTGCATTATTCCCCTAGTGCTGGAGTTCTGCCGTTCTCATTGATCGGTAAACTTGGTCTTGGCTGGCTGTTCTCGCAGATCTTCTGGGGGAGGGGCCTGTTGCCGTGGTTCCCAAATGTCTTTGCCGGAGGTGGAATTGCCCTACCCTTGCCCGGTCCGGGCTAAGTAATCTGCTCGGGTTGCTCTCCAGAGCTTTTGTTCCCTGCGAGCTTTCCGTACAGCTTTGGAGGCGGAGAGTGAAAATGGCGGCCTCCCAATCTCCGCCCCAGAGGAGCCAAGAACTCGGGGCCGCTCCTCAGTGAGCCCCCAGAGAAAAGCGGTCAGTCACTCCCGTCTCCCTGGTCTCTGGCCGCACTCTGTGCTCACCCGGCCAGTGACCGAGCGTTTCTGTCTCTGGCTCATGACCCCGTGTGGAGTCTCCAAACCCAGCAGATCCCTGCGGTGCGCTCCCGTGCCGCTCCCCCCGGGGGAGGAAGGTGAGTCTCCCTGGATCTGCCACTTGTTGGGTCCCTGCTGGAGGAGCAGTGGCCCGATTGTGCCGCAGATCACGGTTTATGGCAACCCCAAGCTGAGAGCCCATGCCTCAGCTCCGTCTCTGCAGCTAGTTTCCCTGCTCTGATACCTGGGAGCTCTGCTGCACTCAGGCACCCCCGGTCTTTCTGTGACCCTGAGGGTCCTGAGACCAGTGTTCCCATGAGGGTTCCACCCCCTGCGTGGTCACTGGAGCGACGTCCCTCAGTGGAGCAGACTTTTAAAAGTTCCGATTTTGTGCTCTGCTGCTCTATCACTTGCCAGAAGCGGCCAATGGAGGCCCCCTCCCCCACCATCTATCCTCCCAAATATCGCCTCGGATTCACTTCTCTCCATGTCCTACCTTCCAGTAAGTGATTGCTTTTCTTTTCAGAGAGTTGTTGCTATTCTTTTCTTTGATCTCCTGTTGTTGAGTTTGTAGGTGTTCAGAATGGTTTGATCCCTATCCAGCTGAATTCCTGGGACCAGAAGAAATCCAGGTCTCCTACTCCTCTGCCATCTTGCTCCTCCCCTGTGTTTGTATTTTTTATGGCTGCTGTTAAGCTCTTCATCTTATCTTCAGTGTTCTGTAGTTTCACTGACTTGTTTATAAGTGTGTGTTCCTTTATTCCTTTTTTTCATGTAATACAGTTTGAGATCTGAATGACTTCTTGAACTTGTGGACTGTTCCCTCATCACTTTTAGAAAACTCCCTATCACTATTCTTTGCATATGTTCCCTTGCCCATTCTCTCTATCCTCTTTTTGAACTGCCATCAAATATATTAGGCTTTCTCATTCTGTCATCCCATGACTCTTAATTTTCTTCTGTGTTTTCCATCTTTTTCCCTCTCTGTGCTACACTCAAGGTAATTTCATCTGACAAATATTCCCATTTACTTATTTTCTCTTCACCTGTTTCTTATCTGCTGTTATACTCATTTACAGTGGTTTTAATTTCAGTTATTGAATATTTTTATTTCTGGAAATTATAGTTTGTACTTGATCAGATCTGTTAGGATCCATTTTTACAATTCTCTGCATATATTTTCAAGCTTCATTTTTATTACTTTAACATTGATAGATGTTTTATAGTCTGTGCCTAAGAATTCCGATTTTAATTCTTTTTTTTTTTTCTTTTGTCATTTGCCCTTCTCTATTTTTCTTGTTATGGTGTGATTTCCCATTATATACTTGAATTTTTAAAAAATCTGAATTGCTTTTTTTTCTTTAAAAATAATTATTTGTGAGTATTATTACAGACTGAGGATAAAAGTGACTCTTTCCATAGGTTATTTGAGGTTGCTTCAGCCAGACACCTAAAAAAATTATCTTCACGACCACCCTAAATTGAATTCTTGGCATTAGGTTTTTTTGGATTACTTAGTTGATGTGAATTTAGTCTGCAAATCCAAGTGAGGATAATGTTTTGCTTTTTCTCAGTGTCATTTTTCTTCCATCTCTACTTAGTGCCTGGGCCACTTTAATTCAGTTCCTTGAGAGTGGGAGGGCTGGGTGGGTTTACTTCTGGCATACTCTTATTTTGAGGGTGTGAGCCTTAGGGAATCTAGTTTAATTTGGAGAAGTTCACCTTTTTGGAAAGTGCCCTTAGGGCAGAAGAAATTTTAGTGATCTGCTTCCTTCTCTGGGTTTTTCCTTTCTCTGATATTTTGAACTATTTTTTTTACTACCTTATCAGATCTTTGATAATTTTAAGAAGTTACTTTAAAAATGTCCAATATCATTTGTGATTATTTTTAGTGGGAGGATTCTTCCAAATAATTTAGCCTTCCATATCCTCAGGAAGTGAAGTTTCAAGTCTATTTTTTAAAAAGAGACTCTTATTTGAACCACCAGTTCAGGCTGTGAATAACAAATCTTGTTCTTCGACATTGGGAGCAAGTTGGGGGCCAAGGACAGAAGAGCCTCTCATTTTAAGATCCCAATTCCAAGCTGGTAGGACTCATCAGTCCTCATTAGGTGTGGTTATCACTGTTTCCTTCATTTTATTTATTTATTTTTTAAGATTTTTTTTATTTATTTGAAAGAGACAGATAGCGAGAGCAGGAACACAAGCAGGGGGAGTCGGAGAGGGAGAAACAGGCTTCCTGCCGGGCAGGGCGCCCGATGTGGGACTCGATCCCAGGACTGTGGGACTCAATCCCAGGACCCTGGGATCATGACCTGAGCCAAAGGCAGACGCTTAACAACTGAGCCACCCAGGCGCCCTGTTTCCTTCGTTTTAAAGATGAGTAAACTGAGGCATAGGTAAGGAAGTTGTTTATCATCACACAATTTTTTTACATGATAGAGATCAAAGCCAGATCTCTCTGAACCACAACCTGTGTTTCCATTCATACATTTATTTCCTCTTACCAGGTTCAAAATTATTCTAACTGTTGTTTTGATTGTGCTACCCTGCTTTGGCCTTTGGCCTCTTGAGAATTATTTCTACATAGCCCTTATAGGCATGGGCTAGTGTTCCTGGGGTATACCTGTAATCATACCCAGTCAAAGACAGTCATTTGGAAACCCTTCCAAACTCTATACATATACACACACTCTATATTTACATTTATACTCTAGAGGGGAATCATGCCACGCATTCTGTTTTATAGCTAGGTTTTGGCTGCATGGTATCATATGCCTTAATGATTATTGCATGTTGAGTAGAGAACAGTATAGATTGAGACCAAGGCCAGAACACAACAGGAAATCAAGCCAGAAGCCTTTTCTAAGATATTGCAAGCTTTGCTTTGGGGCGAAAGAGTGTATAATATGTCTTATTTTCCTATTTTCTAATATTATACAGCAAGTCATTACTTACTTAGGGAACATCATTGTAAAGAGAGCACTTGTTCTCTCTGAGGCAGATACAGTTATGATGGTTAACACAGAAAGCACTGTCCCATGTGGTTAAGGGCTATTGTGATTTTATTCCTGTTGATCTATTTCTTCTTAGTAGTTATTTCAAAGCATATAACGTTGAAATGAGAACCATAATGTCCAAATGTAAAGATTTTTGCATGGAGGTGACATTTCAACATGTTACTTAAAAGTCCTGGAAAAGTAGTCTTTATTTCCATTAAACTTTTGAGAACCAGAAAATGTTGAAGGGCAAAGTTACCCATCCCAAGGGTGGAAGTGATTTTAGAGGATGAGATCTGATTGTTACAAAGAAGTTAGTATGTTTCTAATCAAGGGATTTTAAACAACCATGAAGACCTTAGAATAGAAATTGTCCAAAAGTGGGTCAAGTCAAGCTGTAATATTCTCATTATATGTTAGTGAACTGCTCTGTAGATTTTAAAGCCCTTGCTTATGAACAACTTTTTCTAGTCCTATATACCCAACTTACAATAAATCATTTAATCTTTCTGACACTATTTCATTACCTGAAAAATTAGTACTTTTGGTTGTTTCCAGTTGCATTATTATTGAATATTGAATATTGAATACATCTTGATGCTTTTGACCAAGTGTTCCTATAGTAGAGATTCCTAGAAGGGAAAAATTTATATCAAAGTATACATATATAGAATTTTGACAAACAATTGCCAGGTTATCCTCAATTTACATTCTTACTAAGAATGTATGACAGACCACACTTTTTGACATTTAGTATTATTTTTTTCTAGCTTTATTGAGATATAATTGGCACATAATAATATTATTAACAGTTACTTCTTTCAGTCAGTAGGGTTCATATATAAAATACTACATTTTTACTGAGGTCTACTCAATATATAACATTATATAAGTTTCACGTGTACAACTTTATAATTCCACATCCACATGCAATACAAAGTGATCACCACCAAAGGTCTAGCTACGATCCTTTATTTTTATTTATGTTTCAGTCATTACTAGAGGGTTTGAACACATTTTTCATATGTTTATATAGTTCATTTATATTCATTTTTTTGTAAACCGAGTTTGTATCTTTTGACTATTTTTCTATTGTGTTATTTGTTCTTATTGATTTATAAGTGCCCTTTAGCAGTGTATATAATATACATATTTTGTTTTTTTAGGAACATGCATCACTAGGCCTAGAATTTTCTTCTTTTGTTTTTCCTCTCTTCTGCTTTTCTTGACTGTGAACTAGAAAACCTTTAATCTTTTTCTAAACTATAATGCAGTTTTTATAACTTTAGAATTACTTATCCTTTGGAAGTTGGTACAGTGTAGCCATTTGTCCTGATTTGCCTGAAACAGTTCCTCTTTCTCATATTGTCCCAGCTTAATTATTAATAATACTGTCTCTCACTCTCCAAAATGCCTGGTTTAGGTGATAAATTACATGGTTCCCCTGGGATGAGCTCACTTAAAGCAACTAGCTGAGCCTTAGGCATTTGGGGTGCAAAATCTTACACAGCTTTTTCAATTGGTCATACAGTTATTGTATATTTAGATTTTTTAATGTAATTTATTTTTGAGCCATTTTGGAAGTTTATTTTTCTAAGAAATCAACCATTTCACTTAGCTTTTGAAATTTGTCAGTACACAATTGCACGGCCATCTGCTTTCAAGTATTATTTTGGCTCCTGCATAAATAGCATAAATAGGTCCTTTTTCTATTTCCTAAAACTAAATATGTCTCTTCCTTTTTGCCAGATAGCTGTCTATTGTATAGATCTTTTCATTTAGCATATCACATTTAATATATTTTTGTTTTCTTATTTATACATCTCTGCTTTCTTTTAATTTACTTTCTTTTCCTACCTTTTTATATTAAATTTTCAGTTAACTTATCATTCTTTCTTATTTTCTATGAAATACCATATAAACTATAAATTTTGAGCTATGTACCACTTTGGCCACATCTCTTAAATTTTGAGGTGGATACTCTTATTGTCTCATCTCTGATTAGTTATTTATTTCAGTTTTGATGCTACAAAACTATGTCAGAATATATATATTACATTATTTAAAATTTACTGATAGCATTCCATTGTAATGACACACAATATGGTCGCCTAATTTTGGAAGTTTATCCATTTTCTGATTTTTCACTATAATGCTATAATAATGAATATATTTTTTCACTTGTTCATTTTTTTCTTTTTTCATTTATTTCTGTTTTTAAAAATTTTTTTATTGTTATGTTAATCCCCATACATTATATCATTAGTTTTAGATGTAGTGTTCCATGATTCATTGTTTGTGCATAACACCCAGTGCTCCATGCAGAACATGCCCTCCTCAATACCCATCACCAGGCTAACCCATCCTCTCACTCCCCTCCCCTCTAGAACCCTCAGTTTGTTTTTCAGAGTCCGTCGTCTCTCATGGTTCGTCTACCCCTCCGATTTCTCCCCTTCATTTTTCCCCTCCTGCTATCTTCTTCTTCTTCTTTTTTTCTTAACCCTTATTGCATTATTTGTTTCAGAGGTACAGATCTGTGATTCAACAGTCTTGCACGATTCACAGCGCTTACTTACCAGAGCACATACCCTCCCCAGTGTCTATCACCCAGTACAGAGACTAAGGTATGGACATCCCTATGGAGTTACCACTGCCTTCAAAGCTGACAAAATTAGGAGAGGAAGGAATGATATTTTGGGACCACAATGTCAGATCAGGAAGGTACCTAAAAAATTATTCCATTTAGCTGCCTCATTTTTACATATTACAAAATTGAACCAGTTTTTTAATGTTTTTAAAATTTTTTCTATATTAAAGATTTTTTTCAAGTAAATACTTTTTTTTAAAGATGTTATTTATCTTTTTGAGACAGAGCATGAGAGAGAGCATGAGTGGGGGGAGGGGCAGAGGCAGGGGGAGGAATGGCAGGGAGGGGGAGAGGCAGAGGGAGAGGGATAAGCAGGCTCCCAGCTGAGCAGGGAGCTCGATGCGGGATTCGATACCAGGACCTAGAGATCATGACCTGAGCTTAAGGCAGTCGCTTAACTGACTGAGCCACCCAGGTGCCCCTCAAGTAAATATTCTCAAAACATCATTAATAAATGCTTATTATACTAGCCATGTTACTTATTTATAAATAAAGTAAGACATGACATATGTATACATCCTCTAATCATCAACATGTACTTATTGAGTGCTAACTAGGTAAAACATATAAATGCTTAGAATAGAGGTTTATGGTTAAAGATGGTTATTTAAATGCTACATTTGGAACCCCCAGGAAAATATTTGTATTTATTGTTAATAGAAAAGTAACCAGACTTTTAGCAGTAAAAATCCTTCTGTTTACTAGCTTTCCCAGAAGCTAGTGGGAGCTTCTTCTGGGAGCTTTCCTAAAGAAGAGAGAGCTTTCCTAAAATCTATCATCTTAGCCATATGAGATACTGAGGCAAATTTAACAATAGACCCTACACCCCATCCCTACTTCCGCCAAACTGTGGTCAGCTGATTTATCATGCCAAGTAAGTCAGGTATTCAGCAATATTCTGTCATCAGTCCACTCATTCCTTTTTCAAATAGGTCTTTGTGCCAAGGCCTGCTGTAGGTCCTCTGAAGAAGACATTAAATATATTGTGGCTTTGTGGCGAGGGTCACACACATGTAAACACTACTTCCAGTGGCATACGAAACACTCTGTCATACCTATTTGTGTGGGGTGCTGCAGAATACTTTTAACTACCTGGGGAAAATTCAGGTGCTTCACAGAGATGGTCAGAAGGACGAATGCACGCAAAGTCATGGTGATATGGAAGCATGTGTCCTGTGTAGGGAACTGTGCGCCTTTCCACTGACTGGTAATTAGGAAATGGAGGAGAAATGCAGGCTGGGGAATGTGTTAGGTTTACAGTACCTTGAGATAACCAAAGGAGGATGGAACTATGCCCCAGAGCTTTAGAGCAAAGCAAAGAAGGTTTGGGAGTTATCAACATATGTTTGCAGTTTAACACCTTAACCAAGAGAGGGTGTGTTGACTGAAAGAGAATGGGATTGAATCAGAACTCTGGAACTACCCATGTCAAGGATCAAGCAGAACAGAAATGTTATCTGTGGGTGAGTATTAGGAAAGAAGGTAGATGAGAGGTGTGGTCCAATCTGTAGAAAGATCAGTTCACCTTAGGTCTAAAAACAGCCATTGGATTTGGCCATTAGGGGTTATTTTCAGTGAGATAAGGATGGAAGCCAGATGGCAAAACAGTTCGGAGTAGACAGTCTGGAGGGAGCCGATGTAGGTAATCCTTTTGAGAAGTATGCAGATGAAGCGAGAAGGGGGAAGATGGGACACAGATTGCAAGGGAGAAGCAAGGAAAGTGAAAGAGGGAAAAGAGGTTATGAAGAAGTGCAGCAGGGAGACAGGATTTGGGGAGCCTGAGAACCCTGTGAACAAACTTAGGAAACACCCCCTCACTGTTAGCCTGGACCCCAAGTTAATGGGAATTGCTGGGAAAGAACATTTGGACAACTTTTCAGATTGAGTTTTGAAACAGTCTTCAGAAGGAAGAAAAGGTACCTTCACCTTAATAGAACATTAATTTAAAGCCCCATTCAATATGTTGCTGGCTACAAATAAATGGCATTAAAAAAAACTACATTGTCCTTTGCATCCTAGCCAAAGCAGTTGGTAATTCATTTGTTAAGCTGGTGGTCGACTTTGGGTACTGGTACAGATGTTATGATCGAACAGAGGGAAACCATTACCCTCAAAACTCTCCCCAGAAAAGGATTCACTTGTATTTGTAATCTTGAAGGATCAAGCTCATTTACACTTTTAACAGCCATTTCCAAAAAGTTCTATGGAAAAACGAAATCTCTTGATGATTTCTTCACTTACCAGTAAAGACTTCTAGTATGTGCTACAGTGCAAATGTCTTAAAGCTGTTTTGCCTAAAATAGCGTTTTTAGTTCTTTCATGAAAGGTGCTGGCAGAGTTACTCGATATCACAATCTCTATGCTTAGCGTTCCTTTTACATGACCCTAAGAGTTAAACTGCTACACTGGGGGATTTTTCTTTAAAATTAATTTAACTGAAAATCTCTTCAAATTGTATTGTTGGCTTTGGTGCAGGGCATGAAATAATTTTCCTTCCTACCCCAACATTCTTCGAAGGTCAGACTTTGAATTGGGCTGTTACTGTCTTGCTGCAGAATTTCTAAGCTACTTTAATTTTGGGTCTGCTGTTGATGGATGGAGCTGTTTGAATTCTGACATGTAGCAGGCTGACTTGAATGACCTGCAGAGGCAGATGTCAGTCTGTTATTTTATGCCCGTTTGTCAGGAAGGAAAAACAACGTCTGTTCAGACTGTTCTGTTCTGGGTTTCCTACATGCAAGTGTGCAAATGGTTACTACACTTAATATAGGTCATGGATGTGGTATTTATATAATATGTATAATATATTGATATGTAAAGGAACACAAAAATGACGTGCATGATGTTTTTATATGCCATTTTCTATCTGGTATTATAAATATTTGGTGTGGATGTAAACAGAGATGTGTGTCTTTGAACACAGGGACCCACAAAATTGCTTTATGTATAGACGAGTGTATCCATTGATCATAACTCACTCATCTTTCTGTGGACATGTATTCTTTCCATTGAGATCATTGGATATGCCTCAAAATGGCGTAGGTAGAAAGAGAGCAAATGTGGATCCCAGATAGCAAGGAAAGCAACACTACGGAGTTAGAGGTCTAGGGTCTGAGGCTGGCAAGGAGGGAGTGGGAAACCAGAAAAAGTACAAAAAGGCTCTGCCCACATCCTCAAAAAGGACGAAGCATAGGATAAGGATAGTCTGATGAACCATCTAATAACATGAAAGAAAATGGGGTCTCATTGGGAGTCAGAGCTGCTTTCATGAGTGAGTTGAAATTACCCTGAGGTCATGAGTCACTGTGACTATGGCCATCCCCTTCCAAGGACCACCTTCCCTCCTTAAACAGTTTCCTTGACAAAGAGGGGCAAGTTGGGTGGACGGGTTCTAGAAACTGCCCGAATCCAGTGCTCTCTGAAGAGAGTAGATGGAGGAAGAAGGTGTGGACTCACCCTCTCCATCCCAGCCCCAAACTAGTTTTACCTGATTCATTTATATCTGGGGATTTTGCACAGAGACTAATTTGCTGAGACTGAGTTTTGTTTTTTTATTAATTTTAATTTTTATTGATTATGCATAGTTTTAGAAAGTCAAATAATACTAAAAGGCTTGTAATACAAATAGCAATTCCCCAATCCACCTCCCACCCCTAATCCTAGTCCCCAAAGGGAGCTACTTCCCATTCATTGATCTGTCTCTTCTGGTGTTTATATACTTCTAAACAAATTCCTTAATTTATCCGTGTTAGTCCTTATCCCTGGGCTTCTCTTTTAGTGGATGAAGATTCAGCTCTCCTATCCATCATCCCCTGCTTCCCCTCTCCTCTCCTCCCTAAATTAGTTTTCAGGTTTTTATCTTTATGCTGAATAAATGTGTTCTATAGTTATATTACTTTTACTATGCAACAGTTTTTGCCCTTGCTTAATTTAAAAAAATCTTCTCAGTGGTTCTTTCCATATGCTCTAATACCATCCCAATTAAGTGTTCCATCTAGTCCTACCCATCAGATAATGTATCAGTTGCATCTGTGAAGAGCTCTCTATACTTCCAGTTCAGTGTGGGCAGCTCCCCTAGGCCTGCTCCAAGGCCACTCGCTTCTGTTCTCAAGCTTTTGTTGTCATCTTGAGAATACCATTTCCCTCTTGCCTGTTTTTGGTCACTTTTCCTGGATGTTACGCCTTCTTTTCTCAATTTACTCCCTC
Source organism: Mirounga angustirostris (assembly GCF_029215605.1). Classification (NCBI taxonomy): domain Eukaryota; kingdom Metazoa; phylum Chordata; class Mammalia; order Carnivora; family Phocidae; genus Mirounga; species Mirounga angustirostris. The sequence goes on along the minus strand of NW_026991724.1, from coordinate 15,696,543 downwards.
ATTTTGTTAGGGCGCTTTACTGGTAGCATCCTCAGAAAACACGTATTGAGAGGTAGATATTTTGAGACCTTAAATATCTGAAAATACCTTTATCCTACCCTTTGAGAATTTAAATACCTGAAAATATCTTTATTCCTTTCTCAAACTTGATTGCTATTTTGGGTATAGAATTCTAGTTTTAAAATAATTTGATCTCTGATTGTTTAAGGCACTGCCCCTCTGTCTTCTAGCTTCCACTGTTGCCATAGAGAAAATGGGTGCCATTCTGGTTCTTTTTGCTTTGTATGACCTGTTATTCCCCTTCTGGAAACATCTAGAATCTTCTCTATGTTTCTGGTCTTGTAATTTCACAAAGACGTGCCTTAATGTGTGTCTGTACACATTCACTGAGCAGGGTACCTGTTTGGAACCTCTTATTTTATGAAGGTTTTGGGTCTTTTAGTCCTGGGAAAATTTCTTGAAATGTTTCTCTGATAATTTTTTAGCTCTTTTTTCTTTTTTCTCTCCTTTGGAAACATTAATCAGAAGTTAGGCCCTCTTGGATGTATTCTCTAATTTTATTATCTTTTCTCTTCTGTTTTCACTTTACCTTTAGGAAAATTTCCTCTGTTGTATCTTCCTGCCATCTGATTGGATTTTTTAAGAATTCTCATAATGTGGCATCCTGGTTTTTTAATTGTTCATATCTACATAGCAGTCTGCTTTTGTTTCAGAGATACAATACTTCCTCTTCTTCCTGAGGGCATTATTTCTTTGTAAAGTTTTTCTTTTGTCCCCTGCCTTATTTCCGTTTTCTTGGAGTTCTTTTTTGCAGTTCATTTCAGTTCCTGCCATCCAGTTTTCCCAAATGTGTTGTGTTCTTTGACTTCTTCGGTTCAAGAGCAAGGCACTAAAACATCGATTGCTTGGCTTTGTCTAGTGTAGAGAGAGGCAGGAAACAAATGGTTTCGTTGGGGACCCCCAAGTGGTAGATCTCTTTTTGAGTGCTGCTCAGTTTCTCTAGAGAAACCTCTAATTTCTTGCCTGAGGGATCTAATCCTGGCTGGAAGAAATCTGGAAGCCTGGCAGGGAGTATGGTCTGAGGGAACACTGTTCAGCTTGCAAACTTTTACTTCATGTTCCTGTTTTATACTCGGGCCCAGGATATCTGAGTCTAGAGCCACTTCAGCTTAAATACTCCCTGAAATAAACTTTTCATCTTCTGCAGAAATGAAGCAAGAGTCGTCTCCTGGCTTTGCAGGATGGAGGAGAGAATAAGGAGCTCTATATGCTCCTTCCACTAAACTTGCAACCAATCCTCCTGTTTCTTGCCTTTTTGGGATTCTGCAGGGAGGCTCAGCTTTCTTCTCGTCCCTCTACAGAAACTTATTTCAGTTTCATCTGCTCTGCTAAGGCAATTCTTAACTCCTCCCTTGGCTTACTTTCTTTCAAAGCTTTGTTGACATTTCTCATCCACTGTCATCTTCTTACCCATTTTCCTTGTTCTTGTAAGTTTATGCCTTTTTAATTCTTTGATTATTATTTTTTTAATTTTCATTACTTTTGTACATTGGGGGAGGAAGCAGAGATAAACACACGCTCAATCTACCATGTTTAACCAGAAGTCTATGAGGTTTTACTTTTCTAAATACAACCCAGTAACGTGACATGTTTCTGTTTTAATATTAACCTTTGTGAAAAGATATGATTAAACCACTCTGCTCTCCAGAGCATACCAATAAAGAACTCTTCAATGACTGTTGAGTCTCATGGGGCTACTGTAAACCCTGGTTTTGAAGATTCTTGGTTTGGAATCATCCATTTGTGGACAAATGGATTTATCTTCTCCAAAACACTTTAGTGTCTTTTCTTGCATAAATAACAGTGGAAAACTCAAGAAGGAAAAAAAAAAAATTCCACTGCAATATATCTGAGCAGGGGATCTGGTATTTGCAGATTCAGCCAAGATTGTAGCCCGAAATGCCACTGTGAACTCGATGAGGCCACTGATAAAGGTTCTAAGATGTTCTGTAGTAGGTTCCTGGATATGAAGAAGGAGGAGGTGGAGGAATAAAAGACATAAAAGAATATTGCCCTGCCACCTCCCTGCAAAGGACCATTATTGATTATTACATGGCACTTTTCCTGGATGGCTTCTTTTTAGTAGATCACAGCTCACCTATTTCTGTGCCTGAAAATCTAGCATATTGCTAATACACAACTCATCTTTTATTTTTGCTCCCTTCTCCTCTTTTCAACAGGACCCAATGAAGCGCAGGTAGATTTCATCAAAGTTAAAGCCCATACCCCAAGACCCACTTTTAGGTGGCTTCATTTTTAGACTAGTGTTTTGGAACACAGATATAAAGAGTCCATTTAGGAGAAATAAACTAGGTTCCCATTTCATTCGTTCATTCAAGAAAGATTTGTCAAATGTCTGTTATGGATCTGGCACTGTGCTTTGTGGTACTGTCATAGGGTTGAGTAAATCTTTGAAACCTGCTCTCAGAGACGGATTGAGTGAGAAACACAGACGTTTAACCAGATAAAACGCAATGCAGCAGGTGCTGTAACATGTTTATTTATATAAGAAACATTGATTATTAAGGGCATCTTATGTTTAAGGTATCTTAGATGCTAATATACTAAATACAACTCTTCAAAGGGCTCATAGCCTTTTGAAGTCTTTGAAAGGAGTGAGGGAAAGAGTATAAATGAAAGCCTTCACACCATATGTCAGGATACTGAAAAGTCACAAGTAAAATTCAAACTGTTAAGTAAGATATTTACAATTTTCAATGCCTATCTGGTCTGATTCCATTCTTGCCTCTTGACAGTCCATTCTGGACAAAGCAATCAGACCTTCTACTCTATATCAGGTTAAATCAGTTACTTTCCTAAAGTAAAATCAGTCCCCTATTAATTTTCCTTTTTGAGAAAAGTTAAAATCACACTGCCATTGAGCATCCTTATCCATGTAGTTTTACTTCACATTCATGATTATATCCATAGAATAAAATTCGCTATGAGTATGATCATTTTGTAATTCTTGAAGGGTATTGCTACACTGCCCTCAGGAAATAGTGTTTAAGTTTATACTTACATTAACAGTGTATATGAAGGTCATTTCCCCTGTACCCTACCTGACACTAGGAATTCTAAGTTCTTAAAAAATATTTATCAATTTGACTGATAATAGGGACATATCATTGCTTTATTTTCAGATCTCTATTAATCAAAGAAGCTGAAAACAATTTCATATGTATTCTGTCTTTTTTTTTAACATTCTTTTTTTTTTTTTTTTTTTTTTAACATTCTTTAATGAATTGCCTAAGCTGATTCTTGTGTTTCTATTAGGGTGTTCACCATTTCATACTCTGTTTAAGCACTGCTTATATATTGGAAATTTTTGTCCTTCAGGCTTAATGCATGGTTTCCTTTCCAATTTGTTTGCATAGTTTCTTTTAATGTGTATGTTTTGCATCTTAGGCTAATCTGCAAATCTCTGATTTGATGAAATCTTCTGTTTCTCATTCTAAATCATATATTTTAAACATTTAGAAAATACCATATTAGATACCCATGTACACACCACCCAGCTTTAACACACACACACACACACACACACACACACACACACCTGCTTCAGCCTATCTTTTTCACTTTGATGTATCTTTGTAAAGACAAAAAATAGGGCTTTAACTTCATTTTCCCCCCTAACAGCTACTGATCTCCCCCATTTATTTTTTAGAGGCCACTTTCGTTATTGATTTGAAATACCACATTAAGTTATACAAATTCTCTTATATATTCAAGTATATTTTTTCATGTTATTTTGTTAATTAATCTACCTTTTTCAAACCAGAACCTCATTGTTTTAACTACATAGCTATATGCATTTTAATATCTGCTAGACGAACTCCTCCTTATTCACTTCCCCCCAAAATTTCTAGCTAATCTCCTGTTTTTATTTTTTAGATGAGCTTTAGAATCATTTCATTAAATTCTACCCCCACCCCAAAGAACCTTGGGACTTTTACACTTTTACACAAGTGTAATTGTGTCAGATTTATAGATTAATTCAGCTGAAGTTAGTAGCTTTATAATTGTATATCCTTCCATCTAGCTATAAATATCACTTTGTGTCTCTCTTTAAAGCTTCCTTTATGTTTCACTGTAAAATATTGTAGTTCTCACCATATGGTACCATAAATTTTTATTAAATATATTTTTAATAATTATATCTTCTAATTCCTATTGTGAATGGTATATTACCATTGTTTTTTCTAACTGATTATTGCTGGCATTTAGGAAAGCTATTGATTTTTTCAAAATTTTACTGAATTTTACAATTTGCCACTTTGTTGAATAGGTTTAGTTTTCATAGTTTTTTAGTTGATTCTCTTAAATGTATCAGGTGACAATTAAATCATTAGCAAACAATGATACTTTTGCCTCTTTCTTTCCAATATGCATACTTCCTAGTTATTTTCTTATCTTACTGCTTTGGCTAGAACTGTCAAAACAAGGGTGAATAATAGTAATAATGACAATAAGAGCAGGCAAGCTTGTCTTATATTTGTTTCCAGGGTTTTGCCATTAAGTTAGTTTCCAATAGATGTGTTTTATTATGTTGAGGATATACTCTCTTCCAGTTTATTGTAGTAAGTTTATTTTGAAGATAATTTGAGGAGTCTGGGAATATCTAATTGGAGATAGCCAGTTAATGAAAGAGATCTGGTCAGCACTTCCATTATTGTATCTGAGAATTGAAGTTATGAGAGTAGAAGTGAAGTTATAGGAACAGATAAGCTCTTCCATGGAAAGTATATAAAAAAGGTAAAGAAAAATCAAATAGGATGAGGAGTGAAAATAAGCTACTCAACTTCATTATCTGAGGTCATTGGTGATGATAAGAAGGAATTACTAATCCTATTGAGAACACATGAGTGCTGTATATCATAAGGGCAGAAGACAAATTACAAGGGAATCCATAGAATACATATCTGGAAAATGGAGATGCCAATATAAACAACTCTGTTAAGTAGTTTTTATGGTAGAGGAGATATGTTAGTAGCTTCAGGAGGAAGAAGAGGCAGAGAAAGAGATAAACATTGTTGACAAAAGGGGGAAAATGTTCAAGAGAAAGAGAAGGGGAATAGTTGGGTGGCTATAGATGGTAGCAGTAGTAGATGTTCAGTGGTCAGTAGGATACAACCCAGATGATAGGGTGAGAGGTTAGTTTTAGAATGGAGGACTATTCTTCTGATAAGAGAGGAAAGGAAGGGTCATTCTGTTTCCAACCCCCTACTGCAAGCTTGTCACAACCCTAGGACATGAGCTCCCCTCACACAATTTAACAGAACACTGAATCACACTTCTGTTCATACTTGTGTATGTGTGTGAGAGAGAGAGAGAGAGGAAGAGAGAGAGAAGTTCCACTTTCCGGGCTGAGAACCTGAGTAGCCTGCAGCTTCCTGTACCTCTGGCAGAAAGTTGAGTATGTAATTGCTAAACAGCTGAACAATTCATTTATCCAGTGACTTCTACTGGCTTTCAGAAAGAAGGCATATCAGTGCATGATGTAGTAGTTTCCTAGAGTACAACATGGGTCTATTTCCACTAGTAAAATTCCTTGGAAACTCTCTACCTTCTCTTTATAATTGTACCGCACAAAGAGCTTTGCCTGAATTTCTTTTTAAAAGTGAGGAAACTTTGACAAGATTCTACTAGAATAAAACACTATAGTTCGCAAATTTGAATTTTCTCCTCCACCTCTTCCTCCTCCACTCATCATCTCAAATTATTGCTTTTATGGTGGAATTGATCTTTAATGACATCACTGAACATATCTTAAAGCTGGAATAAAAGTTCTAAGATGTTACAAAGGAGTAAGCAGTCCCTCTCATTACTTCCTCTCTACCTTCTTTGTCACCCAACACAGCTTTTGGTGACTTAGAAGGATTTCCTTCTTTAAGAAGCTTATCCAGTGATATTCGTAGAGCATATTGCACCTGAATTATGGGTCCTTCCTGTTGGTTGTCCTCAAGAGACACTACAAAAAAGACCTCTTTGTGCTTTCTTACTTGTAGGACTCATACATGCAAAATGGGTTAAAATCGCTCGCTGATACAAACTTCTCTGAACACTTTATCTATACTTGTAAAACCTGTATCTGTAAATATGTGGGAAAGTATATGGTGTTTATCCTAATATTAAAATATTAATATTTTAAATATTAGTGTTAATGAGACTATAACTTTTATAATTAAATATATAGAAATATAATGAGCTGAGTTGCTTTCTCCATGACCATATTTTTTCCCTAATACAAATGAACCTAAACTCATTTCTTAAATTTAAGCCATTTCTTCGTATGAGCCACTTTGAAGTGAAAAAATCTCTGAAGGGAAGGAGTAGATCTGGTCCCTTTTTAGGAGAGAAGAAAATAATAATGTTTAAATTTTAGTTCACTCATGAAGCATAATTTCACATAACATATACATTTCTTTTTTATATTACTGACATCATACAGTGTGTGTTTATAAGTGTGTGTGTGTATATACAATATATATATGTGTATAGATAGATCTTTGTATCTCACTTTGATCATGTAACTTTATATTTTGATCATTTGTGTATATTATAAAAATGTCAAGATTATTATTTTGATCACTTCATAATATTCTCATATAGATGTGTTATAATTTTTTACTCTTCCTCTTTTATTGTACATTAAGGTATTTTAAATATTTTACAATTAGAAATAATACTTTGATAAACATCACTGCTCTTAAACCATTGTTTTTGTCATGGCTTTTTTCCAAGGGTAGATTCTTAGTAGTGAAGTTAAGAGAGTCACAAGCCATTTTAAGGTTCCTGACCCATGTTGCCAGTGCTTTGAAGAAAGGCCGTGCCACCCATGCCCCCATGACAGCCATCAGCCCTGAGCAGTGTTGTATCTTTTTTTTCCCCCTTATTAAATGAACTACTTCTGGCATAGAGAAAAGTTAGAGAATAATGTAATCAAATCCACATACCCTTGACCCAGCTAAAGAAATCAAACGTTACAAATAGCCACGAAGCCCCCCATCCCATCCACCTCATTTTTCTTCCTTTCCTGAGCATGGTTTCATCATTCTTGCATGCATCTGTGTTCTTCAGCTGTACTAGCATTTCCCAAACAGTTACTAATGTGACATGTGACAACACAAGATTGCATTGTTGATTTAATTAGTATTTTCTGTGGTTACTTGTGAGTTTGAACACATTTCATGGTTTTGGCCACTCATGGTTCCTCTTATGTGAATTGTCTGTCCCTTTTAAAAATTGGTCTCTGGTTTTTCCTTGTCAATTTCTGTTCCTTTATATATTAAGGAGATCAACCATTAGACGTATTTGTGGAACACATTTTATTTGTTGTCTTTTAATTTTAAGATAATTTTTGAAAACTAGAAATTAAGGTACAACAAAGCTATCAATCTTTTTATGTTAACTTCATCCATTACTTCTGTGCTCATAAAATCCTCTGTGTCCAGAATCTGTATATCATGTGATTCTCTACCAGTTTCTTTTGTTTAGTTCTGTAAAGCCAGGCATCTACCTGTGTGCTTAGGTTTTAGGTGCTGATGGGACAAGAGTAACTTTCATATGGCTAGGTATATTCTCTTCTTCCAATGGAGCGTGAACACTTTGAGGGCAAGAACTCTTATGTTTTCTAACTGCATGTGCAGTACTGGCCCTGTAGGGACACAGACCTTGCTGGAATATGTTTGTTCAATAAGGAAATGACCAATGTGTTCACATTTTGCTCGCAGCCATCTTAGTGAAAATCTCACCTGGGACGTTTTCCTTCTCCCCACATCCTCTTACCTCTTTGTGTTTCATTATCTTGCATAACCTTAAGTAATACTGCTTACTTGCTTCATTATAAATAAGCTAGATTTCTACTTAGCGATGCAAAGCATTTTTATTACAGAAAAACACAAAATGTAAACACTGAGAAAAAAATTAATAGCATGCTTCTTCCAACCCAAACAGCTTATCAAATTATCCTAACCCCAATTCCATGTGTAGATTTGTAATTTATGTATAGGTAGAAATGATCTCAAGCCTGATGACACGTAGATGAAGTAGGTAAGATGATAGATAGATAACAAGACAGATGGAGGTTAAGTGTTGTAAGTTATACAACCAACTGGTTTGAAGCTGGAATTTCCTTGACTTTTATAGCATTTATTTATTTTTCTTGATTCTGAAGCTCTGAATGCTATGTCCTGAGTTGTTAAAGAAATTTTGAACTTCTCACACATTCAGAGTCAGATGAAATAATACTCCCCAGATAACATTTGGTATCTACGGGCCATGTTGGTTTCACAGAGCTTCTGCCTATAAATGTTGAGGGAGGGAAGTGAAATTCACACCTGACAGGCATACCCCATGCAAGACCCAACTCCACGTTTATCTTTCGCATCCTCCACAATTCTGATGGGTGAGGCCTTATTTCATCCATCCCAAAAATCACCCTTGGTTTCTTACTGCCGCTCCATGTTGGAGAATACTCTCAGGGAGACCTCTGACGTACAGTATCAGTTTTAAGTTAGTAAAGCCTAGTGCCAACACACTTTATTACAGGGTTAAAACAAGCAAAGGAAAACAGAAGTGTAGAAACTCATGTCACCTCTTTCTCTGGGGAATGTTTTTTTATTGCCTAACCACCCCCTTCTCCCAAAGAAATTACATTAAAAATACATTTAAATAGCAGCAACACTGTGATTCCTCCTGATAACAACCAGGAAATTAAAAGTTAAGCCTGTCGCTCTATCCTTAACTGAGACTGTTGTGGCTTATTCCCCTGCCAGTTTATGAGTGAACAGTGAGACATCAGCTACCCTTTCTTATTTTCTGATGTTGTTCACTTATGTCACCACTTTGTTGAAATATGACTTTAAAACACCATTAATGAGCTGTTGTTCCTGGTTAAAATGTGGCGGCAGGTCCACTCCTTAAATTTGGTTTCTTCTTAATTTGCTGTCTGTTTTCCTTTCCATTTATTCGTAAGTACAGGGTTTGGTGGAGCCCATTACCCTGAGATACTGAGCAGCACCTAAAATCATTTGATGATGTAAAATGGTCTTTAGTCACTTTATGGCAAGGTGAAGTTGACATTTGGAACATTTTACAATTAATTTTGATTGTTACAGAAAAACAATGCAGGTGAAGTCAGCTCCCCAGATAAGACCTGTTTCTTCTGAGAGTAGGATTGCCCCCTCCAAATGATCAAACTTATTTCCAATTTCCTTCTAACCATACAAAGGGCTGGTGGTGGGGGGTGAGGGGTGGAGAGTGGAATTATATCTGGTGACTTTCATTTGTCTTGATTTTCTTGCTAAATGTAAACTGTTTCAACGAAGGTTGAAATTAGACTAACATTTTCCAAAGTGTCTACCTTTCAGTCTCACTGAAGAAAACCTCTGGAATTTTTTTTCACTGCGCAGAAATATCATGACACCTGTCTAGACCAATTAGAGAGGGAGAGTGGTTGAATCTCTGCAGTAGAAATGATGGATGCGCTAGGGATGATTTTAGTGACTCATTAGCCGAATGCTACGAAGATATAAAAGTTTTTGTGGTTTTTATTTTCATTTACATCAAGAGCCGGCTTAAACCCATACAATTCTCTCCATTACGTCTTTCTTGTGCGGTTGAAAGAAACTATCTGTTCAAACCACCCGGCATGCCTTGCATTCAGTATGCAACCTGTCTTGTTGCCAGTGTCTTTTTAGTCATTCCAATCATATTTCTTTTTTTTTTTTAAAGATTTTATTTATTTATTCATGAGAGACAGAGAGAGGCAGAGGGAGAAGCAGGCTCCCCGCTGAGCAGGGAGCCCGATGCGGGACTTGATCCCAAGACCCTGGGACCATGACCTGAGCCGAAGGCAGACGCTTAACCATCTGAGCCACCCAGGTGCCCTCCAATCATACTTCTAACTAGTGGGATTTCTAAGCTGGAGGAGGCAAGTGGCAGGAATTTAAGTATGCCTTAAATTCAACTCTTTATGTCCATCTCCCAAGCACAAGTGATGGACATGCTGTGGGTTGGTTTTTTTTTTTCTTTTCATTTCTTTTTGACTTCGTATCAATTTATGGCATATGGGTTTGCTTTTGCCTTTTATTACCCTCACCCAGCCTCCATCCTCTCATTCCCCCCTGTGCTTAGTCCCGTGGCAGGTGCATCTTTCTCTGGTGCCTTGGAAAACACTAGGCCTTTATTCATATAAGTCCACGATATCAGAAATGAAATTTCGATTTGGGTGTAGAGGTTGCCCTACTTGTAATATGAATCATAAACGCCAGCAATGCAATTTAAGAAGCTGATTTTTTTTTTTCCCCAAAAAGGAAGGAGAATAAAATCTCTGAATCTGCTAGAGTCGGACCACCCTCCCTGCTTACTTACTCTGAACAAAGGCTAGGCAATCTCAGTCCTTCTGAATACTGTATGAAATTCCGGGCAACATACAGAGCATGTATGGAAACATAATGTGCCGCAGGAGATGGATTGCACCTCTCGCAGTATTTACGTATCAGCAGCCTTGTTTGCGCACACACATATGGCACACGGGAGGTGGGAGGAATGGCTGGCTGTTGGTACAGATTTATATTTCCCATCACTGCTCTCTATCCTCTGGGATCAACTTTGTCACGGGAACACCAGTGGGGGTTTATTACAGTGTGTGACGGCAGGTGTGAGGCTGTAAGCACATTGTAGATTCATTGTCTTCCTGGATCAGGATTTATACAGTCTCACAGCCCTTCTTTCCAAGAGCTTACTTGGTGCATGGACATTCGTATATCTATGGGACTGGGTCCTGCACAGTGCCCCTTGAGCCAGTGACCAGATCCTGCACCGCTCAGCCAGGGCTGGGAGTGCATTCAAAAAGATCTGGTTCTAAATGCTTGGTGCTCTTCTTTTGAAACTTTAGATCCTTTCAGAGGCGCAAATGCAACTGAAAAAATAAAAGGGAGACTCACCCTACAACAGGAAAATCAGAGGTTTACCAGTGTGATTCAGAACAATTAAAATAGACACAGTGTTCTCTAAAGCCATCAATTTAGTCAAATCGATGTTAATTTATTGAGTATCTACTGCAGGCAAAGCACGCCTAGTAAATGGTACTAGAAGGAATGCAAGAGGGTTTCTAGATTTGAGAAAATTCAACTTCTTCGGATTCAACTGGTACAACTTCCTTCCCATCCCCAAGGCCCCCTTGTTTTCTGGTGAAGAAATCCTGTTTAGGTCCAAATATAAGGTCATTTGGGCCAGAGCCCTTTCTAGCAGATTATTTTTCCAAGCTTGAAAAGTAGAGATGCTTTATAAATGGATGCCTTTTCTCTAAGTAGATCCATAAATCTGAACCCCAGAAATCATCTCATTTTTTATAGCTGCTTAAGAAGAATTAAAAATACACATTTGGGTGGGAAAATTAGAGCAGTGATAATCTTATAGGAGTCTAACACAATAATATGTTTGATAAAAAGCAAGTTTATAAATTGCTTTTCTTATTCCCAGATACGTGATAAGGTAGGAAGAGTGCGTGGCAGGTGGAAAGAAGGCATAAAGCTCCAGAGAAAAGCAGTTTGGAAGCAAAGGGCAGGAGACCATTTCTTGGTGACCGTATAGCCTAGATTTTGTAGGTGGATCTCATTTCATGTCACTTAATTCTTTCTAATGAAGGCCATTCATCAAATGAATGTCGGAGTGTAACTTGCTTTTCGTATCTCCTTTTCGTATGAATAGATTTATAAATCAGACTGTATATCTTCACTTTAGGTTAGAACATATGGGTACAAATTCCCTCTGTAAATTTGCATTTAAATGTAGAAATCTTCTGTTTGGGGGCACAAATGGATTCAAGGAAACCAAAGCAATGGTATTTTCTTTTATGGCTTGGCTTTGGTTGGTGATACGGGTGCAGCTGGTTCTTTCCTGCATGTAGGAGACATACAGATAGCCCTGCCCAACGTGAAGTGAAAACCACAAATTTGTTACATGACATGTCAAATATATTACTTAGTCTTCTGCTAATGTCCATTAAGAATATCATTTCGTGGAGAACAGGGAGCCTTTATAATCTTGCTAGTCCGTGGTTCCAGGACCACTTGGAGCTGGTTCCAGGATTTGGGAGCTTGTTGGAAATGCAGAGTCTTGGGCTCCAACCTGCCTAATGAATCAGAATCTACATTTAAACAGACTCCCCAAGTGATAACGAGGGCTACTGGCCTGTAGTCTGTACTCCAAATAGTGGAGCTTGCAGCCTTTTTCACCTGGGGTTCCTCATCTGAACCCCAGAGACACAGAAAATGATTTGAGAGGCTGTTTTCTCAGTCTTCCACAACTGGGGCATGAGTATAATGTTTTAGATGCAGAGGTGAGAAGTTAATTCATGACATGCAACATATGCCTGAGGGATTTAGGACTTGCTTCTTTTATGGATACCCAACCAGGAAAGGCATCCAGAATCCCAAACTTCGAGGAGAATTGAAGTTGGCTCTGTTACATTTAAATGTCATTAAGTGTGAACACATTGAGCTCGGCAGGTGTGAGTTGTAATCTCCCTGTGAGAGTGTGCCTTCCCATTGGTGAAAGGTTTGTTTTTATTCTGAAGTATTAAAAAAAAAAAAAAACAACCCAACATAACCAGCTTCCTAAAAACTGCAGCATTCTAAACATTTAGCAGACTTTGCATGCTTGATTTATAAACCCCAGTGGTGCAGATCTATCTGTGGCTGATTTAAGTAAATAGAAAGCATGGCACATGCGTTTCATAGCTCCACGTATATATTGTATTTAAATGACTTCAGAATACACAGACATGTTTCTCAGACACGTAAAATAAAAATCACTTTTTTTTTTCCTTCCTAGAGTGTGTAGGACATCCATTGGAAATGTGGTAATAGGAAAGATGCAATTTTTTTTTCCATGCTCTGGGCCCCTGAAAATGGGGCAGTAATCGACATTATTTGGCAACTTTCACTATTAGCATTCAGTACGACAGTCACATCTGTCCTGGACGTGTAAGCGTGTATGAGATTGGATCTGGGAAAAGAAGAAATGTCTTTGAGCATGCGGCAGCATCTGGCCTCACTACCTGGAGTAAGAGATCAGGGAACGCTGAGGCACATTAACAGCCAGGGACTTCTGATGGTGACCTCCTACAAAATTGGATCAGGCTTTTCCCTGGTAGTTGTATTAAGCTCACACATTTGATGAAATGTGCTTATGAAGCCGGCATATTTGACTGCTTTCTTTCTTTTTCCTTTTTTTTTATTTTCTGGGGGGATAGATTCTTTATTATCTGCTGAATTCATTTCCCTCTGTCAATATTCTATAGAAAAATGATGGACATTCTATAATTTTGACTTTTATATTAATTCATAATTTTGATGGCTCTACCTTAGGGCTGCTTTCTCTTTCACCGCCTTTCTTCTCCTCCCTCCTGCCCCTGACTTGGGTCTCTGGTTGTTCCATCCAGCAGCTAAGCTTATGACAGCTGCGTTGCTCCTTATTGCCTTAGCAGACTGCAGGTCTTTTTTCATATTAAACCCCCGATAACGGCAATGAAATTCAGATTTATAGCTGGAAATCAGCCTATTTGTAATATAAAACATAAACATTGGAGCATTTGAAAAAGCTAAAGGATTTTTCCCCCCTGCTTTATATTTTTCTTTTCTTGGAACTTCATGACTTGAGTCCCAAACAAGTGCTATTTTAAAATTTTCTGGCACCATGTAATATAATTGATAATAGTGTTTAAGCAGCATCTAATATCATCCAGCATAGTGCAAAGTGAGCCATCCTAGGATATGAGCTTAAAAAATTGCATTAACACTTAGACAAAATGAAATTTTTATACTTGATTTGCTCATGGTTGGACGGATGCAACTAAACACAATTTGAGCTGTCACTTTGCAAAGGGGAAAAAAATATGCAACTTTGGAATGTTTCAAATGAGCCCAATATTAGATTCTATAACTCAGAGTGACACAGGAAATACTATTTGCAACATGATTGGTTCATTAATATTTGGTAATTGTAGTACATCATTTTAAGGGGGAAATAAAATGCAAACAAATGTTTGCTGCTCCCAGTCAGTCACTGCTTCTCACTTGCCACCACCAGGAAAGGTTTGGGAGCTAAAGGATCCATGTCTTGGGAAGGTGAGATTTTTTCCCCTCCCCATTTTCATTTTGGAAGAATAATTTTCATCATAAACCAACATGTCAGACAAAGCATCTACATTTAAAAAAATATTATTTCATGATTTTCCACATGCACATTTGATGTAAACCCTGGAGGTGTATTCCCTGAGTACCTATTAGCTCCATTTTAGGGAAATTACATTAAATTATTAGTGACAAATTTACTTGTCTGCCAATATATTTTTCTGGAATTTTACTACAACATCAATACTTGGCTGTTTTATATGGGCCCTCATTTACCTGTCTCTGAAGGCAGCCACCCCTTGGGGAGCCCTGTCTGTCACTAACAGAAGCTGGAACGAGTCTTGAAGTTCAACATTCGCAGTTTTGAATTAGATGGAAAAATATGTTGCACTTTAAAAATGCAGTGTGCCCTTCTGAATTCTATAATTAGGCAACTTGTTTTGTAATCTGGCATCTCCTTTTTTAGGTAGGCATAGAGCAACACAGATCATCAGGTGTGGACTCTAAACAATGGACACTCTTTACGAGTAAAATATGTCTGCCACGGGCTGACAGCAAAATGGGGGTAGATGGTCACCATTCTTGTGTTTATTTTGGGGAAATTGGTGCAGAGAGGATTTCCTGGGATTCAGATGAGACTTAATTTTCGGGGTGCCTCCCTTGGAGAGTGCCCATAGTGTCTTGGGAGCTGCCGGGAGCTATGGAAGGCTCCAGGTGAGGAAGGGGGAACGCCAGGTGTCCTCAGGATGCTAGCAGAACTCTCACAAGAAAGGGATCTGAAAGACAAAGATCCAGCTCTCCTGTTGGGACTTATTTTCTCATTTTAAGTAAATATTAGTGTTGAAACCCAATTCCATATTCCTTTCTTTCAGAGAACTCTCTGAATTCTGTTAGCTTCTGACCCCACAGAATCTGGACCTGTTACTAAAATCGGATGTGATTTTTCTTCACATCCCAGTTTGTGAACAGAGCCCTGGTAAACAGAAGCAGTGTGTCTGAAGCACAGGCCAATAGTTGCATCTCAAACTGTAGAGGACTGTTGAGGGAAGTTATAAGACAGGTGAGCATGGAGTATAAAGAAAGCTGGAAACAGAAACAAAGGGAAAATGAAGGCTAATGAGGAAGAATGTAAATCCCAGAGTTGTTCTTCATTAGAGTTTACTGAAGCAATGCTTGGCCCTGAGGCCATTTAAAAACCTCCTACCCTATACTGGGTCTGGTTCTCTGTTTTGTGTACTATTTTTTCTCTGAGACTCTTAAGTAGTTTAGGAGAAGGCTTCAGTTCATTTTTAGCTAAACAGCTGGGGTCTTCAAGCTGAACAAGACCCTTCTGTGTCTTGGCTTTACCAAAAATATGCAAATAATCAATTATTGTAGATACTTAGAGTTGAGAATTGTGCAGATATGCTTTTTTCCTAAATTATCAGGAATTGTTTTCCTGAGATGTGTGGCTCCGTGTGGTTCAAATGTTGGCCCTGGCCTCCTCCTCCCCATTCTCCACTGGCCAGCAGCCTTCATCTTCTAAGGGCCTTTTCCTTGCCTCACCAAATAAACACCACCATTTAGATGAAATTGACGAGAATATCTGTTTCCACTGACCTAAATGCATCCTCTCTTATGGCTTGGGAGGTTTGACCTTAATTAAACCTCTGTTTTGCCAGAGAATGAGTCTGCTGGAAGGGAAGACCATATGAATTTCTGCTTTCATTTCAGGTGGAACATTTGTAGCACCTGGGAATAGATTGTTAATGAAATATGTGTTTTATCTAGTAGTGCTTTGTCAAAACCTGGACATTTGGCAGTCTGGCAAGTCTAACTGGGGAAGAATCATAGCTGACGCCGCGGATGGGAGACAGTACCCCTGAAGGGGAGGTCAGCCCTCTTGAAGGAGGTAGAAGAGGGGATGACTCAGGACGCACGGAAGAGACCTGTGTGTCATAGGAAAGCGAGATTTCCTCTCCATCTTCCCTTCCTTAGTTCACCATGGTCCTTGATGCTAGAAAACTAAGATTCATCATTACATTTAGTTATCACAAGCACCCTGTAAGGTAGATCCCACAATCTTCATTTTTCCCAAGAGGTAACCAAGGTGCAGGGTGATGCAACACTTTGTTCAAGGTTGTCTAAGGCTCCTGCTGGGATTACCACCAATCTGTGCCTCCCTCAAGGGTAGGGTCCGTTTCTTCTCTGCTCAGTCACCTTCTACTCATCTACTAATTCTGAATGGTGACCAGTTTGAAAATGTTTACTCTTCATTCTTCAACCAATTTTAGAATCTCCTGAACACCACTTGTAGGCTTTGACTATAGCACCAAAAATTGAAAAAAAAGCAATTAGTAAATAAAGATGCAGCTCAACTACTTTGGTCCCCAAGGCATTGTCTTAACTTAGGGAAAAAGATCAGTGGTGAACTTGGGAAGGAAAAGGCAACCCTGCGGAAACCCGGACCAATCTGCATTCTGTCTTAAACTGCATCAGCTCTAGCAGTAAAGCACTGTGCGTTCGCGTTCATTCAAACCAGACTCTTTATTCAAAGAAAATGCTTAGAAATGTTAGGCTGTCCTAATAGTTGATACATTGTTGCTAACATCTCCTGCATCTCCACCCCTGATGACTACTGAAGTTTCATGATTACTCTAAACCAACCAAACAAAAAAATATGTGAAGAAGGTTTGGGTTGGGGAGTGACAGCCACCCAGTGGAAATGTCGTCAAAGCCTTTCAGTTTTGTTTTTCATTTATTGCTCTAGGAGCAATATTTATGTTTCTTTGACACTTGAAATCAGTGCTTCCATTTATAAATCTCATGCTGAGAAACAGATGTGGATTGTTACACTTGTGCTTTTGTTCTTACGATGCTACCAAACTCGAATAGTCTCTCTGACCCCTCCAATATCTTGGGTGCTCCCTACTCACTGAATGCAGTTGTAGCTCTCGGGCTTTCATGGCAGTTTGTGGGTTAAATTAATCAGCTGGGTAATGACCAAGTATTTATTAAAGCCTAGGAGTGTTCTAGGTATTTTGGAGGTACAGAAGAAATTGAGGCGTGCTCCTAAACGTAGTCAGAGAAACAACTAACAGTACAGTTGATAGGGCACCGCGTGATGAGACATTGTGGTGTGGGACAGAAACTGTTGTGGACACTCAGAGAAACAGTGTGTGGGGACCAGGGACAGTTTCATGGTTTGTGGGTGGGGGCAGGGGGTTAGGAGGCAGAAAGTGGCACAGAACATTCCTGGTGGGAGGCACAGGTAAGGCAAGAAGTGGGAATGTCCTGCATTTTGCAACAGAATATCAGGAAGAAGTAGAAATGGTTGGATAGAAAAGCAGAGAACTCTATACCCTTGGTAGGCTATTCATCATGAGCCATTGAAAGAGCATTGACTGAGTTCAGAAAAGGTAATACTATTGATTGAAATGCCAAGAGCTTTGCAGACCTATAATTTTATTTTCCCTGTGCTGCTCATTTTTATTAATTTTGGTATAGCTTTGGGTAGAATTTTGAAGGTGTCCTTGTCTTGAACCTTCGCATAAAACAGCTTTTATATTTAATTTTGCTTAACTTGCCATCTTAAATATCTGTTGATATGGAGCTGGTCAGTGTATTCATAGACGAGAACATTTCTGATTTAAAATATACTCTTCTTTTTTTCCCCATACGCATCTTCCAAATTATCCATGGCAGTCAGTTGTGACAGGCCATCGTCCCGTAACCCTCATGCTTCATGTCATATCCTAGGCCAGTATTCTGGTTCAGAAAATGTGATCTAAACTACAGAGAGAAAGCAACAGAAGGTGAGTGGGGGTCCAGGATTGAATCAATTGCACCAAAGATATAATGTATCCACCTCAGATCTTTGGGGTCACCCTTAGTTTTGGGGGTACTGCTTCATCTTCAAAGATTGAGCAGAGTTCCTTCTCGCTTTTTAAAAATGCAAAGCCATTTCTATCCAGAGGAGTCTGTTTCAGGTATAAAATGAGGAAGTGGGGTTCCTGTCCTCTCTCCATGGTTTGAAATCTACAGTTATCTCTTAAAAGTGCTTCTTGGTTCTTAAATCCTCTTGTGAAAATTAAGAGACCCAATTTTAAATATGGGCTCTGTCATTACAAGCTGTGGAACTTTGGATGAGTAACTGAGTTTCTCTGAACCTCTGATCAATGTCTGTAAACAGAGAATTGTAATAATCCTCTACTCTATAGGCTTATGATAAAGAGAGTACATAAAAATGTAAAGAACCTGGCAGAATGGTAATAGAAGATGCTTCTATCTTTGTGTCTGCAACTAGATATAGTGTTCTAATCCCAGGATGTGGTGGAATTTAATTTGGTGGAGAATCACCAGCAGGTAAATTGTAAGAGAACCCTGGACAGCGATGGTGATCTTGCTTCTAATAGCCTGGGATTCTTAGATAACTCAGCTTTGAGGAACTGCCCTAAATGCAGAATCCTATAATAATGATCATTATTGACTGAAGTCTAGATGCCAGACAGCACTGCTAGTGTCCAGCTGTAACAGATTCATTTGCCAGGCAAAAGGAGGCCCTGTGGGTTGCATGGATTTTCCGTTATGAGTGATCTGACAGTACCTGAACATTAGTTAATGACTTAGAAAGAAGTGGCTCAATTGCCTTGTAGGCCCATGTGCAGAGCCAAGAGAAGTTCACGGGTAGCACCGCTTTGGGAGTCAAAGAGAAATGACAAGGACATTATTTAAGACACCCATGTGAGACTACGTGAGTGGGGAGGTAGCATCTGGGTAGCTGAAGGAAGGCACTGTCATTCTCATACTCAAAAAATACGTCAGTTCTAAGGATTTCAGTGAGATTTTTGTTTTTTAAAAAGCAAGGTAACATTTTGAGAGTCCTCCCTCTGGTATATTCTTTTATAAGATGATTTCCTCTGAATGAGGTTTATTTGGTGATTTTCTCCTGAAAAACCAGTTGTAACAAAGACTATACATTTGGCTCATAATGGCTCAGATGATTGTATCTCTTTTTCCAGAAATTTTAATAAACCATTTTTTCAGGCATCTCCATCTCGTATATAAATCTCTCTTAAGTAAATTGTACATATTTATCTTCCCAGATAAAAACATTGAAGTAGATGGTCAGTTTTCTTGGTATTGTTTTTCATATGTTTTTAAAATGTGTCCTTTATAACACTAAACTGATTCAAGATGATGTATTTAGAATATGAATAATTATATTGTAAGTATGTATATACCACATTTCCCCTCGTGGTCCCCAGCATGTATTTCAGCGACTTCTCCCGGACGAATTCACAGCTTGTATGGGTCTGAAATATTCAGTGCCTTTTATTTGCCCTTTGCTGCTTCTCTCACCTCCACTGTCAGTGCTTGACGAGGAGTCAGCTGCCCGAGTGGTCGGCAGCTGGATTCCCACATTATAAGCAACCCGTCATATAAATTACAGCTGATGTTAGAGCCCATTTCTCCCAGTTGCAAGGGTTACTTACCTTCCAAAATGGTGGGGAGTGAGGGAGTAGGTTTTGAGCAGAAAGAACTTTCCCATGCATTTGCTGTTTACAAACTCATCTGTACCTAATCTTTCCTTTCGTCTCAAGATGGAGGGTTTATGATTAATACAGTTGATGCAGAAAATGGCCGAGTGCTTGGCTTCTTTTAAATATATCATGCTCAGTGCACACAGACTCCGAGCATCAGTTAGAGAGAAGTGACAGCCGACTTGACCTTTCTCTCTGAAACGCATGTGGAAAAAGGGAATTAGCTTGCTACAGTAGTACTTGAACTTGCTTTAACTTACCACTTTGTCTTTAGAAGGAGGAATGCACGTTAGAAATGCAAAATCACCTTCAGGCCTCATGTTGTTTAAAATGAAATTAAAATTCCTCATAATATTAAATCAAATGTCTTTCAAAAGAATTTGCTAAGGTGATCATAATAAATATCATCCAAGTTTTCTTTTTTCTTTTCTTTTTTTTGAAACAAGCCAATGTTTACATTTAATGTTGAAATGCAGTGTGTATGTGTGTGTGTGTGTGTGTGTCTTGGATTTTGCAATGGCTATTGAGCTTCCCCAGGAGAACATATGAACAATAGGTCCACTAGTGAGGTACGAGTTATAAAAGCTTTTAAATTGGCTTCCATGTAACTGGAAACCAAATAAATGGCTATGGATAATGCAAAAGGAGACCTAGCAGGGGTTTTTTCCATAGTTGCCAATTACTGCTATTAGAAGATCTAGGATGCTCTGCCTATCCCTGAAACAACTGACTGACACAGACCTCAGCCAATCATAGTGTTTCCTTGTCAGCTGTCGTTAGCCTGTGATCAATTACCATGATTTTATACTAACTTGAATGGAAAGTAAAAACACATTGTTACCCCAAAGCTCATCAGGTAAATATGCCATATAAAGAAATATATCTTCTCTGACCTCTTTGACATTTTCAAACTGTTTAAAAGCTGAAGTTAATTCTTTCTGATGGCCTTTCATCTTTAGTTGACAACAGAGAGCCCCAGAGTGGTGACAGCTCTGGTCAAGTGGGACTGTCTTATCAAAAACAATACCCTCCAGATCTTTCAGTCCAGATATTCTAATCTAAAATAATTGCATTTAAAATTTCATAGAGCTTTTATGTCTTCCTTGAACCATCCTGATCTGAAACCACATGAACCTCTCCCTGCAACCCACTTTAAGCTTCAAAATTTCAATATTGCTAGCTTAAAAATGTATTATAGAGGTAACATGCAAGCATTGAGATTATAAAACTGTAGCTGGAGTGAACAGCTACAATTTGTTCAGCTATGTCTTTTTATTTGTTTCCTCATGCTTGGAAGGTGTTTCTGCAAGTGTCAGTCCTGTTCCGTTTCTGTATCATTGTACTTCTTGTGCTTAACCCAAGCAGCATAAAATCTTGTCTCTGCAAAGACAGCAGAGATCCTGGATTTGGCTCTGAGATGATGTGAATCATCTGTTGAATATTTAGATTTTTAACACTATGTTTTAGATACACCTTCTGAACTCAATTCCATTTCTGATTTGGAGGAACCCTGAAACTGACATGTAATTGTAAGCAGCTCCCTGTCCTGTTTTATCCCATCTCTGTGCTGGATCCCAAGTTATTTGTAGAAGGACTTCGCTGGTTTATGGATTTGAGGCAACTGCTCATCACCTATTACCAGCCCTGTTGAAACAGGTACCAGTGTTACAAAGGACTAGTTTATGTTTGGGGTTCAGAAATCTTTATTGGCAGAATCCTGCCACAGACCTCTGCTTTTCCTATCCTCATGAGATCTGGAGTCCCTACTCCAGTCCTCAACAAGCCCCATCACAGGCGTCATCCTTGACCATTCTTGTCCCGGTCTCTCTTCCAGCTGTTGTCGTGGGACACACACACTTCTGTTCACCCATCCCTTCCCTCCACCCTTCCTCTAGATCCAACTCCTGAACTGTGCGCCTAATTGTGTCAAAGGTTTGTTTGTTTGTTTTTTATATAGCTTTTCCCCTTGAATAAGTTATTTGGTTGGGTTTGTTCAAAGAGGGGATGACATTTCAAATTGGAAGAAAAAGTTCTCCTCCTCAAACCAGTTTTCAGTGTTAAAACATAGCAGACTCACTTCCCATTTACACAGGGAAGGCAGGGCTGCCCACCTTTCTGCTGTAGATTTAAGATTCTAGATTTAAGCAAAAAAGAACTGAGAAATAAGATCCTTTAACGTCTTCTCTAAGTCCTGAGAGAAAACAATAAAAGTGAAAACATTCATTCTCTTTCAGTGTTAGTTTTTCTCTTAGATGTATGGTACCTGTAGAATATTTTTATTTTTCATTTTAAGCTTTTACTCAAGAAAAAAAAAGGAGAAAGGGGGGAGAACCAAATGGTGTTTATATCTTTTCACAAAATGAATATGAAAAAGAAATAGTATGTTCAAAATAAGAGGATCTATTTCAGAGCTGGAAGTCTGTCCACTCTTGGGAAAAATTTTGTTCCGAATCTGAGCTGTTTCCACATTGCTTGTAAACTCCTGACTTGTGTTTCTCCAACGACTGGCTGACCAGTCACATGTGTTCCTGATGTGACAGAAGCCCCATTACCAATTTCACTCCCTGCCCATCATGTATGTTCGGATGTGAATTATTACTGTGTGCCTTCACTCTTCACACCATTCTTTCCTCCCTGCTAACCGCCCCCCCTTTTTTTTTTTGGTTTGGTCATAAAGTACGCTTAGTCTTTTCTTTCCAGACGTAGATATTACTACGGATCTTATGAAAACCTGAAAATTTCATTGTTCATTTCAGGCAGTGTAAGCTACAGGTCTCAGAAAGCCCAGATTCATCGTATAGCTGGATCTTTACACCCGAAGAAAAGTTCTAATAGAAAACAGGGGTGTGCTGCTGGTGTCGAGGAGGTTACGGCTCGGATCCCAGAGGCTGATTTTATTAGGACATGAGCAGCGCTGTGATGGCACCCTCCGCCCCTGCCCCATTGACAGGACTTGGTCCTGCACTGTTTCTGCAAGATTAATGGGCTTGGGGTTGTTTACACAATACTGCTCGCAGGATGTACAAATGCAGACGCCAGTCCTGAATACCACGCCCAGTTAAAACTAGCACAAAATCTCCATAGATGGGCTCTCCAAAAACATTTAAAGTAGCTATCATCCCCCACTCAGGAGCCCTGTGGAGTATCATACGGCCCTGAGAGGTTATTTTTAGGGAGGACCAAGGTCTTAGCAGTCTTGTACCTGCGCAATTCCTACCAGCTTTACTCTTACATAACTAAAAAGGCACCTTTGTCCCCAAAAGAGCAGATCACAACCATCCCACTTCTAGGAACTTCCACCTGTTTTCTAAAACTCACACTGCTTTTTGTATTGCTCCTGCACTAGGATCATTGTGATTCTTAAAACCCTGCCTTGCTTCCAAAGAACAAAAGCAAAAACTAAAAATGTATTGGGTTTTTCTCATGCAAATGAAAATAGATCATGAGTCAGCATCTCTTTATTACTGTTTTATCCAGAGGCTTATCTCTTTTTTGAACATTAAGAAAAATTCTGAATGGAAGCTTTGGATGGATCAGAGTTCAGGAAAAGAAATTCCTTATGTCCCATAGGAGCATCATCTTCCCCAAATGAACATGCAGCCACCAGAGATTCTGGTGAAATTGTTGGACCCACAGACAATTCTGAAAGTTTGGATTTGGTTTTCTATAGAACAGTTTATCAGTATTAATCACCTGAAAACAAGATTGTGATTTTCACTAATATAAGTGAAGATTCACTTTCTATTTCATTTTTTTAAAATGAGTTTTTCAAAATCTAATAGAATTGAACTCTCTACTTGGATATTTTCTTAGTCTTTTATCTTAGTTTTCTACTCTCTTACAATTTTTTT
This sequence comes from Mirounga angustirostris, assembly GCF_029215605.1. Lineage (NCBI taxonomy): Eukaryota > Metazoa > Chordata > Mammalia > Carnivora > Phocidae > Mirounga > Mirounga angustirostris. Next base: position 15,672,966 of record NW_026991724.1, on the reverse strand, counting down.
TTTCTCCAGGAATATTAAAATGTTAAAAGTTCCGTTGGCAATATCCCCTCATCTGCTTTCTTTTACTGTCTTAAATCCTGACTTTTTAAAAAATTTTATTGAGTTTTGCTTTTTCTTTTTACCCCTGCCATTCTTTGCATTTTCTCTTTTGCTTTACTTCTTTTTCTCTCCTTCCTCCCCTCCCTTCTCCCCCGCTTCCTTCCTTCCTTCCTGGTTTTTTGTGTTTTTGTTTTTGTTTTTGAAGATTCAGATACACTGTTCTTATGTGTCTTTTAAGAGCTTTAGAAAATTATTCCAAAATGATTCATTACTTTTTAGTTCTATCAGAAGCTGACTGTTATATTGTGCTTAAGGTGTGTGTTTTCCTGCTTTCAGAATGCAGTTCACTTAACATTTGCAAAGGTTAGGACTAGTGTGAGTTACCCTGTGGGTTGAAAATCCCTAGTCTCCAGTCAGTACTTATTACTAATCAATGACAACACATCCTGCACACCCTCCCAAACTCTTTTTTTTTTTTTTTTTGCCCCCACTAGAGCTACATTGTTTTGTTTTTAAACAGCTTTATTAAGGTAGAATTTACATGCCATACAATTCACCCATTTTAAGTATTTCAAGGAAAGAGAAGCTTCCTTCTCATTCGACTGCATAGGTTTATTTATTATCTGAAACTGGAAAAGCTACAAAACATGCACGATCAAATGGAAATCTTAAAACATTCTGTGAACCCCATTCTATTTTAATGCATAATTTTCCTATTACAGACGCCTGTTTGCACCTCTGGAGTTAAGGTCATAGCAGCGTTTGCATTATAAACCCCTTTTCCAAGCGTTTATAAATGCAGCTGCTTTTGTTTGCTCAGGACTGAAGCTTGCCTCGTGAGGTTTCCATGCAATAGAGCAGCTTTTTGGGGTTGAGTTTTCTTTAACTAAATTAAAATTTTAAAACACCACCTTGCCCTTTAAAAAAATCATTGCAAGTGTCAAAAAGTCTAGGTAGGAATTTCTCCCCAAATAACGTTTTTATGCATATGCCATTTTTAATTGCCTTTAGTTTCCAAAAATTCTCCACCGTGCTCAGTTTGTGATTAATGTTATTTGCCTCAAATATTTACAAACCTAAATCCAAGTCGGTTTATAAACTAAAGAAACATGTTATATACAATTGCTGTCTTTCAGCATTGTTAACAGAATTATTTTACAGTCACAATAAAGCCTAAAGATGGAATGAGAGGATGGAGAGCCTGTCATCCCTTGTGAGAAGTTATACATATATGTAGATTCATTGGAGAGTGCATGGTCTCTAGGAGAGTTTAAAATATTTAGAAAAAAACCATTTACATTTTTAGGATCATATTTTGCCTTTTTTTCAAAACAATAAATGTGGGCGGCACAGGATACAGAAACAACCATGAATTATTAAATTGGTTTTAGACGGTAAAGAACAAAAATGTATACATGATCACTAAACAAAATACAATGTTAAAATGTCAGTTTAAATGAAGTATAATTGAGAATCCTGACTTGGTAATTGCCAGAAACTTCTAATCAGACCTTCACTTGGTAATTTTAGGAGGTATTTGACTTTTCATTCACAGACCAGTGAGTATGAAACGTAACCTCACCTTATGTTTCAGAAGCGCAGCTTCATCTGGCTCAACTTTATTTAAATTTAAAAGAATATTATTTCATGTTTTTCATGCCAATACATGTTTTGTATGGAAAAGGTGAGTAAAATCAAATGCAAAAGATTACTAGTGAATATTGTGTTCTGACGTGTACATTTTGATGGGAAACAGCTTTTTCTTCTCCTAAACATCAATAATGCTCAAGCCCAAAGTGTTTTTCAGCCAGGTCTATTTTGGGGTTGACTACAAGCCCCCAGAAGTCAGGGACTCCTTTTTCTTTCACGGCCTTCTATGGCTTGCCCATCCCAACACGGCCCCTGCCTCCAAAAGATTTGTCGAATGAAGAAGTGACTGCCCTGCACCCCCTCCCCCCCACCTCCACCCCAGACCTTACGGACAGCAATCAAAAACTCGAAAGCCAAAACTGTTTTTCTAACCTTCTTCCCACCTCCTGACATCCGAAAACAAAACAAGATCAGCAAACAAACAGAAAGGTTTAATCTGGATTTATGAGACCTAGCAAGAGGGTGACAGCTGGAGTTGAGGTTCCAGCGGCGCCTGACAAACGCTGCATCAGGTGCCAGAAAAAGGTTGTCTCAGAATCTTTCTGTCATCGGAGGCTGCGATAGCCGATAGCCATCCTAAGCCCTGAAATGTAGTCGCTTGGCTCCCCAACCTCCTGGCTTTTGACAGTCCTTTGAATTCAGAATATATTTATCTAATCTAATTTTTTTCTAACCAAATAAATACAATTCTAAACCAGTGTTAGGAAAATAAATGTATTTGTTCCCTGCTAAGATATTTAATAATCTTCCTCGTCTCTCCCAGTCTGATATTTTTTTTTACTGGAAGATTCTATGTATCATCTATATCTGCTGTTGTTTTTTTAACCAGATATTGTTTAATTGAATTGTACTATACATTCAGGATCATTAGAGGAATGGGAAAAATCATTGTATAAATTCACTAACAGGTTTATCTTTCTATGTGGTATTTCAGTTAACAGACTGTCTTTCCTGTGGGTAAACAACAACAAAAAGGTGCCTTTGAGCGCTTTTATCCCCAGCGAAGTGAGGCATTGCAGAGCCAGAAACCTCGGAAGCAGGGGTTGGGGGTGGGGGGGGGTGCACAATGTTTATATGTAGTGATATCACCCAACAAACATGCTTTTCTGTATTCCACATTCACACGTGTGCAAGGAAAAAGGGGCACCCAGCACCCAGAAAGAAAATACAATGATGGAGGTGTGAAATCATCTTCTTTGGTGAGTGAATGTATCAGATTTTCAGCCTGGAGTGAAAATGAATCCATCATTTCCAGCCCCCCACTATTTCCCATTAATCCCTGAGTAGTTTTTTGCTCTAAAGTTAATGCTATTAAATGTGGGCACTCAGGCCCCTGAAAAAAAAACAGAGTTCAGGGCTCCCTGAGAAAAATTAAAATCCTGCTTTTATTTGCTCTCGAGCCGCGGGGTGGGATCTTTTCAGGCCTGGCTGAAATGGTGAGCAAGGAGGGACACTGCCCTTTGGAAACCTGTGCTCCTCTCCAGTGTGTCGGCAACAGCCAGGAGGCAGGTGCCTCGCTGTTTCCCCACACACTCACCTGGTCTGAGTACATATTTACAAATTTCAAATACCTATGTACACAGTTCGGATTGATCGGTTGAACCAATGACTCTGGGGTTTTCATAGCCCACGTCATTTAAGAAGTGTCTCTCCTTCCCGTCCAGTGGGCTAGAATGAAATTAGGATTTGACTTGATTTGGTTTGAATTTTGGGATGTAGCCACTGTCATTTGGCGTCTGTAAAAACTTCTCTTCCATGGGTATACATATCCCTGTCTTTTAAATATTCCTGATATAGGCAGTGATGTCTTTAAACAGTACCCCCACTCTCCTCTCCCTTCCTCCCTCCCTCTTGCTCCTTCCTGCCCTCCTCTCTGCCTTCCCTGTGCTCTTTCCAACCCCCTCTTCTCCTTTTCCCCTCCCATCATATCACCTATGATTTTCTGGTTAAGTATTCCCCCAATGGCTGAGGTTAAAATCCACGGTCTGAGTCCATTTTGTTTTTTAAGTTTTCATTTTAAAAATAAAAATGAGGGTGCTTCCAATTGTGTCTGCTTGATACCCTCTATTAAAATCTAGGCCATTCTAAGGAAAACTTTTCATTGTTGGCAGCACATTCAATTTCCCTTCTGCTCCTTATAGGGACAGTAATGAAGGGCTTAAAATTGATCCTTTTATTTTTTGAAATGGAGGAAGTGTCAAATATTCGAATTTGTCTTGATCATTTATTTTCCACAAGCGGGGAGTAAACACTGTGTGAGCGATCCATGCACATTCTGTAGGTGGTTATGATGAATAAATTGGTTGTGTGATGCAGAAATCAAGTGATGGAGGGATGAGCAAATCAAATGTCTTTGCGTTCTCACTTCCGAAATGGCGTTAAGTCAGAGATTTTATAAGAGTGATTCCAAACGTCTGCTTTTCTACCCAAATGAAAGTTGCAGCTCGTGCATATCAAGACTGGAAAACCAGAAGGATTTGTGCCAATTTAGAGAGGAGGAAAATGTCAGATTGATAAGAAGTTTGTGGATAATTGAAAGTAAGGTGGTTGTTGCTGCAGTTTGTAAAATTTGGGGGCATCCACAATACTGAGGAGAAAATAAATGGAACATGGAACCTAAGGAATAGGAAAGAGTACTTAAGAAATGCTCACAATAAATACAGTTAAATGCATGTTCAGCGGGCAGTTTTCATGGCCAAACTCTCCCTTTTGTTCTTTTTTTTTTTTTTTTTTTTTGTAAAATACTTTTTAATGCTTATTAGATCTGAAACCAGAAGCCATAAAGCAAGAACTCTGCTTATGGACCGAAGCTGACAATCACCCCAAGTATTATATTCTTTTCAAGACAGAACATGAATCTAGTAGAGGGTAATTGCCATGTATTTAGTTATTAGTTAATATCACGTCACTTCAACTCGAGGAAAAGCCACAAGAAAACATTTCATCTGAAACATTTTGTTGTTGCCTGCTTTGGAATATTAGCATTAACAAATATTTAGCTCTGGAGGAATTTCTTTTTCAGTTTCATCAAAATGAAAAGCAGTGTTGCTGTTGTTTTCTACTTTTCAATAATCGCTGAAACTGAGCAAATAAGTGATCTCACCTGGCCTGCATTTGTACAGTTTCTTCAAAGCAGAGGCAGCTGAATGAAATTCAACACCCATGGATTTTACGCCCTACTGTGGATAAATAGTACTAGGCCAAGCACAGTCTAGAATTTTCTATACTCACTCTCTTGCCATGTCAGGAAGCTCTACGCAGTCTTGTGTTTTAGACATGGGGCCAGCTTCGAGGAAAAGGGCACAGGAGAATTGGGAGAATAGGTGGGGTTTGTGTGCAAACACAAGTTCTCTGAGACTTAAAACCAGTTTCCACACATTTTGCCCATTTCTGTTCTTCTTTCTAGGTGAGGATTGTAATGCCATTTCCCCAGCGTCACCTTTATGAAACACACCCTTTGTGCAACTCATCCTTCTCTCACTCTTTAGGTCAGGTGGTTCAGCTATACTTGAATCATTTGTGGCCATTCCTGGTTGAGATGACTGGTGGCAGGTTTTTCATGATGACACGTGGTCAAAAGTTTCCTTGAAAGTAGTACTCACCATGATAATACCTTGTGTTAATGTAGACATTTAAAATTCATCATAATTCCTTCACATTTGTTTCCTTGTTGGATCTTCAAAAACAATCGTGTTCGATCATCAGGGATACTTAGGATTTTTCCCATTTTATAGAAGAAATGGGATGATTTAATGATTTACATTAAAATCACATGGAAAGAACTAGAACCGAAGCTCCCTTATGTCTAGCCAGGGGCTCCATCCACTCTCCCAGCCAGGGGTCCATAAACTGAATCCCAGGGGCCAAGACCAGCCTGTTTTTTTAATGGCCCTGTAAGAGAAGAATGGTTTTTACATTTTTAAATGATTTTATAAGTACTTACATAATAGCCTTGATTTCACCTCTTGGCCCACAAAGTCTGAAACAGTTACTATCTGGCCCTTTAAGAAAATGTTTGCTGACCCCGACCTCATCCTTTCCAGCCGCCCTAGTTCTACTCCTTAGACCATCTTTCCCCCACATCCCACTCTCCCCTCCCCTGACAATAGATTTTTGACTCTGTAAGCAGATAACTTTTTTCCCTTATGAATTTGGCACAAAAGGTATAGGGCTCTATGCATGTAGGAATTTGGCTAATACTATTTGACCATGTAACTTACCCAGACCAACCCAAGTATGCCAGTTATGTCTGGAATCCTGCCTTAATTTGGGGTTAAAGTTAGAAACAGGAATGCGGCAGAAGTGGAAAAGATCGAGCTGCTTTAACTTTAGTGTTTGATTTCCAGCATAAAATTGGTTTCAGTCCAACCCGGACCTTCCGCGGTAGAGTTTTCTCTTGTATCCTTGTATCCTAAAATAAAGGGGAAATGTGTATCGCACTTAGTTCCCTGCACCCTGTGAGGTAAGTCAGGGAGTTCCTTTTTAGCTCCTCTATGACTGTTTTTAAATAAAAACAACAGAAGAGACAGTGTTTTGCTAGACACGGGTTCTATTTTAAGAGGGTCTTGAAGGTTAGGTTATTTGAATGACCACATCTGCCACCCATAGACCTTTCTGAAGATGAAATACTCAGACCTAAATCGTCAGTTTTTTTGGTTAGAGTAGACACAGCAGCCATTCAAGTAGAGTGTGACTTTGTTAGACTCTCAAAAGCAGATTAGCAATTGATTGGTGACCAGGCTCTGCAGCCTCCAGGAGTGGGTCCAAATAACCACATCAAGTATATGGGATTTGAGCAGGAATCTGAAACACATAGGTGAAAAATGGATTTCCTTCTGCCTCAGTCTACCCCAGGAGAGATTTTAGAAATTGTCACCACATGGTGGCCAACACTGGGATGATTGTAGACATGGGTCAGACACTCCTCCTAGGCTCCTTAGCAAGAGGCAGACACACCCAGCAACTCCTGATCCTGGGAAGGGTTAGCAAGGCAACTTGCAAGGTGAATTAGATTTTAAATCGCCTGGGTAGGTGTTTTTTTGTGTAATAGTGAATTCTCTCTTTTTTTTTTTTTTTCTTTTTAAGGCTAGTGTTTCTGTATTGCTTGCTTTCCTGAATTATAAAATGTAGTCCAATGTAGAAGATTGGGAAAATATGAAAAATAAAATCTGAAAAAAAAATCAATAATCCTCTATGCAGAGCTGCCCCAAAGTACTATTTCAGTGCATTTAGTTTTAGTTTTATTTTCTGTAAATATGTACAATTCTAAAAGTGTTGAGATTATATTATATTTGGTTTCGGTTTTGCTATTTATTTTAATTAATGGTGTAGTATGATTTTTTTCCTGAGCGTTTTTAATGAGCATGTTGATGGCATAATATTCCCTCCCATAACTATATAATTATTTCCGTATTCATTCTCCTAGTAGTGGCCACATGACTTGTTTTAGTTTGTCCATTTGTTATAATAATGTTGTGATGAATTTTTTAGGAGGGATTTCTGGAAATGGGATTACTAGTTCAAGGGGTTAAGCCCCTTTCAAGATCTTGGATAATTTGTATCAATTTATATTCCCTTTGGCTCTCTATGAGAGCACATTGTCACCAACTTTCATATATTCATTTATTTCTAATCTCTGCCACTCCAGTTGTTTAAAAGAACATCTCGATGTTTTGATTAAATTTTAATTTTTTCATGGACTTATTAACCAGTTGTATTACCTTTGAGAGTTATGGGTTCATGCTTTTGCCCTTTTGGGGAGGTTATTCATCTCTTTTTCTTACTGATTTACATGGTATCTTAAAGCCATCAGATAGTAATATTTTAAAATTATTTTACCAAGGAGAGCGAAGGAAACCAAATGGAAGCAATCAGAATTAGGAATTTGTGGAGGTTGTGGTTTTACAGGAAAGATTTAAATAAATGTAAATGTTCTTTTTTTTTCTTTTTATTCAAAGATTTTATTTATTTATTTGAGAGAGAGAGAGAGAGAGAATGAGAGACAGAGAGCACGAGAAGGAGGAGGGTCAGAGGGAGAAGCAGACTCCCTGCCAAGCAGGGAGCCCGATGCGGGACTCGATCCCGGGACTCCAGGATCATGACCTGAGCCAAAGGCAGTCACTTAACCAACTGAGCCACCCAGGGACCCTGTAAATGTTCTTCTTAAAAGCTTTTTTGGGTATGGTATGAAGATTAGGGCAGCCCCACTGCAGGAAAAAGGCTTTGGTTCTCTTCCCTTCCACTTAGGGTTATGACTGCTTTTCATAGTGGGGAGGTGTTTGCCTCTTTGTCTTTACATCCTAGTTAAAATTGAAAATTAGAAGCTCCTAGTTTTGTTATATTTGAGTATATAACCAAAATGCAGCCTGGGTGTTGCAGGAGGTAAATTTCTCTTTGTGACCACACTTTTTGTGGCTTCCCAAATTGAAACAAAACAATGTTTTAGAATAAAATATTACATAGTAAAGCCAACCCCTCAGATTTTAAAATGTTAACATTTTGCCGTAATTGTTTCAACCACTTTTTTTTTCTTCTGGTTTTCTTTTCTTATAAAATAAGAGGTCACAGCCCTCTAATCCCATTCTGCCCCTAACTCCTGAAGTTGATGTGTTTTGTTCCTGACCATGTTATGCATTAACTACCTATGGATGTTTGTCCCAGGATCCTTTATTCTGTGTTTTACCATGTTACACTAAGCATTGATTTCAGTAGCTTCTTTCCCTTCACTTAACATCATTTTCAAGGTAGCATCACTTTTTAAAATAGGAAAGTATACATTTTCAAATGCTGTATATGTCAAGGAATAGCTAGTGGGGTGAATATGGTGAAAGAGACAAAACTGAACAGAGAACAGTGGGGTGCTACAGAACCAGAAATCAAAGAAAGTATCTAGGAAATGCCTATTCTGTTGGGTTACTGTGGGGGATGCACAAAGTAGTAAACTTGTTCTCTGCCCTCAATGACTTTTATTTTAATTCAAGAAAAAGAAAAGTAAAACTCATGACAAGTTATAACAAACAGAGTGCCAAACAGTTGTTAAATAGCAGTACAAGAAAACTTTTTAAATGTCACAAAGTAATATATGTTTCAATGTCAAGAGATGAATTGAGTTTTCTAACACTTAAAAGCCAGAGTGGAAGTATATTTGTTAGTAGAACACTAAACATTTTACAGAAAAAGAAAAAAAAAAGGGTTTCATTCATGGTATTGAGGTTGTTCTCAAATATTTATTTGACCACCCACTCTGGGTGAGGCATTAAGTTAGGTGTTAAGTATAGCTTGAAGGTCTGGAGCTAGACTGGGTTCCAACTGCTAGGTCCAGGGCACTGGTGCTCCATGATGAATCAGATTTGGGTTATGTACTTACTCCTCCAGAAGGGGTAAGGTGAAGATGGTGAGCCAAGCCTGTGACAAACTAAATGGTATATGTTTCAAAGATACACGATGTTATTAGAAGAGAGACCATGGTTTACACATTGACCCAAAAGATATGGTGGACATGGTGATACGGGCCAGGAGGGAATGGGGAAGAAAAAGTCAGCCATCCTCACATTTCTGGGTGACTTTCAGGTGCCATCTCTTGTGAGGTTTCTCATAATTTCTTCCTAAGCTATCCTTTAGAAATAGCCCACTTTAGACCTTTGTCTGTGGCCTTTGTTCTAATTAAATTAATACAACTTTATCCAGATTTGGAAGTTGGTCCATTTGGTGTGCATGAGCAAGGTATCCTACATTCATACAAAGAAGGTTTGGGGATTCTCTTACAAACCATTGAGGTGTTCCCATGCACAAATAAGATGCTCAGTATATACTTACTGATTCAATTATCTAGTGACTCTAGCCCTCCCAACCTTACCCCAGGAGCGTTGGGGGGGGGGGGGGGTGGAGGGAGGAGGTGTAAACTAGGAGGGAAGAGCTCACACCTGCAGCAAAATCTGAGCTTAAAACCTCCCAAACAGGAGAAGCCAAGTGACAACAGGCTTAAGAACGCACAAAAGAAAAATTCTACTCTCTGAAGAGAGGACTCATTTTCTCTGTCCTCAAAGTAAGCCTCATTATACCAGGGGAAGGGTATTCATTAGTGGATTGTTAGAGTTGTTTTTTATTTTTTTAATGACATTTTAATCTTGGATTTATTATTCGTTGTGTAAACCATTTATAGAGTTCTCAATCAGCTGCCATCATTTTTGATGACCTGTACTAATGGAGGGAAGCAGCCGTGGAGAAAATCCAAAGCAATTGACAATCCCAATGTTGTTAATGTTTGCTTGTGAAATAGAACATCTGGTTTTCAACTGCAGATGGGTTCAGATTCGTGGGCTCTCTGCTCAGGAGGGCCCTGCTCCTGACTTACTGCTCTCCTGTCACTCACTGCCTTGAGATTCTAATCATTTTTAAGCAAAGTAGCTCCACATTTTTCATTTTGCACTGGGCCCTGCAAATTTTGTAGCTTGTACTGGTTTCAGATTGGCTTTTCTTGGATCGACTTTAACATGACTCTGCATCCCAGACACCATCCATACTGACAAAAGGAGGAGACTTCCCCAAGGCAGGCTGGGTGGCTGACATCCAACCTGTGGCTTTCTTTTGTCTGATAACCACGTGGTTGATGGAGAGGAAACTGACATACAGTGAGACTCCATCAAACACCCAGAGCAAGAAGGTGGAATATTACATGTAACGTCAGAATTTAAAGGTCACAGAGACCGAACTTGTCCTCCTATATAAGAACTAGAAAGTGATGGAGAAACCCACTCTTTAAGCTACTGTTCTAATAGATGTATGACCAAGAAAGAGGTTCGAGCATCCCAACATGAATTTTAAGTCCTGTGCTTGGCCAGGGAAAGAGAACAGGAAGGAACTGAGTTTTGTGGTTGAAAGGTGGTGTGTCTTGACCCGGCCGGGCCAAAAGAATTTGTCCTGAGGAAGGCTTTGATGAGGAGGAAGCTGCAGGGAAAGTGGAAAGTAGAAGTTTGTGAGCTTCCTAAAGTGTCCTGGGCCCTCTCCCTGCAGAGAAGCCTTACCTCTTTCTTAAAGATCTGCCTTATCCCAAATGCCCTGCCCCCCACTTCTGCGCTGCACTGGGAGCCAAGGGTCCTTGGGGTACCCTGACTGCCTAACAGGAGCCCTTAATCTCCTCTCCCACATCAAATCAACCTTTGAAGTAGTTCATCCTTTAGGCATGACCTCATGAAGAGTTGTCTGGGAGCCATCAGGGGCCATCCCACATGTCTGTAATGACAGTGATAATGTCACTCTATGTCCCAAAATCATGCAGTATAGGTCTCAATATTTATTCATTTACTCATGCAACAGTTACTTAAATTAGCACTCCCAAGCTATACTGAACTCTCATGGATACACAGAGTATTCATTTCCTAGAGCTGTTGTCACAAATTACCATGAAGTCGGTGACTAAAACAATAGAAATTTATTCTGTCACATTTCTGGAGGCTAGAAGTCTGAAATCAAGGTGTCCTCAGGGTCATGCTCCCTCAGAAAGCCCTAGGGGATAATCGATTCCACGCCTGTTTCCTAACTCCTGGTGGTTGCCAGCAACCCTTGGTTTGTTATCGCTCCAATCTATACCATCGTCTTCACATAACATTCTGCTCTCCTCTGATTTCACATGCCTTCCTATAAGGACAGCAGCCAATGGAACCAGGGCTGCCCTTATCCAGTATGCCTTCATCTTAGTTCAGATAATTACATTCTCAAAGACCATAATGCAGATAAGGCCATCCTCTGAGCTTCTGGGTGGACATGAATTTCGGGGGGGGGGGCACTATTCTCAGTACATACAGATTTTTGAAAAGATAAATTTGCTGCCCTGAAGTGGCTTGCCATCCTAAGTGGGAAAAGAGAAATGCAAATATATGGTCTACAGATACAAAGTGATAAGGCCCATTAGAAAGATATGGGTCAAGTGCTGTGGAAGCCCACACAGGGGGAGACAATTTCCAGAGGGTGAGATCAGGGAAAGCTCTATGGAAAAGATGACATGGTTGTTGCATTTTAAATGCTTTAAATAAATAGGACTAAGACATGGGGAGATAATGTCCTGGGTATTTGGGAAAGAGCCTGAACCAGGGCAGGAGGTAAGAATCACAGGGGCACATACAACATATGAGTTATTCAGGTTGGCTGGAAAATGGAACATGTGATGATGAAAAATACCCAGAAAAGTCAGCTAAAGCAGATTTTGGGAATCACGAATGCTTGTGGGGATCTAATGCCTAAAGCATTAGAACTTTGTTCAGCATGCAATGAGGAGTCACTGATTTTTTTTTTTAAAGGAGGTGATAGGTTGTGCTTGATCCTTGAAGTAAAATCAGTATAGCACAGGTATATAGGACGCATTCATTAATTCATTTGTGCAACACATATTTATCATCTGCCGGACTCTGAGGCTTATAGGAGATCTGAGAATATGCTGGTCAGTTACAATAGTGTTTCTTACCCACTAGAAGCTTCTTGTCCGATAGAGAAGACAGAGAACTGGAAAATGGATATTGAGTATTGTGATGAAACAGGGTAACCCTGAGATGAGGGGACAGTTGGCACAGAGGGCACTAAGGGTTCCAGGCAGCATGTTTGAAGGTCCAGGAGCTAGGGCCATTACATGAACCTAAAAGAACTTCCCTGCAGGAGGAAGGGTGGTGGGTGGGGATGGCCAGTCCAGTGTGGGTAGAAGTGGGGGAAGAGGTCAGAAATGAAGCTAGAGAGAGACAGGAGCAGGTATAAATTCTATCCTTAGGGCAGTGACTTAGTGAGAATTGCTTTTAGAAAAACTCCCAGGGGCTGTTTTGTAGAGAAGAGATTAGAAATTGGTGATCAGGGAGAGGGAAGTTGCGGGCCTGGTCTATAGCAGTGGCAATGGGAGGGAGTGGAGAGAATAAACCAGGCTTAAGAGCTATTTAGGAAGCATCATCTATTGGACTCCATGTTGACTGGATGCACAGTTGAGGAAGAGAGGTACCACAGGTGCCCATCACGCGAAGGCCACCAAATCAATGAGTCAGTGAGTTAGAGATCAGTGGAGGGGGTGAATGTGTGTGTGAGGTTAAGATGGTGAGTTCAGTTTAAATGATTTTGAGGCTCTTGGAAGATACTTAGGAGGAGATAACCATCCAGAGTGTATTTATATCTCTTAAAGAGATATAAGTTAGAGTATCAGTCAAAATATCTGGGCTCGGATAACAGTGTCAAAGCCATCAGCATATTAATGGTAATTGAGTGTGAGTAGAACCAGAATAGAAGAAGGCCTAGCCAGAACAATAGGAGCATAAACAGTTAAGGAATGGGCAGGCAACTGGGACCAAGGGATGTGGCCAAGAAAGTAGGATGAAAACCAGAATAGAATGGAGTCATGGAATCCAAGGGAAGACAGTGTTTCAAGACGGGCATTGTTCAATTTTTGTAATGCTGCTGAGAGGTAAAGTAAGACAAGGGCTGAACATTGTCCATTGGATTTAGCAACTAAGCAGTATTGGTGCCCTTTCCAAGAGGGCACTGGAGGGCCATCATCTGACCCATGAGATGTGCTGACCTGGAAGAGGAGAATGAAGGCAGAAATAAATGAGATGATTAATAGTCAGGCAAGCAATCTCAGGCTTGGGCAACAGGGATGATGGTGATGTTATTGACAGAAAGAAGGACACAAATGGAGAAGTTATTTATGTGTGGGAAAGGGGAGATAATGAGCTCCATTACTTGCAGTGAAAGCATCCTGAGGAAATCTGCTTGTTCAAGCAACCCTAAGACAGATATTCTCACACATATTCCCTTGGAGACCTATACAAGAGCTTCTCTGGGGTTTTGATGAGAAATGGAACTGCTGAGTCATACTTGGGTATAAGGATATTTAAGCCAACTGGATAGCTCTTCAGAAAGGCTCTCTCCCATTTTATGCTCCTACCAGCAGTATATGAAGGTCCAAATAATTCCACTTTCTAATGTCTACCAATCTCATAGGGGTAATGTGGTATCTCACTGTTGTTTTCAAATACACTTTACCTATTGCTAGTAAGATTATATCTTCATACGTGTATAAACATTCAGATGTTTTCCCTCCTTGAATTGCCTAGTCGTATCCTTTGTCCATTTTTTTGGTCATATCCTTTGTCCATTTGTTCATTGTATGTTTTTGATGTTAAGCCTGCATTTGTTTTAGATCAATGGTTCTCATTTATTAGAAATCCATAAATTTGATATTGTCATAACCTCAATATTTTTACCATATAATTTCTTCTCCCTACCTCCTTTCAACATCACAGATAATTTCTTGTTCTTTTTCTTCTTTTAGCTTATAGTTTTTACCTTTTATTCGACACTTCTTAATCCTCCTGGAAGTCCCTTTTGAATATGGTGTGACACAGGAATCCACCTCATTTTTCTCCCTCTGGTGAATGAGTTTTCCCAAACAACTTAGTCAACAATACACCCTTTCACTGGTTATTTGTTTGTTCTTACAACATATCCCATCTGTGCCAGTTCTAGGTCATGTCTTTGTTTTATATCTTGATATATTTAGAATGAATTCCACGTTTTTTGTTCTACTTACACTTTGATATAAATGTAAGTATAATTTTGTTCATCTTTTAAAAATCCTGGCTTAATTTTGATTGAAATTATAGGGAATTTTCAGACTCATTTTAGAACAATTCATACCTTTACAATACTAAATTGTCACATCCATGAATAGGATATATCCCTTTCTTCTTCAGATATACTTTGTATCCTTTAATATATTTTAGAACTTGTTTCTATTAGGGTCTTGTGTCCTTTGTGTTAGATTTATTACTTGATACTTTTTAGTTTGGGATGTTAATTGTGAATGGCATCTTGTTTTCCACTAGAGTTTCTAGTTGGTTATTGTTGGTAGAGAAATGCTATTGATTTTTTTTAGTTGATCTTATATCTGGCACAGTGCTGAACATTTTTATTAGTTCTAATAGTTTATCTGTGGTTCTGTTGAGCTTTCCATTATAGATGATCATATCAACTACAACAAATGACAGTGTCTCTAACTTTCCCATACTCACAGCCCTTATAATTGGTTTCTTGTATGAGCTGGTCTCCATGCTGTATAAGCACAAAAAGTACTTTTATTCTTCATATTAATTTCCCCTTCAAACCCACTGTAGTGGATTGAATTGTGGCCCCCAAAGGTATGTCCAAGTCCCAACCTCAGGACCAGTGAATGTGACCTCATTTGGAAATAGGGTCTTTGCAAATGTAATTAAGGATCTTGAATTGATATCACCCTGAACTTAAGGTGGGCCCTTTTTTTCCCAAGTTTTTATTTAAATTCTAGTTAGTTAACATAATGTAATATTAGTTTCAGGAGTTACGGTGTATGTACCTTAAATCCAAAAACTGATGTCTTTATAAGAGAAAGTTGAGAGAGATTTGAGACATACAGAGATAGAGCAGAAGAGCCATGAAGATGGAGATGGGAATGATGTATCCACAAGCCAAGGAACACCAAGGACTGCCTTAGCCAACAGAATCTAGGGGAGAGGCATGGAGTGAATTCAGCCTCAAAGCCTCCAGAGGAACCAACAGTACTGACACATTTATTTCAGACTTCCGGTTTCTAGAACTGTGGGAGACTAAATTTCTGTTGTTTTAACCCACCAAGTTTGTGGTAATGTGTTACGGTAGCTCTAGGAAACCAACATACCCACTGGTGGGCTTAAACTTCCCTGATCCTGGATGAAATTTTGGGAAAATTCCATAACTTTTCTAGCCACTCCATATGTGTCATCCTTGCTATTCTAACTTCTTGAGTTAGATGTTTAGGTCCTCAATTTTTAGACTTTGTCTTTACTAATATACACATTTAAGGTCAAAATTTTTTTCCTAAGGGGTTCTTCCTGCATTCTGCAAAATATATACACTATATAGACACTATGTTAAATATACTTATATACACCATATATAAATGTATGTACTGCACATGTTGGTATATAATATCACTGAGTTCTAAATATTTTCTAACTTCCATTATGGTTTCTCTTTTGAGCCACAAAATATTTAGAAATGTGCTTTTGTTTCTAAGAATAAGGCTTTGATCTGTTAATGCTGTTGTTGTATCCTATTGTTACCAGTATTTATTTATGACCTTAGCACAGGGCTTAATTTTATCTTTAGCCACATGGATAGCCAGTGGTCCCAATGTCATGTGTGGGAAGGTTGCTCCTTTCTACACCGATTCTGCAATATTGCCTCTGTCACATATCTAGAGTTATACATTTCCAGATCTGCTTCTAGACCATTCTGTTCTGTTGGTCAGTTTATCTCGTGTCCACTAATACCACACTGTTCTAATTGATACGGGTTTATATAAACTCTGTGGGACAAGTCCTATCTCTTCCCAGTCTTAGTTTGGTCTTAATTACTCTTGTGAATTTCCACTAATAAAACCCCTGATGGTTGGGATTTTCGTTGACATTCCCTGCTATCTATGGATTCACCAGGAGGTAACTGATATTATTTCACTCTTGAGACTTTTCATCAATGAATGTGGCATGGTTACCTATTTATTTAGATCTTTTAAAATTATTCCAATAAATGTTTGGATTTATTAAAAGGCACATTTTGTGGTTATGTTATTGCAGATGATATCTTTTTAAAATTTAATTTTGCAACTTGTAGTTGAATTATATAGAAATGCAATTGCTTATTGCATGTTGATTCAGAGTAACATTGCTAAATTCTCCTGATAATTTAGAATTCCTTTTAATTTTTTTACCTTCACAATCATATCTTATTTGAATAATTTTGTTTCAGCCTTTCCAATCATACCTTTTATTTCTCTTCTTGCACTCTCTGTGATCTCCATGAGAATGTGAATAGGAGCAGTGGGAGTGGACATCCTTTCTTAGTCTCTATTTCAAATAGAAGGCTCTCAATTTCACCATTAATAAGATGTTTGCCAGAGGTAAACACCCTTTATCAGGCAAAGGGTATTTAATTCTATTTCTGTTTTGCTAAAACTTTTCATTTGAATTGATGTTGAATTTCATCAAATTCTTTTTTTACATCTATCGAGTAAATCATACTTTTTAATCTGTTAATGTAGTGACTTATAGTAATTAATTTTCTAACCTTAAACAAACTTTTAATCTCTGGGGTAAGTCTACCTACTTGGGCATGGCATATTAATCATTTTTATATATTGCTGTTTTGGGTTTAATACTTTAGTTAGAATTTTATATCTATTTATTTTAATGTAATGTTTTCTGTAATTTTTCTTCCTCACAAGGTCCCAGTCAGAGTTTGGCATTAAATTTTGTTAGCCTCATAAAATTAACTAATTGTTAGCCTCATAAATTAATTAAAAATATTTGTTCCCTGATTGTTTGGGGAAAACTGAATTGGTGAACCACTGAAGGCCTTATAGTTTTCTGTGTGGGTGGATTTTTGATTACTGATTCAATTGTTTTAAAAATGTTTATGTTTAGGGGGTGCCTGGGTGTCTCAGTCAGTTAAATGTCTGATTCTTGATCTCAGCTCAGGTCTTGATCTCAGGGTCATGAGTTGGGCTCCATGTTGGGCTCCACACTGGGTATGGAGCCTACTTGAAAAAACTAAATAAATACAAAATAAAAATGTTTGTGTTTAAACATTATGTTTAAAATGTTTATTTGGTTTCTCTTTTTCTTTTTTGAGTCACTTTTGGTAAGTTAGATTTTTCTAAGAAATTGTCAGTTTATCTAAATTTTCAATTTTATTGATATAGGGTTGGTCTTGCTTTCCTCTTACATTCTTTTTTATCTTTATAATCTATAAGTAATCTCTCTTTTCATTACTAATACTGCTTTTATATCTTTTCTTTTTTTTCCTCTGTCCACCAGTGGTTTACTGGTTTTATTAATTATTTCAAAAATTAAAAATTGATGTTTTGTTGAATCATTTAACTGCACATTTATTTTCAAGTTCCATTTGTTGCTTGTACTCTTATTTGTACTGCTTTCCTGCTTTCTACTTTTTGCTTAAACAAACCCTTTTATTGTAGAATACAATATGCAAAAGTAGAATAGTAAAATGAACCATCATGTACCCATCATTTAACCTCAACAGTTATTGATATATGATCATTCTTGTTTTATCTATACTCCTACCCACTTTCCCCCTGTCCTTAGATTATTTTGTAGGGTATACTTCCAGCCCACATAGCATTTTCTCCATAAGTATTTTAGTGTAATAAGGAAAAGTTGTTTAAACATTTTTAAAATTTTTATAGCAAATTTCAAATAGATACAAAAAATAGGAAATACAGTTCACTCGAACAAGGCAGGTTTGAACTGCACGCATCCACTTATATGTAGATTTTTTTCCTATAAATGTATTTTCTCTTCCTTATGATTTTCTTAATAACATTTTCTTTTCTCTAGCTTATTTTATTGTAAGAATGCAGCATATAATACATATAATATGAAAAATATGTGTTACTCGCTGTTTATCTTATCAGTAAGAGTACTGGTCCACAGTAGGCTATTAGTAGTTAAGTTTTGGGGAGTCAAAAGTTACACAGGGATTTTTGACTATGTGGGGGGTTAGCACCCTTGACCCCCACATTGTTCAAGGGTCAACTGTAGTTCAGTGGGCCTTAATGTACATAGTATCCTGCTTGAGCAACTATCAATGCATGATATCTTTGTTCCTCTGTATCCCTCCTCTTCCCCTTCTCCACATTATTTAGACAAAATATTTATCTAAAGAAATATCCATTCTTATCTTTCCATTTGCAGCTATCTGAATATATCTGTAAAAGCTAAGGACTTCTTCATCTAGAACTAATGATGTAATGTATGGGGATTAACATAAGAATAAAAAAATAAAAAAATAAAAATAAATAAAAGCTAAGGACTTCTTTACAAAACTGGACATCACACCATTTTCATATCTAAAAATTAACAGTAATTCCTTGATATCATCAAATATCCAGTGTTCATTTTTCTGTCTCATTTTTTACCATTTCCTTGAACCAAGATTTAAGTTTATATGCTTCATTCCTCAATATGTATCTTCACTCTTCTTTATCTATAGATTCCCTATCTCGCTCTCTTTTACTTACTAATTTTTGCTTTGTTTTGTTTTATTTGTAAGTTGGTTGATTAAAGAAACCAAATCATCTGCCCTGTAGATTTTCTCATGATTTGGATGTTGCCCTTTGCATCCCCTTGTTTTGTTCCCTTATTTGGTGTAAATTTTTAGTTAGATCTACAGGCTTAGTTAGATGCTGGCTTGATTTTTTTTTTCTTTTCATAAAATCTTTATAGCGGTGAGATATACCTCTGTAAGAAGACACATGATATCTAATTTTTTTGTTGTGATATTACAGCTATTGATGATTATTGCCTTTATCCATTAATTCATCAGAGGTTTCAAAATGGCAATATTCTGTCATTTACATTTTATTTATTAGCCAGAACATGTCTTAGAGCAAAATAACCTCCTCAGCAAATATTTGATTATGGGTAAAGTTTATATAGGAAATGCAGGGCAAATATTTGATTCTTTTCCTTTATTTACCAGTTTTCAAATAAGGGTTGGTTTTCTAAAATAATGATGACCAATGTCAGTCAAAAAGTATTTTTATGAACTCATGAAGTTTAATGTGTTGATATGTTTAGATGGGCTAAAGTTATTATTGATAATAATGCTGCTCATGTTGTCCCATTTGTGGCTGTTGGGAATCTCTTTAGATTGGCTCTTCTTTCCTTTTCATACAACCCTGATCATCATTGGCACCCTCCTTGCTTTCTGCCATGATAAGATATTCCATGTTCATTTTGTACAGTTCTGTCCCAGCCTGGGAATCAATTATGTTTCCAAGGAACTCTGGTTCTTCTTGGCTGAAAATATTAAGAGACCACAATCTTGCTGGGAGACTGGTTCATTGATAGTAGGCCTGTCATGGTTTTTAAGAGTTTTCAATAGACAAAGTTAGGACATGGTTTTGTTTTGTTTTGTTTTATTTTTATTATCATGAGTTTATACTGATACTTCCAATTCAGATTTAGGACTACAGGTTTTTAATTACTTTCTATTTTTATTTTTTTATTTTATTTTATTTTTTTTAAGATTTTATTTATTTATTTGAGACAGAGAGAATGAGAGAGACAGAGAGCACATGAGAGGGGGAAGGGTCAGAGGGAGAAGCAGGCTCCCTGCCGAGCAGGGAGCCCGATGCGGGACTCCAGGATCATGACCTGAGCCGAAGGCAGTCGCTTAACAACTGAGCCACCCAGGCGCCCTTTTTTTTTTTTTTTTTAAAAGGGTTTTTAATTACTTTCATCAGCCTTATATCTGTATATCCTCTCTCCCATGCTGAAAATCCCTGTGCCAATATGATTACTTATTTTCTTTATCCCACAATATACACAGAAAAGTCTCAGCATAATGAAACCAAAACTATCACCAACAATATGATTTTTGAAAACAGTTTGAAATTTTTAGTGTATATACCATTAAGGCACTTGGGATATTTCTTCTTTAAGGGGCAGTGTTGCCTACCAGATACAATTAGGTGACATTGTTGCACTTTAATTTCAATTTTTAAGGATTGCATTTTTAAATTTAATGTTGTTTTATACTTTTAGCAGATTCCAAAGTCAAATCCACAAGATGAGGTATATTCATAGCTAACATTATCACTTCTTTTACTGTCCATGCCTCTTTTCTCCCTGTAAGTAGCCATTGTTTTTAATTTTTTCACTTATTCTTCTCTTGTTTATATATATATATAAACAAGATATATATATATTTATATATATAAATATATATATATGTTTCCCCTAAGTTCTGAACTCATGAGGGTTTCCCTAGATATCTTTATATTACTGATTCTAGCTTAACTGCATGTAGTCCGCGAACATGCCAGTGTTTTCTATAGTAGTATTATGCTATGTAATCAGTCACTTCAGTTCTTTGAAATTTGCTAATATTTGCTTTATCATTAATACCCAATATATGTCCCATTTCTGTAAATGCTTCACATGTGCTTGGAAAGAATGTGTATCCTGTTCTGTGGTTGGTTGATGCAATGTTCTATCTATTTAAGTTGTACTATATGAGATTGCTATTTTCTATTTCTGAAAATTTACAGAAATGGGACACATATGGGCACCTGGGTGGCTCAGTCGTTAAGCGTCTGCTCTCGGCTCAGGTCATGGTTCCAGGGTCCTGGGATTGAGTCCCACATCGGGTTCCCTGCTCAGCAGGAAGCCTGCTTCTCCTTCTCCCACTCCCCCTGCTTGTGTTCCCTCTCTCACTGTGTCTCTTTCTGTCAAATAAGTAATATCTTTAAAAAAAAATGAAAATTCTGCATTTTTTGGAAAAGTAAGTCTTGTTTATTTAAAATTTATGCAATTAGCATGGATAGTTTTTTTCTGAATGGAAGATTTCATTTTTACAAAATTTGGCACTTTTAGACTGTAGAAGTTATTCGAACCCTCCAATTACTACTTCTCCAGGAAATGCTTTGTTTATTGGGAAGCACTCCAAATCCTGAGAAAGGGAGCAGTAGCACATTGGATAAAAGTCTGCTGAAAATGTTGGACACAGCTAATATGTGTAGCCCAATTCAGTTAACTTTCGCTGTGGCAACCTGTAACGAGTGTGCTAGAGCTTTGGAATCCAAAACCAATGTGGGTTACTTTCAGATCAGTTTTTGATGCACAATTTCAATTTCTTGATCAGATGCAACTGCTATTGTCTAACTCAAGTTTTAAAAAGAATAATAAATTATGACTTTCCCAGCCCAACATGCGGTCACAAGAACCACATTGGTAGTAGTTACAATTTTGGTGCATGTTTAGGAGTGCCATCAACAGCCAGTTTTTGTCTGGGTCCTTTGCAATGGTCACACAGCTGATTTTTGTCACGGATTATGACTCATTCTTAAATGTCTCCACAGTCGTAAGAAGTGGGTATATTTCTAAATGTTTTTTATTTGACAGAGAGAGACATAGCGAGAGAGTGAACACAAGCGGGGGGAGTGGGAGAGGGAGAAGCAGGCTTCCCGCGGAGCAGGGAGCCCGATGTGGGGCTCGATCCCAGGACTCTGGGATCATGACCTGAGCCGAAGGAAGACGCCCAATGACTGAGCCACCCAGGTGCCCCTAAATGTCTCTGGTTTTTGATCATTAAGCCATTAGGGTATTACTTGTGTGCTTTTGTAAATCTTTTCTATTGCAGTCAGATGTTGAGGAACTGTCATAGATTTCAAATTATGGGAATTGCGAATTAGCTTCTACCGGGACTTTGTGTGTGTTTTAAGATTTAGTTATTTATTTGAGAGAGAGAAAGAGTGCAGGGGAGGAGCAGAGGGAGAGAGAGAATCTCAAGCAGACTCCCCGCTGAGCACGGAGTCCAGTGGGGTGGCTCGATCTCATGACCCTGAGATCACTACCTGAGCTGAAACCAAGAGTCAGATGCTTAACCAACTGAGCCACCCAGGTGCTCCAGCTTCTACTGGGACTTTGAATTGACCTTTGAAAGCTGAGGTCTTTGAGATTCAAACCCCCAGAATACAGCTTCTGAACCATCACCAAATAGCTCTTTAACTAACAGAGCCATCTCCAAAGGAAAAATTGTTATTGTAACCTCTTTCAATGGTACTGTCTGGTTAAATTTATATATTTCTGTTAAAAATATTTAGGATTCTTTTGAAGACATTGCAATATCTACATAGTGGGAAAAAATAACCAACAGCAAAAATAGCCCGATTATCAAAGAAAATTAAAGAGTGTATCTGTTATAAATTCTAAAGAGGCAGTAGGAAATGTCCTAGGTAACAGTTTTACTAATTTCAGACAATTTTGACTCATTTAATACTAGCTATTTCGTGTGGTAAAACCTAATATTTCCATTAGATCAATTTTAGTTTTGTGTTTTTCAAATCCTGTATATTATTACTGATCTTCTTTGTGCTTCACCTATCAATAAAGACAGGGATGAGTTAAACCTTCATCTGTGATTGTCGACTTGCTTCTTTCTCCTTGTAATTCCATCAGCTTTTGCTTTATGCATTTTGAAGCTGTGTCATGAAGTACATATACATTTTAACTTTTTATTTTCCTTGTGAAATGAAACTCTATTTCATTTCTATTTCTAGTAAACTTTTGACTTACAGTCTATTTTGCCTGATAGTAACATAAGCTTTCATAACATACTGTTTCCCCCATACTGTTGCCTTCTTTTACATTTTCCCATTTTTTTTTACTGTCAGTTTTTCTATGTTTTAATATGTCAGTTATAATCAGCATATTGTTGTGTTCCTTATACTGTATTTTATAACCTTATATATATATTTACCTTGTGTTATTTTATTTTATATTTTATATTTGTATTTATAAATACAGGTGACTCTTGAACAATACAGTATTGACCTGCACTGGTCTACTTATATGTAGATTTTTTCTGATAAAATACAATATTATAAATGTATTTTCTTTCTTATGAGTTTTTTTTTTTTTAAGATTTTATTTATTTATTTATGAGAGACAGAGAGAGAAGCAGGCTCCCCGCCGAGCAGGGAGCCCGATGCGGGACTCGATCCCAGGACCCTGGGATCATGACCTGAGCCGAAGGCAGACGCTTAACCATCTAAGCCACCCAGGCACCCTTTCTTATGAGTTTCTTAACATTTTCTTTTTTCTAGCTTTATTGTGAGAAGATAGTATATAATACATGTAAGATACAAAATATATGTTAATTAACTATGTTATTGGTAAAGCTTCTGGTGAATAGTAGGCTATCAGTAGTTAAGTTTTGGGGGAGTCAAAGTTATATGCAGATTTTCAACTGATGGGGTCACCTGTGCATTTTTTTTTTCCCTCTCTTGCCTTCTTTTGGATTATTTGGTACTTATTCCATGTTTTTATCCCCTATGGCTCATTTGGAAATTATATACCCTCCTTTTTTCTTTCCTTTTTATTTTTGTTCTTAATTACAATATGTAATAACTAATCAAATTCTAAAATTAATCAACATATTTCCATACTCTTGAATCACTCCAAGACCTTAAAACATTTAAATTGCATTTACCGTCTACATACTAGTATTTCCATATTTTATTTTTATCTGTTTAACCCCATAAGTCATTACTTCTAAAGTTTTTTTTTATTTACCCACACATTTTTTACCCTCTGTGTCTTTCACACATTATCACATCTTTATCTTCAACCTGTAATAATTTTCATAATGCTCAAAGTATATCCTTTAGACTCTCCTTTAGTAATGGCCTGATGTTGGCAAACTCTGTTTTTTCATCCTTATTTTTAAAGGATATTTCTTGCACTATTTGTGGAAGTCTATATTTATAGTTATTTGCTCTTGATACATTGACATTTTTTAAAAAGATTTTATTTGAGAGGGAGAGGTAGTGAGAGAGAGAGCATGAGCAGGGGCAGGGCAGAGGGAGAAGCAGACTCCCTGCTGAGCAAGGAGACCGATGTGGGACTCAATCCCAGGACCCTGGGATCATGACCAGAGCTGAAGGCAGATGCTTAAATGACTGAGCCACCCAAGTACCCTGATACATTGAAATTTTTATTCTGTGGGCTTTTCAGTTCCATTGTTGCTGATCTAACAGTCAGCTGTAAAATCTCTTTCTCCTCTGAAGGCAAAGTATATGCTTGTGACCTTTTCATCGTCTTTGCTGTTCCTCAATTTTACTGTGATGTGTCTAAATATAGATTTATTTTCATCTGTCCTGCTTGGATTTTATTAAGCTCTATGAATCTGGCTTCCATTACATATGGAAAATTTTCTGCCATTATTTCAAGTATTATCTTCTGCCTCATTCTCTCTTTCTCTCCTCATAGGACTCCAATTAAACGCATGTTAGAACTTCTTCTAAATGTCATTTCTCTTGACCACTTTTTCCACCTTTTCACATTTTCCATATTTTTGTCTCTCTGTACTACACTCTAGTTAAGTTCTTCAGATATATCTTCCAGTTCATTAATTCTCTCCTCATCTATTTTTATCTACTTTTAACCTGGTCTTTGAGTTTTTAGATTTTGGTGACTAAGTGATTTTGTTTTTTTTTTAATTTCAAAAAGTTCTATTTAATTTGTTTTCAATTTGCCCAGTCATTTTTCACAGTGGGTGATTCTTTTCCTGTGCTTTTTATTCTTCCTTATATGGTTTTAATAATTTATATGCAGTCATATCACAGTCTTCACCAGGATCTGATCAGAATCTATAAGATTTATTATTAAAAGCTCTGAGAAACAAACTGAGGGTTCTAGAGGGAGGGGGTTGGGGGGATGGGTTAGCCTGGTGATGGGTATTAAAGAGGGCACGTACTGAATGGAGCACTGGGTGTTATGCACAAACAATGAATCATGGAACATTACATAAAAAACTAATGATGTAACGTATGGTAATTAACATAACAATAAAAAAAGTTCTAGAGAATCAATATTCTGTTTGATGGGTTTTGTTAATTCTCTTGTGAAGCAGGTTTTTTTTTTTTCATGGTATATTTATAAATCTGAATTGTGAGTTTATGTTCTGTGGAGGCATTTGGCACCCAGATTGGAACATATCTGGCTAGAAGGATTTTGTACTACATTAATTTCTGGGATTTGGCATTCTTGTACAACTTTTTTCCTATCCAGATCTCAGGGAGAGATAAATTTCATTGTTATCTCCCTGAGTAGGTTGGCAGAATTTCTTTCTAGCCTACTTTTACCAAGGATGAGTCCTTTGAGAATTCCAAGTGAAGTGGAAGTTATTTTAACTTCCCAGGACACAGGGCACACAATTTTCTGTCTCTGAATTTGAAACACATTCCCTGTCCCCATGACACTCTCCACTGTAAAAACTCATGTGCTTACCTCCCTCCTTTTTAGCCCACTCTTTCTTCCTGATACCTGAAGATGTCTTCTCTTCTTTTTGTAAGAGTAGTTGTGGGCTTAAAAAAACTATTATATTTTACTGGTGTGAGGTGGTATCTCATTGAGGTTTTGATTTGGATTTCCCTGATGCCAAGAGATATTGAGCACTTTTTCATGTGTCTGTTGGCCATTTGGATGTCTTCTTTGGAAAAATGTCTGTTCATGTCTTCTGCCCATTTCTTGATTGGATTCTTTGTTCTTTGGGTGTTGAGTTTGATGAGTTCTTTATAGATTTTGGATACTAGCCCTTTATCTGATATGTCATTTGCAAATATCTTCTCCCATTCTGTCAGTTGTCTTTTGGTTTTGTTGACTGTTTCCTTTGCTTTGTAAAAGCTTTTTTATCTTGATGAAGTCCCAATAGTTCATTTTTGCCCTTGCTTCCCTTGCCTTTGGCGATGTTTCTAGGAAGAAGTTGCTGCGGCTGAGGTCGAAGAGGTTGCTGCCTGTGTTCTCCTTTAGGATTTTGATGGACTCCTGTCTCACATTGAGGTCTTTCAACCATTTGGAGTCTATTTTTGTGTGTGGTGCAAGAAAATGGTCCAGTTTCATTCTTCTGCATGTGGCTATCCAATTTTCCCAACACCATTTGTTGAAGAGACTGTCTTTGTTCCATTGGACATTCTTTCCTGCTTTGTGAAAGATGAATTGACCATAGAGTTGAGGGTCCATTTCTGGGCTCTCTATTCTGTTCCATTGATCTATGTGTCTGTTTTTGTGCCAGTACCATACTGTCTTGATGATGACAGCTTTGTAATAGAGCTGGAAGTCCGGAATTGTGATGCCGCCAGCTTTGCTTTTCTTTTTCAACATTCCTCTAGCTATTTGGGGTCTTTTCTGGTTCCATACAAATTTTAGGATTATTTGTTCCATTTCTTTGAAAAAAGTGGATGGTATTTTGATGGGGATTGCATTGAATGTGTAGATTGCTCTAGGTGGCATTGACATCTTCACAATATTTGTTCTTCCAATCCATGAGCATGGAACGTTTTTCCATTTCTTTGTGTCTTCCTCAATTTCTTTCCTGAGTATTTTATAGTTTTCTGAGTACAGATCCTTTGTCTCTTTGGTTAGATTTATTCCTAGGTATCTTATGGTTTTGGGTGTAATTGTAAATGGGATCGATTCCTTAATTTCTCTTTCTTCTGTCTTGTTGTTGGTGTATAGGAATGCCACTGACTTCTGTGCATTGATTTTATATCCTGCCACTTGACTGAATTCCTGTATGAGTTCTAGTGGTTTTGGGGTGGAGTCTTTTGGGTTTTCCACATAAAGTATCATATCATCTGCAAAGAGTGAGAGTTTGACTTCTTCTTTGCCGATTTGGATGCCTTTGATTTCTTTTTGTTGTCTGATTGCTGTGGCTAAGACTTCCAATACTATGTTGAATAGCAGTAGTGATAGTGGACATCCCTGCTGCGTTCCTGACCTTAGGGGGAAAGCTCTCAGTTTTTCCCCATTGAGAATGATATTCGCTGTAGGTTTTTCATAGATGTCTTTTATGATATTGAGGTATATACTGTTGGTGGGAATGCAAGCTGGTGCAGCCACTCTGGAAAACAGTATGGAAGTTCCTCAAAAAGTTGAAAATAGAGCTACCATATGATCCAGCAATTGCACTACTGGGTATTTACCCCAAAGATACAAATGTAGGGATTCAAAAGGGTACGTGCACCCCGATGTTTATAGCAGCAGTGTCCACAATAACCAAACTGTGGAAAGAGCCAAGATGTACATCAACAGATGAATGGATAAAGAAGATGTGGTATATATATACAATGGAATATTATGCAGCCATCAAAAGGAATGAGATCTTGCCATTTGCAACAACGTGGATGGAACTGGAGGGTATTATGCTGAGCGAAATCAGTCAAACAGAGAAAGACATGTATCATATGACCTCACTGATATGAGGAATTCTTGATTTCAGGAAACAAACTGAGGGTTGCTGGAGTGGGGGGTTGGGGGGAGGGATGGGGTGACTGGGTGATGGACACTGGGGAGGGTATGTGCTCTGGTAAGCGCTGTGAATCGTGCAAGACTGTTGAATCTCAGATCTGTACCTCTGAAACAAATAACGCAATATATGTTAAGAAAAAAAAGAAGAAGAAGAAGGTAGCAGGAGGGGAAGAATGAAGGGGGGGAAATCGGAGGGGGAGACGAACCATGAGAGACGATAGACTCTGAAAAACAAACTGAGGGTTCTAGAGGGGAGGGGGGTGGGAGGATGGGTTAGCCTGGTGGTGGGTATTGAGGAGGGCACATTCTGCATGGAGCACTGGGTGTTATGCACAAACAATGAATCATGGAACACTTCATCTAAAACTAATGATGTAATGTATGGGGATAACATAACAATAAAAATTTAAAAAAAAACCTATTATATTTTATTTAGATTTTCTAGGTGTCTTCCAAATGGGAGGGCTTGCTGCTTGAACCTGTATTATGGGCTCACTTTTTGAGGGGAGAGGGGTGTGTAGGTATGGCAGCAGATGAGAAGAAAGGGGCTTGATTAGCCCAGAGATAGTCAGTACATGCTGAGATTTTCAAAAGTATTTTTCAAGACAATTCGGGTCCCCCTGGTTTATAGACACTCCCCACAACCTGCAGTTATAATTCGCTCCCTCCATTCTAAGACTAGTTCAAGAAGTGAATCACATAGCTTTTTATATTTGCGTTAATCACATGCTACGATTTATTTAAAACAAGGCAGTATAGGGCGCCTGGGTGGCTCAGTTGGTTAAGCAACTGCCTTCGGCTCAGGTCATGATCCTGGAGTCCCGGGATAGAGTCCCACATCGGGCTCCCTGCTCGGCGGGGAGTCTGCTTTGGCCCTCTGACCCTATCCCCTCTCATGTGTTCTTTCTGTCTCATTCTCGCTCTCTCAAATAAATAAATAAAATCTTAAAAAAAAAAAAAAAAAAAACAAGGCAGTATAATAATGACTGGAGCTTTGCAGGGTTGTTGGTACCTGGAACTAATCCCCAAATCTCATCATGTGGATTTTATATGGCTGTTTAATCTCTCTTGCTATGTCTCATCTGATTTCACTCCAAGGCAAGAGTTGGGTCCAGATGGGAAATCTGGATAATAAGTAGTTATCATTAGATTTAGGCTTAATTGCCTATCTTCTTATATCTTAACTGTAAAGAATGTTGGAAGTTTGTAGGGATGAGATGTGTGTCCATTTGGGGTTTTGTGGGAATGAGTACATCAGAACTTTGGGTTTATGAAGATTAGACACAACCTCACAGAAGATGAGTGAAAACTAATGTGAAGAACATATTTACAAGGGTTCCCGTTTCACTGTGGCCCAGTCTTTGCATTGATTGTATCTTGGAGCTCTTCCTGAACTCCTCTAGGAATGACTTTCTTGCTTCTAGGGTTTTGTGCTATGGTTCTTTTAACTCTAATTTTTCCGACAAACTGTGCCTTCATTTGTCTTCTATATCCAAGGATTTCCTAGTCTTGTCTAGATCCATGTTTTGTTTCATAGTAAAATTATGCTATCATTCATTTGAAAAGCAGTGTTTCACTTATTTTAGAGGAAACTGAAAGGAAGGGGAAATATATGTATATGTGCTCAGTCCACTATTTTGAATGGAACACTTGTTTTAAGTTTTATGATCAGTGACATGGATGGCAATGCAAACATTAACATTTCTTGTAAGAGAATTAGTAACTATTTAAATGTAATACTTAAAAAAATTACTGCTTATACTTAAACATTTCTAGCTCGATCCCCAGGAACTTCTTGAAAGTAACAAGGGTATAGTTTTTATAATTTTGTTGTTGTTGTTCCTACAAATGACAAGTCTGATTTCAGATGTGAACAGAGCAGTCAGACCTATACTACGTACATAGACAGTCTGTCAGAGTAGAAATTATGAAATTTGGTTCCCAACTGCTATAGTTGAAATATTGATTGAGATAAGACTTGAGGAGGAATTAACACATTTCATATGAAATCACGTACAAAACCCAAAGTGAACCACTCATTAATGCCATCAGTTTATTTTCTATGTTGGTCAGCTGTGCTTAAATGATAACATTATAACATTTCCTTCTCTTGAAGACACTTAGAGAAGGCCAGTAGTTTGGGTGTTGTTTAAAGCCTCTTGTTTAAAAAATATTTCTTTAAAAAGCAAGTAGGTATTTCTCAAACCTGTCCATTGAACAGGCCTGAAAGTATGGTAACCCAAAAGTAATGAGCATGCCCATTGTCCAGATTGAGGTGTCTCAATACCATTCTCCACTGAAAGGAAGTAGGGCTTCTTAAAGAGTTCGCTGGCTCTAGTCTGGCAGGTGATACATAAGGTCACAACAAGAGATCTTACTGTGCCAGAAAGTAAAGAAACTATCAAAGATTAAAGAATTTTGTCAAAAGGACACAAGAAGAAATACAAATGGGCTCCCCTCGGCGATAAATGGAACACTAGGAACATCAAAAAAAAAAAAAAAATGAAATTGGTTGAAACACATTGAGTCCAGTGACACTCAAATGAAGAGAGAGGGAGAGAGATTGAGAGCAAGGAAAACCAAAAGCAACCTTATCAGTAACTGGATATCATTAGAATTAACTTTTTGCTCTGAAAATTGGTAACTAAAAAGAAAGAAATAAGTGAGCATTTATCCTGTCTTTCCCATATGAATTGTCTTTCTGGGTAACTAGTCCCAGTTAATGAGGGAAACTTCTTTTATACAGAATAATTTCAACTGACACATAATAAAGACATAATGACATTAGAGAATCACGGTTTTAAGATCCCTAATGAAATAATTGGTACTTCATAATGCTAAAGACAGGATGTTTTCATTTAATCCCTCTGACATGTAAGTATTTTATACATTGCCCTGGGAGAATACATATATAATATTCATATGGAAAAAGGGATAGGTCAAGCAAAATCTGAAGAATTATCAAATCTGGGTAATGGGAATATGGAGGTTATTGTCTATTTTCTCTGATTTTGAACATGTTTGAATTTTTTCATAAGAAAAATTAAAATAAATGCATTTGGTTTAGCTGAAAGGACTAGAATGGGGATTTAAAGGCTTGAATTCTTGTTTTAACTCCATATAAGGGAGGCACTTTCTTTCCTTTTTTTATTTTCTTCTTTTAATTGAAGTATACTTGACACAATGTTACATTAGTTTCTGTGTCCAACATAGTGATTTGACAACTCTATACATTATGCTACATTCACCCTAAGTGTAACTACCGTCTGTTGCCATACAACACTATTTTAATACTGTTGACAGTATTCCCTATGCTGGACCTTTCATCCCCATGACTTGTTTATTCTGTAACTGGAAGCCTGTACCTCCCACTCCCCTTCACCCATTTTGCCCATCCTCCTGACCCCCTCATCTGTGACAATCCAGTTTGTTCTCTCTGTTTAAGAGTCTATTTCTGGTTTTGTTTGTTTGTTCATTTATTTTGTTTTCTTGATTCTACATGTAAGTGAAATCATACGGTATTTGTCTTTCTCTGTCTGACTTATTTCACTTAGCATAATACCCTCTAGGTCCCTCCATGTTGTCACAAATAGCAAGATCTCATTTTTTTTATGGCTGGGTAATATTCCATTGTGTGTGTGTGTGTACACGTGTGTGTATGTTTGTATAATATCTTCTTTATCCACTTATCTATGGATGGACACTTGGGTTGCTTCCATATTTTGGCTATCGTAAATAATGCTGCAATAAACAGAGGTGCATATATCTTTTTGAATTAGTGTTTTCATTTTCTCTGGGTTAACTACCCAGTAGTGGAGTTGCTGGATCATATGGTATTTCTATTTTTCCTTTTTTGAGGAATTTCCATACTATCTTCTGCAATGGCTGCACCAGTTAACATTTCCACCAACAGTGTACAAGGGTTCTTCTTTCTCCAAATCCTCGCCAACACTTGTTATTTCTTGTCTTTTTTATTCTAGCTATTCTGACAGGTGTAAGGTGGTATCTCATTGTGGCTTTGATTCACATTTCCCTGATGATTAGTGATGTTGAGCATCTTTTCATGTGTCTTTGGGCCATCTGCATGTCTTCTTTGGAAGTAAGGGAGGTATTTTAAATAAGACAAATTGCTTCTTTGAGTGTTTGTATCCCTATTTATAAAATAGTTTGTTCTACATCATTGTAGTTCAAAACTTGGTAATTAGAATTCTGATCTGTGGAAATTAAAAAGAAAAGAATTCCGTGTTGAATGTAAGCTTAGAAGAACCTGCATATTCTTCTTTTTTAGAATTATAATGCATATTAGCATTTTAAAGCTTTTGGGAACTCCTTGGCAAATAAAGAATCAACCAAACAATTGAACATCTTGAGCTCAGTGTTTCCCAGACATATTTAATGAAAATACCCTTCCCCTTGATTTTTTTTTCATTTAACACCTATGACATTTTGAGGAAAACCATAGACTATACAATCTGTGAAGACCCTTTGGCACAGAAATTCCAGGAGTCTAATTCTGTAAGCTCTTAAACGTCTATAGAAAATCAAAATAGCCAGTTAATACAGTGGGGGAAAAAATCAATCAAATCAGTTGTCTGACAGAAGTGTCTATTTAATTCAGTCCAAATGTTTTATCAAGTAGCCCCAGGTAGACCAGCTTGAGTGTTTAAAAAAAAAAAATCCTGGCAGTATCTTATGAATCTGAGCTTTGTTGTATTTGTGAAAAGCTGAGCTTAAGTAAAGACACAACATTCATTTGGTCTGTCGCAGTGATCAATGCTGATTGCTCAACAATCAGTGATTGATGTCAATCAGAAAGCTCAACAAATGGTTGCATATTGCCACTCATATGATCAGCATGGCCTAACTTCAAATAGATAGGATATTTGACCTGGAACATGTTTGTAACTACTGTGTATCCCCTCTATGAATAATTTTTCTAATCTTCACTCAATTATTAAAATTCATGGGGTTATAACTATAAAAATGTGGAGGATATAAGGAGGTCCAGGGCCGACCATTATTTAAATAGTTAATTTTTCTCTTAAAAGATACATATTGTCTCTTTTATCTTCCTTGAAGTTAAATTCAGAACTTTTAAAAATAGAGGCATAACCCTCAATTTCTCAATCTTAAGGAAAGAAAAAGCTGCTGTCAATAGTTTTCTCGTGTTTGCTGTTAGTAGAACTTTCTAGAAGGTTGGGAAGTGAGAGAGGGAGCAGGCACATGAGCTGAAGTGATTCGTTAACAACAGAAGAAAAAGCCTGTCCAATTCTGTGTCTATCCTACAACTGTACAATGCATGAGTTTTTAAATGAAACTTTTAATTTTGAGATAATGGTAGGTTCACACACAGTTATAAGAAATAATACAGAGAGATCTCATATATTCTTTAGACAGTATCTCCCAAAACCATCTTACACAACTCTCTACTGCAACATTGCAACCCGAATCGCAGTATGCCATTTGTAAAGAGTTTATAGGAGATGCCAAAGTAAAGAAAGAAGAAAGGAAGGGGCCAAAGGTGCATGAACTTTTTGCATAAACTTCATTTCAGATTACCTACCTATCTTCCACGGTTTAAAAGAAGAAATCCAAATCACTGTCTATTACCAGTAATGAGGCGTCCAGATGCTTTCTCTTTCTGCATTTGTGTAAGTAAATTGTATGATTTTCCATGTATAGAAAGTGTTAACATACTCAGAAGTCATACTTAGCATAAGCATATACAGTATGATTTGCATATGCTCCCGTACACCCCTCTCCCCCAAATAAATACATAAGGTTTGAAATGTCTCAAAGTGCAAACCAAAGCACATTTATCAGAAGCCAGGCCTACTGAAAAGATCCCATGGCATGAATGTGCTGTCCTATGAAATTTTAAGCCTGTCATTTATTTTGAATGTTTAAAGGAAGGACTGTACAAAATACCTCCCTGCTTGGGACATACGTAATGTTAAAACCGGACGGTCAGCAGGGTGTTGGCTGGTCACTGTCCATTTACCTTTAACAGACTTTTACTTCCCTGGGTGCATCTCTGATGATGGAAGAATCATTTCTCTTCCTTCCTCTCTTTGTAATAATTATTTATCCAAATACTGGTCCCGCATGAAACCTGCTGTTGCAATAGGTGCATTATCTATTCTCGCCCATCGTTCAGATCCTTGGGTGATGCGAACGTGTGTGTGCGCGCGCGCATGCGTGCATGGGAGCGCCAAGGGTAAATATTTGACCGTGGTTCCAGCCACCACTGCACAGCCCCTGAGTGACCCTGCATTAATTAGCTGAGAATTTCAGGGCTTTGAATCTGATTGAATCAAAATATTGTTTTTACAAGTTGATGAAGGCTCTTGATTGATGTGGGCCCTGCTGATTCTTTAAAGGATTAAATTGTATGTACAGATTACTGAGTCCTGGCTGTCACTGCTTAAAAGGGGATTGTTTTTTAACCAAGCTTAAAAAAAAAAAATAGTGATATGTTGTGTTTTCCTCCCCATGGGCATCGTGATCATTTCAGTGGGCATGTATAAAAGAGAACTAGAAAAATTAAGGGAAGTGGTCAAGAAAAACATCAGGTAGAAATAAAGAGGCAGAAGAGAGAGACAAAAGGAAATAGAAGGAAGAAGGGGCTTGGATTCCATTCATCCTGAAATTAGGTTTGGCGAGCACATCTCCCATGATGAAGCCTGCCATGTTTTATTCTGGGCTCGGGACAGGAACACGATCATTGGGCTCTGGGCTGGTCGGGGCCTAGAGCAACTAAATAGCATGCAGCATCTCCATTGAGATGGACGCACAGGGCCTTGAGTCACACGGCTCTCCGCCTACTGACCTGAGACCTCGCAGCATGAGCTCAGTCAGGCCCTTGGCCAGAGAAAGGGCGAGACAAGCAAAGCTCTGGGGCGGGTGGGGGGGGGGGCGGTACTGGCGGGAATAGAGAGGAGCAAGGAGGAGCACAGCTATGCCCCTGCAAACCTTCCGTGTCAATGGGAAATAGCCACATCCCCAAACAAGGCAAGTCTTAATATGTTGCCCTCTTCTCTTTCTCTTTCTCAAGATCTCTTATACTGGTCCCATGTTGATGTTTTTCCTACCTGCAAATTTAGAGAACTTTAATCTAATTTCATTGTGCACCTGTTAACTTGAAAAATGACTTTTCTCATGGACTCTGTGTTGTGTAATGAATCAAAACCAATCAGCATACGGAAGAAACAATAAAACAGAGCACAAATCATCATGTACCCAGAGCAGAGAAATTGCTGAAGGTCTTAACCGGCAACCCCTTGCACAGCTTCTGAGAGTGAACCTCTGGTTTTTAAATACTTCTGGGAACATGCCACTTCCCCGAGGTTCCTTTTCAGATGCATTAGCTAGAATCTTGGACCCTTTCTGAAGTTTTATCCTCCTTTCACTTGTGTCATGAAGGGGATCCTGAAAGTTGGTTAAGCTATAATATGTTAGGTGGTGGGTAGAGCACAGTGACGGGTAGGTGACCTAGAGCATGGAAAAGGGAAATCTGTAGGAAGGAAAACTATATAAGCCCATGGCCTGGTTGAAAAAAGATCATATCCACAAAACTGCATGACGATCATTTAAAAGAGCATGTTAATGAGTCTGTCATAGTTCCTAACAACATACCATAGACTTTGAACAAATGGAACAACAAAACTTAGGAACAACAGAAATGTATTTACCGTAGTTCTGGAGGCTGGGAAGTCTGAAATCAGGATGCCAGCATGGTTAGGTTCTGGTGAGAGCCCACTACCAACTTCTCCTTATATCCTCACAAGGCAGAGAGCAGAGCAGGGAAAACAATCGCTCTCTGAAGTTCTCTGGTGACCTACCAGGACACTAACTTCATTCATGACATTTTCCACCCTCATGACCTCATCTCATCCTAATTACCTCCCTCCTCCTAATACCATCCCCTTGGGAGTTTGCAGGGAGGGTGGGGCAGTCGATGACACGTACAAGATGGTGGCTTTAAAAGGAAGCGCATGAAGATGGAAGAGAAGTAGAACAACGGAGAGGACGAAGTAAGATGTGGTCCATGGAGGAGACCACTGGGAGGCAGTGGGTCTCAGAGGTGCCTTGAGGGAGATGGCAGGTATGAATGCATTGGGAGAAGAGGAGACTCTCCTACAGGACAAAGGACAAGTCTTAAGAAATCAGGACCGTCGGTGGTTGTTCAACTTGGTCGAGGCAGGAGAGTGGTGTGGGTAAAGGAGCCGAAAGACAGTTTAAGAAAGTGGCTTGTTTTTGAAAAGAAAAGAAAAGAAAAAAATTTCCTCCTGTTTATTGGCAATTTGTATTTCTTCTTTTGTGCATTGTTTGTTCATATTGTTTATTTTTCCACTGGGGGTGTTTGTCCTCTGTTATTGATTTTAAGCATTTTCTGTGTATTAGAGGTATTAATCTTTTTTCACCTGTGATATAATTCTTTCTCTGCATTTGTTGTTTGTTTCTGAATTTTGTTTATGGCATTTTTTTCCTCTTGATGGAGGACCCTGGTTGCCACACAGAGATACCAAAAGCAGGGGCTATAGAGACCCAACTGCAGACACCTAAGCAGATGGATGACAGCCAGAAGGACCCCCATGTGAGGATATATAAGTTCCTGGTCTCTAATCTCAAAGAATTTGATTTAGTAGGTCTGAAGTGTAGGCTCCATAAATCAGTAATTAAAAGTCCCCATTGTTAGGACTTCCAAACTTGAAAATGCATACAGATGACCTGGGGATCTTGTTGAAAAGCAGATTCTGATTCAGTGGATCCAGGGTGGGGCCCAAGATTCTGCAAATGTAGCAAGCTCCCTGATGCATGATGTGGTGGCCCCACCTTGAGTAGCAACACCCGATGATCTGATAACCAGGTATGTTTAAGACCCACTTCCTGAGAGGATCTAGGTCCAACAACAGTGCAGGTGCAGTAACCTGTGTGCATGAAATCTTACATCATTTCTTTCAGCAATGAGAAATGAAAGAGGGGAATTTTTTTTTTTTTAAAGGAGCCAGAACATGATCATGAAACAGTGAGACTATTTCTTTTTTGCATCCACATTTGAAATTAGCCTCATTGTACTTTAGCTTCACAGTTAGTAAAAGGAATAAGAAAAAAAAGTCTTCAGGTCTCCCTGGAATATATAAATAATGGATTATTCCTCTAGGTTCTTCTTCCTGTCTTAAGAACCAAACTGGCATTATTTCAAAAGAAAGGGAGGAAGGAGGAGAGGAAAAGAAGGGAGAAAGTGAAGGGTGGGGGTGGGAAGAAAGGAGGGAGCAGGTTGGAGAGTTACTGGAGGTAATGTTCAGCAAGGGAAGACCATTGCTGTGGGAGAGAGAGAGGAAATAGGGAGTGACACCTAAATTATATGTGTGTGTTTGTACAGGCACATGCACGTGTATATATGTGTGTGTATACATATATAATGACCTTTAATTATAATGTGTACATATACATATGTATATTTGTACAATCATATATCATATGTATGTATATACTTATATTTCTGTGTGTATGTAGAGAGAGAGACAGAGAGAGAGAAATGACCAAGCTGGTAGAAAATAAACCATCTAGGGGCACCTGGGTGGCTGAGTCGATTAGGCATCTTACTCTTGATTTTGGCTCAGGTCATGATCTCAGGTTGTGAGATGGAGCCCCGAGTTGGGCTTCGTGCTCTGTGCGGATTCTGCTTAAGAGTCTCTCTCTGCCCTTCCCCCACCTCTCTGTCTCTTCTTTTCTTTCTCTCTCTCTCTTTCTCTCGCTTCCCCCCTCTCTAAAAAGAAAAAAAGGAAAAAAAAACCATCTAAAGAAATAAACCGTCTAATTTCTAGGAAAATAATTGGAGATACTCTGGTTATGTATAATATCAATAGATATTGGTATACTCTAATAGTTAGATTATAACCATCATCATAAAGTTCACCTTATTTGACACTCCCAGTGGCAGAAGTGTTCTAAGAACCACACTTCCCTGAAACAAACATTTTTAATCAAATATAGCTACAGCCAAGACCATTGACTCACCTCATTCCCATCTTCTATTTTATGCATATAAAAGTTCCATCCTCCCTTCACAGACAAAAATCCTGCTCTTTTCCCATGAAGGGCCAGGTTTTCTCTGTGGCCTGGCTTCAGACAGTGCACCTCCATTCCCTTACCCAAATCAGCCCAAGAACACGGCCATCCCTTGCCCCAGTTTTAGTGATGAAGTTCGGCCATCACCGAGGCTAGACAGTCCTCAAGTTATCTTCACTTCCCTTCAAACTGGGAAGAGTTGAGAGGGTCTTTGGAGCTAGGGCACAAGAGGGAGCATGGGCATGAGGTATGGACTTCTGGGGGTGTCTGCTGCAGGGTAAATATTCTTGCAGAAAAGCAGTGCATCCAATGCAATAAAAGGCACCCCCTCCCCTCATTCACTATAACTCTCTTATTATCCTGGGCTCAGGTGTGTTGCATGAATATACAATAACGGGGCTAACAAGATGGTTTGGGGTCACAGAGGGATAAACCATGGTGTAATCCAGCTCCGAAAGCTGTTCTGGTAATGAAAATTGTAGAGTGGTCTTGTGGCTAGTTTTGTAATAAAGATATACAAAGATGAATATAGGTTTCCAGGAATTAATCTGAGAGCATTTGATCCAATTTATACTGGAGTGGCTGCATTGAAGGCAGCTCGGTAGACGGGATTCCAATTTAGGTTGATAGAGTGCTGTGGGGTCCCAGGGAGGAAGGGCTCCCTGTAATTGGGAGATGATTTTATTTTTGAAATGCCCATCTCTTGGCTTTGTCAAAGGTCGTGCATCTGTCTGCCTTGCCTGTGAATGCAGCCTGGCTCAAGGCACCGAACCCCGCAGTGTACAGCTTCTGGTTCAGTATTCAGCATGACCGACAGGCTACCAGTTTTATTCTTTCAGAGGGGACCCCAGGACACACTGCATTTTATTGTTGCGATTGTTCTGTGGCCCAAGCAACATTAGGCCCACAGAGAAGGGAGGCTCCAGACAGTGTTAGGCACCCTCTCTTCTCCCCTCTCTGTCTCTGACCTGCTGAAAGTGACCAAGTTGAAGTCTCCTCAGAGTTTCTGCTCGGAAGCCAGGAGCTCGGGACTGAGGAGCCAGGGGAAACCATTCCTACTCTGTCCCTGAAAGGGTGTCATTCTCTGGCAGATGGTCAGGCCGGGGACAGAACTGGGGACAGCAGCTGAATTCAGCCTGCAGCTCTTGAAGAACTAAAATTCCTGGCACACACTTAATAAAACAGCCCCAGACCACCCCGGGAATGTTGACTGTGCCGACCTTATTGTCAGGCTATCTGTTGGATTCTTGGAGTTGCCAATTCAGGAAGAAGTGTCCTGAAGAATATTTAGATTCAGAACCCATCTGATGCTTCCCGTTGACTTTCATTTTTTTAGGAGGCATTAGGGAATCAGTCTCTTCAAATCCTACCTGGGTAGCTGTTAAGAGAGGCTTGTATTAACAACTCCTGTTCTGCTTAAGAGGAATCAGAAAGCATTGACTTCTGGCATTCTCCCCTAGAACCCTGGCCTCCCATTTGTGATTTTATTTAGTCCTTTTCACTGATTTAATTTTGAACATCTCTGAGTTTATATATTTTCTCACATATGAGTTTATGTATTTATGATTCACCATCCAAACATATCGTGGTTATTGGAGCACCTTTTTAAGCCCAATTTGAAAAGAAGTTTGTAACAAGTTTCCATTTACGTCGTGAATTACCACTTAGGATTTTCGTATCATTATTACAAGAGTCAGCTATGTAACTGTTTGTTGTACTGTGTGGAAAAGAAATTTAATTATTCTGAAGGCTTTTTATATTTTCCATTTTAATCCTATTTTAATATTTCCCTAAGTGGTGTACATTGGCTTGTATACTGTATGTACAAAGTGGTGTAAGATTTGAACTGCCTGTAATAACAAATAAAAAAGCAGTTTGTATTCAGCTTAAAATAGCCCATAGCTAAAATGAAGGATATAGCTTTATAGCCAATGAACCCAGAGAGAGTTTAATCATTTAGCCTGCAGATTACAACTTAAGGCATTTGTAGAAGATTTTCAAATATATATATATATGTATGTATATTCTGGAATTTGCTTATTACTTGTATAAATCACCTTTTGTTTAGCACAGAACCACAAGCTTTTTAGTTCATTTTTACTTTTCTACTATTTTAGCTTAGATTATCTTGGGTGGGAAGTGGGAGTGGTATTTTTAGATGCAGCAAACAAGAAAAAAAATGCATTTTCAGTTGTCAGTAATATTTAATTTCTATCAATAATTTCTTAATTGTTCTCCTGAAAAGCAAAGCTTTAATGTGTCAGCCTAAATTACAATACAAAAGAAATCAGAAATTATGCTGTTAACATTTCCCATTTTCAGATATTACTGATTAGATTAGAGAAAATTATTCCTTATAATTTCACTATAGAAAAGCTATATGTCTAGTCATATCACTACATCGAAACAAAATTAAGGAGTAACGGTTTCTTAGCACAGTGTTTGCAGATTTTTTTTTTTTTTTTTTTTTTGAGAAGGAAAGATTGCAGCATCTAATTTTACCCATGATTTGTCTTTTATTAAAAGCTCCTGTCAGGGAATTAAGCTTTTTTAGGTCTGGGCATTGCCTTAAAAATACAAAGCCTATCATGATGTCGGTCTTATAATAAAAATTAGACTGATTTTAATTTAAAGAGATTTATAAGTGGTCCTCTTAGGAATTTTATTTTTTTATTCACCAAGTTAGTAGACCAGTGGAAACATACCAATGATGTTTAGCTTGCAAGTTAATGAAAAACAAATCCCCTATTGAAATAAACTAGATATTTTTCCTCTTTTAATATTGAGAGATCAAGTTCATGCTGAAGAAACTTTTCAAATAGCAAAATTCTCCTGAATTTCTTTCTTACATTTTTAAGATCAGATACCTTCTGCATCATGGAACTCACTATTTTGGAGCGGAAATCTTGCCTTTTCAGAATTCATTAAATGCCATTTGGTGAGGCTGAACTTTTTTCAGTATGATGTAAATGTCTAAAATGGAAAAAAAGAAAACACCCTGAAGGAATGAGAAAAGCATTTAATTTGAATGATTTCTATATGGGCATCTCAGGAAACACACGTATCGTGCATGAGCAAGTCATGCCTCTGTTGTAGAAGATGCTAAATCAATGTGTATTTAACTTCAGATGAACGTTGAAGAGCAGAAACAAGCATCTATTAGGGAAACATTATATGGAGTTGTGTTTGTGATGGGAATCCCAAGGATTTTTCTGAATACGTTAACTTTTTGGGATAACTCTATGATGAAAGCTTACGGCGGAGCAAGTCTATTTCTTAACACAAATTTGTAAGGACGGTTTTGATATCTTTGCCTTTAATGTTTCAAAGCTTTGTTAAAGTCCAGTTTCTGTAAAATGTGGACCAGGAAAGTGTCAGATCACAGGAAAAGAAGACTTTTAAAAATTCAAGGAATATTTGTTTTTTAAGTAAAGCTCCTGAAAACTGCTTGGCAAGCCTATATTTAGGATACCAGATACCTTCGCCCAATAGCACACTCTACCTTCTCAGGGAGGAGACGATACAAGGAAAAGGGGTGATTAGGGTTCTAACTGCTATTTACAGCAAATGATCGGTTGGCTATTTTTCTTTCCAAATACGCAGATTAAGATAATAAAATTCCTTGCGGAATTCACTGTTCTTCTCAAGCTCCAGCCTGGCATCAACAACAGCATTTGTGTGCATTTCCGGCCCTGCCTGCATGTTTGTATATCCCGGTCTCACTGGCAGACCTAATTTCAGAATACATAATGCATGATTTTGAAACCAATTTGTTATTGTAATAAAATATTTTTTAGGAATGCATGGAAGTACTTGAGAGGAGAATGTTAAATTATACATGCATTGTGGCCGAGTGGATTCATTTAGCTCAGTGTGCAGGTGAATCTCCCTGTGACCTTGGCACTTGCCGGCTAGTATAGAATAACAATCAAAGCTTGGATTGGAAATCCGACCATTTCCAAATATTAACAACTTCTTTCAAAGGAAATGCTGATTTCAGCATTTATGTTAATGGGGACATCATTATCTCTTTCAGAGTTTTTAGGGGAGGGGGAGAAATAAAAAAAAAAAAGCAGCCATGATCTTAATAGGATTAAAAGCTGGGCTTTTTATTTTCAAAATGCTAATTTGTTGTCTGCATTCTGTTTTCATATCAGGGCTTCTTACTCACTACCTTAGGACCCACAGACCACGGAAGACTCGCAAAATTGCATTGGTAACAATAGGAAAGTGACATTAAAGGTTTCTGTCTGAAAGGAATTCTGTACTCTTTCCAAGCCCATCTCCTCCTTTTTTATAAGCCAGCTGTGGCCAAGCATTTCCAGATAGAGGGTGGGAGAGTACAGATATGCTTCAGGTCCGTGGCCTGGCTCCTATTTACTTACCCTTCCACCTTAGGGAACAAACTTTCGTCATTAGAGGGGCATTAATTGAAACAGCCTGCAACCTATATGAATCAGATGAACTGCCTGGGCTGGAGAAGTTTGGCTGTGAAGTTGAGTCGCCCGAGGCATATGACATTCTCTAATCTGCTTATCTTGTAGCCTTTCCCCGGTAGCTCACCCATGGCTGAGAGAGCTGAACAGTGGGGCAGAGTAGGCCAGAGCTGAGACAGTAATTTACCATGTAATTTGTTTTGAGATTCCTTTGATAGATTTCACTTTCAAAGAAACTTGCAAGTGAAGGGGACCCTTCCACCCTGAAGCCAGCCTGATCTTGGGACTTGAAAAGGCTGCTCCATGCCTGAGCCTGGTGAGGACCTTGGTAAATGGGACTCATCTGTACTCACCTGGGTTGAAAGAGGAATTCCCTCCGTTGTCTTTCTTTGCCTTTTGCTTTCCTGTCCAACGGGGGGGGATGAAGAGAGGACATAGAAAAGTTCCATGCAGGTTGATGAAAACCGGGTGTAGCAATCCAGAGAAGCAGGTAATTGTAAGTTCAGGTCTGTTTGGCAAATGAGGTGTCCCATTTGGGGTAATACATGTTCATGTTTTGGCCCAGCAGGTGTGCTAATGCAAGGCAGGTTTCCTATAACTGCCTTATTGAGGGGATGTTACAACTGGAAAGACTATTTAAATGCTCACAAAGACATTAACAAAACTATTCCAACTCTCAAAACCCTTTTCTGAAAACCAGGAAAAAAAAAAAATCAAAGGAAAAAGGCCCACGCTTTGGGTTTTGCTCACTTGTGTTTTTAATAGTTGTTTAATGACCTATAAAGTCACTTTTCTAAGAAAAGAAACATAAAGGAATTTGGTAACTAAAAAAAATTTAAAAGGGAAAGGGGGTGCTGCTGAGACCTTTCCTTCCAGCTGCTGAGAGAAACCGAACTGGCTATTTTCTGTGGTGCTTTGAATGGTATTTGCAGCGTTCACCTTTTCTTCCTTCCTTACCGACTTTGTTGGAGAATACAAATACCGAGGCTATTTCTTTTTCCTGCCAGAACAGTTGGTTTGCTGGGAGTTGTGTTTTGTCTTCTGTTTAAAGGAACAGCAGATAAAAGGGGAGGCATCATCTACATTTTGCTTAAGTACATAGGTTTCTGTTCAGTGTCCTTTTGGAAAAAAAAATAGATTCCTTCAATTAGCATCTCTCACAGAAACAAAGAGTTTGCTCTGTTCAGAGCTCATTATTGAAACATTCTCAGGCATATAACATCGCAGCCTGTTGCCATGAAAATGATTTGTAAGTCATGTCTTAATTAAGGGGTTCTTAGGCCAGAAGATATGCAAGCACATCTTGACTGGGAATGGGAACAAAACAAATGGATGAAGCCTATAAATGTCCAACTTTGTCCTCCAACTCTGAAAGTCATTTTCTGTCTTTCCGTTCCTGTTGAATAAGTACTGTGGAATCTGAAGAAAAAGAAGACACTGGAGCAGAGACATTGATTCAGTGGAAGAACCTTAGCATATGAGAGTGTTCTGTTTAGAGAAAATGTGGCTGAAGATAGCTGGTTTTATCCTGGTAGAGGGTAGAGGAAGCACCTGCAGAAGGTCCCAAAGAAGGTAAATGAGGAAATCTTGTAGGAATGACAGTGGCTAATGGTTTTCCATCTTCTTTGAGTGCAGGGCAAGAAAAATTGGGCTTCAGCTTAACATGGAGAAATAGTTGAAAGGAAGAAAAATTTTAAGTGCTTAAAAT
The DNA here is from genome assembly GCF_029215605.1 of Mirounga angustirostris. Classification (NCBI taxonomy): domain Eukaryota; kingdom Metazoa; phylum Chordata; class Mammalia; order Carnivora; family Phocidae; genus Mirounga; species Mirounga angustirostris. The sequence continues at coordinate 15,629,182 of NW_026991724.1, read as the reverse complement.
GGATTTCCCAGTATGGTGGGTTGAATAGTGTCCTCCCAAAATTCATGTCCACCCAGATACTCAGAATGTGCTCTTACTTGGAAATAAGGTCTTTGTAGATGTTATTAATTAAAGATCTCAAGATGAAATTGTCCTAGGTTTAGGGTGGGCACTAAATCCAATGATTAGTGTTCTTATGTAAGAAAAAAGAGAAGGAGATATGACTCACAGAGAAACACAGGGGAAAGCCATGTAGAGACAAAGGTAGAGATGGGAGAGATGCATCTACAAGCCAAGGAATGCCAAGGATTGCTGGAACATCCAGAGGCCAGGAGAGAGGCACGGAAGGGATTCTCCATCAGAGCCTCCAGAAGGAACCAACCCCGCTAGCACCCCTTGATGTTGGACTTCTGACTTCCAGAACTATGAGACGATAAATTTCTGTTGTTTTTAAAACACCTACTCTGTGACAATGTGTTATGGCAGTCCTAGAAACTAATACACCCAGAAATACAGCAGCCATTTTGCATATTTTAAGCCCAATAGGAGATGATCCTGATAAATACAGATAAACAGGAGATAAATCTGATTTTCATCTGCCATCTGCAGAGGCCTCTTGGTCTAGCTTACATGGCACATGGCTCTTAGGGTATTACCAGGACCCAGGGCCCTCTGGTATGCTGAAACAGATTTTTAGCTGGTATCAGGAGAAGGTGCCCCAGGAGTCCCAGGCTAGCCCTGATCCAGAAGTGCCATGGCTGCAGATTGAATTGGAAGCTTCCACAAGGGGTCTTCTACCCAACTGGATACAAATTCTACCCATTTCCCCTAGGTACCAAAAAAATTACTCTTATGCCCTAGGATTTTAGGAGTCCCGAGCACACAGAGAGATTCACCAAGGACCCACCTTTACCCATTATAGCAAATGCAAGTTAGGCACACACCGAGGTTGCATTTTGCATTCAGAACTCCCCAACTTGGCAGATGTTGATAGCAGCCAACTTGGAGAATATGTTTACCTGAAAGAGGGACTGACCTGTGTCGTAGAGTGTAGAATAGCACTGAACCTAGATTTGGAAGGAAGGCCTGGACTGGTCTGGGTGATCTTGGACAAGTCATTTAAACCATAGCACCCTTATTTTCATTATCTATACAAAGTGAGACTAGCTTACTCTCCCCCGAGTTCTGAAAAAGAAACAAATTAATGTGTATGACAATAATTTGCTAACTGTTAGGTGCCCTGCAAACCTTAAGTATTTGAGGTAACCTTTAGGGAAAAGGACCCCAGTTAATTTTTTACTCCTCAGCACCACCTTCTGTCCAAGCTACTACTCTTGGATTTTAGAGTTCTACATTACAAAATGGATCACTCATTCTTCCCAATGCCATCAATGTGACAACAAAAAGTAAAATTGAATAAACTATCCATGGTCCTCACTACTTCTTAGAATTAGCACCAGATGCAAATGTTTGATAGTAGATGATTTTCTACTACATGGGATGCATGGCGACTGAGAGGCATCATCAAACCCATCAATTACAGTATTTTTTCCTAAGAGAACAAAGAGGGACTCCAAAGGTAAATACATTGCTTAGCTACCAGTATTTAACACCATAATATGAAGATGACAGGATTTTGGAGAGACTGCTGTCTAATTCTAATAACCTGAGCAAACTTGACCACCAGGCCCAGAGAGACCTCAGCAGTACGATTCTGAAGTATGGGGATTAAGAATGGATAAGCTGGAAAACACACCCAGTTGAAGGTCTAATGCTGTGGGTTGGCCAGAAAGCCTGATGGTGGAGTACTGTGGTGGGCTGGCTCTAGTCCATGCCCTTGTTTGTATTGAGTTTAAACCAGTTGGGGTGGTGACGAAAGCAGACAGGTAGGCAGGAGGAAGTATAGGAGCCAGAGTCTTATGATAGTGGCAACAACTGTAATAAAATGTAAAAAATAAATGTAAAATGTAATAAAATTAGCAGATTCACTACTAATAAACTCACATCTTCACGTGGTGGGATACTCGGTATAATCTAAGGATAGAGGGAGTACATCCTGTCTTCAAGGGGATGAAACCGAGGGTTGGCAATAGTGAAGATGCAGCGGGCTAATCATTGTAGAAGGTAACCTGGAGGTGGAAGTCAGAGGTCAAAGGTCTTCTAGACTTACAGATGGGGACTTGTGACCAGGTAGGAAGTACACGCTTGGCTTACCCTAGTCGTGGCCATGACCAAGGGATAAAACCATGCTCTGACTTACAAACACAATCTTTTAGACTTTGCCCTTGGCCTATCCCTAATATTATGTGTCTTGTTTTGGATTATAATTAATGCTGTCTTTGAAGAACCTCATCCACTTGCTTTTTTATTGTAAAAAAAAAAAAAATGCTTTGAGTTACTTGAGGATTCAATTTTGGGGTTTTTGACACAGTGCTTTGTCATTTCTTTTGTGGGTGTTTTGTCTTCCTACCTAGACGATAAGCTCTTTTAGGATAGTATCTATACCTTTAAAATTTTTTTTGCTCTTGCAAAAAAAAAATCCTAGGACTCAAAAACAAAACAGACTAAGAACTGAAACCTGGGTACATGACCTATTCCAGGTGGAAATCAATTGGTTTCTGTGGCCAGGGGTGGGGAACAGCAGGATGGAGGGTGGGAGGAGGATAGGGACTGGTATTATACTTAGATTATTGCTGTTTCACTCAACGTGGAGTCAAGCAGCAACCAGTCATAACCCCTAATATCATAGGTTATCACGTGTGACATTAATGCATGTGAGAATTGGACCTTTAAGATTGCACATTCAGAGGCTAATCACCCTCTTTGACATCCCCTCCATCGACCAAGTCTTGGTCTTCGCCTTCATTTGTAAAGACTCTGGGTACTGCTGGTTAACTGAAAATTTCCAGGGCAATATTTTGAATCACTGGCATTAGAACTGCAACCAAATGGTTTACAGTATTTCAGGTAAAGTTCTTCTTAAATGGAGGCAAGGATTTTCTGCTTATCTCCCTATAATGGTACAGTAGCTTTGCTAGGGGGTGGATTCTGAAGTATCACTTAACAGCAATCTAGTTCCTTAAGATTCTTGATAATATGGTTTGTATTTCACTACTAATAAATAAGACCAGTTTCACAGAAAGGCTGTTAAAAACACAGATGCATTGGATTTGCCTGTACTTAAAAAAAAATCATTTTGTTTATTGTGTTTTGACCCTCTCATTGTCATTTTAAAGCCATCTTTGAAAAGGGAGACACCTCTATTTTCCCTGGTGAGACAAGTGAATAAAGATGTTTCTTATGGCCGCTTCTTAGATGCATCCTGTCCTGACACTGCATTTCAGACCTGTGGGGGCACAGCCTTCATCACAGAATATTTTAGTGACCCTAACAGAGAAATTCCTAAAACAGGGGCTATCCTGGCAGATCCTAGGGAATATTCAGATCCAAAATAGTGTAGGGACCCAGGAAAGTGGCACATTTTGGGGCAGCCTGCCCTGGGCCCCTATAATAGATCTCCCAAATATTCTGCTTCAGTAGATGAATTTACCAAACCATCTTTGGGAAGGGACATTAATGATGATATGCCATTTGGATGCTTAAAACTATATCCACTCTTTTTTTTTTTTTTTTTTAAGATTTTATTTATTTGACAGAGAGAGAGACAGTGAGAGAGGGAACACAAGCAGGGGGAGTGGGAGAGGGAGAAGCGGGCTTCCTGCCGAGGACCCTGGGATCATGACCCGAGCCGAAGGCAGACGCTTAATGACTGAGCCACCCAGGCGCCCCAAAACTATATCCACTCGAAAGAGTTGGCTGTAGAGATTTTTATCTTACTCAAGAAAGGCAATGGATGGGTAACCTGGGTGAGTTCAGGAAACTTGTTTTTCATTTTGGCTCCAGGTGCAGAGGAGGCTCGCACCAACCCACCTCAGTGATTCCAGAGCCCACAGAGATGGATCAAAGACACTGGGAGGGCCTGGGACAATTAAAGCCAACTTTCATTTCACATTTGTATCATAGAATTTGGTATTTTTGTTTCCTTTTCAAGAATAAGCCCATTTTAGGTAATGAGATTTTCTTATGAACTGAAGGGAAAAGAGAAAGCAGTAACTGGGGGGAAATTAGTCATCTTGCATAAAACGTAAGAATAATAAACCTTAATTATTTTGTGTTTGATAAATTTTAAATTTAGGATAATTCAACCTGGTTAGGAGAAATTTGAGATTTCTGTTACCCCTGCACTCAGTTTGTAAGTATGGACTATGGCAAAATATGCAGAAGCATTTCTAAGCTAAAGCAACTGGTCTGTTTTTGAGGGTTTGATCTAATTAATTGTGATATGCTAGATTTTAGCACTGGTTATCTGTATATCTTTCCCAAGACTTTTCACTTAGGAACAGTTCTTTTATTTCTGGTGATTTAGGCAATTGTATATATAGTAAAAGTGGTAAAATGGATTTTTTTTAAAATAAAAAACAACTCAAATATTCAGATGCTTCATGAAGAATGATCTTATCACATAGTTCCCATCTGCATATGTGTAGAAATTGAAACATATTACCTGCCTAAAGTCTACTGTCGGTAGAAAATTCTAGAACTCCTGTCTCCTGCCTCTGGAAATCGGATTGGTTCAAATAAATTATGGGATTGTCAGATTTTGCAAATAAGAACGCAGAACACCCAGATAAATTTGAATTTCAGGTAAACAGTTACTTTTTTTTTTTTAGTATAAGTATGTCCCATGCTTAGACATACTTATACTAAATATTTTATACTAAATATACTAAACATTTTAGTATATTATCTGCATATATAATACATCCTGTATTCATAATACACATGTATATAATATGTATAATACATAATATAAATACATAGATCATTTATTGACCCTAATTAGGGAGAGATTTAGGTTCTGCTTATACCTTTTCTCTGGTGATTTCCTCCTGTTTTGCCTATTCAATTAAACCTTCAAGGTCTCTGTATTTCACATAAGGGACAGAGTAACACTTCCCAGTCTCATGGTTTTTTTAACTTGTCCCGCCTCTGACCTAATGAACCATAGAGTAGACACAACTCATACAAGTGAAATTTCAAAGGCCTTATCACAGACATGTCACCCTCCCATCTCCTGGTTATGGAGAACTTATTTTTAAATTACAGACAGTGTCCATATGCACCATGTGCTGTTGATCCAAGTAGAGTTCAGAGACTACGACTGAACCCCCACCCAGGGCCGCTCTCTTAGCACCTTGGAATTCCCCAAGGATTTTATCCTCCTGACCTGGACCTGCTCCAAGCCCATTCCTGGCAATTAAGACGGTAGTGATGATGATCGAGGCTTTATGAGTACCAACTTGATGAGGTAACATAAGAAAAGAACTCCAGAGTCATAAATGTAGAGAGCAAGCATGAAATCGGTGGGAAATTTGGCTTCCAAAAAAGCATTTAAAAAATCAGCCCTGTCAATGTCTTGATGATAAAATGGCATTGACTTTTGAAAGGACTAAGCAGCCAGTCGTGGCCCTGACAGGTCTATTAAAGGGTGCTGTTTTTGTTTCCTCTGCTCCTTGTATGCAGGAGGGGGAAGGAGAATGATCTTGTTTTTTAGTATGATATTTACTTAGAGATAATAAACTGAAGATCTTTGGCATGTCTGTGGTCCCTGAAATAGGCCGTGAAAAGATTTCCGTAATTGGGAAATCATCAGCATCTTGTGACTTATTTAACATTTGGTGCAAAAACCAGTCAGTAGAAAACAAGGGAAAGCAAAGCAGGGAGAGAACTTGACAGACAAGCCTCCGATCATCATAACTCTGGGTTCTCTCCCACCCTCAGGCCTTTCGTGGATGAAATGTCAAATGAAACAAGCCCTTTGAGTTCCTCTCTGAAGCCCAACTTTTAATAACAAGCATCCTAGAAGAGGAACAGATAATATTTGTCTTATGAGACGTGACAGTTGGTTCCCTTCCTGAGCACAGACCTTCACACAGGACTTCGTCAAGGGCTCAGTCCTGACAAGTTTGCAGATGCTCCTGCTTGTCAATTAATCAGATCCAGTGCTTCTTCCAAACAGTTTTCTCAGTGGTCTTGCATCCCTTTCCATGGCAGGGATGGTGGTGGAGAGAGGAAGTGAGGAGAGCTGGAGTTTGCCAAATGTCTTTGTATTCTGAGAAGTTCTGCCATGTTTTCTTTATAAGGCCATGTTTGTTTCAAACACGGACCCCTTGCAGTGGCCAGCAAGTAAGCGTGGGATAGGAGGAAAGCGGCTCGTCAGACACAGCTGCTTAAAGGAGACGCCATATGTAGATCCAGGAGGAGCATGTGTGTCTTCATTTCCCTTCTTTGCTCTTCTGACAACTCATTAGGTGGTCCACTATCTCCTCAGTTGAACTTGGAAGGATGCAGGGACCTGAGAGAAGAGCAGAAGGAGGGTGATTTCATTAGGGCCCGGTGCCGATTTCCATCAGTTAGATTTTGCGTCTTTCACTGACCTGCCAACAGAGCCCTTGACTTAGATTTGGAAATAGGGTCGGGGAGGGCAGGGGACAGAGAAGGGAGAAGGGGAAAAGAGAAAGAGGGGCGTTCTCTTCTGTGTGCAGGGGCGGTGCGTCGGTGTGGAGCTCGTCCTCAGAGGTTTGGGGTTCAGCTCTTTGCAGTGGTCTCGCCGGCCGCCAGTTCATCCTCACAGCCACCACTGCCGTGAAGAGCACTGCGGCGTTCTGTGTTTAATTGATGTGGCCCCATCTGCTCTTGCAATGAGAAAGAAGAGGCCCCGGCAGTGACTCGAGGCACTGTGGTAAAAAATCCCGAGCTTCAATGCTGTTTGACAAGCGACAGAATTATCCTACCACCACATGGTGCTGGTATTTGGAAGCGCTTTCCTTTAGAAAGTTCCAGGTGCCTTTGCTCTCTGAACACACAAACTGTTTACGAGGCAAAGTTGTCCTCATTTATAGAGGGTCTGTTTTCTTTCTTTCCCTCTTGAAGAAACCTGTTATTCAGTGGGCTGTAAAATGGAAAATAAAGATCAGAGGTAGTGGAAATAATATAATGTATCTGGATAGAAACACTAGAACTCTCCCATAAAATGAAAGGCATTTAGAAATTTTCACCCTATTATTTCACCATGGCCTGTTGGGAAGCTATTCTTCCTGCTGGTCCTTTCGGCCTTGTTCTAGGACATCTTCATAAATTCGTGTTCTCCTTCCTTTAACTCTCAGCTTCCTGAAGAAGGGAATGCCCATTAAGAACCACTTTGGGGGGGGCGCCTGGGTGGCTCAGTCGTTAAGCGTCTGCCTTCAGCTCAGGTCATGATCCCGGGGTCCTGGGATCGGGCCCCACGTCGGGCTCCCTGCTCCTCGGGAAGCCTGCTTCTCCCTCTCCCACTCCCCCTGCTTGTGTTCCCTCTCTCGCTGTGTCTCTCTCTGTCAAATAAATAAATAAAATCTTAAAAAAAAAAAAAAAAGAACCACTTTGGATGATTAAATTTGGTTTTCTTAGCTATAATTGCTTCGATACGGACTGGCATGTTATGTCTCTACTAAGAGATTCCAGAATGGCTTTGGTCTCCACCTAGCCATCTCAAATAGTTTGATTTTGAGTTTTTCATATAGTGGGCAAGTTGGTGGTGGTGGTGGTGTTTTTTGTTTTTTGTTTTCCAGCCCACAAACTGTCTATCAGATAGTTAGGTACTAACAGATTATTTATTTTCTCAAAGCCCCATTTCTCTCTGCCTTACGGTCTTGCTTCTTTATTGTGTCAGAAAACCTTTGTTCAGTGGATATTCCCTACCTTCTGGGCAGCTCCGTAGCATTTGTTTTCCTCATGGTTGGCTTCCCGCTCCAGCTGACCAGGCCTAAGGAAGGGTCGGCCATGCCATGGGCCCTCCTTCGTTCCTGGCCATCCTCGAGCCACCAGCTGTCTTAGTTCACTGGGACCATCTTAAAGCCAGTCTAGTCTTAAAACAAATTGTGCAGTGGAGGACGTGCCGCAGGCAGGGCCACCCACTCACCACTAGACATCTCCCCAGGCTGGATGAAATCCCCTCTCAGAACCCCCTCTCTGGTCCCTCCCTCTCCTCTTTCCTGTCTTTCTATCCTCCCTCCTGCCCACCTCACCTCTCGTCCCCAAGAAAACCCCAGTAGGTTTCTCTCCAGAGAACGATGTGCCTCCGTGCTTGGTGCCCACCCAGAGCATGGAGGGGAAGTCGAGGGCAGCATGGCAGGCTGCACAGCTTTCTTTTGAGGCGAACAGATGGTGAAAGGTAAATGACAACTCTCTGACTGCCTCTTTTGAAGTAATTGGAGATAATTTGTATTTTGAATCAAAGCTTGACCATTGTCAGAAGGGAAGGAGGTTAATATGGAAGCGATTTCACGTGAGCCCCTGTTTCTTGCGCTGCCCCTCCCCACTTCTTTCTTTCCTTCCTTCGCATCCTTGTTTCTTTAATCCTTGCTCCAGGCAATTGGTGAGACCATCTCTGGGCTCAGTGTGCCTCATTTTAGGCCGTGGCTGTTATGAAAGCCAACAAGAGCTTATTAAGGCCAGTGATAATCTCTTCTACTGATGCATTGGTGCTTTCCAGAGGTCCAATTAAGGCCACGCATCGGAAACAAGATCTTGTAAACCTAGGGCTCCTTACCTAGGATGGTTTGCAAACAAATGCACAGGCTGCTTCCTCATTTCTGCTTCTGAATGCAAACTGACTTCCTATCACAGAGAACAGTGTGTCTGCAGTGTAGAAAGGGACCTGCTCGCCTTTCACTGCCTGCCACCCTTCCTCTCCAGACCCTTGAAAAAAAAATTTATTTTAATTTCAAAGCCTGGCTTTGGGCCCCACCTCTGATGTGAAGCATGGTATTGTTTACCTCCTCACTGCATCCTTTCAAAGAATGTACAGTACTTCCTGAAATCCCACTTGGGGAGGGAAGGGGAAGAAAGCCCCTGAAAAATAAGAAAAGCTTTGTATGATCTAGAAAAGAGACTTAAAGGAAGTAGCATGTGGATTTCCCTTCTTGCCTATCCCCATCATAAATTCACCCAGGGCCAACAGGTTCTTAAAGGAAAAAGGCACAGGCTAAGGAATTTGATATTCTTGTCAGTCTCCACCTAGGGGGAAATCTGGGTGAAAACGGTGCCGCCTTCTGGAGGCAGCCATGATATTAATCTAGCCAGCTCGTGACTGTGCCATCTGGGCATGGCCAGGTACCGGGGACACTCTGGTGAATGGCCGACACGTTCGTCATTTCCTGGCATATCGGACCTGAGGTGTCCTGCACACAGCTGGTGAGAATCGGCAAGCCCATGCCTTCTCAGGTGAGCGCCGTCCCCTGTAGGCTTTCCCAGGGGGTGCTGGCTAGGACGGGTAGTTGGTGCCCTGTCCGTCCCCTGACTCCTGAGTGCCAATAATAGGAAGGAAACCTAACCAGGGTAAAGGTGAAACTCAGTCCTTCCCATTTGAGGTCTTAAAGGCAAGAAATTAGCAATACTCTGCCATAAAAAGGATCTGGATCCAGTAACTAAGACAAAAAGAGAAGTTTTATTTGGTGTCACCACAAAAAGTTTTAATCCATAGGATCCAGGGGGCAGGATCGAAAGCGAAGACTGAAGTCTGTCTACAGCATGTTTAAATGCTATTTGCAACAGAAGTGCCGAAGGCAATGTTGTATTTTATTCATATACATCTGGTTTATTATGAAGCACATTTTTCCCCCCCGCCAACCTAGAGAAAGAAAAGAAGATATTGTCGTGTTATTCCTGGCTCTTTCTTAACCATCCAAAGTAAAGAAATGGCTGCAAAACCTTTAGAAGCAATTCAAGTACCTCTGTGGCTTTCATCAGATGTTCTCTGTACAAGGAAAAGAAAAAAATCGTTCTATCTTTTTATTTTTACTTTGCTTTAATCTTATTTGATGATGTCTCAACAGGCTGGGACATGCTTTCTTGGATGGCAATTTCACTGCACCATATGTGTCTCTCACAAGATAGCAGAGTGAGATGAATCTTGGCAGGAAGAGAACTAAACACATCGACAAAGAAAAGAAAAAATTTATTTACTTAACTCCCTGTTGCCTGCATACATTCTCCACCCCCCCCCCCCCACCTGCCCCCGTACTCCGACGCTCAGTACAGGAGTTTAGACTTAGTTTGTTATAAACAACTGTGTGGAATGCAGGCCCCCATTTATCGCTTTTTCTGATCATATGCCCTCATTTTTCTGAAAACCTACGTGAAGCATTTCAGTGACCAGAGGAGGAAGCCAGGGGTACAGAAAAAGAAAATCAGATTCCGGCCCCTTAATGTGGGAGAAGCCCCAGACCTGCCCCTAGAAGCAGCAAGTGCCCCTCCTCTACCCTCTACTTGCTGCTGAGCCTGGGGTTCCCTCTGTGTGCCAGCCAGGTGGTCCTCTGTTCCGCTGGACACCCTGTCACCATCTGGTCCTCAGATTGGTTTTGGATGCGGTGTTGCCATGAGTCATCATAAACTGATTAATGTGGCTGGTCTATGCAGGAGAGATTGCAGTCTAAGGACTGCCGAATAGGGGGAAGAAAAGTTATTGCAAGAGCATTGGAGGTGACCGCTTGGTTTGGGCTGTATTGGGAAATGGCTCTGATATGTCACAGTTCCATCACTTTCATCACAGGGACAAGGGCTGTTTCAGATGGCAGGCGAGAGCCCTAGTCTGGACATTTTGGTTACCCTTGGAGGGAGAAGGAGGTTGTTCGCCATGATGCATTCAGTTTGTGCTGGCTAAAGTTCTAACGACAATGCTGAAACTCTGAAATCTGTATGCATTTATATTGTGTAATGTTTTCAGAATAGCCTAGTGACCTTGTTGTGACCTCTAGTGACCTCTAGTGACATACAGCACTGAGAATGGAGCTCAGTGAGCTATTTTATTTTTTTATTTTTTATTTTTTTTATTTATTTATTTGAGAGAGAGAGAATGAGAGACAGAGAGCATGAGAGGGAGGAGGGTCAGAGGGAGAAGCAGACTCCCTGCCGAGCAGGGAGCCCGATGCGGGACTCGATCCCGGGACTCCAGGATCATGACCTGAGCCGAAGGCAGTTACTTAACCAACTGAGCCACCCAGGCGCCCTCAGTGAGCTATTTTAAAGTGTGTTGAGATTTCGGTGAAATCTCAATTTAAAAAGATGCAAATAAACAACCCTTTTCATCAGTCAGCTTTGAGAAAACAGGAGTTGTTAGACTTATTTTCCAGGTATCAATTTTAAAATGCTTAGAAGCATTATTTTATTGGGGTGAAACATCCACATTGGATGTTTCATGGGACCAGTGAATGGAATACGCTGCCCCTGTAACCCTTTGGGTCAGATCCACAGGTCAGATTAGGGAAGTTAGCTGAGCACGGTGACATGTGACAAAGGGTGCTTGAAGCATAAGGTCTCCCTGGAATCCTCAGGCCTGGCCACACTGGGGGTGACAAGAATAAGACTTAGGTCACAAGGAAAAAGAGTCACATTCAGAATCAACTGCCTTGAGGTGTGCATGTGGACTGCTATGTGCTTTTCCAAGAATCTTACAGGTAGAAAGATCAGTGTAGAGCAGGAAAACCTAAGTTTTTCTTTTTTAATAGATAAAAAAGAATATAAATGCAGCATGACAAACAGGTGTCTAATGTGCTTTTGCTGCTGGACGAAATGCCTTACATCTCTCACTTATATTCATTCAGGTCCCCAGAGAACAGAGTTCAGAAAGAAATTCAGTCTTCTGGTTCTCAGAAAAAATATCTCAGATTGTGGAGTTGTGCAGAACCCATTCCAATTCTACTGATTTTTCAGTTAGAAATCTCATTGCAGGGATAACATGAAAATGTAAATGTGGAATTACGGTTTCCAATTGTTTCAAAAAGCAGGCTGATTTTATGAACTTAGTGGATTCCTTGTTTTGGGCCTTTTTAGCTTCTGCCTCAGAAACTGACATTTGGATCAGGATAGGATGATGCCTGAATGAAAGGGCAGAATGTTAGTATGAATTTCATGACTAATTTTTAAATTACTAATGGTACACTTATTCGGTGCTAGAAACGAATAACAGTCACCATAGATATATATTCCTCTTAATAGTGCACTGTCTTAGCTTTGTACATTGAAAGGAGGAGGTGGGAAAAATTACCGAAAGCAGGGTGGGGGAGAAGATTACTGGCAGTGATGTAATTTCCCTTCGGTATCTCGTCCCACTAAAAACTCAAGATTGCCCCATTATAAATACCAGATCAATGCAATTTATTTCTTGAGTTAGGGCTCTAGTTAGAAGTCTATTTGGATGAGATGAGTAAAAGATGCATGACCATGTGCTCGCTCCGTCGTGCTCTCTGTCTCTCTCTGTGACACACACAAACACATACACACACACACACACATTCAGTCACAAACACACTCACATATCTGTGTTGGGATTATTCATATCCTTTCAACATAAAACTTGAAGATGGAGTTAGCAAATCTGATAGTTGTGCACATGTGTATGTATATGCACACACACACACACACGCTGTACACACAATATCAGTCATATATTGAAAGCAAACGGCTGTACCGTAACTCTTCTAAAAAGCATACCAAGACATAAATCCCCTTAAATCATTTGAAGCCTCCAAATCCACAAAAATCTTATTTTTAAGCTTTGAGAACAAGATACGATAAAGCAGGTATGAGTGTGTGTTTTAATTTATCCAATTTCTCTGGAGTGAAGCAGGTACTGAAATCAATATGAAAATGGGATGTAGCCTGCATGGTTTGATAAACTGACTCCTTTCAGAAGAAATAATTCTGAATTATAGCAAGCTCTACGGATTCCGAACTGTATTAGGAGACAAAGCATATGAACTCTGGAAAAGTCTCTCTCAGGTTTGGATAATGTGAAGTAGACAATGAAAGCCAGACACTTAGCCCCACCTCCCTCATTCTTGGTTAAACATATCCCACAGCTGCTTCCTTATTTATCAGAAGGGTAGTTAATAGTTCAGTAAATAGATTATCTTGCTAATTAGATTTCTACTTTTAAGACAAAACAGATGCATAATTTGGTCAAATTATTAGCTCATTTGTACTTTTTTTTTTTTTTTTTTTGCTAATTGTGTAATGCTAACTAGTGTCGTTTAAAGGAGGGAGGGTTGTTTCTGTTGGATCCAGTTTTCGATTATGGGGGCCACTTAAAAATTCCCTCTCATTTTCCCTTCTAATGCAGTATCAGTTAATTCTCAAGAGGAATCCGGACAAGGTGTTAAAACTAGGATAAAAGCATTGTAATACCAGAAAATCTGCTCTGTCAAACCAGAGGCCGCTTTGCTGGTGAGAAAGCAGAAAAAGTAAACAGTAGCGATCTCTCGCGTAACAGAAGATTTAGGTATAATTTGTTTAAATAGTAGCAATAATGATTATTAATTCACCCTTTGAATGTTAACAAAGACCTGGTTTTTGTTAGTTTGTGCTTTCGATTCATTTTCAAGCCGAAGTTTGTTTTAGGCTAATGCTGCCTTCGATGGGAAATGCAATCAGCTTTAGCTTCCCACTCCCTGCCCCCCAAAACATATTTGATGTTTGGTAATACAAAATAAAATAATTCCCTTCCGGAACACTGCCTCGAGAACGTTATGATCACAATGGAGTGAATTTTTGTCAAATTCTTCTCCACTTCCCTGGGAAACAATAAGGAATTCTTTTTGTTCTTTGCCACAGAAGGTATAACAAATGGATTTCAAAATACCTGCACTGTATCAGTGCTTAGAAGAAAGAGAAAAATCAAAGTGAGAAATAAAAATTACAAAATGGTGGAGCCTGACCACTTTATCCACAATTTGTGTCTGACCTCCTTGCTGAAAAATTTTGTGAAGGATCACCGTGGCTAGTTTTTCTGCCTTTGACGCTGGAACATTAAAACTAGTTTTAGGTATATTTTATCCTGTTTGGTGTAAAAGGGACAGAATCCCTAGAGGACCTGACACCAGGGACCCTTGGCATTCTCCAAAAGGCAGCGCCGTACTGGGCCTGCTGTCAGCATAGACAGGCTCAAGAGCGGGGTCCAGCCTGTCCCGTCAAGTTTATCGTCCACTCCATCAAAGGGCCTAATGGTCAGCTGAGGGGGCTAAATGTGTCCCCCGTGACCTGACATTAACGGAGTGGACTGGTGTAAGTGTTACTGAGGGGGTCTCAGAATGATTTGGACGCCAATACCCGTTTCCCTCAATAAGCCATCATTTGGGTCATGACTCAATACAGCTTTGCACTGACATGGCCCAGCCCCGAAGTGCTCCTAGGGGACGTGGCCTCACCTCTGAGACCAGCAGACAGCAGGGCTGATCAATGCCCTCTGACAACAAGTGAAACAATCACCTTTTCCCTCACCCCGCCACCTCTTTGCACCTCCCACCCCTTAGGCCATCTGACCAGCTTGAAAATGATAAAGAGAAATTGTTTTATCTAAACATAGAGTCTGACACTGAGAAAAGACAGGAGTGAAGAGAACCTCCCAGTTTGTTGAGAGTCATAGATTCCAGCTTTTTGCTTCTCATGTAATTTTGATGGAAAAAAAAAATCAGTCTGTATATCAAATGTAGAGCTCGACTGATCCAGGAAAAAAAAAAAAAAAAAGCCCGGAGTTGTGGTGAATATTTCTCTTCAGATTTAAGCTGGCCTGTAAACATTAGCTTTGTCGGTGTTAAGGAGACACAGGGCATTTTCTATGTTTGGATTGGGATTTTGACAAAACCATATGCATAGGAAATAAATTTAAATTATAAGGTTCTTTAAAACGCTGAGTATTTTTCAAAAGGAAACCAACAACATAATACTGATGTGAGAAATCTTTAGAAAAGGCTTGAAATACTGTTAAAAAGAAGATTCCCTGCAGAGTTCTAAAATAACCATTTAAACCATTTTTACATTCTTGTTTATTTGGATTTGAAACAATACTAGGTAGAAAATGTACATATTCTCTTGCTATCATGACTGTCATTTTCTTCATGACATAAAAAAATACAAACCGTAATAACTCCCAAGTAAGAAGTTTGTGATGGGTAGACAGATATATATATATATATATGAAAAAGATACTTTAAAGAATATTTAATTTAAAAAATGTTTAAAATATATACATATGAAAATATTTCAAATGTGTTTGGAATGGTTGAAATAAGTGGATTAAAATGTTTAAGAATTATGTTCCATTTACTAATGATAATGTCATTTTTCAGATTGATTTTAATGTAATCTTTCTTTGTGAAATAATTTCTTTAAGGCAGGAAAGGTCCAGAGTAGGTCTAGACTTACACTCCTCATCTAAGAGTATGATTACTTCTGAATATTTAAAAGAGAAAAAGTATATCAGAAACTTTAATTTCAAAGCATCACCTTTAGAACAATTTCTAAATGTCCCTTTTGTAATTTCTGCGAAGAAAGTAAAATTCCATATGCAATTTTTTTAAAAAACAAATACCTGTTTTCATTTTTTGGCTGCTGAGAGCTATCTCTACTCGCACCATTTTGTTTGCTGAAGTGAACTGGAAATGTAAATAAATCAATGGGAAAAGAGTCCAGTACTTTGATTTTTGATAGAGAATTTTGATTTTTCACTAGGAGTTTTTATCATTTGATGTTCAATTTGTTTCAATAGCAATTCAGAACCACCTTTTATTTAAATCATTATATAAATTATTTTTCCTTCTTGGCTTTGTTAATTTTTTTTCTATCTTGTTTACACTTCCCAGCAGAGTGGAGTAAATACATTGTGTATACAATATTTCACTGTGTTATTTCAAAAATAGTTTATACTATCAGTTGCTTAAAGATGATGTTTAGAAAATGTAAATAATTATAGGGGTTATTTCTAACAAGAGAGTGAAGTACATTTTATTCTCTGTATACTAGCTTTAACAACAGATTAATGTCTTCCTTTTGGGAAGCACAAATATTTATTATATAATTGCACTAGAAAAAAAAAAAGGCTAAACACCCAAAGTGTCCAAAGTCAAGCTTAACAAATTTAAAAGCAATGAAATGAAAACCCAGTTAAGCACAAAAGGTCTTTTTTGAATTTAGTGAAAAGCTGTTGCTAGAACTAAAGAAGACGAGATCTGTGCCTCCAGTATTCGGTTTATTAGGTCCAATGCTCGTCTTCAAAGGAATATCACAGCCGTGTGGCATTTAAGGATTTGGAGGAATGCTGAGAATTTAAGTGCTTTTTGCCAAAATGGATTCCGTGTGCACTTTAGCCATGAAAACTGATTTAGGACCTTTTCCTCACTCTTTGTCCTCCAGCTATATTTGTACAGTTAGATAACTACCAAATTATCAGGCCGCAGAGGTAGAAAAATCAAGGAGGGATGGACCTAAACAAAAATGATACATCTTAGCAAAAGAAAAAAAATCACACTCCTCTGTTAACCGTGAGGAGCACGCAGGTGTGGTCCCAGCGCAGGCCACCAACATCAGAGCCTGCACGTTTCCAGATGCTACAGGGGCGTTTGGATCTATCTTTCTTCGCCCAATGCGTATAAAGATGTTTGTAAATGATTTTAAAGTAACATCGGGCATTGTCTGGGTTCAGAAGTTCCAAAGCAATTCAGCAAAAACCATACCGGCGTTGCACTTTAGAAATAGGAGCTACAGGAGTATGGTGTGGAATGATCCTTAGTACCTGAGGGGAGGATAGAGCCAGGAGGGAGCCTGCAGGTGCCACCAGGCCTGACTTGGTTAGTGTCCACCCAGGACCCTTTCTTCATTCAGGTTTAAATAAGGCAGTTGAGACCTAGTGTTCCGATCAAAAGGGCACAAAGTCAATCTTGTATTATGAAAATCACACCCTGTTCACTCTCAAGATTTTCAGCAAGAGCTGTTTCACCCCTTTCCAACCCACCTTCTGCTCCCTCCTTCTGTCCATGGATAAAACCTGGGTCTAGGGTTAGGAAGGGGAGCGACAGCGATCTTGGGAGACCTAATTTTGAGATGAGGGTTTCTTGTCCCTGGAACTAAAGGAATAAACCCAAAGAAAGGGAATGTGTCAGGAGAGGGGCTTCAGGGAAGCAAGTCTGAACTTTGAGCAAAAAGAATGAAGTAGGATTTAATTTAAACCAGGGTATTACTTTCTTTTTTATTAGCTTTGATTGTATATAAAACATTGCACAGTTGTTTTTTTTTCTTCCCTTCATTCTTTCTATTTTTAATTTAAAGCCAATTTGGTAACATGCGGCTCATTCTGTAAATATAAAAATAGAATAGTACAATAGCCCATGTGCAGGAGGGGAGGAGATGGGGGCAGCTACCCTAGGTATGAAGATCACTGAATTTCTTACACAAAGAACAAATCTCTCCATACTGCATTGTCATTAGGACAGAAAGATTTCTTCCTTCCTTCCTTCCTTCCTTCCTTCCTTCCTTCCTTCCTTCCTTCTTTTTCTTTCCTTCTTTCTTTCTTTCTTTTCTTTCTTTCATCATTTCCATATAAGAGAAGGACCCCTCTCAAGATGAGGTTCCTGTTTTGCAGTGTTGGATATGTTGTTGTTATAAAATGTGGTTGTATTCTTTGCCTCTTCCGTTAACAATGGGGGCAGGGGTAGGGGGTGGGTCCGAGGGGCCTGAAATGACAGAATGAGGGACACACAATAGGATGGCCGTGACTCTGAACAAATAAATAAAACATGTGAATCACAGTCTCTGCTCTCTTTCCCTCCTCCCTCACCCCCCAACTGTGATTAAATTTGCTGTGGTCATTTCCCAAATGTCTGCCTGATAAAAGAAGAAGCAGCAGCAGCAGAAGCAGGGGCAGCAGCACCCAGAGCCTTTTCTCGCACCGTGACTTCAAGCGAGGGCCCTTCCCAGAGCTGGCGGCCTCCCCTCCTGCCAGTCAATCCGCCCAGCACAGACACGCATGCCGTTTTCATTAGCGAAAATGCTCCACGTCTGATGGCTGTCCCCCACGGCCCCCTCAAATGAAAAACAAAAACAAAAACAAAAAGCAAAAAACAAACCACCAACCCTAGAACACAACTCTGCCCCCTTAATAAACAGCTTCCCCAACTACCCCCGGCATCACAGTGAAACCCTAGGCTCCCGGAGCTCAGTAATGGGATTTCTCATAGCCCTTCCTACAACCACCAACACAGCTTCCCAGCAACCTATTGAATGCACAGGGGGAGAAAAAGAATACATTTTAATAAATCGAGGGGAAAAATGATTTTGGTCCTCTAGCCCTGTTCTTTAGTAATAGAAAAAGGTGAGGTTGTTGGGGGGGAAGCAGGGGGAGGAATTTAATATTGCAAGAGATAATAGCAACTATGTTAATATCCGGAATTTTCAATGTACCATAAGTACATTTTGTTTTTCCTTTTAGCACGATTTATAATTAAAGATTTTAATCTGGCTTCACATTGAGTTAATAAGCCCTTTGATTGATTAGGATTCATAAAATTGCCATTTCCCGCTGATGCTTTGTGTTTCTGGGGATGTTCTTTTGAAAAGCTGGGTTAAGGTGAATAGGAAGCAGCCATTGTTTGGGCTGAGCTGTGCCAATTCTGGGAACTCGGAACTGCTTTATTCAGAGTTTGTCCCCTGCAATATCTTGTTGTTCAGCCAAATTAATGCAGATAGGATCTGCTGGGCTACAGTTTAGCCATTTTTAGGGGAAAACTTTTTTTATTATTATTATTTCAGCAGGTGTTCCGTGCAATTTCTGCCTCTGTTTCCTGACCTGTTCTGTGCCTTAAAAAAATAAAATAAAATAACCACAATGAAGTAGCATCAAATTGATAAATAGAATGTTACAAACTGTTTCAAAGATAAAAGAGAGAAAGGCACCAACCAAATGAATATGAATGCAACAAACCCAAGAAAACTGGGCTCCGATTTTTTCTTTTAAAAATTCAACTTCAGAGGCTGTATAACCAATAAATTATCCTCTTGCATTAATGGCCAATACAGCAATATGTGGGAAGTGTCCTCCTTCAGCTAAAGGGATGTCTTAGAAATGTAAACACAAATGAATAAATAGGAGCGAAGACTGAGGGAAGGAGGCAGGCGAGGCAGTATACTAATGCTGTTTATCAAGTTAAATAATACATCCCACCACCCCTCCGTCTAGAACCAAAGCAAAATTAAGAGCAAAATCAAGAAACAATGATAAATTCTGCAAAGAAGAAAGAAGAAAGAAAGAAAGAAAAGGAAAGAAAAGAGAAATGTAAGAAAGAGCTGGTGATTTGAAATGTCCCGTCAAAGGGCCCCTTTTCTTCAGTTCATTGTACCCGACATGTCTATACGGGAGTGTGTACAAGAGAATTCTTTCTTCCCCCCTTATTTTTAGCATGGGGAAAAAAAAGTGACTCTCTTCAGCTTCCGAAGGGCCTCACTGTGGGGACTGAACCAGAGCAAATTCCCTTTGTGTTCCTTGCTCTGAGGGGACCTTCTATTGTTGACTGCGGGGCCTCTTGTAAGATCCAGCCGAGTGGGGGGCTGTGGGTGAAGCCTCTTCAGATAACACTCAACTTGTTTGGGAACTGATACTGCCTCTCCTCCCGTCACCCACCCCAATTTACTTGGCATGACCAGCATTTTCCGATCCTTTTATCATTCAGCTGTTCTTTACATGCAAACATTTTTAGGGCTCAGTGAGAATGAACGAGAAGCCATGTCCAGGGCCTGTCCAGCAGGGAGGAAGTGCCCAGGAAGCCTCCCCCCAGGGGGGCTGGGAGGTGCTGCTGAACTCGCTTCTCTCCCACACCTTTACCGGGGGCTCTTCCGGGCTTTCGTTCCTAAGGTGAAACCCCCATCTCCGTGCCTGGGTTGCCAAGACCTCATCCTGGCCGCATCTTCAGTGCTCTCCCCACTCAGTCCCCATCACGCATCCTCATCAACCCCCTGATCCGCACAGTGCTCTGGTCCCCCCACCCCCCGGCGGGCCCTGTTCCCCCTGAGCTTTCTGGTTTTGCCATAAAATAGCAAACCCCAGCACAAAGTAGATAGCGGCCAAACCCGCAGAGTGAAATGAGTTTGGGTTTCTAAAGAGACAGCGATGTCGGTATCTACCCCAGGAGTCCTTGCTTTGCCATCTCTGACCTCATGAATCCAGACCTGCAGGCCTGATTGGTGGGCTTTTAAACGTGACTAATGAAGAAAATTTACCCTTGGGGGGGGCAGAGAGCCCTGTCCCTACAACCAAATAGAGTGTGCCCTGATGCATATATTTTTTTTGCAAGAAGAAAAGAAAAAGAAAGCAAGAAAACAAAGCCCAAAACACACATTTGTGGCAATGCGAAAATAAAATAAATTTAAAACAAACTCCCCCCACCCCCCCTTTTTTTTTCTAGCCCAGGTCCTAGGCAATGACAGCAGAGAACGAATAATTCCCGGTGCAGTGTCTTACATCAGTTAAAGGTACCTTTGAATGAATGTCAGCTCCTTTCTACCTTAGTGCCAGTCGATCGATGCTTCATTAGGGCTGAATTGTCTTTTGCCCATGCAACCTTGAAAACAGTCCCTTTAATTACCTGTGAGGAAGTCGGGACCCTCCTTTCCCCCCTCTGACTCCCTGTCTCCCTTCCCTCCTCTCTCTCTTTCTCAGCTCAGGGAAGTGGGGGTGGGTGGATGGGGGTCACTCACATTTATTCAGTCAGTCTGAGTACATCACTCCTTGATAGAGAAGCTGGGAGGAGAAGAGAAGGTGGGGGCGGGGGAGAAAATAGAAAAGAAAGAAATATCGGACCCTGAGGTGAGAGGGCAGGGTTCAAGTCCAGACTACAGATCTATTGAAGAGGTTTCAGCCAGGCAGGCCTCCACTTGACTTTCTCAGCAGCCAGCTTTATGGATTCTCAGCTGTTCCCTTTACACCACGGCGCCTTACATCTCCCCGCTGCTAATTACCAGGGGTTTCGAAATAACGCAGAACCAGGCCCTGCCAGGCACCCCCAAAGGATCCTGAGTGGCCTTTATCCAGGTCTCAAGGAAAAGGGGAACCTGTTGGCTCGATCTTTCAGAGAGACTGGAGAGAGAGAGAGAGAGAGTGCAGCACAGTTTGATGTAATCCCTCCCATCAAAACCAAAGGCGTTCCAAATAATTGTAGGCCTGGCAAGTTGAGCACTGGAAGAAAGTGCATAATCATATTTGTTATGCACTATTAAAAATTCAGAAAGATTTTAAATTCAAGTGATCATCTGGTCATCCTGAGGGATAGGCTTGTATTTAATAGCCAGGTATTTTTTACCTATTCAATTATGATGAGAAATATTCTAATGAAGTCATAAACCTCAGCAGAGAATGTTAATCACCTGTGCGTGCTCTGTTCGCGCCGTGTTGGAAAACATACCTTCCCCAGTTGAGCTTCCCCCCAACGCAGTAATTCAATATCATATTGGGAACCCTTCTTCCCTTCAGAGAGGTCCCCAGGCACCTGGGAGTAGATGGCTAAAAACTACAAAGCTCATCTGATCTTCTCTCCAGTGGCCGTAATTCTATCCAAGCAAGAAGTCGGGGGTAAGAATGCATTTCCCCCCAAAATTTACACAACAGAATGAAGTTACATTACACTACCCCCCTTCCTGACCCCCCCAGCAGCTCCCCTCCCTGCCACACACACACACATACAAACTCTGCGGGTTTGGGGTTCCCTGATGAAATACTGGATGCCAATTCAATTTGAATTTCAGAAAAAACACAAATAACTTTTTAGGATAAGTATGTCTCAATTCTTGCACGGGGCCTACTAATCCTAAAAAAATTCACTGTTTACCTGAAATTCAAATTGAACTGGGCATCTTGTGTCATTTGTTTTGTTTTGTTTTACTTGCTAAGCCTGGCAGCCCTATGCAGATTCCTCTGAAATCTAGATATTTTCTGCCAACAAATGAGGACAGCGATGATTTCAAGTCACTTAAAAAAAAGAAACATAATCGTGAGAGGATTTATTTATTCGCCCATTTTCAGGTCTAGCCTCTGACACTGGAACCCGAGATGTGACGCGGTGTCTGTACACAGGATATGTACACAGAGTATGCCCTGCTCTGTCCACAGCCATTTCATTCAGTTTCGACATAAAATCTCTACCGGTTGAAGAGGTTACAGTGGCCAGGTGCCTGCTTGCCCATTCGGCTCAGTTGTATGAAATTGAGGACGCTGGATTAAAAAATACAAACCCTCCAACCCCTGTTTACACATGCTCAGGCCATGCCATCATCAGCATAGGGCAGTCCTCGTGCGTCAGCCTGGTGCTCCCAAGACTGCGTCTGGGGCATGCATACATGCCCCCCACTGCCCCTGCACAGGCCCACAACTTCTAGTCTAGCAACACACAGGGAGCCTTCATGCGCCCTAGATCTGGTCCCCGGAAGGTGCCCAGAGAGGAGGGGGAATGTACCCTACATCCGTGCTCAGCATTTGACCTCACTCAGCAGCCTGTGATGTCACCACATTAAGCTACAATAGGCACCAAGCAAGAAGGCGGGAGTCCAGGGCCCTGGGAAGGCAGGCAGAGGGAGAAAGAGGAAAGACATTTCTGCACGTGCGTTGTTGGACGGACTGAGCTGTCTTTGTGCTCAGAGGGTCCCGTGTAAGGAAAAGGGAGGATGGCGGGACCCGGGCCTCAGTGTCCATATGCGGGGTCTTCACGCTTGCTCTCAGCTGGGAGGTCAGAGAGCGTTTTCATAACCTTTACGGAGTCTGCCAAATAAATAGAAGAATTCGATTTCTATTTACGTGGTTCTGTCTGCATGTTTTTAATACTTTGTACGGGGTAGGGAGGCATGTCAGATCTCACATAAGTTGGCTGGGTCCAGTATAAATATTCACAGAGACGAGAATATTTGGGATGCAGATGAGTGGATAGAGAGTGAGGGTCAGGCTGATCTGATGCTTTTGGATCACTCCTGCTGGGTGGGCAGGGGGCAGTGCTGTCATGTCTGGGAAGAGCAGAGGAAATGTGGTCTTTGACACCGTCAGACTCTATTCTGAAAGAGCATCTCGTTTGCCTGGATCCAAATCCCCTACATTTAGGAAGTGTAGGCAAAATGGCGCATGGCCACGCCTCTGTGCGTGCACAGGCTCAGGCCGGGCTCACACCAGTGTCCACAATGACCTCAGGCAGTGAGCACATTGATGGATTCTGCACGAGGTTGATTCTGCTGATGTGCAAATATGGTGCTCCTGGTCTGGGTTGTAATCAAGGCGTATTTGTAAATAACACCATGGTATTTGATCTAGAAAACAGTGAAGGTGATGGTTTGGTAAGGTGATTTTTGGAATGATATTGTTTCTTAAGCGGGGAGAACAGCAAGTGGTCCACACTTTAAAGAGAAAAGAGAGTATGTATGTGACCTCTTGAGAATCAGGGAATAGAATTTTCTCCAGAAGAAAGTATAACTATTCTTTCTTTTTCCCCTTTGACTGATGCTGATGTGGTTTCTCATTTTCTGGTAAGGTAGGAAGGTATGAGATGCGGACTATCCTCTAGAAAATTTTGGTGAGACCAAAAAGTAGGATTTGAGATCTTTGGGGTCCTGAAGGAAAAAAGGGTTGGTTGTGTCCTTTATAGAGCTTCTGATCATGAGAGAAGGCATATTTTTCGTGAAAGTAGATTATAAATGTGATTATACAAAAACATAAATAAAGCAACAACAACAAAACAAAGTTCAGCCTGCCAAGCAGATATGTCCTCTTTCATTGTTTCTCGTCTAGGAGTGGAACGAGCCCCGTGTCTTTGGAAGCTGTTACTCCTGAGGGCCATCGAGGCCTTTGTCCCCTTGGGCCCACATCCCATGAAAGCCACAGCCGTGTCACACCACAGAAAACTCTTGTTTAAATACAATGAGTCTGCATTACCAATTAGGACAATGTGCTCCCCAAACCTTGCTGTGGCGTGAGTCACTGGAATATGTAGCTTGTAGCTGCAGAGGCTGAGCTGATTGACCTCTGGGGTATTTGGGATGGAGACTCGCGCCCTCATGGCACGAAGTCCAGCACGTAGTCTGAACGCCTCCTTCTATTCCCGCATGTGAGTGTGCAGAGAAAAACAGCGTCTGTATATACTGGACGTCAAAAAGCAATTTCTTGCTGCAGTGAGTTTAATGTATTCAGTAACCTTCTGTTTATTTGGGTATTATTTGCTGAAGACACTTGGAAAGCTGTAGCGCAAGAGTGTAGGAAAGCCCAGCCCAAGTGTTGATCCACAGCTCCCCCCTTCACACACCAATGGCCTAGACCCACATGGGCAGACGGTGGAAGAGCTGTCTCCCTTTACTGCACAGCATCAAATAAGGTCAGTAATGCTGCTTGTGCTCCTTCTTCTTTCATTGTCCATGTTATTGAGGAAACCCATAAAAGTTCCCTCTTTTGATATCTTGACCCACGGTGTTGCTCGCATGCTGCTTTGTGGTTTAGAGATTTAAAGAAACAGAGAGGGAAAAGGAGTGAGAGAGAGAGTTTGCCTTAGGTGATAAACAGCAGTGTAAGGCCAGAGGCCTTACAAAAAAAAGGAAAAAAAAAAAAAGGAAGAAGAGAAGCAGCCATAGCAACAAGGGAGTTTGGGAATGTTCAAGGGTTCAGGGGCTTTTGCAGGAAGAGGTGGGGGCATGTAACCGAGGGCGTAAAAATCAGTTCCACCTGATAACAATGTAAACTAGAATTCCAGGCATTCACACACTCATTGGCACTGTAGCTTGGACGCAAATGTAAGACATATATGTCTGTGGGGGCCAAATGGTCACATAAAAAACACTTGAAAAGCCACAGGTACACTTGTTCAACTCTCCCAGTTTTCAAAGACAACCCCCGCCCCCGTTTGTTGACATTGGTTACTTGTTTCTGTTTTTAGTAGGAATTTGAAATTAGATGCTGTCATTCCTGCCCCCCTACGCCACCTCCCCCACCCCCATAATCTATCCTACAGGTCACACCTTCTCAGGCAGACCTCGCTGCATATGGCCCCTACCTCGTCCATTACCAGTGATGTTTCTCAGAGTAAGATGTCTTGATGACTTCGGTTTATTGAGATAACCACTGTACCTTCCATACGGCTTACGTTGCATGTCTCTCCAAGACAAGGTGCTTCTTGAAAAAATGGTAGAAGGAAGGGCTGCTGTGGAGAGTTTGTCTGATGACCAGGAGGGGCAGAACTTCCCGTTTATTTTTTCCAACGGCTTCCATGTGTGGTGTCAGGCTAGCCTAGATGGTGATTCTGAACGGTCATGTCTCCACTGTGTTAGCAGACGGGCGTGCGCCAGGGAGGGAGGAATTAGGGGCTGTGGGAGGAACAGGACCACTTGGTACAGAAGATGGTGACATTTGTATATTTTGTCTGCTGTCTGGATATCTCCTGTGACCCTTGCTTTGATAAGAGGTAGTATTGTTTCCTTGGAAAGAAGAGAAAACTTATTAAGACTTTTTTTTCGGAGAGATGTGATTTTGGAAATAAATACTGAGGTTTTTGTTTCTGGAATGCAGTCAGTGTGCACTTATTGTTGGTATACTTTCAGAGTTGGAGTTTGGGTTTAGTAGTACTCAAGTACAGAGTGTCTTTTCCTTTTTTAATAGACTTTTTGTTAAATTTTATTCCAATACTCCTTGATGAGATTTAAAAAAAAAAAACTTTTATAGCAGAGCAAACAGGAGAGGGCACAAGATGAGAAGCTGGAGACAGTGACATGAAGGCTTTTCCATTTTTTTAGTTTAGTCTGGTTAGTGATAAAAATAATAAAACAATGAGGGCGCCTGGGTGGCTCATTTGGTTGGGCGACTGCCTTCGGCTCAGGTCATGATCCTGGAGTCCCGGGATCGAGTCCTGCCCGCATCGGGCTCCCTGCTCAGCGGGGGGTCTGCTTCTCCCTCTGACCCTCCTCCCTCTCATGCTCTCTGTCTCTCATTCTCTCTCAAATAAATAAATAAAATCTTTAAAAAAATAATAATAATAAAACAATGATACGGTAGTCATTGACGTGTTATGTACATATGTCCACTGATAATGTGCTACTCACGTTCAACACTCAGAATATTCTCATATGATCACCTGGTTTGTCCACCTCTTTTGTTCTCACAGTTTACTCATAACAGCAAAACAACAACAACAACGACAACAAAACCAAAAAACTGGAATGCAGAAAGGACTAGTCAGTATCATTCCAAAAAACTCCGTAAGGCAGTGAGCCCCATATATGAAGAAATAAGGCAGGGAGAAAAGTTACTTTAAATAGTGGCCTTTTCAATACTGCATCAGTAAGTCCCAAACTGTTGGTGCAGAGTCCATATACTACTTTGTGGCTTAAAAAGTCTGTATGATTTCAGTAAAGCCAATCTAACTGGTTGGCTTTGCTATCTCTACCATATGTCCGCTTGTCCTGGTAATGCGTAAGAGAAGGCTGATTTACGCCCTGGCGTCATTTCATGGTGATGCCGAGGAGTGGCTGAGCTGCTTCAGGTCTGCAGAGGGGCTTGGATTGGCTGTTCTCGTGGCCCTCAGACACTGCTTTCTCAGTAAGCGCAGTGGTGACCTCTGTATTTCCAGGTCTCAGAGGCTACCCCCTTAAGTCATTAAGAAGTGACTCTAGAGTGGGGGATCAAAACACAGGAAAACACTCCAGAGCTTTCTTCCCTTAGGACTGAAAGTCATGTTGGTGATGCTGAACTTGGAGCTATCAACTGTTGAAGTTTTGAAGATAAACATCAGCCAGAAACATCATGCCTACTTAGGGCTTGGATACTTCATGTTGAGTGAATAAATTCAGTTTGGTCGTAACTGAGTCAGGTCTCCTATTCACTCAGCATGTGATGAGATAGAGAACTTACTGCTGGTATCTTTTGGATGCTTAGATCAGATAAACACCTAGGCAAATGAACACAAATTTGAAATGTAGGATTGGCCGATGCTCACAGTGCAAGTTTCTTTCTTTTTTTTAATAAAGAAAGTCATTGAATTAACCTATGCAAATACATCTTCCCAAATAATAAAACACAGATCCCTTAGTTAAATGTGTGCCTACCATGTATTGCTTTCATTTTAGTAACAGCAGATTAGGTCTTCCTGTCATGGAGACCCAAAATGGAGTCCTCTGTGACAAATCCAGTATCTTGTGAGCTATGCAGAAGTGACTAGAAGAAAACCACATGAAAAGGAACTGCTTTAGAGAATGTGGCCTAACTAGAAGGGTGTTTTTGCTGCTATATCCTGGTTGCCACTTTAAATGGCACACCCAGCAGCATTTCTTAATCGTTTATTTGTTCTAAGATATGTTAAAATAAACGCATCAAATTCATGATTTTATAGATATTTTGGTTTAGGTTGCAATTCAATGAAGTTACACTTTGTGCGGATTGAATGAATTGCATTTCTTTTCTGTGGTACATTGACTTTGATACTGCACGGTTATGGCAAGAATCATAAAAGTGGTACAAGAATGTCTGAAGTTGGCAAATGACAACATTTCGGGTAACACTGGCCAGGATAAATTGAGGCTGCAACTCCCCAAATTTTCACCTCCAAGAACCCATTTTTTTTTCCTGATATAAACTTCATTTTTGAAGTATCTTTTTAACCTTTAAATAAATACACTCTTTATGCAGTCATTCATTTTTCTGTTCAAAGCTACCTATACCTGATAAGCATAAAGCAGTCAGTGTTACTGATTCCGTTGGTGTAACTTAAGCCAGCCCCAACTGATAAGCACGACATGTCCTTAGGACAGTTGTTTGCAAGAATCAGAAGCCACCTGAAGCTTGACCAATGACAGGGAATATATTTTAGATACAGAGAGACATCTCATGGAACCCAAGGACCAACATCAGGAACATTTGGATCCAGGAATTGGAAGGTGACTGATACCCCACTTAGAATTTTCTCTTGGTCTTCTAGCCCTGGTTCTCTTTGAAGATCTTTATTCTCTCTTAGCAGACCATCTTTTCCTGCTACCCTGTCCTCATGAGGTATGGAAGATGGCTGTCCATAGTTCCTAAGTTATATTCCTGCAACATGAAGGACTGGTTCTCTCAGCTCTGATTCACTGTCTCTAGGGAAGGGACTCTCATTGGCCCTGCATGGGCCAGATGTCCAGTCTGATCTTACCATTGTCTACTGATGGCTTGCTCATACCAGCTCTTGAGAGCCAATGGTTGAATTTTCAGGAATTTTGGCAAGCTAGTTGTTAAATACAATTATTTACACTTACAATGAAACAAATTATATTCTTAATGTAATGATTCCTTAAAATGTATCACTTCTTAATCAGCTTGCTACATTTTACTATTTATGCTCTTGATGTTATTTATGTTTACTGTAGACAGTTTGTAGAACTACAGTAGAGTGGTACACTTCTGTACATCTCTTCTCAACTCTCCATTTAGTGATATAATGTTGGAAGCCTGAAACAGCCACAGTGGGAATATTTACACTATGGAAATTGGTGAACACCACACATCAGGGTGATGGCAGTGTTGTTTGCTGGAGAGCTGGTTGTTAAACATTTATCAGTACATCACTGAATCTAGTCTATTCCAGGTGGCTATGGGGCCTAGCTCCCTTTCCCTGTAAAAAGAATGGTGACAACAACCCACCCCATGAATGGGTCAGGGGAATGGAACCATTAAGAGAATCACTGGAAGCTGGATTCTACACACCAAAATCTAAAGGCTTTGCTTTTATACGTAGTGAATGAATATCCTGGTGCTTATTCCTTTTTTTTTTATGTACTTTATGCTACAAAATGCCACAGGAGAGTCTCAGACACCATTATTATTTGGTAACTTGATGACAATAATGATAATGATGATGGTAGCTCACATTTTGAGCACTGTTTTAAGACTTTTTACACATATGATCTTATGATGTCTTCAGAACATCTGTCATTCAAACCGAATTCATTGTAATTCACCAAATATTTATCAAGCACCTGAAAATATCAGATTCTTTTCTATGTGTATGAGATACATTAGTAAACAAAACAGAGGTCCCTGGTGTTTGCATTCTGTCTGGGGCAGACAGACCTATAATATGCATAGTAAAGTTACACATTACAGAGTGCAGTGGAAGGTGATGTAGTAGAGTAAACCAAAGATAGAGCAGGATCAGGGGAACTGAAAGGTCTGGGGATAGGGATGGGCTGCAATTGTAAATGGGGTGGTCAGAGTTCTACTCCTCTAGCCCCCATCTGGAGAGAATTCAAGGATGACTCCAGTGCTTTTGCCTTGGCTTGAGCCTTTGGGAGGTTGAAGTTGCCTAAGGTAGGTAAGGATGAGGGATGGGTAGATTTAGGGGAGAAAAAGAGTTTAGCAGAGTTGATTTTCAGATGGCTATTAAAAATCCATGTCAAGGTGTAGAGTCACCCATTGGATATTGAAATTTGGATTTTCCAAAGGAAGTCTGAGCCAGAGATGCAAATGCAGGAGTTCTTGGAACATAGGTGATATTTAAAGTCATGAAACTGGCTGTGGTCACCCAGACAATGAGGATAAGGAATAAAGAGGAAAAAAATTGGTGATGAAACAGAGGAAAGGGAGACTAGCTAGAGAGAGAGACTCTTCAGTTGTCAGGAGGGGTAGGGTCTAGTTTGAAGTGAAGGGACTGGCTCTACATAAGAGTGTAAGTAGTTTTTGTGTGGTAACAAGATGGCGCAGTATTCCCTGTGGGGGGGGTGTGAATGTGGGAGTCAGGAGTCTTTGGAAATTCGCTTCTCATTGCTTCACTTTTCTTGGTAAAGTAGGAAGCAAGGCCCTCTGCTAAGAGTGAGGATAGGGAAGAAGGCATTGATGGTTTGAGATGAAAGGAGAAAATGTCATCGTCATCCTTGGAGAATGAAATGGTAAATGAACTGTATAAATACACCATGATCTCTGAACAGCATAAAAGGTCCGCTTGAGCCTGATGGTCATGTTATGGGTACAATGATTATTTTTCTATCACAGTGCAGGAACCTAGGCTCAGAGAGTTTAAGTTACTTGCCTAAGCTTACACACCTTGTAAGTGGCAGAGTCAGGATTTGAGTTCAGGCAGTCTAGCTCCAGAATCCATCCTCTTAAGCACCACAGGATATGCTCTTGAGTTAACTAATAAACAACTGTGATTCTGCTTCTTAGAATGACTACTAAAATAACAGCACTTTATCTGTGGGATATAAAAAAATCCACAATTCAGGTCCATCAAAGGTAATAGCCTTAATTAAAAAGACAAAACTAGTCTATGTAAAAATTCTCAGATAAGAAAGGCAGCAAGGTAAATTCTGAATTAGTGTCTCTTGAAGGGAAATTTGTTATTGCAAGGTTTTCAAAAGCATTTAAAATAGTAGGAGAAGCTGACCTGGAAGCCAGGAAGAAACCAGTCTAACCATTTTGGGCAGTGGGGATCTGTGAAGCGAACCTAAAAGGCAGAGAAGGTGGGCCAGAGCCATGTCAGGCCCGAGCCCCAAACCAGTTATATGTGAAACAAAGATTCCCATTAGGAAAAGCAAGATATCTTGAGTCTTTTAAAAGCCACACAATTCGTAAGTGTCCCATCAAATAATGATGGTTTGGAAGAAAAAGCTATTTGGCATATTTGATCAAAAATAATTATAATTCATCTCTCTTGCTGGTCAACAGCTTTAAGATAGCTTTTAGGTTCTTACAACGTTGGCATGTCTCTCCCATGCAGAACTATCCCTGTTGGCAACTGCTGGTTGAGCCTTCACCAAGGGACAGATGTGACCTCCAATCCACATCTGGGTGTCAAGTGTTTTCTGTGCCAGACACTGGGGTTACGAAGATGAGTAAAATACAGACTTGACCTCACGATGATAATGATATAGAAATAACACAGATAAATGGACAATCACTGTGAGGTGTGAAAGTGCATGGACAGGAAGATATAGAAAAGATGGCACTTCAGAGGCCATAATGAGCTTATCTTAATGCAAACCTCTGGAAAAATCGAGGAATGTTGACAGGGTTAAAATGGTAACTTAGAACCTTGCTCTTCAAAGAGCGGTTCCCCATGCCAGTGGCTCTGGCACCATTTTGGGCAGTTTCATACGCACGTTACAGTCTGAGCATCTCTGTCCTAACTTTTGGGATAAGGGAAACAGATTCCCAGCCGTGGGAATGAATCTCTGCATGTTCTGGTCACATCTGAACTGCTTAGGGAACCTAATTAGCTTGGGACACAAGTGACCTGTTCCATGCCGACTACAAATTCCCTGGTAGAGCTGAATCTTGGGGATGAGGGGATTTGTTTCCTTTTTTTTTTTTTTTTTAAGGTTTTATTTATTTATTTGAGAGAGAGAGAGCGAGTGAGAGAGAGCATGAGTGGGGAGAGGAAGAGGGAGAAGCAGACTTCCCTGCTGAGCAGGGAGCCTGACTCAGGGCTCGATCCCAGGACCCTGAGATTATGCCCCTAGCCGAAGGCAGATGCCCAACCAACTGAGCCACCGAGGCACGCTAGGGGAATTGTTTTCTAAGAAGTTTCTGTTGCCTGGTTGCAGCATGTCATCCCAGAGCCTGAGATCACCCAATTAAGGCACCAAGAAGCAGGTGCATCAATCGTGATGTAAAAGCAATAGTCACAAATGGCACAATTATTTCCAGCACTTGAAATCAGAATTTTAGAGTGTGAAAATGACTTTCCACTACATGACTGTCTATGTGAAGGCATGAAGTTACAGTGCTGTTGATTTCCTCGGAAGTGTGCCTCTTTCTCAAATTTTGCCAGATTCTGACGAATGCTTTCTCAGTTTGTCACTGGGACCCTGGGCAGGGGCCAGCAACCAGGTCTGTCGGGCCTGACAGCTGACCTCAGCAGGCTTTGAGAAGGCAGGGGCCAGGCCGAGTCTTTACTGTCTCCAAGTGGTACCACTGCTGGGGAGCTGCCAGCAGCCGTCCCCATGAGCCATGCTGTTTGTCTCAGTGGGACTCTGGCTGAACACATCACAGAATGAAACCCGCTGAACTGGCTTCTCCCGAAGAGCCGGAGTATTTTTTATTAATCCCGTTCTTTGGCATCAAACTGCCTGAGTTCTTCTCCTTTCCCATATAGGCTTTCTTTATGAGCATACCTGAAATTAATAGCAACCCTTTTGACCAGGGCAGCTCTCCTCTCAGCAGCCACTCTGTCCAAGGGGCAAAACCATCATCTACATGTAAGGGGGTCTAAACAGCAGAAAGAAATACAGAAGCGACCCATGTCCTGATAACTTAGATCCCCGATCTATTTCACTGTATTTTCAAAGTAGAGGAAAAGCTCCTCATCCCCCAGCCTCATCACACACGCATTGTTTTCATACCATGCATTTATTCTGTGTGACCTCTTCCTTGGTACGCTCATATTTTATTCTGGGCTGTCCTCAAGGAAACCCTAGCTTATTAATTGTTAAACACGTTAAGGAACTGGGGATTCATTACATGCTGTTCTCAATTCAGAAGGTTGGACAGCCAGATGCCTGTCCTATATCCAGGAGGTTGATGCTCAGTAATGTATCATTATGATATAGCTGGTGTAATGAAGCTGAGGTCCTGGGTGGGATTCCCAGGGTGCCAGTTATCTTGGCTCTCCGGCTGCAGACTGTAACTCTGTTTTGGCACTGCACTTCAAGTGTGTGGGTTGGAGAGGGAGACTGAACAAAGGGCTATGATCAATACAAGGTGATACCTCGGGAACAGGAACTTACAGCACATTCCTTAGTGAGTGCATGTGCGTCCGGTCCTTCTTCCAGCCACTCCCAGCCAGAGCTGAATTCTACCCGCCTCATCTGATGTCCTACCGTTCTTGCCTATGCTCGTGAAACTTATCCCATGCTCCTCTCGATTCCAGCAGTTAGTGTCCACGTATTGTCTTCTCCGCTGGCTTGTAAACACCTCAAAGATGTAAACCACATGGAATATACTTTTATATCTCTTACAGTGCTCTTGCGTGCTCAATAGTTGTGGAAAGGGTGGAGAGAAGGATGAATGGTTGGAGAAATGGATGGATGAGTAAGCGTGCAAGTTATCTTGGCAGATTTGTTGTCTAGGACCTCCTAGGTACCCCCATCCAGGACAGATAACTCAGAGATGTGAAATATGGTATAATGATCATGCCTGGGCGCCTGGGTGGCTCAGTTGGTTGGGCGACTGCCTTCAGCTCAGGTCATGATCCTGGAGTCCTGGGATCGAGTCCCGCATCGGGCTCCCTGCTCAGCGGGGGGTCTGCTTCTCCCTCTGACCCTCCCCCCTCTCATGTGCTCTCTCTCTCTCTCAAATAAATAAATAAAATCTTTAAAAAAAAATAATCATGCCTGATAATGAAGCTACGTCTTCCACAAAACTGATAAATCTGTTAAGTCATGTACGTCAGTTACTCATGGTACACTGATAATGCATAGAATTTCCCTTCCCACCCTCAGAACCAGATCTTTATAGATATTTAGTTCGCGTCTAAAGGCTCTCCAGGAGACTGTCCCCCTTTTAGAGAAAAGGAAGCAAAAACACAGAGCAATTAAATTGTTCTTCATAAGATCATGTACTGCATAGTAGGATCAGTGAAATTAGTGTGTGTATTAGTTATTTATTGATGCATAACTAATTACCCTGACAGACAGCAGCTTAAAACAACAAACATTGATGATCTCAGTTTCCCTCAGTCAGGAATTTGGGCGCAGTTTAGCTAGATGCCTCTGACACCAAGTGTGAGATAAAGCTACAGTCAAGAGGTTTCTTCTCAAGGTGGGGCTGAGGAGGATCCAATCCAAGCCATTCCCATGGCTGTTGGTAGAAATGAGTCACTAGGTCCCACCCAGCCTCAAGGGGGAGGGGATGACACAGGGCCTGAGGACCAGTAGATGGGGGTCCTTGGGGGCCATCTCAGACACTGTGCATCACGGTGTGTCCCGAGGATCAGAGAAGGACCATCTGCAAACTGCCTCTTGCCTGTCTGTACATACAGTGCTGGTCAGAAGGTGGTGCCAGATAGGAGATCACAGAAGCCACCTGTCCCAAAAGTGAACTCTCTTTTCTCCGTTTTGACACAATACAAAGCTAGAGGTGGCTTCTTGCTGGGAAGTTCTACTAACAACTCCTCACATCCTGAGTGGCACCTAAGCCCCTGACCTCCCTGCCTGAGTTGACTCTGATAGATGGCGATGGATTTCTGGGAGATGCAAACAGATGTATAGCCTCCCTCGGCATCCACAGTGAACGCCCCAGGCTGGGACCCTCTGAGATGGCAGGACTGCTTTCCCAGTGGGATCAGGGCTCAAAACGGTGAGTTTGTGGCAGAGGAAGGAAAAATCCTTGATGTTTGGTGGGAACGAAACCCGGTTCTGAAACCAGTGGTCCCTTGTGTTGGCAATGAATGCTTCGACCTGACTAAAATCCCCTGGGAATGTATTCCTTTGTGTCTCTAAAAGCGAGGCTTTCAGGATAGATATAATCAAAGGGACAGAGTGTACTGACTGAGGAGCAGAGGGTATTTTTAAGCCCCTTTTGCTTCGAATGGTCATCTGCCCTGCAAGCCCACTGTTATCGCCAAATCTCCTTAACTCCTTAAGCAAGATAATGACTTTTTATTAAAGAGCAATTGCTAGATTATTAGCCACTGGGCTTAGAACACTGAAGAGTCATCACTCTCCTGCTTTCCTTGGCTCAGATCAACACGGTTTCAGCTGTTCCTGAGATGTGAAGTTCAGAGCAAGCAGTTCTCTCCATCTCTGCTCAGAATTAACCAATAAATTAGAATAACTAAGTGAGTAAGGGGGAGACAAAGGCAGTGTGGAAACCGGAGGCTGGGGCCAGGGTCATCCTGAATATGAAACGAAGCATGGTTTATGTTTTGTATTTTATAGGTTTTAAAACAAAGCTAAAGTATAGCATTAAGGATCAAGGTCAGGGTGTTATCTTTTGTGGGGTGAATGGGGTGGGGGTGGTGAGGTCACAGCTTATGCCAAAGACTCGGCCCCTCCTTTCTCCGTAACATTTATTTTCCCAAGCTTCTGTCTAATTAATATAAGGCCTTGCTCGAGCACACTGGCCCTCATTGGGCCTGTCACTCGTTAATCAAGCGACCCTTCTAGCCTTGGGTAATGACCTTGAAAGAATATATCAGCCCATGATGGCGGAAGTGAGGAATTAAATTGTTTCTCTGAGTGCTTATGGTCATTGCTGACAATTTATATCTCGCAGCTGCCCTGGGCTGGCTGTGCCGGCCATTGTGAGGCCATCATTTTCCTGGCCGGGAATGGATCGTGTGCCGGACAGGGACCAAGCTGGCCTCCTGTACATCTCCATCTTTATGGTAGTCTCCCCTCCCCCCACCGGCTTTTAATCACGTCTCTGTTTGAGAGGCAGGGATTGTACAAAGTTAAAAGCTTTGTCATTAAGGCCACCAAGAGCCAAAAGCTTGGGGTAAATCGTGTGTCTGGCCGTCCCCTGCTTTGTCTCCAAGCATACTGCTGTTGCTTCTGCTGATGTAAGGCTTAAAAGGGAAGTGTCCTGAGAATTATGTTAGCTCAAAACTCATAAGAGAAAAATTACTGGAAATATTAAAAGGCTGCAAAGGGTGTATTGTGTACAAGTGATTAAGCCTGAACCCTTTCTGGGTCTTTCTAGGAGGTCAGGGAGATATTGGCTGCTAATCCTGAGGGGAATAGGCAAGGATGGGGACTTTCATCCTTTTACCTTTTATGGTGGCATATTTACACTTAGCGGTATCTTGGGGTACACTGGTGCACAGCTGAAGTCGTACACTCCTACCAAGATAAATATTGTATGTACCCAAAATGAGGCACCATATATCCACCTGGAACCTGTGCACCCCCTTCTCTTTCACTGTTTGCTCTCCTTGAAACTAAGTGAGTGAATTTTAAGAGCTCTTTTCCTGGGAGAGAGTCTTTTTCATTGTTTTACTACACCACAGTTGGGTTTGCAAAAGAATTAAGAGGGAGATTCTCCCCATTAGCTAAAATTCGTCAATAAATAGCATACCTTTGCATAGCTCAAGCTACAATGACTAGATTTCGTGTGTGAAGCTTTATAAATACAGTGGCATAGCTTGGATTTGTCCTGGGTTTTCTTTGTATATAGACATTCACTAGTTATCACTAAATGTCTGTGCTAAAATCTCAAAGAAGAGAAATCACCAGCAGGGACCTTGTGGGGAGAGAGTTAAGTATTTGTAAAACCTAAGTTAGGATTCCTTCCTCTTGCTGACTACTGGCTTCGTGCCTAGGTCTGTTTACCATTATTGGACAGTGCCTTCCATACACAGGTAAAATCCTTTTTCCCAAGGTCTGTATGGTATAAGAGCTTCTGCAGGTCACAGATGACCCTCAAAGCTGGGGATCGTCCTTCCATGACCATGTTATGTAGAGTGGTTGGTGGAAGAGTGGGGATGTGATGAGGAAAGGTTCTGTCTTATTGCTCAAGCACACTGGCCCTCCTTGAAAATAGGAGAGGTACTCATTCTGTCCTCAGCCCGTCTGGGAGGAAACTGTGTACAAATGTGGAAAACGAAGACTTCTGGCAACACCAGTGCAAATGAAGGCAGATT
This sequence comes from Mirounga angustirostris, assembly GCF_029215605.1. Classification (NCBI taxonomy): domain Eukaryota; kingdom Metazoa; phylum Chordata; class Mammalia; order Carnivora; family Phocidae; genus Mirounga; species Mirounga angustirostris. Next base: position 15,592,724 of record NW_026991724.1, on the reverse strand, counting down.
AATAGAATACCCGCTGACCACTTACATGCTGATCCTAGTAAGATTCAGATCACCGTGTTTGTCCTTTAAGGGGAAGCTCTTGGAAGGCAAGGGCCACATTGTTTTTATCTTTGGATTCTTTACCTGGTGTAGTATAGTGGCTCACATACACCAGGCACTAAAGGAAAAAGAAAAAGATTGGTTGAGTGATGGGATTCATCCATTCATTCCATGATCAGAACATGTGAATCAAGCTGGTTTGCAGCTCTTCGACAAAACTAACCACCAGGAAAGTGATTCTTACCCTGTGCCTTCCTGTTTTCATTGCATGCATCTATTCTAAGGGAAAGAGCACAAAGCAGAAAGTCAGAGTCATCACTTCCATCCTGATGCCGCCATTCCCTTGAGCATCAACTTTGCAAGAGAGTCATCCCTTCCCTGGGAGCATCAGATTCTATAAATCTTAAATGAAGGGGTTGGACTTGCTAATCTCTCCGGTTCTTCCCAGCATGATGTTACTGTAATTTTAGAGGGCTACTGTCACTTCGTGGGGGAGAAATCCAAGTCATAGGAAGAGAATGTGTTTATGTGTAAAAATGGTCAGAATTGCCTGTGTGCCTTACCCATGGTAGGTACCCACAAAGGTGGGCAGAGTTGGTTTGTGGAAGGAATTAGACGACAGCCAAGAAACCACTCAATTCAAAGCTGTGTCCGCACTCAGCCTTCTATCCTTCCCTTACTCACACATTTATGTCAACTATTTACCATGGCTCTTGGCACAAGCAGAACTGTTTATTTATTCACTGTATTTTTGAAATGTAATTCTAGCAATAAGGCTACTATTGACTTGAAGAGTCTACAAACTGAAATGGAGATTTTGAAAGTTTCATTTGCTTTTTTACCTAAGTTCTTAAAATCAGTCACCCCCTTTTGTCCTGTCATTGAGATGGCTAGATGTTTACTTCAGTATTTTCAGTGATGATGGTCTTTATGGCTACATCTGAATATTATAGGCTTGTTGGTTTGTTTGTTTTGATAAAGGATAGAGTTTGAGCAGGCCAGAGGCAAGGCGAAATCAAGGAGGGGAAGCTTCAGAAAGAAGTGACAGAGAAATTATCATCCGTCTCCTTTCTTAGTTTGTCATCCCTTCCTTCAGAACATATACATAAAAAAAAAAAAAAACTTTCTTTCCCTCAGCACCACATCAATTGCAGTGAAGTGTGCCAAGCATCCAGGGTGAGTGGCCATTTGCAAGGGTGATGGTGCTGTCTGGCCATATGAGAAATGGCATGAGTGTGGCGCATGCTCCCAAGCATGTCAGTGAACTTTGCCCATGGGATAGGGCCACCATATCACGGGGAGGACAGCACCAACCCCACCCCTAAAATGGCACCTGAGATGCAGCAAGCACAGCGTGCAAATCCAGGGAGGGCACAGGTGGTTACGGGTTTGGAAACTACTTAGTTTCAGGACTTAAATCTGCATGGTAAGAGATCTCATTATACCAGGCGGGTACTGGGTTCCAAAAGTTCTTTGCTGAATAGCTTTCATGTGTTTTTGCTTCTTTAGCTTTTAAAAAAAAATCTCTTCAGATTGTAAATAATCCCAAATCATTTCATGGCAAGTCATGTACATGCCTCCAAACAAGGAACATTCATGCTCTGATGCCAATGGTCATTGAGTGAGTAATGATGAATTCTTCCTATATTCATTAAGTGTAGACATATATAACTAACAGTCAGAACTTCTGTGAATAATTGGATGCCCAAGGCTTCCATGCAGACATGCTATAATTTTAGCCATAGGGAGACTTGGCATTTTCATCAAGGCTTGCGAAATCTTTAATATGGGAAGATACTACTTTTGCAGACTCAGGATTCTAAGGACCCAGGGCGGGAAACCACTGCTTTTATTGGTGGAGGTTTAGGCACCATAATAAGCAGAAGTGAAAACAGTTGGTTGGTGTGAGAGTTTCATCTTTTTGAGCAGGGTCTCTCTTGTAGGGAATAAGGAAACCTATTCTTAGAGTTTTCTCTACATTCACTACATTTTCTCTACATTCACTACATTTTCTCTACATTCACTACATTTTCTCTACATTCACTACATTTTCTCATAGCGGCTTCCATGAGAGTCACCAGGGGAGAAGGAGGGTGATATGGGGTTGGGGATAGAACAAGTGTGGGGTTCCATGTGAGCCAGAGAGGTCACCCCTCCTCCAACCTGTCTATAGGATCTCTTTTAATTTAAGTAAGTTTATCAGCACTGTTCTGATAGTTTCAGAATTAGTGACACAGTGATTTAGTAGAACAAATGATTATTACTATTATTACTGTTATTAATGGCCGTTCACATTCGAGAAGCTTGGTTATAATGCCGAACTCCTTTCCAAACTCCTTATAATAACCCTTTAAGGTAGATATTATTTTCTGCATTTTATTGAGGAGATTCCTTAACTAGAAAGTACCGTAGCCACTTTAACATCTGCTCTCTCATGGTATGGTATCCGACCGACCGACCAACAGGGAGATCTAGTTTAAGATTAATAATGGAAGGCTAAGATTCCTGGCTGCTTTGAAAAGCATGGAGCTACTTAGGATTTGCTTGTTTGGTTTGGTCTTTTGCACTGTGATATTCTGGATAGTGCTGGATTCAGTACTATGAAATTCTTAAGGATCTGAAAATTGGTTCCTGGTTCCTCTAACCTTAACTGAGAGTTTATATCTCCCTTCTCTTAAGGAGTATTAACTTGTCGCAACATATTATCACTATCACTCCAGTATATAGTTATCTCTGTCCTTCCTTTCCCTATATTATTCTATGGATGCTTTCAAAGCAGAATCTGTATCTTCATAGTCATCATTTTTTTTAGTGTAAGTAGTATATGCTAAGTAAATATTGTTAAATTGCTTTTGTCTAAATTTGCATTTAACTCCATAGATGATCCAGTTTATTCCTTCACTAAACATTGATTTCATTTGAGAAGAAGTGAGAGGAGGAGCTAGAAGGTGAGGAAGTTGGGTGGGGACTTTGAAAGGCAACTCAGCTGCTCTTCTAAAACCCAAAGAAAGAAGAAAACCAATATTTGAGCTGAAATTTACCAAAATGGCAATTTCATAAGGTATTTTCCAAAATAATCCATTTCCTAGGTGAAAGCCCATGGCCAATTTTGTTCTGTATATGAATTTATAAAAACTTCAGACAGGTTTCTTCAGCGGTGCCTCTACATTTTAGTTTTCATTCTAGAGCAAGACAGAAGATTATATAATTCTAATTCTAGTTGATAAGATTTGGGGCCATATATGGAAAGTTCCAGAAAATGGAAACTTGGGGATTAGACATAATCATACAATACAACAATCACTGAAAGACACAACAATGTTCAATTAAATATTTTTAAAAATGAGATCTGAAGCAACACTTTTTTGAAGATTTTATTGTTTTAGATGTTTTTCAGTTTACAGTAAAATTGAGAGGAAGTTACAAGGATTTTTTTCCATATTCCCCCGACTTGCTTATGCACAGCCTCCCCAACTGTCAACATCATTCATCAAAATGGTACATTTTTTTTTCTACCAAATGCGAACCTACATTGACACATTATAATCATCCAAAGTTCATAGTTTTACCTAAGGGTTCACTCTTGGTGTTGTGCGTTCAATGGGTTTACATACACGTTTAATGACATTTTTCCATCATTGTAATATCATACAGAGTATTTTCACTGCCCTAAAAATCTCCTGTGCTCTGCTTATTCACCCCCCTTCTCCCCCTGGCAACCACTGATCTTTTTACTGTCTCTAGAGTTTTGCCTTTTCCAGAATGTCAGATAGATGGAATTATACACTTTGTAGCTTTTCAGATCGATTTCTTTCTCTCAGTCATATGCATTGACGGTTGCTCTCTGTCTTCATGGCTTGATAATGCATTTCTTTTTAGTGCTAAATAATATTCCGCTGTTAGGATGTTCCAGTTTATTTACCCATTCCTCTATTGAAGGATATTTTGGTTGCTTCCACGTTTTGGCAATTATAAATCAAATTGCTATAAATTTTTGTGTACAGGATTTTGTGTGGACATAAGATTTCAACTCATTTGGATAAATATAAAGTGCAATTGCTTGGTCATATGGTAAGAGTATATTTAGTTTTGTATGAAACCACCAAACATCTTCCTATGCAGCGATACCATTTTGCATTCCCACCAGCAGTGAATGAGAATTCCTGTTGATACACATCCTCAACAGAAATTTTTGTGTTCTGGATTTTGGCCATTCTAATAGGTGTGTAGTGATATTTCATTGTTTTAATTTGCAGTTCCCTGATGACAGAGGATGGGGAGCACCTTTTTGTTTCCTTATTTGTCACCTGTATAGCTTCTTTCATGAGGCGTCTTTAAGGTCTTTGGCTCATTTTTGAATCAGATTGCTTTCTTACTGTTGCATTTTAAGAGTTCTTTGTGTATTTTGGGTAACAGTCCTTTATCAAATGTATGTTTCGCAAATATTTTCTCCCAGTCTGTGGCTCCTCTTCTATGAAACAATACTTTTTTTTTTTTTTTTTTAAAGTAGGCTCCACACTGGGTGTGCTTGAACTCAGTGCGGGGCTTGAACTCATGACCTTGAGATTGAGACCTGAGCTGAGATCAAGAGTCGGATGCTTAACTAACTGAGCCACCCAGACACCTCAAAGCAACTAAAATGCATTCATTATCTAAAAACAAACAAACAAACAACAACAAAAAACCTCACTCTTCCCAACCCAAACTTGAGTTTGTGAAAAAGTGCCTGGCATGAAATGAAATCAAGTATACAATGAGTCTATATAAACCAACTGCAAATGGCAGCACTTTGCATACTTCCCTTTATCTTTAAATATGTAATTTGCCTTGTGCCTAAAATACCATAATTTCAGCTTATAAAGAAAGGCATCAGCCTTTTTTTTCACTCCAAGTACACTACACATACACCTACTTTTCCTAGAAATTTTTGTTTTGAAAATGAAATAGTCTTAATTCCTGGTAGTTTGTGATCAATGCTACTTAAAATAGCTGAGGATATGTTATTACTCAACTTGTTTCTTAGTGGCAAGGGACTGCTGGTGAAAGAAGTAGTCCTAGGTGTGGGGGTACCACCACTTTACCTTACTCTGTGAAGAATACAGAGAAGTGCTAGCCCTTCCTCCTGAGCCCCTCAACCACTAAACTCCGGTGAAATGAGATCAGAAAGACTAGACAGGTGACATGTGACCGGCAAGAGCCAGGGACATAAAGGTGGTCTCATCTGGGAGGTAGGAAATGGAAAGGGGAAAAGTCTGACTTGACCAAGAGAAAAGATCAAAGGTACATGATTCTGAAAGTAGGACCATTTATGAATGAGAATGAATAATAGGCCCAAGGTAGAGAGGAATGGAAAAGAATTAAAAAGGAAGGAAACATTTTTAAAAAGGAATCAAGCAATAATTTAGAAATAAATAAGATTTTGGAGAAATGTGGGGGGAAAAAAGATTTAAAAACAAGAGAACATTTATGGAAAATCTTAAAAGAGTCTGATTAAATGTTAAACATTCAATCTTAGATAAATGAAGAAGGAAAGAAATGGGTCTATAGACCCAATATTAATAACCAATAGTAGAGAACATGTCTTTTTTCCAATGGAAACTTTGTTTCACTGTCACAAATAGCCATCAGTTAGAGATACTGGAAAAATGTTTTAGGCTTAAGGTCAAGAAGGATGGGTCATTTTGAATCCTTTGGAATTCAGCAGATCACCCCTTTTTTTCCAAAGAAGTTGATGGTTTGGAAATGTTTGTATCTCTCTGCTTATGTGAATGAGAGTTGGGAAATTCCCATTTTCCATTAGTAGACAATGAACACCATTTTCTTGGACTTTGCAAAATCTCTTTGCCTTTACTGCTCTGACTCTCTGGTGCCACAAATCTCAGTGCTTTTTGCTCCATGGCATAATGGCCGCTGTTCTTTTTGGCTGGGAAGACATGTTAGCATTTTAGTGGCAAACTGGTCACCAAGTGCCCATCCTGTGCTTTTCAAAGTCCTCTGTGGACTTGGAATTGAAGGCAGGCAACAGAACAGAGCAGGCAAACTAAAACCAACCAACCAAGCAGCTTAAGGATGATTTAGGTTAGAGGCGTAGAAATTATTTATTTATTTATTTATTTATTTATTTATTTATTTATTTTTACAGAGAAAAATATGTTTAAACACTTAAGTTTGCTATTGGAGGAGTTTGCCGTATTTCCCTCCGTGGAGGTCTTTAAAATTCTTGTCTGTGAAATGGTGGACTATGTCTTGCTCAAAGCAGGGTCTCCTAGCTGCCTGCCAGCCACCGAGCTAAATTACCCCCTGTGCTGAGAGCTGGGTGGACACATCTCCCTTTCCCTCTCTGAATGGGGAATTAACAGTGATTTCTCCTCACAGAAGGTTAGGGACCTGTGGATCAAGTGACTTCAGAGAATCAATCATTTGGTAAAAGATAATTGAACAAGGCAATAAAAAAGGAACTAATGGGAAGGTACATAAGTAAATCCTAGAAGTGTATTTCTTTATTCAGGGGCATAAGACCTTAACCACATGAAAAAGTAAATAACATTTCTAAACAGTGTGTGCTGAGTCTTAGATCAGTAGTTTAAATAGTCAGTTGAAAGAAGATGATCTCAGTATCTAGAAACTGCTGGTGGTGCTCCAGGTGGCCTGCCTGTCTGTATACCTTAAACCTGCGCTGTCCAATAACGGCAGCCACCAGCCACATGTGGCTATTGAACACCATAATATGTGGCTGGTCCTAATTGAGATGTGCTCTAAGTATAAAATGCATGCTTTTAAAGACTTAGTGTAAAAAATGTAAAATATCTCAATAATTTTTTATGTTGATTACATAGTGAGATGATAATATTTGGGGTAACATATTAGGTCAAATAAAATATCTTAACTAATAAAAACATCTATTATTGAAGTTAGTTTAACCCATTTCCTTTTACCTTTTTATTATTTATTTTTTTTACTATGTTAATCACCATACATTACATCATTAGTTTTTGACATAGTGTTCCATGATTCGTTGTTTGTGTATAACACCCAGTGTCCTTTTACCTTTTTAAATGTCGCTACTAGACAACTTAAAATTACATAAACTATTTCGGGATCTATATCTCTATACCTGAGAGCTTCTTCTAGAGTTGTGGTAGCTGGAAATAACTGGGAATTAATGTTTTTCCCTCCTCTTCATGGGTCCTCAACCAGTAACTTTTAAGACTTGGTGTATAAATACCCCAGCTCCCTTACCTTACAGATGAGATAGTTCCAAGGTGCACATTTTGCACCATTTTCAATATTTTTCCCGTAGCTGTCCACTGTGGTCCCACTCTCTTGCTCATTTTCCTTGCTCTTCCCAAGTAAACGATATGCCCTCAGATTTTACCGAGACTACTAATGCAAACTCAGGCAGTCAGGGTAGAAGGCTGTAGAGTTAGACATAGCATTTGAAATGTGGATGGGATTTGTAAAGATAGATGGGAAGGAACTTCATCTGCGTATTTGTTTACCCATGAATTTTATTGATGAATGTAGAGAAAGACAGGCTTTGTGAAGACAGAGATGACCATGCCTGTTAGAAGAGCGTAAGATGACAGATATTTCTAGAGCAAAGGAGACAAGTGGGAGACACAGGTAGGCAAATATGCAGATCCCCAGATGTGGACGGTCTCAGTTGCTTTGCAATCCTGTAGGCCACAGGGAGCTTCTCATTGGTGGTGTCAGATGATGGAATGACATAATTGCCACAGAGCTTTAGGAGATCTTACTTTAATGGAAATATGGGATGATATGAAGGGAAATTCTGAAAGCAAGCAGCTTGTTACATTTGTTGTGGGATCATGAAGGTCTCAATGGGGGTTCTGGCAAGCAGAAGTTGAAAGGAATAATTATCCTAAATGTGTACGGTGTTGTAGTTTATCACACATTTTCATGTGCTCACTCTCATTCACCATCAATGCAGGGAGGTAAACAAGTGCAAAGAAGCATTTTGAAGAAAGATATGACAAGGTTTGTGTGCAACTGGAAAGGAAAGTAGGAGAAGAGCCCCACAGCAGGGAGAATAGTGACATTAGTGTTCCATCCATCTATCCATCCACACAAATCACTCAGCACATGTTTACTGAGTACCTACTATATGCCAGACACTGCTCTGGGCCTTGGGAATACCGTTGTGAGCAATTCAGACAAAGCCCTTTGCCCCCATTAGGGTTCACATGATAAAAATCATGGGGATTGGAGGAAGGGACGATTATGTTGGGGAGAAGGTGATTTTATTTTTAGACATAGTAACTTCAAGGGATGGTTTCCTAATGATCTACAGGGACTTGGAACTGTCATTCCAGAGAAAGGGCTGGGCTAGAGGTATGCTGAACATTACCTGTAAAGAGGTGGTATTTGAAGCTAATATCACTACCCAATAGCAGCTTCGTGTCATGTGTTAGAACATTCAAACGATTAAATTTGCACAGTGTAAAAAGGATAAACTTTGAGTATTTGAATAGATTTTTGCGTGTGTGTGTGTGTGTGTATCCCTTGTGTACAGGTATGTATGTATGTGAGTGTTAACACACTAGTATCTTCTTCTCTAACCATATGGTTCCATGGACATCAGCCACAGTAGAATGTAAGCCCCGTTACAAAGGAAGACGTGCTGCTTTAACTTGCTCTGTACAGACCCAGCTACACAATGTGATTTAATGCTGTTATCTTTTCTGGCAGTGACAATATTTAGTGTCAGGATTTTGTGTGACTTGCTTAACTTTTCAAAATGCATTCATATAGGTCATGGCATCATATTCTTAAAAGAGCCCGTGGGTCAATGTTTAACGATTATTGCGAAGAGTTAGCAATAGAGGTGCTGACATGTTTTCCCCTACATTCTGTCTTTGAATGTAAATTTATTTCATAGGGATTACTTACTTCCATGTTATATCCCATGAGTGGCAAATGACCAATGGAAACAACGCATTTGCATTTGCACAAAGAATATAACATTTTAACTGACTCTACATCATCTTCCAGATGGGCTTGTTTGACTGATTTAGCCCATCCGTCCAGCCACACAATCATTCCGTTTAAACAGCTGGTCAAATGACCAAAATAGTTAGACATAGATACAGCTCAAAGAAATGTCCTCAGATAGAGTCCCAGATTCCTCCATGACAGATTTTAAATGGTCCCAGATTCCCTGTCACCATAAATCATTTCAAGGGTTTATTTTTCAGACTCTTCTCCATTACATACTTCTAAAGAAACCATATCCTCAGATTCTCATATTTGTTCTCCCTCTCCTCTCTCTTTTTTCCTTACTCTCTCTGTCTTCTTCTCTCCTCTCCTTTTGCTTCTCCATCCCAGTTTAAGCCCTATTTTATTGGCTTCCGACCTCAACTCCATCTTTGTTACCCAGAAATCCCTTTACATATTTGACTTGGTTATCATTAACCAGTACATTCTGTTCCAATTTAATGTGCTGTGTCCTGCACATCCCTGAGTGCACAGAATTGGTAATTGGCAGCCTGGGAAGCTTAACAAAAAGACGACAAGACTTGCAGAGCCTCAATTGTGCTGCCCTTCTGCACACACAAATCCGATTTAGGTCAATGAAAGTTATGTAGATAAAGGCATGGAAAGGGAGCCTTCAGAAAGCAGATTTCCTGGTCTGTATGAGATTCAAAGCATTCTGGGAAGTAGTATGGAAAAGCCTTAGAAAAGCATTTGGGCTACATATCTTGCAATGCATATGCTGGAGTTCCCTTTGGTTTTATTTATTTGCTTCTTTAAGACATGAGTCCTTTTGGTTTATGAAGAAAAAAAAGAAATTGAAATAAAATATCAAGATGGTAAAGATGACTAAGACCAGCTCAACTGTCATCATCACATATGTGGGAGAAAGAGAAGGAAGAGATGGAGAAGGAGGATGGCAGCAATAGCAGTATTCCTAAGGTGGATCAAGAACCTTGGCAAAAAAAAAAAAAAAAAAAGAACCTTGGCAATTTAGCTCATTCATTCATTCACTCATAACAGTTTGATCAAGCTCTGTGGCCCACCGTCACCAACCTTCTGTCTCTGACTTCTAGGCAGAGATGAGTGACATAGAGTACTTTGGCAGAAGGGAATCATAGATCTGGCAGATACGATGTTTAGTTCATCACTTGGGTTTAGTTTAGTTCATCACTTGTAAAACAGGAATAATAATACCTATCGCCATAGGGTTATTGATTAAGTGAGATGATAGATGCAAAGTTTGTTCTTAACCTGTGGTTGTTAGTATCACTAGTGGAAGGAAATAATAATAATAATAAATCAGAATATCCAACTTCCTCACATACAAAATGGTAGTTACATACAAAATGGTAGTTAATAATAGGATCTAATTCATAGAGTTATTGTGAAAGACAAATTGGAAAATAGATATAAAATGTTTAGAGTAGTATTTGGCATATCATATACCATCAATAAATGGTAGTCATTGTTATTATTACTAGTAGTGGCGGTGGTGCTGCTGGTGCTGGTATAATCATCACCCACCAAATACAGATTCATCCACCTGCCAGATATAGATTCATCCTTCATTATGGCTGAAATATTGCTTCCTCTGTGAAACCTTTCCTTCCATTGTCATCTCCTCCTGCCTCTGCAGAAGTGGTCACCTGGCCTAGCAGAGGAGAGAGAATGGCTGATATCTACAGGATGAGTCCTCCTGATTATTCATTGTCTTTCCTGTGGTGGGCATGAACAAAAGATCCATGTGCTTTGTGCTCACTTTCATAGTTCTACCAATATGTCTCTTTTGCAGCCCTCCTTGTTTCCAGTCTTCCAGTCTTACTTCTTCCAGGCTCCTGACCAACCAAGCATTTGCAACTGCTCACAAGGGTTTCTGTATCTTATGTCAAACCATTATATTGTCTTCACCCCAAACTTATGACCAAATGTACTAGTCAGAGCTCTGCTTTAGAGGAGAATGACCCATTACCACTGTCTTGTAGGCCATTCTTGAGTGATGCTATCAGATCATTTACAGTTCACACCAATATACTGTGCCAACATATTCATGAACCAATCCCAAGTTCTTTCTTCCTCTATCATCTGATCCTAAGGAAATACCCCTACCATGAGCAAATGGTACGGGTTGAGGGGAGGTGTCTGTGTAACAGATTGGTTGACTTAGGGATCTCGGCCATCTGTTCACATAGCTTTGGACCTTCTTATACCTGATCCTGAATATACTTACTATTTCCACTGTATGATGATGTGCTGGTCTGCCTATCCAACCTTGTGACTAATGGGTCTACCCAGCTCATGAAAGGCAGCTCCAGTCACACGGTCACTTCGAGTTCCAGGACCAGACTTTCAGTCACTACTTGGGCTCAGTTGCACACCAGGGGCTGCTTTTCAAAGAGCTGTCTCCATCTACCTCACCCCTCAGAACAGCATGATTTTTAGCCATCTCCACAGATATCAGATTGCCAGCTCAGCCTCGTTGAGCATTACAGTAATTATAAGTGTCCTGCCTTGAATGGTTAAGTGCCACTGTCTGACCTCTGCCATTCCAGAATCCTGTCTTCCTCCCTGAAATTAGAGAAACTTGTTGCAAGACAGCATTTTCTTTGGTTTCCCCTGAGCCATCGAGGACAGCCACCAATGAGTTTCATAGGGATGTCCGTCTCACTAGTCTCACTAGTATGTTCTTTACTGATTCAGTGAAGGGAGTGTTCTCTGGGCCTTCCTAGGCAACATACTCAAGTAGTGGGTTCTCTAGTCTCAGATAACAAGTCTATTCTAACATTCCTACCTCCTGACCCTTCTGACCCTTCTGGTATACAGAGCCATGGCTGTTCTACTTCTCTACCCCCATTTGCTATAGGCTATCACTATGCCCAAGAGTTTAGGAATTAGCCCAGGCAAGCATTAAGACTGGCTCCAGGTTTCTTTGCCAGACCATAATAGAGTCTTCTTATTCCACTAAATTCTTCCTTTATTCGCCTTATTTTCCAACCCTCCTGTTTCAACATCCTTTAGACCCATTCTCCCATGCTCCATGTTTCACTACAATGTCAGTTTCTTCAGTGAATAAGCTATTTCTTCCTGGAGCAGATCATTATCTCCCCTCTTGAATTCTCCTGAGGTCTAGCCCTGGTTATCTGGCTATTAGAAACAAGAGTGGGGACAGTGAATCCTGAGGAGGACAAGCATGATCTGCCTCCAGGGAGGTCTTTGCAGGTGAGTCTAGGTAAGAGGAAGCTGCTCTCTTCTGGCAAAGGGGAGAGTTGTGAGCCTCTGCCAATGGTAACAGGTGCAGGGGAGTCCAGAAATTCGACATTCATAGGACCATCCACCCAAAGGATTACATTTCAGGTATTAAGGTCCCACTCTTTTTCCATACCTGTTGAGACTATGCATTTAACCTCCTTTGTAGTTCTTCTACCCTCAAAATTATATCATTGGCCTGATTTTCAGCTCTGTCTGACACATGATTGTAGAAAATGAGGGTCTTCTCGAACGCTGCCATAGAGACTGTTGGTTTTCAGACCTGCCTTGGATTGATCGTTGTCTCATTTGAGTTTATCATTTTCTGAAGATTTCCAGATGAGCTAACAAAAGTCATTCAACTCCATAATATTTATAATTACCATTTCCCATGGCCATGCAAATGTCACCGATACCACATGATCTCATGGTTTGCCTTTTGTTTGACCTTCATCCCAATCTACCACAGGTGAGAATCTTAGCACTTGTGCTGCTCCTGCATGCCAGCATTATCACCACTCCTGCTACCAAACGTCCTGGCCTTAGTTCCCCCAGGAGGAAGAGCAGGGGAGGTGATTTGGGAAATAACCTCAGAGAGTAGAAGTAAGGGGTCTATAGGAAAGAGACACCGTATAAGGGAGAGACATTAGAACCTGATTGTTGAGTTAGCCACTGCTGTAAGCAATCAGTGCTTAATCCCATCTGGAGCTTCTGAGGGACTTTCTGAGATGAACCTCAGAGCTGTCTGCCTGGCTTATAAAGGTACAAGCAGTTTTCCACTAACTTCCATCCCCAGTTGACCAATTTCAAGGTGGCCACGACTCCTCCAATGTTGAGCAGGTTTGTACAGGTTTCTCATTTCACAACACCAGAGAATTGTAAGGCAAACACCAAAACTATGATGTGTGATCCAAGGAAAATCACTGTCTGGCACCTGCAAAAATCCTGTCAAAAATTTTTGTGCCTAACCGGGTATCGTGTTAATTGTCGGAGTAGATGGTGGCAGAGAGGATGTGAAGTGGTGCCGCATACAAGAATCCACTGAGATCTACTTCTAAGGTCCTTTCTAAACCCTAAGGTGAGTTAGGCAGGGCAAGTACACATTGGGTACTGAATATATTCCTAGAGGAAGAGGTGAAGGAAAAGATGAAGACAAATCTGAGCTGCCATCTATAGTTATTCAGGTTGGATACTGCACAACCCCTTGGGCGGCCATTGACATCACTGCAATGCAAGTCGGTCCCCTTGGAGTTATCCAGTACATCACCTGCACATCAGTACATGGCAGCCCTGAGTGATCTTCCTAACTTGAAAGTAAATAGTGAAGAAAATTCAGTCCACACCCTTCAGATTTCACAGTTTAGTTGAGGCATCACATAAGCAATTAAGCAATTAGAATACCATATGATTGGTGTTATAATTGTGATCTATATGAAATGCTATGGGAATTCCGAATAGCAAGTGATGAATTATATGGGATTCAGGCTGGGACATTCATTCAACATAAATTTATTAAGTACTTAAATATCTAGGTTCTGAGGATACAGTAGCAAGCAAGATAGCTGTAGTCTGTATTCTCATGGAGCTTACACTGTAGTGAGGGAAAATGGACAATGGACAGATGAACAAGAAAAATATCAGATAATGATAAATTCTATTAGAAGAATTACAATAGGGTGATATAACAGCCAGTGGATAGTGACTTTAAAATTGTTGGTCAGGGATGTCTTTTCAGGAAAGGTGACATATGGCCAAGATCAGAATGACAAGAAGGAGCCAGTCATACCAAGCACATGGGGAAAAAAAAATCTCTCTCTTCAGAGGGAACAACTAGTAGAAAGGTCTCAAAGAACTACTCTAGGCACATTTGAGAAAGAGAAAGAAAGCAAGACTGTCTAGACCAAGGTGGGAGTGGAAGGAAATAAAGTGGGAGAGGTAGTCGGAGCCTAAATCATGCAGAACTGTGTGTGTTGACCTTTATTCTAAAAGGGCATTGAAAGGATTGACTGATGAATTGGTGTGGAAGGGGACCACAGCACAGAATAGTTGAGAACCGGGTGATGGTAATGTGGCCATGCCATTCATGGGAACGGAAAGGGATCTGGGTTTTAAAGGGTGGGTAGAAGTTCTCCAGATGGGGGAGGAGGAAGGGTATTTTTAAAAGAATTTTAAAACAACTGAAAAAGGCCAAATACAAAGACTTTCAGTTCTAGGTGCTACCCTTATGACCAATTTGTACCCATGAGAATCAAGGCCAAAGTCAAAGTAGCTATGCCAGAGATGAGACCTTGGAAATACCTAATTAATGAGTATCAACTATGTGAATGTGTATGTCTCCATGAAACTGCATTTGGAATGGATTTGATCCATTGGCGCTGAATTTCTCTGGCCCTGAAAGAGTGTGAAGGGTGCCTCGAGTGTTCATATTTGAGCCTTTATACATTTGGCACAGGGTTATCTTTTTCCAAGATTTATTCAAAAGACATCACGGACCTTCAGCACGGTTCTCATTTTGGTGGAAGTGTCAGAGACACACAGCCTCCTTTGACAAAGGAGGAGAGAAACATACTGCTTCTATTTGTGCCATTTAAAGCCTAAGTCTTGCTAAGCCAGTTTTCGTTCATGTCTGTTCAGTAATGTACCATTGCATCTGTGTATATTTCCATTGTGTCCTATTCCCCTGGACTGTGTTTTGCCTGTTTTTGATGATGACTTGTTGGATGATGGAGAATAAATTGAGTATGATTCAGGGTTGTCCAAAGTTCAGCTCATGCTCTTTCCCTTAACTGGTTCCATGTGATAAAATGAAAGCTTTGTGTCTATGCTCTGCCTCACTCCCATATGGGTAATGACAGTCCTGAAGAACTGCATGTCTGCACTTCAGGTAGAAGAGCCTTTCACCTGCAGGGAGTATTCTGTGGTAGTCTGCTCACATCTTTTCCCCTGGAACATGCCTTCCTCCTTCCCCAACCCTTTTGTGTTAAGGTATATGAAGAAGAACAAAAAGTAGCCCTCCCTAACCAATCTAATGTCTTTTTAAAAGAAGAGTTTATTTATTTATTTGAGAGGGAGAGAGAGAGAGATAGTGACAGAGAGCACGAGCGAGCAGGAGCTGGGAGGAGAGGGAGAAGCAGGCTCCCCACTGAGCAGGGAGCCCGATGCAGGGATTGATGCCAGGACTCCGGGATCATGATCTAAGCCAAAGGCAGATGCTTAACCAACTGAGCCACCCAGGCTCTAATCAGCAAGATCTAATTTCTTTTCATAAATTGTAGACATTTTCCCCCAAAGCTCTTAGCATCATACTAAACTTTAGTGCTTCCACATGGCCCATCTCCCCCATTTTACAGATTAAGGAGTTGAAGCCTAGGAAAAATAATCCAGCATACTAGCAGCAGAAGGAATCCACTTATCCCTGTCTCTGTGAGCTTTGGGTAGATCTTCTCAGAGCACCATGTGGATTGTAATGGGTCTGGTTAGCTAATAGGATCAATAGACATTTGGGGAACGTGACTTTATATCGAAACCAAATTATCATCTTTAAGCATGTGCAAAAGGACTCCATATATTATTTTCCTTGCCCTCTGCCTTGGTCCTAATATTTGTTGAGCATCTATTATATCTAGGCATTTTAATTTTACAAATATTTTATAAGCTCATTATAATTACTCCATTCTCTTGATGGGGTGACTGAGGATTACATGGGTTAAAAACTTGTCTATAGTCTCACAAGTAAAAAGGGACAGAGCTGGGGTGCCTGGGTGGCACAGTCGGTTAAGTCTCCCAACTCCTGGTTTCTGCTCAGGTCTTGATCTCAGGGTCGTGATCTCAGGGTCGTGAGATAGAGTCCCGCTTGGGCCTCTGTGCTCAGTGCAGTCTGCTTAAGACTCTCTCTCTCTCCTTCTGCCCCTCCCCCCTTAAATAAATATATATATCTTTAAAAAAGAAGTGGCAGAGCTGAATTTCATGCTCATTCTTTGCCACTTAAACTTTCTGGTTTAAGTAGTTCTTTTAGAAGTCACCACAGGGTGAGAGTATTTTGTATTAAACTCAAAGGGATATGGCTTTCAGCTCATAAACCCAGGATCTATCATGTGTACAGTAGGTGCAATCCATTCTGGATCTTCTACTCCACCTTGTTTTTCTATTTTATTCCCCCTCCTTCTTCACTGAAACACTTTTGCTCTTCTCCCTAAAAAAAGAGGATGCCCCACTCAGGTTGTGTCTGTCTAGAGAAGTAAAAAAGATGTAGACAGACATTAGAATCAAAAAAACCTTGCTGAAACTGGGAAGGGTGCTGAATCCGTCCCAAGAGTGTTGATACAAAATGGAGAATGTAGAGGCAAAGGGAGGCTGTGGAGGAAGAAGCACTCTGTGTGGACATCCACGGAAAGAGCCAGGTGAGAAGAGTCGTGTTGGAGCCCTTTAGGGAATGCCCACCATATCACACGGCAGGGTTTAGAATGGATTTCCGGGCACAAAATACACATTATCGCCTTGGTTCAGCCAAGAAGAAGGCTCTCTGAGGCCACATACATATTCAAGTGTGTAATCTTGCCGTTACTATGGGGAAATAATTTACAGGATCATACAACCCGCTGCCTCCTGTCATCTGCTGGGACCCTGTGGTTGCTCTGGCTGCACATGGGGACTCAGCTACTGAGTTAATGTCACCTACTGTGTAAAATTGCACCTCAGCAAAAAGAGAAGGCTGATTGGTCTTGGCCAGGGCTACATGTGGTGAAGGCTTAACTAGGAGAAAAGCTATCCCAACCCCTGTGGCTCCTGGCCAAGGGGGTGTCAGAGCCAGGCCTGACAGATCTGCTTTGGTGTCATAGTGTAGGATCATTCTGGCTAAAACGCATGGACATTCTGTTAGCAGATCTGTGCTAAACTTCAGAGCATTTCTTTGGGACTCTGTGTTAACATAAGAATATGAGTGTTCAGCCGGGGGAAGAAATCTGGAAACTGAGTCTATATATCCACAATATCCTATTTATTTTAGGGGGAACAGAGTTAGGAAGGTCTGGATGTAGAAAGAGATGAGACAGAGAAAATAGGAGGAACTTGTCCATTAGATTTCTTTGGCATCCCTAAATATCTGGGCCAGGGCCAGGCAGAATGGCCCTGTGGGGGGTGGGGGAGGGAGGTTGGAACCAGTAGCATTTCATGAAAAGATAGATAAACTTGCTGTGAAAAATCTTGGCATTGGGGCGCCTAGGTGGTTCATTCGGTTAAGCGTCTGACTTCGGCTCAGGTCATGATCTCATGGTCTTGGGATTGAGCCCCCAGTCGGCTTCCTGCGCTCTCTCCCCCTGCCTCTCCCCATCGCTTGTGCTCGCTCTCTCTCTCAAATAAATAAATAAAATCTTAAAAGAAAAGAAAAATCTTGGCATCTCAGATCAGATCAGGCCCAGGGCTTAGGAGATTCTCTGCGAGATCCACTTCACAACAAAGCATCTGTGGACCCGAAGCAAACCTTTATCCACTTGGGGTTTCTATGATTTCATCTGCAAGATGGTGAAGTTTGAATGAGATGAACTTCAGGGCCCCCACCTCCCTAACCCCCCCTCCTGCCGTAATCTAAGCTTCTCAGTCTTTACTGTCTCCATATCCCACACACACTGTCCAACAGGGTACCTAGCACATAGTGGGAACTCAGGAAATACTGAATGGAATAGAAGAACACATCAAGTGGCAGAGTGCCAATCTCTCCCGGTGCATCGAGCAGGAAAGATTCTTCTCCAGTGAGTTCATCAGTGTTAATGCGGCCGTGCTCCTTGGTTCTGCTCTGCAATTCCTCAAGTTTTCCATTGTGGGAAGTGATAGTACATTTCAAGGCAGGCAGGAGAGTCTTACAGTGTAAGACTGAGGGTAAAGTGAGAAGCCAAATCTAGGATCCGGGATGACCAGATGCAGCTACGAAGACTTACATGGGTACAAGAAGTAAAGTTTTCAGCCTGGGGAGTAATTAAGCATTGGATCCTTTAGACTCAAAACCAAGCGGACTGAAATCTCTTCGATCTTAGCTTGATATATTGGGCTTCTGATTTTATTTATATGTATTCTTTGCCTTCCCCCCCCTCCCCCCCGCAGTGTGTTTCAGCTTTAGTTAATGCACCAGGGTGACTGGCTAGGGAGTTAATGGACAGGTCTCCGAGGAATACAGAGACAGAGATAGCCCCTTGACTTTGCAATCAAGCCAGACGTTAGAGTTAATTTTCGAAGGGGATAGGGGAAGAAGCCGGTTAAAGAGAAAGTGAGCAAGCGGTCAGCCCCACTGTTCAGGCCCTGCCTCCCGTAGGTGACGTAAGCCTTCCCAGAGAGGCAAGAATTTTTTTTTTTTATTTGTTTATCTCCACTATCAGGTGGCGCACTGGCTGGCATTCTGCATTTAGACAGCAGAGCAGAGAGGATATACATATATATTTATATTTATTGTATTTTTTTCAAGCACATTCATCTGAAAAGGCTTGGGTTGATTAATATTTTCCGCTGTCCGGTAACCATGGCAATAGGGTCAGCAGATATAATACTTAATTTAATCTTCCAGCTGCCTCAGTGTGCTTCACTGGTGTCCCGAATAATAGAAAGCCTTTTGCCTCTCTCTCTCGCTCTCTCTCCCCCCTCGTATATTATTATCTTTGCCAGTGGCTCCCTCACATGACCCAAAAGGAATACACTGGGTTGTTTTTTTTTTTTTCCCTCACTTCATTTTGTATATGCACCTAAAATAAATTCCTATGTGATTCTGCTTCCCACCGAGCCAGGTCCCCCTTTCAACAACCCAACCACCCTCTTCCCCCCTCCACCTCCACTCCCCACCACTCCCCTCCACCCAACACTTCAGCAGCCAATCTCCACGGAATGACAGGAAACGTGGGAAGATCCTGATAGCTTTCATAGCCGCGCCGTAAGGTTTATGAAACACACTCCTCGGCCAAATGAACCCATGCCGACTCTCCTGCCCGCCGCAGACCCAGGCGATTGGCTGAGAGCGCCTTGCTGGTCCGATTTGCTCTCCAGGTGGGTTAAGTGCATTGCTTTGTCTTCATTTGGCCCAGTTCCCTCATGTCATATCTCTTTATTTCCTTTCTCTTTCCTTCCTCCTCCTTCCCTCTGATAATTATCTTTTTTTTTTTTTAAGCTACCATGTTTTTGCACACACTCAATATTTGGTTGGTTCTAGGAGAAAGGAGAATTGGTTTTCAAACCTAGATAGACTTTTAGCAAGAACGACTCCAAAGAAAGATCGTCTGGGGAAGATGAGGGGGTTGAGATGGGGGAAGAATATTTTTGTTTTTCCCGCTTTTCAGAAAAGCTGATGTGAATTCTCTGATTTGAGTTCACTTGGTTCTTTCCTCCTTCGGTTTATCATCCTGTCACTGTTTCTTCCAGAGCTGTTAAAAGAAAACATTAAGATTAAAATAGTACTTTCTTCCCAAAGCTGGGGAGGGGGGGTAGGGTGGTGAGGGGAATATTTAAAAGAAAAAGGGGGAGGAGAGAAATGGTCAGAATATGGGTTCTAAGAAAACTGAAACATTTTTTTCCATTTCTGTTTATTTATTAGACTTTTATTAATCCTGTCATTGACTCAAATAATACACATATTTTCCCATTTATGCTCCCCCTCTCTACCTTTTGTTGTTCTTTTAGAAAAAAGAGCAATTTCAAGAACAGAACAGTATTTTTTAAAAATGAGGAAATGAACAACTATCACCCCCATTTCTTCCTCTGAGGAGCATAAACTCCAGTTTATTCCTTCAGGATTTATTTTTCTTTTTGGAAGAAACAGGTAAAAAATACCACAAAAAGTGCCGATTGTGCATTCACTCATTGGCTTCAGGATGAAATTGGGCCAATCCAGTTGATTACATTTTCCCAAAATGGAGGAAGCTCCCCCATCTCTCTTTGGTAATGTGTGTCATGTAGATATGCCTTCACCATCTTTGCTCTTCAAGGGCAGCTCCCCGTTCCTTTTGCTCCCATTCCTCCTTTCAGGAAACCGTGCACCCAGTTAAATCATAACGCTCTGTGTAATTGACACGCTGGTAGTTGAAAGCTCAGGGAGTTGGGTTGGGACGCAGAGGAGAAGGGCTACGCAGCTGTCAATGTCATGAAGTAGGTGCCACCGGAGAGCCACCACCGCCAAGAGCAGACGTTGCAGTCAGTGCCTCTTGCACACAGGTCTCGTGTTGAGCCATGTGACGTTCCTCAGCCAGCTCCTGTATATGTGAACATTTATGACTTGAAGCAAAAGGATGCCCATAGTTGTCAAGATGCTCAATGTACAAGACATCCTTGGAGACAAAGGTACCTATCGATTTACCTGGGGCTGCTTATGCTGTGTACCTAAGTGCCCATAACATCCAGACCCTGGAACGATAGGTGCACAAACAGCTACGTGTGGATATATAGACAAGTGCCTCTAGCTCATCACCATGGCTACAAATACCTCCCAGATGAAATCTTGGATCTCCATAGGCCACAGGCCCTGTGGTGTGAATGCTGACTCCCGTCTTAGGTGTGCATCATCGAGCTCTCATTAGAGCATCCCTCAAGAAAGTGGGAAAGGGGATCACCAGTTCCGCATGCATACAACACAATGGGCTCGATCACACTAGTCCACGGAGACACAGGACACACCTGTGCTTGCCATCGTGTCTAAACTCTTACGTTAGTGTGCCAGGGTGGGGCTTTGCTGTTGTAAGGAGCCAAGACTATCTGAGTTAACCACAATTAATGGAGTCTATTTTAATAATACCCAGGGAAATGAGAAGAAAAGGAAGCCATTTTGTGAGTACACAGCCAAGGATCAGAAAAAACTGGAGCATCACTTGGGGACATGCTGTCCTTCTAGTAGTTCAGCATCTAATGGCTCGGCAGCTGTCATCTCCTGGGTCACCAGCCTAGTCTTTCTCTCTGCTTTTCTCAGCCACTGATGCCCATGGCTCCTACTCAAGCAAATCCATCAAGTCCCAGATTAGGCATCTGAGAGATCCACTGATTTCTTTCTGTGCTTCTGTTTCTATTTCTCCTACTGGCCCCAATTCTCTGTCCTCTCATTGCCCATCACTTCTACTCTCTTTCTTTGGGGTTCTCAGCTTCTGCACCACCTACCATCTTGATAGGTCTGAAGTCCACACTGCCCATGAGTGAGGGTCTGGGTGGTTAGTCTCCACGCAGAGCAGAGCAGCTTCTTAGGTCAGGCCACTGTCCCAATATCTATGATTATCTTGGGATGGAGGAGCCCATCTGTGATCTTTTAAACTGTGGTCAATTGTTAGGGCCATAAGTTAGAAAGGAGGCATGATGACCCCTTTGAAAGGGAGCATGCTGGGCCCCCTAGGTGTCTCAGCCAATACCTTTAGTCATTAAATGTCCCAGGCTCCCCAACCGAACACCGCCTCGCAGGTCTTCTTGGCACTGGGCACCAGGCTTTATCAAAGAAAAGCAAGAAAAAAAAATGTGCGTTTTCTAGGCCGCTTTCCTTAATGGCCTTTTAGAAGTTCCCATTTATATTCAAAATGGACTAACCACAGGTTTCTCGATCTATGGCCCTTTTTTGCCCGATCAGTGACTTTTAATGCTGTATCTTCAACCACTTTCAGTGGGTTTACCTCCTGGCAGAAAGAAACAGAAAAGAGAGATAACCTGCTGCTTGTGGGAGGCACAGTTTATCAAAGCAAATAAATGGCTCTTTGTTTTTTAAAAAAATCCTACATAACAGCAACCAAACCTCTTGTCCATAGAGTCTCTCCCAGGAAGTGTAAGGAAGGTACTTTCAGGGGCTCTTCATCTCTCCGAGGGAGATGCTGGGTGTGGTCCCAAATGTGGGCGCAGGCTGACTCTCTGAACTTCCATCTCCCCCACACGGCAGCTTTCTCCCAGGTTACTTTTAATTTTTCTAATTAATTTTGAGAGACATTTTCCATTTTGTTCACAGTTTGAGTCCTGCTCTGAGGTGTTCTCAGTAAATGCCTTGGCGTCTTTAGCAGAATTCTTTCAGTGTAATGGATCCTTCGAAAGAGACTCTTATTCCCATTTAATTTAGATGCCTGATCTGATTGTCATTTTCAATCCAACGATGGCTTTGATTATCGATGGTAACCTATAAATCATGAGCACTCACAGCACAGTTCAGAGAGGGAGGAGGGAAACTGCTGGTTAAATATTCCAGAATTAAGGAGCTCGGATAGGATACAACTGCTTCTTGTGAAGGGCTGGATGAGTTTCTTCTAAAACAGTTGGCTTATTTCATGCTGAAGACAGGTCTGTTCCAGAATCTCAGATTGTGAGTGGGGTGTGTGGGTGTGTGTTAAGGAGAGACAAAACAGGGAATATTTTTGATGTAGATTTTTGTAACCGTTGTTACAAAATAGTCTCAATAGTCTCCACTCATTAAGCTTTTATCTGGATTTTCACAGATCTGGTCTAGTTGATTCTAGCGTAAAACCATGCCTCTTCCATGTTTGCACATCAGATGGATATTTGTACCATAACATGAGGAACTTAGAAGGCAATTCAGCTGTTTTCCCAAATGTGTAACTTGGAAAGATCCAGTATTCCTCAGTGTGAAAAACACAGATGTCCTCCTCCACTTTAGAGAATGCCTGTCAGTCAGTTGCCACTTGTTCAAGAAAGGGAACTGCTGAATGCAAAGTGGCAGCTTGTCACCAACTTCCCAAACCCGAGCACACTCGTTAACTCATGCCCCCTCCCGAAAACTCATTTGCAGCCCACACAAAGATGCTTCTCCGTCTAACATGGCGGTACTCAGGGGAATGCCCCTTGGGTAGATGAGCCCGCAGCTCTGATTGTCTTTCTTCGCTGTGACCCAACAGGAGAGGTCATGGGCTTGAGGGACTAGAAGGTGCCCCTGAGTTCCTCCCCCGGGGCCATCGAATTCTCTTTAACTACATGGGATTTGCAGGCTCGATGTCCTGCTACCTGGGATGCCAAGAGATCCTTATTTAAATGAGCTACTGTAGTTTTGCCCATGATTATAACCCTGACTCCAGGTCTTATAAGCACATAGCTCACAAATTTTGGGTGCTGGGATACTGTTAGGGCAATGTGGTGCCTGCTCCTTCTTGCCTCCACCCTGTAGTGGAATCTTCCAGCACCATCCAGATCTGCCCTCCACTTTAGAACAGAAGCATTCATTCCCCTGGCTGTTGGAAATGTTGGAAGCTCATAGCTCTCAACAGAATCCTCTCCCTAGTAGTTGCCAGAGGGTAATACACTCCTTTCAGCAGAGGCAGACTACATCCCATTCTGGAGCTCCCCCTCACATGAGGCCTTGGTTTGATCTGCATCACAGTTCAACATCTTCCTTGACCCGACCCTGCTTCCTTCACCCCACCAGAGGCAGTATTGATCCCAAACACACTGCTCAATAAACTTTGTACCTGGATGTACCCCTCACAGAGTCTCCTTACCTGAGACCTGTTCCTGTTAAGACCTTCAATGTGGTGCCCAAGAGGTGATTCCAGGCATCTCGAGGCAACCCTGAGACCCGAGAGGCATGCTTCTTGTGAGGTGCCAGCTTCCTTCTCCCCAGTAGCTATTCCTTGGGCTAATTGGTGTGTCTTCCACAATGGCCAAATTTCCGGAAAATGCCCATCCTTTAAAATGATGGGGTAGCCATCATTTTTCTGTAAAGGAATATCTCTTCTTTAGCTGTTCAGGGGTTGAGGTTGTAGTTCTTTTGGAAAATGATTATTTTCATGTTTTTTTTTTCCAGTGATGTGTGCATACATATAATAAAGAGCACAGAGCACAGGCCTTAAGTGTACATCTTACAGGTTTATTCATATATATATATGTATACTGATGTAACTAAACCCATATCAGTATGTCAGACACCTCCAGCATCCCAGGAAGCTCCCTCATTCCCCCTAGCCAGTTTCCTCCACCAAAGGCCAATACTGTTCGAACCTCTACCCACATAAATTAATTTGAAAATGATAATCTTGTGCATTTTGAGTTTCCACCTTTCATTTCCGATCTTCAGAATTGGGTGAGTGCTAGTGGAAGTTATCGTTTCTGTTATGCTTTTAAAAAGCAATATTTAGCAAGCTGCACACAAGGGGAAAACTCACAACTCAATATTTACACCAAGTGCTTAGAAGTCTAAGCAGTGACACTGTTAATATTATACACACGTAAAACCAAATAGGCATTTATAATTTGCAGAGAAAATGGTTGCAGAATGCTATACAACCAAGATGTCAAATAATTTATAACTTGGTGGGATGGTTAGGTTGGAGTTGGAGTCGTTGGTAGGCTGGGATTTTGAAGTTAAATTAGGATACACAGTCTAAACTCTGAATATTATCACCATTTTGTTTTGTTTTGTTTTCTAAAGGAGTCCTACATTTTATAAGGTATCACCTTGTAATTCTTATAATTCCTCTTTCCCCAGTGCTGTTGAAGTTGTCTGCCTTTTTCTCACTATATCCTTTGGGGTGTGTCAGCCTTCTGTCTCACTCCTTCCAATACTGTTGCCAGGATTCCCAGAAAGTTTCAAGTTGCACTTACTGAGGTCCCACAGCTGAGGCTCTCTTTCTCCAGGGGGAAGAGGAAATAAAGGTATCATGTAGTAAATGTGGTTGCGGCACATTTGTCAGATGATCCCCGAGACGCTGAGCACTGGGTGAGGCTGGAAGCAGATTTGGATTTTGCTCCTCATCCGTGTGTTGATCAGTTGGAGATGGTGGCACAGTCTCCACGCTTCCCCGCCAAATCAGTCAGGTCCCAGCCAGAGGAAGAGGGTCTGTGTACTTAATGCAGGGAGGTTACTATGGGGTCTAGTTTCAGAGGTGCTAGAAGGGCCCAGGGAGGCAATCAAGAGATGAGCGACAGAGGGAAGCCTAGAGGAACAAAGGGAAGAGGCAATGACACAGAAGCCAGGGAACAGGCTGGCTCTCTGGAGGGAGTTAGAATCATGAGAGGGCAGACAGGCAGAAGCTGGAGTATGCAGGACAAGCAGCAACTTTCAGCGGAGACACCAGGAGAGGGGAAATGGGAGAAATGGGAGAATCCCAGGTCCCATCCCCCAGGTTCCTGCCACGGCCTCCCATTGGCTGATCCCCACCAGAAGCCTTTGGCAAGGGAGCTCTTGGGAAGCGGTGTTTGCACAGGGCGGTCCTCTGGGATGTGGAACCCGATGGGGGAAGGAGGGTTTGGCTCTGAGCGCACCATGACCCATGACCAACCCACCCCCATTCCCGTACCTCATTAACTGATGAAGAGAAAACCTTCCTACCACTTGGATGTAGAGTTCATTTTTTAAGATGTGTTTCTCAGGAGAGCAAAAGGCGAAACATTTAGTGTGTCTTTGTTTTCAGGGTGTGGGAACTTCCAGCTGAAGCCCGTGCTAAGGGGTTCTGTCTCTTGCTCTTTGGGAGCTTATGGATGCAGCGCCTTACTTTAGGATTTACAGGCTATCTCAGTTTCATAAATCAGCAATGTGTGCTCTGCGTGTGAGAGTCTGCAAATTCTAAACTAATATGTCGCTCTCTTTCTGTCTAGCATCATATTTATGTTAAGGCTCCATAAATCGTGCTGTATGTTTCTGCAGCACAGCCATGATGAAAAGTGATGTAACCAACAATAAGAAAGAATGGAAATTAAAATGCAAGAAAACAAAATGAAATAAAAATTCATGTGACCTGCAATTTCAAACTACTTATTTCAGAAATGTGCACTGATAAAGGGAAGGGAATCAAGGATTCAGTCTGCATTTAGTCACTTGGCCGCAAAGCCATTCACCCTGTCCCGCCACATCAGAGATGCCTCTTGCCAAGGCCCTGAGGATTGTTGCTGGATCAGAGGTGAGGGTGGGGAGCTTTTGAGCCGGAATGTCTTTTCTGCGGCAGAATTTCCAGAGGGATCTTAGGGGCCAGGGCATTGAGGTGGGATTGTAAGGGCAAAACTGCCACTTTCAGAGACCAGATTTTCCCACCCACAGGTGAAGACAGAAGAGGGAGTCAAGGAAGCATTTCTCAGGATTGAGATAGGAAGTTGGCTCTTTCCTGCCTAGCTTCTCGGACCAGAGCAAGGTGGATTTCAGCTGCTCTGTTTTAGCTCAAGCATTTTTGTCATACAGATTTTGGTGTCTTGCATACACACAGATCTCTTCCCTCTGTATCAAACTTGGAGAAGGCATGAACGTACCAGAGTTAAAGAACAAGCCTGCTAAGTGGTTCAGTTGGCTGGTAGAGGGCAGTGATTTCAAAGGGAAGCCACCCAGACACAGAGCATCTTCCTTTTCTTTAGGGGTGTTTGCTTTTCAAGTTTGTTTATTACATATGAAAACCAACTGAAACATCAGGTTATGAATTAGACCAAGGAATAAAAGGTAATATTTTAACATGCTAAAGGAATTCTGCCAGCCAGTCATAAGTATCAATCCATCACAATTATGAGAAACAATGTACTCTGCAGCAGTAAAGAGATACAGCCAATATGCAGGCGGGCACTAAATAAATTCCCTCTTCGCCTGGCTGTTTCCTCCCCTGCCCTGACAGATGCAGAAACTGTTTATACAAAAGAGAAATGCTGAGAGGTGGAACTCAACAGCACACAGGTCCCCCTTTGCCTCCCCCACCCCGGGTCTCATTCATTCCTGTAAAGTCTCTGAATAGAGCTTAAATCAGCACCCCCATGTCCCTCTTAAAATCACAGATCTGCTCTGGATTCAGGGGGTTTTCTATACACAGAATATGATTATAATACTAATGATGACATGTAAGCATCAACGAAACAGGCTTTGGGGAGGAAGAAACTGAGGGGTGGATGGAAGATGCAAATTGATTCAGCCAGAAAATGGACCTCACCTAGGCATTTATGCACATGCGATACCTGCTTTTGTTTCTCTTCAAGTTCCTTTCTTTTCCAGCCATATCGTCATGAGCAGGGAGAATGCTGGAGGCAGCCCCTCTTTCCTGTAGCCATTTGCTTTACATGAACCAGCTAGCAAACCACTCCGTTAGTATTGATGTAGACATTACCACAAATCGCCACTTAGGGACCTGAACGAATTGACTAACTGGTTTCAGATCCAATACACATAACTTGATCAGACACAAAGTTTAAGTACACTTGCAGGCGTGCCAACTGCACCTACCAGGAAGTGACTCTTTGGCTGGAGCTTCAAGAGGCCCTAAGGGCAACCCAGGAGGAAGGCTTGCAGACCTAGGGGTGAGACAGCGAGTCTGGAGGTTTCAAGAAGCACAGCCCAAGGTAGAAAGAAAGAAGGCATTCAGGGCGGGAAGTAAGGCAATTTCAAAAGCCACATGGATCCTTGAGGCCAGGGTGCATTTGATACAATTTCCATTAATTTGGCTTTTTATCCTGCCGTCCAGTGACTCTGAGGCTTGGGAGACCGAGCGTCAGATGACTTGGGAGATGACTGAACTGCGATCAGAGAGAAATCTCAGCTGATCAAGGGTCAGCTGCATGTGCATCTGCCTACCAGGCTGCCAGCCTCCCAAGAACAATGGCTTTTGAGTTACTTGTCTTCTCAGGAGCCAGAAAATGACTTGGCAGAACTGGGCAAAGGCCTTGGACAGACTGAACAGCACTGACCCTGAGAGGTCAGGGCTGGTGCGTGGTGGGTGGCATGGTGGCGCTGAGGGCCACGCAGGCATGTTCCACCCAACCCAAAGGTTAAAGCATCACCTGCTTCTTACTCCTTTGGGGGTAAAAGTGTTTGCTTTCCTCCCTTCACCCTGGGAGTAGGCATGCTGCTTTTCTGTGGCATGGAGCTTTCCCTCAGAAATTGTGTAGTAGAATGCTGGATGTGCAAGTGGAGGTATAGGTTGGATGTGTAGTCATGGGAGTTTCTGGAAAAAAAGAAATGAGAAAAATCTGTCAGTTCAACAGAGGTGCATGAATCTGTGTGTATATGTATATATGGGGCTGGGGGCAATATTGATAAAGGTGAAGCAGAGAGGGTCCTGGCAAGAAAGGAATGCACAGTCTATTAGAAGCAGACCAGGCTAACAGCTGCAGAACAGTCGGTGGCTCAGGGCAGATGGAAAGTTAGAACGCAGTGGAGCAGTTAGCTGCAGGGAGAGAGGTGGATATGGGGGGACTTCAAGAAGAAGGATTGTATTGGAATGGGAAGCCTTTAAAACCAGAAACAGAAATCCCAGTTTAAACAGAGGCAAAAACACTTATTTCTTGCATTATCATATATTTATTATTGTATGTATATTTAATATTTTATTTTATTACTCATTTATTTAAGGCATACTTTTTGACCACCTACTCTGTCGTCAAAGCATTGTGGATGCAGTGAGAAATAATACAGACATGGTTGGCGACCAAGTAGAGTTTACGGTCTTACAATGTTATCTGTGAGCAGATTATTGAAGGCTTAAGGCATTTGGCAGTGCTTAATCCTTACAAATTGAAATAATTTAATGTTGAAGGTGATTTTAAAAGTGATCTAATAATAACACAAGCAAATCATTGTGAAACATATTGAGCACCTAGCTGTACCCAGGAATTGTGTGGTAGATCTCTGTATTATATCACTTAATTCTCATGACCATTTTATAAGGGAGAAGCTTTTAGTCCTATTTTATATCTGTGGCTTAGAGAGGTTAAGGTACATCCCACACGTTATGGAGGAAGACCTAGGTTTGGAATTTAGGCGTATCTGACCCCAGATCCTCCCCATTGTTCCATTCTACTATGCAGCTTCCCTGGTGGTGATGTGGAAGTTGGGTCAGGGTGGAGAGAGACTGGAGTTAGGGAAACCAACTGAGGGGATAATAATATTATTACTCTATGGGAGTAACAGTGAACCTACAAGTTGTAGAACATACATGGGGCGAGGGGGATGGCGAATAGTCTTGTCAGGGCTACCTACAGAATTGGGAGGCATCTGGAATTATGAAGGTGGAGTCAAGAGTGGCCCTTAAGGTTTCCAGCTAGGGTGACTAAAAGGGTGGGAGGTCTGTGACATTAGAGAAGGTGGAAACAAGGCAAAGAGGCAAGAGATGGCAATGAATTTCATTTTGAACAGATTTCATATAAAGGAGATGGTTGGACATCCAGATAAATATAACTGATACATAGTTGGATATATGTCATTTGAGAGAGATTAAAGTTAGATGTACAGATTTAGAAACCATCAACAAAGGAACCAAGAAAGCAGGAGGACATGGCTGAAAGCAAGCAATTGTTCAAAAGCACTCAGTGGGACTAATGGGCAAGATGCATTTCATGGACCATCTGGTAGACCAAGATTTCTCAAACTGAGCTCCATTGACAATATAGGCCAGATAATTCTATCTTGTGCACTGTAAGATGTTTAGCAAAATCTCTGGACTTTACCCACTAAATGCCAGTGGCAACACTCCTCTAACTATAACGAAAATGTCTTTGGACACTGCCAAATGTCCCTTGGGGGACAAAATTGCCCCCAGTTGAAAGCCACTAAGGTAGATGAAAAAAGTTCATTCTTGTCCATATGACTATTTATAAGTATGCATATCATGATATATAACTTCTTTATACATGTTACGTATACCTTTGCTACTTTTCCAGTCAGTGGAAAATGGACTCAATGTTACCCTTGTAATTGCACACGCAATGAAAAATGACTCTAATATGAAATGTTCAGAATGCTGCATATTTCTGAATGCTTTGACTCCAGTTATTTGCTGATGATTTGAAATCTTTTGAGGCTTGTTCAAGCTCACTTAATTATACAATTTTCTTTTAGTGTCTGTGTCAAAGAGCATTAGAACTCACTATCCATGTGTTCTCTTACATTTCTGAGACAGATGAGTTAGAGTCAGGTGACTAGTTCTAGTCAATGGATGGAGAGAAAGTGACATGTATCACTTGTGAGCCGAAATAGATAAAAGCCAGGTGCCTTTCCATTTCTCTTGCCCTGACACAGTGGCACCAGATGCCATATTCCAGATGACTTAGCTTCAAGATGGAGAAGGAGTGCCTGAGCCATACCAGACTTTGCATGGATATTATGTGTCAAGTCACTGAGGCTTGGGGTTTCTTTGTTATCACAGCAGAGCTTAACTTTACCCTGACTAATAGAAATCTCCTAAGTAGAAAAGGCAGGAGGAACAAGAATATTTTAATGAGGTTTTGCCAAATGTGTATCCACTTTATAAGAACATGACAGCCATATATAAAAACTATACCTAATTGGGGTGCCTGGGTGGCTTAGTCAGTAGAGCGTCTGACTCTTGATTTCAGCTCAGGTCATGATCACAGGGTCATGAGATGGAGCCCTGCATCAGGCTCCGTGCTCCATGAGGAGTCTGCTTGAGGATTCTCTCTCTCCCTCTGCCCCTCCCCGCTGCTTGTGTTCTCTCTCTCTTTAATAAATAAATCTTTAAAAAAAGAAAGAAACTATACCTAATAGAGTAGTAAGATAAATGTTAGTCACCATGACAAATCTGACATCATATTATATATCCATTCAAAGAAATATCAGTTAGCAGTCAACTCTAGTTTCCTGGTTTCAATGGAGTTAGTCTTTAAGTTTTTATTTTATTTTTTAACACAAGATAATTCTGTTAAACAGAGCTTGTGTCAATGAAAGGTGGAATTATGTAACATACCAATTCAGTTTTGATTTCAGATGTATCATGTGCACCTTGACACTAATTTCCCCATTGCTTCCACCAAAATAAAAAGTTTGCTAGTTTGAACAATAAGGGAATTATCTACGTTTTTTTTCCCCCTATGTGCTTAAAAAGTTTTAAAATAAGAATTGGGCAAAACTTCACAACTCTGTTACCAAAAAATATGAAAAACATCCTGTCTTTGGAAACTACACTTGTGGAAGTAGAATTAATGTGGAATTAATGTGACGATTCTTGAACTGGATATCTCCGTTATTTCTCCATTCTGAGTGGCGGTAGAATTCTTCATAAAATCATTAGCATGTTGGCCGATAGTATTTTCATTAATTTTAAGGTGAAAATATAAATGTTTTAAGATACTCTTCTAAAAGGGTTGAATAACTGCAATGAAATTTTGTGGGAAGAAATTTGTAACAATTACTTAAATGGTGCATCTTCGTTTTTACACTTGATAGGATGTTTTTCATATTTATATAGCATGAGTGGAGATGCTTTAATCATTTTGTGATTTTATTGAAGTACAGATCAGACATCTTGACATTGTGGAACACAAGATTTAAGTGACTGTTCCCTGCTCTTAAAAGAAGGCTAATAATGTTGCAATTACTATGAGCTTTGTTTTGTTCAATTGAAAAAAAAAATCTGAAAAAAATTGTTTTAAGCATTCTGAATCAGAACTTTGGTTCTTATTATAATGTGCTTTTCCCTATAATACTACTCTTAAGAAGGGGGAAATTATATTAAACCAGAATTATTTGTGAATATTTTCCCTTAGAATTGATTTAGAAGAAAGCAAGATTTCTAAGATAATGCTGCTTAAGGAAAGTTATAGAAGAAAATTGCTAGCAGTAGTATTTGTTGCAATTTGGATCCAGTACATCAAGTAACAAGGGTGTATGATGTTAATTATTGAATTATTCCAGAGCTTTGAAAGGCAAATTTCAGTGCTTCTATGAATTATGCTGGATTCAGCTGGAAAAAAGCCCTAAATGGGATGATCTAGAGAAGATATGGAATCATTTCTACGTTGTTCATCTTACTTTGTCATGAAATGATCTTTTTAATGAACTTTCAGTTCTTAAATCATATCTTAATGAGAACTTGCTAGCCAGATGGGATAGAAATAAAGATCAAATATAGTTGAATGTGCATATAGATTTTCATAAGGAATATATTAGAATCCCAAACATAAGGAAATACAGAACTTTCTTCTCTCCCTACCAGTTTCAAATGCTGTGATCAAGAGGGCATTTTCCCTAATTAATATATTTTAGATATCAGGAAGATATTGATGGGATTCAAATAGTGAGATCTTTGTGGATAATCCAAATGAATTACTCAGAACTTTGAGAAAATGTGGAGGACTAAATAACTATTGAAAATAATGATAATATAGGGGCGCCTGGGTGGCTCAGTCGGTTAAGCATCTTCCTTCGGCTCAGGTCATGATCCCTAGTCTCCAGGATCGAGTCCCGCATTGTGCTCCTTGCTCAGTGGGAAGCCTGCTTCTCCCTCTCCCTCTGCCTGCCACTCCCCCTGCTTGTGCTCTCTCTTGCTCTCTCAAATAAATAAAATCTAAAAAAAAAATTTTTTTTAAAGAAAAGAATGATAATATAAAGAGTTTGCTATGTGCCAGACAGATATTGTGTGAAACACTCTGAATATATGATTCTTTAAAATCATCACAGCAACCATATGAGATAGGAACTATTGCTATTTCCATTTTGCAGATGAGGAGACTGATGTTAAGTAAGTTGCCCAGGGCCAACAGCTAGTAGGTGGTTGAGCTGGCATTGGATTCTAGAACAGATCCTCTTAATCACCATTCTGTGTTCGCCCCTAGCAACTGGCCATCCCGTTGGACATCAACTTCAATAGTGTATGGGATGATGAAAATAAAAGCAAAAATAATGTCTAGGCTGACAACTTTTGCTGGGTTTTGTATGCCCTGTCATGTAGCTTTATTCGTTGGGCATCCCATGCTTTATTAAATCACAGCCAACTGCCTGGAATGGAGGAAACTTGATCAGTGAAGTTTCTTCCCAGTAGAGTAACAACCCCCCGCCCCCCTGCCAATGTATTCTTGCCCCAACAGAATCCTAGGAGGCAGCCATGAAGATTTCCATGCTGTATCCATCCATGTCAGTATCAACATCTACTCTGTTATCCTTGTGGTTCTCCCAGCATGGACCTTGCTACTGGCCTGCCATTTGGCCATGAGATCCCTGCTGACGTGGGTTCTGTTATCTTTACATCCTTCTGGCTTTCCCTAACCCCACTCCAACTAGTGCTGGTCCATGGTGCTTTTGTCATTACCTCCATAGTGGGCTGTCCCTCCTTCTTTTGCCACCCTCTTCTTGGCTGCTGTCCTTACCCAGCCATGGTATTGCTAAAACTCTGGGCAGACAGCCTAAAGGATGGCTCCATTCTTTTAGTTTTCAGTTCCTAAAAGAGTAGCCCTGTTCTCTCAAGTTCTTCTAGGCTCTGCTCTTGAGGACCTTGTATCAGTCATCTATTGCTGAGTAATGAATAACCCCCCAAATAAGAAAATTAGAACAAAAATGATATATTATTAGTCCATTCATCTGTATGTGGACCATTTGGGCTGGGCTCAGCTGGAACAGCTCATTTCTGCCCCCACATAGTGTCAGCTGAGCTCTGAGACCTCAGTTGGGTCAACTATAGCTGGACCTATCCCTTCATTTGGCTTCTCCTTCTCAAGAGTAGCCTAGGCTTCTTTCACATGGGACTAGAAGCTTCAGCAAGCAGCAAAAGAAGACAAACTCCAGTGTAGGAACACTTTTCAAACTTCTGCTTGCCTACATTTGCTGAAGTCCCATTGACCAAAGCAAGTCACATGGTCAGTCACAGCATTAATGTGAGAGGGTCTACATAATCACGTGGATCACACACAGATGTGATTCACTGGGCCATTGCTATAACAAATCTTTATCAAGGTCCTTCTGGAAATGGTTCAGAAGACATTTGAGTGACTGCCCTATCATGCCCAACCCAAACTGTACATCATCAACTAAAATCTTCAGTTTGATATTCAAGGCTCTCTCCAATGTGGCTGTCTTCCAAAACTATCCTTTTATAAAACCTCTTCAGGAATCCTGTACTCTAGCCACTGATCCTATTCACCGTCCCCTTCCCATTTCCTCAAGGTCAAACCCTCGCTCTTTCTAAATAGCAAGCTATTTCAGCTTAAGGCACACTATTCTTCTACCAAACTCCAATCTCTAGTTCCATTTCCCATCATTTCATTTCTGTTATTGCTGTCATCTCATAAGCCTTATTTTTCCAAGGAGGTTTTATGCTCTAACACATGTATACCTAAGATATAAACACTCAGAAGCCTGCACTGAATTGAGCTTATGATGAAAGGAATTTGCCTCACTGTGAATTCCCTGCAAGGGTTGAAGTGGTCTTATTCTGGGTTATGGGTAAAGCCTGAGATCCTGAAGTGCGCAGAGCAGGCACAGGACCCAGAAGGATATATTCTTTGCAATGTTTGTAGATAAAAATGAATTCCATTTCTGAAGAGGAAAAAATAAGGAAGGGAGGCCCTAGATTCATCAGGAAGTGAGGAAGGTTCTGGGCTAGAATGAAAACCACATGACAAAACCCATGAGGTCAACAAGCACCATTGAGCTAATTTGGTATTTGGACCACACACCGGTCTATCTTTGTGTTGGGGGCTTGCTGGGATTCTTGAATTGATAGACTTTCTGGCAAGCAGAATTCCCCACTGCAAAAATAGAGTAGTGGAGAAGTGCTATCAAGTGACACTTAAGGCCCTCTATTAAGCTGTTGGAAATCAATTAAGCTTTTGGATAATCACATGGTACTTATTTAACACACGTTTATGGCTCAACTACTATGTGCCAGGCACCGTGCTAGGTAATGGGGGCACCAGGGTGAACAAGAGAGAGGCGGTCCCTGCTCTCAAGGCGCTTACAGCTTCAGAAAAGTGAACGATTAGAGAACTTTCTATTAAGTTCCAGCACTGGACGCCGTGAGAGCACATAGGAGAGGGCTTGCCTCAGACTTGGGGGCTCAGAGAAGACTGTCAAAGGAAGTGGCGTCTAAGTGGAGAGCTGAGGAGGAGGACACAGATGAGCCAGCGTCTGTGTGTGTGTGTGTGTGTGTGTGTGTTGACAGGTGCCTGCATGATAGAGTAGAACACTGCACAGGGACATTCGGGCAGCCAGAGGGTAGTTTGTGTTGAAAGTAAGAGGTGAGAGAAAGCATGCTGGGTTCAAGACACTGAAACCTGCTTCATGTGGTTGGATTTCTGAGGAGGGAAGGGGAAGAAATGAGGCTGGAGAGCTGGGATATGCAGGCCTTGTCAGCCACGCCATGAGGCAGGGCTAGAACAACAGCTCAAACACAGTCACAAAATGGAGGGTTTTTTTTTTTTTTTAATCAGAAACATTTTTTTTTTTTGCTTAAAAAAGAATTTGTAAATGTTAGAATTACACCCCCTCCCCACCGTCTGTCCCTGGTTTCTCTCCATAGAGACTTGAACCCCGGATTGTACCCAGCAGTGGAGCATTCTTTATTTAAAACTCGCCAGGAATGGAATGGGTCAGAGGAAGCTGCGGAAAGAAACCTGGGGCCAGTTGTTTTCCCATCTACTGAGTGGGGTCTGAACATTACAGAACAAAAAGAAGCCAGGATCTTGGGCCCTTCCTCTCCACTCAGCTCCATTCCCTAGATTGGTCCCATCTGCGGTGACAGTGTGCAAGCAATTTGTCATTTCCTTTTACTCAGTAGTCAACCCTCTGCTTGACTTTGCTATGACCTGATCTGTTTTTAGTCTTTCTCGTGTTTTTGTTAATTTTCCAAATGTGCGCAACTTGCCATTAGTTCTCTCTCTACCCTTTGCAGGATGAAACTGGTGGGATCCTTCTGTACCTGTGTCTCTGAGGGTACTTCAAACCTTATAAAACAACTTTTTCTTGTTTTCCTAATGGGAAATGCTTTCTGGTTTTAAAGGTGTGTTAGGTGGCTGTATCTTTCCAGTTAGCCAAGTGGAAGGTTCCTATTCCTATCCATGTTTTAACACCATACATTTATGAAAGGGAAAATAAAAATAAAATGCCACGGCAATGCATAAAATGTCCCTATGCCACAGGAGGAATAGAAATGAAAGACCTATTTCCAGAAAGGCCTTTTTCATCCAAGGCATTCCTCTGGCAGAACAAACAGTTGCTAAAACAAGGGAAATTGGAAGTTGATTGCTTTGAAGTAGAGAGTGCTTTGGGAAGTTGTTTCTTCACACTGTAGCTTTCCGAATACAGTTCTAGCTGTCCCCTCTGATGCCATGCCTCTCATTTGGGGCAATTTGGCCCTGAGCTGACCATTCCCCTTCACTCCTCTGTGCCACACAAAGGGGTGAGCTCATCCCAGCGTCATCTGATATTCCAGTGGCCCATCTGGTCACCAGTCACCCAGCTCCTGGGAACATGGAATTAGGCCATCTCAAGGGAATGCCCAGGGCGAAAGTCTCCGAGCCTTTTCTGCAAGAGTTTGGGGCTTAATGCATCGTGATTGAAGGTGTCCAAGCTGGGTATCTGAATTGTTAACACATTAAAGGCAGCCAGAATTTAACAGCCTTTCAGAGTGAGACGGAAGACAAAACCCAGCTCTGTCCAAGGAGGCAATGTTCTCAGGACCACTGGAATAAGGCGAGGACACTTCCTGGAAAGAGCACTTCCTCAGACACATCAGTTCCAAAGCCTCTGTCATCCCCCATGGCTCTGAGTCATAA
This sequence comes from Mirounga angustirostris, assembly GCF_029215605.1. Classification (NCBI taxonomy): domain Eukaryota; kingdom Metazoa; phylum Chordata; class Mammalia; order Carnivora; family Phocidae; genus Mirounga; species Mirounga angustirostris. The sequence goes on along the minus strand of NW_026991724.1, from coordinate 15,556,040 downwards.
CATTTGCCCCAGCACTTTTGTGTCTTTCTTACCTGCAGACCTGGGGCTCCAGCACAGAAAAGACGCTCTTCCCCCAATCCATGCTCTTTCCCCTTGCAAACGTGACATTATTGCAATCAAGTCCCTCACCGTCTGGGGGTGGGGGGAATTTCAGACTGTTTTCTTATCACTAAATGGAGAGGTATTAACAACACAATGCAGAAATTAAAAAAAAAATAAAGGCAGAGGGTGAGGAGTGGGGGGAGAAAAGAAAAGACAGCCGCCTGCTCTTTTCTTCTTGGTATTATTATTTGTGACAAAGCCCTCGGTCCATTTTTCTTCATAATTTGCAGGACTCCTAATGGGAACAGCACCTCCCAATTACCATGGCTGCCAAAGGCTAATTTGGTTACCCTCCGGATCCACAATAGCGAAACTGTGTCGAGCCTTTGTCGATATTTGCATACTATACATACCAGGAATGTAAAACAGCTGCCTGGCCCCTCTCCCACTATCATGGCAATTATGGGTCATTAGCTTACCCTCCCCCCACCCCCTTTTTCTTGTTCTCGTCTTCCAGGGTCTGGTAGGCAGTGGTAGGCAGCTGACGGATTTTCAGAGACAAGAAACGAGAGCGCGGAGCTGCGTGGCCTATTTGTGGAGAGGCTGGGGCTGACGGACTGCCTCTTGAATTGCGCTAACGCGGCCCAGCGCTTTTATTCATGATTACCTCCTTTTCTTCCACCCCGCCAGCCCCCTCCCTGGCTCTCCGCTCTGCTTTCGGAAGCTCTGGGAGGGTCAGTGCGGGCCCCGCACGTGTCCTTGCGTGTGCGCCTTCGTCCCGGCAGCCGGGCCCGGACCTCGGGGTGACGCGTGTACTGCCACTTGGCGCTGGGGATGCGCGCTTCTTGGGGACGTGCTCTCCTGGGGACGCACTCAGAGCGATCAGGCCGGCCCGGAGGCCCAGTGCACCCAAAGTGCTCCGCCTCAAGAGGAGCGGAGGCTTCCCTTCTCAAGTTTTCTTACTAAATCTGAGCCCCGTGGAGTAGGGGGGAGGGCAAGGGGGAGGCGAAGAATAAGAAAGGGGCTTCGCCATGACGTGCTCTCTCCTTTGGAACAATGTGTTGTGTCTTGCGGTAGTTAATGGGAAGTTATGGTTTTGAATATAATTTTTTCCCCCTTCAAGCTGCTAATTTTATTGACAATATGGATAGATTGAAAGACCCAAAGCTTTTGTGTTGTTTTGTTAAAGCAAATAAGTGAGGCACAAATGTAAATTACATCTCCAGGTTCACATTAGAGGTTTGCAAATAATACTGAGCTAATGGTTATTGCAAAGGAAAATAGCACTGGGATCAATATTCTATACAGTGGAAGGCGATACCTCTCTCTCTTTTAATCACCTCATTGCAGAAATGGCATTGAAATTTGAAATCTCATTTTCTCCATTTGTACAAATTGAACATAAATCACCATGAGTGAGGGGAGGTGGCAGGCAGCTTCACTCTTTGCGGGATTGCATTACTAATTAGTGTTGGGCTAAAGCCGTGCACGGGCTGGGAGAGGTTTCGCTAGACCTCTGGCCAAAGGCAGGATGCTCTGGAAAGCCTGGACATGTGGGGGAGGGGCCCTGCCCCATCTAGTGGGGAGTGAGTGAGGCCAGGGTCAGCCCTGCGGGAAAGAATGGAGACAAAGGGCAAAAAGCGTTCAGACCCTCAGTGGCTTAGATCATTTTCTGTGCCGGGATGGCAGCTCCCCGCCAATCCCCTTAGATGTCAGTGGGTCAGAATGTGTAAGACATCACTGTTCCTAATAAGTAGCAGGTGAAATGGGAGCTTTCAAGCCTTATCTTTGTCTGTGTCTGTAGGGGTAGTTCACGGGGTGTGTGAGATGGAAGAACCCTGCCTGGACATGAGCACCCCCATGTTACTCCCCCCAGTCTGCCTCCTGCCTACCACCACCAGTCCCCGCTTCCTTCTCTCTTGCCTTTCCCTTCTGTTGTTCCTGGCTTCATACACTTGCATCGAGGGGCTGGCACAGGTCTGAGCTGGGTGACAGATATTGTCTACAAAAGATACTCCGAGATGTCAAAGGGCCTCCCGTATTCAACCCACTTCAGTTATATTTTCTCAGTGTTACCACTTACTTGACCTTGACTGTGGGGTCACCAGGGGAAAAGAAGTCAAGACCTCTTTCCCTCCTGTTGAGCCCATGCTCAGGAGCTTCGGGATGGGCAGATAAGAGGGAAGAATGTCTTTTCTTAGAGGTGACAAAAGGTGGGTGAGAAAGTTGGTATCTGAAATGTGTTGGAGGAGAGAAGAGAGCAGGGGAGAGGGGCATCAGCTTGGCTGGTGGAACTCCGGGGTTTAGGACTTTGTTCTTAAGGATTCGGGAAGAGCTCGTAGAGAAGAGTTGTGCAGGCAGAGCCTTTGGCTCGTCTTTGCAGCTCGCCGCTTGCCCTCTCACTTGGAGTAAATAACGTTCTGCTGGGTGATGAGTGGAGGATGTTTAGCTCATTAAACTTGATATCCCAAGGGCAGGATGGACTGGTAAAATATTTATATATTTATATGAGAGGTTGCTCCCATGGGGCCTGTGTGTGCAGATTAGCCCCAAATGGGACAAGCTAGTGTCCATCAAGGTGAGGCCTTGGAGGCCACCCCTGACACTGGCATCCCCTGATGCAGCCAGTGGGTCATCATTAGGACGAAGAAAGACAGCTTTTCATTGCCAGTCAGGAAGGCCGTTAGGAAGGCCAGAGTGCGTCCTGCCGTGGCTCAGGAGGATGGCCGGCCAGTGTGGAAGGCAGCCGGGGCACCTGCAGCATCCCAAGCGTACTTGCGCCCTCTTCTGCCTGCCCCTCCTTCTCCGTACCTGGGGAGAAGGGCGGAGGGACTCCCATAGATTAATCAACACCCCAGGAATTGTCCATCCTTTTCCTCGCTCTTAACAGTGGCAGGAGGAGTTAAAAATAGGGGAGGTTAGGGGGAAAAGTGGAAACAAGATTCATTACCTAAGGTCCTTCTCATCCATTTCAATAGATGAAAGCAGAGAAAATACAGCAAACCCCATCCAAACAGTAAGCAGGTGGTGGCCGCTAATAGAGAAGAAATAAAAACCTTTTAGAAATCAGAGCCAACTACAAAAAACAGTGACAAAGTGGAATGAAAGTTCTGAACAATCAGTTCAAAGAAAAGGGTGTTTGAAATAAACCCTTAAAAACATTTCAAATGGTGAAGAAGAAAAAAAGAAGCTGTTTTAGATATCTGAAGCCGGGATGACTTAATCTGGAGAGAGGATTTTTTTGGATTCTACTTAAAAAAAAAAAAAAAATAAAACAAAGAAAGCCTGATAGGTTCTCGGAGGTGGTGGGGCTTGGAAGACAGACATCCATCAGGTGCACACAGACTGCCTTGATTTCCAGTCACAGGTCCATAACCAGCTCCTGGGTTGACCTGGGGCTTTTAACCTCCCCATGCCTCCATTTGCCCAGCTATAAACTGGGGTTGCTAATAGGCATGTCCTCTTACCCCCCAGGTCCCTGAAGAGGTATAATAGGATAATGGCCCAGATCCTCCTGTTGGAGAATGAGTAACTGCCATTTTGTGACCTCTGCCTCTAGAGGCCAAGCAGGTATCCTTCCAGAGACCTTTGGGGGACCCTCCCCTTTCCGGTGAGTTTCAATATTCATTAATTTCACATGAGGTGTGCCTGCCAGAGTGATACAGTGGTATATGATGACAAAATGAGGGGCGCACACCCTCCCCTCTCTCCAGTTGATCGCAGGTTGAAGGAGGCAGGCAGGTTAGCAGGTGACCATAACACAGCGTGAGAGAGAGCAAGCAAGGGCTATCCAGGAGTGTAGCCCCGAGGGGCTTCCTGGAGGAGGTGATGATTAAGCTTGTTTCTGGCAGAACAGCAGAAGTGGCTGGGTGTCAAGGCTGGAAAGGCATCTCAGCCTAGGGAATAGCATGTGCAAAGGATGAAAGGGGTAAGTTTTGAGAGCAAGAGTCAACATGACTCCTCCGGCAAAGGATTTGGGGCACAGAGGGCAGAGTGGAGATGGAGGAGCCTAGGGTGGGAAGCAGAAACTACGCCAGTGAGCACTTGGGTAAGTCAGGAATTGCATTCGGTTGTGGGTCTGGATGTTGGCAATTCACAAGTGTGGAGGCTCTGAGTCCTCAGCAACCCAGGATCCTTTTATTGTTCCAAGCCACCTTCCTTAGCAGGTGGCTTTGATCTTCAAGTTCTCCTTGCAGGTGAGGGGGAAGAGTAGGAAGGACATGGCATAGGTAGCAAGCAGGCTCTAGCACAGCCTTTCTCAACTTAGAAAGGGGCGCATTTGTCTCGGGTGTGGTCTGTGATCATTATCTCATTGAGACGCGCATTCATCTTGCTTTCACACCCTCTTGTGTTTCATGAAAGGCCTAGGAGTCCTAAGGGATGGACGGGCTCACAGAAAAACACTTAGGGGAGAAGAGGGTAAGACAGCTAGAGATTTGCTGCAGTGAAAATAAAACCCAAGAGCCCTAAGACCTAGGCTGACAGCACACCTTAATTTGCCCAGGGGAGTCCTGGCGTGTGCCTATTTCGGTGTCCCATGCGGCTTAGCATTTGTCCCAGAGTTTGCTTTTATTATTTTTAACAATGTGTCATTATTAATTGTTGCATTAAAATAAGCCAGGAGGAGGGGTTGGTAGATCTTCATTTTGTTTCATGGGCTCCTGCCAAGGTCTTATCCAGCTGTGTGTGAGATGCGAGTTCAGTGGACAGAATTCTCATTGTAACTTTTGGTGAAGGCTGAAAGACTACCAGGGGGACTGGTCTCTGTTCTCCCGGTTTGTTCCAGACTCAAGGTAACTGACGCTGCCTTGCCAAGTGCAGCATGCAGAGCGTTTGCTGCTGAGGCAAAGTGTGCTCAGCTGTGAGCACTGGGGTTCATTTACTCCTCCGGGGCTCTGGTGGTGGTGAGAAGCCTCTGAGGCGCTTTTCCCACTGGTGACCTGTGCGTGGAACCCACGGGGTACAGCAATTCTCTGTGATGCCTGTTGGCAGGCTCTCTGGGAACTGTAGGAAACTGGAAGTGTCGTCATGTAGGAAAACAGTGGTCCCCTGCAGGAAACGGAGTCTGAGCAGCCCTCCCATAGAACAGACAATGCTCTTGGAATAGCAGTATTGTCTATTATCATTTAAATCCACAGTGTTTATTTTATTATTTGGTAACACTCTTATTTCAAAATAAACGCTTTTGGCAGCAGTGAGCTCAAAAAACCAAAAGTACATGTTTAATGAAAAATGCATTACTGAGTTTCTTATGAAAGTTGATGAACTTGCACAAAATGTTTATCAACAGTTTCCATCCATTGTGGCAAATGATTCTAGGAAAAACAGGAGACAAAATTTGCTAACAAGACATCAGCATCTAATTTTAAGAATTGGTAGTTATTTTAAGAAGACTCTATTATAGATGATGAATCTCCAGAAGGTGGGTTTACAGATTCCTCTGCAGAGCACGAGTTTTCATTTGTATCAAACATTTTTTTAAATAGATTTCACTCATTTTTTAATTCTAAGTCTTCTTCCATGTGTGCAAAATGGGAAGTGTTTGCAGTTAATAAGCTGGCACTCTAAGCAGAAGAAAAACTGCAAATACTTCAAGGCTATCAATTTTATTAGTGCTGTGAGTTGCTTTACAAAGAAACTCAGTTAATTCTAGTAATTGGTTCAAATTTTTACTTCCAATGGAGGAAATGAAAATAAAGTTTCTAGAAGTTTATTCTGAAGAAGGTGAAATATCTGGCCTTATTGTTAACACTACTGTCAAATTCATTTTTTTAAAATAAACTTTAGCTTAACATTGAAGATTAAATGAATAATTTTTTGTAGTGAGAATACACATTTTTACATTGCTTCATGGCAAAAGCAACGTCATTACAAAATTAAGAAACTTATGGTGCAGAAATAGGTTTGAGGTTAGTTCTGGTGTTCATGTAACTCATACTTTCCTCCCACTGAGCTGCAGTGTTAGATCAATTAAAATAAAAGTTGCAGTGGTTTAAATTCACACATTTTTTTGTATATCCTCTTAGAGTAATTGAACCACAAAAATTTTGTGATGAAGCTGATGGTGGATATATAAAAAAAAAGATGTTCCTGTCTCAGTGCGCACTTTCTCTTTGCTGCCCCTCACCTTTTTAAACATTTTTGCACCTTCAAAGAACTTTTTGCACCTTTGAAGAACTACTCTTGTAAATCAACCTACATGTTTTGCAATGGTATTGAACTTCATTCACAAACACATTTGTCAGTTTTGGTTGCATTTTATTCAACATCTGTTGGATAACTTGAACCTAAATTTCCAAAGAATAGAGTGTTCACAAAACTTTATTTTAAAGCTTTGAACCAATTGCAATCTTTGAAAACACTGCTTGCAAACAGGAAGAATGAAATTTTTTCTTAGAGCAGAAAGGAAAAAAAGTGAACAAAATAAATGTGGAGAGCTCAAAAAGCAGAGAAGACTTTAGTTTCAAAATTATAATTGCTCTTTGGAATATCTTGATCTACTGGAAGACTCTTATGACATTTTAATTTTTACTTGCATAAAGTTATATTCTTGCTGTGGAATGAAACTGAATGGCTTATGATTTGGGATCATAAACACAACTTATTTGAAGAGTTTTTCCCTCAAAAAATATCTGTGAAAGATAACTACTCAGGAGATTAAAAGGCAATATCTGAGAAAGCATTTGGGCTAAAATATTTACACATTTTAATATGAAAAATAGAGAATTGGAATATATGCTAGTAGAATTTGCTCTAAACTTACAAGGCATCTTAGTAACTAGAGAAAAAGTATTTTTCTCAATTAAAAAATAATTAATCTACAGAGGAGATTCAACTGAGGATGTCAACAGTTTCAAATTTATTAACAATAAAATGCAACGTTAGTACTTTCCAGTATGTAATACTTCAAAAAGCTTTAAAAATGCAACTTCGAAGATTATATGCAGTTTTATGAAACAAAAAGATTAAAAAATAAATCTGTGTTAAAAAAAATTCTTGGGGCGCCTGGGTGGCTCAGTTGGTTGAGCGACTGCCTTCGGCTCAGGTCATGATCCTGGAGTCCTGGGATCGAGTCCCGCATCGGGCTCCCTGCTCAGCAGGGAGTCTGCTTCTCCCTCTGACCCTCCTACCTCTCATGCTCTCTGTCTCTCATTCTCTCTCTCGCAAATAAATAAAAATTCTTGAGGAAAATACCATGACATAGTAATAATGGAAATAAATATGACTTTAAAAACCATGAAAATATATGAATATATGCCAATCACCCTTATTCTGCTAATGGTATTGTTTAATATTTTGATAATAGATGGAACAAAATAAATTATTTCTAGTTTGCTTTAATGAACACAGATAAATTTATTTGGTGACAATAATTTCATTTTTGAAAATAGGTTTTAAACAAATTCCACCAATATAAATAAAATCAGGCTATTGGTCAATAAATTAATATTTTAAATTACAGAATTTTGATTCCTCCTAGCACTCCCTTTGACTCTCAAAAATGTCCTCATCCAGTTGATAAATTATGTGACCTCCCCAATAATAGAAATAAAAGCTGAAGAAATCCTCAGCAAGAAGAGAGAGAAAATGGATCGAGGAGTTAGCAGAGGGAGGAACAGGAAGGAAACCCATGGAAGCACAAAGAGAGGAAGGGAAGAAGGCAGGAAAGGAGATGGGGAACCCCCAGGGAGCTGGGGCATGGCACAGGGCTCAAGAGGACTGCATAGGCCAGGAGAATCTCAGGTGTCAGGCAGATTTTGCTAATTGCGGGTGGTTTCCCATTATCTCCTACCTTATTCTTCTCCTTCCCCTCATTTAAATGGAAGTGACCCCATACACAAGTCAGCTATTGTAGGCTGTTGTTCTCTGATACAGTTCCACACAAGGGTACCCAAGAGAGCTCCGTACACCAGGGTATACACCTGAGATGAGGATGGGGTAACAGGGAAGAAGCAGTAGTGAATTCCCATGAGCTCATAATACAGGTCCCTCTGGTGGTAAATACCCATCCCTCTTTCTGAAAGAAATCACTCATCAGCTAGAAAGACAGTGCTCTCAATTCCTGATTCTTCCATTAACTATTTCATCCCTACTCATCCACTCAATCATTCATGAATTCATTCACCCAAGAAGCATGTGTTGATTACTTACAGTGTGCCAAGCACCAACTAGGCACTGGTGGGGCACAAAACGGAATAAGGCAAAACTGAAAGGTGTGCATAGGTTTTGGTTCCCATAGATGGTCAAGAAAGCTGCCAGTTGGAGTGGGGGCATGTTGGAGGCTTATAGGGTGCCCAGAAGGAGCATCTGCTTAGAGGGGTACATGGAGAGAGGGTGATACCAGTTTCTCCAATTAAAATAATCTTCCTCCTCATCCTCCCGCTCTGCTGCCTCCTCATCCCCAGCCTCCTACCCCATGCTGTCTTACCTGGCAGGTAAGGGTTTTATGTCAGAATGCAAGCCACTGCCCTTTGCTCTTGATATTTTTAATAGTAAAAGAATAGCAGTAACACAGATCCCTAAAAATGATTCTCTTTGCTCCTTGGTGTGGCTTCCAACTGTTGTTTCATTCCTGTCTGGTCTCAGACAGTGTCCTGGAAAAACTTTTAGGACCCAGTAGCTGTTTCCTGTTCCAGGTTCCTCATGTGTTGTTTCTGGGCACAGAAACAAATCCAATTCAAGCAAATAATGCTGTCATCAGGATCTTGTGCAGGCGTCGGGGTGGGGGGGGGCACGAGGCCTGGCCAATAGAGTGCTATGTTTAAAATATCTTGAGATCTTCAGGAACATTTGTTTTTGTTCAGAAGTGTTCATTTGATGTTTCCCTGACCCATGCAGTTTCCCTATGGGCTTAAGCTCCCATTTGTTAAAGAAACAGATGGGAAAACCAGTTCAATTTGTGTTTGTTTTAGCATTTAAGACAGCTTACCGTGAGTTGGTAGAGTTTGGACATTGCAGATAGTGACACGTTATATTTAGCAGACATGAAAGGGAACAGAATCATGTGACCAATTTAGAGAGGTAGAAGCCGGGACCTGCCCAGTTCCACAGGATAAATCACTGGTGGCACTGGGAGTAGAATCCTGTGATCCTACTGTGGGGTCAGTTACCTTGAGTGGGATGATCTAGGGTGGACCAGGAGAATCTCAAGTGTTGGGCAGATTTTGCCAACTGCTGATGGTTTCCCATATATCTCCTACCTTATTTTGGCCCTTCTCCCTATTCAAATGGAAGTGACCCTATACACAAGTCAGTGAATGGAGGTTATCTGATACAGTTCCACCCACAGGTACCCCAGAGAGCTGAGGAGTGCCCAGCCCACAGGGATGGCCCCTGTCATAGTCAGTGTCCTGGAAGGGAAAAGCCAGCATGGTCAATATGTTAATCTGATGAAGAGAGTTTAACAGTGGAACTGTTTGCAAACGTGAAAGGGTAAAGGGTAAAGGGAACTGACAAAGGATGACTAAGAACCTCAGAGGATTGAGGTGGCAAGAGGAGAGACAGAGTTTCTGGTCTCTGGTGAGACCTGTGGCTGTCGGTAGAGGGTTTGGCAGCCACTGCCAAAACCATGGCGAGGTGGGGAGGGGATCAGAACAGCCAGTACCCTGACCTGCGACCTCCTTCTGGGCCTTCCCATAGGTTAAACCCAACTGTGAGCTGCAGGACAAGCTAATGCAGGGGGTGAGTCTGTGGAGGTCAGTCTCCCAGGACACAGAGCAGGGTGGAGAGGGATGGAGGCGGGCAGGTGGGTGTGGGGGTGCAGCACACCCTTTACTTTTACAGCACCCTCTCGACTCCGGCATCTATGATCTATCTGAAACACCATGTGCTGTTGCTCCCATTGCTGGCAGAAGCAGAGAGTGTGCCCTTCCACTGTGGTGGGGCTTCTGGCGGTCAGGAGAAGCTTTGCAGCTCCATCCCAATGCACAGTGGAGACAACAGCCTACAAGCCAGCTAAGGGTGACTTCATCTTGTGCCACCATAGGCAGGAGAACCCAAGAGCTATGTCTTTGAGTCTTTCGGTTTGCCAGTTTTTGGAGATTTAAAAAAAATAGAGTTCTGAATTAGGAGTCAGAAAACCTGGGCTTCTGTTCCAGTTGGCTGTGGGTAATCCGCTCAGGGTGTTTTCTCATCTGTGAAATGAGGAAATTGGGTTAAAAGCTGGCTTAAACCTCTGTTGGCTCCAGCATTTAGTAGGACTTTAAATCAAAACCAAAAGACAACTTAGGAGGAAGGATCCATGTATGCAGGGGAATATCTGAGCATCTTCAGACGTGAGGGTATGAAGAAGCAAGAGGCGGTTCTGAAATGCTCGGGCAAATGACCCAAGTCATTTGAACCTGTAGTTAAAGGTAGATCTGAAGACAAAGGAGATTTAGAAGGGCGGTCATGAAGTGCCTTTCTCTCTTGTCCAGCCGCAACACAAGTAGGGGATGACTAGCCTACTTTGGCCCATCTCTTTACCTGGGATTCAGACTGAGAGGTGGTGCAGTGGTCAGCATGAGCCTGCAGAAAGAGGCGGCTGGGCTACACCCACCACTTTGTAAGAACAGTCCCCCAAAGCAGCTCCAGTGACCCATCCTAAGAGCAATCAAGATTCCTACATGGCACAGTTAATTGTTGACTATGATAACACATCTTGTTATCAGTTTTTCTTTAATGAATTCCCTAATAGATGTCATTAGGCATTAAGTGCTACATTACTTCCCCTCCAAAGAAATATTTAAGGAAACCACACACACACACACACACACACACAAATAAATTCTGCATTCTGAATCAGCCCCGAATGCCATCCTTAGCAATCACAAACCATGCTGTGGAATCATGTTCTTAGTGATGTGCTTGTGTTAGCTTCTTTGGTTTCTGAGAATATGTGTTTCTGAGGATTGACTTTGAAGCTGCAAGTTGACGCTCATTCAAAAAAAGGGGGCAAAGACTTTGAATTCTAAGAAATTCACTGGATCTCATAGGAGACACAGAGCCACGATGAGAAATAGATAAACAATCTCAGTTTGTCAGCACCCTGCGTAGGGAATTAGACTCACAACTTCCATGTTAATGACACTTTCACATTTAATTTCCTGTGTGCCACACTGAAAGTGGAATTTCAGTGCACAGAGCTGTCTTATTAAGTGAGTGTGTGTGAGGTTATACCTGTCAAAACAAGATTCTGGAAGCTCATTTAGAACTATAATTTGGATGGGGGTGGTATACAGAGGAGACTGTACCATGTAGGACTATCACTGTTTTCTCGATGTCATTATTGGTATTAGTAAGTGGTTACTTATTAGCACTAAGCATTAATTATTAATATTAATAAGAGCTGTATTGAGCACCAGTAACCTGCTGCCTGCTATGTCCAACATGGGCCATTCTAGGTCATCAGCTTAGGGGATGACGTGCTAAACATGAAGGCAGTTGTAGAGCAAGCAGCAAGGAGCAGAGCTGGAGTCCTGTCAGGGAGGGTCTTGTTACAGGGGCGAATCTCCTCTGGCCTCCAGACAGCCTTGCATGAGTAGACAATGCATCAAAGCCCCCAGGAGGATAGCAAAAATGCACATTATCTGTAGGAGAAATGCAAGAGTCAAACTTGCTACTCAAAGTCAAGTGTACCCCCAAGATGGGCAGCATCAGCATCACCTGGGAACTTATTAAAATGGGGTCTCAGGCCTATCCTGGACCTTGTGAAGAAGAATATGCATTTTGCATAACCCCAAGGTGACCGATGAGCACCCTGGCTCTAGATTCTAGTGACTCCCTAACTTTACTGCATATCAGAATCCTACTAGGAGTTTTGAAACATCCCAATGCCCAGGCTTTACCCCAGACTAACGAAATCAGAATCTTGGAGGTTGGGACTAGGCATGAGCATGTTGTCAAAAGCCCCAAGTGATTTCTGTGGGTTGTCAACTTTGAGAACTCTGATCAAGAAGACTGTGACAGTAGATTAACTTAAATTCTTCGAGAACCTTGAGAACTTACATTCTGATTCTTGGAATAGACCTGAGACTGCCGTATGCATGCAGGGGAGCTACACTAACCTGCATGCCTCCTCCCCAGACCCTGCATGTCTGTGTCCATTCTTCCTGCCGAGGCCTCAACCACTCACAGATACTAGGCTGACTTTTCTTGGCCCCATGTTTTCCTGCTGTCTCCTTAAAGTCCACTCCTGGCTTTTGTTGCTTGTTTTCCCCTCCAGTTGAGATCACGTGTTTAGAACTCCTCTGCTCTCAGGCACCGTCTGTGCTTTTCAAGGGTTTAGTTATCCGATGGAGGTAGAGGGGCTGAGTGGTGGGAGAGACTGGGGAAACTTGCCCTGTGTTCCCATGCATGTTGTCAGTGGCCTCTAAAGATAAAGACCTCATCAGCCTTTTGCATTTAGGGAAGCCTCCATTTCTTATCTCCAACATGATGGTGGCAATACCCACCCCACACTTTGGTTATTCATTTCTAAAACATTTATTATGAAATTTCTTATTTCTTGCTCCTCCTCACCATATGATCCGGCCAGAAAGGACATTGTCACGGAGGTTAATGGGTAAGGTCAGAGCTGACCCCATGGGAAGACAGAGTCAGTAGAAAATTATAGATTTGTGTTTGGAGCTTTCTAGAGAGACATTCTCCCTGCCTTTGAGAGAGACAGCTGTCCCCGCAAATGCTTTCTCCCTTTTTTCATAGTAATATAACTTCTCTGGCTAAAATCAAAACACAAGAAACAACAAGTGTTGGTGAGAATGTGGAGGAAAAGGACCCCTTGTGCACTGTTGGTGGGAATGCACACTGGAGCAACACTCTGGAAAACAGTGTGGAGGTTCTCAAAAAATTAAAAATAAAACTACCCTAGGATCCAGTAATCACATGACTGGGTATTTACCCCCAAAGTACAAAAATACTACTTTGAAAAGATATATGCCCCTATATGTTTATTGCAGTATTACTTACAATAGCCATATGATGGAAGCAGCCCACGTGTCCACTGATGGGTGAATGGATAAAGATGATGTGGTATATACAAACAATGGAATCGTATTCAGTCAGAAAAAGACTGAAATCTTGCCGTTTGAAACAACATGGATAGAGCTAGGGAGTATAATGCTAAGCAAAATAAGTCAACAGAAAAAGACAGATACCATATGATTTCATTCAGGTGGAATTTAAGAAAATGAATGAACAAAGGAAAGAGAGAGAAAGAGAAAGAGAAAACAAGAAATAGACTCTTTTTTTTTTCCAGTTCAACAAATATTTATTTTTTTTCTTCTTTTTTTTTATTCTTATGTTAATCCCCATACATTAATTACATCATTAGTTTTAGATGAAGTGTTCCATGATTCATTGTTTGTGCACAACACCCAGTGCTCCATGCAGAATGTGCCCTCCTCAATACCCACCACCAGGCTAACCCATCCTCCCACCCCCTCCCCTCTAGAACCCTCAGTTTGTTTTTCAGAGTCTATCGTCTCTCATGGTTCGTCTACCACTCCGATTTCCCCCGCTTCATTCTTCCCCTCCCGCTACCTTCTTCTTCTTCTTCTTTTTTTTTTCTTAACATATATTGCATTATTTGTTTCAGAGGTACAGATCTGAGATTCAACAGTCTTGCACAATTCACAGCACTTACCAGAGCATATACCCTCCCCAGTGTCTATCACCCAGTCACCCCATCCCTCCCACCCCACCCCCCACTCCAACAACACTCAGTTTGTTTCCTGCGATTAAGAATTCCTCATATCAGTGAGATCATATGATACATGTCTTTCTCTGTTTGACTTATTTCACTCAACATAATACCCTCCAGTTCCATCCACGTCATTGCAAATGGCAAGATCTCATTCCTTTTGATGGCTGCATAATATTCCATTGTGTATATATACCACATCTTCTTTATCCATTCATCTGTCGATGGACATCTTGGCTCTTTCCACAGTTTGGCTATTGTGGACATTGCTGCTATAAACATCAGGGTGCACGTACCCCTTCGGATCCCTACTTTTGTATCTTTGGGGTAAATACCCAGTAGTGCAATTGCTGGATCATATGGTAGCTCTATTTTCAACTTTTTGAGGAACCTCCATACAGTTTTCCAGAGTGGCTGCACCAGCTTGCATTCCCACCAACAGTGTAGGAGGGTTCCCCTTTCTCCGCATCCCCGCCAACATCTGTCGTTTCCTGACTTGTTAATTTAAGCCATTCTGACTGGTGTGAGGTGGTATCTCATTGAGGTTTTGATTTGGATTTCCCTGATGCCGAGCGATATTGAACACTTTTTCATGTGTCTGTTGGCCATTTGGATGTCTTCTTTGGAAAAATGTCTGTTCATGTCTTCTGCCCATTTCTTGATTGGATTCTTTGTTCTTTGGGTGTTGAGTTTGATGAGTTCTTTATAGATTTTGGATACTAGCCCTTTATCTGATATGTCATTTGCAAATATCTTCTCCCATTCTGTCGGTTGTCTTTTGGTTTTGTTGACTGTTTCCTTTGCTTTGCAAAAGCTTTTTATCTTGATGAAGTCCCAATAGTTCATTTTTGCCCTTGCTTCCCTTGCCTTTGGCGATGTTTCTAGGAAGAAGTTGCTTCGGCTGAGGTCAAACAGGTTGCTGCCTGTGTTCTCCTTTAGGATTTTGATGGACTCCTGTCTCACATTGAGGTCTTTCAACCATTTGGAGTCTATTTTTGTGTGTGATGTAAGGAAATGGTCCAGTTTCATTCTTCTGCATGTGGCTATCCAATTTTCCCAACACCATTTGTTGAAGAGACTGTCTTTGTTCCATTGGACATTCTTTCCTGCTTTGTCGAAGATGAGTTGACCATAGAGTTGAGGGTCCATTTCTGGGCTCTCTATTCTGTTCCATTGATCTATGTGTCTGTTTTTGTGCCAGTACCATGCTGTCTTGATGATCACAGCTTTGTAATAGAGCTTGAAGTCCGAATTGTGATGCCACCGGCTTTGCTTTTCTTTTTCAATATTCCTCTGGCTATGCGGGGTCTTTTCTGGTTCCATACAAATTTTAGGATTCTTTGTTCCATTTCTTTGAAAAAAGTGGATGGTATTTTGATGGGGATTGCATTGAATGTGTAGATTGCTCTAGGTAGCATTGACATCTTCACAATATTTGTTCTTCCAATCCATGAGCATGGAACATTTTTCCATTTCTTTGTGTCTTCCTCAATTTCTTTCATGAGTATTTTATAGTTTTCTGAGTACAGATCCTTTGTCTCTTTGCTTAGATTTATTCCTAGGTATCTTATGGTTTTGGGTGCAATTGTAAATGGGATCGACTCCTTCATTTCTCTTTCTTCTGTCTTGTTGGTGTATAGGAATGCCACTGACTTCTGTGCATTGATTTTATATCCTGCCACTTTACTGAATTCCTGTATGAGTTCTAGCAGTTTTGGGGTCGAGTCTTTTGGGTTTTCCACATAAAGCATCATATCATCTGCAAAGAGTGAGAGTTTGACTTCTTCTTTGCAATTTGGATGCCTTTGATTTCTTTTTGTTGCCTGATTGCTGTGGCTAGGACTTCCAATACTATGTTGAATAGCAGTGGTGATAGTGCACATCCCTGCCGCGTTCCTGACCTTAGGGGGAAAGCTCTCAGTTTTTCCCCATTGAGAATGATATTCGCTGTAGGTTTTTCATAGATGGCTTTTATGATATTGAGGTCTGTACCCTCTATGCCTATACTCTGAAGAGTTTTGATCAAGAAAGGATGCTGTACTTTGTCAAAAGCTTTTTCTGCATCTATTGAGAGGATCATATGATTCTTGTTCTTTCTTTTGTTAATGTATTGTATCACATTGATTGATTTGCGGATGTTGAACCAACCTTGCAGCCCAGGGATAAATCCCACTTGGTCGTGGTGAATAATCCTTTTAATGTACTGTTGGATCCTATTGGCTAGTATTTTGGTGAGAATTTTTGCATCCATGTTCATCAGGGATATTGGTCTGTAATTCTCCTTTTTGATGGGGTCTTTGTCTGGTTTGGGGATCAAGGTAATGCTGGCCTCATAAAATGAGTTTGGAAGTTTTCCTTCCGTTTCTATTTTTTGGAACAGTTTCAGAAGAATAGGTATTAATTCTTCTTGAAATGTTTGGTAGAATTCCCCTGGGAAGCCATCTGGCCCTGGGCTTTTGTTTTTTGGGAGATTTTTGATGACTGCTTCAATTTCCTTAGTGGTTATAGGTCTGTTCAGGTTTTCTATTTCATCCTGGTTCAGTTTTGGTAGTTGATACATCTCTAGGAATGCCTCCATCTCTTCCAGGTTATCTAATTTGCTGGCATAGAGTTGCTCATAATATGTTCTTATAATTGTTTGTATTTCTTTGGTGTTGGTTGTGATCTCTCCTCTTTCATTCATGATTTTGTTGATTTGGGTCATTTCTCTTCTCTTTTTGATAAGTCTGGCCAGGGGTTTATCAATCTTGTTAATTCTTTCAAAGAACCAGCTCCTAGTTTCGTTGATCTGTTCTACTGTTCTTTTAGTTTCTATTTCATTGATTTCTGCTCTGATCTTTATGATTTCTCTTCTCCTGCTGGGTTTAGGCTTTATTTGCTGTTCTTTCTCCAGCTCCTTTAGGTGGAGGGTTAGGTTGTGTACTTGAGACCTTTCTTGTTTCTTGAGAAAGGCTTGTATTGCTATATACTTTCCTCTTAGGACTGCCTTTGCTGCATCCCAAAGATTTTGAATAGTTGTGTTTTCATTTTCATTGGTTTCCATGAATTTTTTTAATTCTTCTTTAATTTCCTGGTTGACCCATTCATTCTTCAGTAGGATGCTCTTTAGCCTCCATGTATTTGAGTTCTTTCCGACTTTCCTCTTGTGATTGAGTTCTAGTTTCAAAGCATTGTGGTCTGAAAATAGGCAGGGAATGATCCCAATCTTTTGGTACCGGTTGAGACCTGATTTATGACCTAGGATGTGATCTATTCTGGAGAATGTTCCATGGGCACTAGAGAAGAATGTGTATTCCATAGCTTTGGGGTGGAATGTTCTGAATAGGTCTGTGAAGTCCATTTGGTCCAGTGTGTCATTTAAAGTCTTTATTTCCTTGTTGATCTTTTGCTTAGACGATCTGTCCATTTCAGTGAGGGGGGTGTTAAAGTCCCCCACTATTATTGTATTGTTGTCGATGTGTTTCTTTGCTTTTGTTATTAATTGCCTTATATAATTGGCTGCTCCCATGTTAGGGGCATAGATATTTACAATTGTTAGATCTTCTTGTTGGATAGATCCTTTAAGTAGGATATAGTGTCCTTCCTCATCTCTTATTATAGTCTTTGGTTTAAAATCTAATTTGTCTGATATAAGGATTGCCACCCCAGCTTTCTTTTGGTGTCCATTAGCATGGTAAATGGTTTTCCACCCCCTCACTTTCAATCTCGGGGTGTCTTCGGTTCTAAAATGAGTCTCTTGCAGACAGCATATTGATGGGTCTTGTTTTTTAATCCAGTCTGTTAGCCTGTGTCTTTTGATTGGGGCATTTAGCCCATTTACATTCAGGGCAACTATTGAAAGATAGGAATTTAGTGCCATTGTATTGCCTGTAAGGTGACTGTTACCGTATATTGTCTGTGTTCCTTTCTGGTCTATGTTGCTTTTAGGCTCTCTCTTTGCTTAGAGGACCCCTTTCAAGATTTCCTGTAGGGCTGGTTTTGTGTTTGCAAATTCCTTTAGTTTTTGTTTGTCCTGAAAGCTTTTTATCTCTCCTTCAATTTTCAATGACAGCCTAGCTGGATAGAGTATTCTTGGCTGCATATTTTTCTCATTTAGTGCTCTGAATATATCCTGCCAGTCCTTTCTGGCCTGCCAGGTCTCTGTGGATAGGTCTGTTGCCAATCTAATGTTTCTACCCTTGTAGGTTACATATCTCTTCTCCCGAGCTGCTTTCAGGATTTTCTCTTTGTCTATGAGACTCGTAAGTTTTACTATTAGATGTCGGGGAGTTGACCTATTTTTATTGATTTTGAGAGGGGTTCTCTGTGCTTCCTGGATTTTCATGCCTGTTTCTTTCCCCAAATTAGGGAAGTTCTCTGCTATAATTTGTTCCATTATACCTTCTGGCCCTCTCTCTCTTTCTTCTTCTGGGATCCCAATTATTCTAATGTTGTTTCATCTTATGGTATCGCTTATCTCTCGAATTCTGCCCTCGTGATCCAGTAGTTGTTTATCTCTCTTTTTCTCAGCTTCTTTATTTTCCGTCATTTCATCTTCTATATTACTGATTCTCTCTTCTGCCTCATTTATTCTAGCAGTTAGCGCCCCCATTTTTGATTGCACCTCATTAATAGCCTTTTTGATTTCTACTTAGTTGGATTTTAGCTCTTTTACTTCTCCAGAAAGTGTTTCTCTAATAACTTCCATATTTTTTTCAAGCCCAGCTAGTATCTTTAAAGTGATGATTCTGAACTCTAGATCTGACATCGTACTAATGTCCGTATTGAGTAGGTCCCTGGCAGTCGGTACTACCTCTTGTTCTTTTTGTTGAGGTGATTTTTTCCGTCTCGTCATTTTGTGCAGAGGAGAATAGATTAATGAGAGAACAAAATGCTAGCAGAGTAACCACATCACCAGAAAATATACTCTAAACAAATCAGAAAAGACCTGAAGCAGTGGGATAAGAAAGGGAAAGAGAGAAAAAAGAAAAAGAAAAAAAAGAAAAAGATAAAGATAAAAACAAAAACAAACAAAACAAAACAACAACAACAAAAGAAAAACCAGAATGTGATCAAATATGATCAGGCTGGTATATAGATCAGTGCCACACACTAGATTTGGGGTGTATTTTGGTCTTTTAGAAGAAAGTGCCTCCCAAAATTTTAAAGAAAGAAAAACTTATATATGTACAAAAAAAAAGGGTTGATATGATGAAGGGATGGAATATGACTGTAAAAATGGAAATTATAAAAAATTTTATAAAAGTAATTGATAAGAAGTTGTTTGAAAAAAGATAGAAGAGGATTTAAAAAAAGAAAAAAGAAAAAGAAAAAAAAAGGGAGAGGATGTGATCAGGCAGGGGAATAGAAAAAAACCATACACTAGAGATTTAGGATATATTTTGATCTGTTAGAAGAAACTATCTCAAAATTTTAAAGAGAGAACAACTTATATATATATATATATATGCCAAAAATATGGGTAACTACTATGAAGGGATAGAATATGACTCTAAAAATGAAAAATAAAAATGTTTTTTTTAAAAAAAGGGATTGATAAGATGTTGTTTGAAAAAGGGAAAAAGAAAAATTCAAAAAGAAATAAAAAGACAAAAAAGACAGTTAAAAAAAATTAACTTTAAAAGACTAAAGAATCATGGTAAAAAAGCCGTGAATTCTATGTGCAGTAGTCCCCTAGCGCTGGAGTTCTGCCGTTCTCATTGATCGGGAAACTTGGTCTTGGCTGGCTGTTCTCGCGGATCTTCTGGGGAGGGGCCTGTTGCCGTGGTTTCCAAATGTCTCTGCCGGAGGCGGAATTGCCCCGCCCTTGCCCCCTCCCCGCTAAGTCATCTGCTCGGGTTTGCTCTCCGGGGCTTTTGTTCCCTGCGAGCTTTCCGTACAGCTTTGGAGGTGGAGAGTGAAAATGGCGGCCTCCCAATCTCCGCCCCGGAGGAGCCGAGAACTCGGGCCCCGCTCCTCAGTGAGCCCCCAGGGAAAAGCCGTCAGTCACTCCCGGCTCCCCGGTCTCCGGCCGCACTCCGTGCTCGCCCGGCCTGTGACCGCGCGCCTCTATCTCTGGCACCCGACCCCGGGTGGAGTCTCCAAACCCAGCAGATCCCTGCGGTGCACTCCCGCGCGGCTCCTCCCCAGGGGAAGAAGGTGAGTCTCCCCGGATCTTCCGCTTGTTGGGTCCCTGCTGGAGGAGCAGGGGCCCGACTGTGCCGCGGATCATGGTTTATGGCCACCCCGAGCTGAGAGCCCGCGCCTGGGCTCCGCCTCTGCAGCCGGCTTCCCTGCTCCGATACCTGGGAGCTCTGCCGCACTCAGGCAGCCCCGGTCTTTCTGTGACCCCGAGGGTCCTGAGACCACACTGTCCCGGAGGGTTCCAGCCCCCGCTTAGCCACCAGACTGACGTCCCTCAGCGGAGCCGACTTTTAAAAGTTCCGATTTTGTGCTCCGCGGCTCTATCACTTGCCAGAAGCAGCCGACGGAGGCCCCTCCCCCGCCGTCTATCCTCCCGAATATCGCCTCGGATTCACTTCTCCGCACGTCCTACCTTCCAGAAAGTGGTCGCTTTTCTGATGAGAGAGTTGTTGCTCTTCTTTTCTTCAATATCCTGTTGAGTTTGTAGGTGTTCAGAATGGTTTGATCCCTATCCAGCTGAATTCCTGAGAGGAGACGAAATCCAGGTCTCCTACTCCTCTGCCATCTTGCTCCGCCCCTCAAGAAATAGACTCTTAACTATAGAGAACAGACTGATGGTTACCAGAGGGGAGGTGAGAGGAGGGAATGGGTGAAATAGGTTAAGGGGATTAAAGAGTACACTTATCATGATGAGCACTGAGTAACATATAGAATTGTTGAATCACTATATTGTACACCTGAAACTAATATAACACCATATGTTGACTACACTGGAATTAAAATTAAAAACATAATAAAAATGAAAAAAATTATAAAAAAAGTAATATAATTTCTCTGTTGGGCACAATGCCACTGAGAATTAGGACTACATTTCCAATCTCCCTTGCAGCTAAGTGTGAACATGTGACTAAGCTTGCATATCAATTTCCAGGAATCTTCCTTAAGAGATAGCTTGAACATGCTCTTGTGTTCCTTCTTTTTGTTCCTGCCATCATCTTGCTGCTTGGAGTATGGATGCAGCCACCTTGGACCTTGAAGAGAGGGACTATTTATATCTTAGGGGTTTTGGAGCAGCGAGCTGGAAAAGACGAGGTTCTTGAAATGTTTGAGGTGCAGAGTCATGGGCTCCTTGCATTTGGACTCTACGCATGTGATCGTGAAATGAACTTCCATCTTGTTTACTGCAGTTGTTTTCTTTTCTTTTTTTCCTGTCTGATGTTTGCAACTGAATCTAATCCCAATTGATATACCACCTATAGTTTCTTCTCTACTGGCCAAAATTCCACTTCTTAAGATTTATTTCTTTGGATGTTAAAGACTTGTATCACTCATTGGGAAAGATCTAACAAAATACGGATTCCATAGCAGGGGTTCATAGCTTCAGTCTTTACAAGCGACATTCTTAGCAGGTTGTCCAGTGTCGGAAAAGTGTGTGGACAGCGCTGGGGGGCTGAAAGTCAAGGGGAGACAGTTGAAGAAAATCTACCCTTTCAGTAATGTGCCAGCTTCCCTTGGGGACAACTTGTCTTGAGATAGGAATTGATTATCTTGGATATTGTTACCTATTTTCGCCCAATTTTTTAATAATAAAATTGGCAAACACATAAAGTCGAAAAAAAACATTTCATGAACGCCCATACACTCACCATCTATATTCACCTGTGAACATGGAAGCATACTTGTTTTATCTGTTTGTCCCTTTGCCCATCCTTTAGTCCATCTTTTTTTTTTTCATTGCATTTCGAAGTAAGTTACATGCATCAGTACACTTTCTCTTGACTCTTTCCCTCTTCCTTAAATTTTGCTCATTTTTGTAGCTTTTTTGTTTCTGTTCAAGCCCATTTCCCTGCAGGGAAGGAGAGCAGGAGCTCCAGGGCCAAGAATTAGGACATAGAGATCTGCAGAGATCTTTCTCTTGACTCTTTCAAACACCCGAAGTTATGGGGCAGTGAATGGAAGACAGAGATGTTGTCGTTCTGGAGATATCTTGCCTCCTCACTCTCTACTCTTAAATTTGCTCTAAGGTTATTCTCTAGATTCCTTTGAGCCCTTTTTAGGTCTCCCTTCTTGCCTGACTCCCGCCATTTACTTCCATGGCTTTTTGAGGTACAAAGATCATTCCTCCTTAGCCAGAATCTTCTCCATTCTCTTCAAATATCTTCCTCCATAAGCTCTGCAGTGAGGCCTGCCTCGCTTTGTCCCCTTCTTAGAAGGGCATCGCCCAGCTGTTCTGTCCATGTCACTCTAGAAAATCAGTTCACCTCCCCTTGGCTCAAAGCTCAGGTTTTGCTCTGTGTTTCCTATCTTAGTGCTTCCTGTGGTTGCAACTCAGTCTTTTTTTTAAAGATTTATTTATTTATTTATTTATTTATTTATTTATTTATTTATTTATTTGAGAGAGTGTGAACAGTGGGAGGGGCAGAGGGTGAGAAGAGAGAGAATCTCCAGCAGACTGCCCACTGAGCGTGGAGCCCAACCTCACAGCCCCCAGATCATGACCTGAGGCAAAATTGAGAGCTGGACGCTTCACCGACTGCGCCACCCAGGCGCCCCACAACTCAGTCTTCATTGGAGCCTCAGTCTTCTAATTGCCCTCTCTCTCACTCTCTGGAAACCCCAGAATATCAGACCTCCTGGAGCTGAAGAGGGAATGAAGAATTCAGGATTTGCTCTCAGAATTTTCTGGCACCAAGATAGGTACCTAGAGGGATTAGTTTGATTACAGTTGCTGCTGGTTGAGAACTCACACTGTGCCAAGCACTTTGCATGCATGCCTATTACCTCATTTTATCCTTGCTGTAACACTTTAGGGTAGGTACTTTTATTTGTCTTCCTTTTATAGATGAAGAGGCAGAGAGAAGTTAAGTAACTGGCCCATGTTTGCACAGCTAATGAAAATCTTCTAGTATGTTTGTATCAGGGAAGCTCAGGTTGGAAAGGATGATTTTTATGGGGAGTTTGGGTCTACTGCCTTGTCGGGCTACATTTATGTTTATATATATATATTTTAAAGGTTTTATTTATTTATCTGAGAGAGAGAATGGGAGACAGCGTGAGAGGGGGAGGGTCAGAGGGAGAAGCAGACTCCTTGCTGAGCAGGGGGCCTTATGTGGGACTCGATCCCGGGACTCCAGAATCATGACCTGAACCGAAGGCAGTTGCTTAACCAACTGAGCCACCCAGGCGCCTCTATGTTTATATTTTCATCTTGCAGGGTTTTTGTTTGTTTCTCAAGGCAATGTTTTTCAAGCTAGAATCTTTGGACCCCAAAGGTTCATGAATATTCTTGTGTTTTACTACATTTTCTTTCCAAGGGCTGTGTGCATTCTTCCAGTTTGAGAAACACTGGCGTATAGGCTAGGGGGTGGTGTCTTCCTCCCAGTCCATCTTCTTCTTGTTGTCACAGCCCCCAGAGTTACTCCAGGCCATGTCCTTAGCTCCTCTCCCTAAACTAGGTTTCACAGTCCATTTGGAATAATTTTCTTGTCCATCTCATCTGCACATCAGGCTAGAAGTAGGGCGAAGAAAGGGGAGGAGGACTCAGAGAAGGGACAGGTTGTATTCCAGGTAGGAGGCAAGTCAAAGCAAAGGCCCAGAGGTGGGAATTTGCTGGAGCTGTCTAGAATAGTTGGGAAGCTCATCACCTGTGGTTGCGGGGCTAAGGGTAATGGCTGGAGGAAGGTCTACAGGCAGCTCATCTGTGGAGCCTTGAATGCCAAGTTATAAAGTCTGGACAGTGTGGTTGGCAGTGGGGAGCCAGAGAGAAACAGATGAGCATGACCCTGCTCTGGTGCAGTCCCCACTGAAGCCTCCGAGGAGACAGGGGAACCTGGAGGAGACGGGCAAAATGGCTTCTCAGATGGGCGGAATAGAGGCGAGGAGTAGACAGGGTCATGCCGGCAGCCCCTGATCCAGCAGCCCTGAGCTGGACCTGCCTAGCCACCAAGGGGAGCCAGGCGGGAGAGGAGGCCCTCTCGTTCTGTCCCCCGACCTGCGGCAAGGAAAACACGAGCCCTGAAGATCCTCGACTCTCAGACCGTAAATATAGTTGTTAGCTTCCTTCTTCTGAAAGAAAATTACTTAATTCTGCTTCCTGAGCTGCCTTTTGCTTCAGTGCAGCATAAGGCGAGAAGAGAGAAAATAACTATTAACCTGGAGAATTGAAATCATAGAACTGCAGTCAGTAGTTGTCTGCGTTTCTTGCAAGCGCTGGAACTCCGCACCGCTCTCACGTGTACTGGGAGACCATGCACGCGCAGCTGGGTCCCCCGAGCTGGTGGCCACAGCGGCCCTCTTGCATGTTCCCATCCAGCCCCGCCTGCCCCTAGGAAGGCAAGAGCCCCCCACTCTGGCTCAGCCTCAGCAGCGCCCTGTATGTTCACCACCAGTATGTTCCCACCTCCCCAAGAACCTGAATAAAACCAACAGCACTGTGGAGGACACACCGGGACACACCGGGACAGCGAACTTTCTCATGCGGACAAAGGAAAGACAAGGAGAGCGGGACCCAGAGGCAGGTCAGGGACTAAGTTAGTCCCCAAGCCCCTTAGCGTGACCAAGCCCCAGCACAGCTGTGACATTAGCAGCCGGCATTTGAGGCACAATAATAATTCTTCAGATCAAAGCAGCTCCGTCTTTAGACAATTATAGTAAAATTGAAGCTCTCCTCTAAAAGAAACACATGCTCTTGTTGTTTTTTGCGCCCCCCCCCACCCCTCCTTATTTTATTCTTTATGAACAAATTGGTTTTCAGGGCTATAGAAAGAACCGATTGGAAGCTTAAATTCTCACTGTCTGCCCAGGGGTGGATTCGCAGGGGTGGACATGGAACATCTGAAAGCTGATTTTTTTTTTCTCTTAAATTGATATCCAAGAATAAAAGAGAGAATGGTAGGAGAAGCTGATCAGGAATGAATAAAGTCTCCTTTTAAGCTGAAATAACCCCCTCCCCCCATCTTCCCTCCAGAAAAGCTGGACTGTAATTGCTTGCAATCACTCGGCACAAATTGTCTGCTCCTTTTGCTTTTTAATTTTGTATAATCTGGTCCATTTCGCTCTCTCTGCCTTTGAGCTTAACCTCTCTCTTTCTCTCTCTCTTCCTCTTATTCCTTCTCTCTTCCTCTCTCTCTTTAATTCTTCAGGGCTGTTCAAAAAATTAGTAATAATTCTCAATGATATTTGATGGCTTTTACCAAGCAAAGGCACTCAGGGAAAAAGAAAAAAAATACACACACACACACGCCAGAATAGAATAGATTCGGGCTGCATCTGCCTACATGTTCATTTCTGCATCCAAAGTATTGTTTATTTTAGTGAATTAATACGGTTTTTTAAGGCAGGGTAGACATTTTAATTAAAAACTGGACTGACCCCAAAGTGGGCAAAGAAAAAGCCAGAACAAGAGAGGTGATTTCTCAGAGTAACTGTGCAGGCTTATGTCAACTCATCCCGATAGATCCCCACTTGTTCTCGCTCTAACGGGTGCGCATTCTGTTCAACGTTCTGCTGCATCCATCCTGCCGCCTCACCAACCAGTGCCTACCCCTCTTCTTCTGCCTGTGCTTTACTTATGTGGGTCCCAGTGAATCTGAAAGGAGATACATCACTTGGTATTGCTTCCTTTCCAGCTCTACAGAAGCTGCTAGGGAGATGGGGGGCCATTTAGATGGAAAAAATCCAGAGAGAAAATTCTCCATGAGCAGAGAAAAGAAGGAAAATAGAAAAAGCAGTGGGTATGAGGAGAAGGTAAACAAGATGAAAAGCACAGGTTATTCCAGAAGCCAGGGATGTGACTAAGACTCAAATATATGCTTTCTATCAGCACCACATGCCCCGGTCTTCTGAAAGAGACATTATATGCCAAGAAAAGGAACTTCAGTTGAGTCACATGGCGAAGAGTTTGATTTCTGTCCTGCTTCAGATCCTTACTGTGGGTTTGTTTACAGCTGACTTCTCTGTATTTCGGTTTCCTTTTCTGTAAAATTGGAATGACAATATAACCTTCCCTATGGGGTTGTTTACGTGAAACAACACATATAAAGTGCATAGCAGGTACTTGGCATATTTTAAATGCTCAGGAGCTGTTAACTGTTATTATCATTATTTCAGTTTAATATCAGATCACTTAAGATAGCAGAATTCAATCAAGGAAGTAGATAAGAGTATTAGGAAATAGAGACTTTATTATAGGCATTAGAAGTTGCACACTTGTGTAAGAAGCTGAGGAAGTAAGATCTGGAAGGAGAGGTAGAGGAACAGAGAAAAATTAGACCTGGTGGTTTCACTGCAGAATTCTACCAAGTGCTTAAGGAATTAACAGCAATTCTACATAACTTAATCCAGAAAGAAGAGAAAAAATACCTCCCAATTCATCTTGTGAAGTTAATAGTATCCTGATACCAACACCAGACTAAGACAGTACAAAAAAAGGAAAACTATGGACCAATATACCTCATGAACATAGATGCAAAAATCTTTAACAAAATGTTAGCAAATACATTCCAGCAACATACAAAGAGAATTTTATACCATAACCAAACGGTTTATTCCAGGACTGCAAAGCTGTTAACATATTCAAAAATCAAACAATATAATCCACCATATTAACAGGCTAGAGAAAGATTGCATGATTGTATCAATTGATACAGAGAAAACATTTGACATAATGCAATACCGATTCATGATAAAAATTCTCAGAATAGGAATAGAGAGGGACTTGCTCAACTTTATAAAGAGCATCTACAAAAACCCTACAGCAAACATTATACTTTTTTTTAAGTAAGCTCCACACCCAGCGTGGAGCCCAGTGAGGGGCTTGAACTCATGACCCTGAAATTGAGACCAGAGCTGAGATCAAGAGTCAGACGCTTAACCAACTGAGCCACTCAGGCACCCTGCAAACATTATACTTAATGAAAAGGCTGAATGCTTTCCCCCAAAGATCAGGAATAAGGCAAGGATGACTACTCTCACCATTCCTGTTCCACACAGTGCTGCAAGTTCTACTCAGTGCAATAAGGCCAACAGAGGAAATCAAAGGCACACAAATTGAAAAGGAAGAAATAAAATGATCTTCACTTCCATAACACATGATTGTCAACATAGAAAATCCTTAGGACTCTACAAAAATTAATAATAAAACCTTCTAGAATGAATAGCAAGTTTAGTAAAGTCACGGAACAGAAGATGCACATACAAGAACCAACTATATTTCTATAGGCTAGCAATGAACACATGAAAATAAAAATTAAAAATACAATACTATTTATAATAGCTTAAAAAATGAAGACTTAGGTATAAATCTAACAAAACATGTATATTTTGTATGTTGAAAACTACAAATGCTGATAAGAGAAATCAAAGAAGACCTAAATAAATGGAGAGAAGTACTATGTTCATGGTTTGGAATATTCAACATGGTAAAGATGTCAATTTTCCTTGAATTGGTATATACCTCAGTGTAATTCCTATAAAAATTCCAGCAAGATATTTTTGTGAATATGCACAAAAATTATTCAAAAATGTATATGGAAATTCAAAGAAACTAGAATGGCTAAAACTGTTTTGAAAAAAGAATAAATATGTGGCAGGAAATCAATCTACCCAATATAAAGACTTCTTTTTTTTTTTTTTTAAAGATTTTTTATTTATTTATCTGAGAGAGAGAATGGGAGACAAAGGGCATGAGAGGGGGAGGATCAGAGGGAGAAGCAGGCTCCCTGCCGAGCAGGGAGCCCGATGTGGGACTCGATCCCAGGACTCCAGGATCATGACCTGAGCCAAAGGCAGTTGCTTAACCAACTGAGCCACCCAGGCGCCCCCAATATAAAGACTTCTTATCTGCCTACAGTAATCCATGCTGTGCAGTATCGTCACACACATCAGTAGAGAAGAATAGAGAACCCAGAAATAGACCCACACAAATATGCTGAAATGATTTTTGACAAAGATACAAAAGCAATTCAATGGAGGAAAGATGGCCTTGCAGCAAATGTTGCTAGGGCAATTGGACATCAATAGGCAAACAAAAATAAACTTCAACCTAAGTTTACAAAATAAAAATTAATTCAAAGTGGACTGCAGAGTTAAATCTAAATCATAAAATTATAAAAACTTTTAGAAAAAATAGGAAAAAGTCTTTAGGTTCTAGGGCTAGGAAAGATTTCTTAGTGTTGACAGCAAAAGCACAATCTATATAAGGAAAACTTGATAAATTGATTCAACAAAATTAAAAACTCTTGCTATGTGAAAGATCTTTTAGGATGAGATTATAAGCTACAGAATGGAAGAAAATATTTGCAAACCTCGTATCCAACAAAGGACTAGTTTCTAGACTATATAAAAACTTCTGAAACTCGATGGTAAGAAAAAGCAAACGATCCAATTAAAACGTGGCAAATGACATGAAGAGTCATTTCACCAAAGATGATATACAAGTAGCAAATAAGCACATGGAAAGATGTTCAACATCATTAGCTGTTTGAAAAATACAAATTAAAACCACAATGAGATATCATTACACACCTATTAGATGGGATAAAATTTTAAAAAAATAGTGA
Source organism: Mirounga angustirostris (assembly GCF_029215605.1). Lineage (NCBI taxonomy): Eukaryota > Metazoa > Chordata > Mammalia > Carnivora > Phocidae > Mirounga > Mirounga angustirostris. Next base: position 15,527,639 of record NW_026991724.1, on the reverse strand, counting down.
CAATACCAAATACTGGTAGGGATGCAGAGAAATCAAATCACTCCTACGTTGTTAGTGGGAAGGCAAAATGATACAACTGTTCTAGTGAAGAGTTTGGGAGTTTCTTGAATACTGAACATGTAACTATACAACCCAGCAGTTGTACTCCTGGACATTTACACCAGAGAAACGAAAAGCTATATACCCTGCAAGAGCCTGTACATGAATGTTTATAACAACTTTATTTGTAATAACAAAAAGCTGGAAACAACCTAGATGTCTTTCGATGGCTGAGTGGTTTTTATCAAGAAGGAAAAACGTACAAAAGATTGGGAGATAAAGGTTGGGACAAGAAACATGGAGAGGTGAACTACAGTAGGGAGAGGGAGGTGATGAGTATAAGGCCAAAAAAAAAAACAGAGTCAGAGAAGCTCAAAGCTCGGGTGTAAGGATTTTACTTGGGTGTCTTAGGCAGCAGGTAAGCACTGTGGGGCTGAAAATTATGTTTAAAAGGAAGAGAGAAGAAGAAAGAGGGGGAATAATAAGAAAGAAAAGGAAGTTTGAAAGAGGGAAGGAGAGAGAGTTTTTTAAGGATAAATTTTTTAGTTGACTAAAGAGGGGACAGAAAAAGGAAAACCAACAGCTATTACCAAAGTAGGTAACTACTGGGGATGAGGGTTGTGATGATGTGGGCCTAAATGGTTCAGGTACCTTTCTGGGACATCAGCACATAGAACATGACCGAAGGACTTTTCCAACAACTGAGCTCAAGCTCAGGTATTACCAGTCTTAGAAAGAAGTGTCTTCTTCAGGTAGTGTCAGTCTTAGAAGGAAGCTGTAATGGAATGCAACTCCAACCAGGCTAACATGTCCTGAGCTAGGCTGTGTGCAAAGAACCTTCCATGCACTATCTCTTTTAGGCATCACCAGGAAGCAGGTATTACTCTCTCATTTTATAGGTGACTGAATGAGGTTCAGAGAGGTTATGTAGCTCCTGCAAGGTCATTCTGCTAATAAGGAGCAGATCCACATGGAAAGACACTTTCCAGCTTCCACAGTGCAATCAAAGCCAGGTGCTTCAGGGCTGCTACTGGTGGGAGCAACCTTATATGAAAGGAAGGCCAGATCTCATGGCCTCCATATTTGATGACCAGGATTTATACTCCTGCTGGAGGTGTCTCATCATTACCTCTTGACCCACCAGGCTCGTTTCAAGGGAAATGCTACCCCATGGAAGAAAACTGTCGGTTTCCTCAATAAAAATCCTCCAACCATATTGGCTATGGGGGGTGGGGAAGGTACAGAAAAGGGAGAGAAGTGGGTCTTCCAGTCTACTCAAAAACACAAGCCACTCTCCATATGTGGTGGTCCCTCTTCATTTCTAACCCAAAGAAGTCAGTGGACTTCTGCCCTTCTGAATGTTATCTCTAGTGTGTCTGATCCTAGAGCCCAGGATCCTTACATTACACCATACTGAAGGGAACTTATGGGGCAACACTCTGACTGACCATTCAAGTACTTTAGCCTGAAAGGTGATTACAAAATTTGAGAGAGAGGTAGGCAGAGAATTATCAATACCTAAAGTGGGTGCATATGGTTTTCAGTAGTTGATGGTTAGTAGTTTTTTGTTAAATAAATAAATTATCAAATGCAGCTTGATTCCATCTTTCCATCCAGATAGAACATAGGATGACATCTGGATCCCATTCTCCAGGCCTTGGAGTAGCTCCTCATTCATTTCAAGGTTGTAATTTTCATTTTGATGTCAAGGCAACTACTTTTAGAACCGAAAGAGAAGAGATGAAAACTTGTGATTTTTGAGTGGCACCTGTTTTTTTTTTTTTTTTTGCCATAGACAGTTGGCTGTGGTATTTTGTATCAGAACATATTGTCCTGTGTTTTCACAGTTTTTAGCAGTAAATGTTCTGTGTCAAGAAAGTAACATTTGCCCAAGAGATTCGATTGTTGTGGATATTTTCTAGAGGATATAGCCCAGGGACACTTTGGTTTGTGTTTATCTTTTTGCTTTGTGTAGTGTGGAAGGTGACCTCTGTAACTACATGGGCTTTCCTGTGTTGCAGAAGGAAGGAAGGGAGGGAGGGAGGGAGGGAGGGAGGGAGGGAGGGAAGGAAGGAAGGAAGGAAGGAAGGAAGGAAGGAAGGAAGGAAGGAAGGAAGGAAGGAAGGAAGGAAGGAAGATGGAAGGGAGGAAGGGAAGGAAGAAGGAAGGAAGGAAGGAGGATGGGACGAAGGAAAGAAGGAAGGAAGGAAGGAATCTTTTTAATTTGGAAATTGATCCCAGTCTCTAGCTACTTTAAGAACTCAACAAATTGAGGGGTGCCTGGGTGGCTCAGTCGTTAAGCGTCTGCCTTCGGCTCAGGTCATAATCTCATGGTCCTGGGATCAAGCCCCACATCAGGCTCCCTGCTCTGCAGGAAGCCTGCTTCTCCCTCTCCACTTCCCCTGCTTGTGTTCCCTCTCTCACTGTGTCTCTCTCTGTCAAGTAAATAAATAAAATCTTAAAACAAAAAACAAACAAAAAAAAAACTCAACAAATTGAGGAAGCTTTATTTTCTTCTCTTTCCAGGGACTTGAAAAGGGAAATGAGGAGCAATTCTAAAGTGTCCCTGTCTCATGACCCTGCCAGATTCTCAGGGAAATGAACATATGGGAGGCCACAGGATATCCTAGCAAAAGAGGCAGCAGGCTTCTGACTCTTGAGAAGAACTCTGCCCCCTCCTGCACGTCCCGCATTGATGGGAGGGCTCTTCTAGCACCCTGATCTTTTCTGGACTGTTCAAAGTCAGCAAGTACGGTTTCCTAGACTGGAGAAGTCTGACTAGCAATTTTCCCCAGGTAAGTGATATTTCTGCTTCAGATTCTAAGAATTCTAAAGAATAAAAAAATAAACACTGCATTATTTGGGAAAGGGCACCCATTGCCCAGGTGCTAGGGCATGTACCACAAGTGGAAATAATGTTGGAAGCTCCTACCAACCTAGGTTAAAGGATCTCTCTAGTTGTGCCTCCTCACTCCTTCCCAAATCAAACATATTCCCTCTGTAAAAATAAATTGGTACCTGCTTCTTAACAAACAAACGCTTTGAGGGCAAAAAAAAAAAAAAAAAAAAGCAATATTAAAAAAAAAGGAGAAAATTACATGTGTATTTTTTCCTGACACAGTTTTAAAAGCTGTTTGTAGCTGATTTACAATGCTCGTAGTATTCAGCTTTTCATTTGAAATTCTAATAAGTGCTTTGAATGGGTTGGAGCTTGTTAGAAAGTAAAGGGAATGAAATGTCTTCATTGAATTGTGTGGTTTTACTGGCTTCCTCATGGATGTCCTAGTTCTCTCTTAACTGTCACCTTTCTTTCCATGGAATGCTGTTGAGTTGATAGGACAACGAAAGTCAATATGGTGTCAGAGGATGACCATGTGGAACCATCATGTATGTTCCATTTTTGCAGTCCTCTGGGTCTGTATGTCCACCCCTTGGTCTGCATATTCCTATGCTGTGTAAGTGAATTAGAAGAATTATTTTTTCCATCCTCCCCAAGAAATTCTCCCCTAAAAATACAAATATAAGGTCTCTGGGAAGCATTTGGACGTCTCAGATCAAAGGAGCTATTTTTATGGACTAAATGTGTTCACCTTTGTTGTAAAAGCAAGTGTTGGCTGATGTGAAAATCAGGCCTTAGCAGATCTTGGTTCCTATCAATAGGCCATGCTGTAATTCTCCAAGCTGCCCCATCTGTGATGGGCACCAGACAAAGCCATAATGATTTCTAAAAGGCAGTCAAGTCAGAATTTGTTAACGATATGCTTCCATTTCTAAATCATTTAAACAATAAGTAGCATGTTCTTGGCATCAAAGGTCTAATTCTCATTTGGTCTGACCTTGGCAAAGATAAATCAAGGCCCGGGTTAGTTTGCTATAGGAGTTTTTTTTACTGTTTTATGTTCTAATATTCCCGCTTTCCCAACACTGTTATTATAAATGATGGAAAAATCTTGAATATTTGCATAACATTATAGAAGATTTGTGACTGAAAGGATGGGATGTTACTTATGCACACTGTATATATCTTTTCCTGTGTGTGTGTAGTCACTTCTCACTCCTCTTCCTTAGCCACACAACCTCTTTCTGGGGGATGACTTTCTAACTTGGAAAAAGAAATAGGAATTATGAAGGGTTTGAGTAGGTTGAGGTATGAATAGAAAGTGAAGAAATTGAGAACATGTGGTTTGGCTCTTCTGAGAAATTTGGCTGTGTGAGTAAGGTGAAAGACCCTTGGTATTTCCTAACTAACCTGAGTAAAATTCTGGAGAAATGGCTGTATTTGGCAGGTCTAATGGTCTCAACACATGTGAAATCCTCATAAGATATTCCCTTGGGATTGTCATCAGACTAGTTTTATTGTCTGCTGTTTGCTTCAAAGAACACACCGTCTTTATATCATCTGTAAAACAGTTTCTGGTTGTTTAGGGTTGTCTGGATTTTTTTCTCTGGAGTAAAAGTAACAGGGATCTGAGATGGTGCCAAAGGCATGGTTGCATATTAAAGCCTCTTAGGATTTTCCAGGTATCTTTTGTTGCCTTACAAACCACCCCAAAAAGCAGAGGTGGTAAACGGCAATGAGTTTATGACTCCCATGGATTCTGTGGGTCAAGAATTCAGATAAGGTGCAGTGGGGATGCTGCTGTCTCTGCTCTACAGTGTTTCAGGCTCAGGGCTGGTTAAATAAGAAGAGATTCTTGGCTATGATGGATTCAATGGCTGTGTCTTCATGTGACCATATTTCTGGCATCTGAGGAGGTTGGAAAAATGTTTTACGTACCTAGGATTTCCTGTGTGAATTAGACTCTTTGGTGTCTTTCTGCCAGCTAGAAGAGTTCATTATATTTTTAATGTGATTAAAAAATTTAAATAAAATACTGATTTTTATATATATAGATATTGATGAAAGATGTATTTTTAAAGCAGTAAATTAAAGTCTCATTAATATTTCAGTGAGAATAGTTTGTGCTTATCTGTTTCATTTCTATTTTTGACCTATGGCTTAGAGTTCACAGCATGAAGGAGATGGTGAAATCTGTTCACCATAAAATGTTAATCATAAGTAAATTACAGCACAAACGTTCAATCAGCCACATTAATTCTATATAAAGTGAATTATTGTAGCATAAAATTTTGAAATGTGACTGAATTTTGTAATCTTCAGTTTCCTTTTTCTACCTTTTACGCCAACTCTGATTCCCATGTGTTTATCCCAGAAACTCTGAACTCTTTGTGTAGAGTTGAGCTCATTCTACTCACTGTGCTTTGAAAGTTAAATACAGTGTGCACCCCCCCCATCTCTCCAAATGATTCTGATTTGTACATAACTCTGTTTGCCCATGGCAACTTAAATGAAAGCTTTGATATTTTTCAAGCAGAGTTTGGCTTTTAAATGAAGGTGTTGGGTTTGTCATATGAAAGAGTTCTCTCCTAAAATATGATCAAAATATCCTCACATATGTCATATATATAAAATTGTCATTTTTCTCTTGGGTTTAGATCTGTTTTAAAGTTGTAAACTTTTTTTTAAAAATTGCTTTTATAGCCAAAACCCATTGGATCTTCCACCTGGGATCATCTTAGTCACAGAAAAATACTAAGGGAATCAAAAATCTTAACCAAAGAGTAATAATAATTTAGAGAATGCTTAAAACATCCAGACTGCATATTGCAGCTAAGCTAATTGTTCATTAGAACAAAAATACATGAATGGAGCACTGGGTGTTATACGCAAACAATGAATCATGGAACACTACATCAAAAACTAATGATGTAATGTATGGTGATTAACGTAATAAAATAAAATTTTAAAAAAAGAACAAAAATACAGATGCTTCCTCAGATAAGAATGCCTCAATATGTTCATCTTGTAATCAGAAATAGAGAAGATACTCATTATTAATAGGATATTTAATGCAGTGACTAGATGCTGTTAGGTACTGTATTCAAAAGCAGACACAGATTTTACAAAATACAAGGGGGGTTATGTTTTTATTATTTGGTACAACTAACAGTCAACTGAGTTTAAATAAGTAGCCTAAAGGAATTGCGTGGTAGGGGTTTTCAACTCCTAGTTGTCTTCAGGTCTAAAGTATTTTGTGATGGGTGTGGTGTGCCTCCTTCCACTTATCAAGGTCTAGTGTATCCTAGTGGATCTAGAATGTTTATGTTGAAAATTTGGATCGTATTCTGGAGGATCCATTTCAGATCCCTAAGACAGAAGTTGCCACCTCTCTCCTGGTCTCATCTCCCCCACCCCCCACTGTGCGAACATTGTTACTCGGGTATCTACTCTGTGACCTCAAGAGAACTCCGTGACTTAGGGGAGCATAAAGAATGGCACATGTATTGTTACCTACCAGTGTCTGGCTTCTGTCTGAGAATCAGTGTCCCCATTAGTTGTAGGAGGTAGTCTTTGTTTCTTCAAATAAACCATTCCATTTAACACTCATTAACTCAACAGAAGGCTGAAGCATCCAAGAAAAATGGAAATGCTCTACAGACTGGATTAATAAAGGAAGATGCAGAAATGGGAATCATAGTACTACTAAGAGAAAAAGGCTCCCACTATAAAAGGGATGAGGGAAAGAGTTTCCAATTTGCTAATGGAAGAAGCTGTTAATCTGCAAATGTATGCAGGCATTGGTGAGTCCGCCTTTGACATGCTCAGGAAACCTTGAGGATTAAAATATCTGAGAGAGTCAGAATTAGGGATCTGGTAAACCATTAAGAGAAAAGGAGCATCCACTTCCTAAGAGGCTAGATTTCCTAAATAAAATAGCAGAATAAACAATGTAGTAAAGTTGAAATGACAGCTACTTTAATTTGAAACCATAGGGAAAAATACAAAAAAAAATAAAAATGATGTGATGCTTCTATTATAATTTTCTCCCCCTTTCTTTATGCCCCAATTTCCCAATCTGAGCTCCTAGTATCTTCCAGCGTCTACTTTCCTTTTCTGCCATGTACAAAATCATAAATACATTGATAACAAGGTGATAGAAGCCTGTATTTTTCTTTTATAGAGTAATGACTACTATTTTTGCAAAAATTGTATATGTTCACATTATAAAATTAAAAATAGTAAAGTACAAAAAAGAAAGCAGAATTTCGCAAAAAATCTCACCACTTAAAACCAGTCATCTTTCTTACCTGGTGAACATTTCCCCAAGAATTTGTTTACCATGTACATAGAAAAAAGAAAAGCGAGAGAGACAGAGACCGTGAAAGGCTCAGAGGCTGAGAAAAAACTGAGATTTTTAAAGAGGCATTGTGTATGACAAAAATAACAACTACTAAGTGTAATGGTACCAAATTATTTTGGGGGGTACTAAATTATTATATCAAAATTTAACAGAAAAAGTTTAAAGGTGAAACTGAAGAAATTTTGGATCCTTAGTGGGGGAGGATATTTTTCATTAGAATATACTTCTTAATTGATCTATCTATGATTAAGAAAAAAGATTAGGAAAAAGCTTTGTCTACATTCCTTATTCTTTTTTCATGTTTCAGTATTATATAATAGTGGTTGACTCCCTGCTTAATAGATGAGAAAAATAGCACACAACCACCCAATTTCCTTCCTGTTTCCTGGTATTTACTGGTTACTGCTTTACTTTGTCAAAGTGGTGACATTTTGTCATCTTGTTCTGAACCATGAATAACACTTTAATTTTGTCATATTTTTATACATCTATAATCAAATAACAATTCAATGCTCAATTCAAGTTTTTAGATCTGTGTTCTTACATTATTAAATTCTATTTCTTTTTTTAGTTGGAGGAACTTTATCTTTAAGTAGACTTTTAGAAGATATTTAAATGCCACATTTTAAGTTCTTGCATGCTTGAGAATGTTTCTTGCCTTTATATTCAAGGTGTAGTATGAAGGCATAGGAAGTAAAATAAAAATGAATAAATGAATAATTAAAAGGACACTTCAGCTGGTGATAAAATTTTCAGATCATGCTTTCTTTCCTCAGAACTTTGTAGGCCTTTGTTCATTGTCTTCTGGCACTGGGTACTGTCCTTTAATCACAAAATTGTCATTCATATATTGTTTGATTGGTATATAGACTCATGGATTCCATACTCTGAGTTCCTTCATATTTGAGAATATCTCAATGTTGTGTTTGTATGTGAACATCAGCTTGAATGGATATGATATTCTACAGAGCATACTTTTTTCCTTTAGCATCTTGTAAATATTGCTTCCTTGTCTCCTGCAGTTAATGCTATGGAGAAGACTGAGGCTCATCTAATTTTTCTGTTTATAGAGAACTTGATTTTTCTACCTGAATAACTAAAAAGATTTTCTCTTTATCCTTTAAACTCAGCAACTAAACCAGAATATGTCTAGCATCAACTAATTAGTATCAGTTTTTCTTAGAATATACTGTGTCCTGGGGCGCCTGGGTGGCTCAGTCGTTAAGTGTCTGCCTTCGGCTCAGGTCCTGTCCTGGGATTGAGCCCCGCTTCGGGCTCTCTGCTCCATAGGAAGCCTGTTTCTCTCTTTCCTACTCCCCCTGCTTGTGTTCCCTCTCTCACTGTGTCTCTCTCTGTCAAATAAATAAATAAAATCTTTAAAAATATATATATACTGTGTCCTTAGATTGATAGACCTATTTCTTCCTTTTTTAAGGTACTTTTCCCCCCTGATATATCTGATATTTTTATACCATCTGTTGTATTCTCTGCACCAGGGCCATTGATTATTTTTTCTTTTTCTCTTTTCCTTTTCATTTACTAAGATTATCTCAAGCCTTTCCCCTATGCCATGAATTCTATTTTCGGTCATGTTATTATATTCTACTTATGCTCATTTATTTATTCATTATATAATGATGTTTTGATCCTCTGTTTGTCTCCAAAGCTCCGCAATCTCTTTTTCTTATATCCTTTTGCTACTTTAATAGCCTACCATTTAGTGACTATTTTAGTAAATTTGTGACATATTAAACTATTCTACAGCGTGTAGTACTCAAAAAGAAATTTTGTTTTTCCTTGGGTTGTATTTTCTTCCAGATGAGTATTCCATCTCTCTTTTGCAAGTCTTACTTACTTTTTAATGTTCTTCAACATGTAGTCCTTTGAGATCCTGGCTTAATGTGGAGAGGTCTCTTACTAGATTCATTACCCTGGATGGACAGTGGGCATACTGATACCTCTCCCACCTCACATATAGCAAAGCTGTCAAAACCAAAATCCAAATTCATGAATTTGGCAAATATCCTCACTCACTTTAGCCAGTGGGCTAAAGAGGGGCTCTTGCACTCCATAGTCCTTTCAGAGTTCTGGAAGTCTCTTTAGTTTGATCAGATCCTTGATTTCTCATCAGTTCTTCAATGCTTTTAAGATGTTTTAGTGTTTTATCCTGTATATGAAGTTTATTTCAGCAGGTCTAGTCTAAAAGAATTAGTTTGTCATTATTGAAAATGGAAGTCCTTTCATGTTTTTTTTTAAATTATTCATTCATTTATTCATTCATCTATTCTAGCTTAATATGTGAAGCCATATGGATGTCTTCTTTTTGCACGGACAGATGTTGGATAAATCTTATTGACCCCTTCCTAGTTTATCTGAGGCCTGTTTTTTCTCCTACTCACAGCTTAATGTTCTATCCTGTTGTCTATATCCAAAGTACTTTGAAGGAGGGATTATTCTGATGGACTTTCTCTCAGAGAATCAAGGACTTAGCTCTTCACCTGAGATTTTATTAAATGTCCCTCATCAGAGTTCACTTGACCAAGTTGGGAATATATCTTATTATCTTGAAGCCCTCTCTCTAAAATATTGAGCCTGGGCAGTTTTTCCTGCCTCAAATAAGACTGAAGTCTTATAGTGATAGGGCTTCTATTCTCGAAATTACTTTCCTGACTCAACCCAAGATGCCTAAGCATACCTTTTGTTTGTTTCCAAACTGTGAGGTATTCAGGGACAATTCTAAACATTTTCTTTACTTCTTTCTGCTCATTCTGATGTTCAGGGTCTAGTTGAAAGTAGCATTGAGGTACATCAAAATACATTTCCTCCTCTTCTCAAATGATATTTTTTTGAAGTTTATAGCTTGAGGTTATACCATTTCCTTTGTTTGACTATCCCTGGTGAGCATTTTGCTGGTTTTCACTACTTTTTGCTCCTTTGGGTAGATATTGGAGCAGGGAGATTCTGTGTTCCAAATTCACTCCACCATCTACCCCCTCACACGCAAATCTAAGAGTCTTCATTTAAGAGGAGACCTCTTAGCAATATTGATGCTATCCCAAATGAATGACCACATTGTCTATATTTGGGTCCTCTCAGAAATAGACCCTGAGATATGTATCCAAGTAAAAGTAATTTATCTGTGGGTGATCCCAGGAACTAGAAAAAGTGTGGGGGAAACAAAGTAGGGAAGGGAAGGTGCTAAGAAAGAGTATATTAGCAAGCAAGTTGGCATTGTGGGCAACAGAAGCTTGATTTAAATAGCAAAATTCAGGGAAGAATGGAGAACACACACTTCACTGTTATCCCACCTAAGGGAAAAGGGAGCTGGTGTATTTATACACTAACTCCTGTTATTTATTGGTTGCTCCCAGGGGTGTTAATTTCCTTTCAGAGTTCTACTTACCACATGTATAAGCAGTATAGCAGGCTGAGATGGCCAAAGAAAGAGCTCAATGAGATCGTCTCTAGAAGTTGAAAGTTGGGCTCTCATGCCCTGAAATGGTAAAATTCAAGGGAAGATAGGTAGGGCATACTGTGTGACTATGAATTTTGGGCATCTTGACACTTGGGTAGAGCAAGCCTGGGAAGAAAAGAGATCATCCCAAGGCTGCTCAGTGGTACCCCTTGGGTGGTTTCCTACTTAATACCAAGTGTAGATCTTAGGCAATGGTCCCTTCTAGTTTATATAGTTATACCATCTCTTTAAATTCAGTGGATGCACTTATAGAAAAAATAAGGGGAAAAATCTTGGGAGTCTTAAAAAAGGGGAAGGGGCAGTTGTTTTAGTTAATAAAGCTGGAAAAAACATGGATACTTTCTAGAATTATATATATAATGACATATATTGAGATACACAGAATTCTATCCATTGTATATATGAAAATATTTTTATAAGAGGTGAGTATAGGTGGAGTGATACACACAAAATAAATATATGATGCAATATGTTGTATGGGTGCTATATGGACACTGTAATTGAGAACATTAAGCATGTTGCTGAATTATATTCCCATCTGTTCTGATCTGACATACAAGGAAGGGATCACATAGTTCTTATGGAGGCTACCACATAAATACACTCACCCACAATCCTACTTTCAAATAAGCCCTCTTAAAAAGGTATACTGATTTGAGTTTTAGAAGGGACACTGCTTTTGACTGTTATACATGTCATATTTCAGAATGGAGTCCCACAAATCCATTCCTTTCCCTCTGTGTGAACTACCTAACCTAGGGGCTAAAAAGTGGTCAGTTACATTACACCTGAGAGGAAAAAACTAAAAAAGATATTCAAACTTAATGATTAAGTTAGAAAATGATCATGTTAAGTATAACAAGTTGGGGAATTCTAGTTAGCTCTTTTGCATATAAAGTTATATACAGAATATTATACTTTGAAAGGTAGGTGTATTTCAGAAGTCCCACACAAGGGATTAAAATTGTGTATGTATTGATATGGTAAAAAATACCAACTTACTTCCTTCGTGGTACTTGACAAAATGATCCACACTAGAAATCCTTATTTAAAAAAGTGTTTTAGTGTTCTGTGTATGTTTTACTGAAGAAAAGCTAAATCTAGGATGTCAGGTGGGAAAGAGGAGAATGTTTTGATATTTATTTATATTATTATATATATTACTATGTATAATATAATGTAATTATTATATATTGTTATATTTGTTTGTCTTGTAAAATAAGAGAAAGCCAAGGAGTAACTTAAGTACTCACTATATTTTCTGTGGGTATTTCTGAGTAATGATTCTCCATATACATAGAGGGAGGAGGAGAGAGAAGGAGGTTGGGACTAGGGTACCTGGAAAGGAAGATTAGCAGGGAATGTGAAAGAGAATGAACTCACCAAAGTCATGAAGCCTTGAAATTGGCTTTGGCCAATTAGGAAAGGGTATGTATAAAAATAATACTGTGGATTGACATTATAATTATTATACCCTGTATTTATATAGCATTCTGTCTCTCTCTCTCTGTCTCTCTCAGGGGTTCATAGTCATTTGCAAGCAGTGGGCCTTTGGCTTCCATTAGCAAGAGATTTGGGTCAGACATAAGAAACAACTTTTTGGTAAGCAGAGTAGATAAATCAACACAGCAGATCTCTAAAGGATTTTGTGGAGAGCCCACTTTTGAAGTGTTTTAGGGAAGAAACGACCATCTTTTATGAAAGGCTTATGTGAAAGGGCTAGGCCAGAATTTGAACATTATTATAATGCCTAGAAGCTCTGATTATTCTGCAAAGGGGGATTATCTCTTGTTTTAGGAAAATGTATCTTCAGAAGCACATCTCAGTAACTTCCATCCACAAAACCATCTGCTTCACCAAACTCCTTAGTCTCCAGATCTTTACAGTTATGTCACTGAACATTTGGGCTGTCCATATGTTTGCAGATCTGTTTCTTCCACTCTCTACGTGTTGCTGTCGCATGAGCTCTAAATCCATCTATGAATTTCCATGTTGTTATGGGCTAACTTGTGCCCCCTCTCTCCCTACCCCCAAATTCACCTGTTGAAGTCCTACTCCCTAGTAATTCAGAAGGTGACTGTATTTGGAGATAAGGTTTTACAGTGATAATTAAGTGAAAATGAAGGGGGCTTTAATCCAAGATGGATTAAAGTGTGTGGCAGTGTGGAACCAGAGGTGAACAGAGCGAAGGTGATGTGAAGAGGGGAGATGGTCATCTATAAGGCGAGGAGAGAGGCCTCAGGAGAAACTCGGTGACTTGATCTTGGACTTCCTGCTGACTCCTTGATCTTGGACTTCTGGCTGCCAGAACTATGAGATAATAAATTTCCCTTGTTCTGTGCTACAGCAACCCTAGCAAACTCACATGGATGCCCTTCCCCTTTTATCACGTCTTCCTTCCCTTTGCCTTCCCTTGGATGACCAATTAGGCTCACATTTCTCTAACATTTCTTTTTCTTCTAGCCATCCTTAAAACATACCCCACCCTCCCTTTGTTAGGTTCCCATTCCCGTATCTTCCATCAGAGCTGTCATTTCCTTGCTGCCCTACCCAGGCCCCCATCGAAGAGGAGAGAAAACAGTGTGAATCCCAAGACTCTGACTGCTGAGCAAGTTTTCATGCACACACGTTGTCTTCCATCCTTTCCGTTTTAGAAAAGGTGCACATTTTCGAGTAACTTCGGCATCTGTGTTTGGCACACTGCAGTTTACAAAGCATTTTTGCAGATGTAACTTTGTGCAATCCTTCCCGCATTTCAAGGCCGTGGTTTTTCAAGACGCTGAAATTCAGAGAGGTTAAGTAACTTGATCAAAATTACACAGCTGGCAAATGGTAGAGCTGGAATTTGAACCAAGGTGGAAATAAGTATTGTCATTGATTCCCAGTGCAGGATAGTCAGAGAGCTGTTTCATGGTGTGACTGCTTTTTCTCTCCTCTGAAGTGGCCATTCTTGAGCTTTGTCTTGGTACGTACGCATCATTACCTCTGGCCACGTGTCTGCTCCAGAATCATTATTACCCCAAATAAATTGGAAACTCTGGGGAGGCAGGTTCTGGGCTATGCTTTCTGTTTAGTTATAGTGTTTGGGGAACATCTGTTGATTGATTGGTTAAAGGGACTTTTTTTTTGGCCAGAGAATTTGGCACATTTGGCATTCGGTTTTCCGAAGATATATGCAAAAGTGACAGGGATCTCACAATATTGATCTGGTCATTGTAGATGAAGATTAGGAAAGGGTATGTATAAAAATAATACTGTGGATTGACATTATAATTATTATACCCTGTATTTATATAGCGTTCTGTCTCTCTCTCTCTCTCTCTCTCTCTGTCTCTCTCAGGGGTTCGTAGTCATTTGCAAGCAGTGGGCCTTATCCTGCTGCTAAATAGAAAATAAATTGCTTATCTCTTGGAAGAGAATTAACTCTTTCAGGGCACTGGGGTACCATTTAGTAAATTAGTAATCCTCTAAATGGCACTCTAGACACGTAAGATCCCCCATATAAACTGGAAAATGAACGTGTTCCCAGTGCTTAAAAGAAATCAGGGCATGCCTAACAGAAATCAGACAGCAAGCTTAAAATATATGTAATGTACTTATCTCTTTCCTCTAATAACTTTGTGTTCATTCTCATGGAAATCTGTTTGTGACTAAAGATGAATCTATTTGCTAAAAGCTGGCACTTCTGATCTTTTAATCTACTAATATGAGAGCAATAAAGGGGAAGAGGGCAGATGAGAGGAAAAGTAGAGTAGTGGTGTTTATATGCATGGGATCAGTGATGATTTGTTGAGCTACACATATCTTGAGAAACTGATGAATTAAAAAAAAAAACCAAAAAACATTTTAAAGGCTGGTCTTGGTAGTTCCTTAGGTCCTGAAAATGTTTACTACCAGAATAGTAGTGAGTTGGAATTAGCCCCATGGATCTCCTTGGATCCATGTAAGCTAGGTAGGGGCCCAACCATGAATCAACAGTCGCTTTAGAAATTCACCTCTCAAGCAGTCAGAAATGAAGTTTCGGAAATAAACACAAACTCACAGATGCTGGAGATCTTCCATGGCTGGCACAGAGAGACGGGAATGGTGAATTGGTACTGGACGGGACCATTTTAAAAAAAGCAGATCAACTGCAGGCTTTCTCTCGTTCTCTCTCTCTCTCTCTCTCTCTCACATCCCCCACCCGCTGCCTTTAAGACATTACTTCCAAAATTATGATCTGACCACTTCATCTCATTTAACATTTTTGGAGGTCACTCGTTGACTCCAACGCCTCTTGGACGCACTTGCTCGTTGCGATGTTGCTACACTGAATTCAAACGGTAATTCAGTAACACATTATTGATTGTTGAGACTTTTGGTTTATGTGCCATGAGATAGAATTTGGGAACTGGTGGTGTCTTACTGACTTTCTGATTTGTGCTGCTGGGAACCTCATTGGATGGTCAGATGGGTTGCCGCCAGGCAGTTTGGCCGTTCAGCAAACACTCTGTGGTTATTCCTCCACCTCGTATATCATTCCCAACAGTCCCCTCTCCCGCAGATCCCACGCACTCAGGAGCAACGCACTTGACGACGAACTGCCACACCTGTTCCTCTCCCTCAACCCCGCGTCCAGAGTTAGCCTCTCTTGAAAGCATCGTCCTTCCTCTTTGGGTTTTTTTTTTGTTTTTTTTTTTCCTTTCCTCTTCCTGCCCCACTGACAGCCAGTTGCCGGAGGCCTCTTTACACAAGCCTCAGCCTTTCAAGGTAAATATGCCACGTCAGTCCAATTTCAGCAATCCACACACCTCTGAGCCCCTCAAACTCCAAGGAGCATCCTTAAAGGGAGGAATCAGCAGGCTACTGCAAAGAAATCAAAGGAGATCAGCAAAATGCTTTGAAAGGGGGAAGGAAAGATGAGCCACAAAGACTAACGGCCTTCATTTTTTCCAGTAAGCACTGTGACTGGTGACAAAAATAAACACTAATGGGGAAAGTGTATATTCAGTCTAATTGTAAAATTGCGGGTTGCTTTCCGTACGTCACACGGGGACTGAAGTAATGTAGCACCAGCAAGTAGCTCAGTGGTTTCCCTCCTGCATCCAAAACATTTTGCATTTAGTTGCACTCTGGCGTAAGTCAAAGTCCAAATGGACCAGGTTTGAGGACTCTGTCACCTATTACTCACCATCTCAAGACGAAGGTCAGTGGCAACAGTGCTCTGAGCTCAGAGGTAGCAAAGTGAGGTGAACAAGGCTGGCAGGAGAAAGAGCCACTCATTCATCTCCCAGGTGGCCCTTTTAATATTCCGAACCACATTTAATCATCAAGCAGGATGTTGAACCAAGGAGCCTGGTCAGCAGTGTCCTTCTGCTGACTGACTTTTCAAACTTTCGAGCAAGTAGGGAAGCTGATGGATTTCTTGTCTCCCCCCGCCTACTGCTGATACCAGACCCTCAGAGACTTTTCCAAGGATGAGAAAGCTAGGGTGTGTTCATTTCCACTTGTTCTGCAAGGAGGGCAAAAACCCCCATTTCGTTCCCTCCTAGGATGGTAGGATACAGATGTGCTCCTCTTGTCTAAATGCCCATTCCTCCCCTTTGGACATTTTATCGCTCACAGGTTTTCGCCCTCCTCAGCAAACACAGCCACCGCTTCCTTGCTCTGAGCCGTCAAGCCCCCTTTGTCTCTGATCCTGGCTGCCGTTTCCTTTGCTGTTAGTGACCCCGATTTCCTCTTGAGTGGAAAACACCATCACAGCCTGGGCAAGTGGGAAGTTTTTAGAAAGGGGGACATTTGCACTGCTGTTGTTACGGTAATGACCACATTTTATTTCCAATTTTTCAAGAGGAAGCTGGGACTATTGGGAAGAGGTTGAGGTTCTGAAAATTCTGATTTAACACAAATAACAGTTCTTAAGGGTTATCGTTAACATGTTATTGTTTTTCCACTTTATAACTGAGAATTTTTTTTTAATTCCTGAATTTTGTATAACCCAGAGGCAAGGCATAGATGAATACTATGATTTGTTATTGTTTCCTGTCAATAGAGAAAATTGCTAATTCACAAGGACTTAAAATACATTTGGATGATTATTTCTTTCATCTAGTTATATGCGTTTTGTAATTTGCTTTCACATCCTCTTCGCTCATGATTTTTGTGGCTTTATTCAAATGGCCAAGACTGCCTTTGAGCCACTGAGTTCATAATGATTGATGGACTTATCCCAGGGACCGAATTATCAGCATCTACCCTTCTGCAGGGAAAACATCTTTACCAGGGAAGATCCAATTTTTGTTTCCCCCTATTTGTTGTTAATCTGACTTTGTGATAATGTCATCAAGCCTTATTCTGTACTTTTTCTTGATGAGCTGGAATTCTCTGGAGCTGAGAGTTACAGGCATGGAAGAGAGTGATAAACTGGGACCATGGAATTAGGCAAATACACTTCTGACATTCCCCTGCCTCAGACGTAAAACTGATGCGTCCACACTTGACATTTCATAGGTTTAGGGCACTTGTCATTCAAATCAAGCTCTTGTTACAACATCTGACTCAAGAAAAGGAAGCCAAAGAAAAAGTTGAACATCCATGTTGAAAGAAAATATTGCCTTTACTTTCAGCTTTCTTTGGTGCCCATTGGTTTAAAAAAGAGGCATAATATTGAGAAAGGCCACAGAGGAATTTTCAAGGACCCCTTTGGTCTGCAAATACTTTGAAAAATTAATAGGCATTAGTGGTTCGTGGGTAAAAATGGCAAATAGGGCATATCTAGAAACTAGTGAGTTATAACTTTCTTTGATTAACATTTCCAAGTCGGAAACAGTGTTACCCTCCAAAAGCTGGTAAATGTAGACTTGTTCGTGAAAATATTAATAATAGATGATCTCATTTATTCAGAAATTACATACAGTACTACTGACTATTTAGAACAAAATAAGCTCCAGGTAATGGGGGGTGGGAGGAAGCCTTCTACAGAAAAAATGGTATGACACCAAATGCACACACTAATACTGATTAGGTAAAAACCTTTGACGTATTCATATTTAAAATGTTTTAGAAATATATTCTTAAAAATATTTAAAGTGAGGGATGCCTGGGTGGCTCAGTCAGTTAAGCGTCTGCCTTCAGTTCAGGTCATGATCCCAGAGTCCTGGGATCGAGCCCTGTATTGGGCTCCCTGCTCAGTGGGGAGTCTGCCTCTCCCTCTGTTCCTCCCCCCACTTGTGTATGCTCTCTCTCTCTCTCTCTCTCTCTCTCTCTCTCTCACTTTCTCTCAAATAAATAAGTAAATAAATAAAATCTTTTAAAAAATACTTAAAGTGAAAGCAAAGCTTTGGTGCTTGAAGGCATAAGCTTTAGTTTTCCACCACATTCATACATGAACACCCCTTAATCCCATGCCAATAAAAAAGGCACTGATGTGCAAGACCCCTCTCCTAAAATTAATTCTACATGAGTAGCGTTACTTTCTACAACACTTTTTGTAGTCTGCAAGTTAAAGATAGCCACCAGGAAGGGAACTGAGCATCTTGTTCTTTCCTTTGTTACTTGTTAGTTGTGTGACCTTGAGCCAGTCATTTAATCATCTCTGACCCTAAGTTTTTTCATCTGCAGAATAAAGTATTTCTCCAAAATTAAGTTTCTCCTATTTGTAAGAAGTCAAGTGATTCTTCTGCATCAGTGGTTCTAGTTGATTATATCAGGCAGCTAGTGGGCTCCAGGCCTCCCCAATGTCTCTTTGGCCAAGAAACAGAGGAATTTTCTGTGTCTGAGAAATGAGACTAGCTTGAATCAATTATAACGCAGAAAATCATGAGCTGGAATTCTGGAGAGCAAGTGACATGGATGTGTGCTTTGGGTCAACCTCTCTAAGGTTCCTGTGTGAATCCAAAGGCCTGTTTTCGGTGCAGCTCTGTACCACCTCTAGAGAATAGGTTGGATTGCTCTGGTGTCCATCTACTGAAAACAAACCAGAGCCATTCCCCCCACTTCAGCTGGGATATCACCTGGCTTCACTGTATAGATGGTCTCAGCCCTGATAGCCAGAGTGGCAGTGACAATGGATATAGCCATTGCCTAGCACTAAGGGAGAACTCAGCACCCATTTGGGGAGCATCAGCAGGTACGTTCTGGTATGGACATCAGTACTGGGAGGGCACTGTTGAGGTCTGGAGGGCAGCCCAGCCGTCAGTGGCAGAGAATCACTGATAGGCTAGAACGGCCCAAGAGGCAAATAGCGGTTTCCTAAGGTAGCTGTGGTGACTCCCGTGTGAGTTCCTGTAGGAACCAACCCAGTGAGCAGGGACACTTGAGTGGAGGCCAAGTTCCTACGACAGCGTATGAGGGCACTATGAATATGACTGTATCTTGGTGGTTCTCATCCTGGGCAGTTTTGCCCTTTGGGGGCATTTGACAGTGTCAGGCATCTTTGGTTGTCATGACCGTGGGGAAGGGAGGTCCACTGGTATCTGATAGGTAAAGGACGCCAGCGTCACAGGGTGCAGAACAGTCCCCCAACAAAGAATTATCTGGTCCAAAACATGAATAGTACTGAGACTGAGAAACCCCGAGAAACCCTGTCACGCAGGTGTGACAGAGGGAAACACAGATTCTACCTACATACACCAGGAACTTGAATATGTGCCATATAGCCAAGCAATTTAACAGTGAGGATGATTCTGTGGTCAGAGTAACATAAATCATATCACTAATAATATCGCTAACATGTATTGAGTGTTACCTGTTACCTGTAGGATTCTTCTAACCATTACATAGGTATTCAGTCATTTAATCCATATCCCAACTCTGGAAAGTAGGCATGATCCTTATCCACAACTTATAGACAATTTAAATAGCGTTGCTGGCAATTTATTAGAAAGTATCAGCCAAACTGCTTGTTTGACCACTATGAGTGATCAGCTCCGGCAAACGATCCGTGCAGAAGGCACCATTGAAGTCTCTGACCTCGCTCCTCTCCACCACTGTCATGGTGGCTGGGGAGCAGAAGGCTTGCCCAGCACACCCACAGGCCTGTTCTGCATCTTGAGATCAGCCCCGATGATGTGATCTCACCACCTCCAAAAACAGAGTGTTGTTTTCCGTGGGGTGGGACAGGGGTGGGGGGGGATTACAAAACCGGAGACAAATCAACACAGCACAGGGTCACATGGAAAGGGGTTGGCAAGAATCCAGTGACTCCAGGTATGTGTTAAAATGGATCATGAAGCCTCTAAACTCTGTTTTTGTCTCAGTTATCCAAACACATGCAGATTGTTAGTAAATTACCCGGATACCTGGGACATGCTAGCCCTGCTCTGATTTTATAGGATTTTAGTAGATATACTAATGAGATGGACTAAGTAGTTCCTTAGTCCATTGTGCTGTGGCACTGGGGTCTTTAGAGGAATTCCACAGCCCTCCCATTCACCTTTTATCCCAATCAATCGCCTTGTATTTACTAAGGGCCCCAGGAGGGGGGCGCGAGAGGTGTAGATCATTCAATTTGTCACAGCACATATTTTCAGTATTATGATAAGAAGACAAGGGACTCTGCATTTTGTCAACTCACAAGGCCAAGATCGATCTGCAAATAGATGGGCCTCCCCGTATTCTGAATTACAGTGTGTGTTTTTTGGCGGTTTATTGACAGTTGATAACTACTGACCACTAGTCCTGATAGAGTTACAAAGGTCGGGTCAAAGCAGGTCAGAGCCACAAAGAACACCCCCCTGCTCCTGGAATCCACCGCCCTCCCTGAAGGGATGTGCTGATCAATAACTGAGCCACCTGTAGGGTCTGAAGTCTTTTCCAGACTTTCTCCTTCTGGCTGTGCCATGAACCCACCCCCGTGCAGCCCTGTTCTCTCTTTTTTCACCCCAGCATGGGTTCTGTCCCAGGGGTCCTGCAGGTGCCTGTGAAGCCAGGACCCCACCCACAAGGACAGGAGGTGCCAGGCCACGGTGATGTGGGCTTAGCTCTACATCCCACCGCAGATGCTCTTCTGGAAGGGGTTGCCAGCAACGGCCATGCTTCTGCTCATGACCTCAGAGAGTTAAGGACACATAGCTTTATGGCTCCCCTACGAGCGCCAGCCCTCCTGTGCGCAAGCATACCACTCTTGGCAATCAGGAGTTTAATTAAAAGCCTCTCAGAACGCCTCTCCAGCTGGGGTGGGCCTCGGCCGCCAGGAGGGGCCTTTATCAAGTGGATGTGAAAGCATACAGATGATAGGCCTGTTCCCAGGAAATGTCATCTGGTCTGCCTCCCTTGGTGCCTCGCTGGGGAGGCGAGGGGAATGGCTGTGCCTGTGTGTTTGTTGCAGCATCCATTGTCTACCTGGAAGATGCAAATGAGATTCAAATTTGGTTCCAGCATACAGGCCACTTGCATATACCCCACAGCAACCCTCCAGCAAGCGACTAATGGGAACATGTGTTCTTTCTATTCTTATGAGGAGGGGAGGACAAGGGGATGGAGGGCTAAGCTCGTGGGGTTTGAAATCTCTCTTTCCAGGGGACTTGCTGCTGTCTGGAATGATAGTAATACCCAGTGGCAGCTCCGTGGCAATGGCCCAGACCCGCCTAGATGCTCTGCTCCTCAGAGGCCCTGGGGCTGGGTAAATGGCCCTGCCTCTCCCTTCCATTCAGCCAGAAGTAGACAGACCAGGGGACACCAGAGGGCTCTTAGGACAGTGGCAGGGCCCCCTATCTCTCCTTCCTGATGGCTTGCCCACATATCCGTCTTGGCAGGCCTTTCTCTCAGCCAAAACTAGTGGAGTGCCTGTCCTCAGCATCATGTTGTTGGCACCACCTTGGTCTGGGTTTTTAATTAGATGATTTCTGCTAGGAGAGAACTTGAAGGTGCCTTTAAAAATACCTGTGCCTATCGAAAGCCTGTAGCTTCTTATAGCCCAAATCCGAAAAAAGTCAAAAGAATGATTCTATCCAAGCCAATCTTAGTATCCAAACTCCATCGTTGCGGCCAAGTCCCCATTGCTGATACTGTTGCCAAGGTGGTGGTGGGCCTCCCATGTCGCAGCTGCTTCTGCTTACGCCTAGATCCCGTGACCTGGAGTCAGGTGCAGAGAAAGAGGGCAAACAAGAGGCAAATGAGCTCTTTTCTGTGAAAGGGGATCTCTTGTTGTGTGAATGACAGTGTGCAAGAATCTTGACGTGCTAGGATTTGGAGGGATTGAAACAGATCCACAGGATTGGCGACCATCAAACAGGACCCTAAAAAATCTTTTCTGAGGGGAAGGCAGTGGTTTGGGCTCTAGACTCCTCACCCCTTTGTACAACAGTCTAGCTCCAACTGATTTGTTGTATATTGTGTATTTCTATAGCCAGACTGTAAAATGAGTTATGTGTTAACTCCAGTCGACTGATCCAGGCTACCTACACGACTGTGATGAGAACCCAGAGGCCAAATCCAAGATCTTTGAAAAAGAGGCCTGGAATCACCAGGTACAAGACTGGGGAGTAATGGCAATATAAACCATGCATTCGCTATCCCAAGTGTCAACCTTTTTTTAAAGAAATGGTTCTGAAATTTTTAGAAGTTTAAAGATCATCAAACTCTATTTTCTTGCATTTAGATAGGAATCTTCATTGAAACCTAGGCAGAGGTACATTTTGATTTTAGTGATGAATTTTACAAATGCTCATGGTAAGCCATTATCAGCTGAGGAGTTCTTAACAATTCTTGGTATAAGGACACCAACTGGCTGCCTTCATAAAAAATCAAACCTGCACTTTCCCCTTGCCAAATGGAGGAGAATGTTAGAGATGAGATTGGGGTGTCAAGATCTTGTTACTTCTTCCTGTGTGGAAACCCATCTCTACTGACATTAGTGGAGGTCCCAGCTAGTCTCAGCAAGGCCGTTGGGTGTCTCTTTACACTTGGTTATAATGATTCCTAGAGGTCTGGTGCTTTCTATGCCTCAAGAATCTTAACCAAAGTGCATGCCCTTGACCGGACTTCTAGGATTTTCTCTCCTGAGGAAATAAATCATGGAATCATATATAAGAAAAGAGGCAATCATGTATAAAAAGATGTATAAAAACATCACATCATTGTTGCAAATTATTTTAAAATACTGGGATTAACTAATTGTCTAACAATAAGTCATTGGATGTATAAATAATGAATATTTATGGATTTTATATATGTGTGTATATATATTTATACATACATAATATATATTTTATATATATTATATTTATATATTATATTATATTATATTATATTATATTATATTTATATTTATATATACACACATATATGAATAGTATAAGGCATGTAAAGATCTTGCTTTTTTAAGAATATGTTTTTGAAAACTACTGAAGTGAAAGAAACAGCATATGAAATTAAATAAAGTAGGATCCCAAATTATTGTATATATGTATAGGTATATACCTGAAGGGGCAAAGTATATATACAGACACGTGTATACATGTGAGAAAAAGGGATAGAAGAATGCACCAGATATTGACAAGGACTATCCGTGAATGTAGGAATTGTGGGTGATTTTTGGGCCTTTTGTAACGTTTCTCTATTTTACAAATTACTTTTACAACCAAAAACATGTTTACAAAAAAAATAAAGCCCAGGCTCCCATAAAAATTAGGGTCTTTTATTTTTATGGGTATCTCTGCACCAAAGTTCCTAGAAACAAGTTGCCTTAGAGAGCATCTATAAAAGCAAAGTGAAGTGAATTTACTTTTTTTTTTTTTTAAAGATTTTATTTATTTATTTGAGAGAGAGAGTGCACACAGAGGGAGAGGAAGAAACAGACTCCCCGCCGAGCAGGGAACCCAATGTGGGGCTTGATCCCAGGACCCTGAGATCATGACCTGAGCTGAAGGCAGACACTTAACTGACTGAGCCACCCAGGCGCCCCATGAATTTACTTTTAATATCCACTTGGGGATAACATGTAAATTGCATTATTCAGCCTAAACAGAAAACCCCTCTTTCTGGGATGTTAGTTGTTGTTCCTTCTTTATCAGGGAACTGGCTTCACATTTTTATTTCTCTTTGCTTGTGTGGCAAGCAAACTTCAAGTCTCGTCATGTACTAAAGCAGGCAGAATTGGACCCACTAAGCTGGCCCACTGCCACATGCTAGGCACGTGCTAGGCACCGGAAATACAGTGATCGTTAGGATGCCATCCCTTCCTTGGAGGGATGTGTGGATGAAGGGAGCCCAGAAATGAAGACCAGTGAAGGTCAGTATTACAGGTCACCTGTTGTGATGCCTTCCCCCACCTACTTCCCTCCCGGCTTTGTCCTAGGACCATACCTGAGAACATTACTGCCTCATATGCTCACATCAGCCTGCAGCGCAGGTGCTCTGTCCCCTTTCTGAGATGAGGGCGAGGACCCATTGGGGGCTGGCTGGCAGGTGGTAGAGCTGGGCCTCAAGGACTCCTCTGCTTGGGCTGCCTTCTAGTGTAACTCTTGAGCCAAGTGGATTGATGTCGGAACAGAAGATGATACCCTGGATTTGGCCTGCAGACCCTCGCTCCATGTGGAAAGGGCTTCTGTTTCTGATTTTTTTGTTTGGGTCCACCTTTCTTCCTGCTGTACCCCTCACATCTAGATCTGCATTCATTCATTCTGCATGCATTCATTCTAGAATGGTGCCTGGTAAGAATGTAGGGGGATTGGTGCTGTAGCAAAAAGGTAGGGTGGTCAGATGGAGCAGAAAAAAAATAAAGGACACCCAGCTGAATTTACATTTCGTGTAAGCTGTGGATCATTTGTGGTGTAAGTATGCCTCAGGCAATAGTTAGGGCACACTTATACTTCAAAATTATTCTCTGTTAACTGGAATTCCCATGATCCCGGGCCTCCTGGTACATCTGGCAGCCCTGAGCAAGTGAGGTAGGTTGTACTGAGTTGGGTTGATGGCAGGTGGGACGGCTGTCACCGATTACAAGAGACACACAAGGCAGAATTGTGAGCAAGGCCGGAAGGGCAAGGATGTGGCTCATTTGGGGAACTGTGGGCCCACATGTCAGGATGAGAGTGGGGAGCAGGCTTTTTGTGAGGAGAACGGTGCATGAGTAGATTACCCAGAGGTTTTTATTTCCAAATAACAACAATCAGTAAGTGAGTAGATCTCCCTTTCATCCCTTTTGCCGGGGTGATAAAGAAGGCTGAGCCCTCTGGTCAGCTGCACTGTCCTGGTGCTTGCTTTGGCTGTATATTCTCTCTTCTTGGACCAGACAAGCTTCGCTGTTTGCTATGCCTGTGTGACCATGATTGGATTAACTGCTATCCCAGTGTGAGGTGCCTGGGGGAATCTCTGTCCTGGTGTGGGGTGACTGAGGGAATTGCTACCCTCGATGTGGGGTGACTGAGGGAATTCTTACCCTCGATGTGGGGTGACTGGGGGAAGTTGTTAGCAACTTCCAGTATGGGGTGACTGGAGGGAATTATGACCCCAGTATGGGATGACTGGGGGTAATTGCTACCCTGGTATGCGGTGGTTCAGAGAAGATGAGAAAGTTAGGAAGGAAGGAAGGAGGGTAATGTAATGCTGGTGACGCCATGGAGGATGGATTGGAGCAGACAGTGACTGACGTCAGTACGGAGGCCCTTGCGGTAGATGAGAATGACAGGGAGAACAGGTTGTAGAGGACAGCCTAGATAATTGTCACCCATCTTCGGGGCCTTGTAGAAGGGACTGAGTGCTTCCAGAGTGTTCGATTCCCCTCATGAGCCAGTTACTACTTTGTGAGTTCAAGTGGATACCATGATAGGTTTAGGGGATGATGACATATAGTGATCTATATTCATTCAGTCTGTCTATTTGTCTGTCTATAATTTATTTATGGTGAGTGAAGAAGGCCACAGATGGAGTCAGAAATAGGCATGGTCCCCCCATTTGCTCTGCCAACTCCCCTCAGCTTGAGGAAATGTCGTTATTCTCCTGCCCTGTGTGTCTGGCTGACCCAGGTTGTTCTTGCTGCTCACCGGTTGCTGGGGGCAGATGCATTCATAATGGAAGAGATGAACTCACCATCGGGGGTTGGAGGGAGGGCATCCCGTGCTCACCCGATCAGGAAGGAGCATGGGGAGGTATTTTCTTCTCCAGTAATAAGATTGTCAGGGCCCCTGCCTGGCCTGAACGGACCAATGGAGGCTGCCAGGATGGCGAGCTCACTCTTCTTAATTAGCCCTAATGCAGTCAAGGCTGTTTTCTTAGCCTGACCAAAGGGAATAGTAATTAATACGGTGGGGGAGACAGACGGAGAGTTCAAGGCCGGCATGTGTGCCCCTGACCCTGGGGTCGCGGGGAAGGAGAGCCTGGAAGACAATAGCCTGGCTCCCACAGGTCTGGACAAAGGCTGGCCCTCATTCTCAAACCTTCGCTCTCTGCGGCCTTCCCATTAATGAGAAATTCTGTCCTCCTACTTCTGGAAAAGGGGCTTAGGAGGTCTCCTGGCTAAGGTGTGTGGATGTGTGTGTGTACCCATCAGTCAATGTATGCATTTTAAGGGATCATTTCTCTCCCACTTAAACTGCTAACTTCACAAAGCCTGGGAGGTCCTTCCTTCTCAGTGCTAGTGCACGGCTCGCATTGGTGATGGTGGGACCTGGGTCTGTACCCCCAGTGGACAGAACAGAACGCAGGTTCCACAGTAACCATTTCACCCTGAAGCCTGCACAGCATCCCGGGCTGAGAGCTCGGAACTGAGGATGGCCTTTTACAAGCTGGTAGGAGGTCCCCTGAGGGGCACCAGTCGTCAATGGGCTGGATTGCAGGCAGACTGACCCTCACGTGGCAAGGGCTGAAGCTGGAGGAGGTGCCGGGGAATCCCTGCAGAGAGGCAATGGGGGCCAGTGGAACGGTGGTGCGCGCCATCTAAGTGATCGTCTCCTTCATCCAGGATGACCTCACCGCTCCAAATGACAGGTGGATGTGTGCGCATCCTGAAGAAATGAAAATGCATTCGACTCTCAGTGCCTCTGCCTTATTTCGAGCTGCTGGTTTGCCCCGAGCTGAATTTGGTTCTTTGAGATTTTGCCCTCGACTTTCCTTACTTAGGCTGGTGGTTCGTTCTTTTCTTTTTCTTTCCTTTCTTTTCTTTTCTTTTCTTTTCTTTTTTCTTTTCTTTTCTTTTCTTTTTTCTTTTCTTTTCTTTTTTTTTTCTTTTCTTTTCTTTTCTTTTCTTTAATTAAATATTGCTGCCTGACTCAGGCCAGCAGCAATGTCTCTAGCATCAGCCATGAATCACAGCGAGCTGACATTTAAAAAATGGCATCATCAGGGCAGCAAGTGCAGGCCAGACACCCAGGCGCAATGGCTGGACCCCGTAAATTACACTAAAAGTCTAATCAGAATAATCAACACACTGACATCTTTATGCATGTGGACAGAACTTGGGGAAGGGAAAGGCACTGCCTTGGATTTCTCTGAGATTTCCCTTGCGGCAGATGCAGGCGCGTTTCGAGGACACGGAGAGAATCCTCAAGGTGTATCTTGGAGTAGTACTCTGTGACCTCTGTCTTCGTGTTGACGTTGTGTGATAAAAACAGATCTAATGAGTGTGTTGGTTGATAGGTACCTCGGGCAGCACAGCCACCTATTTTTTGCCTGTTAAACACCCCACATCCACATATTTCTTCATCAGGGCAGGTGCACATGAGCAGCTCACTCTTGTACACACACCCAGTGAATATGATTGAAGACATTCTTGCATGCTTCTGGCTGTAGAACTATAGTCGAACTCTTTCCTTGTACGAGTTTCCTTTCATAATTCTGACCCAAATTCTTTACCGATCCCCATGAATGTGATTTCCTAAGGCCAGACAGGACAGCCACCGTCTGCTGAGACCATTCATCAGCCTTCGTACTCCAGTTTAGTTTCTGACCCTTCCCTTTCTCTCCTTTGAGTCCTTTCTCTGTCTCTTTCTCACACTGCCCCCCTCCTTTCTTGTCTCTCTGGTTTAAAAAAAAAAAAAAAAGAACCTCTCCCAAAGCTTTGGGCTCCCTGCCTCTAATGGAAGGTCAGGGGTGCTCTTGGCCATACATATGCAGAAAGAGTGCCTCCCGGTGATTAATTGGTCCTACCAGGTCACGGGCACAGAGAGCCCATTTGTCACCAGCCCTGCTCTGGCCATCACAGCCAGGCTGCCTGGAGCTTGTGGGCGGCCCAGTGCACACCAGCTGGGACTAGCCAGTTAGCGCCCAGTGAGGTGTGGCCAGCAGGGGCCCCAGGGTGAATGCCATCAAGGGTGGCATGGGAAACAAAAGAAAGAAAGAAAAAAGAAAAAGCAAAAAAAGAGGATCACACTTGAAAGATAAAAAATAGAAATGTTTTCTTAAAAGATAAAGATAGTGGTTTCTGTTTTGCTTTCGTTGATTTCTCAAACATTTGAGTACCTACTATGCACCTTAATCGGGTGCTAGACTGTTGTTGACGGAAGTGCTTTGATAGATTTTGCCCACCTGAGTTTTGGGATGATCTCCAGGGAAAGACATGGCTGATATTCATATGCTAATTCTTCAGATAGGTACACTGAGCCAGTGTCTCTGTGATTTCCCCAGGGCCATCCTGAGAGTGGTGATTGTACCTCTTCTTCCAGAGCTGCTGCTTTTATACCACACACAAGAGGGCATCCACCAGGATGACTCAATTCTGCCATGTCCTTGGGTCCTCCAGTATCTTCTGACCAAGGGACAGCTCTCAAACCCTTTGGCTCTTGAATATAAAACGTTTGGGCTCTGGTTTGAGTTTTGACTCCTTTACACATCGGCCATATGGCCTTGGACAAGTCACTTTACCTTTTGCATCCTCAGTGTCTCCATCTATAAAATGGGCTTCATACCCTTACAGTGGTGGTGGTTACATGAGATAC
Organism: Mirounga angustirostris; assembly: GCF_029215605.1. Classification (NCBI taxonomy): domain Eukaryota; kingdom Metazoa; phylum Chordata; class Mammalia; order Carnivora; family Phocidae; genus Mirounga; species Mirounga angustirostris. The sequence goes on along the minus strand of NW_026991724.1, from coordinate 15,499,071 downwards.
TAAAACTTGGGGACATTGTGTCAGGCGGAGATTAAGCGATTAGCAAATTGCTGGGTATGTAAGGTGCGTATTTATTTATGTATAAACATTCTTTCTGGGCTGGGCCGTTTGGGCGCCCCCAAGTGGCCACAGCCTAGGCATGCATCCAGGGCCACAGTCTGGCCAGGGAGTTGAACACAAGGACAAATGCCCCACAATGCAGTTTCCAGAAATATGCTTCCCCAGCTTCTCCTTGTCCATCCTCCTATCACCAGTCTCTCCCCAACCTTTGTTACAATGATCCCTATAGCCAAGCATTTGTTCAATAAGCACTTGTTGATAATTACTTCTGGAAAGCACTATATTAGGAATTGTGGGGCAGGGCAGGTGGAGGATGAGGGGGGAAGCCAAGCAATGAGAGAAATAACAAAGTACAGGAGAGGGTGGAAGTAGGCAGGACACAGTCCTGAGACCCCAGTTATGAGACCACCATGCAGATGTGTCCTGCTTAAGAAAGCTCCATATAGGGGCGCCTGAGTGGCTCAGTCGGTTAAGCGGCTGCCTTTGGCTCAGGTCATGATCCCAGGGTCCTGGGATCGAGCCCCACGTCGGGCTCCCTGCTCAGCAGGGAGTCTGCTTCTCCCTCTCCCTCTGCCTTTCTCTCTGCCTACGTGTACTATCTCTATGTCAAATAAATAAGTAAAATCTTTAAAAAAAAAAAAAAAAAAAGAAAGCTCCATATAAGAAAGTGCAGCCCAGTGAACAATTTCAGGAAAGGGTGACTCCTACAGGATAAAACACACCTTTTTTTTTGCTAAAGAAAGAGGATTGACTTTTAGGTCAATAGTTTACACTACTTGACAAATAGTTGGTTGCAGAGTTCCTTGAAATAGTAAGCCACCTTGGTGAATTTGATTATAATTCTGCACACAAAAATATCAGTAGCACAAATTATGAGGCCACTCTGCTTATGAACATATATGTGGGAGGTACAAGAAGAGTGATTTCCAAGATACCAGAAGCCCCCAGAAGAATGAAAGGTAGTAACAGGTGTTTTTGAGCACCTGCGAATTGCAAGACGATGCATTGATCTCACTCAAGTTATATAATAATGTTGGGCTATGACTATTATTACTGCTCTTTTACAAATAAGGGAACTAAGGCACTAAGAGTGACTAGTGAGTGACTCGTAAGTGGCCTGAAACCATTCTCTTAGTTAGGATGATTTTAGATGAAAGTGGTAAAAATCTACTTGAAACTGGCTTTAAATAATAAGAAAAAAATCTTCATCTGGTCGAACAACAGTTGAGTGTTAGGGCAGGCTCTCCAATGGGTGGATTTCATGGTTCAGTGACGCCATCAAGGACTGGACCTTTTCAATGTCTCCTGAACAGTGCTGTCCTTGTGTTATCCTGCCCTTACTTCAGGTCCCCTGGAGGTTGCAGTAGAGGCACAGAAATTCTAGCCATCATCCTGAGACCCAATATGGTCCAGAGGTAAAAAGGAAGCATCACTTCCTAGGTTTCTTAATAGCAAACCTTTGCCCAGAAGCCCCCAGCGGACTTTCCTTCTCTCCCTTAGGCCAGAGTTGGGTCACCTGACGAGACCTAAAGCAATCACTAACAAGTGAGAGGCATGACCAAGACAGTGCAGACTGGTCAGAGGAGATTGGGACACAGGCGCACACACAGAGGAAAGACCATGTGATGACACAGGGGGAAGACCGCCATCTACCAGCCAAGGAGACAGGCCTGGGAAGGGCCAATCCTGCCAGCCCCTTGATCTCAGACTTCCAGCCTCCAGCACTGTGAGAAAGTAAATTTCTCTTGCTTTGGCTCCCCAGCCTGTCCCACTTTGCTCCAGCATCCCTAGCAAACTAATACAGGAGAAACAACAGATTTATAGTTTTCCTTCCAATCCGTAGTATTCACTGCAGATCGGGAATGACAGGGGTAGTTTGGGAAGAGAGGAGGAGGACTGTGAAGAAATAGAGGGAAGGTGCAGAGGAAGGATTGCAATCAAGGACTAGATAGGAAGTGTGGATGTGCTTCTTTCTGCAAGTTGGTCCATCAGACAGTAAATTCAGACCTATGCCTGGGTGCCTGGAACATTCACAGCGCTACTGGCTTACTGGGAATTTGAAAGGGAGAGTCGCTTTGGATGGAAAGATGGATTTAATTTAGGGAATGGTCTCTTTACTCTTTGGTAACTGAAATAGATAATTTAGAAAATTTCCCTGCCAATCACTGTGCTAGGACATGAAGATGGATAGACGGTGTGACACCTGACTTCAGCAAACTAATATTTACTCAGAAAGGAATGAGTTTAGCATTAGTGGGGGGAGGAAGATTAGCATCAGGAATCTCACTGCCAACCTCCAGAACTCTGTCCTCAGAAAGTTTAAGATATGCTGGAATCATTGCTCTTGGTAAAGACGCATGGTCCCATTCAAGGGTGGAGCAGAGGGAAACATCTACAGAGTTTGCCTCTCAAATAGAAACCAAACCAAACCAAACCAAAACTTAAAACATTCAGTTCGGTTTCCATAAATGATGTCTTTGTGCTTCCTCAATGGAGGGAAGGAGTGGAGAAAAGGTGCTTGCACGTAAAGTAGAAATGGGTAAAAAGCAAGGACTTCCAGGAGCCAAAATATATTACCTGTTGGCCCCCCGAGCATGGTGAAGCAAGTACGCTTCTCTGATGAGGAAACCCAAGGCAGATGGTGGGTCTTCTTGCAGATCTGTGCTTCATCGTGCGATCTTGCAGGTTTTCCTGGTGGACTCCCGAAGATTCCTCTGGTTGAAGGAATTGGGGTTGGTGTCATTTGTGGCTTTTTTGAAGTTCCAGCAAACCTAAGGCTTTATCCAGAGTAAGTCAAGGCGGAGCACTGTCTCAGGTCTCACCCTGGGTATGTGTGCTTCAGGAGAGAGAAGACCACATCCTGCCTTGCATCCCTCCCCTGCCAATCTGAAGTCTTCGAGACATAAAACTATGGTGGCCCATGGATTAACAAGTCCAGGGCATCTGAAGCCCCACCGCAAATGCAAATTCTGTATCAGCCAAGCCCAAAGAGGGGATTTATGGCAGTTCTACAAAGATGACAATTTATTTAGGCTGTCCTGCCTTGAATTTCTTGCCTTTTTTTTCTCTTGATTTTTATGGGCATAAAATGTTTTACATTTACTTTTGCCCATTTGTCACTGTGACAGCGATGTTTGGATGATGACTGTAAATGAAATATGTATGCATCCTAAAGATATTTATGTAATTTAGCAAAATTATTTTTCAGGTTCTTTGAAAAGAATCTGCTCAGTTCATGTCTTGCTAGCACCACAAAAAAACATTTTACTAATCGTACCCCTAATGTGGGAATGAACACACATTACTTAAACATACCAACTATTTGAATATATAAATAGTGTTTAAAATATCTCTTACACAATAAATTATGATCACTATGTTGAAATACCAATTTCTAGAGAAAATTGATTTAGGAAAAATAGCTATTCACAGTATCCTGTGAAAGCAGCATCCTTTCAGTATCATTTAATTTTCAAGCCAGGAGATTTGGACTATTGTTTCATTTTGTGTTCCATTATTTTTCCCCATTCATTTGCTGAACAATAATCTTCTAAAACATCTCACTTCTGCAGGGTATCAACTGGCGTGATACCAAAAAGATGTAAATGATTTAATTGAATTAGTTTAATTAGGTAAATTAACAGTTAAGCATATCACACGCAAGCTTGTTCTGTTTATCCTACGTTACAGAGATAATTTAGTGCAGAAGGAGAACGGGCATGACTAAAATTCCAATGCAGTGAGCCAGATTAGCTGGCAAAGGAAAAAAATACATAGATAACATTCACTGGAATTAAATGAGTAAATAATTTATGTGCTGGATTCATTATGTAGTTTGAGTTGTAAACAAACGTTGATAGTCAATGAAAGTGCAAAAACATTGCTACTGAGCAAAAGCGTAAGGATAACCAAAGTGTTTCTGACCTTTCCAGAAGCATCTTCCCAGGAAAATTTCAACATTTCTTGGTAATTCAGACAAACTGAGGCAACAAAAGCCCGTCTGCCTAGCCAGAAATCTGAATTAAAGCAGAAAAAAACAAATAAGCCATACTTTGATTGCTTTTAAGTACACGCCGTTGAATCAGATAAAACAGGGTTTCACAACTTTGGCACTATGGACATTCCTTTTGGGGTTGGAGGGGGGACTGTGTATGGCATTGTAGGATGACTAGCAGCATTCCTGGTGTCTACCCACTAGATGCCAGTAGTACCCCTCTGCCCCCAGCTGTGACAACCAAAATGTCTCCAGACATTGCCAAATGTCCTCTGAGTAGGAGGACCAAAATCACCCTGGTTGAGAACCACAGAAAGAAAACCACTGAATATTATCCAATATGGATCTTTAGGAATCTTGGCTTGAACAAATTACTCCCAAAGACTTGTATCATTCATAGCACTTACATAGGAGGTTTATAAAAATTTGAAAAACACTGATAACCTTAGTATTTGAAACCTCCTGTTCTTTCTCCTCCATTCATTCATTTGGCAAGCAGGTATTAAGCACGGAGCATAGGGTATTGGTAGATACCCTCTTCACCCTCTTCGGCAAGGGGCCCTAGGCAGACCTGTGGATAGAGAATCACCGGGCATTGAATGAATGCTGGCAGATCTAGGGAGGGAGGGCCAGGAAACCATGTGTGGTGGTGAGAGAGCCCTAGCCTTGGGTAACTTGCTTTTATTCTGTGTGACAGAACACAAGGCCAGAAAGGACAGCAGGTGCCACTACCAAGACATTGAACGTTGGCTAAAACATTAGTTGACCCAGTGCCACTGTGAGAAATTGAAAGATTTTAAGCAAGAGTGTGTTATATATGGTCAGTGTTGACTTTTGGAAAAAGCAAAGGTTTTAAAGTCACGCCCATGCAGATTAAATCCTGACTTTGCCCCTCACCAGTTGGGTAACCTAAGCAAATTTCGGATTTCTGAGCCTCATGTTCTTATCTATGAGATGGAAGTAATAATAGTTATGTCATTGCAAATTTTAAATGGGACAGTGTATATAAAGCACCTGGCATGATATCTACCCCATAAAAGTCACCCAATAATTACTAGCTTTTCTCTTTTTTCACTAGCCAGTCTGTCCCACTTGTGTCTTTCTCACAAAGACACAATGGGAAACATACATTTATGAGGTCTGCATTCCCCCACATCTGGGTTGTATCGGTTAATGTCACTGAAGTTGTCCAAACCTTGCCACTGGATTTTGTTTACTCTAAAGCTGAGTGTTTAAATCCCTTAAATTGGTAATGTCAGTTTGACGTCCATGTTAATCTTCCATGAGATTTTAGGATCTGGAATCTGGAGGTGGCTTTCTCTACCACGTCCACCAATCTGGAGCCAAATGTGGCAGTTACTACCCTGGGAATCAGGGATAGCATGCAAAAGCCCCCATTGGAAGAAATGCTCATTTTCTATATGTACAAAGGAATTGAAATGTTTTGCCAAGCAAGTTTCTGGCAACATGTCTTGAATGCCCGCATTTTCATCCTCTTGGAAAACAGGGACAACCAAATAGAGGGGAAGGGAGACCTGTTTTGCATTTGGAAATACCAACAAAACCACATTCCCACCCCTTCTGCATATTTATCACTAAACTTTGTATATATAATGGAATGCAGGGCTAAGCTGTTTTCTTTGGGATTCTGACATGTCACTTTCTCTCTCTCACACACACTCTGCAGTGATATATGTAAAAATAAGGAAGACGTTTCCAAGAACACACTCCATTGTCAGACAGATATATACATAATGTAGTTGACTCCACGGACGAAGATGTCCTCTTCTTACCCCCTGCCCCGAACCCTTGGCTGGGTACTCCCTGTCATGTCCTGTGGTGATTGGACTCCCCATTCCAAGTTAAGCCAAGTGGGCCTCTGAGAGTGCAGTCTTCAGGGTGGCTGGCCTCAGACAGCCTCAGGCAGCCCTGAAGACGCTTCACGTCGCTCCCTGCTCCACTGGCCACCGACTGCTGCTGATGAGGAAATCAGAGTTTCTTTAATCCCTTCCACACCCGCAGACTTATCCTCAGAAGTTTATTTAACTTGTGTGTGTTATGACTATAATAACATACAAGTTCAGATGAAGCCAAGAGAGAAATGCAAATTCCCAGTGCCCTCAGGTTCTAGATGGTTCTAGAAGGAATGGTCAGCTGCTGTGCTACATCTCTATCCCATTAGCAACTCTCTGTCCTCCCCCTCCCTCTATAGCCTTGCCCTTTCTCTCTTTTTAGAAAAATTTATTTTGAAATCATTTTAGGCCAAATAGAAAAGTTACAAAAATAGTTCAGGGGGTTTCCATATCCTCTTCATCCAGCTTCCCCTATTGCTAACATCATATATAACCATAGTACAATGATCAAAACTAAGAAGTTAATATTGGTACAGTATTATTAACTAAACTACAGTCTTTTTTGGTTTTCACCTGTTTTTCCGCTAATGTCCTTTTTCTTTTGCAGGATCCAACATTCCAGTTAATTGTCATGTGTCCATATTCTTCTCCACTCTATGATAGTTCTGTCTTCCCTTGTCTTTCATGACCCTGATACTTTTGAAAAGCACTGGCCAGTTATTTTATAGACTGTCCCTCTATCACTGTATGTCTGATATTGCTCATGATTAGAATGAAGATATGCATTTTGTGCAAGAATACCCCAGGGGTGCCGGGGTGGCTCAGTCAGATAAACGTCTGACTTTTGGTTTCTGCTCAGGTCATGATCTCAGGGTTGTGTGATTGAGCCCTAAGTTGGGCTCCTCGCTGGGCATGGAGCCTGTTTAAGATTCTCTCTCTCTCTCCCTCTGCCCCCTCCAAAGAAAATACTCAAAAAGAATATGCCAGAAGTAATACGCTCTTCTCTGTGTGTCCTATCAGGGGGTGCATGATGTCTCTGTCTTCTTATTGATATTAACTTTGGTCACTTGGTTAAGATAGTGTCTGTTGAGTTTTCCCAGCCTAACATTAGCTATAGTTTGTACAATTTTGTAGTTAATAAATACCTTGGGGGAAATGCTTTGAGACTCTGCTCTTACCTTGTTTCTCCTCAAACTTTTGTCCTCTGGCGTTAACATGCGTGGTAGTTTGAACAGTGAAGTTAGACTATTTGTCTGTTTTATACCGCAGGACTTATCAGAACCACATCTCGCCTGAACCAGTTGTCGCTGTGCTGTTCTCACGGCAATTTTCTACTCTCATTCCTCCTACCTTTGTTAATTGGAAATCCCAAGACCTTTTGCCTGACTCTCCACAGAACTTGTATCCTCACCTCATAGGGTTTTGGCTGGCCTCACACTCAGGTCCCTAAAAAAGGGCTTTATAGATATTTTGGAAAGTGGAAAGAGGGAGGAGAAAAAAATAACAAAGAAATAAAAGAACCCAGGAAGATCTTAATCTGGGCTCCCCATGTGACTTTCAACAAGTCAGTATCCTTCTCTGAGCCTCAGTGTGTCTCTTCTTTTTTTTTTTTTTAATTTTTTTTTTTTAAGATTTTATTTATTTTTTGAGAGAGAATGAGAGAGAGCACATGAGAGGGGTTAGGGTCAGAGGGAGAAGCAGACTCCCTGCCGAGCAGGGAGCCCGATGCGGGACTCGATCCAGGGACTCCAGGATCATGACCTGAGCCGAAGGCAGTCGCTTAACCAACTGAGCCACCCAGGCGCCCAGTGTGTCTCTTCTTAAATTACCATCTCTGAGCCCCTTCCAGCTCCAAAGCGCTGTGATTCTAGGACAGGAGGCCAGGCTGTGACCGGATCTGCAGCTGGTGTCACCAAACTGCCCAACAGTGAGACAAATAGAGGCCACCAGAGCAGCCACAGACAGGAATTCAGGGGGAAGGAGGGAAATGGTCCATGAATCTTTTACAAGCACTAGTGATACTGACATTAATCATACTTTCCACACCGAGAGCCACATCGGAGGGAATGCCAAGGTTTGGGGAGGAGGCAGCTCTGTTTGGGATGAGGTCTTTTATCTTTGCCTGGCCCTCGAAACAGATGAATCAGCCCTTTCTCCTCAGATTGAAGAATCCACACTGTGTGTTTCCACTGTCAATTTCATTACTTTGCATCAGGCTTAATACCCATTTAAGGCTTAATGGCCACAGCATTACACTGGATGTAAAATATAGTTTTTAAAAGGATAGTTAGAGAGCTGAAGTTTCACTCTTACCCTCTATATAAAGCTCACCCAACATCCAGACCTCAAGGCTAAAACATTCTTTCCACCCCTTCTAAGCTAAATCTGTTTCTACTGATTTCCAATGCAGAGCCGATTTTTGTTGATGTTTTAAATAGACAATTAGACATCGCAGTTTATATTGCCTATCTTTTAGATAGATCAGACGCTAAACATCATTTAAAAATGTTAGACTTCAGACATCATAAAAAAAAAAAAAAAAAAAAGACTGAGGGCGGGACATTATTAAAGGGAGGGCTGGTTCCCAGAGTTCACGGTGAATGCTGAATGGGGCAAGACACCCAGGAGTTGATCGGAGGGAGAACATTCCAGAGATTAAGTAAAATCAGAATTAGTCCCCAGTTCTTTTTATTTGAGCCAGTACTTGTTAAACCCCCTTTCCCAACTAGTCTCTTGTCAGATCTGCTAGCAAATAGAGGAATGTACTGGTTTGGGATCACACCTCTTAATTTTCCCATTTCTAATAAAGGAATTCTTGAAATTTCACTATAAAATTGCCTTCTGTAAATATACTTTGGAAGATCACAGGGAAAGTGAGGGTAGGGGAATGAGTAGCCAATTTGGGATAAATTATTGTGAAGATTATGCGTTACTGATTAAACGTGAGTTTAGTTCCTTCCGGACGGGAGCACCTATCTCTTAGTTACTGCTGTATCTCTCATGCCAACCACAGTGCCTGGAATATGGTGGGTGCTCAATAAATCCCTGATACATGAATAAATGGTTGATTATAGAAATTATCTTTGTGTGAGTTTTACCCTGACATAGTCCCTTTTCATTTAGCTTCAAGGTGAGGATTGTAGGTGGGAGGCAATCTAACAAGAATAATTATACATCATGGGCTATATTGTGTATTTATATAATACTTTGTAGCAACATTTTTCAAAATGCATTTTTTGGAAAGTTAATAGATACTATTCAGTAAAAAGATTCTTTGTCAAAGTTTGAACAGTGAAGGTTAGACTGTTTTAAACTGCAGGACTTATCAGAACCTTTGATACCTTGAATGGGTATTGGGACTCACCAAAGGAGCCATAAAGCATCAGACTTCTGGATCTTTTTTTTTTTTTTTTTTTTTTTGGTAGCATCTTTCATGTAATGACCAAATGAGCAGTTTGAGAGACATCGATAGTATACAGAGCATTTTATTTGCATATATCCTTCTAGAACATCTCTTTTTTCCTATCTTGGACTTTAGACTAGTTACTCATATGTGAATCAAATGCATAACATGAAAAATGCCCTCAGCACTTCACTTGTTCAGTGAATGAATGAGTGAATGAGTGGCTATATCAGAATAATATTGTTAGATAGGTGATATAGAGAGTAGCATCATCATTACCAATATCTGAGAGAGTTGTTGAGACTTCAAAAAACCATAGATATTCTCACGTGTAACCCTTTCTTGCCATTCCCTTTGCCACTCCCTCCACCCCTTTACTCCCAGCATAAACTACTGTTTAACTTTTGCTAATTGCAGTAGCTTTTTAACTAGTCTTTCCACATCTGGTCTTGATGTCCTCCACTCATGCCTAAGCATTAAACTCCTACAAGGCAGCATTTGACTCTTTTTTTTTGTTTTCAGTGCCTAGCACAGCTCCTTACAGGCAGTGGGACCTCAGTGGATATCTGAGTCAAGCACTCCTCTTCAATAGAATCCATAAGTGTATCTCTATTACTGCTCTTCAACAGAGCAGCACAGACACAGGTCTTGCCTTAAGGAAGCTTAAGTTCCAAATGGGAAGACCAATTGTCTTCTAGAACTTAGAAACATCAAATTTGCTACTGTGCTACATTGCAGAAGTTTATTTGTAAGTCTCTTCAGAGTCTGGGTTCAATTTTCCCTTAGAAACAGTATTATGCACAGTGGTGGTATCTCCTAGCCAGCCCACAAGAGCCTATTTAACTCGTAATGTGTCTAAAGTCCGATACTAATAGCAGCCCCAGGGGTTCATCGGCCTCTCCTCTCAGGCCATTGCCAGTCTTAACACCACAGACCTTGCCCTGAGGCAAAGTATGAGGCAGGGTTGGAATGCGATGAGGGGCACGGTCTCTAGCAGCTGTGGATGATGGAGGGGGAAGGAGGGAGGACGGGAGGCAAGGTCTACTGTGAGCAGGAAGGAGCAAAGCAGAAGGAAAGTGGCCATGAGAAACTGAGCGAGGGCACCCAGGCTGTGATAGTCCTTCTTGCGTGATGGGAACAATGTGAGCAAAATGCATGGAACTTTAGGGGATACATACATTCTCCACATTTACTTCTATTAGAAAGTCATTGGAAGGCTACCTGCCTATGCTTGTCTTGGAGGCTTTGATGATTCTTCCTCTAGTTTCAGGAGAAACTAAGTACATCAACAAGCAAACCAAGAGAAGACTTATTTCAACATGTGGAGGCACCTACTATGATACAGACTGGAATCCACAAACTCAAATGTCTAAGGGGCCAGGTGGGCCACGGAAATGCAGGATGCAGAACAGGAGTAAGGATGCTGGGGACTCTGGCCACTAGCAGAGCTCGTGCTCTATCTAAAGGGAGCAGGTTCTGCTTTGCTTCAGGCGGGTGCTCACCCAGGGTTCAAAATAGCCAACTTTTTCAAAAGAAGTCAGCAGTCTGACATTTTATGTACTATTCCCTGGATTTTATATGTTGACAGTTAATTAAAAAAATTTTAAACATTATATAAAGCAAACATACACACATACACACACATAGATTTTTTTTGGACCCCATCCATGAAATCTTTGCTGTACAGGGTCATATTTCACTTAATGTGCTCCCGGGGGGGCAGGCGGGGGGTGGGGAAAGAATTACAAATGGAAGTGTATAGGTAGAATCACATAGCCCCATTTGATGGACATTAAAATTTCAGAGATGTATTCCCTCAGAAAAAGATCTCTGTTGAACAGTACACTTGAAAATCAGACTTCAGGGGAACCTTTGATGTACATATTTCAAGGAGCAATTGCCAACTTCCGATAAAATTTTAACAAGAATACACCAATCTCTATTACATTTAATTGCTAACACCTCTACAACCCAGGGTAAAATAGCTCCAAAAACTGAGGAAATCGTCAACAAAGGACTGGGTTACTTGTGGACAGGAACTCATGTCAGCATTTCTGAAGTCATCCCCAGCACATGGCTATTCCCATCCTCTGTGGAACATCACAGCACCATGTCTTTAAAATTCTCCATCTTTTTACAGTAGCCCCTAGGGTCACTCACCCAGCATCCAGGGGCCTAAAAGGTTTCTGGCTGTGCTCTTTTCACCCTTTGATAGTGTCCCCCGGCATGAAAGTTGTCATGTGGGTGGTCATCAAAGATATATTTTGAAGATGGTCAAAGAGAACACCCATATCCATCTCACAAGCAGAGCTCTGTGCTCTGTATGGTGGACAACTGGGGGTCGAAAGCATGGTGTCTTGCCTGCATTTAGATGCTGGATTCTGGTTCTAGAACTGACAGTGTGAGCATGGGCAAATCACTCACACTCTGTGCTTTCATGTCCACATCACCAAAAATGTACCCATCCCATGGGTTGTTAGGGCCATAAGAGGAGATCATGCTCAAGCATAGCACGTAGTTTTGTCCTCAGTGAATTGTGACCGTTGTGATCATTCATTCTTAGTAATATCATTAGCATCAAAGGAGAGTATGGCCTCTCCTGTTTGGTTCTTCCTCCATTTACCCTTAAGATTACACTGGTCGAGGAGCAGGAGATAGATCATACCCCAACTGTGCTGTGGGTATAAACTGGAGACATTTGTCCTTAAAATGAGAGATATTCCGTGAGTCAAGATTTCTTACCATTTTATCCAGGACATAGTTGTCCCCACACCAAATGTAACTGTTTTTTTCTTGTCTCTGGGCGTATTCAGGGTTGATGATTCAGCCACAGTGTGTCTTCTTTATGCTGAGATACATCATCTGGCTTTCCAGGCAACAAGAAGCTTTTAAAGGACTGAGCATGTTCTTCTGTCTTGCTGTCTGCATTGCCTGTCTTAACACTATAAACAAAAGGTACTAATAAGTTGCTTTTTTAGCAAGGAAAGTATGCATTTTGAGTGAAATATTCATCTAGGGGATGAATTAAGACTTTCATTTCACTGAAGCTGGCTTTTACCAAATGGATGAATCCTTGTACTGAGTGCAGGGAAAGAAGTGTTGAAACGAACAGCGGGAATCCCTTGCACAAAGCCATGTTGAAATGAATGGGGAGAGAGCCAACCTTTTTTGGGAATCCCTAGAGCTCATGTCCACAAAGCTTGATCCAGTCTGGCAGAGGAGGACAACTCTGGTTGTCCTGGCTAGGACTGGATGCAGCTTGTCAACCTCTCCCAAGGGGCAGTTAGGATAACACATGAGCCCCATATAAGGCTATACCTGTCTCCCTTCTGAGCAGAGGCTGAGCTGTTTCTTCAGACACTGACACATGGCAGCATCTTGGCCAAAGGCCTGACCTTCTGGTCTACCCAGTGGGACTTTCAAGGCTACTGCTGACCTGACTTCAAGCGTAAAGGGCCCCAAGGTCGGTTGGAAACCAGATTTTGAAGCTCTGCTCTGCTTGTGCTCCCTCATTCCCAAAGGAGTGCATAGTCCCAGCCCAGAGGCTCCCAGACACCACACATTGAACCACAGCCCTTCCAGCTGTTAGGATTCTGACTTGCCTTTATTTCTTGGCCAGACTGTACTGGGGATGAAAAGGAAGGGCAGATGTGTCAACAAGGAACCAGGAGCAGCTACATCTGCTGCTGATTAGAGTTGTTGGCTTCTAGATCCCTTTTTCTGTCACCCCATTGGCTTTAGACCTCAAGACCCTGTCAGGGACTCGGGCTTGTCCTGTTCTTCCCCCTGAGTTCACCCTCTCTCAATTCTGCTCCCAGATTGTTGTCTCCACACATGTATTTTGATGGTGGATAACAACAAAAGACTTCTCTTTCCTCTGTATCTGTTCGGATATTACTTAATGCAGAAATGCCTTCCGGGGCCTTGGAATGAACAATTGTCCTTTTAGGTTCCAGGCCAAATCCCTCCATCCAAAAGGATAAAGCAGCTCCACAGGCTTCTGCAACCAGAGCTTCTTCCCCCCCCACCCCACCCCGCCCCCAACAGCCTTCCCACTTCTAGCCTTGGCTGCCTCCACAGTGGCCCGAGTCTCCTGTTTCCATCAGAGGAAAGAGTAGGTGCACTTCCCTCAACGACTGTTTGCTTTCCCCTGGCCTGTGGGAATCAGAGGTTGGGGTAGGAATTGATAAAAGCGAGCATTTTGCCATAAAAAGAATCTAAGAGGGCAATGGAAGGCCATCCGTACGATTCCCCAGGCTGTCTGTTTTTGAAAAGGAAGATCTGGCCAAACCTACAGAACTTGCTGCCTCTGGAGTTTACTCTTTATTTCACTCTGTGCAGCACGTCCTTGTGTATGAATTAAAGATTAAAGGCAACTTAACCTGCATTTTGCTATATCTCTATATACAGGAGAGGAAGGGAGGGAGGGAGTGTGTGTGTTCGGCGTGATCTCCTGGTTCTAAAACCAGAGTAGGAGAAGGCAGGCTAAAGGTGGTCTCTTTCCCACTGGCCACTCCTTCACACAGTGACCTCTGGCAAGTCCTTGAACTGGGCTGTGCCTCTATTTCATCAACCATAGAATGAGTATTCTGAGGCCTTCTTGGACCATCGATGTGTCCTCTGCCCCAGTCTGTGGGTCTCCGAGCGCAGATGACGTCATTATAGCACTGACCATTTGACACAGGCCACGAAGCCTGAATTACCTCTCAGTGGAAAGATCAGCATTTGGCCACACCCTCATTTTGAAATGAAATCAATTGTGGGTGGTACTAACCTGTGATCCCAGATGCTTCTAGTCACCAAGCATAGTAGCTACCTTTTGCCAACCCTTAGAACAGCATTTCTAACCTCAGCACAACTGACATTTTAGGCTAGAACATTTTTGTGACAGAGGGACGACAGCATGGGTGGGCATCATTGGATGTGTAGCAGCATCTCTGGTAACCACTAGATGCCCATAGCACCCCCAAACTGTGACAACCAAAAGTGTCTCAAACTTTGCTAGATCTCCCCTGCAGGACAGAAGCACCTCTGTTAGAATCAGTGCCTCTTGGAGGAGACATCACCAAAGCCCTGGTCCAGTTAAGAAACTACAACACAAATGCATGGGCTGATGCAGTGCCTTTTTCAGGACCTGGAAGGTCACCAGACAATATAAACCAATTTCAACAAAATTTCAAGAAGATAAGACTGCAAAAGAATGTACATTGCCAAGTCAGTCTCTGTGATCTTGCACACACGTGTTCTTTATGGCAGTAATGTCCTGTTGGTGCAAATCATGGATCACTGACCCAAAGAAAAGACCATCCTAGAGCCCTAGAGTTGTCCTAGCATCTTCTGGGCACTCTGTTTTTCAGAGTCAGGATGTGTGCAGTGAAGTATTTTACAGATGCATACGGTCTGGGTGTGCCCATTTGGCTCTGGACCCGTAGTTAAGTGTCTATGTAACAAGGGTTAAGCAAAATTTAGTGCATTCCATATGAATGTATAAGGTTGGAGCAGCTACGAGAACCTATTGGTATCTGCCCAAATGGTGATGTCTTGAGGATGAGACTTCTTAAATATCAAATAGTAAACAGGCAGGAACAGTCCCTAACAGTAGACACTATTATCTCTGGTCATCTGAAATTGTCTTTAGGTCTAACAAGGTCTGAACTGGTCCTGCCTGAACTATAATTCTGTGCTTGCTCCTCTGGCTGCAGACACCCCAAGGCAGGGGTTTGTAGATGGATACGGTGACACCTCCATTATTTACCAAAAATCAGTCAATAAATTCTAGGTCCCCAGCCAGAATCACTGGCAATTTTCGGAACAGAAAGAAAGGGCTCTTGGTGCCTAGATGGGGTTGACTCTGAGGTGGAAGGATTATTCAGGATGCTGTTTGCAGCTGACACTCAACGAGGCATCAGACAGGGCATCCTGAGGCCAGCTTGCCAGTCCAGATGTTTTTGCTTTGCTGCCTCCTGCTAGAGAACAGGGAATGCATATCCCCTCCCCCACCTCCTACAGTTTGCACCCCTGTAGGCATCTACACGGGGATGACTCTTGGAAACCACATTCCTGGGAGGACTTGTTTGTAGGGCACTTTGCAGCCCCCCCTGGAGCCAAGAAAAGATTTACATTTTGCTGTCCTTGTTCAACAGGTCCCAGTCATTTCCTCTCCTTTCAAGAAGATTCCAAATGAACATAAATCTCACCCCAGCTCTGACAGCCTCCAGTCATCTGTTTACCAAAATAAACTTTAAGCATACATTGAAAAATAATTCCTAGTGAAATATGCATCCCCATGGCATTCAAGTCTGGTATTTAATGTCTTTTTTATGGTTAATAATGCATCAAAAGCCTCCCCAGTCTGAAGCTGTCAATTACATCACATACATGATGTGCAGGGCCCATTTCAATGACTAAAAAAACTTGGAGTCCATTTTTATTTTTAAAAAAATACTAATTTATAATTACAGTGGCCTGTTTCCTTCTTTGTGTATTTCTTTTTAATAAATCTACTGCTTGATGAGCTCAATCTGCTGAAAATACCTGGAGAGGTTCTTTGCATTATACAGAGAAAGAGGCATGTTATATAAACAACTCCAAAATCCCCTCATTAAAACTGGGTTCTGTTTGAAAAGCACCCTGGTCTTTTCTTTATATTGCTTTATGAAAAAAAAAAAAAAAGTCATCCAGGATTGTATAAAGGAATACAATTAAGCCTTGTCCTTCTTGGTAGATGTAGAAAAAGTAGAGTTTTTGAACCAAAATATTGACATTCATTTTAATTCCAGCCTCCTAGAGTTAAAAAACATCAGGAAAGCCCCATTTGCCTTCTGTTAGTGCAAAATGAACATGACTCTAGAAGTCTTTGCTCATTTCCTATCTGTGTGGTCACTGGTGCTGAGAACAGCGTGGATGGGAGGCATGAGGGGAGTCAGAAGCATCCTTCCTGCGTCATCTAGAGCCTCCTCTCACCCTTCAGGTGTAAGAGCCCCAGATTCCATCCCTGCCACGTGTAATGACCACGTTTATGACCAGAAGTGATTTCTTTGCCACCATGGACCATTTCCAATGTGACTGTGGGAGCAGCCAGCTTCTAAGTGCTTAGAGGTTGGGCAGTGTCTGCTTACCTTGATTTGTGGCTCTGAGGACCAAGTGAGTTAATTAGATAATGTATGTAATTTGCTCAGGATGGCCATGCACCTGGGAGATGCTCAGGAAATGGCAACAGTCAGGATTTGGAGGGGCTGAGAGCAAGCAACTAGAGCATGGCTGTGGGCTCAGATACTCTGGGCTAGGTGGGACATTCCTAAATTCTGAAACTTAATTTCCTTGTGGGTAAAAGGAGGGCAATAGTCGCTGAGACAGTAGATCTTAAATATTCTCACCACAAAAAAGAAATGGTAAGTATGTGACATGATGGAGCTGTTAGCTAAGACTATGGTGGTAATCATTTTACAACATATAAAGGTATCAAATCAACACATCCTACACCTTAAACTTACACAACCTTATATGTCAATCGTATCTCAGTAAAGTTGGAAAAAAATGGTAATAATAGTACCTATCTTACTCTCTTACATAGGTATTATGATGTGGACAATGAACTAATATGTATTAAGTGTAAAATACTTAACAACACCAACAGCAATACCTATAGTCAGCCCTATGATTTGCAGTCACTTAGGTTATGTGATTTAATAGTCCCTTTGTGGCCCCTTCTACTTATGGTTAGTGAATGGTGGACGATTCAGACCTACAGCACGAAGTTGAGCCAAGACTTATCCTAGGACATCCTCCCCTGCACATGTGATTAACACCTGGTTTAGGAAGCAAGGAAAGAAGTAAAGGACAGCTACTTTTGTGACTTGCAGATCTTACATTTTGATGGTTAGTTCCACAAAACTGTTACAAAACACAGATATGGGTTGAATTCATGCCTTCTTTTGTGCCTGGTAGAGGATCCTCTGTCCAGATACTAAAGGCTGGCTTTGTCCAAGGCAAGCTGACTGGGGGTGGGGGCGGGTAGGAGGGATAGGGTCTTCCCTCAGATGGTGTTAGCTTTCCCCAGCCCTTGACACCCTTGACGCTGACTCCTTGGCTGCTCCTCCCAGGGATAGAGCACTTCTGAGACTGAACCCCGAAATCTCCCCTGGCACAGGGAGCAGTTTTAGTTTTTTTTCCTTTGTGCTCTTCTAAGATCTCCATCGTGGGGTTCCCAGTGGGACTCCTATTCCCTTAAAACTCCTTATAGGAGTTTTCCTTCCACCTTTGCCTGGAAAATAACATACTCATATCCAAAGCCGAAGCAACAGGGAGTCCTCATGCCACCCAGGCCCGGACATTTTGGGCAGTCTGTTCATCTGGCTTATTCACCCTTCATCTCTTCCTCACTCTCTACTGTAACTCTGGTTTCTGCCCTCCACCCCCCTGCACCCCCCCTACCCAGGGGTTGACAGGCCTCACAATCTGGAGATAAATGCTGCGGGCCCTCCCTTTCACAGGCGGTTTAAGAAGTTACCATTTGGATGTGTTCACCAATGGCTTCTTTTCAGCTCCCCAGCACCCCCGCCCACCCAGTTCAGATCCTTTCTTGGTTTCCCTATTGTCCGGCTCCACGGTACTTTTTAAAGTGTCAAAGCAAATTTGTGTTTCCAGTAAGAAAGCACCTTTTGCTTTTTGCTTTTTTTAATTGCATGTGACCCTCGTGATTCTAATTCCCATGGAAAACTTAACTGTATCGCTAAGAAAAGGCACACACACACGCACATGCACACGCATGCAGCCCGCAGATGCTCCTGCGCCTTCGCACACCCTTGCAGAGACACACAATTGCATACCGCAAAGCTGGCTAACGTTGACGCATCCGGGTTGGAAATGACAGGATATTGTGGAGGGCCAGTCACTTAATGAACCCCTGCGGGACCAGTCTTGGTTACTAACAATTTCTCTCCAATTCATCAGGCAGGGGAATCACAGCCCTCAGTGTTTCACTCCATCACGTCCCCCCACTGCCCCCTTCTTTCTGCTCTACACAAACAAACCAATTACAGCAACGGATATAAATTTGACCCCTTTTCTGAAAATGCTCCCTCAACCCTTTTTATGCCCTTCCTTACTCAGCTCCAGTCAGCCTGTCCCCCAAGTGCACTGTAGGCACACACATGCACACACATACACACCCATGTGCGTGCATAGGCACACTCAGGTGTACTCTTTGTCCCACAGCTTTCACATACTTCCTATTCTTTGGTCCAGCGTGGGTTTAGCAGTCTTTTAGCCCCTTAATCTACTATCCCATGGAATATACATTTAGAATCGCTTTTCTTTAATTTTTTCGCTTGCTTTTTATACAGCGGCCAGCCCCAAACCTTCCGCTCCCTCCATCATACCTTAGGGTAACTTCCTCATTTACTCTTGGACAGTGCCTTGTGTAACTCGTATTGGTATGAATTCTGCCCTCCATCGTAGTTATCAACTGATTACTTAGCTTAGAGGCTTTGTGTAAAGACCGCTTCCTGCTCAAATACAACTAGTATTAAAACATCTGATTTACAAAGTCTTAGACGAGGTGAGAAGTTGCATAGTTGGGATTTGAGCCATTGTTAGTAAGATAGCAAGACAGTTCATTCCCTCTACAGCCGTCCCTAGGCCATTCCTGGTTGGTGAACCATTTGTTAGAGGTCCTCAACAAATTTAACGCAGAAATTTAGAGTAAGAATTTAGAAACTTTTATAGTAATCTGCCATTGCTGCAACATCCAAGCAACATTTTATGGTCCTAGTAATTCATTTTTTATATAGTTTACAAAGGGTTAGTCCAGGAAGGATCGGACGTGAACAACGGTGACAGAAGGGTGTTCTTCCGGACAAAATTTTGAGAAGCAGGTTCTTGATCATTGTGAAGATGTTCAGGTTTATGTAAAGTAACAAGCGGTCCCTTTGAAAGATTAGAAAGATTGGTAATTTGGGCACAATTACATGTTTGCTTACAGAGCTTTAACTGTTTGAGTGGACGGTGTGGTCAAGAAAGGGCAGATAGAGTTAAAGCTCAGATGCTTCTAAATAGAGATGGCAAAGAAACGAAGAAAACTTAGCCTGGACTTAATGTAGGTATGTGGGAAATGATCACATTTTGTGGTGATTCTGTTTTGAAATAACTTTTGGGAAACAAATCTATCACGCTTGGATCCTAGAATGGTGAGCCCATATCCGTATTCTAGAGGGTGACTGTTTTATAATGCTGGAATCAGGTCATCTTACTAACTTGTCTATTAAAAGCTTGATGCATTTGTTTTTTCAGAGGTGGATATTGTTAGTCCTTTGGCATCTGCAAATCTCCATGGAGTCAAAACCTTGTTATTACAGGGTTCTCTATACCTAAGCCTCCACAGAGATGTACAAACATTTCAAAGAGAGACTTTTGTTCCCTCTGGCATGAGGAGCAATTACCTGATTATCTAAGTAGAATGATAGGTGTCTATGACAGATTGCAGGCTGGAGACATTTTAGAAATAATAATAACTTGCATTTTTAGTATACTTTCCCATTTATAAAGCGAGTCCACCTCTGTTAATTCCCTTGATGCTCAGAGCTGGCCAGCAAGGGAAATCAGGCAGAGTTTATTACCTCCATTTTAAGGCGGGCATCTGTTACCTAGAGCTCATCCGCTCCACTGTCTCTCTGTCTATCCAGATGCTGCCCAAGGCCCGAGGAGATGCCAAGGAAACGTAAAGAACCTCTCCTTGCCATCATTTTTATATCGTATAACTCAAGGAGAGTCAGGGGGACACTGGGAGATTCCAACCATCCTCTGGGCTTTGGGGTGTTTGTTTTTTTAAACCAAATACCTGTGAGTGTTATTGGCTGGATTGTGACACTGGAGGCAGCTGGGGAAAGGGAACACCAGGCATTAAAAATGACAAAGCACTTTCATTTGTGAGAGCTATCCAAGGAAGGTGGAAACAAACATATTTTCTGAGGGAAAGCAATTTCACAAGCCCTGCCTGTGTACAGATGAGCAGGACAGTGAAGAGGCGCAGGATGGCCCTCCGACATTCCTGGGGAAACGTGGATGATTGATGTTTTCTCATTATGTGGGCTGGGAGGGAGTTTTATGCAAAATTCAAAGAAGGAGAGAAACCCCAGCTCCTGCCCTTCTTCCTTTCATGAGGGCCTCCCTTGAACTGGGGATGGCCACATGTGGCCAGAGAGCAGCCCCAGAATTACGCAGAGGTGATGAGATCGTTTCTGAGGGTAGTTAGATGGGCCACACATAGCCAGGCCTGGTTGCTGGAGAGGATAATGTTTCCTCTGGGGAAGAAGGCAGGGTAATAAATGGCTTTTGCTGCAATTAAACGCAAGAGGAAAAGGTGTGCCTCCAACTCCGTGGTGCCATCTCTTTTTTTAAGAACAACAGCAGCAAAAATGACCACAAGGCGCCGAGTGGGAAGGACCATTCCCCTAACCTGGATACAGGCGGCTGTTTTTTCTCTTGGTGAACTCTCTTCCCTGCAGCTCCTTGTGGGTTTCACAGATCCGACGTTCCGTAGAGCTCAGAGTCCCATTCCATCTTGCATTTGCTAAAATGCATTCAGAATCACATTATTATAGATTATGCAAGATTGGAACATGGTCGAGATGAAAAAGTAGCCCTTGATGCTTCTGAGAGAAGGAAGTCAGACTGACCCCTTGGAGACCAAGCTGCTGACTCTTTGTTTTTCCACAGATCTACTTGCCTGAGGGAACAGTTCAGCTATTTCTTCCTTTTAATTCCTGTCTTGTGGGAGATGTGAAAACACGAAGCAAGGAGAGACTATCCCTGCAAACTCACGTCACATACCAGCAGCTCTACACATAAGCAAGCATGTGCCCACGCACACACACACACACACACACACATGCCATCGAGTCAAGGTTTTAGAACTTTACTTAGACGGGGCGGCTTGCTTATGGGAAAAAGGGCCCCAGAATTGGAGTTCAGGAAGGCAGGGACTCACCTCTACTCTGATTAGCTGTGTGGCCTCAGAAATCATTTAACCTCTCTGGGCCTTTGTTTCCTCATTTGAAAAAAAATGAGGCTTTGGATTTGATGACTTTTGTGATTCCTTACAGACTCAACGTCCTCTGATTTAGTGAATCCATTTCCATCTGAAAACCTCATTCCGGAAGGCTCATGAGGGGTGTGTGTGTGCGCGCGCGCGCACGTGTGTGTGTAGGCATCCCAGCTGTGCACAGCAGATAATACAAGGACGGCATTTTGTTCCCTCCCAAGCTCAACCTCCATGGATGTGCTCTCTGCAGTCTACCCCTCCCCCTGCCTTTTGTGCACTCTTGATGGCCCCGTTCTATCCAGACAGCTACATCTTCTGAAAATCATAATTAGAGTGAGGCTGGCATGACACATCTCTCAAGCTCCGAACACCAGTGCAAACCAGCACTCGATTCCTGTTGGAGGCAGTCGAGGTAAGCACGGCCCACTCGAGCGTGCAGGGAGATTGGCTGTAAGCTTCAGTGCACCGTAGCATGTCAATACTCCTGAATAAACTAATCAACCCATTTGCACCTTCATGAAAACGCATCTTGGAGTCAATGAAATAGGTGTGGTAGTGACAATACCAGCATTGAGTAGAGGAAAAAGAAGGAAAAGGGTTACAAAGAACAAACTCGCTGCTTTTCCAAAAGGAAGGGAGGTGTCATGTGTCCAGCAACTTGGGGCAAGGTTAGAGAGCTGCCCCAGGCATCTGAGTTCCCTCTGCTTTCTTGCCCCAGGGCCAGGGGTCCACCTTGATGGTTCCTCCAGTGCTCCAGAGGGAAGAAATTTCTCAAGTCCCCAGTTCTTTTGCAGTTACCTTTGAGTAGAAACAATACTGCCTTACCTTTCTGAGGACTCATTCTACACAAAGCTG
This sequence comes from Mirounga angustirostris, assembly GCF_029215605.1. Taxonomy (NCBI): domain Eukaryota; kingdom Metazoa; phylum Chordata; class Mammalia; order Carnivora; family Phocidae; genus Mirounga; species Mirounga angustirostris. Next base: position 15,476,866 of record NW_026991724.1, on the reverse strand, counting down.
GATACTCAGATTCCAAGCCTTCTCTTTGACTTTTTCCCCAGGGCTGATAAACTGGCTCTCAAATTAAAAAAAAAAAAAAAAAAAAAAGCCTCAGTTTGGAGCATTTGCTGATTTCTGTAGCATAAATGCTCCCACTGTGACTACCCCAATAATGGCTATAGTTAACAACTGGCCCGCACAGTTCCTGAAAATTTAACCACCTGCTCTCATGAGCCACAGGCCGGCCCCAACATCCTCCTGAAAGGGATTCCCATGATGCTAATTAGAATTACCAAAGGTGGCACGGTCTTCTTCCTTCCACTAGAAATCTGATGGGTTGTTTATCCCAGGGATTAGTAGAGAAATGCTAAATGTGTGCTCGCCAATTCTGCTTTTCCCTGGACTCCTTCTCTTCTCTCTACATTTCCATTCCCTAAAAGGACAAATCTAGGCCCATGACTTTATTTTTTTTAATTTACTTCTTAGATAGGGGGAGGGGCAGAGGGAGAGGGAGAGAGAGAATCTTAAGCAGGCTCCATGCCCAGCGCAAGCCCAACACAGGGCTCAATCCCACGGCCCTGAGATCATGACCTGAGCCAAAAACAAGAGTCAGACACTTAACTGACTGAGACACCCAGGCACCCCTAGGCCCATGACTTTAAATTCTGTTTATTTGCGGAAGACTCCCTAAATTATCTCCCCTGAATCCAGACTCTTCAATTCACTCCATAATAGGCATCTCAAACTTAGCCCTTTACAATATGTCTCTCGATGTTCTCCCCCCAAAATCTTCTCTGCCAGTCTTGCCTAATTCAGTCAATGGCACCACTGCTTGCCTGCTCAAGGTAAGCACTCTCCTTCATCCTCCGCATCCCATCTGTCAGCCAGACCTGTTGATTTTATCTTCAAAACACATCCTGAGTCCAGCCCTTTCTCCCATCCCCACTCCTGACATCCTGGTCCATGCCATCAATGCTCACTGAACCACTGTACTGAGATCTCCACTGTTCTTCTTCATTCTATTCTTGACGCCTGCACTCTGACCATAGCCAGAGTCATCAATCTTCAATCAAATGGTACCTTTTTTGCTCTCTTTCCCTCTGTCAACACATACTCACACACCTGTACCCAGCGTAAAACTCCAGGGGCTTTGTCTCACATTTAGAGTTGCCTCCAGACTCCTTATTCTTACTCTCCATCCTCACCCAGTACTGTTACCCTAATGCCTACACCCCAGCCACATTATTCTCCTCTTCCATTCCTCACACACAGGTTATTTTCTACCTTTGCATTCAGTTTTCCATCTTCCTGAGTCCCCAGGTCTTTGCATGGTGGGCTATCCTTACTATGCATCCTTACCATGTCTCATTGTAAATGCCACTTCCTCAGAGAGACCTTCCCTGACTACCTTCATTATGTGGTATCTGTTTAGAATGTAAGTTCCGTGAGGGCATAGACCGGTATCGGGCATCCATAACAAAGGCTCTACGGCAAAGAGGCTGGATGACAGAGCAGCCAAAGAACAACGAATTGAATTTTGTGCTCACAAGAGAGCTGTTCACGTTCCTCCCTTCATGCGGTTCTGCTGTCTTCCAGGGATCGCTGCCATCTGCAGGATCAAAGCTGGGTCCCCACAGGTGCCACCCAGTGGGAAAGGGATCAAGTAGGAGGCAGCATACCCAGTGTCTTAAGGTCTAGGCACAGACGTGGCTCACACTTCCTCCACCGCCCTGCCATGAGCAGGACTCCTCCACATGGCCACCCCTAACTACGTGTGAGGCTGGGAAACGTAGCTTGCCATGTGCCTGGAAGGATACCTGGGCACTTAAACTGCCTCGAATGAATGAACAACAACAACAAAGAATCTTCTGGTCCAGCAGGTACACATTTCAGTGTTCCCTGGTTAGGAAGCTATCAGTGCTGCAAAAGGAGGTTAGGAAGGTCAAATACGGCTCTCTCCAGCGTGATCCTGCGTGTCACACTTACACCACGGGAGGCACTCATAAATAAACCACCTGTCAGTCATCACGGGATGGACACATTTTCCATCCTCTCCTCCCCATGAGCCTCTTCCCATCCTAGAAACTGGACAGAAAGGTACAAACATGACACTGGGAGGCCGACAGAGAATACTGTGTCTTTCCATTTTCGAACTCCCTACCTTCTGAAACCCCTCAGCCACTTCTCCCCAACTTCAACAGAATACTGCATCCCTCTAAGGCCCTGTCCTATTTATTTCAGGTAGGGTGATGATTATAAAAGAATGAAGGAGAAAAACAGGAATCTTAGAGTAAGCCGTTGTTTTCCTCTAAACCTTGTCAAAAGCTTACCTCTACTGAACACGTACACGTGAGCACATTTAACTGAGTCCAGGGGACAGCTGGAATGTATAGGAACAAATCTGAAGATGCCTTATATGTCTGCACTTAAGGTGGGAAACTGGGGCTTGTTAGTGGGATGTCTGTAGTGAGTTTTGCACATCAGGACCCCTATCCTGCAGTGAAGTCCAGTCTATAGGCCTTTTCAAATGATTAATCACATAATCACTTATGAAAGAAAAACAATTGGTATCCTTAAATAGCAGTATAGGAGCTTTAATAACTCAGAAAAATAATCCATTTGGTGATAGTTATAAGACCATTAACAGCGACTACGTACTAGGTACTGGGAATAAGGCAGTGAGCAATTCAGAATTTCTTAAATAAAAACTCGTATAGCACAATGTAGGGTTTCTCAGCCTCGATCCTGTTTGCACTGGGGGCCAGAGGGCTCTTTGCTGTGGGCCTGTCCTCTGCACTGTAGGAGGTTTTGCTGTATCCTTGGCCCCTACCCACTAGATGCTGGTAGGACCACGATCCCCAGGTGTGACAAGTAAAAATGTCCCCAGAAATACCAATTCCCCCTAGACAATACCAATTACCTCATTGAGAACCACTGCTCTTGTGAGGAAGTGCATGGTCTTTGGGATCAGATCTGGGTTCAAGTCCTAGCTCCACCCACTTAGTTTCAAAACCCTAGGGAAATTTCTTTTTCTGGGCCTTGGTTTCCTGATCTATCAAGTGGTTTTATAAGAGAATGGCATGAGATAATGAATATAAGATGGCTGAGGTCAGTGTTTGGCACATAGAAGTAGGCTTCTGGAAATGTTTTTTAAAGGGTATGATGCAAGGGCGCCTGGGTGGCTCAGTCGTTAAGCGTCTGCCTTCGGCTCAGGTCATGATCCCAGGGTCCTGGGATTGAGCCCCACATCAGGCTCCTGCTCGGCGGGAAGCCTGCCTCTCCCTCTCCCACTCCCCCGCTTGTGTTGCCTCTCTCTCTCTAATAAATAAATAAAATATTTTTTAAAAAAGGGTATGATGCAGTTTCATTTGCTCTGGGACCATGTAAAAGTTTCAGTTAGTATAAAATCTAAACATTTAGGGCGCCTGGGTGGCTCAGTTGGTTAAGCGAGGGCCTTCGGCTCAGGTCGTGATCCTGGAGTCCCTGGATCGAGTCCCGCATCGGGCTCCCTGCTCAGCAGGGAGTCTGCTTCTCCCTCTGACCCTCCCCCCTCTCGTGCTCTCTCTCCCATTCTCTCTCTCAAATGAATAAATAAAATCTTAAAAAAAAAAATCTAAACATTTATTTATCATACCAGTTTTGAGGATTTCAATAGGTTTTGTGTACCTTTGTAAGCAGATCTGTTTGTGTCTCTATTTAGGGTTATTTGAAATACTAAATAGGACTTTAGTAGAGTTGGTGGCATAGAGATGGAAATGGCTAAAGAATTCTTGTTCTTAATTAACATTTCAGTATTTTCTAGCACTTTCCTTTGTAACAGCTCTTTGGCCCACTGGATATTGTGGTGACTCTCATTAGAATATGTTTTTCTCCAGGTATCATTGTCCTCTTTCCAGAAATCAGGGCCCCACTTTCTTTAGTTTCTTTAGTTTATTCATTGTGCTGGAAAGTAGCACAAAGTGTCAGAGGGAAGATTCTCATGAGAAGGCAAGTGTCCTGCCAGTAGAAACTGGAGTTTATCCTCCAATGACTTTTAAAGTTGTGAATGGCTCCAATTACATTAGGTATGTATTCACTTCTGCTTCAAATTCAAGATTGTGACTTTGGTAACAAAGGAACTGGCATGTGAACAGCTGGCCAGATTAGTAGCACTGAATGTCAAGTTTGTGTGGAGGAAGGGAGAGGGCCAGTATCTGGATGGTGAAATATTGCAACAACTGTGGGACGACCATTAGGGCCAATCATCAGACTGTGGAGATGGTCAAGTACATATTGACAAGCGACATGCTGATTTCATCAAGGAAATAGGTTAAGCTTAAATTGGGGGGATAGGAGGGAAAAAATATGATGCAAATGACATTTTAAGAAATTATATAAGGTAGAAGATTATGAAAAGATCTTAAAAGGATAATAGAAGTTTTCTGATACTTTAAAGAAAAAAATACAAGAATGATCATCAGAAATAATCTTTATGCCCCAGTTTTCCATATCCCAGCCATACTTTATGTAACTAAGAAACAAAGCAAACTTGAAAGTTTAATGCAGGTATGAAGATGCTCTGTGAGATCTAAAAATTAAACAGTAAGGCCTGGAATCCTTGAACCAGTGGGTTGAAATGTAGTGGAGAATGTGTACCTATGGGTAAACAGAGAAAGAAATGGAAGGAATAACCTTATGGGAAGTGATATCCTTATGGGAAAGAAATGGAAGTGATGTCTTATCATTCTACTCCAGACCACCCAGCTAGATCTCTTGACTCATGTTTTGTTATCCATGACTCTGAACTTCACATGTACAAAATGTACCCTTCCACATATGCTGCATATCTCCTTCTGTTAAAAATAAACTTCCTGACGCACCTGGCTTTCTCAGTTGGTGGAGCATGCAACTCTTGATCTTAGGGTTGTGAACTGGAGCACCAATTTGGATGTAGAGATTCCTTAAAAATATTTATTTATTTATTTATTTATTTATTTATTTATTTATTTATTTATTTATTTGAGACAGAATGAGAGCGAGAGAGCACATGAGAGGGGGGGAGGGAGGGAGAAGCAGACTCCCCGCCGAGCAGGGAGCCCGAGGCGGGACTCAATCCAGGGACTCCGGGATCATGACCTGAGCCGAAGACAGTCGCTTAACCAACTGAGCCACCCAGGCGCCCAAGATTCCTTAAAAATAAATCTTTAAGAAAAAAATACACTTCATGAAACATTCTTGACCTCCCTTGTTCAGCATTTCATCTGTGAGAACGTTAAGACAAAAGAGTAACTGCCAATTCTGGACTTAATTCTAATAAATCTAGAGGAACTGGTGATGAAATCAATTGGTGGAATACATTTCATTATGAATTTTAATTTTTTAAATTTAATCTTAATTTTATCAGTTATTCATACACAGTTTTTAGATATACACACTTCCCCGAAAGTCACCCACCCAGTGCCTACTGTCCAGAGATAAACTCTTTCATTCTTTTAACTGAGACTCTTAGGAATTTATCTGTACTTCTCTAAATACCATTTTTTAAATTGCTATTTCTTAATTTTTACTTCTAGGCTTTATCTATTTACTTCCCACTATGGAAAATGAGACCCAGCCCTCTTTTAAATACCCCCCTCAAGAAACCACATAAAATTCCCATCCTTCCAATATGGTAATATTATAATTTTCATTAGATCAATATTCAGCCTAGCTGAGCCATGTAGTATACTATAATTACTCAGTTTTTCCCTACCTAACTCTGTTTTCAAAGGTTCTATTTTTGCTTTTCTTAGGTTTCTAGGTAGTAATCCTGGACACATCTATAAACTCTCCCCCATTTGTGTACATCTCCTCTCTCAATATATTCAAATATATTGGGTGTTCTGATAAAAGTCCTCCCAGAGTTTTCTGATTGCTCCCATCAAGACTGGTGGTCCGTAAGTCTGAGGGCCAGTTGTTGCCTCAGGATATCCCTTCCCATCACCCCGGGGACTTTTTCCTCCTCTGTGGTATGTTGGAGTCTGTTTCCTGCACCCCATTTCGTTTAATCCCCAGCCAGGAGTAGCTACTGTTATTAGTTCTATTTTGCAGATGAGTAAGCAAGGCATGGGGAACTTCAGTAAAAATTTCCCGAAGGCATATGGTTTGGGCACACACGGGACAGCCAGGCCTCAAATCCAGAATTCATCTGACACCAAACCTGTGCCCTTAATTGCTCACTCAACAGTCACAGCAAACGTCTGGCAGTCTTGAGGTGGCCAGGTGGTGGAAGCTGGGGGCACTCACAGGTGGCTAAGGGCCTTGTGTGGGCTGTGCTTCCCATGTTCAGGGCATTCTGTTGCAACATTCCTATTTCAAAGCACTTTTACAGCCCCTGACTCACTGTCCCTAACGGCAGCTTCTTATTTCTGGGATTAGTGGGTAAAAAAAATAGCTTCTGGGCATGTGACACTATTCTCAGGCCTTTAATGTCAGAAATAATGATCGTGTTAAATTGGAGCTCATTACCACAGAATGAGACCTCATTGAGCCCTCTTTTGGGGGGGTTGTTTAATGATTTTTTTTCCTGCCCCCCCCCCCCTTTTTTTTGCCTCCTCCTCAGTAGCTCTGACATGGTGCACCAGGGGGGATGTGGGCGTTTGGAGTGCCAAATTTTTAAATAATAAAGAAGATCTCCTTTCATCGATGTAAGGAAAAGGGTCCATCCTCCATTGTTCTCACCAAACGCTGGCTGTTCCTTTGTTATGGTCTCAGGGAAATTTCCTGAGCCCCTTAAGCCACTAACACCAGTTGTATCCCCAGCAGCCACAACATGTGCTTAAAGCATTATATTCAGCACAGCCTTTCCCGTAATGAATCTGACAATCCCGTTTTATGATTTGTTGAGTGGTTAATTCAAAATACAGCATTCTGTAGAACCAGCTTTCTGGAGGCCTCTAGCCACTGGCACAGAGACATGGTATGACGATTCTCAGAGGGCACCACAGGGCCTGGTTAGACCATGGTGTCACCCTGTGCCTGGGATTCTAGAAAGAGAGCAGCCATCTCTGCTTTCTGCCCTCTGAAACCTCCTCTGCTGACCTATCAGAACTGTGCTGACAGAAGTAAATGCCCTGCTTGAGGAGAGACCCAAAGTCCTTACAACCTTCTAAGTGTAAAAAGGACAGTGGCATCCAGGAGCAGTGACAGAGGGGTCAGGGAGCTTACTCCACATCACACAAGGAACAAGACAGGGACTGGGGCATTTAATCTGGGGAAGCAAAATACAAATGTAAGGCTTGTCAATTGTCTCCAAGTCTTGATGTGTTCTCTTATAAAGGGGATTGTCCCCCTTTCCCTGACTAGCCCCAAAAGGCAGAATGGAAACCAATAGGTAGAAATTACAGGAAATTAGATTTTCACCTTAGATTTAAAAAGAAAAGAGCTTTCCAATGGCTGTTGGGAAACATTGCAGGATTCCCTGTGAGCAATTGTGTGTTCCCATTGATTGGAAATGTCCAATGGGACATTTTATTTATTTATTTATTTATTTGATTTTTAGTAAATTTATTGAGTTATGTCGCCATCACCATATTCCCATTTTAGAACATTTTCCCGACCCCAGTAAGATGGCTCAGGTATAGCTGATCCCCCTTCCCACCTGCTGCCCTCAGCACAGCCCATCGGTGCCTGCAGGTCTGGCTGGGCTTCCTGGGCACCCGGCTTCTCACCCGGGTTTGGTCGTTGTCTGGGCTACCCCTGCTCTGCGCATCCACAGCAACCGCCCGCCCTTCAGCCGCCTGACGCGGTCCCCGACTCCCATGTGCAATCACCTCCAAAGATGGGACATCCATAGATCTTCCAGAGGGGAATCACACACCAGGCTTTAGGTAGGACTAAGAGTCTAAAATACATCTTGTAATTATCGGGTTCTATGACTCTAAGAGGTAGAGGTTCATGAACTACTTTTAAATGAGAGAAAGACCTTTTGGCAATTAAAGAAAGAAGAAGATTTTCCAGATCTAGGGTGCTACTTTAGAGTAAATGTCAGTAGTAAACTTTTTCTTAAAGGGCCAGAGAGTAAATATTTTAGACTTCGTGGACCATATAATCTCTGTTATAGTGCAAAAGACAAGTAGACAGCACACAAGTAAGTGTGTCTGAGTTCCAGTAAAACTTTATTGACAACAGGCAATTTTGTGTCGTCGTCGTGTCCCCTCACCCCCCCCCCCCCCCCCCCCCGCTTTAGAGGATACGGAGAAACCCAAAGAAGAAAGAGGCTTTGCTAACGCCACGAGTGTGCTTGTGAGTGTCACACTCATGTGCAGTGCACATACGTGCATCTTTGTGTGGGGGAATGCATATTTGTGTCAGTGTGGCTTCAGGAATAACGAGTAGAGAGCGACAGAACACACTTCTGCACACAGAGGGATACAGCGTCTAAGGTGCGCTGGTCATGGTCTGCGCGGACCAGTTCTCTGTCACAGTGATGTAAAGGCTCCAGCCCCAGGGTTACCCCCAGGGGAGTCGTACACAGTGTCTGAAATTCCTACTGCTTCACTCTCTTTGCTTTTGGCATCTGCCTTGTGAAAGAAAAGGCCTAACTAAATGTAACTGTCCTGAAGGAGGGAAAAACAGGGTTGCCCAGATTGGCTGGTTGTCACAGAGGCCTTCAAAGAGGGAATGCAGGCCAGATTGTGGTGCCTCGCGCAGCTAGCACAGCAAGGGGGACCACAACTCCTGGAAGCCAGGTCGCCAGGAAGCGAGGAGAGAGGGGAGAGGAGGAGGAGGAGGAGGGCAGAGATCTGCACTGCCTGCTTGGCAGGTGTGCTTAGGGGTTACCTTGCCTCTGTGCCTCCAACCACCTGTCCTTTCATCTGGGACAGTCTTGGGGTCATTTTAAATAAGATACTTCTAAGCAGCTAATGAGCATTTGCAGAGACATTTTTGGGTCCTCGATCTGGCACGATTATAGTTGGAGGTGGTTAAAATACTGCAAATGCCAAGCGCCTCGTAGTCAACATACTTTCCCGGAGGGTCGCTTCTCCCAGATCTCCACCCTTTACTGTTCTCTGACCACTTTCCTTGTCGACTGCCCCTTCTTTCTACATGCACCCCTTTTCTGCACCTGAATCTTACAAGCCTCCCAGCCCAGGTAGTACCGCCCGCCCCCCCCGGGACCCAGGCGTGCACATACATCTCCTCAAGCTCCGGGAAGCCCCTCCACCGCCATTTGCTGCTGCTTTGCGTTTCCACCGCGGCCATTTTGTCACATCTGAACAGAGGGGAAGCGCAGCCTCCCCCGTTCCTTGTGAAGTGCACCGTGTAGCACTGATTTTTTTTTTTTCCAATCATCTCTAAATAGAGGTTTCTCTCCGTCTCCTACCAGCTCAGCACCCGAGCGCGCAACGAGCGTGCCCTGCATTTGAAATCTGACATCTCCCTCTCTCCCTCATTCACTCGGTCTTCGGCTTGGCAGAGCACTTAAAAATTGGTATCCCTTTAACTAGGCGAGCTATTCTTCTGCTGGGAGATGACCTTTTATACAGAAGATAGGGCTGTCATAAGTGATCTCCGATATATGGAAGTTCCCTGTGTGTTCCGCCAAGGAACGGCAGCGCACGGAAGAGCAGTGGGTGTTTGCAGCGTGTTCCTGTGCCACGTGTGTAAAGATGTATTCTATTACTTTATACGGACCTGAATAAATTAGTACCAGTTCTTGAAAATACTGCCAGCCCTCATGAGGCACATCCATTCAATTTTTTTTTAATTAAAAAAAAAAAATTGTCCAATTCAAAGGCTCTTGGGGGAAAGGATGGGAGGAAAATCATTGAAAATAGGAAAATTGTCCATGGGTTTTATAGAAATTAACTGCATTCAAAATTATGAAAATAATCGTTAAATAATTCTTCCCACAGACTTGGGAAATGAAAACAATGAATGGCATTTTATTCTCCAAGGTAATAGGTTATCCTGAAGCCTTCAACATTACCCCTCTTTTCTTATCAAGTCTAATGTCTGATTTTTCTCCCAAGCAGAATATTTTTTTTTTTTTTCAAAATGTTAATCTACATTACCATGGAGTTGGGGGATTCGTGAAGCAAAATGAAATGTGAAATTTCCAAAATGGGAAATGATAAGGATTTGCTTGTCTGGCACAAATCCGCTGTGTACCACACTTAGCGTTAATGAGTCTTAACTTAAGGACCTTGTCATTTGCTCAAATAATGCACCTGACATAGGTTATTAGTATACGGGGGAAACAGGACTCACACAGTCTCTACTGTCAGATGGGATGGAAATACCAGGGATGTGCTGACCACCTGCAGTTCACTCTATTTTGTCAGTTAAGCAAGAATCCTGGGATGACTGCTCTTGGAATGAAAGAATTACTTCCCTTTGCCCCTGAGCCCTTTCTTCACGCTACTGGAACGATGGATTATGAGGGTATTCTTAGTTCTTGCGAGGGAGAGCCTTTACAGACTTACTGGTTGATGCCACCTTTGACCTATGTGGTAAGAGGCTCATGGCTGTCCCACCCTCAACCAATTCTAGGATTATCCATCACAATTCAGTGATTATAACGACCTCTAAGAACTATATATTTTAAAGCCTGAGTGTTACCCAATGGCTACTCCAATCTCTGAAATCCCTCTTTTGACTTCTAGCCATAGGGCCTCTGTTTTGATTCTCAAGGTCATTGCCTAAGGAGTATGCAGACCTCCTGTACCTTCATTAAGTGGCCATTTTCCAGACATAAGCCTAAGAATAGCTCTGTTGCTGTGACTGAAAGTCTAACATTAGGAGCTCCTAATGTTGGGGTAAAAAAGGAGTTGTTCCCTATGAGGAACTAAAACAATATTAATATTATGACTGTAATATGATTTTTACAATGTAGAATAGTCTTATAACTAACCACTATATGCGTTCTTTCATCTCACTATGATAATCCAGCAAGGTAAATATGTTAAGAATAAGGAAATGGGGATTCAGAGAGTTTAAGCTTATCTGTATTCATACAGCAAGTGGGGGCCTGGAATTCAAATCCAGATCTATCTGATTTGAGAACTGGTGTACTTAATTCCTGTGGGTTGTTTAATAAGACCCTTTCCAATCTGTTTACTGGGGGGAGAGAGTGAGAGAGAGAAAGAGAGAGGGGAAAACACACATTGATGAATTTAAGGTTGAGAAGATGCTATGAGAACCTGGGATAGTATTGCCATTACCCGCTGTCGTTTTGCCTGGGGTGACCTGCCCTTTGGTATTTCTTTGCTCATTTGACTTGAGGCAGGATTCATGAGCCCTTTGGCCAGGATTTTTCTTCTGGAAACTGAGTCAATGTTGTGACATGAACTGGTGGCAGTTGGAGAGATTGGAGCTGCCAGGGTCAGTAAGCAATAGCAACTTTGGTGATGGCGAGGCAACAGGTCCCCCACCTCCGAGATGGGTAGCTATTTTTTTTTTAAGATTTTATTTATTTATTTGAGAGAGAGAGAATGAAAGGCAGAGAGCATGACAGGGAGGAGGGTCAGAGGGAGAAGCAGACTCCCCGCTGAGCAGGGAGCCCGATGCGGGACTCGATCCTGGGACTCCAGGATCATGACCTGAGCCGAAGGCAGTCGCTTAACCAACTGAGCCACCCAGGCGCCCCTGGGTAGTTATTTTTTACATGCTCTTGTGCCAATGTGCCAAAATGTTTTCAAACATGCAGGTTCGTAAGAGGAGCCTCCATTAATGGCAGAAGTGAACATGGACCTAGATGTTCAACCACAGTCTAAGTTTTATTAACTTTTCCCATCAGGACATTTTTTTTTTTCAATTGCAAGGCACAGATACCCCGATTCCAAATGGCAGAAGCAGAAGAGGATGTATGAGCTCACATAACTGAAAAACTTAGAGTAAGTTCCATTTGGACAACTAGGTCAGAGGTAAAGTTTGATTAGGGACTGAAACCAGGTCACCAACTTTCTTCTCTTCCTCTGTCACTTGGAGCTGTCTCCTCTGTACTGGTTCCTTTTCCTGGAGGAGTCTCCTCTCAGGGTCCTGAGATGGCTCCAGCAGCCCAGATCCTACATTCTCTGGCTACAGATGTTCTGGGTGGGAGGGAACATTTTTTTCGCAGAAGTTCCCACAAAAGTCCCATGGGTCACATGATCATCCTTCCACCAATCATGGTGGCCCAGAGGAAATGCAGTATGCTGATTGGGTTAGGCCTGGATCAGATGCTGTCTCCCTGCCTGAGCCCTATGAACTGGAATGGGAGGAGAGATAGATCTCAAAATGGCTACCATCAGGAAGGGAGTGAATGGATGCTGAGGGTCAGAAAGCAGAATCTGTCTAACTTTTTGGCTGTTCCCAGACATGTGGGTGAACGAAGGAGAGAGTTTCAGTTCCTTCTTTTGGTGAGTGCTCCTAGACTTGTATTCATTCATGCATCATACCTTTGTCTTGTTTGGAAAAGAATGTCCTAGAACCTTGCTGCTCAAAGAGTGGCTCACAGACTATCTGCATCAGTGTCACCTGGAAGCTTCTTAGAAAACCAGAATCCTTGACCCCTACTTCAGACCTGCTGAATCTAGACAGTGGCCTGGAGCATGGGTCAGCAAATTTTTCTATGAAGGGCCAAATGGTAAATGTTTCAGTTTCACAGGCCTTATGATCTCTGCTGTGACTACTCAAGTGTCTTGCTGATGCAGCTCAAAAGTGACCCATGGAAGACATATAAATGAATTGTTGTGGCTATGTTCCAATAAATCTTTATTAAAAAAAAAAAACAACAGACTGTAGGACAGATTTGGCCCTCAGGCTGTAGTTTGCCAATCTCCAGCCTAGGGGATTAGATATCATGGGAGGAATTAAAGTCACCGGGTCTTACCTCTGCTTTGGATTTTTACATATCCAGATGGATTATGAGAACATGAGTAAAATAATCTGCTCATTCACTTGTTTCTTCAGAGTGTGTTGAACATCCACTTTTGGGTAGATATTTTGGCAATACAAAAATGACTGAAGGGATCCAGAATTTCCCGAGTGCCTACAATGTGGTAGTACTCTCCAGAATGCACACACCCTTCTCAGTAGGCAGAAATGTGTGCATGTGCACAGTGCAAGGCACTGCTGTTAAAGACCAGCATGTTTGGCCAGCGGGGCCCTTTGTGCCTGTCTCCCTGGGGAACCAGACACAGGCTCAGTTATGGAGAATAGAACATCTGCAGCTTGCCCAGATGCAGCTGTGAGATGCAGATTTGCAGAGAGCTAACAGTGTCCACCCCCACCCGCCAGTACCTTCAGATCCACTTTCCTTTTCCTGCTCCACAAGGGATTGCACACAACAGAGAGACCTCCACAAAGATAAGCTGCATAGAGCTCTATGGCAGGCTGCAGGGTCCCTCTGTGGAGATGCTATTCGCTTCCCTTTGCAGCAAATGTCAGCTCTGCTGCCTCTCCCCAGCAGCTCACGTCTGTGTGTGTTCTTTCATTTTTCTCTAGAGATCCCTCCTGTCCAGGATGGTTTTTATTTTACATTTGAAAAAGCAGAGTCTCTGCACAGAGCCTGAGTTACCAGCTCTAGGCCCAATGCTGCTGTGCGGCCTCAGATTTTTGCCTCGGGCTCCCTACCCCTTGCCCAGGGAGGGGGAGAAGTCCTTTGTGGTGTCACTCTAGCTGCTGGTCCTGCTGCGAGGTGTGTAGAACCCACTTCCTAGTGGAGGAGAAGCAAGTTGTTACTTCACTCTCACCACTCACCTGGAGAAAACTCTTGGATTCACACATGGAAAAAAATGTCTCACAACCAGGTGGCTTCTTCCCATGCCTGGCCTCATTAGGGCAAGAATTCACTAATTCCTCAAGAGTGCAATGAGTCTTCTTGCTTCCCGACCACCTCCCCATAACCAGAGCCAAGAAGGACAATCAGACTGAACCACGTGGACCAGTAAAGCAGGATTAGCTCAGGACTCATCCTGGCCAGAGCAAGCTCTTGGATTCAGACAACCAGTGGCCCACATTTGCTTACATGGAAAAACTTAAGGAGAGTCATATCATATTCTGAACCTTGTGTTCCCTCAAAGAAAGGATCAAGGAGTCAGCCCAGGAACCCTTGGCCAAGAAGCCATAGGGAGCATGGCATAGATGTTTTCATCAAAACCAGCCCATGTTTATTGAACATCTATTAAGCCCTCTCTGGGGAGTCTGCAAAAACATCCCGGCTGGCCTCCCTGGTTCTATGATTGCCCCTTGCCCCCAACGATCCATTCTCCACACAGCAGCCTGAGTGGTCTTTTTAAAACATAAATCATTATCGCTCCCCTGCTCAAAACCTCCAAAGGCTTCCAATTGCACTTAAACTAAAATCCATACCCTTTGCTCGTTTCTCTGTTGGGCTGTTGGTCTTTTTTTCTTGCCAATTGGTAACAGCTCTTTGAAGATTAGAAACATCAGTCATCTGTGGTGCAAACATTTTTCTCAAATCTATTCTTTTGTCTTTAGACTATTTATGGCATCTCTTGTCATATAAAGTTTTACATTTTTATGTAGTCAAGTGTATCCACTTTTCTTTTATGGCTTCTGGTTTCTTGACTTGATTAAGATGGATGCCCTTTTTGACATGATTGTACATCTAGACCATCTGGATTTTTCTTCTAAAAGGTCTTTGTGGTTTATATTTTCCATTCAGGTCTTACTCCTTTGGAATTTGTATTTGGTCAGAGATGAGGAGAGCTGAGGGGAGGATGCTGATTTTATCTTCTTCTAGAGCAGAGATAGATAAACTATGGTCCACAGGCCAGTGCTTATGTTTGTAAATAAAGTTTTATTGTAACACAGCCAAGACCACCCATTTACATATTGTCTTTGCTGTTCTTACACTGTAATGGCAGAGCTGTGCAGTTGCATCAAAGACCATAAGGTCCACAAAACCTAAAATATTTATTGTCTCTTTACAGAAAAAGCTTGACTACTACTGTTCTAGATGGTTAGCCATTTGTACCAGTACAATTTGTTAAATAAAACCACCTCTGTCCTATGAAATGAAATTATCTTTGTCATATATGAAATTCTAATGCATCCTAGGATCTTTTCCTGGATTTTCCATTCTGTTCCACTGAACTCTCTGTCTGCCAGTACCACTTAGATTTGTTTACTGTGGCATTGTATCTGGCAAGGCATGTCCTTCATTACAATTATTTTTCATGTTTTTTTTTTTTTTTTTTACTGTTCTCATGTGATTACCCTTTCATTAGAATTTAAGGTATTTTTTATCCATTTCCAAAAAAATAGAGAAAACTTTGTTAGAATTTTAATTAGAATTGCATTAAATACACACACACACACACACACACACATATACATACATGGAAGAACTGATAGTTTCCTATCTGTGAAAATACTTTTCTATCTTCTCAGTTCTTGTTTGGGGTCTTTTAATAAAATTTTACAGTTTTATTCATATAGATCTGTTTTAGTCAAGGTCTGGTCATAAGCAGAAACCACACCAGCAATTTGAACATGTGTATGTAAAGACTTACTAACTAGTGAAAGGTGATTGACTTCTAAAAGAGTTAAAAGACTCTAAGGAATACAGGAATAGCAAATGCAGAAATCAGCTATTATTTGTAGGGCTGAAAGAAAGAACACAAGGATGGAACCAAGCACGTGGAAGAGGGATGCCCCCCCAAAACCCAAGGCTGAAATTCAGACATCACTGGAGAAGATATGGCTGCCATAGGAAAATGTAGCCTGGGTTCAAATTATTTTATGTTAAATTTGTCCCTATGGATTTCTATGTTTTTTTTTTAATACTATTATAATTTTTCCTATTCTCAGTTCTAGGTACTTATTGCTAGTAGAGAGTGAAGCTATTGATTTTTGTGTATTTATCTTTACTATCTTTATTAAATTGCCTCATTTATTTGACTAGTGTTTTATTGGAGTCTCTTGGGTTTTCTAGGCATTCAAGCATATCAGACAAAAGAGATGATTTTATCTATTTTTCTAAATATTGATACCAATGACCTTGTTTTCTTACCTCAGTGCATTCACTAGTTTATCAGATAATGTTAACTTGAACAATTTATCTATTCTTCCAAGGTTTTTTAAAAAATACTTAATTCCCTCTGTCCTTAATTTTGTCTCCTAGGTATGTCCAATTCTGGGAGATATGTATGAATATCATCACCTCATTTTATTTTAATTAAAATTTTCTTGTAGGTTTAATAGCTTTTTTCTTTATATATTTAGCTGTTATGTTGTATGGTGCATACAAGTTTACTGATATTATATCTCCTTTGTAATCTGTGCTTTTTAACATTATATGGTCATGCTTCATTCTGTTCTGTACCTTCAACCTTAAATTCTAGCTTCTCTGAAATCCATATTGCTATTTTGCTTTCTTTCTTTCCTTTTTTATTTATTTATTTATATTTTTGCCTGGTTACTTTTTATATTTTCCATTTCAACTCTCTTCCCAGTTTCTCACTGTAGAGCCAAATAACACAGCTATCACTCTTGAGTTGCTTTAGAAGTTTCCATAGTAACTGTGTTTCTGGACTCCAGCACCTCTGGTTGTTGTTTCCAGTGGGTGTCAGTAACACTTGATGCTACCTTCAGGCAGAAGTAAGCATTGCATATTACACTCTGTTCTTTTCATACCATTTCACCCCTAAAACAACACCCCTACTACCCTACAAGTAGGATATGAATAAGTATTTTAGTAGTAGCCCTCAAACAAGACCCAGCCTTTTGTTCCTTATTGCCCTGGACATGCCTGATTTTATTTTTGCCCATGTTGACCCAACCTCTTCATTCTTTTTTTTTTTTTATATGATAAGGTGTTATTTCTTTTTTTCTTTTTTTTTTATTCTTATGTTAATCCCCTTACATTACATCATTAGTTTTAGATGAAGTGTTCCATGATTCATTGTTTGTGCACAACACCCAGTGCTCCATGCAGAATGTGCCCTCCTCAGTACCCACCACCAGGCTAACCCATCCTCCCACCCCCCTCCCCTCTAGAACCCCGTTTGTTTTTCAGAGTCCACCGTCTCTCATGGTTCGTGTACCCCTCCGATTTCCCCCGCTTCACTCTTCCCCTCCCACTACCCTCTTCTTCTTCTTCTTCTTTTTTTTTTCTTAACATATATTGCATTATTTGTTTCAGAGGTACAGATCTGAGATTCAACAGTCTTGCACAATTCACAGCGCTTACCAGAGCACATACCCTCCCCAGTGTCTATCACCCAGTCACCCCATCCCTCCCACCCCACCCCCCACTCCAACAACACTCAGTTTGTTTCCTGCGATTAAGAATTCCTCATATCAGTGAGATCATATGATACATGTCTTTCTCTTTTTGAATTATTTCACTCAACATAATACCCTCCAATTCCATCCACGTCGTTGCAAATGGCAAGATCTCATTCCTTTTGATGGCTGCATAATATTCCATTGTATATATATATCACATCTTCTTTATCAATTCATCTGTCGATGGACATCTTGGCTCTTTCCACAGTTTGGCTATTGTGGACATTGCTGCTATAAACATCGGGGTGCACGTACCCCTTCGGATCCCTACTTTTGTATCTTTGGGGTAAATACCCAGTAGTGCAATTGCTGGATCATATGGTAGCTCTATTTTCAACTTTTTGAGGAACCTCCATACAGTTTTCCAGAGTGGCTGCACCAGCTTGCATTCCCACCAACAGTGTAGGAGGGTTCCCCTTTCTCCGCATCCCCGCCAACATCTGTCGTTTCCTGACTTGTTAATTTTAGCCATTCTGACTGGTGTGAGGTGGTATCTCATTGAGGTTTTGATTTGGATTTCCCTGATGCTGAGCGATATTGAGCACTTTTTCATGTGTCTGTTGGCCATTTGGATGTCTTCTTTGGAAAAAAGTCTGTTTATGTCTTCTGCCCATTTCTTGATTGGATTCTTTGTTCTTTGGGTGTTGAGTTTGATGAGTTCTTTATAGATTTTGGATACTAGCCCTTTATCTGATATGTCATTTGCAAATATCTTCTCCCATTCTGTCGGTTGTCTTTTGGTTTTGTTGACTGTTTCCTTTGCTTTACAAAAGCTTTTTATCTTGATGAAGTCCCAATAGTTCATTTTTGCCCTTGCTTCCCTTGCCTTTGGCGATGTTTCTAGGAAGAAGTTGCTTCGGCTGAGGTCAAAGAGGTTGCTGCCTGTGTTCTCCTTTAGGATTTTGATGGACTCCTGTCTCACATTGAGGTCTTTCAACCATTTGGAGTCTATTTTTGTGTGTGGTGTAAGGAAATGGTCCAGTTTCAATCTTCTGCATGTGGCTATCCAATTTTCCCAACACCATTTGTTGAAGAGACTGTCTTTGTTCCATTGGACATTCTTTCCTGCTTTGTCGAAGATGAGTTGACCATAGAGTTGAGGGTCCATTTCTGGGCTCTCTATTCTGTTCCATTGATCTATGTGTCTGTTTTTGTGCCAGTACCATGCTGTCTTGATGATCACAGCTTTGTAATAGAGCTTGAAGTCCGGAATTGTGATGCCGCCGGCTTTGCTTTTCTTTTTCAATATTCCTTTGGCTATGTGGGGTCTTTTCTGGTTCCATACAAATTTTAGGATTCTTTGTTCCATTTCTTTGAAAAAAGTGGATGGTATTTTGATGGGGATTGCATTGAATGTTTGCTCTAGGTAGCACTGACATCTTCACAATATTTGTTCTTCCAATCCATGAGCATGGAACGTTTTTCCATTTCTTTGTGTCTTCCTCAATTTCTTTCATGAGTATTTTATAGTTTTCTGAGTACAGATCCTTTGTCTCTTTGGTTAGATTTATTCCTAGGTATCTTATGGTTTTGGGTGCAGTTGTAAATGGGATCGACTCCTTCATTTCTCTTTCTTCTGTCTTGTTGTTGGTGTATAGGAATGCCACTGACTTCTGTGCATTGATTTTATATCCTGCCACTTTACTGAATTCCTGTATGAGTTCTAGCAGTTTTGGGGTCGAGTCTTTTGGGTTTTCCACATAAAGTATCATATCATCTGCAAAGAGTGAGAGTTTGACTTCTTCTTTGCCAATTTGGATGCCTTTGATTTCTTTTTGTTGTCTGATTGCTGTGGCTAGGACTTCCAATACTATGTTGAATAGCAGTGGTGATAGTGGACATCCCTGCCGCGTTCCTGACCTTAGGGGGAAAGCTCTCAGTTTTTCCCCATTGAGAATAATATTTGCTGTAGGTTTTTCATAGATGGCTTTTATGATATTGAGGTAGGTACCCTCAATCCCTATACTCTGAAGAGTTTTGATCAAGAAAGGATGCTGTACTTTGTCAAAAGCTTTTTCTACATCTATTGAGAGGATCATATGATTCTCGTTCTTTCTTTTGTTAATGTATTGTATCACATTGATTGATTTGCGGATGTTGAACCAACCTTGCAGCCCAGGGATAAATCCCACTTGGTCATGGTGAATAATCCTTTTAATGTACTGTTGGATCCTATTGGCTAGTATTTTGGTGAGAATTTTTGCATCCATGTTCATCAGGGATATTGGTCTGTAATTCTCCTTTTTGATGGGGTCTTTGGTTTGGGGATCAAGGTAATGCTGGCCTCATAAAATGAGTTTGGAAGTTTTCCTTCTGTTTCTATTTTTTGGAACAGTTTCAGAAGAATAGGTATTAATTCTTCTTGAAATGTTTGGTAGAATTCCCCTGGGAAGCCATCTGGCCCTGGGCTTTTGTTTTTTGGGAGATTTTTGATGACTGCTTCAGTTTCCTTAGTGGTTATAGGTCTGTTCAGGTTTTCTATTTCATCCTGGTTCAGTTTTGGTAGTTGATACATCTCTAGGAATGCCTCCATCTCTTCCAGGTTATCTAATTTGCTGGCATAGAGTTGCTCATAATATGTTCTTATAATTGTTTGTATTTCTTTGGTGTTGGTTGTGATCTCTCCTCTTTCATTCATGATTTTGTTGATTTGGGTCATTTCTCTTCTCTTTTTGATAAGTCTGGCCAGGGGTTTATCAATCTTGTTAATTCTTTCAAAGAACCAGCTCTTAGTTTCGTTGATCTGTTCTACTGTTCTTTTAGTTTCTATTTCATTGATTTCTGCTCTGATCTTTATGATTTCTCTTCTCCTGCTGGGTTTAGGCTTTATTTGCTGTTCTTTCTCCAGCTCCTTTAGGTGGAGGGTTAGGTTGTGTACTTGAGACCTTTCTTGTTTCTTGAGAAAGGCTTGTATTGCTATATACTTTCCTCTTAGGACTGCCTTTGCTGCATCCCAAAGATTTTGAACAGTTGTGTTTTCATTTTCATTGGTTTCCATGTATTTTTTTAATTCTTCTTTAATTTCCTGGTTGACCCATTCATTCTTCAGTAGGATGCTCTTTAGCCTCCATGTATTTGAGTTCTTTCCGACTTTCCTCTTGTGATTGAGTTCTAGTTTCAAAGCATTGTGGTCTGAAAATAGGCAAGGAATGATCCCAATCTTTTGGTACCAGTTGAGACCTGATTTATGACCTAGGATGTGATCTATTCTGGAGAATGTTCCATGGGCACTAGAGAAGAATGTGTATTCCGTTGCTTTGGGGTGGAATGTTCTGAATACGTCTGTGAAGTCCATTTGGTCCAGTGTGTCATTTAAAGTCTTTATTTACTTGTTGATCTTTTGCTTAGATGATCTGTCCATTTCAGTGAGGGGGATGTTAAAGTCCCCCACTATTATTGTATTGTTGTCGATGTGTTTCTTTGCTTTTGTTATTAATTGCCTTATATAATTGGCTGCTCCCATGTTAGGGGCATAGATATTTACAATTGTTAGATCTTCTTGTTGGATAGATCCTTTAAGTAGGATAGAGTGTCCTTCCTCATCTCTTATTACAGTCTTTGGTTTAAAATCTAATTTGTCTGATATAAGGATTGCCACCCCAGCTTTCTTTTGGTGTCCATTAGCATGGTAAATGGTTTTCCACCCCCTCACTTTCAATCTGGGGGTGTCTTTGGGTCTAAAATGAGTCTCTTGCAGACAGCATATCGATGGATCTTGTTTTTTAATCCAGTCTGTTAGCCTGTGTCTTTTGATTGGGGCATTTAGCCCATTTACATTCAGGGTAACTATTGAAAGATAGGAATTTAGTGCCATTGTATTGCCTGTAAGGTGACTGTTATCGTATATTGTCTGTGTTCCTTTCTGGTCTATGTTGCTTTTAGGGTCTCTCTTTGCTTAGAGGACCCCTTCCAAGGTTTCCTGTAGGGCTGGTTTTGTGTTTGCAAATTCCTTTAGTTTTTGTTTGTCCTGAAAGCTTTTTATCTCTCCTTCAATTTTCAATGACAGCCTAGCTGGATAGAGTATTCTTGGATGCATATTTTTCTCATTTAGTGCTCTGAATATATCCTGCCAGTCCTTTCTGGCCTGCCAGGTCTCTGTGGATAGGTCTGTTGCCAATCTAATGTTTCTACCCTTGTAGGTTACATATCTCTTCTCCCGAGCTGCTTTCAGGATTTTCTCTTTGTCTATGAGACTCGTAAGTTTTACTATTAGATGTTGGGGAGTTGACCTATTTTTATTGATTTTGAGAGGGGTTCTCTGTGCTTCCTGGATTTCATGCGTGTTTCTTTCCCCAAATTAGGGAAGTTCTCTGCTATAATTTGCTCCATTATACCTTCTGGCCCTCTCTCTCTTTCTTCTTTTCTGGGATCCCAATTATTCTAATGTTGTTTCATCTTATGGTATCGCTTATCTCTCGAATTCTGCCCTCGTGATCCAGTAGTTGTTTATCTCTCTTTTTCTCAGCTTCTTTATTTTCCATCATTTCATCTTCTATATTACTGATTCTCTCTTCTGCCTCATTTATTCTAGCAGTTAGCGCCCCCATTTTTGATTGCACCTCATTAATAGCCTTTTTGATATCTACTTGGTTGGATTTTAGCTCTTTTACTTCTCCAGAAAGGGTTTCTCTAATAACTTCCATATTTTTTTCAAGCCCGGCTAGTATCTTTAAAGTGATGATTCTGAACTCTAGATCTGACATCGTACTAATGTCTGTATTGAGTAGGTCCCTGGCAGTCGGTACTACCTCTTGTTCTTTTTGTTGAGGTGATTTTTTCCGTCTCGTCATTTTGTGCAGAGGAGAATAGATTAATGAGAGAACAAAATGCTAGCAGAGTAACCACGTCCCCAGAAAATATACTCTAAACAAATCAGAAAAGACCTGAAGCAGTGGGATAAGAAAGGGAAAGAGAGAAAAAAGAAAAAGAAAAAATAGAAAAAGATACAGATAAAAACAAAAACAAACAAAACAAAACAACAACAACAAAAGAAAAACCAGAATGTGATCAAATATGATCTATATGGTATATAGATCAGTGCCACACACTAGATTTGGGGTGTATTTTGGTCTTTTAGAAGAAAGTGCCTCCCAAAATTTTAAAGAAAGAAAAACTTATATATGTACAAAAATAAGGGTTGATATGATGAAGGGATGGAATATGACTGTAAAAATGGAAATTATAAAAAATGTTATAAAAGGAATTAATAAGAAGTTGTTTGAAAAAAGAAAGAAGAGGATTTAAGAAAAGAAAAAGAGAAAAAAAAAGGGAGAGGATGTGATCAGGCAGGGGAATAGAAAACACCATATGCTAGAGATTTAGGGTGTATTTTAATCTGTTAGAAGAAACTATCTCAAAATTTTAAAGAGAGAACAACTTATATATATAAGCCAAAAATAAGGGTAACTACTATGAAGGGATAGAATATGACTCTAAAAATGAAAAATAAAAATGTTTTTTTTTTTAAAAAGGGATTGATAAGATGTTAGTTGAAAAAGGGAAAAAGAAAAATTCAAAAAGAAATAAAAAGACAAAAAGACAGTTAAAAAAAATTAACTTTAAAAGACTAAAGAATCATGGTAAAAAAGCCGTGATTTCTATGTGCAGTAGTCCCCTAGCGCTGGAGTTCTGCCGTTCTCATTGATCGGTAAACTTGGTCTTGGCTGGCTGTTCTCGCTGATCTTCTGGGGAGGGGCCTGTTGCCGTGGTTTCCAAATGTCTCTGCCGGAGGCGGAATTGCCCCGCCCTTGCCCCCTCCGGGCTAAGTAATCTGCTCTGGTTTGCTCTCCGGGGCTTTTGTTCCCTGCGAGCTTTCCGTACAGCTTTGGAGGCGGAGAGTGAAAATGGCGGCCTCCCAATCTCTGCCCCGGAGGAGCCGAGAACTCCGGGCCCCGCTCCTCAGTGAGCCCCCAGGGAAAAGCCGTCAGTCACTCCCGGCTCCCCGGTCTCCGACCGCACTCCGTGCTCACCCGGCCTGCGACCGCGCGCCTCTATCTCTGGCACCCGACCCCGGGTGGAGTCTCCAAACCCAGCAGATCCCCGCAGTGCGCTCCTGCGCGGCTCCTCCCGGGGGAGGAAGGTGAGTCTCCCCGGATCTGCCGCTTGTTGGGTCCCTGCTGGAGGCGCAGGGGCCCGACTGTGCCGCGGATCATGGTTTATGGCAACCCCGAGCTGAGAGCCCGCGCCTGGGCTCCGCCTCTGCAGCCGGCTTCCCTGCTCCGTTACCTGGGAGCCCTGCCACACTCAGGCACCCCCGGTCTTTCTGTGACCCCGAGGGTCCCGAGACCACACTGTCCCGGAGGGTTCCAGCCCCCGCTTAGCCACCAGAGTGACGTTCCTCGGCAGAGCAGACTTGTAAAAGTTCCGATTTTGTGCTCCGCGGCTCTATCACTTGCCAGAAGCAGCCGACGGAGGCCCCTCCCCCGCCGTCTATCCTCCCGAATATCGCCTCGGATTCACTTCTCCGCACGTCCTACCTTCCAGAAAGTGGTCGCTTTTCTGATGAGAGAGTTGTTGCTATTCCTTTCTTCGATCTCCTGTTGAGTTTGTAGGTGTTCAGAATGGTTTGATCCCTATCCAGCTGAATTCCTGAGAGGAGACGAAATCCAGGTCTCCTACTCCTCCGCCATCTTGCTCCGCCCCCTCCAACCTCTTCATTCTTGAGGGACCCAAAAGACCAGCAAGATACTCTTATTTTCTGCTTATATTATCAGTGACTTTCATGTATTGAGTTTGGCTCTACAGCAGGCACTTTGCCTGCTCTATATACATTATTTTACTTAATCCTCACAGCAATCTGGAGGAATATATTACTACCCCTTGTATACAGATGAATTGAGTTAGGTAATATGTTTACAGCCTGTAAAGAGCAAAGGTGGAACTTGGCATTTATTGTGTTTTACTCCATACACTTCTTATCCCTCCTCCAGAGTCCACCAGCCCACAGTGCAGCTCTACCCTGTGCTGAGATTGGGGCTGTGAGGTCATAAAAGCAGAAAGTAAAAGGATTTCAGAATGACCCAGTAATGGTTATTTCACCAACTTCACCAGATTGGTACTAATACCATCTTAATGTCTATTTGAGCTGAACACCTTTATTCCCTTATGGCTCAGAAATCAGATATTATTATTAAAATCTGTAAGTTCAATAAAAGTCTTTCATTACAAGGTTTGGTGTTATGCAGATGTAAAAATATTTAAAAAATTGGATCTCCCCCAAGTTGCCATTGACAGATTCCCCTTCATAGAACCATGGGAGTCATCCACACACTATGTTAGGGACTTTACATAAGACAATGGTATAAAAGAACTGCAAGGTGTACTATCTTCCTCCTTGAGAGTTTTACATTTAGGTTAGGATGTTTGCTCTCTAAGGAAAGTTTTTAAAATGTAGATGGCATGGAGCACAAGGAAGTGCTACAGTAGGTGTCGCCGAAAGTCGAAAGTCGGAGTTGATATTCTCCCAGGGAAAGATTTAAAGGGATAGTGCACTTGAGCTAGGCATAAAAGGAGGTAAGAAATGAACAGGTAAAAAGAAGGAGATAATAAGATGGGAACAATGAGAGCAAAAGCATGGAGGGGGAAATATACCACCATTAATGGGAAAGAATGTGGAGCAGACCACCAAGTTGGTCAAGGATGAAGGTTTGTGTGAGAAGAGTTATGGTGGAAGGTAATGCTGGATTATTTTGGTACAGATCATGCTTAGGGTCAAGACTTTGGATTTCATCTTGTAGATAGCAAGAATCATTTGAAAGTGTTGGAGCAGAGGTAGTAGGTACACCATAGCTGCTTAGAGTTATTAATTTCACAATGGTTAGACCTGGTGGGTTGGAGTGGTGTGAGAAAGAGAGCAGTTTGGTAACTCATACAAGAACAAAACAAACATTTCACTAAAGAATAACTTTAAAGGGCCAATAGTCATTTGGGAACAAAAAATAGCTTCACAGATTATTAAGTAAATGCACATTAGAACAACTGTGAGGTAGCTTTCTTCACCACCAAAATGCAAAAACACTTTAAAATGTAATAGTCACTGTTATCAGAGAAAGTGATCTTGACTCTTTTGTATGCTGCTATTGGGCATAGAAAACATTTTAGGGAAGAATTTGGAAATTTAGACCAAGATTTCCTAAAATACCAAAATCCCTTTGACCTTTTTTTTTTTTTTTTGTCTGAAGACTAATCATAAGGAAATCACAATCATAAGGAAAAACAAGTCTGTGTTTAACATTTTAGATACAAAAATCTCCATTGCAGCACTGTTTTTAATAGCAAAAAATAGGAGCAACTTAAATTAAGAGTGAGGTGTGATGTTAAATAAATGGTGGTACAATAATGGCATATTTATACAGTGCAATACCCTGTAGCTGTTAAAGATGGTAGCTATCAGTAGCAGTTGAGATGGAAATATGGTCATAAGACAATGTGTTCATCCTTTCCTTTTGGTGTCCAGAACCACCTCTGTCATAAAGCAAGCATTAAGGTGTGCAGGTATTTGTTTCTGGGCTTGTTGTTCTGTTCCATTGGTCTCTTGCTGACACCACACTATCTTACTCAGTATAGCTTTGTAAGTCTTGAACCTGGTTAAGTCTAATTCCCCTGACTCTGGCTTCTGTGTGAACAACAGATTTGGGTGGAGGGACATAGGGTGACCAAGTGAGGCACTGTTGCAGTAGTTGAAAGTTGAGGTGGCAGGGCAGATGTTTTTGAAAAAAATGGGGTTACTCTAGTGCTCTACCAAGCCCAGGGTATTAAAAGGCAATAATAAGAACTTCTTACCCCATATATTGGCAGCTCAGTAAAATATCTTAGATCCTGGAACAACTCTTTTCTTCTCAAACCAGTTTCAAAATTATGAAGGAGGAGAAATCAGTTGCTAAGAAGAGTGTTGAATTTAAGGGTCTGTGTCCCTTAGGTCGCCCACCATGTCTTCCATTTATGCATCTAGATACAGAGGAGGTACATATTCCTCCCCCAACTACCTCATTCCGTTGATCTTTCAACAACAGTTTCAAGAAAGTGTGAATCGTCTCGTCTGGTCGCTGCCATTATAAACACTGTGAATTAGGACTTCAACACTGACTTGAGCTAACGGTGAAAGAAGTGCAACATTGTTACTCACACAACAAACATTAAGAAATCCCAAATGCTTTTACTTTTTTTGAAGAGCTAATAAGTGATGTCAAGGGGTTTCCTTCCTTCCATGAAAATGAAATGAATTAAAGTTTAGCAAGTAGGTGGTGAAAGTTTAGCATGCCAACATGGCTCAAAAATTCTATGGAAGAGTTGATTGAAGGTCTGGGAGAGAAAATGGTCCAAGACTAAAAATAACTTTTTCAGGAGTTTTCTACAATACTAAAGAATTACAACAAGTCAGTAATGACCTTAAATTTGAACTGTTCTAGGATTTAAAACTGTAACTTCAATAATTATGATCCAGTAACAGAATGGTTAACTCATTGGTTCTATACATATATGTATATATATAAAGAACTGCAAAAAATATTAAGCTGTTTCCAGTAATGACATTATGGATAGTTATAGTGTCATTGTTATTCTGGGACCACTGGGTGTATAGGGTGGGAAAAAGCAAATAAGTAGTTAGATTAGCATCCTTGAGAACTGAGTTTTTAGTGTGGGTAAAAGGAAATAGAGCAAAAGGGTCAAGAAGTTAAATTAAAACCTTATCATTCTGAACTTGAGTAGAAAGTATCAGTATGAACTTATACTCTATTTTATCTTAAATATATATATGCCTATGTAGTTTATATAATTTACATATTAGGTTGTGTATGTGTGTGTTTCCTTAAACAGTGATGAGCACATTAGCAATGACCAACCCTAGCACCCAGATTGTGGTCTCTAAGTATCACTTCTCACTGAAAGAATCCAGGGCTCCTTGGAGAAATGGCTGATTTCAGGTCTGTGGCAAGAAATATACAAGATGAACTTGGAACATTTTGTCATTCCAGAAAGCAAATACTCATGAGCCATCTTGAAGAAACTTCTAATGGCTAAGCATGACACAATATGATTACCAATAATAGTAACCACAATGAATTTCACTGGATTGAAATACAACAAATCAAATAGGCTTAGATTTGTGAGTTCATAATTTTTCAAAACAACCAATCAAACAAAACCCAAAGACTCAGGATAATCAAATCAGGGGAAACTCCTCTCTATGGAAATATTCCAGCTTTATTAGAAAAAGTTGTGAGGAGTGGGAAGAGTAGGAAGGGGAGGTTGGAATGATAGAATTAAAAGATTACCATTTTGTAATCCTTAATGGATCCAGGCAATGATCATTAGTGAATTTTCACATCAGGAAAAGAGCTATCCAAACATTAAACCCCTCCTGATAGAGATACAAACAACACCACCTAGAAGTAGTCTCTCCAAAGAAGTGAATCTAATGAAGCCTCTTAATTCAAATGCCAATTTACCAAAGGTGAGGGGAACAGCAGAACATGTAAACACCACCACGAGGATACAGTCTGCAAAATGCAGACTGTTTGAAACTCTACAGGACACACGACCCAATTTCTTCAATAACAACAGCAACAAAACAACAAAAACAACAAATTTACAAGGACAAAAAGAGTTTGAAAGGAACCTATTGAGTAAAGAGATTTAAGAGACCTGGCAGTCAATCTCCAAGTACAGACCTTATGAGATCCTGATTCAAACTTTCAAAAGGTAAAATTGAAAGGACAATCTGGGAAATTTAAACACCAACTGGATATCTGATGATGTTAAAGAAAAATTTTGGGATGTGGCTAATGGTATTAGGACTTTGTTTTTAAAATATCTCATTATATTTTGGAGAGGCATACTGAAATAGTTACCAACAAAATGTATCTGAGACGGCCTTCAGAACCACATAGGGAGGGGAGTGGGAGTGATAGACTAGCTGTGAGCTGATAATTGTTGAAGCTAAGTGATAGGTACATGGAGGTTTATTTTTTTTTACATTATGAAAAGTTTTCAAAAGACATAATCTACATAATTTCATATGATTTATGTATATAATTCAAAACTTGGCATTCTTTAAGAAATAACCTACCTGACCATCTTATGCTTCACATTTTGCCCCATTGTGGGCTCCCTTATCTTCTCCATTAACTGCTTTCCTTTCTTCTGCTGCCAATGGTGAGTTCATGGGCCACCAGAAGGCCTGGAGGCTCTGGTGAAGCTGCTATATCCCAGCCTGCCCAATGCATGTTACTACATTCCCTCCCCATCCTCATCGCAGGAGTACATGGAGAGCCCATCAGTCTTATGTGCAATAATATAGTGTAGGGTTTATTTTAGCAGCATCACTTTTTTCAATAGCTTTGTAAGTCATGGTAGTCCCAAGTTTACACAATCGTTAGTAGTCTGAAAGGCTAGCTTAAATTTTTTGCTTACACTTTATTGTATTGTATAGGGAAATCGTATACCGTAGTAATGACAGAGAGGGGAGTTTGTGAAGCTCTCTGTAAATTTCTCCACCAAAGGAGTATTCAGAGGCATGGCCTGAGGCATGGAAGGAAGATTTTATCATGTACTTCTTCATTTTGTTCTTTGAAAAAAGATGATCTTGTGCACCCGTCCCTAGTAGAACCCATACCTTTTGCTTTTGTTTTGCCATCACCTCTCCGGCTGGACTGACAGTGGCTTGATTTTCTGGCTAACAGGAATTGAACAGGGAGGCAAAAGGGATAGAACCGCATGTTGTCTCCTCGTCCTGGTCCCCTTAGACTCTTGGTGGTCATGCCACAGGGAATCTCACTTGGACTGGCCAGTCGTGAGGGGCTCTTCCATACTGCTAGTAGGGGCCTCTATGGCCCCCTAGATCCCTGGGGGTAGAATGTAGTTCGACTCTGCTCTTGTAATCCATCTTGCCCAAAATTCCGGACTCGAGAGCTACGCTTCATAAAAGACGATACAGCCAAGCCAAGGGGCCATGGAATGAATAGCCACCCAACTGGTGAGAAATGGAAGCTGAGAAGCAATATGACAATTTCTCTCTCTCTTAAATTAAAGAAAATGGATCTGGAGACTTTGGGAACCTCCCAGCCCCACAAATTTAAGTCCCCAGGCCCAAGTGCTCTAATTCTTCACACTGGAAAACTTAGAAGCCTCAGGACAGGCGGCAACTACAAGTCTGTCTCTGGATGCTCAACTCATTAAACTCTGTGAAAGCAATTTGACAGCATCTGGGATGTGTTTTGTCATTAGGGGTGGGACTGGCACTGTTATTTATTTTAGCCAGGAAGAGGTGTGTGTGAAGGTGTCTGCATGCGAGGGGGTATGTTTCAGATGTAGGTGTCACTGAATTTGTGTGCGTTTGGAAGGGGTGTGAGTTTTTTGAGGGTTTCAGCTTTATTTTTGTTTTGTGTGGTTCCTCCAGGAGAAAGGTCCCTAAGCTCCTGAGTTTGATTCATCTGGCAATTCTGTGCTTTCTTCCTCCGTTACTGGAATCGACCAAGGCACTATCCTTCCTCTGAACCATTTTGACCAGATCATTCTTAGCAGCCATGGAGAATCATCTCCAAATTTTACACGCCCCTGTCCTTTCACCTAGAGAAGCAAGTTGTCATTCTAATTGAACAACAATTTTATTCCATAATGCAAGGAGTAAAATCTCTGAATTACTTTCACTAAATTCCAGTTTAAATAAAGTCTTGCAAATAATTACTTGCACATAAATTATTTACCCATTAATTCTTTATTTGAATTTGGAGGAATTCAAATATGTTTTCTGGCAAGGGCTTCATGATAAATGACTTGCTTAATTGGCAGTAAGTGTGTTATTCTTATAATTTCTAGCATGTAATAAGCAGAACCCAGCCATTTCTATCTCATGTGTTCTTTTTAAACCCTTTATCTCCCTTAAAAAAAAATCTTGTTTAATAGATCACAGACATGATCTTTTAAACTGTTTTCAGTAGTTATGCAAAATCTTCACAAAAGTACTGGTGGGCAGACTACAGGGACTTCTCGACTTTAATCAGCCACGAGAGTAGTAGGATTTAGAAGTCATTTCTCAACTCAGGATCACCTGCAGAAAATGAAAAGTCCCAGGGAAGACTGCTGAGTATAAAATGCCATTGTGTACATAGACTTTTATGGACTCTGAAAAGCCCTTTGACTCCTTGGAAATAGAAGCTATGTTGGAAGTGGAAAGAGTAGAAAAATTTGTGTGACATGCGCATGTGAACGCAGCACTGATGTTTAGGCTTGAAAAAGAGTGAAGAGGTCTGGGAAGGGGCTCATAGCCACTGAAAACCTTAACTGCTTGCCCAGAGGGGCTGGGCTGAGACCTTGAATGGGAGGGAAAGGGCATCAAGATCAGTGAGAGAGGCTTTGAACTGTTTGCCAGTGACATTGACTTCAGAGCCCCAAACCAGACAGCAATAATCCAAGAACTGGAGCAAGGTATGGAAAATGGGCTCAGCATGAGGATGAAGAAATCATGTTTAAGGGAAGCATGATAAAGGATAACTACTGTTTAGGAGAAGCCATGGACCTCACTAGCGTCTGCTAGAGCAAACCAAGATGGGTAACGCGTAGTTGCAAAAAGCCCACTGGTTTCTGCTGACAGATGGAGCTTCCCATTCTGCCTAGGTCACTTCTCATTATATGATCTTGGGCAACTCATTTAGCTTCATTGGGCTTCGGTGTCATCACCCACAAAGTTGGGAGTTAGAATGGCTGACTTTAAGAACCCCTGCCAATGTCACATTCTAAAATTCAACAATGATATATAAGAGGAGAGAGCTTGGCTTTCTAACAGCACTCCAATGTTAGAGAATTATCCCAAAGAACTTTTTTCCTCTCTTCATTCCGAAGCATCTTGCAGCTCTGGGTAGCCAGCTACCCACACATTGACCATAGACTGTCCAGAAAGCGGGGAAGGACCCATCAAGGCTAAGATGGCTGGATGAAGAGAAGGAAAATGACCTAGACTTTCTTGTGGCTGGGGAGATAGAGATAGGCTGAGTTTCAAAGCAGTCGGTACCAGGAGAAAAGATGCAGCGGTCTCAACCATAGCCCAAGATTGCCCCTTGACTGAACCAGGGCACTGTGCTGTGTATGTTGACACGGGAATGGAAGCCTCTCCCCATTGACCCTCATAACATGGTAATCACACCGACAGCCCTACCATAAATATATAGGGGAAAAAATTACAGCCAGGAAATTTGAGTTGAGCCTCCATCATATTATGGGGTTAGCACATGGGCTTTCCTGTACACCGGCTAACCACTCCAGGCACCTCTGAGCTTCCTATTTATGTTCATGTGCCACCCAATTAACACCCCGTTAATGGCTGCACACATACGTGAGGTGTGTGGTGCTTTGGCTTTGCCTTGCCACCACCACTGCCCTGCAGCTCTTAACTCCCCCCAGCCTGCCTTCCCATATAATAGAACCTTAATTAATACTCTCCCATTCAGGCAGACACAATCTGTTAAAAAAAAAAAAAAATCAAATGGCTTTGATGAGAGGATGTGTGCAACTTGTCAAATGTAGCCATTCTGTGGTTCTCAGAAACAGACACCCGGGTGAGAAGCTGGGTGAGCTATAGTGACAAGTGCCAGGTGGCAGGAAAGCTACCACCATACGATCAGTTTTCTGCCTGCATTTGAAGTATTTCCAAAGAAAGCCTGCTCTTGTAGATGCCTTTGTACCATCACAGGTCTTTTCTGGTTATGTGGCAACCAGAAGCCAGAAGGTTGGGGGTGGGAAGCCGGGAGCTCGGTGTGAAAACTTTGGTCTTGAAGTCACAGTTTCAAATGAGGAATGATTCCTTGCCTAGTGGCATAAAAGGAATCTTTTGTGTGCCCTGGAGCCATATCACTGACAGAATGACCAAGTGATACATTGAAACAATTTCATAGGGTGCGTTTCCAGGGATTTGGAGCTTCAAGTGGGCCTTGGCTGTAATCTCAAAACCAAGGAGGGACCATCCTTGTTCTAAGTAATTAAGCTGAGTGTTTCTATGGTCTATAATATCTTTTGCTTGGTAATGCATTGCTAGCTGATCCTGTCTTTGCATCCGAATCGCCTGTATCTTGGTAATAATACAGGTATACAGACCAAAGCTCCTGGGTCTGAATCTTCGAGAGCAGCCAGCATCCACCTTCTTAACAGGCTCACAGGTGGTTCTGCTGCACAGTCAGGATTGGGAACCTCCAGCAAGGAGGTTATGGTTAAGCCAGAAACTTTCACCCACCTCATTTGGTTCTCCCTACAACCTGTGAGGCAGGGATGCTTTCCACATTACTGATGAGAAATCAGGGAGAGACTCAAAAGGTTCCAGCGTTTTGCTCAAGAGCACAGAGCTGATAAGTAGTCGAGGCAGCCTGGACTTCCACCGCCAGAACTGTCTTCCTGGGACCTGAAGAGTTGCGCAGGACCTGGCAGTTAGGAGTCCCATGCTTGGTTTAAATCTCTGCCACTGCCATCCTGAAATTCTTAATAAGTTTTGAACAAGGGCACCACATTTTCTTTTTTGCACTGAGCCACACAAATCATGGAGCCAGTCTTGCTATATACACTGTGTTGCTTCAATTGTGTTAAATCCATGCTGGGAAATAGGGCATGTTTCTCTCCAAAGTGAATCCCAGTTCCAGAGTTGTTAGCTTAAGTGTGCTAGAAGGACACCCTAGGGGAGAATAATAACAGTATGTGAAAATACTTCCGTTTACTGAGCACTGTGTTCTGAGCTTTTCATAAATTTTATCACCTCATCCTCATAACAACCCAGTATTATTGTCACCATAACAATTTCCAAGTGAGGAAACTGAGACATGGAGAAATTAAGTATAAAAACAGGGGTCATGCTTCTGTGATGACAGTGGTTCTGGACTCAAATCTCGCCTCTGCCATTTATCAGCTGTGTGACCTTAGGCAAGTTACTTGACATCTCTGAATTTCAATTTCTACAACCAGTAAAATGGGGGTGATAATAATTGCTTCAGAGAATTGTTCTGAGGATTAAATGAATTAATATGGACAGAGTGGCCAGCACACAGATACTCATTGAATACTGGGGCCTTTAACAACCTTTGCACTCAAGAATATTACCCATTACATACCGAAATAGGTATTTAAATGGTACCTTACTTAAGGATCTGAAGTGTTTTCACAGCACTGGATAATATAGTCAAGGTGCAATTAGCCATACATTATAATATTTTTAAGTGATTCAAGTGACACTTCTTATGTCTAAGTGTAATCTTTCCCACTTTAGCATTTATCATAGTTTAATAACTCCTGAATGCTGTTGAATTAAAATACTATTCTGTCTGAGGACACATTGACCCTTAGTGTGGTAAAGCTCATCCAGAGCTCAGCTAGAGCCTAGCAAAATGCTCACCAGAGCAACTGAACTCACATGCTCTTTGGATAAAAGAAAAGACCATAAGTAAAATGAAGAGCCTGTGACCTTTGGGAGAAACCAAGCAGCTTCACAC
Source organism: Mirounga angustirostris (assembly GCF_029215605.1). NCBI lineage: Eukaryota > Metazoa > Chordata > Mammalia > Carnivora > Phocidae > Mirounga > Mirounga angustirostris. Next base: position 15,443,165 of record NW_026991724.1, on the reverse strand, counting down.
CCAGGTGAGGAAAAGGCATAGGCTAGGGGCTATTCATCATAATGATATCTCAACAACATTTTACAGAGTTTTTTTTTTGGCAGTTCTTCCATACTTCATAAGCTCATTTGATCCACCCAATAACCTGTGTGGTAGAAAGATGTAATATTAAGACCTTCTTTAATGATCTCCTCCATATATGCCCATCAGAATATAACTGCCATATGACTCTATCCTTTATTCTGTGCTATATGTACATTCACTCTCAGAGTTCTCATACAACCTGCAAGATAAGTAATACTGCCCATTTTACAGATAAGAAGAGTGAGGCTCAGTGGCTAGAACCAATGTGTTTGGTGGAAGGTGCAAACCCAGAGTGGGCTGGCCAGAGCCTGTATACCTTAAGTTCTTATTCTTTCCATCCTCAAGCCGTATGTTCTTCGTGCTCTTTGATGAGAAGGAAGAGGCCAGGCATAAGAAAGGTGGTCAGTAAATACTTAGCGAATGAAGGAATGTGAGCTGGATAGAAGAACACCAGATTTCAATCACCTTGTGAACTGGCTTGAACATGTGGCCTAGTCAAACATACCATTGTTCTGAATTATTCAAAAGCTATGACATAGTTGGGTTTTTCTTTTAGGGGCCACTCTTCTTTTCTTCATTGCATGCCATTCTTCCTCCTTCACACCATGAAGAGAACCAGCTTGATGTAAGGGCGTGTGGTCTTCTTGGGTAGTTAGCCATCTTGGTTCAACAGTCTCATGGAATCTCTTTCTTTCTTGTGCATCTCAGACCTGGCTTGACAGCCATGGGGTTTCATTTTCCCAGTGACCATGCCCTGGGAGAGAATTTAATATTTTGTAAAGCCATGTGAGGTCACTGAAGAAAGAGATGCCTTTGCTCTTCAGAAGAGTTTCCTGGTGAGCTCCTTGGGACCTGGGAGATGAGATGAAGATTGCTCCCCGGGTGAGAGAGAAAGTGTGTGCATATGTGTGTGCACACACTCGCACTCAGTGCCGTGTCCAGCAGAGGGAGGGCATGGGCCCCCCAGGCAAAGCATTCGTGATGTGAGTTCCCAGACTTGGTGCTAGACACGAACCATCCAGTTGTCTCAGAGAACTTTAGAAGCCCAGCCACAGTGATTTCAACTGTACTCTGTAGTCTTGACAAGGTCATAGAGACTTCTGTGAAATAATGAAATCTCGGGGCCCAGGAAGAATTCACACATGCAATACACACACACACACACACACACACAGTTTTGTAAGTAATATCAAGTGATTTGTGAAATCTGTGAATTCCTCTATAAAAGCACTGCTCAATGGCATTTCTTTCCTGTCTCAAAACAGTCCCCAAGAGCAATGTCTTTCTCTTTTCTTCATTGCTTTCTGTCACTTGTTCCACTTATAGGTCAAAACAGGGCAGAATTTTATTTTCTACAGCTTCTTTATTCACTGTGTTATATTGTAAGTCCTTTTCCATGTTGCTACAAAATCTTCATAATGACCATTTTTCATGGCTACACAATATCCCATCCAGAAGCCATCTCAGACTTTTCTTAAGCCCTCCATTATTGGTAGATGCTGCATTGGTTTCTATTTTTTTTTTTTTTTTGCTATTTTAAGTTAACATTTCAGCAAACAGCCCCCAGCATTGCCCATTTCCCACTTAAGCTGCCAACCCGTTTCCATTTTCTTGCAATATAATGGTGGTCATCATTTCTAGTTACTTGATTTAAACGTGCTTGTGTCTGTCCTTCCTGCCTTACCGCCGCATAGAGCCTTTCTCCTGTACCTCCTCAACTTGATCCTATCCCATCTTGCCACCACCAGTTATTCCTTCTTTTCTCTTGTACCTTTGGTTTTTCCCTTTCACCAAGCATGCCTGGTCCTTTTTGTGTAGATAAATCTCTCTTGCCTCCATCAATTTGCATGTGCTGATTCCTCTGCCTGGAATACTCTTTCCAAGTGTTAGACTGAGAAGGGACGTTTCTTAACAAGGTGATGCCAGGGTGGGAAGGGGGAGAATGTGACTTTCTCTGAGGACTGTAGATGATGGTAAGCTGGGCTCCAGAGGGCCCATGTGGGTCTGTACCCATGTTGAAGGATTTCAGTCTCTGCAGAGGTGGCGATCTTAGGAATCTTTGTAAGTTCCTGAAGCAGAACAGTGTACTGGAAATAAGACAGTGTTTAGAATTGGGCTGACATTAAATCAAGTCTCAGCTCTGCCATTTACTAACTCTGTGACCCTACAGATGTTGCTGAACACCAGTTTTTTCATCTCTAAAAGGATTAATGAGATATTATTTGGCCTGGTACTGAGCCCCTTCGTTAGTGTCTCATAAATGGTTTCTCTCCTCTATTACCAGCTTTCATATGCCAGCAGTGTCTAGCCTTGTGCTTGGCTCAGAGTAGACACTCAATAAATATTTGTTGAATGGATAAACATTGACTGATAGCTCCAAGGTGTGGGCACTGGCCCTCATCTGCATCCTTGCTTGTCACAGCCTGGGCATATGAACAGGCGGTGAGTGCCTGCTGTAGCCCAGGGTGATCTAGATGTGAAGCAGAAAAGTCTGTGATTTTGAGTGTGCATGTGGTGAGGCAGCAGCTGTCTCCAGAGAAGGTGGTGGCACCATGCCAAGTGCCCATGGCCCCTCCACAGAGACGCGGTAGTAATTACAGTCCCTCATGTTCCTTCTGCGGAGTGCCTCTCTTCTTAGAACACGTGGCACTTCACAGACATTATCTCAGGGATCACCACCACACGCCTGTAAAGGGGCAAAAGCGCCACATGCTTGCCACATACCCTGTGGGCACAAGGCAAAGGACGGTAGATAATGAGAAAGGACAGGAGTGGCAGAGGAGGCTCATGTCCTCATCCTTCAGGTGGAAAGATGGTGGAGAGAGTTTTCAACAGCTCAGCCACTGTGGGGCATCGGGAGCAAATTCAGGATCTCTTTTTGATCTTGGCACACCTGGGTAATTCCATGGACCTGGCTCAGTCTCAGCTAATCATGCCTGGGGCTCATGGATGTAGCTGTAGTCCCAAGGTCTACGCTTTGTCTCTGCTACTTTCATGAATGGAAAAATGTCCCTCCGGTGGCACCCGTGAGATGGGAGAAGGAAGGAGATAAAACCTCACAGACCCAGACTGCTCACTAGTTAACAATTCCAGCCCTTACAAACAGTTCCAGCCCTTACAAACTCCTTAAAACTCAGTCCCAAGGCTTTAAAACTACACAGAACCAGAATGTCCTCTAATTCACCAGCTCAAGTTGAGATGATGTTGTACCAAGCTGTTTGCTATGCCCAGGAATTCCCCAACCATGCCTCACCCAGACTAGATCATGCTCCTCTGTGATAGCACCTTCTGCTTTTCCTTTGTGACACTTGGCTGATCTGTAATGATTTATTAGCATGATTATACATATAATTACACATATAGTCTCCTTGACCAGACTGAAAGCTCTATGAGGTCCGAGAGTACTTTAGTCTAGTTTACTGTATCTGTATATCCGTTACCAAGTACACAGCACTCAATAAGTATTTGTTGAATGGATGAATGAATTATGAATTTTAAATGAATAGGAAAAAATAAGCCAACAAAAATCATGTTACAGGACAAGAAACACCTGGTACCGGGATGAGATGTTCTGGACATTCCTAAACCATAGCCTTACTTGTAATTTCGACCTACAGTTATAAAGTGAAATTAGTCATTTCTTTGTTACACAGAATTGAGGGTATAAATTTCTACAGCTCTGTAAGGTCAGGGATGCTATCTGTCTTGCTTATCCATTGTATCCTAGGGGTTAGCATAATAGTACATAGCACAAATTATGTACTAAATAAATATTTGTTGAAGGGTGGGTGGAAGGAGCCTGCAGATGCTTTAAAATTCATCAATCCATGCCCCATTAATTAAGAATATTGGATAATTAAGACAGACTCTAATTGGGTTTTTCTCTTTACATTTTATTTACTTATCTTGTATTTATCACTACTCCCCACCTCATTTAGAAAAAAAAATCGAGGTGCCAGCAAAATACATCTATTTCACACTATTCTTTTACTCAACAAATATTCATTAGATGCCTATTCTAAGCTATGCACAGGGTTTGGTGATGAGGCTGTAATGGGAGAAAAGATAGTTCACAGTGTCTGTCTGCATAGATGTTCCAGTACTGAAAACATTTTGGCCAACCAAGCCAATAGAATTTGGAGTAGTGTTTAAAATATGTACCAGTTAGCTTTTGCTGCATAACAAACCACCCCAAAACTTTGTACTTGAAAACAACAACCATTTATTTAATTTGTGACTCAGCTTAATTGTGTCAGCAGTTTGATCTGGGCTCATCTGGGCAATTCTGCTGACCCAGGTCAGACTTAGCTGATCTTGGCTGGGGCTCATTTGAGCATCTACAGTGAGCTGCTAGGCTGGCTAGGGATAGGCTGAATGTCATCTGGGGTGCCTCACTTCTATTCCAGGTGGCCTTATCCTCTGGAACGCTAGTGCAGACTTATTCACGTGGATGTCTCGGGACTCCAAGAGGTTGAGAATAGAGGCTGCAAGATCACTGAAGGCCTAACACCAGAACTCACAGTGTCGTTTCTGCTGCATTCTGTTGGTCAAAGAAAGGCACAAGGCCAGACCAGATCCAAGTGGTAGAGAACTAGATTCCACCATTTGATGGAATGAGTTACAAAGTGTTATGGTCATTTTTGAGATCTACCACAACATAGTTTTTTATTGTGATAAAATTATCCGTAACATAAAATTTACCATCTTAACCATTTTTAAAAAGATTTTATTTATTTATTTGAGAGAGAGAGAAAGAGAAAGAGAGCACAAACAGGTGGAGGGAGGGGTAGAGGGGGAGGGAGAAGCAGACTTTTTGCTGAGCAGGGAGCTCTATGTGGGGCTCAATTCCAGGACCCCGAGATTATGACCTGAGCTAAAGGCAGACGCTTAACCAACTGAGCCACCAGACACCCCCATCTTAACCATTTTTAAGTGCACAGTGCAGCAATATTAAATACATTTATAATGTTGGGCAACCATCACCACCACCCATCTCCAGAACTCTTTTCATCTGATAAAACTGAAACTCTCCCCATTAAACAATAACTTTCCATTCTCCCCTCTCCCCTAGCCCCTGGCAACTGTGATTCTACTTTCTTTCTCTGTGTCCTCTATAAGTTATTCATATAAATAGAATCATACTGTATTTGTCCTTTTTGTGACTGGCTTATTTCATTTAGCATAATGTCTTTAAAGTCTAAGTTGTAGCATTTGTCAGAATTTCCTTCCTTTTAAAGACTGAATAATATTCCATTGTGTGTGTATATATATATTATATATATATGTATGCTTGCTACATTTTGCTCATCCATTCACCTATTTATGGACACTCAGGTTGGTTTTGTATTTTAGCTATTGTGTATAATGAACATGGGCATATTAATATCTCTTTGAGTTCCTACTTTCCATTCTTTTGGACTACCTCAATGTATTCACCAAAACATGTTTTAAGTCTTTTTATCTTTCTTTTTTTTTTTTTTTAAGATTTTATTTATTTATTTGCGACAGAGAGAATGAGAGAGAGAGAGTACATGAGAGGGGGGAGGGTTAGAGGGAGAAGCAGACCCCCTGCCGAGCAGGGAGCCTGATGTGGGACTCGATCCTGGGACTCCAGGATCATGACCTGAGCCGAAGGCAGTCGCTTAACCAACTGAGCCACCCAGGCGCCCCAAGTCTTTTTATCTTTCTTTAGAAGTTCTCACTTGTATGTAAACCAAGCACAATACTTAGAGAGATACAGAGCTACCAGGAATTTTATTTGACAACTTTTCGTTAACTGTTTAAGATTCCTTAATGCTGAGAGCCTGTGCGCTCTCCCCCTCAGCCCATATTAGGGTGATGCTATTAATTCATTTTCACCTCCAGGAGACAAAGCCACTTCATCACTATAAGTGCATGGGGGCAGCATCATTGGCTGGTGTTCAAGGACCCTATTTGTCCTGCAGCATCTTGCATCAAGCTCCACATCCCAGTCATATGCCAGGTATTGAAATATCAGATGAATTCATCCCTAGTTCTGGATGTTTCTTTGTAGCTCATCTGTAGGATCCTTCAGAACACTCTGTGAAGCGCACCATGTGTGTCTGGTGAGGTCTGACACCCATTAGACGCTCCTGCTGTAATTGGATGCACCAGGCCCCGTGAGCTAGTGCCAAGGTGTGAATTAGATAGAGATGTTTTTGACTGTTCCTCTGGCCTCCTGACTCTGTTCCTGGGCCATCCCATGGCAGTCCAGGCCTCCAGGCAGTGTGCCTGACCTCAGCTGCCCAAAGATAGAGGTAAAACAGTAGGGAACTGTAACAGCTCCTGCATCCTGTTTGCAAACTGACAACACACAGAGCTCTCAGAGATCTGAGCTTCTGCTGATTCCTCTCCTTGGATGCAAATATTCCTTATGTAGGGAGCGTTGTGGGACACAGAGGTCTGGGGAAGCAAGGAAGGCAAGAAGGCATGTAGCCCAGGGTGGAAAGCCAAACCATTTTTGGCTACTATAATTTCTCCCAGATCATGTTGGAACAAGTTGTCTGGGAGGGATTTCCCCTCCATGAGGATATGAGAAATGAATGTTGCTTACTAAGTCCCTCTGGGTGCATGTACTTCTCTAAGGAAGCTTAGGAAGCAAATCAACACATTGATTTAGTTATAAGCACAGAGGCAGAGGGAGGGACTGTGTGTTTAGAGACAAGTTGATTTTTTTTCAGTCACTGTTTAAGGGTAGAAATTCCCCCCCTGTTGGCCACACTGTTGCCATATGTTATGGGGCAGAACTGTCATCCCCATCTTCAGATAAATAAAGGTGGTCATTTCAGTGCTGCCCCAAAGTTGCAGTAGAAGGTAGTCTCAAAAACCTATGTATTGTCTGATTATATACCTGTGTATGTGGAAGGTTAAAAAAATAACTTTTTAAAAATGAATGGACACCCCTAATTTGCTTACCTTTACAAAGGGGGAAGGAGACCAGAATTAGAAAAGGTAATCAAAGAGAACTTCAGCTTTATCTCTTTATCTATAGTAGTCTAATTTTTTTTTTAAAGAAGGGATTTCTATGTATCTTTTGTAATTAAGAATTAAATTTGAATGAGAAAATAAGGAAAGTCACTTCTGTTACCTATTTCTGTAAAACCAGCTACCTCGAGACCTAGTGGCTTAAAATCACAATCATGTATAATTGCTCACAATTCCAGCTGGGCAGTCCTACTCCATGGATGACAGCTGGGGTCATCGTGTGGCTGCACTACACTGTGAACTAGGTTGGAGCTCCAGACTCCCTATCCACATTCGCTCTCTCTTCACTTAAGTCCAAGCTTCTTTGCAGAATATTTGCTGGCTTCTAAGGGGACAAGCCCGAGTGCAAATTCTTATCAAGCCACCACTCCAATGGAAGGCTGATGTCCCATTGGCCAAAGCACATCGCATGACTGACATCCTTGGAGTCATTGTGTGAGGGGCAGACGAGGGTATGAATCCCGGGAGACGTGGTTCGCTGGGGGCTACAATGTTACAGTCTACCATAGTCCTTCCGTTATTCCAGACTACGCGATTCTCTTGGGGACGGGACTCAGACATATAACATGGCAGTTGCTGATACTTCCCAAGCTCTGATGAGGCCTCCTAAATCTCAAACTCAGGATTCCAAAACTACCCACATTTCCTCATTTGCTTTTCAACTTGCTTTTGCTTTTTCATTCTCCATTCCTTTCTCTTCTTTCCTCCCTCACCCAGGATTTTTTGGGGGGAAAGGGTGGGAGGTTCATGATCCTTCATTACTTTCTTTGGCATTACTCCCTGAACTGTCCCATCAGGAAAATAGAAAAACTGATTCTAGCAGCTTGCAGAGAGTTAATAAAAGGGACAGCATGAACTTCTAGGCCCTCTCATCAACATATATGGCTCTCAGTTATTACATGTACATAGTACTTATGCACCAGACCCTGCCATACATACATTAAGGCTCTTTTCTCAGGGGTTAACAGTGCTAGCTCTGGACATGGGTTACCAGCTTCAAATGCCGGCTCCACACTGTGTAACCTGTGGCAAGCTTCTGTGCCTCAGTTTTTTCATTGGGTGGTTGTGAGGATTAAATTAGTCCATTAGCTCAAGATTATCCACTGTTGTTATAATGACCCTCATCATCATCATCGCTCCCTGTATCTTGCTTAATTCTCCTAACAACTTCAGGTTGTAGATATTAGCTCTCTCATTGTACCTATCAGGAGCCTGAAGCACAGAGAAGGTGAGTAACTTACCCAAATCCACACAGCTAATAAGAGGTCAACCCAGGATTCAGACCAGTATCTGTGTGGCTTCGAAACTAGGCACTCAGTCACTACCTGATATCTTACTCGGGTTTACGGCCCCTCAGGCAAGGTGGGTTCTGGTGGGTGATCCTAATTTAGTTTTCTACCAATTGTTGTTTGATCATTTAAAAAAACAACATCTAACAAGACCTGCCCTATGATCAATACCCACCCGCACTGAATCTTTAATGCTCTGTCTTATCAAATTAGCAGTTTCTACCACAACTCAGGGGTGAAATAAATGTTGTCCTGACTTTAAGCACACACTAACTTGCAAACACTCTGCCTCAAGGCTTGGTGGCTTGTGGGTGAAGGGAGTCACTCTCTGGTACATCCACCTCAACCCTGTGACAACGCAGGTCCGGATGAACCATGCCACCCCAGGCCCCAGTGAGCCCCACAGTCAGGCCCCTCCATCACCAGGCCTTCCTGTCCCTTCTTCTAGGACCTGGTGTGTTGCCAAATGTCCCTGGGTGCACAGCACACCTCCGGGCAGCCTCCGGTCTCCACTTTGTCCTCAACTCAGCCATCATAATAGGAGGCCTCTTGGGCTCCAGGGTCTCCCTTGCCTAAACCCTTCTGGCCTCAACACTTTTCCCAAATGCGTAGCAAGCCAGAAACTTGTCCCACCGTCCTATGGCTCTAGTCTAACACTTGTCACTGCTGTGCAAGTTTCCGCATTCATTAGTGTCATTCCTTCCCAGTCCTCCTCCTCCACTCCAGCCAAGTCCCTTGCACTCCTGGTCTCCTATTTTGCTCCAACCTCTTGTTCTGTGCTCACACTGCAATTCCCCATTCCTTCTTTTGATGCCCACTTCCGTGCCCTGTTAGAGCTTCACCACAAAACGTTCAAGAAGAGCCCAGCCAGTTTCTTTTCTTTACCTCTTCTAAACCCCTTCAATATTTTGAGTCTCAAGAGCAATGGTTTAGCCTTTGTCTTGTACCTTGTGTTGTCTCTCTTTGTGAGCTGCACCATCTCCTCAGGCAGAAAGCAAGATCCTCAATTTCCAAAAATTATGTTATGCCTTCTTTTATAATCTTCATAAGAACAGTAATAGATAACATTTATTAAATGCTTATTAGGTACCAGGTAGTGTTTTAAGCAGTTTACACGTGTTATCTTGTTTAGTCCTCACAACTGATTTATAAGGTGGCATTATTACTTGCATTTTGCAGATGAAGAACCAAGGCTAAGGGTCAGATAACTGGCACCAAGTCATCTAGGTGGCAAGTGATGAAGCCAGAATTTAAATCCTGGTAGTTGGACCACAGCAGATACTCTTAGCCACTAGGCTTTCCATAGTTAACACAGAGTTGTTTTATAATCAATACCTGTTGTGAAATTGTTCCCTAAAGCATACAAGGTCACTGACTCTATGGAGTAACCACATATAATGATGAAATATATCTGAGTTTATTTCTCTATTGTTGCATTGCAAATTTCCCCAAAATATAGTTGCTTAAAACCATGTTTATCACCTTAGCTTCTTTGGGTCAGAAATCCTGGCAGAGCTCAGCTGGGGGCCTCTGGCCCGGGGTCCCACACAAGCCTGCAGCCAAAGTGTCAGTCATCTCAAGGCTTGACTGGGGAAGGTTTTGTTTCAAGCTCACTTACCAGGTGGTTGGCAAGGTCCAGTTCCTCTCCAGCTCTCGGCTGGAGGCTGCCCCCGTTACCCTTCCACATACCCTTCCACCTTCTCCACAGTGCTGCTCACAACATGGCAGTTCACTTCATCAAAGCACGCCAGGGGGAGAGACAGAGAGAGTACAATCAAGACAGAAGCCACACTCTTTGTAATCCACTTCTGGAAGTGACATCCCAATGCTGTTGCCGTAGTCTGTTCATTAGAAGCAAGTCACAGGTCCAGCCCACCTCCAAGGGGAGGATGTTCCAGAGGGTTGCAAATACCAGGAGGTGGAAATCATTAGGAGCCATTTCAGAAGCTGCCTACCACAAATCCATAAAAGCAATTAGGGGAGGCCTGCCTGAGGAAGGAGCGTTCAAGCTGACCCCTGATAGATGACTAAGAATTGGCCAAGATCCATCCATGGGCTGAGGAAGCCACACAGAAGGAAGGGATTGTGGGAGGCCCTGGAAGGAGCTGGTCTTGTCCAAGGGACAGCAAGACACTCTATGAGATTGGAGTGGCTGGGGGACAGGGAAAGGGACCCAAGATGAAGCTAGGGTCAGCCCTCTGGGCATGTCTGGAATCTTCCTCCTCCTGAGAGCAATGAGAAGTCCCTGAAGGATTTTTGGGAGCAGCATCAGAGTATGGAGGATGTGTTAGAGAAGACGGGAGTGGAAGAGGGTGACAGGCAGGGGGCTGTTACAGCTGGGGAGGAAGAGATGCAATGAATATGAGATGTAATTGGGATGAAGAATTGACTCGACCAACCTGCTGCCCAAGGCGAAGGACTGTGAAGATTTCAAAGTGCTAAAAACTTCCTGCCAGATGAGACCTGACTGCTTCCACACTTCTGTCTGCAGGTCCTAGGTAAAACTATCATCCTTGGACTCTGTTTAGAATCTGGAGGAAAGGGGTCCTTTTAGGATAAATCCTCTTGTTTCCTGGTAGGACCACACTGCCACTGAGGTGGCTCTTCTGGGATGAGGCTGTGTATCTTCTCCAGGCTGTGTGTGCCTCTGTGGGTCTGTTTCTTCTGTCTGTCTCTCTCTTCTAAAAGGCTCTGGCCTTCCCTCTACTCTTCTTACTTGCCATCTGAGATGCCCCAGGCCATTTCCCTCCCCATTTGTTCCCTTCCAGAAGACTTCCCCATTATCTTCACATTTCCATTTCCTCTCCTTCCCGGTGTCAGTCGCTAGTATTGTTAACGCTTATGTCTGTCTTTGGGTTTTCTCAGACACAGAACCAGAGATTAAAAACTTGAGAAATGATCTGTTTGGGAGGTGATCCCAGGAAACACTAGCAGGAACGTGCGGGAAGGGAAATAGGCCCATAATATGTGTATTATTGAGGACGTTTCCACCGTGGACAACTGGAGCTTCGACCTACAGGGCTTCTTCATGGGACGGCACAGAGCAGACACTCGGAGTTGTCCCACCCAAGGGGTGAAGAACCCCAGTCCATCACTGCATGATTGCTCCCCACCTCGTTGGCTCTTTGGCTCATCCCCACACAGGCCTGGAGACTCTCACGGCCAGAAAGAAAGCCCCCGTGGGGAGTCACCGGCGTTTGCTGCCAACAGCCTTCACGTGGAGGTTGGTTGAGAGGACATGAGTGGGACTAAACAAAACCTAATGTAGTAATAATAGCTAACATACTTTCATATAATTAGTCTATTTCATCCTCACAGATATGCTCTCTCAGTCCTTGACACATGGAGGTGCTCAGCAAATGTTAATTACACTTGTTAGTGTTGCCCCTGTGTTGTCCAAGGTCATCCAGCTTGTAAATGTCAGAGCTAGGACTCCCACCAGGTCAGTGCGGAGTCCACTGGTCTTTAGACCGTAGAACAAGGAACATGTCACTGCAGTGAGAGGGTCCTGCCTCAGCTGTGGAGACGAGTTGAGGAGAAAGTTGGAACGGGTAATCCGGAGGACTGACTTTGCAACATTGCCATCTTGTCCTCGGTCAGCCCAATTAGCAGGGTTTGTCTGATAAAATTACAAAGAGGAAAAGCCCACAGTGACCTCCAGGGATGTACAGGAGAATCCAGGAAGAACAAATGAGGGTGAAAAAAGTGTATACCGACTGTGTCTATCAAGCCAAAAGTACTACATTGAAAAAAAAATCATTTAGGCACAATCTCGTGTTTGCAAACTAATTTAGCCCACTGCTTTTCTGGGAAAATGCACCACTCAGAAGGGGCCCATCCCAGTAAAGCCTGGTTGACTCCTTGGTTGTATCTATTGTTGGCCATAATCTTTTATTTTGGTGCCTTGAGGGTCTTTCAGAAATGTGGGTCTCTAGCGTAGATTCTAAGCGGAACAGCAACCATGGAACAGGAAGATTACTGGAGGGGCAAAGTGAACACAGGGGAGAAAAACCCCTGGGCTCGAGAAGGACAATGGCTCTAGGCTCGGCTCTGTAGGCAACCAGTGGCACCACCCTGAGTAGGAGACAAAGGGGAGAGAACCTAACGTCCGGTACCTCTGCTGTGTGTCAGGCAGCATCCTTGGTGTCATCTGCCCAGAGGCCCTGTATAGCAGACGTGACCATCCCCTTCGTACAGGGTCTGGGGCACTAAAGAGCTGGCGAGAAGCGTTTGAACTCAGTTCTGCCTGACTCTGACATCCTTGCTCTTTCCTCCCTGCCATGCCTCAGTTTCCTTCTGTGCTTTATAGAACTATTTATCAAATGCATAGGAAATGCCCTGTTTAAAGTATGATCTTCTGTACACATTGATGTAGATTATTGATGAAGCAGTGCCCCCCAGCTCCTGCCCTGCTATTCAGCACCCCTTTAGGAAGAGTTGGCCCCAGAAGGCTCCACTCGGTGCCTTTTCTGTTCCAAGTGAAGAAGACTGTTACATGGGAGAAGGTGCTCCTCATCATCTGCAAATCACTGGGACCTTGTCTGGTTCTGGCCAGAGAGTTAGCAAAACCCAAGTGGAGGATTTTTTTGTTTTTTTTTTTTTTAAGCCAGGTTTCCTTTTTATTATTATTATTCATGCCAGGAGCCCACTGGGAAAATCTTTATCTGCATTAAAACATACATAAGAAGAAGAGAGAAGAAAAGGCAGACAAGAGTGTGTCCTACAAAGGGTTTCTTTGAGCCCAGCTCTGTTCCTCTGTCAAGTTCTTTGCGGCGCTCTCCACAAAGATGGAATCTGGGTTCAAGGTTGAATGGAAGCCGGCTCCTGATGGAATGCATATCCCCTGAACACACCTCTAGGAGATTAGCCCGTCATTAAATATTTGTAGGATAACAGGAGAAGCCTAATTTAGTTTTTGTTTCTTTCTCTCTGTGGTTTAATCACAGATGAAAGAGACTAATAGCACTGCAGAGCTTTCTGGTGATCAAAGGCCAATCAATCCCCTTTGTGGAGTAATTAACTATTTGCTAAACTTGCAGAATTGATTTCCATTTAGGGCTAAGAGAGAGGGTTTTAAATGAAGACCGATTCACCAGGCAAGAGGAGGGAATCTCGGGGCTGATGCCAGGAGATACTCAGGGTGATGAATTGGAATCTGCTAATTAGAGACTGAAAAATACAGCCAGGACCTGACCCTATTCAGGAGTACTTTAGGGGAAGGACAGGCAGGAAGGGGGTTGGACGCCGATGCTGTCTTTATCTGCCAGGCAGCTGTGCACACTTGAAGTGCACACTTGGAGAAGGCGTTGGCATCCCGTTTGGGGTGGAAAAGGCTTGATTGCAGGCAGACAGACGCCAAACTGGGCAGGAGGCAGAGTGAATGTGGCCGGAAGTCAGGGTGGAAATGAGCAGGTGACGAGGGTGTGGAGCCCCGTGACATGAGGGCCCCGTGTGGGCATGCCCCAAAGCACCGTCACTGTGGACCCTTGAGATTCTACTCAGGCACTTGAAGTCAGTCAGGAATTTAGATCCTATTGGCGTAGATGCCCTGAATACACGTGGGACCTTAAATGAAAAGTTTATGCCAGCTTGAAACTATGAAGACTTGAGACAACCTAATAATACCTCTCTTTAGGGTTGCCAGGTAAAACACAGGATCCCAGTTCGGTGTGAATTTCAGATAAGTGACTAATTCTCTTTAGTATAAGTATGTCCTAAATTATCTGTTGCTTTAGTAAAAATATGTCCCAAATAGATTTAGGGTTTCTTTGAAATTCATATTTAACTGGCTGTCCCGTAATTTTATTTACCAAACCCTAGAGCCTCGCTCTAGTTGGATTCTGGTTCTCCACGTACTGGGTTAGGGCTTCTGAGTCTCAGTTTTCTTCTCTGTGTCGTTTGCTTCTCATAGTAGTGACTGATATTTTATTATGAATATTAAATAAAATAACTGAATATGATCCCTGCAGACAGTGCGGTGCCTGGCACGTTTTGTATTCTCTGCACACGTTACCTGTGATTATATAGTGAACACTACTGATTTGATAAATACAAATAATAATCAAGTATTAAAAATGCATTTCTCTTTTTCCTGTCTCCTCCTGTCCTGTATCCCCAGCCTCTATTCTTCTTCCCTTCTCCTCCTGCCTCTTCTCCCTCTCTCTCATTTTGCACTGTGAATTAGGTGTGCACTACCAACATTAATGTTCTGTTATAAACTACAGCATCTCTGTCTGTTTTCCCTCCTGCGGAGGAGCAGGGTGGGTGAGAGGCCACGAGCCAGCCTGTGGTGCTGATTCTGTGATCTTGGCCATGCTCTTCTACCTGTCTGTGCCTCAGTTTCCTCATGTGAAATGATAATAACATGACACATGAGATTAAATGAACTTGTGCAAGGAACACACTCAAAATAACGTCGGACGCATTATTACCATTATTCCTAATAACACGTATGTGTTAGTTAGTTTGGGTTGCCCCAGAAATAATGCAGTAAATGTTCCTCTATTTCAGTAAGATCTCTTGAGTCAAGCTGGATGCTGGTTTATCCTGAGGGAGTGAGTACATGGATATGGGTCCGACCTTTGGCTTTCCCAGTTCTGCTAAGACTAGAGGAGCTCAGAGGTAAGTGAAAGCCAGAACTCAGCCTCTGGTGAGATGAGCCCCTGGGTGGTTTCAGTGTTTGAAGTAAATGAGAACATTCTTCTTGCCTTCTGCAGATGGGTTCTAACTGTGGGTTACCGTTTGCCAGAGCAGAGGCTCCCAGCAGGTCGATTGTGATTGAACAGTGTTTCTTGAGAACTTACATGACCAATTTCCCCAATGGCCACCACGACTTCTTTGCTACAGCCAGTGTGGGTTCCCCTGGGAGTGAGGTCAGGGGCAGGTGGGGGCACTTTTTTTCTGTGTCCTGTTCGGCCCCCAAACCACGCAGCTTCTGGAAAATAGCCCAGCCCAGGCACAGGTGCAAGCTGGGGACCCTTGCCCCATACCAAACCAATTTAGGGAGACTGTGCTGGATAGCACTGGTAATTGATCAGTGGGCTGTGGATTTCACAGTAGATGAGGTCTCAGATGAGGATAAGATCCGGGCAGGCTGATTCTATTGTACTGTCTTTATACTCCCCCATAAGTAGCCCATCGTGCCTTTACGTAACACTTTTGTATGTAGCAGGCTTGGTTCCAGAAGCTTGGCACATGTTAACTTAGTTTATCCTAATAACAACCTGATGCAGCAGGTACTATTGTCAGTCCCATCACACAGAGGAAGAAATACATGAACAGAGAGGTTAAGCTACTGCCCCAGTTCACAGAGCTATCGAGTGGCCCTTTAGTCATTCCAGATCATTTAAGTGGGACTCCACAAATAGTTGCTGAGTCCTAGGTTAGACAGTGCAGTGCACGAGGCGCTAGGTGCCCCGGGATGCCTTAGACCCCATTCCCACCCTCTCTGCGAGCTAGAGGCATGACCTAAAGAGATGTGTATAAGATAGGGGTGGGAGGGATGGGGTGGCTGGATGATAGACATTGGGGAGGGTATGTGCTATGGTGAGCGTTGTGAATTGTGCAGGACTGTTGAATCACAGATCTGTACCTCTGAAACAAATAACACAATATATGTTAAGAGAAAAAAAAAAGTTAGCAGGAGGGGAAGAACGAAGGGGGGAAAATTGGAGGGGGAGATGAACCATGAGAGACGATGGACTCTGAAAAACACACTGAGGGTTCTAGAGGGGAGGGGGTGGGAGGATGGGTTAGCCTGGTGATGGGTATTAAAGAGGGCACGTTCTGCATGGAGCACTGGGTGTTACACACAAACAATGAATCATGGAACACTACATCAAAAACTACTGATGTAATGTATGGTGATTAATATAATAATAAAAAATTAAAAAAAAAAGATATTGCATAAGAGAAATATGGCTGGAAACATGCTGCCAAGAAGCCCGCAGAGAAGGGAAGAAATTAAACATGGGAGTGTTTTAAAAGGATTCTGTTTGATTCTCTATTGTAAATTGAATTCACCTATCACACGGCCAGGACTTGATATTCATTGGCACATGAGACCAGTGTCTCTGCAGCTCCCTGTAAACAGGAGTAAGACAGTGGCCACTTAAGATGGAGCCGTGCAAAATCTCCATTGCTCATTAAATTATTTAGGAAAGGGAGAGAAAAGTAGCTGGAAAGAAAACAGGAGGGTTTCCCAGGTGGTGTTCGGAGCAGGTACCTCAGTGCCGGCCAGCCCCCCGTGCAGGGCTGACCAGCAGCGTTTAAATGCAGGGGCTGCCGCGAACTGACTCACTGCTGGATAATTACGTTAGGGACCAATACGGCCTGTTGAAAATCAATTCTGTTGGACCAGTGTGTTTGTTCAGAAAGCCACTCAGCCAATTCAGGAGTATATTAGGCAGCAGGCCCAGTGCGGTGACCTCTTCCGGATTGGGGTTGACACTTGAACGAAGGCGTTTGTCCAGTTAAAGGACAGTACTAGCAGCAGGCCCTTATCTCCCCTAAATTGGATTACTCAGATCTGCTTGTTCTCTTTAAAGACTGCTACTCTTGGGTTTTTTCCCCTCTCTTTCTATCTGTCTGAGATGGTTACCTAGTGATCACTGTTTAACTTGCCATCCTTACGTATTCGCGGACAGTTAGCACTTAATGCCACCCATGTCACTTCCCTTTCGTCCGTGGGGAAGGTCATCTGATGCTGATACCTTCATTCTTCCGGCCATTGGGTGCACCAGCGAGTGGGTTGGGATCCAGGTGAGCTGGCCTGTTGGGTTCTTAAGGGATTGAGAGTCGCAAGCCGGCGATTCACTTCTCAGGGGACAGCATACAATCCCAGAGAGGACACAGACTTCCCCTCCAACAGGCCAGTTCCCTCCAAAGGAATTACTCCCAAGATACTCTCCGTGCCTTGAAAACTCTCAAGTAATGAGATTACTCGCCAAGTAATGTCCCTCAAGTGGGGGTGCCACCAGGCCAGCAGGACCATAGACAGCAGCTGCCTGCGGCCCTCCAGAGCATTAGCTCTCCTGGCGGAAGGCGAGGGTATGGGAGAAATGCGCGCCGAAGAGGGCGCCCCTGAGAATCCTGAGAGACCGAGCGCGGGCCCAGCTCTCTCAGGGGAGTCTTCACTACCTGGAGCTGCTACAGCTGTTCCACACCTGAAGTGGTGTAGGGCGTCAAGAAGACCTCGAGGAGCCCAGGGAATCCCGCACACGCCTCTTGAAAGGATCCAGGGAAGACTTATTGCCGCAATTACGGTCCCTTTAATGACACATAAAATTAACCGCTTCGCATAACCATTCCCTCTGACAGCTGAGGATTTCACTGTGATAAAAGTAGGGCCACGAACACTGTCAGTGATTTACATTTCCGTATCCCAAACCCTGTCAACCAATTAGACTGCAAGAGCGAGCGGCACCACTTTCTAATGAAGCTATAATCAGGCTGCTCCCTCACCCAGAAAGAGCAGATATTCTTGTCCTGAATGGAGAAGGTAATCATCAGGGAAGAGGGTTTGAATAAATCAGATGTGATATCAGCACAGCTTGCTATAGGTCCATTATAATTGCAATCTGGGCTGAGGGAGGCTCAGCATCCCCTCTAACTGTTTCACTTAAAAGGAAGTATGCTTTTCTATGGAGAGAAAGGCAACCTGGTTTCTGAAATAAACAGCTTGGAAGGCAGAAGGCATGGATATCAGGCCTGAGCTCTCAAGGGTCCACTGAAATGTGAGGAGAGGAGAAAAGAGGGGAGGGCAGGGAAAGGGAGGGAAGGTGGGCAAAAGGGACAGAGAGAGGATGACAGAAAGGCTGGAGGGAGGGAGGGAGGGAAAGAAGGATGGGAGGAAGAGGGATGGAAGAAAGGAGGAATGGAAGGAAGATAGATAAAACTCGCTCTCTACCCAAGCTTCTTCACATAGAGAAACTGACTAATAATATCTATGCCCCTTATCTCTTGAAATCATGGAAAATGAAACATCCTGTGGGTGAAAGATACAACGTGATCGCCTTTCATTAATGTGGCTGCTGACCCAACTCTTACGAGGATAGCACTAACCACTGTGCAGGGAGCTCACACATCCTCCATGGGGATGATGATTGGGTGCTTGGCTCATGGTAATTCTTCTCATCAGCTAGTTCTCCAACAGGTGTTACGGTCACTCCAGGGAGAGGGAGAGGGGAAGGGTGTGTAAAGAGCAACTAGGGGAATTCCAAGTGAGTGTTGTTGGCAACAATGACAGCAGAGCCTCCCAATTCCTTCCCCTGAGTCCTTTCCAGATTTTAAGATTTTCAGTACCATTGCTGTGGTAGAACAAAGGTGTGGAGGCATTGGGGACCCAAAAGGACTCCCCTGGGAGATTCCTGGGAGGAAAATATTTTTAAAAAATGCTCCCTGGGAATCTTTTCTGCTTTGATCTGTGTTATTGATGCCCCCAAAAGGAAGGCCAAGAAATGCAAGATCTTTTGGACCCCCAGACAGGATAATGGAACCGTCCCCACATTGTTGCTCCAATTTTGTTTTAAAGTGTCATTTTCCCGCTGTGTTTTAAGGCAATCCGTGCTTCTCAACTGAACCAATTTTATTGCCACAAGAAAATGATTCCCTACATAAACCCATCAACCTCACTTCCAACAATTGAGAAGTCCCTGGATTTCTGGCAGCTTGACTTGGCAGGGTGATGCTCCATGCTGGCCTTGGTGAAGGCTAGTCATCCACTAGGGCATTTTCCCATCCTTAACTGGGAACACAGGTCCCCCAGGAGCCTCCCAATGAGCGCCAAGGGTTCAATGAGAAGAGATTTGAGTGCACTGCTTGTGCCAATTTGGCTTGTTGGCTAATTGCACTGTGTGCAGAAAATAACACCTGCAAAGATCAGTCCATCCTCTGAACGCCAGACTCTCAAAGTCAACGACAAAGCTCTCTGAGTGAAGCCCATCAGTAGAAACACCCATGGAAACATCAAACACAGCTTCAAGTGGAAAGGGACTGAGAGCAAAACTTTAAAGATCAAGGAGAAGGCTAAATTGAACTGAATTCTTTCAGGGTCTGAAGAGGATGGAGGCCTGGCTTGGGGGCTGGGAGTGGGGGTAGAAATGACACACCCTGAGGGTGAAGGACCCTTCCAGAGAGGTGATTAGCAACATATTGCAGATGCCTTGCTGGTCCCTCCCATTTTTTCCCCATTTCCGGGAAGAATGGGTCAATACTGAGCTGCTCCTTCAGACCTATTTTCTAACCAATGTCAAGCAAAGTTGGAGAGCTGGGGTGCTGGAGATATAATTACATGGAGTATGCCTTGACCACCAGCACAAAATAAACCATGGCTTTAGTAGTTTGGGGGCAGTTTCCTTTTAAGCAGGCTGCCTTTCCAAGTTCAAGGAGATTAGTAAACAGAGATAGAGAGGCCTTGTTTTTAGTGACAATGAAGCCAGCCACACTGGCCCTTGAAAAGGTGTTTGTGAAGCTGCTTTTTTTTTTTCCCCACCCCCGTTCACCAGTGGACTGCCTAAGGAACGAGCTTGATATTCTGCCTGCTTTTTAAAAAATACTTAAGTATCAGAAGTTTTCCCTCTTTTCTGTGTGTGCAAAATATCAGCTTAAAACCCAATGGGAGTCAAAGTTCTTGCTTAGCATACAAAGGCTTATGAGTTTTATAGTATTCAGGACTTTAATCTACAAAGTATAATTTAATCCTCTTTGTGCGATCTGCGCCACAGAGAGCCATGGTTGTAAATAAACCATATGGTTGCAGTGGATGCAGCCACAGCTGCCTGCTTCCATCACTCACCCTTAGGAAATATTTCTGCAAAACAGATGAAATTAACTGCTGTAACAGATAAATAGAGAGTGCAGTTCTCAGCGCAAATGTTTTACCGTGGCAATCATGCTGAAACACAACCAACAGATCCATGTTGACACTCAGCCACCTGCCAATGACTTTCCATCTTCACGGGGCCCCAGTGTTCCTGGATTCTGGTACCTACCTCTGAGACAAGTGAGGACAGCACAGAAATACCCAGGATGCAAGGAGGATGTGTGTGAGGAACAGGCTGGATCATCCATGCTCCCGCACAGGTCTGCTGGTGGGCTGATGTGTGTTGCGTTATTCTACAACAAGGCTCTGGGTGCTGCTAGGAGTTGCAGGGGATACCCAGTTCTGGGCATCAAGGCCCAGGAGAGGGGAGCAGGGTCAAGTCAAAGAAAGGAGGTGATTCTCTTGGAGTTGAGGTGGCTCTAGGTGAAAGGAGCAATGGCAGTCATGAGTCTTGCTGTGAAGGGAAGTAAAATGCGATGGGAGTAATCTTTACTGGGCATGACCCGGATTGAGTATGTAACTGGTAAACTTAGACTTTGTGGTCACTTGAAAGGGCAAACGTTTGAGCAAGGTACCCCTGTCTGACTCAGGCATCACAGAGACCCAGATTTGATACTAGATCCTTGTATCTGACTGCTGTGGGATTTTGTGCTGGCTATTTTACCTCACTGAGCTTCCCTTTTCTTCCCCTGTAAAATGGGAATGATAGTACCTCCTTATGCATTTATCAGCATGAGGATTAATTGGAAAAACATCATTCTTAAAGGAATTATTTATTATTTATGATTGCAACAGTGAGTGTTTAATTCATGTTATAGGGAGGAGAAGAAGCTCTTATCTCTGCCTTGTGCTCTTTAAGCCATGGGTCTTTTTGGCTAGGGCTGTGGTCCCCATTTCTAGCATCTGAAACTCATGATAACCAGGAGTGTCCTATTCTATGGCTTTGTCACTCTCCATAAGAGCTTCAGCCAATCAGTGGCTCCTCTCTGCTTCAGATAGCACAGGGCTTGGCTGACTAAGCAGTGAGCTGCCTGTTTTCTTCTGAGCTCCACCAAACACAGGGGCCCCTGGGCATACAGCTGGGGCAAGGTGGCAGGTAGCAGGAGAATACAGAGGGTGATAGGTATGTGAGGTTTTCCAAGCCAGGTGTCAGTGGCCTGTGAGGGACAGGGATTTACCTGAAGACTGAGGAAGTTCCAAAAGGCAGGCAGAAGGTGAATCAATCAGATCGATACACCCACTCTGTGCTGCAGGGTCCCTGAGCCTTCAGGGAAAGAAGAGGTGCCATGCTTTCCTCCTGGCCTGGGAGACATTCCCCAGAAATAAAGCAGTGCACAGAAGTGGCTCAGTTTCGTAGCTCAGAGCCAAGAGGTCCCAAATCCCAGCCACAGCTGAAACTGCAACACATCTGTGCCCCAAAGGTTGGCAGGGCCCCCGAGCTGGAGTTGCCGAGGGACACAGCGGCTCCAGAGCAGCTTTTGAGAGTTCTCAGTCACAGATTAACATCGTGTTTGAAAATAGCCGGGTCTAATTGGATAATATATTTTAAAACAATAAAAAGGATTTAAATCCTAGGCTATACCAAAAAAAAAAAAAAAAAAATGCTGTTAACTGGGAAGAGGATTTTTTTCTTTTTTTCCAAACCTATCATATTCACACCATTTAAGCTGGGAGTGGGGCTGAGTGATTCCACAAACAGGATAGGAATACTCAAGGAGGGTTTGGTCCAGCTTGGAAAACAGAGACCCCGGGGACCCACGTTGTCTCCAGAGCCCCCGAGTTGCTGCATAAATGTTTACACTGAGATGTGGCATGTATCTATGAAATTTTTCTCAATCATTTGAGAATAAGTTGCTGATATTGTACCCCTCTACCCCTAAATACTTCAGTGTATAGTCCCTCAAGACAGGGACATTATTTTATGTCATCGCAGGACAATTACCTAAATCAGGAAATTGGACATTTGTACAACATTGTCAACTAATCTGGAGTCCAAATTCAAATGTTGTTCATTTTTCCAATAATGTGCTTTACCCAGGACTACGTGCTGCCTTCGGTTGTCACATCTCTTCAGCTTCTTTTGAACTAGAACCTTCTTCAGTCATTCTTTATCTTTACCTGTTCTTTCTCTCTCTTTAACCTTGACATTTTTGAAGAGTACAGACCATTTATTTTGTAGAAGGTTACTCGATTTGGGTTTGTCTGATGTTTCCTTGTGATTATTTCTGGGTGATGAATTTTGGGCAGAAACACCCCAGAAGTAATGTTGTGTCTCCCTCGGTGCATCCAGCCAGAGGGACACGACGTTGGATTGGTGTCATTATTGGTGATGTTATCTGTGATTACTTGGTGTGCATCGGGTTTCTCCACTAGAAAGTTGCTTTCTTTCCCTTTGTGATTAATAAGAAATTTATGGGAGATGCTCTGAGGCTATGCAATCCTAATCAAACTTGCACCCACTAGTTTTAGTCTCCATTGGCGTTTCTTGCCTGAATCAGTTATTACTAGAATATTTGCCAAATGGTGATTTTTCTCATTGTGTCATTCCACATTTATTTGTTCATTTCTGCTAACAAAGAGCCTCCCCTATCCCACATTTATCTGTTTATTTATTGATTCATTGATATTAGTATGAATTCATGGAATGTTATGCCTTATCCAATGGGTTGTAATCCATTATGACTACTATTTATTTTCACATCCAAATTGTCTCAGAGTTGAACCATGGGATTCCTTTCTGTCCTTTTGACATTCTTTTTTTTTTTTTTTTTTTTTTTTTGAGCACTTTCTGGAACGAGATGTTCAGGCTCATCTTGGACCTTACCTGCCCTGGAATCAGCCAGTCTTGCCAACAGGTCCTAAATCCTTTTAGTGAGAATGGAATTTAAAAAACCAAGATCTGGGCATCAAGTTCTGGGCATGAAGGCTCCTGGGGTGTCATTGTTTCTAGGCCCTCTCAATGGACAGAGCTAAGATCTGTATCTGTTTTAAAAACATACTCATACTCTCAGATCCAATCCCACAGGATGCTGGCCTTCCCTTTCTTGTATATTAAAAAAAAAAAAATACTACTTCTCCAATAGTGAGACATCTAGCTCCCCTTTTGTTCAATATATTTATTCCTTTGCTCAATCCTAGAATACATACAAAGTGGTTTTTGAATCATTCACTCATACCACTGTAAAAAACAAAACCACTAATTAGAGTTCAATATTTCTCTACACTCCTTTTTGTCTTTAGACTGAGGATATGTAGTCAAAACACTGTCTTCAAAAGTTACTTCAAATAATTCTCCCTCTACCCTTTGTTCAGCATGGTTATGCCATTCATTTGAAATCTATTTCATTTGTTTCTGTTAGGGGCTTTCTCCCCATCCTTGTGGATTTTTTGAGTATATGAAACACGAATAGGACTATAAACATCAAAACTAAATTTAAAAAGCTGATCCAGAAAAGTGTCACTCCCCCTAACCCCTCCTCCCCATGGCCACACACCCCTAACATGGAACTAATTTCCTTCATTTCTGGTTTTCTCCCCCATGTTTCTTTTTGCTAAAATAATTAAGTACATGTACAGTTTGTTTCCTCTTCTTTCTTATTACAAAAAAAAAAAAAAAAAGGAAGAAAGAAAGAAAGAGCATGCTATACATGAACTTTTGCTCTTTGCTTTTTTCCTTTAACAATGCATCCTGGAAATCACTCCCACCAGCTCATGGAGCTCTTCAGTGTTCTTTTCTGGCTGAGTAGTATTGCACTGAGCGGGTATCACAGTCTGTCCAGCAGGTCTCTTATTGGTGGAGATTGAAACTGTTTCCAGTGTCTTGCAGTTACAAACAATGCTTCATTATACAAGCTAGCATATAGTATTTTCATATAGTTGGACAGCATCTTCAGGGTAAATTCCTAGAAGTGAGACTGCTGGCTGCTAGGAATACAAATATATAATTTTGCTAGGTATTGCAAAATCCCCCTCCTTAACAGCCATACCAATTTGTCTTCCCTCAAACAAGGTATGAGAGTACCTGTTTGTTTTCCTTTGGCCTCACGAGCAGAACATATGAAGCTTTCTAATATTTACCACCAGTCTAATAGGTGAGCACTAATATCTCAGTGTCAGCTTTTAAACCAGGTTTATTGAGATATAATTCATATACTACATAATTCACACACTTAAAGGGTATAAGTCAGTAGATTTTAGTATATTCACAGATAGCTGCAACCATCACCATGGTCAGGTTTAGAAACCCAGTACCTTCAGCTGCCACTCTCCTAGCTCCCCATTCCCCTGGTCCTAAGCAACTACTGATCTACTTTTTGTCCATAGATTTGCTGGTTTAGGAAATTTCATATAAATGGTGTCATACAATACGTGGCCTTTTGTGATTAGCTTCTTTCATTTAGCCTGTTTTCAAGTTTCATCCATGTTATGGCATGTATCAGTACACCATTCCTTTTTATGACCAAATAATATTCCATTACATGGTCAAGTAATAGTCCCTGTTGTTTATTCATTTGTCGATGGACATTTGGGTTGTTTCCACCATTTGGCTATTAAGAATAATCCTGCTCTAAACATTCATGGTTTGTTTGTTTGTTTTTTTCACGTGAACATATGTTTTTATTTCTCGGGTATATATACCTAGGAATGGAATTGCTGGGTCCTGTGGTAACTCTGTGTGTAATTGTTCGAGAAACTGCCAGACTGTTTCAGTGTGTTTAGACTATTTCACTTATGTGTGAAGTTGAGCATTTTTTTCTCATGTTTAAAAGGTTATTTTTATGTATTTTTTCAAATTGTTCATTTCCTTTGCCCATTTTCCTATTTGGTTGTTGATTTTTTTCCCTTCAATTTTTGAGAGGTCTTTGTATATTGCAAACATTAGCCTTTTATTGTAATACATATTGCAAACATTTCCTCCCATTTGTTGTTTGTCTTTTTATTTTGTTTATGGTATTTTTTTCATAAACCTAAAAAGAACTTCTTTTTCTGCTATCAGATTTATCATTCTTTTCTTTTCTTGTCTTGTGACATTGATTCAAGTTAGAAATCTTTTCTCCATACCCAGGAATTCACCCATGTTTTCTTCCAGTACTTGTTGGGTTCATTTTTTCCTGTAGCTCTCCGATCCTTTTCAGAGTATATTCTTGTGCATGGTTGGAGGCATAGGTCTAACTTCATTAATTCTACTAACTAGCTATCCAGTTGTCCTAGCAACACTTATTAAAAAGATTGTCTACACCCCAGTGATTTCTGGTGCCACCTTTGTATTTAGGATATACTAAACTTTCACATATGCCTGGGTCTCTTCCCAGACTTACTGCTTTCTTCCAGGGGTCTATTTATTCAGGCACCAACACCATGCTGTCTCATTTCTTATGAGCAAGTTTGATGACCCCCTCTGGGCACCTGTTCTTTTGCTAAGACCCTTGCTCTCAGGAAGTCCTTCCCTGTATTTGTGCTTTGATCTCCTACTGCAGCTTAAGCCCCTTTCCTCTGTGAGTTCCTGTGGACGCTGGGCTCACTTTGTACACCTCTCCCTGAGTTGTCAGGTGCTATGAGCTCTCTCCTTTTATGTAAATGTGGCCGCTGCTTTCCGGCCCAGAGGTGACTCTCTCTCATTGACAGCCCTGACTGCCGACTTTACAAGTAATTTGCTGAGTTTGTCAAGCACTGCAGAATCATGTAAATGCCATTATCGTTTTTGTCATCATCGTCATCAACGGAAGCATCAGCTGCTTCCCTTCCGTCACCTATTGTTTAGAGCAAATGAAGTAGCTGCTGATGTTCAGAACAGAGGCTTTATATGTAGAGTATCCAAAGTCATAGCCCCTGTAGGTCAGTTCATGTCTTAAAGGTGTCATATAGCCCAGGAGAGAGATCACCATACACCACCTACTCTTTGTGGTTGGGGAGTTGATGCATCTCATGGGGGTTAGACAAGCAGTCCTCTACCTGCATCCCAAATGAATTTTCTTTTTTTTTTTTTTTTTTAAAGATTTTATTTATTTATTTGACACAGAGAGAGACACAGCGAGAGAGAGAACACAAGCAGGGGGAGTGGGAGAGGGAGAAGCAGGCTCCCAGCTGAGCAGGGAGCCCAATGCGGGGCTCGATCCCAGGACCCCGGGATCATGACCTGAGCCGAAGGCAGACGCTTAACGACTGAGCCACCCAGGAGCCACCCCAAATGAATTTTCTTTCCTGCTTTTGGTGTGATAGCAAAATGTCTAATAGAAAATGTATTTATGCTTAAGAAATAATTGTTTTGGGGGCTCCTGGGGGTGGCGCATTCGGTTGAGCCATCCGACTCTTAATTTCGGCTCAGATCATGATCTCAGGGTCATGGGATCAAGCCCTATATCGAGCTCTGTGCTCAGTGCGCTGACTCTGCTTAATATTCTCTCTCTCCCTCTGCCCCTCCCCACTGCTTATGTTCTTCCTCTCTCTAAAAAAAAGAAGAAGGAAAGAAATTGTTGTAGACTCCATATACCTATTTCTCTCAGTGTTATAAGGGAGAGTATAAGGTTATATATGCTTGGGACAATGAACCACTATTTGAGTCCATTCAGCAAATACCTGGTGAGCAACTGGTGTATGTAAAAGCACTCTAGTAGAAACTGTGAAGGACTCAGAGATGGATAGGACACGATCCTGCCCTCCAGAAGTTCACTCAGAACTGCAGAAGATAATGGGAAGAGAGAGCTAGGCACAAACAATGTCATTACGAGGCAAATGAGAACAAGTGAAAAAGGAAAAGTCCTATAGGAATGCAGAAGGAAAACTATTAATTCTGGGGCCTCTTTGGAAGAGATGAGACTAAAATTGGACCCTGAAGAATGAGCTGGATGACCCAGGAAGATAAACTAGCATTTAGAAAGGCTTAAACAAAATTACAAAGGCAAACAAAACAAAAGAAAACAAAACAAAAACCCTTTTATTGAATTGAGCCATATGAAATGACAGTTTTGTAGGTCAAATCAGTCACATTTGGTCAAATGAATATCTAATACATCATATATGAGGATACTGTAGACTGGTTGTAAGTCTAGTAGAATTAATAGACTAGGGGCACCTGGGTGGCTCAGTTGGTTAAGCATCTGCCTTCGGCTTAGGTCATGATCCCAGGGTCCTGGGATCGAGCCCCATGTGGGGGTCCCCGCTCAGTGGGGAATCTGCTTCTCCCTCACTGCCCGCCCCCCGCTCGTGTGCTCATTCTCTCTCTCAAATAAATAAATAAATAATATATTATTATATAAATAATAAATAAATCTTTTTTAAAAAAAAAAAAAAAGAACTAATAGACTAATCTGGATAGGTTAAGAGATCCTATATGGGAGACCAGGTTGAATAAGATTTTGAGTGTCGAAGAATTTGGCCTTTATTTGGTGAGATTCATTGACTTACTTGTTTATGAAGTATTTGTTAGGTTGCTATTATATCCCCAGCCTCCTGGTTGGGGAAGCTCTGAGAACAGAGCCATGTTTCAGAAGGATAATTCTGACAGTGGTGTGCATGGTGGGCTGCAGAGAGGAGGTAGTGTGAATGAGAAGACTACTTAGGAGTTCTAGGAACTGAAGGGCAAATGAGGACCTGAGGCAGGATGTGATCATGAATAGAAAGGATGGAAGTGAAAGCCATTCCAAAAACAGAACTGACACCAGACATTGTGACTGAATCAAAGTAAAAGCAAGGAAGAAAAAGCAACCAAAGTCTCCAAGCTGCCAACTCAGGAGAACTGGGAGGCTCCCAATGGCCTCCATCTATTCATCCATCCATTGGGCAAGTGTTTATTGAGCACCAGCCATGAGATAAGCGATGTTCCAGGAGCTGGAGACACAGCAGAGAACAAGAGAGGCACACATGTCTAATGCAGAGAGACAGGCAATGAATAGATAAATAAATTAACATATGATGTAATAGTAGAGAGTGGGAAGCACTATAAGGAAGATTATTCAAGGTAAGAGAACTGTGGAGAGTGGAAAACGTATGTTCCCAAAGGATAATCAGGGAAGGACTGTTGGAGCAGATGATATTCGAGCAGAGACCTGAATGATGTCAGGGAAGGAGCATGGGAACACCTGGGGGAAGGGAGTTCCAGGGAGAAAGAACAATGAGTACAGAGTCCTTGAGGCAGGTACAAGCTTGGAGTGTTTGAGGATCAGCTATAAGGCCAGGACAGTTGGTCTGAATTGAGAAGTAGGGAAACCAGTAAGACATGTAATGGCGGGATGTGGCAAGAGCATGTCATGGCAAGGAGTTTGATTTTATTTTGAACATGCCAGGTTTTGAGTTTGAAGAGGTGACCTTTTAAAGTTTCTCTGGCTCCTATGTGGAGAATTGACTGTAAAAGAAGAAGAAAACTAATGTGGTGGGGTTGGTGAGAGGTGGTCAGATTCTGGATGAACATTGACATTAGAGCCAACAGAAGTTGCCAAAGAATTAGACACAGTGTAAAGGAGAAGGGGAAGTAGAGGAAGACCTCCATTTCCAAGTGACAGGAAGGAGCAAGATTTGCATAGAGAGTCAAGGGTTCTGGTTTGGACTTGGTAAGTTTGGTATGCCCAGAAGACACTCAAGCAGAGAGAACAAACAGGCAGTGGGGTGCAGGAGCCTAGAACTCACAGGAGAAGTTGAGTCTCAATTTGAGAGTCACCAGCATAGAGATGCATTTAAAGCTCTGAACCTGGATGAGGCACCCCGGGAACAGGTGTAGACAGAGAAAAGGAGGAGTTATCAAGCCAGTTATTAAACTCTGTGATGGTCAGGTAACAAGGGATGGAAGAGCCAGAAAAGGAGACTTGGAAAGAGGGGCCAATGAGAGAGGAGATCCAGGGGAGTTTGGTGACTGGGAAGCCCTGAAAAAAAAAAAAACACACACACACAAAAAACATTTCAAAGAAGAGGGGATGGCTGGCCATGTCAATGCTGCTGAGAGGTCACATAAGATGAGGACAGAGAATTGACAAGAAAATTAGCAAGAAGGAGATGTTGGTGACCTTGCCAGGCAGTTTTAGTGGTGTGGTGGAAGAAAAAAAATTTGAGGAGGGAATGGAAAGTAAGGAACGAGAACAGAAAATACAGACCACTCTTCTTAGGATATTTGCAATAAAGTGCAAGAGGAAAACAGCATGGTATTTGGGGAAGGGGTGGTACATGTTTGGACATGAAAGGGCTGACAGTAATGATCAAAATGAAGGAGAATGTTATGACTAGTAAGAAGGGCAGAAGGGACAGGATTGAGAGCCCAGTGGGGATGTTGGACCAAGATAGGAACTTGGACCTTGCCCCCATTTAATGGAGGACACAGATGAAAGGACAGAGATGCCAGATCCATAGATATGGTGGTAGAAAAAATGAGGAAGTTCTTGTTATTGTCATTTTCTTAGTGAAATAAGAGGCAAGGTTAGAGCTAGGATGGAGGAGGAGGTGCCTGACTTTGAGGAGAGGATGAAGAGTGGGAGAGAGAGGCAGGTGAGTGAACTCATTAGCCATGTGTGCCAGGGTTGCTGGTGAGGTCCAGTGGTGAGGTCCACATCACACTCGTGGTTGTAAATTTGAAGTGAGATCCATTATTCTGGCTATGTTGCTTCTCTCCAGCACATTCTGCTGCTCACCTGCAGGTAAGGATTTCTTTTTTTTTTTTTTTTTTAGAGAGAGATAGCGGACAGCACATGAGTGGGGTCTGTGCAGAGGGAGAGGGAGCAAGAGAGAATCTTAAGCAGGCTCCACACTCAGCATGGAGCCCGACTCAGGGCTCCATCTCATTACCCTGAGATCACAATCTGAGCCCAAACCAAGAGTCGGACACTTAACTAACTGAGCCACCCAGGTGCCCCATGGTAAGGACTTTTTTTTTTTTTTTTTTTAAAGATCTAGGTTTAAGCAGAGTTAGGGTTTTGACAAGGACAATGGAAGGTAAGGAGGTAACAGAGAAGGAGCCCAGAAAGGAGATGAAGAAGCTGGAATCCTAGAAAGAGTGAGGTGGGAAGATGGAAGCTTAAAACAAGGGGATGCTTCAAGTAGAGGGTGTTAGAAGTGATGAGGTCGCTGGAAATGACAAGGTCTAAGGTATGACTGTGACCGAAGTAGAATAGAGAAAAAGAGCATTAGAAGTGAAGAGGTCAAGCAACTGAGAAGCCAGAGTGTTAGATGGATTGTCTATGTGGATATTGAAGTCATCGAGAATAATGACAGGGAGCGATAGAGACAAAGACAGTTGAGCCAGGCATGAAAAGATACAGTGAATCAGTAGATGTGCTGTGTAAGGTGATCAGTAACTGCAGTGAGGAGGGGTGCTGGGTGGTAACCGTGCAGTAGCATGTTCTTCAAAGGAGGTTTTGGAGAAGAAAATAAAATTAGCCCAGAAGTAGCAAAATGAGGGACTATGAAGATACCCACCAATCTCCTGGCTCTGTGGTATATGGGATGTGGGAGGGGGAAAAGTCACCACTTAAGGGGACACAGGGGAAGTAGTGACTTCCAGAGAAGACTGATGTAAATGGTAAAACATTTACAGGAGAGGTTCAAGTGTTCAGGGATTTGGGTGGTAACAGACCATGAGTTCCAGAGATCATGATATAAGGATTTGGGGGATGTAGAGATGGATGGAAGATTGGGTCAGACTAGATTAGAAATGCACAACTGTGGAGGGCAAGCATCTGGGGATGTAGGGATGACTTGGAGTCTTGGATTTAAAAATAAACGGAGGTAAACAGGGATGTAAAACATGATGGTATTGAACTTTTTGGTCTTTTTAAGGGAAAGTTCTGAATTACCCCTCATTCTTGAGGTATCTCTCAGGCAGGTGGTAGTGGTAGGAAGTGGTGGCTGATCAGACCAAGAAGCCAGGGAACCCTGGGGGCCTGCCTTAAATCTTTCTGTGGGTAGCATTACAACTGTTTAGGGAGCTCTTAAGGGGGAACAGTGGAGGTTTATGGGGTGGGGGGGGAGAGAAGGAAGATGAGAACATTGAAAGTTATAGCCATTGTACATTTGTTAAAGCTGATGATCCTTGAGAGTAGGGGAGATGAGGTCACCAAGATGGCAGAGAATGGCTTCAGCTTTAGTGGGTGGGAGATTTTGAACATAGGATTATGAGGAGTTTAAATGAGATAACTTCCCTCTGTCAGATAGTCACGTAACTACAGTCCCTGCTACTTAGTAGGTGAATAGGGTTAGTTCCCTCCCTCTCTACTACCTTCCATGGCCTCCAGCTTCCCCTACAGATGCATGCAGGTGGACCCCACAGGACCAATGGCAGTGTGAATATGCATCAGTATAGATCCATCTCCACTTGTTAGAACAACTTAAAACCCATGCACTGCTGCAGATGGCTAGAGGCAGAAGTGGGCATTGAGTAAGAAGAAAAGGAATCTGTAATGTGCGGTTTTGTAGAAATGTGGCCCAAAGATTTCAAGGCAGTTGCAAAAGCTCATGATGTTGAGCCCAGCTATTGGGACAATCAAATGGGAAAACCTTTAGTATATTAGGGACATTATTGTAAGTGCATGAAATTTAGCCAGAACAAATACAATCAATACCTTGATCTTGAGTCTTCACTGGCAGCCAACAGTAGTAATAGCTGTCAGAATTGTATTTGAGTTTGTTTTGATCACTTCAACCATAAAGTTATAGACGGTTATATCAGTACCCTAACTACATCAATTAAATGAGACAAATATTCTGTAGCTGATACTTGGCTCTTGGAAATATTAGATAGAATCAGAAAAGTTATAGAATAAAAAATAAGCCTTTTGAGGAGTTCTTTATCACTTTATCTTTTCATCGCCAATGCACTCACTGCAGTATTTGTTGAATTCAGAGTTTTAAAATTTCTGGGAATTTTGAAGTCACCAGGAAAAGAAACTTGTCTTCATTTGTTTATTTGATTTCTTTGTTTTTCTGGGGGTAAAAAGCACAGGACCTCGCACATAACACTTGGTAAACAGTATCATTATTACTGTTATCACTGCAAGAGTTTGGCACCCTTTTCTTAAATTTACCTTATTGACCTAGGAAAATGAAACTCATTATGTATTTCTTGGCTTTCCTGAAAAATAATCACATTTGGGATATTTAAAACCTTGGTCTCGTCATATAATAATTGGTCCCACATTTGCTAGTTGAGTTTACCTTTAAATGTTTTTTTTTTTTTTAGATTTATTTATTTATTTATTTATTTATTTATTTATTTATTTATTTATTTATTTGAGACAGAGAGAATGAGAGACAGAGAGCATGAGAGGGAGGAGGGTCAGAGGGAGAAGCAGACTCCCCGCCGAGCAGGGACCCCGATGCAGGACTCGATGCGGGACTCGATGCGGGACTCGATGCGGGACTCGATGCGGGACTCGATCCCGGGACTCCAGGATCATGACCTGAGCTGAAGGCAGTCGCTTAACCGACTGAGCCACCCAGGCGCCCTACCTTTAAATGTTTTAAACTTTGTTGTGAATAAGGTGCCTCGTTAGCGCAGTCGGTAGCGCGTCAGTCTCATAAACTTTGTTGTGAATAGAGCTGCCGAGTTTGGGTGTTTTTTCTTTCTACCCCCCCCCCCCCCACTTTTGTGAGAAGCAGGCAAACTCAAGAACAAAACAAGCCATCAGTATTAGGGTGGAACAAAGAGTTCTTCTGTCAAGCAGATTCAGAAAGCATTCATTTTCAAAAAAGGAATGAGAAAGACAAGGAGGAAAAGGGATCCCCTTATCCAATGTAATGGAAGATCCCGGGACTGAGGGAAGGAGGGGCCAAGTTCAAACTTGGCGGCAACTCTGAAGCCTGTGCACTTGCCCTCGCCTGTGTCGTGGAGCCTCTTGAGCCTGCAGCAACTTGGTTCTAATCCCTCCGAGCACAAGGAGAGCGACTGCGAATGGCCACTTGGCTGGTGGTCCTTGGAGCAGGAGGCAGACAATGGGCTCTCTGCCACCCTCCAGGGCTGAAGGGGCAGGAAGCTGACAGCCGCAAAGGAACCAAGTTCCACTTCCTTCAGTTCCGGGAACGGAAGTGGTCTCCTGGAGGCAAGGCTGGATTTCATTCTGGCCTATAAGTTTATTATTCTGTTTGTCCTCGGCATTTAGGATAGTTAATGAGTTTTTTGCCCTCACTGACTTCTGCCCTCACCATCCCCTCACTCCATAACACCCAGCAGTCTGTCCTCTCTCCCCACCACGGATCAATAAACTCAACAGCCTCTTCTCCCTTCTTACCCCGTGCAGCTTATCCTCAGCATAGAAGCAGAGATGAAGCTGATGGCTCTCCCTGGACTCTGTTTTCTCAGAGCTCTCTCCTACTCCAGCCCTGGAGGCTCTGTCCTCCTCTTCTGCTGCCTTTTGTGTTAACTGACTCTTCTTTCCCCTTCTGCCTGCAGAGCATAAGCTCTGCCCCAAAGACATGTCCTTGGCCCTGTCCTCTTCACTCTCTGGTTTCATCCTGGACGTCCACCCCCCTCATTTATTTCTGTGTGCATTATTCATTCTCAAGTCCTCATCTCCAGATTCTTTTATTTGAGACTTCACCTTCTAAACAATTCACCTGCATGAGTAGCAGGACCTTAAACTCACTGGATATAAGGTGGAAGCCAGGAGCCTGTCCTTAACATGCCCCTCCTCCTGTATGCCTTACTCCTTGTAAAGGTTCCATTGGGGCTTTTTGTCACTTAGGATAAAAAGCAAAAAACAACAAAAAAAACTCCTTTGACTTCCTGTTCTCCCTCATCCCACATCCAATTTGTTGCCAAATCTGACTGTCTCTGTTTTAAGCAGCTTTCTCATTCATCTTCTCCTTTTTCATGCCCCTTTGCCATTTCCTCCTAGTTCGGGGCCCTTGTTACCCTGGAAAATCAAAATTGCCTTCTGACTATACCCTCTACACATTCACCTTCATTATTGCTCTATGTCAACTCATCCTGTACCCCACCATCAAATTAATATTTCTAAAATAAGACCATGATCAGGATATCAGTAGGCACCATATACATATCCCTTTCTCCCCTAAAAATTTTTGGCAAATAAATGTAGAGGGAGGGAGGGAGAGATGGATGGATGGGTAAAAGCAAGGAAGGAAGGAAGGAAGAAAAGGAGGGAGGGAGGGAGAAAGGAACAGCAAGACAGCAGCCATAAATTTATTTCTAAGTTTCTTGTTAATCTGACCTCTGGAAAAATCACTCACCCTTCCTATGCCTCAGTTTCCCTCTTGGAAATTATGAAAACCCTTGTCACCAATCGTGTTGCATAGAATATATTCTTCATTGACTACCGCAAGGGTTCTGAGATCACTACACATTTATTAATGCCATTGCCTCTTCACCTTTGTTTGTGGTTTTGATTAGTTCTAACCCAAAGTAAGTGTTTGCTGGTCACATGGTCTTCTTGCATCCTGTAGGGTTAATACTCTTAAACACCAGCAGAGTCCATTTCTCCTCCTAACCAGATAGAAGCTTTGAGAGAACATCAGAGAAGGTTTATTCAGTACATGTAGTGGAAAGAGGCAAAAAGAAAATTAGTAAGTTTTTCTCTGGGGTAGTAGTTTAACCAGAGGCCTTTGTGATTTTAGATACTCCAGAGCATTTGCAGCCAGTGAGATTGGCAAGCCAACTTTCCTGGTCCCTCCTTCTGGGAAGAAAGGCCAGCTTAGGACTTCATGTTAATCTAAGTGATTTCATCACTCAGGAACAAGTTTGGGTTCCTTCCTATCCCTCGACAGTACATAGAGTTGGTTATGTGATTTCTTTCTTACCATATATAATTCCCGTATAAAATCCCCATCTCCTGAAAATGACTTCCTATTTATTTAACTGTTCCAGTTTTCCCCAAATTCCATTTGTATCATCTGACTTTATTATGTAGCCAACTTTTTCAGGACACCAAAAATATCTCCCAGCCAGCCCTTCCTTGAGAAGGAACTTTGGGAAAGAGAATCAATTATGCATTTTTGACTGTTTGGGCTCTTTAAAATGCATCTTGTCTACTTACCATAAGACAGAGTTGAATGTGGGTAGGGGAATAGCAGATTTCATTGCTTACTTCTGCCTTGCTTTTTCTTCTGATGTATGATGCAGGACTTTTAACTACTGACTAACCAACTCTGTTCCCATGTAACCCTGGCTTGTCTCTTCCAGACCAAAGGAAACACTGCTGAGATTAGGTTGTGACAGTCTTTTCCCAACTCCCAGATATAAGTTACTGAATCGATGTCAAGACTTAAAATCTCCCTCCACCCCCATATTGTTCTTAAATTTTGACATCTTCTCTACACTAGCCTTAAGTGTCAAATCACTAGAAGTGTAGCAGAACTTGCCTATTTGTTATTCTAATATACTATATTAACAGTCCATGTTCTTCCACAGAAAATGCCAGGACTTCTAGATAGTCTCACCATTGAAATAAGCCAGAGAATTACTCCTCTTAACTACTCTCATGGGCAGATCATGACACCCATGAGATCAAAGTTGTAGATGCACCCTCTGTACAGACCAGTTAGCGTGGTTTTATACTGTGGCAACAGAAGAACAAAGGACTCCAAGCAAAAGGCCAGGGATGGTCCAACCCAAAGTACTGCTCTTGTCACACCAGGGGATGCTGAACACATTCTTTCCAGTTGTCTCTCTTGTACGTTTTCTGCTCTTGGAATGCCCTTTCTACAAATGCTGACCATAACTTTCCCATCAAAGATAACTGAGATAATCTCTGATCAGCAAGAAAGACAGAAATATAGGAATTCATCAGAATAAGACCAAGGTGAAGAGAAAGGAAGAAACACAGATGAGTATGGGTTTGATGCTACTCTTCCTTTCAGAAGAGACAAAGCCAAACAATGGGGAAAACCATGGTGCCTTAAGCCTATTTATTGTCTTGGTATCTTTCTTTTAGTTATCTCCCTCCCCTTCATCAAATCACAGTGACCCATCTTCCCTAACACCACCATGCGCTCACCACCCCTTTATTCAATGGTCATATTACCTAAACATATCCACATCTACCTATGAACTGGAAAGCTCTTTCCCACTCAAGCCTGCTTTCAAAATTCAGCCAGGCCAACTGTGTCTTAAAGAAAGCCCTTAAATAACAATTGAGACCCTTTCTGACTACAAAACACTGACATTTGTTTCTATCCCATTCCCCGTGTGATATTTAATGTAATGTGATATTTAATGTAATGCAATACATATATGTATTGTTTGCCTCCACTTGGCTTTGCCTGCCCTACCCTTCACCACACCTGCAATCAGTCCCCTTTTTAATATCTATGTTAACCAGAGCCTGAATGACAACACCCTAATAACTTTATCACTTAACCTGCCCTGGTTAATTTTAAAATCCAATTCATTGACTGCTTCCTCTTTGCTTTTCTCTTTCCCTTCCTGGTCATTAGAGGCTCCCTGGGCCACCTGGGCTATTTCTCTTGCCCATCAGTAGGTGGCTCAAGACTCTACTCTCTCTTCCCCCCTTTCCTGCCCTAAGTGTGCAGCTCTTAGAGCGGCGCTTAGGGTGACCCTACTTGATCCCTGTTACATTCCTCCGGGCTTGTCAAAGGTTTGCATTGTGTCCCTGAGTAGCTGGGGCATGCCATGAAGAGTGAGCACGGCCCAGCCCTAATCATGACAACCTCAGCCCCAGTGAAAGATGAATAATAACAACTGCTCTCGCCAGTCCCACAAGAGCCCACTGAGGACGTTTGTTTTGGAATAATGAGTATGGAAATTTGGAATCCATAATAAACTGCAAGCAGTCTTTCCACTCACTCGTGCCGAAAATTCACACTCGCCTTTCCCATAACTTGTCACTTGTGTTTTTTATTGTTCGATATGTAAACAAGGCCGGGAAAGCCTTTGTTCCTTGGTGCCTACTTAGATTTGCCCATTAATCCCAATCCCCCTCCCTTTCCCACCAATGCATGCAGGATTACACAAAGCAAAAGTCATTAATTTTTATCTCTGACTATCTGTTGGGTTTTTAATGTGGCCTGGCTTGCTTATGCACCACCAATTACATGTCATAAGTGCTTGTAGATGCTGGAGCAGTATCATGGGCTGATGAATCACTGCGTCCTCTCCTGATTAGTATGCAAGGGGCCGTGTTCCTCTTTGAGCAGCTGCCATGCCGATGAGGACCTGGCTCTGCCGGTCAAGGCATCCGGACATGAATTCAATATGGATTGCTTTAATTAAATGGCTAAGCTCACAAGACGCTAAGAAACGACTCCATCATGGAGTGAGACTCAAAAATAGAGTCAACACAAGCGAGAGGGTGGAAAAGGTAGGAAGATATGCCATCATCACTGCCCACTCTACCTAAAATCCTTGAAAAGCCCTCCCTCTGCACCCTCCCCCCCGCCCAAGCCATGTGAAGCACAACCACTTGCTAAAAGCATGATGAGTTGTGGAATCCACAATGAAACACCGGAGGTGAATCTCGTTCGTCACCCTTAAATTTAGAAATCAAAACAGCAGAGCAAAACGTACTCTTCTGCCCTTTGAAAAGGTTTTATCTTAACTCTACACTTGATTGCAAACTACTGATGCGGCAGATTTCAAGAAGGAAGGATGCCAGGAGAGGTGGGTAGTAAAGTCTGAATGTACCTGTTACCAGCAGTCTTGGAGGAAAAGAACAAGCTAATGCAGCTTTGCAAATATCAGGAGGCCAAAGTGGTCCGTCAGTGTGCTAATTGGCTGAAGAGGGGAAGGGAAAAGCAGCATGGATTCACACTGTCCACTTGGGATAGGCTTTGCATAGATCAGAAAGATGAAGTATCTGCCAGCTCATGTTTGCTTTCCTCCTACCTTTTATTAGTCTATTTCCATAAGGAAACAAATGGAATATTTTCATAATGAATGGCTGTTGTAGCAGTAACCCCAGTTTTAGTCTTCTGAGCACTTATCTTTAATTCTGTTGCAAGTTTCCTCTTATTTTCACCCTCATTGAATTTGGTTTGGTTTGCCTGTATATTTCACTGGGAGGCAGGATAGAATAATGGCTGAGAGTAAGGGCTCAGGATTCAAATGCCTCTGGACTCTTATCTCAGCTTCATTTATTTCTAAATATGTGGTTTTAGGCAAGTTATGGGATTTCTCTGACTCTCATTTTCCCTCTCTCTGAAACCAGGATAAAGAATAATACCTACCGGGGCACCTGGGTGGCTCAGTTGGTTAAGTGACTGCCTTCGGCTCAGGTCATGATCCTGGAGTCCCAGGATCGAGTCCCGCATCGGGCTCCCTGCTCGGCGGGGAGTCTGCTTCTCTCTCTGACCCTCCTCCCTCTCATGCTCTCTGTCTCTCATTCTCTCTCTCTCAAATAAATAAATAAAATCTTTAAAAAAAAAAAAAAAGAAGAATACCTACCTCACCAACATTTTGTGAAGATTGATTAGTCCACATCAGATCTGTAACACACACTGGAGACTCTCAAAAATGAGGGCCACTATTAATGTTTGTGGAACGTGTTCTTGTCAAGTGTTGATGTTTTACTGACCACATACAGAGAATACCCTGTTTCCTGTAATTGACTAGATTTGCCTACATATAGCAGCAAGGATTTAAAGAAGACCTTTAAAATATATTACTGTGCAACCACTGCCTCTCCAGTTTCTACTTCTTCTCTACTCCCCATCAAAGATCTGGTACCTTCAATAATAACATGCACTGCAGATGGACCTGGGGCTCTATTTTCTTTTTTAAATAATTTATTAAGACACCATTGTTAAAAAGACCCTGAGGCACTCTGCTTTAAAAAGAGGGGAGGGATGTTAAAATGGTAAAGCATTCTTGCTGGTGTTCTCCCTTATTGTAAGCTGGAAGTTTGATGAACAGGAAAGGAAGTTAAATGCTAGTACCTAAGCTTTCTCTGTCCTTGCATAGCACTTTCTCATAGATTTTATAAATCCATGGAGGATCAGGACAGTCCACGTCAGCAGGATGGTCAGGGTCCGAAGAGCCCCCCAGGGGCAATGACAGAAAGCAAACTGTCCATGGTGCACAAAATTCACTTAAACCACGCGTGGACAGTATGTGAGATTGCAAATAGTAATCAGTCACTCCTTAGGAGTTCATTTCAGGACAGTTCAACATTTGACACACCAGCCTACCAGATCTAAGCTTGACATAAAGGCAGTATTCTTGAATAATAAGGCAAGACACTCTCTTTTGGGCCTTCAGAAAACAAAAGTCCCATCTGGGTTCTCCTTGGAGCCCCAGTCATTCACCTGCCAGGTGCCACCTTTGGAAGGAAGCATGTTAGTAAAGAGGACTGTCATTGGAAAAGGGACCTATGGTTTGATCTAACTGTGTGTCCTTAATGTTTTAAAAATAGTGGGCCCAGGTCTCCTTCTGGGAAAGTTGGGGGAGAAGATAGAAGAAGCTTGTTTGGTTGAATACTGACTCTTTGAGACATGGGAAGGGGCTCATGTCCCATCTCATGGAGTAATTGAGACATTGAGCAGCAGTCATTGCAGTGGTAGGTAGGACATAGGTGTAGAAAAGAGTCTACTCAGGTCTTAAGGTCAGCTCGTATGCCATAGATTGCTTCTCCTTGTTCCAAGTGTAAGAGTAATGTAGGCCATCCACAGAACTCAAGAACAAGTAAGCCAAAAGACCTATCAGAAAACTACTATGCCAACAAATGAAAACCAAAAATAATTTGAACATTAAGACCCATAAGCATTTGTCCAGGCTTCTTTCTAGCCAAATGTTCTGTTTTATGTTATTTAGACAGTGCCTTTCAAAGAGACTTTGTGGGATATGGTTTTCTCAGGAGTGAGACTTCCCCTTTCCCTACAAATGTTTTAAGTCCCATTGAAGTTCTTTAAAACCACAAATATATGTTGAGAACTATCTAAAGTGTCAAAATACGAAGTTCTGTGAGTTTGACAAAGGGATCAATTGCATTGTCTCCAAGGTAGGTTGGCGTAAGGTGTTTTAATAGGTTAATTAATATGCTATAAATCCAAATGAAGACTGTAGCATCTTCAGTTTTTTAAAAAATTTTGAAGATTTTATTTATTTATTTGTTATTATGTTCAGTTAACCACTGTATAGTACATTGCACCTTCAGTTTTTTTTTAAGAACTTTATAATTACAATTATATAATTAAGAGTGGTTAGTATATTCATGGAGTTGTACAATCATCCCCATTCTAAGTTGAAGATATTTTCGTTACCGTAAAATGAAACCCCATACCCATTTGCAGTTTCTCCCCATTCTTTCCTCCCCCCGGCCGCCCCCAATCCTTGGAACCACTAGTCTACTTCCTGTCCCTATAGATTTAACTATTCTGGACATTCCTTATGAATGGAATCCTAGAAAACGTGGTCTTTCATGACTGGCTTCTTTCACTTAGCATAGTGTTTTCAAGGTTTATGCACATTTAAGATGTATCAGTACTTCATTTCTTTATAGCTTCACTTTTAAAACTTATATGTGCACACTATCCATTGCACAGAGAGCCAGAATGTCAGCTCAGAATAGATGTGTTAACTTGCTGACTGTTGGACATTAGCCCGTTATTGAACTTAAGAAAGATATATGATTCAGTTTCTTCTGGTCTGCCATGTAGATTCCTTCCAGATTCCCAAAATCTTGAATGGCCCCTGTATATAATAGGAATACAGAATAGTATTATTCTTTATGATTTACCCATGTTAGGAAATATAAAGTGTCATTGAAAAATTTTATAAAAATCATATTGGCTAATCCCAATATTCTGGATTTGTGAACTTTTTTCATGGAAAATTACTTGGAGAAAAAATGAGCACACATTATATAAATGCAATGAGACTTTAAGGAGGAGGTAGGTAGGAAACAGGAAGAGCTCTGAGTCACAAGGGAGGTGATCTGCACCTTACTACTGCTCCCACCAAAGCAGACCTTGAGATCAGGGACATGTCACTTAGCCTCTTAGCTTCTGTGTCCCCATCTGTAAAATGACCATGCCTCTCCCAGGCTTCGAACCTTCACTGGCACACCCACTGCTTGAGACTCAAACGCCAACTTATTAGCCTAATCATCTGAGTCTCTCATGATATGATGTGGTCTCAGCTCGCTTGTTCAGCACCATCTCTCCTATCCTCACAGATTTGGGCCACATTCCCTAATACTGGCATATGCATACCTCTTAATATCCTACTCCCTCCACCTGGTGTGCCCTCCTGCCTTCCCCCCTTCCAGGAAACGCCCCTCTCAGCCTCCCAGGCCCTACTCAGATGTCCCATCGCCCAATGGAACGCTTCTCTAAATTCCACAGGCAGAGTTATCAGACTCACCTCTAGATCCTAAGACCTTGTTCATACTTCAGTTAGAGTCATTATCCTATTGTGCCATAATTATTTGTTTCCACATCTGCCCCAGCACCTCCCACACCAAATCTTAGTCATTCTTCCTAGACAACATCTCTAAGCACCCAAGCCCTGTCACCATGTCTGAGCTATAGTAGATTTCTATAAATGTTTATTAAATTTATAAATTAATGAATTTGAGAGAATTGTCCTTAAGTTAATCATCCACTTCTCTCTATCTTCATGTCACCATCCTAGACTAAACTCTCATATTGCCTCTTGCCTAGATTACTCCAGACTACCCTCTTCTTCTTCCTTCCTATAACCCATCCTCTACCCAGAAGTCCAAGAGGTAGTGAAAGAGTCAAATGAGACCTAATATACCTGGAAGAGATTTGTAAATTCTAAAAGCATTATACATATATAAGCTTTTTCATGGTTTACTTTTATGCCTGTCCAATTTTGATTTTTAGAATAAAAGTGATCAAGGGTAAATGT
This sequence comes from Mirounga angustirostris, assembly GCF_029215605.1. Taxonomy (NCBI): domain Eukaryota; kingdom Metazoa; phylum Chordata; class Mammalia; order Carnivora; family Phocidae; genus Mirounga; species Mirounga angustirostris. The sequence goes on along the minus strand of NW_026991724.1, from coordinate 15,401,227 downwards.
TGCTTTCTCTAAGGTAATTGGAAGCACTCTGAGCTGTCATAAAACTGGGGCTGAGAACTACAGGATGCATGATTGTTTTCTCAAGCCTGTGTTCCACACTCAGAGTCTGCCAACTCTAACTTCACCCTTTCAGTCTTCATGGGTATCCACTCCAGAAATTCTATAGTTCCTGCCAGTGGCCCTGAAATCACAGAGTTCAGGTGAAGCTTCGCCCATTTCTATACCTCCTACCAGTGGCCTTTTCTACTGTGTAATGTTGAGTGTGGTGGCTAATGTCACACCCATCCTAACTCAGTAATACACTTTCCTTCTGCCCACTTTTGTCACTGCCTTCTCTTCTCTTTCTCCATTCTGCTATGCTCCTCAATCTACTTTCCTTATTCAGTTTCCTTTTTGGAAACTATGATATAACTTCTTGCATCTGTGTTCTTTCCATAAAATTGACCTTATTCTTTCTTCTGCCAAAAATTATGGCATCTTCTCATGATAAACACTATAAATAGAAGTATGAAATGGTCAGTACACTGTGATTCCAACCTTTATAGCTACCCAGAAAAAGAAGCTACTGAATCAAAATGCCCAAATCCATCGGCTTCTCTCCATCCTGGATTAAGGTGCTGTTGTATCTTGTGCCTGGATTACTGCAAAAATCTCCCTGTTTCCATTCTTCCCTCCTGTGGGTCATTCTCCATACAGAATTCTGAAAGATCTTCTTAAAACAAAAATAAAACAAAACTAAATCAGATATATCATATCACTTCCTTGCTTAAAATCCCACAGAGTTTCCCCATAGCCTATAAAATTGAGTTCAGACTCCCTAACCCAGCCTATGACCTGTATGTGATCTGGCTTTGACCTCCACTTTGCCTTTTCCTCTCTTCCCTGCCACAAGCAAACCCAGTACTTTGTACTATCTATTCCTTCAGCTTGAAATGTTCTTCTTTCATTTTCTCCCATAACTAGCTCTTGCTTGCCATTTAGTTCTCAAATTATATGCCATCTCCTCAGAGAGCCTGTTTCTGCCGTCCAACCTAAAGCATCCCACTGTATTAATCAGGCTGCCGGAGGTTGTGCCGTGGTAACAAGCTTTCTAACAGAAAAAAAAAAAAAGAAAAAGATTTGTCTCCTGTATTATTTCACTAGAGTTGCCAAAACAAAATACCCCAGTCTGGATAACTTAAGCAACAGAACTTTCTTTTCTCATAGTTCTAGAGGCTGGAAGTCAAAGATTAAGGAGTCAGTAGGTTTGGATTCTCTTAAGCCTCTCTTTGATTTGCAGATGACTGTCTTTTCACTCTGTCCTCATATGGTCTTTCCTTTGCACACACATATCCCGGATGTCTATATGTATGTCCAAATCTCCTTTTCTTATACGGACACCTGTCACATTGGATTAGGGACCACCCTCATGGCCTCATTTTATGTTAATTACCCCTTCAATGGCCCTATCTCCAAATATAGTCAAATTCTGAGATTCTGGGTTTAGGGATTCAACACATGAATTTCAACAACATTATTTAGCTCATAACAACTCCATCACTCAAAGTCTGCTGAGGGTCCAGGTAATTCTCCAGGGCTGTTGTCCTCCATTCTTAGAAATCCATGGTCCTACCATTTCAACACAAGGCCTCTTCTATGATTGCCACAGTAGGGTTAAAAAGTTCTAGAGTATTGGGATGGCTGGGTGGCTCAGCCGGTTAAGCATCCAACTCTTGAATTTGGCTTGGGCCATGATCTCAGGGTCGTGAGATCTAGCCCCATATCCGGTCTGCACTCAATGGGGAGTCTGCTTCTCCTCCTCTCTTTCTGCCCCTCCCCCCATTTGTGTGCTCTCTCTCTCTCAAATAAATAATTAAATCTTAAAAAAAAACAAAAAAACAAACACCAGTTCTGGAGTATCACACATTGAAAATTAAATAATCGAGCCAAGGAGTGATATGAGTCACATCTATTCCCATTTCATTGGCCACATCATATCACATTGTCATGACTTACTTCAAGATGGGGGGAAAGTACACATCTTTAAGTGCCCAGAAAAAGAGGAGAATGGATATTGGTGAATGGTAGTAATGCCTACCACACTCAAAGATCAATCCTACAACGTACCGCAGAAAACACAACACTATCAACTTGTCCATGATGATTAAAAAATGGGCTGAGGCTTTTGCCCTCCAAGAATGACACTGATGTTTCAGGAAAAATCAATCTAATAATATCAAGTCCTGATTTCTCAGTGAATTTCAGAACCCTCCAACTCAATCACTGCCATGCATATTAGTCACCTCCTGTCGACCCTGTCCATCTGTTCTAATCTGGCTACGCTTGACTGCCTGCCCTATCCAAATGTTCTTGTCAGCCACTCTAGTACCTTTTCACTCATGTGAGAGATGTTCCCATCCATTGGACTTTCTCCTGGGCCAATATCAACCTGAACCACTCTAGCATACACTTGGACCCAAGCCATGGACCCCTGCTGAGGGAAGTCATCAAAGCAAGTGGATGGGGCCTACAATGGAGAGACGCTGTGATACTCTATGATACCTCAAGGAGCCTTTGTAGCTCCTGAACAGATCTTGAATTCACTTGTCCCATCTTCTTAGCCCCAGGTCAGCTCATCTCTGCTATCTGCTGATGTCAGGGAGTGTGGCACAGCTTATCCACCCCTCTCCACACCCACCTTCTCCACACTCCTCATTTCCCAGCTTTGAGCTCCCCAGTCCCTTCTGTATGCTTCTTCCTTTTCTCCCCTAACCTGCCAAATTCTACACCCAATTTTGCCTTTCACTCAAATTACCAACCTATATCCTCCTTCATTTCTGAATCAGACTTCCTGAGCAGGTGACCCAGACTCACTGCTTCTCGTTCTTTATTTTCCTGTTACTGCTCTACCTTCCACACTCCTATTCTGCTGAAATATAGTCAGGGCCTCCTTCTTCCTCACTTCCTGCAAATCCACCTCCTCCTTGCCTTTGGGAATCCCACATTTTGCTGACTCACCTCTCACCTCTCTGATCATCCTTTCTTCTGGCTGCTCTGGAATGAAACTGGCCACTGAAAGCAGATGGCTCTCCTTCTGTCCCTCAAACAACAATGCTGCTTTTTCCCTCTGCATCTTTGTCCTGACTGCTCCTCCCCACCAAGAATGGCATCTCCACTCCTTTCAGGCTTCTTTCACTCCTTTCAGGTCTCACATGCCCTATGAAGAGCCATCCTTTCCGTGAATCCTTTACTCCGAGCCACTGTGATCAGTTCTCTTCTGAACCTAGAACATCTCAACTAGGGGTTGACTAACTCTTTTGGTAAAAGACTAGATGGTGACTATTTTAGATGAACCATACAGTGTCTCTAGAAACTATTTGTCTCTGCCATTGTAGGGAGAAAGTATCCATAGACAAAATGTAAATGAAAGGGCATGACTATGTTCCAATAAAACTTTATTTACAAACACAAGGAGCCCCCCAGTTTGGACCCACAGGCAGTAATCTGCCAACCCCTGATCTAGCTTTAATTTTTAGCCTTAATTTTTTAAAATAGCATATTTCTTTGCACATATGAACACCTTATTTTCCAACTAAAATATAAAGTCCTTGGAGGTGGAAACTCTTTTTCATACTAAGAGTATGCTGAAATACACTTAGCAAGACTGTAAGCATCCGTAGGTATTCGGTAAGGAGAGTGAATGAGTGTAGCTGAGGCATGCGTTAGAATGGTCGAGACAACTGGATGCTACATGGTTGGAGCACTCAGCAGAGCTCCCAGAACACATCAGGAGTTCAGTGTTTTCTGTTGGAATTCTTCCTAAAAAACACTTCCCAAATCAAGGCCTGTCAAAGAAGATTGGAAACCGAGAGGAAGTCCACCTATACCAGAAGCCACATGACATTCCTGGGTTTGCTCGACAGTGGCAGGGGGATGTCCCTTTCTAAATTTCCTCCTCACATTTCAGCATCTTCCTATCACCATGCTACCTGATGGAACCGTACATCACGACATGCTGTATAACCTTATTATTCTGTTATGGCACATTTAAATGGGGAAGTTTCTTTAAACCTAGCTGCCTCGCCATTAAATGTGTGAAAAGTATATCATAAGCTGCAAAAAACAGTCATGAGGATTCAGATGTCTTCTCCCTTTTCAGCGCTTTCTGACTGATTTCATCCATGTCTGGGCTCCCCCTACACCTCCCTGTCTTTATTATGCGCACCGGACTGGTCCACCGGCAGGTCTCGGGGCCTCTCTCCCTCTTCGAGCTGGGTGCACATGACCAGCGCTGCCTGCTTACTGAGCAGAGGCAGATGTGCCGGCACTGAGCTCAGGGAAGCCAAATGAACTGTGAGGGCTGGACTTTGATGCCTTTTGGTTGGGAAATCACGAGTTTTATTTCCAGCCTCTACCTCTGGGATTTTTATGTGCTTAACGATTTCGTACACTTTGTAGTTATTTTGGTCCTCAGGAGGGAACGTGAGCGTAGCTGTCATGGAAAGCTGATAGACACCAGAAGGTCTCCCTCTTCTTTTTTTTTGCGTGTAGTTTACCATGCTTATAAGGAGATGCTTCCCCACCATTTTGGGGAGAGGGACAAAGCTGCTATTTTGTCAGTAGTCAAAATACAAAACTAAATGAAAGGTGTCTAGCAGAGGAAGGCAAGTTGAGCTGCCTGCCAGTCCTGCCTCCCTGGGGGCATCCAGGAAAGAAAGTTCTGGAACAAATATATCCGAGCTGTGTTCTGCACTGGACTCTTCCAAAACAAGTTAAAAAAAAAGTCTGTTGGCCTCTTGGTTAAGAGATTCACATCTGAAAATTATGCTTTTCTCTGTTGCTAAAGTAGCAATGGGATTAATGCTGCCTGCCACAGCCTGGCTAGGTCAACAGGGAGTAGTGACAATTCATAAAATGTAAATGCCCTGGATCGAGCATAACCATTTACAACTATTACCTCATTTAATTCTGCCACCAATCTGAGGAGGTCAGGTACTCTTATGCTCCCACTTTTCAGATCAGAAAACTGAGGCTTGGAGAGGTCACCCAGCTAGCTAGTGACAAAACATGGTCTCCCCCCACGGGGTTTGTTTATATAGATTTATGAGGAAGCCAAAGCGTATTATTGGACCCTAAGAAATATGAAAGAGTGATGTTTCTCAGCCTAAGACTGAGGAAAACCTGATGTTTGGAGTGGAGCGACGGAAATTGGCTTTGCTCTCTGTCCTAGTACTCGTCTCTGCTGCTGTCAGAGCTGCGTGTCCCCTCTCCTCTGCCAGGCCAAGGGCTCCTGGGGCCCAGGTCCCCCTCTGCTGGCACCCCTGCATCCAGAGCATTGGCATAAAGTAGGTACCAGGTCAGTGGCTGACATGTAGAACTGAGGACAATTGTCATTTAAAAAAAGTGATGATGCCAAGCTCATCTTTCTGCCGCATCCTGTTTCCAAAGCCGGAGACTTTCATGGCTTGTGAGGCCACAGACTTTATGGTAATAAGATTTTTTAATAAAGCATGGCCAGCCATAGCCATAGAGAGGTGGGAAGGGGGGCAGAATGAGCGAGGGGAGTGGGAATTGGGGGGTTCGGGCATCTCACAGATGGTTCATAGTATCACTTGGAGCCTGCAGTGGGATTATATAGCCCTGTAATTCCTGGCTCTCTTGTCTGTAGGCCATAGCAGTGCTTGCTCAACAGCAGACAGAAATCAAGCCCAGGCTGGGGGGAAGGGTTGTGGGGATAATATCTGTAGAATTATCGCCACCCCTCGATGTCAGCAGGGGAAAAAAAATTGTCACCGCATTAAAGGAAACCTGAAACCAGATTTCCAAAGGAAATGTTCCCCACTAACTCTGAAGTGATATGATGTGGATCTGTGGCTGTCGATGGACTTTGATATTCAATAAATAAATGCTGTGTAATTTGCCGCCTTCGCTGTTATTAGGGTATTTTATTTAAGTGGCTGTAGCTGAGCTATTCGTTACTGCGGGAGCTCGTGGGTTTGGTTCAGATCACTGTTGATGTTTTCTGGAGCCAGGGTACTGCAGGTTCATTTGGACTGTGTTTTTTAAATAAGGAGTCATTAGCCCGATGGGCTGATTTGGATGGTGAATTCCTAATCAAACAAGACTCACTGTCTGTCTTCTGAATATCAGGCCCTCAATTTAGACACAGAGCTGAGGATCTTTCTTTTCAGTCATTGTATCCCTGTGGTTTGTCCCTCTTCCAGACCTCCAACCTTTTCCTCCTCCTCCTTTTCTCCCTCATTTGTACTGGTTGCTAGTCTCTGTCCAGCTCTCTCTGGAGATAAAGACTTGCTTTAGCATACAGCGCGCTCTCCTTAATGCAACCGAGTTCACTCTCATCATTTTAATAGTGGACCTAAGGTATGTTGCCATGTGAACAAGCCATCACGTCGCCATAGCAACCAGCCAGATTGCAGCATACCAGTCTGAGGACTGGACCTTCCCCCCCACCCCCTTCTCTTTCTCTTCCTCGCCTGGGCTCTTTCTTTTGTTGAATTTGCTGAAGTGCTCACAATGGGAAGATTCAGTCTGCTTTTTCAAGCCCGGTTTCGTTTAAACCTGTAAATTGTTGTATAAACAGAAAGGCCAGCATGGCACTAGACTTACTTCCAAAGACGACTTGATGAGGACTTTGAGTGTGGACCCCACCCCCACCCTCTGCTATGCCTTGCAGTTTGATCAAAAAAGGGGCGGGATCACACGTATTGGTGGCATTTGGACTCAACCAACCCCCCGCCCCTGAGTTTCTTCTTAGCTTCCCCCAGCAGGGACTCCGTGACTCTCCCACACAGGCCTGGTGACCATAGCTAAGCCCTCAACTATGCTCGGAAGCCCTTTACAGTTTCTGAGCTCGGTAGGACCCGAATTAGACCCAATTAAAGATGTGGATTCTCCTTCTCCGTTCCCTATTGCCAAGTAACCTGCACCGGTTCCAATTCCAACCGCGTGGGGAGAGCAGGGATGTTGAAAGGACAAATGATAAAGGGACATGTGTCGTGTCCGCCTGCCCATATTCATCAACGTTGCTTGGCCTCTGATGCTCCTAACCTTCTGGTCTTTGTTCAGGGAAGCATAAAGAATCATTCTCCCAGAGCCTCACATCTTTTCCCATTTTATCCCCTGCTCTCTTGTGCATGGTGCATCTATTACCTGCTCCGGTCCTCACACATCTCTTTCCCCCCCCCGCCGCCCCACCACCCCACAACCCCAACACAGCTCCCCTCCCCTTCCGCTCCTCACCCCTTCCATGGCATTTACTGCTGAGCATGTACTGACAGATGCACCGAGCAGGCCAGGCTGCGTGTGGGCCCAACTGCAGGCTCAGCTGCAGGCAAGCCTCGGTTGGAGGGTGGCGTAAAGTGCCCTCCGTGGGCAAGAAGGACCAGTTCAGCTTGGTGCATAAAATTACAGCAAACAAGCTTCAAATAACGCAGGACACTTTCATAATTGATTTATGCAGGGGCGCTGAAAGTTCTATTACCTTTTGTTTAGCTCAGGGGGCCTGACTCTATGCAATCCATTGCTGAAACTAATTACAAGATATAATTAAACTGTGACACAAAGATATTATACCGTTAGTTTACTAATGACACCGCGAAGCTGTACCACCAGCACAGGACAGTGATTACGCTTCATTTATTATTTATCCTTTTGCTAAATGAGACGCTGACATTTTCAAAAATTACTTTGAGGTTTCTTAATTGTCGGCAGCAGGATGGACTAGAAGGAGATCTCCTTCCTCTTAGTTACTTATCCAAACCTCAGAAGCATTATTAGCCAAAAGAAAAAAGAATAGGGGAGGGGAAAAAAAAAAAAGCAAAAACAGTCACCCAGTAGTAATATGTAAAGCCTAATTGCATCTTTGGACATTTTTGAATTTTTACAAACAGCACTCTATGGTGGACAGGGTTGCTGACCCGGGGTTTAGGGCCAGGGGAGAGAAAGCGTTATTGTGAGATTCAGGGTATCTCTTATTCTGTCACTTGGACAAGGGCAGGTGGCCCTGGGCATGTCTGGGCAGAGACTGGGCGTGAATGGGCTGGAAGCTGACCCCAAAGCCTTTTCCAGGAGGCAGAAAGTAGGTAGGGATCTGATGCTAATATTATTGTTGGGTTTTCCGTTGGCAACTTTCCCCCTTTTTGATTTCCCCAAACAGCACACCTCATTAGCAATACTGACATGAAAACTTTTGCATGTGAGACAAGACAGGTCTGCTTATGGTTGGGACTAGGGCTGATGTGGTTCTGGTTTAGCCTTCTCTGTTACATCTTCCATGGATGGGGGGGATTTCCTGTAAGGACCCACAGGCCCAAAATGAATGCTTTTGCTTCACTGAAAAGCTTTCCTGCTTCCTTATCTTTCATTGTCCATATCACTCTGGCTATTGGCAGAAAGTACCCTGGGGAAGATTGGGAATAGGAATTCCCTATATCAGCTTTAAGGACTGGAATTCTGTGGGCCTATTTATCTACCATCCCTACATCTCCATGTACGGGCCTTGCTTTATTACTCTCTCATTCATCACATTCTCAGAACAATAAAAGGTTAATTTACTGGCCGCCGTTTGATGAGTTTTTGATGCCATGAATCTGTGTGCGCACGGGTGTGTCTCCTTACGGCTCTTCTGGGTCAGGCATCCTACAAGGTACCGCTGGCCCCGAATGGCCACTAACCTCTCGGTAACCCCAGTGGTGATGCAATCACAGCAACCACTGGTCGGCTTGAGACAGGGTTTAATTTCTTCTGAGTGTAATGGCATCCGGCATCTATAATTATGCTATTTTCTCTCCTGTGCTGATTAAATACGATTTACCCCGAGAGCTAAATGATGAATATTTGAGTGGAGTGTGTTGAGCCAATAGCTGGTAAAATAGCCACAATAAATAAACTTGGAGGGGGGAAGGGGGCTCTGCCAGGTAGCATGGGCAGGTGCAAGCGGAAAGAAAGCAGGATTAACGCTGAAGCCAGAACAATGCCCACCCCCCACCCCCACCCTGCCCGCAGCTTCTGTTTAAAGGGAAAACAAACCTGAAACCTGGAAATCTCAGCTTTGAGATCTTACTGAACCTCAGCAATAGTTAAACAATCAGACCCCCTCCCATCAATATTGTGGTTGGGTGTTTCCAGATCTCCCCCACCCCACCCCCACCACCCCACCGCCAACAAGAATACTCCTCATTCCCTAGCATATAGCTGAGAAATGAAATTCAATATCACCTCTTCCCTGACCCTGGACCTGCTCATCTCACAACTCCTGTGTTTATTAAAAAGAGGCCTGGCTTGTCTCAAGGTTCCTCTTTCTGTGTCAGAGATTCTCACAGATTGAGCGAAATGTCTGTGCTCTTCTAATGAAAGGGCCGAGAGCCCGATACCAAAATGGGTCAGGAAATCCTTGCAAGCTTTCCCCTATTCTTAACCCTAAACACAAGCAAGGCATCTTCAGTAATGGCACTTCCTTTCCCCACCCATACCATAATCTCTATGTGAGATCATGACTTGGGGGCTTGCGTTTACTGGTCAGGAAGGCAGCATGAAAGTGAAGTCCTACGCATTGCACTCTTTGGAGGTATGGACGCAGAGGGGATACAACCTGAACAGTTCATCAGCGAGAATTTACTGAGGTCAGCAAAGTATTAGATCTAGTAAGGGTGGAGAATCTCCAACGAGTATATGACAAGGTCCTTTCTTTCAAGGTACACAGAGTGTTATTTGGTAGAAAAGACCCCATACACTTGGAACCAGTTGGGAACAATACCAAGTAGCGTCTACTGACTATCAGTTCAGAGGGTAGAGATGATATAAGTCATTTGAGGCCAGAGACAGAACAGGTCATTGTGGGTTGCGGGCAGCAGGGATGACCCAGTGCCCACGCAGTGACCCTTGAGGTGGGCGGGCAGTAAAAGGCTTAGGGGCGAGAGCATAGGGGTGGATACAGAGAGGGAAGAATGGAGAGGCTAGGATTGCAAGGAAGACAGGAAGCATGTGTCTGTATAAAAAGCCCAGTGTCCTGTTGCCTTTAGATTTTATTGCTTAAGACCCCACACTTTCTACCTATTCAGTTTGGCTTTCCTAGATGACATTCACTGATGCTCAAGGTTATATTGTGATGGGAAACAGGTGCACAACGGAAACTTTCACCTGGGGTGCAAAACCTGCTGTCTCTGATGGAACGCCTAGGGTTTGCGTTGGATTAGAAGCTCCTAAATTTGTTTGCCTCTTCATATCCACTTTCTTTGTGATGAAGCATCCGAGAAAGGGAGAGACCAGCCTCCGAGAGCCTCTCACGGTGGACCGGCCAGTGTGGCCCAGCTGTTCATGGCCGTCGCTAAAGCTGGACCAGGCAGGGGCAGCCTGGGCAGCAGTGGTGGATGGTGGATGAGGTTGTGTCTTGCATATCTTTGACTTTCAGGCTTAGCATCTCCTACTTTAGCGGCAACACCCTCCTCCTTGCAACTTCCATGGGGGCTGCAAATGGATTTAAAAGCTTCTCTTACATATAACTGTAAATGGGAAGTGAGCGGGCAATGACATCCTCATAGGGAAATATTCTTTGAGCATATGTTGATGCATACAAAGAAAATACCATTTCCTTAGGCACTTTGCATTTGTTAGTCATTTTGCTTTCCTTCCTTCTTTTGCTAACCTTGCTTTTTTCTTTCTTCTTTACTGCTGAAGGCTCATATAATAAAACCATTGTATTTCTGTTTGGGTCTGTTTCAATGCCTTTTTTTTTCAATACCTGGTCCCATGGCATGTTTTTGTGCTGCTTTTGTCCATTTTGTCTTTTTGTTTAGAAATTACGTGAAAGATGAGCCACCAAAAGAGAATACACTTTGGATGGTCCAAAGCGATACCGGTATTAATGGAAATCTGGCAAAAGTGAAATTTAAACTGAAAACATCAAGAGGGCTTTTTTTTCCTCCCAATGAAGGGTTTAGTGAACCAAAAGGTAGAAATGTTATCACAGGAATTGCTGAAATCAGGGAAGACTCGAAAAGCTTTGGAAAAATAATAGTGCACATGCTTCTCCTTTCTCATCAGGTGGAAGCCAAGAAGAAATTTCATGTAGTGGATTATTTTGAACATTCTGTATTTGAAACACAAATTATTCAATGAGTGTGTAGGGTAGGGGTAGGAATAGTTTCCTCTTATTGAAAAGCATAAAGTAGTCAGTGAATTCTTTTTCACTTGAATCAGATGATAACAGGAGGAAGCCAAGGTATTGGGTCCTTTTGCCTTTGATCTGTCAATTATTGAGAAATGTCCTAAAGTGATAGAGGCTATCTGGAGGGGGTAAAAAGGCCATCTGGTAGAGCGAGAAGCCCAGAGGTGACATCCTTTCTCCCCAGCCAACTCTTCCTTTTCCTGCTTCAGGAGGCTACCTCTGTAGTCTCCTCATTTCACGTCACCCTGTCAGGAAAACATGCCACAGCTGATAGAGCAAATCGCTCCAGAGAACTTCACGTAGGAACTCAGACGACAGAGCCAGATGGTCAGTTTCCATGCTGGCTTGGCCATTTAGTAGTCGTGTGGCTTTGAGCAGGCCGTTTGATGTCTGAATCTCTGTTCTCCTGTTAAAAATGAAGATAATGATCGTATCTACCTGCATTAGTCAGGGTTCTTTAGAGAAACAGAGCCAGTGGGGTGTGTGTGTGTGTGTGTGTGTGTGTGTGTGTGTGTGTGTGTGTTTATTATAAGGAACTGGCTCACATCATTATAAAAGCTAATGGGTCCACAATCTGCAGTGTGGGCCAGCAGGCTTGACACCCAGGGGAACCAAGAGTATAGTTCCAGTCCGAAGGCCAGCAGGTGGATACCCAGAAGAGTCAATGGTGTAGATAAAGTCCAAACACAGTCTGGGGGAAGCCAGTTCTTTGGTTCTCTTCAGGCCTTCAACTGATTTGGTGAGGCCCACTCACATTGTGGAGGGCAATCTGCTTTACTCAGAGTCTGCTGATTAAATTTGTTAACCTCATCCAAAATCACCCTCCAAGTTGACCCATAAAGTGAATCAGCACACTACCTCATAGGGCTGTTGTGTGTCCCTGACACATAGTATTTGCTATATGAGTGTTTGTGCCATTACCGCTTTGACAGTGATGACAGTGAGAATTGTTAGTAGCTGTCATCATACCATTATGGTGTCTAATATACCAGGTTTCAAAACCCAGATCTACCGCGCATGAGTTGTGTGACCTTGAGCAGGGGCTTCAACCTCTTCAAGTCGGCACTTCCTCATCTGTAAAATGAGGATAAAAAGAGGAAGTTGTGTTAAATGAGTTTATGTAGGTACAGCATTTGGAACTGTGTTTGACATGCAGCAGGCACTACACAGGTGTTTGCAGCTGCAGTTAATAGAACGATGCTGGTGAGCATTACCATGGTTAGCATAGTGATGGAATCTGGCACATTGCTGGCCTTGGACAAGATCCTCAACCCTCCCAAGGCTCATCTGTGAAATGGGGATATGGATGTAGCATTTTGAACTATGTTTGATTATCATAAGCATTATACAGGTGTTTGCTACTGCAGTTATGTTGATGATAATGAGTATTGCCTTTATTAGCATTGCTAAAGACCTTGATAAGTTTTTTAGCTGTTGCTTTGGACAGGGTCCTCAACTTAACCCAGTCTGCATTTTCTCATCTGGGAAATTCTGTTAAGTTGAAAGGAACACGTTAGATCGTGGGAAGCACTTGGCTCCATTCCTGGCCCATGGCCGTGGAAAGCACTCAGTGAACATTGGCTACTATGCCTTTCTTCATGCATCGAGCACTAGGTACTGGGAACACATTAGCAGCAACACTACTGTCCCCTTTTCTCAGATCTCTGTTCACTCTACACCAACCCTGACACACTCGCTAAATCAGTGATGGGGACCATATGTTGTCCCAAGTTAGCCACCCTATTTTCGGACAACTTGTAGATTTAGAAGAGTGTTCTTTTCTTGTTTGAAAATTATGTGAAAGAAGATAAGGTATCAGTTAATCTCAGTGGTTAGTGTTAGCTCTGTGGTCTGGGCCCATGCAGAGCACATTTGTCCCTCTTCCATGTGACAGCCCGCCAAATATATGAAGACAGCACTCACTTCTCTCCTAAGCGTTTTTGTCATCAGACTAAACATCTCTATCTCTTTCACCCTTTTGTCACGTAACACAATTCCCAAACCCCTCACTTTATTGATTGCTCTCATCTGGACCTGCTCCAGGTTTTCAGTGGTCACCCTAAAACATGTCATGTGGCCTGTGTTCAGCCCTCCTGAGGGGCACACTTGCCCTACTGAGGACTGCTACCTACCTCATCCTGGTACAATCTTAATTTATTGAGCTGTCGTAGGTTTGCCATAGTTCTTTTAGCAATCCCATCTGGCCTCTCCTGTTTTATTTTAAGCTTCAGTTGACTGACACAATTTATACATGGACTGGTCATAAGCAAGATCCTCCTCCTCCTGCCTTTGATAATTAAAGCTTTGAACCTATGTGTGCACAGTCCAGTTATATTTTATCTTAAGTTTGGCTTGTGTTTCAAACTACTGAGATTTTTGACAATTATTATATTTTTACTAGAAAGTTATCTCATACTTACTGTAAGATATTTGGGAGATACGGATAAGTGCAAATAAGAAAATAAAGATCATTTATTTCTCACCATCTAGAGATAACTATCGTCGGCATTTTGGTGACTTCCCAGACCTGTTTCTTGTGTTGTGTATGTGTTGTGTGTATGCGTGCATTTGTCATTACAAAATTGGGATCACATTGTATATAGAGTTTATTTTATTTATTTATTTATTTTTTATTTACAAGATTTTATTTATTTATTTGACAGAGAGAGGCACAGCGAGAGAGGGAATACAAGCAGAGGGAGTGGGAGAGGGAGAAGCAGGCTTCCCGCGGAGCAGGGAGCCCGATGCGGGTCTTGATCCCACGACCCTGAGATCATAACCTGAGCCGAAGGCAGATGCTTAACGACTGAGCCACCCAGGCGCCCCCTGTATATAGAGTTTAGATGCCTTTTTCATTTAATATTAAACTGTGAGAAATGTCTTACATAATGAAATTATATTTGGAAATTTGATGGCAAAGTACATCCTGTGGACATATGGATATTCCATAGTGTATCTGACCATTCCTCTATTATTAGCAATAAAGATTATTTCCAAGATTTTGGTGTTAGAAATAATGCTTCAGTGAGCATCTCTGTCTATAGCAGGGTTTCTCAACCTCAGCACCACTGACTTTTGGGGCTGAATAATTCTTTGTTGTGGGGCTGTTTTGTGCATTGTAGGATATTTTATCTCTGGCTCCTACCTACTCCATGTCAGTAGTACACCTCCCCACCGAGTTGTAATGACCAAAAAGGTCTTCAGACATTGCTAAGATTCGCTTAGGGTTAAAATTGCTCCCCCGCCCCCGAGTAGAGAACTATTGGTCTTTGTTTCTTCAGCTGAATGAGGGGGGAGGAGGACAGTGCAAACAGTTGGGATACCAACTGCAAAGAGTAAGGGAGTGCATTGTCAATAGTCTTTAAAAACAATTAATAAAACCAACTGAAAATTAGCCCATTTTTTATTATCATTGTGTCTCAATAATGTCAATAATGAAATTCTCCTTCCTACCGGGGTGGAATGCTCCCATTTCATTTCCATCTCCACCACCCCTAATGGTTTCACCGTTGTCCCTTAAAAAAAAAAAAAAAAAAGTCCCAAAGCACACTGTTTTTGTTCCCCCAAAGTTGTGTAGAATTTTAACAACACAGCTTTCTGGGTGAATTTTGTTTATTTTTTTTCTTATAGCTTTCTTGTCACAGATCTCAGACCCATTGGGGACAGTGCTGGGCGATCCTTGCTATATTCACAGTCGTCTCGTCCCTCTGTTAAGTATTGTCTTCTTACTGGATCAAGTTCAAGGAGCGTAACTCCCTCTTCTCTTAGGGTGTATTAATCTCTCCAGTACTTGGGAACATATGCTTGAGGGTTTAGGGCACTTCCCTCGTTTGCCAAAATATGCTTTCATTATAATACTCCTCTGTTTAAAAATAATTTTAACCGGTCTCCTTGCTGCTCATGAGCATACATTTGACTTCATGGCTTCACATATGTTGTTCTACTTCCTTGGAATACCCTTCCTCATTCCTACACAAACCCTATGCACAGGAAACCTTTCTTGGGTTTTAAGTCTCTCACTGATATTCTGCTTTTCTAAGCTCTTTCTTACGTGATCTGTATCATATCTTATCATTTAGTATCCTTTGGCACGTAACTTACCCATCTATGTATTTCTAATTATTTTAGTAACTTAGTCTTATCTCAACAATTAGAACATAAATTTCCTGAAGGCAGAGATGTCTTACCCTTGAAAATCTTCTCAAAAACAAGTCTGTAAATACTCAATAAACAGCTGCTGGTGATGTATAATTCGTTCTGTTCCAACATTACTTAACTTCCTCATTTCCTAGCTTAGCTCTATAAAATTCAGTGCAAGAATTAAAAATATGTGTGTGTGTCATTCACATGTCTTAATTTAACCTTAAAATTAACTAGCTAGACATCCAAACCTAAATTTCAAGACAGGTCTCCCAGATTTTTCCATCACTGATCTATCTGATAAGTATTTTCTGCAGGCATCAGACGATCCATAACTATCTCTAACAGTTCTAGCCCCCACCCCGGGGCCCCTTTAGTTGTTTATATCCTCCAGCATTGAAAACCAAGCCACCATTGAACATGAGGTTGCAGAAACCACAGGAGCTGACAGCTTTGCTGGCTAGAGTGCTGGTTCTACAGAATCAAGAGACTTCCTAGACTTTCTGTTTCATGTTCCTGTAAAGGTAATTACTAACCTTCTGGGTACCTGCTACCCATTTCCAAATGTCATCCCACAGTTCATTTTACATGAAAATAATACCTAATACTTCTTGTCATTTCCCCCCAATTTTTCAAACTCTGAACTTTCAAGAAATTATCATCATTACAGGGATTAAGGAAAGTTTAAAGTCTAAATTTTAATGACCCAAAATACCAAGAAATCAAAAAGATGCTGTAGGAGGAGGAGAGATGACCAAGATGAGAAGGGAAGAAAAGAAAGGTCTTGCAGCTAGGTTTCACTCTACAGTCAGCATAGTGCTTTTGTCTGTCCATCTGTAGTTCCCATTGCCACTCTGCCATTGTGAGTCACGGGGGGAGCCCAGAGAGTACACCAGAACAAAATGGAGTTAACCTTGACTTGGTTACTGGTATGAGAGATTCAAAGGGCTGTCCTAGAACAGACCAAATTCTATTCTGAGGATATGTTTTTGCAGAAAGAAGCAGATTTTCCAGTTTCAGAGAAACAGGAGAGTTCTTTTAAGTCCAGCCTCCAAAAGCTCCTTGACCAACAACCTTCGGTGCTCACTGTCCTCTTGGGGTCAGCCCAGATTGATTTAGTGATTAACTCCAACATTTTTCTGGCTTCTCCACTACACCAGCACATTTCAGGTTTCTAAATATAGGTCAACCCAGGCAATTAGGAGAGAGCTTCTGTTTTTGAAAGGTATTCAGCAGGCAGAAAGCCCAGTTTACAAATGAGTGATCATGTTTGGCCTCAGATGACTTGACCGACAGGGACTGCGATATTCTCAGTGACGCGTTGGGATATATGAGAAACGTCCACAATTATTACATCAAAGACTGTATTAACCACAGGAAACTTTAATTTGCCATCAAAAAATGCATTTGTCACTGACCTTTGTTAAGCACCTCCATTTTAGGTTGCCAGTTTTGTGATCTTGCTGCTCTTGTGTTGGAGAGAAACGGGTTATGTTGAGTGAACCCATAGTCCCACTTATCTGTTGGCCATGAGCAACTTAATCAGCAAAGGTTTCAATTTGGTTCCCACCTCGCTCCACATCCTTCTCTCAGTACTGTCCTAAGCTGGGAAATTGATCACACTGCCTTGGGAGGCTAGAGATGAAAATGTGGCATTGACTCTGGCTGGGTAGGACATTATTTAGGAGGCTACCACTCCAGGCCAGTACTCTGCATAAGCCATCAGAGTTCCTTTGGATGAGGCCTTGCAGCCTATCATTGCTGGACCCTGAAGTTCAGTTGATCCAGATCTTACCCTAACAAAGAGTCTCAAGTATGCACTCTTGTCATTATCCCTAAATGAGGTGATCTTTTCATTTTGGAGAATTAGATGTATTAAAGTATTAAATGTGAATATTCAAACTACCACAATTTTTGAAGCTCTATCTTGATAATTAATTCTGAAAAAAAAATGTATGGAGAACCAAGAACAAAATACATGGGAACAAAGGAACAGACGGGCTCTCTCCTGGGTTTGGAGGGAAGGATGACAGTACTGTGCACATAAAAACTTGATAGAACCCAAAACCTTGTTCAGCGTATGGTCCGGCAGAGTCAGCAGCACCTGAAAGCTTGTTAGAAAGGCCCTCTCAGGCCCCCCCAGACTTACTGAACCAGAATCTGCATTTTAAGATCTCCAAGTAATTCCTATGCACTTTGCAGTTGGTGACGCTTTGATCTAGAAGTCCGCCAAAGTTTGGGTTCAGTCATCAGACTAGGATTATGTGGATTTCAATGTACATAGTAGCTAGGACTATGTGTTATTCCTGCCAGGATGCTAACTGAATTTTCCCCTCTCTGAAGAGGAAGCAGCATACAAAATGAAATAATCTACCATTGTGAGATGTTAACATATCAAAGTCATATTTTCTTTCTTCTTTTCCTGTGCTCTCTCCCACCGTAATGGATATGGCTGGCACGTTAGTAATGCAGAAGCTTCCTGGGACATGGGATTTTTCAAAGGGGCGGAAATTCTTGGGCATTGTGGTGGTGAATATTGGCTTCAGCCCTGCCAGAAGGTCTCAAGTTGCAGAGCTGATAAAACATACCCGGCCATGTGGGCGCTCATTTCTAGCTCGGCAGAGACATGCAAGTCAGTGAAATCTGGGAGTCAGCTGATTATAATTCCTAAGCTATAGTAGTGTCTTCCTCATCTTTAGCTTTCAGACCACAACAACTCATCTGAGATGTCATCTCTAGACTATTTCTGACTCCATTGTCCTCTTTTCATGGACCGATTGCTAGAATCTGACCAGGACAACAACAACCTAACAGAGCCTCAGAAACTGATTTCTGTTGCTCTCCTTTGCAATGCATTATTGGCTCAAAATGGGCTTTCCCCTCATCCAACAGCTTTACCTGGTAGAAACCCCTTTCTTCAACCACTCCAGGTGAATTGCATCCTTCTTGAGGACTCTGAATTGCCTGGCTTGTTCCTCCTTCCTCCCACCTAGTCACTGTGGTCACATTGGTGGCTCCCTCCACTCTTGTGAGGTAAGCGTGGCTCCTTCCCTCTGGTCCTGGGCCATTTTTCCTAGGCTGCTTTTTTTTTTTTTTAATTTTATTTTATTTTATTTTATTTGTGGTCTCTGTCATTCTGCCGGGGCAAGGGGGTAAAGAGATCTGACACTAAGTGCAGGGAAATGCTGAATCTGGAATCTATCTTCCAGACGGCACAAGAATAAAAATTCATGGCAGGACAGCAACTGCTGACACACTCCCAAAGACATATTGCAGGTAGCATTATTTATTGTGGCAAGGAGTTCATAGAAGTGCTACCTCAAAGCACCCTGAGAGATCCTGAAAAGCCCATCTCCCATCACGTGAGGCAGATTTATGGGGGCTGCTCTTAGAGAGGTCAGGTGGTGCGGCTCAGGACGCGGCTCCTTCCAGAAAGCCTGGATTCCCTTAACATATTCAGTGCAGTTTGATTGGTTCAAAGGAGGGCTTGAGTCTGTAATGTTGACCATAAAATTGCAGTGACACGCTGCTTTAGATAAGAGGGCTGGAGGAAGGGGGCAGGGAGGCTGTGGGCACAGGAGCACAGCCAGCCCAGGCAAGACCCGAGCATGCGCTCATATTTTAGGTTAATGTGCGGGAAAAGGATGGGGGATGGGACCAGGCGGATTAATGTTCGCACAAAAGAAAGCTGAACCCACCAGCCTGGACATGGCAGACACCCTGCCTCTGTCCACATAAAGCCACGTGCACACAAACACACAGAGAGACATGTGGGGACCTGGAGGTACAACCCCAGACAGAAAGAGCCAAAACTGGGCTAGCCAGAATAACCTCCCCATTGTCCTGGAGTCACCAGGGGGACTGCTTTCCCCATGACCCTTGCCAACTAGATCAAGTGTCTCCCAGGCTCTCCATCAGCCCTATTTAAATGGTGTCATTCCCTATGCTGCTCACTAACCAGCCTTGGATGCACATATTCCCCATCCACACCCTTCACCCAGACACAGCCCAGAAATGACATTCTTGTGCAAGCTCAGGGGGGGCTCGGACAGATGAGAGGCTGCCAGTGAAGGGCGCTGATTCCTCTTTTCTGGAATGAGTGACATCCAGGCAGGCCAAGAGAATCTGGCCATAAGGAAATGACCTCCGTGCCTTTTCCTGGATGTAGGGTTTTAGAAATTCAGTCAGATGGGTGAGCGCCACTCACTGATTCAGGGCAAGTGTCTTCAGTATGAATGTGTTTACCCTGGTCAGTTTCTACGGATAGTATTTCAGAGCCACCCCATTTGTAGCCCAAATCCTTGGCCTTCTGTGGGCGGCTTGGTTAAGAGATTTAATTGCTGTCAACTTTCCACATGTGAGTTAGAGAGATGGACTATATAAGGGGAAGAGATGGTCATCTAAATAATTGAGGTGATTATCTTTTTCTGAATTATTCAGCTAGGACCTAAATTGTCCTATAAATTCACAGAAAGGTAGGTTTTGGTTTGAATTATACAGATAATAGCCTTAATTCTTCACTTCACTCAATCCTGTAGGTCCAGTTGAAAAGTGACTCTTTCTTCCTTTGTTGAAACTGACATCATTTAGATTTTTGCCTCCACCTGTTTTTAAACTTGCATGCAACCACGTCTCCCTTACACCTTACACGTGAGGAGTTTGGAACATCCATCTTGGTTCATGAGGTCGGCCTCCAGAGTGTGAACTGTGGCAGTGGGAGCATGAACGTTTTTAAACTTACTGAGATGAGAAGTGGAGAACCTATTAAAATCTATCCATTGCTCTTTTGCTCCTTCAGAACCCATTTAGAGACTCCCCATAATTTGCATACCCTGCCAATCTCCCATCTCTCATCCATGATTTTTAAGATATAAATCGCTGCCACTGTTTAATGTTGCCTGCTCACAGCGGATAGTCCAAGGCACTGTTATTTTCCTATTGGATTCCAGACCTAGCGTCCTTGCAGGTTCTGTCCTGAGGGATGTGACCACTGACTTCGTCAAATCCAGGAGACCACTCGGAGACTCTGAGCACCACTGCTCAGATGGTCATCCTTGCCCGTTGGCCTAAACAGTCGCTCCTCCGAGTACCACTGTTGACCCCCTGAGGTCCAACGCTTGACCTCATTAATACAAAAGGGGAGAAAGCTAAGTGAATGTTTTCACAGTCGCCTTTTTCTGCAGGCCACCTGGAGGTTATCAAGGCCAGAGGCTGCTTTCTAGTTCATAAACCTGTTAGGGTATTCGGAGTCATGATTCTCTTATTCAACTGTCTGTGCTTTTCCTTGGGACAACTAATCCCTCAGCGTGACTGGTGGAAGCCGCAGTATTGATTTCTGTGTCTCTCTAAACCTCAGTTGTGTTCAACGCTTGTTAGACATCTGAAGGAATATCCAGTGGGCTCTGGGGGCAATTTGAGAGCGAGGCGCAATAGGCCCGCTCTTAAGAGAAGTTTCTGTAAGGTTGCCGGGCAAGCCAATTGAATAAAATGAGAAAGAGAGGGGATGGAGAGGATGAGAGGGAAGAGAGGAGGGAAAAAAGAGAAAGAGGAAAGAGAAAGAGAAATGAGAGAAATAGGAGGGGAGAGGAAAGAAAGGAAGGGGGAAGAAGAAAGAGAAAGGGGACTCTGTCCTGCTAATAGGAATCTTGAAGGATTTTCATCTTTTCTGTTCCTTTAAGTCTCAACTCTCCCTTTGTTAATAAAAGAGCATTTTTCATTTTCTGGTCAGTTCCAAATGGGATGAGAGGAGGGTGTCCACATGTGTGGCTGGTGCAGGAGAAAGGGTGTACCTGGGGAATTCACAAAGGGCGTGGCCTCATGGTTCCTATGTAAATGGAGGAGGGCGCGCCCGAGGATGCTCCTGCCAGCAACTGAAGCCAGGAGAAAGGTTGATGCAAAATGCAGGGTTCTCAGGGGGTTATGCTGAGCAAAATAAGTCAATCAGAGAAAGACATGTATCATATGACCTCTGATATGAGGAATTCTTAATCTCAGGAAATAAACTGAGGGTTGCTGGAGTGGGAGGAGTGGGGTGGCTGGGTGATAAACACTGGGGAGTGTATGTGCTATGGTGAGCACTGAATTGTGCAAGACTGTTGAATCACAGATCTGTACCTCTGAAACAAATAATGCAGTATATGTTAAGAAAAAAAAAAAGAAGATAGCAGGAGGGGAAGAACGAAGCGGGGGCAATCGGAGGGGGAGACAAACCATGAGAGATGATAGACTCTGAAAAACAAACAGGGTTCTAGAGGGGAGGGGGTTGGGAGGATGGGTTAGCCTGGTGATGGGTATTAAAGAGGGCATGTTCTGCATAGAGCACTGGGTGTTATGCACAAACAATGAATCATGGAACACTACATCAAAAACTAATGATGTAATGTATGGTGATTAACATAACAATAAAAAATTTTTTTAAAAATGCAGGGTTCTCTTCAGGGTTACCACACTCTTAAAAGCGTGCTTCTTGTAACAACAGCATCAGGAGCACTAGAATATGATTTCGTTGCAGGAATTACGATCTCAAATTGAAAGACTGGCTCATTGCAATAAGGCATCCGAGACTTGGCAATGATTTTCCACTGTCATTCAGTAAGAATGTCATTCACTTCTTTAACATACCTAGGCCGCAAAGCGTCTAGGTCTGTCTCAGTCAGGAGTTCTCAACTGGGGGCAATCTTGCACCTCCCTACCCCTCCCTGTCCGAAGGACATTTGGCAATGTCTGGAGACATTTTTGATTGTCATGATTGGGGCATGTGACTGGCATTTAGTGGGTAGAGGCCAGGGATGCTGTTAAACACCCTACAGCGCACAGGAGAGCCCCCCCACAACAAAGAATGGTACAGTTTGAAATGCCGGTACAGCCAAGGTTAAGAAACCCTGCCTCGGCTTTCGCATTTTTCTCCTCCCTTATTTGCTTCCCATCTTTACCTAAGACATTTCCTCAGCCAGTAGTATATGATAAACACCTCTAGGGAATTAAAAAAAGAAAAAGAAAAAAAGAAGGAAAGACAAAGATGCTTTTCTGTCCCGGCCACACTTATCAAACCTCTCTGGGGATGAGGCCCAAGAATCTATATTTTGAAACGTTAACCACGTTACTTTTACCCACAGCCAGATCTGAGGATCCTAGAAAGAGATAGATGGCTCCTTCAAGATGCTGTCAAGTGTGAGAGCACATGTCCAGATTGTTTTTCAGTCAGAAATCTCTTTCCTGAGTTTTAGAATCGGAGGAAGTTTGACCAGTCCAATACAGCCCAGAGCAATGCAGTTCCCTCTTGATGCTCTAGTATTAAGGTTCATTTCTCCACCTAAGAATTATATTCTGCTCCAGCATGAGTGTGTTGGGCTGTTTCCAGCATCTTGCCTCCCTGTGCTGGAAAAGCCGGGACCATTGGTCTGTAAAACCAGAGAATTCTTGGCTGTTAGAGCCCCCGTGCGCTGGGGCCCAGAGCCACCTGCAGGCCATACCAAGATTACCTTTGTTGTCCGTGCTCTCCAGGTAGAGTCTAGAAGAGTCTGCTCAAACGCTCACAAGCTATTTGGACCACATCAGACCTCGCCTCCATAATGGCCTCCTGGTGTCTTTGTTTTCTAGAGCGGGGCTATTTGAAGGGTCCTTTGTCTTACCAAGTGGCTCTTGGGAAGAAACAATAGCAGAGGAATCACACCAAACTCATTAGCTGAAAGAAGGCAGAGCCATTCATGGTGGTATATGATAGTCAGAATAAAGCAGAGATTCAGATGATGCCATGGATCAGTAAGATTTATCAAATCCGTTTCCTTTCTGCCACTGAGAGGAGAGAGATTAGGAGATGACCCCAGTTGTTGGTGGTAATTGTTGTAGTTCCGTGCTTTGTGAGAGCTGACTTGGAAGCACAGAATGCTCCTCATCACTTTTCCTTTGCTTCCTTAACTCCTGCGAACCTGGTAGTCCCTAGAATATGCATGGTGGAATACGGGGCAACCTGCATAAATAGTGCCAAATGGTCGGCCCTTGCCGGGCCCAGCCTCAGCCCGCCCCTCCTGGGCTGAGACATTTTATCGGTTTCCCTCTTCATCTGCAGCTTGGGCTCTTGCCCCTCCTCGTTATCATTACCTTTCCCGAGACTCGAGCCCGCCCCTCATCAAGATTTATATCGCCACATTCATTAGGTGATACAATACTGTCAACAGAATCAGCAGCGGCAGCAGCGGCCTCATTATCTCCGTGGTTAACCCCTGCCTCCCCATTGCTGGGCCCTGTCAGGGATTTTAAATTCAAATTAAATTTTCATGCGGTAGCTTTGATGTTGGAGGTAGAACTGCCTAGTCAGGAGGTGGTTGGGGGAGGAGATGCTATTGTTACGTTACCTCGCCCTCGGGGGGGCGGGGGGGGGCCTCCAAGCAGCATGTCCACAGAAGACATGCTGGCTCTGTGAGGGGACTCAGCGGCACATTCTCCTGCTGGAACTTCGTTTTCTGGTTGGAAAAATAAATGAAGGAGCATATATCTCAGAGGCCTATAGATCATAACAGATTGTCTAAGGACTGGAGTCTTTGGGTCCAGATGCTCTATGTCACCCTAGGGGCCAGCTCAGGGATCCCAGCCTGTAAAATAATAATAATCATAATTTGAATTTAGAGAGGAAATTAGTCACTTTCAAGATTTTCTGACATGAGAAGGAAAGAGCACCCTTTTCTGGACCTATATCTCCTTGCACCTCTCCATTAGGTACACAGATATTGATGCTATTTAAGGTATCAAAAATACACATAGTTTTAATCTTTGTGCATTTATGCAGTGAACTTAAGTTGTCCCAGGCATACCTGAAGCTCTGCAAAGTAGAGAGTTTATTTTGGGCATCGTTACAGAGTAATAAAATGAATTTTCGCTGTGGAACGGGCATATGGTAGCTACTTGCCAAATGTTACTTTTTCCTCCACCTACTGCATCTCCCTCGCACACCCCCTGTGCCTTTAGAGTGATGATACTCAGTAAAAACTTGTCTGCTGGCCTGGCTTGTATCCTAATAGCATCACAGCTGGCCATTTCAATCACATGGTAAGGCCCAGAAGCCTAAAATACACCCTGTGAGCTTTCTACCTAATTGCCCTCTACAATAATCAGCAACAGAAATGGTTGATTGAAGGAGTAGACATAAGTAAAGTCTAATATAAAGTTCACACTATGTGCCAGGCTCTATCCGAAGTGCTATCTCATCTTATTTATCCTGCCCAATAACCCCACATGGTAAAGTTATTATCACACAATTTTCAGAGGAAGAAATGGAGGCTCAGAGAGGTTCTGTAACTTGGCCAAGGTCACATAATAAAAGAAGGGTTTTTACCTGGCCTGCTCTGTCTTCAAAGCCTATGCTCATTCTCCCTCTGCTGCTTCTTGTTTCTCTCTTAAAATGACAAGTTCACGTTGTATCAGATATGTATCCATATCTGTGGTCTTTGACTTCCATATGCAAGAAAGCAAGTTGCAGGTGGAAGGATCTGGCTTACTTCCACCTGTGATAGCTTTCATTTACCTGGTTCTACCTACTCAAGCCCCATTATAGCTAAGGGCAAAAACAAGGATTGTGTATCTGCTGTAGGCATTCATATTTGTAGCAAGCCTCCTGTGTCAGTGTAAGAGAACAAGGTGACCAGTTGCCTGGGGAATGACAATGCCTCTTCACACTCAAGTGGGTTTGTCCTAGAATCGGCACCTACATCACTAAGCACTTGGGCTTTGAGACTGAGTCTGCCTCTCAGCTTCACAGCTCACTAGCTCAGTGACCCAGGGCAATTACTTAACCCTTCACAACCTCAGTTCCCATATCTAAAAAAATGGGAAATCGTCATTTCTGCTTCACACGACTATTACGAAAGTAAATGAGATGGTGCTTATAAAGCAGTTTGAATTGTGCATGGCCCATGGTAGATGCTCAATAGACATTTATTATCATATTACCGTGGTTGAAGTCATTAGTAGTAATAGTTAGTCCTAGGCAAATCAATGCAAAGAATCTATGCAGAACTAAGACCCAGTACATAACAGTTTGTCTTAGATAACTGATCAAGGGCATGGATTCTCTTTATTCATGTTGTTGAATAAGGGACTGAGAAACAGAGGGATAGGAAGCAAGAGGGAAGCCATTAACAGAATTGTTGTCTGATAAATTTGTTAGATTTTTTAATGCATGAGTCAATCCTGAACCTGCTCAAAGAGAGTAATTTTCTAATTGTGTTGATATATATTATCTTCACATTAGAACGGTACTGTCTGTTCTCGGATATATTTTCAGAGTGAGCCCTAGAAACGTGGCTGTTTCGTGTTAATTTCCCACATTGAGGGTATGGAAGACCCATTAAAGTTCTCTCATGCTTCCTTCCCGGACTTTATTTCCGCAATCTTCATAATTCAGTTGTAACGTTGCACTTACACATTATCATACAAGGTCTTGGCTTGTAGTGATGTTTTTAAATGAGAGAATTTGGACATTTTTATGCTTTTTCAGTTATGTCTCTTAAAATGAAATTTCATAAGCATTTAGCTGGTAATATGAACCCATTGCCTGAGTTATTTCCAAACAGTGTACAGAGGTCAGGATACTATGGTTTGAAATACACACAGAGGGGGTTGTAATGAAAGGCCTAGGACTGTGAGCCTCTCTGAGGATAATGCGTGAACAGTGGCTGAACCAGAGGGCCCCATTCAGGGAGTCACAACAGTGGCCGGGACACCATTCCAGCTACCACTGCAATCGCAAAGAGGGAAGGAGCCGCGGGAAGCTGCCCCACGCTGCCTGGAGAAAGCCATTTCCTGCAAGGAGGTCCCTAATGGGTGAAGACCAACCAGGGCTTTTGGCTCCCTCTGCCAGCAGCCTTCTTGCCCATGCATCTCCTCCCTCACCACAATCCCTTGCTCTCCCAGTCCCTTGGCCAGGTGTGAAAGGGCAGCCACTGCCTTGTCACCCAGTCCCCTGTCCCACCCAGGCCCAGC
This sequence comes from Mirounga angustirostris, assembly GCF_029215605.1. NCBI lineage: Eukaryota > Metazoa > Chordata > Mammalia > Carnivora > Phocidae > Mirounga > Mirounga angustirostris. The sequence goes on along the minus strand of NW_026991724.1, from coordinate 15,374,946 downwards.
CTCTTCCCTTGCTCTCACTAACCCCTCATCAGCCACTTCACAGCAGCCTCCTGTCTGTGCCATTCCCTGAAAGGCAAATGGATCTGCTGACATCCTCAATATTGTTACCTAGAACTGGAAATAGAAAACGAGCAGCCCTGAGGATGTGGCACGTTGCTCTGGGGGGATTTCAAACACGGTACAGAAAGGTGGTGGAATTTCAGAAAATGTGCTGAAACCCAGTTGTATAGTTGGACTTTAATTCTTAGAGCCAATTAGAAAGGTTTAATAAGTGCACAAATTAAGCCTTGAGAAAATTCACACTTTTCTTTAAATACTTTTCTTCAAACTTGTTCCTCCAGTTGACAGCAAATGTCCAGACACAGGTTGAGTTGTGTTTTCTATCAATTCCTCAATCATTCTTTAAGTGCCAAACAGTGAGGAAACTGGACATGGGAAGAGAGAGAAGCAAAGATTTCGAGTGGTCCCCCACCTGGCTCAATCCGTAGACAGTCAAGGGTTAGTCATTCTTAGAAGAGCATGACTGTGGGTGTTAAGACTGATATCCATCTACCAAGCAAAACTAGAGGGTCCACACTGTTGCCTCTCCCATGGCTAACATAGCTCTTCCATTTGGGCTCCTTGCTCCCAGGCCTGTTGCAAATCAGCATACTACTTAATGACTTCTTCCTTGTTCTGTCTCCAAAATAGACATTGGACCCAGCCAACTACTTTCTAGTTTTGAGAATTCTGGCTGATGTTTGTAGAAAACATAAGGATAATCAACATGTCACCATTGTAGGGGGAGGGACTGCTTATCTAGGGAGAGACTTTGAAGCTCATGGTATGGCATCCATCACCTGGGCGATTTGATCCCTTTCTAGGATGCGATTCTCAACCTATAGGCTAGGAAACAAATTTGTGAAATAAAACAAGGGCAGTTTACAACTTCACAATAAAAAATATAACCCATTGTAATAAGTATTTCAACACATCCAGCTATTTTTGTGACTAAAAATAGGAGTACGTGGGAACCCAAATCATCATCAAAATATAAATGTATTAGGGGTGCCTGGGTGGACTCTTGATTTTGGCTCAGGTCATGATCTCAGGGTCATGAGATCAAGCCCTGAGTCAGGCTGTGTGCTCAGCAGGGGAGTCTGCATGAGATTCTTTCTCTCCCTCTCCCCCTCCCCACCCCTGCACACATATGCTCTCTCTCTCAAATAAATAAATCTTTAAATATATATATATGAAATTTTGTAAGCATATTTCATAACACATATATATATGTGTGTGTGTGTGTATATATATATGTGTGTGTGTGTATATATATACACATATATATATATTTGGATGTATTACTTTGCAGTAAGAAGTATCTGTCCCAGAGACCAGAATTTGCAGTTGTAATGCTGAGCCCATTCTTATGGAAATTTTTAGTTAGACAACCAAGGAATAATCCAAAGGTTTTCTAGTGAACATTGAATCTGATCATAGTAAGACAGGTTAAGTAAAGGTGTAATGATGGTCTTACCAATAAGCCCAAATATTTGAAGACTATTGGCCAACACTCACTGAATCTCTATCCACTTTGACTGTACTAACAAAACTACTACACTGCTCAGCTCCAGTGAATGCTTTTTACTCGGCATTGCCAGTGTTTGTATCCATGAATCTCCTTTCTCTCTGTTACTGTGATGATACCTGCTTCTGATGAAATTCTCTTCCATTACATATGTTGACATGTCTCATAGGCACAGTGATACTGGCCTGTGTGTGTCAGTCTGTCTCTTTGAGGTGACTGCCTACAAAGAATGAAACTTTAAAATCCATATTCCTTTCATTCATTTTTTCATTCCCAAATCCTAGGGGTCTTCTCACTATTGCTTTATGCACCAATAGCAGAAAATAGAGTAAAATAGAATATGGCTAAACTATAGGGACATGACAGGCACTGAAATCTCAGATGTACTATTTATAGTCATTCCTGGCTTTCATCTAAACTCATACTCCCCTTCCTGGAAATTTCAGTGATCTCTTGAAAATCAGTACATCTTTACCCTATTGGTGTTGGATACCTACTCAAGGATGCTATGGGTTGTTTCCAGATCTAGTAGGATTCAGAGTCTCTTTCACAACCTTGTTTCCTAAATTTCTCATCAACTGTGGTTCTTGGTATTGCACATGAGTTCTCCCTCAAAAATCCTAACCTTATAATGGTTTATCACACCTGTCAATGGTTCCTTTCTCTGCTCCATCTCCCCACCCCAAACCTGTGTTCTCCCTCTCTGAAGGTTTGCCTGTGATACACACGGGCTAGTTTTTAAGGCTGATTCTACCTTTAGACACGGTATAGTGTCTGTCCCCTTTTGTTCCCGAGTACTTAGCATTACTTCCCTGGAGGTCACATGCTTCAGTGGTAGACACCATCCTTGGATTCCAGCTGTGTTGTCTTGGCTCCTTCTAAAACTCTCAGTGAATATTGTGTCTTCCTTTTTTAAAATTCAGATCCCCTACTGACCATACCAAAAAGTCCCTACTTCCAGCCTGAGGAATCCTTTCTATTTTCAACCTATTGCACAGACTAAGATGACTGATGTCTTGGGATCAAAGTTCTCTGGGTTCACATAGCCAGTCCCAACCGCACACAGCCTCAGGCTCTCCTTGGTGACCCATCAGGTGCCATGCTTATCTTATCTGTACCCCACACAAACTTACATGAGCACACAATAGAAGGCATCAAGAGTCAAGCAATTCCTCTTGGATCCTTCAGGAAGACTTGGAAGGAACTGATGGCCATACAAAACAATCCCTTTTTTGATTATTTCCCAGTTCCCTCCAGAATTTAAATATTTTGAGTTTTTATTTCGGCCTCTTAAAAGTGTTCTATTAAAATGAAGCCTGGCCAATCTGTAACTCACAAATGTCAGAATGTCCTACATTTGGGCTGGATATTAAAGCTGTAGACACTGCAATGCCCTATCATCCGGGAGTAGGGAAACCTGGAACTTCTTTGCAGTCTCTGAATCCCATTCCTACAGGTCTGAGACATTGTGGCCATCTCCCTCAAAAAATTCTGTACCCAAAGCCACACCCTATTCTGTACTCAGTAAGGTATACTGATCACCAGATAAGGTTATTACCCTGCCCTGGTTCCACCTTTTTTTCTGTAAATTTTAAATTTCCTTCTCCTTCTAGATTTACAAATGGCAGTAGACAATGTTTACATTTGTTTTATTTTTGTTTGTAGTTTTCTCCTGAATCAGTACAACTATTTGTAGGATGAGTAACATGGTGAACGTCAACATGGGTCTTAAAGAGCACTTCAGAACCTCCATTATGTCAATACTTAGCAACCACAATTCTGAGCATGCTCTCTCCTTATCAGGGGGGACATCCAGAGGACACTATCAAGACTTTTTCTGCAAATGTAGATAAAACATCAAACAAAGGGAAAAGCAAGAAACTTGACAAATGACTAGCACCTGAAAGTTCTTCCCAGACTATATGGAATGCTCAAAGCCAGCTCTAAAGCTAGCCCAGTTAACTGTGGCAGGGTCATACAGAGCTCTCATGTGGAACGATGAAAAGTATTTTCACAAAAGCATGTCAGGCTTTCCTGAAGTGGCCATGATGGTATTGATGAATTCTGGTTCCAGAATCTGAATAGTCAAAGGCACCTACCTAGTCCATCAGGGTCAACACACCTGCTCACCAGGTGCTCAAGACTCTTAGGGTTGCTTTCCATTGGAGAGAAAGGGAGAGGTGAGACGAACAGATGCTGTCCACATTTCAGGCTTTCTAATCAGGGGCGAGCAGATGCTCTCCCGAACAACTCCATGTTGAGATGTCACTAATGTAAAAATTAGTATTTTTCTCTTTCTGCCAGAATGCAGGATTTACATGATCCCTCACACATGTCCCTAGAGGATGGGGGTATAATCTCCTAACCAGCAAGGAGCCAATAAACCTTTATTCAGAAGAAAATTTAACTCTCAAAAAATTCAGAGTCCTTGCTTTCGCTGGCAAGCTGGCCAAACTCCTCTGCCCTATATCGGGGAGCCCGTTCTCATTTCAAGTTGTGCGTCTCTCTCACCAGCCTCTGATGTCCTGCCTACCCTTTGATGGAGGTTGTGAGCTAAGATTTCATGAGGCAGCCTGTGATATTGGTGGGGAGGAACCCAGGTTTAGGCAAATGTATACCTAGCAGGCATGGGATCTGAATGTTGGGGAGTACAAACCTTGGGCACTGTCAGAAGGATGGATAACCCTACAATGCCCTGGAGAGCAGCTGGGCTTTGGCTTAATGAACTCCATGCTAGGGCTCTGGGGTTTGGTTGGGTTTGGTACATTGTGGCCGGAGAGATCAGCTGATCTCTTGGAGCATCTTTCTAGTGGCTTTACATCTTCAGCGTCTCCTGGTCAACTATGGAGGTCACTCAGCCCTGGTCAGAAAGTTCTCCTGAGGCCATTCCCAAATGCCGTGTTTTTTGTTCTTGTTCTTCGTGTTCTGGGTTTCCCACTTACTCATTCATGATGCTCTTCTGGGTTTGCTTCGAATAGGATTTTGCTCTACTAACCAGGAGCCTAACTCTCCTCCCAAGAGCAAAGCTAAATCCCAAAGCCATCTGGGAACTTGGGAAAGCAGAGGCCAAGAGGCTGGTGGCTCTGTGAAACCCATTTGTTGCTCCTCCCTCCACCACCCACTTGATACCTGCAGAGCTCAGGGGAGGGGGGACACTGCACTAGAGCAGTGGGGCAGGTCCCCAGTGAAAGCTGGAGCCCTACTGTGTAATGTGTAACATTATAGAAGAAACTCAGTCTCACCATTAGGCTCATTCTCTGAGCCCCAGGCCCAGCTTGGACTCCTTTCTGTCCTTCTTCCCTGTCAACTTTTATTTCTTCTGGAAACTTTCTTTGACAGTTGGCTTTTACTTGGCACAGCAGATGACTTTCCTCTAGGCACCAACTCTCAACTTATATTTCAGGTTTGGAATATTTTTAGCTGATGTGGAACCCCATGGCATCTTTGTTTCCTTGTATTCTTCATGTTCCTGCCTACCACAGGGCCTTTGCATAGGCTTTTCTCTCTGGCTAGAATGCCTTTTCACCTGCTTCATGCTCATTTGTCTTTCATATCTCAGCTTCACCACATTTCTTAGAGAGATCTCTGACTGCCCAGATAAAGTCCAGTCTCCTTATCAGGTTTTCATGGTGCTAAAGACTCTGCAATTTTATACTCACTTCATCATTTTGGTAAGAGGCTCTCTCCTTTATTCAACTGTAATCTCCATGAAGGAAGGCACAGAGTCTGTTTGGGCTCACTGAGTCCCTCAGTTCTAGGCACAGTGCCTGGCTTACAGTAGGTACTCAATAAATACTTGTTGAAACCTTGTGATTTACAGATATGAGCTTAGTTCTTCTCTATGTGTCTATGTGCATATGTGATTTACACTCTAATAACTATAGCTTCTACTGTATAATCTTCATACTACAACTGATGCTCAGAAACTACCTTTGCTCAGCAGTCCTGAACCAAAGAAGGAGCCATCATAAAGCATCCTGAGTAATTTTGCATAGGGAGCCTGGTGTGGATGTCCCACCTGGCAAGGCACCTCTCTGTCACACTCCCTCCCTTATTCCTGGCTTATGTCCACATCTTGGTTCACCTGCTAAATTCTTTCTCTCCAAAATGGCATGTAAGTGGCTGGTTATCTCTTTAGCCCCCACTGACCCACAGGACTGAGACCTTAGAGCATACAGGAAAGGGCAGATGAGGCTCCTGCGTGTGTGACCAGCAGCCTGGGGATGGCGCTTATGGTGACAGGGCCTGGCAGGCCAGTCAGGGATCTCAGGAGGGATCAGAGCCCTGCCTCAGAGCTGCAAGAAATGCTTCATTTGCCCCATCCGTTTCTTGTTAGAGACAAGTATCTGGGGCACGTCGCACGGGGTGCAAAGCTGGGTGGTGGTTTCCTCCACCCTGAAAACAAACAGCTGGGCTCCCCTGAAGATGTGGTTTTGAATCACCCACTTACATTCCCACTAAACCAGTGGCGTAATTGCTGATGAGGGAAGCACATGCCTCCTTCGCCCCTTCACTCGGTGCAGCTAGAACAGGAGCCTGTGTAGAGGAGTGTTAGAGGGGTTTTAAATCACCAACCCAAACCGCAAGCTTGATTTGTTCCCTTCGGAGGATGTTTGGCCAGACACAGGCATCTTCCTCTTCCTCAGCCACACAGCCTTGTAAATACTCCGTTGCGCGCTGGATCGGGCCAGGGCTCGGGCGGAGGAGCCCCTCTTCATTCAGGTCTTCAGTTCCTCCACTGTATGCCTTCTCCTTTGAAGGAGCAGGTTGATTCAGTACTTTTGGGACTTGGTGACATTAATGGATCTGTTTTATGTAACACAAAGTCGTTATTAACAGCATCCTAGATCATAAAAAAGGTATAACAAGAGGCAAGGAGGTTCCCCCCCCGCCCTTGAAGATAATAGCAGTCAGACTGAAGAAAAGAAGGGTCATGGAGCCGCTCTCTGATTGGTGCCTTCCACCCTGCATTGACATTTCTGCAGTTTCATCAGAAATTCTAAATAATCCATGTGAAAATGGACGGTTATTTACCGAAGATATACGCCTTGCCTGGGCCCGTAATGCACTGAAGACATAATCTTGGCTCTCGGAGCTGCCTGTTTGTGTGTGGCTGCCGTGCTAGCAGCTGCTGCGAGCCTCAGATGAAGGGGACCCAGACATCTGTGGGGAAACTGAGTTAGTGGGTGACCAAGTACGGGAGTTTGATAACACGAAGGCTAAAGAAATCCATCTCTGCTGTGGACAGCGGGTGGAGTAGCCAAGAAGGCACATCTGGCCGGCAGCTTTAAATAGGACTGAGTCACAGAGCCTCCGGGAGCAAGCGCCTTTGTGTTTTTTCAAGCTGGTTCCCATTTTCCAAAGGTAAAGAAGAGCATCCTCGGCTCTCAGTGAAGGAGCAGATTCATGGGATTCCGTCCCTTCGGTTTTGTCATTAAAGAGCTGGCAGCGTGTATCAGCAAGGAGGGCTCAGCGTCTGGGCTCATTTTCCCTTTCTACGCTAATAGGACAGGATCCAGAAACAGAATCACATGGAGGGTTGCTGAGCCCGGCTTCTGTCTGGGGCTGGGAGCCCTAATTCCCCTGGCTGGATTCACATTTGGGTGCTTTCAAAGCCTCCTTTTCTGTCTCCTTCCATTCTCTCCACCCCCAGCACCATGCTTGTTACCCTTCTCCCCCTCTCTCCCTCCACCGGATGGCAGGCAGGAGATGCGGGCAGCCAGGCTGATGAAGAGCCAGACCCCAGCCTCCTCTTGGGCTCCTCACTGCGACTGGACATCTAAGAGCAAACATACAGGGTCAGAGCATTAATGGGGACACAGGCAGTCCATGCCTGCCTGGCCCAGATGCTCAGTGCAATGCTCTCAATCCTGTGTGTGAGGGGACGGCACCAGGGAGGAACAGCAGCAATCCTCAGAGTAAGGCTCTTGGTGAATGGGAATGTGGGTGTTTGTTTTCCCAGGGTTTGAACAAGCCTGATGCTGGGGCGTGCTCTCGCTCTCTCTCTCTCTCCCCCCCTTTCACCTCTCTCTCCCCCTTGCTTTCTCTCTCTCTCTCCACTCTCTCTTATAAACACACATACACACACACACCCTCACACGCACAACCTCACACACATGCACACTTCTGCACCCACACGCACACATATCAAGGTGATGCAGATTTGGACCACTCCTCCTATACGTCAGCTGCACAATTTGATTTCAGATTCAGCTTTCGTCCTCAGAGCTTGGTAAACCCCAGGAACATACTTCGCAGGGGTTCCTGGAGCCATTTCCCAGATTTGTGGTGGCTTGATCTATAGAATTCTGATCTATAGAATTCTGAATTGTTGCTTTTCAGGAGGTCACTTCAGGAGGAGGGGGAGAAGGGCTGTGTGTGTGCACATGTGTGCACGCATGTGAGAGAGAGAGAGAGAGAGAGACACACACACACACACACACACACACGACGGGAGCTGCAAAGGCCAGAATTTGTCGGCTCAGTCTAAAGCATTTGTACGGTAGTCCCTTCCAGAAATGTTTGAGCATGACAGACTGTCCCAGATCCAGCAAAGGCAGCTTTTGCAGCACAGATTATGAATTCCAAAATGTATAATAAATACACATTTTACCAAAGGAATATGTATTTTAAAATATATGCAAACAATCTTATAAATCACTAGGCTTGACATGAGTCAGCCGAAGAGGCTTCTGGGGAAATGGTGTTGTGCATGTGCTTGTGTTTTTAATAATGTAAAAATATGTGTAATATGTTTGAAAAACAACAGCCAAAAACCCCTTCTACCTGCCAACTTTACAATACTTATTTCCCAGGAGTCTGCTGTATCCTAGACTCTCAAGAAGATAAGCGGGCTGGGGGTGGGGGGGCTTAAATAAAAAGTATAAATATGAATAAAATGGGAAAGCTCTACCTATCTCAGTATGTATTTTCTTGATGGACTTGACCAGCCCAGGCTTCATATGTCAAAAAACAAGCATTTTATGATCTCGACGCAAAGGTTTCTGTAACATTATTGCACGAGGCAGGGGCACAGACAGCAAGAGGAGAAAGTTCTGTTGGATCCCCCGTTCCGACATACCCCATGGAGCCTGAGGCTGTCATGGTGCATTAAGGGCTAAATGTCAACCCAGACTATGAATTTTGTGCCCTTTGTCGGCTAGAGACACCCTTTGGATTTTTTTTTTTCAGGCCATTTTTAGTATTTAATGGTTTAATGGAGCTCTCCTGGTATTAGGTAGAAATGGTCACAATGGGATTTCTGGCTCTCACAATTACTCTTTAGTGGATCTCCTTAATCTCTTCAAGTAGCTAGGTGGGTCTCATCTCCTTGTGGGTACCGCCTCCCAGGGCATCAGTATCCCGGTCCTAATCCAGGGTTGGTGGGTACACGGTAACCTTCACATGCTTCTCCATTCTGCTTCCACCTCCACAAACCCAGCCAACCAAAACTCACAGAAGGGACAAGAATTTCTTAAGTGTTACAACCAAATTTCTAACACAAAAATGAGACAAGTGCCCAGACCAGGTGACGTATATTTACGAAGAAAAATTTGACTGTAAAGTACATACTGGAAAAAAAGAATATATGCTTATATTTAGACAAAACGATATTTATTCCAATGTTGTTTATAAGACTGCAAAAACAGAAGCAAAGTACGTTTCCAACAATGCGAGATCCTTTAAATAAATGATGGTATATATGTGCAGGGGAATACTTTGTTACCATTACAAAAAGAACATTTAGAGTCTTAGACAAGTTTCATGATATATTAGGAAATGCAAAAAGCAGGTTATGAAACAGACCAATTTAAGAGCATTCTGCATGCTACTACATATGTTCTTGCCATCATGGAGTACTTATTGAAGGCTGTAGACAGAGTGCTAGATATTCAATATGAGCCCATTTTAATGTTTTCATATATAATAATATAAAATTATACATTTACTATATATTAATATCCAATATAGGTTTACATTTGTAGAAAAATATTTGGAAGAACGTACCTGAAAATGTTAGCATGGGTTATCTCCAGAGGGGGCATTTGATATCATTTCTTTTTTCTTCTCTTTGCCTATCTGCATTTGTTTCTGCAGTGAATAAAAACTGTTTTTAATAGGAATAAAAGGTATATTTAAAAAGCATCTTAGTGGCCTAGGAAAATAAGCCAATGTGTAAAGTCTATCACATGTAAAATCGAAATCTAGCAGTAGAAGCCTGCGTCAGTCGCTGTTATTGAGGTACACGTCTGCCCCCATCCTCTTTTAGGGAACTTGCACTGGTGGCTCCCTTGTTCGCTTTGCTCTGGACCCCCTCTCCCCCCCACTAGTTGGTCGCCCCAGGATCAGGCTGGAGAGCCCCAGGGGGAAACTAGTATCGGGTTCCAAACTTAAAGTCTTTCACATTGGCGACTGGAAACTGGCTGTGGCCAGAAGTGACCTGAATGACCCTTTACCCTTGGTCTTGAAATACTTATGAGTGAAGAGGATGGGACTCAACATGTAGACTCCATCTGAGCTCTTCTTCACTCCCTCCTTGCTGGGTGGCCATCAGCCTTTGGTCTCTTCACTCACTCCAACCCAGGACCTTATACTTCATTGCTGTAAAATAGGTAGAATGTCCTCAAGGAAGGAAAGGGAAAGCCACAGACAGCACGAAAGAATAGTGTTGGTAAAGAGTTGTCCTAAACCAGGTGTATGAACAGTTTTATTGGAACACAGCAACACTCATTGGTTTATATATTGTCTATGGCTGCTTTTTGAGCTACAGTGCAGAGTTGAGTAGATGACCTACAGCCCACAAAGCCAAAATTATATTCTATCTGGCCCTTTACAGAGAAAGTTCTACTTAATGCTTCATTATATATTTGGAGGTTTCTGCCTGGCCTCTCTGTCTAGGAAGTAGTATCTATGACAGCAGGGAATTTGGTTTCCCCGATGGTTCTCTCCCTGGCATCAAGAATAGTGCCTTACACATAGTAGATACTCAATAAATCAGTATCAAATGAATGAAACTTAGCATAAAAGTGACAAATGAAGGACTTAACCTGGAGAAAAACGAAGCCAAGGAAAAGAGGACAATCCTATGCAGTTGTATCATGCTGTTAAAGAATGTAATACAAACATATTTTTAAAGGAGATCAGAAAAGGAGGGAGACTGTGAAGTTAAATTAAGAACAAAAGCACTGTTACAGAACTCATAGATAAAGTAGCAAAGATTAAAATTTTACTAGCTAAAATAAAATTCCGATATAAAGAAAATGCTAAATTAATTATGGTAAGAGCAGAAGAAAAAAAGACAAATAAAAATAACTGTCATCAATATGTGGACAGTCCAAAAGTGATTCAGCATGAAGATGTTCCTCAAGTAGAGAACACACAAATGAAATTTTTTTTCAAAGATAGAGTAACCAAAAGAATTCCCTAAAGTGAGGGAATAAGAATATTGCAAATAGAAAATAAATTCATTATAGACCAGTAGGGAAATTCTAACCCTAGCTATATGCTTGTTAAAATTTTTAACCTTGAAAACAAAGAAAAACTATTTAGCTTTTTCTCAAATCTAAAATACAAGTCACCACCAGAGGGGATGGAGTAGAATCTGACAGCCTTTTGCCCTTGCCAACGCAATACCCATTAACAGAGACATGGGATAATGTCTATTAAATACTAGGGGAACCAGTATGATTCCAGGATGGGAAAAAAATACAAAGGAGAAGTTTGTCTGGTTTACAAACATATCTAAAAAAATAAAAGACACACAGGCCATCTATAGACTTCAGAAATTTTCTTTAGAATTGCAATTAGGTTTTTTCATGTTATGTTTCATTTTGGAATATCTGCTGAATTTCTTTGAGACATCATTGTGTTAGGATTCCAGTGGATTCTCATTTGGTTGTCTCTAAAGTTGACTTCTCCAAGTCTAGCCCTAAATCAGGCCAGCTAATCAGGTAGGCTGCCTATTCAACTCCCCAATGTCCTGCTATTAATATTGTCTGATTAGTGTGTTCCACAAGCCTTTGTAGCATGCATAATTATTATCAGCAGATTATAGGAGTATTTTAGATACTTTTTAAATACTTCCAGTATCTTATTTGTGGAGTTGGTGATTGTTCCTTTGGATCAGCCACTGGATTCTGTTCTGAGAGGAGCAGGGTTAATGCTCCATGCAATCTCCTTTAAGCTTCAGCTGTATGTCCTCATGCCTTGAGCCTGTTCTATTGAGGAATGACTTCCATTGCCTGCCAAGTTTCTAACTACAAGGAAAAATGTCATTGTTGAGAAGATCCAAGAACCACATGAATGAAAAGATCTGGCTGCCTTTACTCTGTTTTGTAAGACCTTGAGTGGTGTAGCAACCAAAGACTTGAGTACTCAGTATTGATACTTAGAGAGTTCAACAGTGATTTCCATTGGGATCCTTATTACCTTTGTTCTGAAATCATTTTCCCAGTGTAAGACACAACACAACATTCCATTGCATATGAGCTCTTCCTTTCCTTCCATATAACTATAACATAGTATATATCACCTTCAGATCACTAATATGTGATAAACTATAAATACATTGCATACTGCAGACTCCAAATAGAATAAAATATCCAGTAGGCTTATTTGTGGCAGATATATGCATCTTTTTGATGGATAACAAGAACATGTTTACTATCTGGTACTCAGTTCTCTAAAAATTTCTTGAAGGGAAAAACCAATACCATTGACTGGTTCATTGGGGTTACAACTTCTGTCCTAGTTTAAAATTTGTGCAAAATGATTTAACTCTGAGGCTGGCAAAAAAAAAAAAAAAAAAAAAAATATATATATATATATATATATATATATATATGTGTGAGATAAAATGACTAGCATCTTAATCTGCAAAGATCATGAATGGGATCTACAGACAGGGAGATTAAGACTGCAAGAGATGTTCTGTTAGAATCAACTCAGAAGTGTGGGTTGCCCCACTTAGTGGTAGGAAAAAACAGCAGAGAGAGGAAAATTCTTTGACGCTGCCCTCTGGAGCAAGCAATCACCACTATTTCCTCCATCAGTATGAAGACTATGCCACAAACATTGCCTGCTGGGATTGACTTCTTATTTTGACTGTCTGGGACTATAATTACAATGTGATAGCAATAAAGTTGCGTAACAGATTTCCAACGACAACAACCCACACCTTATTTTAACTGAGTAGAATATTGAGATGTATTTTTACCTTGATTCAGTTTGAGAAACTCCTTCCTTGGGTTTCAGTGATCATTTATCAAATGAATGGAAAAGAAAAAAAAAAAGCACCCAAGAGTCTATCCTTTTGGACATAAAAATTGAAAAGACACATCTCTCTTTCCACCATATGCATGGAAGATGAATTTAAAGTAGAATGAATCAGAAAACCTTCAGTGATTGCTCTCCCAGCTTTTATTAGGCACATTGGTGTCCTACAAACAGAAATGCTTTCATTGGGTGACAACTACAAAGTGTATAAAGTCACGAAAATTTAATTTATTCTACAATTTTGGGAGTTATTCTCCTCTATAAATGGTGGGCCCTAAGGAAAATGCTGTCGTACTTTTGGATTTTAATAAAGATTTCATGCACCCAGTAAGAATGACAAATAGGATGCCACCTAGAGCTAAAAGCCACGGAGAGTGGCCTTGCTCTGGGACTCTGGAGCCATAGTACTGCGCTTGAGAATGATTCATCATCTTAGGCAGGGTTGGTATTAAGTAAATCTGGGGTGACTTTCAGTTCATTCTGAAAATTAAATATTTTCATTAGACGGAAAACAAGGACATCAACATGCAGTTTGTCAGCCCTGAGATTTACCATGATTAAAATGCTGCAATTGTACCCACAGCGCTTCTCCTGAGTCACCTTAACAAGTGTCTGTCAAGCCCTTAGCTAATTCTTTAGAAGAAAAAAAGTGTGAGATTTAATCACTTAAGGATCAAGCTTATGTTTAATGAAAACAATTGAGGGTACCCAAAACTACATGTGTAATTTTACCAATTTCTCAGTTTCTACAAAATCTTTCCTGTTAAGAAATTTGGTGTTTTGTACATATTTGACCTATTCTAATCATCAGAAGTTCCTCCTACCCCTTGGAAGATGGAAAGGACTGACTTTTCAGTTTCTGAATAGCCTTTATTTAGCCAAGGTGATGGAATATTTGTGCTCACCCCAAAATAATGCTTTCTCTCCATGGAAACAAAAATGTCCCTCAGCCCTGGAAAATTTGGCTTAAGTGGTTACCCTGTGAGACTGATATTGTCTCCTTTTGAACAAAATAAGGAAATAACCACAACAGAATTTATGACAAGATGGCTTTATATTTAAGAACCAAAGAAATAAGGGAGGGGTATAATTTCCTTACATTTTATGGATTTCAATATTATGCAAACCTATACCATGTAAATAATAATACTGTAAGAAAAACCACTGAAAAACAATGACCCCTCCATTGCCTAATCAAACAGCTTCCTAAATCAAAGAGCACAACCAACTATCAGAGAGAGAATCCGTATTCTACAATCTACCATGTTAGGAAAAAAGAACATAAAAAAATGGGGCATGAAGTATCATCATGTAATAATCATCATCCTTCCCTGTCCCTCCCCATCATTCTTTTTTGCTACTGACTTTAGGGTAGAGCAAAAATGGTACCCATATGTTGAATTCTCCAAAAGTCTCACTATATTGCTGAGCAAATGAGAAGTTTAATTTATTGACATATTTTACTTATTTTCTTGTCTTTCTTTATTTTTCTTTCTTTTTTTGCTTACTGATTTGATAAAGGAAATAAATAAAAGTAAAAAAAACAAATACTAGGAATGGAAAAAGGATGTTAAGTACAGACAGATTAAAAACTTTAATAGTTATAATTTTATGTCAATAAATTTGAAACAAACATACAAAAAAAAACCCTTAAAATTATCAAGAGAAGATATAAAGCGCATTATCTCCTTGGGGAACAGAAATAATAACAATTTAAAAATTGAATATATAAACAAATTTCCCACCAAAGAAGACACTGAATTCATAAAGTTTTAATCTGTCAGAATGGCTAAAATTAACAACACAAGAAATAGCAGGTGTTGGTGAGGATGTGCAGGAAGGGGAACCCTCTTACACTGTTGGTGGGAATGCAAGCTGGTGTAGCCACTCTGGAAATGGAGGTTCCTCAAAAAGTTGAAAATAGAGCTACCCTACGACCCAGCAATTGCACTACTGGGTATTTACCAAAGGATACAAAAATACAGATTCGAAGGGATACAAGCACTCCAATGTTATAGCAACATTATCAACAATAGCCAAACTATGGAAAGAGCCCAAATGTCCATTGACTGATGTGGTATATATATGGGGGGGGGGGGGGGAATATTACTCAGCCATCAAAAAGAATGAAATCTTGCCATTTGCAACAATATGGATGGAGCTAGAGAGTATTATGCTAAGCAAAATCAGTCAGAGAAAGGCAAATACCATATGATTTCATTCATATGTGGAATTTAAGAAACAAAACAGATGAACATATGGGAGGGGGAAAAAAAAGAGAGGGAAGCAAACCATAAGAGGCTCTTAACTATAGCGAACAGACTGAGGGTTGATGGAGGGAGGTGGGTGGGGGATAGGCTAGATGGGTGATGGATATTAAGGAGGGCACTTGTTATGATGAGCACTGGGTGTTATATGTAAGTGATGAACCACTGAATTCTACTCCTGAAACCAATATTACACTGTTACACTAACTACAATTTAAATTACACTACAATTACAATTACACTAACTACAATTTAAATAAAAATTTGAAAAAAAAGAAAGTTTTACAAATTTTTACCAAACTTAAAGGAACTAAAAAATCCCTAATTTAATCTATTTCAGAGAATTTTTTTAAAAGAGGAATGTTGCCCAATTTATATTATGAGGCTAGTATAATCCCCAAGCCTGGCAAAACCAAAACAAGAAAAGAAAATTAGAAACCAAACACACTTGTGAACCTAGATGCAAGCATCCTAAATAAGCAAGCAAATAAACAAAAAACTAGCAAATTGAGTTTAGCAGTATATAAAATATAAAAATTCATGTTGATGAAGAAGAGTTAATTTCAGGAGTGTGAAATGGTTCAAACTCCAAAAATCAAAGTATACAAGCTACCATATTAACAGATGAAAGGAATAACATCATATGATCACTTCAACTGATAGAGAAAAGTCATCCAATTAAATAAATTTATGTTCAATATAAAAATTCTTAGAACCCGGGTGCCTGGGTGGCTCAGTCGGTTAAGCGACTGCCTTCAGCTCAGGTCATGATCCTGGAGTCCCGGGATCGAGTCCCACATCGGGCTCCCTGCTCTGTGGGGAGCCTGCTTCTCCCTCTCCCCCTCCCCCTGCTTGTGTTCCCTCTCTCGCTGTGTCTCTCTCTGTCAAATAAATAAATAAAATCTTTAAAAAAATAAATAAATAAAAATAAAAAATAAAAAAATAAAATAAAATAATTCTTAGAACCCTAGTCATAAGAAAGTTTTTTAACCCAGTAAAGGATATCTATAAAAAATATGCAGCAAACATCATACTTAATAGTGTCCCCATTCATTCACTATCTTTGGGGAGCATAGAGAAAATTTAAAAAATAATACTGGTAGTTATTTTGGAATAAACTATATATAAATGCACACACATATACTGGCTGGTAATTGTGAATATATATATATATACACTCACATACATACATATATATAAATACATATGCCTATACTGGCTAGGATATTTCAGGGAGGAGGTCGGGAAGAGTGATGGAGTGATTTATCACTATCAGATTATCAAAACAGATTAAGAAGAAACAATAATTAAGCCAATTTGATGTTGCTAAAGAAATAGACAGATGGATGGAATCTAGAAATAGGCCTAAGTATGAAGTAAAGATAGTATATCAAGTCAGTAAAGAATAGACAGATTATTAATAAATAGTATGGGATACCTGGCTAATCATTCAGGGAGAAAAAAAGTGACATCAATAAACCCAATAAATTCCAAATTGATCAAAGGCTTTAAAGTAATAAATAAAAGCATAAAAGTTATAGAAGACAGCCTAGGTGAATTTAGTATCCTGAAGTGGGAACACTTTCTAAGAAGAAGATAAGAACCAGAAGCCATCAAGGACATGAATGATAAACTGGCTCTACAAACCCAAAAAGAAAATCTGAACAACCCAATGCAAAAATAAACGATGTAGAAACATCAATGTGATATTAAAAGTCAGCTATCAAATTGGCAAAATTACAGAAGTTTGGGAATACTAATTCCTGGCAAGGGACTATACCACCATTCTTTGTAGGAATGTAAATTTGTGCAACTATCTGGAGGGCAATTTGGTAAAAACTATACAAAATTTAAATATGTGTTACTTTATACAATATTCCACTTACAGGAATTTGCAGATATGCCTCAAAAGTACACCAAAATATATATACAGATGCACTCATGGAAACATTATTTTCTTTCTTTTTTTTTTTTTTATTTGCGAGAGAGAAAATGAGAGACAGCACTAGAGGGAGGAGGGTCAGAGGGAGAAGCAGACTCCCTGCTGAGCAGGGAGCCCGATGTGGGACTCGATCCCGGGACTCCAGGATCATGACCTGAGCCGAAGGCAGTCGCTTAACCAACTGAGCCACCCAGGCGCCCGGATACATTATTTTCAAATGGGGGAAAAAAACACTAAATATCGAGCAAATGGGGTACTGGTTAAAAGAAGTGTGGTTGGTATAATGTAAGATGGAATACTATATGGCTTTTAAAAAGAAAGGGACACTAGAAACATCGCCAAAGGCAAGGGAAGCAAGGGCAAAAATGAACTATTGGGACTTCATCAAGATAAAAAGCTTTTGCAAAGCAAAGCAAACAGTCAACAAAACCAAAAGACAACTGACAGAATGGGAGAAGATATTTGCAAATGACATATCAGATAAAGGGCTAGTATCCAAAATCTGTAAAGAACTCATCAAACTCAACACCCAAAGAACAAAGAATCCAATCAAGAAATGGGCAGAAGACATGAACAGACATTTTTCCAAAGAAGACATCCAAATGGCCAACAGACACATGAAAAAGTGCTCAATATCGCTTGGCATCAGAGAAATCCAAATCAAAACCTCAATGAGATACCACCTCACACCAGTCAGAATGGCTAAAATTAACAAGTCAGGAAACGACAGATGTTGGCGGGGATGTGGAGAAAGGGGAACCCTCCTACACTGTTGGTGGGAATGCAAGCTGGTGCAGCCACTCTGGAAAACAGTATGGAGGTTCCTCAAAAAGTTGAAGATAGAGCTACCCTACGACCCAGCAATTGCACTACTGGGTATTTACCCCAAAGATACAAAAGTAGGGATCCGAAAGGGTACGTGCACCCTGATGTTTATAGCAGCAATGTCCACAATAGCTAAACTGTGGGAAGAGCCAAGATGTCCATTGACAGATGAATGGATAAAGATGTGGTATATATATATACAATGGAATATTATGCAGCCATCAAAAGGAATGAGATCTTGCCATTTGCAATGACGTGGATGGAACTGGAGGGTATTATGTTGAGTGAAATAAGTCAAACAGAGAAAGACATGTATCATATGATCTCACTGATATGAGGAATTCTTAATTGCAGGAAACAAACTGAGGGTTGCTGGAGTGGGGGGTGGGGTGGGAGGGATGGGGTGACTGAGTGATAGACACTGGAGAGGGTATGTGCTATGGTGAGCGCTGTGAATTGTGTGAGACTGTTGAATCACAGATCTGTACCTCTGAAACAAATAATGCAATATATGTTAAGAAAAAAAAAAAAGAAGAAGAAGAAGAAGGTAGCGGGAGGGGAAGAATGAAGCAGGGGAAATCGGAGGGGTAGACGAACCATGAGAGACGATGGACTCTGAAAAACAAACTGAGGGTTCTAGAGGGGAGGGGGTGGGAGGATGGGTTAGCCTGGTGGTGGGTATTGAGGAGGGCACATTCTGCATGGAGCACTGGGTGTTATGCACAAACAATGAATCATGGAACACTTCATCTAAAACTAATGATGTAATGTATGGGGATTAACATAAGAATAAAAAAAATAAAAAATTAAAAAAAAGAAAGGGACAAATCTGAATAGACTAATAGGAAACATTCCTAAAATATACCATTAAGTGAAAAATACAAAGTGCAGACAAATATGGGTTAGTATGAGTCCTCTGAGTTAAAAAAAAAAAAAAAAGGATGGATTATATATGGTATTATGTATACTTTATATATAAATTTTGATTGTATACACATGGAAAATGTTTTTGAGGAGGTACATGGAAGTAGCCTGCTGGGGAGAGTGAGGACTTATTTTTGTTTATGTCTTCCTAGTTTTAAGTTGAATTTTTTAACCATGTGCATAAAATACTTCCAATTTTCATATCTGACAGGGGTTATTCAGATAGTAGTTGTATGGACCATTTATATTCTTCATATTTTAAATGTTTTTTACTTAAGTGATCCATAACCCTCATATGCATTGCTCTCTGCACCACCTCCTTGTAGCATGTGAATGTCAAGAATATGACCGAGAGAGTTAGAATTTCCTATCAGTTTAATATCATCAGGGCTGATGGTCTGATACAGAGCGGGAACAGGACTGTGTTCTGTCTGATGGGATTTTTTCCTCTGGGGGTCAAAAGAGAAACAAATATTGATAGAATATTTTGGCAAAATACCAAAGTACTGATAATACTGATATTTCTAACAGATACATTTCTTCTTACTTTTCCCAAACTAACTGTTGGAAATGGCATTGAGCTTACTGAGGGCAGCAACTGGGTTCTCTGTGTTTTAAGTCCTTCCTTGGACTTGAGCTCAGTGCTTAGCATAACCCAGATACTCAATAACTATTGGTAGAAGAAATTAAATGAGAAGTTGAAAGACTTTCTCTTCCTTTCTTCTATTGGCAACATGTTTGCACTGGAAGATAAATGTCATATTCATCGATTTAACAAATGTATATTGTGCATCTTTTTAAACAAAGCTGTTCTTTAGAGTAACAGATCTCAGACTTCTTTACTTCACAGACCACTAACATTTCACAAAAACAACTGAGAGAGATAAATATAGGAAACCCAGTATTTTATTTTGCAATGTAAAGTCATTTAAAAACATCTACTACAATCTATTATCACTACCATGCCATTAATGAAAAGGCATTTAACACAGGAAGGAAGGAAGAAAGGAAGGAAGGGAGGGAGGGAGAGAGGGAGGGAAAGGAAGGAAGGAAGGAAGGAAGGAAAAACCAGAGTCTATAATCTCAGAATAAAAGCCAGTTTTTTAGCCATAGTTAGTGCTCCTTCTTTCATCTCATTTTCACTCTAAGTGGTGAAAACTCTTTCAGGGATGAATGTTATCCCATGGACTGTGTGACCTTGGCCGATTACCTGGCCTTCCTGAGGTTCAAGTTGTTTGACCATAAAACAGGGCAATAATAGCACCTGGCTCTAGGGTTATGATGGGGATTAAATGAGGTAATGCATGTAAACCACCTAGCCTTGTCAGGCCCACAGTAAGCATTCAGTAAATATCAGCTATTATTGTCCTTGTAGATGAGAATATTGTTGTCTTAGGACTGAGACTAAGAGGAAATAGAAGACCTTGTTTCTGCCAAGAACTCAGCATCTAACTGGGAAAAGAAACAGGTGGTAAGAAAGTGCCCTGCTGGGCACAGGCGATGTGGATGACGAGAGGCGTCGAGGTGTTGTGGGAGGAGGGAAGCAGGGCAGTGGAGTGGGAGGAGGTGCAGGGTGGGTGGATGGGAAGATGCCAGGTGTGTTATCAGCCAGGGTGGAATGCGACCCTTTATCAGGCACTTACCATGCCCCAGGTCTGTATCAAGTGCTTTTCAATCATCTCATTTCATCCGCATTCAAAGCTGTGTGGCTGTTCCTATAGTCTTTCCCATTTTCCAGACAAGGAGACTGAGGTACGAACTCACAGAGTGGGTCAGTGCAAGAGGTGGGATTCTGATCCAGTTTTCTCTCACTTGAAAGCCGGGCTGCAGTGTAGACCCAGGCATCTGTCCTCTGCTCTTGGCAGTGCCGTGCTGTCTCTAAGAGCAGTGTAGGCTTTAGTCAGGAGGCCAGGAAAAGCCATGGATGGGAAGTGAGCAGGGCCGTGACCTACCCACGGGGGTGCTATAGGAGATACAATAAAATAGAGAAGGACTGAAAGCAAGAAGACTGCTTTAGAGGGAAACAAAGAGGACCCATTTTGTTGAAGTGGTTGCTGCTTAGAATGAGTGCTCGTGTGCCCAGAATCTTCCCTCATGGCTTGTAGCCTAGACTTGGTCATTAGTGGACAGTGTGTAACTGCATGGTTCAACCCTGAGGCACATTCCACTATGTGTAGCCTCTATGCCTAGCTCTAAAAAATGCCCATGCCTGGGTGCCTGGGTGGCTCAGTCGTTAAGCGGCTGCCTTCGGCTCAGGTCATGATCCCAGGGTCCTGGGATCGAGTTCCACATCGGGCTCCCTGCTCAGCGGGAAGCCTGCTTCTCCCTCTCCCACTCCCCCTGCTTGTGTTCCTGCTCTCGCTGTCTCTGTCTCTGTCAAATAAAATAAATAAAATCTTAAAAAAAAAAAAATGCCCATGCCTGGGCCACACCCTGAAAAATTAAATCTCAGCCTCTGGAATGAAGCCCAGTGGGAAAGATTAGGTTTCGTGAAACTTCTTGAAAAAAGAACACAAAATCATCACCAACAATAACGGCAAAATCCAGTGTTTAGTATTTCTTTAAAATGAGTGCAGAAATCATGCAAATTACGGAGATTCAGGTCCCTTGCTTCCAAGATGTCTTTGAGTGTCCTGATTGCAACCTGGCTTCTTCTCTGCCCTCCCAGAATGCTCTATAACACCCAGTACGTCCCAGCACTCACAGGGTACCATGCAAGTGAAAGGCCGTCACTAGCTTCAAGGGAAATCTGTGTCTGGTCAAAGGTATCTTTTAAAAAATATTCCCTACCTGATTCTAAAGAGCAGCCTGATGAAGGACCTCTGATCTCTATATAGCATTAATGCCCTCCACAGGACAGAAGAATCTCTCACTAAGTGGCCAGTCCACCCTCCATGGCTTAATGTCTCCCAGAACATATGTGCACATCCCAGTCATGTCCACTGGGAACAGGAGCCACCATCTTGCCTCAATCATCAGATATTTATTGAAGCACCTGCCATGTGCTTGATGCTGAGCCAGATGCTGTGGGGTAGGAGGGGGATAAAAAGACCCAGTCCCCACCCTGAGACGAGCTCAACATGTAGGAAAAGTTAACTTAGACCAGTGTTGTTGTAAGTGACCTCATAGCTGAGCCATTGCTATGTTTTGCCTTTCCTGGGATGCACTTGGGGGGGTTTTGACAAATCTCTCCTAGAATGAGGTACATGAGAACTTGCTTCAACAAGAATTTGGGCAGAGTGGATTTGAGGTGATTTTTTATTTTTTATTTTTTATTTTTTTATTTTTTTTTAAAGATTTTATTTATTTTTTCATGAGAGACAGAGAGAGAGAGAGAGAGAGAGGCAGAGGAAGAAGCAGGCTCCCAAGGAGCAGGGAGCCCAATGCGGGACTCGATCCCAGGACCCTGAGATCATGACCTGAGCCGAAGGCAGACGCTTAACCATCTGAGCCACCTAGGTGCCCTTGAGGTGATTTTTTAAAAATAAATTATAACATGAAAGGAATCTCCGAATCTTTAGTTATTAGGAAAATGTAATTTAAAATCACAACAAGATACTTGTAGATGCCTATTAGAATGACTACTATAAAGGGCCCGCCAGGATGTAGAGAACTGTAACCAGCGTACATTGCTGATGGGAATGCAAAATGGTACATCCACTCTGGAAAATATTTGGGCAATTTCTTATAAAGTTAAATCTATAACCAAGGACCAAGGAATTCCACCCCTGTCTACCCAAGAGAAATAGAAATGTATGCCCAATGACTTGTACCCAAATGTTCACAGCAGCATTGTTCACAGAGCCAAAAGGGGGCAACAACCAAAATATGCAAATGCTGGAGAATGAACTGGGGTTCATCCATGGAATACCACTTAACAATAAAAAGGAACAAATTACCAGTCCACACAGCAACATGGGTGAATCTCAAAAGCATTATGCAAAGTGAGAGAAGCCACTAACGAGAAACTGCTTACTAAATGATCTCATTTATATGCCATTCTGGAAAAAATAATGGGGACAAAAATAAGATCAGTGATTACGTGCTCTGGGGGTTGGAAAGGAGGAGTGACAAGAAAAAAGCAAGAAGGAATTTTTAGGGGCAGTGGAATTGTTCTATATCTTGATCGTGGTAATGGGTATGTGACTGTTCACATTCGTCAAAACTCATAGAACAGTATGCATTAAATAGATGAATTTCCATGAATGTAAATTATACCTTAATAAGCCTGACTTTTTAAAAAACTAAAATGATAAATATCAATTAGGATAAACAGGACATTCTTAGAATTAAGGACAACAGCTGCTAGGTTAAATGATGACACTACGAGGAAACAATAACCAAAGAACTTTTCACCCCACAAGCGGCATCAATTCAGGTCTTTATTCCCATACATCATGTCTGCAGTGGTTGCCGAATGGTCTCCAGCACTGGGCACTGCTCAAAGCCGAGCTTCTGCACATTCGTGGAGCGTTCCCTGGGTCACCCTATCAGCAGTTGCCCCACCAGTAAGAGTGGCCTTCATTCCCTGCTGCTATCTGTTCTCATTCAGAGGAAGCCTGTCTTCAGGAGTGGCACTCCCACCTACACTCCAGGCCTCCCCTGGGTCTCCATGGTTATCCCTAACCAAGAGGAGAATGTAATGTTCCGGGTTGCACCAACCCCTCATTTTAAAACAAAAGCCTAATGAAAGGGCAGGTGTGCCCAGAGCCCTCTGTGATTAGCTGTAATTCTTGGCAGAGTGTGACATGCTTATTCTTCTGAATTAGCACAGGGCACAAGGCATTTACCACGGTGCTAATTGCTATTGGATGAAAACAAGCAGCCCCAGTATGTGGGCATGAGGCAAGACAAAACAGATGCCAAAGCCATTCAGAGCCATACCCTGCATCGGGCGCTGCGCCGGTAGCTGAGAACACGTTTGTCTAAATGTCAGTCTCCTGTGGGTAGGGTGTGGGGAAGCGAGGCTGGAATCCAACATGATTCTGGTTGGGTAACTGGGCAACCGCACACCCCCTTCCTCCCCTCTGATGCGGTCAACACTTGCATTCAGTACTGTTCTTTATATTCATGCAGAGTTAGGGAAATAATGTGCACATTCTAAAGCATCTCCCCCTGCCCCAACTGCCACAGTATATGGAATTTCCTCTGGATGGGAATGGTTGTGCTCAAGCAAAGCCAACTGTAGGCCAGGTTTAACTCATCTACCAGACTTCTTCAAAAATGCAAGTGTAGGAAAAATGACAGATTTCAGTGTCATTCATTATGGGGAAAAAGTTTTGTGCACATCCTACTTCATGTTTTTTTCCTTGTCTTCCCCCACATCATCGTAGACATATGGAAAGAGAAATACCTAGTAAACCAAATCTTCGGAAATCTTCCAAGTATAGTCATGGCGGCCAACAATAGAGCTAATATCACTGCCCATTTTTATCAACAGATACACCCAGAGATGGTGATGAAGGGACTTCATGAATTGAAAAAATAAATACCCTTCTTTTGGTTCTTAAACATTTTTCCTATAGTTTAAAAATAAAACTCTGGAAAAAATAAAATGAGAAAAATAATTCACTTAATGAAGGTTAGCTTATCTCCTTAAAGGTGAATGGAAACAGTAGTGCTGAGTCTTTCAGATTCTACTGGAGTCAAGTGGGTCTGCTCCTAAGAGTCTAGCCCAGCTGCCCCTCAAGGCTACCGCAGGCTGGACCAAGCCTATTGACAGAGACCTCTGACAGGCAGAAAGAATGGCGAACCAAAGGTGTCATGACAGGCAGTCATGGCTCAAAAGGGAAAACCCATCCTGTAACATCCTTTGTTTGAGGAAGCTCCATATTTTAGTGACCGTCCCATTTTCAAGGAGGGGATTCTAGGTGGTTAAAACAAAAACCATAACCCCAAAATGGTGTCACTTAGACTGAGTTCCCAAAGCAGAGCTTTATACATAATCTAGTTGCAGTTTCAACCTACCCCAGAAACGTAGTTGTAACCAGTGAGAACTTTTGCAGTCAGTGCCAATGAGTCTGCCACTGGGTTCTCTCCATCCGCACCCCCATCCCCGACAGCCTCCCCATCCCAGCAAAAAAAAACCAAGGCAATCTGCATGACAGGATGCTTTACTTTCCCCGTAAGGGAAAGCCACCTTGCCTAAAGTAATCCTTTTCTTTTGCCAATAACTTTCTTGCCCCACCTTCCTTCTATAAAAACCTTTCATTTAGTGCCTCCCCTGAGCTTCTCCTCAGAGCCCCCTCTAGATGGAGGTTGCAAGATGGGTTGCTACCCCATTCTTGAATCATTTAATAAAGCCAATTAGATCTTTAAAATTTACATGGCTGAATTTTTGTTATTTCACAGGATAAATACAGATAATTTATCTGTATCTTCGGGGCTCATTCCTTACTTCTCGCTTGGTGCTGGACACAGCGTTCAGCACTCCATCATCCTATAATTTATAAATTTTTGTTATTTCACAGGATAAATACAGATCTGAGCCTGGTTAGTAATCACCAGACTTTTGTATGCCCAAATTCTAATTCTCCCAAACCTCAGCACTGAAACCTGGCTGCCCATTGCAGTTTGGGGTGATCATGTTGAAGCCATGTGTCTCCTGATTAAACAAGTTGACCTCCCAAGATCCTGGACCCCTGGACCTCAGGGGACATTCCCCAACTGCAAGCAGATGGAGTGGGTGTTCCACAAGAAACCCCAAAGGGAGAGATGCTTAATTAAAGTGTTTGCTTGATACAATTGAAAATGGATGAGAGGGCGCCTGGGTGGCTCAGTTGGTTAAGCGACTGCCTTCGGCTCAGGTCATGATCCTGGAGTCCCGGGATCGAGTCCCACATCGGGCTCCCTGCTCGGCGGGGAGTCTGCTTCTCCCTCTGACCCTCCTCCCTCTCATGCTCTCTGTCTCTCATTCTCTCTCTCTCAAATAAATAAATAAAATCTTTAAAAAAAAAAAAAAGAAAGAAAATGGATCAGAACTCCCTTCTTCTTGCCTTTCTCCTATTCCCAGTCAAGTTTCCACCTTAGATATTTTTTTCCCTCTTCAACTACACCATGCTCCCACGAAAATACAGTCAAGCCAGAAATCATGTTTTTGCTTTTTCATTACCAAACACTCAACTACAGGGGCATCCTGGAGGTGTACTGGCATTAGACTCAGGATACCTGGATTCAGATCTCTTTTCTACCTCTCAATAACCAAGTAATCATGGCCAAACCCCTTAAGTGCTTGGAGTCTGTCTTTGCGTCTGTAAAATGGAGACACAATGATAAATATTCCTCCTTTAGAAAAGCCTTGTGAAAATTCTAGGTAATAATGCCTCTCACTGGAGGCTAGCACCTCATAGCTGTTCATCTATTTCTTGAATCACAATGGGGAAAGTGTAGATATTATCTTGTATTTAAGTTTGCTTCAGAAAGGGAACTTTATAGGGGCACCTGGGTGGCTCAGTCAGTTAAGCGTCTGACTCCTGATTTCATCTCAGGGTCATGGGATCGAGCCCCACATCAGGCTCCGTGCTCGGTGGGGAGTCTGCTTGAGAGTCTCTCCCTCGGCCCCTCCCCCCACTCATTACCTCTCTCTCTCAAAAAGAAATAAATCTTTTTTAAAAAGGGGAACTGTATAGTCATTCTTTAAAGTGTGTAGTAGTTCATTCCCCACCCCCCCCCAAAAAAAACCAAACAGAGCAGAATTTGCAATGATAGGGTTATAAAAACAATGGCACCCACAAAGGAATCCAGCCTGAGCTGCCTACTGCGTGCAGGCTGGAACAGGCAGGCAAGCTTAGCTGTGAGGACTGTTTCGCCTGTAGCGCCTAAAGGTTACATTTGCATTTGTAATCACTGCCCTGTCACATTTTGATAAATTGAAGAACAGCTAGATCTTTCACTTGAAAAACTTCAGTCCCCTTGCTGTAAAGAGTAAGCGGTTTGTTTTCCAAACTGATGGCTCCAGTTGCCATGTCTCCTCCATTCTTTGTTAGCAATTGAGAGAGTGGTCAGGTTTGGGAAATTCCTGCTGGAAGATGAAGTAGCTCATGTGACACCCACGCCCAGAGGCTGTTTACATTTATATCACTGTCCTTGGGAAATCTTGTTTTTCCCTTCAGGAACATTTGTGCTTTGGCCAGCAGACCTCAACTCCCATGAGGACTAGAACCTGAACTACCTTCTGGTGTCTCCTGTCCTATCACAGCAACCATTTTTATACAATTGCCCAGGAACTTCAATTAAAGTGGAAGATCTCCATTTGGAACAGAAAACCAACCAGGGAAATTCCAAAAGGGCTGATGAGGTCATGAACCAGAGTTTCCAGGGTGACAACACAGAGATTTCCTCATTCCTCCTCTAAAGCACCTTTCAAAAAGTACCAAACACCCCACAAGCTGATAGGAGTGGCCAAAACCACTTTCCTCCCACCTGGGTGATCAAAGCACCTCTATTTATTCCAAGAGTCCCATGAAGAAACTTGCCATTCACAGAAAACCAAGGTGCAGTTCGAGGATGATGGAGTGCTGAATGCTGTGTCCAGCACCAAGCGAGAAGCGAGGAATGAACCCCGAAGAGAAGGAACCAGCAGCAGCCAATCTGACCCCAGCTCACTTGCTGTCATCATCCTCTCCTCCCCTCACGATTTCTGGGTCCCCAGTTGATTCCACTCTTGTCTCCTAAGCCCAGTCTTTCCTTTGCCTCCTGCACTTGGCCTCCTAGTAATCGGGGAGCCGGAACTTCCTAAGATTGTGATTAGAAGAATCTTGGGATTTTAATGAGGAGCCTAGTGTTTTTTCAACTGTATGAGAGCAGTTAGAAAGAGAGTCTTAAAAGAGAAAAATGAAAAAATGCCTGAACTTGGAGGGACGGGGAATGGGTAAGGGATACAGGTATGAAATTTAATGGGAACCAGGAAGCCCTTAACTGATTTCTAGAAATGGAAGTGGGCACCTTGAGGGGACGGGGGTGGGGGTGGGTACTGTTAATGAAAGCCAAGTAAAAGGGAAATAAGGGAGAAAAGGAGGATGATTAATGAAAATTTGGGATCGTATGGCTCAAGAAAATCATTCCCTGGCTATCAATTTTATAGGATGTTCTCCTTTTTGCCCAGTACCTCCCAGCCAGTGCCAGCTAAGCCCCCTCCCTTTTATTCCTACAGCATATTTGCATAGCAGTCTAGAGTCTGTGAAGGAAGAGGTGGGATAGGAGGGCTCTCCAGCTGGCAGTTCCCTGCATCCTGTGCAAATCTCTCTTGCTGTTGCTGCAAAATTAGGGTCTGTGACCCTGGGGGATATGGATCTTTCCCTCCCTTGGTAGAATCCCACCCAGAGGCAGGGGTGTTCCTGAAAATAAAGGTACATGGACCAGGCAACACATGGGTGGGGGAGAGAGTTAATCTTGGTGCATAAGCTGGTCACCCAGACATCCTAGAGATAAATTATAAATGTGGTATCATTGAAGAGAGGCCATCATTGAGTTCGTTATCAGTTTTTGCTGTATAAAACACCACTCTCAAAGTTGGTGGCTTAAAACATCAAATATTTATTTTTTAGCTCACAGTTCCATGGGATGGCTAGGAGGGCTGGATAGCTAGGGTAGCTCTGCTGGTCTGGACCAACTCAATTGATTTTTGTGGTCTGCTGGTGGCTTGGCTGGAGTTGGGTGATCTAGGGAGGGGGCATCTCACATGTCTGGCAGTTGGCCAACTGGTTGTTGGTCTAAGAGGGCCTCCGCCGGGACTTCTTGTCTGCACTCCATGCGGTCTCTCATCCTCCCACAGGCTAACCCAAGCCTTATCACAGAGCAGCAGTGTCCAAGAGAGTGAGAGCAGAAGCTGCAAGACCCCTTGAGGCTGAGGCTCAGATCTCACACAGCCTCAATTCCACTACATTCGAGGAGTGGGGAAATAGACTTATCCCCTTGATGGGGGGATCTACAAGGAGCCTGTGGTCATTTACAGTATCCCACCACTGATGTTCTAGGGTTGAATCTGCTTTGGTTGACTATGCCATGTTGGACCACCGCTTTTTCTCCTCGAGCTCCATTTTT
Source organism: Mirounga angustirostris (assembly GCF_029215605.1). NCBI lineage: Eukaryota > Metazoa > Chordata > Mammalia > Carnivora > Phocidae > Mirounga > Mirounga angustirostris. The sequence goes on along the minus strand of NW_026991724.1, from coordinate 15,346,106 downwards.
ATCTCTCATCACCTGGAAAATAAGAGACATGAATTAGATCATCTCTGAGGTCCCTTCTAGCTCTTAAATTTCATGATAACAAGAATTATAACTTAGCAACAAGTATTGGGGAAGATGTAGAGAATTTGGAAAACTTGTGCATTGTTGGTGGTAAGGTAAAATGTTACAGCCCCTATGGAAGACAGTAGAGGGGCACCTGGCTGGCTCAATCGGTAGAGCCTGTGACTCTTGATCTCAGGGCTGTGAGTTTGAGTCCCACGTTGGGGATACAGATTTCTTAAAAATAAAATCTTAAAAAAAAAGAAGAAGGAAAAGAAAACAGTTGAGGTTTCTTAAAAAAATTAAAAATAGAACTTACATGTGATCTAGCGACCCTACTTCTGGATATTTATTGAAAAGAATTGAAATCAGGATCCCGAAAATATATTAGCACTCCCATGTTCATTGCAGCACTATTCACAGTAGTCAAGATGTAGAAATAGCCTAAATGTCCTTTTATGGATGAATGGATAAAGAAAATGTAGTTTATACACACAATGGAACATTATTCAGCCTTAAAAAAAAAAAATCTGCAATATGCAGCAACGTGGATAAATCTAGAAGACATGATACTAAGTGAAATAAGCCAGTCACAGAAGGAACAAATACTGCCATGATTCCACTTATATGAGGTGTCTAAAGTAGTCAAACTCATAGGAGCAGAGAATATAATGGTAGTCGCCATGAGGACTTGCAAATCAGTGAGTGTAATGTTTCCCTCATACAAGATGAATACATTTTAGAGATCCACTCTGCAACACTGTGACTATAGTAAACAATAAAATGTATTTATTGTACCCTTAAAATTTTGTTAAGAGAGTAGATCTCATATTAAATGGCCTTAACCATAATAAAATAAAGATAAAAACAAATTATAGCTTAGATCTGTTGAGTATATCATGTATCAGCACAGTTTTAAGTGCTTTACAGGTAATAACTCATGACATGTAATCCTCACAGCTATCCTAGAAGTCCCAGTTTACAGGATAGGCAACTGAGGCACAAATTGGTTAAATAACTTGCCCCATGTCACAGAGCTAGTGTAGCAGAGTCAGAATATGAACACAGTTCCCTGACTCCAAAACCCATTGTCTTAACTGCTAGGCTGTGTGGCCTGCCTGGAGCATCACAATTCTTACATAAAGTATTGAATAACAACAGTGCATTAAAGCTTATTTACCTTAGGACTGTTCCTTAATGTATTCCTGTGTTTTTAAAAGTTCTTTTCCTGAAACTCAAGTGGTTAAACATAATTCTCTTCTCATATTCCTTTTCTTATAATTTTATCCATCCATCCATCCGTCCATCCACCTGTCCTTTCATTCAACAGATATTTCTTAAATTCACATTAATGTGAGAATGTGTCATGACTAAGTCATAGTAGCTTGGCACTTTTTATGTTTTCACTCTTGCCTCAATTTCCTTTCCTCTGGATTTTAGGTTAATATTATAGCCATATCACAGAGAAGTTAAATCATAAAAGTATCATAAAACTGTATTTATGCTAAATCATTTTGGAAAGATAAGATATATGTGTGTACACTTATAGATGTTTATAGATACACATATATACAGGATGAAAGAAGGAGGAGGGAAGAGAAGGAGAAAGAGATTGAGAATTATAGTGCAAATATTTTATTTTATTTTATTTTTTAAAAGATTTTATTTATTTGCTAGAGAGAGAGAGTACAAGAAGGGGGAGTGGCAGGCAGAGGGAGAAGCAGGCTCCCTGCTGAGCAGGGAGCCCAGGACCCTGGGATCATGACCCGAGCTGAAGGCAGCCGCTTAACTGACTGAGCCACCCAGGCGTCCCTAGTGCAAATATTTTACTTATTTTTTTATTTTTTTAAAGATTTTATTTATTTATTTGCGAGAGAGAGAATGAGAGACAGAGAGCATGAGAGGGAGGAGGGTCAGAGGGAGAAGCAGACTCCCTGCCGAGCAGGGAGCCCGATGCGGGACTTGATCCTGGGACTCCAGGATCATGACTTGAGCCGAAGGCAGTCGCTTAACCAACTGAGCCACCCAGGCGCCCCTAGTGCAAATATTTTAAAACATTAACATTTTTGACAATCTGGGTCCCACCAAGAATTCTTTTCACTATTTTTGTGAGTTTTGTGTAATTCTGAGATTTTTTTAAGTTAAAAGAAATACATGTGCATTTGAAATTTTGGTAGATTTTGTCAAATTGCCTGCTATCGAAACTGCAAATACTCTCTCCCACCACCAGCAATGCACAAAAGTGGCACTTGATATTTACAAAATATACTCACATACTACACCAGAAGAATTTATTACGACTCATATGAGTAGGCAAAGGTATTTTCTCCGTTTTACATAACTGAAGCTTCCAGCAGTGTAGACAGTAAGAGGAGTGGTTAAGAACACAAGGTTTTGAAATAATAATTATATGCTATTTCTCCCTAATCAGGCTGGCAAACATAAGGTTTGAAAATACTGAGCATTGGCAGGGATGTAAAGAAATGAAAACTCTTACAGTCTGTTGGAGGGCGTGTAATTTAGTGCAATCATTTTGTGGAGCGATTTGGCAATATTTAATACAGTTGAAGATGTGCACAGCCTGCAACCCAGCAATCCCATTTTGAGATATGTGTCCTAGAGAAACTTACACATACACAGCTGCATTCCCAGCCATGCCCTTTGTGATAGTAACAATGGGAGACAAAGTAAATGCCCACCAAGAGGGGAATGGTTGAACACATTGTGGCCATTTCCTACAATACTGTAATTAAAATAAAAGTATTAGAACTATAGTTTTAACATAGAAAAAAACTCAAAAACATAATGTTGAGTAAAGAAAGCAAATTGCAGAAGGAGATGTACCCTCTCTGTGCATTTTTTGGAATGCTATGTATGGTTTGTGAACATACATACGTGTAAAAGGAGTATGAAATCTTTCCCAGGGAGTATATGGTACCAGCTTCAATAGAATGGTTATTTGGGGGAAAGGAAGTGAGAGGAACAGAGTGAAAATGTCTAAAAGGGGGATTCATCTATATTTGTAACACTTTATTGCTAAAAAAAAGATATAAAGTAAATATGACAAAAATAATTACCATTTGTTAAATTCAGAGTACTAAGTACATCGGTGTTTTTAGATTATTCTCTTTGGGGTTTTTTTGAGTGTTTAAAATATGTCATAGCAAAAGAAAAAAGTAGGGAACAATGAACATGAGCCTTAAGATTCAAAATCCTGGGTTCAAATCTCTAACGCTTGCCAGTTGTATATTACTGGGTTGTTTGCTTAACATCTGTGGACTTCAAATTCGCCATGTGTAAAATGGGGGATAGTATTGCTTACTTTGAAATGCTGGTTTCAAGACCGAATGTGATGTATATAAAGCTCTACCACAATGCGCTAATAGGTGCTCAAAACTAGTAGTTAGTAGATCCAGTAATTCTCAGCCGGGGACAGTTTTGCCCCCCGACCCCCCAACAGGAGACATTTGGCGGTGGCCATGTCCAGAGACATGTCTCATTGCCACAACTAGGAGACACTAATGGCATCTAATAAGTAGAGGCCAGAGATGATGCTAAACATCCTATGATGCACAGGATAGGTCTCCCACAGCAAAGAATTATTTGGCTCCAAATTTCAGTAGTGTCAAGGTTGAGAAATTCTGCTCTGTCAAAGTGGCCCGAATTTACACTGGACCTCCTGAGTCCCAGTTGAGTGCTCTTGCCTCTACAACACATGATGTTGTAAGACCACAGCCTTTCTATTAAATGACTTGCGTAACTGGTGATGGGTATTTACCCTCATTCTAGCCAATCAGCTTCCCACTGGGTAAAAATATACTACTGAGCAGAACAAGGGCCTGGCATATAAAAGGTCTTCATAAATATTTATTGAATGAATGAATGAACAAGTCAATGAATGAGGGCAACCTCTTAAATTGTGACGATCTAGTCATGACCCTTGGCATAATTTCTTTGATTCCCCATTCATATGAAATGAGGGTCTACTCAGTTTCACTTTCGTATATAAAGAGAAGAACCACAAAACAAGGGAGTGGGAAGTTCTCCGAGCCTGGTAGCCCGTATCAGAGGGGTCTTCAAACAACAATGGACAAATCTTCCATTGGCCCTTGTCAAGACACATCCAGAATTTGCTGAGACACAGAACCCTTCAGCTTCAATTTACCATGGCCACACAAAGTAAAGTGAAAAATTAACCTAAAGATGAAGAGCATAATTATGACACTTAAATCTCATTGGATTCTAGCACAGTTTATGGAAAAGTACTTATTATGTTAATGCAACATCAGGAATAAATACAGTTTCTTACAACTATTGACTCTTTGTTTTATCCCAGGCACTGATTTGGGGGAACCCAGACATTGTGGTTGTTCAGAGGACAACTATGAGTCCCTTCTGTCATCTTCTTCACCATTGATTTTCAAGAGGGTAAGTACCATTTCTTTCTGAATGTTTGCTTTGGCAACACTGAAGCTCTTACCAGTTGCTTCAAAGGATATAAAATATTTTGAAATAATCCAGACATATTCCAATTTCTACTTATGTACGTATACATCCAACTGGACCTAAAGGAGAGGAGTTTCCACAAACCATACGGTATAGTAAATGCAAAAGGCACAGTAACTAGTCTTTGCTTCTAGTCCTGACTTTCCACATTTAACTGGCTGAGTGACCTTGAGAAGGTTACCTAAGCTCTCAGTTTCCTCATCTGCAAAATGAGAGGTTTGGGCTGGATTATTTGGAAAGTATTTCTCGTTTACTTCTTAATATCACACCCTCAGGAATATTGAAAGGCAGTTACTTCAAAATATGATGAACAGTACATCTGCTTCGATCACTGGAGTGCTTGCTAAAAATGTACATTTCTCAAGTCCCATCCCAGACCTACCAAGTCAGAATCTCTGAGGCTGAAGAGCAGAAATCTGCCTTCTTAAGAAACTCCTCAGGTAAACTGGATGCACAGTAATGTTTGAGAACCACTGTCCTAACCACTGTAAGCATCATTCTGTTTACGTGGGATGTGATGAGCTGGGTCTGGGCAAGGCAGCAACTGGCTGGAATCACTTGTATTCATAAAGGAATTAACAAGGTCGGCTTGTTAGGATGGCTGTTTTACCTTTTGCTTCTTGGCTCTGTACCTTCTTCCCCTTTGGCTCAGTCCTCCCCTCAACACTTCATTGGCCAGATCTAGGTATCTTGCATGGGCTCCTTGGCTCTCCTCCCCTTGGCTGCAACTGAATGAGAGTAAAATCCTTTTGGAAATGACCATTAAAGGATAGCATCTCCTCTAGAGTCTATTCAAAATGGAATCTTGTTTGTGTGTGTCACTCCCAGAGATGTCAGAGTTATTGCCTTTTCATCTTACAGTGGCTTTGCCATCAGTCTTTTGCTCTGGGGGGTTGGGCTTTGCTCCCAAGGATGTCATCACTGTGAAGTGACTAAGGGGATGTGGTTGGAGGTCAATCATGTTTGTGTGTGGAACCAAGATGGCAGACTTCTGCAGAGAAGGGGCTGTGCCCAGAGATCCCAAATCAGACAGCACCAGACCATGCTCAAAGCTCTGGACTGTGAATCAGAAAAGCATTCAACTGTGCTTTTCACAGTTGCCAGAACGGCATCCGTGGCATTTCAGGCTTTCTAGGTTGTGTGCCTAAACCCTCAAGGAGTCACAGGCAGCCCTGAAGAGACTTCTATCTTGAAGGACAACTAAATCCTGCCTTTGAAATACAAATAGTGTCTCCCAGTACTGCCTGCAGAGACTTCCCACCAGGACCAGTCTAATTGCTCAGTGGGGTGACTGTTGTTCTGCTCCAGAGCTTCACCAGATACTATTTTCTGGCATCAAATAAAGGGAAGTGGAGCTTTAAGAACATAGTGTTCCTGCTGTCTGCTGTGGGTCAGATATAAAACTCTTCTCCCAAATCACAGGCAAGGCATTGGATGTGATGTGTCAGGTAAAATACTAACAAGTGCCCCTTCGTGAGAGAACCACTCGCCCATAAAGGGCATTCCAGACAACACCCACTGCTGGCCGGGGATGGATGTGGGCTTTATTTGATTTGGGGTTGATTTATTTGTTTGTCTTGCTTCTAGAACAGCATAAGTTGGATTTAATGTCTCGAATACTGCATCCAATACTTCTAGGTTCACTGACTTGTTATTATTTTGCATTTATGAAGTATATGTCAATGCACTTGGCACTTTACAATGACTCATAAAAAGGCATGATCCTGGCTGTTGAGCATATGGTTGCTACCAGTTGAATTACTGCCTAGGTGAAAATGATCACAGGACAGATCTGGATATCCTTTGCCCAAAAAACAACTCTATATCTGTGTTCCTCGTTGCATCTTAATCCAGACAGAGGTGTGGTAGCTGCTGCTACCGTTTTGATATCCATATCCTAATGCAGTAGATGCAGCATATGGTTCCTGAAACTTAGGAAAAGCTTGGCAAACATGGATGGATGGATGGATGGATGGAGGGGGAGCTCTCTTCTCAGTGGACATATGTCATTTCCCATTTGTCCCTCCACCTAATGACTTTATTTATGCATTTACAAACCTTGTGGTTATAGAGCTGGTTGACTTGGAAGGGAACTGTTATGTAAGTGGCCTTTTGCAATGGAGATGAGATCAATATATCTATGATGTGGACAGAAGCATAATGAGAAATAGATTACCCCAACTCATGTGAACTTGTCAACAATATTATATCAATATCAATTTCTTGGTTTTAATTACATAAGATGTTATCACTGGAGAAAGCAGGGTGAAGGGTACAGGGGAAATCTCTGTACTATTTTTGCATCTTCCTGTGAGTCTATAATTCAAAAAAGAATCACATGAACATCATCTACACATCTTTGTAGCTACCTCATTGCCTACATCTTCCATTCACTGGGCCCTCCACTAATAATAGCAAGCCCAAATGTGTCCATTCAGGACTTCCAAAAAAGCAGAAGCTAAAATAGAATTAGACATGTGAGAGATTTATTGGGGGAAATGCCTGGGAAACATAAAGTGAGAGGGAGTCAGGCAGGAAGAATCTTCAAACTGCCAGGCAGTTCTAATACCTGTGAAAGGAGAAAGGGAGGAGGAATTGGGGAGGAAGAGCCTCAGACTGCAGAGAAAAGGTCAGAGAAAAATTTCACCCAAGCCAACGAGGAGTCGCCAAGCAAACTTAACTGTGAGAAGAGTCCCACTTGGGGAAGGGTGGCCCATTTTAGTACCTCCACCAAGTTTAGTCCTCACTGGAGCAGCCTGGAAGCAGCCCGGCCTGGGACGAATATTGGATGAATCCAAAAGTGCAAAGACTACTGGAGGCTGTCAGTCAGTTACGCTTCCAGAGCAGGTTCTCTTAAAGGGAGAGCTGAGCCTCCAAGGCCATCACACCAGCCAATGTTTTTCAGTCCTCTGGTCTTTCTATCCAGTCCTTAGTGACCTCGACCCCTTGTCCCTCAGTGGGACACATACTCTAATTCCCAAACCAGAGTGAACTCCACCAGCTGCTGCTTCTACATATACGCTCCCTGCCTATTCAGTGCAGTGTTTAAAAAAGTCATAGAACTGAGCCAGTTTATCCACCATATGTGTCATCCAACATTAGGTGGCCCTCATTTCCCCCAGTATCTTTCATTGTCCTTCTCCTGTTGACTCCATGTCTCACTGCTCACTGTGTTTATTGCAACCCTGTTGCACTTTGATCGAGTACTTCCATGCTGCCCATGCTCTGGCTATTTGCCAGATGGCTTTCCCCCATGAGCTCCCTAAGGGCTCTTCCTCTCACCATCTCCACATCTATAGCTTTCTTCATCCTCTCCTCCTTTCTTTAAGTGTTGAAGGAGGAAAGGCTCTTCTCCTCCAATGCCTCATCTTGCCTTCCATGATCTTTCACCCTGTCTGTCACCCCCTCATTCTCCAGATATTCTCTTCCTTTGGCTTCTAGGCCATGCTGTTCTCAATTCTCTTCCTATCTGTCTGACTTTATTCTTTCTGACTTCTTATTGCCTCTAAATGTAAATGTTCCCCCAGGATTCTGTCTTTATCACTCTTGATTTGACTCTACATTCTCCCTTGACATTCTCCTCCATTTCCATGATTTTGACTCTCCATGCTCTGCAGAAACTCTAGGTCCCCATTCTAACTTCCCTCTCATACTCAAGTTCCTCAACAATGTCCCTATGCATCTTGCCAGAGCTTCAAATTCTGTGCCTGCACTTCCCTCCCAGACACTCTTCCCCTCCCAGCTCTCCCGTTTCTCTTCATGAGACTCCATTCTGTCACTCACCTGGATTGGAATCTTAGTCAACTTGACCCTCCATATCTATCCCTCTGGCCTTCCTCTACAGAGCCTCTCCCAGACTCTCCATGCCCATGGTCACTGCCCTCGTTCCAGCCTTCACTACCTGTCCTGTGGGTTCCTACAGACATCTCTAAAGTGGCCTTTCCACCTTGAGTCTTTCCTCCTTCCAGGCCATAATAGTCACCGATGGCAGTTTTATTTTCCTAAAAGCATAGCTTTCATTATATTCCTTTTGTGCTGCAGAATCTTTGATGGCTCTACATTGTGTACTCAACTCCTTCCTGCCTAGTAGCTAAAAATAATCTTCTACCAACTAAACTACCATGGTATTTTTTTCCGAATGCCTTTATTTTAGCACTTATTAACTGATTACTAACAGGCTAATTCTCCCAGCTCCGTGCCCCACCCCTCACTGAACCCCAAAGAAATAAAGGGGTGTGTGTGTGTGTGTATGTGTGTGTTATTCTTGTTCCTAACCTATTTCTCTATGTTTTCACCTGGAGCAACCAGCCTCCTAGAAGGGACACAAAAGTAAAGCATTCTGTTGGGTTCTTCTCTTAAGTAGTGTGGTGATTAAGAGTAAGGCTCTGGGATCCATTTGCTTGGTTTCAAATCCTATAACCTTTGCACATGTAATTTACCTCTCTGAGTCTTGGTTTCTTCATCTATAAAATAGGCTAATAATTGTATATGTGCCATTGGATTATTATGATGACTACCTCAAGTAATGCACGTAACAGCCTTAGAACCATGCTTGGCACCTAACAGCACTCAGTGTTAGCTATTGTTATTACCATCATCATTATTGTTTTATCATGCTTGCGGCATGACATTATCCACAGCTTAATTAGTCACTGTTTGGCACAAGGGACTAACTTGGGAATTATACACAACTGGTGAATTAATATCCTGAGTACTTCCACTAAGACATCAGGCTAATAATTTTTGGTACTTGAGATAACCCATGATGGGTCCCAGAGGATCCTGAAACCAAGAGTCTACGTTTTTCCGACTAAGAATGGATTTTTTTTTAACTTGTAGCTCTCCATAGTTTAATGTAGCAGCTTCCAGTACTGGACAACAGTAAGCTGAACTGAAGAAGGAAAGAAAGTCCTGTTGACACAGAAATCTGGTCCCCCACATATGAGATAACACACATGATTAGGCTGTAAATGAGACTAAGGACCTGGCAAAGATGGTAAAAGATAAAACATAGGAAGAGGGAGGGGCTGTATTAGAGGAAGTTTTAAAAAAGCAATTCGAAATATGAAAGTCAATTCTAACAAAGACATTAAAATGAGGGTTAAAACCGGGCAGCTAGATGGTTGTACAACATAGCAAATATAATTAATGCCATTGAATTGTACACTAAAAGTGGCAAATTTTATGTTCTATATATATGTATATATATATATATATATTCACACAATAAAAAAGTAAATACACACACCAGAAAAATGAGATAGCTAAAATGTGTAGCAATTTATAATAATAGTTTTATTTTAGATATGTTTTATATATGACAGATCTGTGTATGTCAGTTTAGTGTCCATTGGGCATCTACTATGTACAAGCACTGCACTTGGTATGTTTTATCATGATATGTAGCTATATTTTTTATATGTTAGTACGCACAGGATCATTACTGTTGATGAAAGAATGATATTATCCATGAAAGGGTAAGTGGCTATCAATGCAATCATCATAGACCTGTGGGCAAAGTACAGCTGTCTTAATTGAAGCACAAGAAAAATAAGGACCTGACTTCAAAATTATTTGAAAAGAACCTTCTGCTTTAAACTTAGAAAACTCAAGTATGAGCCAACCAGCACCTATGTTATTATTCGTAGAAGATCGAGTGGGTTGTTTCTTCCCATCTAACTGTGCGTGAATTGAGTCTAACAACAATCACTAAAGAAGGCTGCAAATTAACAGCAAAGTCACAACAGAACCTTAGATTCATGTAGGTAATATCACCCTCACTTACTGAGAATCCTGGTTGCTTTTGGACTTCTCTGCATATTTAGGGAGAGGAAGAGATGATGACTCTGGCTGATATAAATGATTGTCTTAGAGTCTGTCCCCAACTCTCTTTCCCTAGCTGGAAGAGAAAAAAAAAAAAAAGAATAAGAACAGGAGTAGTGATGCTATGGAAGACCTTCTTTTTTTTTTTTTTTTTTTTTAAGATTTTTATTTATTTATTTATTTGAGAGAGAGAGAATGAGAGGGAGGAGGGTCAGAGGGAGAAGCAGGCTCCCCGCCGAGCAGGGAGCCCGATGCGGGACTCGATCCCGGGACTCCAGGATCATGACCTGAGCTGAAAGCAGCCGCTTAACCAACTGAGCCACCCGGGTGCCCCTATGGAAGACCTTCTTATAATGGGAAGGAGAATCAAGCAGACTTACAAAGAAAGGTAGGCAGGTTATAATTTGGTTAAATTTGATTTTGGTAGCAACATTGAAAGCTTTGGTAGACACAAAAGTTTATTTTTACTGTAAGATGTAATATATATTTGGAAGAGCACATATATATAGTTTATAGTATAATCATAAAGCAAATGAATATGTAACCACTTCCCACGTCAAAGCATGGGACACTGCCAGCCCCTCAGAAACTCCAGCCCCCCACTGCAAGTTCCTTCTTGATCATACCTCCTTCTTCGATATTGATAACCATTTTCCTGGATTTTATGGTCATCACTTCCTTGCTTTTCTTCAGGGTTTGTTTTTGGGTGTTTTTTTTTTTTTTCATTTGTGTCTTGTTTCTTTTCTTCAACATGATGACTATAAGCTTTATCCGTGGGATGCATTCATTTTCTTTACAGTCTAATATTCCATTACGTAAATAGAATGCAAAGTATTCCTGCTGATGAATCCGTGTTTGCTGCTGTGAACATTTTGTCGTGTGCCCTATGCCCATGCTCACAGACTTCTCTCAGGTGGTACTTCTACTTGAGAGCTTATCACCTTCCCCAGCAGGTTCACAGATGACAAGGCTCCACCCTCAGAGTGTCTGATTCAGTGGAACGTGGGTAGCGTTTGAGAGTTTACATTTCTAAGAAGTTCCCAGGTGATGCTGATGCTACCAGCCAAGAATAGGGACCACACTTTGAGAGCCACTGCTTAAGTTATGGGGGGGGGGGGGGGTCGAGGAGCATGCATCTGTTCAGCTTCACTAATTAATGCAAAACTACTTTCCATAGTAGTATCTTTACTTTTCCACCAGCAGTGTATGAGTGTCCCATTGTTCTGTCGCACCCATACCAACACGTGTTATTGCCACACTTCAGTTTTTGCCAAGTCAGGGGGTATAGAAGGGGGTCTCTCATTGCATCTTGTTTTGCATTTCCTTAATTCCAATGAATTTGAGCACTGATTGGCCATTTGGGTTTCTTTTTTTGTGTGAAGTCTCTATTCCAGTCGTCTGCCCATTTTTGGTGGGCTATCTGTCTTTTTTCTTACTGATATGTCAGATATATTTATTGAAAAGACCACAATAAAATTTTCATTAATTAATGCTTCAAACTTTTTAAAAAGTCTCAGTATAGTTAATAGGATGAAATCTCCTTTAGTAAGAACAAGAATATAATATGAAATAGAAGTCTTTAGATAGTCTCTCTTTTGCAAATGACTTCATGGAAAATAAGGGTGTTTTCTCCAAACAAGTTATCAGCTGGAGAGGCCAAACCACATAGAGGAAATATCAGCATTCTTGATGCATTCACTGAGACTGTGTCTGTAAGCACAAGGCCATCTTTAAATGATAATAATGCAACTGAAATAGATCATTCAAGGAAAGGAGAACTATTATTGAGGCCAACATGGCCATCGACACTTGTTAGCTTGTCTCTGAAGAACAAAATTCTGAGCAGCAAAAGCTTAAAGTAAATGAAATTGTATCCAATTCTCAATCTAATGAAAATGCTTTGGGCTCTGGGCCAGAGAATAGATTCGAACCATGGATGGGAATTTTTTCAGGGCCTTAAATTTAAATGACTAAAACTATTTCTAAAGCAATATTCTACTCAATCTTTTGGAATGAAAATGGGGTTTTCAGTTTTTTTAAAAACTCTCTTTCAACGGAAGGATGGAATACAAGATCTTGGCCCTCAGGTGGTCCAGAAAAACAGACACTTCGTTCTAGTGCATACTCCACATGGAGTAGATGCCTATTATAGGCACATACACACACACACACACACACACACTCTCTCTCTCTCTCTCTCTCCACATAAAAATATACACACAGACACCGTCTATACACAGTATACGTACCCATGTATGTGCACACCCATACAAACACACATGCACATATATACACAGACTATTAAATACACATATATATCTGCACACAAACATTCACACTTTGTGAAGGAAAACCTGAAGCAAAGACGCATATATGTCAACTTAGTATAAAGGGATATTTCCATTCTGAAAACACTAAATATTCTATCATGAAAATGTCTATAACCCTCAGTTTCTTGACAAGTCAAAAACAAAGGAACCATTTTAGAATTACTAGTTTGTGTGTAACTTAATTATCTAGGAACTGAAGGCAGTTGAAAGTTCTAAGAGTGGAAAACTATACCTCAAATTATTGCTTATTTTAAGAAAGTGATACCCAAAGAGTATATAGTCTTGTTTTAAAATACAAGCATTTAGGAGCACCTGGCTGGCTCAGTCAGAAGAGCATATGACTCTTAATCTGGGGTCATGAGTTTGAGCCCCGCATTGGGTGTAGAGAGTACTTAAAAAATTTACTTTAGTAAATAAACTTTAAAAAAATGCAAACATTTAAAAAGAAAACGTGTTGCTATGGCTCTCTCAATCTCTTAAATAAATCAGGTAGAATTAACAGTAAGTAGAGATTAATCAAGAGACTGAGATCCGTATAGCTGGGAAACACCTCCCGCTGCCCTCATAGGAAGCATAATCAAGCTGCTTCCTAAAGCCTTCCCCTACCCACAGCATCTCAGGGCTCAGTGGGTGGTTGTGACCCAGCTGGCTACTTAAGGAGCCAATCAGCCTAGATTCTGTATTCCCAATCCATTTGCCTCCAGACTCCTGAGGCCTGTGCTCAAAGCTCCAGACCTGGGTGGGGAAATCCTGCTTGGAAATACACACTCATAAATCTGTGACTTAGGAGCCCTTCATTGGTTAAGGCTCCTTCCTCCAAGCCCCTGGCCATGGGGAGGAAGCCAGGGCTCAGTGATCACCATCAGGCCCTGGTATTCAGGACACTTTACTTCTGGGACCTCCATGGACCACTGTGGATCAGCTCCCTCCTAGAATGTCACAACTCTGGGGCTTGATATCAAGAGACTAATAGCCACCTACAAGCCACTGAAGGGCACTTGGCCAAGATGCCCCTCTTACCAGAACCGTCAACACAGAACCTTGGCTGAGCAGCCTGGGACTGCTCACGGGGGAGTGGATCTTCTCGCTACATTTTCAGAAAAGGAGACAGGGAGTGGTCTTGTGCTATGACAGTGTCTGCCACCCACAGCTACCTGAGGTCTGTATCTCACTGGAGTATATGCAATCATGGTCTGAGGCCAAGGATCAAACCCTCTTGAAGTCCATGGATCTAAAGGCAGCACAAATGCATCTGCCATTTCTTCTCACGTTGTAGGGCCCTTAATCTTCTCTTTAAAAAAAAAAAAAAAGATTTTATTTATTTTTTGACAGAGTGAGGGACAGCGAGAGAGGGAACACAAGCAGGGGGAGTGGGAGAGGGAGAAGCAGGCTTCCTGCTGAGCAGGGAGCCCGATGCGGGGCTCGATCCCAGGACCCTGGGATCATGACCTGAGCTGAAGGCAGACGCTTAACAACTGAGCCACCCAGGCACCCCTCTTCTTACTCTTTAACCTATTTAATTATCAAGACCTTAAAGTGTTGGGGTATGGGACTGACACCCTCTCTGATTATTGCAGAGTTGTGGTGACTTGTTTTGGAATAGTTAGATCACCATTAGGGACTATAATCTAAGGAAGTTCTAGGAGGTTCTGAAAGAGCCCATATAGGAGCCAGCTTTGGAGTGTACATATTCCCCTCAAATCCTTTCAGCCCTTGTAAGGCTCTAAATGGGGTCTTCTTCTTTCCACACAATGTCCTGGGATAATCCTCACTTATTCACATAACCTTATCTCAGATGGCCTTCTCATTTGGGACATCTCTTGATCTATTCATGTATTTATTCATCCAACAAACATTGATTCAGTGTTTCCTATTTGCCTGACACAGTGTTGAGTAGTGGGAATCTACGGATGAATATAATATAGTCCCTTTCCTCAATGAGCTTACAGCTCACAAGAGGAGACAGACGAGCGAATTAACAGTTAAAGAACAATAGAGTAACTGCTGTTAGCTCTGGGGGAAACAGAGACAGAAGCTTCTAAATCAGTTATCATGCCCAAGAGAATAGAGTTTGACCACTTCTGGCACCCATCCTTTCTTCAGAGGGTTTCCAGGCAGAGGTCGCTGAGATAACCAATTTCAGGCCATGCCCGTGTAGAACTAGGGTCATGCCCACGTGCACGGCTTTGACAGCGACCTATAATTGTAGAACCTCCATTCTCACTCAAAACCTCCCTCACGTACTCTGGGAAGTAACCCAGTGCGGGGACATCATGTGTGTCGTCCTCTCTGTCCCTGATCTCCGAGTCCTCTGCCACATAGCAGTCTCTGTGAGTGCGCCTCGTCCTGCGACTGTCACAGCTGCCATGAGGGTACGTGGCTGCTGTCCAAGCAAAAGCACTGCCTCCAGCCATTCCCAAAGCCGGTGGCATCGCTGTCTGCCAGCTTCTCCCTGCTGCCAAAGCTGGGGATATCCCGGATCACAATGCCAGTCACTAGGGGGAATCTGTTGAAGCTGGGACTGATATGGCAGGAGCACCCATGTCTGCTTCAGGTTGAAAGGTCTCACTGTTGTTCTGCACTCCGTTGCCTTGGTCCCCAAGCGCTCCTGGCTCCCATGTCCCGCCACTCAAAAAGGCTCTGTATGAAACTAGCTCCTGAGCTTTTTACTTGTCACCAAGACTCAGACCTGTGTCCTGGGCTTTGGCCAGCAAGAAGGAGGAATGAAGGATCGTCTTCACAGTGGAAGATACCCTGTAGCCCACATCTGCCCACTCTATTTATTACCCTGGCATTCTCCTTGAGTCAAGTTTATATGCCTGACCTTCTCCTCAGGACAAATAATTTTCTAGACGATTTCTTCATCTGCCACTCAAGTATGCTGCCAGCCACACCTGGGGGTGTGGAATTCCCTGTGGATGCTGCTATTAAATTTTAGAGCTCTGTTGGTATGACAGGAGATGTTTCCTGTTAATTATGAATGGCAGGCAAGTGGAGGAGCTCTCTGTCCTCCATTCTCAATTCAGATATTCTCGGGTACCCTCTAAATAAGTGGCAGCTGAATTAAGAAGACACACCAAGAAGAATTTCAGATCTAGAAGCATCAAATATTATTGGACCAGCGGTGCCATTTCCCATTCCTCTCAGGGGCCAACATACCCAAGATAGCCTTCATGAGTATCCTATGCTAAAAAAGATCTAAGAGCCCATATCCTGCTTGCACAATTTTTCCTTTTAAAGGAGGGCAGCCTTGCATGATGCCATTACCTGCAAGGGCTCCTGCCCATCAGTGTACCATTCAAACCTGGTACGGGGAAGGGACCTCACACCCAACTGAGACTGAATGAGGGACTGACATTCCTGAACTTCCATACATGTCACTTCAGCAACAACTTCTCTGTCTTTTATAGGGCTTTTACTTTCAATTAAATCCAGGTAAGTAAGATAGCTGCTGAGTAGTTGGATTCTGGATAAGTGAGATGCTGCATAAATCAAATTAAGCCACTGAACAGACTATACCAAAAGAAGCAATGTGTTGGATGCTTATGTGTGTACATTGTGATCTTTTTCTATGCCTATGGAATGATAGAATTGCTGAAGCAAAACCTGATGAAAGCTGTTCACAATTTAGCATTCACCATCGTATGGAAATGTCAGTTTCATCTAACAAAGAAAATATTAGAGGCATGTTCAATATAAAATGCAAATAGAATAGCTTAGTGGGCTGGATAAATCAGCTGTTTTCACTTAAACCTATTACCTTGGCAGATTAAATACGCTTCCAGATCTTTTGCAGGAAGGATATTCTGATGAAGTTACGTCTTATGCCAGCTTTTGTGGCTTATCAGTTCAGTTGCATATGAGTAGAAAGAGGACAAAAATGGTTGAGAAATAAGAGTGAGTGGGACACATCATAGAGAAATAGGAGGATCTGCCCCATAGATCTTCCAATACCCGCTAAGAAATACTGTTATTTGCTTAAGGTTAATTATGAATAATTATGAAAAATTTGTAGCAAAGATTAATCTCTCATGTGATAAAATAGGTGAGGGTGCACCAATCCTACCAGGCCTGCCTAACCACTTCCAAATTTTAATACCTGCTTGTGTAACCCAATTCAGCTGAGCAGAGGTGGGCCCAGCCTGACCTGTGATGCTGGCTCTACCTTGGTGCTTCTGCAGCCATGTGGGGTACCAGCTCCCTTAGCTGAAACCCCACAACAGTACACCCCTCTCTCGTGTGACTGTCACACACTCCAGACTCTGACCTCATCTTCACCTCCAGGACTCATATGCACATCATGCCCTGTTTTAGAATTACCATGTCCTGCTGGATATAACCTCTTACTTAAATGCCGCATAATCCACCATTGTGTGGCCCTGCCCAGTTCCTGCAAGAGCTCCCGGAGGGTTACCTTGTCTCATCTCCCACCCTGTACCTCCACACCAATGGAAGGTTGTTGGCTCCTGAAACAGCCCACTTGATGCCTCCACTCAGTAAGACAGGTTTGGTGGAAATTAACCAGCCCCATCCAGTTTGTCCAGCCCAGTTCTCTTGTCCCATCATTGCATGGTCACTGATAAGTTTTGGGGTATATATATCGGGTGGCATTTCCCTGTGGGCTTTTCCAAAGGAGCATCTTGCAAATTACTGCAGAGAACTACAAAATAACTGATCTCTTTTTAAAAGAGCATTCCTTCTGTAGCTTCTGTGATCCTTCTTGCCTTTTATTACATTAATATACTGTGAGTATGATCTGTTCATAGCTATATATATATATATGGATAGATATTTATATTTATATATAAAGTCAAAAAATAAGAAGAAATGATGCTCAGTGATTCCTGCTCTAAAATACTCTACTTGGCTGTTGCTACTGCAGTAAGTCTTTCTGCCAAAGAAGATAACAGTCCACAGAGCGATGGTTACTAGGTTATTGGGTAAGGAAGAAGGGGTGGGAGAGAGATGAAAGTTGTAGAAGGAGGTTCTAGAAGGGAAATGTGGGCACAAAGGACTTTACCAAATAGTTGTGAACTGGACTTCAGAGAGCTGCATTCTCCTTTCGATTCTGCCCTTACTAGCTGTGGAATGCTACACTGGTTAATCCTGTTCGGCCAATATTCTCCTCTGCACACTGTGGAAGTTACCCTAGAGCAGGTCTTTCAACTCCAGTCTTCCATGTTTCTATGAATATGTATTACCCAGACGTCAGGGCAGAGGGCTAGTTAGGAATCTAGAAAATTGTAACAAAAGCAACAATTACCACTTCCCGTTTTCATAGTAATTTCTGCCAGACCTCAAGCTCAGCACTTTACATAACATTATCTCATTTAGTCCTCACAGACATTCCTGGAGGTTTGTATCATGGTCCCCATTTCCCAGAAGAGGGAACCGCTCTAAACGCAGTTATCCAGTTCCATTAGGATGGCAGCAAGAATAAACAACAGAGCTGAGATTCCAATCCTGTTGGAACCAACTCCAAGCTCAATTGTAGTGAGACACACTAGGAAGTTCCAGAGCCTCTTCTCATCACTCATTATCTGAAATTTTGTCAAGCTTAGTCTTCCCTTTATACACTAAATTCCTGATTTACCCCTTTTCCTGACTTCTAAAACACATGTGTGTCTGCCTCTGGCTTGTGTGAAAGGGTAACAATAATGTTTTAGAGTTCTTCATCCATCCTTTGCAACCAGAGGGAATCGATAAGAAAACAGCAAAAATGAACTTCTGAGCAGCCGCTTGCAAAATAAAATGTAAGTGAAGATATGACCCAAAGAGGGCAAGATTTACCTCAAAAGAATGGCATTTTAAGACAGTGATATAAAATCCTCTTCATATAGGCAAAGATGCCTAACATGAGTTAATTGTGATTTTGCTGAGGCCACCTTTAAATCATAAACATTGGGTGGGAGTGGGGGTGGCAGTGGGAGACTTCACCTAGCTGTCAATGGAGTCTAAATGATTGCCCAGCCTTCACATATCAGAGCAAACCAGTTTTGTGTCTTTGGGGAAAATGTACCATCCCACTCCCAGCAATCAGACAACCTCTAGTGAGCGGCAATTACTTATGCAAAGAGTTCCAAGAAAGTAAAGGTGATCCTTTGCCAGAAAGATGTTCTGTACAAATTAAAGAATGGACTCCAAAGTCAGAATTGTGCTGTGAAGAAGGCCATCATATAGTCTCTACTTGGAAATAAGCAAAAGCTCTAGTGTTTTATCAATATATTCTGGTAGTACAGTCAGTCTTCATTGACAGACTCTGTACTTACAAATTCACCTATTCACTTTAATTTATTTGTAACCCACACAGCAATACTTGCAGTATTTTCATGGGTCATTTGTGGACATGTACAGAGAGGCAAAATTTTTGAGTCCTTCCCTATGCACATTCCCAGCTGAGGTTGAATGAGGCAACACTCTGCTTTCTTGTTTCAGTTTTCATACTGTAGACAGGTGTTTTATTTCCTGTTTATTTAGTTCTACATCTTTCACATTTTGTGCTTTTGGTTCACTGTTTAAAATGGCTCCTAAGCATAATGCAGAAGTGTGGTCTAGTGTTATTAAGTGAGGGCAGGATGTGATGTGACTTACAGAGAAAACACAGGTCTCAGATAAGCTTCAACCAGACAAGCGCTATTGGCCATGAGTTCAATACTAATGAATTAACAATATATATTAAATAAAGTGTCTTTAGGGGTGCCTGGATGGCTCAGTTGGTTAAGTGTCCAATTCTTGATCTCAACTCCAGTCTTGATCTCAGGGTTGTGAGTTCAAGCCCCGCTTTGGGCTCCACACTGTGCGTGGAGCCTACTTAAAAAAAAAAATTTATTTGAAGAAAAAAAAATTAGAAATAAGGTATCTTTAAACAGAAACACACATAAAACAAGGTTATGCTTTGATCACTTGACAAAAATATGGTGACCGAGGCTCAAAGCAACCTAACCCTGTATTTCTCCTAGGAGCAACAGTTCAGTATTTGCTAATTCAGAGTCTGTGTTGACTTTATAGAACATAACTACCATGAATAATGAGAACTGGCTGTATTTGCAAATTGAGGAATTCTTAATGATGTCTTGAGCTATTTCTTGGGACTATGAGGGGACTATGGTACTAACGATTTCATGCCACTTTCTCCTTCGTGGAAGATGGGAATTTACAAAACCATTATTCTTCCTTCTATGGTAGGCAGCTTTCCTTACTATTCAATTCAACCAGTATTAATCGAGTGTGCCAGAATCTATTGCTATTGGAAGATATGCAAAAGAAGCATTTAGCAGTCTGACCTCAAGGGATTTCACCTTTGTTAGAAAGGCCAGGCTTAATGTGGCAGATGTAGCCAGGTCCAAAGGAAAGTGGAAACATCTTAGAAATGGCAGGGAGAAGAACAAGCTCCCTTAGGCATAACCTGAGGGAAACAGGCTATTTTTCTAATAGTAACCTTGAACTGTTAATTTAGTGTTTCCTCCAGGAACTCTGCAAAGGAAGTTCAGCTTTAGCCAAAGCTTCTAATTAACTCCAAAGTTTCTACCACATCAGCAAACACCTAAAGACCACCCCAGCGTTCATTTCTCACCTGACAGAAGTCAAAAAACTGATGTGAGAATTGCACCATAGGTAATCTTTTCACCGTGGTTGCTGTATTTCCCTCATTTTGATTATTTTCGGGCCCTTCAGCTGTAATCTTACAGCTAAAAAAAATAGCATTTATGATACTCAGAATAAAAATAGCAATGTTAATTTATTAGGCACCCAGTATACATCAGAAACTGTGCTGGCTTCTGGGAACATGGATAAAAGTCACGGTCTCTACCTTCAAGTGTCTCACAGTCAAATAGGAGAACCTGATTATTGTGCCAGTGGAATGAATGCTATGGGACAGGAGGCAGGGGTAGGGGGCTTGTGGCAGCACATAACCCACAGTAGGAGTCTTGGGCAGAGGGTAATGCTTATTGCTGGAACAGAATCTGGAAGGTGAAGGAGTTAACCAAATGACAAAAGTAGAGGTCAACATTCCAGGAGGTGGAAACATTATATGAAACCCTTGAGGCATAAAAGAGCCATGGGTATTCTGTGACCCACAGCTCAGGGTGGGGAAATGGAAGAATTTTAGGAAAGAGGGCTGGGAAAATGCAAGATCCTCATCATGAGGAGTTTTGAAGGACAAGTTAGAAAGGTAGAATCCACTGAAGGTTCACAGAAGCAAGCGAAATAGTTCTGTTTGCACTTTCTGTAGATCAGTTAGAAGTCATACAGAGAATGCATTGTGGGCTGGGCTCATCTGAGAATGAAGAGAACAGCTGGGCTGGTAGAAAAGCCACTGGGGAAATAAATGGAGAGAGGAGTGGTCTGAATATAGTGAAAGAGTAGTTAGAGAGGAATTAGGAAAGTTGAATTGCAAGAACTTGAAGAGCGGTTGGCAGTGAGAGGGGTGAGGGAGAAGGGTTGCTGAAGGGGAGGGTTTGGGGATGACGGTGAGTTAGGAGTGTATTGAGTTAGGAGTACCCACACTGATGTCCAGCCAGATATCCAGAACGGAGTTTAGGAGGGTGGTTTGGGCTGGAGATGAGAATTCAGTGATCAGTTTATAGATGATTATCAAAATCAAGGGTTTACATTTACACAAGGCAAAGTGTGTACAGTTGAGAATAGAGAAGGACCACAGAAACACTTTTTGGGGAACACTCATATTAAAGGGATTAAAAAAGGAAGGTAAGTCTGAGATGAAGCAACCGTAAATGAAGGAGGAAATTTAGCTTAGGATAGTGTCAGATAGGAAAGAATAGAGTGTCATGGAGAAGGGAGTGGTCAACAGGATTTAACTGCAGGGAAGGAAAGCACAATTGAACTGGTCATTAATAACCTAAAGCAGTTTTAATGGGGAGTAGAAATGAAAGCAGGGTGCTTTGTTAGAGATGCAAAAGAAAGTGAAGCGCTAAAAACAGGGCAAATGTAGGCCAGCCCATGGACTTTTGAGGGAAGGAGCGATATAGGAGCAGAAAACAGGGAATGGAAAGTTAAAGATGGTTTCTGCCAATGCCAGTTGGAACGCAGTAGTGGTTCTTAATTGCTGGCAGGATATAAGGAGCATTTTCAAATTGCACATGACTACAGATCACACAGATTACAAGATGAAAACCTCATAGTGAGGGAGTAAGGTGGGAGGATGAGGGAGGATCAAGAACAGAGGAGCCTTGGATGTGGGGTTCTGAGGAGGATATTTCTAGGAGAACCTATGAAGAATAATAAAATGGCATTAGGTTAAGACTCAGGAGATCCCTGAATGCCTCTTACAAGCTTTCAACCTCATACAGTTTTATCACCTGCTAGAGCCTGAGTTTCCTCATCTGTAAAATAAGCTAAATACTATCTGCCTTGCCTGGTTGTAGTGAGAATTAACCAGGATAATATGCGTGAAGAATACCTTGGAAATTGGAAGATCCTGTTACAATTGTGTGAGAAAGGGAGAGCCTTCTTGCTGCCCTTTACCATTTGCTGAGGTGCCTTTTACTGCTGAGGTTATTTCAGGTGCCATGGAAAAACTTTCTTCCAAACCATATGCAGGATCTCTCTTCTGGGGATTTCTATCTTTTTTTTCTACCCACTTGAGATGTAGAATTCTGTGGATGAATAAGAAGAAAAATATTTTTAAATTTCTTTTAAATGTTAGCATAGCACTAATCACTGATGGTAAGAAGAGATGGAGATACATATGAAAATATGCAAACACATTTCTTTCTAGGTATTTAATCTTCCCAGTTATGGCCTTCGTAAAAAATCTTCGTGGAGATCACTACCTTAGAAAAAGATGGCATTACAGCATGCTTGCTAAGATACCAGTAGCCACAAGGCTAGTAGGCCATGCAGACATCCATTTCCTTCCCCTCTTTATTGTTTTAAATTAGCACTTCCCTCTTGGTCCAACAAAATATACACTCCCATTGATGTTTACCATGTAGTTGCTAATATATATATATATATTTTTTAATTGAAACAAAATAAAAATATTTCACAGAAAGAGTGGGCATTAAGAAACCATCAAATAAAAATTCTTAGGTGCTAGGTATTTTGAACTAAAGCAAAGATCGCAAAGTGGCATGCTGTGGACCAAGACCATTCTCAAAAATATTTTTTTATTTGACCCACAGATTGTTAAAAAACAAAGCATACTTTGAGCCAGTGTTTCAAAATCAATATAGTTATATTTAAACATACCTATATCTACCACCTCTTAAAACACTGGAAGACTAGGCAACACAAAGCACGGCTTTTGTTCCCCTTAAATAGAAGTGAGTGGCTCAGTCTCCAGTTCATCCCAAGCTC
This sequence comes from Mirounga angustirostris, assembly GCF_029215605.1. Classification (NCBI taxonomy): domain Eukaryota; kingdom Metazoa; phylum Chordata; class Mammalia; order Carnivora; family Phocidae; genus Mirounga; species Mirounga angustirostris. The sequence goes on along the minus strand of NW_026991724.1, from coordinate 15,323,088 downwards.
CACTGCTCCCTATTGCCTCCTCAGGCTGGTGCCCACAGGTCCCTGAAGTCTGTCAGACGGTATGACCTCTGGTATAAGGCAAACCAGTACAATACAAAGGAAGAGAAGAAGCTTGTTTCTAAGGATAAAGTGGCTAAAAGAAAGAAAAAGGAAACAAAATTTTCCCAGCCCAAATACTTGGTGAGGAGTGCCCAAATCTTAGCTCTTAAACAGCATTCTGTCTACTTTACTGTGAGGCTCTGCAGAAGTACAAGTCAAATCTTCCTCATGAGCTTTTCTGTATGATAGAGATTTAAAAAAAAAAAAAAAAAAAAAAAAGCAACTATTTCTTTTGGGAAAATCTAATGCATAGCCCAAAAGAAAAATTTGTATTACTTCAGAAGCTGAGGCAATTTGCCAAAAGATCCCAAAGGCTCTTCCTACCCTCACAAGGTCAAGAAAATTTGATAACCGCTGATGGAATGGAAAGACATCTGGTAGACCACACTTAGAGTTAGGAAGATAAAGCTCATTTCTAAGTTTTATTAATACAGACATCCTGGCCATGGCTGGTTTTTGCCACATAGAAGAAATTCCCAAGCAATGCATTCTTGGGCTCTCATCAAGTGGTCTGTTGTCTGTGGAATTTCCTATTCTTCAGCCCTAGAGCAGAAAGCAACCCCCCCCCACCCCGGCTTTGGCCGTCATGAGGTTTAAAGAGGATCATTTGTTTTCATTACAGCCCCTTGAAGCCCTTCCTTCCCTCCTCATTAATGAATTTCCAGTCTTTCATCAAAAAACAAAAACAAAAAAACAAACACAAAAAAAGGACCTGACAGAGGACATGGTTAAGTGGCTGGCGCGTATTGGCGATGCCGGCTTTAAAGAGAGTAGACGGCCATTTACTGATTGCAAGGAGGGGTTGACATCCTTGGTTAGTATGCTAATTTCGTCTATTGCATTTAACATTCAGATCAGGTTTGTACAGGCCCTCCAGAGCAGCAGAGACCGGGGATGGGTGGCTGTCTGCCTTGCAGCATTGAGCATTCTCGGCATGAATTACATAAATGCCCAAACATTCTGTCTGCTCCGACTTCATTTTCTTTTCCTCCCTCTCAGAGAGACACATCGACACACAGAGCCACACACTACACGTAATGCCATCACACACACACACACACACACACACACACACAAAGACACTGTAGACACAGGTCTCTATGAATGCTGAAGAAATGCAATGTAAGGTGCCCGAGTCATCCACGACTGGCTTAATTCCTCCTCCTCTGGGTATCCAAGGCATACTTCTGCAGGATATATTTCTCCTGCTCAAGAAACTTGCAGTGTATTGGGGAGTCCGAATTTAAAGAGCAGCAAGAAGAATAAAACCCCAATCAGAAGGAGGACATCTTATCTATTGACCTTCCAGTCCCAGAAATCCTTAAAAAAAAAAAAAAAAAAGTCCCAACTCCATTCATGTGAAAAAGAACCAGATAGCTCAGTTAACTGAACACCCAGAAAGAAAGAAGATCCAGCTCATTTTATTCCGTGGGGTCTCCACTTTGTCATGTGTGTTTGGAACCCTGTATTAAAAGAGTCCTATTCACTGGTTTTGGACTCACCAAGCCACAGCTGGGTGACAACAGAAGAGGAATCCCAATCTCCCGCATTCAAATGGCGGTTCAAATGGCAAAGACAGTCGCCTGGCACGATGGCCAGCAGCCCAGTCTACGGAAGACTGCGTTTCCTCAACCTCCTTTTTGCAGGGTACTTCTGTAACCTTGCAGCAGCTTCCTGGAGACAAACCGAGAATCAGCAGCTCCTCTTATCGGACGGCTCATTTAGGGGTTGCTTTTAATAAAATGAAGCAATTTTGAGCAAGCAGGAGCTCCAATTAAAAGGAAAGGACAGGTTGGTTTTTACTGTTTTGTTTTCTTATGACATAACCGTGTAACCTGGCATGCTGTGGTTCCTTCCTCTGGACATTCTGGTGGTCCCTGGTCCTTCCCCTGGTGCCCACACGATATTCCATATTTGGCTGAGGAACACCGGGCAATTCCTGTCGGAGGCTCCGACAGGAGTAAGGGGTGTTTCCTCTGAGCTGCAGACTTGATTTGCCTCGATTTTTTTTTTTTTTTGGCTCTGGTCCAAGATGTTTTCCTGTCATCATTTCACTGTCTTTTCCAGTAATCCCTTTTTTAAACATTGCCAACAATTAGTCGATTTATCTCCACCACCACCACCCCCCACCTCCATATCCACGCAAACACACACTCCACTAAGCCCCATCACTGTCTTGTTTTGCCTTGAAGTATAAGAAATTACAGCTTCTCATTAGCTGGAGAGCACGTTTGGAACGGCTTTGTGTTTACTCACTTAGTAAGTGATGCTGGCCTTTTTAATTATTCTCCCTCCGCATGCCATCAGAGAGCAGCAAGCTGTTCCAGTCAAACCAAGCGACTGCATATCCTCCGCAAGGCAGTTGGAAGTAATCGTGTTTTACCTCACTGCTGCTGCTTTCTTGCTTCCCTTGTCAGCAAGCCAAGGAATCCCCCCAAAGCTCTTACGTAGGAGATACCAAAACTGTGAGTCACTTCTCACTCCCAGCGCGGAGTGAGTCCGCTGCATGTTGCACGGAGCAGCAGACCAAGATGGGGTTTCCTCCAAGCCACCAAGATCCCTGGAACCAGAGGTCCATCGTCACTTGGTCTTTCTTGCTATTGCTCCCTCTTTCTCTTCCACCCTGGTCCATTCCTTCGTTTTTCAAGTGCCTTCCTCTTTTTCCCTTCTGTTCTGTGTTGCCGACAGCCACAGACCCAGCAAGAGCTGGGTCCCTCTCGCCTTCTGTTATTTTTTTTTTTCCCTGCAGCAGGCTTTGGCTGCTACCTCTGTGAGCTGGATCACCAAAGACACACGACTCACTCACAATGAATAATCAATACAGATATTGATCTGTGGAAAATGTTTGTAAATTCCTGAAAGGGAATCAGGAGCAGGGGGCAGGGAGGCTCGTGGGGGACGACGCTGAAGTGCTCGTGGCAGTAGGAAGCAGAACTTCATTTGGATCCCAAGTCTTGCCGGCTCCGAGGTGACGGTACCGGAATGCGTGCGAACGAGGGTGTGCGCGTGTGAGTGCGCGTGTGACGAGGATGTTGTGCATTCTCCTTTCTCTACAGCTGCTTTCCCCAAAGAATCAAGAGCCAAATGGTCGGGAGCCCCCGTCAGTGCCATGTCTTGGCTGCGGGCCAGCACTGTTTTGTTTTCATTATCACACGCTACTTTGCAATTTGCATAAATACAGGGTTATTTTTTATCGTGTCGCCCAAAAGATAGAAAAAAAAAATAGAAGTCTTTGTTGTGTGCAAGAGGGGCTTGCTGCCTACTCATCATGGCTAAGGATTTTGTGTATGTAGAGGGCTCCAGAAGAAATACGGCCAAAGAAGTAGAAATCACAGAGAGAAAAGAATGCAGGAGAGACAAAAAGAGGAGATTAAAGAGAACTGCAGGGCACTCAGCTTGGTGGACCCAAATATGAGGGATACGTTTTCCTCTGTGGAGAAGGGGTAGAGCCTTAGACAAGCAAAGAAGAGAGAAAGATCGCCAAGGTCTAACCAGTGCCCTGCAGAACCCACGCTTCACCCTGTCAGCTGGAACGGACTATTTATTCTTGGTGGGAAATGTACACAGGCCACTGAACACAAACTTGCTTTTTCCTGCCCTCATCCAAAACCGAGAAAGAGTGGGAGCAGAGGAAGCATTCTCTCTCACTGCTCTACGCCGATGGTTTCCCAGCAGGCGAGGAGTTTTGGACCTTGGGCTTTTATCCTCACCTTCCCTACAGCTTCATCAGTTCAGCTGAGCTCCCTGAATTGCACTAGCCCTAGTATTGAATGGAATTTGCACCCTCCCCTTGGCTTTGGCCGTGGACATGAGGCCTCCTGAAGTTATGCCCCCAAGTGAATGCCAGGCATGCTCACGTGTCCCGGGGAGCGGCACTTCATTGCAGAGAAAGCTTCTAGCTCTCTCAGGCCATTGGATGTCCCCCTTTGATTTCCTACTCTTTCATCTCTCCCCCACTCACTCTGTTTTTGTGGTTCAGTAGTAAAATCTCTTTGGGATCATTCTACTCTTTTCTCCCATTGCTCTATCTCCTGCTGACCTGGTGACAGAGGGGATGCGTCACCTTTGAGATAGCCATCTCCAGGGAGACCTCCGCAAGAGGATTCAATTCCAGCACCCCCTGTCCTGAGAGGAGCTGTGAGCTTTATCAGCCAGCAGCAGCAGCAGGAGGAAGCATACGGGTGTTTTGTTTTGTTTTGTTTTTTATCCCCTTCCTGGCTTCTGATTAGCTCCAGCAATCCAATTAGCAGAGGAATTTATATCACACGGGCTGAGGTGCCTCTACTCATCACAGCAGCCCAAACCCACTCATAAATTCTGCGGGTACTACATCCTTCTGTGACACGGATTAATTACAATATCAGACCTTCCTGAGTAGGTCGGCCAATGAAGGTATATGTGACTATCAGAATTGAAAAAGAGGCAAAAAGACAGGACTTTTGTGCATCACCAAGGATGCATGAAGGCTGCCCCGTGCACCCTCCACTCCATGCACCCTCGTTGTTCTAGTGTGTATCAAAGAGGCCGAGTGGGCCAAGATGGAGCATTATGCAGCAGTGGCTAAATCATGACACATCCATGTATTTTCTTCCTATCTTTGAGACATTTATTGTGAAACTTCAGGGCTCCTAGAGACTGACTGATTTCCTGCTTCCAGCCTATACTTCCCCAAAATAGTTAAATTTTTAAAAATGGCTCCATGAAGAAAAATGTCATTATCTTCATTGGTATTCCATTCCAGTTGGGTACAATCGTGATATTGTTGTACCCTTATATCTATCTGCAACTTCATTCCAAATTTATCCTTGCATTCATCAATCTTGAGCATCTATCTCTCCATTCATCTAACTATATTCATTTATATATCAACTCTTTATTCTGCTTCCCAGTCATCTGTTCATCCATGTGCGTCTAGCTATCCATTTTCTAACCATGTATTGATCTATGAATATCTTTCTATTATCTGTCATCTACTTGCCTATCCTTTGTGTCTCTATTAATTCATTCATCTGTATTATCCATCTGTTTTTCTATCTATTCATTAATCTATCCGTGTATCTATCCGTTCAATCATCTATCATTTGCTTATCAGTTACCTTTTACTTTGTGCCTTTTGTTGGCTATGATCTTAACAGAGTCCCAGGTTCACATTCTCAATCATTTTTAAGGTAAGTAATGCCCAATTTCCTAATGAAGTCTATAAATGCCATCCACTTCATTATCTGTTCTTTGGTTTAAAAGTCTTATAAACTAAAGAAGTCAGTAAAATCACATGATTTTAAATGAGTTAAAAAATTGCAAGGAAAATATTTTATCCTGGATTCCTGGGATAGTTTCTTTGCTTAATAAAAGTATGCATTTCTACTCCCGTTTAAACCATGGCTTTAAAAGAGGGAAATTTCAGATGTCTTACACATAAATCTCATTCAGGATGTTTTGCCTACCACTGAGAGAACTTCATGCAAGTGATCCAATTCAACCAGAGTTAACTTGAGATTATCTTTAACATAAAGCAAAGCAGATACTAAACCCTAACATGGTAATTGGATTTATCTTGTATCCAGATTGGCGGTGGTGTAGCAATTTCGGAACTAAAAATAGATTTTTTTTCCTCATTACTTTTATTCAGAATACATTCAGGTCTGGACCAAAACTTGAGATTCAGCATCTTCTCAGAATGACCCCTAGTTTGTTAATATCCAAGAAAATGGGTCAGTGAGGCATTATTGGGTTGGGGAGAAACGTTAATGGATGAATCTCATTTCTGTTTGGGACAGAAACTATCGTCTGTTGCTATGAGTGAGGACTGAGGTATGTGGTGGGCTTTTCTCTGTGTTTCCAGGGAATCACTTCCCAAACAACAGCCCAGGCCAGAATCCTAAGAGTAGTCAATCTTAATGTCTCTGACACTAGTCATCTCTAATATTCTGTTGGTTTGTAGCCAGTATGATCAGTTGAAGATCCAAGTTTGGCTGTTTGTTTGCGTGTGTGTGTTTAACTAAATTGAAGTGTATTAATAAAGATAAAGCCAATAAAGACCTCAACACTTCTGAAGTTGCACTCCTCAAAGAGCAGGCAAGGACCCAAGCCATGTGTCCTCTGAAAAAACGAAGGGGATGGAAACCACTTCATTCTTCTTATCATGTTATTTCCATGTGTTCCATTACCGTCGCCTTCTGGATTCCTTTGTAATCAGAAGTGAAGTTACATGATCTCATGTTCGAGTCTTAGCTTCTTTGCCAGGCTAACCAGGGCCAACTTCTCCATTAGGGCTCAGGAGACACAGTGCCTAGGGCCCGTGACACCTTTAGAGGCCCACAGAAGTATTTTAATTTCTTTTAAAATCATTAAAATGGTAAAATTTTTGGTAAAAAAAAAGTATTTTTTCAAGTTTTTTTATTTTAAAGTAATCTCTACACCCAGCGTGGGGCTTGAACTAACAACCCTGAGATCAAGAGTAGCATGTTCTACCTACTGAGCCAGCGAGGTGCCCCACTCAAAGAAAATGCTTTAATATCTAATGTTAATATGTTTATCAGTGCAATCATAAAACAGAAGTTTGAATAATTTTTTAGGGAGGAAGGAGCCCACGAAAGCAAAAACACCCAGGGCTAACAAAAGGTATGCATGATATGGCTTTGACATTCACCAGATTACTTTTAACTTAGTTACGCTTAAGCTAGTGTGGTGGTTAAGGACCTGCTCAGGAGCCAGACTGCCTGGGTTCAAATCCTGGTGCTGTCGCTTTGCTAGAGTCATTCAGCTTCTCTGAATCTCTCCTTAGCTGTGACATGGGGACAATGATAGTACCTAATGCATAGGGATGCTAAGAAGAATTAATGAGATTGTACGTGTAAATTGCTTAGTACAGAGCCTGTGCATAGTAAGGGCTCAACAAAATTCGTTATAATAATTGTTATTATTGTTACTGTTCTAGCTCGGATGTCTTTGCTTTCATTGTCTGCCTCTCCATAATCGAGCAGCTATGACTAAATCAATTCCTTTTCTTAAAAAAAAAAAAAAACAGATTATCTTCTAGTCACTGTGGACAGAAGAAAAAGTTGTTAATTAAAGTTTCCTCCCTACTCTGGAAATCAGGAAATTTTCTCTCTTAGAAGTAGTCAATTCTGGAAATCGGAGGGGTAGACGAACCATGAGAGACGATGGACTCTGAAAAACAAACTGAGGGTTCTAGAGGGGAGGGGGGTGGGAGGATGGGTTAGCCTGGTGGTGGGTATTGAGGAGAGCACATTCTGCATGGAGCACTGGGTGTTATGCACAAACAATGAATCCTGGAACACTACATCTAAAACTAAAGATGTAATGTATGGGGATTAACATAAGAATAAAAAAAAAAAAAGTAGTAAATTCTGTACTCTCTACCTGGAGCCAGGTCTTTATTCTGTATTATAAAATTCGTCTAATGAATCAGCGTCATCTCTCTTGATCGGAGATTTGATTCTTTCCTAACCTAAAACAATTCCTACAAAAATCTTATTAAGAACCACAGGTTAAAAAGAATATTGTCAAAACTTTCTCTCTCCTTTTTTCTCTTTACTTTATTATCCCCTCATTTTTTTTGTCATTTAACTCCAATTATGAGATGCTAAGTGCTTTTGGAAATTTCATTGTTAATATCTTCTTACAGTGCTATTAACGTAAATCAAGTTTAATAGTGTCCCAGAAAGTGTAAAAGCAATCAAAAATTCAGTACTCACGAATCATTCTGTAATTTCAGCATAAAATGTTAATAGAAATAATATCCAATACCATAAAATATCGGTAAATTCAACTTTAAATATATGTGATGAATTACTTCTCCATCCTATAGCATTCGTGGAATATTCTAGTATGAAGTACTTAATTGGCCAAGCCATACCTCAGTCATGCTAAGGCCGCCAGAAGTCCCCTCCTCTGCCTTTCCTCTTAACTAGCCAATCCTGGCAGAATGGACAGCTCAGTGACAGACATTTCTTTATCCCAGACACACGAGTTATTTGGCCATCGGGAAAAATGACTCCGGATTAGGGTGGGAAGTACAGTTGACTTGAAGGAATTCAAATTAATGAGAACAAAGACATTTTGGTTCAATTCTAAGAATATTGATCAGCAGCTGCAAGGCCTTAGCTCCATGTAATCAGCAAAGATGGCTAAGATAGAAGCCCCGTCCTTGAGGAGCTCACATCTCATGAGACAGGCCAAGGCCAAGACACACACAACACAACAGTATTTCAGGCCCAGCTCTGAAAACAACTATCCTGTATGCCCGTAGGAAGGCTATGATGAACCAACAGTTGGTTTGTAAATTGTAAAAGTTGGCTAAAGCAGGGATATATATATACATATATATACATACATACATACATATATATATATATATATAAAGTATATAGTACTTTAAGCATTTTAAACTTAAGACAACATAAATCTTTTTGCACGAACCACTGCCATATTGCTCATCTATAGTTTCCAGTCTTTGAAGTGAAGGGAGAATTTAAGGCATCCAAGAGGCTGTCAGAGTGCAGAATCCCTCCATTACAGTTGTCCTACCTACATGGCAGTTTTTAGCAACTCACCTGAGTGTTTTCACAGAGTTAGTTTAGCTGTCATAGAAACAACTTTTTTTGCACCCATCTACCTCTGGTTTATATTTTATTTAATTATGAATTTCATTAGCAAGAATGACTTCCATTAAAAGGTTGGGGACACACATAACTGACTCTTAGGAAGGATACAGCTCAGCTGGTGGGGCCAGGACTGCTCAGTGCTCCAGGGAATAGATGATTGTCTGGGACCACATGGAGTGCTGTGGGCATCTGTCAGTGGGGCTTCCCAAGGGAATAGAGAGTGACTTTGTGTTCAAGTAGTCAGTGAAGTGGGTGTTGCTTCAGGAGTTTCTACTCCATAAACAGAAAGGTGAGCCCAGAGACAATGCAATGTTGGGTCAGAACACAGATCCACATGGCCAGTAGTCAACGTGTGCTAGGGTTGTATGACATATAACACAGTGTTAATGGGTCCATCTGACATCAGGGAGCCAAGTTAGTATTCCAAATAGCCATAACTGAATAGCTCATTGTGATTCTGTATTCAAATCTCCTTAAACCTGACTTCATTTAGCCTATAAGGATATTCAGAAAAACGTCTCAAATGTTTACTCTCTACTGTAAACAGTCATATTTTCTATATTTGTCCTGAAAGAGCTTTCCTTAAACCAGTACTTCTTCAAGTACCGAATGCATATCCACGGTGATTTGAAAGACCACGTTTGAAAGTACACTAACAACATGTCAAAAATTTAACATTTATGCATACATAAAAATATAACCACATAATTTCATGTTTTCATGGATAGTGTCTCAGGATGAGGCTAAATCCACTTCAGTAAAATTGTGAGTCTATTGAAAGAAAAGTATGAAGTCACAGTGAAGGTCGTACAGAATAGGACAGAATCATGAAAGTGACAGTCAAATGATTGAAGTTTAGGAAAGCCAGCTGAAGCTTTAAGAGAGATCTCTAAGTTCGAGTATTACAATTCAGCCCTTCCACCGTTCAGACTTCTCCAGCAGAAGGCTCTGGAAGTCATGGGCAGTCTGTGTTCATGTAAAGCAACTCACCTTGATTTCGTGCCTATGTTCCGTGCCTTACTATCTGTATCCATCTGATTGAAACATTGGGGCTTGCACTCTCAGGCTTGCATTTTAAAAACACCAAAGAGACCTCTTTTTAGCAAAAAATTCTGGGTGGTTGGTGCAGACTTTCATTAGTCTGCCAACATGGAGTCCTTTTTCTTACAAACAAGACTCTGTTGGCCGCAGTTCTACAAAAGCTCCTCTTTCTTCACAGGCCACACCTAGAGATACAATGCAAGGCACTTAGAAACAACACTCGAGGAATATTGCTTATTTGAGTTGACTTGTCTTGCTTAGGTGAGGTTGACCTGCTCTCCATGACTCTGTCCTTGGAAATTTCCATTTCAAGAAAATTGATACAACATAGAGAAGCGACCTCCAAGCTCAATATGTAGCTGATTTGAGCAAGAAAAATTTCTTTCTTTTTTTTTTTTTGAGCAAGAAAAATTTCTGAGCATTTTGTGTACATGTTGTGTGGCTCAATCCACATTTTATTTTGCATTTTCTTACAGTGTAAGGGAAAGTAATACTTTAAAGCCATTTATTTTCAACATGCCTTTTTGTATTGTCAATCTTAGTGTATGACATTCCTATGAGGAGAGATTATTCACACCTGGTAAGTATCTAGTTCATCTGTAGGAAATAATTATAACCATCAGTGATAACTTCAATGTGTTTGGTATTGAGGAGCATAAGAAAAACATATGAAAGTTTTCTGGGAGACAATCAGACATGTTGGGGAGAAAAAGGTTTATCACTGAGTTCTGTATAAGAGAGAAAAATTTAGAACAACCTGAAAATCTGAAAATAAGAGTTCTATTAAATAAAATATAGTCTGTCCATACAATGATGTACTGCACAGCCATGTTGTGAAGTGATATTTAAAGACATGGAAAATATATACAATACATGAATAAGTGATTTTTTTAAAAAAGTTAAAAAACAGCATCGATCCCAGTTTTATTTTTCAATCTATAAAAAGAAGCATCCCAAAAGTAAAATGTAGAAAATGTATACTCATATGTGAACAATCTGTAAAAAGAAAATAAATACTTATATCTAAAAGTGTATAAAGTATAGACATCAAGATTGTAACTATGAGCAAAAGTATTACAGGGTTTTTTGTTTTCTTCTCTTTTTTTGGATTTTCCAAATTGTCTATGAAGGTCACATATCTTTTATGTGAAAAAAATCACAGATACAGCTATATAGTCATAAATATATATTACAAGGCAAGACACAGATAGCAACCTGACATACAGAATTACTTTTATTTATGAGGCATTTGGCTTTAATGCCACCAATTTTGTAATCCTAGAAGCATGTTTACCTAGTAAACCCTGTTTTCCATTATGATCATGGCCATGAGTTGGGATGTTGTGATTAGTCAAATCTTCCTTAGAAGTGTCCCACATAGAGTACCAGTTTTCAGAGAATGCAAATATAAATACGGTGAAACTAGGCAATATCAAAAATAATTTATTCATTTTGAGTTGATTCAGAAGGAATCTCATAATCCCTTCATGTTTCAATATTCTTTTCACTTGGAACATCAGTGACCTCTGAGCGGAGGAAGCAGAGGTGAGAGTTAATGTGTCCAGTTCAGTGCCCAGCTCAGCATCTCCCTAAAGACTTACTGGCCCGTCCATCACACTGAGGTGATGTCATCCCATCTCTCTCTGAGGTCTTGGGTTTTTTAGTGTATATCATCCTATGGCATTCTGTCAGCTCTTTGCCTGCCTCTGGTCTCCCAGACCCTCATCCTGAACTCCCCAAGGCCCCATATCCTGACCAAGAAGGAAAGCATAGCCTCAAGCTCAATCTTCTAGGAAGGTCAGAATTAAGTCATATCCAGGACCTCAGATATGGTGGCTCAGTTACAACAATGGGGTTCTGCTATGCTTCCTTGTCCCTAATGAATTCCAAGGCGCAGTGGCCCCAGGATCAACCTTTGAATTCCTATATTAGTCCATTTGGGTGGCTATAACAAAAATACCATAGACTTAGTGATTTATTTTTCATAGTTCTGGAGGCTGGGAATTCTAAGATCAAGGCATCAGCAGATTCAGCATCTGTTGGGGCCCGCCTCCTGGCTCACAGATGGTCCTCTTCTCACTCTGTCCTCACTCTGAGATCTTTTTTATAAGGGGACACTAATCCCTCTCTGGAGGGTTCTACCCTCATGACCTAACACCTTCCAAAGGCTCTAATACCATCACATTGGGGATTAGGTTTCAACATATAAATTTGGGGGAGACACAAACATTAGTCTATAGCAATTATCTTGCTGTTGGAACAATGCTTCTGGACTACAGCCTTGTTCCATTTAGAATTTGGCCAGAAATTCCCTAGAACATTCTTGTTCCATACACACATTCTCCTTCTCACACACAAACACATTCATTCACAGTGTTCCACCAAAAAGGGTCCAGGGACTTTGCTACCTACAGAGCATCCTTATGAAAATTAGAAGGTGGAGACCATCCTTAGAAGACAGACAAACATACAAAACCAAACCCCTCTGGCTAAACACAGCTGCACAGTCCCTTCATGTGGCAGGCAGAGCACAGGGCACATACATTTCAGCTCCCAGCAGCTCCTGCAGGTAAATACTTTTTGTGTAACACGAACACCACAATAAACAGCAGCAATGAGGGATTCCACAGTTAAAGAACTTCAGAAAATACTATATAGAGTGTCTGACCTCTTGGAGGTTCAGGATGCACATGGTTATGTTAAAAGGCTCTGCAAAGACCTGTATACCAAGACCTATTCAATGTCCTTGAACATAACCTTTGACTGCATCTCTCAGACTTAATTGTCAGTGCAGCCCACTCCTTTTTGTTTCAATTATTTACAATTCACCTAGCTTTCCCCCAAATAAATTTTCCAAAGGAAATCCTGACCCATTTTCCTGGGACCCTACTAACCAAAGAAAGCAGCCTTCAAGCTCTCACCAATCTGGAGTCCTGGGTAGGGCCAGTCCAGAAGCAGCCATCACAGTACTCCCTACTCTGTGTCTTAGGGGCCATTCCCTTCATTTCAGGCTCTCTTCTCACGAACCATTTGTTGAAACAGTGATAGAAATTTGTAATATCCCTCAGACAAATGACTTCACAGGTCCAACAGGGTCTTAGCTGTCAACTGGGCATGTCTTGGGTGCCTGTTCTGTCCCTGTCAACAGATTTCACCCAGGCTTAACTCCCTCTTAGTTCCACAGTGTGACATAGCCATGGACCACCTACATAATCCCCTAATTATTTCATATAATTCTTTCATCATTTCTAGTCTACCCAAACAGAGCCCTTAGAGGCAAGGACATGAACTTATCAAGCAATATTGATTGAGTGCCTCTAGTATCAGTACATGTTGGCAGTCTACTGAGAGTAAAATATGTTAATAACATGACTCGTTAAAAACTGCAACAACAACAACATTAGAGTTGTATGTTGTTGATATGAATTTCTGTTATCATGAAAAGAAACTCAGGGGCACCCGGGTGGTGCAGTCAGTTAAGCATCGGAGTCCTGGTTTCAGCTCAGGTCATGATCTCAGGGTCGTGAGATCGAGCTCTGCATCGGGCTCCATGCTCAGCACGGAGTCTGCTTGAAATTCTCTCTTCTTCTCCCTCTGCCCCTCCTGCTCGTGTTCTCTCTCACTCTCTCTCTAAAATAAATAAATAAATCTTAAAAAAAAAAAAGAAAATTAACTCAAATCAGCTCCAAGAACCCAAATGTCCATCAATAGATGAATGCATAAACAAAAGGCAGTATACATCCATGCCATGAAATATTATTCAGCTATAAAAAAGAATGGAATACCGGTGTATGCTACAACATGGATGGAACCTTGGAGACATTATTAGGTTAGGTAAAATAAGCCAGACACAAAGGGCCACATATTATGTGATAACATTTTTTTTTTTTTATGAAATAGCCAGAAAAGGCAAATCCATAAATACAGAAAGCAGATTTGTGGTTGCCAGGAGCTAGGGGGGGGAAGAGGAAATGGGAAGAGACTACTAATAGGTACAGGGCTTTCATTTGGGATGAGGAAAGGGTTCTGGAACTAGAGAGTAGTGATGGTTGCACAACCTTGTGAACTGCTGCTCCATTGTACACTTTAAAATGGTTAAGATGATAACTTTTATGTGTCTTTACCACAATAAAACACTGTAAAGATGCTTACAAGAATTAGTTGGTCATTCCCTGGAGCCAGCTCAAGATTCTTCTCCATAACCCTCACCCATAAAGTTTCACTGAACAGATTAATCACTGCTTCTCTATTGTGAGATTTTCAGATTAGAATTCCTTTTAATTGTGTAGGCCAAACATACTGAGTAGTTTCCTATTTATTTAGGCATGGTTATGACACATTACAGAATTTTCTGGTGTGCTATCTCTAGCCTCCTAATGTGTATAAATCTAGGTAGGACCGCATTGTATTAGGCTCCATTTTGGGTACCCCATTCTGCGGGATGAGTGATTCTAAAATTGCGCTAAATATGGCTGAACTGAGGGGATGTGAGAGTTGGGGGGGGCAGGGGAAGGATGGAGTGACATAAAAGCTTTCCCTCTCAGAGTCAAACTGAAGGAAACCATAACATCTGTACTCTAGAAAAGGCTCGTGGACAATATAAGTCCCATAATATAAATATAAATCACCAATCTTTTTTTTTTTTTTTTAGTCTTGGCATCTATAGGTTAAAAGAAATTGGATTTTTTTTTTTTTTTTTAGGTTAACTACAAAGCCACCAGCAGGGGGAAGTACACAAAGGGATGTCAGGACTGCCTTGGGGCCCCAAAATGTCCTGGGTTCCTCTGTAAACAGGGGGGTTTCTTTTGTGCCTTCAGTAGAAAAAAATAGCCCTATTGTAAGGCTGTGAGAGAAACACCCTTTAATCCTTGCAAAGCCCAATAATATTATGTATATTGACTAAAACCCTGTAGAGTGGGCCTGACAGGGTTTTTTCATTACCACAGTACATTGTAACCTAGCTACCTTTGAAAAGTAACCAACATCGAGAGGCACTTGACATTTGCAAAGTATTATGGGTGTCCTCTCTATGTCCTCTCAAGTTCCCAAATTTACAATGGTCTTAATTTAAAAGTTAAGCCAGGGGATCAATTGCTTAGTGTAGGGCCAGGCTGCCCTTTTTAAAACAAAACAAAAAATACCAAACCCCTGTGGACCAGTGTGACCTGCCTTCCTCGTGTGGCTCAGGTTTTGGTGGGTTGCACGTTGTCTGGTGTCCGAACCCCAACCGGATGGTCATGTTCCACTCATCCAGGTGTTGCTGAGACATATGAAGGCAGCAGCAGCTGGTAATGAGTTGGTGAAAATGAAAAAGGAACATAAGTAGCTTCTTTAGCAAATCCCCTGGAAATGACACAGAGCCTTGAGGATCGATAGCATCGATCTATCCTAGGGCTACAGCCCTGTTCCATCTGACTCTTCTGCAACAGTCAGTCCAAGGAAAACAGCAACATTATTATGGGCAAAACTGTGACCAAATCAACTGGGAAAATCAAACTCCAGCCTGCTTTCGGCTCCCTCTATTTGGGCAGTGGCCGTGGGTCAACATTAGAGCAAGGATCAGGCTGAAATCCCAAGGGAGAACTTAAGTGGGCCATGGCCTTGCTTTCAGAACATATCTTTATGACCTTCAATGATATTTGCACCACTCTGTCTCCTACTGAAACCCAGATCACTGTGTAAACCTAGACTCCTGAACTGGGAAACCGGGGAGTCTAAGTTACTTTCTTAAAAATGTTCAGACAATATTTGAGTCTGTTGTAAGCAAATGCTCTATTGACATTTCCGATCAAAACCAGGCAGGTTGTAATCATTACTAAGTAAATCCAATTTGTTTACTATAGGCTAGGGCTCGCACTACGAAGATGAATGGACTAACTCTTGACTCTGGAGTTCGGTCTTCCCAGGGAGATAGATACAATACTAGGGATATCCAGTAGGAAGAGTACTGTTGTAGCAGATCATGAAAGTGCTCTAGAAATCCAAAGGAGGGGAACCAATCAGGTCAGGAAGGTTTTGCAGAAAGACTGACACTCAGGGTAGAGCTCGACTTGGGGAGGCCTTGAGTGCCATGGTAGAGAATTTGGACTTGCCTTATAAGCAGTAAGGAGCCATGAAGCAAGGGACTAATGTAATCACATGACAGTTTTGGAAAGATAATTCAGGGGGCAGTTGTACCAGTCAGCTATTGGCACAAAACAGTTGTGTAACAAACCTTTCCAAAACATAGCATCTTAAAACAGTAAACATTCATTTTTTTTTTTCCCTTGTGGAAGCTGGCTTTGGCTCTGCTGTGCTTGTGTGGGATCAGCTGAGCTTGGCTCCAGGGTGTGAGATGGGTTCAAGTCAGCTCCAAGGGCCTTGTCATTCTTCTGAGACCACGTGTTATCCAGCACATATTATTCTCATGCAAACTAACAGAGCCTAAGAGCAGGAACAGAAAGATGCAGTGCCTCTTGAGCCAAATCGAAACATGTGGTTGAGTCGCCCAGCGACGCAATGAGGAAATATACTCCACTTTTAGTGGGAGGAACTGCAAAGTCACAAGGCAAAGGGTAGAGATGTACAGTTCTAATACACAGAGGTCAGGAAGAATTGCAAACAGTGATTCATTCCACCATACCAGGAAGAGGACAAGCTGGGGGTGGAGAACTATCGGCAGCTTATGATATGTTGAGTATGGTCCATGTAAAACAGACGGAAGCAATTCACTGAGTGACACAGAGAACTTTTCTGAAACTAGAGTCCAACCAAGTTGGCCTCACCCATATATTTAGAACAGGGAGAAAACTCTAGCTAGAACATTATTAAATGGTTGGTTGAAACATTTAGGAATTCCCGGTTGAATTATAGTCTTGGCAGCAGCTGCCTTCCAGATCCATCTGGTTTGAATTGGCAAAACTGCAGCTGTGCTTGTTGGTATGGGTAAGCCTTTCTTTCGAGTAATGGGCCTGCATGGAAAGGGTGGAGAAAGGGAAGAGAAGGATGAGGCTGTTGTCATGAAAAATGGGTAGAGAGAACAACAGAGCTACTACTGTTTTGCTCCGCAGCATGCAAGTGGACCTGTGGTTCTGGACTGGAGGGTGGATTCTTCTAGGATTACTGGGTCCTCTCTACTTCTCCAGAGCTGTCATACCCAGTAGATGCTGTCATATCACATACTTGGGTTATGAATTGATTGTTTCGCTTTTATGGGGCTGGTATAATTAGTTTCACATTTTTAATTTATAGCATCAGCTAAGCTTTTTAATCCGTTATTTATGGCAAAGAACTAAGAACTAAATTGCCTTCTGCCCCCCTCACAGAAAGCATTTCAATCCCACAATTTGGTATCAGTTGTTTGGCTAAGACATGTGGCCTCCTTAAAGGAAAACTTTTTTCACAGAGGAGTTGCTGTGGCTTCTTTGCATTTTTACATGTTTGAGTCCTGGAAGCCCTGAGAAAACAAGCCTCAAATGTTTAAATGGAGTAATGTTTCTCTAAAGCGCTCTTCATTTCGGCCGCCCCCTATGCAGTCCTCAGGTGTATCGTGATCTTTCTGAAACGACAAAAGAATGTTGAGCCTCTGAGAAGCGAACTCAAAGAGCTGGGGGGTGTGGGAAGAAATCTGTGCCGTTAGCCAAGGGTCTTAGAGATTTAGGCGAGTGAAGGACAGAGCAGCCTGGTAGACTCAGAAAGCGTCCTGATCTACCTCTGGTTCATTTACCAGGGCTCCAGGTACCTCTGATCTGGTTTGGAAGAGCAGGTGGGAGGTTTTGGCGTCTTCCTCCTGTTGAGTTGTATTGATGGCCACACCGTAAGTCACTTAAAAAAAAAAAAAAATCGTGGTCACACTTATGGATCTGGAAAGACCGGATCCCCCATAACTCACACTTAGCATGGTTGCTGAGATGGCACTGGGGAAACATGGACCTTTTCCAGATGGTAGCCCCCATAGTAGCTTGAGCTGTAAGCTATAGTTTAGGCTTGGATCCTGACTTTGATCCTTTGCCCAAGCCCATTTGGGCTGGAGTGTTGGAGGGTTAAAGGTGAAGAAGCAGACTGCAGCAGGACCAGCTCCTACAGGACAATGGAGGCATTGATGCTGAGCTGGGGTCCTCCCCCTACCCCTGCTCCCATCTAGGCTGCGGGGTCTCAGTGTTTACTGAATGTTAAATAAATACCAATTGAATTGTATGTTTAATGAGGTGTATCAAACATGTAATAAGATACATATCTATTAAACAGTTGTGAAATCTCCGTAAATATGTTCTTAATAATAAAGGGTGCAGATGGCTTGCAGATTGGACCGAAGAACAAAGACTAAAGGAGCTTATGGAAGGAATAGGAGAGCCATCTTCTGAAAACTAAGAAGACAGCTGATTTTCAGCCAGAATTTGATACATGTATCTGTGCTCAGCTAGAGCAAAAATGGGACCCAGGCCCATTAAGGAGGAGACTATCAACTTTGAAACCTAAAGACTAGGAGAAATAGCAACTAAAATTAAAGACAGAGAAATGACTGCTCACAAAAATGTCACCAATGTTTGAAATATACCCTCAGGTTTTAGCAGTACACGATTCTCAGTATCACACATTCACCCCTCAAATATCCCCAGACTGCAGGGCCTCACCAAGTATTAGAAAACAAAAGAGTCACATGATATGTAGGTAAAAGATTATTAACTTGTTTTTCTTTCTCTAAAAAGTGGTAATTATCATATTATATTGCAATATGCTATTGAAGTTACATCAGCAAACTACTATTGAAAACCAATCTCTTTCTCCTTGCACACGGGTCAGGCTAAGAGCCTGGATGACTGTGATTGTTTGCCAAATAATTGGTGCTTTGAGTGGAGGGAAAAGAAGGGGACAACGAAATGTGCAGAAGCTGGGTGTCTTAGAGTGGATTCTGAAATAAACACAAAGCTCAGGGCCACGCTTCCCAACCTTTCTCAAGTCTTTGCAAACAACAAAAATGATTCTTTTTGTTCAGCAGACTGGAATAATCAAAGGCTGTGTGCTATCAGCCCAGGGACTCTGATCCCTGAGGCCTTGCCATACCATCTTGAGGGCAACATGAATCACTTTCTCAACACAGTTTGGGAAGCTATGTCCTAAACCATACAGAAACACTAGAGCTTCCAGATACCGAGTGTAACATTCTGTCTTTCGGATCAGAAGCCACCCCAGATTGAAGCGGTCAGAAAGTGTGCAGATGTACATACAAGGGTAACAGTAATTAACGTTTGTATTGCTTCCCATGTATTTGACATTGTTCTAAGTGTTTACATTTACTAACTTAAACAACACAGTAACTATGAGCTGGTGATTATCATTACCTCCACTTAAGAAGTGAGGAAATTATGGGACACACAATGAAGGTCACTTCCCTAAGATCTCCTAGCTGGTAAGTGGTGGCACTGGAGGGTCTAAGCCAGCTGGTTTGGCTAGGGAGGGCATATTTGTCACTTCTACCCTGTCACAGCACTTTCTAAGAATTTTTGAGTCATGGGTCACATAGAAAATGTCCTTCTGTAGAGAATATTGAGGTAAATACTAACCACTCACAGACCCAGGCATGGGGTTGGGGCCAGAGCAGTAAGTGGGCTGAGTGGCCCCATCTCCCACACTGACACCCTCTTGCACTATACCCACGTGCCACAGCATACCAGTTAGGAAGTTCTGCCCTGCATAGTTATCTAGGATGTTCACAGCAGGGTTATTTTTAGCAGCAGACAAATGCCTCCAAACAAGGCATTCAGTAGACTTGCTGCCTGTTGGAAATGGGTAAAGTCCATATGGTAACATGCTAGGGAGACTTCATAAAGTTTGATATAGTGGTATATTTGTTGGCATGGAGAGATGTTCATAATAGCCCTTATGGTGAAAAGAAAATCAAGTGACAAAATAGTAAGTAGAGTGTGATCTCATTTTCATTTTCTAAAAAAGGACATACGTCTGTATAGATATCCATATCCTTATATCTGTTTTACCCTATTCTTTTTCCATAATGAACATGGATAACCAGAAAGTTTTTTTTTTCTTTTAAAGGGAACTTACCTGCTTAATTCCTACAGACGAATTATTAACTTGTAGGTTCCACTTTAGTCTAAACGTAGTTTCCCCAGACCAATGACTTTCAAACTTCCATTGTCGTTTCTAGCTGCAGAATTCTTTTTCTAATAAAATCTACTGGCAGCCTCAATATATAAAAACAGACCAAATAGAGCTTCTCTGATTGAAGCCAGGTGTGAGGCCCAGAGCCCACTGCCCACTTACCACCCTCCTTCCCCACCACCCCATTTCCAGCTGGGCCTGGTCCACAAAATGCCACCCTGGACCACTACAGGAGAATCCTGGTAGCCCAAAAAACATGCTTGGAAGGAATAAGTCTATCTCGATCATCAGAATCATTATAACTGAGAGAAATAATAGAA
This sequence comes from Mirounga angustirostris, assembly GCF_029215605.1. Taxonomy (NCBI): domain Eukaryota; kingdom Metazoa; phylum Chordata; class Mammalia; order Carnivora; family Phocidae; genus Mirounga; species Mirounga angustirostris. Next base: position 15,302,903 of record NW_026991724.1, on the reverse strand, counting down.
AACTTGATTATTAAAAAAGAAGATTGTTTGGGACTTAAATTTAAATGCATAGGCTGTTGCCAAACCCTGCTGTATGGATACTAAATAGGGACAACCAAGTAGTTTATCCATACGGCAGCTTCCTTGTATCTAGCACAATGCCTCCATCGTGAATACAGGTAAACTTGTCCTGCTTTGTATTTTCACTTCTACTGCTTGATCTCTCTTCATTTCTATGTTGTCCTTAAGTGTCACTGAACCTCAAGAAGAGTCCAGAAAGAAGCCCAATGCCGAGAAACTCTACTTTCTTACACCTTTTTAAAGCTTGCTTTTATGATGTTTACCTGCCTCTTCAAGGGGCAAATCACTTGTAGTTGGTAGAAATTGATTTTAAAGGAAACTGGGTTGTTGTTTTTTTAATACAATATGGTCCCCAACAACCAACATCTGTGACTGACAAATAATGGCAGGGTATGACAGAATGGAACCGAGCCACAACATTGCCCTGATGAAGACTTTGAATATAAATCTGGGGCTGTTGTTCTCATCTTGTGTTTCTCTAGAAAGGACCCAATGGTCAACCAAAGAGACAACTTTCTGCTTATATTTATTATTCATTCTCAAGAAGAAAGCTAAATAGATCCATAATGTAGAAGAATTCGGTCCATGATCATCCACTCATTGGAGAGCTATAGTCTTGTTAACTTTGCCTCCCAACTGTTCAGAAAACCAAAATAATATTTGAAAAAAATCTTTCTGAAAAAAAAAAAAGCCTAGATGTTCCTACCTCTTTCCTCTTTCCATGGTTTTCTTGTCTGCCATCTCTGTTATTCCTCAACATAAGAGTAGCCTTGTGACTCTTAGAAAGGATTAATTGTGACACTGTAAGCTCAACTCTACTGAGCTGAGTTGAAATCTTGTTCTGTATGCTACAGGTTATTAGGATTAGCTGAAAGAATGTGCATTTATTTACTGAAGGTACTTTATAAATCAATACCTTGTTTTTGAATTCAGGTCAATAGGAATAACTCTGAAACACAACCAACAACTACAGCAACCCTAAAACAGCACTTTCAACTTATTGATTTTTAGAAAAGTATCTTTTCCTGGCATTATTCACACACCCTTGATAAGCAACTCAATGCAATCAAAAAATTTAATGGATTTTTTTTTTACCCCCCAAATATATATTTATATATTTTTCAACATGCCTTTGAATTGCAGCCAGTTAGGTTCTTTGAAAAGGATAAGTTTGGGACAGACATGAAAGATGGAGCTTGCATTTATTCCTTCCCGTTTGTACGGGGAGGCATTTTGCTGACTCAGTGTTAGAGCGCAGCTCACCAGATCCAACAGCTATTTACCATTTAATTTCATTCAGTCTTTTGGCGATTTTAGGTATTTCTCGATTTTTGCTGAGAAAATTTCATTTCTTCTCATGCACCAATATTTATGAAGCACCTTAACCAGGCATGGTCTTGACCTGGGGCACTTCAAAAAGCATATGGAGCTAGAACATTTCTTTCCTTCTTTCCAGGCTAAGTATTCTTAACCTGGGTGTCCGTAGACATCAGAGTGTTGGTAAACTCGCAAAGTTACTCACAAACGTGTGTGTGTGTGTGTGTGTGTGAATGTGTGTACATGCATGCGTGTGCATGCTCCTTTCTTGGAGAAGGGAGAATATGCATGGTTCCTGGGGGAACCGTGACCCTGAAATGGCCATGAATTGTTGCTCTAGAACAGCGGTTCTCGAAGTATGGTCTGGGAACTGCTGGGCTTCCTGTGGTCTCTGAGGTCAAATTATTTACATATTAATAGAAAGACATTGTCTTTTTCACTCATTCTCTCACACATGTACCTTGGAGCTTTCCAGAAGCTACCTAACATATTATATTGCAACAGATTGAACTCAGAAGCAGATCTGAGAATCTAGCTGTCTTCTCTTAAGACTAGATGCCAGATATTTACAAAATGGGCTGCAATGCCACTCCTCTCACCAAATTATTTTGGTTTGGGAAATGTAATTGTTTTTATGAAAGTATGTGATTTGTGTTAACATGTAATAGGGGTATTATTTTATTTCTAAATGAGTCAATTGTTTAAAAACTGTTTCCATTTCCATCTTTCCTATATCCAGACAAACCAAAGCTCTTTGGCATCCTTAATAACTTTTCAGATTGTAAATAGGCCCTGAGGCCAAAAAAAATTGGAGAATCACTGCTTTAGAAGATTTGGGGGGCAAAACTAACAGGCCAAAGTAAAAATAACCAGTCTGAGAATTAATTTTACAAGCAGACAGTGTGTGCTGTTCCTTAAATATTGGGCTGAAGCACATGAAATTGCCAATGTTTGACCATTATTTGCTTACAAAAAATGGTTATTTCATTTGGTAAGCCTAATGAAAAGATGATGTTGTTATTTATTGTGACTTTGGCTTTTCGGATTTGTCTGGGCAATGCTGGTAAGTTTCACTGCTTTGTCTGCACACCCTTATCTGGTTCCTTTTGTAAGCTAACATTTTCTTTTCTAAGTACTTTCTTCAAACTTTGATTATGAAAGTAATATATGACTTAGGAGAAGTACAGAAAAGTACTAGAAGGGACATCCCTCATCCACCATCCAGAAATAGCTTCCTGTGGAGCATTCTTACCAATATATTACTTTCACTCAGTTATCAAGGCACATTTCACCTAAGTAAGACCATACTGTATTTCTTCCAATCATGAATCCTATGTTTATCATTTAACACTATTATTTTAACAGTCTCCATTTTGTTTAATTCTCATCACTAAAAAATGTGTGATCTTTCAAAGTATAGAAAATTGTGAAGAATTAATTCATTCTAAATATCACCATCCAGAATAATCATGCTTATGATTTTGTTGTATTTTTCTCTGTCTACACATATTGTTTTACACTCTTTATAGTCTATTGTTTACATGGTTTTATATTCTGTTTTCCATACGTGAACAGTTTTTGTGTCAGTGGAAAACTCATCATAAACAGTTTGTTTATGGGATAAATTTTATCATATGATGTAACATTATCTGTTAACTATCCCACTATTTTTTATATTGTTGGCACTCTTTCACAAACATAAATAAGGCTGCTGTGAACATTTTTGGGCAGACATAAATCTTTTTCTCTACTGGAGATTTTTTTTACCTGGTTCCTCAAAAATGGAATCATCCCAACTCGGAGGTTTCTGTCACACAAGCTGACAGATGGTATTAAAGCACAGGACAGGGGCGCCTGGGTGGCTCAGTTGGTTAAGCGTCTGCTCGGGTCATGATCCTAAGGTCCTGGGATCGAGCCCCGTGGCAGGCTCCATGCTCAGTGGAGAGCCTGTTTCTCCCTCTCCCTCTGCTGCTCCCCCTCCTTGTGCTCTCTCGCTCTCTCTCTCTCTCTCTGTCAAATAAATAAAATCCTTAAAAAAAAAAAAAAGCACAGGACATAGAGGAGACAGTATTCTGGAGGAAAAGAACCAGTTCTCTAATTCCATAGGACAGATTCCTCAAAGTTGAACTATTGAGTCAGAGAGCATGAAATACATTTGGTTCTTTTCTTGCCGAATTGCTTTCTAAAATGTTGTCCTGATTTGCATTTCCATCTGCCATGTTGGAGTGGCTGTTTTTACTGATCCATGCCAGAAGTGGGTTTTCTCTGTGTCTCTTTCCCCTCCCCTCCGCTCTTTTCCTTTCACCTACCCTCTCCTCTGTCTTCCAAAGGAAATTAACAGGAAAAATGTTATCCTATTTAAGTTTGCATGACTTTGATCTTCTTTGATGTAGAAATTGTTTTCCCAAATATTATTTGTTGTCCACTGACTTTGACTCTCTCTCTCTAGTAAGTCACTTTTGTTTTCAAGGTGGATAACTAGCACTGGAATCAAACCTTAATAGCTCTAGTCTGTAGTTATAAAATGAGTGAAGCCAGCTGGCCCACGGGGCACTGAACTCATTCTTTTGGCTTCATTATTACCTAGTTACTAACCAGCCCCTGTTGGAAATATCCCTGGCTAGAAATACAAAACGCTGAAACCACAAGTAACCTTCTCATTATACCCTACACTGGTCAACATCCCACTGCAGTCTAATGTAGAGCCCTGTAATTTAAAAAGAAAGTGAATAACTTATACTTCAAAAAAAGAGCAGTAACAGAAGAATAAACTTGAAACTGGCCTTATTTAACTGGGAAACAAGGGGTTAGGAAGCCCTGCATCTCATCTAATACCTCCCTGTCTCTTTCTTTGGGGTTGAAGTTTCCTGAATGATCTCTAAAGTCTTTCTCTGTATGGATCAACATATTTGAGATAGTAAGTCTGACAAGACAGAGGTATGTCTAAGTGTCTTTTTAAAATTTTGCACAAATAGATCCTTTCTAAGCATTCTGTCTGGTTGTATATTGAGATGGTGGCCATGTGTAGGGTTTAAAAAGGAAGGTGGGAGAATTGTTATAAATATATTTGATAGAAAAAATACTGAATACACGATGATGTGAGAGAGGACCCCAGATGCCAGTATGAATCTTGGACCAGTAAACCTTGAGAAATCCTACTAAGTTGTAACCTTAACTATGGTCTAGATAGGAAAGGCAACTGTGAACTATAAGCTTCCCTAGGGATCTAAAGAAATCAAAATTGAAGAGGAAACACCCTAAAATAAATGTCTGGAAACAGCAGAGTCCCTCTTTTCATGGGTTCTGTTGACCAGATCTCTTTATTAATTATCCCCCAGGCCTCACCAGTCTGAATAGTGGTTCATAGTGATGACCTGGGGGGAAGAGCAAGAAATACTAAATTAAATGTATTTTGTTGTGGTCTAATTCTTTCAAAATTGGTAATCCATGTGCGGTGTGTATGATAATTCCATATTAATGTTTCATTTAACCAGAGCGCTATTTGAGTAATCCATCTCCCCACAACAGTGAAGAGTTGATGCTAGTTTTTAAGATGGAGCTGAGCACAAATCAGTTGCATCTCTCTTGTACATTTTGCTCCAGGAATTTACATGAGCCCAGCTGAGTATCCCTTGTTTTCTTGCTCTGTGATAAAAGTTCATTTTTAAAACCCCCCAATTGCAATTTGTCAAAGTCCATTTGCCGGTTCTTTAACAATTTCAGCCAAATTGTAAATTGTATAACTGTCTGCATCATTTGCATACATAATCGTGTTAGAGTGATGGTATAATCTGGGCACATCATTTACGGGAAGAGGGAACAATAGCAGCCAGCTTCCAATTCTTGGGATACTCAGAGTAATTTATTACATGGCTGATGTTTTCTTTCTAATTTCCACCAAATGATCTCTTTTAGAATGATGAGCACTAAGGATGGCTGTCCCTTGTGTATTATCTTTACTGCTTTCCTAATCTTGAATTGAGAGCCAAGATGAGCACCATGTTACATGTCTGCTTCATTCACACACACACACAGACACACACACACAGTCATTTCAGTCCAAATAAAATCACAAGAGTTCAATGAAACATCCTCCTCAAATGATGCCCCCATGTTAAATTAATTTAATCTCTGGATCTAGTTATTGAGTATTCTTTTCTGTGCATTGACAATTTGCCAATTGCTTGCTTCCTATTTTTAATCAATCTTGCAGATAATTTACCAGCCAACTAAATCGTTTTACTGGCCTATCACACTTCTCAACCTGACAGAGAGCAAAAGTAAATACAATCAGTCTTGTGTTGCACCATCAGAAATTTATGATGACCCCAGGCAAGTAGCTTTCTGCAAGACTAATTTATGTGTAGTCACATCTGTCACTGTGGCACTTGGACACGTCTTAGGCTTTTTTATTAGTTATTCCTGGTAACAGCCCAGTGAGACCACGCCCAGTGAGACCACAAGGTAGGTTAGATACACCCTTTCTTAAGAGGCCCCTGAAATTGCATTAGATGCCCACATCTTGAGACTCAGCCCTCAAGTCAAGAGTATGATCCAGACCATAGATCAGGGTAACCTAGAGTCCTAGGACTCAGAATCCTTGCCAGGCCCAAATTCATTATTCTGCTTATTCATTTCTTCCCCTACAATAACACTGCCTCCCAGAGAGGAAGTCACTTTCCCAGGGTCATAAAATAACTTGGTAATAGTAAGATTAGGCTCCCTTTTAAGTTAATGATTAACACAGACTCAGATCTGGATTCGAATCCTGACTACTCAGCCACTTACTAATGGTGTGACTTTGGACAGTTTGCCTAGCTTCTCTTGCAACACTATCAGTTTTTTTAAAATGAGGAAAACTGGGGTGCCTGGGTGGCACTTGAGCGTCCAACTCTTGGTTTCAGCTCAGGTCATGATCTTAAGGTCATGGGATCGAGCCCCACATTGGGCTCCACGCTCAGTGGAGAGTCTGCTTGAGATTCTCTCTCTCCCTCTGCCCCTCCCCACCATGCTCTCTCTCTCTCTCAAATAAATAAATAAATCTTGATACATACATACATACATACATACATACAACATAAAATGAGGAAAACAGTGCCTACCCTGTAGGGGTTATTGTGAAGGTTGAAGTAATAATAGCTCCCCCATCTGAGTGTTTCCAGGCTAGGTTATTTATATTTTCTACTGTGTTTCATCTGCATCCCAGCCTTGCAAGGCGTGGAGGGGTGTCTCTGCAGAGAGCTCCAGATACAGGATCTATACTCCCTGTTATTAGGATACTATATGGTTCAGAACACCACCTTGGTTGTCTTTCTATCCTGTCGGAAAACCTGCTGTTTATTTACTGAAAACATCTTGGAATCCAGAAAGGAATTTTTTAAATTCAAGTTGCAAAATCACAGCTTAATGGAATTTAAAGTAATTTTGGCTTAAAATACTCAAGTGTGGGCAGAGAGCAATTGATGAAGCTCTCTGCTAACTCTCAGAACAAATCCATATAATCTCAGCTTTCATATACAAGCATGAAACTCAGCAGACGCAGCTCTCTCTCCCGAGTTACAGCTTCACAGTTGTCATTGCCTCCAGTGCGAGTCAAACTCATGACTATGAAGCACTGTCGAATGGTGGTTTTATACACACAAGGCTCTTAGAATAGGGTGTGTCCTACAGTAAGAGTTCAGTTAGTGTTAGCCGGTATTATTACTGTGAGCATTTCCCTACCCCTATCCCACCCCACCAGTTAGGTTTGATGGATCAGCTTTTTTTAAATAGCCAAAGCTAGGAAGATTCCCCTACCCAGTTTGAGATTTATTTGACTGACTTTTACTTTTTTATGGCCCAATGATACCATATAACTTTCCATAGATGTTTATGGGACAGAAACACATGTGCATGGACTATGGGCGAGGCATCTTTAGAGACAGAAAGATACAGAAGACGTGAATCTTGACCTCAAAGAGCTTACTCTCTGTTGAAGGAGAAGTGGGGAGGCTGTCCATAATGCAAGTCAAACTGTGGGAACTTTTTAAAATAATGTATATACATAAAGTGCAATAGGATGGGAGGGATCCTATAAGGAAGTGGCATGAGAGCAGAGTCCTGAGGACTTAAGTCCCCCTTCCTTCCTTCCAGCCATCTATCCACCCTTCCGACCCAACACCAGGCACTAAGTGATAGGAATACAAGATCAATGCATGTATGATCTCCATCGTCAAGGCCATTCCAGGCATAAGGAAGAGATATACATGTAGATCAGTGGGTACTGGACAGTGGGCTGGATGCTCATAAAGTAGGCACAAAGGGGCTATAGGAACCCAGAGAAGGGTCTTCTAAATTGAATGAGAGATCAGATAAGGCTTTCAGGAGGGGGTGATGCTTAAGCCAAATTTAGAATAGCTTGGGGAGATCAATAAGAGAGTAGATGAGGAAGAAAGAAAAAACGAGCTAAGTCAAGGGTGGGAAATAAAAGCAGAGTAAGGTAGGCAGGATGGCCAGGACTCTGATGGGGCCAGAGAAGAGCAAAGAAGGGAGAGGGACCAACATAATTAAAGGCACAAAGAGGTAAGAGTGAACTACGTGAAAGGCAACAAGTGGTGTAGCACGGCTGAAGAGAGATGAATCTGGAAAGGTAAAATGGGGCAAAGTCCATCTTCCTTCTGTGGAATTCCTGTCTGGCTCTCTCAGCACCATCTGGTCGGTGTAGTTCGCAGTGATACAGTGTAGTCATTCTGCCTCCAGCAACTTGAACATCTTCCCCTGCCTTACTGATGGTTTTATGACTTCGATTTTGACTCTGGGCCAAACTGGCCATATGGCTGAGCTGCCTTAGTACAGAAACTCTTTGAGCCATGTGCCCTGGGTATCGTTCATATTTTCTTTTCAGACTTCAGATTTCTCTTCCATGTGGCTTTTGATTGGCCTCACATTTTGGCCAACAGTTAGTGTCAGAAAAAGATGGTTTAGGAAATAAATACCTAAGTGATATTTGGTTCAAAATGAAGGCATTCTTTTAACAGTGTTCATTCTAGAGAATCTCGAGGGCTCAGCAGTGTTGGATCTAGCCCAGATTTTGGCCACATCTATGACTTCTAACAAGGCTGGTATTCTTACCCATCGGCCTGAGGTGAAGAGTGGGTGTTAGGCTGCAGCAGCTGTAGAGTGAAAAATAGTAAATGTAAATCTTTGCATTCAAATGTCTTTTTTTAGAAAATGATTATATGAGCCACAGAAAAAGAAGGCCCCTCCCACCGATTTGTGCTCTCGTTGTTTTCTGGGAATTTTGTCCCTCTATAGAGAAGAGTCTGATCATTTTTGGATTGCATTGAATTCCTCAAAAATACTAGCATGCCCAAAGCGCCTTTCCTTTTTTTAATATATTGTCAGTATTAATAGCTGATGGCAATTTTTTTCCTAATAAATTTAGTCCAATAAATGCATACTATGTCCCCAGATCTTTGTTTGATATTGTAGATGCCAGTGAAACCCTGTGCCTTTCCTCAAGGAGATTTCATGTAATTCAGGATTACCTAAAACAAAACAAAAATCTTCCTCTTCTTTATTATATTTAAGGGTCTTTTAGCATCTCTCTTCTTGCTCTAGAAGAGCCTTTCTCAGACCAAGTTGCAGGATCAAGTCTAAGATGCTTTATTTAGTAGCATTTTCCTTTCAGCTGGACAACAAAATCATTCAATTCCTTTGAATTCAGTGAACCTGCCTAAACATTCCAGGTTTATTTCAGAATTTCAGAATTTCAGAACCAAAAAGAAATCCATTTGGAACATATAGGTCTTTCATAGACAAAATTGCCCTGATTAATCAAGCTTTTTCAGTTGAAACTAACTGGAACCAAACTCATATTAGCTTAAGTAAAAATGGGATTGTATTACTTCATAGACTAAAATGCCTGAGGTAGGTGGCTTAAGGCTTAGCTGACTTCAACAGCTCAACCAGTAACACCTGTCTTACTCCCTACTCTCTTCACATCTGCTTTGGTTCTGTTTGCCTTGTTTCCCAGCAGGCTGTTTGCATGTGGTAGCCCCTTGCAGCTCCAGGCTCATATGCTACTCATATAAGTACCTCAAGGGCCAATGGTTCTAGCAGAAGGCCTGGTTTTGGCTCTCATTGTCTCAGCGTGGGTCCACTGACTTTGGCGGGGTGGTGTGGCATCCAGCAGGCCAGACTCAGGTCAGCCTGGAGTCAGGAGGTTGGGTCAACCCTACGCAATGAAACAGACTGAGAGCAGAGTAAGGTGTCTCCTGACAAAGAAATTTAGAGTGAATGTTCCAAAAGAAAAGGAAGAGAGACAGAGCAAGCAATAACCACTGTCCACTACAGTCACCTCAGTACATCCTAGCATATTGGAAAATCAGGTGACAAGTCAGGTAAAGGACATACAACTACAAGAAAAGACAGCAATAACAATGTATTTGGCAATAGGCAATTAAAAAGTAAAATATGCCCTCAAAACTTTTGGGTTTTTTTTCTTTATCTTCTTCTAATGCCTTTGATTTGATAATTTGATTGGATTATCCTCACTGATTTAAACAGATTACACTGAAACGGCCTAGATGAGTCCTAAACTCGTTTTAAGCTAAAAAAGGCAGAGCAGATAGGGGAAGGCCTGGCTGGTGCGGTCGTGAGAACATGTGACTCTTGATCTCAGGGTCTTGAGTTCAAGCCCCATGTTGGAAGTAGAGATTACTCAGAAATAAAATCTTAAAAAAAAATCCCACAATTCTATGAATTGGTTAGGTTGATTAGTTCACTGTTTTGGAACCATCTAGGGAAGGCTTTTGGGTCATAAAGTTAGGTAAACTACATAATACTGTGCAAACAGTCTGACACTCATCAGATTTTTTCAGGCTGTGGTTTCCCCACAAGGCCGATCTAAGATACACTCCTTCAAGGGATTCTTTATTTAATATCACTTCGTAGAAGAAGTGAAGACGGAATTCAGGCCTATATTCAGATCAAACTATGTCATTTTTTATATGATTATTTAATAATATTTTATGTTTTCTTTAACTGTATAAGCACTTTCTCACCATGACTCTAAATATATAGAATAGAAATTCATGAAGGAATTTTATGGGTAAAATGGAAAGTCTTCCCTAGAAATATAAAATAGCTGAATAATTTTTTAATGATAAACTTTTAAAAGCAAAATAATAAGGTTCAACTCTGAGACTAGAAATTCTACCAACTTGATTTGATTTACTATACTCTATGGATCAAAATGATACTTTCCTGAAAAAAAAATAGTTTTTAGTTTTTTTCCCTCTTTATGATACTGATGTGTCTTACCCAAGCAAAAACTCTCCAGAAGATACTTACCATTTTATTCTGTATTTTCCACCCTGCTTACATTTTCCTTTACTTGCATTTTTTCCATGTGGAAACTTGGTCACAATAAAAGGCAAAAATATATTTTAAAAATTGACAAGAGTGGTGACTCTTTTAAAAAAAAAGATCGTAATAAACCCAGCTTTGTCAGCTTTACAGTTACTTCATAAGCCTTTTTTTAAACTAAGTACTGCCAATCTACAAAACACTATTTCATTTCTGAAATAAAAATTGCATTGAATTTAGTAGCTCATCAAGAAGGCAACAACATTCATTGTGGAGTTAGCATTGTTCATCCTCTCATTGTAGCATTTGAACTATTGTGAGGCTATCTTTCCATCCACCATGGCCTCCCAGAGGTACTTGTTTTAGTGATGAGATTCACCAATCTTTCATTATTCCAGAAAAGATAGTAGCCGGCTGTCTCTCTCTAGTCGACTTGGTGATCTTACCTTGAGGTGTTAAGAATCACTAAGGGCTATAAGGACTTGTGTAAATTACAGCCATGCAGAGAGGTGTTGAAAAATCAATAAGTAATGAAATAGTACTGGAGTGAAGTAGCCAAGAGAGCAATGGGTGGGAAACTCCTGAGGATGCAGTTTCATTTTGTCAAAAGGTAAAAGAAGATGTTCTGATGTGTTTCGATAAAACAGGCTTCCTTGGAAATGAGAGGCTATTGGCATAGATGGTGGGAGCGTCACTCCAACGTGCCACAAAACACAGTGGACTGTGGACTTCTTGGTACGACAGTTTGATTTTAGACAACCATGCATTTTATTCTAGTAGAGCAATAAATATGGCATTTTCTTCATCACTTTGGGGTATTTGCCCTGTCACAGGTCTTCTGTCCCCTCGATACTCAAGTGTACCCCATTTCTTCTGTTCTACAAGGGACCATCCATATTGCCTTCACAAATCACCTTCGTCCTTTCTGATCCTGCGTTAGCAAGTTCCCTCAGAACATGATAGTGTGGTTGCCCAACTGTTCACAGACGGCTCTCCGATACCTACAGCCTGGAGGCTGAAAGTCTCTTCTAAGCCTGGTAGCCAAAAGGCTTTGTTTTGAATGAAACATTCATATAGTTGAGAATCCCTGAGCTGATATTTAAATCTCCTGGTTTCTTTTTCTCTTTCTTTTTTTAATTTGAAATGACGTGTATCCGTGTTTTTTGTGTTGATGATCTGTTTTGAGGTAGTAGAGCTGATTTTTTACAAAAAGAAGATCATGGGGTATTTGAATATAAGAAAGAAGTAGGTGGGGGAGAGAGATCTAATTCAGTCCAAGTTTGTTTGGGAGAACCTGCTTCCCTCCTGCTTCTGGGTGAAGGTCTCCTTTTGTCTCTGCCCTTCCCAATGGTGATAATGCCGTTCACTCTTTATGTATCCATCTGGTATATAAACGAAGCTATCTACAGAGAAGGATCAGCCAGCCACCAATTGAATCTGGAGGTCTAGTTAAGGAAAGGGGAACCATAAACACGTCACCCAAGAACTAGTTGAAATGATCGAATTACCCTTGCTTTTTGTCTCTCCTTTTTTATACACATGTAGCTTCTGGCCTTTGTTTATCAATAGACCAATGAAAACTGAAAAATGTCCCCAAGCTCTCTTTTGGGTCAGTTAGTGTTACTCCAGCAACAGGAGTTGAAACTTAAAAAAAAAGATAACCAGTATGGAAGAACCACGAATAACCATCATGTTTGAATAACTAAAAGACTTGTAGTCTTGGTGATACTGTGATTAGAGTCTTAAAATACTGAATAAAATATTCTACTTATTTATTTTCCCTTTACGGACACCCAAACACATCTGACCACTGACAAGCAGAATCTTTTAGATCTGATAAAGCAGGGCAATGACCATAAAGTGAAAAGCATTGAGATGTGAACTAACTGCCAGTCTCTTCCCAGCCCTTTTACAATATGTTGAGTATATTTTCTAGTAAGTAGTGAACGGCTTTTAATTATTATTTTTTATTCTAAGGCTATGTCTACCTTTATTATGTAGCATTGGAAATGAGACGTACATCACATTTAATAGAGCTATGTACGATGCAGGACCCAGAAAACCACTTTCTCTCTGAAATACCCAGATAGTGAGTAAGTGGTTGGGTAGCTTGAGTTATCTGGTGATTTGACTTACCCTGTCCACTTACAGGAACATATAGAATCAAATTGCATTCTTTGTACCCTTCATCTACTACCATTTCTAGATGAGGGCACCAAGATGGCCAATCCAACAGACAAAAGACAGGTATTTGTGTCGCTCACCATAACCATTGTGCTTGCCTGTCCTCTAGTTGAGGTACTCCGAGTAAATCCCTGCTAGTCATGCTCCATACCATGGACACAGCAATACCCATCTCCTCCGACATTTCATCTGTTGATGCCATTATCCATTGTTTATGACATTGCAACTGCAGTAATGAATTGATATGTCTTGATCTTTGAAATGCTCAGACAGGAGGCCACACAGTATAAGAAAAAAATAATGTCATGACAACTCTATTCGGCAGGGATTGGAAATGGATATTGTGCAGGAAAATGCATTAAAGTTGAGGAGGGTTTTGTTTAACATGATGGTTTTAAAGACGTAAACAGTTATGATGGGCAATAACTCCTTCAATCAGAAGATTGTGAAAAAGCCCTACATAGGCCAGGGTGCTGGTGTGATTCCAAGCCGTGCTACCACCACAAAACACTAGGGGTCACCATATTAATACCAGTGTCCTGGCTCCATTGCCCTCCAGAGAGCCTACCATCTCAGAGCAGTAGGCTCCCTGTTTATTCAAGGAATGTTGCTCAGTGCCTATCTTCATGACGTGTGACCATTTGCAGTTATTTTAAGCACCACTAAAATAATGGGGTAGAGTCCTCTCTAAGCCTCTTTCTGGTGAATGACATTTTTTTAAGGGCCACCTAAGAGCATCAATCCATTATTTTGGGCTAGATGTAATTATAAGGGGTATGCAGGCCAATTAACCAAATATAGAACATTTTCATTCAAGAGCTACACAGTATGCCAATTCAGATGCTCTGCTAAAGTCTGAGTCTCTCAAACCAAGATGACACTTTTTCACTTGCCAGGATTGGGGCTTCTGTTGTGGGTTGACTAAAAAATGAATGTCTCTCTCTTCCTTTGTTCCACATCTCTTGATGCTTTCAATCCCCAACTGGGAAATTATTTTCCAAAGAAGAAATTTCAGCACTTGTCTACAGATAGGTAATTGCCAGGCTCTACCACAGCTCAGAATGGGAACTGGTGGCCCAGGTCCATAGGGGGCCCCAACCTCCTAGTGACATGATTCTGCTTACTCCTATTTCAGTTTTAAGGATAATCCTACCCACCCCACCACCATAATCAGGAAGCTGTAGTTATCTCATTCGGGGTAACGCTTCTGAAGGCTAGGATTAAAGCAGTTGAAGATCTGTGAACAGCATTTAAACCACAATAATAGTACCGCGAGGGAAGTAGATGGCAGGTGATAATAATTGTAAGATCATAGCGTAGCTAAAGTGCACTTTCAAAGTCAAAATTAATTTCAGAGCTTCTGGATTTTTACACGTTCTCTTTGTTTCTCTTTCATTTATTTACTGAGTACCTAACAGGTGGAGGCATGCGTGAAGTAGTAGGGGAGACACAAATATATATATGTGCAAAGAAGGTAACTAGGGGTTACTGGTTCCTTTTCCTTGTCCTCACCATTTGAGGCAAATGCCTTACCCAAATATATCCCTTCTGCACCCACCACTTGTCCCCTACCCCACTCAGTCATGGTTTCTTGCTTCCTCTGCATTCCCTACTCTTCTGGAATCCCTGTCACCTATCTTCACCCTTCCTTTTTTCTCTCTAGCCTGTTTGATTGGACATAACTGTAGAGAAACTGAAATGTATTTTGTAGTATGTACTTACCTTCCTTAGACTTCATTTTTAAGACAGGCATTTCTTTCTCTGAGAAAAGAAAATATTGATGTTACTTTGATTTTTGCATGTAGCCTTCACCCAGTTCTTTACTGTGGGTTATCAGTCCTTGGTAGAAAAAACAAGGGGTATCCCCCTTTCTTCCCCTAGAACAACCATGGTTTAGTGGGAAAGTGGTTTCAGATATTTCTGTGTAGCAAATTTTGCAAAGCCAATGGTACAGAAGTAGAGAAATAAATCAAAAGCACACAAAAGGTATTTGTTAAGTAGGTATTTTGGAGACTTGAAATATGCTTCTGTCTAACCTGAAAATTAAACTCTTGTGGGTCCAACCCATAATTCCTATGAAATGACAATGGAGTCGTCCAGGGTATAATCATATCGAAGGGTGTATTTGCCATTATTTGTTTTTTAATTTAAGTTCTTCCAAATTCTAGCCTATAAACACCGTATATAAGAGACTTCTTTAACTAGAAATAAGGAAGCGTTCATTGTTAACTCTGAGGTTCGTGACTTTTACCTTCCATTTCTCTAGAATTGGAAATTCTTAACAAAGGAACCCTTGGTTATTCGCAGCTGCCAAATAGTAGGAATAGAGGGAGAGAGAGAATTTCTCCAAGGCTCTCTCTCCAAGCAGTGTATGTTGGGCTTAGACAAAAATTGCAAAGGTATGCATCAAGGGCATAGACATGGTATGCAAGGAAGAGACTGTGTAAATTCTAGTTCGGGTTCCGTTACATCATTCGTTTTGTTTTCTTTTGGGATCTCTTGTTGATGGTAACCATCATACAATTTTTTGATCAGGGATTCGTATTCTTTACTACATCCAAAGCTATACCTAGATGGTCCTGATAATACAATAAATGAGAAGGCATTAAAACAGAAGTTCCTAACCAGGGGTCTATGGGCCCCAGTAATTCCATGGATGTGTTGAAGCCCCATGAAAAATCTATGTGAAATTTGGGGCATGCATTAACTTCCCTGCAGAGAGTCTATAACGTTTGTCATTTTCTCAATCGAGCTATACCCCTGAGGAGCTTCAGAACCCACTGGACATAAGTGTCTTGACTCAAAGAGGTCTTTCATAACTGAGTCAGGAATCTCCTGGTCAGGCTTCATTACCACACGAATGAAGAAAATTCTAGTGATGATAATAATGCTCTTGACAGTGATGTGGGTGTTGTCTAGTTGTATCCGCGGGACAATATGAGCTTTGTATCCTCCTACTCCACCATCTTCCCCAGAAGCGAAGTTCTCGATAATAATAATGCTCTTGATATTTGCTGATCATGTGCCAGAGCATTGTTCTAAGGACATCATGCATATACATTTAATCTTTTCACAAGGGAACTATTAGGATCCCTATTTTATAGTTGAGAATGCTGAAATACAGAGAGGTAGGCAGCTGGCCCAAGGATACAAGGTGGGAAAGTGGCAGAGTTAAGACATAACCAGAGTCTGGCCCCACAGTGCATGGGCTTAACCGAGTGCTTTAACCACTATGCTCTAGAGCCTCTTGGCTGAGGGGCCCTCCCAGCCAGGGGTTGTCCCTTTCAAAACAAAATCAAACTGAGAGTTAAAGGAAATGTGACCAGCAAAAATTAGTAAGAAAATAAAGCTTAACTCACCTCACCCCACTCCTCATTCCCAGGATGTTAGCAATTCAGGGGAATACAGCAAAATGCCAAGGTACTCATCAGTGCTAGAGAGGGCTCCAGGGGTAGTGGGCAGGATCTGGGGGCTGAAGGGAATTGGTTGGTTCTCAACCTTCAGGATCCATAGTGGCTCCCATTCGAATAGCACTTTCCACTTGGCAATTCACAGCCCCTTCTCTCCTTTCTTTTAATGTTCCCTGCCCCCCTGCAAGGAAGACAGGGTGGAGATTTTTAATAGACCAGGAAACAAAAGCCCCAAAAGGTTGCACCTTCCCTAGGACCATGGGACTAGGTTATAGCAGAGTTGTGTCTAGGACCTGGGTCTCTGGACCTTTGGTCTGGTTCTCTTTCCACTGCTTTTGCTGCCTGGACTGTCAGTGTCCCTTGGCATTGGAGAATGAAACACCCCAACAGGCAAGAATTCCACGTGCACCCAACTCCACGCAGTGGACACCTTTTATTCATTTTTTTAAAGTTTTTATAGAGGACACCTTTTTATTTGTGGGTACACAGTAGGCCCTGAACCAAGGCAAAGCCCATTACTTCCATTATCTCATTTAATCCTCAAAACAACCCAGTGAGGTGACTATTATTTCGCAGGCAGGGGAACTGAGGCATGGTAGCACAGCTAGTAAATTACAGAACCTGGACTTCAGACCCAGACATAGCCCATTCCCCATCGTTTGCTCTTTCACCTCTGGGCCATGCTACTGTCCAAGGAGACAGGAAAAAGCAGAGGAGGAGGAAATGAACAGCCTGTTTTTTATGATGAGCAATGCTTTCTACCTTCTCTGAGGACGGAGCAAACGGAAATCTGTTTCAAGCACTAGCACATGAGGTTAAAATTAAAGAGGACAATTACGAGCGATTAGTCACTGGAGTGGGGCTCCATGGGCGTCTTCAGAAATAGGATCAGCTCTCACTCACTTGGACCTGGCACAGAGAAGCTGTCAGAGAAGTCTTTGCTAGGCTGTGATTCTGTGATTAACTCTTTTAAAGGAGCCAGGCTGCTGAAGCTCGCTCAAAACAATGGCCCCATTTCTCAGGGGCTGTCGAGTCAAGCAGGTCCTGAGGAAAGTTCTTTGGCACCCAGGGATCATGAAATTAACACCAGAGGCGCTGGCACTGGATCACTCCCCTCTGTTGAGACCTCAGGAAGAGAGCAGTCACTCAACCTTTTTGTTCTGAAAACCCAGGAAGCCCGCGGCAGCCAGTGGTTTGGGTTTCAGCACCTCTGAAGGCATCATTTCAAACGGCCGCTCTTCCTAAATTTGAATTCATTCCGAGGTCCCAAGAGAAGCCTCCTGAATGGACACAGAGGGGTGGGCAGGTCTTTGAAAGGCCGGTGGGACAAAGTGTCGGGGAGCCAGCCCCTGGGCTGGAGGGAAAAGCAACGAGCGAGGCTTCTGTGCCAGTTGCCAGGGCGGAAGGGGCCCTTTTGTCTCCGGATCCCCTCGGAATTAAGGAGAATGTCCTAAACGGGGGCCCTCAGGAGTTTGCGAGGGCCCCCTGTCACGGACAGACTGCCGGTGGGACTGAGCTCCTGCCAGGAACGCTTCCAAAGGGAAGGTCCAGAAGGCCGCATCTTTGATGTGCTCAGTGGGTAAAATTCCTCTTTGTGGAACCTTCCCTCGGCTTCCAGCATTATGTCTACTAAAGAGCGTTCCCACAGTGCAAAGGAGGCCTGGCTCTACCATGGCCACAAGCCAGAGAGGCCATAAGGCTCCCTCTGAAGTGGTTGGGATCCCCAGGGCGGCACGGCTCAGGTACCTGGTTCCGGCCCCCAGAGAATTTGGATTTGGCCTCGAGCGGTAAAAAAAAATATGTATCTTGAGGGTTTTCCCTGAAAGAGCTATGGGTAGGAGGGAGCCAGAACACAGACTGACTTATGGCCACTGTAGAAGAAAAGGCGAGAGAAACTAGGGGAAGAGGGGAGGGAAAAAAAAGGCAACAAAAAACAGGTAGAGTGGGGGGGAGTGAAGGGGAGGGTTTTTTATGTTTTTTTCTTTCTTTTTTTCTTTGTTTCTCCTGCAGCAGTGTCTCTTTTGGAGATCTAAAATCTGCAAGTGTTACGTCAAAGCTTTCTCCAAATGACTTGATGAGGGTTTTTTGTTGTTGGGTTGCTGCACTCCCGGGACTCATTGGGATGGCAGGATAAAAATTAATTAGAGGCTGTTTGGAGGGGGCTTTGCAAGACAGCCTGAGGCTACGCTTCAGTCTGGTTGTTAGAAGCAATATCATCACCGCCTCCTCGCCCAGCGCACAGATCTGTGCTGGGGCGGCCGGGGGGAGCCACGGAACGTTCAACACAGACATCAGAGCCAAGACTTCCTCCCAGAGAGATTACTTACCACAAACCAGTGGATCTACCTGCTGACAACCTCAGAAATATGTCTTGTTTCATTTTCAGATTTTTAAGAGGGGTCACATAGGAAGCTTAGAGAATCCGGATAAAACAGCTCCAGGAGGAGGAGACACTGCCTCTTTCACGCCTCTGAAAATGACTTTCAGGCCAGACAGAGCCACCGAGCAGACATAAGGAAAGCAAGATCCTTTCCAGGGGTGGATCTGCCTCCTTCCTAGGGGTTGGCATACGGAAAGGGGACTCTAGAAGTTGGCATGTTTCTACACGGCCAAGGCCGACCGATGATTCTTTCAAATTCGGGCAATTGACAGGGAAAATAACCGCAGCTCTCTTGGGTCTTCCGGTCTTTATATTTCTCCCTCTGCTTCCTTTGCCCTGAAGTCCTCACACCTCCTGTCCTCTCGTCCCCATGGAATCCTTCCCTACCTGGAGTACTGGGTCAACGAGCAACCTTGAAGTTTGAATAATTGGGAACTGGCTCCTCAAATCCAGATAAAATAGTTCAAAGCCCGATATCAGTCCCGGCATTTCATCAGCCACGAGTAGCTTTTCCTGCTGTAAGATTTCACCCTGGAAATAGAATGCAAAGTGAGTGAATGCCTGGGTCTCCTTCTTAAGAGCACCTTCGACCATCATGAAAAGTTCTGTGCACTTCATATATGTAGTTTATCTCCAGACCAGTGTAAAAATGTTAACTAGTTAGTCCTTAAAACATTTCCTGGGATGCAAGCAATCATTTAGATCCCTGATTGATGGATGGAAAAACTGAGATTGTTCCTATTTCCCATGGCCAGAAAAAAAAAGCAATCTATGTGTGAGCTTAAAGAAAATATGGAAACTCCTAGGGCCCTTCCCTCTCCCCAAACTTAGCTGTGTCTATTTTATTGCCTATAATTGCTTCCTTGCATCATGTCGAGGGATGGGGGGTGGAGTAAGCCAATGGGAACAATTACCAAAAGAAAAATAGCAAGTTTTCCCCCAAACAGCCATTTCCAAAATGAATTCACCAGCTGCATAATATGAAATCGCACCACCCCACAACATTTTAGCCACTTGGTTCTTCCAAACATGCCTTCTTTCAGGTGACATTTATTCTCCGGATCTCATGATAAGGGTTGATCACGGCAATTACCGCATCTCCAGAAGAAACGAAAAGACTTCTTCCTGGCAAGGCTCACCACGGAGCTGGAGCACTTGGCGTATTTCAGAGGGGGTGTAAGAGAGTGGTGAGCCAAACTAACATCACTTTCATGCCCCAGTTGCTTGTTTTTACACATTGCTGGGTAGACAAGAAATCAGTCCCCCCGTGCACGGAGACAATAGTAGCTGGTTAGGGAGCTCAGTGGGGGAGCCCGAGAACACCCCTTGCCCCTTTGCTCTCTGCCAGGGGGAGGCAAAAGGAGATATGTGAGGGCTGCCTTCAGAAACCAGGTACCTACTAACGTGAGGGTCAAGGGGTATGGCTGCACGAAGCCAAATCCTCTCCACTAAGTGCTTTCAAAACTAACCAATCTGCCTGAAAATCAATCTGCCGCTTTATAAGCAGCCAGCATATTTAGAACCATGGAAATTAAAGATGGAAAAGACCTATTAAGTCTTCTAGATCATTCCCTAGGGCCCAGTACAAGATCATTCCCTGTGGTATATTTGTTAGCGCTATGTCAGGCCTAATTTCAAGTGTCTCAAGCAATGAACATGAAGGAGGCAGAGACAGAGGTGTCTGCCCACCACAGTGAACAATGATCATGTGATTAGAGTTCTCCCAGCTGCTTGCTGGCCTTTGGCATGCCCAGAAAGGGTTTGGATTCCCCAGGGCTGGGCCCAGAAGAAAGCTTCTAGAAAGTAGAGACATTTAGAGAACTTCTCTACCTCTTTGTCTATAAGCAGAGTAACACGGTGCCTCTCTGTAAATAAATTGCCACAAAGGAAGAACAGAGAATCCAGGTGTACCAGGAGTCAAATTTTTTTTTTTTTTTTTTTTTTTTTTTTGACAGAGAGAGATAGCGAGAGCAGGAACACAAGCAGGGGGAGTGGGAGAGGGAGAAGCAGGCCTCCCGCCGAGCAGGGAGCCCGATGTGGGGCTTGATCCCAGGACCCTGGGATCATGACCTGAGCCGAAGGCAGATGCTTAACAACTGAGCCACCCAGGTGCCCCAATTTTTTTTTTTTTAATGAAATAAATCCTACCTCTAAGGAATCCAACCTTCCCTCTCACAAGTTTTATTCCGGGTTGGTCAACAGTCAACTAAATCATCTCTCCAACTGGTGGCAAAACGGAGGAAATATTTTTAGGGATGCCAGGACTTTATTCTAGAACATATCGGACCAAGTGATATGAAAATAAGAGCAGATGGCTCCACAATAGTACAGTCAAGGGTTTTCTGAGAAAATCATTTCTCTCCTTGTGTCTGTTCCCAGACAGAGAGGAAGCCAGTGAAACTCACAGTTTCAGGTGGGAGCATCTTTAAGCGGCGGTAAACAGAAGCCTAAGCTAATAGAATCCAGAGAACAAAGGGATCAAAACCAAATACCAACAGTGTTCTTTTTACTTCTCTGTTTTGAAATGATGGAGAAATTCCCTATAGATGTTCATATTAAAAATTCTAAATCTGTGCATTGTCGAGTCCACCTCTGTCCTGTGACATGAGTGAAATGAACAGTGAGTCATTCACGGGCCCGGCACGGCAACCCCGCGACAGTTCTTCTACACCCAAAGATCATAAAATTGTCACCACTTCACATTTCTGGGAATAGGATCATCCGAAGAGACTCTCCTGCCCCATTTCTGCTCTAAAGAAAGAGCTCCATTTTCTTTACCGGATACTTGAAGCAAAACTGAACTTCTACAAGCTTGAAGTTTGACTCATAGGCCAGTGGCCCATTCACTTCTGGAGCGCCCCACCCCCCCGCCCTTCCCCCCACAGCCCTTTTCCCTCTACAACATTATCTCATCTCAGCTTTGCAGCTTTTTTAAGTTCAATGTCAATAGCTAGTTAGGAGAGGGCAGGCAGGTCAGGGCTTAGGACTCCGAACCGTCCTTGACGTTTCTCTGTAGACTGATCTGCTGTTTGCATCAGCCCAGTAAAAAAAAAGAAAGAAAGAAAAGGGAAAAAAAAGAAATCCCTCTTTACTATCTGAGAAAAGATCAGAACAGGAAAATGTCAGTTTGAGAGCTGACAGAATTCTGATAAGAATGAACTGGAAATGAGAGAAAGAATGGAAGAAATGCTGTCACTCTAAGAAGTTTTTAATTTAATGTTTTTAGACAAATATGTTCCCTGCTGAGTGTGTGTGTGTGTTTTTCACACACAACTCTTCCATCCCTCCACCTCTTTTCCAAATGCTCTTCTGGAGAGAAAAGCTGTCTATTTTGACTTGATTTGATTTGATTTTTACGGTCTCTCCACAACCTTTCAAAGATCTGGAAGGGTCAACCTTTCTGGCCTGAAAGCTGTGAGCACATTCACTCCCACAGAATTTCTTCTAAAGCCCTGGGATAGTTTCCACTTTCAGAAGTAACCATACATATTTTTAGAGTTAGAGAGATAATTTAAATTCTCAAGCTTAATTGAACCGACAGAAAGCAGAGTGGAGTGCTACAGATGGAAACACTTTCCAAGTGTGACGACCTCTGAGTTCAAATTTAATACCTACATAATAAAGGCTTGAAGATAATATAATGGGCATTGTTTCTGATGCCTCCCCCTTTTTTTACTTGTGTAGTAACTTTATTATTAGAGGAAATGGCGGGTGTTTTTAAATACAGGCTACATGAAACATCAAGAAGTGACCCCCATTAAAAGACATATTTTTCATGAAGAAAAGGCCAAGTCTTTGAAGAATAAAACACTCAGTAGGAGTTACGCGTTCTTCTGAATGAAAACAGAAAAGTTTTCTGGAAACCAAGCAGTTGCCTAGTTTACCAACGAAGCATTCATTAACTACCTTACTCTTTCTCTGGCATTCTACTGGGCATTTTGTATCATCTCAGCTAATCCCATAATAACTCTATGAGGGAGACTTTACTGTCCGCACTTTCCAGTTGAGGAGAATGAGACTAAGTGAGAGTGGGTTTGCCCAAGATCACACGGAAACGGTGTGATAGACTCAAGGTGCATACCTCTACGTACGGGATGGGTCCTGTATTTATTGCTTTTGTCCTGTGTCGTTATTCATTTTGTCAGGACACCTTATATGTCCTGTATCCAGCTATTTTTAATAAGTTACAAACGTTCATTAGGACAATTTTTCAAATTTAACTGGCGTTCTGTAGTTTTATTTGCTAAATCTGGCACCCCTAACATCTGGGTCTCATGATCACAAACCCAGAGGTTTGCCCCTTCTTTCACATGAAAGGAATGCTTTTTTTTTTTTTTTTTGGATACTTGATGAAACAAGCGATATATACAGTAAGTTTGATGTAAAATAGTTAAGAGTGTGGACTCTTGAGTCAGTCAGATTAGGTTCAAATCCTTGCTCTGCCACTTGAAAGCTGTGTGACCTTGGCAAGTTTCTCAACCTCTCTAAGCCTCGGGTTGCCTGTGGGTAAAATGAGGACAAGAATAGGGTCAACCTTATGAGGTTGTATGGAGATTTAAAAAGAGAATTTGTGTCATAAAATAATTAACTCAGTTCTTGGCACATGGTAGGCATTCGAGAAATATTAGCTATTACCTATGCCTTCAAAGCCATACCATGGCCCTTCCAAAGCAGAGCTCTGTTCACCCCCTTGCTTCAAAACATTCACTCATATAGACAGTATAATTTCCTTAACTTTGTAATATAATTTCACGTGTACGGGCCCCTCCAAACTTGCCGGTCCTATTTCCGACTTCCACACACAGGAGAGAGTTAGTGTTTGTCAGGATAACTTGTTGAATGTAACTCTGAATTTGATTAAGGAGACAATTACATTTTCAGGTTTAAGTGTGAATTCTTTTCCTGCCAAATAGGATTCAATGCATTGAATCCTCGGGCCTCCTTGTCCGTATCGGTGGATTTCAGTTTTGAATTAAAGATGCTGGATAGCTTAGGATATTTTAGGATACTCCGAGCAGGAAGGCCCCCCTGGACTGGCCAGAGCACTAGAGAAGGTGCCTGTAGGAAGATTTCTGTCCAGAAGAGACTCCAGGTTTTGCTCTCCAGCACCCTCCAGGCTCACCACCAGCCCCTCCCTCTGACCAAGCCCATTTGAGATGAATCCCTACTTGAGTCACATCGCCTCCTGGCTTAGAAGTAACCAGGCCATAAACACCAAGGAGGAATTTTACTGGCCCATCCTCAGCTTGCTCTTTTATTGTCTGGCATTTCCTTTACCGTCTCTTGAAATTGACAAAAGTATCTTTTACAAAACCCGCATTCGGTTTTCCAGGCTCAGATTTACGTTGTCTGTGAAGCCTTCCATTATCTCCTCTGGCCCTTGCAGTGTTGTCTCTCGGTACCCACCCCCCGCCCCCACCGTGTTCTTGTCACTCTGAAACAGGGGTTGTCAGCCACTGTCTGGCCACTTCCCTCGCCGACCTGGGGGACACCGAGAAACACCCAGTCCCCGGTGGCCCCGCTGTGCCCACGGGAAACCCTTGAACCCTAGGACGTGGGACCAGGTGGGAGGTTAAGTCGGAAAGGAGGGTGGGAAACAACCCGAAAGAGCCGACCTTCCCCTTCGAGAGAAAAGAAGCAGTAGGCCAAAGGCTTGCCTTAGTGAAAACCAAGGATACAAAACAGGCCTCTTTATAGACACATGACCTGCATCCCTGAGGCCCTGCTCTTTACGGATTCATGCACTGGCCTAAGTTCTAAATTGCTGCCAGTTTCACAACTGTTTTTAATTTAAAGGCCTCCAGGCCATGATATTCCAGGGCAAAGAGAGATTTTTCGGCAAGCAGAGCAGAAGAACGAGATCAGAGCGCCCCCACGGTTTGCGACAGCTGACTTCACCTCCTCAAGCTTAGGAAATCTTAGTTAATTTCTCTCTGTGTCCAAAACGTACTTGCATTTGGAGATAAGCACGCACGCTGGAAGCCATTCAGAGGAGGCTCACCGGGGCAGAGCAGTCAAGCGTAGCAGCTATAAACATAACTTCCTTTAAGGAAGAAAAAATAAAATAAAAAGGATGTCTCAGAGTCTTGCAGAACTTAAGACAGTGTGTGACGTCTGAACTGTAACATCAACCATCTCTGGAGGCTGATGGAAAGAGATGGGTTCGGTGACACCCCCGGACAAGGAGTTCACTCAGGCAGGGAATACTTGACAAATCCCTTCAGGGAGGAAAAAACAGAGGAACACTCACCTCACTTTACAGTAACCCAGTTGCGAAAGAACGGGAGAGCGAGCCAGGATAATTATACAGGCATTTTATTATCCACTGCTGCCTTTTAAAAGGCAAAGCATGCACTTCTAAATGCTCTGTTGGGATCTTCTCCACCTTTCTTCCTCCCAGCTCCAAGGAAAAGGCCAGAAGAATCAGGGCCTCGTCCAGCCTGTGCTGGATGTTTGTGCCATTTAGAAAAAGCTACTCCCTCTGCAGGGACCATTAGAAAAGAGTGCCCCACTTGATAGACAAAAGGCCATGGGCTGCATGCTTCAGTGACCAACTTCTCCTGTGTGTGAAGAAAAAGCTCTCCATCTCCCTCCAGGTCGACACCCCCCTGTGATAGGACAAAACCCCCAAACACCCAACCACTCACGCTGGCCCGAATGGGAATTATACCCCCAACACGCTCCCATCATTAATTGACATTGCAGAGATGATCATGACCCTCCTCCCAATCATCAAAGCCTCTTTATCCCAGATCATGTTTTGCCCCATTCCCTTTGAGTGATGACTGCGTATTCACAGCCAAGGGCACAAAAGGAAAAGAAATGTAAATTGGATTAGAAGGACAAAATTTAACTCCAAGACCATTCGTAGATAACAGAGCCAGCGGTGTTGTTGAAGAGCTCTCACGCAGGTGCCCCCAATCCATCATCCACAAACTTGTGCTGCCACTTACTGAGCAGAGTGGTTTGGGGAGCTGGTCACACTCCCACAGGCAGAGCTGGTGAAAAGAAATTCACAGGGCTCTGGAAACTAAACTGCAACCTTGCTCTAAAGCCCCCCTTATACAAATTGTTCCAGGCATCCCCAAAGGTATTTCTCTTACTCAAGAAGGTCACCATATCAAGAAGCACAGGGATATAGACCATGCAATACACCTGAAGAGACCAGGATGGCAGAGCAAAGCTTGGTTCCCCCGGGAACACCAACATTGGCATGCCAGAAGGGGCAGGCAAGGTGGGCTGGCATAGAAAGCTCCCTGGCAACAGTTACCAGCCCCCCAACCTCCCTGTGGAGGTGGGCTTCATGCCCACTCATCCACTCATGTCTCCTATGTCCTCCCTTCAGCATCTGTGATCTCAGGACCTCTGCTGGCAGGCAGGGCACTCAGACCAGGTGTTCTGGATCCTTCTAGTGAGTCTAGACCAGACTTGAGAGCAAAAGTGAAAAATAAGGAGAAGAAGAAGTAAGAATGAAATAAGCGGATCCGTTGTGAATGGATCTAAGTCCTGAATCTCTTCCCAACATGCCTTTAAATTTTCCCTACAAATATTTGGATCTGTGCAGAGCAAGCCTGATTTCGTAGAGAAACTTGCTCTCTCGATGACCCCTGGGTCCAAGAGTTGGCTGGAAACAGAAATGACTGGCCAAAGCCTGGATGAATTCAGCTGGGCTCAGTCCCTGAAGGCTTTGTTCTTCAATCTGTTTATACAGTTTCCCGTAGGAGTCTGTAATTTTAATCAGTAAATATCTCCCTTGATTTATCACCTTCTATTGACATAGTGGTAATTCAAGCAGTGGAACTAAAGCTGGGCCTGCTGTGTGTTTTTTCCCCCTCATTGTGCCCGGCCTCTGTTTGATTTTTCTCAGTCCTCTTAGGTAATTGGTCCGCCTCTGACACTCTCTGTATGACCGGCTGTGGTCAGGGGTCAGTGGGCTCCCCCTTCCGAAGAGCAGAATGTTCTAACCAATCACAATACAGCCCCATCTTGAGTTTGCTAAAACCCGAGCAGACAAACCACAGACTGATAGGACCCGGTGGATTTCATTTGAAAAGTAGAAATCCAAGATGCTTATAAAGAACACTGTTAACCTCTCAAGCTCCAGAAACAGTTTGGAGATTTAATCCGCTGATTTAGTACCTCTGAGTTGAGCAGGGAGATCCTCCTTCCCAAACCTTTTGGAGCTGCAGTTTCCACATTAGCTGATTGATCCCTCTGTAAATACGGCGTCGGGTAAGGCCTGGTACTCAGTTCTACTATTTATTGAAGTGTTTATTTACTTAGTATTTATCCCGGTGAAGTGGTAAAAGTCTTTGGGCACCCATATTCTGATTTCAGTATCACACTTGACCAAAAATGATCTCCTTGATGGCCAAGATGAAGAAATGAGGACTTGATAATTACAGAGCTAGGTGGATTCAAAGCTGGCTTAATATGCTCCAAGGTTCTGTGCTAAGCTGCTTGTGTTCGCAGGAGGCCCAGAACTACAAAGAAGGGCTCGATGTTGGAGAACAGGGTCTAGATTTCCAAAAGATCTCCATGAACTGGATTGATGCACTGAAATTTGAAAGATAGAATCAATGTAAAGTTTTGAACTTTGGTTCTAAAAATCAAATGCCAGTGCACCAAACAAGGGTTATCTGTTTAAGCATAAATTTTGTGAAACTATGTTACAAGTCTTGGGGTCTACAGTAAATACTGTGTGTCCCCTGGCTGCCAAAAGTACCAACTTTAGGTTGTGTTAGTATGAGAATGGTTCCCTCTAATCCTCATCTCATTAGACTTGACTCTCATTGAAGTTTTTCATCTTTTTATTCCCCATAATAACTAGAACAGTGCCTCATATCACAGAAGCTTATATAAGTATCATATGGATGGATGGGTGGATAGACAGATGGGTAACAAGGGAAGAACTTGACAGGTCAACACCTGTCTTAAAATTGTGTCCAGTTTTCAATGCCATGTTTAAGGATGGACATGAATAAAGTGGAATATGTCAAAAGAAAAGTGTCTGGATAGTGAAGGATTTGAGAATCGTGACATAGGTGAAAGAGTTAAAGAAATTGGTACATTTAATCTGAAATAGGAGAAGGCAAAGGAATCTTTGGGGGAAGAAGCACTGGGAAAGGGAGAGAAAAATCATCCAGATTTAGAATTTTAAAAGCTGGTATGTATGAGAGGGATTAAGATAATACAGATTGCCTCAGAGAATAAAGCTAGAAGCACATAGTGGAAGCCATAGAGAGGTAGATTTCAGCTTAGAACAAGGAAGAAATCTTTACCAGTTAAAAGGGGTTTTGGTACCTACAGAGAAATGGTCTAATTCTACTGACGGGTCTTTCTCTTTCTCACTTAAGGCTGACTATCATACACAGCCCCCACCTGGAGCAGCTCCTCCGCTAAGATGCCTCCACAACTAATTGTCAATAGTCCTTTCTCAACACTTTATTTAGTAGTGCTTTGTATTAAATTAAGTTTCTATGTCTGTCTCCTTCACTAAGTTATAAATTCCTTGAGAACAAGGCTGTTGCCTTTCATATTCTTCATACGTAATAGACACTCAATCAACATTTACTTCATTTGTCAAGTTAAATAGAACTTGGCAGCCTCTTTGATTCAAGACTGATACCAAAAAATTCGTTTGGTTTAGTCTGAGATCTATGGAAGCACAGAGACTCTGGAATGGTAATATAGCAATGTTGGCTCTCCTCCAGGGTTCTGTGTATTTGGGGGAAGAGCTCCTCTGTGAATCTACTTTTCCCATCTTTAAGGAGACCTGTAAATTCTAGAAAATTAATTTCGATCAAACCCATTTATTTATTTTGATCAAACCCATTTACCCATCCAAACATATATAAACCAGTAAAGTCTTTTGCATATAATGGAAGAGATCTTTACTTTCTTCTTCTTAAAGCAGTTACTAGCTATTCAGTCTTTTCCTAATCACTCAAATAACTAAATGGTTTAGTCTGGGGGATATGCAGATTTCACCTTCAGATCACGTTAATGGAACTGAGTGCCTCAAACGTGCTGATAGACTTGCTTTCATTACTGAGTCACAGTGGTGGTACAGATCCAGGTGGGGCTAAGAGTGAAATGATGAAGGCAGTTATCTTTATGCTTCTTCTGTTGGATGAAAAGAAAGGCTCTGATGCAAGCCCTGGGTTATTTCTCATGATTACATCATTGCCTTCATATTATATTAGCTTCCAGGGTACGACTGGACCAGCACTTCAATGAGAAGACCTTTCTTGAAACGTAGCCCTTACCAATCCTACAGTCCATCACACTGCCACGTTCTTTCCCAAAGGTGGCAGCATTCTGGTGAATGGTAAAGTAAAATGATTTCCAGAAAAGTAATTAGCAAAGTGCACAGAAGCTTAAGGGGAAAAAAAAAAGGACAGGCTATCAATCAATAA
Source organism: Mirounga angustirostris (assembly GCF_029215605.1). Classification (NCBI taxonomy): domain Eukaryota; kingdom Metazoa; phylum Chordata; class Mammalia; order Carnivora; family Phocidae; genus Mirounga; species Mirounga angustirostris. Next base: position 15,273,786 of record NW_026991724.1, on the reverse strand, counting down.
ATAATAAAAAATTCAGTCGAGGGCATTTTCCATCTTGGTGTTCTTGGTTATGAGAGAGAGCGAGAGAGAGAGAGAGATTCATGAGGACAGGTCAGGTTACCTCTTCTTAGCTCATGTTCCACAGCTTCCATATAATATAGTGTATACACATAATGAGTGGTGATAAGGATCAAAAATGGGAACTACAATTTCACCTCCACCTGGATTCCTGCCATCATTCTGGGCTTTCAGGTAGGGCCGTAAGATACCTGATCCTGGATATTTGTGGAATAATTGCACAGACATTGATCTCTTAATGGTAGATGATGAGTTAATTCATCCCAAACCCTTCTCACTTGGCAGATAAGGAGTTATTAGTCATCACACTCACTCTGGGCATTATATATTCTATTATTTATCATTTACATATAAATGAAAGCATGAACCTTTCACAGGAGAACCTGGCTTACCAGCAAGAGAAAAGAGTTGAGTAGGGGAGGAAGGATGGAGCAGCCCCTGGATGATTCAGAGAACTTCCAATGCCAGGAGACCAGGGTCAATAGTGGCAAGAGGATGAGAGGATAAATAAATAAATACAGGATTTGGAGAGGAGAGGGTGGCCCAGGAGACATGGTGGGTTGGGAGTGGTTCTGGTATTAGAAGAGGAAAGGAGAGGAACTCGAATCATTCATTTACACATTCATTCTGCAAATGTTTCTCATGCTAGATAAGGATAGGCGGTCATAACCCTGCCCTCAGGTAAACAAATAACACGTGATTGCCAGTTGGAAAAGTGCTAGGAAGGAAACAAATAGAATGTTACAGGACCAAATAATGGGATTGGGTGGAAGGAATGGGACCCTATTTGAATAGACTGGTCAGAGATCTCTAAGGAGTTCATGTTTAAACTCAAATTTGAAGGATAAGAAAGAACCAGCCCAACCAGAGAGAACAAGGTGAGTGACAGAGACTTTTGTGAAGGGAAGTCCTCAGCAAATTCAAGGAAGCAAACCGTAAATGGCCCTGCCATTTATTAAGCACCTATGGTGGTCAGACGCTAGTCTAGGTGCTTTATGTGTGTGAAAGCGTCTCCTCCTCCCAGTCCTAGCCGTCGGCATTGTTGTAACCCCCACTGTCCTGGTGAGGAAGGTGAGGATGTGTCTGCAGCATAAAGGACCGAGGAGGGATGGCTCAATAGCAAGTTGGAGAAGGAGGGCAGGATCCGCAGGGTTTCCAGCAGAGACGTGCAATTCCTTTAATTTGGGTTTTTAAACCACCCCTCTGGCCTCTCATTGATTCGTGGACCAAAAGAGGGCAAGACAGGACATGGAGGGCCCACTTGGAAGGCGTTTTGGGCTCCAGGCAAGAGTAGATGTGGCCGCGCCAGGAGAGTGGCAGAGGGGATGGCGGGAAGCGGTGCATTCGAGGCATGTTTTGGCCGCATTGAGATTTGAGAGGCAGCCAAACAATGAGGACACAGAAAGAAAACACATGGACTCCAACCTAATCCCAGCTGCCTTCTACTATGAAAGAGAGGGAACTGAGAGAGTGTTGAGAAATAGACTCCCTGAAATTGGAAGATGTTCAGGCCCCGAACCAGGATCCTGCCTTGCTGTCAGTATAAGACTTAAATACCCATCGCCTGCATGTTGTGGTTTGGCTGCCCTAATTTCTCTCATGTTTCTTTGTTAAATGGATACACACACATACACACACGCACAGCCCTCCTGATCCACTGAGCACTGAGGAGGAGTCAACAAGTAAGGTTTCCTTCTGGGACCAGAGAAGTCTCCACGCAGAGAAGCAAGACCTGCTCTCCAGAAACTGCAGTTAGAAAAAAAGACGGGGGTAAAAAATGAAGACCAAACCATGTAGACAGCTCACCTGGGGAAAACAGGTCGCGCTAACCTCAAGCCAATCATTAACCCTGCCCAAGGCCAGCAGGACGCTCACACGCTGGGGGAATTTTAGGAGCCTGGAAACTAAGAGCAAAGTTTATTTTCAGAACAAGGCCTGAAGAAGGAAGCAAAGGATAAACAGAGACCAAATGTTTTAATTGTGTGAAATGGTTTCCACCCCAACACCGTTCCCCAAATCTTAGAAGAACAAAGGTAGGGGAGGACCGCTGGGGAGCACTTCCCTTCAGCTCTCTGTCACTCCGACTGCAGCAGCCCCCATGCTCTCCCTGCCGTGACATTTCTTGACTGGCAATGGCTGGAGATACCTGGTGGCAGGGCTGTGACTTGGGCCAGAGCCGGGTGCCGCAGCCTGGTGAGTTTTCTGGGCGGCCATCTGGAAGGGTCCTGGACCTCAGAACAGTAGCCACAGTCGGTTCTCCAGGGACTGCCTCTGAATTTCATGTGATACAGTTCTTCATCTGGGTTTTATAGAGAACAGGGGTCTCGACCCTGGAATGGGAGAGAGCACAGCCTTGTTAGCAAACTGTCCGGAGAGAATTTGAAGGACGAATGTGGTGAGGAGCCGGGGCGGGGAGCTGAACCAGCTGAAGGAGTGCAGGCCCTTCAGTGAGTGCTTGGCTCCGGCCGGCTCCCCGGGTATGGCTCCAGACCAGAAAACCAACTCTGGATACCTCAGGGAGAGCGGGAGGAGAGGACAAAGGTGTCGGGAAAAATAACTGCTAATATGATAAAGTGTGAGTGGATACGACAGGCCATGGCCCATCGAAGATCTCAGGAAACACAGCTCGGAAAAAGTACAAAAGTCCTTCAGTGTGAGGTAATGAGGCGCGTCTAATTATATTTAAGAAAAGAAACAGCAAGAAATGCTTTCAAAGCCTTCCCCCTCTTTCTTCCCTCCTGAACGAGTCCAAATCCCAAATGGAGAGACTCCGTTATTTCGGAGAAAGTGAGGAATTTCCGAGAGCATCACGGGAAACAAGCTTGTGATTTTCCCAGAACTGAGAAAAACTATCACACAAACCTTTCCCTGCCCCTTTTTTCCCCTCCCCAAAAAGCTCCCATCAGGAAACAGCAGGGGGAGGAAGAAAAAAAAAAAAAAACCAAAAACACACAGGCAGCCCCACCATGAGAAATCAAGGCAGTTGAAATGACATTTGACACCACCAGGCCACAGCTGAAGAACAAGGGAAAAGTTCTAGGGTGACTGTCACTGACCCATAGTCTCTCACTCCTAACCTTGCTCTCCAACATATGTTTCTCATTTCCTTGCTTATAGCTGGTCCAAGCTAATGATATGTGTTTTGGCCGGGATCCCGTGCTTGGCATACAGCCGGTCTTGTTCTCATTGTCCGGGCTACTTACAGAAACCTCTTTCTCTGTCTCTTTCTCTCTCTCAAAAAACCGGCTCTAAAGAACAGTAAATATGCAAAACAGCCCCCACGCTCTATACAGCTACCATCTTGAACATGGCCCCCTCTACCCTAACACACCCCATCATAAAGGCCTGAAGAGACTGCCCACGGGTGAGGGGTATGTTCAACACAAAAGCAGTGGAAATTCAAACAAATTGGCCCATTAGAGTCTCACACGGCTATAAATACAGCTCGGCTCGGGCTATTTTGAGGGATGGTGGCATGGGAAAGTTCCGCCTGGAATCTTGAGTTTGTCAGAGGAGACGGATCTCTCCCAAGACATGGGAAGAAGACGAGGCGCTCAGCAGACCCAGAGGAAGGAGGGCATCGGCTCTGGTCAGTTCCAGGGCAAGGTTAGCAGTGGATGAGGAGACACGTCCAGGCCTCACCCCTGTTCTCCAGCCCCCGCCCCTGTTCTCCAGCCCCACTGGCCTTGCCATTGGAGGTTTGGGCTCTGGTGTCACTCAGAGTGTCCATAACCTTTAAAAAAGCTGAACATGCCCTTTTGCTCCTCAGAGGTCAATGGACCATTTCACTCTTCCTGAAAGACCGGGCAAGCGAGAGGAGGAGGGGTGGGAACGGGAGCAGCCTAGCTAGTCTGGGCAGGCCCCCAGCTGCAACCAGCATCTCTGGCTGACCACAGGGGAATCCTGAGGAGGCCATTTTTTGTGGGTCAGCCCCCAAAGTGTGGCACCCGGTACATCTACATTATGAAATTAAGGCAGAGTTGTGTGGATTTTAGGAAATGGAGACCCACACATGAGTGTTAGCAAAATATGCAGGCAGAGAATGCATATGCAAATATGGAGAGCTGCTTCCCATTTCCCTCGGGTGTGTCAACAGATGGCAATTAACTGCTAACAGTTAGGAATGAGTAAACACAGAATACACATATATTTCTGCATTGTGTACCTGCCCACTTTTGGGGAACATGGATCCCTCGCCTTGCTGTCCCACTGCTGGGTCTGCTGTACCTTCCTTATTTTAATGGACCCCCTGTCCATTTCTGTTCAGAAAGCAGACCCAGGACAACTTTGGATTTTCTGGTGGATTTAATAATATTGAGCACGTGCTGTATACCAAGCACTGTCAGAGGCATGGGGTCACACAGCCTCGTGGATGTGTCTGATCTGTCCCCAACCCTAGTTTTCTTAACTGCACACCCCACTTTGCTCAGGACAGCCCAGTTTATATCTGTTGTCCCCGTGTAATTATTAATAGCGCTTCTTTTCACTCTCCAAGTGTCCCAGTTTGGATGATAAATCATATGGTTACTCTATCTACAGTCCCTTTTTTAAAAGTGCTTTTTTTGGTATGAAATCTAATACACAGAGAGAGAAGTGCAAAAATATAGCATCCTCTATTTTCGAGGCTCTTTGAAACTTGCAAAAGTCAAGAGAGGGTTCCCAAATGATCAAGAAAATGGCTTTAGCCGATTAAATTTTAATTAGTTCCAGAACAGCCTCCACTGCATTCTGGGCTTGAGTCCTTGCCACATGCTCCAAGTTGGTTCTGTCCTTACAGACGTTGCCTGCTCTGGATTTTCCATGTTGCATCTGAAACCTCAAAGGGAGTGCCACCACGCATGGGGACAGCTGGGGCACATGAGGGCACTTGTCCCTGTACAGCCCAGAAAGGAAGAGCCATTCAGGTTACCATGACAACGCTCTTTCCTGAAAATCTCTGACTGACACTTCCTGGGGAGACAGGAAGTAAGGACAGGAAGACACCGAGGTCACTCTCTTCCCATGTCCAGAGCTCCCACCTCCCAGGCTTGTCTGATATTTGACCTTTTCTAGCTCAGTCTTTCTTCTCCCATTCCTATCAGCAAAGCTATCCTTGGGGTGAAGGCAACCCACTGCTTCTGTCCCTTTCTTTGCCACCAGCCAGTGGAACCTCCTAAATCGTTCAATAATAAGGTATATAGAAGTAACTAGATGCTTCAGAAAGTTACACAACTGATTCGAAATTTAAAAATTATGGACAGTCTGCACTTTTGTAATCGATGTTATGACATATAATAATCATTCAACTCATGTTATTGGGCGCCTACTATGTGCCAGGCCTTGTGCTAGAGATTGGGTGTAGGATATTGACCAAAACGGGCATGGTCCCTGCCATCATGGAGCTTATAGTATCTTGAGGGAGACAGACATTAAAGGGATAATCCCACAATAAAACGCTAACTACAGATTGTAGTAAGGACAACAAAGGAAAAATACAGAGCATAAGAGAAAGTATAAGGGGACCCAGCTTACATTTGAGTGAATCAGGGAAAGCCTCCCTAATAAGGCAAATTTAATCTAGGACCTGAATGATGAATAGGACACAGGCAAGGAAGTCCATTTATATCAAGAGCTCATGAGTCACCACAGTATTGAGCCTAACCTTCACAGCTTACTGAAATATGTCACTTCAAGATCAGAAGAGCTTCAGGGCGCCTGGGTGCTCAGTCGGTTGAGCATCCGACTCTTGATTTCAGCTCAGGTCATGATCTCAGGCTCCTGGGATTGAGCCCGCCACTCCTCGGGCTCCCCACTCAGTGGAGAGTCTGCTTGTCTCCCTCTCCTTCAGCCTCTCCCCCAGCTCTCTCTCTCCCTCTCTCTAAAACAAATAAGATAAATCTTAAAAAAAAAAAAAAAAGGATCAGAAGTGTTTCATGGGTATGTCTTTCAAACCTACCGATTTATAACCTGCATCACAAATAAGATGAGGAAATAATAATAGCTCACTTCTAGGTTATTAGTTAATTGTTTGTAAAGCTACTGGTATGGTATTTGAAATGCAGAAAGTGCTCAGAGCATGGCATTCATCTCTCTGGAACTATTTTAGCAAATGTAGGGTCTCTCATATCTGAATCCCCAACATGTAGCATTATTCAAAGTAGATTTGTGTAATAAGTGCTCAATATACATTGAATGAAGGAAGGAATCCATGAACAGATGAATTAACTTTTATAGGATGTCTTCTGTGGACCAGGCATTGGGCCAGATATTTTCACAAATATTTTCTAATCTCAACACCATAACATGATTGCACCTTTCTTGAGGCTAGGATTCTAAAGTGCTGAACTAAACAATAGCTCTGAAAATAATGATAAAATATGACCCTGATGAGGTTTGGAGAAGCAGATGAGGGAGACAATGCTTTTCAGGAGCATTTGGAAATAGCAAGGGAAGATGCAAGCCAGGGAAATGAAGAGGTACAAATGCTCCAAAGGGTCACGGAAGGGAGATGAGAAGGCTCTCACGCGAGGATGTGAGCCGGGATGGGCAGCGATACTAAAACCCACAGAACAGTCTGAGCCCCTGAAACAGTCCGTGGAATGTTTTGTCGGGAGAGATGATGCAATTAGAGTGTGTCTTCCTTGAGACAAACAGTAAATACATACGCCCCCAAAAGTCTGGGCAGGGGACTGCGTTTGTAGAGAAGGGAGAGAAGGGAATTTGGGCTCAGAAATCTCTACATTTAAAAACCATCCACATTAAATTGGGGATGAATGGAAAAAGGAAATGTCTGAAAAGGTTCAAGGGGGTTGGAAAAAACCCAAAGGCCAAAATGATAGCCCCTCGTAGGGAGCTCTGCTTTTCCAGAGGATTTTCTGCAGAAATGGACTCAGGTTTAAACTTGGTGCTGTGTTCGGCCTGAATCCCTACAGTTCTCCGAGATGGTGACAAGTTCCATAATTGTCCCAGCTTTATTGTTTTTCCTCCACAAACCTATTTGTGAAAGTGCCATAAAATCGTCTTACCCAAAGCTCTCAGTTTCAGGAAATATGATACACAGCAGATCAGAGGAAATTAATATTTTTTTTCTTATTTCACAGCATCTTGGCCCAAGGTCAGCATTGAAACGGTTAAAATATCAGCACATTTCACTGGTCTTGGGTTACTCATAAACATTCAGCAAAGCAATTTCACTCAATCACACATATTAACTGCTTAAGTTCTTCTCTCCGAGGATGTGGGCTGTTATTTTATGCCAAAAGTCCTGTAATTAAGTTTGACATAAGCGCATGGATTAAATATGTGGTTGGGGCAGGGGGCGAGGAATGGAAGGTTTTCTCCCCTCGCCGTCTTGCCATATGGAGACTGTAACCAAATAACGTGCAAAAATTTTTAAGAGAATTTCCAATCTTATTACTCAGTGTTGTTTATCAGGTGAGTCACCAGGCCAATGCACTTACAAAACCAGTTTTTCTTTTCCCCAATTTAGCAATAAGAACAACACAGTAGTAGTCTTAAAACAGCCCCCGGCCCTCATGGTAGAGTCTTGATAAGGCAGACAACAGAACAGCTCCTCAAAACATCCTCCGATGGGCAAGCCACTGCGGCTGGAGTTTGGAGCTAATTTATCAGACTGATCTAATTCAGGGATATATTTTAAATGCTGAGACCACGATGAGGGTGCTACACATCGATCGCATCGCTTTGTCAATTATGGGAAGGTATGCAACATTCGAATGCACTTCATTCTAAAGGGATTTTTATCATGGCCAGATTCTCCCCGTCTCGGGTCCTCAGGTGACTCTGAAAAGACCTGAATCACTTAAGCAGCATAATAACAAATTTACTTTCAATTTCTGGCCATATTCATGAAGGTTTCTTGTGGTTTGAGAGAGGAATGCTCTTGTTCCTCCTTTCCTAAAAACAGCTGAAAATAGCTTTTTCAAATGTTTGAAAGAGAAAACATCCTCCTTGAATTTCCCCCAAATCAGAGGGAGCACACAGGAGATTAACCCAAAAAAGGAATTAGGCAGCAGGCTACCTCCCATTTTCCCTCCCGTTGGATTCACCCCAGTGCTCTTGCCCAATGCTGGATCTCTCCCTTCATTGGTTTAACTGAGTTCATCTTGGTGGCTTCATCCTGCTAAATGTCTTTAACACATCAAAACATGTTACCCAAATCACTGCCATGCTCAAGTTCTTTATACTTTGCCATCGCTCTGAAAATGCTCATTGTAACCGTTCCCAGTTACCTTCTGCTCTGTCTCCATAACTCAGCCCTGAATCTTTCCTTTTGGAGGGCCACAGTCTAAGCTGCTCCCAACATTGGAAGCTCCATAAATCCCCACATTGTGCTCCCTTCTAGAGTGGGCTTCTGACCATGTCAGCGTGTCCATTTTTATTTTATAATAGGTGGCTCAAACTGAGAACAGTGTTGAGATAAAGCCTTGATAGTTGCTACACAGGAGTGAGAATAATTTACTTAGGTTCAGTACAACCCTCTGTATTCCCTGTAATTTGAAGGAATATCTACCGCGTCATTCAAAAGCCCATCCCAAGCCCTTCAGGGATGTTCTTGTTTCTTAGTTTATCTTCCTCATTTTATAACTTATATTTCTGCTCATCAAATTACATAAGCCTGTTACTAGGCCCACGGCCTTAATGTATTCCAGGCATTCTGAATTGTACTGTACTCTTCTGTATTATCCCCCGATCTGGTACAAAATAGAATTACCTTCGACTCTACTATCCATGTTATTGTTGGAAATTGTTTGGTTCTCTTAAATGGCTTTCACTTTTTCTTTGATATCTTAGGAAGTTCTTTTTATTCTCAGACCTTACTCTCTAGAGGAGCCCGTTCACAAGGCTTGTGCAGGAGAGCTGATGAAATGCGTACCCGTGTGCCAGAGCTCGGCTGCTTTGGTCCTGAGGGCTGAGGAGGAAAGACATAGTGGATCGCCACTCCCTGAGTCTGGTCCAGTGGCTTGAAATTAATGGGATGGACCAGGGCATTCTGAGAGAGGTGGGTGCATTCCACCTTCTAACCATGTCTGGTTGCATTTTCCACAGACCCAAGTCTGCTATTTTCTTCTGTCAGTGTCTTATTCCTCCATAACAACTCCGGAAAGAAGGGAAAGCCAGGCAAGGATGCAAGACAAGGTGCCAGGTGGAGTGTGGCTGGGGTTGCAAGTAGCTGACTCCAGTGGGACACGTATGTTAAGAATCCAGGAGCCCCAGCAGAGCCATGCGGTTTTTCTCAGCAGCCTGTTGAAAACCTTCTGCACTTGCACCTTTCTCATCTTTGTCCCCAAATAAGAATCTATCTCCATTTTTCCTCTCGGATGCTATCATGTCTTGCCTCCAGCATGGACTGTGTATTCCTCCTGCGCTCCCTGTCTTCCCTCTGACATACCCACGGGATTGAGAACCTGTTAGGAATTTTTGAGGTCTGTGCTCACAGCTTTCTAAATCCGATTCCTACCCCATTGAAGAGGATGGTCATTTTCCCTGCAGTTTATGCATAGCATTTTTTCGGTTCCATTCTTCTTGAGTATGATTCGAAATTACATCCCCCATGCTTGTCAAGGAGTAGCAGAATGTAATGGCGCAGTGAATAAGAATACAAGCTCTGAAGCCTGACCACCTAGGGTCAAATCCCAGCTCTGACATTTATTAGCTCTCTGACCTCAAGCGTGTTAACTTAACCCTCATGACTCATTTGCCTTTTGCGTATCGTAGGGAATAATAGAACGTTCCTCTTGGGGTCTTTGTGAGGATTAAGCACATGAAGGGTTAATGAGAGAGCTTGGCCCATGGCAAGCCTTCAGTAGGTGTTGGCTATCTTCCAAATATTCTAAGGAGTATCAGCTACATTGTTTTTGGTTTGAGATGAACTGGTCCTTCAAAGATCTAAGATGCTCAAGCTCTCAAAGGGATGAATGATGAGCACAGCCCTGTCTTCAGGTTGTACTTCACTTGACAGCATTTAAACATAACCTTACGTCAAAACTAACAGTCAAAAAAAAAAAAAAAAAAAAAAACTAACAGTCAGTCCATGACTCAACCTCTCACAGCCTAGTATTATTTAAGGACATGGGGACTCAGGAAATTGGAACATTGGTGTAAAAATTAATACAAGAATTTCATTTCAAAATTCTTATTGTTTCCTCTGCTGCACAGAGATACAAATTGAACAGTCCTCACATGGGTTCCCCATAAAAGCCAGAACCTTGCCAGAGTTTCAGGGCAAACCAGCAGCTCTACAACCTCCAGCAAGACCTTCAGCCAGCCTCTTGACCCTCAGCTGCCAAACTGGGGTGATTCACCGCCATGCCTACCTCACAAGACTGTTGCAAGCAAGAGAGTAAAAGCATTTGGAAATATAATTATTGTTATTATGAGACACATAGTTTCTCTTAAATGACCTGTCTTAAAATCAATAATAACATTTTTTAAAACTTATTTGTCTATATTTATATAGACTATTACAACATATCCTCGGAGTACTCCATTTCTCCCATCTCATTGTCCTTTTCTAATGCCCAAATTAAGCCTCACCTCCTCTGAAAAGTCACCCTGCACATAGGTACACAAACACAACTAGATTTTCACTCTTTTGAACTATTAGCGCACTACTGTCCTTTTCACTTGCTTTGGTACTTTATCTATTCCAGGAGTCAGCAGGCTTTTCTACAAAGACCCAGATAGTAAATTCTTTAGGCTTTGTGGTCCATCCTGTCTCTGTCACAACCACTTAACTCTGCTCTTGTAGTACAGCAAGCACCATAAACAATATGTAAATGAATGGGCATGGCTGTGTTCCAATAAAACTTTATTTACAAAAGCAGGTGCAACCCATGAACCGTGGTTTGCAACTCCTAATTAATTGAGTTTGTTGTTGAACACCTTTACTTGTGCCTTTTTAGTCTACCCAACTGGATTGTCAGGACCTCAAGGACAAGAGTCTTTATTAGGTGTTTGTAATGCCCTACTTCCTTCGTCTCCTGAGCCCAGCACCTGGTTCGGTACATACTTGTTGGATTAAACTATCTCATGGGGAAACTGTATATTTATTGTGAGTGAATTAACTCAGGCAACCAAGCCATGCCGAATGCCCTGAAGGGTTAAATCAGGGAAAAGAGAGGTAGTGTCCCTATGGAATGAGAGACAGCCATCTGCACGTCAAACACATGAGTGGAAGAGAAACGTTGCCCACTGATCACTGTCATATCCCCAGGGAAAAGCTATGGAAAACACCTGAAGACACATGTTCCTGGTATTTGAGCTCTGTGCATGAATAATGCCATAGAAGACCCAGAATTATAGGTAGCCTGCCTCTTTCCTAAGGATATAGTTATAACTCTGAATTCACAGACAACCACCATTCTTTAGAGGTAACACTTCTATTATTATCCATGAACTTAGAATAATTTCACTGTTTTTCCAATTTAGATTCATCTGAAAATAAGTATTTTTATTTGTGGCAATATGATACCCCAGGGGCAGGTAGAAGAGTGGTTAAGAAGAGCAGGACCTGGAGTTACACCTAACTCAAATCTATGAGCGTTTGAGTAAGTCACTTAACCTCTCTTAGCTTTAGTGTTCCCTTCTGTGAAATGGGAGTTTTGGGAGGGTTAAAAGGGACCACGTATATGAAGAACTTAGTATAGGGCTCAGGACAGAGTAAATACTCAGTAATGATTAGCATCTAGTAATAGTGGTAGTAGTAGCAGTCAAAGTCACAGAAGTAAAAGATAATTCTTTAAACATAAACATGTGGCCTAGGAATTCCACTCCTAAATACCCCCAAGGGAAATGAAAACCTAGATCCACAGCGAAAAATCCATATACACAGAAACTTGTACATGAATGTTCATAGCAGCATTATTCATAATAGCCAAAGAGTGGAAACAACCTAAATGTGCAACAACTGTCAAATGGATAAACAAAATGTGGTATATCCATACAATGAAATATTATTTGGCCATTAAAAAACAACAACAACAGTGGAGTACTGATACACACTACAACATGAATGAACCTTGAAAACATCATGCTAAGGGAAAGAAGCAAGTCACACATTGTATTTATGTGAAGTGCCTAGAATAGGCAAATACATAGAGACAGGAAGTAGATCAATGGTTGCCAGGAGATGGGGAGGGGTGCAGTGCAGGGGAGAATGAGGTGTGACTGTTGACAGGAATGGAGTTTCTTTTGGGATAATGAAAATGCTCTAAAAATAAATAATGGTTATTGTTGCACAACTCTGTGAAATATTAAAACTACTTTAAAAGGGCAAATTTTATGGTATGTAAATTATATCTCAATGAAGCTATTTTTTAAAGACTTTTTAAAAAGTAAATTAACTTAGCTAGGCTCATCAAAAATTAATCTGTAATACATAACTTTTTTTCCCTTCATATGAGCTAGAAGTTTATAGTTTAAAAATTCTACACACAAAAAATATGTGTCATGTGCAGATATATTTTAAAAGCAGATTAGTTATGGGGCATCTGGGTAGCGCAGTCGGTTGAGTGTCCAACTCTTGGTTTCAGCTCAAGTCATGATCTCAGGGTGGTGACATCAAGCCCCGCATAGGGCTCTGCACTCAGCACAGAGTCTGCTTGAGTTTCTCTCCCTCTGCCACTCCCCCTGCTTGTGCTCATGCTTTCTCTCTCTCTCAAATAAATAAATCTTAAAAAAAAAAAAAAAGAATAGTTATTAGTTAAGTTCGTACACCCATGGTGTTTAAATGTACTCATCAAGGATGTGTATATATAATCTTCATTTATAAACTCCAGTTAGTTTTAAGAATCACTCAGAGTTGGGGCACCTGGGTGCCTCAGTTGGTTAAGCGTCTGCCTTGCTTGGGTCATGATCTCAGAGTCTTGGGATAGAGCCCCACATTAGTCTCCCTGCTCAGTGAGGCATCTGCTTCGCCCTCTCCCTCTGCTCCCCCTCTGCCGCTCATGCTCTCTCTCTCTCAAATAAATAAATAAAATCTTAAAAAAAAAAAAAAAGAATCACTCAGAGCCTATAGCTATGTGTTGAGGACCTACTGTGCCCTGCACATGACCTTGGACATAGGGACATAGGAGAGAATCAGATCCTAGGATCATGAAGCTTATGGTTCAGTAGTTCTTTGCACATTACACTAAGCAAGATGATTTCATCTCACTCCACTTTTCTGTAGTTTGTATCATAAGAACAATTGCATTTTCTCTAAATATCAATCATATTATCATCTTAACTCTGCCTTTTCAAACCCTTCTCCCAGGGACAGACCACCCCCATCCCCAGTTGAAAATCATCATTCTGGATTCTAGAAGTTTCAGTAAGTTCAGGATCCCTAAGTTTTACATAAACAAGTAAGGAGTCTAGGCCACATGTGGATTGTATTTTTTCACTCGAGGACCTGCAGTAAAAGAGGGGTTCTCAGACTTTTAAGAACATAAGAATTCCCCAGGAAGCTTGTATGCCATGCCGATTCCTGGGCCTTAAAAGCAGAAAGGCAAATTCAGTAGGTTTGAGGAAGAGCCCAGGAGACAGAATATTTAACAAACACCCAAGTCACTCTGATGCAAGAATGTGTGAATCACACTTCAAGAAATGCTACACGCAAAGGTTGGGAACCAACACCCTGCCAGATGTTTATTGTATACCAACCTTACACACGCACTGGCTATGCACTTTGGGCGACAGGAAGACATACAGTCTCCCCCACGGAGCACACAGTCAAGTCTGGAAGACCTGACGGGGACAAGCATGATAACTGACTGCACGCTGGACATGATCGATAACCAAGGAGTGACTGAGACCCTCAGGGGTGTAAGAATTCAAAAGAGCACAGCAGCTCCATGGGCCCAGGTGGTTGGAGAACTTCATGGAGGAGAGAGGTTACTTAGGCCTAACCTGAAAAGGTGACTGTGATTGTAAAGAGGTAAATGGAAGAATCTCATGCAGACAATGAGGGAAATTTGTCTCAGAAAAGTTGGCTATAGTATGTTTACGCAAGGAATGAGAAGAGGCCCAGTGGTAAAGCAGCATGAGGTCAAATTCTGGAAGGCCCTAAATGCCTTGCCGAGGGACTGGGATTTTACCCGTAAAGGGTGGGGACCCACTTTCAAACAGGAGAGTGGCAAGCTGAGATCAGTGCTATAAAAGAATTAATCCAATAATAAGTTACTGTGAGCATTTTCGTAATGAAATGACACATAAATAATGAAGCAATAGCACAACAGAAGTAGAGTCCAGAAGGGACTAGAACGAGAGAAGACCAGAGATGAGAGAACCATTTGGAAGGTCTAGGATTAGCCCCCCCAAAACAGCCTTCCCCCCCAAACAGCCAGAATTCCTATTATACTTAAAAGGGAAAAGCAATACCGATATTGTTTCTTTCTTACCCTCACAATGAGAGAGAAGCTAACTTGAAAGAGGCAATTAGGGAGTGAGATGAAAAAAGCAGGAAGAAGGGATGTGAAGATGGAAGAAGGGGTCTAACCGGCCTCAGAGATAGAAAACAATGCCTGGAAAGCGAGGGAGGGAAGGGCATGCAAAGCCACATCTGCCAAGCCCTTCTTGGAGCTCTCATCCTTAGCACCCTGCTCCTGAGAGCTGGGAGGGGCACCATTGCTTCCTAGGAAACCAGTCCACAAACACATGGGAAGCAGCCTTTGCAAATGACCACAATGACTCCTCAGGAAAACTTGGTAAGACTCTTAATCAGAGAGGGAGAGCTCTCATTGTGTAATAGTTAATAATCATAAGTCCAAACAATGCCTTATGTTTAAGGAACTGTGTCCCTCATAATAAAGTTTAAAGGAGAAAAATAACAAGGCACTTGGTTATGGTCTGTTAGTCAGCTTTTGCCAGGTAACAAATGACCCCCAAACTTAGTTGCTTTAAAACAGGAAATCATTTCTCACAGTTCTGTGGGTAGGCAGGACAATGCACCTAGGCTGAGTTGGTTTGACTACAAGGGAGAAGCAAGAGTGGCCTTGGACTCCTGGTGCTGGGCTCAGGGTCAGCTGAAGTGACTCTCTCACCCCACAACAGACTAACCTGGGCTTCTTCCCATGGTGTCCTCAGGGTTTCAGAGGGCGGTAAGAGAACCAGCCTCAGTGCTCAAGCATTTCTGAAGCCTCGTTTGCTGTTGCCCCGTTGGCCAAGGAAAGTCACACAGCTAGACCACAGTCTGGGAAGGCACTGCCCAAGAGCACAGAGAAAAAGGAAGGGGGAATGGCTGGCCATTTTTACTGCCATAGCAATGTTTGATAGATCCTGCTCCTCCAAAGGAAGTGGCAACTGTCTACTTATCTTCCTTGAAGGATCTGGAAGGATAAGGGTCAAATTGGGCTTACGCTGTCCTTGTCTGAATGTATATATCTGAACTACTGTGAAAGAAATTCATAAATATATATGACTGATTTTTACAAAGTTTTAACGAGGAGGAGAGAGAGAGGAAGGCAAGGGTAGAGAAGGAAGGAAGGAGGGAGGGAAGGAGGGAAGGAGGGAGAGAAGGAGGAAATGAAGGCAGGGGGGAAGAAAGGAAGGAAGAAAGGAAGGAGAGAGGAAGATATCTTTCTTGGCCTATCCAGTTGCATTCCTCTGCATGGGCAGAACACTAGCAACCCTATAAAGATCCTAAACTCTGTGGTTGTCATTACTTGTCTTGTAAAATAGCCTCCTATCTCCTGCACTTGTGCATGGGTCAGGTGTCGGCCATGGCAGAGGCGCTGGGCCATGTGTGTCTGGGAGCATCTCAAGGAACAGAAGCCCACGTTTCCATTTCCCCAGAGCGGTAGGGCTTCAGCGGCTGGCACAGCCTCAGGAAGACAGAAGATGCAGACCAGCAACGCCCCGTTCTTAGGACATAATTAATGCACCGTTAATTTTTTTTTCATCAGCAAAGGATTACCGAAATACCACATGATTTCCTTCAAAAATGTGACCCTCCCTTTCCTGTCTCATTTTTCTTTTCCTGGATCTGAACATGGTTTCCATTGGCCTCACAAAAACAGTCGTTTCTGTTCGTTTTCCTCAACTTGTCTCAGTTCCTTGATCTTAAGGAGTACAGACATGCTAAAGCCAACTATCAGTAGAAATTGTTCAAGAGCTGCTTCTCTCAGTCAGAGCTCTTCTCCAAGGCGCTTCTCCCCCTTGTGAGGCCAGAGGCTTCCTCTACGTCCCACAGCAAACCTCATGGTGTTATAAAAAGCCAACTCACTAAATAATGCCATAGGAATCTTAATGACTAGGGTTATTTGGCCAACAACATTACACAGTTTTTTCCTCTCAGAATTCAAGCATTTAAAATTACAAATATCCCATCCAATTCAAATTTAATTACCAGTGTTCAAACTTTAAGAACTTTCTCGTTTTCAATTATGTATAATTGGAAATCATGAACTACCGCTAAAAGATGGTGATTCGACTCCTTTTTTTAAGGGGGAGCAGGAAAATGGCGTAATTGTTATCTCTTCCTGATAAAATTTTTCTTGTTGACTGGCCATTTCTTTACCAAACTTCCCTAAATCCCCCAGGCCAGTTTCTCCACATTTATCATCAACCCCAAATAAAAACTGTGATGAGCCTTAATGTCTGAGTTGGCCTAAGAGACTGTAGTTTCCAGAACAAAAGCCCATGTCTGAGAGCTGAGCCAGTGCAAGGTTTGACAATGGCAGAGGGCATTTTAAGTAAGAACCGTCATGGAAAACCCAGGATCTAACGGTCACTGTCAGCCCAAACAACCTTGGAGCTACTCTGCACCATCTGTTGGGTGAGGCAAGGAAACTGGATGGGTAGTGAGGGGGGCCACATAGCACGTTTGGGGCTTCTGAATGGTCCCACTCATGACTTGTCCTCCTTCCTGTGCGAGGCTAGACTTTAGAGTCAGGCCCTTCTGGCCAAGCTTCAGAAACGTGGCCTCTGAGAATGCAGGGCTAAGAAGCAGAAGCGTCCCTTGAGACAGCCCTACCTATCTGGGGACTGTCTTCTTGAAGTAATGATGGGTTCACAGTAGCAGTTCTCTGTAAACCCATTTCAGTGTGCTTTGCAATCTAGTCCATTGTCTCTAATGATCATCTTTTAAAAAGAACCACCCCCAGTTTTCTTTTAGTACCCCAAATCCCAAAATCGCTTCTTTAAATGGGAACTACCCACCTATCAAATAGTTCTTATCATAAACCTGACTTTCGCATAACCAGAAAAACAAGCTTCGTATACGTGTGTGGACACACGTATACGGACTCATGTCCATAAATGTGTGTGTGTATAAATACATCTAAAGTGTGTGTGTATGTTGTTGTATTGCTAGCATCCCTTTGAAGTGGGCTGCATCTTGTCACCACAGGGTGATTCTCTTTACGTGGAAGGTTGAGGGATCGGGGGAAGGCTTTCTTTCCACTCAGCTTTCTCTTTGAAACAAGAGTCCTTGTGTCTTGGAGATGCTCCCAGTTTCATGCAGGAACAACATCCTTTCTATTAACCACTAAAACCTAAAGCTCTAAGGATTATTTACCTTTAAACGTGTGCTATTTCAGCTCTGGAGCAACCTGAACGGTTTTTAAGGGGGTATACACACCAACTGAAAAAAATCCTACTGTATGCTGGAATTGTATTCATGCTTCTTTATTTCCATAATCTTACTTCTCAGTTTCTCTTTTTTTTTTTTTTAATGGACTTCAGTACACACAGCTCCCCCATTCTTCACCCACCTTTAGTATTATGAGGTTTTCTGAAGGTTAAGCATTTCAGATCTGACTCACGTTCTTTGCCCAGAATGTATTTCTGTTTACCAAAATCTCAGATTACCATGGTAACTATCAGGAGTCCCTAAAATGTACGTTGCCTTTTCTGTACTCAACCTAGGGCAGAGTCACCGCAAATGGCCACAGAGATGACATAAGAATGCCATCGACGGCTGAGAAAAAAAGCCACCCACCCTCACATCGCTCATTTCTTTCCATTTTAGTGTGTCTTCGGGGAGATCGAATGGCAGACTAGGAGGATAATAAAATTGTCAGTACAGACTCTTCTCGTTGTTTCGCAGACAGGGAGCCACTGACTGTCCAGTGGTCTGCAGGCCAGAGAAGAGGAAACGTTGAAAAACGGAACAGGAAACAGATGGGAGATGTGATCTCTCCAAGCTCCCCAAATTCTGAAAAACCTCAGACCAGCCTGGTTGCTTGAAGATTAGGACAAAAGTGGGATCTGTGCATTTACCAGAGAGAGGCCAGCAGAAGCGGGCACAGCAGGGAGTCCTGTCACAAGGACCCCAAATCCAACTGGCTGCAGTTCAGCCTGCCAAGGGGAAGTGAGAAAGCTCTGCCATTACTGAGTTAATTTGGGCCAAGAGGTGGGGAGGAGCCTTACACTCTTGCAAGGATAGCCTCCACCCTAGCTTCATGTAGACAGCTCAATTCTCTGTAATCATGTGCTTTGGGGTTAAGAACACTTCTTTCTTTACCAAGAATTGAGAGGTATTTACTAAAAATTAAGCATGTAGGGGCACCTGGCTGGCTCAGTCGGAAGAGCATGTGACTCTTGATCTCAGGGCTGTGGGTTCGGGCCCACACTGGGTCTAGAGGTTATCCCAAAAATAAATAAATAAATAAACTTTAAAAAATTAAAAGTTAAAAATAAAAAATTAAGCCTGCAATGGTGGCCAGAGGAAAGGGACTCAGTCTTCCACATCTGCAGTCTTTAGGGCTCATGCCAGGAAAAGGAGGGAGCAGAGTCTGGAATAAATGGGTTGGGAACACAGAGACACCAAAGAATCTAAATGGCATCGTTAAAATTCATCCGAAGGTGCAATTATTTGTCCAAAAATGATTCCTATGCCTGAGTTCAAAGCGCTGGGAGAAACTGTTGTGGTGATTGTTTCCCCAGGTTGGAAGGAACATCCAGGCTGGAAGTTTCCTTTGCTTCACTGGTTTGGCAGGAGGGGCCTGGGGAGGATGGGGGGGGGTGGGGAAGTGATCGCTCCTGAACAACCAGCAAGTTGAACCTGCATCCTGAGGAGATGCTAAAATCTGACAATCCAGTTGCCCTCCCCCTAACAAAGCCTGATATCAATGCCATCCAAAAATCCCAGACACCCTTCCCCTCCAGAATGACACATTTCACTTGTGACCTTGTACAGCCTGTGGTCGGGGAAAGAGCCTTTGAACACATCTCCAGAGCTGCCGCGATTAGAAGGTCTTTGATTACTCAGCTCAGCCGGTCCACCCTTCTCTGTAATCCCCTTCTCCCCTCCCTCAGCCCCCTTCACCTTGTCCAGTACCCCAGGCAGGTTTTTCTTTTTTTTAAAGCAACCCATTTTTTGTCCTCTTTTCATTTTCCTATAGCATCCTAAACCTCAAGATGCGGTTAACACTAATCCTGATTTATTTAGGATTTATCTGCATTATTAATTCCAATCATGAAAAAAAAAAAGTGTTCTGGGCCCTGGTTTGTATACAAAGTTTGGGTGTTTGTGAAAGGGGCCAGCAATCCCTGGGAAACATATTTCCTTTAGCTATCTTTTAAATCCAAACAACTTTCTTTTCTAGTTGGAAAATATTTCTTGAGATGGGTCCCATCCTTAACAATTTCATTTATTATTATCCAACCCCCCCCAGTCGATATCCTTTGAAGCTGCTTCCTGCATTAATCTGGACTTAATATGGATTTAAACATTTACAATGGAAAATAATTTGGGTTAAAAAATAATCTCCCTTGATAAAGCTAGAAACCCCCCACAACTGTCAGCATCTCTGACAGCCAGGAATAGAATGAGATTCTTGAATATGCATATTGAAGAAAAAGGAAAAGCAAGTCTAACAGGGTGTAGGTTATAGTTTATATTTGTCAGCTGTTATGACTGGACCAGAGTTGAGTGATATCCAGGGTCTTGACTTTTTGTTTGAATGAATTCATCATCACCCAGAACACATGAACAGTTACTTGGTGCCCAGAATAAACTAAAAATACCTTCCCGTTGGCGTGAGAGAAAGCTGTCTCTCAGAGGTAGCAGCCTGCATCCATCACTCACAGAAGGGCTGCTCAGGAACAAACAGGTTCCAATGCCCCCTCCACCATCCTTCCCAGTCTTGCATTTTTCAGTTTATTGACTGGTCCAATGCTGGAAATAGAAACTTCCTCTTTCTTTGGGTAGACCCCCAGAGTGGCCAGTGTTTTCGAGGGAATTTATCCCGGATTTGACTCAAGGAGCACATAGGGATTGGAATCTTTTCATAGGAATTTAAAGGAATTCTGATCAGTCCTCCAAGGCTGCTTTGTCAGATCTCAGCACTTAAGACAGACCTCAATGATGTTTTTGATTTCTTAGTGACGTGCAGAAGGAGGCTAGGCTAACTCTGAGAAGCGCCCCTTTTCTGGGGATGGAAGATAATGTGGCGTGGGCACCATCACTCCTTGTTCCTATGGCCATGGCAGGTCTCACTTATCAGTCCCAATGTTCTTTTCCATTGAGCCAGGAGACAGCCTTTGTACCCTTCTCAACACAATGCCTCAGGAGCCATCTGCAGTGGTTCTGCTTTGGGACACACGTTGAAACCTCTGTGCCATTCCTGCTGGGCCCTGTACTACTTCAGGAGACTCTGAGCTGATTTTAGCATGGCTTTTAGCATTCTCCTTCAGCCTATCTTGTGCACCAATGCTGGTTCTCTTCCCGTTCTAGAGAATACGGGTCCATGGTATTAGGAGGAATTCCAGAAAGTCCAATACGAGGGCATGTAAATTCATGGTACAAATTTTAGAAAATGCAGATATACAAAAAAGTAGAAAATTAAAATGACTTATAATTCCATTAGGATATACATATTGATGTATATGCCTCTCTTTTTATAAAATGTTTTTGTTGTAAAAAATAGGTATATACTGAAAAAGTGGGTGAGTTTTATAATTTCTTACATTATTTTATAATTTCTTACATTGTACCTTCATAAGCTGATCTATATGTTATACAGAAAGAAGAGTATATGTAGTGCATCTGAACTTTACATGCATTGTGAATAAAAATATGGGTTTCCTACTTTATACATTTATTGAAAAGTCTGGAAACTTCATTATCTGGAAGCTTTTAGATCCTAAAACACAGAGTTGAACAATTTTAGGGCATGTAGCTACATTTCCAGTATTCCAAGGATATCTCAGTATGTTTGCCCATTCTTTTTTTAAATTTCTTAACAGCTTTATTGAGATATAATTTACATACCAAGCAATTTACCCAAACTGTGCAATTTCATGGATAGGGGTATATTCACAAGGTTGGACAACCATCATCACATTCCATTTTAAAAAATTTTCATCACCCCAAAAAGAAACCCCACATCTGCTGGCAATCATTCCCACTCCTCTTTCCCTCCAAACCCCCTCAGCCCTAGTCAACTGCTCATCTACTTCCTGTGTCTCTGAATAACCTTGTTGTGGACATTTCATATAAAAAGCATCATTCTGTATTTGGGTGTTTGTGACTGACTTCTTTCACTTAGCATGTTTTCAAAATTAGTCTGTCCATTACAGCATTCCTTCATTCCTTTTTATTGCCAAATAATATTCCATTCTATTTGCCCATTCTATATGAGAGCTTCTGTTCTGTTTTTGTTTTCATAATGTTGCTTTCAGCACTCGACTGAATCGAGTGGCCCTTGCTTCTCCCATCTGTGCCCCTTTAATTGTTCCTTGATTTCGTTTGTAGGAGTCTACTGAATGTACAAAGAAATCCAGTTCCATTCAGTTCATCAGATACATATTGAGTGTTGAAATATGCAAGGTTCTTTGCTAGAAAATGCTGGGGATACAAAGATGAATGGACACTGCCTCTGCCATTCAGGGGTTTACAATCTATTTACATCAAATTATGAGAGCAAATCGTGTCCATGAGTCATTCTGAGACCATTAGCTTTTCACTAATATTTTTTTAAGTAGGCTCCACACCCACCATGGGGCTCGAACTCACAATCCTGAGATCAAAAGTCATATGCTCTACCAACTGAGCCAGCCAGGCACCCCTAACTACTATTTGAATTTGCATTGTTTTGATATAGATGTGTAAATGTTTTTCCAGTTTCTTTCATGTGTTTTTATGTTTATATGATGCTATTATATAAGCCACCCCAAGACAGGAACTACGCACTCTATTTTTTTACTTTTATAATAATAGTATTAATTATAATTATGTCAGCTATTATTTATTGATCTGGAAAACAATCCTGTGAGGTAGCTGTTGTTATTTTCATTTGCTGATGGGGAAACTGAGGCTCGGTCTGATAAAGCAACTAGCTGAAGGTCACTCACCTGGTAAGGGTGGTCACTGGACTACATTAGCCCGCAGCTGCATGAAAGGCATCCTCAGCAGCCAGTAGATGATACCGTCTACCTGCCATTCCGGTCGGCAGCTCTGCACCTGGGCCTTGGCAACCTGAAGGATAAAGTCAGAGTGTCTCAAGTCTTCATCCTGTGGCATTGGCCATTGCGTCCATTCCATTGTTCTCTTGGCAATGATAGAAAATGTAGCTCCCCACAGAACTCCCTCTGTGTGGTACAAGAAATCACTGGATGTCATCTTCGGAATGTACCATTTTGGAATCAAACTTTAGAAGATGTGCTTAGGGATAACAAAGTAGGATCCTCTCAACTCCCCCCATGTACCATTTGGTAGAGGAGCATGACCAACGGCAGGACTGGGGAACTCCGACTTCCCGTTTGGGACCTCTAGAACTGTCCGTCTACCTTCCTGAGACACGCTTGACTGTACTGTGCTGTCATCTTCGACAATAAGGCAGGTTACATCCGTGAATCTACATATCACAATGAAGACACTCAATAAATATTAAATAATAATTATTGTTTCCTTCACATTCACTGACAGGATAAAATCCCAGGAAAGAACCTTAAAGGTCTAATTACTTCGTTGGCATTGAAACCAAACTGCTAGTTGAGAAATTAATTGTGGAGCCGTCGGAGATGGAGCAGTAGGAAGTTGTTTTGAGCAGTGATGTCAGTCTGAAACTCCGCATAAGATGTGGGGCAATAAACACAAATGCAAACTGCCGGAAGTGACTGAGCAGGAGGCTAGACATGCAGCCGGCGCCGAACAAACTTCTGCTCATTTACTGGTTATTTCGGCACACAAACGACGTGTTGAGTGAATGACCACCTGAGCTAATGTATACGCAGAAAACGTCTCTAGAGATACTTAGAACAGTGTGGAGATGATCTCCAGCACAAATGAAGGCCCAGAATATTAAGAACCCCAGTGACGACTAGAATTAACATTTGCTGAGCACCAGCTATGAACCAGGTCCTGTTTCAAGTGCTTTAAATATAGCATCTCATTTCATCTGTGTAACAAGTTGTGTAGCGAATATCATCCTCATTTTTAAAATTGGATAATGGAGGCACAAAGATGTTAAGTAACCTTCCCAATATCACGCAGTTAGTAGTAAAAATAAATAAATAAATAAATAAATAAATAAATAAATAAATAAATAAATAAATAAATGAAAAGCGCCCAAGTTTGACCAAGTGGAAGTATATTCACTGTGCCACTTCCCAATCTCTTAAGAGATCACGAGTTTCCAAGACCTTAGAGAAATACCCAGAGATTATCCAGTCCATTGTCTTCACACTGCTCCATGGAAGCATGGGATTTACTTCAGAAGCCAGTCCTACCCACCATGAAGTATTTGTGCCAAACAGCGATGAGTTGAACCTGCTTTGGTTATTGGATTTCCACGTAACATTTTGTTTTCAAACAAAAGAGAGAAAGAGTATTCCATTGGTATAGATCTCAGGCAGGCAAACATTTGCTGTAAAGGGCCAGATAGTAAATATTTTAGGCTTTGCAGGCCACATTGTGTCACGGCAACCCAACTCTACTGTTGTCTTATAAAAGCAGCCATGGATAGTATGTACGTGAGTAAATGTGGCTGTGCCCCAATGACACGTCATTTATAAAAGTAGCCATAGTCTGCTGACCTTGGGTCTAGGCCATCCCCCATAGTCAAGTGGAGTTTGCCCAAACTTTCTGAATAGGGGTTGTCTTGCTTGCCCACAAAGAGAAGATACACTGTCCAAGACCCCCATATTTATTAGCACCTGTTATCTGTCAGAAAGTCCTGCCACAGTTTAAGGGAAAGGAAATTAACATGTATTGAATGTGGACTTTGTGTCAGGTAATCTACTAATGGCTCTCCATGTGAATTGATCTTCATTGAAATTGTGTGTGGTGAACGGCAGGACCCCCTTTAACAAAAAAGGAAACTGAGGCTTACAGAGGTGAAAAGAGTAACTAAACTAGAGTCAGGCCACAGTCTCCCTCCCTATTCACCATCACACCATATTGACATGGCTTAAAGCCACATTGCTTGTCTTGCCTTGTAACAGACTGGAAGGTCATTGATTAGTCAGCCACTGGCGATTCTTCCCTAGGAAAAAGCAGTTAAGTTCACGTCATGACCTCACTTTGCCGCCCCCCAGATGTTTCACCATCTCTATTAAGTTAGGGATTTCTATATGAGTTTTCCCAAGGCTTAACAAGGGAAGAGGATAACCTTGCAATTTCAGTAAGCTGTTCTCCCAATTATGCTTTTAGTCATGTATTGTGTATCTTACTAGGTTGTGTTGTGGGTGTGTATTAGGTGGTGATCCTCCACAATCCATACGTCTTTCATAAAGATCATTTTTCATCTCTATACTTTATTCTCTACCTCTTGTACCTGTCTCTCTTAAATTCATACTGTGCTAGGAAAGTTTGGAATTCTAAATCTTCAGTGAACTCCTTTTCTTCAAATATTTACTGGTACTATTAGCTTGGTTATATGCCACCAGTAAATAAAGAAATTTAGTTTCTTCCTTCTGCATGGGATAGGTTGAAATTCTGAGGCTGAGATATTGATGGTTGGAATACAGAATCTCTTCCAGGACATACATTTATTTTCTTCCAAGGGCACCAAAATGACTTGGAATTGAAGAACCCTTTGCATCTATTTTCAATTCACTCTGGATCGGTTTGCTTTTAAGAACCATCAACCCCATTCGCCTGGCAATAGGAGGTTGGTGCTGGAAGTCAAGACATCAGAGCCTCTGGTGGCTCTCAGATCCAGAAAATTCTGGGTCCATGAGCCACGGCAGCCCGTCTTCACAACTAACTGTAACCCAGCTGCGTGTGAAGCAGAAAAGAAATCCATCACACGTGGAAAACTTAGCCATCAATAAGTAGCTCTGCAGGCCTTTCAGTTGGGGACCCACCACAGAACTGGCTCTCCATCAACAATCAAACAGTCTTTAGCTGTGATCAGCCACTTCCATCACCTCTGAGACTGGCAGGTTTCCAATAAAGCCAATAGCCCCCTCCCCCAGGGTAAGGTCATCTGCAGGAGGCAGGCATTGTCGTTTAGCCAAGCAATTTGACAACAGTGTTAGCTTACACTCTATTAGCCAGCAGCTACACCCTGACCCCTGACCCTGACATTGACCTCAGACACCCTTCTCCTGAGGTAGAGTCTCATCATTTGAGGTGGCCCACCCTGCTGGTTAGCATGAGAGAAGGCCCATCAGGACCAAGCAGGCCTCGCTGGTCACCCCTGGTCCCAACCGGAGGCTTAAGGCTCAAAGTACAGAAACAAGCTGAAGTTGAACCCAAGATGGCAAAGGTGAACATTCAGAAGCGTATCCATCAGCAGCCTGTCACCAAAGGACGATGTAAGAACTATGGAAGCTTTCAGCGCAGAGGTAGTCATTGTCTCCAGACAGTTCTGCTCCTTAATGGAAAAGACATATCAAAATATGGCTTACAAAATACAAAATAATGGACCGAGATGTACATTATATGAGGGTGTTAGACTGCAATGTACTTTACAGTGGGGGAATTAGATTGAAGTGTTATGCCAGGGTAGTTAGGTTGAAATATGGATTATCCTAGGTATGTTAGCTTGAGATGTGCTTTATAACACAGTTGTTAAATTAAGATGTGCTCTTCAGTGCAGGCATTAGCCCGAGATGTGCATTATAGCAAAATTGTTAGGGGAAGATGTGGATTCCACTTTGGGAGGGGACAAGAGCAAGGAAGACACCTTGTGTTGAATATTATTCAAGTTTACGGAACGTCTTCTGCATTACGTGGATTTCAGAGGTTTGAATGCAGGGGAATGAGAGTATGAAATACATCATGTTCCTTCCCTTCTCCTTTCTCCCAGCCAAACAACCTGCCACTTTCCCCATTTTTCCTGTTAGGGACTTACAGACCTCCCCCATCAATAAAAACATTAGCTCACTAAACAGCCTGATGGCTTTTCCTTCCCTGGCTTAACCCTTCGGGAGCTGGGGTTTCCTTTGGATTTGTAAAGATATTGATCCCGGATAATGTTTGCTTTTCTAACTCTCTCTTCCCTAGACTTGATGGATAGGTTCAGGGCTCCATCTCGGCAGCCAATGCACCACAGCTACCCAGGGAAAAGGGAATGGGAAGCCAGGCGAGTATTCAGTAGTTAGCACCGTCGGAATGCTTTTTCTGGGATGGACAGGCCCGGGAGAAATGTGGGGGCCACAGTCACTTTTAATCAGCACAGGATTTCACTTTCGATTTTCCTCATTCTTGTCCTGATCCCTCTACCAATATTTCTTCAGTTCAACTCAGAGCCTTATATAGTTTCTAATTAATATCAGATGCTATCTCGAGGTTGGCTGCCCTGAGTTCCATTTTCAAAGACGGCTTTTGCAGTTAAAGGATCTATAGTCTCATCAACATGGATGAATACCGGTAGCTAAGTTGTTTGCTTGTGATGCTGGCCTAGGTGGGGACAACTTTAATAAACCTTCACCCTTAGGTATAAATCTTACCCAAGAAAAATAAGTGAAGAGGAATGGGAGCATCATCTTGCTCATTAACCACTTGGCCTACAAAGGTTCACTGACTGTCTTCCCAACAGTGTTTTTGTTCTTTCTTCTCTTCCTTAGCTCAGAAGATATAATTTACAGCCTCCAGAAGTCTAGCTGAGCGCAACTGGACAGTGTCCAGCTTCGCCGGAATCAGAGAGGTGAGTTCCAGCCTTCTTGTTTCTCAATGAAAGAAAATGTTATACCAGGTGAGTTAACTCAGTCAAAAAGACTAACCTGCCAGACAAGGGCACCAAACAAAACCAAACAGTTCGAAGGAAGTTGCATTGTTACTAGACAGCTCTGCATTGTGCCTTGCGGTTCCAGGCGAGTGGGCATTTCTGTGTGCATTTTGTCAGGCTTGGTTTCTCCACACAGAAAAGAGGGTTTGCTGCAGGACAACAGCACTTACCTTCCCTGGCTGAGCTTGCTGTGGGCAAAACACAAGGAATATGACAGAAATATGCTGGCCAGGTGAGAAGCTGTTCCACCCACTCTAGGTTGTCTTTGCCAACATTCGTCTGTCAGTATCCCCACTCCTTCTCTAAGCATTTTTTGGGTAAGCACTTTGGAAGTTTGGTGTGTTCTTTTCTCCTCTTGGTATCAATTCCTGCCTCATTTTCTAACATCACATTTCCCTTAAAAATAGGCTAGGAGAGCTATTTCTGTCCGCTGTCAAGGGATCTGTCCAGCCAGACTCCCACGGGATGTAGGAATGAGTTTAAAACCAATCCTGAAGAAAAAAGAAAAGGAAAGGTTGGCTTAGTCCCAGGATCTGTTTTTAAACAAATCTGTTGGGTCAAGTAATATATTTGTGGCCCCTCCCTAGGAGAGAAATTACAGTATGGTTCTCTTGAAAACCATCTAAATCCCACTCCAAAGAAGAGACCAAATAGTATCATGGCGGAATCATGGTGGCCTGGTGGTTGGAAGCAGTTTTGGAATCAGCCCTACTCCCTCACTTGCTTGCATTGTGAACTTGGGCAAATCACTGGACTTTTATGAACCTCATTTTTTCCATCCATAAAATGGGTTTACTGGTAGTAACAACCTCACAGGGATATTATGAGGAACAAATGGGCTAATGCATACAAAATGTTTAGTCTTATGCCTGCCGCAGAGTAATCACTCAACAAACAGTAGCTGCGCACTTTATAATTTTATTACCACACCAATGACTAGCAGGAGCAATGTGCCAATTTATCATGGGCTCCTGCAGCATTGACTTATCATATACCACACTGACCCTCGTGTGCTCATTAACACATCTAGCTTTAGAAACATGCTGTATCCCCCGACCTCTCTCCTTTCCAAGACCAGTGTTTCTGAGGATTTTTCTCTGTACAGGAAGAAGGGCAGCCCTACCAATGAGGGGATAAACAGATTAGAAGGGCCTCATTGATGGAATATAATCCCCCTCTGTACTCATTGGTAACTATCCATGATTGTATTTCAAAGGTAACAGTTCATCTCCACCGTAGGGATTGGTGTGCACTCCACAAATAGGGCTTAATGTGATCCGACAGGCCTGATTTCTCCAGATATATATTAAAACAACATGCCCAGTGCTGATGGTTACAAGGTCCTGACCTTTAACAAGAACTTATGATGTAAGGCAACCTGCCCAGGAGAGCAGGTGGGGCAGAAGGGCAGAGGGACAAGGTCATCAGCTAATGAAGTGGTCAGCATTGAGTTTCTGTCACTCAGCTGGTTAAGAGGAAACTGAGAGGGAAGTAAAAGAAAATGGGGGCATTTAAGAAACAAAAAGAAGGACCACATTTGAGCTGGAGCTCCAAAAGGGAGCAGATGTTGTCAGAACGCAGGATGATGAAACACGGCCCATCTGAGCCTTCATTATAGCCTTGTTCAATTTTACCTGCTGAATACAAGCTAGTTGAAAGAACATTTGGACGAAGCTAATTCCGTACAAATCCCAGGTTAGAATGAAAATGAGCAGGTACTAAACCCACCTGCTCTTTGGTTCATATTGGCCCCAGGCACACAGTAAGGAAAGGTGGTCAAGAACATGGGCTTAGAGATGTATTCCAGACCTATTCTCTCTGTGTTCTTGGGCACACTACCCACTAAGCTTCAGCATCATTACCTGGAAAGCTGAAAATGGTCCCCACCACAAAGCGAGGTTCATAGAATTATAGGAGAAAATTCATGTCAAGGGCATAGCATGGTAATTGGTATAGAGTCATCATTCAGGTGTCAGTCGTGACTTATTATTACCCCATGGACACCAACAATCTTAGACAGAAAGTGCCAGGTTTTTAAAAAAATGGCTAATAAGTTGTGTGTTACAGCCTACAAAGATGGCTCCACCAGTTTCCCAGTGGGAATTCTACTGTTTGCCATTGGAGGAGCACTCCAAACTTTTGAACCGCTCACCCGGTCAATGAACATTTATTGAGAACTCCTGAGTGCTGAGCATGGTGCTAGGTCCTGGGTGGTGCTGAATTGACTTTGTTCTTCACCACCTCGCTGGGGAGACAGGAACATCAAGTCTTAGAGCCTAAGTGGTAGTATATTTCAAGAATATAGCATGGGGTGGGGACAGCCAACTCTTCTTGAGATCAGAGAGAAGTCAGAGAGATGAGGACATTCATTTCTCTTTTATCACTTCGTCCTTCAAATGATGCCTCGGGGCAGGTAAGGCTGGTGTCACTCTCCCCATTCATTTTACGTAGGAAAAGTTGAAACCCAGGCAGGTTACCCTTGCTTTTGTTTGCAGCCATTCATAGTAGAACTGAGACTGTTCTCTCAGCCTCCAGGCTTTCAAAAGGGAGATTGCCCAGCAGCATCAGGATGAATTATGACCACTGAGGGCCATCTGAGATCCAGAAACATTTCTCCTAACTGGCACTGTCATTGTAGCAGATTATAATCCAACTCTTGAATCCCACAAAGATGCAGAAGGCTTCAGTTCCATTTCTGAGTTATTAAAAAGATTCTTTCAAAGCTTTACCCTCTTACTTCTAAAAGTGAAGTGCTCTCTAGTTTAGGGGAAGAAGCACTGAATGGATAGAGTGAGGACCAGCATGCTGGGCTCAGCAGTGCCCTGGTTTCCCTCACATCCCACAGCCACTGGTGCCTCAGGTCCCCAGATTAGCACCTTTGTATTCCCTGCCCACCTCTACCTTGCAAAGATGATAGGAGGATAAACTGAAAGCATTGATCTGAGGAAGCACTTTGAGTGTTTGGTGGGGAACATAAAGTTCCAGTGGAAGTGATTATCAAATTAGGCTGTAGCAGCCTGGGAATAAAGACTTGGAGCATCACCAGGGCCACCAACCCCTATGCCAGTCATGACCCAGACAAACGTCTTCCTCAGGATTCAGTTCCTGGGGACTTCTCTGGGTTTGGAGACTCTAGTAGAATAGCACAAATGCTCGTATACCATTAGCCAAGGCTACCTTCTTTTTTCTTTCAAAAGTGGACCTAGCTTTATGCCTTTTCTCTGATTATGGAGGTAATATAAATCTCTCTTTAGAATACAAGCAATTTGGGCGCCTGGGTGGCTCAGTCGTTAAGCGTCTGGCTTCGGCTCAGGTCATGATCTCAGGGTCCTGGGATCGAGCCCTGCATCGGGCTCCCTGCTCGGCGGGAATCCTGCTTCTCCCTCTCCCACTCCCCCTGCTTGTGTTCCCTCTCTCACTCTGTCTCTCTCTGTCAAATAAATAAATAAAATCTTAAAAAAAAAATACAAGAAATTTATCAAAGTATAAAGAAAATTAAAACCACCCCAAATTCCACTACCCAGAAGCAAACTGTTAACTTGGACCACCTCCTATCAGACATCTTTTCTGTACACATGTGCATACATGTATCTTATTTTATGTTATTGGCATCATATTGTACATGCTATCCAAAACAATATACCATGTCATTGAATTATAGATTTGCATGTTCCTTTTCAATGACTACATTGTATTCCACTGTTGGATGTACCATCAGTTACTTAACTAATGCCCTATGGATGGGCAATAATGTTACTATAAACAAACTCTAATGAACATCCCTATGTTTAGTGAATCTATCCAGTTGTCTCCTGAGGATAAATTCCCACAAGTTGGAATTGCTAAGGAAACTGCCCCCTTCAACCACTGTTAAGAAGGATTCACATGGAGCAATGAGGGAATAGGAGGGCAAAGGGCCAGCCAAGCTGAAGAGTCTTGTCTATCCTAGTGATCCTTATCCATTCATCCATGGGGAAATGAGCGTGACAGAGGTGAATTTCCATATCCCTGAGATTAAGTGTCATGCCATGAGGTTCTAGAAACTTATATTGTTTTGTGTTGTGTTTTTTTTTTCAACTATTCTTCTTGCCCTGGCCTTTGGATCCATTGCACACCGTACAACCCACTCTGCAGTACTCTTCATCTGCAGACACTCTGACAGAGTGGATTCCATTTTCTCTTTACTGGGTTTTCTTTCTGGTGGCTTTTCTCCATATGGGGCCCAACGGTTGATTAACTCCTTTGGGTTAGAGTCAGCACTGAGGCCAGCCAAGCAGTGAGTTGAGTTGCGTGATTACATTGCAATGTTTTAATTTGTCTTTGGATAAATTCTCATAAGCTTTCCTGAGAAAATCTCCCATTAAATGTAGTCATTTAATTTAAGAACGGTTGGGAGAAGAAGATGAGCTAAGATGACAGATGGAGGAATGCAGATGTGTACGCCTTAGAGGGACTCAAAAGCACTGTGAGGATTTGGCATCCAGTGAAGCACAATGTCTGCTTTTACTGCTTGTGTCCATGGACTTGAGAAATTTTCAAGAAATCATTAAAATACAGGGATTTGCTCAGATGACAAGCAAGTTTTATTATTTTTTCTTGTCTATAAAGTCATAACAAGTTCAACTAAGGAACGAAATTACTCCCCCCGACACACACACACACACACACACACACACCCCAAGTCCAGAAAACATAAAAAATAAAAATTTGAGTAGCCTCAAGGAAGGTAAAACAAAGCAAGAAATAATAACAAGGCTGCTGTTGAAAAGAAGTTTCCTTTGGTCACATTACCACAAAGATAACGTTTTAAATTCCGTGCTTACTCTGGTTTCCTTCAAACAGATTTTTTGGACATCCTAATTTGGAGTTTGTATAATTCAACATCTATTATTTTTTTAGGACCATGGTTATTATTTTAATTATAATTTAAAGCTGCCTAATATACCCAGAGGTCACCGGGCACCTAAAAGAAATAAATAAAAACAACTTGCCATTTTTAAAAGCAGCCTGTTTATTTGGAAATCTCACAAGCAACTCAACTAAGACATCATAAAACCTTCAAATAAACTAAAACGGAAACAAAATAAAATGTCTGGCTCTAATCTCCTTAGAAGGCAAGCAGGAGAAGGTTGCAGCTAGCTGAACGCGGGCATGAGAACTCTCAGAATGATTTTATTACCAAGTTCGGGAACCCCAGTGTATGTCTTCACGCCCACACTCCATATTGCAATCTGTATAGTCCTAGTCCGAGATTTATAATCCTCAAGCCTGTGTGAAGTCTTAGTCAATGAGAGGTCAGTCTAGCAACACACTTGGTGCAGAAAAAGAAAAGGACATACTGGAGGCTTGGAAATGCCTACCCACTGACTACTTCATCCGGATGGCTTTAGATGGCCTTCTCCAGTGTATGTGTCCATAAAGCAGATTCAGGTCTCATTAACTCTATTTTAAATGTAAAAGTACTGAAATATCAAAGTCTAGTGATTTTACATTTGGAAGGCTAAAGAAATTTCAAAACAGTTCCATAATGTTTCTACATGTGAGTTTCCATAACAGAAAACAGTAAAGTCATTTTCAAACCATTTACTGCTAGTATTCTCCATGTAATCAGAGCTGTTATGGTTTGTTAAGCAACAGAATTATCTAGTGGGAGGGAGGTTTATGCTCCAAGACCTTCTAGCTACGTAAGTATGCAAATCAGTAAGTATTACAGAATCCGTTGAACAAGCATAGTCAAGATTTCCAGAGGGAAGCATCTATTCCCTCCTCTCCCAGAATGGTCTTAGTTTAGAGTGACTCTCTTTAGGGCTCAGAGTGACTGTCAAATTTAGGTCACTTAAAGTTCTGAGATTAAGGCAGAGAGTGGTGTTCTCAGAGTGGCCCAAAACAGACTCCCAGAGATCTCCTTTCTTACTGTGGAAGAAATAAGAATGAAAAGAGAGAGGAGAGCAGAAGAGAAGAGAAGAGGAAAAAAAGAAAAAAGGAAAAAAGTTGAATCCCCAGAGTGGCAAACCTGAACAGCTGCAATGACTAAGCAAAAAATATAAATAAGTGAAGTGGGCAATAGGGAGCAGTGGGGACTGTGGAAAATATGCCCAGCATAATGGGCATCTGCTGCTCAAATCCAGAGGAAAGTTCCCAGGCCCAGTGTAACCACAGCTTTCATTTTTGCAGGAGGAGCTGGAAATGTAGGCTTTTTTCCCCTGGAAATATCTCAAATTTTGAATGTTGACCATCAATTTTATTCAAATACTCACACAATGTATGAATTAAATCAGAGCCTTCTACATGCCACGTTTAGCTCATGGGCTCTACATTTGTAAATTGTATGAGCTAGAAGTAAGCAGTTTGAAGCTAAAAATAGCAACAGGTTTTGAAGCATGGAATGGATAATTTATATTAAAGAGTTCTTTCATCCCCTGTCTCAGGTAAGGGAGAGTCTTATCAAGCCTTAGTACTAATTCTTATCTATACAGGAAAATATATATTTTTTCTCTTCCTTCTATCCAGTGCCCTCAAATGTAAAATAACTTTTAATCTGCTTTATCCTTTCTTTCGATGATCTTTGTAAGTATTGGGCTGGCGAATGAACTCTGGGTATACTGAGCTAGGCAAATTCTTATGATCTCTTAGTCTTCTGAGATGGGGATGGATTGATACACAGAAAGGATCTGTAGAAGGTGGAAAGCTGTTCTGAGTCTATTTGCAAAATTTCTTGGATAAATTATAATACAGTTTATTAGTTATTTAAAGGTATTATCCTTATAGCATTCCTGACATTTCACCTTAGAAATATGAGTATTCAGAGGTTATATTAGTCAGTTTTTATTAAATAATGCGACAGTAACAAATAACCCTCAAATCTCAGTGGCTTATAACCAAGATGTATTTTTCATGCATAGGTTGGTTGTATCTCTCCTCTAGTTCATCTTTATTCTGAGCCCAGCGCTAAAGGAGCGGCTCCTCCCTGGCTTCAAAATAATCTGGTACTAGAAGGGAGAAGAGAAGCCACATGATGGCTTTTAAAGCTCCTACTCAAAAGTAGCATACATCACTACTCCTCTCATTTTATTAGTGACCAAAGCAAGTCACATGGCCACGCCTGATGTTGATGAGGCAAGAGACTTATTACCCTCTCATAGGGAAGGGCAATAATTAGGGCCAATAAAACAGTCTCCCACAGAGGGTACTGCCTTGGGGGCTTTGAAAGAGAAAAATAATGGGGAAGCTCCCCAACATCTTATGTTGGAGAAACAATGCTAACCCTTAAGGTCCATTCTGACTTTGGTGGGGACCACTGAGGCAATTTAAGTGGTGAGTGGCTAAAATCATGGCATCTGGAGTCAGATTTCCTGGGTTTAAATCCTGGCTCTACCATTTCTTGGCAGTGAGGCCTTGGAGATAATACTCAATGCTTTTGTGTCTCATTTTCTTCATGCAAGCACACCTACCTCATAAGGCTGTTCAGAGGATTCAGTGAGTGAGGATATACATTGAGAAAGAGAGAGAGAGAATACTTAGAACAGTGTTTGGCACATAATAAGTATTTTTTTTAAGATTTTATTTATTTGAGAGAGAGAGAATGAGAGAGAGAGAGCACATGAGAAGGGGGAGGGTCAGAGGGAGAAGCAGACTCCCCGCCGAGCAGGGAGCCCGATGCGGGACTCGATCCCGGGACTCCAGGATCATGACCTGAGCCGAAGGCAGTCGCTTAACCAACTGAGCCACCCAGGCGCCCCATGCACATAATAAGTATTAACAATTACTACAGTGATGATGACTGGAAAGCTATCAGCTCAAATGCATCTCAGTCACCTTTTCAATAAAGGTCAAGATTCTTGTTATAGATAGATTCCTCCAGGTCTTTTCAACTTAAAAATCCTGTATTAAAGTGTATGTATTTCTGGAAGGGCTAAACCCTTAAGTCTTTATCAACTAATACTTTGTGGGGATTATGTTGGGAGCAGGTTCTAGCAGGATGAGTTGTAAGAAAGGATCCTGGGGACAGTGAAACAGAAAACAGAAGTTGGGGGACAAAGACGCCTAAAATAAATTGGACACACGTTTTACCAAGCGCTTCCCTGACTAGACCAATAATTCTCACCCGTGGCTATACATTAGAATCCCAGGGGAGGCCAAGCCCACACCCTAGGCCAATGACATCAGAATCTCTGTGGGTGGGATGCAGGACTCAGCATCTTAAAACTCCCCATGTTCTTCCTATGTAAAACCAAGGCTGGTGCATTGGAGCAGTCTCTCTTCCACTCAGAGTACCTGGTTGCCTCCTTCTTGGTCCACGTTTTGCTCCACCATGGGTCTGGATGAACCCCGTCTCTCCAGCACGGTCCAGATGAACTGACCAGGAGAGGAACCCTTGCTGACAAAGACAAGGGAGAGATATGGCCCAAGTGGAGCGTTTGCCCTCTCTCCCCTCCTGTTGGATCACTTTATACAATAATAAAACTTTTAAAAGGTTGAACCTGAACTGAGGCTGTGACTGTGACACACTTAACCAAACTCTTGAAGAATCACGTCACATTATATGCTTCAAGCATCGATCCACTTCGCTAAAAGTTGGGCTGAAATACAACCGAGACACAGGATACTAGATTCATAAGAAATGGCCAGGATGTCATCTGTCGCTTTGCATCTCCACACAATATGTGGACCTGAAGCTGAGCCGACTCTATGACAGGACAGATTTTGACACATCAGACAGGACATCATCACCAGTCCCCCCTACCTTGCCCCAAATTGCTGGGAGTGGGAGTACAATGCAGAGAGGACTGATGATGATGTGTTCCTCAAACCTGTTATCACTGAGCCTAGATAATGATGATGCTCCTCATCCGCAAGGCTCCCAGTCTCCCTAACTGTTCTTTAATAGGACACAGACAATACCAGCATCCCTGGTACCATAAGGTCTACCCCATGGGGGGCACATTTTTGGGGTCCTCTCTAAATCTTAAGTTTAACAACAAATGCATCCCCTTCTTTGACTCCCAGGTACACATCAAGTCAGTAAAAATATCTAGCATCTCTGTGCAGTTCTTTCCAGTTAGCCAAACACTGAAAAGTCCCCAGGCCCATTTGAGCCTCACAATAGCCCCATAAGGTAGTTAGGTGAGCCAGGATTTATGATCCCCATTTTACAGAAAAGGAAATTTGCCGGGGAAGTGATGTGAGTTGCGAGGTCAGGGAACGCGTGGTAAAACTGGAACACCTGGTTTTAGGACTCGGATCCTGTGTCTTCCAGCAACTTCCAGGCAACATAGGAGACCACAGAGGAAATCAGATCTTGTGCTGGCCCCAGGCAAAATCACATTATAGGCAAAGCCCCTTAGAAGCTTTTCCTCTTTCCCCTTCACCAGCCTTCTTCCTCTCCTCCAGGTGTCCCTCCCACCCTCTGCCCTCCCATTGTGTCAGCTCACACTTCCATAGCCTCCCCAGGCCCAGGGGTCCTTCTGTGTGCTCCCCCCAAACCCCCCCCGAAACTGCCCTGGTCTTTAGCTGGCACAGTGGAAAGACAGATGTGCCCTCAAAGCCCAGTTCACCCTTGAGACCTAGCTGCACGACCTTGGACAAGTTACATTATGCGTTGGGGTTTCCCCCTCTGCAGAATGGATTATTACTAGTTCCTACTTCTTGTGGCTATATGGACGATTATAAGAGCTAGCTACGTAAAGCACTCCAGACCATGTCTGGCATTTATTAAGCACTCCAAAAGGTCAATTGTTTCAGAAATCATTCCTGTTTAGTCATTAATGATATAGAATAGCTAGGGCTTTTCAAGACCTACTATGTAATGCTAGGTATTGAATTGTTCTCAGTACTTTTCCTGTACTCTTCTTTCCCTGATTTCTCAAGACAACTCCATGAAGCAAGTACTGTGATTACCCCACCTGACAGAGGAAGAAACTAAGAGATTAAATAGAGGCAGCAAGAGAGAGGCCTGGATTTGGCCTAAGTGGTGTAACTCCAGGACGAGCCCTTAGCTCAGGCACGAGCTCCAGCTGTGGGAGGTGGGGGGGATCGCAAACATTTAACGTTGCCTCCTGCCATTTACTTTTTTAACTAAGAATATCATTGAATAAAACAAATAGCATGGGCATATAGTACTCACATGGAAAGGAATGAGTTTACAATGGTAGAATATCAGCCATTATAGCCAAGAGGACAGATAGACAATAAGTAGGAAAGAGGGCTTTCTAGGTCCTGCTAAAGTTATACTATGAATATGGTTTTTTTAAAATTTTTTTTAAAGAGTTTTATTTATTTATTCATGAGAGACAGAGAGAGAGAGGCAGAGGGAGAAGCAGGCTCCCAAGGAGCAGGAAGCCCGATGCGGGACTCGATCTCAGGACCCTGAGATCATGACCTGAGCCGAAGGCAGACGCTTAACCATCTGAGCCACCCAGGCACCCTGAATATGTTTTTTAAATTGAAGGAACAGATCACAAGAACATGTTAACAGTGATGGTTTTTGTAGAGCAGGACCGAGCTCAGGTGAGGATAGCAGGGTTTTTCATTTTCATTTTGTACTCATCTGTAGCATTTGAATTTTCAAATCTGCCTCCACATGTGGGTTTTGTTTTATACCATTAGGATTTATCAGAACCACAAGACTTTTGTTTTCTTTTGTTATGTGTTATTTTTAACTGATACACTTCACATTAAAAAATTAATGAATGTCGTATTTAAAAATCATACCACGGGGCGCCTGGGTGGCTCAGTTGGTTAAGCGACTGCCTTCGGCTCAGGTCATGATCCTGAGGTCCTGGGATCGAGTCCCACATCGGGCTCCCTGCTCAGCGGGGGGTCTGCTTCCCCCTCTGCCCTCTTCCCTCTCATGCTCTCTGTCTCTCATTCTCTCTCTCAAATAAATAAATAAAATCTTTAAAAAATAAAATAAAAATCATACCACAAAACCAACCACCTTCTCCACTCCGATGTCATACCCTCAAGCTGCTTATCATCTTAACACAGAGATGAGACAGAACAGGCAGAAACATGGGAGCGCCCAGCAAGACGAGTTATAATTAAGTGTCCGAAAATGCAGAGCCATCTCTTGAGACCTTAAGAGTACAGCTCCCTTCCCAAACATGGTATTTTCCCTGATGGTTTTTTTTCCCCCCACCAGAAATTTTCCACTTTAATTATGTGGGTTAGGTTAGAGAAGTTCACCTTCGGAACTTTAAATGCGCAAACAGCTAATCCCTTCCATAAGACACATTTCTGGGAAAGCCCAAAGATAAATGTTTACAGCCTGTGCTGAGAGAATAGAACCCAGTGAAATTCGAAGTGATTTAAGCATTATGTACCCATGCCCGAAGAAACAATTTAGAAAGAGCTCTAGCCTCTACATTCTGGAATCCTGACCTTCATTTTCACAAAGAGTTGGCAACACTCATAGGTTAGATTTTTTTTTTTCTCCCTTTTCCTGGTTTTGACTTCAACATGAGGAGGATGGTAATTAAAACCATACTGAAAATATTAAGTCTACTACCTAAAGGAATGAAGTTTATTGAAGTTGCTAAGTGTTCAGTACAGAAACTCAAAATAGCCTGAGCATACTCCCCTCAGCATGTAACCAAAATATTGGTTGAAAGGAACCTGAGCATAGAGATGGTGCACACACACACACACACACACATCAATACATTGATGTATCAATAAATGGAATACATTTGTCAAGTAACTAGAATTTGACAAGCAGAGAGCAAAGATGACCCCCTAATTAAGGTACTTAGAAGGACTGTTAGTCAGCAAAATCATGAAATGGTCTCATAAGAGCACAGAGAAAACAGGGACCAATACTAGATACCAGTTAACCTCTTGGAGGCTGAGTTTTCTCATCAATCATATGGGGTCAGTAATATCCATTTGGGAAGGATATGGGGAAGTCATAAGAAGATACCCAGCATGACAACTGGCACAAAGTAAGGAGGTATTTAGTGTAAGGTCCCTTAATCCTATAGGGTCTCATGGTCATTCAACTGACAAGAGATGGGCACTCTTCCTCCTCCCCACAGGGCTGGATGGGCTCTACAGGTCAGTCCGGGTAAATTCCAACTATGGTCAAGGGTAGTCAGTCACCATCCTTCTCTCCTACACCTATGGTCATAAGGAAAGGGCAGCATGGGGTAGTGGCTGAAAGTTGAGTCCTGGGTTCAAATGCCAGCTTTGGACATGGGACAACTCATGTCACCATCCTGAAGGTCATTGTGAAGAATGAATGTGAACCCGAGTGACAGGTGCTCAGCACATAGCAGGTTCTGACTGCTCTGGGCTGCTCTGCTCTCCAGGGCCTCCTCTCCCACCTGCATAGGCACCCAGATCCCCTGCAGGCTGGACATAAGGGTAAGGAGCCTTTTAAGAGCTGCTAACAAATGTTTATGAAGGAATCATAAGAAGTCTGCCAATTGCTGGGCTACCATTATGTGCCAGGCGCTGTATTTCAAGAAAATCTTAACTGTGTTATTTCATTTGAAGTCCACCAGTAAGAGGGAGGCACAAGAGTTTAATAGAAAAGAGAATAGACTTTACAGTCATAATTTGAACTAGCCCCCCCCCCCCACCATCTTCCATTCTAGCTGGGTTACCTCTGGGCAAGTTTTTAAATTCTCTGAGCCTCAGTTTCCTTATCTTTAACAATGGATATAATGTAATATCTACCTCCTAGAGTTGCTGTGAAGATTTAAAAATAGATGGATAGGGCACCTGGGTGGCTCATTCGTTAAGCGTCTGCCTTCAGCTCAGGTCATGATCCCAGGGTCCTGGGATCGAGCCCCGCATCGGGCTCCCTGCTCAGCTGGAAGCCTGCTTCTCCTTCTCCCACTCCCCCTGCTTGTGTTCCTGCTCTCACTGTCTATCTCTCTCTATCAAATAAATAAATAAAATCTTTAAAAAGATGGATAGATGCATGGATGGATAGATAGATAAGTAGCTCATAGATCTCTTATATATGTGTATACACACACATATACATATAAAATCACAGAATACAGTGTCTAGAACCTAGAATATGATGTTAAAAAAAACAAGTGAAAAAATAGTATAACACAGTAAGATGGGCTTATTATCCCCATTTTATAGATGAGAAACTCTTCAGAATGGAGTCCTCTGACAGAAGTTCATTCAGCCTCTTCCAGTGATAAGGAATTCCCTTGTTGTATCACAGATGAGTAGGAAATTGATATGGAGCTGTAGAAATACCCAGGATTGGGGTAATAAGTGGAATAGAATATTCCAGACAGGCTCAAACCTTACAGAGGCTTATGGGGATGAGGGAAAGGGAACAGTGAGCAATCAAAAGAAATACTAGCCACATTTTCTTCTTCTCCTCCTATTTAGAATGCTTGGGTGTGAGACAATTGGTGAATTTATTCCCAAGTCCATACTAGGAGACCTCTTATTTATTAAGCACCTAAGCTGAGAACCAGGATAGGAAAATAGTTAAGAAAAAGTGCTCTGGGGGTGCCTGGGTGGCTCAGCTGGTTAAGCAGCTGCCTTAGCTCAGGTCATGATCTCAGGGTCCTGGGATCGAGCCCCATGTCAGGCTCTCTGCTCGGTGGGGAGCCTGCTTCTCCCTCTCCCTCTGCCCCTCCTCCCCATTCATGTTCTCTCTCACAGGCTCTGCTCTCGCTCTCCGAAATAAACAAATAAATGAAACTTAAAAAAAAAAAAAAAAGTACTCTGGAGGGGTCTGCCAGGATTTGAATTCCTGCCTGTCATTTATAAGCTGTGTGACCATGGAAAGTCTTTTGACCTCTGTGAACTTTGAGTTCCACAGCTGTAAAATGGGAATAATAATAGATCCTTTGCAGGGCTGCTTTGAGAATTACACAAGTTAATGTAGGTAGAACCTGTGCCA
The DNA here is from genome assembly GCF_029215605.1 of Mirounga angustirostris. Classification (NCBI taxonomy): domain Eukaryota; kingdom Metazoa; phylum Chordata; class Mammalia; order Carnivora; family Phocidae; genus Mirounga; species Mirounga angustirostris. Next base: position 15,232,755 of record NW_026991724.1, on the reverse strand, counting down.
TGCCTAGACCTTGGAAGCATTCCATGCGTCATAATTTTTATCATTACTGTTTTTATATGCTTTATATACATAACCCAGGATTTGGGTGGATTAGGCAATGGCCAAATCACCCAACTGCTAGCAACTGATAAACATAGGATTCTAAAACCTGATCTGCCTGGAGCAGTCAGAAAGTTTTGGTTATGCTGTATAACGAGCAAGTCCAAAAGCTCAGGGGTATGACACCATAGAAGCTTATTCCTTACCTGTGCAAAATCCAATGCAGTTCTGGACAACTGTACATGTGTAAGCTTAACATTCCAGATGGGCTTGCTCTTATCCATACCAACGCTCTGTGATCCCAGTGGCAAAGCAAAGAGCAGGAAAGATGGGCACTAGGCATTAAATGCTTCCACCTGAAGGGACACACGACTCTTCTACTCACAAGTTATTGGCCAAAACAGGGTTATACAGTCACTCCAAATTTAAGAAAGAGACATGCAACCGTTCTGAGCACATGGAAGCACGGGAAAATAAATTACACTTGAACGCCATACCCTCTAAAGCCAGCCTCCTAACCACGCTAGACTGTACTGTTCTGCCTCTCTCAGTGATAGGTCCCTCCATTGTTCAACTTTCCCTTACTGCAGCAGTTAGTTTCAACACGCCTTACTTAAGTTGAGAGAAGAGCATCAGCGTTTTAAATGAACTAATTAATCAACTGTTTCACAAACTCCAGCCCGGCTCCTGTCCCTTTCGTGCATGTCAGCAGCCCTTCATCTGCAGTGGCTGGCGTCCAGGGCACCCAGTCAGCTCAGCCAAGGCCAGGGCCACCCAGCCCTCCGTCCAAGGGCCTCTCCTCTTCCCCCATCCATCACCAGAGCCCTTGCAATCCTGCCTGTCGATGCCCAGCTCTCGCTTGATGTCTCAGTTCCGGAACAGAGATGCTCGAGCTGCTACCTGGGAAGGCTCTGGCCCCAAAAATATTTAGTTAGCAGCCATTCAGTTAAGTGGAATTGACTTTTTATCGGCTTTCCTCTGTACATCTGCCACCAGCGAAGGCTGTTTCCTCCTTCCCTCTTCTCTGCCTGTCAGTTCACTCCACATTCCTATCAGCAGCCTTTAGCTCTGATCAATATTAACCGCTGTGTAACAGCTCACGCACGGCTGCTCTGGTTTGCATCGATCAGACCCTTCTTCCAACAGGTAGTCAGCTATTGGAGGCAATGACTGGAGATAAACACCTACTTTAACTTGAGGCTAATTCATTTCAGGCGGATTTCAAGGAGGCTCTGCACCCCGTCTCTGTTAGACAAGCTGAAATCATAGAGTCAAGATCAACTCCTCGTATGCCTCGAGATCCTAGGAGACCTTTCTTCCACTTCCCTTTTTTCCCCTTCCCTTATATGTTGTAAGTGCCACTTACAAACAAGATACCAAGACTTGGGACATTGAAAATGCCACTTCAGAAAATGTGTCAGCCAGCCATCCCTCTTTCCTTTTAATGAGATGCATCCGGGACTGCAGGGAACCAAGGTCCTCTGTGGAGGCAGCATTGTCGCCGGGCAACGAAGCATCCTTCCAGCTTCCCCAGAACTAATCTCACAATATCCTGCAACCCTGGTTCTCTCACACCTTCAGGGGGGAAGTCCTTGAATCCACCCCCATCTTTGCTCCAGGCTCACAAGTGAATTTGCCAGGAGCTGGTTTTACAAACCCAGTTGTTATTTTGAAATGGACTGGGGGTTGGTACAACTTCGTGACATTTGTGCTATAACCAGAACACATGCAGGACTGGATAATACACACTTTTTTCCCCAACGTGTACACTAAGTGTGGCTGAATGGTACATCTGACAATATCATGACCCTGTCACCTGGGTCTCAGACCTCCTATCCTATTTCTCTTTTTTCAGATCCCCTCACATACCCAGTTCATCAGTCCCCAAACCCCTTGAGCCTTCTCTTGCAGTGCAGTGCTAATGTCCCTGCCCCGCCCCCATCTATGTTGGTATCATCCTATTCCAGCCCTCATTTCTTCATGCTTGGACCGTTGCAGTATCTGCTTGCTGCTTGCCTGGCTTCTGGTTGTTCCCTGCTTTGTTAGTTTCATCCTGCACACAGATTAATCTTCCTGGTCCTCTGCTGTGACTACCTTTCTCTTCTCAGAAATCCTCAGTGGCTTCCTATCACCTGCCAGAATGGAGGTCAAATTCCTTAGCTTATCATTCCTGCCTTCAGAAATCTGGTTCTTACCTTTCTCTCCAGACTGTCTCTTGCTGTCCTCCAGCAGAAACCCTAGACTCTACTCCATCTAGATGACTCCCTACTTCTTCTGCAAGAGTTTTCTAGCTTGGTTCCTAAAAAATGTCATGCCCCACACTACCTTTGAGATTGGTTCAAATCCCAGCTCCATTACTTATTAGCTGTGTGACCTCAGTTGACTTATCTAACTTCTTTCTGCCTCAATTTCTTATCTGTGAAATCAGGATAATAATAATACCTACACATAAGATGGTCGTGAGGATTAAATAAATTAACTTATGTAAGGCCTTCGGAATGGTACCTGCACATAGTAAAGTCCAAGTAAATGTTTCTTCTTATCACTATTGTCATTATTTTGCCACTTCTCCAAGCCACAACCCAAAGCATACCTTATCCATGAATATTCTCCAGGTTACCCTAGCAAAAAATAGTCATTTCCTTTTCTTCCACCCTTGCCCCTCGTTTATACTGATGATGTAATAATGATTGTTGGGTGTTAGGTACATACTCAGTGCTTCTATGTGGGCATTATTGCTTTTATATTCTTGGGCCGGACACCTTCTATTTGCCCTACGTCCATTCTCCCTCCTGCTCCATCTTGCTTTTGGCCACTAGAGAGTAATCTGTATGTCCAGTGGCTTCTAATTAGGTTTGGCCAATGAGGAATGCTGGCAAGAAGTAAGCAGGAGGAGGAAGTATAGATCAGAGTTTTTATTCCTCCAGCTTCTTCCCAGTGGTGTCACTGCAGAACAGCTTCATCTCTCAACCCAAAGCCATGGCTCCTGTCGGGTAGCCCTCTTGGACCAGACTGCTCTGTCTCCAGCTTCCAGTCATCATGCGCTCTCCTTGCCTCTTCACACCCAGGATGATAACATGGCCCCAGGACACTGCACTCTCCCTTGTGGTTCCCTGAACCCCAACTACACCTTTGTAAATACAAGTGTTGCTATATAAACTCTCCCCAAATTATCCTCATTCCCGCATGCCGCCCTGGCTGACACAGTTCTCATTACGACCCCACAAAGGTACTGTTGTTGTTACCAAAGATCATAGCAAGCAAGTGATGGAACCACAACTACCCGGTTCCAAAACCCATACTCTGAATCACTCTATCATAGTAAGGTGTAAGGTATCTGTTTCTCTACATATTTCCACACTTCTCAGTCAAATATATTAGTTTGCTTTTGCTACATATAAAACACCCCAAAACTCAGAGGCTTCAAACAAGGATCATCCATGATCTCACCATTCTGGGGGCCAGCGATTTAGGCTGGGTTCAGCTGGGAAGTTCTTCTGCTGGATTCACCTGGATTTGCTCATATAGCTGTAGTTCTCTGGAAGATTTTTCTGAGACCTGGTGGTCCTTGATGGTGTCACATACGTGTCCGGCAGCTGGTGGGAAGCCACGGAGGTGACCAGGCCACATGTCTCCAGGATCTAGCAAGCTAGCCTAGACTTCTTCATGTGGCGATTGGGTTCCAAAGGGAGCCAAAGAGAGCAAGCCCCAGTGGGCAAGCACTTTTCAAGCCTGTGCTTGCATCAGGTTGTCTAACATCCCCTGAGGACAACCCAGATGCAAGAGCCCACAAAATCCATTTCACCTCTTTGTTGGGAGGAGCTGCAAAATACTTCAGCTTTTCTTTCTTTCTGTCTTTTTTTTTTTCCAACCTATCACATGAGACACTCCTTTCTGGAAAGATCTCTGTCTTGACAACTTCATATCCTGTATCCTTATAACCCAAGTCAGAAAAGCAATGCAGGCAGGTCCTATGTTTTAGGGGGTAGGGAGTATCCAGTCTATGAACATCTGACACTCTTCCTGCCTGTTACCACCAGACTGAAAATAATTCTGAAAGCAAAGTCTCTAAAACTTACCATGAGGGAGTGGAATTTTTTTTAATTAGGCTTCAGCAGAATTTTTAAAAGAATCTTTCTTTTCTTCAGTTGCCTCTCCCTTGTTATAAATTTTAACTCCACCCAGTGGCATACCACAGTCAGCCTGGCTTCTCCTTCCCAGTCTTCCACACCACTGTTTGCTTGGCAGCAATGCTTAGTTCAAATTGCCACAAAGGGCAGAGGGAGAAGTCTTCCTGCTTTCCTCACTTCCTCTTTTCTTTCCTCCAGTCCTCTTGGTGCTTATTCTTGTCTGCTCACTCCTGCTCTGTACCCATCTGGTGCCCTCCTGTGAGCAAGATTCTAGGAAGAGTTGGAAGGTTTGCCTCCAGGGATGCCCCTCTATAGACCCCCAGGTTGGACACTGCATATAGTGGCCAAGAGACTTAGCCAGAACTGGACCATCAGGAAGCCCAAAGACAGAATATTAATGTAGAAAGTAGTTGTATGTGAAATTATACTTTAAAATACCTATAAGATTATGAACTCCATATGGTTAGCCATTCATGAATTCATTTCACAAGTATTTATTGAGTACCTACTATGTGCCGGGCACTGTGGAGGCCCTAGAAACATAAACCATGGTCACTGCCCTTGAGGAACTTATAGTCTGGGGGCAGGTGGAAAGAGATAGACACATGAAGAGATAATAACAATTAATGAGGTAGGTGTTATGGAAGAGGAGGTCATGAGAAGGCAGGAGGCCACTGTACCTGGCCTTGGTGATTGAGGAAGGCTTTTTCAAGGAGATGACATCTGATAAGGTCTAGTTCAGTGCTGTCCAGTAGAATTATACTATGAATCACGTATGTAATTTTAAGTTTTCCAGTAGCCACATTAGAAAAGTAAAAACATGAAGCACCTGGGTGGCTTGGTTGGTTAAGCATTTGACTCTTGATCTCAGCTCAGGTCTTTATCTCAGGGTTATGAGTTCAAGACCCACATTGGGCTCCTTGCTGGGCATGGAGCCTACTTTTAAAAAAGTGAAATAAAAACAAATGGGATATTGTATGGTGACTAACATAACATAATAAAATTAAAAAAAAAATAAGCAGAACAATAGCTTGAACATCAAAAAAAAATAGGAGAAAATCTTTAAGATTTTATTTATTTATTTATTTATTTATTTATTTATTTATTTATTTATTTGAGAGAGTGAGAGAGAGAGATCATGAGCAGGGAGAAGGTTTAGAGGGAGAAGCAGACTCCCTGCTGAGCAGGGAGCCCCACGTGGGACTCGATCCCAGGACCCTGAGATCATGACCTGAGCCGAAGGCAGACCCTTAAGAGACTGAGCCACCCAGGCACCTGGGAGAAAGCAATCTTAATAACATATTTCATTCAATCCAAATTATCCAAGGTATTACCATTGCACTACCCAATCAACATAAAAATTATTAATGAGATTCTTTACATTATTTTTATTGTACTAAGTCTTTGAAATCAAGTGTATATTTTATACTTACAGCACACCTCAATTTGGACACCAACTTTTCAACAGTTAAAGTACAATGTAGTCCCATCAAAGCAACAAAGTTGTTTATTTTTACTTTATTTTTTTAAGATTTTATTTATTTATTTGACAGAGAGAGGGCATAAGCAGTGGGAGCTGCAGGCAGAGGAGAGGGAGAAGCAGACTCCCCTCTGAGCAGACAGCCTGATGCAGGGCTTGATCCAGTACCCTGGGACTGCGATCTGAGCTGAAGGCAGATGCTTAACCGACTGAGCCACCAAGGTGCCCCTAAAGTTGTGTTTAATAGAAACATATTTTATATTGCTCCAATTTAAAATGTTTTGTTTAACTTAATTTAAGTGGAGTAAAATAAAATAATCTAGTTTCTAACTTCCATGAGCCACATCTCAAGAGCTCAATATCTATGTGTGAGTAGTGGCTACCATATTGGAGAGCACAGTCCTAAAAGTATAAATTGCTGTGAAACAAAAAAAGTAGAGAAGGTAGGGCACTCTTGGCAGGAAGAAAAATAGTGTGAGCAAAGGCACATAAGTTAGTTAGTATGGGGTATGGAACTCTGCAGTTTGATATTATTGTGACATAATGGATGAGACTAGTGATGGGAAATGAGCCAAAGGTGAAGGGATAGGCAAGAGACAGTCATGATGAGACCTGAGTGCTCCAAAAGAATCCTATATTGCATAAATATGTACTTGATATGAGGGAAATTGAGCACAGAGAGAAGTCTCAGATGTATGCCCCAGCTGGGGTCACTAAAACCTAATGTGAAGGAATCCACACTCCTGGTGGCCTAGGACAAAGGCTCAGCGAGTCTACCTCTGGGATGACGATGCTTTGCAAAACAAAGTATAGAGTAGATGAAATGTATATTTTCTCTAAGTAACAAAAATCAATTCAAATGGATTTCAATAAGGGGGTTTACTGGCTCATAGGGGACAGTCCAGGAGTAAGGCAGGCCATGTGACTGGTTGGTTCAAGTGCTCAAGAGTATAATGAAGGGCCCACCGCCCTTCTTCCTCTCTACTCTGTCATTCACACTACTGACCTCATCCTAAGACCTGTCCCCTTGGACCCCTAAGATGACTGCCAGCAGAGTCTGGAGCCCCATGTTTCCTCATTCACATTCAGTGGTAGAGTGTTCCATCATTCCAAGTAAGATTCCTGAAATGTACCTGATGAAACCATCCCAAGACACAATGAACCTACCTGGAGGAATAACTAGAATCAGGAGTAAAAAAGGTACTGACTGTCTCAAGTCATTCATAGCTCACAGATAGAACAGCCCACAAAGTCCATAGGCTGCATGGGGGTATAGTTGCCTCACAGAAAATCTGTATACTATTAATATGGGAGAAGGAGACATGAGTGCTGAGTAGCAACCAATAAATGTCAACTACAGTCCACCCCTTTGGCCACTCAACATCTGTTCATGCCCATCTGCCGCAGAGATACTTTCACCAATGCCCACACCCACATAAACATTCATTCACCTCAAATGGAAAGAACCCAAAGGCTCATATAATTACATCTTATGAAATCCCTCTCCTTGAAATCCAGGCATAATTCCTTGTGGTTCAGTGACCTTTGGCTAATGGTAAGATATCTACACAGTGGATAAAAACAGAATGTGCATAATTATAAAAACTCTGGGAAAATGGGGGAAAGAACATACCATATCCTGTAGAACAGAAGTAATGAAGACTTCTGGCAATAGCGGAAATTCTTGGCATCTGATATAGACCAAGGAAAATCATCTTTGTCCATTTGTCCTTCATGAGCATATGTGAGAAAGGCGCTGGAAGGATGTGCTCTTTGAGAATTGTATTGCTATAGCCATTCACAACCATTTGCTGCAAGTCTGGGGGTTAGAGATTGTCCTAACGTTTGCCCTAAGATTTGAGCAACTGAAAATAACTGTCACCCTGTCACGCAGTTTCGGTGGCAACATAGCTCATGGAAAGTTATAGGCCTTTGTCTTTTGCTTCTAGTCAGCTCTATTGAGTAGCATCCATAGCCAGAGATTTTGTTTGGTCATGCATTTCAAACCTGGAAATGTGTATTTTCTGCCAGAAACCTCTATGCTTTATCTGTCTGCCTAGATGACTAACTTTCAAACTTTTTGGCCATGACTCATGATAAGAAATTCATTTTACTTCATGAACCAGTATATAATTATGCATGTGTGTGTATTAATATGTATTTATGTATAATCAAATCACAAATTTCATGCAACAATATTTACCCTCACTGCATGAGATACATGCTGATATTTCCTATTTCATTCCATTAAAAGAAAGAAAAGGACAAAGAAAAGAAAAGAAAGGAAAAGAAAAGAGAAAAGAAAAGCTGGTCACAATCCATTAAACCGATTTTACAGCCAACTAATGGGTCACGCCCAGAGTTTGAAAGCATTACCCTTGGTTGAGGCCTAGTTTAATAAGCCTCCCCATTCATTTTAGCCTCTGCTTTAAAGGGTTGCTGAAGGGAGGTGGGTGGGGGGATGGGATAACTGGGTGATGGGCATTAAGGAGAGCACTTGATGTAATGAGCACTGGGTGTTACAGGCAACTGATGAATCGCGAAACTCTACCTCTGAAACTAATAATACACTATATGTTAATTAATTGATTTTAAATTTTAGAAAATAGCCTTGGATAGAGAGATTCTTATGATTTCTTCTAGTCTTCAGACTGCTCTCAGATACAGCTTCACAAAGCATGTGAATCTCCCTTTTCTTAGACAATGTTTAACGGATGTGCTGGATCAGCCTGGGATGGGATTTTTCTGTGTCCCAATCTCACCTCCTGGGAATCCACTGGTCTCCCTGCATCTGTGTGTATTAACCTCAGTTTGAGATAGAAAATGTGGCTTTGCCAGCCCTGTGGGCCCCAAGGTAAAGACTTCCAGCCATATTGAATTACATGCCATAGGCAGAAAGAATCTCTCTTAGGAAAGCCATATTCCCTTCACTTTCTGCTGGAAAACAAGCCACCTTCAGCCTGTCTATTATAGTACTTTATTGAAGGCTGCCAGAAGTAGCCAACCCACTACAACATCCTGAATTTTTTCTACCAAATTAAGCTTTGATATGTAGTCGGCCTGATCCCTAGGTAGAAAAAGCAACATTTTCACCCACTGCTTAGTGAAGACCTCCAACTTCCCAGCTTGGGGTCTGGCATCTTCATAGGCCACTCCTGGCCACCTCCAGTAGCAATTCCATAATTTAAGGAGTATTTCTTACAACACTTTCTGGTCCAGACTCTCATTATGTCCCCTTGAAAATTAGCCTGACTCTTCCAAGCCCTCCTTGTCCTAAGGAAAAGGCCATAAAGTGAGTAACCTTCAGCAAATACCTGTTAACGTATTAGTCAGAATTTTTATAAGAGCCCCCCCCCCCCCCCCCCCGCATTTCTGGAGTGTCAGGACTTCTGCAGAGAAATTCTTGAAGGTAGAAATAGTCTTTAGCATCCCAAGAGCTGAATCTAATTGTGGAATTTTAGGCATAGGACAGAAGGCAGGATGATGGAGTGGGGAGAGTGAGACATTTGGAACCAGGCAAGTGGGATTTGAATATGGGCTTCATCATGAGCTGTGTGAATTTGAACCAGTTACCTCTCTAAGACTCAGTTTTCTTGGCTGTAAAATTGTGAACAGTAATATCTTCTATAATTATGAAGGCTGAATTGGAGATATAAAGCACCTAGCACTATGCTGGCCATAGACTAGGTGCCAAGAAATGTTGGCATCCCATTCTAGAAGCATGGAAATGTGGGAGATGCTGAAGGTAGCCAAGTATGGATAATGGGTTCCAGAAGCCTATAATAATCTTGGGGCCAGGGTGGCCCTTGGATCCCTAGAATCAGACCGCATGGTCCCCCTGAAGGTGCAACTCAACAGTGTCCACTGACACTTGGAGATGAGACAGCCAGGGTTGAAGTTTTCTTTCCTCAGGCGTTGGTCCTGATCCTCCAGGTGTAACTCCCACAAGGAAGAGCCATGCTCACAGTTGGTGGCCAGCAAAGAGGCCTGAAGAGAACTGAAGACAGATACTTCCTTGACTTCAGACTCTTCTGGAATAGTTACAGCAAGGCCTAGGATCCCAGGGTGGAAACAGAGGCCACCGTTGCCCTATAAGCTGCCCCTGTAATGAAAGACAGGCCAACCATCTGCCTCATGAGGTGGCGAAGCTTAGCTCCCTGTAGAAAATCAGCAAATGAGTCTGCCCAATGTTTTATAACAACTTAAGGGAGGATTAATAAAGAATATTAAAAATGCAACTTCAGTTAATAAAATTCCAACTTACCTTCAACCATAGTGTTTGGTCACCAAATAGCCTCAGAAAATGAGTAACATACGCAAAATCCATACCCCTTAAAGTTTCTGAAAGGAGTCCTAGTCATGAGGATGACCACTTAATTTAAACTTTCTACCCTGCATATATAGAACTTGACACCATTCCACCCCATCTTGTAAGAATCAAGACCTCCCATATGTGTTTGATTCCACTTCCTGTTATCTCTTCTAGAGCATTCTTTCCTGTGCCTTTGTGGCACTTACCTCCTTGCCTCGCCCCAGTAGTTCCCATAGTGGGTGTATGTGGTATGTGGGTGTATGTGGTTCTGGCTGAATTATAATTACATGAAAGCAGCACCTAGGATGATGCCTGGCTCTCCAGGCTGTAGCATGGACTTGGGTGTGGATAGATGGGGGCCATGTGTATCATGGCTTGCTGGCAGACGTTTTTGTACTTCTGCAGGGCTTTTGCTAACCTTCAACAAGAACTTGTTCTTGATTTCCCAGCCAGGTTTATTGACCTTCAGGATAAGGTAAAGGGTCTTAGGTTATTATTTCCTAGGAATGCAAAATGCCTTCCTCCTCCCTTCCTGGCCCTTCTTTCTGCCGGCTCTTTTCCTTCCTCTCCTTGTTTCTTATCCTGTCCCTTTCCCCTGTCACCTGTCCTCTCCCTTCCTGTTGTCCTCCTTCTTTTGGTCCTTCTCTTTCCCTAGCACTCCCTCTTTTTTCTCCTTTCTCACTCTTGCGCTCCCTCTTTTATTTCTCTCTTCTCAACTTCTCTTTCATGCCCCTGCCCTCTCTCCCATGACCATTTTAATTGGTTCACTGCTGCACTGTTAAATTTGCTAGATCGCTTTGAATGTGTGCCCAGAGATGTTCAGGCAAAGGGAGACCTTTGGAAATCCCTAAGACAGTAACATCCAAGGTGCAAGGCTTCTATGGTGCCTGGGCCTGAAGTGTATGCAATGTCTCCATGGCGTGGAGGAGAGAATGGACATGCCCAAATCAAAAGGGGCTGCAGACCTCCTTACCTCATCAGCCGGGTCCCCGGGTCAGCAGCTGAGGACCCACCACCAGCTCCCCTTGATGCGGAAGGAAAGTGGGTGGTGTCTGGCATGCTTTTATCCTCTCCACCCTTCACTAACCTCTCCCTTCCCACCCTATGAGGAAAAGTGTTTATTTAAATAGAAAATCCTTCCTGTGTGGCTTTGTTGTCATCCTTTTAATTTATGAGACCAAGATTCCCCATAGTTTATTGTATCACAGGTCCCTCCCCTTTCCTTCTGTCCACTTTCCTGTCTTCTCATTTTAGTGACTCCTCTGTGGTCTCCTGCCTCTCTTTCTCTGTTTACCCTTCCTTCTTTGTTGATGCTGTTCCTTATTTCTCTCTCCCATCTCCCTTGCTATGGGGTACTATGGGCAGACAGGAGTAAAGAAAAATGGGGCACTCTGGAGAAAAGTTTGTCAAATGTATCCAGGACATTATCCAAAGTTTTCTCTAGAGCAACTGTAAAAATCGAGGAAAAGGACAATGAGACACCCAGACCCATGAGTCTAAAATTCCACAACCACAAACCCACTCTCCAACCTCTCTTAAGTGATTCTTAAGTGAGGATACTTGGTGGCCATTGAACTGAGTCTAAATCCAGGCTCCAGGGCACCTGGCTGGCTCATTCGTTAAGCGTCTGCCTTTGGCTTAGGTCATGATCCCAGGGCCCTGGGATCGAGCCCCACATCAGGCTCCCTGCTGAGCAGGGTGCCTGCTTCTCCCTCTCCCACTCCCCCTGCTTGTGTTCCCTCTCTCGCTGTGTCTCTCTCTGTCAAATAAATAAATAAAAGCTTTAAAAAAAAAACTTAAATAAATAAATCCAGGTTCCATCACCTGCCTCTTGGTGTGTATGAGACCTTACACAAATGTGTTAAACCTCTTGAGCCTTGGTTTTTCCATCTGTAAAATGGAGGGACAGTAATAATTCTTGGAGTTCCAAGCACAGAATGAAAATAGCAAATCTGACAAGTGTCTGGAATATGTTAAGCACATAGTGAATATTAATTTCCTTCTTTCTTTCCTGAGAATATTGAATCTGTAGGAACTTAGGATAAATAATAAAGCTTAGCAGTTGAAGCTGGTAAGAGCACAGCATTTCATGTATTGGTTGGTACTGTTTCCTGTGGATAGCAAGAGCCTACAGGTCAATTTTTATTCTGGGTATGCTATAGTAACTGCATTAGATTCTTTAGTGTTTAAATAGAGACTGTTTTCCTTTAGTTGGCATGATGGTTAGACCTCCCATAGTGTGCTTATTTATTTATTTTTAATTTCACTAGCAATGCATGAAAGCATTCTCATGGGAAAAAAAGCAAAGTCAGACAAGATAAGATAAAACGAAAATGTCCTCTGGCCATCCCCAGAAATCTTAACCCTGTCCCAGAGGTGGTTATGGCTTGATGTGTGTCCATTCAGACCAAAAAGATAAACTTTCATTCACATGCATATGTGTACATTTAGAAATGTCTAGGTTTATTTTGGGATTTTTAAACATAAAATGTATCCTCACTGTTACTATTTTGCAACTTGGCTGTTTGCTTCTTTATTAGGTGAAATGCTCTGGAGATCTTTTCTTGTCATTGTGTAGAGCCCCACCTCATTTTTTCCACCTGCTGCGGTGTATTCTATAATCCTCCCACTAGAATATAAACTCACAAAAGAGATGTTGTCTTTTTCAATTCTTTATTCCCTAAACTTTTTTTTTTTTTTTAAGATTTTATTTATTTATTTATTTGAGACAGAGAGCATGAGAGGGAGGAGGGTCAGAGGGAGAAGCAGACTCCCTGCCGAGCAGGGAGCCCGATGCGGGACTCGATCCCGGGACTCCAGGATCATGACCTGAGCCGAAGGCAGTCGCTTAACGAACTGAGCCACCCAGGCGCCCTCCCTAAACTTTTAACATTACCTGTCACATAATAGGTGTTTTACTACTATGTTAGCAATTATAAATATTTCTTAAATGATTAGGTGAATTAATATGGATGCACCAAATGAGTTTTTTTCCTCAAAGGTGTTCCCTAGATCTACCTGCATCAGAATCACCTAGAATGCTTTTTTCCTTCCAAGAATTTATTTAAATTCAAGTTATTTAACATATATGTACTATTAATTTCAGTAGTAGAATTTAGTGATTCATCACTTACATACAACACCTGGTGCTCATCACAGGTGCCCACCTTAATGCCCATCCCCCATTTAGCCCATCCCCCCACGCTCCTCCCCTCCAGCAACCCTCAGTTTGTTCTCTATAGATAAGAGTTTCTTATGGTTTGCCTCTGTCTCTGTTGTCTTATTTTATTTTTCCTTCCCTTCCCCTATGTTCATCTGTTTTGTTTCCTAAATTCCACATATGAGTGAAATTGTACAGTGTTTGTCTTTCTCTGACTTATTTTTGTTTAGCATAACATACTCCAGTTCCATCCATGTCATTGCAAACGGCAAGATTTCATTCCTTTTGATGGCTGAGTAATATTCCATTATGTATATATACATCTTCTTTATCCATTTATCAGTCGGTGGACATTTGGGCTCTTTCCATAATTTGGTTGATAGTGTTGCTATAAACAGTGGAGTGCATGTGCCCCTTCAAATCACCACATGCCTTTTTAACCATTCCCCTGCTGGTGGACATTTAGGTTATTTCTTTTTGGTTTCCTAGCGCAAACAAAACTACAGTGAACATCCTTATGCCTGCCTTTTTGTGCACATATGCATGGATTACTCTACCATAGGCCCTAAAAAGTGGAATTCCTGGGGCAAAGAAGACTTCTTTTTATAAATATTGATCAATACTTGCCAAAATGTCTTCCAAAGACTGTGGTACCAGTTTATAAACCTACTAATAATACCTTTTCTTAGGTGTTTTTTTGACATGTTTCCAGAGTAATCATATGTAGTCCTTTTCTGTTTTGATTCCAGGAAAGGTGGGAAAATGATGCCAGTTAGAAAGAAATAAGGGGAGACCTAGAAATGTATTCATTCATTCTTTTTTTTTCTAACCATTGATTCCATTCTAGGCCCTGCTCTAATGCTGGGCGTGTGAAGATAAGTGAGACCTGCTCCATACCCCAGACGATATCCTAGTCTAGACTTAGTACTTAAATACTCAATTCTTTTTTTTTTTTTAAAGATTTTATTTATTTATTTGACAGAGAGAGAGAGAAAGCACAAGTAGGCAGAGAGGCAGGCAGAGGGAGAGGGAGAAGCAGGCTCTCCACTGAGCAGGGAGCCCGATGTGGGGCTCGATCCCAGGACTCTGGGATCACGACCCAAGCCGAAGGCAGCCGCTCAACCGACTGAGTCACCCAGGCGCCTCAATTCTTAAAATGCAATGGCATAAAGAGACATAACAACTAAAATGCAAGGTCTGATCCTAGATTTGATCCAGGATCAGGAAAAACAATAGCCATAAAGAAAAATATTGGGACATTTGGTGAAATTCAAATGTAATCAGTGGATTAGATAATATCATATTGATGTTAAATTTCTCGATTTATACTATCATACTGTGGTTATATAAGAAAATATTCTTAGGGCACCTAAGAGCTTTCCAGTGGAACTTTCCACGATGATGGAAGTATTCTATATGTGCTCTGACAGTATGGGAGCCAAGAGCTACATGTGATCACCAAGCACTTGAAATATGACTATTGCAACTAAGGAATCAAATTATTAACTTTATTCAATTTAAGTTTAAATAACCACATGTAGCTAGTGGCTACCATATTGGACAGCAATGATATAAACAGAGAGGGGAAGTAGAAAACAAATGGGACAAAAGTAAAGAGTATGTGGAAATTCTTTGGATTATTCTTATAATTTTTTTTAGGTTTGCATTAGATATTTTTAAATTACATAACAAATGCAATGTCATATCAGGGAAATTCAAATTAAAATATCACGAGGATATATTTTATTATGATTAAGTTGTCATAAACAAATAAAATGATACTATCTGGAGGCCATGGAAAGAACACACTCAGACATTACTATTGGGCGTGCAAAAGGTGCAAGTTTTTTATGTATCCTACAGAAGTGCTTGTGCAAGTACATGAGAAAACATGTAAGGATGTTCACTGCAGTTTTATTTGTAATACCAAGATATCGGACACAGTCGAAATGTTCAACTAAAAAAACTCAAATGTTCAACTAGATAATGGTTAAATGTATTTTCCTTTAGTCCTATTCTGGATTACTATAAACTCTTCACCAGATTGAGGCAAATCTTTATGCACTGACATGGAAAGGTGTCCAAGATAGATGGTTGGGTTAAAAAAAAAAAAAAAAAAAAAACAATGTGCGGGACAAAATGCTTAGCATGATTGCATTTTTGTAATAAAAACACTAAACTGGGGCACCTGGGTGGCACGGTCAGTTAAGCACCTGACTCTCGGTTTCGGCTCAGGTCATGATCTCGGGGTCATGGGATTGAGCCCCACATCAGGCTCCACACTCAGTGCAGAGTCTGCTTAGGATTCTTTCTGCCCCTCTCCTACACTTGCTCATGCACGTTCTCTCTCAAATAACTAAATAAATCTTAAAAAAAAAAAACACTATACACATACACACACATGCATTCACACACACCCTCTCACTCACTCACATTTATATGTACATAGGAAAACATTTGGAGAAATACACATGAAACAGTTCCCAGACCATTCTCCAGAAGTTCCTGAAGTCCCGTGGAAAGACCACCCAGACACCTCTCTCGAGTCCTGGGGCTGGCTGTGGAGGGTCCTTTCTGAGGCGCCTTGTGCTATAACAATAGAGGTGCCTCCGGCCAGCCAAAAATCTCAAGCTCGTGCGCATCAGCTTATTAGCTGCACCTCAGAGCCTGCACCACCAAATCTCCGGGAAATGTCCCCTAACGTGGCCTGCCCCTTCCAGGCCCACACAAAGCCCCTCCCCACCGCCACCAGGCCTGTGAGGCAGGCAGGGTCATTACTGACTTCCAAAGAAGGGAGTGTTTATTATCGTTGTCGGTTTGATGCTGATCCCAAAAGGACCTAATCAACAGGTAATAAGACCTCATGGGAGCAATTAGAAACCTCAACTTTAACCCTATCCTAACCATAACAGAGAAAGCTAACGTCCCTGCAGTCCTGTGCCCCTAACTCTACAGGGTCTGATGGGGAGGGGATGGAGGAGGGCTGGTGGGGAAAGCCAGAGAGGTACTGGTAGTTATGCTCAGGGATGAGTTGAGAAAGGAGTGGGGGTGGTGAGTGGGGAGTGGGGAGCACATCCAAAATCGAGTCTACCCAATGATATACTACCTCATCATCATCATCGTCGTCCTTAATTGAAGAGCTGTGCTAGGTAGATGGGATACAAAACTAAATAAGTCACTGACTGTTCTGCCCCCCAAATGCTCATAGACATGGGAATAGACACTTGCCATACACCAGCTACATGACAGAATAGGTTTATTCAGGGCATCGGGGTGGTACAGAGGGGGGAATTATCAACCTTACTGGGTGAGTCAGGGAAGGCACATGTACCAGCAAAGTGCTATCTTGTAGTAGGTAGATGTGACAACATCTGTTGGCTGGGCATAACGGGCTTACATGGATTTCTCTGTGTCTTTGAAGCTGTTTTTAAATCACTTGTCTTCCTTAATAAGGTTGGAAATAAAACCAAAGAGTAATTCATTTTAAAATACATACTTAAGTACTTTTTTGGTGTTGCAAGTGACTCACCTGCCAACAAGTTAGATGGAAAGTTAGTCCCATCCATTAGCACAACTTCATAATGCCTGATAAGATAGCAATGTCATGACCCACTTCTCATCACCCACATAGTGACCAAGTACACTCTTGCATAATTATCACATGAGAACACCCTTGGAACTGGACCGACTAACTGCACACAGGCCTATCGTCATCATTGTCGATGGATAGTTGATAAATATTTTGATTACTTAAAGTTTCCAAAGCAGGGCCTCTGTGATGAATGATGGAGACAAGGAGGCAAAGTCACATCTTCAAAGGCCAAACTGGCCCCCAGTCTTTTCCAACTTGCACAGAATTACAAAAGCTTCTCTTGTTGTTGTTGCACAAAAATTCACATTTTCATAAAACTAGCTGCAAATGTTATGTCAGCTTGGCTGGCAGATTTGACCAGGCCCAAAGGCACGATAAAGATAGCAAAATTGGACAGCAGCATGGCAGCCATCTCACTGCTCAATCTTTTATGGCCTTTGAAGAGCATCATCCTTGGAAAAAGAGTTTGTACGTATGCTGCTTCCCTAATCCTGGGTTCTCATTCTGCTAAAACAAGAGTCCTAGAAACCAAAAACTGACACCATACTAAAATCAGTGTACATTTAAAGTCTTCTTAGAGCTGGCAAAGAACTTCAACTTTATTAAATAAAAAAGAAATGTAAAATTACAGATTCTTACTTCATAAACACTCATCCAGCCACCTAGTACCTGGTACTAGGTGTGGAAAAAAAAGAACAAGACAAGATCTTTGCCCTTGGAGAACTTGCCCTCTAATTGAAGGAAACAGAAATAATCAGAACATGACAACAAAGGTCAGGAGTAGCAGAAGCTCAGGGATCTAAGAGGATAAACCCCTAACACAGATGTCAAGAGGCATCAGAATACCCCCAGTTAGCTTGGAACTTTGGCCAAATTACCAAACTCCTTGTCTTGATTTCTAGATCTTTCTCAGTATGCCTGAACAATACTGGTTTGGTCTGTAGATGCAGGAAAATGATCTATGTCAAATGTCTCTGCAAAGAGGTCTGCAAATAAAAAGGTATTGTTATTTTATTAAACCCAGAAAATATTCATCAACCTCTTAGAATGTTTAGGCACTGTGATTGGGACAGAAAGAAGCATGAGACTTAATCCCCACCCTGAGGAGTTCATAGACTCACAGAGGAGTTCAGATACAAAAACAAATTAACTGTAATTCAATATGAAAAGTGCCCTAATAGAGGGAGGTTCAAAGTACCATGGAAACACGGATGAGGAAGTAATTAATTCTCGGCAAGTATCTGCAAATGGGTAGCCAAGGGGAGGATAGATGCTGCAGGTGGAGGGAGCTGCTCCATAAAGACCTGGAGGGAATGGGGGGCACACGTCTTGTTGAAGGACGAGAGAGAGAGAGTCTGGGTTAGGGTGATTATGAAGTATATGGGGCAGTGCCTGGAGATGGGGCCGGAGACTTGAGTTGCTCTTGGACCAGGATTTTATTTATTTATTTTTATTCTTATGTTAATCCCCATACATTACATCATTAGTTTTAGATGAAGTGTTCCATGATTCATTGTTTGTGCATAACACCCAGTGCTCCATGCAGAATGTGCCCTCCTCAATACCCACCACCAGGCTAACCCATCCTCCCACGCCCCTCCCCTCTAAAACCCTATTAGTTTTTCAGAGTCCATCGTCTCTCATGGTTCGTCTACCCCTCCGATTTCCCCCGCTTCATTCTTCCCCTCCCGCTACCTTCTTCTTCTTTTTTTTTTTCTTAACATATATTGCATTATTTGTTTCAGAGGTACAGATCTGAGATTCAACAGTCTTGCACAATTCATAGCGCTTACAAGAGCACATACCCTCCCCAGTGTCTATCACCCAGTCACCCCATCCCTCCCACCCCACCCCCCACTCCAACAACACTCAGTTTGTTTCCTGCGATTAAGAATTCCTCATATCAGTGAGGTCATATAATACATGTCTTTCTCTGTTTGACTTATTTCACTCAACATAATACCCTCCCGTTCCATCCACGTCGTTGCAAATGGCAAGATCTCATTCCTTTTGATGGCTGCATAATATTCCATTGTATATATATACCACATCTTCTTTATCCATTCATCTGTCGATGG
Organism: Mirounga angustirostris; assembly: GCF_029215605.1. Taxonomy (NCBI): domain Eukaryota; kingdom Metazoa; phylum Chordata; class Mammalia; order Carnivora; family Phocidae; genus Mirounga; species Mirounga angustirostris. Next base: position 15,213,964 of record NW_026991724.1, on the reverse strand, counting down.
ACATCTTGGCTCTTTCCACAGTTTGGCTATTGTAGACATTGCTGCTATAAACATCGGGGTGCACGTACCCCTTCGGATCCCTACTTTTGTATCTTTGGGGTAAATACCCAGTAGTGCAATTGCTGGATCATATGGTAGCTCTATTTTCAACTTTTTGAGGAACCTCCATACAGTTTTCCAGAGTGGCTGCACCAGCTTGCATTCCCACCAACAGTGTAGGAGGGTTCCCCTTTCTCCGCATCCCCGCCAACATCTGTCGTTTCCTGACTTGTTAATTTTAGCCATTCTGACTGGTGTGAGGTGGTATCTCATTGAGGTTTTGATTTGGATTTCCCTGATGCCGAGCGATATTGAGCACTTTTTCACGTGTCTGTTGGCCATTTGGATGTCTTCTTTGGAAAAATGTCTGTTCATGTCTTCTGCCCATTTCTTGATTGGATTCTTTGTTCTTTGGGTGTTGAGTTTGATGAGTTCTTCATAGATTTTGGATACTAGCCCTTTATCTGATATGTCATTTGCAAATATCTTCTCCCATTCTGTCGGTGGTCTTTTGGTTTTGTTGACTGTTTCCTTTGCTTTGCAAAAGCTTTTTATCTTGATGAAGTCCCAATAGTTCATTTTTGCCCTTGCTTCCCTTGCCTTTGGCGATGTTTCTAGGAAGAAGTTGCTTCGGCTGAGGTCAAAGAGGTTGCTGACTGTTTTCTCCTTTAGGATTTTGATGGACTCCTGTCTCACATTGAGGTCTTTCAACCATTTTGAGTCTATTTTTGTGTGTGGTGTAAGGAAATGGTCCAGTTTCATTCTTCTGCATGTGGCTATCCAATTTTCCCAACACCATTTGTTGAAGAGACTGTCTTTGTTCCATTGGACATTCTTTCCTGCTTTGTCGAAGATTAGTTGACCATAGAGTTGAGGGTCCATTTCTGGGCTCTCTATTCTGTTCCATTGATCTATGTGTCTGTTTTTGTGCCAGTACCATGCTGTCTTGGTGATGACAGCTTTGTAATAGAGCTGGAAGTCCAGAATTGTGATGCCGCCGGCTTTTCTTTTCTTTTTCAACATTCCTCTGGCTATGCGGGGTCTTTTCTGGTTCCATACAAATTTTAGGATTATTTGTTCCATTTCTTTGAAAAAAGTGGATGGTATTTTGATGGGGATTGCATTGAATGTGTAGATTGCTCTAGGTAGCATTGAGATCTTCACAATATTTGTTCTTCCAATCCATGAGCATGGAACGTTTTTCCATTTCTTTGTGTCTTCCTCAATTTCTTTCATGAGTATTTTATAGTTTTCTGAGTACAGATCCTTTGTCTCTTTGGTTAGATTTATTCCTAGGTATCTTATGGTTTTGGGTGCAATTGTAAATGGGATCGACTCCTTAATTTCTCTTTCTTCTGTCTTGTTGTTGGTGTATAGGAATGCCACTGACTTCTGTGCATTGATTTTATATCCTGCCACTTTGCTGAATTCCTGTATGAGTTCTAGCAGTTTTGGGGTGGAGTCTTTTGGGTTTTCCACATAAAGTATCATATCATCTGCAAAGAGTGAGAGTTTGACTTCTTTGCCAATTTGGATGCCTTTGATTTCTTTTTGTTGTCTGATTGCTGTGGCTAGGACTTCCAATACTATGTTGAATAGCAGTGGTGATAGTGGACATCCCTGCCACGTTCCTGACCTTAGGGGGAAAGCTCTCAGTTTTTCCCCATTGAGAATAATATTCACTGTAGGTTTCTCATAGATGGCTTTTATGCTATTGAGGTATGTACCCTCTATCCCTATACTCTGAAGAGTTTTGATCAAGAAAGGATGCTGTACTTTGTCAAAAGCTTTTTCTGCATCTATTGAGAGGATCATATGATTCTTGTTCTTTCTTTTGTTAATGTATTGTATCACATTGATTGATTTGTGGATGTTGAACCAACCTTGCAGCCCAGGGATAAATCCCACTTGGTCATGGTGAATAATCCTTTTAATGTACTGTTGGATCCTATTGGCTAGTATTTTGGTGAGAATTTTTGCATCCATGTTCATCAGGGATATTGGTCTGTAATTCTCCTTTTTGATGGGGTCTTTGTCTGGTTTTGGGATCAAGGTAATGCTGGCCTCATAAAATGAGTTTGGAAGTTTTCCTTCCGTTTCTATTTTTTGGAACAGTTTCAGAAGAATAGGTATTAATTCTTCTTGAAATGTTTGGTAGAATTCCCGTGGGAAGCCATCTGGCCCTGGGCTTTTGTTTTTTGGGAGATTTTTGATGACTGCTTCAATTTCCTTAGTGGTTATAGGTCTGTTCAGGTTTTCTATTTCATCCTGGTTCAGTTTTGGTAGTTGATACATCTCTAGGAATGCCTCCATCTCTTCCAGGTTATCTAATTTGCTGGCATAGAGTTGCTCATAATATGTTCTTATAATTGTTTGTATTTCTTTGGTGTTGGTTGTGATCTCTCCTCTTTCATTCATGATTTTGTTGATTTGGGTCATTTCTCTTCTCTTTTTGATAAGTCTGGCCAGGGGTTTATCAATCTTGTTAATTCTTTCAAAGAACCAGCTCCTAGTTTCGTTGATCTGTTCTGCTGTTCTTTTAGTTTCTATTTCATTGATTTCTGCTCTGATCTTTATTATTTCTCTTCTCCTGCTGGGTTTAGGCTTTATTTGCTATTCTTTCTCCAGCTCCTTTAGGTGTAGGCTTAGGTTGTGTACTTGAGACCTTTCTTCTTTCTTGAGAAAGGCTTGTATTGCTATATACTTTCCTCTTAGGACTGCCTTTGCTGCATCCCAAAGATTTTGAACAGTTGTGTTTTCATTTTCATTGGTTTCCTTGCATTTTTTTAATTCTTCTTTAATTTCCTGGTTGACTCATTCATTCTTCAGTAGGATGCTCTTTAGCCTCCATGTATTTGAGTTCTTTCCGACTTTCCTCTTGTGATTGAGTTCTAGTTTCAAAGCATTGTGGTCTGAAAATAGGCAGGGAATGAACCCCATCTTTTGGTACCGGTTGAGACCTGATTTATGACCTAGGATGTGATCTATTCTGGAGAATGTTCCATGGGCACTAGAGAAGAATGTGTATTCCGTTGCCTTGGGGTGGAATGTTCTGAATATGTCTGTGAAGTCCATTTGGTCCAGCGTGTCATTTAAAGTCTTTATTTCCTTGTTAATCTTTTGCTTAGACGATCTGTCCATTTCAGTGAGGGGGATGTTAAAGTCCCCCACTATTATTGTATTGTTGTCGATGTGTTTCTTTGCTTTTGTTATTAATTGCCTTATATAATTGGCTGCTCCCATGTTAGGGGCATAGATATTTACAATTGTTAGAGCTTCTTGTTGGATAGATCCTTTAAGTAGGATATAGTGTCCTTCCTCATCTCTTATTACAGTCTTTGGTTTAAAATCTAATTTGTCTGATATAAGGATTGCCACCCCAGCTTTCTTTTGGTGTCCATTAGCATGGTAAATGGTTTTCCACCCCCTACTTTCAATCTGGAGGTGTCTTTGGTTCTAAAATGAGTCTCTTGCAGACAGCATATCGATGGGTCTTGTTTTTTAATCCAGTCTGATAGCCTGTGTCTTTTGATTGGGGCATTTAGCCCATTTACATTAAGGGTAACTATTGAAAGATAGGAATTTAGTGCCATTGTATTGCCTGTAAGGTGACTGTTACCATATATTGTCTGTGTTCCTTTCTGGTCTATGTTGCTTTTAGGCTCTCTCTTTGCTTAGAGGACCCCTTCCAAGATTTCCTGTAGGGCTGGTTTTGTGTTTGCAAATTCCTTTAGTTTTTGTTTGTCCTGGAAGCTTTTTATCTCTCCTTCAATTTTCAATGACAGCCTAGCTGGATAGAGTATTCTTGGCTGCATATTTTTCTCATTTAGTGCTCTGAATATATCCTGCCAGTCCTTTCTGGCCTGCCAGGTCTCTGTGGATAGGTCTGTTGCCAATCTAATGTTTCTACCCTTGTAGGTTACATATCTCTTCTCCCGAGCTGCTTTCAGGATTTTCTCTTTGTCTATGAGACTCGTAAGTTTTACTATTAGATGTCGGGGTGTTGACCTATTTTTATTGATTTTGGGAGGGGTTCTCTGTGCTTCCTGGATTTTCATGCCTGTTTTCTTCCCCAAATTAGGGAAGTTCTCTGCTATAATTTGCTCCATTATACCTTCTGCCCCTCTCTCTCTTTCTTCTTCTTCTGGGATCCCAATTATTCTAATGTTGTTTCGTCTTATGGTATCGCTTATCTCTCGAATTCTGCCCTCGTGATCCAGTAGTTGTTTATCTCTCTTTTTCTCAGCTTCTTTATTTTCCATCATTTCATCTTCTATATTACTGATTCTCTCTTCTGCCTCATTTATTCTAGCACTTAGCGCCCTCATTTTTTATTGCACCTCATTAATAGCCTTTTTGATTTCTACTTGGTTGGATTTTAGCTCTTTTACTTCTCCAGAAAGGGTTTCTCTAATAACTTCCATATTTTTTTCAAGCCCAGCTAGTATCTTTAAAGTGATGATTCTGAACTCTAGATCTGACATCGTACTAATGTCCGTATTGAGTAGGTCCCTGGCAGTCGGTACTACCTCTTGTTCTTTTTGTTGAGGTGATTTTTTCCATCTTGTCATTTTGTGCAGAGGAGAATAGATGAATGAGAGAACAAAATGCTAGCAGAGTAACCATGTCCCCAGAAAATATACTCTAAACAAATCAGAAAAGACCTGAAGCAGTGGGATAAGAAAGGGAAAGAGAGAAAAAAGAAAAAGAAAAAAGAAAAAAAAAGAAAAAGATAAAGATAAAAACAAAAACAAACAAAACAAAACAACAACAACAAAAAAAAAACCAGAATGTGATCAAATATGATCAGACTGGTATATAGATCAGTGCCACACACTAGATTTGGGGTGTATTTTGGTCTTTTAGAAGAAAGTGCCTCCCAAAATTTTAAAGAAAGAAAAACTTATATATGTACAAAAATAAGGGTTGATATGATGAAGGGATGGAATATGACTGTAAAAATGGAAATTATAAAAAATTTTATAAAAGGAATTGATAAGAAGTTGTTTGAAAAAAGAAAGAAGAGGATTTAAAAAAAGAAAAAAGAAAAAGAAAAAAAAGGAGAGGATGTGATCACACAGGGGAATAGAAAACACCATATACTAGAGATTTAGGGTATATTTTAATCTGTTAGAAGAAACTATCTCAAAATTTTAAAGAGAGAACAACTTATATATATAAGCCAAAAATAAGGGTAACTACTATGAAGGGATAGAATATGACTCTAAAAATGAAAAATAAAATTTTTTTTTTTTAAAAAAAGGGATGATAAGATGTTGGTTGAAAAAGGGAAAAAGAAAAATTCAAAAAGAAATAAAAAGACAAAAAGACAGTTAAAAAAAATTAACTTTAAAAGACTAAAGAATCATGGTAAAAAAGCCGTGAATTCTATGTGCAGTAGTCCCCTAGCGCTGGAGTTCTGCCGTTCTCATTGATCGGTAAACTTGGTCTTGGCTGGCTGTTCTCGCGGATCTTCTGGGGAGGGGCCTGTTGCCGTGGTTTCCAAATGTCTCTGCCGGAGGCGGAATTGCCCCGCCCTTGCCCCCTCCCGGCTAAGTCATCTGCTCGGGTTTGCTCTCCGGGGCTTTTGTTCCCTGCGAGCTTTCTGTACAGCTTTGGAGGCGGAGAGTGAAAATGGCGGCCTCCCAATCTCCGCCCCGGAGGAGCCGAGAACTCGGGGCCCCGCTCCTCGGTGAGCCCCCAGAGAAAAGCCGTCAGTCACTCCCGTCTCCCCGCTCTCCGGCCGCACTCCGTGCTCGCCCGGCCTGTGACCGCGCGCCTCTGTGTCTGGCACCCGACCCCGCGTACAGTCTCCAAACCCAGCAGATCCCTGCGGTGCACTCCCGCGCGGCTCCTCCCGGGGGAGGAAGGTGAGTCTCCCCGGATCTTCCGCTTGTTGGGTCCCTGCTGGAGGGGCAGGGGCCCGACTGTGCCGCGGATTACGGTTTATGGCCACCCCGAGCTGAGAGCCCGCGCCTGGGCTCCGCCTCTGCAGCCGGCTTCCCTGCTCCGATACCTGGGAGCTCTGCCGCACTCAGGCAGCCCCGGTCTTTCTGTGACCCCGAGGGTCCTGAGACCACACTGTCCCGGAGGGTTCCAGCCCCCGCTTAGCCACCAGAGTGACGTCCCTCGGCGGAGCAGACTTTTAAAAGTTCCGATTTTGTGCTCCGCGGCTCTATCACTTGCCAGAAGCAGCCGACGGAGGCCCCTCCCCCGCCGTCTATCCTCCCGAATATCGCCTCGGATTCACTTCTCCGCACGTCCTACCTTCCAGAAAGTGGTCGCTTTTCTGATGAGAGAGTTGTTGCTCTTCTTTTCTTCAATATCCTGTTGAGTTTGTAGGTGTTCAGAATGGTTTGATCCCTATCCAGCTGAATTCCTGAGAGGAGACGAAATCCAGGTCTCCTACTCCTCTGCCATCTTGCTCCGCCCCCTCCTTGGACCAGGATTTTAAACCTCATTCAATAAAACCGGGAGCCAGTGGAGGCCTTTACAGAGATGTAAATGGGAGGGACACCGGGACCCCATGGCTCCCATGTATTGAGCACCCGCCATGGGCTAGGAACCACATTAAGCACTCACATGTGTTTTTTCTTTCAACCTTTACAACAACCTATAAGTTAGGTGCTATTATTACTCCCTTTTACAGCAGGTGAAACTGAGGCTAAGAGAGGTTAGAAATTTGCCCTCCCCCAGTGGGTGACAAAGTGGAGGTTCTAAGCTCAAGTCCAGGTGGTTGTTGTGGTTTTAATTTCCATCTTTGCAAATGCAGATATACTCAAAGATGCAAATACCAAGGAGAGAAAGGCCAGCTATGATTATGATTGCAAAAGTGCTTTGGAAGGTTGAAGGATCTATAGAAATATCACTACACCTCAGCAGTGGGCCTGTGATTGAGAAATTCACCTGTTCAATTCAATTCAACACATATTTTTCGAAGCACCAACATCATGGGAGGTCCTATGCTATAGAAAAGCAAAGATGACTTACAGCAAAGAAACTCAGTTCTGGGAGCTTCAAGTCCAGTGGAAGAAATCAATAAGCATGTGGAGATACATCCTCAAAAAGTAGACAGGAAAATAAGTGTTGGGGAAAAGGGGGGACATATATCCTGGATTTAAAGGCTGCATTTGAGATGCATCTGGTGGCCAGCCAACGTGAATGATTCCCAATTCTTCATCTAGAGGTGCAGAAGTGATGGTGGTAGAAACAATGCTGAGGAGGTAGCCCCAGATTCGTGAGGGGCACACTGGGAGGGGTGGTGAACAGGGAGAGGATCACTGGAGGGTTGAGTTTTGAAGCTTGTGGCCTGTGGGAGCAGTGGTGTCATTAAAAAAATAAGGAAGCCAGGAAGAAGCAGATCTCAAAATGAAATTGAATTCAGAAGAAATGCTATACTTCTCTGTGGCACTGAGCTGGATATTTCTCTTAGAGCAGCATTGTCAACCAGGGGCAGTTTAGCCCCCTGTCAGACTTTTGGGACTCTCTGGAGACTTTTTTGGTTGTCACAACTAAGGGGGGGGGGTACTGGCATCTACTGGGTAGGGACACAGTTCTACTGTGCTCCACAATGCACAGAAGAACCCCCACAGCAAAGAAGTATCTGGCCCAAAATGTCAATAGTGCCAAGGTTGAGAAATTCATTCTTAGAGCATCTCCAGAGGTGTGGCCTCAGCATCCCATGAGAAAATGGAGAAATAAGGATAATTCAAAGGAAAAAAATGGATTACTTTTCAAAGTACACACTTCTAGTTGTAAAACTCCAAGGAAGGGGGGAGCAGAGAACTTTGTAAAGGGTTCCAGAATGCTCACCTCTGATGACTACATTCTAGGCCCCCGAAGAGCTAATACCACTTTGTCCAGATTTTTTCTTTCTCCTGTCAACAAATGGCAGGTGTCAACTTCAAACCAAACCCCAATCCTGTGCCTTCCCTCCACAGACAGGAAAGGAGTAGCCTTACAGAATCCCACTCATGATAACTCTGCAGTAGTACAATATTTTATTAATATGGTAACCATATTACTCATACCAAAAGACAGTGTTCTCCACTTTATGAATAATTCTGAGGGGGTCCAAACTGACCTTAGAAATTCTCCTTTGGTAGATCTTGGATGGGGCCCAGAAATATGTGTATTTAACTAGTACCCCCAGAAACTCTGATAAGATGGGCCATGGCCACAACTGAGAAATCCTTGCTATAAGGGTGCAAATGGGGTGGGGGTGGAGGAGCATTTGCATCAGACTGGACAGGGCAAAGGAAGCTGGGCTCTGAGCTGATGGCATACAGACCAGATGGGTTTCAATTAGTACAGAATGAATGCAGTGGATGAGAGGAGTGTGGAGCACAAGAGAAAGGACATGGTGGGCTCTAAGAATGGGTGAAGAGGAGAACAAGAGAAGTGCTGAGAATCAGTTGTTTTCTGATGTTTCACCCTCAGAATCCGTTTTTAAGAAAATCTTGGGAATTCTAACATATAAACCAAAACAAAAAAACAAAAACAAAAAACTGGGAGATGTTCTGATTGAAGTGGGGTGAAAGGGCTCTCTTGAGCTCTGCTGCTTCCTGGTATTTCTGAGAGCCAAATTTTACCAAGGATTTGCAAATTTAATCAAACCCAGATGACTCTGTTTGGCCAGACCAAAGAGGAAACCAGGCACACCCACTGGTCAGATCACATCAACTCTTGAGGATCTACTGACCGATGTTTATTTGTTCATTTGATAAATATTTTCCTGACTGCCTACCATGGGCCAGAGACTGTTCTAGAATATGAGCAGTATGGTAGGGTCATCCATATGTTGTCCACCTTTTCATTCTTTCTCTGCTCATTAGCCCAACTCACAGAAATTAGGAAAAGGAGAGAAAAAGAAATTAAATGAAACTCAATCCGTTTGTCTCCTTGCTTACAGTTTTAATGAGCAGTTTTATGGTGGAGTTTTGGAAACTGTCAACAATCATACTTAAGGCTTCTCTCCAAGTGCTCCTTATCTGAATTCTCCTTGCCCCCCTTCCTCATGTGTAATGGACTTATTAATTTAGTGAGATGGTGAACATCAAAGTAGCAACTCATGTCCTGAAGACAATCTTCCCAGGAAAGGGAATTCCACCAATAGGGCCCCGGACAGTGAGAGCGGAAGTTCCTATGGGATAATACCAAGGCATGGGAGGTGCTAAGGGCAGACTGAGGGACCCAGATCAAGAGGAACATGTGACCAGTTCCTGCTCCCTCCCTACCCCCACCACACTTCTGTTTCTCCTCAGGACACACAGAGCTCACCTCTTAATGTTTCCAAATAATGCTGTTTTAAGAACCTGGCTGCCTGGTGTGTGACAAAAATTTAAAAATTAAGAAAAAAAAACCAACAACAAAAATTACTATTCAAAGTAAAGTATTATTTTAGGGTGACATTATTTTTTAAATTCACATTTTTCATTTATTATAACATGTAGCAGTTCTGTGAACACATAGATAAGAGGATACAATAGATATTTGACAGTGTAGTTCTCAGAATATTTGCATAACCAAGAGATTATTTTAGCAAGTATGCTTAGACTGACCCTATTAACCATTCACAATATTTTGTCTTGAATCCAATTCACACTCTATAGACATGTCCAATTCACATTTCAGCTCTTATGCTGTTTTCCCTTTTAGACTTTATATTAGGAAATAAATCCATAACATCAAATTTCATGACAACATCTGCTCTGGCTGACATGATTGAAAGGAAATTTCACTCATGCCAGGTTATTCGGTTTCTTAATTTGTTCTTTATCATACCTGAGAAGCAAGCCTGTTTTAGCAAGTCCAGTATAGAAAATGGGAGCTCCTGGTACAGAACTCACAAACTGCACCAGCCTCAGAGATGCTAGAAGGTGACTGCAAGACATCCTCTGAGGCAGAAGTGTTGACAGGATGGCTAGAGAGTAATTCCCAGGCCTGAGTGGCTTTGTTCCTTGTGCCCAGGCCAGCTCTGCCAAGCTAGCAAGTAGAGCACTCAATATAAAGGTAGATCAGTGTATGTAACATGCAGTGAACTTTTATGAGAAAATAACGTAATGGTCAAGAAATATTAGTCTCTGTATATTAGGGACTCTGATTCTTGGACACCAATGTTCATAGCAGCATTATTCCCAATGCCCAAAACGTAGAAACAACCCAACTGTCCACCAACAGTTGAGTGGTAAAACAATATGTGGTATATCCATACAATAGAATATTATTCAGCCCTAAAAAAGGAATGGAATTTTGATACATGCCACAACATGGATGAACCTTGGAAACATGATGCTAAGGGAAAGAAGCCAGACACAAAAGGACTGACATTGTATCGTTCTACTTACATGAAATATTCAGAACAGTCAAATCCATGAAGACAGAAAATAGATAAGAGGTTTCCAGGAGATGGGACAGGAGGGAGTGGAGAGTTAATACTTAATGAATACAGAGTTTGTGTTTGGAGTGATAAAAAGTTTTGGAAATAGTGAGAATTATCCACTCTGTAAAAGTGATGCCACTGAATTGTACATTGAAAAATTAAATAATGATACCTATTAAAATAATTTTCAGATATACATATATATGTGTAGATATATATATATGGAGATAGACGGGTGGATGATAGACATCTCCAGACAAATCCTAAAACCAGACAATCAAATGAAAAAAAAAAGAAAGCTATAAACAGGAAATTAAATAAATGGAAGGTAGAAAAGACAGTAAGCAGCCATCTCAGAGCTATTTGTTCAATTCACACTGTCTTAGAGCTAAATACATCTATAATCTTCCCCTGGCCTGGGCTTCCCCTGTGGATGTGGTGTTTGTTTATGGCACGTCCTTGTGGCTGTATTTCGAGATCTCACCTCCTACTTTTCGGGTGACGGCACCTGTCTCTTCTGCCTGCGTTCCCCTCTGGGCCTGTCATGAGATGGACTCCAGGAGCAAGCTCGCTCTCGAACACCCTCCTGCTTTAAGGAGGAGTCTGAACACCGCATCCCATTCCCTGTCTTCTGCTGCCCTGTCTCCCGGCCACCATCAGATCATCGTTCCTACTGCGTAGGAGGAATCCTTTGTTTTCACTGGTTGAAGAAACGCGAAGGGAAACCCGTAAGAGAGTCTGTGGGATGTGGGGAGGTCTCTTCAGCTCGCAGGCCATGAGAGACCTGCCCACCTCTCAGCCTCCAGCTCCTACTTGCTGTCAGGAGAAGAAAAGGCTACTTTCTGGAACCGTTATGGGAGCCCAAACCCAGCGCCAGCAGCAGGAGCGAGTGGGGGGAGCAGTCTCGAAACCACCCCCCCCCAAGGGGGCACGGAATCACATTCTCCAACCAGGTGCTGGGAATAAGGCTTGTGGCTTCCAAACTTCTTGGCCCGAGGCCAGAGTTTGCAGGCTTCCCTCCACACTTGGGCTCCTTCCCATCATCTTCCCAACCAGAAGCTTGTTAACCGTTTTCCTGTGCTTTTATTCAGATTTCAAGGCACCCTCTGTGTGTTAAACTTCAAAGAAAGTTTGCTCCCGTAACTGCAACTCTGGAGCAAGGGGACGCGCCAAACAGCTCTGCTGAAAATGGTTTCACTGAAATGAATGGTGTTGGGACTCAGCCCCCACCTCCCCCCAACCTTGCTTTCAAATGAAATTGCATTTGTGTCTGGATTAAGTTGCCCGGTATCAATCCTGAAATTTTTAAAGATGAAAAGCAGAACAGCCACACAATATTTAAAATGTAAAATGATTACAAAATGGCACGAGGCCAGTGTTTATGAATCATTGAATATGATCATAAAATCATAAAAAATAATCACCAAAAGGTAAATAAATTACCCAGCTTACTGCTTATTTTCACATAGGGTCTGACACAAAAGCTGCAGCCATGAATGATTTATACCTGTTTTAACAATAATACTCATTTTACTGAAAGATGGTCAGCACTTGGGCTGCTGTGGGCAACATGCCAGTTGTCGAAAGGTTAATGTTTCAGCAGCAATACATTAAATTATGAATAATACCGGTCCCAAAATGGAAGGTTATTAGCTCAGTATGCTTAATTAGCTCAGCTAGAACTTTGCCATCAAGTAGCAGTGCCCATTACTGCAGCTGTAGCAATGATGAGGGATGGCAGCGTTGGGATTCTAATGCCAGAAGTGGGGGCAGGTGGAGAGGTAGGAGGGGTGCGAGGTGTCTTTATTTTCACTTCATTCAGTGTAACAGTATGAGAAGCATCTCAGAAGCTGGTTTTCAGGATTTTGAACTCTCCTGGAGTTTCTCTGTGAAGACACCCGGCGGGGTGGGGGCGGGGGGGAGAAGGGCAGGAATTATCTGGGCAAGGCATGGTCCTCGGGGTCGTGGACTCCCCTATGATCTGCGTCCACATCTGCTTGCTGCTTCTTAGCGGGGGACCTACGTGTAACATAAGGTACCGTTCACAGGCTGGGCCTGTCCATCAGCACTCATCCAGCAGAGACATTTATTAAACAGCTACTACGTACCAGGCACATACGGAGTGGTTAACAAGACAAGATCTAAAGGATCTCAGGGAGGAGACAGCCCTCAGACCACCAACAATGCGATCAGTTATGGCCAGCCACATGACTGACGTGAAGGGAAGGTTGAGAACGCCAGCACGGGGCCTGGAGTCGGGGGAGAGGTTCTTGGAAAAGGTTTCCCGAACGCAGGGCCATTTGCTCTGATCTCTAAAGGGTGAGTAGGAATTAGTGAGGAGAATCTCCCGGAAAAATTCCAGGTAGGGGATATTCTGAACTGTGCATGAGCGTCCAGAAAGAAAGATGATAGAAAAAGAGGCAGGCGTTGCTTAAAAGGAGTGTGGGAAGGACATTTGCCTGCGGGGGGTGTGACGATGCTGCCGAGCGCCCAGCCTTGCGTGGGTGCGTGTGTGTCCACACCTGGCCCCCCACCCCGTCCTGCTAGGTGTTCTGGTTTGAAACTCGGAGTTTGTAACCAGGAGCGAGCCGGGGACTCACCCACGATGCCATGAGGTCTACACCCCGGCTGTCTGCACCGCGGCCCGGCTCGACTTCGTACTATTAGTAGCTTGTTTTTCTAAGCCCTAAAATTCATTTTCTTTTCCCGCCTTGCTTCCAGAAAAATAAATAAAAGTGAACACATCACTCATTTAAGACGAGGAATGGAATTCAGGGTGCGTTTTTCTTTCTATTTTTGTGATTAGTTAGAATTTTCCTGGGAACGCCGCCAGGAGGGCATTATGGTGAGATAATGTCCTGTATTTAATCACTGTGGCCATGGCGAACTGGGTTCTGCGGGGAGAGGCCGAGTTAACGCATCCTCCTGTGTCCTGTCTGCTTTCAGGATGCGTCGGGCCAGCCCGAGATGAAGACGAGACTGACAGGTGGCAGGGCTCCAGGCTTGTGTGATGGCCCACGGGTGGACAAGACGCGGCCGTGACTCATCCTCTTCACGCAGGCCCCGTCGGCTCCCAGAGCCCTGAAACCCCCAAAGGAGCTGAGGGAAAACGGTCCCATACCTGACCAAAGTGATCAACCTTGGCCCTGCCTCCAGTGGACACTTCTGGAGTCTGCCCCTGCAGCTTTCAGGCGTCTGTTGGCCCGGACACACTTCTTTGCTTCCAAACGTGCATCTCTCCCCTTGGCATCCCAAACACAATGCGTGCAAGGGAAGCTCAAGGCTTCTAAGTGAACCTGAAGTCAGCGACAGGTAGGACCAGATCAGCTTCTTAACTCTGCATGTGCGTGGTCGCCCAGGGAGCCCCCAGAACCTCTGCTGGAGGCCACGGCTGGTGGTTTGCAGTTTTCAGAGTTGCTCTCGTTTTCCTAGAGGGTTGAGCCATCATGGAAGAATGGAAGAGTCCCTGGTGGTGGTGAATAGAAAAGGGTATCCCTGAAAGATGTCTTAGATGTCTGAAAGGAAGGAAGAAAATGAGGACCCAGGGAAAAAGGAGAACAGATTTAACCTCAAGGAGGGGAGCAGAGAGAATAGCTAAATGGATGCAGACTGACCTTCCTTTGCAATTAGCACTGGGCGCAGGGAAAACAGGAGCGTGTGGAGCGCACAGAGCCTTTCACATTTACTGTTGTCCCTATTAAGTGTGGGGTCTGCGGGAGCTGTCTGTTCAGGTAAGGGCAGCAGAAAGAACAGGATGCCCCAAGCAACCCATAAATAGCAGGGTGAAGACAAAGTGTTTATTACTTAGCCTCATGAAGCCCATATAAGTGCTCTCCCAGGGTGTGAGAGAGCAAGAGCATGTGTGAGCTGGCCCGTGTGTGTCCCGGGAGTGGGAGTCCCAGAGCCAGTGTTCGCGCTTGGCTTGATTCTATGAAGGCGTCTATCTGATGGAACGTACTGGAACAGTTCATAGCCAGCCCAGCAAACCTTGTGTGGAGACAGAGCTTTCTTTTTCTCTTCCCTTTTCCTGTTTGCAGTGAGAATGAGGCCTTTCTCTTCTCGGCCCTTTGCTCTCCCCAAAGTTGTCTCACGAGGTCATTGCCAGCTGACAGGCTTCCTTTCAGTGCAAGGTTTGGATGGAAACAATGCTCTGTTTTCTAGGGGGGGGGGGGGGGGTTGGCTGGTGAGGCTCTGGGCCTATTCCCGACCAGGCTGCCTTAAATTGAAATGGGTTATTGTTTCAGTAGGGCTGTTGGTTTCCGCAGACAACTCAATCTCTATGGTGCAGGACTTCATCCTTTTATGTGCATGTGTGTGTGCATGTGTGTGTATGTGTGTGTGTGTAAATATACTACCATATATATATATTGGACAGCAAAAAGGTTTAAGACCATCATGTTTGGTTTCAAGCCAGGTTCAGCCACTCACCAGCTGTGGTCCTTGGTCCTGTCCTGCTGGGCATTAGCACCTTCAGTTCAGACTAGTCTATCTTTAAGGTACCTTCTAGTTCATTCTTCAACTCTGTGATTATATGATACTGTACCACGTTTGACAATGAACTTAAAACTTCTTTTTTGGAATAACTTACACATCAACAGAACCGGTTTCTAAGAGCCGTCAAGGATATGTGCTGAATGTTCCACTGAGTCACCTGAATACTGAATTTATTGGTTTGCAAAGGTGAATGGAAAGTAGCAGAGATCTGTGTTGTCAAGTTCTCGGGTCTTGAAAAATCTTTATTAATGTACTCAGGGTTGTCATCTATATTAATCTTTGTCACCAGTGGATAATGTTTTGAGAATTAAGAAGCACTTTCAAAAACTATACATTGGGAATTTCTGAATGAGACCCGCCCCCCCCAGCTCTGCAAACTCTTTCATCTGATGAGGAACAGCAAAGAGAAAAGCAATTCACGAAAACTAAGGTTGACTATTTTGACCATTACTCATAATGATCAAAGATCATAATATCAAATTCCAGAGGCCTCAGAGGAAACAGGAGGATAGTGACAAGACTTAGTAAGGCCCGGCCTCTAGGATGCGAGGAACCCTCTGGCATAGCCAACCTGGTGCTGGCTAGCTCTACAGAAGTGTCGCCAACACAGAACCATGTGCTGGCCTTCCAGGAAGGTAAGTCAGTAGCTTGGCCAAGACAGAGGGATTCCCTGGGGTTCTGCCACTAAGTGCAGTGGGAATCACAGCCCTACAGCCACTGAATGCCATTGCCAACTCTTTGTAGATCTCCATGAGGTGGTCTCTCCCAGGCTGGCTGGTCAATATCCTTTTTGGAAGAGCCTAACACTGCTCTCTGCCTGGGTTAGTGATCCTTACTGCTTTTTAAGCCTTCCTACCAACTTTCTTTCCTTCCTTCCACAAACATTTATTGAATATATACTATGTGGCAGACACTGTGCAAGGTGCACTGTACTCATATACTGAGACAAATGGTCCCTGAGCTCAAAGTTTTCAGCCTCAGGAAAGAGATCATCAAGTAGACAAATAACCACCAATATAGTTTAAATAAAGTTATATACACCAAACTTGGAGAGCACAGCATAGAAAGAAAGTAACCCGGCCTAGAGGGGGTCCTAGAGAAGATGTTTCTGGTAGATACCGAAGGAAAGGAGGGAAGACATTCCCAGCAGAGGAAACACAGGCTATTTGGAAATCATGGGTAGACATTTTATGAATCACATTTAGGATCTGGGGAGGAATTGAGGCTGAGGATGAGTTTGAGGACCTCCAGCCTCAAAGCAACCACAGCTGAGGCTCAGGAATACTTCTTCATCCCTATACCCTGCAGACAATTCCCCAGGCCTGGACATTGGTAGGAGGAATCTCCAAATCTTGCCAGTCGTTAATAAAAGACATGATGATCATTATTAAGACCTGCGGGTCAGTCTCCCAGAGTGACATCCTACCTCAGGTTCTGTGACTACCAGGAGGAAATCCCTGCCTTGTGCATTCACCCTGTCTAGAAATGAATCTTGATTCACTGGGCTTCTGCTGTCAGAGGCCAGACCTGATTTATGCAGCCAGTGCAGTGTCAGTGGATGGTGCTGTCGATGCCTCCATGATTTAATCACAGTGGAGTCCTTGATGTTTCTTATATTAGACCCTTTGTTCAATGATACAGTTGGTTTCATGTTGCCCCAACTCTCTCCTGTTTGAGTTCCTTCTGGCAAAAGATGCGCATTGGCTAAAGAGATGCAAATACATTTTGTGAAGATGTAGTACCACCTTTGTCTTTGGAAGTCGGTGTAGGACTATGCAGGCTACTGAAATCTGGCCCCAGGGCTGCATTAATGTCCATATGCAGAAGCCCCATCCAATTCAAAGCCTTCCAGTGAGCCTTACCTTTCTGCTTCTGGCTCTCCCTGGCTACTTCCCACCCCTATACTCTGACCATGGATATTAAGTAGTATGACCTCCCTTTCAGAACCAAAACTCTCCAATGACTAGCCAACATGACCAGCACTGTAGGGTTAGAAGGTCAGGTCAGCTTCCTTTGATAAGATGAGCTCTTATTAGTGGTTCTGTCATCTGAAACTGATATCTCAATATCCCTGACCTCCTCTGTCTATATATTTGACTGCCTTGACCTTCAAGACCTACTTTGTAATGTTTTAAACCTCATTTGATTACCTGGATTTGTGACCCCACAATCCACTCTGACTTGCCATACCTAGCTGGTCCCTAAAGCCCTGAGTATGAAGCCCTAACCCTTATTTGCCCTACTAATACCTCCCTTGTTCTCCATGCTTAGATTTGATACTAAGACAGACTTCATTTAGGTGATTCCTCTTGTAGTCTAGGCTACGTGTAATCTTAGAGATGGTGAGTACAGGTGTATGAAATAAAAGAAATGACAGTCCAGCTTAGCTGATAAACTTATTTGTCCCCTACATTTTAAAACATTCCCAGATCTTTGAACCACATTAAATCTCCTAATGTATTAGAATTTGGCAACGCTATCTTTTACTACTGGAAAGAGCCCAGACTGACATGAACAAAGTAATCTTTTCCATGGAAGAAGACATATGAATGCCACTTGCTTATGGAGTCCCATGGGATTCTCGTCTGTCATCCTCCATTTTTAATTAGAGTTGTAATCATCTCTCAAGGGGCATCTGGAGGCTTCATTAAATCTACCAGCTTCCCTATGATCTATAAAACTGGTTATGTTTAAAATCTTGGTCAAATAAAAAATAGCAGGAAGTTGGGGGAAATGTATCTGTCATCTAGGAGCTTCAAGTAGAGTGAATTCCCCTTTCATTCTATAGGACTAAGACTTTTTTGCAGTCGGCACCAAAACGGCACCCTTTCCAGTTGGTACATTTGCTTCATGTCCACCTCACATTCCTGGAGGCTTAAGTCTCCAGTTACATCATTAGCAGCTGTGGTTCAGGGCTTTTTTATGACCATGAGCATGGATCACTGATGCTCCTTGCATGATTCTACTGAGCCTGCATTCCTTCATCTGTCGAGAAGGAGGCTGCCTTCTGAACAGAGTTCACGAAGAGCCTTTCCAGTAAGCTACTCGGAAGTAAAACCTATAGCTATTAGGAGTTTTCCAGAGCCTCTCTACTTCCGTTCCAGCCCACTAGATAGGTCTTCCAGCCTCACTACAGAACCACAAAATATCTTACAGTGTTTGTCACCCATGAGTTACTTCACAGATTCCCCAACAGGTAACTCCATGACCCTTTGAGATGGATCAGTCTTTCCAGGTTTGGTACTAGAACCATAGCCCTAGACCAGGGATTCTCAATAGTGGCACTGGATATTTTTAATTGAAAATTTTCATTGATATAATTACGATTGGCACTTTGAACCAGATAATTCTTTGTTGGTTGAGGAAGGCTGTCATGTGCATTGGTATTTAGCAGCATCCCTGGCCTCTACCCACTAGATGCCAGTGGTACCTCTTCCTCAGTTTTAACAAGTAAGAATGTCTCCAGACATTGACAAATATCCCTGGGACAAAGAGGCAAAGTCACCCCCTAGTTGAGAATCACTGCCCTGTACCTCATGCCAAACAAGTAAGTAGACCTGGGGCTATCTGGCTTTCCCAGTGCAGAACATTTCCCAGTGTTCTGGAGTATTTATGGACTCTTCTCTGGCCTACAAAAAATAGGAAAGACAAAATGTGACCATGAAGAAGGTCACATGAGCCATAGAAAACATGACTTCCTGTCATTCGTTTATAGTTGTTCACTCTACAATCTTATGTATCAGAGGATTACTTAGATGTGCTAGCAGTTGTGACATAGAGGGAAGTTAGATTTCCTTATCCAGCCATCTCATGTCCTGTTGATCTGCTTTGTCTGTGTCATCCCAAGGGGTCTAGTTAGAATGAAGCCCATAATATGTTTGCATGTTATACTGACTTAGGTGGCTCCACTAAGCCAAGGATTTTCTCTTTTCTTTTTTAAGATTTATTTATTTATTTGAGAGAGCGAGAGAGAGAGTGTGGGGGGGGAAAGGGCAGAGGGAGAAAGAGAATCCTCAAGCAGACTCCCTGCTGAACACAGAGCCCAATGTGGGGCTCGATCCCAGAACCCTGATATCATGACCTGCGCTAAAATCGAGAGTTGGCTGCTTCACCAACTGAGCCACTCAGGCACCCCGCCAAGGTTTTTCTGAAATGCACTTTCCTGTGTCTCATTTGGTCATTGCCATAGAGTCTAGTAAAGTTGTGATGTTTTAGAAACTGTGTCATCATTTCTCAGTGTTTTCATCACACCTCATCTCAAAGAATGCCTTTATTCTAACAAGCTCATTTGAATGGGCAGTGACTAAAAGAAATAATTGGGCCTGTGGAGATCTGTCCAGGCACACCACTTCCTTCATGCCTAAGAAGCATAATCTCCTAGTATTCACTACAGAGTCTGCTTTTATCTTGTACAAAGAGGTAAAGTAAGTTAGTGGGAATAAAATGTAAAATTCATTCATTCATTCAAAGAAAAGTAGGACATTGTGCTAGTTACCATGAGACATTTAGAGACACATAAGACACAATTTCAGAGTCCAAGAGCTCCTTTTTCTAGTAGTAGAGTCAAAATGTGGACAAGAACATTTGTAATACAATGCCTAAGTGCCATAGGCATTCAGAACAAGGTCATAGGAAAAGGTGGATTCTGCACACAACACTCCATTGCCTGGCCACAGATTGTAGAAGGCATACATAAATGACCCTCAAGAATACTTCAGTTTCAGGTGCACCTGGGTGGCTCAGTCATTAAGCGTCTGCCTTCGGCTCAGGCCTTTGGCTCAGGTCATGATCCCAGGGTCCTGGG
Source organism: Mirounga angustirostris (assembly GCF_029215605.1). Lineage (NCBI taxonomy): Eukaryota > Metazoa > Chordata > Mammalia > Carnivora > Phocidae > Mirounga > Mirounga angustirostris. The sequence goes on along the minus strand of NW_026991724.1, from coordinate 15,194,246 downwards.
ATCGAGCCCCGCATCGGGCTCCCTGCTCCACGGGAAGCCTGCTTCTCCCTCTCCCACTCCCCCTGCTTGTGTTCCCTCTCTCGCTGTGTCTCTGTCAAATAAATAAATAAAATCTTTAAAAAAAAAAAGAATACTCTAGTTTCTTCTTTGACATGACAGCAGATCAGGGAAATACAGAAGACAAAGAGCAATTGGGCTTTACCGAGGCATTTGGCAACATGGCAAATGACAATCTGTCCATTTATCTTATGGGAAAAAGATGAAGTAGGAGTTTGGTAGAACTGCTTGACCATCATTGGTGTCAGTGTAGAGGGAAATCCTGAGTACTGTGACATGAAGGTTTTTCATCTTAATCCATGTGTGGTTGTCGTGAAGTCATATGTTGCAGAATAAAGAGTTCCAACAGATTTTGATAGGCCAAGGCAATGAACCAAATCTAACAAGACAAAATATAATGCAAGAAAATGGAAATTCTTGTCTTGTATCTAAAAATCCATCTGCGCAAACATGGGGGCTAGGTGCAGGCTTGGCAACAGATGTTTAGAGAGCATTCCCCCCTCCCCAGGTTTTGAGGGCATTAAGAATCATCTGGCATTCTTGTTTAAAATGTGGATTCCCCCCAAAGTCATAATAATAAAAATAAAATACGGATTCCCAGGTGTCATTGCCCGCCCCCTCCCCCCCCCCCCCGATTGTTAGATTCAACAAGTTTGAGGTGGTGCCCAAGAATCTGCGTTTATTAAGGCTTCCTGGGTCATTCTGAAATAGAAGCTTGTGGGCCACACTCTGTGAACCACTATCTTAGAGGCTTAAGTTGATAGCAGGGGATTCAACAATTGTATTAGCAAAGTGTAATTAGGAGAACAAAGGAGGTGATAACCCTGCTCTACTGTGCTAGGTAGAGGAGCAGATGTAGATAGTTTACATTTAATTTCAGGACAGGACCCTTTAAGAGAGTCAAACTAAAAACAAGGAGGCAAAAGAACTGAGAATCAGGTCTTGTAAAGAACAATTGAAGGAACTGGTAGTGCCTAGCTCAGAAAGATCTGAAAGAAGAGGACAGAACAGGAGAAAGTTTGTCTGTGTCAGGGAATTAGACTTGCTCTGGGTGGCCTCACAAGGTGACAAAAGGGACCAATGAGCAAGAGCTACAGGAAAATTGCTTTATGCTCAAAATAGTGACCATCCTTCTCCAGTAGTAAGAGCTGTCCACAGGGCTGGGGGTGTTCAATCACGGACCGGAGAACATGTTTAAATGAGTCTTTTAAGAAGTTGGGTAGTGAATAGAAGGGTTGAATAGGTGGTAGAATCAAGGGAAGTTTTGTTAGTTTAGTTTTGTTTTTTTAGTAGGAGAGAATAGAGCATGTCTAGGTTTCCAAATAGAAGTGCATTGATTAAAGAAAGGTAGGAGAGTGGTGGGGGCAGGCAAGCCATGGAGACAGGAGTAGGGAGAGAGAAATAAAAAGTGGGGGAGTAGAGGGACATGTGAAGATCAGGCTTTAGAGCCCAGGAAAGATTTGCGGTAGAAGCAAGGCAGAATAAGAGAAAGGAAGTAATGGGTAAGGATGCAAAGGCAATTTATGGTGGAGAAGAGGGTGCAGAGCAAGGCACTTTAAGGTAATGCCATGGGCAAGTTGATGAAATTCTTTCCAGTCATGGTTTCAAGAAATAAGGGTTTGAAATCTTTTGCTGTGAATTAAGAAAGAGTGCAGTTGGTGGGAGTTGGAGGAGTGTGGAAAAGGTGTGGAGTGGCAGGCTTGGGAAATTTGTTCAGGAGTCAACAACCATCCATGACTGGCTATTGCGTTATAGAACACCATAGAGGGTACAGTCAACTCAAGGTCCTTATGTCCTCAGAAGTGTTGAGCAATCTAGAGGCTAAAGTGAGAGGCAGGTAGCTGGGATAATCTGTACTGGGAATCAGCCTGGTGCACGCAAGAAAAGATACAGGAACTTAAGTTTCAGGCTCACACAGATTGGTAAATAACAGGCTTTGACCTGTCAAGGGCCACTTCAGAGGATTTAAGCAAGCATCTGTCTCCATTAAACTTAGAAAGCCCAAACCCTAGAGATACCCAGAAGTACCCAAGATAATCTGAATTTCATTTCAAGGATGTGGCCTTTGTGTTCCCATCTTGGTCTTTACAGAGTTGGGGCTGTGCTGACTTTAAGGTTGCAAACATGTAGTGTGCATTCTAGAAACATTGAGTTTTTATGAAACTCTTAAGATTTTAGGAAGTGTGCGGACCGTATGGCCGCTGTAATTTATGTTGGGAGGTATAAACTACGGAGTTTTCCACATTGTTTCTCTCATTTTTCTCATTTACTTCCTAGTGGATTTTCAGTTTATTTCTGGAAAATAATAGCTTTGCCTTGTGTGAGACATACAGGATAGACACAATCTGAAAACTTACCATACCTGGCTTTGGCCTTGAGCCCATTCAATTCAGAAATCCATTCAGATCATGTCTAAATCCATGGGAGAGATTTGGAAACAGGCCTGTCAAAGTAGAGGTCTTAAGCCTTAACCGTTTGCTTCCTCATTGTTTTCACACGATCAACTTTTAAATATGCCTTAAATACTGGTAGAAACACCTCTTTTTTAAGTAGATTTTTTTGCAGGGTAAAGTTTTTTATAAGGGAATCTGTTGTTGGCTAAAATCATGGGAGAGAACTTCATTTTTAAGAACTTGGAAAGACTGAAAAGAAGCAAGATTAATAAATACCTCTATTTTTAAAAAAGCAAAGAGGAAGTTCGTAATGTCCTAATCTGGAACTTTACCTGGAAAAAATGATGGCCACATCACTTCTAGAATAATCTGCAGTGAATACAGTGTTGGGAACTTATATCACTTGACAGAACAAGTCCTGTCAAACTGATTCATTTCCTTCCATGAAAAAGTAACAAGATTTTAGTAGATTGAGGGGAAATGATAAATGTAATCTATATTTTATTTAGCAAGATGCTTGAACCTGCTCCAGCCAACATTTCGGTCGATAAATTCAAAAAATTGGGGCATTGGCATTTCATGTCTAGGGGGCAATTGAGATTCTATCCTGGGGTCTGGATTTAATAGCACATCCTTTTTGTAACAGGGGAAAAGTTACCTGATCTGCTTTAAGAGGAAGAAATAGAAATGATATGGGTGCCTGGGTGGCTCAGTTGGTTAAGCGACTGCCTTCGGCTCAGGTCATGATCCTGGAGTCCTGGGATCGAGTCCCGCATCGGGCTCCCTGCTCGGCAGGGAGTCTGCTTCTCCCTCTGACCTTCCTCCTTCTCATGCTCTCTGTCTCTCATTCTCTCTCTCTCAAATAAATAAATAAAATCTTTAAAAAAAAAAATAAAGACAAAAAATATATTAAAAAAAAAAAAAAAAAAAAAAAAAAAAAGAAATAGAAATGATAGTCACTTACCCCAAAAGGATCCATTATGCTCTGAAAAAATATGTCTGATATGTTTGTCATTCATGGTTTTGATTATGTAGATATGCGCAGAAGATTGGTTATGAATATATATTTTTTATAAAATAAAAAAAAAGATGCTTGCTGCTCACAGTCATTCATATAACCTACTTGTACATCCTCCTGAAAATTCCCCAAGAACTTCCTGACAGAATCGGTTCTCAGGCCTCTCTATCACTAAAGAAGGGGGAAAAAATAAGAGGAAACAATAACTCTGAAAGCAAGTGAGATGTGTGGAAATAAATCTGTCATACTCAGTAATTCCAAAAGGGAAAGATACTTCTGGAAATTCTCTTTTGGCCTAGGAAAGAATCTGTTTCTAGAAATGGTGATGATATTATGTTGATGATTATTTCTTGGATTTACATATCTCTTGTGCTGCACGGAGCCCATGCACCATGATAACTTGTGTCATTTTTAACTATTAATCTTCACAAAACCCTCCCGGAGGAAGTCTGGTGGTTGCTTGCATTCCTCATTTCAGTAACTGTATGCCCAGAATTAGGCATATCAGATACCTGTGTATGGAGAAAACTTGTCCTTGATAATGTGTCTTTTATCTCTGTCCCATTTCCCAATATTGGTTTCCCCCACTTTCTGGAAGTAGAACGCTCCTGTGAAAATTTTCATAAGCCAAAATGGCATAAAGTGAAGCAGTAATTAGCATTAATTTATATGGAAAAATCTTTGAATGTTTCCAGTCCCCAAAAATAAACTCTCTTAGGCTTTTCTGTTACCTTAGGACACATTATGCTAATGGGTGCACAAAATAAATCGAGACAAAGCACAGATGTTCACAGACACAGTTCAAAGTTCTGGCAGCTGGTGCCGAGATGCTGAGAGTGGCTCTGGAAGGAGCTTGGTGGGGCCACTCTGGCTGCTTAGGGTGCGTGTTGCCCTGTTAACGGCTTGCTGCAAAACAAATGCTCAACCCTATTTTTGCTTTTTGCCTTTTTCTGTAAAAGTGAAAACTGTCTTCGCGTGTCTTTCGGTTAGTAAAAATAGGTAGTAGGCCTTTTGTAAAAGCGAAGAGTAATGTGAACTTTTGAGAGGTGGGGGGAATACCGGTACTAACAGAGCGATCCCAGAGCCCAGTAATACCTGGAAAGAATGTCTTGGATGTGTGCAAGGCTATCTAGTTTGTACAGCACGTTCAAAGTTGCTTGCTCGTCACACTCCAACCTCGGAGGTGTAGACAGGTGAGGAGGGGGTGTCAGGATAATATTAACCATTTCTACCACATATTGAACACCTGCCAGGTGCCAGGCATTGTGACAGACACCTCATATTAAGCTTCTCACTTGATCTTCTGACACCTCTGTAGGGTATGTATTGTTGTCTCCATTTTACAAGGAGAAAACACAGTCCAGGATTAAGTCACTTACCAGAGGCCATCGGCTCTCATTGGTGGAGCTGGGACCAGAATCCAAGTCTTTGGTGATCTTTGCACCCTAAGGTTTAAGAAAAGGCTTTGATTCTTGCAGGTAGTTATGGAATTTTTTCTGATATTTACTTACTTTTCTATATGTTTTAAAAACTGTTGGTTAATTTGTGTGTTGTGTATCACTGCAAGGTGCGACCACTTCTGGCTTGCAGGCCTTCATGCTAGACCGTTAGGCATGTCTTTCCTGTGTTACCAGCATCACCTCTCTAACATCCTTCCCTGAGCAGATTAGGAGAATGATTCTGTGCTCTCGGTGTCAGCAAAAAACGTTATGTTTTGTGGAGATTTGCCTTGAGAGAACTATTAGGTATCTTAATCGTATTTTTAAAAAATATACTGATGATGAAAAGGGATTGCCAATCCACCTTGTGTTACTGTTTTTGTTTTTTTAAGATTTTATTTATTTATTTGACAGAGAGAGACACAGCGAGAGAGGGAACACAAGCAGGGGGAATGGGAGAAGGAGAAGCAGGCTTCCCGTGGAGCAGGGAGCCCGATGCGGGGCTCGATCCCAGGACCCTGGGACCATGACCTGAGCCAAAGGCAGACGCTTTTAATGACTGAGCCACCCAGGCGCCCCCACCTTGTGTTATTGTGATGCCATTTGAGCCCAGGCCACAGGCTCAGCAGCTGAGATGGCTTCTTTTAATAAGTAATAATGAAGTAAATATTAAAAAAAAAAAAAAAAAAAGAGCCAGATCTCAGAAAACGCTCAGTGAAAGTCCTACTAAACTGTATTCATTCATTCTGTGTTTTTTGAGCATCTCTCTCTGCCCAGAACTGTTTTCATCCTTGAATCATTGTTAGCAATTTAGTGTCATCATCACTGTCATCCTCCTCCTCATCATCCACATTATCATTACCCTCCACTTCACCATGGGCACATCACTGAGTACCAATTAGCACTGTGGGCATTTATGGAGATGCGTACAGAGTATACTCCATATGGTGCCTATCCTTGGGGAAGCAGGTGGGGTAACACATAACATGAATACAAATCTATTCATAAATGCATGTGCATTTCCACAGCATCACAGGTATGGAGTAGTGAAACAAATGGATCGTATTGCCATTTTTTTGGTGCCTGTCAACTGATCCAGGAAACCTCCCCCAGAGAGCAGAGTATGAGAAGCTGGGTGAGGTCATCTCCAGCCTTGGGCCTCCACAGGAGAAAGTGAGTCTGAGCTAGACTCAAGGATGGGAAAAGAACTTCTGGATGTCCTTTCCCAGGTCCCTCCAAAGTTGAAAGTCAGCATATTAAAAGACCTAAACTACTTGTATATTTTTTGCGTAATTCCCACCAACCCTCTATCACCTCTCTCCACCACTCTGGGCTTTAGTTTGACAAACATTGATAATTAACTAGATAGCGTAGAATTCGTAACAGAGGCATCTCAAGCCCACAGGGATTTTTGGAACCTGGGCTCCACCTATTCTTTTGTGCTTTTACTTCAGCCAGGGCTCCATAAATATTCATGGAGATGGTAAGAACGACATTGAGACTCTGCATACCACTTTATTTGGGTTCTGAAACCACAAAAATCATTTAATTGACCAACAGAGCTGTCTACCTAATTGACAACTTGAAACAGCGAGTCCTTGGCCTCTAACATTTAGAAGTTTAAAATTAGAACTTGTACAAAATATTTAAAGAAATCCAGTAGAAAGTTCTGGATTCCCAGCATGTCTAAAGAGGATTTAGATCTTAACATGCCTGAAGAGACAGATCTATGACTGGACCTCCTTAAAAGACCCTCCTGCTGGCTTTGTATATTGACCTATGAAAAGGTCTCTCCAGAACGTGACCTTATAACATCTGAATTCTCTCCTTACTGGCTGCCAGGTCTATTTAAATGTGTACCGAAAACGTTTTTTCAAGAAGTAGGAATGCATCTGAACACTGAAGAACAGTACTATTTTAATGTTGAAGGTCCTACCCCTAGATTTTACTGGGTCTTCCAACTGGATGCTATATTCCTTTTTTTTTTTTAAGAATTTATTTATTTATTTGACAGAGAGAGCACAATAGGGGGAGTGACAGGCAGAGGGAGAGGGAGAAGCAGGCTCCCCGCTGAGCGAGGAGTCCTTCTCCGGGCTCAATCCCAGGACCCTGGGATCATGACCTGAGCCTAAGGCAGACGCTTAATCGACTGAGCCACTCTAGGCACCCCTGGATGCTATATTCCTGATTTTCAACATAACCCAATGGTAAACATGCCCATTAAAACACTCGTGTCCTCCTGGTAGGGTTCTACCTTTATGAGTATTGGGGATTATGAGTTCATACCGAAGTAATAAGTAATGATTGCTTAATGGTCTCCCTCGTTTTTTAAAAAGTTCTTGATTCTAGTTAGTTAACATAGTGTTATATTAGTTTCAGGTGTACAATATAGCGATTCAACACTTCCATACATAACCCCGTGCTCATCAGGACAAGTGCACTCCTTAATCCCCATCACCTGTTTCACCCATCCTCCATACCTCGTGCCCCCCACCCGCTGCAGTCTGTTTGTTCTCTGTAATTAAGAGTATTTCTTGATTCCCCCTCCCTCATTCTCTCTCATTTTTTTTCCTTTTGCTTCTTTGTTTGGTTTCTTCAATTCCACATGAGTGAAATCATACGATAGTTGTCCTTCTCTGACTGACTTATTTCGCTTAGCATTATACTCTCCAGCTCCCTGTTGTTGCAAAAGGCAAGATTTCATTCTTTTTTTTTTATGGCTGAGTAATATTCCATTGTATATATTAATGGTCTCGCTCTTGCATGACTTCCCATGCCTCCTTCTACCCCCTGCCCCACCCCAAAGTAAAAGGTATATGACCCCAAAAGATGACAGCCTGGGGTGGGAGGTGGGAGAGAAAGGGCTGTCACAGTCTGCCTTCTGCCCCTTTGCCCAGGCTAGCCCATTCCCTTTGAAGGCCCCAGTTGTTTTACCCTCTGGCCTCACAACCTTGCAGTCCACTTCTGAGGCAGTTTCCAGGGACATCGTATCTCCACCTTTCCGTAAGGATAAATAAACAGTTGGAGACTCTCGTGTCTTTATTAAACATTTCCTCTAAACTGCATGCTTTGGCTCTGTGCCCACGTGCACCAAGCAAGCTTTCCGGGAGCAGTCGGACCCCAGAGCCCTGCCACTTGGTTCCTCGTATAAATAGCCCCTTGAACAGGCAGGAGGCACCTGCGCTGACCACTGCCCCTCCCCTCTGCCTCCAGGGTCTTCCCAGCTCCCTGGGCTGGAAGGATGCTGAGCAGCCCCCTCAGCCCCTGACACAAGGCAGCGCAACAGCAGTAGCAAAGACCAGGAGCGAGGTGCGTGCGCTCCCTGCACACAAGGCCAAGAGCTGCTGGGGCCTGTGGTCTGGCCGTGGGGAAGGGAAGGCACCCCAAACTGCAGCAACGAGTAAGGGTGGGAGGGAAGCTGGACGAAGAAAGGCTGAAAACAAATAAATAAAAAAGGCATGTCTGACCAAACCCCCAACACCTAAATCTCTAAGCCCACTGGAGCAGGAAATTGAGTGGCTGGACGGAGCAGCCTTGCTCTGCCCTCCCCACCACCCCCACCCCACCCCCATCCTGGGCCTGGAAGGTTCTCCAGGCCTTCCAGACTTTTTTTTTTTTAAATAAATCTCCAATCTATAGAGAAAGAGGAAGTGTGTTTTTAAAACAGTGAAGATTCAATGGCCCCAGATCTGAAAGAGACTGAAAGAGGAAGAAAGGCTTGCTGAAGAGAAGGGAAAAGGATTCCCAGAAGTGTGTGCGTGCGCGCGCGCGCCCGGGCGCGCGCCCGAGGGAGTCTGAGACAGCCTACAAGGGGAAAGAAAACAAAGGAAAGTGTGACAGAGAAAGACAGAGAAATAAGTGGGAGAAGGCGCGAGTGCTGGGGGGAGGGGCCGGCGCCGGGAGAGGCGGGGAGGATGGATGCCGGAATGCGGGCAGAGCGGGCTGGAGGGAGGGAGGCGCACATGTGTGAGAGAGAGACAGTGATGTCAGCATTTCCTTCTGGATTGGTCACGTGGTCCTTGCCAGGTAAACAGACTGGAAATAGACTCCATAAAGGCAGAGCCTGCCTGCTGGGGGAGGGCGGAGGCGCTGCCGCTGCACCCTTTCCTCTCTGCTGCGTCCTAAACGAGCTGGCTTTCGGGCTGGCGACAAGGTGGTCACTGAGTGGAATTGCCTGGTGACGAGCCAGGGAGTAGGACTCGGGGAGGGAAAGCTATTTGCTTTTATGATGAGCTCGAGGAGTTTAGAGACATTTTGATTTGAAAAAAAAGAACGAGGTGGGGATGAAGGCACATGGAAGCTCAGATACTGTGAGAGCGTCTTGGGCTGGGGATTGCTTATCCTCATTTGTCTCCTTCCAAGGCAGTGGGGGTCAGATGGGTCTAGATGAAGGATGGGTTGGAAGGCCGCGGTTTAGAATAAAAGGACGGGACGCTGCGAGTATCAGTATTGGGAAAAAGAAAATGCTAACAGGCTCTAGGTGAATATATTAAAGGGTACAGCTCAGAATGTGACCGTGGTGCCCCAGGGAGGAACTGAGACCCAGGAAAGAGCTTAGGTGACAAAAAGATGTTACAAGCAGAGTTTTTTTCAAAGTGATATAACACCGTCCCTAACCAAACTGTGGCAGGAGTTCAGGGCATTCTGCAATGGCAAAAGCATGTCTGGAAACTTTATCTGAAAAGCAGAGCAGATGGAACAGGTGATTTTTCCACCTGGAAATCTCTAGAGTCCAAAATGGTGTGTGTGGGCGGGGGGGTTGGACAGAGTGTATGCCTCTTTCTTCAAATTCCTGGAAATAGGGCCTTTGCATCTATGATGAAATAGCTTATTTAGGTCATTCTTTGAATAATTTTGAATCAAAATGAACTACCTTATCTTGGTCATAATTTTCTATGTCCTTTGTGGAAATCTGGCCAAACCTATGGGAGGGAGAGTGACCCACTGTCCCGGTTTCTAGAGTTGAAGGGGTTCCTGGGATGCAGTTTTAAATCTAGAACAGTCTTGAACAAAGTCGGACTAGTTGGTCAACTGTAGTGGGAGGCCTAGTCTAGTCTAGATAGAAATAATATGATAACTCATGCCCACCCTGTTCCACCAACAAACAACAAAAAAACCCTTTCACTCCACTTCTTCTCATTTCTCCCACTCCCTCCCCCCTCCTTTCTTTCTGTCAGCTGTCCCTGACCCATCGGAGTATCTGACTCTGTGTATGGACCTAGGAGCTGGCAGAATGCAGCTAAATTGAGCAGTTGGCTTTTGTTGCACCTAGGGAAAAAGGGAGGGGAGAAAGAAATGTGCATCCTTGCCGCTGGTCCCTCCCCACCTCACCCCACCCTTCCTTGTTCAGTGGCGGGAGGAGGAGTCCATCCGTGCCACAAGTGTAATTTCAGCCCTTGGGTTGAAAGATAGATATTTGATACCCTCTCTTCTAACTAAATACGTCACTCTGACAAGACTCCCAGCCCAGAGTTATTTTTGTGGCATTATGTAATTGGATTGCCTGGTCAGGAGGACTTCCTTAACAAGGCTTCCAGCAACCCCTCGGTGTGGGCCTGGCCAGTCCTGCCCAGTTCCACACTCACTTCAGCCCAAGACAACCCAATGAAACAGAGCAAAGAGATGTCAGCCTGTGCCACTGACCTAATTACCCCCTCCCCTCGCTGCAGAAGCCCCCCTCAAAGGAGTGCTTTAGTACCTGGTGGCAAGTGTGGAGGCCAGAGTTGGAGGAAGACTCTCCTGTAGCCAAACCCCAGTAGCCACAAGGCAAGCATTTTTGTTCTGAGGGGGCTGCAGGCCTGCAACTGCAGTACCCTTCCTGCCCTTCCGCCGCCCAGCCTTGCAAAGCTGAGCGCAGTGACCAGGAGACCCTCCGTGGGCCTGCCATTCAGATGTGACTGGCCTCTCTTCTTCCCACTTTCTGAATTTCCTCACATTTGTTCATGAGTAATCGGTCATCTGATCACCCCTTCCTGTCAGCCTGCTGACTCACAGAAGTTAGGAACTTGCCTGAGCTTCAGACACAGTAAGAAAATTTACAAAGGAAAATGAAAAAGGCCTGGTATGATCTTGGCCTGGTATGGCTGGGTGCGGGCCCACACATCCAAGGGTACACTGACAATTGTTTCAGGGTGATATTCTGTTGCTGTCATCTGGGGCTAGGGACTTGTTCACCTTATATTTCATTGTCCTTTCTGTCTCTGGCCTTTCGAGAACCTCCTCCATGACTTTCTATGATGTGTCTCCCAGGCCTGAATCCATATCAAAACCAGAGAACCCTTCCTGGGATATTTTTCTTTCCGTCCTCACAGCCCATGTACACTGCAAATCTCTCTTTTATTTTCCCTTGAGTCCCTGGTTCTCCTGACCTTGACTAGAGGCAGACGGTGTAATAAAAATAGCTTTAAGGCCAGATGGAGCTGGGTTCGACTTCAAGGTGAGCCACTTAATAGCTGTGTGATCTTAATCTCTCAGAGTCTGATATTCCTCATCTACAAAATGGGACTAATAATACCAGTTTCCCAAGGCTGCTAAGAGAATGGAATGCAATTCATGTAAAGTTCCTGCCAAGGGACTGACACATAGTAGGTGTTTTCAGGGAGGTAGGGAAGAAGAGAAAAGGGCTCCTTTGCCAAGCTCCCAGGAGCTAACCTCATCCCCTTTACTACACCACTGATCTCCTGCTGGGATGCTCTTTTTAAGGGTGCAGAATTGAGTCTCACCATCATTGGGGGGATGGGGTCAGAAGGGAAAGGGAAGAGGTGTTCTTGGTCACAGGCACCAAGAACAGGGTCCCTGGGATAGAGACCCTCAGGCTGTTCCTTCTGGAGACCCTTCCCTGTCTGCGAATCTGGCCTCTCCATGCCCCCTGACAGTCAGGGTCTCCCTGCAGACCCTTCCAGGGCTGGGCACTAACTTCATGTATTAGCTCTAGGTTTGCCTGCACCGAGTTGTGGGGGCCACCACATACCCGGAACAAAGGGACAGGGGACAAGTGTGGTTTCTCCCAAAGCGTCCACTTGTGTGAGCCTTGCCTCCTTGTTGCCATGGAGAGTTCATTCCAACTCCACAGCAGGAACTAGTTGGAAGCCATAGAGCAAAGTGAGGTACAAATAGCCACGGGCAAGATAATGGGGGCAACAGGGAAGGAGAGGTTCCCCGGAGGTGGGGGGGGTGGGACGAGCCAACCCCCAGGGACACCTCTCACTGAAGTGGCCAGATGGCAGGAAGCCCTACCCTGAAGACTGTGAGTTTAACCTTTAGCATTCAAGTGTCGGGGCTGAAGTGTCGTTATGAGCACTTCTTCCTGCTGCAAGCGCTCCCAGACTGGAAAGAGGGTCGGCACTAATCTGCCCGCTTTCCTTTTTTTTTTTTTCCCCCAGACGAAATGAGAGGGAGGGAGATACCCAGAACCAAACATGCAGACACAGGCACTCCACAAGTCAGGCCCTAGCTAACCCTACACATCCAGTCCCTCCTTCTTGACCAGCCTAGTGTCTGGTCAGCCTTAGTGATGAGCAGGACCCCAGGGGGCTCTCCACTCCCAGGTCACCCCAGGCTGTGGGGTGCAGAACCACTCTGGGCTGGCCTGAACTGGAAGCGGCTGTGTTTTCCTGCAGGTGGGTTCAGGGTCCCCAGCTGCCCCCTGTGGTTGCTGCTGCATGCCTGCCATGGTGCCCCACAGGACAGGGTTGGGGCCCCTGTGTCCTGAAAGAAGCTGGGAAGGCCAGTGAGGATGGTGGGGAGGGAATCAAACCACCAGCTGCCCTCTGTGGGGAGTGGGATCAAAGCTGGAGGCAGGCACTGGGCTTGGGCAGCTCAGCTCAGGCCTGAAGTGTACCTATGACTTGCCTTCTCCTGCCCAGATGGCTGCTGAGGCCAGGCCCCAGGGCCTGCTGGTTTTTCTGGGGGTGCCCCACTGGGGCATAATGGGGTGCTCCAGTTGTTCCCAGGAAGGCCATTTATCCACCCATTTGAGGCGGTGAGGAGGCTTACTAAGCACGCACCTGTGAGGGGTGCCTGGATCCCAAGGGCAGGGGCTCTGCACTCGCTTTCGCTCCCCAGCCAGCTTCTCCAGGGGCAGGAGCTCCCGGGCTTCCTCTCAGGAGCCCGGAGCCGGCCCGGAAAATAAAGTTTTCCCAAAATGGGGCTGGGTGTGCCAGACTTTTAGGATGCATGCCCTGGCCCGGTGAACTGTGGTCAGTGCCTCAGGAAACTGTCGGGATCCTTGAGATTATGGTTCTTGGGGAGGTGGGAACAGCGCCTGGTCTCCACGATGCTGAGCCCAGGGGGCAGGAGACTAGACGCAAAAAGGGTGCGCCCTATGCCAGGACCAGAGGAAAGTGGCGTCGAATGTTCCTGCTGCCCTGCTGAGCACTGGAACGAAACAGGGAGGTGGCCATGCCCACAGGGGACCACTGCCCTGCATGATGCCCTGGCACACGGGCCTGCAGGACATCTGCGGGGAGCCCAGCTAGCCAGAGCCCCAGCCCATGCGCCCCAGGGTTGGCATGCACCGGACTTCTCCAAGACCACGGGGCTGCGCCCTGCCCGGCCCCTCCCGGCCCTAACCAAGCGCCGGCCCCAAATTCCGAGTCATCCGTGTGCAGGAAAATCGGGTTTGCCTTCTTCTCTATTTCTAAGAATTGGAAACAAACGAATTGGAAAATTTTTGCTTTGGAAAAATATCTGTTCGATGTCGTTTGGTGCTTAAACTGTCCTTGGAATTTTTTTTCAGCTTCATTTGAAAAAGAAAAGGAAACCTGACACGTGCCCCAAACCTTGTTTCTCTTTAAACTGTCCCCTTAGACGTGCAGTCGGTTACTGCAGATGTTTTCTGGGGCAAAGAGAGCGAAATGGAATGGGAGGGAGGATGAGGACTGGGAATCTCTGATTTTAAATCCCATTACTGGCTTTGAGGAGAGGCACACAAAAGAAAAAAATCAGGAAAAGATAGTTCGTCCCCCACTGATTTTCTTCACTTCAAAGATTTCCCTAGACCCTTAAATCAGAAATATTATGGTGCTAGGTATTTCTGAGAAAAAAAAATGCACATGTTTCTTCAGATTATGTACACAGTATAGGTCCCTTTTTACATTTCTCAGCAAAAAAAAAAAAAGAAAAGAAAAGAAAAGAAAAAAAAAGCGGGGGGTGCAGGGAAGGCACTCAATTCCCTGGCTATTAAACAAGCCATGCCTGCAAGAAATGCAGGCATCGGGGATTGCTCAGCCGCGCATCCCTCCATTAGCGCACGCCTGCGTGTCTGCGTGTCAACAATGCACGTGCTACCACGGGCACTGACTCCCCACGCCAGCCCCAACGGGCTCTGCGTAAGTGGGTGCCAGGTCTCAGTTGCCCGCTCTCAGCCCTGCTCCCAAGCCCGCTGCCCGTGCCTCTCAAGGATCCCCTTTTTCTGCCTCTGGCTGGCAAGTCAGAAACCTCGATCATTCCCCCCGCCAAGTTATGCCCTTGGAAATCCCCAAAGCGAATATAGTCCGACCAAGGGTCTCCTGCCTTCAAGTTGTTCACTTTGTTGCATTGAGATGAGGTTAGTTCTCTTCTTCCCCCGCCCCAGGCTTTAGACGTTAGTGCAAACTTCTGGTACCAGGTCACCAAAAGGGAAGCCAGCGCTTACCCATGGTGCAGGCTGTGTGGAACCCAAGAGAGCCACCAACTCTGAGGCGACTCCTGCCCCAAGGTTGGATCTCAGATTTCCATTGCAAAGGAGCCGAGGAAACTGGAAATCTGACTCAAACCCTGGAACTGAATAACTGCCTTGCATTTTCACAGTGTGCCATGTATTGGAAATGAAGGGCAGGCTTTATCATTTGGAACTCTTTCAGTGACCCAGGCGCTCTAACTTTGGGGCTAATTCTTTAAAGATTTTACTTCTGAGAAATAGGGAAGAAAGAATGAAAGAATGAAACATACCCACAATCCTTGTATTGGGGATGGCACTCAAGAGTAGGTTGTGGTCTCTTTTGAATCAGGAGTTCAAAAGAAGAAAAAAAAAAAAAAGGCTTGTTCCCTCCCCCTTGCCCCAGGGATGAAACCTCTAGATTCGAGCGGCCAATTTGGTTTGATTTCTGTGGTTTGGAGGCTCTGGCGGGGTTAGGGGTGCCGAGGCTAGGAAGACAGACCTCAGCTGCCTACTGGACCAGCTGGTCCACTCTTGGCCCTGGAAGCAGAAGCGGAAATCGGGGTGATTCCCTCTCACTCTGACAGCTGGAGGGAGCGTCTGGGGAGCGCGTCACCGAGCCTCCGCGCGCGCGGCCGTGCCCTACATGCCTTGTATGTGGACCTCCTTGTGCCCTCATCTCCCTATCTACTCTTAGCATCCCCCACATGTCTCGTGTGCCCCCAGAGATCTAGTTCTCCTTTCTCTCTGTCATTTCCAGCCAGTTCTTTTCCCACCAGAAACTCCTTTTTCTTGGAGTAACTTTCTAAAAGAGCTGTCGTTGTCCTAAAGTCCAACCTGGTGGGTGGGATTTGGGAAGCTCTTTCTCAATGAAAGCCCCTTTTGTGGGCACCACGTACATGGCCCAGGGTCCCGAGGACCTCACCTGGACACTGAGCCCCACAACCAGGTGCTTCTGTGCAGCACCAAAACAAAAGGGGACTTCAGACACTTTGCTCTTTTCCAGTGAAACGTCTCAGAAACAAATCTGAATTTGGGTTTTGGTTATCTTTCAGGCGTGAAAAATATTTTGACAAAAGTATTCTCCAGGCTGCCCAAGTTTTGGGGAAAGAAAGCTTTGGACCGAGATTGTGGGCACAAAGCAAGAAGCATGTAATGGACACCACTGTGTACATCCGCTCAGGACTATGAGGAGCATGACCCGAGTCTGCGGGGCTGGCGCCAACATCCACACTCCCCCACCCTGCCAAGGGCACCCCTGTCTTCCACAAATGGGGAGCATTTTTTACCCAGACCCATCTGCTCATCCTCTGGTGCATTAAGAGCAAACTTGCTGATTTGGTGGTTGGGGCTTGGATCACAGTGGTTTAGCCCTAGGATAGATCTGGGGGATGGAACAGTGCTGGACGCTCAGAAGATCCTCACCCTGCACCCCGAGGAGAAAGGGGAACTGTTCGATTTGTCTGGGGGTCAGAAGGTGGGCTGGGAGGTCAGGGGAGGGAACGGATGGATGGAGCGCCAAGTGCCGCGCCTGGCTGCCTCTCTCTCCTGTCTCTCCCTCCCTGCCTCATCTTCTGCCATTTCCAGAGGCAGGAGAAAGGTGATCTCGGACTTGACCCCTAAATCACAGCTGCTGGTGGCTGCACCTCGCTCCGGGATGAGCGCAGCCCCTTCCCAGAGCTCGGGCAGCTTAACCCTTTCGTTCCCTGGCGCTCAGGGGCTAACTGCAGCAGCGCCTCTGACCCCGGAACCCAGAGCAGCCCGCCTCCTCGGCCAGGCACCTTGGATCCCACCAGGAGACTACAAAAGGGCGAGACTGCAGGGTGCTGAGAGCCTGGGGCAAGGGCTGGCCAGCCCGGAGCGCTGCCAGGGAACCCAAGGAAGAGCCAGAGTTAGCGGAACGAAGAGGGATGTTTGGATCGTGTTAACTACCCAGACAGATGCACTTCAGCATGTCTGCATTTATGGAATCCATATGTTGTCGTGGCAAATGAAAGGACAGTAACACATACATACAATAAACTTAGAATAACAATACGCATTCAAAAAGAGACCCGCACATTCTTCACCCCGCAACCCTGCTCTTAGATCTAGCTCTAGAGTTGTGCGCAGAGGCATCCTTTCAACCTCCCCTGGCTCCTCACGGGTTTTCTTTTTTTCTTCCTCCTCCCCTTTTTTTGTTTTGTTTTTGTGTCCCCCAGGCCCACAGCAGAAGAAAACCCAGGGCTCAGAAGCTAGGCTCTTTGGCAATGAGATCTCCTAAGATCCCCTTCCCCTCTCTTCCCCCTTAAGACTGGCCCACGGCATCTTTAGCCCTTGGACCAAATAATAGCTGCTCACATTGCAACCCCAGATTCTGAAAATTGCAGGGAAGCAGATTCTTACTCAAATTCACCATCCATATCTTCATCATTAAACCAACACTTCTATGTTATATTTGCGAAAAAGTAGCTTCAAACAGATCTGGAAACAAAAACCCCTAGCTAGAGAGCACACGTACAGCTCTGTATAGTACCTGCATTTATGTATACCTTGTATATTTGTGTGCACATACATTCACGCACACACAGAGACGCAAAGACATCTAAAGTCATTCAAATGTATATTTATGTACCCATTTATGCATATATCTTTGTGTTTATATCCATTCATTTGAGGGAGAGGCAGAGAAATATACACATCAATGCAATATTTAGCCTACATTCTACTTTCTCTCCCTACTGTAAATGTCTTAAAAACAGATTGGTCTAAAATTTTCTGCCCTCTTGCCAGCTAAATGAAGGATTTAGATTCTGAATTTCTTGGTTCCTTTTTTCATTTTGTACATAAAATAATCCATATAGATGCTGGATTATCGCCTAAGCATTATTCAGTCATACAAGCTTGGTACCTCTCCTCCTTATAACGAATTCACTGAGTAAAATTAGCATAAGTATTTACCAGATTAAGCTGACATTTTCCTATATTGCAACATGAAATACATTTATATCCAGAATTTCCCCCAAATAGCCTATATCAGTGGAGATACGGACTTCCTCCGTGCTGTTTTGTATAACCAGCTACAAGTTCGCTCCTAGTACTATTTACATTTTTAAAAGAAAATAAATACATAGCATTTAAGTGAGTTTCCAAGATCTACAGGGAGAAATTTAATTCTGCTGCATCTTAAAAAAATAAACCGAAAAAAATAAACAGAATTATGAAGATTCGTGAAGATAGATAAATAAGAGGCAAATATACTCCTGAAGGTCTGAACAATTTTCCTTACCTGATGTATTATGGAAAAATTCAGAATTTACCAGTCTTCTTTCAGTCAGCTACATTTTACACTGACCTGCACTTTGGACTGAAAGGGAAAAAAAAAAAGATTAACTGTTACCAATGAAAAATTTAAAATAATAATCAGAAACCGGACAAACTGAAGGTAAAAATATACAATGGTTACAATAAAGATAAATATTTATTTAATCAAAGTAGAAGTTGTGTTTGGACTGTAGGAATGTTTCATCCTTCCCTTAAAAAAAAAAAAAAAAATCAAGAAAGAAAAAAGCCAGAGTCTTTGCAGGCTCCTGGAGAGTTCCCATTGTCCAGGGCTATCGAGAGCCCAGAATGGCATTAACCTCACAAAAGACACATTGTGCAGGGGACAAAAAAAAGCCCCTTCTTCTACAATAACTTTTAGCTTTTTTATTTTTAGAAAATGACAAAGGTTTTGCAAGCACTGACTGGTGAAACCTGTAGCAAGCTAGCCTGGACTTGGCTTTATTGATCAACTGTCCCGCATGGAAAAGCAGCCAGGAAAAGTTTGAATGGCAATCCAGATTTGGCTCTTAGAGAGGAAACCCCCGATTTTTCTAAATGTATTTTCTTTTTTTCTCTCTAAATAAAACAGCATTATTCCCAGAGTGAATTCACAAGGATTAGATGAGGTAACCCTGCAAAATCCTAAACCGGTTTTCTCCCCCTAGTCTTGACTAAGAAGCTGCATGCTCCTTAAGAGGACTGGAAAATCTCTCAAAATGAAGAATTCCTTTCTAATCAAATAGATTTCCCGATTAATTCCCAAATTCCTTCTAAAATAAATAATCCAGCTAGGCTGGCAAAAAAAAAAAATCTTTTTCCTAAGAAAAATAAGTTTTGGTGAGAGCTCTGTGTCTACCTGATGTTACAGGGTTCACTAAAAAATGCCTTCAGAAACATAAATGTTCTTTTTGCATTTATTTGCAGATCACTTAAAGTGCAAATGGCATTTTATTTTATTCCAGACATTGTAATTTCAGTGGTACTAGTTCATATTTAGAACTTACAAAAATACTTGTCATTAAAAAAATCTATTGCATTAGCAGTGACGCTAAGGCTAGGCTTTGAAAGAAGGGGTAGAGAAAGAGAGAGAGAGAGAGAGGGAGAGACTGAGACTCTTGTTCTTCCTGCGTTTGTTTGCTTGCTTTTTGGAGGTACCGTACACCCGCCTAAGTGATGGCTTTGATGTACCGGGAATCGGTACAGTAGCAGGGTCCCTGGCCGCTGTCTTTGATTCCAGGGATCTCCTTTGGGCTCTGGTGGGATGTACTGCTCCTAGTCTTTATCTGAAATCCATCCTCTCATTTCAAGCCCTTTGGCTTCGAGACTCTGCTCCAAACTCTTGGAGGAAGCTGTAAGACTTTTTTTTTTTTTTTTGGCATTAGGGAAGGGGTATGTAATTTCCCCCCTTTCTCCACTCTAGACCTTTCCTCGCTATTCAAATATATTGGCTTGCTTTCTTATGATTTTAGTCTGAAATTATTTTTCACTGCCTTTATTACATCCCTGCTTTTGATGGCAAAATAGCTTCCTGTGTTCTGAAAACATCTGCTTTCCAGGTTTTACACTAGAAAATTGATTTTACTTTTCTCGTAGGTCCAGAAAGGTAGAA
Source organism: Mirounga angustirostris (assembly GCF_029215605.1). Classification (NCBI taxonomy): domain Eukaryota; kingdom Metazoa; phylum Chordata; class Mammalia; order Carnivora; family Phocidae; genus Mirounga; species Mirounga angustirostris. The sequence continues at coordinate 15,174,790 of NW_026991724.1, read as the reverse complement.
AGTTGGACCTGTTTCCAAGTGCAACTTTTCCTTTTCTTGTCTTTCCTTAAGTTACCCCCCTTTCAGTTCTGTTTCACTTTCCCCCTTTTATTCCTTCTAATCATCACTCCTGCTTCCCCCTCTCCTTCTAAAGAACCAGAGAAGATTGATTGCATCTTATTTCAGAAGACAAAATTAACATATCATATGTATATATTTTGTCTAGTCTATGGTACGTGCTAAAGTTTTCTCCGTATTTTATTTGTCCTCTGATTTGGGGGGGGGCTAATTTTCCTCCTTTAAAAAAAAAAATCTCAGATTTGCAATTTAAAGTGGCCTCTATTTTGTCTCTGCTGCTTCTTTGCCTTTCACTTAAATCTTTAAGCTGTCCCACTCCATTATTGCCCCCCCTTGCTCCCCTCTTCTTTGAAGATGCTCTCTGACTATTCAATTTAAACACTGCTGCATTTGCCAAAAAAAAAAAAAAAAGAAAGAAAGAAAAAGGGAAAAAATAAGAAAGAAAGAAAAGAGAAGGAAGAAAAAAGGAAAGAAAAAAGTCTTTTAAAAAAATCTTAGCCAGGTTCCTATTGTTGCTTCTCTGCATTTCACTTCTCGGTGTGTATGTGTGTGTGTGCGCGTGTGTGTGTCGTGTGTGTGTGTGCGTGCGTGTGTATGTGTTTTTAATACATGCATAAACTTTTGGTGCCTCTCTCCCTCTTCCTGGGCTCTTCTCCCATCCTCTCTTCCTGCTCTCCTTGCCCTGCTCATCACTTTCCCCCGGTTTTTTTTTTTTTTCCTCCCTTCCTCCCCTCTGCCTCCCTCCACCTCCCCCTTTTCTTTTTTGCTGAATCTTATTGATCCAGAAGGTGGCTAATTAGCCCTTCCCGTCGTGCCTGGGTAATGAAGCACATGCGCACTGAATTAATCACAGCCATTTTTTGCAGGAAACTAATTAGCAGAATAAAGATCCAAAGACTTTTTTTTCTTTTCACTCATCAGCTCCCACTTCCAGCGCGTCCCCTCCGACCGCTGCAGCCGCCGCCGCCGCCTCCTCCTCCTCCTCCTCCCGGCCGCAGCCGCCGCCGCCACCGCCTGCTTTGCATCCCAATTACAGCCTAGAGCCGCTGCCGCCGCCGCCGCCGCTTCTCCTCCGTGGCCCCTGCCCGCTCCGGGGGCTGTAAACTCCCCGCCAACCATGCTGCTCGGCGGCAGCGGCGGCGGCGGCTCCGGCTCCCCGGCTGCGGCCGCCTCCCGCCCCGGGCTCCGCCGAGCGCGCTCCAGCTCCGCCGCCGCCGCCGCCGCCGCCGCCGCCAGCAGCGCGTCCTCCGCCGCCGCCGACCCCCGCCAGCCGCCGCTGCTGCCTTGATGGGCTCCGCGGCCCGAGCGCCTCTTTTCGGGATTAAAAGCGCCGCCAGCTCCCGCCGCCGCCGCCGCCGCCAGCAGCGCCGCTGCAGCCGCCGCCGCCGGAGAAGCAACCGCGTAAGTGGCAACTTTTCCCTCTTTTTTTTTTCCCGCCGCCGCCGCCGCCGCCGCCGCCGCCGCCTGCTCCTCCTCCTCCTCCCGCCGCCACCGCCCGGACGCGGGGCTCCTCGGGGCGCCCGGGCTGCTTTGCATGGGGCTCGTCCTGCCCCCTCCCGGCTCCCGCGCCCGGCCGCCGCCGCCCGCGCTCCCCGCGCCCGCGCCCTGCTCGCTCGCTGCGTCCCGCTCGCCTTCCCCCTGCGCCAAACTTTCTCTTTCTCTTCTTCTTCCTCCTCCTCCCGCCGCCGCCGCCGCCGCCGCCGAGCCCGGGCCGCCCCCTCCTCCCCGGCCCCCGCGCCGCCGCCGCCGGCCGCCGGCGACCCCCGGGAGGGTGGAGGCGCCCGGGGCGAGGCCCGCGCGCCGAGTTTGGAGGCGCCGCGGGGCAGGGCCGGCCAGGGCGCGGGCCGAGGGCGGGAGGGCGGCCGGGGTCCGGGCGCCGAGACAAAGGCGGCGGCCGGCGGGGGGGCGTGGGGGGTCCGCGGTGCCGAGCGCCCCCGCCCCCGCCGCCCCCGCCGCCCCCGGCCCCCAACTTTGCCCCACCCCGAGAGGCGCCGGGGCCCCGGGCTGAGCCGCCGCGCGGGGCGCGCACCCGGCCCGGAGCAGTCGCCGCGGCTGCCGCCGCCGCTGCTGCTGCCGCCGCCGCCGCCGCCACCAGCACCGCCGCCACCGCCACCACCACCACCAGCACCAGCACCACCGCTGGCCGGCCGGGCGGGCGCCTTCCGCGCCGGGGCTCGACTTGCAGGGGATGCGGCCGCCCGGCGGGAGCCCGGGGTCCGAGAGGGGGCGAGGGGGCGAGGGGGCGAGGCGGCCGCCCGACCCTGTACCTGCGCGCTCTCCGCCCTGCCCCACTGGCAGCGCCGCGAGCGCCCAGAGGGGGCTCTGCCCTGGACACTAGGGGCTCCCGGGGGCTCGGGGCTGCGCCGCCGGCCAGGACTAGACCTAGCCTGGCCGGCCTCTCTTTGACCAGCTGAGTTGAGAGACATCGGAGTGTTCCTTTTTTCTTTTTCCCTTCTTTTTTCTTTCCTCCTTTCTTCCTTCTTTTTCTTTTTCTTTTTCTTTCTTTCTTTTTTTTTTTTCTTGATCACACGAATCTGGGATTGTTTACGTTCCATTCTCCACTCACCCACCCCTCGTCCTGCTTCACTCTTTTCCATTATGCGTTTTCATGTACCTCTTTTTCCGTATCTATTGGAGAGTAGATGTGAGTGTATTTTATGCAGTGTATTTAAATTGTGAAGACTCAATAGTCGTAGGTGTCTTGTGGAGCTATTACATTAAAAAATACATTTTACTTTACAAATTAATCTGTTGCTCAGAAGCTGACTTTTAACAATGTTGTGCAATTCCTTCGACTGTGGCAAATTCTTTGATTACAAGTGCTTTCAAAAATCACCCACTCTTAACTTTTCCAACCTAAGGTAAATATGACAATTTTTACTGGTCTCAGTTATTGAAACTTGACCTAAGGATTATATGGAAGAAGGAGGCTGATTGCCTTTTTCTGGCCCCCAGTTCTAGTGACTTTTAAAAGGGGGGTTTGTTAAGCACCTTTGAAGAATATGACATACGGTGATCGCTTGACTGTAATGCAAATTGCAGAGCATAAATTCACTTTGATTTAAAAAAAAGACTCAAGCCCTTTCAGTGGGGACACTTGAGGATTTATGTTTTTTTAAAAATTACTTTTTTCTTCCTACTTTGGGAGAATGACTAGTTACAGAGCAACTTATTTGGAGGTCTTCAGAAAGAGGCTTGGGAGAGGGGAGAAGATTGATCACAATCTGCATAATCAATAGGGCAGCATGCTGCAATCGTGTACCTACATTTACTGTAAATTTCTACGTATTTCTACAATATCTGCAGTGTGGTTGCTCTAGTGCCTTGGTCGGCTTCTCAGCGGATTTGGAGGCAGTATGAGCAGAATTTACTGCCTAGCTCTCTGGAACAGTATAGAGGAAGTCCACTCGATAGTGGCTCATTTAAAAACTCCTTCATTTTACTGTACATTTTTGGGGGGGGGGCAAATATGTTTACATATGTGGATTTCAAGTACTGAACCCCCAAGGTGTGGGTATCCTGTAGGTTGAGGGGAGTGGAAAGTATTGGGGGGTTTAGGGGGTGGGTATTCATTCATTGAATTACCACCTTGTGGGCCTTTCCTCTCATAATGTTAGATATCTTTTAGTGCAAATAATTTAGAAATACAAATACAGTAGAGAGTAATACACTAGAGATTGAAGCAATGTCAAAAGTAAGGATTGCTGTGTGTGCATTTGAGAGAGAGAGAAAAAGGGAATACGGACACTTACGGTCAGGCTTGAAAGCTTGGTGGTAGGTGAATCCATATTTGGAGATGATTTTGAAATAGTCTAGCAAATGGTGCACGAACAGGATTTCGTAAAAAGTGTACATGGAATCGGTTTTGAAAGGATTGTGGTTTCGGGAAATGAGGTGTGGGCAGGAAAACCCACTAGGCCTACAGCCTTCTTCTGTCTGTGTGTCTCCTCCCTTCCCCCTCCCTGAGTTTTAGTTTTTAATTACTTAATGCTGAAACGCACAGGGCTTATATAAATATTTGCAAATGCTCTTTCCTATTGATTTCTCTGAATAAACTGGCCTGCTCAGGTCCAGAGAGGAGGCAATTCAGATCTGTGGACTTTTTAAACATATAAAGTCTCTGGAGGAGTGTTCGTCTGTGCATGCATGTTTTTATGGGTAAAGTTGTAGATAGGAAGATTTTGGGGGGCTTTAGGGAGAGTTCAGGCTCTTGGCAGTGTGAGCTGTGAAAGCTGGGCTGGAGCTGGCCCCATGGCCTGGCATTCCTGATAGATTTTGTGTGTGTGTGTGTGTGTGTGTGTGAGTAAGGACACAGTGTGTGGGTGTCTACACTGGGGGAGTCTGAATGCATATGCACTTACATTCCCCCCCATCCCCCCCCATTACATATGGAGCAGTTTTCCAGGGCTCGGTGACTGCCTTCTCCTCAGGGTCACATTGAGTTCGAATCTGACCCAAGGTGCAGGAATCCTGCAATGGGGAAATAAAAGAATATACAGAATGGGGTCAGGTCAGCTGCTCAGAGGCCAAAACCCCTACAGCTGCTTTGATTTTGTTTTTTTTGTGTATATTTTAGGCTCCTCCTGCCAGGTTACAAATTGTGCCTCCCCCTCTCAGGTGTTTGCTCTGTAGCTTAAAGGCACCAGAGCCTCTTCCTGCGTAGTTGTCTGCTCCCAGCAAGAACAGAAAACCCACAATACCGAATCCAAAACAAAACAAGAGAGGAGGGGGGAGAAGAAAAACCCAATTGAGTTCAGGCAAATAAGGTTGGGTCTCCAGATCCGATTACAAAGCTGCTTTGAATATGCAAGACAGCACACAAGACCAGTTATTCCAGTTACAACAAACTATTAAAAAAAGAGAGAGAGAGAGAAGAAAAGGCATGTTTAGGTCGTAATTTGTTAGTACAAGGAAAAGAATCCCACATAAAGCTGCCCTTTCCCCCCCTCCCTTTGCTGGCTTCACATAGAATTCACTCACCCTTTTCCGATCAGTCTACTGTATAGGTTCTTTTATTAAAATCTTTTCGGTTTAGGAAGATCGCTGCAAGCAACACATTTTCTGTATTTTTTTTTTTTCTCTTTATCTTAGAGGAGAGTTGGCAGGGGTTCTGTGGTTTGCAGTTACACAATATGTTATCATGTTTTTAATCACTAAATCATTGCAGTGGTTATAGATTTACAGTCTTGGGGTATTACAGAGAGGAGCAACGGCGGCTATATATATGCTTTTAAATTACACCAGTGTAAACTGAGTGCAGCGGCTGTGAATATGGTCGGCAGGCTTCAGTCCCCGCTCCCAGCATCTCAGTTTTTTTGCCCCCCCGCTGTGATTTTTTTTCCCATATTGTTTAGCTTTCTCAAAATAATCTACCCCCCACTCCTGTACTCCTTGTCTCCTCAGCCTCCCCCAGTTTTCATCGCAGACTTCTAACCCCAGATAGGCTAGGATTCAAACTCTTGAAATATAACTCTGGATCAGAGATGATAATCATAGCAATAATAATAAAAAGTGGATTTCCTAAGAAATCCTCTTGGTTTCTATACCGACCTCCTGTATAGGGATGGAGGGCTGGTTGCAAATCGGGAGATGGGGGTGGGCAGAGAGAGGAAAGGGAAGGCGGGCGTGGGGCGCTTGCCTGCCTGAAGCTTCCAGTGTCCTGTCACCGCGAGCCCACTTTCAGCTTCTGTTTTTCGTATTATTATGTAACAGAATCCTTGGCAGCATTAAAAATTCAGTATTACAAGCTGATTGTAATGCTGCCTCATTAGACAGCACTGTCTGGCCTTGTATTAAGTGAAACACAGAGCATGGCTTTTAGATTATAAACACCAATAAATATTAAGGATCAGCAGAGGGGGAACTAGTCAGCTGGGTTTTTGGCCCCTTCTGGTTTTCTATCTCCTCCCATCTCCTTCCCTTCATCCCCCTTCCTCCTCCCTCTGCCTCCTCCCCCTTTGGTAACTGTCATCCGTTTTCTTGGGATGCTGATGTGTCGACCCTGGTGACATTTTAGGAAGGCTTTTTATAGAGTTATCTTGTATACACAAAAGGTTTGGAAGTTTGTTTTGTTTTGATCTGCAATAAACAGGTCCTTCACTTTGCTGATGTCATTTCCGTTCATATTTGAGTTGTTTATTGTGCTTCTTCGCAGGGCCCCCTCATCCCTACCCCCACCTCGCTTTTCAGCCCGAGCCTGGGACTGCCTGGGGAAGGGGGGACATGCTCCTAAACTGCCAGGTTCGGGTTCAAAAGCTGAGGTTTGCGTGTCACTGCCTCGTCCTAGGGTTCGCCTGCTGGGGAAGATGTTTCCAGCTTAGAATCTGGTGAAACACTTCGACATCCACTTGCCCTGGCATTTCCATGGCATGCAGTGATTCATCTTAGCTTCCTTTCTTTGAAGCAACCCCCCCCCACAACACCCACACACCTCTGTCTTTAATACAGCCTTATTGTCCACTTCTCCATGACCCCCCCCCCCCAAAAAAACCCTAACCTTGTAGTGATGACTTTGATTCACTCGCAAATCTGAAGCCAGCATTAGCCACTGCATGCTGTGAAAAAAGAAATTGTTTTCAGGCGTTGCCCCACAGCCTCTGGACTATCACCTTCTATCCTTCTTCAGTTTTTTTTTTCCCCTTTTGCGTTTATTTTTCTGCTCCCTGCCTTGCTGTAGACATAAAGGCAGTTCTCTGGCGCTACTAAAAATGACCACAATGTCCACTTGTCTCTTATTTCCATGTGATCTACAATGGGAATCCCCCCTCCTCCAAAAAAAAAAAAAAGGGTGGGGAAAGGAAGGAGGGAAAAACTTTGTATGTCCCCAAGGCTTTCGTCTAATAGGATGATGGGTTTTAGGTTTAAAAAAATATTATTGTTTTGTTCTTTTAGGTTTAGAAATAATAGGGGGAGAGGGAAAAGCAGTCATTAGGAAGTTCACTGAGCTGCTTTCCAACTAAGACGGGTGAAAAATGAACCTGCATTGACACTTGGCTCCCTGTGAAAGCCCCAGTAACCTCTCCCCCCTTCTGTGGCCCTGGCCTTTTGTTCCTGGAGAACGGAGCTAAGGTGCTTTTTCTCCCAGACCAAAGGCAGCAGGCAAGGAGTCCCCTTGTGTGCGCATCGCCTTTAGATGGCCTTCTCATGGTTATTGTCAATGCAGACTTCCCCAAACAATTGCTCCAGGGAGACACAAAAGCAAAAACATTTGTCCTATTTTTTTAACCTCTTTGTTTTAGGTTTTTTTTTTTTTTTTATCCATTCTTTAAATTTCACAGTTTCTATTTGTCTGAAGAGACAAACGAAACAGCATGAAGCACATTTTACCGTAGGCCTCACTGACGATTGGAACAGCCTGAATAGAAATCCAAATTCTAAAACACTGGCTGACTTGGAGGATATGTGAAATTTCAGCTCGGGCTCTTAAGTCAGATTAGCCCAGATTTCAAACAAAAATGTGCTCAAATGGAAAGATAAGAAAACGGGATTCTCATTTGGGAAGTGTGAACAGGGTCATCTTTTGTTTATCTCTTAGTGTCCTGTCCCAAGAACTGGTTGCTTGATAGGAAGGAATTGCAAAGCTAAATGAAATTCTTCACTAAAAAAAAAAAAAAAAATCTGATCCTGGTTATTGTGCTCCTGGCATTTTGTTTTAATTGATTGTTTTAACACATGTGTATGGGAGCTGTTGGTACATCCTATGGAATTGATGCTGGGTTGAGATTTTTTTTTTCCAACTACGATTCATATAAAGAGGCCATATTTCCTCCCTCTTTTTCTTTCTTCTCCTGTTTCCTTTTTCCTTTCTTCTCCCTCCAACCTGCTTCCCTCCAAGAATTCAGTGGTTTGCATCAGGCTGAGCGCAAAGGGATGTGTCAGACAGTGGGTATGGCCCATGAACAAAATAGGAATCCACCTCTTTTTCCTGGCCCCAAACAAAGCGCTTCTCTACTGTAACGTATGGACCCTGATTGCGATGCTGTCCTTAAGCATCTGTCTGCCTTTTCATTAAAATTCTCAATTTCAAGGTTTAGAAACACAAATGTAAGAATCCCCCTGGGTATAAAAGTCTTGCATGACAAATTCTCTTTGCCCTTTTAGAAATAATATTTTTGTTAAAAAAAAAAAAAAAGCAGGCTCTTTACCTACTGCTTTAAAGCTGTTTTAAGGCAAGTTCTTTATTTTTTGCTGTCTTAAAACTTGGGCTCTTGTAACTTACAATCAGTATGGAAAAGCTCCTTCCAATCATGGTTTTTAGAAAATGGTTACTCATTTGTGTCTTTTGTATGTGTGACATGACAGATTTAGGGTCTGAGTTGGGGAGGGTGGATAAGTAAACTAGATACTGTTGCAGCCACGATTTGGGGGTAAAAATTAATCTCTGGAATTAGCATTGTAGCAATAGATGGAGGCCTTGAGGTATGTGTCAGAGAAATGTGAATCAAAACATCTGTGTGTAGGCCTTGGCACACCAGCCTCCCATGGTTATGAAGGTGAGTGTGGGCTGTTCTCAGGAAAGCCTGCGCTCTGTCCTACCCAGGAGGGCCTGGTCACCCGGCGGGTACCAGGTCCTTAAATATAATTGCCTAGACATGAAGGGTTGAATTCAGGGCATGGCGTGCAATTTAGCTCCAAATGTTTTATTGTTTGTTTCAGGGACTTTTGTTTTTGTTTTTAACAAAGAAAAAGCCCTCTCCTGGCTTTTTCTTTGTTAAAACCTCAAGGTTATTGAAGCACTAATTTTAAAATCCACGTGTATGTATATTTTCCTAAAAATACCAGGATCTGGAGGGATACACTAATCTCCCTAAACCCCATTGTGCTGTGAAAATAGAGAGTCCAGGTTTAGCTACAAGTCAGAATGCTGACATTCACTGTATCTTAGCTCAGAGATCATATTTACCTTTGCTGAAGGGAAGGGAGACAGCGTTGGAGAGTGAATGTGTATGTGGAGAGAGACAAGCCAGTTTGGCTCAGTTGGGATCACTGTAATTTACCAGCCAGCTAAGTGTTTGGGGGGCTGACCTCTGGCTCGGAGAGTGGGTAAGGGGAGGAGTAGGGAAGAGGTGAGCATTCCCTGATTTATTTTTAAATATTTATCCTTTTGGCTGTTGCCAGATGAGATGAGACTAGTTATGGAGAACGGCCTTTTCTGAGAGTAGGTTTATTTGTCAACAGTGTTCAGGGGCCCTGAGATAGTGCCAGGCCGTCTGTGCTGGGCAGGCCGTGAGTCTCCCTACAGGCGTCTTGCCCTCAGAAGAGCCAGGGCCTTGCGGAGCTGGAGGACAGAATTTGCAACATGGATTTCAGGGTAACTGTTGATTCCAGCTGTAAGTGCAAAAGTTTCTGAATCCCTCTGAAGGGGTGTTGTTTAGCGAATGATGGAAATAAGTTTCGGGAGAGGTAGTGCCCCAGCTTTTTGGTAAGGGTTTATATTCGTCAGGATACAGGGGCCATTGATGACCTGCCTGTGGATTCACCTGTTAAAGTGTTGCCTGTCACAAAGGCAAGCTTGACCGGCTCTCAGCATGTCTGTAGCTGGTGCTGAATTAAGATAAAGGAGAGGGACCCAGGGTCACTCTCAGTTCCACTTGTCAGGCCTGTGAGGTGCAAGAGGCGGATTGCGGTGTCCGCCGCTTGGGACACCAGCCGTATCCTGCAGATCCCACCCCCGCCAGGGCCTTCTGCCCAGCACCTCCACCTCCTTCCAGATTACTTTATAGCTGGTTCTTTGGCATTTAGCTTTTGTTTTATTGAAGATATTTATCTGTCGGCCCACCAGCTTCATGATGTCACCAGATGATGAGGTCGTCCCCTGTTAATAAAAGTTAAGATAAAGCAGCGAAATTAGATTTTCTGGGAGTATAAACATTTTCTTAGTGTCTTTATCTAACGGGCTAACGGGTTGCTCCCAGGTAGACACAGGAGCTTGGGGCTCCAGATGTTCCTGAAGACCTTTCCAGGGCCATCTCTGTGTTGTGTGTTTCTTGCGTTATTGCTAGCATCATCGTCTTCATGCATTATTCATAGTCACTTTTTCAATTAAATTATTAATTGGTTTTCTTGAAGGTGTTCTCAACTCATGTGGCCAATATAAATAATAGTGTGTTTTGAAAACACCACCTGTTCTTGGGTCTGAAGTCAGGTGGTCTGGAAACAGCTTGGCACTGATCACACTCTGGTTTGCAAAATCATCCTCCACTTTCCTTTTTTGCTCTCCAGTCCCCCTCCCCACACAGGCTCTCATGTGTGACAGAATTTGGCTTGTGCTCTCCTTTGTCCCTAATCGGACATTATTCCCTAGAGGCAGTCTTTTCTCCCAGGGCCCTAGCTGAAGAAAAAAAAAATGTTTGGAGTCTCTTTTCTGGACTAAAATGTAAACTGTAGAGAGGGGTTGTCTGTCCCCAACAGGTTGGATATTTATGTGAATTTGAACCCAAATTACGTTGTGCAGAACGCCTTCTACATGGAGACATGATAGTTTTAATCAGCTAGGCATCCTCTTTCCTCCTGCCCCAGTGTGTGCTTAATGCTAACATGAGTCCATACATACAGCTTTTTGCCTCTTGAGCTTATTATATTTCTAACACTTGCATGGTTCATTATTGTGCAGTCGGAAAGGACTCTCAAGGCTGTGGGGCCAGCCTGGGTGGGTGGCTTTCAGAAAGGGAAAAGCAGGTGCCTTTCTGTGCTGAGAGAATCAGGAGAAAAATCAGACTGAGCGTGGGATTCTGACAGGGAGGACAGGGGACTTCCGGTGAGATTTCTGTGGTGCCGCCTTTGCGTATCAGAATGGAAAAGGTGAACCTGGGGAGATATAAAAGTGTCCAGCAATTGCTTTGACCAACTGGGGGGCCCCATTAAATTTGACCTGGCAGGGGAATCTCCCCGTGAAGGGCATGATGTATGCCTTATCTGAAATGATGGGGCTTTTTAAGGCAAGTCTCGTAAAAAGACTGTAAGCTTAATTGCAAGCTGCGGACTGCTTTTCCTCCTCTCTCTCTCCTTTCTTTCTCTCCCTTGAAAAACTCTATCCTTAAACTCTCAATGGAGAGCCGGGATGTTTTTCTAAGTTTCTGCAGCTGAAAAACAGAAGTGCTCTGTAAAGCAGTTAATAAGATGGGTGTGTGTTTCAGATAAATTCCTGTCCACATTGGCTAATGTCCCCATGCTAGAGTGGCCTGGCTGTGACGTGGATGGGGCCCAGAGACCCATGGCTCCGGTTCTGAGGCCCCAGGCTCCTTTTTGTGGCCGAGGGCGCGCCCCTGTCTTCTCGCCCGATTCTAGGCCGGCCTCTGACTTTCGATGAGAGAAGGGTCAGCGCCTGGGAAGGACCGGGCTTTGTTCCCGCCGGGCCGGTTCCCAGGGCGGCGCAGGCTCAGCCGCCCAGGGCTCCCGTCCCCGGGCGCGGGGCCCGGCCTGCCCAGAGGCCCGTGCCCGGAGCGCGGCTGTGTGTCCCGAGTCCCCGCGGGCGCGGCCGCCGCCGAGTACCCGGCCTGCGCCCGGCACGACTGTAGATGTCAGGCTTTGCCCGGGGAGCGGAGCGGCGGCGGGGCTGTGGGTTTCAAATTAACCTTCCGCTTTGTTGCTGTGTAATGTGGATCCCCGAAGGCCCCCCGCCCCGCCCGCCCCCCTTCCCCGGGCGGTGAGCCTGCAAACTGCGAGTCGAGCTTCATTTACATAAAGCGATTCCGGGCGGGCGGGCGGGCGGCGAGCCGGCGGCGGCGGGCAGGCCGGGGACCCGGACGCGAGCGCCGCGCCCCGTGGGTGAATCCCCGCCGCGCGCCCGGGGACCCTCCCTCCCCGGGGAGGGGCGACCGCCAGCCCCCGGCCGCCACCATGAGCCCCCCTCCCCTGCCTGCGGTCCCCCTGCACCTAGCCAGAGCCACCTCGGAGTCCCGGGGGCGGCGGGAGGTGGGGAGAATGCCGCCTGGGGTGCTTAAGTTCGGGGCTCGGGTACCTCTGGAATTTCCCATTGTCGTGCGCGCCGTGGCCCCCGTACCTGCGAGTGCCTCCTCCCTCTGGAGGTGTGCGGAGCCTTTGTGTGCCAGGTGAGTGGAGCCTCCCTGCTACCCCCCCCCCCCCCACCGGCCAGCCCGCCCGGTTCGCACAGCCAGCCTAGAGCGGCGGGCAGGTGCTGCAAGTCTTGGCTGAACTTCCCATTCTCTTGGGGCATGTGGGGGAAGGGCAGGCTGGATGCACTTGAACTAGTAGATTCCAATTGGAACCTACCTGGGGTGAGAGTGTCTAAATTCTGCTGGACACAGAGTAAAGCCCTTCCTCCTTCCATCTTTCCTCCCCTCTGTCCCTCCCTCCCTCCCTCCCTCCCTCCCTTCCTTCCTTCCTTCCTTCCTTCCTTCCTTCCTTCCTTCCTTCCTTCCTTATTTTGCTTTTGGATTAGTTTCTGCCTCCTGAAAACTTGCAGTGCTAGTGTCATTTAAAAGTTTGGGTTCTTCCTCCTAAAAATGCACCCTTTTCAGCACAAGAGAAGTCACTGGTCAGTTTGAAACAATGCGAAGAATGTGCTTATTGTGGAGTAATTAAAGGGAGAATCAGAGGTTTGGAGCTGGAAGGCACCTTTTGGAGATCCACTTGCCCACCCTCTAATTTTAGTTTGTTCCCACTCTGGAAAAACATTTCCGTGGGGAGAGGGGTGGAGGAGAGGAAGATCTGTGATGTTTGTCCTGTTAAAGGAGAAAGATTGCCCAAGTTAGGTCAATAGCAGTAAAAAAAAAAAAAAAAGGGGTAATCATTGCAGACTTACAGAGGGAAAAGAACTTTCTGGAAAATGGTCTTTTCTGCTTTGGACATACCTGTGTTATAAGAATGGCAAAACACAGTGCATTGCCTGGCTTAGTGGTGCACAGTACGTAAACTGGTTTAAATGAAACCCGTCAGCAGGTGAATCCAGGAGGGTCATCACTGCCTCTGCCCCCCTGTTTGTGTCATTTAACAGGACTGGAAGACTCTAAAAGCCATTGACAGATAAGTTCAGAGAGATCAGAGGGCCCCCACTTGGGCACAGGGAGAAGGCCTTTCCCTAGGCCCCGGGGCCTGCTTGGTGGAATGTATGAAGGCAAAGCAAGGAAAACAAACTTAAGCCTTGAAGGTAGATAGTGAGAAAGTCACACGTCATCTTATTTCACCCCATACTTTGAGATCCTTGGAGACAAGTCACTAAATAAATAGAGTATAATTTAAAGCTCGCTCCCACTAGCTGGGGAACTTTGTTTCTTTGCCATCAAGCAGCAGGTGCGAGTTTGCAGAGTTGGCCCCTCGAGTCCCCTCATTTCTAAATTCAGGAGGTGTCAAACCTTCATGTTCTTTTAATGGCTGTGGTTTCTGGATAGGTTTCAAGGGGAAACCCTAAAAATCCCGAGTTCCAGGAGGCTGGGCTGGAGCAGGAAGCCCGAGTGCTGGGGCAGAGGCCTGCATTGAGAGGAAAGCATATACCTTCCAAGGTAACTGATCCAGAGAGGAATGTGGCCTGTTCCTTGTTATCACAACAGCCACAGGCGGCCTGAGATTCCAAATCCTTCTCCTTACCCAAACCGAACGCGACGAGCGATTAAGGAACAGAGGTGGGATGTGTGGGAAGTCAGGAGGCCACAGTTCTAAATAATTGAAGGGTTTCAAGAATGGAGTCCTTGGAGAGAGGCCTACACCTGGATGTTTGCACACCTGCATTCTCTTTTGCATTCTCTTTTGCAGAGACCCCGAAGCCCCCTTTCAGAGCGTGTGTGTGGCTATGAAGGCCAGGAGAACTTTTCCTCTCCCCCATCCTTAAATTACAGGACTAAGGAGATTGTCTGCATTTAGTTTCCAGCATGTTTTCAGAGAGCGTGTAAGTGCCTCTCAGAATGGGCTAGGGTCACACTTTGCTGTTTTATTTAATTGCCCAAGTGTTATTTAACAACATGGGGCAGATGCAGAAGCAAGCACTTTTACACTTTAAAATCAGCCCTTTTGGAATCACAGGGAATTAAATGACTTGGAGACCTTCTGTCTTTCTGACATGGGTCACCTCCCTCTCCCAGCTCTTTTTGAAGTGCTGCACTTTCTCTGGGATAGAGCTGCTGTTTTCCAGTTCTCCTGAAAACAGTTTTGATTGACAGGGAACTATTGAGAAACACTTGGTAACTTTTCCAAAATAAAATAAATAAATAAATAAAAAAAATCTGAGCTGCTTCCCCAACCACCTGAAACTTTAATTTTGGTTTCTTCCCTTCCGTCTTTTATTTGCACAAATGAATACTCAGGGACGGTGGAAAGGACCCAAATAAAACAGTGCTCTCCGCAGGCCTCTGTTTGGCTCATTCCAACAGGACAGTGAAGTGCCTTCCTTCTTGCTGCTTTGGGATTGGCTTTAACTGCTGTGTAAACTCAGTGCCAATTGGACTGCCCAGTGGCAAGGAGCTAAAATAAGCGAGATTTCAGTTTTCATCATTATGACTTTAAATGATGATTACTAGACACTCCCAGGACAGGCCTGGCTCACCTTGGGGGACCCACAGGTGGTTAGTTTGTTAGAATAAATCTGTGATTGCGGAATCCTAGCCAAGTATCATCTGGGGCTGGTGGATGATTTAGCTTGATTCCCTCGGTTCTGGTCACAAGTCGGATCCAGAGAGAGTGTGTCCTTATTGTCACTGTGTGCTCTTGGGCATTGGAGCTTTTTTGTTTTGTTTTGTTTTGTTTTGTTTTGTTTTTGTGCTTCTGAAGTGTTACTGTGAGAGCCTGGAAATACTAGAGGGCCCAGAGCAGACCCTTACCTAAGAAATGATTTGTAGACTTGCGGCAGCCTCATGTTAAAACGTAAATATTTAAGTGACTAGGCAACATTTTATGAAAGCGTAGGGAACAGCTCTCATCACTAGAAGGGAAAGCGACTTGTTACACCCACTTTTTAGAGTATCTAGTTTGCTGTCTAACCTGAAAGGTTTAAGCCTCATCTTCTAGGAGACAGTGATAGTGATTCTTGTGACCTGAAGAACCTTGCAAGCTGCGTCTCACACTTGCCAGCCTTACGGGGATAATGCACCTGACTCGGTAACCTCAACAAGTAGGGTATGTGCTGTGGTTTATGCTTTCATTGGTTATTAAAATGGTTGCTCGCTCTTAGCCTGGCCTATTTCTGTAATGCTCGGCCCCCTTGGCCTACTCTGGTTCCCAAGTCTGGTGTAATTAACCAGGATGGGGGCGTTACCCTAAAAGCACAACAGGAAGGCAGATTCCATTACAGTGTACTTCATAGGGGTATCCAAAGGCTCTGGTGTGAGAACTTGGGTCATAATGGTGATTGTTAGAAATCACAGCATAGCCCAGAACCACCATCCTCTGCCTCTGTTATGAGACTGCGGTCAAGGGAGACAGGGACCCGGTGTTAATAGAATCCAGGCAGGGGAATGCCTTTGCAGGAGCTAGTCTCCATCAGACTTGAAAGGGTGCCTTTTCTGTCCAAAGCAGTGTCCTGAGTCCTTAGGCTGCTCAAATGGAGAAACATACAGAAGCTAAGATTGAGTCAAATTGCCCCGAGGGAGGAACTCTGGCGAAAATCTTGGCTCACTGGCAAGTCCCTCTCAAAATCCAGATTAAGGAGAAAAAGTACAAAATCAACAACTGTCAGATTTCCTTTCTATATGATTTAAAGTTGGCTGCCAGATTGTCACTTTGCACATGTTCAAAGAGGACAGTCAGATGTTAGAGGCTCCCCTCCCCCCAATGTGGTAAATGTCTCCTGTATGGACAGAAACTGGGGAATTGACAGCAGCTTTGTGCTGAAGCTTCACAGCAGTGTGACAGCGTGAATGTTTTTTGTTTTGTTTTCTGGTTTCCATTCTTTGGGGCAGGGGACAGGATGGTGAGGACAAGGCAGTGAGTGGTCTAGCAGTGATGGCTGTGTTTCTAGAGAGTTCTTTGCCCAAGGAAGGTGCCTTCGCTTCTCATTTGTAACTTTTAGAGGTGATTTTTTTTTTTCCCTTTGATGTTTCTTCCCTTCTTTTACCCTTAATTGCTGGAGTTTCTTGCTTTTGCAAAGATAGGGGTGTGAATAAAAATGGGAAGCGAGACAGAGAAAGTTTGCTAGGTGACAAATTTGGCTGCATTTCAGAGTAAGACTTCTGTTTTGTTGGTTTTAACCCCAGACAGGGCCTCTGAGTAAAATGTCTCGGCTTAATCTGCCTTGTGGGTGTGCCCTTCTCCCTTCCCACCGGAGGGCCATCATGCAGTCTTGTCAACACCGAGGATTAATGCCTGGGGGTTTTGGTGCACCCCTCCAGAGAAGCCTTAGCTGTCCTCCTGTGTCCTGGGGGTGGGGGCGTGGGGGGTGTTTAGGTGGTTCAGCTGCTCATGCTTTGAATTTCGTGCCTCCTCTGAGATTTTTCCATTCTCTTCCCTCCCTGAAGTGGGTCTCAGGCTTCCCTAGAAGGGGGGGAGTGGGGTGGACAGAGCATGCTCTCCCTTCCCACCCCCTGCTCCCTCTGGCTATTGCTGATTGGGGACTGAAGTCATGAAAACCCCTTTGCAGACCACTCTTGGGGAAGATGGGGAAGTGCCAATAGCCCTCTCCCCTTCTCTTTTGCTAATCACATAATGGCCTTAAAGGCTTTCTTAAGTGATTATCTTGTCTTTAATTTTTTTAAGTGGGTCTTTTGGGGCAACATTTGGGAGTTTACAGAATATCTCCAGTCATCTGTTAGGAAGACTCTGAACTGGGAAAACTGGCTCAGTTGGGCTGTGTGAAAAGACAGTGGAATTTTCATCTGCTGCCGATTTCACGCACTGTCCTGAAAGTGATTTTGGCCACAAACCTTTGATCTGGGAGTGAGACCCTCCTCCCGCCCCCCCCGCCCCCCCGCCGCCACTTCATGCTTCTGGAGGCAGGAATTGGTGACTGTTCAGACCTCCCTACTTCGTGTATGTGAGAGAGTGTGTGTTGGTGTTAATGTGTGTGGGTGTGTTGAGGGAGAGCTATTGCCCTGAAGAGAAGAGCTGGGTGTTTGGGTGATTGGGGCCAAGGCATGGTGGCAGCTTATAGGCTGGTGGGGGGGGGGGGGGGCACAGTGTGTAGACTTCCTCAGGGATAAGAAGGGCTGAACTTCTTGGAGATTGGGGGCAGGGTGGGGGGGTTGGAGGGGTGGGGGGCAAAAAAACAATTTTGCTGGTTTCTTGGTTGTGCCTAGTTTCATCCAGGAGTGTGACTGCAGAAAAATGTTTCTGAGTCTCCTGGTTGAGCTGGACTTGAATGAGCATCTCTGTTGTGGGCTCTGCATTTCAGTCTTAAACTGCCAGGTCACAGACAGCTGTGTGACTTCTCACTTGAATCTCTTTAGCCGAGAGGCTGGAGTCAGATGAGCGGAGGGAAGACAAGACCAAGGGGTTTAATTTGATATTTAATTTCAGCCCTGCAGTCTCCCCCTCCCCCTGCCCCCCAAAGTCATATAAGTGCCTGTTCAAATATGGAAGTCTCCCTTCAGTGTATAAAAAGCTCTTTTCAAAAGAGTTTTAACTCTTGTAAGTCTATAAAAAGTACATGTGTGTAGACGTGAACTTACTTGCTTCCTACACTTACGGTCTCTGAGTGGCCTGTTTTGGACAACTTTCCTCTTCCTGACATCTTTCTGTCCAGTGAAAATGTGCTAAAAAACACATGTGTGCTTATTTTCCTCCTTCTTAACAACTTTTCCTTCTTCTTCTTCTTTTTTTTTTTAAACAATTTTTCTTAACTGCTCAAGAAACAATGCAAGTCTCTTCCACCATTTCAGGCCCTGCTTCCTAAAATGCTCTTTGGCTCAGGGCCTTGGTTCTTAATGTACATTTGGCTTGTAGGGGGAGTGGTTTTTGCTTTCCTTGTAACAGCTCTGTATTTCTCCATGGAACATCTGCATCCTTGCTCAAGCGTCAAGTCGACTTCTAGACTCTTAAGAAGCCTGTGGATCACTGCTGAAGTGACTGTTACTATTTTTATTTATTTTTTTAAAGATTTTATTTATTTGAGCGAGACAGAGAGAGCAGGAGGAGGGATAGAGGGAGAGGGAGAAGCAGACTCCCCGCTGAGCAGGGAGCCTGGACATGGGCCTTGATCCCACGACCCTGAGATTACGATCGGAGCCGAAGGCAGACGCCCAACTGACTGAGCCACCCAGGCATCCCTTGAAGTGACTGATTTTAAATACCACCTCTGTTCTGCCAGGTTCTTGAATGGTGTCACTTTTATATTCGATACATAATTATTGCCAAGGGGGACAGGCTTTGATAAAGACTGTCAATCTTATACCTGGCTGTATACACACTTGTTACCTGGGCCTACCTGGCTTCTAAAATGTAGCTCCAGGTAAAGGATGGCAGTAGTGAAAAAGATGCCCCCCACCCCCACCACTGACATTTTCAAAGAAGAAGTTGAGGCTGGTTTTTCCTGCAGCAGGTATGAAACCCAGAGGTAGAGGTGTCTTTAGGGAAAGTGGAGAACCCCTACATTTGGGGAAAGGACCGTCACTTTATTTTGCCCTTGCTGGGAAAGCCATCACAATTGTCCGGACAGGGGAGAAATTGGTGAATAGAGGAAATCCTGGCGCCGACTCCCCAATGTCTAATGGGAGGGAGGTGCAGTCCTCCTCATTGGTTGAAGGAATGAGGTAATTACACAGTAAAACTGGGGAGAGGTCAGTTCAGGATCAGAGAGCAGCTTATGAACCAGCCCTCATAAGGGGGGTTCTTTTGTTCACACTCGGTTTTGTGGGAGAAGCAGAGGTGAATCAAATGAGCCTACTTTTTGGGGGAGCCGGCTCCTGTTCTTCACTCTGCTTTAGCCTGCACCCGTCTGCTGGGATCCCAGACCTGAAGCCCTGCTCTGGTCTGGCCTAGCTGTGTGACTGTGGACCAGTCATTGAACCTCTCCGAGCCTTAATTCCTTCGTCTCTAAAATGGGCACAAGATACGCTTCCCATCTATAGGGGGAATTCAATTCAGGAGAAAACCACCTTCACAGCACTTAGCATGTTGAGTAGCCTCACCCCACATGATAGTGCCCATCCCCATTGCTTTTCCTTTGTGTTTCTTTTGTTGCGGCTGGTGGCCTCTGCTAGCTTTTGTTACCCAGCACCCTGGAAGAAATAAACTCAAAGGTCCAGCATTTCTTCGGCTCTTCCCTCATGGGCTGGGAATAAGGCCAACTCTTTTTGACATCCTGCAACTAAACGTGTTTAGGAGTGAAATAGACGTAGCGTCCTCATCCTCCCCAGCCCTCCCCTCATGTGCCCCCCACCCTGCCCCCTGAAAGCTGGCAGGCGGCCTTCTAAGTGAGCAGCCCACTCAATGACCCACCTAGAGAGGCCTTCCCGGGCTGGCTTGTATATGCTAATAGGCCTGCCTTGTCCTGGCTTGTTCGTAGTGATTTGTGGAGGCATTTATATGCAAATACTATCAACTTGCTGAGTTAATTATCATGTGCCTCCCCCCACCCCCCCCTCTGCTCTGCCTCCCAGCCTGGCTCTGCGAAGGGGACTGTTCTCATTCATCCCTGCACTCTTCCTGTCTTGGCCTCCTCCGTCCCTTGCCCTGTCCCCTTCCTGTCCCTGCAGGTCTGATTTCAGCTCCTTGCTGCTCTGTTGCCCATCACTGGAACCTCTCTGTCCTCAGGGTGGGCATGCAAGTGTCTGGCCCAGTTGAAATCCTCCATGAGTGGTGTCCCTGTCCATGCAGGGCGATCTGGCTCACAATGCTCTGAATTTTAAACCCCATTTTTTACCTACTAGTTTGAAAAACAGAGCTACCCAGACCTGTCAACCCTTGAGACTCAGTTCTCAGTCTGGTGAGAAAGTGACCGTTGTTTTAACATCATCATTATTATTATTATTATTATTTTCACGTGCCCACATTGTTTATACCACTAAATCTTGTTACCACTTCTGAGCATACAGAGAAACCATTTGCGAAGGGGTTCACCCTCCAGCCCCCTGCCCCTAGAAACCTGAGTATTGAAATGTGCTCGAGTGGATCTCAGCTTTAGTTGCTTCCTGCTTATGTGTGAGCACTGTTGACATTTGGGGTTGGGTAATTCTTTGTTGGGGGGCATCCCTGACTTCTCCCCACCTAGTAGCACACATATCCCACCCCCCCCAAACAAAAATGTCTCTAGGAATTGCCCACTGTCTTTTGGGGAGGCAGAATCACACCAGCTTGAGAACCACTGGGACAGAGATTACATTTATTTCTCATGGATAAAAAAGATGGCAGATTCCTGCTTCCTCCCCCATGTTGACCAGCCTCTGACCCAGAGATATCAGGTGTTGCCATTTGCTTAATTTTCTGGTCTTTTTAGCATTTGAAAATTAAGACCTTTTCTTTTTAGGGCATGGTAATGGGCTCGTGTTTGAGGCTTTATCATTTTTGTCCTCTGGAGTCCTGTCCCATAGAAATAGAACCCAAGCTCTATATGTAATGGTATGTTTCCTAACGGTCATGTTAACAAAAAGTAGAAAAAAAAAAGCAGGTGGAATGAAGTCTAAAATCGGGGCACCTGGCTGGCTCAGTCGGTAGAGCATGCGAGTCTTGATCTCGGGGTTGTAAGTTCGAGCCCCACGTTGGGTATAGAGATTATTTAGAAATAAAAAATCTTGAAATATATAACATAAACATCTATTTTATGCCACCCACAGTATCGCCATGACGCTCTTGTTTCAGCAGTTGGGACCAGCTGCATTTCCAGCGCTCGGGAGCCGTATGTGGCTCGTGGCTACCCCACTGGACAGCTCAGCAATATCTAGGATGATTCCAGCCCTTGTCAGCCCTGAAATCAAGCCATGTTCTACTGAGTCTGGGAGAAGGTTTTTTTTCCTTCTTTCTTAAAGAAAAAAAAAAAAAAAAAAAAAAAATGAAGGCTTTATGTTTATTCTCCGAAAAGTAGGCCTTGACTGCGCAGCTGCAGGAGCATGGAGGGAGCTGGGCCTCTAATCTCTGGGGGAAGCTCCCCCGGCCTCCCCTCCGTGGGGGAGGCCCTCTGGGCAGTACCCTGGGCCGGGCCTGGAAGGAGGGTAAATATTCTGAGGGCTCAATGTACTCTCTCACACCGCACAGACTAATGGTTCGGGTTAATTTTGTGTACAAGGCCCCTTTTGTTGGAGAAGGGGGTGAAAGTCCGCAGCTGTGACCGGAAACAGGGCAAGGGCCTACTGGGATGACCTTGTTTTGGAAAGTCTAAATGGAACACTAATGGCAGAGATCTAAGACGGGTGATGTATGTGTGTGTTTGACTGGGCCTGAAGATAAGGTGAAGAGTATTTTAAAAGTTACTTTAGTGCAACCTCCCAGATAATCGCAGGCCTGGGGCCAGTTACAATTTATGGTGAGCTGGTCGTCAGGCCTGTGTGTTGGCCTCATTTTATCTGTGGAGTCCAGGCTCTGTAGCTTAACTGGTTGGTGCTCTGTTTATCATTTTTTGGAGGGGGACAGTGGGGGCTCATCAGGTTTCTCAGGGAAGCAGAGCGACATTTTATAATGCACAAGGAGCTATTTCTTTCTGTGACCCAGTGCCTTGGGACACCTCACTCCTAGCTGTCCCTAATAATAATGTAAGCTGGGGTGTTGCAGTGTGAGGCCACACCTCCCACAGGGCCACAAGGCTGCCAAAGGTGTGAGCTAGGGAGGAGGTGTGGAGGCCTTGATATAGCTCCGGCCCCTGGGTTTCTTTCATCTCTGAGGTCAGCCTTTTCCTGTTGCCTCTCCAGTTATTGAAACAGTGTCTCTGGGCCGTCCAGCACACCCAGCACACGTTCCTACCAGACAGGATCACTTTGGGTGGTGAGATCCTAGCTTTTTCTGGACAGCAGATACGCAGTGGTGTCTTCTGTCACTCCTGGTACTCTTTCATCCCTGCATTGAGCCGGTCCCTAAACGCTGCCCTTCTTCTAGTTTAAAGAGATCCCAAAGCTTACAAAGCCACCATTGATTCGATGGATGCATTGGAACAGCGACTGGCTGCTCACCTTCCTACCCCAGTATTCCCTAGGAAGCACCTTGCACCACAGAATACTCCCATGCTTTGTGCTTGGAAAAAGTGTGTTCTTCAGCTACGGGGGACTTTGCTTTTAATAATACATTTTATAACCGGGTCATGGCACTTGGGTGTTGTTAAATCCCTGCATGGTTTCTTATTTGCAGTTTGACAAGGTATAGTTGGGTGGGGTGGGGTGGGGGGAGTCTTTTCTTGAGGGGCAGTAAAGGATAAAATGGGAAGTTCTTCTGAGTTTTGGACTTAATTACAAAAATAACTTACGGATAGATTGGAGTACGTTTACAGGTATCTTTTTTGTTTGTTTTGAGGGCGGGGGATGTGGTCCCAGGTTCCTTCAGACTTTTCACTTTACCTATCCTCTAAGCCACTGCCATCTGCTTTAAAAAATTTATTTTTTTCATTTTAAATCCTCAAAGACAAAGGGACCTGGAAGCTCAGACCTGTCCTGCCACATTCCTGAGTAATTTGGTTTTGATTAACCCAAGGAGAAAAGTTGGTTTCTCCTAGCGACCGAGGGGATCAAAGCACCAGGAGGGGCAGTTCCCCTAATGCCCGCGGCCCCCCTCCCTACCGCCTCCCGCCGCCTGCTCCCCCCTCCCTGGCCTTTTCAACCTCCCCCTCTTTAGAAAGCCCGAGCAGGAGTTATTTCCACTTTCTGACTCTGAGAGGTGGAAGTGTGTCCTAGAGCTTCGGATGGACAGACTAGGGAGCAGTACCCCCCCATTCCTTTCTTCCTAAACTCCTTTTCCCCCCACAAAGCTGCAAAGCACATTCCTGTGTTAATCCTGCTGCTGGAGGAATGCAAATGGCTGTAATTGTGTGCCCCAGGACGGGCCTTCCGCATCTGTGCAGCTTTTCTTCTTTGAGGAGGTGGCTAAAAAGTTCATTTACATGGAGAAATGAGACTGGCCTGTGATCCCTAGTGGTAGGATGGGCACTTTCTCCTCCCCCTTCTCTCCCCATTTTAAAGTGTCTGTATACTGGGGAGGGGGGGTGGGTACCAGGCTCCTGCTGGGCATATTTCATGGGATGGGGAGGGCAATTAAAAGGGGGGGGGGACTCCGCTTTTGACAGTAAGAAATCAAGCTGGAGTATTATCAGGCAAGGCTTGTCATAGGCAATCCTTGCATTAAACCACAACAAACAACTTTTTATCAATATTTTTTTAAAGCACACTTTTGGTCTCAGAAGTAATTGATGATGTTTTGGAAGAGGTGCACCATGCCCCTGACCTTGTCTAGCTTCTGATAGACACCTGACCTGACCTTCCACCTTTTTTTTTTTTTTCCTTCTTAACTTACACTTGCAGTTGGGCAGTGGGTTATTTGGATACTAAGAATTTTCGGGGCAATTAGAAGTATCACTTGGGAGTCGGTACATTGTAGCTTTAGGGGGATGTTCAAAATAGACTAGAAAAATTCTGTCTCAGTTATATTGAAGGACACTGAGCTCTTGGCTGAATCAGAAGTTGAAAGGCAGACTGAAGTTCTAGGACAGCACTGTTTGAGATAGAAACACAGTACGAGTCACATGGCTAACTTCGAATTTTCCAGTAGCCACATTTAAACAATTAGAAAGTGGTGAAATATTTTCGATATTTTATTTAGCCCAGTATACTTGAAATGGTGTCATTTTAACGTATTATCAAGATAAAGAAAATTATTAATGAGGCATTTTGCATTTTTTTTTAAAGATTTTATTTATTTATTTGAGAGACAGAGAATGAGAGACAGAGAGCATGAGAGGGAGGAGGGTCAGAGGGAGAAGCAGACTCCCCGCTGAGCAGGGAGCCCGATGCGGGACTTGATCCCGGGACTCCAGGATCATGACCTGAGCCGAAGGCAGTCGCTTAACCAACTAAGCCACCCAGGCGCCCCAGAGGCATTTTGCATTCTTAAAAAAAATCCTGTGTGTTTCCTACTTCCAGCACATCCCCCTGAGGACTAGCCACAGTTTGCAGGCTCGGTAGCCACAGGGGCTAGTGGCTCCCTATCGGACCGGGCAGGACTAACTTAGGATGCTGCTCTGCTCTCCTCCAATGTATTCCACTGATGGGCCTGAGTCACCCATGGTCCCTTGTGACCAGCTGCTTCCATTTACTGGAATTCAGGGGTACAGGCTTCGACTGCACGCAGTTTCAGGAGGCAAAACTAGGACATTGTTGTGCACACGTTTTGTAAATTGCTTCCCGCCGCCCGAATGTACAGGTGGAAAGCGGAGGTATCCGCCCAGTTTTGAAGGCTTTTCCAAACAAAGAATCCCAGCAGTGGCCGCAAGGTGGGCCAGACCCTGGTGGGAGAGGGGGTGTGTTGAGGACAACACTCTTACTGCTTTGGACAGTGGCAGGACTGGGTGTGGATCTAGGACCTCGGATGAGTGGGTAAGCCTCGCACTCTCCGCTCTCATGGCACGCGGGCTTCCTGGCTAGTGTGCCGGGCAGGTGTGGTTGGCAGGTGTGGTTTGTCACGTGGAGGGGCCTTCCTTCTGGAGTCTGCAGTGCTGCCCAGCTCTAAGGTGCAGGAGCTACTGATGTTGAACAGGTCACCAGTCCCAACCGGAACGCCCTTCTCCTTTTCTTCCCCTAGTGTTCATTTTGGATTTCTCATTTCTCACAGTATCTTAATGGCATGCACATAACATTCCTTTCTCTAGTCTGGGGCCGGTGGACATCTCTAGTTGCAGGAGGTGAAAGGGAGGGACAGAGGGTGATAAGGAAAAATCAGAAACCACCTTGCACGTGAGGATAAGCGATGTGGTAGAAACAAGAAGCCCCAGTCTAGACTTTTTTTTTTTTTAAATGAGAACAGAGCTTCTTTTTAAAAAATTATTAATTAACTGATGAATTAATTAAGTAGACTCCCCCCCCCCCCCGCCCCTCCATGTGGGGCTCGAACTCACGACCCTGAGATCAGGAGTCGCATGCTCTACTGACTGAGCCAGCCAGGCGCCCCTGGACCTTTTTTTTTTTTAATAGGCTGTTAATATTTTTCTCCTGTTCATTTCTGAAGTGACTTCTTCTCAAAGCTAGGTGGCTTAGGTCCTGCTACCTTTACAGCACTTCGAGTAAAGTAGCAGGGAAAGCTGTCCCCTGGCTTCTGCTAACAGAGCAGTGGTAAAGCGAGTCCCACAGAGGATGCATCTTCGTTCAGAGGCCCCGGGAAGGACTGGGGTTTTCTTACTATTGATCTTAGCGTTCCTTAGTTCGATGCTTGGGATCAGCAGTTTCCCCTCAGCAGTGCTGTGCTCAGGGCACACAGCCAGTCTCCGCTGATTCCAGGGTCTCCTGGGGGACGAGGGTGGGATTTGTGCCCCCGGTAAGCTGAGAGGCGGGTGTGGGTTCGGGGTTTTAGGGAGGGAGGTATCTGATTCCTTCGACAGGCAGGAAAAAAACTGTGAAAGTGTGAGGTTGTGTGGCCCCCGGCGCCGGCCTCTGCTGGGGACGAAGTAGCGCAGCTGTCTGACCCCGGGTGAAAAGTTCAAATCTGCATTTAAAAAGAGTGCCAGGACCCGCCCCCCCCCCCCTTCCCCAGTCAAGTTGAAACCGTTCGTGTTCTCCAGGCTCTGGTCAGGCCTTGCGCCGGGATATCCAGCGGCTCCGAGTTCCCGTCGGCCCAGCCCCCGGGGGTGGGGGGTGGTGGTAGTTGGAAGCTGGAGGGAGGGGGTGGGCTCCCCTGGGACGCACTTCTCTGACAATAGTTGCTGCGCACCAGGCGCCCCCCACCCCGCCTGGACGGAGAGGGAAGTTTCTTCTTCCGCCAGACGAGGGGAATTTAACCCCTTTCTCCACACGCTCTTGGCAGGGCCCTTCCTCTTCCAGCGTCCTCCTCCCTCGAAGGCCACCATGGGCTGTGTGGAGGTGCACGCAGGGCTCCAGGGGACCCTGTTGGGGGGGGCAGCAAAGTGATACCTGGTGGCGCAGGTTCCCTTTCCACGGAGGGGATGGTCCCCTGGCTTGAGCTGGTGGTTTAAAAGGCTGTGCTGGGTTTGTTTGGGCTGAGTGTGGCAGTCCTCCCCTCCCTCTCTGTGCCGTCCCACTGTCTCCAACCTTCCATGGCCTTGGGGAGGAAATTGAGATGGGCTACGAGGGGTCAAGGAGGGCTCAGGCCTGGGGGAGGGGGGGAGCAATGGGGGTGGAAAGGGAAGCCTGGCCTGCTCCTCGCCTTCAGCCCTGAGAAGTGACAGTGTCCGCCTTCCTCCCCTTTCCCCATCCTGCGCCAACTTCCCCCCTGCACTGAGGACTGTCTGGCCATTGCCCTGCCTGGAAACCCCTCCACTCGGTCTCTGATTAGTTCACTTCAACGTTTAGGTAACTGTAAACAGTTCAGCCTCTCCGATTTTATATCCCTAAAGGATCTGAGTCTGAATGCAGATGGGCTTTGGACCCCTGCGGTGTGAGTGACTTTCCCCACCCTCTCCCAGGGCTAACGGGCAGGTCTCTAACCTGCCCCGAGGAGGAAGATACAGCCCTCTGCAAGCCCCCAGCCAGGACTAGGGCCGGACTCCTTGTTCTTTTACCTTGGTTCTGATTTAAAGAGTGATGTTGGGAGGCCCCTATCTGTAGGACTGAAAGTTGAAGAGCGCAGAGAGGAAAGCTTCTCTGAAGGGAGAAGTCTGGTGGTTTTGATCTCTTGTTTGGGGAGGGAGAAAAGTTTCCTGTGTTCCCCTTAGTTTGTCAAATGTGCTTGTGGATTTTGACTCTTTGGTTAAACTAAGACCTTAGCACTGACCAGGTGGCGTAGTATACCTGTTTCATTTTGCCTGTCGTCGTCTTGTTTAAAGGATAATTAGGAACTTAGGCTTTTGGACCCCCCCCCCCCATAAGAAGTGTGGCGAAGGATCTGTTTGGTCAGTGTGGCACATCTCTTTGCTTTCACCCTTACCAGGGTGGGACATTGGTATTTGGTTTTTTCTTCAGGGGAACATGGGAACTCAAAGTGTTGAGGGCCACACGGGGTCACTTTTTCCACAAGGTTCCAGAGTGCACGTTCTGTTAGGGAGCAGGTATTCCCTCTGAAATCCCAGTGCCCTCACTTCCCCACTCCCACCTCTTCCTCCCCACTTCTTCCAACCGGTCGCAGTCAGGGGCGCCCTTCTTCTTTTTCTTCTTTTTCTTCTTCTTTTTCTTTTAAAGATTTTATTTATTTATTTGACAGAGACACAGCAAGAGAGGGAACACAAGCAGGGGGAGTGGGAGAGGGAGAAGTAGGCTTCCCGCTGAGCAGAGACCCCCTATGCGAGGCCCCATCCCAGGACCCTGGGATCATGACCCGAGCCAAAGGCAGACGCTTAATGCCTGAGCCACCGAGGCGCCCCCAAGGGCGCCCTTCTTTGCAGCCAGAGGACCACTGTGACCTGCGGGGGAAGGAGGGGGGCATCATCCCTCAGTCCATTCACCTTCTGGATCGCGTGTTCAAGGCCCGGGCAGTTCTCTCTGTTCGTTGTGGTGGCTCGGAGTCCAGTCATGCCATCACAGGGGCATTTTAATTAGCAGTGCCTTAGTCATTAGTGAGTTATTGTTTTTGTCTGGAAACACTTAAGTACTGTTTACTCGATGTCTCAACGAAATGCAAAACAGCAATTAAGTAGAAATTTGTTGTATGAGGCAGGAACCAAAATGGATTGTCAAAAGCAGGTTGTGGTTCCTCCCAACCAAGTAAAATCGCTTTTCCTTCGGCCTCCCAATAACTGGATTGCTCCAAATCCTCTATGTCTTCATGACCTGCTCCCTAGAGTTGTCTGATAGAAATACTCAGGAACTTTAGATCTTCCCGTGTCCTTCCTTCATTGGTGTGGACATTGAGGTTTGATGAAGTGTTAATGGTAGCTTCCCCCCTCCCCCCCCCTTTTTTTTTGGTCTGCTACCTGGGATGTTTCAAAAACCCTTTTCAAATGAAGATTAATTATTTGTGAAAACTCGTGCATGACTTCCGTTTATAGAACTTGAACATATTTTCTTCATAATTTTTGAAATCAGGTGCCATTGTTAGTCTGATAAACCCTTCTTGACCTCCTGAGAGTGTTGAGGCACTGGGATAAATCTCCTTTTTCCTTAAAATCTTGTATGGATTTGTGGAAGAGAGGCTAAGGCTAAGGTGGAGCTGGAGAGGCACTAGAATGCCAAAAAAAAAAAAAGGTCTGGGGGATGCGCATGTGCATTACCCACAACTTTGACAGGAACCCAAAGGAAGGAGCTGCTGCTTGTGGAAACAAACGGCCCGCTGCTTTGGTAGGGTTCTCATCCCCCAGAATGCAAGGCTTATGGATAATGCAAGGGCAGGAGAAGACTGAGGGAGCTGTGTAAGGGGAGGGGGGACAAGTGAACTCTGAATTACATCATGTTGGCCTCCTTCCCAGGAGACACGTCCGTAATAAAACTCTTCGCACCAAGTTTGTCATTGGAGATCCCGGTTTCTCACTTCTCAGGCTCTTGTCTCACGCTCCCTGTCTCTGTCTCTTCTTCTTTTTTTTTTTCCTCTTTTCCCTTCAAACAATATCTTCTGACTTCCAGATTTCTGATAAATTGATAAGAGGCATTGCGTGAGTCAATAGAACTGTAGACACTTTGCCAATATAACCCCGGCTCTATTGATCTGCCAGTAAATTAAAGTCTTACTTAGAGACTGCCGATATTTCTAATCTCCTGCCTCACCAATTACATCCTCCCAGCTACCTGGAAAGGGGACTTGAGCCTCAGAACCGTTTTGTTGTTGTTGTTGTTTTACCAGGGGACGGCTGTCCTTCCATGGGGTTGGGGGCATTTGCTTTGCTTTAGAAAGGGGAGTGTGGAGGAAAATGAACCAGGTTAGCTCCTTGCATGGGATCTGTGTTCATGCCACAGGTTCATTACTAAAAAATTTCTGGAAAACAAATTCCATCAAGGTGGTTACATACATCTTATAGCAAGTCTGCAAGGCCGCTCTTACCCTTGGATTTGCTCCAAGTTTGGCGATAAAGTTGAGAGCAGCTGCTATTGGAGCTACCCTGGTGTCTTTTATGACTGTCTCTCACTTTTTATTTATTTTATTTATTTTTTTAAGATTTTACTTATTAATTTGACAGAGAGAGACACAGCGAGAGAGGGAACACAAGCAGGGGGAGTGGAGGAGGGAGAAGCAGGCCTCCCGCCGAGCAGGGAGCCCGATGCGGGGCTTGATCCCAGGACCTGGGATCATGACCTGAGCCGAAGGCAGACGCTCAACAACTGAGCCACCCAGGCGCCCCTGTCTCTCACTTTTTAAAGAAATGTTTTATTTTTTTCAAGTAGTCTCTACACCCAATGTGGGGCTTGAACTCACAACCCCGAGATCAAGGGTCGCATGTTCTTGTGACCGAGCCAGCCAGGTGCCCCAACTGTCTCTCACTTTTAAACATTGTTGACGGACAGTCTTTCTCTTGCACTGGAAGAAAATGGGAGTTTTTGTTTTGTTTTGTTTTAATTAAAAGCTGGGTTATTTGTGTTTGTCACTTAAAAAGAAAGAAACGCTTGAGAGTTTGTGGAAAAGAAGAGATCAGAGGGGTTGCCCAAGATACGAATGACTGGAGGCATGCTGCATTCTCACTGGAGCAGGGGAAAGCAGGAGAGAGAATCCATTGCTTTGTCGTTGTAACTTTTGCCCAGGGTGCCCCTTTTGTCATTCCCCTCTCTGCCTCTTGCTTACTGGTTTGAAGTTGAGTAACAATAACAACAGCTTAAAGATGTCCCTGCAGGAACAATGGGGCTCATAGAGTTCCCTACCGGGATGCCCACTTTCCGCCGTGGTGGTTTGGGCAGATCGTTCCTCTGATAAGCTCCTTTCAAGTCCCGTTTATGTGGTTGGCTTTGAGAAGAAATCTCCAGATAAATGCTCTGTTCTCCCTAATACTCCAGAGCAAAAAAATCAATGGGAGGGATAATTCTTTCCCTTGTCCAACACACACTTCAATGTGTTTCTACCTTGAGCGTTATTCAATTTTTTTTTTTTTTTAAAGTAGGCTCCACACCCACTATGGGCCTGAATGCACAACGCTGGGATCCAGAATCACGTGCTCTACCGACTGAGTTAGGCAGGCACCCCTCAAAGTTTTTTTTTTTTAAAGAAAACATTCAGCCCTGGAGTCCCATTCTCCAGCACTGTGAGGAAGGAAGTGTTGGGAAGTGCCTATGTTCCAGTTAGTAGAAAGAACAATGTAGACCCTGTTCCCTGGGAGTATTTCTGGTCTTCCTCTGTCTTCTCCCTCTCTTCACCTCTCAAGTGGGAGGGTTGATGGTGAGCTCAGGTCGGGTAATGTGGGAAGCTTGCCAAGGGGTTCATCAGCTGGCTGAGTTGAGGGGGGAGAGTGGAAGGTGCATGGGGGCCCAAGACCAGGTGGGAGGCATTGAGTGGCTTCCCCTTCTTAGCCCAGGCCTTGCGGAAGTGGCAGAGGGCAGCTAAGATGGCGGCGTGCCTGAGGCGGTGAAGGAAATCTCCTTCAGGGTGGGTTAGGTCTCCTTGCTTCGGGCCGAGATAGCCTCTCCACGCTTCCCTTGGCTCCCTTGGGCTGAGTGAGTGAAGGAGATGTTAGACAAGGAGAAACCCCAGGAGGTTGGGATTGACTTTCCCCTTTGTTTGGATTGCATTGTGTTGTAGGAGGTGTTTAAATCTTGTTCACACCTGTCGAGGCTGAGGCCTGGCTTTGAGAGCAGTTTGTAACAAGACTTCTGTTGTTGTTGCCGAAAAGGTTCCTAGCTCACAACAGAGGAACTTTATTGTAGCAACTTGTTAATGTTCAATTAGGCAAATTCTGGGTGCCCTGGGGCAGTGGAAGGGTGTGCTGACTTCTCCTGGCTGCCCCTGCCTCTGTTCGCAGGGATGGCACGGGGAGTAGCTAGTGTGTCCAAGGGCTCCTCCAGGGGCAGCTGGGGTCTCCGTGGAGGGGGGGAGCCCCTCTGAGGCGCTAGATGTGGGACCGGCTGCAGACTCCAGCTCCGTGCCTTCGGTTGTAATAGTCTTCCCCTGTGTGTTGGCACTTGCTGACTCCCCGGCCCATGGGTGGGGCGCAGGCTGAGCCTCACAGTTTGCATACGGGTTGGGAGAGGGGAGAACCCCAAATCCAGTGTGGGGCAGCTTCAGCATCCCGCTGCCCCCGGCCCCGGAACCCTGTTATCTTCGGGAATCTGTTCTCTGGCCTCCTTTCTGGCACGATTCTTCTTGAATGACCGTCCAGCACCTTGGTGGTTCTGGCGGACGGAGGTCTCACGACTGTGGAAAGGGAACGCAGGAAGCTCGTTTCTCGAATAGGAGGTTTGACTCGGAGATGCCTGCGTTCTGCCACACGAACGCGTCGGGCTGAAAGTTGTCTTGTCACGGTAGAAGAAGGTGGTCTTGGAGCTTTCGCATCTTTAAAAAAGAAACAGAAGGAGAAGCTGGGGCCCGGCCCCATGCATCGTCCCCTGGCCCACGGGCAAGGTGCACGTGGGACCTGCAGCCGGAAGGCCGAGGCAAGTGGGTCTCTCCCCCCCCACGGTCGCAGGGCGTCTTCTGTCCTGGCAAGGCCTGGCTATAAAATATTGTCCCCCGTGGCAGCCTCGCTCCATAGTGTTGAGCGATGAGGAGTGTGGGGCACCCGGCAGTGTATTAAACACTAGTTGAGCACAGGAGGGGCAGTATATCACGGGAGAGAGATAAGCAAAGTTCTCTGATAGTGGATCAATAAAGGTTAGTGACATCATATCTCAAAGTGAGGGAACCTGCTTTCTGCACAGCCATTTATCAGATCACAGTCCGGGAAGGGCATTAACCCCTTTCTGGCCAGATTTTTTTTTTTTTTTTTTTTAACTGAACGCAGACCCAAACTCTCTCTTGGTGAGGTGGGGGCCAGGTGTCAACGCGCCCCCCCCCCAGCCCCCTAACACTGGATTTAAAGAATCTTCCTGTGCTGGTTTTTGGGAATGCCTCGTGCAGTTAGTGTATTAACCCAGCAGCGGCTCAGGCATGCACCATGTGTTTGTGGAAAGTTTCTTAACTTTGAAATTTGTGCAGAAATGCTCATAAAAAGTCAGCATTTCTACTGAAGTCTTCAGACGATGTCTGCATGTTACGGGTGTGCGGAAGTGTTGCCATCGGACATCTGGGGGCCGGGGTTTATGTTTGGGGTTTGATGGCAAGCAGTTGGACTGGGCTGATTGTTAAAATTGCACTAAGCCAGAGAATGGCCCCGATTTGTCTTTTTTTGCCGTTGTGGAGCTCTAGACATTGACCAGTCCCCCAGTGGTTGGGGATTGGCAAACCACTGCCCGGAGGCCTGTTTTTATATGGTCTGTGAGCTCAGAACGGTTTTTACATTTTTTTTTTTTATATATTTTTTAATTAATTAATTATTTATTTATTTTTAAAGATTTTATTTATTTATTTGAGAGAGAGAGAATGAGAGACAGCATGAGAGGGAAGAGGGCAGAGGGAGAAGCAGACCCCCCGCCGAGCAGGGAGCCCGATGCGGGACTCAATCCTGGGACTCCAGGATCATGACCTGAGCCGAAGGCAGTCGCTTAACCAACTGAGCCACCCAGGCGCCCCGGTTTTTACGTTTTTAAATGGTGGTGGTGGTGTGTGTGTTGGGGGAGGGTCAAAAGAAGAGTGATATTTTGTGACCTACGAGAATTGGTGAAAATCAGGTTTTATCGGGGAACAGCCAGGCTTGTCCGTTTCCGTGTTGTCTCCGGCAGCTTTCACTTGGCAATGGGCAGAGCTGAGTAGCTAGTGCAAAGGCCACGTGGCCCGCAGGGCTGAGAACGTTTACCTGCCTCTTGACAGGGGAAGGTTCCCAACCCCTAGTCTAGCTTCTAATCTCAGACCAACTGCCAACTAGTTATGTGACCTTGGGTAAGTCACTTTCTCTGTTTCACTGGTCTGTGTAATAGATTCTTGTCCCTTGCCTGCTCCGGGGTGTTCGGGAAATCAAGTGAAAGTGGATGAAAATGGCTAGCGTTTTGCACAGAGCTTATCATGAAGTCAGCAGACGCTCCGGAATGTAAGCCTACCTGAGGCTGCTAGGCCGTGGGTTCTTCCTCATATAGACCTAGTGCCCAGTGTGATCACGAGAGCTTCTCCGGGGGTCGTGTACCTTGTCTCCTTTCTCTGTCGGGCTGGGTGAAGTTTGAGTCTCTTGGACTCTCTGCAGACTTGAAGGCATACATCTTCCCAGAGCAAACATCTTTTGCTTTGGAAGGGACCATCAGTTTTCCTCCGCGACCGCTGAGATCTTTATCCGTAAAGAGTTGGATCACTTTTCTTTCCTTCCCAACTGGTGATTTATAGATGGAGAGTCCAGGCCTTTTCCCGGAGGTCTCGGACTGTTTATCTTTTTGGTTGGGCACTGACAGTGTGCTGCCTGGGATGTTCACATTGGCCAGGGTGTTCGGGGGCGAGATGCCAGTCTCAGGGCCCAGGGGTGGTTGGGGGGAGGAGGGAGGCCAGAGATTCCAGCCCAAAGCTAATGGGCTGATGTCCAAGCGGAAAGTGTATTTTCATTGAGGAAGTGTAGGTATTAGTGGAGCCTGGATTACGGTGTGATTGTGCTGTCAATACTCCTGTATTGAGTCCGTGAGAGCCCGCACAATACAGGGAAACACTTAGCTCGCTCCTGCTGCTTATTGAGAAGCCAATAGCAATTTACGTGCTGACACTTGACATCAAATCCATTCCCAGAGGTGGAGCTCCTGCAAACGACCAGGGGAGCTCTCTCCCCTTCCCAGGCCCTCCCCTACCTTGGGGGTCCGCCACTGTGTGGTCTGCGGGGCCAGTGGCTGCCTCCCGGCTGGGGGCAGGGCCAGGGCGGGGTGGTAATGGGGAGACGGTCCTCCTGTTTAACTTTCATAGCCAACAAAGCATTTTCTTCTCTTCGTAATCGCTCTTGTACTTGTCTTCTTTCAACAAGTGCTAAATGACCCTCTCTTCATTCCTCCCCGGGGTGTGAATTTTCTGCATGTGGGAACTTTCTCCTCCTCTTTCCATAAAAAAGTTTGTTCCTTAAAAATGGATACATGAGGAAATCATATGTGGGAGAGAGGCAAAGAGTGTCTCATCTCCAGGAGATGGGCGGGTGTCTGAGGGAGCGGTAGAGGCTGGGAATGTGCTGGGGGTGGGGGCAGGAAGGCAGGGACTCCCCGTGCCCATGCTCCGGGGGCACATATGACTCCAGGGTGCTGGGATTGGGCACAGCCCACACTCTTCCTTCTGTAACTATTCGTGTGGAGTCTGTCTGCGAAGTGTCTGCCCACTTGCTTTACAGTGTTTTCACATGGCCAAGTCATTGAGATGCCTTCAGACCCCGGATTCTTCTCTGAATAATCGGCTCACAAATCAGGGTAACCCGGTTCTGAGAGGCCCAGTCTAACACATTTGGGGGAGACCAGTCCATGGTTCCCACTGGTTCCTTGGCTTCTCTGAATTCTGGCGCATTTGAGTTCTCCATGTTCCCGTGCCTTGGGACCCAGTCCAGACTGTGTTTAGTGTGCGTATGTGGGTCTCTTTGCAACCCCTACTTGGAGGTTGGGTGAAGGGAGAATCAGGCTTGGTTGTGAAGGCTGGATCTCCAACCCAGTCACCATGGATGGTGCCTATCGCCTGTGGGTGGAGAAGGGAAGGCGGAGGAGGGAGTCTTTGCCTGTGGGGTCTCGTGAGGCTCCATGGGGCCTGGCCATCAATTCCCTGGAGTCTGCTGCCTCCAGTGTCCACCTTACTCCTCCCTCTCCCTCCCTTCCCCTGCTTACTCCAGCTTCCTCCTTCCTCTGCCAGAGAGTCCGTTGTTTTATTCATGTCCAGCAAAACTGTGTGGCAAGTGAGATTAGGGGGCTGTTTTACCTTTTATCCAGTGACCTTGACCAGAATTCGATGCAGACGTGTGGGCAGCAGCCTGTGTGTCCGTTGTTGATGGAGCACCACCCTGGGGACGGTGTTACTTCATTACGATAATGCACATGCTTTGTTTATAGGAGAACTCTCTCTGGGAAGATGACGGTGCTGGAAGGAAGTCACTGTCCCTGGTTTACAGATGGGGCAATGAAAGCTGGCATCCCTTCCAGTAAGCCTGTCCAGAAATGGAGGTGTCACTCAGAGCTTTGTTGCTTTTTGTCCCAGTCTAATGTTAGATGGGGGCACCTCGCCTTGAGAGCAACACCACGGTATGTGTGGTGGGAGCATCCTTCTCCTGGTTACTCCACTCTGGGATGGTAGGTGGTGTCTAGACGACACAGAGCACACGTGGTGGGTTTGAGGTTGTGGACCTGCCTGAGCTCTGAGTCCAGCAGGCCTCAAGATGCTTACGTTAACAGTTACTGAGGGGCGCCTGGGTGGCTCAGATGGTTAAGCGTCTGCCTTCGGCTCGGGTCGTGATCCCAGGGTCCTGGGATCGAGTCCCACATCAGGCTCCCTGCTCCTTGGGAGCCTGCTTCTCCCTCTGCCTCTCTCTCTCTCTCTGTGTCTCTCATGAATAAATGAATAAAATCTTAAAAAACAAACAAACAAACAAAAAAAACAGTTACTGAGCCCCAGGTGTCTGTATCACAGAGAGAGCAGCCTGAAGGATGCCGTAGGGTTCCTTCTAGTTCCAGATGATCACAAGTAGGAGTCTGGGGGTGGCTGAACCTTTTGGGGCAGCAGGAAGTACTCTCATTCAGCACAGTGACATTGCTCAGTACCTGGAGAAGTTGATCACGATCTGGCTGCTCCTTGACTGGTGGTTTTAGTGGATTGATTGACAGGGAAGGGTCTACCAGGATGGCCGGGCTGGTTGCCGACCAGCGTAAAGAGGTAGAGGCCTCGGCTTTGTCCAGGATCATGTGTGCACAGGCTTTTGTGCCTTTGAGATTTAAGGAAAGGACTTACTGGATTTCTTTTCATCTTTAAGAGACTCTCCAAAGTCTGTGGCTCTTACTTTGGCCCTTGTGGGAAAGGCCTGCGTGTTAGTAAAATTTGGGAAGTTGTCATGCTGTGTTTCTCTGATTTCACCTGAAGTTTCTGGGATTGGGCCCTCTCTTTATCCCCACGCTCACAGGCCCAGTGTGGACCCCTGTCCCCTCGTGGCTGACCTCCTGCAAGAGATTCTGTGCCAGAGATTGCAAAGTTGTGGCCTCCAGGCAAAACCTGGCCTACGGGTGTGTTTTGTGCAGCACATACTATATTTTTAAAACTTGCCATATTTCAGTGTAAAAATCTGAATTGGCACCTTAACTTGAAAAAAAAAAAAAAAATGGAGCGATTTGGCCCTTCTGGGCTTCAAGGGCAAGCAAGGGCTGGCCCGAACAGGCCAGTGGCTGCCCCTCTTAGAAGGAACATGTGCTTTGTTCCCCAGGGTGGGTCCCTGTCATTCTGTTACCTTGCACCTGGCCAGCTCACTCGTGTTTGTCACCTGCCTGGCCCTTACGGGTAGTGTGGTCTGGGTTCACTCTGTGTATACTGCCACCGAAGCTCCGTATTTCCCCGGTTCTCGGTGGAGGTGATTTTGCCCCCCTCCTGCGCCGGGGACATTTGGCAATGTCTGGAGACATTTGTGGTTGTCACAGCCGGGGTGGGGGCAGGGGGGAGATGCTCCTGACATCTCGTGGGTGGAGGCGAGGGATGCTGCTGAACCTCGGACAGTGCACAGGATAGCCCCCCCACCAAAGAACTGTCCAGCCCCAAATGTCAGTCATGCTGAGGTCAAGAGATCCTGCTTTGTTTTCTTCTTCTTGTTCTCCTGATCAGGGGCCTGCAGGGGCTCCCTGATGCCTAGCATTTTCCACCCTCCTGCCAGGACTTGCAAAGCGTGCTGCCGTGAGGCCGGCTCTTCCCGCTCACCTGGCCAGCCCCGCTAACGTTTCCCAGCATCGATGCTTTTGCCAGGCCGCGCTCGGTGCTGCTGCTTCCTCTGGGTGTCAGCCTCCTTTCCTGCCCTTGATCTTTTGTCCACTCCTTCATCAAATGTTTGAGAACTTCCTGTGTGCCAGGCCCTGCTCTAGGTGCCGGTGATGCCTCAGGGCCAGGAGGGGGAAAAAAAAAGAGAAAATTCCTTGCCTTCAAGGAGCTTATACTTTGCCCCCTCCCTCAATCTATATATTCAGTAAGCTGCCCTATTTTAAAACATGTTCAGTGCTGTGGGGGGAAGAAAAAAAGCCCAGGAAAGGAAGAGAGGGTGCCGTGGAGGATGTGGTTTGCAGGTTAAGTGGGGCCGTGAAGGCCCCGTGAGAAGGGCAACATGTGAGCAAGGGCTAGAGGGAGTAAGTGATGGTGGAGGGTTCTGGACAGAGGGGAGAGCCCTTCAGAAGTGCTGAGTGGGGAGAGCCTGGCGTGGCTGAGGAGCATCAGGCCTGCTTGGCCAGAGCCTGGGGTGAGGAGGGGTATGAGGGGGAATGAGCTAGCAGGTGGCTTACAACCTCAACAGCCAAGGTGCCCCCTGAGTGTGGTGGCCCTGACGGGAGGGAGGTCTTCGTCTGCAGGCGTGGCGTGACCAGCCTGGGGTTGGCAGGCTCCCTCGGGCAGCTGTGCTGGGCTGAGGGTGGAAGCAAGGGGTCCAGGAGAGATGATTGCACCGCCCAGGCGGGAGGCGACTCCAGCCAGGGCCCTCGCCGTGCAGGGCTGAGAAGTGGTGTATTCGTCTCCTCTGGCTGCCGTAACAAAGCAATGTAAACAGTGGCTTCAGACAACAGAAATTCATTTTCTCTCCTTTCTGGAGGCCAGAAGTCTGTGTCAGCAGGACCATGCTCCTGAAGGCTCTAGGCAGAGATCCTTCCTAGCTCCCAGTGGCTGCTGGCAATCCTTGGCATTCCTTGGTTTATGGCTGAATCCCTCCAGTCTCTGCCTGTCTTCATGTGGCCTCTTCCTGCCTGTAACTTTGCGTGCCCTCTCCTCTTCCAAAGGCACCAGATGTTGCGCTCAGGGCCCACCCTAATCCAGCACGACCTCCCCTTCCCTTAATTGTACCTGCAAAGACCCTATTTCCAAATAAGATCACATTCTGAGGTTCTGGGTCAACGTGAAATTTGGGGCGACACTTCCAGTCCCACTACAAGTGCTCACCCTCTGGATGTATTTTGAAGGTGGGGTGTGGGGTGGGAGAGAAGGAAGAGTCCAGGATGTCTGGGGTGACTAGAAGGCTGGGGTCCCTCCTCAGAGGCCCTCCCTCCCTGTCGCAGGGCCACCAGCCCCACCTCTTCGGTTACGACTTCCTCACCCAAGGGAGCCCATCGATCTTTGACTGAGCTACTGCATGTCTCCTCAATTTTACTGGTTAGGCCTCTGAGTTAGCCACTCTAATGTTTACCTGTTAAATTCTCAGTAGAAAAGAGAGGTACCGTATTTGGTACCAGGAAAACTGGACAGGAATTTAAGAGGCTTTGTCTTCAAAGCCTTGGAGGCTGTGCTCTTTCAAGTCTTTCTCACAGTTCGGTGAGGTGTGCAGGGTGCGGACCGGTCATTGTCTGGATGAAAAAAACTCAGAGGCTAAGTGTCTTAAGAGGATGGCCTAGCGGTTGGTTTCAGTCTGAATTTGCACTCCAGTGAGCAGGCAAGGCCCGACCTGGGACAGGTGTTAGGCAGTGGGAGGGGTGTAGATTGTAGGGAGACATTCTCTACTCCTCCTCCCCTGCCACCTGCCCGCTACCCTGGGATGGCTGAGGATCCAGACCGAGGGAGAACCATCTGCGTGCATACTGGGGGCTCGATGTTTGGGGGCCTGTACAAAGGGAGGGAATGGGCTGCACGCCTCCTCCTGACGTGGCCAGGCGTCTCCCTAATAAGTGTGTAGAGAAGAGAAACAGGTTGAATTGAGCTCCTTGGCAGGAACTATTTCTTTTCTTTTTTTTTAAAATATTTTTTTAAAAATTTAAGTTAGGCAGCATATACTGTATTATGAGTTTTAGGGGTAGAATTTAGTGATTCATTAGTTGCATGTAACACCCAGTGCTCATTCCATCAAGTGCCCTCCTTAATGCCCATCACCCAGTTACCCCATCCCCTGCCCCCCACCTCCCCGGCAGGAACTATTTCATGCTTGAAGTCTGCAGTCAGTGCACATGCTCAGTTTGTTGGCTGGCAGGTATACGGACCACGCAACTAAGAAGAGTGTCTGCAGGCGTTCTGTGACCACGAAAGGCCCTGGTCACAGAAAAACCAGGGACTGGATTCTTGCCCGGATACTTCCCAGCTGTCGGACCTTGGGAAAATTGGACTCTCTGTGTCTCCACTTTTCCTTGTGGGCAAAAACAGAATTGCTCCTGTACCCGTCTCCCGGGTTATCAGGAGGATGAAGCAGAGCGCGGGTGGTGTATTTCCTGCCTGGCGCATAATTGTCCAGGTGCTGATGGTGCAGTTACACTTAATGCTTTATGGTTCCCTCCCCCTTCAGCTAGATTTGAATAGACAAAGACTAGTGACCATGCTTGTACTTCCCTGGCCTTCCCGTAAACCAGTGAATATTTGAATGGAAACCTATCCAGAGCACGTGGGGTGTTGACGAACCGTGGAGTCGAACTCAGCTCCGGAGGTCCGAACTGATCAGTTCCACTTGAGTTCAGCCTCGATAACTTCATTGCTGAGTCACAGCTGACAGGCGCTGCCAAAGTCAATAGGATGGGTCCAGCCCAGGCAGCTGGTTTCACGGCAGTTTGTCCCATGTGTCCTGCATTTCCCATTTTCTGTGTATTTCAGAAGCTGTCCCATATGGTGAGGTCCTTCTTGGCCCTGACAGGCTGGGTGGGGGTGGTTCTGCTTTCAGAATTTAAGAGGCAGACCTTTTTGTTTGGAAACTTCCCGTAAGAAATCAGAACCGTATCTTGACTTTTCAATTCAATGATAGCAGTGTTTGCGCTCTTCACAGTTTCTCTGGGCAATCTCCCTTTGATCTGATCTGAAATGTGATCTTGATTGCTTAGGAAAGTGTTCTTCCAGTGTGCAGTTCTGGGGATGTGGTTCCTTCAATTCATTTTTGAAAAACTTGACACGAAGTATCCTGGTATCTTGGTAGAGGGATGGGTGCTGTTGACTTGTGTACTGATTAATGGTGGCCTTTCCCACGTTCTTGGTAAATACGCCCCCCACCCCGCTCAGCTCCCAGACCAAGAATGTGAAGGAGCCATGTGAGATGTTGCAGGATGAAGTGGATTTTGTCTTTCAGCAATGATAGGATGATAGTCAATTCACATGGAATGTCTGCCTTTCTTTTGAAAGGTTAAAAGGTTCGGTACAGGACACATTTTTTTTTTTTTTTTAAGTGTTTATGCCCTGCTAAGAATGGCAGACAGCGCTCTCATTTTTCTTACCAGTGGGCTAAACAAATAAACAGTCTTCGTTGTGGGTAGATGGAAGAAGAGATCTTGAAAAGGCCGTAGAGAAAAGTCACAGGGGTAGGTAAGCCAAGCACGTTATGTAATGGGGGTGGGGGTGGGGGAAGAGAGACCGGAGAAATCTCTCTAGGAACTGGCTCATACTCTGGTTTGAGGAGTTGCGTCCTGCGGGGATTGATGACTCACGCTTTCCAGGTTCAAGCCCTTTAGAGCAGGACAGTCTCCACAAGGAGAAGTGGTCATCTGAGGGTACCAGTGTCAGCCATGTAGAGCAACCACCCAGGGGCAGCTCAGGTTTGGACAGGAGAGTGGTGCCCCTTCCCACAGCAGCGTGGCCGGGAGGGGCCCGGGATGCTGCGTCAGGAAGGGTGGATGTGTGTGCAGATGTGGGAGGGGGGCAGAGGCCTGTATACCATGTGAGTCGTATGTACGCACCACTCACACACACGCACGCTGCTGCTGATAGAAGATTCGAAGGCACCTCTAGGGCTTAGTGTTGTGCCTGAGGGCCATTTTCCTGGGCCTTGATGATAAAGCAGAGCGAGCGGGCATTCGCTTGCTGTTGGCAACTTCTGCAGCATTGGCCACTTCCCAAGATGAACTGGCCACAGGGTCTTTGCCCCAGAGGACTCTGTGTCTGGAGACCGGATGAGAAAGTGCCAGATATCTTGCTGTTTTACTGTCAGGTCCAGTGACAGCTCTCGGGACTCCTGCAGGATGCGTCGAAGGAAGTGCAGTTACCGGAACGCGATGGAATGGAGTTCTGCTGTGTCTCCTGGGCCCTGTTCTTAGGAAGCTGGGCCACAGTCTCTGTGGGCCCAGACACTTGGTGTTGCTGCTAGGGCAGCAGCAGAACTGGATACAGAGTTCTTGAGGGTTGGCTTGAGGGAGGATCACCTCTGAATGAGAATGAGAGTAGCTCTGGGGATAAAATCATGGCAGACAAGGATCCATCGGGGAGATGGTTTGACCAACAGGGGTCAGCGTGTAGAATTGACAGAGACGGGCTTCAGTCTCCAAGCAAAAGAGCGCCTTCAGATTCCCAAGATGAAGAGACTATGGTAGCATACACCCGGCATGGGTTCATTTAGTTCAGGGGCCCCTAAAAACTTCAATTAAAGAAAATTCTGGCCATTTATTGCGCAAAGTTAATTTTTTTTTTTTTAAAGATTTTTATTTATTTGAGACAGAGAGAATGAGAGAGAGCACATGAGAGGGGGGAGGGTCAGAGGGAGAAGCAGACTCCCTGCCGAGCAGGGAGCCCGATGCGGGATTCGATCCCGGGACTCCAGGATCATGACCTGAGCCGAAGGCCATCGCCCAACCAACTGAGCCACCCAGGCGCCCTTAATTTTTTTTATAAGATCAAAACCCGTGAAAACGTCGGTCTTCCCAGCTTCCCCCCGCAAAACCCCCAGAATTTTCCAGCTCAAATGGAGAAGTCCTTCCCGGAAGAGAGTCAGAGTAGGGGCGGGAGGAGGATGTGCAGAGCTGTGATGGGGGCAGGGCCTGTGGCATGAGAGCCTGCCGTGGCACAAACTACTGGCAGCAGGGGTCTTGGCCCCTTTGATCCGCTGCTCATTGCCATCCCTAGCCCTAGGACAATCCCCGTCATGCCGTAGCCACCCGGACATTTGAGTGCGGGGATGGACAAGTCCCCGGACGGGCTCTGACTGTAAGGTTGCTAAGATGGAAAGGCTCTTGGTGCAGGACTGTGTCTTCTAGGACCCTGGGATTGGAGAAGTCAGCTGTTGGGTTGTGCCACCGACCAGAATGGCTCGGGTTAGCCTTGTAGAAGAGAAGGCAGTATTTAGATGTGAGGGCGGGGAGCCCAGGGAAGTGTGGCAGAGGAGAATGGGATTGGTTAGATTCTGGAAGCTGGGCCAGGGGAACCTTTAGGATGCGCAGGGGCAGGTTGGAGAAAACTGGGAGCACTCAGATACCCCTTTGAAGTCTCCTTCTCCTGTGGCCAGCAGAGGATGTTTCTGGGGACATCTTCCCATGCTGTCTTCCCCGAACGAAAACAGAATTAAGACTCCCCAACTCCCCTTAATCTGAATGTGTTAAGTAAACCCACATCGTGTCTTCAGATTACATGCTACATGCTAATTGGCGACCCGGCCAGGGTCTTTTTAAAGGTTTGCCTTTTTAAAAGAAAGGCTCATTCAAGCAAAAGGGGAGTATTCACATTACTCCCTAGGGAGATACAGCTGCACTTGGGTAGGGTCCCAAGTGAGCTTCCGCTGTAATGGAGAGACTCTGCTCCAGAGCCACCCGGCTCTCACCAGGGCGTGATCCCACATCCGTGGGAGGCACGGAGAATATTCTCGGTTCATGCAGAGGTTACAGAGTGGCTGTAAATGGACATTCATATAGAAGAAGAGGAAATTACTGTAGTCAGGGCTCTGGTGCAAGGACTTTAAAAGAAGGCCATAAATTAGTCATAAGCGCTAAGGAAGATGGGATTCTATTTCTAGGGCTGGCTTATTTTGAGGAGGGCACCAGAAGCCATAGGTAAAGAGAAACTGGGCAAGTAGCAGAAAGA
The DNA here is from genome assembly GCF_029215605.1 of Mirounga angustirostris. Taxonomy (NCBI): domain Eukaryota; kingdom Metazoa; phylum Chordata; class Mammalia; order Carnivora; family Phocidae; genus Mirounga; species Mirounga angustirostris. The sequence goes on along the minus strand of NW_026991724.1, from coordinate 15,131,905 downwards.
TTTGGACTCCTGGGCAGGTTACCTGCCTATTTTGCCAGGATTCACCTTCTCCTAGACTTGGAACATTCAAGGTTATATGTTTGTCAAGTAGGAGGCCGAACGTGAGCCCTTAGGGGAAGGTCGGGTTATTTATTTATTAACGACTTCACCCCGTTGAAAGTCGCGCTTTGCACGTGCACACTGAAATGGCATGTTTAGATCACGTTGAGCAGTCCTAGTTACCCCTACCTAGAACATTCTGACACGATACTTCATGCTGATTGTTATCGTTAAGGACACGGGCCAGACTGGGAGCGTGTAGACAAACATGGAGGGTTGGTAGGCCCCGGAGAATGAGGAGCATATGGTTATGGTGGGTTTGGAGGACAGAAGGCCTGACTCGTGATGGAAAGAAAGCTGCGGGAGACTGAAGGAGGAGGACCCTGGTGGGATCCTCGTCTGCGTAGTGAGAAGAATATTCTTTGCATAGAGGCCAGTGTGAAGCACAAATGCATTTAAATTGCTGTGCAACAGGACATCTTTCCCTCGCTGTCCGGCCGGTCTTCATGTGGGATGTTCTTCAAGGCGCCACGGCTGAGTTTGGTCAACATTGGCCTGTACCTGTGTGGTGTGTAACACCTGGTCCTGGAAAGCTGGCTTCTGTGGAGGTGTTCTGCAACTGGGGCCGGCCGGCAGCCAGCTTCTGATGTGGTCGGCTGCCTGGCTCACACCTCCCAGGTGCTGGCGGGATGGCAAGATCCAGTGGCCTCAGGCTACCACGGAGGTGGGCAAGATGCCACCACCTTCCAGAGCTTTCCTCCTCTCTTTGTCTGCAGGAGCCCAGTGGGCACCAGCCCTGGTTTTCCTCAGGCTGGCTGCCTGGCATCACAGTGAGGCTTCAGGCCAGCCCACCCGTGGGATCCTTTGGGCAAGGTTGGGTGAGGTTGGCGTGGCCTGGCTGTGTCCATTTGATAAAAGGAGCCCTGGATCTGGTGATTCTTCCATATAGATTTTTTTTTTTTTTTAGTCCAGTTCTTCTATTAGATAAAAATGTTGTACACATATATTCTTTGTTTACAGTTTCTCTGTTGTTCCTATGGCTTATTGTAGATATTTGTGAATCTCAAGCGTAGTAGGCGAGTGTGGGAGGTTTTTCTGTCTACTTCTAAGATGTCCCACTGAGCACCACCCTCAAAACACACATTGCTTATGGCATCGAGGACCTTTGGTTGTGATTTTTTGATGACGGGGAAAGAGAGGATTCAGCTGGCTCACAGAGCTTCGAGGGGAGGCTGTGTGGACCCTAAGGAGGACAGCTCATCCTGACGTTCAGGGACATTCCCATTTCTGTGTGCTCATTGTCACTCTCTCCTCTTCTCCAGAAGGGTCGTACTCATTTCCTATTGATGCTGTAACAAGTTACCATGAACTTGGTGGCTTAAAGCAACTTAGAGTAATTGTCTAACAGTTCTGGAGCCCAGCATTTGGAAGTCACTTTCACTGGGCTGACGTCAAGGTGTTGCCGGGGCTCCTTCCTTCTGGAAGCTCGGAGGGGAGAATTCATTTCCTTGCATTTTTTAGATTCTGGCACCAACCCGTATTCCTTGGCACACGATCACTTTCTCCATTATACCACCTCTTGCTCCCATGACCATGTCTATTTCTCTCTGACTCTTCTCTTGCGTCCTTTTTTTTTTTTTTTTTTTTAATATCTAGCTCTCTTGAGCTATAGGGACCCCTGTGATGACCTCAGGCCCACCTGGCACTCTTTTGCAGGATCCTTTTCTTGATCCCATCTGCAGAGTCTCATTTGCCATATGAGGTGACACATCCACAAGTTCCCGGTATTAGGACATGGACATCTTGGGGGGCTGTCAGCACAGGGGTCCTGTGGAGGAATTCGTGCAGTTGACCAAGAAGGAAAGCCCCACGTGGGCCTGGAGTTGGATGGCTGGGGGAGCTAAAGCTAAACCGAGTGTTTCTGTGAAAGCATGAAGCAGTGTACCTGTTCAGGCAAAGGATTTTTCCTTGGGAAGGAGGGGGAAGGCTTTGAGGGGAAATTTGGTAGCCTCTCTCCACCCCAAATAAATTGTAATGTAGTGAGGCGCCAAGAGTAGTCCTGGAGGGAGAAAGAAGGTGTTTATAAAGGTTTCTTGAGGAAGAATCCAGGCGTCGTAAGAGTAAGAGCAAAGTTTCAGGAGAGAATGACAGCACTTGAGGGGTCAACTGCAGGATACAAACAGGCAGCCGGAGTTGGTGGGTGGGATGGCGGCCTCCCCTCTGCGCCCCTTGTACAACCTCTTGACCAGGCGCCTTGCCTGCCTGAGTGGCAAGTCTGTGACATGTTGTCAGAAATGGTCCCTGTGTACCCAGGTGGTATGTCCAGTCACTGGATAATGACTTTTTTGGCAGCCTCAGAGGAGAACATGTTCATCACATGGGGATATGTTTCTAGAACCATCATGGAGACATTTTCTACCAGAAGTGCAATTGCAAATGATACTTCATTCCTTGGCCAGCCCCTGGAAGTGTTAGTTTGAACTCTGGAATTGCCCCTTTTGGCAACGGAGTAATTAAACAACATTATGGAGGAATGTGTGTGGTTCTAGGTAAGGATCATAAAGGCACGATTTTTGGAACAAGTATAGGTAGTTGGTTGCCCTCCCACATGCCAGGATCTCAAAACTTGAGAGAAAAGTGATTTTTATCACATTCCTCTTTCTTCATACCCATTTGCCCAGATGACGACCAAAGAAGTTCCAAGAAGCACTTTGGGATGGAGGCCAGTTGCTGCCACTGCTCGTGGCCCCTGTCACATGTCAGCCACGGGCGTGGGGCCCTGTCACGGTGCAGAGGTGAGCTGAGATGAGGTTGAACAGGACTGTGAGGCTCCCCGCCTGCTCTTAGGCGTACGTATTCCACGAGTTGGGGTGGTGGTGCAGAACTGAGATCAGGTTCTCAGTCAGCCGTGACCACAAAGCATAGTTGAGGAGACTCTGCTTCTCCACGTGCATCGGTTTGAAGTGGCTCTGGCTTTGGTTGTGGCTTGAACGCGCTTTGTGCTTGATGAGCTGATAGCACTCCTTTCTGAAAGACAGCGTCTCGGTGCTGGTGGAGAAGAGCCTTCCCCCTCCCTGGGCCCGCGAGGCCGCAGCTGACGTCTCCTCTGTGATAGAAACCCACCTGGTGCCCCCGGGATTTGTGTGAAACACCCCGGGAATGCCACAAAAGAGCAGCCTGCCGAACTGAGCTAAAGGGCACCAGAATTCTCCATGCGCTATCCCAGCATTATTTCGGGGCAGGGCGGGTGGTTAGCTTCAATCTTAAAAACCCATCTGGGGACTTGTGATACTAAAGTGTTCCGTGTTAGCCCCTGGATTCGAATGCCTCCTTGGTTTGAGTAGACCCTGGGTGCCGGACAGCCCGGCCTTGGAGGGGTTGTTTGTGAAGACGGACACGGAGCACGTCGGCCCACCCAAGACTTGTGGCTGCCAGCTCAGTCCTTTGATGGGGTGTCCAGAGTCCGCTCCCCCGAGAGGAGGAGGCCGAGATGAGGTGACCTGGTCCTACAGGTCAGCAGGGGAGGTTCTGCCTCGGGGCGATGCACCGAGCTCTCTGATAACGCAGCATTTTTGCTTTAATGCATCTTAAATGTGGATTATACTATTAATTACTGCTGAACAAAACAGGGATTAATGCGGCTGGCCTGCCTTGCCCCCTGCACTTTTACACTTCCCCTTTGCTAGGGAATGGCCAAAGGGCAGGAGGTCTTCCTGTCATCTGTGTTTTGTTTTAGCACCAGTGGCTGCTAAGCCTTCTGGGGCTCACCAGGACAGGGGGACGAAGCGGGGGCACAGTGCTGGGTCTGGACCTCCATTTGGCACACGGGCCATCAAGGGGAACGGGGCTGTCTCCTTCCCCAGAGCTGGGCATGCTTTGCTCTGCAGCCTCTTAGCTCTCAGAATGCCTTGCTAAGTGCTCCTTTCTCAAGGGGCTGCGCTTCCATCAGTGCTTTCAAGCGAAGTCCCAAGGTGCTTTGCCCCTTTAAGAGTTTCTTAACTGATCAAGTGAGGTGCAGAGGATGCCACTGACTTCTGCCGCTGGTCACCTCCAGCCCCAGTGCGGGGGGCAGTTTTGGTAGCCAGCCCGGAGCTGATGCCTTGTAATTGGTGACATTCGGAGTTCCTAAGCTTTCCTACCACCTTATCCTTGCATATATAGTATGGTCTAGATCTTAAGCGATTGCATTTTATATTGTGTATTATATAATATACGTTATATGTTGTGTTAATGACTACTTCTTATATCTTCCCCGTATTCAAGCTAGTAGACTAATTTTTCATCCATATGGAATTTTTTTTTTAAATAGATGAGGCATTAAATCACATTTCTCTGGTAATACTCCAAGGAGCACATAACTTGGTAGTGTTTGGAATTCCATACTCAGTGTAATCTGTCGTGCGTGCAGGCAGGGGCTGTTTACTGGCATCCTTCGTTGTATGGTAACAGAATATACAGAATTTCCCAGTTGCAGAAACTAGAAAGTGGGAAACAGATTTCTTCAACGTAAATTGGAAAACAGAATAATGAGGGGTTTTTTTTCCTTTTTAAGAAACTCGACATTGCAAAATTGGTGGGAAGGACAGTGGCATAATGTTTATAATCACAAGTTAACTGTATTAGTTTGGGATTACAACTCATTTTGAGTAAGAGTGGAGAGGTCTGCAACAACCGAGAGGCAGAATGTGTGGAGCATTCCTAAGATGGGAAAGGCTCGTTGAGGGTGAAACTGGGAATTCTACCACCTTCTCAGCTGAACATTTGTGAATTCAGGTTTCAAAATGGTAGTCTGGTTGAAACCTGATGAAACTTTTTTTTTTTTTTTGGATACTTCCTTTTCCTTGAAGCTCTTAATTCTTCTGAACTTGGAGGTTCCAGAATTAGAAATTATTTTTACCTCCTCCCTTTTCTAGCCACAGATGTTTATCATTTTGGAGCCAAGTCTTGCTCAATGAAACTAATCTCTAAATTTCATCAAAGAAAGTATGGAAATTTACTTGGTTATATACTTACACAGTCTATCTGGGATGGTTTAATTCCATTTATTGAGAGATGGCATTGCTTTTTAAATGAATTTTTAAACAGGCAATACATGCCCATAATAAAATTTTCAGAAGGTACAGAGATTTCCTCTCCCTCTCTTCCTGTGCAGTGAGCCCCGCAATCACTCAGTTCCCCAGAATCACCTGCTCTTGTATCCCTTCTAGAAGGTATATATTTGGAGAGGACTGTCACAGCATTATAAAATACTTTTTTCAGTACTTAAGTAGTGTTTTCTGCCTAAAATATTTCCCCCCCTTTGTCAGAGTTTCTTTATCTTCTTTCAGAGATGTTTTTATACTCTATAGAATACTTAATAATAAAACCATGAAGGAAATCCAGTTACTTGAATATTTAAAAATATGCTCCCGAATCACTCGGGTCAAAGAGGAGATGAAATTCCTGCCACAGAATCATTGGGAAATACTGAGAATTCTGGATACCTGGATGTCTGGGTTATTGCCAAAATTATACCCAGGGGCACATTCATAGCTTTATTTATTTATTTATTTATTTACTTACTTACTTATTTATTTATTTACTTACTTACTTATTTATTTATTTATTTATTTATTTATTTATTTATTTATTTATTTATTTATTTGAGACAGAGAGAATGAGAGAGAGAGAGCACATGAGAGGGGGGAGGGTCAGAGGCAGAAGCAGGCTCCCTGCCGAGCAGGGAGCCCGATGCGGGACTCGATCCAGGGACTCCAGGATCATGACCTGAGCCGAAGGCAGTCGCTTAACCAACTGAGCCACCCAGGCGCCCCATTCATAGCTTTAAATCCCTTCATTATTACATAAGAGAAAATGAAGTGAATTAAGTATTCAAGTCAAAGTTGGAAAGAATAAAACAAGCCTAATGAGATGCAAGTAATATTAATGAATTAGAAAACAGGCAAAAATATTGAAGTTGTAGGTCTGAGAGCTATGTATTTGGGCGGGGGGGAACTCAAGGAAATAGAGCAAACCACTATCATGCCTCATTAAAAAAAGAGAAGACCCAAATACACAGAACTAAAAATGAGTTTATGGGATGTATAAAAAGAGTAGCAAATTATAAGTTATATTTGAAGGAATTATTTTATAGCAAAAATAAAGTAACTTAAAATACAACAATTTTGAAAATCTCAGTTGACATGGCTATTCTAGGGAAATGACTCAGAAGTCTGGAACTTGAAACAAGGAACTAGAGAAGAAACTGAACATTTATAAAAAAAAAAATACTTCCAAAAGCGCTCTGGATGCAAGCCCTTTAATGGGTGAGTTCTTTTAAACTTTGGGGGGCAAAATAATTACCTGCTAAATAAACTGTTTCAGAGCATAGAAAAAGAGATAAAGCGTTCCAGTTGATTTTTTTTTTTTTTTAACAAAGCTAGCATAACTCTGGGAACCCAACATCATTATAAAGATGATACAAAAAGAAGGCTGAGGACTGAGCTCAGGCATGAGTGTAGGTGCAAAAACACCATAGAAAACAGTTGCAGATAGAAATCAGTGGCATTTTGAAAGAATCATGACCACATAGGGTTTATTCCAGAATTGTAAGAAGGGCTTAACATTAGAATGTCTATTCTTCAATGCATCACCTAAGTAGGACAAAGAAAAACATAATATATATCAAAAAAAGACATTTGGTAATTCTCTCCTCTTATTCCTGGTTTGCTTAGATTAAAACAACAACAACAACAAAAAAACCCCAAACCAACCTATGAAGAGATTGCATTAATTTGAAGAAACCAGCAGCCCCAACACCACCAGCTGGAAGCTCACTGATGAACGGTGAGAGGCAGCAGAATGAAACTGGGAATAAAACATAGATTGCCCAGGGTACTCATTTCTTTTTTCCTGCCTTATTGAATTGGCCAGAGTATACAAAGCAAAGTCAAATAATGGTTAAAAAGAAACAAAAATCATTTGCACATGTGTCGTCATAGAATACCCAGTACACAGTTAAATTGAATTTAGCATAGAGTTCAGTTACAAAGCAAAATTTCAAAAATCATTAGCTTTCTCATATATCTGGAAAACTCAGTTACAAAATATTATAGAGCCCGCTCAATGCAGTGGAATCAAATAGAAACGTGTTTGGTAAAGGTAGCATTTCAGATAAGTGAGAGGAATTAAAATGATAAAAGCTCACATTTTATTCCAGTACTTCTAAGTGCCAGGCATTATACTAAACACTCTCACAGGAACTTAGGTCATTTGATCTATGCAAGAACTGTATGAGGTAGACACTTTGAATAGTTCCATTCACTTGTGTTCAGAGAGTTTAAGTAACTCGCCCAGAGTCACTCAGACTTGAACACTGATCTGACTGACAGCAAAACCATTGGGTTCTCTGACACCGTGCTTTATGGCCTGTAGTATTATGCAATCTTGTTTATTATGCAATAAATTGCTGTAGCATACTTAGATAACCAAATAGGGAAAAAATTAAGATAGAGCCATTCCTCACAGCATCTATTACCATAAATTCCAGATAAATTAGAGAGGTAAGAGGAAAACTGAAATCATGAAAGAGCTACAAGAAAGTATAAGTTAATATTAATCTTAATGTGAGACAGGGAGAAATATTCGACCTAATTCTTCTAGTGAAGAAATCATAACAGAAAAGACCAATTTACTGCATTAAAAAAAAAATTCTTTTTTTTTTTTAAAGATTTTATTTATTTATTCATGAGAGACAGAGAGAGAGAGAGAGAGAGAGAAGCAGGCTCCCAAGGAGCAGGGAGCCTAATGCGGGACTCGATCCCAGGACCCTGGGATCATGACCTGAGCCGAAGGCAGACGCTTAACCGTCTGAGCCACCCAGGCGCCCTAAAAAAAAATTCTGTATGCTGGGCACTAACAGCAAAATTTAAAGGCATAGGACAAACCAGGAAAAGATGTTGAAAGCACATATAGTTGACAGAGTTTGTCCTGAATATCCTTAACATATAAAGAGCTCTTAAAATCAATGATACACAAAATAGAAAAATAAGCAAAGTGGGGCACCTGGCTCACTCTTTCAGTGCAGCGTTTGATTCCATCTCAGGGTCGGGAGTTCAAGCCCCATGTTTGGGGGTAGAGATTACTTAAAAATCTTAGGGCGCCTGGGTGGCTCAGTCAGTTAAGCGTCTGCCTTCGGCTCAGGTTATGATCCCAGGGTCCTGGGATCGAGTCCCACATCGGGCTCCCTGCTCAGCGGAGAGCCTGCTTCTCCCTCTCCCTCTGTCTACCGCTCCCCCTGCTTGCGCGTTTCTCTCTGTTAAATAAATAAAATCTTAAAAAAAAACAAAAATTGAGCAAAGAATGTGAATGGGTAAGAAAAATATGAATGGATAAATAACTCATATGAAGGACAAATTCAGGTTGCCCATTCCATTTGAAGAGTCAAATAAGTAGCTCCTTGTTTTAATTTACTTGATTACCAATGAGGTTGAGCTCTTTTTGTGTTTTTTTTCTACCAAGAATGTATTTTATTTCCCAACAAAGAATTTATTAGAAAGCAAACACCCTGTTACGGTAAAGGGGTAGAAAAGTTTATGCACCATTCCTGAAGAGTAGTTTGGTAGTATGTGTTCAGAAGCTTTAAAATGAGGTGTATTTATATTTGTAGGTTTTCTCACTATAAATTTCTGATTCTCCTTATTCTGTCCTGTCCTGCCTTTCCTTTTTTTTTTTTTTTAAACCATAGCCTGTGTTACCTAATAAAATACTATATAGTTTTTTTTTAAAGATTTTATTATTCATAGTATTAGAGAGAGGGAGATGCACCAATGGGGGGGGAGAGGCAGTGGGGGAGGGAGACTCTGTGCTGAGCATGGAGCCCCATGAGGGGCTCAATCTTATGACCCCGAGATCATGACCTGAGATGAAATCAAGAGTCAGATGCTTAACTGAGCCACACAGGCACCCCTAAAATATTACTTTTACCTTTAGTAACTTCAGTTGCCTCCCCTGCTAGAATATTAGCCTCACAAGGGCAGGGATCTTTGTGTGTTTTTTTGCTAATTGTTCCTTAATTTCTAGAATAGGATGGGTAACCTAGCCCCTTCATTTATAATAATCATGAATTGTACAAAAGAAATTTATAAATAAACACTTTATTATCGACATTTATAAGAGTGAAAAATGGAAACAATCTAAATCTCTCACAGGGGATTGATTTAAACTTTGGTGCATCCATATGGCAGATTCTTACGTGACTATTTAAAACTCCTGTCTCCTGGTAATGGATGTGGGAAAACAGTGATGTTAAATTAAAGGAGGCTGTGTATACCCTAGAACTTCGATTTAACTTTTAAAATATGGAGAGGCTAAAGAATATATAGAACAGAATATTAACAGAGTGGTTATTTCCAGGTGATAGAAGTGCTGGTTACTTTGTAATATTTTGTTTTTTGAACTCTGAATGGTGAACATCTGTTACTTTCATAATAAAATATACGTATGTATAAAAGTTGATGAGAGCATAGAATTCCTTGAATAGCATTGGTCTCTAGCCACCTCTACAAGGCTTTTGGAGATTATTCAATCTCAAGAATTAGCAAGAGCCTAATAAAAAAAAAAAATTAGCAAGAATGCTTCACAAAATGTCCTTAGGCTAGTTAGTCTTAAATATTTATGATCTATACTGTAAGTGTCTGGAGTGTGTGTTTATAAAAATAATGGAAGTCTTAGTCCCTGTTGGGCAAGCTTGTGGAATCCTGGAGATTCAAGAACACCTCTGCCCAGTTTAGGTTTCTCGTTGGAAATGCTCTGTCCTCATCCTGGTGTGTCCTAGAATTTCAAAGTAAACTTAGGTTGTGCCTCAGCATAAGCTGGGAATGAGGATTTTCCATTCTCACGCTAACCAGGAGGCCCATTGTCTACCTATTGTGACCCATCGCTGTGCAGAAGGACTTAGGGGGACAGGTGTAGGAGAAGCTGCCAAGTTAGAGGGTGAAATGTCAAGGGGATGACGGGCCGCCACAGGACGTTAATGAACAGTGGTGTGCCAAAAAAGGTCAGAGTTATTACCGACAGGATTTTCTTGGCCAGCAAATCAGAAGTATGTTCAGCATATTTGAGCTGAAATTTCCCAGATCCCTAGAGTCATGTGGCATCTCGGCCAGCATTTGAATTCTGTCTGTGCTACTTTATGACTGTGGGTCTCAGTTTCTTTTTCCGTAAAAGGAGGAGGCTAGACTAGATCGTCTCCCAGCTCTCCTTTGAGATCTGACCTTCTAAAGGAATCTGAGGTCTTCTTATTTTAAGGCATGCATTTCTCTTTTTTTTATTTTAAAAGTTTACTTATTTATTTTTAAATAATCTTTACACCCAGTGTGGGGCTCTAACTCACGACCCCAGGATCTAGAGTTGCGTGCTCTTCCAGCTGAGCCAGCCAGGCACCCCATTTAGGCATGCATTTTAAGTATCTTTGTGTTATCCGTGGTGACGTGGAGGCCCAGCGAGTGCTGTCACTTCATAGCTCCGGGGACCAAAATGTAAGCTGGCTGGCTAAGGTCGCATGGTGAGGGGAAAAGCGGCTGTGACCGGCGTGTCTGGCCTCAGTGAGAATCCCAGCCCTGCCGCGTCCTCGCCCAGACCTTCTCCTTTTCATTTGTGAAGAGGGGGCAAGTGTTAGCTTTTTCTTGCTGCATAACAAGTTACCCCTGAACGGAGTGGCTTCATACAACAGACCTTTATTATCCTGCACTTTCTGTGGGTCAGGACTCTGGATGGGACTGAGCTGGGCCCTCTGCCTCAGGCTCTGTCATGAGGGCGCAGTGACGGCGCCGGCCGGGGCTGCACTCTGACCTGAGGTCTCGGCTGGGGAAGGACCTCGTCTGAGCTCATTCACATGGTCGGCAGGATGCAGCTCCTCCTGGGGTTGTTGGATGGAGGGCCTGTGCTCCTCGTTGGCAGGAGGCTGCCCCCAGTTCCTTGCCACGTGGGCCTCTCCTTAGAGTGGCACACCGCACGGCACGTAGTCTCCATCAGGGAGATGGGACGGGGGTGCAGAAAACCGGAACTTACAGTCTCTTTGTAACCTCATCTCGGAAGTGACTTGTTCTCTTCGTAGACTCTCAGTTAGAAGTGAGTCACTGCACAGCCCACACTGACGGGGAGGGAATTACACCACTATGTGAATATTAGGAGGTGGGATCCGAGGGGCCTGCCCATCAGGGTTTGTAAGGACTGGGAGAGGCTGTGGTTTGTTGAAGGGTCGGGAACCTCTTAGAAGCTCCGTGTTAGCTCCTGCGCCCATCTGTACCCCTGGTTTAAGGACAGTCTGCGGGGTTGAGGGAAGCCTGCAGGAGTGGGCTGGAGGCTGGGGAGGGTCTCATCCCACCGTCTCGTGCCCCCCGCAGCATCTCTGGTGAAGCCTTGGAGGGTGTGTTGGCCGGCCTGTTAAGACGCCCAGCTCCTTGGCCTGTGTCTGCTGGGTGTGGCATGTCTAGCATAATTTGAGAGGGAAATGGGTGTTTGGCCGATGAAAACGTCCAGTGTGTGTTTCCGTGGGTTAGGCAGCTATTTGGGGAAACGCCTGGGAGCTCTGGGAGCCCGCGGGTTGAAACGGCACAGCCTCCTGAAGTTGCTCCCCTTTCGGTCTCCGAATGCCACCACCTGTGAAGTCGAGGAGGTCTGCCCGGTACAGCCTCTGGTTGGGGACACTCCACTGGAGAGAGCCGGGTGCCAGACATTGCCACAACCCTCGGAAATGAGTAAGAAAAAAATTCAAAAGCAGCGACCTCCCCCTAGAACAAGCCGAGCTTTGTGCAGAACAGGCTCCAAATATGAAAAGACCGTTGTTCCCGGATGGCTTTTTAATTAATGCTCACCACTCACACCCATCAGCTCGCCAAGAAGAGCCGCCTCCTTCCTTCCTCTCTCCACGTGCTCTTTGCCTTCTGCTCATCTCCCTGTTGCCTTGGGGACAGGTCAAGGGACCCTCGGCAATGGGAGGATGCCAGCAAACAGCATTGACAGAGGGTGGTTTCCCTTTTTCTCCCTGCCCAGGATACTTCAGGCAGGCAGCCGTCCACCTGTTGGAATGTGGCCCTCTGCATTTCCAGGCTCGTGAGCCAGGCCTGGGCCCTGGGGGCTCCAGGAGCAAAAATCCTGGCCTCAGCCGGTTCAGTTCTCTCCTGCAGGCGGTGCACGCACTTTCTCTTGCCTAAGGCAGGAGTCGGGACTGCTTTCTATGCATTTTAGTTTCCCCTTGGCTGTACTGCTCTTTGAGCTGAATCTGGATGGATGAGCCTGCAGCAGTATCTGGTATTGGAGTGTCACTTTCTAGAGCAAATCCTGTACTCCTCTGGAGAGGGCTGATGTCCATGCATGGAAAGGGGCTGACGTGGGAGTAGCTGCTAGGATGATGTGTCTGGTGCGCTCAGCTGAGAACCTTGCCCCAACATTTATCTTCCATGGAAACATCTTTTTCTTCTGTTTATAGCAACTGCCAAAGTGGTGGGTTCATCCCGAGTCCTTCTGTGTCTTAGGATCCCACAGACGCAGTCTTGGTGGATGATTCTCTGTAACTTTGTGTCTGTAGGATATGGGCATCTTGTGTGACCAGGGCAGAAATCATTCAGTGTGATGTTGAGCTCAGAATGGAGTCTGTTACAGTTGAGAACACACCAACACTGAGACATGATGTGGCCGCCACAGAGTTAACTACATACCGTCGTGAATGTTCAAGTTAGAGGGTTGCGAGGATTTTAAATTAAGAAACCCCAGGGGTCTAGTTGAGTCGTGGACGAGCCCTGGAGAGAAGATCTGATTGACTAGATAAGTTGCACAGGATTTCTTGAAAATCTGTTCGTTCCAGGCCCAGCCAGCTTAACTTCTTGACATGTCACCCAAATATAATTGTAAATGCCGTGGGAAAGAATCTTGAAGTAGGGGTGGGTTCTGTGAAGTCTGTGAGTGGGGAAAAACAAGCATGAATTATTACAGCGAGGCCAGAGTAGAGTTCCGTTTTAGGTTCTCATCAGCAGAGGAGGCCAGGGCCTTAGGTCGCTGTCATTTGGTCAACCACGTGTGGTTGCCGGGCACCTAAAATGTGGCTGGTGCACATTGAGCTGTGCTGTAAGGGGAACACACACCAGGTATCCAAGGCTTAGTATGAAAACAAGGGGGAAATATCCTAATACATTTGAGATGGATTACATTTGAAAGAAGATTTTAGCCATATTGGATTACATTTAAAAAATTATAATTTCACCTGTTCCCTCCCACTTTAGTATGGCTGCTAAGACATTTTTTTCCTTGCTTAAGTTTTTAAAAAAATGTTTTATTTAAATTCAACTTAGTTAACATACAGGCTACTGAGAAATTTTAAGATTATAAATGTGACTCCCATTTTAAAGATTTTATTTTTTAAGTAAGCTCTATACCCAACGCGGGGCTCGAACTCAACCTTGAGAATGAAGAGTCTCACGCACCACCGACTGTGTGGCTCCCATTTTAGATGAAGGATGGCTGCACAAGGGAGACCCCAAGATGTGCTCATCGTCATTCTTGGTCGGGAGTCCTGCGACGTATGCTGCGGGAGACCATCTGTGTTTGCATTTCACATTCACCTACCCTGGACGGAAATTTGTCATACTGCGTCCCTCCGCCCATGTTGTGACTGTAAAGTGATGGGACAGATGCCACGGCCAGGAGAACAAGTCGCCCCACATTCTTGGGGAGGCACGAGTGTCATTAGATGTGCAGGGGCTGGGGGGCCTCACGATGGCAAGCCTGGGGGGGGTGCGCGTGCATTATTGCTCAAGTGCTGGAATAGCCCTCCCGGGTAAAGAACTCTCACCCAATGGAGGGACCTTTAGGGGAAGACTACTCTTGCTCAAAGGGACCTCTGGACCCTCTCAGCCCAGTCATTCCAGGCCCACGGGCAAGACAGCCCCATTGAATTCTTCAGTGGTGTTAAGACCTTATCCCACCATCATCGATGGGAACTGTAGAGCAGTTTCACATGGAACCTGTTTGTGAAGAAGGTATGCCTTTATATAAAGCAAAGTTAGGTTTATGGTGGTGATTTTCTTTCCCAGATTGGTTTGGGAGCATCCCTTTATGAGCAGGGCCCTACTGTTCTCTTTCAAGAGCACCAGATCGTGCCCTCATGCAGAGAGAGAGGTGGGGAGGCTTTCTTGGCAACAAGGAATGGTTTTTATACCAGTCAGAGGGTCAAGGGTTCACCGTACCAGTTGTCAGTAGTAATAACTAGAGGGCTAGCAAAACGAGATTGACTCTAAGTTGCTTTTCAGTGTGTCTTTCTTGTGATCCTACATCCAGAATACTGGTTAAACCAGTCTGTATCTGGCTGATGATTATCAATAAAGTAAACTTAACTCTGTGGCCAGAAACCGTCTCTAGCAGCTAGCAGCTTAGGTTTACCAGGTGAAACTGCCATAGTGAATGTGGTTTGCTTTTCATGTGAGAAGTTGGGACCGTTTCGGCATGGGGGGTGAGGGTGGGGATACGACATGAGCCCCCACCCCTCTTGTATACTCACAGCTGGTTATGAATGTTGTTACGAGCTTGGTCTCTTTCCACAGAGAGTTGGTGATCGTTGTTAGCATATTGGTACTTGAGAATGAATGGGTAACTGCATGGGTTGTAGATGCTCATCCTTTGTTGGGAACCTACTAGGTGGCGGTCAGTGGCCTGCACACACGTGGTTACCGAAGATAAAAAGCCACAGCCCCCGCATGTAAGGAAGCCACGTCTAGTTGGACTGGTAATTACCCACACAAATAATTACCTACGTTTAGGGGCTTAGGAAAAGTAGAAGAACCTATGAATAAGTAGTCACAGTTAAGTGGGAGACAAGGATAGCACAGTGCCTCTTGAACAGAAAATTGAAAAATTCTGGAGCTTAAGGGCTTTGATGGCCAGAATAATAGAAACGTTTATTTGCATTTTCAGTTTGCCCTGTTCTCATATGTGCTCCTTTGACCCTCTTCACGATCTCAGAGGTTGTTTGTCCAGACCAGGACCTTTCCTGGGTTCATGGTCAGTTGCCAAGGCCCTGTGAACTTAGGCGATTCACCCAAGGTCATGTAGATAGGGAGGGGCAGGACTCAGTATGGGGTTCGGAGCCTGATTCTGGTGATCTTGCTGCACACCGTGCCACGTCCCTCGCCTACAGTTTCTGCAGAAGCTTGGAGAGCTCCGAGAATGATGGATAGCCTTTGTAGGTTTCGTCTTTGGGGAGTTTGGGGGCTGGCTTTGGGCAGAGGAATATGGCAGCTGTAGTTGTGGATGTGATTGGAGGGACAAAAGAGGTGTCTGTCAGGGAGGTCTGTGCCAGCAGCTTAATTTCCTTTATTTCAGAACTGGAAGTTATTTAAATTACTTTATAGACTTCCTGTTTCCTTGCAAGAGCTCATTAAGTCCAGGCTGCACGGCCACGTTGCCATAATGGAGCCACTGGGCCTGCAGTTCCCATCTCAGCCTTTAGGACACCCAGGTTGGAGCGGTCTGTGCTGAGCGAGGAGATTTTGGTAAGCTCATTTATGGTGACCCTTTTCACAGACGTCCAGTTATGACTGGACATCGGTGGTCTTCCTCAAGGGTAAAGAATTTCCCAGCGCTCTGGACTCCGGAGACAATTTTCTGGACTCGTGAATTTCACCAGTATATCGCAGGGATGAGGCAGGCACATCTCCTCCGGCCATAGGACCAGGCACCCTGCTTACATTTTTGGCAATGGGACTAGATGTGGCCCTGGAAGCTGACGTGTGTGCTCTGAAGGCTGAGGATTTCCCCAGTGATTAGGAACGTGTGTTAGTATAAGTGTGGATCATCTTAACCCTGTCTTTTGCTCGACGGGAAGGCTTTCAGACAGGGATTTCCGAATCGCACTGCAGCTTTTGAATTGTACCCAGAGGCAGCTCTTGAAGAGATAAGTATTTGACTAGATGGTTTACCTTTGAACTTGGCGACAAAATAATTTTAGGTGACCGGGATCCGCCCCGTGCGCATCTATAATTGATCCATCAGGGGGAAACCTGTCCCTGCTCTCGGGCCTGAATTTGTTGCGGAGTACTAATTAGAAATAGTAGCAACAACAACCAGGCGTTACGAGGGAGCATCAGTGGTGTCAACACTGGGAAGCCGTCGCTGGCTCCCCATGGATGTGTGGGCCAGCTGTGATGCAGGGAAGCCAGGCTGCTTCCCTGCTGTCCTCCTAGGGGGGAAGGTTGAAATCGGATGGGCTGCCACCTCCGGGCCTTCTGTGCCACAGAGACTTTCATTCCTTGGCTCGAGGTTCCTTGACACACCATGTCTCTTTGGTACTCAATAGGTCCAGAAGGTCCCGCGGGGATCCCATACCAGGAAGCTGGGAAGGGCCTCATTCCTTCCTAACAGGCAGACAAGAGTTTCCACAGACCAAGGCTAACATGGCGACGTAAACGTGGAAGAGTCAGACCTGCGTGTCCAAGTGAATGCCAAGTCTTAAATATTCATTTACAACGTTCAAGTCTGTAATTTCTTCATACCGAATTCTCAAATGATAAAGATGACCTGGTAGGCATCAATTCACTTGTATTTTCTAAAAGCTTTTGATAAGGTCCCTCATAAAAGATTTAGAGAGAACAAAACCCCAGTGTGGTGTAAAGTCCTCGTTGTGGATTAAAAAATGAGAAAGTGACGGGGAACAGAAGGATCCTGATGGAGGGCTGCCGCCTGTGGTGGGGACGGGTTAATAGAGGGGTGTTTGAGGAGTCTTGTCATTGGGGTTGTAGTGATTAAGTCTATTAATTGTTTGGAGAAGGAAATGGAGGGTCTGTTAGTGCTGTCGGCTGCTGTTACCCTGGTTTTTGTCACTGGATTCAGCGCCGAGAGCCTGTAATGCCTCGAAGGCACGGGGGGCTCGGGCGGTGCTGGGGCCGAGGAGATGAAGTTTGAGGAAATCTCGAGCGTAATTCAGATTGGCAGAGCATCTGGTCCACACGGGAAAGCTACCGTGCGGCCCCTGAGGCTCAGCAGTTACCGTGGGCAGTTCAGTGAAGTGGCTTTTTTTTTTTTTTTTTTTTAGGACAAAGCAGATCGGGATGGGATGGGGTTGAAAACCCAAGGGTTTCCTCAGGGAGAAGGGAACATGCTCCTGTGCCGTTGGATTCTAAACGGCCCGGCTGTATAGGAAGGGGAGACAGTTCTCGAGTCTTTCTGGCCATGTTCTCTTTTGTGCAGTCGTGTTTCTTTTCAGAGTCATGATGAGGGCTGCCCGCTGTACCTGGCAATGCCCACCTCTTTGTTTCTCTGTGGGGACTGAGCATGCTGCTGTGTGTGCGTTCACAGCAGGTGATCCTGCAGATCCCTTAGGGTAGACCACACAGCCCCGCATCTTGGATTTTCTCAGTATGAGGTGGGGCGGCCAAGCTGTTGGGGGAGGCGGGTGACTGTGAGTTGAGTGGGTGAGGGGGGTGTCCCTGGGCAGGGGGCACAGGCGGGGCAGCCGTGTGTCCTGCCTGTTTGCATTTCTCTTTTGCTGCCTCTTTAAGGCCACTTGCCGTGTTTCTTCTGTGGCCACCATGAAAGTTCCTTGGGCATGACCATCGGCCTTGAGAGCTTGTACTTTCCCGAATGGGCTCTCCCAGGCAAGCCATGGACTTCTTTCTTAGTTACCCTCCTTTATTTACTAATTTCCTTTTGTAGCTGTCTCCTTGCCTGGGTCCCACTTTAATTAAAACCTAGAAAATGCTGGCCTCCCTCAGAAATGTTGCTGAGTCCCTCCTTTTGGCTGTTAGCAGATGCCTCTGTGTGGGTTGGGGTCCCCAGCAGGGCCACCGCCCCCCCCCAAGGGAATTTTTGCAATCTTGGTCCCACATAGTTAGAAGCTGCAATTACTACTTGGTCGCTAATTACCCGGCCTCACATTAGATCAGTTTACAGAGGGAGCTGGGGCTTGTCAGCAAAGGTCAGCCTGAGGTCCTCCCACTAACCAGCCCTCTTGTGATCCCTGTACAAGGAAGAAGGCATTAGCAGGGAAGGCTGGGGGGCCGGCTCCGGGCTGCACGGTCCTTGCTGGGGGGATGGGAGAGGGAGAAGTGAGCCGCTGAAGACTATAAAGGGGTCACGGAGGCCCGTAACCCTTCTCACAACCTTTCTCAGAAAGCCTGGAGGGGGCTGAAGCCCTTCCTTTCATACAGAGATACGTGGAGGAAGCCATGAGGTGCCGGCTAGTGACTTTTCCTGGTTGACTCTGTTACAAGGGGCAGTTCAGCCTCTCGGGGGGGCAGCGGGGCCTACAAGAGAGCTCCCCAAACCATTCTGTCTTCTTACTACCTGTGCTATGTTGTTGGCTTAATTCTTTTTTCTTTCCATCGGCTCTCCTGTTAACTCTGAATACCTGCTCTAGCATCATCCCAAGCAGTGATCCCCGACAATTCACAGCTTTGGGCTGGTTGTATTGGTTCCGATACTACATAGATGATGATTCGCATTTAAGTTGTTCATCCACATACTGCCTTCTGTCACCCAGCCTCTGGCTAGTGGAAAACAGCGGTGGGAAAGACACTAGCCTGGAATTGTGAGTGTTTGTTCTCAAGCCCAGCATTGCTTTCTCGTGACCTGTGGGGCCATGGGTGAGTCTCCCTGCTTCTCTGAGCCTTAACAGTGAGGCTGACCCAGCATCTGCCGTGCCAAATACTTCACCGTCTTATTAACCCTTACAACCACATGGGGCAAATACGATCTTTATACCCATTACATGTCTGAGGAACCCAAAGTAGGTTAAGAACTTAGAGCTTTTTAAACGGCCTCAGTGCTGGGATGCCAGCTAAAGGCCCATGGCTTGTGGCCTGTTCTGTGCTGTATTATGTCTTTTTTTCCTTACTGACCCACCCGAAAGTGGGTCTGTCCTGTATCTGCCTGTCAGGCGCAGTGTTAGAAAAAAGTCGACCGAAGTGGGAAGGACTGGAAAGGAAGGAAGGAAGGCTCAGCTTCTCAGGGGTGGGTCTCTCAACTCTGTAAGAAGCCGTGGCACCGTCGCCAAGGAGTGCTCGGTTCCAGTTGTCTGTCTGACTCGGCCCTGGCTGGGACAGGCCTGGACTTCCCCGGAGCGCTCCCCCTTCCCATCAGGGCGAGATCAGTATGCGGTCAGTGGGGGCCTCGGAGGCAGGGTGACAGTGTGTTACGTTGATAACGTTCTTGCAGCCCGGGACACAGCTTCAGAACCGTTTGGGGACTCCTTGTTCAGTCTCTGGCACTGCCAGGACCCAGGAGGACGCTGTGCCTTCCTGACCCTCTGAAATGGCTGAGGGACAGCACCGGGGGGTTTAGCGCTGTTCCCCACGCCCCTGTTGTTAGGGGTGTATGCCCCTCTTTGGGGTGGGCCCAGACCTAACTCTTTTGGATCGCTGTAACAAATGTTCAGAGAGGGAAAGGACCCTGTGTTACTTTATAAGTTAGGAAGGTTTGGCTGGAGGGTTCTAGCAACTGGGCCATGGGAAGTTGTCAGGGGAATATTTGGAGCCAGAACCCGGGCCTCTGGTTCCTCTTCTTTTCCTGGGCCAGGAAGCCCCAGGCCTGTGCATGAAAGATGCTTTACAGAAAGAACTCTTTTACTGAAATCCCCCCCGACACACAGCCCCACCCCGGGTGCTGATGAACACCGCTCCCCCCATATAACTTCACGTTCTTGTAATTAATATATAATTTGATACCTAGAAATTCATGCTGGGTGGAGCTGGAAAGGATTACTCAGCTTTAAGCAATTTAGACTCTTGGGTTATAGAGCTCTGTGTGCTGTGTCCCAGCTCTCCTGTTACTGCTAACTTGTTTTGCCAATATCCTTCCTACTTACTTCGTGCTTCTGTCCTGTGCAGATGAGTGAAATGATGATACGGTATGTTTTTGCATTTAAACCACTGAAGGGTTATTGACTCGACTCCTACACGTGGACTGCCTGCTTCTCTGTTCTCTAGTGTGTGTGTCCTCAGCTCTCTCTCACTGGCTGGTGGAATTGGATGGTGCCCTAGTTTGTTTCACTTGCTGCTGCTTTGTCAAGGCGGTACCATCAGTATTAAAAAATGCAGTAAGTAATTATCAGGGAAGAATAAAGATGAAAAATTAGGATGGCTTTGCAATTTAAATTTATTTAGAGTATATGCTGATGGTTATACGTTTTGTTGGCAAGATTGTTTATTGTGTTGACACATGTATTAATGTGGGGGGATCCTGGTTCTTAATGTATATGATACCTGCCCATTTAAAGATACCAAGACTAGGTGAACTCTGACCTGGAGGTGAGAATCAGCAGAGTTGAAAGCCCATCAGGATATTGTGAAAATCAATCTGAATGTCTCCGTGCTTTGAAGGAGGACATTTAGAGCAGTGCAGATAGAAGACTGTCTAGGATGTAAGCTCAGAGGAAAGAGTGAATCCCTTAAACCACAATGGTAAGTGGATTCTGACTTGCAGGACAGGCTGACTCTCTCCTCTACCGGTCACAGCTTCCTGATCCAGTGGGTTGAGGAGGATTTTTGAGTCCTGGTCCCACCTGAGCCTGCTCTGATCAGTCAGCTGCAGGGAAGGTAGGAGCCGGGAGAATAGCTCAGAGGTTGCGCATTTGTTCCGTTTGATGGACTGTGCTCGTGAGTCTTCAGGGCTTGAGAACTTGACTTTCAAAAGCTTCTAAATTTGTTCCTAGTGGGTTGATTTATTTTGTTGAGGTCAAATTAGAGCTAATGGCCCTAATGGTTTACAGTGCTCCTAAATGGTTCTTAGCACTTAGGCAGGCTTGGCTGGCCATTTTGGGCGGGTTTCCAAGTGTGGACCATATCATTCTGAGGGTATGTATATTTTTTTTTGTTCAAGTTATTGTTGTGAGTACAACTTTGTATGTGTAAGCGAGGTTAAGAGGTAACAGCAGAATTAGTCACACTTAATATTCAACTTTTTCTTGGTATCAGACGCTGGGATGGGTTTGTTCACATGGGCCGCATGGGCATCTGGTGAGTGAGCATGGCGTCCAGCTGGGAGCTCAGTAGTTGGTGATTGTTCTCTGCCACTTGGCCTGGAAGTATATTGTTCATGAATGCAGTAATGGGGAAGCCTCAGATTTTCTTCAACTGTTCCTGGTTGCCAAGTCGCTCTTGCAAGACCAGGTAACCAGGTTAAACTAATCTTGGTGCATCCCTTCCAGCCATGCTGTGATATCTGTGAGTTCATGGCAAGGTCTTTGGCAAGAGGATTTTACTTTGCATGAAACTGGCTCCCATCTCCTGATTTCTGTGTGATTGGGAGTAGGCGGAGCAGACAGGTGTCTGCAGAGGAAGTGCGAGTCTCTGCTGGCCCACAGAATTAAACCATGCATATGTATGCACAGGCAGGCTCTGTGGGCAATGATCTGCCAGGGCCGTGAGGTGCAGCTGAAAGGGGAAAGAATCCGGAGGCTGGGGGTTTCGCTCCCTAAGCTGAGGTGGTGGAACAGGGTAGAGGCAGGAGCACTGGTTAAAGATTTCTCCATGCTTTGACTGGGGCGGGAGGGGGAACAACTTCCTTCAGATCATCTTTGGCCCATGAACTCTTAGAGTAGCGTTCCCTAAGTTGCAGGTGTGGCTTTGAAGGCCAAGTCCAGTCGGATTCTGTTGTGGGTAAAAATCCTGTTGGCCGCTATGGAGTGAGCCGGAACTGTCATCGAAGGTTGAGTGAGGGATGGGGTTTTGTCTTCTAATTGCTAACAGAATGGCTACCGGGTTTTTCTCAAAACTTGGGGTTCCTTTTTTCCCTCTTGCATACTCAGAAAACACACTTTCAGTATCTGTGCAAGCTTTGCTACCTCACTCTCCAGACGGAATGGGTTTTCCCTTGAGCACTTTGAAGAACACCTGGGAGATGCCTATTTCTGTTGAGAAAAAAATCTCCACCTTCACCTAGTTCATCTGGAAAATAGTATCATAATCATCATGAACAGTGAAAACTTGGGTCTCAAGGCAGATGGCTGTGTTGGCGACCAAGAAGGAGTTAATTTCCACTGTTAATAAAACTCAGCTCTTGCGTCGGGCCTGACAGAACTTGAGCCGTGAGCCCAGGGTGGCAGCCCGAGTCACCGTTGGGCTGTGTCTGCGGATGCGCCTTCTCAATCCGGCATTTGACCGTGTTCACTTAGTTCCATGGCCACCAAGTTCTCCAGAGAAGTTTTAATTACAAACCAAGGTGATGTGGTTTCTTAAATGTGTTAGAACAAATGGATGTTAGTCCGAGTAGCCCTGAGCAGCCCCCTCCATCGATAAAACCCCGCAATTATCACATGGCGGGCTCGGAGGAGGAAATCTCAACGCCCTGCGTGTCTAGTCGGCTGTGCTTCCGGCCTCCTTTTCCTGAAGTTGGGGGCGGGGCGAGGGCGCTGACGGAGAGGCCTCGGCTCAGACTGATGACCCAGCCGGGACAGGCTCGGGTGCTGTCCCCAGGTGGGACATGTTAATAGCCCCCGGGGGTGAGGTCTGCTTTTTTGGTGGTGGGCCCCGGGGTAGGTGTTTGGGGGAGGGAGGTGGTTAAAATGGAGGACCTTGAAATGGCAAATCTTTATTAGTTTTGTAAACAGCTTTAGGAAGCGCTGGGAGCATCTTGCAGGGACCCTGCAATTATCATAATAAACAGTTTTATCATCTGCTTGGCAATCAATATTGTGGCTTATGCTGCTTTAGTATCTCAGTGGTATTGATTACCTTAACAACTGTGCTGTGGTCAGCTCCCGTTAACCCTTGCTCTGCCGGCAGGGCCTGTGCCTTCCACGGTTGGATGGGAGACTGCTCTGGTCCCAGCCCAGGCAAGTGCTGGAATTGGACAGCTTGGCCAGAGAGTCAGATAAGGCTTTTTATCTCAAGGCGCCCAACAGAAGGAAGGGTTTTAACCAGGGAATCCTGAGGCTAGTGCAACTTTTTAAAGGCATCTTTCTTTCCTCTATTTTTATTCTTTGGAGGTGGTGTGTAAAACAGGTACAGCAGCGGGTTTTCAGCTGTGACTCAGGACTCTGGATGTTAAGAGTGACGATCCTGACCCTTCCCTGCCTGGGCTCTGTCCGGCGCTCCCCTCAGCCCCTCCTCCACTCTCCCCAGCAGAGGATGGACATGTGTGGAATCGAACTGGGAGCTGCAGTCCTTACGTCCTCCCGGAACAGGCATTCCTGGGACTCGGAGCATTTGTTTTGTGATCCACATTTTACTCTAAGAGAGAAAAACACCTATTTGGGGACATCTCGTTCTAGGCTTCAGTGAGTGTCCGAGGTGCATTGGCCAGCCAGAAGGCGACACAATGCTGGAGATAGATTTTGGGGCCACTTGAGATTCTGTCCCTCTCACTGGCCGTCCCCTGTGTCTGGTCTGGTTCATGTTGACGCTCCCCTTTTCTCCTGATGAAACCAAGGCAACAGGGACTCTTTGCTCTAGGAAGCATCTGGGATGGAGCCCCCGGATCAAGCCAGTAGTTAGGGACCAGGTAACAGTAAGTGACAGTCATCCAGAAACTTCGGGGATAAGATGTTGCCAGCGGTAGGGGTGGTGGTGTGTGTGTGTGTGTTGACTGTGTTTTTTGTTTTTTTTTCTTTTGACTTCTCTGTTTTGTTTTAAGTAAGTAAATATGTGTGTGCGTATGCATATGTATAAGTAAGCATGAAGCTGGGGGTGAGCTTGCATGCCAGATCCAGTCGCTCCACCGCTTTGGTCTGATGTTAGTGAAGACTGCCCTAGGGGTCTTCAGCATCACATGAACCCGGGTGACATTGACCTCTCATGAGAAGCCAGCTGCCACATCTGAGAGTCAGTTTGTAAAGTCTTTGAGTTTCATGGTGTCACTGGGGAGTGGAGGAGGAGGAAAAAGCAGAGGAAGCAATGCTTGGACTTGGAGGAGAGCGAACTGTGTCAGCAGTTGCCACCTTCTCGCCTTCTTGCCAGGCTTCAGCCTGTGGTTTCCTTGTCCTTCGTGGCTGCCCAAGAAAAGGCAGGAGTGGAAATTCATCAGATGGGGAGGAGGGACCTGTAGGTGTGTGATGAGGGGAGGGTTGTGGGCTGAGCTTGGGCAAGTCCAGGGAGATACAGGCAAGGGAGTTAGAGGTGTATGGAATTCCCAGCCAAGGGCTAAGGGTCCCTATAAGAGTGTCAGGAAGCCAGGCCACAGAGTCTGGGCAGCAAGAATGTAAGGCTACAGGCTTTATCTGGTGAGGCCCAGGGTGGTAATAGCAAGACTTGACCTCGGCATCAAGCCATGGGCTTGATTGGCAGGGTTGAGCTCGCAGGTGGCATGAATAGTTAGACCTGTGCAGGTGAGGGGAGGGTCCCAAGGAGTGATGGTGGGTCTTTTCGGTCCAGAGGGGAAGCTGATGGGAATGGTTCTCCACACGTGGTTGGAGAGTCTGCACAAGGTCATAGCTTTAGCCTTCCCTCTGACCTTACCTTTCCAGGTCACCTTCCCTGTGACTGGGATGCCCTGGGGACTGGGATGTCCCCACTGTCTTGTGTTCTGGACCCACCCACTTCCGTCCTCATTCTCCTTCTGCCCAGACTACGTTGGTTCCACAAATTGGAAAGTTTTATTTTAAACATAATGCTTTTCCTAAAAACGTCCCTTAGATGAATCGGGCTCAGAGGGTGGGTGGTAGTTATTAAGTTGACCAAAGCTCCATTGCTTTCCCTCATGATAGGGACTATAGCTCAGAGGGCTGCACCATGATGACAGAGGGTGGACTAAACTGCTCCTAACCATACAATATGCATGAGGAATGAGGCCAATTCCCCAACTTTTGATTTCCTGTAGATTTGTGCACTTCTAAGTCATGAAGATGGGTCGCAAAGAAGTAATACTGTGGCCAGCCTCACTCTTTACCTTACCCGGCTGGGTCTTAACTTGAATGCTTGGTTGGTACTAGCTCTTCTAAATCTGACCTCATCCGTGAGGATCTCCTAGACATTGACAGCATTTTACTTTCTTCTTTTCACAAATAGCTTTTTGAGCCGAGCTGTCAGACGGTCTCAGGCAGGAGTATGGTCTGCGTGGTCAGGAGCGTTTTAGAGGGAGTTGCACTCCGCCTGCTGATGTCTTCTATTTTGTTATGGCCAGAGATCCTTGCTTCAGCATTTGGCACTTTACTAGGTGCTTTTCCAAGCCCTGTAACACTCTGATCTATGTAGAATTTTGAGACTTAATGTCTTCCATCAAGGATCTTGGCTGTGCGGCACAACCCAGTGTTTGGTATTATTTATAACTCTGCTTTTTAGGTGTGAGCAGTGCACTATCTTTTTGGGATGATTTTTGGTGTACTCAGATTTTTTTTTTTTTTTCTTATTTAGAAGATGGAATGTGATTTTTGAAGGGTTTGGAAAGGTAATTCTCTTTCAGGAAGTGGTATCTTCACAGAGAAAAAAACACTGGAGTAGAAACTGGAGACTGAATCCTGGTCCCTGATCTGCTACTAACCAGCCGGTGACCTAGGGAAAGAATGACTTAACAGTAGTTACTCTGATGTCTGATGGATCTCTTTAAACCCATAAGATCTGAATTGTGATTCCCATTCTGTCTACTTAAGACAAAATTGCCGGAGGTCGAATGAGAAATGAATATAAGAGTGTTTGAAAATGTATAAAAGCCTGTGTAAATTGGTGGAACATTGTTATTTGTTCCTGAGAAGGTTGGTGCTGGGTATGATTGTTTTCTTGGTCAAATACTAACGCTACTGGGGAAAAGGCTGTTGCTAAGAGTATTTCCCGGAAGCCTCAGCACGGTGATGGGTGTGTATAGGCCCACATGTGGCAAGAAGCCCACTTGTCATGGGGCCATCTTCCTTGCAGCCGAGCCCAAGAGAACCAGCCCAGTGGGAAGCAACTCCGTTCAGACTTTACAAAGCAATTAAGGTGACTTATAAAACATTCATACCGAGATGAAAAACAATGAACTCAAAAACAGTGGTTGGCAAATATTGCCTTATTTTGTAAACTCACTGAAAGTGTTTAAAATTATGTTTTAACCCATTAAATCAGTAAGTGGAGGCTTTTAACTCTCAGTGGATGTGGTTTTCTTAACCAGAGTTTGGCTCTGAGCTCTTATGTTATCTGAGGCTGTGAAAGGGGACCCATTGTGCTCAGTGATGATACCACATACAAACGTGTCGGGGTAGTTTGATACCACATACAAACGTGTCGGGGTAGCTCAGGGATAGTTACCACATACAAACGTGTCGGGGACCGAGCCCACAGTGTGATGCAAGCAGTCTCTTCCGGGAGCGGCTTGGTAGTGCTTGGTACCTTCCAAGGGTTAAGAGTAGGGGTGGGGTCAGCAGATGGTGAGTTTTGAAAGCAAGATATAGAGATCAGCTCTTCTAAAGAAAGGAGAACCCATATTTCTTTGGAAAAAGGCTTAGCTGGCCATGAACTTGTCAACTCCATACTGAGAAGCTTGGTTCTGGCCAGTGCTGTGGCTCTCTTCAGAAGTTGCTCCTGAACTGGTTAAAGCCTGAGCTTGCTTCTTGTAAAGAAAAAAATGCATTATATAAAAACGGAATAATAGGATGAACCCATCATCTGGACTTAACAGTTCACTTTTATTAAAACATATTTTTTAAATATTTTTATTTATTTGAGAGAGAGAGAGAATATAAGGGGGGTGAGGGGTAGAGGGAGAAGCAAACTCCCTGCTGAGCAGGGAGCCAGATGCAGGGCTTAATCTTGGGACTCCAGGATCATGACTGGAGCAGAAGGCAGACGCCTAACCGGCTGAGCCACCCAGGCGTCCCCAGCAGTTCACTTTTTGTTAGATTTGTTTAATCATTTTGTTCATTGGCTTTGACTTTAAGTCCAATTAAAGATATCATGAGACTTTATCATTTTGTTAGGTGATGATATTGTGTTTACATAACAAAACTAACAAATTCTTAACATCATTGAATCCCGAATCACTTTTCAAAATGATCCAGCCGTCCGCAGAATGTTTTTTTACAATTGGTTTGTTAAAATTGGTATCCATAGGAGGCCTGTGTAGTGTATTTGATTTTTCTCAGGCCTCTTTACCTGGGACAGTAACCCCCCACCGCAGAACCCCAACTCTAGCCTCCATATGTGTCCCCGCTTCAACCCCCCCAAGCAGCCCAGGGAATAGCTATGTGTGGTGGAAAGAGCACTGTTCGTATGGCGTGAAGATACAGAGAACTCTGCCACTGACGAGCTCTCTGACCTTGGGCAAACCACCAGCACCCTCTGGGGTCATTATTCTTGTCCATCAAGGAGGCCATAAGACTGAATGGTCTCCAGCTCCAGCGATCTCATTCCGACCGCCGCAGAGAGACACGGGGGTGGAGGCACCTCTTGCTACCAGTCCTTATCCCAGTTTCTGTAATTGAGATTTTATTGGTAGTATATACTGAGCAGTTGGCTTGTTCTTTCCTCTTGGCCACTGTGAGTGCTATACCTAAAACAAGGTTATTATGGTTTTGTTTTGGTTTGTTTTTTCTCCTTTCTGGACTTAGAAAGTTTAGAGCCAAATTTATTGCTTAGTGTGTTGGTTATTGCGGTATACATACATGCAAGCTTCATTTTTGGCTCAAATTTTCTTCCCCTCTTTTTTTTTTTTTTTCCTTTCCTCTTTTGCCCTGGCCTCAATAAGGCTGTGATGTTGTATTGTACATTCTTGTAAGAGCATAAATAAAGGACTCTGACTTGGTTTGTGCGCTCATGGAGGCCAGGGGCCCCTTCTTTATGTATTGTTTGTTTTGTTGAGCCACAGGTTAGATGCTCAGAAAAAGCTTACAGATAGATTTTGGTTTGACCTATTGTCATCGTTTTTGCATTTAAAAGTCTCCTATTGTAGTGGCAAAGAGTTGTTTGGAGCCGTGTTAATTTTGTTGATGATGGCCTGGTTCTGCTCTAATTCACGTTTCATATGGCAAAACAGCCCAAGAAAGGCTGGTGAGCCACTCAGCCAGCAATGTTTTTTTGCTTGTTGGTTTTTGTTTTTGTTTTTTGTAGAACTTGTCTTCCTGAGTAGCTCCTTGATGTTTTTTGTTTTTGTTTTGTTTTGTTGTTGTTGTTTTTTTCTCCATAGGTCTTTGGTGAGTGAAGTAATATTTGCTGGGCCAACAGCTGGGGGTGGGGGCATCTTAACTGCTAAAACAGTAGCCATTCTGTGCATTCCGAAGTTCACTTCTGGTTCTAGCCGTGGACATAAGGCTGTGGTGGGGATGTCTGGGATGGTGGAGATGGATGAATCAGAATCTGTCAACTGCCATCTCTGGAAGAAAGTAGACTGGACAATCAGATGTGCTGCATCTTCTCTTAAAACTCAAGTGTGAGTCGGGTGCCTGGGTGGCTCAGTTGGTTGAGCAACTGCCTTCGGCTCGGGTCATGATCTCGGAGTCCTGGGATCGAGTCCCACATCGGGCTCCCGGCTCGGCGGGGAGCCTGCTTCTCCCTCTGACCCTATCCCCTCTCATGCTGTTTCTCTCTCTGTGTCAAATAAATAAATAAAAACAAAATCTTTAAAAACAAAACAAAACAAAAAACTCAAGTGTGAGTGAGCATGTTTTCTCATTGATTCTCACTCAGCCTTCCTTTGCGATTAAGAGCCTCGCGAACCCTCAGGAAGGCATTGGTCCCAGCTGGCTCTCTCCCTCACCTCCCTGGAAATCTGCCTCCTTTACTGTCCAAGAGAGAAGAGGGATGGATGTTGGTCCTGGAGTGTTAGGGGAGGATCAGAGTTTCTGCATGCTGGGCACGGAGCTTAGGGCCTGGCACACAGTAAGCACTCACAAATGGTAGGTGCCCTCAGGAAAATGTCTATGAGTGGTTGGGGGATATATTTAACTATTGTGTAGCGGCCTTCTCTTCTTTTACTGGTTGACACTTGGAAAGGGATCCTTTTTTTTTTTTTTTTTAAGATTTTATTTATTTATTTGACAGAGAGAGACATAGAGAGAGAGCACAGCAGGGGGAGTGAGAGAGGGAGAAGCAGGCTTCCCGCTGAGCAGGGAGCCCAATGCGGGGCTCCATCCCAGGACCCTGGGATCATGACCTGAGCCGAAGGCAGACGCTTAACGACTGAGCCACCCAGGCGCCCGGAGAGGGATCCTTTAAGCATTGGTTTTGAGGCACTCTGGGGCTTGATTTTGAGCGCCCCTCTTCTGGGTCCCTGGAAAACTTCTCTGTAATGGACAGAGAAGAACTGAGATGCCCTTGTTGGTTAAAGGAGTTCTGTTGTTGCTCTCCCAAGCCAGCTGCGCGGCCTTTATCTTCTCATTGCCATGTTGAAGAGAGCACTTCCCATCCTCTGCTCCGTGCGAACTTAGTCCAGGGGAAGGCGAGACCCCTGGGGGGTCCTGGGTGTGGCGAGGAAGTTGAGGCTCATGGCTTGCAAGTTTTCTTCTAATGGAATTTCCCATCACTTACTGCCCTGCTGATTTCTGATCAATGAAAATGAAATTGCATCACCTCCTCAGAGGCTCCACGTATGGCCGCTGCTTCCAGCTGTGTCAGTTCCGGTAAAATAATCTCATCAGGCGTGCGAGAGGGTAATAGGAAATAAAAATAAAAACCCACAATTAGCAAGAGGCCTTGCAGCTGAGTAACACTTTCCATCCCAGAGGCAGAAAGGGCTGGGTAGTGAATGCTTAGGAAAGATTCCCTTAAAAAAAAAAAAAAGAAAGAAAAGAAAAAGAAAAGAAAAAATTCCTAGTCCTTTTTCTTCGTCCTTTTTTTTTTTCCCCCTCACATCCCCTGAACAGTCTCTCCAGCCCTTACATGTGGATGATTTAAAATTAGGCAAGGGTTTTTCCTGCCCTACTTCTGAGGCCAGTAGAATTGCTGTGTGCTAGGCATATTCTGGGGTTGCATTTGCTTTTTTCTCTCTCCCGAGTCACCCGCAGATAGACACCAGAGGAATTCTAGACGCTGTAGCTTCTCCCACTGGCCTGAGACAGGGAACCAGATGGTCGGGGTGGGAGCGGGGGAGATAGCTGGAAGCCGAGGTAAGGTTGGTGAATAGGCTTTGCAGAGCTGTTCATTTGAATTTGTAGACTTGACGCTTTAGTTTATCAGGCCACTGAGAACAAGACTTGCCCCGCGCTCCCCCCCGTCCCACCTCCCAGCCAACCCGCCCCACATTAGTCTCTGAAACGCCCAGTACCGTGTCAAGAACACGAGGCTCCATGAAAGGGCATTGTTTGGTCGTGTGGAAGCTGGTCCGGGCCACCTCCCTGTGGATTGCAGTGAACATGGGCACACGCCAACCCCAGCACCTCTTGGTAACAACGGGGGAGATTGAACACCGCCTCCAGAATATTCTGCCACTTAAGCCTGTGGAGCCTATAAAGTCACGGAGTCCAGCCTAAGGAGGAACCGAGGCCAAAGAAACCGGGATAGGGAATATAAAGGGCAAGCGAGGATGCGGGAAACCTGTTGGATCACCTGAGAGGAGCCAGGAGACATGGGATCATCTCCTCTCTTGTCAACTTGACAGCCTCAGAGGAAAATAAATGCTCGAATGAAAGCCATTTCGTTGGTGCTGGTAATGTCGCATGTCCTTCAGGCCAGGGTGGGGGAAAATTCTGGGCTCTTGGGAAACGGTTGATCTCAGACATCCCGACTAGTCCTTTAATTGCTGACTTCCTTGTGGGTTGAGGGCAAGGGATTAGTCCTATGGGGGCGTAGTAGGGATACATCCGAGTGCGGGGGCGGCAATGTCCCAGCACCATAGGGTCTCAGGGCAGTTGCACAACCTGCCAAACCATGTGTTGCAATAGTCAAACCGTGGTTTTCAGTGGCGTGGACATCAGAGGTCATCACTGCGTACATCTGGTTAGTAGGACAGTTTCTGGCGGTCGAGCAGGAAGACTCTGGAACGGCGGGGGGCAATAGCCTAGATAATTGTGTGGATACAGTGAATCCAGTGGCCATGGGAAGGGCCGACTCTGTCCCTCCCAGCGTCCTGTCACTGTCCAGGTTCTTATTTCACACGTCTGGACCCTAATGAGAGCAAAACTCGATACGAGGACTCTGTCTTGCCAGGAGGGATGCCGTGTATATTGTAGGCGCTCTGTAAATATATGTTGCCAGAACGCATAAAAATCATTAGAGCACTGGGTGACTTTGGGGCTACGTTTTCGGCACAGGAGCTTGAAACGAAGACCACTAGGGCCAGAGCCCCAGCAGCCTCTGTATTACTGTGGCCCATGAACTGGCCAGCTTGGATTTCCTTGATCTTAGCCTGGCTTCATATAGGGATCTTGTGGAGAGGCAAGAACAGTTTCTACAACTGTGCAAGGTTAGGACTGCCGTCTGAAAGTTCCGGCGGGATGAGCAGAGCTCTAGGGGCGAAAGGAGAGGTGATGCCTGGTCAGAACGGAAGCCGAAGTTCTTTCTGCTAACATGCATTTTTCATATGTTTGTGTGTTTGGACAAATACGTTTCCCCTCTCAGACACTTAGCACAGGGTCTTGATCTACATTGATCACGTTTTATGACTTGAACTGGCAATTCGCCCCCAGGGATCAGACCTAACCAGGGTGTTCAGGAAGCCATTAAGGAAAAATATGTAACCACACTCGTTCCCAAACTCAATTGTTCAGTCTTAGCAGTGCTTGGATAAGAAACTTTCAAGCACAATTAATCCAAGGCCTATTTAACTGGACCTTGGTGAGGCTTCACAGCAGCCATTGACCCAAAAGCAGCATTTGCATTTGGAACGAGAGGAGACAGACCATCTGGGCCTCTTTTGTCTTTGTTTTTGCTGAGTTTGAGAGGGTGTAATTATTACCCACAGTCGCTTAGTTCTTGGGGTGGTTTCCGAAGGGTTAAGGAAGTGCGAACTCTTGGATCCTTGCACTTGAAGAAGAAATTTTCCTTTGTTGTTTTGCCGAATTCCCAGGGCCACTCTTTGAAGTGGCCACTGGTAAATATGTCTCAATCTGTTTTTCTCGATTAAAAGTAACAGTGCACATAATGGATTTCCTGAATACCATGTGGGATGGAGAAGGGGCTGTGGAGAGTAGGACCTGTCATTCGGTCTCATATCCACCCAATTGTGTTTTAAGCTTTGGAATTTGGAAGTGCTTTGAGCACACTCAGAGGGCAAACAGACTGTGCCTCTCTTCAGTCTATCTTGAAGTCCTCCAAGGCCCCAATGACCATTCCTGCTGCTTTTCCACTTGGCCATAAGGAAGGGAATTGAAATTTGAAATCACTCCTGAGGCCACTAGGATTTAAGGACTGCCCAGCAGGAAATATGCACTTCTCACATCTTCAGCTGAGTAAGAGGAAGCCGTTGAGGGGGAGTTCTGTGGCAGAATCAGTGTCTACATGTGCCCTCCAAATATGAATTTGGGGGATCGCTTGGCAAACACAACCTGGAGGGGAATCTGAGGGCATCCAGCCAAGACACATCGTTCCCGAAGCATCCTTTGTGGTGGTTTCACCTTTGCGTGGTGACCCCCTGTTCATGCCCCCGGCAGGCGCTGGGCCTTCCAGCTTCCATTCCTGCTCTGGTTAGTGGTGCGTCTTGCTCCCAGCTGCTGAAAAGGCCGTTTATGCTAATGAGCCAGGGAAGATCTGAAGAACTTGCTGCGCTGGCCTTGGTGAGAGGCCCTCTGTGTGTGTGTGTGTATGTGTGTGTGACCCCATTCATGAGCCTTCGAAGGGCAAGCCTTGTTTGTTTTGTCATGGTGCCAATTCCAGAGCCTTGGGCCAGAGTGCACTGTCGCTGGTGAGCCCACCGTGTGGCTTTCTTCCTGCTAAGAGGGAAAGACGCTCCTTTCCAAGAGTCATTCCAGAGATGCCAGTTGAGGGAGACTTTGCTTCCTCAAGGCCACCACTCACCTCACCGGTACCGGCCTTCCCGATCGTCCCGGGTACAACAGGTGGTGGAGTTACTGGAGAGCATGGATTTCCTCTCTCCAGGAAAGTCGGATGGGGTTTTCCAGGTGCTGCCACAGACCAGAGAAAAGCAGCTGTGATATGTTGTTCATCTGTTCCCACGTAGATCAGATCTGTATAAAAGGAGGCTCAAGGCCTAAGGCTGCTTCTACCCGCATTCCTTCCTGAAACAGCAAGTGCTAACAAAGAATCTGCCCAAGTTCGGGTTCTCTCGGATGTGTGCAGCCTTGAACTACAACAGGTACTCCTGCTGTTCGCATTAAACGTTCTACAGAGAACTCCCTAGTAACAATTCAAGAACCCTAGTAGACTCCCCGTCCTGTTAAATTAGTGAGCATGGCTCTGATAACAGTGCTCATGAGGCAGAAACCTCGTACACAGTCACTGGTATATGGTCCATATATGGTCCATACCTGCCTCCCTGCCCACCGCCCCAAACAGAATTGTACTTACGGATTTGCTTGGCTTCCTGGATTTCTGTTTCCTTGACCAACTATTTAAGGTAGCCAGAATGAGGCTGCCTCCGTAGATCTCAGGCCTTCTGTAATTTTGGAAAAGGAAATTGACACTATAAACCACAGAATACTAAAGTACTCAAGCATTGTACCCGAGCCTCAGAATTAGGATGATTGGGTCTTTGGTGATTAATTCCCTGCAATGTTGAGATCAGCACACTTCCGCTGTTACTTAGGGTGTTTTCTGGAAAAAGTGTGCCACTCATCAAGTTTTTGTCCATACTGCGTGCTCAGCACTGCACTAAGAGATGAAGGCAAATACAAGCTGATTTTTGCCCTCAAGCAGCTTGCCGTCAAGTTGGAGAGTTGAAAGCGACCCGTGTGACACAAGGAGCGACAGTTTAGTGACAGTGTGGTGATGATTACTGTGGTAGTACCGAGAGGAGACAGGTCTTCGTGGGCTCGAGTGATCAGAGGGGATTTTACTTCCTGTGTGGTGGAACTTGAGCTTCTTAAGGGATGTCCAAGGTTTGGGTAAATGTTGAGGCAGAGAAAGGACATCCAAAGGGCTTGGGGCTGCAGGGACAGCGGCAAGAATGCATAAAAATGTGGAGATGATGGGGAGAGACCCTTCTATTGGAGGGAAGCAAGAGAGATGATTGAGTAGTCGCATGGGGTAGATTCTAGACTATTTTAAAACCAGTGTGGAGGGTGTAAGTTTGACTGTTTTGGCGTTTGGCTCTTGCAGGGGAAAGGCACTGCATGAATATGACATTGTGAAGGCTGGACCGATCGTTCCTTTCTGTTTTCTGGAATCAAAGATGGTACCAGAGACCAGAGTGGTCAGTGAGGGGCACTTCCATTCAGGGATGTTGAGCCATGCTGAGTGTTGAGTGATGGAAGGCTGGCCACTTAGAGACATCCTGTGGTCTGCTGAAAGTATGAGGCCCATACGCAAGCGCTAAGTCAGGAATGGATATTCTTGTTTTGGGAGTCAACACATAATTTCAGGAACTGAAACCACAGAAGTAGTTAAGGTAGCTGATGTACAGAGATAAGAGCAGAGAGCCAAGGGAGGGGCCGGGGAGCATAATGGTTAAAGACTGGAGGAGAACAGAGAGGAAAGGTTTCTGTGGGTTAAAGTCATAGGGAGTCTTACCAAATCAGTGGGAAAGCACATCCATGGAGAGCTGTAGGAATGGGAAGAGGGGCAGGCAACAAAGAGATCAGAGAGGTAGGAGGAGAGCCAAGGAAGCGTGTCAGGGAAATGAAGGGGAGGTCTCAAGGTGGGGTGGTTAGCCATTCTGGATGCCGGAGAGATTGAAGACGTTGAAAGAAGAGGAGCCCCTGGCTGCTCTGAGGAGGGCGTTGGTGACCTTGGAGAGGGGACGGAATCTTGGAGCATAGGGCCTTCTAACACACCTGAGCAGATGTCCAGAGAGCCCGTGATGCTGCCTTCCGGGAGGGGTCCTGGCGTCTGTGTGGATCATCACTAAGCTCCACAGTGGCTTCCACTGCACCTCAGAACTGGAGAAACGCTGTCGACCTCTCTGTAAACTCACAGAGGAGGAGAGACTCATCCGGCTCTAGAAGACGGGTGCTGGGCAGGTGAAGCAGAGGGCAGGGTCCAATTCTTTGAAGGAGCCGAGGACAGATTGTTGGAAGGAAGGACAGAGCGTTGTCTCAACTGGCAATGCGAGTGGGTCAGACTCTGATCCAGGAGCTCAAGGATAGTGGAATGTGGTAGAGAGTTGAGCAGGAGATATCACCAGTAAAATCCTACAAAGCCCTCTTACTCATCATCAAGGAAAGGAGAGTACACCCCTGCGGTGGACCTAACAGGCAATTCACAGAAGAAATAAGAATTGCCAATAAGTATCTGCAGATGGGCCCTGTCTTATTAGCAGAAAATCTAAGTTAAAATGAGATATCATTTCTTGCCTGCCAAATTGACTTTTTTTTTTTTTTTTTGAACAAGATAATACCCACTATTGATGAAGGGGCAGGGAAATTGATGCTCACATGTCATTGAGCATGAGTTGGAGGGCTCTCCTAGAGATTAGATTGGTATATGCCAGAGAACCTTACCTATTGTTATCTTTTAGGCCAGCAATTCTACTTTCAGAAGTATGTCCTAAGGAAAGAGAGATGTCATGTCCTGGGTAAGATCCTAGGTTTTAGGAAGGAAGGCTTACCTAGTTCAAAGACCGACTTACCTAGTTTCAAAGACCGACTTAGCTAGTATGGGACTTATATAAGTTACTTAACCTAAGCCTCAGCTCCCTCATCTGTAAAATGGGTCGTTGCAAGGATCAAATGAAACGATATGTATTTTAAAAGTGCTTAGAACCATGCCTGTCCCTACTAAGTGGGTAGCATTGGAGCTGTTACTTATTTATGTTAGTTATTTTGTTAACATAGCTACAAAGATTTACAAGAGTGTATTGCAGCATTAACAGCAAAATATTAGGAATTGCCTAAAGGTCCAGTAATAGAATTTAGTGGATTTATGCTATGTCCAAAGGATGCAGTATCTCTGTAGCCATTAATTCTGACTTCCAAAGAATATTTAATGTCATGGAAAACTTTCATGCTAGATGAAGTTAAAAGCGCGGCTCACTTAAGGAATGGTGTGGTCTGAGGTTGGTGAAGAAGATCTGCATCTCTAGACATGCAGAAGGAGAAAAAAACCCTAAAAACTATCTTGCCTGCCAGTGACACTCTGGCTGGTGGAATTATAGGTGATTTTTATTTTAGCTAGTGAGTCTTTCTGCACATACTCATTTTTTTGGCGGGGGGTAATGAACTCATACTACTTTAATCAGGAGAAATTATTTAAAATAAATTTAACATCATGAGATGCCAGATTGAAACCGTAATGGGCCCAGATGGCACATTTTTACATCCTCTTCAAGCTTTTGCTCGGCAGCCGAGCAGCAAGAACTGAGAGATCAGAAATAGGATCTTTTGAGGGGGATTTTGAGGAAATTGGGAAGAGACAAAAAGTTCTGGGTGCTGGCAAAGAAAACACTGAAGTAGTTGGTTACAGTCAGTGTGGGAAGGTATCCCATTTAGCTGGGAAGGCGGCAGGGGATGGGGAAGGATGGGCTGGGTGAATGGTGCACCTGCGAGGTAGCAGGGGCGGTTGATGAGGTAGGGGAGTAGGGCAGCTGCTGTGTTTGGTGA
The DNA here is from genome assembly GCF_029215605.1 of Mirounga angustirostris. Taxonomy (NCBI): domain Eukaryota; kingdom Metazoa; phylum Chordata; class Mammalia; order Carnivora; family Phocidae; genus Mirounga; species Mirounga angustirostris. Next base: position 15,095,349 of record NW_026991724.1, on the reverse strand, counting down.
AAGGAGGTGCTGCTTTACATCTGGGAAGGGGCTCAGTGCTTCCTGGTTTATTTATTTATTTATTTTAAAAGATTTTATTTATTTATTTGACAGAGAGACACAGCGAGAGAGGGAACACAAGCAGGGGGAGTGGGAGAGGGAGAAGCAGGCTTCCCTCTGAGCAGGGAGCCCAACGCAGGGCTCATGACCTGAGCCGAAGGCAGACGCTTAATGACTGAGCCACCCAGTCACCCCAGTGCTTCCTGGTTTAAATCGAGGTCAAGAGGGAACCATTCAGGCCAGCGATGGCCAAAGATGCTGCTTGTCTGTCTTCAGGACGTGATGGAAAGCCATAGGCAGGTACTTACCTAAGTGCTGGGATGCAGTTACTTGAATAACTGGTTGAATTGCCCCAGATACTTTTTCAGAACAAGCCTAAGTAATAGTTGGGTAGTTTTGCCCTTTTTTTTTTTTTTTTAACTGTATTCGTGGCTTTGGTCCTTGTCGAACCATGTGTGTATCCACATAGTTGGTAGGAAATTGGGTTCCTCAAATAGCAGCTCATTTTTTCCAACACACACAGACTGGGTTCCTTGCCTGGCTCTGCTCCGGATCTTGCAACACCCTTTTCCTCCCCTCCATGACTCGACTGCAACCAGAATATCGCAGTAGTTGTGGATTCCTGCAGAATGGACTGAGCTAGCAGTTTTCACTTCCAGGCTGATTTATGTTCACGCTGGAAAGAGCACAGATGCACTCATTAGCAAGACATGAAGCCCAGGGCCTGGACGACTCTCTGGGCCTTCCAGGCCATGGGCCCCCTGCAACACGAGGGACCTGTTCAAGCATGTGTGTATTCCCTGACTTTGCCATAGTTACAGAATAATTCTTCAGGGGAATTGCTACCAAGCCGATGGAATCTCACCTTTTTATGCTTTCACACTTACTGACTTTGACTCAGTAGCAATATACAAATATAGTTATTGTAGAAAGCATAGAATGGGATTGGATATGGTTCTTCAGTGGATTCTAAGCTAAACAGATGAGGGTATTATTTCTTTGCCCCTTGAATGAGTTTCCTACTATCTCAGAATCTGGCTTGCCTTTGAGTGTTTTTGGGGGCGGGGAGATGTGGGCATGGTTTATTCATTGCTATGTGTTTTCTCTCTAATATGTTTTAGTCTAGAGGTGGCAGTGCTCACCCTCTGTAGGTTGCTGGGGTTCTTTTCTTTTTACAGTTCCTGCTCTTGTCCTTATATTTAGAACCGCATTCACCAAGTTAGGGAAATCTGCCCTGATCCAGGATCGTGGATGTCTTGGGTAAATGTCTTTCGATGTGTGGTACTTGAAATTCTGCCCAAGCTAGAAAGGTCATTTGTCTTTTCCAACTAGACAGCTCTGTCTAGAACCACTCATCTAGGGGAAGAGAAGCCCACTTTCTGTGTCTTTCTGTCCACACCTCCCTGTCCAGCGTAGCAGCCTGTTTCTTTCCTGAAGCTGTGCCAACAATGAATTTTACAGGAAAATAAGGATACGGGGATCAGGGTGGGTTGGCTGTTCACGTGTAATTTTGTGGTTCAATATGGAGAGTCTTGCACTGGACAATTACTCTTTTTACTCCTTGTTTTGACATAATTTTAGATGTACAGGAGAGTTGTAATAATAGAACATAGATTTCTCCTATACCCTTCAGTCAGACCTCATGTTAACATTATCTCCTATTCTGTCTATGTGTACATATGTGTGTCTGAACACACACACGCTCTTACTGATTTTTCCTAAGCCACTTGAAAACTGAAACATCGTCTCTAAATATATCAGTGTGTTTTTCCTGGAAAAGGAAAAGGTGTATCACCACACCATAGTTATCAAAAAATTAACAGTCACCTACGACAATTATCTGACCTACAGACCTTACTCAGATTTTGCCAATTGCCCCAATTGTGCCCTTTATGGGGAAAAAAAATTCCAGATTATGTGTTAGGTTCGTTTGTCATGTCTCTTTAACTCCTTTAATCTGAAACAGCCATTCAGTCTTTCTGTTTCATGACACTGACATAACTGAAGCGGATGGGACATTTTGTAGACTGTCCTCAATTTGGATTTGTCTGATGTTCCCTCATGATTAGATTCAGGTTTTGCATTTTTGGCAGGAATGTCAGGGAAGGGATGTTGTGTTCTTCTCGGTGTATCCTCGGGAGGCACGTGATGTGTGCCTCATTCCTGGTGATGTTAACTTTGATCATGTGGTGAAGGTGGTGTCTGCCAGGTTTCTCCACTGTAAAGTTATTGTTTTTCCTTCTGTAATTAATAAGTATCTTGTGGGGAGATACTTTGAGACTGTGTAAATATCCTGTTACTCTTCAAACTTTCATCCACCAGTTTTAGTATCCATTGATTCTTGCTTGAATGAGTTATTATTATGATGGTTCCCAAATGGTGATTTTCTAACCCCATAATTCCCTCTGCATTTATTAGTTGCATTTCTGTTCGAAGGAAGAACTTTCCCTAATCCCACATTTTTTTTTAAATTTATGAAAAGTCTGCAATTTTGGATTCTTACTTTATACATTGGGTCGTAAACCTTTACTCTCATGTAATTTTCTTGCTCGCATTGTCCCAGTTTGAGCAAGTGGGGGACCCTGCAGCCAGCTCCTCTGTCCTTTTTAGCATACTCTCTTCATTCTTTGAGCACTTCCTTATGTTCTGGCTCACAAAGATGCTCCAGGCTCAAGTATTGGCTGTTTCTTCAAGGAGCCTTAGTTCCATTTGGTGGAGAAAGGATGTTTCTTCAACTAAGAGGAAAAGAAACAGACCATCTTCAGGGATCATCTTTTTTTCCCCGTCTTCAACTATTCTCATTTCTCCCAGTACCTTAATTTTCCCTACAGTTTTATTAAGCATATATGACATCTTGGAGGTGGAGAAGACTGATGAATGAGACATGGAACAGCTTTGAGGCAGAGATAGACTAGCCAATGGATAATTAGAGCAGTGTGATAATGCAAGAATTGCAGTGTGTTTCCATATGCAAAGTGCTATTATGGGATTACAGAGAAGGAGGTTAAAGTTGACTGAGGAACCCACTTGATAATCCAGGCGTCTTCACCTTTCATGGGCCTGGGAGGCTGCCAATGGGACCCTTTGGCTACAGCAAAATCCCCTCCTCCATTCCTGAACCTGGGGAGTGCAGTATTTCACAGAGTCCACATTCCATCTGAGAGCTTTGAAAATCTTGAGAAAGACTTTCCTTTCTATGAAACCGAACTCGAATTCCTGTTCAGGTTCCCTCATGACTCGTAGTTAAACCTTGAAGCTCGGTAAAACACATGTAACTAATCCTCCTTGCTGTAGCAGGCGTAGCTGAGGGTCATCGCCTTGCCCTACAATGGGAGTTGTCTCTTCTGCTCTCCAGAACTGCTGCTGGGCACGCTCTGCTCTGTAAGACCAGGCTCTTACAGGATTCTCCTGAGTGGATCATGACATTCTTCATGCAGAGAGCAAAAAGGATGGGGATGTGAACCCTGCTGAGTTTCCACAGCTGTGGTGTGGTCCTGTAGCCTGGAGGTCCTGTTTCTCTCTTTGGCTGCCATGTCAACATTGTGCTTTGTAGTGAAGTGACACCCCCAAGTATTCTTTGCGTGAACTCTTGTTAATCCAAGTCTCTTCCAGTCTCTGTTGGTTTTACTGATTGCCTGAGCTTTAAATATGGGGCTTCATACTCAGTCTTTCAGAACTTCGTCTTGTTTCTTTGGGCCTGTTGTTCCCACCAGCTGAGATCTTATTTTGAGTCTTTTTTTTTTTTTAAAGATTTTATTTTATTTATTAATTTGAAAGAGAGAGAATGAGAGAGAGAGAGAGAGAGCACATGAGAGGGGGGAGGGTCAGAGGGAGAAGCAGACTCCCTGCCGAGCAGGGAGCCCGATGTGGGACTCGATCCCGGGACTCCAGGATCATGACCTGAGCCGAAGGCAGTCGCTTAACCAACTGAGCCACCCAGGCGCCCTTATTTTGAGTCTCGATGCCACCGTCTGGCACAGGAGTTAGTCCTCTTAGCTTCTGTACTTCACATACTGTTTGTGTGTGCTTGGTCTTGTCCCTTAAGCTGGTGATGTAAGTGAAGGGAACCCCGGGACAAGACAGAAGGTTGAGGCATGCCACTAGATGCACTGACCTTTGAGAGGATACTTGAGGCAATTGCCTCTTCCAGCCATAAAATCAGCCAGACTTTATTATCTCAAAGACATTTTGCTATGGATATGAAGAGATGATAAACTTTGGGATACCTTATTAAAATCAAGAAGTCCTCTCTAATGCATTTCTCAGATCACTGAATCTAAGTGAAGCTATTTTTCACTTGATTTTATGTGAATGTTCTTACTGAACCTAACAGCTAATTGCTAATTTCTCAGGACCTCCTTTTTTTTTTTTTTTTTTTTTTTTTTTAATTCAGCAGTTGCTGACTCTGTTCTAAAACTGTGGGAAACTTGCACTGTATGATATACAACATTTCTTTTTAAGTCTAGTTATCACTTTATCCAAAAGGATGTGCACACACATAATCCTTTCCTCTTCTCTTGCTTTATATTATTTCTGAGTGCTTTTCGTCACTTAACTTTTTCTTTGTGGTCTCTCCCCGGCAAGAATATACACTGAGATCTGTTTATCATTGATTCCCTAGCATCTGACACATAGTAGGTGCAAAGTAAATATGGAAGGAATGAATGAATGAATACATTTTTTGGTTTATGGCCTCGGAATCCGCCTTTTTTTCTTTAAAAAAAAAAAATCAGGGTAATGAGCCTATACCATTCAACTCCTTGGAACACCTCCCCCCACTCTGGTTACCCCTTCTCCTGTGTGAAGACCTCCAAGTAACTCTCCTTCCCCAACCACTCCCAGAGAGGGGTACGTGTGTGAACGGGCATGTGGTTTTTACATGGCAGTCCTGGATTCCCAGCACCTTAGAACAGTCCCCAGGTCCATAAAGATTGAATTTGAATGTCGGATATAAGGATGTTCTGAAGTTCTCTTTGAGAAACAGACATTAAAGAAAAATGTCAGGCGCCTGGGTGGCTCAGTTGGTTAAGCGTCTGCCTTCAGCTCAGGTCATGATCCCGGGGTCCTGGGATCGAGTCCCACGTTGGGCTGTCTGCTCAGTGGGGAGCCTGCTTCTCCCGCAGCCTCTGCCTGCCGCTCCCCCTGCTTGTGCTCTCTCTCTGTGTGTCAGATAAATATGTTCTTGAAAGAAGAAAAAAAAAAAAAAGAATGTTGTAGAGTGGCTCAGAACACAGACTGCACAGTCAGCTTAGGGTTTTAGCTTTTAGGCTGTATAACTTGCACAACCTCAGTTTTCCCGTCTTTAAAACGGGGATATAAGTGATACCCATCTCACACCGTGGCTAGGAAGGTGGTGTAGTCCCTGCAGGACTTAACGTGATGCCTAATTCAAGGAGGGATGACTTCCCTCAGGATGGTTCTCATTTTAAAAAGCTTCAGGAAAGGGGCACCTGGGTGGCTCAGTCGTTAAGCGTCTGCCTTCGGCTCAGGTCATGGTTCCGGGGTCCTGGGATCAAGCCCCACATCGGGCTCCCTGCTTGGTGGGAAGCCTGCTTCTCCCTCTCCCACTCCCCCAGCTTGTGTTCCCTCTCCCACTGTGTCTCTCTCTCTCTGTCAAATAAATAAAAAAAATCTTTAAAAAAAAAAAAAAAAAAAAAAAAAGCTTCAGGAAAGAAAGGCACCAAGGAGGAAATGAAGTTGCCCATAACCTCATCCCCTAGCAATTGCCATTTTAAAAGTTCTGATACAAATCTCATGTATTTCCATATGCAGACCTATATATGCATTATTCAGTTAGCATCCCATGTGATCATTTTCCCACGCCTGTAAGTAGTTTCTCTAAACAGTGATGTTTTATAATGTCTTGTGGAACTCTATGCACTGTAATTTAGTTGGAGAGCCCCTTGTTTTGCCAGATTATTTCAATTTTTTTTCCTGTTAAAAATGTTGTGGTGAATAATGTTGTATCTCTGTGCGTATCTTGGGTGATTTCCTCGAATGGGGGAATTGCTGAGTCAAAGGGCATGTGCATTTTGTGAGGCTTTCGGGACCTCTTGCCTGATTGCCTTCAGGAACATGGTGCTCCCCTGACTTGCCCTCCAGCAGAGCAGGTTGCTTCTGGAGAATGGTGCGCCTGCTGGGTCACTTCTCTCTGGCGATGCCGCGTGGGTTACTCACGGAGGCAACAGTTTCTCGCAGTCTGGATTCTGTTTTTCTTTTCTTCCCCTTTGTTTCTTTTCTTGGTTTTCTGCCAAACAGCCTCTTATGAAAGGACCGCCTAATTAACCCTGTGCTAATTAACAATTTAAAATTACACAGTGTGACTGTTCATGTTTAATTCTCTGGGTGCTGGAGCAACAGCAGGAACCCCCTCCCCTCCTTAATAACTGTATCCTGCCCGCCGCCCCCCCCCCCCCAGCTTCCCAGTAACTGTTGCTTTAGACCCAGCCCCGTCTCCTTAAAGGAATGTAACAAAACTGTCCTTTCACATTTTCTCAGTCGAAAGAGGGAGATGAACGACTTCATTGGTGGCGGGGCCCAGTGTAATATGGAGTTTTATCATTTTGAAAAATCTTTGGAAAATAAAGACTGCCGTTAGCAAAGATGCAGGGGGCTTTACAGGTAGGTTCCAAGGGAATTGTAACTTGGGAGGGGCAAGGGTGAGGGCTCTTGATGAAGATGTTGGAACTTTTCTGTACAAGATGACTTCTCACGTGGCAGATTTAAACCCTAAGCAGAGAGCATGAATGGGAGGGAACTGAATTGTTCCTGTATCTTCCCTTTGACTGTCTTACTGGAAAGATGTGCTCTTCTGAAGTTTAACATAGTTCTTAAAATGCTGCACATAAATGCCAAAACCATGTTGAGTACAGTATTGTGGGGGGGGAGGCGGCGTCATGAGTAGAATGTGTCTGTGTTTATAAGGAAATTTGGGGTCATAAGCAGCAGAAGAGAAGCAGGCCGCAGAAAGAGTTGTGGGTTTGTGATGTGTGAGCTGGCCCTGGCGTGAGCGAAGGACGAGGAAGAGGAAGCAGAGCCAGGGCTGGGGGTTGGGGGTTCTGAACAGAGCTGCTGGGGGGGCTGTGTGTGAGAGCGTGGGGACCCGCTGGGTTCCCAGGCTGCCCTCTATAACTGAAGATCATTGATTTTACGGGAAACCATGTTTACAGACAGAGTGCTGATCGACCTGCCGAGTTGACTTCTGCCTCCTTAAGTAAGAACTACCTTTTTCTTATTGAATGGCTGATAAACAGAGCGAGAGGGACAGCTGGCTGGGTGGGAGAGTTCTGGATAGCCTGAGGTCCTTGAGCTGAAGGATTGGGCAGGTTTAAGAGATTGCTTCATCTCTGTCCTCAGGTCCCTTCTGGTCCACCCCATCCCTACACCTCTCTGGGACCCGCGGGGGAATCCAAGACTGCCTCCGCCTGGTTCCCGGCAGTCCAGGCACAGAGCATGGAACAGATGGTAATCTGGTGAAGGTGTCTCAAGCTTTAGTGCCAGTCCCCAGGGTATCATGTGAAAATGCAGATTCTGATCTGGAGCGGGGCCCAAGAGGTCTGTGTTACGCAGGCTCGCTGGTGAAGAACGATGCTACTTGTCCCTGAGCCACACTTTGTTGAGCATGGTTATAAAAGTTTCTGCTTGTCATGGCCAGCATGCATTGAAAGGAAGCCCAGAGCATGGATCATGAAGTGGGATCCTTCTTGGCCACCGGTGTCTTAACGGGCTGTCCTCACTCCTTGTGAATGAGTGGTATCCCATGTGGCCTCTCTCGTGGGGCAGGTGTCACCACCACGGAGTCATCTGGCTTTTGGGGGTGGCCACAGTGTCGTCCTTTCTCGACACCTTTTGCTTGGCTATAGAAAACAAAGTTAGATGAGTTTCTAAAAGTCCCAGTCATTTAGCTGAATGGTTTGTGGAGGAGGAGGAGGTAGGAGAGAGCAGAGCAAGAAAAGCCCACCAATTAATTGGTAAACGCTTGCAGGTTTCTCTGGCCTAGCCTAGGCTGGAGAGGAGATTGGCTTTGCTGTCGATACTCAAGTCCCTAGTGAAGCATCAAAGCTGTTCTCCTTTATCAATCGTGGCCTCCCCTTCCAGCATGTTCCTGTAACTTACCAAGCATTTATGACATTGATTTTACAATCGGGCTGTTAACCCTCCCGCCCCTTCAGGCCTGCCAACCTTTTTGGCCCGAGCTGTCAATCAGATGTCGTCCAGCCAATCAGGCGCATCCTTAAGAAGAGCCATCCTGGATTCTCACCTGTATCCCAGCTAAGCCTTCTGAAGTCCCATTGCATTTGCTGTTTGGTTTGGTTTAGTGTAGTCATCTTTGTTGAAAATCACTGTGTCTTTTCTAAGGCACACGGAACTTTGTTGTAACGGAGTTAGAGGTTATAAGCTTGAGAGGTGGGGTGTGTGTGTGTGTGTGTGTGTGTGTGTTTTGAACAAAACAGAGGATGCATTCTTCCAAAAAGTTATTTCTCCGGAGACTTCTGGTAAACCTGCCTTCCCTGTCTTTTCCCGAGGGGGAGCTGTTGGCTCACTGTGCAGTCAAAAATCAAGAAATGAAAAAAGGAGTGGGAAGATGGGGGTAGGGTCGGGGAAAAGAGAGACCAAACCCAGCCAAAACCTTCATCCGATGTGTATGAATGAGATGCTGGGTGGAGAAGCAAACAAGTGTTCTCCAGGGAGGAGGCGTGTATGTGGGTGGGGGGGAAGGCAGCCTGGGCTTTGCAGGCGAACAATCAGGGCCGTGCAAGAGTCTGAGTTGCCTTAGAATCCATGCCGGGATGGAAGGAATGCCCCTGTGATGATGTGACCACAGGAACAAGAGAGGTGGCGGGTGGCCTGAAGCCTCCCTCCCCAGGGAGGTGAAGTCTCAGGGGGCAGATTCAGCTCAGTGGCGCTTTGGAGTACGAAACGGAAAAGCCCCAGGGCTGAAGGACAGCTGCTCCAGCAGCTACTAATAACTACGAGGCAGGTGTGGAACGGGGGCTGGCCGAGCCCAGCTGCCGTCTCGGCTCGCCGCTAAGATCCCTGACAGCAGAAACCACCACACCAGTGGTGACTGGGCTCCGTCCAGACAGGGCAGGATCGACGCTGCTGGAGGGGGAGCCGACCAGTTGAGAGTCTTCCCAGCTACCTCGGGCTGAGATTGTGTGCCGTCACAGTCGTAGTCTGAAGCCAGCTCACTCGCAAGCAAGGGTGTTCTGTGGGTTGGGGGGAGGAGGTGGGATTTTGGAGATCTGCCTTCTGGTTCACAGTGTCAGGGCGGCCCTGGGCCTGTTCTTACAGTTAGCTCCTCAGTTTTACTGCTTGTCAAATGGGATGGTGCTTCCCAGAGCCGGAGAGGATGAATGTAGCCACAGGCCCCACTGAGGGCTGGCAGAGCCTGTGTGTGCCCTGCGGACTTGCTCCCTGAGCCGTGCAGCCCTCAGTCACTTTCCTTTGAGCTCCTCAAACTAGACATTCGACCAGTAAGAGCAATGGCAGCAGCTTCACCTCCAGATCAGCGAGCGTGTCCCCACACGGGCTTACCGTCCTTTTTCTGGGGGTACAAAAACTTCCTCCTCTCGTCCATCCGTCCCTGGTGTTCCCTTGGCCCACGGACAGTGCAGTCAGCCAGCATGGACTTGGTGTTGGCCATCTGTATGCATGCAGTAGGGCTGCCACTCTGTGTCCTCGGCGCGGCCCGGCGAGGTGACGCGATCTTCCTCTTCTGCTGTGGCTCGTAGCCCGGCCGTGACTCGAACGCTGTGCTTGCAAAGAACGGAAATTCGAACTGGCCTCCAGGGGGTAGAGCAGCCGACAGTCCGAAGACCAAGAGGGAGTCTCCTGTGTGCCCCCTTCCCCGTGCTCCCCACTCCTGCCACAGACCCTGGCCTTAAAGACCCTGGTGCCAGCCGCCTTCTGTGCGTTCGTTGGACGGCGTGGGGAGATCGCTGGGGTCCCCGCTGCCCTTGCGGTCTCTGTTGTGGGTGTGGACAGAAGCCTGTTAGAGTGCTCTGTGCGGGACCTAGCCTCGGCCCTCCTAACCTCTTTCCTTTCTCTTTCTCTTCCCCCTCTCTCCCTCCTCTCCCCCCTTGCCTCCGCTCTTCAGGTCCGATCCGTACTGGGTGCAATGAAAGCTCCACGCAGGCCTTACCATGGAAGGCTGTGACTCGCCTGTCGTCTCGGGGAAGGACAATGGGTGCGGTATCCCTCAGCACCAGCAATGGACTGAACTCAACAGCACCCACCTCCCCGACAAACCCAGTAGCATGGAGCAGTCCACAAGCGAGAACCACGGGCCCCTGGACAGCCTGAGGGCCCCCTTCAATGAACGCCTCGCGGAGGGCGCCGCCCCGGCCCGCCCCGCCGCCGAGCCCGCCGGCAAGGAGGTCAGCTGCGACGAGTGCTCGGCCTCCTTCGCCAGCTTACAGACCTACATGGAGCACCACTGCCCCAGCGCGCGCCCCCCGCTCCCCCCGAGAGAGGCGAGCGGGAGCGACACCAGTGAGGAGGGGGACGAGGAGAGTGATGTGGAGAACCTGGCTGGGGAGATCGTCTACCAGCCCGATGGCTCGGCCTACATTGTCGAGAGCCTGAGCCAGCTGACCCAAGGCGGGGGCACCTGTGGCAGCGGGCCTCTCCCTTCGCTCTTCCTGAACTCTCTCCCCGGGGCGGGGGGCAAGCAGGGGGACCCTTCCTGTGCTGCACCAGTCTACCCACAGATCATCAACACTTTCCACATAGCCTCATCCTTCGGGAAATGGTTTGAGGGCCCAGCCCAGGCTTTCCCGAATACCTCAGCCCTGACGGGGCTCAGCCCCGTCCTGCACAGCTTCCGCGTTTTTGACGTGCGACACAAAAGCAACAAGGATTACCTGAACAGCGATGGCTCTGCCAAAAGCTCCTGCGTATCCAAAGATGTTCCCAACAATGTGGACCTGTCCAAATTCGATGGCTTCGTGCTCTACGGCAAGAGGAAGCCCATCCTGATGTGTTTCTTGTGCAAACTCTCCTTCGGGTACGTCCGTTCGTTTGTGACCCACGCGGTGCACGACCATCGAATGACCCTGAGTGAAGATGAGCGGAAAATTCTTAGCAATAAGAACATCTCCGCTATCATCCAAGGGATTGGCAAAGACAAGGAACCCCTTGTAAGTTTTTTGGAACCAAAAAACAAAAACTTTCAACACCCTTTAGTTTCCACAGCTAACCTCATAGGCCCCGGACACAGTTTTTATGGTAAATTTAGTGGCATTCGAATGGAAGGGGAGGAGGCTCTCCCAGCTGGCTCTGCCGCGGGCCCCGAGCAGCCCCAGGCTGGCATCTTGACCCCCAGCACCCTCTTGAACCTTGGCGGGCTCACCAGCTCGGTCCTGAAGACCCCCATTACCTCAGTCCCCCTGGGGCCTCTGGCCTCCAGTCCTACCAAATCCTCAGAGGGCAAGGACTCTGGGGTAGCCGCAGGAGAGAAGCAAGACGTGGGCGATCCAGATTGCTTCTCCGAGAAAGCAGAGCCAGCCGAGGAGGAGGCGGAGGAGGAAGAGGAGGAAGAAGAGGCGGAGGAGGAGGAGGAGGAGGAAGAGGAGGAAGAGGAGGAGGAGGAGGACGAGGGTTGCAAAGGACTCTTTCCAAGCGAGTTGGACGACGATCTGGAGGACAGGCCCCACGAGGAGTCTGGGGCCGCGGCAGGCAGCAGCAAAAAGGACCTTGCTCTCTCAAACCAAAGCATTTCTAACTCCCCCTTAATGCCTAATGTGCTCCAGACCCTGTCGAGGGGCGCAGCTTCTACTAGTTCTAATTCTGCTTCTTCCTTTGTTGTCTTTGATGGTGCGGACAGGAGGAGTCGTTTAAGCTTTAACAGTGAGGGTGTCAGGGCCAGTGTGGCAGAGGGCGGCAGGAGGCTGGACTTCGCTGACGAAAGTGCCAATAAAGACAATGCCACAGTACCGGAACCAAATGAAAGCACAGAGGGCGACGATGGGGGCTTTGTCCCCCATCACCAGCACGCTGGCTCCCTCTGCGAGCTGGGGGTTGGGGAATGCCCCTCGGGGAGCGGCGTGGAGTGCCCCAAATGCGACACGGTCCTGGGCTCCTCCCGCTCGCTGGGCGGCCACATGACCATGATGCATTCTCGTAACTCATGTAAGACACTTAAGTGCCCCAAGTGCAACTGGCATTATAAATACCAGCAGACCCTGGAGGCACACATGAAGGAGAAGCACCCGGAGCCGGGGGGCTCCTGTGTCTACTGCAAAAGCGGGCAGCCCCACCCGCGGTTGGCGCGAGGTGAGAGCTACACGTGTGGTTACAAGCCTTTCCGCTGTGAGGTGTGTAACTACTCCACAACTACCAAAGGCAACCTCAGTATTCATATGCAGTCCGACAAGCATCTCAACAACATGCAGAACCTGCAGAACGGAGGGGGGGAGCAGGTGTTCAGCCACTCGGCCGGGGCGGCGGCCGCGGCGGCAGCGGCGGCGGCTGCGGCGGCCAACATCGGCAGCTCCTGCGGGGCCCCCTCGCCCACCAAACCAAAAACCAAACCCACCTGGCGGTGCGAGGTGTGCGATTACGAGACCAACGTGGCCAGGAACCTGCGCATCCACATGACCAGCGAGAAGCACATGCATAACATGATGCTCCTGCAGCAGAACATGACCCAGATCCAGCACAGCCGACACCTGGGCCTCGGCAGCCTGCCCTCGCCTGCCGAGGCCGAGCTTTACCAGTACTACCTGGCCCAGAACATGAGCCTGCCCAACCTGAAGATGGACAGCACCGCCTCGGATGCCCAGTTCATGATGAGCGGATTCCAGCTGGATCCCACCGGGCCCATGGCCGCCGTGACGCCCGCTCTAGGTGAGGCTGACTGCGTGTTTGTTTGTTCTGATGGCTTGAGTTTAACGGGGGAGCAGTGAGAGTAGACCGAGGTCCTGTTGATTCAGTTGATTCTGTCAAGTCCCGTGGATTCGGCTCTGCTTGTTATTTTCTCAAGACTGGTTTTGTGTGAACTTGAGTGTCTGACGGTCAGATATTTTTCTCAAGCACCCCTTCTTGTGTGCATGTGGAGGATCGTATGCATTCAGCAGACCCACGATTATATTCCGGCTCCACAGGCCGGGATGAAAATTTCAGTGTTGCCTCTGGTGTTTGGCATCTGGTCCACTTTCCTTTCTCTTCCCATCCTCTCTTTCTTCGTCCCTTTCTCAGTTTGAAAAATCGCCACAACTATCTGAAACTTCTGGGTTCCGCTGAATATTTGCTATAACTTACAGGAAACTTGCAGCTCAGGTTTTAAATAGGGACAGTCGTCTCCATAAGAGCAACTGGAAACCGTAGCGTACCTTATTCAGATAACCAAAGGCTGGTTCTGCACTGAGCGGGGAGCCATCCAGATAGGTTTCTCAGAGTTCTTTGTCCAGTGTATTCGTGAGGATCTTGATGAAAGAGACCCGTTCCTTTTCTTTTCTGTTTTGCGTGAGTTGTCAGTGATAAGTATAGTTGGGAATAAAAATTGCCCTGGGGCACCGTAAGGAGTGGTGTGCTAGATGAAGAACGAATAAATTCTAAAATTGTACATTAGAGAAAGCAAAGTTTTAATATCCATTAGATGCTGGTTAACAGAGCCTTTGTTACCATGAAAAACCACCCATGTTAGAGAAGGTGAGTTGGCTGTGTCCGGGCAGCAGGTCTAACCAACTGGCTTCAGAGACCTAGAATGGGATCAAGAGGATAGGATTTGGATGCCAAAAACCATGAGTCTTTGCATGAAAAGAATCAGGATCACTTTTGGGGGAGAGCCTCTATGGCAAGAAAAGGTACAAATCAGTTTCACGAGGACCAGTGTGATGGTTGGGTCGTTCCTGCCCCCACCACCCTGTGCCTCCGACAGGCACTGCCTGGTCTCTGTCCCCCCGACCCTGCCAATCTCGTGGGACCGGTGGCAGTGGCCTGAATTAAACAGTAGTCCTTTCCTGACATGAGAATAAGTTGTTCTCGGCAACGAAGCGTGAGCAAATACCTTTATTCTGGCATGCTTTAGGTTAATGCCAGGGGCCAAGCCTCACCAGTTGGCATGTCTTTGTGTGGTGTTCTAGTGCTAATTGCTGCTGATGAGTTATATTTCATAGCGTTTAATTTGTTTTTCCTGCTATGCATTTAAATTTGAATCCTTGCTACTTTAATCTTGTTTTCTATTTTGTAATATTGACCTGTGGATCCTTTATTACCAAACGATTTGAAGATGTTTTACCAACTGGTTAATAATGGATGCACAGGGATCAATCATCTTATTTGTCCCCAGAGTGAACCATAGGGGATACACACCAAGGGATGGCATCATACTGTAAGACCTTTTTTTTTTTTTTTTTTGTTAAGCCTATGGGAATTGGGGTTTTCTCATCTGGAGATTTAAAATCTTGGAGGCAGATCTTGGAGTAAATCAAATATAATGTAAATGGAATGAAGACACAGAAAACGGATGGGTTCATACTGGGTCAAAGTGAGATCTTTTTAATTACTTTGAAAACCAGTAATTCTGACTAAGGCTTGAATTAAGCGGTAGAAAAATACCGTGCTTTTTATACAAGTGTCCGTGAGTCTGCGGGGCATCATGCATTACGGGCGTATGGCAGGTGCAAAAGAGATAGAAGAATGGATCCCTGTGTTCTGGACGTACATAGCAGATCCATACTTTATTTTTTAAAGAGAACAGAGCTTTTCCTTCCAAGGACCTTCTCCAGGTCAGCCAAGCAAAGGCCCTTGAATTTTCAGGGTTACTGCTTATCAGCCAGGTTGAGCCTCTGGAAACCTCCAGCGCCCACCGTAGGCCACAGAGCTGCTGAGATGGAGAGTCACAAGTACTTTATCCTGGAAGTCTGAGTGGGTGTGGGTACGGGAGCGCATGCCCAAAGGGCTTAGAGTGTAAGTCGTGTGGCGTTACGTATGCAATGTGAAAGGGCGGTAACATTCGGTTCGGTCTGCAACCCTACCGATCTTTCATGAGGCCATTTGTGAAAAGGCTCTAGGTGTTAATTAGGTATTACTGGGCTCTGCAGGGGGAGAAACATTTTTGTGAAATACACTTCGGCCTACAAAGTTACTGTTGTCACACTTCCTTTGACAGAACCTTCTCTTTTGTGATACCAAGCAGGTGCTGATTCTGGGGATGCTTGCTTTCTGGAGGACTCCAAGGAGAGGGTCAACACCCTTGGGTCTGGTCTGGTTGGATGTGCTGCCATTTGTAGATAAGATACTAGGCTGGAGGCCTTCGGAAATATCGTTCCAGACATCCCTTTAGACGATAAAGTTGAGCACAGCATCGCCAGTCAGGTCGCTTGCGAGGCATCTGCATGTTTCCCAGGGAGCCGACTGGCCATAGATTTGGGGGACGGTCCTCTGCTTCTGCCTTGGAGTCTAGAAGGTGTCTTTTAACCCACGTGCCTCTCTGACGACGTGCTGATACGCAGACTTTTGTGCCAGGGTGTGAATTCTAGTGTTAGACGTGGGGGCCCCCTCGCCGACGAGATGATCTCTCCAGTGTAGCTCAAGAGTAAACCGTGCTGAGTTCTCACTTGCAGGGGTTCTCTTCCTAACTTCCTCTGCATGGGGTGAGGTTCCTTCACTTCTTGGGGGGCTGAATTAGTTCCTTCTGGCTCTACAGATTATAGGATTCGAAGCCTTGGGTTTGTTCCTCCAAGGTACCATTCTTGGAGGGTGTTTTGGCTTGCCTGTTACCTTCATTTCACTGCTTCTCTGTGTTGGTCTTCGATTTGCATTTCAAGAGCTTGGAATGGGAATAGGGACTTAACTTCTTCTGTGCATCCGGAGGATTTCTCATTTTTACTCAGGCATCCAACAAGTGACAGCTGAATTTCTCTTTAGCGCAATATTGATGTGTGAGGTTAAATTTAAAAAGTGGGGAAGATTTGATGCTTCAGGTGGTTGGCATCAGAAACAAATATATGTTTGCTCCTTGTCTTACCCTCTGGGCAGTCTCCGCTTTGACTGAACGCCGTGTGTGTTTCATGGCTGCTACCTGGTCTTCGTCCCCATTAAAGGATGGAGCTTTTAGGCTTGTTTTTTTCCTTCTTTTTCTTTCTTTTTTTTTTTTTTCCCCCTTGTTCTAAAAAGAATATCTTAGTTATGGCTCCTCTCCTCAGGGGGGATGGCAAAGGAGAAGACAAGCAGAAAGCTTCCTGAGCCTTCTGGATTGCACGTGCAGAAGATCTCTGTGGCTTGCTAGCTTGTCCACAGGCTTCGAACACGGCCAGACTGCTCAGTAGAACCTGTAACGGATCGTCTCTTAGAGGTGCCTCATGTAGCATAAATAAGAAAATCATTAAAAAAAAAAATCTTTTATTTGATTAGCCACTAACTTGGATTGTAATCAGTCATTAAAAAAAAAATAACCTCAGCCCAACCATATGTAAAAGGTCAAATCTGAGTATCAGTTGGGGAGGGGCAGGAAGGACATAGTAGCTCACGTGCACATGTGTTTGGGGGCGAGGCGGAAAACAGAAGCCAGTGTTGAGCGTTCGGCTCGGGAATGGAGGGAAGACCGCTCTTTCCAAGCCCTTCTCATGATAGAAATGAGTTTGCAGCAGTAATTTCCCACTGGTGATTGAGAGCCTATCCCCACTTTATGCAGGGCAGTGATGAGCTGAGAAGTAACAGGGTGGAGAGGGAGGAGCAGGTCTTCCTCAGACTCTTTTTGGGAACTTCGCGAGCTGACCTTTGCATGTCATTACCCAGCTTGACCCACTTCCTGAACCTGTACCATTTTGGTTCCCTTTTAACCTTGTCCCGCACAACATCTGTGCAGGGGGCTGGGCACTCTCTAGAGGTTCAGTGAGGAGAAGTCTGGACGCCTGCCCTAAAGAGGGATGGGGACACAGGGCTCTCTGCACGTGGCTGACGACAACGGAGAATGTGACATGTCCCGTAGCAGACCTACATTTCGTGCACGATGGGGGCTCAGAAAAAGGGAGTGACCGTATTCTTGGGGACATGTGGGAGGAGCTGGCCCCATTGACAGGCAGGCAGAATATTGACCCGTGGGGTGTGCTGAGGAATTAGGGAGACTGTCCACTCTCCACCGCAGTAGCCCCTAGCCACATGTGGCGATCTAAATGTAAATGGATTAAAAATAAATAAAACTGAAAATCCAGTTTCTTGGTTGCAACTTAGCTGTGGCTGGTGACTAGCCCATCATCGGACAGTGCAGGAAGTTCTGTTGGGGTTGTACTGCTGTAGATAAATTCTGGGCCCGGTTCTGATTTACCACGAAGGCTTCATATCTTAGAATGCAGTTGTAACTATCGTCCAGCTTTTAGGGGTCTGGAGTTTCAGATTCTGTTATGTCCAGTAAATGATGTTTATTCCTATCTTTTCTTGGATCTGAGTGAGGGACTGAATCGAAATATTCAAAAGATTATGGTTCTGGGTGTTCTTTCCCAAAAGAAAAAAAAAAAACAACAACAAACCATAAAGCCTTCTGCAAATTTCAGAGTGTCCGTGGGAAAGATCTGAACACATAAAGTTGATTTTTTGGGGGGGGGAGGGTAGGGGCTGGTGTGCCCAGTTAGTAGCACCTTGCAACACTTTAAATGTGCTCTTTTTTCTCCTCGCACCTGGGTTGGGGGTGGGGGAGGCTGGCTGGTGCTGTGAGCCTGGCCTCTGATGCTCTTCCCCTCTGCTTCTTCCCCCCCCCGCAGTGGGCGGTGAGATCCCCCTAGACATGCGCCTCGGGGGCGGGCAGCTGGTGTCGGAGGAGCTGATGAACCTGGGCGAGAGCTTCATCCAGACCAACGACCCGTCGCTGAAGCTCTTCCAGTGCGCCGTCTGCAACAAGTTCACCACGGATAACCTGGACATGCTGGGGCTGCACATGAACGTGGAGCGCAGCCTCCCGGAGGACGAGTGGAAGGCCGTGCTGGGGGACTCGTACCAGTGTAAGCTCTGCCGCTACAACACCCAGCTCAAGGCCAACTTTCAGCTGCACTGCAAGACAGACAAGCACGTGCAGAAGCACCAGCTGGTGGCCCACATCAAGGAGGGCGGCAAAGCCAACGAGTGGCGGCTCAAGTGCGTGGCCATCGGCAACCCCGTCCACCTCAAGTGCAACGCATGCGACTACTACACCAACAGCTTGGAGAAGCTGCGGCTGCACACGGTCAACTCCAGGCACGAGGCCAGCCTGAAGCTGTACAAGGTAGGGCCCGGGCCGCCTCTGGAAGGCGTGCGTGGGATCGCCGGGAGCTGGGGGCTGGGGATGGCTGGGGACGGGTGACACTCTGTGTCACGGCGGGGTCGGCGACCGGTTGGTGTTGGAAGGGGCGTTGGCACGCGCGTCCTCGTGAAGCTGCAACGTGCTGGCGGCTTCTGGTAGCCGAAGGTTCTCTTTGAGAGCTGCACCATTTTGGAGGGCAGGTTTTATGGACAGAGACGGCAGCCCGATACTTAGCCCCAGACTCTGTCACCTGGCTTTTGTCCCTTACGGTCGTGGCTTTTGTGTACCTTTGTGTTCCTGCGTTGCCCCTTTCCCCCGCGTGCTTCGCACCCTCCTTTTCCGTCTCGTCCCCCCTCCTCTTCCTTTCATCTCGTCTCTCCTGGATGCCCCTGGAGTACGTAGTTCATTTGTTTGTGGATTCATTCATTCATTCATTCATTCATTCATTCATTCATTCAGCAGATTTATATTGAGCACCTACTATATGCCAGGTCTTGTTCTGGGCACATGGCTACCTCCATGCACAAAGTAGACCAAAAAAAAAAAAGCCTGCCCTCATAGTGCTTCTGTTCTCTTGCAGGGAGATGGGTGATAAACACAATGAATAAATTACATAGTTGACTACAGGGTCCACATGCTATGGGAGAACTTAGGGTCCGGTCCGTTAAGGGGGCTCCTTTGTTCTTTCTCCCTTTACTTCCTTGTTCTGTGCCCCCTTTCTATTCCTTATATTTACATTTCCCCTCTCTTCCCCTGGGCTTCTCCCATCCTCCTCCTCTCCCTCTGTCTTCTCTTCCTTCCTTCCTTCCTTCCTTCCTCCCTGCCCCTACCCTTCCCGCCCCCCTCCAGTCTCTCTCTCCGGTGAGGAGGAGGTGCTCACATACTGTAAATAGTCCTTTCACTTGCGAGGCAGAATTGCTCCAGACGTTTCTATTGATTTTCACTGGACTTAAAGCCTCACCTTTTTCTCTAATCATCCCATAATGGCTTTAGTATGAACAATCAGGTACAAATCGCCATAAATCTGCCCAGCCTCCTCCCACATGCCGTCCACACCCTCACTCTTCCCTTTGCATTTTCTCCCTTCTATCATCAGCCTCTCCCTCCCCTCCCCCCCCGCCCACCCCCCTTCCCTTTCACACCAGTTCCCACACTTTTGGGCGAGGGAGCCTTTCTGTTGACCCTGAGCTAGTTTAATCCCCTTTCTACTCATGGTGATTTTAAAGGGAGACTCCCAAGTAAGGAGGACTTCAGGTCCTTTCCCTATATCCGTCTCTGCCGAGATTGATAACTGTGATTCATTTTACAATTGGTCGTCTTCAGCTTGGTGGGAGGCCTGTGTAGCGTGGATAAGAAACTATTTTATGGAAAGGAGGAGAAAGCAGAAATGAGGTGGTGGGACTAGAAGGTTCTGGATTTGACTGCTGACCCCAGCATGGATGGGCTGGCATGGTGCAGTGGGGAAGGTCTGAACACCAAGCAGCCAACCCCCTTGTTCTAAGTGAGCAAGAACCTCACTGGATGGCTTAGTTTTGGGCCACCCTTGAAAGAAAAGGCTCCTAGTGGTCAGTTGAAGTTAGAGGTCTCAGGCGGCTGTAGGGTGGTGCTGATGTCCAGAAAACCTGATGGAAAACCCATAGAAAAAACCTGTTTCCAAAGGACCTGACTGAGCAAAATTAGTTCAAAGTACTGTGTGTGGCCATGGAAGATTGTATGCAACTTTGATGAGGGTTGTTTAGAAGTGGCAAGAAGCCAGCCTCTTCCATCTGAGGGGAAAAAAATGTCCTTTAGATGATAAAACGTGCATGGTGGTGATTAACTCTCCACGCTGCATCCTCCCATAAGAGTATACCACGCCCTTGGCTTTGCTTCTGAAGGACCTGGAACCTGGAGGATTCACCGAGATGATCCCTTTTTGGTCCCCAAACCACCTTCATGGGTCACACCTAGCAAGTCAGGTTGAGGCGGTTTCCTGGGTGGGTGTCAGGGAGGCATTTTTTGTGTTTCCATCTGTGTTTTGCTGAACTGTGGACCGTCCTCCTCTCTGGCCTTATTTTTCTTTCTCTCTCTCTCTCTCTCTCTCTCTCTCTCTTTTTAATTCAAAAGATGGGGAAAACTCCTACTGAAAAAAAGGCAGCGCCGGTGGAAGGGCCGTAGATACTGGGTGCAGGATAGAACTTGGGAACCAGCACCCAAAGGAGAAGTCCCCTAACAGTGCGCTTGGCTGGCACAACCCCGGGGGTGAACACCCCCCCACATTCACAGCAGAATTCCCTGTGTCAGGAGCCGTGGGTCATTAGTCTGGTCTCATTAGTCCTTGGGTAATGAATGTCCCTTGGCTCGCGGTGGCTCTGCTGTGGGGGCGGGGAGCTCTCAACCACTCCTGAATGACACAGCGATGGGCTTATTCCAACACATGCACCAAGCCTTTCTGTCCTGCAGTGTGACTAAGACAGACTTCTCCTGCCACTGAGGGGGCTCTCTGTCCTGGGGTGTCACGAGTCTGTAGATTTGGGGTGGGGACTGGAGGTGGTTGAGAGTCAGTTTTTCTGTAGGCCCTGGTGTGGCCTGTAGTAAATGGAGATTGATTGCATGTTATTTTTCCTCTTGCTAATGTAATCCATTAGCCCAGCACATGCATAATCAGTTTAGAGCACAGTTAACTGGATGTAATCGAGTTCTTTACTGTCTGCTAGAGAAACAGCTCCAGATGCTGCTGACCTGGGGAGGGCACAAGGCTTCTCACACACAGCCCTCCTTACTCACCCCTTCCCCAGGTCCCACCCTCACCACCCCCTCCCTCTCCCCCAACAAAACCCGTCCTGGTCCTCACCCTGCCCCATCCTGGTTCCTTGGCAAAGTATTCATTACTGGTCAGGGAAAGTTCCAGACTTGCTTTCTGCTGCACCTGCTCAAGCAACCATGGTGGAGGGGACTTCCTAATGGGTCTCCCAGCCCTCTCTTTCAACTGAGGTCTTTATTCCCTCCTCCTCCTTTTTCATGTTGGAGGAGACAGAACAGCCGTCTCAAGAGATGCAAGCAGAGGCGTAGCTTTCTGGTGTGTCGTTTGACCTCACCAGTCCAGAGTCCCTTCCCTTGGTGTCATAAATGCTGGGACAGACGTGCTGTATTAAGACTGAGATGTCTGAAAGCATGAGCTAATTTCTAATCCGGCCCGAGAGAGGGTTTTGTTAATCCAGTACCCTTATTCCACCTCCCCAGAGAAGAACAGAAACGAACAAAGAACCCTGGTGATGGTATCAGCCTTGCATGGAATTGTCAGGTTTTGATTGTGTGAGAGCAGTTTTTAAGTCAAGATTCACGTTCAGAGAATTCTTCCTCCCTGCCTCCTAGAAGTGGAGAGGAGTGTTTGGGGTGGGGGCCGGGGGGCGGCTGGAGAGCCCCAGGCATCAGATGGAAGCTGTTTGCTTTTCTCCGGGCCACTAGGTCACTTTGTGAAACATGATCAAATTCCTTGACTGGTTTTTTTTGTGTGTCTTAAAGAGTGGTGGGCTCTGGTCCAGCTCTTAGTGGTCCTCTGCCCATATCCTCACACCTGCTGTTACTGGGCACTGTGACTGATTGACCCTGTGGGAAGCCCAGCAGGCTGGGTTCTTGGTTTCTGTCTGCAGTGATCCATCTGAGCCAGAAAGGAAGTGTGTTGTGAGGAAGATACTTGTCTCTCTTTGGGGCTTGAGCTCCAGAATGTGAATTCCACACCTTTCTCCCTTCCCGTGTAAGTGATCACTCCTCTCTCTGAGGACCTGCCCACTCCCCCTCTCCCTCCACCCATAGAGATGTGGGGTGCTCTTGCTTACCTTGAGCAGGGGAGCGACAGATACTGACAGATGCCTGCCCTGTGTTCTTCTCCATGCTCACGTAGGTCCTGAGTCCCCGGTGTGTGGGTTCAGAGCTAGTGTGGGCCCTTTGGCGTTTATCTGGACTTCCCTGCTATGTGGCGTCCATGATGAGCTCTCTGAAATTTGTAGTGTCTTCTGCTTGGGGGGAGAGAGTGCAGAAAGGACAGTTGGAGATCAGTGCACACCTGCCAACTATTAGAATCTGGTTTTCCCTTTGATATTTTTCTTCACCTGAGAGTCATTGGACTGGAAATCCATCGACCTTAGCAGATAGATGAAGACCCCACCAGAATCTGTTACTCAAAGAGTTCCCAGCCGAGATGCCTTTGATTGGGTATGATATGAAAGCCTGAAGGTTTCATATTAATCTTAAATTATACACAAAGGAGGTCATCTCCCACGGAGTTGTGTCTGGGCCCCACGTGAGCTGCCGTGGGCCAGCTTGGCAGAGGGTGAGACACCAGCTCTACTTGGCTTAACGTAGGAGGTAGACTGTGGCACCATTTGACTCAAAACACACACCCACCTTCTCCACACAGTGGACTTGAACACTTGCCACCCTACTGGGATTCTGCAAGGTGAGAGGAAGTAAGAAACCCTCCATCAGGCTCTGCATGACTTGAGCATCCATCTTCCCTGTTCTTTCCCTGACTCATAAACTTGTTGGGGCTCTCTCCCAGCAGGGCCATTAAATTCTTCCTAGGGTGGATGGACAGATCAGAAGATACAGAACAAATCCGACAAAGATTTCATTGACAGTCTGCATTCTCCGTGCTCCTGTATGGTTACACCTGGGGGGCGGGCTGTCCTAGGAAGACAGCTGCACGCTTCATGCCTACAGGTGGTGACTGGGAGCCTTTGTCTTGCTTGGCAAGCAGAAAGCTTAAATCCTCTGGTGACCCTCGCCTCCCTCCCCGTCCTCTCCTCCCCGGCTCTGCGACGTGTTGGAGGCTCTGGTGCAAGTGTCATCTGGTTTACATCGTCATTCTGGAACCAGTTTCCTCAGAACTTATTTTCTCATTACTTTGACTTTTTTTTTTTTTTTAAGTGCATACTTTCGCCTTCTTCTTCCATACCTTGGTGCCTTCATCCAAAAATGAAAGGAGGGGAATGTTTTCCTGTGGCTGATTTAGAAGGTGTGAAAAGCCAGATGTTTTGGTAAATTTTAGCCCAGTTCGTCTCCATGCCCTCCATCTCTGAGAGCAAGCAGATGGGCATCTGAAGTTCATGTCCCTCCCTTGATTCCTGGGTCCACGGATGTGGACCGCTGGGAGACTGCACGTGGGCCCCGTGGCCATTCCCGGAGAGCCTGAGTTGGCTCTCGTGGCATTTCTGACCACCAGTTAGCTTAAAGGGTTCTCTAGGAAGATGGAAAGGTCAGATCTTTTTTGGAGGGAGTTACTCCTTCTCTGCTGTGGTCACTGTGGCCGTGATGTTGCCATTGTGTGCAGTGGGAATGCACTCTCCACATTTCTCTGCGGAGGCTCCTTGCCCTCCCTTCCCATTAGAATCGTCTCACCCACCTTGATCAGTAGCCCCCTCTCCTAGCCCACGCGTATTACTTCATTCAAAACGTCCGTTCAGCGGATTGGCTGGCTTTATGCACAAGATCTGCCCGCATCCCTGTGATTCTAGTCTTATACACACCCTCATGTCGAGAAGGTAAGGTCATTGTTACCTTCTGGCTCCACACTTTAGATACCCCTCAACTGATATCTTACCCGATGTGCCTAGTTTTAAAAAGTCCAGCACTAAATATGCCACCACTGAACCACTGTGACACTAATGCGCCTTTCTTTTTTTTTTTTAATGCTTTTAATGGTTTTGTTTTCTCTCTTTTTGTTCCAGATCTTTTTTTTTTTTTTTTGTGCTTGGTAAAGAGCTGATAAGACCCGTTTAGAACATTATTGTATTCTTAATTATTTCTTACTAGACTGGCATTCCATGTTTACCTCAAGTGTAAGTTGGGTCCCTTATATTTTGCGGTAAAAATAATTAGTATGAATAATGTATGTTCACTGTAGGAAATTTGAAAAATTCAGGGAAGTACTAGAGAAAGTAAGTATCCACCTAATCCTACCATGCAGTAACGTATTTTTATTTCCTTCATTTTGTGTATAACAGGCATTTTATAGAAGTGGAATGATATTGCATGTGTACAGTATTATACCTTTCTAATATGTTATAATATCTTTAAGTAAATAACTTTTTAAGTGAAAGCCCTTTTTCTGCTCTCTGGAAGCATATCACTGTTAGGTTTAGATTATATCCTTTTAAGCTCTTCTCTGTGCTTACGCCAATAGAAATGCATACACATACATACTATTCCCTTAAAAAACCTTTATAGACACATTTTGTGCTCTGAGCTTTTTTTTTTTTCTTGTAACTTTTGATCCTGAAAATCATTTCAGGTCAGTACATAGAGATCTAGTTCATTCTTTTTTATGGCTACATAGTATTCCCTGTCATGAAAGCTTACCAACAGGAACTCTTCATTCCTTTGCTACAGGTTTACCAAAAATCATTTGTCTTTGCAGTTTAGGAGTTGTAAAAAAAAAAAATAATAATAATGCATAGCATTTAGGAAAAAAATCAGTACAGAGTACCATGTTGTGCAAAAAAGAAGAGAAACAATAGAAGGCAGATAGTCTCACTGATGTGCAGGGAGGTTATCTGCGGTGTTCTGATCGTATACACAGTGAGGTAGGGAACAGGTGTGTGCATAGATCTGTCTATACTTGTGCTGTCCCAAGAAGGGGGAGGAGGGTCACTGGATTCCGAGATGTAATGCCAGCAGATATTTTTTACTGCCTCTTCCGACAGAAGGTGACCCATTTTTCCCCCCTCCCTATTAGGTGATGCTCGAAGCCCCACGCAATGACCAAACAGTGACCAACATCGTGTTAGTTTTCTGTTTTCGTTGGGTTGGCAAAACTGTTACAACACGGATCTCCTTAATTATTAGATAGGGTGAACATTCTTTCATGTATTTATTGGCCATTTGCAGTTCTTTGGCAGCTTTCCTGTTCACAGCCTTTGCCCTTTGTCTTTCCTGGTTCTTTTTTCTGAATGATTGGCAAGGGCTTCTGGCGTATCGGGGTTGAAGTCCCTGCTGTGCTGTGCTGGGGACGTTGCCGTCGTTTCTCTGGTCTTTTGTTCATGTTTGACTTAGCTGATGAGGCATTTTCACCTAGAGGAAATTTTCGTTTGTATGATGTCTGGTCTGTGCATCCTTTTCTTTATGTTTCTAGCTTTTCTCTTTTCCCAAGGAGGCTCTTTCTTGGCAGTATTATGAAATTATAAAAAAGAATAGCCTCCTATACAGCATTCATTATAATCCAGGTCCTCTTACACTAGCTTTACATATATTAATTGATTTCCTCATCTGTTGATGAGCCTGTTTTCAAGTGGGGAAAGCAAGGCAGAGAGAGGTTACAGGTCACAAGCTAGTGAGGGCTGTTGGAGTGAGTGTTCAGACCCAAGCGGGTTGGTGCTACTTGACCGATATTTTTCTTCAATACCTCTTCCCTCTGCTTAAGTCTTTAATCCCTGAGAAATCTGTTTTGTGTAGGGTGCATTGTAAGGACTCTGTTTTTCTGCATTGTATGATTTAGGACTGTATTTTCTTTCAAAGTGGATTGTTGATCGTCCCACAATTTCTTAAATAACCATCCTTTCCTAGCTGATGTAAAAAGCCATATTTATCGTCCCCTTTTCTCTAAGTCTTACAGAGCTGATTTAGATCAGTCTGAACGTATTTACAGAGTATTGTTTGTCCAAAGCGCTGTGGAAGGAAAAGAGAGAACAGACAGAGTTCTCTTCTCAAGACATGGAAAGTCCTGTGGATGAAATTTCTTCCTCCGACCTTTTCATGTTTCTCTCCAGCCTCTTCCCCAGGGTGAAATTTTTTGGATTAATTACCTTCATCAAATTCACTAGGATGAGGGAGTCTCCAGGAGAGACTGGGGTTTGGGAGAGGGGCTGAGTTTCTTACAGTTCCTTCATGGAGATACTCATCAAGTATCTTTGAAAAAAAAAAAAAAGACCGAGAACAAATATTGAAACTTCTAGAAGTTCTCTTTCCTGAAGTTCTTATTCAGATAACAAGGAGACAGCCTGACTCCGTCCACATAGTTCCAGTATAAACTGTTTTCAGCTACTGGTGGTAAGTTTCCTTTTGGATTCCAAAGGTGTGCTGAGCTCCTGATTCTGGCTGAGGAGCAAGGAGGTCTCCCTTCAGATAATCTAATAACTACCACATTGTCAAAATACTTGAAAGCCTCCAACCTCCCAGTCCTCAAGCCAAAAGCCCTAGATCTTCTTGTGAGAGGAAAATCTCTAACTGTCCGTCCCCTCCAGCCATGTAGAGGGAAAAGTCACACTTGGGGAATGCTTTGCAGGAATGTCATCTGCTGCCCCAGGGGGTGCTCTGTAACCCTGAGGAGAATTTTGCTGCGAAAATTCCATTGCCTCCACATTCCAGAATAATTCTATGTGTTACCGTTCTAGGTAAGCCTAGTCTAACAGGAAAGCAGTGCCATAGAATGGGACAAAGGTACAAACCCAATTTCCAGTCCTTCCAACTTGCTGAGGACCTGGTTGAAAAGGGCACATTTGAATACATCTAGTTCCAGCAGGTGTTTCTGGGGTTTTTTGTTTGTTTGTTTTGAAAGGGAAATTGTAAATGAACAATTAAGTATTGTCAGGAACACTGTCAGGAACAGGCAAGAGTTTTTAAATAATTACACAGTACCCTGAACCGTAGTCTTAATTCTGTTCTCGACATAACTTGAAACTACAAATGCCCTGTAAGTGGGGTGGGAAAGGCTGTTACCGTGAACACTTAGCAGTGAGTCATTTTTTACTTTAATATTTAATAAAATTAGGTTTCCATCACTTGTTTAAAAAAAAAAGGTGATCAGCATATAGGGTGAAAGGTAAAAATGTTGGACAGAAAATCTGTTGCTCACAGAAATGTTGGACGTTATTGAAACCAGGGAGGGACATGGGGGTGGTGACCCCGAGGAGAACTGAACCCACCACAGCAGAAACCTCCAGGTAGAGTCCCCAAATTTGGCGAAGAAAAATGTGGAATGCCCAATTACATGTGATTTTCAAACAACAAATAATGTCTTAGTTATAAGTATATCTTATATGCTGTCATTTCATGTACTTCTCTGAAATTCACATGTAACTGGGCATCCTGTGTTTTATCTGGCAACCCTTCCTCTGGATGGTGAAGAAACTCTTTCATAGCGTTCTGCCAATAGGCTCGACAGGAGCATAAAGAGAGATAAGTGGCTTCCTTGTTGGTAAACCTCTTCCCCCGCCCCCCCCCCCAGTGATTCCCAACAAAAGAGGAAAATTACAAATGCCTCTAATGATGATTTCCAATTTTTGTTATTTATAGAAAACTGTCATATCAGATTTTCACATTTTCTACATTAAATAAAGTGCTTTCCCTATAATGAAATCTGAAATTTTCTCCAGAGCTATTTGTTAAAATTTGCTTTTCAACAATTTTTTCATTATTTCCTTTTCCTGAAGTGCTTTCATGTCATACAGCAAGACAGACGTCACACTGCCCCATTGAATCTCTGTGCAACTGTACCAGATGCTTCAGTCTCCCTGCTCATGCTCGGGATTCTCTGGCCTCCCTGTGCACCTGTTATTTATATGTAGGTGAGAGAAATTCCCAGTGCTTGAGCCCCAGCTATTGTACAGCGAAGACCCCAAGCTCTTACCGTCCAAAGGATGCTAATAGGAATTGCTGAGAGTAGATTTGAACTGGGACTAATCATCAAGAATAATCAGGGAACTTTCTCTAGGGCCCACGTCTTCATCCTTTAAAAGGCAAACTAGTTAGAAGGTTAGAAATGTTTATCTACCAAGAGTGTTTGGTTTGTAACCTGTTAATTAGCAGGGCAGGTTCTCGGACCCAGAACGAGGGCCTCCAAAGCATATCTGGTCTCTTCAGTCAACAGTTGTAGCCGTCCTGTCGTCTGCCTGGGACGTTCTGTGCATTGGCCTTGTGGAAGGAATTTCTCACCCGCTTGCTGTGCCTGTTGAGTCTTGCTCTCTGGTGACAAGCTCTTTCTTGAGGATCGTTGGGCCTTTGTAACCACACCTGAGCCGACATCTTGTAGCAGGTCGTCCTCGTTTCCTTGTCCCTCAGAACAAGGCCGAAGACCAGGCACAGGCACTGGTGGTTCTCTGACGGCAGATGTCCCTGTACCTGTCACGTTCATTGGCTTTCCTCTTGCTGGTTCAGACTCCCGCACTTAGGACAACATTCCCCTGTGTGGTCTCTGGGACACAAGTGAATGGGGAGAGAATTTCTCCCTCTGGGTCAACAACGTGTATTGAGTGCCAATTTCGTGCTGAGCTCCAGATAGGACTTTGTGTGGACTCAGGGTAATGAATCTTCAACACGGTTTTTTTGAAAAACCCATTTTGTGTGGGGCTGTCTCTGTGAGCGGCGTGTGCTGGGGCGTGTTTTGCCTCCAGTGCCTGTGCTTGGTGGTGGCGATGGCCGCGGACCCCGCTCATTTCCGTGAGCAGTCCACGTTGGCCTTGCTTCTCAGTCCGCATCTTGTCCAGAGAGGGCCCTTTGGCCAAGCCAGGGGGACATGAGCAGAGACCAGGCTCTGAATTAGGAGAAGATTATTCTTCCAGAAACTTGGGGCAAACAAGTCCGAATCTGTGTGGGGCCGGAACCTTTTCCTGACACCTTCTTATTCCTTTCTGTCTTCTTCCAGCCCCCAAAGCAGGAACAATGACAAAACCCACCACAGCCTGGTGATACCTGTGCTTCTTTGACAGCCGAGGAGGACAGCCTCCCGAATGACCTCACGGCTGTTCTAGGGGGATTCTGTGGCCTGTTCCTGTCAGGGGGGCACTGGCATCACCAGGCTAGTCGTTGACTGAGTGGTCTTGGTGCGCACACGTCAGTTGCACCCAGTTCATCCTTGGCTCTTACGTAGATGCATCTCAGGGCCTTTGGGACAGTGGGAATGATGATGTCGGGCTTTTGTGTTGGTTCCCTGTGGTCCTTCCGAGTCCCGTGGGAGGAGTGCATATGTGTGGGGGAGAGAGAGGGCCACCCCCAAGGGCTCCCCTTCTGCTCTGGTGTCCCCCACACCAAGGTGGTTTTCAGCCTCCACTTGGCCTTCATGTTTCTGTATTGCTTGCTTCTGCCACCTCTCTTGTTTTTTGAAAATGCGTAAGGATAAGAGGAGCTGGGGGAACATTCCGAGGCTCTTCCAGTCAGCCAAACCGAGAGGCGTGGGTCCCGGGACTGCCATTTCCTCGGTATCCTAGACATTAGTCAGCGGGTGTGACTACAGCCAGCTGTGGTTGAGGAAGCGCCGTGGGGAGCCATGTGGCTGGGGGCATCTGCCTCTGTATGTGTTCGCTTTCTGGTTCTCAGATTAGAATCTCACCGTTGTTATTATTTTTGCCCAGACTGGGTTCCCATTAGTGATGGCCACAAACTGCCAGGATAGGAAGGCCGCATGGCTTCTACAGGGACAAGAAATCTGTACTTTGTCCAGTAATGTGTCCATTGTCAAATCCATACCCCGCTCTGCCCATTTCCATGATCTCGCTGTCATACTGTGCACCCCCGAGCCTTTGGTGCTTGCAGTTTATCCAAAGTTCATACTTTTCCTCTCTGATGTTGTGGCTCCCAGAGGACCCCAGAACTCCCCTCGGTGCTCCAGATGCAGTCACGTGCTTTTCTTCTTTGCCTGGCCTCTTCTTTATTCCTCTTGAAGTGTGGCATGCGGAATAAAATCTCACCTGAAGAAGTCTCGGCAGTGACAAAGCCCAACTCCACTGAGGGGAGACTAATTACACAGCTAATTAATCCACAGATGTCACTGTAAGTGCTCCTTTCTTTAAATGTGGATACACACATCCCACATGGCTGACATGGGCTTTTTTTTTTTTCCTTTTTTATCGGACTTTAAGGACGAGTATCTTTCCTGCCCCACCTTTATGCTCTAGTGCCATGGCCCTGCCCGTGGTCCCCTTCCTGGCTTCTCTTCTGTCACATAATGGTAAATACTGGCTTCCAGGGCTTGGCCCAGGTGCCCTCCTTTCTTCTGTGTGTAACTCTTCCCGAGTGTCTTGTTTACTCCCACGCTCTTAAACTGCTACCTTCTGCTGGCCCTTGAATCTGAGAGCCCTGAGCTCTCTCTCTATCTCCTTCCCCCGTAGGATGTTTCCAGCCGAATGTCTGATCATCAACTCCTCAGACTCAGCATGGTCTAGAGAGAGGGCCTGATGACCGTAACCCCCAAACACCCTTCTCCTGTAGGCTCCCCCATTTTGCGGAGGGCCACTGCCAGACTACCATTGGCTCAAGCCAGTAAGCCGGATGTGGTTTGTGGGCCACTCTTCCTTTCACTCCCTGGGGCCAGACTATCAGTAAGTCCCGTTGGCTCTACCGTCAGACTGTTTTTACCGCCCACCCCATTGTCTCTCACTGTGTCAGTTCTCTCCTTGCTCCTGCTTTTGCCCCTTACAACCCACTATATACAGTGATTTTATGAAGAGGAAAATCAGATCATAGCACTTCCCTGCATTGACCCAACAGTGGCCCTCCACCCGACATAAAATAAAAGCCAAACTGGTGACTCTGGCTTATAAACCATTTTGTTATCTCCGCTCCATGCCAGCTTCATCTTGTAACACCCTGCCCTTTGCCCGCTACATTTCGGCCACACTGGCCTCCTTTCTCTACATTCAGTATGCCACGCTTGCACCTGCCACAGGGCCTTTGCACCTGCGGCTCCACTGCCCAGAATGGGCTTTCCTGACCTTGGCATTCAGCCATCATTAAGTGTCTGGTCCTCCAGGAGGCTTTCCCTGACTGTCTGCTCTTCACTTCACCCAAGTTTACTCGTCTGCATCAACAGTTATTACCTATTTTTCTTGCTTGTTCATGTATTTGTCTCCCAAAAGATCAAGGACCATGGTTGTTTTCTTAGTGGCTATATCCTTGGTTTTTAGGACAGTATCGGTCACCAGCCTAGGAAGCGTTTATTGGAGTGACAAAAGTACTAGCAGAACGTGCGTATGGTTTCTCTCCCACCCCACAGTATGGTCTAGCAGCCCTGTCTGAGCAACTTGGCATTTACAATTGAGAGTCCAGAAGCGTATGTTGGTGTAAGCCGAGGACATTGCAGAGTTGTTCATAGCCACGACATTTACCCTCAGTTTTGTGCAGAGCTATACTCCTGTATTGGCCCACTGAGAAACGGTCCTGATACCGGTATCCCAAAATTCTGCCGATCCAAATCACAACGCTTTCTACTCAGGGGTCAGAGAGGTAGATGTTGTGGTAGAAAAATTAATGGTGCTTTGCCCCTTTTACTTCATATTATGGTCCATTTTTATAGTAGTCTTTCTCCTCCACTTGGTTATAAGACTGTCAACAGCAGGATCTGTTTATCCTCATCCAACTTTGTGTCCTTCCCAGTGTCTTAAAGATGTTAGATAGACTCTTAAGTGTCAACTGAAGATTTAATACCCAAGGACGGAATCTTAAACATAGAAACGTAAAGATTAGTTTTAGCCCTGAGAAGCCTGCTCTTACTTCTTTAGAATCTTCTCTGCTCTGTTTACTCCCCCTCTCCCTGGGCAAATGTCCGTGTCTAAATGATGCTAATTAGTCCCCGATCTGGTTGTCCCCAAGAGATCCATGAGCCTGGTGGCAGAATACATTCCCAGTAAGAGAGGAGCTGCCGTCAGCTTCTGTCCTCTGCCTCCATGTTCAAGCCGCACACCTTTGAGCACCTTCTCTGAGCAGGACTGTGTACCACCTTCTTCAGGACTGTGGTCCTAAACTTGGTAAATTTGGTTGACTGTGATTCAGAAATCATGATTTTTGATTTGTGATCTTGATTACGTGATTTCACTTCGGTGACTCAGCTCATACATAGATTTTGTATATATCACTGAAACAAAAGTTTTATAATTCGATTTTATCCTAAAAACCTGTGCTTCATATTGATACTTACTGTTTTTTCCTGTTGTTTTACACAAGTGTTGGTTCTGCCCACTGCGTTGGTTTGAAGATCCACTCAGGCAGTGATGCTCAGCCCAGGGAGCTTTAAAAACAAATGGGCAGGCCTGGCCCGACCCAGCCCACAGAGGTTCTGATTTAGTTCCTGGCCGGCTTCTCATGTGTAGCCCTGGGTTGAAAACCATCGCAGCAATGGATCACAACCCACAGTTTGG
Organism: Mirounga angustirostris; assembly: GCF_029215605.1. Lineage (NCBI taxonomy): Eukaryota > Metazoa > Chordata > Mammalia > Carnivora > Phocidae > Mirounga > Mirounga angustirostris. The sequence goes on along the minus strand of NW_026991724.1, from coordinate 15,062,985 downwards.
AAAACAGTGCTATGTCAGGTACAGAGGGGAGTTGATCATTCAGTAAGAAGAGTCAAATGTGGACACAGGTTGTCCAAGTCCTCAGGGAGGTTCGGGGGAGGGAGAAATCTCATCCACTTGGTTAGATCAGAAGAGACCTCCTCAAAGAGAGGGCCGTTGGACTTTGGGCAAGATTTGAAGACAGAGCACGTACAGAGATGGGTAAGCCAGACAAGGGCCAATTCTTTTCTCCCTATCAAACCTGAGGCCATATTATTAACCTCATTTTAGGAACTAGTGTTTCCTCTCATGCATTTGTGGTTACTGTACCTCTTCAAAGAAAATCAGCTATGAGCTAAACATCTCATACTAATAACTCACTGGAATTGGGGGTCTGCTCCATATGATCTGTTGAAATAATAAAAATATGAAAAAAATACCCTGTAAACAAATACAGAACTCCCATTGATGCTGTACATGCTGAAGTATATACAGTCTGTGGTTTACTTCACAATGCCTTACAAAGGGAAGCTGCATTGAAAGACGGATAAAAGAGTGGATAGATGGGGTGCCTGGGTAGCTCAGTCGTTAAGAGTCTGCCTTCAGCTCAGGTCATGATCCCAGGGTCCTGGGATCGAGCCCCTCATCGGGCTCCCTGCTCAGCAGGGAGTCTGCTTCTCCCTCTCCCACTCCCCATTTGTGTTCCCTCTCTCGCTGTGTCTCTCTCTGTCAAATAAATAAAATCTTTAAAAAAAAAAAAAAAAGAATGGACAGAAATGCAGCAAAATATTGGTTTTAGCATCTGGGTGGTGGATATAAAATTGTCTACTACGTGATTTTTTCCAGTTCTTCTCTGTAACTGTAAATGTTCATAATACAGCATGGGGGTAAAATACTAAAATCTAATGGTTAGGTGTTCTTTAGCTCAACCATGTAGAAGCTTTGTGTTCAAAGTGAGTTCTCTTCTCCACCCCCACTGTCTTCCTCTTTGCCTTCCCAGGCCATGGGGAGAGTAATATTGATGTTCTGTTGTATCTCTGAAGACAGGGCTCAGGTGAGTTATTTCTGGTTTTTTTCCGGACCAGGGCATGTATTTCACTGGAGGCAGGAGCATGCCCAGTTGAGAGCCCTCAAATCACTGCAGGAGAGGTGGTGGGAGTCCCAACAGTTCTGGGCCATTCCAGAAATTTCAGATGCCCACTAGATGCCAGGCATTGAAAACTCTAAGACGAGATGTCCAGATGCATTAAGGGAAGCCGGGGCTGTTCTTGGAGTTTCAAAGAGAGAAAGTCTGTCTGATGTCAGGCTGCCTGGGTTTGAATCCCAGTCCCTGTCTTTCACAGCCGAGTGGCTTGGACATGTAGCTTATTCCGTCTGTGTTCCTCACTGTAAAATGAGCCACTAAAAGGATGTGCCTGAGAGTGCTGTTGATTGAGTTAAATGAGATAATACATGGGATGTCTATAGTGTAGTCAGTATATGGTGCCAGTGTATTAGTCTTTATGAATACTGTTTTTCTGTGTTAGTTTTCCTATTGTCTTATGCAGACCACGTAATTGAGGTTGTTTTATAATTTGGTTTTCTTTAGCTTTGAACTTGACACACTTTGGGTTTGGAGGATAGCAAGACTAGTGTTGGTTGGTTGGTTGGTTGATTTTTTGATTCGGAGGAGGGAGAAAGAATACCCTTGAGAGAAACATGACCAAAGTGTGGGAAAATCAGTTTGGGCAAGTAATTAACCATGGCCAGTCAGTCATGGTCTGATCTCAAGAATGGGGGGCTGGGAGAGTTGCCTTCAAGCCTTGGGTGTGTTCATAGGACGTTTTTTGTTCTTTAGGGGAATACTTAAGTCTTTTCTAAGTAATAGAGCCAGAGGTGGTCTAGTGAAGTATTTGGGAAAGCTAGAAAGTAATCCAAGTCCAGCTTTGTTTCTGCTACTACTTCTTTGACCCCTGTTTAGAGAAGTACCTAAGAGGTCTTCAGTTGTGAGAGGAGTGAGCAGTGAAGTTACTTTTACTGACATAATTTCATATTGCCCTGCCTAACCTGGGGGACTTCACTGTTTGATTTTTTTTTTTTTAAAGCAGGACTTCCCTGCAAGCCACCAGCACACCTATCTTTCCCTTATGTGACCAAAATTAGATGCATTTAGATAAGAATTTAGGCTTGGAAACTGGTTGAGAGTACACAGCACACCTAGAGAACTTCCTTTTATTTTTTTCTTTTATTTCAGAAATACATATTTCTGATTAAAGCTAATGCATATTCACCCCCGCCAAAGACATTATAATCCAAAAATGCACAGCATGGAGAGCAAAGACTGAAAAGCGAAAGTTATATTTAAGTTAACCTAGAGTGCCTTTGGCTCTGGTGTCTCTTTATGTTTTGTATTTGTGTCTGTTTACGTTTTGTCGCCTTTGCAATACCACAGAAGATTGTAAAGGGGCAACAGCCTCTGAAGGCAAGTGAGCTATTAGGTAGCACTGCAAAGCTGCCATACCCACCTTGCCTAAGTGAGTTCATTCCTTTTGAAAACCACAGTGTTGGTGGTGTGGACGACTTCACATTGCCTTAGGAGTCTTCCTTCCGTGTTTACATTTGAGTCCCTGCTTGCTGCTGTACCATCCCAGTCCCCATTCACTGTAGCAAACACCTGCAGTCAAGCATGCAAAACTGTTTCCATGGCAACCCTTTGTTATCCATTAATTTAAAATATCCCAAAATTTTTCTTCAGCTGAAACTTTCGTGTGTGTGTGTGTGTGTGTGTGTGTGTGTGTGTGTTTTAAACCGTGCCTTCCTCCTCTTCCCTTATTTGTACATTGCAAGTTAATCTCCTTGGCTACTCAAGTTCTGGATGTTTTCTCCCTACCCCACCTCTTTTGAGAGCTGATTTTTTTTCCTTTTTTTTTTTTTTTTTTGGTTTAATGAAATAAATGGCTAGCCCAGGCAGGATCTCTGATTACAGCTCTGAGTCAATAAGTGGGAGGAGATGCCTCCCTCCTTGATTTGAGAGAAGCAAGACTTAATGCGAAACAATCTTTAACATCTGAAATGATGTGCAAAGTATGTGCAACAGAAAAATCTCACCAAGTTCATTGCCTGCCTGATGATTAGATCAGTGTGAGCGGATCTGGAAAGTATTCTTGAGAAACAGAGTCGCTCTTTGTCATTTGAACGGTGAATTTAAAGGGCACTCTGAGGACTGAAATTTGGCAACATGAGTTCCATGCTGGTGTCAAGGGGTATGTAAGGATCGTGTCCGTGGCTTATGTTTGGAAACACCTATGAAATGAAATGCAAATCAATGGCAATAACATGCTAAGGTTGCAAATTTGAACCCAAATGAGGAAATGCAAAAAGAAAGTTTTGCATGGTAGCACTCATTTCACATGCGGCAATTATTACTACCAAATAGGATATTCTAATGTCCAGGATCTGGGACATCCTCATGTCCTACCATTGCTGGTCCTTGGGCAAAATTTTACAACTATTGTATGCAACTCTTTTGCATTTTTGACACATTTAGATGAAGGTAATGATTCTTCCATTTCCTGTCAATATAATCATAATCTTCCTTATTTTAACAAGGTACTGACATTATCTTTGTTTTCTTCCTTAGCTGGTTTTATGGGTATTTCTAAAAGCGTCGGTCCTGCGCTGTGGTGTCCGTTGGGCAGTGGCAGGTGAAGGCGGGTGCTAGTTTGGTTTCATTGTTGTGTAGTTTGAATTTCTGGTGTCTTCCCAGCTGCCTAGGTTTTGCACTGTTCTTGCTAGTCCCTGTGTAGCTTGTGTCCTGGTCATTGCGGGTGTTAGGACGAAGGACTTCTGTTGGCCTCAGTGTACTTCGGACTTAGAAAACCTGTCCGAGCAGATCACACAGATGTCATATCTTCTCCGCGCCCCCCCACCCCCGCTTTTTAAAAGAAGTTTACTTTCATTTTTCTTTTCTCCCTCCAACTCTAAATGGTTGGGCAAAGACTTTCTCAGATGCCACTCCTCTGTCACCTTGGGGTGATAGAATGGGCAGGAAGCTGTTTTTAGCAGGAGTGGGGTGTATGGTGGAGTATGCCCTGTGTGTCTACTTTTTATAGTGCAGGTTTCCCTTCTCCTTCCCCCCTGCTCATGTTGGGGGCCTGGGAGCCCGGCCTCCCTGTGATTGCGCTTGATTCAGCATAATTGATGTGGTCTCATTTCCCACAGCTGATGAGGATTATATCAGCTTGGTTTAACAGTCTCATTTTCTGCTCCCAGTGCACACTTGTTTTAATGTGTTTCAGTTAATGAGGTAGAAGAGAGAACGAGGTGTTACTGTTTATACACAGACAGTGAGCTTGTGCAGAGAGCCCTGCCACAGCCCACGTGGCCCCGGATGTCCTCGGGGGCAAGTCCCACAGAGCGAAGCCACCTTTTCGGAACATGGGTTTTTCAGGGCTAATGCAGATAATGATTATTACCCATAAGCTTTGCCAAATAGTCTTATTAATGCCATTTCTCTTTCCTTGATGTGTCTTTCCTATGCCGTCATTAAAAGACTATAACGTGGCTCGGATCTGGGCGTGTAGTTGAGGGAGTTGGTCCGCCTTCCGCCAAAAGCCTTTTCCGGCTCTGCCCGCCTTCCCCTGGCGCACACCCCTAGACGGAGCCCTCCCTGAGGAAGGTTCAGAGCATTCGAAGCAGTGCAAGAGAAACCAGGAGGAACCATACCCCGCTGTGTGCAATACTGAGAGTCTGAAACAGGCACTAAAAATGTATATTGCACTGTTCCTTGGATCAGAGCAGTGCTGCTGGTTGGAAGGGTCGAAGAGCTAGAAGAAACTTCCACGGGTAATTTTCTGCGAAAGGGGTTCTGGTTTGGGTCATGACTTTGCTCTCACTTCTTTGGGGTTGGAGGCCATTGAAATCGAGGTGCAAATACTGCCCCCTCTTCCTAGACCTGCTTACGATAGCCGGGAAGGCAGGGCTGGGCGGGCCTTTTGCATGTATTCAAATCTCTAGCCCCTGGATACCCGAACAATGAGGGCAGTACCCGAGGTACAACAAAAGAGACCTTTCCTTTGTTGGGACCCATCTGAGCCATCTTGTCAGCCACATCCAGACACATTCTTGCACCCCATGCCCCCCTCTCCTGCCATGTTCACTTAAGCTCTTTCTTTTTCTTCCTTCTCTCTCTCAACACGGAGTGCCCTAAATGGTTAAACCTGGTGCCTGGCTCTGGCATGGTGCCAGCCCCGTGGGGTGCTGCGTGGGCCGGAGGCCCCCAGCGCATCCCAGCTTCCTGAAGGCACGGCGGCCGTGGGTTTCAGCAGGAATTAAACAATTACTAAGTCTTAGTCCTCCCCACCTTCCGTGGATTGACTCTATAAATTGTCAGCCTGTTGACATTTTAATGCGAATTATGTCATGTGGTATCCCCTTTGATTTCGACATGCCTCAGTTTGTAAATACATGAGCCACTCAAAGGCTTGTGGTTAGCGTACACTCCGGAGGCCTCGGGGTTTTTGGTGGGGGAGAGAGTGCTGGAGAGCACACAATGCTGGGAGTGTGCCTGGCGTGGAAAGCCTTTTACAGTTACCCAGGGTGGCTGCGAGGGCGGGCCGGCCTTGCAAGGGGCCTGCTGCGCGCCCCCGCGCTGAGCTGTTCGCCTTCCTGTCCTTCCCCGGGGTACCGAGGAGTCCACCACCTTTGGGACCGAGTCCCAGGATATTTTTACTGGATGCATGGACAGCTGAGTGTTTCCCCAAAGTCACTGTGCAGCTCTGTTCCTCTTGCCGCAGGGCATGATGTCACCTCCCCCGTCACCAGCCCCTGGAGCACAACCCACTGACTCTGGATTCCAAAGCAAGCCAGGAGGCCAAGGGAGCGGTACCTTGGAGCAGGTGTTTCCTTCCCTAGGGCTTGGCCGTCCCCTTGGGAGAATGGGTGGGAACGGATTCTGTAGGATGTGATGGATGGGTGCAGATTGGGAAGTTGAGGAAAGACAATGGTACAGATAAGGATGGCTAAGATGTATGGAGGAAAAAGGAAGGTTTGGTATTTGTGCAGGAGGGGAAGAAAGAGTGGAACCTTGAAGATGCTGCATGTTCCATTTCTCAAAGTGAAATTCAAGGGAGGAGATTTTGAAGTAGATTTAAGGAGGCAGTTGTCCAGTGAGAACAACCGAGAAACCCCTGTCCTAGGACCCTGCTGTAGCTCACTGGTTTCAGCACCCTATCTCCTGGCTTCTCCTCTCCTTATTTGAGACTTTCCTTTAAAAGGAAGCTAGAGGAGCATGCATGCAGAATGTCAGTGCTCAAAAAAGTTAGAATTAGCCATTTTGAGACTCGATGTGCTGTGCCCAGAGGAGTTTGGCTGGGATGACATCATCAGTAGACACTTAAGAACGGACCAGACGTAGGAAACTTGGTTCCTGCTTTGCACTGAAGGGGTCCACACTCTTCCCCCTTCTGAATACAGCAACTGCTGGGCCTACTGTCTGTGTTGGAATTTGGCTGACTTACAAAAATGTCATGGGATCTCTAATGGCCATGGGTGGTCGGGACCTCTTTCCCACGTGCTGAGTAATTCCAGTTTCATGTGTGAATAATGCCCAGATTAAAGCAATTAGAGTGACACCTCAACTGAAAAGGAAGAAGGGACCCAGATTCCTGTTGATCAGAGACACTTCCAGCTCGTTGATCTCTCGGTACTTCCATGAGAGCTCGAAAGAGTTCTTTGAAAAGTGGTAATCCAGACAAATGTGTTTGAAAAGTGGGGTTGCTGCGGAAGACCCTTCTTTAGTAGCCTCTTCCGTGGATTTATCTGGCTTTTATTACTTGGGGGAAGGAAGTGAGCAGGACGGTGGGACCAAATGAGACAGAGAGAGGGACAGAGAGAGAAGGAGAGAGAATACACATCGCTTAGGAGGCTGTTCAGTTGGCTACTATGAGAAATTATACTTGGTTTCTCTTCAGCATCTAGTTAGAGTTTAGTTGTGAGAGTATACATGAAATAAAATGATGAGACATTAAAACAATCGAGGCTCATAAGAACATTACTCTTTGTTAATTAAAAAAAAGTTCCAATTGATACGTATGTTTTTCCAAATTAAAACAAGCATTGGCTGCCCAGGTAGAAAAGGCCTGTGCTTTGTAAAAAAAAAAAAAAAGATGAAACGTTGTTTGCCACATGAACGTAGGCCTCATTTACCTAATTCCTCATTACTGTAGTGAATATAAGTTAACTGTTGGAAACATGCTTTCAGACACATTTAGGGTCCCTTTCAGTAAATTGAAATGTATTTCTATAACTTGCTAAGGAGTGGGTAGGAGCAGGTTGTGTCTCTCTTCATTCATGTTCCAGAGGATATAAAACTGGTGGTCACTGTTGCCCTTGCATGGTGCCCATTCCAGCCCCCTGGACAAGTGGTCAGAGGGTGACACTTGGTTTCTCAGCCCCATAAATGAGAAGAATTCTGGATGATTGTAGCGTCGAAGGTGGGGGGAATCAATGAATTTGCTTTCATTCCTTTCTTCCTTCTTCTTAACCTTATTCCTTCAAAAAGAAAGGCAACTCAGGGGCACCTGGCTGGCTCAGTCAGTAGAGCATGTGACTCTTGATCTGGGAGTCATGAGTTTGAGCCCCATGTTGGGTGTAGAGATTATTAAAGAATTAAAAAAATAAAAATAAATAAAAGGCAACTCAGTGTGTAATGGAAGGTAATGAAGAGACACAGGAATGGGGTGAATGGGTACAGGAGTGGTCTGTGTTTTGGCACAGCTGGGGGAGGTCATCATCGGAATCACCCATCCTTGACCAGTGGCATGTATATTTGATGTTGGCTGCCATGGTTGGGGGTGTTTAATCTGATCTGCAACCTGCTCATCATCCCCGAAGCTTTCTGACCCTCAGGGGGCTTTAGAATTCCCTTGCCCTTGATAGAATTAGGGGTCTTGAGATTCTTTCTATTGGACTTTATTGAAATCAGCCTAGCTAGCCAGCTAGGTGATGGAATAATGTCAGAGTAAAAATGCACTGGACTCACGATGGCTAGGCTGAACATGAAACTGCATCAGTGGTGGCCAAGGCCTGTTCAGCAGGAAGAAGCCAGCTAGATTACGGGCAGCCGACTGACCCATTTCTATGGCACAGCAATGGCTCTGTGTTAACTCCACATTCCAGCTTGTTCCAGCCCTACAGTATTTGCATAACACACAAACAGCGGATTGTACAATGCATACAGTTATCGCCGGCATTGGCAATGGACCACAGAGGTGAATGGGACCTGTGTGTCCCTGTTGTAAGTCCTCCCCAAACCACCCCTGTGACAGCCTGGAAGAAGTTCAGTCTTGCTGGTGTGTGTGTGTGGCGGGGGGCGTGGGGGGGGGGTGCCTGACCTATCTGCGTTCTCACTTCTGGGGTCTGAAAATGGATTTATTTAAAGGGTCAGAGGAGATGGGATTAAAATCCCATAGGAGGGAAGTCCCCGGAGAAAGAAAACCCAGGAGGTTCATTTGCTAAGAGAAAAGCGGGGGGAAGTTAGAGGCAGGTGGGGGGGGGCAGTGAGTGAGAGAGTGAATGAGAAGGGTTTCTGACAATTAACTAATTCTCCTTGCTCCAACCCATGACAGAATTAATCACACATTAACACACTGACAGCAAAATTAATGTCATATGCAAATTAATAGTGCAGGCTTGGCATTCAACAGCCTGTTGGCTTTTTAAGGCTGGCGTTGTAGTTACACCCCCAGCCCCAGCCCATAGGCTGCCGCATCGGTGTCACCCCACCCCTTTCTGCCCGAGGACGCCCACTGCCACTCCGGAATGGAGCGACGTCCCCTCGGCTGGCTTGAGACAACTTAGGTCAAAACCTCTAAGCAATGGTGCAGAGTCAGGAATAAGAAGCGTTGGTTAGGAAGCCTTTGGGCTCTCACACTTTCTTTCCTCCGCCATAGTTTTACCATCAGTGGCTATTCTTACAGGTAAGCGGGGCTTCTGGAAGCATTCCTAGGAAGCCACCGCAGTGTTTGCCCCTGAGGGGTCATCATGAAGAGATGCATCGGGTCGGAGGGAAGAAGGAATGTTCGGTATAGCTCGGTCACGTCTAGAGTTGTTCTCGTTTTTGTGACCAACTACAAAGTGAGCATTGTTTTATGTGGCCTCCAAGAGGCTTAACCTCTTGACGCCAACTCTGAAAGAGAAAAGGGGCGCCTCTCCTTGATGCTAGAAAATAAATAGCCAGAAGAAAGAATGGTTTGGTTTTAGGATATTTTGATGGCTGAACTGCCGTGCCCGGGGCAAGCGCGAGCTAGCCCCGTTACAGCTGATGACTAGCCCACTTGTGCATTCTCTATCCGGGGTAATTATTATTTTGACACTTAATGAGGACCAGTGTTGTGAGGCAGGCTTTACACAGAACCTCGAGACGTGATCCTGTCCGGGAGGCCCTTCAGGAAGGACGAAAGCAATTCAAAGTAGGATAAAAAACAGTCAACTGTTTATGTTGATTTCGAGTGAGTATTGGCATTTTCTTAGTGGTGCTGGTTTCCTTAGCTTTTTCATTAGCTCCCACTTCATCTTGTACCAAGGAGGAGAGACTTGAGATTGATGAGGTCAGCACAGAGACCTGGGAAGCGGTGTTGCTGGCTGTGGAATCGTTTTAATTCCGGGGCGTTCTGGTGCGCTTTTTTTTTTTGTGGTGTGTCTGAAACAGCCGTGGAGACCACCTGCCTGGCCTCAGTTGGGGCCCTAGAAATTGGGACCCTGGAAAATCATCAACGTCATATTTTAGTTTTATAAACGAAGTGAGGAGTTCTGATGCAGCAAAGCTACGAATACCTCCATCTATCTAGAGCTTTTATAGAAGCCAGCTCATATATATGTGAAAAACATCTATTCATGCATAAGTACGCATATACGTATATATTCACGTATGCATAGATGTGTGTATATATATCTGCTGTAATTTTATATATGGTGCAGGGGCTTAGAGTATAAGACACTGCTAATGCCATCAGTCCTTAGAGTGGCTTTAGCACCTACGGGTGACAAACCCTCTAAGGACCCTGGTATGGACCGAGCAGGAAGACAGATTGGAGGGTGGGCTTCCGTTCTGTTCCTAGCTCTCAAACGTACCAGCCCCGGACCCTGAACACGTGCCTTAGTGTCATCTGTAAAATGGAGCTGTTCGCCTCCCGGAGTGAGTAGCAGTGGGTATCTGGGCACAGGTAAAGGAGCTGTGAACCCTGTATAGCACATAGCCATCGGGCATGAGTATCTTAGGATGAATATCTGATCCCACAAGACAGTTTCATAGGTAAAATCCCGGTGGGTGGCAGAGCGCCTGGAGTGGACAGAAAATGTGCTTGGCCACACACAGGTGTATCTAGCACTCAGTTTTACTCCCGTCCCTGTGTTCAAGGTGGCCAATCAGATGGATCTCCTTGCTGTGACTCTAGGGGCTGGCCTTGATGTTGGCCCTTTCCTGTATGTGCTATAGGGTGAGGAAAAGTTCTCCTCTCACTTGTCCCCTCCCATGTGGCATCATTGGTATTGTGGATTGAATAGAATGGGATGAATTCTGGTTGAGAGAGAAGGAACAGTGACGGTGGCCAAAGGGGGGAAGGCCATTTGTCTGGGACAGGTGGAGCTAAGCTGGCAACATGGGCTGGGCCTCGCCGTCCTACTGGAGTAGTTGGGAGATGATGGCGAACTCACACCCGCTGAGAAGCAGGTGATACCAGTGGGAGGGGGCTTGGCGAAGGAACTGCGGAGCGAGGAGTTAAGATAGAGTGCTTGGTGTCACTGCCCGGGGCCCGAGTTCTCAGAAGAAGGACCATCGGGGTGTACTTGGGGTTATGGGACCCTTGAAGTGTGGAAGCCAGTGGGCTGTTTCTCCCCCGGGGCGCAGGGCCCAGGTCCACAGGTGTGGCTGTGCTCCTGGGGGCTGCAGAGCTGCGGAGAAGCGTGGACAACCGCCTCCATCGTCAGTCCCCCAAGTGCCTTTTCAGTGGCGCTTGGTTTTTGGAACTGCCTCCCAAATGGGAGTCGGGCCTGCTTTACGTTTTGCATCTGTGCATGTGGCCATTTAAAATTTCCCCTAGATGGCCTTGCCTCAGATGCCGCCTGTGGGGGTTGCTAGGAGACTGGCAGAGGCCTGTCTTGTTGCTCAGGACAAGGCCCCAGCCAGCTTCCTGGGGCCTGGAACCAGCAAGCGTCACAAGCTCTTGAGAGCTGAGCCAAACGCACCGGCCACCTCCCTCTTTGCTCTCTGTGCCGGGCCTCTCCGTCCAGACACCTGGATTCCTTTCTGCATGGTCAGGGGCCGTCGGCCACATGGAAGCCTTCAGGGGAGGCCCTGCAGTGTCCACCATCTCGGTCATGCCTCTCCGCTTGGTGGTCAGATGGCTTTATCAGCGGCTTGGGGGTAGCCCACAATCCAACTGAAAATGAGATGCCCTCCAGTTTCGTTTTTCCCCAGGGCCTTTGTCAGGTCACACCTGAGCAGACCAAATTCCCTCTCCGTTCTCTGTCCTCTCTCCTACCTGCGTGGTCTCCTGCCGGAGCCCCTTGGGTCTCCGGCTTCCCAAGCAGCGCCTCCTGCCTTTTGAAGAAAAAAGCTGGATATATTTTTGGCCATGGAGTTCTGGAAGGAAATAACCATGGTCGCATTTCCATGAAGAACTTGTCCCAAGTCTCACGGCTGCAATCTCCCAGTCGCTTTGCTCCTCTCTTGCCCTGTTGCCTTCCTGCTGTCTGAGGACAGTGGGGGCGAGGAGTGGTGGCAGAGGGAGGGCAAGGACTAGAATTCACAGCTGCACTCTGCAGTTAAGAGGCAAAAGAATGCTGGTGGCGTTCTGCAAGGAGTTTTCTCTGAATTCTGTCAGATTTGCTTTCCAACCTAAACAAGTTGTCCTCTTCGTCTTGGGGAAACTGCTCTGCAACTTACACAGATGCTTCTTTTCCATTGATTGTATTCCTAATCACGAGGGAATCCAGAGTCTCGTTCATGTGTCCTGTTGGTGAACACGGAGCTTAGTGTCGTGTTTTGCCAGTGCCTATCCAGATGTAACCTGGGCTTGTTCTTTGATGAGGCTGTCTCTGACTTCCAGGCATTAATATGTTGAAATGCTCTTCATCAGAGCGTTGTTTATTTCGGTTTTGTTATTACTACTTTAAGTTGGTAAACTGGTCAGTTGGACCGGTTAAAATCATAGCAAGTCCTTGCTGTGGATTACTGTGCAGCTATTAAAAACGATGGTGTGTATGTATTTTTTAGTTGGAAAGATGGCTTTAACATGGTATAAAAATGTTATGTATACAGATTATTCCATTTATGTAAAATTGGAATATATTTTTGTATGTATAGATTAGACGTGCCAAGATGGGTGCTGGCCAAAAATGTGTATCTCGGTGATAGAATTTGGTCATTTGTTACCATTTTGTTCCTTTCTGTATTGCCTTAAAAAAACAAAAACAAAAACACCTCAGATACCGTTTCTTAAAGTCTATTAAAGATGTCACCTTCCCAAGGGTTCCCAGATCTGGCTGTGCATCAGAATCAGGTACAGATTCTGGGGTTCTGCCCGTGATTTGATTCTGTGAATTTGGGCTGGGGAAATACAAGAGATCTGTGTTTCTAGCAAGCTCCTGACTCACCTGGTACTTGAAGGGCACTTAGGAAATTTTGGCCCTGCTGAAGGGCTGTCCTGTAAAAAGACTTCTAAACAGTGGTCTTCAACTTTCTTTGAACATCTCCACTTTCTTTACATCAGTGAGTCTAGGGATACCTCTAATTGGTAAAAATCCTTTCCGTTGGGGTGCGGTCTGTTTCTTACCCTGCAGGGATAAAGGCAATTTTTTCCTACTCCTCTCTGGTAACACAGTCTTCCTGATGATAATAGTATTTGGTAGAATGTTAATGATACTGTATGTATCATTTGCTTTTGTAACTGGCTTCTTTAAACTTTGCTATGTGTGCTTTTCTGGATGTCACTAAATGTTTTTATACCGCATGATTTTTAGCAGCTACACAGTGTCCCCAGGGTGAAGGTCCCATGGCTCATTTCCCTAGGTGTCCCCCTCCTCTTTTTGTCAGTTATTTCTGTGTAGGCACCTTCTCCATCCTACTGAATACACTCCCTGGCATTTGTACCTAATTCTTGGTACGAAGTGGCTTCCAAACTCCTTACCATCCCTATTACCTAACCCTGAATTGCATGTCTCTTGGGTGACGAAGCTCATTATTGGATGTGTGGTGTTCTTGGTGAGACCTCACTGTTTGATTACAGGGAATCTTTCTCCTTCCTTGCTAAAGATACTTAATCATTAAGTTTTTATTCTTTTATGAAGAAGCCAAATCAGACCCTTGGCACCAGTGGAACTTGCGGTCCCCTGAAATGATCAGGGTTTGGTTGATGTCTTCGCTTTCATAGAACTGACAATTAAACCAGGTCTCATCATTCCCCAGACCCGAGAACAGGACTTTAATGTAAATTGCTATTTTCCTTCATCCATTTATTGTACTGTTTCAGTGCATTAGCTGGCTGCCCTTTCAAAAGATGTCCTATTTATATATTATTTTCATTTATTTTTATTTTGGGGTTCAAAAATACTGCTTGTCCATTGTAAAACAAACAAGACTTACGGAAATGTGGAGAACCACAAAAAAGAGTATCATCCCTAATCTCACCCCACAAAGATGGTTCTAATTTTAAACATTTTAGCCTTTTCTGTACAGATGTGATATTATTTAGTAGAATTTAAATGATGCTGTGTGTATATCTTGTAAATGGCTCTTAACTTCACAGTGTTTGATTTTTTTGGATATCACTAAATATTTTCCTACCACGTGATTATTTACTAGCTGCATAGTGCACCACCGTGTGAAGATGCGGTGATTTCCTTTGTTCCCCGTCTGTTTGGTCTTCAGGGTTGTTGTTTTTTTTTTTTTTTTTTTTCCAATTTTCCACTATTAAAAAGTTTTTAGTAAGTACATAATATAAACAAACAAGTTAAAAGTGCTCTTTTGATATCAAAGATGTGAAACGTGTGTGCTCAGAGTTTCACGGCCTCTCCCACTCGTCATTACCTTTGACTCTTCATCCTAGGTTTTGAGATTTCCAGAGTTTGAAATGTTTATCTCATCGGATCTTTTCATTTCTGCTTCCTTCCCTTTTGTTAAGCTAAGAAATCCCTTTACCCTGCCAAGAACAGGTTCACTTATATCCCCATTTAGTTCATTTATGGTCTAATGTTTTGACACTAAACTCCATAATCCATCTGGAGTTTGTTTTGGTATATATTGTGAGGCAAGGATTCTCCCATGTTTATTTTTTTTCCTAAATTAGTTGTCCATCCCAGTCCCATTTACTAAGCCATCCACCCATCCTTTCTGCAGTGTTTAGAAATGCCACTGTATCACATGCTAAATTTGGATTTGGATCTGGTCCTAGACTTTCTCTTGTTCCATTAATTTGCCTTGACTTGGGACCATACAGAACTTAGTTATTTTAGTTTTGTACTGCCTGGTGTTAAAGTATAATAATTCTCCTCAGTCTCCTTTTAAAAATGTTTTCTAATTTACCCATTCCTTTCTGTGGCTTTTCGAGAGTCTTTCTGGTTGTTGATGGGCATGACTTCTCTCTCTCTCTGCACATCTCATTAGAAATGTTAGACAAGAGAAGTCCCAATTGGTAATGATGACCCCCGGTAGACCTTTTCCTCCAGGTTGACTTTGACATATGATCACTGTTCTTTGGGTCAACATCCTGAAGTGGAGAGACACGTTGCCATCCTAGAATCCCATCCTCCTATTTACACATTGTTCACAGGGGTATCATGAGAGACAACATTCCATGTCAGGAGGCCCCTCTCTGATAGTCCCCTGATTGACCAGTTCACTATTAGTAATAACTGCAGTAGGGACACTATTAGGGGGAAAAACAGGGGGTGAGTGTTGAGGAAAGAAGTTAGTCTCTTGTTCTGTACTTGGTGAACTCGTGTGTACTTCTAGTGACTCATTGCTTTTCTAGGTGCTTACAAAAGTCTGCTCAAAGACTTCAGATTTTTGCCACAGATAATGTTCCAGGCCAAAATTCTCAGGTTGTGGTGCCACTGAAAATCAGGAAATGCGTCCCTCTTGAATGCTATTGTATTTTGTGTGGATGATGTAAAACCCTGAAGTCGTGCCTGGTGGAGACTCCATTGACGCGTCAAGGAGTTACCTCTAGGGCGGTTGGTGCTGTGTCTGTTTCTTTTTGGAATAGCCCTTTGGCAGAACTGTGCCTGGCACGTAGTAAGCACTCAGATATCAGCTGCTGATAGCAACTCTCCTCTGCATTTAATAAAATGAGTATACGGCTTGTAAAATTCCGAGACTGTCCTGAGAGGAGGCAGTTCTGTCTTCCTTAAGATCTGGCTCGGTGGACACGTTTAACCAGAGTCCAGCCGTGCTGACTGGGACCTTCCCATCGAATGAGAGCCATGGGCCGTCCCTGCTGTTCCCCGTCTTCTGTGACGCTAGGTGTCTATGGGTGATCTGACCTCTAACCCCCCTCGTGAGGTGGGACCCGTGTGGTGGGAGAATAATTTGTGTGATGTGCTCCTTTGTTGGCACCATTTTTAAAGGCAGATTTTTGCAGTTGAAACAGAGAACAAAGCAAGGCCGGGTTCTGTGAAGGAGAAACGAATGCCAGATATTTGGAGAAGACAGTATGGGGTGGGCATCCAGGAAGGGGGCCCTTATTGCTTCCTGCTTACTTCTTCATTGTTTTTTTCTGTATGGCAAAGGAGAATGGTCAAGATCAGTGTGGGAATTGAATAATGTGGGTACTTGGGGGAAAGTAGGGGCTCTCAGCCACGCTTCCCTGTTTCTCTAGAAGTGGCTCATTTCCTTGTTTCTTTTTGATGTCAGAATATGAAATCGTTAACAGTTGGGATTAAACAAGCCCATGTTATAGATCTGGGGGGTCTTGGGCTAAGTTTCCCCTGCTCTGTCTGGGCTGTTGGTCTCTTTCTGTCTTGGCATCCTCTGTCTCCACAGCCAGACAGACCTGTTCCAACCCTGACCCCTGCTTTATTACGTCTCTGTCACAGTGAACCTCAGAAGAGTAGCAGTAGTAAATGTTATTGGAGGAGACAGTTCCTGGCTTGTCTCTTTGACAGACAGGGGCTGGGATGTCAGTGAGCATTGCAGTCCTTGGATTTTGAGCATCTTGCATAGCTGTTGATGGGGAGTCCCTTTGACCAGCTCAGGTGCTCTGTATTTCTTGCCACACTATGAAGGTGAAGGACCACGGCCTTCTGTTGGAGAACCCTCAGAGCATGTCGGTTTTGTTAACCCCCTGAATGCCACGATGAGTGCGCTTCTCTCTAGACAAGCCTCTGTCCCATTTGGTTCTTTTCATGTTACCCCAGGTCACTTCTCTCTCAATTATATTTTGCTGCTCCATTTGAGTAGCTTGAAATCTTGGAATTGTATATGGAGAATTAGGAGAGCACAGATCTTTCTAGACAGCATAATATTTAGATCCAGGAGGCCTGAGTTTGAATCCCGCCTCATCACATAGTAACTGTGTTAACATGAACAGGAAATTTAACCTTTCTGTGCCACATTTCCCCATCTGTGATTTGGAGTTGATCATTGTAATGTTGAAGCATCCTTCTATGAGGATTAAATGAGATAATGCATGTAAGCAGGCTGAACCCCGCCTATCGTGTGGCAAGGATTCTGCAGCTGTGGGCATTTATTCACCCCTGTCATTGAGAACCCGAGGATTCAAAACAATGACAACAACTCTGACTTTCTTGGTAGACATTTTCACTAGATACTTCTTTTTTGCCTGGAGGAGCTTATCTGTGTTAGGAGTTATTTTTATTTTACCTAGAAGTGGGAGCTTCATTCCCCTCCTCTTGAGTGTGGGCTGGACTTAGTGATCCACTTCTAACGAGTACAGGATGGAATCGGAAGAGGGTAACTTGCCAGTGGAGGAGCCTGGTGGGAAGGGGCCAGTGATGAAGGTTCACATGAACAGGGATGAGTCCTGTTGATGTCACATACCCCTGAGACGACACAGTGGGAAGGGTACTTCCCCCAAATCCAGACCCTCACTGTAATCATAAGAAAACATCAGATAAACCCAGACTGAGGGCTGATGTTACAGATACCCGGCCCGAGCTCTTTGAAAGTGTCCAGGTCACAGAAGACGGAGGAACCGTCACAGATTGGAAAGAGGTGCAGCAACGAAATGCTGTATGGGATTTGAGTTTGGATCCAGGAACAGAACAAGGGCATGAAGTTTGGAAAAGTGGGTGGAATCTGAGTGAAGTCTGTTCTTTAGTAATAGTATTGTACCAATGTCAGTTTCTTGGTTTTGATGAGCGTCCCAGACGTGAAGATGTAAGATGTGAACAGTAAGGGAGCTGAGTAGCACCTGGTCTCTACATCTAAAATGATTTCGAACTAAAAAGCTTAAGCAACCAAACAAAAACAACGAAAAACCTCACACTGTGTGCTTGTTTGAGAGATGTTCCATCAGTGTAAAAGAATATGGAGCCCCACCCTGCGACTGTGATCCTACCTCTCCAAGGCAACGACTCCTAACAGTTGGTGTACCTTCCAGACCTTTTTCTAAGCGTATTTAAACACTTTTATTAAAAATCTTAAAAAACCTTTAAAAAGAAAAAAACAAACTCCCATTCTGATTCTGTGCCTCAGACATTGCAAAAACTTCTCTTTTCAGTACAGCTATTTTCCACATAAATTCCTCTTTGGACATATCTTGGCTCTTCCATAAGACTTATTTAAAGTGGTGTTTGTTTAGCCCGAGCTTAATTTTATTTTCCATTCGTACTTCGAACCCATCCAGGTCCCATTTATATTGCCTCTGCCCTTGCCAGTCTTTCTAAAGCCTCCCAAATTAGCATCATCTGAGAATTTAATTAACTGGCTGTTTACTAACCCTCTCCTTTCAAGATAATTAATGAGGATGTGAAGTGGCACTGGGCCTGACACGGCTCCCAGTGGCACCTGAGCGGGGCCCCTACCGAGCGCCCCCCCCCCCCCCCGCCCCGAGGCCGCCTTCTCCCCCTTGCTTACCTGCAGCCGCCCTGGGCTGCGTGGCCATGCCAGGTGCAGGCACCAGTGGCAAATGTTTACTTAAAATCGGGCTCTCCTGCCTTGCCTTTTATCCACTCGTTTTCTGCTTTGTTAATTAAAAAGTCCCATTTTACTTAGAATGGAATGCTTATTTTTGGTGCCGTTCCCTAGACAGAGTCGACATTGCAGGGCTTAAAATTAAACGAGCTAGTGTTTCCGTTTCGTCTCCATGGAAGTGGCAGCAGACAGAGCATCTCCTGCATCCCCCTGCCCCGGACCCCGCCCACCACTTCCTCCTGAGTCCAGGGAACTGGCGATGGTCCTGGACCTCGAAGTCCCTGCCGGCCGCTAGAACTCCCTGTGACGCCGGAAATGTTCTGTGTCTGTGCCGGCCTACCTGGTAGCCCCTGTAGTCACCTGCGTTCATGGGGCACCTGAAAGGCACCTGAAACGGGGCTTGTGTCACTGAATTTCTCTCATTTTATTTAATCATCGTTCACGTAAATATAGTCACATGTGACAGATGGCTCCCACATTGGACAACCAGTGTTGGTGATCTTTTGTCTGCCGTGGGTGATCTGCGGGGGGTCCGAAGCCCCCTGCGGGTTTCTCTACCTTCCCTAGCAGCTTTCCTCTTCGGCAGAGAAGGTAAACTGATCGCACCCTCACCTTCGGCAAGCTGTAATTAGGAAGGTAAGTTTTCCGAAGGAAAAAGATGTTACTTTCTAAATCCAAATGTAAATGACTTGGATTATCCGTGTCACTGAGCGCTTCATTCATGCAGATAATTGAGAATTGACAGTGTCCTTTTCCCTCAATTACTTCCTGATAGTTCCGTGTGTTACAATGGGAGAAACCTGGAGCTGTTTTTAAATAGCTATGTTAATGTCCTCATTAATTTTACCTTTTTCTACCAATTAGCAAGTATTCACTCCTTGGCAGAATTAAGTTGGCTTCCCTTATGAAGCCACGTCCGTCCTGAGCTCCCTTACGGCGTGAGTCTGGTGCTGTATGGTATGCACCTCTCAAGCAGGCACTGTTTTTCAGGGGTATCTTTAGACTGGGTTGGTCGCAGTTGGCACAGTGTGGCGTGACCTGCGCTGAACCAGGACTAGAAGGCCTGGGGCCAGCGTCCCCGGCCCTCACACCCCAGCCACCCGCTCGGCTACACGTGGCACAGCCCAGGCCCCTACGGGGGCCAGGCGTGTGTCGTAAACGGGGGGCCTGCGCTGCTTTGCAGAGCGCCTGTCCCATCTTACCCAGATAATTGTTGAGCTGAGGGAATGTGGAGCCAGTACAAACAGATATTCCTTTGTCTTTTCTTTGTTTAAAAAGAGCTAAAAAAAAAACCCCTCCATCGTGTGGGAAACTCACAGATTTTACGGTGCTAACCGTTAACGAAGAATTTTTTTTTAAACTCTAAGAATTACGTAGTCCATACCTTTAGGCTCCCCCAGTTACTGCCAGGTTGCTTTCTCTGATTTAACTCTCTCCTCTGTCCAAGGCGAAGAAAGGCATCTGCCTCCCCTTAATTTCACAAGGTGGTGGTGAGAATCACTTGAACTGACCAAAGGCCAAACCCTTTGAAATCTGTGCAGGGCTGGATACATGGAGATGGTGATATTGAGCAAACGCTTAAATATTTTATTTTTCTAAATCCAGACTTCCTGGCCGCTCATTGTTGGATGTCAAGATCATTGCTAGCATTCTCCTTTCCAGAGATGCTCAGGGAGTAAGAGCAGGATGTGCAGGAAGGTACACAGTGATGAGAGTGACCTAATTTTTTCTCCTTTTAGTTTCACTTCCTTGCTTTTCAAACCTGCATTATTTTCAGCTACTAGCGGGCACACGGAAGAAGCCTACTACCCTTTTGTTGTTGTTAGTAACTCCACCATTAGGTTAGTTAAAAGTTGACTCAGTTACAGGTATTGTTTAGTTCTGAATAAATGGATAACCCTCACTTACTCATGCGGCATTATTCACTGTGTTTATAGAAGGAGATGCAGAATTTGAGAAGGAGTGCCACGGATAGAGAACATACTTACGCGCAAGTTCTTACGTTCAAAAGCGTGAAAACAAGGGGTGAAGTTTAATTGTTCTGGAGTCATTTCATAATTCCCAGTTAAATGGTACTTGAGTTACTGTTGATCTTCAGTTTGAAACTGCTTATTTTAATATCAAGTTTGCAAGCCTTGCTCTTACTGTGTTTTGACAAGTTGTAAGGAACTTATTTTGCTCAACAAAGTGTGTGTGTGTGTATGTTTCCTCTCCCCTCTTCTTTCATATTCCAAATGAGTAAATTTTTCACAGTGTTTTTCATCAGGGGTCAGCACATCACTGCCAGAGGAGGGAATCCAGCCGGCCACTGGTTTTCATAAATAAAGTTTTATTGGAACACAGCCATGCATGTTATTTTTCCTATTCCCCATCACCACTTTTGTGCCGTGAGAGCAGGGTTCGGCAGTTGCAGCAGAGGCCGTATGGCCCTCCAGGCCTAAAATGGTTACCGTCCTGATACTTACAGACTGCTGGTCTAGATGATAGAAACATGTCTTTTAAGAGATTGTATTTTTCTGAAATCTGGGGAAGCCATGGACTAAAAAAATCATTCTGTCCCAATGCAGTTGTTGTCAGCTCACTTGGCTCTGGTTTATTTCTGTGATCTTAAGAATCTGCTTATTAGATGTTGGATGCAATGACCCTGGTTTCATGGTAACTAAACCTGCCTCAGCTTCTCGCTAATGTACTGCTAGTCATTTTATTCAGTAGACTGAGTAGCTTTCAGCGTTTCTATGGGAAGGACACTGCTCCTTAGTGGCTATGTCCAGCCTTCAGTTTAGCTAAAATCTGAATGCTTTCTCAACCTGAAACAGTGGGTATTATTCTAAATGTTAAGTAATATAGCTCTCTACAAAGACAAAGTGCTTCCTGGTCATTATTAGCTGTGCACCATCGTCATTCCTCACAATAATGCCATGAAGTAGGTTCTTAGTATTGCCATCCAGATTTTATCACTGAAGCAGGAAAGAAGGGTGACTTGCTGAAGGTCATAGAATAACAAAGCCTACTGGCAATTTGTGTCGTCTCATGAGTCATGTTAGCGCTGGGGACTGCAGCTGGGACCAGCAGTACTCATACCCAGAGGCAAGCCGGTCCTCCTAACAGGTTCCTCCCCCTGAAAATCCCATGATTTCATTAGCGGGGTAAGTGAACAGGCGATCAAGTAATTAATTCATCTTTGTGTAGACCTCGGACCCCAGTGAAATCCGCTGGTAGGGAAGACTTTCTGAGTCTTCAGGTGCCCCTTCCCACCAATTCTTTCTCATCACCTGGCCACTTTAAAAAAATTTTTGCTTGGCCACTTTTGAAGTCCATTCACACTGCTTCACTCCTTGGAGTCTCACGGCCCCTCATTGTGAGGTGGTGTTACTGCATTTCAGAGTCGAAGAGAGAACTTAGTGTCAGAGCCCCCTCTCCTCTGCAAGGCTCCTGACTTATGCCCATGTCCTTGCTACAGAATGACCTGACTCTTGTGTGTCCAGTAGGAGGGTACGTAGTCTCTGTCCTCAGGAACCTTCCAGTCTCATTGGAGAAGAGGCCACATACGTTATGCTGATAACTACCATCTAAGGTGTCAGTGGGAAAAGATGTGCTGAGAGATTAAGCCTTTGAGTTCAGAGGAGAAAGGATCCCTGTAGACAGAAACAGGGTGGGAGATGGGATGTTCAGAAAGGCTGAGCTGGAATGGAAGTGTGTACAGGACGGAATGGCATGAACCAACCCCCACCTGCCACCCCAACACACACACACACACACACACACGAGAGAGAGAGAGAGACAGAGAGACACCACTGAGGGACTGAGGAGGGAACAAGGGTGGTACAAGGAGGGGTGGGCGAAAAGTTCTGTAGTGGATGACCTTTCAGAGAATGATGAAAATAATGTTTAGAGATTAATCATCCCTTCATTGTTATTTGAGGAAACCAGAAACAGGAACATGGACGGACAGATGGGGAATGAATGAATCCAAAGCTGAAAGAAAGACCACTAAAGACCATAAAAATACAGGTTTTACCAGAAACTGGGACTGACTGTCGGTTCCTTTGGCTTCATGTCATTATAATGTAATCTAGAAAGGTCATTGAGAAATTGACGTTTTAAGACTTAAGCCTTTAAAATACCCACTAAAAAAGTATCTGTAGTCTCTATTAATACTTGCAGAGCAGGTTACTGGATTTGAGATTCCAAAGACGTCACCTGCCAGTTGCTGTGGCCAATTGGCCTCATCTTAACATCGTCTCCCTGGGAAGAAAGCACTGGCAGGTTTGTGTCCAGATGTCACCATGCACTAGAAGCATAAGAACCACAGACGTGCGTAATGCCTGCCCCAGCATCCCAGTGCCCCGAGCTGGAAATCTTAGCAAACTTCTTACTTACCTTGCCTCCAGCCTTCTCTAAACCCTGCCATTTTGCTTGAAGAAATGTTCCCAGTTGGCTGGTGTTTTAAACGCAGTTTTCTGGAGCTTGAATTTTACTGAGGAAAATGCCACCTGGTTCTCTAGCAGGATTTGTAAACCATCGTCTGTCTGGGATAAAATTGTCATCCCCAGCAAATCTTTTATTGGGGTTTCTTCCCATCTCCTCACTGGTTGCTGGGCCTCCTGAAACAGAATGAACTTGGTGACTCTAAGGGGAGGATGTTTTGGTCGATGTGGACTGGCTGATGAAACACCTCCCTGTATTTTACCATTTAAAATAAGCTTAAAAAAAAAAAAAAATCTCTCTGACTGGCCTCCCCACCACATTCAGTTGGGAACTTGAGAGCAGAACCAAGAGGCTGTGTCTCCCACCACACTGCTTGGAACCTTTCTGGGGAGGGTCTCTTGTAAGCTGGGCTGGCAGCCAGTGAGCAGGCTGGGGAGCCCGTAGTTTGGGCATAAACCAGAAAGGGAAAGCAGCCCGTCTAAGCCCAGGTGGAGAATGTTCCCTCGTCACAGGTCTGGTAGTTCAGGAAATACACAGAGGTAGGTGTAACCAGTTCTTTTAAGGGAGTGACGAGAATCAAGGGTCTACGCAGGCGCGGTGTTCAGCAGCGGTCAGTCGTAGACGAGGTTGGGGAGTTGGGGAAGAAAATAAAGATGAGCCCGTGTGTCTGTGTTTAAAAAAAAAAAAAAAAAAGGTCCTCATCCCGACTTTCCCAACCTGGAGACAGTCCAGCTGCTCAGCGAATGTCCCAGGAGCGCCCAGGCAGCCCATGTAGCCGTCTCCTTTCAGGGGTCTGCACACGGTCCCCCCTTGCCCTTGGCTCTCGGAGACGCTGCATGTTTAGAACTCAAATACATGCTAAATTGTTTTTATCTGCAAAGGTGTGGTGGACGTGGCCAGCTCCTCTGCAGAGTCCTGATGGCTTGAGTTCCATCCCCTACCCGGGGAGGGGGGCATCTGTGGAGTTGGTTCTCTGTCCCTGTTTTCTGTGATCTTCTAGATGGTCGTCCGCACCCCTAAGTCCGGCAGTTGTCAGTTTAATCGCAAGAGAGCTCTCGTGAAAGAGCCTGCCGGTATCAAAGCCGTGTAACTACGTAGACACAGTGGGGGAATAGAATGATGGTGACTAACTAAGTTGTCTTCCGGCCGGGGGACACTTTGGCCAGTTCGGAGCAGGGGAGTAGAAGCACTTCTGCAATTCATATGCTGATAAGTAACTGAGTACAACCGTTTATGGTAATTATATCCTGCCATAAAATCTTATTCAGGCAAGCAGTAAATATTAGCAAACATGCTTATCCTCTCAGTCCCAGCCTCCTGTCTCGGTCATCAAGGAATGTAGGGCCCACGTGGAAACCAAGTGAGCGCTGTGCCTGGAAGTGATTAGCGGTACATGCGGGTGGGGATCCCCTCCCGCTACAGGACCCCGGAGCTGGTGGAGACAAGAATTCTAGCTTGGGTATGATAGGGAAGGACGTCCAGGTAGGGGTGGCCGCTACTCACCCACAGAGCTGGGCAGATTTCAGCAAGTGGAGGGGGTGGTTCGGGAGGGCTTCCAGTCAGGAAAAGCCACTTAGACCAGAGATTAGAAAGAGTAGCGTTGGGGGGTAAGGTGGGAAGTGCCAGGAGGCTAATTTTATGTCAGGTGTGGAATGGAGTGGAGGATGGAAAGGCTGAGGTGGAGGGAGGGAGTCTGGACTAGATTAGAAAGGTTGGCAAGCTCAAGACCAGGAGTAACCATGAAGCATTAGAGGATTTTTCTCATTTGTTCAGACTTTCGGCCAACAATTTTCAGATCAGGAGCTGTGCTGAGACAGAAAGGTGCAGCTTAGTCTCCCAGCCTGAGTTGCTGTGCATGGGGCAGCAGAGAAGCAAGGTGTGGTTTGTAACCCAGTAAGGTAAGGAGAACATGGAAGTTGGGGAGTGCTGGGCCTTTACACAAAAGAGGGATCTCATTTCTCCAGCTATGTATTTATTTTCTTCTCTTTTGCTCATCCTGATATCTTTATAAAGACCCAGTTTATTTTCATTTTACTTCATTCATATTATGGGACTGTTGACTTCTGCAGTTCAGTGGTATGGCCCGTTCCATGATCTTTCCCCACTAATAAAATGAACTTTTCACAAGGGCCTCATTCCTTTGGTGTCATTACTCCCAGAGGCTTTGCATTCTGGAGCAGGTGGGTGGTGGGCTCTGATCCAGACTTCAGGGAAAGTGTAGGTTTCCAGCTACATCTTAGACACTGAACTGTTACTGATCCAGAAAAGGCCAGCTTGCTAATTCTCTGCAGGTTTGTAGGTCATCACTGCTCAAACCTGCCTTGCCTAACTCACCCTTGAAGAGAGTGACCCTCAAATGGGCTTGCGTGGGAAGCATTCGGAGAGCTTATTAAAACTGAGTTTTCTGGGCCCACCCCCAGACTCCTGTGGGTCTAGATGTGGCCTGAAGGGGTTTCTAGGGAGTACTGACGCTGTTGGTCCAGGGGCTACACGTTTGAGAACCCCTTCTGGGAAACCTAGCCACTGGGAAAAGTACCTGCTGTATTCTGGGTGAGACCTTCCCTTGCTGTGGTCTTTCTCAAGGACTTACACAAGGGACAGCTCTTCATAACCAGTCAGCGAGAACAAATGTGAAGCCACATGGTGTCTTCCAAGGGAGGAAAGATAGCTCTTGAGCGCCCCGTGGAGCCCTCCAGATGATCCTTTGGAGAACTTAGACTCCCATAGTGCATGTGCTATTCGCAGAGGGTGCTGGGCCATGTGAAATGGGATTCCAGACTCTTGACTTTCCACCCCTTCTTCTGTGAGGGAACAACCGTTCTCAAGACCAAGACTTGATCTCAGAAACCAGTGTCGGCCGTGAGGTGTAGCAGTTTTGTTCTTGTCCATCTTCAGTTCCTGGCCCCTCCAATATGGCTGTCAGACTTCAGGATTCAGCCATGTCTTTGTTCTCTCCTGCTGGTTGGTGTTGGGACCCTCTGTGAGAGGCCCCCCTCGTGACCTGGAAATGGTGTTGAGGAGATGAGGGTGCTAATATTCAGTGACAACCAAGGGAGGCCAGCAGACGCCCAGAGATACTCCAGCCCTATGAGTGCTCCCAGTCTTTGAGCTCATGCCCATTGGAATGATTAATTGATGTCCTCCACTCTTCTGGACAATTAAGGAAAGCAGAAGAAGGAGGGAAAAGTCTTCAGTTAGACCTAATTTGGCACCATATTGTTTTCTGTTAATCTATTTTGTTTTCTGTCCGTCTGTCCCAAGGGACGGATGCCTTGCTGCTTGCTGAAGCATGCATAACTAATGTCCTCATTAAGGGCTGATCTGTTTATCAGGGCCATGCGAGGAAGCCAGCCTGCCAAACCTAGGCACAAGCTAGGGGCTGTTACCTCCCTCTGGGCCTTAGCCCCACCTCATTAAGCTGGTCCGGGCTATTGATTGGGAGCCTGTGTTTGGAAGAGTCTTACTTACTCCATGCATTATCTTGACAGATTGATCAGACCTGATTGAGAACCTCTTAAAGGAACGAACAGCTGTAATGGGAAAGTTGGACTCTGTCATCCGTTAGGATGATTCTGGGAGCAAGAAGAACAAGGCTGACATCTTGGAGCAATTGTATTTACAATTAACATGGCTGAAAACGATTGCCTCTATTGATCCCCCCTTCCTGCAATTACAGCCCCATTGTTTACATTCCAGCACTTCAGTTATAAAAAGGAAATTCAATAATTATTGCATTATTTAAAGTTAAAGTGCCACAGAGTTTGCTGGCTACGCTTGCTGGTTGATTTAACGTTCAGTAAAATCCATGCTGAGCTCTCCATCTTGAGGCCGAACAATATCGGCTTTTAATGAGACCTAAAAAGGGGGGGAAGGAGTGCAAAACCTGGTGCACTGGGTGTTTGTCTGGGTTATTTATGGGGGGAACCCGAGAGCAGGGCAGAGAAACCAGCCGTGTCATCGTTGGCAAAACTGTCTCCCCTCCGGCCACGTGGCTGTCCTCTTTGCAGCCGACCATCTCCTGGCCTCTTGGCTCAGACTCAGCTCGACTTCCTCAAAGAGCCATTTCTCTCTTCTCCCTCTCTTGGTCTCTTGTCCCCCTCCTGCCAGGGTCACCATCTTTTTCAGCCTTCAGCAAAATCCATGGAACTTAAGGAGAAAGGGTCAAATGCCTTAGTAGCCACGATGATCGACTGCAAAGGCATTCATTGAGAGGGAATTTGTGTCCCCTGCCTTGTCACCTTCCCGTTGTCTCTTTCAAGGGAAAAACGAAGCAAAACCTGAAGCACCTCTTGGAAGAACTCAGCCCTGTGTGTGCTCACTGCCCCCCACACCCCGGTCCATCTCATGCTGGCTGCCTGTTGTCTCCTCTCATAATGAAGGTGATGAGGGTATTTGTCAGCAAGTCATGGGAGCTCAAGACAAGCCTCCAGGTTTGAGCGCCAAATTCGTGCTCTCAGCAGCAACAGCTAGAAAGTTCAAGAGCATGGGAGGAATTTTAAAGACCATTTTATTTTTCTCATACTTGGTTGAAATTCTTTCGTGGGCTCTGTTCCAGCCAGACATCTGGACAGGTGCGCTCAGCAGGACGCAGAGCTCATGAGGAAAAAGTGATGCCTCATGTTTCGCCATCAAGAGTCACGCTTTCAGCAACAGCCCCGGGAGATTTCAGAGTGCAGGTGCAGAAGGGGCGAGAGAGATGAATAGGGCCAGTTCCTACTTTTATGAAGTACATGGAGCATGCTAGTAGCAGAAAGCAGCTTCCGTGTGACTTTTCCACTGAAGAGGTGACTTCTTGTGTGCCGGCATCGTGTGCGTGATCTCTCTCTTGTGGTTTGCTAGAATCTGCAACACTCCTTGGGAAAAGGCGGGTACAGAGATTTTAGACTCTGGAAGTTTTTCTTCTTACGGGGTCTCTGTTCTGTGGCCATTGCTGTCCAGAGCAGTGGCTCTCGGAACGTGGTCCCAGACGAGCAGGCTCAGCGTCTCCGCGGAGGTTGTTAGAAATGCAGATTCTTGATCCCCACCCCAGAGCAGGTGAATCCAAAACCCTGGGGTGCCCTCCCCATCCTGGCATCACTCACCCTCAGGTGCTTCTGGTGCGCGCTCCAGTTAGAGAACCACTGAGCTAGAACACCGTCCGCATCATTAACAACCACGCCCGCCGGGTTGTACCTGCCAATCAGGAGTGAGGAAGCAGAACCCGGACCAGGGTAGAAAGATGATGGCTGGGCCAAATACTTGGGTAGTCCTTCACATCCTTGGAAGGATTTGAACATTTGTTTTCTCATGTGGTTTTGAAAATTGCCTCCGAGGAAGACAGGGCAAGTATAAACATCTTCATTTTACAGATGAAGTAACACACCTGTTTTGACCACCGGGCATGTGTTGTCTCTGCTGTGTTGACTGTCATGGGACTGGAGATCGAAATACACAAATCCTTCAGAGCGGATTTAGGGCATCAGGGAGGGGTCTGCGAGCCATTCCAGCTGGGTTCTCCTTCCTTCAGCTGGCCTTCACCTGGGATGTTGGCAGACATGATAAGGAACATGGTTCTGGATTTTCATTATGCCGACACCCTGATGGGCATATGGTTCTGGGGCAAGGACGTGGGCTTGAGGTGTGGTGTGGGTCCTGGCTGTGCCTGCATCAGCAGCATGACTTTGGGCAAGTGACTTAAAATAAAAATTAAGCACCTCTTACAAGGAAGAAGTTGGTCCTGTGTGTGTTCAGTATCCCCTCCATGTTATAATTTCTATATATCACAGTTTTCTTTATTGTCAGCTAGGGATTCCTCTTTGGGGTTGGGGGGGGTTGTCCCAGGGAGTGTGGGGCTGGCAGGGCTTGTTGTAAGGAGAGAAATGTCAAAGAGGTAAATTCAGTAGACCTTCATTTCTATTCCTAATCGCAAACCTTAACTCGTTTGAAAAGTAATGGTAAGACTAGCCTTATTATAAAGGCTAACTATGCATCAGGCACTGAATTAAGCACTTCCTATGAATTATCCATATCCTGCTGAATCCTCCCAGCAGTGCTCTGCCTAAGTTCTTTTATTGTCCCGGTATTGCATGTGAGTAAACGGAGACCCCACAGTGTATATAACTTGCCCTGGGTGGCACAGTTAGGGTTTTCCAATGGGCTGCTTCAGTCCGGAGTGCACCTTAAACCACCATTATTGGCAACATATTGGCGTGAAGTTGAAGGAGGACACCCTAGAGTGGCATGTAGATGGTGGCCCTTATTTTTATTTGGGATTTGATATCTGTGGAACTGGAAAGTAGTGCTAGGGAAGAAATGCCTCATAATGAGTGGGGAAGGTTACTGTAACCAGTGTCTTATCCTAGTGAAGGGGTAATTTTCAGACCCTAGGAGCTTTTGGTAGATTCTGGAGGGCAGTCAGTTTGATGTTAGCCTTGTGGGACCCACTTTGTGATTTCACCCACCACATACCTACTTCAGCTTCTGAGCTCTGTGTGTAGATGCTCGTTTGACCCTCAGGGAAACTAGCCCTAATTTGGCTTACATACGACCTCATGCTCTGATGGGCCCCTTCCTTTGGGAGAACCCCTACATACCTGGTAAGCTCCCTCTCCTTTCTGGAGTTTCGCTAACAGAGGGGAATGAAATCTGTTATGGGAAGGCATCAGCATTCCACGAGAGCCCATATTTGGATTTCTTGTTGTCAGTTTCCTTTGAGGATGTGCTGTACGTCTCTCAAGGAAATACTGGAATTGAGACTTCTGAATCAGGAGATGTCATTCAGGAAAGGGAAAAGATGCAGGGATGGGAAGTCTCGCCTTCGGCCTTGGAGCTCAGATACAGAAAGTGAACACTCATGGCTTGTCCAGGGCAAAAGGAGTCTGGCCTAGAAACCAGAAAATAGGTCAGAGTAACGTTAAATGGATTGATCTAAGGGAACATTTTTACTTCCTTTCACTTTCTCTTATAAATCATGGTTGGGGCTTGTATCTTATGGTGTCTGCAGGGCTCCGACAGTGAAATAGGACTAAATTAGCATGTGCCAAGGATGAGGGCATGAGTGGGTGAAAAGCCAACATTAAACAGAAAATACATATATATTTAGGTTGACCTTCTGGAAGCTTTCCTAGGAATGTGACGTTAAGTTTGAAACTGTAACACAACCACTGATTAAAAAATTAACTGCCTCCATTCCCGGTCGCATTGCACCTGCGACGATTTATTTTTTTTAAGCATCCAAGGTGAATACGGGTGTGGGGAATCTCATGTTCCAGAGCGCCCCTGCGGTCAGCACCGTGGAGCTGGGTGGCTGTGGACTTGGCATCAAGCCCCAGCTTCCAGTCCTGTTTCTTCCATACTCCGTGAGACCTTGCGGGGAGTCACATGACCTCTCCGAGTTTTGGGTTTCTCCAAGGACAGGAGCCAAAGGCTACCTGCCTCATGGGGATGGGCTGTAAGGAGAAGAGAACAAGTCGCTGTGGGTGTCTTCTCAGCGCTAAATGTCGTGAACGGGCACAGCACCCACTTACACCTTCCTTGTTTCATCTCACAATGTGGGGAGTTAGTAAACTAACTCTGGACTCTCATCTTCCCATTCCTGCTCACTGGAAGTGCTGAGGATGGTTATAGTTCTTGCCCAGAGGGCAGAAGCTGGGGCCCCTGGCAGGCTGTGGTTTATAATTTCCCCTCCAGAGGCCTGATGTAAGAGTGGCCACCTCCATCCGGGACCTCCGTTTTATGGACTGGGGTGCCCTTCCACCTGCCCTTGGCTGGATGCACTTCAGATGCACCTCAACAGGTGTCTTGGGGTTCCTTCTGCATGCCCGCTGTGGGGCTTCTTCTCTGCTCAGCAGAAGGCGGCTGGTAGCCCTTAGGGTAGCCCATTTGCTCGGAGGGGTGCCTGAGAGCTGCTTTGCCCCATGCATCACAGGGGTTCACTTGCCCGAGGAGTGGAGCTGCGTTGTGTGCATGGGAAAGTGTGAGGGGGTAGTGAGGGTGTGTTTATAGTAACAGGTGTTCCTCCCCCGAGGAAGTTTCATTATGAGTCCTGTGTGTTTTCACTTGTGAATGTGTGTGTGTGAGCGTACTTTGTCCATTTCTACTTTAAAGGGAAGGCTTTGACAAAACCTAATCAATATTTTGCATTCCATGCATGCAGAACCAGATGTTAGAAGTTTCCATCACTGGGGAGGAGGAAGGAGCGGGGCCCCACCAGATTTACAGAAATCAATGTTCTCTGACAGAAGTTGGTTAGTTTTCCTGGGAAACAAGTAACAGGAACACATTTTTTTGATTTTCACGATGAATTATTTTCTAACAAGAGCCCTCTTTTCCTCCCTTTGACTCCCAGTTGTTGGCCAGGGTGAACGAGCGCAACATATTAATGGGGTCGAACCCTACAAAGTAACGCGGGCTGGCTTCTTTTCTCTCCTTTCTTTTTTAATTATTAATTTGCTTTTTGCTCTTGGATTTACGTGCCAGGCTCATTATCGGAGGTGCTTCTTATTACAATGAGGGCTTTTCCTCTCTGAGCTCTCTCCTCCCCCACCCCCAACATGCCAGACCCAGAACGGAAGATGGGGGGCATTAGATGTTTCCATGTCCGGGGCACAGGAGCATCACCTTGCAGCTAAATCCAGATGGGACAAGCATTTTAAAAGAGCTCCAGCAAGATCAGAAAGAGGTTCAGGAAGGGGTCCCTGAGCAATACGAGTGAGTCCACACTCCCTTGTTTTCAGTATAAAGTACTGGCCACCAGTGTGTGTGAGTCCAGTTCCAAGTTGCTCACGGTGAGGACAGTCTGTTACCTGCCACACGGAGGTAATTTGGAGAAGTTGGAGATGGTTGGGCTCTTCTCCTTCCATGAATGAGTCAAACTGGATACTTACTTCCTTCTTAGAGGTCAGTGTACTTCTTTGAGTCTTCAGAAAGTAAATCATATTGCCAAGTGTGGAAGTCTCTCTCTTTGGCAAGGACCGTATGTTTGCAGTTCATATACCCCAGTGTTTTGCGAGCACTTTTTAAACCAGCCGGTGATGTTGAGGAAAATCACGGGAACCCTTAGGCAGGTTCAAGGGGTCATAGGTCCCTGGCCCCAGTGAGTTGGGGTAGACCTCAATTGCCACCATTCTTTAGCTAAGTCGATTTTTCTTTCTTGATTTATTAGTTGATCGTGCGTCTTCATCATTACGAGTTTGTGGATAGAGGGCAGTTTTTCTTGAGTAAGCCCATGATTTTCACGGGTCCAGCTGGTATAGTCTCACAAGGATATTCAAGCCAAAGGGATGCCCTCCTCACATCCCCTTGGCATGTCCTCCAAGTCACCAGTGTCACGGTCTTAATCATCTGCAGGTTAAGGCCCTGGGGTAGGGCGTGTTCTCTGTGTGTGTGTGTGTTAGCGCAGTGTGGGATGGGTTGCGGCACTTAGAAGGGAATCAGAACCAAACCTTGCCCACTGGGCATAGCAGCCGGTTTTCTTGGGGTCCATGTGAACCAAATCGTGCACGCCAGACAACACACTCGGGCACAGTTGAAGTCGTTGCTTTGTTTCCTTTTTCAAGCCGTACACCCAGCCTGATCGAGGTAAGCAGCTAAGAGTTTTGAATGCAGAGTTAAGAGAAGTGGAGAAAGGAAAGTAAAACCTGGGTCCCCCTCCCCAAGAATGGGAGGGCTCTGCAGTAGACGGGGAGAGGGCTGGGGAGTTGAGGATTTGTGTGGGAGAAAAATGTCCTGCCTGGCGAGAAGAGCAAGAACTCTGAAAGGAGGCAGCTCCTTTATTGAGTGTTCCACTGGGACTTGTGCCTTGGTGGATTCTTCATATATTACAGTGAATTTAATTAAATACATTGGGATCCCAATTGAGGGTATTCTAATTAGCTGGGTCAGGAACAAATTAGACTCTCTCCTTCTCCAGATGAAAACATCTACTCTCTTCTGCAGGGCAGGCATGTCCTTGGCTGACTGGCTTGCCCTGGTGGAGTCCTCACTGGCCTCTCCAGCCCCAGCGCCTCCCGCTGCTTCTGATGAGGCAGGTTCCCCGGGTGGAATCCTGGGGATAGAGCCAGTGCCACTTGGGAGGGAGAGGGCATCTGGCCAGCAGGTCGGGGCATTGACCAGCTCAAGACCTGGGAAATGACCACATGGTGTGGAGAAGGTCACAGAGGGCAGGACCCTAACTGCTAGCTTTGGGTCCCTGTTTGCTCCAGGCTGGACAGCTTGAGAGGTACTGAGTGAGAACTTATAAAATTTGGTTAAGAACAGGATCTTTGACACGCAGGTAGACTCAGGTTGTGAGCCTAATTTTGGGTTGGGGTGTAACCTTTATAAGCAGGTGTTTCCTGACAACCAAAAAATGGTTTATTCTGGATTTTTTTCCTTTTTTTTTTTTTTTTTTTTTTAATGTGTTAAAGAATGAGCTTGGAGTTCAAAAGCCAGCTTGGAATTTTGAATTGAGCTTTTGTGCAAGCCTCTAAGAGAAGACACTAAATATTCCCTAGACCAGGATCAGAGGAGGAGGCCTTGGCTCTGTTCACCTCGTTTCCTCTACCATTTGTAGCGTGTGTCCATTTCCCTTCCAAAATGGCTCTCCAGTGGCAGACAGAAGAACTCCTCGTGGCATAAGAGATTGCCATTGGCCATCATGAGTGCGAGTGTAGAATGGTTTTGGAACGTTTTCATCCTACTATTTTTAAATCAGGAGTTCCCCAGTATGATGTTCATCACAATTCAGGATTTATATAGTTCTATTACCCAAGAGCCCATGGATTTAAGGACAAAAGACTTTTGACATCTCAACTCCCATCCAACTCTTTTTTGGCCTTGTTATCCTCTCTTCTGGCTCAGAGATTGGAAACTCCAGCCATTTGGAAAGGAACCTTCATATCCATATTAAAATTTTATGTTTAAGATCCAGTGCCTTATTGCAAGGAAATCCTGTCTCACAGGAAGGTAATGGGAATTTGGGGGTGTAAAGCTCTGGTGATTCCTGTTCTGATTTCATAGTTGATAATATTACTGAAATCCCTTGATAATACTTATTGCTTTGGATTCCATGGCTGTTTTCTCTGTTATCTTGTATTTCATCAGTTGTTGTTGAAACTCTTAATAAATGTAATTCTTTTGGTTTCAGTGACCCAACACAATGGTATACATTTCCTTGTATGGGCTCTTGTAAAGTTTCCTGCTCCTTAATCCCAAGCCAAACCCTTGCTCCCAGGAATATCTTAGTCCACTTTCTGGCTTTTTTGGGGGGCACTTTGTGGAGAGGTCGGGGAGAATGAACATGGGCAAGCTCATCCTTTTCCTTTACATCTAGCCCACTAGACCCCCCTCTTCCCCAGGCTTGCAGCCTCAGGAAAACAGGGCTTTGGTGCATTCCACCCTCCCAAAATCCTCTGCAAGGAGCGTTGTCTCAGACCAGGCAAACAGAGGATAAACTGTTAAAAAAAAAAAAAAAAAACCCGCTCAAATTTATTTCAAAAAAAGTAGCTTTTTTTTTAAATTATGTTAATCACCATACATTACATCATTAGTTTTTGATGTAGTGTTCCATGATTCATTGTTTGTGCATAACACCCCGTGCTCCATGCAGTATGTGCCCTCTTTAATACCCATCACCAGGCTAACCCATCCCCCCACCCCCTCCCGTCTAGAACCCTCAATTTGTTTTTCAGAGTCCATTGTCTCTCATGGTTCGTCTACCCCACTGATTCCCCCCCTTCATTTCTCCCTTCCTACTATCTTCTTCTTCTTCTTCTTTTTTTTTAAACATATAATGTATTATTTGTTTCAGAGGTACAGGTCTGTGATTCATCAGTCTTACACAATTCACAGCGCTCACCCTAGCACATACCCCCCCAGTGTCCATCACCCAGCCACCCCATCCCTCCCACCCCACCCCCCACTCCAGCAACCCTCAGTTTGTTTCCTACAATTAAGAATTCCTCATATCAGTGAGATCATATGATACATGTCTTTCTCTGATTGACTTATTTCACTCAGCATAACACCCTCCAGTTCCATCCACGTCGTTGCAAATGGCAAGATCTCATTCCTTTTGATGGCTGCATATATTCCATTGTATATATACACCACATCTTCTTTATCCATTCATCTGTCGATGGACATCTTGGCTCTTTCCACAGTTTGGCTGTTGTGGACATTGCTGCTATAAACATCGGGGTGCACGTGCCCCTTCAGGAAAAGTAGCTTTTTATTATCAGTCGTTATAGTTGCCTTACCAGTTAACATTGAGCTCGCTGGTTCTTCAGACCCCTTCTGGTTGTGAAATTCTTTTGGGGTGGCTGTTCCTGGTTGGGGTGTCACGTTGTTGCAAAGCTCTGCTCCTGAGTGTGTCACATCAGCCGTTTGGGGCTAAAGAAGGGATTGTTGTCTGTTGGTAACTATGAAGCCCTTCACATTTTTACCTATACCTTGGCCTCAGAGCAAGAGTTATTATGGATTGGTTTAGCCAGTTTACATGATGGAGAACCTGGGCCTCCTCCCTCCCCTCCCCCACAGTGATTTATCTGCGACATTGGTGCATTCGTATTTCCTCTTGCACTAAGGCTCAAACGTGCTTCTAGAATTTTCATACTTTTCCAGTGAACAAAATATACACCCATGAGCACCTGAGCTGCAGAGCTTTGTCATTTGATAGGAAGTGCTGGTAGGGCCTCTCTGTTTTTTTTTTTTTTTTTTTTTTTAAGATTTTATTTTATTTATTTGACAGAGAGAGAGAGAGACAGCTAGAGAGGGAACACAAGCAGGGGGAGTGGGAGAGGGAGAAGCAGGCTCCCGGCCGAGCAGAGAGCCCGATGCGGAGCTCGATCCCAGGACCCTGGGATCGTGACCTGAGCCGAAGGCAGACGCTTAACGACTGAGCCACTCAGGTGCCCCGTCTCTCTGGTATTTTTAATATTGGATGGAGTGCAGGGCATTCTAACTGCTCTGCCTTCTCAGGGTCTCAAATTATAATCTGGATAAGAAGGCTGTCCAAGCAGGATGAGCAACAGTTTTCATGACGTGGGCCCTCAATGGGACAAGCACAGGTCAGAAAGGAGAGGAACAACACAAATTATTTCCAAGGCATCTGTGCAGGTCCTTGGACCAGGCTCTGGGGCCTGGGGATGTGAGTGCAGAGAAAGCGGGTAATAACGTAAGCACATAAAACACATGATCTGAGTTTCCTCCTCCAAAAGGATTCTGCGGGATGGGAGACATTGGTTCTAGTTCTCTCTCTGTCTCCCACTAACTACCTGGGTTACCTTGGATCATTGACTTAAGTTTTCTGGAATTGTTGCCCCTGCTTTATGTGCAGCCGATGGAAAAATTCCCTCTTCTCCTAAAATGGGTCATTTGTAATGAAGGACATATCCTTTCTATACCAGGAGCATGTCCCTTCCCCAGCGGTTAGTGAAAAGGGCCCATAGCTTTCATCGTATTCTGAGGCAGAAAAAGTTTGTGGGTTTTGTCCTTGGATTATCTGAGTCTTCTCCTACACACGGAAGTCTGGGGTCCGCTGACTGTTTCCATGACCTCTCCTGTCCTTGCACCCCTCACTTTAATCCTGTGTGTGCCTGTTTTCTGCCAGCTTTGGGGCCTCCTTGTTCTGGAATCAGTACTGTACCTACACAAACACAAGAGAGGTGTAATTTTGACCATCTGATGCACTACAGCCAAATGACCTTCAGATGTTGACAGGGAACCAGTCTGGAGAAGTTTATTTTTCTGTCATTTTTTTTTTTTATCCAAAGGAAAATCTAATTTTAGTTTCTCCTCATAGACTGTGGTTCTAAGTATAAAAACTTGACCTGTCATTCCTGTGAAAAAGCCAGACGGCAGCTTTGGCTTTGTGTTAGTGACCTGGGATTCGGTACAGGGAGGGTGACCCTTTGGCGGTCACCTAAGGCAGGGTTTGGCTAACTTTTTCGGCAAAGGGCTAGATAGTAATAGTTGAGGCTTTGTGGGACATGCTGTCTCTGTTGCAGCGACTCAAACTCTGGTGCTTTGAAAGCAGAGACTACGCAGATGCACGGAGGTGGCTGTGTTCGGTTAAAACTTCATTTACAAAAATAGGCAGCAGGTTGGATTTGGCCCGTGAGCCACTGTTTGCCGGCCCTCATCTAAATAAAGCAGGACGCTCTGGAGGGTGAGAGGGGGAACCTTTGATTATCGTGCCAGGAAGACCCGGGTGGCATGGGGAGGGTCCGATCCGTCAGCAGCAGCCCTGTGAAAAGCCACAGGGGCGGAGGGGGGCCCTGGGGGGACATGGGCACGAGAGTCCGCCGGCTGCTGGTCCTTGGAGGGAGGTACGCTGGCGGAAATGGACCCACCCCTCCGAGGAGTCTCAGCACGGGGCTGCGGCCGGTCCGGGGCGGGCGCGTGGCGGTGGCGGTGGCGGTCTCCGAGGGGCTTACCCACGGCGTGTCCCTCTCCTCTGCCCTCACAGCACCTGCAGCAGCACGAGAGCGGAGTGGAGGGCGAGAACTGCTATTACCACTGCGTCCTGTGCAACTACTCCACCAAGGCCAAGCTCAACCTCATCCAGCATGTGCGCTCCATGAAGCACCAGCGCAGCGAGAGCCTGCGCAAGCTGCAGCGGCTGCAGAAGGGCCTTCCGGAGGAGGACGAGGACCTGGGGCAGATCTTCACCATCCGCAGGTGCCCCTCCACCGAGCCGGGTGAGTGGTCTCGCGGGCCCGGGGGGCCCGGGGTGGGGGGAGCCTGTGGCTGGCTGCTGCTGGTGCCCGCGTCCGTCCCCGACCTCACAGGGGACCCTTGTGTTCCGGAGGGAACATGGCGAGCATTCTTGCCCTTTTTTTTTTTTAAACCAAAGGAACTCAGCACCGCCTTTCTTCAGGTGTCACGGGCTGCAGCCCAGGGAGCAGGACACCTGGAGATGTTTGGTCCCCTGTCCCCCAGTTCCTCTGGTTCTAGAGTCCACACTCAGTGTGTTGCTTCAGAGGGACATAAGGCAAATGCTAAATGATGTCAGTCTCGGTGGTGAGAATGGGCGGTTTGTGGCCCCAAGTCCGGCGTGGAAGATTGAACCTCAGACAGGATCCCA
Source organism: Mirounga angustirostris (assembly GCF_029215605.1). NCBI lineage: Eukaryota > Metazoa > Chordata > Mammalia > Carnivora > Phocidae > Mirounga > Mirounga angustirostris. The sequence goes on along the minus strand of NW_026991724.1, from coordinate 15,025,405 downwards.
TACAGCCAGTGCTTGCTGTAAACATGTTCACCGGGCTCGAGGGTGGGCTCTGCGAGTCATGGCCCCGCGCCTCCTGCTTGTCCGCAGAGTCGGGGCCTTCTGGGGGGACCTCTCCACTTTCTGCCCCCGTTCCTGTCCTGTCCTCCTACTGCAGGTGCCTCGTTCCAGTCCACGCCTCAGCTTACCATAGCCTGTCTCCCCCCGTCATCAGACCACCCTTGAGAGTTCACCATTGACCTTGGATTTACCCAATCCAGTAGCTACCCGCTAGGCCGCCTTCTTTTCTTTCTGTGGTCTCTGGAAGTCTTGCCCGGTCCCATCCCGCAGCTCCCTTCCCTGGGCTCCCAGCCTGTGTTTCTCTCTTGTCCTGCTTTTCATGAGCATCTTTCCATGCCTGTCCCTGGCTTGTGGTCCGCAGTCTGCCCCACATGCTGGCGTCAGCCGGGCATTAGGCCCTGGCCTTTGGCTCCCGGCCTCTTAAAGCTTTGATCTCCTGGCGTTACCAGATGCCGTCAGTAGCTCCCTGGATTTCTCGTTGGTGCCACGGCATAGACTCTGAGCTCACCACTGTCCCCTCCAGACTTACTCTCCTGGTGGCACGCTGTTACCCCGGCTGGCCACACTGGAGACTCAGGGCTTTCCTTCATCCGCCCATCACCCGCTGCACCCTTTGCCACCGAGCTGTAGTGGCCCAGTGGGGTTTTTAATCTTAATTTTACCAAATTTCACATTTTTATAGTTTCTAAAGGCAACAAGTTATAGAAACGTAATGAAAAAATGGCATGACCCTCCCTCTCCCACATCCCCGTGCCCAGAGCAATAGCTTTCAACTTCCACTTGTTTCTTTTGCTACTCTTGTTATTTCCATATTTCTCAATGTGCTTCTACTACCGTTTCGTTTTTGTTGTTGTTGTTGTTTTAGACATTCCCTGTTGGCTTTCTACTCTGAAAGATGAGGATTTCACTAGTACACCGTTCTACAAATCACACACTCCTCCTCACACACACCCCACCCACAGACTAACACACAGACACCCCAAACTCCATACACACACACACCATCCCTCCACCCCCGACACCACACTCCCCAGCCCCCGTTGCATACCCAGTCTTCCCCTCCCTCCGTCTTCCATGATGATTAAATAATAATTTGGGGTTATATTAATATTCAGTGTTTTCGTTATTCTGACTCTATAAATATTAATCACAGCTGAGCCATGTAGAGTTTTATAATTTCATTTACCTTCTTGTACAACTTTTTATTTTCCCTGGTTTTCTAGGTACCTATGATTAATTCATGGCTAGCCCTCTGCCAGAGTAGACATTTCCTAATCTCTGAAGGCCCTGCCAGATCAGTTGCTCTCTCAGCTTCGTTCTTCCCTGGAGGTGTCCCTCCTGAGCCCCTGCAGACCCCTGTGCCCCTGCCCTGCCCCCATCCCCCAGCTGCTCCTTCGCTCTTTTTTTTTCCAAGTAAATGAAATGACCGGATATCCGGAAGTGGGAGACTGGTGTCCTCCCTGCTGGAGTAGCTGAGGTTTCATTATCACCGTGGAAAGGCGAGTCCTCCTGGCAGGCTGGGTGAATCATTTCTTCGGGAACCAGGATCATTTCTTGGGTACCAGGATAATTTTCGTCACCTCTGGGTCACTGCAAAACTGTCCTTTCCCGTTTGATTTTCAAATGCCCCTTCTGGTTAAAGTTCACATGTCGTAATCTCTGGGGCTTCTGGTTGGTGTGTGTGCACATCTCTCCATGTGTGCGTGCTCAGGAGCGGGGGATGAGACCGGCGCCCACAGACCCATCTGTCCCCTTGTGCCATCTGGCTGTGGGGGTCCCCGTCCTCCACATTTTGGCCTCTGTGTGATCCTGCCATTCCCATTATTTTGCTGTAAAGTCATTTTATAGGATTCTCCTTCCTCCACCCATAAATGCAGACCTATTTATTTCAGGGTTGGGTTTTTCGTTGTTGTTGTTTTTAAATTTTTCTTCTTCTTTTTCTTTTTTTGCCAGCTCTGCACACGTCATTGTTTTAATCTTCTGTTAAAAGCTGGTCCCTTTCGCCCTTCAATTCTTTCTTTCACTCTACTCAGAATTCCCTTTTTATTAATGAGGTGCCCCAAACTAAATAGTGTACAGCTGCCATTTCACCCGGAGTCTATGGACTGGAACAAACAGTTCCCTGTTTTATAATGTAATACTTCTATTTATGCAGTCCGCTCTGGAATTGCTTTCTTACACCATTGCCTTCTGGGTTTCTCTCGTTTAATGCGTATTAGGAGTTATTTTTCCCCCTGAAGTGTATGAGCAACTTTAGTCTAGATGATAGACTTCCTTTCTGTATTTCAAAATCCTTTTGTATTGTCTTTGGCCTGAAGTCATGTTTTTGCTCTCCACCCTCCTCCCTCCCCACCCTGCGCCCTCCTCCCACTCGCGCTCGGGCTACGTCCGTACTCCTCAATCATGACAAAAGGACAAATTATTAGGTAATATTCACATTGACATTAAAAGTAACTGGGTGCCCTTTCAGAAACCCCTTTATGACAACTCATCTTAAAATATATCCTCCCTCCCCCAGGGATTGGCTTTTAACTTCTTGAAAGAATGTTTTTTAAGAAAAGGGACATTGTGGACTTCACAGAATGAAGACACCGAAGGTCATCAACTTCAAATTTATCAACAGAGACTTGATCCTATATTCTCAGTTTTCTCTTCTCTCACGTAAGGGTCAGGACATTAATCTTCAGTGGGAAACGTCATTCGTGTAGTGTAAGGAAGCCTCGGGGAGTCTTTGAGCACCTTTTGGGGACTCTGCTTGTTCTGACTGTGAGCTGCACGTAACTGATGTGCTGTCTAGAGTTTTCTCTACTGGCCTCCTGTCAACATCTCGTTAAAGGACGGTGGTCTTTCTTCCCTCCTCTCCTCCTCTGCTGTCCATGCACCAGAAAGTTTTACAGCAGAAATCCCTTTCTTTTCTTCTCTGAGCTCAGTCTCCTGTCCCCTTGTGCAGGTACCCAGACTTCCCTTGCTGCGGCTCGTGGAGAGAACACTAGAAGGGTTTCTTCCCGATGGTGGACAAACATAGCCTTTCAGATTTTACCTGTTCCCTTAAGTCAGTATGTTTTCCAGTCAGTCCAGCTTACTGCATAGTCTGCCAACGCAGGTGAATTTGGAAGTATGGAGAAGGAAACACTGGAAGTCTCCGCTGCCCTTCACCTCTTTGTGGTCGTGGTCAGGGTTCACCCCTGTCACCGATCACGTAACCCCCAGAGAGGCCTCATGGCCAGACATCAACCATCTAGGTCCTGCCCTACACCAGAGGGCCAAGTCTCGGTTGTTGGAGGTGCGCTAATAATTAGGCTACTGTCCCCTACGTGGTCCTGCTTGGGGTCAAGCTTTACCCTTACGTCAGTGGGCGAGCCACGTCCTGTATCGTATCATCTTTAACCCAGTGTGACAGTTTTGTGGTTATGCTTACCACTCTCACCCCCACACTAGAAAGGCAGGCAGGCAGGCAGACAGACACAAACACAGTGGGCCTTCCCATTTAAAAAATGACTTGGAAATACACAGCTCAGAGCAAAGGGAGTAACTTAAACAGATGAGGTCTCCCCCCACCTCCCAGCCTCCCCTGGCCTGGTTGTGTGGTTGTTGACTTGAGTGTATGTTCTGCAAGACCACGTAGTGTCTGGACTTTGTTGCGATTTGGTCTCGTTTCATCCGTACAACCAGGTAGAGGTAGAGAAGGCCTGTTGTTAGGTGCTGACACACTGGGTTATGTCTCTCAGTTCCTGTCACTGGCTGTTTACTTCCCCTTAGTTGACCAGAAGCTCTTGAAAGATGGAAAGCTCTCATAGGTGGGTCATGTGTAGGATCAGCTTCCCTGTTTGCTTATTAAAAAGGCATTTCTGGCTCCCGGGTGAAACTGTAGTTAATTTCACTCTATCAGTGCCCCAGGCTTCGAGGAGACAAGAGGCCCTTTGTGCTCCTGCTGTCCCCCTGCCTTCTTCTCCTCCTCCTCTTCCTTTTTTTTCTGTCTCACCCTTGCCTTCACTACTTTTTCCTTCACATAGTCCTAGATCTCCAAACTTTGCCCACATATAATTGAATGGTTCTTGATCGCGTGCCAACTGTGTACAAGACTGTGTGTGAGTTGGGGGACGCCGCTGACGTCTCCTCTCATCTCTCCATGTGGATTCCCTGGTCGAGACGCCAGCCCAGGCATTCGAGGCGATCAGATGATGACTCAGCTTACAGAAGACACAACCGTTTGGAGTCTAAGAGAATACTTTGTTTGGGGCGGAAGCTGGCATCCCCCTTTACTGACCCATCTTTGGCGCTCAAGGTCGTGAATTCCCGGGGTCGGGAGGCAGGGGCCGGCCAAGTGATGATGGGGATCTGGTGACAACCCGTACTGAAACTCACTGGCTTCCCTTGATGGATTATTTTTTCAAATCAACTTTCGGGAAGGTTTGCTGAACTCCTACAGCTTAAGAGAGTAAGAAAATGTTCTCTCTTCAACTTTCTCATTTGTTCTGTTTTTATTTTTCAAAATTGGCATAAGGCTGCCCTTCATACTAAGTATGAAGTATGTCTTTTTTTTTTTATAAGTAGCTAAATTATATGCAATTTTAGTGTAATTTTCCCCATAACACTGATATATGTTATGGCCAGTTCCGTAATTCTGAAGCATTGTTTTTGTGAAACCAAACAGCAACGTTCTTTCTTTTTTCCTTTTTACTGTGTCTTGTTGGTGGGACTTGGGGAAGGCATAGGGACAACATATTTCTAACTAAAGACATTGCATGTAAAAGCACATCAAACACATTGGAGTGAGTGAAATTTAAAGCACTTACAGAGGAGTGGAGAAAATGTGACTTTATCTGTCTTAAATATATTCCCTGATAAGGACTGTATGGACAATAGGATTGTAAACTTCAGTGTGCTTTTGGGAAAGATGCTTTACAACACACGGATAAAGAGAGATCATGATGGATCAGCACGAAAGAGAGTATGATATCGTTAAAGGAAAAAATGGAGTGTATGGAATAATGTGATTTGGTTCTGTTCGTTTGATTACTTCACTTCTCTTTTTGAAAAGTATTTTTCTTAAAGCTTTGAAAGCTTTAAAATAACCAAAAGTTTGTAACTGGGGTCTCTGGCTGCTCTGGGGGTGGGATCTACTTCTCTGGAGTCTGATAGAGCGTCAGGCACATGGCAAGAGCTCACGTATCCATGGTGCTTGTAGATAAAGACACCAGCACAGTTACTCACAGTATACCAAGGAGTAAGTCTTGGTTGTCTTTTGTTCATGGAGATAGTTTGCTGTTTGTCCCTGGAAAGCATCCGTACTTTGATTACTGTCTGATTCTCTTGCATTTTGCATCTACATGGAGAGGACAGGAGTAGTTCTTAGGATGTACACTGTCTTGTTTTTCTGTTGGAACAGAGTTCCTGATTTGCCTTAATTAGTCCTCTAACAATCTACAAAGGTCAGCGCCAATTGCCTGTTCATTTACATTTGTAATTGTGATGGCTTCTGATTACATATTCCTTGTCTCAGTCCTCCCTCTAAGTATATGCTAGTGTGTCCTCCCCTCTCCTTCCCCCCGTACCCCTCCCCCCCACCCGCCAGACCAGTGTGGAAGCCAGAGATCTGACTCTTCAGAGAAGAAACCTTTGTGGTGACGGCCCAGCCTGCTCTCGAACCTCAGCGTCTGTTACGGAAAGGCATCTTCGAGAGGCTGTTGCTTCTGAGTTAGGAATATAATGAAGCCAGAGTCAGGGAAATTACGTTGATACCAGGCAAGAAATCTGAGAGCCATTATCTAGGAGCCTTCTTGAACTGGGTAATTAAGGGCAATTAAACTTTTCTGTTTGCTCTCTGCAAAATAAGCTAATGATCTGGTCTGTTGGAAGGTGGACACGTGCAAAGCACAGTTTCACTGCTCTCCTGTGCTCCTGGTCTGGAAGGGTCTCTCTAAAGAGGATGGGACATCATCATAGTAGTCGCCTGGGCGGTGGGTCCAGAGCCTCCAACCTCCCGTGTCATCTATTTCTTCTCTGTGTTCTCCAGGAGACACTAACATCCACACCAAGACATTGACCTTTTTAGAAATTATTCAAAACCTGTTCTAGATCTGCCATTCACTAGTTGATTTGTTTTCATGGAATGATCAAAGTTGCTAGGGATTTGTTTATTTGTCTTATTTCAGTATAAAACACTAGAGCATACATTGCCCTGTACAGCGGGCTTGCCCATATGGCTACACACTGCTGGGCCAGTTAGCCTTGCTCTTGGTCAGTGGCTCTCAGTTGTCCTCCATCCTGTCCTCTTGGGTAGGTAGTCGTGTGTGCCCTCACGGCCACCCAGTGTGACCCACTCTGAGAGGCAGCAACATCATGGCCGCTGCCTTCTAGGGAGGCTGCTACTAAGGAGCACGGCAAAAAAAAAAAAAAAAGAAAAGAAAAAAGGCACCTGCTGGTGGTTATTGGAATTAGGAGAGATGTACGTGTGTGTGTGTGTGTGTGTGTGTGTTTTGAGGGTCAGCATTGGGTGGTGCCCTGTTGAAGGGCATGCCCGAGTGCCCCAAAACACAGGAACCCCCAGGGGAGACTTAGAATGACATATCACACCAAGTGTTACTTTAGTGAAACCTTTATGCCAGCTCACCTCTGCAGAGGGGGGGTATCCAAGGAATTTGAAAGTGTGCACCTTGACCTTGAGGAGAACGTGGATAGCTAGCCAGTGAGTGGGTGTTTTTGCTGCGTTGGGGGCTGGAGTTCTGTGCCTGGATTTCATTTGAGGAGGGGGGCCTTGTGATGACCACTGTCTCAGGAAACAGCCCCGTCATGTGTGCAGATCCCTCATCCCAGCCCCTGCACTTAATACCTCTTGTGTTGCCCAAATGTATTTTTCAAGAGAAATAATGACTTGTATTTGTCTTGCCTTTAGAAATGTGCAAAGAATCCATTTCTTGGGCTACTTAGGTTCTATATTAAACTTGTTCCTGGCCTTGGTTGGGGGCCAGGGAGGAAACTAGAACATGCATCCCTTTGCTTACAGAAATAGCTCAAAGGCTTCTCAGACTTAGAGATGTTAAGGAACCCCCTTCAAACTGTGACCCAATTATGAGAATTATAGCCACATATGATTTTTTTTTTTTAAACATCGACTAGAAGTGAAAAGTTTTCTGTCCTTCCAAATCAGTGTAAGCACTGCCCATAGTTCCCTGATTGTTGGGTCCCTGGGTCCCTCGAGAGCAGCAAGGGAACTTCTCCAGATACGTTGCCTGCCTGTCCAGTATGGCAGCAATGGCCACATGGGGCTGTGTAGGCTTAAATCAATTAAAGTCAAATGAAAATTTAAAATTCAGTTTCTCTGTCATACTAGCCAGATTTCAGGTGCGTAATGTGACATGTGGCTTATGGCTACCTTGGTGGACAGTACAGATTTATAGAATAATTGAGAAAGTTCTTTTGGGCAGTGCTGGGAACCTCCCTGGGATCCCTCAGATTTCGGGCAGGCCCAGGCTGGCTTTGAGCTGCATTTTCTAAAATGTTCTTTGGCTTCCATTTTAAAGAACATGGTGCCCACCCCCTACCTGCTTTCTGCCAAGCTGAGTGGGCATATTTTTTATTGCTTTCCCATCTTTCTCTCTGCTTCCTTTTCTCCGTATGAGAGCAGTATACTTTAGAGAGCCATGTAAGCCTCTCAGCAGTGTTGAGGGAGTTTGATCGGGCTTTCTAAAGATGCGTCTTTCAGAGTGCATGTTGAAGGGCTTTTTATAGTCCGTACCTCAAGACTATCTTGAGACCTTTGGTGTATATGTTAACAAAAGGAGCTATTGATTGCTTTTAAAAGATCCTTGACCTTTACTTCAATTAGAATATTAAAAATTGGACAGTGTATGATTTTTCTTGGAACAGACCCGTTGTTTGAACTTAAAATTTTATCCCAAACTGTCGTCTTCTCATGAAGTCGGAAAAAAAAGAACCTGTGCTCTTTTCTTCCACTGTTTTGAGTGGTTTAAAGTCCTGAGCTTAGGACAGAGTTTTTCCTTCTGGACCGCCTTAGTTTGCTTGGGACTGCCGCAACAAAATACCATGGACAGAGTGGCTTAACTAAGAGAAATTTGTTTTCTTGACGTTCGGAGGCCGGAAGTCCAAGATCCAGTTATTGGCAGGTTTGGTTTCCCCCGAGGCCTCTGTCCTCGGCTTGTAGGCAGCCGCCTCCTGTTCTCACGTGGCCTTTCCTCTGCGTTCCTCTCCCTGGCGTCTGTGTGTCTTATAAGGACACCAGTCAGACTGGTTCAGGGTGCACCTGAACAGCCTCCTTTGACTTGATCACCGTTTCAAAGGCCCTCTCTCCAAAGACACTCACATCTGAGCAACTGAAGGGTTAGGGCTTCAACATAGGAATTTGGGGGGGAACACAATTCAGTCTGTAACTTGGGCTTTCTGAGGACATCCGAGGCCTGTTTCATGTTCCTTTTTCCATGGTCTTCTTGGATGTGGAGGGAGGGTGGGAGTGGTGGTGGACGTGGGGGTAAAGGGAAGTCGAGGAGACGCAGGACGTCAGACCCTCCCAGCGCCCCCACAGCTTCCAGCCTCCATCTTCATTGAGGCCCCCGGCCTGTGAGGAAGCAGAGCCAGCTCCTCGGAAGGGGACACCAGAGGGAGGCAGAAGTGCTCGAGGAAACTTGTCAGGTCTGGGGAGGGGTCACAGCACTATGCCCACTGAGCCCGAGTCACCATCTTTTCTCGCCTGTCCTGACACAGCCTCCACTCAGACCTCCTCCTGGGGGGACCCCGGGGAACCACCAGCCAGCCCTGTGCAGCGATATTCTCATGCCCGTGAAACCTGACAGTCTCAGCATCAATAAAACTCACCCTTGTTGGGCGCTCCAGCAAGCTCGTTGTGTCGAAGGTGTGTGCGAGAGGGATTTATAGCCATAGTGACTCCTTACTGTTGCCCATTGGTGCTTTCAGGGGCAAGCAGAACTCATGGGATTTGTGGACAATGTTGGGTAGCCGTGGTTTTTTGGTTTTGTTTTTATTTTGCTCTGGTTGGGGTAAATGCCCCCAGGGCCTTGCCGTATTCTGTGACCTGTTATGGCAGACGATTCTATATGGTATGAATTGGTTGGGCTTCCATCCAAAGCATTTGGATTGCTGGAAGTACCTGAAGGACTTGGTATTCTTTGCTTTTACCTTACTCCGCGTTGGATACTCCATGCTTGACATTATATAAAGATCCCAGTGCAGAGGTTTTCACCCTTAATAACTTTCATTTAGGGCCTATCCCCATGTGTCCATAGGGTGGGCACATCCTCCTTCCCAATTCTGATCTTTCCAAGTGTGAGCCTGGGATGCAGGCTTCCAAGCCAACCTCCAGAAGGGCTTTCCTTTCCTGCAGCAGTGTAAAGCACAGCCAAGCGTAGATATCTCAAGTCTCTAGGTGCCCCGTGTTCTGGGCTGTCTGTGCTCAGTGCGTCATGTGACTAGTGGCTGCCATATTGGACACTACAGAGAGCAGAAGAAAGTTCTGGACAATGCAGCTCCAGGTAGCAGCTAAGCTGGGAGTTGGAACCAAGGCTCAGGGCAATGCTCTGCCCACTGTGTCTTCCCTCCTTGCTGTGGGTTGACTGACTCATCCAAGGGATAAGTAGCGTTTGCCTCAGGGACAGGGTTTTTCATACCTAGAAGGGAATGTGGTCCATTGCTCGATTCTCAGTGTGGAAATGAAGAAACCCATTAAGACTGAGATGAGCAAAGGGGCAACAGTTATCTGTGACTCTGCATGCATCGGAGTGCAAGCCTGGGTCTTCTCGGACGCTTGGCAGTGGCTTACATGGTTTTCCCAACTTTCAGAGTCCTTTGTGCTTTTCTTGTGTGAGTCAGTTCCAAAAGCATTGAGAAACCCCAAGGAGTGGAGAGGGCAGCTCTGATCCGGTCAGCTGGGGCAGGGGTCTTTACTCGAGTGGTTCCAGCCTGTCACCGGAGCTTTGTGAGGCTCTGATGTGAGGAGGATGAGGCCCCGCCCTTGGCCATGCAAACTTGTGTCCAGTCAGGGCATTTTTATGGTCATACAACTGGAATTTTATAACAGACATTAGCTGGAATTTGGCTTGGTGGGTCTCGAATGATTAACAAAGCAACAACAAAGGCTATGTTGGCAATAAAACTCAGAACAAAATGAAAACTGGGCCACAGTTCTTGAAAAAGGGTGGAAAAGGGAAGGTACGGGGGCGGGGGGGCAGGTGCCGAAGACTTGGGAAATGAAGAGGTAAAGATAAGGCATAGGTAGGGAAAAGACAAGATTTGACCTTTCTTGGTTTTAGAGAAGAACTACGGCTGGTGAAGAGGGAACTGATTTGAGTCTGGAAGTGGGGTTCGTTAGCCCTGCAAACATGGACGTGTCCTTAGCATGGCCAGGCACCTCTCTAGGCTCTGGGGAGTTTGCCAGAGGAGACAACGCAGAGTCTGGGTTTCTCCCTCTCGTCAGGGGGTCAGACACCAAATAAACAAATACAGAACATCACTTGTGCAAGGTGCTGTAAAAATAGAGCCCGGCAGGGCTGAGTGAGACGGTGGAGTAGTTTTATATCAGGTGCCCCGGAAGAAGTCTCTCTGGGGAGGTGACATTGGAGCTAAGCGGGAGGATGTGAGTGAGAGCGGTCCTGGCAGGGGCCCAGCAAGCCCAAAGCCCCTCGGCTGGGGTCAGGGCAGGAGGGCAGGCAGAGGGCTGCTGGGGAGGCAGAGGGCAGGGACATGCCTTTCAGGCAGCCCAATCCCTTGGGCCCTGGCAAGGAGTCAGGATTTGAATTTGGCTCCTGTCAAAATGGGAAGTCATTGGCAAGGTCTGAGAAAGGCGGGTGACAGCATGACCGACACTAGTCAGGTTGCTATGGAAATCTGCATGTCCACCGTAGTTCAGATGGGAGTTATGTCCCTCCCCATCACCCCTTGGGGCCGGGAGGAAAGGGGTGACTGCAGGTAGAAAGGGCGCCACTGACCCTGAACTGCCTAGAGGCTGCTCCTGGGGCTCAGCCTAGCACTTTGGAATCCTCTGCTTTAGCCCAGGGGTCAGCAGCTTTTTTCTCCAAAAACAAAATCCTTGACTGGTGACTCATCCCCGGAGTGTGAAGCGCAGGAAAGACTTGTCCTTTTGACTTGAGGATGCGTTGTCTCTGGTACAGTGTAAACACCAAGCACAAGAATGAGACACTGTCTCTGGGCAGGGTATGTGTGAGGATGACCAAGGCAGAGGATCGGAACCTTTCATATCCTCCCACCCTCCACCTTCTTTCTGATGGGCGTTCCTGTTCCACAGAACTTGGTGTGTAAGATTGTGATGTGCATTTCTAGAATGAGAATTTCATTTCACTGCCTGCTACTGTAATCCAAAAAGGGCCTAGTGCCCTAACACCTTTGTTCTCTTGGTGTCCCTGCTGCTGCGTGCCCAGAGGTCATTATCCCACTCTGGAAGGGCCAGTGACCCGGCTCTGATGTGCGTGTCTAGCCATCCTTTGACAGACAGGCCTGATCTAATTCCGCAGCCATTTTATTCTCCACGGACATGTGCCCAGACCCCAGGCGGATCTGAAGGCTTCCTTAGAACACGTAAGACCAGCGAGACTTGTGCCATACTCTACTGTTTTCTCTGGGGTTTCCAGTTAGATGGTATGCAGACACAGGGCTTTGGGTCCCTTTTGTAAGACAAGTTTTACATGGCTAATTGGGACATAGTGACTCTTTTTCAGTAACTGTTTTAGGGTCCCCCTCCCCTTGGGATTGTCAGGCTCATGTTGAAAGACCCCTGGAGGGAAGGATGTTGGTATATGTCTCAGATATTTGAAAAGAAATTTTCAGCCACACCTGGCTTCCGTGTGTGGGGACAGATTTAATTTATTTTAAAAATCTGGCCACAGGCAGCCTTTCTGTTTGTTTCTTTAGGTGGGGGAGTGGCTGGGAAGAGCAGCAAAGCTTCGGTTTGCGCTTGTTTTCTTCCAGATTTGACCAGCCAGCAGAAGAGAGATTATCTCTAAAGGATATGAAAGGTTTAATCATTTTAATTTTGTTTTTATTAAAGTTCATCATAACTTTTTTTTTTCCCCCCAACGTGCCCGGGTAGAACAGAAGGGAGAGAAGAGGAGGTAACATAAATACACACAAACCCTCAAGCATTTGGTTAATAAAACTCTAATGGGCGGCACCACGTGGGGAGGAAGTGGTTGGAAGGCTGGGGACAGCAGGCTGACCAGGGCACACTGTGACAACACCGAAATGTGAGAGCAAGCGCCCACTGTTGTCTTATTCTCTCTGGTTCTCAAGTGCCCAGACCCCTAAGCCATTTCTAGCCGAAGAAGTCTAAATTTACAGAGAACAAGAGAATTCGCTTCTGTGAGACTGCTCTAGCCTCTTACCGTAACAATGAAATACTTGCACCCAGATCATCTGAGGACTTGCTTTAGGCCAAAACCTCTGATAACTGTGTGCCGGCGCTTTAGGAAACACCAGTAAGTAGTCTTTAGTTTCTGAGTAGGAAGACTGTCTCATAAATTATGGTAAAACAGAGTACGTAGGATCCTGGTTTCACAGGACTTCTGGCTCCTTTTCCCTTTCGGCCAGTAAAGTAAGCTTGTTGCAGAGTGAATGCGTTTGTCTGGCATCGCCTGGGTGTGGCCTGGAGGCGCCACAGGCCCAGCGCCGTCTCCCGCTCCTCCGTGGCTCTGAAACTGCAGGAGCACGAGTGTTTGGAATCCTGGGGCCGAGACCAGTCAGGCCGTGGCATCCCCTGAGAATGACGAAATCGCGTCGCCGTTCCCTTCTCACGAAGGCTGGGAGCTTGACTTGCACACTTCAGCCGTTGTTTTAAGCAGTAGGATTAAAGCATTGTCATCTCGTTAAACCTGACTTAAGCAGGTAGTTCACTGAGCCCTAATATATACCAGTCTTGAAGTTTGGGCTACATTAGGGCTTTCTAGTACTTTGTCTGCTGTTTTTATGGGGGAAATGGTTTGTTCAGTAGAGAAGCAGCTTTTCTAGGTACAGCTGTGATTCCAGTTCCTTGAACCAAGTAGAAACTGCATTGGGGCTTCAGCCCAGCTGCTGTGTGAGTGAACGTCCTGGCCCCTGGCAGGCTGGCCTGTCCGTCGTGTGTTCCAGCAAAGTTCCCTTGGGGTCTGGAGACCCCCTGGGCTTCTGGGCTATGCCGGGTAGTGCTGGGGCTTCCATGAGGAGCTGTGTTGGGTGGAAGGCTTCCCTGCAGGGCTGCGTTCAGACCCTGAGAAGGAGACCCAGAGCCCAGACGCCGTTCCAAGCTTGCTGGCTTCTGCCACGCCCAGCTGGCTGTGTTCCGGATGGGAGAGTGTGCCAAGCAGTCTAGCAGCCTGCGACTTTGGAATTCTTTTATGGGAGTTACTTGAACCAGTGAGAGGCAGCTTTCTTGGTCACTCTCAGCTGGAGTTGTAGGAACAGTAGAAACGAACAAATGCCCGTATCATTCCCTGCAGGCTTCTTGACTCGGGCTTGTTATCCACAGGTTAGGGAAGGCTCCGTGCCAGTCCCCTGTGCCAGACTTCTCTCTCAGGTTGATCGCAGAACATCTGGTTTGTATACTAGTTATATACATAGTTACATAGACTATGTTACATAGACTATGAAGGTAGTAGAAGGTGGGGTGGGGGGAAGAAACAGACAAAAATACTGCAGAGACACCCCAACAGTGGATTAAAATGAATTAGAGTTTTCATTTTCCTTGACATAACTATCTTGAGAGGAGGGCAGTCAGGTGCAGGAGTGAAGGCCCCCCAGGATCAGTAGGGACCCACCTCCCTTGCGTCTCTGCAGACAGCCCTGGCCACTGCAGCGTGCTCTTTAAAGAGCTTGCCACAAAGCCACACCCACTGGCTTCCTTTTGCATCTCACTGGCTGGAACTTGGTCACATGACTCTTCCAGTACAGTAGAGACTGGGAGATGCCATTCTTTTTTTTTTTTTTTTTTAAGATTTTATTTATTTATTTGAGACAGAATGAGAGAGAGAGAGCACATGAGAGGAGGGAGGGTCAGAGGGAGAAGCAGACTCCCTGCCGAGCAGGGAGCCCGATGCGGGACTCGATCCCGGGACTCCAGGATCATGACCTGAGCCGAAGGCAGTCGCTTAACCCACCGAGCCACCCAGGCGCCCTGGGAGATGCCATTCTTAACCGGGGGTATTGAGTGTTGTGTTCACGAGGAAGGACCGTTATTACAAAGGCAATTAGGAATCTCTGCCATGCATCTTTTAAAAGATAAGGAGGGGATTAAGTAAACTATTATGATTATGTGGTGGAAATCTGGATAGCCATTAGGAATGTTCTTGATTAATATTTAAGGATATGGAAGAAGCTCCATAGACAGGGATGCAAAACACAAAAGCCTATGTAACTGTCCTAGTTTCCTTTAAAACATATATAACTATACTGAGATGATTATGGGTGATTTTTATTTCCTTCATACTTTTTTTTTTTTTTTCAAGATTATCAACAATAGGCACTGCTTTTATGATTAGGGGGAAAAATGGCAGACTTTAAGTGTAAGGCGTAGAGAACTTGGTAATTACTACCTCGTATTTGAAATATACTTGATGGAAAAAATAAAATGAGTAATAAAGAGGAAAATCTATAAACATGTAATGATAATGGGATGATGATGGGTAACCGTAGTGCTGTGGATTATCAAGAACAAATCCCATCATACTAATAAGATGAAATGAAATAATGTACGTGAATTCTCATTGAAAAGGGAAATTGTATTGTACAAACGCAAACTTATATTCTGGGGACTCTAAATGTACTTCAGAAACATTCACTGCTCTCTATCTCTCAGCACTTTTTTTTCAGGGTTACTCAGTGGTAACTCTTTCTCCCCATTCTTGCACTGGAAACTCTGGGGCGTGTGGAGCTTTGCAGCTGTTTCTTATGCACCTGTTAGTTGTAAGCGCTAGTTTCTCTGAGAGATTATAAAAGAGTGGAAGAAATGATCCCCCCCATGATCTTTTTTAGGGACATCACACACACACACACACACACGACCAACAGGGTTTAGGATGACCCACTATCGCATAGTAGGGCAGGGCAATAAATATCCTGGACCTTCCAAGGTGTGAGGCATTCTTGAGCTGAATAACTGGGGAAGCTCCAAGGAGCAGGCTAATCTGTTCCTGGCAGAATGGATGGGTAGGAGCAGGCAGAGGAAGAGGACCCAGGGGTGTGGAAGGAAGTTCAGGAGTTTGGATGAGGAGTTCAGGGGCCGGTGAGCAGGTCATTCTAGCTAGAGAGAGGATGTTGGGCCAGGATCAACAATTGCAGTCCCATTTTCTTCCATCTTTTGTATCTAGCTTCCTCCCTTTTCCCCTCCACTACACAGTCTGCTTTTTTGAAAGACAAATAGGATTACAAGTGTGAGTATCATAGATTTATTAAAAACAAACACATAAAAACTCCCTTCTTTCCCATAATCTAATCAAAATCAGAGCCTAAAGAGAACTTTCCACATGTGTTAAACCTTCATCTGTATTGAACCCTGACTAAAACAAAGACTAATAAATAGGAATAATATATTGATTTCTGGGCTCTTTGTGTGGAGGGGAACTCCATGTGCTGGTGAGAGCTCTGTTTTTATTTAATATTTTCATTAGTAGCTTGAAAACAATAAATAGTAAATGAAATTCCCATAAATCTACGATGTTTATGCAGTAATGTGCATAATTGGGAATACTTAACAATAGAAAAATTATATAATTGCACTAGAGGTGTTAGGAATCTTACTGTATTTTATTTTAAATTTGTACTTATTTAAAAACTTTTGGTTTTGTTATAATTTTAGGTTTACAGAAAAGTAAAGAGAAAAAGAATTCTTATATATCTTTATCCAGATTCCCCAGATCTTAATTTTTACTACATTTGCTTTACCAAGCTCTCTGTTTCACAACCTTTCACCCCCTACATCCATGTATAAAATATATATGCGGTTGTGCACATTGTTATTGTTCTTTACCATTTCAGAGTATGTTTCAGCCATGGTGCCCTTTGATCTCCAAATATGGTAGTGTATATTTCCTAAGAACAGGGACACAATCTTAAATAACCACACAGAGATTACCCAGATCAGAAAATAGCATTGATACAAAACTTCTTGGTAATCCACAGATCTTGCTCTTCCCAATAATGCCCTTTCCATGAAAAGAGAATCCTTGATCACTTGTATTCAGCTGTCCTCTCTAATGCCCTTTAATCTGGAATGGATCGTCAGTCTTTCCTTTTTCTTTTATAACCTCAAAATATTTGATGAGTACAGGTCCATTCTTTTGTAGAATGTCCTTCAATTTGGGTTTGTCCGGTGTTTCCTCATGATTAGAATCAGCCTTTGTGTTTTGGTAGAAATTCCAAAAATGTGACATTGTGTTCTTTCTCGAGCATCCTGTGACGGAGGGACATGATACTGATTTCTGTCTCCACTGATCACTTGTTATAGTGATACTTGATAATTGACGGTGAAGCTTGTGTAAAGTACAAGATGAGGGAGGATCTGGGCTAGTGGAATGGGGGTTTGAGAGTGAGATACTTAGGGGCACCTGGATGGCTCAGTCGGTTAAGTGTCTGCCTTCAGCTCAGGTCATGTTCCTGGGGTCCCGGGGTCTTGGGATTGAGCCCCGCATTGGGCTCCTTGCTCATCAGTGAGCCTGCTTCTCCCTCTTCCTCTGCTGCTCCCCCTACTTGTGCTGTCTCTCTCTCTCTCTCTTTCTCTCTGTCAAATAAATACATAAAATCTTAAAAAAAAAAAAAAAAGTGAGACACTTCCTGCTGTTTAGGCGATTCCATCTGGAAGAAATAGGGAGAAAGCAGCCAAGGATGATTGCAAGGTGTCTGGTGTGGGTACCGAGGTGGATCCTGATGCTCTCATTGGGAGAGAGCAAGTTGAGAAGCCCGTGTGGTGAAGAAAGGAGCATGAAAAGGATGTTATCTTTGAAACCACACATTCTCCCCTCATTTCCCACTTTTCCAAGGAAATATATCGCTTAGTCAGTACCACAGATTCTTACACATAATTTTAACTATGTGCTGCTTATTTATCTCATATGGTTCCAGAAAGGTTCGGCAACTTTGTTTCGCTGACTTTGTAATACCTTCTTACTGTTCATCCCTAAAATCTTAAACCTCTGTGAAGTAGGGACCTTTTCTTGTGTTACTTTGATTAGTAGCCCCTGATCCAGGATCTATCCCATTGATTCATAGCTCAACCAAGTCCATGCTTCCTTGGGTGCCATCTTGCTGGATTCCTGTGGGTCCTACAATGGGCTCTGAGCGCCCTGTCCAACACACTTACTCTGTTGTGTCCTCTTTGCTATTGTTGTCTTTGTCCTGCTCCATAGTCATTCAGCCCTTTGATGATGAGTGAGAACTAGCCCAGAAAAACCACCTGAACCGGTTGGTGCGTGGACCGGGGTTATCATTAGAATAGGAGAGCTACCACCTTGAGAAAAAAATGCCCGATCATATACAGCATCACTTCTCTTCCGTTTCTGCAAAAGCTCATCCTCTTCCTGGGTCTGTTACTTTTTACCTTGGCCAGAAAGTTGACAGGAAGTGACTGCATGAGCAAAAACAGAGAATCCAAGCAAATAAACGTGGATTCCAGGTTTAAGCTGGTGTCAGCAGTAAAGGGAAGAAGAGTCCAACTGCTCATTGACTCCAGAGGGCACTAACTCATAGGATCACAGTGTTGCTCCAGATTTGGGCATGTTTTATGTTCCAAAAGGTGTTTCACGTGTCTTTCTCTCCTCCAGATCGAAGAGGTTGGGGGGGAGTGGGGGGAGGCCACAATTAAGAAATCTTTCTACTCTGAATGACACAAGGTCTACCTCTGCATTGGATAAGGTGCACATTTCCAGCGTTCTATTATCTGGGTGATGCCATTCTGGACCTGGCCCTACCCTGCTTATAAAGTGCTGGTTTTTCTGAATTTTGTGTGACTACTTGGGATAATCTCATAATACGCCACCTTGCCATCTTTCACTTTGTGGAGTAGAATTAAGGGTGTGTTCTCTCAGCAAGGACACAGATGACTGGTTTCTGGTGTGTTCGAGGCTGGTGGTGAGAATGCCAATGGATGGTCTCATGCTGGATTAGTGAGACTCAACACTGGAGCCTCCTGGTCATTTTTGCTCAGCTCATTGTTGGGAAACATTCATGTCACTGAGATGCATTTTTAATTAGTGTATGTGCAGCTCCCCTCCAAAACAGAAAAAGCAATACATGGTTATTATGTCTTAAAATGCCATGTGGGTACGAGGGGTTGGAAAATCACAGAGCCCATGAGGATAAGACTTCTACCTCCCCAAGGATAATGACCTTTCATATTTTGTAGAACTTCCTTCCAGGAAGCCTATAATTTAGAGAATGTGGCTTTTTATTACTGCCTTTTCTCTCATTTCCAGGTCATTTTTTGACATCAGGTAAAGTTGCCCCTGTCGGTTGGTGGGTTTGTGCCTGTGTCTTTGATGGATAGGGCAGTCTGATTGGGTTCCATGAAAAAATGTCACTCCTGTGACATTGAATGTGTTCGAAAAGGTGAAATTGCTTGGCAGATCCTCTGGAATAGACTGGAAGGGCCCGTGAATGTCCTTGGACATTCTGCTGTGACCCAGAGTCCATCCCATTTCCCTCTGCAGTTCTTCAACCCTGAGGAAACCCTTCTGTGGTTCTTTTCCTTCCTTTTTCATGCAGTGAACATTGGAGACTCTCAGATCAGACCTGGTTGCAAGAGGTTTTAAAAGTTACGTGGGAGTTTAGAGCCCAGCTTTTTTGAATTAGCTGACCTTGGTCAAGTTACCTAACCCAGAGATTCGTGAACTTTTCAGGTAATTGGATGAATGAAATGATCCTCACCCAAGAAAAATGCAGGCATACAAAAATGTTTGCATGTTTACTTCAGGCTCCCAACTGCACACCTCTAAAGCATCGATTCTCTCATCTGTAAAAGGGGATGGCCGTGCGTGTCTTGGGGGTCTGTCTCATTAATTCTCATACGACAGTTAAGTGAGAGAATGTACATCAGAGTGCCTTACTTAGCATGAAGCCTGGCACATTCTTTCTGATCCTCAGTCTCTCCCATTTCTCGCCCTCTCCTGCTCTCTTTTCCAAGCGCTGCGCCTTGACCTACAGGACATTTGCCAAGGGAGAAAAGTTAGTCTCATTTCACTTTTGGATCATTTGTTAGGACAGAGCCCTGCCAGATTTTCGTTTTATCTGTCCACAATGATTTCTTTGTTCCTTTTTTTTCTCCCTCCACTTTGGGCTTCTCATGGCCGGAAGCCTCGCATTATCTTTCTGGTCTGAGCTTCAGTACACCCATTTCCTTCCTGTGGGAGGGGTCTAGTGTTGGTGGAGCTTGGGGAAGCCCTTGGTCTGCCTCTCCCACTTACGGCTGCCCTGGAGTTGTGCAGAATCTTCAAGGTGGCATTTCCTCTGTCCTTGGGAGCACGGGAAGCCCTGCTTCACATTTCATGCTTCAGACAAGTACACGTAGCATAAGCAATGTCCTTGGTCCACAGGACGCACAGCCCCACGGAGGGCCTTCCCGGCAGATACCAAGGCCTTCGTCAGCGGTGGGTTTGGGAGGAGCCGGCCCTAATGGTGGAGGACTTTGTTGTGGGCTAGAGGTAACCCTGAACACATTGGTCACTTGCCTCCTTGGCTGGTCATAGGCAATGAGAGGCCCCTTCTATCTCAGCTGCAAGAAGCCTGCCTCTTTCTGTTTCCTGTACCCCACCCTATAGACTGTGGGTCTTGACTCCGGCCTTTAGGTTGGCACATTGGGTGGGGACAAGGTCCACATTCATTTTTGACGCTCACTAGAGAGCAGTCAAAGCACTAGTGCTAACAAAGGTTTGTCACAGCCCAGGTGCCCGACATGACCCAGCATGGAGCCACCTTCAAGGGGGAAGGCTCATCTGAAACACCCGTGGCCTCACTCGGGAGCCAGTGTGCTTGTTTGTGAAATGGGAGCCCACCTGGATGACAGTGATGGGCCCGTGGTGAGGTCCTGCCCCAAGTGCCATCTCCCATTGGGCTCCTCCCCTTATGGCCTGCCTGGTCCTCAGCCCGGTCCTTGGTCTTGTCATTTGATTCCAGCTCTGCCTGGCTACATGGTGGTCCCCTGAGAACACTTGATGGTAGGATCCTTCAAATCACAGGTTCATTTTGAGAGCGTACAAAACTCTTTTAGGTTCTTACGCTGATCTATAAAGCAGTTCACGGAGGTAGTTCAGCTGGCTCTCACTAGTTTGAGGGTAGGAAAGAATGCAGAATCCACTTTTTCAAAATATTCTGGCAGGTAGACAGATGTTCGTCTCACCTAGCACCTGCTCATGCTCTCCTAGCTGGAGACACACTGACCCCCATCTTCATTCACATCCTCCAGGATTCCGGAGACTGTCCGTTTTCAGTCCACATCATCACGACTCAGAAACTGAACACCACTTCCATTGGATTGCCGTAGGCTCCATCTTCGAACTGTAACATCTGGATGTTTCCAAACAGCTTGCCATGTGGATGATGATGGCTTTCATTCTTGGTACAGATTCTGATTTAGGCCACAGTTGTTGAAACTGCAATGGGTAGCCGCAGTGTGCATCCCCAGTGTGACTTGGGAGCACGGGTGGCTGTGTGGAGAGGCTCAGGGGAACATGGGCCACCTGAGAGGTCATGCGCCTCTCTACTCGCATGAGCTGGCACTTCATTCACAAGTTTATAGGAAGCTTTCCAAGTTGTATATACGTGTCTTTTGATACATGACAACCTGTTTGCAAGATCTAATGTTTAAACTATTGGAGTGGCATGGGAATACTTTGCATCTTCCTGAGATGTGGGGTAAGCACCCCCTCACAACCACATACAAATACATGGGTGCGTAGTAATTTGAGTCGCTACTAGTTGATGTAGTTGTGTGTGTACATGTGCCTGTATGCTTTCTAATGTGTATTGCATGAAGTTTCCTCTGTGTCAGGCATCTTCAAAGCCTCGCAGGCATGGTAGTGAACATGGGTGACAGACTGAGGGCCTAGCTGGTGCAAAGGCCCTGGGGCAGTAGGAAGGCCAGTGGAGTTGGCATGTCCTGGGGAAGAGGAGGCAGGTAGCATAGATCACTGGACCCACCTCTATAAGCAGGGCCCAGAGTTTGGGGTTTGAATGCTCTGAAAAGAGGAGTTTAGGAGTGGCCTGACATGGTTGGACTCAGCTGCAGGTTGCATAGTTTACACCTTGTCACACGTTCCTGTACACATAGAGGCTTCTGTCTCAGGAAGTGGGAGACACAGAAAAGGAGACAGAAGATAGTTACACCTGTTCTTGTGCAAAATGTTTCAATCATAAGCACTTTCACGTTCTTGAATCTTTTGCATCTTGTTGATTTCACTTTTTCTGATAGAATTTTCTGTGATGTCTTCTTCCAGTCCCAGACTCTGGTTTGCAGGGAGACCTTTGGAGCTTCCTTTAGGGGTGCTGAGTTTCATAGGACTGAAATTCCTGAGGGTGTAAGGAGTCCTTGGTGTAGCGAAATGTGTGTGCGAGTGGGAAAATATTTTCTTTTTACAGACTTTGAGGCCTCGTCCAAGATCCAGGGTGGGACTAATTCTCACGCCTGGGGCTACAGGGATACCCGTGTGGCGGTATTGGGCTCAGCTGAAATGGGGTGGCCTGTCCACATCCGAGTTGCTGTCTCCCCTCGCCCCAGGGGTTAGGTTCACTCTGCACCATTACTAATGTGAGAGTTTCCACCAAATGCCTGGAGGAAAGATCTAATGCCCCTTTATCTTGGCTGATATTATTCTTTATGTAGAGATTTCACTATGCAGAAGGGGGACAATGCTGTTGTCTGGACATCTGGAACAAGACAGCCCTGTGGCTGTAGGGAATCTTAGGCACCGAGGCGCTTCCAGAAGAGAAGTCTAGACCTACGGAGGACATGCCTGTCTGCCGTCTGGCCCGCTGGTGGGATGGTGGAGGAGAAGGTACAAGGGGAGGGCATCAGCAGACTAGTTGCTGTTGGCCAGGGAGGCCAGCAACGTGAAGGAAAGTCGTGAAAGTCCTGTTTGTCATTTGGGGAAACTCTAAGAGCCTGTAAAGTCAATTTGATGCACGCCCCCCCCCCCCCCCAAAGAAAAAGTTCATAATCTTTAGATGTGAGGCACGGGATAAATTTCCGAGAGATGGCAGAGTAACAGCTAGGCTTGGGTCAAGGTCTGGAAAGGACGGGGGACGGAGGGTTTAGCCAAATCCTTGCCCTGCGTGTGAGGGACGGACATAGGATGGCAGTTCCAACGGTGACCTAGAAGTTTGTAAATTATGAAGGAGGCAGAGACGGACAAGTTTTTGGTATTTGTTAAATGATGAAAAGGGGAAAAAAGTGTACTTTAGCAAGTCTTCTTTTAATAGCTGTTAAAATATGCGGATTGGCAGCTTCCCACGGGAAAATGGAGACGTTCAGGATGATTCCTGATGAAACAGGAAAGGGATGTCTGTGCTGCAGCCCAGACCCACTCCTTCAGGGACAACCCACTAGAACAGACTCCGTGTTTTCTTCCCTGCCCTAAACAGAAAGTAGATTTCCTAGATGGGAATCCGAATGTATGGAAAAAATTGGCGACAAGAGCAGCGCTAGGTATTGAGGATGGCCCCCTGAGAAGGAGGCCTCCGTCCGTCCACAGGGAAGGGAATGCAGGGCTGCAGCTGCTGGGCAGCGTTGCCTCCCCAACACGCCAGGAGCCACAAACATCCATCACCCCGAGAGGCACCGATGGAAGAACTTTCCACCCCTTCAGAGATGTCCCAGTTACAGCCCTCGAAACAAGCTCCTCTTCTCCCTGTTTTTGTTGTTGTTAATCACCCATTTCTGGAAACTGGACTCAGGATCTTGTGGCCTGGAGGCTCAGCTTCTGGCGAGAACTCTGTTGGAGTTCGGTCCTCCCTCAATAAACTCCACGGACTTCAGGAATATGAACCAGGAGCGGCCGGACAGAGGTGTCCTTATGTCCATAACCAGAAGTGGCCACAACCAAACTGTTGCATTTCGTCTAACCAGGGCTCTGGCATGATCTTGCACAGCGGGGCAAGGCGCAGCTCCCCTCTGCCCTGACCTCCACCTGAATTCTAGTGAGCACCGTGAGCTTGAGCCTAGGGTTTCTTCTGTTGTAATGTGGAGGAATTTAAAGCTACATTCTAAGTTCGCAGATGTTTTTTTCTCCCTCTATGGGAGACAGAAATAAGCGGGGTCTTGTGGATGAACCAACAGATTTTTCCAGAGGTTTTTAGCACAGGGAAGCTGGGGGAGAAAGCTGAGGTGGTGATGGGGGGTGGGGGTTTGTCTCTTGCCTCCCATCGGCCTCATTGAGACAATAATGGTTGTCACAGAACTCCACGCCCACAGACAGCCCTTTGACCCATTTCCACCCACAAAGAATGGAATCCAGAGAACTTTCCTGCCTTCTGGACATGAAGAGAATGGCTGAGCTGGTAAGAGGGGGAAAGAAAGAGAATTGGCTTAACTGTTTATTTATCCGAGCTGGTTATTTCTAGAAAGAGTAAGTCAACATCATCTTTTTGGTAGAAATGCCCTTCTGTGGATTGCTTCAAAAAAGAAAAACAACCGAAAGATGGAAGCTCTGTTCTCTTTTTGGAAACATGGAGTTGTGTTGCCCAGTTGGAGAAGTCCAGTCTGCGTGGGGAGGGCTTGCAGACCCAGACAGGAGCCGGCAGGGAAAGGATGCGGAGGTGGCCTGGGAATGCCCCTGCTGTGGCCAGTCGGGCAGACACAGCAGCGAAGTGTGAGCAGCAGGCAGGAGCTGCAGTCGAGCTGGGCACAGCTTTCTAGATTAGCTCCCTGAAACTTCCCTGTTTGGATTGGCCCAGAGCTGAACAGGAGGCCCGGCCAGCTTTCCGAAGGGGAGCTAGCCTGCCAGTGGGGCGGGGACTGTGCCTACCAGGCCCTCTGCCCTCCTACCTCATCCAGGTTGTGGCAGCCTGTGCAGAAATGGGGCAGCATGTCCACATCCCTCCTTCCCTGTGCACAAATTGGAAATGACTAACCTTGCCATATTTAGTGTAGCGCTAACGGCCACTCGCCTCTAAGGGGTAATCATGCAGGCATAAATTCGGAAAGTTGCTAAGCTATGAGCAGTCTTATGAGCATTAAAAGTGTCCTCTTTGCCAGAAAGGTCATTCATAACTTGGCTACCCTGCTGATGTACAGTCAGTGATATTGATTGATTAATGTATAAAAGCACTAGATCCATTTGCTTCTATGAAAGAGAATAAAGTGCAGTCGACCCTCTCTTTATTTTCACCTCATCCTTTTGTTTGAAGGACATTTTCCCCCTTTTTGTTTTGCCGGCTAGGTTTAAGGGGGTTACAAAAAGCCAGTTTCTGCCAAGTAATGTGTTCACAAAGAGAACATTGATTCACATCAGTGTCGCTTGAATTACCCTTAAAGGTTTGCCAGGGAGTTGCTCTTATATTAACCTTCTGTTCGCAAAGGAAGAAATAAATAAATAAGTCATAAAGTCAAACTCGTTGCTTTGGATTTAGTTTTGGGCTTAATCTCAAATAATTTCTTCCATGGCTGACTGTGGTGGAAAGGCATTGCCCAGAAAGTCCCTGGTTAGTTTTTGGGGGTCTGGGGTGGGGGATACCCAGGGAAGCAAGCCCACCCCACCCCCCGCCGCCTGAGCCCTCCTGGGTACCAGATCATGGAACAGACTGAATTTACTTCCAGCGCAGAGATTAGTTCTGATTGGCTGCCTCGCATTCAGGCTGAGAGCTGCGGTCCCTTTTCCTTGCTCTCGTAGGCAGTTCACACAAGCAGGTGGTGGAAAGGGCAAGAAAAAAACCTTTCTTTGTCTGAGAGATGAAGGATTCTGGTGGGGAAGGCAACTTGGCCTTTCCCCTCCAGTGGAATGAATGAGTTACAGAGTCTTCAGAGTCATCCTGAGACTTCCCAGTTCTTTACAAACCTAGCGGGGCAGCAGCCTGAAGATGGGGAAGACGGACCCCTCTGCATTTTTAAACCTCAGGTTAAGTTTGCTTAGTCCGTGTTGTTGTTTTAATTTTTTCCGTTATCGGTTAGTCTGAAGATCTTCCTGTTCTTGAAAAACCAAAATGGTGTCGCGGAGGTCTATAAAACCGGAAGTGTACTGATTACCCTGTAATTTGGTAAGCCTTGGGTCTTACATGGGACAGAGCATCTTGCCAACTAATGCACCTCTGTTACTAGGCTTTCTTTTCAGTGATTTGATTAGAAATGCCTTGGAAGAGAGCTCAGTGCTAGGCATGTATGAGGTCGTTGGTCAGGATTACCTGACTGGCCATCTTGGATTCTTTGGCATTTGACATGGCCGTTTTCAGAGTCGGAAGCATTTGAAAACCATGTTCCCAACATGCTGGGAGGGTAGGGGATGTGGGGTTATGGTGGCCAAAGCTGGACTTAGCTCCTGGGGAGGTACGGTCATAAAGCAGAGCCTGCAGGTATCCGTGAGGAGATCTCCAGGTTGACTGTCCCGGGGGTGGAATGCCCCTTGGGAGTCTTGGAATGAAAAGTGGTCACCCTGCCTGTCTGTTCCTATAAGCCAGACCCCGTGCACTTGGCAAATTCTGCTTGACCTGGGGGTGAAGTCGGCCCAAGCTGTTGATTCAACAGGGTCCAGCAGAAGGTGGCTGGCTGCCTTCTTTCCATCCCGGCTGACATGGTTCCCAGAACGCCCAGTTTCATGTCCGTTCACAACTCTTGAGAAGGGAGAGTGTTGGTGGCCGACTTGGGAAGCATTGCTATCTCTCGCAGTCTCAGTGGCTTCCCCTCTGTTCTCGAACGTGGCGGGGGAACCACAGACAGGTAGAGCGTCCAGCTTTACAGGTACACGTCCTGTGTCACTGGGTCCCTTCCCTTCACACCACCTGGAGCTCATTGTCAAGCTAACCCCAAGACGCAGGTGAAATTTCAGCCCATCAGGAGAGCCAAACTAACTCCACTGGCTTGTTTCATTAAAACCTCGGTTTTTGCATTGGGGTCTAAACACAGTGCCTTTTGTCAATGAAAGGCAACATCTGTGCTAGGTGTTCTTCTTTGCCATTTTTTCCAACATTCCTGGAAACCACCATTTCTGTGCCCGCCATCAGGCAGGGGGTGTTTGCTGCCGCTGGGGGAGATGTCCCACGATTCCTGTTCAGTCCTTGTCTGCCTTTTCTCTCGGCTGCTGTCACCTTTCTGATTTCATATTGCAGTGAATCAAGTTTGTAAGCCCCTTCACCTGCTGGAGTAATCCGAAGGCCAGAGGAAAACCCCTAAGTTTCTCCGGTGTAAGCCTTCTTTTCCAAATTCCTGGTGCAAGAGTTGGAATAGGCCTATTTTCATGGCTGCCGTTTAAAGAGGGAAACCTTCCCGTGGTTTCCAGGTGAGCCATTGGCACCTTTTGTCCCCTCCTTCCTCTGCTGGGGTGATCAGAGCAGGCTCAGAAGGTAGACTGAGGATGAATCCATTTTCTTTCCTCGGTCTCTGCAGAATAAATTAGAATTTGCCTGATTTAATAAAATGGCTTCATCTCTCTGCCATCTCCCCCATCTCCAGAGTATTCCCTCTGTAGCGGCCGGCTGTCCTATAACGGAGCCCAGCGCCACATCTCCTTATTACAGGCCAGTGGCTTCACATGTGACCCGCTCGCGGGCCCTCACGCACATACTGTTTCACACATGTGTGTCCACATCAGCTTTGGGGGATCCTGGTGGCTGGAGGTGCGGGAATTTGTCACCAGATCTCATTTTCCCCATTGTCAGGCGTGATGGTTATAATTGATGTAGAGGTCAGTGCAATTTGCCGTCCATCTGCCATTAACGCAGCCTCCAGGAGTTGATGTGACCACAATGGGGGGTATATTTTGGGGGGAAGGGAGAGAGGTTGGCGATGGCACACTGCGGCATAAATCTTCTCGCATGGCCCCAGCCCTCTGTTTAATTGGAACATATTTATCTCTGGGCATGGTGGAGCATTTTGCTGTCTCCCCATTGCTCTCAGATGGACTGACGGGAGCTTGTTGTTTGAATTCGGAACGGTTTTTCCATTTGAAACATCACCCCCCTTAAATTTATGTTTTAATTTCTGTTTCCTAGGTTGATTTCCACCCCCCCCCCCCACTTTCCATTCTGACACTAATTATGCCAGCCACATTGGGAGCCCTCACTGCTGGGAGGTACCCAGATAAGGGTTAAGAAGGGTTTTAAAAACAGGCTGAACTCCTCCTTAATGAGGCGCAGTCGGGCTCTCCTCAGGGTGGTTTTGTTTTGCTGATCTGTCGGTTTCTCAAGGATTTAATTGCACTTTTTTTGTATTAGTCTTTGAAATTGGCCTATACGATCTTGCTATAAAATAACATTAAAAAAAAAAAAAGCAAAAAGTTAGTGGCTTTTGTCCCCTCCCCCCTTTAGAGTCGTTGGGGGATTTTATTTTTCACTTTCCAGGACCATCTTTCTCCCGTCCCTCTTGGCAGCTGGCCCTAGGGACGGGCCCAGGGCAGCAGTGGCAGGAGGGGCCGTGCAGAGCCTGGATCTCCCGGCCTCAGGGGCCGTCTCCCCATTTTTAGACCCTTCCATCTCTGGGGCTTCGCTAACGCAGCCCAGCTCAGGGCTCCTCTTCTGGGTTTGCCCTGGGCCAGCAGCAGGGAGGGCCCAGCTCCCGCGCACGAGCACTCACTGTTTGTCCAGGCGTGGCAGTGACCGATTCCATCAAGGGGTGCCAGGCCAGCTAGCCAGCATCTCGAGTCCTCAGCCGGGGGAGGTGAAGAAAAGAAAGAGTCCCAAAGACAGAAGGCAGAAGTTGCCAGGCGGGGGGGGGGGGGGGGGGGGGGGCGCGTGGAGGGGAGGGAAGCAAGGCCATATCCTTTATGCTATTATCTTTATGGCATAGAAAAACATGCTCGAAGCAATCAGCATGAAATTCTTAATTGCTTCGCTTACTTCTGCTCTCCTCATGGGACAGATTGTGCAAGATGCTGGAGCTGCCAGGACCCTCATGTTAGCACACTGTCCCTGCTGCACACACTATTTTTAACTAGTGCTTTGTTTTGCAAAGATGCACAAAGCTTTTTCTTTTCTTTTCTTTTCTTTTCTTTCTCCCCCTTCCCGAGGATGCTCATAAGCAGCCGAGGCAATAAAGAGCCGCTCCAGCCGCCCTGACAGCAGCTATACTTGATGAGGCCGCGAGCCCTGCGCTCTCCCCTTGCCGCCCTGCCGCCTGATTCCTCTCTTCGGATTTCCTCGTTCCTTCCCCTTTCGGCACAAGTTTTGGCTTTCAAAAAAATTTTTGTTCAAATTTCTGTCTCCACATGGATCCTGCAAACTAAGTTCCCTTTTCCCCTTACCCACCCTCCTGATTCTGACTTCCACGCCCCTCCTCCTCTCTGTTCTGATGAGTATCTTCCTCTTGGAGATTTCCAGTCCCCTCTCGCGAGGGTGTAAAATCCAAGAACCAGATCTCAGAGATTTTGAAATAAAATAAAAGTAAACTCTGCTTTAAAAACACTTTAGCAGGAAAGCCAGGCTAATTGTAAATCAATGGGTCTTAAAATGCAGCATCGATCTCCAGTTAGAAGTTTGAAGGGGAAAGCGGTAATTACTGCACCAGAACGTAGTCTCTCTTAGTAAGTTCTGGGCAGAAAAGAAGGCTCATTAGGGCTGTGCTTCGGAATCTGAGTAATTAGTTTAAAAAGTACTTTTGTGGTGTTATTCCCTTGGCTAGAAATTAGTGGAGTCTTCACAGATTTATAGCTCAATTCTGATAAGATTTGGTTTATTATCGTGTTTGGTGTGGAAGAACCTTGATATGTGATCACCCAGGTGAAGAGTCAGGGAAGCATGGGCCAGGGTCTTGGGAATGAAGAGCCTTTTAGAGTGGACGGGGTTTGATTCTGCAATGATTCCAGTGTTCCCAGAGAGTACTGAATGTGGCCAACTTAGAGCCCTAGCATGGCAGCTCTCTTAGAACATCAAGGGCCAACTTTGTTATCTGTCCCTCAGGTGAGCAGAGACCTAGTAAAAGAGGTGACGTTCTTGTCCGAGTGCGTGTCGACACGATGGTTCAGTGGCAAGTTTGGATGTAACTCAGCCAGCTTGGGTCCCCCAAGGTGGGATCTGCTGTGGTCCAGTTGGATCCACAATGCCTAGAACCTAGTCAGTGCACACTCATAGAGATGTTTAATGACTTGGCGAATCAATCAGTGAACAAATTAGACAACCCTTCTTTTCTGTCTTGGAGAGAGAGCTTCTAAGCTCTAGTCTGTGGGAGAGAAGACAACCATGGAAGCTTTCTGTGTGGTTAGAGTATTAAGACAAGGACAACTGCATTCTCCGTGCCCACTTTTGCAGAGGAATCAGGCAACCCTTTCTTAAGGGGAGTTGAGTGTTGCTTCCATGGCAGATCATGAAGAGATCATGCTCCCTCTTCACTTTTTATTGGAAAGCAAATACACAACATAACACAATGCTTTGAAGTCCGCTTTCATCATCCCATGGCACAGCTCTCTCCATCTGGGCATGTGGTCTTTCACGCGCCCGTGTAGTACTGAGAGTGAATGCGGTGTGTGTGAGCATGTTCTGTCAGTGGAGGGCTGTGAGTTTTTACATTCTTTCTCGAAACTTTAAATTACCCATGTTATAAATAAATGAATAAATAAATAATCCATGTTGCTTCTAAGAGAGGCTCTCCAAAGAGTGCACTCCGCTCATCTAGAGCGATACCTCAGACAAAACAGTGCTTTGTAAACTTTTATTAAGTAGTGCTCTCTTCTCTAAAAAATGAAATCTGATTTTCACCCAATATATAAATAATTTTTCTAGGAAAGCTGTATAAAATGGGAATAAAGCAGAGGTGATCAACATTTTGATCAAAATCAAGAGTTATGGAAGGTATAGTTAAATAGGATCAGCTACGCTTCTGTTTTGTTTATGGGTTTCATTTTGGTTCCCTTATTCTGCAAATCCTTGCCCATGTGGAAGGAGTTCCAAGTGCTAACTGTTTTTTATAAGCATTGTGTCTTGCAACCTCAGAAGAATCTCCCAATTAGGTAGGGAGGGCAGACGTATCACTCTGAGGCCCACACAAACTCTAGCGTGGCCAGAGTTAATGGCCTGACCTCCAGGGTGTCACATTTTGGCAAATACCATATTTGAGTAGGTTTTATTATGACAGCCTTTAGTAAGAACCAGTAATTTAATAAACAACTTAAAATTGGAGTCAAACTTCGCAGAACCCCTGCGAGTATTACGGGGGTCCCCAGCGAGCTGTTCCGAGACCACTGTACTCTACGAACTCTGCCTTAGAGGCGCCCAGAGACTCCTGCCGTTGGAAGACCCTGGGGCTGCTCTGACTGAAAGAATCGCCGTGGTGTTGAGTGGCTGGCGACGGGCCCCTCGTCTGCGTATCTACCCGTCACCTTTGTCGGATGACCATGGCGGAGAGTGTGCAGGCTTCTGCTCCATGGAGAAGGACTTTGCACGTTGAGGAGGTGTTGGCCTCCCCTCTGAGGCCTCTTGCCCCTCTCCTCTCTGCTCTCTGTCAGGGTGACCCCTGGCTGGGGCATCTCTCTCTGGCCCCTGCCTCGGTCTGTTCAGGACTTGCCTCTGCCCTGTGAATATGGAAGGTACTGATGGTCCACGTGGAAAGATGTCACTTTCTATTTATAAATCAGAGGAAATATTTCTACTGTTTATCCTAGAAGCCCTGAGCTGTGCTACCGCATGCTGAGAATTATGTCCCTGAGCCACAACCTCAGCCACCCTCCTGTGTTCTGTCACCGCTCTACCCAAAGCAGCTGGCTTTCCCACCCTGTCTGCTTTTTACCAATTCTTGTTGCTTCTACCCTCTCTCCTTGAATTAAATGTTTGTGCTTGCAAAGTTTATTAATAGCGCTGGCACCGCTGAGTAGTGATTTTCTTCCCTTTTTACATTTATTTTTGGCTTTTAGAAACAAATGTGGAATAATATTCCAAGCTTCTCCCTTTGGGGGCAAACTCCAGGTAATCCTTTTAAAGCGCGTCTTGGGGGTCAGGCATTCCCCACTTACCCTCCCAAAGCCACGGGTCTGTCGGCTCATCCCCTTTGCCGGAGCATTAATGCCCTCGTGTTCGCTCGTCGTCAGTAAAGTCCAGCTGCAAATCCTTGGCCTGGGGATCCACCTACACCCAGTCCCTGAGCCTAGAAATTTCTGAAACAACTAAAGACTGTTGCTGCCTCGAGAAAATTTTTCCCCAACTGTGACTTTATAGGGATATAAGTGCTGTTGAACAGATTTATTGTATGCATTTCAACAAACATTAGAGTGCCCCTGTGTGCACAGATTTACTGGGCACGTGGTGGTCCCTAATGTGAAAACGCCTTTTTGGTACCGGAGCTTGGGATTTAAGGTGAGCAGGCGAGGTTTTCCTGCAGGACCAGTCAGTCGGAGGCACGGAGTGAGGTGGATGCCGTTAGGTGTGGTCAGCAGATGTGGCTGTGCGTCGAGGAGGTTGGGAGGTCTGGGAAGGCTTCCCCGGGTGGGCAGAGGGCTGATGCCTTTGGTTTGTTGTTTTCAGGCTTGTGTGATCATTGTCCAGAGGCTGGTCTGGGGACCAAATCATTTCTATCAGTGTCTAATCTAGAAACATCTGATTCCTTCAGCCCTCCTGTTTGCTTTAACAGTCTCCAGGCGCTTCCCATTTTCCTTCTAGCTTATGTACCCTGATAGAGTAGCACTTACATCACTAGTGGAACATGGAAAGGTGATTTTCACATGGAAGGGTAGGTGTGATTTTTTTTTTTTTTTTTAATTTGGCTATATGAGCTCCAAGCGGCCGAGAAGCCACCTGGAAGTCAGTTGAGAAGTGGGAACTCTAAAGAAAGGCATGCTTGACATGGCTCTGTCTTCTACCCCTGAACAACCAGGGAAGCGAATGGCAGCCTCTGGCCAGGAATTGATTGCATTAATTGATATGCCAATAAGAGAGCTTGTTATATCCGCCATTGGTTAGGAGGCCAGCTAACAAGTCCGCTGATCAATGGCACCAATAAAGATTTCATCCATTAATGAGCAACATGGTAATTAATGTTATCCATAAACCAATTAGCCTGGCTAGCTAATGCGCCCGTTCACGCGGGGAGCGGCAGGCACCCACCCATCCGGCGTGGAGGTGGGTCTTCAGGGGGTTCCGTGGGGTATGACAGAGCCTGAGACTCTGGAAGGTTTGTTCCAACTGGAGGATGTGCAGAAAACGTGGAGCACGCAGAGCCCCTGGCAGAGAGGGAAGGCGAACAGAGTCCTAGCTGGGCCCCAGCCTGGAGCGCAGCTGGACCCTGCTCACCCCACACCTGCTGGGAGGGGAGCAGGACACTTTCCTCTCCCAACTCCTGCCCGCCCAGCTTTCCCACGCAAGTCTCTCAGGGGCTGTTAGGGGCCGTAATGGAATGACTGAGTCCCCGGGTCACTCGAGTCCCAGCTGGGCACACCCTCCCCGGGGACACCCCCATCCGTGGCTCACACACACTGCCCTGCACACTCCTGGAGGGCGGGCCGAGGCCTCTTCTGGGAACCATGAGCGAGTGGTAAAGTCATTAACAACCCTCCAGCCCCCTGCCCCCATGTTTCATTTAGGAAGAAACATTTTGTTAGAAGAAAGAAAGAAGGAGAAACAGATGATTTGAAGCTGTGCCTTTTTCCTTCCCCCCGCTGGTTTTTTGAAATGACATCAGTGGGTTGTTTGCCAAGCATAACCTGGCAGCCTGGCGGCTCTGCCTGACTGCCTGAGATTTCTGGGGACCGTGCAGCTCGCCAGCTCCAGCCGTGGCAGCGTGCCAAGGTGACGTTCCGTGACTAAGCAGAAACGAGGGAGAGGGAGGAAAAAGGTATGTGTGGTTGGGGAGCTGGGGGAGAGAGTGGTCCTGGGGCTGGGTGTGGCATGGGGAGACGTGGAGGCATTTCCTGGGGCATCCGATCAAGAGGGCGCGCGTCAGGGGAACGCACTGGCAGGCCAGGGAGTGTCCCTGTGGCACCGGGCTGGGGGGCAGGGGCGGTGGTGTTGGGGAGGGGGGTGGAGTTCAGGGCAACAACCCCAGAGCCAGCCTTGGGAGGCTGCCGACCGAAGGGGTCTGACTTAGTAGGGAACCAAATGAGCCAAAGTGAAGGTGACAGCCCCGAGGGCCTGGAACTATTGAGAAGGAGGCTTAGGGAAGCTTTTATCAGCATCAGGCCCGGTACTCCTCAGCAGAGTTTCCTTTGCATTGTTAGGTATTGACCCTCAGAGACCCCTTGTGGATTCCCTAATTGAAAATTAATACTAGATCAATGCCATGGGCAATTTGCATATCGATCATAAACAACTTTGAAGGCGCCGAGTGTGCGGCAGATCAATAGGGCTCCTGAGTAGGCTGCAGAGGGAGCACCTCCCAGTACAATGCACTCCGAGAAAGGTTAATGATTTGGGAAGTTCCTAACTGCTCATCGCTGGGAACGGCCCCCACACCGCACAGCATCCACAAGAGCAATTAGAACTGGCCGAGCCACCTCCCCCCGCCGCCCCCGCCCCCCCCCCCCCAGTGGAGGGGAGGGTGACTGCTGGTGTGAGGGAAGGGGCCGGCCATGAGTGTTTTCACAGTTGCCTTTTTTGGTGATGGATGAAGTCTTGGGGCAGTTTATTCTGGGAAGTGTACTGTAAAAGGCAGCAACCAAGTTAAGGCTCCAGTAACTGGCCTGGCCCCTTCCCCAAAACACAGTTCTCCTGATGATTGGAATGGAATGAACTGGAGAAGGGGTATGGCTCCTCAGGCTTCTGGTCACTGCGGAAACCCAAATTAATGTGTGCCTGAAGCCGTGATGGGTCTGGCCCATTATGCATCCTATTCCACTCAGCTCCCAGTTTTCTAGGTTTTGCCTCCTCGCTCATCACCTACAGTCCCCTGCTTGGTGCCTTCTTGTTCCTCTCTGGCTTTTGGCCTTGCCTTTCTGGGCAGTCCTGTGGATCCCCAGCAAACCCAGAAGGAGCTCCTCTGGCTGCCCCCCCCCCCACTCCCGTCCCCTCTGACTTCTTGTGTTTTCTGCAGGGCCCCTCCCTCTTCCCTTCTGGCCAAGATCCAGCTCCTCTGGTCTCCTGGCCAGAGAAACAGCATACAGAGCAGCTCCTCCATAGGTGTTCCGGGTTCACCATTCATGTTTAACAACAGAACCCAGAACACTTGAGGGCTTGCCCACTTATTCTGTCTTGGAGGCCCCAGGGTACTTAGAGATGGCTGGTTTGAGGATGGGGGCCAAGAGCGGCCCGCGGAGATAGATGATGCCCGTCTACCTATACCTCGCTACCTGGCTCTAGCCCCGGGACAGCAGAGGGGGGTGGTGGTGCTGCCGCAGGAAGCGTGTGTGTGTGTATGCATGTGTGCGTGTATGTGTGTGCATGAGTGTGCATGTGCGTGTGTGTGCACGCCTGTGTGTACGCATGCATGTGTGTGCATGTGCGTGTATGTGTGCACGTGTACGTGTGTGCGTGTATGTGTGCACACGTGTGTATGCGTGTGTGCGTGTATGTGTGTATGTGTGTCTGCACGCGTGTGTGCATGTGTGCGCGCCTGTGTATGTGTGCACACGTGTGCATGTGTGTATGTGTGCACGTGTGTATGTGCGTGCGCGTGTGTGTATGCGTGTGTATGTGCACGCATGTGTGTGCACGCATGTGTGTATGTGTGTGCACGCATGTGTGTATGTGTGCGTGTGTGTGTCACTAGGGGAAGACACCTGTTACGTTGTGGCGAGTGGAGCAGAGTCTTTTCCCACAAGAGCCCATTTAAGAAAAGCAAAGTGCTGCCCCCCCCCACACCCCCACCCCCAGATTGATCTTGTGCTGGGAAGAGCCGGCATGGAAACAGCAGCGCTGCCCGGGTCACGTAGCTTTATATGATTATTAAGTTTGCAAAGTGTGTTGAAATTCACGTATGTGAAAGGGCAGTACGGTTTCAGAGAAGGGACGTGCAACGGTCGGCGTTCCTGGCTTGGAGCTACAGCTCTTGTGAGCCTTGCGTCCCTCGCCCCAGTCCTGGTGCGGACTCTTCAGCCTCTCAGGGAGGTGCTTTGCTGAATGGGTGCCCCCACCACCCAGTGCTGCCGTGCGGCCTGTGGCAAAGGATGGTCAGCCTTCCCCATCCCCTCTTCGCGTTTGTTGCACTCACGATCAGCTTCTGCCCACCGCCCCAGGAAAGGGAAAGGCTCAAGGAGATCGTATATATTACACATACGCGTGTTTGGGGAGGTCCCTTAGCCTTGTACTGGAAAGCCCTAGCAGTGTAACCGTGGGAGGCTGGGCAGGATCTCGCCCACGCAGCTCTCTCCCAAGGGGAGGAATCCATCCCAGGTTCGGCTTACCAAGCAGGGTGGGGAGTGTGGGGCCACATCTGCCCAGAGGACGGGATGCTGAAGAGGAGCCCCTTGTTGTCATTTTCGTAGAAGTCCCTTGCGTGTTAGCGGGGCCTCTGGCCCACGGGAACTCGCCCCCATGACCTGTCTGACTCCTCTTGGGGCCCTCCTCTCTCTCTCTGCTCCCACCTCGGGCCTTTGCACGTGCAGTTCTTCTCTGCCTGGATGGCCCTTGTGGCTCGCGCCCTTGCTTCCTCCAGGTCTTCGCTAAGCTGCCAGTAGGAAGTGACCCCTGGGATTTCTTTTGTCCCCCATCCCTACTTTTTCATCCTCCCCCATCAGCACCTGACTTGAAGTATGTTCATTTGTTGGGTGGCAGCTTGTCTGTCTTACCGCCCCCATCCTCTTTTCTCCCCCTTGCCCTTCGAGAGCAGGGAGTTTTCCTCTCTTGTTCCTAGCTGTGTTGTCAGTGCCTAGAAGAGGTGCCCCATGAACATGCGGCAGACGGGCGGACGGACGGCGTGAGCAGAAGTTTAAGTTCTCTTGGGAGAACGCAGCAGCTCTCGAGGCGGTCGTGAAGAGCGTGGGCCTCAGCTTCAGCTCTGTTGCCTCTGAGCTGCGTGACCTTTGCCACTCATGTAACCTCTGTGACCCTGAGTTCCCTCACCTGTGAAATCTACTCCAGTTGTGTTCCCCCATTACTATTATTATTAGATACCAATGACTTGAGCAAATGGAGTCTTTCTGGGCACATGGTACTGGTTTTTAGGATCAGGCTCCTTGCAGCGAAGGATTTCCCAGGTAGGAGAAAAGGGAGGGATGGAACGTTTCCTACTGCCCAGTCCCACGTAGCTAGTCCCTTCCTCCTCTCTTGCAATCAGGGCCTTTGTGATGGGGTCAAGAAAATGGCAGCCGGGGCAGAGCCTCTTGGGGCAGGATGGGGGTGACCTGACAGGAACCTGGGAGCACACGGGGTTGGGGAGGGATTGGAGGGCTGATGTCAGCTTGATTCAGGGCCCAGCGGGCAGGTGCGGGGCCATCCCCGTACATGTGATTACTTCATTATGGAGCCTTTCATTGACTTGGCTGCACTGTGCTGATGAACTGAGACTGGGGACGAGAGCACATAATTGAGGGAAATAAATTCCCATCACAGGCCTGGCTGTAGCCAGGAGTAAGCGTCCACCTCCTCCGGGTGTGTGTGTGCAGGTGTTCACGTCTTCCCTGGATGCTTCTCCCTTTCTCTCCTCCCCTTCCAGAACCTCACAGGCATCGGCTGCAGGCCCAGTGAGCAGCCTCTTTGCAGACCTGCCTCTGTTTACCCCGCTTGGGGCTGCTCTTCCAGTAACTGGCCTCGTGCACTTGGACGTGCGCCTCCGTTCATCCTCCATGGGACAGGCACCTGCGGGGCCTCCCTCCGACCCTTCACACACCTGTTCTTCCTCTCACTCAGTCCATCTCCCTTTGTCCATGTGTTTGTTCTCCTCACACTCTGCCTGTGCCCCCCCTTAGCTCTCCATGAAGACAGAGGAGGGGAAGGCACGGGTGCCGCCCTTCTTAATTGAAATCCCATTTCATTCATCTGGGAAATGAGGCAGGGGAGGGGGTGGGGTGCTTCCCCCCCCCCCCCCCCCAGCAGCCTCCTCGCAGCCGGTTCCACAGGCACGAAGCCCGTCTCGAAGCCTCCAACACCATGAGTGTGTAGCGACGTCATCAGAAACAAATTCAGCAACCGGAGTCATTTGCATTCAGCTAAACCAAAAACCACACAACCAGCCACATGGTTTAACCACCACACACACACAAATGTTGTAGCGCGATGCATTTTCTCAAAACCAGGAAATGAGTGGCTCAGGTCACCCGAGCATCTGAAGTTGGTCATTACTAATCAGTTGTTTACAGCAAAGAGATTTTTTTTTCTCCCCCAGTGTTTTCTAGGCCTTAAAAACATTTCCTGGAATCCTGACTGAAGTCTGTGTGTGCCGTGGGCTGGTGGTGCACATAATGGCTGGACTGGGGAGGCAGGTTGCCTCAGTTACAAAGAAGCATGGGTGGTGTGAAGGCAGAGTCGAAAAGAAATGGAGAGCCCTCACTTGACACCCTCTGACCTCAGCCGGTGGAGCTGAATGCTAGAGAGCCAGGACTGAAATTGCAGTCACTTTAGATTATTTGGAGCGAGGAGAGGCAGGGAAAAAAGGGTCTGTTGACTACAGGAAGGTGAATTCTTCCTCTGCTGAAAAGCTTATTAGTGGAAGGAGAAAAAGCAATTACTTGGCTTTTGCTAGTTCTCCGAGGCAGGGATTCGGGGCCACACCAGCCCCTTGGACCTCACCCTGGATCCAGAAGATCTCTGACAGGCTCTGCCCTGCACCATTTGGGAGGAGTAGTTCTGGGACAGCCCCCTTCCAGAAAGAGCATGAAGGGAGGAGCAGGGGAGGGAGGGAGAGAGGGACAAAGTAGGAACGCGAGAGAGAGAGAGAGAGAGAGAGAGAGAGAGAGAGAGTAGGAAAGAGCCAGGTGGGGGGGGGATGTGCGAGAACTATGGGTTGTTCTGTCTTTAAACGTGATGGTTTTATTCCGGGTACCACATTGCCACGGGGCAGGAAGTTAACAGGATACTATTTGCCTAAACTAACAGATATCTAGGTTCTTAGGGGATGGTTATTGGTCTTGGCGAGCCCATTTTTATCCTTGCTATTATGCCTTTTGTCTCAAAATGGAAAGAAAAGCTAGATGCTGCTTTGAACAACTATGGTTCCACTCTTGGAATCCATTTGCCTCAGCCTTCCAGCTTTTCCACAGGCCTTTGCTTCTTTCTTTGCTGGTCTTTGTGCCCGTTCCGTTCGTCCTCCTATTGATTTCCTGACCCCGTGGACTTTGAGCCCCACCCCTCTCCAGGCCCCAGTCTCCTGGTCTGGAAAATGGAGGCGCTTGCTGTCAGCTCCCTCAAATCCCTCAAAACAAAGGCAGATCCCTCTGATGACCACGTTTCTGCAAACGGCCGGTAGTTCTTCCTCCTAAATCTGTTCACTCGTGCCTTTCTCTTAAAAGCCCAGTTTTCTGTTCTTCCAACTTGTCACCAGCGTCTTCCAGGAGTTGAGTCAATTCGTAGAGTCTTTTCACACAGAAATTGACCTTTTTTTTTTTTCCAGTCATCGTTTATATTGAATTTAAAGATATGGTTTTTTGGTTTTGGTATTTTTTTTTTTTTGAAAGGTGCTCATTGGTTACTGTCTAAATCCTCCTATTCCCCCTGTTTTTCTTCCTTTTGATATTTAAAATTGTTGCTTGGTAAGTGAGAAGTCATTCTCGTTTTCTCTTCCTAATCACTGAGCGATTTCATCTTCAAGATAACATTGTGTTTCGGCTACTTTTCGTTCACATCCCTGGCTTGCTTTATTCCCTTCCTTGCCATAAATGTTGGCCTTACAAAGTGAAGCAAACCCTTTCACTTATTGCAGGCTTCATTTCCATATTCTCTCTCTGCCCCAGGGTCCATATTCCCATAGGAAGAGTTGTCCACCTTCGGAAGTTTGGGGAGGATTCTGACTTAAGATATTCCCTTCCGGGAGCTTCTAGTCCTTTCTCCTGGTGCAGCAAGTACACAGAAGAGTGTAAATGTCCACTGTTACTTCTTTTTTTTTTTTAATATTTTATTTGTTTAATTTAACAGGTAGGGACATAGCAAGAGAGGGAACACAAGCAGGGGGAGTGGGAGTGGGAGAGGGAGAAGCAGGCTTCCCGCCGAGCAGGGAGCCTGATGAGGGGCTCGATCCCAGGACCCTGGGACTACGACCTGAGCCAAAGGCAGACGCTTAACGACTGAGCCACCCAGGCGCCCCCACAATTACTTCTGTGAAGTAGGACCGTGTGCTGTCAGTTGTCACAGATCCCTTATTCCTGACTGTCCAACTCTTGGTCGCCGAATTTACACTTTCTGCCCAGATCCTCAGTGACCTTCTCGTGTCTTGACACCATTTTCTTTCCCTTTGGTTTCATGTGTTGTCAAATGTTCCCACCATGAGAGAGTATGGGTAAGAGTCTAGAATTTAGGTTCTTCTATTGAGTTGTTGCCTTGATGATTATGACTGTTTTTGTGCCTTAAGATGCATTATGGTGTCACTTTGGGGACGTGTGATGGACTGCATTCCCTTTCCGGGGATTCTAGCCTGTCCTTAGGGCACAGGCTAGCCTCTCACGGGAGGAAAGGCCCAGTAGGCACACCCAGTCCTGAGGCTGAGCCTAAGTATCGTTAGCAGCTCTGGGAGATTTGGTGACGGGCCCCTTCAGCTGAAATCATCGTGAAAGGGCAGGCGTGCTGATGGTGGTGGTCTTCTGTCAAACCCCAGAAAAAGAACATTTCATTGAACGGGATCCAATTTTTTTAAATCTAGAGGCTTTGTATTCGACCACTGGCATAACTTTGGAAGTTTCTCAAAGGGAGGAAGAAGATCCAAGAATTTTATCTCTCCTTTTGGGCACAGAAGAGCTGTACAAGGTGCGTGTTAAAAATGACAACAACTTAGCAGCCCCGTCTGCTTTTCCTCACGTGGAGCAGGAAAGCTCTGGAACATAAACCTTTGGATTTTCTCAGTCCCTCAGCTTCCTGCCTCGCTTTCTTTGCAATTTCCTAGGAAATGTCAGCTGAAACATGCCACTGCTGCCGCCGCCTGGTTTTTCAGGCTGACGTGTGCTGGGGGACTCGATGGTTTTGGAGAACGGCCCAGGTTTTTGCTTTCCCCGTGTAGGCGCATCCTTAAATGTCTCCGGTGTGACCGTAAACGCTTCTGGCAGAGGCGGGCTCTTCTCTGCTTGCATCGGGCAGTGAGCGTGCGGTAGGTGCCTGAAGACAGGCCTGCGCGTGCGGAGGTGTCAGCCTCCATTCCGGGCCGTCGCCAGGGTTCACGTGTATGTCTGGCGCGGGCTTCTGCGGTTCCCGGTGCCGTTAGGTCTGCGGGGGTCCGCGTGTGTCTGCGTGCATGCGCGGGTCTGGCCGAAGGAGAACAGGCTTAGCCGGTGCTTTTGTGGGTGCGGTGTTGCCCGAAGTTGGCCTGATGTCTTTTTCCTGGGTTAGGCTTGGAAAGTGTCGGCCTTTGTTTGTGCTTTATTTTTATGAATCAGCTTGTTTTACCAGTGGCTGCTGATCATGCAAAATGCAGCTCGTGAACAGGCCGTGACGCTGCTGTCCACGAGTGGGAGTGGATGCCTATTTCTGCATGCACCCGGTGCTTCCCAGGGACAAGGCTGACTTCTTAACAGTCTCCAGACTCTTCGGACACTGTGGGCGTAAGACTGAGGCCACACACAGGCTGGGAATTCCAGCCCCTCGTTTGTTCTAGCCTGTGACTTAGACTTCTGGAGTCTACGGCTTTATTTTTCTGGGTTGGGTGCTGTTTGTTTTGATGGCCAGCCACAAAATGCTCACCTGTTTCTCTTTCAGTTTGCTTTTTTTTTTTTTTTTTTTGCACATCTTCGCCCCACACAGTCCACCATTCCCTTGGGCGATGTCACCTCCTGTCTCCCAGTGTTGTAAAGGCCTTGGGTCTGTACGGCCTCCCCTCCACCTTCCGTTCCGTGCTGTCATTCCTGTATAGATTGCATCCATCAGCGGCGGACTGTCCTGTTACAAGAGCCATCCCGCAAGGTCTCACTTAGACCCATTAGGTTCTAATCACCGCCATCTAATATCACTTCTGGTACATCCTGTTCGTTTCCCATACACCTTCATTTGTACATAGATGCCTAAGTACACTTACAGGCTTTGCTCGACTCTCTTCACCCATGTGTTTCCAACATTTTCCAATTAAAAATAAATAGGGTCTTTTTTTTTTTTTTTTTTGCAAGAAGCGTAAGCTTTCTCCCTCACACGCAAGTCAGTTTCAACGCAGAAGGATGATACCAGTCTTTTTAATGGAAACTGTAATTTTTTTTTTTTATTTACACTCTTTCTATCACTCATGTGTGTTTATCTGTCCTGTCTTCTCCCCTCCAAACATGGAAGCTGGGCGGTGTTTATTTCAAGCAGAGTGTTACTGAAAGACAGATGCTTGTAGCGACTGCTTAGGCCTCACACCTGGAATGTTAAAAAGCTTTCAGGCAGATCTGTTTGGGCGAAAGATGTCCTTTTCTGTAGAGGAGCAGGACTCGGAGGGAGATGGGACCCCCTCAAAGAGGCTTCTCTTCCTCATCCCATGTGGGCATGATCCCCCAATTCTGACCATACTCCCAGACACCTTAGATGGTGCCTCCAAATCCACGAAATGCTCTGTTGTACTGAGCAAACATATGAGGCCCCTTCTTCCTCCATCAAGGCTGTCTTTCTACTAACCTTGGCTTTTCTCACCTTTGCCCGTCAGACACTCTGTTGTTAAGACTCTTGTGACTTACTCTGTCCCCTCCTCCGTGCGTTCTTGGCAGCACACTGAGTTAGAACCATTATTTTCCTCCACTACTTTGTTTTTACCAGAGGGGGAAATAAAACACCCTTTTTGGTTTCAGGGGCCTTCTATTTTGCATGCCTCTTCTTTCCAGAACATTCCAGTTTGGTGTGAGGTTAAACTGTGCAAAATACTGTTTGAAAGAAAGGAGCAAAAGAGAAAGGAACTTGTCAAAATGCATTTGTTAGATCACGTTTTAAATGAAGTACAATTGAAGGTAGTTTTTGTCCAAAGAAAGGAAAAACCCCTGCAAATCCGCTGAGCTCCCAGAGAGCGCGCCTCCTTTGTCGTCGCCCTGACATTGAAGTGTAATTTTTCATGGTTATTTGGACTGGAAAATGGGGGGGGGGGGGACGGGGAGAGATGGGTCTGCGATTATTTCCCATAAATGACAACACAATCACATCACGCTCCGCTACAAACAT
Source organism: Mirounga angustirostris (assembly GCF_029215605.1). NCBI lineage: Eukaryota > Metazoa > Chordata > Mammalia > Carnivora > Phocidae > Mirounga > Mirounga angustirostris. Next base: position 14,983,093 of record NW_026991724.1, on the reverse strand, counting down.
GCTCGGGGAATTTGCCTTTTTACATTTCATGTGTGAGAGCAAAGCGGCGGTCGGGGCTCTGTGGAAATCCGAGGGAGCTAATCCCTGCTGGATTCAGGCTCCTTCGGGGTTCCGGGACAGAGCTGGGTTTCCTGTTCGGTGTGGATTCCGACACCGTCTCAGGGTTGGGTTTGTGTCTGACACACTGGAACTCACATCTTTCGGTTATTTAAAGAGAGCGAGCGAGCGCACGCACCAACTCTTCGTGTGAACAGCCACCAGGCGAGTCAGCAGACATATTTAGTTCCTGTGCTTTGTCACTGCACATTTGCTTTCATCCTTTCTGCATTTCTGCAGGGGGCAACCCAGGTGCTTTTGCTAAGAACACAGATAAATGGAACTTGTTGCAATCCTGGCTCTAGGCGGTTCCTCCCTTTCTCTCCTCCCCTGACCCCCACCCACCCCCGTAATTTTAGCAGACTGTTGAGATGGACCAAGCGGCCTTGCCCAGGAGACGGAAGATGGCAGGGCCCGTCCCTCCCCGCACAACAAGAGCGGTTTGCAGCGGGCGCTCGGGCGCTCCGTGCTGTCCGCTCGGGAGGGCAGCCCCGGGAGCGGATGTTTTCTCCGGGAGACCTCCACAGGCCGCGGCCACTTTGAACCCGTAAGATGCTCCCTCCCGTTGATGCGCAAGGCAGAGGTGACGATAAGTAGAGAGCAAAGGGAGAGACGCCCCCCGCAGGCTTGTGTTCTTGTCGAGGCCGACCTGGCTTCACCCAGCAGGGACTGCGCACGCAGGCTGCCGTACGCCCGGCCTTCCCAGGCTCCCTCCTGCCACACGATCCCCATTTTTCTTGTTTCTATAAACAGTGGCACGATCTTCAAATATACAAAAGCATAAATGGTCTCTATTCTCCAATTATTCATTTTAATAATACCCGGAGTTGCCCTTGGCGTGTTGATTCTTGAAGCCTGGTGCCAAAAGGCAGGGTCGCTGGGGTGGGGGCCGGGAAACGAGGTCAGGGTGGAGGCAGCGAGGAGGCCGAGGTCCTTCAGCGCTGCGTTTTCCTGCAGAGCTTTTCCCGAAGGCCCCCTCCGAGGGCTGGCAGGCCTCCACCGCCTTTCAGGCTCTGTCCAGAAACTCCAGGCACTGTGGCCCCAGGTGTATTTGGTAAATGAACACCTCGTGGTCAGAAGATGTCTTGTGGTGAAATGATCCCTTAAAGGATCCGAGCGCACGAGAGCTCATCCCTGGAGGAAGGAAGTGTGTCTCCAGCCAAGCGCGTCCCTCACTTCCTCTCCTGCTCCCCGTCCCCTTTTCCCTCGGAGGACTGAAATCCACATGTAGAAACATCACCTTCGACAAGGCAGTGTTGTTTAAAACAACTGGTTAGCACCTTGGCCACATTATTTTTTGAGAAGTGACCAGGGTGGGAAAATTCCCTGCCGCGGCACCGGGCCCGACCCGCCCACCCCCTGGACAGCTTTCCCCAGCTGGTAGAGAGGGGGCCGTGGCTGGCTGGCCCAGCCTGGCATGGAGCTTAGGTTGGTGAGAAAATGGACAGGACGGAAGACCGGGGCCACCTGGAGGGGAGGCCTCCCTCTGCCTCCCCCGTGCTCTGTCCCGTAGATCCCGCGCAAGAGAGGGACTTCGGAAAGACCTGGGCTAGCAGGAGTGCAGGGGGCCGGCTTGCCTGTCGTCTCTGTCGTCCTTATGTCTGTTGGGAAAGAAATGGCGTCTTATCCTGAGAAGGTGGGAGAATATTACACTTCTGATGAATTGAATGAGTGCTGCAGGCTTGCAGCCTTGGAGCTCGTTCCTGCTTCACGCTCCTCACACACACACCCCACCCCCTCATCCTTTGCCCCTTTAAGGTTTCCTGTGTACACTGGGATAGTTGTATTTCAAAATGTTCCCCTGGCCGGCGTCAGTTTGGATTCCTGGACCGTTCGTCTTGTGATTTGGCATTTCCCTCACTTAATCTCTACCCTGTTAAGATGTAGAAAGTAGAATGGACCCGTTTTGCCTGAAGTTGAAAGTAACATTCAGGTGATTCCCCACAAGGAACTTTCAAGGGAGATTTTAAGTTTCCCATTCCGTGTGTTGGCATGAAAACATGCAGTCACCTTCACCAAGATGCTAAGTATAAGGTGTCTTAAGAGAACGCTATGCATTTGTGGTAAGCCAAACCACCTTCATCTAAGGGAAAATTTCTGGGACTGCGGTATTGTTGACCAGAAAACCTAACCGCTCGAAGCTGTGTCTCACGTAGTCTCCAGCCACATGGCCAGGGCTGGCAAGAGACACCATTGGAATAAAACCCTGGAGTAAATGTTTGAGAAAACGTGTTTGGGGATGTTGTAGAATGGATTATCACATCCTGGATCTGGAGGTTACTGTGCAGTTAGGAAGAAGGCCAGGGCACATGGAGAGTCCGCCACTGGTCAGACCCGTGGTCATCATTCAGTGAAATCAGACTTGCCAAAACGTCAGGGATGGGGAATGGCATAGTCACAAGCATCGCCACCATTTACCTCTTCCTCCCTGGCTTGGAGAGGGAAGACAAGACTCGGGTTGAAGAGCTGGGAGCAACAGGGTTATCTGGCTGTCAGCATCGTCGATCATATCCTGTTACAAGTTTCTGGTATAGCAGAATTTTAACACACTAGATCTTATTAGAAGCAAGTGGTCTAGACCTTAAGAGTCATCTTTTATATGGTGGGATTTGATTTGACCTGTATTTGCAAAAATAAAGCATGCAGATTCTGTAGAAGAGGCTCAGCCATGAGAGGTTTCCTGTGGATAACCAAAGGCCAACAGGATTGGGCACGCTGGAGTGTTCTGCCCTTGTTTTCCCGTTGTGCCAACCAACGTTTCAGAAGGACGGCAGATGGGCCACAGTGTCCTCAACAAAGTCTGTAGCCACAGAGTGCAGCACCTGCACAGGACTTACAGGAAGAAGAGGATAGGACACAGTCTTGGAGTCCCACCCACTACCTACCAAGACACCCCAGTGTAAGTGGCCGCCACCTTCCGTGGTACTCCTGATGGTCCTTACGTTGCAGCCCTTTCTCACTTGCTTCTGTGGTTGTCCTTGGTTAATTAGGTTGAAAATGGAGAACGGAAAAGCTTTAACCCTATCTTCAAAGTAGACTGGTTATTTTGTTTTCAAAGAAGAGGTCCTATATACAATTAAAACTTGTTTCTGGTAAACCTCATTCCAGGAAAGATGAGCTTTTAACAAAAGGCTTTTGACAGCTGCAGGCTATTTCATTTTTTTTAATGCCGAATGAAAAATCAATACATTTTTCTGGGTTATACATATTCAGAACAGGCCTGATATTTCCATTATAATGGAAAGTGGGTGTCTGTGCACATCTCGCCTGTCAGAGCTGCACCACCGCATTTTCCAAGCCACTGCTAAATATTTCAAACCCGATTTGATTGTGGTTCATGACAGCTAATGTTTCTCAGCTCTTGAGCCTGCCGACAGGCGAACGCACTTTATTCCCCCCCAAATATGGCTCACCCCAAAGAAAAAGGAAAGAACAATTTCGTCCTTCAGGGATCCCAGATCATTGTATTATTTAAGTAACATGATCGCCCGAGAGCCTTGGGTACAGACACCCTGATTCTTAGGAGAATTTCCAAATTTCTGTCACATCGAGGCACTCCAGGGGCTTTGTTGGGCCTGGGGGAAGGTTTGAATTGATCTCCGTCCTCCTATTAAGAGTTGGGAACGGAGGGCCTCGTCTCGGTCATTGACTGACTCCCCTTCCTTCGAGTCTGAGAGCAGTTTGTGAAGGATACCCAGTGGGCGTGGCCCTCGGCCCCAGGAACCCCAGGAACGGGGTGAGCAGGATTGTGTTTCCGGCACCCCACCCAGCACGTTTTCTTGGGTAACGCATTGGGGGGATGCGTGCGGTGGCGGTGAGCGCCGACTTGACCATGACGCCACCTCTGTTCTCGCTTCTGCCCGGGGCTCCTCTCACACACCAGTTTCCAGGCTGTTCATGAAATGGTTGCACATCACCACGGGGCTGCCGGTTGGCACGCACACCTCCTTCGGGAGCAGATGGCACCACACGTGGGGGAATCATGCAGTCACCTTCACCAACATGCTAAGTGTAAGGTATGTTCAGAAAACAGTTTGCGTTTGTGGTGAGCAAAACCACCCCGACTGAAGGGAAATTTTCTGCAGCCGCGGTATCATCACCTCAAAAACCTAAGGTACCCCAGGAACCCTTCCCTTTGAAATTCTTACACCTGAGGGCCGTGCGCTCAGCCAGGAGACAGGCGTGAGCAGGCTGGGTTTGGCCTGAGTGCTAGTAAGCGCTGTCTGGGAGAAGCAGTTGTGAAAAGGAGGCAGGGATGGAAATCGATTTTTTTTAAAGACCTGCGGCCGCTGTTTTATGTGGAGGTTGAAGGCAGAAGGGATACCAGGAAGACCTCACAGTCATTCAAGATTTGCTTCTGGTTCCCTAGACCTTTAACGTGAAAATACATTCAAATAGGATGGGTGTCCTCGTTTGAGGGCCCCCTTGGGGTGTACCCGTCAAAGTCGGCTTCTGCTGTAGAGGTTGTTGCAGCTTCTCTGGAGTCTTCTAAAAAGCAGACATTCTTACCTGGCTTGTGCTGGGCCTGCTGCCCCCTGCCAGGAACAGGCAGGACATAGGGAGCTGAGACGACCTCCTCACCCAGGCCCGGGCTTTGCCCTTGAGAAAACATGCCTGGTGTGTTCTGCTTGGTTCTGAAATAGTACTAAACTCTTGGGGAAAAGATGGTTTTGATTTGTCCATTTCAGTCTTCAAAGTGGCACAGCGACTGCTATGTGTCTTAGGGAAGGGAAACAACTTCGTCCGCTGAGGGAAAGACAGGATTTTCCAGATAAAACCGGATCATCAGTCCATCAAGTCTTCACTGGTTCCCACCATCTGTCAGGAGCTGATATTATTTAGAGGGGAGAAAAAATCGACTTCCGTAATGACCCCGGCCAGTTGCCACTGACTTCACGGGTGGAAAATGCAATCTGTGATCTGGGGGAAACTGCCCTCCCCCAGTCCTTGCTCAGTCGGCACGTGGGTGTCAAATATACATCCCTAAGGGGAACAAGGGCTAGATAACCAGCCCCAGGAGCTCAGAGTGTGTGGATGCCGTTGCTCCCCAGGTCCCCACATCGTGGTTCCTATGCAGGGGGACACCAGACCCTTCCTTGGGGGCCCGCAGCCTGGGTCTTAGTGAGTGGGGGTTTCTTTAGGCTTTGGAGGCCCATTAAACATGGGCCGCCCGCAAAGCACTGTGGGCCTGAGCCGTCCAGACAAATTCATAGTTTGTATCTCTGTTTCTTCATCATTTCTCTACCTTTATTGGTATTCAGAGCTCACAGTTTTCTGGTTACTGTCAGCCTGGGCTTTCATCCATTTTAAAGAGCTATTTTTCCTCTTGCTGTTGATGATGATGGTATAAAGACAGATGGTGTAACTGCTTATGAATGTCCTATTTTATTTCCCCAGGACCAGACAGTTCACTTGAAGACGTGTATTATTTCCACATGCTCAGGTTGGGAGGCCCAGACAGTGCTTCCGCAGCGCGCTGCCCTTCCAGGCCTCGCCATGCAGAGGGCGACACCTGTAGGTCGTAGGTGGAACTGCAGGGAAGTGCCTGCCCGGCTGATCGGGACCCGGTTTTTAGATGGGGGTGAGGACTCTGATCCCCTTGTGAAGGAAGCGGTCCAGGAGTTTCCTGATCATTCCTTCTCCCACCAAGCATATAACAGCCTTTTAGTGAGTGAGTGACAAATGATAACTTTAAGCCTGGGAACTGAAAAAGAAGAGGATTTGATATTTAAATCTTAAAAATAAAGAAGAAAAGGGGGAGGGGGGAGAGAAACACAAGTTCCTGAATTCACCTCTGTCCTCCGTCCTCTCTTTGGAACTCCTCAGCTGCCTTCACTTTTCTGCTTGTAGGGCAGGGAGGGAATGAGGGCTCCAGGAATATTCACAAAGCACTTGTGCGGTTTTCCTTGCTCGTCAAATCCACGATGTGCTTATTCTTCACACTCTGTATCTTCTGAATAAGATTCGTTTGGAAAGGCTCCGAGAACTGGGGTCAGTGCCAGAGTGACTGTGAGTTCTCAACTCTGCGCCCATGGCTGCAGCCCACGTGACGTAGAGGAGAGCAGAGCTGGCCTTGGGGTTGGCCTCCCGGTGGGTCAGTCCTTTCCCTCCTCTTCAGGGCAGCACCTCAGACACTGTTCACAGCAGGGTCTCGTCTGTTTTGTAGGTGTTAGACTCTGTCCATCTAAGGTGCCTGTGTGTGCGTGAGAGAGAGAGAGAGAGAGGTGGAGCCATTCAGCCATCTCTGCATAACCAGGTTTGATTAATACCTACACCACTACAGGGAGTTTGTGCCACAGCATGTATGGGGGCAAATGATTATATTTTAAGGGCCCTCGCTCCTTCGGGTAGGCCCCATTGAATATTGATTGACTGAATTCTGGTATCACCATTCAAAGATGAGTTTTATAATTACAGTGTTGAACATTTTTATCAAAAGTGTAAAAAATGTGCATTGAACATCCTGCCTGGACATAATGAAGACTGTGCATACATCATACCGTGTAACGCGCATGTTATTCTTGACTAACATTTGTATATAACATTTTTTCTCTACTCAGTGATGTAGGGTGTTCATATGGCGCCGTATATCAGATTGACCTCAAACCATGGTTGCCTGATTTTTCTCAGAACTGAGGATGGGTATGGGGAGACTTGCTGTTAACTTTACCGTGCAGTGAGACAAAAGGGAGATACAGAAATTAGATGTGGGGTTCCTTCCTTCCCTTTTACTTGGGGGTGAAAATAAGCATGCTCTTATTTCATCTGTGTTCCCCATGACTGCCTCATAAATCCCCTGTTGGAGGGAATGAAGAATGTTCCCCGACCCCAAGTTTAGTTTTCCAGTCTTTGGACTTCCATTGTCTTTTCGGGAAGAATTAGGAAAATCTGACTCTAAGTAGATACTTTCTTCCTCAAGTGTTTTGTAAACCCTCTGAGGTCATTTTATTCTGAACTCCTTTTACTTCTTTTGTGTGATGAAATTTAGAAGCTATTTTCTGCAGGGTTGGGGAGGGTAACACCTTGAAACATTGAAAGGTAGGGTAGCGGGTCCAGAGACCTAGGGTGACATTGGTCAGAGCCCCGAATCCAATACCTGGTCCCCGTGCATCCGGGCTGGTTCCAGCCCCAGGTGATGGATGTGCGCAGCCAGCTTCTCGTCCCAGGAAGGTGTGCTCTTCAAGGTCTGCGAATAAGGTCATCATTAACCCACCTCAGTTAGCCTGCCTTATTCATTCATTTAACCCATCCTTAATGAGTGCTTTAGATAATGATCCAGAGGGCCAGGAGAGCAGAAGAGAAATGTCTCGCCTCCTTTCCCTCAGCACCGATAGGGTAACTTAGCCTCTTCCTTTCCACTTGGGCAGGTGGAGTTTTATCGCAGGAGTAGCCTCATGTTGGAAATGACCATTCTTCTGTCTTCACCCAAAGCATTATATGTTGAGCTGGAGAGAATTTCCATGGCTAGTTTTAAACCAGTGATGGATAAAGAATGGACTGACTGCAAAAGGAAAACACATGATTCTCTTGCACATTTTTTTCCTTTTCTCTACAAATCTAGCTTCTCGCCACTGATGCCTGGCAGGCCTACAGATGTTGTTTGTACAGATGTTTGTTTTCTAGAACTCTTCACATTAATGAAATCCTATCACTGATATTCTGTGATCCTTGAAACTTTGAGTGACTGTTAAAAACCAAACAAACAGAAAACCAACAACACTTCCCGCCACGGTCTGGCACATGCATCCGCACCGCGAGACCTCTGAAGGGTCAGTGACAGGGTCTGGTCTGGTTCAAATCCAGGATGCGCTGGGGTTGGGGCTAGGCAAGAGCCGACATGTGGCTCCTTTCTTGCATTTTCAAGTGCATAAGACTTGCATGCAACTTCAGGAATTTAGATGGAGTTATTTCTTCAACAGGACTGGCTTTCCAGTATTAAAAGCTCAAATGAGGCATTCAGAATCCATCTGGAAATACCTAACATCCACAAGTCTAAAAACGAGTCAGTCTCCTACCAGTGAGTGGGGACGGGAAGGCCCCGCTGCTTACTTAGACCTCGGCGCAGCCGAAGTAGTCAGCCTTTTGGGGGCCACGGGGGAGACACGAGGGACAGTCACTGGCATCTCTGTGTTGTGCTCTGTAATTCTTTGGAGTAGGAGCCAAGAGTCCTTCATCTTCTGTCCACTTTTGATCCTTGACATTTCGTTTTTCTTCTCTTTCAGAAGAAGCCATTGAAGATGTTGAAGGGCCCAGTGACGCGGCTGCTGATTCAGAGGAGCTTGCTAAAGACCAGGAGAGTGGAGGCGAGAAGGACCAGAGCAAGTGGACAGGTAGTGTGTGTGTGTGGCCCCCGAGGTCCCGACATTTCTCCCCTGGAAGCGTGAGGCCAAGTCAGGGAGCAGATGCATCCTTCATCTCCCCAGAAAAGCTGTCGGTTCTGTACAGTGGGAGAAGGATATGGGTTTTGCTTTTTTGAGTGATCTGCTTCATTCTCCTTCTCTTAGGTTATGTTAAAGAATTTTGAAAGCGTTTCCTAAATGGCCCCCCGCCCAGCTTGTTTATTGAGCATCCAGGTGTCTGGCTCTATGCCAGGGGCTTCTGTGTTGGTGAGGTCACCTTTCTTCCGTGGCTCCTCCCTGGCGTGCATTGCCCTTGATGTGAGTCTTTCTCCTTTGAAGGTCCAGTCATCTAGGCCCCTTCCCCCCAGACCCAGTGGAAGGGTTTGCCCTGTACACCTTGACTGGGGTCACCCCTGAATCTCCAAGCCGTCAGCAGGGAAGGGGGGGGGCTTTGTTCCACACGTTGTGTCTCCTACCTTGCCTCCAGGGTGAGCGCCCACACCCTGAAGTGCACCCAAAGTGGGGCAGGCAGTGAGGCCAGGCAGAAGGACGTGTTACCGAAATCAGCAGAAGCAGAAGTCAGGGAAGGAAGTGCTATTTCTGGAAAACTTGGTGTTGTGAGAAGGGCAACAGGCATCTCTTGTGATGATAGGATCACTGTATTGGAGGAAAGAAGAGCTGAGCCGGAGAGGAAAAGTTTAGGCCTTGTGGAGGAGAGGAGCAAAGTTGTTTCTGAGAAGACTTCTCAGGACAGATAAGTCTCCCAGAAACCACCACAGTTATTAAAGGAAATGATATGACAAGCAACAGAAATTATTTTACTTGGTCAACCTAATTCTTACTGCCTTCCATTATTAATATTGTAATACTTTGTGTTTTTTCGAGAAAATATTTACCTTCTGGAGTCTGTATTGGTTGGGCCTTTGTTACTTTTCCAGGCACGACTGTTCTTAAATCATGTTCAGTGTTGGCCTTCACTGTTTACACAAGATACAGAATCTTGGCGAGAGGCCAGGAGAGAGCAATGAAAATCACTGAAGGCTGAGAAATATTGCCTCTGAAAAGAGGCTGAAGAAATTGGGGCTATTCGGTCTGTAAAAGAGAAATTCGAGAGGCAGCTTAACAGCTTCCAAATTTCAGGAGGGCTGGGGCGGAGTAGGCCCTGTTCAGTGTTTCCTGGGACACGGACACAGGGTGTCACCGCAGTTGAGTGAACCAAACTGTCCCCTTTGGGACTGTGGTGGCCAGAGACACTGAGGGATGGGGCCGAGCACCCTGGGAAGGGTTGCAAGGGCGGGCCAGGAGGTAGGGCACAGACGTCTCTCCTCAGAGGCCCTCTGCACCGGGGAGGGTCGCCAACCGAGATCCGGCTTTCTGTTGTACTGTCAGGGCGAGCTGGACACAGACTTTGCAGACAGGGGTGACCTGGGGGAGAGGATCTCACGCACACCGTCGGAAGGCCGAGTAACCTTCCAGGCCATCTGTCCTTCGTTTTCACAGTTTGTGAAACTGTGGCTTCACCTTTCTGTGCCTCCGTTTCTCGCCTGAGATGGGGATTAAAAGTAGTACCTACTTTCAGAGGATTGCCGTGAGGATTATTTGAATATGGGAATCCTAGAAAGTGCCTGGCATGTAGGAAGCTCTACCTTAGGAAGGTTTTTGTTGTTGTTGTAATAATTTGGTTAAATAAGATGAGGGAAACTAGTAGCAGTTTCTCTTCGGGTCCTTTCCTGTGAACGTGAAACTGTCTCCAGACAGCTTGTGGCTTTGAGGAATTTTGAGAAGCGGAGGAAGGACAGCACGTAAGAACTTACTGGATCGTGTCGACGGTCTGTGTGGGCGGTGCCTGCATTCTGCGCGCTAAGGACACTGAGTCAGTGACACGACGTGACTGCCATTTGCGAAATTCCTCCTGTGCCAGGCAGCCAGGAGCGCCGTAAAAATGAGCGTCTTTCATAAAGCCCCGCATTCTCATTCGTTTGTTCATTCGTTCGTTCGTTCAGGCAGCAGGCTGTACTTTATCTTCAGAAGACAGAGGAGAGAGAGAGAGACCGTGGACGAGTAACTCAGAGGTGCCCCTTAGTCGGATAGTGGTGAAGAGAGAAGGGGAAATTCTTTGCTGACTCCTGCAAATGATCCTCTTTTGACCCGAAGCATAATTTCGTCTATGTTGTCTGAGTGTGTAATGACAGGCTTTATTAAGGCACTTGAGCCGATTTGATCTTGGAATCGATACAGGTGGCAGCAGCCTCTTCGCAGCTTTCTTTGGGATCCTTACTATTTTATATTAAAAAAAAAAATCTGTGTTTGCTCCATTTATGCCCTAAATTGAGCTGTTCCTGTCTGATTAAATGTGATGGGGAGCGCTTCCTCCCAGCAAATAAATAAATAGTGATTTCACAATTTGTACCGTTGATTAGTGGCCGCTCACGGTGCGGATTAATAATATTTCAAATGAGCCTGGATAATTGGCATTTTCTCGGCTATTGATTATGTAGCTTGGGGTTTGTGCAGGAATGGATAATCTTTACTAAAAATTTTTAGTCATTTATTTTTATGTTGGAAGGGAACTCCTGGTGTCCATTTCGGTGTCCGTTGGCCACCGTCTTTGGGCTGCTTTTGTGGAGGTGTCAGGTCTTTGACTGCGGGGCAGGCAAGATGGTGCTTTGAATCCCAGCAGCATCCCAGCCCAGGGCCCGGGGCTGGGTCGCTCCCACGTGCAGGGCACTGGGCAGAGTTCCACTGATCCCAGGTTCCATGAGCTGACAGTGGAAACTGTCACTCTGGGAACGGAGCACACCCCCGGGCTTCCAGGAAGAGCCGTAGTCCTCAGAACAGCGTTGCTGTAGGTCAGTGCTGTCCCACGGAGCTTCCTGGGCTGATGAAGAGGTTCCGCCGCGTGCAGTACAGTAGCTGCCTGCCTTAGTGGCTCTTCAGCCCTTCAAGCGTGGCTCGTACCACTGAGGAATCGCATTTTCAATTGTATTTCACTGTAATGAATTGAAATGTGGCTCTTTGAATCTGGACAGCGCAGCTCTAGATACTCAGAAGGAGCAACACTACCCCTGAAAGGGTGCCTCCCGGCTACGCTAGCTTCCCAGTTACTGTGAAGGCTACCCCGAGCTCTAACTGGGTGCCAGGCACCGTTCCAGCGCCCCACCTGTCCTTCCCAGCAGGCGTGCCGGGAATGGCTCACAGGTGCACAGGTACTGATCTGTACCGCCCTTGAGTTGGCCTGGGAGGCGGGGGGCGGGGGGGTGGCCAGGGGAGGGGGCGCTGCTGAAGCCGGGGTCCTTGCGGTTTCATCCGCCTATACTCACTTGCCATTGTTTTCTACGTGTGCCGCGATATGAAAGCGAGTTGGGAAGCTCTGCTTTACCCACGTGTGGGTAAATTTCATTGGGTTCCTACCCCTCACTCTGTGAGACAGGTGCTGTAAGTGACCCGCCCCGCCCCGCCCCCCAGGCCCCCTGCCATTGTGCAGAGAAGCAAACTGAGCCTGGGACGACTGAGCTCGTGCAGGTTGCCAAAAGGCACACAGCGAGGTTCAGATTTGTTGAGCGGCCCAGCTGCTTAGGACGGAGCCCGTGCTCGTGCGGGGACAGCGTCCCACTTCTCCAGGAATGCGATTTTTCGGCAGAGTCATCCGATCTCGCTTTCACCTCCTTTCTGAGTGTGGAGAGTAGCATTCTCCCAAAGTGGTACAGCAGTGACAGGAGCATGACAGCCAGGTGGATGGTCCACCATGAGTTTACCTCATAGTAGGTCCACGTCTTGCTCAGTCTGAAAGCAGGTTGGTGAAGCGGACCACTCAGCAGATGGCCTTGGCCTCCCGAAGCCTCGGGCATCTCATCTGTAAAACATGGATGGATAACACCCGCCACCACATCCTGGGTTCCATGATGAGGGCTCTTGAGGGCTCCATGATGGCACGTGGCAGCCCTTGATAAACCCTTCAGCGATCCCACCTCTTTGGGGTGAGTGTGATGCAGTCTTGTGGGCCGACGGAGGGTGCAGGAGGGTTCTTTGAGGCTCAGTCTCTTTCCTAATGCACAGCAATTTCCACCATCCAACTTTGTGGTTTTCTCTTTTGAAACATGAAAACGATCCCTCGTTCTCTTTTAGCAGTGTGGATTTAAAAGTGTGTGTTCTAGATTGAAGAGGCCCCAGTGTCGGCAACTGAACAATAATTAATGCAGTGATTATCCAATCCACCGTTAATTGCTATAAATTAAGTGATATACAATTAATGTGATGCTTTATCACCAATAATTAGGGGAAAAAATTGAACTCTTGGCAAAGAATCATAGCAAGATGGTTATTTAAATCCTGTAGCCGCCATGGTTTCCAGCCACAGAGCACTAAACTGGGTCTAGTTAAGCTAATTTGAGACAAGATGACCAGGGGGTGTCGGTGCTTGAAAACACAACGATGGGCCTATAGCCCAACTGAAAATACCAACATGATAATGCTTCCGAAATCCCTAATTGATGTCTGTGTCTGTATTTTTGGAAAATTTCGAGTTAGGATTGTAGTTTGAGTGTTGTTTTTCTAGGGGAATGGCCTGAAGGGATTTTATTTTATTAATTTTTTTTCCTTAAATCCATGATGCTCACGTAACACAGGGCAGTTAGTGCAGTGGAGTGTCCCTGATTTGAATCTATGGAAGATTGCTGTTAAAAGGCGGTATTAATGGGCCGGCAAGGTCTGGGCGACTGCGAGGGGAAAAGTGTGTTTATGGAATATGGTGCTGGCAGGCATGATTTCAATCGGGTTTGACATGTTTAACATAAATGTATAGTGTACGGCTCTTGCTGCATATGAATAATTCCTACAGACCCACAGCCTCTCTAATTACTGAGGTTGAAAAAAAGCAGGTCAGGCACATCCTGGTGGAAATCTATTACCAGCCGTCCCCCTTGTCTCCCTGTTGTTTACAGCTTTGTATAAATAGGGATGCCATTGTATGGGGAACTTAGTGCCTGAAGTGTGATCTGTGACAGAGAATGGAAGGGGGCTGAAAAAATACCCCACCCCCTTTTTTTCCCAACAAATTGAGTCCATTAAGACAAAAGACTGTACACGGAGAGGGAGCATTCTGGGTCTGGAGAAGCACTGGCCTGCTTAGGAGTCCGAAGCCCCCGGCTCGAGGCCTCGTTCTGCCGCCGAGACGAGCTCCACAACCTCAGGTCTCCGGTCCTCAGTTTCAAAATCTGTAGAATGGCAGGTTTGGACTAAACAGTTCTGGAATTCCTTAAAAAATAGAATTTGGGGAGGAATAGCTGTACGGGAGCATCTTGGGGAATAATAATTTCTAAAGTTGGAATGCTGGTAACTTGCCAGGATTCCCCTAGTCTCCCACCAGATGAGATGGCATGGGTCAGGAGCCTGCATCGAGAGTTCAGAGAGGCCCCTTCGGCTTTTTTTCCATGAGGGTCGGACAGTCCCAGGCCGCCTTTCTTGGCGGGCTATCAGAGCGCCACATGCTCTCTCACCTGGTCCTGTGTTGTCAGAGCTCCGTGTGATGAGGACATCAGGGGAGGAGCCCCCAGAGATTGGTGTGGGCGCCTTTGAGTGGATCCCCAACCCAGCTCTGTTTTTGGCTAGAAACCAGGCTGTTCAGCGCCACCACCATACCTCTCCAGAAATCATTTCAGCCTGAGTCTCTGTCCTTCTGGCATTTGGTTCCATTTTTCTGCCTACCCAAAAGTAAATTTGTCTTTGCAGTAGGGTGTGTGTGAGGGAATGCTGGGAGCCTGGCTCACATGGCTCCTTTGTGGTTCGCATTCCTGCCAACGGAAACCATTTTTGGTTTTACGTTTCACACACGGATGGGAATTGTGCAGCTCTGTGGGCTTTTCCAGAGTCCTCCGTTCCCCTCCCCCACCTCCACTCCCCACCCTCCTTTTTTTCCAGGTCTCTTTCAGTATAACTTGGCTGCTCAAAGTGACTGCAGGCAGAATTCTGCCTCACAATTGGAAACAAACCATTCGAACTATTTTTATGTTGGGAAGCAAAAATAGATATAGGGTGTGGTGTATATCTGGACTCGCCTGAATTCCAGTAATTCAGAGGTCTTGGCTTTGAGAATTTATATTGTAAATTGTAAGAGAGAGAAAGGGACCACATCAATGGAGCAAATATTTTTACATGCAGTAACAAAATGAGCGGAGATAATCTAAGGCAGATATGGCATACGCAAAAAAGTAAGGAACTCACTTTCTAGAAGGGACACCATATGTAATCACATAACTGGTACAGTGTGATGAGAATTGTCATCAAGGTGTAGATAAAGGGCAGTGGAAATGTAGATTAAGGAGAAAATCATTTTTCATCACTCTAGAAAATACCTTACAGATTTGCATATTACTCATGCAAAGGGGCCATGTCAATCTTGCTTTGTTTCAGTTTGAGCTTTTGTGTTGATGGGGGAAGCACCTCTGTTATTAGAATCATGATCATGATTAAAAACAACAACAACAACAAAAACACCATAGTGCCTTCTTCAGGGGATAGCTGAGCATTTTCATTAGGCTCTCACATTCTTCCTGGCCCAACACTCTCTCTCTGTTTTGCAGACTAGAGAAGTACGACACATAGATGGTGAACACCTGGGTGCCAGATTTGTACTCAAACCCCAATTGGCCTTGTGGATCCTGGATATATTCCCCACATCATAAAGCTAAAGAATACATAACATGGTAGCTTTCTCTTATCATGTGAAGATTGGAGGAGGAGACTTGAAAATCCCGTTTCTCTAGTTGTCAGACAGGATTGTGAGCTTTTTATGATATGAACTTTGTGTCATTCACTCGTTTTTGTTTGTTTGCTTAATAAGACTTTCCCTTTTGGGCGCCTGAGTGGCTCAGTTGGTTAAGCGACTGCCTTCGGCTCAGGTCATGATCCTGGAGTCCCGGGATCGAGTCCCGCCTCGGGCTCCCTGCTCGGCAGGGAGTCTGCTTCTCCCTCTGACCCTCCTCCCTCTCATGCTCTCTGTCTCTCATTCTCTCTGTCTCAAATAAATAAATAAAATCTTTAAAAATAAAAAAAATACTTTCCCTTTTTAGAGCAGTTTTGAGTTTACAATAGAACTGACAGGGAGGTACAGAGATTTCCCATATACCCTCTGCCCCTACACATACATACATAGCTTGCCCCCATAATCAACATCACTCACCAGAATGGCACCTTTTTTTTTTTTAACAAGTGATGAACCGTTGACACATCAGAAATCACCCAAAGTCCATAGTTTATCTTAGGATTCACTCTTTGTGTTGTACATGCTGTGGGCTTGAACAAAAGCATACTGACATATATCCATCGTTATATCACATTATGTATTTCCACTGCTCTAAAAGTCTTCGGTGCCCTGCCTCTTCATCTCTCCCCAACATGGCATCCATTCATTTCTTTCATCTCCAGCACTTAGGAGGTGCTTGATACTGTTTGAGTGTTTCATTAACAATTGGTTTGGTGAAATACCGTGACTATAAACATTTTCAAGTCCAAGTCATTCTACTTTGTGCTTTTTAGACATCAAACCTGTGGGTTAGTAGGATTGCTCCATGTTAATATGTAGAAACGGCAAAAGTAGGGTATCTGTGCTTCTTTAAAAACCAGGCCTCTCATGGACCCGTATTATTTCCCAGAGATGTTTCTAAAAATGAAACCATAGCAAGCAGTGTTTGAGCTCTTGCCCTGTGCCGGACGCCGTGGTAGGCTTTGTATGCCTGATCTCTCGCCAGCCTCACAGAAACCCTGTGAGTAGACACTGGGATCCCGCTGACAGATGAGGAAACTGCGAGCTCATTGTATCACTTGGAATGCTCAAGGTCACACAGCCAGGTTGGGAACCAATGTGTGGTCAGCGCTGCAAACCGCTGCGCTTCGTTACCTAGCAAGGGGGACCAAGGCCTTTGTATAAGGGACCTCGGTTGTAGGGAAACAGCATGTGGGAAACGTGCGTTCTGGAGGAGTCCCTGAAGGTGCGCCAGAGCCACCTCCCCAGCCCGTCGGAGTGCTCTGAGCCAACTGCACGTGGGACCCAGTGGGTACGGAGAAAGCAGGGATGCAAATGCGTGTGGGGTCCTCCTCTCTCTGTACTGTGCAGAAGACCAAGACGAGACCTTTCCAGTCTTCTTGGTCCTTTAAACCCACGTGGGAAAGTGGAGAATCGTTGGCATTTTCCACCCTTGAAAGGGGCCTGAGTGATGATGTCTTTCTTCCCCAAGTACAGATTCTCACACTGTCCTGCTGAACCTGAACTAGCAAAAAAAAAAAAAAAAAAAAAAAAAACCAAAAGACAAAAAACAACCCTGAGCAGATCATGGGGGAAGTTGATTTGAAAGGGTGCTGAGAAGTTCAGTTCAGTGCTCTTGGTGTCTGTCACTATGCTGGACCTGGATTTTATGTGTTCATGTTCACAAGTTCACTTTCATTCTCAAAATTTAGTAAGTATTTTAGGAAGATAGGTTTGGAATGGAGAAGAAACTGGAAGCATATTGTTTTATTCAGTCTCCGGGAATCTGTGCTGTGTTGGGGCTCAGAGACCCTAACTAACCTAATTAATGTTTGATTTGATGGGGACTGGATGAACCTCTGTTAATTAACTTTGGCCTAGTCTCTGAATGACCCACATTGCCCCCTTGTTTTGACCTACATCTTACACCTCTGGACTTTTTCTTCTGTCAGTGCAAGGGTCTCTGAGGTCCCTGCCACCCTGGTTTTCTCCAAATCCCTGGTCTTCACAATCCTGTAATTAAGCCAAGGGGCAGACTGATCGTGCAGCCCCTCCCGTACCCCCGACCGTGGCCCTCCGTCCCCAAGGACACTATGACCACGGTTGCAGATGGCGTCTCTGCACAGCTCAGGAGGCCAGGATACTTTGGGGGAACTGACAAAAGGCCGGAAGCGGGCAGGCTGACTAAGACCTCAAAGTGCGGAGTCAGGGCTTGACCCCTGGGGTCCCCAGCCCCCGGCACACAAGCCAAGCTCATGGTGGCAGCCCAATGTTTAGAAATTATTAAATAACCTAACAGCCACTGTTGGTCTAAAAGGGGGTAGCTGGTGGCCCTGTTTTGTAAAGGTGGTTCCTTCTCAAACCTGATACACAGGGAGCAAAGTATCTCCAAACCGAATTGTGCAATGGCCTTTTGGGGGCTCAAATCAGTACAGTTAAGCAGCCTTATGCGTATTTCAGCAAGGAATTAGTGTAACAGATTGATGCCTCTGATGTGGGGCTTAGCACTGTTTTCTCCCCCAAGATGCAAAGCAAGGGCAGTAGCCAGCAGTCGGCAAGGGCCCGCCGTTCCACCCTGAGGCTGCTTACTGGGAAAGCAGAAGCCCCACAGCACGCGTGACCCTCCTTTCCCAGATTGCTGGCTTGTACGCGCAGGGGCTAGTGTGGACCTCTGCATCCCTCTCAGGGCTGAAGCAAAGGGGACCTTGGGTTGGTGAGGCCTACGGGTACCAAGACCAGGCAAGGCAGCCTGGAAAGATGCTTCCTCCTTCTGCAAAGTGGGAAGAGCCCACAAGTGTCTGCCCTTTTCACAGAGGTTCTCCAGGACTCATAGGAAGAACAAGACTTCATACGCAAGGCGGTCTGTCATGATTTTGGATTATACTACCAGCAGAGCATATGGAGGTTGTTCCTCTGAATTTCTGGCTTTGAAACTGTGTCTACATTTGTTTTAGAGCGGGCAGGTTCCCTGAGGGACAGCCATATTTAAGTCTTTCACCTTTGGCCCGAGGGGGGAAACATCTAGCTTTGAGAGCAGGCCTGGCTTTCTTCCGTGAGCAGAGAGGATGAGAGTGTCTTGTCAGCAGCAGTCATTTGGAAGTGGACTGGCAGATCCACCTACACCTGCTGGGCCCCCTCATTTAATTCTGGTCCCCACCAATTACAGCAAGTACCGACTCTGATGGCGGTTCTCAAAGTAAGGTCCGTGAGCCATCAGCATCACTCAGGAACTCCCTAGAAATGCAAAATCTCTGAATCAGACCTATTTTGGGGGGTGTGGCCTGCTATCTGTGTTTTAGCAAGTCCTCCCAGGGATTTCTGACTCACACTTGAGTCTGAGAACCTTGGGGCTGTGATCTCGTGACATGCATGAGGTTTCGAGAACTATTTCTCATTTAACTGAATGGCAGGTCCTGAGCCCCTGCTGGGTGCAGTAGGTGCTGAGCTTTCCCGAAAGGCAGAAGTGCCTAGAAGAGGCCCGAAGCCTGAGTCTTGGCAGATATCATCTCAGATAGCAGGACTGGGAGTGAGAGAGAAGTTTGGTCAGAGAGACAGGGTCCCAAAGAAGAGTGATTGAAGGCCTAGAAATCTTTGCCAGAACACTGGCTACGGGAAACACGAGGGAGGGGGACATGGGGCCTCTGTGTACTGTTCATGCAACCTCCTGTGAATCTGTAATTCTTTCCAAATAAAAAGCAAAAAGAAAATCATTAAAATAATAACAACAGCAGCAATAATAATAATAGCAACAGCAGTACCTAGATCTTCTGCATTTCCAAAGTGTTGGCCTATGTAGTTCACATCTGACTTGGAAGAGAAAAATAATTAGCAGTTCCCTGAGTACAAGTTACACCCATCTGTAGTATTATTACTCAGATTTTCTCTGAAACCCTTTATAGAAACAGAAAGACATGTCTGATAAGTTGATGATACCACTATGTCTTACTCTCCCCATCTATTCCTATTCTTGTACCTCTTGAGTAGGTGGTTGTACTTCTCTAAAATGCTTTCCAGGGACATACACAAGCAGCGTAGCTTGCAGTTACAGAGAATGAGACTGTGTCTGAATAGAAGGTTCTTAGCCCCACTGCGCTGGAGTTTGAGACGTACCCCACACCTCTGAGCAGGGAAGGGAGAGGAGCCCACGGCACGGAGACCACCCCCCTGGGTGTGGGTAACCAGTGCATGCCTCCGATTCCTCTTTGAGACATCTTTAAGTGCTTGGAGGCAGAATGAGACCATGCATGTTTAAAGACCAAGTTGGCAGCAAAGCAAATCCTTTAGAGGACCTGGTGTTCTCTGTATTAGGGGAGGAAGAGAATTTAGCCAGATCTCTGGCCACTGATCAAGTGCAGTAGTTCCATAGGAGATGGGAGTATGAAATCCTAGCCTGGCCTCTGGGGAAGGAATTGCAAGCAAATGCCCAGGGCAGCTCCACTTTCAGTGACAGTATAAAGATCACAAAGTCCAGAAGCACAGATTAGCCTGTGATAACATTGCATTTTTGTTGTCTAGAGAAAGTCTGAGGCTCATGAGAAGCTGAAGGAGAAGAGCTATGGAAAGAGCACGCTGTACCTTTCATTTCATTGTAATTATGAGCTGAAATGACCATTTTCAGATCTAGTGAAGCTTCTGAGTCTAGTGTGCTGGGGGTAGTTATCCCAACTCAAACACTGATACGGAGTTCTGTTAATTTTTTTCCCCCCAGTCAGTGGAGATAGAGGAAAGATTGCTGTAAATTTCTGGGGTAGGTGGCAAGCTGGTTTACGGAACACAAGGCGATGAGAACCTCTGGCTTACGGAAAATAGCATGAATTAATAATCATTTAATTGGCTCCTCCATTATGTTGCTAGTTTGGGAGATGGAAGTTTAGATGGAGGGGCTGTCAGTGGTACTTTAGCTAAGAGTTTGACGGTTGAGACGAGGTGGTGGCTGCCTTTGGCTTCTCCACGAGGGGTAAATGTCGGGCAGCAGCCTAGGCCCTCAGTGGGCTCGCCTTGGGGCCCCCATAAGGCAGAGGAGAATCCAATTGCCACCCCATCATGAAGAGAAGAAATGCAGAAGAAACTTCCCAGCAACATGAACAGCTCAGTGCATGCCCAGGGTCTCCCCAAGGGAGGTCGCAGGCCAGAGGGAGGCTGGCCTTTGGCATAGACTATCCACCATGCCAACAGCCCCGTTAGTGTGTTGAGTGATGAGATGAATTTTGCTCATGAAATATAGAAATTACTCATACTTTGGATTTTTGTTGATGTCTTGGCTGTAGTTGGAGGAAGTAAAAACTTCTTCATTGCCAGTTTTTCTTAAGTTTTCTTTTTCGTGAGGCAGCAACTCCATGCCTTGCCTGGCTTCAGAGTTGTACAGAGCACATCACCAGGTAACAAATGGGGCGTTAAGTCCATGGTGGTCTATGGCATTGCGAATACATCTTTTAAGTTTTCTGTGGGCCAAAATCTCAGTGACTCAGATTTTAATTCAATGACGAGGACTGGAATTGGAAGACTGGTTCTAACAGGTGAACTTACAGAGGCTGTGTTTTCAACCATACTTGGTCATTCTGTAAGCCCCCTAAGTTTGTACTATTCTTACCTCTTTTTTAAAGTAAGGCACTTCCTATATGAAGCTTTACTTGGCTTGTTTTAATTATTCTGTGTGCGACCATTTCTTGAAAATTGCAAGGAAAACTGGCATGATTTCAGGTTGGTGCTCCTTTTCTTCCGTTTCCTCTAGTTAAGTATGACAAGAGGGGTATCTTTTCAAATAATTATTTTTAGAGGTTAAATACTTCCCAAACAAATATGTTAAAAGCACAGGTAGTCTGGAAGTTGATGTCTCTGTGCATGAATGATTTTCTCCCCTAAGGAAGCCATGCGTTGATTACTATGTTTCCTTTTGGGATGAAATTGTTTTGCCTCCTGTATGGAAAGTAAGACAGAGAGTCATGAATTGGGTCTGACTCTCCTCGTTTTTGTCTTTGTCAGTTGGTGGCCAGCGCATCATAGTTTAAGGGGAGAAATGGTGGCTTTTGGCCCGGAAAGGCAACTCGGAATTTTTCATACCCCATAAGAAGGACATGCTGGTCCTTTCTGTGCCTCATCAGCAAGTTGGGTGGGACAACCATAATTCCTAACAAGCAAGTGCTTTTTCACTCCTTAGAAAGTTTGTGTGGCAAGGAATGCACAGCTTACATCCTATCAGGCCGTGGTAGGGGTTGGACCCACCATCCCAGTGTCACTATTCCATCTGCCTGGCTTTAGAGAGTATGTAATCTGTAGCGCATGCACTCACGTGGGTCCTTGCCACATTTCTATCCCCTTCCAAGTGCCAGGAGCCCAGCATGTTGCCTGTGGAAGATTCGTTGAGATTTAACACATATTTTTGTATGACTTGGCTGCCAAAAATGAGAAAATTGCTTTAACCAGCAAAGTAAAAAAAAAAATACCACCCAATGTTTCGCACAGTATGGATCCAAATATCAATGTTTCCATGGACAGTTGAATTTAAATGCTGAGCTATTTAATTATAATATTAAAAATAATATAACCACCTGGCAATCTTAGAAAATGGGAGAATGGTCCATGATTCCATTACCTAAATAAAACAGTCATTTTCTTCTAGTCTTCTTTTCTAGTACCTGTTTTTTTCCATAGCTCTATCATGGCGTAATACATATTCTATCTTATTTTTCTTCTGATCAGCATTCTCAAGAACTTTCTACATTGGTTCACAGCTATCATTCATAATGTCTCCTAGTACCCAGTAGAGTAGCTATGCCATTGTTTACTTGACCATGCCCTGTTGTAAGAGACCGAGATTGTTTCCAATTCATTTTGTCATTATTATAAAACCCACTACAGGTAGTAACCCGTCAAGTTGTTTGGCTTTTTGTTGCCTATATAACCAAAGGTTCCAGGCACTGTTTAAACTAAGGCTTGTCTCTGAAGTACGTGTATTTCCAATTGACTACTGTGATGTCACAGTTGCCTTAAAGTGACCAGTAATTGATTTTTTAAATAATGTTTCCTAGACTGTGACATCTCTCCTAGAATTTAAGTTAAACTTTAGAAAAGTCTTCAAAGCAGAAAACCACAGTACTTTCTCTCTTGGTATTCGTACAACCTCATTTACTTAGGCCTACAATGTATGCTGGTGACAGAACTGAAATAGAAATTGATTTTGAGACTCTGGCCCTTCTGAAGTAGTTCAGAGAGAAGCAGCTTGAGGAAACCTCACACTGTCTGTGGCCTGTAGTCAACCCTCATCCAGCATGCTGATGGAGCACTTGCACAACTGTTTGCACGTCTAGAGAAATTGTATGGAGACCTCGGTGCCATGTCTTGATAGAGATTGACATTTTAATGTCCGGGGTCAAGCTTGGAGGGGGCTGTCGGCCTAGTTAACCTAACTCTTAGGAGCAATCCCTACATCACCCAGGGAAACACAATGGGATTGTAACCGGGTGTTAATAGGATCTGTTACAAGAATGGCACAGCTTTATCTTCAGGGAACGAGCTAGTGAGCTGCAGGTGGCTAATGTCCACTTCTAAACAGATCATATCGAATAAACATGCAGGCTGTCCAGGATAGAAGGGAGATGAGCCCCAAAAGTTTTTTACACCAGCAGGTGCAGTATTTCATATTGGTGTGTTACTGCGGAGAAAGAGGAACAAGGGAGATCATGCTGATTTTATTTTTTAAAACACTTCATAGGACTCCTTAGCTTGAGCTCACAAAGGAAGCTTTAGAATTCCAGAGCAGTTTGAGAGTTTGGAAAAAAAAAAAAAGGTGATAAAAGTTCCCTGCTCCATGCGGGGGGGAAAGAATAGTGGCTTCTGAAACCAGAATTCTCACCTCTGCAACCTCGTCACAATTCACCATGCATTCCACATTGAAGGGAGAGGGTGGACTCTTGTCGGACGAGGAAGCTAACGCCTCACTGGGCTACCCTGTGTTTGCCTTTCGCTTCCCAGTGAGTGAGATGAGTTGGGTGGTCGTAGCCTCTGCGTTCATCCACTCACGTGGCCCTGCAGCGGCCCAGTGGACAACCTTTCTAAAGGGGGTTAGTGGCAGACGGAGAGCATTTACAACAGAGTGCATGGTCCTATAAGAGAGAGTGTTGTTTTCAGGTCAGGCAGACTAACAAAAAGACGGGGTGTTTGGGTGTTTGGAATGGCATCTCTATCTTGGTTTGCCTCCAGTGGGAGAAGGAGCAGATAGCAGCTCTTTCCTAACTCAGCACAGAGACTATCCAGTGCCTACAGGTTGGAGATAGAAATGGGGAAGGGATGGCTATACCAAATAAGCATCTGAAATACCACCTCATGCCTCCACTCACCCCCTCTGTAGAGTGCATTTGAACTGTTAATATGGAGAGGATAACCAGTAAGCAAAAATGAAAAATGATGGAGAATAAGGAACCTTTTGGGACTGGGGGGTACTTAAGGCCCTGCACCATCAGTTAAGGACTCCTGTTGTGGGAGTGTTCAGATAGGAGCCCATCACACTGTGAGGTTGGAAACCTGTGACACGGGGTTCCTTGAGGGGCTGGGAGACGGGAAGTGGGCCGTGGGGGAACTGGTCTAGAATGTTACAGCACCTAGTTAATCGGCAGCCAGTCCATCACATTAAATATCCAGCCGTCATGTATTACCTTTCAAGTGAAAATGAATAACTCCCATTAAGAGCAAAATGGGTTTGAAGTCGATTCGAGACAGATTAAAGTACTGTTATGAATGTGTGTGTTGAGAGGAGGAGGGGGCTGTGTGTAAAATGCTTGTCCTTGTACTTTTTAAATAATAGATGCCCTACAAACTTATGTAGACCAGGTTACCAAGATACTGGGGTTTAAAGGTCACAAGATGTGCATTCTGGGAAGAGCATCAACTTCCTGGAATATTTCCTGCATTTAGCAATTTTTTTTGAAAATTATTTGTGGCCTTATGATTTTAATGAATAAAATTGATTTTCTAAAATTGTTTATTAAAGCACACATCTATAATGACAGCATCTTGGTATCCATGTCAGAACAGATTTCAAAGTGGAGCCTAAAGTGGAAACATAAGCTAGGTAACCAGACCAGATGAGACAGGCAGCAGTTTTATGAAAGAGCAAAAATTAGGCTTTCTAAACCAGTGACCTCAATGCCGAGTCAGAATATTTTTCAATGAGGGGAACGGGTATATATTTCTCACTACCATTTTCAGGATTTTACTAATCATTTTTAGCAAATTATGAAAAAGGAAGTTATGTGTCCAAAACAAGTGAGAGAACCAACCCTTGAATACTGACCAGGTTTTGGAATGACCAAATCCAACCATGTTGGGATTTGTGTTTACAATGGAGAGCCCCCCCGCCTCCCACCTTATCCTGGTTAAACCCTTAACCCAGCAGTTTTCTCGTCAAAATCTTCCAGACCCTTCTCCATGCTTCAGAGAACCCCTTCTGCCCACACTGTATGCTACTTAAGTCTCATGTGACTCTCCTCATTATTTAGTGGGTTTTGTTGGCTTTTTTGTTTTGTTTTTTGTTTTTTGGTGGAATGGGGTGTGGTTTGGGCAAGCAGATAGAAGACTTTTCCCCCTTACTGCCCACTCTGAATAAACGCTTGAGCTTGGAGCATTGGCTAGATTTTAAGTTGGATTCATGCCCTACCTATTCCACTCTTCAATTACTTTTTCCCCAAAAGCAGGTTGCTAAACCCAAACTTGATTTTTCCCCCAAGTATTTGTGTGCAGATCCATGTGAACCTTTCTCAGGTCACATTTATTATGCCCCCTGTGACGTGCTGTGCTGTGATTCCAAGCAGTAAAGTTGGGAGCACATGGTTGATTACATCTGTGGAAGCAGAGTGTCTGGTTCTTGAGTTGACTGGTGGTTGGCAAAGCAACTGGTGAGACTCTCCCACCCATTCTCTGCCCTACTGCCCCCCATAGGCCAGCAGAGTGTCTCTTGACTGGGAGAAGTCCATACACTGAATTCAGCTTAATCCAGCCCCAAGCATTTTAGTCCATTTCTTTATCTTTTTTCTTAGCGTTCAGTTGTTGAAGTAGTGACAGAAATTCATGGGGGAAAAGGAACACTTGCTTCTTTTCCGGCGTGCTTGATAAGTCGGTCCGGATGCTCATCCTACTTGAATTTTGGTGTTTCAAGAAAATCCTGTGCTATAAATGAATGTTGATTTTCACCCAACACAAACCCTCTGGGAGCTGGCCTGGTCTGGCTGCTGTATCGCATCTTCTGCTTTTTCTTCCAGCGTCGTCCAGCCAAGCAGAGAAGGAGCTGACAGATTCTCCCGCACCCTCCAAACGCATCTCCTTCACAGGTAGCTCGGAATCTCCTCTCTCTTCAAAGCGACCGAAAACATCAGAGGAGACCAAACCAGAGCAGGTGAGACCAGAAGGGGCTCTGCTGGTCCGGGCGGGAGGTGGGGGGAGTGTTTGAGACACCAGCGGGGGGAGCACAGTCTTGGGTGGGCGGGCTAGGGGCAGACACAGGCACCCGTGGGAACTGGAGATTCAGCCGGAGGGGTGGCTGTGTTCCCCACAGATGTACCAGTGTCCCTACTGCAAGTACAGCAACGCCGACGTCAACCGGCTCCGGGTGCATGCCATGACGCAGCACTCCGTGCAGCCCATGCTGCGCTGTCCCCTGTGCCAGGACATGCTCAACAACAAGATCCACCTCCAGCTGCACCTCACCCACCTCCACAGCGTGGCGCCTGACTGCGTGGAGAAACTCATAATGACGGTAAGGCAGCCAGTTCAGACCCGTGGCGTCGCTTTCCCCAGAGGTCACAGGTGATGGACGAACACGCACAAGATTCGGTGCTGTTGGATGAGAAAGCCAGTGTAGAGCTGGACATGTCAGAAGTGATCCTAGTTCTGTGACCTTCGTTCTCCTGTACCCGCCTTCAGCTCGGCATGGCCATGGTGTGACTGTGGCCCAAAGCACTGAGTATGTTTGTGTTCCCCACCTTCCCCGATTGTCCCCCCTCCTGGTCTGATGCAGGGGTCTAGATTAACTCACCATCCACATGAAGAAATTGTTCTTCGGACTCTCCAAACCTTTAATAACTAGGTCATGATCTAGGTTGCGCTTAGTCTCTTTTCATCCTCACGACAGCCTTGTTTCAAAGAATAAGAGTTTGATGTGTCTACATTAACAGCAGAGGAAACCGAGACTCAGACAAGTTAGCTGACTTGATTCCACTTGTAAGCGGCAGAGTTGAAATTTGAGTCCGTATTTTCCAATGCTACAAATGTGACCCTGTAACGTGGGAGTTTCTCAAGTGGCTACTTTGATTCTCAGAACAGGAAAATGGCCCGTGGGAGAGCACGTGTTGATTCGTGGACAAGGGCTTTGCATTTTGAACATGATGTGGCTACACCTACAGGTTTTAAAAGTCTGGCTCGGAGTGACTTCTGTGACACGGCCCAAAGGTTTAGTGTAAAGATTTAAATCTAATTGTAATGTGAAAACTTTTCAAAATACTACAGATCATGCTAATATCTTGCTTTTTCTGTCTGTGGTGAGACAGCTGTGCAAGCCCTTTCCTGATCACTAGAGGAAAAACTACCCAAGAGAATTATTCTCACCTCTAACTTATTTCAGTAGTGGAATAAATTAATTTGATTGCCTTTTCGTCTGTTCCCAGAGAGGTATTCTTCCTAGAGAATTCCACATTATAACATGCAGGTCACAGGCATATAACCTCTAGGCGTTTCCCAGTCCATTTCGTTATACAAGATGAATGAATAGTGTTCTAAGTGATGTTTAGTCATGAGGAACTTTTAATGCATCAAGAGAACTTTAGCAGCCAATGGGAAACTTGAAGGTAACCTAGCATAAGTTTTATTTCAGAGATCTTTCAAGTATAAATTCACTTTCCGTGGGTATTTTCAGATAGACTGGTGAACATCGTGAAAAGATTGAGAGTGGAAACCTTCTTCTTTGGATGGGTGGGTTTCTATGTTATATAGGTATTGGCATTCTCACCAACCTTGGAAATAACAAGGGGAATTTCTCAGGCCTCATCACACTTCCCGCTGTTGGCCTGGAACCATAGGAACCTTGAAGGAACAGAAGGAGATGTGGGAAACATTTTCAATACTTAATGACATTTTTCTTTTGCTCAGCTGTTTGTTTTTCCTGTTTAATATAAATCTGGTCTAGGAAATATGAGCTATAGTGATCTGTATGACCGGTTTACATTAAACAGTAGGTTTCATTTATATATCACTAGGGACTAGAATATAAATTATATTTCAAATATCCATTGTTTATCATTTTTTATAGCAGCAAAAGTAGTGTGCATTTCACGCAGTTGAGTCAGGTGGTCATTAGGAACTTAATTTACCAACAGAGTCTTGAAAGACAAGGTGTTACTACTGTGTTTCTGGGGCACCGATCCCTAAGATATTTCTGGATGTTACTCAGTAACTAGCACCTTCTCAAGCAGTGATTCTCAGCCTTTTTGGAGACTCCAATAAAAGTGATTCCATAGCCTTACTGGGTTATCCTATGCACAGTAAAGCTGGACAACAACTGTTAAGACCACTGTTGAGGATTCTGCATATACAAAACTGTGTGTACAATGCCAGGGAGCATAAGAATACCTTAAAATTCATACATGGAACCAGGCTAATAAACCCTGTTCTAGAAGAATTCCTGACAACATAATTATGTAGGAGAAATGTGCTCCCTAAAGCTGTTGCACTTGGCATCTTGTACTGAAACTGCTATGTACCTCATCTTCCCACAGCAGACAACAGAGATGTTTTCTACAGAAATGGAGACATTTTTTAAAAGCATTTTAATTCCAGTATAGTTAACAGTGTTATATTAGTTTCAGGTGTATAATATAGTGATTCAACAATTCTATACGTTACTCAGTGCACCCCTGCCACCCCTCTGGTAACCATTAGTTTGGTCTCCATAGTTAAGAGTCTTTTTCTTGGTTTGCCTCCCTCTCTCTTTTTTCCCCCCTTTGTTCATCTGCTTTGTTTCTTAAATTCCACATATGAGTGAAATCATATGGTATTTGTCTTTCTCTGACTTATTTCACTTATCATTACACTCTCCAGATCCATCCATATTGTTGCAAATGGCAAGATTTCATTCTTTTTTGTGGCTGAATAATATTCCGTTGTGTATATCTGCCATACCACATCTTCTTTATCCATTCATCTATTGATGGACACTTGGGCTGCTTCCATAGTCTGGCTATTGTAAATAATGCTGCAATAAATAGAGGGGTGCATATATCCTTTCCAGTTAGTGTTTTTGTGTTCTTTGGGTAAACACCCAGTAGTGAGATTGTTGGATCATAGGGTAGTTGTATTTTTAACTTTTTGAAGAACCTCCGTACTATTTTCCACTTTGGCTGCACCAGTTTGCATTCCCACCAACAGTATAAGAGGGTTACCTTTTCTCCACATCCTCACTAACACTTGCTTTTTCTTGTGTTTTTGATTGTAGCCATTCTGACAAGTGTGAGGTGGTATTTCATTGTGGTTTGATTTGCATTTCCCTAATGATGAGTGATGTTGAGCATCTTTTCATGTGTCTGTTGGCCATCTATATGTCTTCTTTGGAGAAGTGTCTGTGTTCATGTCTTCTGCCCATTTTTTAATTGGTTTATTTTGGGGGGGGATGTTGAGTTGTTTTAAGTTCTTTATGTATTTTGGATACTAACCCTTTATTGGATATGTCTTTTGCAAATATCTTCTCCCATTCAGTAGGTTGTCTTTTGGTTTGTTGATTGTTCCTTTGCTATGTTAGAAGCTTTTTATTTTGATGTAATTCTAATAGTTTATTTTTTCTTTTATTTCCCTTGCCTCAGGAGACATATCTAGAAAAATGTTGCTACAGCCGATGTCAGAGAAATTACTGCTTTGCTCTCTTACAGGACTTTTTTAAAAAGATGTATTTATTTTAGAGAGAGAGAGAGCACGGTGGGGGGGGGAAGGGGCAGAGAGAGAGATGGAGAGAGAGAATCTCAGACTCCCCACTGAGCGCGGGGCTCAATCCCATGACCCTGAGATCATGACCCAAGCCGAAATCCAGAGTTGGACACTTAACCAGCTGAGTCACCTAGGTGCCCCTTCTATTATAGGCTTTTTATGGTTTCAGGTCTCACATTTAGGTCTTTAATCTATTTTGAATTTATTTTTGTGTATGATGTAAGGAAATGGTCCAGTTTCATTCTTTGCATATTGCTGTCCAGTTTTCCCAACACCATTTATTGAAGAGACTCTCTTTTTCCCATTGCATATTCTTTCCATTTTGTCGAAGATTAACTGACCATATAGTCAGGGGTTCATTTCTGGGTTTTCTGTTCTGTTCCATTGATCTGTATGTCTTTTTTTTTTTTGTGCCAGTACCATACTGTTTTGAGTACTACAGCTTTGTCATATAAACTTGAAGTCTGGAATTATGATACCTCCAGTACTTCTTTTTCAAGATTGCTTTGACAAGTCAGGGTTTTTTGTGATTCCATACAAATTTTAGGATTGTGTCTTCCAGTTTTGTGAAAAATTCTGTTGGTATTTTGATAGGGATTGCATTAAATGTGTAGATAGCTTCAAGTCGTGTAGGCATTTTAACAGTATTTGTTCTTACAGTCCACGAGCATGGAATGTCTTTTCATTCCTTTGTGTTGTCTTCAATTTCTTTCACTGGTGTTTTGGTTTTTTTTTTTAAGATTTTATTTATTTATTTATTTGTCAGAGAGAGAGAGCACAAGCAGGGGGACCAGCGGGCAGAGGGAGAAGCAGGCACCCTGCTGAGCAAGGAGCCCAGTGTAGGACTCAATCCCTGGACCCTGGGATCGTGACCTGAACCAAAGGCAGACGCTTAACTACCTGAGCCACCCAGGCGTCCATCAGTGTTTTATAGTTTTCTGAGTCCAGGTCTTTCACCTCTGTGGTTAAGTTTATTCCTAGGTACTTTATTATTTTTGGTGCAATTATAAGTGGGATTGTTTTCATAATTAGAAATGTAGACATAAAAATAATATATAAAAAATAAAGTGTGCACATTGTGGGAAATGTACTGATTATAAGAAGTCACTTTGCTAGCAACAGAGAAAGTTAATGGATTCAGAAACAAAGTTGAAAGTTATGAGAAAGGTAATCATATAAGGGTTTCACTCTTTACCTAAGGGTATATGTAAGGATGATTTGGTACTCTGTACATGAGAAGATGGAGTTACTGCATGGCTGTCAGTATTGAATTGATTTTTCAAGCTTTGAGCATGGTTTGCATTGAGATGATGTAACATTTCTACCTTGATCCTTTAGTTCAGTGGGAAAAGATGAGCAACCAGGGTTAGAGGGGAATTCGTGGCTATAGCTTAGGGTGAACCCAGAATCCTGTTCGAAGATTGGAGTTTGCCCTGATGAATCAAAACAGATGCCGCTGTTCTTCCTTTGGAAAGTTTGGTGTTAAAATGGAATTTTCAATTGTTTTACAAACTAAGTGATTATAGTAAACCTGTGGTTAAAATCATGCCCCTCGAGGGTATTTTACTGTAATTTTATTAGAGAATTGGCCATGGGAAACTATTGGTTGGGCTTTCTGACTGTATATCTGTTTGTTCCTGGTCAACTGGAGCAGAAAACTCGGAAGACAGCATGATGAGAAATGCCCCCAAATCAGAGCTCCATTTTTAAAAACACGTCATTAAGGAATGGCCAGTGTATGGTCATTCATCCTCTAAGAGGAGAAAGTTACATCGGCTTTGTCCCTGAGTGGCTAGGATGAAGGGCAGTGAGAGGAGTGAATCTCCTTCCTTGCCAAATGGTTTGACTGTTAGCTGCGGTCGGCTGCAGAATAGGAAAAGCCAGCAAAATCCACCCAGTAGACAATTCTTGGTAGACATCGGGTGTGTCCAGGGTATCGAAAGCTATAAATTCTGATAAACATTTTCTGCTGTCTGGGTCCAAGGTCGCAGGATTTGGCTTGAATTGGGTTTCAGTCCTTCTAAAAGTAAATTTCTCCCTGATAAATGGAAATAGATTACTTTCTACACAATGTCTTTCCGTTCAGTTGTAAATGGAGAGTGTTTTGAGGAGGCTTCATTTAATAATACCTTATCAGACAGCTTTCAGGAACCTGCAGTGTCTAATATGTCTGTTGCTATGGTAACAGCTGCTTGCTTATGCTCTGCATCTCATATCTGTGTCTTCCACGGGCCCCCTTCTCTTTACCGATGAAGGGGCTTGAAAAATATTCTCCACTGGGAACAATTGCAGCTCTGGTCCTCCACTATGGAAACTGCACCCGCAGCACTTCATTCTGCTTGGCCTATTGGAAACAGACCTCCAAAGACTGTCCTTATACACGTCATACGAAAGAAGGAAATCTGTAAAGCCTAAGGGCGATGAGACAAGTGCCCCTCCAGACCTGACCAAGCAGGCTGCCCCCAGTGTCGGCTCCACAGAACTCTCACCTACTTACAGAGAAGTTAAGAGATTTCAGATTGGTAGTGGGAATGTAGGAGTTGCTTTTCTATACCCTCATTTTCCCACTTTTTTGGGGAAGGGGAGGTGAGGGTGAGGGGGGACATGTTTCTGGCCCCTGCGTGAGAATGGGAAAGGCCACCTACCATGCATTTCAATACTCTTAAATTATTCTAATTGATCACTATCCTTCTAAGTGACAGGACACACCACTGGGCTCCTGGAGCAGTAATATGGGGAAATTGTTATTGTTCCTCGGTCACTTAACAACATATAACCTCATACTGGAGATGGGCTCCTGAGCAGCCCAGGAACACCTTTTTCTCTAGCCCTTCATCTTTTCTCCCTTTGGTAGTTCTTAATTATCCTGTATTTGCTGCACACGCACAGATTTCCCTTCTCTGCTTCTGGCCCTGCACCGCCTGCAGCTTTCTCTCTCTCCCTCTCTCCATCCGTGTCTCTCTCCCTCCCCCTCCCCCCACTCAGGAGCCATAGTTTGTCTCCTGTGATTTCTTTCAGTCCTTGTCTAGGTCTCCCTGTGCTCATGTGCATCTCGGAGTTTCTGGGACAGGCTGGCTGGCTGCCCCCCCCCTCCCCAACTGGGGCAGCGGGTGGCCACCAGCCCTGGGGCTTTTGCACCTGCGTGGGTACCAGCTCTCTCACTTTGTCTCTATCTCAGAGGAAGGTAATGAAAATAATCGGGCTTCATTAATTCCAAGCCCTGTGAGATGATAGCCATTTGGAGCCTGTTTGCCAATTAGATGGTCTAAATTAGAAGTGACCTTGGTATACTGCCACTGCTTGCCTCTCTGAGTCTAATGAAGCTTTTCTCTCCAATCCATTCTCCTTCTCCACTCTCTTTTCTGTTGCCCTGTGTGTATGTATGTGTGAGTGTGTGTTAACTGTTCTGTTTTCTGTTCTCCCACACACCTCCTTTTTTTTTCTTTTTTGTCTTTCTCATTCTTAGTTTTTAAACTCTGGTTAGGACTATGTTGGTTTCTGGTCCACACGAATATGAACGTGGCCCTGCAGTTTTTCCTCATGAGTTTTAGGTTTAAAAAAAAAGGAGTGGGGGGGATAGACAACCACAAAGAAGACATTTTAGAAAGGAAACAGAGAGAGGAACTAGGCCTTCTAACCTCCGTGGCCCAGTGCCCAGCCTGGCGCATTTGCAAGGTAGTAAAGGAAGGGAAAACGGCTCCGAGGCCCGGCTGCCAAGAGGCGCTCTGGTTTTCTGGTTGCAGAAGTCCAGAGCCTCGCTGGCAGGCCCAGCGGCTGACTGGGTGCAGAAGTGAGCAACCTGACTTCCACTGCAGCCTTCACATACACCACCAGCTAGAATGCTTAGCTCTGGAAGCAGTTGGGTTTTACTTCATTTTTTGAACCTAACCAACTCCTTATTCACAAGGATGTAGAGACTGGCCAGGTCCGTATTAGGAAGGCCTGTGTCTGAGGCTTTGCCTCTTTTTCCTTCCACTTGAGGTTCTTTATTCTCTTGATTTTCACTGAAAAGTGAAGGATTTGAGGCTTCCTGGGGAGTCTAGGTTTTGGCAAATGTATTTTTTCACTTGGAATAGTGAGCCTTTCAGAAAGATACCCTAGAAAGAATACCTAGATACCAAGAAAGAATAAATACCAGTGATCCCTCCCAAATATCATAATGGGGACCAGACCCACATCCAAGCTTCTGGGTTTTATAAGGAGTGTCCTTGGGGCTTTAGGGTCCAGCTCACCTGATAGAAGCTTGAAAGGCATCAAATCATAATCTAAAACAATGGTGAACCCAACAGAGGTAGGAACCTAGGTATTTATGAACCCAGGTCACCTCTGAGTGACTATCTAAAGACAGTTAACTTGAGTCCATGGAATTTCCCCCAAGGGAGCCTGTGATTTCCTGAAATTATCTGCAGTAGTCTCTGTGTGAAACTATTTCTTTAGGCATCTGTAGCCTTCATCAGATTTTCTGAGGTTATGATGTCTAAAAGGTTAATATTCTGGCTTGTGAGCTTCTTGGGCACAAGGACAGTGTCTCACTGTGATGCAATGCAAGCGTGCAATACAGGGACCCTGTACAATATATAGTGAGTGATGGTCAAATGGATGGGTGAGCAGAGTCACTTGAGGCCCTTCCTTCTCAACACTAAATTGTTTTAAAATTGCTTAAGCTTTAAGACTTTTGGTATCAGTGTGGACTGCTTTTATTTCTATTGTTATTTATGAGAACTGCTTAAACTTGAAGATTGCTAGCATCAGAACAGAACTCCACATTTTTCTTTTATACATGAGACCTCTTGTTAGGAAGATAGCAGAGCTACTGTTTCCTGACTCTCAGCACCCCAGATCAAATGATTGTTTTTTTCCTACCTTCCCACCAACTCTGCATACTCTGGTGGGGGTGGAGATCATATGTGGTATCTAGAAGATTACCACGGAATTTCCCTTTGCATCACCAAGGCCAATCTTGGAAGACCCAAATTCTGAGGAAATAATGGCTCTAATCAATTGAATTTTCTTACTAAAGCAACCTTTGTTATACTTTAGGTTAAAAGTCTGTTTTTGTTTTTAAGGATTTATTTATTTTAGAGAGACAGTGTGTGTGCACGCAGATGGGGGCGGGGGCAGTGAGAGAGGGAGAGAGAATCCCAAGCAGACTCTGTGCTGAGCACAAGTCCAATGCGAGACTCGATCCCATGACCCTGAGATCACGACCTGAGCTAAAACCAAAAGTTAGTTGCCCAACCAACTGCACCAGGCAGGTGCCCCAAAAGTATGTTTTAACACTCTCAGGTCCCCTCTATACACTGAGTATTGGGGACATTATTTAACATATTGGATGTCTGTGGGTGTACAGATTATGAGAATATGCAGTCTATATGGTGGTATAGTAAATGTAGAAAATGTACTTGTTTTTACCAATTGTGTACTGTCATCTGGCCAAACCTGTAACTTTTTGTTTGGCTTCTGAGCCTGGGATGGAGAAGTGGGAAGAGGGAGAGAGGTGGGAGGGAGGAAAGACTGCATGCGTGTGTTTTCTCTGTAGGGGAAGGTGGTGCCATCCAGTTATTTGAGGGCTTCTGACGTTTGGGCACATCCGGGATGGCTCTGGTTAGGCTGCAATCAGGTCGTGTCCTCTCATACACCTACATGCTCCAGTGCACGTAGTGAAAGGGAAGGTCTTCATAGAACTGTGCTCAGCACACTTGAGTGACTGCCCTTCCCATGACTTTGAGCTCTCCATCAGATGCTGTGGTTAGAATAGTCTGATAGGACTGGAAAACAAGGGGGATGCCAAGGCAAGTGTTGAAGGAACTCTGCCTTTAGCCAACTCTCCTTTTCCTCATTGAGCAGAACTCCTCCATGAGCTGTATATTTATGGCTCTTTACAAAACATGCAAAGTTTGAGTGAAAACCTTTGGAAACTAGTAGGAGAGGGAGGAATGGGCTCGGGCACGGGAACTCTAGTGTCTTAGAGCCGCTGTGGGGCCCTCCAGTAGCCTGTGCGGGAAGGAGGCTTCCATTCTCAACCTCTCTGTTGAGACACATGCACAGATAAACCCCACCAGAATTTCTAGATCCTCAAGATTCCCTTTAGGGATATTCTCCTCTTTGCCTCCTGGGAGTTTCTTGCCCATCAGAATTTTATATACCAAACCTTCCCCCTGCCCCGATAGAATTTGGGTACACTATAGATGAGAAGATGCAGGTAGATAAAAGTAATTACTTAAACACATATGGGGCAAGACTTACAGGTTTGGAGGCCCAGATTAAGATGCAGAGGAGCATGTGAGGTTGATGATTATATTTCGGGAAGAGTTAATTGATGGAAGGTGAAGGCAGACAAAGAACCTCTGCTTACTGCCTTCTTGAATCCCAATCAGGAATTATGATTAAAGTCGCGGCGAGACAACAGAGGGCTGATGAATTGGTGTCTTTTTTTTTTTTCTTTTTTGCCGTCATTCACACTTGATTGACTTCAACCTTTCAAGTGCAAAAGTCTCTCTTTTCCATTATTATTCATAGCCATCTGAGTTTTTCTAATTAAAGTGTATGAAAACAATTACTGATCCGTCGTACTGAGTCTGTTAGAGGGGATGTCTGCCTTACTGTAATGCGTATAAAAAGCCCACAGTTTTCTATAATGATGTGCAGCTGAGGTGTTAGATAATTTTATTCTTTTTTACTCTGTAGGGCTTTTTTTTTTTATTTTTCATGATTCATTTTTCATAATTCCTAAAGATCCCTGGAAAGGACTGATCCTGCAGCTACAACCGAGAAAGGAGGTGGGGGGGAGTCTTTTTTCCTTTCCCTTTCTCCCTCTCTTGCCCCCAACCTCGTGCTCCCCCTTGGCTGAGGACTATAAATTAATCGGTGACCTTTCACTTCTTGGATTCCCGCTGGACTCCCCAACCATACTGGTCAGAAATGCTTTCTATTAAAAAGAAAATAGATGGAATGAGTTTGGCAATCTCTGCTCCATTCCTAACGATTCATCAACAGCTAGCCTTAACCAGCTGCCGACAAGCTTTGTGTGAGGGTGCAGATGTCTGTAAGTAGGAATTCTGTGTCACGCACATTCACCTGCCATGCACCTGCTCTTCATAAACACGAGCTTTCTCAGAACCCTTCTCCATAGTGCCTGTTGCTTAATTTTTACCCCTATAAGCGTCGCAGTTGCTGATATTATTCTAATACCTCTAAATGTATTGAGGAGTTAACATTTTGGTGTTTATGGGGAAGGTTGTCTGGGTTTCCCCTAGCACTGGAGCCTGCCACCGAGGTTTCTAGGGAACGTGTCATCAGCTATTAGGAGCAAGTCCAGGATCTTCAAACCATTAAAAATTAATAGTTTATTTAAAATATTTAATTTTGAACAGTAAACTAGGTGTTCCAATCTTTGCACCAGCAAGTACAGGTCTCATTGAGATACCTGAGTTTCATGGGAAAATAATTCCTTTAGGTAGGGCTGGAAGCCATGTAGAAAGGTTAGTGGTGTGACTGTAGTTTCTGTTCAGTTCGTTTCTCAGGCTGTCATCAAACAGAGACCATTTCTAATTCATTTTGCAAGATCATCGCCTACTACTTTTCCACCCTATAGCAGGCAAAGGGATATTACTTCTTTTTAAATGAAGAACCTTTTATCCTTACGTTGAATTTGAGGGCTGCTTATCATGTTAATGTGGGGCAAATGATAACTTCTTCAGACAAACTTCTAGCCAGACGTCAGAGAAGCCTAGAGAAAAATGTCTGAGGATCTGACCTGATCCAGGCTGATTCTGGAATTGCTATATTAGCAAACAATAGCCATGGTCAAGGTGGGGCTGCCCTGGTGTAGAATGCTGTGTAGGGCACCCACCCTCTGATGCTGGGCACCTCAAGCAAAGACTCTAGAAGAAATCCTGGCTGAAGTGAGTCGTAAGAAATGCTCGTTTGCACTTGATCTAGCTTCTAAAGGGTTACAAAATGTTGTTTCCTGGAGAATCTGCCAATGTGTCTGCGTGTCCTTAGCCTTCTCTTTGTTCTCTTTTTTTCTTCTTACCCTTTCCTTCACTCTTATTCCCCTCCTCTTCTTGCCTGAATACATTTTGAAAACAGTACTACAATGCTCCCTGCTTCAAGATTACAGTGTACTTTACTAGGTATGATTTAATTAGGGCCCTTATTATGTTTTCAGCAGCTTAAGGTGGGCCTTTCAACTTATCTACCTAATTGGTTGCACAAGAAGTTTCACAGCCCATGACAAAACATTGTCAGTGATCAAAGTCAAAATTCTGCATAAAGGAAAAATATTAATAATAAGATTATTCTTCAAGTGTGCACTGCTAATTATGTCCAGAATGTAACCGTAGAAACACTTTTGACTGATGTGAGCTTTGTCTAATAAACATGAATCTTCAGTGAGCTATGAAAAGTGACACTTCCCGCTTTACACTGGTGAAGGCTAATTTTGCTTATTAAATAATTTTTACACTTCTCCCTATTTTGGGTCTCTTTCCTCTCCATTTGACTCTCCTCATTTCTCTGCCTCTTCCTCCGCAGGTGACCACCCCTGAGATGGTGATGCCCAGCAGCATGTTCCTCCCAGCAGCTGTTCCAGATCGAGACGGGAACTCCACTTTGGAGGAGGCAGGAAAGCAGCCTGGTTAGTGTCATTCTTGACCCCTAGAAATGGAAACAAAATGAAATATTGGGCCACAATTTTCACTGAGCAGGAGTGCCAGGAATCCTTACAAAGTCCTCCTAAGGTGAATGTAACTGATCAAGAGAGGAGGTGGCACTTTGGTCACCTACTTCATACTCTGGCATGTATTTGTATACCATTCATATGGTTTAAAGTGGAAAGAAAATAAGGTGAGAACCAGTGGGATTCTGGTGGACACATGTCCCCTTAGACTATACATTTAGGGAGTGAATAACCAGAGACTCAGTCAGTAGACCCATGACTCCCCAGTCTCTCAGGACTTAATTATTAGGGACTTTTGGAGCATGTGAGGGATTTCAGAGCACTGGATTAGCTCTCTCTCTAACTTTCCTCTGCACAAAGTTGTTCTTTGAGTCTTCTGGGATTGCCTTAGGACCTTGAATAGAGGTGTACTTAGCACTGGGTGTTATATACAAACAATGAATCATGGAACACTACATCAAAAACTAATGATGTACTGTATGGTGACTAAGATAACATAATTTTTAAAAAAGGTGCATTTAGAAAGAACATGTTTTAGACACGTGCTGGTGCCCTATGGTGGTTCCTAGCTAGGTGGGTCATTAGACCTCCACTTAGGAGGCTGTCCTACATCATTCACCTTTTGTCAGCACCTAAGATTTAAGTTGGGAAGACCTCAGCCCCACTACTGCCCCACCTCCCCCCCCTTGTGATTTTTCCATATTAGAAGGTAGACAGCTGACTTTAAAAGGGTCAGAATATGTATGGGTGTGATGCTATCACTAGAAAATAATTTTTATGTATTTTAATGGCCACTTGAATGTTCATTTCTTAATAGAGAGGACAGTCAAAAGTAATGTTATAACAAATTAAGCTAAAAGACATATTCCAAAGTTTCTTATATTGTCAGAATTTTTTATATTACAATGGACAATAGTTATCTTAAATTCCCCACAATTTAGGATATCGTTTATTCACCTCTTTTACAGTTCAGGTTCACGTAAAAGGGAAGTCCAGTCTAAGATCAGTAACATTCAAACCAGTTCTTGAGAAATTTAAGATTCTGAGTCAAGCAACTGATCCAAGATACGATACAGTCCTATTATGAATGAAACTCTTGTATTTCCTTTTAGTCCCCTCTGTTCATGTGCACTTGCTTTAATATGTACTCTTTGCAGGGGCTGTGTGGAGAGAGTCTGTCTTCATGAGGACTTGCTAGGTAGATAGCCATGGGTGCCATCCTTGAAACAAAGCCTTCTTTATCATTGGGCTTGGTTTTTTTTTGTTTTGTTTTTTTTGTTTCTTTTTTAAATTACAGAAACCTCAGAGGATCTGGGAAAGAACATCTTGCCCTCTGTAAGCACAGAGCACAGTGGAGATTTGAAACCCTCTTCTGCTGACCCAGGCTCTGTGAGAGAAGATTCAGGCTTCCTATGCTGGAAGAAGGGGTGCAATCAGGTTTTCAAAACCTCTGCCACTCTTCAAACACACTTCAGTGAGGTTCATGCCAAGAGGCCCCAGCTGCCTGTGTCAGATCGCCATGTGTACAAGTATCGCTGTAATCAGTGCAGCCTGGCTTTCAAGACCATTGAAAAGCTGCAGCTCCATTCTCAGTACCATGTGATCAGAGCTGCCACAATGTGCTGTCTTTGTCAGCGTAGTTTCCGAACTTTTCAGGCTCTGAAAAAACACCTTGAGACAAGCCATCTGGAGTTGAGTGAGGCTGACATCCAACAGCTGTATGGTGGCCTTCTGGCCAATGGGGACCTCCTGGCAATGGGGGACCCTGCCCTGGCAGAGGACCACACCATAATTGTGGAGGAAGACAAGGAGGAAGAGAGTGACTTAGAAGACAAACAGAGCCCAACGGGCAGTGACTCTGGGTCAGTACAAGAAGACTCAGGCTCAGAGCCAAAGAGAGCTCTACCTTTCAGAAAAGGCCCCAACTTCACCATGGAAAAATTTCTAGACCCTTCTCGCCCTTACAAGTGTACAGTCTGCAAGGAGTCTTTCACTCAAAAGAATATCCTGCTAGTGCACTACAATTCTGTCTCCCACCTGCATAAGTTGAAGAGAGCCCTTCAAGAATCGGCAACTGGTCAGCCAGAACCCACCAGCAGCCCAGACAACAAACCTTTCAAGTGTAACACTTGTAACGTGGCCTACAGCCAGAGTTCCACTTTGGAGATCCACATGCGGTCTGTGTTGCATCAAACCAAGGCCCGAGCAGCCAAGCTGGAGGCTGCAGGCGGCAGTAGCAATGGGACGGGGAACAGCAGCAGCGTCTCCCTGAGCTCCTCCACCCCAAGTCCTGTGAGCAGCAGTGGTAGTAACACCTTTACCACCAGCAACCCAAGCAGTGCTGGCATCACTCCGAGTTCCAGCCTACTGAGCCAAGTGCCCCCTGAAAGTGCAGGGATGCCGGCCCTGGGGAATCCCATCGGTGCCAACATCACTTCCCCTTCAGAGCCCAAGGAGGCCAATCGGAAGAAGCTGGCAGACATGATTGCATCCAGACAGCAGCAGCAGCAAGCACAGACGCTAGCCCAGGCCCAGGCTCAAGTTCAAGCTCACCTGCAGCAGGAGCTGCAGCAGCAGGCGGCCCTGATCCAGTCTCAGCTGTTCAACCCCGCCCTGCTTCCTCACTTCCCCATGACCACAGAGACCCTGCTGCAGCTGCAGCAGCAGCAGCATCTCCTCTTCCCCTTCTACATCCCCAGCGCAGACTTCCAGCTCAGCCCTGACGTGAGCTTGCCAGTGACCAGCGGGGCGCTGACACTGACGGGGACGGGCCCGGGCCTTCTAGACGATCTGAAGGCTCAGGTTCAGATCCCAACACAGAGCCACCAGCAGATCCTGCAGCAGCAACAGCAAAGCCAGCTCTCCCTGTCCCAGACTCACTCTGCCCTTCTACAGCCCAGCCAGCACTCTGAAAAGAAAAACAAATTGGTCATCAAAGAAAAGGAAAAAGAAAGCCAGAGAGAGAGGGACAGTGCCGAGGTGGGAGAGGGCAACCCAGGACCTAAGGAATCGCTGCCAGATGCCTTGAAGGCTAAAGAGAAGAAAGAATTGGCACCAGCAGCTAGTTCGGAGCCTTCCATGCTCCCACCACGAATCGCCTCAGATGCCAGAGGGAATGCCACCAAGGCCCTGCTGGAGAACTTTGGCTTTGAGCTGGTCATTCAGTACAACGAGAACAAGCAGAAGGTGCAGAAGAAGAATGGGAAGACTGAGCAGGGAGAGAATCTGGAAAAGCTTGAGTGTGACTCCTGTGGCAAGTTGTTTTCTAACATCTTGATTTTAAAGAGTCATCAGGAGCACGTTCATCAAAACTACTTTCCCTTTAAACAGCTAGAGAGATTTGCTAAACAGTACCGCGAGCAGTACGATAAACTGTACCCCCTGAGGCCCCAGACCCCAGAGCCACCGCCACCACCTCCCCCGCCACCTCCTCCACCCCCTCTTCCTGCAGCACCGCCTCAGCCAGCTTCCACGCCAGCCATCCCTGCATCAGCCCCACCCATCACTTCACCCACGATTGCACCCACCCAGCCATCCGTGCCACTCACCCAGCTCTCTATGCCCATGGAGCTGCCCATCTTCTCACCACTGATGATGCAGACGATGCCACTGCAGACCTTGCCGGCTCAGCTGCCCCCTCAGCTTGGACCTGTGGAGCCTCTGCCTGCGGACCTGGCCCAGCTGTACCAGCACCAGCTCAATCCAAGCCTGCTCCAACAGCAGAACAAGAGGCCTCGCACCAGGATCACGGATGACCAGCTCCGGGTCCTGCGGCAATATTTTGACATTAACAACTCCCCCAGTGAAGAGCAGATCAAAGAAATGGCAGACAAGTCTGGGTTGCCCCAGAAAGTGATCAAGCACTGGTTCAGAAACACCCTCTTCAAAGAGCGGCAGCGTAACAAGGATTCCCCTTACAACTTTAGCAATCCTCCCATCACCAGCCTGGAGGAGCTCAAGATAGACTCGCGGCCCCCTTCGCCAGAACCTCAGAAGCAGGAGTACTGGGGAAGCAAGAGGTCTTCAAGAACAAGGTTTACTGACTATCAGCTGAGGGTCCTACAGGACTTCTTTGATGCCAATGCTTACCCCAAGGATGACGAATTTGAGCAACTCTCTAATTTACTAAACCTTCCAACCCGAGTCATAGTGGTATGGTTTCAAAATGCCCGACAGAAGGCCCGGAAAAATTATGAGAATCAGGGGGAGGGCAAAGATGGAGAGCGGCGTGAGCTTACAAATGATAGGTATATTCGAACAAGCAACCTGAACTACCAGTGCAAAAAATGTAGCCTGGTGTTTCAGCGCATCTTTGATCTCATCAAGCATCAGAAGAAGCTGTGTTACAAAGATGAGGATGAGGAGGGGCAGGATGACAGCCAGAATGAGGATTCCATGGATGCCATGGAAATCCTGACACCCACCAGCTCCTCCTGCAGCACCCCAATGCCCTCACAGGCTTACAGTGCCCCAGCACCATCCGCCAACACGGCTTCCTCCGCTTTCTTACAGCTCACGGCGGAGCCTGATGAACTGGCTACTTTTAGTTCAAAAACAGAGGCAAGTGATGAGAAACCAAAGCAGGCTGAACCTCCCAGTGCACAGCCAAACCAAACACAAGAAAAGCAAGGGCAACCAAAGGCAGAGCTGCAGCAACAAGACCAGCCCGAGCAGAAGACAAACGCAGCGCAGCAAAAGCTCCCACAGCTCACTTCCCCCACTTCGTTACCACAGCCTCCTCCACAAGCACCCCCACCTCAGTGCCCCTTACCCCAGTCGAGCCCCAGTCCTTCTCAGCTCTCCCACCTGCCCCTCAAGCCCCTCCACACGTCGACTCCTCAGCAGTTGGCAAACCTACCTCCTCAGCTAATCCCCTACCAGTGTGATCAGTGTAAGTTGGCGTTTCCATCATTTGAGCACTGGCAGGAGCATCAACAGCTTCATTTCCTGAGTGCACAGAACCAGTTCATCCACCCCCAGTTTTTGGACAGGTCACTGGATATGCCTTTCATGCTGTTTGACCCTAGTAACCCACTCCTGGCGAGCCAGCTGCTCTCTGGGGCTATACCTCAGATTCCAGCCAGCTCGGCCACTTCTCCTTCAACTCCAACCTCCACAATGAACACTCTGAAGAGGAAGCTGGAGGAAAAGGCCAGTGCAAGCCCTGGAGAAAATGACAGTGGGACAGGAGGAGAAGAACCTCAGCGAGACAAGCGTTTGAGGACAACCATTACACCAGAACAGCTAGAAATTCTGTACCAGAAGTATCTGTTAGACTCCAATCCAACTCGAAAGATGTTGGATCACATCGCACACGAGGTGGGCTTGAAGAAGCGTGTGGTCCAAGTCTGGTTTCAGAATACCCGAGCCCGGGAACGGAAAGGACAGTTCCGGGCTGTGGGCCCAGCGCAGGCGCACAGAAGATGCCCTTTTTGCAGAGCACTCTTCAAAGCCAAGACTGCCCTCGAGGCTCATATCCGGTCCCGTCATTGGCATGAGGCCAAGAGAGCTGGCTACAACCTAACTCTGTCTGCAATGCTCTTGGACTGCGATGGGGGACTCCAGATGAAAGGAGATATTTTTGATGGAGCCAGCTTTTCCCACCTACCCCCAAGCAGCAGTGACGGCCAAGGTGTCCCCCTCTCACCTGTGAGTAAAACCATGGACTTGTCTCCCCGAACTCTTCTTAGCCCTTCTTCCATCAAGGTGGAGGGAATTGAGGATTTTGAAAGTCCCTCCATGTCCTCAGTTAATCTGAACTTTGACCAAACTAAGCTGGACAACGACGACTGTTCCTCTGTCAACACAGCAATCACGGATACCACCACCGGAGACGAGGGCAATGCGGATAATGACAGTGCGACGGGAATAGCAACTGAAACCAAATCCTCTTCTGCACCCAATGAAGGGTTGACCAAAGCGGCCATGATGGCAATGTCTGAGTATGAAGATCGGTTGTCGTCTGGTCTGGTCAGCCCAGCCCCAAGCTTTTACAGCAAGGAATACGACAATGAAGGTACAGTGGACTACAGTGAAACCTCGAGCCTTGCAGACCCCTGCTCCCCGAGTCCTGGGGCAAGCGGGTCAGCAGGCAAATCTGGAGACAGTGGGGATCGGCCAGGGCAGAAACGTTTTCGCACTCAGATGACCAATCTGCAGCTGAAAGTCCTCAAGTCATGCTTTAATGACTACAGGACGCCCACCATGCTAGAGTGTGAGGTCCTGGGCAATGATATTGGACTGCCAAAGAGAGTTGTTCAGGTCTGGTTCCAGAATGCCCGGGCAAAAGAAAAGAAGTCCAAGTTAAGCATGGCCAAGCATTTTGGTATAAACCAAACAAGTTACGAGGGGCCGAAAACAGAGTGCACTTTGTGTGGCATCAAGTACAGCGCTCGGCTGTCTGTACGTGACCATATCTTTTCCCAGCAGCATATCTCCAAAGTTAAGGACACCATTGGAAGCCAGTTGGACAAGGAGAAAGAATACTTTGACCCAGCCACTGTACGTCAGTTGATGGCTCAACAAGAGTTGGACCGGATTAAAAAGGCCAACGAGGTCCTCGGACTGGCAGCTCAGCAGCAGGGGATGTTTGACAATGCCCCTCTTCAGGCTCTTAACCTTCCTACAGCATATCCGGCGCTCCAGGGCATTCCTCCCGTGTTGCTCCCCGGCCTCAACAGCCCCTCCTTGCCGGGCTTTACTCCATCCAACACAGGTGGGTTCTGCTCTAGGTGATTCTTACAGCATTAAATAGCTGCCCAAATAGCATTTTGTTCTGTGGCTACCACCCAAACTCTTTGAATGTTGGGCAGATAGGCAGAAGCTTCCCTTTTACTGAGTCTCCCTAGTGCTGTGGTTCTCTGACTTCCCAGTCTCAGAGATGGGACCTCCTAGTTGGAACAGTCTGCTATGAAATTATTCTCTTTGCCCTATGTTCAGTAACACAACCAGGGTGCGTGCTACAAGGAAGAACTTGAGGGTCCTGGCATCCTAAATCCTGGGTTATTTTCAAGAAA
The DNA here is from genome assembly GCF_029215605.1 of Mirounga angustirostris. Taxonomy (NCBI): domain Eukaryota; kingdom Metazoa; phylum Chordata; class Mammalia; order Carnivora; family Phocidae; genus Mirounga; species Mirounga angustirostris. Next base: position 14,938,261 of record NW_026991724.1, on the reverse strand, counting down.
AAGGTTTCTAGCATAGACCCTTCTAGTCAGTCTTTGTGAAATTGCCAATCCCCTCTAGATAGTTGTTGAAAATAGAAGACATTTGAATATCCTAGCTAATTCTGGATCGTGCTTTATGGAAACTGGTTCAAGACAACTTAAATCAAGTCCTTGTCCTTACCTGTGGTCCCTGCTTCTGTTTTTAGAGAGCTGTTCTGGCAGAACTGCTATCAGGAAGAAGCTCTCATAAATGGATCCTTATTCCGGGCTTCTTACCTCGCCAGAACAATAGTGGTTATACTCGTTTCATTATAATGACACTACTTCTGTACTTGAATGCACTGGCCAGGAATCTTGTATTGGGCAATATGGTTCTGAATCTTCAGACAGACAATGAACATTAATGCTCATTTTTAGGAGTCTTCATCACTCCTTCATTTCCCTTCACCCATCTCTCTTTCTTTGCTCCCCCCAGCCCCCTAATTCAGTCATATACTTGGTACTCTTATTTTTCTACTATTATTAATAGGGAGTTTGATAGTTCTTCCTGTGTCCCTCTCTTGTTCCTCCTCTGTCCTCACCTGTCTTCTCTGTAGCCAGCTTTCTTTCCTAAATTGGACCTCCAGGATTCTGTGAAACTTAGGCACAAGTCAGCAAGATTCCCGCCCCCTATCCCCCGGGCCTGCATTGACCAGTGTAACTTTACCAAAGGAGAGCCCTTCAGAGTGCTTCCTTGCCTGAAAATGGGTCCCTGTTCCCAGGGCTTGAAGTGGTAAAAGCATTAAAATCTGTAAGTCATTGCTTATCGTTGTTGGCAAGTAAGGTCACAGAATTATGCTAAAGCCAACTGGACATAAGCCAAGAATCAAGCTATGGAAAGTGTCTAGGCACTGAATTACCCTTGCAGCCCAGAATCTTGGCAGAAGGGCTTGGGATGGCCCAACATTTCATAATAATGTGAAAAAAATTAGAATGTCTGATCTATTCCCCTTGTTTTACAGATGAGAAAACTGAGGGCCAGAGAGGTCAAGACCATTCAGCAAGCTAGGGTAGGAGCCAGAGCTCCCACCCAGGCCTCCAGGCTCCCAGTGCTATGTGCTCCTTCCACAACACCCAATATGAGCCAGTCAGTCAACAGGTATATGTTTAGTGCTACTCAGGTTCTGACCACTAAGAGTGGACTCAAGATAGAAAGGTATGCTCTTAATTATTAGAGGCAGCCAGGGTTACCAGTGTGTCCCAGTTACCACCACCTGATTGCACCACAGCTCACAGGAGCACTGGATCTGGAATGGGGGAAGGAACTTGTATTTAATACGTCAGGTCCAATGGTAAGCTCTTTTCATATGACCTTCCATTTAGTCCCTACAACCATGTATTGTAGAAAGTTGAGGTTCCGTGGAGTCAATGGGGGTCTAAGGCTACATAGCAGCTGTGTATCAAACACAATCCATACTACATCAGTCTGACTCCAGAGGTGCATGACAAGTATCAGGGCGATGAAATGCCTTGCTTGGTTCTAATCTTGCTGATGAGAAAACTGAGGCCACAATTATTTTGAGAATATACTGAGCTGCTATACCAAACATGGTTAGTACAGAGCTTGGTAAATATAGCAAGGATTCTGTAAATGATCCTTACCATTTCCTTCTCTTCTACTCAAGATACAGAAGTCAGTTTAAGGCCTTCTGCCCGGGATCTTTCTCCTGAAAGCATGATACCACAGAGATGGAGAAATCTCTAGATGTTTTTTCCTTGCCTCGCTGATCTTTTGGCTCTGGCTCCAACCTACAACTTGGAGCAGGCCTGTTGCCTAGATGTAGACAGAAAGAGCCATGTCCTAAGTTGTCGAATTCATAATCCATTCACTCTCCATCTTGTGCATGCCAGTTTAACCAATGAACCTTTACCGGCTTTTTCTGAGTCAGATACTTCTTTCTGGTTTCGGTTCCTTCTGTGCTTTGAGGAAATTGGATGACTTCACCTCAGTGGTGCCTATCTGCTGTTTTGAAAGAGTAAATTAATGCTGCTATACAAAAATCTCCTTGGCTTTCCAAACAATAATGGATATTTTTCTGGGATTGGTACCTTGAGGCAACCTTGTTCTCTTCATCTGAAGTTTGAGGGTTTTTACATGCTGCACCAGTGTAATAAGCCAACATTGTCTTCACCCAGGTCTGGGCTTCTCTGTTTTTTCCTCACAGTGACAGTGTCATGTTATAGAACCCCCCCAACCCCAGCTTTCTGGCAGAAGGAAGTCCAGATGAAATAGTGAGGAGCTGTGGGATTTTTTAGTTTACATTTTGATGCCCTCTGAAGAGAAGGGATGAATACGGTCCATTGTCTTAAGTAAGTGTAGTGAACGGAATGATCTGAGGTCTACTGCCTGTGACTTCTTCTCAGCATCTCATCATTCAGCAAATCTGGTCTCTCTGTCCCACTTTGCTGTCCTCCACCACAACCACCACCTTGCTAGTCTTAATGCACCTACCACTTGAGCAAGGCTAGCTTCCATCACCCTGGAACAAAAGACTCAAACCAGGAGAGAAATATGGGTGAGGGAGGATATTAGGCTCTGGACTGGGTGAAGGCCTTATAGGCAGAGTGTGACTGCAGATGGGGCTGTACCCCAGGTGGGCCTGGTGACTTGTTCAAAGACCTTTGCTACCCATAAGTATGAGTAGGTTGCAGCGATGGCTTAGAAAGCAGTGGTACCAACACTTTGGGCCATTCCATTTCTGATACTGCTTTTCTCCTCTTGCTGGGGGTGCGTTCTCAAGCAGCTGCAGTCTTTCTGTATGTCATTCAAATGGGTAGGAAGAGAATGCTCATTTCTCCAGCAAACTTCAGAATCATCTTCCTAGATGGTTACATTTTTCAACAGATTTGTTAAAGCAGACTGGCTGAGCCAAATAATGGGACAGTTTTCCCTGAATGGATTGTTTTTGTTTCTTCCCATCGCTCCTCCTCCTCTCTGCCCTCTTAACACATCCATTCAGTTGTAGCAGCGGAGGCCGGAGAGGCACATTTGTTTCTTCACATGGTCTTGGGGCTTGGCCAGGTTTCTTGCATTTTGCCCTCTTCTCCTGTTACCTCTCTCCTCTGCAACTTCTGGTGGGGCCTTTTAGCTGCACTATTTCTGTGGAGCTTTGATGAAGGCCTTTGGTTCAAATGTCCCAGCTGGAAACAGCTAGTTGGGGGAACTGGGCAAAGAACATATGAATTAGTGGGTGTGGCAGGAAGGTGTTAGAAGTTGTTTAACTGAAAGGGGAAGTAGGGCAGCTGACCCAGGATTGGGCACTGATTAGAATACAAGGCTGTCCAACCCTGTGAGACCCCCTCTATTGAAAATGGTGGTTTTGAGAGGGTCTTTCAACTTTAAACCTTGAGATCTCAGACTTCATGCCAGTGACAGAAGTAAAACATCTTGAGCTTCAGCCTCACCACCCCAGACTGACCTGTGGTTCTTTGTGTCTTCATTTCTTTCAGCTTTAACGTCTCCTAAACCGAACTTGATGGGTCTGCCCAGCACAACAGTTCCTTCCCCTGGCCTCCCCACATCTGGATTACCAAATAAACCGTCCTCAGCATCGCTGAGCTCCCCGACCCCAGCACAAGCCACTATGGCGCTGGCCCCTCAGCAGCTCCCCCAACCCCAGCAGCAGCCACAGGTGCAGCCGCCGCCGCCCGCAGCTCAGCCCCCGCCCGCGCCACAGCTCCCCCCGCAACAGCCGCAACAGCCACGCAAGGACAAAGACAGTGAGAAGGTAAAGGAGAAGGAAAAGGCACACAAAGGGAAAGGGGAGCCCCTCCCTGTCCCCAAGAAGGAGAAAGGCGAGGCCCCCCCAGCGGCCACAGCCACTCTCTCAGCCCCGCTGCCCGCCATGGAGTATGCAGTGGACCCTGCACAGCTACAGGCCCTGCAGGCGGCCTTGACTTCGGACCCCACAGCGTTGCTCACGAGCCAGTTCCTTCCTTACTTTGTACCAGGCTTCTCTCCGTACTATGCCCCCCAGATCCCTGGCGCCCTGCAGAGCGGGTACCTGCAGCCTATGTATGGCATGGAAGGCCTGTTCCCCTACAGCCCTGCGCTGTCGCAGGCCCTGATGGGGCTGTCCCCGGGCTCCCTACTGCAGCAGTACCAGCAATACCAGCAGAGTCTGCAGGAGGCGCTCCAGCAGCAGCAGCAGCGGCAACTGCAGCAGCAGCAGCAGCAGAAAGTGCAGCAGCAGCCCAAAGCAAGCCAAACCCCAGTCCCCCAGGGGGCTGCTTCCCCAGACAAAGACCCTGCCAAAGAATCCCCCAAACCAGAAGAGCAGAAAAACGCCCCCCGTGAGGTGTCCCCCCTCCTGCCGAAACCCCCCGAAGAGCCAGAAGCGGAAAGCAAACGTGCGGACTCCCTCTACGACCCGTTCATTGTTCCAAAGGTGCAGTACAAGTTGGTCTGCCGCAAGTGCCAGGCGGGCTTCGGCGACGAGGAGGCGGCGAGGAGCCACCTGAAGTCCCTCTGCTGCTTCGGCCAGTCTGTGGTGAACCTGCAAGAGATGGTGCTTCACGTCCCCACGGGCGGCGGCGGCGGCGGCGGCGGCGGGAGTGGCGGCGGCTCGTACCACTGCCTGGCGTGCGAGAGCGCGCTCTGTGGGGAGGAAGCTCTGAGTCAACATCTCGAGTCGGCCTTGCACAAACACAGAACAATCACGAGAGCAGCAAGAAACGCCAAAGAGCACCCTAGTTTATTACCTCACTCTGCCTGCTTCCCCGATCCTAGCACCGCATCTACCTCGCAGTCTGCCGCTCACTCAAACGACAGCCCCCCTCCCCCGTCGGCCGCCGCCCCCTCCTCGTCCTCCGCTTCCCCCCACGCCTCCAGGAAGTCTTGGCCGCAAGTGGTCTCCCGGGCTTCGGCCGCGAAGCCCCCTTCTTTTCCTCCTCTCTCCTCATCTTCAACGGTTACCTCAAGTTCATGCAGCACCTCAGGGGTTCAGCCCTCGATGCCAACAGACGACTATTCGGAGGAGTCTGACACGGATCTCAGCCAAAAGTCCGACGGACCGGCGAGCCCGGTGGAGGGTCCCAAAGACCCCAGCTGCCCCAAGGACAGTGGTCTGACCAGTGTAGGAACGGACACCTTCAGATTGTAAGCTTTGAAGATGAACAATACAAACAAATGAATTTAAATAAAAAGATTAATAAGAAACCGATTTCAAAAATAGACTAACTGCAATTCCAAAGCTTCTAACCAAAAAAAAAAAAAAAAAAAAAAAGGAAAAAAAAGAAAAAGCGTGGGTTGTTTTCCCATATACCTATCTATGCCGGTGATTTTACATTCTTGTCTTTTCTTTTAATATAAAAAAAAAAACCTTAACCCTGTTACATTGTGTCCTTTTGAAGGTACTATTGGTCTGGGAAACAAGTCCGCAGGGCCTCCCTAATGTCTTTGGAGCTTAAACCCCTTGTATATTTGCCCCTTTTCAATAAACACCCCACGTTGATAGCACAGGAGGAGCCCGGCATGCACTGTATGGGAAAGCAGTCCACCTTGTTACAGTTTTAAATTTCTTGCTATCTTAGCATTCAGATACCAATGGCTTGCTAAAAGAAAAAAAAGAAATGTAATGTCTTTTTATTCTCAGGTCAATCGCTCACACTTTGTTCTGTTTTCAGAATCATTGTTTTATAATATATTATTTTTTCAGTTTTTTTTTTTTTTTTTGTTCCAGAAAAGATTTTTTGTTTTGTTAATTTAAAAACGGGCAGAAAGTATTTGAGAAAAACAATGTGAACTGCTTTAGCTTTCTGGGGATTTAAAGAATAGCTTTTCTGCTGAAGCCAATTTCAAGGGGAAAAGTTAAGCACTCCCACTTTCAGAAAAAAAAAAAAAAAAAAACCCACACACAGAGTGTTGAGGACTTGTAGCTTAAAAAAATAAGTTTTAAAAACTGACTTTCTGTATTTATGATAGATATGACCATTTTTGGTGTTGAGTAGATTGTTGCATTGGAAATGAACTGAAGCAGTATGGTAGATTTAAAAGGAAAAAAAAAAAAAACCTTTTGTGTACATTTAGCTTTTTGTATGGTCCAGCTGACAGCTCCTCATTTGATGTTGTCTTGTTCATTCCTAGCAGATAGATTGCAATCCGTTGATTCGCCTAAGCTTTTCTCCCTTTGTCCCTTAATTCCACTTTCTCTTTCCTCCTCCCACCCTATAATCTCCCACTTAAGGTAGCTGCCTTCATTTCTTAGAGGGTAGCTGCAGAATTATTTTATAAAACTAAAGAAAGAATTTCAAAAGGTTCTAGGGGTCATTAGGATCCTCACAGATTATTTTTGGTTGGGGAGTTGAAACTTTTTAAAGGCATATAATTCTAGTTACCTATGTCTGTAAGCCTTGTGCCATTTATTTTTTATTTATCCTTCCTTTAGCTTTTCTTTTTATCCTTTCTTTTCCTCCTTGGTTGGTAGATGCTTCAAATATTCTTTTCCTAAACTAAAGCATTTGTTTTGGTTTGTGTAATTGAGCTGTGTGCTTTTCTTTCTAAAAAAGTTTTTGGTTAGGGGTTTTGTTTTTGTTTTCTTTCCTCTCAGAAAAAGAAATTTCATGCTTTAAATAAAATCCAAAGACACACCCTTTCACTGCTGATGCAGAAAAAAGGGAAAGGGTTCTTGTTACTTGAGAATTTGTTTCTGATTTAAACAAACAAGACTTAGTTTAATAAAAGAAAGAGTAAAACAAAAGATTCCCAGGTTGTTATGTGCTTCTTCTGCAAGCAGAGAGGCAACTGTTAATGACAATTCCATATACCAAAAGACACATTTTTTACTTCAAAGTTTTGTCCTTGTGTTAGGCAGTCTGAGCGGCGAGTGATCCAGAGTGCAGCCAACAAAGAAGCAGATAGCAAGGTACAGAGAGCAAAAAGGAACCGTATGTGAGGCACTTGTATTTATGTTAATATCTGTATTCCTGTAACACATAACGCAACATACACCCTTTCTCATCTTAAAACAATGGTCTGAACTTTGAAAGGAAAACTTTGTGCTGCTAAAATGTAGATTTTGGAGACAAATAGATGCTTTGCTTTTCACTTTCATAGCCAAACATCAACAGAAACAATCTCCCTGTGCCCCGAAAGTGTGAAATCCTTCTCCCCTTCGTTCTCTTCCTTATGTTTCAAAAGGGAACTTTGAAGACTGTGAATGCAGGTTCCATTGGTCATCTTTCGGGCTTCTTTCCCCAGTGCTGAAGCCACTCAACGACTTTGCAAAAGACTGGAGCATTCCAAGATCTGAAAATGGATTTCTTTTTTTCTTTTTTCTCTTTTTTAGCCGGGACTGTTTTATTTTTATGAATTTGTTTTTGGTTTAATGAAAGAGTAGATCCTGAACTGTTGTATATATTTCTAACTAGGCTGATGCACAGTGCAAATTCCTTTTTTTAATTTTTTTAAGTAGAAATACTAAAGAGTACCATCTAACTATTCATACCAGTATCCAGTTGTAGCATAAGGTGTCAAAAACAAGTACACAAAAACATTTGCTGTTTTAACAAACTATTTTCTTTTAACAAGAATTCTTGTATTTCTCCCTGTGTTTGAGATGAACATTTTTAAATTTTAAAGTTGTACAGTTTTTTGTTTTCCATTATTTTATCTTGTTTGTAACTCTATGAAATATATATATATTTTTTGCCATTTAACTGTTGTATGTTACTCTGTGTCTGTATCATATAGAAAAAAATTTGTTTTTGTTTTTGGTCCTCTATGTGATACCAATTAACAATTTAACACTAGCTTTACACGTCAAATTCTGCTAGGTTTTTTCTGAAAACTTTGTTTTTAAAAATGATATTGCTTGGTAATAGTGCAATTTCTATCCCTTTCCCTCCCCCCTCAACTTTAAGTTCATTTCCTTGTAATTTTGCCACCCCCTCCACAATGGTGTTTCGTTTGTTTGTTTATTTGTTTTGAGCTACTATGCCATCCTCCCTCTGTGAGGCAGCGTGACTGTCAGTGTTTTGTTATGCCATGCCTTGACCTGTGGGTGTATTTGGCAACAGCAAGGTGGTTGGGTAGATTGGCTAAGCATGCTTCCACCCACCAGTGTTTCTCAGAGGGGTTATGTGATTGTTTTATCCTGGAGTGGGTTGCACATTTGATGCTTTCCTCTACAACTCTACCACCCACATATATGTTCATTCAAAAAAGAAAAAAATTCTCAGCATTAACTCAGAAGTAGCAAAGCAGTCAGTGATGGTGACGATTAGACGTCAAATATGAGCTAGTTAGATGTTTGTGGGTTGACATCCGCTATGGCTGTGACTGGTATCATTTACAAAGCATGAATTCACTACAATGCTCAACTGTTTAGATTGGTCTCACTAGGCGAATTTAACTCCTGTTGCATAGTAGGTAGCTGAACAGGATATCTCAACTCACTTTTTAAATTAGTTCTTCACCTCTATTGACACTTCATATTTTGGTTGGTTGGTAGGTTTGTTTGATTTTTTTTCAAATACTCCAAAGAGTGGGTTGGTGCTTGACACCATTCAGTCATGGCACCATATGAACCCACTGAATGGAACTTATTTCAACCATCCTTCCTCCATCCTTCCAAAAAGAAACTTAAGAAGGAAACACACACACACACACACACACACGGAAAAGTTTAATAAATCTAGGAAGTTTTTTTTTTAATTAAAAGCTATTTAAAGAGATGAATGTGGCCAAAGTTTTACATGATTGAAAATAAAGTAAAACAGACGGCATGTGTTTAAACCTGAGTTTATCAGGCATGGCAGGAAGTTGCAGGAGAGAGAGGCAGTGACCCAAGCCAGTGCACTTGATGTTCATGGACATATATTTTTTTTAAATAAATTAAATTAAAACATTTTAAATAGAAGCATAAATTGAGTTGGTTGTTTGTTGGCGCTGAGATACTGCCCACTGTGAAACAAAGCTTTGACTAGTTTTTTTTGTTTGTTTACTTTCTTGGGGGGAGGGGGGCAAGTTTGGGTAGGAAAGAAAGCATAAATGAACGTGACCCTGAGGTGAAGAGGTATATGAACAGCCTTTGCAATGTACAAAAAAACAAAAAACAAAAAAACAAAAAAAAAATAGAGCAAGTGAAACCAAAAATGATGTTCTTGGTGTTTTTCTATAATGTAGTCTTGTTAGCTTTTTTTGTTACTGTAACAATGCTGATCTCGAACTGTACCAAAATACATGGAGACTAACAAACAGAACCACATGGAACTTTCAAACTGAAAAAAAAAATTTGTCACAAAAACTTTGTTGTCATAGTTAAGTTGATTGTAGATGGTAATTGAATATACTCCTTTGAAAATATTTCATCAAGTATGTTTCCTGCTCATTGTGATACATTAAAAAAATATGAGCAAAAGTTCTTGTCTTATGCCCTCAGATTTTGTGTGTGTGCATGTGTGAGAGAGAAAGAGATTGATACTGGCAAAGTGTAAATTTGAACAGTATCTTGAGGTTGCATGTACTTATTCCAAGGTACATAGCTCTTTAGTATTTCTAAGTGTCCTTGTATTTCCTATCTCCTGGCGTTCATGAAAGTGCAGCAAGTTTTGGCCGTGATGCTGACTAGCTTATTTCATTGAGAAGGGTAAGTCTGACAGCTCGGGTAATAGTTGACCCTCGAGAGCCTTAATAGTACCTGTATTTTTTTTTTTTCCCAAATGTTTCTATGAGAATTGTGGACACTTGGCACAACCATGAGCAAGTAAGTTTTGCTGATGGCTGGAAGAGAGGTAAGTCAAACTTTTCTGAGATGGGAATTAGATCCACTGTTTCTGACAGAAGGATATGAAAGGTAAGTTGAGTTAAGTGGGTGATCCACTACATTTACCTTTCCTATCAAAGGACTTTTCTAAACGCCTTTTAGAGCAGAATTTGAGATAAGAAGAGTCTGCAAAACAGTAATAGCGTTAGTCATTCCTACAAACAAGAGTCCTCTTATAAAAAACTCTCTTACAGCACAAAATGCCTGAAATTCATTAATAAGGAGTATATCCAAGATCAGGCCCAAAGGCCTTCCATTCATCTCTAATTTAGAGCCACAGCTGATAAATAATTTATAAAACCCTAGTAGCTGGGCTTGGACAGCATTGCGGGCTAGCTGTGTCCTTGCAAGGTCTGTGGCATCTGCCCTTGGCCAACAGGGGTCTTTTCTACCCCAGGAGTTAAGCTATGAAATCCTCCTCTCTCGGCTCTGACAGCCATTGTCAACCAAGTCTTTTTTCTTAGTTCCTGGAGCAGGCGTTCAAGAAGAGGCAGCGGCCCTATTAGCTACAAATGTCAAAGCGTTCTACAGCTGGCCCAGGCAGTGCTAGTGCTTAGAAAGGAAATGCTGGTTCCCTTGCCAATGCTAGGACCTCTGTGCCAAACAAGTAGTATCCCAATACTATCCCTAATAAAACCCTGATCTTTCCCCACGCATTGTACCTTTCTTTTGGGTGTTCCCATAGGAGCACATGGCTTCTATGTCAATATGTTTTCTTGGCACACAGCTATGTCACTGATCGTTCTTGTGACCCCATGAAAAGGTACAGGATGATAAAAATTGTTCAGACCCAAAGCCACGTCTGCCTTTCTAAGCTATAATTATTTTAGGATCTGGCAGGATCACTTTGAAACATTTTAAATGGAACTATTTTGCAGAGGGGTTTTGCTGCCTCAGCTCTTTCAAGGAAAGTGACTACAATTCAAATGCTTCTACAGATAAAATTTTAACAAGAAAATAAGACCTAACCTCAGTGATGGTTGAGCCCTTTGTATCAGAAAATCTCTAAGCACCTGAATTACATTGAAATAGGGTTGGGCAAGGGACTCTGTTACTAGAAAAGCTTTTTCTTAAGGAAAAAAGAAGGCTTCCAATCTGGCTTCAATATCATGCTCATGTGGATATTAATCTCCTTGGAATTAATAGTTTTTCCCCCCTGGAAAATGTGAAACGGCAACATCTTAAAACGGCTGATATGTGTTAGGTAGCTGTTTCTAATTTTGCCTTAAAGAAATGTCTGTAGTGCCTAGCTCCTGTTATAGACTAATGACCTTCCAAATCTCACTTTTAACAAGTTTAGACTTTAAGTTACAAGAGCACAAGCAGTTTAAGAGTCAAGTTGAAGGATGAGAAGTTTGCACCTGCCGCTCTGCTCTGCAGCCTTAATTACAGCAGGACACATGTGCTCACTCAGTCTCTGTACGTTACTGCTGGGGGTGGACCAGCCAAGGCTCTGGCAAAACTTGTAAAGAAATTAGTACTCTCAAGGCCATTAAAGTAGAGGCAGCTTTCCATTACTTTTTACTTCACAGCAAAGGTGGGTATTTCCTTCTTTCCATCCTTCCTTCTTCCCTCCCTTCCTCTTTCATCCTTTTTTAAATTAAAGGCACATGTTTTTAAAATGTCTTAGCCAATTAGTTTAGATTCCTCTCAGTCTATCTTCTTGAGTTTTTAAATTATAGGTGCAAAAATAAATTTGTTCTTGATCCTTTATGACTGCTTCATTTCTTATCCTATATGGAACAAAGAGACTATGTAATCCAATTTATGAATCCCTTAACATGGGAATAGGAACTTTCAGATGAACAGTTTTACTCTTGAGCCAAGATTCTTCAGGCTAAGAAATGAGGACAAAGAAGCAGCTGAGAGTAGCAGCTAAGGAAGGCATCAGTAAATATTCTCTGCCTCCGTGTAATGCCAAATACTTTTTTTTTTTTCCAGATATTATTTGACAGGGACACAGTGAGAGAGGGAACACAAGCAGGGGGAATGGGAGAGGGAGAAGCAGGCTTCCCACTGAGCAGGGAGCCCAGTGCGGGGCTCGATCCCAGGACCCTGGGATCATGACCTGAGCCGAAAGCAGACGCTTAACGACTGAGCCACCCAAGTGCCCCCAAATACTTCTTTTTGACCTTTGCTCTTCCTTGTCTTCCCATTCTCCATACACTACTCTTTCTTAAGCAGCCTTATATGTTGCTGCTGTCTTTTAGACCCCCTCTGTAATACCTTATATTTGCATAACACTTGAAAAGTACTTTTGTAAAATTATTTCTTGCTTGTTCCTTAAAATGATCTACAAGGTAAGCAAAGTGGGTGACATCCCAGGCATTCAGGAGAAGGAGGTAATGAGCGAGGGAAAAAGGCACTAACCATGTGTTTATCCTTTGTCCAGTGCCCCTTCTCCCCCCCCCCCACACCCCCCAACTTCCTGAGAGGTGCTAAGGAAGAGTGGTTGAGAGTGTGGGCTCAGGAATCAGACTAATGGTGTTCATTCTGGCTCCAGCACTGTGACCTTGATTGTGTTATTTATTCCCACTGTAAAATGAGGATAATGGTACCTGCTTCACAGGGTTGCTGCAAAGATTAAACAATATATGCGAAAATGTTTTGAACACTGCCTGGTACATACTGAGTAATAAATATCTGTTGCTAATATTTTTGTCAGTTTTAACTCTCCAAGTCTCTCTTATTGTAGGTCCCTTGGGACTGCAGCTAAGTCTTGCTTTAATTCACAGAGGGTTTGGGGGCTGCAATTGTATAAATCAGTCCCATCAAGCCTTTGTCTTATGTTTATATCTGATGCTTCCCTGTCCATACATATCTCAGAGGATCCAGAGGCCCCTCAGGGAGGTTCTGCTCAGAACTGTACAGAAATACAGTACAGGAGCTTGCATTTCAGTCTCTCGGTGCCCCATTTCTAGTGATTAATTTGGTCAGAAGAAAGAATGGCTTTAATTTGCTTTTGTTTGCAAAAGTAGACATAGTCCTTCTTTATCATCCCTTGAGAGGTGAGCAGCAGAAATGATTGGGGTTACAGAATAAAGAAAAAGGAGTAAGTTGGGACAATTTGCCCACTGCCACAGCCTGTTTTGAGGCGGTTCAGATACACAGCTTAGGAGCTGTAGCATCTAAAATGAGACTGAGAGTGAATGAACTGTATGTGAGACAAAACTGAAAGAAGAATACACACAAGGGAATGTAGCAAGAGGATCTTTCCACCCCCAAACACAGGAAGAGTTTTAAAAATACTATTATTCTAGTAACCTACAAAATAAACATCTGGGAGAGGCATGGGAACAAGTGGAAAAAAAAACTAGCACAGAGAAAAGGTTCGAATAGAATGTTTCCATGATAGCCTCTGCATATAAGAACTCATCAGTGATACAGGCTTTAGATAGCTATAGTTCCATCTGTGAACTTTATCCATTTTTAAAACAGTGATGGTACTGGAAATAGGAGTACAGACACTGGTATGAGAGGACTAGTAAAAGCTATGGAGGATGACGGGTGGGTGATTTTTCCTTTTCTCTGAGAATAATAACCTTTAAATGCAGTTTGACATACTACCTATAGATAGGATTTCATCATAGGGTGTCTGCATTCGATTTGTTACATGGTTCTAAGCTTGACAGTGAATAATATTCAAAATCTGATTTGTAATCAGCTGAATTGATTTGTTTTTTCAAAACTGTAAAGCCGTGCTGCACTGATGCCTCATATGAATTGTTTCCAACAAGAAATCTGCCGTCATCCTTATTTTTTAATAATTTTTTTCCTCTATCTACTTCTGAGATTCTCTTCTTTACCACTAGTTTTATCACATCATGTTTTGATTATGATGTACCTTGGTGTAGTTTTACTTCTGTTTTTTGGGGTTTACTTCTTATGCTTGGGGTTTGTTGAGCTTCTTGGATCTCTGGGGTATTACTTTTCATCAAAAATGGAAATTCTTCAGCCATTGTTTCTTCAACTATATTTTCCTTTCCCCCCTGCTTCCCACCGCCCCCCTTTTGCAGGGATTCCAATTATATATGTTCAGCCATTTGAGGTTAACCTATAGCTTGCTGATGCTCTGGTTTCACTGGAGGAGGGAGCTGGGGAGAGGGCAGGGGGTTACTTTTTTCTCTGTGGGCTTCATTTTCCATAGTTTCCAATGCTGTGCCTTCAAGTCCACTTATCTTTTCTTCTTATGTGCCATTAATCTGATCCAGTGTGTTTTTTCATCTCATACAATTTTCATCTCTAGAAGTTTGAGAGCTTTTTATATCTTCCATGTCTCTATGTAACTTTTGAACATGAAAATACAGTTATAATAATTGCCTTACTGTCATCCTCTTCTAATCCTAATATCTATGTAAGTTTTACATTGGTTCAATTGAGTGATTCTTCTTCTCCTCATTATGAGTTGTGTTTTCCTGCCTCTTTGCATGTCTGGCGATCTTTGATTAGATCCTAGTCATTGTGAATTTGCTTTGTTGAGTAGATATTTTTGTATTCCTATAAATTTCCAGTTTGTTATGTGATGTACTTATGTGATTTGAAAACAGTTTGATCCCTGTGGGTCTTATTTTTTAATTTTGTTGGGTAGGATGAAAACACTATTTAGTTGAGGGCTAATTATTCCCTACTACTGCAAAGGACCCTTCTGAGAACTCTACTCAAATGTCTCATGGAAAAAAAATGCCCCACGAACTTTACCAATCCGTGTGAACATCAGGTGCTGCTCCATCTTATCCTTTGGGCTAGTTCTTTCCCAGCCTTACAGAGTTTACTAACATGGAAGCACTGGTCAGCTCTTTTGTGAATACTTGTGGGAGACCCTGTAAAGATCTCCAGAGGTCTCTCTTTTCTGGTACTGTGTCCTGCAAATTCTTGCTGCCTTGTTTTCCCCAGACTCAGCTTTATCTCCTAAGTCAGAGTCTGCTGGGTTCCACCTAGGTTCCATACCCTGTGCTGTGGCCTGGAAACAGTCTCAACACAATAAGATGGAATAATCATAGGGCTTACCTTGTTTGTTTCTCATCTCTCAGCAATCACTGTCCTTTACTGTGTAATGTTCAATGACTCAAGAACCATTCTTTCATGTATTTTGTCTTGTCTTTTTAGTTGTTTCAGCTGGGAAGGTTAAGTCTGGTCTCTGTTACTCCATCTCAGCTGGAAGCAAAAGTCGAATTTAGTTTTTAGATATATGCAAGTAAGGTCCTGTATTCCTTTTTACAGTGCTATCTATGCTTATGAAATTTCCCAAAAGGTTTGAATTAACACAGGAGTCTTATTTCCCCAGCAGACTTCTCTGAACATGACATGGTAACTCTTAGGATAAAGATTCTAACTAATTCATCCTTTTCCTTAATCACAATAATCAGAGGTGGAAGAAGGGTAGGTAAATGCACAAATTCTAGCCACTTTTTGCCATACCATAATGCCAGGTAGAATGGGAAAACCATTTCTTAGGTTTCAAAGTCACACCATGGCAGTAGATGTATTTCTGATGGTAAAACACTATATTAGGTCTTCCCACTTAACTATAAGGGCTATCACTATTCATAAAGTTAATAAGTCTTAAAAACAAAATGAAACAAAACACTTCCATTTCATGGTCTTGCTTCACTCAGATCATTTTTCAGGACACCTAAGTGTGGCTCAAGGAGATCCGTTAATTTGGAAATGTGGCTCACACTTGGAGATGAACTCATTGCACTAATACAAAGGAATAATAAAAATCAGGCCCCAGCACTGAACTAGTTATTCTTCCTAAACTCAAATCATAGTTTGTTTTTTTTGTATGTTTATTATTTTGGCAAACATCTGTTTCTAATTAAATTGGGTATATAATACATCCATAATACATAAAATTCTTAAGGTGTTAACTCATTACTTGCTTTGCAAACTCTCAAAATTTGTTCCAGGGTAGCTTTCCCACTAAAATTATTTGTAAATAATCTACTCCACTAAAACTAGCCTACCTTCCAAACACACCCTGTACTTTCCCCTCTACATTTAAAGGTTTAGCAATGTCACTTATTCCATGACATCTTATCACATCTTCCCAGACCCTTTTCTGACCCCTATGGTAATACACATAATGTCTTTTTGGCAATGATACATGTATATGTTTTATGCTTAGATCACTTGCTATCCTACGTTTATATTTAATGTTTGAATGACTAAATTAAAGAATAAATAAAGGAAAGGGTAGTCACATTCATCTTTATGATTTTTAATAGGAAGAGAGGTCTTAAATGAGTACAGTTCAAATTATATATAATGGGGCTCAAACACTTTAAAAATTTTTCAGTCCCAAACCCAAAAGGGGGAATATTTTTCAGCAGAGAGTAAAGGAAAATAGAATCAATGAAAAAATCAAATGTGATAGGATTAAAAACTATACAAGGCAAATGTTTGCATTTTAGGGAAAAAAAATAATTGCAATAAAAAACAGTCTAGGAATTTAGAAGTACCAGTCAAAACTCTTTGTAGCTTTCACCAAATTAAAGGATGGCATTAAGTAGTTATTTGAAAAGAGTTACATGGTTATGGTTTTCTAATCAAAATAGAAATGTTTGTAGAACATTTGAAAGCCAGGCCTCACACCAAACCTAGAATGAACATCAGAATATAACCCTAGTAGAGAGTATTCAATAATTATGAAGTCTGAAATTTGCCTTCAGTTTTTACCAGCTGGTTTCTTTGGTTGGCTCATTAGAAAAATATATATATGGAATATTTTTATGATTTTCTGTCTGTAAAATCTCAGACCGGTGAAGAAATTTCCATACACTATGTATAAGTGCAAAATAATGAAGTATAGAATAAAAGATGCAGACTTTTAGAGCTCAGGTTAATGGGTCTGACTTATAGGGCATCCCCTATAACTTTAAAACATCCATTGCTATCAAAGAGCTCTTATAAGTAAACATCCCCTTCTCCTCCCAAAAAAGCAACATGCCCAGAATATTTCATGGGTAACTTTCACCAAACCTTTTAAGGCCAGTGCAGAGGCAACTGCAAAGCCACTACTGAGGGATAAGTGAATATAAAAAAGAGATATGAGGGGGAAAAAACCTTTCACTTAAGTTCCCCCCAAAAATTCCAAATCACATGAAAAAAATTCACCAAGATAACCAAGAACTTAATAATCAATAGATGGATTTACTTAAAATCTAATGGCCTATGATCCATTAATAACTACTAATTATGAAACAAAAGCAAACAGGTATAACTAAAGAAAATAATTAAAAGTACTATATATGAAAAATACAGAAACTGAATTCAATTAATAAGTGATAATCAGAGAGATAATGACATGGTCATTTTCCAGAATGGAAAAATACTTTTCAGATTGAAAGTACATATAGTGTACTGAGGATGAATTAAGTAAGTCCACAATGAGACACACTTCAGTGAAATTATAGGTAATGGGTTAGCTATTTTCCTCCTTGGTGGCTTTTACAATTTTTACATTTAATATTTGGTAAAGATAAAACAATTAGCCATGAGCAGATTCTTTTTTTTTTTTTTTTTATCAGCAATAACAGATACAGGAGACTACAGAATAACTGCCATGAGGTACTGAGAGAAAAGAAAGGGCAATGTAGATTTCTATACCCAGCTAAACTATCATTCAAGAGAGGATAATGAAATTCTGGTGAAATTAAGTTAACTATAACAGAAAGCAGAAGTTAACTTTTAAAATCTCTCATAATTGCCCCCATGAAAACAGAAAGACTAGAATAACAAAACCAAAATCCACAAACAAGATCTACCAAAAAAGTAGGTGTTAAGATACCTTCACAAACCCCAAAATATGAATAGAAAGAAACAAACCACCAAAGCTACATGTGCTACATGGCATTAACAAGTGTCTGAGAAGTATCAGATGAGCTTGAATAAAGAGAAACCCTAAAATAGCCAATAGGTATTCCTGAGAACAGCTGAAACTAGGAGAAGGTTCTGCATACTCTAACTATGGGAGCAAGGCAAGGTAAGATCTGAAAGGACTGGAATTTCAGTTCACCCCAATGAGAAGAAACTCCCATCAAGATAATTCAAATTGAGCATGACAGGGATAATAGGGACAGGAAGAGGAGAGAGGGGAAAGGAGGAGAAAGAAAGGACATGTGAGAGAGCTAGTGTGCAAGCAAGCAGGAACACGAGATAAAATTGAGGAGGGAGAAGAGACCAAGAATTTTCCTGTATGAGACCATACTTTTGAAGACTTCATGAAAATAATGTAATAGGGATCACTAAATCCAGGAAACTGAAAATGTTATCCCAACTCATCTACTCCTAAAAGTTCAGGAAAACTATTTTTACATAAAAATTATTAACAGGATAGGATGGTGGTTGAATCCTGTAAAAAGTAATTATTTAAGAAGCAGAATGAAAGAAAAGACACACCCATGAATAGATGAACATTATGTAGCTTAATATTTCAAAATGAGCCAAAAGGAAACTTTTGAAAACATATTAGATATAAAAGAACATTAGAATTAGAATAATCAGAATTCAGATAACTTGGAACAAGATTAGAAATAAAAGTTAATTTTTAAAAATGGGATGAGTAAACAAAAATCCTTCAAGGAAAAAAAAAATCCTTCAAGAAAAGTAGAAACTAAAAAAGAAATTTTAAGATTCAAAAAGACATAAAGAGGTTTTTTCTCTGCTTCCCACTAAAATGTAGAAAGCTGCAGATTGCCACTCCCACTCAAAAAAAAATGAATAATCTATAAAATTATTTTTTTAATCCACTAGAGAGCTGAGGTTAGATAATAATGAAGTAATCTGGGTTCCAAAGAGGACCAAGCCCTTCCAAGGACAGAGAGGACTCAAGACTGTTTCATCTTTAGCAGAGCACAGGAGAAAGAAACCAACTACAAATTTAACAGAAGGTTAATGGCCAAGTGACAGCATTCACTTGCAACTCTAACAAAGGCCTCTGCTGGGTGCTCTGAAGAAACTAGTACAGACCTGTGGGCGGTAATCAGCTGGTGCTGGGAAATAAGCACTAAGCATTGCCTGCTTCCCCAGACCCTTCTCTTCTCCAAAGTAAAAGCATCAAAGAGGACTTTTGCCCCAAGTCACAGGCAAAAGACACCTGGTGGCTGGAGGAGGAGGTAGAAAGAAAAAAACCCTACATCACGGGGGCAGGGGCAGGAAAAGATGGGCCCAGAATCCTACATTAAGCTGATATATGCTACCACTGAGGAGGGAGCAGAAAACTGCCCAGGGCCAAATACAAAAGACAAGATAGAGTTTGGTTGCCAAAAGGAAAAGAAGAAAGAGCAAAAATGCTGAAAAAGCCCCCTTCAAGATATGCAGGGACTTCCTAAAACTGAGGCTGAACCTAGACAACAGAAAACCCCTCACTGCTCCCACCACGAACCTACCATCAAGTGATGAGCAACATTCAGAGTCTTTCTTTAGAAAGACTCTCTTCATGGCGCAGACATACAGGAGCAGCTGAAAGCCTAAGGGAAGAGGAAAAACACTGGGAAAAACCCTCTGGTACTCACACCACTGACCTAAACACAGGGCAACAGCAGCATACAATTAAAAGAATTTGAAGTTCATGGTGTACTGATCAACTGCTGATTTTACTGACTCAATTCCCTAACAGAGAAAAGGCATGCCCATTTCTAGACATTAATACTATTTACCTTACTCCCTACTATTCTATACCACCAAGAAAGCAAACAAACATTGTGACTACCTACGGAAGAATATAACATCATTCATGAAGTTACTTTGATTAAAAAATAAAAAGAAATGATCAAGTCTCTAGATGCAACCAATTCTCCAGGTGTTAATTCTTAATCATGTCCTCCTAAAATTCTTATATTGAAGTCCTAACCTCCAGCACCTCATAATGTGACTGTATTTGGAGATAAAGTCCAAATTGAAGATAAATGAGGTCATTGGGGTGGGCCTTATTACAATATGACTGGTGTCCTTATAAGAATCGGAGATTAGGACACAAAAACATACAGAGGGAAGACCTGGTAAAGACACTGGAAAATGAGGGCCATCTACAAGTGAGGAAGAGAGGTCCTTAGAAGAAACCAGTCCTGCCAGTATCTTGATCTTGGACTTCTAGCCTCCATAACTGTAAAGAAACAAATTTGTTGTTTAAGTCCCCCAGTCTGTGGTGTTTGTTATGGCAGCCTGCGCAAGCTAATACACAAGGTATACGGAGAAGAAGTACACACTATAGCACAGAGATGCAATAAACTAAACAAAAAGTACTCTGTGGGAAACTCTCTAGATCAAACAGTTCTTTATCAAATAAATTGCAAAGAGAGTGAAGGAGTTGGAAACAAATACCTACGCATTAAAAGATACCTAAAAACTATATTAAAAACAAAGTGGCAACATGGATTTATGTGGATCCTCATTCATATTATTTTTTAAAAGTCTGATCATCTAGGAATTTCATAATATTAAGAAACCATCATTAAGGGAGTATAGAAATTAAAGCCCAGAACTTCCAAAAAGAGGATTCTAACAGGAGATACTGTTTATAATAAACTAAGACCCCAAGAGACTACAACCTAAGGGTTTGGATAATCCAGAAATGGAACAGGCCTCTCATGGATTTACAGTCTAGGTTCAAATTCCCTAGGAAGCCCATGAAATCTCAAACTTTAAACTTGGTTTTCTGGATTGATAGGAGCCACAATTACCCTGCATAGCCAAAGAAGAAATCAAAATACATCTTGGAACACATGAAAATGGAAGAGCAATAATAAAAACTTATGAAACTTAGGCAACAAAAGCAGTTCTAAGAGAGAAGTTGTCAGCAATATATGTCTACCTGAAGAAACAAGAAAGATCTCAATCTGGGGCGCCTGTGTGACTCAGTCGGTTGAGTGTCCTACTCTTGATTTTGGCTCAGGTCATGATCTCAGGGTCCTGGGATCATACCCTGCATCAGGCTCCCCACTCAGCAGGTAGTCTGTTTGTCTCTCTCCTTCTGCCCCTTCCCCTGCTTGCACACACGCACTTTCTCTCTCTCAAATAAATACATCTTTAAAAAAAAGTTTTAAGAAAAATTTCTAACAACCTAACTTTATGCCTCAATGAATTAGAAAAAGAACAAATGAACCCCAAACTTAGTAGAAGAAAGATTCTAACAAAGATCAGAGTGTCAATAAATGAAGTAGAGGCTAAAAAGGCAATAGAAAAGATATATGAAACTAAGAGCTTGGTTTTTGAAAAGACAAATCTTTAGCTAGACTCACCAAGAAAAAAGAAGACTAAAATAAATAAAATGAGAAGTGAAGAGGAGTTATTACTGATACCAGAAAAACACAAAGAATCATGAGACTACTATGAACAATTATATACCAACAAGTTGGACAATCTACAAGAAATGGACAAATTCCTAAAAATATACAACCTACTAAGACTGAATCATGAAAATAGAAAATCTGAACAGATATATTACTAATAAAGAGATTGAATCAATAACCAAAAACTTCCCAACAAACAAAAGTCCAGGACCAGATGGCTTCATTGGTGAATTCTACCAAACATTCAAAGAAGAATTAATACCAGTCCTTCTCAAATTCTTCCAAAAAAAAAAAAAAAACAAAAACAGCAGAGGAAGGAACACTTCCAAACTCATTTTATAAGGCCAGCATTGACACCAGAAGACAAAGACACCACAAGAAAAGAAAATTATAGGCCAATATTGCTGGTGAATATAGATGCAAAATGCTCAACAAAATATCAGCAAACCAAACTCAACAGTACATTACTAGGATCATATACCATGAGCAAATGAAATTTATTCAGGGATGCAAAGATGGTTCAACATCCATAAATCAATCAATACGATATACCTTATTAACAAAATAAAGGGGAAAAAATCACATGATCAGCTCAGTAGATAGAGAAAAAGGATTTGACAAAAGTCGATATCCATTCATGATAAAAATTCTCAACAAAATGGGTAGAAAGGGAATGTACCTCAACATAATAAGGGTCATATATGACAAGCCCACAGCTATTCTACTTAATGGTAAAAAACTGAAAGCTTTTCCTCTAAGATCAGGAACAAGACAAGGATTCCCACTCACTTTTATTCAACATAGTATTGGAAATCTCAGCCAGAGCAATCAGGAAAAAACAAAAGGAAAAGAAATAAAAGGCATCCAAATTGGAAAGAAAGACATAAAACTGTAACTATTGCAGATGATATGATGTTATACATGGAATACCCTAAAGACTCCACCTAAAAACTGTTAGAATAAATCAATTCAGTGAAGTTGCAGGATACAAAATCAATACACAAAACTCTTCTGCATTTCTATATGTTAATGATGAACTATCAGAAACAGAAATTTTTAAAATCCCATTTTTTATCTTATCAAAAAGAATAAAATACCTAGGAATAAATTTAACCAAGGAGGTGAAATACCTGAATACTGGTAACTATAAGATACTGATGAAAGAATTAAAGAAGACACAAATAAATGGAAAATATGCCATGCTCATGGATTAGAAGAATATTGTTAAAATGCCCATACTACCCAAAGCATTCTATAGATTTAATGCAATTCCTATCAAAATTTCCAATTGCATTTTCATGAATGCACAATTCTAAACTTTGTTTAGAATCACAAAAAAACCCCAAATAGTCAAAGTAATCTTGAGAAAGAACAAAGCTGGAGGCATCATGCTCCCTGATTTCAAACTACATTACAAATATATAATAATTAAAACTGTAATATTGGCAGAAAAACAGACACATAGATTGATGAAACAGAATAGAGAGCCCAGAAATAAACCCATGCTTATTATGGTCAACCAATTTACAACTAGGAGGCAAGAATATAGAATGGAGAAAGGACAGTATCTTCAGTAAATGGTGTTGGGAAAACTGGACAGCTACATGCAAAAGAATGAAACTAGACCACTATCTCACACCACTTATTGAACTCAAAATGGATTAAAGAGTTGAGTATAAGACCTAAATGAACTCAAAACGGATTAAAGAGTTGAGTGTAAGACCTAAAATCATAAAACCCCTAGAAGAAAATATAGGAGGTAATAAACTTCCTCTCCTTGACATCGGCCTCAGCAATGATTTTTTTGGGGGGCGGGGATTTGACACCAAAAGCAAAGGTAAAAAAGCAAAAATAAACAAGTGGGATTACATCAAAGTAAAAAGATTCAGTACACTGGTGGGAATGCAAGCTGGTACAGCCACTCTGGAAAACAGTATGGAGGTTCTTCAAGATGTTAAGAATAGAGCTACGCTACGACCCAGCAATTGCACTACTAGATATTTACCCCAAAGATACAGATGTAGGGAAAAGAAGGGGCACATGCACCCTAATGTTCATAGCAGCAATGTCCACAATAGCCAAAGTGTGGAAGGAGCAGAGATGCCCTTTAACAGATGAATGGATAAAGAAGATGCGGTACATATATACAATGGAGTATTATTCAGTCATCAGAAACGATGAATACCCACCATTTGCATCGACATGAATGGCACTGGAGGGGATTATGTTAAGTGAATTAAGTCAACCAGAGAAAGACAATTATCATATGGTTTCACTCATATGTGGAACATAAGCAATAGCATGGAGGACTAGAGGGGACGGGAGGGAAATCCAAAGGGGGAGAAACCAGAGAGGGAGATGAACCATGAGAGACTATGGACTCTGGGAAACAATCTGAGGGTTTCAGAGGACAGGCGGGTGGGGGAAGGGGGTAACAGGGTGATGGGTATTGAGGAGGGCACATGTTATGATGAGCACTGGGTGCTATACTTAACTAATGAATCACTGAACACTACATCAAAAACTAATTATGTACTATACAGTGGCTAACTGAACATAATAAAAAAATAATAAAATAAAATAAAATAAAAAAGGTTCAGTACAGCAAAGGAAACCAACAAAATAAAAAGGCAACTTACCGACTGGGAAAAAATATTTGCAAATGCATGTCTGATAAGGGGTTAACATCTAAAATATATAAAGAACACATACAACTCAAGAAAAAAAATAAACCAGATTTAAATGGACAGAGGAACTGAACATATTTCCAAAGACACAGATGGCAAACAGGTACAAGAAAACATGCTCAACATCAGTAATCATCAAAGAAATGCAAATTGAAACCACAATGAGATGTCACCTCTTATCTGGTAGAATGGCTGGTATCAAAAAGACAAGAAATAAGTAATGGAGAAGATGTGGAGAAAAGGGAGCCCTTGTGCACTGTCGGTGGGAATGTAAATTGATGCAGTTGCCATGAAAAACAGTATGAAGTTCCCCCC
Organism: Mirounga angustirostris; assembly: GCF_029215605.1. Classification (NCBI taxonomy): domain Eukaryota; kingdom Metazoa; phylum Chordata; class Mammalia; order Carnivora; family Phocidae; genus Mirounga; species Mirounga angustirostris. The sequence goes on along the minus strand of NW_026991724.1, from coordinate 14,914,186 downwards.
AAAAATTAAAAATAGAACAACCATATAATCCAGCAATTCTACTTCAGGGTATTTATCTGAATGATTATTTCATTTTATTAACCACTATCTTGAAGAGATATATGCACTCCCATGTTCACAGCAGCCATGCTCATGGATTTAAGAATTAATATTATTAAAATGTCCATACTACCCAAAGCATTCTATATTTACAATAGCCAAGACATGGAAACAACCTAAAAGTTCATCACTTACTATTTATTTTGGTATAGGTATATATGCACACACACACACACACACACACAATGGAAAGGTATTCATTCCTAAAATGAAGGAAAACTTGCCATTTGTGAGAACATGAATGAACTTTGAAGGCATTATGCTAAGTGAAAATAAGACAGAGAAAAACAAATATTGTATGATCTCACTTATATGTGGAATTTAAAACAAAACAAACAAACAAAAAAACTTACAGATACAAAGAACAGATTGATGCCTGCCAGAGGCTGGGATATGGGTGAAATGGGTGAAGGTGGTTAAAAGATACAAACTTCCAGTTATAGTTAACAATACTGTATTTCTAAGAGTTGCCAAGACCGTGAGTGTTAAAGGTTCTCATCACAAGAAAAAAAAATTATAACCTTGTGTGGTGATGAATGTTTTAACTAAACTTACTGTGGTAATAAACATTTTGCAATAGATCACATGTCAAATCATTAAGTTGTACACCTAAAACTAATACAGTGTTATATGTCAAATACATCTCAATAATAAAAATAAAGAAATAAATATATAAAGCAATAAAATAATAATAGAAATAATAAAGAAATAAATATATAAATACATAAAAAATAATGAAGTTTAAAAAAATATATGGAATTAAAATATTCAACATTAGCATTTAGGTTAGAAGAGAGTAAACAGAGTTAAAAGCTTTTAAAGATCTTGTATAATCCAGGAAGGAATTAGAAGTACTGATTACAATTTGTGTTTTATATGTTGTTAAGAAAGATGGTTTTAATGTCTTTTTTAAGTTTTATGCCTTTATACATTTGTATTCAATACTCAAAATTTCAAGGCAAATGTTGAGTTGAATGTTCTCTCAGTTCAGTAAGCAGTCTATTAATTGAAGAGACATTCTTGCCACAGAGGAGAAATCAGCATTCCGAAAAAAAAACCAAACATTTAAGTCTTCAACTTTGAAGATTAGCAAAACAGAATTTATCTATTAGCTAAACCTCAAACTCTACTACCTTTAAAAAAAAATCCTTGAGTACTAAAGACTTATTTTTAAGTCAGACCTACTGAGGTGTAATTGTACACTCAGTAAAAATCATCCTTTTTAGGTGTACAGTCTTATGAGTTTTGACAAACGTATATATTGTATATACAACACCAAAATCAATATATAGAATGATACATTACTACCTTCGAAAAGTTCCCTCTCCTTTTTGTCAGTCCTCTCCCAATCTCCAGCCAAGGCACCACTGATTTGCTTTCTTTCCATTATAGCTATGCCTTTTATAGAATATAATATAAACAGAATTATACAGTATGTAGCTTTCCTTTTGTGCCTGTCCTTTATTTTTTTTTTTAAGATTTTATTTATTTATTCATGAGAGATAGAGAGAGAGAGAGAGGCAGAGGGAGAAGCAGGCTCCCCGCGGAGCAGGGAGCCCGATGCGGGACTCGATCCCAGGACCCTGGGATCATGACCTGAGCTGAAGGCAGACGCTTAACCGACTGAGCCACCCAGGCGTCCAGTGCCTGTCCTTTATGTCTGGCTTCTTTCTCTAAGCTTAAGGCTTTGGAGATTCATCCATGTTATTAGATTTATCAGTAGTTCCTTTTTATTTTGGAATACTGTTCCATTGCCTGGATACACCGTAATTTAGTTATCCATTCACCAGTTGATACATATTTAGGTTGTTTCCAGTTTGGGGCAATTTTTAATAAAGCTGCTATAAATTTTCATGTACAGATCTTTGTGTGGTCACACATTTTCTTTTCTCTTGAGCAAATACCTAGGCATGGAATTTCTGGGTGATGTGATAAACTTAACATATAACTTAGTTAAGAAGATGCCTGTGGTGGACAGACTCTAAGATGGCCCCCAATTGTCCCAGCCTTCTGGTATCTATGCCCATTGTGATATCCTTCCCTTGAGTATGGGCAGAATCTGCTTCCAAACAATAAAACACAGCAAAGGTGATAAGGATGTCACTTCCATGATAATGTTACATAAAATTTTAATTTTTGTCTTGCTAGCAGACTTTCTCTATGCATTCTCTTCCTTCTTGATTCTGATAAAATAAGATGCCATATGGAATGGTCCATTAGCAACAAAGTGAGAGCAACCAATAGCCAGCAATGAATTGAGGCTCTTGATCTTAGCTCACAAGGAACGTTGTTGTTCTGTCAACAACGACATGGGCTTAAAACAGATCTGTCCCCATATAAGCCTCAGATGAGAGCCCAATCATGATTGACACACTGATTGCAGCTTTGTTGCAGACTCTGAACATAAGAGGACCCAGGAAAGCCCTGCCCAGAATCCTGACTCATAGAAACTGAGATAATACACGTGTATTGTTTTCAGCTGCATTTAATTTGTGGTAATTGATAACTAATACACTATCTGTTTTCTAAAATGATTATACCATTTTATATTCCACCAGCAATACATGAAAGTTCCAGCTGCTTTAACACCCACTGTACTTGGTGGTGTCAGTTTTTGTAAGTTATAACAGTATTAAAAGGTATGTCCACTGGTATCTCATTGTGATTTTGTGTTTCCCTTATGACTGATAACTTGGACTATATATTCATGTGCTTATTTGCCATGCATATTTTCATTTCATTAAGATTTTATACTGAAGAATGTGCCTGGGTGGCTCAGTTGGTTAAGCATCTGCCTTTGGCTCAGGTCATGATCCCAGGGTCCTGGGATCAGGTCCCGTGTCAGGCTCCCTGTTCAGCAGGGGGTCTGCTTCTGCCTCTCCCTCTGCCCCTCCCCCCCCTCCCCTCCTTGTGCTCTCTCTCTCTCTCAAATTTTAAGTCAAATTTGTCAGTTCTTCTTTTTTTTTTTTTAAAGATTTTATTTATTTGAGAGAGAGAGAATGAGAGAGCACATGAGAGGGGGGAGGGTCAGAGGGAGAAGCAGGCTCCCCGCCAAGCAGGGAGCCCGATGCGGGACTCGATCCTGGGACTCCAGGATCATGACCTGAGCTGAAGGCAGTCGCTTAACCAACTGAGCCACCCAGGCGCCCAAATTTGTCAGTTCTTCTGTGTTATATACTTCCTGTGACTTAGGAAATCTATGCTAATCTAAAGACACAAAGACTTTCTCCTATCTTTTCTTGTAGAAGTCTTATAATTTTAGGTTTCACATTTAGGTCTGTGATTCATTTTGAGGTTTGTTTTTGTTTTTGTTTTTTTGTGTGTGTAGTATGTGAAGCATAGACTGGGGTTCATTTTTTGGCATACAGGTGTCCAACTGTTCCAATACCATTTGTTGAAAAGATTATCATTTCTCCATTGAACTATCTTGGCATCTTTGTTGAAAATCAATTGACCATATATGTATGGTACTATTTTTGGACTCTATTCTGTACCATTGATTTCTATATCTATGCAAATCAACACCATATTGCCCTGATTTCTGTAGCTTCATAGTAAGTCTTGAAATCAGGTACTACAATTCCCCTAAGCTTTGTTCTTCTTTTTTCAAAACTGTCAATTCCTTATAATTTAATGTAGAAGATTCAGGGTCTTAATCAAAATTCAATAAACTTTATTGTAGCACTCAAGCTAATTCTAAAATTTGTATGTTGCTATGGTCTAAATGTTTGTACTCCCCCCCACCCCAGTTCATATGTTGAAAACCTAATATCTAAGGTGATGGTATTAGGAGGTGGGGCATTTGGGAAATGATTAGGTCTTAAGGGCAGAGCCTTTAGGGATCTATAAAAGAGGCCCCAGAGAGCTAATTCACTCCCTTACCATGTGAGGATACAGTGAGAAGTCTGAAACCCAGAAGAGAGCCCTCACACAACTATGCTGGCACCTTGACCTCAGATATTTATCAAGAAGTGGGATAAATTCCTGCTGTTTGTAAGTTACCCTCTCTATAGTATATTGTTACAGTAGCCCTAACAGACTAAGACATATGGAAATACAAAAGACCAAGAAGAACCACAGTGCTCTTGAAAAAGAAACAAGGTGGAATATCACACTCTACCAGATATCAAGACTTGATATAAGGCTATAGTAATTAAAACAGTGTGAATAGATACACAGATGGACAACAGAGAGCCCAGAAATGCATGAACATATACATGGATAATTACTTTATGATGAAGATTGCAATTCAGAGCAGTGGGGAAAGAATGGTCCTTTCAGTAAAAGGTATTAGAAAAACTGGGTATCTAGGTGTGAAAATGTATGAAACTGGACCCCTGTGTATCATCAGTTTCAGGTGGATTATAGACCTAAAATCTCTTTAAGCAAAAGAACAAAATTTTAGAAGATAGAAGAATAGTTTCATGGCAGAAATTTCTTTCTTAAAAAGTCATTTTTGGAGCACCTAGGTGGCTCAGTCAGTTAAGCGTCTGCCTTTAGCTCAGGTCATGATCCCAAGGTCCTGGGATCCAGTCCCACATCTGGCTCCCAGCGCAGTGGGGAGCCTGCTTCTCCCTCTCCCTCTGCCACTCCCCCTCCTTGTGTTCTCTCTCTGTCAAATAAATAAATAAAATCTTTAAAACAAAAAGTCATTTTTAAGAAAGGAAAATGCTGATAAATGTGACTATATTAAGAATTTCAGCACATCAAAGACAGTATAAAGAATATGAAACGAAAGCCACAGAGTAGGAGAAAGCATTTACAACAATATACCTAAGCAAAGCACTGGTGTTCAGGATATACAAAGAACTCCTAAAGTCATTAAGAAAACAGACAAGGAGATAAATGGGCAAAAATCTGAACAGGCACTTCACAAAAGAAGACATTCAGAATGCCAATTAACATGTGAAAAGATGCTCAATCTCATCAGTAATTAGGGAAATAAAGATTAAAAGCACAATGTGATACTATTACATATACACCAGATTAGCTAAAAATCTGATGATACCAAGTGTTACCATAGATTTGGATCAGCAAGCACTCCTGTAAACTAATACTGGGAATGTAAATGGGGACAACACTCAGGCATTTATACAGTAAAGATGGAGACATGCCTGCCATATCTCCCAGCAATTCCACCCCTACTTGTATACCCTAGAGAAATTCAGCAACAGGTACTTGCATGCAATATAAAAATGACCTTCCTAGCAGCACTTTTTGTAAAACCCCAAACTGAAAACTTAATTTATTAATAAATACTTACTTAGTGAAATTTAAATAAAAGAATGTAATTTCCATAAAAACCAGGACAGTGGTTACCTCTGCCCTAAGGATGGTGATCAGAAAGGGGCTTGTGGATAAAGGAAGGTGCTGCTGGAGATGTGGGGTTCTATTTCTTAACATGGGTGATGGTATTTTGTTTATATAATTTAGTTAAACTGTATTTTTAAACCCTTTTCTGTATATGTGTGTTTGCCACAATAAATTAAAAAATATGTAAGAGGTAGAGCAGGTTGCATAGTATGCTAGCATTTGTATACAGAATAACAAATGTTTTATTTATAAAGAAGTGCGTGTGTGTGTGTGTGTGTGTGTATCTCTGATGGATTCACAAGACACTACTAACAGTGGTTGCTTTTGAAGAACTGCGGGCCAAGGGTGGAAGTGAGACTTAATTTTCATTATATTCCCTTTTTGCTGTTTGAACTTTATACCAAGTGTATTACTTTTACAAGATGTGTTTTAAATGTTACTTAAGACATAAACAAAACAAAAATTACATGTTATACCATGAGTCTAATATTATAGTGGGACAAAAAAGAGTGTCCATCTCAGATTTGTCCAGTGAAGAAAAGATTTAGATACAAATGTTGCTTCCTATAGCCACAGCTTACCTCCTTGGGTTAAGTTTGGAACCAAGACACAACCCTGGTTTTAAGTGTTTTTGTACAGTAACACCATAGTAGAGTTTTATACACTAGTGATTAAAAAGTCACTTTGGTTCTAGGAACAAGAGAAACTAACAGGTGACTTGACAAGGTTTAAATGTGTGTCACTTGGGAATGAAGACATTTCTCTCTCATCAACCTGAATATTTACTCCTATTCACATCACTTGAATATAATGGCAAAGCAAATCTACTAAAGCAAATGTCCAGAATCATGAGGTGGCTGGCACATAACAAACAGTTCTAAGATTTTTCTAAAAAATGTTCTGTTTTGGGGCACCTGGGTGGCTCAGTTGTTAAGCGTCTGACTTTGGCTCAGGTCATGATCCCAGCGTCCTGGGATTGAGCCCCGCATCGGGCTCCCTGCTCGACGGGAAGCCTGCTTCTCCCTCTCCCTCTCCCCCTACTTGTGTTCCCTCTCTCGCTGTCTCTCTCTCTGTCAAATAAATAAAATCTTAAAAAAAAGTAAAATAAAATAAAAATGTTCTGTTCTTTTGGGCGGCTGTAAATAAATCACCATGTGCTTTTCAAACACTCAAAAAACTCTTCTGGATGATAATAGTCACAAGGAGAAAACGGAGACAATGAGAATAGAGCTTTTATTCAGTAATGTGTTGTGTAATTTTGCAAAATTTTGGTAATTTCAGTAATATTTTAGTGCTAGGAATATGAGAAAAAAGAGAAAATTCTATGCAACAGTTAAAACTCATTCAGCAAAGAATACTTCACTGAATCCTCTTTTTGAAAGGCCCATTTGTGTATCTTTTATTTTGATCACTAGGTCATCACTAGGTTCTAGTGTCTTGCCTACCTACTCTTCAGCTTGCTGTCTCAAATCCTTTTTAGAATGAGGACTACATGTACATACTCCTCAGCTTGTTTGCTTGCTTTTTTCTTTCTTTCTTTCTCCTTCTCTCCCCTCCCACTCCCTCCCTTCCTCCCCTCCTTCCTTTCTTCCTTCCATGTATGTGGTTTGGGATCCCATTTCCAGTGACTGATTATAAATGCCCTTCCATACAGTATACTGAGGAAATTATAGGACATCTTTTCCTCTTCTATGTATTTTCAGTCAAGAAGTTTAAGTAAAATAGTCATGTTGCTCAAGCCTCTTTTACCTTGCTGAAATGTTCCTTTGGTAAAACAAAATATAACACAGTACGGTAAATATAAATGAAAAGACATTTACTAAAGGAAATGAAATATTTTCTGAAACTTCACTTTTTTTTAAAGAATAATTTATGTCAGAGCTTTTTTTAAATTTAAAGGTCCATTATATATAAAGACTGGCTATATTAACACACAAGAAATTACGATTTCCTACATTTTGATATCTAAATGCAACCATTACAGCTAAAATTTATAAAGGTAAGCACTCAAGATTAAAGCATCCTAGATTATTCAGTTTTAGGTTTGGACTCAGCACTTTAAAGCCATGCTCTTCTTTACTGAATGCCAGGAAGAAGTGAATCACTGAAGATTCTTGGCTGATATGGTTGTGAATTCCAGCAATGGTCATTCCTCATTTAGTGACAAGCAAGACTGAAAGGCCAAGTGTATTTCTATAAGTAACCACCTTTCCTTATCTTCTCTACCTTAAGTATGAGAAACTGTAAACAGTGTCAATCTAGAATATAGCCTTCTCTGATTACCCAAGATGACAAGAATATAAACCCCAGTGCCAATAAGATATTCTAATCTGTAAAGCAATGAGTCTTTCATTAGTCTAGGAAAGACAGCTGGAGGGATGTCAACAGAAGTACCATGCAGGGCATCTAGTCCAGGACATCTAGGACATCCACTGTGGGTTAATCTGATAGCTCTCATAATAGGAGAAAGTATTTTTTTTTTAAGATTTTGTTTATTTATTTGACAGAGAAAGAGACAACGAGAGCAGGAACACAAGCAGGGGGAGTGGGAAGGGAGAAGCAGGCTTCCCGCCGAGCAGGGAGCCCGATGTGGGACTCGATCCCAGGACCCTGGGATCATGACCTGAGCCGAAGACAGACGCTTAACGACTGAGCCACCCAGGCGCCCAGGAGAAAGTATTTTTAAAGACAAAAAACAAAAACAAAAACAAGCCAGCAGATATACTAAGAATAATGGAATATTGTGTCTAATTATGTGGTAGTTTTGCTAGCAATACCTAGTTGCCTACCTTCTTCAGGTAAAAACTTCTTTGAGTTCTTAACGTGTTTTGACAGGACACCTATCTGAAGTCTTGCAGGACATCACTGAAAAGAATCTTCCCTGGTCCTTGTTAACAAGCGATTTTAACAGTTGTCAAATACAAATAGAAAAAGGCTAATTTAGACCTTGCTGCCTTTTGTTTACTTTTTGTTTGGGGCATTTTTGGACCTTTTCTGGGATATCAACTGCTCAGCTCTGTTTATAATCGTAGGCAAAGGGGCTTTGAATTTGAGAGAATGTAAAACTTGAGAAAGAGTTTGCAATGTGCCACATCCTAGTGCTTGAGGCTCTCAAAGAAGACATGTAGCACATCTGATTATCTGCCAACAAAGACTGCCCTCTGATGTGTCTAAGAAGAAAGCTGACAATCATATTAAGACTCTTCATGAACTGGTATTCTATTTGGACAACTGCATACTATCTAGATCGTTGATACCCTGAGGACAAAATTTTGTCAGCTATATAGGAACCAAGTTATCCTGGAATACGGTGAAATAAACCATAAAACTTTTCTTTCTGTTTACCAAGCAGAGCAAAATGATACTGCTTTCTTTAAGTCTGGTTTATTTCCCTTTTCTCTTACCTAACCAACTCTTCAACCTGGCCCTCCAACTTGGGGCTGGAACTGACTGGGACTTAAAATGCTTTGTTACGGTTTATGTTTTCTAATAAGCACACTGGTTTACTCCCTTTTGAGGCAGGGGCCTTGTGTAATGAGTAGATGCTTCTGCTAATTCTAAGAACCCTTAATTATTTCCACCATTTTCTCCATGTGTTTCCACACTGACTGTGTGAATCAGAGGCAGGCTGCTGGTTGTCAGAGACTGGAAAAGTCACTGGCCTTTCCTGTTGGCCAGGAACTGAATTCTGCAGTGTCTATATTCATGGACAGAGTATCCTGTCTCAGAGTTTGTGCAGCACCTTCTGTTTTTAGTTTACTGGTGATCGGGGCACATCACAAGAACTTGGGAGTGCAGCTAAAGCCAAATCAGACTTGACAGAAAATTATTAGCAGGGTACAGAAGGAAAAAAGATCTCCCTTCCTTTTTGTAATCAGGTTAATATGTGCATGGAATGTTTCACTTAAAAAGGTAGTGTGTTTTGGCAAAGCTGGTTTCTTAAGTAGAATTTCAGTTCCCATTATGCGAGGCTATCCATTGCTGCTCTGGCAGGGCCTTTGATCAGTGAACTCAGTGGGGGAGAAGGGCATAGCCATATTAATAACTTCAACATGTGGCCCTTCGGCCCAGCTGTACCCTCGTCTTGGAAAAAGGCCAACTGGAAAGGGTTTTCTTAACCCAACCTATGTATGCATATTTTACAAAGGGGTAAAGGAAAGATAGGGGTTCAAAGAAGGAAATACAATCTGGTTTTATGGTAGTTCTTTCTCTTGTCCCTGTTCCCCATTTGGGGCATTCTGCTACTACATATTTGGATCCTATGGACTCTGGCTCCATCCACAACTTTTACTATCTTTGTTTCTTCTGCTATAATGTTATAAAGACTAAAGCTGCTGGTTTAATTTACATACCAGCTCAAGACAAGGTTAGGGAGGCAGGAGGCTCTGTAAGAGTCTGTAAGGATGAGAGATTAATGGGAACCAGGTGCCTGAAATAGGAGCCCAGGGTCCATTTTGCCAGGACTGTATCTTTTGCCCTTTACCCCCTGCATTGGTATATCTGACTGTTTTATTTTAACAATCACAGGCTTTAGGCCTCATTAAATTACTGCCACAGAGTACAGTCCAGCCTGCTCTTTTTCTGTGTTTCCTTATATTATTTCATACCATTCTCCTTTCATTTTCTTCTTCTGGGATGTTCATTTGCCATGTATCCCTGTCTGGTCCTGAAAACGTTCTTGACTGACTCTATATCATAGTCATGGAGAGCAGACTTATTAGCTCATCACAAGTAGCTTTTCAATGATGACCTCAGCTAACATTCATCTCTTGTTCTCTCTCTTCTCCTCTTCCTCCTTCAATTTTATGATAGTGTTATCATTTCCTTGATCCAAACCTTTTATGCTTCTAATTCCCTAACTGCCTGATACTGACTTGTAACAAAGGATTAGCAAGGAATGATTCCACGGGTGTAATGATACCCAAGGGTATATGTCAGTTAATATGCAGATTTGACTTCTGTAACAAAGGCCAAAATAACAGTGGCTTAACCAAGACAACAGTTAATTTTTGTGTCATATAACAGTCCAAGTTTGAGCAGTGTTGGATGAAAAGGTTGGCTCCATTGTTTCCGGTATCCTGACTCCTTCTATCCTATTACTTTCAACACCCAGTTTCCATCACATTGTCCAAGATCATTTCTCCAGCTCCTGTGCCCACATTCCCATTTCTTCCCAGTAGGAAAGGAGAAAAGGGAGGGGAAAACATGCCCCTTCTATTTTAAAGGTGTTAAGTTTACTTACTACTTCTCATATTACATTGTTAGAACCTGATCACTTGGCCACACTTGACTTCCAGAGAGACTAGGACATGAATTCTTTTGCTGCTGGTCTTCTTTGTCACAGAAACCTGCTTATCATTTTGTTTCAGACCACTACGGGGATTGTGAAATTGTGAGATAGCTATAAACTGAACTAGTACAGTTATGCTGTCTTTTTGAAAAAGGTGAGAATTAGAGGAAAATAACAGGTGACAGTATGATGGTCATGTTTTTTGCTTGTTCTCTGATCACCTCCACTCATTTATTCACTCAACAAAGTAAGCATGCCATGTGCTGTGGAAGGCTCTGGGCCTACAAAAGTACCTTCAAAAGTTCTTGCCTTTATGTATCTTCCCATAGGTATGTGAAGGAGTCAGAAAATGATGCCAATGTATATGAACATGTGACCTCAGTGGTACTTTCATAAGAAATGTGTTCAACAGATGAAAGGAAAGAGCTAAGTAGGAATGAGATAAAAACTTTATATGTTAGGATAAGAAGATTCAAATTTATCCGAAAAAGGTAACAGTGAGATACCAAAGATAAATTATCAAGAAATAACATGAATAGATTTTATTTTTAAGGGTATGATTCCTCTATAAAAGAGATACTTGATCAGTTTGACTACATGAAATTTTTTAAAAGTCTAGTTGGCATAAACATCATGAAAAAAAATCAAAAGATAAATGACAGAATGAGAGAAATATTAACCACACATATGACAGAAAAAGGGCTAACTTCCTCAGATAATACAAAAAAACCCCAAAATAATAAATTTAAAGACCAGTAACACGAGAGAAAAGTGCCCCAAAATATGAAACATCCTTCACAGAAAATAAGTTACTAATGACTTTCAAATATAGGAAACACATTCAAACTCTTAAAAGAAATAAAAAACTTGACATATTACATCTAAAGTTTGCTAATATACCTTATTGGTAAAGAGTGCAGGAAACAGGCGCTCAGGGAAAAAAAGCATTAGTCCAAAATAAAAGAAGTATTTTATAACAATAATAAAAAAGGTATAACCCACTGTGGTAAACAGGTTCTAAAATAGCTCCCAATGATCCCTGCTTCCTGGTATTGATGGCTTTATGTAATCCTCTCCCCTTGAATGTGGGCTGGACTTACTGACTCTCTTCTAACCAAAAAAATATGGCAAAAGTGATGAGATGTTATTTTCAAGATTTAGTTTAAAAAGGACGCTAGCTTCCATCTTGCTCTCTTTCTTGCTTTCTCCCTTACTAACTCAGAGACACCAACTGCTGCACTGTAAGCTCTCTTTGGAGAGGCCCATTTGGCAAGAGCTTGTATCTCTAGCCAATACCTAGTGAAGACCTGGGGCCTGCCAAAAGTAAGTGCGTGAGCTTGGAAGTGCATTTTCCCACAGTTGAGCCTTAAGATGGCTGAAGCAGCAGCCAGCAACTTGCAGCCTTTTCAGACTCTGAGCCTAAGGACCAGCGAGGCCATGCCTGATTCCTGATCCACAAAAACTGTGATATATGTTTGTTGATTGAAGCCACTAAGATTTGGGACAATCTGTTACAGAGCAATAGATTCCTAATACAGGTTTTCATATCTGGAAGTGGGGTGCTGCCTTGGCTTTGGAACCAGACAGTGCCAGAAGCTGAAAGCATTTTCAAGGGCATTCTAGAAAATGGTCATTTTAAATTCCCCTGAACAGAGTAATTAATGGAAATCTGGACTTTGAGGATGCTGCCATTAAGGGCACAAAAGGTAGTGAAGAACATGTTATTGGAAAGTAGAAGGGAGATCCTAGTTATGTAGTGGCAGAAAGTTTAGTAATACTATTTACTGACTTGAGTAACATGGAAAGCAGAAATTATGTTGAAAGAGTTGGGCGACCTAGCTGAGATTCCCAAACAAACTGCTAGAGTTACCACTTTTTTTGTTGTTGTTTATAATAAAATAAAGGGAAGAATGGTTAAATAAAAAGGAATCAGTACTTAGGAATTAAGATGGTGGAGCAGAAAGCACCAGGAATTCATCTCCCTATGTGTTAGGCAAAATCCAATAATTTTGGAACTCTGAAGTCTATTCAAAGGCCTGCAACTTCTAGGGGAAATCTTGGACAGTAAATTAATTTAGGTCAATGTCAACTCTTAGCTTAGTAGCATCTACCTATTGCCCACTCCCTAGATGGGTGGCAGGCATCCATGCACATGTTCCAGGAGCAGCTTGCATGCAGCTTGACAAAACCAGGGTAGGTGTCTGTCCTCCAGATACTGAGGATCTATGATCACTGATTGCTGCTTTTTTTTTTTTTAAGTTTTTATTTGAATTCCAGTTAGTTAATATACAGTGTTATATTAGTTTCAGTGAACAATATAGAGATTGAACACTTTCATACATCATCAGGTGCTCATCACAACAAGTGCCCTCCTTAATCCCCACTACCTATTTAACCCATCCCCCCACCCACCTCCCCTGGTAACCATCAGTAGATTCTCTGTAGTTAAGAGTCTGGTTTGCTTCTCTCTTTTCTTTCCCCACCTTTGCTCATTTGTTTTGTTTCTTAAATTCCACATATGAATGAAACCATACTGATTGCTGCTTCAGATTGCAAAGATACAGATATAGGGATAGGCAGCCAGTGTTGGAATCCTCACTGCCATTGCTGAAAACCCACTCCCTCCAACTGAAGCCATTTGTAGCAGATTTAAAGTGTGTGCACATTTCTCCCCACTTCATTTTTCTCTTTTTCCCCTTGTTGAAGTCATACATTTAAGACTATGATATGAAAAAGCAACCACATATACAGGAGAATTTAGAAAGTCACTATACATACACAGTGAACGGTACAGTCTCAGAAAAGACCTGAGTTGACCTTAAATTTACACTTCAGGCTGATTGCTGGCACAGAGAGAGCCTATAATTAAATTTTTTTAAAAAAGCGAACCTTGGGAAACAAAGAAAATCTTTTTAATTGAATCAATAGATCTACTGAATCAACAGAAACTATCTCTGACAAAGATCAGATGGCAGACTAACCAAAGATTTTATAACAATTGTCTTAAAGATGCTAAAAGATCTACAGGAAGATAAAGTCAAGGAAATGATGTATGAACACAGTGGAAATAACAATGAACAAAAAGATAATATAAAAATGAACAAAAAGAAATGTGGGGCTGGAAAGTACAGTAACTGAAATGAAAAATCCACTAGAGGGATTTGAAAGCAGATTTGAATAGGCAGAACAAAGAATTGGTGAATTTGAAGAAAGGACTACTGAAATGATCAACTCTGATGAACAAAAAGAAAAGAGACTAAAGAAAAGTGAACAGTGAACAGACATTATCAAGTGGAAAAACATATACATCACAGAAGTCCCAGAAGGAGAAAAGACAGAGAAAGGGGAAGAAAGATTATGAGAAGATTCGATGAAGAAAAAATGATTGCAATCTTTCCAAATTTGATGAAAGCAATTAATATAAATATTCAAAAGGCTCATCCAACTCCAAGTAGGATGAACTCAAAGAAGCCCACACCAAGACATACTGTAATCTAACTGTCAAAATCCAAAGACAAGGTTCCGGTCCAACATGGTGACACAGAAAGACCCTAAACTCACCTCATCGATGCAACATACCAAATTATAACTATTTATAGAACACTTCTTCCTGAAGAAGAACTGAGGGCTGACTGAACAACTTCTGAATAACCAAAGATAGAGAACAGCAAGAGAGATGAAGACATGCCACAGTTTAAAAGAGTAACTAGCATACAGAGCCACAGCTCCAGTCAGCCAGCATAAGTCACCAAGCATATACAACCTACACAGGGGACACCATACACAAGACCATTCCTTTAAGTTTAGGAGAAGTAGTCATTCCGCCTAATCCACAGAAACAAAAATAGAAAGTCAAGCAAAATGGACAAAGGAATATGCTTCCGAAGAAAGAACAAGAAAAAAAACTCAGAAAAAGAACTAAATGAAACAGAGATAAGAACTTAAGTAATGATCATAAAGATACTCACCTGGCTGGAGAAAAGAGTGGAAGAACTCAGTGAGACCTTCAATAAAGAAGAAGGTATCCAGGGTGCCTGGGTGGCTCAGTTGGTTAAGTGTCTGCCTTAGGCTCAGGTCATGATTCCAGGGTCCTGGGATCGAGTCCCACATCAGGCTCCCTGCTCAGTGGGAAGTCTGCTTCTCCCTCTCCCCATACCCCTCACCCTGCTCATGCTCACACTCTTTCTCTTTCTCACTCTCTCAAATGAATAAATAAAATCTTAAAAAAAAAAAAAAAAAGAAGAAGAAGGTATCAGTGATCTGGAACACAAGGTAATGGAAAGCACACAAGCCGAACAGCAAAAAGAAAAAAGAATGTTTAAAAATAAGGATGATTAAGAGATCTCTTGGAAAACATCAAGTGAACAAACATTTGCATTATAAGGGTCCCAGAAGAAGAGAGAGAAAGGTATAGAAAATTTATCTGAAGAATAACTGAAAATTTCCTAACCTTGAGAAGGAAAAAGACATCCAAGTGCAAGAAGCACAGAGTTATAAACAAGAGACAAAGAAAAAGTTACCTATAAGGGAAAGCCCATAAAACTATAAACTCATTTTCAGCAGCAACTCTTCAGGCCAGAATAGAGTGGCATGATATATTCAAAGTGCTGAAAGTAAAAAACCTACAAATATGAATACTCTACCTAGCAAGGCTATGTGGATATGAAGGAAAGATAGAGAGTTGCCCAAACAAAAGATAAAGGAGTTTATCACACTAAACCAGCCTTACAATAAACGTTAAAGGGACTTCTTTTAGTGTAAGGAAGATGGCCATGATTAGAAATAAGAAATTAATAAAAAGATGTAAAATATGACAACATATACATCAAACACGGAGGAAGGAGTAAAAAGGGAAGAGAAGAGGAAAAAGGTTTTTTTTTTCCTTTTTCTGTGTCTTTTTAAGAATGATTTGAACTTAAATACTTAAATAACCATCAAGTTAATATAAACTGCTATTTACTTATGATGTTATACCAGAACCTCATGGTAACCAAAACCCCAAAACTTATGATAGACACACAAAAAAGTAAAAAAAAAAAAAAAAAAAAGCCAAATACAAAATTATCAAAACTCATCAATTACAAAGAAAGCAAGAAAAGAAAGGAAGAACTACAAAAACGACCAGAAAACAAAACAAAACAAAAATGGCAACAAGCACATACCTATCAATAATTACTTTAATGTAAGTGGACTAAAGGGTCCAATCAAAAGACATAGGGTGAACGAATGGAAAAAATATAAAGACCCATCTATATGCTGCTTACAAAAGACTCACTTTAGACCTAAAGATAAATACAGATTGAAAGTGAAGAGATGAAAAAATTCACTAAGCAAATATAAGTGGAAAAAAAAGCTGAGGTTACAATACTTAGAGCAGAAAAAAAAGACTTTAAAACAAAGACTGTAACAAGAGACAAAGAAGGGCATTACATAATGATAAAAGGACTACCAAAGATATAACAATTATAAATATCTATGCAACCAACAAAGGAACACCTAAATATATAAAACATATATTAACAGACATAAAGAGAGAAATTGATAGTAATACACTAGTAGCGGACTTTAACACCCCAAGTACATCAGTGGATAGATCATCAAGAATGAAAATTCTTTGAAATGACACACTGGACCACTTGGACATAACAAATATATACAGAACATTCCATCCCAAACCAACAGAATATGCATTATTTTCAAGTGTCCATGGAACATTTTCCAGAATAGATCATATAATTGGCCATAAAACGAGCGTCAATAAATTTAAGAAGATTGAAATCATACCATGCATCTTTCCTGATCAAAACAGCATGAAGCCAGAAATAAATTGCAAGAAAAAAATTGGAAAAAAACACAAACACATGGAGAATAAACAACATGATACTGAACAATACATGGGTCAACTAAGCAATCAAAGATACTAAAAAAATACATGGAGACAAATGAAAATGAAAACACAATGGTCCAAAATCCTTGGGACACCGTGAGAGCAGTTTTGTTTTGTTTTGTTTTTTCCAAAGATTTTATTTATTTGGGGAGGAGGGGCGGAGAGAGAGAGAGAGCACGAGCAGAGGGGAGGACAGGGGCAGAGGGAGAGGGACAAACTGACTCCCCACAGATCAGGGAGCCTGACATGGGGCTCAATCCCAGGACCCTAGGATCACAACCCAAGCTGAAGGCAGGCACTTAACCGACTGAGCCACCCAGGTGCCCATGAAAGCAGTTCTAAAAGAAAAGCAATATAGGTCTATCTCAAGAAATAAGAAAAATCTCAAATAACCTTACACCTAAGGGAAATAGAAAATAAATAAAAAACAAAGCCCAAGGTGAGTAGAAGAAAGGAATTAATAAAGATCAGAGCAGAAATAAATGACACAGAGACAAAAAACAAACAAACAAAAACCAAACATGACATAATAAAAAAAGTCAATGAAACCAGGAGCTGGTTCTTTTAAAAGATAAACAAAATTGACAGCCCTTTAGCCAGACTCATCAAGAAAAAATGCAAAAGGGCCCAAATAAATAAAATTAGAAATGAGAGAGAAGTACTGACACCACACCATCACTGATATATAAATGATTATAAGAACATACTATGAAAAATTACACACCAGAAAAAATGGACAATTAGAAAATTGGATAAATTCCTAGAAACATACAATCTTCCAAGAATGAACCAGGAAAACATAGAAAATCTAAACAGACCAATAATAAGTAACAAAATTAAATCAGTAATCAAAAACCTACCAAAAAATGAAAGTCCAGGAACAGATGAATTCACAGATGAATCCTACCAAAATTTAAAGGAGGGTTAATATCTATTCCCCTCAACCTATTCTAAAAAATACACAAAATCTAAGAAGAACCCATAGGGAAAAAAGATCCTTGACACTGGTCTTGACAATCATTTTATGGACATAACACACACAAAAAACACAATCAACAAAAGCAAAAATAAACAAGTGGGAATGCATCAAACTAAAAAAACCTCTACACAGAAAAAAAAAATCCAACAAAATGAAAAGGAAACCCACTGAATTGGCAAAAATATTTGCAAACCATATATCTGATAAGACAGTAACATCAAAAATATATGAAACTCATCTAACTCAATTGCTAAGAAACAAATAATCTGGTTTAAAAATGGGCAGAGGGGAGGGGCAAGATGGTGGAGGAGTAGGAGACCTAAATCTGCTCTGGTCCCAGGAATTCAGCTAGATAGTTATCAAACCATTCAGAACACCTACAAAATCAACAGAAGATCGAAAAAAAGAATAGCAGCAACCCTCTGAACAGAAAAGTGACCACTTTCTGGAAGGTAAGACATGCAGAGAAGTGAATCCGAGGCAATATACAGGAAGATAGACCTCCGGGGGAGGGAGCTTCTGTCAGCTGGCTACTGGCAAGTAATAGAGCAGCAGAGCACAAAATCGAAACTTGGGCTGTCGCTCCAGTGGCTAAGCAGGGAGTGGAACCCTTGCTGGGACAGTGTGGTCTCAGGACCCTCGGGGTCACAGAAAGACTGGGAGTGACTGAGTGTGGCAGAGCTCCCAGGTATCAGAGCAGGGAAGCCGGCTGCAAAGACAGAGCCAAGGAGTGGGCTGTCAGCTCGGAGTTGCCATAAACCCTGATCAGAGGCACAGCCAGGGCACTGTTCATTGAGCAGGGACCCTACATGTGGCAAATCCAGGCAGACTCCCCTTTCTCCCCAGGGAGGAGAGGCATGGTAGCACGATGCAGAATCTTCTGGGTTTGGAGACTCCAAACAGGGTCGTGTGCCAGAGATAGAAATGATCGGTCACAGGCCGGATGAACATGAGTGCAGCTGGAGACTAGGAAGACAGGAGTGACTGACTGCTTTTCTCTGAGGGCGCACTGAGGAGTGGGGCCCCGAGCTCTCAGCTACTCTAGGACCAGAGACTGGGAGGCCGCCATTTTCACTCTTGTCCCCCCAAAGGTGTTCGGAGAGCATTCAGGAAACAAAAGCTACAGAGAGCAAACCCAAGCAGATTACTTGGTCTGACCCCTGGCAAGGGCAGGGCAATTCTGCCTCAGGCAAAGACATTTCAGAATCACTGAAACAGGCCCCTCCCCCAGAAGATCAGCAAGAATATCCAGCCAAGACCAAGTTTACCGATCAATGAGAACTGCAGAACTCCAGCGCTAGGGGAATACAGCACATAGAATTCATGGATTTTTTGCCCATGATGCTTTAGTCTTTCAAAGCTAATTTTTAAAATTTTATTTTTTACTTTTCTATGTTTTTTAGTTGAATTTTTCTTCTTCCCTTTTTCAACCAACATCTTATCAATTCCTTTCTTAACATCTTTTCCATTTTTACACTCATATCCTATCTCTTCATTGTACTTAACCTTATTTTATATATATATATAAGATTTTTTCTTTAAAATTTTCGGATAAAGTTTCTTCTAACAGACCAAATATACCCTAAATCTAGTGTATGACATTGTCCTAGTCTCCCGCCTGATCACATTCTTTTTTTAACCAACTTCTTCTCTTATAAATTCCTTTTTTAAAATCCTTTTTAATTTTCATCTTTACATTCATGTTTCATCCCTTCATCATATTTACCTTATTTTTGTATACACATAAGTTTTTCTTTCTTCAAAATTTTGGGAGACAATTTCACCCAAAATCTAGTGTGTGGATCTGTTAGTTTCACCAGCCTGCTCATATATATATATTTTTTCCCTTTCTTCCCCCCCTCCTCCTGGTTTTGGGTCTCTTCTGATTTGTTTAGTGTATATTTTTCTGAGCTTGTTGTTACCATTTTAGCATTTTTTTAGAATTTTGTTCTCTCATTCATCTATTCTCCTCTGGACAAAATGACAACATGGAAAAACTCACCTCAAAGAAAACCAAGAGGCAGTACCAACTGCCAGGGATCTAATCACTACATACATTAGTAAGATGTCAAAACTAGAGTTCAGAATGATGATTATAAAGATATTAGCTAGGCTTCCGAAAAGCATAGAAGATACTAGAGAATCCCTTTCTGGAGAAATAAAAGGACTAAAGTCTAACGAAGTTGAAATCAAAAAGGCTATGGATGAGGTGCAATAAAAAATGGAGGCTCTAACTGCGAGGATAAATAAGGCAGAAGAGAAAATTAATGATATAGAAGACCAAATGATGGAGAATAAAGAAGCTGAGAAAAAGAGAAACAACTACTGGATCACAAGGACAGAATTCGAGAGATAAGTGATACCATAAAGTGAAACATTAGAATAATTGGGATCCCAGAAGAAGAAGGAAGAGAGGGGCAGAAGGTATAGTGGAGCAAATTATAGCAGAGAACTTCCCTAATTTGGGGAAGGAAACAGGCATCAAAATCCAAGATGCACAGAGAACCCCCCTCAAAATCAATAAAATAGGTCAACACCCCAACATCTAATAGCAAAACTCACAAGTCTCAGACACAAAGAGAAAATCCTGAAAGCAGCTCGAGACAAGAGATCTGTAACCTACAATGGTAGAAACATTGGATTGGCAGAAGACCTATCCACAGAGACCTGGTAGGCCAGAAAAGACTGGCATGATATATTCAGAGCACTAAATGCAGACAAGAATACTAGATCCAGCTAGGCTGTCATTGAAAAGAGAAGGAGAGATAAAAAGCTTCCAGGACAAACAAAAACTAAAAGAATTTACAAACACCAAACCAGCCCTACAAAAAAATATTGAAAGGGGCCCTCTAAGCAAAGAAAGAGCTTAAAAATAACATAGACCAGAAAGGACCAGAGACAATATGCAGTAACAATCACCTTACAGGCAATACAATGGCACTAAATTCCTATCTTTCAATAGTTACCCTGAATGTAAATGGACTAAATGCCCTGATCAAAAAACACAGGCTATCAGATTGGATAAAAAAACAAGACCCATCGATATGCTGTCTGCAAGAGACTCATTTTAGACCCAAAGACACCTCCAGGTTTAAAGTGAGGGGGTGGAAAACCATTTACCATGCTAATGGACACCAAAAGAAAGCTTGAGTGGCAATCCTTATATCAGACAAATTAGATTTTAAACCAAAGACTGTAATAAGAGATGAGGAAGGACACTACATCATACTTAAAGGGTCTATCCAACAAGAAGATCTAACAATTGTAAATATCTATGCCCCTAACGTGGGAGCAGCCAATTATATAAGCCAACTAATAAACAAATCAAAATAACACATCAACAATAATACAATAACGGTAGGGGACATTAACACCCCCTCACTGAAATGGACAGATCATCTAAGCAAAAGATCAACAGGGAAATAAAGGCTATAGAGGACACACTGGACCAAATGGACTTCACAGATATATTCAGAACATTCCATCCCAAAGCAACAGAATACACATTCTTCTCTAGTGCGCATGGAACATTCTCCAGAATAGATCACATCCTGGATCACAAATCAGGTCTCAACTGGTACCAAAAGATTGGGATCATTCCTTGCAAGTTTTCAGGCCACAATGCTTTGAAACTAGAACTCAATCACAAGAGGAAAGTCGGAAAGAACTCAAATACATGGAGGCCAAAGAGCATCCTACTATAGAATGAATGGGTCAACCAGGAAATTAAAGAAGAATTTAAAAAATACATGGAAACCAATGAAAATGAAAACACAACTGTTCAAAATCTTTGGGATGCAGCAAAGACAGTCCTAAGAGGAAAGTATACAGCAATAAAAGCCTTTCTCAAGAAACAAGAAAGGTCTCAAATACACAACCTAACCCTATATCTAAAGGAGCTAGAGCAAGAACAGCAAGCAAATAAAGCCTAAACCCAGGAGGAGAAGAGAAATAATAAAGATCAGTGCAGAAATCAATGAAATAGAAACCAAAAGAACAGTACAACAGATCAACGAAACTAGGAGCTCGTTCTTTGAAAGAATTAACAAGATTGATAAACCCCTGGCCAGACTTATCAAAAAGAAAAGAGAAAGGACCCAAATAAATAAAAGCATGAATGAAAGAGAAGAGATCACAACCAACACCAAAGAAATACAAACAATTATAAGAACATATTATGAGCAACTATACACCAGCAAACTAGATAATCTGGAAGAAATCGATGCATTCCTAGAGATGTATCAACTACCAAAACTCAACCAGGAACAAATAGGGAACCTGAAGAGACCCATAACCACTAAGGAAATTGAAGCAGTCATCAAAAATCTCCCAAAAAAGAAGAGCCCAGGTCCAGATGGTTTCCCAGGGTAATTCTACTAAAGATTTAAAGAAGAATTATACCTATTCTTCTGAGGCTGTTTCAAAGAATTGAAATGGAAGGAAAAACTCCCAAACTCATTCAAAAGGCCAGCATTACCTTAATCCCTAAACCAAAGAACCCACCAAAAAGGAGAATTACAGACCAATATCCCTGATGAACATGGATGCAAAAATTCTCACCAAAATACTACCCAATAGGATCCAACAGTATATTAAAAGGATTATTCATCACAACCAAGTGGGATTTATTCCTGGGCTGCAAGGTTGGTTCAACATCCACAAATCAATCAATGTGATACAACACATTAATAAAAGAAAGAACAAGAACCATATGATCCTCTCAATAGACGCAAAAAAACATTTGACAAAGTACAGCAAACTTTCTTGATGAAAACTCTTCACAGTGTAGGGATACATACCTCATTATAAAAGCCATCTATGAAAAAACCCATAGCAAATATCACTCAATGGGGAAAAACTGAGAGCTTTTCCCCGAAGGTCAGGAACACAGCAGGATGTCCACTATCACCACTGGTGTTCAAACACAGTACTAGAAGTCCTAGCCTCAGCAATCAGACAAGAAAAAGAAATAAAAGGCATCCAAATCGGCAAAGAAGAAGTGAAATGCACTTTTTGCAGATGATATGATACTTTATGCGGAAAACCCAAAAGACACCACCCCAAAACTGCTAGAACTCATAAAAGAATTCAGTCAAGTGGCAAGATATAAAATCAATGCACAGAAATCAGTGGCATTTCTATACACCAACAAGACAGAAGAAAGAGAAATTAAGGAGTCGATCCCATTTACAATTGCACCCAAAACCATAAGATACCTAGGAATAAATCTAACCAAAGAGGCAAAGGATCTGTACTCAGAAAACTGTAAAATACTCAGGAAAGAAATTGAGGAAGACACAAAGAAATGGAAAAACATTCCATGCTCATGGATTGGAGGAACAAATATTGTGAAAATGTCTATGAAACCTAGAGCAATCTACACATTTAATGCAATCCCTATCAAAACACCACCCACTTTTTTCAAGGAAATGGAACAAATAATTCTAAAATTTGTATGGAACCAGAAAAGACCCCGAATAGCCAGAGGAATGTTGAAAAAGAAAAGCAAAGCCAGTGGCATCACAATTCCGGACTTCAAGCTCTATTACAAAGCTGTCATCAAGACAGTATGGTACTCGCACAAAAACAGACACATAGATCAATGCAACAGGACAGAGATCCCAGAAATGGACCCTCAACTCAATGGTCAACTAATCTTTGACAAAGTAGGAAAGAATGTCCAATGGAAAAAAGATAGTCTTTTCAACAAATGGTGTTGGGAAAATTGGGCAGCCACGTGCTGAAGAATGAAACTGGACCATTTCCTTATACCACACACAAAAATAGACTTAAAATGGTTGAAAGACCTAAATTTGAGACAGGAATCCTTCAAAATCCTTGAGGCAGCAACCTCTTCGACCTCAGCTGCAGCAACTTCTTCCTAGAAACATCACCAAAGGCATCGGAAGCACGGGCAAAAATGAACTACTGGGACTTCATCAAGATAAAAAGCTTTTGCAGAGCAAAGGAAACAGTCAACAAAACCAAAAGACAACGGACAGAATGGTAAAAGATATTTGCAAATGACATATCAGATAAAGAGCTAGTATCCAAAATCTATATAAAGAACTTATCAACATCAAAACCCAGAGAACAAATAATCCAATCAAGAAATGGGCAGGGGGGTCGGAGCAAGATGGCGGAGGAGTAGGAGACGTGGATTTCATCTCCTCTCAGGAATTCAGCTGGATAGGGATCAAACCATTCTGAACACCTACAAACTCAACAGGAAATCGAAGAAAAGAATAGCAACAACTCTATCATCAGAAAAGCGACCACTTTCTGGAAGGTAGGACATGCGGAGAAGTGAATCCGAGGCGATATTCGGGAGGAAAGACAGCGGGGGAGGGGTCTCCATCGGACGCATCTGGCAAGTGATAGAACCACGGAGCACAAAATCAGAACTTTTAAAAGTCTGCTCCGCTGAGGGACATCACTCTGGTGGCTAAGCCGCGGGTGGAACCCTCCGGGACAGTGTAGTCTCAGGACCCTCGGGGTCACACAAAGACCGGGGGTGCCTGAGTGTGGCAGAGCTCCCAGGTATCAGAGCAGGGAAGCCGGCTGCAGAGGTGGAGCCCAGATGTGGGCTTTCAGCTTGGGGTTGCCATAAACCATGATCTGCGGCACAGTCGGGCCACTGCAACTCCAGCAGGGACCCAACAAGCGGCAGATCTGGGGAGACTCACCTTCCCCCCCTGGGAGGAACTGCGCGAGAGTGCACCGCAGGGATCTGCTGGGTTTGGAGACTCCACACGGGGTCAGATGCCAGAGATAGAAATGCACGGTCACAGGCCGGGTGAGCACAGAGTGTGGCTGGAGACGGGGAGACGGGTTTTTTTCTTTTCTCTTTTCTCTGGGGGCTCACTGAGGAGTGGCGCCCCGAGTTCTCGGCTCCTCCGGGGCAGAGATTGGGAGGCCGCCATTTTCACTCTCCGCCTCCAAAGCTGTACGGAAAGCTCGCAGGGAACAAAAAGCTCTGGAGAGCAACCCGAGCAGATTACTTAGCCCGGACCTGGCAAGGGCGGGGCAATTCCGCCTCCAGCAAAGACATTTGGAAACCACGGCAACAGGCCCCTCCTCCAGAAGATCAGCGAGAACAGCCAGCCAAGACCAAGTTTACCGATCAATGAGAACGGCAGAACTTCAGCGCTAGGGGAATACTGCACATAGAATTCATGGCTTTTTTACCATTATTCTTTAGTCTTTCAAAGTTAATTTTTTTTTAACTTTTTTCTTTTTTTTTCTTTTTTTTGAATTCTTCTTTTTCCCTTTTTCAACCAACATCTTATCAATCCCTTTTTTAAAAAAACATTTTTATTTTTCATTTTTAGTCATATTCTATCCCTTCATAGTAGTTACCTGTATTTTTGGCATATATATATAAGTTGTTCTCTCTTTAAAATTTTGAGATAGTTTCTTCTAACAGATTAAAATATACCCTAAATCTCTAGTATATAGTTTTTTCTACTCCCCTGCCTGATCACATTCTCCCCCTTTTTTTTCTTTTTTCTTTTTTTGAATCCTTTTTTTCAAACAAATTATTATCAATTCCTTTTATAAAATTTTTTATACTTTCCATCTTTACAGTCATATTCCATCCCTTCATCATATCAACCCTTATTTTTGAACATATATAAGTTTTTCTTTCTTTAAAATTTTGGGAGGCACTTTCTTCTAACAGACCAAAATACACCCCAAATCTAGTGTGTGGCACTGATATATATACCAGCCTGATCATATTTGATCACATTCTGTTTTTTGTTGTTGTTTTGTTTTGTTTGTTTTTGTTTGTTTTTATCTTTATCTTTTTATTTTATTTCTTTTTCTTTTTTCTCTCTTTCCCTTTCTTTTTCCACTGCTTCAGGTCTTTTCTGATTTGTTTAGAGTATATTTTCTGGGGACGTTGTTACTCTGCTAGCATTCTGTTCTCTCATTCATCTATTCTCCTCTGCACAAAATGACAAGACGGAAAAAATCACCTCAACAAAAAGAACAAGAGGTAGTACCGACTGCCAACTCAATACGGACATTAGTACGATGTCAGATCTAGAGTTCAGAATCATCACTTTAAAGATACTACCTGGGCTTGAAAAAAATATGGAAGTTATTAGAGAAACCCTTTCTGGAGAAGTAGAAGAACTAAAATCTAATCAAGTCGAAATCAAAAAGGCTATTAATGAGGTGCAATCAAATATGGGGGCGCTAACTGCTAGGATAAATGAGGCAGAAGAGAGAATCAGTGATATAGAAGACCAAATGATGGAAAACAAAGAAGCTGAGAAAGAGAGAGATAAACAACTACTGGATCACAAGGGCAGAATTAGAGAGATAAGTGATACCATAAGGCAAAACAACATTAGAATAATTGGGATCCCAGAAGAAGAAGAAAGAGAGACAGGGGCAGAAGGTATAATGGAGCAAATTATAGCAGAGAACTTCCCTAATTTGGGAAAGGAAACAGGCATCAAAATCCAGGACGCACAGAGAACCCCTCTCAAAATCAATAAAAATAGGTCAACACCCTGACATCTAATAGTAAAACTTACGAGTCTCAGAGACAAAGAGAAAATCCTGAAAGCAGCTCGGGAGAAGAGATCTGTAACCTACAAGGGTAGAAAGATTAGACTGGCAACAGACCTATCCACAGACCTGGCACGCCAGAAAGAACTGGCAGGATATATTCAGAGCACTAAATGAGAAAAATATGCAGCCAAGAATACTAGACCCAGCTAGGCTGTCATTGAAAATTGAAGGAGAGATAAAAAGCTTCCAGGACAAATAAATACTAAAGGAATTTGCAAACTCAAAACCAGCCCTACAAGAAATCTTGAAAGGGGTCCTGTAAGCAAAGAGAGACCCTAAAAGCAACATAGACCAGAAAGGAACACAGACAATATACAATAACAGTCACCTTACAGGCAATACAATGGCACTAAATTCCTATCTTTCAATAGTTACCCTGAATGTAAATGGGCTAAATGCCCCAATCAAAAGACACAGGCTATCAGACTGGATTAAAAAACAAGACCCATCGATATGCTGTCTGCAAGAGACTCATTTTAGAACCGAACACACCCCCAGATTGAAAGTGAGGGGGTGGAAAACCATTTACCATGCTAATGGACACCAAAAGAAAGCTGGGGTGGCAATCCTTATATCAGACAAATTAGATTTTAAACCAAAGACTGTAATAAGAGATGAGGAAGGACATTATATCCTACTTAAAGGGTCTATCCAACAAGAAGATCTAACAATTGTAAATATCTATGCCCCTAACATGGGAGCAGCCAATTATATAAGCCAATCAATGACAAAAGCAAAGAAACACATCAACAACAATATAATAATAGTGGGGGACTTTAACACCCCCCTCACTGAAATGGACAGATTGTCTATGCAAAAGATCAACAAGGAAATAAAGACTTTAAATGACACACTGGACCAAATGGACTTCACAGACATATTCAGAATATTCCATCCCAAAGCAACAGAATACACATTCTTCTCTAGTGCCCATGGAACATTCTCCAGAATAGATCACATCCTAGGTCACAAATCAGGTCTCAACCGGTACCAAAAGATTGGGATCATTCCTTGCAAGTTTTCAGGCCACAATGCTTTGAAACTAGAATTTAATCACAAGAGGAAAGTCGGAAAGAACTCAAATACATGGAGGCTAAAGAGCATCCTACTGAAGAATGAATGGGTCAACCAGGAAATTAAAGAAGAATTTAAAAAATACATGGAAACCAATGAAAATGAAAATACAACTATTCAAAATCTTTGGGATGCAGCAAAGGCAGTCTTAAGAGGAAAGTATATAGCAATACAAGCCTTTCTCAAGAAACAAGAAAGGTCTCAAGTACACAACCTAACCCTACACCTAAAGGAGCTGGAGATAGAACAGCAAATAAAGCCTAAACCCAGCAGGAGAAGAGAAATAATAAAGATCAGCACAGAAATCAATGAAATAGAAACTAAAAGGACAGTAGAACAGATCAACGAAACTAGGAGCTCGTTCTTTGAAAGAATTAACAAGATTGATAAACCGCTGGCCAGACTTATCAAAAAGAAAAGAGAAAGGACCCAAATCAACAAAATCATGAATGAAAGAGGAGAGATCACAACCAACACCAAAGAAATACAAAGAATTATAAGAACGTATTATGAGCAACTCTATGCCAGCAAATTAGATAACTGGAAGAAATGGAGGCATTCCTAGAGATGTATCAACTACCAAAACTGAACCAGGAAGAAACAGAAAACCTGAACAGACCTATAACCACTAAGGAAACTGAAGCAGTCATCAAAAATCTCCCAAAAAACAAAAGCCCAGGGCCAGATGGCTTCCCAGGGGAAATCTACCAAACATTCCAAGAAGAATTAATACCTATTCTTCTGAAAGTGTTCCAAAAAATAGAAATGGGAGGAAAACTTCCAAACTCATTTTATGAGGCCAGCATTACCTTGATCCCCAAACCAGACAAAGACCCCATCAAAAAGGAGAATTACAGACCAATATCCCTGATGAACATGGATGCAAAAATTCTCACCAAAATACTAGCCAATAGGATCCAACAGTACATTAAAAGGATTATTCACCATGACCAAGTGGGATTTATACCTGGGCTGCAAGGTTGGTTCAACATACGCAAATCAATCAATGTAATACAATACATTAACAAAAGAAAGAACAAGATCATATGATCCTCTCAATAGATGCAGAAAAAGCTTTCGACAAAGTACAGCATCCTTTCTTGATCAAAACGCTTCAGAGTATAGGCATAGAGGGCACATACCTCAATATCATAAAAGCCATCTATGAAAAACCTACAGCGAGTATCATTCTCAATGGGGAAAAGCTGAGAGCTTTCCCCCTAAGGTCAGGAACGCGGCAGGGATGTCCACTTTCATCACTGATATTCAACATAGTATTGGAAGTCCTAGCCACAGCAATCAGACAACAAAAAGAAATCAAAGGCATCCAAATCGGCAAAGAAGAAGTCAAACTCTCACTCTTTGCAGATGATATGATACTTTATGTGGAAAACCCCAAAGACTCCACCCCAAAACTGCTAGAACTCATACAGGAATTCAGTCAAGTGGCAGGATATAAAATCAATGCACAGAAATCAGTGG
Source organism: Mirounga angustirostris (assembly GCF_029215605.1). Classification (NCBI taxonomy): domain Eukaryota; kingdom Metazoa; phylum Chordata; class Mammalia; order Carnivora; family Phocidae; genus Mirounga; species Mirounga angustirostris. The sequence continues at coordinate 14,885,479 of NW_026991724.1, read as the reverse complement.
CATTCCTATACACCAACAACAAGACAGAAGAAAGAGAAATTAAGGAGTCGATCCCATTTACAATTGCACCCAAAACCATAAGATACCCAGGAATAAATCTAACCAAAGAGACAAAGGATCTGTACTCAGAAAACTATAAAATACTCATGAAAGAAATTGAGGAAGACACAAAGAAATGGAAAAACGTTCCATGCTCATGGATTGGAAGAACAAATATTGTGAAGATGTCAATGCCACCTAGAGCAATCTACACATTCAATGCAATCCCCATCAAAATACCATCCACTTTTTTCAAAGAAATGGAACAAATAATCCTAAAATTTGTATGGAACCAGAAAAGACCCCGAATAGCCAGAGGAATGTTGAAAAAGAAAAGCAAAGCTGGTGGCATCACAATTCTGGATTTCAAGTTCTATTACAAAGCTGTCATCATCAAGACAGTATGGTACTGGCATAAAAACAGGCACATAGATCAATGGAACAGAATGGAGAGCCCAGAAATGGACCCTCAACTCTATGGTCAACTAATCTTTGACAAAGCAGGAAAGAATGTCCAATGGCAAAAAGACAGTCTCTTCAACAAATGGTGTTGGGAAAATTGGATAGTCACATGCAGAAGAATGAAACTGGACCATTTCCTTACACCACACACAAAAGTAGACTCCAAATGGTTGAAAGACCTCAATGTGAGACAGCAGTCCATCAAAATCCTAAAGGAGAACACAGGCAGCAACCTCTTTGACCTCAGCCGCAGCAACTTCTTCCTAGAAACATCGCCAAAGGCAAGGGAAGCAAGGGTAAAAATGAACTATTGGGACTTCATCAAGATAAAAAGCTTTTGCAAAGCAAAGGAAACAGTCAACAAAACCAAAAGACAACCGACAGAATGGGAGAAGATATTTGCAAATGACATATCAGATAAAGGGCTAGTATCCAAAATCTATAAAGAACTCATCAAACTCAACACCCAAAGAACAAAGAATCCAATCAAGAAATGGGCAGAAGACATGAACAGACATTTTTCCAAAGAAGACATCCAAATGGCCAACAGACACGTGAAAAAGTGCTCAATATCGCTCGGCATCAGGGAAATCCAAATCAAAACCTCAATGAGATACCACCTCACACCAGTCAGAATGGCTAAAATTAACAAGTCAGGAAACGACAGATGTTGGCGGGGATGCGGAGAAAGGGGAACCCTCCTACACTGTTGGTGGGAATGCAAGCTGGTGCAGCCACTCTGGAAAACAGTATGGAGGTTCCTCCAAAAGTTGAAAATAGAGCTACCATATGATCCAGCAATTACACTACTGGGTATTTACCCCAAAGATACAAAAGTAGGGATCCAAAAGGGTACGTGCACCCCGATGTTTATAGTAACAATTTCCAGAATAGCCAAACTGTGGAAAGAGCCAAGATGTCCATCGACAGATGAATGGATAAAGAAGATGTGGTATATATATACAATGGAATATTATGCAGCCATCAAAAGGAATGAGGTCTTGCCATTTGCAACGACGTGGATGGAACTGGAGGGTATTATGTTGAGCGAAATAAGTCAAACAGAGAAAGACATGTATTATATGACCTCACTGATATGAGGAATTCTTAATCGTAGGAAACAAACTGAGGGTTGCTGGAGTGGTGCGGGGTGGGAGGGATGGGGTGACTGGGTGATAGACACTGGGGAAGGTATGTACTCTGGTAAGCATTGTGAGTTGTGCAAGACTTGAATCTCAGATCTGTACCTCTGAAACAAATAATGCAATATATGTTAACGAAAAAAAAAAAGAAGAAGAAGAAGGTAGCGGGAGGGGAAGAATGAAGCGGGAGAAATCGGAGGGGTAGATGAACCATGAGAGATGATGGACTCCGAAAAACAAACTGAAGGTTCTAGAGGGGAGGGGCGTGGGAGGATGGGTTAGCCCGGTAATGGGTATTCAGGAGGGCACATTCTGCATGGAGCACTGGGTGTTATGCACAAACAATGAATCATGGAACACTACATCTAAAACCAATGATGTAATGTATGAGGATTAACATAAGAATAAGAAAAAAAAGTCTAGCAATGAAATTTTGGGAAAAAAAAAGAAGAAATGGGCAGAAGATGGGGCGCATGGGTGGCTCAGTCGTTAAGCGTCTGCCTTCGGCTTGGGTCATGATTCCAGGGTCCTGGGATCAAGCCCCGCATCAGGCTCCCTGCTCTGCAGGAGGCCTGCTTCTTCCTCTCCCACTCCCCCTGCTTGTGTTCCCTCTCTCTGTCAAATAAAATCTTTAAAAGAAAAAAATGGGCAGAAGACATGAACAGACATTTCTGCAAAGACGACATCCAAATGGCCAACAGACACATGAAAAAGTGCTCAACACCACTCAGCATCAGGGAAATCCAAATTAAAACCTCAATGAGATACCACCTCACACCAGTCAGAATGGCTACAATTAACAAGTTAGGAAATGACAAATGTTTGTGAGGATATGGAGAAAGGGGAACCCTCCTACACTGTTGGTGGGAATGCAAGCTGGTGCAGCCACTCTGGAAAACTGTACGGAGGTTCCTCAAAAAGTTGAAAATAGCACTACTATACAATCCAGCAATTGCACTACTGGGTATTTACCTCAAAGATACAAATGTAGGGATCTGAAGTGGTACATGCATCCTGATGTTTATAGCAGCAATGTCCACCATAGCCAAACCATGGAAAGAGCCAAGATGTCCATCGACAGATGAATGGATAAAGAAGATGTAGTATATATATATATATGCAGCCATCAAAAAATGAAATCTTCCCATTTGCAATGACATGGATGGAACTAGAGGGTATTATGCTAAGCAAAATAAGTCAATCAGAGAAAAACAAGTATCATATGATCTCACTGATATGAGGAATTAGAGAAATAAGACAGAGGATCATAGGGGAAGGGAGGGTAAAATGAAACAAGATGAAACCAAAGAGGGAGACAAACCATAAGGGACTCTTAATTTCAGGAAACAAACTGAGAGTTGCTGGAGTAGAAAGACGTGAGAGGGATGGGTTGGCTGGGTGATGGACATCGGGGAGGGTAAGTACCATGGTGAGCGCTGTGAACTGTGTAAGACTGATGAATCACAGACCTGTACCCCTGAAACAAATAATAGATTATATGTTAATAAAAAAATAAAATAAATAAATTACAAAAAATTAAAAATGGGCAAAGAAACTGAATAGACATTTTTCCAAAGAAGATATACAAATGGGCAACAGGTAGCTGAAAAGGTGCTCAACATCACTCATCATCAGAGAAACACAAATCAAAACCACAGTGAAATATCACCTCATACCACTTAGAATGGCTGTTATCAAAAAGACAAGAGATAACAAACATTGGCAAGGTTGTAGAGAAAAGGGAACCCTCATGCACTGTTGGGAATGTAAATGGGTACAGCTATTATGGAAATCAAAGGAGGTTCCTCAAAAAATTAAAAATGGAACTATCATATGATCCTGCAATCCTACTTCTGGGTATTTATCTGAAGGAAATGAAATCACCATCTTGAAGAGATATATGCACCTCGATGCTTACTGCAGCATTATTTACAATAGCCAAGACATGGAAACAACCTAAGTATCCAGAGACAGATGAAAGAATAAAGAAAATGTGGTATGTATATGAGTATATGCGCATGTACACACACACACACACACACCCTAGAATATTACTCATTCATTGATTCATTGAAAAGAAGACAATCCTGACATGCAACACAGAGGAACTTTGAGGACATTATGCTAAGTGAAACAAGTCAGACAGAGAAAGACAAATACTGTATGATCTCACTTTTATGTGGAATCTAAGAAAACCAAACTCATAGAAACACAGATCAGATTGGTGGTTGCCAGGAGCAGTGGAAATGGGTGAAAGTGGTCAAAGGGTACAAACTTCCAGTTATAAGATGAATAAGTCCTGGGGATTAAGTACAGCATGGTGACTATAGTTCACAATACTGTACTATATCCTTAGAAGTTGCTAAGAGAGTATGTCCAAAGTTCTCATTACACACACACACACATATACACATACACACTCAAAATAGTAACCATGTGGGATGATGGGTGTGTTAACCACCTTATTGTGGTTATCATTTCGCAACATATCCACACATCATTGTATACTTTAAACTTACATGATGTTATATGCCAACTACCTCTAAAGAAAAAGAAAACAGAAATTGAAGAAGACATAAATAAATGGAAACATACCCCATGTTCATGGATCACTGCTAAAATGTTGATACTATCCAAAATGATCTTCAGATTCAAAGCAATCTCTATCAAAATCCCAATGACTTTTTGCATTATTTAAAAAAAAATCCATCCTAAAATTATGGAAAATCCTACAATATGAAACCTCATAGGGCCCAGAATGGCCAAAAGTATCTTAAAAAGGTAGAATAAAGGAGGACTCACACTCACCATTTCAAAATCTACTACAAAGCTCCTACAAAACAGTGTGGTACTGGCATAAAGACAGACATATAGACCAATGAAATAAAGAGCCCAGAAATAAACCCCCAGATACACTGTCACCATGGACTTAACTGTGTCATTCCCCCACCATTCAAATGTTGAAGGCCTAACAGTCCATATGATTTTATTGTAAATAGGGCCTTTAACGAAGTGATTAAGGTTAAACAAGGTCATAAGGGTAGAGCCCTGATCTCAGTTAGAATTGGCACTCTTAAAAGAAAAGGAAGAGACACCAGAGCTCTTTCTCTGCCATGTGAGGATACAGCAAGGAGGCAGGAGTATGCAAGCCAGGAAAACAGCTCTCACCAGAAGCCAACTATGAAGGCACCCTGACCTTGGATTTCCAGCCTCTAGAACTGTGAGAAGATAAATCTCTACTGTTTAAGCCACCCAGTCTATATATTTTGTTAAATGTATTTTACAACTAAAAAAAATTTTTTGAAGGAATTCAGAACTTGATGATTTTGAAAATTTGCAGCCTCTCCAGATTTAAAAGATGCCAACATTAAGAAATAACTTCTAAGAAAAGTTCATACAGTAGCACTGCCAGGGGAACCCTGGTCTAAAGGTGAAACCAAGGATATGACTAAAAACTTGTTAGACTATGAAAGATAAAAGGTGCTACCTTCAAAGTACTATGCAGAGTCACACAAAGGGCCTTTTTAAAAGATTAAGGGTATGCCTCACAGATCGTCTCAAACAATAGGGTCTCTAAGAAGCTCAAGAGCTTTATCCTACTGACATCTAGAAGCCTAAGATAAAGAAGGACTCATCTAGAATAGTTTTCTGGTTGTGACTTTTATATAATGGAGTGGACCCTAATGAGATTCACAGGGGGCCCACAAATTTTTTCAAGAATTTTATCAGCAAGAACTCTGCCAGCTTGAACTGAAAGGGACCAAATGAAAAGTACAGTAAAAAAAAATTTTTTAAAGCCACGAGACTCCCTCAAATTCTACTGGCAAGAAAAGCAGGCTGAAACAACTTCTGGACTCTAACACAATACTTCTCTTAAAAAAGAAAGGATAACTCTGAGGGTAAAACTAGGGGCCCAGATAGCAGATCCAAAAACCCATGAAGAATCATTCCTAGGTATTCAGACCTAATCAAAGAACTTCTAACATTGGCCCAACTGGATTTCAGAATTGCAATGGACCAGAGACTCTTCCGTGTCTCCCATATACCCCCTTTTTAAACAAAAGTGTCTATAGTGGTTATCCTATGCCTTCCTCACTATTCTACATTTGTGTGGGTAGAGAGGAGTTTTACAGATGGAAAAGCACTGCCAAAAGTTGTATTGAAGAAACTATACCTGAGGACCCTCATCTACAACTGGATGTGATTTTAGATGATAAGACTGTGAACTGTGAGCTGATGCTGTAAACTGGGTGAGACTCTGGGGGATTTTGGAGGGGGATGAGTGTATTTTGCATATGCCAGTGACAGCAGTTGTTGAGGACATAAAGAAGACTATAATAAATAGCCTCTAAAATAGTCCCAATGATCCGTGTTTTTTTTTTTTTAAGATTTTATTTTTGTGAGAGAGAGAAAGAGAGGGAGAGGGAGAAAGAGAGAGAGAGCACACACACGAGTGGAGGAAGGGGCAGAGGGAGAAGCAGACTCCCTGCTGAGCAGAGAGCCCAATGTGGGACCCTGGGATCATGACCCTGATCCCTGCTTTCTTGTGTTTATACCCTTGTATAATCCTCTCCTTGAATGTAGGCTGTCCCTAGTGACTCTCTTCTACTCAAAAGACTGTGGCAAAGTAATGATATGTCATTTCTGAGATTAAGTTACAAAAGGACTCTAGCTGCCATCTTGATCACTCTCTTGCTTTCTCCCTCACTCACTCTGAGGAACACCAACTACCATGTTGTAAGTTGCCCTGTGGAGAGGCATATCTGGCAAGGAGATGATATTTCTAGCCAAAAGGCAGTGAGAACTTGAGGCCTCCTGAGAGCCAGGTGAGTAAGTTGGAAGCAGATCTTCCCCCAGTTGAGCCTTAAGAAAACTCCAATCCTGGCTGACACCTTAACTGCCACCTTGTGAGAAACCCAGAGAACACAAATATACTGTTTCTGGATTCCTGATCCACAGAAACTATGAAATAATAAATGTTGCTTAATTATGCTAAATTCAGTGGTAATTGGTTATAGAGCAAAAGATAACTAATACACAAAGAAGATCTGATAATTAGTAATATTTATGTTAAATACATACCTAATATACATGTGCTATTTATATACACATGTACATAATGTATCATCTTTTTAAGAACCTTGGAACATTCACAAAAGTTAATCATATATTACCCCTCAAAAAAAATCAATAAATTCCAAGATGTAGAAATCATACAGATAAAATTCTCCGATTAAATAGGGAAAAACACCCTAGAAATGTTTTTACAACTTTAACAACTTTTGGAACAAAAAGGAAATCAAAACCAAGATTACACAATTCTTTAAAAAAATAAAATAAAAAGACAAGAGGAGAGCATATATATAACCATATAGGATAGCCACAGTGCTCAGAAAAAAATACATAAACTTAATAATTTATGTTAATTTCTTCACATAAAAGTTTAAGTTCCCAGTTCAAGAAATTGGAGTGCCAACATACCATTTAGCTAACAAGTTAGTCTAAATAAAAAAAAAGGTAGAAAATATATATGCAAAAACTAAAAATGAGGAAATAACATTCTGTAATATATGTAAGTCAGGTCAATATGCTGCACCTTAAACTTACACAGTGTTGTATATCAATTGTAACTCAATAAAACTGAAAGAAATGGAAAAATATAAAATTATAACAGATTACTGTGTTTAATTCTATTTATTGAAAGTATTATTGAAATGAATCGTGTTTTAGGAATATATAAATCATAAAAATGTACTTCCAGAGGACAGAGCAAATTTTAACTGATTAAGTACCATAGGAAAAAACATTCTTTTGTTTTATGTAGATAGAAGCGTTTTCTTTTTTTAAAATTTAAATTCAACTAGCTAATGTATAGTACAGTATTAGTTTCTGATATAATGTTCAATGATTCATTACTTGCATATAACACCCAGTGCTCATCACATCACATGTCCTCCTTATTGCCCATCACCGAATCACTCCATCCCCCCACCTCCCTTTTTTTAACTACCAAAGAGCTACCCTTCCCCCCAAAACATACTACACCAAGAAGTTTTCAGTAGTTCACTTTCCATAACTGAAACAACCTGAAAACTAGCAAAACAGCTCTTCTATAGCTAAAGATATAAAGAAAAAGCCACATAGAGAAGGACAGGAAGGGGAGAGATGAAGTCAGGAACCAAACTCCTGTCATTGGTGACCCAAATATCACAGGAGTGAGGGGATCAAGCCCTACATCAAGCACACCCAACCCTGGGGATCTGTACTGGGAAGAGGAGCCCCTATAACATCCGGCTTTGAAAACCAGCAGGGCTTAATTCCAGGAGAGCAGGAGGGTTATAGGAAACTGAGACTCTACTCTTAAAGCACCAGGGCACCATACCTTGCTATGACCCAGAGCGGAGGCAGCAGTTTGAAAAGCACCTAGGTTATTCCTGAAGGAGACTTATTTACTAATTACAGGGCAGGTGCCTGAGAGGCAGAAATCTGTAGGAACTTTCTCTAGGAATAGAAATGCTGGCTGGCACCTATTTTTTTTTCTCCCCTCCTTTAGTCTAGCTGATTGGATTCTGAAGGGAGCCAGTTCTGATGTATATCTAACTTGCTAGCACTGTTCACTCTTCCCTGTCATTTCCATGCAAACCCACCCTACCCAACTTGCCCACTTTGGCAGGCACCCCTCCAAAGTGGCTCCTGCCCCACCACACCTGGAAGGTAGCTGTGATCAGGATTAGCATCCCCCCAAAAGCAGCTCCCACCCCACCACAATCAGCAGGCATCCTCAGCCAGAATGCACACCCTTCCAAAGCAACTCCTGCCCTAGAAAGGTGGGGGGTCAAGCCCCACCCACCAGCAGACCCACAGCAGTTGAAACCAGGCCTCTCAGGTAGCTGTCCTGGGGGCTAATCCCATCCACCAGGACACCAGCAGCAGGACCTCCCAGCCAACTACACCAGGGACCAGTGCTGCCCACCCTCCAGTGTGTCCACAGTAGTCTTGGCAGGTCACTGCAGCCAACTGGGCTGGGGGCCAGTCCTGCCCACCAGTGCACCCTCAGCAGTCACAGCCCAGTCATAAGAGGAGGGCAAACACAGTCCACATAGGGGATATCACTGGAATGTGTGGTTCTGGTGACCTGGGAAGATTAAGCTTCTGGGTTCCCACAGGACACCTCTATGCAAGGCCACTACTTTCAAGACCAGTAAACATAGCTGACCTACCTAATACCAAGAAACAAACACAGAGAATCAGACAAAATGAAAAGACAGAAGAATATGTTCCAAACAAAAGAACAAGACAAAACCTCAGAAAAAGAACTAAACAAAATCAAAATAAACAACCTACCTGATAAACAGTTCTCAAGAATAGTCATAAAAATGTTCACTGGACTTGGGAAAAGAGTGGATAAACTCAGGGAGAACTTCAGCAAAAAATTAGAAAATATTAAAAAAAACAAAGTTGAATACAATAACTGAAATGAAAAATATACTAAAGGGAGGGCGCCTGGGTGGCTCAGTCGTTAAGCGTCTGCCTTCAGCTCAGGTCATGATCCCAGGGTCCTGGGATCGAGTCCCACATCGGGCTCCCTGCTTGGCAGGAAGCCTGCTTCTCGCTCTCCCACTCCCCCTGCTTGTGTTCCTGCTCTCGCTATCTCTCTCTCTGTCAAATGAATAAATAAAATCTTAAAAAATAATAAAAAAATAATAAAAAAAAAATATACTAAAGGGAATCAACAGCAGATTAGAAAGTGAAGAAGAATGGATCAGTGATCTGGAAGAAAGAATAGTGAAAACCACCCAAACTGAACAGCCAAAAGAAAAAAGAATTAAAAAGTAAGGATAGGTTAAAAGACCTCTGGGACAACATCAAGTGTACTAATATTCACATTATAGAAATCTCAGATGGAGATGAGAGAAAGGGCAGAAAACTTGTTTGAAGAAATAATAGCTGAACACACCCCTAACTTGGAGAAAGAAATAGATACCCAGGTCCAGGAAACACAGAAGAGCCCCCAAAAAGATGAGCCCAAGAACAGAAAATAGTTAAAACATCAAAAAATAAAGAGGTAATCTTAACAGCAGCAAGAGAAAAGTAACTAGTTACATACAATGGAAACCCCTTAAACTATCAGCTGATTTTTCAGCAGAAACTCTGTAGGCCTGATGGGAATGACACAATATATTCAGAGTGCTAAAAAGGAAAAAACCTAAACCAAGTACACTCTACCCAGCAAGGTTATCATTCATATTTGAAGGAGAGATAAAGAGTTTCTCAGACAAATGAAACTTAAAAGAATTCATCACCACTAAAGTGATTTAAAAGAAATGTTAAAGGGACTTCTTCAGACAGAAAAGAAAGGGCCATAACTAAAAATAAGAAAATTATAAAAGGAAAACATTTAAGTGGTTAAAGCAAACACAGTAGATGTAAGTTAATCATTTATAAAGCTAGTATGAAGGTTGAAAGACTAAAGTAAAATCAATTATATTTATAATAATTAGGGTATACACAAAATAAAAAATAAAACATCAAATACATAAAATGTGGAGGGAAGAATGGTGCTTTAAAGAATGTGAACTTAAGTAACCATCAACTTAAAATAGACTGCCATATATATTAATGTATATGCATATATATTTAGCACACACACTATGTACACATATACATATACACACATGTACATATAGAACTATATGTAGGATAGGACTTGATTGTAACCACAAACCAAAAACCTCTATCAGATACACAAAAAGTGAAAGTAATCCAAGCATAGCAGCAAAGAAAATCATCAAATCACAAGGGAAGAGAGAAAGAGAAGAAAGCAACAGAGAAAAATACAAAACAACCAGAAAACAATGAACAAAATGGAAATAAGCAAATACCTAACACAAATTACTTGAAATGTAAATGGACTAAATGTTCCAACCAAAGACACAGGGTGAATGAATGGATAATAGATCAAGACCCATCTATACGCTGCCTACAAGAGACTCACTTCAGACTTAAGGCCACAATGAAAGTGAAGAGATGGAAAAAAAAAAAAAAACATTCCATCCAAATGGAGTGAGAAAAAAAAGCTGAGGTAGAATAGTTACAGCAAAAAAAATAAACTTTAAAACAAAGACTGTAACAAGAGACAAAGAAGGGCATTACATAATGATAAAGGGATCAATCCAACAAGAAGATATAATAATTGAAAATATCTATGCACCCAAAAAAGGAGCACTTAAATGTTTAAAGCAAATATTAGCAGAAATAAAGAAATTGATGATAATACAATAATAGTAGGGGACTTTAACACCCCACTACATCAATGGTTAGAACATCAAGAAAATCAATAAGCAAACAGTGTTTTTGAATGATACATCCAACCAGATGGACCAAGGTATTTGCAGAACATTCCATCCCAAAACAATAGAATATTCTTTTCAAGTGTACATGGAATATTCTCCAGGACAGACCACATGGTAGGCCACAAAACAAGTCTCAATAAATTTCAAAAGACAGAAATCATATCAAGCATCTTTTCCAACCACAGGGTATAAAACTAGAAATCAATTATGGGGAAAAAAATGGTAAAACACAAACACATGGAGGCTAAATAACATACTACTAAACTAACGGGTCAATGTAAAGAAATCAAAGTGGAAATCAAAAAACACACGGAGAGGGGTGCCTGGGTGGCTCAGTCAGTTGAGTGTCTGCCTTCAGCTCAGGTCATGATCATGGGGTCCTGGGATCAAGTCCCACATCAGGCTCCCTGCTCAGCGGTGCCTGTTTCTCCCTCTCCCTCTGCCTGCTGCTTCCTCTGCTTGTGCTCTCTCTCTAGGTCAAATAAATAAAGTATTAAAAAAAAACACACACACACGGAGACAAATACAAAATGGAAACACAATGGTTCAAAATCCCTGGGATGCAGCAAAAGCAGTTCTGAGAGGCAAGTTTATAGTGATATAGGCCCACCTCAAGAAACAAAACAAAACAAAACAAATATCAAGCAATCTAACCTTACACCTAAAGGAACTAGAAAAAAATAAACCACAAAGTTAGAAGCAAGGAAGTAATAAAGATTAGAGTGGAAATAAATCAAATGGAGAGTGAAAAAACAACAGAAAAAATCAATGAAATGAATAGCTGTTTTTTAAATTAATAAACCTTTACCAAGACTCATTGAGGAAAAGAGAGGACTCATATTCTGAAATGTAAGAGAAATTACAGCTGGCATCACATAAATGCAAAGGGTTGTAAGAACTACTATGAAAAATTATACGCCAACAAACTGGGCAACCTAGAAGAAATGTATACGTTCCTAGAAACATACACTCTTCCAAGACTGAACCAGAAAGAAATAGAAAACCTAAGCAAACTGCATACTAGTAATGAAATTCCATCAGTAATCAAAAAAAAATCCCAACAAACAAGAGTCCAGGACCAGATGGCTTCATAAATAACTTTTACCAAATGTTTCAAATAGAGTTAACACCTACTGTTCTCAAACTCTTCCAAAAAATTAAAGAGAAAAGAATGCTTCCAAATTCATTCTACAAGCCCAGCATTACCTGATCCCAAAATCAAAGACACTACAAAAAGGAAAATTGCAGCCCAATATTACTGACAAACACAAATATAAAAGTCCTCAAAAAAGTATTAGCAAACTGAATTTAACAATACATTAAACGATCTTACATCATGATCAGGTGGGATTTACTCCAGGGTGCAAAAATGGCTCAATATCAGCAAATCGATCAATGTGATATACAACATTAACAAAATGAAAGATAATAATCCTATGATAATCTCAATAGATGGAAAAAAATCTGACAAAATTCAACATCCATTCATGATAAAAACTCTCAATAAGGTGAGTACACAGGGAACATACCTCAACATAATAAAGGCCATGTATGATAAAACCACAGCTAGCATCACATTCAATGGTGAAAAGCTGAAAGCTTTTCCTCTAAGATCAGAAAAGACAAGGATGTCCATTCTTGCCACTTTTATTTAACATAGTACTGGATGTCCTACCTATGGTGATCAGATAAGAAAAAAAAAAGAGTATCCAAATTGGTAAGGAAGAAGTAAAACTCACTATTTGTAGATGACATGATACTATATATAAAATACCCTAAAAACTCCACCAAAAAACTATTGGAACTAATAAATCAATTCATTAAAATTGGAGGATGCAAAATTAATATACAGAAATTTGTTGTATTTCTATACACTAATGAACTAGCAGAAAGAAATATCAAGGAAGTAGTCCCATTTACAATTACATCAAAAAGAATAAAATAACTAGGAATAAATTTAGCCAAGGAGGCAAAAAAACTTGTCAATTGAAAAATATAAGACACTGATGAAAGAAACTGAATGACACAAATAAGAGGGAAAATATACTGTGCTCATGGACTAGAATAATTCATATAGTCAAAATCTCTGTATTGCACAAAGAACCTATAGATTCAATGCAATCTTTATCAAAATAGCAATAGTATTTTGGGGGGCACCTGGGTGGTGCAGTCAGTTAAGCGTCCAACTCTTGGTTTTGACTCAGGTCATGAGCTTGGGATCATGAGATCAAACCCCACATCAGGCTCCATGTTCAGTGCAGAGTCTGCTTAAGACTCTCTCTCCCTCTCCCTTTGCCCCTCCCCATTCTCTAAAAATAAATAAATCTTTAAAAAAATATATCAATAATATTTTTGACAAAACTAGAACAAATAATCCTGTAATTTCTATGGAATCACAAAAGACCCTGAATGGCCAAAGCAATCTTGAGAAAGAACAAAGATGGAGGTATCACAATTCCAGATTTCAAACTATATTACAAAGCTATAGTAATCAAAGTAGTATGGTACTGGCACAAAAGTAGACACATAGATCAATGTAACAATGTAAACCCATGCTTATATGGTCAGTTAATCTATGACAAGGAAGGCAAGAATACACAATGTGGAAGAGACCATCTCTTCAATAAATGGTGCTGGGAAAATTGAAAGCTACATGCAAAAGAATAAAACTGGGCCACTTTCTTACACCATACACAAAAATAAACTCAAAATGTATTAAAGACCCAAATGTGAGACCTGAAACCATAAAATTCCTAAAGGAAAACATAGGCAGTAAACTCAGACATCAGTTATATCAACATTTTTCTAGGTAAGTCTTCTCAGGCAAGGGAAAGCAAAAATAAACTACTGGAACTACAACAAAATAAAGAGCTTTTGTACAGTGAAGGAAACCATCAAAAAAACAAAAAGGCAATCCATTGAATGGGATAAAGTATTTGCAAATGATATATCCAATACAGGGTTAATATTCAAAATATATAAAGAACTCATGGGGGCACCTAGGTGGCTCAGTCGTTAAGTGTCTAACTCTTAATTTTGGCTCAGGTCATGATCTCAGGGTTGTGGGATCGAGCCCCGTGTTGGGCTCCATGCTCAGCGTAGAGTCTGCTTGAGATTCTTTCCCTCTCCCTCTGCCCCCCACTGCTCATGCATGCTCTCTCTCTCAAATAAATAAAATCTTAAAAAAAAAAAAAGAAAGAAAAACAACTCAACACCAAAAAGAAAAAAACCAAAAACCTAATTTAAAAATGCGGAAAGGACCTGAATAGACATTTTTCCAAGAAAGACATAAAGACAGCCAACAGACACTTAAGATGCTCAACATCACTATTAACAAAGAAATGCAAATCAAAACCATAATGACATAACACCTAGCATCAGTATCAAAAAAAAAAAAAAGGGGGAGGGAGGGAGGGAGGGAGAAAGAACAAGTATTGTCAAAAACACAGAGAAAAGGGAACCCTCAAGCATTGTTGGTGGAAATGTAAATTGGTGCAGCCACTATGGAAAACAGTATGAAGGGTTCTCAAAAAATTAAAAATATAAATACTATGCAATCTGTAATTCCAATTTTGGGTATTTCCCCTAAGAAAATGGAAACACTAATTCAAAGAGATACACACACCTCTATGTTTATTGCAGTACTATTTACCATAGCCAATATATGGAAGCAACGTAAGTGTCCATCAAGAGATGAATGGATACAATGAATCATGGAATACTACATCAAAAACTAATGATGTACTGTATGGTGACTAACAATAAAATAAAGAGATGAATGGATATAGAAAACGCAATACACACACACGCACATATGCACACATAATGGAATACTAATCAGCCATAAAAAAATGAGATCTTGCCATTTGCAACAACATGGATGGACCTAGAGGACATTAAGCTATTTATCAAAGAAAGATAAATACAATGATTTCTCTTATATGTGGAATTTAAAAAAAAGCAAAAAACAACAAAAAAATAAAAACAGACTCATAAATACAGAAAATAAACTCATAGTTTCCAGAGAGGGTTTGGGGGATGGGTGATTTGGGTTAAGAGGATTAAGAGGAACAAACTTCCACTACAAAATAATTAAGTCACAGGAATGAAAAGTATGGCACAGGAAATACAGTCAATCATACTGTAATGACTTTGTAGGGTGACAGATGTGTAACTATACTTATCGTGGTGTTTTGTAATGTATACAAACCTTGAATCACCATGTTGTATACCTGGAACTAATAAAGTATTGTATGTCAATTATATTTGAATTAAATATTAATAAGTGATGATGATATAAAGCTGCCAAATGAGTACTCTGGGCTACTTCTAAGAGGAGTCACCACCTTGTCAGGGGATAAAACCATAGATAGCAGAAGAAACTAGGGTTTCTGCTACACAGTGGGGCAGAAAGGAGTATGTGTGAAATTCAGATGACACCACTGGACATCTGTTAGTACTTTCTTGCCCAAATGTCACTGAATTGTGATTGTCCTCAAAAATGAGAGTCTGGGTTACCCTATCAGGCAAGTCAGTGAGACAAGCATAGGTGGTAGCTAAGAGTGAGAGGAATTTAGAATAAAAGTGGAAGATGGAGAGACAATGAGTATCTGTTGTGGTCTGAGACAAACTTGCAAGAGTGAAGCTGTAGTTCATCCTGTGATTTCCTTATTCTAAGTTTGCCCTCTGGAACAGAGGCCCACCAGAGTCCTAGAGGAGCTGCTACCCTCATGAATATGGAGTATATCTGCATCCTACGAGGGTTGAACTGTGGCAGACTTGGAGATGTACTGCTCAGATCCCCCTTTAGGAAAGGATTTGCTGCCCAGGTCTGAGCAGTATGGTTAGTTGACAACCCCTAGTTATTAGTTTCAGCAGGGTCTGCTTCAGCTTTTGAATCAAGGTCATGCTTTTCTCCGTGCAGAAGCTGGGGAATGATGGAGCCAAGGAGCAGTAGCTGAAAGCACATTCTTCTTAGGGCAGTCCCAGCAATGACTAAACCAGGTGGAAGTACCAGGGCCTAGCTAATGCCTGACAAATGCAGAACTCTTCTAATAGGGCATCTTTGCTCTGGAACAACTCATTGGGCTGACAAAGATTGATTTAGGCCAGAATTGTGGACTAATCCCTCTCCCAGCACAACCGAGCTTCTTCCTTTTCCTTTCAAAGGTGTTATTTGCACTCTTAAATCTACCTCAGCAACTGCTTCCCAGAGAACCCAACCAAAGTTTACTGAGGTAAGCCTGATACTTTGTTTCATCGTAAGTGACACAATCCTTTTGCCTGAATGAAGAATTCATTATTTTTTGGAATCTTGTAACTTAACTACAAAATATTTTGACTATTTGGGGTCAATTTTGTTCAACATTCAGTGTGTGGCCCTTTCAATATGTATAGATCCAGAACTTTCACTTTGGGAATGTTTCTTGAATTATATCTTCAAATATTTGTTCTATTTTCTTTTTGCTCTCTTCTAAGACTACAGTTATGCATGATTTAGAACTCCTTTGTCTTGTATATTTTTTTCTCACACAAACCTTTTCAACTAATTATTCATTTTTATTTAATGCTGTTCAGTTTTCTCATTTCTATCCTCTATTGGCTTTTTTGAATACTCATTCTGTGCTCCTTTCAAGGTTCTCTTGATCCCATTATTTCCTTCTACTTCCTTCCTAAGTAATTACAGCCAATGCTTTATTTCCTCCTGCTGTTCTACCATCACTTCATTGTATTCTTGCATTCTGTGTGCTCTTCATTCTAGAAGTAATTTCTTCATTCTTCATCCCCCCCCCTTTTTTTTATTGAAGGCATTCCTTATTTATCTCCTTTAACAACCTAAATATATTTACCTTAAACTTCCAAGAAATTGATTCTCTCTGGAGTAAATTCATACTCTGATTGTTAATTTGGTTGGTTTCTCTCAGATAATTAAACTTGTTTCTCTGGAATTTTGACCTATTTTGAGGTTTATTTCCCCCGCCTCTTTCTCTTCTCAAGTGTTCAACCCAACCCCTAGTCAGGTAGCTTTAGGTTTACCTTGATCCAAATCCTGATTCCCCAATCCAGAATGAAGTCTGATAATGGCATGTTAGGATTCCTGTCCCAAGTAGACCTGGGGGATATCTCTGATGCCGTCACAAAGCTCACAAGCAGCTTGGTTTTGTTTTGGTTGTGAGAATCTATCTTCCTTCAAATGTATCCTGAAGTTTTCTGAAAGTCACAGCCCAACACAGTGACCAGAAACTTTTTTTTCACCAACCTTCTTTATGAGAAGGTCCCTTACCATAGCCCTTGAATTCATGTGGTAATGAGGTATTCATACTCCTGATTCATAAGGTAGCACTTAAAAGTACTCCTTATCTCACAGGAGCCAAATAATATTGCCCTTTGGGTTTTTTGTTTGTTTGTTTTTTGTTTTTAAAGATTTATTTATTTGAGAGGGAGAGAGCCTGTGCGAGAACAAGCATGAGGGGCAGAGGGAGAGAAAGAGAGAGTCTCAGTGCAAGCCTGATACGGGGCTGGATCTCATGACCCTGAGATCCTGACAAGCTGAAACCAAGAGTTGGATGCTTAACTGACTGCTCCACACAGGCTCCACAGAGATATTTATCTGTTTTTCAGTTTACCTGTGTCTTTCGGTATTTTAATATTTTATTGAACAATGCTAAATGTTAGAGTGTTTCATATCATAAACTTATGAAGTCACTCTGATGGAAATTCCCTAAAAGTGGCATTTAAAATATGAATTATTTTTAAAAGTTTTTGGACAATTGAAAGAGCATTTGGAAAAGAAACAATTTGGATCCTTACTTCATATCTTCACTAAAATAAATTCTTGATGTATTAAAGTTATAAACTTTAAAATGAAGCCACTAAGTATTAAAAAGATTTCTTACGACACAGAAAGTAGTAAACATAAAGGAAAAAAATGGATAAATGTGACATTAAAATTAAAAACTACTGCTCAACAAAGACCCCATTACGAGAGTAAAATGGCAAGCCACAGAGTAGGAGAATGTATTTGCAATACGCATATCCAATAATGGACTCATAACCACAATGTATTTTTTTTAATTACAGATCAGTAAGGCAAAAAAAATCAGTTTTAAGAAACAGGCAAGAGATTGGAACAGGCATTTCACAAAACCAGATACGCAAGAGTCTCATAAACATAAGAAAATATGCTAAAAATCATTAGTCAACAGAGAAATGCAAACAAAAATCACAATGAGAAGTCATCATTTACTCACCAGAAAGCTGATGAGGATGTGGAGAAACTAGAACTCTAAAACACTGCTGGTGGGGTGTAAGTAAAACCACTTTAGAAGACAGGCAGTATCTACCAAAACTCACTGCAGGCCGATCAAAGGTCATACAGATTAAATCATAGCCCCTCCCAAAGTCACAAACAAAGGAAGTGGAGGAAAGTAGGTCTATCTCATGTCAGCCTTTGTTCTTCACTGCTACCCTGCTCTAACAGCATAACCCATGTAGTCCACAAACACACCAATGCTTTAAATAAATTTGAATTTGTTTAAAATGGAAACCCTTATCATAGCCTGGCCCTTGGCTGACTGTTGGGATTTACTTCCATCTTAATGGAAGCATAGAACCGAAATACTGGATCAGGATCAGGAGAAGCAACAAATAAAATCTTAGAGGCTGTTATTTTCTGATTTCAAGTTCAATAAAGTCCCTCCCAATATACATCAGAGTTATTTTTTTAAACTTGTTTTGCTTTGCTACCATTTCTCTGGATGGTATCCTCATTGTTCAGAACGTCCTCATTTCCTGCCCATAATCAAAATTCAAAGTCATGGTCTTGCCTAGTATTTAGTTTCTGGTGTCTTGGGTCTATTATCTTAGAGTCCCAAGTAGCCTCATGTTTTTGAGTCTACTAAACCTGCTGATGTTTTGTTACTTAAGAATCTCATTTGAAATCAGTTACCTGGAATTCATCCCAGGGTTTTTCTTCTAGAAAATGTTTTTTACTCCTGTTGTTTACTAGGATCCAGTAAATCTGCATCATTAGACTACAATTTGTAATCCTTGCAGTCAAAACTTTTTAAAGCTTTGCCAAATCTTTGTCTTTTAAGCAATGTTAAACTGCTTTCATTGCCAGTGCATGGGTATCCAATCATACAGAAGCACCAAACCTGGACATCTCAATATTCTTGAGATAATTAATATTGCCACATTGACTTGTTGAGTTAACATGTCTTACTACTATTATATTGAAACCTAAAAGGCATACATGAAATGCTCCATTAAAAATCAGCAGCTTAGAAACCATCAAAGTTCAATCTGTGCTGTTATTTAGTAATAGTAATATTCACCCTGGGCTGCATTCCCTCAACTAATTAGGAATCCTTTTAAAAACATTTTAGGAATCCTTTTTAAAACATTGAAAACTTTTAGACAGTACCTAAAAGAGAGAAAGACGACTCAAATTTCAATAAAAAGCCGGAATATTTCAAACAGTTTGCTGAAACAAAGTGAAAGGAGGAAATCTCCCCAGATGTCAACCTTTTCCCTGGAGATCAAGAGGCTTGGGCATGGACAGGAGCAAGGAAGAGTATACTTCTGAGCTATGAATCTGCAGGAGAGCATTTTCTTGATTGATTAAAGAAGCAAAAAAAAAAGGGGGGGGGGGCTGAGAATTAAAGCAATCTGGCCAAATGAGAGAACAGGTTTGTAACAATTTTTTTCTCCTCAAGTCATTTTATGACAATTCTGCACATGTGGGAAAGTATAGGCTTCTTCACCACAATTTTCATTTCAGATTCAGACTCTGAGACTGTGAAGAGCTCTTCAATATGAACAACAAGCAATGAAGACTAAACATTTTAAACAGAAGTTAATGTTGATTCAAGTAAGTCACAAATAACTTCAAATATTTCATAACATACATATTTTTACATACGCATATTATGATGGATTGCTTCTTATCAAAGTTTGGTTCATATTTTGCTATATGCCCCATCATTGCTCATATTCATTTTAAGAAACTATGGCCCAATTTCCTTTGCTTCTTTTTGTAGCTGTCTCAGTTTGCTCAGGTTGCTATAACAAAATGCCATAGACAGGGGAGCTTATAAACAATAGAAATTTCTTTTTTTTCAAATATTTTATTTATTTATTTGAGAGAGAGAGCACAAGCAGGGCAGTGGGGCAGAGGGAGAGAGAGAACAGACTCCCCAGTGAGCAGGGAGCCCGATGTGGGGCTCAATCCCAGGACCCTGCGATCATGACCTGAGCCGAAGGAAGATGCTTAACTGACTGAGCCACCCAGGCACCCTAGAAATTTATTTCTAAAAATTCTGAAAGCGAGGAAATCCAAGATGAAGGCACAGGCAGAGCCAGTGTCTGGGCAAGGACCCACGTCCTGACTGATAGGCAGCCATCTTTTCACTGTGCTCTCACATGGCAAAAGTGGTGAAGGATCTCTCTGGGGTCTCATTTTTAAAAGCACTAATTCCATTCCAGAGCCCTCATGACCTAATCACATCTCAAAGGTTCTACTTCCAAACAGCATCACACTGGAGATTAGGTTTCAAAATATAAATCTTGGGGGACACAAACCTTCAGTCTATGGCAGTTTTTTTTTTTTTTTAATTATCCTTACGCTCAAGTTTCCTGCATTTTCCTATGTTTCTGAGACTGCTCTGCCTCACCTGAGGTTTCTACTTTTTGCCTCCAAACCTGGGTGTTGAAGGGTTCTCAATAATAAAATTTTGAGTGATGGGCTGTGGGATGGAACCAGCCAGAAGAATCTGGGTGAAGGCAATGGATATCGGGCTCTGTGGTAGGACTGTAACAGCCAGGGATATCCCAGAACCTACTTGCCTCTACTTTGGGCCATTCTGGAGAAAAAACTTCTAGCTGGACCATTACCAGTTTTGTCCTCACTCATTCTTACAAAACAATAGATAATAGATCTGTTTTCTTCTAAGAAGGAAGAAGAAAAAGATATTTTTAGAAGCACCATTTGTCCCACAACTATATGGCACACTAATCTTCAACAAAGCAGGAAAGAATATCCAATGGAAAAAAAAACAGTGTCTTCAACAAATGGTGTTAGGAAAACCGGACAGCCACATGCAGAAGAATGAAACTGGACCACTTTCTTACACCATACACAAAAATAAGTTCAAAATGGATGAAAGACCTAAATGTGAGACAGGAAACCATCAAAATCCTACTGGAGAACATAGGCAGCAACCTCTTTGACCTTGGCCATAGCAACTTCTTACTAGACATGTTGCCGGAGGCGAGGGAAACAAAAGCAAAAATGAACTATTGGGACTTCAACAAGATTGAAAGTTCTGCACAGTGAAGGAAACAATCAAAACTAAAAGGCAGCTCACAGAATGGGAGAAGATATTTGCAAACAACATATTTGATAAAGGATTAGTATCCAAAATCTAGAAGGAACTTATCAAACTCAACAGCCAAAAAACAAATAATCCAGTTAAGAAATGGGCAGAAGACATGAATAGACATTTCTCCAAAGAAGACATCTAGATGGCTAACAGACACATGAAAAGATGCTCAACATCACTCATCAGGGAACTACAAATCAAAACCATGATGAGATACCACCTCACACATGTCAGAATGGCAAAAATTAACAACCCAGGAAACAACATATGTTGGTGAGGATGCAGAGAAAGGGGAACCCTTTTGCACTGCTGGTGGAATGCAAACTGGTGCAGCCACTCTGGAAAACAGTATGGAGGTTCCCCAAAAAGTTAACAATATAACTACCCTATGATCTAGCAATTGCACTACTAGGTATTTACCCAAAAGATACAAAAATAGAGATTCAAAGGGCACATGTCCACTGACATTTCTAGCAGCATTATTAACAATAGCCAAACTATGGAAAGAATTGAAATATTGACCAACTGATAAATGGATAAAGAAGATGTGGTGTGTGTACACACACACACACACACACACACACATACACATACAATGGAGTATTACTTGGCCATCAAAAAGAATGAAATCTTGCCATTTGCAACAATGTCGATGGAGCTACAGTGTATTATGCTAAGCAAAATAAGTCAGTCAGAGAAAGATAAATACCATATGATTTCACTTATATGTGGAATTTAAGAAACAAAATAGATAAACATAGGCGGGGGGAAAATAAAAGAGAGAGGGAAACAAACCATAAGAGACTTTTAATGATAGAGAACAAACTGAGGGTTGATGGAGGGAAGTAGATGGGGGATGGGCATTAAGGAGGGCACTTGTTGTGATGAGCACTGGGTGTCATATGTAAGCGAAGAACCACTGAATTCTACTCCTGAAGCCAATATTGTACTGTATGTTAGCTAACTAGAATTTAAATAAAAATTTGAAGACAAAAAGAATAAATCAGACAACCTAAAAAAAAAAAAAAAAAAAAAAGCAGCAGCAGCATCACTTATTTCACTCCCATTGTTCTCTAGATTCTCATCACAGTCAGATTTTGTTTTCTGGCCTCCCATGACTGGTCATTTCCTGCAGTCTTCTCATATCTCCCTGGAATTCTCTTTGCCCCAAAAGGTCATTAGGTTACCTCTTTTTTATAAACAAGTAAAACATCGAATTTTTGGCAATCATTAAATTCATTTTGGCATTCACAGTATTCATGAAATAATTATCAAAAATACAAAACACCAGTTTCCACCTCTGACCTACTAAATTTGAATCCATGGAAGGGACACAGTTTACTATTAATAGGAATCCCAAGTAGTATTTTCATTAGGTAACTTTAGGATACACTTCAGAAAGTCATAGTACTCCTGATTATATATATGGCTACCATATAGTTTATCACCCAAATAGGACACTTTTGAATGTGAAAGCAGAGCTATCAATAATTTATTGGCCCAACTGGCAAAAACTGGCAAAATTCTTTTTTTTTTAATATTTTATTTATTTATTTGACAGAGAAAGAGACAGCGAGAGAGGGAACACAAGCAGGGGGAGTGGGAGAGGGAGAAGCAGGCTTTCGGCCGAGCAGGGAGCCCGATGTGGGGCTCAATCCTAGGACCCTGGGATCATGACCTGAGCTGAAGGCAGACGCTTAACGACTGAGCCACCCAGGTGCCCCAAAAACTGGCAAAATTCTGAACAAGTCAGGACATACGGTTATCTTATAAACTATCACGTTAATCTCTACCTAAGTCCTTCATTTATTTTTGTAACCATTTTATGGAGATATAATTTACATACCATGCAATTCATCCATTTAAAATGTCCAATTCTGGGGCACCTGGGTGGTTCATCCATGTTGTAGCATGTAGCAGTGCTCCATTCCTTTTTATTGCCAAATAACATTCCATTGTATGGTTATACCACATTATATTATTCATTCATCAGCTGATGGACATTCGTGTTGTTTCTACTTTATGATTATTATGAATAATGCTATGAAATTTGTATACAAGTTTCTGTGTGGGACACATATTTTCATTCCTCTTGGGTATGTACCTACACTATCCCTTTTTTTTCATCCCTACCTTGGAAGACTCTAATAAGAGTTTTCACAAGACTTGTAGAAGAGCAAGACTTCCGTAAGAAAAAATGAAAGGCAGACAACTATGTTACGTAGATTAAGTGAAATAGCCATTTTGTTTTAAAAATACATTTATACCCTTTCTAGCAATGACCCAAATACTTGTTCAGAAATTGGACTGACTGAGAAAGAAACACAGAAACCAAACTTAAAGATCAGCAAAAATCCCTGCTGGGTTACCAAGGGTCCTCCTTCCAGAGTGTAAAGTCATTCATTTAAGAGCAGATAGACTAATACATCAAAGCTAATATAACCATTGCAAAAAGCTCCTGGGTCTTTGTTCTCTGACCAAATATTTGCATTCTATGTCTTGAATCAAAACTTTTAATTTCTAGTGTTAATGGTTTACTCACTGATGACTTCTTTAATTTGGTCTTTTTCTTTAAAATGCATGACATAGGCAGGCTGAGCTTTTAGAAAATGTGTTTAACCTTATAAAGATCTACATATAGGTGTAATGGTCTTATGTGAGGAGAGACACAGTCAAGTTAGTTGTGTTAAAGTAAAATCAATACCTACAGAAGAGAAAATTAGAAAGGAAACTGATTTTCCTTCCCTGTTTCTTTTCTTTTTTCCTGTCACTAGTCTGTGTGAGTTTGGAACTCTAGGAATTATTACATTATAAAAATGTCCAGGTTTCCATTCTAATGGGTTCCAGGTTTTCCTGCTATGTGGATGCAACTAGCAGACTTAGTAAATCCTTATTATTTGTCCCAAAGGCCAGGCAGAACTCTTTCTTCTCTGGTGCTGGTTTCTATTCATTGCCTCTTCTCAGGTTCTTTTGCTGCCCATCATTAATCTTTCAAGCTACAGCTGGGTGGGTTCAGAACAAAACCATCAGAGGAGCTGAAAAATGAAATATTTACCTGCACCAATGGGGAAAAAGGCCTATCAACCTTGTCCATTTTGTGCAATCACATTTTTATTTTATTTTATTCACTTTCTAGATAGAAGATACATACATACACTCACATATATTCCCTCTCTGTGTTAATACATTATTTTTTTTTACTATCTATCTTCATTTGTAATGAGTGTAATATATAGAACTCAGTTAGTTACCATGGAGACACTGGTCCTCTGTTTCTTATCACAGAGCCACACTGTCGTCTGGTGTCAGCCAAGAAGGGATGACAAAGGCCTCCCCAAGAGCCTAGCTCTGCAATTACTGAGCAATCAAGCGCCTCTTTTAATAGGGCACATCCAGGTATACATGGCTCCTTGCTCAGCACTGTCTTCTTTTCCTCCCTTTTAAACTCATGTAGCAGGATGTAGTTACCGAGTACAGATATCGTCTTCTGTTAGGTAGCCTGTTTATTGAGGATCTCAGTGATATTCTTGAATTTATATAACAGAGCTCATTAGCTACCATCCTCCTTACTTTTAAATGTCCCATGTTTTTTAACTTCAATAGGTAGTATTTTCTTCTGAGGATATATAGTGATCTTCCCTTTATGCGTTAATCCATTTTTATGGTTTGTCATTAACTGACAAAATGAAGGAGTGGGTAAATGAAAACCAGAGTCTCTAAATGTCCTCTTAGTTCAGACTTTTCCTTAACTTCTCTAACCAAATTACTGAAGCTATCAACAAAAAATGTAAACACTTAAATGACTGCCATTCATTCTTCCTCTTCTTTCTGGAGGTGATAATAATGAGGCTAAATGAACCAAAAGTATATAAAAGGAGAAACAAAAAGCCTAATTTTTCCTCAGATATTTTTAATTTATTTGGGGGTTGGCATGACTTCTCCAGATTTGACTTGGATGCTGAGACTCAGACATTCTAAACTCCCTTGGAAATTTGGGGTGAAACGAAGTACGGAAGTAGGCCCTGAGGCATTCAAATTGGCCTAGATCGGTTATTGTAGGTAGGCTTCTTACAATAAGAGCTAAGTTTTGCCCTGGGTAGTATCTATAATGTTATAAAATATACAGTTGTCTTTGATTCTGTTCAAAAGATACAGAAATTTGCTAACATGCCTTCTTCCCCAAAGAAGATGTAATGTCCAGGTGTTTAAAACCATGATGAGGGCTGGGGTGGGGAAAGATTGTAACAATAAGAAACTAAAAATGTATATGACCTGGTCATTGTTCTGAAAAAAAAAAAAAAAAATCTAAGTGGGAAAATAAACCTTTAAACTTATGTACAAAGGGTTCAATAATATGAATTAAATAGCAAAAAGTATAAAACAGCATAGTGGGGAGAAGAAAAAAGATCCATCAAGTCCAGAGTCAGTAAGATTACTCAAAGAGATGAGATTTAAGATTGGTCTTGAAAGATGGAAGAAAAGGAAAAAGCATTCTAAGCAAGGAGAATAGCAGAAGCTAAAATGTGGTGGTGGGAATGGTCATAGTCTTCTCAGAGGACCATGATAATGTTAGCATTACTCAAGCGAACCATCCTTGAGTTTCAAGAAAACTTCTACTATCAGTTCAATTGATGATGTTAGCTTCCTATTATATCCCCTCCCCCAAGAAGCTTCTCTTCCCTTCAGTAGAAAAGAGACAGACATGAAGGGAGGGAGGAGAATGGGATGCAGGGGAATGCAGGAGGGAGTGGGAGAGGAGAGGGAAGAAAAAGTAAGGAGAGACGGAGGGAAGAGAGTGGGAGGGAAGGGGGAGGGAGGGAGAATTCAAAATGTGCATTCAAAATGACACAATAAAGAAATGAATAGCAGAGGTTGTCAATTTTTTTTTTTTTTTTTTTTTTTTGCAGGTAGGAGAATAAAGTGGGTTTTTGCAGGCAGAGTATGAACAGATTCTGTGTTATATGATCTCCATATGCCAGGAATGTCATTAATTAGACAAAAAAATGAGTGACTGGATACTTGCCAAATGCAGCTCAGGAGATCAAGGGCTACATACTCACACATTTTCACCTATGCTCTAGAATCCTTGGTATAGCTACATAGTGCATATAGGCTTTGTCAGGAGCTT
This sequence comes from Mirounga angustirostris, assembly GCF_029215605.1. NCBI lineage: Eukaryota > Metazoa > Chordata > Mammalia > Carnivora > Phocidae > Mirounga > Mirounga angustirostris. The sequence continues at coordinate 14,858,973 of NW_026991724.1, read as the reverse complement.
GACAGGGAGCCTAAATTAATACTAGTTTTTTAATAGACCACTGACTCCTGGCACTTTTGTTACCAAAAGATGGTCTCATAAATATACAGTTTCTTTCAGCCGGACATTGGAGAAAAAGATATTTGATCAGTGACAAGCTGGTGGAAAAGCCAACATAAAAGTTTATTGGGGCTACTTGAAGAAGTTTGCAGAAAGGTTTACTGGGAGGTGACTGGAAGGAATGAGGACATTCATAACCTAACAGTAAGTGCTCCATAAACATTATCTATTCTGAATGTGTGCCAAGCACTGTGCTAAACACTTCATATACATGATCTCATGTGATCCTCACAAACCTCCAAGATAAAGAGCAGTCACCTTCACATATTATAGATGAGAAAATGGAGTTTCAAAAGAGGCTAAGTAACCTGTCCAAATTTACATATTAAGTGGTATGGACCTGATGGAACACAATGACCTGAATCTATTATAACAAAGGCAGATTTTGCATCAAAAGAAGAATTATTGTAACACATATTTATTCAGCATTTTTCCCTCCTCCATTTCCTTTGATAAGGGTTGTGATAAAAAGGCATATATGACTGATCTATATTTCCTCCATAAATTTTATCAAAAAGTTAATCAATGGGAGAGGATATTTCTGGATACTCAGAGGAGGAAGAACGGTTACATGGTATTCAAAGGTAAAGCTTTCTTAGGACACTAGGGGAAAGGAGTAAAACAGTCAAGATAATTCTGTTCTTTAAAATCGTTCATCTAGTCTCTTTAGCTAAGAAGAAACCCATGCAAAAAGAAAAATACAAATTTGTGAGTACAAATATTTTACTGTGTATCTTTCATCACTCATTTGCTGTTCTGTGCCTATAAGATTACAAGTCCCACTGAGCTTTATTCACCTCATAACCTGGCCTTCTTGTCATTCCTTGAATAAACCAAGCCTGTTCCTATCACAGGGTGTCTTTGCAATTCTTGTCCCCCTACCTGCAATTTATGGCTGACTTCTGCTCAACACCCATGGCTCTCTTCAGCTGTCAGACCCTCAAACTGACCTTTCTGGGCTAACCTATTTAAAATATTTCTCCTTCCTCCCTGCCCACAACCCACTCTCTTCCTCATCCTCTATCTCAATAGCCTGTTTTTTTTCCTCTTCACTGCATTTATCACTCTCTGAGGTTCTTTATTAATTAATTTTGTTTTATTTTATGTATTTTTGTTTTATTTATATGTTTATATATAAAATGTTATGTTTTATTCATTATTATTTTTCTGGTATTTAGATGAGTAGTTGGTACACAGTCTGCACTTGGTAAATATTTGCAGAATGACCACTACCAGGCAATAGGAATAGGGCAATCCTAAAAGAGATACATTTGGTAATGCTTCACAATTTATAAGGTGATTTTATATACTTCAATAGTCAATATCCCACTGGTGGTTGATCTGCGTATCTAGTCATATCAAAAACACTGACAAATTAGAGAATTCTGTTTGCTAACAGGAGTCTTATGTGTATGGAGGCCCTCAGGTCAATTTAAATTATTGGCATAGCTGTATGCCCAGTTATTCTCCAAACTCCCTTCACAGCATTGATAGTGGCAGAAAAACAACAAAATGTGTTATTTTGATGAGTTTTGAAGATTTTATTGCCATTCCCAACAAACAATAATTCTTGCTTTCATTTGCTGGAAATGTCCCTATAAACACCAATTTTTATTTCTGCTTCTCTGACTAGTACAAGTTATGCTGCTCTGAACAGCTAGAATCAACATTATAGACTGAGTATCTGTGTCCCCCAAAAATTCACAAGCTGAAATCTATTCCCCTAGTGGGGTGGTATTTGGAGGTGTGCTTTTCAAGGTGATTAGGTCATGGGAGCAGAGCCCTCATGAATAGGATAGTGCATTTATAAAAGAGACCCCAGAGAGATTCCTCAGCCCTCCTACAATGTGAAGACAGAGAAGATGGCCATCTATGAGCCAGAAAGCACGCTCTCACCAGACAATAAATCTGCTAGTATCTTCATTTTGGACTTCCTAGCCTCCAGAATTCCAAGAAATTTCTGCTGTATGTAAGCCACTTCGTCTATGGTACTTTGTTATAGCAGCCTGAACAAATGAAGACACACCATAGTTAACAAATGAAAAACTGCAAATCAAAGCAGGTAACTTTTTGTTTATTACCCAGAGCTATTTTGAAATTTTCTGGGTGTTAGGAGAAGAATCGCATCTAGAGCTGAGAATTCAATCTCATACTCTTGAATGTTCATACACTTCCTTTGCTGGTTTATTAGGAATTATGAAATGCCCTTAATGAGTTCCATCCTATTCCTAGTTCACTGGCTTGATGTTACACTGAAGAATCAGCAGCCTGAATCTATTTCCTGCCACTCAATCCACTACAGAGTTTGGCAAGAACCAGCATATTTGAATTTGGTAGAAGGTACAGGTAGCAAATTCTAACCTGAGCACTAACTACATTTCAAAAACACGAAATTACTGGCATCTTCATGGCCAAATGATTGTTTGCTTTCATTTGCAAAATAAGGCTCTGATAACATGTATCAATATAAAACCCTATGTTGGAATTGACAAAGAGATCCCAGTTCCTTCCAATATCTCCAATCTAAGTCTTGACTTTTAGTGATGACTATAGGTTTTTCCTACTGAGTCTTGTCTTTTCAACAAGAGGCAGAGACTACTTTCATAATGACTTCCAGTCAGGTTTCTGCTCTTAATTCATCATGGAGTTCTATTTCATTTTTAGGATATCACACATTATTTCAAACCTTCTTTCCATATGGGAAGTGAAAACAGATGTCTAGTTCCTTGGACATACCTGGTAGAAAAGAGCCCCACTCCTGGTGTAGAGCCCCTCCTCACTGACTGAAAATAGTAGTCACTCCCTTTTTGTTGTGTTATTATTGCACAAATGTATATCCTGTTATATATTCATTAATTGATCATTTTTAAAGATTTATGTCTTCAAGAAAAAACAAGTGTTGGTGAGAATGTGGAGAAAAAGGAACTAATGTACTGTTGGGGGAAAATGTAAACTGGTGCAGCCACTGTGGAAAATAGTATAGAGATTCCTAAAAAAAATTAAAAATAGAAATACCATATGATCCATTAATTCCACTACTGTATTTACCCAAAGAAAACAAAAACACTAATTAGAAAAGATAAATGCACCCCTATGTTTACCACAATATTATTTAAAATAGACAAGATTTGGAAGCAACCTAAGTGTCGACTGATAGACAAGTGGATAAAAAATGTAGTGTAGAGCACCTGAGTGGCTCAGTCGGTTAAGCGTCTGCCTTTGGCTCAGGTCATGATCCCAGGGTCCTGGGACTGAGTCCCACACTGGGCTCCCTGCTCGGCGGTCCGCTTCTCCCTCTACCCCTCCACCCTGCTTGTGCTCTTGCTCTCACAATCTCTCAAGTAAATAAATAAAATCTTTTTTAAAATGTAGTGTACACACACACACACACACAAATATTATACAGCCATAAAAAAGAATGAGATCTTGCCATTTGAGACAACATGAAAGGATCTAGAGGGTATCATGCAAGTTGAAATAAGTCAAAGAAAGACAAATACCATATGATTTTACTTAAATGTGGAATCTAAAAATAAAAATGAATGAATAAATAAACAAAAAGCAGAAATAAATCCATAAATACAGAGAACAAACTGATGGTTGCCAGAGGGAAAAGGGGTGAGGGGATGGGCAAAATGGGTGCAATGGGAAAATCAAACTTCTAGTTATGGAATGAACAAAAGGGACTAAAAGGCACAGCACAGGGAATATAGTCAATGATATTATAATAGCATTATATGCTGACAGATGGCAGCTACACTTGTGGTGAGCACAGCATAACATATGGGAGAAACTGAGTCACTATGTTGTAGACCTGAAACTAATACAACAGTGTCTGAAAACTATACTCAAATAAGAAAAATTTTTAAAAATAATAAAGTGAGTTTCCTGTTAAAAAAAAAAAGATTTATATCTATAAAGAGTACTTTTATCTTGGAAACATTTCTAGCAGTTCCACCTTACACCTTACAAACTTGCATTGTGGTTCACTTGCTTGAAAAGGGTGTTTTAAGTAAAATACCAAGTTCAATGCATCATATGAAATTTTTCTAGGAAAAGTTGTGGCCCTTTATCACCATCCCAGAGCAGGTGCAAGGTGATAAGTGAAAGCTATTAGCACATAGGGCAATATTCAATGAATTGCACATTGGTCAACAATATGGTAAGAAGACCCTTAATAAACCAAACAGAATATAGAAAATGGTAGTGTATGAATGCATATTCGAACAGCTATGCAAAGCCTTTCAGGCAGCTCAAATATAATGTAAGTCCCCTCCCCAGCTTTAGCAGTACCTAAAGTTAACAAATCCTGGCTTTCCCATCCTTCCTATTTTCATTTTAATAGAATACAAAAACAAATAGTAACAGAAAGAAAATCAAGATGTGGCAGCATCCAAAAGCTATACACTTCAGCAGGACATCATAAATAAAATAAATGAAAGACCAAACTCTGGTCCTTATCATTCAAGTATTTTTTATCCTCCTTCTATAAGATGGTATTCAAGGAATTATCATTACAAATTAGGACTTATTTTTAAACTTTATTAAATTTTTTTCATTAAAAAGGTAGTACATGCAATATTACTTATGATTAAATACGTACACTCGCATTAACACAACCAAGTGACTATTTTCCTCTACAGTAATAACCTGGGGAAATTATATATTTATTCCACTGATAAATGTATTATACATTTTTTGTTATCTAGCAAATCTCTTTTGGAATTACCTTTAGTATCAGTTTAAGAAGCCACAAAACAAAATCCATCTCATTACTTTTTAAATTCACCTATTTTTTTGTTTTATAACCAAAAATCTCCCACCTTGTTCACTAGACTTATTCCAAAATGACTTTTGATTGTTTCAGAAACAAAGATATTCTCATTCAAAAACTTGAAAAGTTAGTATGTGCGTGTCTTGGGAACTGTGCAGTATCTCTTACATACATCTCTTCCTTGTCATTCCCACAGCCAATGCCCCAATCTAATCCCTCATTTCCCCTTCCCAGATCTGTCTTCCAGCTAACTTCTCTCTGATGCTCAGTTATGTACAGTACTGCCAGGATCATCCTATCAAAGCACAGCTCTTATCTCTTTGCCCCCTTGCTCAAAAACTTTCAGTGGCTTCCAGGAAAGATTCTGCACTCTCCTACCTTCTAACACTTACATAGTGCTTGCTATGTGCTGGGCACTGTTCTAGGTGCGTTACATACAGTATCTTATTCTTCATATGAACCCCCAGAAGGAGATAAAGATATTATCCCCATTTTAAAGATGAGGAACGAAGACACAGAGTTCAAGTCACTTGTCAAAGGACAGTTAATATGTGTTAGTACTGAGATTTATACCCAGGGACCCTGGCTCCAGAGTTCTATCTCCCTGTTTCTTTTCCTACTTTACCTACTATTCACCATTCTCTAATTAAACCAAGTGCTTTTCTGCTTTTGGGTCTTTGCTTACAATTTTTTTTTTTTTTTTTTGCCTGCTATACCCTTCTCCCATATTTTCCTATCCATATCCATCAAGATCCACCTAAAATATTACCTCTTCCATGAAGCTCACCCTGATACCTCTTCTACATCATGGTAGGCGTCTCTTATAACTATTAAACCACTGTATTTTGTACTGTATTAATTTGAACATACATTTCTAAATGTTAACTCTGGAGTAAGAGAACCATTTCTTATTTTTCACTGTCCCCCTTCAGCATAAAGGTAAAGTGGCAGGCAATTGCTGTAACTGAAAATAAATGAGCTATTAGCCAAAGCAATCTTGAGAAAGAAGAACAAAGCCAGATACTCCCAGATACTATAAAGCTATGGTAATCAAAACAGTATGGTACTGGCACAAAAGCAGACACATAGATCAGTGGAACAGAACAGAGAATCCATAAATAAACCCACATTGATATGGCCAGTTAATCTACAACGAAAGAGGCAAAAATATACAATGGGGTAAGATACTCTCTTCAATAAATGATGCTGGGAAAACTGGACAGCTACATGCAAAAGGATAAAAATGGACCACTTTCTTATACCATACAGAGAAATAAACTCAAAATGGATTAAACACCTAAATGTAATACCTGAAACCATAAACTCCTAAAGGAAAACATAGACAATAAATTCTTTATTGGTCTTAACATTTTTCTAGATATGTCTTGGCAGGCAAGGAAAACAAAAGGAAAATAAACTTTTGGGACTGCACCAGAATAAAAAACTTTTGCACAGCAAAGGAAATGATCAACAAAACAAAATACAGTCTACTGAATGGGAGAAATTTGCAAATTATATATCCAATAAGGGGTTAATATCCAAAATAAACAGAAAACTTATATAACTCAATACCAAAAAAACCCAAATAACCCAGTTAAAAAATGGGGGGGGGGGCACCTGAATAGACATTTTTCCAAAGAAGATATACAGATGGCCAACAGACATATGAAAACATGCTCAACATCCCTAATCATCAGGGAAATGCAAAAAAAACCATAATGAGGTATCACCTTGGACGTATCAGAATGGCTAAAATAAGAAGACAAGAAATAATAAGTGTTGCTATTCAACATAGTACTAGAAGTCCTAGCCACAGCAATCAGACAATAAAAAGAAATAAAAGGTATCCGAATCGGCAAAGAAGAAGTCACACTCTCACTCTTTGCAGATGATATGATACTTTATGCGGAAAACCCAAAAGACTCCACCCCGAAACTGCTAGAACTCATACAGGAATTCAGTCAAGTGGCAGGATATAAAATCAATGCACAGAAATCAGTGGCATTCCTATACACCACCAGCAAGACAGAAGAAAGAGAAATTAAAGAGTCGATCCCATTTACAATTGCACCCAAAACCATAAGATACCTAGGAATAAATCTAACCAAAGATTCAAAGGATCTGTACTCAGAAAACTATAAAATACTCATGAAAGAAATTGAGGAAGACACAAAGAAATGGAAAAACGTTCCATGCTCATGGATTGGAAGAACAAATATTGTGAAGATGTCAATGCCACCTAGAGCAATCTACACATTCAATGCAATCCCCATCAAAATACCATCCACTTTTTTCAAAGAAATGGAACAAATAATCCTAAAATTTGTATGGAACCAGAAAAGACCCCGCATAGCCAGAGGAATGTTGAAAAAGCAAAGCAAAGCTGGCGGCATCACAATTCCGGACTTCAAGCTCTATTACAAAGCTGTCATCATCAAGACAGTACGGTATTGGCACAAAAACAGACACATAAATCAATGGAACAGAATAGAGAGCCCAGAAATGGACCCTCAACTCTATGGTCAACTCATCTTCGACAAAGCAGGAAAGAATGTCCAATGGAAAAAAGACAGCCTCTTCAACAAATAGTGTTGGGAAAATTGGACAGCCACATGCAGAAGAATGAAACTGGACCATTTCCTTACACCACACACAAAAATAGACTCCAAATGGTTGAAAGACCTAAATGCGAGACAGGAGTCCATCAAAATCCTAAAGGAGAACACAGGCAGCAACCTCTTCGACCTCAGCTGCAGCAACTTCTTCCTAGAAACATCACCAAAGGCAAGGAAAGCAAGGGCAAAAATGAACTGTTGGGACTTCATCAAGATAAAAAGCTTTTGCACTGCAAAAGAAACAGTCAACAAACCAAAAGGCAACGGACAGAATGGGAAAAGACATTTGCAAATGACATATCAGATAAAGGGCTAGTATCCAAAATCTATGAAGAATTGATTAAACTCAACACCCAAAGAACAAATAATCCAATCAAGAAATGGGTAGAAGACATGAACAGATATTTTTCCAAAGAAAACATCCAAATGGCCAACAGACACACGAAAAAGTGCTCAACATCGCTCAGCATCAGGGAAGTCCAAATCAAAACCTCAATGAGATATCACTTCACACCAGTCAGAATGGCTAAAATTAACAAGTCAGGAAACGACAGATATTGGCGGGGATGTGGAGAAAGGGAAACCTTTGGTGGGAATGCAAGCTGGTGCAGCCACTCTGGAAAACAGTGTGGAGATTTCTCAAAAAGTTGAAAATAGAGCTACCCTATGACCCAGCAATTGCACTACTGGGCATTTACCACAAAGATACAAATGTAGTGATCCAAAGGGGTACGTGCACCCCAACGTTTATAGCAGCAATGTCCAGAATAGCCAAACTGTGGAAAGAGCCAAGATGTCCATCAACAGATGAATGGATAAAGAAGATGTGGTATATATATACAGTGGAATATTACATAGCCATCAAAGGAATGAAATCTTGCCTTTTGCAATGACGTGGATGGAACTGGAGGGTATTATGCTGAGCAAAATAAGTCAATCAGAGAAAGACATGTATCATATGACCTCACTGATATGAGGAATTCTTAATCTCAGGAAACAAACTGAGGGTTGTTGGAGTGGTGGGGGGCGTGAGGCATGGGGTGGCTGGGTGCTAGACATTGGGGAGGGAATGTGCTATGGTGAGCGCTGTGAATTGTGTAAGACTGCTGAATCAGAGACCTGTACCTCTGAAACAAATAATTCATTATATGTTGGAAAAAAAGAAGAAGATAGTAGGAAGAGAAGAATGAAGGAGGGGAGACTGGAGGGGGAAACGAACCATGAGAGCCTATGGACTCTGAGAAACAAACTGAGGGTTCCAGAGGGGAGGGGGATGGGGGGATGGGTTAGCCTGGTGATGGGTATTAAGGAGGGCATGTACTGAATGGAGCACTGGGTGTTATACGCAAACAATGAATCATGGTACACTACATCAAAAACTTATGATGTAATGTATGGTAATTAACATAACATAATAAAATAAAATTTTAAAAAGAAATAATAAGTGTTGGTGAGGATGGTGTTCCCAACTGTTGGTGGGAACGTAAACTGTGCAACCATTGTGGAAAACAGTATGGAGTTTCCTCAAAAAATTAGAAATGGAAATAACATATGATCCAGTAATTCCACTTTTGGGTATTTAACCAAAGAAAACAAAAACGCTAATTCGAAGAGATATATACACCCCTATGTTTACTGCAGCATTATTTATAACAGACAAGACAGGAAAACAACCTAAGTATCCATCAATGGATAAATGGGTAAAAAATATGTGGTATATATGGGGTGGCTGGGTAGCTCAGTCGATTACACGGCTGACTCTTGGTTTTGGCTCAGGTCATGCATGATCTCAGAATCATGAGATCGAGCTCCAGGTTGGGCTCTGCACTTAGTGCAGAGTCTGCTTGGGACTCTCTGCCTCTCCCTCTGCCCCTCCCCCACTTGTGTTTTCGCTCTCTCTAAAATAAATAAAATCTTTAAATAAATAAAAGAACATGTGGTGTCCACCCCAAAACTGCTAGAACTCATACAGGAATTCAGTAAAGTGGCAGGATATAAAGTCAATGCACAGAAGTCAGTGGCATTCCTATACACCAACAACAAGACAGAAGAAAGAGAAATTAAAGAGTCGATCCCATTTACAATTGCACCCAAAACCATAAGATACCTAGGAATAAATCTAACCAAAGAGACAAAGGATCTGTACTCAGAAAACTATAAAATACTCATGAAAGAAATTGAGGAAGACACAAAGAAATGGAAAAACGTTCCATGCTCATGGATTGGAAGAACAAATATTGTGAAGATGTCAATGCCACCTAGAGCAATCTACACATTCAATGCAATCCCCATCAAAATACCATCCACTTTTTTCAAAGAAATGGAACAAATAATCCTAAAATTTGTATGGAACCAGAAAAGACCCCGCATAGCCAGAGGAATATTGAAAAAGCAAAGCAAAGCTGGCGGCATCACAATTCCGGACTTCAAGCTCTATTACAAAGCTGTCATCATCAAGACAGCATGGTACTGGCACAAAAACAGACACATAGATCAATGGAACAGAATAGAGAGCCCAGAAATGGACCCTCAACTCTATGGTCAACTAATCTTCGACAAAGCAGGAAAGAATGTCCAATGGAACAAAGACAGTCTTTTCAACAAATGGTGTTGGGAAAATTGGATAGCCACGTGCAGAAGAATGAAACTGGACCATTTCCTTACACCACACACAAAAATAGACTCCAAATGGTTGAAAGACCTCAATGTGAGACAGGAGTCCATCAAAATCCTAAAGGAGAACACAGGCAGCAACCTCAGCCGAAGCAACTTCTTCCTAGAAACATCGCCAAAGGCAAGGAAAGCAAGGGCAAAAATGAACTATTGGGACTTCATCAAGATAAAAAGCTTTTGCAAAGCAAAGGAAACAGTCAACAAAACCAAAAGACAACCAACAGAATGGGAGAAGATATTTGCAAATGACATATCAGATAAAGGGCTAGTATCCAAAATCTATAAAGAACTCATCAAACTCAACACCCAAAGAACAAAGAATCCAATCAAGAAATGGGCAGAAGACATGAACAGACATTTTTCCAAAGAAGACATCCAAATGGCCAACAGACACATGAAAAAGTGCTCAATATCGCTCGGCATCAGGGAAATCCAAATCAAAACCTCAATGAGATACCACCTCACACCAGTCAGAATGGCTAAAATTAACAAGTCAGGAAACGACAGATGTTGGCGGGGATGCGGAGAAAGGGGAACCCTCCTACACTGTTGGTGGGAATGCAAGCTGGTGCAGCCACTCTGGAAAACTGTATGGAGGTTCCTCCAAAAGTTGAAAATAGAGCTACCATATGATCCAGCAATTGCACTACTGGGTATTTACCCCAAAGATACAAAAGTAGGGATCCAAAGGGCTACGTGCACCCCGATGTTTATAGCAGCAATGTCCACAACAGCCAAACTGTGGAAAGAGACAAGATGTCCATCGACAGATGAATGGATAAAGAAGATGTGGTATATATATACAATGGAATATTATGCAGCCATCAAAAGGAATGAGATCTTGCCATTTGCAACCATGTGGATGGAACTGGAGGGTATTATGTTGAGTGAAATAAGTCAAACAGAGAAAGACATGTATCATATGATCTCACTGATATGAGGAATTCTTAATCGCAGGAAACAAACTGAGTGTTGGTGGAGTGGGGGGTGGGGTGGGAGGGATGGGGTGACTGGGTGATGGACACTGGGGAGGGCGTGTGCTCTGGTAAGCGCTGTGAATTGTGCAAGACTGTTCAATCTCAGATCTGTACCTCTGAAACAAATAATGCAATATATGTTAAAAAAAAAAAAAAGAAGAAGAAGAAGGTAGCGGGAGGGGAAGAATGAAGCGGGGGAAATCGGAGGGGTAGACGAACCATGAGAGACGATAGACTCTGAAAAACAAACTGAGGGTTCTAGAGGGGAGGGGGGTGGAAGGATGGGTTAGCCTGGTGGTGGGTATTGAGGAGGGCACATTCTGCATGGAGCACTGGGTGTTGTGCACAAACAATGAATCATGGAACACTTCATCTAAAACTAATGATGTAATGTATGGGGATTAACATAAGAATAAAATTAAAAAAAAAAAAAGAACATGTGGTGAATATACACAATGGAATATTATTCAGCCATAAAAAATGAGATCTTGCAGGGGCACCTGGGTGGTTCAGTCATTAGGCGTCTGCCTTTGGCTCAGGTCATGATCCCAGGATCCTGGGATCGAGCCCCGCATCGGGCTCCCTGCTCTGCGGGAAGCCTGCTTCTCCCTCCCCCACTCCCCCTGCTTGTGTTCCCTCTCTCACTGTGTCTCTCTCTATCAAACAAATAAATAAAATCTTAAAAAAAAAAAATGAGATCTTGCCATTTGAGACAACATGGATAGACCTAGTGGGTATTATGCTAAGTGAAATAAGTCAGACTGAGATAGAAGAACACTATATTATTTCTTTTATATGTGGAATCTAAAAAACAAATGAACAAACAAACAAAAAGCAGATAAACCCATAAATACAGAGAACAAACATCATTGCCAGAAAGAAGTGGGGGAGGGGTAGATGGGCAAAATAGGTGAAGGGGAACAGGAGATACAGGAGATCCAATTACAGAATGAATAAATCAAAGGGATAATAGGTATAGCATAAGGAATACAGTCAATGGTATTATAGTAGCTCAGTATGGTGACAGATGGTAGCTACACTTGCAGTATGCATAGCCTAACATATAGACTGGTCAAATCACTATGCTGTACACCTGAAACTAATGCAACATTGTGTGTCAACTATACTTCAACTAAGAAAAAGAAATGAACTACTGATGGGTGAAATCATGGTATTTAAAAATATGTACTACAGGCACTCAGTAAATGTTAACTGATATGAAAAGATGAGTATATCCAAAAGACTATACCAAAGGCTCTGAACTCTGAAAGCAATTCCAGAACTGTTGTGGACATTGATAGAATAAATACGTAGCATCCCAAAAGAATCACTTTTAAACTGACAACAGATTTTTATGGATTCATTCAACCATTACTACTTATTAGGTACCCACTCCATGCCAAGCACAGAGTTATGAAAAAAACAAAACTAACGCTCTAGTGTATTTCACACACACTCACAAAATCCATCTAGCCCCTCATATTTTTTAGGGAAGCAAGATCTCTTAATCAGAAAATATAATAGAAAATTCTCCTGTGCTATATGTCTCTAAAAGACATACCAACAGGGCACAGGTCTCCCTTTATTGGGGATAATCAGGAGGAACCCAAAGAAAAAGTTCTAAAAACAATGAGATTTAATGTATAGACTCTCAGGGACTTGTAGGAAAAGAAATTTCATGCTTTATATATTTAACACGTAATAACTACTATGTATAGAATTTGCAGCAATTTGAGATTCCTGGGTAGAAGATGCTACAGTAGTAGTTCAAAGTCTGAACAAAGATGATAGCTTTGTCTGCCATCAAAAATGCAGCTTTACTCTATCTATTAAGGAGTATGTTTGAAGCTGTGCTATTTCCTAGATCTCTATATGATAATATCCTTAAAAGAGAAGTCTAGATTTTTCTTCATTTCCACAGATGTCTGCTTCTATTTTGAGTCAAACTTCCTCTTATTCTTATGGAATAAACTCAATCAAAATGTTCCTTTTCCTTCAGTTTTTATTTAATTAAATGATCTTCTACATGATTAATTATAAAGGCCATAATTATACTATCAAATTTCTGTCAAAGTAACAATTTAAGGTTAACACTTGGCAATATTTAAATCTAAAACAATATAAAAACTCTGTGTGTAAGAATAAGGTGAATTTAATCAGGTTATTTATTTCCTCTGGAGTGTAAAAGAAAGTTTTGGCTGTCATTGTTTATTATTATATACTATTTCAAAGAGAAATAGCTTATAAGCTGTTATGAATAGTAGATGGTTGTGCCTTCTCTGACGAATTTATAAAGGCAGCAGCTATTATAAAACCAGGAAAGATAATATGACAACAGAGTAACATAGCACAAGCAAGGTACATACTAGCAGGTAATATTTATAGGTAAGATATTTTGGGATAGCAGAATCAGAAAACTGGGGGGGTCAAAGGGAGTTCATTAGAATTTTCTCTTTCATTTGGGTGGTAACATAGGTACATACTTAATCTAGTTAAATTAAGAACATTCTTTGTTTTTCAGCCTCTCCTAGAGTTAGAGAATACTGAGGAGACAGAGGCACTCTGAGAGACCCTGAGATCTTGAGGGAAAATAAAACTAGTATTTTGTTTAAAGCATAAGTAACCCATCATGGAAGTAAGGGGAACGACTGGAAATATAAACCAGGTGGCCTGAAAAGGGAGCCTGGCCAAGAAAATACCTGAACAATTTTTCCTCTATGCTTTCTACAGTTTATTTCTTGAGAAGACAGAACTGAGGACAAAGAAAAGTTCCCATTTGATATGGAAGAGAAAAGTGTTCAATCAAAGATAAACCCTTACACATTAAATTATCTTACATTCAAAGAGGAAAGGCTTCACTCTCTAATATGCAACATTTACCATCTGATACATCTGTCCAGCATCTTTTTTCACATAAGAGAAGCTGAAAACATAAAATGCCAGCATATGGCCCTGACTTTAACGAAAAGTTAGAGGATCTGATACCTGTCCACAATAGTCTAAGAGACATAGGGCAGTGTTAAATGAAGAGGTGGAAAGGAGTTGAGGTGGCATAGAGCCATAGCTTTTGCCTTAGTTAGGCTATACAATCACAGATTTCCTCCAATGTTGTAAATTTCCAGGCACTATTACCATCTTAATTTTCTCACATTTTCCAGATGAGATTCAAGAGATAAACAAATCCCTTGACTCAGATGGAAGCTTAAATTGTGGATTCCACTTTTAAAAATTATACTTTTTCTGGGCATAGATAATTTCCTCTATTTCCAACAGAGGGAAGGGAAAAATTGCAACTAAAAAAAAAAAAACCTACAAATATTAAACTTATCCTCTTGGGGCTCACATGTCCTGGGTGCATCCTTGATTTCACTTAAAACTAAAAGTAAACCTAAAATATACCCTGAACATAAGAGGGCCTGAAAAACCAAGTTCAGAGAAAATGGGATGCAGTTAGCAAAGATTACATGCATCAGTGAACTGTACTAAATTGAACACTTTTAAATGCCAGAGATTTTCCCTGTGAAACTGGGGGGTTTGAAAGAAAAATCAATAATGTTGGAAAAGAGAAACTCTCTTCACATATCTCTAATTAGTCATAGCAGAATCTGGTGGATTTCCATATTACAACTGGATCAAACTTGCAAAATTGGTTTTGATCCCAGACTCATTCAGTACATCTTCCAGGAGAAGTTCCACTCAAGACAATCAAAGGCTTTTCAACCTTGAATGATCCCCAAGATCACGCTTTCAGTTTGCATCCATCCTACATTATGTTCTGCGGCTGTCTAATGTTGCCTACAGCAAATCTCCCTGGAATTACCCAAGCTCCATTTATAAGAACAGGCAAAGGATCTTCAAACTGTTCAGCTTCAACTTTAGCTTGAGCTTTCAAAATCTATAATATTAAGTAAAACCAGGCATAAAGAGGCAAAGTTCTTCAGATCTTTTATTTTTTTAATAAATCAAATAAATATTGGCCATATTGTTTATATTTAGGGCATGAACTCCTCTGTAAAGTCCTTGCTCAAGTCTAATAATGGACTAGGTAAACGGTTTCTGTATTTTTCTGAATAATCAATACCAAAGCTGCTGATGCAAATTTATTTGAACCCCAGGGAACACATCCTTTGAAGTTCTGGGAAAATTTTAAATATAGTGTACAAATCAATAAGTGGACAAAAACATCTCTGCCAATGTGTTTTTATTTGGAGAGGAAATATTTATTTTTAAATGTAATCTCTCTTTCATTCCATCTGTGAACCCTTTTCCCAAATCATTTATTCTACAAAAGAAACTCATGACAGTCAGCTGAACATAAAATATTCTTTTTTGGCCATAATTAGAAGTGGTATAGATGTCATCTCTGAACAGGATGACTTCTCAAGCCCCAAACAGTCTTCCTCTTTCCACCCTTTTGAAGGCTCTCATACTTTCCTCTATCCCATCATTTTGCATCCAGCTTTGGAGCCTCAATTAACCAGCATGGTTTGAGGGCATTTTCAGAAGGGATTCTACTGGCCTGGTTTGGTGGTATGTGCTGTTTTGAATAGGATGCATCTAGGAGATTAAAAAAATTTTTTTTTCATTACTGCCCATTTTCACAGTCCACTAAGCAAAAATACAAAGCAATTTTTTTCCTCTCCCCATTCTCCCTTTTTCCCTTCATTCTCTTTCTTCCCCTGTGGAGTTCAAATTAAAGAAAGGTGAAAATTGAAGCTGTTGTAGGCAAGGCGATTGCAACATGCATATTTGATTTTTATGATGGATCTAAATTGCTGAATAAGGCCATGGAACAAAGGGACATGCGGCTTCCTGCCCATCACATGCAGCCACTGAATGCAGAACAAAGGCTTCGGCCATTAGGGGCTCAGCAGGGGGACACATTATATAAATGACTTCGTCTTTTCTGCCCCCTCCCCCCTACTGTGTGCACTGGACAGGGATGGGTGTGTGTGTGTGTGTGTGTGTGTGTGTGTGTGTGTGTTATGATTTGCCAGGGCAGGAGATAAGAAATTCTGGGAGCAGCGATAGGAATAGAAATGTATAGCACATTATGATCCAAAAAGGCCAGGCTTTACTCACTGGACCAGTGTGGCTCTCAGTGCTATAGTCAGAGCGCCATCTAAGACAACCACTCCCCTAAGAAACTTGGTGTCTTTTCAGAGTAACCTATAGCTTTTCTTTTTATTGTTTTGTTTCTTTCATCAGGAATGGTAAAGCATAAAGAAAAAATGTGGAAAAAATATGAAGGCCTAGTATTCCAATGTAATTGCCAGACCTGCTTAAAAAACAAACTGACCTACACACGGTTCATTGTGGCACTACTTTCCTCAGCAACTACTATTCTTAATTCCTCCTTCTAGACTCAAGGCTTTTCTTTTGGCAGGAAAAGAGAAATATATACCAATAACAATCCTAACCTATCATATAGTGGAGTCGACCTCCTTTTAAGAAGTCCCCTGTGGTGGTAACTTGAATAGGTGCTACTGTTCTATCTGGCTTGAAAATCAGCAATTCTGCACAAACATACTCAGTAATATTTGCATAGAACTTGTACTGTAGAAGGACTTTACTATGTTTCACTACAGTGGATAATTTTACTACTTCTAATATCACTGAAAGAGGGTAGAGAGTAAGAGAGATTCCCTTTCCAGACTCTAACTTGAAGTACAGAATGGTTAAGTACATTGAAGGTGACACACTGAGTTGGGGCCAGGCTAAGACTGAAACCCAGGCCACTGGATGCTCACTTTGGCTCTATCACTATACGTTTCATACAAATTGTTTGAAGATGCTCTGACAGTCCTTCAACTGTCTGATGTAGTAGAGAAAGTAGTCCCATTGTGGATCAAAATAAATCAGTCACTGTCATGTGCTGCAGAATCATAACAAAGGGTTCTTGGAGAAAATGTCCCAAAGACAAACTCATCATATGAGTATACACATCCTTAGGTAACGTAAGGATGACTGAATTGTGTAAAGCCAGCTAAGTAAACGCCATGAGACAACTGTCATTTGTCACACACCATCATAACTCTGTCTTAAAATGGGCAATTCATTTAAAATGAGGTAGACTCTTATGACTTATATGAAAGCTGAGAAGTCTTAAGGGACAAAGTATGTTGTCACTGTAGAGTAGTTCAGTTCTGAGCTAGAGGACACCAAGCTACCTTTTTACTAGTTCTTTTGGATCTCATTTTAAGATGGTTAAATCCCTTTTTGGTGGGTGGGAAAAGGTCTCTCAATAAAGACTGCTTAATTGATTAAGGACAGTATTGAGATTTATGTTTATCAATAGTTTTAAGCAACTGGGTTGAATAGAAGATTAAGGGAAGTCCTTAATGGCCTGAGGTGGGTGGATGAGAATCAGCAAGGATAAATAAGCAGATAGATGAGTACAGTGGAAAAGAGACTGCTATATAGTCATTTACTTCTTTATCCTTTTATTCAGTTGTCAAATATTCACTAAGGGCCTATTATAATTCCATGTGCTATAGATTGACTATTAGTAAGACACTGTCCCTGCCCTAAATAATAATCTTATGTGTGGCTGGGGGTTGTGAAGATATTAAATAATTACACAAATATCAACATAGGTTAGTGTACAACAAGAGACAAGAAGAGAAAGTGCAGTGTTCTACAAGAACTGGGAGGAACTACTTCACCTCGAGGAAATCAGAAGTGGCTTTAACGACCAAGAGACATTTAAGCTGAGGCAGGAAAGAAAAAATATATGTGCTCTAACCAACTACATTTCATCTTCTGAGATATGTCTCAAGGTATCAATTAAAAATGACAGTCAAGGAAATTATGTATGTTTTTAAGTTCTTGTTACTTTGCTTAAAAGTAAAGCAAAACACCAATTTGGCTATAAGCCTTAGGTAATTCAAGTTCAATTACTCGAGAGTAAAAGCCAAAAGGCCACAGGCTATACCTGTACTATTTAATATGGTAGGCACTAGCCACACATGGCAACCTCAATTTCAATTTCAATTAACTGAAGTTAATATTCCTTAGCTACAACAGCCTTACTTCAAGTGTTCAAAAGCTACCATATTGGACACTACAGCTAAAGACTATTAAAATTAAAATTAAATAAAATTAAACATTCAGTTCCTCAATTATACGAGCCATATTTTGAGTGTTGAATTTCAAGTGAGTAGTGGTTAACATAGTGGCCAGCAGACAAGAGCAAGAATTTCCATCACTGCAGAAAGTGCTACTGGAGAGCACTGCAATACTATTTGGCACCTTGTTGCCTTCCCTAACCACTTTTCTCGCCTTGCTTATGCCACTTTGGCCATGTTGGAACCTTTGCTGCTGAGTGTACTTGGTATGATCCTGCCTCAGGGCCTTTGCACAGTTTGGTCCCTACCTTCCTCTCCAGCCACACGTTGTATAAGAGTCTCCAGCTAGTTTTTTTAGCCTTAGCCATGCCAGCCTTTTTTCTATCTCCCTTATTCTCAAGGAGTCTCTTGTCTCAGGGCTTTGCACACATTATTACCTTTCCTTGTAAGGCTCCTCCTTCCCTACTTCAACTTTCCTTCAAATATCAGCTTACTTATTACTTCATCAGAAAAGCCTTTCTGATTAGGTCAAATTCTCCTCCTACAAACTCACATTGCTTTCTTGCCTAGTGCTTATTACAGTAGCACATTTACATCTATTTATGTCATTTTTTATTCATGAGACTCTCTTCAGATCGACAGACAGCTCCATGAGGGCAGGGACCATATCTGTTTTTGAGCACCACTGTATTCTCAAAAGGTAGCAGAATGACTGGAACAACATAGGTTATAAACAATAAATATTTATAATTATGAAAGAATGAATAAATGCTTATGGGAAAAAAAAAAGCAAATGGTCAGTTTAAAACGTACACCTTGTACTACTTCTTCAATGCATGTCAAGTACCCAAATTTCAAAATAAGTTTATACACAGTGAACAAAAATGAATGACAGGGATTGTAATAATTTCAGAGTTATGAAATACTGCTTTCAGTTAGATAAAAAGTACTGTTCCCCCAAAGGATGATAGAATCATAGGTATAATTTGTATTCTTTTTGCTTATCTGAATTGTCTAATATTTCTCCATAATTATGTATTGGTTATAAGAATATTATCTTTTATTGCACTATCAAAATTTATTCTGCTCCAGTGCAGTAGAAAACAAAATACATGGGAGGCACAGTGGTTAATAAGGTGCTTTTTTTTTTACTTTCCTGCTAGACAAACCAGCATTGAATTCCCATCTACTGTCTTCTGCTGGTTCTATGACCTTGAGCATATTACCTCATTTCTCTGAACCTCACCTTTCAAATTAGATAGTAATATACACTATCTGAGGTGGTTGTGAAGGTTCAGTGAGATAATGGATATAAAACATTCAGTAAATGGTAGCTTAAAATCCATATGCCAAAATGACCATATCTAAAGTCAAGGTATACATAAACCTCAATAACTCTCTTGGTTCTTAATCATTAATTTGAAAGTAAAAGATTTTACCTCACAAATCCAAGTTTGGCTTCTCATACTAGGTTTGCTCCTAAGGTTATACTATCTTTCTTTTGAATGTGACTGCTCCACATGAATTAAATTCATTCACTTAGTCAACAAATATTTTTCTATGCCTTCTGTACATCAGGCATAGCCAGGTTAGTGATAATATGGTTAGCCAAACAGATATTAATACATCTCTTTCAATCTTAATAGCCTATATGATTCCTGGGCAAGCATCTAAGATAACAACTCAGTTACCAACTGTCAAATAAACTATTTGCATTAATCCAGTAAGAATATATTTGGATAAATGATTTCTTAACACTGTGTTTTATAGATATGGGAAGACTACTTTTATAAAGATATTCTCTTAGCATTGTTTATACTACTGAATATTCAAATGGCCAATAATAGTGTATTAGTTACATAAATGGTAATAAATTCACATTGTGGAATACTAGTAACTATTAAAAATGCAGCGGTAGAAGCATATTTACTGGTATATAAAGACGTTTACAACATGTTGGTGAGTTTATTTATTTATTTATTTATTTATTTATTTTATTTATTTGACAGAGAGAGACACAGCAAGAGAGGGAACACAAGCAGGGGTAGTGGGGGAGGGAGAAGCAGGCTTCCTGAGGAGCAGGGAGCCCAATGCGGGGCTCGATCCCAGGACCCTGGGATCATGACCTGAGCTTAAGGCAGACGCTTAATGACGGAGCCACCCAGGTGCCCCCATGTTGGTGAGTTTAAAACCAAAATTGTGTGCTTAGTAAGAATATATAAAAATTATACAGAATATGTTTATACAAGCAAAAAAGACTTGAAGGACAACATTAAAATGTTATTTCCTCTATCAGTTGTTCACAAATGTGACTGAATATCAGAATCTACATGGCAATTTTTAAAATATACTGATGCAAGGACACAATTAGAAATTCTGAATTAGGGTGCCTGGGTGGCTCAGTCGGTTAAGCGACTGCCTTCAGCTCAGGTCATGATCCCAGGGTCCTGGGATCGGGTCCCACATCGGGTTCCCTGCTCTGCGGGGAGCCTGCTTCTCCCTCTCCCACTCCCCCTGCTTGTGTTCCCTCTCTCGCTGTGTCTCTCTCTGTCAAATAAATAAATAAAATCTTAAAAAAAAAAAAAAGAAATTCTGAATTAAATAATCCTCCAAGGGGCCCAGGCATCAATATTTAAAGAATGCATCCTTGGGACGCCTGGGTGGCTCAGTCGGTTAAGCGTCTGCCTTCAGCTCAGGTCATGATCCCAGGGTCCTGGGATCGAGTCCCGCATTGGGCTCCCTGCTCTGCGGGGAGCCTGCTTCTCCCTCTGCCTCTGCCTCTCTCTCTCTCTCTCTCTCTCTCATAAATAAATAATAAATAAAATCTTTAAAAAATAAATAAATAAAGAATGCATCCTTGATGATTCCAGTATGCACCTAGGATTGAGCAACATTTTTTCCTAAGTATTGGGACAATACTTTACTTTGGTATCTGTTTTTCTATATTATATACATATATTATTTATACAATAAAAAAATTATGCCACAATGTAGAACACTGTTAACATTATTATATGTTGTCATATGGTCAATTAGGATATATAGTAATGTTTCCCAACTTTTTAATTCCTCAATTTAGTTAGTTATGCCTTCTTTTTTTTAATGATGAGTCTTGCCTAGGAATAAGTATCAACTTTCTTATTTCAAAGAAACAACTTTTGGCTTTGTTGATTTGTTGAATGTTTATTATTTCATTAATTTCTATTCTTATCTTTATTTTTTCCTTCTAGTTTCTTTTCATTTCAACTTGTTTTTTCTTCCTTCCTCAGACGGATGTGTAGGTAGCTGAGTTTTCAGCTTTTCTTCTTTTCTAACATATACATCTAAAGCCAAAATTTTCCCTGTAAGCATGCTTTAGCTATACACCTACAAGTTTTGATATGTAGTATTTCCATTATTACTTACTTAAAAATTTTCTCTATTTTTCCATCGTGATTTTTTTTTTACTTGAGGCATGAGATATTTAATAGTGTTTTTTTTAATTTACAAATATTGGGGCTTTTCTAATTATCTTTATGTTATTCTTTTGTAATCTAATTCCATGGTGACCTGAGAAAATACTCTGTATGATTTCAATCCTTTGAAATTTCATAATTTCTTTATGGCTGGCCTACAGCCAAATTTTTAAAATGTTCTGTGTGCACTTAATAGTAAAGGATATTAAGTAGTTTTAATACACATTCTCAAGTTCTACATACAAGATAAATAAATCAAGCTTGTTATTTGGGTTAAAAGTTTCCTTCTATTAATATCTGTCTGCTTGTTGTAAAAGTCATTGAGAATGGTATGTTAAAATCTCCCATGATCAGGGGCACTTGGTGGCTCAGTCGGTTAAGCATGTGCCTTCAGTTCAGGTCATGATTCCAGGGTCCTGAGACTGAGCCCCACATAGGGCTCCCTGCTCAGTGGGGAGCCTGCTTCTCCCTCTCCTCCCCACTCATGCTCTCTCTTGCTATCTCTCTCTCTCTCTCAAATAAAACTTAAAAAAAAAAAAACTCCCATGATTATTAATTTTTGTATTTCTCCTTTTTGTATAATAAATTTTTATTTTCTATATTTTGAGGCTATGTTATTGGGTACATACATATTCAGAATTATTTTTGCTTACAGGTGAATTAAGTATTTGGTCAAGAAACATCACCATTTATCTCTAATATTTTTTATTGACAACTTTATATGAGTATAGTTTTCTCATATTTGTTTTGGTTAGTGTTTAAATGATTTGGTCATTGTATTATTGACCATAGTTCTTCACCCCTTCATGTTCTAAGTCCTCTGCAATGTGACTGCTGTTCCTTCTATTAGAGATAGAATACCTTCCTGAGCTTTAACTTTGGGGTAAGTCACATTACTCATTTTTGCCTTGAGACATTAGCAGCTATACTGCATATGGAGTCTTGAAATGTGTTTGTTCTGCTGAACTTGCCCATGCTTCTGACATTACCATAAGAATGTGCCCCGACCACATTGGTGGTCCAAGGAAAAAGAGTAGACCTGGACCTAAACTCCAGTTTGGAGCCTAGATCAGCTCATCCCCAAGATGCATCAAAAAGAATAAATTATTTTGTTTTAAGCTACTGAACATTACTGCAGTAAAAGTGAACAGATACAGAAGAGATAAGCTATAAGTGGGGTGCTCTAATAGCAAAAAACTAAAATATATAAAGTTTGGAACCAGGAAGCATGTACTGAGGGAACTCTAATAGGAAGCTGGAAAAATGGCAAGGAAATAGAGATCAGAAAAATGATGACTCATATAATGGCAAACATTTGGTAAAAGCATTGCATGGAATCTAGCAGAAAATTAATAAACTTATAGAATCAGGGGAGTAGATTTTGAGGGAAAATATTAAGTGCACAAACTATTTTATTTGGTAAGATTCCACAAGAATGAGAGGACTTCAGAAAAGAAGTGGTCCATTTGCAAGTAGAATTAAAGAGATTATAAATTGCCCAGACATTTCAGGACTGGAAAATAAAACTTTCTCATCCAATAAGAAGCTGTAGCTAGTAAGAAACAGCTTCAAGGAAAAGATCAAACCTAGGGCACTGGGTAAAGACCAAATTAAGGATATGGCTGTTAGACCTTTTCTTAAGACCTCTGGAAGAATTATGGCGGTGCCTTCTATATCAGCCCACTGAAGGAAAAAAGATGACTTCTAAAAACATAAAAGGCATAGTCCCACAAAAGTGTGATGCACCCCAAGTATCTGTAATCTAAGTATAGAAAGAAGGGCAAGTCCCAAAAAGAATCAGGGGTGTGGTTTTTGGCATACAGAGTTGATTAGAATCAAATATTAAATCTCCAGCAGTTTTTAAGAGAGATGAGTCAGTAGAAGCATTGCCAGCTGTTTTTTTTTTTTTAATTTTATTTATATATTTGACAGAGAGAGAGACACACTGAGAGAGGGAACACAAGCAGGGGGAGTAGGGAGAGGGAGAAGCAGGCTTCCTGCAGAGCAGGGAGCCAGATGCGGGGCTCGATCCCAGGACCCTGGGATCATGACCTGAGCCGAAGGCAGACGCTTAACGACTGAGCCACTCAGGCACCCCGCATTGCCAGTTTGGAACAAAAGAAATTGTGACATTTTGAGGGATGCCTGGGTGGCTCAGATGGTTAAGCGTCTGCCTTCAGCTCGGGTCATGATCCCAGGGCCCTGGGATCGAGCCCCACGTCAGGCCTCCCTGCTCAGCAGGGAGTCTGCTTCTCCCTCTGCCTGCTGCTCCCTTTGCTTGTGCTCTCTCTCTCTGGCAAATAAATAAATAAAATCTTTTAAAAAAATAAAAATCTTATAAGAGAGCTGAAGAGTTTAAAAAAAAAAAGAAAGAAATTGTGATATTTTGAGGCAAAAAAGACTTCTGGATACCACTATGCACCTACGAGAATGGCAAAAATCCAGAACAGTGGCAACACCAAATGCTGGTGAAGATGTGGAGTAACAAGAATTCTCATTCATTACTGGTAGGAATGCAAAATGGTACAGCCATTTTGGAAGACAGTTTAGCAGGTTCCTGCAAAACTAAATATACTCTTACCATATGACCCAGCAACCAAACTCATTGGTATTTATTGAAAGGATTTACAGACTCATGTACACACAAAAATCTGTAACATGGATATTTAGAGCAGCTTTGTTTTTTTTTTAAGATTTTTTATTTATTTATTTAATTGACACAGAGAGAGAGAGAGATAGTGAGAACAGGAACACAAGCAGGGGGAGTGGGAGAGGGAGCAGCAGGCTTCCTGCAGAGCAGGGAGCCCGACGTGGGGCTCGATCCCAGGACCCTGGGATCAGGACCTGAGCCGAAGGCAGACGTGTAATGACTGAGGCACCCAGGCGCCTCTAGAGCAGATTTATTAATAACTGCGAAAACTTGCAAACAACCAAGACATCCTTTAGTAGGTGAATGAATAAACAAATTTTGGTACTTCCATACAATGGAATATTATTCAGTGCTAAAAAGAAATGAGCTATCAAGCCATAAAAAGACATGGAAGAGCCTTAAATGTTTATCACTAAACAAAAGAAGCCAATCTGAAAAGGCTTCATACATATGTCATGATTTCAACTACATGATATACTAGAAAAGGCAAAATTATGGAGTCAGTAAAAACATCAGGGCTTGCCAGGGGATGGAAGAAGAGAGGATGAATATGTGGAGCACAGAGGATTGTTAGGGCAATGAAAATACTCTGTATGATACTATAATGATTGATAAATATTACACATTTCTCCAATTTCATAAAATGTACATCAAGAGTGGATTCTATGGGGCGCCTGTGTGGCTCAGTCGTTAAGCTGGGATCGAGCCCCCCATGGGGCTCCTTGCTCAGCAAGAGCCTGCTTCTCCCTCTCCCTCTGCCTGCCTCTCTGCCTACTTGTGCGCTCTGTCAAATAAATAAAATCTTAAAAAAAAAAAAAAGTGGATTCTAACGTAAACTATGGACTTTGGGTGATAATGTGTCAGGGCAGGTTCATCAACTGTAACAAATGTACCACTCTGGTGGGGAGATTTTGATAATGGGGAAGATTACGAGGTTGTTATGTGGACAAGGGGTCTATGAGAAATCTCTGTACCTTCCTCTCAGTCTTGCTGTGAACCCAAAACTGCTTCAAAAAAATAAAGTCTCTTAAAAAAAAAAATGGGGCAGAGGATTCTGGGAAGACAGTAGAGTAGGAAACACTGACATATCATAAATCCATCTCCCCACCTAGACAACAATTGTACCAACAGAATCTGTCTGATGTAACTGTTTTGGAACTCCGGAGTCTATCTGAAAGCTCGTAGACTTCCAGCAGAAGTCTCGGAGAGTAAACACTGATAATTTCTGTTAGCTCTTAATACAGCAGCAGCTCCCCATCCCCCGCTCTGTAGCCTCATGGCAAGTAGCTGTATACACGTTCCTGAAGCAGTTTGTATACAGCCTGTAAGAGTCACAGTGGGGAACCCTTGCCCTTTAAATATTGGGGCTCTGGGCTTTGACTGCTGATTGCTGCTCCTGACAGTGGAAGGAGAGATACAGAGTCAGACAGCCATTGCTGCAAGCCCCTCCACCTCCACCTAAAGTGACTTCCAGGAGATTTAAAGGCTTCACACACTTTTATCCCTATACCCCCTTAATGTTTATGTTTTTTTCTTTTGGAAGCCAGACACTTAAGGAGTATGATATTCAAAAGCAACAGCATATATAGGGGATTTAGAAAGTCATGGCAAAGGCCCAAAGAAAGGAGAAGGCACAGAATAGATCTAGAAAGACCTTAAGTTTACATATCAGGCTGATCCCCAGCACAGAATCAGGCTACAACAACACAAACAACACAACAAAACAACAACAACAAAAACAGCAAAAGCTGGCAAAGAGGGAGAATATGATTTCCAGAGTTCCTACATTATAAGATTCAGTTTTTGTCCAGTTTTCACATAAAAAAATCACAGGCATACAAAGAATAAGCAAAGTATTGCCCATTCAAAGAAAAAAATTAACAGAATATATCACGTTAACAGAATGAAGGAAAAAAAACTTATATGACCATCTCAACTGATGCAAAAAAAGCATTTGATACAATTCAATACCTTTTCATGATAAAGAACACTCAATAGGGGCACTTGGGTGGCTCAGTCGGTTAAGCGGCTGCCTTCGGCTCAGGTCATGATCCCAGGGTCCTGAGATTGAGCCCCACTTCAGGGTCCTTGCTCAGCAGGGAGCCTGCTTCTCCCCTGCCTGCCATTCCCTCTGCTTGTGCTTGCTCTCTCTCCCTCTCCCTCTAGCTCTCTCTGTGTCAAATAAATAAATAAAATCTTTAAAAAAATAAACTAGGAATAGAAGGAAAATATCTCAACATAATAAAAGCCACATATGAAAAACACACAGCTAACATTATCCTCAAAGGTCAAAGACTTGTTAGCTTTTCCTCTAAAACCAGGAACAAGGCAAGAATGCCTGTGTTTGCCATTTGTACTCAACATGGTACTATAAGTTCTAGGCAGAGCAATTAGGCAAGAAAAAGATATAAAAGGCATCCAATTGGGAAAAAGTAAATTTATCTCTGCAGATGATATGATATTACATGTAGAAAGCCCTAAAGATTTGATAAAAAATTTTAGAATAAGCAAATTGAGCAAAATAGAAGGCTACAAAATCTATACCGAACATCAGTTCCATTTCTAAACACTAACAACAAGCAACCTGAAAAGGAAATTAAGATAATTCCACTGACAATACCATCCAAAAGAATAAAATGGTTAGAAATTTTAACCAAAGAGGTAAAAGATTTGTATAGTGAAAACTACAAAACATTGGTGAAAGAAATTAAAAACGACTTAAGTAGAAGAACAGGCTCTTCTGGATAGGCTATTTAATACTGTAATGATGTCAATGCTACCCACAGTAATCTACAAATTTGAGATAATTCCCACTGAAATTCCCATGATGCTTTTTGCAGAAATAGAAAAATCCATCCTAAAATTTGTATGAAATCTCATGGGATCCCTAATAGCCAAAACAATCTTGAAAAAGAATAAAGTTGGAGAACTCATAATTTCAAAACTTACTAAAGCTACAGTAATAAAAACAGTGTGGTGCAGGCATAGAAACAGACATACAAACAAATGGAATAAACAGCACAGAAATAAACCCTTGCATATATGGTTACTATGGACTGAACAGTGTGACCCCAAAATTCATATTTTAAAGCCCTAATTACCATGTGATTGTGTTGGAGATAAGGCCTTTAAAGAGTGATTAGGGTTAAATTAAGTCATAAAAATGGATCCCTGATGTGTAGGCCTAGTGCCCTTATAAGAAAAGGAAAATACACTGAAGTTCTCTCTCTCTCTGCCATGTGATGACACAGCAAAAAGCAGCCCTTTGCAAACCAAAAAGAGAGCTCCTACCAGAATCCAACCATGCTAGCACTCTAATACTGGACTTCTAGCCCCTAGAATTGTGATAAATTGATTTCTGTTGTTTAAGTCATATTCAAAACTAAACTCAAAATGGATCAAATACAGAAACATTAGAACTAAAACTATAAAACTCTTACAAGAAACATAGGACAAAAATGTCACAACACTGGATTTGGCAAAGATTTCCTGGAAATGATGCTAAAGGCACAGGCAATAAAGGTAAACAAACCGGACGTCATGAAAATTAAAAATGTATGCATCAAAGGACACTATCAGTAGAGTAAAAATGCAACCCAACAAACAGGAGAAAATACTTGAAAATCACATATCTGATAAGGAATTAACATCAGAATATATAATGTCCTCATATATTAAGTATTCTTATTGTGAAATCTGTGTCTAGAAACCCCATCATCTAAATTGTCTGTGTAAGTCTCTTTGTACTGGGTATTATTTCTCTTGATTTTCTACCATACAATTTTATCTTTTCTTGTGCCTCTATTTTGATTGAACACCATTAAGTGTACATAAAAAACTGCAGAGAAACAGTTGATGGCCCAGGACAATTTTATCTTCCTCTATAAAAATTTCTGGGAGTGGGTAAGGCTACTAGCAACTCTGTATCACCCAAATCAAATCAAGATTTGAAATCATGTAAAATTGGTTTTCAGTCCCTGGCTAGACTGGTCTATTTTAGGTTCATCCTTTCTCTTAGAGTTAATCAGGTATTACTCCCCTCTTTGAGGGCCTTGAACTCTAGTTTTCCCCTAGACTTCATGATTCTGAGTATCTCTACTCAGCCTCTCAGCCTTTTAGCCATCTTTATTGGAAACGGCAGATACCTGGATCTACAAGAAATGGCAGACACCTCCAGGGGGAAAACGCTTCTAAACGCCAGACTCATCTTCTTTAAGGTCCTCCTAGTTGGTCTCACAGGTTCTCACTATACTGTTAGTATTACAAGGCCTCAAACAGATTTTTGTTTCTATTTCAAAAAAACAGCTTTCCTAATTGTTTTCAGTAGGAGAGGTGGTTCAAATTACTTAGTTTAACATTATTACTAGAAGCTAAACTCCATACCTACTTATTTTAAAAAGCCTATTTAACTGCCAGAGTTAAGTTTCCACAA
The DNA here is from genome assembly GCF_029215605.1 of Mirounga angustirostris. Classification (NCBI taxonomy): domain Eukaryota; kingdom Metazoa; phylum Chordata; class Mammalia; order Carnivora; family Phocidae; genus Mirounga; species Mirounga angustirostris. The sequence continues at coordinate 14,830,231 of NW_026991724.1, read as the reverse complement.
ATGGCCTGCAGATCATTTATATAAGAATCACCTATAATGCTGGTTTAAAATGAAAATTCCTGGGGTGCCTGGGTGGGTCAGTAGTTAAGTGTCTGCCTTCAGCGCAGGCCTTATCTCAGGATCCTAAGATCAAGCCCAACTCATCCAGCTCCCTGCTCAGAGGGGAGTCTGCTTCTCTTTCACCCTCTGTCCCCCTGCCCTCCTGCCCCACACCTTATCATGCTCTCTCAAATAAAAAAAAACTTTAAAAAATATATTTAAAATGCAAATTCCTGAATTCTCTCTCCAGTGTAGCTGAGTCAGAACTGCATTTTTAACCAGCATCCCAGTTCACTGAGTACCTATCTGTATATAAAAATAAATAACTAGAGGGAGGAGGAGCAAGATGGCAGAGGAGTAGGAGACCTAAATTTCGTCTGGTCCCAGGAATTCAGCTAGATGGGGATCAAACCATTCTGAACACCTACGAACTCAACAGGAGATTGAAGAAAAGAATAGCAGCAACACTCTGAACAGAAAAGCGACCACTTTCTGAGGTAGGACGTGTGGAGAACTGAATCCAAGGCGATATTCGGGAAGACAGACAGCGGGGGGAGGGGGCCTCTGTCAGCCACTACCGGTAAGTGACAGAGCAGCAGAGTACATTGTCGGAACTTTTAGAAGTCTGCTCCACTGAGGGACATTGCTCCAGTGGCCATGCAGGGGGTGGAACCCTCACAGGAACAGTATGGTCTCAGGACCCTCAGGGTCACAGGAAGACCGGGGGTGCCTGAGTGCAGCAGAGCTCCCAGGTATCGGAGCGGGGAAGCCGGCGGCAGAGAGGGAGCCAAGGCACGAGCTCTCAGCTCGGGGTTGCCATAAACCGTGCTCCACGGCACAGTCGGGCCACTACTCTTCTAGCAGAGACCCAACAAGCGGCAGATCCGGGGAGACTCCCCTTCGTCCCCGGGGAGGAGCAGCGCGGGAGCGCACCGCAGGAATCTGCTGGGTTTGGAGACTCCAAACGGGGTCGTGTGCCATAGATAAAAAGATTGGATCACAGGCCCGGTGAGCACGGAGGGTGGCCAGAGACCAGGGAGACGGTAGTGATTGACTGCTTTTCTCTGGGGGCTCACTGAGGAGTGGGGCCCCGAGTTCTCGGCTCCTCTGGGATGGAGATTGGGAGGCCGTCATTTTCACTCTCCTTCTCCAAAGCTGTACGAAAGCTTTCAGGGAACAAAAGCTCCCGAGAGCAAACCCGAGCAGATTACTTAGCTCGGACCCGGCAAGGGTGGGGCAATTCCACCCAAGGAAAAGACATGTGAGAACCACTGTAACAGGCACCTCCCCCAGAAGATCAGCAAGAACAGGCAGCCAAAACCAAGTTTACTGATCAATGAGAACAGCAAAACTCCAGTGCTAGGGGAATACTGCACATAGAATTCATGGCTTTTTCCCCATGACTGTTTAGTCTTTCAAAGTTAATTTTTTTTTTTACCTTTCTTTTTTTTTTTTTTTGAATTTTTCTTTTTCCCTTTTTCAACCACCATCTTATCATTCCCTTTTTTAAAAAAAAATTTTTATTTTTCATTTTTAGAGTCATATTCTATCCCTTCAGAGTAGTTAACCTTATTTTTGATATATATATAAGTTGTTCTCTCTTTAAAATTTTGGGATACAGTTTCTTGTAACAGACCAAAATATATCCTAAATCTCTAGCGTTTGGCTTTATTCTAGTCTCCTGCCTGATCACATTCTCTCTTTTTAAACCTCTTTATTCAACCAACTTATCAATTCCTTTTATAAAATCTTTTATAATTTTCATCTTTACAGTCATATTCCATTCCTTCACCGTATTTACCCTTATTTTTGTCATATATTTTTCTTTCTTTAAAATTTTGGAAGGCACTTTCTTCTAACTGACCAAAACACGCCCAAAATCTAGTGTGTGGCACTGATCTATGTACCAGCCTGATCATATTTGATCATATTCTGTTGGGTTTTTTGTTTGTTTGTTTTTATCTTTTTCTTTTTCTTCTTTCTTTCTTCTTTCATTCCCTTTCTTTTCCCCCGGTTGCAGGTCTTTTCTGATTTGTTTAGTGTATATTTTTCTAGGGTCGTTGTTACCCTACTAGCATTTTGTTCTCTCATTCATCTATTTTCCTCTGAACAAAATGACAAGACAGAAAAAATCACCTCAAAAAAAAGAACAAGAGCCAGTACCAACTGCCAGGGACCTAATCAATACAGACATTAGTAAGATGTCGTAACTAGTGTTAGAATGATGATTTTAAATATACTAGCTGGGCTTCAAAAAGCATGGAAGAGGGGTGCCTGGGTGGCTCAGTTGGTTAAGCAACTGCTTTCGGCTCAGGTCATGATCCTGGAGTCCTGGGATCGAGTCCCGCATCGGGCTCCCTGCTCGGCAGGGAGTCTGCTTCTCCCTCTGACCCTCCTCCCTCTCATGCTCTCTGTCTCTCATTCTCTCTCTCTCAAATAAATAAATAAATAAATAAATCTTAAAAAAAAAAAAGCATGGAAGGTATTGGAGAAACCCTTTCTGGAGAAATAAAAGAATTAAAATCTAACCAAGTTGAAATCAAAAAGGCTATTAATGAGGTGCAATAAAAAATGGAGGCTCTAACTGCTAGGATAAATGAGGCAGAAGAGAAATTAGTGATATAGAAGATCAAATGATGGAAAATAAAGAAACTGAGAAAAAGAGAGATAAACAACTACTGGATCATGAGGGCAGAATTAGAGAGATAAGCGATACCATAAGATGAAACAACATTAGAATAATTGGGATCCCAGAAGAAGAAGAGAGAGAGGGGCAGAAGGTATAATGGAGCAAATTATAGCAGAGAACTTCCCTAATTTGGGGAAGGAAACAGGCATCAAAATCCAGGAGGCACAGAGAACTCCCCTCAAATCAATAAAAATAGGTCTACACCCCGACATCTAATAGTAAAACTTACGAGTCTCAGAGACAAAGAGAAAATCCTGAAAGCAGCTCGGGAGAAGAGATATGTAACCTACAATGGTAGAAACATTAGATTGACAACAGACCTATCCACAGAGACCTGGCAGGCCAGAAAGGACTGGCAGGATGTATTCAGAGCACTAAATGAGAAAAATATGCAGCCAAGAATACTAGATCCAGCTAGGCTGTCATTGAAAAGAGAAGGAGAGATAAAAAGCTTCCAGGACAAACAAAAACTAAAGGAATTTGGAAACACGAAACCAGCCCTACAAGAAATATTGAAAGGGGTCCTGTAAGCAAAGAGAGCGCCTAAAAGCAACATAGACCAGAAAGGAACAGAGACAATATACAGTAACAGTCACCTTACAGGCAATACAATGGCACTCAATTCCTATCTTTCAATAGTTACCCTGAATGTAAATGGGCTAAATGCCCCAGTCAAAAGATACAGGCTATCAGATTGGATAAAAAACAAGACCCAACAATATGCTGTCTGCAAGAGACTCATCTTAGACCCAAAGACACCCCCAGATTGAAAGTGAGGGGGTGAAAAACCATTTACCATGCTAATGGACACCAAAAGAAAGCTGGGGTGGCAATCCTTATATCAGACAAATTAGATTTTAAACCAAAGACTGTAATAAGAGATGAGGAAGGACACTATATCCTACTTAAAGGGTCTATCCAAAAAGAAGATCTAACAATTGTAAATATCTATGCCCCTAACGTGGGAGCAGCCAATTATATAAGCCAATTAATAAAAAAAGCAAAGAAACACATCAACAACAACACAATAATAGTGGGGGACTTCCACACACCCCTCACTGAAATGGACAGATCATCTAAGCAAAAGATCAACAAGGAAATAAAGACTTTAAATGACACACTGGACCAAATGGACTTCACAGATTTATTCAGAACTTTCCATCCCAAAGCAACAGAATACACATTCTTCTCTAGTGCCCATGGAACATTCTCCAGAATAGATCACATCCTAGGTCACAAATCAGGTCTCAACCGGTACCAAAAGATTGGGATCATTCCTTGCAAGTTTTCAGACCACAATGCTTTGAAACTAGAACTCAATCACAAGAGGAAAGTCGGAAAGAACTCAAATACATGGAGGCTAAAGAGTATCTTACTAAAGAATGAATGGGTCAATCAGGAAATTAAAGAATTTAAAAATTCATGGAAACAAATGAAAATGAAAACACAACTGTTCAAAATCTTTGGGATGCAGCAAAGGCGGTCCTAAGAGGAAAGTATATAGCAATACAAGCCTTTCTCAAGAAACAAGAAAGGTCTCAAGTACACAACCTAACCCTACACCTAAAGGAGCTGGAGAAAGAACAGCAAATAAAGACTAAACCCAGCAGGAGAAGAGAAATCATAAAGATCAGAGCAGAAATCAATGAAATAGAAACCAAAAGAACAGTAGATCAGATCAACGAAACTAGGAGCTGGTTCTTTGAAAGAATTAACAAGATAAACCCCTGGCCAGACTTATCAAAAAGAAAAGAGAAAGGACCCAAATAAATAAAATCATGAATGAAAGAGGAGAGATCACAACCAACACCAAAGAAATACAAACAATTATAAGAACATATTATGAGCAACTCTATGCCAGCAAATTAGATAACCTGGAAGAAATGAATGCATTCCTAGAGATTTATAAACTACCAAAACTGAACCAGGAAGAAACAGAAAACCTGAACAGACCTATAACCACCAAGGAAATTGAAGCAGTCATCAAAAATCTCCAAACAAAAACAAAAGCCCAGGGCCGGATGGCTTCCCAGGGGAATTCTACCACACATTTCAAGAAGAATTAATACCTATTCTTCTAAAACTGTTCCAAAAAATAGAAATGGAAGGAAAACTTCCAAACTCGTTTTATGAGGCCACCATTACCTTGATCCCAAAACCAAAGACCCCATCAAAAGGAGAATTACAGACCAATATCCTTGATGAACATGGATGCAAAAATTCTCACCAAAATACTAGCCAATAGTTTCCAACAGTACATTAAAAGGAAAATTCACCACGACCAAGTGGGATTTATCGCTGGGCTGCAAGGTTGGTTCAACATCCACAAATCAATATGATATAAGACATTAATAAAAGAAAGAACAAGAACCATATGATCCTCTCAACAGATGCAGAAAAAGCATTTGACAAAGTACAGCAACCTTTCTTGATCAAAACTCTTCAGAGCATAGGGATAGAGGTTACATACCTCAATATCATAAAAGCCATCGATGAAAAACCCACAGTAAATATCATTCCCAATGGGGAAAAACTAAGAGCTTTCCCCCTAAGGTCAGGAACACGGCAGGGATGTCCACTATCACCACTGCTATTCAACATAGTATTAGAAGTCCTAGCCACAGCAATCAGACAACAAAAAGAAATCAAAGGCATCCAAATCGGCAAAGAAGTCAAACTCTCACTCTTTGCAGATGATATGATACTTTATATGGAAAACCCAAAAGACTCGACCCCAAAACTGCTAGAACTCATACAGGAATTCAGTCAAGTGGCAGGATATAAAATCAATGCACAGAAATCAGTGGCATTCCTATACACTAACAACAAGACAGAAGAAAGAGAAATTAAGGAGTTGATCCCTTTTACAACTGCACCCAAAACCATAAGATACCTAGGAATAAATCTAACCAAAGAGACAAAGAATCTGCACTCAGAAAAGTATAAAATACTCAGGAAAGAAATTGAGGAAGACACAAAGAAATGGAAAAACGTTCCATGCCCATGGATTGGAAGAACAAATATTGTGAAGATGTCAATGCCACCTAGAGCAATCTACACATTCAATGCAAACACTGAAAAAAGTGGACGCTATTTTGATAAAGAAATGGAACAAATAATCCTAAAATTTGTATGGAACCAGAAAAGACCCCAAATAGCCAGAGGAATGTTGAAAAAGAAAAGCAAAGCTGGCGGCATCACAATTCCGGACTTCCAGCTCTATTACAAAGATGTCATCATCAAGACAGTATGGTATTGGCACAAAAACAGACACATAGATCAATGGAACAGAACAGAGAGCCCAGAAATGGACCCTCAACTCTATGGTCAACTAATCTTCGACAAAGCAGGAAAGAATGTCCAATGGAAAAAAGACAGTCTCTTCAACAAATGGTGTTGGGAAAATTGGACAGCCACATGCAGAAGAATGAAACTGGACCATTTCCTTACACCACACACAAAAATAGACTCCAAATGGTTGAAAGACCTAAATGTGAGACAGGAGTTCATCAAAATCCTAAAGGAGAACACAGGCAGCAACCTCTTTGACCTCAGCTGCAGCAACTTCTTCCTAGAAACATCGCCAAAGGCAAGGGAAGCAAGGGCAAAAATGAACCGTTGGGACTTCATCAAGATAAAAAGCTTTTGCATAGCAAAACAAACAGTCAACAAACCAAAAGACAATGGACAGAATGGGAGAAGATATTTGCAAATGACATATCAGATAAAGGACTAATATCTAAAATCTATAAAGAAGTTCTAACACTCAACACCCAAAGAACAAATGATCTAATCAAGAAATGGGCAGAAGACATGAACAGACATTTTTCCAAAGAAGACATCCAAGTGGCCGACACATGAAAAAGTGCTCAACATCGCTCGGCATATCAGGGAAATCCAAATCAAAACCTCAATGAGATAACTCACACCAGTCAGAATGGCTAAAATTAACAAGTCAGGAAACGACAGATGTTGGCGGGGATGTGGAGAAAGGGGAACCCTCCTACACTGTTGATGGGAATGCAAGCTGGTACAGCCACTCTGGAAAACAGTATGGAGGTTCGTCAAAAAGTTGAAAACAGAGCTACCATACGATCCAGCAATTGTACTACCTGGTATTTACCCCAGAGATACAAATGTAGGGATCCAAAGGGGTACGTGCACCCCGATGTTTATAGCAGCAATGTCCACAATAGCCAAACTGTGGAAAGAGCCAAGATGTCCATCGACAGATGAATGGATAAAGATGTGGTACATATATACAATGGAATATTACGTAGCCATCAAAAGGAATGAAATCTTGCCTTTTGCAACGATGTGGATGGAACTGGAGGGTATTATGCTGAGCGAAATAAGTCAAATCAGAGAAAGACATAGATCATGTGACCTCACTGATATGAGGAATTCTTAATCTCAGGAAACAAATTGAGGGTTGCTGGATTGGTGGGGGGTGGGAGAGATGGGGTTGCTGGGTACTAGACATTGGGGAGGGTATGTGCTATGGTGAGCACTGTGAATTGTATAAGACTGTTGAATCACAGACCTGTACCTCTGAAACAAATAATTTATTAAGTTAAAAAAAATAATAAGAAGAAGATAGCAGGAAGGGAAAAATGAAGGGGGGGACATCGGACGGGGAGTCGAACCATGAGAGACTATGGACTCTGAGAAACAAACTGAGGGTTCCGGGGGGGGGGGAGGGGGATGGGCTAGCCTGGTGATGGGTATTAAAGAGGGCACGTACTGCATGGAGCACTGCATGTTATAAGCCAACAATGAATCATGGAACACTACACCAAAAACTAATGATGTAATGTATGGTGATTAACATTACATAATAAAAAAAGAATAAATAAATAAATAACTAGAGTGGCACCTGGGTGGCTCATTCAGTTAAGTGTCTGACTCTTGATTTCGGCTCAGGTCACGATCTCAGGGTCTTGAGATGGAGTCCTGTGTTGGGCTCCACACTCAGCAGGGTGTCTGCTTCTTTCCCTCTCCCTCTGCCTCTCCCCCTTCTCATGCTCTCTCTCTCTAAACTAAACATAAATAACTGGAGAGATACTTTTATATAATGATAATTGACTACCCAGTCATAAAGTTACTACTTTAAAGAAAAGTTAATGGAAGTATTTGTTTTCTAAACAAAAAGTCCTAGTATATTTGCATCTTTAAAATGTAACTAGGTAAGGGTGCCTTTGTGGCTCAGTCAGTTAAATGGCTGCCTTTGGCTCAGGTCATGATCTCGTTGGTCCTGGGATCCAGCCACGCATCAAATGTAATTAGGGAAAGGAAAGACAAGGGGTGACTGGGTGGCTTAGTCTGTTAAGCATCTCCCTTCAGCTTGGGTCATGATCCCGGGGGTCCTGGGATCGAGCCCTGCATGGCCTCCCCTCTCAGCAGGGAGTCTGCTTCTCCCTCTCCTGCTCCCCCTGCTTGTGCTTGCTTTTCTCTCTCTCTTTCTCTCTCAAATAAAATCTTAAAAAAAAAAAAAGTAAAGACAATTATGAAGCAAACTTCTAGTTTCAAATGATCTTTTTCAAATGGATAAGTAAATATATTGGCAATTTTGCACATAAAAAACATATATTAACATCCTAATCTTTTATTTAAATATAACTGTTATTTTCTTTTTTTTAGTTTATTTATTTTTAAGTAATCTCTATACCCACCGTGGGGCTCAAACTCACAACCCTGAGATCAAGAGTTGCATGCTCTTCTGACTGAGCCAGCCAGGCACCCCATGTAAACTGTTATTTTAAAACATTATTAGGAGATCCATATCTATATGTGTAAAATATGAAATGGAAAGAACCAAATCCAGAAAATGTCATCTTATTAATAAGACCAAGATGTGTTATAATAGGAAATTTTCCAATAACAGAAACCATTTTATCTTTTTTTTTTACTAATTTGGAATTTTTTTTAGTGAATTGTTAGATCAAGACAAATGGTAAGCTTAAACACTATAGAACACATTTAAAACTTAGCCTAATGAATCTTAGCTAAACTTTCCTAATGGTGAGTTAAAAATTTCATGTTTAGAAGGAAATGAGAAGGGTGCCTGGGTGGCTCAGTTGGTTAAGCAACTGCCTTCGGCTCAGGTCACGATCCTGGAGTCCTAGGATCGAGTCCCGCATCAGGATCCCTGCTCAGCAGGGAGTCTGCTTCTCCCTTTGATCCTCCCCCCTCTCATGCTCTCTCTCTCATATAAATAAAAGCTTTTTTTAAAAAAAAGAAGGAAACAAGAAATAATTTTAATCTCTTACATACATAATCCCTAGTGGCATGTTAGATAGCTTATATTTATCCTTGAAATTTTAAATGTTTATGGTCCCTTTTCATTTTATAAAACCCAAATCTAGTTTTTGCTTAGCCAAGCCATACACATTAACATCTATTAAACTTGACTGAGACATTAGTTTTTTTAATCTTTTAATGCCTAAAAATATAGTCTTATTTCCTTTTATTAAGATCTTCAAAATGCAACACAATCTTCTTGGGTAGTCCTACTAGAAGGAAAAGAAATGTATCATTGTACTCCTTTCAATTATATACTAGCTTTTATATGATTATTGCTTTGTCAGGTAGGAACATTTTAATCAATTTTTTATTTCCCTATTATTTGTTTCTACATATTGCTTAGTCAACTTCATAAATATTCTGCACAGTCTTTGATCTTTTAACCTAATCTAACCACAATGTTTCCCAGCACGTTATTCACCCTCTTAGATTCTTCATCTCTGATAAAAAAAAGTGACCTTCAATTGTGCTGTCCAATCCTCTTGGGATTTTGAGTCATTGACTTAGTCTGCTTCTTAAAACCAGTGTTTTTTTTTCCTTCTTTTTCCTGTCCTGTCTTAGTAAAACTTTCTGTGAAACATTTTACAAAAACCCAAATCCAAACTGTATGTTACTAGGGAAAAACCAAGCCAAAAAGGCAAATCAACAAGGTTAAAAGAGAACCTACCCATTCAGGGATTTGGGGAGTATACTGACAGGCGATTCAAGTTATTCAAGCCAAGCATATTTTGCTTTGCATGAACTGTATGAATTGTCTTTTTGACTCTGAATTCTAAATATAATTGTATCATGCTCTGTTCTCTACCCCCAAAATATTACTCAAGTCCATAAATTAACCCTTAATAAGAAGTTTCTGGGAATCTACAGCACCGAGTTTGATAATGACAGTGTAAGTTTAAAAAATATACATTTGTGTTGTTTAGTTTAACACATATTTTAAGTTATGTACATAATTTTCTTCCACTTTCTGATATTCCCATTCTTATTCCAGTCCAATTTATCCTTCTCAATATTTAAGTCTGGGAATCTGTCCATCAGCTCCTCTCATGCAAAGATTATATTACTCAACCATATCTAAAGGACTGTTTTCATCAAGATTTCCATTAATAGGCTCTCCTTGTCCTCATGAAAATAACCTACAACAATGTGGAGAGCTACAGTGTGGAGAACATTAATGAGTTTATGATTGGTAATCTCTCCTACTTATGGACAGTGTGAAGACACAGTGCCAGGGTGAAGGTGGGGATTCAAAAAATGAATTCATTAGTACTAAATCAAAGATAATTGATATTTAATTTGGCAGAATTTCATGCCTGAGGGGCAGTTAGTTTTAATGTATTTGGTTCATACTTTTTATGGAAATATTAAGAGAAAAATCTCATGGGAATAATGTCAAAATCAATAAAAGTAAAATGCTAGGAAAAACTTGCCACAATATTAGAAACCCATTGCTATAACCATAAAATCTCAGATGTTTTTCCTATTTTCTTTCTTAGGCTCAACAAAGAGCCTAAGACTTGAATTAAAGGCTTAGAAGATTTTTTTCTCCTCTCTGTAAAACTGAGTAGATAAAAGGACATTGAGAGAAACAGGACTGTTTGACGATCCTTCCCCTACGATGCCACCTTAAACATAAAAAATCTAAATGGTGGCTCACCAAATAATGTCTGAATAAAAAGAATCAAAACAAGTCTGCAAAAACACTTTCGGCATTTTAATTACACTTTTTGTTTGCTGCATATTTTTCAGGGACTTGCAGTAGGAAAGGAAGCTGTGCCCTGAGAAACAATTCCCAGAATGCACCATGATTTGTGCTGCATTTGAAGCCTCTGCTCATTAAGGACATCTATGAGTTTCTTCTTTGTTTTTTAAGAGGGCAGAATCCAGTAATAACTCAAATGCTCAGACCTCTCCCCAGACATCATTTTTCTAACAGTCCAAGAGGAGCTGATTCAAGGTCAGAGGTCATAGGCTGTGCTCCCATTTGCCAGCTGGCAGTAAGCTCCAAGGACAGAGGGTGCAAGAAGCGTGACGATTCCTGAAGATGCTCATTCACAAAGCATTGAGAATATCCCCCGGATACCTCAGAAATACTCACTTTATGTTGGTTTGGTGGGTTGGAGAAAAGGGGGTCAATTTTCTGGGGTAGCTTTGCAGAGCTTCACATGCTATGATCCCATCTCACTGAACCTGACTTTATTTTACACTAACACAATAAAGCCTAAGAGAGAATAAAAAGTTTCTATTATAAACATTATCTGCCCTGTGACTCAGAACAGAACAATACTGACTAAAAGGCAAACATCTGGGAACCTCAACTGAGAGACAAATAGTGGCTAGTATGAGCATTCAATCTAGAATGATAACAAAACTTCCAGACAGAGGGAAATCAGGATATTGAAATGTTCATCTACAGTAATTTGGGGTGACTTCTTTCCTCAAACTTATTCCTGTTTTTGTGCAATGGTCCCATACCACATTCAGAATTTGACTGTTTTTTCTTTTCCTAAATGGCTAAACTGAGATGCTGTGTGTAAGAAATGGAAAGTGACAAGATATGACCGAAGCATTGGAAATCAATCCAAACTAAATGTGCTTCTTAACTATAAGTGAACAGTTGAAAACAATCCTCTTTTATAGCCATGGAGATAAATACTCTGTTTTTATTAGGAAAAAATTGCTTTGGACTGAATAAAGTCATTTGATTAACAAGTCAAAGCAGATGGTTTATTGATGTTTCAGAAAGGAGTTTACAAGGTCTAGTGAAAAAAGAGACCCAGCTCTGAATTAACAAATTACCCTGGTATATAGGACATTGACAGTTCACTCCTAATAGATTTATGGGCTACTGCTGGGTGTTTCATCCCTATTTGGTTTATTATGATAAAATATTGGGGTATGGGTAACCTATAGCCTTATTGCAATATACCATATTGACCTTTGAACTTTAGGACCTGACAGCAAAACTATGTATTAGATTTTTAATTTGTCTTAATCTAACAGGATCAACATCAGTGTTGTGTGGTTTATTTTGAAGAGTCCATTCAGTGTAACTAACACATGGCATACTGGCTTGGGATTTGCTAGAACTCAATAAATTAGCTCTCAAAGGTTGTAAGAGTCACATGTTAAGATCCAGAAATCACTGGTGAAATGGCATGTGGTTTGGGTAAAGAAAGTATGTGTAAGGAATCTCACTGTTCAACTGAGAAGGAAATATTTTTTGTCTCGGGAAATTCAGAATCTTTGTTTTTGAGAATGGATCTTTTGATTTCAATAATTTTTTTATTTCTCGAAATTTTTTTTTTTAAATCTGCTTGGATATTTGATACTGTCTGTTCTCTTGTTTTCCATTTCTTTTATAGCTTTAAATGTTTATAACAGTTATTTTATAGTCTTTATCTGATAATGCTATTATTGAAAATTTGTGGGCATCAATACTGCTATCTTGTGAATGTTAACTCTTCGGATGGATTGCTTTATTTCCAAATTTTGGGTTATGAGTTCATTTTTAACTGGGGTCATATTTGTGGAAATCCTTGAATGAAGTTATGTCTCCCCAGCATTGTAGCTTTTGCTTCTTATAGGTGCTGCATGGATCTTTCCAGGCCAGGCTTTAGGTTTTGTTTTTTTTTTAGCCCAGGTTGATTTTTATTTCAATTTCTGAGTTTAGGAAATCCTGAACTGTGTAAACAAGGTAAAATTGAACCCAAACAGGAATGGGGGCAGGCCTCTGGCTATGGATACGTAAAGGAAACTAGTTATTTCATTTCTCTCTCTCTGTTTCTCTATCTCTGTCTCTCTCTTTACCCCCATCCCCTTAATCCAGAGCCCAGAGCTAGTAAGACAAGTTTTCTTGAGCTCTTACTATCCCATTGGGAAGACTTGTTTTTGCTTTTGTTTTTTTTTTAGTTCTGCCCTTTCACCTGGGATGTAGTCTTTGGAGTATTTGGAATCTCACCTACAATTCTGTGCCTTTCACAGCTCCAAGTCCTACACAGCAGTTAAAACCACAGACCCTTGGTTACTGAGACCAGCAAATTCCTACAGGCAGCTATGGCTATTAACTCACACCCAATTTCTTTATCATCTTAATTTTAGGCTACTGGGAAATAATTTTCCTTACTTTTCTGTTACCTTAGTCATACATTCAAAAAGATTTTTGAAACAGCTTACCCTGAAATATTTGATAGCAATTTTCAGGTTGATAAATCCACAAAACTGTTAGGACTGGTAGTCAGAATCCTGTTTTAGAAATGTCCCTTTTAATGTAAATGAATTAAGTAGAAACAGGAAGGAACTTATGGCTCAAAATTTATCCTACCAACTTTATAACACATTTCATGAATGACTTGATTTATTGCATTAGCCTTTAATTGCTCATAACTGCTTATTTCTTCTATTTGGTCTATTTTCTATATTTTGGATGTGGTGTTCAGTATTTTGGGACAGCATATGGAATGACACACTAATAGCTCTTTAAAAAACTCCCATGTTTGGGGCGCCTGGGTGGCTCAGTTGGTTGAGCGACTGCCTTCAGCTCAGGTCATGATCCTGGAGTCCCTGGATCGAGTCCCACATCGGGCTCCCTGCTCGGCAGGGAGTCTGCTTCTCCCTCTGACCCTCTTCCCTCTCATGCTCTCTGTATCTCATTCTCTCTGTCTCAAATAAAAAATAAATAAAATCTTTAAAAAAAACAAAAAAACAAACAAAAAACTCCCATGTTTGAATTACAGGGACTGCTTTAAATGACCAGTTTTATGTATATTATCAAATCATTAAACTTTCATGATATAGTAAACATTTAGCCTGACATGGTATTTTCTTTTTTTTTTTTTTTTAAAGATTTCATTTATTTATTTGAGAGAGAGAGAATGAGAGACAGAGAGCACGAGAGGGAAGAGGGAAGAGGGAGAAGCAGACCCCCTGCTGAGCAGGGAGCCCGATTCGGGACTCGATCCCGGGACTCCAGGATCATGACCTGAGCGGAAGGCAGTCGCTTAACCAACTGAGCCACCTAGGCGCCCCTGACATGGTATTTTCAAAGGGATTTTACATGGACCATTCCAAATATTGGAAACCACTGTATTTAATAAGCTCACAAATACATTTCAGAAATCTTCAGGCCTTTAAACATTGCTGCTTTTCCATAAGAGGAATCACCAACCAATGAATACAACTAATGCTTCACTCTTCTGTGACTCCTACATTCCCTGCTGTCATCAAACTGGATCCAATAGTCTTCAGCCTAACATGTACTGACACTACAAATAGATTAATGAAATATAATGAAAAAGTGATAGAAGTTTGAAAATTATAGTTTTGATAGGTAACTATACTTCTTCCAGATAAAGGAAAGATTAAAATGGGGATGAAGAAGAAACCAACAATGAAGAAAGAAAAAAAAACTGATGAAATAATAATTTGTTATAGGTTTTCTTCAAAGAAGTCATGAACATCTTTCAGAAAGTATGTTCATCTTATAGCATGTTATTTAATATAAAATATTTAAATTACTTTTCTTACTCTGTGCTTTTGGAATAGTACTTATTACAAAGATGAGAGAGAAATCATTTAATGATTAAGTAATTCAACTGCTCTATAAAACCTATTTTTGAGGTACAGGCAATAAAGTTATTGTTGCCTTGTCCACGTGGTGAATGGAGACTGTATCAATGACATTTTTCTCATCTCTTCTTTCAATCTTAAAATTTTGATTTGAGCATTCCATGGATAAAGAAAAAAAATCCATTTAACAAAAATGTTATTTCAAATTTTAGTTTTATAAATATAGGAGCAAGATTACTGAATTGAATGGAAACAGTGGTACACAGATATTTCTATTCTATTTAATTATCCCAAAGGACTTTTACTTAGTAACTCAACTTTTTATTTGGATATGAGGTTCTTATTTATTCACCTTAACACTTAGACTCATTATCTGATGATTTCTGCTTATGGTTCAGAGTCTCCCCTTCAAAACACACACCCACAAACACACATACACACATCCTGTATACTTTATACTGAAGCTAACACTCAATTCTGCCATTCTGTAAATTTATTGTTTTCTGCTCAGCTCCAAAACAACAACAACAACAAAAAGATTAAGAATAAAAAAAGGTTCATTTAAAGAATATGTCTAAGATATTGTAATACTTTATTTTGAAGCTAGAGGAAGCAGTGGAACAGAAGAATAGTTCTGCTTTGTGAAAGTTATATTATACACTATTAATTCTGATACAAGAATAAAAAGTCCTAGATTTTGATAAATTGTATAAAAGAAATGAATTAGATGGCATTTTCCATAGAAAATTAAGAGGAACAGGCAGAGTTATTCTGAATTAATGGAAGGGGAAAACATCTGAAATCAGAGTGTATGTCTTTATTTGCACCAAATTTTAGCTTTACAGTGGCGCCAAACAATATTTGCATCTGAGGACAGCATGGTGATGAACAGGACATGAAAGCATCTTTTATTGCCTCTGCCACTTTTCTTCAGTGACTAGTGGACAGCTGGATACAAAAATTCTTATGATTTGTTCTGCAGCCCCTTTTCTGCCCACTTTACCATAATAGGATATGCAGAAATAATTTGAAAGGCGGTAACATAATTTAGTGTTTTCTCTAAGCCTTCTTTCCTCCAACCCCCCTTTCCACTTTCCACCAGCACTAAGCACCCTCCAAGTGAACTAATCCTACTGTAAAATATTATTTCTGGTCTTATTCTTATCTATCAACTGTCCTCAGTTTTAATTACATGGCTTCAGATTAACTGTAGTGGAAATTAGTATTCTTAATTTTTTTCTTCTCTTCAGACTTCACTTTCTATTATTTATTTTTTTTAAAGTTACTTTCTTTCTTTCTCTCTATCACTTCCCCATGCCCTGCCTCCCCTTTCTCTCTTTGTCTATGAGAGCTGTATTATATAAGAATAAAATTCTAGAATCTCAGTTTTCATTCTCTCAAAATTTTATTCAAGAATACTTACTTTTTGGAAAAATAAGCCCCAACGATCATATACCTTTAAATACCTGGGTAAATATGCTTTTTGTGTAAATGGAAACTTTTATTCTATACTTGAAAATTATAGACATGAAAGTGAACCTATATAGTAAGAATAAACAAGACTTGTTAAATGATATAGCCCACCCAAGGTAAACCATAAAATAAGAGGATACTTGAATATCTAGGAAGCTGGACATATTTCTGGGTGACTCTGGAGCAGAATTTGCTGTGGTTCAAGGACAGAATCTTACTGACAATGTGATAACAAGTCTACAGAGTTAGCTTTAAACAATGGAGAGGTGAAAACCTAAGCATTTTTGCTTCAGTGAAACCACCTCTAATGAGATCATAGGCATGTTTCACTAAAGTAGTAAAGCATTTTGAATTGTGTGTATTTTTCAGATCTGAACTGATTTTCATGGCTAGGGTTTATCCAACCCTGTCTCCTTTTAAGCAATCTTTAAGAGTTGAGATGTGCTTATAGAGGAATAGACAATGGGACTCCAAGCCAAAGCAACCCCGTTTTAAAAGCAGGAGTTCTGATAAAAAGGCACAGCCATAAGTAAGTGTCACCCTAAGCAATGCACTACATAACTTTGTTTAGTTTAACCAAGTCCTCCAAGCAGCTCTGGGATGAACCCATAATGGTATTCCAATTTCTGCCACTCCCAAATTAGCATAAATTCCCTCTTATAAATTGCCCTCGTCTTGTCTTTTATCTTGAGTTTTTAACCTATAAAGATAAATGAAAGCATATCTAAAGGTGGGAAAATAGGGAGTTTGTAACCACAAACAAATCAAATCTATGATGTAAAGGAGGGTTGCAGTTAAACCAGACACAGTGAAATGTTACATTTTTTAAAAGAAAACAATTAAAATGTAAAATATTATGAATGAAATGAAATGAATACGGGTGCCTGGGTGGCACAGTTCATTAAGTGTCTGACTCTTGGTTTCAGCACACATCATGATCCCAGAGTCGTAGGATAGTGGGATTGAGCCCTGCCTGGGGCTCTATGCTCAGTGCAGAGTCTACTTCAGATCCTCTCTCCCTCTCCCTCTGCCTCACCCACTGGTGCTCTCTCTCTCTCTCAAATAAATAAATCTAAAAAAAAAAAAAAAAGAAATGAAATGAATAAATGAGAAATGAATAAAAGAAAGAAGTGTATAGCAAATATTTTAAAAATGGGAGAATGAAATGATACAATATGCTAACCATCAAGGAAGTAAGACAAAGGAGACAAAAAAAAAAAAAGCAAAATGAATAATGTCCAATAGGGGAATTAAATCAGAAAGAATTAAAAATAGATTCAGATGGAAGTGGGATAGGATGACTACAAAGCACAACAAATTAGAGTTTGTAGGATGTTAAATAGCTCTTTTGCTTAACTTACTGTGAAAAAGGCCAATAATAAGAAAAATAAGACCATTATACAAGATACCAATAAGTGAATCTAATAGTGGAAATATCTATGGACCTAAAGGGTTAATTCAGAGATTGGAAAAAACAGTATTTTGTAAATTTTAATTCATTCATTCATTCATTCATTCATTCATTCATTGAGAGAGAAAGAGTGCATGAGCTGGGGTGGGAGAGGGACAGAGTTGGAAACGGAGAGAGAGAATCCTAATCAGGCTCCAAGCCCAGCACAGAGCCCCACTCGGGGCTTGATCTCAGGACTCTGAGATCATGACCTGAGCCAAAATCAAGAGTCGGACGCTTAAGTGACTGAGCCAGCCAGACATCCCTGTAAATTATATTTAATTCTAAAGATTTAGGGGTGCCTGGCTGGCTTACTTGGTAGAGCATATGACTCTTCATCTCAGGGTTGTGAGTTTGAGCCACGTTGGGGGCAGTTTACTTAATAATAAATAAATAAATAAATAAATAAATAAATAAATAAATAATAAATAAATAAATCTACAGATTTGTATGAACTAGTTTTTCAAGAATGAAAAACTTTGGAACACCCATAACTGATCTTGGAGTCCAGAGTTAATCCCATTATCCAAGGACAAACAAACAAAAAGATGCTATCTCCACATTCTCAAGATAACAGAATTTGAAAACTTGTGTTAATATAGCATGACACTAGCTCCATGAAAACTATAAACTCACTGCCAATTCATATATAAGGAGCTAAGAAAAATAAAACTGATTACCAGCAACCCTAATTTTTCCTAAATAATCCACATCAAATAAACCACATAGGCTTTGCATAAAACTTAGGATTTACTTCATAATGACAATTTAAAATGGCAAGAGCAGGAATATTTGGTATCTCTCCAGGCAAGGAAAACAAAAGCTAAAATAAACAACTGGGGCTACAACAAAATAAAAAGCTTCTGCACAATGAAAGAAACCATCAACAAAACAAAAAGGCAACCAATTGAATGGGAGAAAGTATTTGCAATGATATATCCAATGTAGAGTTGTTATCTAAGATATATAAAGAACTCATATAACCCAACAACAAAATAATCCAATTAAAAAATGGGGAGAAGACCCGAATAGGCACTTTTGCAAAGATATACAGATGGCAAACAGAGACATGAAAAGATGCTCAATGTCATTAATCATCAGAGAAATGCAAATCAAAACCACAATATCACCTTACACCTGTTAGAATGGGTACAATCAAAAAGACAAGGAATAGCAAGTGCTAACATGGATGTAGAAAAAAAGGTACTGCTGGTGGGAATGCAAATTGGGCAACCACTGTGGAAAACAGCATAAAGCTTCCTCAAAAAATTAAAAAATATTAATACCATATGAATCAATAATCTTCTACTGGGTATCTACCCAAAGAAAACAAAAACACTAACTTGAAAAGATACATGTACCCCTATGTTTACTGCAGCACCACTTGCAATAGTCAAGATATGGAAGCAACCCAAGTGTCCAGTGACAGATAAATGGGTAAAGAATATGTGGTATACATACACAGTGGAATATTATTCAGCCTAGAAAAGAATGCGAACTTGACATTTGCGACAATATGGATGGACCTAGAGGGTACTATGCTAAGTGAAATAAGGCAGAGAAAAGCAGATACCATCTAACTTCACTTATATGTGGAATCTAAGAAATAAAACAAATGAACAACAAACTCATAAATACAGAGAACAAATTGGCAGCTGCTAGAGGGCAAAGGGTGGGCAGATAGGCAAGATAGGTGAAAGGGACCAAGAGACACAAATTTCAATTATAAAATAAGTCATGGGGATGAAAAATGTAGCATAGAGACTACAGTCAATAATATTGTAAGAACTTTGTATGGTGACAGGTGGTAACTACACTTATTGTAGAGAGCATTTCTTAATGTACAGAATTGTTGTATGACATGTTGTACACCTGAGACTGACATAATATTGTACGTCAACTATCTCAATTTTTGAAAAAAAATATTTGGATATCATCAGGCATTTTTCAGTACCTAATTATTATTTTTAAAAACTTATGACACTGATGGAAAAACGTTCCACACTCATGGATTGGAAGAACAAATATTGTGAAGATGTCAATGCCACCTAGAGCAATCTACACATTCAATGCAATCCCCATCAAAATACCATCCACTTTTTTCAAAGAAATGGAACAAATAATCCTAAAATTTGTATGGAACCAGAAAAGACCCCGAATAGCCAGAGGAATGTTGAAAAAGAAAAGTAAAGCTGGCGGCATCACAATTCCGGACTTCCAGCTCTATTACAAAGCTGTCATCATCAAGACAGTGTGGTACTGGCACAAAAACAGACACATAGATCAATGGAACAGAACAGAGAGCCCAGAAATGGACCCTCAACTCTATGGTCAACTAATCTTCGACAAAGCAGGAAAGAATGTCCAATGGAAAAAACATAGTCTCTTCAACAAATGGTGTTGAGAAAATTGGACAGCCGCATGCAGAAGAATGAAACTGGACCATATCCTTACACCACACACAAAAATAGACTCAAAATGGTTGAAAGACCTAAATGTGAGACAGGAATCCCTCAAAATCCTGGCATTTAGAGATATTTGCAGTATTCAAGCATGTTTCAGACATCTATATAGGGACACCAATTTAAAAGATACTGCAAATTCTATTATAAATACCTCTGTAAATGTCAACATCACTGCAAAGGAAAGTAACAGTAACAATGAAATCAATTTATGATGAAAGGATTAGAGGATAAACAATAGATGAAGTTTTCCAAATGATCTAAATGGCTGTACATTTTGTATTCATGGTTTAGCAGACTGTATTTTTTCCTACATAGTATAGGAAGTAGATTACAATGATAAAAAATAAGAATATAGAGCTCTCATTCCATGATTAGGATATGTGAATGACAAAAATAAAATGGGAAAATATGGAAATCTAATGCCATAATTAGGATAATTCTATAATTATTTTAATATTTTTTAGTTTAAATAAAAGTATGAAATATAAAGGACAATAATCTGAGATTAGGAAAAAATTCTTAGGAATATTCTCTGAAGAGATAGCACAATTGAGTAATTAAAAAGATAAAGACAGAAGTGGAGGAGCCAGACTCAGAATAAATTACCCATTTGTTAAAGTGAAATTGTAATCCTATCTTTAAAATGATGAATTCCTGAAATAACTACACAAAAGGAGGCAATCAATAATTCTAACCTTAACTTTCATAGGAATCACAAGAAAATATCCCCCATCATCTTCTAAGTGGTCCCTAATAATACCTTTTAAGTATCTAAGGCCAACCTACACAGTAAGTTAATGTAAATTTACATAATAATGATGGTTCCTGATAAACACAAGTAATTCATTACCCTAAAAAGAAGTAGAGCCTGGTAAATCAGAAGAAATTTACACATATTATGAATGACAGATCCATAGAAAGTTAAACTTTTTAAGATTTGAAGTATGGTGGACACCCACTCTTTCCCACAAAACTGGCTTTGGCATTACTTTTGGAAGCTGAATAGCATGTTGGGTGAGCTGTAGGATTAACAAAATATGGTAATTCTTATGCTTCTTGTACTTACATCATAAAAAACTTTTATTCTTACCATGGTTGCATTGATTATACCCAGAATGGAACAAAATAACATATTCTACCAAAATCGACATTAAAAATCAACATTGGAATCCAAAAAATCCAGGTCTAGCAGCAAATTTCCTGAGATAAGTCATAGCAGCTCTTTTTCCCCTAAACCTTATAAATTATATATGTACATGTAAGTGTGTGTATGTGTGCACATGTATTCTTTTCACCACTAACTGTGGCGAGGACTCAAGTTTTACAACTTTGCTGAACATCTTCAGAATTACTGTAGTAGCAAAAGAAGAGTATTTCTCCTTTTTGTGCAATTATAAAGAATCCAGAACTCTTATTATATCTTGGCAGTAGTAAGCAAGTTAAAAATAAACATATGCTACATTTCACCAAAACCTATAGACTGTAGTTTACAAGTATGAAATATTTAGCAATACAGAGTTTATTTAAAGGTGCCAGAGTTACATGAGGTTACTTCAATTCATGTCTATATAAAGACGAATATATCACAGGTGATGACAGCTGGGACAAAGCAAGAAGAATGATGAGAACAGACCATGATAACTAGCTTCAGAATGAATGAAACAGAGAAATCTGGGGCTATCTTAAAGAGTGGATTTTGACTGGTTTATTATGGGAGAGTC
This sequence comes from Mirounga angustirostris, assembly GCF_029215605.1. Classification (NCBI taxonomy): domain Eukaryota; kingdom Metazoa; phylum Chordata; class Mammalia; order Carnivora; family Phocidae; genus Mirounga; species Mirounga angustirostris. Next base: position 14,808,523 of record NW_026991724.1, on the reverse strand, counting down.
AGAAGTCATAGGCTAAGTCAACAGGTCTAGGATGAACTTTGAAGAATTGGGAAGTCTACTTGGCACTTTGATTCAGAGATGTTTCCAGGTGGTAGAGCCAATATGAGAAATCTATTACCCATCATGATACAAACATTAAAGGAAAGTCCAGAGAAATCTGCAAGTTTGCAAAATGAAATGAAATGAATAAAATCTTGTTACTGCAAACAAAACCCCAATCAATTTAATCTCATTACCATTTAATCAAGTTTGCATATTATAACAAATACTTTTTTGTTGTTGCTACTCAGGTTATTTTTCTGTTTTGTGATCTATTATAATAATCATTTGATGAAAATACAGAAAGTTGGTAAGGGCCAGAATTCATGTCTATCATTTTTATGGAACAATATTTGGCAAATGATTTGGAGCCCTTCTCAGCTACAGATATTTAAAATGGTTCCCAATATGCTGGCTCTACCACTGCAAACGATTAAAAGATAAAAAGATACCCTAGGCAGCAAAGAACTCATGGTCAAGAATCTAGTCTCAGCTTCTAAGGGAGATGCAGATGTTAAGACCTAAATAAAAATTAAAAAATGGTAACAATTAGCATCTAGGATGCCAAGGATATTGAGGAATATGTGGCTTTCTAAAAATATTAAGTTCTAGATGAGTGAAATTAGATATTTAATAATAATAATAAATTAGATTCTTCTTTGAGTTAAGTCAATGGACATGATCAGTTTTACTATTGTTGAAATGACTGTAGAAATGATACTTATGCCTCTGACAGATGGGTTAGGATCAAATTATGACAGGGTTACCTCGAAGAACATAAAGAAGGCAACTTTTTGTTTAGAGTTTACTATAAAAATGTCTAAGAAAATACTGAACAGTATGAACTATTTCAGGTATAGAAGCATCATTCCCCCTTTTATTTATTGTCACAAAGTTTTTCAAAGAATTAATGATAAATGTGCTTACAGCTAGCCTTTTAACCTCCCCACACTTCTGATGTTTAGGGTTCTGTATTTTATGAGAGTTAAGGCCAGGTTGTTCAGTAATAAATAATTCAATAACCAAGTGTAACACCTAGGCAACTACCAGCCTGAACTGAGGGAGCAGTTCTTGCACTTTGCACATTCTTGTATATATATGGTATTTGCTCTATTTTATATTGAAGAGCTTTACCTCTACAGTGGGACGGTTTGTTAAAAATATGGGGATAGATTATATTGTTTAGTTTTATAAAGATTTTGAGACAACCATATCATGTTTGTACTCTATAGGCATTCAAGCAGCCAAATAATTAACACAAAGTATCTTCAAAGCATGGAGAGGGACCTTAGAATTCATTTGGTCCAGTCTCCCATCCAGTGTAGGATTCTCCCCAGTTTCTTAAAAAGATAACATCAATTTATTATTTAGTACCCTTTCCCCAACTATGGGGGGTGCTCCTTCATCTCTGTGCCCTCCATGACCTTATATGTAAGAGGAGGAGGGTGAGACAAGATCTCAAATATTTCTTCTAACTCACTGATTCTCATAAATATTTTGCTTGTAATCTACTGAGCCTAAATATTATGTATGCCTCAGGATTATACACGTTTTCCGTGCAGAAGTTAAAGAAAGGCATATTCTTAAATTATAAAGATAAATATTCATAGACTTTTTTGTATTGAGAAAATTTTTTCAAAAGCATCTATTATGTAATACTTATTAAGTATATGTAGTCATCCAGAAAAAAGATTTCTTCATATATTATTCTGAATGACTCCTTGTCAATACGTGATAATGTCTTGGGGCTTCCTGATATATGCTGTGATCACTGGAATATTGCACTGCTATGAGAATTCTGATCTGTGTGGGTTTTTTTTTTCTTATGGTTGTTATTCAGTTAGGTCTCAACTGCAACACGCTTCTCAGGTGTTACTCTAGTTTATGCTCTTTGTTCTATAGATGTTGATAGGAGCACACATATGTATTAGCAAACAAAGCTTACATCATTGGGATATAGATGTGACATAAGCTTCATTCAGCTTTAGTAAGTAATCAAGAGAGTCTATATTAATATTAATGAAAATAAGAAATTACAAAGAATTTGTAAATTTAATCTGGGAGACAATGGAGAAGGTTAAAGAGGTAAGGTGTTCTGAGGCTTAGTGTAAGTTGTATGTTTGACGAAGGGTCACCTATGTGGGATATGAACTAGAATCAGCAGTTATGAATGTAAAGACTGGTAAAAAAGCCCAATATAGGGGTTCTAGAGGGGAGGAGGTGGGGAATGGGTTAGCCTGGTGATGGGTATTAAAGAGGACACGTACTGAATGAAGCACTGGGTGTTATACGCAAACAATGAATCATGGAACACTACATCAAAAACTAATGATGTAATGTATGGTGATTAACATAACATAATAAAATTTTTAAAAAGCTCAATATAATTTGCTGAAGATAAATATACTTGTCAGCAGTGTTCTAAGGCTTAATCATTTTTATTACTACTTCTATTTTGTTGATGGTGGTTAGGTACCAACCTGACACAAAACGAATTCTGTCTTCCAGATGTCATTTTACTAGAAGTCTGAAAAACAGACCATGCTATTCTTTCTTTGTGGCATATAGTATACGTAGCCATAATCTTCAAAATCACTATATCATAAATTCATATCTACTTTGTTATTCATTTTCACCCTCAGGTCTTTTTGACCATTTGATGACTTTCAGATCGCACTCCCTTTGAATACCTATTCTGTTTTATTGTTTTTTTCCTAATGCAGTAGTAGTTTCTATGTTAGGGGCAGAATCTCATTTTGTTGTCTCTACTCCATATTTCTTTATTTAAAAAAGATTTTATTTATTTATTTGAGAGAGCAAGAGCAAGGAAGAGCGGGTGAGCAAGCAAGCAAGTGGCAGAGGGAGAGGGAGAAGCAGACTCCCCACAGAGCAGGGAGCTTGACGTGGGGCTGGATTCCAGGACCCTGGGATCATGACCTGAGCCAAAGGCAGATGCTTAACCGACTGAACCACCCAGCCCTCCACTCTATATTTCTAAGTTCTCTGGGTACCTTCATATTGCCTTGCTCCCCTTACTGCTATTTGTGATTTAATATAATCTGTGAATTTCATTAACATGCTTTTTACTCCCTTTTCTACATCATTAATGCAGCAGCTATATAAGACATAACACTGATTCTTGCAGGACCTAGGTATATTCCCCAACTTGATACATTTCCATTTATGGTTTGTCAATATTTTTTATGGTTCTCCAGCCAGTTTTGAATACTGTGACTCTGCTTTTATCCAGGACAATTTGAATTAATTGTACACAGATGTCATGAAACACCGGGCTTCACTAATTTGAGAAATACTACATCCACTATATATTTTCATTTACTAATACATCTATAAAACTCACATTTTCAGATTACCTTAGTATTTATAATTCTAGCAATCTATATATACACCTCTTTTAATACTTGCACCATTATTTTCATGTAATGAATATAGATGGTCTTTATTTTTTGAATACTCTTTTTAACTTTTAATTCTGTAACAATTTTAGATTTATGGAGAAGTTACAAAGATAGCAGAGTCAGTTCCCTTTTACCCTTCCTCCAGCTTCCCCTAATATTATTTTTAAAAAAACATGGTACATTTCTCAAAACTAAGAAATTAACACTGATACAATACTATTAACTAAACTTCATTCACATTCCACCCATTTTTCTCCTAGCGATCTTTTTCTGTGCATCAATCTAGAATACCACATTGCATTTAGTAGTCATGTTTCCTTAGTCTTGAATGATCTGGGACAGTTTCTCAGTCTTCCCTTGTTTTTTATTCCATTGACACTTTTGAAGCATGCTGGTTAGATATTTAATAGAATGTCCCTCAATTTGGGTTTGTTGAATGTTTTCTTGTGATAAGACAAAGGTTATGTTTTCTGGGGAAGACTCCTAAAAGGCAAAATACCCTTCTCACTGTATCATACTGGGTGTATATGGCATTAGCAGAATTTATCACTGGTGATGTTAACTTTGATCACTTGCTTAAGGTGGTGTCTGCCAGATTTCTCCACGGCAAGTTAGAAATTTTCCCTTTCCATACTCTGTTTTGTGCATTCTTGGTGGGGGTTATTATAACACCCTCAGGGGAGTAAAAATTCATTCCTGGGGGCAAAAAAAAATTTAACTCTTCTTATGCATAAAACATGGTTATATAAGTGTACATAAACAGATGTACAGTATACTTATAGTATTAAAATTTCATCTGGGGTGAAGGGACATTATGAAAAATGTCTAAAAAGGTTCCTGTGTCTGTGTGGAGTGGGGGATGGTTTTTTTAAAGGGGGTTCCTGGCAGATCCTGCTCTATTCATTGGAAGCAAGTCATTAAGCCCATCCCACATAGAAAGGGAGGAGAATTAAGCCCTAGCTCCTAAAAAGGATAGAGTATCTACATATAGTATTAGGAATCTTTCTGTAAGAATATTTTTTTTAAGATTTATTTATTTATTTGAGAGAGAGAATGAGAGAGAAAGAGAGCACATGAGAGGGGGGAGGGTCAGAGGGAGAAGCAGACTCCCCGCTGAGCAGGGAGCCCGATGTGGGACTCGATCCAGGGACTCCAGGATCATGACCTGAGCCGAAGGCAGTCGCTTAACCAACTGAGCCACCCAGGTGCCCTTTTTTTTTTTTTTCTTTAAGTCATCATTTTGGTCCATTTTCTGTCAGTAGTGTAGGTCTGTGTTCCTGCACTGGTTTGGGTCTTCTAACAAGCATACGACAAATAGGATTAGATAAGCAAAAGGTTTATTTTGGAATTTGCTTATAATAGGTGATGAGAAGGGAGCAAAGGAAGGTAAGATTTCCTTCAGACTGTGATGGGAAAAAGGAAGGAAGTCTGGGAGGGAAGAGCATCAGACTGCAGCACAGTTCTGCAAAAGTTTTGGCCCAGCCAATGGGAAGTCCTTGAGCCAAAGTATCCCAGTAAAGGAGTCCTGCATCTCATTGGAAAGGACCTGCCTTACAACGCTCACCATATGCAGTCACTGCCTGGAAGGATCACTTAGGAATCATGGCCTTGGCATGAACTTGGGAGTGGGTCCAAAAGGCAGCAGGTGGGGCCATCACCAGGGAATTATGTTCCCTGCAGCAGGAAATCTAAGTAATACATTTTCCTGCCCATCACATTCCATACTTGTACACAGTTGTAGTAAAAGTCCAGAAATTATTTTTGAAATAATATTACCTAATTCTTTCCATATTCTGGAAGTATCTTTTTACTTTCTGCTTTTCTAAAAATAGCTGCATACAATACAGTAAGCAGCAGTTTCTTGGAAACCATACCCTTATCAAAATACCAATAGCATTTTTCACATAACTAAAAAATAATCCTAAATTTGTATGGAACCACCAAGACCCCAAATAGCCAAAGTAATCTTGAAAAAGAAGAACAAAACTGAAGGTGTCAAATTCCAGATTTGAGAGATACTACAAAGCTGTAATAACTAAAACAGTAGGGCACGGACACAAAAATAGATACATCATTCACTAGAACAGATAGCCCAGAAATAATCCCACAATGATAAGTTCAGTGAATCTTTGACAAAGGAGAAAAGAATATGCAGTGGGAAAAAGGTAGTTTCTTCATCAAATAGTGTTGGGAAAACCAGACAGCAATCTGTAAAACAATGAAACTGGATCACTTCCTTATAACACACACAAATGTAAATTCAAAAGAGATTCAAGAGCTAAATGTAAGACAGGAAATCCTTAAAATCCTAGAAAAGAACCCAGGCAGTAACTTCACTAACATCAGCTGGAGCAATTTTTTTTCTAGGTATGTCTCCTGAGGCAAGGGAAACAAAAAATAAACTATTAGGACTACATCAAAACTTCTAACACAGCAAAGGAACAATCAACAAACCAAAAGACAACCTTCAGAATGGGAGAATATATTTGCAAATGACATGTCTGAAAAAGTTAGTATCCAAAATATATAAAGAAGCTTATAAAACTCAACACCCAAAAAACACCCCAAAAAACCCAGAAAAATCCAGTCAAGAAATGGGCAGAAGACACAAACAGACATTTCTCCAAAGATGGCCAACATACACATGAAAAGATACTCAACATCACTCATCATCAGGAAAATGCAAATCAAAACCACAATGAGATACTACCTCACACTGGTCAGAATGGCTAAAATTAACAACTTAGGAAACAACAGATGTTGGCGAAGATGTGGAGAAAGGGGGACCCTCTTACACTGTTGGTGGGAATGCAAACTGGTGCGTCCACTCTGGAAAAGGGTATGGAGGTTCCTCAAAAGTTAACAAGAGAGCTATCCTCAGTAATTGCACTACTAGTATTTATCCAAAGGACACAAAAATTGTGATTTGAAGGGGCACCTGTACCCCAATGTTTATAGCAGCAATGTCGACAATAGCCAAACTATGGAAAGAGCCCAGATGTCCACTGACAGATGAATGGATAAAGAAGATGTAAATGGAATATTACTCAGCCATCAAAAAGAATGAAATCTTGCAATGACATGGATGGAACTAGAGGGTATTAAGCTAAGTGAAATAAGTCAGATAAAAATAAATACCATATAATTTAACTTTTTTGTAGAATTTAAGAAACAAAACAGATGAACATAGGGGAAGAGAAAGAAAAATAAGACAAAAATCATAAGAGAATCTTAACTATAGGAAACTGAGGGTTGCTGGAGGAGAGGTGGGGGAATGGGGTAATTGGGTGATAAGTATTAAGGAGGGCACTTGGAGTAATGAGCACAGGTCTTTGTATACAACTGATGAATCACTAAATTCTACCTCTGAAACTAATAGTACAGTATATGTTAATTAAATTGAATTTAAATTAAAAAATAATGGAGGTATGGAGGAAGGAATCAGGGAAATTAAAGGATTTCCTACATTTACATTACATATAAATACACCCCTCTCTTTTATAAACTCTTTGGTACAATGAAAAATGTTCTCTTTTATTCCTTTACAAGTATATTGTAATATCATATTTGGTTCTCATCAGGGTGTTGCTAATAGATTACCTAATCTAGATGGAAAGTAAATAGAATAATAACTTTCTAATTGATTTTTTATAGTTTGGAAAGCAAGATTTTGTATTTATAACTCAGATACACTAATGCTATTTATTTGCTTTCATCCCAAGATAAAATTCACCTTAAGAAAGCAGCTATACTTCTGCCATTCACGTTTTTGATCTGCTTCAGGGAAACCTGGTATTTCTAGGTACCTGCCATTTTTAGCTGTGACACTTCAGTAACCTTCCACAGTAGAATGAAAAACAGAAATAATTTTTTTTAAGAGTGAAAAAAGAATGAAATTGACGTTAGTTTATCTAATAACTGATGGATGACAGTGGCAAGGAACTAAGCAGTTACATATCTGAATTTCCTTTATGTGAGGATTAAAAAGAAATGGCAAATATTTTTTTTTTCTTTAAAGATTTTATTTATTTGACAGAAAGAGACATAGCAAGAGAGGGAACACAAGCAGGGGTGGGGGAGAGGGAGAAGCAGGCCTCCTACTGAGCATGGAGCCTGATGCGGGTCTTAATCCAAGGACACCGGGATCACGACCTGAGCCAAAAGCAGATGCCCAACAACTGAGCCACCCAAGGCGCCCCAGAAATGGCAAATATGCTATAATGCAGACTAATAGCTATGGTATATACCCATTTCTCCCAGTTATACAATACCAATTTTAAGCATCTACTCATTAAAAAAGTGACAGAACCAAAAACTCAGGGAAAAATCACAATTTTCCTTTTTAAGTTCTTATTTAAATTTCAGTTAGTTAACATACAGTGTAGTATTATTTTCAGCTGTACAACATAGTCATTCCACACTTCCATAAAACATATTCCTTAATCCCCATCACCTATTTAACCTATACCCTCTGGTAACCATCAGTGTGGTCTCTATAGCTAAGAGTCTCTCTCTTTTTTCCTCTTGTTCATTTGTTTCTTAAATTCTACATATGAGTGAAATCATATGGTATTTGTCTTTCTCTGACTGACTTATTTGGCTTAGCATAATAGTTTCTAGCTTCATCCATGTCATTGCAAATGGCAAGATTTCATTCTTTTTATGGCTCAGTAATATTACATTGTGTATATACCACATCTTTTTTTTTTTAAGATTTTATTTATTTATTTGAGAGAGAGAATGAGACAGAGACAGAGAGAGCATGAGATGGGGGAGCGTCAGAGGGAGAAGCAGACTTCCTGCTGAGCAGGGAGCCCGATGCGGGACTTGATCCTGGGACTCCAGGATCATGACCTGAGCTGAAGGCAGTCACTTAACCAACTGAGCCACTCAGGCACCCTATATCATATCTTTTTTATTCATTCACCAGTAGATGGACATTTGGGCTCCTTCCATAATTTGGCTATTGATAATCCTGCTATAAAAATAGAGTGTATGTATCCCTTCAAATTAATATTTTTGCATTCTTTGGGTAAATACCTAGCAGTGTAATTACTGTTTCATAGGGCAGTTCTTTTGTTAACATTTTGAGGAACCTCCATACTGTTTTCCAGAGTGGCTGTACAGTTTGCACTCCCACCAACAGTGTTTTCTCTGCATCCTCACCAATACCTGTTCTTTCTTGTGTTATTGATTTTAGCCATTCTCACTGGTGTGACGTGATATCTCATTGTAGTTTTCTTTGTATTTCCCTGGATGATGAGGGATGTTGAGCATCTTTTCATGTGTCTGTAGGCCATATGGATGTCTTCTTTGGGGAGATGTCTGTTCATGTCTTCTGCCCATTTTTTAACTGGATTATTTGTTTTTTGGGGGTTGAGTTTTATAAGTTTCTTTATATATTTTGGATGCTAACCCTTTTTCAGACATGTCATTTGAAAATAGCTTCTCCCATTCTCTAAGTTGCCTTTTAGTTTTAATTGTTTCCTTTGCTGTGCAGAAGTTTTCATTTTGATGAAGTTCCATTAGTTTATTTTTACAGATTTTATTTATTTACTTTAGAGAGAGAGAGCAAACAGGGATAGGAGCAGAGGAAGAAGGACAAGCAGACTCCCATGCTGAGAGTGGAGCCCAATGCAGGCTCAATCTCACGACCCTGAGATCATGACTTGAGCCAAAACGGAGAGTCAGAAACTTAACCAGGGATCTAGAAAAAGATGGCGGAGGAGTAGGGGACCCTATTCCAACTGGTCTCTGGAACTGAGCTGGATATCTACGGGAACACTCTGAACACTCACGAAATCAGCCTGAGATATAACAAGATATATCTGGATCTCTACAAACAGAATACTGCAGGCGGTTGGTTTTGAAGCATGAAGCAGGGAGCTGTGATTCCGCAGGCAGATATCGGAGGATAAAAGGAAGGGGGAGGGAGCTGCCATAAGCACTGGCAACCAGGAAGGTGAAATAACACAGGAGTGCAAAAGCCTCCCGCGCTGGGGACGGGCACAGACTCGCAGACCAGTGGCGATGGGAAAAGGACTTTAGGGCAGCCCCCTGGACTGAAACCTGGAGCAGCGGGACCGCACGAGTGAATTGGGGGTGGTTGGCGATTTTAGAAGCATAAACGGCAGAGACGTGCCCTGACCTGGAGGCAAGGACTGGGAGCCCTGCTGAGGGGTGCAAAACCCAGGACACTGCAGTTTATAGGAGCACAGACAAAAACAGAGATAGTGTGACCGGGAGGGCTCACTGAAGAACAGACTGTGATCTCTCTGCTCTGAGGCAGAGGGTTGGAAACGAACTCTGATGCTCTGACTCTCAGAAGAAATGCAGAAAGCGACCAGGGAAAGCTGCCAGAGAACAAAAGCCCCCCAAAACCAGTTTTCACTAAACCCATCCCCCACCACAGGGGGTAGGGCAACTCTGCCCAAGCAGGGTTGTCTGAGTAACAGCCCGGCAGCTCCCTCCCCCAGAAGACAGGCTGGGAGGACAAGAGGCTGGCAACCCTAAGGTCCCTATAAAACAGGTGCATCTTGCTTGGATTGTGGTCAATAATTTGGACACTGTACATTCCCTCAACCACCCCTCAACAGAATGACTAGGAGGAGGAACCCCCAAAATAGGAAAGACTCAGAGACTGTAACTTCTGCCAGGTTTACAAATGGATACAGATATAACCAAGATGTTGGAGATGGAATTCAGGGTAGCAACTGTGAAGACAATAGCTAGAATGGAGAAATTGATTAATGGCAACATAGAGTCTCTAAGGGCAGAAATGAAAACTGAACTGGCAGAACTTAAAAATACTATCAATGAAATCCAATCTAATCCAGATAATCTAACAGCTAGGGTAAATGAGGCAGAAGACTGAATTAGTGATCTAGAAGACCAATTAATAGACAAGAAGGAAAAAGAGGAGGCCAGGGAAAAACAACTCAAAATCCATGAAAACAGAATCAGAGAAATAAGTGACACCATGAAACATTCCAAGTCAGAATTATTGGGATCCCTGAGGGGGTGGAGAGAGAGAGAGGACTAGAAGATATATTTGAGCAAATCGTAGCTGAGAACTTCCCTAATCTGGGGAATGAAACAAACATTCACGTCCTAGAGGCAGAGAGGACCAGTCCCAAGATCAAAGAAAACAGACCAACACCCTGGCATGTAATAGTATAACTTGCAAATCTTAGAACCAAGGAAACCATCTTAAGGGCACTTAGGGGGAAGAGATTCCTTATGTACAGAGGGAGGAACATCAGAATAATGTCAGATCTATCCACAGAGACCTGGCAAGCCAGAAAGGCCTGGAAAGACACATTCAGGGTACTAAATGAGAAGAACATGCAGCCAAGAATACTTTATCCGGCAAGGCTGTCATTTAGAATGGATGGAGAGATGTAGAGCTTCAATGACCAGCAGAAACTGAAAGAATATGTGACCATGAAGCCAGCCCTGCAAGAAATATTAAGAGGGGTTCTAGAAAAGGAGAAAGACCCCAAGAGTGATATACAACAGAAATTTACAGGGACAATCTATAAAAACAACGTCTTCACAGGCAACATGATGACAATAAATTCATATCTTTCAATAATCACTCTCAACGTGAATGGCGTAAATGCTCCCATAAAATGGCACAGGGTTGCAGATTGGATAAAAAGACAGGACCCATCTATATGCTGTCTACAAGAGACTCATTTTGAACCTAAAGATGCATCCAGACTGAAAGTGAAAGGATGGAGATCCATCTTCCATGCCAGTGGACCTCAAAAGAAAGCTGGGATACCAATTCTTAGATCAGACAAATTAGATTTTAAGCTAAAGACTGTAGTTAGAGACACAGAAGGACACTATGTCATTCTTAAAGGGTCTATCCAACAAGAAGATCTAACAATTGTAAATATCTATGCCCCCAACATGGGAGCAGCCATCTACAGAAGCCAACTGTTAACCAAAATAAAGAGTCATATTGATAACAATACGTTAGTTGTAGGAGACCTCAATACTCCACTCTCAGCAATGGACAGATCATCTAAGCAGAAAATCAACAAACAAACAAGAGCTTTGAATGATACACTGGACCAGATGGAACTCATAGATATTTACAGAACATTCCACCCTAAAACAACAGAATACTCATTCTTCTCGAGTGCACATGGAACTTTCTCCAGAATAGACCACATACTGGGTCACAAATCAGGTCTCAACCGATACCAAAAGATTGAGATTATTCCCTGCATATTCTCAGACCACAATGCTTTAAAACTGGAACTCAATCACAAGAAAAAATTTGGAAGAAATCCAAACACGTGGAAGCTAAAGACCACTCTGCTCAAGAATGTTTGGGTCAACGAAGAAATCAAAGGAGAACTTAAACAATTCATGGAAATCAGTGAGAACGAAAACATATAGGTCCAAAACCTATGGGATACTGCAAAGGTGGTCCTAAGGGGGAAATACATAGCCACCCAAGCCTCACTCAAAAAAATAGAAAAATCCTGAATTCACTAACTTTACACCTTAAAGAACTAGAGAAAAAGCAACAAATGATGCTTAAGCCATGCATTAGAAGAGAAATAATTAAGATTAGAGCAGAGATCAATGAATTAGAAACCAGAAACACAGTAGATCAGATCAACGAAACTAGAAGCTGGTTCTTTGAAAGAATTAATAAGATTGATAAACCACTAGCCAGAGTTATCCAAAAGAAAAGAGAAAGGACCCGAATTAATAAAATTATCAATGAAAGGGGAGAGATCACAACTAGCACCAAGGAAACAGAAACAATTATTAGAAATTCTTGTGAACAACTATATGCCAATAAGCTGAGCAACCTGGATGGAATGGATGCCTTCCTGGAAACCTATAAGCTGCCAAGACTGAAATAGGAAGAAATTGACAACCTGAGTAGGCCAATAACCAGTAATGAGATTGAAGAAGCAGTGATCAAAAACCTCCCAAAAAAACAAGAGTCCAAGACCTAATGGATTCCCTGGGAATTCTACCAAACATTCAAAGAAGAAATAATACCTCTTCTCCTGAAGCTGCTTCAAAAAATAGAAACAGAAGGAAAGCTTCCAGACTCATTCTATGAGGCCAGCATTACCTTAATCCCCAAACCAGACAAAGACCCCATCAAAAAGGAGAATTTCAGACTGATATCCCTGAAGAATATGGATTCCAAAATTCTCAACAAAATCCTAGCTAATAGGATCCAACAATACATTAAAAGGATCATCCACTACAACCAAGTGGGATTTATCCCCGGGATGCAAGGGTGGTTCAACATTCGCAAATCAATGTGATAGAACACAATAAGAGGAGAGAGAAGAACGATATGGTCCTCTCAACTGATGCAGAAAAAGCATTTGACAAAATACAGCATCCTTTCCTGATTAAAACTCTTCAGACTATAGGGATAAAGGGAACGTTCCTCAAGTTCATAAAATCCATCTATGAAAAACCCACAACGAATATCATCCTCAATGGGGGAAAGATGAGAGTCTTTCCCTTAAGATAAGGAACGTGACAAGGATGCCCACTCTTGCCACTATTGTTCAACCATAGTACTAGAAGTCCTGGCAACAGCAATCAGACAACAAAAAGAAATAAAAGGTATTCAAATTGGCAAAGAAGAAGTCAAACTCTCTCTCTTCACGGATGACAGGATACTTTATGTGGAAAATCCAAAAGACTCCACCCCCAAATTACTAGAACTCATACAGCAATTCAATAATGTGGCAGGATACAAAACCAATGCACAGAAATCATTTGCTTTCTTATACACTAACAATGCAACTGTAGAAAGAGAAATTAGAGAAACAATTCCATTTACAGTAGCATCAAAAACCATAAGATACCTCAGAATAAACCTAACCAAAGAGGTAAAGGATCTATACTCTAAGAACTAAAGAACACTCATGAAAGAAACTGAAGAAGACACAAAAAGATGGAAAAGCATTCCTTGCTCATGGATCGGAAGAATAAACATTGTTAAAATGTCTATGCTACCCAGAGCAATCTATACCTTCAACGCCATCCCAATCAAAATTCCAATGACATTTTTCAAAGTGCTGGAACAAACAATCCTAAAATTTTATGGAATCAGAAAAGACCCTGAATCGCCAAGGAAATGTTGAAAAAGAAAAACAAAGTTGGGGGTGTCACGTTGCCTGATTTCAAGCTATATTACAAAGCAGTGATCACCAAGACAGCATGGTACTGGCACAAAAACAGACATATAGACCAATGGAACAGGATAGAGAGTCCAGACATGGACCCTCAACTCTATGGTCAAATAATCCTTGACAAAGCAGGAAAAAATATGCAATGGAAAAAAGATAGCCTCTTCAGTAATGGTGCTGGGAAAATTGGACAGCTATATACAGAAGAATGAAATGCGACCATTCTCTAACACCATACACAAATATAACTCAAAATGGATGAAGGACCTCAATGTGAGACAGGAATCCATCAAAATCCTAGAGGAGAACACAGGCAGCAACCCCTTGGAAACCGGCCATAGCAACTTCTTTCAAGATACACCTCCAAAGGCTAGTGAAACAAAAGCAAAAATGAACTTTTGGGACTTCATCAAGATAAAAAGCTTTTGCACCGCAAAGGAAACAGTCAACAAAAGAGGCAACCCACAGAATGGGAGAAGATATCTGCAAATGACACTACAAAGCACTGACTTCCAAGATCTATAAAGAACTTCTCAAACTCAACACCCAAAATACAAATAATCAAGTCAAAAAATGGGCAGAAGACATGAACAGACACTTCTCCAAAGAAGACATACAAATGGCTGACACATGAAAAAATGTTCATCATCACTAGCCATCACAGAAATTCAAATCAAAACCACAATGAAATACCACCTCACACCAGTTAGAATGGCAAAAATTGACAAGGCAAGAAACAAATGTTGGAGAGGTTGTGGAGAAAGGGGAACCCTTACACTGTTCATGGGAATGCAAGTTGGTACAGCCACTTTGGAAAACAGTGTGGGGGTGCCCCCAATAATTAAAAATAGAGCTACCCTATGACCCATCAATTGCACTACTGGGTATTTACCCCAAAGACACAGATGTAATGAAAGGAAGGGCCATATGCACCCCAATGTTCATAGCAGCAATACCCGCAATAGCCAAACTGTGGAAAGAGCTGAGATGCCCTTCAACAGATGAATGGATAATGAAGATGTGGTCCGTATAGACAATGGAATATTACTCAGCCATCAGAAAGGATGAATACCCAACTTTTACATCAACATGGATGGGACTGGAGATTATGCTGAGTGAAATAAGTCAAGCAGAGAAAGTCAATTATATGGTTTCACTCTGTGGAACATAGGAATAGCATGGAGGACATTAGAGAAGGGAAAAATGAAGGGGGGCAAATCGGAGGGGTAGACGAACCATGAGAGACTATGGACTCTGAGAATCAAACTGAGGGTTTTAGAGGGGATGGGGGTGGGGTAATGGATTAGCCCAGTGATGGGTATTAAGGAACACTGGGGGTTATACGAAAACAATGAATCATGGATCACTACATCAAAACTAATGATGTAATGTATGGTGACTAACATAATAAAATTAAATTTATTTTTTAAAGATTTTATTTATTCATTTATTTGAGAGAGTGAGAGAGAGAGAGAGCACATGAGAGGGGGGAGGGTCAGAGGGAGAAGCAGACTCCCCGCTGAGCAGGGAGCCCGATGCGGGACTCGATCCCGGGACTCCAGGATCATGACCTGAGCCGAAGGCAGTCGCTTAACCAACTGAGCCACCCAGGCGCCCATAAAATTAAATTAAAAAAAAAGAAGAAACTTAATGAAATGAGCCACAAGGCACCCCTCCCAATAGTTTATTTTAGCTTTTATTTCCCTTGCCTCAGGAGACATATCTAGTAAGAAGTTGCTGCCTATGTTCTCCTGTCTCACATATAGATCTTTCATCCATTTTGAATTTACTTTTGTGTATGGTGTAAGAAAGTGGTCCAGTTTTATTCTTCTGCATGTTGCTCTCCAATTTTTCCCAACACCATTTGTTGAAGAGACTGTTTTCCATTGGATATTCTTTCTTGCTTTGTCAAATCTTGATTTTTCTAAGCCCACCAACCCCTAGGCAATCCATAATCCCTCTCTCCTCACCTGTGATCATTTAGGAAGTGAGGATGTGACCTAGTCCATGAGTCATGAAGGTAAGGGTGTTGGTAGTTTTCCAAAAAAAGATTTCCGTGTTCTTAAAAAGAAACACATGTGAAGAGATGGTGTTTTATTTTGCTGGATGCTGTGTTGACTGGATTTGAAGACTAAAAATTCAATGGTCATCTTATGACCATAAAAAAACCAAGTCTGAAGATAAGGGCTAAAATTTTGAGGATAACAGAGTGGCACAACGAGAAGATCTGAATTCTGGTCATGCTACTGAGGAGCTGAAATGTCCAACGTAGGAGCTGTCCTATCTTGAAATTTCTTTGGGAGTACATTTTCCAAATTTTTAAGTAATTTTGTGGTTTAAAAACATTTCACTGCAATTAGAATTACTCTTAATGTGTACTTAGTAGGTATCTGGTATTGTGCTAATGCTGTACCTGGATTATTTCATTTAATATAATAAATTTATGAGACAGCTATTATAATGCCCATAAAACTGAAGAGATTTTGTCCTACAAAATTAAATACATTACCCACAGTCACATAGCTAATTAATGGCACAGTTAGAATTCAAAACTTTTTTACTTCAAAGTTGGGCTCTTAGCTATGTTAAAATGTTATTTTATCAATACCAGAAAAAAATAATTAACATATTATGGGTTATGTACTGTACTAATTTCCTGAAAATTGTTTTCAGATAAAAGTTTTTTAGAGAAAGCCGTATTTAAAATTGTACATGAGAACAAATATTAAGCCAACCCTAAAAATAGGCTTGGGAAACAGTATTTTATATTTGGTAAGTAATATCCTCACTAAATAAGTAATATGCTTTGCTTATTTCCGTAGCTTTTGAGTGGCTTGGAAAGCAGGACACATTGCAAAGACCTGTGTTGCTGGTTAGAGAGGTATGAATCACTTTTGTCAGGTGTGCATCCATTGGGATATACAGGAAGATCACCTTCAAGTAATGGGAATTCTCAAGAGCATAGCAGCAGTTACATGCTCAGGGAGACTGTTAATTTTAATTTCAATTATGATATGTTTAACAGACTGCTTAAAAATATGCTATCATGGCGTGCCTGGGTGCTCAGTCGGTTAAGTGTCTGCCTTCAGCTCATGATCTCAGAGTCCTGGGATCGAGCCCCCCAACAATGGGCTCCCTGCTCAGCAGGGAGTTTGCTTCTCCCTCTCCCTCTGCTCCTCCTCCTGCTCATGCTCACACTCTCTCTCTCAAAAGAATAAAATCTTTTCTAAAAAAATATCCAATCACTAAAAGTAAACAAATGTTTACTGAGTATTTCACTGAAGTACATAGTACCATGCTAGATGTAGGAGACACAAGAGAAATACATATATGAAACATTAGCTATCCTGGAGCAGCATACAAATTCTTGTTTAGAAGATGAGATTAACACCCATAAAATAATGAGACCAAATGCAAGGAAGTGTATTATTAAACAATTATATATTAGTGAAAAAAGAGTTCAGAAAAGAGATTCATAATCATCAAATGTGTATCTATATACCACCTTACAAGTTTTAAAAAGCTTTCATGTTAACTCATCTGATATTTCAGAAAAGATTTACAATCATCAAATGTGTATCTATATACCACTTTTCATGTTAACTCATCTGTTATTCACAAAATTGCATAAAGGCAGGAAAAGTAAATAATATATAATCAATTGTGACAACTACCATTCATGACAACCTAGAATGTATCAGACATTTTGTAAAGCACTTTTCATTCTCTCTCATTTTATCTTCATAAGAATCCCAATTCCAGATGCTGAAACTAACTTAAATGAACTACTTAAGAGCACACAATATTTCCGACAGTTGGTACTTAACCATCAAAGTTGATACCACTATCAAAGCTAAGAAGAGTTCTACTATAGAATTTTGCCAAAACTATGAGAAATCCAAAAACTATAAATATCTCAAGTCTACAAACTTTCCCTTAGTTTGTCTGAAAAAGAGTGAAGACTAACTACATTAAGTCTAACCTTACTTGAAATATCACATAACTCACTGTGAAGAAATATTTAAGATATAGGTCAGTTTAAAAGAGCCAATGCTTAAATCCTCATCATGCAAAATCTACATTAGCCTCCAAGGTATTTAGGCTGGGACTAAATACAAAGGAAACTTTCTAACCTTTTTTGATGTTAGTTGTTAATAAGAAAATGATGCCAAACAAAAACAAGAGTTTGTTGCTGCAGCAAAGCTTATCTTATCCTATCTAAAAAGGTTATAGTATGTGTTTAGAACTGTTATTTCAAGAGATAATGTTACATATGTAATGTGAATCACTTTGCTTGTTTAACACAAATCAGCAACTCGGTTTCCACTAGGTTTCCAGGTTTACTATTACCTAGAACTCAGCCTCCCAACCCCAGCTCAGTCAAGCCTAATCAAACCCCCCCAAAACTAGGCCAGTGTCACCAGATTCTTCTGAGAATAATTTGTATTTGAAAGTATCTCAATATAAAATTAATACCAGAATATTAAAGTACTCCTGATGCATGGTCACTATGTTTTATTCTCAAAGGAAACAAATCCATGTAGAAAATCCAAATATGATTAAAAGATAAATTAAGAAACTAGAACAAAGAAAACCAAAGGGTTTTTGGTGGCACAGTCGGTTAAGCATATGACTCTTGGCTTCAGCTCAGGTCTGATCTCAGGGTTGTGAAATCGATCCCCAGGTTGGGCTCTGTGCTTTGCATGGAGTGTGCTTGGGTTTCTCTCTCCCCCTGCCTTTGTCCCTTCCCCCCAACTTTCTCATTCTCCCAAATAAATAAAACCGTAAAAAAAAAAAAAAAAAAAAAAGAAAACCAAAGGGTTTTCTCATTAATTTTTAAGTTAGAGCAGTGATTCTCAAAAACAATAACCACATTAAATTTTATTCATATATACATAGAACATAAAGCTTAACCACTAGAGCCAGTTTTAAGTTTATGATTTAGTGGCATTAAGTACATTCACAATGTTGTGCACCCATCACCACTATCTATATCCAGAACTTTTTCATCATCCCAAACAGAAATTCTGCACCCATAAAGTAATAACCTATTTGCCCCTCCCCTACCTCACCCCTGATAACCTCTAATTATTGTCTTTACAAATCATACAACTTTTAGAATTATAAAATATTGGCCTTTTATATATGGGTTATTTCACTTAGCATATTTTGAAGATCTATCTATCTTGTAGCACATGTCAGAACTTTATTCCTTTTTTGGCTGTGTAATATTCCATTGTATGGATATACTAGATTCCATTTACTGATATACCAAATTTGGTTTATCAGTTCCTTGTTGATGGACACTTGGGTGATTTCCACCTTTTAATAACTATTCCATCATTTTTCATGAAATCATACACTTCATAAATTTTGCCTTATTCACTGATAGGACAGCAAAAATCCACACAAGATGTACAACTAGGTTAATTTTCACAAGAAAACATTTTCAAAAGACAGGCAATGGCCACTGAACCATCTTTAAAGACAAAAAGTGCTGCTGTCTAGAAACCCAGAACCATGTGTGCAAGGATTTGAAATTTGAATTTTTACCATTGCTAATTGCTTCCATGTGGTTTTATTCCAACAATTCTTCCCTTACTATTTATAGGCCAAGAACACAAAAAGAGATCCATTCCTCCACTAGATAGAAGGCTTGTATTTTATTTTTCAAATGTCTTTATTATGAGGGGGGTTGAGGGGAAGATGGCAGTGGAGTAGGAGGACCCTAGGCTCACCTCATCCCACAAATAGAACTAGGTAACTATCAAGTCATCCTAAGTACCCCAGAAATCACCTGAAGACTGGCAGAACAAACTCCACAAGTAAAGGTAGAGAAGGGACCACATTGAAGAAGGTAAGAAGTGTTGAGACATGGCTTGGGAGAGATACTGATCATGGCCGCTGCAGTGGGGAGGGAGCCATGTTCTTGGAACCAGCAAGAATTAACTCCTTGAGTTTTAAAGCTCAGAAGGCTTGGCTTGAATTGTGACCAAAGTGCAATGAGGCTGCTTGTGGAGATAAGGTGGGGCAAACAGCCTGTGGTCATACAGCATAGAAACACTGACCTGAAGAGTGCCTAAGGCACACAGTGGGGACATTATCTATTCATCTTGGAGCATGTCCTACAGGCACCATTCATGGAGAGATCCCCCTGGGAACAAAGGAACTTGCAGATGCCATTTCCCACCCTGCCCCTCAGCATAAGCACAGGGCCACATATGGGAACGAGCATAGAGCAGACACTTGCTACCTAACTTGCTTACACCAAGCCCCATCTCCCCATGCTCTGGTGAGACTTCCCTTCTAGTAAGCTTGTCTCACTCTCAGCATGGCAGGTCCTTGCCCCCAGAAGACCAGCCCAAACCCCCGCCCCTGCCACTATGTCTCCCAATCCAAAAGATTTGCAGGGCTTCAGTTCCAGTGGTGGTGACAATAGGTCTCCTTTCACAAGCAGACTGGAGCACACCTAGTTAAAACTTTCCACAATCAGGCCAGGGACCAAACACTGCCCACAACAGGCAAAGAGAGTCTCTGCAGATGGCTGGCCTGAAGGATAAAATGGCCAGGGCACAACAGCAGAGCACATGCACTACACATTAAAGACAATCCTTGAAGTCCCAGGCTCTGGGGAATAGGGGACACTACGTAGCAGTATAGGACCTAGGCACTATAGGACCTCCTCGTCATAAGGCCATTACCCTCAAGAACAGGAGATAGGGTTGACTTTCCTAACACACAGAAACAGGCACACAGACTTAGACAAAATGAGAAGATAGAGGCATTTGTCCCAAATGGAAGAACAGGACAAGGCCATGGTCAGAGAACAAAGTGAAACAGATATAATTAACATGGCTGAAAGAGAATTTAAAGTAATAATCGTAAATACACTCACCAGACTTGAGAAAAGTGGAAGGCATCAGTGAGACCCTTAACAAAGAGATAAGGAATAACATAGCACAGATAAAGGGCTCAATAAACAACATGAAATACATGGTTGATGGAATGAAGAGCAGGCTGGAAGAAAGAGAATAATGGGAAGTCATAAAGCTGAACAAAGGACAGAAAAAAACTAGTCAAAATAAATAGACTTAGGCAACTCAGTGACTCCATCAAACGTAATAACTTTCACATTATAAGAGTCCCAGAAGAAGAACAGAGAGAAAAGGGGGCAGAAAATTTATTTGAAGAAATAGTAACTGAAAATATCCCTAATCTGGAGAAGGAAACAGCTAGCCATATCTAGGAGGCACAAAGAACCCCAAGAAGTATCAACAAAAGCAGATTAACAGCAAGACATATTTTAATTAAACTGGCAAAATAGGGCGCCTGGGTGGCTCAATTGGTTAAGCGACTGCCTTCGGCTCAGGTCATGATCCCGGAGTCCTGGGATCGAGTCCCGCATCAGGCTCCCTGCTTGGCGGGGAGTCTGCTTCTCCCTCTGACCCTCCTCCCTCTCATGCTCTCTGTCTCTCATTCTCTCTCTCTCAAATAAATAAATAAAATCTTAAAAAAAAAAAAAAACTGGCAAAATAAAGTGTATATAAAAAAATGTAAAAGCAGCAAGAAGGGGCGTCTGGGTGGCTCAGATGGTTAAGCATCTGCCTTCGGCTCAGGTCATGATCCTAGGGTCCTGGGTTCGAGTCCCGCATCGGGCTCCCTGCTAGGCGGGGAGCCTCCTTCTCCCTCTGCCTCTGCCTCTCTCTCTCTCTCTGACTTTCATGAATAAATAAAACATTAAAAAAAAAAAGCAGCAAGAAAAAAAAAAGTGGATGCCTGGGTGGCTCAGTCAGTTAGGCAGCTGCCTTCAGCTCAGATAGTGATCCCAGGGTCCTGGATTGAGTCCCGCATCAGGCTCCTTGCCCAGAAGGGAGTCTGCTTCTCCCTCTGCCTGCCACTCTCTCTGACAAATAAATAAAATCTTAAAAAAAAAAAAAAAAAAAAAAGGTAACATACAAAGGAAACCCCATAAGACTATTGGGATTTTTCAGCAGAAACTTCCCAAGCCAGAAGGAAGTAATGTGATATATTCAAAGTGATGAACAAAAATAGTGTGCAGCCAAGAATACTGCATCCAGCAAGGCTATCATTCAGAACAAGAGGAGAGGAAGAGTTTCCCAGACAAACAAAAACTAAAGGAGTACATGATCACTAAACCAGCCATGCAAGAAATATTAACGGTGACTCTGAGTGGAAAGGAAAGACCAAAAATGACAGTATCAAGGTAGGAAACACAAAAACAGTAAAAATGAATACTTCTGTAAAAAAAATTAGTCAAGGAACTGCCAAAATAAAAGGATGTAAAATATGACATCATATGTCTAAAACATGAGGAAGAGAAGAGTGAAAAATGGTTCAAACTTGGGGTGCCTGGGTGGCACAGTTAGTTAAGCATCCAACTCTTGGTTTCAGCTCAGGTCGTGATCTCAGGTCATGAGATTGAGCCCCACATTATGCTGTGTGGAGTCTGCTTGAGACTCTCTCTCCCTCTCCCTCTGCCCCTACTCCCTGTGCAGTCAGGTGGTCTCTCTCTCTAAGATAAATAATCTTAAAAAAAAGAAAAAAAGAATGGGTTCAAACTTAAATGACCATCAACTTAGTATAGACTGCTATACATAGATGTTATATACAAACCTAATGGTAACCACAGATCAGAAACCACTAATAAATATGCAAAGAATAAAGAGAAGGAAATCCAAATATATGTTGAAGAAAACCAGCAAATCATGAAAGAAAGACAAGATCAGAGGAAATCTTCAGAAGCGACCACAAAACAAGTAATAAAATGACAATAAATACATATCTATCAATAATTCTTTTGAATGTAAAATGCAAATGGCATAAACATGCCAATCAAAAGACAGGGTGACAGAATGGATAAAAAAACAAGACTCATCTTTATGCTGCTTACAAGAGACTCATTTTAGATCTAAAGACACCGGCAGTTTGCAAGTGAGGGGATAGAGAAACATTGATCATGCAAATGGATGTCAAAAGAAAGCCAGAGTAGCAATATTTATATTGGACAAAATAGACTTTAAAACAAAGACTGCAACAAGAGACAAAGAAAGATGCTATATAAAGGGGACAATCCAAAAAGAAGGTATAAAAATTGTAAATACTTATGTCCCCAACATGGGAGCACCCAAATACATATAACAGTTAAACATAAAGGATCTAATCAATAATAATACTAGTAGGGAACTTTAATAGCCCACTTACATCAATGGACAGATCCTCTAAACAAAAAATCAACAAGGACATAATAGCTTTGAATGACACAGTAGACCCAATAGATTTAACAGTTATATTCATAACATTCCATCCTAAAACAGCAGAATACACATTCTTTTCAGGTGCACATGGGACACTGTCCAGAACAGATCACGTATTAGGCCAGAAAACAAGCTTCAACAAATTCAAGGCGGTCGAAATCATACCATGCACCTTTCCTGACCACAATGCTATGAAACTAGAAGTCAATCACAAGAAAAAATCTGGAAAGATCACAATACATGGAGGTTAAAAAACATGCTACTAAATAACAAATGGGTCAACCAGGAAATAAAGAAATAAAATTTCCATGGAAACAAATGAAAATGAAAACACAATGATCCAAAAAGTTTGGGATGCAGGAAAAGTGGTTCTAAGAAAGACGTTTACAGCAATACAGGCCTACTTTAGGAAAAAAGAAAAGTCTCACGCAACCTAACACCTAAAAGAAGCTAAAAAGAATAAACAAAACCTAAAGCCAGCAGAAGGAAGGAAATAATAAAGAGTAGATCAGAAATAAATGATAGAGAAACTAAAAAAGCAATAGAACAATAAAACCAGGAACTGATTCTTTGGGGAAAAAAATCAGTAAAATTGATAAACCTCGGGGCACGTGGGCAGCTCAGATGGTTAAGCATCTGCCTTTGACTCAGGTTATGATCTCCAGGTCCTGGGATCAAGCCCCGCATCAGGCTCCCGGCCCAGCAGGGAGTCTGCTTCTGCTTCTCCCTCTCCCTCTGCCTCTGCCTCTCTCCCCTGCTCATGCTCTCTCTCTGTCTCAAATGAATAAAAAAATTTTTTTAAATTGATAAACCTCTACCAGACTTATCAAGAAAAACTAGAGAGAAAAGACCCAAATAAAATCACAAATGAGAGAGTTGAAATAATAACCAACACCACAGAAATACAATTACAAGAGAATATGATAAACAGCTATGTGCCAACAAATTGGACCACCTAGAAGAAATGGATAAATTCCTAGAAACATATAAACTACCAAAACAAATAGGATGAAATAGGAAAGTTGAACAGACTGATAACCAGCAATGAAATTGACTCAGTAATCAAAAAACTCCCAACCAACAAGAGTCCACAACCAGATGGCTTCACAGGTGAATTCTACTAAAAAATGGAAAAAGAGAGGCCACCATGATACCAAAACCAGATAAAGACCACACACACACACACACACGAAAGAACGAAAGAAAGAATGAGAGAGAGAGAGAAAGAAAGAACGAACGAATGAACAAACTACCGGCCAATAACTCTAATGAACATAGATGCAAGAACTCTAAACAAAACACCAGCAAAGCAAATCCAACAATACATTTAAAGAATCATTCACCATAGGGGCGCTTGGGTGGCTCAGTCATTAAGTGTCTGCCTTCGGCTCAGGTCATGGTCCCAGGGTCCTGGGATCAAGCCCCACATCAGGCTCCCTGCTCAGTGGGAAGCCTGCTTCTCCCTCTCCCACTCCCCCTGCTTCTTTTCCTGCTCACTCTCTCTGTCAAAATAAATAAATAAAATCTTTAATAAAAAAAAAAATAATAAAATAAATCATTCACCATGATCAAGTGCGATTTATTCCTGGATTGCAAGAGTGTTTCAATATTTGCAAATCAATCAACATGATACACCACATCAATAAGAAAAAGGACAAAACCCATATGATCATTTTAATAGATGCAGAAAAAGCATCTGAGAAAGTACAACATGCACTCATGATAAAAACCCTCAACAAAGTAGGTTTGGAGGGAACATACGTCAATATAATAAAGACCATACAGGAAAATCCCACAGCTAACATAATGCTTAAGGGGGGAAAAACAGAGCTTTTCCTCTCTGGTCAGGAACAAGATAAGGATGTCCACTCTCAAGTACTTTTATTCAACATAGTCTTAGCTGCAACAATTAGAGAACAAAAAAATAAATAAAAGGCAACCAAATTGGTAAGGAAGAAGTAAAATTTTCACTATTTGCAGGTGACATAATACTATATATAGAAAACATGAAACACTCCAAAAAAACTGCTAGAACTGATAAGCAAATTCAGTATAGTGGCAGGATACAAAATCAATTTTTTGTTGCACTTCTGAAATCTGTTGCACTTATACACCAATAATGAAGCAGCAGAAAGAGAAACTAAGAAAACAAACCCATTTACAATTACACCAAAAATAATAAGAGTACTGAGGAATAAATCTAACTAAAGACACGAAAGACTTGTACTCTGAAAATTATTAAACATTGATGAAAGAAACTGACGACACAAAGAAATGGAAAAACATTCAATGCTCATAGATTGGAAGATCTTTAAACTATCTATACTACAGAAGCAATCTACACATTTAATGCAATCCCTATCAAAATACCAACAGCATTTTTCACAGAACTAGAACAAACAATCCTAAAATTTGTATGGAATAGCCAAAGCAGTCTTGAAAAAGAAAAAAACTGGACAGACACACTGCAATTCCAGACTTCAAGTTATATTATAAAGCAGTAGTAATCAAAACAGTATGGTAGGGTGCCTGGGTGGCTCAGTTGGTTAAGCGACTGCCTTCAGCTCAGGTCATGATCCTGGAGTCCCGGGATCGAGTCCCGCATCGGGCTCCCTGCTCAGCGGGGGGTCTGCTTCTCCCTCTGCCCTCTTCCCTCTCGTGCTGTCTCTCATTCTCTCTCTCAAATAAATAAATAAAATCTTTAAAAAAAAAAAAAAAAAAGTATGGTACTGGCACAAAAAAAAAAAACCAGAAAAACAGATCAATAGAACAGAATAGAAAACCCAGAAATACACCCACAGTTATAGGTTAATTTTCAACAAAGCAAGCAATGACATGCAATGAGTAAAAGTCTATTTAACAAATGGTGTTGGGAAAACTGGACAGCAACATGCAAAAGAATGCAACTGGACCACTTTCTTACATTATATACAAAAATAAATTCAAAATGGATTAAAGACCTAAACGTGAGACGTGAAACCATAGAAATCCTAGAAGAGAACACAGGCAGTAACTTCTCCGACATCAGTCATGCCAACTTTTTTTTCTAGATATGTCACCTGAGGCAAGGGAAACAAAAGCAAAAATAAACTATTGGGACTACATCAAAAGAAAAGCTTCTGCTCAGTAAAGGAAAAAATCAACAAAACTAAAAGGTAACCTACAGAATAGGAGAAGGTATCTGCAAATTTCAAATCCAATAAAGGGTTAGTATCCAAAATAAAGAACTTACACAACTCAACACCTGAAATACAAATAACCCAATTAAAAAATGGGCAGAAGACCTGAATAGACATTTCTCCAAATAAGACTTACAATGGCCAAGATACATGAAAAATGCTCAACATCATTTATCACCAGGGAAATGCAAATCAAAACTCCAATGAGATACTACCTCACACCAGTCAGAATGGCTAAAATCAACAACACAAGAAATAACGGGTGTTGGCAAGGATGTGAAGAAAAAGGAACACTTGTGCACTGTTGGTAGTAATACAAAGTGATGCAGTCAAAGTGGAAAATAGTACGGAGTTTCTTCCAAAAGTTAAAAATAGTATTTACCCAAAGAATACAAGAATAATAACTTAAAGAGATACATGCACTCCTATGTTTATAGCAGAATTATTTACAACAGCCAAATTACAGAAGCAGCCCAAGTGTCCAATGACTGATGAATGAATAAAGATGAGGTATATATATACACAATGGAATATCATTCAGCCATAAAAAGAATGAAATATTGTCATTTACAACAACACGGGTGAAGCTAGAGAGTATAATGCTAAGTGGAAAATGTTAATCAGAGAGATAAATACCATATGATTTCATACATATGGAGAATTTAAGAAACAAAACAAATGAGCAAAGGGGAAAAAAAAGACAAGAAACAGACTCTTAATTATAGAGAACAATCTGATGGCTACCAGAGGGCAGGTGGGTGAGTGGCTGGGTTAAACAGGTGATGGGGATTAAGGAGTACACTCCTTGTGATGAGCACCAGGCAATGTATGGAACTGCTGAATCACGATATTGTACACCTGAAACTAATACAACAATGTACATTAACTGGAATTTAAAAACTTTAAAAAAAGTCTTTACTTTTACTTGCTACAAATTAAACATAAATTTTAGTAACAGTAAGACTTACCTATCTCCAAAAGTTACAACTATTATTCCATTTACATAACATTCTCAAAGTAACTAAATTATAGACATGTAGAACAGATTAGTGGTTGTCACGGCTTAGCAACTGGGATCTAGGTGGAAGATCTGTGGCTATCAAAAATGTAGTGTAAGAAATCCTATGGTGAGGGCGCCTGGGTGGCTCAGTTGGTTAAGCGACTGCCTTCGGCTCAGGTCATGGTCCCGGGGTCCTGGGATCAAGTCCACATCAGGCTTCCCCCTCTCCCTCTGCCTGCCGTTCCCCCTGCTTGTGCACGTGCTCTCGCGCTCTCTGTCAAATAAATAAAATCTTAAAAAAAAAAACCCTATGGTGAAAACACAGTTATGTACTTTGTAATGGGTTACATGAATCTACACACAAATACAACTGCATAGAATAAATGCACACATGCACACAAATTAGTGTATGTAAAACTGGTAAAATTTCAGTAAGGTCATTAGATATCTTATTTTTCAGTTGTGATGTTATACTGTAGTTATACAAGATATAGTTACCATTGGGCAAAACTGGGTGAAGGTGTACAAGGGACCACTCTATATGGTTACTAGCAACTACATATGAATCTAAAATTTCAAGATAAAAACTTAAAAAAAATAAGTTTTGTGACTTAAATGCCAGATATTGTATGATGTAAAAAAGAACTGGCCTGGGAGTGAGAAGACTTTGCTACTTCTTTTGGCTCCAAGTTACTCAAGCTTTCTGACTTCATCTATAAAAGGGACTATCTCACAATACTGTTGAAAAGACTATATGAAGAATGTATTTCAAAGGACTGTGAAAACATAAGTGGTATTATTTTTAGATTTTTTTTTTTAAGATTTTATTTATTTATTCATGAGAGACAGAGAGAGAGACAGAGGCAGAGGGAAAAGCAGGCTCCCCGCGGCGCAGGGAGCCCGATGCGGGACTCGATCCCAGGACCCTGGGATCATGACCTGAGCCGAAGGCAGATGCTTAACCGACTGAGCCACC
The DNA here is from genome assembly GCF_029215605.1 of Mirounga angustirostris. Lineage (NCBI taxonomy): Eukaryota > Metazoa > Chordata > Mammalia > Carnivora > Phocidae > Mirounga > Mirounga angustirostris. The sequence continues at coordinate 14,780,451 of NW_026991724.1, read as the reverse complement.
CAGGCGTCCCTATTTTTAGATTTTTGACATAACATAGCATATGCCATTTACTGAATGTTTTTATGTAGTAAGCATTATTGCAAGGTCCTCTGATAATTCCAATTTTCTAATAACCTAATCTTGATAACCCTACCTCCTTGTATGGATGTCCTTGCCCATATAATTATTCCTATTTGACAGAGAACACTTAAAAATTCAGAACAATTAAGTAACTTGCAAAAGGTCACTAATAAGAGTCACCATTATTTAATCTTTACTATATGTCAGGCACGTATTTTACATTGTATCACTTTATTTAATGCTATCAAGTATTATAAATTTCCATTTAACAGGATCTTAATCAAGGTTATATACTCATCTATTAAGAGGCAGACCTGAGTTTTGAATCCAGGTCTGTTATATAAATTATTATACTAATTATGTATGTAGGGATAGGTTATAAGATTGGCATATAAGATAATGTTTATAAAACCATTTTCTTGATAAGTCTAGAAAGGCTATTACTTGAAAAATTTTCTTAACGCCTATATTAAAAAACTCTATTCCAGAAATTCCTTTTATTCTTTTGTGTTACTTCTTAAAAAGGGAACTTTTAATTAACCTGATTATTCAATTCCTTCACTGCTTTATTATTCAGGAGAGACCTTAGAAAAACCCCACTACTATGTATTTTTCCAAAAAATACAAAAATCATGATCTGAAGGGGCACACACACCCCGACGTTTATAGCAGCAATGTCCACGATAGCCAAATTATGGAAAGAGCCCAGATGTCCACCGACAGATGAATGGATAAAGATGATGTGGTATATGGAATATACAGTGGAATATTACTCTGCCATCAAAAAGAATGAAATCTTGCCATTTGCAATAATGTGAATGGAACTAGAGAGTATTATGCTAAGTGAAATGAGTCAGAGAAAAACAAATACCATATAATTTCACTCTTATGTAGAATTTAAGAAACAAAATAGATGAACATAGGGGAAGGGAAAGAAAAATAAGATGAAAATCATAAGAGAATCTTAACTATAAGAAACAAACTGAGGGTTGCTGGAGGAGAGGTAGGGGGATGGGGTAATTGGGTGATAGGCATTAAGGAGGGCACTTGATGTAATGAGCACTGGGTATTATATGCAACTGATGAATCACTAAATTCTACCCATGAAACTAATAATACACTACATGTTAACTAGATCGAATTTAAACAAAAATTTTTTTAAAAACCCCATGTTTTGCTAATGATGCATGTTTATTATTAATATTATCATGGTCCTTTTATCTCTTTATTTCCTTTGATCCTGCTCTTAAAAATTATTTTCTGTCATTACAAAAAATGGAAATCTCTAACAGATTTTAAGCATCTTCCTGGATTACCTCTTTCATATAATGATAATGTCTCATTTTTTCCTCCAGTTTTATTGAGATATCATTGGTATATTGAGACACCACTGTACAAGTTTAAGGTGTATAACATAATTGTTTGACTTACATATATTGTGAAATGATTACCCCAATGTTTAGTTACCTTCTATCTATAATGATATAATAAGCAAAAAAAAAAAGAGAGGAGAGAAAGTTATTCCTTGTGATGAGAAGCCTTAGGATTTACCCTCTTAACTTTCTTATGTATCCATCATATAGCAGTGCAAACTACAGTCATCAAAATGTACATTATATCCCTAGTACTATTTATCTTGTAAGTTTGTACCTCCTCTACCCCCTGCTGCTTGTAACAACAAATCTGACCTCTTTTCTGAGTTTTGTTTTCAGATTCCACATTTAAATGAGATGGTATAGTATTTGTCATTCTCAAACTTATTTCACATAGCCTAATACCCTCAAGGTCCATCCCTGTTGTCACAAATGGCAGGATTTCCTTGTTTTGTTTTTTATGGCTAATATTCCACTGTGTGTGCGTGTATATCACAGCTTTCATATCCATTCCTCTTCTGATGGACACTTAGGTTGTTTCCATGTCCTGGCTATTGTAAATAATGCTGATATGAACATGGGGGTGCAGATATTTTTTCTTCCCATTGTTAGTTATGCCTAATCATCCCTAGCTTAGATTTTCTTGCCATCTGTTTTTCAACTCATGAAACCACACAGTTTTGTAAAACTCCCTTTATTAAAGGGTACTAAATAGATCTCCATGTTCACCCCACAACCCTTGTCATTCTCATTCACACTAGACTATATATATTTTTACTTAAGACTCTTGGTTTTTGGCTTTTCCAAGTTTTCTTCCCACCTTCTCTTTCATATGTTGCGTCCTTCAAGATCTCTAAAAAGAGAAATAATGTCCCAATTTTCTCCATGACTCTCTTCTTTTCCCTTTATCTCTCTCTCAGGAATCTTTATTATCACAAAGGTTTTCCAATTTTTCTTCATCCTCTAGCTCTTTCCCAGGTTCTTAAGCTGCATTTCTTCTTACTTGTCAAATAGCTTCATGGATGAATTTTATCTTCCTCTAAACTAAATACTGAGTGTCTGTTAATCGCTTATCATCCTCCCTGTCACTCAAGATTTAATCTTTAGATTTTTCAGTCTTCTTACAATGGTCAACAGATCAGTGTTCTTAAACTGAGGTCTTAAATTAAAACAGAGTAAATAACCTAAATCAAAATCATGAGTAAGGGTTGTTAAAAACGCCGATTCACGTGCTTCACCCCAGATTAACTAGGATTTCACAGGAGATTCCTGCAACCCGCTTTTTAAACAAACACCCCATCTAAATCTTAGGCACACTATGTTTAGGAGCTAGTGCATTATATCAAGTATCACCTAATTCTGTAGGTTGGTCTACCTTTTCAATGTTTTTCATTTGGTTCTCTCCTTTCCTATGGCCTTTACCCTAGTTTAGGGCTGCTTAATCTCTTAGCTGGACATCTGTAATAGGACTTCCTTGCCTCTAGGACATTTTCCACTCTAATTCATCCTACACACTGGAGTCTTATTAATCTTACTAAGTCACAGTTCTGCTCATTTAATGTGACAAGAATTTATTGAGAGCATACTATATACTAGGTGCTCTAGGGCAGGAGGCTCCAAATGGGGCTGATAATCAGAGTCATTAAGTGAGAGAAGCCTTTTCAAAATAGATTCTCTACCATCCCTCCAGGCCTATTAAATTAGAGTCTCTAGAAATAGAGTTGAGAAGTTTATTTTTAAAAAGTTCCCCAGGTGACTCTGATACTTTTGGGCAACACTAGATTGGAGCATATAAAGACTAAGACATTCTTGTGTATTTCAGAGTGTACTGGGAAAGATGTGAACATATACAAATAGCTACCATATAATACATTGATTAATGCTATATTAGAAGTACCAGGTGCAGTAGGAAAGATTAATTCTGACTTCATTAAATACTTTTAGTAACACACCCAGCTGGGAGAAATCTTTTCCTCTTCTAATTTCCCACAGTACTTTTTCTATAATTCTCTTAAAGTCTCACTTTTATCTTGCACTATAATTACCTTTGTATATTTCTCATGTCTTCTACAGTTGTACTTGAGGGCAAAGCCTTGGCCTTATGAGGGCAAATAATCTGACAAGGAATTTTTTGAGTTCTAGTTTATTTACAGGATAAAGCTGTACCAAAACAAACAAACCTAAATTATACATAGTTATGCACTTAATAAATTATCTCAAAAATAGGATGTCTCTGTAACTCTTGGATATACGAGGCCAAATTTGTGGATTTTAAGCACAGCACAGTACGGCACTCAGTAAAGTTCCTTCAAAACAGTAGGTTCTCAATACAAAGTTATGTGTGAACCAATGAGATCTGGGGAAAATGACTTTGAATATGCAAAAACATACTTAATATGTCCAGTATCTATCATAAAAGATTATAGATTCCAAATTAAATAATATGCTGGTAGTTTTTGCAAACCACTGCCTTGTAAGCCAAAACCAATTAGCCTCTTTGTTTTGTTTGGATAGCCCAGTATTATTAGGGTGTGTGTTTTGTTTACAAATTTTAATTTAAATCTCTTGCTTAGGCAGATATTCTCTGATTTACCACAGGCTCTACTACTTCCTATTATCTTACACTAATCTGATTACATATTTATGTCTATATAAAGGGTCTAAACAGGAGAGTTCTATTGGTGACAGACAACCGCTCCCAACCTTTTCTGCTTTTTGAGCGCTGGCTATTGTTAAGGGCTGGACTGTGTGCACCCCCATCAAACCCCCACATTCCTATGTTGAAGTCCTAACCCCCAGCTTCTCAGAATGCAGCCATATTTAAAGACAAGGTCTTTAAAGAGGTAATTAAGCTTAAAAAAAAAAGTCTTTAGGATAGACCCTAATCCAGTATGAATGGTATCCTTTTAAGAAGAAATTTAGACACAAAAGTTTACATGCACGTAGGAAAAAGACCATGAGAAGACAAAGGTAGAACGTGGCCATCTATATAAGCCAAGGATAGAGGCCTCAATAAAATCAACCATGCTAACAACTTGATCTTGGACTTTCTACCCTCTAGAATAAGAAAATAAATTCTGTTGTTTAAGCCACCCAGTCCGTAGTATTTTGTTAAGGTTGTGTTAGCAAACTAATACAGCTACCAATTATATTTAACATTAACCTTAGGCATTTTTACATCAAAATCATCTTTACCATGTTCAAGTCATTCTGCCAGGTACACTGGCGAATACCATTCTAAGCAGTTTAGAATCTAGTAGATGAGGCAAACTATATGTAAAATACATTTATCAACATGAAGAAGAAACATCACAAAGCCTAAAGCAAAAATGCCAAATAAAGAGCATATTATAATTCTATAGGTGGTTTGGAGTGAGTTGATTATGGGCTACATCTAAAAAAATTTAGAATTTAGCCTAGGTGTTGAAGGATAAGAGTCAACTAAGTGGAGGGGAAAGGACATCTAGGTGAAAGGAACAGTGTACAAAGTCAAATATATCTACTATTTGAATAAATATTTTTTCCAAGTTACAGGTACATCTAAGGAGTTCAAATTTCCTTTCTCAACCCTAAAGTACACTATATTTTTTTAAATTAACGACCAAGTCCTTATAAAATTTAGGCATTGTTTTTTCCTGCCAGATAAGTAACAGTCCATCTGACTTTGTTTAGTACAATACTGACATCCAAAGGATGCTCTGGTTCATCTCTAAGGTGTCTTGGGTTTCTGCTGAGATTTAGTTTTATTTTCAAATGGTCTGTGAGGGCAGTTAAGCAGCTCATCAAACATTCTCTTTTGAAATTCTGGCCATTTTTTTTAATCTCCTGCCTATATATCAAATCTCATCAATTAGATGGCTCCACAATGCAGGTGGCCTGTGTTTTCCTAAGTGCCTCCTCTTTTGCAGAATGTATTACACAGTTCATTAATGTTTCATACCTAAGCATTCTAATGTATTTAATTTTTTATTTAATGAAATTTCTAACCTAGAGGCTGAGGAAGTTATTCAAAATGTTTCATCCAAGCTGCTGGAAAAGTGCTCATTAGCAGGGAGTTCTAAAGATGGAATATTAAGAAAGAGGTTGGCAGGAACCTAAACACATATAGATCTAAGCCTTCATAAATGCTTCCCTGCCTTAACTCTAGAGGACTAAATTCTTCCTGATAAGCAGATAAGTTTTGCTGACGTTTTCTTAAAGATTTTGGTAACAAGAATTTAACAATGACTTTTGTGGTTTGTTAAAATGTGTGTTTTAAAGCTGCAAGATCTTTTTAAAAAAATTATCTGTCTTTAAAGAGCCTATTTCTCTTCTATCATTTCAATGTTTACTTCCATAAATAAGACTTATGTGAGACCAACATCATCAAATGAGACACACGTTTGAAACAAGGCGCCATATTTAGCACCTGGCTTCAATTATTTTAGATTAAAATGATTCTCTTAAAGAAAGGAGACAGCTGAATTAGTTTGATTCTTGGAACGGTTTAGGCTCAAAGCACCTGCCCGTTTTACCATCTGCCTTCAGATCTGTGGGAGATTAAGAGTTTAAGTAAGAGAAGCTTTGAGACTGTTACAGAAAATTTGAAAATTCGGGTCTTTGTCCATTACCAGGTTAAGATGGAATTTGGCAGTCAAGAAGAACCAACATTTTAAATTTAACAGTAAGTCGAATTGCACCCGGTGTTTTAAAACTAAAAAACATGTACAGTGCAGTAAAAAATCCGCACTCTAAGAAGTTACTGAATTTTCACCTTTTCCTTTTTTCAGTACCCGCTCCTCGTGTGACAAATTGGACTATAGTTTCCATAAACCCCTATTTAACGAGGGGATAGGGTTACCACACGCTTACCTGTGGAAAAGAACTTGCACTTAGTAACTGGACAGGAATATCGTTTGGTGACAGAGAAGGCTAAAGGAAACGGAGGCCGGTGGTGTGACCCTAGCACAGGCCCGCCTTCACTCTTGAGTAAACTGCCTCGGCCCAACAGCTCCTCGTCCATCTAGCAAGGCTGCTTTTCCCGCGGAGTCTCGTCTTCCGGCCAGAAGTCACCTCGGCCCGCCCACCCGGAAGCCGTCGTCTTGGCAACATACTATCGACCCGCCCCCATGCCTTTGCCACGCCCACCGATCTGGGCGTCTGGAGCCATTCTGGCTTTGATTGGTCCATCTCTCCTTCACTCTAGGAGACGTTTGGGGCGGCGCGACTCCAGACTTCATATTTGAATTTGTGGCGCGTAGAGTTCTTGAGGTGCGGAATGGGGCTGGGCGTCTTACTGGAGCCGGTAATCTTGTGGTGAGCGACTCTGAGGGGAAAATGACAAAAAGGGAGGCCGGAGGTGGAGGGGCCCTGAGTCAGAGAGGCCGTCTCGAGATGGGGGACTTCAGCCGTCAGTTTCATTCGCCTGAGGCAGGACCTCTGTCCGCCTACACACAGCCTCTAGGTTCTTCCTCACGTCGTTTTCCCTGCGATTCAGAGACTGCACGTGTGTCCTCGGTCAGTCGCCCCTGAGGGAAGGATCCTCCTAACGCCACCTTCCCTCTTTCTTCAGTGCTTCTCACTTCCCTCCCCAGAAACAACCCTCCAGCTCTGACGCGCTTCCACGTCCCACCAACTACACTTTATTCCCACCGCTGTCTTTCATAATTATATCCTCGTCCCCCTCATCAGCAGTATCAGAAACTTTATATCTGCACCTGACTGTGGAAAAATGTCTCGGCAGCAACTGGTGAGCGTCCCACACCTCACAAACTGAATCCAGAACGTTCCTTAACAAGAACGAGGGTGCTGCTGTCCTAATCTTCCCAAGTGGGATGTAGTGAAGGTCACGTGGAGAACGCAAGTGGAAGCTCTGTATAAAGCACCACAGAAATGTAAGTTACTATTGTGCAGTTGCTGACTCTGAATGATGATGGATTCATATCAAAAACATGGTTATTTTGTTCTTGGTCAGACCTATTGATACATGCGTTTCATGTGTATGTTGGAGTACAGTCAAATTCTGAGGCTTTATCTGAAACAAAAGCAACCACTGATTGAAACCTCTTCACTAAATTTCAACTTCTTTGGTATGACATGATTTCCCTCCACTCCCCAATGTACTTAAATGTCAAATTGAGATTCAGGACCATTTCAGAAGTTTTAATGGTATAAATGGACAGCTTTCCCTAACATCTCCTGCCTATATGAGAATCTTCTATTTCTTTCTAATTTGATAATTCAATGTAATTTTCTATATGTCCAGCCTCTAGAACAGAGGTTCTTAACTTTGGGGAGTGGGGTCCATAGTCCCCTCTAAGAACCAAGAAAAACCTTGGAGGTTTTGCATGCAATATAACACACAAAAATTTTCCATCAATTTCAGGGAGTTTTAGAGTCCACTTTGACATATGGATATCTGTAGGGCCCCTGTCCAGTTCTAGAAGTTTATTTCTATTTTTTAAAAAAGTAGTAGTTACGCAACAAAAACAGGTAAGTGTTTTACTTAAAAAATAATGCCAATGTCAGCGTTGAGACTTACAGTTCTGAAGCAAGTAGGGATTGAGAAGTCTGAAACAGTTGAATTAGCAAAACTTTTAAAGGAGCCCTGATTTAAGAATTTTGGAGAAGTCACTGAAATGCTTCTTAGAGTCATAGGAAAGTCATCCACAGATGAGGGTAGTATATGGGCACATAGGCATACAGGAAATAAGTTGACAAGACAATTTTGAATCCAGAATCTTTTTGAATTAACATAAAAAGTAGGAAAATTCTTGATTGACAGTAAGAGTTAAAATAATTTATGTGCCTTAATTTTTGGGATGTTTTATATTGAAATAATTTTTATTGTGAAATTCCACCAACACATCTATTGTCCATAGTCTTCTGAACTATTTCAAGCATTATTTTTTCACATTAGAACTTTAGTTCACCTGAAACTTAATTTTGTGTATGTTGTGAAGTTTGGCTTTAACTAATTTTTTTTTTTCATTGTTTCAGTGCTGTTTGGAAATCTATGTTCCATGGGCCACATCTGGCCCACCATTTTTGTAAATAGAATTGTTGGAACGCAGACACATCCATTTGTTTACTTGTCGGTGGCTACTTTTGTGCTAGTCTGTCACAGTTTAGTAGTTGTGACAGAAACTACATGGGCCTCGAAGCCTAATATATTACTGTCTGTCCCTTTACTGAAAATTTTGCCAGCCCCTGGAATAGGACATTCTTTCCCCATTAAATGGATAATGTCATGTTTGTCCCATGTAGGTCCCGTATGTTTGTCTTTGTTTTTGAGTTCTCTATTCTGTCTCATTTGTCTAGCCCTGCACACTCAACACAATGTTTTTATTCCTTTAGCTCTAAAATAAGACAATATCCAATAGGTTAAATTGCTGCCCTTAAGCCTCATACCAAGTTGTTTTTCATCTTATTCTTGGCCCTTAGATCCTCCATATTAATTTTATGATCAGTTTATTAAATGCCATGAGAAATCTTTTTGAGGGTTTAATGGTAATTACTTTGAATATATAGATTATTTTGGGAAGAATTATCATCTTTACAATATTCAAACTTTCCATCCATGAACATAGTATATCCTGATTGCTGTTATGTCTTTTAATGTGATTTTATATCTGTTTTCTTTAGAGTGTTCTTAAGAGAGATTAATCTTTGGTTTTGCTTTCTTGTGCCTAGTCTTAGTGCAAGACTGGCTGATTTCTTTAAGTGATGTGAGATGTAGTCTCCTCTGTTTCTTAGAAGAGTTTGTATAGAATTGTTTTATTTCTTTGTTAAATAGAATGCATCAGTGCATCTGTCTAGCCGTGGGATTTTCTTTGTGAGAAGGTTTTAATGAAATTAAGAAAATGAGAACAAGGTTTACTTGCTTACATCTTACCATTTCTGGCACTCTATTTCTTCTTGTAGGTCTAAGTTTATATCATTTTCCTTAAGTCTGAAGGACTTTCTTGAACATTGCTTATAGTGTGGCTTGTTGGTCATGTATTCTATTGGTGTTTATTTGCTTGAAAATGTTTTTATTTAACTTCGATTTTTGAAAGATATTTTAAACTGTATATATGATTTTGGTTTTTAGCACTTTTGTATTATCTTCCTGCTTGTGTTGTTTTTAGTTAGATATTTGAAGTTGTATTTTGTTCTCTTGTATGTAATCTCTTTTTTTGGTCTGCTTTTAAAAAAATTTTTTTAAGATTTTTTTTATTTACTTATTTGACAGGGGTAGAGGGAGAGGGAGAGGCAGACTCCCCACTGAGTAGGGAGCCCAACAACATAGGGCTTCATCCCAGGACCCCAGGATTGTGACCTGAGCCGAAGGCAGACACTTAGCCCACTGAGCCACCCAGTTACCCCTACTTCTTATTTTTAAAGTCAGTTTTATTGAGGCAAAATTTACATAGAGTAAAACTCACTTTTATTAGGAATACAGTTCCATGAATTTTGACAAATGTAAACAGTTTGAACTTTTACCATAATCAGGTTATAGAGTATTTATGTAAGTCTACAAAATTCCCTCATTCTCAATCATCATCAGTTCTCCACGCCCACCCCCAGCCCCTAGCAAAACTAACGTCAGATCTGCTACTCACAGGTTTGCATTTTGAAAACTTCTGTTAATGGAATCTTATGTGGCCTTTTGTGTCTAGCTTCTTTCACTTAGCATAATGCATTTAAAGTTCATCCATGTTGTTGCATGTATCAGTAGTTTATCCCTTTTTGTGTGTTAAGTAGTATTCCATTTCATATATGTACCAAAATTTGTCCATTTGCCAGTTTCTAGACATTTGGGTTGTTTCCAGGTTTTGGCTATTAGCAATAACGTGCTGTAAATATTGGCCAATAGGTCTTTGTGTGATTATAGATTTTTATTTTTGCTAGGTGACTACATAGGAGTGAAACTGCTGGATCATACGGTAAAAATATGTTTAACTTTATAAAATACTGCCAATTGTTTTTTCAAAGTGGCTATTCCTTTCATTTTCCTACCACCAACTTATGATCATTCTCATTACTGTACATTCATATCAGCTCTTGGGTGTTGTGTTAGTAGTTTAAATTTAACTGTTGCAGTACATGTGTATTAGTTGTCTCATTGTAATTTTAATTGCATTTCTCTGATGACTAATGATGTAAATTATCTTTTGTGTATTTGCTTTATGTATAACTTCTGTAGTGAAGTATCAACATCTCTAATTTTTTTTATGCAGCTTCATTGAAGTATAATTGACATACAATAAATTGCATATATTTAAATCATATGCTTTGATAAGTTTTGATATGTGTATACACCCATCACTACAATCAAAATAATATGCATGCTACAACATGAATGAACCTTGAAAACATTATACTAAGTGAAAGAAGAGAATCACAAAAGGTTAGACACTGTGTGATTCCATATAAAATGTCCTAATAGGCAAATCTGTAGAGACAGAATATAGATTAGTGTTTGCCAGGGACTGGGAGAGGGAGAAGAGGAGTGGGAGTGGGGTTTCTTTTGGGGGATGATAAAATGTTCTGGAATTAGAATTTGTGATGGCTGAACAGTTCTGTGAATATTCTAAAAAATTACTGAGTTGTATTTTAAAAGGACAAATTTTATGGTGTGTGAACTATATATAAATAAAGCTGTTTTTTAAAAAGAGGGAGGGGCACCTGTGGGGCTCAGTTGGTTAAGCGTCCAACTCTTGATGTTGGCTAAGGTCATGATCTCAGGGTCCTGGAATCGAGCCCAGCGTCCAGCTCTGTGCTTAGCGGGGAGTCTACTTGGGATTCTCTAGCTCTGTCTCCTTCTGCCTCTCCCCCCACTCATTCTCTTTTCTCTCTCTCTCTCTCTCTCTCTCTCAAATAAATAAATAAATCCTTAAAAAAAAGAAAAAGAAAAAACCCACTAGTTGTGATCGCTAATGGGCTGTTCAAACAACATTGTTCATAAGTGCAAAAACATGGAAACTAACTCAATATTCATCAGTAGGATGTTAAAAAAATGAAAAATTTGAAAAATTGAAGCTATTAAAATAATGAAGCAGAAAAATATGTATCAATATAATGAAGCTCATGATCATAATTTGAGCAAAAATAGATTGCACAGGAATCTGTAACAGGTATAATACAGAATTAAAGTTTAAAAATATATAAAACACTATATGATTTAGTAAAAATATGCAAAATTCATGGGATTACAAACATCAGCTTCCTGAAAGTACTTGGTTGTGGAGATAACTTGTGATATGTACGTGTAGCAGGGAAGAGCAAAAGAATATTACTAAGGAAGAATGCATACAGTGCTTAAGCTGTATCTGCTAATGTTATTTTTTAGGCTATGTGATAGGAATACAGAAATTTCATTTTTAAAATGTTTTAAATAATTTTTTATAAGAAAACGGACAGAGCAAAATGGAAGTGGAACCATAGAACCTGGAAAGAATAGTTAGCCAAATTTTTTTTACTTACAAAAGAATAACAATGTCAAATGTAGAATTGAGAACAGATCAGATCCAACTGAGAAAAGGATGTTGAGGGAGGACTGATTTGCATAAATGAAGTTATAATATAACTTCTGTTAAAGTTATATTTCCCTTTGGGAAACCAAGCAAAAATATAGAGCAAGATGACCTGGAAGCAATTTAACTAACGCATATTTTGCAAAGTGGTACTACTCTCAGAAGTCAAATCAATGCCTTCTAGGAGATTTTAGTTAAATAGTCTCAGGAGAAAAACATAAGGATGTGGGATATGGAGAAAGGCCATGAGATCTTTCTTACATGGCATAGGAGCTCAGTTAAAAGATAATCACCTTGTTAGAAGGTACCCTGAGAAACAGATTATACAGGTGAAACAAGAGAATACTTGAGTGGTTTCTAGGGTTTTGATATCAGACCCCATTCTAGTATCAAGGAATTCTAAAAATTTGATCCTTGTCCACAAGGAGGAAAGGAATTTATTAAAACTATACCATCAAGCCTTTGCCTGGGAAGAGAATTCTTTATAAAGAGAGGACTTTGTAGAAGCTGTGAGTTCACAGGGCTAGTGTCATTTAAAAAGCACTACCCACAGAGATAAATGAGGAAAACAGGAGTCCCAAGAGACTTCCAGAAACCCAGACCTGCAGAACATGGACAGGGATTATATGAATTCTGTACAGTTTCTTAAATGTAGTGATATTCTCTATTTTAGGTCAAATGATATCCCCCCAAAAGATATGTTCAAGACCTCACCCTGGGTATTTGTGAATGTGACCTTATTTGGAAATAAGATCTTTGCAGATGTAACCCATGTTAAGATCATACTGAATTAGGGTGGACCCTAATCCAGTGATAGGCATCCTTACATAGAGAAAGGAAAAGATTTAGATTTAGGGAAGAAAGGGAATAAAACAAAATCTTAAGACCTGTTTCTTTTTTTTTTTTTAAGATTGATTGATTGACAGAGACACAGTGAGAGAGGGAACACAAGCAGGGGGTGTGGGAGAGGAAGAAGCAGGCGTCCTGTGGAGCAGGGAGCCTGATGCGGGGCTCGATCCCAGGACCGTGGGATCATGACCTGAGTGGAAGGCAGACGCTTAACGACTGAGCCGCCCAGGCGCCCTTCTATGACTGAGACCCCCAGCCCCCTCTAAAACCTGTTTCTGTAGTAGTGTATAGCCAGCTTATGACAGACATACCTTATAGGGGTCTCATTTGTTTCTATGAGAAATCCTCAAGATTCCTTAGAGCAACTTACCTAGGTATTTGACATTACTCTCAAAAGCAGTTATCATTGCTGGGAAAAAAATTATAAGCAAGAATAATAGTAATAGCAAAGCAACAGCTAACCTAACATTTATCATCTTATGGTTATCTCATTTGTTTCTTCTGATAACTATTATCCTCCTTTCACAGATAAGGAACTGAGGTCACTGGAAAGTTGGCTTACTAAAAAATCCCAACATTTCAAAACAAGACATCACCCTCTCCCAAGGGAGTACAGAATACAGGAGTTCAGGCATTAAATTGTACTGGTTAACAACTGTCTGAGATTCTAAATTTAAGACCTGTTTGAGAATGGAAGGGTGAATGCAAACATTTTAATGACATGGCCTGGAGTTAAACTCATGCAACAAGTATCTTGTAGCTGCTATAGAAATAAAGGTATGATTTCTCAATTGTCATTCTATAAAGATGACGCTATTTATTACAGTCACCCCTCTTTTAAAATTAATGACAGTGTTTTGTTTTGTTTTGTTTTTTAACTTAGATAGCATGTACTTTTATTCTCTACCTATGAAGATAAATCTGGAACAATATATACAACTCACTGTATCTTCTTCAGGTTAGACAACCATTAGAATTATCTGCCATCATGAGACTTCTAAAGGCATACATAGAACCTATTTATATTAAAAAGTAGATATTGTATTTCCCTGCAAGGAAACATATCAGGAACTTGAAAATGTCCCAAGGACATAAAGATTTCTCTTATTTTTTTTTTCTGGAAGAATATAGATTTTTTTTTAAAGCAAGAAGCATATTAAGTCAAATTATTGTTAATAAAGACTCTTTCACCAGTTATGGTAGGAAATAAGTCTAATCTTATCTAAAACAAAAAGAAAATCTTAGAAATTTAAGATTATAATTAAAATTATAATTAAAATGAGGTACTATGGAAGATAAAGTATATCCCAAAATATCTTAAATTCCAAGTTTTTATTTTTCAGAAAATTTTCAGATTTTTTGTTCCTGCATTATGGAAGAAAAGATAACCTAAAATGCTCTCACTTTCAAAAAAAAGCACAACTGTCATATAAAAGGGAAATCTCTAGGGTCTAGAAGCATTTAAGGTGCTGGGGGGAAAAAAGCAATAAACCTATAGACTTTATCCATTCACCTACTAAAGGGCGTCTTGGTTGCTTCCAAGTTTTGGCAATTATGAATAATGCTATAAGCGTTTATATAGAGGTTTTTGTGTGGACATGATTCTTCAGCTCTTTTGCATAAATAGCAAGGAGCATGATTGCTGGATTATGTGATAAGGGTATATTTAGTTTTGTTTAAAAAACAAACAAAAAAACCTGCCAAACTCTCTTCCAAAGTGGTTGTATCGTTTTCCATTTCCCCAGCAATAAATGAGAGTTCCTGTTGTTCCCCAGCCTCACCAGCATTTGGTATTGTCAGTGTTTTGAATTTTTGGCATTCTAAGAAGTGTGTAGTGGTATCTTACTGTTTTAATTTGTAATTCCCTAATGCATTATATGATAAGCATCTTCTCTCTCTTTTTTTTTTTCATCTGTAAATCTTCTTTGGTGAGGTATATCTTCACACTTTTTTAAATACAGTTGTTTATTTTCTTATTGTTGAATTTTAAGAGTTATGTCTTAGAGTTATGTTCAACAGTTCTCTCTGGCTGGTTTTAACAAATGGTCTCAGGGAAAATGCTTTTTGGACTGATGAGCTCTGGGTAAGTTCGGATAACAACAGTCTTATATGTGGAATCTTTCACGTCCAATAATGATCTTTCTCTGGGAATAGGACTTTGAAAGAGTTCCAACTTTTTGGACTGCCAGACATGATTGTAGCTGTTGTTTTTTGAGACTCTCGTGGAGCTGGGGGGTGGACAGATGGGCATAGGGCAAATTAAAATGCTACCAAACTCGGGGCACCTGGGTGGCTCAGTCGTTAAGCGTCTGCCTTCGGCTCAGGTCACGATCCCAGGCTTCTGGGATCGAGCCCCACATCGGGCTCCCTGCTCGGTGGGAAGCCTGCTTCTCCCTCTCCCACTCCCCCTGCTTGTGTTCCCTCTCTCGCTGTGTCTCTGTCAAATAAATAAATAAAATGTTTAAAAAAAAAAATGCTACCAAACTCATTGTTCTTATGGAGATTTGGCCGTTTTTCTTGAATAATCATTCCCTGAATTGCTGCAAGCCTTTGGTTAATTTCTAGCATTCTGAAAATGTTTATTTTAGTAGTTTTTGCTAATGCTCTCATTTCTTTAATGAAAGAGAGGATTTTTCAGAGGCCTTATTTGAGATCTTTAGTGATATCCACTTTCCTTTTTGTGAACAGTGACACAAAATTTATAAGTTAGTGCTGTGAGATCTGGAAATATTCCTTGTCTGTGGAACAGGACAAGATCTCAATTTACCAAGAAGGGTAATGTGCTTGCTTATAAACGTATCATGTCAGTTTATAATTTTATAGAATAGAATCTCATGGAAAAGTCTCTGCCTCTGATTCTTGATAGGTCTAAGATATTCATAAGTAGGAAGAAAGATGGAATATATGGGGTCCGAAAAAAAAGCCTTAAAAACCCTAAGCATGTCTAGAAAAGAGCTGTGGCTACTGGACTAAGGACCTGACTGAAATAAGATACATAAGCCAAGCAACTTTTTGAGAGAATTCTATATTTTAGCTTACTAGACACATCACAGTTTTCCAGAATGGTTGTACCAGTTTGCATTCTCACAAATCAGTTAAGATGATTGATCAAATAGTGTATTAATCTTGTAGCAGTTGTCGTAGTGGTTTAATTGTTGTTTCCTTAGTATCTAATAAGGCTGAACATACTTATGTTTTCTGACCATTCGGATTTCTTTTTTTGATGAAGTATCTGTTCATGACTGTTTTGGTTGTTTTGGTTGTTTGACATGTAGTAAAGAGTGTCAGGTGCACTAATCTTAAGTATACAGTTCAGAAAAATATTTTTTATTGTTTTCTACATCTATATATACATCCAGATCAAGATACAGAACATTCTCAGCATCTCATAAGTTCTTATGTTCATTCCCAATTATTACCATCCTATCTTCCCAGAGATAACCACAATATTCTCGTTATTATCAACATCAGTGAAGTTTTTATTCCAAAAATTTTTTATTGTGGTAAAATATACATAACATAAAATTTGTCATCTTACTCATTTTAAGTATGCAGTTTAGTGGAATTAAATACATTTATAATGTTCTCCAACCATCACCACCATCCATCTTCATAACTCTTTTCCTCTTGTAAACTGAAACTCTATACCCATTAAACAATAACTCTCCATTTCCCCTTTTCCCCCAGCTCCTGGCAACTACCATTCTACTTTATGTCTCTGATTTTAATTACTATATATGTATTTTTTAAATTTTATTTTATTATGTTAATCACCATACATTACATCATTAGTTTTTGATGTAGTGTTCCATGATACGTTGTTTGCGTATAACACCCAGTGGTCCATTCAATGCATGCCCTCTTTAATACCCATCATCAGGCTAACCCATCCCCCTACCCCCCTACCCTCTAGAACCCTCAGTTTGTTTCTCAGAGTCCATAGTCTCTCATGGTTCATCTCCCCCTCTGATTTCCCCTCTTCCTTTTATTACTACTTCTACATATACTGTGTATACTCTCTACCTCATGTAAGTGGAATCGTACAGTATTTATATTTATGTGACTGGCTTATTTCACTTAATATCCTCCAGGTTCATCCATGTTGTAGCATATTGCAGAATTTCCTTCCTTTTTAAGGCTGAATAATATTTCATTGTATGTATATACCACATTTTGCCTGTTCATTCATTGGTTGATAGACATTTCAGTTGCTTCAGTGTTTTAACTATTGTAAATAATGCTGCTATGAACATGGGTATACAAACAACTCTTCAAGGTCCTGCTCTCAATTCTTCTAGGTATATATCTAGAAGGGGAATTTCTGAATTATATGGAAATTCTATTTTTAATTTTTTGAGGAACTACCATACTGTTTTCCCACAGAAGCTGTACCATTTTGCATTTCCACCAACAATTTACAAGAGTTCTGATTTCTCTACTTCTTCACCAACACTTTTTATTTTGTTTTTTCTTCTTTGTTTTTTGATAGTTGCCCTTTTAATAGGTGTGAGGTGGTATTCTCATTATGGTTTTAATTTGCATTTCCCTAGTCCCTAGTGGTTAGTGACACTGAGCATCTTTTCATGTGCTTATTGGGCATTTGCATATCTTCTCTGGAGAAATGTCTATTCAAGTCCATTATGCATTTTTGAATTAGGTTGTTTGTGCTTTTGTTGTTGAGTTTCCGAAGTTCTCTTTACATTCTGAATTTTAATTCCTTATTAGATAAATGATTTGCAAATATTCCATTCTATGGATTGCTTTTTTACTCTGTAGGTAGTGTCTTTTGTGGCACAAATTTTATTTTCATTAAGTCTAATTTGTATAGCTTTTCTTTTGTTACCTGTGCCTTTGGTGTCATATACAAGAAGTCATCGCCAAATCAAATGTCATGATGTTTTCGCTCTGTTTCTTCTAAGTTTTATATTTTAGGTCTTAGGTTTAGATCTTTGATCCATTTTGAGTTAATTTTTGTATATGATCAGGTAAGGGTCCAGTTTCATTCTTTTACCTGTGGATATCTAGTTTTCCCAACACCATTTGTTGAAAGGGCTGTCCTTCCCCGTTGAGTGGTCTTGCTACCCTTGTCAGAAATCATTTGACCTAAGTTACCTGATTTGTTGGTATATAATTCTTTATCATAATCTTAATCTGTTACCACACTGTGTATTTCTGTGGTTATCTGTTGTATTGCTTTCCATTTCTCATTTTGATTTTTGAGTCTTTTCTCTTTTTTCTTAGTTAATATAGTTAGAGAATTGCATATTTTGTTTGTTTGTTTGTTTGTTTTAAACTGGTCATTACTTTCAGTGTTATCTTATTGTTTATTCTGGCCTTTTGCTGCATCCCATAGGTTTTAGAGTATTGTGCTTTCTTTTCCTTTTGAGACATTTTCATTTGCCATTTGATTTCTTATTTGGCCCATTACTTGTACAGTAGTGTGTTGTTTAATATTTATATATTAAATATACTAAATATTTATAAAACTACAAAATAAATTTAAAAAATCATTTGAACATACATATATATATATGTCTGGGCTTATTTCTGGGCCCAATATTCAATTCCATTGGTCTGTATTCAATCCCGCCGTTTTTATGCCAGTACCACCCTGTTTTCTCCCTGTTTTGATAACTGTAGCTTTAAAAAAAAAAGAGAGAGATTTATTTATTTATTAGAGAGAGCAGTGGGAAGGGGCAGGGGGAGAGGGAGAGAGGGAGAGAATCTCAAGCAGACTCCCCACTTAGTACAGAGCCTGATGTGGGGCTCGATATCATGACTTAGGTGAAATCAAGAGTCGGAGGTTTACGCAACTGAGCTACCCAGGCGCCCCGATTGCTGTAGCTTTGTAGTAAGTTTGGAAATCAGGAAGTGTGAGTCCTCCAGCTTTGTTCTCCTTTTTCAAGATTGTTTTGGCTATTTGAGGTCCATTGAGATTCTATATAAATTTTAGGATGAGTTTTTTTTTTTCTGCCAAAAACATCACTGGGATTTTGATAGGAATTGCAGATTTGATTCAGATTGCCCTGAATCTGTAGATCACTTTGGGTAGTATTGACATCTCAACAGTATTAAGTCTTCCAATCAATGAGCATGAGATGTGTTTTCATTCATTTGTATTTTCTTTAATTTCTTTCAGCATTGTTTTGTAGTTTTCATTGTACAAGTTTTTCACCTTCTTGGTTAATTCCTAAGTGTTTTATTCTTTTTGATGCTATTGTAAATGAAATTGTGCTCATAATTTCCTTTTTAGATTGTTCATTGTTAGTGTATAGATGTAACTAACTTTGTGTGTTGACTTTGTATCCTATTTCCTGGCTGAGTTCATTTATTAGTTCTAAAATTTTTTGTGGCATCTGTAAGGTTTTCTACATAAAAGATTACATCATATGTGAACAGAGATAATTTTATGTATTTTCCAATTGGGATGTCTTTTATTTTTCTTGCCTAAATAATCTAGCTAACACCAATTTGTTTTACTTCATTTTGACCTCCATTTAAAAGTATGTGCTATTTTGTGTCTTGTTTCTTTTACTTAAAATAACACATGATGCCATTTATGTTGTGCAAGGCCACTTTTATTCTTTTTCGTTGTGTGCAATACTGTACTGTATGAATATACTATAATATATAGTTCTCTTGTTCATGCACATTGAGTTTGTCTATCAAGCTATGAATATTCTTGTACATGTCATTCTAGAGACATACAGTCATGTCTTTTTTCTGTGTGTATATGTATGTATATCTGTATGTGTCTGTCTGTCTAGGAAAAGAATTCCTGGGTCATACAGCGGCATGTGTTTAGGTTTAGTAGAAATTGCCAGCATTTTCTAAAGTGGTTGTACCACTTTATAGTCCCACCTGATTGTAGAAGAGCTTTAGTTGTTCCCCATCTTTCCCCACACTTGGTATTGTCTTTAATTTTGACAGTTTCGTTTAGTGTGGCAGGTTATATTTCCCCTTTCATTAAGGGCTTTGCTGGATAGTTCTAAAATTACCATGTGGGAGACCCTTTTTATTTTGTTATAATTTTCTACTTCTATTTTATGGGATCAGAGAATACTATTTATATTGTTTCTACTTTATGGAACATATTGAAGTTTTCTTTGAGACTTATAATATTTGGTCAATGTTTGTGAATGTTTCATGTACACTTGGAAAGTATTTGTTATGGGAGTTTAAAAATCTAGATATTGATATAGCTTTGTTTAGTTTATGACTTCCATGGTTGTTTTTTTTTTAATTTTTTGTACATTTGTCTTGTACTGAGTTTTGGTATATTGATGTCTTCTGTTTGGTTTCTTTCTTACATTTTTATTTCTCTTGGATTCATGTTATCAAAGTAGTTGTCATGTTATTTGGTGTGTAGATATTCATAACTATTATATTGAACGTGGTCTTTAGGTCATAAAATGTTGCTTTTTTAGTGTGTAGTGTTTTTTGATCTCAGTTCTGCCATGTCTAATATCGGAATTACAACACCTGCTTATTGTTTTCATTTGCCTTGAAGACGTTTGTCCCTTATATTTTTACTTTTTGAATCTCTTTATTTTAGATGAGTTTCTGCAATATATTGAAGAGCTTAATTTTACTCTGTGAGTTAATTTGAAAGTATCTTATTTAAAAATAGGTAAGGTAAGTCTTTATGTGTGGTCTCTATACTAACACATCATAATATTATATGTATTATATTTTCTCTCTTTTTATGTAGTATATTTTTTATTGCACCCCCTTCTTGTATTTTCTTTGGTATTTTAGAAGGTTTGTATTTTTGTTCTAGTGGTTATTTTATACTACTATTTATAATGCCCTTAATTCATTCACCCTCTTTTTGCTTACTCTGGATTTCATTGTTTTGTCAGTTTAAATAACATAACTTGGTTCCTACCCTCCTAATACCTTTCTTTGTATGTTGCTGCTCAGTAGTCTGATACCAGTTTGATTTTGCTTCCTTTGTAAATGATCTCAGAAGATTTTTTTCTTATCTTTTTAATTAACCAAAGGAGAGTTCATCCACCCAATGAGCATCAAGCTAATAAAATTCAACACCAGGTTTCTGCAGTGAAGAAAGATAGGCTATTTATGGGTGTGGTGTCACCCAGGAGAACAGGGAGCTAATGTTCAAAAGTCTTGAACTCCCAATGGCTTATAAACAGGTTTTAAGAGGGTGAAAATTCAGGGTAATGGTCTCAGGGTCTTGAATCAAGCTGCTTGATTAGAGATTAGGTCCTATAATATTTCTTTTTTTTTTTTTTTTAAGATTTTTATTTATTTATTTGAGAGAGAGAGAATGAGAGAGAGCAAGCACATGAGAGGGGGGAGGGTCAGAGGGAGAAGCAGACTCCCTGCCGAGCAGGGAGCCCGATGCGGGACTTGATCCAGGGACTCCAGGATCATGACCTGAGCTAAAGGCAGTCGCTTAACCAACTGAGCCACCCAGGCACCCAATATTTCTTTTCTTGATCATCTTGTTCCTTCTGTCAGCTCCCTATCTGATTTTGTTGTGATGGCTATAGTAGGGTTGTCATTCTGCTTTAGGAGACTGGTTGTTCTGCTTTAGGGGCCTAGAACTTCAAAATACTCTCTGCATATTATGTTTATAAGAGTACAAAGGCAGAAGTTCTATATCCTGGAACTATTACTAAGTTGCAAACTGTTATTTTTTTCTTGCAAACATGGCACATTATGTTTGTTATCTCAGGTAGAACAGCATCCCACAGACTTTTCAGGAGACAATTTTATGTTATTTCCTAAGGCAATTTTACAGGTTTCTTTAACAGTGACTAGGGGCTATGTGACTCTAGTCAGAAATAACTAGGAGCCATATGTTCTAAATTGTGGGGTGTGTGGGGGTTTGCAATTTTACCTTTAAAGCCCAATTACGTATTGCATATGTCCCATAATAGAGTTTTTGTGTCAATTTCCCAGATCTTTCACAGGTCTTTTTAATATATAGACTCATGTATTCTCTTATTTCTGGTTACCTCTTTTTGTATTCAAGTTTTAAATATTAGCTGTACCATTTTATGTGTGTTGGATCCTCTTTTTCTTTTTCATATATTAACACTTTCTCCCTGATTCTCATTACAATCTTTCTTCATTTTGTTCTTCTGCTATTTTTATCCTTTCATTCAATACCCCTTACTGTATTTTCATTCAATTCCATTTTCTCTTGCATAATTTATAATTTATTCTTCATTTCTAAAATAATTTTGTCTCCTTAATTTTCTTTATTAGACCAGATATCTCTCATTTCACATCTTCTTAACGTGAAGATTTGGGGCCCATTTCTGTTCTGAATTATTGAATGTTTGATTTGATGATTTTCCCCCCAATATTTGTAAATACTGTTTAACAATATATAATTGAGGTTGAGATATTATTATAGTTATCTCTACCTTATGGCCTTTTTTTCTTTCTTTCTTTCTTATGGCCTTTTTTTCTTTTCTTTTCTTTTCTTTCTTTCTTTCTTTCTCTCTCTCTCTCTCTCTCTCTCTCTCTCTCTCTCTCCCTCCCTCCCTCACTCCCCTCCCGTCCCCTCCCCTTCCTTCCTTCCTTGGAGAGAGGTGTTCATCAGCTGAAGAGTTTTGGTTCTTATTTTTTGTATTCTTATAAGCCTAGTTACAGTTGTTGCCAGCTATTTTATGATCAGTTATGAAATTTAATTTTTCTTGACCAGTGATAATAGTTTAATAGTGAAAATGGTTAGAGGGTTTACAGGGTTTCTTAGTTCAAACGCAGTCTGTTCTGTTACTATAATGAAGTGCAGTATCTTGAATCTGTGGTGCATTTGTTTTGGAGGGTGACAGGGTTTGACATCCCTCTAATTTTGTGCTTCTCTTTTATATCTGTAGGACCATTATTGTTTTCTTCTTTCTCTTTACCACCAAGCATCCAAGAAATACCACTTCTAAGTCTCCCCTAGAAGGGGTGCTTCCCTAACACTGTCACTTCTGTTTCTTGTGATTGCAAACCTCTTCTTTTTGATTCCACAGTAACTAGTGCTCTGATCTAACAGGGCTTAGACGTATTTTAAGGATTTCCCCACTTACTGGTTCTTATTTTATCTGTATTTTGTCACCTTCTCTTCTTTTCTACATAATCTTCATTTATCTCTTTTTAAAGCATGGATTCCATGGGTTATGCTAGTCTTTATCTCTTAGTTATGCTGTAGATGTGGATTTTGAGGGGTTTTTATATTCACTCCCTTTTTATAGTTTTGTTAAGGTTATGTGGGTATATTGGATTTAGGTGGGGGTTCTTATTTTATGGGAAACTGGGGTCCTCTTCTATTTTTTAACATAATAATCAAAGATATTTTAAAGTCTACATCTAATAACTCCAGTACCTGTATATCTTGTAGATCTGTTTCTTTTCTTTTAAATTTTATTGTGGTTTTGTCTCTTGATATGCCTAGTAATTGTCAATGGAATTGACAATATTGTCAGATATTAGATGTGTACTTGGAAGATCTGAATGATATTAACTTTCCCCAAAGAGTTTTTTTGTTTTCATTTTGCTTCTGATAGTAGGTAGAGTATAGACAGTTAAACTTAATACAACCTAAGATTGAGCTGATATATAGCTGGATTTCATTCTTCTGATACATTTCTGGTTTACCACTAGCATTATCCAACCTCAAAAATATCCCGCCTGGCTTGTGACACTGCTAACAATTCTACTCAGCTTCTTAGCCTCCTGTTTGAGTATTGGCAATGACTTAAGAAAACTGATGCTGAAAGCTGAGCTTCCTTCTGTATACTTCTCTTTTGTACTTCTTGGTTGCCTTTGGTAGCTCTCTCATGCCTTTCCATAGTTTTCCGTATTTTACCTAGTTTTTCTAGTTCTTTTTATTGGGAATGTTAGTCTCATTTAAGATAATCTGCCATATCCTCTCCACTGAGTTTTAAATTTTAACTACTGTGTATTTAATTTGTATAGATGTCTTTTGAGTATTCTAGGTCATTTATTTTTAATTTTTTGTTCTGTGAAATATGTTACACTTTAAAAATTATTTTAAATATATTAAATGTGTACAATCTATTTTTGACAATTCCAATAAATGAAATCCTCATAGATTCATTTTCTCTTTCATGGTGCCTTCTTTACTTATGTATTTAATAGTTTGTTCCACCAGATAACATTTGTGTTTGCTGCAGTCTGGCTTCTGGGGACACTACCAGTTATGCACCAGTTTATGTTTATTTACTTATTTATTTATGTATTTTTGGACCCATTCTGATGATAAGGATTTAGCATGTATATTTACTTGAGTTCCAAGGTTGTGGTTACACTCCTTGTGGTTTTATGTTTTCCCTGCTTTGCTCATTGCCACAATAACTTTCCTTATGGTCCCTTACGCCTAGTCTCCTGATCACCTTTACATTGAGGGGGTAACCCTTTGAGTTCCCGGCTTCATGGGAGGAGAGTCTCCTGTTAGACTCTTAGGTGGTGTTCAGGTTTGTCTTCTAACCCTCATACCAAATAAGATCTGTAAGATTTTACTTCGGTCAAAATGGTTGACCAAGTATTCTTAAGAGCAAAAGCATATTTAGCACTTGGGATTTCTGAGTTCCACTTTCACTGAAACTTTGAGTTGATAACTTCTTACTATTCTTATCAACTAGGATGCTTTTAAGAAGGTATTTTTTTATATTACCTTGCATTTTTAGTTGTTTTCAGTGATGGAGTTGGTGTATATACTCTGGTTTTCCATATTGCCTCAAACAAACTTTGTTTGATTATAAAATTTGGAAAGCCATTAATAGGAACTTCCTTTTTTGGGGTACCTTTTTTTTCCCACTACAATACCACCTATCCATATCCAGACACCCATACTTTTAAAAGGAGACAGTTTCTTCTACTTCTTAAACTTTGCTGTTAGGCAAAAAATTCTGAAATGTATCTGGTATTGTCTGTTAAGTTGAGTTTTCCTTTTTGATACAGGATTGTAATTATTACTGCTAACATTCTTTAGACCCTATGAAGCCCTTAAATAGTTTTCCAAAGGTCAAGATATATGCTACAATCAATTTATCTGGGTTATTTCTGTAATTCCCTTACCTCTCCATTTCCTGGGTGGTTAAAAATTTGGTAAAATGATGGAAGTTTTTCATGAATTTGTATACTTATATGTTTAAATTTTCTTTTAAAAAAAAGATTTATTTATTTGAGAGAGAGCAAGCACAAGCAGGGGGAGGGGCAGAGGGAGAGAGAGAATCTCAAGCAGACTCCCTGCTGAGGATGGAGCCCAACACAGGGCTCGATCCCAGGACCCTGAGATCATGACCTTAGCCAAAATAAAGAGTCAGATGCTCAATGGATTGAGCCACCCAGGTGCCCTGTGTTTATTTTCTAAATAGTTTCAGAGTTTATTTTCTTTCTTTAAGCAGGAATACCCCAAAGACAAGGACCTGTTTTAAGATGATTTTTAAATAGTTTCCTTGTATGAAAGATTATGTAATCACTATTAGTTGATAAAAACAGATATTTTGTGTTAGAGTAATACACAACTTTAATATTCCTTTAGTATTTGGCTTTGTAAATAAATTTGAAAAGTGATCATCTCATAACATTTTTTTTTTCATTTTTTTATTCTTATGTTAATCCCCATACATTACAACATTAGTTTTAGATGAAGTGTTCCATGATTCATTGTTTGTGCATAACACCCAGTGCTCCATGCAGAATGTGCCCTCCTCAATACCCACCACCAGGCTAACCCATCCTCCCACCCCCCTCCCCTCTAGAACCCTGTTTGTTTTTCAGAGTGCATCGTCTCTCATGGTTCGTCTACCCCTCCTATTTCCCCCGCTTCTTTCTTCCCCTCCCGCTACCTTCTTCTTCTTCTTTTTTTTTTCCTTAACATATATTGCATTATTTGTTTCAGAGGTACAGATCTGAGATTCAACAGTCTTGCACAATTCACAGCGCTTAACAGAGCACATACCCTCCCCAGTGTCTATCACCCAGTCCCCCCATCCCTCCCACCCCAACCCCCACTCCAACAACACTCAGTTTGTTTCCTGCGATTAAGAATTCCTCATATCAGTGAGATCATATGATACATGTCTTTCTCTGTTTGACTTATTTCACTCAACATAATACCCTCCAGTTCCATCCACGTCGTTGCAAATGGCAAGATCTCATTCCTTTTGATGGCTGCATAATATTCCATTGTATATATATACCACATCTTCTTTATCCATTCATCTGTCGATGGACATCTTGGCTCTTTCCACAGTTTGGCTATTGTGGACATTGCTGCTATAAACATCGGGGTGCACGTACCCCTTCGGATCCCTACTTTTGTATCTTTGGGGTAAATACCCAGTAGTGCAATTGCTGGATCATATGGTAGCTCTATTTTCAACTTTTTGAGGAACCTCCATACAGTTTTCCAGAGTGGCTGCACCAGTTTGCATTCCCACCAACAGTGTACGAGGGTTCCCCTTTCTCCGCATCCCCGCCAACATCTGTCGTTTCCTGACTTGTCCATTTTAGCCATTCTGACTGGTGTGAGGTGGTATCTCATGGAGGTTTTGATTTGGATTTCCCTGATGCCGAGCGATATTGAGCACTTTTTCATGTGTCTGTTGGCTATTTGGATGTCTTCTTTGGAAAAATGTCTGTTCATGTCTTCTGCCCATTTCTTGATTGGATTCTTTGTTCTTTGGGTGTTGAGTTTGATGAGTTCTTTATAGATTTTGGATACTAGCCCTTTATCTGATATGTCATTTGCAAATATCTTCTCCCATTCTGTCGGTTGTCTTTTGGTTTTGTTAACTGTTTCCTTTGCTTTGCAAAAGCTTTTTATCTTGATGAAGTCCCAATAGTTCATTTTTGCCCTTGCTTCCCTTGCCTTTGGCGATGTTTCTAGGAAGAAGTTGCTTCGGCTGAGGTCAAAGAGGTTGCTGCCTGTGTTCTCCTTTAGGATTTTGATGGACTCCTGTCTCACATTTAGGTCTTTCAACCATTTGGAGTCTATTTTTGTGTGTGGTGTAAGGAAGTGGTCCAGTTTCATTCTTCTGCATGTGGCTGTCCAATTTTCCCAACACCATTTGTTGAAGAGACTGTCTTTGTTCCATTGGACATTCTTTCCTGCTTTGTCGAAGATTAGTTGACCATAGAGTTGAGGGTCCATTTCTGGGCTCTCTATTCTGTTCCATTGATCTATGTGTCTGTTTTTGTGCCAGTACCATGCTGTCTTGATGATGACAGCTTTGTAATAGAGCTTGAAGTCCGGAATTGTGATGCCACCGGCTTTGCTTTTCTTTTTCAATATTCCTCTGGCTATGCGGGGTCTTTTCTGGTTCCATACAAATTTTAGGATTATTTGTTCCATTTCTTTGAAAAAAGTGGATGGTATTTTGATGGGGATTCCATTGAATGTGTAGATTGCTCTAGGTAGCATTGACATCTTCACAATATTTGTTCTTCCAATCCATGAGCATGGAACGTTTTTCCATTTCTTTGTGTCTTCCTCCATTTCTTTCATGAGTATTTTATAGTTTTCTGAGTACAGATCCTTTGTCTCTTTGCTTAGATTTATTCCTAGGTATCTTATGGTTTTGGGTGCAATTGTAAATGGGATCGACTCCTTAATTTCTCTTTCTTCTGTCTTGTTGTTGGTGTATAGGAATGCCACTGACTTCTGTGCATTGATTTTATATCCTGCCACTTGACTGAATTCCTGTATGAGTTCTAGCAGTTTTGGGGTGGAGTCTTTTGGGTTTTCCACATAAAGTATCATATCATCTGCAAAGAGTGAGAGTTTGACTTCTTCTTTGCCAATTTGGATGCCTTTGATTTCTTTTTGTTGTCTGATTGCTGTGGCTAGGACTTCCAATACTATGTTGAATAGCAGTGGTGATAGTGGACATCCCTGCCGCGTTCCTGACCTTAGGGGGAAAGCTCTCAGTTTTTCCCCATTGAGAATAATATTTGCTGTAGGTTTTTCATAGATGGCTTTTATGATATTGAGGTATGTACCCTCTATCCCTATACTCTGAAGAGTTTTGATCAAGAAAGGATGCTGTACTTTGTCAAATGCTTTTTCTGCATCTATTGAGAGGATCATATGATTCTTGTTCTTTCCTTTGTTAATGTACTGTATCACATTGATTGATTTGCGGATGTTGAACCAACCTTGCAGCCCAGGGATAAATCCCACTTGGTCATGGTGAATAATCCTTTTAATGTACTGTTGGATCCTATTGGCTAGTATTTTGGTGAGAATTTTTGCATCCATGTTCATCAGGGATATTGGTCTGTAATTCTCCTTTTTGATGGGGTCTTTGTCTGGTTTTGGGATCAAGGTAATGCTGGCCTCATAAAATGAGTTTGGAAGTTTTCCTTCCATTTCTATTTTTTGGAACAGTTTCAGAAGAATAGGTATTAATTCTTCTTGAAATGTTTGGTAGAATTCCCCTGGGAAGCCATCTGGCCCTGGGCTTTTGTTTTTTGGGAGATTTTTGATGACTGCTTCCATTTCCTTAGTGGTTATAGGTCTGTTCAGGTTTTCTATTTCTTCCTGGTTCAGTTTTGGTAGTTGATACATCTCTAGGAATGCATCCATCTCTTCCAGGTTATCTAATTTGCTGGCATAGAGTTGCTCATAATATGTTCTTATAATTGTTTGTATTTCTTTGGTGTTGGTTGTGATCTCTCCTCTTTCATTCATGATTTTGTTGATTTGGGTCATTTCTCTTCTCTTTTTGATAAGTCTGGCCAGGGGTTTATCAATCTTGTTAATTCTTTCAAAGAACCAGCTCCTAGTTTCGTTGATCTGTTCTACTGTTCTTTTAGTTTCTATTTCATTGATTTCTGCTCTGATCTTTATGATTTCTCTTCTCCTGCTGGGTTTAGGCTTTATTTGCTGTTCTTTCTCCAGCTCCTTTAGGTGTAGGGTTAGGTTGTGTACTTGAGACCTTTCTTGTTTCTTGAGAAAGGCTTGTATGGCTATATACTTTCCTCTTAGGACTGCCTTTGCTGCATCCCAAAGATTTTGAACAGTTGTGTTTTCATTTTCATTGGTTTCCATGTATTTTTTTAATTCTTCTTTAATTTCCTGGTTGACCCATTCATTCTTCAGTAGGATGCTCTTTAGCCTCCATGTATTTGAGTTCTTTCCGACTTTCCTCTTGTGATTGAGTTCTAGTTTCAAAGCATTGTGGTCTGAAAATAGGCAGGGAATGATCCCAATCTTTTGGTACCGGTTGAGACCTGATTTATGACCTAGGATGTGATCGATTCTGGAGAATGTTCCATGGGAACTAGAGAAGAATGTGTATTCCGTTGCTTTGGGGTGGAATGTTCTGAATATGTCTGTGAAGTCCATTTGGTCCAGTGTGTCATTTAAAGTCTTTATTTCCTTGTTGATCTTTTGCTTAGATGATCTGTCCATTTCAGTGAGGGGGATGTTAAAGTCCCCCACTATTATTGTATTGTTGTCGATGTGTTTCTTTGCTTTTGTTATTAATTGCCTTATATAATTGGCTGCTCCCATGTTAGGGGCATAGATATTTACAATTGTTAGATCTTCTTGTTGGATAGATCCTTTAAGTAGGATATAGTGTCCTTCCTCATCTCTTATTACAGTCTTTGGTTTAAAATCTAATTTGTCTGATATAAGGATTGCCACCCCAGCTTTCTTTTGGTGTCCATTAGCATGGTAAATGGTTTTCCACCCCCTCACTTTCAATCTGGGGGTGTCTTTGGGTCTAAAATGAGTCTCTTGCAGACAGCATATCGATGGATCTTGTTTTTTAATCCAGTCTGTTAGCCTGTGTCTTTTGATTGGGGCATTTAGCCCATTTACATTCAAGGTAACTATTGAAAGATAGGAATTTAGTGCCATTGTATTGCCTGTAAGGTGACTGTTACCGTATATTGTCTGTGTTCCTTTCTGGTCTATGTTGCTTTTAGGGTCTCTCTTTGCTTAGAGGACCCCTTTCAAGATTTCCTGTAGGGCTGGTTTTGTGTTTGCAAATTCCTTTAGTTTTTGTTTGTCCTGGAAGCTTTTTATCTCTCCTTCAATTTTCAATGACAGCGTAGCTGGATAGAGTATTCTTGGCTGCATATTTTTCTCATTTAGTGCTCTGAATATATCCTGCCAGTCCTTTCTGGCCTGCCAGGTCTCTGTGGATAGGTCTGTTGCCAATCTAATGTTTCTACCATTGTAGGTTACATATCTCTTCTCCCGAGCTGCTTTCAGGATTTTCTCTTTGTCTATGAGACTCGTAAGTTTTACTATTAGATGTCGGGGAGTTGACCTATTTTTATTGATTTTGAGAGGGATTCTCTGTGCTTCCTGGAATTTCATGCCTGTTTCTTTCCCCAAATTAGGGAAGTTCTCTGCTATAATTTGCTCCATTATACCTTCTGCCCCTCTCTCTCTTTCTTCTTCTTCTGGGATCCCAATTATTCTAATGTTGTTTCGTCTTATGGTATCGCTTATCTCTCGAATTCTGCCCTCATGATCCAGTAGTTGTTTATCTCTCTTTTTCTCAGCTTCTTTATTTTCCATCATTTCATCTTCTATATTACTGATTCTCTCTTCTGCCTCATTTATTCTAGCAGTTAGCGCCCCCATTTTTGATTGCACCTCATTAATAGCCTTTTTGATTTCTACTTGGTTGGATTTTAGCTCTTTTACTTCTCCAGAAAGAGTTTCTCTAATAACTTCCATATTTTTTTCAAGCCCAGCTAGTATCTTTAAAGTGATGATTCTGAACTCTAGATCTGACATCATACTAATGTCCGTATTGAGTAGGTCCCTGGCAGTCGGTACTGCCTCTTGTTCTTTTTGTTGAGGTGATTTTTTCCGTCTTGTCATTTTGTGCAGAGGAGAATAGATTAATGAGAGAACAAAATGCTAGCAGAGTAACCACGTCCCCAGAAAATATACTCTAAACAAATCAGAAAAGACCTGAAGCAGTGGGATAAGAAGGGGAAAGAGAGAAAAAAGAAAAAGAAAAAAAAAAGAAAAAGATAAAGATAAAAACAAAAACAAACAAAACAAAACAACAACAACAAAAGAAAAACCAGAATGTGATCAAATATGATCTATATGGTATATAGATCAGTGCCACACACTAGATTTTGGGTGTATTTTGGTCTTTTAGAAGAAAGTGTCTCCCAAAATTTTAAAGAAAGAAAAACTTATATATGTACAAAAATAAGGGTTGATATGATGAAGGGATGGAAAATGACTGTAAAAATGGAAATTATAAAAAATTTTATAAAAGGAATTGATAAGAAGTTGTTTGAAAAAAGAAAGAAGAGGATTTAAAAAAAGAAAAAAGAAAAAGAAAAAAAAAGGGAGAGGATGGATCAGGCAGGGGAATAGAAAACACCATATACTAGAGATTTAGGGTATATTTTAATCTGTTAGAAGAAACTATCTCAAAATTTTAAAGAGAGAACAACTTATATATATAAGCCAAAAATACGGGAAACTACTATGAAGGGATAGAATATGACTCTAAAAATGAAAAATAGAAATGTTTTTTTTTTAAAAAAAGGGATTGATAAGATGTTGTTTGAAAAAGGGAAAAAGAAAAATTCAAAAAGAAATAAAAAGACAAAAAGACAGTTAAAAAAAAATTAACTTTAAAAGACTAAGGAATCATGGTAAAAAAGCCATGAATTCTATGTGCAGTAGTCCCTTAGCGCTGGAGTTCTGCTGTTCTCATTGATCGGTAAACTTGGTCTTGGCTGGCTGTTCTCGCTGATCTTCTGGGGGAGGGGCCTGTTGCCGTGGTTCCCAAATGTCTCTGCCGGAGGCGGAATTGCCCCGCCCTTGCCCCCTCCTGGCTAAGTAATCTGCTCGGGTTTGGTCTCCGGGGCTTTTGTTCCCTGCGAGCTTTCCGTACAGCTTTGGAGGCGGAGAGTGAAGATGGCGGCCTCCCAATCTCCGCCCCGGAGGAGCCGAGAACTCAGGGCCCACTCCTCAGTGAGCCCCCAGAGAAAAGCCGCCAGTCACTCCCGTCTCCCCGGTCTGCAGCTGCACTCCGTGCTCAACCGGCCTGTGACCACGCGTTTCTATCTCCGGTACCCGACCCGGTCTGGAGTCTCCAAACCCAGCAGATCCCTGCGGTGCACTCCCGTGCGGCTCCTCCCGGGGGAGGAAGGTGAGTCTCCCCGGATCTGCTGCTTGTTGGGTCCCTGCTGGAGGAGCAGCGGCCCGACTGTGCCGCGGATCACGGGTTATGGCCACCCCGAGCTGAGGGCCCGCGCCTGGGCTCCGCCTCTGCAGCCGGCTTCCCTGCTCCGATACCTGGGAGCTCTACCGCCCTCAGGCACCCCCGGTCTTTCTGTGACCCCGAGGGTCCTGAGACCACACTGTCCCAGAGGGTTCCACCCCCCGCTTAGCCACCAGAGTGACGTCCCTCAGCGGAGCAGACTTTTAAAAGTTCCGATTTTGTGCTCCGCGGCTCTATCACTTGCCAGAAGCGGCCGACGGAGGCCCCTCCCCCGCCGTCTATCCTCCCGAATATCGCCTCGGATTCACTTCTCCGCTCGTCCTACCTTCCAGAAAGTGGTTGCTTTTCTGATGAGAGAGTTGTTGCTCTTCTTTTCTTCGATATCCTGTTGAGTTTGTAGGTGTTCAGAATGGTTTGATCCCTATCCAGCTGAATTCCTGAGAGGAGACGAAATCCAGGTCTCCTACTCCTCCGCCATCTTGCTCCGCCCCCTCATAACATTTTTTTTAATTGACTTGCTTCTTTCCCCAGAAACTAGCAAAGTAAATAAAACCATCATTCTTTTCTAATCTTCATGAATAATTTCTCACTGGCCCTGGGTGAGAGACTGTTTTCAAGGCCATCCTATGGTATCTACAAAGATAAAGTTTAGACCTTGCAGTTTAGGACTCTGTGAAAGCACTTCTAAATTACAGAAGAGAGCTTGCCACTTAATCTTTGGATAATTTCAGTTGGGGACTTGAGAATGAAGCAGTTGGGGGGGGAGATCCCTTATTAGAAGCATAAAACCTACTGACTGTATCTTGGCCAGTGTTCCCTTTTTTCCAGTAAGCTGTCTGCTATACAGAGGTGTATAACCCTAATGGCTTGTTGTATGCCATTAAAAGGTATTGTACACTCATAAAAGAATGACATTTTGATCAATGCTGTTAAAAGAATTACTGTCTTGACACAGAAAAGCTTTCCTGCTGCAAGTTTAAAAATATGCCTTTAAAAGCTTTTTATTGAATACCTTTGCATCCCTCAGAAATGTGCCATTTTGGCATGAGGTTACTCTGAAGTAGTCCACATTGTAACTTAAATGCAAAACCTCCTATTTACCTTTAGAAATAGCAAAGCCAACACAGGCATTTCCCTACCAAATGGAGCTTAAAGACATGGTAGCATCTTAAACCACTATATCTTATCTAAAAAATAGAATTTTTGTAAAGAGAAAGCTGAAAACTGAATTATTCCTTTTCATTTTGTGAGGTATTTTTTTTTCATGCTGTTTTGTTTAAACTTTGTGGTTTTAATTTGCCTTTGAATTTAGGAATCATGCCTTTTCATCCAGTTCAGATAGCTCTTTTCTAATCAACTGGGAATTGGTTCTCTTAAATGGTAATCTGTTGGATGTGGATTTCCACTGTATCTTTTTCTCTTATTATATATATGCACACATATATATAAGTTTCTTTTTAAGAATTTATTTATTTATTTGACAGAGAGAGAGATAGTACGAGCAGGGGGAGCGGCAGGCAGAGGGAGAGGGAGAAGCACTCTTCCCGCTGAGCAGGGAGCCTGATGCGGGGCTCCATCCCAGGACTCTGGGATCATGACCTGAGCCGAAGGCAGATGCATAACCGACTGACCAACCAGGCGCCCCCCTTTTATATTTTTGATTAGGAGTGTATGAAAACCATGTCATAATAGACACAGTCTTCCAAAGCTGGCTGTTTCTTCTATATACAATGTTTTACAGATTTTCTAATGTGTCATTGCTATAATTTTAGCTTTATTTCATACTTTGTAAGCCTTCTGCTATTACCTAACTTCTGACTTCATACTATATTTTTCTACTCGTGAATGGAGCATTTTAAAGTCCAAAACCCTGAAAACCACAGTTTTCTTAAATATGTCACTACAGAATGATTATTTACTTGATAGATTTGAATTTTTGTACTTTTTGAATTTGACTTTTAATCTCAATCTTAAGAACTTTTTACACATTTCAGGGTATTGGGCATATTTTAGCATAGATAGCATCAATTTTTGTATAACATGTTGGCTTTGTCAATCTGTT
Source organism: Mirounga angustirostris (assembly GCF_029215605.1). Lineage (NCBI taxonomy): Eukaryota > Metazoa > Chordata > Mammalia > Carnivora > Phocidae > Mirounga > Mirounga angustirostris. The sequence continues at coordinate 14,746,406 of NW_026991724.1, read as the reverse complement.
TTACTTATAAAAGCAAATGTTGTATTATTATCAGTAGTTGTGTTGGTTGTTCTTATTATTCACTACACACTTAATGGCAGAAGATTCATATGTAATATTGATAACACTAAAACTATTATGTGCCATCATATTCTGTGTTGAAGTCCTTCCCAGTTTCAAAGAAGTTATATAACTTGATCAAACAACAAGGAAGTTATGGAGTTGAGACTCCAATATAGGTAGTGTGACTCCCGACTATTGTTGGGATTATGTTATTGTGCAATTCTAACCCTTTTTATAATCTATTTATTTGTTCCAAGTGGTATTATCCCCATTTTACAAGTGAAGAATCTGAAGCTCAGATAGAGTTAAGTACTTTTGCCCACTGACACAGAATAAAGGAGTGACAGAGCTGGCATTTGAAACAAGCTCTGTTTGATTTCAAAGTGTATTTTCCACTACATTTTCCTAGTTATTTTTCCTTGGCCTTCTCATCACACCTCTTAATTATTGTTGTGTATTTAAAGATGATTTTTATTAGAAATTTTGAAATAGGAATTCATCTCAAGATTTTCACTTACGATTTGGAGAGAAGCATACTGAAAAGATAATTAGAGTAGGTACTAGGAAGCCTGACTTACTGTACTATCTCTGATTCTGGCCATATAACATTGGACAGGTCACCTTTTTTTTGGGTCTTATTTATAAAATGAGGGCATTAGACTAGATAATTTTAGAGGTTTCCTCGAACTTTAAATCTAATTTGACTCTATTTTGATTTAATGTTTACACTTGTTCTTTTGGCACACATAAAACTTTATCATCTGTATTTTAGCCCTTTAAGTATGATATTTTATTAAAGTTAGGGGGCAAGGAGCTCTGATTTTTATTCTTTACTTGCACTATTACATCTGATGTTGAAATTCAATAATGGAAAGAAATTCCTTATAAAGAAGTAATCTTATTATAAGAGCACTCTTTCTTTTAAACTGTTAAAGATTCTCATAGTTTTTACAGTCAGAAATAATAATTCTGGAAATCTAAATATTGTAAAGGAAATAAATTATTTTTAGTAGAAAATGTTTCCACCAAAGAAGACAGGAATAGGTGATTGCTACCTTCAAAGCACTTGTAAGTTCTTACTGTACAATAATACTATTAGCAACTATAATAGTAAGTAACATTTATTGATCATTAATTTTAAGCTACTGTGTTGTACGAAGATTTTATATACATTACATCATTTAGTACTCATGAAAACCCTATGAGGTAAGTACAATTATCCCTATTTTACACACTGGGAAATAAAGAATTAATGAGGTTAAGCAGTTTCTCCTAAGGTTACATCATTGGTAAGTGATAAAGCTGGGATTTAGACCTGTAGAGTGCTGCAGAGATTTTCCTTGTATTTACAATACAGAATAGTTGTAAGAGGTTACCAATGGTAATACTCATCTATATAGATATGATTTAAGCATAAAATCTTTTAGGAATGAATAGGTCTGATGATTTGTGATAAATGGCAGTTTCCACATTCTCAGATTTGATCACTGCCAGTTATATACTTTATTGATGTAGTTATAAAGCAAGTTAAAGCTCTTGGATAATGTTATAGCACTACTTATTTTCTGAGGAGTTAATAAGTTCATTAGAAGTTTCAGGAAGGCACTCTTTGGAGTTTGGGATGTGGATGGGTGAGTGTTTTTGTGTATATGCGTAGATGTACATGCACAAACAAGATGTAGCTGTAGATTAGGGTAACCAACAATCCCAGTTTGCCCAGGCTTGGGTTTCTGGATCATGGAACTTTCATTGCTGTAACTAGGAACCTTGCTAAAACAGGTTAACAGGCAAGTATGTATGTATATAGATATATTGTATGGGTAGTGTATATAGGTAGATGTGTATGTGTCTAAAGTACTGGTAGTAGTTAGGCTACAGGGAATTCAGATCTTGCAGAGCATAAAACAGCTCTGAATTCAGTGCCTAGACTGATATTTGTCTGTTTTATTAGCAGAAAGCTCAGTCTCCTGTGTTTTCCCTGTTTCAGATAACCTTTTCTTGTCATCTAAGAAATTAATTTCTTTGTTGGAATCATTGCAAGTAAACTTGATAGCAGGAGTGCTGTTATTGAGGCAGCTTACACAGTGATTTGCTAAGTACAGCCTCTTCATAAAAGGCGAAGCAGAAGTCGATTTATCGATCACCACCAGGATTTCAGTAACCTGTTGAACTACCTGATTTTTCCCCCATTTTCATAAAACCCACTATTTTTATTTCTCCTTGTTCAATTGCATTTAGTTGTTTATTTGGAAACACTTTTTTTACATGTATTTGCAGATGATGTAAACATTTTTTGGTGTATATTTGCTTTTTTCTGGAATAGAATTGGAACTGTCTAAAAAACTGTTATTAGGTTAAGCCACACTTAATAATAGTGCAAGTAAAGAATAAAAATCATATCTATATAGATGAGTATTACCATTGGTAACCTCTTACAATATATACACTGTTTTTGACCTATAGCAATGGCAATTTCACATAGCTCAACTAATAGTTAATTCACTGTTTGGTTATTTGGAAATATTAGGTTACTAATTTAAATCTAAAGAAGATTCCTGGGATGCCTGGGTGGCTTAGTCAGTTGAGCATCTGCCTTCGGTTCAGGTCATGATCCCCCAGGGTCCTGGGCTCAAGTTCTGCATTGGGCTTCTTGATCTGTGGGGAACCTGCTTCTCCCTCTACCTGTCTCTCCCCCTGCTTGTGCTCTTTCCCTCTCTGATGAATAAATAAATAAAATCTTTTTAAAAAAAAATCTGAAGAAGATTCCTTTGAAATCCTGGTTAATGTTAGAGAGGAACTGTCTTGAACTTTGAGCTGATTATTCTATGCTGCTCATTTGCTAAAAATACATTTTAAAAGACTTAACTCTTAAAATGTGGTAAAAAATGAGCAATTATGCCACTAATACCAGACAGGCATAAAAAAATGTATTTTTTAAAAATTTTATTATGTTAGTCACCATACAATACCTCATTGGTTTTTGATGGGTGATGCATGATCCATTGTTTTCGTATAACACCCAGTGCTCCATGCAGTACGTGCCCTCCTTAATACCCATCACCGGGCTACCCAATCCCCCCTTCCACCTCCCCTCTAAAACCCTGTTTGTTTTTCAGAGTCCATAGTCTCTCATGGTTCATCTCTCCCTCCAGTCCCCCCTCCCCATTTTTCCCTTCCTTCTCCTAACGTCCTCCATGCTATTCCTTATGTTCCACAAATCAGTGAAACCACATGATAATTGACTTTCTCTGCTTGACTTATTTCACTTAGCATAATCTCCTCCAGTCCCATCCATGTTGATGTAAAAGTTGGGTATTCATCCTTTCTGATGGCTGAGTAATATTCCATTGTCTATATGGACCACATCTTCTTTATCCATTCATCTGTTGAAGGGCATCTCAGCTCTTTCCACAGTTTGGCTATTGCGGACATTGCTGCTATGAACATTGGGGTGCATATGGCCCTTCTTTTCACTACATCTGTGTCTTTGGGGTAAATACCCAGTAGTGCAATTGATGGGTCATAGGGTAGCTCTATTTTTAATTTTCTGAGGAACCTCCACACTGTTTTCCATAGTGCTTGTACCAACTTGCATTTCCACGAACAGTGTAAGAGGGTTCCCCTTTCTCCACAACCTCTCCAACATTTGTTGTTTCTTTCCCTGTCCATTTTGTCCATTCTAACTGGTGTAAGGTGGTATCTCAATGTGGTTTTGATTTGAATTTCCCTGAAGGCTAATGATGATGAACATTTTTTCATGTGTCTGTTAGCCATTTGTATGTCTTCTTCAGAGAAGTGTCTTTTCATATCTTCTGCCCACTTTTTGACTTGATTATCTGTTTTTTGGGTGTTGAGTTTGAGAAGTTCTTTGTAGATCTTGGATACCAGCCCAAATATAGTGTCATTTGCAAATATCTTCTCCCATTCTGTGGGTTGCCTCTTAGTTTTGTTGACTGTTTCCTTTGCTGTGCAGAAGTTTTTTATCTTGATGAAGTCCCAAAAGTTTGTTTTTGCTTTTGTTTCACTAGCCTTTGGAGATGTGTCTTGAAAGAAGTTACTGTGGCCGATGTCAAAGAGGTTACTGCCTATGTTCTCCTCTAGGATTTTGATGGATTCCTGTCTCACATTGAGGTCTTTCATCCACTTGGAGTTTATCTTTGTGAATGGTGTTAGAGAATGGTCGAGTTTCATTCTTCTGTATATAGCTGTCCAATTTTCCCAGCACCATTTATTGAAGAGACTGTCTTTTCCATTGCATGTTTTTTCCTGCTTTGTCAAAGATTATTTGACCATAGACTTGAGGGTCCGTATTTGGGTTCTCTGTTCTGTTCCATTGGTCTATATGTCTGTTTTTGTGCCAGTACCATGCTGTCTTGGTGATCACAGCTTTGTAATATAGCTTGAAATCTGGCAACGTGATGCCCCCAGATTTGTTTTTCTTTTTCAACATTTCCTTGGTGATTCGGGGTCTTTTCTGATTCCATACAAATTTTAGGATTGTTTGTTCCAGCACTTTGAAAAATGTCATTGGAATTTTGATCGGGATGGCGTTGAAAGTATAGATTGCTCTGGGTAGCATAGACATTTTAACAATGTTTATTCTTCCGATCCATGAGCATGGAATATTTTTCCATCTCTTTGTATCTTCTTCAATTTCTTTCATGAGTGTTCTGTAGTTCCTAGAGTAAAGATCCTTTACCTCTTTGGTTAGGTTTATTCCGAGCTATTTTACGGTTTTTGGTGCTATTGTAATTGGAATCGTTTCTCTAATTTCTCTTTCTGCAGTTGCGTTGTTAGTGTATAAGAAAGCAACTGATTTCTGTGCATTGATTTTGTATCCTGCCACATTATAAATTGCTGTATGAGTTCTAGTAATTTGGGGGTGGAGTCTTTTGGGTTTTCCACATAAAGTATCATGTCGTCTGCGAAAAGAGAGAGTTTGACTTCTTCTTTGCCAATTTGAATACCTTTTATTTCTTTTTGTTGTCTGATTGCTGTTGTTAGGACTTCTAGTACTATGTTGAACAATAGTGACGAGAGTGGGCATCCTTGACGTGTTCCTGATCTTAAGGGAAAGGCTCACAGCTTTTCCCCATTGAGGATGATATTTGCTGTGGGTTTTTCATAGATGGATTTTATGAACTTGAGGAATGTTCCCTTTATCCCTATAGTCTGAAGAGTTTTAATCAGGAAAGGATGCTGTATTTTGTCAAATGCTTTTTCTGCATCAATTGAGAAGACCATATGGTTCTTCTCTCTCCTCTTATTAATGTGTTCTATCACATTGATTGATTTGCAAATGTTGAACCACCCTTGCATCCCGGGGATAAATCCCACTTGGTCGTGGTGGATGATCCTTTTAATGTATTCTTGGATCCTATTAGCTAGGATTTTGTTTAATATTTTGGAATCCATATTCATCAGGGATATCGGTCTGAAATTCTCCTTTTTGATGGGGTCTTTGCCTGGTTTGGGGATTAAGGTAATGCTGGGTAATAGAATGAGTCTGGAAGTTTTCCTTCTGTTTCTATTTTTTGAAACAGCTTCAGTAGAATATTTCTTCTTTGAATGTTTGGTAGAATTCCCAGGGAATCCATCGGGCCCTGGACTCTTGTTTTTTGGGAGGTTTTTGATCACTGCTTCAATCTCATTACTGGTTATTGGCCTATTCAGGTTGTCAATTTCTTCCTGTTTCAGTCTTGGCAGCTTATAGGTTTCCAGGAGGGCCTCCATTTCATCCAGATTGCTCAGTTTGTTGGCATATAGTTGTTGATAATAATTTCTAATAATTGTTTCTATTTCCTTGGTGTTAGTCATGATCTCTCCCCTTTCATTCATAATTTTATTAATTTGGGTCCTTTCTCTTTTCTTTTGGATAAGTCTGTCCAGTGGTTTATCGATCTTATTAAGTCTTTCAAAGAACCAACTTCTAGTTTTGTTGATCTGATCTACTGTGTTTCTGGTTTCTAATTCATTGATTTCTGCTCTAATTTTAATTATTTCTCTTCTAATGTGTGGCTTAGGCATCATTTGTTGCTTTTTCTCTAGTTCTTTAAGGTGTAGAGTTAGTTGGTGAATTAGGGATTTTTCTATTTTTTTGAGTGAGGCTTGGATGGCTATGTATTTTCCCCTTAGGACCACCTTTGCTACTAGGTTTTGGACAGATGTGTTTTCGTTCTCATTGATTTCCATGAATTGTTTAAGTTCTTCTTTGATTTCCTGGTTGACCCAAACATTCTTGAGCAGAGTGGTCTTTAGCTTCCAAGTGTTTGAATTTCTGCCAATTTTTTTCTTGTGATTGAGTTCCAGTTTTAGAGCATTGTGGTCTGAGAATATGCAGGGAATAATCTCAATCTTTTGGTATCGGTTGAGACCTGATTTGTGACCCAGTATGTGGTCTATTCTGGAGAAAGTTCCATGTGCACTCGAGAAGAATGAGTATTCTATTGTTTTAGGTTGGAATGTTCTGTAAATATCTATGAGTTCCATCTGGTCCAGTGTATCATTCAAAGCTCTTGTTTCCTTGATGATTTTCTGCTTAGATGATCTGTCCATTGCTGAGAGTGGAGTATTGAGGTCTCCTACAATTAACGTATTGTTATCAATATGACTCTTTATTTTGGTTAACAGTTGGCTTCTGTAGATGGCTGCTCCCATGTTGGGGGCATAGATATTTACAATTGTTAGATCTTCTTGTTGGATAGACCCTTTAAGAATGATATAGTGTCCTTCTGTGTCTCTTATTACAGACTTTAGTTTAAAATCTAATTTGTCTGATATAAGAAATTGCTACCCCAGCTTTCTTTTGAGGTCCACTGGCATGGAAGATGGATCTCCATCCCTTCACTTTGAGTCTGGATGTATCTTTAGGTTCAAAATGAGTCTCTTGTAGACAGCATATAGATGGGTCCTGTCTTTTTATCCAATCTGCAACCCTGTGCCGTTTTATGGGAGCATTTACGCCATTCACGTTGAGAGTGATTATTGAAAGATATGAATTAATTGTCATCATGTTGCCTGTGAAGACGTTGTTTTTATAGATTGTCCCTGTAAATTTCTGTTGTATATCACTCTTGGGGTCTTTCTCCTTTTCTAGAACCCCCCTTAATATTTCTTGCAGGGCCGGCTTCGTGGTCACATATTCTTTCAGTTTCTGCCAGTCATGGAAGCTCTGCATCTCTCCATCCATTCTAAATGACAGCCTTGCCAGATAAAGTATTCTTGGCTGCATGTTCTTCTCATTTAGTACCCTGAATGTGTCTTGCCAGGCCTTTCTGGCTTGCCAGGTCTCTGTGGATAGGTCTGACATTATTCTGATGTTCCTCCCTCTGTACGTAAGGAATCTCTTCCCCCTAACTGCTCTTAAGATGGTTTCCTTGGTTCTAAGATTTGCAAGTTTTACTATTACAGGCTGGGGTGTTGGCCTGTTTTCCTTGATCTTGGAAGGTTTCCTCTCTGCCTTTAGGATGTGAATGTTTGTTTCATTCCCCAGATTAGGGAAGTTCTCAGATACGATTTGCTCAAATACATCTTGTAGTCCTCTCTCTCTCTCCACTCCCTCCGGGATTCCAGTTATTCTGACATTGGAACACTTCATGGTGTCACTTATTTCTTTGAATCTGTTTTCATGGATTCTGAGTTGTTTTTCCCTGGCCTCCTCTTTTCCCTTTTTATATATTATATTGTCTTCCAGGTCGCTTATTCGCTCTTCTGCCTCACTTACCTTAGCTGTTAGATTATCTAGATTAGATTGGATCTCATTGATAGAATTTTTAAGTTCAGCCAATTCAGTTTTCATTTCTGCCCTTAGAGTCTCTATGTTGCCATTAATTGATTTCTCCATTCTAGCCATTGTCTTCACAATTGCTAGCCTGAATTCCATCTCCGACATCTTGGTTATATCTGCATCCATTTGTCAATCTGTAGCACAAGTCATAATCTGAGTCTTTTCTATTTTGGGGGTTCCTCCTCCTAGTCATTCTGTTAATGGGTGTTTGAGGGAATGTATAGAGTCCAAACTATTGACCAGAACCCAAGCAAGATGCACCTGTTTTCTTGGGACCTTATTGTTGCTGGCCCCTTGTTTTCCCAGCCTGTCTACTGGGGGAGGGGCCTGCCACACTGTTACTCAGGCAACCCTGTTCCAGCGGAGTTGCCCTGCCCCCTGTGGTGGGGGATGGGCTCAGTGGGAATCAGTTTTGGGGGCTTTTGTTCTCTAGCAGCTTGCCTGGCAGCTTTCTGTGTCTCTTCTGCAAGTCAGAGCAGAAGAGACCGTTTCCAATCCTCTGCCTCAGAGCAGAGAGACCGCAGTCTGTTCTTCAGTGAGTTCTCCAGGCCACACTGTCTCCATTTCTGTCCGTCCAGCTATAAACTGCAGCGCCCCCAGTCCTGCCTCCAGGTCGGAGCACATCTCTGCCATTTGTGCTTCCAAACCACCAGACACTCCCAGTTCACACGTGCAACCCCTCCACTCCAGGTTTCCAGCCGGGTGCTGCCCTAAAGTCCTTTCCCCGCCGCTACCAGTCTAGGAGTCTGTGCCCCGTTCCCAGCGCGCAAGGCTCTCGCTCACCGGTGGTGTAGGATCCCCATGGAGAGGCTTTCTCCCACTGCTGTTTATCCTCCGATATCTGCCCGTAGAATCAGGGCTCCCCGCTTCGTACCTCAAAACCAACTGCCTGCAATATTCTGTTTGTAGAGCTCCAGATCTTCTTACATCTCAGGCTGGTTTCATGGGTGCTCAGAGTGGTCTGGTAGATATCCAGCTTAATTCCGGGGACCGGTTGAAATAGGGTCCCCTACTCCTCCGCCATCTTTCCTCTCGCCCCCAAGATTGTGTTTTAACTGAAGGTTAAGATCAAATTTAACCATTTTTGTTTCTCAGAATTTTGATCCATTATATTAATTGTAAGCTATAATGACTTATGTAAATGTTCATTTTGGAAGAACGCTTCTTTACTTGAGTCAGATTTAAAAGTGTTGCTGTGTTATTAACAAATACTAACGGGTAAGGTTATTTGTGTTTTATTTTTTTTATTTTAATTTTTTTTAAGATTTTATTTATTTATTTGACAGAGAGAGAGAGATCACAAGTAGGCAGACAGGCAGGCAGAGAGAGAGGGAGAAGTAGGCTCCCTGCTGAGTACGGAGCCCGATGCGGGGTTCGATTGCAGGACCTTGGGATCATGACCTGAGCCAAAGGCAGATGCTTAACTGCCTGAGCCACCCAGGCACCCCTATTTCTCTGCATTTTAGACATTCAATCTGAGGTGAGGTGTGCCTTCCTTTTTTTCTTGACTTTTTTTTCTTTAAGATTTTATTTATTGATTTTAGAGCGAGAGAGCAGGGGGAGGGGCAGTGAGAGGGAGAAAGAGTGTCAAGCAGACTCTGCCCTGAGCACACAGCCCAATTCAGGGCTTGATGTCATGACCCTGAGATCATGACCTGAGACAAAACCAAGAGTTGGCCACTTAACCGCCTGTGCCGTGCAGGTGCCCCAAGGTTTGCCTTCTTAATAATTTAGGCAACATAGGAAATAACTGTGAATTTGTTTTGAAGAAATGAAGGCAGTTACTGCTTGTCTCAGCCTCATATGCTAGGTATCAAAATTTTGAGATTTTTATGGTATGTTAAAATTGTACATGTGAATTTTTGGTATTGAAAGTGTACTTTTTCTTTTTTTTTTTTTTTTTGTCTCTTGCCTTTTTAATCCCACAATTGTGTAACACTTGGCTCATAAAGAGGGAAGGGAATCCTTTAAGGTTCCTAGTTGTGAATACAGTGGACTAAGCTGATGCTGAGCAATGATTCTACCTTATAAAAATATCAAGTTAATAGAAAATTTCAAATAACTGTAGCTTTAATACTTTTGCATCTCTTAGGCTTTTAGATATATATTTTTTTGAAAAAATTATTTTTAATTTTTCATTGTTATGTTAATCACCATACATTACATCATTAGTTTTTGATGTAGTGTTCCATGATTCATTGTTTGTGTATGACACCCAGTGCTCCATGCAGAACGTGCCCTCTTTAATACACATCACCAGGCTAACCCATCCTCCCACACCCCTCCCCTCTAGAACCCTCAGTTTGTTTTTCAGAGTCCATCGTCTCTCATGGTTCATCTCCCCCCTCCGATTTCCCCCCCTTCATTTTAGATATATCTTTAACAGCGTCTTGCAAAATTGGAATTCGTCTTTGAGTCTCAGTCTTTTTCTCATCATGATCTTTCATAAATACTTTGAGTAGTGTCTTAGTCTATCTCTTGATTTGCCTTTGCCATCAATAGCACATATTTTGAGTGCCCTCTACCACTGAAATATTGTGCTCAGTCTTGTGTATTTTTTACAGACTACTTTGTGACTATTAAAGAGTAATGTACCTGAGTTGTAGTTTGGTAGATCTTTTTAGGAATGAAATATCCTGATTATCAGGACTATTTAAAAAACATTTTGTAGGTCTTTAGGATAGAAATAATTGTCATTGTTAAAAGCTATGTTATGAGATAATAGATCCAAATATAATAAGACATGTTCCATTGCTCTAACATGTCTAACTTGAGTCTCTCCCTAAATGGTTTAGCTTGAAAAGCTGAAAAACAAGTATGTGTGACGCTGACATGATCTTGATCAAATGGGAATTTGATACTCTACCTTTTTTTGGAGACTGAATTCATGGGGCAGTTGACTAGACGACATGATGTGTCTTTGATCACAAAGTTTCTTTGATCACAAAGATTCATATTGTATGTGTACAGCTCAGTAAATTTTTATGACTTAATGATACCTATGTAGCTAGCACCTTGATCAAGCAATAGAATATAACCTGCACCCTTGAATCCTTATTAGTGCTAACACCTAACTGAACATCAGGATCTATCTACCCATGAAATTTTATTGAGTATTAAGTAGTTATGTAGATTTAAAAACTTATGAAGAGCAAGATTACTTAGTATTTACACAAATTATCCAGATAGTTATATTCTTTTTGTCTTTGGCATACTGGCTGGGCGTACTAATATTCATTCAATTTAATTCTACAGAATTTTAAATGTCTGCAGTCTCCTTGGTTGTCTATGTGATTGCTTAATAAGGACTTAGACAATTTCTGAGTGTGATCCTGATTTTTCTGATTAACCACATTGCTTGGACAGTCACTGACATTCAAAACTGATTTGATTGGCCCCCTAAGTTTCTCTGTTTTGAACTGCTAAGCTTACAAAACTCAATCATATGCAGAGAATTTGCCATTCAGACTGACAGTTCTGTCAGGTCAGGTGGTACAATTATTATGTATGCTGCAAGTGCCTTGTTATTCCTAGGTTTTTTCTTTTTTCCCTTGGAATGTAGGTGGAAGCTCTGGTATGTGAAGGTAAAAAGCTAGATCATTCTGCTATCTCCGTTTAGCTTTAGTTTCTCTACTGAGTTTCGTTCATGTGTGTTGAGCTTTTCTAGTCACAGCCCCAAGCTCAAACTTTTTCACTAATGTTTTGTCAAAGAAAGATCTGTCCTCTTTGGAAAGATTGAAATGAGTAACAGTCTTTCGACACTATTGGCAAGTGGCTTTCATGGTCCATCGCAGATCTAATGAACTACAGTTGTCTACTTGGAAAATTCTGCTTTTGATTGTCTGAAAGGATCCCTGGAATATGGGCTTGAGTTTTTAGGTGCATTAAAACAACAATAGCAACAGCACAACCTTAACAAACTTATTGCAGTTTCAACTGCAACACTTTTTGCAGAAACCTGGCAAAATGAGTAATATAAACTACTTGACAAAGGTAGTTTTATATCAGGAACTGAATTGATGCTATGTTTGTTCTACAAAGTCAGTTCATTCATATTTAAGAGCAAGGAAATTATATACACTCTACAGTGTGGATTGTATATATCTATCTTCTCAAACCATCACATTCCTTCTGCATATACAATTAGGTATATACCATGATATGGGAATAAATTGTGTTGCATGGAAACATATGACAGAGTATGATGAACTTGTGATTCAGTGGATAACATGGTTTATAAGTATAGTTACACCCAAGGATTAGGGTTGCAACCTCAGTTATTTCTATTATTTTGAGAGTGGAGAGTGTTCTCTTACAACTCTCACAAAGAAAAGTAACCAAGCCATTTTGTCTAAACTCTGACGTGGGAAGTGTTCTATCTCAAGGTGGATAATGGATCTACCATTATGGGCTGAGTTAATGGTATTTTATTAATTTAACTGAACAGCTTTAATGTATCAGTTTCAGGAAAGTGTTTTCTTTGAAATGACTTGATCACTTATTCAAAGGAGACATTAGGAATGATTTAGTTGATTGTTTTCATATTACCTGCAAGCAAGCTCCAAGCAAAACCTGTCCAACATTCTAATTTGTAAGCATAACTATGTAGTGACCTCTGACGGCCAGGTTTTACTCTGCCTTGGTGTTTGGATAAAGGGAGTATCATTGCTTTTGAGAAACAGGATGCAGGTAAAAAGAAATGCAGAGAGGTCATTCAGTAGCATTGTACGGGTCAGTGGAGGTCACCATTGGCCATTGTAATAGTTATGACTATAAAACAGAGCAAACGGAGCATGTTGACTACAGTGTGAACTTTCTACATTCACACCACACCAAATTCTTTGAATTTAATATGAGAATCTTTACACAAGGAGACATGAATCTCACACAGGCTGTTGTGACACATGGAATGATATTAGGGCATACAGAGAATCGTCGGCACACAACACAGAATGAGGGTGACAAAACATAAGCATTTAAAACAGGATCAGGATGGGAATGTCTCCTCTATTCATACTTACTCTGTAGTAGAGAGCATTGGGAGTTAATATTAGATTTATGAAATAAGCTTGTTATATATGTTGTATATGTATATTACTGATAAGTAAACTAAAAAACAAAAGAGGAAAGGAAAAGGGTGGGAAGTTGCGAGTTTTCTAAGAACATAATCTAAAAAGCTAGAGTAAAGAACAAGTAGGAAAGCAGTAGAGACTAAGGAAGGATCTTCATTAAGATCCTAAATTGGATAAGACCTCCCCTCCCATTTAGTCCTAGTATTTAATCAGATCCTCCTCTCATTGTCTTCTTTGTGACCCAAGTGTTTTTTAACAATTTTATTAAGATATAATCCACATACTATACAATTCACCTATTTAAAATGTAAAAAGCAATGATTTTTTTGTTATTCCCAAAGTTGTGCAACCATCACCACAATTTTAGAAAATTTTTATTTCCCAAAAGGAAACCCCATACTCATTAGCAATCTCTCCCTATTCCCCCACCAATCCCCCCAGCCCTAGGCATCCATTTATCTATGCAATCCAAGTTTTTAAAGTTGTTGATTTGAAATCCCCAGTATAATTAGAAAAATGTGACTGTTACCTTTGTTGATACAAGCCTTGTAAATCAAAAGAAGCGACATAAAACTGCAGTTTTAGAGATATCTATCTTATTATATATAGTTTCTTAAACATGATTTTCAAAAGACTGTTTTTATCATAGATATAAACCTGTTAAATATACCCCCTTCACCCTCTGATCCTTAACTTGAAGATTCAGAATATTGATTTTGTCTGAGTCCTAGAGTTTTTGGACTAAGAGATTCTGACTCATTCACAAGACACTAATGTATAACTCAGAAAACAAATTATCCAATGTAATGTAAAATATATTCACCTAGGGATTGGAGACTGTGTCCCCTGAATAGCACATTCTTTTCCTATGAGTAAGTTATAAGGCAAGCCAAAATACTGTCATGAATTGCCTTGTACATGTGGAACCAGAACAAGGAAGCTAGTTACATGGTGTAAGCATTGAGTGGCACCACTCTCTCATAGACTGGTAGGCAGAATAATGACCCCCCAATGATGTCTATGTCCTAATCTGCACAACCTGTTACCTTGCATAACAGAGGAGACTTTTCAATGTGATTAAGTTAAGCTCCTTGAGATGGGGAGATTTATGGTGGATTATCTGGCAGGTCCAATCTAATTACAAGTTTTCTTAAAATCAGGAAAACTCTTTGTGGTGGAAGGTAAATGGGATTATGGCATAACTAGAGAGACTACAGCATGAGGAGTCAACCCACCATTGCTGACTTTGAAGATGGTGGCAGGGGGCCATGAGCCAAGGAATGCTGGAGGCCTCAAGCAACTGGAAAAGGCAAGGAAGTAGATATTCCTCTAGAGCCTTCAGAAGGAAATGAAGCCCTGGTGACACTTTGATATGTACCTTGAGTCCCCGAGTGAGATTCATGTCAGACTTCTGACATATAAAACTGTATGATAATAAATTTGTGTTGTTTGGGGGTGCCTGGGTGCCTCAGTTGTTAAGCATCTGCCTTCGGCTCAGGTCATGATCCCAGGACCCTAGGATCGAGCCCCGCATTGGGCTCCCTGCTCGGCGGGAGGCCTGCTTCTCCTCTCCCACTCTCCCTGCTTGTGTTCCCTCTCTCGCTGTGTCTCTGTCAAATAAACAAATAAAAAATCTTAAAAAAAAAAAAATTGTGTTGCTTTAAGCCACTAAATTTGTGGTAATTGGCTACCAGCAGTAGAAAACTAATACACAGACCTAGGGTTTTCAGTGTATGGATCCAGTTATTGAGCCTTGGATAGCAAGCACATTCTTTCCTAGCACAGTACGTGAGTGGGACTGCCTGTGTTTGCTTCAGTGATTCTTTTTTCTCTGTATCTCAGGTGCCTCCCTCAAAACTCTTTCTTAAATAACTTATTTGTTAAAATACATTTAAAAAGAACACAGAGTTGAGAATTAAACAGGCCTGGGTTTAAATTCTGACTTGGTCATTATACTAGCTGGAAAACCTTGGACAGGTGACTTAATATTCTTGGTTTTCACAAATGAAGTGAGAATAATAATAATACCTATACTTTGGGGGTGTTTGGAGAATAAAATTAGATAATATATGGAAAAATGGCACGATGTTTGGTATAAGTGAGACCTATTATTTTTGTTACCATCTCTTAAAGGCTAAAACCTTTTTGCCAATAGCATGCATTCCAGTACTTCCTCAGATATAAATATATTACAAACTAGTGGTACAACTATTGTGTTTAGGTGACTATTTCACAAAATTCTCTCCATGGCCCTCTGCCCTCTACTACTGAGGCTTTTAACCAAAAGGCTTATTTTTGGAAGCTTTAAAGGATAAGTTAAAACTTACCCATAAACTTTGGCTTATACTGTAATACCTAACATCTTTTAATATTTCTTTTCTTCTAAGAGCTAATATGAAATAGAATGCATTAAGAAAACCTGGAATTTTTTTTCTACAATTAAAAGAAGTTCTTGATTGAAATTATGTCTTCAATTTTTTAAATCCCTAATGCCTCTCAAGTGGCTGACATATAATAGGCAGCAATAAATGTTTGTGGAACTGAAGTAAACTGGGTTCTAAACAGTTATTCTTTCACAACCTGTTTTGAATGCATCCCTTTTCTACTACCCTAATTTTGGCCTGTATTGTTTGTGCCTCACCTGTGATAGCAGTTTTGAACTACTCTTTTTGCCACTTGTCTTTTCCATCTTTAATTGTCTTCCACAGTAACACCAAAGTAGGCAACGACTTTTGTACATTATGTCCTCTCTATTTAGTCATCTTTATCTTCGTTCCATTGTATATTGCCTAATGACATATTCTTAGCCCTTTGTTTCCCAACTTCTTATGGCATGGTACATGATGATACAAAATGATGATATTTCTTTGGCACACTTGGGTAGAAGGCAAATCATCTCATGGCTGGAGTGTTTGGACTTCAAGAGCTGAGAGTGTCACCATCTCAGTGTACCTGTTGCCCAATCTAGGCACACCAGTGTGCCTGGGCATACCAGTGTGCCTGGGCATACCAGTTAGGAAGCTCTGTTTAATCTAACTTTTGAGACTGGATACAATTGGAATTCAGCCTTTTATATAGCTATTTAATGAGCACCTTAGCATGTGTGCATGCTAAACTCTGTGGGAAGGAAATTGAGAGCACCAGATCAACTATTTCCTATAGAAACCCCCAGTTCCAGGTAGACAAATCTGTTTATCATCAGTCTCAAAGTGGGCCTTCTTTATTTCTCTCATACCTTTGCTCAAGTCTTTTACTGTTTTGAATGACCTGTTTTTTCTTTCTCAACTATCTGAATCTTTGTACTCTCTTCTCCATGATGCTGTCCCTTCTTATATTCTTATTCACTTACTTCCTATCTCATGTTTGACAGTTTTTTCCCTTAATGCATGTTCCTTTTGTTTTTAACATGTTTATGACTATTCACTAAAACACTTACCCCACTTCTTCTCCCTACAACTTTATATTGTATAAATTCTGAGTAATATTTAACACTATTAAAATAAATATAAAATAACATTCATTTGCAGATATATTTGTTAGATAATAGCAAATGTTTTTTGAGCTCCTACTTGGACCAGGTATTCTAATAGCTTTATGTGTATTTAATGTATTTAATCCTCCCAGCAGCCCTTATAAATATAAAATATGTTTATTTCCCTGTTTTACAAATGAGGAAATTGAGGCACAGATAAGTAACCTGTGATAAGTTGTACAGATCTTAAGTATCAGTGCCAGAGTATATGTCTAAGCAGACCAGCAGTTACTGAGACTTAATACTAAGGCTTCCCACTAAGGTGTGTTAGGCTATATTACGGTTAAAAAGAGAAGTTGTAGTTATAAGGAATATGATGACCCACAATCAGCGAGTGGTCTGTGCTATAAAAATCGGAAGTTTTAAAGAATATTTTTTATGGAGCATCTGTATGTGCCAAGAAATGAACTGAGTACTTTACATATATTGTCTCATTGAAGTCTTGCAGTAGCACTGTTGAGTAGATACTGTTTTATAGACGAGGAAAAAGAATCTCAAATAAGTAATATGCCCAAAAGTTACTGAGCTAGGAAGTGGCAAAGCTGAGGTTGGAACCTGTCACATCTGTCCTGTTTTCTTTTATTGTGCAGTGCTTCTTGTCTGTTGATAGGATGCCCTAGCAGAAGAGCAGGGCATATAGGCAAGCAAGCTATTGCTAGAAAGTAGTTAGAGCTGGGCTTACTTTTGGAAAATAGCACTGTGGTGATGCTACTTTTGCCTTCAAATTAAAATTTAAGGAAGGAATATACCAATATTCTGGAATAAACCCAGTAAGGGCAATATTTGTTGTTGCTAAACTCTTACCTTGTGATCTTGGCTAAGCTTCTTTCCCTTTTTGTGCTTCATCTTTATCTTCTACAACATATATAAGGTTAATAGGCATCTACTTAAATCCCGAGATGTTTTATGATGTTAGGAGTAGTGTTTAGACTCTGGAAGTACTACATAAATACCATTTTTTAGTTCTTAGTCTGAACACTGACATTTGACACCACCATGTTTTTCCTTTATAGCATCACACTTTCCTATGTCTTTTTTCCTCCTGACACTAACAAAGAGATTTGTTCATAGACAACTGACTCTGAAGACGACAATTCTTCACTGTATCTCAATGGCTTAGGCTCCACATGCAGTTTCTTCTGTCTTTAATTAAACTTCTTTTTTTTTTTTTTTTCAGTGTTGTAGCTGGGAGCACTGTGTTGACACAACTCACTCTTGTGCAGAAGAGATTAAAATGTCAGTGTTCTAATGTTCTCATCTGTGGGAAAAAGAAAATATTTGGGGTATTTTATTTATAACTTTAAAAAACTCTTCTGTGAAGAAAGATTACTTGTAACATGGAAAACGATTTGACAGTTAAAGGGACAGAACTCCACTAGTGGTCTAACAAAAAAAGGGGGAGAAAAATTATGAAGGCTGAATGAAACTCTGTTTTAGGTATTTAAAACACATCTTTCTATTTCCTTCTTAATTTTCACTTAATTGTATTTTTTAATTCCCTAGTGTCCTGCTTAATTCTTTCAGATGCTGTGCATGCAGAATATCGACAGTTTCCGCAAAAGGCAGTTAGTCAGTCATTACAGTAAACACATATATTATGTGGAAGAGGACTACTAGTCAAGAGAAATGGAGTTGGTGTATTGAGCCTTTAACCTTCAAATCATAAGTCTGAATGTATCTATTTTTACAATAGAGTCATTAATATTTGCTAGCTATTTATTGGTGAATAGGCCAGCAAATTCACTGTGCTGCAGCTTGAGACCCTTTTCTGCCTATCAGGCATTCACAGGGTATATAAGCTACATCAATTAATGCTGGGTGTCATGCAAATTTTGGAAGTCATAGTAAAGAGATGGATTTGATATAAATTGATAAGGTAGGAACTTAATAGCAGGAGCTAAGACTTATGGAACACTTAAAATGTATCTGAAATACTTGCATCTATATACATCAATGTACTGACTATCTAATCCTCACAGCTATATGAGGAGGTAATTTTATCTTCATTTCACAGATGGGAAACTGAGGTCTGTAAAAGTAAAGTGACTTGCCCAAAGCAACACAGGAAATGGAGAAGCTGAGTTTGAATCCAGGGTATCTGGTTCTGTAGCCTATTCTATTAGAGAGTTTGTAAAAGTATATTAACTTTTGATATTACACAGTTTGGGAGCTTTTACTCTGGTAATATTGTTAACCTACATGTAATATTGAGTAGATGAAGAAGATCAGGATTTAAAATGACAAGGAAAATCTCTTCTTATGTTCATGTGTTAGGGGTGGCAAGGCGAAGTTTCTAGTCATCTTTGGGTATATCTTAATTAGCAAAGGAATTATGAATTATTCTGGTTTGCCCATATAAAGGCAAAAGGTAGCTTTCCAGAAAGGCAGACATTAGCATTCCAAGTGCCCGCTCCATACTCCTGGTTTTGGAAGTTAGCTGCCCTCTCTAGCAGAGCATCTGCCTTTCAGACCTTATTTAGAGATTTGCTTGATTTGAGTTGTCCCCTGGGTTAACAGCTGTGGAATCTGCATTTCTTTGGCATTGCTCCCTTCTATGTAAATTACAGATGTAGCCAAAACAGGGCATTAGAGAACATTTGGAAAAAGAGGAAAGATTAAAAGTTTTGGTTTTTTTTTTTTTTTTCTTTTTAAAGTGAACTATCCCAGGTTCTAAGCAGGAGGAAATACATTTACTGAGTTTTATCCCCTTCATGTTTCCTTTCAATCGTTGAAACTACTCCCTACAGCCCTGCTGCTATGGGATCAATTTGTTGGCAAGGGTTATTCAAACATGAGCAGAAATTGTGTCCTCTTTGGATTAAAGTGCTAAAGCCAACAATAACAATTTTCATGTGGGAACTGGTGCTGGATACCCAAGTCAGACTGTACTTGGTGGTCTGTAATTTACTCCAGATAAAAAACATGCATTGGAGGAGAAAGAGGGTTTTTTTCCCAGGTTTCTGTTTGTTTTCATTTTCAGTCTTTTGTTATTTTTTTATATCTATTGTTTTTAAACAGACATTAGAGGTCCTTTTTATTTAGTCTCTTGATTTGGGGGTGGGAGTGTAGGGTATGTAATGAGACATATAATAGAGTTCTTTTTTGAATTAACATTTATATTAAGATATAATTTACAGTTGGGGCGCCTGGGTGGCTCAGTCGTTAAGCGCGTCTGCCTTCGGCTCAGGTCATGATCTCAGGGTCCTGGGATCAAGCCTCACATCGGGCTCTGCTCAGCGGGAAGCCTGCTTCTCCCTCTCCCACTCCCCCTGCTTGTGTTCCCTCTCTCGCTGTCTCTCTCTCTCTCTCTGTCAAATAAATAAATAAAATCTTTAAAAAAAAAAAAAAGATATAATTTACAGTTAAATAAATCTGAAGTATACAGCTTAATGAATTTTTGTACTTATTTCTTCTCCACTTCGATTATATTTAACTTTTACTCTTTAAATCTGTATAGCTGGAGGGATAAATCATATAATCTTGAAGACTGTTATACATAGTATAGATTTTTGAATTTCAACCTCAATTTGACCTCCTAGTATCACATGGCAGTTTTTGTCTGTATTTCCAGGTCAGCTTTCCTCTTCTACTCCTTCAACACTTACTTTAAATCTTTGCCATTCTCCTCAGGGCTTCTTTCTTACTATTTCCATATTACTTTTCACTGTGATGTTACCTCTTACTTCACCAAGAAAGTGAAGGCAGTCGGGCAAGAACTCCCTTACCTCCTGCTAGCCCCCTCATTGCTCCCTTGTATTTAGAATTAAATCCTTATGTATCCTTCCTATCTGAAGCTGTGCTTTCATCCCCTTTTATCATCTCAGTGATTGCCTTTATCAGTTTATCCCCATTTTCCTCTAAGCTTCTCTATTTTCTTTTTCTAAGTAATATGCATGATTGAGAATTTTTTTTTTTTTTTTTTTTTTTTTTAAAGATTTTATTTATTTATTTGAGACAGAGAGAATGAGAGACAGAGAGCATGAGAGGGAGGAGGGTCAGAGGGAGAAGCAGACTCCCTGCCGAGCAGGGAGCCCGATGCGGGACTCGATCCAGGGACTCCAGGATCATGACCTGAGCCGAAGGCAGTCGCTTAACCAACTGAGCCACCCAGGCGCCCGAGAATTTTTGATTAAAAAAAAAAGATAATACAAAGTTTAACTTTGGCCCTGTATCATCCTCTAGTTACTACCCAACCATTATCCTTCCCCTTGTGGTCAAGCTTCTTGATTTCTGTTTGCATGTCCTCCATCTCTCATTTACTTTTCTTCAACCTCAGTATGGCTTTTCACTTCTCTTTCTCCACTGAAACCACTTCTGCCAAAATCACGAGAGACTTTTGCCAAATCTAGTAAATACCTTTTTTTCTTAAAATATTTTATTTATTTATTTATTTATTTATTTATTTATTTATTTATTTGAGAGGGAGAGAGAGATTGAGAGACAGAGAGAGTGAGCATGAGTGTTGGGGGGAGGGGCACGGGAAGAAGAGGGAGAGGGACATGCAGACTCCACGCAGAGCCTGGAGCCCGACTTGGGGCTTGATCTCAGGACCCTGAGATTATGACCTGAGCAGAAATCAAGAGTCCAGATGCTCAAGCTACTGAGCCACCCATGCGCCCCCTAGTGAATACCTTTTTGCCCTTTTTGAAATTTCTTTCTGTTGGTTCACAAACTCTGGAGATTTCCTAGTGTAATCTGAAACTGGCCACCTTAAGAGGAGGGTAGAAAGAAACCAAAGAAAGAGGCACATTACACCAGATTAGTAGGTGGCAGTTTTAATAAGCAAGGGAACTTCTTATGAGGCTTTTCTTGAGCAGCCACAAGACGAGTAGATCTCCACACCTATCCACCAGAGTCTTAAAATTATACAGAGGCCATAACTGGATTCAGTCACATATTCAGTCCAGATGGTCTCAACAATACCTTATTCTTTGAAGGCTATGTCCTTGGAACAGCTCCCACTACAGGAATGGTGGCAGTGTGTACCTTCCAAGGACAGGGGAAGGGGTAATGACCATCTAATTGCCCAGGTCCAACTAGAGGGTCAGCCCCTAGTTCCATCCTCTTGATGATCTCCTCCAACACTTCCTTGATGTCATTTTCTCTGATTTCTTCTTCCTCTATAATCCCTCTTCAAACTCCTTTTGTAAATGCCAGTTATCCTGCCTCTCCCTAAATATAGATTTCCAAGACTGTTTTTATCTGGCTTTCCTTCTGTTTTATGTGTTTTATGGGCAATCTGGTCCATGTGTTCAAGATTTTAGTTATTGCCTGTACCTCTTATGTCCTGATACTTACTCACTCTATTCCAAGCCTCTTTCCTGATCTACAACTTTCTGCTTGACAGTTGTATTTGGTTGTGTTGTAGGCACATATGAAAACCTGGCCTTATTATCTTACTTTGGCATGTCCCTTTCCCAAACTAAGCCTGCTTCCCTTGTCCTATTCTCTATCCTTGTTGGTGGTACCTTCTGCATTCATTCTTTAATTCAAAAGCTCTTTTTTTTTTTTCCTTAATGTTCTGGCCAGGCACTAAGTTCTGTAGTATAGAGCTACAAGGACATTATAAGGTCCCTGCCCTCCATTACAGAGACTAATAGGAGATACAGAGGAACAGAGAATTACATTACATTACAACACAGAGAATATAATGGTAGAGGTGTATCATATGTAAGACAAAAAGGGACATACTATTCAAACTGTAGATTCAGGAAAAGGTCCTTGGAGAAAGTGATGCCAAAGTTGAACCCTCAAGTAGGAGCTTGCCATGACTACTCCCTTTCCCTTTTCCATTCTCCTTCATTATTAGCAAATCTCATTAATTCTAGACTCTTACTGTCTCTCAAATCTGTCCCAAATCTCTCCATTACCCCTGCTACTGCCTTCATTTTAAGGTATCAGTGGATTATAGCAACAATCTCCTAATGACCTTACTTTCTCCATTCTTCGTCTTCTCCCAACCCCCATCAAATGTCCACATTGATACTATAGTAAATCTTTATTTAGAAAAACAATCTGATCATACCCTTCACAGAAATAAATATCAAATAATATCTCATATGCATATATCACATTGTATTTATCCATTCATCAACTCATGGATATTTGGGTGATTTCTACTTTTTGGCTATTAATTATGCTGCTATGTGCTTTCATGTAAAATATAAACTTGTGTGGACATAATTTTTCATTTCCCTTGGATATATATACTTAGGAGTACAGTTGCTGAGTCATACATCCTTTGAGGAACTGCCAGACTGTTTTCCAAAGTGGCTGCCCCATTTAACATTCCCACCAGCAATGTCTAAGTGTTCCAGTTACCCCACATTCTTGCCAACATTTGTTATTTCTCCCCATTTTTTTTTTTTTTTGGATACTAGCTGGTGATACTAATACTAATGGATGTGAAGTGTTATCTCATGGTGAATTTGATTTGCATTTCTCTGATGGCTAAGAATGTTGAGTATCTTTTTATGTGCTTGTTAGCATTTATATATCTTCTTTGGGAAAATGTCTAGTCAGATCTAGTTTCTAAAATTAAGTCATCTATGTTTTTGAGTTATGAGAGTTTTTTTTTTTTTTTTTTGTATTCTGCATATAAGTCCCTTATCAGATACATGGTTTGCATAATCTCTTCTGTGGAACTGTCTTTTCACTTTCTTGATAGTGTCTTTTGAAGCATAAAATTTTTAAATTTTGATAGATTCCCAAATATCTATTTTCTTCTTTTGTTCCATGTACTTTTGGTGTCATTAGGGAAACTTCTGCATATGGATATCCAGTTGTTTCAGCACTGTTTGTCGAAAAGACTGTTTTACCCACATTGAATTGTCTTGGCACCTTTGTAAAAAAAAAAAATCTATTGACCATTTGTAAAAATTTAAATTTTAAATAAATAAAATTTAAATAAATTTTAAATAAATAAAAGTCCATAAATATGGACTGTCAATTCTATTCAATAAATCTATCTATACATCTATCCTATGCTGATACCACATTATCTTTATTACTGTAGCTTTATATTAAGTTGTGAAATTTGGAGGTATGAATCCTCTAATTTTAGTCTTCTTTTTAAAGATATTTTTGGCTGGGGCACCTGGGTGGCTCAGTTGGTTAAACATCAGAGTCTTGATTTCGGCTCAGATCATGATCTCATGGTTGTGAGATTGAACCCCGCATTCGACTCTGCACTGGGCAGAGAGGCTGCTTAAGATTCTCTCTCACCCTCTCCCTCTGCCCACCCTCCTCCCCCCCCCACAAAAAAAACCCATAATTCCTATCAAAATCTCAGGAATAAAAAAGATATTTTTGGCTATTTAATGTCCTTTGCATTTCCATATGAAATTTTGAACTAGCTTTTCATTTTCTGGGAAAAAGCAGCTATTATTTTGATACAGAATGAGTTGGGAAGAATTGTCATCTTCACATTAAGTTCTTCGATCCACTAATATGGGATGTTTCCATTTATTAGGCCTTCTCTAATTTTTTCAACAGTGTTTTATGCTTTCACTGTATGTTTTAAATTCTTCTGTTTATTTCAAAGGATTTTATTTTTGCTGGTATTATAAATGGAATCTTGTTATTAATTTCATCTTTTAACTATTCATTTCACCTTTATATTAGAAGTATAATTGATTTTTGTATATTGATCTCCCTGAACTGGTTTTTTTAGGTCTAAGAGATTTTTAATGGATCCTTAGAATTTTTGATATACAAGATCATGTCATATGCAAATAGGGATAGATTTACTTTTTTACTTTCAATCTGGGTGCTTATTTTCTATAGCTTATAGTACAGTGTTAAATGAAAGTAGAGTGAACCTCCTTGTCCTTTTTTTTAAGGAAGAATGTGTTCAATCTCTCATATCATTATGTATGATGTTAACTATGCATTTTTCTTAGATTCCCTTTTTCAGTATGAGTAAGTTCCCTTCTATTCCTAGTTTGTTGAATGATTTTTTTTTTAATTATGAAAGGATGTTGGGTTTTAAATGCTTTCTTTCTATTTAGACAATTATGTGATTTTTCCCCTTATATTTTATTGATATGATATATTGCATAAATTGATTTTTCGATGTTGAGCCATTCCTACACTGATAGGATATAGATCACTGGGTCATCATGTATAATCTTTTTTATGTGGTGCTGGGTTCAGTTTGCTAGTATTTGTCAAGGATTTTTGCATCTATATTACTAAGAGGTATTAATCTGTAGTTTTCTTATGATGCCTCTGTCTGGTTTTGTTGCCGGGGTAATACTGGCCTCATAGAATAAGTTGGAAGGTATTCCCTGCCCCTGAGTTTTGGTAGAATTTGCAAAGATGTAGAATTAATTCTATTACACTACTGAACCATCTGAGCCTGTGATTGTGAGAAGTTTTTAAATTACTAATTCAATCTCTTATTATACAGTGCTATTCAAATTTTCTTTTCTTCTTGAGTCAGTTTCAAGAAGTAGTTTATGTCTTTTCTAGGAATTTGTCCATTTCATCCAAATTTTATAAATTGTTGGCATACAATTGGTAATAATATTTCTTTCTAGTATTTTTTTTTAATTTCTGTGTGCTAAATGGTGATAGCTCCTCTTTCATTCCCAATTGTAGTAATTCAAGTCTTCTCTCTTTTTGTCTTCATCATTCTAAAGTTTGACAATTTTGTTAATCTTTTCAAAAAACCCCCTTGTGGTTTGACAATTTTGTTAATCTTTTCAAAGTTTGACAATTTTGACAATCTTGTTTGACAATTTTGTTAATCTTTTCAAAGAACCCCCTTTTGGTTTTGTTGATTTTTTTTCTTTTTTTTTTCCTATATTCTATTTTATTAATTTCTACTCTAATCTTTAATTTTTTTCTGCATGATAGATTTAGTTTTGTCTTCTTTTTTCTAGTATTTTAATGTAGAAAGTTGACCTATTGATTTGAGATCTTATTTAATGTAGGCATTATAGCTATAAATTTCTTTTTATACTGAAGCATAGTTGTCATACAATGGTCTATTAGTATCTGATTTACAGCAAAGTGATTCAGCAAGTCTACACGTTACACAGTGCTTATCACAATAAGTATAATTACCATCTGTCACCATACAAAGTTATACAATGTTATTGACTATATTTCCAATGCTGTACTTCTCATCCCCCTGACTTACTCACTTTACACCTGGAAATTTGTACCTTTTAATCCTTTCCACCTATGTTCCCTACCCCTGTACCTCCTTCCCTCTGGTAACCATAAGTTCTCTGTATTTATAAATCTGTGCATTTGAGAAAAATGTGTATGCTGCTCTTGTTGGGTGGAGTATTCTATAAATGTCTGTTAGGTGGTGTGAGTTGAGTGTTGTTCAGGTCTTCTTTTTTCCTTGTCAATGTTCTGTGTAGTTTTTCTCTCTTATTACTGAAAGTGAGGTATTAAAGTCTCCAAACACTATTTTTTAATTGTCTATTTCTTCCTTCAGTTCTGTCATTCTTTTTCCTCATGTATTTTGTGGCTCTCTTGTTAGGAGCATATATGTTTATAATTGTTAAATATTCCCAATGGATTGACTTTTCTACCATTATTAAATGTTTCTATTCATCTCTAGTAATATTTTAACTTTAAAACATATTTTGTCTAGTATTAATATAGCAACTCCAGCTTTCTTATGGTTTCTGTGTGAATGATATATCTTTATCTGTGTATCTCCTGTAGGGAGAAATAACTGGTTCTTCTTTTTTTTTAATCCAGCTTGACATCTCTGCAATTGTCATTATAATAGTACAGTTGTGCTGTTAAATTGTTGGTTGTATTTCATTGCCTTAGTAAACCCCGTAAATATAATGATGCTCATGGAGGCTTCACATGGAGTACTTTATGAATTTATTCTTTCTCCTGTCTCTGTTCTAGCATTTTGAATGCTGCCATTGTTATAGACTAAAGCCATTGTGTCTCATATCATTAGGTTGTCTGATTAGCAAAAAAAAATAAAAGTAAAAAAACTAGAGTGTTTGGTGTTAGTGGTTGTTAGATCACATTTCTTTGAATCAGTAAAGTATTATGTAGGACTTTTTTTTTTCCTTTAGCAGAAATCTTTCTTTTCTAATCCTAACAATGTTAAAGTTATAATTTTGGCTTTGGAGTTGCCAGGAATAACTTTACTTTACATGTATAATTAACCAGATTGAGTAACAGAGCAAAAGAACATAATTTATTTCTACAGTGTGGTAATAATAAAACTGTTGCTAATTTTGGAGCTCCACATTATTTCCATAGTTGGATAGATCTTAATAAGGGAGTGGCTTCCTCTCACTAACTTCAGGTCACACCAAAAAACCTGCTTTTGCATGAAGGGGATTTAACTTATTTTCTAAACTAAATAATTTTTCAGCACAGGATGCTTAGGTACTTATTTTTCTTCAGGGTACAATCTAGAATCTGTTAGTAGGAAAGTAAAGTTCAGAGTTCCTCCTTTTGTTGATTCAGTGCTTTACAACCTGAACTCTTCCTTGGGGCAAGCTATTTCTCAATTCCATTTTCCTACCTTTACTCTTAAATTGATAATTAGACACCAGAGCTATGAGGTAACTTCAGTGTTATATCCTGCTTATTAAAATCAAGGACGTTGGAGGTGGGGGAAAGGTACTGGAAAAGAAGAATAAAAATGTAATTTTAAAAAATTTTATAATCCAGACTTCTATGTAGTAACATTTAAAAATAAAACTATAAAGGGGGTTCTGGGTGATATTTCTAGGTTTCTGCTTAATTTTTGGTTGAAAATATTGAATGTTCCATCACTTTCTTTGCATTTCTTAAATAAAAGCACCAAAAAGTTCAAATTTTGACCGCTGAGAGTATTTTTGGCTTAGTTATGTATTACCCTCGAATTTAATTGTTTGGTCTGTGTTCACTGGAACTTTAAGCAAAATTAAAAGTGCACCGAACACTAAATAGTTTCTCTAGCAGTACCTGCTATTTTTCTTTATATTGAAAAACTATTCAGGGGTGTCTGGGTGGCTCAGATGGTTAGGCGTCTGCCTTCTGCTCAGGTCATGATCCCAGGGTCCTGGGATGGAGCCCTGCTTCAAGCTCCCTGCTCGACAGGAAGCCTGCTTCTCCCTCCCCCACTTCCCCTGCTTGTGTTCCTGCTCTCACTCTCTCTCTCTCTATCAAATAAATAAATAAAATATTTTTTAAAAAAAGAAAAAGAAAAGCTATTCTGCTTAAGGGAAAGAATTTAAATGTCCTGGTCATCACTCTGTTCTCTCTGTTCAATCTTGAACATGATTTATCTTATTTCTATAGACTGTGGCAACTAACACATGATCTCAGTTTAACAATTTGTTGGTTGAACCTTCTCATCTTTAACTTTCATAGTTTCGTCTCAATTATATATTCATAAGACTACCTTACAAAAGGCCTTCTTTCCAAACTACTGACATACTCCATTGGAGACCAGAAAGCATCACTGACTGGCTATTAGCTGATATTTGTCCCTTATCTGCTATCTTTTTATATTGTATGTCAATGTCCACTGTGAAAGGAACAAGAAGCCACCTAATCAGTGAGATACTCTTTTCTGCCTTCTCACTTTCTATATATTATTGAAGTATAATTTATAAACAGTAAAACACATTTCATTTTATTAAACAAATTCCACAAACATTTTTAAATTTAAAATTATTTTTTATTATTTTATTAAACACAGATTTTAAGTATACACAAATGTGAAAATTAACCCAATTTAAGTATAGGATATTTATATCACATCAGAAAATTCTCTTGTGCTGCTTTCTCTCAGCCAGGAGTTGAGTGTTTCAGTTCCATACCCCATCTGAATGCCTGCTTTCTTGGATCATTGCTGGTACTATCTGTCCCCGACTGAGTCTCCCAGGATAGACTGAAAGAGAGTTTAGCTTGCAGAGTGTTTATTAAGGAGTGCCCCTGGGGTCAACACTTGTGGAAGGCAGGGGAAAAAAGCAGGACTGGGTAGCAGGAGAAGTCAAGGTGCATGAAGGCCAAATGCCAGCCTGGACTGACCCCATGGAGAACTCTGGGCCTTGATTGACTTTATAGAGTTACCTGGAGTTAGGGCAAGGGGCTCAAGCCTTTATATTCTCATTTTGATAAGGCATTGGATTCAGGCTACCCTGAGAAGGGGGTCTATCCTTGGGGAATGTGGTTCTTTGCAGCTGAGGCCATCAGAGAAAGGCCTGGCAGATGCTGGCCAACCACTTTCCCAGCAGCCACACAACAAGTCCTTCATCTGAGGATAACCTGAAATGTACCTGACATTGTCTCCCACATCGCGGTTAAAGAAATTCAAGAGCTTCTTGGAAGCACAGATTTTTTTTTTTTTTTAATTCAAGTCTGGAAGGAGGAAACCAGAATTAGAAGAATGAGTAATTGATAGCAGTTAAATAATAGAAAATTTATCATTATATATACTTACTTAAAAATTACTCTAATAATATCTTTCAATATATTTTATGATTTAGTCATTCAAGAAGCAGTTGAGAGTCTATAAATGGGGACATTTATCTTTCATTTTGGCCACCTAGAAGCTGAACCTTTTTCTTATATTTGGGGACTCCTCTGTATAAGGTCAAGCTTGGCTGCCACTATAGAAGCTGAAATGCAAGGTGCTTATATTTCCAACCTTCTTGCAAGGGGTGCAGGCCCATCACATGAGCTCTGCAAAACAGACAAAATTTTGGATCAGACCTGTCTGGGAAGTGGAGTAGAATTTTTTTTTTTTTTTTAAATGATGGGTTATAGCCACAGAAGCAGTGAGTAAAGCAACATCCACTTTCCAGACACAGCAGCCTTTGTATCACTAAACTCCATTTTGGTGGTGTCAGCTGTGTAAACATCCAGAGCCAAAGACAGTAGTTTTCTCACCAGACTGGTTCTGTGTTGCATGCTTCTTTGGGCTTTCTTTCTGATTGGGTAGCCTATTTGCTTAATTAAATGGGGTTGATGTCTATTGCTTGCCCTCAAAATCCCTGACTAATGTAGCTCACCCCTCTACCAAATGTTCTAGACATTAGGATTATCATGGTAAAAAGAAAGACAGAGTCTACTGGGGAGAAACTAACAGTGAGTAAAAATAAAATACAATTCAGTGGCATGAAGGAGATAGACAAGGATAGATAGTGGGGGAGGAGGTTGGAGATGGGGAGCAAGGGATCCTTAAAGAAGGTTAGGAAAGTGAAATGATTGCCCTGAGACCATTAGGCTGAGAGGAAGAGTGAGCTCTGTGAAAGGGGAAACAGTGTGATGAAAAAGAATTTGCAGCCAGAGACAACAGCAGTTGCCAAGTAGGTGAGAATGAGCTTGACTTAATTATTAAACAAGTCAAAAGGAGCATAGGTTGTCAGTTATGTTCGTTTAGCTATTTTAATAGAATTTCTTTTAAAGAAAAACTCATTTTGATTTGGAAATCTATGCTATAGTAAATGTCTATTAACTCTAATTCAACACTGTTTAGACCCAAAAGGTATAATAGAAACACCAGGCAAGTTTTCTATAAATACTTATTTCTGGACTCCACCCATAGAGAATCTAATCAGTCAAGTTTGTTAATCAGTAGTACTAGACCATAATGTGATATGTGGTAACACTGTCTGCAAAGCAGTAGCTTGCTTTAGTTTCAGGTAAATCACAAGGAAGTAACAGCTCTGGTTACTACAAATGGTGTGCATAAGTCATACGTGCAAGATTGGTATATACTACTTTACTTGATAGACCTAGCTTTTACCTGACTAGAAATAAACCAAGGAGAAATCAGTCTTTCTTTCATTAAAGTTTGCTTTTTTATGTAGAGGTGTATGGTAGTTGTATTCTGCAAAGTAAAAAAAAAAAATTATTTGGAAGTCCAGTTGCTAGGTGTATCCTACAAAGTGAAAATCCTGGTAATACTCAGTAACATCTGGTATCAATTACCCAGATGCCAATAGACTGAACCTTTGTGTGAGGTTATTGGTGATAACAGATAAAAGGTTTTTTATTGTCTATAGGACCCATTTTTTCTCCAGAGCCTCCAAGAATGCTGTGGATTAGCTTCAGGTTTAGTTAAGTTGAAGGGAACCCCAGTTCATCTTTTTAATAACACATATAATATCAAATATATTCTACCAAAGAGTCAACCTAACTAAAGAACTCTGAGCAGAAGGCAAGCTATGTTTTAATTTTGAGGCCACAGATGACTTGGAGTTCTTCTAAGTCAGGACCAATGCATGTGAGTAGGAGCTATGCTATGCTTACTCCGATCATAGTCAGAAATTAGACCGTTTTGTCTCCTGGAGTATAAAATTTTACCAGAAAACCCATTGCCAAATATACATCATATTCAAATGTGAGAAAATTGTTTTCTCGGATCCTGTGTTTGTCATACTGGTGTCTGGTACATTTTACCACACTTCACTCCCCCGAGCTGGGAATAAACATGGCACTTCTTCCTGAAGCAATAAGCAATACTTTCCCTTGATGCTCGTGGTGTAAAACCTAATTTTCATATGGAAACAAATATGGGTATATTCTGGACTGAGGAAAATACTATTTTCATAAAAATGTGTTGTTAATATGTAATGATTTATTACTGTTTTAAAAGGATTTAGCAAACATTCTAAATTTTTCCCTGTTTTAACTTCTTTTTTTTCCCCATTATTGCATTTATTTATTTATTTATTTATTTATTTATTTATTTGTGGGTGGGTGGGTGGGTGGGTGGAAGAAGAGAGGGAAAAAGATTCTTAAGCAGGCTCCACACCCAGCATGGAGCCTGATGCAGGGCTCAATCTTACAACCCTGAGATCATGACTTGAGCTGAAATCAAGAGTCAGACACTTAACCAACTGAGCCACACAGGCACTCCTCCATTATTGCACATATTAATTGTTATAACACATAAACAAACTCTTTGGAGTCCTCCATAATTGTAAGAGCATAAAGGCAGTCTTGAGACTATACAGTCTGAGAACCACTGGACTAAGTAAAAGACTATTTTATCCTAACTTAGCTGGCATTTAATTATATCTCTGCAATCTTGTCCATGAATAATATTTATAGCTTTTTATTTCAGTTTGATTTTTACTTCTTATTTTCTTTTAATTTTGCAAAGAGTTCAGATAAAATAAAGAACTGGACTGGGAATGGAAAATGAGTAAGGAGGCGGGGAAGTATGTTTCTGTTATAAGGAGATACTTGAAGTATTAAGAAACATCAAAAAATATCTTTTGTTTCTATGAGAGAAATTAGTAATTTTTTATACATTATAAGCTTTGGTAAAAAGTATATTTTGAATATATCAATGTTTTATTTTTCTTTTAAAAATTTAATTAATCTTTAAGGAAACAATGCTTTTAAAAATAATTTTTTTTAATGGTAACACATTTCCAGTTTTTAGTAGAAGTCATGGGGAGAATGACTGTATTTATATTTGTTTTGTTTCTAAGCCTTCAGGAATGGTTTTGTGTATTCTTCAAAAGTGAAATAGATAAATTGATCATTCGGGTTAAATCTTTTTTTCAAACTTTCTTATACTAAAAAAATAAAAGGTTGGTTTCTAGAAAGAATTCCCAATTCTTTTTTCTGAAAAAACTTTAAAAATATAATTGTCCATTGCAAGAATAAATATCTCACCAAAACTCATAGGTAGATGTAGACATTTGACAACTGTTTCCTTGTTAATTGAAAAATGTCTGTGGAAGCATTTCTTTGCATTTCAAGGGAATGACTATTTTTATAGTTTAACTAAGCAGGCATCTTATTCATGAATGTTAGGCCTAAGGCATGAGAACATCGGGGAACCAGTTAAATTTTGAATAAAGTCAAATTCTGCTCTTCCAAAAGCAATAGCTTTAGTGACTGTATGTTAAGATGGGAGTCATTACCAAGAAATGACAGTAAATATCAATGGGTACTATTTGGGAGGACAACAAATTTCAAAGTAAAAGAGTATAAGAGAAAAAGAGAGAAAGTAGGGGGTGTTTGTGGTGGAGTCCTTCGGTGGTATCCAGTGAGAATATTCTAAATAATTTAGGGCATTGGATAGGGCTAGGAAATCTCTACTGCAACAAATAGATAGGACCAGCAAATCTCTACTGCAATTAGCTGGTTAGCTGGTTAGTCTCCTTAGGTCCTGAGTGTATGGGTGGTGTTGAGAGAGGAGGGTCAGGAAATACTTGTTGATCATACCAGCCACATATCAGATGCTCATGCAAGTGCTTTGATATCTTTTTGAAAATGAACTTTTTATTGTGGAGTAAGTTTAGATTTACAGAAAAGCTGTATATCCCTTATCAGATTTCACTTTCTTCTTGTGTTATCGTCTTACATTACTGCTTGTTTTCTTTTAATTCTCACAAACAACCCTTGAAAGAAGCCACTGTTATTTTATTTTCCATAAGAAGAAACTTAGACCACATTGTGAGAAATGACTTGCCTATTAATTCAACAAATATTTGAGTGCATACTATGTGATAATCATTATTTTAGGGTGGCTATAGGCATATAATGGTAAGATGGTATGCTTGCCTTCATGGGATTATAATATTATTTGTTCTGTATAATACCATATCAAACTAATTTTCTTTTTGTGCTTCTAGGAAGTCATAGGAAAAGCACTGGGATGTTTATCTTTGGGTAAAGTAATATGAATATCCCCCTATCACCCAACATTTCCTCAAAACTATGAGATCTAGTTAGCTCCACATCTGTACACTTAGCCACCTTCACAAACTGCTCTGTAATGTTAATATATGCCACTTTGGATTTCTGGTCATCTGTATGCCCTGTTATATTTATTGCTATATGTTGTCACCCTCCAAACATTCTTTGGTATAACCTAAACTATTTTGGCTCTATAGATAGTATAGGTTATGTGAAAATATCGTTCTCAACATCATAAGAATCCTGGTTTAGATTTTCAGTGAGGGAATATAACCGCAACTCCCGTTAACTGTAATGGGAATCCCGTGACCACCTTACCACACCCCTTGCTGAAAATGCTACTATTCCTGGGGGGTTCACTGACCTTTATATCCATTATAGAGGTATGGGAGGAACAGGGAGGGAGAAGTACCTTAAGTGATAGGTTAGCCACAGAGAGACAAAAGAATAATCAGAGCACTTAGAAGCTGAAGGAAGCTTATGAAAGAATGGGGAAGTGAGCTTCTTGTAACAGGGATCCCCGCTGTCCTCTATTTTCAGTGTAGCAAAGCAAACCAGGCCCCTATGGACTCTAGTACTAAAGAATGAATTATGGACCTGAATAGTAATGTGGTGGTGCTAATGATTTCATCAGTGACCATGGCCCTTGCCATTCCTTGTTAGGTGTGTGTATGTGTGTGTGTGGGGGGGGTGATTTCATTTATTAAATAACTTGTAAGGCTGAAAAAATAAATTGTAGTTTTTCCAGAGTTATTTGGTCATCATGAATTTGGCAATGTGAGAAATGCACTTTATATATTTCTCTGCAGTCATACTGACTGAATAAACAAAGAAGTTACATCATTAATTTTTGTAGTTAGTCCCATGCACATATAGCTTTTAGCCTGGTCCTTTTTCCTTTTTTTTTTTTTTTTAAGATTTTATTTATTTATCTGACAGAGAGAGAGAGAGACAGGAGAGAGGGAACACAAGTAGGGGGAGTGGGAGAGGGAGAAACAGGCTTCCCACCAAGCAGGGAGCCCGATGCGGGGCTCGATCCCAGGACCCTGGGACCATGACCTGAGCTGAAGGCAGCCGCTTAACCAACTGAGCCACCCAGGTGCCCCTAGCCTGGTCCTTTTTCTGTCAGTCTTTTAGACCTTTCATCAAATTATTATATCAAAAACAGAATTTTTCACTTTTCTCTCTAAACTTTTTTTTTCCATTTTTTTCTCCCATCGTCTTTTAATACATTCTCATGCATCAGTTTTATAAGCTTCTAGAGGCAGATTTCTATTTGTTCATAATTACATTGTTTTTTCAGAAATCAAGATTTTAATCTTGATATTTTGGGGTTTTGTTAAATACCTTTTGTGGCAGTTATGATTTATAATTAACTCCTAGTTATCAATGGGAGATGTTCCACCACTACTAAAGCAATAATGAAATGAATATTTTTTAAGGCATGTATTTGTTGTTCCTCTGACCAATATCTAAGATTTAATTCAAACTTCAGTTTAGTTTTAGAAGTAACATTTTACATCTTCTCATACTTCCTCATCTAAAATGCTCCAGATACATGAAAAAACGTTCAACATCATTAGCCATCAGGGAAATTCAAATCAAAACCACACTGAGATACCACCTTAAATAAGCAATACTTTGGCAAAAATTGACAAGGCAAGAAACAACAAATGTTGGAGAGGTTATGGAGAAAGGGGAACCCTCCTACACTTTTGGTGGGAATGCAAGTTGGTACAGCCACTTTGGAAAACAGTGTGGAGATTCCTCAAAAAGTTAAAAATAGAGCTACTGTAGGACCCAGCAATTGCACTACTGGGTGTTTGTCCTAAAGATACAGATGTAGTGAAAATAAGGGCCACATGCACCCCAATGTTCATAGCAGCAATGTCCATGATAGCCAAACTGTGGAAGGAGCCGAGATGCCCTTCAACAGACGAATGGATAAAGAAGATGTAGTCCATATATACAATGGAATATTACTCAGCCATCAGAAAGGATGAATACCCAACATTTGCATCAACATGGATGGAACTGAAGGAGATTATGCTGAGTGAAATAAGTCAAGCAGAGAAAGACAATTATCATATGGTTTCACTTATTTGTGGAACATAAGGAATAGCATGGAGGACATTAGGAGAAGGAAGGGAAAAATGAAGGGGGGAAAATCAGAGGGGGAGAGGAACCATGAGAGACTATGCACTCCGGGAAACAATCTGAGGGGTTTAGAGGGGAGGGGGTTGGGGGCCCAGTGATGGGTATTAAGGAGGGCACGTATTGCATGGAGCACTGGGTGTTATACGCAAACAATGAATCATGGAACACTACATCAAAAACAAATGATGTACTGTATGGTGACTAATATAACATAATAAAAAAAATTTTTTAAATAAAATAAAATGTTTCTGAAGTCTTTATATGCTCTTCATGCTCTCTTTCCTAACTGTACCTTTATGACATTAATGTCTTTCTAGAATCTTACAGTCTTCTCAAACTTTATTTTGATTTTATACTACTAACTTTAAAGTTTTCTAAGATTCTCTCATGGGATCCTTGAAGGAATAGAAATGTAGGCAACTAAGAATCATTCTTGAGGCAACCAAGAATTATTATTCATTCTGTTCTTGAGTATGTGACATTAGCCAGCACTTTATTGAAGACAAATTACCTCTTAGTTTTAAGGTAAAAAATCACCTAATTCTCTTGATATGCCACTAAATTCCAACGTATGAACAATGGGGATGGAAATGCAATGCTATACTATGCTTTACTATTCTATGCTAAAATACACTGCACTAAGTGAAAAGTAAGAGAATGGGCTAGTGTCCTCAGTTTACATGAAGATTTGTATGAGAAAAATGTACCTGAAAGAGGTGGATATCCTCCAAAGAATAGCTCTTCTACCCAAGAGTACCCTTTGCCACTAACAATAAAGAGCAACTTTGAGCTAGTTATTTGCAGTGGAAAATGAAATGGAGATAATAATTATCCGTAAATCTGAATGGTCATCTGGATCATCTGGGACATCAATCTCTTTTTTATTCTTCTACCACTAGAGCTTGACCTTTATGCAAGTGATAGAATTTGCATATCTCTTAAGCTTAAGACTTCTAAGAAATCCCCTTTCTTTTCTACAAAGGGACAATATAAGATCTGTCACTGAGAGTCCTCACATTGTCTTATATGCTGAATACTGCTTGCTGAGTTTAGATTGCCAATTTCTATCTAGTGGTTTTATCTTCTAGAAATTGCTTAAGCAAATAATTCTGTTACCATTTTCCTTAAGGTGTGTATGTGCCTTTCAAATATTTGGTTGGAAACAGAAGACTGTTCCTGTCTTGCTCATCTGGGTAAAACTCATTTACTGTTTTTCCTTTTAAACTGTTAGCTCAAGTGACCTTACACACGAGTCCCAGCTGTGCATTAGCATTGCTTGGGGATGTGTTTGTATCTTTTGTCTAAAAATACCCAGCCGGTAGGATTCATGATCCATGAAAGCTAATTGAAACAATTTCTCTTCAAGTTTTGGCAAGTGAAGCATGCATTATAAGCATTAATATCTATAAATTGAATTGTTAATGAATCTAGACACTAATAATGAATGCAATTTTGCAAGCTTAACTAGAAACACTAAAATTATCAGGATCTGGAGCAGAATTTTCAATCATTTTTGCTTATTAAATAGCAAAGCTATGCTTTTAATAAGCTAATCATTTTTATTTGACCCCATAGGAGTAGCTCAGTTGATTAGAAACAGGTTCTAAGAGCAAAATAATGTTGTTTTTCTCTTACTGTTTTAACCACCAAAGCCCTGAAATTTTAAGATGGATATTTGATCTCAACAGTCTTTGTCTTCTAATCACATTTGTACATGCATTCAATGCTTTATGAAATATTTACTTATTCCATTTCTCCTACATTATACTGTATGTAGGAGATATTGATATCAATATCGATATAGATAGATATAGCTCCTCTTCAGTTTTTAAAAGTGTCACAATCAATTTAAACAAATGGTCTCATTTCACATGCAAACATCTAAGATTTCATTATCAAGATAATACCAATTCTGAGCTTCATGGTTGCCTGATAGTTTTATTATTTTCTGAGACTTAGTAACTTCTTTGATATATATATTTCCATTTGAGTTTCAACTCCTATAATTTGCATAGACCCAGTTTAAAAAGCAGCAAAATCTCGTATATAATGTTAAACAGCAATGGAGTGTTTTCTCCCTAGTGCTTGAGTGACCTGAGATAGTAAGTCATGCACTTAGGAGCACACTTAGTGCCTTTCAGTAGCTGTACATCAAAGAGTTCCCAAGTGACTTGAAAGAGTTAATGCACCTTTTTGTGTCCTTTCACTTATTGCTCAGGAATGACTTAAGCACTGGAGATAGTGAAACAGTACTCATTTGGAATTTGTGGTATCTCTGTATATGTTCTCATAGAAGCGACTGAAATTAGGACTTAAAGTGCCTTTCCTGATTGCTTCTTTCCCTACAAATCTTAAGGATATTAACCGTTCTTTGGGTTTAAACTATGAAAAACTAAGAAGCTGAAGTGTAAAATTTGAGTCTGATAGTAAATATGGACTTTTGCTTCAGAGATTATGGACTGGAACTTTTGTGGAAAGGTAGAGGAGCAGGATTGTTAGGTTTCTTTAGTATTGGTTTTTTTCTTCAGCATCACTGCATATTTCTTTTGACTACCAAATCTGAGAATCTAAACATTAAGGAGAATGAAATGTATGACAAACGTATATCATACAGAACTACTTAGGAATATAGTATGTATTGCATTACCATTTATGAAATTGTTTCAGGATTTGTAAACCAACATAGATATGATAATTATAGGCATGCACTTTTTTTTTCCAGTAGCTATTCACTTCACGAAAGCTTATACCTCATTTCTCTTAAAAATGGCCTCATCAAAATAACAATTGAATAGTCTTAGAGCATTTTGTACTGCTCTTCCCAAATGCTGATGATCAGTCTATATATATGTGGCTGGATCAGCCCAGAAAAAGCTTCCTAACCACAAAGCTCAGGAAAAAAAAAAAAAAAAACAGCAAAACAAAAATCTTCCCCAACGAACTATTCAGAGAATACTCATTTCTTAGTTAATAAACTTTTACTTACTGAGATTTTTGATCAAGATTTTAAAGTATTTTGTATTGAATTTAGTCTTTCTTTGCCTGTAAGAGATAAAATTTGGGTTGACTATATAGTTTGTATCACTAAATTTTGATTAAATGATTTCCTGGGTTGCAGTCCTGCCTGGATTTGACTACGTATTTTTACTAACTTCCAAGAACATCTAATTTTAAAACTATATAGAAATCCTCTCCAGAATTGTCAATCAGTTGGTAACCATTTGACATGGCTACTTGTAGCACAGAAACAATAAATACTCCTGGATAAGAAAGAATTTTTGCTTAATGAAAACTTTTGCCATTATTTGGTCAATTTCATGGAAATTAATATTACAGACAAGTCTTATGGTTAAGATCAACATACTATATACTTAGAGCAGAGCAGGAATCCTACTTTTCTTTCTTATCCAAATATTTGAAAAAATTTCTACATCAGTTCAGTTTTTTGAAGTTTTTACAATATCCTGGCCATGTGATAGTCTGATTTAGAAAGATGACTCAAAATCTTTGAAATAAAATTTATTTCTATTTTTAGTTGGAAAGAAATGTGCTGCATTATCACTGCAATATTTGATTTCGCACTAGCTCTATTTCTCAAAAATGTTTCTTTTTCTATCTATAGTGTTATAAATAGAAGGGCCAAAATATATGTTATACTGAATGACATACCTCATTCCAGGGCAGAGTATGGTTGAAAGGATGTCTTTAACATAAATGTTTTCTCTTCTTATAAATACATTAGGAAGATAGCATCGTGTAAAAGAAATTAAAAGCAGTAAATGAAACATGAACATAGGAATAATTCATATTGTGAGCTTAATTCTTGAAATGTATCTTCATCTTAAAATATATTATCATCATCTTATAATATTCCTTTTTAGTTATAATAGTAGGACTTGAGGGTTTGTAATTTTTTAAGTCTATTTTGTTACTCATATTTTAAAATTAGTGTTAACAGGGTGATTTTATACAAAATCCTGAACTATACCTAAAGGTTATGGTTAGACATGACCAAGAACTAAAATTCTCTTTAGATATTCAGGCCTGTGCTTTTCACAATACCTTCCTATGACTTATATAAAATAAGAAATCAATGGGGGACACCTTCACATTACTTATATGAGGAATCAACAATCCAAACATGTATCAGAATGGATAATTATGATACTTGGAAATTATGATTACTTGTTAATACTATTCTGTTCTTAGGAGTTAACTTAGAAGTGCCTTAGTGACATAATGTTTCTTATGACACCCTTTACTCTCCTTGTGAGCACCCATTTGCCTCCTTTGTATTATAGTACAGACTTTAATGTGGATTCTAAGACTATATCAGTTATAACTTTATCTGAACTACAGAGATTAAGCCAGTATTTTCTCATAAAATAAATAACCCGGAAGTAGGCAATTCAGAGCTCATTCAGCTACGTGAGGAAGTCATCAAGGACCCAGGTTCCTTCTGGCAACTTCCTATTCTTCCATCTTTAGAACGCAGTTTTGTTTTTTTAGTCAAAATAGTTACTCCAACTGCAGACATTATATCTACATCCCAGGGAAGCAGAAAGGAGAAATAGCAAAGGACAAAATTCATCTTGCTAGACTTGTGTTTATCAGGAAAGAGAAGACTTCTTCAGGGACTTTTATTTATATCTTATTGGCTAGGACTGTCACCTGATCACTCTTAGCTGTGAGGGAATCTAGGAAGGTGAGAATTTTCTTAACAATTTTTTTCCTTTTATTTTTAATAGCCAATACATTCTCAAACTTAAAACATCAAAGTGTAAAGCTGTATATATTGAAAGTCTCTGTTGTCTATCAAATCTCCTTTATTCTTCCACTGTCATGCCTCCCTAACCCAGTACCACAAAATAGTTAACCATTGGTGTTAGTCTCCTTTTTATCCTTCTAGAGACTTTTTTAAAAAGTATACTCAAGCTGATTCACATATGTATTCTCCCCCCTCCTTTTTAAAAAACATAATTGGTGTATGAGATAAGTATCTTTAACTGTTCACATAGCTCCCCCACCAGACTAAACCAAACACATAAACCAGAATTCTGTTAATTAGAAGGAAGGGAGACTAATAACATCTGCCATGGCCTGTTTTATTTATTTATTTATTTTTGTCTGAGTGGAGTCCAGTAGTATCTAGATAGTGAAACTATTGATTCTATTTAGCAACTGACAAAGGCATAAGTGTTCTTGAGAACAGATAGCTGAGTCATCTGCGTAGCAGTGCCTTGTATGGAGAAATTGATCAATAAATGTACAAAATGGAGCTCATGATGTCTTTTCCCTCATAACTGCTCATCTTCAACTCAATTAACAAAACTACTGTTTGGTAAATTGTTCAAACCAGAAACAAGTGGGTCATCTGTGATTCCTCTCTCCCCAGCCTCCAGATGCCTCTCTTCTTGTACATCAAATCTATTCAATCAGTAAATCCTGCTGGGTTTACATTCAAGAGATAAGAAACTTAACATTCAAGAGAGCAGAAACTTAACATGATCTGACCAGGATAGAGCCTGGCACAGGGTAATTGCCCAGTATATATTTGTTAAATGAATGTGTGATGAAAATACTTTGACTTCAGTAAACCTTCCCAAAATAACA
Source organism: Mirounga angustirostris (assembly GCF_029215605.1). Classification (NCBI taxonomy): domain Eukaryota; kingdom Metazoa; phylum Chordata; class Mammalia; order Carnivora; family Phocidae; genus Mirounga; species Mirounga angustirostris. The sequence continues at coordinate 14,705,563 of NW_026991724.1, read as the reverse complement.
GAAGAGAGAAATACTTAGAGTGGGAATGAAGTAAAATAACCAAAGCCTTAGAAATAGTAGTTATTAACAATAAAATAGAAATGACAAATAAAAAGGAGAGATCCTAGTGAGAAAGAAGTAAGGTATTGCTTGCCAGGTGAAAACGTTTGATGAAATCTTTTGGGGGCAACCCAGAGAAAGACCCATTGTGTTAGAAATTGAGCTTGTTATCTAGAAAGTACAAGATTGAGGGGCGCCTGAGTGGCTCGTCTGGTATAGAGCATATGCCTTCAGGTTAGGTCATGATCCAAGGGTCCTGGGATTGAGCTCTGCATCGGGCTCTCCGCTCAGCAGAGAGCTTGCTTCTCCCTCTCCCTCTTTCTACTGCTCTGCGCGCTCGCACTCTCCCTCTCTCTCTCTCTCTCAAATAAATAAGTAAAATCTTAAAAAAAAAAAAAAAAAGAAAAGAAAGCACAAGATTGAGCTTGGTGACCATCTTTTAGGAATCTAAAGGGGCTGGAGGGCTTGTCAAGTGATGGGAAGGAGGTGATTTTAGATAAGAACAATTCACTGTAAATTGTTAAAGGCCGGCACATGTAGGAAGCACTTAAATAGTTACAGAACTAAGAATGTAATTGAATTGCATAGTTTTCAGCTCTGACCCAGCGAAATCAAGCAAGATTTAATCCTGCTCTATACCTCCTATTATCATAAGCAATTAAAAGAAATTTGTCAACTTTACCAACCCATGGTTTTAGTTTTCTTCCTGGCCTAATGGGCCAGCTGTCTCCAAAACAATCTTATTATTTTATCCGTCTATGTTTTGTCTGATAGCATTTCTATCACAACATTTTAAGAGATAGAAATAGTTTTGCAAAGACATTATGTATTTACTTTCTGATTGAATATTCAAACTAATCATCCATGAAAAACTTTCTTGAGCCGTATGAGGATTATTTTTCTGAATATCTTCTGCTTAAGATTTTTAACAAAAGTTAAACTGGTCTAAAAACCTCAGTTTTCTTTTCAGCTGTATTGCTCTTCTCTTGTTCATCTTTTAAAAATAACAGTTGGTCAACAAAAACAAACAATATAAATCAGATTTCTTTGATGTCATAAGTGTTCTTTAGTCAAGTTAGATTTAGTTTTACAGAGAACTTTTGTTCATATTCAAACTCAGTCTTATTTCAAAGTCTATACTCTGTACACTGTAGTGTCTCATCACACAAGTTTTTAAACACAAATTCTTATTATTATACTTATTTTATTTTTTTTATTTTTTATTTTTTTTAAAGATTTTATTTATTTATTCATGACAGAGAGAGAGAGAGGCAGAGGGAGAAGCAGGCTCCCAAGGAGCAGGGAGCCCGATGCGGGACTCGATCCCAGGACCCTGAGATCATGACTTGAGCCGTAGGCAGACGCTTAACCATCTGAGCCACCCAGGCACCTTATTATACTTATTTTATAATCAGTAATTAACCATATTCACTACCATGCCACGTTAATATCGTTGCTCATTTTGTTTTTGTTCACCGCTTCCTCTAGGGTTTCATTTTCTTCTTGATAGAGTACATTGTAAGTATTGCTTCTAACAAAGGTTGTGGATAGTAAAATTTTAGTTTTTATATGTCTGAAAATAGTCTTTTTTCACTCTCTGATAAAATTTTAAGTTTACTTTTATTCTTTGCTCTACAATTTGTTCATATTTTGATACTAATGAGAAATATGCTGTCAATCTGCCTGTCTTTTTTTTTTTTTTTTTAAGATAATGTATTTCCTGGGAAGTAGCTCTTATGTTTTTCTCTTTTTTCCTTAATGCCCTGTGGCTTCATTATAATGTGGGTCAGAGTGTGATTTTTTTTTTTTTTTCTTTTTAACTCCTACATGATGCTTGGTGGGCCTTTGTAATCTGGCATTTAGTACTTTTCTGTATGTTTGGAAAATTCTCAGCCTTATCTGTTCAAATATTGCTTCTTTAGTTTTCTCTATTCTCTTTTCCTGGTGCTTCCTATTATGTTAGAGCTCTGTATTTTATCTTCCATTTCTATTGACTTTTCATTCACAACCTCCATCTTTTTATTTCTCTTATTGCACTTTGGGAGATTTCTTTCCCCTTATTTTGCAATTCACTAATTCTCTTGTTAGCTTTGTCTAGTGAACTATTTACTCATATAAATGGATGTTGAAATTACAACATCTGTTTTTCATGCCCAAATGTTCATTTTAATATTTTCCTATTTTATGATCTCTCATTCTTATTTTATTAGTGCTCTTTCTTCCCATTGGCTCTTTGGACATTTATGACCTACTTAAAGTCCCTTTTATTTATTTATTTATTTATTTATTTATTTATTTTTATTATGTTAATCACCATACATCATTAGTTTTTGATATAGTGTTCCATGATTCATTGTTTGCATATAACACCCAGTGCCCCATTCAGTACATGCCCTCTTTAATACCCATCACCAGCCTAACCCATCCTTCCACCGCCCTCCCCTCTAGAACCCTCAATTTGTTTCTCAGAGTCCATAGTCTCTCATGGTTCGTCTCCCCCTCCGATTTCCCCCCCTTCATTCTTCCCTTCCTGCTATCTTCATCTTTTTTTTCAACATATAATGAATTATTTGTTTCAGAGGTACAGATCTCTGATTCAGCAGTCTTACACAATTCACAGTGCTCACCATAGCACATTCCCTCCCCAGTGTCTAGCACCCAGCCACCCCATGCCTCACGCCTCCCACCACTCCAGCAAGCCTCAGTTTGTTTCCTGAGATTAAGAATTCCTCATATCAGTGAGGTCATATGATACATGTCTTTCTCTGATTGACTTATTTCGCTCTTAAAGTTCCTTTTAAATGTTCTGCTACCACTAGCTCCTAGGGTGAATGCATTTAAGTTGTCTTTATTAACATCAGACTTTTTTAGAAGTCATTTTTAAAATGATTAAATATTATATTCATATAAAAGAGAATAAAACATGGGCAGTGACTATAAGAGTAATGGAACAAACATCCTTGTACATGTACATACTACCCAACTTAATAGGATACACCATGATCTTTGTTTTTAAGCAACTTATTATTTTTTTATTTAAATTCAATTTGCCAACATATAATACATTATTAGTTTCATATGTAAAGTTCAGTAATTCATAAGTTGCATGTAACACCTGGTGCTTATCACATCACGTGCCCTCCTTAATGTCCATCACCCAGTTACCCTATCCCTCTGCCCACCTCCCCTCCAGCAACCCTCAGTTTGTTTCCTATAGTTATAGGTCTCTCATGGTTTGTCTCCCTCTCTGATTTCTTCCTATTCTATTTTCCCTCCTTTCCCCTATGATCCTCTGTGCTGTTTCTTATATTCCGCATGTGAGTGAAACCATAAGATAATTGTCTTTCTCTGATTGACTTACATCGTTCAGCATAATACCCTCCAGTTCTATCCATGTCAATGTAAATGGTAAGATTTCATCCTTTCTGATGACTGAGTAATATTCCATTGTGTGTGTGTGTGTGTACACATCTTTATCCATTCATCTGTCGATGGACATCTGGCCTCTTTCCATAGTTTGGCTATTGTGGACATTGCTGCTGTAAACATTGGGGTGTGGGTGCCTCTTCGGGTCACTACATTTCTATCTTTGGGGTAAACACCTAGTAGTGCAATTGCTAGGTCGTAGGGTAGCTCTATTTTTAACTTCTTGAGAAAACTCCACGGTTTTCCAGAGTGGCTGTACCAGCTTGCATTCCCACCATCAGTGTAGGAGGATTCCCCTTTCTCCACATTCTCACCAACATCTGTCATTTCCTGATTTGTTAATTCTAGCCATTCTGCCTGGTGTGAGGTGGTATCTCATCGTGGTTTTGATTTGTATTTCCCTGATTCCAAGTAACGTTGAGCATTTTTTCATGTGTCTGTTGGCCATTTGTACATCTTCTTTGGGGAAATGTCTGTTCATGTTTTCTGCCCATTTTTTGACTGGATGATTTATTTTTTTGGGTGTTGAGTTTGATAAGTTCTTTATACATCTTGGATACTTGCCCTATATCTGATATGTCATTTGCAAATATCTTCTCCCATTCCGTACATTGCCTTTTAGTTTTGTTGACTGTTTGCTTTGCTGTGTAGAAGCTTTTTATCTTGATGACGTCCCAATAGTTCATTTTTGCTTTTGTTTACCTTGCCTTTGGAGATGTGTATAGCAAGAAGTTGCTGCAGCCAAGGTCAAAGAGGGTACTGCCTGTGTTCTCCTCTAGGATTTTGATGGATTCCTGCCTCACATTTAGGTCTTTCATCCATTTTGAGTTTATTTTTGTGTATGGCGTAAGAAAATGGTCCAGTTTCATTCTTCTGCATGTGGCTGTCCAATTTTCCCAACACCATTTGTTGAAGAGACTGTCTTTTTTCCATTGGATATTCTTTCCTGTTATGTCGAAGATTAGTTGATCATAGAGTTGAGGGTCCATTTCTGGGCTCCCTATTCTGCTTCCTTGATCCATGTGTCTGCTTTTGTGCCAGTACCATACTGTCTTGATGATGACAGCTTTGTAATAGAGCTTGAAGTCCGGCATTGTGATGCCACCAGTTTTGGTTTTCTTTTTCAACATTCCTTTGGCTATTCAGGGTCTTTTTTGGTTCAGTACAATTTTTAGGATTATTTGTTCCAGCTCTTGAAAAATGTCAGTGGTATTTTGATAGGGATTGCATTGAATGTGTAGATTGCTCTGGGTAGCATAGACATTTTAACAGTATTTGTTCTTCTAATCCATGAGCATGTAATGTTTTTCCATTTCTTTGTGTCCTCAATTTCTTTCATAAGTGTTCTGTAGTTTTTAGAGTACAGATCCTTTATCTCTTTGGTTTATTTCTAGGTATTCAAAATGCTGAATTTTGTTGTAATGCATCTATTTCTTTCCTTTATAAGTTTTCCAGCTATGTATGGATTCCTAAATCATACAGTCTTCAGTTTTGCTTGGTTTTAAACTTGACCTGCATGGAACCATCATATGTGTATTCTATGCTTGCTTCTTTAGTATACAATTATGTTTGTAAATATCAGTCATGATAAATGTAGACCACAGTTTCCTTTTTATTTTCACTGCTATGGAATATCCATTTCACTGTTGGTGGAAATGAGGCTCTTTTATGGTTTATGCCATTAGGAACAGTGCTACTAAGAAAATTTTTCTATGTGTATCTGATGTACACACGCATCTAGGCTGTATTTTCTAGGCTGTGTTCACCTGGGAGTGGAATTACTGGGTCAGAGGATATGTGCATGTTCAGCTTTATTAGAAACACCAGACTTACTTTCCAAAGTGCCTTTACTGGTTTTTGCTTTCACTGACAGTATCATGAATTACTCTTGTTTCACATTTTGGCAAAACTTAGATTTGCTTGGATTTTTTAAATATTGTCAATATTTTATGGGTCTTATTGATCTGAAATGGTAGTTTTTGGTTTTAATTTGCAGTTATCTCATAATAATAAGACTGTCATGTTTATGAGCCATTTGTGTTTTCTCTTCTCTGAAGAGCTCTTCTCTTTTGCCAACTATTCTATGTGTTTGTCATTTTGTATTGATTTGGGAAGTTTTTTAAATATTCTGGATATGAATCCTTTATTGGATGTGTATATATTGCAAACATCTTTTCTAACGTTGTGGCTTATCTTTAAAAGTTGTGGGGTTTTTTTGTTTTGTTTTGTTTTGTTTAACCATGCTTTGTTTTACAAATATTTGTAATTTTAATGTGATTCAATTATCAATCTTTGTTTTTTTTTTAATAGTGCTTTGGTCTTTTGTTGAAGAAATCCTTCCCTGCCATAATATTATAAAAAATTTATTTCATATCGTCTTCTAAAGCTTTTATAGTTTGTCTCTCACACTTAGGACTATAATCCACCTGGAAGTGATTCACTATATAGTGGGAAGCAGTTTCATTTTTTTCCATATTGAAACCCAACTGTCCCACCATGGGACTGATTAGTCTAACCTTTCCTCATTGATCATTACTGCCAGCTGTGTTGTAAATGAAGTTTTCATAATAGATAGGTCTGTTTCTGTGTTCTCTCTTTTTTTGTTGATCCCTGTGCTACTTTCACTGTGTCTTTATCTTGGCTTTAATAAGTGTTGCTATTGGAGAAGACTTTCAGTAGAACAATTCCCCCAACTTGTTCTTCATGGGTATAATGGCCATTCTTTGCTCTTTGTTTTTCCATATGTATTTTATGATCACTTGTCAAATTCAAGGAAAAGTCTATTAAAATTTTTAAATTTATAGATTAATTTGGGGGAGAACTGCCCTCTTTAAATACAGAATCTTTCTATCCGTAAACATGTATTATTATCTCTCCACTTATTTTATCTTTCTTACTGTCTTTTAGTAAAGTCTTAAAATTTTTTTCATAAATATTTGGTATATTTTTGCTGTATTTATAGCATATGTGTTTTGTTGGCTATTATAAATGGTATTTTATTTTATTGTGAAATATTTTAAATATACAGATGAGCGTAGAGGAAAATATAATGAACACCTATGGACTTAATCCCAGCTTTGTGAAATATTAGCACCATGCCTGATTTCCTGCTGCTGCTCTTTCTCCTTCAGTTAAGCATTATAAATACAGTTACTGTTCCCACTGTGTTCCTCTCCTATCTCATTCTCTTCCCTCCCTCCTTCTATAGTGTTGTACAGATCCAGTGTTTTCATTCTTATACATGTTTTTATATTTCCACTACATGTTTATTTATCTGTGAGCAGATACAATACATAAAGTATTGTTGTACATGTTTTATAATGTGACTGGATCGATGTCCTTTATTAAAGCCGCAGAGTTTTTTTGTTTTTTTGTTTGTTTTTTGTATTTGTAGAAAGTGGTCTCTAAAGAAAGTCTTTCTACCTACAGTATTGACAATTCTTACTTTTCTCCTGGGTTCTTACTAAACATTCCACCTTTGCAACTCAAACTATTTTTCTCTTTGAGAACGCTCTAGAGAGAGGAAGGTAAAAAATTTTCAGATGAAGGAATATATTTGAGCTTAATCATTTATGTTTCCCCACTGACATTTTCATGTCATATGAGGAATATTTGAGTTAATTATTTTAACTATAACTCAGTGAGATAGAATTTTGTTACCATTGACATTAGGCATTTTTAGCTCTTGCCTCATTCACCCATAGCCGCATTTCTTAAATACTTGGACAAAATAAATAACTGATAAACAAGCAAAAGACAACATAAATTATATATAGTGTATTATAAATCCCCTAAACTAAGATCAGTCTGGTTTTATACAAAAATTTTCTCTTTAGCTTTGACACTGAAGATAGAGAAGAAAGGTAGTCACTTTTTTAGTTGGTTAGTTACTGTTGTCTGGAGGTAAACGGAAGTATTTTCTTGATTGATTTAGAAGCCGGTTTAGCTTTCCATGGCTGTGGACTAATCCTTTCCCAAAGTTTAAACTAATTCAAGTGATGTTTTCCTACTTTGAGCTAAATATCAACCCATCTCCATTTTTCAAGAAATGATACATGGATTCATATCTGCTTTCACTCTCTACTACTGTAATGCTTATTTACATACCTAAAGGAACTAATTACTGCTTTGCCTGAAAAGAATGTTATAGTTTACTCATGGGTAAAGGAAGTCAATGGACATTTAAATGGAGTACCTCATGACATACTTAAGAATTCATAAGATGAATTCCAAATCCTAACTTCAGTCACATCACTTTTTTTTTAATTTTATTATGTTATGTTAGTCACCATATAGTACATCATTAGCATATCACTTTTTCTATATTAATGGTACTGTTAGAACAAATGAATCAAATAAGAATTACTTATTTTGTGAGTGATTTCAATAAGACAAGTTAGGTGCTTTATAAACATATTTATCTAAAGAGGAGGTCAGTTTTTATAGCCTTTTATAAAATATGCTGACCCAAGAGTGACAGAATTTCAATTTCTATTTACTAAAATAGAAAAGAAATTTAAACCACACCCCAAAAATGTTACCGTTATTTCAGAATGTAATAAAATCAGGGAAAATTATTCTAGAGGATAAAATAGAACTTGGGTGTTTGGAGAGCTATAGAGTCATACCTTTCCTGTAGTTCTGAACATAGAAGGTAACTTTAATTTTAAAATCTGGAAAATTCAATATTTTATACAAGGAAAGGTAAATATTTTTATTTTACTTCCTGCAATTGCCTTTCCCTGAGTTCTTGACATAGGGAAAACACCACAGTACCAATTTCTGACTGCTAGCTTTTGTGACTACCCTGTGTATATATGTGGTCATGAAGCAATTACTGCACCATTTCTTTTTTTCTCCATCATAGATAAAGAGCAAAGGATACACAGAAGCTTAGATGGAATCTGCACACTCAAAAAAAGATGCCTGAGTTTGGGCTACTTTAGCAATAAATGGGGATTCCTGTGAGCTTGTCCATGTGTACCTTTTTAATCCCTTTAGGTATATAGCAAAGGACTCCTGCCATGTTTGCTTTAGACACAACTGTAGGGGTAAAGAGAAAAAGGCCGCAGAATCTCTTTGTTTCTTGTCTGTCCTATCTAGATAAACAAGGGCCTGCAGCCTCAAAGGAGGCTGCAGATATAGGAAGCCAAGCTGTCTATATAACGTAACAAGGATTTCAACTCCAGTCCTTTTTGTTTTATTATCCCTATTTCTTATTTTATGATATTTGTTACCTTTATTTCTTATGCTTAAAATATTTTTTTAAATAGGGAACATTTATACCGTATTCTAACGGGCAAAAGAATATTCACTGAAATGTAATACTACCTTCATATCTAAACCACATAGGTCTCTTCTCCAGAAGCAGCCACTATCATACCAGTTTCTGGTATGTTTTTCCAGAGATGCTTTATGTATATGTGAATATATAAAAATACGTAACACACACATAGATTCTTTAAAAAGCACACACCTACACTTATGATAGTATTATTTATACATTGTTATGTACCTTGCTTTTATAACTTCACAAGACATCTCAGATCATGCCATATTAATACCTGTAAAGTTGCCACATTAAAAAAAATATATAGCATTCTGTTATATAGATGTCTGTATCTAGCCAGATCCTTCATTTCTGACATTTAAGTTGTTTTTAGTTTAGTTTAGTTTTTTTTGTTTGTTTTTGTTTTTTGTTGGGTTTTTTTTTTTTTTTTTTTTTTGCTGTTTGGGTTTTTTTTAGAGAGAGGTAGAGCAAGTGAGCAGGGGAGAGGAGAGAGGAGCAGAGAGGGAGGGAGAGAGAGAATCTTAAGCAGCCTGTACGCCCAACACAGGGCTCCATCTCACAACCCTGAGATCATGACCTGAGCTGAAATCAAGAGTCCAGCACTTAATCGACTGCACCACCCAGGCAGCCCTAGTTTTTTGTTTGTTTGTTTTTTTAATGAATTCTGTTTTAATGGATATCATTATGTGATAGTGATTTTGTATATGTATATCTAGGAATTGCTAGGTTAAGATGTATGTGTATTTTACTGGTTTTCTCCATTAATACTGTGTTTTTCTCTTTGAATGATTTCCACTCATATAGTTATTATTTCCTTGTCTCTGCTTTCTTTGACTTAAATTTGTGAGGTTTGGGGGGTTTTCGTTATTTTGTTTTGTTTTGTTTTTTTTTAAAGTAAGCTCTATACCCAATGTGGGGCTTAAACTCACAACCCTAAGATCAAGAGTCATATTCTCTATCAACTGAGCCAGCCAGGTATCCCAGGTTTTTCTTACGTCTTATTATGAAATCTTAGATAGTTTATTTTAAACCTTTTTTTCTAATAAAAGCTTTTAGAGTATAGATTTCGCTTCAATCACTACTTTAACTGCATTCTAAATTTTTCAAATGTGTTTTTGCTATTATTCATTTCAATATTTTTTATGGTTTTTCTGTAGTTTCTATACTATTTTTTTTTTTTTTTTTTAATTTTTATTTATTTATTTGACAGAGAGAGAGATAGCGAGAGCAGGAACACAAGCAGGGGGAGTGGGAGAGGGAGAAGCAGGCTTCCTGCCGAGCAGGGAGCCCGATGTGGGACTCGATCCCAGGACCCTGGGATCATGACCTGAGCTGAAGGCAGACGCTTAACGACTGAGCCACCCAGGCGCCCTCTATACTATTTTTTTAAAGATTTTATTTATTTATTTGAAAGACAGAGTGAGCATGAGGAGGGGCAGGAGAGGGAGGAGAGTGAAGCCTGAATTCGAAGCCCAATGTGGGGCTTGATCTCATGACCCTGAGATCATAACATGAGCCAAAATCAAGAGTCAGACGCTTAACTGACTGAGCCACCCAGGCACCCCTTCCTGTAGTTTCTTACTTGACCTATGTGTTATTTAGAAATACTTTGTTTTAATGGCAAACACTTTGGGATTTTTCCAGATATCTTTTTATAATTGATTTCTAATTTGATTCTGTTTTGGTCACAACACAAACAGTATGATTTCAATCTTTTTAAATTTCATTGTAATTTGTAAGTATTCACTGAGATACAACATATGAATTGTTGAATGTTCCGGACTTGAGAAGAATATATGGGTTCTCCTATAACTATTGATTTGGTCAAGTTGATTGTTCAAGTTTTCTTTTTTTTTTTTTAAGATTTTATTTATTTATTTGATAGAGACACGGCGAGAGAGGGAACACATGCAGGGGGATTGGCAGAGGGAGAAGCAGGCTTCCCGCTGAGCAGGGAGCCCAATGCAGGGCTCGATCCCAGAACCCTGGGACCATGACCTGAGCCAAAGGCAGACACTTAACGACTGAGCCACCCAGGCACCCCGATTGTTCAAGTTTTCTATTCTCTACTTTTCTTAAAATCTTAATTCCAGTATAGTTAACATACAGGGTTATATTAGTTTCAGGTGTATGATATAGTGATTTACCAATTCCATACATCACCCAGTGCTATTCATGACAAATGCCCTCCTTAATCCCCATCACCTGTTTCACCCATTCCCCCGCCCATCTCCCCTCTGGTAACTATCAGTTTGTTCTCTGTAGTTAAGAGTCTGTTTTTTGGTTTGTCTCTTCTTTTTCTTTGTTTATTTGCTTTGTTTCTTAAATTCCACATGAGTGAGATCATGTGGTATTTGTCTTTCACTGACTTAATTTTACTTAGCTCATACTCTCTGGCTCCATCAATGTCATTGCAAATGGTAAAATTTCATTCTTTTTTATGGTTGAGTAATGTTCCACTTTGTGTGCGTATACATACCACATCTTCTTTATCCATTCATCTATCAAAGGACCCTTGGCTGCTTCCATAATTTGGCTATTGTAAATAATGCTACTGTAAACATAGGGGTGCGTGTATCCCTTTGAATTAGTGTTCTTGTATTTTTTGGGAAAATACCTAGTACTACAGTTATTGGATCATAGGGTAGTTCTATTTTTAACTTTTTGAGAAACCTCCACACCGTTTTCCACAGCAGCTGTACCAGTTTGCATTCCCACCAACGGTGCCCGAGGGTTCCTTTTTCTCCACATCCTCACCAACACTTGTTATTTCTTGTGTTTTTTATTTTAGCCATTCTGACTGGTGTGAGATGATAACTCATTATAGTTTTGATTTGTTTTGGTTTTTGTCATTGTAGTTTTGAATTGTGTTTTCCTAATGATGAGTGGTGTTGAGCATCTTTTCATGTGTCTGTTGGCCATCTGGATGTCTTCTTTGGAGAAATGTCTATTCATGTTTTCTTCCATTTTTTAATTAGATTATTTGTTTTTGGGGTGTTGAGTTTTATAACTTCTCTATATATTTTGGATACTAACCCTTTATCAGATATGTCATTTGCAAATATCTTCTCCCATTCTGTAGGTTGCCTTTTAGTTTTGTTGATTCTTTCCTTCACTGTGCAGAAGCAGCTTTTTATTTTGTTGTAGTCCCAATAGTTTCTTTTTTCTCTTGTTTCCTTGCCTCAGGAGACATATCTAGAAAAAAGTTGCTATGGCCAATGTCAGAGAAGTTACTACCTGTGCTCTCTTCTAGGATTTTTATGGTTTCTGGTCTCACATTTAGGTCTTTAATTCATTTAGAGTTTATTTTTGTGTATGGTGAAAGAAAGTTGTCCAGTTTCATTCTTTTGCATGATGCTATCCAGTTTTCCCAGCACCATTTGTTGAAGAGACTATCTTTTTCCCATTGCATATTCTTTCCTGCTTTGTTGAAGATTAATTGACCATATGAGTTTATTTCTGGGTTTTCTATTCTGTTCCATTGATATATGTGTCTATTTTTGTACCATTACCATACTGTTTTGATTGCTACACCTTTGTAATATAACTTGAAGTCTGGAACTGTGATACCTGCAGTTTTTATTGCTTTGGCTATTTGGGGTCTTTTGTAGTTCCATACAAATTTCAGGATTGTGCGTTTTCTCTACTCGTATTCTCTACTTTTTTGTTTAATTTTCTTATCAACTACTAAGAAGGGGATACTAACATTTCTAATTATGATTGTTCTTTATACAATCATATGTTTGTTTATATCTTCCTTTATTTCTGTCAGTATTTGGATATGTATTTTGAAGCTTTGTTATGAGTTGGGTACATATTTACTATTATTGTGTCATCTTGCTAAATTGACTTTTTTTTTTTATCATTATGAGATGTCTTTCCTCATGTCTGGTAATATTCTTGTTCTGATGTTGATTTTGTCTGATCTGAGTATAGCCAATTTAGCTTTCTTATGCTTAATGTTTGCATGGTATATTTTTTGTTCTTTTACTTTTAACCTGTCTGTATTTTTATATTTAATGTGTGCCCTTATAAATATTGGTTCTTATTTTTTATTGTCTGACAATTTCTTACCTTTAATGGGAATGTTTTGTTCACTTACATTTAAATTTTAATATGCTTTGGGTTAAGCCTGCCATCTTGTTATTTTTTTTTTTAAGATTTTATTTATTTATTTGAAAGCGAAAGAGAGAGAGAAAGCAGGAGTGGTGGGGGAGGGACAAAGGGAGAGGGAGAAGCAGACTGCCTTGGGCCTTGATCCCAGAAACCTGAGATCATGACCTGAGCTGAAGGCAGATGCTTAACCAACGGGCCACCCATGGGCTCCTTGTTGTTTTCTATTTGTCTCTTCTTTGTTCTTTTTGCCTTCTTTCCTGCCTCCTTTTGAATTAATTGATAGTTTTTAATATATACTATTGGCTTATTAGTCACATCTCCTGTATTATTACTTTTAGTGTTTACTCAGGTTTATAATATTCATTTTTAGGTTATCACAGTCTGCCATCATATATTATACTACATCACATATAATTTCACTTCCCCCACCATTCATTGTGATTTCGGTATCATAATTTAAATTTTATTTATGTTATAAACCAACTGTACAGTGTTTAAAGAAATTAAGATGAGAAAGAAAAATGTTTTGTATTTACCCACACATTTTTCATTTCCAGTACTCTTCATTCCTTGTATAGATCTGGTGTTTTCCTTCAGCCTGAAAAACTTGTCCCAACATTTCTTAAAGTACAGATCTTCTGACAACAAATTCTCAGAGCTTTTGTTTGTCTGTAATATGAAATTCTTAGAAAACCATCTTAATAAAACTAAAAATTTTAGATAATACCGTTGATGGTTTTAGATAAACTACCCAATAGACTTGCTTTCCTTACCCCCCTCTTTCTTCCTAGCTCCCCTTAAAGCCAAGTGCTTCATTTCCAAACTACAAAATGCCTCTAACCATTAACCAATTTGGAAAATGAGAATTTCATTAACCCTTTCCAGACCACTGCACTTCACAGTTTCGCTCCTCTTTTTATTGTCCCTTTTATCAAGAAATACCAGTGTGTATCAAATCCAATGTAGGTGACCTGCTTAAAAGGTCTCTAGTTTCATCACCTTAGAAGATTTGGTATTGTGGGCTCAGCCATCTCATTCTCTTTTTGAGAAGAGGCAACATTAGGCATGACAAGGCACTCTTTCAGAACACTGTTTTTTAACTATAACATTGTCTGCAGTGATTAGTAGTTCTAGTGTTGTGTATGAACAGTGGAGGCCATGAAGGAAACTGAGGGGTTTTCAAGTTACACAGTATTTATTTCCCTCTTTTACAGTTTAATATCTTTTATCTCTTGCTTTCAAGATAAATAATTTTAGCAGAAGTGTCTAGTAACCAAGCTTATCTCCATCAACTTTGGGAGACTGTTCTCAAACTGCCAGTCTTCTCTCACTCTACATTCAGTCCATTAGCAAAACTTGTCAGGTTTACGTCCAAAATATAGCCCAAATGTGACCACTTTTCTTTACCTCTCGTGCTCCCCCTTAGTCCAAGATACTTTGTTCTCATACCTAGACCTCTCTAATAGCCTCTTAACTATCTCCCTGCTTTCCATTCTTACCTCCTCAAAGTCTGTTCTCTATACAACAGCTATAGTCATCTTTTTAAAACCAGTCAAATCATATCAATTCTCTGCTCAAAACCCTCTAATCGTTTACCTTTACACTTAGAACAGCATCCAGTCTTCACCATGCCATACAGTGCCCTGCGTGGTCTGGTCCTACCTCTCAACGCCCTCCACTTTACCCCTCCCTGATTCTGCTCTGGACAAACTGACCTCCTTGCTTTTCCTGAACATGCCATGTATGCTCCATTTTCTGGGCTTTATGCTTATTGTTTCCTCTGCCTGAATGTTCTCTCAGATATTCTCAAAGTTGCACGATCTATTTGCTCAAGCCTCTGCTCAAATTTATATCATAGAACACTTCTAAAGTAGGAATTGTCCCACTTTGCCCCCTTGCTAGCATTGTTACTTTTTATCTCTTTGTCCCTAATAAATGAAGTGTGACATCGAGAATATAATTCAGGCTAAGTAAGGATTTTTTAGCAGAAGCTTTTCTCTAGTCATATATACATTTCTATGTGTCTATTATATGCTTCCTAAGCAATTAGTCTACTACCTAATGTACATTACGAATTATGTAACTGACAAAGTTATTAGAAAACTTAGCCAGTGATTAGAAAAGTTATTAGATAACTTCGTAGCCTACCTATGGTAAATGTGTATTCCTACATTATAGAATACATTATTTATTATTTCATTCCGTCTCCACCCTATTTTTCCCTCTTTTGTTTCACATTTATGTTCTGGTATTATATCATGTATTTATTTTCCAAGCTGTCTTAAATTCTTTCTGGAACAAGGTAGGATATAAATAAATAAACCTCGAAGTTATAACCTTGCCTACAGAAGTGTAAGCTCTGTAGGACTACCAAACAAAATTAAATCAGTTCTATCTTTCATATGGTTACTGTTTTTAGTTCGATAGAAAAAAAATGCATAGTGATATTAGTAAATTTTAATATATAAACTTATAGAAGAGAATTTAATTTTTCAGGGTAGGGAACATCTATGGTGTTGTGTGTCTAGCATATCTTTTCTGGAACTTTCTCTTTCCATTCTAATGTTCAATACATCTCTTGGTCCCAGATGTGTACTTCAGAGATACTTAGGTATTTGCCCAAGCTGGACATAGGTCCCCACATAACTAGGCAGAGTTAATATGCCCAAGAATAGACACATGGCTCATTAGTTGGGCCAGTGAGAATCTTCCCTAAGAATTTTGGATTTGAGACTGAAAGACTAAGATTGAAGCTGTGAAATGTACAACTCCCTAGCTCTAGACAGCCATGTTTTTCTTTATGTGGGAAAAGCCCGACCACAGTTATATAGAGGATTAAGCTGGCCCATGATGATAGATGGGATATGAGAAAAAAACCGGTACAAGTTCTAACTGTGTCTTTGTCTTTCATTTTATACAATTCTTTCTTGGACTCAGTAAGATACCCCAGTATCATTTTAGTAAATTCCTCATTTTGCTAAGCCAATTCAAGATTGTTTTGGTAACTTCTAACCAGAAGAGCCCCAAGTGATAGTTAGTTATAGGTAAGGTGAGTAGTAGAAAGTACATATACGGGTATAGATAGAATCCACATCCTTACCCTACCTGAACCAAATATACGAAGCTCTTGTTCCTCGAATTAAGTTATGAAGATATACAAATTGATGAGTAGGTAAGAATATTTGTAATAATATTTGTAATAATTTGTAATATTTGTAATTGTAATATTTGTAATTGTAATTTGTAATTTGTAATAATTGTTACATTTTCATTAAGCACTTTTCTTCAGGTTTAGACTGTTTCAGTTTTTGTTTGTTTTTTAAAGATTTTATTTATTTATTTGACAGAGAGACAGCGAGAGAGGGAACACAAGCAGGGGGAGTGGGAGAGGGAGAAGCAGGCTCTCTGTGGAGCAGGGAGCCCGATGCGGGGCTCGATCCCAGGACCCTGGGATCATGCCCTGAGCCAAAGGAAGACGCTTAACGACTGAGCCACCCAGGCGCCCCGTGTTTCAGTTTTTTTGTTTAATATTCTTATTTCAGAATCTGATGCCTATGCTTTTATAGGAGGAAATGAAATCAGAGCTAGTAATAATATCAGACTATATTTGGATTAAAAAGCCCTTGGAATAGAATGAACTTTTGTGTAATATACATTGTTTCATGTGGCTAAATGTTTACCAAGTCCCTAGGGACAAAGATTTTATCACTGGCAGAGTGTAGCAGCAAGAGCTTTTGTCTTCTCTTGCAATCAGCACTATGTTTAATGTTTAAAAATATTTGGCAAACACAACAGAAGAAAGGTTGTAGATGTTACCTTTAATTGGACTTTAAAAATTAATATGGTGAAACAGTGTGCTGGGGTTTGCCCTTTTGCCATTGACCAGATAAAGAGAAGCCCGAGTACTTGTCTTAACTCTTATTTCGTTCCTAAAGAAGGTAGAAATTATTTGTTCTAAATGATACTGTGACTAGTTGCATTTTTAAGTTTTGTGTGTGTGTGTGTGTGTGTACACAATCTATGTTCAATAATATAAGGATTTTATATATGAGAGGAATTTTTCAAATAAAACATAACAAGTGATCACAGACCAAATATTTCTACCAATAATCTCACATTTTTTTCCCAAAACAAAGATGCTAGATGCAGGAAAACTGATCAATTTGTTTTTATCTGCTTTCCTAAGCCCTTGGCAACTTCTAATGGATGTACAAATGAAACAGCAGGGAATACAAAGTAGTCTTGATAATACACAAAGTGAAATTTTAATTTTTCAGTTTTTCAATTAACTAAAAAGTCAAAGCACATATTTCTTGTATCTTCAGAATTAGTTTGATGCCACAAGGTGACTAAAGGTCTTTCTTGAGAAATAATGACTTTTGACTTCTCTCTGGGATTAATGTTCCAAGCCCCCAATCTACATGACAACCAGCTCCAATTAGAAAGCTCTGCTACCCTTTACGTACTGTTGTTATTTTTACCAAGACAGAAAAGTCTAGGAAATGAACTGTTCTCTTCTAGTATATCAGGACTTGGATTCCTTTGGGGGAGGGGGATCCAACACCATCCATGCAGATACTCTTGTCTGCTAGTCATGCCCTCCTCACTTAACTGAGGACTCAACCTAAACAATTCCTACTAAATTTGCACCTGAAACCATGAGTAACTGTTGGGCCTAATGATAAAAGTATAGAGTTTAGATCTAGGCAGAACGGAGTAAAAATGTATGGTGATTACATAACATAACATTAAAATAAAATAATAAAATAAAAGTGACTGGTGCATAGTGACCAATCATAAATATTCATTGAATGAATGAATTAGAAAATGAATAAATAAAATATTGTACTAAAAAAAATCATTACTCCTACCTTTACTATCTGTACACCCTTGAGAAAATTATTTAGCTTCTCAGTCTTGCTTTCCTTATCTACTGCGAAGGGTTGTAATGGGACATTATATCTGAACTGCCTTCTGTAATATCAGGCATTTTTATTTTCCCTAACATTCTTTAATTCCACCATGTTCCATATTTCTGTCATCCTTAGTCATGAACCCAGATACTAGCCCCTGTCGTAGTCCTTTCTTTTATCTTAAACTTTCATCCAAGTAATGCTCTGTGTTTGGCCTCATGATCTTTCAATGCTTTTACTCCTCCACAACCTTTCCATTGTGCCCTGTAGAACTTGTCCTATAAGAAAAAATCACCTTAGGTCTTTAGCCTTTTCATAGTTATTCTTGCACTGGTTTCACATTTGGAGCTACCCTAAGAATTTGATTGTCCTAGATCCCTCTTGAGTGAAAACTACTTTGTCTTCCTCGTTGTACATCCACATTTCTGGGGCATTGGTTGCTCAGTATTGTTCAGGTTCCTTTTTGCTGATTATAACCCATCATTCCTCTATCTTCTGCTGAAAATAATCCTATAATACAACTTTCAGCAATCTGACTATCTTGCTTTCCTATGGTTATCTACCAATCTCTAAGTTAGTTTTCTATGTTAAGTAAGGGCTTATACCAGGCTGAGGGCTTTTCCCCCTAATTTCATATTATTTTCTCATTGTAGATGCCATCAATATACTCATTGGAGATGTCCTGTCTGATAACGTAGTCACATAGTTTCCTGACATCCTTAACTTCAGTTACCTTCTGTGTCTTGATGGCTCCATCCCTGAAATCTCATCTGCTATTGTACAATATCGGGAGATACTGTACAAGCCAGCCAGTCAGTTATTTTCCACATGTATTCCATCTCAGTTCACCCAGGTGAAAGTCTTAGCAGTTACACTATTACAGCGTACTACAAATCACTGACTACTAATTTTGTCCTTATTGATAACCTGCCAGGGGTAAGTGAATCAACTCTAGATTCTCACCCTTAGATGTAGACTTTCTGGGACCACTTCTGTCATCACTTCTCTTAGATGAGAAGGGAAGCGCCTCAAGAAAGCAGAGCTTAAGAAAGAGATTTGTGCATGTTGATTTATTCAAAAGAAAGTGAGGAAAGCAGGAGATGGCAGAGGAACAAGATAGGCAAAGCATGGTTTCAAAAGAAGTCCAGTCTTAGCTTGATCCCATGGGGAGCTCTGGGAAGTAAATGGTAGCACAGAATTATCCCTCTTATGGGACAGTCCCTCTGTGAGAACAAAATGTGATAGCTTGGTTTTTGTAAACTTGTATTTGTTACTCAACTGTGTGGGCCTCCCAAGGTGGTTGATTCTATAACCCAGTTATTACTGGGCAAAGAGACTCTCACTAACAGGGAGTAAAATTGGTAATCACCAATTTTAATTAGGTTCCTAGTATTCCATTGTAAGATTACACTTATATTTCAGTTAGCTGGAATCATGATTAGTTTCCAGTTTTTTTCTATTGTAAACCAAATGTTTACAATACAGATAATTTTCTAAATAATTGAGCATGTCATTTTTTAAGCAGTAACAAGATAATTAGCAAATATGACAAAACCTAGATCATCAGCTTTTTATTGTGTCCTACTAATACAATTAAGGATGATTGAGTTAAATTTTGGTTTAAAAGATAGAAATATGTTAAAGTCATTACATGGATATATAGATGAGAAATAGAAATTAAGATGGAACCAAATATGGAAAGAAAATTTTGTTAACTAAAAAAGAGTAGAAGTTTAAATTTGTTAGGGAAGAAATATAGTTCTTATGTTTAGGTATCCACATGAATTTTCTAATCCCTTAACAAATATATTGAAATATAAGACTTGGCTGAAAAGCAGGTTGAGGGATCCTCTTACTGGCTCAAATATATGAAATCAGACTTATATGCCCTAAGTAGGCCATAATAATTAATATAAGAATGTGGATACACCCCTAAATGAAAAAGAGCATCACACACAGATACACACACACACACGAACTGTCCAAAAATAAGTAAGTTAAGGGGGGCGGATTAAAAAAAGAAGAAAAGAAAGTTGTGTGTAAAGCTAACACTAGCGATTTAAGGAAAGGGAAAATTGAAGGGAAAAAATATATGCTTTCTTCCAGGATTTTTGAGGATGTATCATAAGATATCTATGTGGGAGAGTGAAATACTTAGGGAAAAAAAGGAATGAATTAATATAAGATGAAAATTGATAACTAAAATGCCTGAGGTGTTCAATTTTTGAAGAAAAATACCTCTTATCTATAAGGATACATATATGATTGTATAAACAAAAAAAGATAAACTCTTTTCATAAAATTCACAGAAGCGGTTACCCTAAGAGAGAGAGGGGGAAAAAAGGCTGTATACAAGTAACTGTTAGTGTTCCCAGTAGTAGCTTTTTTTAATCTGGTTGGTGGGTATGTGCATGTTGTTTCTAATATTATGTATTCAAAACATACCTTTAGAAGTCTGAAATATTTCCTCATAAAAATATAATTAAAAATAGTTTTTATTACAACAAAATAAGTTTAAATAGCCAATAAATTAAAAAGAAATCACAGTTATAAATGTAAAGGAGGAACAAAATAGTGTTGCTCAGTTCATATGAACCATGAACTGGTTCAACTTACCAAGTCCAAAATACTTAAAATAGAAATATTCTAAATTAATCTTTATAATTTAATATAATATTGTCATGATAAATTGGTATCTAAAATTTAAACTTGCACAACAGAATTTGGAATAAGAGATCTTTGATAACTTTACATAATGGACGTGAGAACATCATAATGAGGCTTCTACGGTGTTAGACCACATTGAGGAAATGTAGCAACTGCAGAAGGGTAGAAAAGTGGCTGCAAAAGCATTGTTAATCTTCAGAAAAATGATCATAATGGTAATTTAGCATTAATATTAAAAAAAAAAGCAGTGGCCCTGAGTATGATTCTGTTGTTAGTCCACCATCAGCCACTCCTAAAATAATGAAATAAATATCAAGTGGCAAAAAGTGGTACATTCTTAAGACTATAGCAAGACTATAGACATGAAGCAGCATTAGAATTTTAAAAAATAAACAAGTCATTGTAGAAAAACTTCATTAATGATTTATAAGAGAGGATACACATCATGTTAATTAAATTTACAGATGATACTGAATTGAATAGTGTTGACAAAACCAGTGAGGGCAGATAAAAGGGACCTAAAGTGGTTAGAAATATGGGCAGGAAATGAAATGTGATTCAACCTGGAAAAATGTAGCTAATACATCTGGGGAAAAATAATCAGAAACACAGCCATTCAATTGGCAGGATATATAGTACTTGGAAAGCAGTAATACCAAGAGACTTTGAGATGATAGTGGGTAGCAAATTATATATGATCTTGTAATGCAATATGAGAGTAAAATCAGTCAATGAGATTTTAGTCTGTATATGCAAAAGCTTCACGTCGTATGGCTCAAAGATAAAAGTTACTTAAATGGTACTCCTGAGATCATAACACGAATACCAGTTTAACGTGTAAATACCTCACTAAGTAAATTGGGTAGCGCTCAAACTAGAAAATAAATACATAATAGACTTTAGATTTTAACTTGAAGGAAAATATTAAATTAACAAAATATATATTTGTCCATCTTTACGTCCAGTTATGATAACATTTCACAAATATTTGAAAGAGGTAAACATCATGGAAGCCAAGTCATTTTTAAGGGTAAAATAAGGGGTTTATAGTCAAGTAATGGGATGAAATTAAGTAACGGAAATTTAAGACTGAATCTGGGAAATGTTTCCTGACAGTGAAATCTATTAGTCTCTGGAATGGATTCCCTAGAGGAGTGAGGGGAAGTTCCATTGCTCTAGTCATTGGACTAGATCAAGGCTTGGACAACACATTATTAAAAAAAAAAAAAAAAAGGTAAAAACTAAATTGACCATTTTGCATTGGCAGGGATGCATACAATAACATTGTTGGGTCTCATCTAATTGTTGTAGACAGTCTCAGACTTTTCGGACATATCCTATTATTAAGGAACTGCATGTTATTTTTTAATGAATGACTTCTAAAAGACCCAATTTATGTTTTCTAGCTCACGGACTTCAATTTCCTGAAATTTTTTTTCCTTCCAAGTCCTAGGAATGCTAGAAAAGAAAACACCCCTCCTTTCCCCTGTTGATGAGATATGGCCTTAAATATTCCAAGCCTTTTGGATCAAATCAGATGAGGTAGCTAAAGTCTCACTTACACCAGTGCATTGAAAACATATTTTTACTGCAGTTTTGCAACCACAACTATTCAATATATAAAAATTCATTCACTTCCTTTTCTGGGTTAATCCACAGAGAGATTTTTACCAGATGGTGTCCTGGAGGTACTATTTACTTTTAGCAAAGCAATATAACTGAGTTTGAAAAATATAAAGTATGCATTTTATCCCAACATTAAAACATTCCGTCAATTGTAGTCTTAAATTATCTAGGCTAAAGTTTTTCTTTAACATTTTTCTGTGTGACAGCAGAGTGAAATGAATGTTGAAGAAGAATACTTGTAAATGACAGTTTTAACCCACAGAGTGTTTCTTCTAAGCAGAAAACAAATTAAAATTAAATTTTGTGCCAGACTTGAAGAGGTAAATTTTACATATACATATATTTATGTTTTAAGGTGTATTTATATATGCACACTATATTTCACATGAATAGTCCTTGTTATTATTTCTGTAGAAAAAGGTAAAGAAAATAGAGGCTCCTATTCTCAAGTGCTTAACAGCCTAGCTGGAGAGAAATATGTGAAAAGCAAATATAGGTGTGCAGATATATGTCAGTTACTTAATAAAAGCATTTAGATGGAATTGGTCAAATTATGTAGAAAATGACAAATAGATTTGATTCAGTGGAGTGGAGAATCTGTTGAGATCTAATAAGAAATGAGCTGGTGAAATGAGACTACAGAGTTGTAATAGTGTGTTAGGGTTCTCCAGAGAAACAGAGCCAATAGGATGGAGACATGTTAGATAGATGATTGATAGATAGATAGATAGATAGATAGATAGATAGATAGATAGATAGATAGATAGACAGACTGACAGATTTACATTGATCTATCTATGTTCATTGTGATTATCGAGACTGGCAAGTCTAAAATCTGCAGAGCTGTTGTTGTAATTCAAAGGCTTTCAATCAGGAAGACCTGATATTATAGTTTGAAGTCCATCAGTCAGAATTCTCTCTTACTGGGGGAGAGTCAGACTTCTGTTCCATTTAGACCTGCAACTACTTAGATGAATGTCACCCACATTATGGAGTGCAATGTGCTTTATTCAGTCTACTGATTTAAATGTTAATCTCATCCAAAACCACCTCATAGAAACACTCAGAATGTTTGACCACATAATTTGGGTACCGCATGGCCCAGTCAAGTTGACATATAAAATTAACTATCACAGAGACTGAGAAGAATTTGATTTATAGAGAACAATTGTAAGTTTTTGGGTAGGAATATAACATAATAGAAATAGCATTTGAGAACTATTCTAATAGCAGTAAATAGAAAAGATGGGAGATGCAGACTTGATTCAAGAGAAGTTGGAAGCTTTGGAAAAAGAAAGGAAGGAGATTCAAAAGACATTTCTGAGGGGCAAAGGATCATGTCTTGTACATGGACTATAAATGTAGAGAATCTACTGACTTGTTTTTAAAGATAGATAGCATTCTGGTGATTTAGAGTTCAGTAGAAATGTGGACATTGAGAAGACTTCCCTGCTTTATTTTGTTGCCAAAATGATTTCTTTTGTCCACCCCTGAAAAAACAACTTTGAAAAACCACAGTTTTATTCCTCTTCACCTTTAAATATATTAAAAATATATTTAATTTGAGGGAAATAAATGATCAGTTCTGATTTTGGTATAATTAAAGTATATAATATGTCATATATAATAAAATAATATAAATTTTAGGTGTTAACAAGCCATCCAAGTAGAAGTGAGTTACATAAATTATATAAGTACATAGAGTTAAAAACCGCCCTTTTTTTCTTATTGACTGAGTAATTAGTATTGCCCTAGGAATGCAGCCTTCCTGCTGTCACAGAACCAGGGCACCTGTTTTTTAGTTTGGGGATGTTTACGTATTTTTTTATTTTGTTGCAAATAAAATTCAAAAGTCCCTAGTCCAAGTAGGTTAGAAAAAAATACAACAACATAAATTAGAGGTAAATCTTGACATTAGAACAATTCACACTTTTAAACAACATGCCTTAAATCTAATCTCAGAAGCAGAACTCAAATTTACTAAATAGAATTCTTATGTTTGTGTATTACTAACATAAGACAGGTCTCAGCAATTATTACATGGTGGTACCCTGCTGGGTAGCAAATACTTCAACTTGCAGAGTTTTTACTTCCTTGTATTTATTCAATTATTTGTGTTGCTTTTGCTGCAACTTTCAAATTCTTCTCTCCCAAGCCCTGTAGAGGTTCCTTAGATGCCAATATTGAAGAAAGTGCAGGAGTCTGAGTGGGAGAGGTCTGAATCTCCACTTGACTTCAACCAGGGCAGCTCCAGATTATTTTTGTTTTATTAAGTTTCTAAAAAAGATTTCTTTTGTCCATTCCTGAAAAAAACAACTTTGAAAACCACAATTTTATTTCACTTTACTCTTAAATATATTAGAAATATTTCTGTCGGGTGCCTGGGTGGCTCAGTTGGTTAAGCGACTGCCTTTGGCTCAGGTCATGATCCTGGAGTCCCGGGATTGAGTCCCGCATCGGGCTCCCTGCTTGGCAGGGAGTCTGCTTCTCCCTCTGACCCTCCTCCCTCTCGTGCTCTCTGTCTTTCATTCTCTCTCTCTCAAATAAATAAATAAAATCTTTAAAAAAAAATATTTCTGTCAAAGATTATGCCGAAAAGCAAGGCTATATTCTAAATATTTCATAACCTGTATTTAGCTCTTAGGAATAGACCCCTTTTATAAACACAAAACCATGATTCCACTTTTTTAAACAGAATTATTGAGATATCATTCTCATACCATGCAATTCTCCCATTTTTAGTGTACAATTCAGTGGTTTTGATTATAATCATTTATGCAATTATCACACTCTTAGGACATTTACATCACTCCAGAAAAAAAATCCACTTCCCATTTCCTCCTAACTCTCCCAGCCCTCTTAGCCGTAATCTACTTCTTGTCTCTATGAATTTATCTTTTCTGGATGTTTCATATAAAAGAAATCATATGATATGTAGTCTTTTGTGACTGGCTTCTTTCACAAAGCATAATGTTTATTGGTCAGCTGTATTGTAACATGCATCAGTACTTCATTTCTTTTTATTCTTGGATAATATTCCATTGTGTGTATATTACCACAGTTTACTTTTATGATACCATTTTTGCACATTTAATGTACATTCCAATTTTTAGAAACACATGTACAAGGACAGATTACATGTAAACCATGTAAAATTTTCAACTGATTCAGATATAATTACTATGCTATGCTAGGTATCATAAGAGAGACCAAAAGAAGGTGAAGTGCTAACTAAGAATGCTGTTTTATGGTTTACTAAGCTCCTTCCCATATTTTCTAATATTCTAACTTCAGTATTCTGTGGATAAGCCTCATTATTTTTTAATCCCAAAGAATTAGGACTTTATGCAAGTTACTTAACGTTTCTGGGACTCAATTTACTTATCTGAAAAACAGAATGATAATAATAGAATAATATGTGTAAAGTGTTTAAATGGGACCTGAAACAGTTATTTCTCAGTAAATATTCTAAGATCAGAAAACAAATGTATTGCCCTCCAGGACCACACTTTTTAATATAGCCACTACCCACATTTCAGATATTCAGTAGTCACATGTGACTAGCAGCCATTTTATTGGACAGCACAGATATAGAATATTTCTATCATTGTAGAAAGTTGTATGCAACTTTCAACTTTTAAAAGTTCTATAACAACACTGCTATAGGATCTTAAAATGCAGAATTATGGATGGGACATATACATAACTGCCAAACAAAGAAGAAAATTTTAAGGGAGTGATTTTGACAGTTAGTATCACATATCTTCAGAGTGCGTTGGGATTTCTTCCTTCTTTAATGGTCAAAGCCTGTGGAGGAGATGCTACTTGAGCTAGACCTTGAGGTATAGGTATCCACAAAAAAGGGGTTATTTAGTAGTATCAGATTCAGTGGGTATATACCAAAGCACAAGTCATTTATATGAAGAAAAGGATTAATGGGAAAGTAGTGAAAATAATACTAAGGAATTAGAGAAGGATTATAGAATTTTTTCCTTGTGTAAAATTTTTTATGCTTTAAATCAACATCAGAAATCATCAGATTTTGAGAAGGGAAAGGATATGATAGGAAGTTCGATGTGACAAAATGGTTAGGATGGATCACAGACCAGAAGACTTAGTGAGAAGGTGTTGCTACAGGTCAGGTTCAGACAGTCAACAGCCTGAATTATAATAATGACACAGGAACACGAAGGAAGTTTTGAAAGAATATGAAAGAGAACCAGGGTGATTGATTGGAATGGGAGAGACTTGATGAATGACTGGGTTTGGAGAATGAGGAAACAAGAAACTAAAAAGGACTGAGGTGTAGAGCCTGTAAGAACAAGCAGTAATATGTACACTTCAGAATAAAATATGGTAAGTTCAATTTTAGATCAAAAACAAAATCTTAGTTGGGAATAATTTGCTTCTGTCTCAACAATGAAATTAACTCATTCTCAAAAATGATGATCTAGTATTAAAAGAGCTAATATTATTTGAATGTCTGTTTTGTACCAGGAACTGTATGGAGTGGTAATATAGTTTATCCTTTTTAATACTCACATATAACTGTTTAATGTAGGTGTATAGTAATTACCATATTTTACAGGTAAGAAAATTGAAATTGAGAGAGTCTAGTGGGAGGTAACCCACTACTTTTTAGAATCTGCCTATTATTTTTTTGTTGGTAGAATTCTAACTGTTAAAAAATTCTTCTTGAACTTTGTTTCTCTGGAACTTTATCATTAGTTCTTCTTCTGTGAAGTAACTGAACGGTGCCATATCCCTCTTCCCTCTTCTCAGCCCTCAAAGCTCTTCACATATCTTAGGACCTTTATGTCTTTTTGTAATCATCTCTTCTGATGACTAAGCATCCTAACTTCAACATGTCCTCTTAAAATGTAAGTCTTGTACTAGTTCCCTTCTTTGGATTCATTCTAATTGATCACTGCCTCTCCTGAAAAATGTGGTGCCCAGAATAAATCACAGTGTTCCTGGTATGGTTTGACCAATGTAGGATTCAGGGCAACTATTTCTTCTACATATATAGGTATTTTATATGTTGATGTGTTGATAACTAAGGGGCATCTCAGCTGAAATTTTTAACCAGAATTTGGAAATTTAGCATTGTTGTTCTTTTGTTCATTTATTAAGTACTTATTTCATACCTAACATATGGCATGTACTTTTTAGGTACTCAGAACTAGAGATAGAACTTTAATGGTAATTGACCTTAGAGAGACATAGATAAAAATTGACTATATATGGGGGCGCCTGGGTGGCTCAGTCGGTTAAGCGACTGCCTTCGGCTCAGGTCATGATTCTGGAGTCCGGGGATCGAATCCCGCATCGGGCTCCCTGCTCGGCAGGGACCCTGCTTCTCCCTCTGACCCTCCCCCCTCTCATGTGCTCTCTCTCTCATTTTCTCTGTCTCAAATAAATAAATAAAATCTTAAAAAAAAAAATTGACTATATATGTATATATGTTTAAGGGAAAATAGTATACCAAGGACACAGAATGTTTTTGAGTGACTTTCTTTGATAAGATTGAGCTAGAGACAAGTAGTGAGAGAGGGATGCTAAGTATCTAAATGAAGCAGACATAGAAACAAAGAAAGGAGAGAATTTCAAGAAAGGGTAAATGGTTAACAATATCTGAAACTTCAAAGAGGCAGAGGCTACTGGATATAGCAGTTAAGAGATTCTTGATTACTTTTCTGTTTAATGAGTGTGAAATCAAGCTTTTAAAAGATTGAAGTTTTGAGGGGCGCCTGGGTGGCTCAGTCGTTAAGCGTCTGCCTTCGGCTCAGGTCGTGATCCCAGGGTCCTGGGATCGAGCCCCGCATCGGGCTCCCGGCTCAGCGGGAAGCCTGCTTCTCCCTCTCCCACTCCCCCTGCTTGTGTTCCCTCTCTCTCTGTGTCTCTGTCAAATAAATAAAATCTTAAAAAATTTTTTTTAAAGATTAAAGTTTTGAGACGCTTGGGTGGCTCAGTTGGTTAAGTGGCTGCTTTCGGCTCAGGTCATGATCCCAGGGTCCTGGGTTCGAGTCCTGCATCAAGCTCCCTGCTCAGTGGGGAGTCTGCTTCTCCCTATCCCCCTACCCCCTGTTGGTCCATGCTCTCTCGCTCTTGCTCTCAAATAAATAAAGTCTTTTTAAAAAAAAAATCTTATTATGAACAGAAAAAGAGTAGGCTAAAGAAGAGATAGTAAGAGGCACATAGAGATATTTTAGGTAATTTTTGGAATTAGCTAAACTGCCTCTATTCTCTATTGATTACATGAAAAAACCAACAAGTAATAATCCAGAAAATTCTTTAAAAGTAGCATGATGGGGAGAGACAATTCCACTCAGATGTTAAAGATAGTATAAAGCTAACTTGGTTTAAATAGTGTGGTAAGAACATATGAATAGCAGATCAATTGATTAAATGGAAAGTACAGAAATAGACTCAAATACATATGGAAATTCAGCATATAATAAAGATGTTGTTTTGAATTAATGTGAAAAAATGGATTATTCCATAATAAATGATGATGTGCCAACTGGTTAGCCTTTTGTATACATGTGAAATGTTGGATTCTACCTCACACCTTATGGAGCAAAGATTTAATCTTGAAAAATGAAAACATAAAAGTACTAGAAAAAACTCTGGAATTTTTTTTTTTTTAATTACAGAAGCAAGAAAGACACAAACCTCAAAAGTCATAATGGAAAAGATTAATTAATTTGACTAAAAAAAAAAGAAAAAAAATTCCATGATTAAAAAAGAACACCATAAGGGGTGCCTGGGTGTCTCAGTTGGTTAAGCGTCCGACTCTTGATTTCGGCTCAGATCATGATCTCAGGGTTGTGAGATGGAGCCCGGCATTGGGCTCTGTGCTGCGCATAGAGCCTGCTTAACATTCTCTGCCCCTCCTCTTCTGTCTTCCCCTCTTAACAACAACAACAACAAAAACTGTAGGCAGAGGGCGCCTGGGTGGCTCAGTTGGTTAAGCGACTGCCTTCGGCTCAGGTCATGATCCTGGAGTCCCGGGATCGAGTCCCGCATCGGGCTCCCTGCTTGGCAGGGAGTCTGCTTCTCCCTCTGACCCTCCTCCCTCTCCTGCTCTCTGTCTCTCATTCTCTCTGTCTCAAATAAATAAATAAAATCTTAAAAAAAAAAAAAACTAGGCAGAGTAAAAAGGCCAACTCTAAACTGCAGAAATGTATTTATAATTCTATATTACAGAAAAAGTGTTAATGCATAAAGAGCTCTTACAAATAAGAGAAATACCAATAAGCTGAAGAAGATAAATAGGTGATGAGAAACGAAATATAGTGACTCCTAAATACCTGAATAGATGCTCAATTTTTCTTAGAAGAGAATTTTGAATTAAAACTAAACTGAGATACCATTTTTCAGTCATTAGATAGGCAAAGGTAAAAAATATTGGTAGTGTTGTCAGGTAGTGAGGAGGAAAAGGCATTCTCATAAATGGGAGTCAAAGTTGATAAAACCTCAAGAAACAACTCATTAGTAGTTCTCAAAATTGCTGTACATGTGGTTTCTGACCCAGTAATTCTACTTTTAAGAAGGTATCCCAAAGACAGACATACCCACACACGAAAGGTTCTATGTACAAGAGGAGTCCTGGCATTGTTGTCTGTTAATACCAAGAGCGGAAATAAGATAAATGTCCACCAGGAGAGGACTATTTAACGAAACTCCGATATAATTCTGTGTATAATTTGTAAGTACGGCAGTGTTATCATTATAACACAGAAGTCACGGTGATTCCAAAGTGATTTGGGTGTTGTGCATGTTAATGCACTTTGCACCAAATAGCAGTGGCTTCAAGTGCTGTTTTGTGCTACCTGCCCCAGTGTTAATGACATGCAGGCCCCGTGATCATGGTCAATAACATTGCCTGGCACCTCCAACCAGCCTGATTATTGAGGGGCCTACAGGGTAGAAACTGGGAAGGGGAATGTCTTAGTTTGGGTTCCCCAGGAAAGACCCTCAGATAAGGATCTGAGTACTTTATTTTGGAGGTGATCCCAAGAAACACTGCTAGAGGATAGTGAAATGAAAGCTCAGGTCACTAGTCAATAAAAGATGAAAAATAAAGTTAGGAATACTGTGTATAAATTCTGCGTAACAGTGAAATACAGATGCTTGAGTCATCCTACTTAAATATAGGGTAGATTTACACTGAAACCCATCAGTCTTTGCCAGCTTTTACTTTTTGTTTTTGTTTTTGATTCCCCTACCCTTCCAGCCTGCTTTGTACAAGGGCAGAATGGCTTAGGAGAGAGTCCTCAGGCTCTGCTAAGCCCCTGCTACAAGCAAGAAGAGATCATGTGGGTCAGAAGGGGCAGGAAGGCAGGAAGGAGAGATGATATCCACTCTGTGGGCCACAAAATGGGATAAAATCTACTATAAACTGTAAGAGATAACCAAGGCCAAAAGGACTTGGAGAGGAGGAGCTAACTTAGTCTTCAAGTCTGTAATCTCTCTTTCTTCAGGATAATTCTCCAATATATTTCTCAGCAGCCTGATTTTGCAGAAACTCAGGTGTTTCAGACAGAACTGTTGTAGCAGAAATACCTCTATTTGTTGTAGTCATGCTGCTTAAATGAAAGATGTGAGGCAGAAGTGCCTGTACTATGCAGCTGTTAAAAAGGTTTTTAAATGGATCAGCCCTGTATCAATTATTGGAAACATTTCTAAGATAAATGAAGCACACACACACACATACCATGGAGTAAAAGAGTGTGAAGAATATGTTTAAGAGACAGGTTACTGTCTCCAAAGATTTATGCTACCCTTCGATAAGAGTAAATTTGAGTAAGTGCCAAGCTAGGGACTACATTTCCCAGCCTCCCTTGCATCTGAAAGGCCCATGTGACCATTATTTCCAGTGGATTATATGCAGAGTGATCTGCTGCCTTCTGGGCCAGGTTAAAAAGCAGTTATGTCTTCTCTCTTATTTTTCCTCATTTGCTTCTGAAGCCCTGGACTGTGGCAGAACTTGGCCCCTTGAGGTACACATGGAAGCCTACCCACTGAACACAGGACTAATTATGTGTATGCAAACCAACCTTTCATTTTGCTAAACCACTGAGATTTCAGGGTTTAATTATTGTAGCAGCTAACGTTACCTTAACTGAATAGTATATTGCCATTTGAATGTATCTATAAAATTGAATATGTAAATATATGCTTCCTTATGTACAGAATGTGATTGAAAGAATACATAAGAAACTAGGAATGGTGGTTCATTCTGGGGGTGGATATCAGGTTCAGCATATGAAGGAGAGTTACTTTTCATGTTCTGCCCTTTATACCATATTGTTTATATGAAATAACAAACCAAAAATAAGGAAAAGATAAATATTTGAACTTAGAAAGAAAGGAAACAGTGGTGGGAATATTAAGGACACTGGAGGAATAGGAAAGTATTGAAAAAGTAAGTTCCTAGATTCATAAGGAGAAAACTGAATCAAAGGTGTATAGGTTGACAGCTTGGAAATACTTGTAAACATAAATCAGTAACAATTCCTTATCTGACATGGGAAGTAGAAGAAATAACAGTTTATATTGTCCATAACAAGAAAAATGCAAGTGAAAACTGTACTGAGACACAATTTATCACCTTCCAGATGGACGAACAACCAAAAGTTTGATAGCTCAGTTGGCAAGGCTGTGGGGAAGTAGGCACTTTCATGTATCAATCATGAGAGGAGTCAGAATCTGGTAAAATGTATCATACATATCCTTTGACCAAGCAGTTCCCCTTCTGGTAATCTATTTTATGGGTAAACCTGCAAAGGTACAAAATGGCAAAATATACAAGGTTATTTTTTGTAGCATTGTTGGAAATACAAAATTGGAAGTAACTCAATGGTCCAATAATAAGGGATTAGTTGAATAAACAATGAAACACACACACACACACACACACACACATAACTCTATATACCAGTATGGAGATACCTCCATGACATATAAAGATGGCAATGGGGGAAAAGGGAGGGACATCCTATTACATGTATAGAAGACTGTGTATTGTATGTTACTTTTTGTAGAAAGAGCGGAGAAACAGAAATATATATATTTGTATTTCCTTGTATTTTTGTGAAGAAACCAGAAAGATAAATAATAAGCTAATAACAAAATGGTTACTGGGGTGGCTGGGTGGCTCATTCAGTTAAGTATCTGCCTTTGGCTTAGGTCATGATATCAGGGTCCTGGGATCAATTATTGGAAACAGTTGTGGTATTAATTAATTAATTAGTTAATTAATTAATTAATATAGAAGACTGTGTATTGTATGTTTTTATTTATTTGTTTATTTATTTATTTATTAATAAATAAATATGTTAGCAGACCACAACTGCTAAGGCAGGGAGCCTTCTTATCCCTTTCCCTCTGTCTGTCCCCCTGCTTGTGCTCGCTCTCTCTCAAATAAATAAATAAAATCTTTTAAAAAATGGTTACCTAGAAGGGGTGAGTTGATAAGAAATATGGAAATGTCAAGAGTGGGAATGAGATTTCTCTGGTATGTATTTTTATATAGGATTGATTGTTTAAAACTTTTTATTATATACAAGAAGAAAGAGTAGAATAATGAAACTTCAGACTTCTCACCCAGCTCCAACATATAGATGACCCATCTTATTTCACCTATAACCCCGTGCCCGTACCCCTTCACTAGGTTATTTTAAATTCAATCTCAGACATATCATTTCATTTGTATATATCCATATATATTTCAGTGTGTATCTTTAACATATGGGAACTATTTTTTTAAATAATTATCACACTAAAAATTATAATTTCTTATATATAAAGGAAATTTAAAGAACATCTAATTAGAGTACATTTTTTAAAACATTACCTCATATATCAGCTGCCCTGTTTCCTTCTCTGCTTATAGAATCTGAATTTATTATAGGGCTTTGTAGTATAGTTTATTGATAAATTTTCATTTGGAAATAATTTTAATATCAAAGTAGAGCTGTAAAAATATTACAAAGAATTTCTATATTCTCCTCACCCAGACAACCAAATTGTTAACATTTTATTGTGTTTGTTTTGCATCACTCCTTCTCCATATTTGAATTATGTGCATCTATTTAGGTATATATATTTTTTTCTGAACCATTTGAGAATATGCACATATTCTCTATCCCCCCAAATACCTTAGTTTTTATTTCCTATGAATATTCTGGTACATAGTCAGAGGGGAGATTAACATGGTTCAATACTATTATTTAATCTATAAACCTGATTCATGTTATGCCCATTTTTCCTTGTAATTGCCTTTATAGCAGATAGATTTTTTCCTGAATCAGGATTCAAACCAGGATCATACATTGTATTTTTTTGTCATATCTCTTAGACTCATTTAATCTGGAATTATTTCTCTGTCATGTGTTTGATGTTTTTTAAGGAGTATAGGTTAGATATTTTGAAGGATATCCTTCAGTTGGGTTTGTCTGATGTTTTCTCATGATTAGATTCAGGTTATGAAGTTTTGGCAAAGATATCACAAAAGTGATGTATCTTTCTAAGTGTATTGTCTTTGGAGGCATTTGATGTCTTTTCATCCCATTGCTGTTGATGTTATCTTTGATTATTTGGTTTTGGTAGTAGTTGGTAGGTTTCTCCACTGTAAAGTTATTTTTTCTCCCATGTAATTAATAAGAATTCTGTGGGGAGACAATTTGAGATGAGAGAGAGATCCTATTCCTCATCAAGCTTCCACCTACTAATTGTAACAGATATTGATGTTTTTTGCCTGAATCTGTTATTGCTATGCTTTTGCCAAATAATGACATTCTAACTCTGTTATTGCTTCTACATTTATTAGTTGGTGTTCTACTCTAAAGAAAAACCTCTCTCCAAAGTAAAAATAAATTTAGATCAATTTATATGGGCTCAGATTTCTCATTTGTTCAATGCTTATACTGTCCCAAATTTAGCCAGTAGAAACCTCTTCAAGCTGGCTCTTGTGTCCCTTTCAGTGTCTCCAGCATTTTTCTTTTATCACTTCCTTGGTTTCTGACATAACAAGACATTCCAGGTTCATCTTATACATTCCTTCCCTAGTCCTACAATAAGCCATTTCGCCAAGGAAATGGTTTCTTTAAATACTTGAAATCAAGATGTGCATACTAAACATATTTATTATTGCACGATTTTCAGTTCTTCTAGGCCCAGTGTGGACTTTTGAATCATGTATGTGTATTACCCTTTTAAAAATTGTAATTTAAAAGTTTAGACCTCAAATACACCTGAAATGACAAAAGAGATTGTAAAGCCAGTGAGTACAGCATTAGAAAGATTTAATATAACACTTAAGGATGCAGCAGACTTTGGAGTTGGATAGCTCTGGGTTCAAATTTACTACCACTGGTTACTAGTTTTGTAACTTTATTTACCTGCCAGTTGGCGATGAACGTATATACCTCATTAGGTGGTTGTGTGGACTTAATGAGATATAAGACTGGTGACACATAACGTACATTTAAACACAGCTATTGCTTTTTGAACAATTACATTAATACTTAGCACAGTATTGAACATTATATTCAAGAAGTATTTGTTGAGTTGAATTATAATGCTTTTCTCCCTTTATAAGATAAACTTCTAGATTCATTGGTGGTGAAATGTTCCGGAGCATTCCCCAAGACCATGAAAAAATATAGAGTCAAGTAACTTTTAGTCATGGGGACAAAACAACTCAGGATGTTCTGAGTTGATAAAAACTTGAGTTAACAATGCTTAGATCAGACTTGTTAGATAAAGACAGAAATAATTTATGAAAGCCATTTATTCTAGGTTAATCCTATACCTGCCTTATTACTAAATTTTCTTTGCTACTTTAGTAGTACAGGATGAAAGTGAGAAACAGGAAGAATAGCAGAATATTGGATTTAATATAATAATAGAACTCATGCAGTTTAGCATAGAGAGGAAGAGAATGTTATTGTAAATGAGATTTTCAGCTGGTTCATACTTGTCAGGTAATGTAGAAGTGTTCAAATAAATTCTCAAGTTCAGGAAAAACAGAAAGTTGACTGCTTTTGCAGTCACAACTGTTATATTTTCTTATTCTCCAATAGTTACGAACCATTTTATATTCAAAATACAGAAATGGCCACTTAAGGAAATACTGTTATTGTCACTAGTATTCACTTCTACCCTGTCAAATCAGCAGTATGTTCAGTGTTTTGGATGGGGAAACACAGGGCAAACCAGTGCAACTATGGTGGTGGTTAGTTACATATACTGTTGAAAAGAACAGGCCTGAAGAAGGACCTTTTCCTTCAGCATAACTCTCTATATTTCATAACCTTTTCCCATGATTATTTGAACCAGGGGGAAAAAAATATCAATCCTAATTTATAAAACGATTGCTAACATGAATCAGATGTTTCTTCTTCTTCTCTTTTCATCGTTTACCTTAAAAGAATATATGTTCTTGGTGTGAGTGGGTAGAGTATGTGCATGTGTGTGCGCACTTTAGAAATAATGAAGGAATACAGAAAATATAGATAAAAATTGTGATGGATAGCCAAAAGGTTTTTTTTTCTATACACAAGGAGGCAAAACGATGGAAGGGAACTGAGGTAGCTGTCATATGAGAATTACATAATAACTGCAATAAGATTTCATATATATTCTGATAGTTTTTAAAAACAAGTGAATTAAGATATTTTTATATTCTATACACACTATATTGAGACTTATATCCTGTGCAGCATAGTAAGGATTAATGAATAATTGTATGATACCTTTAGGTATGCAACTAAATGATACTAAATAGTTATTGCTACTGTAAAAAAGCATTGCAGTGTGGCATAAACTTGTGGCAACATGTGCCGCTATTCTAAGAAGTTAATGTAGACATAATAGGTTTGTTACTCCTCCAAACTTTTCAGTGATTACTAGTGGATATTTCAACTTGGACATATAAAACCATAAACTAGATTGCATTGTCTTAGTACAAAAAATTTTGTTAGGGGAATGTTCAGGTTTTCAATTTTCATTGTTTTTTAGAATCTAAGGGTTACTTCACAATTATTATTTCTTAAAATACAGAACAAATACGGAGATGAAGTCCTTTATCTTCTGTTACTCCTTATACTGACCCTGACTGTAATCGTTTTAATAGTTTTTTTAAAGTATTTATTTATTCATTTATTTATTTATTTATTTTTATGTTATGTTAATCACCATACATTACATCATTAGGGGTTTTTTTTGAAAGATTTTATTTATTTATTTGACAAAGACAGAGATAGCGAGAGCAGGAACACAAGCAGCAGGAGTGGGAGAGGGAGAAGCAGGCTTCCCCTCGAGGAGGGAGCCCAATGTGGGACTCAATCCCAGGACCCTGGGATCATGACCTGAGCCGAAGGCAGACGCTTAACGACTGAGCCACCCAGGTGCCCACATCATTAGTTTTTGATATAGTGTTCCATGATTCATTGTTTGCATATAACACCCAGTGCTCCATGCAAAATGTGCCCTCTTTAATACGCATCACCAGGCTAACCCATCTACCCAACCCCCTCCCCTCTAGAACCCTCAGTTTGTTTTTCAGAGGCCATAGTCTCTCATGGTTCGTCTCCCCCTCCAATTCCCCCCCTTCATTCTTCCCCTCCTGCTATCTTCTTCTTTTTGTTTTGTTTTTTTTATTTTTTAACATATAATGTATTATTTGTTTCAGAGGTACAGATCTGTGATTCAACAGACTTACACAATTCACAGTGCTAACCATAGCATTAACCCTCCCCAATGTCTGTCACCCAGCCACCCCATCCCTCCCATCCCCCACCACTCCAGCAAGCCTCAGTTTGTTTCCTGAGATTAAGAATTCCTCATATCAGTGAGATCATATGATACATGTCTTTCTCTGACTGACTTATTTCGCTCAGCATAATACCCTCCAGTTGCATCCACGTCATTGCAAATGGCAAGATTTCATTCCTTTTAATGGCTGCGAAATATTCCAATGTATATATATACCACATCTTCTATATCCATTCATCTGTCGATGGACATCTCGGCCCCTTCCACAGTTTGGCTATTGTGGACATGGCTGCTATAAACATCAGAGTGCATGTACCCCTTCGGATCCCTACATTTGTATCTTTGGGGTAAATACCCAGTAGTGCAATTGCTGGGTAGTATGGTAGCTCTATTTTCAACTTTTTGAGGAACCTCCATACTGTTTTCTAGAGTGGCTGCACCAGCTTGCATTCCCACCAACAGTGTAAGAGGGTTCCGCTTTCTCCGCATCCCCGCCAATATCTGTCATTTCCTGCCTTGTTAATTTTAGCCATTCTGACTGGTGTGAGGTGATATCTCATTGAGGTTTTGATTTGGATTTCCATGATGCCGAGCGATGTTGAGCACTTTTTCATGTGTCTGTTGGCCATTTGGATGTCTTCTTTGGAAAAATGTCTGTTCATGTCTTCTGCCCATTTCTTGATTGGATCAGTTGTTCTTTGGGCATTGAGTTTAAGAAGTTCTTTATATATTTTGGATACTAGCCCTTATCTGATATGTCATTTGCAAATATCTTCTCCCATTCTATAGGTTGTCTTTTGGTTTTGTTGACTGTTTCTTTTGCTGTGCAAAAGCTTGTAATCTTGATGAAGTCCCAACAATTCATTTTTGCCCTTGCTTCCCTTGCCTTTGGCGATGTTTCTAGGAAGAAGTTGCTGCAGC
This sequence comes from Mirounga angustirostris, assembly GCF_029215605.1. Classification (NCBI taxonomy): domain Eukaryota; kingdom Metazoa; phylum Chordata; class Mammalia; order Carnivora; family Phocidae; genus Mirounga; species Mirounga angustirostris. The sequence goes on along the minus strand of NW_026991724.1, from coordinate 14,667,781 downwards.
TGAGGTCAAAGAGGTTGCTGCCTGTGTTCTCCTTTAGGATTTTGATGGACTCCTGTCTCGCATTTGGGTCTTTCAACCATTTTGAGTCTATTTTTGTGTGTGATGTAAGGAAACGGTCCAGTTTCATTCTTCTGCATGTGGCTGTCCAATTTTCCCAACACCATTTGTTGAAGAGGCTGTCTTTTTTCCATTGGACATTCTTTCCTGCTTTGTCGAAGATTAGTTGGCCATAGAGTTGAGGGTCCATTTCTGGGCTCTCTATTCTGTTCCATTGATCTATGTGTCTGTTTTTGTGCCAGTACCATACTGTCTTGATGATGACAGCTTTGTAATAGAGCTTGAAGTCTGGAATTGTGATGCCGCCAGCTTTGCTTTTCTTTTTCAACATTCCTCTGGCTATGCGGGGTCTTTTCTGGTGCCATACAAAATTTAGGATTATTTGTTCCATTTCTGTAAAAAACGGGGATGATATTTTGATGGGGATTACATTGAATGTGTAGATTGCTCTAGGTAGCATTGACATCTTCACAATATTTGTTCTTCCAATCCATGAGCATGGAACATTTTTCCATTTCTTTGTGTCTTCCTCAATTTCTTTCCTGAGTATTTTATAGTTTTCTGAGTGCAGATTCTTTGCCTCTTTGGTTAGATTTATTCCTAGGTATCTTATGGTTTTGGGTGCAATTGTAAAAGGGATTGACTCCTTAATTTCTCTTTCTTCTGTCTTGTTGATGATGTATAGGAATGCCACTGATTTCTGTGCATTGATTTTATATCCTGCCACTTGACTGAATTCCTGTATGAGTTCTAGCAGTTTTGGGGTGGAGTCTTTTGGGTTTTCCATATAAAGTATCATATCATCTGCAAAGAGTGAGAGTTTGACCTCTTCTTTGCCGATTTGGATGCCTTTTATTTCTTTTTGTTGTCTGATTGCTGTGGCTAGAACTTCTAATACTATGTTGAATAGCAGTGGTGATAGTGGACATCCCTGCTGTGTTCCTGACCTTAGGGGGAAAGCTCTCAGTTTTTCCCCATTGAGAATGATATTCGCTGTGGGTTTTTCATGGATGGCTTTTATGATACTGAGGTATGTCCCCTTATCCCTATACTCTGAAGAGTTTTGATCAAGAAAGGTTGCTGTACTTTGTCAAACGCTTTTTCTGCATCTATTGAGAGGATCATATGCTTCTTGTTCTTTCTTTTATTAATGTCTTGTATCATATTGATTGATTTGCAGATGTTGAACCAACCTTGCAGCCCAGGGATAAAGCCCACTTGGTCGTGGTGAATAATCCTTTTTTTTTTAAAATTTTATTTATTTATTCATGAGAGAGAGAGAGAGAGAGAGAGGCAGAGGGAGAAGCAGGCTCCCAAGGAGCAGGGAGCCCGATGCGGGACTCGATCCCAGGACCCTGAGATCATGACCTGAGCCGAAGGCAGATGCTTAACCATCTGAGCCACCCAGGCACCCCGGTGAATAATCCTTTTAATATTCTGTTGGATCCTAATGGCTAGTATTTTGGTGAGAATTTTTGCATCCATATTCATCAAGGATATTGGTCTGTAATTCTCCTTTTTGATGGGGTCTTTGTCTGGTTTTGGGATCAAGGTAATGGTGGCCTCATAAAACGAGTTTGGAAGTTTTCCTTCCATTTCTATTTTTTGGAACAGTTTCAGAAGAATAGGTATTAATTCTTCTTGAACTGTTTGGTAGAATTCCCCTGGGAAGCCATCTGGCCCTGGGCTTTTGTTTTTTGGGAGATTTTTGATGACTGCTTCAGTTTCCTTAGTGGTTATAGGTCTGTTCAGGTTTTCTGTTTCTTCCTGGTTCAGTAGTTTATACATCTCTAGGAATGCATCCATTTCTTCCAGATTATCTAATTTGCTGGCATATAGTTGCTCATAATATGTTCTTATAATTGTTTGTATTTCTTTGGTGTTGGTTGTGATCTCTCTCCTTTCATTCATGATTTTATTTATTTGGGTCCTTTCTCTTTTCTTTTTGATAAGTCTGGCCAGGGGTTTATTAATCTTGTTAATTCTTTCAAAGAACCAGCTCCTAGTTTCGTTGATCTCTTCTACTGTTCTTTTGGTTTCTATTTCATTGATTTCTGCTCTGATCTTTATTATTTCTCTTCTCCTGCTGGGTTTAGTCTTTATTTGCTGTTCTTTCTCCAGCTCCTTTAGGTGTAGGGTTAGGTTGTGTATTTGAGACCTTTCTTGTTTCTTGAGAAAGGCTTGTACTGCTATATACTTTCCTCTTAGGACCGCCTTTGCTGCATCCCAAAGATCTTGAACAGTTGTGTTTTCATTTTCATTGGTTTCCATGAATTTTTAAATTCTTTAATTTCCTGATTGACCCATTCATTCTTTAGTAGGATGCTGTTTAGCCTCCATGTATTTGAGTTCTTTCCGACTTTCCTCTTGTGATTCAGTTCTAGTTTCAAAGCATTGTGGTCTGAAAATATGCAGGGAATGATCCCAATCTTTTGGTACCCGTTGAGACCTGATTGTGAACTAGGATGTGATCTATTCTGGAGAATGTTCCATACGCACTAGAGAAGAATGTGTATTCCGTTGCTTTGGAATGGAATGTTCTGAATAAATTTGTGAAGTCCTTTTGGTCCAGTGTGTCATTTAAAGTCTTTATTTCCTTGTTGCTCTTTTGCTTAGATGATCTGTCCATTTCAGCGAGGGGTGTGTGGAAGTCCCCCACTATTATTGTATTGTTGTTGATGTGTTTCTTTGCTTTTGTTATTAATTGGCTTATATAATTGGCTGCTCCCATGTTAGGGGCATAGATATTTACAATTGTTAGATCTTCTTGTTGGATAGACCCTTTAAGTAGGATATAGTGTCCTTCCTCTTCTCTTATTATAGTCTTTGGTTTAAAATCTAATTTGTCTGATATACGGATTGCCACCCCAGCTTTCTTTTGGTGTCCCTTAGCATGGTAAATGGTTTTCCACCCCCTCACTTTCAATCTGGGGGTGTCTTTGGGTCTAAGATGAGTCTCTTGCAGACAGCATATCAATGGGTCTTGTTTGTTAATCCAGTCTGATAGCCTGTATCTTTTGATGAGGGCATTTAGCCCATTTACATTCAGGGTAACTATTGAAAGATATGAATTTAGTGCCATTGTATTGACTGTAAAGTGACTGTTACTGTATATTGTCTGTGTTCCTTTCTGGTATATGTTGCTTTTAGGCGCTCTCTTTGCTTAGAGGACCCCTTTCAAAATTTCTTGTAGGGCTGGTTTCGTATTTGCAAGTTCCTTTAGTTTTTGTTTGTCCTGGAAGCTTTTTATCTCTCCTTCTCTTTTCAATGACAGCCTAGCTGGATCTAGTGTTCTTGGCTGCATATTTTTCTCATTTCGTGCTCTGAATATATCCTGCCAGTCCTTTCTCACCTGCCAGGTCTCTGTGGATAGGTCTGTTGCCAATCTAATGTTTCTACCATTGTAGGTTACAGATCTCTTCTCCCGAGCTGCTTTCAGGATTTTCTCTTTGTCTCTGAGACTCCTAAGTTTTATTAGATGTTGGGGTGTTGACCTATTTTTATTGATTTTGGGGTGGTTCTCTGTTCCTCCTGGATTTTGATGCCTGTTTCCTTCCCCAAATTAGGGAAGTTTTCTGCTATAATTTGCTCCAATATACCTTCTGCCCCTCTTTCTCTTTCTTCTTCTGGGGTCCCAGTTATTCTAATGTTGTTTCGTCTTATGGTATCACTAATCTCTCGAATTCTGCCCTCATGACCCAGTGGTTGTTTATCTCTTTTTCTCAGCTTCTTTATTTTCCATCATTTGGTCCTCTGTATCACTAATTCTCTCCTCTGCCTCATTTATCCTAGTAGTTAGAGCCTTCATTTTTTATTGCACCTCATTAATAGCCTTTTTGATTTTGACTTGGTTAGATTTTAGTTCTTTTATTTCTCCAGAAAGGGTTTCTCTAATAACTTCCATGCTTTTTTCAAGCCCAGCTAGTATCTTTAAAATCATCATTCTGAACTCTAGTTCCGACATCTTACTAATGTCCGTATTGATTAGGTCCCTGGCAGTGGGTACTGCCTCTTGTTCTTTTTGTTGAGGTGATTTTTTCTGTCTTGTCATTTTGTCCAGAGGAGAATAGATGAATGACAGAACAAAATGCTAACAGGGTAACAATGTCCCCAGAAAATATACACTAAACAAATCAGAAAAGACCTGAAACTGGAGGAAAAGAAAGGGAAAGAAAGAAAAAAGAAAAAGGAAAAGATAAAAACAAACAAAAACAAAACAAAAGAAAAAAACAGAAAATGATCAAATATAATCAGGCTGGTGCATAGATCAGTGCCACACACTAGATTTTGGGTGTATTTTGATCTGTTAGAAGAAAATGCCTCCCAAAATTTTAAAGAAAGAAAAACTTATATATGTACAAAAATAAGGTTTAATCGATGAAGGGATGGAATATGACTGTAAAGATGAAAATTATAAAAGACTGTATATAAGGAATTGATAAGATAAGAGGTTGGTTGAAAAAAGAAAGAAGAGGATTAAAAAAAAAAAGGGAGAGAATGTGATCAGGCAGGAGACTAGAACAAAGCCATACATTAGAGATTTAGGGTATAGTTTGATCTGTTAGAAGAAACTGTATCCCAAAATTTTAAAGAGAGAACAACTTATATATATATATACCAAAAATAAGTTTAACTACTATGAAGGGATAGAATATGGCTCTAAAAATGAAAAATAAAAAATATTTTTTTAAAAAAGGGATTGATAAGATGTTGGCTGAAAAGGGGAAAAAGAAAAATTAAAAAAAAAAAAGACAGTTAAAAAAAATTAACTTTGACAGACTAAAGAATCATGAGAAAAAAAGCCATGCGTTCTATGTACAGTATTCCCCTAGCGCTGGAGTTCTGCCGTTGTCTTTGATGGGTAAACTTGGTCTTGGCTGGCTGTTCTTGCTGATCTTCTGGGGGAGGGGCCTGTTGCCATGGTTTCCAAATATCTTTGTTGGAGGAAGATTGCCCTGCCCTTACTGGGTCCCGTCTAAGTAATCTCCGGTTTGCTCCCAGGAGCTTTTGATCCCTGCAAGCTTTCCGTGCAGCTTTGGAGGATGAAAGTGAAAATGGCGGCCTCCCAATCTCTGCCCCAGAGGAGCCGAGAATTCGGGGCCCCACTCCTCAGTGCGCCCCCAGAGAAAAGCAGTCAGTCACTCCCATCTCCCTGGTCTCCGGCCGCACTCCGTGCTCACCCAGCCTGTGACCGAGCATTTCTGTCTCTGGCACATGACCCCGTTTGGAGTCTCCAAACACAGCAGATTCCTGTGGTGCCCTCCTGTGCCGCTCCTCCGGGGGGAGGAAGGAGAGTCTCCCCAGATCTGCCGCTTGTTGGGTCCCTGCTAGAAGAGCAGTGGCCCAACTGTGCCGCGGACCACGGTTTATGGCAGCCTCGAGCTGAGAGCCCACCTCTTGTCTCCATCTCTGCAGCCGGCTTCCCCACTCCGATACCTGGAAGCTCCGCCGCACTCAGGCACCCACAGTATTTCTGTGACCCCGAGGGTCCTGAGACCACACTGTCCCATTGAGAGTTCCATCCCCCACTTGGACACTGGAGCAACATCCCTAAGCGGAGCAGACTTCTGAAAGTTCCAATTTTGTGCTCTGCTGCTCTATCACTTGCCAGAAGCAGCCTACGGAGGCCCCCTCCCCCGCCGTCTATCCTCCCAAATATCGCCTCAGATTCATTTCTCCGCATGTCCTATCTTCCAGAAAGTGGTCGCTTTTCTTTTCAAAGAGTTGTTGCTATTTTCTTCGATCTCCTTTTGAGTTCGTAGGTGTTCAGAATGGTTTGATCCCTATCCAGCTGGATCCCTGGGACCAGATGAAATCCAGGTCTCCTACTCCTCCGCCATCAGTTTTGATAGTTTTAACTATGATGTATGTATGACAACTTAAACCACACCTCACTACCACCATTTTCTGCTGTACCAATACAGAAACAACACTTAGTGCCCCTAACAGACCGTGCTCTTTTACTTCTTTTACTGTTTGCTCTACAAGGAACCCCTGATTCCCAGGAGCCCCCTTGTTTTACTCCAGGTGGTATTTACTTGACTAACTTCAAGATAGCTTGCAAACCACCTCTACTAGAAAGATTTCCCTGACCACCTGCCACCATTCATGGGCTTTCTCCCCATTACCACCATGGCTGGGGAGTTGCCTCGACTTTTAGTTCCCATAGCATCTTGAACTTACTGGTTTCACTTCTCAAAGCATATTAAATAACAGATTTTTGGGTAATAGGAGACTACATTGCACCTTTTTTTTCCAGGTTTATTAAGATATAATTGACAAATAACAAGTTATTTTAAGTGGGAAAAAAATATAACCACTATATAACAATCCACTGAGGATATGTGCAAAACTTAAAGTTTTTTAAAAACTACCTTTTAAATGCATACATAATGAACTCAGGGAATATGTCTGTATGCAGTATGAAATGATAAATGCACAGTATCAGATGTGAATTTTATTATCTTTCTGTATTGCAAAGAACACATAAAGCATGTTTTAAATGGCAAAAAGACCTCCAAAAATCTAGTCCTCCATTAACTCAATAAAACTGGCAAAAATTGTCAAGATCAACTTTTTGAGACCTTTGGAGTTTAACCAAAGGTTTGCCACAGTCTGAGCAACAGGTAATACAGAAAAGTAGCTGAATCTTGATAAGAACAACAGGCTTGGGGTGCCTGGCTGGCTCAGTCAGTTAAGCTGCTGCCTTTGGCTCAGGTCATGATCCCAGAGTCCTGGGATCCAGCCCCGCATCAGACTCCCTGCTCAGCGGGGAGCCTGCTTCTCCCCTCCCCTCAGCTTGTGCTCACTCTCTCTCTCAAATAAAAAATAAGACCTTAAAATATAAAAAAGAACAACAGCTTTTGTGGTGTTTTTACTTGCCTTAATCTTATAATCTCCCATGTTCCACAGTCCTCAGAACCATAGTAGCTGTGAAACCCAGCAGTCTAACAGCTACATGAAGAAGCAGATTGGGTTTGGACCTCTCCAGGAGGTTCCATCCCCAGAGTAATAACTATTTGACCTGTCTGACAGATTTCTGGAAAAGCCCATTCACAGGGCTTGCTTTTGAGCTGACTCAGAGTTCACTCAGTGAGGAAAGCTTTATTGCTGGGGCATTTGCTGAAAACAATTAGAAGTGATTCTTCAATATCACAGCTACCAAAGGCAGTGGCACAAGTTAGAACCAACAAAAGACTGACCAAAATACATAAATGGAAAAATCTGAGGAATGAGATGTCTGTATGAGACTTTGAAGATCTTGAACATACTCCTGTAACCTAGAAGGCCACCTGCACATACAGGTTTTTTGCAGGCCCCAGAAATACCTGAGCATGTCTTAAGATTTTGTCTGTTTAGACTTGATGCTTTGTATGAACAGGAAGTAAAGAAGATAGCAGTAGAGGAGTAAGGAACAAAAGAGCTATGTGACCTACTGAAAGCAAATGGGCAAATGTTGAATGTAAATACTATGTTATTGGTAATTACGTTAAACATAAGAAATTAAACATTTCAACAGAGATTTGCAGAATGGATAAAAAAGCATAATCCCACCATATAATATCTACAGGAGATATATTTTATTATTTATTTTTGGCTTCAACAATAGAAATTTATTTTCTCACAGTTTTTAAAGCTAGAAGTTTGAGATCAAAGTTTTGGCAGGGTTGGTCCTTCTGAAACCTCTCTTTTTGAACCTGGCCATGTTCATGTTCAGATGTTCTGTGCCTGTCTGTGTCCTAATCTCCTTTTACAAAGACACCAGTTATGTTGATTAGGGCCCAAACATATGACCTTGTTTTATCTTCATTAACTTTTTAAAGGCCCTGTCTTCAGTATACATACTTTAGATTCAGAGACACAAATAGGTTAAAAGTAAAGGGCAGAACTTTATATTTTGGTGTAGTCTCAAAATTTTAATTTTGCTTTTGCTTCCCTTGCCAGAGGAAACCTGTTTAGAAAAATGTTTCTATAGCTGATGTTCAGGAAATTACTGCCCATGGTTTTCTTTTTAGAGTTTCATGGTTTCGGGTATTACATTGAGTTCTTTAATCCATTTTGAGGTTATATTGTGTATGGTGTAAGAAAATGGTCCAGTTCCATTCTTTTGCATGTAGCTGTCCAGTTTTCCCGAGATCATTTGTTGAAGAGACTATCATTTTCCCGTTACATATTCTTGTCTCCTTTGTCAAAGGTTGACCATATAATCATGGTTTTATTTCTGGGTTCTATTCTGTTCCATTGATCTGTATTTCTGTTTTTGTGCCAGTACCATACTGTTTTGATTACTGTAGTAACATAACTTGAAGTCTGGAATTGTGATACCTTCAGTTTTGTTCTTTTTCAAGATTGCTTTGGCTATTTGGGGTATTTTTTGGCTCCGTACAAATTTTAGGCTTATTTGTTCTACTTCCTTGAAAAATCTTGTTAGTTCTTTGATTGGGACTATACGAAAATAAGAAGTTTCTGTGCAGTGAAGGAAACCATTGACAAAACCCAAAGGCAATCTACTGAATGGGAGAAGATATTTGCAAATATATTCAATAAGGGATTAATATCCAAATATTTAAAGAATTTATACAACTCAACACCAAAACCCCAAAATAATTCAGTTAAAAAATGGGCAGAGGAGGGGCACCTCACTGGCTTAGTCAGAAGAGCATGCAACTCTTGATCTTAGGGTCATGAGTTTGAGCCCCACATTGGGTGTAGAGATTACTAAAAAAAAAATGAAATAAACTTTTAAAAAAGGGCAGAAGACATGAACAGACATTTTTCCAAAGAAGACATAGAGACATGAAAAGATGCCCAGCATCACTAATCATCAGGGGTGCAAATTAAAACCACAATAAGTTACACCTGTCAGAATAGTTGAAATCAAAAACAAATAACAAGCATTGGTGAGGATGTGGAAGAAAAAGAACCTTCTTGCACTGTTGGTGGAAACGCAAATTGGTGCAACCAGTTTGGAAAACAGTATGGAGGTTTCTCAAAAAATTAACAGTAGAAATACCAAATGACCTAGTAAATTCCACCACTGCACATTTATCCAAAGAAAACAAAACACTAATTTGAAAAGATATATGCACCCATATGTTTATTGCACCATTATTTACCATAGCCAAGTTATGAAAGCAACTCAAGTATCTGTCAATAGATAAATGGGTAAAGATGTGGTATATATGTACAATGGGGTGTTACACAGCCATAAAAAAAGAATGAAATCTTGCCATTTGCAACAACATGGATGAACCTGGAGGATATAATGCTAAGTGAAATAATAAGTTAGAGAAAGACAAATACCATATGATTTTACTTATATGTGGAATTTAAGATACCAAAAAATGAACAAAAAAAGAAAAAAGACAAAAACCAGCACAGAAACTGGTGGTTGCCAGAAGGAAAGTTGGTAGGAGGATGGGTGAAATAGGAAAAAAAAGGAGCAGGGGGAAAGGATGGAAAGATATATACCATGGAAACAGAACAAAATAGAGCTTAAGTGGCTATATTAATAACAAAATAGACTTTCAGACAAAAATTGTCAGTAGAATCAAAGCAGAACAGTTTATAATAAAATGTCATTTCATTATGATGATACAAAAATTTTAAACATATATGCACTAATAACAGACCCCAAAATACACAAAGCAACAACTAACAGAATTGAAGAAATAGACAATTCAAAAATAACAGACTTTGTACCCCACTCTTAGTAACTGATAGAACAACTAGGAAGAAGATCAACAAGGAAATGGAAGAGCTAATGACAATACCAAGTAATAGGAACTGACATCTATAATCAGTCCACTCAACAACAGCCAAATATGCATTCTTCTCAAATGTATATGGAATATTCTCCAGAATAGGCCATATACTATGCCACAAAACAAGTCTCAATAAATTTAAATCATTGAAACCGTGTGAAGTATGTGTTTCAACACATTGGAATGAAATTTAAAACAAGTAAAGGAAATTGGAGAGATACAGAAATACATGAAAAATAAACACACTCTTAGGTAACCAATGAATTGAAGAAAAAAAATTATGAAATACTTTGAGATGAATGAAAATGAAAACAAAACATAGAAAATTTATGAGATGCAGCTAAAGCAGTGCTTACAGTGGACACTTATAGTATGTTGCCTATTTTAAAAAAAGAAGAAAGAGGAGCACCTGGCTGGCTCAATCAGTGGAGCATGTGACTCTTGATCTTGGGGTTGTGAGTTCAAGCCCCACATTGGGCATAGAGTTTACTTTAATAAAAGAAAAAGAAAGAAGAAAGAGCTGAAGTAAATAACCTCATCATAAGTGACAAAAAGAAGAACAAACTAAATACAATGAAACAGAAGAAAAAATAAAGAGTAGAGCAGAAATAAAAATACAGAACTGAAAAATAATAGAGAAAATTAACAAAACCAAAATTTGATTCTTCAGAAAGATTAACAAAATTAACAGAAGTTTAGCTGGACTAACAAGAAAAAAAATTCAAATGATCCAAATCATGAATGAAAGAGGGAACAACACTAATGAACCTACAGAAATGAAATAAAAAGTTAATGTAAGGTAGTACTATAAACTACTGTATATCAATGAATTAGACAACTAAGGTGAAATGGAAAAATTCCTAGAAAGACTAAAACTACTGTCATACTTGGTGTTAAATGTTAAGCTTAACATTTAAATGATGTTAAAACTAACATCATACTTAATGGTGAAAGACTAAATACTTTCCACCTAAGGTCAGGAACAAGATGAGGTTGTCCACTCTCAGTATTCCTATTTAACGCTGTACTAGAAATTCTAGCAAGTTTAAGAAAGAAAAAGAAAAGGTGTCCACATTGGAAAAAGAAAAGATATAAAACTCTTTTGCAAATGGAACAATCTTGTATAAAAAAAATCCTAAAGGATCCACAAAAAAAGCCCATTAGATCTATTAAATGAGTTCATCAAGGTTACAAGATAAAAGATGAATATACAAAAATATATTGTTTTTCTATACACTTGTTCCTACAGTGTGGGCCCAATTTAAAACTTACTACAAAGCTATGGTAATCAAGACTCTGTGGTACTGACAAGGACACACAATAAATGAATAGAATTGAAATCCCAGAAACAAACTCTGGCATTTATGGCCAATTGATTTTTGACTGTGATGAAGACAGTTTAATCGGGGAGGAGAATAGTGTTTTCAACAAATTGTGCCAAGAGAAGTAGGTGTCACATGGAAAAGAATGAAATTTGGCCCCTGCCTCAAACCATATATAAAAAATAACTCAAAGTAGATTTTATGCCTAAATGTCAAGAGCTAAAAATCTTGGCAGAAAACAGGAGTAAAAATTGATGACCTAGGGCTTCTCAATGGTTTCTTAGTCACCAAACGTACAGTGACAAAAGAAAAAGAGAGATGAATATAGAATTCCTCAAAACTAAAACTTTTGTGCTTTAAATGTTTGTGCCAAGAAAGTGAAAGGCACCCACAGAATGGGAGAAATTATTTGCACATCACATACCCCATAAGGGATATGTATAATATATTTGGGAAAAAAACAAAAAACAAAAAAATCTCTCATATCACAATAAAGAGTACCAAACCACCCCATTGAAAAATCTCCAAAAGATTTGAAGTTTTTCAAAAGAAGATATACAAATGGTCTGTGAAAAGATACTCAATATTATTAGTCATTAAGACAATTCAAATTGGAACCACAATAACATACCACTTCATTCCTACTATAAATAAATCTAAAATAAAATAGACAATGACAAGTGTTGTCAAGGATGTTGAATAATAATTGGAACCCTCATATATTACTAGTGTGCATGTAAATGGCACAGCCACATTGGAAAGCAGTTTGACAAAATGTTACACAGAATTATCATATTACCCAGCAATTCTACTCCTAGGAATATATCCAAGAGAAATGGAAATATGTACACATAAAACCTCTTACAAGCATTTCTAATAGTGTCAATAGTGAAAATATACTGAGAGGTAAAAGTAGAAAATAAGCCTGGGTAGACATTGAAAATGTACCAAAACTGTCTTCCTAGGAAGTGGTGGAATCAGCTATTATTTCTGGGTGTGTTCTGGACAATTAGGCATTATATTGAGAGCAGTTACATTGTATTGGGCCCTAAGAGAACCCAATTTCTGCCAGTAGTAAGTCCCAATAAGACTGATGTTTTTGTGGACTATGAATAGGGTGAGGTTTCCTTTTATAATATGAATAATAGGCCTCCTCTCTATACTTTGAACAATTCTTTTACAGAAGCTGTTTGGCCCTATTTATGAACTGGAACAGATTCTGAATTTCTTAAAAATCTCAACAGATTATGAAAGATGAAATACCTGCGAAATGATTGTTTTAGTTTTTCGGGGTGACTTAGGCAGGAAATTTAGTCTCAGTAATTCTGGATTCTTTTTAAGTTTTACCCCTGGAAGTCAGAATAGATTTTTTTCCTTCATTTCCAACAACTATAAAACACTCCAGTAATGCCAGTTAGATAGATGATATAGGTATCAATTATCAAGTGCTTTGAAATACTAAGATAAAATATTTGAGAATTATGTTACTTAACACATCCAATAAAGTATTTATTTTATTTATTTTTTTTTAAGATTTTATTTATTTATTTAACAGAGAGATAGCGAGAGCAGGAACACAAGCAGGGGGAGTGGGAGAGGGAGAAGCAGGCTTCCTGCCGAGCAGAGAGCCCGATGCAGGACTCGATTCCAGGACCCTGGGATCATGACCTGAGCCGAAGGCAGACGCTTAACGACTGAGCCACCCAGGCGCCCTTTATTTTTTTTAAAAATGAAAATAACCCAGAAGTCCATGAACTGATGAATGGAAAAATAAACTGTGATATATCCATACAATGAAACATTATTTGACCCTAAAAAGGAATGAAGTAGTGAAAGCATTATGCTAAGTGAAAGAGGACAGTCACAAAAGACCATATATTGTATGATTCCCTTTATATGTAGCAATGTTTTTCTTAAAGCATTCAGCCCTTTTGGACAAGAGATTGATACTTGGTGTTAAATATATACTTGCTTCATTTGTATCTTTGGTAAGTGGAATAATGGCAAACAGAATTACTTCTTTTGAATAGCTATGAAAGGTCGAAAGTGAAGAGTTCCTATTTATTTAGCTGTTATATGCATTGCTGATAAAAAGGAAAACTGCAAGAATTTCTTTAGTGCAGTGCAGTGTGAAAGTTCATAAGGTTAGAAGTAAGTTTCATCCCGACTTAAACTCATAGGTAATTTTTTAAAAAGATTTAATTACAGTTGTCATTTTTGTGATTTCTACTGAGGAAACAGTAGGGAGAATACCCCCACTGAATGCTCTCTCTCATTCCTGAATAACTATTATATTTTTTGAAACAGTGACCTTGTCAGGTGACACTTAATGGGAAGGTCAGAGAGCATCTGATTTTCAAAGTGTTTGAATTCATGCATAGTAATTTCACCTTTTTAAAAAATTTAACATTTTGACTAAATGAGTCCTTTGACTTTTAGTAGTACTTTAATGTGGGCTCAAATAAGTAATATTTGCCCTTGATATATTGATTGAAAAACAGAAAAATCCTTTTGAGGAAATTTACTGCTTGGGGAAACTTAAAATTTATGGGATCATGACATTTTTGTGTGTGTTAAAATGTATTTTAAACATACTGAAAAAAAGACAGACACTAATAAAGCAATACCCTTATGTCTATTATACAGGTTAATAAGTTCTTATCATTTTGTATGATTGCTATAGAATTATTAAATAGTAATAGTGATACATTATAAATACAATCCATGTATCCCAAATCCCGTTATGTTCCTTCTCAGAAGTAATTCATACCTTGAAGTTAGTGGGCTTTATGCCTAAGAAATTTTAACATTATTATTATATATTTATATATCCAAAAGTGGCATGTGATATCATGTAGCATGTTTTTGAACTATAAATGGTATCACACACCATGTTATTCTGCAATTTGCTTTTTTCCTCAGCATCCTATTTTTGACATTTAATTTCATTGATACATTTTATATAGTATTTCATTTTGTACGAATATGCCCCATTTTATCCATTCATCTCTTCATAAACATTTTGATAGTTTCTATTTTTTTTAACTATTAAAAACAATGCTACAACAAACATTCTTGGGCCTGCCTCCCTGTGCTCACATATAAGACATTTTGCCTGGCTATATACTTAAGAGTAGAATTACTGGCTATTTGTGTATATTTAACCTTATTAGATGTTACCAAATTGTTCTTGAAAATGGTTGTACCAATTTACATGTCAGTCCTATCCTCAGGCATTTTGCAAACACTTTACTGAGATATAATTACATGCTATAAAGTTCACCTATTCAATGACTATTGTGAAAATGTTTTCATGTACATGTTTTTGTGTGATTATATATTTTCATTCTCTTGGGTGTATTCCTAGGAGTGGAATTGTTGGGCTGGATCATACTGCAAACTCTATGTTTAACATTCTGAAGAACTGACAAAGGTGGCTGCAATATTGTACAATTCCGCCAGCAATGCATGGGGGTTCTGATTTTTCCACATTTTTACTAATACTCATTGTCTCTTTTTATTATAATTATCCTAGTGGTTATGAAATAGCATCTCACTGTGGTTTTGGATTACATTTTCTTAATAAATAATGAGCATCTTTTCATATGCTTATTTTCATTTCTATATGTCCTTTGGAGGAATTTTATTTTTAAATATTTTACCTTTTTTTTTTTTAAGATTTATTTGTTTATTTTAGAGAGAATGTGTGTATGCAGTGGGAAGGGGCAGAGAGAGAAAGAAGCTCAAGCAGACTCCCCACTGAGTGCAGAGTCCAACACTGGCTCAGTCCCATGACCCTGAGATCATGACCTGAGCTGAAATCAGGAGTCAAATGTTTAACTGACTGAGCCACTGACATGCCCCTCTTTTACCTATTTTTTAAGTTGGTTTTTAGTCTTATTATTGAGTTTTATGTGTTTTTTACACATTTGAATATATATTCTGTATGTGATACATGATTTGCACATACTTTCTCCCTTTCTATAGCTTGTCTTCTTACTTTCTTGATGGTGACCTTTGAAGTACAGAAGTTTTCAAATTTAATGAAGTCCAATTTATCAGACTTTTCTTTTATTGCTTGTGCTTTTATTTGATTATCTAAAAAATCATTGCTGAAACCAAGGTCAAGAATATTTACTCTTATGTTTTCTTCTAAGAGTTTTATAGTTTTTGCTCCTATATTTAGGTCTTTGATCAATTTTAACTTAATTTTTTATATGGTATGAGGTAGGGGCTTCATTCTTTTGTATGTGGATCTCCCTTTGTCACAGCAAAATTTGTTGGAAAGGGTATTCTTTTCCCCATTGATTTATTTTGGCACCTTTGTTGAAAACCAACTGATTATAAACATACAGGTTTATTTCTGGGATCTTAATGCTATTTTATTGATCTGTGTATCTGTTTTTATGCCAGTACCACCCAGTCTTAATTATTGTAGCTTTGTAGGAGGTTTTGAAGTCAGAAAGTATGAGCTATACAGCTTTATATTTCTTTCTCAAGATTGTTCTGGTTATTCCAGATTCCTTGAATTTCTCTATGAATTTTAGGATCAGCTTGTCAATTTCTGCAAAACAGCATCTGGGATTTTGCTAGGCATTGTGATAAATCTGCAGATCAATTTGGGTAGTATTGCCATTTTAGCAGTATTAAGTCTCCCGGTCCATGACCATTGGATGTATTTCCGCTAGGTCTTTAAAAACTTTTTCGACAATGTTTTATAAGTTTTAGTCTGCTTTTTATTGTTACATTATTCCTAAATATTTTAATCTTGTTGATGCTTTGTAAATGGAATTGTTTACTTAATTTTATTTTCAAATTGTTCTCTGTACTTTGGTGGTATATAGAGATAAAACTGATTTTTATATTTTTATAAATTGGTATCATATTCTGCAACCTTGATAAATTCACTTAATAGATCTAATAGCTTTTTGTTATTGATTCCTTAGGGTTTTGTATACAAGATCCAGTCTAGAATTTATCCATGCTATTGAGTTTGTTTCAGTGACTGTATTTTCACTCCTTTTTTTTCACATCTACCTATTCTTATTTTATTCCTGCCTCTTTCATTTTATAATTTATTTTTTGTAAGAAATTATTTCTTTATTTATGCCTTCAAACATTTTGAATGGTTTTTTTTTAAGATGTATTTATTTGACAGAGAGAGACACAGCGAGAGAGGGAACACAAGCAGGGGGAGTGGGAGAGGGAGAAGCAGACTTCCCGCTGAGCGGGGAGCCGGATGCGGGGCTTGATCCCAAGACTCTGGGATCATGACCTGAGCCAAAGGCAGATGCTTTACGACTGAGCCACCCAGGCGCCCCACATTCTAAGTGTTCTAATACTTACTTTAAAGTCTTTCAGAGGTGCCTGGGTATCTCAGCCAGTTAAGTGTCTGCCTTTGGCTCAGGTCATGATCTCACGGTCCTGGAATCAAGCCCCACGTCGGGCTCTCTGCTCAGCAAGGAGTCTGCTTCTTCCTCTCAGTCTCCCTCCATGCTCTCTCTCTCTCTCAAATAAATAAATTTTTTAAAAAATTTAAAGTCTATCAAACTGTTTCAGTAGAACTAATTTTATGTAGAGTGAATTTGTTTTCCGACTTGATTTGTTGGATACCCTTGTTAAAATTAGATTTCTGTGAATTTTGGTTTGCAGGCCTATTTTGAGTGAGAGGTTTTAGAGTGTTTTGTTCTTTTTATTTGACTCTGTTCATTCCTCCCTGTGATGATCTTTCATTTACCTGCATCTGGCTCCCCAAACCTCCTGTCCAGACATAAATCTTATAATGACAATTTGGTGTTCAGCCCAGGGTGATGTTTAGGAGTTACACAGATTCAGCCACTGAACCATCTTTCATGGGGATGGGGGAAAACCCCACACCATTCCCCCAGTGTCAAGCCATACACTTGTGTCTTCCTTGTTTCTGTCAAACCTATGTACCCCACAGTAGACTGACCTCTTGCTACCACTGTTTCTCTCCAGAGTCCAATAGCCTCAGCACTGCACACTGTTTTGCATTTCTCTTTCCATTCTGCTCCATAACTTTAAGCTTATTTATGACTTTTATTTTTAGTTATCCATATTTATATTTTTTCTACTATGTTTTCTATTTTGAGCAGAGGGCATATGTGAAATTTTACATCAAATTTGAAGTCGGTACATCTTCAGTACTGAAAGCCCAATAATATTTATTCTTTAGGTTAATTTTAAATTGTCAAAAGGTTGAAAGTAATGTATTTGCTCTCCCATATGGAATGTTACTTTATTATTATGAAACAAGTCATATAAAATAAATATTATATTTATATTATCAGATAGGTCCCTCCATTAAAGGAAAATCTTCTCAGTAATAATTATCACTTTAATATTTATTTGCTCTTTGACAAGCACTGTGCTGAGCGTTTTACCTATGATATTTTATTCAATCACAACAACCCTACAAAGTAGAAGTTGTCATAACTATAGAATAACTTTTAGGCTGTTCAAGAACTTGTAAGTAGTCAATAGAACTAATATTCAAGTCCAGGTATGTCTGATTTGAAAGCTTGTAATTTAAATTGGTTTTTTAAGTGTTTATATTTTAATTGTTGAGAAGTTCACATTTTCTTCTTCCTTTTCATCAATTAATACAATTTTAATGATGTTTTGGTACAGAAAATTGAGAAACTTTATCTGAGAAGGGAACAGACTAGATGTTTTCAGCATTTGGTCAGAGCTTTAACTGTTTGCTATAGTGTAGAATTTCAGATTATATTTGAGGAATGTTCCCTAAACTGGTGGGATCTTCCTTGATATATTATTATTTTTGTATTTAAACTTTCAGAGGTGATTGTGACTTTTTTTCCCGTCTGTCCATTTTCATTACTTTTACATTATAAAATCACTTACCTAGAGAGATACTTGTGATCATGTGTCTTTGGTAACTTTATTTTTTGGTATAGGACTAATTCCTATATTTTTATATTCTAAAGGAAGTACAAAGAAATAGAAAAACCTAATTACAGAGGGACAAAAGTAAGGTAGAATTGGCAGTAATGAATTCAGTGATGTCTTTGGAAGTTTTTAGCAAAAGGCCTGTAGTAGGAATCTACAGATGAAGAATTAAACCTAAATCTCCTATCCTGCCAGCATTTATTAACTAACTGAAATATGCAGGTATATCCAGTAAGAAAAAAGAAGGTAGAGAAGTTTTCACTCTTTACTGGATAATTGAACTTAAAGATAAAGAATAATAATGACTGGGCAAGAGTAGTATTGTAAAAGATTTTAATTTGTAAAAAATGAAGAATTAAGATAGCAGGCGTTAGAATCAAGTGACTAAGAAGGACCCATGTGTAGGCCACAGCTCTGCTATGCTGATTATATATAAGAGCTTCAGCCCTAGTTTGGAGTGAAACATTGGAGGAACATGATTTTAGTTAGATTTTTAGTGAGGAAGTAGGTAGGAAGGAATAGAATAATTCTTAATGATTGAAACTGCTTTTCTAAAGTTTGTGTTATGCCACTTCGATTTTATGAAAGACTTGGATTAGTGCCTGTTTTCGCTAACTGAAAGAAATATGAAGAGGATGTTTGCTTTTATGAAAAAAGGGAAAACACAAAAATGGCGTTCAGCATTTGTTTTGCAGCCAGCACATACCCCTAAGCAGCAAGAGTGGCACCACCAAGCTCCTTCCCTGGGAACTACATTCAGCATCTTAGCATTAAACCACCATAGATTTGAACTGCTTCCGTGAGCATATGTGCTTTATCTTGATTTATTTTGTGCATCTGTTAGCAAGATGTGTCCTAAGTATCAGAAAAGCCTAAGAGAGGCTTTTTTTTTTTTTTTTTTTGGCTCTGGAAATGCTCAAAAAATTTTCCATGTAAATTAATGGTAATTGCTTCTTCGCTTTATGCCATTTTGGTTTATGAAAGTTTCCATAGGAGCGTTTTACTTTCCAGTAGTGGGGGAAACCTGTATTTGCTGAAATGAATCTCCTCCATGCCTTTCTTCTGATTGTGGGAGATGGTTTATTGGAAATCTCAAGTTTGAACTACTCAGACTCTGTATCCCATCCCTCTAGGGCCAGCTCAGCCCTTCATCCTGTCAAAGCAGATAAAACAGAACAGCCTGCAATTTGCCATAAAGGGGTCCTTGGGATGAAGCATTTTAATGTCCATAAAGAGTAGACAAGACCTTCATTTTTAAAGACTCCCATGGAACATTTCAAACAGCATGGATTTGTCTTGGTGCCCTTTGCCCAAATTAATAGATTTGGGCTGCGGACTTGGAGGATAGCTAAGCATTCAGGCCTACTTATCATCCACTGATATTTTACTGTATCTGTCTAATTTAGCCAGGATGCCTTAAGACTGACAACACATTGAGTAGATAATACTTAAATAAGAAAAAACACTAATTGTTAGACCTTTGTCAGTTAAACATAGGAGAAATAGAGTTACAACAATATTATTTTAGAAATTAAAAATCAAGTACAGTGATCTAGAGAACAGATCAAATTGATCTAACGTATTCATTGATTTTAAAATTTTTGCCTCTGTTTATCAGTCTGGGGTAGAATTGTGTTCCGGTTCCAAATAGGTGTTCCAACCAAGAGCCTTCTGATGAGAAAATGGCACAGAGGAGTATAATAAAATCACGTGTGTGATTTTGAATTCTTCTCATGCTCTGAGAACAGGAATATCTTAAGCTTTGATAGAATGGTGCAATTTTATATTTTCCATTTGACTACTCTAAAAGGTTCATTGTCTTTTAATTAAACTACAGGGAGGAAAAGCAGAGATTAAAAGATGTAGTACTATAAAGGGGATGGTTTTTAGCTACTAGTACATGAGTGAAGACACCACAATAAAGCAAGATGGAGTGCAGCAACAAGTTTTGTGCCTTGAAGCTTCCTCTTGTCTGACTGTGGCAGTAATTTGGAGTTAATTTGTGCAGCTTCTCAATAAAAGACTTTGTGTTTTATATTCTTTGATTTTTCCTAGCATCTTTTCCCAGCTGTGGGTTTTTGTTGTTGTTGTTGTTGTTCTCTTTTTTTTTTTTTTTTTTGGGTGTTTTGGGGGGGGCAACCTGTTAGTTCCCTTTATTTGTTGGTACTGAGATGATTTTTATTTCTCCAAATGAAACCTTATATAAAATAAATATTTTTAAAAATTGTATTCTAGTTGCTTTGGAGATGTATCTAAAGTATCCATGATGTATCTTAACCATCACTCCATGATGTGTTTTTGAAATACAGTATTAGAGCTCTTCCACTTGTCCTTTTATCTTCTTTCATGAGAGCCTATGCAGCTTATACAACCAGATGTGATAATCAGGTAAAACAGTTAAGGTGAGAAGTTTGGACCAGGCTCAGGGCATGGATATTTCCTATTCGTCACCTGCTTTTTACTTGAGGTAGTAGCACCTTCTTTGAATCTCCTCCTTTCTGTTCTTCCTGATAAGTGGACGTCCACTTTCTCCTGTAGTGATTTGTAGTTTTAAGCATGGGATGAATGTTTGGGTTTCTACATTTGGGAATACTACTGCCTGGTAGTTGTCTTATTTTCCTTTGTCTGCATGAAGATTTTTTTCTTTGTGTCTGTTTTTCTCCCTTTGCTTTCCACTCCCCCACATGTCCCCAAGTCCTTCAAGCCAATGAGGCTGTGGTGACACCTTCTGGGCAGTGATGGGAGTGAATTACAGCCATAAATTGCATGGTGGTGTTATGTTTACCAAAGATTAGTTTATACTACCAAATTTAGTTTGCTTCGTCAAATGAACCCATGCAGCATTCTGCTTTTGCGCAGAGTTTCTAAAACTTGTTAAATATCGATATTATTTCATACTTTGTAGTTAGCTAAATAAAAAACCAGTGGACCTGCCTGTTTAATCAATGTAAAGGATATGGTACTTGGTTGGGCCTGAAAATGAATGTCAGCAGAGGAAAAAATTAACAATTGCATGTTATTAGAGTATCAGCACCGCACCGTCCACTATTGTTTTTTTGCCATGCTCTGATACAACAGTATCTGGTTACATACCAGTGCTTCATAGCAGTGGGAAAATGTCCTATAATAAAATCTCAGTAGAAACAATGTCTTCTCATGACCATCCACCATTGCGACCATGTAGGATGAAGGCTTCTCCAGAGCTATTCTTGTCCATCCATACCTCTCATGTTTTAAGAAACATATAAGGAGTCTTCTAGGTAGCCTCTGTGGGAACGTTGCTTTTTTCTGAAGAGATTTCATTCCTACTTCAAAGCTAATTTAACTCTTGTATTAAAAGATTTTAAATAAATCTTTCTCGTACACAGCATGAATACATTAAAAATTTACTATTACTAACATACTTATTTTTTTATTGACCTTTGTTTGGACAGTGAACATGATACAGCTGTAGTTTCTAATCACTAGGCAGTGCCAGCAAACCTTATGAAGTTTGTTACTATCTTCAATAACTAAAGAGCAAATGTAGAAGTATCAGGCAACAAAGGTGTGACTAGCTGTCAAAGTGGCTATGAAACTACTA
Source organism: Mirounga angustirostris (assembly GCF_029215605.1). Classification (NCBI taxonomy): domain Eukaryota; kingdom Metazoa; phylum Chordata; class Mammalia; order Carnivora; family Phocidae; genus Mirounga; species Mirounga angustirostris. Next base: position 14,646,125 of record NW_026991724.1, on the reverse strand, counting down.
CCCATCTCTATAGCATTACCTTAGGACAGTGTCAAATGGGAAAGCTCAAGACACTAAATTTAAGTACGAGGACAACTGGTACAATTGGATATGCAGCCTTTAAAATGGCACCGCATGGCTTATCTTAGCTCTTTGCATCATTCTTTGGCCAAATATTGCTTACTCAGGATATAATGTATGCATTTATATTTGGTACAGAACCCAATATTTCTATTAGTACTATGTAATAAAATCAAGGCAAGGACACATTGCTTCTAATTTTGATTTGCAAACAGATGGTAGATGGCTGGAAAATAGACAGGAGCTATAAAAAAAACAGAGGAAAATTCTTTCATAAAGTTAATATAAAGCTAGTTTAAAATACTGAAAGTGTGAATGAGTAACAAAATATCATGTAGTAAGTGTGGAGATGATGGTTTTATTTGAGGTGGGGGGAGAGAGGAGAAAGCTAGAAGGAGGCAAAAACACAATTTGGCCTAAAATTGAATTTCTCTGATAAGGCATTTCAGAAGCGGCTTGTCTTATTCACTCAGCAGCAAAATAATCATATGCGCTTTAATAATCTTTATTTTACAGGAGTGCGTTGCCAGGGTAACGGAATGTAAGCAGGGGAACAGCACCTTGCAGATCACAAAGGCAAATCTGTGGAAAGAAATTTCACTGAGTTTCTCTTCTCCTCACCAGTGTAATAACGACTCTTATTTTTCCTACACTATTTAATAATCTCACATAAACATTTTTTCCTTTTCCCTTTTCTGTATCTGTTTAAACACAGACAATAGCATATATCTGGAACTGCCAAGATCAGTGGGCTAAGCGAAAAAACAGATGTTATATCTTTAGTATTTTTATATAATTACTTTTTATTGCTGTCTTACCCTATCTCCATCCCTCCCAACCTTATTGTTATTTCCTTCTCTCTGTAAACCTGATGATAGTATTCCAAGTAAAGGGGACTTGGGGTGGGAGTTGGTATTTGGCTACATTAATCAAAATTTATTAGCTAAGCTTGCCTGCATGAAGATTCTAAAGAGGCAGGGGTTCCTACTGAAACATCTATCTTTTGTAAGGGGGTAAATTGAATTATAGCAAATAGAGTGACAGACATTCAGGCAAAGCTGCAAAAATAATGTTTTCTTTACACTCATACACACACACAAACATATATGCACACACATACATATACAAGGGAGGAAAGAAGCAGTGTTAGGTTCCTTCAGCTTTCCATTAGGGGCTGGAACCTCAATTCGTTCTAAGAAATTGGCTGATCCAAAATTAACAAAATCAAAGTTTCCAATGCATTTTCAAAAGAGATAGAAAAATAGCAGTAAGAATATACCTACTGATCATTTAATTAGATCAAATGTTTGACGAATGTATGGCTTATAAATATCTGCCTGTCATTATCTTTGCCAAAGCCATATTAATTGTAGAAGCAAAGTAATATTGGGCCGTGAGACTGGCAAAAAAAAAATGAATAAAAATAAATAAGAGCCTTCAGGAAACTAGGTATGAAAAGCTATATTCAAATCATGATTAAAGGTTTGACTTTGGCCAAGAATTTCAAGTTGATGCTGCCTCTTAGTTTTAACACACCTACTGTGTGCCCAAGTTGTATTTTTCACAATTCTTTCTCTATGCCTAAAGAACAATCAAGCAGCCAAAAACAGGTGCTCAAAAACTAGTTTCTGGATGGACTTTGTTTGAAATTATACTCTGCTGGGTTTTGGTGAAATTCACTGAAGTGTAGTTTTAATTATTGTTTTTATTATTTTTTCCTAGAGATTATTCTTTCATCCTGGATAAATTTGCACAAATACTTAAAATTCAAACTAATTAAAGCTACTTTAAAAACAGATAATGGTAAAAGACCAAGTAAAATTTTAAAAGGCCAAACAAAGTCTCATTAAAATGGCAAATTATAGGGAAAACATTCCATAGAGGTCTGGGTAGTATACATTAGATGTTCAGAAAAATGGAAAAGGGTCATGTTGAAATAGTAAGATTTCTGATGTTCCAGAAAGAATTTTTAAAACCCAAATACCGCAGTAGTCAAAAGTTTCATTCTCATCAAGTACCACTGAAAATTCTTAAAAATTTTAGAACTTAACCGAGTTCTTTTGAAATTGTTTCTCTTTGTGATAAAAGGCTTGACTTAAACTTAGCTCCTCATTATTCATTCTATATGGAGTCAATTCATTGGGGGCTTTCCTAGAGCCAGTATCTTCTTTGCTATAAAATTTCTATTTGACCTCTTTAATGTTAATTGTTTCTTAAGAGCTTATAAGTTCCCTAAGCTAACATAGCCAAGAAAGAAGACATTTTTCTTTCGTTGGGCTTTTATTTATGTCTTAGATGGAATGTTCTGTGGAAATAAGGTTAGCAGTTTTGGGCACAGAATAGCATGTCTATTTTCTTAGGATTTGAGCCATAATTTATCCTTGGTGCATGAAAATCACCAATAACTCCTCATTTTTATTTAATTGTTATGAAGATAAGCATATGGTTGGCAAATGAGAACACGGTGGTAAGTAAATACTGTTCCCTTGGTGATCTCACTTTAGCTATAAACATTTTCAAATCATCTGCTAGCATTTGCTGTTCTTTATTTGAGGAAAAAAAATTCTTTTCCCTCAACTCCTAAATTTGGTGCAGTTTTGGAACCATGTGTAACAGTATCTTAAAATGGGGCTCTCCCTGTTTGTCTTAGCTGAAGCCCTAAGAGAAAAGATTTCAAAGTAATATATGAAAACACCCTCCAGTTTGTACATGAAGAGGAGAGAGAAAACCAGTTACATGATTCTTAAGGTAGTTAATCATGTCAAAGATATAAACAAATTGGGAAGCTGGAAATTAAGGAAAAGAAGATTTTTGGAGAGAGTTGGTATGCTGAGTGTCCCATTACACCTCCAAAGGGAAGGAGTAAGGATACATCTCCCTTCATTAAGAGAGAGAGAGGCTTGAAGGAGATGACTTGGAAAGCTTAATAACTGACCCCTGCCACTTAAGAACTGCTTCTGACACATGCCTGAAAAATCTAGAGCTTGAGATTGATTGGCAGCTGCTTTGAAGCTATTGTGATGAAGAAGCTGTGTTAGGTGACCTACATTCTCAGTTTTTTGGAGCAAATGTTGCTTAAGTTTATGGCATGGATTAAAGGTAGGCATATGCACAAGAGAGATGATGTAAGGTTGTCTTAGACTCACAGACTTCCTAGAGGGACCCAATGATCTGAATGGTGAAGTGAACTGCCATCTTTTCAGGAGCAGTGAGCAGAAAGAGAGCCCCACCTAAATTAAAGGATCTGCAAGTGAGAGTCAAAGCACCCTCTTTCCCACTGCAAGTGGCCAGCCTATAGCAGGACTGAACTGGGAAACAAAAGTAATCATATTTTTGAAATTTAAAGTTTTTATTACTAGACAAGATGTATTAATTGTTGAGTATTTTGAGTACTTATAAATGAACAGAAACATGAAATCTGCCCTAAATTTCATGGATAGGCATGGAAAGCCCCATAAAGTAAATGTCAAACTGACAGACAATAAAAAAAGTCTGCATTATTATACTTGCTCAACTTAATGATTTTATGTCTGTGTGTGTATGTATGAAAGGCAAAATGGTGATCTTGAAAAAACAGAAGAGTTGCATGTTGGGAAATCATATTATCCACGATCCCTAGCTTATTATCTCTATCTTTGGAGACAATATTTCTACCCATTCTACTTGGTTCTACCCATACTTCAGTAGAAGTTACCAAAGCCAAGCAAACAAGAATAGTAGGCAGGAAGATTTTTGACAGATTGTTTTATCTGTTATTTTATCTCTTTTCCAAAGCCCTTTTACAGCTTTTCTTGATTTAATATTTTGCCATGTCTTTCTTCCTTTGTCCAGAGCTCAAGTAGAGGTATTAAAATCAAGGAACCTTGATTAACCTACAAATTGAATCACACATTACTAAACATCTGAAAGTTAATGGTAGTAATTTTAGAAGGATATGCTGAGATTCCTAATGTAGTATAATGGATTAAATAATTAAAAAAAATAGATGCTGTAAGTTAAAGCAATGTTTTCTAAAGTTTGGTACTCTAATCTTTAATAAAATTTAAATATATAAGAAGAATCTTTAAAACATTGTCCAAATATATATTATTACCATTGCTTCCAGTTTAGTTTTCTGGGGACACTTTGGCATCTGAGTTTTATGGGGTTTAATTGGGCTATAGCTGTACTTACACCTTTCATTGAATTACTCTGTAATGTTGGGACTCCTTAGAATGAGGAGAGATAATGACAGGGAAGAATGGATAGAAAGTGAGACGGTAGTAGACAGATGTTAGGAAAAAATAGTAATAAAGTGAAAACAACACAGAACTCTTTGGAGAGTATGTGGTAGAAAAACTGGAAATCAGTGCTGATGATGTGGGCATGAACAAAAGCAGAAATGATGTGACTTATCTACCTTCATTAGTTAGGTCTCATCAAAGCCCTTTAGGGTGATCCCATAGTGCCCTCTACAAAAAATATTCTTGTCTCTTGACCTTAACAGGAATTGTGTATCTTAATTCACAATAAGAAATCAACATTTTCTAAAGTCTGTCTCTCACACACACATACACATACACACATGCAAACTTATGGGGCAAAATCCAATTTTTAAATATAGTTCGTTTCAAAGCTCTTATACTAAATAATTTTTTTTCTTTCAAGATTTTATTTAAATTCAAGTTAGTTAATTAACATATAGTGTAGCATTAGTTTCAGGGTTAGAACCTAGTGATTCATCAGTTGCATGTAACACCCACTGCTCATTATAACAAGTGACCTCCTTAATGCCCATCACCCATTTACCCCATGCCCCCGCTCAGTCTCCCCTCCAGCAACCCTCAGTTTGTTCCTTATAGTTAAGAGTTTTTTTATGGTTTGCCTCCTAAATAAATTCTTCTTATTATTTGAATGAGATTTTATTTATCATTTGCAAAGTGATTTATATTACAATCTATGTAAATATCAGTGGTTTTTTCTCAGAAGTTCATTTGTTGTATATACAAGTGTGTTGTATACAAATATTTGTATTTATTCTAAAATTTAGTTGGTGCAGACATTACTAAAAATTGTCCCTGAAATATATAATTAAGGAAATTGACTAAATATTAAACACTGGTAGCTGTGCTCATAATTTTATCACAGTGAAGCATACCAAAAAGGATGTCTGACTAGTTCTAGCCTCAGCTCCACCACTTAATCCCTGAGACTTTGGGGCAGTCACTTACCTTTCTGAGTGTCTTCTGTATCTCACCTATAAAATAGAAATAGTAATTCTTCCCCTGCTTAAATGATAGAGTTATTGAAAAGATCAAGATAGGGAAATATATAAAGGGTAATATACATCCATATAGATATTCCTTTATACATATGATATTCTTTTTCATTATTATGATTTTAAATACACAAAAGTATCTAGTTGTGCTTCTTCCTTCCCATTCTTGAAAATTGTTTGTTGAGTGTAGATACATTTTCAGCCAATGAGAAGATTTATCATATATCACAAATAAAGGCAAGTCTGAATTTGAGAGGGAAACAGGAATTTCAGTAGTTTTCATTCATTCAGGAGAATGGAGTCAAAGTTGTTAGAATAGGGACATAGGAAAGAAGGAATCTTATTTTGAAGAATGCTGAAAGAACTATGAAGAGCTTTCCTGAATATTCTGTTTAGACATCTTAACCTGCATTTTGGCTTTTGAATAACAGACCTTCCATCTCAGTAGGAGAATAAATTAAAATCCTTTAAAAAAACAAAAACAAATGGACTACACTTTCTTCTTATAGAGCCCACACACATCCATAGAAGTCTGTTAAAATAGGATATATCATCTCTGGCTAGAAGTGAGGATAATTCATCACAGATAAAATATGCAAACTCTTAAAAGCAAGTTTGGGGCTAGGACTAAGCTTGAAACTTAGTTCATTTAGTTCAGTGGAAATAATTAAATTAAAAATGGAAATAATTTTTAGAAATAGTATAATATTATTAACCCTGAGAATCCCTCCCTCCCTCCCTCCCCCTACTACCCTCTCTGAGTCCCAAGTGATTGAACATATTAATTTGATGTTAGTTAACTGATGAGCAGGTTATTCTCTTGGTTACAGTTTCAGCACAGTGTAATATGTGATAGCCAAAATATGTTAAACCTTCGAAATAGAGCACGAATCAGAGACAGGGATATGTGACTTCTTGAGACAACAACAAGCATCTGTCCACTTTCCAATTTTAAGAATCAGAAACTAAGGGGCGCCTGGGTGGCTCAGTTGGTTAAGCGACTGCCTTCGGCTCAGGTCATGATCCCGGAGTCCCGGGATCGAGTCCCGCATCGGGCTCCCTGCTCAGCAGGGAGCCTGCTTCTCCCTCTGACCCTCCCCCCTCTCATGTGCTCTCTGTCTCTCTCATTCTCTCTGTCTCAAATAAATAAATAAAATCTTTAAAAAAAAATCCTAAACTAAGAATTTTGATGTGAAGTTAGAAAACAAGACAAGGACCATCTGATATCTATGCTTAGTTCATAAACAAAATTTTTTATAAAAACATTATATATTTTTATTTCCTTAGCGTATGCCCTATTTATAATGCTCCTTCCCTCATTGGAAAATGATATAGGCTTATAGGACTTTTTTCCCCCACAAATTAACTTAGGGTATGTATGTACAGATCAATGAGGAAAACCTGATAAATAATCCTCTTCAGATTTTAAAAACTATTTCATCATTAATATTAATTAATACTTTATCTTCTTTGTGAATGATTTAGAAAGCATTTTCCAAAGGATAAGACAAATATGTTCCACGAACAAGACTTTGCAACTTGGTAAATTATTTCTGTGTTTCATTTAGATAAGAGAAACTCCCATTGTTTTATGTCTTCAGCTTGAATTCATATTTCTGTAGCTTTGATTTATTTTGTAGGAGGATATATCATGGATTGAGAGAAAAGTTTTTACTTTATTAATATGATTACACTAACCTTTATGAGATAAACCATCTACTAATTTTAGAAGTGATTAACTGAGATATTAGTAAGATTGTAATTGTAAGTCTGGGTTGCAGTTCAGATCTCTAGTCCTCAATATACTAGGCCACATACACTGGTAATTGTGGTTTTCTGTGGCTATTGTGTTTGAAATGGTTGCTGACTTATGTAGGCTCTCCTGTAGTTTGAGGGTTGATTTTGGCGTGACCTACTTCAATATAATTCCTATTAGTAACTCCACTGAAATGTTAAGTGATAAATCCTTTGAAATTTTTTCTTTGGGTAATCCAACTTACCTATATTATGAAAACAGAAATAGTTCTCTAAGGAGGCAAGAGGGGTGTGTATATGTGTCTGTGTCTGTGTGTGTGTGTGTGTGTGTGTGTGTGTGTGTTAGCCTTTAGCCTTCTAAAGAGCAGATAATTTGGGTTTCCTTTTGTTGATAGGAATGTTATTTAAAGCTGTAGTTGACATTTTCCTATGTAAAGTAAGGATTTGTGAGACTGCTTTTTCATTTCAGGCCATGTATATAAAATTCACATATCACAAGACTTAAAAGAAATGATCCAATTTCTTACTCTAAAGCAGAGTAATAACACATCTTTATTTCTCCACAAAGTATCATGATAAGGGTGATATACTCCAATTGTGATAAATCATTTGTCTCTAAAGTTTAAGTGTATTTACACCTAAATTTTGAGATAGTGGGACTCGTTTGCAAATATAAGTGATTGACTAACATGTTCCCCATTGAAAGCAGAGATAACTATAGCTAATTACAGACTGCCAAACCTAGGGAAGTTTTATAGATTGTTATAGCTGAGAAGGAATATAGAGAAGGAACACTAACAAAATTGTACAAAGGAAATGGATTCTCACCATTATAACCAACTGTTTGTTTCTCCTGCCTTCTCTTCTCCACCTCCCTATTTCTGTGTACATGTTTCCATTTTGGGAGAAGGATGAATATTTTTATGGTTTTTTTCTCTAATCAAGCTCCATTTTCTATTAAGTGAACAATGAGATGACAGCATAGTTGTACTAACGTAGTCTTACACGCTGAAGATTCTTTAGCTGTCATGAGTATAGAGGGTCTGCTTTTTTTTTTTTTAAATCTCCTTTAGCTGGGGAAGAATTAACTCATAATTTACCTTAGTTTTCACAAGGAAAGTTGTTTTTATTTAAATAAGCCATCATATTTTCAACAGCTTAAATTAGATGATTTACTTTTTCCCGTCATGGTAACCCAGATTCTTACATCTTTTGAAATGGAAACTGTCCTAACCCCATAACCTCAACATCACTGTGAGTAAAACTCTTTCTAATTATATGACTGTATAGTGTGCACATTAGCAATGCTAATCAGCTTACTGTGTTGGATTTCTATCTTCAGTGTTGATGTTCATAGAATGTCCATTGACATAACTGCAGCTCTGTTCCAATGCCTAGAAGCTAGTGTATTTAAAACCACAAGTCTGAAATTCATAGTGCATACCATAGTATGTGGAAAAGATTTTAAACCATGTATAATTTTAGGTCACTAACTCAAGTTTCCAACCCATTTTATTTATCCAAAATGTTTGTGGTACTTAATGCTATATTACACTGAATCTATTGCTAAAAAAATAAAAATTTATAAAAGACTTGATCTCACTTGGTTTGCTGTATTTTGTTGCTTTTCTGATTGAAAGATAACCATCTCTTCTGGGAGAAGGTTTCTTCATCTATATTAAAGAATACCTGATGATTTCTAGAATTCATTTCGAAAAGCCTGTGTGAGATCATGATTGTCACAAATGAATACTTATTAAATGTCTTTTGGGTTCTTTACATTATACTAGGTTTTGCAAAGATTCCACTGAAGATAGATAATGGTATGTAACATTGACAGGTGGGCTAGGTGTAAAAGAAGATTCATGTGAATATAATTTTATACATATATAAATATGAAGAAAATTATGACATAATAGGATTGTATGTGTGTATTTTAGCAAATACGTGATATACTTTAGTGCATGTGAACAAGGAAGAAATATGAAAGAGATGTATATGTAGCAATTTTCATATTTACTTCTGCAAACTGAAACAAATCCTTATATAAAATCTTCCTCAAGTTAATGAGTTATCAAGAATAAAGCAGAATATAATAGCAAATGATTAAGAATCATCTTATGTGCTACACACATTTGACACTTCCTTCTTTAATGGAAAATGTAGTTAAGTATAGCTGTTGAAAGAAGAAAAGAATTTAAGATGTTAAAATGATAAAAATAAGATTTTTGCAAGTCCATTGGCCATAAAATGACATAAGAAGAGTTTCATGTTAAAAAGATGACTGGCAAATCCATATAGGCAAATAGGAGAAAAAAACTGAAGGGAAGATTATCATGACTACTACAGTAACCAATGTGAGAAAATTATACTAACATAAATGGAGGCCCTAAAACATAAATTCACAAATTTATTAGAGAGATTGTAGAAATAAAAGATTGAGAAAAAGAATGAAGGAAAGGAATGCTGATGAAAAATAATCATTCATTTAAGCAGTCATTCCACACATTTATTATATACCACTCTTTGCCCCACCCCCTCACAATACTGTGCTAGGGGATATATGAAGAATAAAAAGATTTATAAGAGAATTTCTGGACAGGCAACCTAGAATTAACTTGAAAACTCTCCCACTACTAAACATCCAGAAATGGTAAATAAAGTACAATAGATTTCCTTTTGAATGTATAGCTGTGCTTGTGAGAAAGTAAGGAAAATCCTTAAGACCTAAAAATGGAGAGGGCTTAAAATGTGGAGTTGTAAGCATGAGGAGTGACATGGGCTACCCTGGGAATGGTAGGTATATGGGAATGGGTGGGGGAATATCCTGGCCCAAGGTTATACATTTAATAGCAAGTCAAAACTAGGAGACAAGATTTGGGGCCTACACAATGAAGGGAGTTAGTTAGAACTGAACATTAGCTTGCAGGAACCCTAGGAGTTTAATCAAAGAACTGATATTTTAAAAATATCTAGCATAGGCAGAATGCAGGAAGATTTTTTTCTTCACCTGGGCTCTGTGTCTAAATGGAAAAAAAGGTTTCCCTGAGAATTTCTAACCATAGGCATACCATTTTTTAGGTTTGAGGTTTAAATTTGTACTCCTTACACTCCATATGCTGAGAAAGCAACATAAAAGTAGTAATCAAACATGAATATTCCCAAGGTACCTTACAAGAAACTAAAATAAAAGCCATTCCAGAAGGATGCACCCTCAACCCAGGCTCTACTGTATTTAGACTCATTTTCCAAAAGGTACAAAATATGCAAGGAAACTGCCAGTGTGAACAAGAATCATTAGGATTAATGACACCAGGATTAGCCTTTATCAACTTCGGAAAATTGAATAGAGAATGTAAATAGAAAAGTATAGAATATTTTCAGCAAAACACCAAAACATAAAAGCAGAATACCTAAAAATGAAAAATTTGGCCAGCTAAGAGAGAATTGACAATCAGAAGATAGAGCTGAGGAAATTACCCTAGAAGAAGTGCAGAGTTATACAGATAGAAACTGTGAAGTGGAGTTTCACAGATATGGCAAATAAAATGAGAAGATCCAACATACATATAACAGGAGTTCCAGAAGGAGACCACGGAAGAATGAAGGGGAGATAATATTTGATGAAGTTTTCCCAACAGTTCAGCACCTAAATTTCTGTATGAAATACTTCTAAACTTTAAGTATCTGTAATGGCTTCTCTTTTCCTGACTGACCCATGATTGTTACATAATGACATCTAAGCTATTATTTAAGAATGAGAGCATAATAAAGCCATTTTAAAAACAAGAAATGAAAGATTTCGCTCACTTATAGACACTCCGTAAGAATTACTAAAGAATATTTCATGTAATAAGATAATGAGCCAAGAAGGAGGAAGGGATTATGCTGAGTGGAAAAAGCCAATCTCAAAAGGTCATATAAGGTGTGATTCCACTTATAGACCATCTTAAAAATTACAAGATAATAGTAAAGGAGAGCATATTTATGGTTGCCAGGGGGTAAGAATAGTAGATGGGGAGAAGCAATGAGGGGTGACTATAAAGCACGAGAGAGAACTTGGTGATGAAACACTCTGTGTCTTGATTGCAGTGGTGGTTACCTGAAATCTACACATGATAAAATGACATAGAACTATACACACACATTGTACCAGTGCAAATTTTCTGGTTTTGGTATTTTTGCCATAGTTATTTTAAGATGTAACCATTGGGAGAAACTGATTGAAGAAAACATGGGATCTCCCTATATTATCTTTGCAACTTCTTTGAATCTATGACTTCCAAAAGAGGGAAAAAAGTTTTTAAAAAGGAAAAATAAGAGTGAAACTGAAATACTGGACAATAATGTCATATAAGAATGAAGAAAATTTTGCCTTAGAGTGCTAAATTCCTTGTATTATTTGAAAAGAAGATATATTGATTGCTATTAGATTTTAATCTGTTTTCTATAGTAAAAGCTTAAATGTATCCATTAAAAATGTAAAATTATGATGTTATCTCCAAACATATAAAGAAGGATAAAAGGGCAGAGTAAATAAAACTTAGGAGATGAATTTTATTTCTGACAGTGTGGTTAACTAACACCAACTTCCCACCAAAAACAATTAAAAATGCTGAATAAAACTTAATTTAATTCATCCATGAATTGGTAACAAAGTAAGGGAAATTCAAGCTTAAGACTAAATGAAAGCAAGAACCTGAGTCAATATGGACTCTTGAGAAGCAAACTGAGGGTTCTAGAGGGGAGGGGGTGGGGGGGTGGGTTAGCCTGGTGATGGGTATTAAAGAGGGCACATATTGAATGGAGCACTGGGTGTTATACGTAAACAATGAATCATGGAACACTACATCAAAAATTAATGATGTAATGTATGGTGATTAACATAACATAATAAAATAAAATAAAATAAAAAGAACCTGAGTCAAGTAAGAAGTCAGCTTTCACCTTGAAGACATTCACTGAATTGAACTGAATCTTTGGTTTTTGTGAGTTTCCAAAGTAGAAGGAATAGTAGTCAAAGTTCAGGAACTGCCCAAGTAACTATTTCCTTAAAGCTGAGAACACAAACTTAGAACTGTAAGGAAGGGTACAAAGCGATTGGAATTAAAAGTTAAGTTCCCTCTAATTTTCAGAAAGAAATATTGGATATTTAGATATTTATTACATTTAGGCTGTGATGAGGTAGGTATGTATGCAAAAATTTCTATGGAATTACTAAAAGAATGATAATGGTAGGTAATATAAATATTTTTTAAAGTTTGAGGAACTGTATAAATTTCATGTAGACTTTAAGGGAAAATCTGTATTGGAGATAAAGACAAGCGACTACATAAGTATAAAATTTCAGCTTACTAAGAGGATGCATTTCTAAGTGCACATAATAAGAGGGTGTAAAGTAAATAAAACAAAAATTGACAGACCTATAAAGAGAAATAGGTAAATTCACCAACCTGTTTCAGAAGTGTTTAACACATCTCTCAGTTTTTGCAAGATCTATCTAATATTAATAAGCTGATTACTATATTCACACAGTAAAATCAAGAGCTAGTCATACCTTATAAATATTTTATAGATATTCCTTTTTATTCCCTCAGTATTTAATATAAACAGCTTTTTAATTAAAAAAAATTTGTCAAGTTAACAGAAGGCAGGAAAAGACAAGTTCTAAGATAAAGCAAATAAAAAAATACAAAATATTATAGAAATATACTCAAGTATTAGTTTTCAGAGATGTAAAATACAGTAATCTTAGATCAGTAAGCAATATTGTCAGGCTTTTTTAAATTTACCTACATTTTATAAGAGGCATACTTGACACATTAAGACACAGATTAGAAGTAAAATTAAGGCACACACGTGATGTGATGAGCACTGTTATATGCAACTAATGAGTAATTGAACACTACATCAAAAACTAATGTTGGCAAATTGAATTTAAATTAAAAAAAAGATGTATGAGGCAAACACTAATAAAAAGAAAACTAATATAATACATTGATATCAGATCCAATATTTTTGAGGCATAAGCTTTGTTAAACTACAAATGATAAAATGAAAAACTCCAAATATATATAAGAAAAGTTTGTATGCACCTATTAACAAAGTCACAAATTATATATAGCAAAAATTGACAGAATTACAATAAAATGACAAATCTATAGTTATGATGGGAGACATAAGACCCTTCTCTCAATAATTGCTGAAGCATCCAAATTATTAGTAAGGCTAGAAAGAATTTGAAGAAAACAGTTAACAATGTAATCTAATGGGTAGATTTGTGCAATGATTCTAATATTCATGAATTACTTTTCAAATAAATATATAACATTTGTATGGACCTGCCATATACTAGGGCACAAAGCAAGTCTTACATAAGCTAAAAAAAAAATCAGTATCATACCACCTATATTCTATAACCCACAAAATTAGAAATAAAAAGATATTTCAAAACATCCCTTAACCTTGAAAATTTAAAAATAAACTCCTTAAAGTCATGGGTCAGAAATAAAAATTGCAATAGAAGTTTGAAAATATTTAGAATGGCACAATAATAAAAATACAGCATTTTAAAGCTTGTGAGATAAAGCTAAGGAAGTACTTAGGGCAAAAGTTTAGCTAAATATTCAACTTGAAAAAAAGGAAATAAACCAAAAAAAAGTAAAAGGAAGGAAATAAAGAGCAGAAATTGAAGGATTAGAAAATAAAGATAGAATAAGAAGATTGTTCTTTGAAGAGACTAATGGGCAAACATGAAACAACTAATTAAGAAAGCTACAAATAGTATTAGGAATGAAAAAGGAGTCAATACCTACAGTGCATTAATATTTAAATACATAAGGGAAGACAATTGTGAGTCAAGAGTTACCTAGCTCTGTTCCCCTGGAAAGCTGTTCCATCTGTTCCCTTAGATTTGCAAATAAAAATCAAAGCTGACTTTTTGGAATGTGAGCTATGTTTATACCAGGCACCATTGCCTATGTTAAAAGGGACACTTGATGAGTAAATCACATTGGCCTGGGAGGGCTGTAAATAAGCTACTAGAAAACCATAGCAAACTTCCCTGAGTGTGGTAACTTTAAGCTGAACCTGTAGAATTATGAAAGGAAATATTAACGACCCCTGCACCCATCCAGTGTGATTTTGTTCCTTCATATCTTAGATTAGCTTCTCTTTGTTTGGTGGCCTATTGTGAGGAGTACTTCTACTGAAGAAAAATGCTTGACATTACCCTGCCAATATGCTGTGTATCCTGGGCTGAACTCTGCTAAAAGAATTTATGTCAAGAATGGTCTGTAATAGTTATGTGAATCTAATTGTTAGTTAAGCTCAAGAAACTTCCCCTTGTGGGCATAAATTATGCCAATAAATTTGAAAACTTAGCTGAAATGGACAATTTCCCAGAAAAATAAAACTTGTCCAAATTGACTCAGGAGCAATTAGGAAACACAAATAGAGCTATAACTCTGTAAGAAATTAATATACCTATAACTTTTTAAGAAATTAAATTATTTTGTTCACTGAAAGAAATGATATACAGTGAAAATATAATCCAGAGACAGGGAAATCATTTTGATAACGTGATAAAGGCAGAAATGTTCATGAGAGAGCAAATCCACTTATAGGTACTACCCTAAGGAAACTCTCATATATAACACAGAGACATGTATAAGAATGTTCATTACATCATTATAAGAGTGAATAATTGGAAACTATCTATCAAAAAGAATAAACAAATCCATGATGTATTAATGTAAAAGAATATTACATAGCCAGTTAATGAATGAACTATAGCTGTTGCATCAATATGAACAAATATGGTAAACAACGTAGGACAAAGTAAGCCAAAATATACTACATACGTTGGGATGTCATTAATGTTTTAAAATGCAGAGATAGTTATATATGTAATAAAAGTATAAAAACATGCATGGAAATTTAGGATAATGGTTATCTCTACTAGGGGAAAGGATGGAATGGAGAGAAGAGTGCTTCAGTTTTATGTCTTCAGCTGGGTGCTGGTTAAATTTATCTTAACTTTTTTGGGAAGCCTTAAATATTTTATTGAAGAAAGATATGTAAGTTGAAATATCAATTTTAACATACTTATATTACAGGAAGGGCTCTAAGATGATAACAAATCATATTAAAAGGCATTACATTATCACCATAAGAATACTAAAAAGAACAGCTATTGTAAGATTTTAGGTAAGTGGACAATGCCTTCTCTGTTACTGTGATAAAACAGTTTCATGGAGAGGGAGGCATTTCATCTGGGTAAAATTCTGACTTGTTTTTCAGGTTCTATTTTGTCCTTTTCCTTTCATTATATATTTAGTGAAATCCCTGTGGCATATCCACAAAAAGATTTAGTTGGCAAAGCATGGTGTGTGTTTTAAGGCAAGGCAAGTAGATTAAGAGGGGCAATGAATTTGTGAAGCAAATAGTGGACAATAAGGATATATGGGGTAAGATTGTTATAGGTCTTGAATGTCTAGTATAAAAATTTAGACCTTATTCTTTATTGTTTTTCCAATTTTTCTATTTAGCCATGATTCATTTACACTGTGACAAAACAATACATTTACATTGTGACAAAACACATGACTGGGAAAATGCACTGCTTGAAAACCTTGTTCTTAGCATGGGAAGCAATTGAATCCCTTCAAATAGCAATGTGAAATGTAAACAAAAACAAAAATAAACATGTATCTCACCATAGTTTGCAGTCTATTTTAAAGGGAAAGGATTCTGGATTTAGGGAGACCAAATAAGAAGCTGTTGCGTGTGGCTAGACATAATGGTCTTATCAGTTGAAAATCAGTTGAGAGAATTGTGAAGGAAGAATTAGCAGATCTTTACAACTTTTGGAGTCCGAATAAGATGTTTTTACCAAGGGTATGAGAAACTTCAACAAAAATGGGAGAATAAGGGGGTACCTGGGTGGCTCAGTTGTTAAGCGTCTGCCTTCAGCTCAGGTCATGATCGCATGGTCCTGGGATCGAGCCCTGCATCAGGCTCCCTGCTCAGCAGGAAGCCTGCTTCTCCCTCTCCTGCTCCCCCTACTTGTATTTCCTCTCTCGCTGTGTCTCTCTCTGTCAAATTAATTAATTAATAATTAATTAATTAATTATTTTTTAAAAATGGGAGAATAAGGCATCTGGTCTTTGCCTTGAGGTATTTGAATTCTCATGATACACTGTAAAGGGACAGATTGTGACCCACATATGAGGTTGGTGGTCTGACTTTATGTTAAAGAAAATACCAATAACTTTTAAGAAAAGTACTGAAAGCATGAGGGCATTTACTAAGGTACCTGGGGTCCTAATATGAAGCTAAAGTTAGAAATAGGTAATTTGGCAAATGGTGGCATCGTGGATATGGATACTGAAAACTAACAAGGTTATATAGACTGTGTATAGACACTTGTTGGTCGTTGATTAAGTAAGGGCAAGTAAAGCAATAAATGTGAACTGGATGGGAATTGGGTTATGGTATTAAAGTAGCCTGCACTTTAGAGTAAAATGCAGGAATAAAAGATGCAAAGCATTTTTCTAATTCAATAGGAAATAAGAGTTAAAAACAGAATTTTGAGAGAAAAGACAGAACAACCGTGGTGTCAATTATAGAACTGAGTCTGAAGCAGTTTACAGGGGGGGACATTTTATATCAGTCAGCATGCTGATGATTTTGTTTCTTAATAGTGCAGAAGAGTAGGGGCGCCTGGGTGGCTCAGTCGTTAAGTGTCTGCCTTCGGCTCAGGTCATGATCCCAGGGTCCTGGGATCAAGCCCCGCATCGGGCTGCCCCCTCAGCGGGAGCCTGCTTCTCCCTCTCCCACTCCCCCTGCTTGTGTTCCCTCTCTTGCTGTGTCTCTCTCTGTCAAATAAATAAATAAAATCTTAAAAAAAAAATAGTGCAGAAGAGTAGAAAAGAATAAAAACAAGAAAGTGATGTTACCTTTTAACACCAAAGCTATTTCACTTGTAAAAAATATGATAAAACACTTCTTTGTCAAAAGGGAAACTATAATTTTAAATTGACTAAATGTTATTTTGGGGTACTTTGGAATCTTTAGGATGATGCTTCTAACTTGGTTTTTGTTTATTTTTTTTTACTTCTTTCTACCCAAGCTAATCATCTTTTTAATTAATTTTTTTTATTTTGAGATAATCATTATTCACATTCAGTGGCAAGAATTAATATAAAGACATCCCATATACCCTTTCTACAATTTCCCCCAGTGGTCATATCTTGCATAAATAGAGTACATATCACAACCAGGATGCTGACATTGAAACACTCAACACACAGAACATTTCCATCACCAAAAGGAGCCCTCATGTTGCCTTGTATAATTATACATGTTTCCCTCCTGCCTCCAACCCCCCTGAACCCCTGGAATTGCTGGTGGGAACGAAAATGGTTCAACTACTTTGGAAAACAGTTTGGCAGTTTCTTAAAAACACACCCCCCACACACAGTATGTGATCAAGACATTTTATTTTCAGATGCTATAAATGTGTGTGTATAAGTCTTTGTATAGACTACCTAAGAGAAAAAGAAATATATGGCTATACAAAGATACATGTTCATAGCAGTTATATTTGTAATAATTAACAAATGGAAACAAAAATGTCCATCAACAGGTGAATGGATAAATACATTATGGTATATCCATACAGTAAAATACTACGTGGTAATAAAAGGAAATAAACTACTGATTGCACAGCAAATTAGAAAAATGATTATGATGAGTGAAAGAAGTCAGACAAAAAGAATACATAAAGTATTGTTTCATTCATAAAATAGTCTAGAAAATCTAAACCAATCTATAGTGACAGAAAACAGATATGAGGTTGCCTGGGGAAGAGGGTGGGGGGAGGGAGGGGCAGGAGGGAGGGATTACCAAAGAGCACAAGAAAACTCGTTTTCTGGGTGAGGCATATATTCATTATCTTGATTGTGATGATAGTTTCACAGGTACATTCATAGGTCATAACTTAACACAAATTGTACACTTTAAATACGTACAGTTTATTATACTCTAGCAAAGCTATTAGAACAAAAGAAATAACATGTACATTCAAAACTTAGAGAATGATTTAATTATGTTACATAAAAGTAAATTTTTGAACACCATAGCTTTTAGAAATCATGTTTTTTAAGAAGAGTTAATGTCATCAGAAAATGCTCATAATATTCAGTGGTTCTGATTTATAACAGTCCAATAATATTTGTTGAATGTTAAATGAATGAAGTAGTGTTAAATGAAAAAAGCAAGATATAAAAAAAAGAATGTTATATAAATGGAACTGGTAGTATGTAATCTTTTGGGATTGGCTTTTTTTTTTTTTCTCAGATTAATTCCCTGGAAATTTTTGCTTGCTTTTGCATGCATCAATAGCTTTTTTCATTTTATTGCTGAGTCATATTCAGTGGTGTGGATGTACCACAGTTTAACTATTTACCCTTTGAAGAATATCTGGGTTGTTTCATTTTGAGCTATTTATTAATAAAGCTATTTGTATTACTTGCCAGTGGCTGCCATACAAATTATCGCAAACTAGGGCTTAAAACAAAAGAAATTTATTCTCTCACAGTTCTTTGAGGCTTGGACTCTGAAATTTGGCAGGATCCCACTCCCTCTGAAGGCTCTGGGGGGGAATTCGTTCTTCGCCTCTTTCAGCTTTGCTGCCTTCCTCAGCCTATAACCAGTCTCTGCCTCGGGTTATAAACTTCACATTGCCTTCCTTTCCTCTATCAAACTATCTTCTGCGTGTCTCCCATAAGGACGCTTGTGTTTGGATCTAGGGCCCACCTGATAATCCAGAGTGATCTCTTCATGTCAGGATCTTTCATTTCATCTGCAAAACCCCTTTATCCAAGCACAGTAACATTCACAATTTCCAGGAATTAGGGCATGAACGTATCTTTGGGGTGCCATTATTCAACCTACTACACTGCTCTGAACATTCATGTGTCTACTTTTGTTTGCAATTAAGTCTTCGTTTCATTGTGACATGTGACTTGGAATAGGATTGCTGGGTTGTATGGTAACTGCATGTTTAGGTTTTGGGGGGTTTTTTTGTTTTTTGTTTTGGCTTTGGTTTTAAGAAAATGCCAGCCTATTTTCCAGAGTTACTCTGCCATTTTACATTCATACTAGCATTGTATGAGCAATCCAGTGTCTCTTCTTCCTGAGCAACATTTGATGGTGTTGCTATTTTTTTATTTTAGTCATCCTGATAGGTGTACGGTGATGTCTTATTGTGGCTTTAATTTCCATTTCCTTAATGGCTAATGGCTAATGATGCTGAACATCTTTTTGTGTGCTTATTTACCATCTATAGATCTTCTTTGGGTAAATATCTCTTCATGTCCGTTGCCTATGTTCTAATTGAATTGTTTGCTTATTTTCTTACTGTTGAGTTTTAAGAGTTATTTATATAGTGTAGATACTAATCCTTTGTCATATCTTTCCCTCTCCATTTTCATTTGCAAAGCAAATGTTCTTAATTTTTATGAAATTCATGTGAGCAGTTTTTCCTTTCATGAATCATGTTTTTGGTGTCAAGTCTAAGAAATCTTTTCCTAGCCCTAGATCTGGAAGATATTCCCCCATGTATTTTTCTAAAAAGGTTTTGTAGTTTTACATTTTTTTTCAAGTTTGTGATATATTTTGAATTTTTAGGTAAGGTATGACGAGTCTTAGATTAAGGTTCATTCTTTTGCCTATGGATGTCCAGTTGCTCTAGCACCATTTGTTGAAAGGCTATCTTCTCTTTGGCAATTAAAAAAAAAAATCATTTGGGCATTATTGTATGGCTCTATTTCTGGGTTCTTTATTCTCTTCCATGGATTTATATGTTTATCCTTCCATGAATACTGCACAACTGTATACTGTAACTATAAGTTAAGTCTTAAAACCAGATAGACTGATTCCTCACACTTCATTTTTTTCAAAGTTGTTTTAGCTCTTCTAGTTCTTTACCTTTCCAGATGAATTCTGGAATAATCTTATCTATATAAAAACTCTTTATGGGATTTTTATAGGTAAAACTGTATATTAATTGGGGGAGAACTGACAACTTTACTATGATGAGTCTTCCAATCCATGAACACAGTATGTTTCTGTATTTGTTTGTATCTTCTTTGATTTCTTTTATCATTGTTTAGTTTTCAGCATTTAAGTCCTGTATAAGTTTTCTTAGATTTACTCCTAAGTATTTAACTTTTTGAACTCATTGTAAATGGTATTGACTTTTTTTGTGTGTGTGTCTTGTGTTCATTACTTGTATATAGAAATACAATTGATTCTTGTATGTTTATCTTGTATCTTGCTGAACTCACTTAATAGTTTTAGGAGTTTCTTTTCTACATACCTTGAGATCTTCTACATAGTTGATCATGACATGTATAAATAAGGACAGTTTTACTTCTTCCTTCCCAATGTATATGCCATTTATTTACTTTTTTTGTCTTATTGCATAGACCTTCTAGCACCATGTTAAGAGCAATGAGAACAGACTCCTTGTCTTGTTCCCAATCGTAGAAGGATGCATTCCGTCTTGACCATTCAGTATAGTATTAGCTGTAGGTTTTTGCTCTTTATCAAGTGGAAGAAGTATGCCTCTATTCCTATCATTCTGAGCATTTATCATGAATGGGTATTAAATTTTGTCAAATGCTGGGTTTTTTTGCATCATTTGATATGATCATGTGATTTACTCTCTTGAATTTTGAATATTATCCAGCCTTGCATCCCTGTAATAAACCTCACTTGGTTTTGGCATATAATCCTTTTTGTATGTTGCTGGATTGTATTTACTAATCTTTTGTTGAGCACTTTTGCATCTATATTAATAAGGGATGTTGGTGTGTAGTTTTCTTCCTTCCTGTCTCCTTAAATCATGCAAAGCATGCATGGGAATTATCGGCATCAAATTCAGATTGAGTTTACATGTAGGGAGGCAAGAAAGAGAAGGGAAATGAGGTGAAGAAGCATTACCCACAAGGTTTTAGTTAAACTGTAACTATAATATTCTATTTCTTAAAAAATAATTAAGCAAAATGGAAACATGTTAAATTTGACAAAACTAGGGTGCCTCGGTGGCTCAGATGGTTAAGCGTCTGCTTTTAGCTCGGATCATGATCCTGGAGTCCTGGGATTGAGTCCTGCATCGGGCTCCCTGCTCAGTGGGGAGCCTGCTTCTCCCTCTGCCTGTCTGTCTCTTATGAATAAATAAATAAAATCTTAAAAAAAATTTTTTTTGACAAAACTAGATAGTGGTTATACAAGCATTCCATGCCATTATTCCTTTTACTTCTTTCTATGCTTGGAATGTTTGATAGTTTTGTTTTGTTTTGTTTTTAAGAAAAATAAAAACAGTAAAAATATTTTGCTAAAGGACCCAGGCACCACCTACAGCTTATTTTAGGAGTAGAAATTCCAAAAGAAAAGGGAGTAGTAAAAATTCACAAAGACCACTGTGAAGGAGAGTGACACAGTCAGTGTATGTAAAGTTAATTCATTTGTACCTGTGTAGCTGGCTAATAAATGTTCAATTTAAACCTCTGTGTTTGAGGTACTGAGTACCTATGGAGTCCACAGGCTGAGCCTCACGTTACAACTATTTCTTCTCTTTTGCTGTTTCTCTCTATGTTCCAATGTCTTTTTCTTCCCTCTTTCCTAGATGTGATGCTAGTCTAATGTTTTGTCCTTTCATCTGTTGATGAGAAGCGGGAAATATGTCTTTATTTCAATTGATCCCTTTTCTAAGTCAAAGGGCACACACGCGAGAGACTTAAGCCAAGTCTCTATGCCTATAAAAATCCTCAAAGAGGTTTTTTTCAAAAAGTGGGAGGTAACATTTTCAGGATCCTCCTGTAGAAGCCAGTTTTCTTTTCCCTTTTATCTCTAGCCTTCCTTACATAGAAAGCTCTCTTTGTTGAAGTTCAGTACCAGGACAGGTATGTGTGTCAAGTGTTTGTTACCTATTAAAAGAGCTACTAATTTGATAATATATGTCTTAAACATGCTCACAAAAAATCCTTTGTTAATTGCTATAAGAAAGGATCAGACCCATTTGGTGTAAATGTTACATAGAATCTGATTCTATGAGGATTCTACCTTTTTCATTTTAAAAATTGAAGGACTTTGTTAATATATGTCGTGGTTTTCTAAGCCAGCATAATAAGGTAATAGGACAAATTTTCAGTTAGCAGTCATATTTAGTTAAGCCCTATAGGTTCTGTATCACCAATAGACAAATCTAGGTTATTTATGTTAGGTGGTGATAAGTGCTATGGAGAAGAATAAATTAAGGTAAAGGAGAAAGAGAGTGCCAAGGCTGGGAGTGATTGCTCTTTTATATAGGTGGTCAGGGACAATACGTGAAATAAGTAAGAAAGGGAGGCATGTGATTCTGGGGAAAGAATATTTCAGCTAGAGGGAGCAGCAGTTACAGGGCTCTGAAAGTGAGATTGTACTTGACACGTTCAGGAACAAGGAAACCAGTGGAGGCTGGAATAAAGTGAATGAAGGAGATGAATAATAGCAAATGAGGTCGGAGGGTTGGGATGGAGGGTAGTCAAATCAAGGAAGGCCTAGGAGGTCAAGGTAAGGACTTTGGCTTTGACTTTGAATGATAAAGAAAGCCACTGAAGGATTTTCATCAAAGGAAGAACCTGATATAATTTATGTTTTTAAAAGGATTACTTTGGCTATGGAGAAGGGAAGATGCCTATTAGAGTCTTCCTTTATAATTTAGGAAAGTTTAATGAAATAATAACAGTTAATATTTATGTGCTAATAAATATTAATTATACTATATTTTCCAAATATTCTTTTATTTAATAATAACCACAACACTATGAAGTAGGGTCCTAATTATCTCCCATTTTACTAATGAGGAAAGTGAAACACAAAGAGGTTTAGTAAATCACCCAAATCCACACAGCCACTAACTGTCAAGAGTTTGGATTCCAACTCAGGCCGTCTAACTTCATTGATTCCACTCTTAATTAACAAAAATGCCAAACTGCCTCTCGTACTTCATGGTGGTATTATGAAGAATATGTGGGTATATATAGCTTTAAAATGTTAAAATTCACCAAGTATATAAAACCAATGAAGTAATGGAAAGAATAGGATTGTTACAATCTATATATTCTATAAATATTTAAATAAATTCTATAAGTAGTTTTTAGGGCAGAGGAAAGAACTTGTGGTAGATCATTGACTTGAGGGGGAAAATAGCTGGTAAAAAATATGTCTAGTGTGTGAAGATAATTTTTATTGAAGGAGAACATTTCTCTACATATTTAATTAAAAGGCTAGTTTAAAGGACAGGAAAGGATTATAATCTAAGTGGCAATATTTAGGCTGGTTGAGAATTGATTGTTGCTGGATAAGATTAATTTGAATAAGATCAGCAAGTACTACAAAAAAAACTAAAGTAAAAGTTTTTGTCATCCTATAGAAGAATGATCTTATGACATGCTACGATATGTTCTGAAAGTACCTACTTCAAAAATTTTTACCTATTTGCCGGATTGAACTGGGTTTCAAGATCAGTTCCATTTCAAACGAAAATGCTTCTAGTGGTGGTTTAAGACACTTTTTTCCTGTTTGGTATTTAAACTGAGTCATCCAATTTGAGACTATTGTGTCACATTTTCCACCTTTCATTCTCCTCAAGAGGTAGGAGTCAGGAGAAACACAAGTGATGAACATTAGTGGCAGAGTGTGTGGTTACAGGAATCAATAAACCACAGGATGCTTCAGATTCTGAAACAGTGAAAAAAAGGTGAGGCCACTCTGTGGAGTCCACAGAAAGAGTTATTGTCTAAAGCTGGTGGTACTCAAGAGTGCAAGGACCCAGCCCATAATTAAAGCTTCCCTATCCCATTATAACTCTTTCTACAGAGACATCCTGAGAGAACCCATAACCTTGACCATACCTGAATTTTTACAAAATTGATGTTTTATAAAATAACAATGCAGTTTAGTAAAAAAATAAACACATGCTGTGTAGTATGTAAATTGTTATTGCTACGAGGTTACACACCCTTGCGAGCAGATTAAACAAAGCCTCCAGGCCCAGATTTTAAGACCTTAAACCTGTTCATTCTAATCTCTCCAGTCTCTTGTGATGACCTAAAGCATCACAACCTCAAAAAAACTGTTTAGGATT
Organism: Mirounga angustirostris; assembly: GCF_029215605.1. NCBI lineage: Eukaryota > Metazoa > Chordata > Mammalia > Carnivora > Phocidae > Mirounga > Mirounga angustirostris. The sequence continues at coordinate 14,621,856 of NW_026991724.1, read as the reverse complement.
TATATTTTGTATTTTTCTTAAAATTCTTTCTTGCCCCTGGCCTGATTTTTAAAGTTCATTTTAATCTTCCATACTTAATTGCATAACTCAGACTTAAACTTTAGTTGCCAAGTCTTTAATTGAACAGATATACGCTGTACTCTGTGAATTCTAGATTAGCCAAACAAAAGAGAAAACTAGGAAAGCCCTAACAGTGCTTCCAGTTTTAACATGTCACTTGTCTGCATTTCTTCAATTCCGGCTTTTATCCACTTAAATCGAGTGGTGTTAGCTTAGATAGAGACTTCATAATAGAAGTAAGCTTTTAGAAATGAATTTTAAAAGCAGAGGACTTTTTCATTGTTTCAGGAATGAAACAGAAAATATGACAGTAGACAGGAGACAGTAAGAATGAAGATGAACGAAATGATTTAAAAAGACACAGTCTTCAGAATTAGAGAGAAGAGAGATGTTGATGGGGGCAAATTGAAGGAGGTCTTTCAATATGAAAACAGTACGTATAGCTGCTCCTCATGTATATTTAAAATAAGCAGCCCTTTAGCTTGCCTGTGTAAAGCCAATATCCACTGAGCACCCACCATGTGCCCAACAGTACTTTACTTGTCTCAATTTATTTGATCCTCACAACAACAATATGAGGTCATTACCACTATTTCTCCTATTTTATGGAAGAGTAAGTGAGGTATGGAGAAGATAAAGAACTTGACCAAGATTATATACCTTATGAGTGGTGATACCAGGTTTCAAACTCAGACTGTCTAGCACTGGAGTCTCTGCCCTTAACCACTAGGCTAAATCAACTCTTAAGATTGCAATCCTGTAATGTTATATAGCAAATTTGAAAGTATTGTTTACATAAGTCTTATTTTGTTGTGTATCAGAAATTAGGATAGTCTAAAGATAGAAATGTGCCAAGACTCAGGACCTATCAAGCATGTAATAGAAGCTTTCTGAGTTGGGAGCCTTGGTACAGTACCATATTTGACTGTTTGAGAAAGAGGAGGGAGTTTCATTTCATACATTCAAAAGTTTTCCTATTCTCTATACTTGTTTTGTGTTGATAGAAACTATAGAAGCTATTTTCTAAGTTTATCTCTAAAAACAATTTTTGGAGACTCCTACAAAAAATGGATAGGTATACACAGATGAAAAAATAGGAAATACCAACTATGGAGGTATCTATTATAAATAAAATATGAGAATGAACATATCGAAAATTATCTAATTTACAACAAAATTTTAAAGTTAGTAATGGTTGTGTTTGTTGGTGCGTCTCTGAGTGATTTTGCTCCTTCTTTCTGCTTTTCTTGATTTCCAATGTTTCTTTCACTAACTTTTTCTCCCATTATAATAGAAGTCATTTTTTAAAAGCTTCATGAGTTTGAATCAAGAAATTTAATTAAAGAAGATTCCATAATTGATTTATAATTTTTAAAGTGGACTGATATAACTTAGTGCATTATAAACTTGTGGAGGGCAGAGAATATATGGTCTCCTTCTTATAACTTCCCACTGTATCTATGCTGACAGATACTAGCGGTCTAATATGTAATCATTAACAAAAAATAAACAAAATAAAACCCTTATTGGGGACTGTTGAATTCACCAGAGGGAGAAGTAAAATAAAATTTAAAATCATCAAAAGCTGGTGTAGGAGAAGCAAGTCCTGAGGAGTCCCAAGTGATGAAAATAAGGGAACTTAGAGCAGAGTAAGAAAAACCCCTAAGTACCAGAGCTGCCTATGCCATATTATAAAAGTACAGCAGCTTCAGTTTCCTCCAAAATTTGCAGTTTGCCAAAAGTAACTCTTGTGATTTCACCAGAGACTTTCTAAAAATATACGGGAGGTGATATCAAAATCAAACAAGATTCCAAAGAAAATTACAAGCTGATCTTTCTCGTGAATATAGATAGAAAAATCCTTAACAAAATGCTGGCAAATTGAATTCAGGAATATATAGAAATTATTAGAAATTATCGCCACATGGAATTTATTCCAGGAATGCATGGGTGCTTCAACATTTTAAAATCAATGAAATTCACTATATTAACAAAGAGAGAATCACATGTTCATCTCTGTAAATTTTTTTTATCTTTGATAAATTTTATAATAAAAACTAGGAGTAGAAAGGAACTTCCTTAACCTAATTCAGAGGATCTACAAAAATCCAGACCAGAATTCAAAACAAGACAAAGATGCCTGCTATCATCACTTCTATTCAACATTGTACTATACTGTACAATACATTGTACTGTAAGTATACAATAAGACAAGAAACCAAAATGAAAAAAGGAAGAAGGAAAATCATCATTATTCACAAATGACATTAGTATACATGAAAAACCCAAATGAATTGACAATCTTCATGTCTTTGGGTTAGGGCATATTTCTTAAACAGGTCACAGAGTGTTAACTACAAAGAAAAAATGAGTTCATTGCACCACATTAAAATTAAGAATTTCTGTTCATCAGAAGACACTCTTTAAAAGAGCAAAAAGGCATACCACAACCTGGAAGATAATTACAAAAGATGAGCTGACAAAAGACTTGTATCTATAATATACAAAGAACTCCTACAAGTCAATAAGAAAAAGGATAATTCAGAAGTCTCATAAAATCTTAAAAATAAAAAAAGAATAAATGAATTACAACTACATATGCCTCACTAAAGAAATTATCTATATGGCAATAATCATATGAAAAACTGCTCTCAGCCTTATTAGACATAAGGGAAATGCATATTGAAACAATAAGAATAGCTAAAATACCAACAGTCAGAAAAAGAGTGGAATTCTCATGCACTGCTGGTGGGAGTATAAATTAATAAAAAGTACTTCGGCAACAACTACAAAACTGTACATACGCATTATCTCTACCCAGCAGTTCCACTCCAGGTATGTTCATGAAAGGCATGTTCTAGAATGTCTATAACATATATTTATAATGGCCCAATACCAGATATATTTATATAACCAGATTTATTTATAACAGCCCAAACATTCTTCAAGAGGAGAATGGATAAATAAGTGGTGTAGTCACACAATGGAGCACTTTACAGCAGAGGTCAATACACTTTTTCTGTGAAGAGCCAGATAGTAAATATTTTAGATTTTGTATGCTGTACAAATTTCTGCCCCAAGTACTCAGTTCTGTCGTTATAGCATGAAAGCAGCCACACACAATACTTAAACCAAAGAGCAGGCTGTATTTTTTTAAATACAAAAATACAATACTTTATTTGTGGACACTGGAATTTGAATTTTATTTAATTTTCACATGCCATGACCATTCTCTTTCTTTTGATTTTTTAAAACCACTTAAATATATAAAAATCTTCCTTAGCTCGCAGACCATAAAAAAAGGAAACAAGGCCACATTTGGCCCAGTGATTTGGCCATGTAGTTTGCCAAACCCTGTTCTACAGCAATAAGAATGAATGAATTGGGACGCCTGGGTGGCTCAGTCGTTAAACATCTGCCTTCGGCTCATGTCATGATGGCAGGGTCCTGGGATCGAGCCCCACATCGGGCTCCCTGCTCGGCGGGAAGCCTGCTTCTCCCTCTCCCACTCCCCCTGCTTGTGTTCCTGCTCTCGCTATCTTTCTCTGTCAAATAAATAAATAAAATCTTAAAAATAAAAAAAGAATAAATGAATTACAACTACATATGGCAATGTGAATTAATCTTACATAATTTTGAGTAAAAAATGTGGATGTAAGATAGTACATACTGGTGGATTCCATTTATATGAAGTTCAGAGGTAGGCAGAATTATCCTATGACATTCAAAGTCAAGGCAGAGGCTCCCCTTGGGGTAGTTGCTAGTGACTACATAAGAAGGGCTTCTTGGACTTAGTAAAGTGTTCTGTTTCTTGGTCTGGATGCTGGTTAAACAAGTGTGTACACTTAGTGAAAATTCATAGATTACATAGATTACTTCTGATTTAAGCTCTTTTCAGTATGTATGTTATTTGAATCAAAGCAGTATTAAAATGGGAGGCTATTAGTTACATGGAATTGGAGAGGGGGGAAAGAGGTATATACAACAGTAGTTTTCTACCAGGAAAAAAAGAATGACAGAAAAAGCACAGTATCAATGGCACAACTTTTTTTTAAAGATTATTGAAAAAGTTAAATCATTATATCAATGACAAACGGAATTCCAAAACAAAAGAGAGCTGGTGAAAATGCAATGAACTGTTATAAAATGGCTGAAGTTTTTAATTCCTCTTCAAGCACTGTTTTAAAAGGTCATTTCTCTATTTCTTAAGGAAAATGATACAAATGGACTTCATTGTTGAGGAAATCTCCAAAAGGAAAAAAAAATCAGGGGATTGTTTGATGTTTCATTAAACTTCTAGCCTTTTCAAGCATCTCCGAATATGGACTTAGTTCCCTTCTGAGGTCTTTGGATCCTGGTAGTACTACAGTTACAAGTAGGTCATACTAAAGTCCCAACCATGCAGGCTTGAGAAAATATAGCCTTTTCATTTTATGCTCTAGATCCAAAATTTACTTTTCAGTTTTTATACCCAAAGAATTTAAAAAATTTTTTGTCCAAAAAGACATACTGTATATTTAAACTTGTAGTGATTTAAGTTCCATGGGTCAGTTCCATTGTTTCAGTGGTAGGTGTGGGAGATTTAAGAACTTGTCTCAGGGTTTGCTGCGGCAGGCAAGGGACAGCTTTAGCCACAGAATTCCATGAAAATTTATAATAATTTTTTTAAACTAAGAATGTATATAGGGAAAAGGAAGCTGTTACATAATTAGAAACCAATAATAGAATTTTTTTACTTATCATCTGTCACTGAGCTTTGGAATAAGATAAATGTAGTTTTTAGAGCTAGAATACTATAAACTTGCTGAACACTGTCTTTACAGCTCAGAGTGTTTGCATAATGCAGCATTAACTTATTTTCCGTTGCTTTTGCAATTCACCTTCTTTGTAATGTTACTGAAAAATTTTTTTACCAAATTTCTTTTGTTTAAAACCTACTTTATGTATATATATTTTATCCTCTTGAATTGTCTTCTTCATTTACAGACCAGCACATACAAACCATTCCAGCCTGATTTCTAGAATTTTTTATAGTTAAAAAAAAAACAAAAACCCTGCTGCTTATGGCTATGATACCTGGTATTATTTATGGGTTTTCATAAAAAAGGGGGGGGTGAGAAGAAAAAATACAGTGCTCTCTGGCCTCTCTCTACCTTCTCTTCCTTCTCTATTCCCCCTCTCCACAGAGGAGTTTAATTTTAAATGATAAATGTGGAAATTAGAGACCATCGAGAAAATCCAATTTGGTGAGGAGTTTTAAAAATCCCATAATAAACGCAGAGTGAAATGTATGATTTAATGCAGGGCGCCAATGGCTGCTATTATGGGCTATTAGCAAATCGGGGCTGAGAGTGAATCTTTATCACTTGGTGAGTGCGGGTTGGTCCTGCCTTTCCCTCTGCTATTGATTTGTAGCTGCTTGTCATAATGACACCGGGAAGCAATGAATGGAAGATGTGCTTTTGATAGGATTCAGGGGGGTCTTGGTGGGGGGAGAGAAAATTCAGCAAGTTTTCTATCTCTTCTGCCTGATTAGATTTTTTCTTCTTTTAAGAGCTTTCACATTCCAATAAAAATGCTAAATCAGCTCTGTACCAGAATTGTTAGGGTGTAAATAGCTAGTCACATTTAAAGGAGGAAAAGACATAGAAATACCAACCAGACTATGTAATGTTAGATGAATTTGACTTTATAGAAATGGAGTTATGTATGTGCGCGCATGTGTGTGTCTGAGCACACGAAGGGCAGGGTGAAGGAGTGTCAAAGCATAATGCTATCTGTACACTTGGTATATAAAGATACACATGTATTTTTGTAAGAATATGATGGTTTCCATTCCATATATGATAGAAGGTGGTCTAGCTTTATGTTAATGTCCATTTTATAAAGGGGATACATTGTGTGTGTGTGTGTGTGTGTGTTTAACTCCATAAAGGACACACAGAACCAGGTATACTTATGCTGATGCTTAAGAAAATTAAACCCTGTAAATCTAATTGGTCATACCAGAGCTTTACACAAAATTTTCAGCATAGGGAAAGCATACTGTTTGAGAACAAAGGCACTCACTCATAGTATGATACAATGGAGAAAAAAAAAGATTTCACTATAGAAAATCTACATAAAATTTTCTTTAGAATGAGTTAGCTATGGTTATATGGAAATGGTTGGTTGCAGTCTCAGTACATTTCATTCTACCTTTTTAAGAGGAAACAATTGCTTTCCTTTCAGGTTCTTTTATTCCAAGATGATGCAAGGCATTAGAGTCCTTGTCTTGCATGCAAAAGTGCATGCATGCAGGCGGTATGATAATAAAGCAATTGATATGGCAGATGCGGACATGAAGGAGGAATGCATTCATGGAACATATTAGACCATTTTGTTAGTTGTATGACGGGCTAAAACCCACTTTCCCACCTGTTTTATTTCTCAGGCAAGTCTAGATGAGACTTTTAGTAAGAAGAGCACAAATTTTCAGATAGATATTTGTTAAATATTTGCGGTTATAATGTATCCCACACCGTTGAGGGGCACCTCATTTAAGTCATTTAAGTGTCTCAGTCATTTAAGTGTCTGACTCTTGGTTTTAGCTCAGGTCATGATCTCAGAGTCCTGAGATCAAGCCTCACATGGGGCTCCATGCTTAGCACGGAGTCTGCTTGTCCCTTTCTCTCTCTTCTTCCCTCCCCCCTTTCTGTCACAAATAAATAAACAAATATTTAAAAATATTTAAAATTTTTTAATTTAAAAAATTAAACTTTTAATTTCTGGTGACATATAGTAAAAAATTTTGTTCATGCTTAATCAAAATCCAGAAGGGAGAAGACAGAAAAACAAATTACCTGACTATAAGGCAAGTGTACCTTTAAATTCCAGGAAAAAGAAAACGTAAGATATTCCAAAAGGCAGCATTAAATAATGGCAATGTATTCCTTTGAACAGGAATATTTAAATATTTAAATATTTAAAATTTAAACAAATATTTAAAAATAAAATAAAATACATCATTGAATTTAAGCAGGGACCAGGTATGGAAAATAAATACCATCTGGATTCTTAAAGACAAACACCACCAGGTTTTCTAGTCTGTGGAAATAGACATGAAAAAATTAGATAGGCCTGGTTTATAGAATTTAATGTCAGGGACCCAAAATGTGGCTTTGAAAAGAAAATCAGAACTATTAAAATAAATGTATTTCTCACATCTGAAATAAAAAGGGCTGTATCCTACTCTAGGTATTAATTTCACTAAAACTGGTGGGGGGGGGTATGTGTGGGTGTGTGAGATTTAAAATCAATAGTAAATGATATGGATATTTATAGAGATGTGGACCAAGAACAGAGACAATTTTTCTGCAGTTAGAACTTGTGCTCTATAGGGACTACTTCCTACTAGCCATACCACCTACCTGAAAGGACCTAATGAGAGCTTGCACCTCTTCAGACTTTGAGAACAATGTCCTTTAACAGAAAAGGTTTCACAGGCTATGTAAACAGCTGTCAGAGTTCATACACTCCCATCTCCCATTCAAGGACTATGACTAAACTGTGATAAATTAGAATGTTGCCATTTATTATGTATCATTTATTAAAAACTAATTAAGGGCAGAAAGAGGCATTTCTCCCATTTTTCAGTGGGGGTTTTATTTATGTATAGTAAGTGATTATTGTTCGGTCTATATATGGCTGTTTCATACTACAATGAATTATATGTATTAAAGTAATAATACCATATGTTCACACAGCCTTTGTTCTGAAGTAAAAGCATAATTAATCATTCCCAGAGCACAATGAAGTAGTCGTTTCCATATTTTATATATGATTTCTACTGTTATCCAACCAAAAGCAATAGAGTTGAAAATAGAAGTGTGAAAGATTTTTATTTTTCTTACCCTAAGGTTCTACAAAATATGAATGTAAGATATCTCATTCTATAAATTGGGGTAAATATATATTTTATAACTTGGAAATTTTTCTGAAATATCTGTACTATTATTTGCTAAGAAATATATGCAAAGTTATAATAAAGTTTATTTTTGGCATGATATGTCCCATAGTTATTTCCTCTTTTAAAGTGACAGGGTGAGCATTTTCCTACTATTGAATACTTTACCTGTTTGAGGATTATAAGTATGATATACAAACTATCAACAACTTTTCTGATTGAGATTAATTCAAATAAATATATGAGATGAGTTTATAGTTTGTTTACTGGGCGTTTTACATATATTAGGTGCTAGTATCATTGTTATGGTTGCTTTTATTATAGTTGAACAACATAGGGATAAGTCCCAGAAGAAAAATAGCCTAGTATTTACAGATATAAATAGAATGAGGGAAGGGAGAAAATCAAGGCAATAATAAATCATTATTTTGTGTAAATAGGAGACTAAAAATAAGGCAAATAAGATGGAAGAGAATTAGAAATTCTTGGGCATAAAAATATTAACAAATAACAGGTAATAAAAACAGGGCATTGAAGAAACTGTCAGAATAAATGGAAATGAAGATGTTAAACAGAATTTAACCTATTGTTTTATACATCCATTATCTTCTTAAGCTTTTGTGGGATAGCAAAAGAGAAAGATCTTTTCTAGAAATGTTTACAGCACAGTAAAATTTCTATAAGCTCTGTACATTATCACACTAATCCTCCCCATTATCAACACTAGTGTGCGGTTTCTGGCAAGAGTTACGGCCCCTGTTCGATGGAGAAGCTGAATCACAGTGGAGATCACTGACTTTGTCAAGGTCAGTGGTGAGTCAGAGAAGGAAATAGAACCCAGAGTTTTTTACTTCAAGTATAGTGGCCCTTTTATATCCCTCTCTGTCTACTGTTGCTGTCAATTTGCTAGAGCCCCTGTTCTATTTGGACACCACTGAAGGATTTAGATAACACAAGTACTTGAAGGCCATATTTGAAGAACATTCCCTCTCTAAACATCGTCCTATTCTAGAAATCTTAGGACATGTTACCTTCTATTTGTGCATCTTATATTTTTGGATTGGCATTATTAACATTTTGTTTAATTGCTTTTTCATACATTGTACACATTTAAACTTAAACTTACTTTAGTGTTCTTAGTTTCCTCATTTGTCAGAACACTATTTCAGAGATCTTATATTTACACACATGTTCTGGACCAAGTGTCTGACTGATCCTCACTTTAATTATTAAACACAATGACAGCAATACATAAATGTGCACACATACGCAGACATACTACATACATATATACGTGCATTAACATGAATGGCCCTTTTTTAATATTCAGCTTTTCCTAACTTTCTCACACTCTGGCTTTAATTCTTTGTACAGGAGCTCTTTTAAAAGGGAAAAAAATATGCCCAAGGTAAAGTGGTAACTTCATAAACTTATGAAGTTATACCAATCTCATGGTTCAAATTCATGTGTGTGTATTAAACAATGAAAACACTGGTTTCCAGGAACACTCCTTTAAATTTCTTTGTACCACTGTCAAAAACTGTTCAAAGGAATACATTGCCATTATTTAATGCTGCCTTTTGGAATATCTTACGTTTTCTTTTTCCTGGAATTTAAAGGTACACTTGCCTTATAGTCAGGTAATTTGTTTTTCTGTCTTCTCCCTTCTGGATTTTGATTAAGCATGAACAAAATTTTTTACTATATGTCACCAGAAATTAAAAGTTTAATACAAATAAGTTTTTAAAGATTTTTCTTAGGTTCCCACCAGTCTAAGTAAATAAGTTTCCAGAGATTGAGATGTTGAGAGAAGCAATTATTGTCACTATTAACTTTTTTTATTGAGAAAACGCCTGGGTTTTTTTTAGATACTGTGAAGCACACTAAAATTTTTGCAGATTATTTTCTCTAAAAACTAGTCTTTCAACAAAAAGCATGTTATTTTAAAAATAGATGTATCTCATTTCATAAAAGTTAAAAAAAAAAACAAAATCCTCCCATTCTTTAATATATTGGGGTAGTCTTACTTGGCTAGCATTACAAGCCAGGAAATTGTTCTGAAGCATCATTTCTCTTTCTCTTTTGGCTAAGGTTTCAAAGAAAACCTAAGGTCCAGTATAACCAGAACAATTCATGAAAAAAAATTGGTATGAGCACATTTCTTTTGCAAGTCAGCACTAGAGGGCGCTCTTCAGCAGGTTGCCAGATAAGGCCTTTCTTACTGGTTATCAGAGCCTGACTTGGTAATGGAGGTGTGAGGAGCTTGGAGGAAGGGGGACAGGGACGGCATTTAACCTTTTGGAAGATCTCCTCTTCCCAAAAGACTAGAAAATCGCAATCACTGCCAATACTACAATACTATATTTCATAAAACACATTCTTAGAATTTTCCATGACGCATTCATCTCTTAGAAATTCATAATCTCAGTTACGTCCTAGTGTCTCTCCTTTCCACAGGAATGATGAAAGGTGATATTTTTTTAATTAAGTATCATGAGGTTTTTTCCCTACATGTTTCTGTTTATGTCAATATTCTTTTTCTACAGTAGGTGAATAGAAAAAAAAATAACTATTGGTACTTAATTTCTGAAAACAAGAAATGTATTTTTTTCTCCTTTTAATTTAAAACGGCTGAAATTAAACCCAATTAACATTTTTAATCCTCTCTGATAAACCTTTCTGCTGTCTTTTCATCCACTATAAATGAAAATATTCTTTTTTCCTTTACAGTTTGCTTTGAAGCAACTTGTGCATACTATTCTGATCCCCATCCTTACCATTTTATTCTAGTCCACAAATGGGGTGTGATCTCTAAATCTCTTATAATTCTTTATTTTTTTTCCTTCCCTTTTTTTTCTCTTATGTTTTCATTTTCTTTTTCTTAATACACCAAGCTATAAAGCTGCAGGAATGAGAGTGGTATCTAAAGGTTATTAACTTAGTTTTTCTAACAAGAATTCTCAATCTTTGTCAACAATTGCATTTAGATATCTACATACAGTAGAAATACAGTCTACAGATTCCCAATGTTAAATGGTTATGGTAGGGAGGCAGCAGAGCATAGCAATTAAGAGATTGGGCTTTGGAGTTAGATCAGCTTGAGCTCCTACTGACTATGAGTCTGAGCAAATTATTTAATGTCTATATACCTTAATTTCTCTATCTGTAAAAGGGGAATAATAATACTTTAAGAGGACTGAAGGAGAAATACACATATCACACAATAAACACTAAGAAAATATTTGTAATTATTATTTGTATTTAGCTATAATCTCTAATAATTAATATTGCCCTATTTTATGCAATACCTGTTTGTTATAAAGTCTTAAAATTATTTACTTGATTTTTGTTAAGTTTTAAGTAACAACAGCAACAAAACAATGTGAAATTAGAGATTGCATTGTCTTGATTTTTAAAAGAACTTTGGGAATAAAACCAGGGCCAGGGCCAGAGCAGCAATAAAAAGGTGACTATGTCCCAAAATTTAAGGAGGTACTTGCTCTTAGGTGCCAATCCTGTGGTTGCATGATGCTGAGACTGAGCATCTCCTTGAATTTTGGGTCGTAAGCATTTTTCTTGCCTCAGTCTAGTCCTGGCCCTAATAAATTTTCACTTTGGCTTTGGTTTAAGTTCATGGAATCAGTGCTTATCAAAAAAGATAATTTGCATATGGTTGAGTTTATATGCAGGACCTGGGCATAGAAAAGTTTAAAGAACCTTATTTATCCAAGACCTTCCAATCTATGGACTGACTTGAAGATTCGAAGTATCTTTGTCACTCAGATGGGTTTTTAACTAATAGTAATAAAATGCCTTCAATATCTTGAATACTAAATATGATATAACAACCGTTTTTATTTATGTCAGGCATATTATGACCTAAAAATCCAACTTTAGCCATTAAATCCTTTGGGGAATTAAATTTATCTTTGACACAGCACGTTTAAAGCATTCTAGTAAGGTTACCAATCATTCTTATTGCACACAAGTCATTTCAGTTGAAAAATGACTAAAGTAAAATAAGAATCACCAGTCTTACATCCAGAAGCTAAAATTACATGCAGGTTTAGACTGTAAATAGCTGCATTGCAATTTAGTAAAGTGACAATGCTAGTGTTTGTTTTGGTCATCATTGAGAGATATACATCCATAAGGGAAGAAAGGTTACCTTCTTGTGTTTTCTTGCCGGACGAAAAATTTATATCTGATCAAAGAACCAACATTCCTGCTCTTCAGAGACATTGTGTCCTCCATATTGCACTCAGTTCCAAAGCATTCCTTACACTAATAGTGGAAACACTTATTCTGTTCATTACTTTCATTTTAAATCTAACTCTTTGAAACTTGTATTGTTGTCTAATTTCATCCCATTTTCATACTTTCAGGGGACTTCAGTATATCAACAATTGCAAACATAAAAGTGTATGTGTAAAAAAGACTATAGGCATAAAACAAGATTTCTTGATTAAATGATAATACACAAGGATGTCTACTTAGAATGTTTTCCTAGATTCTCTTGATTTGCAAATTCCTGTCACCTAGTAAGTTTTTCTTCTTTTTTTGGCTGTGATCCTTTTTGGTTCTAATAAACTGAGTTAGATTTTCATACAGCCCAAGAAAACTAAGTCTATTGACTTTTGAGGAGGTGTTCCTTCCTGAAAGTCAGAACTGAAACCTGTTCCTAAACAGAGTTACTGTTGGATGACATATTGCTGTAGATGATATGTTTCATAGTTATATAGCATGAAGCAATTTAAGGTAACTGAACAGGAGACTAATTTCTGTGTCATTTGAACAAACCAGTAAACTTATTTGATATTCCTAAAATCTTTGTTCTCCTCATAGTTTGTATCAGAGTAAAGCTGTCATCATTTGTTCCTACATTATTACTATAAATATGCAATGTTTACTCTCTACACAATAAGTCTTCAAAAGATTTTGACTGCTATAGTTGCTACTGTTTCTGAGAGGGATGTTTAATGTAAGATGTACTGAAAAAATAATCTAATAGAATGGTTAGGAGTGCAGTCCTACATTCGAACTCTGGCTCCCGAAAGAGTTAAATTACTTCTCAAACTCTTAATTTGTTCATATGTAACATTAGAATAATGATAGCACCTATCCCATAAAGTGATTAGAAAAGTTAAGATAAAACATTTAAGTGCTGATCATTATTTGATATGGGAAGGCTCATGAGAATTTGGTACAGTACATGTGTTCTTTTCTCCCAAAATATTAAAATAACTTGGGTTTTAATTTTTATTTTAAAAAATTGGAGAATATTCTGTCTTTTAGGAGATCTCATCCATACCCAGGCTTCAAATTATCTGCCTTTAATTCTTTTTTTTATTTTTATTTTTGATTCTTAAATTTCTATCTTTAGTCCAGATTTTTGTTCTGCTTGACATCTCTAAACATAGCCCAAAATCAACATGTCCAGAACTGCACTCATGATCTTCAAACCCCCACCTTGAAAAATAAAAGCAAAAATCAATTCTTTTGTCTCCCATTCCTTACCTTCTGTAAATGACTTCACTATTTGTCCAATTGTAGAAACATAAGAATCATTTTTTTATGTCCCTCACCATGTCCAGTTCAACACATTCCATTAATTTTGCTTTATAAATATCTTTTAAATTCAACCATTCTGTCCATATCCTCTGCTACCATCATAAGCCAATATCATCTTTCACCTGGCCTACCACAGGAGTCTCCTGTTTTCCCCACATCCATTTTTGCCTCTGACAGTCACTTCTCCACATCACAACCAAGGTAATCTTTTTAAAAAAATACAAATCTGATTATTTCTCTCCTGTTCATGAAACTCTTCAAAAACTTTGCATTTCTCCTAAAATGAAGACTTAATATCCCAAACATGGTATTCCAAGCTGAGCATGATCTGGGCTTTGTCTCACTCTCCAATTACATTATATCACATTCTTCCCTTTACTTCCTATTTCAGTCACATGCCTATTAAATAGGATCTTTGCCCAAATCTTTCTTTCTGTCTGGAATGAGGTTTTTCTCCCATCTCCATTTTCCCTAAGTAACTCCTAATCATTCTTCAGATCCCAGCTTAGCATTGAATTCCTCAAATCTTCGCATACTGTCATTCCTTCTATGAATCAGTTTCCTTTCTTCTATGCTTTCATAGATCCCGTTTATGTAATTTTTAACAATATACTTGTATAATTATTTTATTAAAGTCTATAAACTATGAGAGTGGAATCTATGTCTAGTTTTGCTCTCAGCTGAATCACCTATACCTACAAAGATGGCTAGAACATAATAAATATTGTCACATAAGAGAAGGAAAGTAACCACACTTGATAAAAGAATGGCAATATTCTACATCTTCAGATATAAAGAAATCTTAGAAAGCATGTAATCATATATATTTTTTTTATAGAGTAGGAGACAACGTACTGAAATATACCTTACTCTGATAGAAGCTTTATCTTTGAAAAAGCTTTGACTAGATCATATTGATAGAAATGAAAGGCAGAGGGGCGCCTGGGTGGCTCAGTCGTTAAGCGTCTGCCTTCGGCTCAGGTCATGACCCCAGGGTCCTGGGATCGAGCCCCGCATCGGGCTCCCTGCTCCGCGGAAGCCTGCTTCTCCCTCTCCCACTCCCCCTGTTTGTGTTCCCTCTCTTGCTGTGTCTCTCTCTGTCAAATAAAAAAATAAAATCTTTAAAAAAAAAAAAAAAAGAAATGAAAGGCAGGGCCAATCTCTGGAGTAAGCAGCCACAACCTATCAACTAAGCAGTTGTGTTTCCATAATTTCTATTTAATGAACCATTAAGAGTTATTGCAATTACTCTGTGTCCAAATAGCTTTAGTAGTTAATAACTTATTTATTATCTATTCTTCAATTGCCCTATTCCTCCATTGCATTCCAAAATAGTTTTACACATACAGTTTTACATATATGTATTTGGATGTGTATGCATGTATGTATGAACATATGTTCTTTCCTTCCTTCCCTTTATATCCATTCACCACAGAATCTATATGTTGAAGTATGGCATAAAAGATAACAGGAATAGGATGCAGGCTGAAGTTTGAGAGAGACTCTTTTATACCATAAAACTGGGAAAGCAAAATCACAAGACAAAATATTCACAAGGAGAAAGTGTCACAGAGTGCTTTAATAACTTACAGGACAATGTAGGATGTCAAAGAGACATCATCCCATTTTAATAATGAGCTAAAGCCAGACAATCTACAAAAATCATATCTTTCTTGAACCATGAGAGAATTGAGTTTGTGAGGCAACTAGGTAAACTGAATTCCAAAGAGTGACAAGCTTCACCAAGGAGAAATGGGACACAAGTTGTTTCAACTTTGTCATAGTAAAGAAGACATGACCTCCATTAGAGTATATAAAAATAAAACTAAAATTTTGCCAACCTCTTAAAGGCCTAGTGTGGGTAAATACGACATTTTAGAATCCGTAAGAGTCACAGGGTTTCTGCACTCACTTGCAAGCTCTTTTCCATAGACTTCTACTCCATGCTTATGAAAAAGATTGAGGGCAGATCAGTAGGTGGAAGAGAGTTTCTCTTGGCTACACTCAGGCATGAAATTCTACTTAGTTCCTGGACACTTTTCTCACACAAAGCTAAAATCTTAAGTCACTGGGGTGGGTGACAAGAAACTCTCACCTAGGATTCAAACAAAGGTTTGCTGCTTCTGGAGAAGGGGTAGACATCAAATCCATCACCCCCTGTAGGATAAGAGCTATTATTATTGAGGAGTTGAGGACAAATATTTTTTTTCATCTCGGTCTTTACTACACACAATGTTTAGGATTCGATAAAAAAAATTACAAGACAGACAAACTCAAGGAAAAACAATTTCAAAGAAGGAAAGCTATTAACAGAGCTAGACTAAGAGATGATACAGATGTTGGAAAATTTATACAAGGACTATTAAATAATCATGATTAATAAGTTTAAGAATCTAATGAAAAGGGTAGATGACATTCATGAACATGTAGGGAATTTCAGAGGAGATGAAAACTGTAAAAAAAAAAGTACTCAATAGATATGCTAGGAAAAAAATATCACAGATGAAGAATTCCTTTTATTGGTTTATCAACAGATAATACACACCTAAGGAAATAATCAGTGAACCTGAAGATAGGTCATTAGAAATTATCCAGAGTAGAAAATGGAGAGCAAAACAAAGTAGGGGTAAAAAACTGAACAGAGTATCCAAGAACTGTGGGACAATATCAAACAATCCAATTTATGTGTAATTGGAGTCCCAAAAAAAGGAAAAAGAGAACTAGAGAGAGGAAAAACTTGAAAACATAAAGTTGAGTATTTTCCAAAAATAAGTAAAGACAAAATAGCAGAAATTCAAGAGGACAAATAAGGTAAAACACAGACATGCCCCAAGGGACATTATATTTAAACTGCTAAAAAAAACAAAGATAAAATCTTGAAGGCAGCCAGAGGAAAAAGGAATATTATAAAGAAATGAAGATCAAAATTATGGCTGACTTCTCATCATAAAGTGTCCAAGATTGAAGAAAATGTACCAACACCTTCAAAGAGCTGAAATAAACTATCTTCCCAGAATTTTATCTCTAGGGAGAATTAATCTAAGAATTAGAATTAATCTAGGAATTTAAGGAGAAATAAAGATGTTTCAGTGAACAAAAGCTGAAAGAATTCTATACAAGAATATTAGAGGAAGTTGATAAAGCAGAGGCAGGATAATACCCAATGGAAATTTGGACCTACACAAAGAATAAAGAGTAGCAAATATGGGGAAATGTTGGTAAATACAGAGAAACTTTTTTCTTATTTTCTTATTTTTAATCTCTTTATATGGCCATGCAAAGCAAGGGTCAGCAAATTACAGTCCATGTACCAAATTTGACCCATGACCTGCTTATGTACAGCCTGTAAGTGAAGATTTTTTTTCATATTTTTAAAAGGTTATAAGAAGAAATAAAAAGACTATATTAAAGAAATCATATGTGGCCCCAAAAGCCTAAAATATTTACTATTACAACAATAGCACAAAGAATGGGGAGAATGAAATGGAAGTCTACTCTCCTAAGTTTGAACATTGTATATGAAGTGATATAATGTTTTGAAGGAAGACTATGATAAGCCAAGTATATGTGTATATTATAAACCCTACAGCAATCACTACATTTTAAAAAAGGAGGCACAATTATTAAGCCAGTATTAGAAATAAAATGGAACCATAAATGAACACTCAGTTAAATAGAAAACAACACAATATGGGCAGGTGGATGGGGAGGGGACAAAGTAAAAACTAACTGCAAAAAGGTAAGTATAAACCAAACAACATAATTGTCTATGTAGAAAATCCTAAAGAATCTACAAAACTAAGTGCATTCAGCAAGTTCATTGGATACAAAGTCAGTATACAAAAACCAATTATATTTCTCTATAGTAGCAATGAAAATTTGGAAATTTAAATTTTTAAAAATACCATCTACAGTAGCACCAAAAACCATGAAATAAGAGGGGGTAAATTTAACAAAACGTGTAAGATTTTGACAATGAAAATTACAAGATGCTGCTGAAGGAAATTAAAGAAGACCAAACTAAATATAGAGATATACTGATTGGAATTTTCAGTACTGTTGTCAGATCTCCCCAGATTTACTTAGAGATTTAGTGCAATTCCAATAAGAATTCCAGCAGACTTTTTAAACATAGAAATTGACAAATTTATATGGAAAGCAAGGAAACAAAGAACAATGTTTGGAGGGCTTACACCAGTTTATTTCAAGACACACTAATATTAATAATCAAGACAGTGTGGTATTTGCATACAGTTAGATCTACAGATGAGTGGAACAAAATAGAGTACAAAAAGAGATCCACATAAATATGGTCAATTGATAATTGACAGAGATGCAAAGTTGAGTCAAATGGGGAAAGGATAACCTTCAACAAATGATGCTAAAACAACTGGACATCCCTATACAAAAATAAAAGGGGGGAGGGCAGAATAAATCTGGACCCGTACCTTGTACATTTTACTACAAAAAATTTCTCACATGAATTTAGAGCTATCTATAAAATCTATAGAGGAATATGTAGAAGAAAATCTTGGTGACCTTGTATGAGGCAAAGATTTCCTTAAAAGAAAACAAACGCACTAACCATAAAAAAAAAAAAGTTCATGAATTAGATTTCATCAAAAATTTTAAAGGATTTCTATGTAGAGCATATGAAAATTCTTAAAAACTCAATGATAAAAAAGACAACAAACTTTAAAATGGGAAACTGATTTGAACAGACATTTCATTAAAGTAGTCCGTTGGAAAATAAACATAGGAAAAAATGTTTAACATTATTAGTCCTTAGGGAAATGTCAGTTAAAACCCCCAATGAGATACCACTACTACGTCCAATAAAATGTCTGAAATGTTTTTCAAACCATGATAATTCTAACTGCTGGAAGGATGGATAGCAACTGGAACTGCCATATATTACTGACAGAGTGGTACAGGCATTTTGGAGAATAATTTGGTATTTATAAAGTTAAGCATTCATTTTAACAGATGACTTAGAAATCCTACTTCTCAGTATTTACACAAAAGATGTGTAAACCTGGAAAAGGCAAACTTATAAGGATAGAAATCAGATCAGTTGTTGTCAGAAGCTGGAAGTGGGAGGAGGAGATTGTAGTAAGAGAGCATGAGGAACTTTAGGGGTGGTGGAAATATTCTGCACCTTGATTGTGGTGATGATATTATAACTCAGTATATTTGTCAAAACTTACAGAACTGTATACTTAAGAAGGGTGAATTTTATTTGCCTTTAAAAAGACAAATGCTGCCCTTTATGATAATATGGATGAATCTGGAGGACATTGTATTAAGTGAAATAAGCCAGACACAAGAAGACGAATATCACATGATCTCATTTACATATGGAATCTTAAAAAAAAAAAAAGTCAAAATCATGGTAACAAAGAATATTGGAGAGTAGAATGGTAGTTACCAGAGGCTGGGGGATTGGAAGAGAAGGGGGAAATTTGTACCCTTGATCAAAGGGTACAAAATTTCATTTCAAGGGAACAAATTTTCCAATTATAAGATGGTTAAGTTCTGGAGACCTAATATAAAGCATGGTGACTAAAGTTAGTAATGTTCATATGCTTGAAATTTGCTAAAAGAATAGGTATCAAGTGTTCTCACCACAAACACACACACATACACACACCAGCAATAACTATGGTTGGTGATAAATATGTTAGTTTGCTTTTGGTAATCATTTCGTAATATATACAGATATCAAAATGTTGTACACTTTAAATAGATAATTTTTATCTGTCAAAAATAAAAATTGGAAAAACATGTGAATTTATAGTATGTAAATTATGTCTCATTAAAGCTGATTTTTTTAAATAAAAAGCAATATGACATTGGCTAAAACTTTATATAAAAAATTGACTATTGAAATTTTGAATATCATCATCAGGGTAAAACACCATGCTGTATAATCTCTAAGCTATAAATTTGAGTACCGTTTTTCAACTCTGGCTTCTAAGATTCAGTCCTATTGCCTCAAATATTATAAAAGTATATATAGGTTTCACTTTTGTAATTTTATATAGTCTGTATTATGATTGGAAATATCTCTACCACTCATTGATCCTGCTATTTCCAACCCCAAATGTGATACAGTTTCTCTTTTGATAGACTATTTAATTCTTTAAGAATTTGTATCCCTGGAGTGCCTGGATAGCTTAGTCAGTTAAGTGTCTGCCTTTGGCTCAGGTCATGATCCCCGGGTCAGTGGGGAGTCTGCTTCTCCTCCTCCCTCTGCCCCTCTCCCTGCTTGTGCTCTCTCTCTCTCAAATAAATAAAAATTTTTTTAAAAATTGTATCCCTGAACCACTGTGACAAGTGGCTCATATCTATTTGGGTAATAGGAGTTTCTATCACATTTCAAATGTTTAATAGCTATAATTATATTTATAACACAATATTTATGGAGCACTAATGTGTTTTAAGCACTTCTTTATTCTTCTATGTCCTTACTGACCTTCAATCTATTGTTCTATCTATATATTCAGGTAAGAGTGTGAAAATCAATTTATACTTGGAGATTTGTCTCTTTTTCCTTTCAGGCCTATCGAATTTTTGGTCCTGTATTTTGAAGCTCTGTTATTAGGTACATATATATTTAGGATGTGTATGTCTTCTTGATGAATTTTCCCTTTTAACATTGTGAAATAGCCCTCTTTGTCTCTGATAATATTCTTTATCCTGGTGTCATTTTGTCTTATAATTAATATAGCCATGCCAGTGTTCTCATGATCTGTTTATGACTGTTATATATTTTCCCATCCTTCTACTTTTTTTTTTTTTTAAGATTTTATTTATTTGAGAGCGAGAATGAGAGACAGCATGAGAGGGAGGAGGGTCAGAGGGAGAAGCAGGCTCCCTGCCAAGCAGGGAGCCTGATGCGGGACTCGATCCCGGGACTCCAGGATCATGACCTGAGCCGAAGGCAGTCGCTTAACCAACTGAACCACCCAGGTGCCCACCCATCCTTTTACTTTTAACCTGTGTCTTTATATTTAAATTAGATTTGTTAGAGACAGCATATAGTTAGGTTTTGGTTTTTATTCATTCTAACAATCTCTGACTTTTAATTGTTTAGCCATTTGCATTTAATTTTACATTACATTCATTTTATATTATCAATATGGGTGATTTAAATCAACTGTCTTTTCATTTATTTTCTCTTTGTCTCATCTGTTTCTTTTTTTCTGCCTTGTTTTGAATTACTTGAATATTTGTATTTTACCTCTTCTGTGGTCACATTAACCAAACCTGTATGTTTAATATTTTTAGTGATTGCTCTAGGGTTACATTACACATTTTAACTTCTTACAATCTACTGTGAAATAATAGTTTGCCTTGTCCAGTATAATATACCTATCTTACAAAAGTATACTTTTATTTCCCCTTCCTAACCTTTGTGCTACTGTTATCAAACGTTTTATTTCTATATAGCTACAAACCCCACAATACAATGGCATTATTTTTGCTTTAAACTAGGGATCACGGGCGCCTGGGTGGCTCAGTTGGTTAAGCGACTGCCTTCGGCTCAGGTCACGATCCTGGAGTCCCTGGATCGAGTCCCGCATCGGGCTCCCTGCTCAGCGGGGGGTCTGCTTCTCCCTCTGCCCTCTTCCCTCTCGTGCTCTCTGTCTCTCATTCTCTCTCTCTCAAATAAATGAATAAAAAATAAAAAATAAACTAGGGATCAGCAAACATTTTCTATAAAGGTCCAGATAGTAAATATTATTGGCTTGGCTACAACTACTGAACTCAGTCATCAGCCATACACAATGCATGAAAGAATGAGCTTGGGTAGTTTTCAGTGAAACTTTCTTTTTCCAAAACAAGGACTAATTCGGTTCTGGGGCCATAGTTTGCCGACTATTTCTCTAAACAATTATCTTATAAAGAGATAAAAAATAAAAGAATTTTTATATTTATTTACTTTTTAAACTTTCTTTTACTCTCCATTTTCTTCCATAGATACATGTTTCCATCTGCTGTCATTTTTCTCCTCCTGAAAAACTCGCTTTAACAGTTTTTTGGTTTTTGTTTTTTGGGTTTTTTTTTTTAGTTTAGGTCTTCTGGGAAATGAATTCCTTAGCTTTTGTCTATACTGCAAATGTTTTTATTTCCCTTTTATATGTAAAGGTTATTTTTGGTGGATATAAAATTCCAAGTTTACAGTTTTCCCCACCCCCTATCCCTACAGCACATTAAAGATATTCCTTTCTGTGTGTGTGTGGCTTCATTGATTTTGAAGAGAAATCAGGAATTGTTGCTTTCTCTATCTGTTTGTCTGTAATATATTTTCTTTTTCCTCTAGTTACTTTTAAGATTTTCTTATTATTGATGTTTTCAACAGCTCAATTATGTTTTCCCTTGGTATGGTTTTCTTTGGTTTAATCTTACTTAAATTTTTGAGCTTCTTAAATCTGTGACTTTGCACTTTTCATCAACTATGGAAATTTTCAACCAGTACTTCAACAAACACATTTTTATGCCTCTCTTTATTTTCCAGGGATTCTAATTGCACATATGTTAGATCAATCACTATTTTCCCACGTCACTGAAACTCAGATCATTTTTTTCTTATTTCTTTTTTCTTTTCATGCATCAGTTTGGATAGTTTCTACTGCTGTATCTTTATTTGCTCCCCTTTTAAGCCCGTCTAGTGAATTTTTCATTTTGAATAATGTATCCTTCAACCTAGAATTTTTTTTTTTTAGAGGAGGGTTCAGAGGAGAGGGAGAGAATCCTAAGCAGGTTCCAAGCATGGAGCCCAATGCTGGGCTCAATCTCACAACCCTGAGATCATGACCTGAGCTGAAATCAAGAGTTGGACACTTAAGCAACTGAACCACCCAGGAGCCCCTATTTAGTTATTTTTTATATCTTCCATTTCTTTCCTCATTATGTTCATGTATTTTCCTTAAGTCTTTGTATACATTAATAATAGCTGTTTTAAAGTTCATGTATTGCCATCATCTCTTTTTTTTTCTAGGTCTTCTTATATTTACTGGTTTTTCTCTAGGTGTTGGGTCACATTTTCCTGCTTTTTACATATCTAGTTCTTTCTTTTAATTGAATGTGTATTATGCTAGAGTCTAGATTGTGTTGTCTTCTATTAAAGTGTGTTAAACATGTATTATCAGGAAGCTAAATTATTTATGGGTTAGTTTGATGCTTTTGAGGCTTGTTTTTAAAGGCTGTTTTGGTCAATCTAAAGTAGTCTTCACTAAAGAGTTAAATTAACCCTCCTACTAGCTAAGGCATGATCCTTCTGAGGGCTTTACTGAATGTTCTGCATGGTCAACAAGTCTCTCCATGCTAGTGCTAGAATTTTGATGTCTTCCAATCTTGTGTGAGCTCTGAGAATTGTTGAATTTACAGTTTCCTGGTAGTTCTTTTCCTGGTGCTATGGAGTTTCACCCTACACATAAACAGCTTCATATTTTGCCAAATACTCTAGGAAAAAAGTGCCAGAGTCTCCTGTGAGTCTTTAATATCTTTCAAGAGTCTGTAAGTTTAAAACTACTATATAATCACACCAGGGCCCATGAGTTCAAAACTAATTTTATAATTACACTAAGATGATATTTGCCTTTCTATTCTCATTGATTCAATAGTACATAGTAGATTTTTCTAGAGGCTACATGGTATGGAATACTGAAACAAATTGAACTCAGGAGCAGATCTGAAAACCCAAATGTCTTTTCTTAAGCCAGAAAATAGAAAATTAAAAAAAAAAATTTAAAACAGTGCTACTGTTCTTGTTATTTTTTGTTTTCACAAATTACAGTTATTTTTCATAGAAATATGTCACATAGCTTTTATGGTTACATGAATTGATAAATATTACAAATATTTCAAAAATTTACATTTTTTATGATTTTATTTATTTGAGAGAGAGAGAATCAGAGAGAGAGAGAGAGCACATGAGAAGGGGGAGGGTCAGAGGGAGAAGCAGACTCCCTGCTGAGCAGGGTGCCCTATGCAGGACTCAGTCCCAGGACTCCAGGATCATGACCTGAGCCGAAGGCAGTTGCTTAACCAACTGAGCCACCAGGTGCCCCAAAATTTACATTTTAATTTATAATAAACTAAATATTGATAGATATAAGCCACATAAATAAAATCTCCTTGAGGTTCTCAATTTTTAAGAGAGTTAAAGAGGCTCTGAGACCAAAAAGTTTGAGAACCACTGCTCTAGGGACTAAGTAGGCATCTTTTTGGATTTCTTTTTCATTGGATCACTCTCCTCTTGGGTACCCTGCAAAAATTCCAGGCACTTTGGCTTCCCTAAACTTTTTTTTTTCTGTTTCCTCAACTACATGAAACTGTCAGGTTTTGCTTGGTTCCTCCTCCTGAGGCTCTGGTCTGGAAAATGCCTCCACATGGAAAGTTGGGGTGATTGTGGGTCTTGCCTTATTTATTTCCTTCTCTTCCTTCTCTTGGGGATCATAATTCTGTGCTGTCTTTTGTCCAGTGTCTAAAACAGACTGTTTCCTATATTTTGTCCAATTTTTCCACAATCACCCCAGCTTTCTCTCTGGAGGCACTTTCTAGATGACAACCTGGGCAGAGGAAAGAAGCAGAATGTGAACATAAAAGGCAAATCTGATACCAATAACTCTGTTGGTCATCCAAGGAAGTTGTTAAATGCTTTTAGATGAACCATCTAATTTAATTCTCACAAGAGCACTACAGGTGGAAATCATAATTTTTTCCCATTTTAATAGAACAGAAAAGGAAGTTTTAGGAAAGCAGGTTGTGGTTCATCCAAATCCTGAGCTCTGGCATTCAAATTTCAAAGACTGAAGCTCTACACTGCAGTTCCTTCCATTGATTAAACTAATATTTATCGAGTGCATATTATATGCTAGGCACAGTTGAAATACCAGGGAACACAGCAGTTAACAAAATAAACGAAATTTTTGTCACTGTCATTTGATATCTTAGTAAGGAGAAATGAGGAGTAAATTAGATAAATAAATCATATTTCTGTTAGGTAAGTATTCTGGAGAAAAAGAAAGCAATAGAGGAGGATATAGAATGATGCTGGGAAGTGTTGTGGATTTAAAATAGGGTATGAAGGAAAAGCTTCACTGAGAAAGTGATGTTGAAGGAGGTGAAGAATAAATCCTAATAATATCTATTGGTATACCAAGAAGAGGGCATGGCTTTGGCAAAGCTATGAGATAGGAGTTTTGAGGCAACTTTGAGGAGGCCAGCATGCAGAGTGGAGCATGCAAGGGAGAGAGAAGTCGCAGGTGAGATCTTTGAAGTAATAGAGGGCCCAATTGCATAGAGCTGTGTAAAATCTTTGTTTTTCACTCTGAATGAGATGAGACCTCACTAGAGGTTCTTTTTTTTTTTTTTAAGATTTTATTTATTTATTTGACACAGAGTGAGAGAGAGAGAGAGCATAAGCAGGGGGAGTGGCAGGCAGGCAGAGGGAGAAGCAGGCTCTCTGCTGAGCAAGGAGCCTGATGCGGGACTCGATCCCAGGACCCTGGGATCATGACCTGAGCCGAAGGCAGCCGCTTAACCGACTGAGCTACGCAGGTGCCCCCCTCACTAGAGGTTCTTAAGCAGAGCAGTGACATGAACAGATTTCTATGGCTGTTATGCTAAAAAATACACTGTAGGAAGGAAAGAATGAGAACAAGGCAACCACTTAGGACTATTGAAGTAATCCAGGTAAACCCTGATAACAACAATGGAGATAGTGAAAAGTGGCTTGTTTCTTCTTCATGAGAATAACAGTAGCAATAATAATCATCTGTATGATAGTTCCATTATTTTTGTCATTTGTATTAAGTTCCTTAAATTATACTTTTCCTCATCATACATCATGTAGCAATAATTGAGATAGTTTTTTAAATCCTTTATATCAGGTGTTATTTTGCTCTTTCTTAATATTTTACAAATTTGATGTATTTAAAACTAAACGGCCACACACACATGCATATGCACGCAGAAGTTTGATTACACTGTCATCCACAAACAATCATATGCTGGTGCTCACTTTACACATAGGCCATTTTGGCTGATCCATGCACCTCTTGGAATCTATTGTTTGCAGACATTGCCTGAGGATCTATATCTTTCTCTGAGGATTAACTCCATAGAACACAGCTTGTCCCTTCTTACCATGTGTACATGAGAATTAACTGCCTTAAAGCTATAGCCTTCTCTGAGACCTACTGGGAATGAGACAGCTCCTTCTGTTTCAGTTTACAGAGAGAAACCTGACATTACTGGTCATTTTTTAGAGATAATAGCTTTATCCTGATACTTAATTTTTTCTAGGGACAAACAAGCAAGTACAGCCTTTCTTTAAAGGGCAAGATGAAAAAAAACCAAATAGGAAACAGAAAAAAAAGTCTATGGTCTTCAGTTGTCTATGGATATTTGGCTTATCTAGTTGTTAACAATTGGCTTTGAGAGCTCATAATAACAGCCCCAAGAATTACAGGTTTAGTTTGTGCTTTTTATTTTCACAGAAGTGAATTTATCAGATTAAGTTGCAAACCCTTAAGACACAAGAAATTGATTCTCAAACCTACTAATTTACTATCTTCATTAACACATCTCCTTTCATAATGGATCTTTATACCTTAGGTCCAAGATGGTAAAAGAGCTGGTTTTCAGTCCTGTTAACATCTTGGGTTTATTTTTCTATACTACACACAAATATATATTAGGTGCCCTTTGGAACTGTGGTTCTGAAGTGTGAAAATACAGAAACTGAGTCCTAATAAATTCCTTTAGAACAGTACCAAAGAGCAACAACTTTTAGCTGTTATTTTCTGTAATAGAATTTTGATTTATAAGATTATTGGAAGAGATCTTAATATTGTGGCTTGTTATTGTTTAAGTTACAAAGTAGGACCATCCTAACCTTTGACTTTGATTTTTTTTTAAAACTGTTAGATTTTGCTTTGTTAAATTTTGCATTGATTAAATGCACTTACTCATACATACTTTTCCCCAATTCAAAATTAAATAGAATTAAAGATAACTATAACACACGATTGCCATACTGAAAATATCCTAGTAATCTCTTTTTTAAAAATTTTTTATTGTTATGTTAATCACCATACATTACTTCATAAGTTTTTGATGTAGTGTTCCATGATTCATTGTTTGTGCATAACACCCAGTGCTCCATGCAGAACGTGCCCTTTTTAATACCCATTCCCAGGCTAACCCATCCTCGCAACCCCCTCCCCTCTAGAACCCTCAGTTTGTTTTTCAGAGTCCATCGTCTCTCATGGTTCGTCTCCCCCTCCGATTTCCCCCCTCCATTCTTCCCCTCCTGCTATCTTCTTTTTTTTTTTTCTTAACATATATTGCATTATTTGTTTCAGAGGTACATATCTGTGATTCAACAGTCTTGCACAATTCACAGCGCTCACCATAGCACATACCCTCCCCAGTGTCTATCACCCAGCCACCCCATCTCTCCCACCCCAGCCCCCACTCCAGCAACCCTCAGTTTGTTTCCTGAGATTAAGAATTCCTCATATCAGTGAGGTCATATGATACATGTCTTTCTCTGATTGAGTAGTCTGACTCTTAACAGTAGGATTGAAGAATGCACTGTGGCTATGTTGTCAATCCAGAAAACATTTCAGTTTCCCTTTAATAACATAAGTTTGACATCCATTTATGTGTTTAAATTGCTTTAAAGCCTATTTATTTTTTTCTTGAAATAGCAATTTCTGAAACTTGCCTTTGTTATGTTGAGTAATCCTCGGTTTCATTTCATCATGTGTGCTCTAGGTTTACTAATTCTAAGCTTCAAGAGATGTCCCTAATTCTAGGATTTGGTAAATCAAGTTTCATCCTGTCTAGAACCTTTATTATTCTTAGTTCTCCAGACTGAAGCATTTTAATCATTTCAAGTGTGTCTCCCCATTCACTTCACTGACATTTAATGTTGTTGGTTTTTTTTTAAAGATTTTATTTTGAGAGAAGGGACAGAGAGAGCAAGCACGAGCAACACTGAGCAGAGAACCTGACTGATCCCCACTGAGCAGAGAACCTGACACAGGGCTCCATCCAGGACCCCAAGATCATGACCTGAGCTGAAGGCAGATGCTTAACCGACTGAGCCACCCAGGCGCCCCTAATGTTGTATTTTTAAGGTTTCAGATCTATGCATAGAATACCAACCATGAGTGTGCCATAGTTTCATATAAGAAGTTGTTTTGTGGATTCATTCTCATATAGAATGCCTTTTCAGTGGTTCCAGCATTTTATTTTTAATTATAATTTTGGCTGCTGCAACACATTGAGCCAAACTCTTCAGGGAACACTTAAGAAGAAAAGCACTCATTAACGTAATGGATTATTTTTTGGCTTCTAAAGGTTGAATCACCTTAATTAGTTAATGTTTTTGTCAGTTTTGTTTCTGATATTCATTTTTTGTGTCTTTGGCCTGTAGATTCTTTTCTGACAGAAATTAACTTTGAATTTTTACATTTTTTATTTTAACCAATTGAGCTTTTTTTTTTTTTTTTTTTTTTTTTGGTGGGAGAGAGCAAGCGAGCGTGGGGGCGGGGCAGAGGGGGAGAGAGAGAATCTTAAGCAGACTCCACGCTCAGCGCAGAGCTTGATGGGGGCTCGATCTCACGATCCTGAGATCCTAACCTGAGGTGAAATCAAGAGTCAGATGCTTAACTGACTGGCCTACCTAGGGGCCCCACATTTGAGCTAACTTTTTAGACAAGACATTTAAAATAGCATTCTAGGGCGCCTGGGTGACTCAGTCAATTAAGCATCTACCTTCAGCTCAGGGCATGATCCTAGGGTCCTGGGATGGAGTCCCACGTCAGGCTCCCTGTTCAGCAGGAAGTCTGCTTCTCCCTCTACCCTTCCCCCCTGCTCGTGATCGCTCTCTCTCTCTCTCAAATAAATAAATAAAATCTTAAAAAAAAAATAAAATAGCATTCTAACTATGTATATACTTATTCATACCTAATATATACAAAGTAAATTGAATTTCCTTGATACCTCCCATTTTAGGGAAACTTTAGAAGGGAAAATTTCAGAGAACAGTGGCTTTTGTTGTTTTATAGAGTGATTTGCCTTAATATATGGATATCTTTATTTCTACTTGAAAGATAAAGTTATTCCCAACTATTAACCAACTATTATTGTTTTTAATTATGTTCAGTCACAATACCACTAAGTGTTCATTTTATCCTCTATATCATTCATTTTTATTATACTGGCAGTGCTAAATTTTGAGACACAGTTGCTGCCCCTCTGTAATGATGAGAATTGGGGGAATGAGGAAACTTATACACCAAAAATAGTTGTTATTTGTTCTCATGAAGAAACCTCTGAATCATGCTCTAGAAAGAAAGCATCTGAATATATTCAAATGGATTTTCTCTCTGTGATATAATTTTATAGAAATTTTATAGGAATTGCTATACTTAAAAAATGGTGGTAATGGGCACCTGGGTGGTGCAGTCGATTAAGTGTCTGACTCTTGGTTTCAGCTCAGGTCTTGATCTCAGGGTCGTGAGATCAAGCCCCCATGTGGGGCTCTGCACTGAGCGAGAAATCTGCTTAAGATTCTCTCCCTCTCCCTTTGGCCCCCTTCACCACTCCCCCACTGTGCACATGTGCACACGCGTGCTCTCTCTCTCAAATAAATAAATAAATAAATAAATAAATAAATAAATAAATAGATCTTTTTAAAAAATGGTGGTGAGCTTATGGGCAGGAGCACCATTGGTTAGGTTTTTACAAACAAACTACCTCATGCTTTCACTTCTGAATAGGCACAAAAGATTTGATATATAATTTTATTTGACTCACAATGTATATATGCTGCTCAATTTACAGGCAGCAAGTGGAACTTCAAGCTCAATTATGTAGAAACCAAATGACTGTTTAAATTTGAAGGCAGAGAAGAGAAAGGAATAGAATTCTAAATTAGTGTATCCAGAACATATAGATACTTACGACTTTCACAAAGTCAAGAAGAGATGACTTCTTCTGGCATTTAAAATTATGAACACTTTTAGGGTCTTGACCAGTCATTCTTATAAAAGATGAAAAAGAATCCATCCTCCCAGCTAGTTAGTGCATGAAAGAAAGCTATATCATCAGTTTATCCAAGAAAGAGCCAACATTTCACTAATAGCATCCTATTATCTCAAACTCTAGAATGACTTTGGATAGGCAGATTATATACTCCATTTCTCTCAGAGAATATATAGGCTAAAGTTTTATCCACTGACAGCTTTTATCTCTCTTCACAAAACCATTTTCCAAACTGGACTGAAATATAATTTTATGAGGAAAAGAATTCACAGTTTCTAACTAAGGAATGATTTTGTGGACAGAAAAGCTCAGAATTCTAATTTTAAAAAGGGATTGAGGAAAGGTGATGCTATGGAAAGAATATTGATCTAGGAAAAAGGAGGTCCAACTTTTAATCCTGATCCTGTTGTTAAGTAGCTGTGTGAACGTGAATGAATCACTTAACCACCTTTAGCTCAGTTGCCTCCTCTCTGAACTAAAGGGATTAGATAAGGTGATCTGGTCTCTAATGTATGTAATTCTGTAAGGAAGGGATGGATATCTTTCTTCAAAATTCCGTAGCCTTATTTAATGGGGAAAAAAAGGAAAAAATGAGGTAAGTTATGTGGGTATCTAGATCTAATACCTATTAATGTGGAACTGCATCCATAAAGTCCTTGTCCAGGAGTTCTGTGTGCTTTGCAGTCTTTTCCCCTATATTAGACAGTGGTGGAAGGATCAAAGCAGAAGTATACGTTTTGTTCACTGAAGGCCTTTAGCAAATACAACAGCTTGAGTTGGTGTGACATTGCTGGCTACCGTGTCCTATTTTGCTAGTCTGGAAATTCATAGCTAACTTAGGAATTTTATAAAGCATATGCACTCCCCATGCCTTATCAATCACTGACAGACTCATTGTTTTATAATGTACTTCTCAGCAAGCTGTTTGCGACTCATCGCCTTCCTTGCTTTATAGTCTATAAATATTTAATTCTTTAATAAACTGCTTATATGTAATATAAAATGACTGATGCTATTCTCTCTTCCCTCTTTTAATAGTGCTACTATTTGCAAAACAATTCTTTTTTTTTTTTCTAAATAGCAATATGTTTCATAAATGTTTGACTTTCCTTTTTCTAAGTAGCAATTTATTCTGGGAGGTTGGTAGAATGACAGGCAGAAAAACAGCCCCTTGCTCCTGGGAGTCCAGTATAACTCTTCCCTTACCCTCACCCCTACCAAGCTGCAAATTGATGAGGTAAAGAAGATGGACTTTGGAATTGTAACAGAGAGCAATTCCCTGTCTCTCTACAGACCAAGTGTGCAAAACAGCCTTTAAATCTGTAGACTAAATAAATGTACACTTACAATGAGCAAATATGGTTCCCTCTTTGCTTTGACATCCTTTGTCTAGGGGAATCATAAAAGATAGGGATAATATACCAACACCTTACTGTTCTTGTCTTTTTATAATTGTGTACTTTATTTTTGAATGTTGGCTGATTCGTTTTCTGTGCCATAAAATGATTTTCAATATTTAATGACTCATTTTTTAAATCAGATAAGTCAGACATTTATTGAGTGTTTATTGTGTGCCCTGCACAGCTGTTAGGATGTTTTCAAGCAAGCTACTATTATTCTTCCTTGATATCTCAATATAATTTATGAACCCCTAAAAATTGTGAACTCCTTTGGGGGGGCAGAGAGGATGAATTAGGGAATGCCTAAACAAATAATGTTTCTTCAGTGCCTACCAATAATCAGATACGTGCATTATCCCATGGCACTAACTCACTTCTACATTTCTTTCACCCACTAACTTCACTTAGTATACATCCTGGATTTTCTACTAGAACCTAGTACCTAGTATATTTAATCTGGAAAAAGCATGAGGAGAATGGGAGTAGAACATTTGCTTACAAGTTAAAAAAATCTTGTTTATATGCTACTTCCACCATGTGTTGGCTATTATCCTAGGCTTTTCACCTGGTCTTTCATATCTGTAATATGAGCATAAAAAAAATATATAGTTTATATAAATACCTACATAATGGACCTTCAAATAATGTTAATTCTCTGTCTAAACATTCTAAAGAAAAGCATCAAGACAAAATCAAAATAAGTGTTGTTAATGCAAAGATAGCATTAATTTTATACAAATAGGACATATAATTTCAGTTATTTAAATAATAATAATGATGGGTTACTTCAAGCAATAAATATTTTAAATTGACGCTCCCTGTTTAATTGACAACGCACATTTATGAGAAGACTCATTAGGGTTTTTTACTCTGCAACAGCTTTTAATGCAAAATTTGTGTAAATCAAGTGTTTATCCTTGTTTTCATAATCCGTATGATAAATCTAAGTGGGATAATTTACTTAGACAAGTCAAATTATTCCAGCCTCATGTTCCATGCACCCTGCCTCATTTTATTTATTTTTTTAAAGATTTTATTTATTTATTTGAGAGAGAGAGAATGAGAGAGAGCACATGAGAAGGGGGAGGGTCAGAGGGAGAAGCAGACTCCCTGCCGAGCAGGGAGCCTGATGCGGGACTCGATCCAGGGACTCCAGGATCATGACCTGAGCTGAAGGCAGTCGCTTAACCAACTGAGCCACCCAGGCGCCCCTGCCTCATTTTATATACTGTTCCTTATTTCACAAATATTATCCCACTTTCTTCTTTCATTCAACATTGACATCACACATGTGCTTCTATTTCACTCTTCCTAAGATAAAATTACCTGTGATGCTATCAATATAACTTTCTATCCTATTGAAACATCATAAATTCAAACCTCTGTGGGTGTCATATCAGATTCCCTAATGAGTTCCATTTCCTGGTTGTAGTACCTAATTTGCTTCTGAAACTGATTTTTACTTCTAACTCTCTTCCTGACTTGATCTATATTTGACCAGTCATTGTCTCATATCTAATTATTTCCTTTGCATATTCAGTTTTATTGAAATGTTATAAAGGTCAATGAGAAAGAATAGATAATTTAAGTAGTCATAGTAACTATTATTATCATTATTATTAAAGATTGAGTTCCTACTGTATACTAGGTATTGCTTTAGGATACATAAATTTTTTCCCTTAATCTTATGCAATTAGGTTAGAATTTCAAGTTCACAGATGAGGAAAATAAAGCATATATAAGTTAAGTAACTTACTCAAGGACACATAGCTAGTTAGTAAATAAAACTAGGTTTCTAACATAGGTCTATTGACACCAAAGCCTGTGGTTGGCCATATTGCCTTTTGAGAAGCTCAGCAAAACAAGTGCTGTTATTATATTGTAAAATGATAGGCATAGTTTCTTTTTTCATTTTAAAAGAGTCATCATTCATAGAACAAAAGTTTAGTGTCAGTTTGAATTCTTGTGATGATGCCTTTCTTTGAAAAGAAATAGTGTGTATGGAAGTGCTTTGTACATTGTAAAGTCCTAGATAAATATAAGGTAAATTATAATAGTAGTAATGAATTTGAAGCACCTTTATATGCCCTTGTCAATAATTATGGATTTTTATCCCAAATATAGGTATATTTTACTCTGTGTAACAAACATTTTCCTGAAAAATTATAATTTTTAAAATTTTAAAAGCCCAATACTATTTTAAATGTGTAAAAGACCTTATTATATTTGGGTGAAGCCTATAACAGTAAAGAATTAGTTTGTAATGTGACTAATTCCCTAATTATCTGCTTTGAATCTTAAATTTTTTCGCATTAAAATTTTTAAAGTAAGGTTCTCTTAAATAATGTTGACTGACACCTGGAATCTCTTGAAATAATTGCCAAAAAGACCATGGGAAAGCTGCTAACATATTTTTGAGGTCAGAAACCATCATAATTAGAGCTACACATTACAGAATTCCTAGCTTTATGTTAATCCATAGCCTGAACTATCATCACTACACATTGATGTCCACTAAAATATCAACAACCAGACCTATTTGAGTAGGAAAAAAATTAAATCCCTTTCTATATTTCATTAGGAAAAAATTAAGTCCCTGTCTATAAATCAGTTCAAACATTTCATGTATGCTGTGAACATGCACAGTACTTCAATTTGAAAGATATTATGAGAGGCCAGATGATTTCTCTATTACCCTTCATTCATTTTCAGAAAACATAACATCTAATTCTCTCTATTAGGATGTGAGGGCGATCTGGCTGCAACATCTGTCACCCCATTGATCGCCAGGGTTAATTCTCTCTATTAAAACAGTATTTTTAAAAATTTTTTCTAAAAACCCAATAAAAACTTTTAAATCTTCTTTGGTAATTAATTCTCATTGTAGGACATCCATCACTTCATAAGACTAACTTCCTTATGCTACATTCATTAATTATTTAACCTTCTGAAAAACTATTTCTTCTTCATGCAAAGTTATGAAAGATATGTATTATCTATGTATGTATTTCCCCACATAAAGAAGCACATACAAGCATTGTGATAATGAGTTAAGAGTCATGTTGTTAATCCCTAAATTGGCCAGTTGGTTGTAATCTCTCCATGATCATAAACTACATTCCGAACTTTAGACATAGCATTCGTTAATGACTATTATGTCAGTAGGGGGCAAATTGAGTGGAAACGTAGAAAGCATCTGGGTAAGCATAAAAATAGGTATCAGAAGTAAGCATAAAAATAGGTATTGCCTTAGGGTAGGTATTCTACAGTTTGCTTGGCTAAGTAAAGATTATGTATCTAGCAATCCTGATTCAGATCCTGAAAAAAGTACAAGCTCATGATATAATGATCATATAGAGTCAACTATTCAAATGCATGCTCAAAGTCTCATTATACTGAAAGTAGAATTTCTGATAGATTCATGGTTTACATTGCTAATAATTTGCATCCTCAATAGATGGAAGAAATGATTGGGAGACTAATTAACCTAATTTTGATCAACAAGTGAGAACTTCTCAGAGAGGTAAAAAAAAATTAGAACCCTGGAAGAAAGTAGCCATTTATTCTTAGAGCTTAAAATATCCAGGAATGATGAATATTGGACATAATCAGACATGTGCCCTACAGCTACCTGTCCAATAAGTTAGCCCCTTTAATTAAAATTAAATAAAATTAAGGATTCAGTTTTTCAATTGTACCAACTAGTGGCTACCCACATGACATTTCCATCATTGCAGTAAGTTCTTTTGGACATTGTTATCCTGGACTTCAGAAAGACAGATTTTTAAATATTCAGATTAAGGATAAATATAACTTTAGGGACATCATCTCTAGAAAGGTACTCAAGAAAAATAGGACAGCACTAAAATTGCACCTAACACATATCACATTGTATTATAATTGGCTTATTGCTGTATTGCATACCAATCTTTAAGGAGGAGTATGTCTTTCTGTTTCACTGAGTCTGAGACATAGTAAGTACATTAATAGGAACTTAGTAATTGATGAATAAAATAAAAAATTGTCAGAAAAGGCAAGGGGGATAAGGTGAAGAAGAGCAATGTGATTTTTAGGGATCTATTTGATTAATTTTAGGTAATAAATGAATATAAAAGATATAAGGAGGAACGTAGAGAAAATTTGGGAGCTGTTTTGGGGGAAGAGTAAAAGAGACTTACTGCAGAATTTTGATGTTCTGTTAAGAAATTACTAAAAGAATAGAGAGACTAAGGGAGAGAGAATGAACTATTCTTCAATTATTTTTTGTCAATACTAATGAACTTCAGATTAAAAAGGACAAGAATAAGATTTGTTAGTAGGGATTATAGCCCAAGATTGGGTAAAGAGATTAAAAGAGAACAACTAATTGTTGGAATTGAAGTCTCCTATCCCAGGTACATTACTTTCAAAGGTACTATGATATTTTGCAGTGAGCTTGTGGAACTACATCTGCAGTTGCCTTGAGGAATTACATGTTTTTAGGAAAATAAGCAGATTCAGAGATATGCCAAAAGCCTGAACAAGAAGAAAAAATCATTCCCAATTTTCAGAAATGTTAAGTGTTAATTGTGATATCAGTTATTTAAAAGTTGTTTTTTTGTATGCACTTGGAAAAGGGAATTTTGATCACTAGGAATAAGCATAGATTCACAAAACACAAATATCCTCACTTGCTTTTTTGATGGAATTATTTTTTAAAAATTCCATAATCAGAATGTATCTCAAACTTTCAGTTTTCTTTGTTTAAGACAAGATGCTAAGAAGCAGATCAGAAAGCTGCTGAAAACTAAGTAGGGCTTTCAGCATTCTTACAGTGCTAGGAAGACAAAAATTGGAGTTTAAGAGCTGTCAAGGAAATGGGACCTAAGAGATGAGGTGAACCAGATGTAATCTGAGCTTTACAAAGACTACAATCTAGGTTTAAATCAACTTTTTCACGTACCGGATTGAGCTGATCTGCCCTTGTTCTGCCTTTCTGCCTTAAATGATACAGTACATTTTCTTCAGAGGAAGATATTATCATCCAGAGCCTGTAAAATTTTCACACACAATATCTGGCATCAATTTAATACTTCCAGGAATATCAAGAATCAGAACCAAAAGGGGAGGGGTGGGGGAGGAAGCAGATAGTAGAAACAGACTCACAGAAAACCAGATATTGGAGTTATCAGAAATAGATATTTACCTCCATAATGATAATATTTTAGTGAACAAAAGAACTGCAACTCACAAAAAAGAATCAAACATATTCTAGAACTGAGAAAACACAATAACTGAAATTAAGGCACCAATAACTAGGTTTAACACCAGATAGGAAACAGATGAAGAGAGGATTATTGTATGATAGATCAGTTAAAATTATTCAAGCCAAAGCATAAAAAGATAAAAGAATGGAAAATAAACAGTATAAAATACATGAGACATATTGAAAATGTCTAGCATATGTGTAATTGGAATCCTACAAGGAAAAGAGAGATTGTAGTAAAAGTAATTTTTAAACTGGTAAGAACCAACAATTTCCAAAAGCGAGAAAAGATATCCAGTCACAGATAGCCCAATCACAATAAACACAAAAAAAAGTACACCAAAGCACATCAGTAAAACTGCTGAAAATAAAAGATGAGGAGAAAACCTTAAATGAAGGTAAAGAAAGATGTATTATTTCATAGAAGCAACAATAAGACTGACAGCTGACTTCTCAATGGAAATGATAGACACCCAAAGCCAATGGAATGACATCTTTAAAATGCTGAAAGAAAAGACCTGCCAATCTAGAATGCTACACTCATTTAAAATATCCTTCAAAATTGAAGATGAATTAACTTGATAGACAAACAAGAACAGAGATAACTTATGAGCAGCAGACCTGCCCCAAAAACCAAAGGGAGTTCTTTAGATAGAAGGAAAGGAAAGGGAACATGGAAATGGAGGAATGAACAAAGAGCAATGCATAAAGTATATATATTGGTAGTCTAAATAAATTTTGACTGCACAATAAAAAAATTAAAATATGTGAGATTTAAAATACATGACCAATTAAAATTCATGTTAATAAACATAAGGGGGGTAAAAAAATGAGACTAAAGTTCTAATATTGTCTGGGAAGTGATAAAAGCACTAAGTCATAATAAAAAGATATAATAATATAAATAAATAAATAAATATAGTAAGTTCAGGGATGCATGTTGTAATGTTTAGGGTAACACTTAATAGCAAAATAATGTATTACTAATAAGCTAAAAGAAAAAATGGAATAAGAAAAATATTTTCATTAATCCTAAGGAACACAAAAAAGGAGTGAAAGAACATAAATCAGGTAGAACAAATAATAAGCTGATATGTGTATATAATTTAAAATATATCCATAATTATATTAAATGTAAATGGACTCAATTCTGCTAAAAGACAAACTTGTTAAATTGGATAAAAGATAATAGCATAACACATAGAGAAGTTGAATCACTATGTTGTATACCTGAAACTAACATAACATTGTGTGTGAAGTATACTCAAAAAAAAAAATTTTTTAAGAGAATGTTAAAAAAAAAGATAAAAACCAACTAAGAAAAAAAAAAAAAGAAAGAGTTGAAGGTAACAAGCTGTACCAAAATATAACTGGAATAACTATATTAACATTAGACAAAGTAGATTTTAAGGCAAGTGATAAAGATGTATATGGCATAATTATTAGGGGGTCAGTTAAACAGAATATAATCATTCTTAATTTGTTTGCATCTAATAACATAGTCAGAAGATATATGAAGCAAAAATTGACAACTAAAAAATACATACACAAATTTGCAGCTTGGTATAAGACTTTAGTACATATTTCTTGTGGTAATCAATAAAACAAGTACACAAGCTGAAGAAAAAATCAGTAAGAATATAGGTGAACTAAATAACATAATTATTCAATATAACTTAGTTATATGTAGAACACTGCATCCAACAATGGCAGGATTCATTTTATTCAAGTAGACATTTACTAAAATTGACCATAAAACAAGTCTGAAAAACAGTCAAAAGGTTTAAATCATTCAAAGTTGACTCTAATGACAGAAATCTGGAAAGCAAGAACAAGAAACTAAAAAGAACAGTAAGATAACTAAAAGTTTTGTGAATGCTACACTTCTGAATAACCTATAGACCAAAGAGGAAATTATTAGGTAAATTGGGAAATATTTTGAACCAAGTGATGATGAAAATATGACATATGAAAACCTGGGAATTGTATCTAAAGCTATGCTTAGAGGGAAAAGAAGAGCCTTTAAACAAATGTTTAAAAAGAAAAATAGGCTGAAAATCAATGGTATAAATACCTTCTCAGGAAATTAGAAATAGAATAGAAAGGAAACCCAAAGAAAGTAGAATGAAGAAGGTAAGAAAAGAAGATAATAGAAATCAACTGTATAATGCAGAAATCAACAGCAGAATATCTTCTCAAGTACAGATGGAATTTCAAAAAGTAGACTATCAGACCATAAAACAAATCTTGAGTTGAAATTATACAGAATATATCCCCTTAATATAGTAATGTTAAGTTAGAAATCCATAGTAATAAGATGCCTATAAAATAACCAAGTATTTGGAAATAAGCAACATACTTCTAAATAACATGTGTGCAAGATTGGAAATTGCAAGAAAAATTGTGTTTTAAATCTCTAATAAATGATAATGAATTCAAATCCTATGAAAGTATGTGGGATGCAACTAAAACAATTCTTAGAGACATATAGCTCTACATATCTATATTAGAAAAGAAGAAAAGTGTAAAATTAATTATCTAAGGTTCGATGTTGTGAATCTAAAAAAGAGAAGCAAATTAAACCAAAGTAAGTACAAGAAAGGAAATTATAAAATTAGGAGTAGAAATCAAAGGAAATTCAACAGATAGAAGTTGATTCGTTGAAAAGATTAATAAAATTGATTAAGAGACTGACCCCCCAAAAAAGAAAGAAAAGAAATCACCAATATCACAAATGAAAGAGGGACATTACTAAAGTTTTGACAGGCAAAAAAGTAGGATAATAACAGGATATTATGAACAACTTTGTTCCAATCAATCTGAAAACTAAGATGAGATGGATAAATTCCTTGAAAAACAAAGGTTGCAAAAATTGACACAAGAAACTGAAAATCTGAAGTGCTAGACCATTTCCTTAAAAATCAAATTTATGGGGGCACCTGGGTGGCTCAGTTGTTAAGCGTCTGCCTTCGGCTCAGGTCATGATCCCAGGGTCCTAGGATCGAGCCCTGCATCGGGCTCCCTGCTCAGCGGGAGGCCTGCTTCTCCCTCTCCCACTCCCCTGCTTGTGTTCCCTCTCTCGCTGTCTCTCTCTATCAAATAAATAAATAAAATCTTTTTTAAAAAATCAAATTTATGATTGGAAAATTGCTCACAATCTGTAGGCCCAGTAGCTTCACCGGTATATTCTATCCAACATTTAAGGACAAAATAATAACCATCTTACACAAACTTTTTCAGTGTATAGAGGAGGAGGACACTCCAACTCATAAAGTCAGCAAGACCCTGATAACAATAACAAACAAAGTTATTTTAAGAAAAGAAAATTATAGACTAATAGCTCTCATGAACATGGATTCAAAAATCCTTAACAAAAAACACTAATAGGTCAAATATGCAATATATTTATATACATATACATATTATATATATATATATATATATGATTGATAGATCAGTCGATCATGACCAAGTACCATTTGTCCCAGGATTGCAAGGTCGGTTTAACATGTAAATCAGTCATTGAAATTCACCATGGCAGCAACTCGAAGCTGTTATTTGTTTTAATAGAGGCAGAAAAGACATTTGACAAAATTTAACAACCATTCATGATTTTAAAAAATTCTTCGCAACTTAGCAAGTTGGAAACCTCTTCCACTTGATAAAGGCATTTTTCTTAATGATGAAAGACTGAATTTTTTCTCCCCTAAGTTCAGAAACAAGGCAACGATGTCCACTAAGATTAGAAGCAAGGCAAAAATGTTCATTCTCACCACACACCACTTCTATTCAACATGGTACTAGAAGTCCTCACCAATAAAATAAGACAAGTTAAAAACAAAAATTAATGGACATGATTACTGCAAATGAAGATGTTAAGCAATCTACTCACAGATGAAATTACTGCATTTGTAAAAAATTCTATTACCTTTTTTAAAAATACCATTTGTGCACACAAAAATGGGAGAGAAGATATATTAATATCTTATTAATATCTGGGTATAGATATTATGTCTGGAAGGATAAACAAGAGACCAATAACAGTGATTACCAATTTGGAGGTGAGGTTAAAAACTCATGGCTAGAAGAGGGACTAGAGAGAGACTTTTTGCTTTCTACATTATTGACATTATTACTTTAAAATAGTTAATATTTTACCTATTCAAAAATAATTTTTTGAAAAAAAAAGTACTTAAAATTGACATTGCCCTGTCAATGTGGTAAATAATGAGCATCTCTCAGTTACCATAGTCTACACCAGCCATGATAGAATTCTCTTATCAGACTGTAGATTCCATGCAGCATGATCATCATTTCAGAATTACACATGCATTTTTAAAGGAAACTTTTCAAGGGTCTTATATGAACTGCATTAATATAAGCTATAGTTTGACTTTTGATTATTGATCATTTGTAATCTATCCACCATGGAAATCTATTTAATGCTTTCTCATTAAACCTTTTCCATGAATTACTACTTAGTAAAGATTGAATGTTATTTCCCTCTCCCTATTTCTCTCAAATACTAACCAATACACTGAAGTAACAATAATATAGCAACAATAAAATATAACGTTATTTAGCATTTATGTGCAAATACTATGCTGAATTCTTTACATGCATTGTTTCAATATTTAACAGCCATAATTCTGTCAACAAAGATGGAAAAAATAAGCAGTTAAACGCCTGATTTAGATTCAGATTAAACAGCCATTCTCCACATAATCGTTAAGTCATTGTACTCTATAGTTTGGTACACTTTACCAGTTGAGAATCATGTAGCAGTTGAAGTGTGTGTGTGTGTGTGTGTATGTGCACATGTGTGTGCATGTATGTTATAAGGGAAACTCATAAATGAAAATACTGGAGATTAATGGGTGAAGAGCAGCAGAATTTAGAACAAGCTTACATGCTCATATATAAATAAAGACCAGTTCCAGGTTATCATTATGCATTCAAAGAAATTTGTACAAGTACACAGACAGACCAAAGCAAAACTGTCTTTGTCTTTAAATAATTTAAACGGAAGTATAAAATTGTTTTAACCTAAATTATTAAAGTAATTTGAACTATGTACACCTGACCAAGCAATGAATTCTCTCTTTTTTTTTTTTTTTCTGAATGCTGCTTCTTGTTTCAGTTTTCTTTTTTAATCTTTTAAGGCTGTAGTAATATTCGAAATATTTTATCAGTTTTGAATCCACCCAATAGGCTCATTCACTATTTGTTCATCCCTATTCATCGTAAACATGCACTAATCCACACTGGTAATTTCAACATTCCAAAAATGTTAAAAAAAAAAAACAAACACAGTAATCTTTACCCTGAGAATTAACCAGCAATGACATTATCAGGCCTGCTTAAGCACCCAGATGATTCCATCTGTTCTTTAGCAATGTATACTATGATAGCACCAAGAATTCCCTCTGTCACAAATACCTGGACCAGGAGGCACTCTACTGCATCCCCAAATTAGAAGTAGATGTACTTTTGGCTTCCGAGCTGTAGACAGCTTGGTGGGGGACAGGCACCAAGTTGCCGCTGCTTTCCTCAGCCTCAGACCTAGAAGGCCTGTCTCGGTGCTCATCTTGGTAAACCCTGATAGCTCCCTGCAACAGGAGCCCCCATCTGAGACTAATGAAGTAAAGATGGTTTCTGAAAACCTCGTGTACTACAAAACATTATGCTGTGGTTCTGAATATACTCCTCTTCATATATTCTCTCTTCTCCTCTCCCTTCCATATCCGTGCCCTTGTTTAGTTCCAGTTTCCATTAGAAATGCTATTTGGGCAGCATATTTCACAGATTGGATCCATCTCGATGCTGCCATGCAAAGAAAACACATCTGTCTGACTCTTCATTTAAAATAAGGAAAAAATTGAAATAGTAAAATTCTGTAGTCGCTCTGAGCTATTTCCTAATGAACCAGTTTGTCCCATGAGCTGTACTGAGGAGCTTCTTCTCCTCGGTGAGAACTCTTTATGCATATTAATATTATGCATGTTTTCCATGTGACTCCTTCTGACTTGCCCTCACCCCATCCTTTGAATTCATTTAAATAAAAATAATTTATGTGGACATTCCTTCAGTCAGGATTTTCTCTCCCCTTTTCTTAAAGACATTCATAATATTTCGTTGATGCTTTGCATCCAAACCGAGTCGTTATGCTTTTGCATATCATTAGGGCTTTATAAAGAACAACAGCGACATCTGCATGTGCCACAGCGCCAAGGAGATAGGAAAACTACCTAAAACAAACTCCGTATTGGCTTGAAGGCTGTCTGGCTCTCTGTCTCCCCAGCAGCCCCTGCCACCAGTATGGATAGGAGTAATTGTACAGTGTAATCACATCATGCCTCATCTGAATATTCATAACAGAGACAAAGCTTTGGAGGATAAGGGAGGAATGGGGATAATTTAAATATAAAACAGCATCTCACTGCCAAATCAAGTTGTGCCGGTTAGACTGTGTGCAGCAGGATTCAATATTAAACCAACATTGTTTTACAGTTTGGAAATTGGAAGTAGAGAAGAAGATGGAAGAGAGAAGAGACTTGATAAAGAAGAGATGACATTATATTCTCATTCTTGACCAAGGAAAAACAAAACAAGACAACAACAACAACAACAGCGACAGAATAAAAATACTTAAAGTGATATTTGAAAAGTCACCAACAGTGGCTAACCAGCTGCTGTTTTACCAGGAATGAAATAGCCTATTGAGGGAGCTTTAAAAGCTCCCAATTAATATGTTGTGCATGTATTAGATCTACAAAGAACTCACTGTATTCCTCTCTCCCCACAAATCCCCCCACTACACACATATTCCCTAACCACCACCTTTCTTTCCTGTCGGGTGCAGGAGAAAAAGATCAGAGCTACAAAATAATTGAGTAATTGCTTCAAAAGTGACAACATCCCCCTTAAAAGAAAGGACAAAAACAAACACATACAAAAAGGTGACTGTTCATTAATGAAGGGATAAATTACCGATGGCTTCTTCATTCTCTTTAGTTCATTACCCCCCAAAGGAAACAATATAATCCACGTGTTAATATTTCTTGTCTTCGTTTTCTTTTGTTTTAATATGATGCTCTTTATTATTATTTTTTTTAACTGTTGGTATTTGTAGAAGCCTCTGCCACTGCATTCCCCAAAGAGCTACTAGTTTCAACCCACTGGAGTTTATATTCCTTTAATTGTCTAGTGCAGGAACATTTCTGCTGTTTTTAAAAATATACCGCTCTGCAGGAATTAGAAGAATCCAAGGTTGTATCCAACTTCAAAGGTTTCCAAGTCATAATGATTTTAGCAAAAGTAGAAGACAGATCATGGAACAAGTCCCTTTTTGAAGATAAGCATCATAGGGACCTTTTTTCTTCCCTCTCTCCCCAACTTTGTACTTCTCCTGACTCTGAATGCCCCTCGCTAACACGGTTTAATGATATGCAAATGAAATATGCATAAAACCATTCTACTGTATGATGATTAAACACTGGAGACATTAACAGCGGAGGCTTCACTCTTTGTAATAATCCTTCCCGACCATCCACTTTGATTGCGGAGTTATGGAAACCCATAGCAGTTGGCAGAGAGAGTGAAAGAGCAAGAAGGAAGGAAAGATGCAGGGACACATCACCCATCTCGGTGCTTCTCCCACTCCAGGAGAGGTTCCCCCCCTTTGTACTGCGTTCCTATTGCTGTCTTTTGTAATCCATCCATGCAGTCGCACCAGAGCGATTAACGGAAAAAAACCTCTTTTCTCTTAATGTTTCAAAGCTCATTAGCCAAACGATTATTCCTCATTAACAGCGAAAGCTCATTCATTAAAAGAAAGAATATGCCCAAAAGATGCCAGCGCGGTTAATCCTGAGTCCCGTACTGGGCTGTAAATCCCATACTACTTGTATATTCCATGCGAAAGGGACACGCGCCAATCCACATTAAAAAAAAAAAGAAGAAGAAAGAAAAAGAAAACAGTTTGTGTGTTTTGTAAAATCCACAAGAGCAGCAATTAATATTCCCATAGAATGACTTTATTTTTTTTATTTTTTATTTTTTATTTTTTTTTTGGTCTCTCCCTTTTGTTTCCAGTGCCTGCCCCTGGCTCAGCGCCTGGTGCCAACAGAACACCTTTCAGGATCCACAGCAACGCAGACAACGTAAGTACCAGCCGTTTCCTGAAACCCTTTTTCAGATTTTTTTTTTAAACGACCATCTAAAACATAAAGAGAGAGAGACAAGCCTCTTCCCCCTTCTTTCCCCTTCTTCTCCCCTGCGTTATGCCACCAGGGTTTCCTAAGTAGCACCTTCCAAATCCCTCTGCCTTCAAGTTTGTGCATGTCTGTGTGGCATCCCTCCTCCTCCTTCACTCCCATAGTGGATCTTGTAAAAGGGCTTCAGATCGGCCCCATTCATCTCCCTGGTGATAGCAGTGAATGTAGATAAATCTCTGACTGCCTGCTTGCTGCTGGAGTATGATTTTTATTTTGTCTTCTGTGTATACCTGGGCCAAAAAGTGGGATTGTATACACACACATACATGCACATACACACATTTCCCTCTCCTTCTCTGTCCTCCTCTCCTTTTCCTCACACATGCATACATCCCACATT
The DNA here is from genome assembly GCF_029215605.1 of Mirounga angustirostris. NCBI lineage: Eukaryota > Metazoa > Chordata > Mammalia > Carnivora > Phocidae > Mirounga > Mirounga angustirostris. The sequence continues at coordinate 14,576,951 of NW_026991724.1, read as the reverse complement.
ACGTGTATATATGGATAAACATATACACCTATATACATACCTATACCTAGAACACAAAAATATATACATATCCAAATGTTTAATTTGTCTGAAAATCATGTGTATTTATATACACATACAGCCTTACAAATGTGTCTATATGCAATTGATAGGTGCCTATCTTTTAATTTATACCCATCTATGTCTCCATTTAAAATTCCCTCTCTTCTCCCCGCAGAAGCTGTGTGCAATTGCAATCCGGGATTGTATAAGCGGTATTCTTTCCTTAGGATTTCTATTTGTAGACCTTTATGCTCCCTTCTCTGCCTTCTTCCGAGCTGTAGAATTGGCATCTTTCCCTGAGGTTTCCCGAATGGCAAGTGGAACCGGCTGTGGCATGTATTCATGCCGCTTCCTATGGCATTTCTCTTCCGATGTCTGCTTTTTCTCTTTGTTTGTTGTTGACTAGGCTGAATGGTGGGGTTGGTTTTTTTTTAAGTTAATTATAAACGAAGTTGAATAGCAAACAAACCAACAGCTTGCCCAAAAAGAAAAAAAAAAAAAATAGCCCCACACAAGCGCCTTCTGCTGCAACAGATGCCCACATCACCCCTGGCATGGGCAAATGGGCACACGATTTTGGTGGTGGTTATTTTTTTTCTGTTTGTTGCTGTATTTGTTGTTTGTTTTCCTGGTTTCCTTTTGATTTTTCAAGGAGTCCAAGATCCCGGCCTCTGCTTGGAACGGAACAGTGTCATGGCGGAGGCGACGGCCTTTGTCTTGCTGGGTGTGAAAGCATCCGCTGCGCTGGCTCCACTGCGGCAGAATCAAGTTTAAAGGAAGAAAGTGATTAAAGTCAGCTTTGTGCCTCTTTGGTGTGGAAGACCCCCAAACCCCAAGTAGCCGAGTCTCTGGGTCCGAGGAAGGGCTCATAGTTGGAGCAGCCTAGGCTGTAATCCTGGCACTTGCGCCTTCGGTTGCTGCTTTCTGTTCGCTCCTGGGGGTCTGGATAATCTCCCTTGGCTTTACCGCACTGTCTGGCCCGCATGCGGGGCCCTCGTAACATATACCCGCTGCTGCTATCACACGAAACTGTGGCGTTGCCCCTGAATGGATGGCACTGTGCCAACTCTTCTGCCATCCGCCCTTGCAGCTTTTTTCTTTCCTCCCTCCCTCCCCTGCTTCTCCTCCTCCTCCTCCCGTCGACTTGACGTTAATTAACACACGGGTTAATTGATTTTAAAAGCCGAAGAATTACAGTTAACTTTTCCCACAGGGTACAGACGCCAGCCGCTTGGCACACTCTGCCTTTCGCACTGGTGCAGGGGGGCAGGGAAAGCCCGCAGCAAAACTGGCAACTGCTGAGGGAACGTTGCCTGCTTATTGGAGTAGAGCCGATAGAAGTCGACGTGGTACTGCCTCATCCTTACAGTATATATAGCCATCCTATATTTTGTTAAATAATCAGAGCACACCCTGTCTTTCTTCTCCTTCGTCTTTCAAAACAGGAAAACCCTTCAGAAGTTCTTATTGGGGGGAAAAAATCCCTCCCCTAGCCCATTTTATCTCATCCGTAATATGCTCTTTTCCAATAATAAGAAAATACCTGAAGCCTTTTTTCTTTAAGTTACAAGGAGGAAGGCTACCCCTTCCCTAAATATCACACATAAAGAAGATTTTTTTTTTTTTTTTTTAAGGAAAAAGTTCCATGAAGTTTCTTTCTCTGTATCTCAGTGTTTTAATTTGTTCCCATTCCTCTTGACTCAGACCGGTTATTTATGATGAAGGATTTCACTAAGAAAGTAGGTACATTGTAATTAAGAACAAAATTCATATGAAAGCTCTTTTTGTTTGTTTGTATGTTTGTAGATTTTTGCTTTCTGTCCTTTTTACCCCTCCCCTGTAGAAAATGAAAGCAATTGATACCGTAGTTGGGAAGGAGACAGGCAAAGCTGGAAACTTGATGCCTTCACCTTTTCATGCTTTCATTTTATTTCGTTTTGTTTTTTAAAAGCATGCAGCAAGTGAAGCGACAAGAGGAATCCATTATGCAAATCATGTCACTTTGCATAATGTCTCATGACTGGGATATGCAAATGAGCTGTATAATTTATGAGTGCCAGTGTCTGTCTAAAAGTGTTCCACATAATTTACAAAGTGAGTCTGAGAGACATGGGGAAGGCAGCTCTTCCATCCCCACTGCCAAGGAAGCTCTATATTTTCCTACAAGTGCTCCCTGGAAGTATTGTCAAGTGCTATTTGAAAGAAATTAAGGTTCCAAATATTCCTGAAAGATGAAGATTTTCCTCTCACTCTCTTCACCCATATTCTTTGCCTAAAAATTTACAAGAAACTAATAAACTCTAAAGCATTAATTTTTGGATTCAATTCGGAAGAAAAAAAAAAAGCAAGTTGAGCCAAACTTGCTATTTGTGTGTGGATTTTCCTTCCTAAAGCAAGGACTGTCTTAGAGAAACAGACACCTTTTGTCTGGATATTTCAAGGCAGTAAAATGGGATTTCTCATTTTGGTTGGTTTTGTGTGTGCCCTGCTGTGTGCAACATTTTATAAATTATATTCTCTTGGATGTGTTAGACATATAATATGGAAGTCAGATGCATTTAAAATTCTTCTGAAGGTATAATTCTGCTTTCAGAGATGTCTTCAAAAGAGAAATGCCATTCATTAAAAACCAGGTTTAAGTTCATTAAGTCAGCTTAGTTGGCTGCTCCATGTCTCATTTTGGTAACTTTTATTGAGTTGATGATTTTAAACTTTTTGAGAAGTCATAACATCTTTGATAATCTGCTCTTATATTTTTCATTTTAACCATAATAAGTTCTGTGAAAGAGACATACAGGGTGCCATGAAAATGTATACCAGGAGGAACTGATCTTTGGAGAGAATGTCAGAAAAGGCTTCTCAAAGAAAGTGAATTTAAGGTGAATGCTGAAAGTTGAAGAGAAATTAGACAAAAAGAGGAAGAAAATATTTTCCATGTAGAGAGTATATTCAGTAAATCCTAAGACAAAAAGAGATTTGGCTGCTTGGAATAACTAAAAACCAGTGTGGCTAGGGTATAGACAGTGGATCATTGGATCATACTGGGAACAGATTAGAAGGTGAGCATGTGAAGAGAGAACTTATTCATTATCTGCATTTCTTTGCTGGTACATGGTTTCTTATGTCATTATTGTATATACATGTATTTTGTTAACTATTTACTATCATAATACTGTCTATAAAATAATTTTTTATTTTTCAGATTCATGCACTGAACCATCAGATTTCTGAATCCAACATTATGTGACCTACTCCTTCTCTTTGTGAAGTTTTATTTTCAAAAAGTTAATAGCCATTTAGGAAAATAAAAATAAGAGGAACACTCCACCTACCAAGAGCAAAATAGATTCTTTTCAAATATACTTGAAAACAGATCATTTTCTGGTCTTAAAAAAAATTAAAAATACTGAAGTCAGACAAAATGTATTATCTGACCACAAATTGAACTAGAAATCAATAACAAAAATTTGGGGGGGAAAAATTTGGAAAATCCCAGTTTTTTGGAAATTAAGCAGATTTCTAAATAACACATAGGTCAAAGAAGCTGTCACAGGGAAATTAGAAAATATTTTGAATGACAATGAAAATGCACTACAAAATTTGTAAGGTACAGCTAAAGAAGTACCTACAAAGAAATCAGATTTAATGCCTTATTTTAGAAACGAAAAGTTTTGAATCAATAATCTAACTGTCTTAAGAAAACAAACTCAAAACAAGAAGTAAGGAAATAATAAAGATAAGAGCATAAACCAACGAAACTGAAAATAGTGGGGAAAATCAATATGCCCAAAAGTTGGTTCTTTGAAAAACATACAAAAGTTGATAAGCATCTAGCCAAACTGAACAAGAAAAAAAGTGAGAAGACACAAATTATCACAACCAAGAATGAAAGAAGGGACATTACTAAATATCTGACAGATATTATATGGATAATAAGGGACAAGGAGATAACAACTTTGTCAATAAATATGGTAACCTAAATGAAATGGAAAAATTCCTTGAGTAACAATCAACCAAAACTCAGTGAAGAGGAAATAGTCTGCTTAGTTTCATCTCTATTAAAGAAGTAGAATGTGTAGTTAAAATACCTTCCTATAAAGAAAACATCCAGTGCAGATGGCATCAGTGGCAAGTTCTTCCAACGTTTAAGGAAGAAATCATGCCAGTTCTGAACAATCTCTTTTAGGAAATAGAAAATGAAGGAATAGTTTCCCACTCATTTTATAAGGTCAGCATTACTTTGATGCCAAAATCAGACAAAGGCATTGTAAGAGCAGAGAACTACAGACCAGTAACTTTCATAAACACAAAAATCTATAACAAAATATTAACAAACTGAATGATATGTAAAAAGAATGATACATCATAACCAAGTCAAGTTTATTCCAAGAATGAAAGGTTGGTTCAACTTTCTAAAATCATTAGGACTCACCGTATCACTGTATTTTTTTAATCATCAATTCAATGGATGTCTCGGTGGGGGGGGGGGCGGAATACAGTAATAAAACAGTGTGATAATGATGTAAGGATAGACTGAGAGATTAATGGAACAGAATAGAAAGCCCAAAGATAGACAAATTTGACAAAGGGTCAAGACGATCCAATGGAGAGAGAAGAGTCTTTTCAATACCTAGTGCTGGCACCAAGTAAATAAATACCTTTACCAATATTTCACTATATACAAATATTAATTTTAAATTGGTATTAAATACAAACCTAACACTCTACAAGTTCTTGAAGAAAATATAAAATCTTTGTGACCCTAGGCTAAGTAAAAGATTTTATAGATGGGGGAAAGAAAGCTGACCCATAAATAAAAAGTTGGACTTCAGCAAAATTGACAACTTCTGCTATTTGAATGACATTGTTAAATGAGTGAAAAAGTAAGCTACAGACTTGTACAAAATATTTACAACCCAGAATGAAGAGAACAATTAATCTAAATCAAACCAAAATGATACAGAAGATAGAATTAATAGAAGAAAACAGCTATTACAAATGGATTTCATATATTAACAAAGTTAGAGGAAATCAGGAATATATTAAACAGGCATATGAAAGGTAAAAAAAAAAAAAACTAATTAAACGTGTAGAGACTAAAACTACCATGTCTGGGATAAAGATTATCATGTCAGGAAGGAATTCAGAGATTAGATATTTCAGAAGAAAAGATGAGTCAACTTCAAGTCTTATAAAAAGAAACTATCCAGAGTGACACACAGAAAGAAAAATAACAAAAAAATAATGACCAAAGCATCTGTGAGTTGTGGGGTAACTTTTTGTGGCCTAATTTTTGTGTAATTGAAGCCCTGTGAAGGATAGATAGGAGTACAAAAAAACATTCCAATAAATAACTGAAATTTTTCCAAATTTGGTGAAAATTATAAATCCAACAGGTCCAACTACCTCAACAATCCCCAAGCACAAAAAACATGAAGAAAACTACAGTAAAGCACATTATACTCAAATTGCTTAAAATCAATATGAAGCAGAACAATTTAAAAGCCTCTAAAGAAAAGAAGACACATTATGTATGGAGACACAAAGATAAAAATGACAGCAGATTTCTCATTGGAATCAATGCAAGCCAGAGGACAGTGGAGAAACATCTTTAAAGTATTGGGAAAAAAAGAAAGTTAAACAAAATTCTATACCAGCAAAAATACATTTGAAAAGCAAAGATGAAATAAAAATTTTTTCGGATGTACAAAAGCTGAAAGAATTTATCATTAGCAGACCTGCACAACAAAATATCTTAAAGGAAAATTATACCACATAATGAAAAGCCTTGGAAATGGTAATTATGTTGGTAAATTTTAAAAACTTTTTTATTAAGTATGTTTAAAGGTAACTGATTATTTGAAACAAAAATAATAGCAATGTATTGTTTTTATAACACATAAAAGTAAAATCCATGACAACAGTAGCACAGAAGCTATTGAAGAAAAAGGAAAAATGAAAGAATTGTTATAAGGTTCTTATACTGTACACGAAGTGATATAATATCACTCAAAGGTAGCCTGATAAATTAAAGTTGTATACTATAAATTCTTTTAAAAAGCAGCTAAAATGACCTTTAAAAAGAGCTATAGTTAATAAGCTAACAAAAGAGAATGGAGTTATCAAAAAATGCTCAATTAATTCAAAACATTTAGCAAGATAATAGACTTAAATATCATCTTCACTAATCACAGTAAATGTAAATGGCCTAAATATCCCAATTAAAGGACAGAGATTGCCAGATTGTGTGGAAAACAGCAAGACCCATATATATGCTGCCTACAATGAAACCACTTCAAATATAAATATTCGAATAGTTTAGAAGTTAAAGGATGGGAATAAATATGCCATATTAACACTAATCAAATAAAGGCTGTATAAGATAGTATATTTCATTGCTCATAGAACCAGATCCTAGAAGGATGAAGTCAGCCACTACTGTATTCCTTTGCTGTCTGTGGCAATAAGTAGACCCTAGGTTCTCTTTCAATTGATGGATTCTGGATCTGAGAACTGGCTCTGGTCTGGAAATAGCAAGGGATTATGACTTTCCATTGAAGTGGCTGACTTCATCTTTGCTCATTCAGTCTTGATCTCTTTTGAATATATGTTATAAATATAAAACACATTTTTTGGCTGCCTATTTATCTTGCCTCTAGTAACATCAAGTTCTATGAGCCATGTCCATAAATCCCTGTGGATCAGCCACCCCCTGATTTCCATCTGAAACTTGCTACCTATTACAGTACTAATTTACACCATCCTCCTGATAATTAAGTGCTGCCACCTAATCTCTGCTTTTCCTGGATCATATCATCCACAGTTATAGAAGGGATTCCATTTCTATAACATTATCATCACCTTCAAAGTCCCCACCTACAGAAGACCGTCACTACTAAACTACCTAACAATGATGGTAAATGAAACATCTTCCAAATCCTTCCAGGGAACATAGTAAGCTGGATCTTATGTATCATGTCCACTCCAGCATACCCACTTCTCTGAGGTTTTTTATTACTTTCTGAATAGTTTATAACACCAGTTATCAAATCTCTATTTGATATGGGCCATCACTCTTTCACTTTTCCAAGAACCACCCCATCATTGTATTAAAAACTGACTCCAAGAGCCCTTCTCAGAGCATTAAATCTGAGTTACAGGAAAGATCCCCCATTAAGCAATTTATATTCCAGTTCCCTGGTTCAGCACCCTCAAGATTTACTTTGAGGCATATTCTGGCTGTTCCTACAGTACTTTTTAGCCAGGTGCTTCCACTCTCTTTGGCATTAAGTCTCCTCCCTTAGCAGACCCAAGATTTCTCCAGTGGGGTTATTATGAGATTTGACACTCATTCCTCTGGTGCCCAGGAAGTGAAATGAAGTCAGGGTCTGAGAAAAGAAAGCATTATAAGGCACCTGCTTCATTTGAAACCTCTGTGTGGTCATCAAATCCCTATCCCCAACAAATGGAAGTGGGTCCCTTTCATAGGCCCAAAGGATTGAGGATAATCGGGGTTTTTAAAATTCTCAACTGCATCATTAATATCCCCACCTCAGGGCTCAAGGTCCCACCTCTCCAATAGGGCCCTAACATTGGCATAGAAGACTTGACTGGGATGAGAAATCAGCCTTCTCTTTAGCTCTTCTACTCTTATAATTAAGTCACATTTCTAATCTTAAATCATGTTTACCTTTTAATTTTTATTCTTTGCTTTAAATTGGTGCTTAATTGACCCAAGTCCGTCATTCTTTTCCTTCAGTAAATCACTGGTGTTCAGCAATAACCACCCAGTTCCACAGTCCTAATACTTAACTCTATTCACCATTGCTCTGAAATGCCAGAGAAATTACACATGCTGGTATATTTCTTCCCACCTTTATCACATCTCATTCACCATGGGTAAAAATCTTAACCTTTGAACTCATACAGCCTGCCAGACTCTAGGACCTTTCCTAGACTATGCTTCTAACTACCAGTCCTGGTAACAACTATGCTAGATACGGTTCCCTAAAGGGAGAGCCTTTATTGGGCAGAGCCCTCATGGCATCTATAATAGCCCAGTAGCCAATAAATATATAAAAGTGTGTTTATGTTCATTAGTTATGGAAATCAAAGCCCAATGAGATACCACATGTTCCACATGCATTGAAAAAAAAAATGTATACTCTGCAGTTGTTAGGTATAGGTTTCTAATTGGTTCTTTTGATACTTATTCACATCTATATCTTTTCTCACTTGTTTTCTGCTTGCTCTATCAATTACTGAGAAAGGAGTGTTAAGATCTTCAATTATGAGTTGGTACTTTTTTATTTATCTTTATTTCTGGAGGCTTGAGGACAAGATGGCAGAGAAGTAGGGGACCCTATTCCAACCAGTCCCCGGAATTGAGCTGGATATCTACCAGACCACTCTGAACACCCACAAAATCAGCCTGAGATGTAAGAAGATATTTCTGGATCTCTACAAACAAAATATTGCAGGTGATTGGTTTTGAGGTATGAAGCAGGGAGCAGTGATTCTGTGGGCACATATCAGAAAATAAACAGAAGGGGGAGGGAGCCATGGGTCTCTTACACTGCCGATGAGCGATAGCTTCCCGTGCCGGGGACAGCAGACAGACTCGCAGACCAGTAGTGGTGGGGAAAGGACTTTAGGGCAGCCCCCCGAACTGAAACCTCCAAGGATGCATGCAAACTGGGGGCGGCTGGTGGTTTTAGAAGCACAAAGGCAGAGTCGTGCCCCTGTGCCCCGACCTGGAGGCGAGGACTGGGAGCCCTGCTGAGGGACGCACAACCCGGGACGCTGCAGTTTATAGCAGCACTGACAGAAAAGGAGATAGTGTGGCCTGGAGAGCTCACTGAAGAACAAACTGCGATCTCTCACTCTGAGGCAGAGTGTTGGATATGATCCCTTCTGCTCTGACTCTTGGAAGAGAGGCAGAAAGCCCAGAGAAAGCTGCCAGAGAACAAAAGCCCCAAAAAACTGGTTCTCACTGAGCCCATTCCCCCCACACAGGGGACAGGGAAACTGCCCAAACAGGGTTGCCTGACTAACAGCCCGGCAAGCCCCTCCCCCAGAAGATAGGCTGGGAGAACAAGAGGCCAGCAACCCTAAAGTCCCTATAAAACAGGTGCATCTTGCTTGGGTAGTGGTCAATAATTTGGACTCTGTACATTCCCTCAACCACCCCTCAACAGAATGACTAGGAGGAGGAACCTCCAAAATCAGAAAGACTTAGAGAGTGTGACTTCTGTCACAGATTTACAAATGGATGCAGATATAACCAAGATGTCGGAGATGGACTTCAGGGTAGCAATGGTGAAGACAATAGCTAGAATGGAGAAATCGATTAATGGCAACATAGAGTCTCTAAGGGCAGAAATGAAAGCTGAACTGACAGAACTTAAAAATACTACCAATGAGATCCAATCTAAGCTAGATAATCTAACAGGTAGGGTAAGCGAGGCGGAAGAACGAATAAGCGACCTGGAAGAAACAACTCAAAATCCATGAAAACAGAATCAGAGAAATAAGTGACACCATGAAACGTTCCAATGTCAGGATTATTTGGGATCCCTGAGGGGGTGGAAAGAGAGCGAGGACTAGAAGATATATTTGAGCAAATTGTAGCTGAGAACTTCCCTAATCTGGGGAATGAAACAAACATTCGTGTCCTAGAGGCAGAGAGGACCCCTCCCAAGATCAAGGAAAACAGGCCAATGCCCCAGCATGTCATAGTAAAACTCACATATTTTAGAACCACAGAAACCATCTTAAGGGCAGTTAGGAGGAAGATTCCTTATGTACAGAGGGAGGAACATCAGAATAACGTCAGACCTATCCACAGAGACCTGGCAAGCCAGAAAGGCCTGGCAAGACATACTCAGGATACTAAATGAGAAGAACATGCAACCAAAAATACTTTATCCAGCAAGGCTGTCATTTAGAATGGATGGAGAGATGCAGAGCTTCCAAGACCGGCAGAAACTGAAAAAATATGTGACCATGAAGCTGGCACTGCAAGAAATATTAAGAGGGTTCTATAAACGGAGAAAGACCCCAAGAGTGATACAGAACAGAATTTTACAGAGACAATCTATAGAAACAAGGATTCACAGGCAACATGATGACAATAAATTCATATCTTTCAATAATCACTCTCAACATGAATGGCCTAAATGCTCCCATAAAACGGCACAGGGTTGCAGATTGGATAAAAAGACAGGACCCATCCATATGCTGTCTACAAGAGACTCATTTTGAACCTAAAGATACATCCAGACTGAAAGTGAAAGGATGGAGATCCATCTTCCATGCCAACGGACCTCAAAAGAAAGCTGGGATACCAATTCTTAGATCAGACAAATTAGATTTTAAGCTAAAGACTGTAGTTAGAGACACAGAAGGACACTATGTCATTCTTAAAGGGTCTATCCAACAAGAAGATCTAACAATTGTAAATATCTATGCCCCCAACATGGGAGCAGCCATCTACAGAAGCCAACTGTTAACCAAAATAAAGAGTCATATTGATAACAATACGTTAATTGTAGGAGACCTTAATACTCCACTCTCAGCAATGGACAGATCATCTAAGCAGAAAATCAACAAAGAAACAAGAGCTTTGAATGATACACTGGACCAGATGGAACTCATAGATATTTACAGAACATTCCACCCTAAAACAACAGAATACTCATTCTTCTTGAGTGCATATGGAACTTTCTCCAGAAGAGACCACATACTGGGTCACAAATCAGGTCTCAACCGATACCAAAAGATTGAGATTATTCCCTGCATATTCTCAGACCACAATGCTTTAAAACTGGAACTCAATCACAAGAAAAAATTTGGAAGAAATCCAAACACGTGGAAGCTAAAGACCACTCTGCTCAAGAATGTTTGGGTCAACCAGAAAATCAAAGAAGAACTTAAACAATTCATGGAAACCAATGAGAACAAAACACATCGGTCCAAAACCTATGGGATACTGCAAAGGCGGTCCTAAGGGGAAAATACATAGCCATCCAAGCCTCACTCAAAAAAATAGAAAAATCCCGAAGTCAACTAACTCCACACCTTAAAGAACTAGAGAAAAAGCAACAAACGATGCCTAAGCCATGCATTAGAAGAGAAATAATTAAGATTAGAGCAGAGATCAATGAATTAGAAACCAGAAACACAGTAGATCAGATCAACGAAACTAGAAGCTGGTTCTTTGAAAGAATTAATAAGATCGATAAACCACTGGCCAGACTTATCCAAAAGAAAAGAGAAAGGACCCAAATTAATAAAATTATGAATGAAAGGGGAGAGATCATGACTAACACTGAGGAAATAGAAACAATTATTAGAAATTATTGTCAACAACTATGTACCAATAAGCTGAGCAACCTGGATGAAATGGATGCCTTCCTGGAAACCTATATACTGCCAAGACTGAAACAGGAAGAAATGGACAACCTGAGTAGGCCAATAACCAGTAATGAGATTGAAGCAATGATCAAAACCCTCCAAAAAACAAAGATCCGGGGCCTGATGGATTCCCCGGGGAATTCTACCAAACATTCAAAGAAGGAATAATACCTCTTCTCCTGAAGCTGTTTTTAAAAATAGAAACAGAAGGAAAGCTTCCAGACTCATCCTATGAGGCCAGCATTACCTTAATCCCCAAACCAGGCAAAGACCCCATCAAAAAGGAGAATTTCAGACCAATATCCCTGATGAATATGGATTCCAAAATTTTCAACAAAATCCTAGCTAATAGGATCCAACAATACATTAAAAGGATCATCCACCACGACCAAGTAGGATTTATCCCCGGGATGCAAGTGTGGGTCAACATTCGCAAATCAATCAATGTGATAGAACACATTAATAAGAAGAGAGAGAAGAACCATATGGTCCTCGCAATTGATGCAGAAAAAGCATTTGACAAAATACAGCATCCTTTCCTGATTAAAACTCTTCAGAGTATAGGGATAGAGGGATCATTCCTCAAGTTCATAAAATCCATCTATGAAAAACCCACAATAAATATCATCCTCAATGGGGAAAAGATGAGAACCTTTCCCTTAAGATCAGGAACACGTCAAGGATGCTCACTCTTGCCACTATTGTTCAACATAGTACTAGAAGTCCTAGCAACAAGCAATCAGACAACAAAGAGAAATAAAAGGTATTCAAATTGGCAAAGAAGTCAAACTCTCTCTCTTTGCAGATGACATGATACTTTATGTGGAAAATCCAAAAGATTCCACCCCCAAATTACTAGAACTCATAGAGCAATTCAGTAATGTGGCAGGATACAAAATCAATGCACAGAAATCAGTTGCTTTCTTATACACTGACAATGCAACTGTAGAAAAAGAAATTAGAGAAACGATTCCATTTACAATAGCACCAAAAATCATAAGATACCTCAGAATAAACCTAACCAAAGAGGTAAAGGATCTATACTCTATGAACTACAGAACACTCATGAAAGAAATTGAAGGAAGAAACTAAAATATGGAAAAACATTCCATGCTCATGGATCGGAAGAATAAACATTGTTAAAATGTCTATGCTGCCCAGAGCAATCTATACCTTCAATGCCATCCCAATCAAAATTCCAATGATATTTTTCAAAGTGCTGGGACAAACAATCCTAAAATTTGTATGCAATCAGAAAAGACCCTGAATCGCCAAGGAAATGTTGAAAAAGAAAAACAAATCTGGGGGCATCACGTTGCCCAATTTCAAGCTATATTACAAAGCAGTGATCACCAGGACAGCATGGTACGGGCACAAAAACAGACATATAGACCAATGGAACAGAATAGAGAACCGAGATATGGACCCTCAAGTCTATGGTCAAATAATCTTTGACAAAGCAGGAAAAAAACATGCAATGGAAAAAAGACAGTCTCTTCAATAAATAGTGCTGGGAAAATTGGACAGCTAGATACAGAAGAATGAAACTCGACCATTCTCTAACACCATTCACAAAGATAAACTCCAAGTGGATGAAAGACCTCAATGTGAGACAGGAATCCATCAAAATCCTAGAGGAGAACATAGGCAGTAACCTCTTCGACATCGGCCACAGCAACTTCTTTCAAGATACATTTCCTAAGCTAGTGAAACAAAAGCAAAAACAAACTTTTGGGACTTCATCAAGATGAAAAGCTTCTGCGCAGCAAAGGAAACAGTCAACACAACAAAGAGGCAACCCACAGAAGGGGAGACGATATTTGCAAATGACACTACAGACAAAGCACTGATTTCCAAGATCTATAAAGAACTTCTCAAACTCAACAACCAAAAAACAAATAATCAAGTCAAAAAATGGGCAGAAGACATGAACAGACACCTCCAAAGAAGACCTACAAATCACTAACAGACACATGAAAAAATGTTCATCATCATTAACCATCAGGGAAATTCAAATCAAAACCACATTGAGATACCACCTTACACCAGTTAGAATGGCAAAAATTGACAAGGCAAGAAACAACAAATGTTGGAGAGGTTGTGGAGAAAGGAGAACATTGCACTGTTGGTGGGAATGCAAGTTGGTACGGCCACTTTGGAAAACAGTGGGGAGGTTCCTCAAAAACTTAAAAATAGAGCTACCCTATGACCCATCAATTGCACTACCAGGTATTTACCCCAAAGACACAGATGTAGTGAAAAGAAGGGCCATATGCACCCCAATGTTCATAGCAGCAATGTCCTCAATAGCCAAACTGTGGAAAGAGCTGAGATGCCCTTCAACAGATGAATGGATAAAGAAGATGTGGTCCATATTATTCAATGGAATATTACTCAGCCATCAGAAAGGATGAATACCGAAATTTTATATCAACATGGATGGGACTGGAAGAGATTATGCTATGTGAAATAAGTCAAGAATAGAACATCAATTATCTTTATTTCTGTCATTTTTGTTTCATATACTTTGAAGTTTTATTAGATGCATACATGTTTAAGGCTGCAGTGCATTCTTAGTAAATTAAACTTTTTATCATTTGAAATGTTTTTCTTTGTCTCTGGCAATACTCCTTGTTTTGAAGTTTACTTTATGTGATATTAATATTAATGGGGTTTTTTTTTTTAAGATTTTATTTATTTATTTGACAGAGAGAGAGATAGCGAGAGCAAGAACACAAGCAGGGGGAGTGGGAGAGGGAGAAGCAGGCTTCCCGCCGAGCAGGGAGCCCGATGTGGGACTCGATCCCAGGACCCTGGGATCATGACCTGAGCCGAAGGCAGACGCTTAATGACTGAGCCACCCAGGCGCCCAATATTAATTGTTAATCATGTTTTCATAATATGTTTCCTAAAGCATAGTTTTTAGTAATGCATACTTAGGTGGTAAATTTATTAGGGGAAGCTGGTAACTAGATAACCTAAATTCAAGGCATTTGTTTTGTTTAGGAAAGGTTGGGTGTTAAGCAAGGATGATAACTGGAACATAGCACTTAGAATGTTTTTTTGTCACTAGCAAGATTGTACTTTTTTCACAATTGGGTGGTAACACAGATACCTGCTTTATAATAATTCATTAAGCATATAATTATATATGGTGCACTTCTATATGTTTTCTAGCTCACAATGAAAAAAATCAAAAGCAAAAAGATGTTCATTATGTCATGCATAAAAAAATATTTATAAAAAATTAGCCACATGCTTTGTTACAAAGGAAATTTCAATAAATGTCAAAAAATGATATTATTCAGATTGTGTTTTCTCAGCAACCCCCAATCATATCAAAATCAACCATAAAAAGTAATTTTTAAGACCCCATGTGAATAGAATATATAATTAAAGTAATGGATTATAAACCATAACATTAAATGAATATCTATGAAGCTACACTGATATAAAAAATTGAATGATCTGGGGCAAAAGGACAGCTCTTCTTTCTAGTAAAATTCCAATAAATAAATACAGAAAGAATAATGGAAATAGAAAATCACTTCTTGGCAATACTGCAGAAATAATTATTGCAGGCAATAATTATTCATCTATGGATGCTAAAATTGCTGGGTAGAAGTATGACAAGAAAGAGACTATCCTTTACTCGCTTCCTTATCCCAACTTAAAGTATCTCCCCTGTAAGATATGAATTAATTACAAAGGGAAAAATATAACTTTACTATGGGGAATCCTGGCATATACCACCTTAAGGACTTGTGTTTGCTTGGCTGTTAACACCCAAATTATTTTTAGGGGTATGTTTCACATTTAACTGTTTTCTTTAGTGTTAAGGATGTTGGAGGACAGACCCATTTAATCTACCAGTACTTTTTTTGTATTGTTGGAACATGGTTTGGATTAAAACTGAATTTAGCCATCCAAAATTGCTTTTTTTGTCTGTGTGTGCTAAACTGTGAATAATGGTATGTCCCCTGCCTAAAACTATGTAATATTTAATCATCCTTTTATAATACAGATAATGTTTACCTAAAGCAGACCTTAAATCCATTTGCACTCCCAAAGTATTTTGAGAATTCCATTTGGCAGCAAAACTTAAATCAAGGAATAAATTTACACTGCTTTTTCTTCTTCATATAGTAAATCACTTTTAACCTCTTCCCCTAGTCATTGTAGGATATTACAGTAAAATGCTGAGATCATCTCAGTGTGTTCCCCAAATACCCAGCTTCCTGGCCAAGCACACTGCCTGAGGGTTCAATAAGTAGGTTAATTCTTCCTTCAGGGCTGGCCTGAGGGTTAAATTTCCTGATGAACTGAGTAGAACCTGCATACCAGAAGAAGGTGGGTAGATAAAGTATATGAGAGCTGGGGAAGAAAACTACTCTTGTGCAGCTGAGGTCACAAGATGATCTTTATTCTACTTCATGTATATCATCTATGTCTGATTTCTTGTTGATTTTTGGTTTTGGCTTATTTTACAGCCCTATTATAGCCAAGCTCTTTCAACATCTGACAAATGATTATTATGAATACATCTTGCAGTATTTTCACACAGTTGTTTTAGTGGAAGTTCTAGATCCTATTCCTTTTTGCTTTTGCATTTATTCCAAATCTTTGCCTATTTTACCTTTTTAGAATAAGATGAATTAAGGAAAGGAAATTCATGATAATATGGAAAAGTTTAGTTTTACTTGATTAAATATTTTTTCTATGACATCTCTAATAATATGATGATGATCTCATATGCTGGTATTTTATATGCTTTTTGTGTTAACCATTTTCCCCATTTTTAACAGACTTTACATTTTACTAGAGAAAAAAGCAGACTCCCTGAATTTAAGTAACTTGCCTAAAGTCATGCAGCAGGTAAGCAGCAGAATAAGAGTGAATAGCTACAAAATAGTTTCAAACACTGGTCTCTCTGGCTCCTATGCCAAAACTTTTTCTTTCATGCCTATATTTCTCAATCTGGGAATCCTGAACGGTTAAAGTGTCCCCAGATGTCATCTTATGACAAGTTTTTCATTCTTTCAACACATTTACTGAGTGCTTATTATGTGTTGGATGCTATTCTAGGCACCTGAAATACATTATGCAGGAGAAAAAGAAAATGTTGCTGCCCTAATGAGTTTACATTCTCATGGGGATGGAGGTTATAGTCAATGAACAAAGAGGTAAAGTATGTATGTTAGAAGGTGATAAGTGCTATTAAAAAAAAAAAAGAATTCTGACAGTTTTAAATTGTGCTTTCATCTTACTGATTATAAATATTTAATGTGATGATATCATGAATAATCTTAATGACCTATAACAAAGTACTGACTTGTGATTTCAGAACAATTATGTATATTTGTGTTTTCTCTCACATTTTTGGCTAGTGAATGCAAAGAAATGTCATGGTGCAATTCAAAAGTGAAGTTGTCATAGTGGTTTAAAAAGGATTCATAACAGCATGGCAGTAAAGGTCCATGAATCCAAAATTGCAGCATTTGGTTCCATATTGAATTTGTATTACTGTTGTATTACACAGACCCTATCTTTGTGCCTCTTTGAAATAATTCTAGGGTGTTCAATACCCTGTTCTAAGTCCCATCAGATTATTTAGTGTAGATTTAAATAACAGGAATATTTAAATGTATTTTCAAATAAAAGATAATCTCTACAATGTTGATAATTATACCTTATTAAAATAGGCACTCAAAGATTTTTATATAAACAGGAGTTAAATAAAAATCTGATCATACTGTAGTATCAAGCAAAGCCTTTAAATTGTGGGGAAAAAAATAAGGTTTAGTTTGTATATGTTAAAGTACAGAAATATTTAGTGTGAGACTCAGTGAACATTAAGGCCATTTTATACAGTATACTTATGTGAAAAGGCAGTGTCCACATTAGTAACATTAAAATTTAAAAATAGAGAAACACATTAAATATAGAACCAGACCTGAGGAAATATCACCCTACATTAAACCCAACATTAGCAATTTAGTTTTAGTGAAATAAGATAATTTATTATTAAATTATGTTTATTTAAATATTATTGGTTTTTTAAATGTTTTTAATTTAAAAATTTTAGTTTTATAGTCATAGGAGCTTAAGAAAATGCATTATATCAAATTTTATGATATGTTTATACATATGTAAGTAATACAACATTAAGATTCTGTGGGATTACATAGAGGTTTGCATATTTCTTACATTTGAGAAACACTGAAGTATGCAGCATTGTCCTCCTAAATAAAACTTTATTTGGTAAACAATGAGTTTATTTGAGCACCTTTAATGCACCAGCCATACTCTCTTTGTTTGATTCCTAGTTACCATCTGGTAGGCTGTTCTTTTTTTTTTTTTTTTTAACATTTTATTTATTTTTATTTATTTGACACAGAGAGAGATAGAGAGCACAAGCAGGGGGAGCGGCAGGCAGGCAGAGGAAGAGGGAGGAGCAGGCTCTCTGCTGAGCAAGGAGCCTGATGCAGGGCTCGATCCCGGGACTCTGGGATCATGACCTGAGCCGAAGGCAGCCGCTTAACCAACTGAACCACCCAGGCGCTCCTGTTGTCTTCTATAAGAAATATAATCTATATCCTTCTAGTTCCCATTTGTAATGCTGTCAGCAAATAGTGATCATGTTGGTGATCAGATTGAACCTATGTTGTCATTTCAAAAATTACAGTTCAGTTGGAAAATTTTCACACATAGTAATTCTTCCTTTATACATCTTTATTATAGAAATTGCAATTATCCTATCCTTTACTGTGTTTTTATGTTAACAATTTTATAATTCTGAATTCCTAATTTCTAAATTTAGATTATTAAGAGACTTGACTGAAGTAAAATTAACTTTATAATCATAAATTATACTGTATAAGTAATCCATATTTCCCAGGCTAGTTTTGGGGAAGATTTGAAGCAGTGAATTAGAGCACATGTTTATATCATGGCAACTTCAATTCAATATTAGACATCTCTACTCTTAAAAATGTCTTAGGCCACTCTCCTGTGAATATAATTAAAGCCATTGAATTATATGCTTTAAATGGGTGAGTTGTGTGCTATGTGAATTAAATCTCAATGAAGCTGTTTAAAAAAAAAATTAGAGCCTTGCAACAGTCTATTTCCACTTACCATCTTTTCCTTTGTAATAATATTTTCATATGTAGTACATTTATGTGCATTAACCCAATATTTAATTGTTACTATATTTCCCTTAAATAGTCATATTTTTTTAAATATTAAGAAAAGGAAAATATATTCTCTTTTATATTTACTTTGGCATATACTACTTCTGGTTCTCATCATTTCTTCCTATATATATGTTTCTATCTGTTTCCTTAACCTAAAGAATTTCCTCTAGAATTTCTTAGAGTACTGTTCTGCTGACAAGAGTTTCTCTCAATTTTGTTTTTCTAAAAATGTATTTATTTTGCTTTTATTTTTTAAGATAATTTTTCCCAGATATAGAATTCTCATTTGACAGTTCCCACTCCCCCACCGCCTTAAAGATGTTCCATTCTCACCCACCTTCCTCTGTTTCTGCTGAGAAGTCATTTGTAATTTATATAATTTCCCCCCCTGTTTGTAATGGAGTTTTTTCCCCACTGGCTGCTTTTCTCTTTTTCTATGTTTCCATCATTTGATAAATATGTGCCTAAGCATGGTTTTCTTTTCTTTTTCTTTAAGATTTTATTTATTTATTTATTTGAGAGAGGGTAAGAGAGAGCACAAGAGCAGGGTGAGGGGCAAGGGAGAAGCAGACCCCCCACTGAGCTGGGAGCCTGATGTGGGGCTTGATCCCAGGACTCCAGGATCCTGACCTGATTTGAAGGCAGACACTTAACTGACTGAGCCACTCAGATGCCCTAAGAATGGTTTTCTATGTATTTATCTTAATTGGAATTCATTCATCTTCTTGGATTTGTAAGTTTACATTTTTCAGCAGGTTAGGAAAAATTTAGCCATTATTTTCTGAAATACTTTTCTGCCCCATTTTCTCTCTCTGAGAATACGATTAAATATAACTTAAATCATTTAAATATGGTCCCACAAGGTCACTGAGTCTTTGTCCTATTTTTTTTCCAATATATTTTTCTCATCTTCAAATTGAATATTTTCTATTCTCTATCTTCAAATTTATCATTTTCTTTATTTGACTATCTGTAATCTGTTGTTCTCATCCAGTAAAAAAATTTTTTTTTAGATATTATATGTTTCATTTCTAAAATTTTTATTTGGTTCTTTTTTTTTTTTGGTAGTTTGTATTTTTCTACTGAGATTCTCCTATTTGTTCATCTTAGCCATATTTTACCTTTAATCCCTTGAACATATTTATATTAGCTGTTTTAAAATTCTTCTAACTCTAACATCTGGGTCATTTTAGTATTGGTTTTTGTTAACTGTTTTTCTCTTAAATGTAGGCCACATTTTTCTGTTTCTTTACATTTTGTAATTTTTTACTGTACCCTTGTAGAGACTATGAATAGCATCATCTAAGTAGTGTTGATTGTGTTCTAACAAGCAATTGAAGTGGCTGACTCAAACTTTAAACTCTTACCTGAGCTAAATCTTCACTTCTTTCCGCCTTCCAGCTGTTGCTTTCTACAGGCCCTCTGCACATACATTAATCAAGATCAGCCAAGAATTTAAGAGTTTGTATATGGGTTTTTCTCCTCCAACTCCTTGGTTTCCTCTTTTCTGAGATTTTTCTTTTATGTTCTAGCCACACCCATAGTCTCAAACTCTTCCCTCTGAATTCTCAAATTAGTTAGGACTGCAGTTTTCTGCTTTAATTCCAGCTGTTCCATGCATTGCAGACTAAGAAGTGCCTTAGGTGGAAAGCCACATAAATGCATTCCTTTCTTTCATGTGTCAACTTCCTTCCAGTTTCTGCCTGCCTTAAATTGCTCTCAAGTGCGTTCAAACAGCTGTTTTTATATTTTTCCCCATTATTGTTGTCTGCTAGTAAAGTAAGAAGATTAACTTAATAAGAGCTACTGCACCGTTATTAAAAGTGTAACTTCTGTATCATATTCAAATTTGAAGAATAACTACATGCTGAGAATACTCCTTTTTAATAGCATCTTCTTCTTGTCTCATTAATGCAATCAAGATGTTTTCTTAATTCACTGAGAATATTCATTATAGGTCTTATGGGGTTGTTTTTTTGTTTTTGTTTTTGTTTTGTTTTTCCATCCTATTCTCTTTTTCCTCAAACTTCCTTTTTTCTTATTTGGCTTTTCAATGTGTTAAAAGAGGACCTTTGTTCAAATATCTGGTCCTTTCCCTTCATATTTGAGTGCAAGGTACTAAAAAGATCATTGAAAGTTCCCTATGTATAAGTGTGGGTTGCCTTTTTTTGGTGTCACAAAGTTACTTTCATTTGTGGGTGACTAATTCATTTCATTGACAAATGACCGGCCATTTTATTATGGACCTCTAAATGTAGGTATTTCTAAATCTTTTATCTTATGATGGTTTTTCAGAAAGAATATTCCTAAACACCTGTTTTGAGAATATGAGCTTGTCCTCCAGTATACTTGGAGCCAAGTTTGGGAAAGAAGCTAGTATCCTCATAAAGTTCAATTTAGTACATATAATAATTCACCTTTTTTCAAAATGAAAACAGTCTTCAGCCCAAAGAGTTGTTCCACTTCAAAGTCCCACTGGTTGTGCCTCCTCAGAGAGTAAATAAATCTCTAGTCTTCTACATGGAGTGGGAGGGGAAGATTATTGAGATATATGTTTGACAAAGGCTATCTGTAGATCTAACTGCTTCTTATTCAAACTTTTACCCAATTCAGATTGTTTATTGCATTAGCTATACCCCCACATTCAGAAGTACCTAGGACCTATAATTTCTGTATTTTTATGAGTGGTATGAATTGACTTGTTTCTGAGCAGCCTCCCCTCCTGGTTTAAGTTTCTGTTTTCAAAGATTTATTGAGTCAGTTTCTATTTATCTACCTGTCTTCTGGCTTTTTTTTTTAATTTTTTTAATTAACATAATGTATTACTTGTTTCAGGGGTACAGGTCTGTGATTCATCAGTCTTACGCAACTCACAGCGCTCACCATAGCACATACCCTCCCCAATGTCCACCACGCAGACACCCCATCCCTCCCACCCCCCTTCCACTCCAGCAACCCTCAGTTCGATTCCTGAGATTAAGAGTCTCTTATGGTTTGTCTCTCTCTCTGGTTTCATCTTGTTTCATTTTTCCCTCCCTTCCCCTATGATCCTCTGTCTTGTTTCTCAAATTCCTTATATCAGTGAGATCATATGATACTTGTCTTTCTCTGATTGACTTATTTCGCTTAGCATAATACCCTCTAGTTCCATCCACGTCATTGCAAATGGCAAGATTTCATTTTCTTGATAGCTGCATAATACTCCATTGTATATGTATACCACATCTTCTTTATCCATACATCTGTTGATGGACATCTAGGCTCTTTCCATAGTTTGGCTATTGTGGACATTGCTGCTATAAACATTGGGGTGCACATGCCCCTTCGGATCCCTACATTTGTATCTTTGGGGTAAATACCCAGTAGTGCAATTGCTGAGTCCTAGGATAGCTCTATTTTCAACTTTTTGAGGAACCTCCATACTGTTTTCCAGAGTGGCTGTACCAGCTTGCATTCCCACCAACAGTGTAGGAGGGTTCTCCTTTCTCCACATCCTCGCCAACATCTGCTGTTTCCTGACTTGTTAATTTAAGTCATTCTGACTGCTGTGAGGTGGTATTTCATTGATGTTCTGATTTGGATTTCCCTGATGCCGAGTGATGTTGAGCACTTTTTCCTGTGTCTGTTGGCCATTTGGATGTCTTCTGCCTTCTGGCTTCTAAATGTTGTTTTCTCCTGTTATCTTTGGCTTTGTGGGTTTATTCCTTTTTTATTCTTTTATTTCTTTTAATCTACTATAATTTTAGTGGAGTTTTCAGAGTGAGAAATGTAAGTTTATATGGTCAAGCCACTATCTTTAAGTTGGTCTTCTTTATCTATTCTTGGGACTATTATGATAACTTACTATCTAATCTACTTGTCACTATTCTCCTTACTCTAATTCATTTTGACATTTATTTGCACCCCTACTTTAAACATCCAGTGGACAAAGACCCAGACTCAGGTTACTTGGGTTACTGTAGAATTTTTTATGGTCTGTAACTATAAATACTTTGTCTTTAGTCAGAATGTGGCAGGAGTTTTCTACTTTTATCTCCCTACAGAACATCATTTGACAGTCAACCACAGATGAGATTAACATTGTGGGAGTCCAGGAGTCCAGCAAGGAAGTTCCAGCATGTTGTTGGACCAAAAAATCCAAGAATAAATGCACTGAAGAGGGTAAGAACAGTTTCATTTTACCTGTGTCACCTTGTCCTCAAACAGCACAATTCAGCACCAAGAGACACCCCTTGGCCAGTGATTTCTCTCACAAAACAAATCTTAACAAATTTAATATTGAAATCATACCAATCTTTTCTACCCACAGTGGTATGAAACTAGAAATCAATAATAGGAGGAAAGCTGTAAAATTCACAAATATGTGAGAATTATACAACACTCTTGAACAACAAATGGGTCAAAGAAGAAATCAAAAGGGAGATAGAAAACTTCCTAAAACAAATGAAAATATAAACACAACATACCAAAACTAATGTGATGAAGCAAAACAGTTCTAAGAGGCAGATTTATAGCAATAAATGACTACATTTTAAAAAGTTCTCATAAAAGCAACTTAAACTTACATCTCAAGGAACTAGAGAAAGAAGAACAAACTAAGCTCAAAGTTACAGAAGGAGGGAAATAAAAATTAGAGCAAAAATAAATGAAATAGACAATAGAAAAACAGTAGAAGAAACTAAAGAAACTAAGCTAGTTTTTTAAAAAGGTAAAGTTGACAAATCATTAGCTAGACTAAGAAAAAAGAACATTCAAATAAACGAAGTCAGAAGTGAAAGAGGAGGTATTAAACTAATACCACAGAAATACAAATGATCATAAGAAATTACTATGACCAATGATATGCCAACAGATTAGATAACTGAATCATGAAAAAATAGGAAATTAAAACAGGCTAATTAATAATAAGGAGATTGAATCAGTAATCAAAAACTTCCCAACAAAGAAAAGTCCAAGATCAGATGGCTTCACTGGTTAATTCTTCCAAACATTTGAAGAAGAATTAAAGCCAACCCTTTTCAAATTCTTCCAAAAAACTGAAGAGGAGGAAACACTTGCAAACTCATTTTATAAGCCAGCATACTTTAATACCAAAACCAGTCAAGGACACTACAAGAAAAGAAAATTACAAGCCAATATTCCTGATGAGCATAGATGCTAAATTTTCAGTAAAATACTGGCAAACCAAATTCAAGAGCATATTAAAATAATCATTATACCATGATCCAATGGGACTTATCTCTGGGATGCAAAGACTCTTCAACATATGCAGATCAATAAATGTGATACATCACTTTAACAGAATAAAGTAAAAATCATATGATCATCTTGAAAGCATTTGAAAAAATGTAATATCCCTTCATGCTAAAAACTCAACAAATTAAGTATAGAAGGAGTGTGCCTCAATATAATAAAGGCCATATACAAAAAACCCACAGCTAACATCATACTCAGTGAAGAAAAACTGAAAACTTTTCCTCTAAGATCAGAAACACAAGGATGCTCGCTCTTGCCTCTTCTACTCAACACAGTAATGGAAGTCCTAACCTGAGCAATTAGGCAAGAAAAAGAAATAAAAGGTATCAAAATTGGAAAGAAAGAAGTAAAATTGTCTCTTTGCCCATGACATAATCTTAAAAATAGAAGACTCTAAAGACTCCAACAGAAAAATTGTTAAAACTAACAAACAAATTTAGTAAAATTGCAGGATAGAAAAACAGCATACAAAAATCAGTTGTATTTCTATACACTAACAGACTATCTCAAAAAGAAATAAGAAAACAATCCCATTTAAAACAGCATCAGACAGAATACAATACTTAGGAATAAATTTAACCAAGGAGGTGAAAGACCTGTACCCTAAAAAGACATTGATGTAAAAAGTTGAAGAAGCCACAAATAAAAGGAAAGATAACCCATGTTCAAGAATTGGAAAAATTAGTTTGTTACAATGTCTATACTACCCAAAGCAATCCACACATTCAGTGAAATTCCTATCAAAATTCCAGTGACATTTTTCACAGATGTATGAAAAATAGTCATAGTTTGTACAGAACCACCAAAGACCCTGAATAGCCAAAGAAACCTTGAGGAAGGACAAAGCTGAAGGTATCAGACTTCCTGATCTCAAACTATATTACAAAGCTATAGTAAATTTAAAAATATGGTACTGGCTTAAAAACACACACATAGATCAATGAAATAGAATGTAGAACCCAGAAATTAACCTGCATGTATACAGTCAACTAAGCTCTAGCAAGAATACTAGGAACACATAAGGGGAAAGGATAGTCTCTTCAATAAATAATGCTGGGAATACCACATACAAAAGAATGAAATTGGACCCAGTCTTACACCATATGCAAAAGTTAATGGAAAATGGATTAAAGACTTAAACATAAAACCAAAATCATAAAACTAGAAGAAAACAGGAAAAAGCCTCCTTCATACTGTGTTGGCAATAATGGTTTGACTGTGACACCGAAAGCACAGGCAATGACAGCAACAATAAGCAAATGAGAATACATCAAACTAAAAAGCTTCTGCACAGCACAGGAAGCAATTAACAAAATGAAAAGGTAACCTATGAAATGAGAGAAAATATTTGGATATATCTGACAAAGGGTTAGTATCTAAGACACATAAGGAACCGCTGCAACTCAGTAGCAAACACATAACCTGATTAAATAATGGGTAAAATAACTAAACAGACAGTTTTCAAAATAAAACTGGCCAACAAGTACATGAAAAGGTGCTCAACATCGCTAATCATCAGGCACATGCAAATCAACATCACAATGAGATATCCCCTCACACCTGTTAAAAGGATTATTATCAAAAAAATAAGTATTGATGAGGAGCTAAGGTAAAGGGAACCCTCATATACTGTTGGTAGGAATATCAATCATGAAAAACAGTATGGCAGTTTCTCAAAAAATTAAAAATAGAACTACTGTGTGATCCAGCAATACAGAAGTGGATTGGAAAGGAAACAAAATCAGAAACTTAGAGATATCTGCAGCCCCATGTGCATTGCAGCATTATTCACAGTAGCCAAGATATGGAAACAAGTGTCTGTTGAAAGAATATGAATGGATAAAGAAAATGTGATACACACACACACACACACACACACACACTTGAATATTATTCAGCCATAAAGGAAATCCTGTCATCATCAATAACATGGATGAACATGAAGGACATTATAGTAGATGAAATGAGCCAGATAGACAAATACTTTGTCTCACTCATGTGAAATCTACAAAAACAAACAAAAAACCCTTGAACCCAGAAACAAAAGTAGAATGGTGGCTTCCAGGGGCTGAGGAGTGGGATACTTGGGGAAATATTGGTCAAAGGGTACAAACTTCGAGTTATAAGATGAATAAGTTCTGAGGATCTAGTGGACAACATGGTGACTGTAGTTAGTAATACTGTATTGTATGTATACTTGAAAGTTGCTAGACAGTGGATGTTAAATGATCTCACTACAACAAAAAATGATAAGTATGTGAGGTGATGGATGTGTTAACTTGATTGTGGCAATCATTTCACAATGTATATTTATATCAAAATACACTGTACACCTTAAACATATAATTTTGTCAGTTATAGCTCAGTAAAACTGGAAAAAATATTTCGTGATTTTTAATGAGGTCCTGAATTTCAGGTACAAAGAATGGCAGAGTTGATAAATGCTTAGAATCAGGAAGTAAAGTAAAATATGTTCTAGAAGCAGCAAGTACCTAGTTCTGTTAGATATAGGGTATTTGGTTTAAAAAAAAAATGACAATGTGTGATGGGGAAAAACAGTTAATGACCTTTAATGGCCAGCTCAAGAGGAATAGATTTGTTAATAATGCTTTTTGAATTATAGCTTCAGAGACGACTACTGAACTAAAAAAGGAGTTCTATTTGTCTAAGAGATTTGATGCAACTCTTTTTATTTTCTCACACTTTTCTCCAGCATATTCTATGTAGGTTTAAGTAGTCAAAACTAATGACAGGCTAGAAAAAATACATATGTTTGACTTTTTGCCGCCCTTTAAGTGGAGATGGGTAATGGTTTTTGAGATTAAGGACTTGGTCAACCAAACAGTGTCTCTAAAAGTATCTCTTACAGCAGAGACTGTGCAAATACTTGAGAAGAAATTGATTTCCTGATTCCTAACACTGGCTGGATAGGAAAGTTTTCCTTAAAAGCACTGTGGGAAGTAGTCTTTGGAAACAAGAGGGGACATTTCTTTTGCTCTAGGAGCAGATATGCAAAAACTAACAGAAGAGAGCATTTTATCAGTCACACTAGTAGCTGAGTCTGGAAATCTCTTCAAATTTATCTGCTCTGGTATTACTAGCAGACTTACAGAAAATATTTGTTAATACGAATGTGCCAGCCTCAAAGACCTGACCCTATTAGTCTGTTGGTATGTAAAGACCGGGCTATGAGCCAGTCACAAGAAGCAAGATAGGTAAGTGCCGCTGAGCCCCTTCCATGCCTTGGGGGGGTTCTCACAGGCTCAAAAGCTCAGCAGGTTGGGGCGCCTGGGTGGCTCAGTTGGTTAAGCAACTGCCTTCGGCTCAGGTCATGATCCTGGAGTCCCGGGATCAAGTCCCGCATCGGGCTCCCTGCTCGGCGAGGAGCCTGCTTCTCCCTCTGACCCTCCCCCCTCTCATGTACTCTCTCTCATTCTCGCTCTCTCAAATAAATAAATAAATCTTTAAAAAAAAAAAAAAAAAGCTCAGCAGGCTTGCTCTGTGCAGGGTGACTAGGTTTTCATCAGGAAGCTATGTCCAATTTATTGTGGCTCATCCAGTACTGAACACAATGTGGCAGCAGAATATTTTAATAGTTACAATAAAGACTGGTGGGGCCACTGAGTTGTCTTTGTTTCAACAGGTATATCTTGTGCCAGTGACATTAGTAACAGCTGAAAATTCATCTCCTTTGTTGACTAAGTGGAAGATAATTACCAGAACTGATCTGTAAGTCTAAATAAACATCCCCAGAGATCTTGGAGTTTTCAGCAAAGTGAGTATCCTGAGGGGAAAAGAAAGGGATAGAGGCATTTAATGTGAAAATTAAAAGGAATATTGGGCGCCTGGGTGGCTCAGTTGGTTGAGCGACTGCCTTCGGCTCAGGTCATGATCCTGGAGTCCCTGGATCGAGTCCCGCATCGGGCTCCCTGCTCGGCAGGGAGCCTGCTTCTCCTTCTGACCCTCCCCCCTCTCATGTGCTCTCTCTCTCTCTCTCATTCTCTCTGTCTCAAATAAATAAATAAAATCTTTTAAAAAAATTTAAAAAAAAAGAAAATTAAAAGGAATATGATAATACTTTGTGTCCTAGGCATTTAATGTGAAAATTAAAAGGAATATGACATTACTTTGTGTCCAAATAACTCAATATGATAAGAAATGTGTTTATAGGCATATAACAAACATATATGTACTGAAAATATGTATCAAAAAGTACTTAATACAGTAACATGATATCAACAGCTGCATACAGAAAAATTCTAAATAAAGAGCACAGATACTGAGTATATTTTCTCCATGTACAGTCATCCAGGAAAGATTCCTGAAGTTAAATTCTTAACTGGATTTTGAAGAGGAAAAAGTCTATGAACCTCCAAAGATGAAAGAAGTAGTGGTATAAAGTTAAAATCTGGCTACCAAGTCAAGAAAAAATTCCGTTGAATTCCTTCTTTGATTGCAAAATAAATGATCATCTGCAGAACTTTTTCCCTTCCTTTTGATGATCTCCCACTCTCATCATAGTAATGAAGGTGTTCTTTTAGCAGTATTATACCTGTGGCAGACCTGAGACATGGAAGGCAAGAAAAGTCAAACTTGGGGATAGCAAGCATAGTACAGTAGTTGAAGCAGAATGTCTTTTATGGAAGTAAAGTTGTGGTTAATAAAATTGTAGTTCCAATCGTGAAGTACCTTGAGAGACAGACTTACTAATTGAGATTTTATAAAATAAGGAATAGGCAACCACTATGGACACCTGAACTGAAGAATAAATAATGTTGTACAAATACTCTCAAAGTTTGATTATTGTGGGAAAAGTCAAATGATGAGGGGAATTCCTAATAAACCATTGTAATGATCCACACATGAGATAGTTAAGGCCAGCTGGGAAGTGGAACAATTGGGAACTGGAAGTGGGGAAGTGATGAGACTATGTTAACAGAAAGTGAATTCCAAAGTTATTACAGAGAAAAGATGAGCAGAATCTATAATTGTAG
Organism: Mirounga angustirostris; assembly: GCF_029215605.1. Classification (NCBI taxonomy): domain Eukaryota; kingdom Metazoa; phylum Chordata; class Mammalia; order Carnivora; family Phocidae; genus Mirounga; species Mirounga angustirostris. Next base: position 14,548,048 of record NW_026991724.1, on the reverse strand, counting down.
GTCAAAACAGGAAAAAAAAGAAAAAAAAAAGCACGAAAATTTATAAGCCTGGAAACACTGTAGGTATTGTGGATAATTATGGGAAAATGTGTAAGGATAGCTCTTGGAGGAAGGGAAGATGGACTTGTTTTTCAATATGTTTCAAGAGTTATGGCATTTAAATTCAAATGTTCTATGCACGATGGTGGATAAGGAACTAGAAAGAAGGTAAGAAGTATATTTGTAGATGCGTATATGGTAGCCCAAACTTGGTAACATCTGAAGCCTTCAAGAAGGACTAGGTCAAAGGAGTGAAAAATTTGGAAATTAGCCTTGGGAAATTACCAGAGTTATAAAAAATGAACTTGTGAAGGGCACATCATTGAGAGTTAGAAGGAATTGTTTAATCTCCAAGTTCTCATATAATACACAAGGCTATGAATTCACCTCTAAACATCTACAAAAATGGGCTTCCAGTCTGCTGTTAAGAACCTGAAGCCAAACTATGGAAAGAGCCTAGATGTCCATCAACAGATGAATGGATAAAGAAGATGTGGTATATATACAATGGAATATTATGCAGCCATCAAAAAAATGAAATCTTGCCATTTGCTACAACCAGGATGGAACTGGAGGGTATCATGCTAAGTGAAATAAGTCAGTCAGAGAAAGACAATTATCATATGATCTCACTAATATGTGGAATTTTAGAAAAAGGGAGAGTATCATAGGGGAAGAAAGGAAAAAAGGAAACAAGATGAAACCAGAGAGGGAGACAAACCATAAGAGACTCTTAATCTCAGGAAACAAACTGAGGGTTGCTGAAGGGGAGGGGGGTAGGGGGATGGGGTGGCTGGGTGATGGACACTGGGGAGAGTATGTGTTGTGGTGAGTGCTGTGTATTGTATAAGACTGATGAATCACAGACCTGTACCCCTGAAACAAGTAATACATTATATGTTAATAAAAATAATAATAAAAAAAAGAATCTGAAGACATTGTTTCATTTAAGCCAAAGCAAAAGAGGGAGTGGAGAAATAACTTCCATGGTTTACAATGTATGACATTTCAGGATGATGCAGTGCTTGCCCAAACAGTAACTTTACTTCCACAATAACTCAGTGAAATGACTATTACTGTCCCCTTTGTTCTGATGAGGAACTGAAAGAAAGACGAATTGTCTAAATTTCAGAAAGAAAGAAAAAAAGAAAGGAAGGAGGGAGGGAGGGAAGGAAGACTGAATTTGGATAAGGAAATCATTTGAGAAAACATTGAGTTTCTCAAATTTTTACTTGTGATTTGGGAAAAATTATTTCCACATAGGCCTTCTTTTAAAGATGGGCACTTCTGGGGTGCCTGGATGGCTCAGTTGGTTAAGCATCTGCCCTCTGCTCAGGTCATGAGCTCCCTGCTCAGTGGGCAGTCTGCTTCTCCCTCTGCCCCTACCTCTGCTCATGCTTGGGTGCTCTCTCTCCACTCTCTCAAATAAATAAATAAAACCTTAAAAAAAATAAAGTTGGGAACTTCTCTCTTAAAAATCCTTGCTGATGGTGGAAAACTTTCTTTAGTTTGTCATGATCAATCTCTCATAATGCAAAGCAGTAATAAGCAAACCTAGGCATCTACTCTTAAAATTCTGCCAAGTTTATTATAAAAAGTTGATGGGTTCAGTGTTGAATAGACTGTCTTAATGCTTTATTCTATATATATCTGTTTAGATGTATTTCATTTTGATATAACTTTATACTTCTATGCCTGCTAATTCTTGAGGAACGTTTCTGTTTTAAACTATACGTAGAGGGGCGCCTGGGTGGCTCAGTCGTTAAGCGTCTGCCTTCCACTCAGGTCATGATCCCGGGGTCCTGGGATCAAGCCCCGCATCGAGTTCCCTGCTCCGCGGGAAGCCTGTTTCTCCCTCTCCCCCTGCTTGTGATCCTGCTCTCACTGTGTCTCTCTCTGTCAAATAAATAAATAAAATCTTAAAAAAAAAAAAAAAAACTATACGTAGAAACTGTTTTAAACTATAGGTAGGAACTGTTTTAAACCATAAGTAGGAACTGTTATAGTAAATGCCAGAAAGAAAATAAATTTATAAATAAGGAAAATACAACTGTCCTCATTTTATTGCAGATTCAAAGAAGCACATGCTAATTCTAACCCCTTCTCTTCCTCCCTCTGTAACACTCTTCAATTCATTGTACTTCTCTTTCCCACTCCACCAGTTTTCTGCCCCTCCCAATCCTCCCTCCCGCCCCACTTCCCACCTCTCTCTATATATATTCAGTTAGTTTAAACCTTCCCAGGGTAGATCTATTTTGTTTAGCATAATCTACTCAATCGTAAGGAAGAGCTAATCAGACAGTCTCCCCAATATGTGGTCACAAGTAGCCTTCAAAGTGGGAAAATGTGATGTGAGCTGGGAAAAGCTTATTTTCTAAGTTAAATATAGCATTATACAGACCTAACAATTTAAAAAAGTTTCCCTGTTATATGCATTGGTATGTTTATATATATTTGCATACCTATTCTTTTTTCTGGAGAATATATTTAATCTAAAGTTTGTAATGTATTATGAAGATAACGTCCTAGGCAGTCACACATTATTACTAATCTGCCCCCAAATTAGTCATAGTCTGTAGTTTCTTAAAATCTGCCTTTTTCTAGGTTTTCCCTTAGTTAAGTGACTTGAAAACTACTCTTAAACATTAGGAATACAAAATAGTCCCATATATCCTTTATCCAGACTTTCAAGTTGCCTTATTTTCTATACCCAAAGGCTCTAGACCTATGGATCCCAAACCATGCACCAGGGTGCACCAAGGCACCCCAGGGTGTTACAGTCAACTCCCAGGGCAACTACAGGACTTTTTTAAATTTTTGAGAGAAGCATAGTGACATCTGTTGGGCATGACCTGAACTACTACTACTAAGTTGGGATTTTCTTTTCTGAAGAAAAGGGCCCCATGAGCTGAGAAAGTTTGGAGTTTGGGAATCTCTTGCTCTAGGCATTAAAATACCTTTTGTATCAAATTAACACTAGAATCGTTCTTTGTATACAATTGATCAAAACTATTTAAATATATTACCCAAATTTGATAATTATTTTTAAAAAGGAAATTTTTTATCAGAAAACCTATCTATTAATGAGATTCCTAGGTCTTCCCCGCCCCCCCCCCCACCCCGCATTAATCCATGTGGCTGAATATGAATTTTACTGACTGGACTGAATCCATTTTTATTTATATTTTTGTTTTGCTGAGGTAAGCCTTGAGAAAACTTGTTTACATAAGTGAATAGATGGATATATGCAGATATTTATTATAGCAAGGTCATTATTCTTTGAACTACTTTTGAGTTATATTACAAATATTTATATAAAGAATTGGAAAACTGCCATACCTGTAGAAGAATTTATTGTCTAGACCTGTGCTGATTAGTAGGCATTAGTTATATATGGCTATTTAAATTGAAATTAATTAAGATTAAATAAAGTTTAAAATTCAGGGGCGCCTGGGTGGCTCAGTCGTTAAGCGTCTGCCTTTGGCTCAGGTCATGATCCGAGGGTCCTGGGATCGAGCCCCACATTGGGCTCCCTGCTCCGCGGGAAGCCTGCTTCTCCCTCTCCCACTCCCCCTGCTTGTGTTCCTGCTCTCGCTCGCTCTCTCTCTGTCAAATAAATAAATAAAATCTTTAAAAAAAAAAAAGTTTAAAATTCAGTTCCTCGATGCACTAACATTTCAAGTGCTCAAAATCTATGTATAGCTAGTGGCTACTGTATTGGACAGTGCAGATACAGAACATTTCCATCATTGTGTAGAAAGTTCTATTGGATATTGCTGGTCTAGACATTGAAGTCTTCTTTCTCAACTCTTATACCAATATTTTAAATAATTTTTGGAACCCCAGGGTTTTTCTACTCCAGGGTAAATGCAGCATAGTTTTTATTTTAATATACATGTTATCATACTGATGTATTTTTTAGTGATTTGCCTCTTTTATTCAACTTTATATTTTTGAGATTTGGTCATTGATTTATGTAGCTTTTGTTCATTTGTTTTCCTGTTGAATATTCCATTGTATGAATATACTTTATCAACCTTCAAACACATGGATCTTTTTTTCCAGTTTCTTTGTCATTAAAATCAGTGCTGCTCTGAAATTCTTTTTTGTGTCTCCCAGGGCCTATGTGTAAATTTCTTTAGGATATATACCCAGGAGTAGAATTCCTGGGTCATAGGATATTTCCCTTGTCAACTTTACTGGATAATGCTATATTGTTCTCAAAAATGGCTATCCTAATCCACATTCCCATCAGTAGTTCTTGCTTCTTCATGTATTATTTCAAATTGGGTTTGGCTGTGATTGACAAAAACAAAGAAGCAAACATGAATAACATTGGTTTAAACAACAAAAATTTATTTCTTTTCATGTAGATAAGGTTCAGAGGTAAGCAATCTATTGCAGTGTGGTGGCTCCAGGCTCATTTGGATCCTAGTTTCCTTTCTTGTTGCTCCACCATCCTCACCATGTGGTTTTCACTCCATAATACAAGGAGGCTGCTTGATCTCTAGCCATCATGTTTGCATTCAACCCCTCAGAAGGAAGAAAAGGAAAGAAGTTAATGTGTTCCGGGGTGCCTGAGTGGCTCAGTCATTAAGTGTCTGCCTTTGGCTCAGGTCATGATCCCAGGGTCCTGGTATCGAGCCCCGCATTGGGCTCCCTGCTCTGCGGGAGGCCTGCTTCTCCCTCTCCCACTCCCTCTGCTTGTGTTCCCTCTCTCGCTGTGCCTCTCTCTGTCAAATAAATAAAATCTTTAAAAAAAAAAAAATTAATGCCTTCCTTCCCTAACATTTATAAAAACATTTCCTAAAATCTGAGCAATCAATCTATATCTGCTTATAACGTATTAGCCAGACTTTAGTCATATAGTCACAACAAGCTACAAGAGTGAGTGGAAAATGAAGTCTTTATTCCAAGTGGTTATGTACCAAATATCAGTGGTCTCTAGACCACAGAAGTTAAAGAATATTGGAGGACAAGTGATTTCTTTCACTTTCCATACACTTTCCTTTACTTCCGTGATTACTGGAGAGGATGAACATGTTTTAAAGCTTATAGGCCAGGGTGCCTGGGTGGCTCAGATGGTTAAGCGTCTGCCTTCGGCTCAGGTCATGATCCCAGAGTCCTGGGATCGAGTCCCGCATCGGGCTCCCTGCTCAGCGGGGAGCCTGCCTCTCTCTCTCTCTCTCTCTCTGTCTCCTATGAATAAATAAATAAAATCTTTAAAAAAAAAAAAAAACTTTCACAAAAAAAAAAAAAGCTTATAGGCCATTTGAATTTCCAGTTCTATGAAGTAACTGTTTCTTTTGTTCATTTTTTTCAATTTCATTTTCCTTATTAAGTTTTAGGATCTTATTATACATCCTGAAATATTCCATCTGCCTTTCTGTGGCCTTCCTTATATTTTGGTCATTGTCCTTGTAACAACCATGTAACAGAATTTTTAAAACTCTGTAGTCTAACATCATCATCTTTTATCTGGTGAGTTTAGTCCATTTATTGTGGTTACTAATATGTTTCTATTTCTTTTATCATTGTATTTTGTACTACTTGTTCTGCTTTTTCTGTCTTTTGAAAAATTTCTTATTTTGAGTTGTGTCTTTTTCTTTTGCTCCCCTACTGGGTTAGCAGTTATCTGCTGTATTACTACTATTTTAGTGGTTACATTTTAAATTCTAATATGCATACATGTATGATCTAAAAATAAAACATTTACAAGAACATTTTAAATTCTAGGGGGGAAGAGCAAGATGGTGGAGGAGTAGGAGACCTAAATTTCATCTGGTCCCAGGAATTCAGCTAGATAGTTATCGAACCATTCAGAACACCTACAAACTCAACAGGAGATCGAAGAAAAGAATAGCACCAACTCAGTGAACAGAAAAGCAACCACTTTCTGGAAGGTAGGACATGCGGAGAAGTGAATCCGAGGCGATATATGGGAAAATAGACCATGAGGGAGGGAACCTCCATCAGCCGGCTACCAGCAAGTGATAGAACAGCAGAGCACAAAATCCGAACGTTATGAAGTCTGCTCCTCTGAGGGACGTCACTCCAGTGGCTAAGCGGGGGGGGGGGGGGGGGGGTGGAACACTCGCTGGGACAGTGTGGTCTCAGGACCCTGAGGGTCACAGAAAGGTCAGGGGTGCCTGAGTGTGGCAGAGCTCCCAGGTTTCAGAGCGTGGAAGCCAGATGCAAAGACAGAGCCAAGGAATGGGCTCTCAGCTCAGGGTTGCCATAAACCGTGATACGTGGCACAGTCGGGCCACCACTCTTCGAGCAGGGACCCAACAAGTGGCAGATCCGGGGAGACTCCTCTTCCTCCTCTGGGGGGAGGGTGCTGCAGGAATCTGCTGGGTTTGGAGACTCCAAACAGGGTCATGTGCCAGATAGAAACACTCAGTCACAGGCCGGGTGAGCACAGAGTGCAGCCAGAGACCAGGGAGACAGGAGTGACTGATTGCTTTTCTCTGAGGGTGCACTGAGGAGTGGGGCCCTGGGCTCTCGGCTCCTCTGGGACCAGAGATTGGGAGGCCACCATTTTCACTCTCATCCTCCAAAGCTGTATGGAAAGCTTTCAGGGAACAAAACCTACCAAGAACAAATCTGAGCAGATACTTAGTCTGACCCCTGGCAAGGGCAGGGCAATTCTGCCTCAGGCAAAGACATTTGAGAATCTCTGCAATAGGCCTCTCCCCCAGAAGATCAGCAAGAACATCCAGCCAAGACCAAGTTTACTGATCAATGAGAACTGCAGAACTCCAGCACTAGGGGAATACAGCACATAGAATTCATGGCTTTTTTCCCATGATGCTTTAGTCTTTCAAAGCTAATTTTTAAAAATTTTTTTCTTTTTCTACTTTTTTAGTTGAATTTTTCTTCTTTCCTTTTTCAACCAACATCTTATCAATTCCTTTTTAAAATCTTTTTTAATTTTTCATTTTTACACTCATTCTATCTCTTCATTGTATTTAACCTTATTATATATATATATATGTTTTTCTTTCTTTAAAATTTTGAGATACAGTTTCTTATAACAGACCAAAATATACCCTAAATCTAGTGTATGATGTCCTAATCTCCCACCTCATCAGTCTTTTATTTTTTTAATTTTTTTAATTCCTTTTTCAACCAACTTCTCTTATCAATTCCTTTTTTAAAATCCTTTTAGGGCACCTGGGTGGCTCAGATAGTTCAGCGTCTGCCTTCGGCTCAGGTCATGATCCCAGAGTCCTGGGATCGAGTCCCGCATCGGGCTCCCTGCTCAGCAGGAAGCCTGTTTCTCCCTCTGCCTCTCTCTCTGTCTCTGTCTCTTATGAATAAATAAATAAAATCTTTAAAAAAAAATAAAAATAAAAATAAAAAATAAATAAATAAAATAAAATCCTTTTAATTTTCATCTTTACAATCATATTCTATCCCTTCATCATATTTACCCTTATTTTTGTATATATATATATGTTTTTCATTCTTTAAAATTTTGGGAGGCAGTTTCTCCTAACAGACCAGAATACCTCCAAAATCTAGTGTGTGGCTCTGTTAGTTTCACCAGCCTGATCATATTCTTTTTTTTTTTTTTTCCCTTTCTTTCCCCCCATTTTTGGGTCTCTTCTGATTTGTTTAGTGTATATTTTTCTGGGGTCATTGTTACACTTTTAGCATTTTTTTAGCATATTGTTCTCTCATTCATCTATTCTCCTCTGGACAAAATGACAAGATGGATAAACTCACCTCAAAAAAAGAGCAAGAGGTAGTACTGACTGCCAGGGACCTAATCAATACAGACATTAGTAAGATGTCAGAACTAGAGTTCAGAATGATGATTATAAAGATACTAGCTGGGCTTGAAAAAAACATAGAAGATACTAGAGGATCCCTTTCTGGAGAAATAAAAGAACTAAAGTCTAACCAAGTTGAAATCAAAAAGGCTATTAAAGAGGTGCAATCAAAAATGGAGGCTCTACATCAAAAGGAATGAGATCTTGCCATTTGCAACGATGTGGTTGGAACTGGAGGGTGTTATGCTGAGCAAAATAAATCAATCAGAGAAAGACATGTATCATATGACCTCACTGATATGAGGAATCCTTAATCTCAGGAAACAAACTGAGGGTTGCTGGAGTGGTGGGTGGGGTGGGAGGGATGGAGTGGCTGGGTGATAGACATTGGGGAGGGTATGTGCTATGGTGAGTGCTGTAAATTGTGCAAGACTGTTGAATCACAGATTTGTACCTCTGAAACAAATGCAATATATGTTAAGAAAAAAAAAAGATAGTAGGAGGGGTAGAATGGGGGTGGAATCAGAGGTGGAGACGAACCATGAGAGACGATGGACTCTGAAGAACAGACTGAAGGTTCTAGAGTGAAGGGGGGGTGGAGGATGGGTTGGCCTGGTGATGGGTACTGGGGAGGGCACATTCTGCATGGAGCACTGGGTATTGTGCACAAACAATGAATCTTGGAACACTACATCAAAAACTAATGATGTAATGTATGGTGATTAACATAACAATAAAGTAAAAAAAAATGGAGGCTCTAACTGCTAGGATAAATGAAGCAGAAGAGAGAATTAATGCTATAGAAGACCAAATGATGGAGAATAAAGAAGCTGAGAAAAAGAGAGATAAACAACTACTGGTATCAAGGGGGCAGAATTCGAGAGATAAGTGATACCATAAAGCAAAACAAAATTAGAATAATTGGGATCCCAGAAGAAAGAGAAAGAGGGGCAGAAGGTATATTGGAGCAAATTATAGCAGAGAACTTCCCTAATTTGGGGAAGGAAAAAGACATCAAAATCCAGGAGGTGCAGAGAATCCCCCCAAAATCAATAAAAATAGGTCAACACCCCAACATCTAATAGTAAAACTCACAAGTCTCAGGGACAAGGAGAAAATCCTGAAAGCAGCTCAGGACAAGAGGTCTGTAACCTACAATGGTAGAAACATTAGACTGGCAGCAGACCAATACACAGAGACCTGGCAGGCCAGAAAGGACTGGCATGATATATTCAGAGCATTAAATGAGAAAAATAATCAGTCAAGAATACTAGATCCAGCTAGGCTGTCACTGAAAAGAGAAGGAGAGATAAAAAGCTTCCAGGACAAACAAAAACTAAGAGAATTTCCAAACACCAAACCAGCCCTACAAGAAATCTTGAAAGGGGTCCTCTAAGCAAAGAAAGAGCTTAAAAGTAACATAGACCAGAAAGGAACAGAGATAGAATACAGTAACAGTCACCTTACAAGCAATACAATGGCACTAAATTCCTATCTTTCAATAGTTACCCTGAATGTAAATGGGCTAAATGCCCTAATCAAAAGACACAGGCTATCAGATTGGATAAAAAAACAAGACCCATCAATATGCTGTCTGCAAGAGACTCATTTTAGACCCAAAGACACATCCGATTGAAAGTGAGGGGGTGGAAAACCATTTACCATGCTAATGGACATCAAAAGAAAGCTGGGGTGGCAATCCTTATATCAGACAAATTAGATTTTAAACCAAAGACTATAATAAGAGACAAGGAAGGACACTACATTATACTTAAAGGGTCTATCCAACAAGAAGATCTAACAATTGTAAATATCTATGCCCCTAACATGGGAGCAGCCAATTATATAAGGCAATTAATAACAAAAGCAAAGAAACACACTGACAACAATACAAGTGGGGGACTTTAACATCCCCCTCACTGAAATGGACAGATCATCTAAGCAAAAGCTCAACAGGGAAATAAAGGCTTTAAAGGACAGAGTGGACCAAATGGACTTCACAGACATATTCAGAACATTCCACCCCAAAGCAACAGAATACACATTCTTCTCTAGTGCCCATGGAACATTCTCCAGAATAGATCACATCCTAGGTCATAAATCAGGTCTCAACCAGTACCAAAAGATGGGGTTCATTCCCTGCGTATTTTCAGACCACAATGCTTTGAAACTAGAACTCAATCACAAGAGGAAAGTCGGAAAGAACTCAAATACATGGAGGCTAAAGAGCATCCTACTGAAGAATGAATGGGTCAACCAGGAAATTAAGAAGAATTTTAAAAATTCATGGAAACAAATGAAAATGAAAACACAACTGTTCAAGATCTTTGGGATGCAGCAAAGGCAGTCCTAAGAGGAAAGTATATAGCAATACAAGCTTTTCTCAAGAAACAAGAAAGGTCTCAAATACACAACCTAACCCTACACCTAAAGGAGCTGGAGATAGAACAGCAAATAAAGCCTAAACCCAGCAGGAGAAGAGAAATAATAAAGATCAGAGCAGAAATCAATGAGATAGAAACCAAAAGAACAGTAGAACAGATCAACGAAACTAGGAGCTGGTTCTTTGAAAGAATTAACAAGATTGATAAACCCCTGGCCAGACTTATCAAAAAGAAAAGAGAAAGGACCCAATTAAATAAAATCATGAATGAAAGAGGAGAGATCACAACCAACAGCAAAGAAATACAAACAATTATAAGAACATATTATGAGCAACTATATGCCAGGAAATTAGATAATCTGAAAGAAATGGATGCATTTCTTGAGACTATAAACTACCAAAACTGAACCAGTAAGAAATAGAAAACCTGAACAGACCCATAACCAGTAAGGAAATCGAAGCAGTCATCAAAAATCTCCCAACAAACAAGAGCCCAGGGCCAGATGGCTTCCCGGGGGAATTCTACCAAACATTTAACGAAGAATTAATACCCATTCTTCTGAAGCTGTTTCAAAGAATAAAAATGGAAGGAAAACTTCCAAACTCATTTTACGAGGCCAGCATTACCTTGATCCCAAAACCATATAAAGCCCCATCAAAAAGGAGAACACAAACCAATATCCCTGATGAACATGGATGCAAAAATTCTCACCAAAATACTAGCCAATAGGATCCAACGGTACATTGAAAGGATTATTCAACATGACCAGGTGGGATTTATCCCTGGGCTGCAAGTTTGGTTCAACATCCGCAAATCAATCAATGTGATAAAATACATTAATAAAAGAAAGAACAAGAACCATATGATCCTCTCAATAGATGCAGAAAAAGCGTTTGACAAATTACAGCATCCTTTCTTGATCAAAACTCTTCAGAGTATAGGGATAGAGGGGACATACCTCAATATCATAAAAGCCATTTATGAAAAACCCACAGGGAATATCATTCTCAATGGGGAAAAACTGAGAGCTTTCCCCCTAAGGTCAGGAACACAGCAGGGATGTCCACTATCACCACTGCTATTCAACATAGTATTAGAAGTCCTAGCCACAGCAATCAGACAACAAAAAGAAATAAAAGGCATCCGAATCGGCAAAGAAGTCAAACTCTCACTCTTTGCAGATGATATGATACTTTCTGTGGAAAACCCAAAAGACTCCACTCCAAAACTGCTAGAACTCATACAGGAATTCAAAAAAGTAACAGGATATAAAATTAATGCACAGAAATCAGTTGCATTTTTATACACCAACAACAAGACAGAAGAGAGAGAAATTAAGGAGTCAATCCCATTTACAATTGCACCCCAAACCATAAGATACCTAGGAATAGGTGGCCTGGGTGGCTCAGTTGGTTAAGCGACTGCCTTTGGCTCAGGTCATGATCCTGGAGTCCCGGGATCGAGTCCCACATCAGGCTTCCTGCTCGGTGGGGAGTCTGCTTCTCCCGCTGACCCTCCCCCCCTCATGCTCTCTCTCTCATTCTCTCTCTCTCTCTCTCTCTCTCAAATAAATAAATAAAATCTTAAAAAAAAAAAAAAGATACCTAGGAATAAATCTAACCAAAGAGACAAAGGATCTGTACTCAGAAAACTATAGAATACTCATGAAGGAAATTGAGGAAGACACAAAGAAATGGAAAAAATGTTCCAGGCTCATGGATTGGAAGAACAAATGTTGTGAAAATGTCTATGCTACCTAGAGCAATCTACATATTTAAAGGAATCCCTATCAAAATACCATCAACTTTTTTCAAAGAAATGGAATAAATAATCCTAAAATTTGTATGGAACCAGAAAAGACCCTGAATAGCCAGAAGAATGTTGAAAAAGAAAAGCAAAGCTGGCGGCATCACAATTCTGGATTTCAAGCTCTATTACAAAGCTGTCATCATCAAGACAATATGGTACTGGCACAAAAACAGACACATAGATCAATGGAAGAGGATAGAGAGCCCAGAAATGGACCCTCAACTCTATGGTCAACTAATCTTTGACAAAGCAGAAAAGAATGTCCAATGAAAAAAAGACAGTCTCTTTGACAAATGGTGTTGGGAAAATTGGGCAGCCACATGCAGAAGAATGAAACTGGACCATTTCCTTACACCACACACAAAAAATAGACTCAAAATGGTTGAAAGACCTAAATGTGAGATAGGAATCCATCAAAATCCTAGAGGAGAACACAGGCAGCAACCTCTTCAACCTCAGCCACAGCAACTTCTTCCTAGAAACATCGCCGAAGTCAAGGGAAGCAAGGACAAAAATGAACTATTGGGACTTCCTCAGCTTTTGCACAGCAAAAGAAACAGTCAACAAAACCAAAAGACAACCAGCAGAATGGGAGAAGATATTTGCAAATGACATATCAGATAAAGGGCTAGTATCCAAAATCTATAAAGAACTTATCAAACTCAACACCCAGAGAACAAAGAATCCAATCAAGAAATGGGCAGAAGACATGAACAGACATTTCTCCAAAGAAGACATCCAAATGGCCAACAGACACATGAAAAAGTGCTCAACATCACTCAGCATCAGGGAAATCCAAATCAAAATCTCAATGAGATACCACCTCACACCAGTCAGAATGGCTAAAATTAAGTCAGGAAACGACAGATGTTGGCAAGGATGTGGAGAAAGGGGAACCCTCCTACACTGTTGGTGGGAATGCAAGCTGGTGTAGCCACTCTGGAAAACAGTATGGAGGTTCCTCAGAAAGTTGAAAATAGAGCTACCCTACAACCCAGCAGTTGCACTCTGGGTATTTACCCCAGAGATACAAATGTAGTGATTCGAAGGGGCATGTGCACCCTAATGTTTATAGCAGCAATGTCCACAATAGCCAAACTATGGAAAGAGCCTAGATGTCCATCAATGGATGTATGGATAAAGAAGATAAACTTTATAGAAAGTTTGGGATTATATAAAAATAAAATGTTACAGGGTCAGCTGGGTGCCTTGGTCAGTTAGGCATCTGACTCTTGATTTTGGCTCAGGTCATGATCTCAGGTTTGTGAGATCAAGCCCAATGTCAGGCTCCATGCTGTGGAGTCTGCTTGAGATATTCTCTCTCTCTCTCTATCTTCCTCTGCCCCTCCACTCCCCCCAACTTGTGTTTGGAATATTATGGAATATTGTGCAGCCATCAAGAAAATGAAATCTTGCCATTTTCAATGATGTGGATGGAACTAGAGGGTATTATGCTAAGCAAAATAAGTCAATCAGAGAAAGACAAGTATCATATGATCTCACTGATAAAGGAATTTGAGAAACAAGACAGAGGATCATAGGGGAAGGGAGGGAAAAATGAAACAAGACAAAATCAGAGAGGGAGACAAACCATTGGAGACTCAATCTCAGGAAACAAACTGAGGGTTGCTGGAATGGAGGGGGGTGAGGGGGATGGGGTGGCTGGGTGATGGACATTGGGGAGGGTAAGTACTATGGTGAGTGCTGTGAATTGTGTAAGACTGATGAATCACAGACCTGTACACCTGAAACATATAATACATTATATGTTAACAAAAAATTTTTTTAAACATTTTAAATTGTAATACACATGCATTGTATGCATACATAAATCTAAAAATAAAACATATACAAGAATTTTGGAATATTTTAACTCAAATTTTTCTTTCTGTTTATTTGATGTTGCCAGTATCTTAGTCCTGTCTTATCTTTTAATCATAGACATTAGATGTTTTTGTAACATTTTTGAGAGAGAGAGAGAGAGAGCACACAAGTTGGGGGAAGTGGAGGGGCAGAGGAAGATAGAGAGAGAGAGAGAATATCTCAAGCAGACTCCATAGCATGGAGCCTGACATTGGGCTTGATCTCACAAACCTGAGATCATGACCTGAGCCAAAATCAAGAGTCAGATGCCTAACTGACCAAGGCACCCAGCTGACCCTGTAACATTTTATTTTTATATAATCCCAAACTTTCTATAAAATATGCAGAAGTTGTACAAAGAATTCCCATATATACTCTACCCAGATTCTCCAGTTGTTGACATTTTGCCCTATTTGCTTTATCATTCTCTCTCTCTCTGTCCTTCCTTTCTATTTCCTACTACCATCTAAGAGTAATTTGTAAAGTTGGTAATGTTATTTCCTTTTACCACTAAATATTCCAAGTGTATTTCCTAAGAGCAAGGCATTCTCTTACAAAACCAAAGTACAAGTTTTCAAATCTGAAAATTTAACATTATACTGTTATGCTATAGCCCCTATTCATATTGTCAGTTGTTCCAGTAATGTTCTCATAACCACCCCCTACCTACCCAGTCCAAGGTCTAATCCAAATTACATGTTGCATTTAGTTGCCATATTTCTGTGTGCATATTTAATCTAGAACATTTCCTCAGACTTTCTTTGTCTTGCTTGACCTTGAGATTTTAGAAGTCCAGTTATATTTATAGAATGCCCATCAATTTGGTTTTGCATAAAGTTTGCTCATAGTTAGATCCAGATTAGGTATTTGGGGCAGAAATAGCACAGAACTGATGGTGAGTCCTTCTCAGCAAATCATATCAGGAGGTCCATGTTATTAGTTTGCCCTAATAATAAGTGATGGTAAGTTACATCACTTGGCCAAGGTGGGATCTCCCAGGTTCTCTCCACCATATAAATTACTATTTTTTTCTTTGTAAATAATAAATGATGTAGGAACAGATAATTAGAGACTATGTAAATATCCCATTCCTCATCAAACTTTCACCTATTAGTTTTAACAATCAAATGATTACCTAACTCCACCATTCCATTTCTACTTATTCACATTTTAATGTAAGGAAGATCTTTATGTTTGTTTATATCCATATTGTTATAGACTGCATGTTTTAATCTCCAGCCCCACCCCCAAATTCATGTGTTGAAACCCCAGTTCCCAATAGGATGATAACTGGAAGTGGGGCCTTTGGGAGGTAATTAGGTTATGAAGGTGGAACCCCCCATGGTGGGATCAGTGAGTATCCTTCTCAGAAAAGGAAGAGAGGTGGACTCCCTGCTCTCAATCATGTGAGGACTAGGAGAAAATAGCCATCTGCAAACCAGGAAGGAGGCTTTCACCACACACCAGTTCCGCCAGCACCTTGATCTTGGACTTTCCAGCCTCTAGTACTGCGAGAAATAAGTATCTGTTGTTTTAGCCACCCAGTCTATGATAATTTGTTACAGCAGTATGAACTGAATAAGGCAAGTATGGACATTTATTTTATTCCAACTGTTGTAGACCAATACTGTCATCATATATTTTGACACACAAATTGTCCGAGATTTATCAGGTAGGAGTCCTTTTAAATGGTTCTGCATCTTTTTTATGTCCCCACTATTCTTTGATCATCTCCTTGCTTTCTGGAGCAAAATATTCCAGGCTCATCTTGTACTTCCCTAGTCTAGTCTAAAATTAGCCTTATTCCTACAGAGCCTAATTGCTTTTAGTGGACAGTAGAATTTTGAAACCAAGTTCTGTACACTAAATGTGCTCACTGATAACTAGTATATCATTGTATCTAGCCTCTCTCAACTGACAGAGCTATAAAATATGTTTTAATATTTCTAAAACATGCATATGTTGTATATATGTGTGTATATACACCTACTTCTATATTTGTTTTTCTATCAAAAAGTGTGTTCATCCTGGTAACTCCAATTTCAGTTCAACACCATGTTATATTCTAGTATTCCCTCTTTCCATATTTGTAACCCCCTTATTTAACAGTGAAAAATCTGGCTTCCATTATCCTCAATATGTTTCCTCATTTGCTCTAGCCTAGAGTTCACAGAAGTTACTTTCAAATTGCTAACAGATATCATTACAAAAGCAAGCCTACTAACTGGAATTTAATATTTTATAGTTCTTTTTTTAGCTGAAATTCAAATACAGTGAAATGTACTCATCTTAAGTATATAATTTGATAAGTTTTATTCACTTGATAATCTTAATTTTTATGTAGAGAGAGACGGACGGAGACTATGTATAGTCTCTAGAATGTATAGTTGTTATCTGTAAGAAGTTTTGCCTGAAATCATTTGCACCACTATTGCCTGAAGACCTAATGTTATCATTTTATACAGGTGTGTTGATTTAAATATACCCATATCTAATGTACCCTTTTCTAAATTGTTTGTTTTTGCTTCTCATTTCTTATTGCACAATATACCTTCTTTCTGGGTTAATTTAACTTCTTCCTAAGGTATAGCCCTGAAGAACTCCTCAGTGAAGGTTATTTGCTCGTAAACTCTTAATTTTTGTCTGAAATGTCTTAATTTTATGCCCATCCTTTAAAGATAATTTCCTCAGAATATAGGTTTAGATTACAAATTATTTTCTCTCAGTAATTTAATTATATCCGTGGTTTCTAGTTTCCATTGTTGCAGTTGAGAAGTCAGAAATCAATGTTGTTTCTTTCATGGTAAATTGTCATTCTCTTTGCTTTTAAGATCTTTTCATGCTTGGTGTTTTGCAGAGTCACTCTGATGTGGTAAAATGTATGTGTGAATTTCTTTATATTTATCCTGCTCAGGATCATTATGCTTCTAGATTGCAAATATTCATGTATTCCAACATTTCTGAAAAATTAAAAAATATCCTTT
The DNA here is from genome assembly GCF_029215605.1 of Mirounga angustirostris. Taxonomy (NCBI): domain Eukaryota; kingdom Metazoa; phylum Chordata; class Mammalia; order Carnivora; family Phocidae; genus Mirounga; species Mirounga angustirostris. Next base: position 14,531,191 of record NW_026991724.1, on the reverse strand, counting down.
TTAATCTTCTTTACTATCATACTTTAAAAAACTATGAATAGATGGGTTTTAGACCTTTTAATTCTCCTCCACGTATCATAATTTCTTTTTTTATATTTTCCATCTCTGTCTCTCAATGCTTTATTTTGGCTGATTTCTTTAGTATATGTGCTGCCAAAGCGAGCACGTGGCTGGTTAGTTTTATCTTTTAGTTTACCAATTCTCTCTTCATCTCTGTCAAATCTGATGTTTTCCCTGTCCATTGAATTTTAAATTTTAATTATTTTTTCCATAAACAATCAAAAATCTGTTTGTACTTTATATTTTCTTATATGTGGCTTGTATTTCTATTCCCTCCTTTATTTCTTTACACATATTGAATATGCTTATTTTTTTCTGAATTTTGTGATTCCAAAATTTAAGTAAAGTATTTCCTCACCAGATTTTTCTTTCTGTTATTTCTGTTGGCTCACAGTATCTTGTTTCTTCATGGATTTTGTGAATTTTCTTTCTATTTTTCATCATGAGATCATGTAAACTGGGACTCTTTCTGAGCAATTTCTTTGAGGCCAGGGTTAAGGATGAATTTTCCTAGAGTAGATTTGCATTTTCTCCTCCTAGATGCCTAGAAAGAACTGTTGGCCAAGGATTACTTTAATTTCTCAGCCTGGATATTTTTCAACCCATATAAGTGTGTGATTTCAATCCATTACCCAGGATTGAAATGACAGCTAACGTGTGGTTATGAATTAGGATGCTCATACATCCAAGATTTCCCAGTTAAATGTGCTTTATTTTCGTATAATTATTAATAATACCTTCTTCCACCTTTAGAAGATTTTCTGTTTGGGTTATAAATGATATGCCACCCTATTACGAATACTAAGAGGAGAGACTTTTTGTCCCTTCTAACCATAGCCAAGGCTGTAAAGATATTTTATTATTTCTTCTTTTGCAGGGCAGAATTTCTAGTTCACACATTCCATGAAGGTGTATCTCCTAGAATCCTGATTTTAAGTTGGGGTTTCCACTCCAGCTTCTCAAATAAGAAGCTCTAGGTTTCTGGGGATTGGCAGATGCCCTCAGGGCTGCTGCTGGCTTTAACATGTTTACCTCTCTGGATTCATGCTTCTGCTTAGTTCTTTGCCTCTAAGGATTTTTCTACTTTATTGTGAGCTCAGCTATATATTTAAAAGGATGTTGTAAATCTTTTATTCAGAATATTTAGTTGTTTAGTTGCAGGAAGTTTTTTTTCCCCCTAGAACAAAATCCCTGGGCTCCTCATAAATACTGATTTAACTGCATGTGGTGTTGGAAGAGCCATTTTTTTAGTATTGAGGTAGCTCAGAAACTTCAAAGAGCAGGTTTCCTACTTGAGAGCTCTCACTTGTCCCACTTTGTTGAAAATAGGAGGACAATTTATCTGAAGAAAAAAATGTCAAAAAATTATCTTTTAATGTTTTATATTCTCCAGATACAAACTGAGAGCATAAAGTAAAATCACTTTTATTTTTCTAACAAAAGAAACAGACAAGTGTCAGCACGGAAGATAAAAGATATTATTATCATATGCATTTTATAGATGAAGAAAATGAGGCATAGAGAAGCTAAATAACTTACCCATGGCCCACTATTTGTAAGTGATGAAACTAATATTAGAACCCCCAGCCAGCCTGTCTATAATATGCATGGCCCTTAACCACTAGCTCATATGCTCCTTGGCACACATATATGCATTCTTTTAACTCATCATCATAAAATGTGTGCTCATGGGGGAAAGTACAGCCACACTAATACCTATTATAGCCTTCTTAGAATATTGGATATTGATAAATAACCAAAAGCCACTCAGTAACAGATAGAACAAATACAAAAGGAGAAGGAAATAAGAATGCATGCTTTGTTACAGATGATAAGAACTATGAGGAAACACAGAGCTTTTAATCCTAAATCATAAATGCTTTTCATTTTTCCATGCCCTCTCTTTTTCTGTTCTACGTCTCTGGAAGTTTCTTTCCTGTTGGTTTACCTGAAAATTTCTTGCTTATCCTTTAATACAATTCAAATATCTCCATTAAAAAAAAAAAAACGAAAACCTCATGAATCCCATTCTCCCCATAGGCTTTCTCAAACAGAATTAATAATTCCCTCATCTGTGTTCTCATAACACTTTTACGTATCTTTACGATAATTCATCAATTGTATTATATTGAACCACATTAAACCATCATTTTTACAGGTCAAAAATGGTTGAATGTCAGCAAAATCATATGGTTCAACGTAAATTTATTGTGAACATGTATGCCCTACTAGATATAGGGGTAGAGACAATGTGTCATTTACCTTTATTCCTTTAACTTAAAGCCTGAGCATATGCTCAAAATATGATTGTTGAATTGGATGAATGCTGATACCCTGGGGACAATATTGAAAAATATTAATCACTGACATACATTGCATGGTTACTGACCAATCAGAACAGGTACTGGCATTTAAACAGCTGCTAAAATTGTGCCCATTCTGTTAGGTGCACATCAGCCCAGCCTATGCCAAGGAAACATACACAATAAGATTTTTGGGGTTGAGGTGAACCCCAAAATGGGGTTCTAACCAACTACATTCAATGCTTGAAACTTCTCTATAACAGTGTCACCAAATATCACTTCAACCTCTAGTAACAAGGAACTATGAACTTTCTGTAGTAATTAGTTCTATATATGAGTACCTCTCATCCCTAGAAAATTCTTTCTCCCATTAGACATTACAGTTGTTCTTACATTCAGAGTCTAATTATATGCCTAAGGGCTTCAGCACAAGTTTTATTCCCCTTCTAGATGACAGCTCTTAAGATATTTGAAGATGGCCATCATATCTGCCCCTAACTCATTTCATCAAAAAACAAAGTATCCTTCATTTCTTAAACCAGTAATTATTTTACATCGCTCATATTCCCCAATAATAGTATTTTTCTTTGACTGTTTTTCTACCTATGATGCCCAGACTGAGCCTTTATTCTCAAAGGGATATGAGCAGGACAGAGGAGAACAGAACTCTCCCATCCTTTAACCCCATTTAGGACTTAGTTTGATTGTGATACACCAACGCATTTCCTGTGATATAAACAAGAGTATAACCCAGTCCTGGGGAGCCGTGTTATAGGAAAGACAGGCTAGATAACTAAATTAGATCTGTGGTTCTTAACTCTGGTATGCAGCAGAACTGCACAGCCTATGAGCTTTTATTTATTTTTTATTTAACATTTATTCATTTGTCAGAGAGAGAACAAGCAGGGGGAGTTGCAGGCAGGGGGAGAATCAGGCTTCCTGCTGAGCAAGGAACCCAATGTGGGACTTGATCCCAGGACCCTGGGATCATGACCTGAGCCGAAGGCAGACACTTGACTGACTAAATGTGGACACTTGACTGACTGAGCCACCCAGGCATCCCACCTGTGAGTTTTTAAATGACAAAGATGCCTGAACACCATGCCAGATTTACTGAGTATTACAATCTAGATGTGGACTCTTTGGACTCTTTGGAAAGGGTATGGAAGGCAGTATAAAGTAGTCAGGAGTGCATGCTCTGGAGCAAGACTGGATTCAAACCTGGACTTATGTAAATGTAATTTATTTCTGTAAATTGCTTTAACTCTCTGTGCTTTCCCATCTCAAAAGTTATAAAGACGCAACGAACTGTTGTGAGGATGAAATGAGTTACTATAAGTAAAGAATTGAGAACAGTCCCTCTCACTTAGTATGTGGTAAGTGAATATTGTCTGTTATTGTGATCTGGGTATGCTTAAATCTCTGCTGCTGGCTTTCATGTTTTCAGGTACAGGCTGAGAAAGCACTGGATTAGGATATGATCTGACGTGATAGTCACCTCTGTCAAACAAGAATTCCTAATTCTTAATTCCCTCCTTTCTGGTGGACTTACCACCACAGTGACCCCAAAGAAACTTTAGCTTGCACATGATCATCAGGACATAACTGCTGCTGAGACAGTGCCTCTCCCTTCCCTTCACTACACTCCCCGGGGTGCTCTGGATCAGTGCTCCTCACACCATTGGATCTTACAATACACTTTAAAAAGTAGGAACATGGATTTGCCAACCTTTCATATTACCAAGCAAGAACATTTAAAAATCATAATTACATCTACTGTCATCAAAAAACAAGACATTGAAACACTAAAGAAATAGGAAGTTGTAATCTCAGGATAAGTTAATAAGGCTACCATAATTAAGTTAAACCTATGACCTCTCTATGACTGTAGTTTGTTTAATTGCATATCTTTATTTATTACAGATGAGGAAAATTTATCATTAGTAAACATCCCTTAATTTACCTAACCCCTCACTTTCAATTATAATTATAGCATATGCATAAGGAGTCTTTAAATTTAGTAAATGCTGACTGAATAGAAAAAAAAAAAACACGCCATTCTTGATTTACAGCTAAGTTTTGACATATTTATGTTTCTGTGGCTTTTATTTACTAAATTGGGTTTGCTTTGATAGTCTATTTTAGTAGAATATTTATGAGCTGTATTTTAGAATAAAAAATAACATTTTCCTATACAAGTTTTTCTCATTTTAGCTAATGAAAATTATGCCGATTAGGCAGTGGAAAAGTATCTGCCGGTAGTTAATGCTAATAGAGACACCAGAGCATTCTCTCTGCTATTAATCTGTGGATAATGGAAGGCCCATTTCTTAAGTACACACAGAAGAAAGAATAGAAAAAATACTGGCTATGACACCTAATGAATTGCCTTCCTCCCACACTGCTGTGCCCTTGTAACCTAGGGCATGTAGAGCAGGCTGGCAGCCATCGCATTACAGATTTAAAAGTGCTAGAATCTCTTGGTTCTGTAGCATGTTGCCTGATGGATTGGTGAGTAATGTACTTGAAGAGTGCATTACTGAGCTCTAGACTAATGGCCACCTCTTGCCCATGGCCTTTATGGTAGATCATTCATTGTGCTGCCTCATCAGCTTCCTGCCAGTCTGTATCTGGCATAAGCACTGGCTGTTCCAAAACTGATTAATCCCCTAGGAATTAGTCCCACTGCAGATCTCAGTGTGGATTACACAAAAATGAGAATGTTCTGGTAGTGTGGGGAATACACAACTTTTCTTTGAATTCAAGAATCCTCACTTTAGAAGATGAAATTTCCTCACCGATCTGTGCATTGCCATATATGGCAAATCTTATACAATTTTGAGAAATTTCCAATAAAATAAATGCAATGATTGGTAAATTCCAGGTTTTAAGTTCTACAGCATGAAAAAATTTTAGAGAGAATATCAACATTGTAAACTCGTAACATGTCAGCCTAAGGAGACATCATATCACAACATCACTGTATATTGCATTTTTATTTAGTTTTTCTCAGATGTATTACTGATTCCAGAATTTTTTTAAAAGGTGAAATGTTCGTACTCTCTACTTATAAAGTAATGTAGACTTTCCTCTGAAAGATTTACAATATAATATTTACTATAAAGAGTCACAAAAGGAATTTGATGGTAGAATTTTATTCAGTAGAAATGACATAACATTTGCTTTTGATTTAGTACAGAAAATTATCTTGATTTTTAACAGAAAAAATTCTTAATTTCTATATTGTCAAAGTTGATTTATTTGATTTACTTTGTTATTGATTATTGATTTACTATGTTATTATTAATTATAATTAGCACATTAAAGGATAAAAACATATTAAATATCTTAGGTCAGTGCTTTAATCAGCACAAAGATAACATATTTCTTCAAATTCAATTTCCTGAAATTGAGTATGTGAAATAAGACAAGAGAAACAAAAGCAAATAATAGAAAACCATGTGTAACTCAGGACTAAGTATAGACTATAATTCTAGGAGAATCTGGAGGAGAGGGAAGTCAATGATGACTGAAGGAATAAGAAACATCATGGAGGGTATGATGGTTAAGCTGACTCTTAAAGGGCAGAATTAGGGTAGGCAATGGGGAAGTTGGGTATCCTGAGTCAGTAAAATAGCTTTAGCAAAAGCACGGAAGTATCAAAGAATATGATATATTAGTAGACTAGAAAGAAGAAAAGCCTGACCACAGCAAAAGGTATGGATTTTTTTTTAACATATACTGTATTATTTGTTTAACATATAATGTATGATTTGTGATGAATCACAGGTCTGTGATTCATTAGTCATTCACAGTGCTCACCATAGCACGTACCCTCCTCAATGTCCATCACCCAGCCACCCCATTCCTCCCAACCCCACCATTCTGGCAACCCTCAGTTTGTTTCCTGAGATTAAGAATTCCTCATATCAGTGAGATCATATGATACTTGTCTTTCTCTGATTGACTTATTTCACTTGGCATAATACCCTCTAGTTCTATCCATGTCATTGCAAATGGCAAGATTTCAATTTTTTGATGGCTGCATAATATTCCATTTTATATATATACCACATCTTCTTTATCTATTCATCTGTTGATGGACATCTTGGCTCTTACATAGTTTGGCTGTTGTGGACATTGCTGCTATAAACATTGGGGTGCACATACCCCTTTGGATCACTGCATTTGTATCTTTGGGGTAAATACCCAATAGTGCAATTGCTGGGTCATAGGGTAGCTCTATTTTCAACTTTTTGAGAAACCTCCATACTGTTTTCCAGAGTGGCTACACCAGCTTGCATTCCCACCAACAGTGTAGGAGGTTCCCCTTTCTCCACATCCTCACCGACATCTGTCGTTTCCTGACTTGTTAATTTTAGCCATTCTGACTGGTGTGAGGTGGTATCTCATTGAGATTTTGATTTGGATTTCCCTGATGCTGAGTGATGTTGAGCACTTTTTCATGTGTCTGTTGGCCATTTGGATGTCTTCTTTGGAGAAATGTCTGTTCATGTCTTCTGCCCATTTCTTGATTATTTGTTCTTTGGGTGTTGAGTTTCATAAGTTCTTTATAGATTTTGGATACTAGAAGGGTATGGATTTTTAAGTGGTAGAAAATAAAGTACGAGGTGAGAGGACTTCTGACTCTGCCAATACAGTAGACTAGATCACCTAGAAACTCTCCTGCTATAATCATCTGGAAGTCTAAATAAAACAATAAATTTCCTTTGAAATACATATCTTAACTTCCAGAAAAATGGTAAAAATATACAAGGTTCAGAAATGTGCTAGAAACTTATAACCAGAGTGGTAAACATGTAAACAGAGGCTGTGTCTGCCTTAAGAAGTTGAATCTGGTGGGAGATGGAGTTTGTTGGTCTTGAAAATCTAGACGCTTGAGTTAACAATCATGAGTGGATTGAAGGTGAGGCCTTGGACCCACGTAATCCAAGGAACTAGAACTAAAACACCACTTGCTTCACACCTCCTCCTTAAAAAGCCAGCACTTTGAAGTGCTAAAATAACATACAATTTCTGGAAGGATAGATTAGGGGGTAAATGTACCTACTGCACAGGAAAATGACAAGGAAGCTTGTCAGTCTTGGGCTGGACTGTATTTTTTAAAAAGATAATTTTTATTAACATTAATAGCAATGACCTGCCATATGAGTTTGGGGAATACATTATTTATAGTATCTGCATGCTCTGGTAATTCCCAAAGCCAGAAATTAACATAAAAATTTGCCCTGGAAGGTAGCTCCGTTTTTAATGACCCAGCAATTGCACTACTAGGTATTTATCCAAAAGTTACAAGCATAGTGATTCAAAAGGGCACATGCACCCCAATGTTTATAGCAGCAATGTCCATCATAGCCAAACTATGGAAAGAGCTCAGATGTCCTTCAACAAGATGAGTGGATAAACAAGATGTGGCATATATATATACACACATGCACAATGGAATATTACTCAGCCACCAAAAAGAAGGAAATCTTGCCATTTGCAATGATGTGGATAGAACTACAGGGTATTATGCTAAGTGAAATATGCCAATCAGAGAAAAACAAATACCATATGATTTCACTCACATGTGGAATTTAAGAAACAAGCAGATGAACATAGGGGAAGGGAATGAAAAATAAAATAAAAACAGAGAGGGAGGCAAACCATAAGAGATGCTGCACTACAGGAACTCAATTGAGGGTTGCTGGAGGAGAGGTGGGTGAGGGGATGTGGTAATTGGGTGATTGTCATTAAGGAGGACGCTTGATGTAATGAGCACTGGGTGTTATATACAACTGATGAAACACTAAATTCTACCTCTGAAACTAATATAAATAAATAAATAAATAGCCCTGGGACAGTAAAACCTCTGGAAAGAACAAACACAAAATTCTTTGGAAGTACCTTTTACAGATAAAAGCCACTGAGACTACCTGTTGATTCAGTGTTATATAACACCAAAAGTAACTAACTGTAGTAAGTAAAGTCATTAAACACAATAAATGGCAGGATTAAGCTCCATAAGCTGCCAATAAAAGTTTTTTAGGGAGAAGCAGAATTAGACTTGTAAATATACAGAACAAATTGATGGTTACCAGAGGGAAAGGGAGCAGGGGGGTGGACAAAATGGGTAAAGGGGAGTGAGAGATGTAGCCTTCTAGTTCTGGAATGAGTAAATCACAGGAATAAAAGGCACAGCACAGGGAATATAGTCAATGAAATTGTAATAGCATAGGTTGGTGACAGATGGTAACTATACTTGCGGTAACCATAGCATAGTGTGGAGAGAAATTGAATCACTATGTTGTGCACCTGAAACTAATGTGACATGTGTGCCAACTATACTCAAAAAAAGTTTTTTTAAGCAAAAAGCAGTTTTAGGGAGATATTAGAGCCAATGGAGAAAGGCAGTAATTGAAAAGATAACAAATGAGAATTTTCCAGAAGAGATGAAACGCATGTGTCTTCAGATTCAAGGAACATAACAAAATCTAAGCTTGATAAACCATTCCAAGAAATTCTGTAGTGAAACTTTAGAGTACCAAAAACAGAAAAATTTTAATCAATTAGAGAATAAAAAAGATCATTGAAAATAGAAAAATAATAATAGCTATAGCAGATTTCTTACTAGTAACAGCAGAGGATAGAGGGCAGTGGGGTAATACTTTCTTTTTTTTTTTTTAAAGATTTTATTTATTTATTTGTGTGAGAGAGAATGAGAGAGAGCACATGAGAGGGGGGAGGGTCAGAGGGAGAAGCAGACTCCCTGCCGAGCAGGGAGCCCGATGTGGGACTCGATCCAGGGACTCCAGGATCATGACCTGAGCTGAAGGCAGTCACTCAACCAACTGGGCCACCCAGGCGCCCGGGGTAATACTTTCTTAATGCTATAAGGGAAAACAAACTATCAGTATGGCATTCTATACCTGATAAATTTTCATTCGAGAGTGAGGATTTTAAAAATGACATTTTCAGACAAATGAAAACTTTGAGTTTATCATTGATATGCTTTCACTGGAAAAAATATTAAAGAATGCTCTTCACAAGGAAGGAAGTTTAACCCAGAGACAAGGCGGAGAAGGGAACAATCAGTGATGAACAAAGAAAATGACAAACACATCGGTATATCTAAATCGTCACTAAATGTATAAGACAATAATAAAAATAAGTATTTAGGGGGCACAAAAAAGAGGAAATAAAATATTAAAAAGCAATAACATAAAAAAGAAGGAGATTTAGTTCTTTTACTTATTTTTTGAGGTATAAATTAACATAATATGTTAGTTATAGGTTGCAGAGTCTACTTATTTGTAAAGGGAGTGATTGGTTACAAACTATTAATTCAAATGTGTGTATTCAAAAAATGAGAAGACAAACAAGTGAAAGGTAGGGATAGGAAATAAGTAAAAAAGTATCAAATGATATAATAATTTACATGGAAATGCAAGGAAATCTAACAAAGTAATAAAGCTAATAAAAGAATACAGTCAGTCAGTGGTGCCTGGGTGGCACAGTCAGTTGAGCATCTCACTCCTGATTTTGGCTCAGGTCATGATCTCATGGTCGTGAAATTAAGCCCCATGTGGGGCTCTGTGCTGGAGCCTGCTTGAGATTCTCTCTCTCTCCCTATTCTTCTGCCCCTCCGCACACCACTGCTCTCATGTGCACATTCGCCCTCTCTCTCTCAAGAAAAAAAAAAAAAAGAATGCAGTTAGATTACTGGATACACATTTAATAAACAAAATGTCAATTACAGTCCACATAGCAACAAACCATATAAAGTGTAATTTTAGAAAAATATCAATTTATAATAACAAAAATTGTAGACACCTAGGAATAAATCTAACAATATTTAGAGAAACTTCAGGGAGAACATTATAAAACCTTATTGAAAAAAAATTTTTTGAAGATTTAAATAATGCATATATACCATGTTTGCAATTGAAAGTCTTAATGTTGTAAATATTTAAATTCTCCCCAAATTAACCTATAAATTAAATCCAGTTTAATTAAAAATCCAAGTCATGGAAGTAGGGAAACATAGGAGTAGCGCTCTCTCACAGTTTTTCACTTTCAGTGTTCTCAGGGCTATTCTTACTTGTTTGTTTTTCTATGTGAAATTTAGTATCAACTTGTCTAGCTCCACAAAGTAGTGTGGTGGTATTTTATTATAATTGTATTTAACTTACAAATCAACTTAGAGAGAACTGCCATCTCTATCGTGTTGAGTTATTCAGTCTAAGAACAGGTGATATCTTTCCATTGGATAAAGTCTACTTCGGGGGCTTCAAGAGTGTTATTAATATTTTTCCCATAAAATTTGACACATTCATTGTTGAGCTCATTTATAGGTGTTCAACTTCTTTTTTGATACCAAATGGGACTTTCTCTACTATTATTTATTGTTTGTGTATATAAAGGCTTATGATTTTGTATGTTAATTTCAAATCTTACTGCCTCACTGAATTATTGTTTCACTTAGTTTTATCTATTTTTCTTGATATGTGTAGGTATGCTATCATATTTTTAAACAGTTTCACTCCTTAACCTATTTCTATGCCTATAATTGATTTTTCTTGTCTCATTCCATTTGGTTAATACCGCTAGTACAATGTTGAATAGTAATGAAGATAGCAGCCATCTTACTTTTTTCCTGATGTTAGTGGAATTGGCTCTAGTGTTTCCCAATTATAAGATACTGACTTTAAGATTAGTAAATTTTGGGCACCTGGGTGGCTCAGTTGGTTAAGCGACTGCCTTCAGCTCAGGTCATGATCCTGGAGTCCCTGGATCGAGTCCCGCATCGGGCTCCCTGCTAGGCAGGGGGTCTACTTCTCCCTCTGACCCTCCCCCCTCTCATGTGCTCTCTCTCTCATTCTCTCTCTCTCAAATAAATCAATAAAATCTTTAAAAAAAAAAAGAAGAAGATTAGTAAATTTTATCATGGTAACAAAGTATTCCACAGTTTCTATTTTCTTAAGCCTTTTTTTTTTTATCATGAATTGGTAATGAATTTTGTCAAAGACTTTCAGCATCTATAGAGGTAATCATATGATTCTTTCCTTAGATTTATTAATATGGTATATGATAATGGATTTTAAAATATTGGACTAACCTTGCATCCCTGGAATAAATTCCACTTGGTCATAGTGTATTATTTTTTTTATGTGGTGTTTGATTCTATTAGATAATATCTAGTTTAGAACTTTTGCATCAGTATTCATTGGATATAGACATTGGACCATAGTTCTCTTTCTTTGTATTATGTTTATCTGGTTTATATACCAGTGTTAGACTTCTTTCATAAAAAGAATTAGAAAGTTTTCTTTCCTTCTCAAAACTGTGGAATAATTTCCAGAGCATTGGCACCATCTGGTCTGTGGAAGAATGGTTGAATTTCTTTGTGAAAACAGCTGGGTCTGGTGGGTTTTGTGCAGTAGTTTCTTAATAACTCACACCATTTCTTCTACAGTACTTGGTCTGTTTAAGAGTTCTAATGCTACTGGAATTAGTTTTGGTACTTTGTGTCTGAGAAATTACCCACTTGATAGAGGTTTTCAAATCTGTGTAGAGGTCTGCAAAATGGTCTCATGAGTTTTTAATTTCTTCTGTTTTGATGGTTATTTACTCAGTCATTTATGCCTTTGTTTATTCTTTCTCTCTTTATTTCCTTTGATGAGATAACTAATGATTTTCTCAGTATCATTACTTTTTTCAAAAAACCAGAATTCTGATTAGTTAATTCGGTATACTATTTTTCCATCCAATCCCTCATTAATTTCTGCTCTTGTCTATTATTTCTTTCCATGTTTTTTTATTTTGCTTGACTTTGTTCTTTTTCTAATTTTATTGAGTGGGGGATTTGATTAATTAATTTTTATGCTTTCAATTTTTAGATTTTTAAACAGTTTTACTGCCATCCCTGTAGCAATATTTTTCTAGATATGTCTTCTGAGGCAAGAGAAATAAAAGCAAGAATAAACTATTGGGACTATATCAAAATAAAAAGCGTCTGCACAGTGAAGGAAACAACCAACAAAACTGAAAGACAACCTACTAAATGGGAGAAGATATTTGCAAATGACATACCCAATAAAGGGTTAGTATACAGAATATATAAAGGACCTATACAACCCAACATCCAAAACACAAATAATCTGATTAAAATTGGGCAGAAGACATGAATAGACATTTTTCCAAGGAAGTCATACAGTTGGCCAACAGACATGAAAAGATGCTCAACATTACTCATCATCAGGAATTACAAACCAAAACTACAATGAGATGTCACCTCAAACCTATTAGAATTGCTAAAATAAAAAACACAAGAAACAACAAGCAATAACGAGGTTGTGGAGTAAAAGGAACCCTCATACACTATTGGTGGGAATGCAAACTGGTGCAGCCACTCTGGAAAACAGTATGGGGGTTCCTCAGAAAATTAAAAATAGAACTATCCTATGATCCAATAATTGCATTACTGGATATTTACCCAAAGGCTACAAAAAGACTAATTCAAAGGGATAAATGCACTCCTATGTTTATTGCAGCATTATTTATAATAGCCAAATTATGGAAGGAGCCCAAGTAATGATAAATGAATGGATAAATCGATAAATGAATGGATAAATAAGATGTGGTATATATATATATGATAGAGTATTATTCAGCCATAAAAAAGAATGAAATCTTGCCATTTACAACAACATGGATGAAGCTAGAGAGTGTGATGCTAGGCATAAGTCAGTCAGAGAAAGACAAATACCATATGATTTCACTCATATGTAGAATTTAATACACAAAAAAAATGAACAAAGGTAAAAAAAAAAAAAAAAAGAGAGAGAGAGAAACCAAGAAACAGACTCTGAACTATAGAAAATGACCTGAAGTTTACCAAAGGGGAAGTGGATGGGGGAATGGGTGATATAGGTGATGGAAATTAGAGTACACTTACCATAATGAGAACTGAGTGATGCATACAATTGTTGAATCACAATATTGTATACCTGAAACTGTAAACCTTAACTATATGTTAACTATACTGGAATTAAAATTAAAAACTTTAAGTATTACTGTCATACATACATATAAATAAATTAATAAATACAATAAATTAATATACAGTAAATTAATTAAATGTAAGTGTACAATGTGATTGGCTTTCACATTATATATACCTGTGATACCATTACTACAATCAAGATAATAAACATATTTATCACCCCAAAAGTTGTTTGTGTCCCTGTATGGAACCTCCCCCTTAATTCTGCCCCTTTTCATCCCCAGGCAACTATTTATTTGCTTTCTGTCACAATAAACTAATTTTAATTTTCTAGAGTTTTATATAGATGGACTCATACAGTATGTATTCTTTTTTGTCAGGCTTATTTCAGTCAGGATAATTATTTTGAGATCCATCCATATTGTTCCATATAACAATAGTTTATTACTTTTTCTGCCAAGTGGTATTCCATTCCATATATTACACTTTATTCACTTAATGATATACATTTGAGATGTTTTAAATTTTCATAATTACACATAAAGCTGCTATGAATGTTTGTGTAAAATTCATGTATGGATATATGCTTTCATTTCTCTTGGGTGATACAATGGTGGATCATAGAGTAGGTGTATGTTTAACTTTTTCTTTTTTAAAAAATTTTTAATTTAAATTCAGTTTAGTTAACATATAGTGTATTATTAGTTTCAGGGTTAGAATTTAGTGTTTCATCAGTTGCATATAACACCCAGTGCTCATTAATCAAGTGTCCTTCTTAATGACCATCACCGAGTTACCACCTCCCCCCACCCACCTCCCTTCCAGCAACCCTCAATTGATTTCCTGTAGTTCAGCATCTTATGGTTTGCCTCCCTCTCTGTTTTTATTTTATTTTATTTTTCATTCCCTTCCCCTATGTTCATCTGCTTGTTTCTTAAATTCCACGTGTGAGTGAAATCATATGGTATTTGTTTTTCCTGACTTATTTCACTTAGCATAACACCCTCTAGTTCTATCCATGTCATTGCAAATGGCAAGATTTCCTTCTTTTTGATGGCTGAGTAATATTCCATTTCACATCTTCTTTATCCACTCATCTATTGATGGACATCTGGGCTCTTTCCATAGTTTGGCTATGGTGGACATTGCTGCTATAAACATTGGGGTGCATGTGCCCTTTTGAATCACTATGTTTGTGTCCTTTGGATAAATACCTAATAATGCATTTGCTGGGTTATAGGGTAGTTCTAATTTTAACTTTTTTAGGAACTTCCATTCTGTTTTCCAGAGTGGCTGCACCAGTTTGCATTCCCACCAACAGTGTAGGATGCCCCTTTCTGTGCATCCTAGCCAACATCTGTTGTTTCCTGAGTTGTTAATTTTAGCCGTTCTGACTGGTATGAGGTAATATCTCATTGTGGTTTTGCTTTGGATTTCCATGATGCCAAGCAATGTTGAGCGTTTTTTCATGTATCTGTTAGCTATTTGTATGTCTTCTTTGGAGAAATGTCTGTTCACATCTTCTGCCCATTTCTTGACTGGAATTTTTGTTTTTTGGGTGTTGAGTTCGGTAAGTTCTTTATAAATTTTGTATACTAGCCCTTTACCTGGTATGTCATTTGCAAATACCTTCTCCCATTCTGTAGGTTGCCTTTTAGTTTTGTTGATTGTTTATTTTGCTGCACAGAAGCTTTTTATCCTGATGAAGTCCCAATAGTTCATTTTTGCTTTTGTTTCCCTTGCCTCTGGAGACATATCTAGCACGAAGTTGCTGTGGCTAAGGTCAGAGAGGTTGCTGCCTGTGTTTTCCTCTAGGACTTTGATGGATTCCTGTATCATATTTAGGTCTTTCATCCATTTTGAGATTATTTTTGTGTACGGTATAAGCAAATGGTCCAGTTTCATTCTTCTGCACATGGCTGTCCAATTATTCCAACACAACTTGTTGAAGGGATTGTCTTTTTCCATTGGATATTACTTCCTGCTTTGTCAAAGATTAGTTGATCATAGAGTTGAGGGTCCATTTCTGGGTTCTCTTTTTTGTTCCATTGATCTACTTGTTTTTGTGCCAATACCGTCTTGATGATGACAGCTTTGTAATACAGCTTGAAGTCTGGAACTGTGATGCCTCCAGCTTTGGTTTTCTTTTTCAACATTTCTTTGACTATCTGAGGGTCTTTTCTGGTTCCATACAAATTTTAGGATTGTTTGTTCCAGCTCTGTGAAAAATGCTGATGGTATTTTGATAGGGATTGCATTGAATGTGTAGATTGCTTTGGGTAGCATAGACATTTTAACAATGTTTGTTCTTCCAGTCCGTGAGCATGGAATGTTTTTCCATTTCTTTGTGTCTTCCTCAATTTATTTCATGAGTGTTCTGTAGTTTTCAGAGTACATATCTCTTACCTCTTCGGTTAGCTTTATTCCTAGGTATCTTGTGGTTTTTGGTGCAATTGTAAATGGGATTGATTCCTTGATTTCTCTTTCTGCTGCTTCATTGTTAGTGTACAGAAATGCAACTGATTTCTGTGCATTGATTTTATATCCTGCCACTTTACTGAAGGATCCAAATTTGCTGAGTCTAGCAATTTTTTGCTGGAGTCTTTTGGGTTTTCTTCATAGAGTATGTCATCTGCGAAGAGTGAAAGTTTGATTTCTTCTTTACTGATTTGGATGCCTTTTATTTCTTTTTGCTGTCTGATTGCTGAGGCTTGGACTTTCAGTAAAATGTTGAGCAAGAGTGGTGAGAGTGCACATCCCTATCATGTTCCTGACTTTAGGGGAAAAGCTCTTAGTTTTTCCCCTGTAGAGGATGATATTTGCTATGGGCTTTTCGTATTTGGTTTTTATGATGTTGAATATGTTCCCTCTATCCCTACAAGGTGGGGCGTTTTTATCAAGAAATGATACTGTATTTTGTCAAATACTTTTTCTGCATCTATTGAGAGGATCATATGGCTCTTGTCCTATCTTTCATTAATGTGGTGTATCACATTGATTGATTTGTGAATGTTGAACCACCTCTGCAGCTCAGGAATAAATCCCACTTGGTCATGGTGAATAATCCTTTTAATGCACTGTTGGATCCTATTAGCTAGTATCTTGGTAAGAATTTTTGCATCCATGTTCATAAGGGATATTGGTCTGTAATTCTCCTTTTTAGTGGGGTCTTTCTCTGGTTTTGGGATCAAGGTAATAGAATGAGGCCTAATAGAATGAGTTCGGAAGTTTTCCTTCCATTTCTATTTTTTGAAATAGTTTCAGAAGAACAGGTATTAATTCTTCTTTAAATGTTCGGTAGAATTCCCCTGGGAAGTCATCTGGCCCTGGACTCTTGTTTGTTGGGGATACAAAAATACTAAGATCATACTACGCATATTTTCAGACCACAATGCTGTGAAACTTGAAGTCAACCACAGGAAAAAATTTGGAAGAACCACAAACACATGGAAGTTAAAGAGCATCCTACTAAAGAATGAATGGGTCAACCAGGAAAGTAAAGAATAATTTTAAAAAATATATGGAAGGAAATGAAAATGAAAACATGACAGTTCAAAACCTTCGGGATGCAAGAGAGGCAGTCCTCAGAGGGAAGTATATAGCAATGCAGGCCTTCATCGTGAAACAAGAAAGGACTCAAATACACAACCTAACCTTACACGTTAAGGAGCTGGAGAAAGAACAGCAAATAAGGCCTAAATCCAACAGAAGAAGAGAAATAATAAAGATTAGAACAGAAATTGATGAAATAGAAATTAATAAAAAAAAAAAAGTAGAACAGATCAACAAAACTAGGAGCTGGTTCTTTAAAAGAATTAAAAAGTTTGATAAACCCCTGGCAAACTTATCAAAAAGAAAAGGGAAAGGACCCAAATAAATAGTCATGAATGAAAGAGGAGATATCACCACCAACACTGAAGAAATGCAAACAATTATAAGAGAATATTATGTGCAATTATATGCCAACAAATTAGGCAATCTGGAAGAAATGGATAAATTCCTAGAAACATATAAACTACCAAACTGAAACAGGAAGACATAGAAAAACTGAACAGACCCATAACCAGCAAAGAAATTGAATCAGTAATCAAAAATTTCCCAGCAAAAAACAGTCCAGGGCACCTGGGTGGCTCGGTTGGTTGGGCGACTGCCTTCAGCTCAGGTCATGATCCTGGAGTCCCGAGATCGAGTCCCGCATAGGGCTCCCTGCTTGGCAGGGAGTCTGCTTCTCCCTCTGACCCTCCTCCCTCTCATGCTCTCTGTCTCTCATTCTCTCTCTCTCAAATAAATAAATAAAATCTTAAAAAAAAAAAAAAAAGAGTCCAGGGCTGTATGTTTAACTTTTGAAGAAACAGCCAGACTCTTTTCCAAAATTGTATCATTCTACATTTCACCAGCAGTGTGATTTTTCCAGTTTCTCAATATCTTGTCAATACTTGGTACAGTCTTTTTTTTTTTTTCAATTTAGAGATCTAATTGGTATTTCATTGTTGTTTTCTTTAAGCAACTTTACTGAGGTATATTTTACATATAAAATTTACCCATTTTAAGTGTACAATTAAATAACTTTTAATAACTTAATTGGGTGGTGCACTGATCATCATATATCAATTTTAGAACATTATCATCCTCCTAATAAGACCTCTTGTGCCCATTTACTATTAATCCATTTCCACTTCCAGCCCTAGGCAGTGAATAATCTTCTTTCTGTGTTTATAAATTTGCCTTTTCTTTATATTTCATATAAATAGAATCATACAGTGTGTAGTATCTTGCATCTTACTTCTTTCACTTAGCATGTTTTTGAGGTCCATCCATGTAAAAGTATGTGTCAGTATTCTTCCTTTTCATTGCTGAATAGTGTTCAGCTACAGAGATATACCACATTATGTTTATCCAGTCACATGTTGATAGAAATTTAGGTTATTTTCACTTTTTGGCTATTATGAATAATGCTGATATGAACAACCACATGCAAGTCTTTGTGCATACATATATTTGTATTTCTCCTGGGAGTGGAATTGATGAGTTGCATGGTAGTTTCATGTTTGACTTTTTAAAAAAATTGTTAAACTGTTTGTCAAATTGGCTGTACCATTTTACATTCCCAACAGTGATATGTGAGGATCCCTATCTCCACATCTTTGCCAACATTATTGTCTGTATTATTTTTTATAGCCGTTCTAGTGGTTATGAAATGGCATCTTATTGTGATTGTAATTTGCATTTTCCTATTTGACTAAAGATGTTGAGCATCTTTCATATGTTGTATCATCTTTGGTGAAATGTATGTTCAAATATCTTGAACTTTTTTTTTAATTACTTGTTTCTCATTATTGAACTTAGAATGCTTTTATATGTTCTTGACAATAGTGTTTTATCTAATGTATGACTTTCAAA
Source organism: Mirounga angustirostris (assembly GCF_029215605.1). Classification (NCBI taxonomy): domain Eukaryota; kingdom Metazoa; phylum Chordata; class Mammalia; order Carnivora; family Phocidae; genus Mirounga; species Mirounga angustirostris. The sequence goes on along the minus strand of NW_026991724.1, from coordinate 14,512,420 downwards.
TTTTTCTCCCTGTCACAGCTTTCTTTTTCTTACAATGTCCCTAAAAGAGCAGAAGTTCTTATTTTGATAAAATTTGATTTCAATTTTTTGTTATGGGTTATGATTTTTGTGTCATACTAAGAAATCTATGCCTAGCCCAAGAATACAAACATTTTTCTCCTTTTTACTTTAAGAAATTTTAATGTTTTAGAATTTACATTTAGTTCTGAGTTACTCTTTGTAGGTTATGCAAGATTTGTACTGAAGTTCATTTGAAGTGCATGTCCAGTCCTAGCATTATTTGTTAAAGAAGACTATACTTTTTCTATCAGATTGCACTTATACCTTTGTTGAAAATCAGTAGTCCATATAAATGTGGGTCTATTTTTGGTCTCTCTACCCTGTTCCATTGATTTACTTGTCCGTATTGACAACAATACTACACCATCTTAATTACTATAGCTTTATGGTGTGTCTTGAAACCAGGCCGTTTAGTCTTCCAAATTTGTACTTTCTCAAAATTCTTTTGGTTATTCTAGGTCCTTTGCATTTCCATGTGAATTTAAGAATCGTCTTGTCAATTTCTACCAAAAAATACGTCTTCTAGGATTTTGAGTAGAGATTGCATTGATTCTTTGAATCAATTAGGAAGGAATTGACATGTTAACAATATCGAGTCTTCTGATCTACAAACATGCTATATCCCTCAATTTATTTAGGCCTTCTTTAGCTTCTCAGCAATGTTTTATAGTTTTCATTGTACAGGTCTTGTACATCTTTTGTTAGCTTTTTTTCCCTAAGTATTTCGTATTTTCAATGCTTTGGAGGCAGTTGTGTTTTTAATTTCAAATCTGTTTGTTACTTGTACATAGCATAGAATGAGTTGAAAGTATTCTTTCCTCTTCAACTTTCTGGAAAGTTTATATAGAATTGGTATTTATTCCTTAAATGTTTGATAGAATTCTCTCATGAGTAATCTGAGCCTAGAGTTTTCTTTGTGGGAATATTTTAAAATCAGATTAAATTCTTTAATTAAATATAGGACTTTTGAGCTCTCTCTCTTTCTTCCTGAGTGAACTTTGCTGGTTTGTATTTTTCAAGGCTTTTTTAATACTTGTTGAATTTATTGTTACAGAGTTTTTAAAATAATATTCTTTTACTACTTTATGTAGAATATGTAGTGCCATAATCTTTTTAATTCTTATTTTTGGTAGTTTTTGTCTTTCCTTTCTTCCTGATCAGGATGAGTGGAGGTTTATCAATTTTATTAATCTCTCCGAAGAACCAGCTTTTGGTCTTCTAATTTTTTTTTATTCTTTTTCTTTTTCTTGTTTCTATTTTATTGAATTGAGCTCTGATCTTTATTAGTTGTTTACTTTTCATTGTATTGGGTCATATAATAATATGAAACAAGCATTTCATATTATTTCCCTCTGAGCACTACTTTAGAGATATTTGACAGATTTTGATATATTGTGTTTTCATTTTCATTCAGTTCAAAATAATTCAAAATTTCCTTTTGTATTTCTTCTTTAACCTGTTGTTTTTGTTTTTAATAGGTGTGTTGGTTTCCAAATATTTGTAAATATTTGTGAATTTTCTAATATTTTTCTGGTATGAATTTCTTAATTCCACTGTGATCAGAGAGCATACCTTGGATCACTTGAATCCTTTTAAATTTATTGAGACTTGTTTTATGGCCTATGGGAAAGTCTATTGGTAAGTGTTATATTTGTACATGTAAAGAATGTATATTCTGCTGCTGTTGGGTGGAATGTTCTGTAAGTGCCAATTAGGTCAAATTGGTTGATAGTGCTCAAATCTTCTAAATCCTTACTGATTTACTATTTACTTGTTCTATCCATCATTGAGAAGGGGGTGTTTAAATCTCTGACTATAGTTGTGAATTTGTCTATTGCAGCTCAATCAATTTTTGCTTCATGTGTTTTGCATTTGTTTAATGCATTTTAAATCTCTGTTATTGGTGCATAAATGCTAAGGATTATTATGTCCTTTTGGTGATTTGACTCTTTATCACTATGAAATAACCTTATTTATCCCTGATAATTTTATTGTCTCTAAAATGTACTTTGTCTGATATATTAAATATAGCTACTCCAACTTTCTTTTCATTAGTGTTAGCATGGTATATATTTTTGTATCTTTTTTTAAAACTACTTTGCACCTTTACATTTAAAGTACCTATCTGAGAAAACATATGAACATATAGGAAGGGAAAAGAAAAAAAGGAGGGAGGGAAACAAGCCATAAGAAACTCTTAATGATAGAGAACAAACTGAGGGTTGATGGAGGGAGGTGGATGAGGGATGGGCTAAATGAGTGATGGGTATTAAAGAGGGCACTTGTTGTGATGAGCACTGGGTATTGTGTGGAAATGATGACTCACTGAATTCTACTGCAGAAACCAATATTGCACTGTATGTTAACTTGCTAAAATTTAAATTAAAAAAATAATAAAGAAAAATAAATACCTTTCTGCAGGCAGCAAGTAGTTGGGGCTTATTTTTTATCCACTATGAAAATCTTTGCCATTTTATTAGGGTGCTGGGCTATTTAAATTTCATGTAATTTTGATGCTTTATTTATTTTCATACAAACAATTTTTTTGAAGTATAGTTGACACACAATGCTACATTAGTTTCAAATGTACAACCCAGTGACTCAACAACTCTATACATTATGCCATGCTTACCTCTTGGTGCCTAATTTAAATCTATCATCATTCTATTTGTTTTGTTTGTTCAAGCTGTTGTTACTTTTTCCTCTTTTTTTTACTTTCTTTTGAATTGAATATTTTTATTCCATTTTATCCTTTTCCTTAGTTAACTAGTTATTTCTCTTTCATTTTTATATTAGTGGGATTTTTTAAGGGCTTATAGTATATATCTTTAACTTATCATGGACTGCCTTCAAGTGATATTGTACTGCTCCATGTATAGTATAAAACCTTCAATGAAATACTTCTATTTCTCCCTTTCCAGGCTTTGTGGTTTTGTTGTCATATATTTTCCTTTTATTTATGGTTTAAATACCACACCACATTATAGTTATTTTCATTTAAATAGTCCACTGTAGTTGTGAATTTATTTTAAATCATTTGAGGGAGGTGTAATTTGGAGAAATTGATTACTACATAGTCTTCAGCTACCTAGATAGCCACCATAATATATCTTAATGAAATGGCAGATATCTTGGAAAGATAAACATATTTAATCTGTTTATCTCAGATAAGTTCAAGTGTTTACAATGTGCTAGAAAGTAACTGTATTTTGAAAGATACTCATTTTAAAGAAAGCATTTTAAAAATAAAATACTTTAAAATATTGATTTCATGATATGATTTTGTAGCTATACAATCAGTAAATATAAATTGGAATGATGTTGGTATAGCACAGAAGTTGTGTTAGTTTATAAGTGATTGTTCCCACAATGTAAATATTTTATGCCACCAAGTAAGAGCAGCTAAATATAAAGTATCTAACACAATTGAGCATATCATGCTTCAGTATCAAACATGATGTCCATTCATTCCATGTTTTTCCTCTTGATTCAGTTTGACATAAGCCCTTGTAAGCATAACTCATAACCTGAATTGGGGATGAAAACAAGAAAAATATATCTTAGGAGACACATATGTACGATTACTTATAGTTCAATGTGGTAAGAACTATGACTGAAATAAAGTTCTAAGGGATCATACACAAAACAACACCTGTCTGAAAAATCCAGAAAACTTTTAAACTAGGGGCATTAGTTTTAAATGCTGAAAAGGAGTTTGTAAGAGCAGAAAAATGTATAAGTCATGCCATGCACAGGGAATATCAGGTATAAAAGCAAGTTTTAGAATGAGTAGGTCAAGCAAGTACTGGAAAGAATTGTTGTGAATAGTGTACAATGTAATTTTGGGGAGTGGTTATAAAAGAGTCCACATAGATTGGTTAGGTCAAAAGTGAAACAAATCTTTTATGTCATGAAAATAAACTGTGACTTCATTTTTTAGAGCAGATATTCTTACTCTGATATCCATGTGCTACCACCTGCCCCATAGTTTCCATAGATGGACTTTAGGGAAATCAGTAAATGCAGAAATTGAATGAAAAAAAATACATGTTTGTTCTGTTCAAGGAATTTGTTAATTTATATTGTTGAGGGGCGCCTGGGTGGCTCAGTTGGTTAAGCGACTGCCTTCGGCTCAGGTCATGATCCTGGAGTCCCGGGATCGAGTCCCGCATCGGGCTCCCTGCTCGGCGGGGAGTCTGCTTCTCCCTCTGACCCTCCTCCCTCTCAGGCTCTCTGTCTCTCATTCTCTCTCTCGCAAATAAATAAAAAATCTTAAAAAAAAATTTAAAAAAAAAAATTTATATTGTTGAATTTATTGGCATAAAGTTGGTAATGATGTTCCCACATTATCCTTCAATATCCTAGAATCTATAGTGATGTTCCCTTTTTCATTACTGTTATGCTAATTTGTGTTTTGTCTATTTTTTATTACTCTTATTAGAATAACCTTTTGATTTTTTTGAAATCTTTTCAAATAACCAACTTTTGGCTTTGTTGATTTTCTCTATTGTTTGTCCATTTTCTATTTCATTGATTTTCACTCTTCATAATTTTATTCATTTTACTTACTTTGCATTTCTTTTTTTGGCTTCTTGTGGTGGAAACTTGGATCATTTATTTTAAGTCTTCTTCTTTTCCAAAATAAGCATTAAATCAATTATTCTTTTTCTTCTAAGCATTGCTTTAGCTGCCTCCTGCTACTCCTGATATTTTGTTTTATATTATTATTCACTTCAAAATATCTCCTAATTTTTCTTGTGATTTCTTCTCTGACCCATGTGTTATTTAGAAGTTGGTCATTTAAGTTCCACATATCTAGGAGATTTTTCTATATAGCTTTTAGTATTGATTTCTAATTTAGTTCTGTGATCATAGAATCATGGAATACTCTGTATGATTTAATCTTTTGACATCTATTGAGACTTGATATGAAATATCTAGTCAAATGTTCCATGTGCCCTTAAAAAGTATGTGTATGTTTAAAATTTCTATTATTATTCTCTCTTTAGTCCTGTCCATTTTTGCTTCATATACTCTGGTGTTCTGTTATAGGCATATACACATTTAACATTGTTATGTGTTTTTTGTTAATTGACCATTTTATCATTATAAAATGACTTCTGCCTATGGCAATATTAATTGTTTTGAAGTCTACTTTGTCTCATATTAATATAGTCACATTTGCTTTCTTATGATCAATTTTTACATGACATTTCCTTTTGTATTCTCTCATCTTTACTGTATCAGTGTCCTTATATTTATGTACATTTCTTGTAAATACTATATAGTTGTATCTTTTATAAAAAATTTCATTCTGACCATCTCTTTTAACTATAACATTTATCCCATTTAGATTTAATGTGAATATTGATATGGTTGAGTTTATGTCTACCATCTTGCTATTTGTTTTGTATTTGTTCCTTCTGTTCTTTGTTCCTTTGATCCTCTTTTCCTGAATTCTTTTAGACTGAGTATGTTTAGGTATACTGCTTTATCTTTTCTTTTAAACTTTATCATTTCTTTTAAACTGTGTCACTTCTTTTTCCCCCCAGTGGTTACATGATGTACTACAATGTGCATTCCTAACTTATAATAGTCTATCTTGAATTATTATTATATTCACTCACATATAAACTAAGAACCATCAGCATTATAATTCCATTTTTCCCCTTCCATATTTTGTGCTATTTTTGTCATATATTTTATAAGCTCTTCATTAAATATTATTTTTACTTTCAACAATCATCAAAGGAATTTTTAAAAATATATTTATCTACTCTTTCTTTCTTCAATCTATTTCCTTTGCTCTTTTTTCTTCCTACAGAGTGGAGTTTCTTTGACATTATCTCAATTTTTGTTTATCCTAAAATGTCTTTATTTTGTCTCTGGGATCTATATTTTGTCTCCATTTTGAGAGATCATTTCACTGGCTACAGAATTCCAGATTGATAATTTTTTGTTCAGCAGTTTAAAAATGTCATTCCATTTTCTCCTGATTTCCCTTGTTTCTTATGAAAAGTCAGCCATAATTCTTATCATTGTTTCCCTTCTGAGACTTCAGTTATGTATGTATTAGACTGCTTGATATTGTTGCATGAATCATTGATATTTTGTTCAATTTTTTTAATCCTCTTTCTTTTTGTCTCAGTTTGTATCATTTCTTTTTTTCATATTTCCTTAACATTTCCCCTGCATTTGATCTTTTATTAAGATTTCGATTTCTCTGTTGAAATTACCTTTCTGTTCACCAATTCTGTCATCTTGTTCTCTAGGTTTTTGAACATTTTTATGTTAGTTTAAAAGTCCTCCTCTGCTAATTACACTATCTGAAGCATCTGTATAGCAGGAATGGAGATGGAAGAATAATAATGATAAGCAATAATACTCTTAACAAGCTTATTTTTTCCATATTATGAAGGGGCACATCATTACCACTCAAACAATTAATTCAAATCTATGTCATTTCATTATCTTCAAAGTCACTATGTACTTCCGACATTTGATACTATATTGCTAAGTGATTATTCAATCTGCAATAGGAGAATAAAAGGAAAATAAACCAATTTAAATGATTAAAAGTTTGGTAGCATCTGGCTACAATTAGAATCCAAGCTCGTAAATGAAGTCTCATAAATTCTAAAGACTGTTCCCTTTAAAATATACTTTAAATAGGAACAGAATTATGGTTTCAATAAAGTAAAAGAATAGTGTAATTAAATATACAATTATAAAAGGTAATCCTGATTTTCAACTACTATCATGAAAATATTTTTCTAGATATAATCAAGCTTGCCATAAAGAAAGGCTTTATCCAGTATGAATATGAATCCAGGACTATCCTGAAATAGCAAACAATGAGGCCTTTCCATCTTCCATCTACAGGAAACCTTTTCATAGAGACAGATAATAAAAGTTTTAGAGTTTATGAGCTCTAAGTCTCTGTCACAAGTACTCAGTCCTGTCATTGTAACATGAAAGTAGCCATGGACAATTTAAAAGAATGAACATGGCTGAATTCCAATAAACTTTCATGTACAAAAACAGGCAGTGATCCACACTTGGCTTGTGGATCATAGTTTGCCAGCCCCTGCTCTACAGAGTCGGTCTGTATGGGAACATCCTGAAGACTTTACTCTTTTTTTTTTTTTTTTAAGATTTTATTCATTTACTTGACAGAGAGATAGCACAAGTAGGCAGAGTGGCAGGGAGAGGGAGAAGCCAGCTTCCCACGGAGCAGGGAGCCCGACGAGGGGCTCGATCCCAGCACCCTGGGATCATGACCTGAGCTGAAGGCAGACACTTAACCACTGAACCACCCAGACACCCCTGGAGGCTTTACTCTTAAAGTATAGTCTAGAGCAGTGCTCTCTACTAGAAATGTAATGTGAATCACATATAAATGCTTACTTTTCTAGTAGCTAGAGTTAAAAAAGAATAAACAGGTGAAATTAATCTTAACAGTGTTTAATTTAACACAATATATCCAGAATTTTGTCATTTTGACATCATATCATCATTAGAAATTTATTAATGAGGTATTTTATTCTCTTTTTTCCATACTAAGTCTTCAAAACCTGGTGTGTATCTTTGGCTTATAGGATATCTCAATTTGGAGCAGCCACATTTCAAGTGTGGCTATCAGCTACTATTTTAGACAGGACATGTCTAGAGACTCATAGTTATCTGAGATCTAACTGCTTCTCTTCCAGCCTGGAAATTACACACTGGTAAAACCATGTCTCACCCAACAAGGTGTTCCCAGTACCCTCTTCCTTTCTTAGCCTCAACTTTATCCACCTCACCACTAGATACTACCCCAAGCGTTGCATCTCAAACTTTGCTATACATACAAGACTGACCTGGGGATATTGTTAAATTGCAGATTCTGATTCAGTAGGTATGGGACAGAGCATGCGATTTTGCATTTCTAACCAACTCCCAGGTGTAGTGGCCAGTGCTACTGGTCCAAAGACCATACTGTAGCAAAAATAAAAAAGACCACACCTAAAGGGATAGCCATAACTGGAACTGTTAGCCTACCTTCCCTTAAGAAACTAATCAGACTTAATCCCAGCATGCCTAACATCCCTATTGAGGTCATCACCAGAAATCAAAGCTTCCTCCAAGACAGCACCATATAACAGGAATATAATTTGAGTTATATATGTAATTTTATATTTTTTAGTAACCAAATTTAAGCTTTTAAATAGTGAGAAATTAGGGGCACCTGGTGGGGCTCAGTCAGTTAAGTGTCCAACTCTTGAGTTCGGCTCAGATCATGATCTCAGGATCATGGGATCAACCCCCAGTTGGGCTCCACACCCAGCATGGAGCCTGCTTAAGATTCTGTCTTTTCCTCTCCCTGTCCCCCCTACCACTCCTGGCATTCTCTCTCTCTGTCTCTCTCTTTCTCAAAATTAAATTAAATTAAATTAAAAGTGAAAGTAGGGGTGCCTGGGTGGCTCAGTCATTAAGCGTTTGCCTTTGGCTCAGGTCGTGATCCCAGAGTCCTGGAATCGAGCCCCGCATCTGGCTCCCTGCTCGGCGGGAAGCCTGCTTCTCCCTCTCCCACTCCCCCACTTGTGTTTCCTCTCTCTCTGTCTCTATCTCTGTCAAATAAATAAATAAATAAATAAGTTTTTAAAAAAGTGAAACTAATTTTAATTTTAATAACATTTAACCTGATATGTCCAAAAGATTATTTCAGTATTTAATCAGTATGAAATATGAGATATTTTAAATTCTAAGTATTCAAAATCCAGCACATGTTTTACACCTACATCATATCTTAATTCTGACCAGGCACATTTCAAGTGCTCAAGAGGCACATTTGGCTAGAGGTTACTGCATTGAACAGTGCAGCTTAAAGGTCATCATCATGACTTGTATACTCATCCCTATGTGGCTTTGTACATCCCCAAGCTTAATTCAATTTCCCATCCCTTCGTATTTTCACCAAACCCTCTTACTATACTTTCTGGAACTCATGGTTTATCATCAGAAAAAAAAAAAAATCCCCTGTATTATAAACATCATATCAAAAATGTTTCAACTTCTCAGTCTAACTAAAACCAGGTTATCCTTTAGGACACTATTTTTCCTCTCACCCTGTCAAGTGTTGGCTGCTTTTTTTCACGTATCCTCAGGGACTAAGGTGGGATCATGTCCTCCTTTTTCTTCATTGCTTCATTCAGGTCCTTCCACTTCCTCCTCTTTAAAACCCATTATTTTGAATCAAATACCAGTAGATTATATTACTCTCATCTTTCCTTTTTGTTGTCATTTGCTTAATTTCCTGATGGGGTGGTAATTTATGTAGTCAGCAGCTGGCTCACTATATTCCTCTACACCATCACACCTCTCAACATTTTTGGTGATTTCAGCAACCACACCATTCTTTGATTTCCTCATTTCTACTAGTCTTTTCCTCTATCCCTTTCCAGGTACCCACTACCCCATTTAAATATAGATTTAAGAATCCTATTTTAAAATATGTTTGTAGTTCACTCAAACTTCAGTATCTACATACCAATACTTCTTCAACCCATTGTACTTACACATCAGCTAATTCAGCCTCATATTCACCTTCTTCATGCCATTAGTCCTTACATTATCAATATTGTATTCCATGGTCCATTACTATTATCATTCTGCTGTACATTCTTACTCCTTTTTCCCTTATTATACTTGCTGATAAACCCAATGTTGGTAAATCTAACACACCAGCTAATCTCACCCTTATCTGAACAGTTAAATGTGGTTGGGGAAAAACATACAATCATGCTGACTGGTCTCATTTACAATTTTTACTACAAATTTCAAACCATCCTTAGTATTACTCACTCTCAGTTGGTAATTTTGTGTCTTACTTCATTGAGAAATTAGAAACTATCAAAAGAGAACTGGTTTCTCTCACAACCAAATCTAACACCTATAAACTCTATTTTCCCTCCTATTACAGTGAATGGCATGTCCATGCTCCTGTCTAAGGCCAATGCCCATGACCTGGGAATTGGATCCCATCCCTTCTTTGGTCAAAGCTATGTTTCCTGCGATTATACACTCTCTCTTACACATCATTCTTTTCCTTTTCTGTTAGGATCATTCTTGTTGGTGTACAAGTGTGTTGTGGTTGCTCCCAACTTAAAACCTTCTTTCGTCTCAATATAACCCTCCAAATACCTCTTCGTTTCTCTTCTCTCCTTTCTGAGAAAACTCTTCAGTAGGGTCTATTCTTACTAGCTCGTTCTTTGTTTTCTTTTTAGTTTTTTTCACCATCATACTCCATTTTGTCTGTAATTCACTTCTATCAAGTTTCTGTCATTAACACTCCTATCACTTATGTAACTCTTTAGTCAAGGTGACCAATGACTTCATCTTGCCATCAAATAACCAATTCTCAGTTCTCATTTTACTTAAACCCTTGGTGACATTTTATATAGTTGATTACTCCCTCTTTTTTCAAATTTCCTTTTTGTTGTTGGTGGTGGTGTTTTCTGGTTATTCTCACAGAACCCTGGTTATTCCTTTACAGTCTCTTTTGATGCCTCTTTTTTTCTTCCTGATCTTTGCATTTTGGAATACCCCAAAGCTATCCATGGGGCTTTTTTTTTTCATCTAAACTCACTCTATGATGATCTCATCCATCTTGAAATAATTCAGTAAGTTTGCAATTACAAATATATATCTGTCTTAATTCCAGACCCCTCCTATGAGCTCTACCCTATCTACTCTTATAAAATTAGTGGTCACCCCAAATTTAACCTGGCCAAACTGAAACTTTTTATTTCTGTCTTGAATCTTTTCCCCCTTCAGTCTTCTGGTACTCAGTTAAATATGTCACCATTCACTCACTCATCCATTTCCTTAACAAGTCCTATAGCTCTAGCTTCAAAATTTTATCCTGAATTGCTCCATCTCTCACCACCTCCACTGCTACCACCCTAAGTCCAAGATGCCATAATAATTTCTTGGGTTAGATTTCTGGGATAACCTCCTATCTAGTTTCCTTGCTTTTATTCTGCTCTTATCCCCACCCTTGATTCTGTTCTTTTCAAAACAGTAGGAGTGATCTCAAAGCATAAATATGTACTCTTTGATTGCTTTCATCATGGTTAAGGTAAAATTCAGATTCCTTATTATGGTCTTTAAGTGTCTACTTCTGGCTACTGGCTATTTCTCCCACCATTTTATCCCCCATTATCCCACTCCAGCTGCATTGGTTATATTTAAATTTAAAGATGCCAAGCTTGTTCTAGTCTCAAGGCCTTTGTATTCTGTCTGGAATACTCATCCCTAAGATATTCATAGGGCTTGCTTTTTTACATCATTAATGTCCCAGTTGAATGTCAACTTCTAAGTAATCACCTTGTTTCAAATAATTCTGCTTAACACTCTCTATTCCTTTACATGGCTTCATTTTCCTTCATAGTGCTTATAGCTACCTAAAATTCTGTTTTTAAATGTCTGCTTAGTTTCTTTTTTTTTTTTTTTTTTTTTTTTTTACTCCTTCACTAGAAAGTAAGTTCTACAAATGAAGGGGATCTTTTCCGTCCCACTGTTGTATTTCCTGCACCTAGAACAATACCTGACAAACAGTGAGTACTGAGTAAATGAGTCTGAAAGATTTTAGGACATAGGTCAGGTGTCTGACCAAATCAGAATTAGTTGCTTGGATTGTCTTCTAATGCTGACCTGGGCTATATTAAACCAAATAGTCTTCTAAGAATGAAAGGTCCTAGTACACAATAATTGCTGTAATCTTTTCCATATCAGGGTGCTTGTTAGTAGTTACATGCAGATATTCTCAGTGATCTCTGCTCATCAGTTAATTTGCCTGTTTCTATCAATAGTTACTAGCTATTAGTTTCTCCTGCCCAGTCTCCACCTTACAAGAGTTTGCTTTTAAACCAGGAATTTTCTTTGCTTGCTTTGCCATCTCCTTGCTTGGCTTTTCTTTCTTTAACAAGCACAACAGCATGCTGCTGCATCTTCAAAGAGTAAATTAATTCCGTCCGCAAAAGGGTCAAGTGCTAGAAAGTGCATAGCCATGCAGTTTGCATGGCAGGATACAGAAGATATGATGCTAATAAGATTCTAAGATGAGAACAGCAGACTGTCTCTGGGGATTCAGATGAAGGGGTCTGTAAATTTTAAAAGAAATGGTCTCCGAAAACTAATGATGTCTGCTTTCCAATTCATTAATAATGTGGAGTGGGGAGATGGGAGTGAGATCCAGGCCATGCTTTGAAATATCAAAATGTAACGAGGAAGAAAACAGTAAGAGTGATCTCAATGGGGTCATAAAGCTGGGAGAAGGAGGCAAACTTTAAGAAGATGTGGTGGTGCTGTATGTAGGGGAGGGAATCAATCCACCCCATGTGTGTATATTTATGTGCATATAGTACCTTTATCTACACGCTAGTAGATAAAAAGTTCTTCTGCTGGGAAAAAAAACACTGCAACATTGATAAGGCTTTTGTAATTTTCATATTTAAGGTGACTCAGAGAGAATATTTCAAGTATTGTAAAAACATGTCTAAGCCGTCTGCCTTTCCATATTTACAAACCCTGCCCTTCACCTCTTTGCATTGCATACAAGGAACTGAGTAACAAGAACCTCAACCTTGTTTGTAGTTAATAGTGGAGGAAAAAAACCCTCAGGCAAAGCCTAATGAACCAAGAGCAATTCTGAGCTCTCCTCTGTAATATCTGCCGAGGTAGTGTCTTTCCAAGGGCTGCCTGGACATATCGTGTGACCTTGCTGCTTTACATCATTAAAATTTCCCATTACTGGAATGGTGTTTGCATGGAGGGGCTGTTGTGCAGATATTATGGCTGAGTTTCTCCCTGCTGCATTCAGAGTTTGTGCTAATAGAAAATGCCTCTCTGCTTGAACAGTTCCCTCGAGCTGGGAGGTGTGCAGCAGCGGGAGAGGTTAGCTTTGGCTTTTATTTTGACAAAGCTATTACATTTTGCAGATTGAGGTTATGGTCTTTTCTCCTATCTTAGTATTTTATCTGTATGATATTTTCTGATCTCCCTTTTAAACCCCCATTAGTTACGATTGAGGCTCTGGGGTGGCAGCCTGCCTTGGAGCCGTGATATTGTCAGCTTTTCTTACAAGCCACTAAATAGACTGACTGATTCAGTAGTGTTCACTCATGTGGAACCTTTCCAAAGGGGCTGGCACAGAAAGGAGACCCTCGTGTGTGTGTGTGTGTGTGTGTGTGTGTACCTGCCTATAAGGGACCAACAATTTTAAAAGCAAAAGTGCAGCCTCATTCTCCAGGGTCGTAAGTTCTGTTGGCCACATCTTATGTGTTTTCTTCTTCTGCAGGTGGCCGATTGTACCTGGAAGCTGTGGAAGTTGACAGTATTAGTGGCATTTCCAAACCTTCCACCCGTCTTACTACCCTCCAAAAAGCTGCTATTCTGGCTCTTCTGTTCTAAACTTTGTTTCATCCATAGTCACACTGTCACATGTTCATGGTAACTCTAATCTTGGGCTTTTAGCTGCAAGTTTCACTGTAGTGAATGCTTTTGCCTAGAGGGAATTGGAAATATTTCAAAGTACTGGTTTTATAGCCATAACTCTTTAGAACCAATTGAAAAAGGGATTCCTTGGCCAGTCCTTCCAAGTCTAAATCAAGCATAACTGACTGAGAGATTTTTGAATCCAAAGCTAGTGCTCCAATTTCTAAAGCAAGATAGTGTGACCCTCTATCTCCGTGGCTTCCCTATTTTAAGTAAGCACAGTGAAATCTTCCTGATAAACACTTCTGAAGCTGGGAGTATCACATAGCCACAAGCCTCAAGCACTTTGCTTTGTCCACCCTCTCTTGAATGTGTGGGACGTGGCATTCTAGAGTGGGGAGTGTCACAGAGAGAGGGCTGTAGAGGTGAGGAATTTATTTCCCCAGGAAATCTCATTAGTGATGCAGCGCCTGTTTTTCATTGAGGTTTCTGCTCCCCGGCTTTGTTTTCGACTGAGTAACCGAGGCTGAAAGCCGTCTGGTGACTCACAAAAGGTCACACTGAGAGTCAGGGGCACGGACCAGAGCACGCTGCCTACCTGTGATTGATGTGTATTAAAGCTGTCTTGAGCTTCTCATAAACACAGCAAGAATCCTGTTCTCTTTTCATCAGTGCTCTTGACCAAGACTTGATTTACTATTTTGAAATCAGCTGCTCCTTCAGTCCTCTACAATAGCTTCTTTAATAGCTTGTCATAACAGTTGATGACAATTTGGAAAAGCTCACATATTCAATATATTTTTTAAATTGACTTTGCACTATTCCAGGTACCAAGGCTTTATAAACAGTCTAATTGTTCCTTGAGTGTTTGCTGACCTAAAGGAAAGTGTTGATGAATCAGATCCTCCTTTTCTACCTATAGGGTATTGAGATGTGTATTCAATATCGTAGCAAATCACTGCTGAAAATTGGTTCCATGTCCCTGAGGCTACTTACCTCAAAAGGTGAAACAGCAGAAGTACCTGCTAGAGAAGACTGGCCAGCTCTGCTATTTCTTGATGAGATTGCTTTAAAGTTTGTATTGAGAAGGGATTGAAATTGGATCTGAGTGTTGTAAGTGACAGTACAGTTCTTATTCTGGTAAAGAATAATAAGCATCATCTATACCCATTGAGTGTGTTTGTCAGTTTGATACATATGGCCATATGATAATGAAGTTTAAGACTGAAGTCAACATGACTGAGAGATTAGTTGTATAACCTTAGAAGGGAGTGCACACAATACGTAAGACTTAACTGAAACACAGCAACAATTAAAGACTTATCTCTATTTCTGATCACTTTAATGGTTACATTTGATGGCCCAGGCAAGTTGAACTACTTATTCCCTGACCTCATAGCCACTTCACATCTGTGTCCTGAAATGCCTGCTGGGATGATCTTCAGAATATCTAACAACCCATTTGGCAGGTACAACGACCATTCAGAATGAATTCACCAGTCACGCAAAATAGACACCAGGTGCCACCGTAACAGAACATCCAACTGAACATTTGCTCTGCTCCTTAATCTTCTCCATATGTACAAATTCTGTCCTTTGAGGCTTGGCTTAAGTTTCTTTCATCAAGCCTCCTCGTTCTATACAGTTTTGTTTCTTGATTCCAAATTCCTACAATACTTACAGCTTATGTCTCCAAATTGTCCCTGTATCATGCACTATTTTCTCTTGTTATTCTACTTTTTAAATATTCCCCATAGCACAGTGTTATGTGCATATAGACATTTCAAAAATATTTTTAAACATAGAACGTTATGGTGAAAATACCCAGAGATGACGTTGAAAGTGCTACCTTTGGTGTAATGCTAATTTGAATTTCCTTTGTGGGCTTGAGCTTGGTATCCAAGTAGCCCTTTTTCTTTTAGAGAAGCCACCTGAAAAAAGCTGCATTTCAGCAAAGAACTATAGCATCAAGACACTGTCACCAGTGCCTTTTCCAGAAAAGTTTTCTTTTCTCGTACACACTACCTGTTTTCCAGATAGTGCAACACTTTGCTCCATTCTCTATAATTTGGAGTAGAACTGTGATCAGCTATAGCAAGGAAAAAGCTCAGTTTTCACCAGAACCTATGGAGAGTTGTGTATGATATAGTTGATCCTATATGTATAAGGTCATAGTTTTAGATTTGAGCAGCATATATAATTTCTCTTCAGAACAGAAAAAACCTACATACACAGATAAATTTATAGAAAGTACCCATGTATTTGACTTTTTGTTGAAAGTTTAGTTTATTTGGAACCAGGAAAATATTTTTCTCCCACAGAAATGATATCAAGAGAGTCAAGGTTTCCAGCTAGCCCTACAGCAAAAAAAGAGGCCTACACTCTGCCAAGAGGGTTTTAGGAAAGAAAGGCAGAGATGAATTCTCTGAGAAAAACTATGAGAGCGGCCCCTCCAAGGCAGTGGGAGTCATCCCCAAGTAATGGCTAATGTATTTTTTTTTTTTTTGGTAAAGCTAGAGTAGGGCTTGTAAAGCAAGTGTAAATAAGAGAGGAATTGCCAGTTGCTTCCTGAAACAACTAGGATAAGCATGTAGAATAGTAAAATGAATATCAGAACAGAATTAGGAGAGATTGTTATAGTTCTGGCTCTGCTATAAACTCTCTGGTTGACCTTGATCATGTCACTGCACCTCTTTGGGCCTATTTTCTCATCTATGAATGAAGGGCTTCACTATACAACATTTCTTTTATCTAAAGAAAACCATGACAATCATCTTTTAATAATGTCATCTCTACCCAAATCCCTACTCTGTTCTTTTCATGGTACCTCTGTATCTTCTTGCTTTTATTTCATTCTGCTGAATACAGCCACTCCTTCCACTCCATCAACTTCCTCCTACATTCCCTTCTCCATAGCCTAACAATAATGAACAGAGAGGAGAAAAAATGCTTGAGTACCCACTGGTAATCATAGACTATATTCTATTTACTATAAATATGTCCATATTTATTCTCTGTCTTAATCTGAAAACCCCTTGAGAATAAAGACTATGCCTTCTTTTGTTTATTTCTATATTTTAAACACCTGATGGATTTGGAAAATATTTAATGAAGATAGTTATGTTGACATGTTGAATTAAAAGTAGTACCCCTCGGGGCGCCTGGGTGGCTCAGTTGGTTAAGCGTCTGCCTTCGGCTTAGGTCATGATCCCCGCATGGGGCTCCCTGCTCAGCGAGAGGCTTGCTTCTCCCTCTCCCACTCCCCCTGCTTGTGTTCCCTCTCTTGCTGTGTCTCTCTTTATCAAATAAATAAATAAATAAATAAATAAATAAATAAATAAATAAATAAATAAATAAATAAAGTAGTACCCCTCCACAATTTTTCCTAAAGTGTATTTGCAAAGCAAAAGGAATGATGCACTGCTAAAATCATTTAGACCAATGAGGCACTTGGGAAAAACAGCTGGGATTTCAGCATAAGGGAGGGGGAGAAAAACAAAAATAAGCTACTTGGTTTATTCACATTTGATTTCTGTGTGCCATTCTCCCAGATGAAAAACCTGGCTTACCAGCTGGGGTACCTCAACTAGAATTTTGATTCACCTCCAAAATGTTTTACCTGCGGATTACACAGAGACATGAGGAAGCTGTTGGGGGGGATGAGGAAGTTGTGGAAATATTTGATACCTTGATTCTGATGGCAGCTATACAATTGTATTTTTTGCTAAAATTCATAGAACTGTACACCAGAAAAAGAGTGAATCTTACTGAATGTAAGTTATGCTATTTAAAACGTGACTTCAAATAAAAAGATTATAAAAGACACCTACATCTATGCTAGAAAAAAGATAAGTGGCTTGTAGTCATTTTCATTCAATTATTTTAAACTTATAAGAGCAAACTACAAGAAAATATAAGAGATAATATTTTTAAAATTAAACTAATTGACTCAGAAAGAAATATCTTTTTTTTATTCTTTTCATATTTCTGAATGCACAGCAGAATAGTGCTACATGTGCATACAATTGTCACTAACTCCACTAGTTCCAGTAGAAACAAACCTAGTTGTAGTTGGTACAAACCAATGCTAATTGCTTTTATGACACTGCCAGTTAAAGCCACCTGTGACTATTAATTTAGTTTGAATTATTTTTTTTTAAGATTTTATTTATTTATTTGAAAGAGAGAGAATGAGAGAGAGAGCATGAGAGGGGGGAGGGTCAGAGGGAGAAGCTGACTCCCTGCCGAGCAGGGAGCCCGATGCGGAACTCGATCCCGGGACTCCAGGATCATGGCCTGAGCAGAAGGCAGTCGCTTAACCAACTGAGCCACCCAGGGGCCCCTAATTTAGTTTGAATTATATATGATTTCATAGTGAATTGAGAAGCCACTCAGTTGTATGACAGTGTGTATGTGTGATTATCTCCCCCTTACAGAATTATAGGTAGATTATCCTCCCTTACAGAAATATTATTGCTTCAAATTGGCTGCTCAGACATTCTGTCACCGCTTATTTGAGTCTGATTCTTGTAGCTCAAGTTTTGGTATTTTTGTGAGATAAGAGTGCTAGTAGCATCCCCTAATATTTGGATGAATATTTTCAAAGTTCTTTTTTTTTTTCCATATAAGCTCCCATAAGGATTATATAACAACTTCCAAGCTTGTGCATTCATGGCTAATTGATGTTCTTAGCTGCTGTACCATTGGAGGTGGGAAGAGTTGCAAGTAATATGCTAAAAACCTGTTTGCCATATCTATTCTCTTCTTCCACAGTAATAGGGTTATAGCCACCAACACAGTAGTCACATTTCCCAGCCTCCCTCACAGATAGTTTTGACTAAATGAGTAAGTTCTCTCCAGAGTATGTGACGGGGCATGATGTATACCACTTCTAGGCTGGTGCCTACAATCAGGTGTGCCTCCTCCATGCTGTCTCTTTCCTTCTACTAGTTGGAGGAAAAGAAAGTTGGTGTGTGTTTCTTTGCTTTTGTGAGCAGTTGGAAAAAAAAAAAAAATCCCACTATGCCCCATAAAAGTCTTCCTCTTAAATGTGGAAGACATGGCTATACCTAGTTCCAAGAATATCTGGGAAATGGGCTATCTAGCTATTTTAGCCTCTATAATTAGATGTGAATAAAGGATAAGAAGGTAAGAATGGGTAGCCAATAAACAATGTCTATTATAATGATGCAATGCAAGAATTTAGAAGAAAAAAACACATAAACCCAATTTGGATGGAGAACATTTAAAACAGAAAATAATGAAGTAAGCCAAAACCCTGATAGGACCACTTAATAAAACCATTAAATGGTTCTTTAAAAGTCCAGCATAATTGTGAAATCTCTAACAATTCTGATCAAGAAAAAAAAGAGGAGACATAAATACAGATGCAGAAATTTATTTAAGTATAAAAGAAACCTATGTATGGATTAATGCTAACAAATTTAGAAATCTAAATTAACAGGTTATTTTTTTTTAAAGAGTTTATTTATTTATTCATGAGAGGCAGAGAGAGGGAGAGAGAGGCAGAGGGAGAAGCAGGCTCCCAAGGAGCAGAGAGCCCGATGCGGGACTCGATCCCAGGACCCTGGGATCATGACCTGAGCTGAAGGCAGACGCTTAACCATCTGAGCCACCCACGTGCCCAACAGGTTATTTTTTCTAGAAAATATATATCACAAAAATTGACTCAACGAGAGACAGAAAAGTATCATAGAAGAAATTTAACAATAGAATAAGCCAATTTAATCTATAAACATATGATTAAATCCTAAATAAATCAAACTGCACTGTTTTAAAAGAAAATATGTTTCTAACAGATATAAGATTCACGTTATTGATTGATTAATTTCTAGAATGCAAGGATAGTTTAACATTAGAAAACCTATCAAAATTTATTATCAAAGTAGAAAACCCATATAATCATCTCAAAAGATGCCAAAAAACTTTTAACACTTATTTCTAATTAAAAGCAATGCTAAAAAATCCTTTAGTAAGTTAAGAAAAAGGAAAAACAAACATCTTAATCTAATAAAGGTATACATCAGAAATCTACAATAAATATTATAATTAAAGCATTTGGCAGAGATGGCTAGCTGTACCCTATTACCAGTTCCCCTCTTTTCCCTAAGTAATATATATCTTGATTTTTAGCCAGGCTCATAGTTGCCTGGAATAAAAACTACATTTCCCAGTTTCTCTGGCCACTAGGGGTAGCTGAGATTGGCTAAATCTGACTAATAGAATATAAACAGAAGTATCATGAGCAACTTCAGAGAACTGTCCTTGTCAACAAGGATGAATTTCAAAAGCACACAATATCAAGTTACAAAAGGCTACACATGTTATACCGACTATGTAAATGCTAAGAACACAGATAATAAATATAACTTAGAAGTGCACAGAAAAATCAGAAAAATATTTAAAATGTGCATAAGAGTGAAACCCACCAATATCAGAGTGAATGGGAAGGGAGGGGATGGTGTTTTCAGCTGTATTTGTAATAGTTTATTTTCTTAAAATTAATTTTTAGAAAAGCAAAATAATTCTGAATCAAATATAGCAAACAGTTAACAGCTACTAAACGTGGGTCATATTAAATGACCCTACTATTAAATTAAGTTCGTATTAATTTATGTGCTTTCCTATATGCATGAAATATTGCATAATTTAAAACATTTTAGTTGTATAAAATAAAGAGTTGAAACAAAAGGAAGTCAAAATTCACATCAGGGGTGAATGTATAAAGAGGGAAGAGAAATCCCAGCCAGATTGCTTTGTTCTCAGATTCCAGGATGATTGAACATATATGAGCCTTAGGGCTTGGCCTAATTGCCTCCTCCCTGAGTAAATAAATGTCCCAAAGCAAAGGCTAAAGGTAATCTCTTTGATTTGTCATATCCCAGAGATTTTTCTGATGAGGGAATCAATTCAGATCCTCTATTCCTAGCAATAGATTATTAAATGACTGCAGAGTAAAACTACCCTTGTGTCTTTATTTACTACAGGGTTTTGTGGGGTTTCGCCCCAGAATTTATCTAATAAAGTTAAATCAGGATAGTAAAGAATAAAAGTTAATACACCCTATTTATAAATAGGAACACAAAGCACAAAATGCCAAGGGAACAAACCTAACAAAAATATACAAGATCTACATGGACCAAAACGGTAAAAATTTACTGAAAATTATGAAAGGAAATCTAAGTAAATGGAAGATATTATATTTTCTAGATGAAAACACTTAATATTTTACAGATATTCTCTTTGAATTAATCTATAAAATTAAATAATATAGCAATAAAAGCTGATTCTCAGATTCATCTGTAATGGAATCTCCAGGAATATTTTGTAAAGACAGGCAATCCATATCAGGTATCTAAATACATTATGAAGCTTAAATAATTGAAACAGTGTGGTATTGACAGGAAAATACAATAATAGAGCAGAATAGAGGGTACAGAAACATTAACATATTTGAAATTCTAACATATTAATGCTAGACTCCAAATTAGAAACGGTAAAAATAATATATATGCATATATTACATATATTATTATACCTTAACTATCACATTCACAAATATAAATCTCAAATGGATTAAATAATGAAACATAATAAACAACAAATTTATTAAAGTATCAGAAGAGAATATAAGAAAATATTTCTCTATTTTTAAGCTAAAAATCATACCCAGAAGTCATAAATAAAATGTACAGTTCGGATTTCATAAAGATTGAGACAAACTGGGAGAAAGTATTTGTAACACATATAATTGAAAAAGCATTAATAATCAGAATATATAAAGAGATTCTAAAAATCAGTAAGAAAAATCCAATCAAAAATGAGAAAAAGATATGAAAAGACAAATGTAGAATGATCACTAAAATGGCCAATGTTCATGTGAAAATGTTCATCTAATTAGTAATCAATCAGAATAAATTTGAAAAAAGGGAGTGAATTTGCAAGCAGACTTGCTAACACTTCAAAGATGAATAATTCTTGGTAATAACCTGAGGAGATGTACACTCCCATATACCCATTATCTCTCTCCTACTTTCCCCTTGCTCACTTCAGTCCTGCCACAATTCAGGCCTCTTTGTTTTTCCTACTAGTACTCACTATCTGTCCATCTCAGATACTTTCACTTCCCTCTACCTCAAATCCTCTTTTCTCAGATGTCTGGGTGGCTCATTCCAGGACTTCCTTCAGGCATTTCTCAAAGATTACCTTTTTAGCAAGGTACCTAATTTAAATATGCAACCTGCCCCTATCAATCCTGATACCTCTTGATCTCCTTTATTTTCCTCCACATGTTAGATAGATGGAAGGGAAGAGGGAGATAGGTAGGTAAGTAGGTAGGTAAATAGCCACCGTTTAAGCCTTTTTTGAATGAAGAGAAAAATATGCCACTGGAGAAAATGTAAATTGGTAGATTTTTAGGACATTTTGCATTTAATTAAATACTAACCTAAAATGTGGTTATTCTCTGACCCAGCAATTCCACATCTAGGTATCTGTTCTTCATAAATACATTTGTGCATAAAAAGGCATGTTCAAGGATGAGCAAGTTTGCTCAGTCCAACATTGTTTTTAATAATAAAAATGAAACAACATAAATGTCCACCAGTTGGGGAGAGGTTAAATAAAATATGGTATGAATATGCAACACAATATGATGTTGAAAAGCGAGCAAATCACTGAAAAAATATCTAAAATATCTTATTTATGGAAAAATAACCCGCTGTGTGTGGAGGTATAGATAAATACATGCAAACATATAAATGTGTACAAATGCAAATTTAATATAGGAAGGATACACATCAAATTGTTAATAATTTATTCTGTCTGTGGAGAGGAGGACTTTGGGTGTGCGAGAGCAGATACAGGAGAATATTCTATATATTTCCATTCTATTTAAGTCTTTTACAATAAGAATATATTCATGCATTACATTTTTAATTAAAAAATAGAATGTCTTCAAGGTTATCCTCTTCCAATGTCAGTCTCACTCATTTGTATCTTGAAATGCTCTCTTGGGTGGCAGTGAATGAGATGAAGTAATGGCCAGTGTACTGGGAATTGCATTTAGAAGAGCATTGTGCTGAGGAACATTAGTCAGCCGCGTGTGCCCCAATAAAAATAAAAAAAAAAGTTGAGAACCATGTTCATGCCCCATTGTTGTATTTCCTCCAGCAAAATCTAGAAACAAAAGAAACCTCATGTTGCCTTTACTGTGGTCACACTGTGTCAAAAGTGCAGGAGGGAGATTTTATTGCAGTTTAGACACATTTCATACCTACAGAATAGCTCTTTGTGCTATATTCTGAGTAATTTTAAATAAATAAATGCTTCCCTGCTAACATCAAATACAGTGAAATAAATTGCAGGGCTCAGGGTGTGTAAATGAGTGTACTGGCAGTCTCTTCTTTTAACTCTCTTGTGTGAATCAGAAAACAGGTTATATAGCACTCTGACCTCACCTTTGCAGTATTTAAAAACTTTTCCTTATGTGCATTCATTCTCAGTTGTTGTATTGGTCCTTTCCAATGTATACACAAGCACGTTTATGCTAACAATGTGAGAATACACACACATGCATGTGCACATACACACTTACCCACACAGCCAGAACTGTCTGTCTCAATCCCAGGCTTTTTTTCTGGATAAGCATTGCTTGACCTTGCGTCTTTTAGCCATCAACATCCTTTTAATGACAACCCAGGGTTACAACTCACTGACCCATGGGCCAGTGACAACCTTCTGGGGCAGCTCTGTTTAAATCAGATCCTCTTCTTTTCCTCCTTTTCTCCTTGATTTGACAGGATAGAATTGAGTTGATAGGACAGGAGAAGCAGGAAAGTGATTTCCATTCAGATATATCAATAATGATAGAAATAACAAAATAATAATAATGATGACTAATATTATTAAGCACTTGCTATTTGCCAAGCACTATTTTAGGCACTTTATGGCTCTCATTTAATCTTCATGACAACTCTTACAATCCAGATACTATCATTACTATTACTATATCCATTTTACAGATGAGGAAAATAAGGTGTACAGACATTAAATAGCCAGTTAAGTAGACCTATATCTCTATCTCTAAACATACTGGGCTATTTTTCAATAAATAAGATTATATTTTAGATATTTTTTGGTGTCTTGCTTTTTTCCACTTAACATCACAACCCTGGAGTATCTTTTCCTAAGGGTGCATACAGACCCGTCTTGTTCTTTGCAGCAGCTGCTTGGCATTGTGTTGTATAAGTATATCATGTTTTATTTAGCCTCTGGTCACATCCCTCTACTACCAACTTCCCCATGGAACTAGGCTTAACAAGCCTGGGGTGTATCTTTCCATGCCTTTCTCCATATTCATACCAACATAAAGGTATAAATACACCTAACATAGGGGTGTTGTGTGTGTGTGTGTGTGTGTGTGTGTTTGTAGTGGCTACATTTACCAGAATTCCTTTCCTTAGAATTCCCTTCCTTATGTGGTTGTAGGCTAAGAGGGGCCATGGGAAAATTTGCATATTTGGAAGGCAAAAATGAAGCTGCAGGAATAATTAAATTGAGGAGATTATTATAGGATCAGATGTTATGGCAGCTTATACACACTTTTATGGGTCTGCCGGTTCACCTTGTTGTCATCAGGTGGCAGCTCTGCCACAGATTCTCCATCTCCCACAGAGGATCTCCTCCATGTTCTCCTACTCCTGGGTCAGCTGCATTCTCCACTCCGTGACCAAGGGCATCAGCTTCTGCAAGTCACCCACGTCATCAAAGTTGGAGGTTTGGAGGAAATAAAAGAGTCTCTTGGGTTCCAGGGTGTCCTCCTAGCCCCCAGTTTACCCTTGGAATTGCATGCCACTTCATGTTCTTTCCTTTCCATCTGCCTGCCCTGAAGACTTCAGGCCCAACACTGGACACAGAAGCAACAGCTTTGACCTTGCATCAAATTATAGTCAAATACCTATAATAAATTCCTTCTTGTATATGTCTCCCAGAAGTTCTGCTTCTCTGATTAAACCCTGATAAATACAGTACATCTGTTTGGTTTTATCTAAACAGAATTAAATTATACATGTTAATTTTCAACTTGGTTTCTTCACTGACATATCATACGTATTCTTACAGGTCAGTACATCTCTCTCTCCTATCCATTTCTCCATATATATTTGCACACAGTCACATGAAAATATAATTATTTAGGCATGGTATAAATCATACATTCTAAGTTAGCTTAGTGATTTTTCTTTTTTTCTCTTTCTTCTCCCCAACTCCTGCCTTTTGTGCCACATTCACCCTACAGATAACTTGCATTAACAACCTATGTATCCCTCTGACTCTCTTTTCATGCTCATAGATCACTCTATGAACAAACACTATTGTTTAAGTAAAGTATAATTTACCCCACCAAATTGAGCTACAACGTTTTCCTATATTAAGTTCTCATATATATAATGATCTATTTCTGGATTTTTCTATTCTGTCCACTGACCTATTTGTTCTTATGCTGATACCATATTGATTTCTTACAAAAGCTGTGTATGTTCTTATATATAGTAAAGAACTCCCACCACATACACTTCTTTTTCATATCTTTGTAGATTATTCTAGGATATTTGTTCTTACCTAAGAATTTTTAAATAATAATAAAGATCACTTTTGTTAAATTCTGTTAGGATCCTAATTAGATTAATTTAGATTAATTTGGGAGAATTACCATTTTATCATCTTTGGTTTTCCCACCCAAGAACATGAAAGGCCTTCCTAATTGTTTAGATTTTGTTCTATTGTCCTTCAGTAAGATTTTATTATTGTCTTCAGATAATGCTGTGCCTCTGTAATTTTATTCCTAGTTATTTTATAGTTTTTGTCACCATTGTGAAAAAACACTACTATTTTTCCATTTTTATTTCTAGGTCCACATTGCTAAAATACATCTATTTTTAGCATTTATCTATATCCACACCCATAACAGATTATTAATTCTATCAGTCAGAATTGTCAGAGAAGCAAAACAACTGGTATGAAATGAGGTTTAATTATAGGAACAAGGCCTTACATAACAGTGAGAGCTGTTAGGAAGTAAAGACCCACAAGGGGAAGTTGGAAGATCAGAGAAGAGTCACTACCCAACCTTCTTAACTGTGTGTTCCTGAAAATCTGGAAAGCTACACATTCAGGTGCAAGAGAGGGAACATTAAAGGAAATTGGTAGGAAAGTTTCTGGAAAGCTGACACCTCTGAACAGCTCCCACTTCCGAGGTCTTTAGTCAAGCTTCTGGTGGAGGGCCTGGGCCTACTTTGGATCAGCAGATCTGCCAGGCAGGAAGTAGAATTGGATGTGGAGGAGGGAAAAATAATGAAAAACTGGAATTCACTAGGCAACCCTGCGTCTGTCCTTCATCATCTCTGACTCAGAAGATCTTCAGAGATAGTGGTTACTGCTCTATGTTCACCTCTCAAGTCTCATGTGAGTTTCACTTTTTGGCCAACTCTTGCACAAAATCACAGGGAAGAAGGGCTTTTGAAAAACAGTTCTCTTTGTAATTAACATTCGAACAATTCAGCACACCTGTCTTAGTGGTGTCTTTTCCAATGCCTATTCATATTATTTACTTTTCCTGGCTCATTTCAGTCACTAGAATCTCTAAGACAGTGGTAAAATAATAATTACTATCAGTGGATCTTCCTAAATAGTTACTGATTTTAAATGAATTGATTTTAGAGTTTTGTTACTTAGAATGACATTTTCTATTGGTTTCCTGAAAATCGCCTTTATTTTATTTAAGTAGATTCCTTCCACTTATTACTTACTAGGACGGACTTCTGAACTGTATTAAATGCCTTTTCAACATGTACTTATGTCATAATTTTGTTTTTCTTATTGAATTTGGTGATGTAATCAATTGTGTTGATAGATTTCCTAATATTGAAATACTCTTCTATTCCTAGAATAAATCCTACTTGGTACTACCACATTATTATCATGAAACATTGCTGAATTCTATTTGTTACTACCTCATAACTTTTGCATATAGTCATAAATGAGACTATCTTTATATTCATCTGTGTGAATCACAGAGTATTTTTCTGGGACACTTCACAATGAAGACTCAATAATTTGAATAGATCATTCAGGGTATTAGAGGTGACCAGCAAAATAGAAAAAGAAGAGGATATTCTATGTTTACTCTCATGGCAGCTTTCTCATTGGTTGACCTCTGGGTCCTGAGATAAATTACTTACTGCACAACTGATCTGCAATCTCTCATGTCTTTCTCTTCAGCATGTTTATTATTTCATTAGAAGTCATTAATGGAAAAGACCATCTGCTATGATGTTTTCATATAACAGATTTAGTCATTCATTTGTGCTGAGAAGATAGAGGAAGGTATTCAATACAAAATGCTCTTCTATTTTCTCTGAATTCAGTAGGAAATAAGCATTATTTTTCTGGTCATCCCCTCAACAAAATGTTAAAAACATAACTTAGATTCCATAAAGACCTCACTAGGAATCCAAGTTTTTTATAATGTCAACCACAGTAATTTAAATAAATTTGTATGCAATTCATTCCATGAACTTGGTACTCTCATTCAATAAAAAATCCACTTTACACATCCTCAAAATATATAGATTTCCTACTTGAATTACTAAAAGAAAGCAGGGATCTATGTACATTTATAACTTGTACAGACTGTTTGCTATGAGGGAAAGGGTAAATATTGTCTTAGTTTTTACTTGCCTTTGTAGGGGACAAGTAGATATAACCTTATTGGGCTAAGGCCCAACTTGTGTTGGAAGGGCTCAGAAACAGAGCAAGGACATTTAGGGGTCAAAGAATCCATAAAGACAAATTGGTTTGTGCCTGCCTCAAGCTGTGGTGTTAATATTAGTAGACAGGATGCTGTAGAAATGTGAGGAAGAAAACAATAAAAGTGATATTTAAATTGCTGCGAAGCTTGAATCTGAGCCCTTTTCCATTATTCCAGAATCATTACCAATATGAGGGAAGCAGAGAGACCCAAGCCCAATGAAAAGCTGTAGGAAGCTACGGAACACATGAAAATCCCAGCTGGTGAATAAAATCTATCACACTGGCAAAACAGTGTGAGTGAAAATCTTTTAAACATGCACCAGCTGCAGGGACTGAATGTGGGCTGAATGTTGAGAAATACAAGATTAAGTTGGTGCTGGGGAGAACTGGGGGGTCACTCAAATTCACCTCTCTAAGAAAAGCCTGTCTATGCTATATTGAGTCACAGACCATTAGGGTGATAAGATAAGCTCTTCTGCTCAAGACACATCTTTTCTATAATGTATATATCAAAAAACATGACAGAGACATTATGGCTCAGCTCCCTGAATCGAGTCATCTCTAAAATGAAGATTAGATATTAAATAGTTCTATTGCTTTATTATTAAAGCTATAACAAATCTAAGTGCTAAATTCTTTTAAATATATTGTCCTTCATGGCAAACTGACAATACCATAAAGATAATAACTGAGAAAGAATATTTATTAAACAAATATTTATTGATCACCTACTATGTGCAAAACTACAAAGATAAATCAGATATGGTCCTAGACTTCCAGGAGTAAAAGTTCATGTTCTAGTGAAAGAAACAGACATACATAAATAACTTTAACATTAAGTTTTTTGTAGCAAGAATAATAATAGAGGAGTAGAATTCTATAAGGGTGCTGGGGGGTGGGGGGATGTGAGGAAAAATGAATAAAGATGATAGTTAGGAAAATACAGTTAATATAACATTCCAGTGTGGTCTAGGAATTCTTGTCCTGACTGGATCACTAACAAGTTGCATGACCCTCAGCAGGTCTCTGGGCTTTTGTTTTCTCATCTGCAAAATAAAAGGGTTATTCTATAATGATCTCTCAGGTATCCCCTGCAGAACAAAGTCTCTACCTCATACCTCACTTTATATAATGAGTATTATTCTTATAATTCTAGATTAATGCAAATTCTGTAAATTTAACTTTCAATTTTATTCTAATAATGACTTAAATTATAATTTCACATTTACTTAATCTTCCATTGACAATGGCCCCTAATATGTTAGTTTTGGTGTAACCTGTTATATAGTTAATATTCTATATAAACAAATTCAAATGTATTGGCAATTTAAAGAAAGTCTGCTGACCCTTTTTTATAATACGTGGATTGTTTTGTAATTTTTATGATGAAATCTATATGTTGTATCAGGTTTACCCAGAAGAGTTTAAAAATTAAGATACACAAAGCAATGTGAAGGAAAATCATTTTGAAATAAGAATCATGTAACCAAGAAAATAAAAATTAACATGAGTGGGCAAAATAGGGTCCTTCTTTTCAGATGTTGAAAGACAGAGATTTTTATTACCCAAAACCCTCTGTGAAATAATTTTTCAAGGACATACAGCAGCTAAACAAAAGGAATATAAGAATGAGGAAAACGTGGAATACAAGAGCAAAAAAGTATTCAGACTCAACCACAAGTGTAATTTATTTCTTTGTTCACAAGAAATTAACCAATCTTTTGGCAGAGTGGGAGATCTTTCTAAACACTTCTCTCAGAAATCTATAGCTAACATATTCAAAAACAAGTAAAAATACAGAGGTTTGAATAAACCTGATACAATAGAATTCTCAAGATGACAGCTTTATGGCAATTAGTCCAGATTGGAGCAAGAAGGCCAGAGGGTTCCAGAAGAAATGGAACAGATCGGGCAATTGACATATTTGACCTATTTGGGAGGAAAATTACAGCTCTGTCCAAGTTTGAGAGCAGATTATTATTGAAAACTATGCAGAGGAAAAATCATGCGATTACTGACTCCCAGGAAAACAAAAAGTTGTAGAAATATAATCATACTATACTATATGACTCAGCTGTGAATAAATATTCCATAGTCATATTAATGTGTCACTGAATAATGTTTTAGTAAGAAATTGTTTCATAATCATATTGGGAGGATGGATGAAAGGGATGTATATGTACAAGGAAGTCTGTGCACAGGCATAGCATGTAGGAAAAGTGTAAGAGAGCTAAATCCTCATTTTCCATTTTACAGATCACCAGGTCATGCCTAAACAGAAAAATGTTGATCTTGCAAATACCAGCATATGTTATTTGGAAATATGAAGACAAATACCACAGAAAACAGCTAAAATTTGAAAGTAGTTAACTCTGAAGAGTGCAACTTGGAGTTAAGGAGAGATGGAATGGGGAGAGGACTGCTGCTTTCTATTATAATTTATAGAATACTTTGACTTTTTAAAAAGCTACTTAAAAATGTTGATGAGAACAAAATTTAAATAAATATTCAAAAATCACATTGAATCTGGAAAAGCAATTGACTAGTGACACCTAATCATCATGGAGATGATGTGTAATCAAATTAACTCAAGATTAATGATATACAAAGGACTCAGCACACAAAAATATAGTGAGGAGATATAGAGCCCAGAGCAGCAGCTTTTGTCTTACTTGACATGCCCAGGATTTTCTTCTATTACAACAAGTATTTTGTCTATGGCAATACCACCTTGAACACACCCAATCTCATCTGTTAGGGCAAATATTTTTAAAACATATTCTTTTTGTGAATTAAATATTGTATAATTTGTCAGTGAAATGCTATTGCCAATTTATATATTTTGGTTGTCATTTTAACTTTCCTAAGTGTTAAATTCTTATAATATGAAAATAATGATTTTACCTTTCTCATAAGGTTGTATTAAAGATTAAGATGATAAATGTGCAATCTATTACTCTTCTTGACACTGAGAGAGGGCTTGATGAATATTAGCTATTATCATTTTAATAATAATACAGCATTAAAATTATTAAACATTGTTTTCAATATAAAATGTATTTTTATATTTTCAACAAACAAAAATAATTTTTGAATTTACATCGGGTTACTTTGGACAATGTGTGCAACTGTTTGTTGACTTCGTTTGCAGTTATTAATATTAACTAGTATAATTCAGTAACTATGAGTGATGTTGACACCAAAGTAGTAATTTGGGGTGTTTTTGATGTTAGGTATTGATCTAATCATATGACTAACATTGATAATAATCTATCATCATGAGTGCTAAATGAGTATTTTAACCTATACTTAATTATGGACAAATAATTTCTGCTTCCCTTTTGTATATGAGGCTTCTTCTTTATGCTTTCTAGGTTCTAGAAAGGAGGCAAAGATTTCAAAGCCATAGATACTCACAATGGCAATCCTAAAGCATTTGGAAGCTCTGCATCACCCAAAGGAAAAGCACCAGTGAGAGTCAGGATGCAATTCCAGACAAGTGCCACTCCTTATTCAAAATGTGTCAAAGTCAGGTGTGGATGATGTGTTCAGATCTGTGCCAGCAACTGTGAAGACAGGAAGACTGGAAGGAAAAAACACGACAGTTTTGTGAGTACTAAGTGTTGTCACATAAGCCATAACATTTAGTCCTGATAATAACCCTGTGAGGCATGGTTTGTTAGGTTCATTAAATGGTAGAACTAAGGGTCAAATCGCAGCTCAAGGTGATATTGTACTGCCTCTCATAACACCATATGTACGGCCTGTCATAATAGACATACCAGTAAGTGCCTTCCTGGAGGGTATTGTTGCTATGACCTATTCCCTTAGGCCTGTCTGATTTTCATCTATGTGCATGTTATTTCCCACCAAAATAAACACAATTTACAAAGAACTGAGCCTAGATGATTTTGCTCAGTTACTCTATATCAGGGTCAGCAGATTTTTTTTTATAAAGGGGTAGACAGTCAATATTTTAAGCTTGAGGACCATACAGTCTCTGTTGCCACTACTCATTTCTGACTGGTTAGATCAAAACAAAGCATTACATGCGCAAGGTGTAAATGAATGGATGGGCATGACCATGTCCCAGTAAAACTTTATTTACAAAAACTCACAGCCAGAAATGGCTCACAGGGTGTAGTTTGGCCAATCCTTGGTCTATACCAAAGATAGTCATTTATGACATAACTCAGTCTAGGTAGTTTCAGAGTGTTCTATCTCCTGTAATTCTCAGAATCTCCTTAATTTTATATCCAGTGTGGATTCCCCAGTGTCCCTCACTATGGAAAGCCCCATGTTTTTTTTAAAATTCAGCCTTGGAGAGAAGAGTATAAGACAGGGATCCAAGCCTGTGCTCATCACAGTGAAATTTGTGTCATTAGAAGAATATTTATAAAAAGACTTAGAGTAGTCAGAGTTGGTGTCCCACTGCCTGTATCAGAGCTGGCCCCATGGTAGGAAATCTCATACAGAGGGTGGGCTCTCATTTCAGAGGATAAGAACCTGGCCTCCCATGGAGGTCTTGGTTGGAACTATTGATTACATAGTAGAAAAGGTGAGATTGACAGCACTTGAGCCACCAGTAACTAAATTCTGTGCAAGAAATTTTGCATCAGGGGCGCCTGGGTGGCTCAGTTGTTAAGCGTCTGCCTTTGGCTCAGGTCATGATCGCAGGGTCCTGGTTTCAAGCCCCGCATTGGGCTCCTGCTCAGCAGGAAGCCTGCTTCTCCCTCTTCCACTCCCCCTGCTTGTGTTCCCTCTCTCGCTGTGTCTCTCTCTGTCAAATAAATAAAATCTTAAAAAAAAAAAAAAAAGAAATTTTGCACCAGTCAACTACTCTGATATACTCTACCACACTAGCATGTGTCTTGGTTTTAAACCCCCCACAACTCTACCAAAATAATCAAACTGGCCTGATTTTTCCATTCTTCCTTCTTTTCTAGCATTTTTTGTTTTATATGCATGTGTAGCTGCTTTAGAGATATTCTGCTGTGTTTCTGGACTTGGCTTGATCAGAGGGGAGCAGACAGGTTGTAGAAGGAATCTTAATAATCGGTCAAAACAGAGCATTTAAATACTGTTCATGTTATTTTCTTTCCTTCTCATGGAACACAGATAGCCAGAAAGACAAGTAGGAGAGGCCCCTTGGTATTTTCCCCTTATTTGTGTGATCCTAAGGGTTTTGATGAACTAGCCTTTGCAAGTTATGCTGAAGCTGTTCAAGCCAGCTTCAGCTGGATGTGACTTGTTTAATGATTTGGCAAGGATCCAAGGCATCAGAAATCAAAACAAAACAAAAAAGAAAACAAAAACTCAGATCAGATCAGCATACATCATAACAGTATAATCATTCAGCATCTTATCTGGTTACTTATTATAGGTTGTGCAGTGATAGAAATGGAAATAATTTACTCTGGCCACTCTGTGTTACTGTTAAATCATTTATGTGCTGTGAAAAGAATTCAAACTGTTGAGATTCAAAGATCCCCTAAGTGCATTCTCCCAAGGAGTTCTCTACCACCATCCCTCATTCTATTTCATATTTTAAACATTTCCTTAGAGTGTGAGCTTTATTATCCATGTTCAAATTCAGCAAGCCTTACTTGTCTAGCTAGAGCACCATCAAGAAATATAGTTATGTAAAATAAAGCTACTTTTGACATTTTTATGGTACATGATATATGATATAACATGATATATTAATCTCTTTGTAATAATTTTTAATTTTTGAAATAGCTGATTCTTTGGGGACCATTTAATACATAGTTCCATAGATTTTAGTGATACCAGGTATCTTTCAAGTATCATTTTAATTGAGCTCTGGTGCTTTTTGTCCCCATCAACTGTGAATCAAACAGGAATCTGTCAAATCCTATTGGGTGACAAATCATAGTCCAAGGAAAAATTGGTTCACAAGTCATGCCTGAAGACAAATAAGATTCAATCCCTGCCTTCATGGAGCATGTGGTTCAATAGGATGGAGAAAATATACAAAAAACTATAACACAAAAGTGTTATAAATTTAGTAAGAGGCAAAATGTCTTAAGACTTGGAGAGAATGGGTTATAATAAGGATTATTAGAGCAGCTAGTTTTACTATGTGCTAAGCACTAGTTTTCATACTTATATGTATTTTTAAAAAAACAAAACCTTGGGAAATAATCTATTGTACAGATAAGGAAAAGTGGTCCAGAAAAGTTAAACAACTTGGATAAAGTTTACAGCTTTTAGGTGGTAGACCTGCATTCAATAAGCGAGATAATGAAATAATAAAAGTTCACCTCAACACTGAAAAGACTGGGAGAGACATTCAAACAATGTCTGCAATTGTTTGTTGGCTTCATCTGAAATTATTAATATTGACTAGTATAATTCAATCATTATGGGTGATGTTGACACCAAAGTGGTAATTCTAGGTGTTTTTGATGTCAGGTATTCATCTAATCATGTGGCCAACACTGATAATAACCTAACATTATGACAATGAGATTTAAATAGGAGAGATTTAAACAGAGAATCTAGTTAATGGGATATGAAAACAATCCATGTGAAATTTAGAGAGATTGGACCAGCACAGTGACAATGGGGATAGCAAGGAGTTGAGGATAGAGGAGGACAGGATTTCTATGAGATTTTGCAATGAAAAAATCACAAATGGGATTTGATAATTAATTTAGTAATATGGAATGTAGGAAAAGTGAGTCAAAGATGACGGTAGTGTTTTGAGCTTGAATGAGCAGAAGTAGGGAGGGAGGATTTTAGGGGATCAGCCAGCGCCACTTGGCACCCATAACACATTGTGCACATTTCTCTGTTCCCAGCCCTCATCACATTGTATCTGTAACTATTTGTTTATGGGTCTTTCTTCCCCTTAAATTCTAGTTCCTTATGCGTCATGATTTATATAGACCCAACACCCAGGACTGTGGTCTGGACAAAGTTAAGTCTTCCATAAGCATTCCTTTGGAATAAATTTTAACAATGTTATATAGAAATTCTCACTGAATAGCCAAATATGAGTGTTGAGTAGGCAGCTGGAAATACACAATGGACATTTTAGATTGGTATCAGAACTGTAGAAGTAGACTTTGATTACCAGAAAGAAACAATATTTGATGTCCTCAGAACAGTTTAATACTTTGAATGAAATTGTGAAAGAGACAGCAAATCAAGTAGAACTGAGGGTTAAAGACAACAATAGAGGACATAGAGGAAGAAAGGAATAGAAATGGGATTCTTAAAAATGAGATCTTTATTTAAAGGAATGCCTGATCCATTTCAAATGCTAAAGACTGAGCAAGTTTCTAATGGTCTGTAAGAATCCAGAGGAAATTTGTTTTCTTATTACCCATTTTATAATTGCTATTGTGGAATATATTTGAAGAAGTAGGACAGATGCTATATTAATTAGAAGATTTATAAGGCATTAGCTTTTTGTTTCCTTTAATAAATTTTGTTTGCTCCTCAGAAGAAGGAAAAACATTTCCATAGCTAATCAGTTCAGATGAAAACTAATTAATACATCATCACATTTCAAACCACTTTCATTTAATCAGTTGACATGGAATAACCATTAACTTAAACAGACTAGAAGTTTACCATTGTAACTTTCATAGTAACTACTATATTACAATGGCAAAAAAAAAAAACAATGCCAGATATTCTCCATTAAAGTTCTCTGTTTCTAATCTCTTACCATGTCCTGTAGATTTTCCCTTTTAGACAAAAGGATTACATGGTTTGGATGGGTTCTGAAGTCTTTTGTCTGGAGAAATTAGGCAGAGTACCTATTTAGCTGTCTTTTATTTGCATTTGAAATATTTAAAATGTGCTCATTATCCAGTCCTCTTTAATGTATTGAATTATGAAAACTGACTTCAAACATTCTTGCATATATTATTTTGAAAATACCATTGTTTGTCACTGTTCTTTTTAAATAATTACAAATTATCTCATCTCCTTAGAGAGCTAAGAACTCAGAACATTAAAGAAAAAGAATAACCAAAGTTATTAGCATTATAAGTATATTATTCTTATAATGTATCATAAGAAAAAACAATAGCAGGCTTTATTAGGTAAGATATAACATATCCACCCAGTTGTGTCCTGTAATGTAATTGGTACATTCTAAGAAATAATCTCTATCCATGCATCCTGGAGTGCACATTTCTCCTCAAACTTGGAATAACCCCAGAATGGTTATCTTTTAAAAGTCTTTTCTGCATCAGCACTGTAATAACATATTAATAGTTATAGGTGGAAATATAAAAAA
Source organism: Mirounga angustirostris (assembly GCF_029215605.1). Taxonomy (NCBI): domain Eukaryota; kingdom Metazoa; phylum Chordata; class Mammalia; order Carnivora; family Phocidae; genus Mirounga; species Mirounga angustirostris. The sequence goes on along the minus strand of NW_026991724.1, from coordinate 14,476,779 downwards.
TTCAAAAGGACTAAAATCTAGATTATATACAATGAAGAAATAATCAGTATGTGGGGGCAGTGGTGAGAAAGTCACAAAAAGACAAAGAAATAAATAAGTAAAAGCAGTTAAGATATAAAGGATATATTGAAAGTTTCCAAGCCAGGTCTAAAAATAGATCCACGTCAGGGCACCTGGGTGGTAAGGTTGGCTGAGCATCTGGCTCTTGGTTTCAACTCAGGTCCTGATCTCAGGAGTGAGATCGAGCCCCACATTGGGCTCCACAATCCACGGAGAATTTGCTTGAGACTCTCCCTCTCCTTCTGCCTTTCCCCACACTCTCTCTCTAAAAAATAAATGAATCTTTAAAATATATATATATCCACAGAAAAAAAATTTAAAAAATAATAAAATTAAATAAAAATAGATCAACAGGAAATGAATGGAAGGAAAAGGGAAAAAACTATATTTGAAAAGATGATAACCTGGAAATTTCCAGAATTCAAAAGTTAGTGGCCTTCACATTTAAAACACACTTTGTTTTTGTTTTAAGATTTTATTTATTTATTTTAGAGATAGAGGGAGAACACAGAGGGAGAGTGAGAGGGAGAAACACACTCCCTGCTGAGTAGAGAGCCTGATGTGGGACTCGATCCCAGGACCCTGAGATCATGACCTGAGCTGAAGCTGGACACTTAACTGACTGAGCCACCCAGTCACCCTTAAAACACACTTTGAATAGTGAGCAGGATAAATAAATGTAAAATCATACCAAGTTGCATTATAATGGATCTGTAGAACATAAAGGATAAAAAAGAATCTTAAAAACTACCACAAAGATAGATTACCTTGAAAAGAAAGACATTTTATACTTTCAAAAATCTTCACAACAGAAACAATAAGTGCCAGAATATAATGGTGTTGGAGAGACATAATGATCAATTTTGAATTTTATACTCAAGTATACTAGCATTCAAGGAGAGCAAAACTACAGATGCTCACTACACAACCAGAAAAGGATATAAGAAAATAAGAAACAAAGATAACCCAGAAGAAGACATGGACATACAAAATTACAGCAAGCACAAAAATTGATAAATATGTTATTAATGGCCAATTATAGAAAGGTTTAGTAATACTTTGGTTTTAAAGAGGTTAATCCAAAAGTATATACTGACAGTAATAAAATGGTGGATTGTATCATTTGTACTTTATCCAAAGTACCCAAAGATCTATGTCAAATGCAAAAGGAAGAGAAACATATCTAATAACTTGATATTTTAGGCCTTAAGAAAATTTATTTATAAATTAATAATTCATAGTTTTCAAAGCTAAAATAGAAAAAGCAGAATATGGAAAATTAATCAATATTATATTGAGATAAAAAAGAAAAACAAAGTAAATAGAAGCACAAAATAACTATTTAGTAATGAGACCAGATATATCAGTAATCACAATAAATATGTAACATGTTTATTGAACATGTTGAACTAGTTAAATGCAATCAAGAAATAGACTTGTTTTCCTCCCACTAATCCCCTTCAGACTTCTTCTGTATGATCTGCTTTTTCCCAGAAAGATCCCATAGCTTTTTGTCAATTTCAAGTATTAATAAACATGCTTCATTTTCAGGTATTAGAAGTCTAGTCCACTCTGAATATAAATTTCAATTTCTCATTCACTTTAAAGCTTCTACCCTTCCCTTATCCCTCCTGCAGCTCAGACCTGACCAAGCCATGGGAACTTGAAATGGGTAGTTTCATGGTTTACTTTTTAGATTCCTCTCTGCTCTTGTTCCCCTTCCATATTCTATGAGCTACCTTAGCTCCTCCAGGGTTGCAGTGGAGAGATGTGGGGAAAGGTAATAGGGAATTCTGTTATAAGTGTCGTACGTCCATTGCCATGGGAAATGTCTGAAGGCTGCCTTTTTGACATGGAGTGCAAAACAAACAGAAAACAATTAACAAATTGGCAATAGAAAGCATTTTATCTATCAGTAATTATATTAAATATAAATAAATTAAACTCCCCAATAAAAGGCATAGAGTGGGTGAATAGATTAAAAGAAAGCAAGATCCAGTGATATGCTATTTTCAAAAGACTCACTTTAAATATAAAGACACACATAGTCTGAAAGGGAAGCAATGGAAAAAGATGTGCCATGCAAGTGATAGCGAAAAGAAAACAAGGATGACTATACTTGTATCATACAAAATAGACTTTAAAAAAACTGCCACTAGAAACAAAGAAGGACATTATATAATGATAAAAGAGTCAATTCAACAGGAATATATAGCCAATATAAATATATACACACCCCAGGTCAGAGTACCTAATATATAAAACAAATATTGACATATCTGAGGGAAGAAACTGACAGCAATACAATAATAGTAGGAGACTTAAATACCCCACTTTTGATAATGAATAGAATGTCCAGGCAGAAAAATCAATAAGGAAAGAGCAAACTTAAACAATATTATAAACCAAATGGACCTAACAGGCATGTATAGAACATCCCACCCAACAGCAACAGATTGATCACATGTTAGGTCACAAAGCAAGTCTTAATAAATTTTAAAAGATTGAAATCTTACCAAGTATCTTCTCAGCCTACAGTGGAATGAAACTAGAAATCAATAACAGAAAGGAAACAGGAAAATTCACAAACATGTAAACTAAACAACATACTCTTGAACAACCATTGACAAAAGAGGAAGTCAAAAAGGAATTCTAAAAATGAGACAAACAAAAATACAAAATTACCAAAATTTATGGGATGCAGCAAAAGGAGTACTAAGAGGGAAGTTTATAGCAATCAATGCCTACATTTAAGAAGAAGAAAGATCTCAAATAAACAACCTAACTTTACAACTCAAGGAACTAGGGGGATGGTGGGGGCAAACTAAACCCAAAATTAGAGGAAGGAAGGAAATAGTAAATATTAGAGTGGAAATAAATGAAATAATAGAAAAACAATAGAAAAAAACTGATAAAACTAAGAAGTTGTGTTTTGGAAAGACAAAATTGACATATTCTGAGCTACACTGAAAAAAAAGGACTCTAAGTAAAATGAGAAATAAAAAAGGAAACACTACAATGGATGACACATAAATAAAAAGGATCATATAAGGGACTATTATAAACAATTACATACCAACATATTGGATAACCTAGAAGAAATGGATAAATTCCTAGAGACATACAACCTACCAACACTGAATGAAAAAGAAATAGAATAACAAATAAGGAGATTGAATCAGTAATCAAAAACCTTTTAACAAAGAAAAGCCCAGAACCAGAGGGTTTCATGGGTGAATTCTACCAGATATTCAGAGGAGAACTAATACCAACCCTTCTTAAGCTCTTCCAAAAAAAGAATAAGAGAAAACACTCCCAAACTTATTTTATGAGGCCAGCATCACCTAATTCCATAGCCAAAGAAAATACAAGAAAAGAGCACTACAGGCCAGTATTTCTGATGAACATAGATGTAAAAATTCTCAACAAAATATTAGCAAACTGAATTCTACAGCACATTAAAAGAATAATACACCACAACCAAGTGGTATTTATCCCTGGGATGAAAAGGATGGCTCAAAATATGAAAAGCAATCAATGTGATACACCACGTTGACAAAATAAAAGACAAAAACCACATGATCATCTCAATAGATGCAGAAAAAGCATTTAACAAAATTCAACATCATTTCATGATAAAAAAACTCTTAACAATATGGGTACAGAAGAAGCATACCTCAACACAATAAAGTCTATATATGAAAACCCACCACTAGCATCATAATCAATGGGGCGAAAGCTTTTTTTTCTAAGACCCAGGACTAGGCAAGGATGCCCGCTCTTGCCATTGCTATTTAACATAGTACTAGAAGTCCTAGCCAGAGCAAATGGGCAAGAAAAAGAAATAAAAGGCAGCCAGGGTGCCTGGGTGGCTCAGTAGTTAAGTGTCTGCCTTCGGCTCAGGTCATGGTCCCAGGGTCATGGGATTGAGCCCCGCATCGGGCTCCCTGCTCCACAGGAAGCCTGCTTCTTCCTCTCCCTCTACCCCTGCTTGTGTTCCCTCTCTCACTGTCTCTCTCTGTCAAATGAATAAAATCTTAAAAAAAAGAAAGAAAGAAAAGGCAGCCAAACAAAACAAAGGCAAACCAGAAGGAGAGAAGTAAAATTATCTCTGTTTGCAGATGACATGAATCCTGTATGTAGAAAACCCTAAAAACTCCACCAAAATGTTGTTAGAACTTCTAACGATTAGTAAATACGTTCAACTAATTAGTAAAGTTGCAACATACAAAATCAACATACAGAAGTCAGTGATATTACTATGCACTAACAACAAACTATCCAAAAGAGAACATAAGAAAGTAATCCCATTCACATTAGTAACAAAAAGAATATAATACTTCGGAATTAGCTTAACCAAAGAGGTGAAAAACTTGTACACTGAAAATTATAAAACATTGATGAAGATAATTTTAAATTTTCCATTTAAAAATAAATGGAGGGGCACCTGGGTGGCTCAGTTGTTAGGCGTCTGCCTTCAGCTCAGCTCATGATCCCACGGCCCTGGGATTGAGCCCCGCATCAGTCTCCCTGCTTGTCAGGAAGCCTGCTTCTCCCTCTCCCACTCCCCCTGCTTGTATTCCCTCTCTTGCTGTTTCTCTCTCTGTCAAATAAATAAATAAAATCTTTAAAAATAAAAAAATAAAAATAAAAATAAATGGAAAGACATCTTGTGTTCATAAAGTAGAAGAGTTAATATTATTACAATGTCTATACTACCCAAAGCTATCCACAGATTCAATGCAACCCTCATTAAGGTCCCAATATTTTTTATAGAAATAGAAAAAACAATTTTAAAATTCAGATGGAACCACAAACACCTCAAATAACCAAAGCAATCTTGAGAAAGAAGAGCAAAGCTGGAGACATCATACTACCTGATTTCAAATTATATTACAAAGCTATAGTAATCAAAACAGTATGGCATAAAAACAGATCTATAGACTAGTGGAACAGAGTAGAGGACTCAGAAAAAATGCACACATTTATGGCCAACTGATCTTTGTTAAGGGTGCCAAGAAAACACATGGGGAAAGGATAGTCTCTTCAACAAATGGTGCTAGGAGAACTGGATAGCTACTTGCAAAAGAACGAAATAGACCTCTCTTATGCCTATACACAAAAAACAACTAAAAATGGATGAAAGACTCAAATATAAGAAACCATAAAACTACTGAAAGAAAACATAGGAGAAAACCTTCTTGACATTGGTCTTGGCAGTGATTTTTTTCCATACCAAAATACGACACCAAATGCACAGGCCACAAAAATAAAAAGAGACAAGCAGAGATACATCAATCTAGAGAGCTTCTGCACACCAAAGGAAACATTAAAATAAAAAATAAAAAAAAAACTATGTAATGGGAAAATAATATTTGCAAATCATATATCCAATAGGGGGTTAATATCCACAATGTGTAAGGAAATCATACAACTCAATGCCAAAAATACAAATAACCTGATTAAATAATGAGAAAAAGACCTAAATAGACACTTCTCAAAGAAGAAATTCAAATGGCTAACAGGTATAGGAAAAGATGTTCAACATCTGTAGTCATCAGGGAAATACAAATCAAAACCACAATGAGATATCACCTCACACCTGGTAAAATGGCTATTATCAAAAAGATAAAAGATAGCAAGTATTGGTAAGAATGTGGAGGAACGAAAACCTTTGTACACTGCTGGTGGGAATGTAAATTAGTGCAGCCATTATGGAAAACACTATGGAGCTTTCTCAAAAAAATGAAAATAGAACTACAATATGATTTAGGAATCCCACTTTGGATATATATCCTAAAGAAACAAAATCAGTACTTTGAAGAGATATGTGCACTCCTATGTCATTGCAGCATTATTCACAATAGCCAAGATATGAAAACAACCTTAATGTCCTTTGATGGATAGATTTTTTTTTATCCATTCATATATATGGAATGTTAGCTTTAAAAAAGAAGGAAATCCTGCCATTTGTAACAACATGGGTGGAGGTAGAGGACATTATGCTAAGTGAAATAAGGAAGACACAGAAGGAGAACTACTGCATGATCTCACTTCTATGTGGACTCTAAAGTAGTCAGACACATAGAAGTGGAGAAAAGAATGATGGTTGCCAGGGTCTATATGAAGGAGATATGGGGTAATATTAGTCAAGGGTACAAAATTTCAGTTATGCAAGATGAGTAAGTTCTGGAGATCTAATGTACAGCATGGTGAGGATAGTTAAAAAAAACCATATCTTAAACTTGAAATTTGTGAAGAGGATAGATCTTAAATTAAATCTTCTCAATGTGCACACACACACAATGGTAACTATGGGATGTAGAGGTGTTGGATATGTTAATTAGCTTGATGTGGTGATCTTTTCACAATGTGTACACATATCAAATCATCAAGTTGTACACTTTAATTATATATAATTTTTATATGTCAAAAATATCTAAATAGAGCTGTTAAAAAAAACAAAATAGATGAGCCTAGGGGAAGGGAAAGAAAAATAAAATAAGATGAAAACAGAGAGGGAGGCAAACCGTAAGAGACCCTAAAGTATAGGAAACAAATTGAGGGTTGCTGGAGGGGCAGTGGGTGGGGGGATGGGGTAACTGGGTGATGGGGAGGGCACTTGATGTGATGTGCACTGGGTGTTATATGCAGCTGATGAATCACCAAATTCTACCTTTGAAACTAACAATACAGTATATGTTAACTAAATTGAATTTAAATTAAAAAATTCTTACAAGAAACTAGAATAGAATAGAATAGAATAGAATAGAATAGAATAGAATAGAATAGAATATTCAAGCCTCTTGGCCCAGAATATTTACTTCTAAAAATTTGTCCTTAGAAAATAATCAAATAGGAAAAAGAATATTTATTGTCTTATTTCAATAGCTAATTTTTAAGGGGGAGGCAAAGAATAACCCAAATGTCTAATAACAGGAAATGAGTTAAATAAATTGTGGAACTCATTTAAAAGAAGAAGGAAACAGTGGAAGAGGAGCAGGAGAAGAACTTATCTGGGCAACTTTCAGGCACCAGTCTCTCTGGCCCTGCCAACTTCAGGAGCTAAAGTTGAGGTTCTCTAGAAACTTTCTCTTCTCTGCTCTATCTCAAGGCAGCATCAAGTCTGCGAGAGTCTTCACTCAGCATGCACACAGGTGAGATGTTTGTGAGACATCAAGATCCCCCCTGGCAAGCACTTCATCCCTGCTCTTATCTTTATTGACTTGGGAGATGGGATAGGGAAGACAATACTCTCCCACCAGGCCAACTAATTACTCTCCTCTCTCTCCCTCTCTCTCCTTCTTCTCCTTTGTTTTCTCTCTGCCTCTTTCTCTTCCCCTCCTCTCCCTCCCTCTTTCCCTTCTCTCATTCCCTCAAGCTTTCTTATAAATATGCTGGAGAAAGATAATGGGGTACAAGTTGCAGAACCAGCTTTTTTGCCTTCTGGTGTGGGTGTGGGTGTGTCTGTGTGCGGGCGCACAGTAATAGTTTTGCTATCTCTAAGAAAGTCTTACAGATGGGTCTAGTTCCTTTCTTTATTATATAGCTATTCTCCACCCATTGCCCCTGGCTGCACTTCTGAGACCAAAAACAGCTTCCAGTTAATATCTTACTACAAATGTAAATAGATTTATTCACATTTTTAATAGAGATGGTAAGATCAGATAAAATAACAAAATCTTGCTATTTACTGATCACAAAATATATATCTAAAACAAAAATGCATAGAAATGTTGAGGATTAAAGGGTAATAAGGACTTACCAGGTAAATGCTAAAAGCTGGTTTTACCGGATTAATAACAATAAAATAGAATTTTGGGTAAAGGGCCTTAAGAGGAACAAAGCACAATAATACAAGAAACAATACTCAGAAATATATAGCAATCATGAACGTGAAATAGAGAAAAATTACCAAATAGCAAGAATTTAACAAAACTATAGTAATAGTGGGAGATTTTAATACATCTCTGTCAAAAACTAGCACTGCAGAGAGACAAAACATAAAAAGCATATGGGAAATTTAAACAACAAAATTAATAAGCTTGATTTGGTTGGTAAATATGGATGCTTCTATCCCCATACATTCTTTTCAGGTACGCACAGAAGAATTATAAAATTTGAACATGTATTATTAGGTGACAAAATAAACCTCAACAAAGTTCATACAGTTTTTTTTTATCTCTACATTGAAATTAAATTAGAAATCAACAATTACAAATAATAGCAAAAAAAGCTTGTATGTTTAAAAGTCTATAGATTACTCATTTTGTGACTTAAAGCAAAACCACAAAGGAAATTTTAAAATATCTAGATATGAATTAAAATTAAAGTAGTAAATGTTAAAATTCATGTACTAGAGCTAAATGATAGACATAAACGTATAGCTTTAAGTGTACAGTGCTTTGTGTTGTCTCAGCCTATCAGTAACCTGTGTGGTTCGACCAGCCCTTGTGGTTCATAGTATGACTACAAGATGTTCTTCAGCAGCAGCCATTAGAAACTGAAAAAATAAAGGTTTATTACTTTAGAAACCTGGCAGTTGCACAGCACACCTGGGGACAAAAAGCAAAGTGGCAGGGAGAGAGAGAGCATGAGCCTGGGGTTCTGCTTATTGGGGTTGAAAGTGGGGGGCCTAGGGTTTTGTGGGCTCACTCTTAATTGGTGAACTTAAAACATAAGAGCAGGAATTTAAACCATGGAAAAAGAAAAAACAAGTGACCCAAATGGTCAGTTATTAAAATCAACCAAAATTTCTAAAACAAAAGAGCCTTGGTTGGGAGAGGAGGCCTAGCACTTTATTCATGTGGGTGGCAATGTGCTTATTTGGGATAGCTATCTTTGAAGTAGATGCTTTATTGAAATGGATGCCTTGGAAATCAAAGCTTAAATCAGTCACTTGCATTAAAATTAAAAAAAAAAAAACAGCTGTCAGGACTTATACTATAATTTACCCTCTGATACCAGAGGCATCAGAGTCAGTGGTGGAGATCTTCACTGCCTAGGTAGCTGATGTGCTAAAAGTCAGGGGTAGGGCATTTTGTAACCTAGAAATTACACATCTAAATAGGATTATAGTAGCAAATCCTATAATAATTATACCGGCAATAGTCTAAAATCCAGTCCATAGCCCTGTACCAAACTTGAAGCGTCTGGCAATGAAACTAAGTCAGTGATCTTGAAGGACTTAGGAATCTGTTCAAAGATTGGGGTCAAATTGGGGTGCCTGAGTGGCTCAGTTGGTTAAGCATCTGACTCTTGATTTCAGCTCAGGTCATGATCTCATGGTTGTGGGATCGAGCCCGTGTCAGACTTAAGATTTTCTCTCTCCCTCTCCCTCTGCACCCTGACTCCACTTGTGCTCTCTCTCTCTCTCTCACTTGGGAAAAAAAAAAAAAAGATTGGGGTCATATTGTGGAATATTTTAACATTTTGGGCCATCTGGTCTAAGTAGGTCTGATTCTGTCCTGAATTGGTAAGATTCTCCATATCACACTGAACCAGTCTTAGTCCTGATAATAGGTCAGTTCAGTGAAAGGGTTGTATCTCATTTCGGGAGGCTGTGATGAAGATGGGTTGCCCAAGTTAGGCCTATATGATGCAAATATTTGCATCAGATATTTAATAAGAGACATTTCCATGGAAACAAAAGGAAAAAAATGAAGGTTAATGATTGGAGCAGATTATAATCCCAATTTCTAAATTCTGGAGGTAGCCAGTCCAAAAGATTTCTAGATGTTAGGTTTGAAGCATCTTTAGATGGAGTGAGGGCAGACAGTGGCAAGATGATAGATTTTCCTAATTTGCAGTTTGGATGTCTCTCATGATCTTTCTGAGTGGTCCATACAGCAACAGGCATGGAGATTATTCAGACATGAGCTGAACTTTATCAAGTTTTCCCACTTTAGTTTGCATGGATTTGGAAAAAAAGTTTCAGTTCTCAATGATTCCAAGTCAGAAGGGTGAAAGAAAAACTGGAAACATCAGTTTGGAAAGTTGTAGCCAGATATTGGAGGAAATGAGAATGCAGTATCTAGTCCAGTTTACAGGTAGAAAACAAAAACCTCAAAAACAATTAACAGAACTAGAATCTAATATTCACAAGTGTGTATTATAGTTTCTACTGAAACATAATTTTTCTCTGTACAATCACCTCCATTTCTATCAAAGATAATTACAAAACTAATGTGTTTACAAATTAAGTCTAGTTTCAGGGCACCTGGGTGGCTCAGTTGGTTGAGTGTCTGCCTTTGGCTCGGGTCATGATCCCGTGGTCCTGGGGTCGAGCCCTGCATCGCATCGGGCTCCTTGCTCAGCGGAGAGCCTCCTTCTCCCTCTCTCTCTGCTGCTACCCCTGCTTGTGCGCTCTCGCTCTCTCTCGTAAATAAATAAATTAATTAATTAATTAATTAAATAAATAAATAAACAAATAAAATCTAAAAATGAAAGTCTAGTTTCAATAAACTTGGCCTGATTATTTACATAAGTGTAGCAAGAATAGTGATAGACCATATAGGCTCTTCTAAGTCTGCTTTGCTAGAACTTCTTATAATAGATCTCAGATTGAATTTTTATTTTATTTTTTTTTGGAGTATTGGAAAATGTGTAATTTTTTTTATTATTATGTTATGTTAATCACCATACATTACATCATTAGTTTTTGATGTAGTGTTCCATGATTCATTGTTTGCGTGTAACACCCAGTGCTCCATGCAGAACATGCCCTCTTTAATACCCATCACCAGGCTAACCCATCCCCCTATCCCCCTCCTCTAGAACCCTTAGTTTGTTTTTCAGAGTCCATAGTCTCTCATGGTTCGTCTCCCCCTCTGATTCCCCCCCCTTCATTTTTCCCTTCCTGCTATCATCTTTTTTTTTTAACATATAATGTATTATTTGTTTCAGAGGTACAGATCTGTGATTCAACAGTCTTGCACAATTCACAGCACTCACCATAGCACATACCCTCCCCGATGTCTATCCCAGCCGACCCATCCTTCCCACCCCCCACTACTCCAGCAACCCTCAGTTTGTTTCCTGAGATTAAGAATTCCTCATATCAGTGAGGTCATATGATACATGTCTTTCTCTGATTGACTTATTTCGCTCAGCATAACACCCTCCAGTTCCATCCATGTCATTGCAAATGGCAAGATTTCAGTCCTTTTGATGGCTGCATAATATTCCATTGTATATATATACCACATCTTCTTTATCCATTCATCTGTCGATGGACATCTTGGCTCTTTCCACAGTTTGGCTATTGTGGACATTGCTGCTATAAACATCAGGGTGCACGTGCCCCTTAGAATCCCTACATTTGTATCTTTGGGGTAAATACCCAGTAGTGCAATTGCTGGGTTGTATGGTAGCTCTATTTTCAACTTTTTGAGGAACCTCCATACTGTTTTCCAGAGTGGCTGCACCAGCTTGCATTCCCACCAACAGTATAGGAGGGTTCCCCTTTCTCTGCATCCCCGCCAACATCTGTCATTTCCTGACTTGTTAATTTTAGCCATTCTAACTGATGTGAGGTGATATCTCATTGAGGTTTTGATTTGGATTTCCCTGATGCCGAGCGATGTTGAGCACTTTTTCATGTGTCTGTTGGCCATTTGGATGTCTTCTTTGGAAAAATGTCTGTTCATGTCTTCTGCCCATTTCTTGACTGGATCATTTGTTCTTTGGCCATTGAGTTTAAGAAGTTCTTTATAGATTTTGGATACTAGCCCTTTATCTGATATGTCATTTGCAAATATCTTCTCCCATTCTGTTGGCTGTCTTTGGGTTTTGTTGACTGTTTCTTTTGCTGTGCAAAAGCTTTTTATCTTGATGAGGTCCCAATAGTTCATTTTTGCCCTTGCTTCCCTTGCCTTTGGCGATGTTTCTAGGAAGAAGTTGCTGCGGCTGAGGTCGAAGAGGTTGCTGCCTGTGTTCTCCTTTAGGATTTTGATGGACTCCTGTCTCACATTGAGGTCTTTCAACCATTTTGAGTCTATTTTTGTGTGTGGTGTAAGGAAATGGTCCAGTTTCATTCTTCTGCATGTGGCTGTCCAGTTTTCCCAACACCATTTGAAGAGACTCTTTTTTCCATTGGACATTCTTTCCTGCTTTGTCGAAGATGAGTTGACCATAGAGTTGAGGGTCCATTTCTGGGCTCTCTGTTCTGTTCCATTGACCTATGTGTCTGTTTTTGTGCAGTACCATACTGTCTTGATGATGACAGCTTTGTAATAGAACTTGAAATCCAGAATTGTGATGCCACCAGCTTTGCTTTTCTTTTTCAACATTCCTCTGGCTATTCGGGGTCTTTTCTGGTTCCATATAAATTTTAGGATTATTTGTTCCATTTCTTTGAAAAAAGTTGGTGGTATTTTGATAGGGATTGTATTGAATGTGTAGATTGCTCTAGGTGTCATTGAGATCTTCACAATATTTGTTCTTCCAATCTATGAGCATGGAATGTTTTTCCATTTCTTTGTGTCTTCCTCAATTTCTTTCATGAGTGTTTTATAGTTTTCTGAGTACAGATTCTTTGCCTCTTTGGTTAGATTTATTCCTAGGGTATCTTATGGTTTTGGGTGCAATTGTAAATGGGATTGACTCCTTAATTTCTCTTTCTTCTGTCTTGTTGTTGGTGTATAGGAATGCCACTGATTTCTGTGCATTGATTTTATATCCTGCCACTTGACTGAATTCCTGTATGAGTTCTAGCAGTTTTGGAGTGGAGTCTTGGGTTTTCCACAGAAAGTATCATATCATCTGCAAAGAGTGAGAGTTTGACTTCTTCTTTGCCGATTCGGATGCCTTTGATTTCTTTTTGCTGTCTGATTGCCATGTCTAGGACTTCTAATACTATGTTGAATAGCAGTGGTGATAGTGGACATCCCTGCCGTGTTCCTGATCTTAGGGGGAAGGCTCTCAATTTTTCCCCATTGAGAATGATATTCACTGTGGGTTTTTCATAGATGGCTTTTATGATATTGAGATATGTCCCCTGTATCCCTATACTCTGAAGAGTTTTGATCAAGAAAGGATGCTGTACTTTGTCAAATGCTTTTTCTGCATCTATTGAGAGGATCATATGGTTCTTGTTCTTTCTTTTATTAATGTATTTTATCACATTGATTGATTTGTGGATGTTGAACCAAATGTGCAGCCCAGGGATAAATCCCACTTTGTCGTGGTGAATAATCCTTTTAATGTACTTTTGGATCCTATTGGCTAGTATTTTGGTGAGAATTATTGCATCCATGTTATCAGGGATATTGGTCTGTAATTCTCCTTTTTGATGGGGTCTTTGTCTGGTTTTGGGATCAAAGTAATGGTGGCCTCATAAAACAAGTTTGGAAGTTTTCCTTCCATTTCTATTTTTTGGAACAGTTTCAGAAGAATAGGTATTCATTCTTCTTGAAATGTTTGGTAGAATTCCCCCAGGAAGCCATCTGGCCCAGGGCTTTTGTTTGTTGGGAGATTTTTGATGACTATTTCAATTTCCTTAGTGGTTATAGGTCTGTTCAGGTTTTCTATTTCTTACTGGTTCAGTTTTGGTAGTTGATACATCTCTAGGAATGCCTCCATTTCTTCCAGATTATCTAATTTGCTGGCATATAGTTGCTCCAATATGTTCTTATAATTGTTTGTATTTCTTTGGTGTTGGTTGTGATCTCCCCTCTTTCATTCATGATTTTGTTTATTTGGGTCCTTTCTCTTTTTGATAAGTCAGGCTAGTGGTTTATCAATCTTATTCATTCTTTCAAAGAACCAGCTCCTAGTTTCATTGATCTGTTCTACTGTTCTTTTGGTTTCTATTTCATTGATTTCTGCTCTGATCTTTATTATTTCTCTTCTCCTGCTGGGTTTAGGCTTTATTTGCTGTTCTTGCTCTAGCTCCTTTAGGTGTAGGGTTAGGTTGTGTACTTGAGACCTTTCTTGTTTCTTGAGAAAGGTTTGTACTGCTATATACTTTCCTCTTAGGACTGCCTTTGCTGCATCCCAAAGATCTTGAACAGTTGTGTTTTCATTTTCATTTGTTTCCATGAATTTTTAAAATTCTTCTTAATTTCCTGGTTGACCCATTCATTCTTTAGTAGGATGCTCTTTAGCCTCCATGTATTTGAGTTCTTTCCGACTTTCCTCTTGTGATTGAGTTCTAGTTTCAAAGCATTGTGGTCTGAAACTATGCAGGGAATGATCCCAATGTTTTGGTACCAGTTGAGACCTGATTTGTGACCCAGGATGTGATCTATTCTGGAGAATGTTCCATGGGCACTAGAGAAGAATGTGTATTCTGTTGCTTTGGGATGGAATGTTCCGAATATATCTGTGAAGTCCATTTGGTCCAGTGTGTCATTTAAAGTCTTTATTTCCTTGTTGATCTTTTGCTTAGATGATCTGTCCATTTCAGTGAGGGGGGTGTTAAAGTCCCCCACTATTATTGTATTGTTGTCGGTGTGTTTCTTTGCTTTTGTTATTAATTGCCTTATATAATTGGCTGCTCCCACATTAGGGGCATAGATATTTACAATTGTTAGATCTTCTTTTTGGATAGACCCTTTAAGTAGGATATAGTGTCCTTCCTCATCTCTTATTACAGTCTTTGGTTTAAAATCTAATTTGTCTGATATAAGGATTGCCACCCCAGCTTTCTTTTGGTGTCCATTAGCATGGCAAATGATTTTCCACCCCCTCACTTTCAATCTGGGGGTGTCTTTGGGTCTAAAATGAGTCTCTTGCAGACAGCGTATCGATGGGTCTTGTTTTTTTATCCAATCTGATAGCCTGTGTCTTTTGATTGGGGCATTTATCCCATTTACATTCAGGGTAACTATTGAAAGATAGGAATTGAGTGCCATGTATTGCCTGTAAGGTGACTGTTACTGTATATTGTCTGTGTTTCTTTCTGGTTTATGTTGCTTTTAGGCTCTCTCTTTGCTTAGAGGACCCCTTTCAATATTTCTTGTAGGGCTGATTTTATGTTTGCAAATTCCTTTAGTTTTTATTTGTCCTGGAAGCTTTTTATCTCTCCTTGTCTTTTCAATGACAGCCTAGCTGGATTTAGTATTCTTGGCTGCATACTTTTCTCATTTAGTGCTCTGAATATATCATGCCAGTCCTTTCTGGCCTGCCAGGTCTCTGTGGATAGGTCTGTTGCCAATCTAATATTTCTACCATTGTAGGTTACAGATCTCTTCTCCTGAGCTACTTTCAGGATTTTCTCTTTGTCTCTGAGACTCCTAAGTTTTATTAGATGTTGGGGTGTTGACCTATTTTTATTTATTTTGGGGGGTTCTCTGTGCCTCCTGGATTTTGATGCCTGTTTCCTTCCCCAAATTAGGAAAGTTTTCTGCTATAATTTGCTCCAATATACCTTCTGCCCCTCTCTTTCTTCTTCTTCTGGGATCCCAATTATTCTAATGTTGTTTCGTCTTATGGTATCACTTATCTCTTGAATTCTGCCCTCATGACCCAATAGTTATCTCTCTTTTTCTCAGCTTCTTTATTTTCCATCATTTGGTCCCTGTATCACTAATTCTCTCCTCTGCCTCATTTATCCTAGCAGTTAGAGCCCCCATTTTTTATTGCACCTCATTAATAGCCTTTTTTATTTTGACTTGGTTAGATTTTAGTTCTTTTGTTTCTCCAGAAAGGGTTTCTCTAATAACTTCCATGCTTTTTTCAAGCCCAGCTAGTATCTTTAAAATCATCATTCTGAGCTCTAGGTCCAACATCTTACTAATGTCTGTATTGATTAGGTCCCTAGCAGTCAGTACTGCCTCTTGTTCTTTTTGTTGAGGTGATTTTTTCTGTCTTGTCATTTTGTCCAGAGGAGAATAGATGAATGAGAGAACAAAATACTAACAGGGTAACAATGTCCCCAGAAAATATACACTGAAAAATCAGAAAAGACCTGAAACCAGGGGAAAAGAAAGGGAAAGAAAGAAAAAAATTTTTAAAAAAGATAAAAACAAAACAAAAAAAACAGAATATGATCAAGTATGATCAGGCTGGTGCATAGATCAGTGCCACACACTAGATTTTGGGCATATTTTGGTCTGTTAGAAGAAAGTGCCTCCCAAAATTTTAAAGAAAGAAAAACTTATATATGTACAAAAATAAGTGTTAATACGATGAAGGGATGGAATATGACTGTAAAGATAAAATTATAAAAGATTTTATAAAAGGAATTGATAAGATAAGTTGGTTGAAAAAAGAAAGAGGATTTAAAAAAAAAAGAAAGGGAGGGAATGTGATCAGGCAGGAGACTAGAACAAAGCCATACACTAGAGATTTAGCGTATATTTTGATCTGTTAGAAGAAACTGTATCCCAAAATTTTAAAGAGAGAACAACTTATATATATATACCAAAAATAAGGGTAACTACTATGAAGGGATAGAGTATGACTCTAAAAATGAAAAATAAAAAATATTTTTTAAAAAAGGGATTGATAAGATGTTGGTTGAAAAAGGGAAAAAGAAAAATTCAAAAAAAAAAAAAGGCAGTTAAAAAAAATAACTTTGAAAGACTAAAGAATCATGGTAAAAAAGCCATGAATTCTATGTGCAGTATTCCCCTAGTGCTGGAGTTCTGCCGTTCTCATTGATCGGTAAACTTGGTCTTGCCTGGCTGTTCTTGCTGATCTTCTGGGAAGGGGCCAGTTGCCGTGGTTCCCAAATGTCTTTGCCTGAGGCGGAATTGCCCCGCCCTTGCTGTTCAGGGCTAAGTAATCTGCTGGGGTTTGCTCTCAGGAGCTTTTGTTCCCTGCAAGGTTTCCCTACAGCTTTGGAGGCCTAGAGTGAAAATGGAGGCCTCCCAATCTCCGCCCCGGAGGAGCCAAGAACTTGGGGCTCCGCTCCTCAGTGCGCCCCCGAGAAAAGCGGTCAGTCACTCCCATGTCTCCAGTCCCCAGCCGCACTCCGTGCTCACCTGGCCTGTGACCTCGCATTTCTATCTCTGGCACCCGACCCCGTGTGAAGTCTCCAAACCCAGCAGATCCCTGTGGTGCGCTCCCATGCCGCTCCTCTGGGGAGAGGAAGGTGAGTCTCCCCGGATCTGCCACTTGTTGGGTCCCTGCTGGAAGAGCAGTGGCCCGACTGTGCCGCGGATCATGGTTTATGGCAACCCCAAGCTGAGAGCCCACTCCTTGGCTCCGTCTCTGCAGCCGGCTTCCCCGCTCCGATACCTGGGAGCTCTGCTGCACTCAGGCACCCCCGGGCTTTCTGTGACCCCAAGGGTCCTCAGACCACACCATCCCAGCAGGGGTTCCACCCCCAGCTTAGCCACGGGAGCGACGTCCCTCAGCGGAGCTAACTTCTAAAAGTTCTAATTTTGTGCTCTGCTGCTCTATCATTTGCCAGAAGCAGCCGATGGAAGCCCCCTCCCCTGCCATCTATCCTCCTGAATATCGCCTTGGATTCACTTCTCTGCATGTCCTACCTTCCAGTAAGTGGTCGCATTTCTGTTCAGAGAGTTGTTGCTATTCTTTTCTTCGATCTCCTTTTGAGTTCATAGGTGTTTAGAATGGTTTGATCCCTATCCAGCTGAATTCCTGGGACCAGATGAAATTTAGGTCTCCTATTCCTCCACCATCTTGCTCCTCCCTCAGATTGAATTTTTAAAAGCCTCTCTAGACTAAAAAGCCAAGAATTCAGAATCAGGATTTAGACCAAGAACTCAACCATTGGATTTCACATGCAATACTGATAGATTTGGATGAATTCTCTGTGCTTGAGGTCTTTAAAATATCCTGAGGTTCCTGGCTCTTCCAGAAAGTGACCTTCTTTATTCTGGTAAGGCTGCTGAGAACCCTGTAAGCAAGGTATTAGGCTAATTTTTTCAAGGGGCTTTATTGGCTCCATAAAGTCAACTTTAGTTCCTTAAAGCTGTCTAGTGACCTGAGTCTATGCATATCTCTTTTAAATAAAGCCTTGGTAATATAACCAATGTTTCCAGTTAGATCCTATTACAAGAACAGATTCTTACTGAACTTATGCAAATAACCATATTGCCTTGAGAATAAGAATACTCACTGAGAATTTCCAAATTCTGGAGGGATCAGGCAGGGACAAAAAATAATTGTTTGATCTTTATTCATAAAGCTATAATTTACCAATTGCTATAAGTCATAGTTAGCTTAAGAGAAAAAAAAATGTTTTAAATCTGGAAAAAGTTTGAACCATCATTGTTTCAAATAAAAGTCATACAAAATTGTAATCATCTTCATCAGTTTATTCAATCCAGTGAAATTAATTTTTGTTGATCTTGATCATTCATTAACAGTTTTATGAATCCAGTTTTTCCTTAGAAACAAAGTGCCAGTATTTGAAAATGATATAATTATTTAAAAGATCCCAGAAAATTGCAGACAGAAATACTGAAACTAAAAAGATAATTCAACAAGGTTGGTGGGTACATTTACACACAAAAATTACTAGGATTCCCTTTCCTCAATATTAACCAACTTAAGAAGTTAAATTAAAAATTGAAGTACTTTTTTTATCAAGTAGTATCAAAATAGAAACCCAAACTATTGGGGCGCCTGGGTGGCTCAGTCGTTAAGAAACCCAAACTATAAGGTGCCTAGGAATTTCTAGCAAGAAATCTCGAAACCTTAATGTAAAGAAATGGCAAAACATTACTGATGGACATTAGAAGACCTGGATACATGTAAAGATGTCCCATGTTTATGGATAGAAAGTCCCACTGTTACAAAGATTAAATTGTTCTTTATATGAATGTATGCATTCAGTGCAATTCCAAACCAATTACAAAAAGGCCTTTTCATGAAACTTAACAAGCTCTACTTAAAGTCTGTATAGAATAATACAGATGAGATCTTCCCATCTGCAGAGAACTTGTGCTCTGTCTGACCTGCTGTTGCAGTGTTGCAAATGAGGGAATACTCTGACCAAGTGGGTACATGTGTCTAAGTCAATTCTTGTTCTACCCAAGCCAAATTTTCCAAACTTACCAGAAATAAGTTGCTATTTAAAGCCTTGTCTTCCTGTCTTTGTCTCCCTCATTTGGTTTTTAGAACCTGGAAGGGAAGATGTTTTGTATTCTGCTGCACCCACCTATGCCATATCCTCCAGTACAGATTTTATTGATTATACAGCAGATTTTATTTCCATTTGCCCAACTTCTTTGACTCTCAATTGAGTCAGAACTTGGCTAAGGAGGATGAGGGATGTAGTAAATATAAAAATATATATAAAGATGTTATATTATTCTCTATGTTTTTTCATAATGAACAATATGCATATATATCAAGGTTCCAAATAATTGAGATATATATGTGTGTGTATACATATACACACACACACATTCACTCACACACACACATGCCTGTAAATAGTTGACTTTTTCAGAATAGATGTCTCACAATTATTTAAAATCAGTTAATAATACTGAATTCAGAGGACCGGGCTGAACAAGTATCATATTCAAAGCATAGTCAGAAATTTCATGCTGAAAAAAAAAAAAAAGCAACTTCTGCTTTTCTACTCACATGAATCAGATATACAGTACACTCTGGAAGCAAAGGCAACCAGGTTTGGAGTCAACGAGGAATAGCTTTGTATCATTTCTATTGGAAAAATATAAATGAAATGGAAAACGGGTTTTATAGGTGAAGATTTTACTTTTTTACACATCAGAATCATAGAATGTACAAAATTAGTAAAACAGGTATCAAAAGAGTTGGTTGGTTAGTGTAACATTTTACACTCACCAAACTTGTAATTCCTTCAAGCTTCCTAACTCCTTTCCTTCAATTCTCCTACTTTGTTGTTTTCCCTTTGACTACATTTCTTTTTTTTTTTTTTTTTAAGATTTTATTTACTTATTTGAGAGAGAGAGAATGAGAGAGAACACCTGAGAGGGGATAGGGTCAGAGGACGAAGCAGACTCCCTGCTGAGCAGGAAGCCCGATGCGGGACTCGATCCAGGGACTCCAGGATCATGACCTGAGCCGAAGGCAGTCGCTTAACCAACTGAGCCACCCAGGTGCCCCCTTTGACTACATTTCTATACTTCAGGACAAGGGCTTTCCCTGAAGAAAAGAAAAGGCTTAGTGGAAATTAGAAGGTTTAATCAAAGCTTTTCTAGACAGCATGAACAATCAGCAAACATTGAACTGGGCAAAATGAAATGCCATTCACATGGAAACAGCTAGAGCTTGCAGATTTCCCCAACAAAGAACATGATTCCAATATTTATTCCTCCTCATCTCTTCACTACATACTTTTTCCAGTGTTAGATGTGATGTGAATGAAATTTGGGGCATTGGCAAAAGGGGATTGTGAGAGGGGCTGAGACTAGGGAAGAGTCACACAACATCGCTTCCTGGTTGCTACACAGAATTCAAGTCATTTTTCAGTGACAGTATCCAGGGATTATTTGAGGTGCTGCCCTCTGTGTTGTTTGTTGGTTGGTTGGTTGGTTGGTTGGTTGGTTGGTTGGTTTTTTTGTTTTGTTTTGTTTTTTGTCAGTGGTTTTTAACTCCTAGAAATTGGCTCATACCTTAGCCTATAGACATGTCCCAGTGTGTCATTTTTTAACCACTATGGGAGAAACAAAATGTGCTTCTGACTTTGGAAAAGAGGTCAGAGAAGAAAGAGCATGCATGTGTCAGAAGGACCTCCACACCTACATGAAAAAATGACCATAAACTGGCTTCTTTCCCAGAAAGATGGTGTGTTGTGTCATATTCTCAGCACTGTGGATTTATTAATTATGACTCATGGATAGGCATTTGTCAATTTAAGAATGCTGAAATATTATCAATTAAGGTAGTCCAAATATATCACTTCTACAATAAACTACTTTCTAATAGCTCTCCCAAATATTAAAGCCACTACTTGGAAATGCAACAAGAATGTAAGAGAAGTCAGATTATTTCAATAATAAAATCACTCTTCTTCTTTCAGAGCTGAATTTAGAGGATTACACCCACATCCTTACTCCTGAGCTGTAATGTCTGAATGCTCATTAAAATCGAAAATAATCTTGATTCCTAAAAAAGTAGGACATTGTGTTTTTGAGGGTTTTTCTTTTTCTTTTTCTTAAATGAATTTAAACTCAACATTTGTTTATTTCTCAAACATACTGTCTTTATCAAGTACAGCAGGAAACGGATTTATCTAAAAATAATGTAACAAATGGGCTAGATAGAGAGCTATGGGCATGGTTAAATTCCTTGAGGAATGACAAGGTACTCAGAGACTAATTGCAGTGGAAGCCATTCCCACCCATCCCTGAGCCTAAAGGGACAAGGGAGGAATGCAGTTTACCAGGGATCCTTAAGAGCTGAGCATAGAAGAAGGGGTTGTTAGGTGGGAGCTTTAGTCATGAATGACCTAATCCCTGCCAAAACAGGAACAATGGCAAACAGGGATGGAGTCAGACGAATAAATATCCAGATCTTCTTCTACCCTTCCATCTCCTGTTGGCACCTCCAGTGCACAAGGAGGTCCAGATATTGTGGTAAATAGAGGTTAGCTTCTCAGAGCTAGAGAAGAGCAAAGAATGGATCTGGTAGTAACCAGAACAATCAGCACACCATCCTTAGACAGTTACTTCTGTCCCTCCATTTGCATGTTAGAGCATCGAATATTATATAAGAACATCACAAACATAAGTCCCATTTCTCCCTCATTCTAAACTACTACACTTCAGCCACACAGTACATCTCAACATTACATATTTCGGCCTCAAACTACCATCCAACATCACCCCTGTTAACAATTTGGAACTTTATTCTCTAGATAATAGACAGCTGAAGTGTTTAAAGAGATTTAGGGTTGTTAGTTTGGGAAAATAAATCTGGAAACAGTTGAAAGATGAACCTGAGTTGAAAAGACATTGGTGGCAGGGAGATAATAGCTGACACTCAGGCAAGAGAGATGATGAATTCTAAACTAAAGTGGGGTCAGACAGGATGGATGGATTCAGAAGTTGCTGTTGAAATAGAGTCTATAGGATTTGGTGACAGATTTGGAATGATGAGGGAAGGAGAAGGAAGAATTGAGAATGAAGCTGTTGTTTCTAATTTTGGAGGCCAGGTCCATTGTTACAGCATTCATCAAGATAAAGTAAATATAGAGCAGCAGGTTTTGGTGAGAGAAGATAATGAACTTAGTCATAGATGTGTTAAATTTGAGATGCCTGAAGGAAATCTCAGAAGACAAGTTCGGTGGGGAGAATTCCAGTCAAGATGGCTCTATGGGTTCATTTCCTGAGCAACTCCCCTCCCCTACTCCACACAAAAGCAACAATTAAATCCAAAAAGGAAAACTGAAATATGGTTGTATTCACAAATGAGAAAAATACCCCTGAGGCCAATGAAACAAAAACTCAAATTAGTGAGTGGAGAAAAGATTTGAATCCAAGGATGGGGAGGGCTCTGGGTATGAAAACAATGATGCCTAGAAGGCCAGCCCCTGTGGGTAATGGGGACCAAAATGGTTGTTGTGAGAGAGGGGATGGGAAACAGGAGCCAAACTCAGTTTCTGACACCAGGGATTAAGGTGGGGAGCCACAGCCCATTTAAACAGTGGCTAAGGGAAGAGCTGTTGCTCATTCTTGCCAGGAGCTTCAGAAGAGAGCAAACAATCTCAGTACCAGAAAATAAATGAATCTTCTCACTGACACAATGACTAATATGGTGATGTCCCCAATGCCACTGTGGTACAGGGGTCCTTAACCCCGAATTTAAGTCTTGGTTTTGAACTTGGGGCCCCTTGAGGGGTTGCCTGAAGTCAATTACAAACCATTCAACAGGAAGGAGGGTAGGGAGAGAGAGAAGGAAAGAGTTAAAAACCCTTCCCCTCAAAAGACCTTGCAAACAAAAATTCAAAAACAAATCTATGCTAAGACAAATAGAAAAAATATAATCAGAATGCAAATTAATTCTTAATGATACTGATTTAATAACCTAGTTGGACAAAGTCTTTAAAATACCACTACATGTATATACATCCCCCTCCCACCCCCCAAAAAATGTCCTTTATTGCATGACATGAAACATCCATTCTTCTGCTCAGGAATAAAAGAGTCTCTCTTTCTCAGGAGTCCTAAGTCTGTTCAGCTAGCAACCTGAGACCAGGAGGGGGGCATGTCCCACTGGAAGGGTCCCTTGGGAAGGGTATAACTGGGGTCCTGTACTTTCTTAGATGAGTCATAGTTGTTGAGCCCCCAGGAGGACGCTGCTTCTTCAGTTGCTCTTTCCACCTCTGCTCCTGGCTGAGGAGCTCCTGGGTCTCCTGCAACACCCTGACATTGAAGCCATGTCTACCCACATAGGCATTTCAGGAGCCTTGGTAGCAAAGTACTTGGGGTTCTCCTTGGCACTCTGAAGCCTTCCCCAGGGGAATAATTCTGCTCCCAAGCATCCTGGGGGACAGAGCAGGCATTTTCATGTTTTGCTGAGCAGAATAGTGGATAAATGGATGAATCCCCTTATCTGTTTACTGACTGTGTGGCCTTGGACATGTTACTTAATCTCTCTGATAAGCCAGTTTTCTTAACTCTAAAATGGGAATACAACCACTTGCTGTGGCTACTGCCCACTGGCACATAGTAGGTTTTTCATTAAAGCTGGAATCACATTTTTAAATTTCAACCATGTTAAGTTTTTCTTTTTTGAGGCAAGGATTTGATATTTTTTAAATTGGCAAAACCCATTCATACAGACGCCTTGTAACATGGTGAGTGATTAAACTGAGTAATACTGTCTAGGATTTTTAAAAATGAGGTGATAAGAGGCTTATTTTCTCATATATCCTGTGTGCTGACACTGGGAGCAATTCTGTAAGAGAAATTTCAAAAATGCGTTAGCAGCAATTAGTGCTCGTGGAGTTAGTGTATAATCTCCCAAGGTGACAACTTGGTGGTGTGGTGTATAAAATCTGATTCCTTGTTCTACATCATGTATTTCACAGCATTTGTATATACCCTATAAGCTTATGCACACCCACTTCTTTCTTTCTCTCACCAAATATTTTTCCTAATGGATTTTCATTTGAGGTTGTACTTTCTTTTTCTAGCCTGGAAAAGCCACTATACCATTAAACCCAAGAGACAGAGACAGAGCAGCTGTGTGCTCCTAAACTCAGATTCGAAAAGTGTGGGTGGAGGAAGGGGAGGTCAGAAAATAGGTTGTTATTTCCATTGCTGGCAATTTAGATTCAGAGGCATTTCATCTGCAGTCCCCTCAAGTGTTGAATTGAATAAAAGTGGTAGCAGAAACAGTGGGAAGGATGGTTGGGGGAGGGGCAGTGAACACTTCCAGCTAAATGCAAAGAGACAGGCAGCTTGTAAGCATGCATCCTCAGCTTGGCATAAAAGCCACTAGAAGCCTGAGAGCCAGCCTTTATTGAAACAAGTTGCTACTGTAGTGAAACAAAACACAGACTGAAATCCATCTACACAGGCAGAGTAGTGTGATTATTGAGTATGTGCTCCTCCGACCAGGAGGGGCTATGTAGGCAACCATATGAATGAGAAGAATACAGCACTGCAGCATTTACATCCTGACTAATATGTGAATGGTGTAGGAACAGACATATTTCACATGCACCTATACTAAGAATGAATGTGTCTATACAGATTTACTCCTTATTTTACATTCGATTCAACTAGTGTTCACATTTGCGTTGAACCACACATTATGAAATACTGATTGTGTACAGAAAGCTTGTTGTTTACAAAAGTGTGATATCCCAAATTCCATTTTTAAGCCATTTAAGCCAGTTTTCCTTTAAAAATATTGTTACAGATGGTGAGATGCATAAGCTAGCCTTCAAAGGTCTTTGTAACAAATAATACACCAAAAGTGTAAGTCTAATACAAGGAAAATGAATAAAAAATAATGTTGGAGGAAAACTAGAAATTAAAACAGGAAAAAATAATTTCATGCTGATTTTTTTGTTATTGTTCACAATCTAGAGAAAATGACTTAATTAGGAAAATAAGGGAAAAGATTAAGGCTTGTAAGTTATGAAGGACATTTTTATATGCTTCAAGGATTATAGAGTTTCACAACACTGATCCTTTATTAGACCTAATTTACCTCAAAAATATTTTCCTTTTTTTTAAATATTAAAAATATATTTTTAATGCATCAAAGTCCAGATAAAATAGGAAATATTTTGGCAAAATACAGAATGCATGTTTTCTAGGCACAGAATTTTAAAAATGAATAAAAACTTGTTTACCATTTTTTTTGGAAGAGCAGACCAATAATTCAAGAAAAATGTTTACCTTTTAACCAAGTTAAAAGAGAATTTTATTTTTCCATTGCATAGTTTGATATTTAAATATATTTAATTTTTCTTTCTTTTTTTAAAATTTTTTGTTATGTTAATCACCATACATTACATCATTAGTTTTAGATGTAGTGTTCCATGATTCATTGTTTGTGCGTAACACCCAGTGCTCCATGCAGAACGTGCCCTCTTTAATACCCATCACCAGGCTAACCCATCCTCCCACGCCCCTCCCCTCTAGAACCCTCAGTTTGTTTTTCAGAGTCCATCATCTCTCATGGTTTGTCTCCCCCTCCGAATTTCCCCCCTTCATTCTTCCCCTCCTGCTATATCTTCTTTTTTGTTGTTGTTTTCTTAACATATATTGCATTATTTGTTTCAGAGGTACAGATCTGAGATTCAACAATCTTGCACAATTCACAGCGCTTACCAGAGCACATACCCTCCCCAGTGTCTATCACCCAGTCACCCCATTCCTCCCACCCCACCCTCCACTCCAGCAACCCTCAGTTTGTTTCCTGAGATTAAGAATTCCTCATATCAGTGAGGTCATATGATACATGTCTTTCTCTGATTGACTTATTTCGCTCAGCATAACACCCTCCAGTTCCATCCATGTCATTGCAAATGGCAAGATTTCATTCCTTTTGATGGCTGCATAATATTCCATTGCATATATATACCACATCTTCTTTATCCATTCATCTGTCGATGGACATCTTGGCTCTTTCCACAGTTTGGATATTGTGAACATAGCTGCTATAAATATCGGGGTGCACGTACCCTTTCAGATCCCTACATTTGTATCTTTGGGGTAAATATCCAGTAGTGCAATCACTGGATCATATGGTAGCTCTATTTTCAACTTTTTGAAGAAACTCCAACTGTTTTCCAGGGTGGCTGCACCAGCTTGCATTCCCACCAACAGTGTAGGAGGGTTCCCCTTTCTCTGCATCCCTGCCAACATCTGTCATTTCCTTACTTGTTAATTTTAGCCATTCTGACTGGTGTGAGGTGGTATCTCATTGAGGTTTTGATTTGGATTTCCCTGATGCCGAGCGATGTTGAGCACTTTTTCATGTGTCTGTTGGCCATTTGGATGTCTTCTTTGGAAAAATGTCTGTTCATGTCTTTTGCCCATTTCTTGATTGGATCATTTGTTCTTTGGCCATTGAGTTTAAGAAGTTCTTTATAGATTTTGGATACTAGCCCTTTATCTGATATGTCATTTGCAAATATCTTCTCCCATTCTGTTGGCTGTCTTTGGGTTTTGTTGACTGTTTCTTTTGCTGTGCAAAAGCTTTTTATCTTGATGAGGTCCCAATAGTTCATTTTTGCCCTTGCTTCCCTTGCCTTTGGCGATGTTTCTAGGAAGAAGTTGCTGCGGCTGAGGTCGAAGAGGTTGCTGCCTGTGTTCTCCTTTAGGATTTTGATGGACTCCTGTCTCACATTGAGGTCTTTCAACCATTTTGAGTCTATTTTTGTGTGTGGTGTAAGGAAATGGTCCAGTTTCATTCTTCTGCATGTGGCTGTCCAGTTTTCCCAACACCATTTGAAGAGACTCTTTTTTCCATTGGACATTCTTTCCTGCTTTGTCGAAGATGAGTTGACCATAGAGTTGAGGGTCCATTTCTGGGCTCTCTGTTCTGTTCCATTGATCTATGTGTCTGTTTTTGTGCCAGTACCATGCTGTTTTGATGATGACAGCTTTGTAATAGAGCTTGAAATCCAGAATTGTGATGCCGCCAGCTTTGCTTTTCTTTTTCAACATTCCTCTGGCTATTCAGGGTTTTTTCTGGTTCCATACAAATTTTAGGATTATTTGTTCCATTTCTTTGAAAAAAGTTGGTGGTATTTTGATAGGGATTGTATTGAATGTGTAGATTGCTCTAGGTGTCATTGACATCTTCACAATATTTGTTCTTCCAATCCATGAGCATGGAACGTTTTTCCATTTCTTTGTGTCTTCTTCAATTTCCTTCATGAGTATTTTATAGTTTTCTGAGTACAGATCCTTTGTCTCTTTGGTTAGATTTATTCCTGAGTATCTTATGGTTTTGGGTGCAATTGTAAATGGGATTGACTCCTTAATTTCTCTTTCTTCTGTCTTGTTGTTGGTGTATAGGAATGCCACTGATTTCTGTGCATTGATTTTATATCCTGCCACTTGACTGAATTCCTGTATGAGTTCTAGCAGTTTTGGGGTGGAGTCTTTTGGGTTTTCCACATAAAGTATCATATCATCTGCAAAGAGTGAGAGTTTGACTTCTTCTTTGCCGATTCAGATGCCTTTTCTTTTTACTGTCTGATTGCCATGTCTAGGACTTCTAATACTATGTTGAATAGCAGTGGTGATAGTGGACATCCCTGCCGTGTTCCTGACCTTAGGGGGAAGGCTCTCAGTTTTTCCCCATTGAGAATGATATTCGCTGTAGGTTTTTCATAGATGGCTTTTATGATATTGAGGTATGTCCCCTTATCCCTATACTCTGAAGAGTTTTGATCAAGAAAGGATGCTGTACTTTGTCAAACGCTTTTTCTGCATCTATTGTGAGGATCATATGGTTCTTGTTCTTTCTTTTATTAATGTATCACATTGATTGATTTGTGGATGTTGAACCAACCTTGCAGCCCAGGGATAAATCCCATTGGTCGTGGTGAATAATCCTTTTAATGTACTGTTGGATCCTATTGGCTAGTATTTTGGTGAGAATTTTTGCACCTATGTTCATCAAGGATATTGGTCTGTAATTCTCCTTTTGATGGGGTCTTTGGTTTTGGGATCAAGGTAATGGTGGCCCCATAAAAGGAGTTTGCAAGTTCTCCTTCCATTTCTATTTTTTGGAACAGTTTCAGAAGAATAGGTATTAATTCTTCTTGAAATGTTTAGTAAAATTTCCCTGGGAAGCCATCTGGCCCAGGGCTTTTGTTTGTTGGGAGATTTTTGATGACTGTTTCAATTTCCTTAGTGGTTATAGGTCTGTTCAGGTTTTCTATTTCTTACTGGTTCAGTTTTGGTAGTTGATACATCTCTAGGAATGCCTCCATTTCTTCCAGATTATCTAATTTGCTGGCATAGAGTTGCTCATAATATGTTCTTATAATTGTTTGTATTTCTTTGGTGTTGGTTGTGATCTCCCCTCTTTCATTCATGATTTTGTTGATTTGGGTCATTTGTCTTTTCTTTTTGATAAGTCTGGCCAGGGGTTTATCAATCTTGTTAATTCTTTCAAAGAACCAGCTCCTAGTTTCATTGATCTCTTCTACTGTTCTTTTCGTTTCTATTTCACTGATTTCTGCTCTGATCTTTATTATTTCTCTTCTCCTGCTGGGTTTAGGCTTTATTTGCTGTTCTATCTCCAGCTCCTTTAGGTGTAGGTTTAGGTTGTGTATTTGAGACCTTTCTTGTTTCTTGAGAAAGGCTTGTATGCTATATAGTTTCCTCTTAGGACTGCCTTTGCTGCATCCCAAAGATTTTGAATAGTTGTGCTTTCATTTTCATTGGTTTCCATGAATTTTTTTAATTCTTCTTTAATTTCCTGGTTGACCCATTCATTCTTTAGTAGGATGCTCTTTAGCCTCCATGTATTTGAGTTCTTTCTGACTTTCCTCTTGTGATTGAGTTCTAGTTTCAAAGCATTGTGGTCTGAAACTATGAAGGGAATGATCCCAATCTTTTGGTACCAGTTGAGACCTGATTTGTGACCTAAGATGTGATCTATTCTGGAGAATGTTCCATGGGCACTAGAGAAGAATGTGTATTCTGTTGCTTTGGGATGGAATGTTCCGAATATATCTGTGAAGTCCATTTGGTCCAGTGTGTCATTTAAAGTCTTTATTTCCTTGTTGATCTTTTGCTTAGATGATCTGTCCATTTCAGTGAGGGGGGTGTTAAAGTCCCCCACTATTATTGTATTGTTGTCAGTGTGTTTCTTTGCTTTTGTTATTAATTGCCTTGTATAATTGGCTGCTCGCATGTTGGGGGCATAGATATTTACAATTGTTAGATCTTCTTGTTGTATAGACCCTTTAAGTATGATATAGTGTTGGCACTAAGGGACTCTTAATGCTACTGAATTGGTCATTGTTTCTAGGCCTTTTCAGTGGATTAAACTAGCAAATATATATATGTATATGTTTTGTGTATGCATATATATGTTTGTGAAGTTAAGCATATATTTTTATCTTTATATATGTATATTTAACTACATATATTTATATTATTTTATTATGCATATATAGCCTATATTTACTTTATAGAGAGATGAAATACCTCATAAATTTATGTTGAGATATCCAATTCAAATTCAGGATTATCAGGTTAATTTATATATTCTTTATTAAACCTACATCTTTTTTCTTTTTTTTTTTTAAGATTTTATTTATTTATTTGAGAGAGAGAGAATGACAGAGAGCATGAGAGGGAGGAGGGTCAGAGGGAGAAGCAGACTCCCTGCCGAGCAGGGAGCCCGATGCGGGACTCGATCCCGGGGCTCCAGGATCATGACCTGAGCCGAAGGCAGTCGCTTAACCAACTGAGCCACCCAGGCGCCCCTACGTCTTTTTTTCTTACAGACCATAATTTCTGGTTCTCAAGGACATATGGGATGATAGAATTAGAATAGCCATAATTACTCATTTACTTTATCCCATATTTCATATATAAGTTTCAAAATTATCCTAATACTTACATCATTATTTCTTTTTTATTTATTTTTTTTATTTAAATTCAATTAATTAACATATAACATATTATTAGTTTTAGAAGTACAGGTCTGTGATTCATCAGTCTTATATAATACCCAGTGCTCATTACATCACATGCCCTCCTTAATGTCCATTACCCAGTTACCCCATCCCTCCACCTCCCACCCCTCCAGCAACCCTCAATTTGTTTCCTATGATTTAGAGTCTCATATGGTTTGTCTCCCTCTCTCGTTTTGTCTTGTTTTATTTTTTCCTCTCTTCTCCTATGATCCTCTGTTTTGTTTCTTAAATTCCACATGTCAGTGAGATCATATAGTAATTGTCTTTCTCTGATTGACTTACTTCACTTAGCATAATACCCTCTAGTTCCATCCATGTCATCGCAAATGGCAAGATTTCATTTTTTTTTTACTTTTTTTTTATTGTTATGTTAGTTCCCATACATTACATCATTAGTTTTAGATGTAGTGTTCCATGATTCATTGTTTGTGCGTAACACCCAGTGGTCCATGCAGAACGTGCCCTCCTCAATACCCATCACCAGGCTAACCCATCCTCCCACCCCCCTCCCCTCTAGAACCCTCAGTTTGTTTTTCAGAGTCCATCATCTCTCATGATTCGTCTACCCCTCCGATTTCCCCCCTTCATTCTTCCCCTCCTGCTATCTTCTTCTTCTTCTTTTTTTTTCTTAACATATATTGCTTTTTTTGGTGATGAGTAGTATTCCATTGTATATATATACCACATCTTCTTGATCCATTCATCTGTTGATGGACATCTAGGCTCTTTCCATAGTTTGGATATTGTGGATATTGCTGCTATAAACATCAGGGTGCAGTTGCCCATTCAGATCGCTACATTTGTATCCTTTGGATAAATACCTAGTAGTGCAATTACTGGGTCATAGAGTAACTTTATTTTTAACTTCTGGAGGAACTTCCATACTGTTTTCCAGAGTGGCGGTAGCTTACATTCCCACCAACAGTGTGAGAGAGTTCCCCTTTCCCCACATCCTTGCCAACATCTGTTGTTTTCTGAGCTGTTAATTTTAGCCATTCTGACTGGTGTGAGGTGGTATCTCATTATAGATTTGATTTCGATTTCCATGATGCCAAGTGATGTTGAGCATTTTTTCATGTTTCTATTAGCCATTTGTATGTCTTCTTTGGAGAAATGTCTTTTCACGTCTTCTGCCCATTTCTTGACTGGAATTTTTGTTTTTTGGGTGTTCAGTTTGATAAGTTCTTTATAGATTTTGGATACTATCCCTTTATCTGGTATGTCATTTGCCAATAACTTCTCCCATTCTGTAGGTTGCCTTTTAGTTTTATTGATTGTTTCCTTTGCTGTGCAAAAGCTTTTTATCCTGATGAAGTCCCAATAGCTCATTTTTGCTTTTGTTTCCCTTGCCTCTGGAGACATGTCTAACAAGAGGTTGCTGCAGCCAAGGTCAAAGAGGCTGTTTCCTGTGTTCTCCTCTAGGATTTTGATGGACTCCTGTCTCACATTTAGGTCTTTCATCCATTTTGAGATTATTTTTGTGTATGGTGTAAGAAAATAGTCCAGTTTCTGGGTGCCTGGGTGGCTCAGTTGGTTAAGCAACTGCCTTCAGCTCAGGTCATGATCCTGGAGTCCCGGGATCGAGTCCCACATCGGGCTCCCTGCTCAGCGGGGGGTCTGCTTCTCCCTCTGACCCTCTTCCCTCTCGTGCTCTCTGTCTCTCATTCTCTCTCTCTCTCAAATAAATAAATAAAATCTTTAAAAAAGAAAAAAGTAAAATAGTTCAGTTTCATTCTTCTGCATGTGGCTGTCTCATTTTTCCAACACCATTTGTTGAAGAGACTGTCTTTTCCATTGGCCATTCCTTCCTACTTTGTCGAAGATTATTTGACCATAGAGTTGAGGGTCTGTTTCTGGGTTCTCTATTCTGTTCCATTGATCTATGTGTCTGTTTTGGGATCAAGGTAATGCTGGTCTCCTAGAAAGAGATTGGAAGTTTTCCTTCCATTTCTATTTTTTGAAACAGCTTCAGAAGAATAGGTATTAATTCTTCTTTAAATGTTTGGTAGAATTTTCCTGGGAGGCCGTCTGGCCCTGGACTCTTGTTTGTCGGGAGATTCTTTATTATTGATTCGATTTCTTTGCTTATTATGGGTCTGTTCAGCTTTTCTATGTCTTCCTGTTTCAGTTTGGTAATTTACATGTTTCTAGGAATTTATCCATTTCTTCCAGATTGCCTAATTTGTTGGCATATAATTGCTCAAAATATTTTCTTAAAATTGTCTGTACTTCTTCAGTGTTGGTTGTGATCTCTCCTCTTTCATTCATGATTTTATTTATTTGGGTCCTTTCTCTTTTCTTTTTTATAAGTCTGGCCAGGGGTTTATCAATCTTATTAATTCTTTCAAAGAACCAGCTCCTAGTTTCCTTGATCCATTCTACTATTTGTTTTGATTTCTATATCATTGATTTCTCTCTAATCTTTATTTCTCTTTTCCTGCTGGATTTAGGCTTTCTTTGTTGTTCTTTTCCCAGCTCCTTTAAGCTGTGTATTTGAGACTTTTCTTGTTTCTTGAGGAAGGCCTGTATTGCTATATACTTCCTTCTTACGACTGCCTTTGCTGCATTCCAAAGGTTCTGAACTCTTGTGTTTTCATTTTTATTTGCTTCCATGTGTTTTTAAAATTCTTCTTTAATTTCCTGGTTGACTCTCCCTTGCTATTTCTTGCACCTGTGCCAAAATATTTGTAAGTAGTTGCTTAAGTAAGCCCTCTTTAAGTTCTTATTCTGAGTACGACAGCTGTTTCTTGCTGAGACCTTGATTGATATACTCATGTATTATCTAAACTTAATTCTTAAGTTTCTACCTGGTCCCTCTGTTTCAACCAGAACAGCCTGATTGGTATATCTAACCCAACTTATATTACTCTGTCTTTCTAGAATGCTTTCATACTTCTCTCTTCTAGTCCAGGTTCATCAATACCTTAAGATCCAGTTCAGGAGTCAACTGCTCTCCATTAACTAATTCCAAAGCAAAATTACTAATCTCTCCATATGTTACTGTAAGCACCCAAGTCTATCATCACTAGACACCTATATCTTTAGTTGTTCTATATATGGTTGGATGAGTATTTTTAGTTGTTCTTTTCAGTGAGAGTATAAACTCAGAGAAGGTCAAAGAGTCTATCTTTCACTTTTAGATTTATTAATTCATTAAAGAGTTTTTGTTCTTCAGGGATAGAGCAGTGAATACAACATGCAAAAATCCCCACCCTCTTGGAGCTTATACTCTAAAGGAGGTAAAAAAAAAAAAAAAGATATAATGAAAAATTAGTAAAAATATTAGTATGTTAGACAATAAGTGCTAAGGAGAAGAAATAAATCAAGGACTAATAGGAAACTTTGGTAGAGAAGTATTGAAATTTTAGGTAGGGTGGTCAGGGAAGATGTCACTTAGAAGTTGATTAAATGGAAGACACCTATTTAGATAGTCAGAGAAAGAGCATTCCAGGCACAGGATACAGTAAATACAAAGATTCTGAGGCAGGATCATTCTATTCATCAAACAGAAGGAGGTCAGGTGACTGGAGTGGGAGAACCACAGAGAGAATAGTACAAGCTGAGGTCAGAAAGGCAAGTCCTAGTGGTATTCACATAACAGTTGTTCATCAAATTCAAGCATTTTATTATTTTTATTTTATTTATTTTTTAAAAGATTTTATTTATTCATTCGACAGAGAGAGAGAGCACAAGCAGCCAGAGCAGCAAGAAGGGGGAGAGGGAGAAGCAGGCTCCCTGCTGAGCAGAGAGCCCGATGCGGTCCTTGATCTCAGGACCCTGGGATCATGACCTGAGCCAAAGGCATATGCTTAACTGACTGAACCTACCAGGCACCCTAAAATTCAAGCATTTTAGAATTAGAAGGAAAAATGGTTTGAAAGAACCATCAGATGACAAAAATGAAAGTAATGCAAAAAAAAAAAAATCCCAGAAGATATTGCCAACAATCAGAGAACTCTTCTTTCCCTCTTTTAAGGCTGCCTGTATTTCAAGCACCTGTCCCTCTTTCTGTCTTCTTTCTCTACCTGTGTTAGAAGTGAAAGCATACCAGAGTATGGATTATCAGCATACACCTCATGATTTTTTTTTGAAATAAGTTTCAATCAAAATAGAATACTCCAAGGAAAAATACCATCAACCCAACAGAAAATTAGGAAAAGTGTGTGACCAGACAGTTCATAGAAAAAAATTTGGCTAAAAGAACAGCAAGTACAAAGCTCAAAGATGGGGCTGTGCTTGGCATATTTAAGAAACAGAAAGGAGATTGGTGTGGCTGAAGTGCAGTAAGGGGAAGAGCAGTGGAAAATGAGTTCAGAGAGGTAGCCAGGGACTATATAATGTGGGGCCATTTAGAACCATGCAGGCCATGTAAGGACTTATATTTTATTCCAAGAGTAATGAATCATTAGAGGATTTTGAACATAGAATGCCATTATCTGATCTACATTATAAAAGGCCAATTCTGGCTACTATGTGGGAAAAAGAGCATAGGGGAGGCAAAAGTGGAAATAGAAATGCCAGTTAGGAAGGTATATAGTATCTAGGTGAGAAATGATGGTTGCTTAAACTAGGATGGTACCATGGAGGTGGTTGAAAGAATTAGAATCAGGATACATTTTGTTGGTGAATCAAGACTTGCTGATAAATTAGGTGTGGGTATGGAAGCAAGAGAGGAGTCACGAAGATTTATGGCCCCAGGCATTCAGTAGCACCATTTACTAAGGCAGGAAGTACTTATCATACTTAAAATTTGACAACAATTTATGTGATACTTTGATTCAGTGGTTCTCAACTGGGGGTGTTTTTGCCCCCAAAGGACATTTGGAGATGTCTGGAGACATTTTTGGTTGTCACAATTGGGGAAGAGGTGTTATCTTATTCTCCTCAGGCTGGTATAACAAAATACCAGAGACTGGGTAGCTTAAACAATATAAACTTATTTCTCACAGTTCTGGAGGTTGGGAAGTCCAAGATCAAGGTGCCAGCAGATTTGGTGTCTGGTAAGGACCTATTTCCTGGCATGTAGACAGCCACTTTCTTATTGTATGCTCACATGACCTTTCCTGGGTACATGCTCATTCTTTTTCTTATAAAGACACTAATTACACATGCATGCGCACACACACACACACACAGAGGAATATTAGCCCTCAAAAAGAATGAAATCTTGCCATTTGCAATGACATGGATGGAACTAGAGAGTATTATGCTAAAGGAAATTAGTCAGAGAAAGACAAATACTATATGATTTCACTCATATGTGAAAATTTTTTTAAAGTATTTATTTATTTATTTATTTATTTACTTATTTATTTATTTATTTGAGAGAGAGTGAGAGAGAGAGAGAGCACAAGCAGGGGGAAGGGCAGAGAGAGAGGGAGAAGCAGACTCCCCACCGAGCAGGGACCCTGAGATCATGACCTGAGCCGAAGGCAGACGCTTAACCAACTCAGCCACCCAGGAACCACCCCCCCCATATGTGGAATTTAAGAAACAAAACAGATGAACATAGGGGAAAAGAAGGAAAAATAAAATAAGATGAAAATAGAGAGGGAGACAAACCATAAGAGATGCTGAACTCTAGGAAACAAACTGAAGGTTTCTGGAGGGGAGGTGGGTGGGGGGAAGGGGTAACTGGGTTGATGGGCATTAAGGAGGGCACTTTATATAATGAGCACTGGGTGTTATATGCAACTGATGAATCACTAAATTCTACCCCAGTAACTGATAGTACAGTATATGTTAATTAACCTGAATTTAAATAAAGAATTTTTTAAAATATGGGCAGAAGACATGAATAGACATTTAAAAAGAAGAAGAAATAGCAAGGGATGG
This sequence comes from Mirounga angustirostris, assembly GCF_029215605.1. Taxonomy (NCBI): domain Eukaryota; kingdom Metazoa; phylum Chordata; class Mammalia; order Carnivora; family Phocidae; genus Mirounga; species Mirounga angustirostris. Next base: position 14,440,850 of record NW_026991724.1, on the reverse strand, counting down.
TGCAGTGTCCTGGAGTTAGTATCAGAACAGGGGAGCTGTTACCACCCCTGACCTTGAAGGTGAGAAAGGAGAGAGAGTTGTATAGAGAGGACATTTGGGAAGAGTTGCAGGATTGAATCAAAGAACACAGCTGCCCTCAACTGATCTTCAGAGAGGGAGTGGATCTCCCTTTTCCCACTGATCCTATTTAACTGAACCAATGGAAGCCAGAGGCAAGGGGGCCAGTTGGTACAGTTCATAAAGGTCAGCCTCAGCACAAACCAGGTGAAGAGGGATGTAGAGTAAATCTGGAAGGACAAATGGAAAGTACTCAGCACACTGAGGTTAAGATAACCTGAAAACTTGCTAGAAAGTCTTGAGTACCCTTCATAAAGGTCATCGTCTGTATGGTTGAGAAATCTTACATGGAGGCTTTTTCCTGACTGCATACAAATTACATCCTTTTTATGATACTGTTTTAACCACTTCTTCATAATGAAAACATTGCTCGATTTGGCATTTGATTAGTGCAACACATAACACAAAATTACAGAGGTTCAAAGCAGCTGAATAAAGACATTTAAAAAAAAAAGAGAACCAAAGTTCCAGCCAGCAAATAGATGACTCAATGACCAGTGAAAATCAATGAGGCAAAGCCGTTTTTTTGAAATGAGTAATAGCCTCAGTAAAAATGAACTATATTCTCTTTATTAAGTCCTACTGTACATATTCTACCACTTCTGTTTAATATTCTTCTATTCCAGAAGTCAAGCCTCTCTTTTCTTTTTTACCTTTATTTCCTCCTATCTTCACCTATATTAGGCATTGGTATCTATTTATTCTACCTGCTATCTGTAGCTACATAAAATAAATATTGATTATGTGGCATGAAAGAGAAATAGACTTTAGCTTTACCCCCAAAGAAATGGATTTGACACATGTAATTCCTTCTAGCTTTTACCTATAGTGCAATTCTATATGGGTTCTTGGTGACCCTTGAGAAAACATTTTGTCATAGATTCACTGTCAGGGAACAAAGAGAAGAAAATTAGACACATGCACAAATAGCCCCTGTCTTTGGCTCCACCAAGTATAGACTTTGAGCACTTGAACAGGTTCTCCCTTCTAGGTGTAAGTCTTTTCTGGCCTAGGCAATGTACGAAACTTATCTGTACTAAAACATCATTTTTTATACTAACAGCTGTAAGCCCTCATTATTTAGTGATTCTGAAATTGGTTGAACTTCTGTTTTTAGTTTTTTAACTTCTGCAGTATTATTCTATCCCTGCCATAGTGCAGAATGGTCTCAAATAGTTTAGAGCCATGTTAATTCTCACTATACAGGTATTATATAATATTATTTAAAATTATTTCAAAATCCTGGCTCAGGTCTTCCTCGTTAGTATAGTGGTGAGTATCCCCGCCTGTCAAAATCCTGGCTCTATCCAAAACAGTATTTTGAACTTTCTCATAGATACAGATAATTTGAGTGACCTTCAGCTCCTTTTTGAGATAAGCCATTTGCTATGATTATTTAATTTAAATTAATTCAAAAATATTTACTGGGGCACCTGGGTGGCTCAGTCAATTAAGCATCTGCCTTCGGCTCAGGTCATGATCTCAGGGTCCTGGGATCGAGCCCCACGTGGGGCTCCCTGCCTCAGCAGGGAGCCTGCTTATCCCTCTCCCTCTGTCAGTCCCCCTGTTTATGCTGTCTCTCTCTCTGTCAAATAAATAAATAAAATCTTTTTAAAAAATTTACTGATGCTTCCTTATGTAAGGAAAAGAATGGATCCAAGTATGATCTATATCTACCCCTTATAGTCAGAGCTTACAGTCTAATAGTAAAAAATATATATCTTTAATACATTAGTAAATTAGAGCTGAAACACAGTGATGTGGAATTTCAAAGTTGGGAGAGATTTGGAATTGGATATTAAGGGTGGGTAGGATTTTAACAGGTAGAGACCAGCTATTGAGCAAATAAATAAATAAATAAATAACTGCTTTAAGCTCCTGTTTATTCATCTATAAAATGAAACTAATATTATTTACTTCATTGGGTTTGTGTGAGGATTACATGAAAGAATGAATATAAAGCACTTTGCAAAGCTCATGAGAAGAACACAATAAATGTTAGCTTTTTTTTTTTTAAAGATTTTATTTATTTATTTGACAGAGAGAAACAGCGAGAGAGGGAACACAAGCAGGGGGAGTGGGAGAAGCAGGCTTCCCGCTGAGCAGGGAGCCCGATGTGGGACTCGATCCCAGGACCCTGGGATCGTGACCTGAGCCGAAGGCAGATGCTTAACCACTGAGCCACCCAGGCGCCCCAAATGTTAGCTTTAAAAATACCCCTTGCAAAGTTCTAGCAGCAGGAATGGACTGGTGGCCTTTGGGGAGTCGACAGTAGACTGGGACGAGGTTGGTGAAGTAGAGTAAAGAGACATAAGGCGGCAGAAGAAAGTTGAGTGAGAACTCTCACCCAGCAAACATTTATTAAATACATTTTACCTCCTGGAAAAACAGGAGGAAATGGTATTAGAAACTAATGCTGACCCTGTCGGGGCAGGGACTCTTTATTTTCTGCTGTGTCCCCCGTGCCTATAAAACAGAGCCAGGCACACTGTTGATGCATAGTAACTGTTTGTGGAATGACCCAACCTTGCTGGGGAGGTGACGAGGAGAGTTTCCATAATCCTCAGCATGAGGAAATCCATCTCTGCACAGACAAGTAGAGGAAGAAGGAGGAAAATTCTAAAATTTCAAAGCCTCTGCCAAGGGAGTGTGTGTGTGTGTGTTTGTGCACATATGTAAGTGCATTTCTAAAAGACAGTGGGTATGCACATTGGGCATACAGAGGCAGGCTGGAGCAAGGAAGGAGATAGAGAACTCTATTGCTTGCCAGAATGAAGTAGAATAGCTGAGCTGCTGAGGGAGGAGTCTGAGAGAAGGAGCTACAGAAAAGAAAGGCAAGGAGTTGGAAAATCAAGAAAGAGCTAAGAATAGGGTAATGGAAAATCCCCATCCTTCCAAAATTCAAGGTGTTCACACAAATACCTGTGTATTTGCACAAATCAAGTGCCAAGTACTTGTGTAGTACCAAGTACCACACTGGGATTGACAGAGCAGACGGAAGGAATAGACCAAAGGAAGTTTAATGCCTATGACAAATATGCAATAGGAACTGGCCTAAAAGCCACTTGAACCCAGGAGTTTACAAAATTCTGGAAAAGGGCATTGGGCTTCCCATTAAATGACAGAGAGATCAAATCACTTGAAAAAAATTAATTTCAAGTGCAAGATGACTTTGGCTGCTTTGAGCATTACAACTGATACCCTGCTGGCTAATTCTGGCCCAGGAATCATCTCCTCCAGAACAGGATCCCATGTCTTTTCCTCCCTTCCCAAATAGGTTTTGTGCCCCTCCTGGGTACTCTCCCATTACCTTTATCATGGCCTTTATCCCATATTCTAAATCGTCTGCTTATGTTTCTGCCTCTCCTATTAGGCTTAACATAGAGGGCTGGGCAGAGTCTGAGCTCATTAGCGTCAGTACAGCTCGGAGGCTGCAGCCGGAGGTACACACGTTTGTAAAGAGGCACTGAGAGCCATTAGAGAAGGGAATCAGAAATATAAAATCCAAGCCCAGACTTCAGTTAGGAACCAGAGCCAGGAAAACAAGCAAAAATATCAGACATTCTCAGGGGTTCAGTTGTAACATTTGGCATATTTGGGGGGCCCTCCCACATAGTCACATTTTTATCTCCAAACCTATAAAATAAGGTGCTTTGGGATCATTTTTAGCCTAAGTTTGTTACCTATCACCACCATTTTCTGAAATTTTCAGAAAATAATTTTTTCTTACTTTCAACAATCACAACTGTGGGGAAAAAAAATCTAAATTCCTTTTTCTGAAAAGCTGTGTGTATTCTCAAATGTCCTAGGAAGGATGGACATGTGCTTCATGCATACAGCCTCAACAGTTTAATCCATAAAAAGAAAAAGGAAAATTTCAGTGGTTGTAACACAAAGCCAAGCATCTGCAGCGTGTCTTTGTGTTGATGACAGGGTTTGTAAGGGTATTTTTTCCCTGTCTTTACTCTCTTGCCATCAAAGGAGGAACCAATTAGACCAAATAATAATATTTAAAATCTGACAGCCCTCGGGAGCCTGAAATGAAAAACTATAGCTGCCATATGGATGCTTTAGAGCATGTGTTCTACGCATGACCAGGGACTCACCCTAGCTCGAAGCTGCATGCACTCCCAGTGCCTGCACACAGCAGAACTAATTAGAGAGAAAGCTCAAAATCTCTGCATCTGAATGTCATTCCTTGTATTTGTTGATACAGGTTAGAATCCCTCTCCATGTCTTAGGAGAACAAAACAGAAGAGCCTAGAACACAGTGAATAGTGTGGAATACTCAACTTGTCCTTATAACTGCCTACACAAAGCAAAAAGGGTCTGAGGGGTTTTAACATGTGAAGTGTTTGTGTGGAGACCTAGGACTTCTGTGACTGTGTGTAGAGAAGAATTAAACAACAAAAGGAGTTTGAAGTATTTATGTATTTTGTTGCTGTGACTTCTCATTCTATCCTCTCTCTCTCTTTTTTTTTTAACTTTAGCTATCTTTTTCAGTAAGGGAATAAAAATTAAGTCTTTCATAAAGAAGATAAAAACACGGTTTTTACTGTGAACCAGGTACTGTGCCTTGCTTTTCTTGAATTAGCCAGAGTGCAGTGTTTTTCTTTGCGGTGCTGGCAGCCCTGTACATGGATGTGCATCAGAACTAGGGGGCACATGCATGTTTTCCTGCATTGCTATCATGTGTGTTTATGTCCTAGCACAGCCATGCGTAAAAGTTTGTGTGTGCCTAAGTGTGGCCGTGTGCAAAGGGAAGGGACTCCTGCTCCATTATTCCAAGCAATTAAACTCCGACAGCACAAGGATGAAGGAGAGGCCCAGATTTTCTTTTCCTTTGCAGTAATTGCCTCAGCAATCATCTTTGATCAGGGAAGAGCAGAGGAGGAGAGTCCTAAAAGTTGACATCCCTGGTATAAATATATGCATTTACATACACGGGGGTAGCACGGCCCAGCAGCTTTTTACTGACGTCTCTGACCTGAAACCATTGTAACTCCATTGACACTTCATTTAATTGAATCCTTCCCTAGCAGTGCAGAAGCCGAAGAACCTGAAAGGGGGAGGGGAGGAAGGATGGGTAATCAAGGCAGACTCTTCTGCCTGCATGTCTAAAAATGACAGGAAAGTATTGCTTTTGAAAAGCAAAAAAAAAAAAAAAAAACTAGAAATAGCACAATTTGTTCTATTTAGTAAGATGCTAAAATGGGATAAAGATTATGGGGGTTTTGCCTCAAACATAACAAAATCTCTACCCCGAGAACAACACTGATTTGGATTTCTGTACAGATAGGAATGATATGGGTTTGTTTTTTTTTTTTAATTTTTAAAGAAGAAAGAAAACACAATTCTAGGAAAGAGAAATCCAGAGTCTTCCCTGGTTCAAAATGGCCAGAGACAAAGTAAGATCATTCTGAGCCCAGAGTCACAGCACAGCCCCTTTTGTCAGCTTCAAATCAGGGAGCCGGAGGGTCGAATCAGTTTAACCTGCCTCCATGACACATCACCCACCCGCCTGACCCCAGAATGGCCTCATTTTTATGGATGCAGAAGCTCAGGGTGTAATTCATTCCCCGGCACACCCGGCTCGTTCAGTAGCCTGCTTTTGCCACAAAGGTATGCTGCATATTCTGTGCGGGCTGAATGGATGAGATATCAGTCTGCTTCCTGCTTAATGCAGGAGTTACCCTGCTTTACAGCTGAAGAGTAATGTCCCTTACCTGCCATCAGTCTGGGAGCCTAGATCAGCCATGCAAATTAGCACATGTCCACAAACTCAGGGTCTCAAAGAAATCAATCTGGACCTGGAGGATTCAGGCAGCATGTTTAGGAAACATAAAATCTGAAGGATATTTAATAACCTTTGCCTCCTTTGTCATCCATTCTCCATATTTGCTTCTTTGGTTGTATGTTAATGAGAACATGAGAGCATGTGCACAGCAGGCAGCTGCTTTGCCCTTTGATTTAGTACATGGTACAATGGAAAACAAGCAGGCAAACAAAGACCAGCAAAACAGCAATACATTATGAGTATGTAGCACGTTTGCAAAGCACTTGTACATACATTGTTAAATTTATTTAGGCCTTTCAACAACCTTGGTATAGTAGCAGGAGGAGCAGCTTTATGATCCCTTATACAGATCAGGAAACTGAGGCCCATATAGTTTAAAGAACTCACACAAGTTCTCACTGCTTACAAGCAGCAGAGGAAGGAGTGCTGGGGTGCAGCATATTAGAGGGCTCTCTGCTCTGACTTCATCCTGGCTGCATCTCATCCCTTCCCATTGTTTGAGGAGTCCATGAGATCAAGAGAGGGTACCCACTCATCATTCATCAGCCCTCCCTACCTCTAGACCACACTCTATAACCAGCTCTCTAGAATTTTAAGTGCACTTCCAAGACCTGCACAGGGCCATCCTCTTGGTCTGCATCCAGCAAGCCCACGGGGTGACTTCACAGGAGTGGGGAATGGATTTTGGATGTGTAGGCAGAATGTTCACACGTGTGCATGAAATCATTCGTAGTGAGAGACAAAGCCAGGGTGGCAAGAGCAGGGTTGGGGTCTGGAGGCTGTGAGTTAACTCCCCACAAAGGATTCCTCCTCTAAAGTCTGAGAACTCCTCACTACAACCTGGCCTTCCAGGATGTTAACAAAGGTACGTATTTGTCAGAGTAGGAAGGTGGAACCTGTTTTATGCAACCATTTGACATGTAACTTTTAAATATTTAGACATGGTGTGTGGACCTCCATTTAAGCTCTCACCACAGGTTCTGCAAATGTTAGAAGTGGATGGGCTGGAGTAGCATTGGTGTACATGGTAGAGATGAATGAAAGTTTGGAAGAGACTGTGTAATCTAGATTGTCACAACCTTCCATTAGCTCTCTTTAAAGGGCCAAACTATTTATTGGCCTTCATAATTCCATCACTTTTCCCAACAGTTCATTAAAGACTGAAGTACCTATGTCCCCAATAGTTAAGGGTACCAGTGATGGACCTGGTGATAAAATAAACAAGGGTTTTATGTTTTATAAGTATATTAACACAAGCTGTGGGTTAATTACTTTGCCAGGTTCCTAAATAATATTATCCTAAAAATGTTAGGACCCTAGCTAAAAGTGAAACATTTCCTTCAGGCAGTTATTAAATCCTCTTCATCAGCAAGGGCAGGATTAAAACTTAGCCCCAGATTCATGACTAAGTTGATCAGCTATCCATTTTCAGAATTTCTTATAAGGACACAAATCTCATCATGAGGAATCTACCTTTGTGACCTCATCTGAACCTAATTACCTACCAAAGGTCCCATCTCCAAATATCATCACATTGGAGGTTAGGATTTCAACATAAGGAAGTTTGGGGCAGGGGACACAAATATTCAGTCCATATACCAACTGTTAAAAGATTCCTCTGTTCACAATAGGAATACTGTTAGATAGTATTGGTGTACTATAGATATAGATAGAATCAGTTCTGAGAGAAGGCAGCCCAGAGCAGATGAGAAAATGTATTCCTGTGGCTCCCTTCAGAAGTTCACATCTGGTTTCTGTAGAGATTCTCCTGCTAGCCTAAGGGACATCCCAAATCTGACCTCTTCAATGAAGTTCCCTCACCTAACACTGAACTTCTGCAGTACTTTGTATTTCTGTAGGTATAGTGAGTATTATAGTCTTTCTTCATCAGTCACTCATGTTTCTCTTATCTCTCCTAATAGATTATATAGAAGCCTGGAACCCTGAAATTTTCACCTTTAAATCCCCCAAATGCACAATGCACACAGTAGGCATTCAGTGAATATTTAGCAAATACATAGGTGATTCCTACTTTTGTAATTGTTTTACAGTTTTGAGGGGGTATATTTTGTATTTTTGCCACATTTTATGTGTTATGTGACCTCCTTTATGGTAATTCTGTAATTTTCAACCAAACCCTGAAGAATGGCATTAAAAACATACACATGGCTTTTCTTTTACCTTGAGCATGTTCATAGGCTAACAGTATCCTATGGTGAACACAGGAATCTTTTAACAGTTGGTATATGGACTGAATATTTGTGTCCCCTGCCCCAAACTTCCTTATGTTGAAATCCTAACCTCCAATGTGATGATATTTGGAGATGGGGCCTTTGGTAGGTAATTAGGCTCAGATGAGGTCACAAAGGTAGATTCCTCATGATGAGATTTGTGTCCTTATAAGAAGAAGCCCAAGAGAGCTTGTTCCCCCTCTCCACACACTGAGGAAAAGCCATGTGAAGATACAGTGAGAAGGCAGCCACCTCAAGCCAGGAAGAGAACCCTCACAAGGAACAGACCCTGCTGGAACTAGGTCTGGGACTTCTAGCCTCCAGAATTGTGAGAAAATAAATTTCTGTTGTTTAAGTCACCGATCTATAGTTTTGTTACGGGAGCCCAAGCAGACTAAGACAACTTGGAATGCTTCTGGCAGCAAATAATAAAAAACTCAACTTTTATTAGTTGAGTATGTAATAAAGACATTTACTCTCACACAGTAAGAGAATGTTAGGATGTTGGTAGTTCCAAAGACTCAAGAAGAATATTAGTATCACAAACTCAAAATCCTTTTGTCCTTCTATTCTGCCATCTTCAGTATATTGGTTTTCTGTCCCTGTGCTTGCGACTTTATGGTAATGACTGAGAAAGTATACAGTCAGGAAAGGAAAGGAAAATAGGTGGCACACATAAGCCCAGTCTCTTTTTTAAAAAGGAAACTATTGGGGCTTCTGGGTGGCTCAGTCAGTTAAGTGTCTGCCTTCAGCTCAGGTCATGATCTCAGGGTCCTGGGATCAAGCCCCACATTGGGCTCTCTGCTCAGAGGGGAGCCTGCTTTTCCCTCTCCTCCCCGCTTGTGCTCTCTCTCGCTATCTCTGTCTCTCTCTCAAATATGTAAATAAAATATTTTTAAAAAATAAAATAAAAAGCAAACAGTTTTCCAGTAGACTTGCCCAAAAATATCATTGTCTATGACTTTTTCAGCTACCTTAGCTTCAGTGGTTGGGAAGGTGAGTACCAAAGAAAGGAAAATGGGATTGCCAAATAGGTTTAGGCCAATCATGATCCAACCTCCAAAGATGAGCACATTGCCACCTGAACAAAATCTGGACTTTGTAAGCCAGGAAGAAAAACTGTAAATATTATTGAATGGCCAACAAATAGTGTCTGCCGCTTTTCTGTTGTTTCAGTATTATCAACAGATGTCTTACTGTTTTCCCCAAACACACCATATTGAGATTATTCTAAACTGAAAGTTCCCATTTCAGCAGTACTGTACTGTGTAGGTCATATAGTGATTTGATATAACACGTAAACTTGTCATACATAAAACCCACAAACTCAAGAAAAAAAGAAAAGCACCATGGAAATATATAATTAGGTATTTATAGAACATGATAGGTTCTGAAAGTCTTGCCCAGTGGTTCTATACACTGGAATTAACACAGGGAGTTTTCACACAACACTGAGGCTCCAAACCAGACCAGCTAAGTCAGAATTGCTATGAGGTAAAGCTTCCAGTGCGATTCTAATGTGCAGCCAATTTTGGGAATACTGCAAAAAAGATGTATAGGAAGCAAAGATACAGATCATCTCTATTTTTTGCCTCTCTGGAAACCTGTTCCTAGTCCATGAGACATTTTGTCATAGTTTCTCAATATCCATATTTATTTATTCATTAAGATATTACTTATGTATGTATGATATGCACATAACTCTGGGTACAAGGCTGTGGATATTATTTAAAACTTTTAAACAACCTGCACTTCAAGAATTTTCTATTCTATTGGGATAAATCAGTGAACGATTTCATTTAAACAAGATCATATTTGTTAAGTACCAAAAAGAGAGGTACAGATATTATGGACTTTAGGAGGTCAGGTGAGGGACAAATAAATGAGAACAGCAATGATCAGCAAAGGCCTTATACAGGTATAAGGGAAATTTGGATACACAATGGTAAAGGAGAGGCCGTATCTGTTAAGGATCACAAAATGCTAACTCTGACGTGTTTGGAATCTGGATAAATCATTTGATTCTCTTAGGGGGTGGAACATAACACTAGAAGCATTGAAGACACTGGTGTTTTGACAGGATGGATGTCACAGATGAAGAAGATAGAGTGGTTAAAGCAGGTCCTAAAATCCTAAGTTTGCAGAAAAAAATTCAGGAATCAGCTGGGACTGGGGAATGATAACTTGGAAATTTCTACTAGGTAGTTGGAAATAAACGAGTATGCTTGGAACACAAGTATGTTTGGGGTATAGACGTGATTGTGATAACTGTGAAGGTGGGCATGGAAGCAGAAAACTAGAAGCCAGACACTCAAAAATGTCAAGAAACTCAAACAGAACCCCTCCAGGATCTCTCCCTTCTTGGAGTCAACACTGTGCCTTGAATATACCATCGTTTTAGTATTTGACACAACTGTAGTACAATTATTCATCAGTCAGGAAATATTTAACAGTCATTTACTATGTGCCACGTTCAGGTGATATAGCAGCAAATGATGCAAGCAGGAGCTACATTTTAGGAGAGAATATAAGAAAATATGCAGGTAAACAAGACAATTTCAGGAATGGTTAAGTTCAATGAAGAAAATAAGATGGGATAATGTGAAAGAGACTGTGGTTGGGTGGATCTATTAACCAGAGCAGTCAGGACCTGAAGGATGAGAAGGAAACAGCCATGCAAAGATCTGGGTAATGAGCATTCCCAGAAGGACCAGAAGGGTAATGAGCATTCCCAGAAGTACAAAGGCCCTGTGCAGGGAATGAGTCAGCATATTCAAGATATAGAACAAAGGCTGGAGCCTGGAAGCCAAGGGGAGAACAGAATGAAACTCACATATTTATTTATTTCACAAATATTTAAATAAGGGCCTTCTTTATAAATAAATAAATAAATTTATGAATATGGGCTGGGGTGAAACAGAGAACAGACTGAGTTTCTCTACATGGAGATTAAATTAAGTCATATGTGTAGGCAGAGCCTTGAAGCCCCTAGTAAGGAATTTAGGTGGTATTCTGGTTACAATGATGAATTCCTGGAAGGTTTTCATTATAGGAAAGACATTATCCAGTATACATTTTATTAATTTCCCCATGTATCTTTTTTTGGCAGACCATGAGAACCTTCAAAGGGTCAACAATCTTACCTTCAAATTTTCCGGTGTCTGAATAAAGGGCCTAACCTTAGTAGGCACTTACTAATTGTTTACTGAGTGAATGAGACTATAATTAATGTCTCCACCTTGAGCCTAAGAAAATTGCTTTAAAAAGAGACACAAAAAGTTCCTCAAAGAATTTAGACATGGAATTATCACATGACCCAGCAATTCCACTCCTAAATGTATATCCAAAAGAATCAAAAACAGGTATTCACACAAATGCATGTATACAAGTGTTCATAGCAGTATTATTCACAAGAGCCAACCAAAAGGTGGAGATAATCCAAATGTCTACCAATGGATGAATGGATAAACAAAATATGATATATGATATATGCATGCAATGGAATATTAATCAGCCACAAAAAAATGGATGAATCTTGAAAAATTATGCTAAGTAAAACAATCCAGACACCAAAGTTTACATAGGTTACATTCAATTTATATGAAATAGCCAGAATTGTTAAGTCCATAGAAACATAAAGATAGAAAATGATTGCCAGGGGCTGAGGGGAAGAGGGAGTGAGGAGTGACTACTTAATGGGCATGAGGTCTGGTGTGAAGGTGATGAGGATATTTTAGAATTAGATGGAGGTGTTGGTTAGACAACACTGTGAATGTGCTACATGCCACTGGATTGTACCTTTTATGATTAACTTTATGTAATGTGAATTTCACCTTGATAAGAGAGACAGACAGAAGTGTCAGTTGCTTTAAATCATGGGAGGAGCAGGTACAAATCCCATATTTAAGAAATTTGGCAGATAAAGGGAAGAAAGAAACAAGAAGGTAGCTAGATGAACTATTGGCTCCCAAGAGGTTTTTGGATTAACAGGAAGGCAAAGAGGAAAAGGGTCAGGCTGAAATGCAGGGGAACTCTCTGGGGTCTTCACCAGTCTAAGACGCTGGAGACTTATACATAACCCTATAGTAAAGAGCTTGGTCACACACTCGGATGAAGAATGTGCAATGAGGATACTTCTAGGAGAAATGCACCTGGACAAAGCATTAAAAATGATCTGGTCCACACTCTCTATTTACTAATGTGGCAGCCATCTCCCCTAATTTAAGTGACTTTACCAAGTTCACAACTGGGTGGTGGAAATCAAGTCTCCAGGCTTACCAGTTATAACAACCATGTTTATTTTTACTTTATCAATAGTTGAGATTATCCACAAAGGCCATTAACTGTTTCACTTGTAGTTTATCCTTCATTTTGAATTTTTTCATTCAATGAATGTGCATGATAAGTGCTAGGAATTCAGGAGATGGACATGTTTGGCTGATGAGTTCTACTTACCCTAATTATAATGTGTCATTAAATTCCAAGGCCCAGTAGCCTGATAATGTTGCCAAAACGTAGCATGCTGGGGATTTACTTATCTTTCTAGGTCTGAGGTGTGATAGCAAATAATGTTTGATCTGTGTGTGTGCTTATGGGTGTGTCTCTGTGTGAGAGATATTTCTAATGAATTAACTTATTAAATAGGGAATATATTATTAGAATTCAAAAAGTACAAAAGGTACACAATGGAAATCCTCTTTCTCTGTGTCTCCCACCTACTCAGTTCCTTTGCCCAATGGCAATCCATGTTACCAAGTTTTTGTGTGTCCTTTTAAAGATATTTTATGCATATACAAGCAAATACATATTTGCATATACTCCCTTCCCCATTTTTACACAGATAGCACAGCAAACATCCTGTTTTGCATCTTTTATATATATATATATATAATGTTTATAGGTATTTATGGTTTTTCTGGACCTCTCCTGTCATCTATTTCATTTTCCTGCCATGGTTGCAGAGAAGGAATTTCTATGTAGGAGAGTCCTCAGTCATTTTACAGCTTCATGATATCCCATTGTTGGCTAAACCATTATTTATTTAACCAGTCTCCTGCTGATAGACATTTAGGTAATAGCTAATCTTTTACTATTACAAAGTTGTATTGCATTGCCATTTCACATGTGTGGAAGTATATCTGTAGAATAAATTCATAGAATTGGACTTACTAGGTCAAGGGGTATGTGCATATTATTTTAATGGATCTTAGAAAATTGCATCCCATAGAGAGTGTGCCAGTTTTCACTCCCACCAGCAATGTGTAGAAAACCTTGTTTTGCCACATCTTCACGAATACATTGCGTTATCAGTAATTTTGGAGTTTTGACGATGTATTCAGTATAAAATTGTATCTCAGTGAGGATTTAATTTGTATTTCTTACTGTGAGTGAGATTGTTTTTATATGTTTAAAAGACCAACTGACTGAGCCACCCAGGTGCCCTTGACTGGATTTTTTGTTTTTTGGGTGTTGAGTTTGATAAGTTCTTTATAGATTTTGGATACTAGCCCTTTATCTGGTATGTCATTTGCAAATATCTTCTCCCATTCTGTAGGTTGCCTTTTAGTTTTGTTGATTGTTTCATTTGCTGTGCAAAAGCTTTTTATCCTGATGAAGTCCCAATAGCTCATTTTTGCTTTTGTTTCCCTTGCCTCTGGAGACGTGTCTAACAAGAGGTTGCTGCAGCCAAGATCAAAGAGGTTGTTGCCTGTGTTCTCCTCCAGGATTTTGATGGATTCCTGTCTCACATTTAGGTCTTTCATCCATTTTGAGATTACTTTTGTGTATGGTGTAAGGAAATGGTCCAGTTTCATTCTTCTGCGTGTGGCTGTCCCATTTTCCCAACACAATGTGTTAAAGAGACTCTCTTTTTTCCATTGGATATTCTTTCCTGCTTTGTCAAACATTGGTTGACCATAGAGTTAAGGGCCCATTTCTGGGTTCTCTGTTCTATTCCATTGATCTATATGTCTGTTTTTGTGCCAGTACCATACTGTCTTGATGATGACAGCTTTGTAATATAGCTTGAAGTCCATAATTGTGATGCCACCAGCTTTGATTTTCTTTTTCAACATTCCTTTGGCTATTCGGGGTCTTTTCTGGTTCCATACAAATTTTAGGATTGTTTGTCCCAGCTCTGTGAAAAGTGTTGATGATATTTTGATAGATATTGTATTAAATGTGATAACTACTCTTTTAAAGAACAGATGGAAACTGATGGTGAAGAGGAAAAGGAGGCATTTACAGTTTGATACTTCCCATCTATAGTGGCTTGAATGGTGTCCCCCACAAAAGTCATATCCACCCAGAATCCCAGAATGGTCTTGCAGATGTAATTAGTTAAGTTGGGGCCATACTGGATTAATCTGGGCCCTAAATCCAAAGACTGGTATCCTTACTTATAAGAGGAGAGCATACACAGGCTCAGAGGGAAGGTCATGTGAAGACAAAGGCAGGTATTGGAGTGATGATGCTACAAGCCAAGAAATGCCAAGGATTGCCAGGAACCACCAGAGGCTGGAAGAGGCAAGGAAGAGTCCTTCACTAGAGACTTCAGAAAGAGTATGGCCTTGACAACACCTTGATTTTACACTTCTAGCCTCTCAAGTTGTGAGAGAATAGATTTCCGCTATTTTAAGCCACCCAGTTTGTGTTAACCTTTTACAACAGCCCTAGGAAATGGACATACCACCTAATGGAACTTAAAGCACCACCCTAAACAGAAGTTTTTCCTCTGTGTATCCCATCTATCCTTTTTCAAAGTAGACTATAAGTGTAAATATTCTCTTAAGGTGGATCTTTGGGTTTTCAGATTTACCAGATGGTGTTGTGACCTGATACTCACTAGCTATAATGCCTCCAGCAATTTTTTTTATCTGTAAAATGCAAAGAATAATACCTGTTTCCTTCATAAAGTGTTATTTTTATTTTTATTTATTTTATTTTTTTATTTTTTTAAAGATTTCATTTATTTATTTGACAGAGAGACACAGCGAGAGAGGGAACACAAGCAGGGGGAGCGGGAGAGGGAAAAGCAGGCTCTCTGTGGAGCAGGGAGCCCGATGCGGGGCTTGATCCCAAGACCCTGGGACCATGACCTGAGCCGAAGGCAGACGCTTAACGACTGAGCCACCCAGGTGCCCCCATAAAGTGTTATTTTTAAAAGATGAGTTAATATGTGCAAAAGTACTATTTATACTACAAAATACTATATAAATGCACATTTGATTATTATTATTGCAACTTTGTAAATAGTAAATCCAAATAGTCACCAGCCCAGACTTTTATTTTTATGAGCCTAATTTCACCCACAACAATATTCCTAATAAGAAAATTATCCTTCTGATTTCCCTATATAAATTATTATCTACCTTGAGAAAATTCCCCAAAGACTTTCTTTCCAAGGTTGACTAATTAATAACTTTTCTTAGTCATTAGGTATCTCATTTCCTCTATCTTAGAAGATCATGGGTGTCAGTGAAGATATGGGACTCATTTATTCCTTCTTGTAAATATTAATAATGTCCATATGCCAGGCACTGTGCTTGCTAATTGAGATTCAGTGTCCAAAACCAAGATAGCAAAGCAGGGTAAGGTGATGGGGGGAGTGGCCTCTGAGGTGGGTAGTCTCTGAGAAGGTGATATTTGAGCCAATACCTAAAGAAAAGGATAAGCCAGCCACGTAAAGATCTGGGGACGGAGGCTTCCAGACAAAGAAGAGCACTGAGTGCCCAGCACCCAGGATATTGGAGTGTCTTAGGATCAGAACACTACTAAATCAGTAGTATCTGATTTAATTTGTAAAAGATTGTTTTGGCTGCTGTGAGGGGAACCCAAGTTGTAAAAGTGGAGGCAGGCAGGCCCATTAGGAGGTTTCTGGGGATAATAGGATGGTGGCTTGGACAAAAATGGTCTTGGGGTACTGGTGTAGACACACCTAGACACATCTGAAGGGACATCTATCTCATGGATAGATGAGATATTTGGCTGAGGGAAGAAGAAAAGGGCTCAGATAACCTGACTCTTTTCATCATAAACAGCTCTGATTGAAAGCAGCCCCACTAGTACACCAAATTCTACAAATCACTGTTGTTCAAATATCTCTGTCCCACTGGAGTAAATCTGCATTTTCTACTGGAAGAGAGAGACCAGTGTAGTTGAGCTCAGTTGTCTCATTTTGGCTGCTCAGAACACAAATTTCTTTAAAGGTACACAAAAAAAGAAATTGTCTATGAGCCCCTGCTCTTTTTAGGGCCATGAATGGCTTTGTCTCTATCTAAATCCACTAAGGAAGGCTTAAGGGCATTTATCCTACCCCTTATTCTGGTATAGGATAAGAGAATTTGGATTATTACATTTTTCTGTGTCTGTCATCTGAGAAATGGGGATATTAATGCTCACCCTGCAGAGGTTATCTGACAATTAAATGGAATAATACATGGCTTGGCAACTAGCTGAACTTCAGTAAAAACTAACAATGGTAGTGATGGTGATCAGTGTCTCAGGAGATTAGAGGTGGGTGAAATGGACCCAATCACACCAGCTTGGGATCATCTCATTCAATCTAAATCTTTCCACTGCCGAAAACTCTTATTATGACTCAAACCTGGGTCTATAAAGGAATATCATGAGATCTGTAAAGCAATATTGGTTCTTCCACAGCACCAGCTCAGGCTGACCAGGTAACCTCTTGGTGTCACTATCTTACTTATTCCTAGTTCTTTTGTGAGGTATAGGAATAATTTTTTTGAAAAAGTAGCAAGAAAAAAAAGTTTCCAATAAAATAATGAGCCTTTCTTATTTTGAGCTTTCCTTTGATGCTTGCCACCTCCCTCCCATTATGGTTCTTTGTCCACCATTGAAAAGGCCAGTGTCCTCAATTTGTGCCCAGCTGGAAAGAGACCACTGAGCTGAAGAGTGCAAAGAAGCAAAGAAATCACACTGAGATGATATTTTCCTTTATGAGACACTTCAACAATCATAACAGAGAATGTCTTATGAGCTGACCATCAGTTTTAAACATGAAAAATATTTCCTGGCTTTGGGGCAGTCATTATGCCCCTATATTTTAGATGTCACTAACAAAACAAGAGGGAGGTTTGTCTTATATAAATAACACACTTAATATAAGGAGCAAAAGAAAAAGATAAAAATCACTGCTTCCTAAGTCCTGATATGTACCGAGTCCAGCACATTTGGCAAAAGGGTTGCATTCTTGATCCTGATGTATTACTCCTATGACCCCTCTCCAATTCATTCTATTTTCTTATAATGCCTCTCTATTTTTGTATGATTTTGATACCTTCTTTCATGTTTTTAATCACTTTAAGCACACTTACTCTGCAGTCTCTACCAGATTGCTCTATCATCTGAAATTCTCAGAGCTCTAAATTGACTGTTTTGTCTACTACTCTCACGCATGGTTTCTAGTTCTGTAACATGTGGCTATATCTTCAGCAGAGTTTTCTCTGTGAAAATCCCAGGTGACCGATATGAAGCTGTGGCCCTCCAGAGTATTTTGGGGTTTGCTCCTGCCAAGCGCCATGGAGATGTTACTAGCCTGAGACCAAGTTTGATTTTAATTTTTCAGCTTAGAGGTCTCTGAACTTGGTGAATAGTAAAGATAGAACCTCAGACCTGTAAGGCATAGTCACAAATTCTCAGTGGAGACTTTTTCTCACCCATAGGGCAGGAGAAGTCAAGCATCCTTGGAACAACAGATGGTTGTGTTTTTTTCCCCCTAAGCCATCCTTTTAAGGGTCCTGGTTTTATGTGGGGATATCAGTTCCAACTTCCTAACTTGCATGGGCCCTATCCCCACATGAATGTTAAAAGCTAATCCCTGCAGTCACTGAGACTGGGCAGTACTCCTCAAGGCAGATTCATGTTCCATGGCTTACTACTCTCATTTCAGTTCCCTCTTTGTACCTGGCATTTCGGGATTTGTGTCCTTGCAAACTTAGCCATTTATTTAAAAGAACATGTGTTCTACTTTATTTGGAATATCTTAACATTTCTGATGAAAGGAGCATTTCTGTTCTACCATATGGCTGGAAGTGGAAATACCAATTCATTCTTCATACCGCAGCTAGAGAGAATTTTTCATACAACATACAAATACGATTTTGTTATCAGTCTTACTTAAAACACTGGAGTGGCTTCCCACTGATCTGAGGATGGAAACTAAAATCCATAATCTGCAAGGCCCTGAATGAACCTTACCTACTTCCCCATCCTCATGTTGCACCATTTCCCTTCTCATCTCTGTGTTCTACTCACATGAGGGTTCTTTCAGTTCCTAGAATGTACCTCACTCCTTCTTACCATAGCAACTTTGCTAGTTCTGTTCCCTATTTCTGGAATACCCTCATGTCTTCCCAGTTCACTTATGCTTCAGATCTCAACGTAATTGTGCAATGGCAGTCGTCTAGGTAACTTTCCTCTGATATTTGTGTATATTGGTTCAGATACCCTCTCCTTATTATACTTACCGCCATTGTGCTTTTACATTTATTTTTGAAATTATTTTTTTTAATACTTCTCTCACCTACTGCACTGCAAGCTCTGTGAAGGTAGGTGCTGTGTCTATTCTTGTTTAACATTTTTATTAGTAAGAGTAACACTAACTGCTACATTGGTGCTAATACAAAAACATCCTCAGTAACTTAACACCATAAAGATTTATTCTTCATATCATAGTCCAGTATGGGTCAGGCAACTCTTTTCCAACTGGATCCCAGAGACCTAGCTTGTACCACCGTCTTCAACATATTGCCTTCTAGATTGCAGTGGAAGAGAAAGAGAACAAAGAATACAGTGGAAGATTTTTATGAGCCAGGCCAGGCCATGACTCACTTCCACCCACATTCTCTTGGCCAGAACTCAGTCACGACGGCCTATAAATTGCCCAGGAAGATGAAGAGAATATGGTTATCAGCAAGCACTCAAGTCTCTGCCACCCCATTGTATTTTTAGCAAAGAGCAGCCCCATACAATAGGAAGTTCTCAACAAGCGCAGATTGAATAAATCAGCAAATGGACAGATGGACAGATGGAGAATGGATGGATAGTTTTGTTGTCAATGGGTAGCTCATTGATTCAGCTATTCTTTAAGTTCTTTGAGTATAGAGACCATATCTGTACTGCCCATCATGGGAGAAAAGTTTGGGGCACATAGTAGAAACTCACACAAGAATAAATGATCACCACTACTTGGAAGATTTCAGGGAGGTAAACTGCTAGTAGATCATCAAAGGAGGGTATAGAATGAAATTGGAAAAGCAATTTAAGAAGTGAATTTGTGAAGGCATGGGATGGATGAGGGAAAAAAGTAGAAGAAATGATGAAGAAACATTAGTATGTGTATAGTTAAGAGTAACAAGGAAAGGAATCAATGGAGAATGGAGAAACTAGCAGGGATAATGCCTCCCCTAGCTAGTGTAGCAAAACACTGTTTCTGCCAAATCCCAGACTCCATCGTTTTCTCTTTTGATGTATTACAGATTTACACCTAGGAATAAGGATGCCTTTTTGGTGAGATAGCACCTTTTCCCTTCCCATTTTGACCCTTAGTGTTCAAAATGCATAAAATGTGCCCAGGAAGTATGTATTTGGCCTGGCCAGAAGTTAGTACTACAGAAAGCATTTTGCCCCTGACCATGCAGAATGGTAAGCCACACTAGTTCCAGCCCCAGCTGTCAGGCCAGGATTTCTCCCTAGCCCTTCTCCAATCAATACATAGAGCTCCTGGTGCCATCGGGAGGGAGCTGTATTTAAAAAAATGAATGAAGTAAAACAGCCAAAATCTTTCCGTTCTTTACGCTCTTCTCTGCAGCTTTCTGCTCCTGGAGAGGGACCATCATGAGAGCTGCAGATGAGCAGCATGAGGGTGCCACCCTCCCCTGCCCCGAGAAAGGGTCAGGGTTACAGAAGTAGCCAGCCCTCCATTACTGGCTTCTGAAATGCACTGTTGGAGTTAGTGACAGGGGAGCTGCTCTACCTCTGGGGCTACAGCAGTGCAGTGAGCTTTAGTGGATCAATACTTTAGTCTTGTCATGCTAATTGCTCATTGGTTGACATTCATGATCCTTCCTTGCTCCCTCCCTATGTAAACTCTTTACAGCTGGAACAGCGAGATGCAAAAATCCTGAACCTTCAAAGCCAGCTCCTGCAGAAGAGAGAGGGCCTGGCAGCTGAGGTATGGTGCTCCCTCATTTTTTGCCCCCCTTTAAAAAGCTTCATGTGTGTCTGCATGTGGTCGTGTGATAGGGAGCCGCACGAAGAAATGCCTGCGGTAACTCTCTGCAACACATAAATGGTATTACCTTTTCAGAACAAAACAATCTCTCCTTCCTTTCCACTCCTCCCCTCCCCCCCTAAAAAAACCCAGAAAACAGAAAAATACCTGCCCCTTTCTATGAATTTGGTTGCAACCATTCTTCTGCTTTGGTGTATGTGTCACCCTCCACCAGCTCACAATGAACGTGTACCTGCACAGTCCTTTTTGCTCCCAGACTAGGGCATGTCAGACTGAGCTGCCATGTGTGTGCGCTTGTGCATGTGTGTGTGTTTGTATGTGTGATCACGCCTACCATATTGGCTTCCTGTCCCTGGGACATCAGCTTTTCGAGCTAGCTGAGCCTGTCCCCACAACCACTGTTGCCACTGAGACCACCCCAACTCCTACCCTGTGAGCTTCAGGCCTGTGCTATGCAGGGTTTTGTTAAGCCGTTTAGTATTAATTGATTTTTTTTCCATTTTTTTTTCTTTCTTTCCCTGGGCGGGTCAATAGCTGGATGCTTCAGGAGCAGAGGATCTATCAACTGCAGACCAAGCATAGGGAGACGCAGGCAGACCTGGAACAGAAACCCAGCCAGCTCCAGCCGCTCCGATGGTACTTGGGGGCCAGAGAGTCGGCAGCAGGAAGCATGAGGCAGGAAATTACCCAATCCTTGAGGTCTGGTAAGTTTCCTCACTTTTGGGAAGTGAGGCAAATGATAACCAAGTCTTTCTTTCCTTACTCAAAAGAGTCTGCAGCATTTTTGCTGATTTCAGTTAATGAGCTAAAGATCAAAATTGGGATGCCCCCAGCAGACCTGGGAGGATGGAGGGGTTGTGAGGGAGCTTGCGGGATAGGTGAGTGCTAACCAAACTCCGGTCCTAAGGTGAGCCACTGCAGCCAAGCAGATGTCCTGGGTATTGATCCCTGCCTCCTGATATTGATTTCCTCTTGGGGCCAAGAATGGAGTGGACCTACAGAGGACAAGAGGAGAACCGACACCCTCCCAGAGGGCCAGGCAGCCCTAATTGGTGATAACAGTGTTAAGTGGTCAGCCTGGAGATGATGTTTGCTCAGATCTATTGATCTGCACTCCCCTGGGATATAAATCCTTCTGAATTTGCTTCCATGATATAAATATTTATAATTAAAATAGCCTAGGAGTCTCTTCCAGGCACAGGGAGAGTGGCCTATCCCAGGGTAGGTGTGATATCAGTCTCTGCCATCTCCGTACTTTGTACGCTCTTCCCACTCTCGCATCTGTTTATTCATCTCTGCTTTCTCTTCTGAACCCTATTTTGCTCACCCTCTGAGTGACAGGCACAATGTCTCAGACTATCAGAAGCTAGGAAAAATCTATTCTTTCTGAATGCAGCCTCCAGCTGAGGAGGGAGTGCTGCTCCCCCCAGCCAACGCTAGACAGTTTCATGTGCATTCAGGAGCCTGGACTCAGAAAGGAATGGGCTGTTTGTGGGGGAGTAAGGAGAAGACTTCTTTAGTTGTTGCTTTGTTCTTGCTTTCATTGGGGCATCAGATTGGATCCAGTAACAAACAGCTTTTTAACACAAATGTGTTAACCAATGCCAAGATCCTGTGTTGGCTCACTTGCAGTTAAATCTAGAAGAAAAATTTGAAGGCCCTCACACTCCTGTTTCTCAGGACCTCATAAATCTAAGCTCACATGAAGTGACCAGAGCATCCCTTACCCAAGAGAATGGGGCGGGGGGGGAAGGCTGCTGAGGACTTATTTGGAGGCAGAGCCCTTGAAACCAGCTGGGAACACCAAGACCATTGACCAAAGCTTTGTCCACTGCAAGGACAACCTTATAAAGGATTGAAACCATTTGACTTTAATTTTTTAAAATTTGAGTAGTACAGAGAATGGTTTTCGAAGTCATTTACTGTGCTTCCTAAACCTACCATTGGCTTTAGTGTCCAGGATACAAATCTGTTCACCCTGAACCCATCGTTTGTTTGATATCCAGGATACAATCTTTTCAGTTCTGGAACTTCTGACTTTCTCTCAGGTGTCTGCCTTGCTTCAGTGCTTATATCTTGAACTGTGTATCTTTGTGTGTCTGCCCTCAGTGGGTTTCATTAATTTGTAATTGATGCCTACAAAACTATTTAAGGACTTCAGGATCTTATTCTTGTTGAGAAGGTGTGTTGGTGGGTGTATGCACTGTGTAGGATGTGAGGAGAATTCACTGGGTTTTACTTCTCCTCATTTCAGAATATTTAGTCACTCTAGTCCATTTGTGTGAGTCAGTAAGTGTATGTCTGTGTATCTCTGTGCAGGTGTCTGTACTTGGGAAGCAATGAATGTAAGCAGGTTAGAGTGGTGCCCCACGTTTCTCTTGCATTTGCATTAACTGTGTCTTTCCCAGAGGCATATTAAGCTTTGCTCTTTTTTTTTTTTTCTTTTTGTTCAGAGATGGTAGTTTCAGAACTCAAATCTAGCTCATTTGTCTCTTTTAGCAAATGATTGAGGGTTAAGGACTATGCCAGTTGGCAGGCAAGGGTCCGTATTTTGGACTCCATTTGGCTTAGATAATTTACACAGAATAAAAGTCTAACAGGTATAATCACAACAGGCTTGACTTGAGAAGGTTTCTAAGCATACTTGAGGTTGAAAAATACTTCAAGCTAAAAATGGAAGAATGTTCTGGTTAGTAACTTGTATGCCTCTGTGGTAATGGAGAGAATTGGAATGCAATTCTCTTTGTTTGATTTATATGGTGACACTCAGAATGTGAAAGGTGTATCTTACTGTAGAAATAAACTTTCCACCTAGACCTAAAGAATAGAAGACTCAGGTCAGTACTTAAATCCTTCTCTGCTAGGTTGTAACGAAAAGCATAATTAATAACTAGATTTTTTTTTAGGAAGAAAAATCCTAAGATTCGTGTCTTTCTCCCATTGTTTGCAATATTTGTCAACATGTGCTTACATGATTCCTGTGAAGAACAAGCTTATTTGGAGAAAGTGATCTAAATTTTAGAACTGAATGCACTCCACTAATTAAATGTGTTTCTGTGTGATCTTAGTGCCACTAAATCTAAATAGCACATACATAAATTCATTGCTGTCTTGTGCTACTGTTCCTACAGGTCATATTTGAAAGCTTGTTACCAGCCATAGGGAAATAATTATTATGATGGAATAACCCAGTGGCTTAGGAAAGCAAGCTTCAGTGTCTTCAGTCTTATAAGAATTTAACTCCTATGTTATAGATATATGTTATGTGCTACATATGCCTTTTATATTTATACATATATATGTTTTTCAATCCCATTTGTCTAAAAGGTTCTATATTCAATATATTTTTAATGCAAGGATAGAAACATTTCACTGTTATTTCTATATTCATAACATAAAATATAATGATACTGATATTTCACTATTATTTCTATAGAAAAATATATGTATTATGTTTCAAGCCTTTCTGAGCATCTTGACATACTCATTTGACCCTTAGAGCAAACTTATAAGTTAGAGCAAAGTCATTACCTCCATTTTACCAATAATAAACATGAACAAGGTGACACAGATATGAGTATCAGACTTGGGCTAATGACCTGGGGGTATGGACCCCAGGTCAAGTGCTCTTTCTTAAGTTACCAGCTGCCTCCATTAATATTTGATAAAATTTTAGCATATTCTGTACCAGCACCTATCACAACCATTGAAATGCATATAAAGCAAACGTTGGTTGAAAATAAATGATTGTTAGCATTCTGCTCATGCAAGAAAAGGTAGTAAATAAGTATTTCAGGCATCTTTCTTTGGCCTTTATCACACCACTACTGGCTACAGAGTCTGTCGCCATGATAGACCTTTCTTGTTAGACTCAGAAATTCTGTGAGTTATTAATATACCTAATCAATAGTTTTGCTCCCCAGGAACATGTCCCTATGAAAACACAGTGAGTATATATTACTCAGTTCACAGAACTGACATGCACATATTTAGTCTTCATACCACCAACATTTGCTTTTAAAGAAACATTATGTATCGTTTGAAATATCAAGACAAAACACTTAAAATCAACCATAAACGTTTTCCTCTTCCTGAAATAACCACTGTCCCTTTCCCCAACCTTCTTACTTATTCAGGGATTCTTAATCTTTTCTGTGTCATGGACCCTATTTCCAGACTGCCATAGCCCTGAAGCCTATGGACCTCTTCTCAGAATAATACTTTTAAACATATGAAATAAAATGTATAGAATTAGAAAGGAAACCAATTTATATTGAGATTGAGTTTTCAAAAGATTAAAATCATTTAAACATTAAAACCAATTTCTGATATGATAAT
Source organism: Mirounga angustirostris (assembly GCF_029215605.1). Lineage (NCBI taxonomy): Eukaryota > Metazoa > Chordata > Mammalia > Carnivora > Phocidae > Mirounga > Mirounga angustirostris. The sequence goes on along the minus strand of NW_026991724.1, from coordinate 14,416,111 downwards.
ATGTATACTTTTTATTAAAATATTGGTATGGTCCACTGGTAGATCTATTACTGTAATCTTGGGGTGAATAAGATCCAGTGGAGGATCTACTGCTATAATTTTAAGGTAGTGATGAACATTAGGGATATTTTGAAATTACCTACAATATGTGATACGGATGTGATATGAAAATGGCTGTGAATTTTGTTGATGACATTGTGACTGGTACCAGTTTGTTTCCTACAGTTATAATTGAAGGAAATGCTAAATGTGGTTCAATATTAGTGAAAATAAAGGTGTGATTTTTTTTTTTTTGGTCCCATCCAAGTTTATAGACCCACTGAACTCTATCCATGGATTTATTAGGAATCAGTGGATGCCAGGTTAAGAACCCCTGCTTTAGCTACTTCCTACTCATTTTTCAAAATACAGCTGAAGCATCATCTCTTCTAAACAATATCACCCACCTTCCCCCAGGAGGAATAAACTGCCACTTTTCTGTGCCTTAAGTGCACCCACAACCTCTATAACTAACACTTAGCACACCACAGGATTCGCATCAATTTACCTGCCTGTCCTTCCTAAAGAGTGCACATTCCTGAGGGCATGGCCCATGGCTTATTTCCACCACCTACCACGATGTGTGGCACATAGCAGGGGTGCAGTAGATATTAAAAAGGAAGAGGAAGGAAAATTCAAAGACAAGGAGCCATATATTACAGAAAATTAAAATTAATAGAAAATTAAAGTCAGTAGGTTGAATGTTTGCTTGAGTCAGATTTTCTGTCAGTGGCACCTTCATATCCCAGGCAGTAAAGATGGCCAAAGGGACCCTGTTCTACTTCCCTTTTAGTGCAACTCTCAATTTATAGCTTCTTAAAAAATAATAATCCTATATTAAGGATATAATAATGATAATATCCTAGTTTCAGACCGAGTTTTTAGGTTTTTGTTAGTACAGACAAGGGAAAGTCAGGATGGGCATGGAGATAGACGGCTTTTTTCACATCCTGAGATTTTCAGGCTTTCTCAAATTTAAAAAGCCAGGGAAAATATTTTTTATTTTAAGGCACGGATATAAATGTGTAAATTCCCCCTAAAACTCTATGTATTTGAAAATGATTATGAAAATTTCCTTGAAAACTAGAGCATTAGTAATAAAAGCCTCTTAAGTCCTCAATACAAATGCTTTGTGTAGAATAAGCACAGATGCTTATACATAGTAAGGTACACTTTCAGACATGCACTCAACTTCTTAATATTAATGTCACATAAAAATCAGAATTTATTCATGCATATTGACATGATTTTGTATGCACCTCTTGCTTCCCAGTAATAAACACTTGCTATTTCTACCCAAATGAATGGGTATTCACATATTGCTGTGAGGCTGCATATTTCTTGGGTCCAAGTTGATTTTTATCTACAATGGACTTGTTTATTACAGGAGGAAGAGGATAGAGATCAAAATGAAGATAAAATTGGAAGACAATTTATAGCCATTTTTATTGTCTAGTCTTCCATTCAATGTTCTTGTGCATGAGCACATGTTGCACCTGAGTCATTGGTTAACAGTTCAATGGCTTTCAATACACCTCTATAGAATATCTTATTGAAGTATACTAGTCAACCACAAATTTAGATTACAAAATTGAATCTGATTTAATATAAAGTACTAAGATCTTGTCTTGGGTAAAGCTCATTTCACCCCATCATTTAATAAGACACTGATCCATGTGCACTACACGTATCCTACAAGTGATATCTTGTCAGGGTCAGTGGTGAGTGTCTATGGAGTAGACGCCTAAATATCCTGTAGACCTGACCCTTGTTTCAGTATTCACTTACCTTCACCCACTGAAGCAGAAAGTTGAAAAAGCAGTATTGAGTCCTCCGTTCCTAAACAGAGTGTTGGTGGAGCAAAGAAGAAAGATTGGACAGTGACTATGATGATAGATAGAGAGAAGTAGCTCGCATTGGAACTGTGGGTCAAAGAATTGATCTCAAAGCATCAATCCATATTTGAGCTTCCTCACCTTTTGAAAGGAAGTCCCCACATAGCCACATAACTGATATTCTTGTCACTAGGTTTCTAAAGGTCCATTGCTTGTTGCATGCTTTTTTACCTGTTACATACCTACTTCTCCCTAATTTTATCATTCTTCTCTCTTGTTATTATTATTCCCATTCCTGCTCTCCGAACTCTTTTGAAACATCTTATATTCTTACTTCACTGTTGCTCCAAATTTACTGATTTGGCATATAACCCTTAAGTTCTTCAAAAGAAAATTTCCATAAATCTAAAAGGTGAGGAATATTTTTAGCAGGCAGGCAAATTAATCTAGATACACATAAGAAAACATAGGACAAGACTTACTTTGCAAATAAATATAGGCATTCGTAGTTGATATGATTATGTTAGAGTTACAGCAAGAATTTGATATTTATAATCACCCTTAGTTTATGCAGCACAGTAGACATCTTTCCAGGCAGAAATGAAAATATGGTTCTGAAAACACAACTCAAACAATTCAAACAAGTCAAGCAAGCAGAACAGGAAAGACAACTTAAATACTATACTATATAACAAAACTTACATTAAAAAAAGGACCTGGGCAAATAGATTGTTAACAGAATCATAGCTTGAGATAAAGAGATTGCATAAAGCAATTTGCTTAGGAATGTAACAATCAATAGAGATTATTTTCAATAATCCTCACTTTAAAGATTTGAATATTATAAATATTTTCAAAATAGAAAAAAGGTGTTCTTAGTAATGATCAACTATTAAAATGTAACCTCTGTGCCTAATAATATAATGACTCGAATGCAAAGAGAGAAGAACTGAAAGGATGTAGGGGATAATGGAACCAAGAGCAGGAGGCAGCTTTAGGGATGGATAAAGGACAAATCATTCCAGACAAATGTGATCACTCTTTTAAATCGCATTACGAGATTAATGGATGAAGGGAATGCACTAGAGGTAATATATATGGATTTTACTAAAGCATTTGATACACTGCTCCATGAATTTCCACTTGCAAAATTAATTCAAATTGGGTAGAATATGTGCATGGTCACATAGATTGAAAATTGGCTGAAGGACCATAAACAAGGAGTAATGACAAATGGTGGTCCCTCACATTTAGGTGGGAGACAGTGTCCAGTGCATCTCTGAGGACTGATGCCCATTTTGGTATAATATAACCACTTCACTAATGATCTCGAGAAGGGGAAGGAAATTATAGAATTCACAGATTTTGACATAGGAAGATTCATAAACCAAGACAAAATTAGAGCACAGAAAAAAAAAATAAAAGTAAAGTTAAACAGAGGTGATACTTAACCTCTTTTTATGACTAAAAGAACAAAGGATTGCTAAGAAAATAGTTATATACAATTTTCATTTTCATTATTAAAATGCTAACTGGGGAAAATGTACTTCTTGTCATTAAATAGGGTAGTCCTTTATTCAGTGAGATTCTGAAATCTATTCTCCTGTGTTCTCCAAATTTTAATTCATCTAAAGAATTCTTAGAAATGGTGAAGGGGTGGGGTGCCCCGGTGGTGCCGGTAAGTTCCGGCATTTGTTTTCGGCTCATGTCATTATTTCAGGGTTGTGAGATCAAGCCCCACGGCGGGCTCTGTGCTCAATGCCAGGTCGGTTTGAGATTCTCTGCCTCTGCCCCTCCCCCCACTCACACACAGGCATGCACACGCACTCTCTCTCTCCCTCTCTCAAATAAATAAAATCTTAAGAGAAAAAAAACCAGAAATGATGAAGGGGCAAAAGAGGTAGATTTATAAAGAAAGAACTTAATTATGTCGACTTATGTGCCTAAATATTGGGGCATTAGTAATTTTCCCAAATATGTGATAAGTACAGAGCAAATAATCACCTTGAAAAAAACTTCAACCTATTAAAAGATTCCTTCTGACACAAATGTTCCCAAGTACCTCTTTGATAACTGTCAGGACAATCTTACTGTTGTTTCTGATGCTGTTGTTGGAATTAAAACCATACAAAATATCATCGTTTAGTAGCATAATGAACTCTTAAAAAGTGAACTGGATAAAATTTGATTTTCCTTTTACAGAGAGCAGGGTCTTAATTATAATTAAAGCCCGTTTACATTCACCATTTCATCAAATCCTCTTGGCCACCCTAGGTGGGAGGTATTATCATCTCCAATTTACTGATGTGGAAACTGAGGCCCAGAGAGGAGAAATGACTTGTCTAAGGCTATGCCATTAACAAACAAGAGTTATTACCAAAGCCCCAAGTTTAGGGACAACTAATCTTGCAGTCTTTCTACCAAAAAGCAGTTTCCCATGTTTATGCCATGAAAGAGACTATCTCAGAGGCCATATACCAGGGTCTGACCTTGACTTTGACTGTTCATCCTGTGATGAATCAGATAATGTGATGAAAATGACCTAGCATAGAATCTGGGACATGAAAGGCACTTGATAATGTTTAGCTCCTTTTCTTTGCTTTTCACCCTATTTACAGTTTCTTCATTCAGCAAGCAGTTATCAAACACCTAGTGAGGGTGTGCACTGTCTAGCTGTGCACATCTTAGTCCTTCTTCTTAGTCACCTTAATTCTTCCTCTGAAGCTCAGATCTCCCAAGTGAGACCAAAAGCTCCATGAGAGAAGACCCTATGTCTGTCCATTCACTGCAGTGTCCCCAACATCTGGCACATAATCAGGTAAACTTCCTGAGCTAGAGAGAAAACATGTTGCCTCACCGCTCCAAAGTTCGCCTGAGCTTTGACCAGGCTCATGTGCCTGCTTAGCTTCTTCACGTAGCATGAAGTAAAATGGTCCATGACCCCAGCACACACTAAAAGAAAAGTCCTGGATAAGAGAATGAGGAAGCTAGACTATGAATGCACTTGTCAAGTTGTTTTTATTTCTCTTCTACCATATCACCTCTGTGGCCTTTATAGCCAAGTCTGACAAGTTAACCACCATGCTAAAGCAGTTGGCTACTGGAACACCTTATGCTGAAGGGTGGGAGACAGGCATTCTGCTTCTGTACCCATTGTTCAGCCTCTCCACAGAAAGCTCCATTGAGGAGTAACAAGAGCCCACTGCTTTGCAGCTTCTGGACAATCTGCTTTCCTGCAAATTTGGAAGGAGAATAGAGTATTATAGGAAGGTTGGCACTTATTTGGTGAATAGGCCAATTGTAAGGTCATGTCAAGGGGCATGTAGCTTAGGTAGTAATGTACAACATGGAGGTCCCCATGCATAAGCCTGTGGCCAGGGTAAGGACCTAACCAGGGCCACCCTGTCCGGCTGTGTACATGACTGTCACATCCCCACATACACTCAATTACTGCCCTTAACCCAACCCTGCCTGGAAATGTATTACATCACAGGTATTTCCACATACAATTGAATTAGTTATATTATATTCAAAAAGAATACCTTTGTCATTCCCAACCCTCTTCTTCCACATTAGGCTTATTGCAGTTGGGTGAGTGCACCTGAAGTCTTCAGTGAGGTGTCAAGTATAATTTAGCACTGGGAAATGAATTATGCGATTGCCCTTTAGGAAAAGGCTGGGAGCTCAGCCCTGCCTGTCAAATAAGTCCCTGCCTTATAGCGAACTCTGCAGGTGAATGAATCAGTATTTGGCATATCAGCATTTCATAGAACCTCCATGCTAATGTCTTTTTGAAATGAAACCGAGAAAGCTGTTAACCTCAGTTAGCCGAGTGTCCCCTCTGTGACCGGGATAAATCATCAATGTAGAGGCTGAGAACTCTGTTCTTACTGCTTTGGGGAATGAGAACCAGGGCTGTGGAGAGACCAATGAGAGCGGCCTCCGGATCTCAGAAAACTAAGTAAGGATTTTTATCTCCCTTAAAAAGAGAAATAAATATTACTTCTCCTTGCCTCCTGATTTAGCTATTCCAAAGAATTTTTGAGTAATTTGATTCAATTAGATAGCATATCCTTACTTATCCTTTTTTCCAAGACTTTGATCTCTTCTTCAGTGAAGTCCCGCCAAAATATTTATATTTCATTACAGTATATATGCATATCTACATATATAAATATGTATGAAAAATAGAACACAAAAATATATAATTTTATAATAACATATATATTATTATATAATATGTATATTAAGTATATATATTAACTCTTGGAATCTCTCACAACTGAAAACTTGGTCTTAACTGCCAGACAGCTATGGTCAGCTGACTATTCCCTTCTATTCTTACTATTCTATACTACTTCTTGAATATTTTCCTAGAGTTCAGATTTAAACATCCATATACAACCCTCACATCAATCCTGTGAAGCCATTAGTTCTGCTTTTACATTTGAAGAAACTGGGGTAGAGAGAAGTTGAGGGAGTTGTAAACCTTAGGATCAAACCCAGAACTTCTGCTGTCTGCTCCTCAGTTATTAACTGCTTTGCAACCAACAGTGCCAGAATTCTCTTTAACAAGCCAGTGCGAACAAAAGGTTCATGACCTAGGCTTGTAGGCCCCTTTTTGCCCTGAAGGCTCTTGACTGCTTCCTCCTCCAGCTGTCCCAAAGGGAAGGCTATTTGATTACTACATGCATCTTCAGCCCTTGGTATTTACAATCAACTGTACAATTGCTTTTATTAGTTCCAGTGTGCAAGTTATTCTCCTTTTCACTTTGCCTGCCTGAGTTATATATGAACTAGAAGAGGGCAAGATGCCTGAAGTTCAATAAGCCTCATGATGTTGAGTGTTCAAGAGGAGCATGGAGCAAGATGCTAGAAGGTTTCTTAATCAGCAAGAAAACAACATAGGTTAAGTGGACTGCAAGATTTTTAGAATACTGACAAATTCAAGATAAAATACACTCTCTAAAATTTCTTACACCCTAGGAAAAAAATTAAAAACATAAATTGTAAACATGGCAATAGAATGCCCACAGCATTTAATGTTATGGTTGGAAAAGAAACTTTCTTGCTTGCTCCTACCAGTCTTTGGTGGGAAGTGAAGGGATCAGAGTGGGAAGGAAACTAGCTTGTATTGACGGCATTCAATAATTGATGGGATATGAGATACAAAAGTTTGAGGACTGCCATAAGATACAACTGTGTCATTTTACTGCCAGAAGTTCATTAAAAAAAAAAAAAAAAAAAAAAAAACAGAAGTAAAACCAACAAATCACTTAAGTAGTAATTAGTAAAAGTTTATTGCGTACACATAAAAAAGACAGTTTGTAAACCAGGAGCCCTCAAACCAAACATGGAATGAGGCTCAGAGATATATGGTTATGGAGCAACTTGTATAGTAGGAAGGCAGTGAGTGTTTATTCTTTACAGTGATTGGTTACAATATATTAGAATTTTGTTAAATGAAAGGGAATTGGTTAGTGATTACCTCATATCAATTTGGGGGAACTTTTTAAGTTTCACTTATGATTTTTAGAGGCAGTGTTACATTGCCAGATTAATTATATAAGTATTAGTTGAGTGGCCAAGGGAAGAATACCAGACCTTTTCATAAAGCCATTTTCCTGAATTAGTCAATCTAGGCATGTATAGCCTCTGGTTCTAATATTAATTGGGTGTCTTCTGAGCATTTAAATGGCTAAGTAACCTGGATGCCTGGGTGGCTCAGTCAGAGTCTGACACTTGACTTTGGCTCAGGTAATGATCTCAGGGTGTGAGATCCAGCCCCGCCCCAGCTCCACACTGGGCATGGAGCCTGCTTGGGATTATCTCTCTTCCTCTACCCCTCCCATCCCCCCCACCACCACTTGTGTGTGCTCTCTCTCTCTTAAAAAATGGCTAAGTAGGGGCGCCTGGGTGGCTCAGTCGTTAAGCGTCTGCCTTTGGCTCAGGTCAGGATCCCAGGATCCTGGGATCCAGCCCCGCATCGGGCTCCCTGCTCAGCGGGAAGCCTGCTTCTCCCTCTCACACTCCCCCTGCTTGTGTTCCCTCTCTTGCTGTCTCTCTCTCTGTCAAATAAATAAATAAAATCTTAAAAAAAATGGCTAAGTAACCAAAAATCATTTTGACTAGTAAAATAAGTTATTTGTTGGATGGTGGACCTTAGTGAGTGTTCAGTGTAGGTGAGGAAAATTCCCAACATAAAGAGATCCATAAGTTTAAACATTTTGAGTTAGTTTGCAAGACACTAATCACATAACAATTGTTATAAAATAAAGTCTTGAAAATAAATGAGGAACTCTGCATATCTGGTTGCATGATCTTGGGCAGAAGTTGTCTATATTGTGCTATCATCTGCTTCAGGAGAAGACTTTTTCCTGGAAATCTTTAATTTTAAGTCAGCTGCAGGTTGACAAGTCCAAGAGTCTGGGGGAGCTCTCTTTAAATGAGAGACGTGGATCCAAGGTTCAATAACCTGTAATTTAGCTGCTGTGTAAGAAGTGAAAAGAACCTATTACATCCCTTTCCATCAAGATTCAAGTGCCATTTTTCACTGATGTCCCTCCCAGAATACCCAGTCTTCAGGTTCCAATATATGGGGTATATCAAGCTATTGAAAATAAGCTTTTGAATATTGTATTAGTGTTTTACAGCATTTGGTCATATCAGAATTTATAAGGGCAAAATATGTATGGGGTTCTATCTTTAAGGACATAGGTTACCCAGTGATGATTTCAAAAGGTGTCAATTTATGGTTCCCTAAATGTGTTAACCTTAAAATCATAAAAGCGAAGGCTAACACTGTAGGCCATGGTAATCTTGTGGTTTCAGTCAGTTTTGCCAGCTTCCATTCAGAATACCATTGGTATGTTCACCTTTCCCTGAAGACTGAGGATGATAGGAACAATGATAGTGCCACAATGTTTGAATAACCTGGTTTAATTGTTTTATAACCTGTTTAGTAAAGTTAGTCCCTTGATCACTTGAAATTTCGTTTGGAACTCATAGTGGGAAAACATTTTCTAATAATTTCTTTGCCACAGTAGCTACATCAGCTTTCCAACAGGGAAAAGCTTCTACCCATCTAGAAAACAGACATACCATTACAAATACATATTGATAACCCCTAGAAAGAGGCAATTGAATGAAGTCCAACTGTAAATGTTCCAATGGTCTGGATGGTAGGGGAACAACCCCTGGAGCTACTTTACTAATTTTACCTGGGTTATGTGATTGACAGGTTAAACATTGACTATAAATCTGTCGTGACAATTTAGGACAATCACTCCACCAACATTTTTTTATAATTTGGGGCGTTTTGTCAATTCCATGATGGGTAGTCATGTGAAGTGCTCACAGAGTGACAATTTGAGAAATTCAGGAAGGATCAGAAGACCATTTGGACCTTCTCAGAGTCTATTGTTGTTCTTATTGTTGTTAAATTTACATCCTTGGTGCCATTTTTGTTTTTCAGTGTTTGACACAATTTTTGTATGTTACACAAGTTGTCATGAGTAACCAGATTTGGATCTATCTTACAAAATTCATTTGAAGTACAGAGTTTGGGTACATTAGGAATTTCTTGAGTAGCAGCCTTAGCATGAGCATCAGCCATAGCATTTCCTTGATATTCAGAGTCTGATCGGCAGGTATGAGCCTCAATTTTGCTAATAGCTATTTGTGAAAATAATAACAGCATAGAGAAGGTCAGCAACCCGAGGTCCATTTTTTATGGGCATACCATTTGATATTAAAAATCTTGTTTCTAGAGCATACGAAATGCAAAGACCACTCCAAAAACATACCTGCTATCTGTGTAAATATTTGCAGTTTTTCCTTTTGCTAGTTCACATCTTGAGTGAGGGCAAATAATTCTGCTGGCTAGCTGAGTTAAACTGAGAAAGGACTCTTCTTTCTAATAATTCATATTGTGTAGTTACAACATACGCAGCTTGATATTTCCCTTCAGAATTTTCGACATAAGAACCATTAACATAGAGTACTAAATCCAGATTGGCTAATTTAGAGTTTCTTGTAAATCTAATCTAGGAGTCAGATTTTGAGAGACCAATTCAACATAGTTGTGAGCTTATCCTTTGTCAGGTTAAGAGTGAAGGTAACAGAGTTTAAGGAGTTATAGCAAAGAATGTGCAGATTTGAAGGAGGAGACAGGAGTAGAATGTCATGTTACTCTACTAACAGAATTGCTGAGTGCATTCAGTGTTTAACAAACTCTACAGCCTGAGGAAACTTCAGATTTAATACACTTCCTTGAACAAGCTCTAAAGAGGATTCTATAATTTTAGCAGCTACAACTACCTTTAAACAATTTGGTTATACTTTGGCCACCGTGTCCAATTATAAGCCATAATAAGTTATATGACTTTTTTTTTTTTCCATGTTCTTGTGTTAAGGACTCCCAATGCCTACCTGTTACATTCATAAACAGTGTCAAAAGCCTGGTATAGTCAGGAAGCCCCAATGCAGGAGGATTTTGTAAGGCTTGTTTGATTTCAGTAAAGACTTCCTCATATTTTGTTTCCCAAGGAACAGGTTCCTAAATGTTACTTTTAGTCAGTTCATAGAGTAGAGAAGCCATAAGGAAAAATTAGGGACCCAAAATTGGCAATATCCTGAAAGTCCAAAGAATCTTCTAAGTTGTCTCTTAGTCTTAGGTCTGGGGTAATTTTGGATGGTACTTATTCTTTCTGGAGGCAGAATGATTCCTTTTGCTGATAAATCATGACCAAGGTAATGTACTTTTTCTTATAAAAACTGAAGTTTATCTCAAGGGGCCTTATGGCCTTTATAAGCTAGATGTTGCAACAGATATTTTGAGTCAATTTCTGAGTTCTCTCTGGATGAGGAGCAAAGAAGTAAGTCATCTACATATTGAATCAAGGTAGAATTTCTGGGAAGTTGTAGTGTACTTAAATCCCAATGTTGAACTTGTGATAAATATGAAGGGGCCTCAGTAAATCCTTGAGTGAATATACTATCCAAGTATACTGTTGATTTTTCCAAGTGAAAGTTAACAAATACTAATTTTCCTTATCTACTGGGATGCTAAAGAAGGCAAAACAGAGCTATAACTGTAAACCATTTACAATCATTTGGAATATTTGACAACAGAATGTTTGGGTTGGGTCCCACAGGAAACCTTGGAATACAGTTTTATTTATAGCCCTAGCATCTTTTACAAATCTCCACCCTCAACCATGGGGCTATTTTTATGAGTAGATAGGAGTGTTGCAAGGACTGGTGCAGGGAATAATTAGTCCCTGATTTATTAAATCTTTTATTATGGGGATGAGCCCTTGTATAGCTCCAGGTTTTAAAGGGTCTTGGGGCAATTTTGGAAGAGGTTTAGAAGGATGAATCTGAATTTTGTTTATGTTTGTGCCAAAATATATTCAAATAATCTCTTATTTGTTTCTAGCTTATCATCTTCTCTTTTTCTTTTTTTTAAATTGAAGTACAGTTGACACACAGTGTTACATTGGTTTCATGTATACAACATAGTGATTTGAAAGTCTACAGGTTATGCTACGCTCACCACAAGTGTAGCTACCATCTATCACCATACAACACTACTACAATACCATTGACTATATTCTCTATGCTATATCTTTCATCCCTGTGACATATTCATTCCAAAACTAAAAACCTGTATCTCTCACTCCCCTTCACTCATTTTGCCCATCCTTCCGGCTACCTCCTGTCTGGCAATCATCAGTTTGTTCTCTGTATTTATATGTCAGTTCTACTTTTTGTTTGTTTGTTTGTTCATTTGTTTTGTTCTTTAGATTCCACATGTAAGTTAAATCATATGGTATTTGACTTCCTCTATCTAACTGTTTCATCTAGCATAAGACCCTCTAGGTCTATCCATGCTGTCACAAATGACAAAATCTCATTATTTTAATGCTGAGTAATATTCCCTTGTATATGTATACCACATCTTTTTTACCCATTCATCTACTGATGGACACTGAATTGCTTCCATATCTGGCTATTGTAAATAATGGAATAACATAGGGATGCATATATGCTAAAATAAGCATAGGGGTGTGTGTATCCTTTTAAATTAGTGGTTTTTTTCCTTTGGGAAAATTCCCAGTTGTGGAATTATTGGATCATATGGTATTTCTATTTTTAATTTTTTGAGGACTCTCCACACTGTTTTTCTGATCTGAATTTTAATAGTTCAGCACTCTTAATTTTTCCCATATCTGTGAAAGAAGAGGCCCATAAGAATGTTAGGGAGTTTGGAGCAGTGCATAATATTTATGTCATTATGGGGTTTGTTAGCCCCTTCAGAATAATCAATTTGGGCTTATAGAGCACATAATGTTTCAGGATCTATTGACTCTGGAAATTCCAAGGTTATTTCTCCTGAAGCAAAAATTTATTTGGCCTCCTAATTTAGAAAGTAAATCTCTTCTTAGGAGATTTAGAGGAGCCATGTCAAATAATAGAAAGACAAGGTTTTCAGAGAAGAGGCCAAGGGTAACAGTATGGGCTCTGATAAAGGAACCCTTTGATTTTGATTGGATACACCCACCACTGAAACATTTTTATTACTCCAAGGAAGTTCTTGGTGTATCATGGTGGGGTTTAAAGTTACTCTGGTATCTACTAGCACGGTACAGATTTCTCCATTTATTTTACGTTTTATTTCATCCTGATGATTTTTAGGAATTACTAGGAGTAGCTTACTGTGCAATTCCTCCAAGTCCTGTCATTGTTGATAATCATCTTGGAGATCTGATGGTTGAACGTTACCTCTAGTTAGATAATTATGTTGTTTGAAGGTATAGTCCCTTTTCCATTATCCCTTCTGTTTGCAGTATTGACAGGTATCTTTGTCAACAGGGGCAAAATTAGTTCTAAAATTTGATTGAGGCCCCTATAGTTGCTCTAATTGTAGGGTCGTGAGCTTATTTGCTTGATGACTTCCACTGTCTAAAAATTCTTTCAAAATACTCAGCAAGATGTTGGAGCTTAGAAAGGGGAGTGATCGGGGCACCTGGGTGGCTCAGTCATTGGGCGTCTGCCTTCGGCTCAGGTCATGGTCCCAGAGTCCTGGGATCAAGCCCCGCATTGGGCTCCCTGCTCTGCGGGAAGCCTGCTTCTCCCTCTCCCACTCCCCCTGCTTGTGTTCCCTCTCTCGTTGTATCTCTCTCTGTCAAATAAATAAATAAATAAAATTATTAAAAAAAAAAAAAGAAAGGGGAGTGATCTCCCATTCTAATTTATGCTTCTTTAATAAATCATTAAGCTCAGGGCAAAGCCCATTAACAAAATGAGCAGACAAGGCAATATTAGCTTCAGAGTCCCTGAGACCATAATGCTGTCTAAATATTTCTGCTAAGCAAATTTGAAAGTCTGCAACTGATTCATCCCTTTTGTGTTTACAGGATTATATTATGGCCCAATCAATTCTCACAGAAAAAACTCTCATATAGCTTCATGGAGCAATTAATCTAATTTTCTTTCTCTTTTTATTCCATCTTTTGAGGACTACTTGATGGGGTCCTCCAAGTCTCTAGAGGAGTCCTAATCTGCTGCATGGAGCCATCTTTGGGTATCTCCTGGACTTAGCACCATGTGAACAAATTGGTACAAATCAGGGAGCCCAGGGTCATAAGCTCCAAAATGAACCCTAAATTCTTCTATAAATTTAGTTTGATCTTTCTTTGGGTCTTGAAAATCCTTTATAATGGCTTGGAGCTCAGCTTGAGATCATAGCTTAAATTCTGCTGTAGCTGGGACTCCTGGTTCATGGGAGGTCTTACTTTCAGGGGCATCAAATAGTTAAATTGATTATTTCCTTTCCTCCATATCAAAGAACTTATATCCAGACAGGAACTTCAAAAAGAAATTCCCAAGGATCCCTCCAGATGTCATAGTTGAGAAAAGAGTTGGGGACAGGACAGACTGAGGCTATGGGTGAATGGATGAACAAGAATGAACAGATGACGTCTGTCCTGTTTGCTCACCACATGGCTCTAATTGGAATGGCACAGGGTGAATTTATGGCTCATCTTAGGGTCAAGCTTTACCTTAGACATTTGCATTAAGTTTAAAAGTGTTTGTCCCATTTCCTATAGCAATGTAAACACGCCTGCTTGTTAACAAACATTAAATATTAAGTCCTTTTAAATATACCAATAAAATAATATGATAGGGTTGTAATGTTCAGACTGAGCTAGTCTCATTTACCTATGAAATCATAAATAAATCATTTTTCTTACCTTACTACTTACAAAGCTATGTATTTGTGGTGTATATTCAAAATTTATTTGTAATAGAGAATGTCAAGAATGGAAGAGTTCTAAGTTTGAAACACATTGCATCAGTACTATCTTAGAGGCTTAATGCCATTGTTACAACCACATCACTTTCATCTTTTCCTCCATTAACTTACTAGATGTGGCCAGTTATCACCTCCTAAACAACCAGAGGACAGCTCTACAAGGATTTAAGTTTACCAAGATAAGAGAACCTGGGTGGCTCATTGGGCTCAGGTCATGATCCCAAGGTCCAGAGATCCAGCCCCACATCTGGCTCCCTGCTCAGTGGGGAGCCTGCTTCTCCCTCTCCCTCTGCCCCTCCTCCCCCCACCCCCCCGACTAGTGTTCTTTCTCACTTGCTCTGCTTTTTCTCCAAAAAAATAAAAATAAAAAAATAAAAAGATTACCAGGAGAATTTTTCCATGATTCTATTAGGATTAAAAAAAAAAAACCCAAAAACAAAAAACAAATTGCTTGCTCTTTCAATGTCTAACCAGGAAAACAAAGCGCTTCAAGTATTCACAAGAGGAAATTTAATGCAAGGAATTACATGGGAGAACTGAGACACCAGTGGGGGTGGGGCAGTTAACAATGGCAGGAAGCCACTACCCTCCTGCAGAGACAAAGAGAGGAGGTGGTGCTATCAGAGTCCAGGGACTGGAATCATGTCAGGCCTATGGGGTTGAGCTGGAGCTACAGAGGAAAGACAGTTGCTGCTGGAGTCCCATCCCAAAGCAGAAAGAAGAGGGAAATGTGCTTGGTTCCTCCCTCCCACACTCCATTCTCCTTCCAGCTCCTCTCATTGGCCAAACCTAGCTGGTAAGTCACTTGACTTTGGAGCCTAGAAATACAACCTGCAAAGGGTTCAGCTCCCAGCTACACAGAGCAGAACAAGGGAAGAATGAGGAATGGAAGTGAACACAAATAGGAAACAGCCTAGAAATAAAACAGAAGCCTCTCTATAGATAAAGACCTACACTTTGATCTTTAGTAATTATTAAGTTGTGCCTCTCAGCTATCAGGCCTGAGTTCCTTCCAGTGTTGGTTAGGATGCTTATGTCGGGGTACATTAGCCATCTTTACTGCATATCAGTGGATGATAAACATTACTAGACTCTGCAGGACAAATAAAGAAATAGAACACAGCATCCCTGATTAGATTTATTTTCCTCCCTGAAAAAGGTAAATCCTAAAGGAGGAGGTAAAAGATTTCCCAGAGAGGAGATAAAAAGACTGTTTTAGGTAGAGAAATAGCCTAAAGAAATGGTAAAAACACTTTACCTGCCACACAAATCTCCTTAGCCGGAATCGATTTTGAATGGGCTTGGGTGACAGAGAAGTGAGTAGAAAACTTTGGAGGACTTTAAATACATTTGATCAATAGAGAACACAGTAAACTTTTCATATGAAAAATGGTGTTGAGTTTTGCTGATGTCAGAAAGAGTACTAGGAAGCTGTTGGCATATCTAGTCACAAGGTAGAAAACCAAATGGTTGACTGTGAAGAGGCATCCTAGTGTGGTAGTTAAGAGCGTAGGTGCTGAAGCAAGAATTTCTGGGTTCAAATCTCAGTTCTATGACTTACTAGCTCCTTCTCTGAGAGACAAAGATATAATAATCCTTACCTTGCAGGGTTCCAAGCATCAATTTTGTACTTGACACGTGATAAATGTTAGCTATTATTGAAATCATATTAGAGGATGAGCTTACCAAAGAAGGAAGGGAGAAAGAGTAAAATGCCCTTCAGGCAGCTTCAATGTATATTTGGAACATTTTGTAATCTAAATTGTAGTTGAAATCACTATGAATGCATAAAGTTACTGCACGAGTGAGTCCAGAGAAAGGAAAAACAGAGGGCCGATAACAGACAGAGGAAACAATAGAAAACGCAGTCAGAGAAATAAGAGAATTCTGTGGACCAGCATATTAAAACCTCAGAGAATAATAAAGCCTTACAAAACAATGGCCGCTCAGCAGGATATTGAAAACCCTGGATGGATGTCTTCTGTTGAGTTTGCTGAGTTGGTTCTCTGCTTGCTCTGTCTTAGGCATTACCATCATTTTTGCACATTGCAGCATTTTAAACGGGCATTACTGAACTAAGAGCCAATCACAATGTTGTATAAGTGCCTATCATCAGTGAGCATTAGAAAACTCATACATTTTTTGGGCGCCTGGGTGGCTCAGATGGTTAAGCGTCTGGTCAGGTCATGATCCCAGGGTCCTGGGATCGAGTCCCACATCGGGCTCCCTGCTCCTTGGGAGCCTGCTTCTCCCTCTGCCTCTCTCTCTCTCTCTCTCTCTCTCATGAATAAATAAATAAAATCTTTAAAAAAAAAAAAAAAGAAAAGAAAACTCATACATTTTTTTCTCCACAGGGAGTTGAGTGTACATCTCTAAATCTTCCAAAGGGATTAATTTGGCGATGACAAGAGCACATTTTTTCATGGGGTACCAGATCCACCAGTCTGGTACCAATTTCCTTGCTTCCCACTGGAGGCTAAAGACAATAAGGAGAGGTAGCTCATGATCTGAAGCCATTACCAACAGCCACAAGGCAGCCAACATTATTGCAAATGGCCTGGCATCAGTCTGATAACAGCTCTAGCTGAGGCTGCAAATCCATATGACACGTGGTCATTATGACTTGTTTGGAAGAAATAGTGGAGTGCTCACTTGAGGGTGCAGGTAAGGAAAGGAGATAAGAAAGAGAGAGATAGGGAGGGCAAATTCACTGTAGGATTTTGTGGTTCAATTTCCATTACTGCTTAAAGAATGGGTGTGCAGAAGTCCAACTGGTAGCAGCTTGGAGAATGCACCCTTCTGTGTTTCTCTTTTAACTCCTTCAGCAGTAGGTTTAAAGTGCTTAGAGGGACAGGGTGAGCACTAGGAATGGGACAGGAGCTGTGGTCTTACCAAGGGGATCAAAGAAGCTGGGTTTTGCTGGCTGTGAGGCTGTGCATCATAGCAAGAGATAGCCATTTCATTTATTTTCATTAAATGACTTTCAGTTCTTTGTCTATATTCATCATGTAAGCCAACAATTAATTGTTTAAAGAAAAGCCCAGCAATTGTTTAATTTCTCTTAAAATTGGGGAGAACCATGTACTTTATCCTTTAAAACTTCTATTGAAAGGGGGTACAATGAATACTTTCATTGGGACAATAGCCATCAAGTGGGTCTGTCACAAACTGATTGGAATATGTAATCATCCTACTTATAACCCATTTCAAAATATTTTTAGTTCATATAGCATAGTTGTTAAGGGCAGAGACTTGAGCCAGACTCACTAAGTTCAAATCCCAGCTGTGCTGGCAACTAACTGTGTAACCCTGACAAGTCATTTAACTTCTTTGCAGTTCAATACCCTCATCAGTGAAATTAGACATAATAATTGTTCCTACATCCAAGGGTCAAAGTACCAACTGGTTAATATGTAGATAGGCACTTAAGGTGATTCCTGATGGACAATGTGAGCTGAGTGCTTATTGTTCTTTTTGGTTTTTGGTTTCGGTTTTTTGTTGCTGTTGTTCTCATTCTTGTTATTTCTTTCTTTTTTTTTTAAAGATTTTATTTATTTATTTGACAGAGAGAGACACAGCGAGAGAGGGAACACAAGCAGGGGGAGTGGGAGAGGGAGAAGTAGGCTTCCCGCTGAACAGGGAGCTCGATGCGGGGCTCGATCCCAGGACCCTGGGATCATGACCTGAGCTGAACACAGATGCTTAACGACTGAGCCACCCAGGTGCTCCATTGTTCTTGTTATTTTAGACTCTCAAGGATAAGAAACCTAATCTACAGATCTGACACCTGCCTTCTTTCTCCGATGGGCATTCGGCAAGGGTTGAATGAATTAATGAGAGAAAAGAAGGAATGTATAATGGAAGAAAGGAACATAATTTTTATCCTTTACTTTCCTTTTTTCTTAAGTCTTTATCCCATCACTATTATTACATAACTTTGAAGCACAAGGACACTGATACCTACTCAAAACGTCTTTTAAATGCCTGTTCTAGGGGCACCTGGGTGGCTCAGTCATTAAGCGTCTGCCTTAATTATATCTATAGTATATAAAGCATTATTAGGAAAGGGAGTGATGGAAGATTCAGGATGAACTGGAAGAATAGACTAGGGAAGAAGTTGGAACAGCTTATAGGCTGTTGTGGTATTTGAGATGAGAAGTGACATCCTGGGTGGTGGCAGTGGTTATGGAAAGGAAGCTCTGGATTTGAGAGGCAGAGGTAGAACTGATGGAATGTGGGGACTAATTAGGTGCAGGAGGCACGAAAATAATTTGAACTTTGAAGTCTGGAGGCTGAGATGGGAGGATGGAGATGCTAATATCAGAGGCAGGAAACCCAGGAGGTAGAATTGGTTTGGGAGAATGTCTTGAGAAGGAGTCTGGGTTTTAGTAAATGGAGAAGTCCAGCAGAATGCTGGAAATGTGGACTTACAGCATGAGAGGTCTTTTGGGCTGAGAATATAGGTCTGGGGCCATCTGCACTGAGGAGATTGTCAAAGGCCTGAAAATGGTTGAGATCACCAAAGGAGATGGGTGAGCATAAAGGGAAGAGCTGAACACTGGGGGAGCACCTGTATTGAGGGGTGGGAGACGGAAGAGGCAAAGACAAGTTTGTTTTGTTTGAGGGATGGGAAAGATGATATCTTTTATTTTCCCAGGTGTAATTCCTACTGTTGATCTTTACACACACAGCTCTCCAGACAATCCAATTCACCTTTCAGAATAAGTCCCACATTTCCCATGGCTAAGCCACATCTTCTTTCTTCTTATATTAGTTTCCTAAGCCTGCTATAATAAAGCATCACAGAATGGGTGGTTTAGAATAATAGAAATGTATTCTCTCACAGTTCTGGAGGCTAGAAGTCTGAAATCAAGGTGGCAGCAGGGCCATGTTCTCTCTGAAGGCTCTAGGGAAAGAATCCTTTCTTTTTTTTTTTTTTTTTTTTTTTTTTTTTTTTTTTTTTTTTTTTTTTTTTTAATTTATTTTTTTTTTTATTCTTATGTTAATCCCCTTACATTACAACATTAGTTTTAGATGAAGTGTTCCATGATTCATTGTTTGTGCACAACACCCAGTGCTCCATGCAGAATGTGCCCTCCTAAATACCCACCACCAGGCTAACCCATCCTCCCACCCCCCTCCCCTCTAGAACCCTGTTTGTTTTTCAGAGTCCATCATCTCTCATGGTTCGTCTACCCCTCCGATTTCCCCCACTTCATTCTTCCCCTCCCGCTACCTTCTTCTTCTTCTTCTTTTTTTTTTTTTCTTAACATATATTGCATTATTTGTTTCAGAGGTACAGATCTGAGATTCAACAGTCTTGCACAATTCACAGCGCTTACCAGAGCACATACACTCCCCATTGTCTATCACCCAGTCCCCCCATCCCTCCCATCCCACCCCCCACTCCAACAACACTCAGTTTGTTTCCTGCGATTAAGAATTCCTCATATCAGTGAGATCATATGATACATGTCTTTCTCTGTTTGACTTATTTCACTCAACATAATACCCTCCAGTTCCATCCACGTCGTTGCAAATGGCAAGATCTCATTCCTTTTGATGGCTGCATAATATTCCATTGTATATATATACCACATCTTCTTTATCCAGAAAGAATCCTTTCTTGCCTCTCCTAACCTCTGGGGGTTGCTGGCAATCCTTGGTGTTCCTTTAGCTTGTAAATGCATCACTCCAGTCTCTTTCTGCCTCCATTTTCTTTTTTTTTTTTTTTAAGATTTTTATTTATTTATTTGAGAGAGAGAGACTGAGAGAGAGAGCACATGAGAGGGGGGAGGGTCTGAGGGAGAAGCAGACTCCTCGCCGAGCAGGGAGCCCGATGCGGGACTCAATCCCGGGACTCGATCCCGGGACTCCAGGATCATGACCTGAGCCGAAGGCAGTCGCTTAACCAACTGAGCCACCCAGGCGCCCTCTGCCTCCATTTTCATGTGGCCTTCTCCCCTACCCAGGAGAGGGTCCAAATATTCCTCTTCTTATATTGACACTGGTCATTGAATTAGGACCAGCCCTCATCCAGTTCAACCTCATTTTAACTTGATTATATTTATAAATCCTATTTCCAAATGAGGTCATGTTCACAACTTCTAATGACTAGAACTTCAACAATATCTTTTGGGGGGACACAATTCAACTCATAACACTTCTCTGCAGAGATGGATTTCTCCCTCCATCCAACTCCATCTGTCAAAATCCTTCTATTGCTTCAGAGTCTGGTTGATTTTCACCTCTGCCATGTGGTTGTTCATAAATCCCCCTCACCCCTTCCCTCTAAGTAACACAGTATTTTGCTTCTTTTTTTTTTTTTTTTTAATTTTATTATGTTATGTTAGTCACCATCCATCACCAGTTTTCAATGCAGTGATCCACGATTCATTGTTTTCATACAACCCCCAGTGCTCCATGCAGTATGTGCCCTCCTTAATACCCATCACTGGGCTAACCCATTCCCCCACACCCCTCCCCTCTAAAACCCTCAGTTTGTTTCTCAGAGTCTATAGTCTCTCATGGTTCATCTCTCCTTCCGATTTCCCCCCCTTCATTTTTCCCTTCCTTCTCTTAATGTCCTCCACGCTATTCCTTATGTTCCACAAATAAGTGAAACTACATGATAATTGACTTTCTCAGTTTGACTTATTTCACTTAGCATAATCTCCTCCAGTCCCAAACATGTTGATGTAAAAGTTGGGTATTCATCCTTTCTGGTGGCTGAGTAATATTCTATTATATATATGGACCACATCTTCTTTATCCATTCATCTGTTGAAGGGCATCTCGGCTCTTTCCACAGTTTGGCTATTGCGGACATTGCTGCTATGAACATTGGGGTGCATATGGCCCTTCTTTTCACTACATCTCTGTCTTTGGGGTAAATACCCAGTAGTGCAATTGCTGGGTCATAGGGTAACTCTATTTTTAAATTTTTGAGGAACCTCCACACTGTTTTCCAAAGTGGCTGTACCAACTTGCATTCCCACCAACAGTGTAAGAGAGTTCCCCTTTCTCCATAACCTCTCCAACATTTGTTGTTTCTTTCCCTGTCCATTTTTGCCATTCTAACTGGTGTAAGGTGGTATCTCAATGTGGTTTTGATTTAAATTTCCCTGGTGGCTAGTGATGATGAACATTTTTTCATGTGTCTGTTAGCATTTTGTATGTCTTCTTTGGAGAAGTGTCTGTTCATTTCTTCTGCTCATTTTTTGACTTGATTATTTGGTTTTTGGGTGTTGAGTTTGAGAAGTTCTTTATAGATCTTGGATACCAGCCCTTTATCTGTAGTGTCATTTGCAAATATCTTCTCCCATTCTGTGGGTTGCCTCTTTGTCTTGTCGACTGTTTCCTTTGCTGTGCAGAAGCTTTTTATCTTGATGAAGTCCCAAAAGTTCATTTTTGCTTTTGTTTCACTAGCCTTTGGAGAAGTATCTTGAAAGAAGTTGCTGTGGCCGATGTCAAAGAGGTTACTGCCTATGTTCTCCTCTAGGATTTTGATGGATTCCTGTCTCACATTGAGGTCTTTCATCCACTTGGAGTTTATCTTTGTGAATGGTTTTAGAGAATGATTGAGTTTCATTCTTCTGCATGTGACTGTCCAGTTTTCCCAGCACCATTTATTGAAGAGACTGTCTTTTTTCCATTGCATATTTTTTCCTGCTTTGTCAAAGATTATTTGACCATAGAGTTGAGGGTCCATATCTGGGCTCTCTATTTTGTTCTATTGATCTATATGTCTGTTTTTGTGCCAGTACCATTGCTGTCTTGGTGATCATTGATTTGTAATATAGCTTGAAATAGGGCAACGTGATGTTCCCAGGTTTGTTTTTCTTTTTCAACATTCCTTGGTGATTTGGGGTCTTTTCTGATTCCATAAAATTTTAGGATTGTTTGTTCCAGCACTTTGAAAAATGTCATTGGAATTTTGATCGGGATGGCATTAAAGGTATAGATTGCTCTGGGTAGCACAGACATTTTAACAATGTTTATTCTTCCGATCCATGAGCATGGAATGTTTTTCCATCTCTTTGTGTCTTCTTCAGTTTCTTTCATGAGTTTTCTGTAGTTCCTAGAGTATAGATCCTTTACCTCTTTGGTTAGGTTTATTCCAAGGTATCTTATGGTTTTTGGTGCTATTATAAATGGAATCGTTTCTCTAATTTCTCTTTCTAGAGTTGCATTAGTGTATAAGAAATCAACTGATTTCTGTGCATTGATTTTGTATCCTGCCACATTACTGAATTGCTCTATGAGTTCTAGTAATTTGGGGGTGGAGTCTTTTGGGTTTTCCACATAAACTATCATGTCATCTGCAAAAAGAGAGAGTTTGACTTCTTTGCCAATTTGAATAATTTTATTTATTTTTGTTGTCTGATTGCTGTTGTTGGGACTTCTAGTACTATGTTGAACAATAGTGGCGAGAGTGGGCATCCTTGATGTGTTCCTGATCTTAAGGGAAAGGCTCTCAGCTTTTCCCCATTGAGGATGATATTCCCTGTAGGCTTTTCATAGATGGATTTTATGAACTTGAGGAATGTTCCCTCTACCCCTATACTCTGAAGAGTTTTAATCAGGAAAGGATGCTGTATTTTGTCAAATGCTTTTTCTGCATCAATTGAGAGGACCATATGGTTCTTCTCTCTCCTCTTATTAATGTGTTCTATCACATTGCTTGATTTGCGAATGTTGAAACACCCTTGCATCCTGGGGGTAAATCCCACTTGGTCGTGGTGGATGATCCTTTTAATGTATTGTTAGTCCTATTAGCTAGGATTTTGTTGAAAATTTTGGAATCCATATTCATCAGGGATATTGGTCTGAAATTCTCCTTTTTGATGGGGTCTTTGCCTGGCTTGGGGATTAAGGTAATAATGCTGGCCTCATAGAATGAGTCTGGAAGCTTTCCTTCTATTTCTATTTTTTAAAACAGCTTCAGGAGAAGAGGTATTATTTCTTCTTTGAATATTTGGTAGAATTCCCCAGGGAATCTATCGGGCCCCGGACTCTTGTTTTTTGGGAGGTTTTTGATCACTGCTTCAATCTCATTACTGGTTATTGGCCTACTCGGGTTGTCAATTTCTTCCTGTTTCAGTCTTGGCAGTATATAGGTTTCCAGGAAGGCATCCATTTCATCCAGGTTGCTCAGCTTATTGGTATATAGTTGTTGATAAGAATTTCTAATAATTGTTTCTATTTCCTTGGTGCTAGTCATGATCTCTCCCCTTTCATTCATAATTTTATTAATTTGGGTCCTTTCTCTTTTCTTTTGGATAATTCTGGCCAGTGGTTTATTGATCTTATTAATTCTTTCAAAGAACCAGCTTCTAGTTTCATTGATCTGATCTAATGTGTTTCTGGTTTCTAATTCATTGATCTCTGCTCTAATCTTAGTTATTTCTCTTCTAATGTGTGGCTTAGGTATGTTTGTTGCTTTTTCTCTAGTTCTTTAAGGTATAGAGTTACTTGGTGAATTCAGGATTTTTCTATTTTTTTGAGTGAGGCTTGGATGGCTATGTATTTCCCCCTTAGGACCACCTTTGCAGTATCCCATAAGTTTTGGACCAATGTGTTTTTGTTCTCATTGGTTTCCATGAATTGTTTAAGTTCTTCTTTGATTTTCTGGTTGACCCAAACATTCTTGAGCAGAGTGGTCTTTAGCTTCCAAGTGTTTGAATTTCTTCAAATTTTTTCTTGTGATTGAGTTCCAGTTTTAAAGCATTATGGTCTGAGAATATGCAGGGAATAATCTCAGTCTTTTGGTATTGGTTGAGACCTGATTTGTGACCCAGTATGTGGTCTATTCTGGAGAAAGTTCCATGTGTGCTCGAGAAGAATGAGTATTCTGTTGTTTTAGGGTAGAATGTTCTGTATATATCCATGAGGTCCATCTGGTCCAGTGTGCCATTTAAAGCTCTTCTTTCTTTGTTGATTTTCTTTTCTTTTCTTTTCTTTTTTTTTTTTTAAAGATTTTATTTATTTATATGACAGAGAGAGACAGCAAGAACAGGAACACAAGCAGGGGGAGCAGGAGAGGGAGAAGCAGGCTCCCCGCGGAGCAGGGAGCCCGATGTGGGACTCGATCCCAGGACCCTGGGATCATGACCTGAGCCGAAGGCAGACACTTAATGACTGAGCCACCCAGGCGCCCTGTTGATTTTCTGTCTATAGTTGAGAGTGGAGTATTGAGGTTTCCTACAATTAACATATTGTTATCAATATGACTCTTTATTTTGGTTAACTGTTGGCTTATGTAGATGGCTGCATGTTGGGGTCATAGATGTTTACAATTGTTAGATCTTCTTGTTGGATAGACCCTTTAAGAATGACATAGTGTCCTTCTGTGTCTCTAACTACAGTCTTCAGTTTAAAATCTAGTTTGTCTGATATAAGAATTGCTACCCCAGCTTTCTTTTGAGGTCCGTTGGCATGGAAGATGGATCTCCATCCTTTCACTTTCAGTCTGGATGTATCTTTAGGTTCAAAATGAGTCTCTTGTAGACAGCATATGGATGGGTCCTGTCTTTTTATCCAATCTGCAGCCCTGTGCCATTTTATGGGAGCATTTAGGCCATTCACGTTGAGAGTGATTATTGAAAGATATGAATTTATTGCCATCATGTTGCCTGTGAAGACCTTGTTTTTATAGATTGTCCCTATAAATTTCTATTCTATATCACCCTTGGGGTCTTTCTCCTTTTATAGAACCCCCCTTAATAATTCTTGCAGGGCCAGTTTAGTGGTCACATATTCTTTCAGTTTCTTGGAAGCTCTGCATCTCTCCATCCATTCTAAATGACAGCCTTGCTAGATAAAGTATTCTTGGCTGCATGTTCTTCTCGTTTAGTACCCTGAATATGTCTTGCCAGGCCTTTCTGGCTTGCCAGGTCTCTGTGGATAGGTCTGACATTATTCTGATGTTCCTCCCTCTGTACGTAAGGAATCTCTTCCCCCTAACTGTTCTTAAAGATGGTTTCCTTGGTTCTAAGATTTGCGAGTTTTACTATTACATGCTGGGGTGTTGGCCTGCTTTCCTTGATCTTGGGAGGGGTCCTCTCTGCGTCTAGGACACGAATGTTTGTTTCATTCCCCAGATTAGGGAAGTTCTCAGCTACAATTTGATCAAATATATCTTCTAGTCCTCTCCACCCCTTCAGGCAATTCTGACATTGGAACGTTTCATGGTGTCACTTATTTCTCTGATTCTATTTTCATGGATTCTGAGTTGTTCTTCCCTGGCCTCCTCTTTTCTCTTTTTGTCTATTAAATGGTCTTCTAGGTCACTAATTCGTTCTTCTGCCTCGCTTACCCTAGCAGTTAGATTATCTAGATTAGATTGGATCTCATTGATAGCATTTTTAATTCAGCTTTCATTTCTGCCCTTAGAGACTCTATGTTGCCATTAACTGATTTCTCCATTCTAGCTATTGTGTTCACAATTGCTAGCCTGAATTCTGTCTCCGACATCTTGGTTATATCTGAATCCATTTGTAAATCTGTGGCATAAATCATAGTCTCTGAGTCTTTCCTATTTTGGGGGTTCGTCCTCCTAGTCATTCTATTGAGGGGTGATTGAGGGAATTTATAGAGTCCAAATTATTGACCAGAACCCAAGCAAGATGCACCTGTTTTATAGGGACCTTAGGGTTGCCGGCCTCTTGTTCTCCCAGCCTGTCTTGCGGGAGAGGGGCCTGCCAGACTGTTACTCAGGCAACCCTGTTTGGGCAGAGTTGTCCTGCCCCCTGTGGTGGGGGATGGGCTCAGTGAAAACCAGTTTTTTGGGGCTTTTGTTCTCTGGCGGCTTTCCCTGGCAGCTTTCCGCGTCTCTTCTGAGAGAGCAGAAGAGACCGTTTCCAACCCTCTGCCTCAGAGCAGAGAGATCCCAGTCTGTTCTTCAGTGAGCTCTCCAGGCCACACTATCTCTGTTTCTGTCTGTGCTGCTATAAACTGCAGAGTCCTGGGTTGTGCGCCCCTCAGCAGCTCTCCCAGTCCTCGCCTCCAGGTCAGGGCCCATCTCTGCCCTTTGTGCTTCTAAAACCACCAGCCGCCCCCGGTTTGCAGGCATGGCCCCATTGCTCAGGTTTCCCAATGGGGGGCTGTCCTAAAGTCCTTTCCCCACTGCTACCAGTCTGCGAGTCTGTGCCTGGTCCCCAGCGTGGGAGGCTATTGCTCACCGGTGGTGTAGGATCCCCATGGCTCCCTTACCCTTCCGTTTATCCTCCGATATCTGCCCGCGAAATCATGGCTCCCTGCTTTGTACCTTGAAATCAACCGCCTGTGATATTCTGTTTGTAGAGATCCAGATCTATCTTCTTATATCTCAGGCTGATTTCATGAGTGTTCGGAGTGGTCTGGTAGATATCCAGCTCAATTCCAGGGACCGGCTGGAATAGGGTCCCCTCCTCCTCCACCATCTTTTTTAAGGCCCCAAGCGCCACAGTCACTTCCCAAGGCAGAGAGAAGAAGATGAATGAATTGAAACAAGTTGGAGATTGAGTCCTCACAGAGCTTGGCTTCCTCTTCTCTTTCTCTGGGTCTCTCTCCTGGTCCCTCTCTCATCTCTCTGGTTTGCTCACTAGTTTGTGTGTACTCATGCTCTCCTCTCTCTCTCTCTCCTCCCCTCTCCCTCTCAGTATTTTGCTTCTTTAATAGTGTAGCTATTTATGCACATTTTCTTTCTGCTGCTAAATTCTAAAGCTTTCAAGACATCGGACATATATGTCATTCATCTCTGTAGCCCTCAAAATGCCTAGCAGAGTGCCTTTTGCTCATGAACTCACCTAATTAAATAAAATTAAAATAAATTTCCTTATATATACGGTGTTGTGACCATTTTGTATTTTTTGCCACTTAATGTAGTTTTTCACTTTCATCATTAAATCAAAATGTTGGCCAGGCCCAAAGAATTTCAATCTAGACTTACTTTTGCATTGAAATATTTCAACATTAATAACATATCTCCCTCTTAACTCTAAAAATTACTTTCTATAGTTGATTTTTCTATACATCGGTCTATTCCTTGGATTATTTTGAAGTTAATATTGCAGGTGCCATAAATTCTGTTGGAATCTAATCATCTAGCATTCAGAAGATATATTGGGGAGTGGTCTGGGGAGCCTAGATTGTACCTTCAACTTCAACCTTATAGGCAATACATTGAGAATTGAATCAGCATGGTGAAATACCAGTTCCTTCTGGCCCAATTTATATGTTTAAATATGTAAATAACTCTTTACTGTAAGTTTGTTATAACTAATAGGCTATACCTAAACCCGTATTACTTTATTTTGGATTCCTTCAGATTTTAACTTGGAGAAGGATGGAATAACTCATGAATGCTTTTATGTCTTAATGAGAGTAGGTATCTATCCTAGTTTTTCTTCTGGAGTTGCTGCATAATATATATAGCTTCCTCTGTGTATGTGTGTGTGTGCGTTCGTGTGTGTGTGTGTGTGTGTATCTGTGTGTCTGTGTATATTTGTATATATATTCACAGAATGGCTGGAATCTGATTAATCTTCTAAATAGATTGAGCACAGGCACAGTGAGAGCATTCAGACTCAGTTTTAGTCGAAGAGGACATAGTTCTCTTTTTAACGCATATTTGGGACTGACAGACAGAATTGCTAAGGGTCAGCAGTCATGGGGAGAAACAAGTGAAATCATAGATTGAAATGGTGTTTAAGGGCCAGTTTCTCTGCATGCACTCACTCTACAGAAAGGGTCCTAGGGGCTGTGGGGAAATGGGCGGCCTCCAGGCTGTGAGCTAATGTGGCAGTGCTGCTGTTTGCATAGCTGCACAGCCCTAGGAGAGACCTGGGAAAGCTAGCTTGAATTCCAATGAATATTTACAATTACACAGCTCCAGAGCCGAATGCAATCACAGCGCTCCAGTCTACAGGTTTTATGCATCAAAAGAAAATGAGAGGAGGGCTGCAAAAATGGAGTTGCCTTTGGAGAGACTTATAAACACAGATCTCACTACTTGTGGCAGAACTAAAATGCTTTATTTCTGATAGGAGCAATTTATTCTTCGGGCACCTTCCTTGATAGTAGAAAGCACCTGACTGGGTTTTGAAGTGAGAAAGTCTTCAGTAGATGATTTTAAATTCCGAGCAAGAGAAAGGCATGGAAGGAATCATATTACATAATTTTGATTTTGTTTTCTAACAGAAGACCCTAGAGAGGAGTGAGAAAATCCCTAAGCTGGTCACAAATTCCATCTTCTGTCAGTTTGTGTTTTTATTCTATTCTCATAGATTGTCCTTTCTTCACAGAGCAGCCCTGGGAAAAGCTGCAACCATTTTGTGTCCCCAGTTAAAACCTTAGGTAATTGATTGCCAGTAAGGCATGTAGCCCATTGCTCATTTTTTCTCATGAGCTTTTGATCCAGATCTGGAGAGAACTGAGTGGGAAAAATTAGTCAGAACCGTTTGGACCCAGTGAGGCAATTTTTAACTTTCAGAGGCACCAGGGTAGATGAAATTGAATGTTTTAAAAGGACTCCATCAGAACCTGGTTTTGTGGTTCAGCTGACTAATCTCTTAGACTATTAAGATTTATATTGGATTACTATTTGCTAGCAGCCAGGGTTGCTGCACTAAGCAGAAGTCCTCTCTACTACCCATCCATACTTTTACCCACTTATCAGTCCATTTTCTCCCATCAGCATGCTACTGTCTCTCATCCATTTACTGGCTTGCTTACCCCTCCTACTACTAATCCACATGGCCTTTCACATATCTATCCATCAGTTTGTTTGTATATATATATATATATCCATGCTTGGAGCAAAGGGAGGGAAGAGTGATGTGCCTATATTAATGTGACTAGCCATTGGTAAATCTGAGAAAGCATGTTTCCTTCTCCAATTATAGTTCCTTAGAGTCTCAGTTGGTTATAGACACCAGGGAAAAGGAGAAGCTTTAAGTTCCCATGATCTCCATCAGCCTTCCCCTATTCTTTGTTGTAGATTAATAATATTTTGATAGTCATATATAAGTGTTAAACAAACACAGCTTCAGGGTACTCCTTCTTCCAACTAGACTCTGCCTCTAAACCCTTTCTTCAAGGAAATTCTGCAGCCACTAGAGTCATTTAGTAAGTCCCTACTGTATACAAAGCAGTATATTGTCTATGAATGTGCAAGAGATGTGTAAATATTTGTTGTAAAAACCCATGGATGTTGTACTGCTAAGTGTAAGATGAAGAATCATCTTAAAGTGATGTGATTGATTGATTCTTTACTTTTATGATCAAAGATGTGTTACACATCAGTTTAGTGACCCCAAGAGACTACGCGTTGGTTCCAACAGTGCTGCTGTTGCTCAAAACATTTGGGTCTTCTCTTCTGGAAGTGCTCATTACAAATTTTAAAGTAGGCAATAAAATTGAATAGACTTTTTTTTTCCAAAGAAAGTCTACAAATAGCCAACAAGTACATGAAAAAATGCTCAACAGTATTAGCCTTTAGAGAAATGCATATTAAAACCACAATGAGATACTATTTCACAGCCACTAGGATGGCCATAATTTTTCAAAAAGGGGAAATAATAAGTTTTGGTAAAGTAATGGAGAATTTGGAACCCTCAGACACGGTTAGTGAGAATGTAAAATGGTGTAGATTCTATGGAAAATGGTTGACGTTTCCTCAAAAAGCTAAAGATAAAATTGCCATATGGCCCAGCAATTCTACTCCAAGGTGTATGCACAGAGAATTTAAAACAGGTACTCGAACAAAAGTTGTATATAAATGGTGATACCGACTCACAATAGCCAAAAAATGGAAGCAACCCAAATGCCCATCCATAGATGAAAGAATGACAAAATGTGATATAGCCATACAGTGAAATATTATTCATCCATAACAAGGAATGATACATGCTACAATATAAATGAAACTTGAACATATTATGTTAAGAAGACAGTCACAAAGACAACATATTATTCCATTTATATGAAGTGAGTCCAGAATAGGCAAATCTGTAGAAACAGAAAGTTAATTTCATGGTTGCTTAGGGCTGGGGAGAATGGGGAGGAAGGGGTAGGAAAATAGAGAGGTGATGGCTAAAGTGTACAGCGTTTTTCTTTGTGGACATGAAAATATTTCAAAATTACCTGTGATGATGGTTGCACATATCTGTGCATATACTGACAAATAATTGAAGTTTACACTTTAAATGAGTGAATTATATGGTATGTGAATTATTTCCCAATAAATCCAGTTTGTTTTCCTTTTTAAGTAATCTCTACCCTCCACATGGGGCTCGAACTCACAACCCCAAAATCAAGAGTTGCATGTGCTACCAACTAAGCCAGCCAGGTGCCTTAATTATGCTTTAATTTTATTTATTTATTATTTATTTATTTATTTATTTATTTATTTATTTTTAAGATTTTATTTCTTTATTTGACAGAGAGAGACACAGCGAGAGAGGGAACACAAGCAGGGGGAATGGGAGAGGGAGAAGCAGGCTTCCCGCGGAGCAGGGAGCCCAATGTGGGGCTCGATCCCAAGACCCTGGGATCATGACCTGAGCTGAAGGCAGACGCTTAACTGACTGAGCCACCCAGGTGCCCCAATTATGCTTTAATTTTAAAAAGCAATTTATAAGCCATATGAAAAAAAGTATTAACCCATTACGTTATGGTCCTGCCCAATATTTTTTTTTTAAGATTTTTTTATTTTTTATTTGACAGAAAATACAAGCAGGGGGAGCAGCAGGCAGATGGAGAGCGAGAAGCAGGCTCCAACAGTGTTCCAGCATGTGGGGCTTGATCCCAGGACCCCAGGATCATGACCCGAGCCGGAGGCAGACGCTTAACCATCTGAGCCACCCAGGCGCCCCCTACCCAATATATTTAGATAAAGAATAGTATTATTCAGCTTGCTCATTTACTTATTTCAGAAGTTTGGTTCCAACTGACTTTTAGCTATTTTTAGACATCCAATCTACTATCAAGTGGTGAACATTTGCTGACAATGACAATGTCCAAAGTAATGACCAGAGGTCAGGAAAGAACTGTCCAAAGTTCCTGCAGCTTTTACTTTCATCTGAGAAATAAATGGATTATCTCTTTAAATGATTTCAGAAAGGGCAACTCTCATTTGAGCTATAAATTCTGGTGTGTGTGTTTTTTAAAAAAAAGTCAGACTTCACATATCTATGTATATGATAGTATATGCATATACTTTGCAATAGGTAAAATATTCAGTATGTGTGTTCAATCTTCAATTTGTAACAGATCTAGGAGAAGGAAAAAGAACTTTTTTTTTTTCATACTCATTCATTCAATAGGCATTTTCTTGGGCTCCTAATATATGTTACAAAAATCATAAGACAAATTTTTCAGGAAAAACTCTTATCTGATTAGGTGGAGATAATGCAGAATTTTTATAAACTCCAGAATCCAGACCAAAGGATAGAGACCAAATAATACATTAGTGCTTAAGAGCAAACTTTGTAGGATAGGCAACAGAGACTAATGTTCCCCTGGAGAAGTTCTTTGGCAAATATTTTTTAAAGCTCCCAGAAGTGCCTTTGACCAGTAGAATATCCAAAAGTGGTATAAGTAATTGTCTCGGCAATAACTTACTGATAGTTGCTGTTGACCTACAAAGAGGAATCCATCTTTAATTTGTCCCATAGTTTTAGGCCCTCCAACACTAAGTACCCTGTAACTTTTATTAAAATGGTTCCTGTTGGCCCTATTAACTGATGACAACTGCATAATAATACAACAGGAGAGGATGTTATAGGTGTTGGTAGAATCTTTGAAATCTTCTCCACTGTGCTAATGATCCATGGGTAAAAAAAGCCACTTGTATATTTCTATAGAATTATTTTAAGTTTTTGTCATTTTTCTTTCTGCTAAAAATGTACTAAGTAAGTAAAGTCATAATAACTAACTAACTAATTGCCTCCCCTACTGATGTTCAACTTCTATAGCAACTGGGTTTGAGTGGAAACTTAGCCAGAAAATGATTTCTGTGAACTCAGGTGAAACTCTAATGATACCACCGCATGAGAGAAAAACTGCCACCATCATATAAAAAAAGTTAACGCAGGGCAAATTGATGTCTAAGAGAGGCCCTTTCAACCTTGCAGGCAATGGTGTTTTCAAAAGTTTGCAAGCGACCATTTTATCTGGTATTGTTTGAATGTTCAGATGCCCCCCAGAAGGACAGATAGCATTTTTTTCTAACCTTGAAATAGACACTCAATGGAAATAGGAAATAATGAGATTTGCCTGTACATTTCTGCTAATATACCAGTCCTCACTAATGGCTAATACATCCAAGATTTATTTCCTTGGTTGACTTGAGTTCTCCACCCACCCATTAGTTTGTATTGGTGATACAGATTGTATTAGGGGATAGTGTGACTTTTATTGTTTGGGGAATAATTGTTATTTATTTACAAAGTTTAAATCTACTTGGATTCCTACCTCTTGGTAGCTTTTGGTCAGTTACCTCACCCTTTTATGTTTATGTGTACATTTATAAAATAGATATAAAATACACAAAATGATACCCAGAGGAATAAAAGAACCAACATTTGTTGCAAACATACCACATGCCAGATACTGTGCTTGATATTTCATTTTAATCCTTAAAATAACTGTATAGTCAATAAGATCCCCATTTTTACAGACAAGCAAATGGAAGCTTAGAGTCACTCAATCTGTGACATTTGAGAAATGGTGGTACAAAGATTCAAACCGGAGTGGAAAGCCAAAATCCTTGTACGTTTCAAGGTCCTATATGCATACCCCCTCCGCACTCCTTATGTCTTGGATCTCATTATCTCCACTCCTTCACCCTCTTCCAACCCTGCAAGCCTGCTCCTATGTCAGGGCCTTTACACACGCTGTTCCTCTAGAAAGCCCTCCCTCCATATCTAAATGGCTTATCCCCTCACCTTCTCATGTGTTGACCCAAATGCCACCTTCTCAGTGAGGTTTCTCCTGATCATCCCACACACTCTCCACTCCCTACTCCCAATTTTTCTTACCCTGCTGTTTTCTTTTCCTGTGGTGTTTCCACCCTATAATGTTATCTTTATTGTCTGTTCCCCTCACTAAAATATATGCTCCACTAATTCATAGGTTTTTTTAATAACAGTTGACACACAGAGTTATATTAGTTTCAGGTGTACAACATAGTTATTCAACAAGCTTATACATTGTGCTATGTTCACCACCTATGTATCAGTACCACCTATACTGATACATTGTTATTACAGTATCAGGGACTATATTCCCTATGCTGTGTCTTTTATTCTTGTGACTTATTTATTCCATAGCTGAAAGCCTATATCTCCCACTCCCCTTCACCCATTTTGCCCTCCACCTCCATCCCCTCTGGCAACCATTAGTTTGTTCACTGTATTTATAGGCCTGATTATGCTTTTTGTCTGTTTACTCATTCGTTTTGTTTTGTTTTTTAGATTCCACTTACGAGTGAAATTATATGGTATTTGCCTTTCTCAGTCTGACTTATTTGACTTAGCATAATACCTTCTAGGTCCTCCATCCATGTTGTCTCAAATGGCATGACCTCATCCCTTTTTTATGGCTGTGTAATATTCGTGTGTGTGTAGGGGAATGATAACCCTCTTTGCTAGCCACCCACAGGCTTGATAAGTGATCTGTGGTGCTGGACAAGCATGGAAACAGAAGACCCAGGGGGAAGGAAAGGAGCTCTTTCCTACTCTGCCCACTTGTAGCCTCTTAGGTCCAAAGAAGAGGTCCATGCTCTATTTGGAATTTACAGTCTTAAGGGATGAAAAATAAATCTAAGCTTGGATTACATTTCTAGATCGTTAAAATTCAGAATCTCATAATGAACAGTCCCAAGGCTTAATGGATTTTGTGCTATGCTCTTACTGTTGGATATTTGTTGAAATTCCATGTGGAACTAATTCATCTCTGAAAGCCATCTTAAACTTTCTAATAACGCATAAGCCTGTTTGAAGAAGGCAATGACAGAAAACAGGTTCTTATCATTTCTTTGGTATAGTTCTTCATAGGCCTAAAATGAACTCACTTTTTTCACTTTATTAAAAACCTTTTTTTGGCTGACAGTATATAATAAGGAAAAGTAGCTAGATACAAAACCTTGAAAACAGTTAAACAAATTTTTTAATGTACAAGCTATCTAACTGCTTCTAGACTTTTTTTCAATGTGTGTATGTGTGTGTGCATGTTTGTATGATTATATATTAGAAGGAAATTTGGTAAGTTGTTATTTCTAAACCATAAGATCCAGGGTGATTTTTATTTTTTTAATGTCTGTATAGTTTTCAAATTCTCTACCACAAATGTGTATTGTTTTTATAACCACAAGAACAATTAATTTTATCAGTAATTTTTAGAAATTTTACATCATTTTCTCTGAAGATCCATAGAAGGTATTCCCTATATTCATTATATTGCTTTGAATCTATTTGCTTTTTCTTAAGCCCTGCCATGATACTAACAGCAGAAGTGTTGTACTAATTGAAAGACTCTTTAAGATTTTTCCACATAAAAAAAAATTTTTTTAAACCACAAAACCATTTATTCAGTGATTTTTTTCCCTCCAAGAACTAATGAAATGCATATCCACACACAATATATCTCCCTCCCCTCCATATATTTATTTACTCCATGATTTTTTTAAATTTCTTTAAGTACTTACCAAAGGTTCTGAAATAACATCTAAACTACTTGTCTCCTTAACTTACAGGTAAAGAAAACAAAGACCCAGCTGGGAGAT
This sequence comes from Mirounga angustirostris, assembly GCF_029215605.1. NCBI lineage: Eukaryota > Metazoa > Chordata > Mammalia > Carnivora > Phocidae > Mirounga > Mirounga angustirostris. The sequence goes on along the minus strand of NW_026991724.1, from coordinate 14,381,151 downwards.
ACTGAAATGGATGCACCTACTTTCAAGCCCAGGCCTTCAGAGAGGTAAAACACACACCCAGTCCTTCCAATAGATTCCAGAAAGAACATGGATGGCACTTCTCTTGATCTTTTTTCCTTACACAAATTTAATACTTTGATCGCTTATAACCAAAAAGCAGTATTTAAAGAAACAGCACAGGTCACCTTTATTATAGACAGCACAGTTGGCAAGATACTACCTTGAGTAGCTGTTTAAAGGGATCACACTTCAAAAGATAATTGACCTAAATTCTTCCTGATCTGCACTCTGGTGAGTTTTGCCCATGTGCAGCCCTCCCATGCATCTCACACATGGAAGAGATACAGTAGGGTCCTGGGAGGCATGAGAATATAGGCCACTGTGATTAAAATTAATTCAAACATTATTTTAATGCCTTTGTTTAGTTTTCTAGAAATTCTCAACCTCAGTGGGTCTGTAAGGGCTAACAGCTCCACTCTGGAAGGTATCAGAAGTTGATTTATAGAGAAGAACAGTTTAAAGTGATTACACCTGTTCTGGTCCCATTTGGTTAGGGTGTGATGAAATGGAATTCTCTGTCTCTACTTTCAGAGTATTTTTTATTATTTGAATTTTGGGCAGCATTACAAAATACACATACCTAATACACATTGTAACATGAGAAGCCTAATGTTACCTAATTTCTTTTGTGAATCTCATAAAGATCACCAACCTAAAAACTTTCTTTTGGCAGATGTTCACTCTTTCAGTCGCGTTATCTGGCAATGTTGACATTCCAAGTCCATTTTGTTGCTTTGCCCCCTTGATGTATTTTAACTTATAAACTTAAAGGATATCTGCTAGAAATATTCTTAGGATAGTTATGCAATTGGTTCCTCACAATCTATAAGAACACCAATTCAAAGTTCTATTAAACATTCAACATATTTACAGGTTGTAGAAATCCTGCCAGCATCAACTACCCATTGTTCCAAACATCTCTAACAAATTGGAATCAACAAACATCTTGGGTACATGATCTTCCTGGAGTGTTTTTGTGACTTTCTCCCATTATTTTGGAAAATAATCATATTGCTATCATTTTTGAACACTTCCAGAAACAGACTTGGCATTGAAGTTCTGATTCATTTATAAAGTTCTGACCATACGTCATAAATCATAACTCTTGCTTTATACAAGGTGGACCAACACAGATGTTAATTTGGAAGATGTTTATATTACCTGACGGAGTGTGTTTGCAAAGAAAGGCATGGGAACCAAATTCCTAACCCATAGTCATATTTCTGAAATGTGTCCTTGTATTAGAGCAAGTGTTCCCATTGTGCCTTGCCTTTCTCAAACAAAACCTTAGCCATTCTCCTTTCATTTATAAAATTTTTAAACAGAATAAAAAATAGAAAGAGATATACACTAAACCTCTGATACCTGAAGAGTGGAGAAGCCAAAACACAGATGAAATGGGGAAGCGGCTAGCAGAAGGAAAAAAAAATCAAGCTCCTTGGAGCCTAAGATTTTATGAATATGAGCAAAAACCCATATGAAGTCACTTAATAACGAGGTCAAGAATGCTGAATAATTTAACATACTCTTGGATCCTGATTTGCAATTGTCCAAAACTAATATTTCACAGGCCACATTGCACCTTGTCATAGACTCCTATTTCTCCCTCAAGATAATGCCCAACTATTAATGGACCCAATTTGGTGGAAATTACCTAATTGGCCGCAGTCACTTCAACTTGAACGTGACACTTTGGACGTTCTGTAGTCACAAGGATAAGTTAGGAGCGTGGGCAGCAGACTTGCTCTTTGTGATAATTGTAGCTGAAGCTTGTGCTATCACCGAAGCTTATTATTTTGCAAGTTGTACGCTCAGCTTTTTGTAAAAATTGTACGGTAAGGAAAAATCCCTGAGGTGGCTTCTTTTCTCTACTGGTTATTCTAACACCCCAGATGAGGATGACCAAACAAAATGCTATGTGATTGTGTTTAAGTGCACTTAACTACATGCCACCTGATAAAATATCTTAGTACTATGAATTAAACAGTTCCTTAAGTCTCTGTGTTCTTTAGGTTTTGTGCTTATTCAGCTAACCAAATTACTGTTAGTGAATGACATTAGTTAAGAGCACTCATCCTGTCTTGGGAAAAATTGTGTACCTACCTCTTCATCAAGCAGGTAAATGAGGAATAAGAGGTCTGCTTCCGGCTAGCATTGTCACTGGCCTCCATTCTGTGCCTAAGCATTGTGCCTATGAAGACAATAAGCTCATTCCTACACAGTATGAGTGCTTCAAACAGTAGACATCTTTCTCTGGTTAGTGATTCTTTGTATTTTCATAATGTTTTGTAGTTTCAGAAGGGCACATCTTCCCTCTCTCCCTCTCTTCCTTACCCCCTTCCTTCTATATTCATTGAGTGAATAAGATGATCTAGGCCTTGTGCTGGGCACTGAAGATACACAGATAAGTGAAATATAGTCTCAAGGAACTCTCTGCTTAGAAAGAGAGGAAATAAGAATAACCAATTAATTATAATCCTATGCAATGAGTGCTCTAACCATGTGTACTACAGAAAATGCCAAGAAGTCAGGAAGCTGCACAGAGAAAGTAACTTTGGGTCCAGATCTTGAAAGATGAACAGATGTTTACAACTGAAGAAGGGGGGATGTTGAAATGGGATTGGGGAAGTTGTTGCCTCAAGCAGAAGGGACAGCGGGTGTGAGGACATCAAGGTGTGAAATATGTGGCTAAAATGGCAGGTGAGGCCGGATCAGAATGAATTTTATGTGGGTTTTTGAATTAACAGAAAAAATATATACACTGGTTTCTGCTCCTGGTTCCTGGCACAGAGTTCCTAAATCCCCGGAAATTTCCTAGGTGATAGGAATGTCTTTTGTTCTAATGAGGTGACTCTTGGTGGGCTCATGGGTAGCTTCAGACTGGGAGCTGGTCACTAGAGAGACCAAGCCGTGATTAGGAGCTTGGAACTGTCAGCCCCACCTCCCATCCTCCAGGAGATCGAGTTAATGATTGATCATGCATATGTGATAAAACCACCATAAAAAAAATCCCAAAAGTATGGGGTTCAGAGAGCTTCCAGGTTGGTGACCACATACCAACTCCATGGGAACAGAAGCTCCTGTACTCAGGACATTTCCAGACCTCACTCTATGTATCTCTTCACCTAGCTATCCATCTATATTCTTTATCATATTCCTTATTATATAATAAAACAGTAAATATAAGTAAATGTTTCTCTGAGTTCTGTGAGGTATTCTAGCAAATGACTAGACCTGAGGAGGGGTGGTAGGAGCCTCCAACTTGTAGCCATGTTGGACAGAAATTGTGAATAACCTAGGGACCCACTACTTGAAGTTGGTTTCAGAAAAAGGAACAGTCTTATGGGAATGAGCCCTTAACCTGTGGGGCCTGTGCTAACTTTGGCTAGTGTCAGAATTGAATTGAATTATAGGACAGTCATCTAGTGTTGGAGAATTGTTTGGTGTGAAAAACCCACACATCTGGTGTCAGAAGTGTTTCAGAAGTGTTAGGAGCGTGAAAAAAGGAAAACACAGAAGAGTTCTTCTAGACACCCTTATCCAGGTGTTTGAACAAGTCAACAAGCTCCTTTGGGTGCAGAGTATACATAGTCTTTTTAACACTTCTGTATGCAGCGATAATTTTATATTAATGCTGTTCTCCTTTTAGCAACAACAGTCCATTACCACATACTGTTAATGTATTTTTCCCAGGCACTGGGTGCTATTAGCCAACGAAAGCTAATATGACAAACTGTAGTCTCCTCTCTCAACCAATGAGCAACAGTGTAACACTCTGTAACCAGTCTTACTCAATGAGTGCTCTACCATACTATCCCCAGTTGAGTGCTTTTCCCACTGGTGGTTTTTATTCTGCCATGATCTCTCTTTCTGCAATTTCTCTTTTTTTTTTTTTTTGATCGGAAAAAAATTTTTATTTAATTCATTCCCTTTTCCCCTTCTCTGCCCAAACTCTTTTTTTTTTTTAATTTTATTATGTTATGTTAGTCACCATACAATACATCATTGGTTTTTGATGTGGTGATCCACGATCCATTGTTTTCATATAACACCCAGTGCTCCATGCAGTACATGCCCTCTCTTTCTGCAATTTATCTCTGCTCTGAGAGGCAGTTTTGATCCACGTGGCTAATAAAAGATGTGCAAGTGCTAGTGCTAGAGCAAAGAAATAAAGAGTATCATGCTGGATATTCAAATACAGGTGTAATAGCAGCTCAAGTGAATTTCAAGGAAATGGCCGGAGAGAGAGTAAGGATCAGCAGATAGTTACAGACTGCTGGCTGACTTTGGAAAGGGCAGCATATAGGGCAGGGCATCTTGGGAGGACTACAGGGCACCTGCACAAAACCTGGCTGGAGGGACCATGTGATCTCAGGGAACTTGGAGGAAACAGAGTGGCCCTTGTCAGCCATTGCCTTGATACTGGGAACACCTCTCTAGAGGGTCTATGCTTTCAGGACCATGTGTAGCACTAATTCAGGTAGTGCCACCCCCAGTGCAAATGAGAATCGATGAGGAGTTCATAGCTTACTAGGGTATTCCTCCAGAGCTAGGCTGTCTGGGTTTGAAACAGCTCCACCATTTTTACCAGCTATGACACCTTGGATATGTAACCTTACTGTAAAATGGGAGTAAAAATACCACCTAACAAATGAGGCTGTTTTGAAAGTGGAATAATATTTATAAAGCACTAAGAATAGTGCCTGGCACATACTAAATGCTTGAAAATATTAGTTATTATTAGTATTACCACTGTTTAGTTTCTGTCTATAAAATGAGGAAAATTGACTAAATGATCCCTGAATTCCCTCCCAATTCTAACACTGCCTGAATTTTCCAATCCCTTTTATCCTAGGAGAAAACTGTAACTCAGAGGGTTTGACTACCCACCCCCTCCACCAAGGTTACATTGGGAATAAGGAGTAAGATGCAAAACCAGAATTGGAACCCAGGTCTTACAGAGCCCCTAATGCTATGCCTTTTGTGCCCTTCCATTTACCAAAAACTGAACAAAGCATCACCCAGGTGGACGTCTCACTTCTTAATCTCTCCCACTCTTGGAGTTGCACAGCCTCAAGCCACTCTTTATTTGGGGGTTTTTTTAAACCCCTTCCATCCCTCTGCAGATCAAGAAGAGAAGTGGCAAGCCTGGGAAGCGAAAAGGGATTTGTTGCATTAGAGGAAATAAAACTTAGCACAATGTTAGAATGTTCCTCTCAGCATCTACAGCTCAAGCACCTGCTGTTGGTCTCCACCATTAGGAGAGTGATCATCCTTGCAGGGCAAGTGGTCCACTTTCCATTTACCACTGCAATCAGTTTTTGGAAAAGCCAAGTCTTTGGATGTGGCCTTTGTCTTACTACCTTTTTCTCTCGTTCTATATGGCTGGAATCCTAGTCATACTTTTTCCCTTCCTGGTACAATTTTGGCAATTCTGCAAGCACTCAGTAGAGATGGGAGAGAGAGGGAAGGAGAAGGAGGCAGAAGGAGAGGTGACAACAGGACACATTCCCAGAAAACTGACCAATCTAGTGTCAATCTCAGTAATTTGTGCTTCTATATTTTCTCCTACACTTTTGAAACCCATTCACAATGTATCAGGGACTCTGGTCTCTCATTCCTAGGAATGAAGTATTCTTTTGTTTTTTGAAGTCATCTTTTTTTCTTGTCTCTGTCCATTCAAATATTAGAATAACCATTACCATTTTAACAGCTAAAATATCTGTGCAGGTTTTTAAAAAATAAGTATTTTTCATTTGACTGAATTGATTTCATCAGAGAAGATTAATGCGATCATCTTAATTTGCAAAATTTTTTCCTCGTTTTATTTCTTCCACATTTGATTTTGAACACACATTTAATAATTTCTGGTGGTTTGTGTTTCAGCATCAGCTGGATATGCAGAGTGGGTTCTCAACAGTCTCAGAATTTGATTATGACCAAGGAACCACTATTCTATAAACACGGAAAATTGGAAATTATCTCTAGAGCTGTTTGTTAACAAAGTCGAAGGCTAACCTTTCGGGCTCATAATCCCACTGATGAAAACTCTTTTCTCTTTCATGAATCCATCCCTCTGTTACAAGTGCTGGTGTGTGGAAATTGGTCTGGGCCCTCCCATTTTGCCCTCCCCTTTAATCTCTTGGTCAGGTTTAGGCAGAGATTTTTAAAGCTTATAGATTTCTCTTTCTCCTACTCAGAGTATGTGTTGTGAATCCAAACAAACACTAACGGGTCTCTGAATGTGTAACTGTTACGGAGTCCTACTGACCAGGCAGGCAGTCCTGCTGAATCTGCCTTCCTCCAACAGTAAAGGAATGAAGTCATTTAGGGGTAATTAAGAGGGGCAAAAAGAGGGATATATTTTCTGTACCTGACAGTAGAAATAAATATGAAGGCAAACCTCCAAATATAATGCACAATTGATGAAATGTGTTGAGTTGTTTTAATGAATCTATCTTAATAAATGACAGTCGGTCAAAATACAGTCTTATCAAGAGATCCCTGCATGGTAACAGCAGCTACTCTCCTGTCCTGCTGGCGGATAAGACCCTCCAAATCCTCCCAAAGTGCTGCAGCATCCATGTGCAGAAGAGCTTTTGAATTCACTTGGTACCTCTCTGGATTCTATTGATGGCATGTAGCATCACTATTGCTGTTGCTAAACAGATGGAAAATAATTGTTTATGGAATTTGTGTTTTAATCGTATTAATGTATTTGGCAGGGAGATCCACCTAAGTACACAATGTAAAGCCTGCCTTTGATCTGGGCCCCTTTGGGGCATTTTTCACGACTGATAAACTGCTCCTCTGAGTTCATAGGCAAATGATAAAAATGATAAAAGAAAAGAAGAAGAAAGCCAGGCACCAACCTCCCATTTGGTTATTTGTCTCCTTAGAGAATCAGACAAGCTAGCCAGGCTTGCAGTCATGCTGACGACTCAGCACACATCTCACCCAGTTATACACCCACACAGGGCTTAACATGAATGCCCTCATCTCTCACCCCCGCCTCCTCCAGTTCCCTCCTCCCCTTTGCACACAAACACACACATGCTCAATGCAAGAATTCATATGCTCTATCTTTTCAGAGATTCCTGCTGCCTTTTCATATGGGCTCGTTTAGATGCTTATATTTATCAGTAACAGCCCTTACACATGTTTTCCTTTCACCCTCACACATTTCTTGGTTAGCATTGTGATATGATAGAAATCAGAAGCTTTCTTTTAATGAAAATGAATGTTCTAATTGTGAAATATTTTGTCTACTAAATATTCTGCTGTAGATTAGCCTGAGCACAGCCAAGGGCAGAGCCAAACCCTGTTCACTTGCCAATTTCCCTCTTACCAAGACCCAAAGAACAGAATCTGGTATAGAAAATGTGATAGCCACTAAAAGAAAGGCTTCTATAGATTCCCATTTCCGAAGTACAATCCCCATCTTGCCTCCTCTTGAGACGGCTGATCAGACACTTCCCTCCCTTCTTAGGAGAAAGAGATCTGAGGAGGTTTTAAATTCTTGGATGGATTTTGTTTGTTTGTTTGGTGGATTTTTTTTTTCCTTCTTTTTCTCATTCTTTCTCCTCTGCAGAACACAACTAGTAAATGATTGGATCTTTGACAGAACAAAGGTATTTTTGATGGGCTCTGTAATCTAGTGCGCTAATGCTCCCAGTCCCCTCATTGTCTTGCTGTCTGATCCCATCCCTTCTGCCAGACAGTCACTGCGGGATGAGTCACTTTTAATGTCTGATAATCAAGGTGAATTTTCAAAAAGCTGCCATTTTGGAATTATGCACTATATCACAGTGTCAGGGACGAGAGGAGGAGGAAGGATGAAGGAAAGGCTAAGATAGACCCCTAATGTTCATTGAGAGAACTGCAGCACGTAGCCTGCACTGCGCCAGACAAGATGTGTCTGGAGGGGCTAAGTCGATCAAGGCGTCCATAATGAGAAGGAAACTATGTTAATTATAAATTAAAAATAACTTCTATGATAATGAAGATTATATGCACAGGAGAAAACGTCTTAGTTAAAACAGACTGCAGGGATGGAATTAAGCACCAGCCGTTTGGGGGCATGGATTCTGTACCTACTGAATCTATTGTGGTCCATTAAATAACCTAATACAAACTTACATTGGAAAAAGAATAGAAGTGAATTGTGGCTGTCTCCGTGGTTACTGTATTGTCTGCTGTCCTTATTTAAAGCAACATCAGCCAAGGGAGGTACCTAGCAAATGAACACAGCCTCCCTTCCACCTGGGGAGACTGGATATTTCTGGAATCATTTAAAAGACTGAAACATTTTCCCCCATGAAATAGCAAGGGAGATATTGGAAACCCCTGGTAAACAAAGGCCAATCAAACATTCTTGTGAGACTTCGGCTATTCAAATATACGTTGGGTCAGTGTCTTCTCTAAGGTAATTAAAACCCACTGTTACGTATTGTGGTTCTGAAATTTTTTTAAATTGTTGTCATTGTATTAAATGGTAGGATAGTTGAAGGAAAATGATATAAGAATAGCCTGCTATTTCTGTTTATTATTCAGATAAGTGAATGCCTCTAAATAGAACCAGGATGTTTTGACTAGGGAAATGCTGTCCTCATTATAGCTGGGAGATGCTGGGGCGATTTAAAGCTGAAGCTTCAAAGCCTTGTCCTGCTTTATAAAAGCATGAGGGTTTTCATGGCTGTTTCAGTGACCAGTCAAAGTCTGCAGGTGCTTTATCTGTCCTGGGGGAGGGAGAGAATGACATTTCTGAGAATGCTATTTTATAACCATGATGAATGCTTACATATTTCCTCTAACAGAGGTATTTAAATACCTGCATATCTTCAACACAAGTTATGTTTACAGATTATTACACCTTGTTATTGTCTACCAAGGTTAACTAGTCCATTCTCTCCCCATTCTCCACTTCCACCTTCACCACCATCATACACACATATGCACACACACACACGCACACACACACGCTCACACACACTATACCTTAACAGATGGTTGCAAAATAAGCAGAGAAAATATTTAGCTACCATGCTACTGTTTTCACATATACAAAAGATTAGACATATAGAAAATATATGAGATAAAAGTGACCCCTTAGAGATATTTGGGTACCACCCTAATTGTAGGTACCACCCTAATTGTACTAAAACAACAGAGAAGTGACTTGTCCTAGGACACTCAACCAGAGAATGGCAGGTTCCAGGCTAGCATCCAGGCGGCTAACTTGAAAGCTGCCATGCTTTCCACAGCAGCATGCTATCTTCCCATTAAAAAAATCAGGTCTCTGCAGCTTGGCTAAACAGTGATTAATGCACAGATGTCACAATGAAAAAAAGAAAAACCTGAGGAAGAGATAAGAATCATATACATTTTCAACCATGATACAAAGGAATAAAATAGAAAATGGTATGAAATGAAGGAAAACAAAATGTTAATAGAACATCTGTCTAACAAAGTGATTTGCCTAGTCAGGAATTCTATTAGAAGGCAGAATTGTCCTTTAAGGAAAGTGGTAGAGACATTTGAAACTAGCCAAGAAAGCAAACGCCGCTTGCAAAAGTCACACTGCTCTATTTCTCTTTATATATTTTCATCTGAAATATTAGAACAATTCAGTCATATTCAAGCATGGATTCTGACTGTAGTCACTGAGATCCTGCCTAGGCTCTCAATTAGGGACATAGCTAAAACTAGGACTAACCCAGCATATCCTTTTCTTCTCCTAGAATCTAGTTCCTTAGAGGGTACAGCCTACCTTGCTCTCTGAGGAAAGATCGATCTGATATGACCTAATAGGGATTTTTGCATCTATAATTTCCCTTTTGCTAATTTCTCCTGTTAAACTAATCTCTGTCTGAGACATTCTGCACATTTTTATTAAAATATCTCCCTGGTACTTGAGGGCTCTAAGGTCCTGAGCATGAAACCCCTGCCCCCTCAAGTATGATGTCCCCTATCCTAGTGTGAAACCTGATAGCTTGCCTTCACAAACACTTTATAACAATAGGAACATTCTCGGAGGTTCTAGATAATAATAATGATAAACCAGACATTACTATAAACCAGAACAGGACCTCCCAGTAGCTCTGGTTATCCTTCTAAAAGGAGCTAAAGAAAGGCTGCACTAAGAATTTAAAAAGGAGAAATAAAATCCATCTCAATGAAGAATGTGTTTTAACATGATGGACAATCTTTGGTAGCTAAAGGAAGGGATCAAAAGATTATCTATTGTATAAAAAAAATCTTAACAAATAAGATGGAGGATGGAGATGTGGTGGTCAATAGACAATAGAAGGTTAAAAAACAAATTGTGATTCCTTCAAGTCTCAAAACAAGTAGGTTTCATAGTCTCTCTGATCCTACTTTTTGCTTCTGGGGAAGAAAAAATTGAAGAACATAGATCTGGCTGGTGGGGTAAACACAGAAATATGTTATCTGTTTTTGCTCTGGAGAGGTATCAGGAGTATTAATGGGACTTCTGTTTGAATGGTACTGTTAGGAATAGGGTTTCTCAACTTCAGCACTATTAACATTTTGGGCTGAATAATTCTTTACTGGGGAAACAGAAGAGACAGGAAGGGGGATGTCCTGCGCATTTTAGAAGGTTTAACACCTTTGCTCCCCTCTACCCACTAGATGCCAGTGACATCCCCCCGTTGTGACACCTTAAATGTCTCTAGACATTGCCAGTTGTCTCCTCAGGAGCAAAATCACCCCTGCTTGAAACCGCTGGACTAAAGGGAATGGTTCTTATTTTTACAAATAGGCTCAGCTGTCCCATGTTTTGGAGACAGTATTTATTTATACAACAAGACTCATGTTTCTAATATGTTCAAAACATAGTAGGCAGTTCATGGTCTCTGATATTGTCCATGGATTGACTAATTACTGGTTCTCCCACGGAACTCAGCTCAAGATACCTGTAATCAAGTCTAGAGGGAGGCATGTCTCAAAAAGAATTGAGCATTTGATTATTGACATATAGAGTTGCCCAGGATCAAATAGATACTAAGCCAACTACATTTTGAAAGAGATTACAAACAAAATATTTTGAAAGAAATTAAAGACCTAAATAAATGGAAAGCCATCCCATGGTCATGGATTGGAAGATTTAATATCGGTAAGACTGCAACGCTTCCCAAAGAGCCACGACCCTAGAGTTTTTCGTTTCTTTGTTTGTTTGTTTGTTTTTTATATGACTATTATGACAAAAATGACTTTGAAGTTCCCAGACTTCTATAGAAAACAGGCCAAGCCACAACAGAGAGCATATTTTTCAGAATAATGGGAGGAAGGGACCTCCCAGAACAATGGAGAACAATGAACTAAGAAGCTCCTCCAGGAAGCAGAACAAGAGCCCAAGGAACGAACAGTCCCTACTCCTAAGGGTACTTCACCATGTCCCCTCATAAAAATCTCAAAATTGTTGAGAATCAGTGACAGCTCTATGATTTCCATTCTTTCCCTTTTTATTTTTTTTAATTTTTTTTTTAAAGATTTTATTTATTTATTCGACAGAGAGAGAGACAGCGAGAACAAGAACACATGCAGGGGGAGAGGGAGAGGGAGAAGCAGGCTTTCCGCGGAGCGGGGAGCACGACGCGGGGCTCAATCCCAGGATCCTGGGATCATGACCTGAGCCGAAGGTAGATCCTTACACCTGAGCCACCCAGGCGCCCCTCCATTCTTTGCCTTTTTAAATGGGAATATTTATTGTAGTTACCTGTCACTCCCTCTTCCACCACTATATGTTGGGCATGTGAGGGCAAGTAATTTGGCTTATTAGTTCACAAGTGTCTGGGCCAAGAGGATCCATATGAGATCCTGTGCTTTGAGTTTTGAAATGTGATTGGCTGAGACTTTGGGTGTTTTCTTTAAAGAAAAGAGGAAAGTATTTTGCATGTAAAAGAGGGAGCAAGTGTTTGTCACCAAAAAAAAAACCAGGCAGATTTTATTACTCTTCTCAATTATTGTCTGCCCTTCCCTATGAAATGATTATAAATACCACTCATTTTCATTTGAGTTTCAGCACTTATCCATATGGGTGACCATCTCTTTGACATTAGGCTTGGTCCTAAGACTTTCTTTTGCCAACAAAATGTGGATAGCAGTGATGCATACAACTTCCCAGGAGAAGCTTAGCCATTTTATGGTTCAATCATCACTTCTTTTCCTTTGTCACTTTATCCAACTGAAAGCATTGAATGGGCACCACCAACTCAGTTCAGAGATTTCAGCGGAGGGAATGATGGCCATGATCTTGATAATGATAAGGTCTTGCAGGTGAGGCTTTTTAAAAATCCATCTTGTTGCTCAAAGAATTTCTCAATTTCATCTTTTGCTAGGTGGAAACGAAAAATAGTTGTATGTTTTAATCCCATTTACAAGCCACCAAGTTCTTTCTTTGGCCCCCTCCTTCTTGTATTGCTTGTTAAATGTAGAAAATAGAAACTAAGTCATACTAGTAACTTTCTGTTTCTTATCCTCTTCACCCAAATCCACAAACCAGTTAGGTAGATGATCTGCCTTCCTAGAAAAGCCAGACTTAAGCAATGCAATTTTTTAATTCAGAAAAGAGAAATAGCAGAAAATGCATTTGATGAAACCCAGCACCCTTTCATGATAAAAACACACAATAAACTAGGATTAAAAGGAAACCTCAATCTAAAAAAGGGCATCTACAAAAACCCGAAGACTAATATCATACTAAGTGGCAAAACACTAAATGCTTTCCCCCTAAGATCAGGAACAAGACAAGGGTGTCTGCTCTCACCACTTTTATTCACATTGTATTGGAGGTTCTATCCAGGGCATGTAGGCAAGAAAAAGAGATAAGAGACACCAAGGTCGGAAAGGAAAAAGTAAAACTACCATCATTTTCAGATGATATGATCTTGTATATAGAAAATCGTAAGCAATTCACAAAAAAACAACTATTAGAACTAGTAAACAAGTTCAACAGTGTTGCAGGATGCAAGATCAATACACAAAAATCAATTGTATTGATATACACTAGCAATGAAAAATCCAAAAATGAAATTACAAAAAAATTCCATTTATAATAACCCCTGAAGGTTTAAGTCAAATAGAGCTCATTCTTTTCATCCATTATTGTTTGCCTTTTTGTGGATCCCTCTAGTGCTCATTTAAAATGGTTTTACTTAAGTAAGAGTTTTGCTGGGTAGTTTGGGTTTGGGGATAGGGATGTTGGCATGTATATGTATAGTTTTGGTGGTGGGTGATTATCCTAATGAAGAGTTTTTAAACTATATCTATACAAGTAGAAGGTTTATGTTCATACTTGATTTGTGAATTAGACCTCATATTTTCCTTTTGCAAGTTCTAGAAATGGTTTACCCTAACATTTGGGGAATCAGTTTACCAATATAAATTACTTTGTAATCTTTAATATTTCTTTACAAGTCCACCTGATAGGGTTAATCACTCTGTCATTGGTACAATATCTGTACCTTGTACAAATTCCTATTTCTGCATATCTCCACCATTTTGTAATTATTTGTATATGTGTCTGTTTCTGACACCAGACCTCTGAAAACAAAGACAGCATTTTAACTTTGCATCCCCAATACTTAGAACACATTCAATGCATGCTTGCCATCCTGAGCTCCCACTTCCATGGGATTTCTATTTTTCACCTGCTTGAAGGCTGTCTTCCTGAAATCTTCTCTCCTCCAAACTCTGTGTCAGTCCCCTCAAATTACAGGTTGATATATAAATTAATACATATCCTCTCCATGTATTATATCCATTTCCTTATTTCTAAACTTATCACTAACCATTGTTTCACCATTGGTCATAATGAAAACCGCCCATGAGAGTCACGTTAAATGTGTCTGGTAATGGGATTTAAAGCCACAGTATGAGACTAGATTATCTGTGAACAAGATTTTAAAGGTAAGAAGTAAAAATCTCTGTCCATCTTTTCACTATCCCAGCTTCATCAATATTTCTTAGCCCCTTTCACCTGAAACAATAGTGGATCAGAGAAGCTGAGATCTTCCATCTGCTGTTTAAGCACAGACTATGCATGTCTTTTCAGAGAGAGAGACAGCTGCCCTTGTATTTAGAATAAGGACAGAAAGAAGCCAGCATATAGCTCATGCTTGATGGATATTTATTGTTCAATATAGTCTAAAGGAACCTGCCCTATCACTAGTGTTTCTATCAACTGTGACTATCAGCCTATCAAATCAGACATCATGATAATTGATTGAGATCTGGGTGGGATAGGAAGGCATTCTTAATGGTTGATTGACTGAAAAATCCATCACTAAACAATACAGTCAATGTTATAGTCACAGCTTATATATTCTCTGATGAGAGTTTTTAATCCACATAGCCATTGTTTTTCTAGAAGTTGACTTAAGGCTCACTGGTTTGATAGGTATTTTCTCATAGAGATGGTCTCAATTTGACCTGATGAGAGATGGAAGTTTTTAAAGACCCACACAGCCAAATGTTTCAGTCTTTGAAAGAAAGATACATGAATATTAATTAACAGATTAGTGTCTTCCCATCAGTATATCTTTGTGAGAAAAGTCTTTGCCATTTATCTTGAGTAAATCCTTTGAAACTGTGCTACTCAAAGCGTGGTCTATAGACCAGTGCCAGTGTATGAACTATTTGTTACTGGCTCATGATGAGATAAATACAAAAATTAAGAATGAGCATTTAGAAAATGTTCTAACAGCTTGACAGCGTAATTTCATGTCTGGGTAAAAAGCAAGACTGGTATTTTGTATTTCTTTTACATTTAATTTTTTAAGTACTAATTTTATCATGGTTTATGAAAATATTAGTCCGTGATGGTTTGTATATTTTTTAAAAAACTGATCTTTACCACAGATAGTTTGGGAAACACTAATTAAAATACCATGTCTCATCTCTGTTTGTTTGCTAGTCTTATTTGCTTTATTCTAATCTCCAGACTTTATACGATTTTATACTCACTGTCATTTTCTCTGAACATGCTAAACCTAGACCATTTTCTCCTCTTTAACCTGCAGGCAGTAGGCATATTAAAGAAGTACTGGTAACACCTTTGTTTAAAGCCCCTAGTATTTGGGGGGGTTTTGTAGTCATGAAGTTTGAGGAAGCCCCTTTCTAACCATTTTAACAATGTATTTATCATTTAGGGGGTAGAAAAGTTTGTCCCTGTTGGTTGTAACTTTGGCTCCTGCAATTATCAAGCTAGAAAAGACTTTAGTAAATGAGTCTTTCTCTAACAGGTTCACAAAGATGAGGTGGCCCTCGGAATGCTGGAGAAGTTCATCTTAATCCACCATGCCCTTCCAGCATTACTAACCTCCACATCATCTCTGCACAATCCAATAAGTGTCTGTTCTCCATGAGTATTATTTCAAGTGAACTGATATATTGTTCATTGTTATATTTCATTTGATTCTTTGCTGAGCAGTCAACCTGTCTCCAGGAGAACTATGTTTAACTGATTATGTCTTAACCTATGACATCATATTTTTTAAAGAACATGATTTGAAGACATTGATATCTATTGCCGTTTACAGCTCCTTTTCATCCAGATTGATTATATGCTCATGACAGAGATGTGAGTGATGCAATGGAGAGAGCAAGACCAGAATCAGGAAGACCAAATAGGAGGTTAGTGCAGTAATCCAGACAAGAAATAATGAGGAGCTGATCCAGAATAATGACAGTGCTGATGGAGAAGAAAGGATGAGTCTGTGAAATATTTAGGCATTAGAACCAGATGACTACTTAGATGTGGAGAGTCAGAATGAGAAGTTGATGACTCCCAAATTTTTGGCTTGGGATAAGTAGGTAGTGATGAGATGGGAAGATAGGAAGAGGAACACGTCTGGTAAAATATGTGGAGAGAGGAGGTGATGGATTTACCTTTGAGCACACTGAGTTCACCAGCACACCATCCAGGGAGTAATTAAAACCATAGAATTGAATGAGAACACAGAGATATGTAATATTTTAAGGTGTCTTAGAACCATTTCAATTTATTCAACTTCCTCTTAAAATTTAAGATTTTTACAGTTATGGTTTCTCTATCTTCCCTGTGATAAAATAGAATAATCTAGCTATATCCTAATAGTTTGCACATGGGCATTTTAGGATTCTGTGAAAAGTGAAGCCCATCAGAGAGATCAGTTGAAATGTTTCCTAAACTTGGAACTCTATCTTCTGGTGTAGCACAGACTATCCAACTCCTCCTTGTCTAGCTCTCATTAACAGATAGTAAAAACACACAAATGTATGTGTTAGAATTTTAGGTGTGTCAGCCTGTTTGACTCAATGTAATCAACACATGACCCCCTAAGAGATATCATGAAACTCATGTACAGATGAGAAAATCAACTCAGAGAAACTACAAGGATGACAAGTGACGAAAGTTGCCATAGTTCAGCACTGTATCTCCAGCCATCTAGTAACATGTGCTTTGGGGCAACATCATATTTAGGGACCCACTCTATACTGGTCACTCCAACTGCTGATCCCTCTGTCTGCCTCAACCAAATCAGGCACCCCCAAATCCAATTTTTGTGGTTCAAAAACTGGCTTTTGTGCTGTACCCTCAAAACACAAATAGCAAACACTAGTGGATACAGGAAGAGAGAGTCGTGTTTCAAATGAAGGTTGTTTGTTTGTTTATTTGTTTGTTTTTTCCGTAAATCTTTCTAAGAAAGCATCAAGGAGGCTGTAAGTGTTTATCCTTTTTCACCCAGTAATCCTGCTTCTATAAAATTTTCCTATGGAATAGTCAGAGAAGTACCACAAAATTCATTCATAAGTTTTTTTTTTTATTTAACAAGAATTTTTAGTGAGCATCTACCAGTGCCAGACACTATGCTATCCATAAGACAGTCTCTGCCCTCTAACCCAGGCCAAAGCATCATGGGGATGTGGTACGCACAGTGACAGAGAATTTGACTGGGTATCATGGAACTAGGGAAGAGGAGGATCTCACCGGCCTGGGGCCGAGAAGGCTTCCTAGAGGAAGTGGTGCATAAGTCTGAGTTGGCTGTAAGAGTTAGCCTTGGGAAGATGGGAAATAAGGACACTCTGGACAGAAGCAACAACATAAGCAAAGTGGTAGGAAAAAAAAACTACTTCAGGGTCTTTCTGGAATTGACAGTTTGGAGATGTCATATACCATGTTCTGGGGCCTCACTTTTACTCTGTACGTTAAAAGTACTACCAGTGTGTTCAGAGTAGCCCTAGTGTTTTAGGGGCCTTTGTCAACAGGGAGGGGGGTGGGGCTGGGAATTGGTCCAAGCTCTGAACCCCACCCTGTCACAACCTAAGTTCCCTGGAAAGTTTTACTCAAGATATTTAGAAGAAGGGTTCCGCTGTTAAAATTTTAAAAACCTTTGATGGGGAACTATGAGAGATCTTTAAACAAGGGAATGACCAGAACAGATGTACATTTCAGGTAGATTACACAGCTAACCACTGGAGGTTACTTCTCCCAGTATTTATTTGTAACTGGAAACAAATGTCCAATAATAAGGGTATGATAAAATAATAATAATAAATAGCTGCCGTTTATTGAATGCTTACTGTGTGTAGGCACACTGCTAAGCACATATATACTCTATACCATTTAACCTTGATAGAAATCCCATGAGGTGTTATCAATATTTTTTTTTTAAGATTTTATTTATTATTTATTTGACAGAGAGAGGCACAGCGAGAGAGGGAACACAAGCAGGGGGAGTGAGAGAGGGAGAAGCAGGCTTCCCGCCGAGCAGGGAGCCCGATGCTGGGCTCGATCCCAGAACCCCGGGATCATGACCTGAGCCGAAGGCAGACGCTCAACGACTGAGCCACCCAGGCGCCCCGAGGTGTTATCAATATTTTGCAGATGTGAGAATTGAGGGGGGTTTTTTTGTTGTTTTTTTATTTTATTTTATTTTATTATGTTATGTCACCATACAATACATCATTAGTTGAGAATTGAGGTTTAATGAGGTTGAGTGGCTGGTTTTACAACACCCAGCTGTTAAAGGTGGGACTGGAATTCCATCCCAAATTTGTCTGACTTTTAAGGGCATGCCATTCTGCCTCTTGAGCCAATGATAAATCCACATGGAGGAATGTTCTTCAACCCTTTGAAATCATTTTTTTTTTCAAAGACCATTTAATGATGTAGGGGAAATGCCAAATGTCAAATGAAAATAAAACTCAAGTACAAAAAATATATAGAATCATTCTAATTTTATTAAACAATTAAAATGTTAAAAATATTTATCACTGAGTGATATGACTGTATGTAATTTTAATTTTTGTTATTACAGCTTTCTTCCAAATTTTCTAGAATGAATATGTTTCTTTACATTGAAAGCATAGCAAAACGTTTTGTGTATATATATTTTAACTCATTCTAGCTGAATTGCTACTGTCAGTATCCTTACCCTAGACTCAAGTGGAAGAATGAGTTCTTTAATACATTTTTCAGAACAACAGTGCAAACTATCATGTGTGCAGGATGTAAGAAAAATCAGTCTGTGCTAATTACTAATCATATAACTTTGAAGTTAAATTCTCTGGATCTTAGCTTCTTTGCCTAGGAAAGGAGAAAGTTAAGCTAAAGAGTCTTTACAATTCTGAAAAACGCTAAATTTTTAAAGATTTTTTTGTTTTTTAGTACAAATGAAACCAGGTAGGGGGCATAAAAGAAATATATTAAATTTTTCTTGCTTTACTTAGATTTTCATGAGCATTTAAGGTGGACTTTTTGATTAGCTTGGCTATTGGTAATATGATAATATGCTCAGGTGCATCTCAGCACTGCTTGATGTTTTCACAAAAATTTTTCTCATCTCATCTTCACTCAAACCTTTAGAGGTGAGCATTATTATCCCTATTTTTGCTGATGTAGATCAAATAGTTCAGGAACTCATAAAAGGTCTCTCATGATACGTTGTGGCCAGATTCAAACCTGAATGCTTCTTTATGAATTCATAGAATATTGTTAGTTCAGATATGGAATTATTTGTTTGCTTGTTTGTTTTGTCATTTCAACTACCTATTGGTTATAAAAAAAAAAAAACATAGTTTCTATCTTCAAATATTTTGTGTTCTGAGAGATAAGGTTCTTTTAAAAAAACAATTGTGAAATTAAAATTAAGAAATTAAAATTAAAATTAAAATGTGTAGGGACGCCTGGGTGGCTCAGTTGGTTAAGCGACTGCCTTCGGCTCAGGTCATGATCCTGGAGTCCCTGGATCGAGTCCCGCATCGGGCTCCCTGCTCGGCAGGGAGTCTGCTTCTCCCTCTGACCCTCCCCCTTTCATGCTCTCTCTCTCTCTCTCTCATTCTCGCTCTCAAATAAATAAATAAAATCTTTAAAAAAAAAAAAAAAAAAAAATTAAAATGTGTAATAGGGACAAATGGAGGCTTTCGGCAATGTCCCTGTATCCTTTGGTAAGAAGCAAACAAAAGGACATTATTATAAAATTGCAAATGGGGGCAGAAGCAGTCACTAGTCATTAGTGTCAGGGTCATTTTAATGAAAATTAACCCCAGAAATGCTTGACTAAGCAGTGGAAACCTAGGCATCATTTGGACCTTGACAGAACCAGGGCAGTTAAATCTTTCTTACCTGCATATGAGCTTAAGAGAATAAATCAGTCCAAAGCCACTGGCCATGCTAATTGCTCTAATTATTATTACAGGAAACACTAGATAATACCTATGAGGTATCAAAAGATAGCCATAGCCCAGAAAAATCTTGTAACCAAAGAATTCCCAGAGGAATATTCAGACAGTGCTCACAAAGCCTGCACCTGCCCAGTTGGCTAATAAAGCATAAAAATATGTAGTTTGCCAGAGAGGATGGATTCCATAGCATAGGGTGTGGTCTCCTGCTGGGGATGACCTTGTTCAGCAGAAATACAGCACTGAAAGGAAGAAATTGGGCAGGGCATCTCAGAGAGTCATTATTGATAGCTTAGAGACATTTTGGCTCCTGAAAATTTCTACTCCTAGCGTGTGTGTATATGCACATGCACACATGCACATGTGGCCTTCAGGTAAAAGAACAAAGTGTGGTGATATGTTCATCTGTAATCCAGCCTATTTCTTGAAATGTGACTATCCACCTAGCATTTATGGGCTATGCAAAGAGGATTATGTCTATATAAGATTTTCTAGGATTTTTTGAGGGGCTATCAACTTCTAAAATTTCCCACTGTCCTGAGATGAAAGATGACCCAAGGTGGTAAGCTTGATCTCAGATGGTAAGTGAAAATGAGGTGTTTTGTGCATCATCAGCACTGATTTATCATCTGTGCATCGTTTGAGGAATGGTGAAGGGTACATGGTTTATCCTGCTCAGACATTTCTTCTCCAGCAGGCTATCTTCTTCTAGGTCGTTAAAGAAGTAACTACTTTGAAGTGCTCTAGTTCTCTGAAGAGTGCTGATATGGGGATAAAGTATGATAGATCAAAGAGCACTGGACCAGAAATTGGAGAAATGGCTGCAAGCTCTGTCCCTGTGTCTCATGAGAAAATTAATCTACAGGTCCCATTAATTCTCCATTATCAAAAACAGAATTATATGTTTATTTATGCAAGTAACCCAGAACAAATGAAATAACGTGTACAAGCACTTAAATTTCATTTTAAGTAAAGTATAACAAAATTTAAGGAGCCTTTGCTATGTGCAAGGTACAGGTTCTGTGGGAGACATAAATAAGGCATGGTTCATATCTTTAGGGAGCTTGGAATCTAGTGAGGTGACAGACCAATGCACGTATTGCAACCAACTGAGGTGTAAGAGACCTTGTGATAATTGCTGTGAGAAAGTTTATTCAGTCATTCAATAAGTATTGGCAGGCACTGTGCAAACTCTAAAAGCAAATTACTTCTCTCTGAGGTGGGGGAGGCAGTCATAAAGCTTCATGGAAATGAGCATTTGGGGTGGGCTTTGAAGAAGAGGTAAAAATTTACTAGGCAGGGATGAATTGAGGCAGGTATGTTGAAAGTAATGGAGGGGTAAAAGGTATGGGAAACATATTGGGTGTGCTTGGGCAGCAGTGAGCCATCTGGTTGGGCAAGAGTCAAAAGTGTGGAATTAGCAGACAAGGAATTAATGAGCGTCACATCGGAAAAGATCACTTTCAGCCAGATTCAAGGTGGCCAAGTTGAGAAGCTTGAACTTTATCCTGTAGATATCAAAGGCTTGGGGCAGAGGAGTGATGTGATTACATCCATGCTGTAGGACAAGTCTGTCAATGGAGTAAAGAGGGGAGAATGGAGGAAAGGAAACTTGGTAGGAGATCTGTAAGAGCCCAGACAAGACAGAGCCAACCTCTTTCAGAAGGGAATAAGAAAAAGAGATGAAGGGCACCTGGGTGGCTCAGTTGGTTAAGCGACTGCCTTCGGCTCAGGTCATGATCCTGGAGTCCCTGGATCGAGTCCCGCATCGGGCTCCCTGCTTGGCAGGGAGTCTGCTTCTCCCTCTGACCCTCCCCCCTCTCATGTGCTCTCCGTCTCTCTCATTCTCTCTGTCTCAAATAAATAAATAAAATCTTTAAAAAGAAAAAGAGATGAATGCATAAGATATGAAGGATGTAGAATCCACAGAAGATGACACCTCTTTGGTTATGGAGCCACGTGGAGGAGGGAGTTGAAGATGATCCTTCCCCCATGTTACCATCAGCAGCCCAGAACTTGGCAAAGTATTGGCTTTATTTTCGCAGCTTCAGAGAGTTGAGCACAGTAACCCCCTCTTCTGCTCTCAGGCCCATGAGCACTTATTTCCTTTCCGCAGTCAAAGTCTGTCATCTGGAAGGGTGTGAAATTCATCCTGTCTGGTAAAAGCGTACAATGTAACTCTTCCCAAGGATTTGCCTTCAACAGATGTCTAAGCTTTAAGGTAGAAATAGAAACTTTCTAAAAGGAAATTTTGAATATTAGCTAAAAATTTTCCAATGTGTTTTTCTTCATATATTATATGCCTTTCAGAATGAGCTTTGAAGCTTTAAGAGGTAACTCCTGTAACCCCATCCTCTGAGAGTTTTCCTATTGCCTCTGTCCATCGGGCATGTCTTTTGTAGGTCTACTATTTCCTTTTCTGTCCAGGGTATTCATCAGGGCCTGCTTGTTGGCTCCCACTTATGATCTGGGCAAATGACCTACTAATGAGGAAGTATTTTAGTCTCAAATTTCAAATATTTCAAACTTTGCCTTGGTCCAGCCTTGCTTAATGGCAGAAGTGATATTCAAAATACTGTGTAATTCCTTAAAGCACAATCACTGACTGGTCATTAGAAACACCAACAGCAAACCATTGTTAGGGCCATATGGGAACACCCAGCTGAGTTTCAGCTTGGACATGGGCATCTTCTGGGTTATTACAGCCTTACAAATAAGGATGGGCCAACAGAACTGTAGTTAAGACTTCTACCCAGTCTTTTGAAAATTAGATTAAAACAAAGTGAAAAACAGACTACAATCCATTTCACTACCACTTTATTTCCAAAGGCTACTGTTGCCAGTCTGCAAACTGATCCATAACTATTTCCTAGGCAAGGTAGGAAGGAGTTGTGAAAATTCTGTGAAGTGATAGAACTCCTCAACCTGAATGTTTTTCCTTTGTGCATACGGTTTTCCTACAGTGCCTCTGAGATACTATGGAGGAAAGGAGGCAAAGCTGCTACCTTCCTTGCCTTGCTGCATCCCACTCGCATTCATAGTCCAGGCAGCCAGACCCTTGGCCCAGTGAGGCTGTGTGTCATTGCAGGCTGGCCTGTGTCTCATTATTCACTCAAGGTTATTCACTCCCTCTTCTGTTTGAAAGATCCAAATTATTTTATTTTATTTTATTTTTAAAGATTTTATTTATTTATTTGACAGAGAGAGAGAGACAGTGAGAGAGGGAACATAAGCAGGGGGAGTGGGAGAAGGAGAAGCAGGCTTCCCGCGGAGCAGGGAGCCCGATGCGGGGCTCCATCCCAGGACCTTGTAATCATGACCTGAGCCGGAGGCAGAAGCTTAATGACTGAGCCACCCAGCACCCCTGAAAGATCCAAATAATTTTAAATACCACCCCTCAGGCTGCAGCTGTCCCCAGAAATGAAGTTCTGATTAAATTCCTACTGCTCCTTTAAGAGCCAACTTAAATGTCACCTCTAAATAATAATGGCTGACATTTACTCAGTGCTTACTCTGAACCAGGCACTTCGCTAAGGGCTTCTAATGGATTTTTCTCCTTTTATCCTCAAAACAGAGCTCTGAGATAAGTACTAGCATTATCCCCATACTACAGATGTGGAAACTGAGAGGTTAAGTAACTTACCCAAGGTCTTACTAACTAGTAAGCAGGAGAGCCAGTTGTCCAATGTCTGGGTCCTCACTGCTGGTATATAGTAGGCATTCAATATATGACCCGAATAATGGGCACAGTCTCTGCCTCCCTTTGCAGAGTGTTCTGATCATGTCCTTTCCAGCAGCCCACACATTTACAGGGATTTATCCAGTGCCTATCTTTCTAAACTCAACAAGACCATCATTATATCCCCCCAAACCTGGTACTGTGCCTAGAATATTGTGGGTATGTAATAAATATTTGCAGAAAGAGAATATAAAGGGAGAAAGGAAGAGAAGAACAAAAAGGCTTTCTAGTTTGAGGTTTGAAAAGCACAGTGATCTGATGTATACTTTTGAATGAATCTAGAGGCTGTGTCCCTGAGGGCTGCACTTGTCTTAGATTTAAAACACCAGGGTTGCAGTCCCAACTCTGCCATTTACTGACCAAGCAACTCCCATGCATATCACTTTCCTTTGAGCCTCCATGTCCACAACTTATAAAATGGTTCTCCTCTTTGGAGATATTCACGTTCAAAGAGATCACACAGGCGAATGAGGCCAGCAGAATGCCTGCTACTCAGTCACTGTTGGTTGTGTTGTTGAGTAAGAGATACACAGAAGGGATTCACATATTTCACATCATATAGAGGAACAGGTAGTCATCACTGATACACAACATATTGCAGGAGACCAATAACTTTTTGAGTGATTAGGCCAAATGGCTGTATGTCTGAACATTAAAATATGATACATGCAAGTATCATCAGAAACATCTATTTTATGTCTCAATGCCATCTTTACAGAGATGTGCATCTGTTTATATTTCTAATGCAAACGTATTGTGCTATTCCTGGTCAGAATAGTTCAAATAGTTCTCTTCTTTTGTCGCCCCCGCCCTTCCCGCCTCCCCAGCCTATGTATTCCTTCCCTAAGCTCTCCCTCCAACACCCTTCATCTGCCTGTCACTTTTCAAAGACAAGCTCCTCAGAATGAAATCTCTGCTTTCTTTGTTTTCCTGGTTTCCATTTTGTATCCTAAAATATTCACTTCAAGTTCCGCTTGACAGACGTCCCTAATCTAATCTCCACGTCTGCTTTCTAATTTTCACAGTCAGGATAAAACAAATAGGTTGGAGTTAATTGCCGGAGCAGTGGGCCGGAGCTCTGAGCTGTGATTTATGAGCTGAGTGCAGGCGCTCTGCAGCACATTTTTCTTAATTTATTTTTAATGAGTCTCTCAATTAATTTTCTTGGAAACATCTTAATGATGTTGGAGGCGGGTGTTAATGAGGTCTGCACCAGCTCCTAATTTTGCATATTTTAAAGTGCCTAATGTCATCTTGCACCCTTTCTTTCCATTTTAAGAAGAGTTGAGAGAGGGGGGAGATTATTGTTGAATGGAGAATTTTCACTCTTCATGCCTCAGTCTTTGCTTAACCTTTCAGACTTTATGGGCTTTTGGTGTGTCTCAGAGCAATCGCAAGCTTCCTGCCACTCTCCCCCACCTGCTCTGGGCTCTCTGAGTCTCAGGAGCTGCTGCTGGAAAGGGAGAAAAGACACAATCTCCAGAAACTTCGAGTTCTGGGGAGCAGTTAGTAGCCCTGAGTGAAGATGTCCAGAAAGTACTTTTGCTAGGTGGCCTAACCTTTCCTAAAGCAGTCACTGAAGAAGGGAAAATAACAGTGGAAGAAACAACTCAAGGGGTGTCTTAACATCTGACCATTTTTTCAGAACCCTGTTCCCCTCAATGTCTCTACAGAGTTCAGGACAAAGTGCTGGAGTACTGTCTCTGAGCCCTCTCTGAGCCCTTTCAGTTCCGAAGACAGCCTCCACTAAGTCCTCATTAGTCTTCATTCTATATTTGCTAGTTAGAGCTTATTTTCCTGATTAAATAGTCATTAAATGCTTAGGATAGAAATTTTGGGAAATGCAAAAGAATGGATCAAATAAGGGAAAACCAGTTTCTAGTGCCTGAAAACAGCCACTATTAAAATTGTGGTGTTTCCTTCTAGACATTGTTCAAACTTTGCCTTATAAATAACAAACTTTTAATATTAATATTATTTGCTTGTGTTAGAAAGACAGCAGTTTAATATTATAACATAAGTAACAAACTTCTTTCAAGCATTTTTAAAGGCTGTTTAATATTCCATCTAACATATTTGTCATAATTTACTGAACCATTCCACTGTAACTGAGCATGTAAGCTAATTCTCAAACTAATAACACAAATAGTATTATGATGAACATCTTTGCACAGAAAGCTTTTTTAAAATTAGGGAAAATAAATAAATAAATAAAATTAGAGACTATTTCCTTTGGAATAGCCTGAGGAATTACTGATTGAAAGAGTATAATCCTTTGTAAGGCTCTCAATATATATTTCCAAGTTACTTTCCAAAGAGTTATGCCAGTTTACTTCCAACAGTAATACATGAGTATGTCTATTTATTTAACCTTACATTAGCATGGATTGGTACAGTTGTAAAAAAATCTTACCTAATCCGGCAGATTTGAATGCATTTCTTTAATTCCTCTACTAAGTCCCCTCTTTGGGTAACGTTCCAGTGAAACCAAAGGCTGCTTTTACTAGGGAACTTCCTGAACCATGCATGAGCTTGATGTGGCCGAGACCCGGGTTCTTCTCTTGGCATGTAATACTCAACAAATATGTATTAAATTGACTTAACCACAAAATGGGAAGTTGAGGATATATCTCTGAGTGTCCTATTTCCATCTGGATCTGCCCAATGACCTCTCCAGCTCAGTGTCCCCAAAACTGAGTGCATGTCTCCACACCTTACTTTTCCTATCTTGAGTAAAGGTGCCCCCATTGAGCAGCCCCCAGAGGCTTCAGACGTGGGAGTCTTCTGCAATGCAGCTCTGTCCTCACAGTCCCCAACACATGCACTTTCAGTCAGTCAGCAAGTCCTGTGAGTATATTTACCCCCATATTCATGGCTGCCTCTTCTGTTCCATTCCCACAGTCCTGTGTCAGACCCCTGTCTCTCACCTAGACTAGTGCAAAAGCCTCCCATTTGTCTTCCGCCTACAATCCTTGCCCCTGCCCTTTAGTTCTTTAAACTGCCAGGCTGCTGTCTTTCTAACACAAGCAAAAACCCTACAGTGATTCCCTCCTTGTATGCAAAACTTAGTCCAAAATCCTCAGTATGTAATTCATACAATTTGACCCCCTAGTACATTACTCATTTCTCAAATATGCCATGTACTCTGTTCAAGCCATTTGCTAAGCTTGGGATGCCCTTTTCCCAATCTCATATAGCAATTCCATGGCACTTCCTCCATGTAGCTATTTCACCACTATGGCTTCTGCTTGGCGCATATCTCACACATGGTAGATGCCTAGTGAACATCTGGTGTAAGGATAAGACATCTTTAGAAATGCGTCTCCTTCAAAGCTGTTACCTACTGCACTTTCTGGATTGTTTTACACTCTAAGTTAGATGTTTATTTTTGAAATTTTAAAGAACCCTTCAACCTGGGGGTTAGATATTTATATCAAAATTTTTAAAGAACATTTCAGCCTGGGAGAAAATAGTTTTTCAAGGCATTTCTGTTTTCTGGTAGACTCCTTTGATTTATTGCTGGACATTTCTTAATTTCTGTTAAAGTATCTTTTGAGTGTTTCCCACTGATTCCTTGTGCTTAGTTTAAGTGTTGTCAGAATATTCCCTAAGAAAAGACCACAGATTCTAGCTTTAGGGGATAATTGGTTCAGATAAGATTCTGTATCCAGATGCAGACCTTAATATCTAATGGCTTTGACAGTTAAAATAGGATCTTTCAGGCATTATGTTAAAGCTGAAGGATGTTTTTTTAAAGCTTTCTGACAAATAGCAATAATTTACCTACAACCGTGAGATTCTGGTCTTTGACCCCAAATATTTGTCAAATAAATTAATAAACTATAAGTGAAGCTCTGACATCAGAAGCATTGCTTTTGAGATACTTTAAAAGTCTTAGATTTATACAGCAAAAGAACAGAGCTCACCAGTGAGCTGGTGAAACCTGTCAGTGCAACACAGCCTGTGGCAAAGACCAGATTGAATATCAATATCAATATCAATAGTTTTAGATATGGGTGAAGATGGCTTGACATTGAATATGTTATCATAATATTACTATTATTTCTAATATGGACCTCTATATTTATTTTTAATACCATAATTATATAAATCCTTTATTTTATTTTTAATGTTTAAGATTTTCTAGCAACCTATATTAGTCATGATAGGTTTTGTTATAACAAACAACCTCAAATTTCAGACACATGATGCAACAAACATTTATATTTTGCTCACACAACATTTAAGGTAGATATTTTTAGTAGGATGGCACTTCCAGGCATCTCCTTAGTGATTCAGAAATCCAAGTTCTGCTGTCCCCTAGGGCATTCTTGGAGTCCTTCACTGGGTCCTCTGCGTTGAGCTAACCAATGAGTGAAGAGAGGGTATATGAAGGGTTATGCTATGCATTTCAAAAGTCAGGTGCTTAAGTGGCACACCTCATCCCTGTGGTGTGCTGGGGCCAGCTCATGACAGCTCTCAGGAGCTACCTACTAAATTTTTAGGCATTTTGCAAGCTGGTTGTTAAACAGTAACATTATTAAAAAGAAATTATATAAACAAACAAATTTAAAAAACAAATTAAACGAAAATCAAACGTGATAATTATTCAAACTTCCTGGTTTTCTACATTTTACTATTATTTATGCTTGAGATTATTTATGTCCCTTATATCTATAATTGAGAAATGCTACAGAATACTATAGAATTGTTCATCTCTTCCTGACCCCACCTTCCATGCCATCATGTTGGGTGTTTGAAATAGACAATGGTAGGGATACTTACATCATAGAAATTGGCAAACACTATAAATCAGGGTTTGGCTACTATTTTGTTGATTATGTAGAGACTTCTAGAAGTTATAGAGAAAGTATTAAAATCCAGATTAATTAAAAGCATGCTGTATCTGTAGTCATTATATTGTGAACAGCATAAAATATCAAAGAAATATTCTTCTAGTATTTGATAACTGTTAACTGATTCAGCAAAGAAGTTGCCACATTACTGATGAAGAAGTAAATTCTGACATATGTCTTCATTACTTCACTTACTCAATAATGTGAAAGAAAATATCAACCAATATTCATGTTGGAACTACATTCATCAATTGTAACCATAGTTTGGCTACAACACAAGAGTTCAGTAAAAATCAACGAAAGCATTCTGAGACAATCAATTACAACATATATATGGAAATTACAATAGAGTATTTTTTAAATGTGATTGTTATATTATTAATAGTAAATAATGTTCTACACATCCTTTATATCAGCAAATTTATAATAAACTCAAGTACCTATGAACATACTGTTTTATGGAGAGCCCATTGTTAAACATTTACCATCACACCACTGCCTCTACCTCTGTTGGCCAGAACTCAATGGGATGGTTTCACCTAGATGCAGGGATTACAGAGTAACTAGTATAGCTACATGTCCAGGAAGAAGAGAACTGGATATTCATGAGCACTAGCAGTCTCTTTCACAGTCTATTCTTCTGGTCACCAAGTACCAATTCCTTTCTTCTTCCAGCATGGAGAACACACTCACCCAAAGGGGGCAACCCAAAGTCCCATCCAATAGCTGCATTCCAACTCAAAGTCCAGGATCTCTCAATGATGCAAATTTCTCCATCAGGTCAGATATAACACTTCTTAGCTTGGCAACCAATGAACTAAAAGAAGTTATCTTCTCTCCCCACCTCCCAACCCCACCCTACATACTGTAGTGAAGCAGGAGCAAGAATTGTAATTAAATATTCTCTGTCAGAAAGGGAACACAAAGGGGGTATGCTACAGTCACTCATTCTTAACAAATACTAGAATCTTAAGGGGCTAGCATTGTGAAGGCCTACCCTGACAAGGACCCAACTCTGCTTTATGGGAAGAAATCTCTTGGTCTATAGGACACTGCTTTCTGCTTATGCTGGGGAAACTAAAGATGTTTTATGTCTCAAGCACTTAAAGACTTCTTTAATCTAGACTCCTGGTTTCTTTAACAGTAAAATTCTTTCAAAAACTAGCATAGGCTTCTGGTCTATTTGCTTCCCAGTCACTTACGTGAGCCAATAATCACAGCCAACATATTTCTTAGAGATGATTTTCAACCCTGCCTCATTTTTTTTGCTTCTTTGCCCTCGTGCCAATCTCTCTCAATTTAATGGCACCTGGCT
This sequence comes from Mirounga angustirostris, assembly GCF_029215605.1. Lineage (NCBI taxonomy): Eukaryota > Metazoa > Chordata > Mammalia > Carnivora > Phocidae > Mirounga > Mirounga angustirostris. Next base: position 14,351,498 of record NW_026991724.1, on the reverse strand, counting down.
TGAGGCCATCTGGAACCACCTATGGGAAGATCAGACCTTCAATCTGGTCTTTGCCACAGGCTGTGTTGCGCTGACAGGTTTCACCAGGCCTTTGTCATGTATCCTCTACTGTTTGGTATAGAGAAGCAGTGAGCTTTTTCAACTCTTTGACTTTGCAAACGTCTGGGCTCTTTTTATCCCGTTTATTTTTGCTTTACAGATCTGCTAATTCTCTCTTGGGTTCGTCTCCTTCTTATAATAATAGCTTAGCAAAGGCAACCAATAAAAATCAAAACACATTACAAATAGTCTCTTTTCTAGACTCTTCCTCTAGAGCAACTGGCTTAGAAGAACTTATGACTACTAAGTTGCCACAAGTGACAGTTTTATCATGTTTTACCACTACATACCACGAGTTTCATCTTTCCAGTCATTGTTAATAGCATCCTTGTCACTCACTGCCCGACCACTAGGCCAATGCCACATGCTCTAGTTTTTTATCAGGGCATCAGCTCAACTTCTGTATTAGTCAAGGTACCAACTTCTGCATTAGTCAAAATAGGACAGGCTAAACTATGGTACAATATCCTAGCAGCTTAACACAATAAAATTGTTTCTCCCCAATGGAAGGTTCATGCAGATTTTTGTAATAGGGCAACTCTCCTCTAGGTACTAATGCTGGGATACCAATTCTTCAATCTGGTGGTTCCATGTCCCCTGAGATTCCCTGGGAATCCTCAGCACTGGATATTCTGCACTCTGCTCACCAAGAAGGAAAGAAAGAGTGTGAGGGACACCGTGGAGTATTTTAGGGGCCAAGCTTTCAAGGGGTATATATATCACTTCTAGACCCACCCCAAGTCCACTGAATCGCATGGTTCCACCTAAATGCAAGGGAGTTTATGCGCTTTGGTTGTATACAGAGGAAAAAAGAAAAAACAGATACTGGTAAACAATAATATCTATATCACACAGACAGGATAAAGTTAATTATCATCTTTATCCTCTTCCTGACCAAAACAAAGATCTTAAGATGCCTTAACTGCCTTCCTACCTTCTTCCACCCACTTTCCCTGTTAGGATTTCTTGGCATTTTAGTTTCACCACCTTTTTTATTAAAGCCAAATGGGGGTTTTGTTGGTTGGTTGGTTTTTGTTTGTTTGTTTGTTTGTTTGTTTATATAGTTAATATTTATTTAGTTTACCAACATGTTTCACTATTTTTTGCTCACTGTTTCTTTCTGCATCTTCTTCTCTTCTGGTTTAATCTACCTTCTTGAAACATTTTCTTTATTTGTTCTTTCAGCAAGGGTCTAAGACAAATAAATTCTTACTCTTTATATGTCTGGAAATATCTTTATATCACCTTGCTTTTTGAATGATAATTAGTTGGGTGGAACAGTCAAAGTTGTCAATTATTTCCTGTAAGCATTTGATGGTTACATTTGATGATGGTTGTCCTATTGTCTTCACTTTTTTAGCTGTTTCTTCTGATAGTTACCTCTATATTTATAAATAATGTATTTAATGACAGTTTGTACTTGCAATGTTAGAAATTACCCAGGGGTGCCTGTGTGACTCAGTCAGTTAAGTGTCCAACTCTTGGTTTCGGCTCAGGTCGTGATCTCAGGGTCATGAGATCAAGCCCCATGTCAGGCTCTGTGCTTGGTGTGGAGCCTGCTTATGATTCTCTCTCTCCCTCTCCCTGTGCCCCTCCTCCCCTCTCTAAAAAAAAAAAAAAGAAAAGAAAAAGAAATTAACCAGATACTTCATATATGGTAAATAAGAATTTAGTTCTTATTCCACTTTATATCATTCTTATTTTTAATTATATTTGATATTTACAACAATGTGCTTATGTTAATACTGTTCACTGTTAAGCCAAGTAGTAAACTATGATTGCATTTAAATTGAACTATGATTCAAATTCCAGTGCTGGGTGGCTCAATCAGTTAAGTGTCTGCCTTCAGCTCAGGTCATGATCCCAGAGTTCTGGGATCGAGCCCCACGTTGGGCTCCCTGCTCAGCGGGGAGCCTGCTTCTCCCTCTCCTCCCTGCTCGTGCTATCTCTGTCTCTCTCTCTCTCTCTCAAATAAATAAAGAAAATCTTAAAAAAAAAAAAAAAGTTCCAGTGCAACTTTGGGATTTTCTGGTAATTTCTATTTGTTCTTTATTTATATGCAAAATTTGCCACCTATTTATCATTGACCTTTTCCTTCAAATGTTCTATATTAGGTTTGCATTCAACTCCCTTGTATTAGTATCTATGGCTGTGTAACAAATTGCCCCAAAACTTTGTGGCTTAACATAAGCAATTTATTATCTCAAATTTCTGTGAGAGAGGAATCAGACTTGAATTAGTTGGGTCCTTTGGCTCAGGATTACTCACAAGGTTGTAACAAAAGTGTCAGCCAGGACTGATGACTATCTCAAGGTTCAACAAGAGATGATCTGTTTCCAAACTCATTTAAGTGGTTGTTAGTAGGAGTCAGTTCCTCCTGGGCTTTGGCAAGGACCATTCCTCAGCTTCTTACCAGACATTCTCCATTGGGTAGCTCACAACATGGCAGCTGGCTTTCATCAGAGCAAGAGATGGAGAGTAAGATGGAAGCCAGTATCTTTTTATACCCTCATCATGAAAGTAACATCCCCTCATCTTTACCATATTCTATTTATTAGAAGCACATCACTAGGTCCAGCCCGTCCTAAGAGGAGAGAGTTTTACAAGGACATGACCACCAGAAGTCTGAGATCATTAAAAATCATTTTATTTATTTTTTTTTTAAAGATTTTATTTATTTATTTGACAGAGAGAGACACAGCGAGAGAGGGAACATAAGCAGGGAGGTGGGAGAGGGAGAAGCAGGCTTCCCACCGAGCAGGGAGCCCGATGCGGGGCTCGATCCCAGGACCCTGGGATCATGACCTGAGCCGAAGGCAGACGCTTAACGACTGAGCCACCCAGGCACCCCTAAAAATCATTTTAGAAGCTACCCACCACACCCTTCTATTTTTTTTCCTGGAGTTCTCTTTCTTCTTCTCGCTCTAATCTAGACCAGTTAATCTCTAGTCCTGCTTTCAGCCAACATCCTGAGAGTTCCCTTTACCATTTTCCTGCATTGGAGTCTTTGTTTCCTGGATCCCACCATCTCCTTTCTTGGTTTGCTTTCTCTTATTTTAGGAGAGCATATCTACAACTACTGCTCCCTAACAAAGGCACTGAGAAGGTAAATTTTCTAAGTCTGTTCATGTGTAAAATGTGTTTGTATTAATTATCCCTAATATTTGGCCAGATATAGAATTCAAGTTTAAAAATCAGGATTTGTAAAAACTGAGGGTTCTAGAGGGGAGGGGGGTGGGAGGATGGGTTGGCCTGGTGGTGGGTATTGAGGAGGGCACATTCTGCATGGAGCACTGGGTGTTATGCACAAACAATGAATCATGGAACACTTCATCTAGAACTAATGATGTAATGTATGGGGATTAACATAAGAATAAAAAAAATAATAAAAATAATAAATAAATAAATAAATAAATAAATAAATAAATAAATAAAATCAGGATTTGTAAGACCTTACTTTTTTTTCTTCTAGCATCAGTATAGCTGTTGAGCAGTCTTATCTCTCATTCCTCTGTAAGTGATCTGTTTTTTTATCCTCTCTGGACACTTTCCGAATCTTCTCTTTATCCCCAATGTTCTGAAATTTCACAGTGTTGCTCTTTGGTAAAGGCCTAGCCTTCATTTATTGTTCTGAATACTCTATGCACCTTTCCAATCTGAGACTCATGTAAGTTTGGAGAATTTTCCTTTTATAATTTTTTTGATGAGTTCCTCTTTCCATTTTATCTCTTCTTTTTCTAGAATTCCTATTCTATTCTAGTTGGCCTTCTAGATCAGGGGTCAGCAAATTTTTTGGGGGTCAGAGAGTAAACATTTTAGGCTTTGGATGCCATAAATGGCCTCTGTCACATATTCTTCTTTTTCTTATATATACAACCCTTTACAAACTTAAAAAGCATTCTTAGATTAAGGGGCATACAAAAACAGCATATAGGCTATATTTGGCCCATGGGCCATTAATTGCCAACCTCTTCTAGATAGACATAGCCTATGTCTCTTACCTGTTCTCTCATATTTTCTATTACTTCTCACTATAATTTCTGGGTGGTTTTCTTGATGTTATATTACAACTCTCCACCACATTTTTTTTTTAATTTCAGAAATTCTATTTTTAAACTCTAAGAACTCTTTCTTATTCTGCAAATACTCCCTTGTATAATAACATCTTCGCTACAGATATGAACTAGAGGTTTTTCTTTCTTTTTAAAATTTTTTTTTCTGTCCCCTACATTATCTCTATTTCCTTCATGTTTGTGCTTTCTGTCTATTTTTGGCTCTTCCTTTCTCTTTAGGGATTTTCCTAAAAAAGAAATCCTTGGGCGCCTGGGTGGCTCAGTTGGTTAAGCGACTGCCTTCAGCTCAGGTCATGATCCTGGAGTCCCGGGATCGAGTCCCACATCGGGCTCCCTGCTCAGCAGGGGGTCTGCTTCTCCCTCTGATCCTCTTCCCTGTCTTGCTCTTGGTCTCTCATTCTCTCTCAAATAAATAAATAAAATCTTTAAAAAGAAAAAAAAAGAAATCCTTGCCTGTCTCTCCTATTGAAATGTGAGATTCTAAATGGGGTGGGGGAGAGGGGACTTTATTTGGGAGTGGAAACAAGGCTTGCCAACCAATGGACTTCACTTTAGGGTTACCAGATAGAGAATGCTAGTGTGGGGAACTCTAGTCCCTAGGGCCATTTAGTTTATCCAGAGAACAGACATCTGATCTCCTGCCTGGAGGAGAAATGAGTTGCTGCTGGTGTTCTATGCATTGAGAGTAGGGGGTGGGAAGGTCAACTATTCTAATCATTGATTTTATCCAATACCTGTGCCTAAGTTCCAAGCCCTTTATCCAAATCACCCTCTAAATTAAGTTTAGACTGTGGCTTCTTTTATTTGATAAATGAGTCATCTCCTTTAGTCATCTGCCTCCTAAGTTCCAAAAATCATTTAACTTTCTTTTTTTTTTTTTAAATAAAAACTTGGAAGTATTCTCTTTTTTTAAGATTTTATTTATTTATTTGAGAGAGAGAATGAGAGAGAGAGAGCATATGAGGGGTGGGGGGGTCAGAGGGAGAAGCAGACTCCCTGCTGAGCAGGGAGCCCGATGAAGCACTCGATCCCGGGACTCCAGGATCATGACCTGAGCCAAAGGCAGTCGCTTAACCAACTGAGCCACCCAGGCACCCCATCATTTAACTTTCTTATCTGTTGGGTCACCTCTTTCATTCTCTTTCTTTTTTTTTTTTTTTTTTTTTTAAGATTTTATTTATTTATTTGACAGAGAGAGACAGAGCGAGAGAGGGAACACAAGCAGGGGGAGTGGGAAAGGGAGAAGCAGGCTTCCCGCGAGCAGGGAGCCCGATGCAGGGCTCGATGCGGGGCTCGATCCCAGGACCCTGGGACCATGACCTGAGCGGAAGGCAGACGCTTAACGACCTAGCCACCCAGGCTCCCCTTTCATTCTCTTTCTATAGTGGATTTGTATATTTTTAAAAATCCCTCTACAATCATTTTAATAGAGTCTCCGATGTAAGCAGAGGTAAACACACATAGTTAATCCACCTTATTTATTTATTTATTTATTTATTTACTTACTTACTTATTTATTTATTGTTAATCCACCTTATTTAATCAGGAGTCCTATACATCTTATTTTAGGATTTTAAGACATCTTAGATGAATGGAATGTCATTTACTGAGATCTGGAAGCCTGAGAACTCTTTAGAATAAGAAATCTGAGTGTGGATATCGCCTAGGTAAAAGTGGTTCCTCACTGCCAGGCAAATTCTTTACCATATTGAGTGACACAATACAGGACATTTTTTACTTACCACTCAGACTGTCATGAGCAGTAAATACTGATTGTGACTTAACTATTCTACTTTATAATTGAATCTTATGTAGTTCACTTCTGTCACATAGGTTGATATTCACATGTACTTTTGATCCCACCTGTAATATTAGACCAAGTGAATATTCCTTCATTGAGATTTACATTCAATATTACTACCACTTTCATAAAGCACATTTTTAGAAGATTGGATGGAATATTTAGATATTTCATGGTACCCTCTATTCAAGAACTTTTGTGAGAATCAAAATATTTAACATTTCAGCCTTTAAGAAAAAGGAAATTCTGACACATGCTATAACATGGATGAACCTTGAGGACATATGCTATGTGAAATACGCCAGTCACAAAAAAGAAAAATATGTATGGTTCCACTTATATGAGTATTTACAGTAGTCAAAAATCACAGAGACAGAAAGTAGAATGGGTCAGGGCTAGAGGGAGAAGGAATGGGGAATTATTGTTTAATGGGTATAGAGCTTCAGTTTCACAAGATCAAAAGACTTGGAGATGGATGGTGGTGTAGGTAGCATGAAATTATGAATTTAATACTACTGAGCTGTACACTTGAGATGGTAAATTTTATGTTATATGTATTTTACTACAAAAATAATTGGAAAAATACCTAACACTGAGTTTTACATCATTATTAAATTCATTAAATAAATATTAACTGAGTACCTTCTATGTACCAGGCACTATTATATGTATTGAAGAGTCAACAGTTAACAAAATAGACACAGTCTCTTCCCTCCTAGAGCCTATACTCTAGTTGGGAAAGATAGATAATAAATTAGTAAGTATATAACATAAAGTAGGGTAAAGGAAGATGAGTGACAAGGGTGCTATTTCTTAGTATGATCAGGGAAACCCTCTCTGATTATGCAGCACTTAAGCAGAGACACCTGACTGGTTTTCATTTCTTATGCCATTTCCAAAGAGAATTTATCATTGTGAGTTAACCAAATATCCACCTCCCCCCACACACACATACACACAAAAGAGCTATATTTGGTAAAAGCTTTTAAATTTCAGTTACTCGTTGTTCTTATGGTTGGTATTGTCACTATTTGAGTATTCATCTATGCATTCTCTACCGCTTTTAGCCTACGTGATGTCATTCTTTCTATTCACATTAACGATTGTTATTTCCTGACATAGACTGAACTTTCCATCCAAAGAAATTCATCTGCTTAAATTGATTATCATTCACCTATGAGGATTAGGCATTGTTTTCATTTTCTATTTGAGGAAACTGAGGCACAGAGACCTGAAAGCACATGAGATTTTTCTGGCAAAACCACACAGAAACTTCAGCCCCCTAGCTCAAAGTGTACTCTGTTCCATAAGACCTGAGTCACCACACTGACACATCCTTAAGCACATTGTAGAAGTTCTTTTTTTCTTCAGCTCCTTTTACTAATAACTGGCCCCTAGGGTGATAAAACCACCCCTTGCCACCCTCCCTACTTGGAGAGGGATTTACCTAGCACAGGATCCTTGGCAGACATTTTTCTCTCTTCTTTGATTTCTAGCCCCTCCAGCAGATGGTAGTAGATATCTCAGGATTTGGGGCACTGAGAGGAGTTGGCTACTGGATCATTTTAGTGAGAGTGGCCATGAGGCTAACCTAATGTATCCTTTGTCCTGTGAACTCCTGGATAACATTGCTCTTGCTCTAGTCGGGAACAGTTCACCTCTTTGACACTCTGTTTTGTTTTGTGTCACTCATCGGAAGACTCAGTAGCCATGGAAGTGAAATTGACCCTGGTTTCATGATCCTTAAGTCGGAGATGGAAAAATGGATTCTTTTTCATCCCTGTCCGGACATGTCAGCTCTTTCATTTCAATTAGCAAAGCTTGAAAAAGAATATTAAGCCAGGAGTAATTAAAGCAGAAAGGATTCCTTGCTCACCTCCAATCCTCCTCCTAATTGAGGATCTGCCGTGTCCCCCAGCAGGGCTGTGAAGTTTGGGTTCTTAGGAATTCTGGTGGCTGGGGCTTTGATGTAGCTCTCTTTTTAAACAAGTGACAGTTCAGGAAGCTTAAGCTTCCAGGAAGGATTTATTTAACTTTTTAAAGTCTAAAAATTAGCAGCACAAATCAGATTTGTCTATGCCCAACACCAGCTTGTTCACTTCAAACCCTTGCTTTTTTCTCTCTGTAAGTGGCTTTCAAAGCTTCTCCTCCCCTCCTACTGGGGAAGGCCAACCCCTTCTCCTCTATGAAACAAGTATTTGTTCTGGTTGAGATGTTAGAATCTCTACCAAGAAGTAAAGCAACCCTTTACCTGCAACTTCTTAAGTTTCATCGCATCAGTCAGGGTCCCGGCAGGAAACAAAATCCACTCCCAATGGTACAGATGAAGAGAATTTAAGGTAGGCGCTACTGAGAGAGAGGAAGGTACAGGATTAAGAGAACAGGCAAGGAAAGGTGAGGTGCCCAGGGACTAGCAATTGCAGGAAATTGTTATTACCCCTGGAATGGAAGGAACAAGAGACAGACATAGTGTTATCAGAGCAGTGAGAGGTGGGAGAGTGGCCCAACAGAAACTGTCGTCATGGAACGATGTGACGTTCCCAGAGAGTCTGAAGCAGGGAAGAAATGCCCTCCTGCCTCCCAGTCTCCTTCATGTGCTTCCGTGGCCAACCCAGATAGGGCAGTTAACTGTCACTGCTTGTGTATGAGTCTTGTTTCCCCAGTTTGTGCATAGTCAACCTGAAAGCCAGTATTATGTCTTCTATTCGTTCTGTATCTCACATAGGTGCTCAATAAATGCTCTTGTTAGATTATTTGAATATAATTAAATCATTATAGTGTAAAAATATAATTAAAAAAGGATTTCACTAGATATTATTATCATATCATATGTGTAATATATAGTGAAATCTCTTCTTCCTTTTGGGGGGATTATATATGTTTTTTATTATTGAGATATATTTGATAGATAACATTGTGTAAGTTTAATATATAATGTTATCAATTTGATACATTTATATATTACAATATGATTATCGCTTTAGCGTTAGTTAACACCTCCATTGTGTCCCATATTTTTGCATATGGTGAGAACATTTAAGATCTAGTTTCTTAGCGACTTTGAAGTATGTAAGAGTTAACTATAATTTTTTCTTCAATTATATTTTTACACTATAATTATACTCAAATAATCTAACAAAACCATTATACTGAGCACTTTTATTGCACTTTGCTTTATTGAGCTTCACAGATATTGCATTTTTTACAAATTGAAGGTTTGTGGCAACCCTGTATCAAGTACATCTCTCAGTGTCATTTTTTCAACAGCATTTGCTCATTTCATGTCTCTGTGTCACATTGTGGTAATTCTCACAATATTTCACATCTTTTCATTATTATTGTATTATTGTTTTTTGTGTGTTTTTTCTGTTTTGTTTTGTTTTACTTTGTTTTGTTTTTAGAGAGGGAGAGATGGGGGCAGGGAGGGGCGGGGGAGAGGGAGAGAGAATCTTCAGCAGGCTCCACGCCCAGTATGGAGCCCAACATGGAGCTCCGTCTCACAACCCTGAGATCATGACTTGAGCCAAAATCAAGAGTTGGATGCTTAACCAACTAAGCCATAAGCCACCCAGGTGCCCTTGTTTTTTATTATTGTTATGGTGATCTATGATCATTGATCTTTGAAGTTACTATTGCAATTGTTTTATTATGTACATTCTTTTTTTAGACATAATGCTTATTGTACACTTAATAGACTACAGTATGGTGGAAGCATAACTTTTATATGCATTGGAAAACCAAAAAAATGCACTCAACTCAATTTACTGTGGTATTAGCTTTATTGTGGGTCTGGAACTGAACCTGCAATATCTCTGAGGTACGCTTGTGATATGATAATAATAAATATAGAGTGATAACCCTGCAAATATGTGTGGGGCATCATTGTAAATCAATGAGTGGATCTCAACCAGAAATAGAATGAACACTCTGTTAAAGAAAAGAAAAGAGGGCACCTGGGTGGCTCAGTCGTTAAGCATCTGCCTTCGGCTCAGGTCATGATCCCAGGGTCCTGGGATCAAGCCCCACATTGGGCTCCCTGCTCAGCTGGAAGCCTGCTTCTCCCTCTCCCGCTCCCCCTGCTTGTGTTCCTTCTCTCGCTCTCTCTGTCAAATAAATAAATAAAATCTTTAAAAAAAAAAAAAAAAGAAAGAAAGAAAAGGAAAGGAAAGGAAAGAAACAGCACAGCCACTGAGAAATGAGAGTTAATGGGCATGTTTGTCCAGGTACAATATGCACATATCTTTCTGGACATAAGCACTGTTAGAGAGGTATTTGCATGGTCTGCTTTAAGAGGTTAAGTGAGGAGGGTGCCTGGGTGGTGCAGTGGGTTAAGCTAAGCATCTGATTCTTGGTTTTGGTTCAGGTCATGATCTCAGAGTCATGAGATCAAGCCCTCATCTGGCTCCACACTCATCACAGAGTCTGCTTAAGACTCTCTCTCCCTCTCCCTCTGCCCCTCTCCACCCTCCACCCCCTCTCTCTCTCTAAAACAAATAAATCTTAAAAAAAAAAAAAAAAAAAAAAAGAGGTTCAGTGGTGAGAGGAGAGAAATGCCATTTCCAGGAAGAAAGCTAACCAGGAATGAGTGCCCAGGCCCAGCTGGCTACGGGATCTATTTAAGAGCAGAGATGTGTGGGAGAAAGGGACAGCACTGGTAAAGCATGGAACTAGGATTCTAGCAAATGGTCTGTGGCTCAAAAAGGATTTTGTCACTATTTACCCTTAAGGTTTTGCAGAGTCTGGATTCATGGGTTGTAAGCATTGCTCTCTCACTCTGGGAGAGGAACATGTCACTGTGCCATGGCTGACTCGCCACCTGGTCCAGCTGACCAAACTGCAGGTCCCTTTACTGCTTCTGACTCATCTGGCACCAAGGTTTGGAAGGTGTATGTCCTCGTATTTAAGTAAATGCCAAGGCATGTCGACACATGCTGGCAAAAAAACTGGATCCCTTCTGCATCAATGACAAAAAGCCACAAATAACATAGAACAATTAACTCTGATTATCTTTATAAGCAGCGTGCATTTTTATCCACAACACATTTTAGATCATGGGCTTGATTTTCCCTTTGCCCCAGATCATTTCACAGCCATCTTTTTCTGCCAGTAGTTGGCAAGCCTGCCAAAAATGCAAACTAACTTAAACTTACCTTTGGGCAAACATAGTTAGAATGGAAATTGTATATTCAATTCAATAACCTTTTGGGGAAAAAAGATTAAATGAATGTCCGTATGGATTCGCAAAGGAAAGTCAAGTCTAAAGGTCTCCTCTATCATTTAAAGAAATCTTGGTTGACCCTGCTGCCCCTTCAGTTTAGCATGTGATTTTTTCTCCTTCTTTTGGCTGCCAACATTCTCAAGTAGGTGGCTATGTCTTCCTGCCTCCTTTTCCCCACCACACATTCCTTATTTAGTCCCCCAAAAGCTGACTGCGTGGCACTTGTGATGGTGAATTTTATGTGTCAACTTGACTGGACCATGGGCTGTTTGGACATTTGGTCAAACATTCTGGCCATATCTGTAAGGGTGTTTCTGGATGAGATTAAGATTTGAATTGGTAGACTGAGCATAGCAGATCACTCTCCCCAGTGTAGGTGGGCCTCAACCAATCAACTGAAGACCTAAATAGAACAGAAAGACTAAGCAAGAGGGAACTCCTCTTGCCTGAGCTGGGACATTGGTCTTTTCCAGTCTTCAGACTCAGACTGAAATATCTGCTCTGCTTGGGTCTCTAACAGGATGGCTTTTGAATTGGAATGTATGCCATCAGCTCTCCTGATTCTCAGGTCTTTGGACTTGAACTTACATATCAGCTCTTCTGGGTCTCCAGCTTGCCACCTGCAGGTATTGGTATTTCTTAGCCTCCATAATTGTGTGAGCCAATTCCTTATAATAGATCATATGTATATGATATATGCATAATATATATAATAAATCATATCTATAAAATATGTATTCATTTACATACATGTATAAAATTGGTTGTTTCCCTGGAGAACCCTGACCAATACAGCACCATTGAAATTGTACTCTCAAATGTCATCAGTGGTCTTCTAGTCAGGTTCTATGGGCTGATCTCTACCTTTCTCTTTGTTGATGCTAACACTCACCACTCTGTCCACCTCTCAGGGGTTCCTCTTTCCTCTCCCCATTTCTTGGTTCTCAGTCCTGCTCTCACAACCTTTGCCAATTCTCACCACTGCAGCTCCCATTTCTCTACTAAATCCTAACTCTGAGTTTCCTCTACCTCAGCCCAGTATCTCTTGCCACCTGTTAGCCACTGCTCTTCATTGTTTCCATCTCACCTAAAATTCAGTGTGTCTATCTTCTTTCTCCCAAAATCATCTCTTCTTGTGCCTGAAAACCTGTGTCTGCTTCCCCTACCCCAGGATCCAGTTAATCACCAAGTTCATTTCTAGACACCCCCTTCTTTCCATTCCTTCTGTTCTGTCCTAGCCGCACCCTCATTCCCACAATAGCCTTCTTGTTGGCCCCCTGCCTTCAGCCTTTCTTCTCCTTCACGCTGCACACCACTGCCAGATTAATAGTAGCAGACATTATTTCATTATGTCTGTCCCCTCCTCAATCACCTCCAGTGACTCAAGGCAAATCCCAGACTTCTTTGCTGAGCCCCTAAGCCTCTCTGCCATCTGATCCACCATTCCAGGCTGACTATCAGAACAAAATAGTACTCTAGGTAATTGGAGCCATACTGCATAAGACTGCCTTCCTGACACGCCTTATATTCCTTCCAACCCCTGAAAACTGTAGAGGTACAAAGAACTTGTATTTTCCCACTTAAAACCCCCTACCTACATACATTTTTTTTAAATTTTGATATCACATATATTCTGGGTGAAAACTGATTCACATGAAATTTACTATAAAACTTTTAAGGAGCTAAACGTTTCTTAGCCAGCTTTGTGGTTGTTCCTATTATTTACAGTCATCATCGCAATATCGAGTTAGCTAAGAGCAGTACTTTGGGAGGTAGTATGGACTCTCAAATCAGACTCCCTGGGTTTGAATCCTAGTTCTACCACATATAGGCTGTGTGGACCTGGGCAAATCCCTTAACCTCTTGGGGCCTCAGTTTCATCATCTGCAAGATGGAAACGACAATAGTCACACCCAAAGCACTATCATAAGGCTTAACAGAAAGTGGTTAGACCAGTGTAAGTGCTCATTATATAGGCTCTCTGAGTTTCAGTCATTATTGCATTGCTACTAATGGTGAGTTGCCAATACAGTATTGGAATTACCCTATGGAGCTGCCCTTCTAGAGTATCCATATCACAGCTACAAGTGAATGGGCATCCTGGTGCTCTCCTAGCCTTGGCTCACCTCCAAAAGTTGTAAATAGATGTAGGTCATAGAGGCCCCCTACCTGGAGGCACTTCTGGTTCTGCCTATTTGTCAGCTACTCTAAAAGGACTATTATGTACATTATCTCATTCCAACCTTTCAACAATCCATAAAATGAAACTGAGGCTCTGAGAGACTAAGTAATAGCCAGAATTTGAGTTCAGATCTAGCTGTGTTTTTTCTCTTGTCCCTGTCTCTGCCATACCCTCCACTCACTCTCACTTACTTCCTCAGAACTCTGCTCCATCTTCCAATAGAAAGCAGTTATCTAGTGAGGACATTCATTCATTTTTAGGTGATTGGAACTGAGGCAAAGCAAAGCAGTGAGATTTCTTTTCTGGCTCCCTGATTGTCGTCATTCCAGCTTCATAAGCAGTCACCCTAGAGCAGTGGAAAAGGAAGAGACTCAGGCCCTCAGAGCACCCAATGCTTCTAAAGTTCACCTGCTTATGTTATGCCATGGGACATCAAGGATGATAGGCAGGGCTGAGCTGTGATGGCTCCTGCCTATCTTGAGCCAAGGAGGTTCAGAGAAAATAGACCATAATAGACATCACTGGACTTAAGTGTTAAGTTACAAGTCTGAGGACAGTCTTCCTGGTTGTACAAATGTTCTCAGTGAAGTCACCACCATGGCCAAATGGTGGATGTGAATTCTGCACCTAGGAATTGTACTTACCTTTCTTGCAACTCAAATGCATGATGATCCCAACATTAGCTAGTGGGAAAGATTTATAATCACTCCACACAATGTCACCAGGGTATGCAATGCAGTCTGTGGAAGCCTGTTTTTTATGTGCCTTCAGTGGTTCTGTTGTCATTACCAAGTCAGTCAGGACAAGATCAACGAAACTGAGGTAACAAACCCTGAAATCTACTAGTTTAACACAACAAAAGCTTTCTTCTTGTTCATGCAAAGTCTGAACATTGGGGGTCCTCCATGCATGTACCTCAGGGACCCTGGTCCCTCTATCTGGGGACATTGCCATCTCAACAGGAGGTCCCTAGAGAGAACATGGCAGGGAACAAGAGAGCACAGAGGAGGCACATGGACTCTTAAATGCCTCAGCCTGGAAGTGACATACATGATTTCCACACACACTTCAGTGGCTAGAAATACTCACATGGCCCTACCTAACTGCAGAGGGCAGAGGAATGTCATCTTCGTCAATGAGGAGGAAGAAGAGGAGAACCAGATGTGCAAGCACACTAGTAATCTCTGCCATCGTATTTACATTAAGAAACCACCAGAAACATAAAATCAGAGCTCCTCAAACTTGTCATGATGAAAATACTCTTTTTTATTAACTATTTTTATCTATAAAAATAATACATCTTCATAGTAAAAATAATTCAAAATGTACAGGAAGGTATCAGGTGAAAAGGGGAATTCTCCTCCTGTCTTATTCTTACCCCACCCCTCCAGGTCCTTCCCAGAAATTTCCTGCTATATATAGCTTCCTGCTGTTGTTTTTTACTCAATAATGTCTTAGGTAGCTTTTCATATCAAAGCACATAGAGCTACCAGCTTCTTTTAATTGCCTAGTATAAATGCCTCAGTCAACCCTGGTTAATGACCATTTATTTAGGTTGCTTTCCATTTCAAACTATCATAAACCATGCTATCTCTGCATAGTTCATTAGATGTAGTATATGCTAAGATAAATTTCTACATGGTGGAACACAGAGTCAAAGGGTATAGGCATTTTATAACTTGAAATCTACTGCCTAATTACACTCTCAAAAGGCAATAGGTATCAATTTTTACTTACACAAAAAATGATGGGCTGCTATTTAAATATTGATGACAGCAAGGAATTTTTGTGAATTCTGATAAGCATGACAATATTCTTTAAGTTCTTATCTGTTAGGGATAATCACAGAAATGTTTGTAGGAGAAATAATACAATGACTTAGATTTGCTTTAAAAAAAAAACTCAGGCAAAAAAGTAGATGTGGGATGGATGAAGCAAAAATGGTAAACTATTGATCATTGTTGAAGTGGATGATTCATTATACTCCTCTCTCAATCTTTGTGTGTATTTGATATTTTCCATAATAAAAAGTTAATTCTTGGGGTGCCTGGGTGGCTCAGTTGGTAAGCGTATGCCTTTGGCTGAGGTCATGATCCAGGAGTCCTGCTTCAGGCTCCCTGCTCAGCTGACAGCCTACTTCTCCCTCTCCCTCTGCCGCTCCCCCTGCTTGAGCTCTCTCTCTCAAATGAATTTGATTTTTTTTTTAAAGTTAATTATTATGTTTATCCTAAGAGGAGATGTTTGAGAGGCTTATTACAACACAATATCAACTTCCTGATTAAATTCAGAGGAGCCCTGGGTGAGAGCAAGTTTCATGTCATTAGCCAGGAGGAGTTGGAGAGAGATGGGGATTTAGGGTGAGGGAAAAAATAGAGTTCCAGAAGAAAGAGAAGGATGACCTTGCAGAAGGGGAAGGAGAGAGATTGCCAGTCTTATCCATCATCTCCTCCCTCCAAGTGAAGCACACAGAAACTCTTGCTTTGGAGGGTGGAATTGTGCCTGGACATGTAAGACTATGCACAGCATGGGGGGTAGATGACAGGGAGTAAGGAGGGTGAAGCAGAGTGGGCAAGAAGAAGGAGAGAAGGAAGGTTTCCAACTGAGAGTGCAGCAGCATCTCCCTCAGTGAAGCCATTTAGCATTACCAGGGAAGCACCTGAACTTTATATTCAGAATTCCAGGTTCAGATCCCTTCCCAGGTCAAGCAGGTGTGTTTATCTTCCCAGCAGTCCACCCAAAACTGTTTGGAGATCAACCAGGACCAAGCTGATATTTAGATGATTCCCCTAGTGTCATTAAATTCTAGATTCACAAGTTGTGACCATGGATGTATGATTTTTGTCTGTGTGTAAATCTATGTGCCCAGCAGAAAAAAAATAATTTGTATATGTGAGAGAATTTTGTTTTTTAAGTAAGAATATGAGCCCTTAGCAGAATGAACCCAAGTATGGTTGGTGATTAAATCCTCCTGTGGGAGATTTATTACAGAAAGGACTAAATCCAAGGACTATCTTCTCTTAGGATCTGAAATGCTGATCTCTAAGAATTCTATGAAAGAGATACTATAAATAAAAGGGCCCTGCACGTACATTTTCAGAACTTCATGAAAAGAGGCCACTCTGCAGCCAGGTGACCACAGATGTATGCTCATCATCTGTGCTATACTCTGCATTTCCAGCATTGATCCCAGCCCTGTGCCTGTGTCATACCCTTTTTTTTGTGTGGTAAGAGCTTACAAAGTGGCCAAGATAAGAATGTGTTGGGTTCAACCTACCCACAGCAATCCAGGAGGCCCACAGGGGTTTGTTTTCATCTTTGATATCCATTGCAACTGGACACACACTTGTAGTTGCTGTAGGAGATGCAACAGAGCTGGAGTGGGGGGGGGGGTTCTTGATGGGAAACTGATTATCTCTTCCAAAGGAAGTCATCCATTCAATGCTGATCCATGGCAGGAGATCCACTCAACATGTGGCCAAACAATTTTTCAGTGACATTCTGCCTCTGTTATACCACAGTGCTGCACTTCAGTGGTACAAGAAGTAGGAAATGTCATTCATTTCTAAAGAGTCAGATCACTTTTAAAAATGAGGGAAAAGAGGGGCGCCTGGGTGGCTCAGTCGGTTAAGTGTCTGCCTTCGGCTCAGGTCATGATCCCAGGGTCCTGGGATCAAGCCCCGCATCGGGCTCCCTGCTCCGTGGGGAGCCTGCTTCTCCCTCTCCCACTCCCCCTGCTTGTGTTCCCTCTCTCGCTGTGTCTCTCTCTCAAATAAAGAAATAAAATCTTTAAAAAAAAAAAAATGAGGGAAAAGAGTATTTGAAAGCTAATCTGTGTTTGTCATCTCCCCCATGAAGCTTCCACTTCTCTGTCTTTCTCCTAAGCTTTAAGCCCTGGTCCTGGGCCAGAAAGGCAAATTCCCAGCCCATAAACACTGACAATGACATCTAGAGGGTCCTGGCCCATGTGCCAGTCAAAATCGTGTGTACTCTAATTTGCTCTCCAATCTGGCAGCCCCTAGCCACTGTGGCTCCTTAAATTCAAATTAATTAAAATTAAGCAAAATCTTGGGACCCCTGGGTGGCTCAGTCTCTTAGGCGTCTGCCTTCGGGTCAGGTCATGATCCTAGGGTCCTGGGATCGAGTCCCACATTGGGCTCCTTGCTCAGTGGGGAGCCTGCTTCTCCCTCTGCCTACCGCTCCCCCTGCTTGTGTGCTCTCTTTCTCTCTCTGATAAATGAATAAAATCTTTAAAAAAAATTAAGCAAAATTTTAAAATTCAGTTCTCCAGTTACACCAGTCACATTTCAAGTGCCTAATAGTCCCCTGTGCCTGGGGCTACCCTGCTGGACAGTGTAGATCTAGAACATTTCCATTATCACAGAAAGTTCTCCTGGGCAGTGCTGCTGTTCTGATGCCATCATTTAAACTGGTATGAGGTCTTTGAAAGACCCCAAAATCCATTTGAAGGCAAATGATGGAAAATGGTAGATCAGGCTATAGCCAGGGAGCATAGCTATGTATATATCCTCTCCTCTGTTCTTTTATTCCTGTCAAATTTTATCAGGCCTATACGTACATCATCTCATAATAGAAGTGTTCTGAGGGCACAGAGAGTTCAGAGAAGCAAAAACTACTTCCAGCTTGGGAAAAGGAGTGGCTCTCAAAGGAAGAGGGATATAGTGGTGGAGGAAAAACTATCCCAAGCAGGAGGAAGGGCTGGAGCAGAGGCACAGAGGCAAACAGCTTCTTCCTTGGAGGACAGTGCTCCTCCTCTCTCCCAGCCGCCAGCCTGAGGCTCTCACCCCTGCCAGCTGGCTGATTACCTCAGTGCACCCTGCCAAGTAGTGGGGGATGAATGTCTAGACCAATTGTCCTTAGTGTTGATTAAGGGTCAGTCATAGAGAAGAGAATTCACTTTAGCAAGTTAAAGTGGGATATCAAATGACTTACAAAATTATAAGAAAAGCTGAAGAGACAGATGCTAGGTGGAGCTTTCTGGAGTGACTCCAAGCAGAAGTCCACCAAGGAAACTGCTGCTTGGTTTATGACCAGGAAGCTGCCATGATCAGAAAGCAGTACAGTCAGGAAGCAACCATCACTGAAAATCCCAACACGGCCATGAAGGTGCTGTCAGAGAAACAACGGCCCCAGGAAACATGGGCTCTGCCCCATGTCACCCTCCACAATTCATGCACGTATATCTAACCGGCAAAACTTAAATCACTAGGTGCAAAAGTACCTAGTGAATAAAAGAGAGTATGGAAAAGGACGGTTGCTAGCATAACACAGCATAACAGGAAGGAATGTTAGAAGTGGGAATCTGTTCCTCCACCAACCTGCCATACCCACATAACCACCCCCCGCCCCACCGCCCCAATCATGGGAGATTAAACTCCAGGATAGTTACAGCAAATTTCAAAGGTCAAAACATGAGACCTATGGGAAGACTGCTAAAAGTAGAAAGCAGGAAACAACACTCCTACTAACACATTAACAAGAAAGAGAAATCTGGAAAATATTTTAAGGCTCCTGGGTATTCTTTAGAAATCAAGAGTTTCAGAACTATGCAGCCTCTTTGCTTGGATGCAGCCACTGTGATTCCCAGCTTTTTGCAAAGTACTGCAATTATCAGTGGGGCTGTACAGCATCCCACCCAGCCACACACTGATGAGGACTGAGGAAGGCTATTTTTAGGGTGAATTTCCAAGTCTGAAAAACGCTAGTAGGAAGTTGGCACCCAGCTCCTGGTTTTCTTTGTCATATCAGTCCCCGCTGAGGAAAGCAAACAGCAGGTAACTGTAGAACACACCTGTCTATAGCAGCTGTTTGATATTAGTAGGCTTTGATTGTCAACCAAGCAATTTGCGTAGGATTTGGAAACAAAGGAAGGAGATTGTCAAGAGCCAGAGGAGCAGGTGACATGCAGCATGCCTATGTGCTCCCAGCAGTCAGGAGGAGAATGCATGAGTGAGAGATTGGCACCAGAGGTAGCACACTTTGGAGAAGTGACAGCCTCCTATGGAGAGGTAATGGGGTCTCTGCAATGAAGTGCCAACTCCCTATCCCAACAAAGCCTTGATGTCACTAAAGTCCATGCTACTTGTAAACAATTCTAATGAGTGTCAGGGTGGGACCTAGAGGAGAAAAGAACTGCATGGTTCTTAGCATGGCTAGTGAAAAACTTCAGTAAGGACTCCAGATGGATGCTAGCCAGATGGTTTCTAATTTATAATGACAGATTTATTATTTATTTATTATTGCCTATCCTTCAAGATCCAGCTCAAATCCCATATTAACTCATTCATTTATTTATTCGTTCATTCGTTGGTTCATTCATTCAAGGGTATCTATTCAGCCTACTCTACCTTCTGAGTACAAGATCCTACTCAAGGCATCCACAGGGAGATGAGTGAAAGAGACGATCATCTCTCTAAAAGGGAGACAAAACATCAATAAATAGTACTAGGTATTGGGTATCTAGTACTAGAAATAAAGTTGTGTGAAAATTCCAGGATAGGAGAGTTAACTTTAGTTTGGTGGAGAAAAATGAAGAAAAGAATTTAGGAGACCTTCCTGGAGGAAGCCGCCTCTGTGAAAACCTTCATTAGCCCCTCAGATTTGGGATTTCATCTCTCTGAACAACCAGGGTACTCTGCCACTCAGCCATGACCTACCTTGTAGAATTAGTGGCCTTTCAGTATATCTAGTCTTCTAGTTTATATCTGACCAAAACTAATGAGCTTTGAAAGTATTTTTTGGGCTCCACGCTGGACATGGAGCCTGTTTAGGATTCTCTCTCCTCCTCTCCCTCAGCCTCTCCCTACTCATGCTCATGCTCTCTCTCTCTCTCTCTCTCATTCTAAAAAAAAAAAAAGTTTTTTAATAAGTTGAAATAATATATATAAAGGTTAGCAATATAGTGGGTAATTAATAAATATTAGCCCTTTCCTGGATGGAAATAAGCCCAGAGGTAAAAGTAAATGTTGTGCTTAAACATAAGCTAGAAATTCAGGACAATCCCTTGACCAACTTCACTGTTAAAGGACTGGTTTTGGCAACTTCAGTTGAATCCTTTATTATTATCTATTTTAGAGCCAGACCCTTTTGTATTCCAGAAAAGTGTTTGCTATCATGTTGGAGAGAATTACTCTGACAATCGCTATTTGTTCCTAACTATCATATTCAGAGGAAACATACACAATTCTAACTGAATTAGAAACCAGATGTAAAGTGGGAAGTGTTGAAGATCTCTCTAACAACTGTTGGGAATGAGAAGTATCTATAATGAAAATGTGGACATAGTTCCTCTAACTTTCACACCTCTCAAACTCCAATTTAAATTTAAATCCAAAATGCATTTTTCTAAGGGGAATTGTTCAGCATAAAATTATGATCTCAAATTAGTGTCTCATCACCCTCTCAAGGAAAAGTCTGAGAACTGAGAAGACAGAGCCAAATTCAGCTTTTCCACCAGACGTTTCCAGGCTGGTATTGAAGCTGTGCTGGGAAAAGAGCTGGAAAAGCAATGATGGACTCACAAATGAGGATTCTATGGCAATCTGGGGAGCTCTGCAAATCTGTCCCATGGGTGGGATGAGAACAAGGAGTTATTCAGACTGTGAAACAATAAATAAAAGAGCAATAAGTATATAGTCAGCCAGACAGAGGACCATAATCCAGCTAAAGCACCCAGGGACCCCACGAAGGACAGTGTCTGTGTATGTCACCAGCGCATACAGAATTGGGCTCCACAGGCTACCCCTCTTTTCCCCAGACAGTCTGCTATCCCCCAAGGCCTGATAGAGAGTGCCCAACTAAGAATGAGCTGTTTCCTTCAAGCAGAGCCCATCACTAGAGGATTGTTGTCTTGCCTTCCCAATACAAGAGATGGGGAAGAGAATACCAGATATCATGGTAAATTCTGGATGTACATTAACTCTTTATAGGTATTCCATGGAAGCCAAACCCCTGTGCTGCCACACAACAGAGAATTATCTGGCCTAAACTGCCAATTGTGCCAAGGTTGAGAAACCCTGGTCTAGATGTATCATGCATGCACTTCACTCTGAAGTCTTGCCCCTTATGTAGACATATTGTCAGGCCTCAGGGAGCAAGTCCCCTCTTCAGTCAGAACTCACAGACTTTTCTCTACTTCTCCTCTTCCTCTTCTCTCTCCTCCCTTTTCACTCTTCCCAGCTGTGAGGAAATCTCTCTTAGGCACTGGGGAATCCTTCTGCCTTTATGTTTCTTCAAGACACTAGGCCTGTGCTCCCAAATCCCCTCTCCAAAATTGACAAGAGGCCACCATAGGCATTTGGTGCAGAACAGCTCCTGCCCATTCGTTATTGGACACTCAGCATCTCTAGCCCCTAGAGAACAAAATGTGGACAGTACCTTCCATTCATTTAAACTACCAATAAAACTCTTGTCATACATTTCCAAAGTCCCTTTTAGGACTGCTAATACCCCCATTGGAAACTTTTCCCTAACGACTTAAGCTTTAGTAATATGGAAGCCAGAAAGACTTTCACCCTGCCTTGCAACATGCCTCCCCAGAGGCAATGACCAATCAAATTACCTGTTTGTAGGAAGGGAAGGAAAAGAAAGACAAAATAAATTGATATATCTAAATAGTACCCAGCCACATTCAGGTTACTTTCTGCAATAGAGGTTCATAGGATCCATAGAAACTTGGAGCAGTACAGGGATTTTTTTTTCCCACCAGCCATTTCAAAAAGCCAGTGTTAAAACTCTGGGGTTTTTTTATCACTAGGAAATGTATCCATCAGACTCTCAACCCATTTCTGACCCCATCCCATACCACCAAGGACAGGGTAGAGAAGAGGTTCTGGATGAGGGAGGTAAGGATGTCTGGCGCTTCCATTACCAGAGAGCCGAAGATGCAATGGTTTGTATTTTGGCAAAGTCAATTTGGCTACGTCAAAACCTCAAGTGACACCTTCACTCTGAGGCCCACTGCTTCTTAGGCAGATTTGTACAGCAGGCTTCTTGCAAAGGAGAACTAGCCCTGCCTTCTCATTTGCCACCAGGATCCACAGTTCCCAAGAGAGAAGATTGAATTGGGTTGGGTTGCCTCCATCTGATCTGGAAAATTCTAGTGAGTAGAATCCACACCAAACTTGGTCAGAGGCACTCGGCACCTTCCTATTCAACCCACAGATGGTTATCCTCTGCTCAAGCACCAACCCCTATCCATTCACCCATAGGCTAGTTCTTTCCTAAAATACAACTATAGCAAATTGTGCAGGAAGGAGGCTTTTGGGGCCATTTCCCTCAGAAAAGGCAGGCACTCTGGTCCTCAGCCTGTCCATGGTGTGGAAAGGGCACTGCATCAAGTGTCCTGAGATCTAGCTCTTACCCTTACTCTGTGTGATTTTGTCCTAATCCCAACTTTTCTACATCCTAATTTCTTATCTGTAAAATATGGCCCACCTGTATCATAGGGTTGCTGTGCAGTCCGAATGAGCTAATAGTTATGGAAGTACTTTGAAAAGCTGTAAGAACTATAATAGTGTTATTCCTTGACTATAGATTAATGAACATAATAAAATTGCTATTGCAGGTATTAGCATAATAGCACAGATTGCCCTTCCTTTTAATGAAATTCATCAGGGATAAAATTCTTGAACTTTTTCCTGACATTCTCTCACCGTCTTTCTTCAGTAGGAGACCATGAAGCTCAGCGGTCCCCAGCCACATACTTGTGTATGGTCGAGGGTCCAGAAGGTCATTATGCCTAAAGGGACTTTGCTCGGATACAGATTAGACATCCTCCTGGAACCTTCCAAGGTTCTAACTGCTGAGCAGCTCTAGCAAGAGAGTCAGCAAATATTTTAAACTAGTAAGTGTGAAAATGATGCTCCAGAATAAATCAAACCAATTTTGATTAGAAAACATGTTCAGTTTTGTGAATATCTGCACAGTTTGTTAGTTACGAGGACAGGGCTTCCCCTCCTAGCCAGGAAGAGTTCAGGCTGGTGTAAAGTCCCTGATAAAAGCTAAAGGGTTAGCTCTCTCTGAGGACACCCCGCTACCTTGCCCTATGGACAGGCAGGTGTGGCATGAAGGTGTTTGGCAAAGGCCTTCCAGAGGCTCCGGCATAGCAGGACAGGCCTAGAGCCATGTGTGCGACCAACAGCGTGGATGTGGTTTTCTCTCTCCAGATCCAAATGTCACCTTGCTGATATAAAATCCATTGCCCCAGTGGATTCGGATGAAAACTGGTAATAAGATCAGGTACAACTCCAAGAGGAGGCACTGGAGGAGAACCAAGCTGGGTCTGTAAGGCGTCACCCATCATGAGATGACACACTTAATTGGCACACATATTTAATTAAGCTGCGTGAAGATCATGTGTTCTATCATTCTGTAAACATCCTTCCTACCTGGCCGTAGACTTGTCTTATCATGGAAATGATTTTCTCTGTGACTACACCTCCGCACCAGTAGGTTGATTCAGTAATAAATGCAAGACCTTTCACCTCCAAAAAAAAAAATCCATTGCAATACTTCTCTTCATTTCCTCTCTGGCTATTTTTCTCTTGCAGGCTCCATGAAGATTCTCATAGTCACCAAGCTCCCTGTGTAGAGTCAGCAACGACCACCAGCAGTCTGTCCTAATTCCACGCTGCCATTCCCTCTCTGCTCAACTTCTCTCCATGTTTCCTACTGCAGCACAAGATTAGACCAGTGTTACTAGCTAAGTAAGTGATTGGCAACTACATTTTCCCCTCCTACTAGAGGAAACCACCCACTTAAAGGAAGCCACTGCAGAAACCATCCCCCTTTTTTTTTTTTCGTATAATCTCCCTATGTTTTTAAGTTTCCTTTTGCCTGACCTTCAGCGTGGACTTTCTAAGAGCTGGACTCTGCCTTGTCTTCATTTAGCTATTAAAGCAGGTTTTATGTCTTTTTTAAAGTAACATTTGTAAAAGGGGGCAATCATCGGAGGGTAGGGCCATGCAAAGACTCAGCTAGGGAGGACACTGCCTTGTGCCTCAGAACACAGGCAGACTGCTGACAACACCTGAACAGACAGGGAGAGGTGACCTTGGGTTGGAAACAAAGAACTGGGCCCCGGAAGCATGCCTCTTAGCTCCCCACAACAACACAGCAACTCACCCTGGGAAGAGCAAGAGCACAGAAAACAAAGGCTCATTTGGCATCTCTGATATCATCTTTGGAAGTGAATAAGACAAATAACTTAAAAGGGGCAGGGGAGATCGATGACGCTGCTAACTTGAGACTGTCCATATGAGAGACTCTGATTTATCAGCCTTCATAAGAGCGGATAAGCTCTGAAATGAGTGTTCTGTGATCGGCGGTTGTACCTCCTGCTAATCTGTGTTGCTCTCCTGGTTGGGGGGGCGGTGTATGTGTGGAGGGGGAGGGGACTGTGACAGGGACTGAAAATACACACTTTGATTCTATTATTCACTGATCCACCAGTTTGCCCTCTTCCGATGAGGCTGTTAATTGTGCCATTCCGAGGTGCAGCCCAGAGCAGGTGGGAATTCTATTTCAGAACGGGTTTGAGGTGGGGGAGCTTTTGCTGAGAGTGGAGCCCTGTCATTTTTTTTTTTACCAGTATTATTATGAAACTGTGTTCCTTGTATTAGCAGAATGGAGTCAGAGAAACCGTGCAGCCATTCGAAAAAGAGGAGGGAAGTTCTCCCCAGGGCAGGGGGACGCTCGGGATCCAGCAGGGAGAGGGAAGCTATTATTAAAAATAAGAATAAGAAAATAGAGCTGTAAAGTGGGCGAGTAGCCGGGCTGAATATTGGTGCGGAACAGTGTCTGAGCACTGGCTGGGGCTGCCTGAGTAAGATTAAAATCTGCAGGGAAATTTTGTTCCTTAGCACTGGCAGAAATTAGGAATAAATTCAATTGCATTCTGCACAATAGCTGGAAGCGATTGAGGTTAAGTGGCCTCGCTCTCTGATGTGTTAGTATTACTGAGCACTCTCTGCCCATGTGACTCGGTGCAATCTGCTCTTGGAACACGTCGCCATGGCAACTGATGATTTCTATTACAGTACATTCAAGTTCACATTCTAGGCCTGTCATATGCTTGGAAATTTCCAGTTAAAATATTTATTTATGAAAAAGGCAAAAAAAAAAAAAAAAGCTACCCCCAGACTCTTTTCAGGGATAGAAAACAAAAGGTATACCCCAATGCAGAATGATTTATCTGCAGACAAGAAGAGATTGTTGCATTTTCACTTAGCTGTTGCCACCAAACAAAAAACTTCCCATGGGGTGGCCAACTTAGCTGGGGAGGAGGCAAGTTGGAATCTTACCTACTGTGGTTTGTGTGCAGTTGTGATATCTGAGTGCAAAGTGACAGAGCCTAAGAATCAAAGTTTCCACTTGGTTTTCTGAGGCACATGTTTCCAGCTGCAGCTTCCCACTAAGGTTCTGCTTTATCTTAGTCAACCCTCAGCTGGGAAAGAGCTGCACTCACCCCTCAGCCATGAGGAAAGGGTGAGGAGCTCTCTCATTAGGTGGGTCAGTATTCTGGGGTCCCCAGATATTTTCAAGCTGACCCCAGGAGAGAAGGAGGGCAGCCTGGGACATACTATGGCTAACTGCTCCCTCCTAGAAGCCATAACTGTGTTCCCTGATGGAGGTCTGTGAGGCGTTCTGTGTATACCTCCCAGGCACTGCCCACGGGGCCGCAGGGATCCCCAGCACTTTCTTTCTTTTTTTTTTTTAAAGACTTTATTTATTTATTTGACAGAGAGAGACAGTGAGAGAGGGAACACAAGGAGGGGGAGTGGGAGACGGAGAAGCAGGCTTCCCGCGGAGCAGGGAGCCCGATGCGGGGCTCGATCCCAGGACCCTGAGATCATGACCTGAGCCGAAGGCAGACGCCTAACGACTGAGCCACCCAGGTGCCCTGATCCCCAGTACTTTCACAAACACTGTTTAGGTTTGTATATGCCCACTGAGAAAGACAGTCAAGGGTTAAACGAAACCCTTCCTGAGAAGCCAAGCATTGTTTCTCTGCCATGCACTTTGCTGGGAGAGGTTGCTAACAAGCCCTCCTGGCTTCCTCTACTTTTTCCCCTTAGTCAAGCACATTAAATATGTTAATAAAAGATTCCCCAGTGCTTTTGCTATCAGAAGTTTCCAGGTGGCTGCGATGACCCTAGGTGCCAATTACCTGGTGAGGGCATCCCATGACTCATAGATGGTTCTCTCTCGAGCTATTAAAATCTCCAGAATTTTTTTTTTTTATATTGTGGCTTCTGCTGTGTCTGATTGGAATTGGAATCGTGATTCATAGCTAGAACCCACTTTGTTCAGTGGGGCATGGTTTTCTGAATTTTCCTGACCATAAGAATCACTGGGCTGCTTGTTTAAATTACATATTCTCAAGTGTATTCCCCAGACCTACTAAGTCAGAATCTCCAGGAGATGGGCCTGGGAATCTGTATTTTTACAATCAAGCAAACTTGAGTGGACCTGTACTTGGATTGTGGACCTATTAACAATATTAGAGCTATCTTTCAAAAATTATCCCACTGACATACTCCTAATGTCTCTATATAAGGCACTGAGCCAGAAGTCTTCTGGGAAATTCTTAACCATTACTGGTGTCAAATGTGAGAAAAAAAAAAAAAAAAGATTGGGCAATATTAGAGAAACGTAAAGAATGGATTGATGGTTGTGGTTCTGGAGACTCCCCAATGGAAACATGAATGAATTCAGTCCTCTAAATATGAAAGTATTTTCTATGCAACCAAATAGTCATCCCGGGCGCCTGGGTGGCTCAGTTGGTTAAGCGACTGCCTTCGGCGCAGGTCATGATCCTGGAGTCCCGGGATCGAGTCCCGCATCGGGCTCCCTGCTCAGCGGGGAGCCTGCTTCTCCCTCTGACCCTCCCCCCTCTCATGTACTCTCTCTCATTCTCGCTCTCTCAAATAAATAAAAAAAATCTTAAAAAAAAAAAAAAAAGAGTTCCAAATAGTCATCCCATGTGTAAGAAAACAACTTCTTAAAACTCAACTTCACTAACGTGCCAACCCAGCAGCTCTAAGAAAAGAGGATTGTGCCTAAAAAACAGACGAAACTGTTCAGGGCTGGGGTGGGGGCGAGTCGCAGGGTTAAATTTTTAGTCCCACTCAGCAGCTTTGTCTATAAGGATTTACAAGGCAGGTGTGATGTTCCCAGATTGCTGACTGTGCACATAAACAGGTAAGGGAGGCAGCACCAAAGCCAGAATCCTGGCCCGACGGGGGGTGTGCTACATTCAGCAGAGAAGACACCGAGCATAGACGTAGCCCCTGAGCCCTCTACTCCTAGCATAAGTGAGCAGTGTCCGGATGTGCAACTCTGTTGAGGAACTCTAGGTAAAGACGTTGGTGTCGACACCACTCAGATTGAGGGTTCTCCCAGATCTGGGGGCAGGGATTGATGAACTTTCAGTTGGTCTGTTGATCCAAAGGGTGAGCAGTCAGTTCTGAGGGTGGGCACTTGGAGAAATTAGAGCAGACATGTTTAATTCTTGAATCAAGTCAAGAGTTCCAGAGAACTCCTTCACACGCACATATACACCCAATTCTATAAGCTCTGAGAGAAAGGGAGACAGAGAGAGAGATTTAACATGCTCTTCTGGAGCCTGGATTCATGTATCCAGAAATTACTTTTTCAGATTTTGTAGTGGATTACAGACCTATAGGCCCCTGTCCAGCCAAGGAAACAGCATGCCCCGGAGCCCAGAATGGTTCTGGCCAAGCCTAGCTCAGGCCGTCGCCTTTGTGTGGGGCAGCAGCGTCACCTAGTGATCCTGTGGTTTAAGTACAAGCTCTTTCCCTGGGAACTGTCCAATTTGATCAAACTGTAAAGAGATCAATTACCCATATTAATGAGTGAGAATCGTAGTATATATAATCCCAGACTGGAGATGACCCCCCTAATTCTGTATTTGTTTAGCCTGAAATGCATTCCGTGGCCGTTTAGCATTTGGGTTTTCCATCAAATAACGTAAAAGAGAGGATGACAGGTCATGCCAGGCAGGCTGGGTTTAGCAAGGTTAAAGGGGGCTGGGTCCTTGTGTCAGTTCAGGTCCTCCAAGAAGTAGATGCTGAGATGAAGTTAGAAGTGCAAGACAGTGTGGTTAGCACCTGTGAAAGATAAAGGGGAAAGAGAGTGGGAGTAGGCAGGGAGAGCCTTCAGACCACCACACAGGTCAGACATCTGTGAAAAGAAGGGGAAGGAAGGAAGATGTGGTAGGAAGAGCTTCAGACTGCGGTGCTGCTGGAGAAGGGCTTAGCCAGCCCAATCTGGTGGCTTTGCACCCAATCTGGTGCAAAGATCATCTGCAGGGAGTCCTTCACTGGCCAGAAAATGTGGGCCCTGGTACCACCACTGTGCCTAGTCACTGGCCTGGAGCTTCCCTGGAGACCCTCGCAGCTAGAGGCTGTCAGCTAGCTTCACTCCTTATGGAAGGTTCTCTCTTAAAGGGAGACCTGAGCAGTGTGACTCTATGACTGCCACAGACTCAAAGGGAATCTGTCTCAAAATCAGATATCTGCCAGCAGATCACCATGTCTACACATGGACACTATCAAAAACAGGATGAAGGAACGCTGTGGAGTGATGCAGCTAAATTGATGAGTGTAAAATCTAGCACTTGTTCTCATCCCATTAACTAATAATGTAAACTAGAAAGAGAAATTCTTAGCAGCATTTATTAGTCTTGCCTTTCTAAACAGCAAGCTGCCTGCCATCCATGGTGTGTTCTCTGCCCAGGAAACCAAGATCAATGTCAACAACCTGGAATCCCAACAGCACTTTAGCTTCTCTGTTGAGGATGGATTTGGGTCTGAAAATGTCTATATCCTGCCCAAGGCATGAACAATGACCTCACCTCTGTGCTGACTCTCTCCCTCCTGTAAATGGTCTTTGATGCTGTTGACCATGAGACACCACTGCCCTGGTGATATGACCTGATCTCTGTATTTAAAAACATTAAGGAACTTGCTCAAGTTCAAGGATTTTCAGAAATCCAATTTGGGTGAATTAGGAAACCCAGAGAGCACTACAGGCCAGGGCACAAAGTTTTCAAATCACAGTTAAGCCACAAAGGCCCAGGATGCCTTGAATAAAAAATGCAAGGAGCCGCTTGACAAAGAACCTTGAAAAGATCTAAGGATGGAAGAATGCCCACTGTGGAAACAGAAAAAGGATGAGGAAGGACCAAAAAAAAAAAAAAAAGTGAATGCACAAACTCTTTATAAGGCTTGTCAAGAAAAGAAAGGTAAGAGCAGCAGAGAAGGCAGAATGAGTTAACACCACCAAAGAGGTTAAAGGCAAGGAAAATGGGCTGGGGAGGGAAAAGCATGGGCAATAAAGTAGCTGGACTAATGAATGAGAAGGCAAGTGAAATTAATGATGACGCTGAGTGGCAGAGATACCAAGCTGCTCTATTAAATTGGTCTTTTTTTTTTTTAAGATTTATTTATTTATTTGAGAGAGCGAGAATGAGAGAGAGTACATGAGAGGGGGGAGGGTCAGAGGGAGAAGCAGGCTCCCCGCTGAGCAGGGAGCCCGATGCAGGACTCGATCCCGGGACTCCAGGATCATGACCTGCGCCGAAGGCAGTCGCTTAACCAACTGAGCCACCCAGGCGCCCCTAAATTGGTCTTTAACAAGAAAAATAAAGGAAAGGAGCATAGATAATTAGGAAGTAATGAAGACTTTAGATATAGACGTTGAAATAAACCAGGTAAGGGAATACTTGAAAACATGGTACAATATGTAAATCAGCAGGTCCAGATAACACACATTCCCCAATCTTAAGGGAATTAGTTAGTGAACTTGCTGAACTACTGGCCATTATTTTCAAAGATTCCAAGAGACCAGGGATTATAAAATGAAAATATCTGACCCGTCTTATACCAAAAAAAAAAAAAAAAAAGCTTTGATAATTTTTTTTCAAAATTTTATCTAAATTCTAGTTAGTTAGCATATAATATAATATTGTTTTCAGGAGTAGAGGCCTTGATAATTATTATACCTGCTGCTGTATACTCTCCCCACCTTGTGGGGATGTTGTAATGACAGATGGGATTAGAAATATTAAACTACCTGGAAGAAAACCTGGGGAAAGTGGGGGTAGCTAGTGCTGGTTGTATGACCCAGGCTGATGGACTGGAGCTGGGACATATGATCAAGAGCAATACAGATATTTGAACTTTTGTTCAATGGAATACATGTGGGGGATATATAATTACATTTTTGGTTTTTGTTTTTTGGGTTTTTTTAAAGATTTTATTTATTTGGGACGCCTAGGTGGCTCAGTCGGTTAAGCGACTGCCTTCGGCTCGGGTCACGATCCTGGAGTCCCACATTGGGCTCCCTGCTCGGCGGGGAGCCTGCTTCTCCCGCTGACCCTCCTCCCTCTCATTCTCTCTGTCTCAAACAAATAAATAAAATCTTTAAAAAAAAAAAAATTTTATTTATTTATTTGAGAGAGAGAATGAGATAGAGACAGAGAGAGCATGAGATGGGGGAGTGTCAGCGGGAGAAGCAGACTCCCCGCCGAGCAGGGAGCCCGATGCGGGACTCCAGGATCATGACCCGAGCCGAAGGCAGTCGCTTAACCAACTGAGCCACTCCGGCGCCCTACATTTTTGTTTTTTAAGCTGATATATAAAATCAGTTTACATCCCCAGAAAGAAAGGGAGAGAAAGCGTTCATACTAGCTGCCCATCTATGATGCAAAAATTTATAAGGAGGGTGCCTGGGTGGCTCAGTCGGTTGAGCATCTGCCTTTGGCTCAGGTCATGATCCAGGGGTCGTGGATCAAGCCCCGCATCGGGCTCCCTGCTCAGTAGGGAGCCTGCTTCTCCCTCTCCCACTCCCCCTACTTGTGCTCATTCTCTCTCCCTCTCTCTCTCTCAAATAAATAAATAAAATCTTTAAAAAAGAATTTTTAAGGATAATCCACAGATGGCTAATGGAGTGTAGGCAGTATCAAAAGTCTCCACACTTTCTCTTTAATAAATAGACTGCAACACAACATTCTTAATTTAATCAAAATAATTAATATATTCTTGTAGAAAAAAACAAATACAGATAAGCAATAATAATAATCACCTAAAATCCTGCCACTGCTTATAAAGTTTGATGTATTTGCATCCATAATTTTTCCTGTAGAAATAAATATAGAACTTATTTATTTATTTTATTTTTTAGAGAGAGAGTGTGAGAGCATGCAAGGAAGGTAGAAAGTTGGAGGGGGCAGAGGGGAGGGAAAGAGAATCCCAAGCAGGCTCCATACTCAGTGCAGAGCCCAACGCAGGGCTTAATCTCATGACTCTGAGATCATGACCTGAGCCAAAGTCAAGAGTCAAACACTCAACTGACTAAGCCACCCAGGCATCCCAATATAGAAGTTATTTTTACAAAAATTGGATGGGTCGTATATGTAGGATGGTCTATATAAATATGATATAATTGGGTGTTTTCCCCACACACTATAATACACACATCCTTCCGTTATCTCAAATTGCTGCATAGTTGTTTAACCAACAACTTCTGGACACTTAGATTATTTCTCCTTTCTTTTTGCTATCAGTAACTCTGCAGTTAACATCCTTAAGCAAACATCTTCGTATATGTATTCTTTTCTTACGTTAGAATAAAATCCCATAAGGGGAATCGCCAAGCCAATTGTCCTTTTTTTTTTTTTAGGACTTTGTTCCATATTGCTAAATTACTTTCAAGAAAGAAGGCAATTAACATTCCACAAACAACAAATGAAAACGCCAATTTCCTCAATGTGCACACCAACTGGATTTAACAAATACTTTAATCTTTCAATTCAATAACATTTTAAACATCTTAACAGTTGAATTTGGATCATTAGATAGAACAAAACACCTGAGGAAATTTATATATTTTCTATCCTGGCCTTGAACAATTTGGAGGAATTCTCTCTTCTCCCTTCCTTTCCCCCCCTCCTTCTTTCCTGCCTTCCTGCCTGCCCACCTGTGACTCCCTTTCTTTTTG
The DNA here is from genome assembly GCF_029215605.1 of Mirounga angustirostris. NCBI lineage: Eukaryota > Metazoa > Chordata > Mammalia > Carnivora > Phocidae > Mirounga > Mirounga angustirostris. The sequence goes on along the minus strand of NW_026991724.1, from coordinate 14,319,084 downwards.
AATCATAGCTGCATTGACATATTTTTCATAAATTTGGGTAAGAAATTCAAACAGCACTATTGAGATTACAGCAGAGCACTATCTTATCAAGTTAAACTCTCACAAGCCTATAAACCAGGCATATACATTGGAGAAACACTTGCATAAGCACCTGAGAATGCCCAGGAATGCACACAGCAGCCCAGCTCTGCCATAACTAAGGACCCGACAACAACCTAACTATACATTTCCAGGAACAAGGATAAATAAACTGTGCCATATCCCCACAAGAGACTGTCATATGGCAGTGAAATGGATGGACCATAGCTCAATACAACCACATGGATGAATCTGGCGAACAACATCGAATGAAAATAGCCAGTTGCAAAAGGTTAAGTACAGTATGATAAAATTTTTCTAAAGCTCAAAAGCAAGTAAACTTAAATAACATATTGCTTGGGTGAGGGGGGTACCTACATATGTGATAAAAGTATTTTTTATCAGATAAGTAATAATCATGAAATTTAGGGTGGTGGTTTTCTCTGAGGGGGAAGGCAGGGTCAGAAGAATGAAACAGAAGGAACTCTTGGATGCCACACCGGGAGTGTTTCAGATCCCAAAGGGATCACACATATCATTTTATTGTTCTGCTTCATAACTTACATGCGTGTTCTAAGCATCTGAATGTATCAACCACAGAGAGGTGATTATGCATTGCACACTCACTAGTTAGCAAATTTCATTTGCTAATATGTCAAATAGTGCTCTGATGTCCCCAAAGAGCACAAGCGATTTCTCACTGCTAAAACCAGGCCCCATACTCTACTGGCTGGGTGCCTGCCACTGAAAATACAGAACAGAGCCTCTCCTGAGGATTCCACAATCCCCCAGAGAAGGAGCTGTGCCCTCCCACCTCAAGTGGAGAATTCCCTCCACTCTGGAGAATCAGGAAGGGAGAAAAATGAACCAGAATATACAACAGACACAACTTCTAGAGGAATTCCCTAAGGCTTAGGGCTATGACCTTACCCATCTTTTCTAAAAATAGATCCCAAATTCTGGTAAATGGTGAGAGGAAAATAGCCTATTTTTAAAGAAGTCCTAAAAAGGGAAATCATTTTGCTTAAGCAATGAGCCAAGTCGCTTCTAATGAGGTTGTGGCATTACTGGAAATAAGAGATATATTTAAATAAATAATCCATACATTACCCCAATAAATCACTTGAAAAATATTCTCAAATGTACTAAATGTATTTTTAGTGGCATATGCCTGAACTTTCTGGAAAAAGACAATGCTGGAACATTTTGAGAATAAACATTTATCCCAATTAGTAGTTAAGACACTAGTAAAATTGTTTTACATTTTCTTAACACCTTTAACTATACCCTATGCTTCAAGAACAATTTATTTTCCTACCTTTAATAAAATACAGATTCTGTCTGTAAAGTAGAAGGAATATGAGATCAGAAACTTTTTTGATGACCCAATGAGAAATCCTATAATGGTCATATTACTTCAAGGCCTCAGGCAGGATGGATATATGTATTTGCAACATTTCCATAAAATGATTTGCAGTCCATAAAATGTTAGTTTTTATGACTGTGTTTCCAAGTGTTTTAAAATCAGTGCCATATTCTTTTTTAAATAATATTCACAATAAAAATGTAAATAAAACCCATTTATTCATTCAACAAACACATTCTGAGAACCCACTCTCTGCCTGGCACTCTGCTGGGGACACACAAGTCTTCTCTCAAAGTCCTCGTAGCCTAGGATGTTTTATAAAACCCCTGTATTACAGTGCATCTGACCCTCTGTATGTTATGTTCCATTGCCTGAAAAATCATAATAATTAATAATGAAATAGCAATTAATAATAATAATTAAAATAACAATAGAATAAGTTGTTCTCCAGAGACAAATTCAGGTTGAGGTTTGGGGGGAGAAATTCCAAACCTCAAACTTACTCATCCCTGATGCTTCCCCCACCCCACCTCTCTCTCACCCCTAACTCTCTGCTTTCCCCTTCTCTGATCCTTAGCTAAGTTCACTAGCTTGCCTTCTATTCCCTTTCCTCTCTCTCTCCCCCATCTTCCCTTTACTATAAAACTTGCAGGGAGACATTCACACCACCCTCTCCTCCTAGAAACTTCTGGTCACCTGTGGGTAATTTCAGTCCTTTGTTCTAGCCACAAGGTCACAAAGGTCAGCAGTGACCTCCTGATCTCCAAAATAATGGCCTGATTTTCCTCCTCTTACTTAAACTTCTGTAGCAGATACACCATGGACCCCACTATCATTTCTCTGCCTTCTCCCCTTTAGAGAGGCCTTTTTACTGGCTTTCTTTGGGTGAGACCCTTCTCAGCCATCCTAGCCAGCTTCCTTCTCTGCCCATCCCTCCAGTGTTGGCACTCACAGCCCAAACAGCACCCCCACTTATCCTGCTACTCTGACCCCTGGGGGTTCTTCTCGTGTGCCACATGGAATTAGACATGGAGGCTCTTGGACAAGCTCTTCCCTTTGCCTGGAATGCTGACCCTGGAATACTCATGTCACACATTCCCCCTCTCTTATCTGCTTAAATCCCACTCATCTTCCAGGCTTAATAGGAAGGCAGCATGTGGTAGTGGTGGAGGGCATGGACTCTGGAGCCAGATGGTGGGGGTTCAAATCCTGACTCTGCATTGATGAGCTATGTGACCTTGGGCAAGTTACTTAACCTCTCTGTTACTAATTTCCTCAACTATAGCATGAAGATAATAATAGTATCTGCCTCCAAAAATTGTTATGAGAATTAATGAATTAGTTTTTTTAAAGATTTATTCATTTATTTGAGAGAGACAGAGCAGGGAGGGGGCAGAAAGAGAGGGAATGAGAGAATCTCAACAGACTCCCTGCTGGGCGCAGAGCCCAAGTTGGGCTCGATCCTACCACCCTGAGATCATGATCTGAGGTGAAATCAAGAGTCAGACGTTTAACCAACTGAGCCACCCAGGTACGCCAATGAGTTAATATTTTTAAAGTCTTTAGAGCTGTGCCTGAAACATTGTAAGTACCATGTGTGTTTGTTTAGGGGGAAAAAAAGTCAACTCTAAAAGTATTTTCCAAATGCTGAAGCTTTTAATCACTCTTTACCAGCCTACTTATCACGATATATTGTTTTTGGGTAAGTGTCTCCCGTTATACTCTGAGCTCCCTTGGTCAGGGACCCTGTCCTAGTTCCTTCTGGATTCCAGCCTGGCACAAGGCAGCTCTCAGCAAATATTTGTTGAATGAGCAGAAGATCATTAAGGATGAGTTTTCCACAGCCACCGATCTTTATAGCAACTCAGAGATCGTGAGCCTAGAATTTCCTTGGGAGGCATTTTGGCAGCGGGTGAGGGTGGGGTATTATTAGGTACCAGCACTTCCCATTCCCGCTATTTCTTCAGCCCTGTAAACTGATCAGGTGACAGGAGCCATAGTAGTGCCAAGCCCAATTAATCCAAACCAGAATGGCATACACAGTACCTGTTCTGTATCACATCAGTTGAGTTTTATTTTCCATCCTTCATACCTGTTTCCTCCTTTGTGTGTGGTTAATGAGCTTTACATTTAAAACAAGAAAAGCCAATAAAACACAAAAATCACAAATCAACAGTGCTTTGTTCAAGAATATCCTATTTAATCAAGAAACTTCCCCAAGTAATACACTCAATTCTGCCACCAGGTGCCAGGTGGTACTAGGTGCTGTAGGGGGAGGGCCAGGGACAATGTAAGAGAGAAAAGCTATGCTCCCTTCCCTTGAGGCTCACAATGCCGTGTAGGATAGAATACACCATCCCCCTCTAGGCAAGCATCTTTAGAAATCGAAGATGTTCCCATAACCTACTAATGCATCTGTGCCTTTAATTAGCCCAATCGAGCATATAACTCGGTAAAATCTCTCACCTTTTTGCTCCTTTCAACTAATTTCTGAGCATTCATTTTCTAGTAAGCTTTCACTGCATAACAAGCAGTAATGAAATGACCGATATTAACCCATTGTTAGATTAAACAAAGTACATCATTGGCTGATAGCATTCTATATTATTGGGGTTTGAAATGGGTCCCATCCTATGTTGCAAACATTTGGTATTTGCCTAATGAGACCATTCTTGTACCTACAAAGGGAAAAAGACATTGTATTAAAACATTTCACGTTAATGACAGCATGTTCAGCACTTCCCGCTCATTCACATCTATGGGTGAGGCAGGTTTCTTGATATTAAATGCTGCAGTTGGGCCCATATTCTTAGCAAGATGTCTGATTGGCTACTCCCCAAACATACCTTAAATTGGCTTAAAATAGAACAATCACATGCTAACCCGGTAGCATTAGCAACTCTATTAACAGCCTATTTCACATCCACACCAGAGGGAGTAAAAGGTAATTTGCTCATTATCAACACCCTCTGGCAGTGGAAGGAAATGACTGTTCATCAAAAAGTATTTTCCAACATAACAATAGCAGCACCCATATGTAACCACCTCACTCTCCCTTCCCTCCATGACTGGATCCCTGGAGAATGGCTACAGGAAAAAGACTGAAATACAAATGGGTTTGATACAAGTAGTCTACCTGCCCAACCTCTTACCCACCCCCATCCAAAATCAGCCTTACCTTCACCTCACCTCAACCCTTTAGGGTTATAAATGAAATGTTGGGCAAATAATCCTACAGGATACAGGATAGATCCCACTCCAACAGAAGTTGTATGGATGGAAAAGGTTTCCAAGTCTCCATTACTTGACTAAGTACCTCAGACTACTTTAATCTAACCCAATTGAATGTGGACAGTTCTTCGAGCCCACTGTAACCAGATCTAATCTGGTGAAAAAAAATAAACCATTCAAGAAATACAGGATTGTCCCAATGGGGCAATTTTAAATCTCACCCCCGGCCAGGTTTCATTTAGTAAATATTTCTTCAGAAATGAAGTGCTTTTATTTGATTGCTTTTATCAGTGTTTAATAAACTTCAGTATGATGTGTTTATATATTTGGATATAATTTTATACTATTGTAGTGACAAATTTAAAAAAAAATTTTTTTTTTAAGATTTTATTTATTTGCGAGAGAGAGAATGAGAGACAGAGAGTACGAGAGGGAGGGGGGTCAGAGGGAGAAGCAGACTCCCTGCTGAGCAGGGAGCCCGATGCGGGACTCGATCCCGGGACTCCAGGATCATGACCTGAGCCGAAGGCAGCCACTTAACCAACTGAGCCACCCAGGTGCCCCTCTCTTTATTTTTTTTTAATTAAAAATTTTATTTATTTATTTGACAGAGAGAGAGATAACGAGAGCAGGAACACAAGCAGGGGGAGTGGGAGAGGGAGAAGCAGGCTTCCCGCCAAGCAGGGAGCCCGATGCAGGACTCGATCCCGGGACTCCGGGATCACGACCTGAGCCGAAGGCAGTCGCTCAACCAACTGAGCCACCCAGGAGCCCTGTAGTGACAAATTACAGAAACAGATTTCTTATCCATCACCTCTGTTAAGGTGGCTCTTTTTATTTGAGAATAGTCATCTCCTAATTCTTGTCTAGCTCTCTGGGCCTTCTCTTCTTCCTACCTTTGTCCACCCTGTCTCCTATGCACAGAGGCCAGACTAATCTGCCTGAAGCAATTCTTGAGATGTCACTCCCACACCCAAAATTGCCTCCCTGTTGTTTCTAGATACATTCCAGACTCTGCACTCTAGCATCTAAAGCTTTTCACAACCCTGCCTCTCCCACTCTTCTAGCTCTAGTTGGAAGTTCTCATTTCTCCCCAGTATCCCAGAATACAGCCCATCTGCCCTTAGCAGAATCAAAGGTAAGATCAAATGTAACCGTCTCCAGAAAGTCTTTTTTGATTGTTCCAAAAGAAAGTGATCCACTACACCTCTGAACTACAGCCCTTTGGGATAGTCTGCTAGTTCATAGTAGATTACAAGGGGGCTTCCCCTGGAACTTGTAAATGAGAGAAAAACTGTTCTGAGAGCTGAACCATACCCAGAGTCGCCTTAGAGAGACAGATTAGCTCTCAGATCTGATGACCGGACTGTACCAGAGTATCCTACTTAAGGAAAGAGCTTATCAATCTCATGATGCAGAGGGGGGAGAAAAATATAGTCATGGAGGGACTGATGTCTGGACCCCTCCAGATGTCTAGGAGGGATGTCTAGGAGAGAGGGAACCTTGGCTAACAGATTGATAGTACCAGCCCCTTTGGTATCTGAGACAGTTACTATCTGTCTCTGCTATCTAAGCCAGTTACATGATGTTGTCCTAGCCAGTTGCCATTCAACACTAGACTCTTTAAATGTCCTTAGTTCTGATTCTGTCACCCAAAACCTCTTTGGTTTCTGATGTTAGTCAGAGGGTGTGTTGGACATATGGACTGCAAGTATTCCAGCTCACATGATAGTGATTTCTCACTATAAAGTAGTTAGTTGGCTCTTTATTCTTTCAGTAAATATTACTTAGCATCTACTATGTGCCAGGTATTTGTCTACTCACTTGAGTTAAGATGGTAAACAAGAAAAATATAGTCTCGACCCATGGAGTTTACAGGTAGAGGGAAATACAGATAAGTACACTTACAATTCTAATATTGTGTGATGACTGCCTTGTTAGGGATGTTCAAGGGATAAGAGTGGGACCACGTGCTTGGAGGAAACACCCAGGCTTTGGGAACCAGAGAAGGCTTTGTAGAGAAAATTATATTTACCCTGGAAGTCCTGAGGCACCAGCTGGAATTAGCCCAAAGATGACAGGAAGAGGGAAATGAAATGATACATGTAGCTCAAGCAGCATGGGCAAAAGATTGAAGGTATGTCTGAGACACTGAGCATAGTTCAATAAAGCTACGTACGGTGGGGAATACGAAGAAGGGCGGAGAGGGCCAGGAAAGCAGGACACAGGTCAAGGAGGACCTCATAAACCATTTTAAGAATCTTCCTATCATGAGAATGGTGGAGAATTATTGAAAGGTTTTAGGCAAGTAAATGACACGATCATATCTCTAATTGCTGGAGGAATAGGCAGGGTCATTGGGGATGAAGAAAAGAGGGACAATTAAAAGATTTATTTAAAAGATACAACAGGCAGGACTTGGTGAGTGGTGGGAGGAGAGGACAGGGAGTTGATAAGAGAGAGAGGGGGAAAGAGGGAGGATAGGGAGAGAAGATTCAAGATGGTGCTTGCATTTCTGGGCTTGAACAGATGGAATGAGTTTTGTGGTACCTTTCACTGAGGCAACTTGTAATAGTGGTTCAGAGCACAGACTCCAGGTAGTGCAGAGTTGGGCTACCTGGGTTTGAACCCCTTACTGCTGTGTAGTCTTGGGTAAGTTACTTAATCTCTCAGTGCCTCATTTTCTTATCTATAATGAAGATAACCAGAATACCTATTCTTAGAGTCATTATGCAGATTACATGAGTTAATGGTGACATGCTCAGAATAGTGCCTGGCACATAATAAATGCCTTATGTGTTTTTGTTAAGTAAATAAAATAGGTGACACAGGAGGAGTAACAGGTTTGGAGTAGAGGATTATTAGTTCAGTTTTGGAGATGTTGAACTGCAGAAATCTATGGAACAATCAAGAATAGCTGTCTAGACGGCAGTTGCATATATAGATCTGGAGCTCCAAATGGAGATCTGTGCTAGAGATTTTGTTCCAGGAGCGACCTCATATGAACGGTAACTGAAATCAGGACAATGGATAGAACAGATCAGAGAGGGTGTAGAATGAGAAAGAGAAGGACAAGACAAGGGAGAGTCTTGGGGACCATTTCAGGGCAGAAGAGGTACTTTACCTGCCAAAAATATTGAGGAGCAGTCAGAAGAGCAGGTGGAAAGCTAAGTGGTTCTCAGAAACCAAGGACAGAAAGTGTTTCTAGAAGGTGGAAGTAGCCGCTGCTGTCAAGTTTGTCAAATGTAATAAAGACCAAAAAAAGTCCATTGGATCTGACAACAAAAGTTTGACCTCAACCAATCAGAGTTGCTGCCCGTGGGTGGGGATGGAGGCTGGAGAAGGGGGTGGAGGAAAAATAAAGAGACAGCAAATGCAAACAATGTATTCATCATGATGAGTGGGGAGTAGTGGGGAGGAGAGAGCAAACAATAGGTGGAGGTCAGGAGAGGCTTTTTTTTTTTTAGTACAATGGAAGATATTTGAGCATATTTAAATGCTGTTATGGGTTGAACTGTGTCCCCCAAAATTCATATGTTGAAGTCCTAACCCCCAGCACCTGAGAATGTGACCTCATTTGGAAATAGGGTCATTGCAGATGTAATTAGTTAAGATGAGGTCATACTGGAGTGGGGTGGGTCCCTAATCCAATATGACTGGTGTCCTTATAAAAGGAGAATTTGAAGGCAGACATGCACACAGAGAGAACACCATGTGAAAATGAAGGCTGAGATAGGAGGGGTGCGGGCAAACCTCCAGAAGCTAGGTGAGAGGCACAGAACAGATTCTCCCTCCCAGCCCTCCTCAGAAGGAACCAACCCTGCCCACACCTTGATCTCAGACTCCTAGCCTTCAAAACTATGAGACAATAAATTTCTACTGTTTAGCCACCTAGTTTATAGTACTTTGTTACACCACCCCTAGGAAACTAATACAACTAAGTCGCCAGCTAATGGGACTTTTCACCATTTACTTAATTAATCAGGGTCCCAGAAGGAAGCAGATGGCACGCTCAAGCTGAGTAATTCATGGACTCTTTTATCAAGGAACCAGGTATAAAGGCGTGGGCAGGGCGTAAGGAAGCTACATGTTATCATGCAATCCCCAGGGAGAGTAAGAGTAGGCCTTAACCATCCCCAGACCTCAAGGGCCAGGGGTGGAGCAAACCTAACTGAAGTGGGCAGCAGAGTAGGGGCTTGGAAGGGCCCCTGACAGAAGTGTGACCCCAGCCTCAGTCACTGCTGGGGAGCTGCCAGGGCCAGGTCTGAGGGCATATGTGCAAATATGGCACAGCCCTCCCCCCCTCTGATCTTCTGCTGGTGCTCCACATCTGCCCAACCAACCAGAGGCCAGAGGGCAAGTGAGTTGCTTGACAGGCCCACAGGTGTGCCTCACTGGGCATGGAACCGAGGCAGGAGGGGTAGAGACTAGAAGTACGGGGCAGGGGCGCCTGGGTGGCTCAGTAGGTTAAGCAACTGACTCTTTTTTTTTTTTTTTAAAGATTTTATTTATTTATTTGAGACAGAATGAGAGAGAGAGAGAGAGAGAGCACATGAGAGGGGGGAGGGTCAGAGGGAGAAGCAGGCTCCCTGCCAAGCAGGGAGCCCGATGCGGGACTCGATCCAGGGACTCCAGGATCATGACCTGAGCCGAAGGCAGTCACCTAACCAACTGAGCCACCCAGGCGCCCCAAGCATGTGACTCTTGATTTCGGCCCAGGTCATGATCTCAGGGTCATGAGATCGGGCTCTGCCCTGGGCATGGAAGCCTGCTTAAGATTCTCTCTCTCTCCCTCTCCCTCTGCCCCTCCCCACCTCCCTCTCAAAAAAAAAAAAAAAAAAAAAAGGAAGTGAGGGGCAAATGGAAACCCAGTCCAATGCCTTCTCACACTTTGGAACTGCTTGACTACATTATATATTCAAATGCTTAAACTTTCAAAATGCTAATAAGAAGAATCATGGCCCCTCACTGCGTGAAGCCAGGCCCCTCACTGCGTGAAGCCCCTACAGGAGGGAAGGGGGCTATTTTATGGCTCCAGTACTCTTGTAGTTACATTTGTCATTGTTCATTTCTGTTCACCTAATGCATACTGGGTTCTTTGCACTTTTTAATTACTGAATAAATCAATATTTATAGTCTCTATTTCTCTTGGAAATATCCATTGAGAGGGACTTTTTCTACTATCACCTGACCTCTTGACTATTTGAAGTGACTGAGGTGTATCTCTCTCCTAGGTTACCTTTGAGATATGCCAATGAATGTAATTGTAACCAGAACAGGTCTGGTGTAAAATATGGGCTCATAAGGCACAGCAAGCGACTCCAGAGAAGCTTCTGTTTATGACATAATCGGTAAGAATCATTTCTTCTATATATGATTATAGACATTTATTTAACTAAACCAACTACAAGACTGTATTATCTAAACTAGTGCAGGTTGACCTGCTATCGCTTTTATATACTTCTATACCAGCTTTAACCAGTGCTTTATTTCAAGCGGAATCTTAATTCACCACAGAAATTAATGCAATAATCATAAGAATAATCAAAAGAATAAGTCTTTTATAATAAAGGGTGATGTACACATGTCCATAGCAGTTCACTTTTGGGTTTTGCAACATAAATAATTTTTAATCCCACAAAGTAGCACCAACTATGTGGCAATCTTTTGAGTCCTTGGGTTAGCTTTCCCAGGTGAAATTAAAGAACTGTTTTGTGACAATCCACTTCAGAAGCCTTCAGCTTCTCACACCATAATTACAGCTGCAATCCACTGGTTGCCTGCTTCTTGAAGAAGAAGGACCAGATTTGGAAGTCACTCTTGTAACTAGACTATCCATGTGAATATCTGCACACTGTATTGTCTCTGGTGGGGGGTAAAAGGGATGTAATAAAATACAGAAATTGTCATAGTGAGAGGAGAAGTTGCTCGTGGGTAAATCATTTGAGGAAAATCAGAATTGAGCTTTGACCCAGTTTCTCTCTCTCATGAATAATAGGAGTAAGAGGATGAGCTAGAAATGGCCTCAGAGATCAGTAGGGACAAAGGAGGAAACCAGGTGAGTGGAAAAAATGACCTTTGACAAATTCAGCCTTCAGGATCTTTCCAGGTGGAGATGTCTGAGAGCTGGGCAGCATATGGGAATAAACCTCATGAAGTAACAAGAAAAAGCCATACGTAGCTGAGCATTTTAATTAAAAAAATAAATAAACATTTAAAAAGCAAAAGATGGGGCGCATGGGTGCCTCAGCTGGTTAAGCACTGGACTCTTGGTTTTGGCTCAAGTCATGATATCAGGGTTGTGGGTTCGAGCCCTGCATCTGGGCTCGGGCTAGGCGTGGCGCCTGCTTAGGATTCTCTCTCTCCCTCTCCCTCTGTCCCTTCCCCCTTCCCCCCTCTAAAAAATAACTAATTAAGTAATTAAAAAATAAAATAAAAAGCAAAAGACAAAATGGAGAGGAAGTGGGGAGTACCCCATGGCCCAAGCTGTCTTCCCACGAAATGCACTTCCATGAATGGTCCCAACTGGGTATTTCTAATTTTTTAAAAAGTCACGCGCACATGCTGCCACACACCCCCAAAAGTTTCCTTCCTTCCCTTTGTTTTGGAGACAGAAATTCCCTTTACAGCCTCCTTGTCACCGGCACCGAGGGAGCACTGGAGTGCACCAGAGCCTGGCGGCTTTCCTCCCTCATCGCCACTTGTGCGGTTGATGCGCTCTCAGTTCCAAAGTGCCAGACTGTGCTGCCTTCAGTCAATCCATTTAGCCAAAGGCCTCTGATTTGTTCACATTTACCACAACACACACACAGGGCTGGAGGATTTTTTTTTCTTTTTTCTTTTTTCTTTTTTTTTTTTTCCACTATTGATCTGGTGCTTTAAGAGGGGAAAAAATCTCCTTGGCTGTCTAAACACTATTGATCCCTGCTTGGGAGTCACAGCAGAAGTGTAGAAAGGGCGGGGATGAATTGAAATTTCATTTCCGACAACTTGTTCCTGTTATTTTTACCCTTTCGGACGGGGAGAAACACGTTGCTGCTGCTTCAGTCAATGTGGTCGATAGCTCCACTGAGAAACTCAACACGGCTTCCGCCAGAGGTTCGGCAATGAGACATGATGTTGGATTTGGAGTGTATGAAACTGAAGGATGCTGGTGAAAAGCACGAGGTCTTCGCAAACGGTTTGGGGCTTGCTCTGACCTCAAGGGAGCCGTGGCTTCGGAGAAAAGGGTTACAGAGGCAACAACATTCCTGTTTGGGAAAGGCCCTGAGCAGCCTCGCAAGAAGCTTCACGGTTAGCTGGAGCCCCGCTTCAAACTCTCGGCTGGGTTTTCCGTAACAAGAAAAGGAGAGATCCTCTTGAGCCAAAGCTAAATTTCAGGCCTCAGACAGCAACATTATGTTGCCCTCTTCCAGGAGGTTGCTCATTACCGTCTGGAAAAGGACTGATGTAGAAACTGGAGCTGCAGGCCCGCAGGGAACGGGTGGACGACGATGGATGTTCAAGGGCACACATCTGCAGCCAGGAGCCTCAGGAAGCACTCCCACCCTGTCAGCACGCTGAGTAGATGTGGTTTGGTGCCAACAGCACCAGCTTTGTTCTTACTTTTATGAGATGTTCAAAGAACACAGCAGAGAACCAGGCTCCTTCTTCCTAATGGCAACATCTGGCATTTATGTAGCCACGCACCTTTGATCCTTAAGGATCCCAAAGCACTTTGTAACCTGCTGCAGTGCTAATGGCCAGAGCAACCATCTTACTTACAGTAAATGTGGTCAAATACTCCCCACATTGGTTCCCTCTTCTCAGTGTTGCCGTGTACAGAACAGTTCTGCATTCTGGAAGGAACGATTCCAGTTTGGATCTCAAGCATCAACTTTTGTGTGTCGTTTTTTTTGCATTTTGTTCAGTACTGTGCCCCCCCACCCTGCTTCTTTTTAACTGAAAGTACTTTATAACCATTCTTAATAAACAGTACTTCGTTTATATTTCCAACTATTTTATAGGCCTGTTTCTGCTTCTATCCCCATCCCTCCCATTCCAGAGAAAGATGAAAATGTTCTTTTCTCCTGGGAGCCAAGAATCTGCATTGCGGATGAGGTTGCAAATTCAGACACAATAAACAGAATTAAGAAAAACTGAGCTGGCATTTGACAGAAATTGTAAAATGACACTCAGAAATGTTGCTCTTGTGGAAATTACTGATATTAAAATATAAATCAGTGTCTTGTGTTTCCCATAGCACCAGGGGCTCTATTAGGTTATGTAGTTTGATTGCTGAGCTGAACCTAAGAGACTTGGCAGTTCCGTGCTGAAGTTATCCCAAAGTATTTAACCCCTCTCCTCCTGAAGAGCAGGCATCCAAGGAAATGCCAGCTAAAAACATTGCCTCCAAAAGGCCTTGGCTTTTTCATTGAACAATTTGAAATATGGGAGAAGGTAGAGGGGGCTAACATGTGGAGAGAAGGTAAAGGAATTTAGAAAATCCTTTCTCAAGGCAAGAATCTTGTTGCATAGCACCAGGAAGAAGGCAGCCTGGGGCAACTCAAAAAGCAGATTCAATGCTAGAAGGGGCAAAGGAGAACAGGCCATTATGGTTTTTTAAATATTACCCCTGTTATATATGTATAATTTTTTAAATCTCCACAACAACCTTGTAAGGTAGGCACTGTTACTCCAGTTTTTTCAAAGTGAGAAAACTGAGACTCAGAAAAGGTAACTTGCCCAAGGTCAATAACTTGAGTCAAAATGTGAACCGTGACTCCATAAAGAAATGGCTGGAGCAAGGAAAATAAAAGATGAGCCTGAAGCATCTTGAAGTGCCAAAAAGTAAGGAAGTATGCAAGAAAGGATGGGGGCCTATTGAAAGGACACAGGAGCTGGGGTACCTGGGTGGCTCAGTCGATTAAGCGGCCAACTCTTAATTTTGGCTCAGGTCATGATCTTAGGGTCCTGGTCTGGTTCCATGCTCAGCAGGGAGTTTGCTTGAGATTCTCTCTCTCCCTCTCCCGCTGCCCCTCCCCCCAGTGCGTGCACACTCTCTCTCTTTCTCTCTCAAATAAATAAATCTTAAAAAAAAAAATTTAGGAACCAAATTGAAAGAGCTCCCAATGGCCAAACTTAGAACATTTGAGCAACAAAATAAACAATTATATTAGATTATAACCCACAGAACAAAATAGATAACCATGAGTTCATACTGAAAGAAAGAAAGAAGAAAGAAAGAAAGAAAGAAAGAAAGAAAGAAAGAAAGAAAGAAAGAAAGAAAGAGCGAGCAGCTCTTCCTTAGGAAGAATTCCAATGAATAAATGTAGAAGGAATAAAGGAAATATAAAATCCTTACTACAATACTGCAGCAGTAATTGTTGTAAGCAAGATCCACCTTGCTAAAAATAGTGGGTGAGAGTTTCAGAAAAAAAAAAAAAAACAGGATATTTATATACTCTCAAAGTATCTCCCCCATCTTAAAAAGCTATTAATTATAATGGAGAAAATAGGATAACTGTATAGTGGATGAACTCGGTAAACACCAGCATAACCAAATGACCAATGTTAACATCATCAGTATAAGACATATTAACATTATGTCTTATTGATGCTAACATTGGAAAGCTGGAGAAAGGGTATATAGGAACTCTCTGGACTATTTTTGCAACTTTTCTGGAAATCTAAAATTATTTCAGATAGGTCTGTATGTTCCCCATCTTTCACAAGAGTAGACCACTGCTGGCTGTGTGGAAAGACAAAGCAAATCAAAAATAACCATGATAAAGGCAGGTTGTGTTGTGTTAAAAGCATTATAGATAAAGTGCTGTAGGAGTATGAGGGGTTACCTACCTGGCAAGGCTGCTGCGAGGATTAATTCTGTTATTTTTTGTTTATAACTGTGCCTGACATATAGTAGTTGCCATACACATGTTAATAGTACATGTGGCTGGAGGGAAGATGACAGAAATGGCAGTTGAGTTGGGTTTTGAAGGTGTGTGATTTTTGGACAGGCAGAAAGGAGATCTCTCATTTAAAAGGAAAGATACTGAACAATCAGGTGGGAGAGTTTTCGCCATGTCAGTCAATCATAGTGGCAACCAAGATTAGAGGAGTGTGTACTTCAACAGAGGAAATTTTACTAAATGGCATGGGAATATTGCTGGTGTCAGTAGGAGGATAGAGTGTGTCACTCTCTTCCTCACTCTGGATCCCCCTACTCCAAACATCAAGTGGAGAAAAAGAGTGAAACCAAAGAGCTGATGTATCAAGAGAAAACCGAGTCAAGTGTCAAGGAAAGGAAGAGGCATTTGAGAAAAATATCTGTGGGGTGAAGGGTTGGTCCATAATGAAATAGGGGTTCTAAAATGTACAGTAGAGAGGCACCTGGGTGGCTCAGTCGTTGGGTGTCTGCCTTCGGCTTGGGTCGTGATCCCGCGGTCCTGAGATCGAGCCCCGCGTCGGGCTCCCTGCTTGCGGGAAGCCTGCTTCTCCCTCTCCCACTCCCCCTGCTTGTGTTCCCTCTCTCGCTGTCTCTCTCTGTCAAATAAATAAAATATTTAAAAAATAAAATGTACAGTAGAAACAGCCTGTTGAGGTGCTAAAAATTGGGAGTGAGTTGTAGAAAGTTCTCTCTGAGAAGAACATAAATAAGGATACTTTTTCCATTTATTTCCATTAGATTCAGCTGCATGAAACAAAAAATCCAAAATAACAGTGACTTAAGATAGAAATCCCTCTCTCTGTCCAGGGCTGGAATGGTGTTTCCACACCATTCAGGGGCTTAGGCTCTTTCTGTTCTGTCTCTATGAGCATCTCCTCCTGTTCCAAATGTTTGCTGGGTTAAATCAGCATTCCAAGCAATCAGGAAGGAGGAAGGAACAAAGAGTTGTGCACTACTACTAATTAAGAAGATTTTCTGGAAGTTTCCCACAGTATTTCCTCTTACATCTCATTGAAAAAAACTTAGACATGCAGCCATACCTAGCTAGCTACAAGAGAGTTGGGATAGGTAGTCTTCTATTTACTTATTTTTATTTTAAATCCAGTATAATTAACATACAGTGTTATATCAGTTTCAGGTATACAATACAGTGACTCAACAACTCCGTATATTACTCAGTGCTCATCAAGATAAGTGTACTTTTTTTTTAAGATTATTTACTTGAGAGAGAGCATGTGTGCAAGAGTGGGGGGAGGGGTAGAGGGAGACAATCTTCCAAGCAGACACCCTGCTGAGCAGGGACTCCCATGGGGCCCAACATGGGGTGGAGGCAGGGGCCCCATGCAAGGTCCTATCCCAGGACCCATGAGATCATGACCTGAACCGAAACCAAAAGTCAGTTGCTCAACTGACTAAGCCACCCAGGTGCCCCAAGATAGTGTACTCTTAATCCCTTTCACCTATTTCACCCATCCCCCGCCTCCAGTAACCATCTGTTTGTTCTCTATAGGTAAGAGTCTGTTTTTTGGTTTGTCTCTTTTTTTCCCTTTGTTCATTTCACAGCCTTTTAGATGAGCACATGGACACCCCAATAAAATTAGGGCTCTATTACTAAGCAAGATAAGAAGTATGGATCCTGGAATAGGCAATAATAGCCTCAGTAAAAAGTACCAAAGAAGATAGCCATGGGGAGAGAATTTCACCTGTGACAGTGAGACTGATAAATCCTGGAACCCCTTCTCTTGTTCCTACTGGACCCTCATCTCTTCTGCCATTACAAAGTCTCCTTCTGGGAAGACCCAACTAGCCATGCTTCCTCTCCAGAAAAGCCTCTGTCTTGGGGTTGGACTATGACCCAACCTTGGTGTCAAGTTCCTATTCACTAAGTTATGGTGCAGAACCCCAAACCCTGACAAAACCATCTCCCATGTCATCTCCTCCTACCACATTCCCCTATTAGATATGCCCTACATGATCAGGGAATTTCTCTTTTAGAACTGAGTTCGGATCCAAAGAAGTAGACTCTGTTCATGCCAAGTTTCTGCACTCTATGGCTCCATCCATGCATTCTGGGTAGAAATAATTTATTATACAAGGAGCATCCCCATCAATTCATGGTGCTCACATATTTTTAAAAATAGAGGAAACATTGAGCATCATCTCATTATTTCAATAATTAAGAGCTCTAGAATTGATCACACTTTTTTCATTGGTAGGAGGTGGAACATTGGAGAAAAATCTAAAACCCAGCAAGAATAAAGGAAAGACTTATGGCTGAGTGTAGGTAAACCTATTGGTTTAGATTAGCCCCCAGGGATAACTTTAACTTTATCTCCTAAATTTTTTTCCAGTGTTACTGAGATATAATTGACATACAGCACTGTATAAGCTTAATGTGTATAGCATAATGACTTGATTTACATATATTGTGAAACGATTACCATAATAAGTGTAGTTAACATCTCATATAGATACCAAAGCAAAAAAAATTGCTTTTTTTCCTTGTGATGAAAACTCTTAGGATTTACTCTCAACTTTCAAATAGACCATACAGCAGTGATAACTATAGTCATCATGTTGTACATTACATCCTCAGTTCTTATTTCTTTTATAACCAGAAGTTCATTTTTCTAAGGCTAATAGTCCATCCGTACACCCAGGCAGTTAGTTACCAGTTTCTTAGGGAGAGAACCAGCATGAGCAGTCTGTGGTTATGGAATTAGTGTAACTTCATGTGGGTAGATGGTGTATGAAACACTAACACTTGTTTCCCATCCTGCCCACTCAACCTGTACTTCATTGGATTCATTCACTTGTACTCTTTTTCCTTCCTCTCCCAAAAACTAAACAAAGCCTCTCTGAGTTAAGAAAGAGGAAGGAGAGGGGAATTTGGGCATAAGCAAGAGAATTAGACCCTGGTGAGATTGATGAGGTGGACAAGAGTTGGGGAAACAGTAGAATCCCAGATAGGCATAGCAAACCAGGGGCAGAAGATATTTTTGATCAATACCAGGAATGGGGGGCAGAAAAGTGAGCAAGATCTTAGGATCCTATACACTTCTTCTCAACACCTTTCCAGGTAAAATGCAGAACGATGTTAGGGCGGGTCTAAGAAGAAAGGGCCTGAGACCAATCTGACGTGTGTGTGTCTCTCTCTGCATTAGGAGCATCCTTGGAGAATGAAAGAGGGTCAGCAGCCCCAAAGCCCACAGTATGAAGAAGATGCAGTACATGCAGCCTGTTGACCAGGACACAGACATCACAGCTTACTCCAGCTGGGAGAGATGCCCG
This sequence comes from Mirounga angustirostris, assembly GCF_029215605.1. Classification (NCBI taxonomy): domain Eukaryota; kingdom Metazoa; phylum Chordata; class Mammalia; order Carnivora; family Phocidae; genus Mirounga; species Mirounga angustirostris. Next base: position 14,301,190 of record NW_026991724.1, on the reverse strand, counting down.
TGACCATGGACCAGAGCCACCTCTGATGCCAGAATCCAACATTGGCCAGAATTTAGGTGTACTCTGAAGAGACCTTAAAAAGATGGAGGGAATCATGAACTGATTTATTTTTGACCTGAAAATGATGGCACTTTCTCAGAAATAACTAAGATTTTGCTTTCTGCCGTTTGGTGAAAATGGGGCTCAGTAACCAGGTTGAGTAATAGAAAAGCAGTTGCTTTTTCTTTGCACACCTGATTTCATACCTGCTAAACTTAGTCACTCATGTAAGGTACAGTGCTAGGTGTTTCTTGGGAATCTATAAAGTACACTTAGTGTGGACTGAGGCCTACCCAGAAGCACAAACATCACTTAGATGCTCTGACCAAGTTTCTGTTTTCACTACAACTGTTTTTTTGTTTGTTTTCTGGTCACAGCTGTCACCAAGGGAAGGCCTGCTGGGGGGAAAAAGGGGGGCATATCTTTTGAGTACAAGAAAGCAGTTCCCTAGGCAGATGCAGCAGAATTGGATATGCCAGTGGAAGAGATGAGGCATGAAGAAGTGAAGGTCTCAAAAGAGATGCAGGAGACAGCACCACAGAAGACACAGAATAAGGGTTTGAGAAAAGAGAAGATGTCCAAGTCCTAGACCCAGGTATCAGTATCCACGGATCAGGTAGGGAACCCCTCCCTCTGTAATGAGTTCTTTCCTCTACAAAATATTGGTCCCGCCACACCCCTCAGAGAGCGTTGTGAAGGCTCACATGACCATTTTATAAAGCATTAGAGGCTCCCTCAAAGCACTCTTCCTTGTCCATCTGGCAAACATTACTGTCAAATGCATTGGAAAATTTATCATATAACCCTTCCATATTTTTCATCATAAGCACTTCCAAATTGCGCACTGCTGTTAGTGACTCACAAGATTCCCGTCTCCTTCATGAAACACAACTTAGTTCTCTGTTTTTTTCCTCTCACTTACTTAGTAAAGCCCAATGTCTTTTCATACAAATATGAGAGCCTCTGCCTTCCATTTTTCCTTCCAAACACTTTTGGTTCTTGCAGCCGTAGCTGTGTAACTCCATAGTTGATGAAATCATCACAATTTAGACAGTAATTTTTCTGTCTTTGGGATAAGATTTCACTTGATTTAAGAGTCATCTCCTGACCATCCTGTAGGTCTGCCTGTAGAGGAATATTATTCTCAAGGATATATTTGTTCCATTCCAACTTTTGTGTGATGCTTGGGCTAAATTCATGGTTCCAAGTAAAGAAACATGTGCATCAAGGTAGAACATTGAATCAGTAAGTCTTAGTGCTAGAAAGGACAATGGTCATTTAATACAACACTCCCCACTCCCAGTTTATAGAGCCAGAAACAAAGCCTTGGAGAGATAAGTGCTTTTCTTTCCAAAGGCCACTCCTTGACTTAGGTGCTGAACAAGGTTTAGAAGCTTGGTGGCCTACAGCCCAGTTTAGTGTTTTTATGCCACAATATTTTTAATCTTCTCATTTGCCTAGTGCTGTAGATTGTTTGTGTCACCCCCAAAATTCATGTGTTGACATTTTAATCCCCAAAATGATGGTATTAAGAAATGGGGATTTTGGACGAACCAGAGAGGGAGACAAACCATAAGAGACTCTTAATCTCAGGAAACAAACTGAGGGTTGCTGGAGTGGAGGGGGGTGGGAGGGATGGGGTGGCTGGGTGGTGGACAATGGGGAGGGTATGTGCTATGGTGAGTACTGTGAATTTTGTAAGACTGATGAATCACAGACCTGTACCCCTGAAACAAATACTACATTATAAATGTTAATTAAAAAAAAAAAAAGAAATGGGGACTTTGGGAGGTGATTAGGTCAAGAAATGCGAACCCTCATGAACGGGATTAGTTTCCTTATAAAGAGACTACAGATCATTCCCATGCCCTTTCAGCCATGCAAAGTCACAGCAAAAACAAAACAAACAAAAACAAGCAAACAGAAACAGCTGTCTCTGAAGCCAGTCTTCACCAAATACCTAATCTTCTGGCAGTTTGGTCAGGGATTTCTCAGCCTCCAGAACTGTGAGAAATTTCTGTCGTTTATAAGCTACCCAGTTTGTGATATTTCGTTATAGCAATACGACTGGCCAAGACACCCAGTGTGGTGACATTCACCAATATTTCCTTTAAGGCATAAAGGAAGAAGTCAGGCATAGCTGTGTGACTTGTTTTGGCCAATGAAATGTGAGTAGAAGTGAAGTGTGTCACTTCCACTTTAAGAACTGTGTGTTCCCCCTCTGCTGCATGGCAACAGGCAACATACCAGATGAGGTTCTACCAGCTGAGGACAATGAAGAGCAGCCCCAGCTGACTCATAAAGGACCTGTAGCACAGTGAGAAATAAAGTTTCATGGTTTTAAGTCACTGAGATTTGGGGGTTGTTTGTCACTGCAACATCACCTGGCCTCTCCCAATTGAGTAAGCCTGAGCTAAATCCCCATTCCCATGATGCATCTCTGTGCACAAAGACTAAAGAGGGTAAACAATGCAGCACATCAGAACACAACCCCACAAAACATTCCAAATTCCATGTCTCACCAGCATTCTTTCTTCCTCCTGGCTTATATTAGGGGTGGAGGATGTGGTTCATTACAAAGAATGAGTATTTTGATAGCTTCTCATTCTTGGAACTATTCTGCAGGTAAGTGCCTGGTGGAAATTTCCTCTAGTCGTAGAGTGAAGAACATAAATAAATTATTAGTAAGTCAGTGCATTATGACCTGAAAATCATCATCCTATACTTACATACATACATGCGCAAAAAACTTTGGTTTTCCTTGAGACTTTATATAGATAATTCTCAGCACTCTACAAGTTTCATAACTTTACAAGCACCACATTAGAGTAAACCGATGCTTTGAAAAAAACCACATCATCAGGCATTTCCAAAGTAACAGTTATAAATTAATGGCAGCTTCTCAAGAAGTAGTAAGAGAGCCCGTGTGACCTTGGGTAAGTCACATAGCCTCTCTGGACTTCAGTTTCCTCCTCTGTAAAACAAGGAAAATAATAATATCTACTTCCCAGGGTTATCCTGAGAAAGAAGGTGGGTTGTGCACATTCTGTCTGGTTCATAATTAGTGCATAATGTTAACTATATTTGAGCCATTGAATACTTAGAATAGAAAGTAAGATCATCTCAGAACTTTTGCTTTCCAAGAAACTGTGAATTCAGAAATGATTTAGTCCACCAAGTGTTGGTTTTGGGGAAAAGATGTAAACCCTTGGTTCTGTCTGTCTGGTGAAGGTGTTAACACGCTTTTGAAAATGCAGATGGATAGACAAGTAGGTACTGCTAACAGTTTGGGAAATGTTTCCAAGCTCTCTGCTTAGAGCACGCATCCAGATGGGAAAATCTTTAAAGGGCTAGACTCATTTCTACTTTTACCATATTAAATTCTTGGACTTTTGCAGGTTTATAACAAAGCTCAGAAAATGCTAAAGCTCAAAGGAGAATTGAGAGGTACCAAGGAAATGAAAGATGAGGTAAGACTCCTAACTGTCCTACACACACAGAGTTGAACCTGTGTTACAATGAACTTCTTTTCAAGTTTCATGATTCAAAATTCTAGTAATAAGCATCCCAGAATATCACAGAGAGGTGGGCAGCAGACCATAGTGTTTAAGAGCCAGACTTGAGCGAGGTGGGTCAAGGTCCACATCTAATAGCAGTATAATACTGGGCATGTTACTTACCCTCTCTGAGCTTCCTTTCCCTTACCTAGAAAATATGAATAATTAACACCTATTTCAAAGGTTTGCCATGAGGATTAAGTAAGATACCACATATAAAACACTAGTTCTTGGGACATAGGAAGCATTTAAAAGATAGTAACTATTGTTGCCAACATTGTCTCTTAATCTGGAATGATATGGAAATGGAGTGTTCTAATTTGTCTAATATTTTGGTCAAACTGTGTTTACCTATTCCCTGTCTTGTTCCAGAAAGCATTTAAGGGGGATGTTTAGGTTATTATAGGATTGTCCCACATGACATATGCTTTTAACAGACCTCTTATCAAGAGCTGAACACTTTCTAAAAGAGGTGTTTCCGCTTCTTTCCTGCTGGATTACTGGAGGGAGCAGTACAGGATTTGCTGCATGTTCTGCAGGGAACCAGGATCTGGTATGCATTTTCTAGACGGGCATTTCTTAATTCAGTTGATATCTTTGGACCACTTTTGATGTGCCAGGCATTGTTCTAGAGGCTGAGGATAAAACAATGAACAAAACAGAGAAAGATCCATGTTCTTGTGGAGCTTACTTTCTAGTAAAAGAATTTCTCCCAAAGATATGATGGAGAAAAGTATGTAGCAACTGCCCAAGTGCCAATAAAAATCAGCCCATATTCCATATGTGGCTGACCACTGCCATATGCCATGCGTATCCTAAATTATATATTTATGTAGTGTGCCATTTTTTAAGAATTTAGAACACAATGAAATATACTCATTCTTCACTAGATGAACAAAAGTGGTTCCAAAATTTTTGCTCACAGGCAAAACCTTGTATAAGTGTCCATTAATTCCCAATATAAGTAATCAAAAACTGCAATGTTTCTATCAATGGAAAAGTAAACTCAGGAATCAAGTTAGTAATATTGATAACAGTGCTTGAAATTACTGTAGATAACTAACTGTAAACTCATATTACAGAAGTAAAATGTAGAAATTCCTGAAGCAATGATAATTTTGAAGGTTTTATGCTTTTTAAAACAGACCTCTCACAAGAAATTGAAACATGCTGAATGGTAGTGGTGGTTTTCCATTGTTTGTTAAAGATTTGTCTTTATCCTCAGATAAAAAAAGATAATATCCCAAAGATGATGATCTTTATGGTGGTGTTGGTTGACTCCAAAATTACTCTGGAAACCGCCACCCAAGCTTTCTTGTTCAAGTGCCAAATCCTCGATGGACTGCTGCCATCTTAAATCTTTGTAACGCTCTTGACTTCTGAGAGTGCTTGTGAATCACAAGCCTCGGTTTAACATCAGCTTCTTCCAAGAAGAAGCACGAGACTATCTGTCAATGCTTTAAAGTCTAGAGCAAAATTTCTTTCTATCTTTGGAAACGTATGTTCGAGAAGGCATCCTCTTTGAAAAAGACCCATCAGATAAGGCCAGAAAATTTGCTTCAGTAAACCATCTATTTTCCAATAACTATCATGATTGCAACTGCGGTACCAGAACTCACCATTTTGCCTGAAGTTGGTAGCTGCTGCTGATGTCACATGCCTTCAACCAGTGACCAGGTCCCAACCTCACATAAGCAAAACTGGGGTATCTAAGTGCATGGCTTACATAAATGAAAACTCACCTAGGAGCAGAGGCTTGTGATTTCAGCCATCGTTAATGACTTCAGATCTAGGACAGGATCAGATGGTGCCTCAGGGTCAGCATTATGACTCTCAGCTCCTCTCATGCCCCAGTACTGGTTACAGAGCTTTGATTGATGAAATGTCAGATTAAATCAATTCCTGCCGCATATTGGTACTCAAGAGGCATCTGCCTGGAATTTAGCCTTCATAAAGTAGATAGGATTAGAAATAGTGTACAGTGACCTCTGTACAAGATATTAGCAAGAAATTAGGTTTACTGGAACCTCAGAAACACTTGCCTTTCTGGAGTTCTGAGGTGAGCACATCCTCTTCTTACAACTACCTATGGTAAAAAATATTTTGTTGTGCATGGGAGTCACCTCATTGCTCTCCCAGCATTTTCACCATTTTCACGCCTGTTCTGATGAATAAAAACCCCTGTATGATTTGGACTTTTGGAGTGAATGGTTAGGTTTTGATTTCAAAAGCAAATTTCATTTGACATCCAACAAAACACATTTGTTATTCCCAATTGGTTTACGGAATCCTCAAAGAAAGAATTATTTATTCCAAGCCTCTTGTTTTCTGAATGAAGAAACTGCCTCAGAGACTCTGAGTCAATGCTAATGTCCAAATTAGATGAGATCATCTACATTAAAGATCCAATTCTGAAGTCCTGTTGGTGCATTAGAACGGGGCCAAGCAGGCTTCTGCTCAGAAGACATCTAAAACTAGAGGGAGAAGGGTTTTTTATTGGCCTGACAGAAAGAGGGCATTTAGCTTTTAGGTTGGAGAGGCTCAAGTTGTATATCACTGCTACTTTGTTAATGAGTCCACAGTGTGCCAGGCTCCCTATGGAACAATCTGGTGACATGGTCCTCACTTTAAGATGCATATATTCAGCATTAAGGCAAGAGGATAGAGCATTTGACACTTCCATAGAGCAGGCATTGTATTGTCACCTAATCTGCTTATAGATGCCAAAGAAAAAGTCCTGTGGTGAGAGGGGAGGAGATCCCTAGGTCCCAATCCCCAGAGAGCCTCTACTCCCTATTCCCAGTGTGGCAGCAATGAGAAAAGGAATTTAAAGCACTAGAATCAAATTGCTGCTCCTTGTCGGGTCAAGGATTTTGTTTTCTAGTTAGAAAACAATGTCCATACACCATTTGTTTTTAGCTGCTCTACACACATTCTCTTAAGAGAGTCCCTGGTAAATTGTGGTAATGGTAATTACGTGCTTGGGGCAGTTGACATCCACTGTTATTTTTCTGAAAGTGAGGAACAAGGGATGGGAGCAAGAGAGGAAGAGAGAGAGTTTTGAGATAATGAAATCCTTTTAATGACAGAGCCATGCCGTTAACCTAATTAAACTGTAAAGTGGTAAAAAAAAAAAAAAAAAAAAAAAACCCAGGTACTAAATGGAAATGAAGAAATAAATCAGCTGAGACAGCAGCACTTCTGGGAAACCTTCTGAATTCCGAATACTCTGACATTGCAGTGTCCGATTCTCGTGGTTATCCTCTGGCCCCCCTCGGCCTTGTGCAGAGGTCTCTTAAACTGACCTGTCCAGTAAGGCTTGATTTACAATGTCCATATCAGGTCTCCAGCTCCCCTGGGAATGAGTGTTATGTAGCTCATATATTTAAGAAGCCAAAGCAATCAGTGGGATATGGTGGCAGATCACTGGCTACAGGGTCAGGAGAGCAGAACTCTCCTCATTCTGCTGCTAACCAGCTATAGGACCTTGGGCATTGTCGTTTGGATCACTTTAGCATTTCTGTGCACCCATGTCTTCTGTGTGCTTTTGCACCTGAAACTCTCTTAGAAGAATTGCCCTTGGGCTATTGGGGTCACTTTGCTCATAGAAGCAGAGAGCTGGAAGTCCTTGGGAGCTTATATCCCACAGGGCAGCCCTTAGCTACTGACTGACTGATAATGAGTCTGACAGCCCAGCTTTTGCAACTAATCAAGACAAACTCTGAGGTGTAACTTACACTCCAGAGTTCCCTGTGGGATCAGGCTGAAGCTACCGCCTGCAGGACTTTGTCTGAAATCATGGCCTTCGTTGGTTTCGTGCTCTTTCCTGTCAGGCTTCCTCCACTTCCTTGTTGATTTCTCTCGGAAGTGCTTCTTTAATAGGTGCCGGGAATCCTCACTGAAGAGTCTGCTCTGGATAATCTAACATAAGGCAAGCATCTACCATACAAACAGCCTCCTCAGTTCCAGCATCTAAAACTCAGTGGTGGTAGAACCTGTCCTCTTGAGTGTTATGAAGAATCTGCACAGTGATAGGATTAAACCACTGGACAGGTTCACAATTTCTTTTCATACCATTGCCACCCACAACACTGGGAGTGGAAGGTGGCATCCTAGTGTGATGGGGCACCCACTTTCTTACCACAGGCTCCACCTCCAACCCCACCCAAGTTGCTATGCTCCACACTATTTTGATCTCGATCATTAATTTCCATTCTGACCTGTAATTAGCTCATCTTTTTCACTGGTAATCAAAGGCAGATTATTTTATGCAATCAGCCCAGGGGTTTTATTTTTATTCTCCTTGGTGTACATCTCCACAGAAAAGCACTAGGTTTACAGGTAAGGGAGGTCTTTTGGTTTAGTGAGTAGAAGAGAAAGTTAAGACACTTCAGAACCCGCATCAGCTCCATCACTGATTCACTATAGTCCTGACAAGTTCATTTGACATTTCACTATGTTCATTTCATCAGTGGCAGAACCATTAATATTTATAGATAGTCTGCTAGGTGCCTGGAATTTTTCTAGGCACTGACTTCCTCTTGAAAAACAGGGGAAATGTCTGCGATGTACCCACAGCAGTGGGTGAAGATTAATTAATGTAAATAAGTAATTGTCTGAATAATGCAGAGCACTCAGACACCTCGCAAATGGATACTGTGTAAATGTTATACTGGATGAGTAATAACAGCTAAGAGTTGATGGACAAATTTCCAGCAAATTTAAAGTCTCTGTCAACCAGTTAAGTGAACGAAAGTAAGCATTTTCTTGATAGTTTATAATTGATGCTTTTGTTTTTCTGACTGCCTAGGCGGGGGAGAGAGACAGAGAAGTGAGCAGCCTGAACAACAAGCTCTTGAGCCTGCAAGTTGACATCAAAAATCTGCACGATGTCTGCAAGAGACAGGGGAAGACCTTGCAGGAGAATCAGCTCTGCGTGGAGGAGGCGATGATGAGCGGCAACCACGTAAGGGACTCAGCAGCTGCTACCCACCTCTGCTCCTTCAACTTCCACCTCTGTTCCCTTGGGGAGGAACAGTAATAGAAAATTCTTCCACTAGTCATTCAAGAGCATTTATTGAGCAGGCAATGAGAGAGAATTAAACACACGTACCCTATAACACACACACACACGAAAACCCGTCATCCCTGCCCTCAGGATTTTTCCATTTAGCTGTCTCCAAGGTCATCTACATTTTAGGCCCTGTCTTTTCCTTATCTGGCCTTTCACACCTGGATTTGCAGCACCTGAGGCCCATTGCCCTGAAAAGACCAAATCATAGTTATATAAGGAGAGTAGCATCTCCTAATGGATTTTAGACGAACTTCTAAGTCAACCATGAAAATAACAACTGTCCCACTTGCTCAGAGGTGTCACTGCTCATCAGTGCAGCAGGTGATCTTTGTTGCCCTGTTGGCAGCTCTCTGCCTACAAGCTTTCCTTCTGGATGCAGGAACCCAATCACTGGACAAGCTCAAATGGGGAATGGCTAATGCCCCCAAAAGCAGCCCTCTGCCAATGACTGACAGCGAGGTGGTTATATAACCTCTCATTCTTGCTCCTCAGCCATAGAATCCTGCAGGCATGCCCTTTGCTCTATCCTGGCATTCCTCAACAGGATCCTGCACCAGATGCCCACCGTGGGAACTAGCTTGATAACACGTCTTTCTGCAGTTCCCTTCCTTTCCTTGTCTCATTTCTCCACCAGCCTACCTGAGTTTCCTGAGATCACTTCCCACATAAACTCCTGCTTGACACTCCGTCACTTATCCAGAGGTGCCAGCCAAGACAGTCAGTAACCCTTGTCCTGAGCATGTATAAACAATGGCATTGATCATCTTCTCCTGGCCTGATCATCTTTTTTGAACTAATACTTACCTGTAGGCTAGGCAGTTCATCAGCTGAGGCAACTTCATTTCAGCCTGAGGTTTTCTCTCTGTGGAAACTCTAGTGCTAGGGTCTTTAAACCATTCTCTAAATGTATCCCCATAAGCAGCTGGGAAATATTTTCCCATAGCTCTCTCAAAACTTGGCGTTTGCAAGAATGCCTTACTTGCAGTCTTCGTTTCCTTTTCGGGACTTGAGGCCTTGGCAAATATGAAGCAGGAACCGGTTGCACAGACCTGTCGCCAGACCCCCAAGTTAGCCTCAGCTTCTGTGTAAGACTCCACTGTCTTCCACATTTGTGATCAAGGATCTGGTCTCTCTTAATTGTGTCTGTTAGAGTTCTTCCAGGACTTACACTTCCCCATAGAAACCACAGATTGGTTTTCTGCAATGCCCTAAAAATGCTACCAACAAAGCAATTCCACCTTATCTTACTGAGTGTTATTGTCATTTCCCCAGGAGGTCACAAACATGGAAAAATTCATTGGTTTTCCTAAATGGATCTCAGGAAGAATATTATCATAATTTACTTCTTTCTAAATATTAACATTTTAGGATATTCTCACCATTGCTGTCCAAGTTTATTTATTCCCCCTGTCAGGGAAAGCCATGTGGCTTATAAAGGTACCTAGCAACTTGGAGGAAGAAAGGGATTAAATCGCATTTTATTATTCTAATTGCCCAGAAGAAGAAGGTCTAACAGCTTGAAATAAGCTTTAAAACAGGCTCTTTTTTTCCTAGCACTTAGTGCAGAATTTAAATTGCAGACTACGCATACAAATACACAGTTAGATGTAGACTTACACTCACCCACTCAGAAAATCCCTGCAAAAACTGCCCTCTACAAGGAAATGTAATATGGGAACAGAGGGGAAACCTGAGACTTTCTGAAATTTTTGACTAATATCTAACAAGGATCTGGAGAAATGAGCCAGAGGTCATAGTTCAGAACTACAGTTAGGAGAGAAAATTAAAATACTACATCAGATATTATGTGTAAGTACAGGGATGGCAGGCGAGGGGTGGGTAACCTTGTAAATCAAGAATATGTTATTCTCCGAGTCCTGGAAGGCCCGGAAGCAACATCACCATGTCATTGTCCAAGTCGACCATGCTTCTGGGTTACTGGGATATTCGCAGGCTGGCGCACGCCATCCGCATGCTCCTAGAGTTCACCAATACATCCTATGAGGAGAAAGAGTACACGTGCGGGGAAGTTCCCAACTATGATAGAAGCCAATGGCTGGGTGTGAAATTCAAGGTCGACCTGGACTTCCCTAACCTGCCCTACCTCATGGATGATAAGAACAAGATCACCCAGAGCAATGCTATCTTGCAAGCACAATATGTGTGGCGAGACTAAAGAAGAAAAGATTCAAGTGGACATCATGGAGAACCAAATAATGGATTTCCGAATGCAGCTGATATGACTGTGCTATAGCCCTGACCTTGACAAACTGAAGCCTCAGTACTTGGAACAGTTTCCTGGACAACTGAAACAGTTCTCCTTATTCCTGGGGAAATTCTCATGGTTTGCAGGAGAAAAGCTCACCTTTGTGGATTTCCTCACCTATGATGTCTTAGATCAGAACCGTGTGTTTGAGCCCAAGTGCCTGGATGAATTTCCAAATCTGAAGGCTTTCATGTGCTGTTTTGAGGCTTTGGAGAAGATCGCTAACTACATGCAGTCTGACTGCTTCCTGAAGATGCCCATCAACAACAAGATGGCCCAGTGGGGAAACGAGAATATGCTGAGCAGGAGGTGGACTTGCACTGCTTGTTTTATTCCATCCTGTCCCTAGGGGGCATGTACTCTCTCTTCTCCGTTCTTTTCAATAAATAGCATTTAGATTAAAAAACGAAAGAAAGAAAGAAAGAAAGAAAGAAAGAAAGAAAGAAAGAAAGAAAGAAAGAAAGAAAGAAAGAAAGAAAGAAAGAAAGAAAGAAAGAAAGAAAGAAAGAAGAAAGAAAGGAAGAAAGGAAGAATGAAAGAATATGTTATGTTCCAAAACCCAGGAACAGACATAGGACGAGAGCAAAGCAAATGAGGCACTAGGGTGCAACATTTACAGGGTACTCAGTCCTCATGTGCCCGCTCTGCGCTTGCCCCACCCTGAGACAGAATTCCTCCTTAAAATTTGCACCTCACTTGCCTCACTGTAGTCCTGACCCTGCCCAGGAACCAAAAGAGTGCCTCTACTAAAGTGAAAGGAGAAAAGAACAACAGAGCTATCATAATAAAAGGATGATCAAATTAGAAAAGGAAGGGTCTCTCTGAGCAATTGCCCAGACCCCTTTGGCCCTGATAGTGGCATGGGGAGAATGCCCTGATATTTAGTACAGACCAGATTGTCAAACTCATCTTTGAAGTGGATGAAGGACACTATTCTTAGCATAAAACTATGTAAAGAAGTGTGATTTCTGAAGATAAAAGTAACTAGTCAAGTATGGGTTAATACATCCTTGATGGAAATTATGACACAGAAATATCACTTTGAGTCATTGGGAATGAAACAAAAATTTTAAGTGGAACTGCTAAATGCAATGTGGGATCTGGGATTGGATCCTAGAACAGAAAAAAACAAACAAACATTAATGGAAAAACTGATAAAATACAAATGAAGATGTAGGTTAGGTAATAGTAACCTACCAATGTTAATTTCCTAGTGGGACAAATATACCACAATTATGTAAAATGTTAATCTTAGGGAAAGATGGGTGAAGAGTATATGGAAACTCTATATACTACTGCAATTTTTCTGTAAATCTAAAATTATTCCAAAATAAAGAGGTTTCTTTTTTTCTTTAAAGGGACTCTCTGATAAGCAGAGGTCACAGACGAGAAAAATGTCTACGCCATGAAGATGTAACCAAAAGAAATGCATGTCACTTAACACCCAGTTCTACACTCTACCAAAACAAGAAATGTACTTTGTAGAGGATATAAAAAGTAACTGATAGACCTATCTAGTGATAAAAGGCTAAACCAGGGTTACAGGGAAAATATCTCACTTAACACCTCAAAGATAGGGAAAGAAGTTCATGACGATGACTGGGGAAAAATGAGACTTTCAGTTCATAAATGAAAGGGAAAAAGCAGCAGGGATCCAGTTACCAGAGCAATGCCAACCTGAGACAGAAGAGAGTTAGTGCAAACTAGAATAGGGAATAAAATGGTTAAAAAGTATTTTTGAAAAGCCGGCTTTAGGCAAATCAGCAGGACCTGATGACATACTTTGAAGAGTACTTAAGGAATTGTCAGGTGTTATTACATAGCTGCTAGTGATTATTTTTGAGAACTCAAGAGGATAAAGAAAGTCCCTGTAGACTGAAAAAGGGTAAATGAAGTGCTCATCTTTTTAAAAAGGGAAAAGGGACAATCCTGGTAATTATAGACCTGTCAGCTTAACTTCAATATCTGGGAAAATATAGAACTTAACATCAATCAATTAGCATCAACTTGAAAAGCACAAAGTATTGGGTAGAAACCAAAGTGACTTCTCAAAAGGCAAATCATGCCAGGCCAATTAATTCCCTTCTGTGATCAAGTAGCCACATAGGCAAGGAAAGAGCAATAGCTATAATCTCTTTGACCATAAGTAGGGCTGAAAAATTGATTAAATATGGGAACAGGTTCCTACTGGTGGCCAGTGCTCTCCATTTTTTGAGAGAGCTGAGGCCTGGATAGAAATCTATCTGAGAAACATGGTGGACCAGACAACCTCCAGAATCATGTCCAACTGTGGATGGTCACTCTAAGAACTAATCTCACTTCCGGAAGATTACTTCCAACTTTCTCATTTTCTCCAAATCTCAGTTTAAAGGCCAAAGCAGAATCTAATAAAATGTCTGTCTTCACTAGAAAGAAAACTTTAAAAAAGAAAGACAAAGAAGCAAATAGGAAATGTATTGACGCCTTTATCACTCTGCTCTCTGGCACATATATGAGTGAAATGTAGGCTTAATCCATAGCATGTCATTTTCTATTCATTTAGAATTAAGAAAAATAATCTTTTGAATACTTAAGGATAAATAAGTAGAAATTTAATAGGTCTCAAATAAGTCTAGGCATTTCTCCAAGACTTTGAAACTTGATTCCTCTAAACCCATAGGTATCTATAGTGTACAAATGTTTAAAATTCTCATCCAAGGAAACTCAAGTTTCTCTGCATATATGAGCAGTTCTTGGATATTTGTAACCAGACAAACTTGGTCAGGTGCTATGTTTGCCCTGTACTGGAAGATTTGGATGAACTCACATCATCTGATTGGTCTATCATGTTACCTCAAACCAGAATTAAACCCAAAACATTCAACATGACCTCTGGGGAAGAGATGTTACTAACAGTTCACCAGTATCACTGACAGGTTGCTAAGCTTTATACACACAGGAAAAGACATGTATCTTTTAAGCCAAAGAACGATTATGAACATACCCTAAGAATAGATGATGTACCACATACTAGAAGGGGAAGCCCTAAAGAAATGGTTTGGCTTAAAAAAAAAAAAAAAGGCACTTCTTTCATTCTTTTGTATAATGAAAACAGGGACATGAAAATAAGGTGAAGCTAAGAAAGAATGAAAAATAAAGAGACCACAGTTAGTTTTCAGCTGAGTCAGTTTAATTGTCAGAGATCAAGTCAACTTCAACAAAGCCAAGAAAAACAGAATTTGGGCACAGTTTGATAAGGATTCTGCTTCACTAAAATAAGTCCCTGAATTAACCCTACCCCACGATGTTCACTCCTTTGCTTTAGTTCTAACCACATTAGGTATTTATTCTTGACCATGTCTTTTTCCTAGTAGCTTCCCACCGCCCAGCTTACCTATGTAGTCAGAACTCTTGGGCTGTTGAGAACATCCCCCTGTATTTGTATGTGTGCATGAGCACCCACACACATGCCACTCCCAAGTCCCTTCATGGATGGGTTGTGAGAATAGCAACATTCTTATCTTGAAAAGAATGAGAACACTTAACTAGAAACATTTAATATAAATGTTGGCAATTACAGCCGCACAGAGTACATACAAAATTCAGCATTGTTAGGCTTAAGAAAGAAGTATCATTAACTTCCCTCCAGCCACATACGCCAGATCTTCAGGCCAAGAGTTCAGCTTCTCTTTGCCTAGGATTTCTTGCTGGTGACCATAGTGGTCCGTTTTAAGTCTTCTCATTGAGAATGAGCTGACATAATCAGCTGTTGTCTTTCTGGTTCTGAGCTGGGCTGAGCCTCCCTTATCTTACCTGAGCCACCCCCACTCACTCTCACTAGAGAAGATTTTCCCTCTTTTCAGTCCCAGCTCTCACAGCATTACTCTAATTAAAATTCCATCTTCAATTACTCAGACCAAAACCTTGGAGTCATCCTGCCTTGGATGACCATCATTTCCCACCATCCCACATCCCATCTAACACAGCCGCCAATCCCATGAGATCCACTTTTAAAATATATCCATGACCCGGCCATTTCTCTCAACTTCCAACTTGGTCCATGCCCCCAGCCCTTCTTGCCTGGATTCTTGCAGCAACCTCCTTGCTGGTCTCTCTGCTTTCATCTTTGCCCACCTACAGTTGATTTTCAGTAGAACAGCCAGTGTGTCCTTTGTAACAGCTAAAGGACATCATTTCACTTGTCTGTTCAGTAACCTCCAGTGTCCTTTTATCTCACTGAAAGGGAAAGTTAAGGTCTTTAGAATGGCCTACATGGCCCTAAGGGAGCTCACCTCCCTTTCCTTTCTCACCTCATCTGGTACCACTCTCCCCTTTACTCTCTCTGCTCCAGCCAGAACAAAGTGGTTCCTCAGACACCACTGGGCACTTCCCACCTCCAGGCCCTAGCACTTGCTATTATCTCTCCCTGGAGTGTTCCTGCTGTACAGAGTGTCTTCTGTGTCTTCAAACTCCATGAAAATACTTAAATCAATATTACAGCTGCCTCCATGCAAGCATTCCTCATCTCTCTCCCCTGCTTTACTCTCCTCCATAGCGCTTTTTCCTTTTAATACACTACATAATTTACTTATTTAACTTGCTGCCTCCCACCTCCCCATAGATGCAAACTGCATGAAGGCAGGGATTCTGTCTGTTTTATACACTTCTATATCCCCATTACCTACTACAGTGCTTGACACACAGTAGGTGCACCGTGATGTTTGCTAAACAAATTAATTAAAGGAAAATATCACATCCATAAATGGCTACTATGCTAATGCTCATAGCAGCAATATTTATGATAGCCAAAAACTGAAACAGTCCAAATGTCCATCAACTGGTGAACAGATAAACAAAATATGATATATTCAAACTATTCAGCAATAAAAAAGAATAAAATACTGATTCTTGCTGTAGCTTGGATGAACCTTAAAACATTATGCTAAGTTAAAGAAGCCAGACACAAAAGATGACGTATTATACAATTTCATTTATATGAAATGTCTGGAAAGGGCAAACCCCTAGAGGCAGAAAGCAGATTAGTGATTGCCTGGAGCTGGGGTAGGAACAAGAGTGACAAATGGGTGAGAGGGAATTTTTTTGAGGCAATGGAAATGTTGTAAAACTGGATTCTAATAATGGTTGCACAACTCCATAAATTTTCTACAAATCATTGAACTATATACTTACAGTGGTTAAATTTTATGATATACAAAGTATACCTCAATAGAACTGTAAAAAAAAGTTAATTTTTAGAAAGTTTGAAAGTACTCTGTTAATGAGGCCAAGGCCACAAGCTCAAATTTTGGGGAACCAGTGAGATTACCTATTCTCTATTTAATTTCCTACTTTCCTTTGATACCTAACTGTGTATAAACCTTTAGTCTAGGTCCTATAGAAGTGGGCATGGCCCCTGCTCTCCAGGGGTTTATAATCTAATTAGAAGATAAGATACACAGAGGTCACTGCAATGCAAAGCAGAATGTGAAATGCCATATTAAAGACATGCCAATAAATATAGTATTGGTGCAAAGATGGCTTTGCAGGGAAAACAGGAAGAAGAGCAAAAATTGGACAGGATTTTAAAGAATAAGTAAGAGGATAATAAGCAGAGAAGGGAATTAAGGAATGCCCATGGGCCACCCTCTTCATCCACATGTCATCAGGGATGTTAGGCAAGAAAATACAGAAACTTCAGTGCAAAGACCTCACCTATACTGAAATAAACAACTCAGGGATGTATCCTACCAGCAGCATACCTGATACAAAGTAGGTGCTCAACATGTTTATTGAATGAATGAATGAAAATATAGGATGGGTCTAGCAGCATTTCAAGTTGATTGTGGATTGGCAGGAAGAGATCTCTCTCTCTCTCTCTCACACACACACACACACACACACACACACATTCAGCATCTACAAGGTCACATCTTCCTTCCGGAGGAGACAACAGAGTCAATGCCCAGATATGCCTGAATCATCTCTGCCTCCCATTTCCCAGCCCTCCAGAAAGCTGTTTCCCTAAGAGCACACCCAAGAGTTTATCCTTTTATCTAAGTGTAAATCAAGTTTAGTCCAAGAACTCTGACCAGAAATCCATTGTGTTCTAGATCAATTGGGTTATCTTTAATTGTGAAGCCAAAAAAAATCATATTATTGTGTGTATCTTTATATAACTTCCTAGGTCCTTTAGGTGTATGTTTTTTCTTCTGGCCTAAATAATATGAAGGGTAGATCTAACTAGTAGGAAAGAACTAGGATTTTTTTGTTCTTTCAAATCCTCCTTACAGGATGAAAATACAAAATGATGTTTCACTGTAGATAGAGTGACATATTTACTAAGTGCCCTGTGGATAAAAGGATGGATAGGTGGATGTCAATGGTTGAACAAATGAAAAAAAATCAAAGAACGAATGCATACTTAGTGACAACCTAAAGGTTTTTTTCCATATATTCTATCTCAATTGCAGAATAAGAAACAAGCATTAGCATTCGAGGAGTCACGTTTGGAGTTTGAGCCCAGTAAACAGTGCCATCTGAGACAACTCCAACAACTCAAGAAAAAATTGCTAGCCCTTCAGCAAGAACTGGAGTTTCGCACTGAGGAGTTGCAGACTTCTTACTGTTCCCTCCTGCAGTATCAGTCTGTCCTAGAGAAGCAGACTTCTGACCTGGTTCTTCTCCACCATCACTGCAAACTGAAAGAAGATGAGGTATTGATACACTAACTATGGAAATGTCTCATATGCCCATGTACCTACAGAAATCAGGCCACACCTACTAGAAAGCAGACACTGGCCTTACAGAGGAGAGCTTCTCAACATCTTGAGCAGGTTTTATCAACTTTCCCTCTTTAATTCTTAATCTTTTTGAAGCTGAACAGAGGGAACTAAAGAGAATAGCATAATTGGGTGAGAGCTCCAGTATCAATATATGTGGGACATGTGATGTTTGTGTCTGTATGTGTGTGGTATGCATATAGGTCCATCATCTCCATCCTATTATCATTGCAATTTAAATGCAAAAGACTCTAGGTCTCTGAGGGTTATAAAAAAAAAAGGTATAAAGTCCATTAAATGAAGCATTTTTAGAAAAATCAGATTTTGATAATATAAAAATTCCTAGCACTTGGATAGCTGGTAAGATAACCAGACATTGAGTCTCAGTCGATCTTTGAGAATACGAGATCAGTCATTTTTTTCAGGCTGGAGTTTTAGATCATATAGACTTAGGTATATTTTGGACATTCATTGCCATCCGTGTCCCAAGATAGTGCTATTTTTAAACCAAAAAGAGCATCCTTGTGGAATCCCGAGTAAATTCCAAAGACCAAACTATAGAATTTTAAACCAGTTGAGCAGTGGTAGGGCTAGCAGCAGTGAAACTGTGGGTTCTAAGTAATGAGACAGACAGCCTCCCCTGGCATTTTCTCCCTTGGCCTTTAGAGATAAAATTCCAAGGACTGTCTAGGATGGTGCTGTTGCTTAAGGACGAATTCCAGGAGCTTTATGAGGACTTAGAGGACTGTAGAATTTTTTTAAAGGGATATTATGAGAATTTGCTGAATAGGATTGGGAGGGAAAGAAACCGAGAAAGGCTATCCTACAAAGTATAATTGAGGACTAAGCCTGTGAACACAAACCATAGTTTAATAAAACTAAAGCAGGGCTGTGTTAAAACCGGCCAGTTCCTAAACAAGAGTCCAGCCTGGATAGAGCAACCCTGAATTAGTTGGGATTGTGTTTGGCTGCATGTAACAGAAAACCCCAAGGTCATAGTGACTTTGGATAGTTTATTTCTCTGACATAGAGGAAGGCTGGAGATAGGTGGTCTAGGATGTTAAGGGAACTGCATGTGTCATCAGGTACCTAGGGTCCTATCTTTTGGGTCCACCACCATCAGCTCAAAACTTCCATTTTCTAGATTCCCAAGGTGGCTGCTAGAGCTCCAACCATCACATCCTTGTTCCAAACAATCAGGTTGGGGGCAGGGAAGGAGGTGAGGGGAAAATGACACACTCTGCTCTTTTAAGGACACTTTCTAGAAGCCCCACACAACACTTTCATTTATGTATCATTGGCCAGAGTTAGTCACGTGGCTACAGCTAGTTCCTAGGAAGCCAAGGAAATGTATTTCAGTGACATGCACTGCTGTCCCAAATAAAGTAAAGGCTCAACTACTAAGGAGAAGGGGGAGAATTGCAGTGGGTTCTGGTAACTAACAGTCACTGAAAATGATCTCAAGATGGGAAAACATTGGAAAAAATTACTCTAGGCATTCCGCCAAGTTTCCCCAATACTTTGTTGCACAGTAGCATCAAACTTCTGTGTAAGGTTAGGTTTCCCAACAGCAGAGCCTAAGACAAGGAGATGAATGTAAAGTAGTAATTCAAGAGGTGATCCCAGAGGGAGAGTGGAGAAGTGAGTCAAAAAAAAGACAGGAGGCCTATAAAGAAAATCAGTACTAAAATCACTGCCATGGGCCCCTGGGATTCAATCCCCCTGGAGAACTGGGGGAGGTGGTGTAGAACATGCCTCAGAGTGATCCCAGCTCACCCCCCAGGCATTGGTTGAAGGCTGCACCTGAGGGTGTTAACTCCCCCATACTTGTAACCTGCCTTGTCTTTCCTCTGCTGGAGTGGGCTCCTGAGGCCAGAGCATCCCTCAGGCAAAGAGTTGAAGATGCTTGTGGTTGGAATGGGTTTAGCCTTCAAAGGAATGGTGAGTGCCTCTGGAATGTGAGCGAGTCACTGATAGCTTCTGTTATAAACATTTGAATATAAAATATCCCTTCCCTCTTCCCCTTATCTGATCAACATCTCAAACTAAATGACCTTTTCCTAGGAGGAACTTCAAATGGCAGGCAGCAAGCATAATTAGCTTAGACCGACAGAACGAGTTCTATCCAAATTCTACACTGAACTTTGAGCCAAATGAAACCTTCCTTGATGACCCTCCTGCTCTTAACTCCTTCAAATACATGTAACTCTAGCCATACAGTTGAGCATACTCAGCTATATACAGTTATTTGCTAGTTATAAATCATATCTTCACCAAATTGTAATAGTTTGTAAACTCTTTAAGGGAGCAGCCTATGTCTTACAAGTATATATCCCCTTAGCACCCAAGACATTGTTTATGAGCACTCAATAATTATCTGTCAGTTGATCGACTAATTAATCGATTAGGAAAAGAAGCAATCTAAGTAAGAACTGTCCAAGTCCCAGAGGAACTTGAGGCTGTCCCCCCTCAATCTCTCAGGAACTTTGCTGTGTGCAGGAGGGGCTCCACATTTTCTAAATTAGATCTCTAGAGAATACCTAGAAAGGAAAGAATACTGGCATTTCAAGCCCTTAAAAAAAAAAATGGAGCTATACAGACTCATTCCCATTAATCAACTAAGAGTCCTTACTGACTTTTTACTACATGCCAGACAGAATGGAAAATAGATAATGGTCCCTGCCTTTAAGAAGCTTACCATCCAAATATGACAATCTTTTTGCTTTAATTCCTAATCATTAACATTCTGATATTATATATCATAGCTTTTAAATCTGTGCTGGGCTTATTATGTACATCTGGGTTTCTAGTGAAGACGGAAGACTCCTCTGCATGGGGTCCTTATAGCCATACCCTTTCCTCATACAGATGCTTCCATGAGTTCAGTGTGGTTTCATTCCTACACCAACAGGTGATTCTCTATGAGGAGGAAATGGGAAATCATAATGAGAACACAGGGGAGAAGCTCCATTTGGCACAAGAGCAACTTGCTTTGGCCGGGGACAAGATTGTCTCCCTAGAAAGGAGCTTAAGCCTCTACAGGGATAAATACCAGACTTCCCTAAGCAACATTGAGTTACTGGAGTGCCAAGTGAAGATGTTGGAGGGGGAGCTCAGCGGGATCGTCAGTCAGGTAGGACTCACACCTGGCCACTCAGCCCAGGAGCTCCAGCAAGTGGGCATGCTCCCAGGTGGTCCCCGGGTAACAGTCCCTGCTTTCTCTGAGGGAAACCCAAACCTTCAACCAGATGTCATTCCTTCCCTTGAATTTTGTAGCCTTCAGCTTTCAATTTTCAGCCTTCACATCTCCTTTAAGATTCCTACTTAGGAATTTTGAGGCTCCTCAATTAATATAAAATGCCAGCACTTCAAATAAGGCAAAAATCAAAATACCAAATGAGCTCTCAAATCTTCCATGTTCTCATGGGTGTCTGGCTGGGGGGCTCTTGGTCGCAGGGCTCATGCAAACCATGATTTCAGGATCTAACAGGAGGTGAAACCCATGAAAGATAACAAAGCAGAGCCAAAATGCCTAAATCTTTCTTTTTCTTTTAATTGCTTTTTTTAATTACACAAGTAATACAACAATGTAGCTCCCTAGACAGAATCACAGAGATTAAATGTGAAAGTCTGCTTTCAGCCTCCTCTACTCTACTCTCCTTCCCTTGGTAATTACTCGAATAATCTGTTGGGAATCTTCCTCAGTCTTCTGTTATACAGTTACATATATAAATGGTTAGGGTTTTCTTTTTACATAAAGGGGTCATTTTATAAATGTGGTTCTACACCTTGCTTTTTAAATGTATATCTTGACAATTTCTTTTAGTAACTACCTTGTATTCTATGGTATGACTATACCATCTACTGACCTATTTTGTCTATTACAAACAAGCTGTAATGGACATCCTTATTCCTATGGGATAATTTCCTGAAGTGGGATTGCTGGGTCAAGGAATATGCTTATTTTTAATGTTAAAGGATACTTCTAAATTGAATGCCAGAAAGATTCTACCAGTTTACACTTCTACCAACAATAATTAAGGGAACTTACTTCCCCAAACTCACATGGTATGTTTTCAGCTTTTTAAGTGTGCTAAACTGATGCAGGGGGGAAAAAAAAAAACAAGTTTTCTCATTACAGTTTTCATTTCCTTTATTTCAAACAGTTGTGAGTTGGGTTCCCCCAGGAAGCAGACTCTGAGACAGATTGGCATGCAATACATTATTTTAGAGAGAGCCCTTGGTATCAACACCTGTAAAAGGAAGGAGAAGGAAGCAGGTTTGAGCAGAGGGAGAAGTTGAGCTGTGATGCAGCCCCAACAAAGGCCTCAGCCAAACTTGTGGGAGCTCTGGGGCTGGATGGACATACAAAGGGGCCCCAAATTAGGGAGAAGCGAGCTGGCCTTTTACCTCCATGTTGATCAGTTATGGATGTGAGCTGCCCCTAGGGAGAGGCATGACTTGGAGCCAAGCAGTTTTCTTCAGCCCAGGCAATCCCCAGAAAAGGCTGACAGCTGAGGGCTGTCTCAGCGCAGCACTCCCAGCAGCTGGGGGAGTAAGTCCCTCATTGCTGAAGGGGGCACATCACAGTGCCCACCACGCTAACAAAGTATTGAGCACTGTTCATGAGTGTATCAGTCATGTGGATTTCTTTTTGATGAATTTCTTGTTTAAATCTTTAACCTGTTTTTTATTGGGTATTTAGTCTTTTTATTACAGGTAATAATGTTTTACTACATATGTTACAGATATCTTCTCCCACTTTGTAACTTTTCATTTTACTTTATTAATGATATTTGTTACCATACATAATTTTTTTTACTTTTTATGGAGTTGAATCTTGCAGTCCTCCTTTATAGATTCTACGTTTTCTTTCTCTCTTTTTTTTTAAGATTTATTTATGTATTAGAGAGAGAGAGAGCAGGAGAGGGGCAACGGGAGAGGGAGAGAATTCCAGACAGACTCCCCACCAAGCACGGAGCCCAATGGCTTGATCTCACGACCCCAAGATCATGACCCAAGCCAAAATCAAGAGTCAGATACCCAACCGACTGAGCCACCCGGGCACCCTTAGGTTTTATTTCTTGCTTAGGAAGACCTTTTCTACCCCCAATATTATAAAAGTTTACCTCATTTTTTTAGCACTTTTATATTTTTGTATTTCAGTTTTTATCTTTAGTCAATCTGGAATTGATATGGATGGATAGATTAGATAGATAGATAGATAGATAGATAGATAGATAGATAGATAGATAGATAGATAGATAGATAATGTAACCTACATATATATGTAGATATATAGCTATAGATACACATAATTACAAAAGGGGTCTCCAGCTGTCCCAGCTCTATTTGTTGAACACTTTCCCCACTGATTTGAATTGCCAGCTCAGTATATATGCTGATCCTTGTGTACACATGGCTCTTTCTCAACTCTGTTCTTCTGATCTATTTGCCAGTTTTTGCACCAAGATCACAGTTTTATAGTGACTTTAACTGATATGTTTTGATAGCTCCTTCAGAGCAGGTCCTCCTTCCCTGTTCTTGACTTCCAAATATTTCTTGTCCATTTTTGTGCATCTTCTCTTGGTAAAATTGAGATTTATGTTCACTTACTTTCAAATTATATATTAATTGGGGGGAAATTAGCATATTCTATGGGACATAGCATGCTTCTACTTTTATTTAAGTTTTCTTATGCACCCTTCAATAAGATTTTATACTTTTCTTTATAGATTTTACATATTTCTTGCTAAGTTTATTCCTAGCTGTATTACAGTTATTGATTTTGTAAATGAGATCTTTTATACATTTAATTTTATTAACTATTACTGATGTATAGGATGTTCCGTCACCTTATTAAACTCTCTGACCAGATTTTCAGTGGACTGCTTGGTATTTCTAAATTGCTTTCCTTTTCAACATTAATACAACTTATTTTCCATCTTACTGCATTGACCAGGACCCCCCAGAACAATGTAGAATTATAATATCCTTGCCTTCCTTCTCATTTTAAAGGAAATGTTTCTAGTATTTCACTATTAAGTATAATGTTTATTCTTGGCTGTTTGTTAATACTCTCTTTCAAGTTGAAGGTGTGACTGTCTATATGTAGTTTATCGAGAATTTTTGTCAGGATTGAATGTTGAACTTTATCAGGTGTTTTTGTTAGCAGCTATCAAGGTTATCATAGAGGTTTTTTTCTTTAATGAAGTGAATTGCATTAATAGATTTTCATTTATTGGACAATCTCTATGTTCCTGAAATAAACCTTACTTGATCATGATATATTATTATTTTATTTTATTTATTATTTTGCTTTATTTTAATAATAATATATCATTATATTACAATAAATGCTATACTAAATTTCTTAAAGTTTTATTTTTTGTATCTATTTTCAGAAATGAGATTAGTTTGGTCACTCAAATTCTTGTTCTCTCATCTCATATTAGTGTCTGGATTATGCTACCTTAATATAAATGAGTTGAAAGGTTTTTATTTCTCTTTTAATCTCTGGAACTGTTTATATAACATATAAAATATGCATTTCTTTAAGATTACAAATAAAACCAACTTTTAATCATTACTTAAGCAGTATACTCCACCTCTTCTAAATTCTTGGACTTGTTAATTCTTTCAGAAACAATGGTGAATGGTTAGATTTCTCAGTATTCACATGTCTGAACAAGATTGTCTTCATTCCTAATTGCTAGTTTTGCTGGGTATACAAACTTTCAGAAACACCTTCCTTTAAGTCTTTGAAGTTATTGCTGCATCATCTCGTACCATCCAGTATTAAAGAGGAATTGTTAGATTTTGGTGTTTCTCATTTTTTGTAAGTCATCAGTTTTATCTCTTTGATTTCTAGAGGATTTTAGACTCAAGGTTTCTTAGTTTTTTTTCATTAAGCCTCTCAACATTAACTGACCCTTTTCATCTGAAGATTATAATTTCCTCAATCCAGGGAATTTTTCTTCTATTACTTTTAAATTAATTTCTATTTTTCATCCTGTAGTATTAAGACATTGGACCGGTAGATATCATCTTTCGTTCCTTAACTTTTCTATTGTTTTCCATTCCTTTGCCCACTTACACACTAACTTATTTATAAGAATATTATTTATGGTCAGTTTTAGATTTCTCACTGACCCATCTGCAGCTTGCTCATGGGTAGCTTTCATGCTCAGTGAACATAAACTATTTCTTTTTTTTTAATTTTATTTTATTATGTTATATTAGTCACCATACAATACATCATTAGTTTTTCATAAACTATTTCCAACTGTGCCTGAAAAAACCCAGTTAGGGAAACAAGTTTAATGGGGAAAGATCTACTCTCCAAACTGGAACTCTTTGCTCTTTTCTGGCTATCTAAATCAGTTCACTTCATTGTTAGTGCAGACCTATGTGCATGTAGTAATCTTCATGCATGATTTCAGATGACCTAGAGAAAGACATTTTTTTAAATGGTTCTAGGAAAACGGGCATACTCATGCTGATGGGAGTGCCAATTGGTATAATTTCTTGAAGGATAATTGTGTAATATCTATCAAATTTTTAAATATGTCTTATCAGTCCTACTTCATGAATTTAATCCATACATATAGCAGTATAGGTACTCAAAGACTTATGTGCAAAAATATTCATTTCAGCTTCATTTTAGAAAAAAACTTGGAAACAGCCTGTATTCCTATCAATAGGAGACTGGATAAACACAATTACAAGCAATTTAAAAGAGCTAAAAGTACATGTACTAACCTGGATAAATTTCTAAGACATCTTTTTGAGTGAAAAAAAATCTATTTTTATATTTTAAAAGGACAACATAATATTATCTGTATTCTACAGATTCCTTTATATGTATGTAAGTGTATAAAGTTCTAGAACTTTATCTATATGACAAATTGTCATCTATGGAGAACACAGCAAGTATGGGATTAGAGGTAGTATAGTCAAAGAGAAATTTAGACTTGCCTACAATGTTATAATGTTTTAGAAAGATAACATACATATATATGTATTACTTGTGCAATTTGAAATTAATTTTAAAAGAAAGGTCAGATATATATACAAGTAACAATATGGAAATTATCCTAAATAAATTGTCAAGTGAAAACATAATGTTAGAATAGTGTTTTAGAAGACTTTCATTTGTGTAGGGGAAAAAAATAAGGGGGCATATACACATGTATATATGCATATACAAAGATGCATAAAATATCCCTGGAAGGATACCCCCCAAAATTGGTAACATAGACTGTCACAGAGGAAAGGACTTGAGTCATGGAGGGTCAAGATGGAGGAAGACTAACTTTTCAGTATGTTCTCTTGTGAACTGTTTGAACTTTTTACCATGCGTATGCACTTGTTAATTTTTTCTTTTATTAAGAAAGATAAGATTCACATATGTGAACATGAACTTTCAGAATATAGACCTAAGAGATTTTCCATGCGCATGGCATTCTGAAGTTAACTCAAATAGTATGAATAAAACCAACTCATTATTTCCAAATATCCCAGGAGCCTGAGAACAAAGGTGATCATTCAAAGGTGCGTATATACACATCTTCCTGCATGATTCAAGAGCATCAGGAGACCCTGAAACGACTGTCTGAAGTCTGGCAAAAGGTGTCTGAACAGGATGATCTAATCCAGGAACTTCGAAATAAACTAGCCTGCAGTAACGCTTTGGTAAGTGACTTCTAGAATATTTTTCTGAGAGACCAAAAATAAAGCCATGAGGAAAGAAAGGAGGGAAAAATAGTCACCTAAAGTAATTTCTGTCAGCAAAATTCCTCAAATGTCTTATATATACTTACCCCCACCCTTTGTTCATATTCTCCATAGTTGCATGCCCCCAACCCACACTAAGTTTGAGATTCTAAAGAGACTTAAAATCTCTCACAACAACCTAAGTGCTCATCAATAGGGAAATGGTTGAAGAGATTTTTTTAAATGGTTAAAGAAATATCCATATTAAAAAAAAAGAAATATCCATACTGTGGAATAATACGCAGGCACGAAAAAGGATTAAGCAGATGATAAGAACTAAATGGAAGGATCGTTGTGATGTATTGTTGAGAAAAGGTTGCAAAATCCTATGTATAGTTCAATTCCACTTTTGTTTTTTAAAGTCTTTGATTATAGTATAGATGTACCTACTGTAAATTGCCTGTAGTGCACTGCCCCCTAGTAGAAATGAGAGTGGAGAGTAATTGGAGAGATTTCACTTATTTTTGATGCTTGGGTTTTGTTTGAATTATTTTCAACCAAGAACAAAAATTTCATGATTTTTAATTTTTTTTAAAGTCCATACATATCCACGCACTCCATAAAGAACTTCCTTCTTTAATTCTTGAACTTTGAATCCCGTTCTCTGATAGATTAGATGTCTTTCCATCACAGCTTCTAAAGAACCTTCTGCCTCATAAACTGAACCACACAGAGGTTCAGGAAGGAGTCCAAAATGTGGCCATGGGCAGACTCCACACAAACCACTGTCTATGCCTTACTGAACTTTGATACAAGATTGAGAACCTAATTCTTTCTCTGTTGCAAGCCCACAGGAAGTATGTGATGAATTACATAATATTACAACAAACTTAGGCTGAAAAAAGGAACACCCTGCCAAAATAGTACTAGTAATAATCACAATACATTGATCATTCAGCATAACTGACCTACACTCATTTGCAGGTTCTAGAGCGTGAAGAGGCTTTGATAAAATTACAAGCGGACTTTGCTTCCTATACAGCCACCCACAGACATCCTCCTAGTTCCTCAGAAGATTGTGAAGACATTAAAAAGGTGGGAGAACTTTTGCTTATTTGTGCCTGGGGGGGTCGAGTTGAGTTGGGTTTGATTCTGGGTTTTCTAACTTATTTTTTATTTTTACATAATATTTTTATATTTGTGTGAACTTGATTGGCCCTGCTACAAGGATACTGTATGTAATGTATGCCAAGTCCCAAGGAATATGTCTGGCAGTATTCAGTTTTAAAGCCGAATTTTGGAATTGCACCTGCTTCTTAACCCCCTCTCAACAGTATGCCCAAACAAGACACAGACTCTGGTTGGCTTGCTGGGTTCAAAAGGACCATCCAGCTTTCTAGTTTCTAGTTGGAGTTGAACCAAATTTAGGAAAGACTATTTATTCAAATTTAGTCCTTCAAAAACTCGATATTTTCAAAATTCAAAGCCATCTCAAAAACTGATTCTAATAGTGAATAAGCATTTAAACCATGTAAACAAATGGCAAGATTTGACCAACCAATAGTCAAAACTATGTTCAGTGCTATCCTAGGTGAGATCTTTTTTTAATTTTTATTTTTATTCCAGTTAGTTAACATACAGTGTTATATTAGTTTCAAGTATACAATATAATGATTCAACAATTCCATACATCACCCGGTGCTTATCATGACAAGTGCACTCCTTAATCTTCATCACCTATTTAACCCATCCCTCCACCCACCTCCCCTCTGGTAACCTTCAATTTCTTCTCTATAATTAAGAGTCTGTTTCTTGATTTGTCTCTCTTTTTTTTCCCTTTGCTCATTTGTTTTGTTTCTTAAATTCCACATATGAGTGAAATCACATGGTACTTGTCTTTCTCTAACTGACTTATTTTACTTAGCATAATGCTCTTTAGCTCTATCCACATCATTGCAAATGGTAAGATTTCATTCTTTTTGTGGCTGAATTATATTCCATTATATATATATATATATATATATATATATATATATATATCACATCTTCTTTATCCATTCATCAATTGATGGACATGTGGGCTGCTTTCATATCTTAGCTATTTGTAAATGAACCTGCAATAAACATTGAGATGCATGTTTCCCTTTGAATTCGTGTTCTTGTATTCTTTGGGTAAATAGCCAGTAGTGAGATTGCTGGCTCATAAGGTAGTTCTATGTTTAAGTTTTTGAGGAAACTCCATACTGTTTTCCACAGTGAGTGCATCAGTTTGCATTTCCTAGGTGAGATCTTAAGTCAGTCGTACCTGAACCTGAAGTCCAAGGCAAAGCTAGCCACCTGAGGCCACACTGTGGGCAGGTTTACTAATCCTGAAATAGCAGCAAAGGGGGGTGTGGCAAAGAGAGTAAACAACACATATAAGCTCTCCAAGCATCCCTTAGTGCAGGGACAGAGACTCCTCTTTCCAGGACTCTCTGATGCAGAAAGTTTGAGTGAATGAGGAATCAATATTGAATTTTGGAGTTCCTCCTTGGACGTCTGTCAATATTTATTTTAAAGGTCAATTCCATGTTATTCACGTCCTGACCTATAGCAAGATCTCATAACACTCCCATTTTTTGTCTGAAAAATGTCTTTATTTCTCCCATACTCTTTTATTTTTTGCATAGTGGCTAAAAACACGTAACATTAAATTTGCCAAGTTAATCACATTTAAGTGTACATTTCAGTCATGATATTTACACTGTTGTGCAACAGTTCTCTAGAACTTTTTCATCTTGCAAAACTGAAACTCTATATTGACTAAACACTAATGCCTCTTTACCACACCATTTTTTTAAATGATGCAGACTTCCCCAAGAAACAGCATACACTCTTCCCTGCCATTTTATGTGTCCTATCCAGTGCTTTTGTGGAACCTGGATATTCTATTAGGAATGGAACTACCCAGGTCACAATTAATACCAGAACTCAGCTGGCCTGGCATAGAGTGAGCTTTTGAGCCCCTGCAGTGCCCACACCTGGGTCATATGGTGACTTCCCTATATTTCTCCAGCTGTCCCCCTGTCTTCATGCTGCAGTCCTCCCTTACTGACAACTCTGAAATCACATAACTATCCCTTGATGCCCAGATGACTAACTGCTCCTCCTCGGCCATGTGTTCTACCCTCTCTTAGTTATAGCCATTCCCTTCTCCTTCAGAGTAGAAGCCAAAGTCCTTGCCCAAGGACTACAAGCCCCCCATGATGTGATCACCCACTAACGTCTCACCTCATGCCTCCTACTGTCTCCATCACTCACCCCTCTAACTACATGCCCCCCGCCCCATGTTCTCTCCCCAGAGTCTGGTCACTGGCTAGCTCCCCTGTGTGCAGATACCTACAGATACTACAACACTACAACATGGCTCAGTCTCTCACTTCCAGGAGGCCCCTGCTTAGAGGCACCTTCTCAGTGGGGCCAAACTCTCCATTCTGTTTCTAATGGCAACCCTCTCCCCCATACACCTCTATTCTCCTTTTGCTGTTCTCTTCTTCTATAGCACCTGTCAACTGTTAACATTTTCTACAAGTGACTACTTATGTTCTTTGTCTGTCTCACCCCACTATAAGGTCAGCTCCATGGGGTCAAGTATATGTTTCTGTGTTTCTTATTCCACTGTCGCCAGCACCTAGGACAGTGCCTGGCACATAGTATGTGTTCCATCAATGACTGTTGATTGTTGTAGGGCAGAAGGAGTGGTGGCTTTTGTGCACATTCTGTATGAGGGTGATGAGTCTGCCATATCCGTTTTTACATTGTTTTCGTTTGTTTAATTGAGATACAATTAACACACCCTAAAAGTCACTATGTAAAGTGTACAATTCAGTGGCTTTTAAATAGTCACAAGGTTGGGCAACCATCCCCACTAATTCCAGAATATTTTCACTACTCCAAAAAGAAATCCTGGATGCATGAGCAATCATTCCCCCTCCTCCCCGCCTCAGCCCCTAGCACCTACTACTCCCCTCTCTGTCTCTCTGGATTTGCCAATTCCAGACATTCGGCATTTTAGAAAGCATTCTTCCCCCATGTCCTCATCCTGCCCTGTTCCTGTCTTACCTGCCCAGATACTGAAGCACTTGCAGGAGCAGAAAGACAGCCAGTGCCTGCATGTGGAGGAGTACCAGAACCTGGTGAAGGACTTGCGCATGGAGCTAGAGGCCGTGTCAGAGCAGAAGAAAAACATCATGAAGGGTAAACCAGGAGCAGGGGGCTGGGGGAGGGGGCAGCGGGGAGAGGCAGAAGGAAGCCGGAGCTCTCTTCTGAGCAAGGAGCACTCTGTCCCTTCCCGCCATAGACATGATGAAGCTGGAGCTGGACTTGCATGGGCTGCGGGAGGAGACATCTGCCCATATGGAGAGGAAGGATAAGGAGGTTGCCATCCTGCAACGGCGGCTGCAGGAGCTACAGATGCAGTTCACGGAGACCCAGAAGCTGGGCTTGAAGAAAGACAAGGTAGGACAAGAGAAGCTCTCTGGTTAGAACCTCCAACAGGACAGGTGTGAGGGCAGACCTTGGCCAGAGCTGGCCCTGCAGCTCTGCACCCACTGTGATTGCCTGGGCAACATCAACACATGAACAATGAGACTGCAGGTTCTTTAGGCCCAGAGGCAGTTCTGAGCACTTCTTTGGGACTTTTCATAGCACATAATAAATAAATAAAATACCCATTGTCCAAGGACCTTAATAGAGATGTTGACTCTATAAGAGGTTCTTCCCCAGCCCTGCAACGTAGAGAGTTTGGGACACACTTGCATTGTTCTTTTATGCTTTTGTTTATGCTTGATAGTGGAAAGAAATGCTTTAACTATTGTGTAGCCTTATTAAGAACTTCAAGTGAATGTCAATATATAAAATGACAAATATCTTATGAATATGCATATCCGGCAGTTTGAAAATATTAATGGAACTATGCCCTAGAAGATCTGTAGTTGCCAATATAAATCAACATCCTGGAAAAGCCTAGCAATGGAAGTAAGGACAGAAAGGTTGTAAAACCAATGCAAGTTTGTGTAGTCAGCACAGTTCCAACTCTACACTTTTATCAGAGATAGCAGAAATCATCCAACTGATTGACTGGCTGGTCATTCAGGCTCCCTATTTGAAGGTTCAGAGGGTATCCATTAGGAAAAATGGAAGTATCTGGAGAGATAACCACATGCCGCCAGGAGTCTGGCTGAGAAAATAGCTTTGAGTAATTCATATATTCATTCAACCAGTATTTTTGAGCTCCTGTGATAAGCCAAGCACCATTCTAGGCACTAAGAATATAATAACACATGCAACATTCCTACTCCCCTGGAGCTTACATTCTAGTACAGAGAGACAGACAATAAACAAATCACAAAACTAATATATAATGTAATGCCAGGTACTGATAAATTCCTCCAACAGTTTGGTAGCTGTTTCACACAGGGTGGTCATTTGGGCAGAGATTTGAATGAAGTGAGGGAGCTACCCAGGCAGAGGTCTTGAGGACAAATATTCCAAGCAGAGGGAGTAGCAAGTGCGAGCCCTCAGGTAGGAGTCTGCTTAGAATATTCCAGGAGACAAGCTGAAGCCAGGAGGGATACAGGTGGCAAGAGGTAAGGTCAGACCAGATCATGAGCATCCCAGCAGGTTGCTGTAAGGACAGTGGCCTTTTTGGAGCCAGTGGAGGGTTTTGAGGAAAGGCAGAACAAGATCTGACTTAGGTTTTCAGAGGCCCCCCTCTGGCTGCTGTGTTGGGAACGGCCTGACTTGAGGCAGGGAGCAGAGGTAGGAGACTATGTGATACCCAGGCAAGAGAAGCTAGTGGCTAGAGAGGGCTCAGGACAATCTGTACCTGGCTTCCCTGGGTCGCCGTTCAGGCGTTTATCAGCATTCACCCTTTGCTTTCTTTAGCTCCTCCAAGAGAAAGATGAAATGCTGCATGAGCTCGAGAAGGAACTGGCACAGGTTCAGAACAGCCTCATGAAAAAGGAGATGGAGTTGGAGAAGCAGCAACGAATGACAACAGAACTTGAAATCACCCTCCAGGAGGTGAAGCAGGATAAGTCCAGGGCAGAGTGTGGGGCCCTGCGAGCTGAAATCCAGAAGCTGAAGGACTGTCTCGAAGATGCCCAACAGCAGCAGAAGCTGGCCGGTGAGGCCCCCGGCAGACAGGAGTCCCCACTACACTTCAAACCCTCAGGGCTAGAGCATTCCCCCCTCTTTCTCTGAATGGCCACTTCCTGCTCCTTTCCCCACTCCTCTCTCCAGACCTTCTCCTGATCTCATGGCACATCTCACAGGGATCACAATGCCCTCGTGAGCTCCTTCACTCACCCCTAACTGGGAAGGTGAACTGCTGAACGCACACGCCCGCTGTTTTCCCAGCAGCCTTCACTGAAGTTCACCTTTCCCCATCACAGGGAGGACAGGGCTCAGTACTTTGCTTCTGTGCACTGTGTTCCTCCCCATCTTCTCCAGAACCTTCGTCACACAATTTACTCTTCCCTCCCTTAGACACCTTCTCTCCTCTTCGTTGCTTCCCAACACATTCTTTTCTGTGCAGCCTGCGCTGCGGATCATGTCCTTGCTCCTCTGCTGAAATTGATTTCTCAGAGGTCACCGATAACTTCTTGCCCTGGGCATGGACTTTCCCTTGGGGGGATGAAAACGATCAGAAATTAGGTACTGGTAATGGTTGCATACCTTTGTGAGTATTGCAGAAACCACTGACCTGTATGCTTTAAAGGGTTAAATGTTATGTTAGGTGAGTGACATATCAGTTTGGGAGGGAAGGTCCATACTGTGGCCTCCTTCCCCACCCTCCTTTAACTGTGTGTGTCTGGATGTGTTGTTGGCCTCCCACACTCAACAATTGTTTCCCATTTTAGAGATGTAACAGGTCCCTTCTTCTTTCACAAATCTCATCGTTTCCTCTTTTCCCTCCTTCTCTGACAGTAGTCATCCCTCCCTTAAACTCTGCCCTCCCCCCCTCTACTCTCTTTCTCAGCACAACTCCAAAACCTAGAGCCCCAGCCCTGACTTGGCACCTGTGGTCACTCCTGTCTTTAGAGAGTAGCTCCGCCTGGGCAACCCACCTTCCCCTCTAACTCAGCATTCCCCAAACTGAACTTTCTCTTCCCTGCTTAGAAAAGAAATTCCTCCTCCTTCTTCCAAGGTATATCATTATTTCTGCAGTGACACCATCCTTCTTCCAGTATCCCAGGCTGAAAAATGGAGACAAGGGTGATATTTAAAACAGAAACAATAGTTGAAACTTTAGGATATAGGAACATATTTGGTGTGGAGAAACTCCAGTAAGCAACTTATCTGATGTTTCTCCCTTTATACCCAGTAGGGGAAAGGGTAGGAACTAAAAGGATATTGGAGGAAGTCTTTCTCCATTTAATACATTCCAATTTTCCTAAAATACTCTTTATGCCAGGTCTCTGCTCAAGAACCCACTAAATTAACTCTGAACATTTCTCTCTGGCTTTCAAAATCCTCCAAAACCCCCTCCTATCCATGCACTCACTCAGCGGTCTCCCAGCACTCCTTCCCATTTTCCTTTACAGTCAAACCAATCTCTTCCCATCCTCTTCCCACTTGCCTCTCCCATTCCATTCCTATGCATTTGCTCTAACATTCCCCCCATCTGGAATTCCCTTCCTCCTCCTTTTTCTCAGGCCCAGCGCCATCTCTGTTCCTCCGTAAGTCCATCCCCAACTGTTCTCACCCACATTGACCTTGCTTCACAAGAGTTCACTGTGAGTGTACACTTCACATGACTGTGTTCTCTATGTCATGTGGGCCACTTATGTCTCCCTCGCAAGACTCTAAACTCCGTTAGGGTCAGGATTTGTCCCTATCGACAGGATGAGTCACGTAAGAGATACTGAGCAATTTATATTGATTTGTTTAACTTTAGTCCAGAAGCAGTCCACGACTCAGGGATAGCTGAAGACAGATCATTTAACAGGGCTCCTTAGGAGTGATAATGAGATGGAGAGAAAAGAGAAAAGGTTGGAAATTGAAGTAGGTCACAAAATGAAGGAACAGACTTTTTAACTGGTCTTCTTTGAGAGTCTGATCTTCACACATACCCCCTTCTCCCATGCACATGTGCCTGACTTGTCTGCTGGGTTCCACAGCTCAGCAAGCTGCCCAGTACAAAGAAGAGACCCTTCTGGCAAAGAGTAACCTGGAGGATGCACAGAGGAAACTGCAAAGCTACCTTTTCCTGGAGAAGCAGAAGACGGAGACCATTCAGGAGCTGCAGAGAGAGCTTCAGAAGCTGCAGAAGGATTCCTTGATGGCTGGAGAGGAACTCGCACCCAACAGGTACTACCGTGTTACCTCCAGAGAGAGGCTCTGTCTCTGGTGAGCCAGTCTGGACACGGCAGCAGCTGCCTGGGAATGAGATAACAAGCCCCATGCAGCCGGCTAACCATCTGCCAACACAGACACCAGAGTCTGTCTTCCTGTTGTTGCCATTTTGCTTTAGGAAGCGGATAGAGGAGCTGACATTAGAACTCTCTGAGACCCGGAGGAAGCTTGAAAGTTCAGAAAAGGAAAAGAGGCAGTTTCAGAAGACAACGACTGAACAGGATATGAAGCTGAATGAACTGCTAGATCGTCTAAAACTCCTTCAACACCAGGTATAAAGGGCAAGTACGCTGCCAGCCCAAGCATCTGCTCTACTTGAGATTAAATATATTAGTCTTTATTTGGGAAGATGCCACCCCCAATCCATTCAAACTAATTGTCCAGAATTTGTGTTAGAATGCTAAGCCAGCCTATCAGCTCTGATTCCCATGACCGATAATAAGCATTTTCAAGGGCTAAGCTTAAAAACAGCCAGAGGACAATGCTGGGGTTTTTTTATAGGATTCGAAACCTATCCTTGTAGGTCATTTTAAAGTCTTTGATCTCTGAATTATTCTTTTTGTGCTTTTCTAAGATTTTTTTAAAATTTATTCAAAGAGCTTTTTATGTGGAAATATTTGGTAAGTGGGAGAGAAGGTTTATGCTGTGGGAAGGTTGGTATATCTAATTAGACAAAAAAAAATATTGCTGAACATCTGAGGAAACTTTTTTTATTATCTATGCTAAAAAACCCAGGAGTTGCCCTCATATTTATCTCAGCCATTTTCTTTGTCTGGGGGCGTGGGTGTTGTTTTGTTTTTTCAAAAATATACAGCCTAAGACTGTCTTTCAGGACAGTGTTTTTAAAAAAAGAAAGAAAGAGGGCGCCTGGGTGGCTCAGATGGTTAAGCGTCTGCCTTCGGCTCAGGTCATGATCCCAGGGTCCTGGGATCAAGTCCCGCATCGGGCTCTCTGCTCCTTGGGAGCCTGCTTCTCCCTCTGCCTCTCTCTCTCTGTCTCTCATGAATAAATAAATAAAATCTTAAAAAAAAAAAAAAAGGAAAGAAAGAAAGAAAAAGAAAAACAGGGTTTATTTATTTATTTATGTGAGAGAGCAAGCACAAGTGGGGGCAGGAGCCAAGGGAGAGGGAGAAGCAGGCTCCCTGCAGAGCAGGGAGCCGGATGTGGGCTTGATTCCAGGACCCCAGGATCATGACCTGAGCCGAAGGCAGACTCTTAGCTGACTGAGCCACCCAGGTGCCCTCTTTCAGGCCAGTCTTTATTTCTCAGCACAGAGAGCAAGCCTCCGCCAAAAGCAGTCTAACAGAGGAGCTTCAGGAGGTTACAAGATTACTGGAGGAGAAACGGGAGCAGTTGAAAAAGAGCAAAGAACAGGAGAAATTGCTGGAGCAAGAGCTTGAGACATTCCGACAGGAGGAAAAAAAGAAAGAAAAAATGGTGAGAAGGAGAGTCCAGAAGAGCTGGGTTCATGAATCCAGGGCAAGGCTTGAGCCCCACTGAGCCTGGCAGGATACAGAGGCCGTGGGGCCTCAAACCTTAGGAGAGAAGGGAGGGAAGGTAAGAAAGGCAAGTGAGCAGGAGAGAGAAGGCCCAAGACACCACAGGCTGCAGCATGGAGTTGTGTGCATGGGCAGGAGGAGCAGGCTTCTATGGGAGCCTGAGGTAACACCTCTTTTCTGGGCTTTGTTCCCTTATGGGGGAGCAGACAAAGGAAAATTTGAGGATGTTGGAGGAGGAAAATGAGACTGTCAAAGCACAGTTGATGCAATGTTCCGCGCAGCTGGAGTCCTCTCTCAGCAAACAAAACGCCTCCCAGCAAGTCATCCAAGAGCTAAATAATGAGGTGAGTTGACAGAAACCCTGAGGGAGTGAGAAACTTGAACCCTGGGACCCTTGACCTGAAATCAGTACTTATCTCTCCTCCACCACAGAAATGCAGCTAAATGCCCAGCCCACGTGCATCCTGTGGTGCCTCTAACTCCACTTCTCTCCTTGAAGTGGGGGTAACCCTCCCGCACCCGCTTGCTCAGCCAAAGAAACATTTCTTCCACTTGTGGAAGGTCTTATGTAATATCTGCTGGAGCGCCCAAACTTCCTGGGCTTTGGCAGCAATATTCCACAGCACCATTTCAGACAAGACTTGAGTAAGTCCACTGTTGGGGCAATTGGCTAGGGAACACTACCAAAAATGGTGCCAAAGCACAAAAAAAGGGATGGAAAGGGAGACAGCTATTTATCATTACACAAATAAAGATGACAGAAAAGAGTAAATGGCAGCTAACAAATACAGGCACCATGCTTGAAGTCAGTCATCATTTATTGACTGTCTACTTATGTCCTTCACATGCCTTCCATCTGCTTGACTCCCAACAAGTTAGAGATTACTATGATCCTCATTTTACAGAGAAAAGGAAGGCTGGGGCTCAAGGTAACTGATCAGTAAGTGATGAGATGGACCACTGTTTGCACCTGGATCATCTAGCTCACACCTAACCTCTTTCCCCTTCATCATGAACAGCAGTACTTTCCCTAACTGAATATATTTCATCCTTCTTCAGGAAACAAATATAGCATCTTGATAGGTGGTCTCTTGGGTTACAAATGAAAGACAAAGCAGCTCTGATTCCTTGGTAATCTAAGAAGAAAAAAATGTTAGTCTTAAAATATTGTGGACTATGCAAAGTATAAGAACAGCACTGCCCAGTGGAACTTTCTGTGATGATGGAAAAGTCTATATGAGAGCTCTCTAATATACAATATCTACTAGCCATATGAGGCTGTTGACTGCTTGGAATATGGCTTTGTATGACTAAGGAACTGAATTTTTAATTTTAATATTAACTAATTTTAGTTTCATTTAAATGTATATAGCCTCATGTGCCTAGCGGCTACCATATTAGATAGCACAGAAACTGACATTTCTGGGGTTTTGTCCTCCCACGATATAAATCTCTCCTTTGCTGTGGTTCAGAGTTAAGGTCTGAGTCACTGAGACCCCCAAGGAACCTCCCTGAATATAAGGGATATTACCTTAGTATTTAATATGGACCTATTATCATGTTTGCCAAAAGAAAGATAGCCATGTAAATGTGGAAGCAAAAGCATTCATTTCAGAATTCATTGATGGAAATCAGGAGACTAGAGGGGGTTTTTTGTGTGTATAAGCATGTTCAACTTTTTAAACGCATACCTCGTATATAGTAGATGTATTAAATTCAGTTGAAACAGTCATTAGAAAGAGACTTAGTTTTGCATTCTAAAATGCATTTTCTTTCATCAGTATTCCATATTTCAGTTTTTAAAGTTACCATCTGAAAGCAATAGATCTTGAGATTTTTTTCATCTCTGATTCGAGGACATTTTTCCACTACATTTTATAATTAATTACTGTTAATAAGAAAGCTAATTTATTTTACATACTTATTCTGTATTTGGACTTCTTCTTGAACTCACTTCTAAGCAGTAATAGTTTTTCAGTTGCTTCTCATGGATTTTCTAGGTAGATGATTATATCATTTGCAAGCAACAACAGTTCTCTAAACCTTTGTAATATTTATCCTTTTTTTTTTTTTTTTTTGCCTTATTGCATTGGACAGTACCTACAGTTTGGTGTTTAACAGTAGCATCCTTTTCTTGCTTTTAACATTAATAGAATACAACTGTTTTGGTATGATGTTCTTTGTAATATGGTGAATAAAATTAATTAATTGATCCTTATTTTGGCCCATCCTTGTGTTCCCAGTATGAGTCCCGGCGGTGCATCATGTATTACTCTTTTAAAACAATACTTGGAATGTTCTAGGAAGTAAAATAAGGCCAGTATAACTGGAGTGTAGTAATCAAGGAGGATATTGGTATAGGATGAGAGTAGAGAGATAGGTAGGGGTAGACATTGTGGCCTCTGTTAAGCAATTTAGGGTTTTATTCTAGGAGCAATGAAAAGACATTGATGAAATTTCCTTAAAGGGGCTGGAGAGGTGATTTGAGCTAAGTTTTAAAAATATAACTCTGGCTAATATGTGGAAATTTATTGCAGAGAGGGGTAGGTATGGAAATGAGGGATCCAGTTAGGAGACTATTGCCATTCAAGCTAGCGTGGCATCAGTGAAGACAGAATGAGCAAATTCATGATGTGTTTTGGCAGCAGAATTGACCAAACTAATGATGGACTGAATGTGAGAGGAAGCAAGGAATCAAGGATGACTTAATGAAACCCACCTTTAAAACCATCTAGGCTTAATGCTTTTGGTGAGGGAGACAGTACATCTTTATGAGAACTTTTATTAAAACTCCTTGATTGTATAATTTACATATATCTATATACAGGTTTTCAGTATCTTTCTCCAAGCTAAACCACTGATGTTAGAGAAATTTAAAATAAAGCCTCCAAACTCCAATGGACTTTTAGTTCATAACAGTCTTCCCAACTTACCCCTTTTCTCCTTAAAAAAACATACCCCTCCTTTCTTCCCCAGATTTCC
Organism: Mirounga angustirostris; assembly: GCF_029215605.1. Taxonomy (NCBI): domain Eukaryota; kingdom Metazoa; phylum Chordata; class Mammalia; order Carnivora; family Phocidae; genus Mirounga; species Mirounga angustirostris. The sequence continues at coordinate 14,261,903 of NW_026991724.1, read as the reverse complement.
CTGTGGTTTTGCCACAGCTTCTTTGTCCCAGATTGCAATTCACTTTCATTCCCAAATAAACCCATCTTTTGCTGGTAATTTTTTTTTTTTTGCTGGTAATTTTTAAAAAATAAAAACAATAAATAATACAAATGATAAATAATATATATCTATTACATATAAATAAATAATACAAAATCAATTAATTAAGCTTCTGTGATTTATGTCACCACCTTTCTTTTTGTTATCTCGCCTCTGTGATGACATTTCCTGATTTGGCCACCAATTATCAAGAGCTTAGTGAGTTACAGTTTCTTCAGTGATTCCCCTGGTTTATTGGGCAGACCAGTTGACTCCATGTTTTCAGAAGTCCCCAAAAAAGATGCATTTCTTTTTCCAGAAGACCAAATTATTTTATCTTTAGGAATGGTTTCATTTCTGGGACATGTAAATATAGGGTCAGCAGTCCAATCTAACACTTCTCATCTCACCAGTTCTTAGAGTTCAGGATACTCAAAATTCCATCTGAAAAAATAATAAACTTCAAGCACGGAGCTGTTACTGAAGAAAACCCAATGGAGTATGTTTCTATGTGGATGGGGGTGTATTAAAATATCAAAGAACAGATAAACTACCAAAGAACAGAAGTTGGGCATGTGAATTTCTAAGGTCTCCCTTCTGCTTCCAGATTTGGAAGTAGATCTCTGCCCTGTACTTAAAAGTATTTAATAACATGGCTAGTTACTTAGCATGTTCATGACCGTATTCACAGCTAGGTAGTAATTTATACCTTACTAAGCCCTTTTTACAAACTATATAATCTTATTTGATCATCACCAAAACTCTATGAAACAGATGAAAGTAACTGGCTTGCAGAAGAGGAAACTGAGGCTCAGAGAGATTAAGTAAATGACAGAACCACAACCTCTAACTCCAGATCTCAATTCCTTTTAACTATAGCATGAGTACATACTCATTACTAAGTTTAAGACACAGACTTCAGTTTTTAAACATGCTTTACCAGAACCACATGTTCAGTGCATCCCTAATTCCAAACATTGCCATACAAAATATTTCATTCAGTCAAAAACAATGATTTAGTATTTACTGAGCACATATTATATGCCATGCCCTGAGCTATAGGCAGTGGGGATACAACAATGAAGGAAGTAAACACAGTCCTGCTTTCATGGTGCAAGTCTAGTGGATTATGTCAGGAACTAAGAAAGGCATAAAATGTACAAATGAAATGTTGTATCATGGTTCCTAAACTAGAACTGAATTCCAGATCTTTATTAAAGACTACAGAGTCTGTGAAAGGGATTATTCATGTACTTGATACATCATGGCCCAGTACTGCCAGTACTCCTTGTTTGCGGGGGACCTGCTAACTTAGAAGGGGAAGTGTGAGGAGAGGGGTGCAGAAGAGCCTGGAAAGGCAGCTGTTCTTTTTATAACAGTGAGGGGAGGGTGGGGGCCTTATCACAGACTGCTCTGTCTGTTAGTACAGAGGGAAGAGCCCAGCTCTTGTCCATTTCCTGTAGACACAGAGGATACCTCTGTAGGTATGAACCTTGATAGTGATGTTCCCCCTCCTAAAGCTAGTCCTTCAGAAGGAGGCCTTAGAGAGTCTGCAGGTCCAGCTGGAGAAGGCTGTGCAGAAGGAGAAGCAATATCTCCAGACCATGGTCAGTAAAGAAGCCTATGAGGAATTGTCCCGAAAGTCAATCGCCTGCCAAGATGACCTGACACAAACTCTCGAGAAGGTAAGCCATACCCTCTCATCTCCAGGGCTTTTTGGGGCAAAGAAATGTCCGAGTAGGGCGCCTGGGTGGCTCAGTTGGTTAAGCGACTGCCTTCGGCTCAGGTCATGATCCTGGAGTCCCAGGATCGAGTCCCACATCGGGCTCCCTGCTCAGCAGGGAGTCTGCTTCTCCCTCTGACCCTCCTCCCTCTCGTGCTCTCTCTCATTCTCTCTCTCGCAAAAAAAAAATAAAATAAATAAATAAATAAATAAAAATTAAAATTAAAAAAAAAAAAAAAAGAAATGTCCCAGTAGCTCGAGAAGTGCAAGAGTCAATCCCCTGCACAACTGGCTATCACCAGGACCATCTGCATCCTGAGCTAGGATGTCCTTCCAGGGAAGGCCTGCCTCCTCACAGTGAGGCTTTTTTGGGGTGGGAGAAAGGGATCACAAAGAACGAGGCCAAATCTAACGAGTCTTTCTGCCCACAGGTGATCCAGGGGCAAAGTTTTCCCAAAACCTAAGTTGTCTGGGCAATTTGTGCCCCACTCAGTGCTGATCATGCCTAGCTGATCAGAGAACTGGAAAAAGAGGAAATGGGGTAGGGGAGCGAAGATGTAGAAAATCAACCACTGTCACTTCCCACCCCTCCCTGGGACACTAGGCAAGTGACCAGGTGTCTGCTACCCTGAGCAGAGGATGGGGAGGGACTGGAACCCTTCTCCATTCAGCACTCAATAGAATGGGCCAAAGAACTGTGACAGCCATTCTTATCCCCTTTGTCTTTATGGAAGCTCAATCATACGACCTCAGAGACCAAGAGCCTGCACCGAACTTTGGCACAGGCCCAAGAGAGGAAAGTTCAGCTGGAAGATGAAATCATTGCTTACGAGGAGAGGATGAAAAAGCTCAACATGGAATTAAAAAAACTGCAGGGCTTCCAACAGCAGAGCGAGCTAGAGGTGAGGAGCAGCCAGGAGCTCAGGCTATCTTCCTGTTCCAGGTCCCCAGGGTCTCTCTCTTCTTGCCCCTGTGCTCTTTAGTACAGAGCCATTCCCTTTGGCTAACGGGTTCTCCATTTGCTGGCTCAGGGAGCTTCAGGCAAAGCGGCCAGGGGCGCCCTCTGCTGGTATTGGCAGTAAAATGCCCCCTAAGGAGTCTCTCAAAGCCTAGAAAGCGCCTTCCTGCCTTGTCACAGAGGCCCTGGGCTCAGGGCGGCCAGCCCGCCAGCCGGGGTCTCCCTCCTCACTTTGCGCCCCTGAGCAGGTTCAAGCCTTCGACAAGAAGCTGGAGGAGATGAGCAACCAAGTGTTGCAGTGGCAGAAGCAGCACCAGAGTGACCTCAAGATGCTGGCAGCTAAAGAGGAGCAGCTCCGTGCCTTCCAGGAGGAAATGGCCGCCCTGAAAGAGAACCTCCTGGCAGATGAGAAGGAGGTGGGCACTCCTCAGCTTCCGGTCACTTCCTCCCAGACCCTCCCAGCACATCCACCACCACCTGGATACTAGACCAAGCTTGGTGGGGGAGGGGGTGCCTAAGAGCAAGGAAAGGACACCCCCAGCCCACTCTATTCAGTACAAAGTAGGGTCTGGGTGCGCTAAGGCCCACAGCAGTTGTCTCAACCCAACTGTCTTCCTGTGCCTTCATTGATAGAGATAGTGAGCGAACAAAGGCCCATTCCAGAGAAGAGAGTGCCATCTCCCTGTCAGGAATACCAGCCATCCCTGACTTAGATAACCCCCTGGGCAGTCCTCCTCCAGAGCCCATCCTGACATTTTCACTTACCCTGCAGTAGAATCTGCTAAGAGATCTTTGAGCATGCCTTATGCCCCGGTCCCTGAGCAGTGAAGTTCATGGCAGGATCTCTTGATGTAGCCACAGGACCTTTGCTTGCATTAGAAAAAAAGGCATCCATTCCTCAAGGTATTTTTTTCTTCCATCTGTTAAAAAATTGGCTTAACATATTGCTTTTTAAAAGCAAGATGTTTTAATGCCTTTGCACAAAAATCATTATTGTAAGTATACACATCTACTTTGTCTCTACTATAAACAGTGCCCTGCTCAGAGATGTCACCTTTGTGTGCATGCACTGCTGGAGGTAGAGATGCTGGCAGGTCCAACTCTGGCCTAGGGGTTGGTCAGCAGAACCAATGTTTCTTCTTCCAGGAAGAGACAAGAGACCTGATTTGGGAGTCGGGTGGTGACAGGCCTATGCTCCTCCCCCTCCCCAACCATCTCATTTTCTTCTTGTACCAAAGCCTGCCTGTGTGCCCCAGCGGTCTACGGCTAAAGACACCTGTAGGCTACGCCGAGAGAATGATCAGATTATGTCCAACATGGAGCAATGGGCAAAAGAGCAGAAGTAAGTAAGAAATTATAAAGTAAGGCAGGGTTCCAAGGCCTGGGCTGAGCTGAGAAACTGCACATGTGCCAAAGAATAGTGTCACATACACACGCACGCGCGCGCACACACACACACACACACACTGCCCTCTAGGGAAATGAATTCAGTAATAGCCCACATTCAAGAGCTGGGAATAAGATGGAGGGGCCTCAACTCTTCAGGCAGAATCAGGAAGACCTGCTGGCTTAGAAACAGAGCAGCTCCAAGATAAAAGGGATGCTTTGCTGTAGGTCAGATTTCCTCTCCCCAACCTGGAATCTGGCTTCCCTGCCTGGATCCCTTGAACTTACCTGAGATCACAGTGATTTTGCATAGTAATTGAGAATGGAAGTTTCCCTCAATTGCCAGGTGCTAGTGAGGCTCTAGCTCTGGGGAGTGGGTACTGAGCTGGAGTCTAGGGCTCAGCAGACACCTTGCTGAGAACACCAGCCTCCTAGCCATCCAACTCGTGCTCTTCCTCATGGGGGTCTGAGAACTTTCTCTTATGGATTTTATTACAGGATCGCCAATGAGAAACTAGGAAACAAGCTCCGTGAGCAGGTCAAATATATTGCCAAGCTGACTGGTGAAAAGGAGTAAGTCATCCCATACCACCTAGGCTGCTGTTGGGCCCTAAGGAGAAGGGTCAGCCATGAGCCAGGGCTGGCTTTATCATTAAATACATGCATCTGACCTCAGGGAAGGGCTGGGACTATTGAAAGATTCTGGGTCATGAATCTGCATTTATGTGACCTTGGGCGCATCACTGCACCTCTTTGGGCCTTCCCTCACCAACAATACAGAAAGGGGTTACTAGTCTCTATGCCCCTTCCCCCGTCACCTGCTGTGATTCTCAGGGAACAAAAATGCTAAGAAGGAAACAGGACCTGAAAGGCAGGGTAGAGGCTAAGCTGCTGTAACAAAGAGACCTCCAAAAGAAGGAACACAGAACATGAAAGGACCAACCCTAGGAGGTGGGGTTCCTCTGTCCCACGTGGTCATTTGGGGACCTAAGTTCCTTCACGTTGTTGTTCCACCCTCCCCTGTGACCATGCTTCATCCTCATGGTCAAAGGTGGGTCAGCAGACTGTGGTGTGGGAGGAGTGTTGGAAGTTTGGGAACAGAGATGAAAGTATGGATGTCTAAAACCGAGATTTCAGAGATGGTATAGTCACAGATAATGACAAGCTCTAGAGCAGTGGCTCCCAACCCTTTGGCAGGAAGCACTTAGAAAATAATCACATTTGTTTGGCACAGTGGAAGAATTTGGGATGAGTTGTTTGTGACAAAGTTGACCAACCAGTGGCTGCCCCAAGAGCTGAGGGTGTCCACATCTCAGCACACCTAGAACCCACTCATCAGCCCCAGGTGGAAAGCTCTGTTCTGAGCTGTGACCATAGGATGGTGGCTGAGTTTAAGGAGAGGACAAGATCATTGGAATATAGAAGTCAAGGAACTGAGAGGCTTGGATAGAATGTACAGGATGTTGAAGGCATTGGGAATGCTGACAGGAGTGGGCCAGAGAGAGTGGCAGAGAGCCAGAGAATGAGGGCATGGTGAGGACCCCACCTGCAGGCCCAGTGGCATATGGAGTGTGGCGATGACACAAGGAGCTCCAGTGGTGTCTTCAACACTGGCCAGGTTTACAGAGAGCAAGAGGGCAAAGCATGGGCCCAGCAAAGTTCAGAATGAATTCTTTGATTTCCCTCTAGAAAAGACCATGAAATTTTTCACTAGGACAAAAGCATTTTCTAAAAGGGATTAGCTGAAAGAGAAACTGTAAAAATCTGAAGGTAACAGAGCATTTCAGGCTTTTTCTTATGATGTGCCAAGTTCCAGGAAGTTCTGTTTCACAAAGAACTCATTCCTGAGTTTGAACCTATTTGAAGAAAAGCCATCTTTTAATAATAATAATAATAATAATAGTAATAATGACACAAATAATATTTATCTGTTACATGTGTGAAGCATTGTTCTAAGTGCTTTATATGTATTAATTTATTTAATCTTTACAAGAACTCATGAGTTCAGTACCATTAAAATCCCCATTTATGGATGAAGAAAGAGAGGAACCCAGAGACTAAATAACTTGCCCATGGCCTCAGGAAAAGTAAATGGCAGAACCAGAATTCCAACTTGGGAAGTCTGGTTCCAGAGCCCATGGCCACCCACTGCCCTCGACATTGGTTTGGAGAAATATGACCAGTTATGGAGCCACAGGAGATATGTTAAGTTCTTTCACCTCGCCTACATCACTGCTACCATTTCTTCATCCGTAAGATGGGGACAAGTTACTTACCCAAGCTCTCAACAGAGCTGGGATCCCCTGTGCTCTCAACCTTCCAGCAAAGGGAGGGGAAAGAACTTGGCTTTGGCATCAGAACCGGATGAGAGTGTTTCCCAGGCACAGCCGGGACAGCCCGGGCACATGGGATTGTTCATGACAGCCCTACAGCTCTTCAAATCAAATTCCTATCTTTTGTCAAACTGGAGCTTTATATGAAGTGCAGAAGGCAGATGAGACTCAACTGTCCCCATCTGACAGATATGAAAACAGGCCCTGAGTTGACATGACACAGAGGCTCAGAAGTACTGGTTTGGGGTCCACCCCAACCCTGGGCCTGGGCTTCTTCCAGGGGATACACATAGGCCTCCATTTCTATGGAACATGAGAGCACCAGCTCTGAAAGGGCTCGGATGTCCATGGCCCTCCTCCCTGGGGTGCCTTTATCTGCCCCTTCCAGTGGGAAACCAAGATACTGAAGCAGACCAAAGAACTCCTGTCCTTCCCTCTCCTTCCCTAGCCACCTCCACAATGTAATGGTCCATCTGCAGCAGGAAAACAAGAAACTGAAGACTGAGATAGAGGAGAAGAAGCTGAAAACTGGACACCCAAGGCTATACACCAAAGCCCTAGGCCCGAGCACGATGGAGCCCATACAGAGGGGAAAAGTTTGTGCCACCTTGGGCTTTAGGGGGACGACCCAGGACGTGAGCCAAAGAATGGACATCACCAAGTTTGTCGGGATACCCCACTGCTCAGGTATGTCTGCCATTTGTCTTTTGCTACTTACATGATGTCATCTTTCTTAGTCCCATGGTTCAAAAAAATAGCAACAGCCTGATATTATTTTTCAAGAAGAGATCACTGGATTGGGAATTCAATCCCCAAGTAGGAACTGGGGGACAGACCTTCTGTTTAGCCACTCTGGACCAGAGATCACTGTTTCCTCATATGTTGTGGGAACAGGTGAGTGAATTAAGACTTGTTCTGATCTAAGACTCTTTGATGATAGCCAAGTGCATCATATCTCAGACCTATCCCTTCCCCTGACCCAATCTCTTTTCGGGAGTGTGGGGACAAGAGGGGAACAGGTAGAATAAACATCTTCCTCCTATCATGTGTTCTGAAAACCCCACAAGAGCACCCTGATCCCCTGTACAGCATGGATCCATAGCTGCCTTTTCTATCATCTATAGACCCCATGTTACCCGAGAGGGAAGAAGTCACCCCACAACTGAGCTGCCCAGCCATGAGGAATCATCTCATTAATTTCTCCTCAAATCAAGACTGTCATTTCCTCCCTGTTCCCTCAGGTTCCTCATATTGCTAGAATCAGCACCTTGCCCTGGGCAGCATTTCCACGTACGTTTTTCAGAGGACAGTGATTTTCCGCCCCTCTCTCTTGACCTGGATCAGCTCTTACAGGAATGCATCAAGGTCCCTGCCTATTTTTCAAGATGCTAACATTTCATTGAGTTTTGTCCACTTTCTGCAGTTGGAGTGAGCATTGGAACCATACTACCATCTCCATACCCAAACTCTAAAATAAAGACATGAGCATAGCAGTCTCAGTGAGCTCTTGGCGTCTTGCAGACATCTCTGCCCCTTTCAGCCCCCTACAACATGTTCATCCCTGTTTTCTCTGGATTCTAAAAGACATAGTCTCTTTCACATATACGGACAGCTAAAATTCCCAAAGCAAGATTCTGGATTATCTGGATTAGTTTTTAAACCAGCAAGAGATAATTAGCTCCCCCTTTATTTTTTCCATCTATCTGGAATTTAAGAAAAAAAGTCTTAAAAACCTCAAAAAAGAAAGTAGTCCTGAGACCCACAAGAAAGGAAATGAGTGATGCATTTTCTGAGCGAAGGAGGGAGATAGCCATCTGCTTTCTTTCCGCCATATTACATTTCTCCTTTTAACAATTTTATTTTTCTCCCCAGCCAGCTCAATACAAGTAAAATTCCATTACAACAAACTCCAAGGACAGCTGAACTATTTTATTGTGGTAGGATTTTGTTAAACTGAATACATGTCTGGAATTTATATTCTTGGTCTGTAGGAAATTGAGAGAATTAGCTACTAAGGTAAAGTAAGGAAAAGAAATGAAAGAGTTTGTGTCTCAGGGTAGGGGGGCAGGAGAAGTGAAGAAACCCACTAGTTGGTAAGGATTCTTAAATACTCTTGCCTTCCTCCCCAGCCAGACAAAAGCTAAGACATGTTATATAGCATATCCCTGCCAGAACTTGGCGAGGGCAAATACTCAAAGTGCAGCATGGGGCAGGGGTGACGGGCATCTCTGATAGTCTCTGCTGTGACAGTTGTTGTCTGCTTTTTATGCTTATTTTTTACTATGTACCCCCACCGGGTTTAGAGTAAGGATATATTTTCCAGAGGAAACAAAAAGTGAAGAACCTGGTACTAATGAAATGACTTCCTGCTTCTAGCCTGTGACTCATTTATTCAAACAAAATTTCAATGTCATTAAAATCCCCAGTATAGTCTACTAAAAAAAAAAAAAAGGCATTTTGTCTCTATATTTATGAAAAGGTATCATATATGTTGGCCAGAGACAATAGTATCTGGATACTTTGCATATGGTACATTTTTTCAAAGTTATTTTTCACTTCCTGTGGTGTGATTACACCAGAGCACAGCTGGTAGTGAGTTATGGGAAGCAAAGGGGCAGCAGAGCCGGAAGAACACGGATATGTCACCCAGCCATCTGGCCTTGCAAGCCCAGCCAGGGAGGAGATCTGATGGGATAGAGGGGTTGTACTTAGGGAAATGTAGTTTCTCTAAGGATAAGGCAAAGGGCAGGAAAGCTAACTATAATTCTTTAAGAAATAACCAAAGGGGTTTCTAAAAGGTAGTCTGAACAGCTGATAATAGAAACGGTCTCTGTATGATACAGTCATGCTAGATTCATGTCATTATACATTTCCCAAACCCACGGAATATCTAACACCAAGAGTAAACCCTCACGGAAACTATGGGGTCTATGGGATAATGTGTCAATGTAAGTTCATCGAGTGTGAAAAATGAACCACTCAGGTAGAACGTTGGTAGTGGGGAGACTGTGCTTGTGTGGGAGCAGAGGGTAAATGGGAAATCTTGGTACTTCCCGCTCAATTTCACTGCGCACCTACAACTGCTCTAAGAAGTAACCAAAGAAAGGAAAGAAAAGAGCTATGAAGCTAGGACTGACTTTAGCCACGGGGATTGTCGGTAAAATAAGTGCTTCGGCCACCCAGTGGGAAGATGTCACTCAGATATGATACCTGGGGCCCACAGAATCCTTTGCAGGAGATCCTCTTCTGCCCACCTGGAGTATCATTTCCTCCCCCGAGCTGAAGAAACCCAGAGCAGACATCAGCCACCGCAACCTGCCTCCCTAATAAAGGGAAGGAGGAGCTCTCTGCAACCACCGTGGTGCCCCATAAGCACTTGGCTTCTGAGCCTTCTCTACACAGCCCAGCTGAGAAGGAAGCTTTCTGACAATGACAGGACCTGGCAAGCAAGCTCTGGGGTCCCTAGAATGAGCCCCATCTCAGCCTGAGACCCTCAACTGCTGACACCTTTAATGTGTCTAAAGTACCATTACCATCAACTAGGCATTTAAGGAGAGATGCATGTGACTGAGAGCAACAGGGGGCCCCGTAAAAATGTCCAGTTGAACAGCCTCTCTGTTCCCTCACACCAGGAAGCCTGAAAGCTGGTACTCCAGACATGCTTTGTATCTCGGCAGGGTAGGGGGGTTTGGTTATTATCTGAGGAAGAGGTGGTAAGAATCAGATTATTAAAGCTGGAAGGAACTTTAAGGTGGATCTGAATGGAAAAGGTCCATAATTTAAAGAAAACATGAGAGTCAGAGGTCCAGACAGACGCTTGTGCGGAATTCCCAACACCAAAACAGATTCGGGAAGCGTTGCTGGGGGGCAGGGATCCTTCCCACAAAGCCTGTGGCACCTGTATGTGTCAGATGTCCTTGCCAGGGGTTCCTTGTTTCTATTTTTATTTTTATTTTTTTTAAGCTTTTATTTATTTGACAGAAAGAGGGAGAGAGAGAGGGAGAGAGAGAGCACAACCAGGGGGAGCAGCAGGCTCTCCGCTGAGCAGAGAACCCGATGTTGGGCTCGAACTCAGGACCCTGGGATCGTGACCTGAGCTGAAGGCAGACGCCCAACCGACTGAGCCACCCAGGTGCCCCTGTTCCTTGTTTTTAAATGAGAAGGCTGGGTTGACCCATGGTTTTTATAACCTCTGGCTTTGTTTTTGTGACCTAGGGAACTTGAAGGTAAGTTCGTGACCAAGGTCACAGCCTGTTTGTTAGTAACAAAGCCATATTCACTGGAACCTCAATTTTTGCCCTGTTCTGTTGCATCCCTAGCCCAAGTCTGTAACTAGATCACATACCCAGCTTACTTCTCTCCACAGAGCACATAGACACGTTCTGCTAGCCCTCCAAACCAGTGCCAAGATTAGAAGCCTTCCCAGACGAGCAGCCAGAAGCCCTCTCTTCACTCCAGAGCCGTGAAAAGTCAGTTTCTACCTGAATTCCCAATAAAGGCAGTTAGAGGTAAAGAGAATGGAAGTAGAGGTGGTAGCTGGTGCTGGCTGGCAAAGCCAGGCTTCCAAACTCATCCATAAAACTGACTTAAATTTTAAATTCACATCCCAGGAACAAAGTGAGAAAGGGAGTAGAATAGTCAGCAGCATGACCCAAGAGGCTGGAGCTGAGCACCGCTGGCCTGGGATCAAGGTGCTTCTGAGCCCCAGGCCAAGCCCATCAGTGATTCAGCCCCAACACAGAACCTTGCAACCTGCACGCCTGGCAGAAGCTCCCCCACCGCCCCGCACAGGGGATCATAAAATAAGGGCCATGGGTGATGCAAAGGGCCAAATACCCAAAAAGCCACCTCAGCAGATATAAGCTGCTTAACAAGAGAAAGGACTAGAGGATCCAACAAGGATCCAACTAGAGGATCCAACAAGGATCATCTTTTATGTGAAAATCAATAAGCAATATTTTATGCTATTTTTGCCAATACGTCACCCTTTCACCTGCAGAGTAGAAACTTCTGCCATTCTGAGCAATACAGCAGCCAACCCACCCCTGGGGAAGGGCAGAGGGTGCGCGGCTGCTCACCTCCTTCCCACTTGACCATTTGGCCAGCCTTGCCCTGCCCACCAGCCTGGGGAAGAGCAAGGCACCCTCAGAGTTTGGCCTGCCCAGGGCCCCAGGCCATTATCATTCCCTGCCAGCTATGTCCCACCCTGCCAACCCTCCTCAGAGAGGCGCTACCTGGAAAACAGAAATAAGGCAAGCTGAGGTTTTAGAAGGATCCACCCAAGGAAAGTCAAGTGGGAGTCCTGCCCATTTTGTTATTTATTACGTGACTTAGGGCAGTGAGGGAAAAAGGAACAGTCTGAAATGCAATAACATTTTACAAACAATAAATTTATTTCCAAATCCTGAATTATAACCAAATTACAATTCCCTCTAGCTCTATTTTGCTGCTTTACACAGAATTTAAAAAACGATAGTCACGGCCAAGTCATTTATATACCAAGCCAAGCGTCCCAGGAATGGTTTATTTGGATACAATGGGTCCGGCCCCCTCTCACGGCCTTGGCAGCTCTCAGCTGCCCCGCACCCCCTGCCTGCAGTGAGGAGCTCCTCCTCCCTCTGTTGCTGAGCTGGCCCCTGCAGGACCTTCCCCCAGGGGCCATGATGTACAAAGATGAAAGCGCGCAGATGAAAGGGTTTTGTGGCAGGCCCCGGGTGCTCTAGCCACAGGGCTCAGGACTCAATATGTGGCTGCATCCTCTGCAGGGAAAGCTTCAGCTCAGAGCCCAAAGCGGGCTGGCGTGCGGCGAGGGGTCATGGGTTCCCCTTGCTCCTTCCGGCCTGGAGTGTAGATCTTTGTAGACCTGGAGACACAGAAGGAGGGATGAGGAATCACGCCGCTGCTCACTCCAACCAGGATGTACAGGAGGACAAGGAGCCCGAGGCCTTGCTGCTTCTAACTGGTATGTGAGCAGGCTTTGGGACTGAAGGGTCTCCTCCCCCAATACATTCCCAACCCCGCTGCCGTCCTCATTTGTAATGGGAAGCAGAATAAAATACCACCTCATTCTGATATCCACCAAGGATAGATTTTTTAACAATCCCTTTCATACCTACTAAGTGAGCTATGGAGGTAGTCTTCCAGCCACCTCACCAGGCTGCCACTCCACCTGTCTAATAAAGAATCTAGCTGGTCTTTGTCCCCAGGTCCTGGCAGGCGAGAATTCTACCAATGAACCACCCATGCACCTGTCCCCAGGTCCAGGGAGGTAATCTCTAAACCCTTGGGATTTCCCAAGGGACTGAATGTCTCTGTTACTCCTGGTGGGCCCTCAGACCACATCTGGTAATTTCTCCTAACGAGATGATTCAGGATGAGGGCTGTACTTTGAGCCTCGTGGTCAGCCCAACCTCTGCGGAAAGGAGGAGGCTAGAGAGTGAGTCAATCACATGGATGTTTACTCAACCATTCATGCCCATGAATGAAACCCCAGTAAAACTCTGGACATCGAAGCTCTGGACACTGAGGCTCCCCTGGCTGGCAATGCTCTGTGCACACTATCATGCACCAACATGCCAGGAAGGTAATGCAGCCCTGAGGACAACGGACGCTTCGTATGTGGGACCATCACAGACCTCACTCTCTGTGTCTCTCCCTTGGGCTGGTTCTGATTTGTATCCTTCGGCTATAATAAAATCGTAATCGTAAATAAGAGTACTTTCCTGAGTTCTGTGAGTTACTCTAGCAAATTATCGAATGTGGAGGAGTCCACGGGGATCCCCAAATTTGTAGCAAATTGGTCAGAAGTGAGAGTGACCTTTGGCAACCCCCCAACTCGCAGCTGGTGTCTGACGTGAAGGCAGTCTTATGGAGAACTGTGCCCTTCACCTGTGAAGTCTGACCTAACTTCGGGCACCAGCAGACACAGAAGCCCAAGGCTCCAAGGCTCCCCTCCCATCCCCACCATGATTTCCAAGTCCTCGCTTGTCAGTGAAGCTGGAACTTCTCCAGACCACCGCAGGCCTCAGTACAACATGACAGTGACCAGGCAGATGTTATCACCACCCGTGACAGTGCGTCTGGAACTCCTCCCATGCCTCCATGTGGGACCGGTCAATTTCTGTCCCCATTCAGCCCTACGCTCAACTTCTCTTAAATCGTGACCCTGCATCCGGGTCTGCTTGGTCTCTCGGGCTGGTCCCCAGAACCTCCCATGGACAGGCTCCATCCCAGCCGGGGTCCCGAGGCCGAAGCTCACCTGACACTGCCCAGGGGGCTGCGCTTTTCCTGCTCCTGCCGCCGGGCTCGCAGCTGCTCCTCAGCCAGTGCCATCTCCTCCTCCATGGCAGAGGCTTCCTCTTTGGCCCGTCGGCGGTTCTCCTAGAAAAGAGGGAGACGTACCGGGGAGCGGCAGGTGAGGAAGCCTCGTTAGCCAGGTGCTCTGTTCTCTGGGCCAGCTCCCAGAGCCAGGGCCACATGGCTCCCTGCCCCAACACCAAGGCGGCCTTGTCTTTTGAGGCCGAAGCCTGTTCTCCTCCTTGAGTCAAGCCAGACACTGCACGATTCAGTCCGAACCCTGTCATGTCTCCGCACTCCACTCAATTCAGTAAGCACTTTCACTCTCTTACCAAGTGCACAGTGATGCCAGGAGGTACAGGACACTGGGAAGACATGACCACCTGGCTGGGAAGAACACACATAAGGAAGATGTGTGCAGGCCCAGCACGGACAGTACTGACAAGAGGGGAAGCAAGAGCCCTGCCACCTTCTGCAGCCCTGCATCCTAGCTCTAGGCGGTGGCCGTCCACAGACAGTGAGACCAGGAGGAGATGGAGTAGTGGCTAGAGAACTTCTCCTGGAGGGACTGGGCAGAACCACTGACCAGTCTCAGCATCCTTTCCAAAAGTGGGACCACCAGACCTTACCTTCCTGACAGCATCTAAAAGGATGTTCACAACACCACATGCATTTATGCATCTTTGCCCAAAACAGCTAAACCTGAATCCTATCAGGACTTGAGATTAATTATGAGTTTGTAGAAATAACATGGGATAGAGGCACAAGTTAAACGCCATCACAAAAAAGCAATCTGCCAAATACAGAATGTGAACATTCTACAAGTGACCTGGTTTCTCCGATAAATCAATACCATAATAAAGAATGGGAGCAGAACGTGTTCTAGAATAAAAGACTTAACACATATAACAACTAATTGTAATATTTGGATCCTAATCCAAGCAGATCAATCACAAAAAGTTATCTTTGGGATAAAAGGAGAAATATGAATAAGAACTGGAGACTTAGATAACATTAAGGATTAATTCCGTTAAGCAACAACGGCATAAACATTACATCTTAAAAACAAGTAAGTCCTTTTAGAGATGCTTACTCAAGTTTTTACTGGTGAAATAATGTGTCTAAAATATGCTTTAAAATTCTTCCAAGAAAAAAAAGGAGTGTGTGGAGGAGGGTAGAAATAAGCCAAACCAGACTGACCAATGTTGATCATTATGGAGAGCAGGTGACAAATTCATGATGGCTCCCTATACTGTTTTTTACACTTTTATGAATATTTGTACTTTTCAATAATAAGGTGTTTCGTTTTGTTTTGTTTTTTTTTTTTTTTTTTTTTTTTTTTTTTTTTTTTTTTTTAAGATTTTATTTATTTATTTGAGACAGAATGAGAGACAGAGAGCATGAGAGGGAGGAGGGTCAGAGGGAGAAGCAGACTCCCTGCCGAGCAGGGAGCCCGATGCGGGACTCGATCCCGGGACTCCAGGATCATGACCTGAGCCGAAGGCAGTCGCTTAACCAACTGAGCCACCCAGGCGCCCTCGTTTTGTTTTTTTAAAGGCCTGGGTAGCTCAGTTGGTTAAGTGCCCAACTCTTGATTTCAGCTTAGGTCATGGTCTCAGGGTCATGGGATCAAGTCCCGCATCAGGCTCTGTGCTCTCTCTCCCTCTCTTTAAATAAATAAATAAAATCTTAAAAAAAAAAAAAAAAAAGAACGCTAGGCAGACCAAGCAACCAGAGCAGACAGGGGAAATCTTTTTTTTTTTTTTTTTTTTTTAAGATTTTGTTTATTTGACAGAGAGAGACATAGCAAGAGAGGGAACACAAGCAGGGGGAGAGGGAGAAGCAGGCTTCCCGCCGAGCAGGGAGCCCAATGCAGGGCTCGATCCCAGGACCCTGGGATCATGACCTGAGCCGAAGGCAGACGCTTAATGACTGAGCCACCCAGGCGTCCCAGACGGGGGAAATCTAACAGACCAACCTGGCTCGATCACAGCTTTTGTGTTTGAGAGAGAAGTAAGAGGGTAGCAGTCAGATGATGACATGTCTTCAATATTAGGCTGAGGGGAAAATGGGTCCACACAGGCAAGCAGAACCTCCATGGCAAGTGCAGGATGCTTACCTGCCGAGACTTTCCTGCCTGTTTCACACTGTAGAACATGGGGCCCAGCTCCGCCAGCCACTCTCCATCCACAGCGGTCACACACTGCATGTACTCCTGCAGGCAGAAGGATCACAAAGTGGTGGTCACAGAAGAACCAGTGCTTTGGGCTGTCCTTCCCACAGCAGTTCCATAATTAGGACCCATGTGGTAAGGGCCTGACCCCCAGCCCTCTGAGGCTGAAAAAGGCAGACATAAGCCCTAGACACTGCAATTTTAATCCTTTCTCCCATTTAAATTCCTCCTCCATGCTTGAAAACATGCCCCCTAGTATCCAAGAGAAAAGGCCTAGCCCCTTAGAAGGCCCTTCTAATGACACCAAGAGGGGTTGCTTATCCCAGGCAGGAAGCAGGGAACAATCCCGCTGGCGCAGCTGAGGCCACTGTCTACTAAAGGTTAACTCTACGTAAGCTTCCCCCAAACCCAACTGAAAACCAATCTCAACTCCCCTCAAAGCAACACATGTGGCCTCGAGTCTCCCGAGCTCAAAGCTCATACCGGAAAGCAATGAAGGGTTACAAAGGCCTGGCCCAGCGAGGTAGGCCTATGTCACGCCAGCTCTGTCGGAAAAGACTCACCTTGGTGGTCATGACCAGCTCGTGATACACTATGTAGTCTGGGGTGTAGCCCATTCCAAAGAGGGAGCTGGTGGGGTGCAGGTGGCAGGGCATCCCTGTCCGGATATTCACATACTCCCCGATTCCCTAGGGAAGAGACAAAACCAGTAGCCACATCAAGAAATTGCGGCTCACGTGGGCAGCCACTCCATCCCTTGCCTTGGTGGGGAAAGCCTAGACCTGCAGGACTAGACAATGAGAAAGAACTTTGCCCTGAAACAATTATCAGACCAGGAAGTGGCTGCAACCAGGCTCCTCCGGGCTCACCTTGAGCTTGGCTGCCTGGTGGAAATAGGCGGCACAGATACACTTCCGGACGATGTCCCAGTCAGTGCCACACGAGGCCAGGCTCATCCGCTGCTGTACCATGATGTCCTTGAGCTGAGCCCGCACTTCCCGGACCTAGAGCAAGACATGCGGCAGAGAAGGATGGCACCCGCCTCTTCCTCCCTATCACCCCTCACCCCAACAGCCTGCTCATCTGAGCTACTGCCCTTACCTTCCGCATGGCCTTGGCATGGATAAAATGATCATTACACCAGATGGTGGAGTAATTATTATTCTTCCACTGCAGGTAGACATTCAGGTAGGTCAAATGATCACTCTCGGGGACAGCAAACTTCTCCCGGATCTGATCACTCTCCTCCTCTCGGCCCTAGGAAGGAAAAAGGACCTTTACTCTGAGCACACGGAGTCCAGGCCGGCTGAGAAGACCCTGCACCTGGCTGCACACACAACTTCAAACACATTGATATGTTACCTGGACAACACAGGGAAAATAACATAGCTTATGACAAAACATTTACTCTAAAATGTGGGGGCTCTGAAACAACTGTCCTAGAAGGTAACAAATGCTCTTGTCAATTTCCAAATCACTCTCTGAGAACCCCTGATCTAGCCCAGGCTCTCCCTCACCCCAACCTGCTTACCAGAAAACAGCAAGATTACTCTTTGGACTCCTGTCCCTCCACCCCATGTTAATGATACAGAAAGAAACCGGTCCCCTCTAGTCCTTCCTCAAGCCCTGTCACCCGAGTTGCGGCCGCTGGGGCAAGAGAAGCGTGGCCGCCACGTCCCCACCTTGGGCCTGTAGAAGATGGCCGGCACGGAGAGCATGGACACGATGAGCAGGATCTCCGAGCTGCAGCCCATGTCACAGGACACAATCAGCATCTTGGACAGCGCCGGGTCCAGCGGGAACTCCACCATCAGCCGCCCCGTCGAGGTTAGACCACCTGGGAGAGGAGCAAATCCGGACATTGAGGGGACGCAGTGAGGTCGAGAGAGCGAACCCCATGTCTCTCCCGGCCGCTGGGGCCCACGCACCGGTGTTGTCCAGGGCCCCTAGGATCCAGAGCTGATACATGGAGTTGAGCATGTTGTCCTCGGGCGGCGGGTCCATGAAGTGGAATTGCAGCAGGTCCTGCACGCCGAGGGACTTGAGCAACAGCACCACATTGGCCAGGTTGGTCCTCTGGATCTCGGGCACCGTGGTGGTCAGGAGCTCGTTCTTGTAGGCGCTCTGGGTGTAGAGCCTGCCGGGGAGAGCACCAGGCCCTGCTGAGTCTCCCACAGGCCTGGCGCCTGCGCGGGCATCCCCATGGTGGAGGAGCCACGCTGTCCCAACTCTCCCGGTGCCTCGAAGCAAAGCGTGCTGTGCTCCAGTGAGGGCGCCTGCCACGCGGGGCTGCCTGCCACGCAGCACTGCCGGAAACCCGAAGCCGCTCAGACCTCACAGCTGCCTGCAAAGGCTGCTGCTGATGAGAAGACCAACACATGGCAGTCCCGCCACCAGCGCCCAGCCTCAGGGATCCTGGGGCCGGCATCCCTGTGTGGGCTCACAGTCCAGTGCCCGCCACCCCAGCTCCACACTCTGCCATCCCGGCACCGCCCCAGAAGGCCGGCTAGCACAGGGCTCCTACCTGAAACACTGACCTGGGCCCGTCCTGCCAGCGCGCCCCGACCTCTGGTTGGCATTGGCCTGGCTGATGGGGTAGATCTGCAGAGCATCCATGCCAATCCTGGGGTTGAAGACCTTGGAGGGGACAGAAAAGAGCTGATGAAGGAGAGAGCAAGGCGCAAAAGGGAGGCAGCCCTGGGACAAAGACAGACAAGCCCAGGCTGCTACACATCAGAGCATAGTGTTCTAGCAACGTTGGCAGCCGTCCTTTTGAAGCCGGGAACCTTAAGAAATGTCCCCCACAAACATCAGCTCTGTGATCTCTATTGAGTTATTAAATCATCTACTTCGTGGCGTTATCACAAGGATTAAATCGGTCAAGTGCATGGTGAAATCAGCACTCAAATGTTAGCCTCTGAAATAGCACCACCGGCCGAGGACCCAGGGCCTGCCCTCCCACCGACTGAGTTACTGTGGGTGACGGCCCACGGCCCCAGCGCCCATGTCTTCCTTTACCTTTAATTTGCAATAACCAGAGTCAATAACAAACATGATGCCGTCGACAGTCAGCGACGTCTCAGCAATGTTGGTGGCAACGATACACTTCCGAACGCCGTCTGGAGCCTAGAGCCGGGCAGGACGTACAGGGGGGCAGGCTGTAGGCCCGCAGGTAGGAAAGACTCCACAGGGAAAAAAGCACCCCCACCCCTGCCAGAAAAGTAACACCCTCTCTCTCTTGTCCTCCCTGGGGAAAATCCAGGGAGACCCAAAGGTGGGGACCCAGGACAGACTTTCTTGGTGTCACACACCTTCTGGAAGATTTTAGCCTGGAGGTCGGACGGCAGCTGGGAGTAGATGGGCAGCACGGCCAAGGCAGGTGCATTCTCCAGTTCCTCCAGATGTTCCACAATCTGGTCTGAGGTCACCTGAGGGCAGAGAGAGGAGCCATGAGACACCAGAGCCCCTCACAGGCAGGACACTACCCGTTCATCACAGTTATGACCAAGTCACACACCTCAATGTCCTCTTGGCCAGGCATGAAGATAAGGATGTCCCCAGGGGCCCCTGACAGGTGCACCTGTAAGGACTGCTTCACTGCAGCCTCCACGTAGTCCTCCTGCGGGGTCTGCAACACCAGCCAGGGTCACGGTCAGAGGAAAGTTATCAAGGGAAATGCAGGCCAGCACCCCTCTGGGAACCAGTGGCCAGTCGCTGGTGTGGGGCTACAGGGGGTGGACGTTCAGGGCTACAGATGGGCCTGCCTGCCCTCCTTGGGCCCTGCACTTCTGCTCTAATAAAAGTAAACCTCCCCCAGGGTACAGCTCTTTATCTCTGAGCCCTAGAACTGCAGGATGCACCATCTGCCCCATGGTACCCACAAAACTTTCCCAAATCAGTGCCCTAACCCTTGCCCTCCAGATGGGTTCTCATCAGAGGTGAGGATCAGTTCAAAAAAGGAGGCCTCGGTACCTTGCTGAAGAGAATGTCAACAGGGAAGGTACGACCAGGGATGTGGAAGATGGGAACATTCCCAAAAAAGGCAGCAAATTTCTCTGCATCCATAGTGGCTGACGTGACAATGAGCTTCAGGTCTGAACGCCGAGCCACCACCTAAGGGAAGAGGTCAGTCTGAGGCTTCCCTAGAGATTTGGAACCCTTGGCACCCGCACCCAAGTCTCACCAACATTACTCCCAAATGAAACAGGCTGAAGCTGGCGGAGCGGCACATTAGACTCTTAAGAATGCTGAAGCCTGAAGCCAGGGAGCCACAGCCAAGAGAACCATGATTCACTCAGCTGAGCAGGAACAGAGTGAACTACACCACCAGGTCTGACCCTGGCAACCTGGAGGCCTCAGGGGACACTCTGGCCTGTCAGAGGCCCCCTCAGCCTCCCAGGCGAGAGCCCAGCCCGCCTGGAGCACCTGGGTCACCAACTACAAACGGCGCGCTGCTCAAAGCCCCAGGGGTGCAGACGGACTGTACCGCACAGCCTTCACTCACCTCCCGGAGTAGCCCAAAGAGCACATCAGTGTTGAGGGAGCGCTCATGGGCCTCGTCCATGATGATGGCACTGTAGTGATCCAGGTCCGCTTCCCGGAGCGACTCCCGAAGCAGGATCCCATCCGTCATGTATTTGATCAAGGTGTTTTCTGACGTGCAGTCTTCAAAGCGGATGGCATAACCCACCTGAAGGTCAGAGAGAAAGGGCTCAGAAGCCCTGGCACACCCCGTGCTGGGTCCAGGCCTTAGCAGATCGGCTCAGATGGATGGAAGCCGCACGGCTCAGCCCGCACGCCCACTCACCTCCTCACCAAGGTTTCCCCCCATTTCTTCACTGACTCTCTTGGCCACAGACATGGCAGCCACACGCCGAGGCTGCGTGCACCCGATCATCCCGTAGTCCGTGTAACCGTCTTCATGCAAGTACTGTGTCAGCTGAGTGGTCTTACCACTCCCTGTCTCTCCAACCACGATCACAATGCTGTTATCTCTACAAGGGAGAGAACACGAAGGGCAAGGTGGGCTAGGTGGAAGGTCAGCCTCCTGTGAGGCTCCAACAGGACAGGGCCACCTCCTATGCCCACATCTAGCTAGGCAAGGGGCACGCCTGCTTAGAAAGGTGCTTCCCTGGGAAAACGGCCTAGAACCGAGACATCTTCTAGAAAGTCTCGAAGACAGTGGGGTTCAAAGAAGTGAACTCTAACAAAGCAATGCTGTTTTGCCTGCTTATGTCACATAAGAAAAAATTCTTTGTCTTCCCCATCAGATGCAGCGCCCCAAAACAAAAGAGCGACTGAGTCAACACAAGGGACAAAGGGGAGCCCGGTTCCCTCGTGGTCCTCCCAGGCCCCGGGAAGGAATTACCTAATGATAGTCAGCAGTTCTTGCTGCACAGCAAAGATGGGCAGGTACTGCCGCTGCTCCAGAATAGACTTCTTTTTGGCAAATTCGCTG
This sequence comes from Mirounga angustirostris, assembly GCF_029215605.1. Classification (NCBI taxonomy): domain Eukaryota; kingdom Metazoa; phylum Chordata; class Mammalia; order Carnivora; family Phocidae; genus Mirounga; species Mirounga angustirostris. Next base: position 14,240,516 of record NW_026991724.1, on the reverse strand, counting down.
CTGGCTTCGCTCTTTTTCTTCATGTGATCTGCAAACTTCTGCTCTGTCCTGAGAACACACAGCAGCCTAAGCACCCTGCACAATTTCCCACATTGTTCTTCCTGACGGGGTTCCTGCCCTTCTTCCAACACCCAAGAACGAGAACCACCTCAACAAGATGCAAGAAGTCTCTGAGACCCCAGTGCAGCCAGGTAATCTGAGATGCTCCTCATGTCCTCTGGCCCCAGGAACTGGCACTGCTGTCTGAGAAGCCATCATCCACAACATACCCAGCACCCTCAGGTCAAACAGGGCTCAGTATGACTCACAGGAGTTCAGACTAGCAAACGGGCCAAATCTCGGCCCTAAAGAGGAGCTGAAATCACTGGGTCGTGATCTTGTACAGAGTACTGGGGGGTGTTGATTTCTGCATGAAACGTGAAGGGCTAAAAGGAGGAGGCGAGGCTGCAGAGTCCTGACCAGGCTCAGACCTCTACCCTCTGCTCTGGGCAGGACGGCATAGTCTGAACAGCTTCATTTTCAAAGAATTATGAGACCAAACACACCCCTGAGTATTGACCAACAGCTTCTACTGGAAGCACGCAAATATGTGACACATGCACATAGGCCTAGACTCAAAAGTACTACGTGAGTCTCCCCAGACTGCACGGCAAAGAGAGAGCGGTTCGGTGCTGCTGAAGGCCACACCTCCGCTACCCGTCCTCCCCACGAGAGACTTGTCCCCTGGCAGGCCCACCCCACGCTCTGCCAGCAGTATTTCTAGTTTCACCGTCACTCCTGGTCGGCTAACAGTCAATGCCTAAGTGATTACATTAATTACAAGCTAACAAGGGCTGACTGGTAGTACCGACTCCTGATTTGGGTCATTTCTCACAGGGGTACAGAGAACTATTCACTTGGCTGCTGGATTGACAAGACTTTAGAATGTTCAGAGGATGAGACTGGCGAGGGACATTTGAGTCCAGCCATCTACCCACGGTGGGAACCCCAATAAGCAGCTTTCTGCCATCTGCTTAAATATCTCTATGAACAGGGATGTCACTCTCTGATAAGACAATCCTTTCTATTTTCAAACCCATTAAAAGTAGTTCCTCCTTCGGGCGCCTGGGTGGCTCAGATGGTTAAGCGTCTGCCTTCGGCTCAGGTCATGATCTCAGGGTCCTGGGATCGAGTCCCGCATCGGGCTCTCTGCTCCTTGGGAGCCTGCTTCTCCCTCTGCCTCTCTCTCTGTCTCTCATGAATAAATAAATAAAATCTTTAAAATAAATAAATAAATAAATAAAAGTAGTTCCTCCTTCCATTAAACCGAAACCTAAGGGGGCAAAGCCCACCTTCTAATACTGAACATCTGAAACGCGCTTACGCAGAGCGGCTGGGCTCCAAAGCTCCGCTATCCGGGTCTCATCACCACACCACCATTTATTATCTGGATGACCTCAAACCAGCTACTTAACCTCCCTGGGCCTCCTGCTCTGCACACGGGACATGGGAAGGAGAGCACCTACCCACATGGGACTGTCGTGAGACCTCAGGGCGCGAGTATGTGTGAGCTGTTTAATGCCGGCAGGGCGGGGTTGTGCCTACAACAGCAGCAGTAGTGGCAGGAGGACTAGTATCGAGGAAAAGCTGAAGACGGTAGGAGAGAAAGACCGGAGGAAGGGACCAGAAGGGACCAGAAGACCCAAAGCGACATGACTTTCCTATTCACAAACCACAAATTCTATCCGTTCGCCAGCAAGCATCCTGGAGGGCACCAGTCTTTGGAGACAGCCCGGTGCTGACCAAGACTCCTACCTATAGTCCACTTTACCGTCTTCTGTCATAGCTTTATCTGGCTCTTCCTCTTTTTTGACACCCATGATATCTCCCAGCTTGGTTCCAGCCAGCTCCCAGTGTTTGTGTTGAGCCTGAAAAAAATTACAAAACGTAAGTCGGCCCCATCGTGTAACACGACTGTGCTCAATGGAAAGTCAATCCCACTTGACAAGACGCTTCATCCAGCAGGTGGTAAACTCCCACAAGGCAGCAGTGGCACTGAGCCTGCTTCCTCATTTCAACCTCAAGCTCCCCAACCATTGGGCCCTGCGGTTGTCTTCAGTAAGGCCCTGGTGGAGGAACACAATGCCCTCCTCCAACAGTTCTTTCTTGCTCTGTGAGTTCCCTCGAACTTCCAAAAGGAACCCTATCTGTGAGATCTAACACAATTTCTAAAAAGAAAAAAGAAAGACCCCCCCCCCCAAAAAAAAACAACCCACAACAGAAACTCCCCAGCCCCAAATGACAGGAAACCAACCTTTTTGCGTTCCTTCTGCTCCCTGTGCTTCCGCACTGTTTGACTGCCTTTTCGAGCAATAATGGCCAGGTCCGAAGTGGCATCCTTGACTGGAATCACGGGCTCTGGCTGCAGAAGGTTGAGGAAAAAAAGAAGTTCCCCACCAATGGTTAAACTCAACAGGCAGGTCCACTTCATAGCAGCCCCAGTAAATGGAACAGACTGCTACCCTATCAGGCGGGGGGCCTTTTTTCCCCCTCTTTTTCCTTTGTTCACTTCAGTTCTATCTAAGCTGGTTTCTCTCGGGCCCCGTGGGCCTCACCTGCTTGGTGAAGACAATGCGCCCATCAAGAAAGGGAGGAACCAGGTTATGCACCATGAGGTGCACCTTGGCTGCGCTGTCCTCCTCAAAGTCCTCGTCCACCTCCAGCCGATGGACCACCCCGCTGGTGAGCATGCGGTTGGTCTCCCAGCGCTCGTTATCCTGTGACAACACAACAGGAGGCACGCTCAGACTGCAGCCAAAAGGCATCCCGAAAGGTCACCGGGCAAGTCCACCCATCAAGTCCTGACAGAAGGGCCAGGGGACACCACAGACGTGTCCCGGGCCTCCGTACCCTGCAGCTCCTTAGAAAGCAGAGTCCCTGATCCCAAATCACCTGCAGTATTTTTTCCAAGCAGCAGCCCTTGATATCTAAGTCAGAACCTCTATACGGACAGACACAGGGCGAGTGTCGCAAGCCCCACTCAGAGACACAAAGAACACAGAGCCAGGACCCACCCTATCACTTCCCATCCACGGCAGCCCTCGAGGAAGGACTGCAAAAGAAAGAAGTTAGGAGTCGGGGGTTTATCTGAAGCTGCGGAAAGGTTCCACGCCCACCCCTCCTCTGCCTCCGGAGGTACAGCGACAGCCGGTACGGCGGCGACAGCCGGTACGGCAGCAACGGGGAGGCGAGCTGTGCTGCCACCACGCGCCCCCGACTCCGGCTGAGTCGGCTCCGACTACTGTGGGCAGCCCACCTCGTTGATCTGCCTCCGCTGAGCCGAAATGCGCTTCTGCTTCTGTTTATGCAGGTGCTGCTCCCGCCTTCTCACGTAATCCTCGGAGGAGTAGGCCAGGGGATTGTGGAACTCATCGTATCCCTCGTCCATCATGTACCAATCCCGGTCCGCTTGCTGCAGCACAGGGGACAGAGCAATGAGAACAAGGACAGATGGAGCTTACGAGAAGGACAAGGCCAGAGAAGAGATGTCTGCGAAGTCACTGCTGCGATGACAGGTGCGGGAAGGGCCGCCCTGCTGGACGAGGAGCCTTCTAGAGAACTATGGGGACTGACTCGCGACGGCACTTCTTATGTCTACCACACGGTGGCACAAGCACTTAACTAAAAAGTTAGGCCAGCCCTGCATCCGGTGGGAAGTGTCACCACCGAGCCTGTGCCTCCGTAAAGATTCCAGGGCTTCGGGACTGAATAGGGCTCAGCTCCCGAGACTGCCCCGTGTTACCCTCCGTCATCAAAGTCCACTTCCACTGGAGCGTCACTCATTGCCCACTCGCCTACAGAGGGCCACCACCCCTCGTTCAGCCCCTCAAAGATGTCAAGCTTTTACCCTCTGGTCATCCTCCCATTGCTGCCGTTCCTCTTCTGTGTCAAAGGAAATTCCCTCTTCGCCATCTTCGCGTCTTCCTGAAGGAGAACACGTAGAAGGTCAGTCCCAATGACCCCAGCTTATCCCCAGCGGCCACCAACAGCCCTGCAGAGCTGCACCGCTCCAAAGTACAGCTTTGCTCGGCCTCAGCGGGACAAGCCATCCTGCTTTCCTGCCTCCTCCTCCCTCCCTGCCTTACCTCGGCCCCTGGACAGACGGGGCGTGGACCCCAGGTGTCTTCTGTCATCGGCCCACTCGTTGTATTTGTAGGATGGGGTTGGCAGAGGTGTGTCATCTGAATACCTGCTCCTCACAGACCTGGGCAACAGTATAACCAGCATCACCGGGTAGTCACTAAGCTGAGACATGTCCCCCAGCTGCCATCTGCTCTCCCAGCCCAGATCCCTTTGCCCTCCTCACGTCCACCCTGTGCCAGCCACCCAGAGAAACCGGGCTGCTCTGTCCAGAACATCACCTATCCCGATCACGACTGGACTGTCGATGGCTCCGCTCAGAATCCCGATAGGAAGGCGTTGGGGAGGGCGATTCCCACTGCGAGCGCCTTGAGGAGCCATAGCCACTGTCCTCTTCCTCCCAGGTAGACCTTGAAGGGGTAGCTGCATCTGGGGCCACAAAGAACATAACCACAGGAAACATCTAACTTAACCAGGACACGGCTCTAGAGCTATCAGCCAAAAGTCAATTCCCCAAATTTCTTTATAAAGTATAAACTTTATATCTGTAACACGTAACTATTTGTAACAGATTTAACATGGTTTGGACAGTTTTTAAAGATACCTGGATTTTAATGGTCCAGTTTTCATGGGTTTATAACATTTTTCTTTTTTTTTTTTTAAGTGTGTTTATAACTTTTGAAGGAACAGCCAATTTCTCTCAGCAAACATACTACTCTTACACAATACTCTTGGATATAAATAATTATTTTTAATAAATCCTCTTCCCCAGCTCCCTATTCTTTCCTGCCATTTGGCAAACTGGCCATTCAGCCAACCAGCCCATCAGCTTAAAGGAGCAGATCCATCTCGACAGGTCCAGGGCCTCCCCATATGACTCAGAACCAAGTATTCCAAGAAGTTCACAGTGGAATCAGCAATTCTGACTCTACCCACAGCAAATCAACTGAGGACGGGATTCGCTCACCCCACCTTTTACACACTCGATCCCTCACAAGTCACCCCAAGTGACAGCTCAGTCTACCTTTAGGTCGGTGTCTCGGGCTCTCCGGTTCATTTCTTCTACTGCGCTCTGACCCTCCATCTCGCTCGGATCTGCTGCTGTGTCTGCTTCTATCCCGCTCATCTGTCAAGAGCCACACACAGAGCTTAGGGTCTATGTGTCGCATGCTAACTTCCACCTGTCTTCACCCTAGAGAAAGGACAGGCCTCCCCACTCACTCACAGGTGCAACCTGCACTGCTCTAATGCGATCCTTGGGCTCCTGAACTCACATAGCCCCACTCTTTCAAGGGGTAAAAATAGTTACTGGCTAGAAAGTTTCAAACTCACAGTAACAGTTATTTTCCTGCAAGAATTCAAAAAACAATAGTTATAAGTCTACAGTGAATAGCTGTTTAATAGTTACAAGTCTATAAACTATAAAACTTACAACCATACTGAGCAAAACCAGCGTTGGATTTTATGTCTAGCTTTGCTCCCCAGCACTGTCCTTTCTCTTTCACCAAAACTGCTGTAAATTCTGGTTTCTTATACATATTACCCGTTACCACCTTTACCACCAATTGTAATAAAATGAGGACCACACCCTCAAGCAAAGCAGCTTTGTTGCAAGTAACAGTTCTTAAGCTGCCTGCTATTCCCAATCCTGACACAATCAAAACCAACAGTGCTCCCTAATTATTGGGCATTAGAAAAACTCCTGCAATACAAAAGAGGCTGACATGTTAATTCAAATGTTTAACAGGCTACAGGAACTACGCCGACCGGTTACCTCTGTCTCTCTTGCGGTCACAGTCTCGATCCCGTGATCTCTCTTTCTTCCGATCCTTTTCTTCTTTGGACGAGGCATAGACACCATGTTCCCGCCGCTCCCGCTCTCTCTGCCGATTGCGTTCCCAAAACTCTTCACTCACACCACCAGGATGGGATGGAGTCTCTACCCGAGCAGATCGATAATGTCTGAAACAGGGAGGGCAACTAGTAAAAGACCCTTCTATAGGAGAAAACCCTTGCCCCCAGACCTCTGGCTGGCTGACCTGTCCTTTTCCACTTTATCTCCCGACAGGCTTACTTATGGCAACAACCCAAAACACTTCTAACCCCCATCCTCTCTTTAGTTGCCTTTGACTGTTCCCCACAAATCTGAAGAAAACACCAATTCCTATCCACTTTAGATACTACAGAATCATAATAAAATCATAAAGGTCTACATATCCAACAAGAAAACAGAAATAAACACGCAATGTTATTTTCTGACCGCCATTCTCGTTCCCTTTGCGTCAACCCATCCTAAAGCCTTTACCTGTCTTTTCGGCTATGTCGGCCAGCTTGGTCACTGCCCTCCTCCTCAGCATCCCTCTGGTCATCCTTGCTCTCCTCCCAGTCCTTGTAGGAAGAGATTCTGGACTTCTTCTTGTCCTCACCATCGTCCTTCTCCTCTCGCTCCCTTCGTTTCAGGGAAGCTAACAAGTCCAGTCCCAGCAATGAAGGGCGGGGGGCAGGGGCCTTGAAAACATGCTGCTCACTGGCTGCACTTTTGGTCTTGCAAATAAGACCGCCAACCTGAGAGTCCAGATCAGTGCCTTCCAATCGATGGATGGAGGCATCCTCGCTGGTGTCCTCCATGACAGACTCTGGGATGTCTGTGGAAGGGAGACAACCCATTTTGTACTGGAGGTAAGAGAAGGTTCAACTCTGCTATAACCCAGGATAACTATAGTTAGAAGTATATTCAGGAGGCTAACTACCCAACAAGACGAGGCTTTGTTTAGCTACCTCTTACCAAGACCTTTCCATTAAGTCAATGACAATCTCAAAAGATCCTCCGACTCCCACCCCAACACACATCAGAAATAAACACACACACACACACACACTCGCACACCCACCAAACACCAGGATCCAAGAGGGTATCATCCAGGCAAGAACAGACCTCACTAAGGGACACTTGCTAGAACATCATAGCATCTAGAAAGGGACTGTAGGGGAAACACCACTAGATTTTAAGTCCAAATCCTCAATTAGAATGCAAGCTTTTGACATTTTCTACTTGCATGATTGTAAGCAGAAAAATTAATATTTGGTTAGGCATAATTTCTCTATCTGTAAAATAGAAATACTTTTTGTTTTATCTAATCCATGGAGCTATTGTGAGAATCAAACACTAGAGTGTATGTGAAAGCACTCTGTAAATATACAGTGTTACATAAAGGTGTTACATTATTTTACTTGCTGTGCTCCTATATACCAACTGGGGCTCAACATTTTCTACCTGAGTTATTCTACTTCTCCCTCCCTTTAAACTACAGGTACAGTAGAGTAGGCAGATTGGGGTATAAGGCTACCATGGATGTGATCCATTCATTAATGGCTTTATTGGGACCAGTTGTGGTTGTAGAAAAGAATTACCTCACAGCAGTTGAAATCTATTTAATGACAATCCACGTTCACCAAAAATATTGATGAGAAACACTAGGTTTCGTTATGAAATGGTGTTCCTGAAAGTATTAAGGTGACTGTAAGATTTTCCGGCACTCAACTTGTAACAAATTCCTCTTTACCTCCCATTACACACCATTCACTTATAAACATACACTGATTTCTGCGTGCTTGGATAATTCCCCTTTCAACAAGTCAGTGAAGCAAAGGAACTGTCAAGGTGCAGGTACCACCGGAATCCAGAATGTTTTGCCCAGCTCTAATTAACATGCATGGCTCTATAGAGAAATAACGCCCAACAGACTGGACACATAATATGAACATAGACACAAGAGTTGCATTTGGAAAAATGCCATCAGGCAGAAGAGAAAAGGGAGAGCTGCATATTGGTGACATCTGTGTGCATGTGAGGAAATCTAAATAAGAAGGTAAACACATATGTGTTCTGGTCAGCAGTAGTCTGAACTAGAAAATATACTCCTATAATGGGAAAAAGAGAACCTTGTCTGTCTTGCTGTTGCTGTGCCCAGTGCCTAGCAAAATAAACGTTTGATGAATAAATGGATGAATGAATTTAAACTGACGAATGGAGAATGGGAAGCCAAACATTTCTAGAGACAGCAAAGGAACATACCAACAACCCAGGATAAGGCATCTGATCTGACAAGAGTTAATTAGCTGCTGAGAACAAATAAGACGTTAAGGGGCTGGATTCTGGAGAATGATAAATGACAAAGAAGCCACATAGGATTAAAAAAAAATTTTTTTTTAAGAAAAACTAGATTTACTCATTCAACAATTTTTCATTGACTGCCTTCCGTGAGCCAGTTGCTGTTTTGGGCAATAGGAATAGAACAGAGAACAAAACAGACAAAAATCCTCGGCTTCTAGTAGATGAGATCACGTAGTAAAGATACCACTATGACGAAGAAAAGGAAGACACGGGATCCCTACTTGGGCTCGGTCTCTGCCTGGGAGGGGACTAATGCAGAAGCCTGAGGAAGGGTGCAGGGTGACCCCTGGACAGCATCCTTGCACCTCCGTGAGGCCGCGCCAAGCAGCAGGATCTGACCAGATCAAGGAGAAAGGATGGAGAAGGCCTGAGCGGCGCAGCATCCCTAAGGTGAGAAAGGCAAGTTGGGTGACAGGGACGAGACTTCGCAAACCCGGGCAGGAACCTGAGCGAAGGACCGATATCCCCCGCCTGGAGCTGCCATGATTGGCGAAGGGCAGTTCAGGAAGGAATAAGGGACACTCACCTCACCAAGCCCGACTCTCGGGACCTTCTGTCCCAGATTCTGGGGCGCCGGCACCACCACCCCTCACTCAGACCGCCTTAGAAATCCAGACATAAACCTTAAACGCGGCCATTATTGTCCCATAATACCTTGCGCGATCCCCTCTATCTGTCCAAAGATACCATCGAGTGCGGCCCGGAAAACGCCGATTCCCCGCTCCGGTTGTGGGACAAAAAGCGACCAAGCACTCAAGGCTAGAGTGTCCTCCTCTGGGACTCGGCTCAGAGACACTTCCGAGTCTCATCGCGACCAATCACAGTTAGTCTGAAAGGCAAGAGGAAAGGGAGGGTGAGGGGAGGAGGTCGGTCATGTTTGATAAGGGCGGAAGTGACTCTACGGCTTCCGGCCGAAACCGGGCAAAGTGGACTATGAGTAGAATAACCACTTCTGCTTGTTGGACTATTGAGGAGATCGACCTCAAGTTTACCTACTGCGCCTGTGCATTTTCTTTTCCGTTTCCGTTTTCTTAAGCGGTCCGCCGAGAGTTGCCAAGCCCTAGCGGCTGGGTTACTGTAGGTTGCCGCTGGCGTAGGAGTCGCTGGGGTCCCACCTTGTTTGGAGAAGGGGTCAGGGTTGCGGACAGTCCTGAAGTGGAAGAGAGGGAAGTAAAGTAAGTATCGTTTTCCGTAGCGGTTGTGGACCAGGAGTAGCCCAACCACAGGCTTCGTTAAATATATGTATGTTTATTTATCTTGACTATTTTGAAAAAAGAAACGCTCTCTCCTGTCTGTTCACTCGCAGAGATGACCACTGATGGTATTTGGGGGTATTTATTTCCACTTGTTTTTATATGCAAATGTATACATTTGTATTATAGTCAGGTTTTGTACAGCAGTGGGATCACACTTTGTATAGTTTTATAACTTCTTTATCATGAGAACTTTTCAGTATCTGAAATACTCATTTCTAACACAATATTTTGGCCGTGTAATAATATGTTGCAGGACTGTACTGTCGTTTTTCCAGTCCCCTATTTTGGGCCATTTAGATTGTTTCCAATTTTTCACCACTAATAATATCTTTTCTACATAAATCTTTGTAGACGTGTCGAATTAATTCTCAGAAATGGAATTGTTGCTCAGATGGTTTTCTTCCTAGAAAAGTTTTCTTCCTAGAAAACTTTTGCTTCCCTGCATTCCAGCGGGGGCAATGAAATGCGTGTCCGTTCACACTCTTGCATTATTGTTTCGCTTTACCAATTTAATGCCTTTGTCAAGTAATCTTCTAATTTGCTTTTCTTTGTTTACTAGTAAAGCTTAACTTTCCAAAGGTACAAACTTTGTCCATTTGTACCTCTTCTTTTGTGAAGTCTCTGTTGGTATTCTTTGCTATGAACATATTCTTAGGTGTGGCATCAGTTTTCCTCTCTTCCAACAATTATCCAGGCCCCTCGTCCCAGTGGACAGCTTTGCCCTCCCCTCACTTCCTCCTCTTTATCAGTAACATACTGTTTGGTGTTATTTGAATTCCCCCTACCAGTCCCCCTGCTTGTGTTTCCTCTCTTGCTATGTCTCTCTCTGTCAAATAAATAAAATATTTTTTTAAAAAAATAGGAACTTATTATAGCAGAAGGAACACTGCATTAGAAATTTGGTGGCTTGGATTCTAGTCCTTGTTGTAGCTAGAACGAAAACTGTAAGCGAACAGGTCTGTGAAATGGGGGGATTGGATTAGATCCCTTCTATCTCAGTATTTTATGACTTGTTTATTTTTTGTGTGTGGTTGTCACACACACCCTTAAATGATCTGTTTGCCATGTGGTGAGGTGCATTTAGTAAGATATGCACCAAGAATCTTTAAGCCAGGACGCATGATAATACTCCATCAGTAAAAGACTTTAAAAAGTATGGTACAGGGGCGCCTGGGTAGCTGAGTCGGTTAGGTGTCTGCCTTCGGCCCAGGTATCGAGCCCCTCATTGGGCTCCCTGCTCAGCAGGGGAGTCTGCTTCTCCCTCTCACTTTGCCCCTCCCCCCTGCTCATGCTCTGTCTCGCTCTATCTCAAAGAAATAAATAAAATCTTTAAAAAAAATAAAACGTATGGTCCATGCATGAAATAGTATGTCGCTGTGACAGTGTGTGTAGGGATATGGAAAGATCTTTGCATGTTAGGTAAAACACTGCCAGGTGCAGAAGAGTGGGTAAAATATGTGTGCTGGACATCTGTCATTTGCCTCTTCAGCTCCACTCTTCCTCCTTCTCTAGACTGCTCTGGGACCAGGAGACTGGGCTGCCTTTTGCATCTCCCCTGCTGTCTGGTTCCAGTTTGAGTCAGCCAGTGGGCACATTAGCAGATCAGAGGGAGGGAGAAGAGTGGCTGCATCCCTTCACTGCAGGCTGACTCCCTATACAAGGGCCTTCTGCACCCCACAGTCCCGACCACACACTTCTGCTAACTGCTCCCTCCCATAGCCCCTTCAGGCCTAGGGGTAGGAACAGCACCCTGCTCTTACTAGCTGAAGTACAGCACTGCACCCTTTTGTCTTCGTATAATCTCTTCAAATTTGAGAATGTCATCTTTTTCCTGCTGGCACACTGGCAGATAGAATAGGCTATCTTTGGGGCAAAAGAGGGAAAAAACATAGGAATGCATATTGTATCTTCCTGTAAATGCATAACTAAACTGGAAGATAAGGTGAGAAGCTAATGAAAGTAGCTACATGGTGTGTGGGGAGAAATAGGCTAGTGCAAATGGGGCCAGTTGAGGGCAGACAAAGGGAGGGAGATTTTTCACAGTGTACATTTCTATATTGTTTGTTTTTAAGCTGGTGGACTTGCCACCAGCTTGTGCGTTTAGTGTTTTCTTTTTACTTTGATACTTTGTTGTATGAAACCATTTTTTCCTCTGGGAATAAAATGTATGTATATTACCTACTCCAAAAATTAAGTTGTTGTTTTTTTTATTAGGACGCATGCACTTACTTTGTCTTTAAATATTGCAATTGTATTTCAGAACTGACAGTGAGGATTACTATTTGGATTATTTCAAGATGAGCTTCCTGTTGCCCAAGCTAACTAGCAAAAAAGAAGTAGACCAAGCAATAAAAAGTACTGCAGAGAAGGTGTTGGTCCTCAGGTTTGGGAGAGACGAGGATCCTGTCTGTCTGCAGCTAGATGATATAGTAAGTGAATTTTTTAAATAAATGGCTTTTATTAAAAATCTATATATTCTCTCTTCAGTATCTACAGAGTGCTTGGAAGGGAGCGGTCAGGCCCAGAGACACAGTTTTTCATTTGTTGGCACACTTTCACCAGGAGCTGGTCATGTGCCTGCCCTGAGCTGGGACCCCACGTCTCTGATTGTGCTGAATCTGTCCTAGATGTCCTTGCCCACCAGCAGCCATCCAAGTTCAGTTTCACCAACAAGGCCGTGGAGGACCAGAAACACTATTAACAAGCATCTGTGAACATTATTTTCCTTGGTGCTCATGACAGTAGGACAATTACTATTCCCATGCGGGGAGATGATCGGCAGCCAGGGAGGTCGGGTGACGGCCCACAGGACAAAACCACTAACCTACAGAGCTGGGGTTTGAACTTCCATTTCTCTGCCTGCAGATAAGCTTTTCTTGTGTGTTGCCTCCACTGTGTGCCTGATGATAATCTCTGATTTCATAACACATCTTCATACTCTGATGAGTAGGGAGGGGAGTATGAGACAGAATGGGTTTATTCCTGTCTCTTTTTATTATGGAGAGAGACTTACCCCAGAACTGAGACCTCTTCCCAGCATCTCTATTGCTGCTACCCATGATGTGGATCCTGTATAAGAATCTTTATTACTGTGATTAAAAATGAGCGTGTGATATGTTAACCTGAGGGGGGAAAGGGCCAGAGGATTATACCCTCAGCCGTAGAGGAGAGGGAATATCATGGAGCCAGGCTGCCTGAGTTCAAGTCCCAGCTGTATTGTTTACTGGCTATGTGACTGGAGGCAGATTACCTCAGTTTCTTCATCTAAGAAATGGGGACTGTAATAACCTCATAGGAATGTTGTAAGGATTAAATGAGTTAACAAGTGTAAAGCACTTAGGACACTTAGCACATAATAACTGCCATGCAAGTCTTCACTATTTTTATTATAATTATCATTCATGGGGGAATTGGAAGGAAAGAGATTTGGGGGAATTTCAGTGCACAGTACATACCTCTGAGTTGTTTTTGTTTAAGTGAACATGGATTTTATAAATCCACAAAAAGTTCATAAAACTTTACTACCAAAACCAGATTTTTTTTTTTAATGTACTTTTAAAAATGTATTCACACAATTTTCCCAGGGCCCTCTCACAAGTCTACCAACAGAGACTCAGACTCTGAATGATAAGGTTATACTGTGTCTAATGTGGAACTCAGGAGAGATTCTCGCCCCAGGAATTTCTTTCAAACAGAATATCCCAGTAAAAAGTTTCACAGAAGAAACCTTAGCTGCCTCTCGTATTGTGACCTACCTGTCACTCTCTGTTTGCAGCTTTCTAAGACCTCTTCTGGCCTGAGTAAAATGGCTGCCATATATCTGGTAGATGTGGACCGAACTCCCGTTTACACGCACTATTTTGACATCAGTTATATTCCATCTACTGTGTTTTTCTTCAATGGGCAGCATATGAAAGTGGATTACGGGTAAGTTTGATTGACTTGACGTTACTATAGCGGTGGGAGTTTCTTTTCCCCAAGTAATTGCAGTAACTCGCCTACCTGCCTGTGCTGGTGGCTTTGTGAGCCTAATGTTGCTGCTCTTTGTTCAGCTGATGCACTCATTTGTTACGTGAAACTTGGGTGCAAAAAGAGAATTTCCAGTGCGATTGGCAGATTTTAACCTCCTACTGGAGCATGAAAGATTTGTACAATTTGGGAAGTACTAACCATCTTTCAGTGTAGAAAATACAGAACAGCTTTTTTAAAAGTTTCCCAGGAATTTCATTTAAAACAAAACATGTCAGTGTACTTAAACTTCTGGGACTGGTTGGCTGCATTTGAAAAGAAGTGTTCTAGCAAACTAAGACATGCTTCTCTCTGGCCAACTGTCCTCTCTTCTGCCACTCAGAAGGTTTTGAAGACATTCTTCAACCAACTCTGTCAAGAATAAGCACCGTGAAATCTTTAACACTCTCCACTGCATCCAGTCAGCATCCTAACACTTAACATGTATTTTCGGTGTGCCCTAGTTATCATTTCTTACTGTGGGTGAGGTGTCTGCTTGTCTAGATCTCTGTACCTTGTCTACGGCCATACCACCCTGAACGCGCCCGATCTCGTCTGATCTCGGAAGCTAAGCAGGGTCGGGCCTGGTTAGTACTTGGATGGGAGATCTCTGTACCTGTTTTGTCATAATCTTTCTGAAAGTGCGTTAAATATTACCTGTTTTAAGTATTTTAAAGCTATTTATTCACCTAGGATACAGTTGATGTAAGTATTATTTTGGTGCAATCTTTTTCAAGGGTGATTTATGACACTATTTACCATCTTAAAAGTCTGTAAAATTTTGGGGGCACCTGGGTGGCTCAGTCAGTTGAGCATCCAGCTCTTGATTTTGGCTCAGTTGATGATCTCGACATCATGGGATCGAGTCCTGTGTCAGGCTTCAGGCTCAGCACAGAGTCTGCTTAAGACCCTTTCCCTCCCACCTCCTCCCCACCCACCCCCCACTTGTGCACTCTCTCTCTCTCTCTCAAAAAAAAAAAGTAAAAAAAAAATTTTTTTTTTTTGAAGATTTTTATTTATTTATTTGATAGAGAGAGAGCGAGAGCAGGAACACAAGCAGGGGGAGTGGGAGAGGGAGAAGCAGGCTTCCCGCCAAGCAGGGAGCCCGATGTGGGACTCGATCCCAGGACCCTGGGATCATGACCTGAGCCAAAGGCAGACACTTAACGACTGAGCCACCCAGGCGCCCAAAAAAAAGTAAAATTTTTAACCCACCAATTGCATATCCAGGAATTTCTCTGATGGAAGAATAATCGTGAAAGTGGGCAAAATTAGCTGCATGAATATTCATCCCACCATTATTTAGAAAGCAAAATACATAGAAAGAACGTAGATGTCCATAGAGGGATACTAGATATCAATTTCATATAACGTTGTGGATGCAAGTTTAATAACTTTGAAAGAAAAAGGTTATATGTGGGTTGGAAAAGCACATTACAAAATAGTTTGCATGATATAATTGCCATGATTTTGAAAAAAGAAATGCATCTGCATACACATACGTACACGCGTGCGCATGCAGATTGGAAGGACATGCACCACATGCAGCCTCTGGCCTCACTGGTAATTTTTTTTTTCTAAAAAATTTCTACAATTAACAGACTTGAAGTTTGAAATAGTAAAAAAATAAAAACAAAGATTTCATACCCACCACTCAAAAGTGTAAGTGAGGGGAACTCAGAGACAATGACCAGTTAACGGGCTTTACACAATGTAGCCAACAGCAGCAGCAGCAGACTATGCCCACGCCAGCATCCAGGCAGTTCTACTGGATACGGAGCTAAGAAGTGATGAAAACAGATTTTGAAGCGGGGGCCCTTGCATGATGGGGCTCACATGCCACCCCAGTGGCCGACGGCACTGGCTTTAGTCCTTTATCAGATGGGCCCGGTAATTGCAACCAGAGAAATCAATGTCAGGCTTCATGTCTTAAGTCTCCCCAACGAGAAGAAAGTTACAGAGCTGCGATTCATTTTGTTGTTCCTGAAGGTCTGCAGCGAGTCATCGCCCAAAGTTCTGAGCAAGGTTGTTTTTCTTCTGTGCTCTCTAGGTCTCCGGATCACACTAAGTTTGTGGGAAGTTTCAAAACTAAGCAGGACTTCATAGATCTGATTGAAGTAATTTATCGAGGAGCGATGAGGGGAAAACTTATTGTCCAAAGTCCTATTGATCCCAAGAATATTCCCAAATATGACCTCCTCTATCAAGACATTTAGCACATTTACTACTGAAAGTTGAAGACAAAGGCACATCTTGAAGCAGTACCTGAGCCCAGCTATGCTCTCTTCCTGGAGCCCTTCAGAAAGGTGCTCAGCGTCCCAGCAGAGAAGACATCTGACAGGAAATACCCTGCCCCCACATAGAAGGCCACGCTGGTACCATGATTAGCAGGGGTGGATGCTGAAATGTCTGCTCCCTGCAAACCTCAGAGCAGTCAAGACAACCGTGGTCCGTTTTCCCAGCGTGATTTTTTAAATCTATATTGTGCTTCTCCTTATTCCTTAAGATGATACAGAACCCTTCTAAACGTTGCCTAGTACAGTTTAATTTAACTGTGTATACTTGATACACAAGTAAAATAGAAAATCTGTTCCCACAAGAACAGAAACACTGCTTTTATACACTAGATGTACACACATACACAACGCGCACACGCTCCCCCTCGCCCATTCCTCCGTGCAGATATTTATCCCGTGCTCTCCCATCTCCAGTCCTGTTATCCTTGTTTCTCTTGGATAAATGATTCTCTACTGAGAGTGGGCAAATTTGTTTTATTTTGGAAACTTTCTGGCTGAGACTTTTAAAACAGTATCTCGGGGGGCGCCTGGGTGGCTCAGTCGGTTAAGCGTCTGCCTTCGGCTCAGGTCATGATCCCAGGGTCCTGGGATCAAGCCCAGCATCGGGCTCCCTGCTTGGTGGGAAGCCTGCTTCTCCCTCTCCCGTTCCCCCTGTCTGTGTTCCTGCTCTCACTATCTCTCTCTCTGTCAAATAAATAAAATCTTAAAAAAATAGTAATAATAAAACAGTATCTCGGTTTGCTCATTTTACTAGTTTTTATGTTATGAAATAGCCCAAGAAATGAGACCTTGAACCTTTACCATCCAGCACCCAATTTGAGTTAAACAAAAAATTAACTACCTGTAGTCAGTAGGAGCAGGTTTCTCCCAGAAGTCAGAGTTCTGCCTCTCTCTGAGGCAGAGAATTTCACTCCAAGCACTCAGGACTGGAAAGAGTTGTCAGAATTGTTAGAAATAACGTCTTTATGGTATTTGCCTGTTTTAATAACTTTATGAAGAATTCTCGCTCTTGCGGCATCCCCGACATAACCTGCCTCCACTTGGGCAAGTCACTGCTTCTCTCAAAACCTCTGGATCCTGACTTTCCAGAACAAGGAGGAGATACAGAGCCGGAGGGCCGTGGGCCAGGCAGCATCGACCTGCTCGACAGCTCGTGGCCAGCAGAAGCCCAGTTCTGTGCAGGCCAGCACTGTCGCTGCAAGTGTGTCCCCCCTTTACCAGCTGCATCCTTTCTGAGCCTCATCTGTAGGAAGAGGTCACCACTGATGGGGCACAGGAGGAAGGCTGCTGGGGGCTTTTGTGTCCTTAGCTGATGAAAGGAGAGAGCCGCCACCACCTCTGTGTTCTCTCCCCTCTTCCTGCTCTGGTTATCCTGATCCTTGGGACTGCAGCAGCCATCCTAGGACCACGAGGACCAGCCCTGGGATGAAAAGTGAACGTGCGGAGAAGAACAATAAAAAGACCCTGGGTCCCTGATGTTTTGAGCCTCTGCGTGAGCTCTAGACCTGCCTCCTTCCAGACCCCTGTGAAAGAATAAAACATCTTCATTGCCTCTCACTGTTCGTTGGACTTTCTGTCAGAGCCTGAGTCACACGGTATTGACATGGGGTAAGTGCGCAGATATCAGCAAAAACTCAGAACTTGCATGCATAAAGTTCTCCTGTCTCCTCTCCTCCCGAGGTCTTCAGGGAATGTTTCTCTGAAGTCCCGATTTGTGTTCTTGTTCCTACCTTAGTTGCTTTCCATTCCGCAAGTCTTGATGAGTTCATACTGGATGCCCTGCCCAGTGCCCGATGCTCCATAAATACAGATGACTCCTGAGCGGGAAGAGGCTTCTCACAGGAGACAAGGCCTGCATCTCCAGGGGGGGCAGGAGGTGCTTGTGTGGAAGGGGGGAGTCGTTTCCCAGGAGAGGACGCCAGGAGGAAGAAGGCCCAATGCTGGAGGCAGCAGAACGTGTGCAGAGAGCTACGGGGAGTTCAGGGTCACTGAAACCTGAAGGCTAGCCCAGGAGGGCAGGAGGTGCTGCTGGGGAGGAAGCCAGAGAAGATAAGTGAATTGAGAAAATGCCAAAGGCTTCTCCTTAGTATTTTCGTCCTGAACAATGGCCAGAAGCCACTTAATGCAAGCAGATAATTCTTCAAGAAAAGAGTGGTTTTTTTCTTCAAGAAAACCTAGTGCTGAAGTAGTACCAGAAGAAAAAGACGTAACTGTATTCTGAGAGGCATTTTGTTTATGTGTGTGTAGCAAATTTCCGTTTCTGGCTCTTCTCTCTTTCACAGGTTTTAGAATAGAGATGTAAGAGCTCCACTGGTCCACCAGCTCTAAGGGGTTGAAAAGTGTTGATGGATCGGGAGCATGTGTTTGAGGACAGCTCCACAGTGCAGGGCAGGCCCTGGTGTGAAAACACTGACATCAGGGGGCATTTTACAGCAGTGAGAAGGAGAGGCCCTATCTTCATGTGACAAGAGGTGTCTTGATGAAAGGTCAGTGTGCTGAAGGCTTAACTAGCTGGAAAGAGTGGAAGAAGTTAGAAGAGCCTCCTGCTTACAAGGGTTCTGAAACTGTTCTTCTGGGAGACCCTTAATAGCAAGAGCCTGTCTTTGTGAAAGGGAAGACTCAGGTGGCTTGCACTTGGCTCCTGGTAAAGGATAGGTTTCTTCCATCCGGGGAAAGCCTACCCTTACCCTATTGAGGAAGAGACCTGTAACTCTTTACCGAGTTCCAGAATGTTGGGAGGGACGTTAGAGATGATCCGGTTCGAGCCGCTCGGGAAGGAAAGCGGGAACTGAAGGCTTTTGGCAGACAGACGGCCACGCTGCGATCTGGACCCAGCAAGTCCATAACTGCTGCCTTTCCCCCATCTTACTTTGTTTTCTGAAGTGCCGCTGTGTGGGAGCACAACTAGTAAGATTCTGCCTGCGGCAGAACCCTCGTCTTTGTCCCACGTTGAGCTGGCCTCTTCTTCATCAGCCCACACGCTCCCCTCGCTCAGTGCCCAGAAGCAAGAGCGTGCGGGGCAGAGAGCCGAGTTTCCTATTCAGACCGGCCTGGGTTCGCGGTGAGTTCAGCCGCACTGCTTACCCGCTGTGTAGCCTTAAGCAAATCACTTGCCTTCTCCAAGTCTGTTTCCTTGTCTCTGAGGGTCTTTCGCTGAGGGTGACCCCAGCACGGGACAGTTCTGTGTCGCCTTAGGGGTTTCTAGTTGGCTTGGGCTGGTTTCTGCCACACTCCCAGTATATACCACTCTACTACTTAGCTGTTGCTGTACCATAAATGAGAGAATAAAAACAGCACAGAAGTGACTCAAAAGAAAGCTCTTTATTGGCTCAGCACCGCCTCACACCGTGTTTTCTCCCCTCCACTGCCATCTGCTTTCCCCTCTTCCAGAGTGAGTTCTGGCCCTCGGGCAAGCACTGCCAGCCGGCCAGCATTAGCTACCCGCCATGGTTTCCTGAACCCAGGCCAGAACGGAGGGCACCTTCACGTAGACGCCGTACTCGGCCACAGTACAGCTCTTGTCAAAGCTCAGGATTCCGGCCGCGTACCACGTGTCCTCGTCCTGGTCGTGAACAGCAAAGGCACTGCCAGCATCACCGTAGCAGGTGTCTTCCTGAAACTTGGAGAAGCCGGCGCAGAAGGTGTGCTCGTTCAGTATGGGCTGCACCCCCACGGGGCTCTTGGGTGACTTCTTCTCGGGCACTGTGCTGCCTTCGTAGTGCTGTACACATTTGTCCTGATCAGCCACCGGCAGCATGACATACTTGAGTAGCTCAGTATAATTCAAGTTGGAATTCCGCCCCCAGCCAGACACATAGCCCATGCGCCCCACTTCTGTGTAATCTTTGGAAGGTAGACAGATGGGCATTACCCTCTCATCAATGGGCACCTTCTGCTTGAGTTTGATGAGCCCGATATCGACATTGGAGTAGTCAGGGTGGAGAACCACCTTTTCAATCTCCACAAGCTGATTTTTCCCCACATAGAGTGTTAAAGTAGGGGCAATGTCCTTTGCTTTTGCATCATCCGTGTGGCCCAGGAAGAGATTTTTAGCTGTGGTCAACAGCCATTGTTCGTTGATCAGGGTGGCCCCCGAGGTGAGGTTATGGTTGGAGACCATCTTGGCCTGCCAGGGAAAGCTGCCTTTGGCATCCACGGATCCACCCACGATGCGCTGCACCTGATCCACCGGGTTCTTGGGCTTCCCGCATACTGTCAAGGAGAGCAAGAAAGTCATGAGCAGGAATGTGAGTCTCCCGGTGTGCGAAAGGGGGACAGCGGTGGTGGTTGCTGCTGTCTGAACTGTCGTGTTAATTTCTGCACAGCTAGAAATATTGACATGCCTTGCCTTTACCACCTGCTCCTCTCATTTCCATTGTTTACAGTTTAAAATGGTTCTTTTTTATAAAGTTGTGTACATCACTAAGACACAGTTCTAGTTCCTGCTTTTCTAGCTCACACACACACAAAAGAAGTATTGCTGAGATTTTCAAACCCTGGCTGATGAACTGTATGTATATTTAAATCATTTATCACAAAAAGCCACATCCACAACTCCCTGAAATTCATTGTGAGGATGAGAAGCTATAATAATTCATCCTCTGAATAAAGAGTGATCTGTTGCAGCATTGGCCAGAACTCAGATTTTAGATATTGCAGTTAATACAAGGCAGGTTAGTAGTTCTGCACTGCTATTGGCAGAAGAGGGCAGGCAAAATCCTCTGGTCCCAGGAGGGACACGGAAAGAGCAACATCTCTTCCTAATAACAAGAAACAGAAGTCCTAACCCCTCTCCAGCCTGCGTCACACTTCCATGGATTTGGTTTTGTTCTGTCCTCCCACAACTCGTTCTTCCTGGAGCTTGCTTTACACTTGATCCTGGGCTCCCTGGGCAGCCTGTGTGTACATATAGGGCCTCCTGACCCTAGAGGGCAGTGTAGACCGTGGATTCAGCCAATATCCTGAAGGTCTAAATGAGCAAGATCCTTAGTGAACTTTACTGGGAGTGTCCTCACCTAAAAGTTCACTTATCAGCCTGACCCTTTGTGGCTCTCCCTCGTCCCCCGTCTTGGCTCTCATATGCTCAGAGGAAACCAGTCGGGAAGGATATGCCTCTGGGACGTTTTGATCCAGATGCCTGCCCATGCAGGACACTCTCAATCAACACCTCCCCTTGGTCTGCTTCCCAAGACCCCTGGCTTCCTACCTGCTTCACATTCAGGCAGCTTCTCTCCAATGATCTTGTTTGTCCAGTGCTTCTCACTGTTCAAGGTGTACAGTCCTGAAACAAAAGGAAAGAAGTGAGTCAGAAGAGAAATTGAGTCTGGACCTAGCATGAGGAGGGAAGGTGTTTAAAGGTGATTAAAGAAAGGAGAAGGAAGGGGCAGGGGAGAGGAGGAAGGGAGGAGCATTGTGCTGGAAGCCAAGTGCTGGGGCGCCGGTGAAGCCCCGCAGGACAGATGTGTGGTGGCGGCGACGCAGTACAGTATAGGAATTGGGGTTCAAATTCTGACTCTCCCTCTTACCGGCCACCTGAACTTGAGCAAGTTACTCAACCTCTCTGTGCCTGCGCTTCCTCATCAGCACAATGAGAATAGTAATAAGATCTCTTCAGGGGGCTGTCGTGAGAACTCTGAGCAAATACATGTGAAGCACTTAGCGCAGGGAGCACGATACTAGGTCAGGGCCACCTGTCGTCATCACTGGTGCCACCCTTGGTTCTTTTACCACATCTCCTTTGGGATGAATAGGCTACATGGCATTACCTCCCCTTAGTAAAGGGGCAAACTTGAGGCTAAGATAATTTGCCCAAAAGGCCACAGTTACTGGTGACAAAACCCTTATTAGAATCTACCTCTTCTGGTTCCAAGGAGAACATGTCAGTTTTCTGGCCCCTCACCCTTGGCCCCGGTCATCATGGAAAGACCCAGGGGCGGGGGGGGGGGGGGGGGTGCTGTGCGCAGGGACACTTGTCCAGGTCTTACCGTCTCCTTCAGTGCGCAGTCTGTAGAAGGGCTTACACTGGTAACGAACCAAGTGCTCCACGTAGCCATTTTCAATCTCTGGGGGCTTTGGGACACTGACCTCTGCAAAGAAAAATCATAGGAGGAGGAGGTTGGTACTCAGAGACTGATGCCAGAGACCCGTGAGAAGTCCGTTGAGAAGAAGATGCTGTGCACATCAGCCACCCTCCACCTCAAATGGAAGCCAAAGGGAAGGCCATCCCCCCTCTATCCTGGCTGGCTCCCCAGTGTGCTTCACTGGACTGAAACACCAGAGATTAGGACGAGAAGGAGGAACTGGCTCTTCCCAAAGAGAGGGTGCAGATCTGATAGGGTCAAAAGGAGGCACAGCAGTGCTGGGACATGAGACTCCCACACAAACCCAGACACCTACCTGCATGATCTGTGGCCTCACTGTCAGTGCTCACTGCGAAAAGCTGCCCGCAAAGCAGGAGGGCAATGACAGCTCCCAGGGCTCTGCGAGAGAGGACAAGAAGGGCTGCACGACAGGTTTCCCCGCCTCACGCGCGCACATGCGCACCCACACCCCTCCTGTCAGGCCGCCAGAGAAGAAGCTTCGTGGAAGTGCTGACACCAAGAAGGGGCCTGCCACCATCATCCACACACCCACTCGGTGGGGCAGCTTCCCAGTACACCCAGGTTCCCGCGTGCTCTGCGCCGCTCGGAATTCTACGTGGGCTTCCGAGAGGAACCACCGAGATAGGAAGGCACATAGATCTGTGGGCCTCAGTTTCTGGCACCGTTTAGGAAACATTAAATTGCCAATAATATGTGAGCTCCCCTGCAAAAAGCCTCCCTCAGGCACCCCTAAGGTCCTGGGCTACAGGGTGCTGCTAATAAAATGTGGATGACCTGAAGATGGAAAACAGGGGTTTCCTAGGCTATTCTCTCTACTTTTTAAATTTTTCCATGATAAGATGTTTTAAGTATACAGAATTTAAAACACATACATGGTTTTCCTACTATTTTTTTTGTCTTCAGGAAACCCCCAAAATGCCAAAAAAGGTTCCCAGGCAGATAACCGGCTTCCTGAAAGCCTGACTGTGGACTCGGGCATCAGTGGCCAGGCCCACTCACCACTTCCCCGTCTTGCTGACCGAGGCCAGCTCTACAGAGCTTGCTTGGCTATGCCAAGTTTGTAGTCTTGAGATTTCAACATTTCAAAAAAAAATTTTTTGTTATTTTGATAAAATCTCAGTGCCTTCATTGGGTCATTTATATGTGTTAGTTACTGTTGGTCCTATACATTTTTTAAAAATGAAAACATCTGCTAATGAACATATTTAAATTGCCAGAAAGCCTACCATGGGGGCCACTGACAGGCATCCCCCGCAAAGATGAAAACTGTAACCCCAAGGAAAGAGCCATCCCGTAGAGTAAGTCACGTTCTCACGGATGCAGAAAAGCAGAAGATTTAACACACGAAACCTCTTAATTCGCTATGATTTAACTCATCTGCCCTATCTCTTTGGGTTTGTTTTGCATCTCTCCTTTGGTTTCTCCCATAACTGGGCTGTCCCAGGGGTAAAGGATGTACACAGAGAAGGTTGAAGTAAGCTAGGGAAAGGGGGAGAAGCAGCAGAGCTGCAGGCTCACCTCATCTTCGGTTTGTCCTGGCTTTGGAAGAGAAGTACTGTGGGGGCCTCCTGCTGATGCTTTTATGTCCGCAGTATCTCACTCCACCCCCTCCTCAATTTTGTAATTCCTGTGTCTACACAACTTTGACCTTGTTAATAAGGTCATCGCATTTTCCAGTAACAGAGCCACAAACAGCATCCCTGTTAAGAGTTGAGCTCTTGCTTCACACTTGAGTTTCCCCTGGTGTTTCTCTATAAACCCCATAGAAGCCTGGCCACACTATGACCCCATGTGGCTGCCAAAGGGTTTCCCGAAATCAGCCACTGTGCGCAGGACTGGGGGAGGAGGTGTCAATCTGTGTCTCTTTGTTTTGGAGCGTTTTCAGTGCCGAAAAAGCCCTTGTGTGCGTTATCTGAAACCCACTTATGGACGCTGCTGCAACCTGGCTGAGACAGGGTTCTAAAGAAAGCATTTCCTTTTCACAGTCATTTTCCACCCCCAGTGTTGACATCGCCCTATTGCTT
Source organism: Mirounga angustirostris (assembly GCF_029215605.1). Lineage (NCBI taxonomy): Eukaryota > Metazoa > Chordata > Mammalia > Carnivora > Phocidae > Mirounga > Mirounga angustirostris. The sequence continues at coordinate 14,216,537 of NW_026991724.1, read as the reverse complement.
AAAAGTTCTCCAACCTGAAATCAGTAAAATGTATTTATTGTGTCTTCTTTGATAGCTCTTGGCAAAAAATCACACAAAATGGTTAAAGCTATAGTGTAGGCTGACGCAGACCATACTCCACGACAGTGGTTCTCATGGTATTATAGTCCTGTAATTATTTTTTTAAGATTTATTTATTTATTTGAGGGGGGAGGGGCAGAGGAAGAGAGTCTCAAGCAAACTTCTTGCTGATTGCAGAGCCCATCATGGGGCTCGATCTCAGAACCCTGAGGTCACGACCTGAACCGAAACCATGGGTCAGGCGCTCAACCAACTGCACCACCCGGGTGCCCCAAATGTAGTCCAGTAATTAATCCAAATAGCAGTTGGGAAAAATCAATACACTTCAGTCGAATGTCTCCACCTCTATATCTCAAGTATTATTCAGTTGATATTTAATAGCAACTCAATAAAATATTGCTCTGTTCATTAAACAAAAGGTCAGTGATTCTTAGGTTAGAATGTACAAAAGAATCACTTTGGGGTATTCATGGTGGCACTGATGTAATAGCAAGACAACTGGAAATAGCACAAATGTCCATCAATAAGGGATTGGCTACAGACAAGCAAAAAGCAGAATCAGACCTATAAATACTGAGAACAAGCTGATGGCTCCCAGAGGGAAATGGCTGAGGTGGGGGGAGCGGGGGAGATGGGCAAATGGGTGAAAGGCAGTAGGAGATAGAGCTTCCAGTATGGAAAGAATAAGTCATGGGAATAAAAGGCACAGCATAGGGAATAGAGTCAAGGATATGGTACTAGCGTCATATGGGGACAGATGGCAGCTACCCTTGGGGTGAGCACAGCAGAACCCATGGAGATGGTGAATCACTATGGTGTCCACCTGAAACTAATGTAACATTGTGTGTCAACTACACTCAAATAAAATTTTTAATAGGGGAACGGCTAAATAACATGGTGTATTTGTATAATGGAATACAGAACTTCCTCAGCTTATAATGGGGCTGCATCCTGACAAACCAGCTTAAGTTGAAAATACTGTAGGTCAGAAATTCATTTAATACACCTAACCTGCCAAACATCATAGTTTACCCTGGCCTACCTTAAATGTGCTCAGAACAGGGGCGCCTGGGTGGCTCAGTTGGTTGGGTGACTGCCTTCGGCTCAGGTCATGATCCTGGAGTCCCGGGATCGAGTCCCGCATCGGGCTCCCTGCTCGGCGGGGAGTCTGCTTCTCCCTCTGACCCTCCCCCCTCTCATGCTCTCTCTCTCTATCTCATTCTCTCTCTCAAATAAATAAATAAAATCTTAAAAATAAATAAATAAATAAATAAATGTGCTCAGAACAATTACGTTAGCCTACAGTTGGGCAAAATCATCTCACACAAAGTCTATTTTATAATGAAGTGCTGAATATCTCATGTAATTTATTGAATACTATCCTGAAAATAAAAAATAAACTGGTTATATGGGTAAAGAATGGTTATTAAGGGGCGCCTGAGTGGCTCAGTCATTAAGCGTCTGCCTTCGGCTCAGGTCATGGTCCCAGGGTCCTGGGATCGAGCCCCGCATCGGGCTCCCTGCTCCGTGGGAGGCCTGCTTCTCCCCCTCTGCTGTCTCGCTGTGTCTCTCTCTGTCAATAAATAAATAAAATCTTTAAAAAAAATAAATAAATAATAAAATTTTTAAAAAGAATGATACCACTTTGGGGCGCCTGGGTGGCTCAGTCGGTTAAGTGTCTGCCTGCAGCTCAGGTCATGATCCCAGGGTCCTGGGATCTTCTCCCTCTCCCTCTGTCCTTCCTCTCCCTGCTCGTGCACTCTCTCTCTCTCTGTCAAATAAATAAATAAAATCTTTAAAAGAAAAGAAAATAGAGACTCTAACAGATACTTGTACACCAATATTCATTGCAGCATTATTCACAATAGCCGAAAGGTAGAAACAATCCAAGTGTCCTTCAACAGATGAATAAACAAAATGTGGCATATACATACAATGGACTACTATTCACCTATAAAAAGTTCTGACACATGCTAGAACAATGAATAAACTTGGAAAATATTATGCTAACTGAAAGAAACCGGGCACAAAAATATTGTATGATTCCACTTATGTGAAATATTTAGGAGAGGCAAATTCATAGACACAAAGTAGATGAGAGTTTACCAGGGGCTGGGGGAGGGGAGAATGGGGTATTATTGCTTAATGGGTACAGAGTTTCTGTTTGGGATGATGAAAAAGTATTGGCAATGGTGGTGATGGTTACACAACATTACAAATGTAATTAATGCCATTGAACTGTACACTTTAAAATTGGTAAAAAGAAAATTTATGTTATATATACTTTATCACAATAAAAAATTCATGAAAAAAATAAAGAACAAGCAAAACAATAATATATTTTACAGGCATAGATGCCAAGGAGACAAAAACTATATATATTTTTAAAGATTTATTTATTTATTTATTTGACAGAGAGAGACAGCGAGAGAGGGAACCCAAGCAGGGGGAGTGGGAGAGGGAGAAGCAGGCTTCCCACCAAGCAGGGAGCCCGATGCGGGCTCGATCCCAGGACCCTGAGATCATGACCTGAGCCGAAGGCAGACGCTTAACCGACTGAGCCACCGAGGCGCCCCCCAAAAACTATATTTTTTTAAATATTTTAGTAGAATGGAAAACACACAATGTGAAATGTTGCTTCTCATAGGGAGGCAAGAGGAAGGCATCAGAGATAATCACATAGGTAAATATAAATAAATTATTGTTAATGATCCAGCTCTGGGCTGGGTGATAGGTTCATATATGTACATTTTATAATTATACTTTATTAAAATACATATATTTATATATATCAAATAATTTTCAATATATCAAATATATATATCAAATAATGTTTAAAAAATGAAGGGGATGGGAATCACCTGACAGACATTAAGGGGCAAAACCCAGGTCCCTCCTTTTAGAGATTTGCTCCAATAAGTCTGAGCAGAGTCTGAGAATCTACATTGTGAGTGACCCTAACTTCTCCCATCCCTGCATACATGCTGCAACAACTCTGCAGCTCAGTGGTCCTATGAAGTGGAGGGGGAGGTTTTCCCTTTGGGCTGCAAGTGCCCCTTCTAGAAATAAAACATTTCTCACCACCACTGTAGAGGAAATGCTCATCCACTAGGTGCATGAAAATTTGCATTTGCCTGTCTCAGAATGGGGACAGGCAAATTACATCTATTACACCTACCCCTTTTGTTGGGCAACAAGGGAGACTTCACAGCCTCTCTTCCTTGGGTATCCTTTATTAACTTGACAATAAAGAGTATCCAGCCCAAAGGCCTTCTGTCTTACCTGGGAGTTAGGGTGGGATGCTATAAGGTGGTGGCAGCTGAGAAGCCTCAGTGTAGCCAGCCACAGGAAGTAGTGAACACATTTTGTGATGAGAACAGAAAGCAGAAAAGCTTGAAGGATTAATAAAGCAGGGCAGCAGTTGACAGAGAAACGTGAAGGGCAGAGTTTTGATTTTGGAAAGAAAAAGATATTTTTTAAAAGTTTGTTCTGCCGTTACTGAAGTCTTGAAATTTTGCATGCTACAGAAAAATACAAATAAGAAAAAAGTCTTCCCATTATTTTGCCACCCCACGACAACAAATAACCACTACTAACACTTTGGTGTCACTTCCCTCCAGACTTTTCTCTGTACATATTTTTATATAGTTTTGATAATTCTTTATACAGAATTTTTGTGGTCTGCCTTTTTTACCCAATGTTATAGGTGTTTTCCACGTTGTAGCAAACACTTTAACACACTTTTAATGGGGGTGCCTAGGTGGCTCAGTTGTTAAATGTCTGCCTTCGGGTCAGGTCATGATCCCAGGGTCCTGGGATTGAGCACCACGTTGGGCTCCCTGCTCAGTGAGGAGCCTGCTTCTCCCTCCCTCTGCTCATTTGCTCTCTCTCTCTCTCAAATAAATAAAAGCTTTAAAAAAAAAAAAAAAACCACACACACACACTTTTAGGGGCACCTGGGTGGCTCAGTCGTTAAGCGTCTGCCTTCGGCTCAGGTCATGATCCCAGGGTCCTGGGATCGAGCCCCACATCGGGCTCCCTGCTCGGCGGGAAGCCTGCTTCTCCCTCTCCCACTCCCCCTGCTTGTGTTCCCTCTCTCGCTGTCTCTCTCTCTGTCAAATAAATAAATAAAATCTTAAAAAAAACACTTTTAATGCCACATAATATTTCTAACTTAAGGATGTGTCATATATACTATATTATTATTATTATTATTATTATTAGGTTGTGTGTCATATATACTTTATTATTATTATTTATTTTTAATTTATTTTTAGAGACAGAGCATGGGGATAAGGGGCAGAGGGAGAGAGAGAATCTTAAGCAGGCTTCATGCCGAGCACAGAGCCCTATGCAGGGCTTGATCTCACAACCCTGAGATCATGACATGAGCTGAAATCAAGAGTCTGAGTTTAATCAACTGAGCCACCTAGGCGCCCTTCCTGTATACTTTAAATATTCCCTCATTTTGGGACTTTAAGATGATTCTAACTTGTTATAAATATCTTCTATAAATTCAGGGAAGTGAGGTAGGAAGCCAGGCTAATTTTATTCCATATGGATACACAATTGATCCAGCATCATTTACTATAAACATCAAATCTTAGGTGTTCAGCTCAATGAATATATATGTATAACAACTATGGAGACAACACTCAGATCAAGATATAAAATATTTCTGGGGCATCTGGATGGCTCAGGCAGTTAAGCATCCAACTCTTGATTTTGGATCAGGTCATGATATTGGGGTTGAGAGATCGAGCCCTGTGTCGGGCTCCGTGCTGGGCGTGGAGCCTGCTTAGGATTCTCTCTCTCCCTTTCCTTCTGCTCCCCTCCGCCCCCACTCAGGCGTGCTCTCTCTCTCAAAAAATAAAAAAAGGTATAGAATATTTCTAGCACGCTAGATGACTGGGTTCCTTACAGTCAACACCCCACCCTCAAAAAGTAACCACTATTCTGACTTCTGTCATGATAGAATAGTTTTGCCTGTTCTTGAACTGCGTATAAATAGAATCAAATAGTAGTCACTTGTTTTTGGTTTCTTTTGCCCATCATTATGTCTGTGAGAATCAACCATATTGTCACATTAGTTTGCTTCTTTTTTATTCCTAAGAAGTATTCCATTGTATGAATAAACCACGATTGATTTATTCATTCTCCTGTTTATGGATGTTTGAATTGATTTCAGATTGGGGCTATTATAAATAAAGCTGCCATGAACTTTCTTGCACATGTCTTTTGATGGATACATGCATTCATTTCTCTTGAATAAATATCTTGCTGTGCTGGGATGCCTGGCTGGCTCAGTAGGTTAGGCATCTGACTCTTGATTTCAGCTCAGGTCACGATCTCAGGTTTGTGAGATTGAGCCCCACATTGGGCTCCCACTCAGTGGGGAGTCTGCTTGAGATTCTCTCCCTCTGTCCTCCCTCCCCCTGAGCTCTCTCTTGCACAGGTACTCTCTCTCTCTCTCTCTCTCTCTCTCAAATAAATCTTTAAATATCTTGCTGTGCCATGGGGTAAGCAATGTTAAGCTTTAATAGATGCTACCAAACAACTCTCCAGTCTACACTCCCACCAGCAATATATCAACGTTCCAGTTGCTCCATATCCTTGCCAATATATTTCAATTTTAGCCTGGTGTATATACAGCAAAATATAATGATGGCTTTAATTTGTATTTCCCAGATATTTAATGACATACAGAGCATTTTGTATATTCTTATTGGTCCATTTAGATAACCTCTTTATGAAATGTCTTTTACTTATTGATTTGCAGGAGTTGGTGTTTTCTTTTTTTTCTGAACACTAGTCTATTGTTGTATAGATGTAAACATCTTCTCCCATTCTATGGCTTATCTTTTCTCTCTTAATCATGTATTTTAAATGAATAGAAGTATAGAAGTTCTTATTTTTAATAAGTCCTAGCTTATTCAGTTTTTTTTAATTTTATGGTTAGTAATTTTTGTGTCCTGATTAAGAATTTTTTGCCTAAAAATTCTCCCAAATTTTATTCTAGAAGTTTATTGTTTTACCTTTCTCATTTAGATCTATAATCCATGTGGAAGTAATGTTCATATATGATGTGTTCAAGTTCAAGTTCATCTTTTTCCATATAAAGCATCATCCTTTGCCCCTAAATTGCAGTGGTACCTTTGTTAGAAATTAGGTGACCATATGTGTTTCTTTCTGTATTCTTTATTCTGTTCCATTAGTCTATTTGTCTTGTTCTGAGTCAATGCAACTCTGTCTTCATAAGGAACTTTATAGTAAATCTTGCTATCCAGTATTATAAGTGTTCCAACTTTATTCTTTTTCCTCAAGATTGTCTTGATGGACTATTCTATATTCTAGGTCCTTTGCATTTCATATAAATTCTGAAATGAGCTTTCAATTTTCACAGAATGTCCTGCTGGGATTTTGAATGAGAGTACATGAAATCTCTAGATCAACTTGGGGAGAATTGATATCTTAACAATATTGAGTCTTCCAATCCATTAACATGTATATGCCCGCATTTATTTATCTTTAATTTCTTTTTTTTTTTAAAGATTTTATTTTTATCTTTGACAGAGAGAGACACAGTGAGAGAGGGAACGGAAGCAGGGGGAGTGGGAGAGGGAGTAGCAGGCTGCCCACCAAGCAGGAGCCCGATGCGGGGCTCGATCCCAGGACCCTGGGATCCTGACCTGAGCCGAAGGCAGACGCTTAACAACTGAGCCACCCAGGTGCCCCAAGTTATCTTTAATTTCAATGCCTTGTACATTTTAGGATAGATCTCTTGAACCTCTTTCATTAGATTTACTCCTAAATGTTCAATTTGTATGGCTATTATAAATGATATTTTCATTTAATTTGCTAATTGTTTATAATGAATATAGAAAAGTACACTTGATTTTTGTATATTGATATTATATCTAGCAACTTGGTAGATTCACTAATTAAATCTAATAGTTTCATTAATCTAAATATTTTAGATACACAGTCATATCATCTGCAAATAATGGCTTTTTAACCTCATCTTTTCTAATCTTTATACCTTTTATTTCTTTTTCTTACCTTATTGCACTAACTATGATTTTTGTTACAATATTAAATAGAAGTGGGGAGCAGGCATCCTTGTCTACTCCAAAACTCAGGGAGGGAAAAAGCATTCAAAATTTCACTATTGTGTTAGCTATGTAGGCTTTTTTGTTTTGTTTGTTGTTTTTTTGTTTGTTTTTGTAGATATTCTTTATCAGATTAAGGAAGTTCCCTTTTTTTAAAAGATTTTATTTATTTATTTATTTATAAGAGAGAGAGAGCACGAGCAGGGGGAGAAAGGACAGAGGGAGAGAGAGAAGCAGGCTCCCCACTGAGCAGGGATCCCGATGTGGGGCTCAATCCCAGGACCACCCTGAGATCATGACCTGAGCCAAAGATAGACACTTAGCCAACTGAGCCATCCAGGTGCCCCTAAGGAAGTTCCTTTCTCTTCCTAGTTTGTTGAGCTTTTTTAAACATAAAGAGGTGTCAAATGTTTTTTCTTTATTCATTAAGATTATCTATTTTGTTAATGTGAATTGCATTGCTCAATTTTTGAATGCTAAACCAACTTCACGCTTCTAGAATAAACTTCAATTTCTCATGATGTAGTATAATTTTTATATACTGCTGAGTTTGGTCTGTTGATTATTTTTTAGGATTTTTCCATCTGACTTCATAAGAAATATCTGTCTATATTTTACCTTTCTTGTAATATCCTTATCAGGATTTAATATTAAGTTTATGTTGATCTCTTAATGCAAGATAGGGAGTGTTCCCTATTTTTCTATTACAGGAAAGAGTTTGTGTAAGATTCATATTATTTTTCTTAATTGTTTGGATAAATTTTCCAATGAAGCCATATAGGCCTGTGGTTCTCTTATTGGAAGATTTTAAATTGGAGGGGGCAAAAAGGGGAGGATCCAAGATGGTGTCACAGGAAGATCCTGAACTCACATCCTCCCACAGACACACCAAATCTACAGCTACATATGGATAATTTCTCTCTGAAAACTAAGTGAACTGCTCTCCAAAACAAAGGATTGAAGGACCATATCAAGATGGGTAAGAGAGGCAGAGACACAATCTCACCAAAAAAGCCCACCCCCAGCCCAGGAATGCAATATGGAGGGACCACACAAGGCAGATACTTCTCTCAGAGGAGCAAGGGGTTGGTGCTCCTTATCAGACACTCCAACATCTGATATCCGCACCAGAAAGACAAGCCCCAGAATGTCTGACTGGGAAAACCCATGGGGTTGACATCTGGAGATCCCAAAGTCCTCAGGAAACTGAGAATCCCCTTTAGGAGGTCTCTCTCACACCAAGACCCAGCAAAAAGCAGCAGTTTGAAAAGCACCTAGACCATACGTGAGGGAAATTTATTTGCTGATCTGGGGACATTGCCTGCAGGGGCAGGGGACAGCTGAGATGCTCTCTGGAGATGGAGGTGCTGGAAGACACCATTGTTGCACTCTTTCCATGTGGCCTGCTAGCACAGGCAGGTGAACTCAGAGGCAGCACTCTCCTGACACCTTGCTGAGATTGGCAGGGCCATGCGGTCATGGCATTTCCTGAGGTCAGAGAGCACAGTGGTTGCAGCACTCCCCCATTCCCTGGCTGGTCACAAAGTTCTCTACTCCATAGCTAAAGTCTGCAAACATAGGTGGTTGCGACACTCCCCTTCCCCTGGCTCAGGCTGGCAAGTACAAGAGGTCATGGTATTCTCCTGCTTTCAGCCTAAAGCCAGGATCTGCACAAAGACAAGGCACTATCCTACTGCATTGCTAAAGCCCATGGGTGAGCAAAGTCAAGACATGTTGCTGCTGCCTCTCTGAAGCCACCCCCAACACTCTCCAGCAGCCTTGTCAAAGCCAACAGGCACACTCAGCCCACACAAGAAACCCCTGATTGCCTGGCCCTGGTGGCCAAGAGGACTTGCGTTCCAGAGCTAATGGGACTGTAACAATCAGAAAAACGATTCTTGGCAGGCCACAACCCCCAAGGTGCTGCTCAGACAGCAGACTGAAACATAATCCCAGTCTTCCTGTGAAAAAGCCTATTTCCTCAGCCTAGAACTTCAGACTGAGGGACAGGCTTCTGGTTTCCCACAAATCTAGAGGCTAAGGAAGCACTCCCAGGGAATGTAAGCAGGGAGATACCATCCTTCTGTACCCCCTTGGCCTTGCTACAGTTCAACAAGATTTCCCAGAAAGCTTATACACTCATCTGGAGCCCTGATTTCTGCAATTGTCACCAGGGGACACCTCCAGATCTCCTGGTCTGGAGGGCAGAAGAGTTTACAATTGCAACCCCACTGGACTGTGTATAAATGCATAATTTAAAAACTGCCCCCTCGAGGTCTGGCTTCCAATCAACCTGAAACTAGGTGCTAAGTGAATTTCCTCCCCTTGGATCACTAACAAGTCTTGGCATACCCTCCACAATGGGGTCATATCAAGAATAAATCAGGCAGTTGGGACAAAGATTCAGGAGACAACCAAGAGCTAGGGCAAGGTTGAATGAGGATAATCACCTAAACAAGGCCACTCCTTCAAGTCAGAGAGAGGTAGATGTTTTGCCTAATACATGGAAACAAACACAGAGAAGCAAGCAAAATGAGGAGGAAGAGAAATTTGTTCCAAATGAAAGAATAAAATGAAACCTCAGAAAAAGACCTTAATGATAGACAGATAAGTAATCTACCTCATGAGGAATTCAAAGTAATGATCATAAAGAAACTCACCAAACTCAGACAAAAAATGAATGAACACAGTGAGAACTTCAACAAAGAGATAGAAAACATAAGAGAGTATCAAAAAAAAGGAAAGAGAGAGAGAAAGAAAAAGAGAAAAGAAAAAGAAAACATAAGCGAGTATCAAATAGAAGTCACAGAGCTAAAGAATACAAAACTGAACTGAAAAATACATTAGAGGGGTTCAACAGCAGACTGGATAAAGCAGAAGAATGAAGCAGCAACCTGGAAGATAAAGCAATGAAACACACCCAGACAGAGTAGCAAAAAGAAAAAAAACAATTTTAAAAAATGAAAGTAACTTAAGTGACCACTGGGGCAACCTCAAGCACAATAACATTTGCATTATAGGGGTCCCAGAAGGAGAGGAATGAGAGAAAGTGTCAGAAATCTTATTTGAAGATATAATAGCTGAAAACTTCCCTAACATAGGGAAAGAAACAGGTATCTAGGTCCAGGCATCCACAGAGTTCCAAAAATGATGAACCCAAAGAGAGCTATACCAAGACACATTATAATTAAAATGTCAAAAGTTAAAATTAAAGAGAAACTCTTAAAAGCAGCAAGAGAAAAACAAATTGTTATATATGAGGGAAACCCCATAAAGCTATCAACAGATTTCTCAGCAGAAATTTTTCAAGCCAAAAGAGAGTGAGATGACATATTCAAAGTGCTGAAAGAAAAAAGCTTCCAACCAAGAATACTCTATCCAGCAAGATTATCATTCATATTTGAAGGAAAGAGAAGTTTTCCAGACAAGCAAAAGCTGAAGGAGTTTGTTACCACTAAACCAGCCTTTCACAAAATATTAAAGGGACATATTTAAGCTGAAAAGAAATGACACTAATAATAAGAAAACATATGAAAGTAAAAATCTCACTGGAGGGCGCCTGGGTGGCTCAGTTGGTTAAGCGACTGCCTTCGGCTCAGGTCATGATCCTGGAGTCCCAGGATCGAGTCCCGCATCAGGCTCCCTGCTCGGCAGGGAGTCTGCTTCTCCCTCTCCCACTCCCCGTTTGTGTTCCCTCTCTCACTGTGTCTTTCTCTGTCAAATAAATAAATAAAATCTTTAAAAAAAAAAATCTCACTGGAAAAAGTAAATATATAGTAAAGGTAATGGATTAATCACTTATAAAGCTATTAAGAAGGTTAAAAGACAAAAATAGTAAAATTAACTAAAACAGTAATTAGTTAAGGGATACATAAAATTAAAACATATAAAAAGTGACATCAAAAGCACAAAACATCAGGGGGAGTAAAAATGTAGAGCTTTTGGATGTGTTCAAATTTAAGTTCCTATTACCTTAAAATAGACTTTTATAAACATATGATAAGACATGTGAACCTCACAGTATCCACAAAGTAAATACACTAAAGAAAATGAGAAAGGAATCTAAACACAACACTAAAAGAAAGTCATCAAACTACAAGAGAAGAGAGAAAGAGAAGAGAGGAGAAGAGAGGAACTACAAAAACAGCTGGAAAACAATTAACAAAATGGCAATAAATACATACCTACCCATAATTACTTCAAATATAAATGAACTAAATTCTCCAATCAAAAGATGTGGAGGGCACCTGGGTGGCTCAGTTGGTTAAGCGACTGCCTTTGGCTCAGGTCATGATCCTGGAGTCCCGGGATCGAGTCCCGCATCGGGCTCCCTGCTCCGCAGGGAGTCTGCTTCTCCCTCTCCCACTCCCCCTGCCTGTGTTCCCTCTCTCGCTGTGTCTCTCTCTGTCAAATAAATTAATTTAAAAAAAAAAGAACAGAGGTTGAAGGAATCATCTGAAAGCCAGTAGCAGCTGAGAGAGAGGGGAGGATTGCAATTGGGAAGATGGCAGCGATCGGGGAAGGCCGGTGCCGTGCCTTACCTGGAGGGCCCCTGCTCTGTGGGAAGAATATGTGTTTCCAAGAGCTCCTGGAGTTTTTGCAGTCGGTTGGTGGCATCGAGGACGTCACGAGGCTGGTCGGCCTGGGCGGGACCCAGGGCGCCTAAGTGCGATTGCAGCTGCTGCAGAACTCTGAGCAAGTAACAGCAGAGATGATGTGGCTGCCAATACAGGCCGGGGCTCACAGAGAGGAGCAACTCATTCACTGATGAGGAGGTTACATTTCCCAGTCCATGGAGGCGGGACCCAATAATTATGACTGTCTTCTCTGAGCGTCCTGGTGAACTGCTAACAATTTCTAAAATTCTACACTTTGATCCAGAATAATAATAATAAAAAAAACGCTTTTGATCTAGAAGCAAATAAAAGTTTAAACCTAATGGGGCTTTCTTCACCAGAACTGCAGTAAGTGCCCAGGGGCCTTGGGGTGCAAACTATATTCAAGATTCCATAAATCACCTAATCTCCTTATTCCAAAGAAGAAAAAGAATGACAAGTCCCAAGAGCCCCCAGCAAAGCAGATGGAGTATGAGGGGGTCTGAACGAGAGGGCATTTTTGTGGGTTCTTCCTTAATCCTTCCTTTTGTATCACCAGATACACTGTCGCGAAAGCTATCAGCTCTATCCTGGAAAGCTTAAGGAAAATGAAAACAAGCAGAAGGTTGTATCTTCCTGTTGGTTATGCCGAGAGGTAGGAGGGAGTAAGACGCAGGCAAGCGAGTGGGAGGCGGATAACAGATCAGTTACTAACACCTGCGGAGCTTTACCGTTTGCCTGATGGGGTCCTGCCTGCTGATGAGAGCCGGGACCCTCCAAGTGAGAACAGATGAGGCTGGCTAAAAGCGGTGCCATCTTGTCAATGCTGTGAGACATCCATAAAGATTGTTCCCGCTCTGAGAGTAGGTATGTTTCTCCTGAGCAGGAACCCCACAGTTTCCTTTAATTCCTGAATGTAGACCCAAGACGAGGAAAGTCAGTCTGACATTCACCCAGGACCGGGAGCAGTTACAGATGGTAAGGTCGTCTCTTCACTCGGAGAGGCAAATGCTTAGTGGAAAGAACCTCTGTTTTTCATTTTCTTTCTCTTTTTTCAGAAAGAAGTCACCTCACAGTAGCTTCAAAACTAGTTTTATGAGGGAATACAGAATGAAAGAAGGGACAGTTAGATAAAACGTCACCAACGAAAACTCGAGAGTGGTACCTTCTGCACTCACACCCAGTCCTCAGAATACATCAAGAAGAGAGACGAGGGGCATGATGCATCATGGCCCAGGGGACGGGAGTTAGGGAAAAGCTATCAAGGTTAACAGGGCCCACGAGCCTTCCAGGGGATCCGCTCTACTGGCCTTTCTCACTACACGGGGAAGCAGAGCCCGCCATCTACCTATAAAATTAGACACCAAGCTTACTTCAGCCACCTTTGTGAGAGACAGAGGCTCAGAAGTAGCATCTGAGGGGCAGGAGGCTTGGCTGGGAGGAAAGAGAGGCAGGGGCTCCTGTGGCTGGATCAGCAGGAAGAGGCGCCCAATTACAAGATTGACAGGGAAGAGGAGGACAGCAGTTTGGACGCTGATGATCAGCTGGGACCAGGTCACAGGAAACGGACCCACTGGAAGAAGAGCATTACATCAACCTTCTCTGTCAAATAAATAAATAAAATCTTTAAAAAAAAAAAAAAAAGATGTGGAGTGTATGAAAGGATTAAAAAAACCAAGACACAGGGGCGCCTGGGTGGTTCAGCCATTAAGTGTCTGCCTTCAGCTCAGGTCATGGTCCCAGCGTCCTGGGATCAAGCCCCACATCAGGCTACCTGCTCAGCGGGAAGCCTGCTTCTCCTTCTCCCACTCCCCCTGCTTGTGTTTCCTCTCTCACTGTGTCTCTCTCTGTCAAATAAATAAATAAAATCTTTAAAAAAAAAACAAGACATATCTATATACTACCTAGAAGAGACTCACTTCAGAAGTAAAGACACACAAAAACTGAAAGTGAAGGGATGGAAAAAATATCCCATGCAAATGGCAACAAAAGGAAAGCTGATGCAGCTATACTCATATCAGACAAAATAGACTTTAAAACAAAGACTGTAATAAAAAACAAAGAGGGGCACTACATAATGATGAAGGGGTCAATCCTGTAAGAAAATATAACATGTATAAACACATATGCACCCAATATAGGAGAACCAAAATATGTAAAGCCAATATTAACAGACCTAAGGGGAGAAATTGACAGCAGTGCAGTAACAGAAGGAATTTTAACACCCCACGTACATCAATGGGTTGATCATCCAGACAGAAAATCAATAAGGA